>NW_028258369.1:15662500-20886779 GCF_053883595.1 Heterocephalus glaber | reverse complement strand
CATATAATAGTTAGGATTCAGAAATCCAACAGAAGAATAATATTCTACAGGCAGTGAGAGAAAAGAAACAAATCACATACAAACGAAAGCCCATCAGAATCACAGCAGACTTCTCAATGCAAACCCTCAAGGCAAGAAGAGCTTGGAGTGATGTATTTCAAGCCCTAAAGGAAAACAGCCTCCAAACCAGATTGATGTACCCTGCAAAACTATCTTTCAAAATTGATGGAGAAATAAGATACTTTGATGATAAAGAGCACCCAGGAACTTCATGAATACCAAACCGGCACTCCAAAAAATTTTAGAAAATACCCTAGGAAAAGACAATGAGGATCACAACCCCAGGAAACCCAGCAGAATGAATCCACTGGGCGTGACAAATTAAACGCAAAGGGGGAGAATCCAACCAAAAGAAAAAGTCATGACAAGGCTTTTAAAACTTTTGACTTCATCTCCCTAATGAGTGTATAATTCAATCTTGTTATTGTACTGATTAGTATTTTCTGATTCTAGAGTTGCACACCTTTCCTCGTGCTGTACTGGCTATTTATCATCTTCTTCTGTCTACTTTTTAATTGGGTTGTCTATTAATGAGCTGGTCATAGGTTATATGCATTGGAAATATGGTCTGTTTAAGGACTACTTTTCATTTTAATGATGTCATTTAAAGTTCTAAATTTTGATGGAATCTCATTTATCAATTTTTTTCTTTTATACATCATGTTTTTTTGTATCCTAGGTAGTTCTTGCCTACCCTAAATTCATAAACATTTTCCCTTATAATTTCTTCTTAAAGTTTTATACTTTTAGGCTTTCATATTTAGGTTCATAGATCCCTTCAAGTTGTTTTCATGTATGGAAATAAAGGGTTGAGGTTAACTTTTTATATACAGATACCAGGTGTTCTAGTGCCATTTGCTGAAAACACTATCTCTTCCTCGGCTCTTGAATTGAGTTTATATTCTATAAAATGCTAATGTTAAATAATCTTTCAAAAGTCAGTGGACCATATATATGTGGCTGTATTTCTAGATTCTCTGTTTTATTCCAATGATCTATATGTCTGTCCTTACACCAACACTGCCTTGATTACTGTAGCTTTAGAAGAAGTCTAAAATTAGGTACTAAACGTCTTCCAACACTGTTTTTTTTTCTTTCTTTTTACTTTTCTAGGTCCTTTGTACTTGTACATAACTTTTAAATTTCAATATCCAATTCTTCATTTATAGGAAGTATACATAGATCTGAATTTTTATATATACCTTGTCTTTTCTAATCCTGCTAAATTCAAATACAAGTTCTAGGGGCTCCTAGAGATTTCTTAGTATTTTCTCTGTAGATGATCATTTCATCTACATATAAAGATTTTACTTCTTCCTTGCCAATCCTATCCTAATTGTGTCATTTTATTGCCAGACTCTTTTGGTTGGGCCTAGGTTTCAAAGTTTAATGGACAGATAAAGAGTAAGCATATCTGCCCTTGTTCCCCACCTTAAGGAGAAAGCATTGTATCTTCTCCATTCATAGAAGGTGTTCTCGCTGGAAGTATGGAGTACATGTCTTTGATCTGTTGAGAAGGTTCTGTTCTACTTCTAGTCTCCTGATAGCTTTTACCATGAACAGCTGTAGAATTTAGTCCAATACTCTTTCTCCAACTAGTGACAGGATCATATGGCTTTCTCCTTTCCTCTGTCAAAATGATGACTTTTGGGGGTGGATCTTCCAATGCTGAACCAACACTGCCATCCTGATAACAAAACCACTTTCTACATCCTGCCAGATCTGACTTCTAAGAGTTTGTTTTGTTAAACAAATTTCTATCTATGTTCGTACTTTTTCTTCTATTATCTTTATCCAGTTTTAGGATTAGCACAACGTTGATTTCCTAAAATGAGGGGAGAAGTGTTCCTTCTTTTTAATGCTTTAATTGTTTGATATAACTTACAGTTAAAATGTATATGAGCCTGCTGTTGTCATATAGGTAGGTTTTCAAGCTAGGAATATACTTTCATTAATAGGTGCTAGTCAAATTTTATATTTCCTCCAGAGTTAGTTTCATTGATTTGTCTTCCAAGGTACTTCTTAGAAGTTGTCAAATTTATTTCAAAAAGATTTTTGTAATATGCTTTCTATATCCTTTTAAATTCTGTAAAATCTGTGGTAATGTCTTCTAGATCTTGATATTGTAATTTAAAAAGTGTATAATTGATATTGTGTAATAGGAAGAAAAGGTCTAAAGGAGCAGGGGAAGTGGGAGGAGTAGGGGAAAGGAAAAAAGGGAAAAGAAAAAATATGAGAAAAGGAAAAAATGGAAACAAAGTCTTTGCAAATAGGGAAGGGTGGAGGGGTGAAGGGAGGGCAGGGGAATGGGGAAAAAAATAAGAACCAAGAGACTCATGTGATGGTACAAGATCCCAATGATGACTGTAACTGTATTTTATACCTGAAATGTACCAATAAAGTTAATGGGAAAAAAAGAGAACTGAGGCAGGGTACATTTTGATTTACAAAGGTGTAGCTTCTCCTTTCTATCACATATCTCTAAGCATAGATTAATGCCAGGTGGTTAGTGTTGTCCACATCTGAGTATTGCCACAGTGTGTGACTTGGGTTATCTCTTACTTACCAAGTTTACAATGAATTTATATTTATATTTTATTTTATATGTATATGTATTATATATTATATATAACATATAATGTACACAATATATAATACATGATATTGTAATATATCATGTATTATATAATATACATATGATATAATACATAATATCATATATATTATATATTTATTTTATATATTTATGTATATTTACTTATTCTTTATTCATACTTATATTTTATCAGAAACCATAACGATCTGGTGAAAATGTGTACAAGTCACACGTACAAAAGCAACTGTGCCATTAAGAGCAGTGTTCGATTTCAGACCACTGACACTGGTTTTGCTTCTGTATGAGATGGATTTTTGCTGCCATCTTGTAGAGAAATGGAATAATGTTTCAAAATATAAACAAAGTACAGATTTGCTTCGTTTTTTCCTTGCTACTACTCTAGTTGACGCACCTTGCCGCCATCTTGTGGACAAATGGAAAAGTGCTTTTCAAAGTAAACTACAGATTTTTCTCTTGCTTCTCCAGTATTTAATGTGCTTTGGTGCCATCCTGTGGACACATGGAAGAATGCTTTTGAATGTAGAGTGAAAGTACAGACCGGTTCTTGACTTATTGATTTAGCATATCCTGGGCCGGGGATTTAGCTAAGTGGTTCTGGCTCCTGCCTCGCAAGCGGAAGGTCTCGAATTCGATCCCTGGTACAAAAAAAAAGCATATCCTGTATAATTTTTGACACTAAAAATCAATACATGCTTATTAAATCAAATATATAGCAACCAAAAGTAAGAAGAAAGTACACCAGCACATAGTTTCACTTTACCGTTGACTCCAGATTCTGAATTCTTGGCAAGGGTGTCATCCAATTCACAGTGGCGTTTTTCTTTCAGTACAAAGTCTACTTTTCTGCTATGTGAGCGCCACCCTGGGATCTTGTTCTGATACTTGATTCTTGCTTTATTTACCTACAATCGGTCTTCTTTATTTACACAAGGAGCTAGGCGTTTGGCTATGTTACCTTATCTTATTCCCTTTAGGTGTTTGTTTGATCCTTTTCTTTCTCTTTATCCACTTCAGTTTTAAAATGTTTACATATAATGATCTTGCCACAATTGTATGAATATTGGCATAGTATACATTCCAATGCCTTCCTCGTGCATTTGTAAGTTTAATAGATATTTCCTACTTGGCTTTCAGAAACTCATCATTTTATAGCTTTCCATCAATGCATTAAGTAATCATTTCCATTCCCACCTCAAGAACACCAGGTGCCATTCAACTTTTGCATCAAATTTGTGCCAGCCTGAAAGGTCAAAAGTCATATTTGATTATTTTTTTTATTATCAATTCTGCCATTGCTCACAAGATTAAGTCTTCCTTTGTACTGGAGAATGAGCACAGGGACTTTGCACTGACATCCCAGCACTGTGATTTTTTTCTCTTTAGGCAGGGCCTTTATAAGTTGCCCAAACTGGTGATGCCAATGAGGACAGAGGTGAGAGCTGTGATGAGAGAACTCTGGGGGCAGCCGGTGCTCAAAGTCACAGCCATGCCCAGGGGACACCCCAGGGAGATGCTGCTGCTGCCTGGGCAGGGAGGTGACACTAGAAAGCCAGCGCGAGGGTACTGGTTTTTTAAGAAAAAGAAACTTGATCAATACGTGGACTATGAATACGTAAATGAAGTCCACTTGTAATTTCAGCACAGTTAATTCCTTAGCCCAATCCCTCCTCACATTTGTTCAGCTTGTACTTTTCCAGGGGGACTCATCCAATGTACATATTAGCTTGTCCTTCATCCTTGCTCTATATTCTCCCATTTCAGTGGGAAATCTTTACAATTTTCAACAAAGTTGAAAAATTTTTACAGAAAAGAGCCAAATACCTATATCTAGATCTTATCATTCACATTTTCCTCTCCAGACAGCCCTCTGCCTCCAGGGATCCAGCTAACTGCGGATTGAAATGTTTGCAAAAATATAGCACACATGCACTGATTGTTTGCTCTGATTCTTTTTAATCAATACAGTGCAACTGTCTTATAGCACTTAAGCCGTATTAGGTATTATAAGCCATCTAGAGATGATTTAAAGCAGAGCAGACCATTGGCACAGGTTATATGCAATACTGTGTTATTTGATCCAAGGGACTGAACGTCATGGGATATTTGTGACACTTGCAGAATCCTGGAATAATTTCATGTGCATACCAAGGGATGCATGTATTTCCTTTTCCACATATCTGTTCCTTTGCCTATCTCTCTCTATCCATTTAGAAATCCAAATTATTCTTCTTTGATTTGTACTAAATGGCAGGCATCAGTGCACCACCTCCCCATGACTCCAGCAAGCGTGAAGCTAACCCAGGATGAACTAGTGCCTCCAGTGCTTTTCTTCTGGACATGAGCTACTGGAGATGTAAACCACAGCCTGCCCACTGCACTCCATCCCCGACCCATTTAATTCATATTTATTGTACGAAGTCAGTAAGTTGCCCAAGCTGGGCTCCAACTTGTGATTCCCAAGGCCAACTTGTGATTCCCAAGAGTGCTGGGATCACAGGCCTGCGCCACCACACGCCACATGAAACGCACCACTCTGACGGATGTGGGTTTTACTCATTTTTTCACTTGCCTTTTCATCATTAACATTTCACTCTGATCACGCTAAGACGACAAACTAACCTAGGAAGGTGGAACAACTTCCCAAAATTTCCTGCTTCCACCTGGGACTGGAGCAGGTCTCTGTAGATTCTTTTTGGCCGTTAGTAACATGCAGGAGTGTGGGACACACTGGGTCCTACAGAAGAAATAATTCTTGTAGTTAGGCTTTTAAGACTTGGCTTCTTTCCTGAAAAAGCTTTGCATTTGCTATTTGAGGGATACGTTTGGACTTCATGCGGATACTTGACTCTTGTTTTGTTGACCAACAATCAAGCTTCTTTATTTCTAAAAATAGCTTGTATTTTGTTCAGATATGTTGACTGAAGTAAGAATTTTCTCCATTCTCCTCTAATTCATCTGCTTTACTATCATAACATGTTCATATATACTAATCTTGGTAAAATTATATAAATGTTTGTTGAATATGAAACTCAAATAAGGTCTGGTTCAATGGCTGCATACATTTATAAATTTAATAGATATTGTCCAATTATGTCTCAGAAAGTTTCATTGCTTTATACCTTTCAAATAATGCTTTAGTAATCATTTCTGAATCCCCCACTATCAAGAACACCAGGTACCATTCAACTTTTTAATTGATTCCTTGCCTATTTGGAAGGTAGAAATTGTATCTTTTTACTGTGGTTGGCATTTTTTCATTGTTTGTGAGACCTTTTTTTCAGTGTTGGTAACTGAACCTTAGGAATTCTCACTGAAATTGATGACCTGACCTATTTTTTTAATTATTTTTTATTGAGGATCTCCTTAATCATTAAATGCCCAGGGTGGTCCTGAATTTGCAAGCCTCCTGGGTCAGCCTCCTAGAGTACTAGGATTACAGGCATGTGCTTCAATACCTGGCTGAGATTGTTAATTTACACTTCCTCCTTCCCTCTGGGGTAGTGCAACAGTTTTCTATTCAGTTCTTCACCTTCCTTTTAGTTTTGTAACTCTTGATTCTGTGCTCTGGATAAATTAGGAAATGCAGCCCTCTTGTGTTGCTAAAAATACAGTTCTCACTTATTTTGTAATTTCTTATTTAGGGTTTTCCTTTTTCTCATTTTGTCATCCAAAGGGTATAAGGTAGTATGAGGTAAAATGTAAATTTCCCTTCTTTAGTTTCTGGAAAAGATAACTGACCAGAACTAAAGGCCAGTAGAGGTCGTCATGAGAGGTGGCAGGTGATGGATGGCAGGGATGGAGCCGGCCAGGAGGCTGAGGCAGGAGAAGCAGAGTGAGCGGGCCCTCAGCACGTGTGGTCTTCATCTGAGAGGCCAGCGCAGCGCGGGTAGACATGAGAGCTGGGATGAGAGGACTATGGGGCCCAGCAGGTGCTCAGTGTCACAGTCATGACCAGGGGACACAGCAGGGAGATGCAGCAGCCTAGTCGGGGGGATGGGACACTACAAAATAGCCTGCGGATATAGATTTTTTAAACAGAAAAAGACTTTGTTCAATGCATCGGGGATGTAAAAGTAAATAAAAACTATTTGTAATTTCACCACAGTTAATATTTTACACCGCCAATACCTCCTCATCTTTACTCAGCTTTGATTTTGAACTGATCTTATGTACACATTTTTTGTTCTTTTCTGTATATTCTTCTGATTATTTTATGAAATCTTTCAAATAGTCAACAAAATTGAAAAAATTTTGGTTGAACACCCAATCACCACCTAGATCTTATTCACATTTAGCTCTAGTCAGCCTTGTGCATCCAGGGATCCGACCAACTGCAGATTGAAAGTCTCGGGGGGAACTGTACCAAACATGTCTTCCTTTTCTTCTCTGATTATTTCAATCAGTACAGTATCACAACTGTTTAATAGCATTTCCACTCTATCAGTTTCTCTACACCACAAGGAGCAGAGAATATGTACAGGCTATACGCAAATACTACGTCATTTGATAGAAGGGATGAGTGTCTTGGGATTTTTGTGTCCTTGGGGGAATCCTAGAAACCACTGCTTGTGGATACCAAGGAACAAATACATTTTCTTCTTCATGCATCTGTTCATTTATCTATATCCCTACCCCTCAATAAAGCCATCCTATTTCTTGATGCATATAACTTGCATACATCAGTACAGGTTGCAGTAATTATTTCAGGAAGCACAACACTCATTAGGGATTAATATGTGTTTTAGTGCTTTCCTTTGGGATATGAACTTCACACAGTGAAAGGCACCATGTGAGTCAGTTTTGCAGCACTGCATATGTATGGAAAAGGAAATTGAACCCAGGGTTTGCCCAGTGAACTACATCCCCAGCATGTTTTATTTACATTTTCTTTATTTTGAGACAGAGTTTCACCAAGTTGCCCAACCTAGGCTCCATTTTGTGATCCCCCTGCCTCAGCCTCCCAGAGCACTGGGATTACAGGCCCGGACCACCCCATCATGCATGAAATGCACCGCTCTTAGTGAATGCAGGATTTACTCATTTTTTCATTAGGCATTTCACCCTATAAAGATTTTGCTTTCCGTCACATTAAACCAAGAAATCAACCTAGGAAGGTGGAACAACTATGCAAAATTCCATCTTCCCCTGGGACTGGAGCAGGTTCGGTAGCTACTGTTTTTGCTGTGAACAACATGGAGGAGTTGCGAACACACACACAGTCCCGCACACAGCTTATCTGAAAGAGGGAGGGAGAGAGGCAGGGGGGGGGAAGAGGGGGGCGCATAAAACTAGATGGAGAGAGAAGAAGAATCCAATAAAAGAGGGGAGGAAGGAATGGTAAGAAGAGTAACGAGTAATGAGGATAAAAATAATCAAAAGATGTTATGTGTGTGGGAATATGCCTAGCACAACCCACTATTCTGTATAACTAATATGCACTAATAAACTAGACATTTTCAAAGTGTTGGAAGTTCTCCCATTTGCTGTAACTTGGACACTCCAAGAGGACATTATGCTACTTGGAGATATAAGCCAGATACAGAAAGACAAATACCACATAATCTCATGTACAGGTAGAATCTAAATATGTGGAACTCATAGAAATAGAGAGGAAAATAGTGGTTACCACAGGTTTTGGATAGGGGAGACGTTGGTCAAAAGCCACAAAATTTTTCTTGCAAGAAATAAGCTGCGGAGATCTATTGCACAACGTGTTGACTACAGGGATAAGAATTATTCCTGAAAATTGCTATCAGAGTGGATTTTAATTGTTCTTCTCAAAAATATGCTAAGAATGTGCAGTAATGTGCATAACTACCTTGGCTTAGCCATTTCAATGTACATGTACTTCAATACAACTGCCTTTACATGACAAAAATTATTTTTATTTCTTAATTAAATAAGAAAAATGCATGACATTGACTTGAACACACACACGGTGCCATTTAATACCATCTTACGGATATGTCCACCATCAACTGCTAGGGACAAAATTCTTTTGTTTTTCCAGGCTCAGACTTGCATACCTGGAATCTCAGTTACCAGGGAAGCTGAGACTGGACATTCAGAAGTTTGAGGTCAGCCTAGGCAACTTAGTGAGATGCTCTGTCCAAATGAAAAATAGAAAGGACTAGGGATATAGCTCAGCGCTAGAGTGGCCCTACGTTCGATTCCCAGTGTTGCAGTGAAATAAATAAATTCATGAATGAATGAATAAATGAATGAATGAATGAATTGTTTTGCTTTTATTTTCCCACACATTTTTGGTAGAAATGAAATCACTGCACAGATAATTGTGCACTTCATACTGTATATGATAGACACACACATGACATTTTCCTGTGAGTTCCTGTAGCTCCAATTCAGATTCTTTAATAACTGAAAGGAATTCCAATGTGATTATTGATACACCATGGTCATGGGAGCAAACCAGCTGTGCTTAAATTCTAGCTTTGCCACTGTGGAAAATGAAATAGTAAACGACCATACAGACATCTCACTTGTGCCCTGGCCACAAGCAGCCCTCTCATGCTTGGTGCTATTGAGAGTTGGGGCCAGGCACTTTTTTGGTGGGGGGACCTTTATGCTGGGGCTCTGCAGGCCGTTCAGCAGCATCCCTGACCCTACCCTCTAGGAATCAGGGCCGCATATCCCTCCTGTTGTATGCACTGCCAAGGGTCTCTGATCCGGGCAGGGTGCAGCTGGTTTCCCTGGATAGCCAGTGCCAGTGCGCTCGCGGCTGGTTACTCCACTCTACCCCTCAGGTCCCTACCTCTGAGACGGGAGCAGAAATGCTGTCCTCCTCTGACTGTGGCCACACAGAGCATTCAGTGCTTACCCACCACATTTCTCAACACACATGACACATTCAACACAGGTTGACGTTTGCTGCCTCGACCACTGCTCCTGCTACACGGTCTGTGATACGTATTCATAGATACGTTCTTCATTCCTATATATTTGCTTGCTTTGTTTTTCTCTTTATTGTGAACAATGTGACCCAAGCATCCTTTCTTTCATATCCTGGAAAATTCACTCATATCTTGCTTGTCCAGAAGATTCTAGGGTAGAGATCGAGCTGGGTTTTTATGCACGGCATGGTTCACAATATTTCTTTTTCTAAAAGTGGAAATGCTGTCCAGTGAAGGCAGAGAAGAGGTAAAACACTTTTGGGAGACACAGAAGGCAACCTGATAATCTGAGAACTGATAACTTGAATAATCTTCAAACTTGGAAATGATGGTCCATGAATACTGTAACTTATGAACACATTGGACAATGACGATATAATTCTCTAACAATACAACTAATTAAATGTGTATTTTTCCTTATTTTACCTGCCACTTGGATTAAGTGGCACTGTAGGCAGAAGGGGCTGCAGGGCATTATGGGACATGACTGGCTGAACTACTGGGAAGATGGAAGAAGGCCTGGCTCTTGTAGAGCAGGGGCTGGGAATTGGGGGTGAAGTCACAAAGAGTGTGTGTGACTGAGGTCGCATAGTTCTGCGAGGTCACTCTCCTCGCCCCACACACCAGGCCTCCAGCTGGACCAACAAAGGAGCCCCAAGAAAGGAGGCTGGCAGGAAGCTAATGGATGCTACAGGAGGCCATAAGGAATCCATCTACTGGTTTTCTGTGGCTACACAGTTTTCCAAAACCTACTGACTTGTGGACAAATGGTACCATTGTAAGTGTCCCCCGGACATTGTGCAGGACCTTGCCCAATGCAGGGCAATACCTTTGTTCTGCCTTGAGAATCACTGCCCTCTGCACTCCTATCAGGAACAATTGTTGTTACTGTTTTGCTCTAAAATGTCCCATGGAAGTCTCATGTGCTTGGACCTTGATTGGGTCATGGGGTAGGGGCTCTACTTCTCAAAGGCTCAGTCCATGGATGAGTTCACAGCTGAGGGGGTGCTAGGAGATGGGCCCTGGATGGAGCAGGGGCATTGGTAGTATGATCTGGGAGGGTGCAGGCTTACCCCTGGTTCTGCCCTCTCTGCTTCTCATCTGCCACAGAATAAAGAGCTGACTTCTCCCAGGCCCTTGCACCATGCCCTTTCTTCTTTACTGTCAGGTGACTTTGGACTAAACCCACTGAAATGGTCAGATAAAATGTGGCACGTCTCCCAGAAACATTAGGACACATGGGTGATGTTACCCTGCTAAATTCCAGGTGAGAGAAAGCCAACTAAGTTAGTCTGCTCTCAGTCAACGCTGTCCCCACTTAGGACATCTGGCAATGTCAGAAGACAGCTTTTCACACTTCATGGGCTGTGTCGAACCAGCCTCTAGTGGTTGGGGGTCAAGGATACTGGGAAACAACCGCGGTGCAGAGGACAGCCCCGACTACAAAAGAATGATCCAGCCAACGTGTCAGCAGCACTAAATTGAGAAACCCTGGCCTAAGCCAAACCCGGAAGCACACAAAGAACACACAATTTACTGGAAGCGTTCTGGAATTATTACTAGAATCTGAGAAGTTGAATGTATCTCCATCAATGAGTATTTTTCTGTTTTCGTTTCTTATCCATGATCGTTGGCAGCAGGCATAGATCATGGACATTCTCCAGTTCAGATACACGGGTCACACACATCTCCAATTCCCAGTCTCCTGGGAAAGGGTTGGATAGGTCTAGCTTGGGTCAGAGTGTAGCCTAGGGCATGCAGCTGTGCCAAAAAGCAGGACCATGTGAAAGACACGTGGCACACAGAGGACATTCCATAGGCTTGTCCTGCATGAGTTGAGGGCCAGGCTGCTGCTGGCTTCTCTGAGGGCTGGGCTGCTGTCTTGTAGATGGGGTGGAAACCAAGAACAGACACAAACCAATTCACCTGCAAGGTTAGCAGATGCTAAGTTCCTCCCTGCCTACTGCCCCTTTTTATTGGTTTAAATGGCAGGATCCTAGAGAGAATCTTACTCATTAAGTAACACTGGTAACACTGTCATCCTGTCAATGTTCAATTGACAAGGAATAGATTGGGAGAAAATACTTGCAATTCTTTAGTAAAAGTTTGCTTTGGATGACAATAGGGAGTCTGGTGCACTTAAATCATTTAGATTTTCTTGAAAATGGAACAGTGTTTAGAGACCAAACATATTAACGTTTTATGCAAGAATGCCACTCATTTATACTAATTCTATGGAAAACTAAAACCATTATGATGAAATGTTATGGCTTATATCTAGACAGCTCCACAAAGCCTTGTGGGCTCATAGGTGGGGCTTTACACAGCTGGCTGGATCTAGGGTGTGTGATACTGGGATTCCAGGCCTGTAGCACTAAACTAGTTCACTGATTGGAATTAGCATAGTTCTGGGTGTGGGTGATAGAATTCAAAAGGCTTCTAGCCTGGATGGGATAAAAGGGAAATGTAGGCTTGCTTCAGTGCTGCTTCTGTTGCTTCCCTGGCTTTTGGCTGCCACACCATGTGTAAGACCGAGGGCCTTACCAAACGCTCCAAGGAGCTGACTGCAGCGAAGAACACCCGGGAAGGAACACACCGGACAAGTTGGAAAGTAAAACAGACCTTTATTAGTCTGGCCAGACGGCACTCCCAAAGCAAAGTAGCTTAGAGAGGCAACTGGCTCAGAGTCCGAGGCTGTTCTTATAGGGGGTTGAGGGGGAAGTTATCATATAGAATTAAAGAAAAGGGGACAAAGTTAGTGGTCGACTGTCACGTATTGATGGTCAGCAGACATTTGCAGCTTGTTCTATAGATTGTGGTGTCC
This sequence comes from Heterocephalus glaber, assembly GCF_053883595.1. Taxonomy (NCBI): domain Eukaryota; kingdom Metazoa; phylum Chordata; class Mammalia; order Rodentia; family Bathyergidae; genus Heterocephalus; species Heterocephalus glaber. Next base: position 20,874,367 of record NW_028258369.1, on the reverse strand, counting down.
GGAACATCAGTTCCAGGCAAACAAGGAGTTGAGTAGTTTACTTTGGGACTTTAGGTCTGTTACAGATTTTTATCTAGTGGCCCAAAACTAACAAGCATCTTTATCCATTAACTCACATTCAATCACAGTTGGGGCTAGGAGGTTTTATGATTACAGAGTTATGCAGTCCCACACACGAGCAGTTTCTCTTCTGTGATGCTGCTCTGCTACGGCACCCTGCCTCGGAGCCAGCCGAGTATGAACTGAAACCTCTACTGTGAGCTGAAAGAAGAGAGAGAGCGAGGAGAGACAGAGAGACAGACAGAGAGACAGAGACAGAGAGGAAAGAAAAAAAGATGAAAAAATGAGAATGTCTTCAAACTGTTGCAGAGTCTTTAAAAACTTGAGTAAACCTTACTATTATCTGTCTGTAACTTGCCAGGCTGGTTAAGGTCAAGCTGTGTGTAGTCAGAAAAGTCAAAGGCACAGGATGTATCTGTTAGTCATTAAGCCAAGAAAGCTGCCTAACAAAACCCCCCAAAATCTCAGCACTATGCAGTGCCAAGTGTTTACTTACCTCTTGAGTTTGCAGATCAGCGGCTGATGCAGACAGGGCTCTGGCCCACATGCCCCTCACCTGCCTCCTAGGAGCGCCAGTCTGGCCTGGCCATGTCCCTGGAGGGCACCAGAGCGCGAGCCCGGTCAGAGAGCTCTTGTCCTGGCTGTGGTCATTTCACACCTGCTAACCTTCCATGGCCAAAGCACAGCACAGGGCCGAACCCAGTCGCAGGGAGCGGATCAGGCTCCCCCTGCTCAGGGAAGCCACTGCGGGGACACAGGGCCAAGAGTGGACGCGGGGAGGAGTGGGATCAGGGCTGTTCTTGGGTGCCACCTGCCACTGCGGTGTCTACTAACACACAGAGGCACTCAGTGCTCCAAAAGCCAGAGCCAACTTGCCTGGTGCAAAGCCACCCCTGTCACTTCCTAGCTGTGTGGCCCTGGGCATGTGAGCCGGCCTCTCTGGGCCCCGTGTCCTCTCCTGTCATAGCAGATGAGCTGCTCTGTGGTGAGCGCGTGACTGAGCTTGGAAGCCAGGTCTGGGGCAGAGAAGTGGCGCGCACGCTGTGATCAGAGTACCTCCTCGTGCCTGCGGGGGACGGGCTCCCGGACCACAGTGGATGCTGACGCCCCAGGAAGGGGCATGGAAAACCGGAGGGAAACTCCTGTGCCTCTGCTACTACTTCTCATTTAAAGGACAGCAATATTTAATCCAGAAAAAAGGGCAAACGTTTTGCAGGACAATTAAGATCAAATATAATTGTTTGTCACTCACACCCCATACAGGCACACAAACTGAGTTGCTTATAATGATATTATTTCATCCCATTACCATTTAGAAAGGCAGAAGTGTGAATTCAGTCTCACTGAGATGAAGTCAACGGGGTCAGCAGGCACGGCCACCGTTTCTCAGAGCTCTGAAACAGAATTTATTTCGTTCTTGTCTAGCTTCTACGGGCTGCCCCTTGCTTGTCCCCTGCAGTGGCCTCTTCCTTGAGCCGCACAGCCAGGACTCATCAAGGTCCCCTCTCCTGCACCGACTTAGACCCTCCGGCTCCCTCTTACAAGCCCCCTTGTGAGGACACTGGGCTCACCAGACACTCCAGGATCGTGCCCCACCTCGGGACCCGGCCTTAATCACATCCACACAGGCGCTGCTGCCCTGTGAGCCCATGGCCACATAAGCTTTCCTCCATCCTCCACCCTTCACTGCCTCCATCTTCCTTTTCCTCCTTCTTTCTCCTTCCACCTCCCCTTTTCCTTTTCTTTCTTTTAAAAAAGGAAATGGAATTATATCAATCATGTGGCTTTGAAATCTGTCTTTTTACTTAGCAAAATTGGGAGCTCTTTTCTCACTTAGTGGTCAGAGTATTTTTTAGTTGTACAGATACCAAATATTGTACTTAATGCGTTTTGTAAATGTATTGTTGGGATGTTTCTTTGTCCCAGACACTGAAGGACCCTGTTAGCAAGACAGACTCACTCCATATTGCTGCTTGACCCACCTGCCTGCCCTTTAGATAAACTCAGAAGGAGGAAGCTTAAAAACCTCCTCCCCTTAGAAAGTCTCTTTAGAAATAACAATTAATCAACTGTTGTTTTACAAATGTTCTAACAGCAGGACGTTCCGCTTCTGTACCTTTTGCTTGCTTTACTAGTTCTATCCCATAGGGGGGCCTAGAAACTGTTGGCCTCAAAGGTGTATAAAACATGTTTGTCTCCCCGAGTCGGAGCTCGAGTCCGATGCTCGGCTTGGGTCCTGGCCGGTAATAAACTCCTGTGTGGATTTAATATCGGTCTCTGGTTGGTTCTCTCTCGCTGGGTGTAACAACATAATTGCAATTTGTCTTTCTTGGCATGAATTTCTCATGCTGAAATGCCGTAAACAAAGGACTCCCCAGGTATTCTGACTGCGGCGTGCCATTTAGTCCTAAGTACTGACAAGCTGACACCCTTTAGCGCTTTCCGGAGCTGTGTTTCTTACGGAAGCTCCATGTGAAGGACTGTCCCCAACTTTAGCAGGCCAGTTTCTCACAATGACGGTCTCCTTGTCTCCCTTGTCTTCCTCACGTGTGCCATCTTCAAACAAGCCTGATTCCAGACCCAACCAGAATGGGTCATTTCCCCTGAATTAAACGGGATCTGTCCTGATAGATGGGTGTTCAGGGGCCGTCAGACTGAATCACATCCGGTTGCTTATCGTGGTCAGCAAGAAAAACTGGTGTCATGGCGCTGTCGAGCTAGCAGCTCAGAGCTTGGCAGATAGGACTGGGGTAGGGGTTGAATATTGTGACCAGGGAAACCAGAGAAGGACATGGCATGGAGATCCAGACCCTTCATCTACACTGGACCTTCAGGCTGTGTAGACCATGATGCAAGTGGTGGAAAACAGTGAGGATTCTGGGAGGAGCTGTGTCTGTCAGCCCTGCTGGCCCAGGGAGAGGACCAACTTCCTGACAAGCTGCAAGGCCGCTGAAGACAGTCCTACCCGCGAGTGAGGCTCTGTACTTCTGCTATGTATTTCCTTTTTATTGTAAAGTAAACATAGCATAACATTTGCTGTTACACAGCCGATGTGTTTCGCTCCACAGTTTAATGATTTACTTCTCACAAAGCCTACATGCTTTTTGCCCTGCAGTTTAATTATGTGTGTGCTTTTGCCCCTCTTTTTAATTGTTAAGTCCTCATAGAGCCTATGCGCTTTTGTCTCACAGTTTAATCATTCACTCCTGGCCAGGTCCCCCAGAGGGAGGTAGTACAATAATGAGAGATGTGATTTATAAAACTTTTCATAAAATATTGTCTTATTTCATATATACCGAGGAACTATCATGGTGGAAGGAAGATGCTTTGGTAAGACAGCACTATTCTAAACCCGTAATTATTTTGGCAGAGATTTATGCACAGTGAATTGACCCAACACTTAAAATACCACTTCCAATTTATTGGGGATAGTTAAACAAGGTGCTGGCTCAGAAAACTGAACAACTGAGAATCACTCTTGATTCCTCCTCATATTCAGTCAATGAAAACTTCCTTTCATTTATTCCACTGCACAGTTTGTTTTATGTATATGCACCTCACCAGTTCCCCCACGGTCACCTGATGTTAGCAGTTCCCTCCATTCTTCCCTAGAATGTGTTCATGATTTCCTGACTCATCACCCTGCCTCCAAACCCAAATCCTTAGGTTCATCATCCACAATCACACTTCCCCGGTTCTGCCAAAAAGAATATCTTTCATTGTAACTTCAAACCCCTTTGTGCTTCGTCTTTGCCCATCTTCTGTTGTTGTAGATGAGTAATTCATAAAGAATATGAGTTGTTTCAGATCATGGTTCTGGAGACTGAGGACTAAAGTTGAGGGGCCTCACCAGGTGAGGGCCTTCCTGCTGGTGGGGACTGCTGTAGAGTATCTCATGATGAACAAGACTAATCATACCAGAGAGAGCGCCCACGTATGACAGAGCCACTTCCTTGATAATCATTAATCTATCAGTCCATAAATGAATTAATCCTTTCATGATGACAGCAGCCTTATGATCCAATCACCTCCCGAAGGTACAACTTCCAAATACAGTACCATTAACATATAACATTCATACTAGGTTTCCATTATGTGAATTCTGGAAGACGAGCATTCAAACCATAATATGGCTCCTGGTGACTTGAACAGATCTCCCATAATCAGTGTGTCCCACTCTACAGTCTTGTGTCTAGGTTTGGTGACTTTGTCCTTTACATTTGCATCTATTCAGAAGAACTTTTTTTCTTAATACCCTTGACAAACTTTCTGGAGATTTAACAGTGAGATCAAGTTCAGAATGGCATTTAAACAAAGATGTCCATAACCTTTCAAAATAGAATTGAAGCCAGATGTGGTGGCACATGCCTGCAATCCCAGCACTAGGGAGGCTGAGGTGGGAGACTGGGCTGGGAACAGTTATTTCTAATCATGTCCCTTAAAAATCTTTGTTTGATTTTACACAATCTGTTTTAAATCTATTTAATTTTGTTCACTTCAATATTTCTGAATAACAGCATGCACAATATGTAACAAAAAGGAAAATGTTTATTACCTTTTCATCTTTATGAGTTGCTTAAAAGTTATCAAATCAGCAAAAGGTCCTTCAAATTGATTTTCTTTTTACATTTTATTCTCCCCCCCCCCACACCCTCCAGTTACTCCATTCAGCCCCTTGATGTAAGTGCACGTGTGTACCAACTCCCAAACATAGAACTAAGTAACTGCCTGATTTGGCTAGCACCAATACAATAGCCAAACAGCAACTCAGCTTCATTGAGTTTGAAATTGGCTCATGGTGCGTTGAAAACAAATGGTGAATACAGACACGAAGGTGACCACTCTTTCAAGAAGAAACCAACAGTGAAGTTTGGGGGAAGCCCTTGGCTGAACCTTTAAGGAAGGAGGTGCCTTTGGTAGCTGGATCATACCTCCTCAGCCTGCCTGTGATCTCAGCCGCAGGCGAGATGGACAGTTCCTTGCAAATCTAGACTCAGCTTGCACTTGCAAGACCCAACCTCAAGCACACAGCTTTCTGCATTTGCTCTGAGATCTCTTCTGATAACCTTGGAAGCATGCTAGGCCCTTGTCTGGCCACAGACCAGAAACATGAGGGAAGTACAGCCAGGAATGATGCTCAATGGGGGAAGGGAGCAAATACGTAAATACTAAAAGATCCTGTTTTTAGGGTGGTCATTGTTTCTGCTTCTCTGGTAGAATGGAACACACAGCAGTGACTTTGATAATGTACCCTGAGATTGGTTTTGCCTCTTTCCAATGCTTTCTGGTGTCACACCTCACATAAACTGCCTCGGGCTCTGAGTCTTAAAGAATCTAATTAAGGCATCCCTTCTTGACTCTTAGCACCTCTTGTATTCACCCGAACAAACTATTAAAGCCAGACATCCAAATTTCATCTCTTACCAAGTGGGTTCAATTGTCCAGACGGAGCGGGGTGGTGAGCAACTCCAGAGGACATCTGGACATCTGCCCACTGACCAGTAAAAGATGCCATGCTTTTCCAGAAGATGCAGTAGTCTGTACTACAGCCAGATTCAGAATTCCTTTTGCAACTGCTAACCTGTGGGAGACTTGGCTGAGGAGTGAATGGCTAAACTGTGGGGCAAAAGCACACAGGCTGTGAGGAGTGAATGGGTAAACAACAAGAAGTTTAGGTTATTGAAGCATGTGGAGTCTGTCCCTTGTCCTTCCCCTTTCCCCAAGAAAAACTGCCTTGCCTTGAGGCAGCACCGTGTCCAAACTGCTTTTCTGCTGCATTTTTCTCTTTCACTGATATTCTAAATAGAAGCCTGAGAGTTCTCTGCTCAGTGGCCTTTTCTTCTCCCAGAGTCTCCCTGATGGCTGGATGCTCTCGGATGAGAAATAGCTCCTCTGGGCCTCTCGGTGGACTGAACTAAGCCTCATCCCTGAATAATCTTTTGCATCCTCTATGCTGCGTGCCACTGTGACACCTCACTTTCTTTAAGCCTCAACAGAGCAGGTGAGGGGGACTACATTTTGATGAAGGAAAAAGATAAAACCACAGCAAGTTTGCAAACACAAATTTATTTGGATGGCGCACTGACAGGTTGGCATGCGGGGGAAATTGTGCACAGCACGAGACTAGAGACTACCCAGAGGCTGCGCGGCCGCAGAAGTGGGCACAGTCACACCTGGAGGGTAGCGAGAAAGGGGGTGGGGGAGGGGCCACAGGTTCAGATAATGTCACTCAGTCGCAGGGCAGAGTCTCTGCATCAGAGATCTTCAAAGGACAACATCAGCTTTGGGCATTCTCAGCCCTGGGGATTATCTCATTATGCATAGCACATGCTGAGCATAGTTTCACAAGGTATGAAAAACAGGTGAGCTGCAATTGCCTGAAATATGCTTATTGGGGCTATGCTTAAAACAACTGAATACACAAACATTTGAGTCTGACACTGATGGTCTTTCGAATTAATTTGGATCAGCCTGCTAGTAAAAAAGTAACGCAAGAAATCCTTAGTGCTAATACTCAGCAGCGAACTTTAGCTCATTTACATACCAGGCTAACTATCTGCTAATGTACTTTACTCTGTAAGTTCACGGTAGCTAGAAGTGTATGTATTGTAGCTCAGATTCCTTCACAGACAACTGCGCACTTTCTGTGATCCAGCTCCATACTCCTAGGAGCCCATCCTCACATCAGCAGGGATCTATGCGTGCGTTCATTTGGCACAGATATATTATATACATGTGTGTTCGTGTGTACAGGAAAACTTTATGCTGTGAGCAACTTCAAAGTGGCAACGTGGGGGATGGGGCGGCCGGTGCCCGGGGGCGGGCGGGCTGCAGAACCGTGGCCGGAGCCCGAGCTGGAGCTTGAGCTCGAGCCCGAGCCGCTGTACGATGAAGCACCCAGCGAGTCTGAGAGCCTGAGCCCTTGTGAAGCTGGAAATGACAAGTCTGAATGGTTGCCATGCCGAGAAAACCATTGACATGCCAAAACCATCAGCCCCCAAAGTGCACGTGCAGAGGCCTGTGTCCCAAGACACCATTGCTATTCACTTCTCAGCATCCGGGGAGGAGGAGGAGGAAGAAGAAGAGTTCAGGGAATACCTTGAGGAGGGGCTGGATGACCAAAGCATTGTAACAGGGCTTGAAGCCAAGGAAGGCCTCCATCTTGAACCCCAGGGTGGCCATGACCCTGCAGGCCCTGCTGCCTCACCCATTGTGGCAGATGGACTGTCCGTATCCCAGGCCCCTGCTATTTTGCCCGTCTCCGAGAACACTGTAAAGCTGTTGGAATCCCCTCCTCCAGCAGCTCAAGTATTAAGTGCAGTGCCATTGGCTCTGTCTCCAGGGTCATCATCAGGGCCCTTAGCTAGCTCTCCCAGTGTGTCATCCCTTTCTGAGTAGAAAACCAGTTCCTCTTCCCCATTGTCCTCTCCTTCCAAGTCTCCTATCCTCTCCTCCAGTGCCTCATCCTCTGCTCTCTCCAGCGCTAAGCCCTTCAGGAGCCTGGTGAAGTCCCTGTCAATTGAGGTGGAGCCAAAAGAAACCCCATACCCCCGAGGCACAGGCACTTGATGAAGACGTTAGTCAAGTCTCTGTCTACCGACACTTCCAGGCAGGAGTCGGATACTGTGTTCTATAAGCCAGCTGACTCCAAACTGAATTTACACCTGTTCAAGCAGTTCACACAGCCACGAAATACAGGTGGAGATTCTAAAACTGCACCTTCTTCCCCTCTGACTTCTCCCTCTGATACTCGCTCCTTTTTTAAAGTGCCCGAAATGGAGGCAAAAATTGAAGACACTAAAGGATGCCTTTCAGAAGTCATATATGAGCCTTTTCAGCTCCTTAGTAAAATTATAGGGGAAGAAAGTGTCAGCCACAGGCCCAAAGCCTTATCTTCAAGTGCTTCAGAACTCTCCAACCTGTCCAGCTTGAACGGGCATTTGGAAAGCAATAACAACTATAGCATCAAGGAAGAGGAGTGTGACTCTGAGGGGGATGGCTCTAGCAGTGACTCCAATGTCCCCAGGAGTAACCACCCAAAGTCCACCGAAGAGCCTGTGAAAGAGGTGGAAACTAAAGTTTCCCAGGCAAGCAGCCTAAAGGATTTAGGCATGAAGACAAGCTCTCTTGTCCTAGAGAAATGCTCTTTGTCTGCCTTAGTGAGCAAAGAAGATGAAGAGTTTTGTGAACTGTACACGCAAGACTTTGACCTGGAAACAGAGGGGTGAGGGTAGAGTTGATAAGCCCCCCAATGTCCCTCTGAGGCCAGAGGTGCTCATGGAGGATGGCACGATTCTTGACAGTGAAGAGGAAGAGGACTTGGCCACGCAGCACCCAGAATTACCCATGAAGACGTTGGGCTTCTTTATAACGTGTGTCTATGCGTACCTCATCCTCCCCCTCCCCCACTATGTGAGCGGACTCTGTCTGGGAGTTGGCCTTGGATTCATGACTGCAGTTTGCATGATTTGGTTTTTTACACCACCAAGTGCTCATAAATATCACAAGTCACATAAACATCTGCAACACTGGAATATGAGATCTTTGGACATTAAAGAACCTGAAATACTAAAGGGATGGATGAATGAGATTTACAACTATGATCCAGAAACTTACCATGCGACTTTGACACACTCAATCTTTGTTCGACTTGAGGGTGGAACCTTAAGGCTTTCAAAGCCCAATAAAAACATATCCAGGAGGGCGAGCTACAATGAAATGAAGCCAGACGTCACCTACATCAGCCAGAAAATCTATGACCTTTCTGACAGCAAGATTTATCTTGTACCTGAAAGTTTGGCTCGAAAACGAATCTGGAACAAAAAGTACCCCATTTGTATTGAGCTTAGTCGACAAGACTTTATGTCTAAGGCTCAGACTGATAAGGAGACCTCTGAAGAGAAGCCACCAGCTGAGAGAGAGCTGGGAAGCGAGGACCCTAAGAAGCCACCCCACCCTCAAGAGGGAATGAAATCTGTCCACCGAGATCAGATACTGTATCTGTTTGGGAGAACAGGCCGAGAAAAAGAGGAGTGGTTTAGAAGATTTATTTTGGCATCTAAGCTGAAATCAGACCTCAAGAAGCCACCTGGTGTCTCTGGAAGTAAACCAGGCCCTCTGCCCACCCACAGCGGACACAGCAGTCCTTCTGGGCACCTGACTCACAGCCACAGCAGCAGCAAAGGTAGTGTGGAGGAGATCATGACACAGCCAAAGCAAAAGGAGCTGGTGGGCAGCGTGCGGCAGAAGATGCTGCTAGACTACAGTGTGTACATGGGCAGGTGTGTGCCCCAGGAAAGCCAAAGCCCCCACAGGAGCCCCATGCAGAGTGTGGAGAGCAGCCCCACCACTGGGAAAAAGTTACCAGAGGCTCCACCTTCTGAGGAGGAAGAACAGGAAGCTTGGGTGAATGCCTTGCTTGGAAGGATATTTTGGGACTTCTTAGGAGAGAAGTACTGGTCCGATCTGGTGTCAAAGAAAATCCAGATGAAACTCAGCAAAATAAAGGTCTCTGGATTGACTTGGAAATGTCCTACAATGGATCCTTTCTGATGACTCTTGAGACCAAAATGAATTTGACCAAACTAGGTAAAGAGCCGCTTGTTGAAGCCCGGAAGGTTGGAGAAATTGGCAAAGAAGGTTGCAGGCTCCGGGCGTACTGTCTTGCTGACAGTGATGAGGAATCCTCCAGTGCCGGCTCCTCTGATGAAGATGATACACCAGAGCCCAGTGCAGGAGACAAACAGCTGCTCCCAGGGGCTGAAGGGTATGTTGGAGGTCATCAAACAAGTAAAATTATGAGATTTGTTGATAAAATTACCAAATCAAAGTATTTCCAAAAAGCAACAGAGACAGAGTTCATTAAAAAGAAGATTGAAGAAGTCTCCAATACGCCCCTGCTGCTAACTGTTGAAGTACAAGAATGTCGAGGAACCCTGGTGGTCAACATTCCTCCACCTCCAACTGACCGCCTATGGTATGGCTTCTGGAAGCCACCACATGCGGAGCTGAAAGCTCGCCCAAAACTTGGAGAGAAGTGACTTTAGTTCATGTGACAGACTGGATAGAGAGGAAACTGCAGCAAGAGTTTCAGAAAGTTTTTGTCATGCCAAACATGGACGATGTTTATATCCCTATAATGCACTTGGCCACGGACCCTCGCTCTACTTCCTGTCTCCTGAAGGACCCACCTGTGGAGGCTGCTGATCGGCTGTAATGGGTGATGATGGGATGTTCCCTGTATTATGAGACCTAGCTCAACATATGGAGTTCCTGGACACCATTTGTGCTGTGGCACTGGCCTTTACTTGGAAAAAGTGCCACAGTATTGTCTCTTAAGACGGCTTCTGCCCTCTGCCTGCTGGTGCCCATTCCACTGTGAGGTGTCATTCCCTGCATCCGATGACAGGTGTCTGGACTGCTTGCTGCAAAGCTTGGACTTGGCAAAGGAGACTGAAGAATCATCATGGTGGACCCAGAAGTTACACGTGATTCACATTGTGGCTTTTTAAAGGTCTACCAGTTTCTGTGGCAGCAAACAGCACATCCAGAGGGAAGCTGTACAACTGAAAGACTTCCCCTCGCCTCCTGGACTCCTCCAAAGCTTTTCCTCTGGCAGCTGGTGCACAATGGAACATTTTTTCACTCTACTTTGTACATGTGATTGCAGCCCTCCATGCTCCAAGCATGTCAATGTGATTACATGTGTGGGGAGTGGAATTCTGTGACCCACGTCATTGGTGGTAAAGAGGCATAGCAACTTACTTTTCTTCATTTTAAATTATGCATTTTGGAAGCAATTGCCATAGAACACACAAAAACAACTTTCAGCTGGGGTGGAGACAGTGGGATTTATGTGAACAGTAGGCAAAGCCATGAGATCAAACTATCCAAAGCCTTTTACCAATGAGGTACAATCATCTTGCTTCTAACTAATCCTCATTGTTTTCCTGAGACAGGAGCATATGTGACAATAACAAATACTTCACACAAGGACTGATTGTTCTTCCCTAGTCCAGATGGGTTGGGCCTAAAGACCCAGATTTCCTGTGTGCTCTAGGAAGCTTCATATAGGAAGGGAAATGCTTTGTTCATCTAACTGATTTGGGAAAGTTTTGTGGGCAGTTTCCTTTTCCGATGGCCAAAACAGAACTGCTCAACTGCTGCCTGCTTTTGAGTCAAGGCTAAAGTTTGCCTCCCATCAAAGTGGCAACGTGGACGTACACAGCCAGGAGCATTCCTGAAGCTATGGTAAAAGGAGCATGAGAGCCTTATGGTCACAGGCTCATCATCGGCCTCATACCGAATGGCAGCTTCTTTCCCATGGTGCTAACAAGGGGCCAACATGGTGCTTGCATGCTGCTGTTCAGACCTGACCGAGCTGCACACAGGCTGGGTCACTGGAAAGAATGGATCCTATTCCTTCCAGAAGCTGCATTTCACGGGCCATTCAGGCACAGTGAGCAGTGGGCTGCTCACCATGGCCCAGGAAATACTCTGGGAGTCTTGCGAGCCTGAGTTCTTTAGGCCACTTGAGGCAAAGCCCAAGGACTAGACCAGAAGGTGCTTCACAGCAAAAAAAGTGCTGCGCTGCACCCTCCAACTGAAGGCAATGGCCAACACGCCACAAGTCAATCCAAGCACTAGTAAACAAAATTCTGCCATGTTAAAACCTCCTGGAGCTGCTAGGGAGACTGCAGAAGAGGCAGTCTGTGTCACGGTGTCGCCCACACAGGCCTGGAGCACTGTAGAGTGTCCCCAGAGATGCTGAACCAGAAAGGGAGTCTCTGAACGCGACCTTGAGGAATGGGCCCTGCTGGATCGTTCACAGGAGACTCGTTACAGAGCTGTGGGAAAGGAAACCTTCAGGAATCTGGCCCCCAAGGGACACAAAAGAGAAGACCTGACCACTAAGATTGAGTACAAACATCAAGGAAAATTTACAAGTCAGCGTCTGGAGAGTGAACATACAGAAAAAGAAAGTAGTTACTGCAGAGAAATATTTAGATGTCCAGATATTCAGTCAGAGCATTGTATTTTAAACAAACATTAAACATAAAAATATTTTGGGCAAAGAGAGCTCCCCTTAGGGGAATCCAGCTGCCACTGCAAAGCGCTGGCTGCAAAGCAGCTATAGGACCTTCATTATTACCAAGAAGGCAGACCAAAATACCAGTGAGGCCATGACTGAAGGGCAAAACTAGAAATGGCATTCAAATATGCACAGGCGCAGCATACACCGAAGGTAGTCAATGCAGAATGAATGTCTTTGGTGCTGGCACTGTCCTTCCCGCCTTCCCAGCAAGGCACTGACCCCTTCTATTACACATGGCTGGACTTGAGAGACAAGCGTGTTCACATCAGGAAGGAATGGCCCAAAAGCTGCATTGAGGAGCTGACATGGAACCTCCTGCTCGGGGGCAGAAAAAGGTAGTGGGGTTCCAGGCCCAACATTCTCACCCTAACAAAAAAAGTGGCCGGTTCATTGGAACCAACGCAAGAGGGGGTCAGCCGCCTCCAATGAGTAGCAGAACCCCATGCGCCAACATTCACTCAAGGTCAAGAGGCAATCCTAAAATAAGAGCACCGTATTACACAGTGGACTCCAGTGATTCACAACCCCGAAGTCAACTGCAATTAGGAACGGGGGCACTTGCGGTGGGTTCCCCCCTTGAAATGGAAGGTCAGGAAGTGAAGTGGGTGAATCAGTGGAAAATGAATGCACAGGATTCTGGAGTGCCAACCCTAGGGCTGGTGCCAGGAGAGAATGAGCCGCTCTTCCCTCACGGCTTATAGACAATGTCGGGAACTTATCCATCAACCCGAAGTTGCAGTGGAGAAGTAATGCGTTAAATCGTGCTGATTCCAACTCCCTGCCCACCAGGAAAGAAGACTCCTTTGTCAAGAGCAATGGGTTACCTGCTATGAGTGCTGTTCAGAACCTGCAACAGCCGTGGAAGAGTTGGCACACTGAACTCTGGGAGGAGACAGCAATAACCCTAGAAAACCCAGCCCGCTGTCCTCACAGCAGCAATGGCTCCGCGTTCCAACTCCAAGGCCCCCGTGACAAGCCTTCCTCTCTCACAGCCCTGTGGGACTGTGGCCACAAAAGCGCCGATCACTATACCCAGCCACAGTACTTTCCAGGAGGGGTCCGCCTAGGGCACTGGGCCAGACTCCATCCCTGCTGTGAAGCTGAAGGAGGGCAGAATGCTGTTAAATGAGTGGACGTGAGGAGGAAGAGAAGAGGGCATCGCCTCCATGACAAAGTCCTTCGCCCCATGACAGCAGGAACCTGGGCAACACCCTAGGACCCAAGACTCTGTCTTGAAGGGCAACTGAATCCTGTTGCGCCTGAGCAGTGACACCAACAACTTCCAGTAAAATGCTACACCTGGACTCGGGCTAGGTAACTTCTTCCCATACAAAGGAACAATATGCATGTGATGCATGTAGGAGAACAAAACATTTGTAGGCAAAACAGCAAGTGAGCCTCATGAACAGTAGGCTCTTCTTCAGGTCCAAACCACATGGCACACTTCTTCCCTTGGCAGTCAGCAGGGGCCCCATTGGTGTGTGCACCCTCACACCTCAGAGGCCCAGAGTAGAAATTCTTACCTGCACAGCTGACTGAAGCCACACACTTGGCAGCTCATTAGAAGCCAGAAACGCTCTGTACTCTATCCATAATATCCTAAAGAGAAACCACGAAATAGCCCTTCAGAATGTTCATCCTATTCATTGAGATAAGGCCAGCAAATCAAAACAAAAGAAATAATAGGCACAAAGATCTCCAAACAATGTGAAGCCCCCATAAATAAAAGAAGGTGTTTTACAGCCACAATACAGCCAAGAAGGTAATGCATGATGCACGCTTCAGAAGAAACGAAGAGATAACATGCTTTCTATTCTGCAAATTGTGCCTCCCAGGATTCAGTTCCTATGCTACAGGCCAAGCATATGGCATGGATTCTCAACATCTATACATGTGATGCTCACAGGACAAGACCGGGAACCGATCCACAACAGCCAGCCAGTGGAGACTGGCACATCTTTGTTCTAAGCCTCTGCTTCTCCAGGGTGCTTTTCTTCTTAGGCCCCAACCCAGGCTGCAAAACACCTACAGGGTCTGTCCTGGTGCCAAGGAGTCAGGCAAAAATGCCAACGGGCCCACGACTGATGTGCAGAAGAAGGGAAGGCCTGCCAAATACGGACATACTCAGCAGACAAAGAGGTATTCAGAGGGGTGTGTTTGGAAATCAGCGTCCTGCCTTGCCAGAGAGGGAACTGCCCATTTCTCACATTGGGATCTCTTGCTAGATGTGTGTCCTCACAACAGGGATGGTGCGGGACAAACCTTCCATTGCCAGGGAGAGGACCCCCACTGAGTGTCAGGGAATGACATAGGAGCCGGTGGGCTGTATGCCAGCATGTGGTTTCAGGGCCTCTATTGGCACCAAGAAGCCAAACCAAATAGGCAGCAAGAGCATGACTGAAGAGCAAAGAAGAGCATGGTTCCCAAACACGGACAGGCACAGCATATACCAAAGGGAGTCAATGTGGATGAGTGTGTTGATGGCTGACACGCGCCTGCCTTTACACAATCTCCCCAGTCCCTTTCTCACACAGGGTAGGACTCGAGAGACTAGGGTGTTCACATCAGAGAGGTCGACAACAAAAGCCAAGTGAGAAGTTGACAGACAAACCCCCACTCAGAGTATGGGAATCCAACTGGCGGTTCGAGGCGCAGCATTCCCCCTTCAGGTCAACAAATGACCGGCACATTGCCAGCTGGGATCCCCCATTGTGGGAAGGAGCAGAAATCCACATGCCCACATCAATTCAAGTCCAGTTGCAATTCTAAAATAAGAGCAGCCTACTGAACCCAGCGTACCCAGGATTTCCAAACCAGAAATCAACTGCAGTGTCTGCACAGGGTCACTTGCAGTGGATTTCCTCTTCACGCATGAGTGGTCAGCACGGCCAGGGCCCAAATCTGTGGTAACCAGCCCACAGCGTGGTGGACGGCCAACTCCATGCCGAGTGCCCAGCAAAGAATAAGCCTCTGCTCTCTTCATACCTTATAGGCAATGGCAAAATTCGCACCTGACGGAATGAATCATGCTGAGCAATCACAACTCCCGGCACACCAGGACAGACAGAGGATTTCTTTGTCAAGTGCGATGGGTCACCTGTCGTGAGCTCTGTTGCGAACCTGCAACACCTGTGGGAGAGCTCCTACACCCTACTCTGGCAGGAGACAGGAACGATCGTAGGAAACCCAGCCTGGTGTCGTCACAGCACCAAGGGCTCCGTGTTCCAACTCTGCGGCCCCCCACGAGCAGGTCTTCCTCTATCACGGCCCCGTGGGACTCTGGCCACAAAAGCACCAAGGCAGTATACCCAGGCTCAGTATTTTCCAGGAGGGGTCTGCCTAGGGGGCTGGGCCAGACTCTATGGTTGCTCTTAGGCCCAGAGAGGGCAGGGCAGGATGGTGTCAGAGGAGTGGACGTGAGGAGGAAGAGAAGAGGCAATCGCCTCCATGACAAAGGCCTTCGCCCCACCCCAGCAGGAACCCAGGCAACGCCCTAGGCCCCAAGACTCTGTCTTGAAGGGCAATCGACTCCTGTTGGGCCTGAGCAGTGACACTCCCTGACAACCTTCAGTCAAATTTTACACATGGCCTCTTGCAGTAGGCACAGTTTCCCCATATGTAATAACTGTGTACATGTGATACATGCAGAAAAATCAAGCTGCTCTAGGCAAAAAAGCACGAGAGCCTCATGTACCCAGGCTCTTCATCTGCCCCACAGCACATGGAACATCTTTCCTTAGCTACAAGCTGGGGCTATGTTGTTTTGTGCATGGTCCCTGGCAGCTGAGAATCCCCACTGTAGTAATGCTGGGTTTAGAGCTCCCGGGAAGTGGGGCTACTCAGCACCTCATTAGAATCAAGTAGACACAATGGCTTCTATTCATAGCACCCTACATACCATCTATCCAAATTGCCCTTTGAATCATTCTTCATGCACTTTGAAATGGATTCCCCAAATCAAATGAGCAGAGGCATACTGGAGGCACTAAGAGCTCCCCTCAATGGGAAGTCCAAGTACTAAGCAGGTATTGTTTCAGAACCAGAAAGGCAATGCGAAGTGGATGGCTGGTGCAGCCTTCCACAGAAATGAATAGTCAAGATGCTGCACTTCACCCTATTGTGATCCTGACCAGGATATGCCACACTGTCACTTCATCCTCCTCTTCTGGAGATTGTGCTTGCCACTACCCAGTTTCTATGCTATAGGGCAAACTTATGGCGGGAATTACAAACATCCAGACATGTCATGACCACAGGCCAAGACCATGTATAGTTTCACAGTACCCTGCCTCTGGAGACTGGCATATCGTCATTAGCAGTCTGTGCCTTCCTGGGGTGGCTTTTTCCTTAGTTACCAACCCTGGCTGGGAAATAGCTACAGGGCCCTTCCTGGTGCCAGTAAGTCTGACAAAAATGCCACTGTGTGCATGACTGATGTGTAATAGGAGGGAAGGCCTTCCATATAGGGATATGTTCAGAAGATAAAAAGGTATTCAAAGTGGTGTGGTGGGAATCAGTGTCCTGCTTTCTCAGAAAGGCACCTATCTGTTTCTTATGTCAGTGTATCCTGCTTCACATCTAGGAGGCCTTGAGACATCTGGGAGGCAGACGGCCCAGCATTCAGTGGCAGGGAATGTACATGGGGGTCCAAGGCCAGCATTCGTACTTTCCCACATATAACGCGCACCTCTTCAGTGCAATGCAATAGTTTCAACAACCTGACATGAGGAGCAATACTTTGCCCCCAAAGACAGGCACATCTTCCTTACCAGCCTGTGTGGGTCCTGGAGCAGGTTTCTTCTCAGTCCCCCATCCTGGCTGCTAAGGGTCTTAGGGCCTCTTTTGGTGCCAAGATGTAGGACCAAAATACCACCCAGACCATGACTGATATGTCAGAGAGAATCATTCAAGGCAATCAAGCCACATACCACAGTTACCACGGATCAAATGTAGGTCAGGACATTTTTAGATGAATGTTTATGAAGGATGCTGAGATTTTCCTATCTCTTCCTTCACAATGACCTCATCCAGAGGAACAATCTTAAACTACTCACTCAACAAGAGTTTACACTAATGTGCAATATAAACTCATCTGGCCTGAGTACAGAACTCACTAAAAACATCCAATGAGAGCAGCACCAGATCCGAGATGGCGGCCAGCAGGAGGCTGATGAAGGAGCTTGAAGAGATCCGCAAATGTGGAATGAAAAACTTCCGTAACATCCAGGTTCATGAAGCTAATTTATTGACTTGGCAGCGGCTTATTGTTCCTGACAACCCTCCATATGATAAGGGGGCCTTTAGAATCAAAATCAACTTTCCAGCAGAGTACCCATTCAAACCACCGAAGATCACATTGAAAACAAAGATCTATCACCCAAACATTGATGAAAAAGGACAGGTTTGCCTGCCAGTAATTAGTGCTGAGAACTGGAAGCCAGCGACCGAGACCGACCAAGTAATCCAGTCCCTCATAGCACTGGTGAACGACCCTGAGCCCGAGCACCCGCTCTGGGCTGACCTAGCTGAAGAATACTCTAAGGACCGTAAAAAACTCTGTAAGAAGGCTGAAGAGTTTACAAAGAAATATGGGGAAAAGTGACCTGTGTGGACTAAAATCTGCCACAAATGATTCCACCAAGTGTGAGCAGAGACCCCGAGCAGTGCATTCAGACACCCTGCAAAGCAGGACTCTGTGGAAAATTGACAAGTGCCACCACCTGGCGTTCACTTGTGGCAGTTACTAACTTTCTACAGTTTTCTTAATCAAAAGTGATCTAGTCACCTGTAAAAAAAGCCACGTCCAATGAAATACCCTGCCTGTGGTCCTCAGGACCTCCTCAAATAGCACATACAAATGAGAACGAAGCATGCAGGAGAGTCTAAGTAGCTACAGTACAAAAGGCGTAAGAATTTCTTGGGCATTGCTCTGTGTCCACCCTTCCTTACCAAATGGCACATCCATACTCTTGGCTCTAAGCATGGGCTAAGTTGGTGGATGCGTGTTCATAGCGATGAAGGCCTACAAGTACAATCACTGTGGCAGCCTCACCAGAGTGTGCAAATTTCAGTTCTTTGAGATGAAAATGGCCCAATGCATCCTAAACACAGCACTGCACTTGCCATTCACCTTGCTAGATGGACTGTTTAATATCCACCCCAAGAACAATCTGGGAATCTTATGAGCCTCAAGATCCTTTAGGCACTCTTGGGTGTCTACTTCATATGCTACAGTGTGAACCTATTGTCAGAGGACTGCAAAAGCCTAGACGTGATATGAACACAGGCAATACCCTGGAAAGTTTCACACTGCCCTGCACCTGAAGACTAGCACATCATCATTACTTGTTCATGTCTTTGCTGGAGTGGATTTCTCCTAAGTCTCCAGTTGGGGCCATAATGGGCTATAGGGCCACGGCTTTGCATTAAGCGTCTGGACAAAAATGGACACAAGCCCATGACTGACATGGGAAATAAGGTAAGTCCTCCCAATTATGGGCATGTTCAGCAGATGCCAAAGGTAGTGAGAGCAGAGTGTGCGTTCCTGGACCTTATCACTACAAAAGGATTACCGGAAGCAACACTTCCATGCAATGATAGATCATCCATTCTTCACATGTCAGATGAAGTAGATGAATCCGTGGTGAGTTGCAGCCAATGTCGAAAGGCTGAAGGATTTCCATACAATATGAGTGCATCTTGTGAAGATCAATCCATCTTTGCCATCGTGCCTGGAGGTAAGAGTTAGACATTACAGGAGAAGTCAGCAAGTGTTCTGAGCCAAAGAAATTCAGACTCATGCTCATGATATTCCCTTCTGACCTGTGAGGAAAACTTGAATCACAATAACAGTGACTTTACGGAATGCTCATTCCTCCCAAGGCTGGTGAAGTATATTGAAAGCAGGCCAATTCTGGCAGGTCAGGATGGTGGTGAATATAAAGGGATTGCAAGGATTATTGATAGGCACTAAATATTCCTTGGTGTTCACCACTTACAAATGAAGAAGAAACTGCTTAATAAAATAACTAAAATGTTAAAGTATAATATGGTAAGTGCCACAATTACAGATTTTCAAATTTGCTGTGAAAGTGCAGAGAATGAGAAAGGATGTATTCACATGTTTCTCAAAGGTACCTGGCATCAGAATAACCTCAGGGTCCTGTTAAAACATAAACCTCCAGTTTCTGATGCAGTCATTTATTCGTGTGGCTTGAGAATTGGCATTTCTATCATTTTCTGAAGTGCTTAGGCTGCTCATGTGGAAATCACAATGTGAGAGTCAGTGACATCTACTAATGAGGTCAAAGTTGAGGTGAGTCATCCAGAGCACATACAGCAGATTTCCCATGCATGACTTTGGCACAAGTGTATCTGACACAATCAACAGGCGTACTCTTTATACCAGATAAGAGTAGGCATGGGGAGTAAGGACTACAAAACAACTCAGAGACACTTCAATTGAGAAAGTTTGAGTGTATGTTCACAAACAAGACAATGAGTAACATTAGTCCAGAAAGAAGGAGCAAGAACACAGGAGAAGGAATCAGCTTGTTTCATTCAAAGAATATCTAGTACAGAGATTAATTCATGAGGACTTGCCAGAGGCGATGAGGGCCTCAGCGAGAAAAGCCTAAGACTTCAAAGTCTGAGCTTGTAGTAGTGAGAACGGAGAAGAGATAAAGGTATGAGACAACTAGAGGGTAGAAGTCCAAGAATTTCATGGCTAGTTAACTTAGGGCAGATGAAATCACAAGGCACACAAAGGAGTCTGTGATTATTCGTGGATTTGGAAAAATAGGATGATTTGCAAATATTTGGTTCTTGACAGAAGGAACATGAAGAAAAATTAGTCTTTGAGTTTGTTTGCATGTGGCCAGTTGGGATGAGATGGCTGGGCTTTGACGGGGGACTCTAATTTGGAGAGGTTACAAATGGGTACTGCTAAGGGTGGACTGGGTTATATACGTTATCTCTATCAATGAAATAACTAAAAATCTCTAAAGTAACAAAGAGATAATAAGATAATGAAGAATTCTCAGGAATAAATTTATCAGTTGAGAAAAACTCAAAAAACTAAGTCCACTACATTGGTATATTTATGCTTTGTCACCATTTTCTCATCTTTAAGTGATGGTCTTAGAGGTTATACTGCACCTCTGATGGCCATATGGAGATGACGGGACAGTGTAAGCCTAGACTCTGTTGAAGATTCCAGTAAGTGGTTACATTAATACTTTCTGTGTTTGGGATTGTTTACATTGTGGTTGATGGGGTGTTTTAAAAGATTGAAGCAAAAAGCCAACAATGTAGAAATGGGTGAAGATATCTTTTAAAGTATATCTCATTTTCTACCTATCTCTCTCTCTATAAAATTTGTATATGTGTGAAAAGTAAGCTACAATAAAGCTTCAATGAATAATTTACTACTTACAAAGCATTCCTTAGTGAAATGTTTGTCACTTTGGCTTCCAGCACTCTGCTAGATTCAGCCTAAAAGAGAGAACACTAATATCAACATTTGGACAATCAAAAATCACTGAATTGAAATGTAACTTTATTCTAAAATATGCCTAGATGAGGATTATATTAATATTGAAGTTTGAACCTGAGCCACTTAAACATAGAAAATTTACATCTACAAACATTCTGTGCAGGAAAAGAAAATATGAGAAATTCTATCCTATGGAGTACTAAAAGAAGTATAACTTTCAAAAACTTAACTGAGTGTCAATCAGAAATTTTCTGCTTTACAATTTTAAATTTCAAAGTATTTCATTGTTGTGTTTTTATCATCACCTCATTTTTAAAGAGCACTTCATATGGGTTTCCTCCGTGGCACCCTGGTGGGTGTACTCACGTGATCCTGCACCACTGTGAGTGTCAGGAACAGACCATAGGCCCCGGGCACCCTTGCCACTGCTCTTGCTCTGCATTTCCAAGGCGCTGTGCACCCTTTTCTCAGTGCTTGCAATCGTGTCCTACTCTGTGGATACCATTTGTTTACCTTTTCACTCTCCCACTACATTATGAACCCGAGAGAAAAAGCTGAGCTTTATTTATCCTTATAAAGCAATACTTGGAAAGAGCAGATGTTCTATAAATGAGATTTTACATATAGAACAAAGACAAACATAGGAAACTGGATACACTTATTAGACATTTGCACCAGGGATAAAATGATATTTTCAATAATAGGAAATTACAAAATTGTTCCTGAAGTAAGAGTTTTAGCTGCAAAAATAGCATTTACGTAACATCTGCAATGGCAATATTTCTATGTAATATATATATTTTAGTTATTTCCAGATAGCCCTCTGGACATTTCTTTTCCCTTATCAATTCTCTCATTCATTTCTAAAATTACAACTATGGAACAACACAAGTGCACACACACACATATATACAAACACATACCATCATATGTATGCTACATAATTTAATGTATAGTATTATAATAATGTATGACTATCTACATATATTTATCATGTATATGTAATACACACCTGAATTGAGAAAATGCACCTCAAATTTTCATACCTTTGCATTAAAAAATAATAGTTTTAAAGGGAAACCTTTGTTCATATCAGTTCTCATGATTTCTTTTCCTAACTTAAAGAGAAACATTCTTTTTCCAAATAGACTTCTATACTGATTTTAGGTTTTAATCTCTCTCTTGGCCAGTTTGAGGCTCATCACAATACCCTGAGAGAGAATCATGCTATAGCTGCCATAACACCAGAGCAAAAAGTTAATTTTATTTGAAGTTTTAAATTATTCCCATTTTTAAATGATAGTGTAGGCAAATCTCACTGTAGAGAATAAACATATTTCATCATTCATATACACCAATTATTATGATGGCAATAAAGAAAAAGGCAGAAGAAGAGACAAGCCAAAGGGGAAGGAAGAATAAAGAATGAAGGAAAGGGAGAATAAAATTCTACACAACTATCAGGACTTTAAGCCATAACATACTTATGCATTTTTTTCACAAGAGAAAAAAGTCCATCCGTGAACAGCCTCTACAATGAAGGTGTAAAGAGAAAAACCTGGAATTGCAGTTCAACCAGCCTGGGCAACTTGGTGACCCAGCAAGACCCTGTCTCAAAATTTAAAAAGATGTTAAAAGAAGGCTGGAGATGTACCTTAGTGCAAAGGCCCTGAGTTCAGTCCCCAGAACCACAGAAAAAAGAAAACGTCATGACCTGATTCTCAGTTCCCTGATTTTTCACAGCCAATTATGCACTTCTTAAACCCCAGTAGCCTCATTAAAATATTCAATATCCATCTGCTAGTATTTGTGAAAATTAAACTGAATTGTCCCTTAAGTTCTTACCATGGCACCTGAGACACAGTGAGCACTCAGAAATTAGTGCCTCCTCTTATCATCGGTTTCGTTCTTCTTCAGTAATACCCATCTCAGTAACAGTGCTACTCTCAATATTACCAGTTGGCGAAGCCCAACCAACCTCCATTGCTGCTTGACAAAGTTCCAGCTGGGGGAAAGAAAGGGTGGAACACATCATACCCTCATGTTTTATTTTTTCTTGCCATAATGTTTATAATTGTTACTCTGATCATAGGAGTCATTGTGTTTGTGACTAACAACACTCTCCATGAGACAAATTGGTAATGATACATTGAAATCTGATCTGGCTCACAAGTCCCAAATTCCAGTTTCTCTTAGTTCTATTGCCACATCCACTTCTAAAAAAACCTCTCCTAAAACCCCCTCTGTTTCCCCCACTACTATGACTCCCCCTCTTATTGCTGACATTCTTTTTACTAAAGGGGTCTTATGAAGAGATTGAAAGGACAGACTTTAGATGGAAGAAATAGTGGAAAATGGGAAACAGAAAGAACGTTAAGACAGGTAAATGCATTAAGGAGGCAAGTTACTCAGTATTTCTCAAAGTGCTGTAAATATCTCCTGCTCATGGACTATGAACACAAATGACATTTAGTTAAGATGAATAGAGGTATAGAAAAATAGAGAGCTAATAGCAAACTATATTAACCATTGTGCAGTTTCTCAAGGGCCAGCTGGTGACCACAAGTTTGACGCTTAGTTGATTAAATCTTGCTTGTACCCCCGCTGATACAAAGATTTTGATTAAGTTACTTTCTGTTCTGTTTAGGTGTGGGTAAATAAGGGGACAATTGTAATTTTTAAATATGTATTCGTGATGTTCAATGAAATGAAACAGCTTAGAGGAATTGTACTTTGTTTAACAAAAAATAACCTTTACTTCAATAGAAACTGCTAAGGCAACTAAAATGTAAACATGTTCCGCCCAATGCCTCCCAGCTATTGCTTAAAGATATAAAAATAAATCAGACCCCGAGACTTATCAGAGGGAACCTGAACATTGCTTGAGAAGGTTCTTTTCTCATTGCCGGCCCAGGACATCTCCCCTTCCTACCCTGCATCGACATCGACTGCAGCTGGTCTGCGGCAACCAGTGCTTAGGCATTCTGACCTCATAACTTCATTCGGATGTCGCTTAAGCAAAGCTGAGTGACTGTAGCTTTAAGACTGTAGCTATGTGGAATTTGATCTCACAATGCTTTCCTGATAACTGAAGTACCCTTTGATGCTGAGAGTGGGTCATATTTATTTACTAAAAAAACAAAATATAGTATTCTTCTGATAAACGTGCTTTCTGTGACTGCCACTATTTTCCTTTTATTGAATCTCTAAATGGTGGGATCTAGTGCCAGTAGTCAAATTACAAATGATAGTAAAATCACTCTTTTGCGAATCTAATGCAATGCACAAAAAGATATGAAAATATTACATTAACCAATTTGCTCGCAAAAGTGAACAATAAAGAAACACGATGTAATGACATTACAGCACCAATTCTTACTCAGCAATTACGTTACATGAAGTAAATTAGTTCCAAGGTCCCCTCTTTGCTGCATGGAGATGCACTCATTCTACTTCACAACTAATATTCAGTCTAGGACAATGAAAACATTTCTTTCGTTGGCCTTCTACTGCCCACTTCAATTTGTTTACTGTCTGCACTCAGTACTCCGTGGATGAAATTCTAAGAATTTCCGAAACTCTTTCATTCACCTTTAGAAAAAATATTCTCTGATCGATTTAGTGTAAAAAAGTACTCATTTTAGTAACCAATATCCAGATCCTTAATAATGGTAAAACCTCAAGTAACTATTAAAACTTATAGTTTCTCTGTCTAACTTGTAACTAAGCAAGTCTGCTCTTAGGTATGTTCCTAAGAAAAATGCGTGCATATTTTCAACAGATACAGGTATCTCCATGTGCATAAAACTTGTATCCAAAGTAGCCCCAAACGGGATACAATTAAAAGCAACACACTGGGTCAATACCTATATGATGGAATACTTATGCAATAGAGTACTACACGCAGAAAGCAAAATATAATCTGACCCTATAAACAACTACAAAACTGTTACTATTTGAAAACAATCGGTACACAAAAGGGTATGCAATGATACATTTAAAAGAAGCTACCTCTCAAAATATATTTGACTAGCAACTTACATATTTGAAATACACACGTAGTATATACACTATTACTGAAGGGAACAAGTGTATGCCCCCTGGAAAGAGAACACTAGCAAAGCCCAATGCCTTTGGGATCCAATACCTACACGTCCCAAATCACATTCTCCTGTCCCCTCCTCAGAAAACATGTTTGTGCACACACACAAATGACACATGCATGCACACAAAATACATCAAAAGTTCAGATATCATTCCCTTACTTTTCTAGATAATGTATATTATATTTACATGACCTATATTAATACCTCAACACATAATACAATACAGAACAGTGAAAAAATACCAACTAATCAGACCCACGTGGTTAGCCAAGCATAATCCAACTGACTAAAAACCACCCAGGTAGAAAATGAAACATTCTAAGACTTCTAAAATAATAAGGAAGGTGAATGCTTTACTGCCTCCCATTACAATATCCACCTTTTCCCCATAGCCAAAAACTATCCTAAACATTTTGTTTTAGGCCAATTCTGCCAGTGTTAAAGAAAGGAATGAGAGCACATATCAAAGACAGTGGAGACCAGGAGCAAAGTGCGACCTCTCTGGGACCTGGAGTTGACAGCTGGAGAGCAACAAAGTGGCGGAGAGAAGGGCACAGGTGAATCTAGGAACTCGGAGGGAGCTGACAGGAAGACCAAAGACTAAAGGGAAGCTAGAGAGGTGGGCCACAGTGCAGAGAAAGGAATAAGGCAATCCAGAAGGCTCACCTTGGCTCTGAGGGAGGGGACCCTGTCTCCATCGACGCATGGTAAGTCCAGTGGCCGGGCAAGACAGCAAACCAGACTGCCAGTCCTGGTCCCAAGAGGAGCCCATGGCTGTTGTAAACTGCAAAAACAACATGGTGTTTTACTCTGAAATGACTCCTTCCACGAGACAGACCAGAGTTAGGAAGGAAGTCCAGTGCAGCGCCTGCCATGTCTCAGAGGGTTTAATCGGGAGCCATTTTAGGAAGGAGTTAATTGTTTGGGATTGGGTCACAGAGCAACTGCAGAGCAGCTTTACTCCATGGTTTCTGGTGCCACCCTGGCACGGGACTGGGTGGGAAATGACCGGGAGAGGCAGTGGTCAACAGGGTGCAGGCCAGTAGAGCCCCTGAGAAATTTAAGCTCAGGTTGGGTGTCAGGTAAAAGGGCCGAAGGCCAAGACCAGACCAGGCCACAACAAGTCTTTGTTAGGGGAATAGATCTGCCGGGCTGTCTCTGAACAAAGGAGAGACAAAAGCAATATGGCCGGGGCAGGGAGAGTCTTTTATAGAGACTCGGGTGGGGCTTGTAGGGGCAGAGGTGGGATTGAGTGGGGTAGTGGCTAGGGAATGGAGGAGCCCGTGATGTCACTAGGTGGTAGGAGGTGAGCGAGTATTAGGTTACTCTCTAGGCGGGACCAGGGGCATGCTGGGAAGAAGGGTTTATTCTTTGGTGGGAGCAACCATCTTGGCATGATGTCACACAGGGGAGGGGGCAAGGCACCCTAGGAAGAGGGCAGCTACTATACATAATAGCTGCTGAGGTGGTGGGAGACCTATCATTCCAGGCTTTTGTTTTATGATAGTTGGATGAAGGTCTCTTCTTCTGGAGCTGCTTCCTGCTGACAAGGGACGAAGATCACGGCTAGACCTGGATCTGATGAGGCCCGTGGCAAGTGGGGACCTCTTCCTTTTGTTGTACTGGCTGGTACCCTGCCATGATGAACTCTGTGACTGTCTGATTGGTGAATGCCCTCAATCGTTCCTGCAAGAAATTTTGGAAACAGCGAACCAGGCACAGTCCAAAACAGAGAATTAAACAGATAATACTGAGGGGTCCCAAGAGTGGTAATAGCCAGGGGAGCCATGAACTCCAGGAACCAAATGTACCCCACCATTGATTAGTACCTTGGGGGGCATATCTATCTGGCCCATTGAGTTTTAATTTTTTTCATTTGACATGTAATTATTTTATTCATTTACATAGGTTTTACAGAGACAGCTGGATGTTTAGGGGCTCATTTGTTATAGAAGTAAGAGACTGTTATGGAAGAGATCATAGCTCCTGATCTAAGGGCCCATGTGTCATGACCTTGCTCTTAGAGAATGAGTGGAAAAGTGATAAACACAATTTATATAATCTTTATAATCCTTTTTTTTTTTTGAATATAAAAGGTGTATGTAACTGAGCAAATCTGTACACACTTGTAGCTAATTAATGATTTTTGCTTCTATTTAGTACCCAAAGTTTTGTCTTTTTGAAATGGCTGTGTCATGAGTGAACCAAAAGATTTTAATGGGTGGGCTATGTCTTAATTTTTCTGAAGTCTAGCTTTATTATTATGTCATTGTTTTATGCCTCTTTTGGTTATTTTTTCTGCTGGGTGTTTAAGACCAAGTTAAAGTGAGACCTGTGTCAATCAATATGAACCTCTTGTTATCTATTAAGGTCAGTTAAGTCTCCCCAGGCCATTACTTTGGAACCATGCATAGTGCCTCTCTGCTTTTCTGTCAGTGTCAGCCATCTGGATGGGTCATGGCCTTGCTTGACCAAGTTGCTTTCAGTGAAAGCATTGGAGATATTTTTCTTGGTGACCCTCCTTTGGCACAGAGTACATTGTCCTCTGGTGTCCAGCAATCTCCCAGTTTAGGAGGTTGAGTGACTTACCAAAGATGTAGGACCCTGTGGAGAAGGTTCCCTCATGTCCTGGAACTTTGTTGACCTTGAGGGGCCAGAGCCAAAATATTGGCTGTCCTCATAGCCCAGTTACCTTTTAGTTCTGGTCTCCAAACTTTAGTTGTTGAACACCCAGAAGAGAAGGTCAATAGTGTTAGCATTGTAACAAGAATAATGAACTTAACTATTATAGTTTTACCTGAATAGCAAGCATTTTGGAATTTAAAATATAGAGAACTGTTACTGTTATCAGTCATGGTTGTTTTTTAGTAGTTGAATTCCTGTAGAATATTAACAGAAAAAGAGCCACAAATAATATTTTAACATGACAATTATGATGACTTTACCTTTGTAACACATTTAAATGTCCATCTTGATATAAAATAGCCATTGTTAAACGTGCTCATTTTTTAAAAACACCAAAAGTTTTTACCTAAATTATTACCTTTAAATAAATAAATAAATAATCTTTTGATAGGATACCATCTAAAGAAAATAGCCCATATATGTTATCATTAACAAATATTAGAAAACCTGTACAGTCAGAAAGTACAAATACATTTAGTACACTAGAAAAAATAAAACCTTGTTGTTGTTTTTTTACAGGATATTTAGTCCTCTGAAAATGACCAGTGTAAGCATACCAAATAACATATTTAGAATTTATCCCTTTGATGACAATTGATATAAACAGTATAATAATATATTTAAATAATATTTATTCCTGTAAGTCTTTTATAAGGCTATGAAAACTATCGGGTCAGTCTGTTGTAAGATGAAAACTGTTGAGGTCCCCCTAGTGAACAAAGACTGGATAATATTTCCATGCGGCCGCTCCTTTGTTCACCAAGGGGAGCATGCCTTGAACTTAATAACCTTTATCTATAAACAAAACAGCTGTACGACTGGACAAAAAACAAAGATATAAGACAATTTCTAAAACTAGAGTGCACTCAAATATATTTAGCCCAATGGAATTATAATCTCTTTATAATTTTAGGTTTATAATTATAAATAAGACTATTTAAAACCTTTTGTAAGTCAATTAACAGAGATCTCTTGTAGAATTAAAATCAGAAGGAATGAAACCTCTATTCCTGTAAACCTTTTATAACAAACTTGAAACCAACAAGTAAACATATATATTTCCTTTATAAATCTCTTCCACACACCTTCTTTATGTACCTAGGCCTTTTGGTCTTGTCCTGCTAACAAGACAAACATAAAATCCTTTTATATCAAAAATATGTCTTTTACTTATAGCTTTTTAAATATTTTGTCTCCGACTCACTATAAACATTTTATACTTTTGGCCATCATTATCTCATCCCTAGTGGTCTTTGTTAAGTAAATAAAGTTCCAATTCCTGTTTAATGGTTAGACACAGGTGGTTTCTGTCACTGATTACAGCCCTAAACACATGACAGTTAAGGCACATGTCTCACAAGTTTGTTCAAGGATTCCCACTTCATTCTTTAGTTAGGATGTTATCTACAGTGGAGCTACAGATCAAAGGAGCTATATAACCTTCACTTTAAACAGCAGAAGCAATGGGCTAAGGCAAGTTTTTAAAGGGATACACTACCTAGTTTGCTTCCACAACTACTTTAATAGCTAATCTGTTAAACTTAAAAACTTTTTCCTATCAACAGAGTTATAAAGTGGGGGAGGTATGAGCGGTGAGTGATCGGCTCAGGCTAGGACTATTTGAGAAGGAGAACAGGTTTGACAGAGGGAGGGTTAAGAGCATAGTTAGGAAAGGCTTGTATGTAGGGGATTTCTGACCATTTGCCATTGCGTTGACCGAAGTTGTGTAAATCACACAGTATGTCAAAATTGAAAGTGCCATTTTTGGGCCCTGGAAACCCATTATCTAATTTATACTGAGGTCAAACCTGATTGTAATAGAAAACAAGTCTTTTTGGCTTAAAATCTCGTCCCAACAATCCACGGGGTTTGAGTTGTGCCAGAAGGTAGCCTGGAGGCGTTGAGGGGCGGGCTTTGGATTGTTGGGCCCCCTGATTAGAGCGGGTGAGGAGGAGGCTGCCCCTGGGGAGAAAGACAAAGGGGAGAAACGTCCTTGTCTCCTTTGACAATCTCCGAGTGAGTCTCCCAAAGGGAGAGAAAGAGAGGAGGCGAGCTGATGGGACGTCTCCCAGGGGCACAGTCCTGGGCCCAGAGGCCGTGGGGGTTTCTCTGACCAAGCGCTTGGATTTCTGAGAAGTCCCCAGAGGGGGAGAGAACAAGACAGAGAACCCGACGAGAGGGACGCTGAACTCCCTACTCACCCAGAGACTGGTGACCGGTGTGGATGTGTAGCGCCAGCAATGGCAAAGGTAGAAAGCCCCGGAGGGCCCTGGCAATGGCAGATAGGTCCGTTGGAGATGGCCAAAAGGTCAAGCAACCCCGTCCTGCGGGGGATCGTCCATTAATGGACCATCTACCATCTGAGTCACGGCACCAGAAATGTCAGGTAAAAGGGCCGAAGACCAAGACCAGACCAGGCCACAGCAAGCCTTTATTAGGGGAATAGATGTGCCACGCTGTCTCGGAACAAAGGAGAGACAAAAGCAATATGGCCGGGGCAGGGAGAGTCTTTTATAGAGACTGGGGTGGGGCTTGTAGGGGCAGAGGTGGGGTTGAGTGGGGTAGTGGCTAGGGAATGGAGGAGCCCATGAGGTCACTAGGTGGTAGGAGGTGAGCGAGTATTAGGTTACTCTCTAGGCGGGACCAGGGGCATGCTGGGAAGAAGGGTTTATTCTTTGGTGGGAGCAACCATCTTGGCATGACGTCACACAGGGGAGGGGGCAAGGCACGATAGGAAGAGGGCAGCTACTATACATAATAGCTGCTGAGGTGGTGGGAGACCTATCATTGGGGACACGAGAGCCCTGCCCACTGTGGTGAGAAGCCAGGCATGGCATGTGTGGCTCTCTGAGGCAGCCTGGTCTGGAAGTGCTGGCCTTAAGTCCAGGAAACTGCGTGAACCCCCACCCTGCTGCCTACAGCAACACAGTACTCAGTGGTCTCTTTGCTCTCCACGTCTACCAATGTGAGCAAGGGGATGGCCCAGCTTGGGTCACTGCCACTTCCTGGTGTGCACAGAGAGAGAGAGAGAGAGAGAGAGAGAGAGAGAGAGAGAGAGACCTGTGAAGCAGGGAGCAGGGCATTTCACAAACCCATAGGCCATACAGCTAGTCAGAGAAACCATGACAGAGAGTGCACAGAGGAACACGCGAGCTGGGAGCTGCAAGAACGGCTAGAGTCTCGGTGCGGATGCACTGACCACCTGCACACAGCAGGAAAGGGGGTCAGGGAGCAGGATTCACACACACACACACACACACACACACACAAGGATGTAGAAACAAAATAATCATTCTTAGCGTGACTCACTATACCTCCACCATATCTGCTGGATTCAAAGACTACAGACCCTGGAAAGGAAAAACTCATTCAAAAGCAAGACGTTTTTTTGACTCATATTTTTCCTTTGGTTCTTTGGAGTTTTGGATCATTTTTTTCCTTTTAATTTTTTCTTCTTCATTTTGCTGGGGTTTTTTCTTTTTGCTGCCTTTTGCTGTTCTTTTCTGTAATTTTTGTCTACTTCAATTAATTTCTATTAATCTCACTTTTATCTCCTCCTTATCTTTCTTTTCAAAACTTCATTTTTTCTCCCATTCCTCACCCCTCTATCTTTTTTAGCATAACAGTTAAGCCTTTTAAAGTTTTAGATATTTGGTTAACTCTGTGTTATGACTGTTGAATGGTTTTCTATCGTTAGGGGTGGCATAGTTGTTGCATTTAGTAAATATTGACTGTATGTGTCAGTATTGGGTTTGTCTTTGTGATTATACTACAATTACAGATCACTTGTCAATAGTTAATGTGGTATATTATTGGTTCTTGTGCTATGCCAGTATCCAGATTGTGTCTGACTTTATTGTTGTCCCTGAATTCAACACTATTTCTAGGGTGGCATAGTCCTTGCTATTAATTGGTTTCCTCTGCATACCAATAGCTGGGTTGACTTTGTGTCATTTACAATACTGTGGTCCATTTCAGCAGAACTGGGTGCTGAGCAAATTACACTGCACCCTGCCCTTACAAATTAACAAAGGGTGCTGGATCTTGGGACAGAGGAAAGGGCCTAAAGTTAGCTGTGCCCACACTGCACCACTGAAAAGCAGACACTAAAGAGAGCACCATATGAGCAACCAAGTCTTTCCAGTGTAGCTGACCACCAAGCATCACGCACACACACAAAGAAACATGTGAAAACAAGGCAACAGGGCCAGGGATTTAGCTCAGTGGCACCGCGCCTGCCTTGCAAGTGCAAGGTCCTGAGTTCGATCCCTGGTTCCAAAAAAAAAGAAAGAAAGAAAACAAGGCAAGAAAATGCCTCCAAAAGCTCCCAAATCCCCCACAGCTGATCCATGGAGCACTGGTGGGGAGGAAATCAAAAGCCACACAGATGAAATATGCAAAATGTTAAAAGAAGCAATTAAAAAAACAGATCATGCCTGGGGATTTAGCTCAGTGGTTTCGCTGCCTGCTGTGCAGGCGAAAAGGACCCAATTTCGATCCCCGGTACAAAAAAACCCCCAAAAAACCCCAACAACAACCCAGATCAATAAGGTGCACAGTCAGCTGACATAACATATAACTGAACAGACACAGACTTTACAAACAAAACGATCAGTAGGTTCACGGATGACAGCTAGCTCAGCTAAACAAAAAGATAAAAACACGAATGACCAGTTTAGCAAAGAATTGCAGCCCATGAAAACATACCAAACAGAAATCCATAGAATTAAAAGTCTATCAAAATGATGAGGAACAGAGGCAGCAGTGTGAGGACAGGGCTTCAAAACTGGAAGATTAAGTTGATGCCAGTGACGTTAGTGTCAGAGATACCTTAAAAACACAAAGAAAAAGACCATGAAAAGGCAGCCAACGGGTGCTAGATGACACAAAGTAAACTAATCTAAGATTAACTAGGACGAGTGAAAATTAGAAGACAGCACAAACGGCATTTTAAAAAACTTGCTTACAGAAATAACAGCAGAAAACTTGCCAAATACAGGGAAAGGATTCCACATACAGATAACTCGGGCATATCTAACTGGAAACAGTCATGATCAGGAAACAAAACTTCTTCACAACACATCATATTCGAAATCCCAAGGTCCAACACAGGACAGAATTTTAAAATCTTTTAGAGAAAAGCAATGAATCACTTACAAAGGTAAAGCAATTAAAATAACAGCAGACTTCTCAAAAAAAGTTTAAATGCCAGTAGAGCTTGGATTGAAGTGTTTCAAGCCCTAAAAGAAAACACCTTCCAACTCAAAGACTGATATAACTGGCAAAACTATCTTTTGAAATTGGAGGACAAATAAGGCCTTTATATGACATAAAGCACCTGAACAAATTCATGGCCACCTAACCAACATCACAAAAAATTGTCAAGACTGTCCTGGGAAGGGACAAGGAAGCCAACAATGTCAAAAAGTATAATAGAATGAATACATTATGCAAGCTAAGCCTTTAAGCAGAGCATAAAAGAAAAGGGAATCATCAACAGGAAAATAATGCAATGAGAGGAATAAGTCAGTAGTTTTCGGGAATAATTCTCCCTGTGAATGGTATCAACTCTCTAATCAAAAGTCACAGATTGGGGCCAGCGACTTAGCTCACTGGCACCGCGCCTGCCTGGCAAGTGCAAGGTCCTGAGTTTGATCCCCGGTACTGGGAAAAAAAAGTCACAGATCGGAAGAACAGATTAAAAAAATAACAGTATAATGTATACAAGAAACACATTTACTCCAAAAGGACATTCATAGACCAAAAATCAATGGATACAAAACAATATTCCATGTGATTGGAACCCCCAAACGGGCAGAACTAGCTCTCCTATTCTCAGACAAAGTGGACTTCAAGCCAAAAACTGATCAGGAAAGGCAAAGAAGGTCATGGCATATTGGTTAAGGGACCAATCCAAAAGGAAGATATAACAATTCTAAGTAATATACGCACTGAGCATCAGCGTATGCAACTGCGTTAAACAAATGTTAATGAACATAAACATTGGGATAAATTTCAACACAATTATAGCAGGGGACCTCAACATCCCACTGTCTCATACACACAGATCAACTAGACAAAAGAACAACAAGGAAATATCAGAGCTGAAACAATGCTTTGAAGACATGAACTGAATAAGTATCTACAGAGGGTTCTAGTCAACAACAGAATACACACTTTTCTCAGCAGAATGTAAACTTCCTCCAAAATAGACCACATGCTAGCCCACAAGTATCATGTCAATAAATGCAAAATAAGTGAAGTCATCCCAGGTGAATTATCATTTCATAGTGCAGTGAAACTAGAAATCAGTGGCAGAAGAAACCACGGAAATTATGCAAACACATGCAAATTACATAAAGTACTCATGAGCAATCAATGGGTGATAGAAGAAATCAAAGAAGAAGTCAGACATTTCCACAATCAAATGCTAATGCTAGCACAACACATTAGAACCTATGGGACACAATGAAAGCAGGCCAAGAAGGACATTTATAGCTGGGAATGTCTACATCACAAAAACAGGATGAGTCCAAATAAATACCTCAATGATGCACCTCAAGGTCCTAGCAAATCAAGAAAAATCCAAATCCAAAGCTAGTACATGGAGGGAATTTATAAACATCAGAGCGATAATTAATGAAGACTAAATAATTAATGAGACTTAAAAAACCCAAAGAATTAATGGATTGAATAGCTGGTTATTAAAAAGAATAAACAAAATGGACAAAGCCTTAGAGAACATACTAGAAAAAATAAAGACCTAAATCAATGCAATTAGAAGTAAAAGAGATAGACATCACCAAAATCCAGAAGATTAATAGTAAGTACTCTGAAAACCTGTACTCCAATAAATTTGAGAATCTAGAAGCAATGGGTACATGCCTATATAAATACAAATTACCAAACTTGAACCAAGAAAAAAAAAAAACCTGAGAAAATCAAAAAACATATAATGAAATTGAAGCAGTAATGAAAAAAAAAAAAAAACCATCAAGGAAGAAAAGCCCACATTCTGAAACTTCAAGAAAGATCTAATGCCAATACTCCTCAAATTCTTTAATGAAACTGAAAGGGCACCAGTACTCCCAAAGTCACTCCTGAAAGCTAGCATTAACCTGACTCCAAACCAGACAAAGATTCAACCAGAAAAGAGAACTACAGGCCAATTTCTAAACAGGACATGGGAGGAAAAAAATCCTCAACAAAACACTGGCAAACAGAATGTAACAAATCATCAAAAAGATCACATATTATGACAAGGTAGGCTTCATCCCTGGGATGCAAGGTTGGTTCAACATATTCAAATCAACAAATGTAATACATCACATACACAGAAGCAAGGACAAAATACAGATGATCACCTTGATAGATACAGAAAAAGCCTTTGACAAAATCCAGCACCTTTTCAGGATAAAAACCTTGAAGAAAATAAGTAGAGAAGGCCTTTATCTCAATCTAAGAAAAGTCATTTATGACACACCTACTGGTGACATCATACTACATGGAGAAAAACTGAAAGCTCTCTCTCTACAGTCTGGAAAAGACAAGTATGTCCAAAAGAAACAAGGAAAAAAAAATCACATAATCTTCTCAATAGGTGCAAAAAAAGCTTTTGACAAAACCCAAAATCCATTCATCATGAAAACCTTGAAGAAAATACATAAAGGCTTTATTTCAACGTGATAAAAGCTATTTATTACAAACCTACGGCTACCATCATATTAAATAGGGAAAAACTGAAAGCTTTATCTCTAAAATCAGAGACAAGAGAAAGATGTCTACTATCACCACTCCTTTTTTTTTTTTTTTTTTTTTTTTTTGGTACTGGGGATCAAACTTGGGACCTTGTGCTTGCGAGGCAAGTGGCAGAACCACTGAGCTAAATCCCCAGCCCTTACTATCACCACTCTTGTTCAATGTATTACTCAAAATATGACCCAGAGCACTCAGGCAACTGACAGAAAACAATCGTGATACGTGTAGGAAAGGAAGGAGTTAAATCACCATTATCTGTGGCGACATGATCCTCTACAAAGAAGACCCAAAAATTTCCATCAAAAGATTTCAGGAATTAATAACTAAATTAAGTAGTGAAGTAGAAAACAAAGTCAACACAAGGAAATCAATAGCAATCTTGTACAACAGTAATGAACTCAACAAGTAAGAAATGAGGAAAACAATCACTTTCACACCAGTGTCAAGAAAAATGAAATTGGTATTAACCTAACCAAATAAATGAAAGTCCTCTACAACAAAAACTACAGTAATCTGAAAAAGGGGGGGAGGGATCTAAGAGGACACCAGAAAATGGAAAGACAGCCTTTGTTCCTGGATAGAAGAACCAATATTGTCAAAATGGCCACATTTCCAAAACTGATATACAGATTTCATGCAATCACAATCAAAATATCAACACCATTCCTCCCAGGACTAGAGAAAACAATCCTAAAATTCATGCGGAACCGGAAAAGACCCAGAATAGCAAACAATCCTGGGCAACAAGAGTAAAGCAGGAGGTATCACAATCCCAGACTTCAAATTATATTACAAAGCTACACTGATAAACGTGCATGGTACTGGCACAAAAACAGACATGAGAATCAAGGGAACAGAATAGAGGGTGCAGAAACAACCCCAGGGCATTCAACTTTTTGATCTTTGACAAAGACACCAAAAACATACACTGGAGGAAAGATATCCTCTTTTTAAAAAATGATGCTGGGAAAACTGGCTAGTCACATGCAGAAGACTGAACTTAGACCAATATCTCTCACCATGTACTATAATAAAGTCAAACTGGATCAAAGATCTATGTAGTGAAACAGAAACAGTTAATTGGAAGATAAAATAGGTAACTTTCTGAATATAACCCCAACTGCTCAAGAAATAACATTAATAATCAACCAATTGGATCATATAAAATTAAAAAGCTGCTGCAAAGCAAAGAAAAAAATTAACAGAATGTAGAGACAATTTACATCACTGGAAAAAGTTGCCACAGCTATTCCTCAGACAGAGGACTAATGTCTAGAATATATAAAGAACTCAAAAAGCATTAGACAACCCAAACTCAAAGACCAAATCCAAAAACAGGCCACTGAAACGAACAGATACTTTTCAGAAGACGTACAAACGGACAATAAATGTATGAAAGAACGTTCGACATATCTGGCCTTAGAGAAATGCCAATTAAAACAACAATGATTTTCCATCTTACCCCGGAAAAAATGGCTGTCATCAAGACTTGTACACCAATTTTGGAAATCAATGTGGAGATTTCTCAAACAACTAAAATTAGAAATTGCATTTGATCCAGCTCTTCCTCTTCTAGCTATCTTTCCAAAAGAGCTAAAGGCATCATATCGCAGGGTTACATGCACACCATACTGATTTCCAAACAGAGAAGCAGAACAAATAATAGCTAAATCTTGGAAGAGGCCTATATGTCCATCAACAGACGAATGGATAAAGAAAATGTCATCTTTTTACACAATGGAATGCTTCTCTGCCATAAAAAGGTTAATGTTGACTCATCTGTAGGAAATTTGATGTATCTTGAAACCATAATGTGAAGTGAAATAAATCAGATACATTAGATATTGCATGATTTCTCACGTATGAGAATCCCAGATATAAATAAATTAAAGGGCAAAATAACAGACAACAGGAAGCGGGGACATGGATCTTTTGCAAAAGGTAGCGGTACCAAGAGATGGAAGAAGAGGAGAGAGGTGGGAGAAGAAGGTGATGGGGAAAACAGAGAACTAAGACGTGTTATGTACATGTAGCAACTCCGGGTGATTAGTCCAATCTATATGTCCTCCAAAACTGTACTAATAAAAAAGGAATAGCACCAAGTCTGTAATTATGTATACTGACCTGCTCTCCCAGTTGGAGTAAGAAACAAAACCGCCTCGCAGAAGTGCTAACGGCATGATTGTACTTCCTGTAAACGTACTCGTAGCTGCCACTGTTTCACCAGAGCACAGTCTGACTATCTGAGTTTCTTACTCGAAATGCACCTGAAAAGGCACATTAGTAATGGATGTGTGTGGAGCTGCGTGAATACGATCTCCTACAAAACAATCATTTCAGTGGGCAAATGAAGTTAGAAACACTTAAACATCTGCAAGGAAGTCTAAGGGCACAGCAAATGACAAAACATTCAGTGGACTCTGCCAAATCTTGGGATAAATAGCAAGAGTCTTCGGCATTTGAGCTGTGCTGTGATCTGCTCTCATGCACTCTGGCCCCAGAGAGGTGAGGCGGTACAGAATCTCCACAGGAGGGAAGTGTGGCAAACAGATAATAACTCTCTGTCCTCCCAGCACCTGGTGTTTGGCTCCAATTTCACTACGCAAGGACAGGTGGGCTGTCAGTCACTAACCCCTACACGCTGCCCGCTAAAGAAGCTCTGTTCCTGGGAAGCACAGTCAGGACGACTGGGGTACGTGTCCCTCAACCAGTTTCCCCTGGTGGGCCAAGGGCCCCACGTCAGGAACAAAGGTCTGCTACTCCCAGGCCCTGCTGATGTCCTTCCCCTGTCTGGTTTGTTGGGCAGACGAAGCAGTTCGTAGTGCTGAGATTTTACCCAGGGGAACATCCAGGCTGCAACTGCTGGTATTTCACAGCTCGGCCTGAGCATGCTGACTCTGTGACAGAACCTGAAGATTCCCTGTCTGCGGGCTTCAACAATGATGGAGATATTGGCGGTGTGCTATTAGGAAAGGTAGCTCCACGGTAGCAGTATCAACAAGACAGATGGCAAAGCAGCCAGAAATTTAAGAGAGAGAACCACAGGAAAAAATAGCCAAGAGGGGTCCTTTTGGATCATACTTACTTCTGGGGTCCGGAAGGCTGTCTGCATTGTCCAGGTTGCATCCACATAAGAGCTATAGAGTACAGCGTGCAGGGAGACTTGAAAGCCTTCCCAGATTACAAACAGATTCATCAGCAAGGCGGAGAGCATTCAAGTCTCAAGGTGCTTACACATAATCTCTGAACAATTACTGGCTGATGAAGGACAGAGCTATTCTGACACTGGGTGACTCCTATAAAGCCAAGCTTCAAAATACACACTCAGTCTATTCATTTCAATGCAGAAGCTAAACTTTGAGACAAGTGGCATGAAAGCAGAATGCAAGACATAAATCGATTCAAAGGTCTAATCGTGAACATCTTTCGGCTGCAGTAACTTGAGTACAACCTTTGACCAGTAAGTGTCTCCTGCTGACCAAAGGAGGAGGAGGAGGATCCCTAGGAAGGCAGGAACACAGAATGGAACACAGAATGTCAGGTATCAAAATCTGCACCTTGCAATGGAAACAAATCATAGAACTACTCAAGCTGCAACAAAACAAAACAAAAACAGGCTGTTTGGGGATCAGCATTCTGATTTGCTGCATTATGCTCTCTAATATGTACAGTTTTTCACAACAACACACAACCCTGAGACATGCAAAGTAAAGGGAAAATGTGACATATATAAGGGGTAAAAGGCAAGCGGAGACTGCCTGTGAGGGAAACCACACACTTGTACTAGCAGGAAAAGGAAAAGATTTCACAACAGCCATTATGAATATATCCACAGAACTGAAGGAAACTATGCTTACATTTCAAATGCTAGACGCAAGTATTTTGAATGTTCTCGCCATGAATAAATGACTGATGACTGAGACAGATACACTTAGCCCGATGTGAACCTTACACAATCCACACATACATCAAATTATCACATGGTCTTCATTAATATGTATGATTTCTAAGTTTCTAGGTGTCAGTTAAAATTTCACAAATTAAAAAGTATCAATAAACTTAAAAAGAATAGATGACGCCACTGACTCACTGAATAGAAAATAGCATATAAAACCAAATCCGGACTTTAATTAGAAAGAAAGACTATGGTAATAGGGAGAACCCTCTGATCTAAGAATCCGTGACTAGCTCAAAATTAAACATAAAATAAGATCCCTTTTATAGGGTAAAGGAGTGTGTGCGCGCGTCTGTGTCTGTACATGTGTGTGCAAATTTGAAGGTAACCAGTAGGGATTATGAGAGATGAAGAAAAGAATAAGGAAACATGCACAGAGCCTCAGAAGAAGGAGGGACATTACCACGAACACCAGCCAGGCATGGGGGCACACACCTGTGATCCCACCCTCAGGGAGGCTGAGGCAGGAGGCTAGATCCCTGTGGGTTCAAGGCCAGCCTGAACTACAGAGTGAGAATTTGTCTCAAAAAATCTTGAAAATCTAAAGAAAACCCAAAAGAACACCAACATATGCACAATGGCAGAAGACAGAGAGAGCAAGAGAGAAAAATATATGCAAAGGAATAATAGCTGGAACCTCCCCACATGAGATGAAAGCACATTGACCTCTATAACCAAATAGCTCATTAATCTTCAAGGGTGATAAATGCTGGGAGATCAACATCAAGAGATATCAGAGCTAAAAAGTTGAAAGCCAAAGCTTAAGAGAAAATATTAAAAGCAAAAACCAAGAACTGAATCGTATCTAAGTGGACATAAAGTGTAACATCACTTGATTTTTCATGAGAAACACTGCTAAATGGAAACGGGAAACATATTCAAAAAGTTGAAAGAAAAACTATCAACCCACCTTCCTTTATCTAGCCCATTTATCTTCACAATTAAGCCAAATTAAGATATTTGCAGATAAATTAAAATTGAAAGACTGAGGTTGGGATATAGCTCAGTGGCACCGCGCCTGCCTCACAAGCGCAAGGTCCTGAGTTCAATCCCCAGTACCAAAAAAAAAGGAAAGGCTGTTACAAATCCTGCTTACAAGAATTTAAAAGGAAGTGCCTTATCAGGAAAGGAGAGACACCAAATAGCAATTAGAATCTGTATTGCTAAAGCAACGGTTTCCACTAAAGTAATTATGTAGGTATTGAGCAAGTGAAGTACACTGGCGTATGAGGCTACTTTCTTAACAAGACATCTGCACAACTATAAAACTGTGTTAAAGTCATATAAAATAACAAATGTTTGGCAATAAAAACGTGGAGAAGGGTGTTATGAATAAAACTACAGAGGAACAGAAAATTAAAATCGCATGGTGGCACACACCTGTAATTCTAGCTACACAAGAGGTTGAGGCAGGAGGATCACAAGTTCCGGGACATTCAAGGAATCTTAGTAACCTAGCAATACCATGTGTCAAAATAAAAATCGAAAATAAAAACAGATAGGGATGAAAGCACGTAGCACTGTGGTAGAGGGTGTTCCTAGAATGCATTCAGCCCTGGGTTCAAGTCCCAGCACTGCAAACAAACAAAAAATGAGCAAGTAACACAAATTCACAGTGAGAAAGGCAATGAAAAAGAATGGGTAAAGGGCCGGGGATTTAGCTCAGCGGTGCCGCCGCCTGCTTCGCAAGCACAAGGTCCCGGGTTTGATCCCCGGTACCAAAAAGAGAACTAAAAAGAATGGATAAGAATTTTTATATGAAATAATATATAAAATCTATAAACGTATTTCACTTTCCTACATTCTTCAATCGACACGAGATTTACACAGAAATATGTGTGGCAAGGTACTTTTGCTTGTAACATACATAAACGAAATATATAAAAAAAATAGCAAAGTGAGGGAGTACCATGGCACTGTTCTGTATCTTACTGGATATACATGGATGAACTGAATAGATGTATAGATTTAGTGTACATCTGAGGCATTTTATGATACATTAAGGTTTATATGGTAAATCAGAGACAGAAATCTCTAATTACACAAAAGCATGGTAAAAATTATGGAAGACACTAAAATGGAAACAAAATGTATTTAATGAAAGGCAGTTAGTAAATGAGGAGCACAAAGCAAAAATAGTCCTGAGCCGTATAGAAAACAAACTGGCGGACATAAATCCACCATCAGGAATAACATTAAATGTGAACGGATTAAGCAATTCAAGGAAAGGAAAAGAATTTTAGACTAAATAAAAGATAAGATACAAATATCTGCTCTGCATATGTGACACTTTAGATTCAAGATGCAAATATACTAAAAATAAAAGAATGGATAAAACATATAGGAAATCAAACATAAGAAAAATGGAATGACTATTTTAATATCAAATTGATAACTTTTTCTAGAAAATGTTAAGTGTTTATGAGAATAAATACAGTCAACTTATCACAAAGACATAAAAATTATAAACTGATATACACTAACAACAGAGCTCCAAAATACTTCAAGCAAAATTTAACCAAACTAAGAGGAAAAAAGACAATTCAAACATAACATTTGGAAAGCTCAATAAGTCCCTTTATTAACATTTCTATCCAGTGTTACTGGGGTATAACTGACAAATACATCTGCATATATTTAAAGTGTACAACACCTGATATTTGCATGCACCGTGAAATGATTACACACCAATCATCGCACATAGCTATCGCACTTTCAAAAAGGGATAAAACATCTAGGCAGAAATTTTTAAAACGCTTACCCAAGATATGAACATTATAAATCAAGTAGGCCTAGCAGACCTCCACAAATATTTCACCCAGTAACTGTAGAAAATACATGCTTTGCAGGTATACCTAGAACATTTCCAGCGTAAACCACATACTAGGCCATGGAAGAGATTTCAATATGTTAAACAAAATGAAATAAAACAAAGTATGTTCTTCGACACAGCCAACTGAAATTAGAAATCAACAACAGAGAATTTAGAAAAATTTTTAAATGTGGAAATCAAACCACATAGTACTATGTAAACAGTATGTCAAGGAAAAATTCAGGTGAAAGCTAGAACATTAAAAGACAACTGACAGCCAGCTTCGGTGGTGAACGCCTGTAATTCCAGCACCCTGAGAGGCTGAGGCAGGAGGACAGCAGGTTCTAGCCAAGCCTAGGCAATTTAGTGAGACCTTAGCTCAAAACATATAAGGAGGCCAGAGAAAGGGGTCAGTGTGAAGGCCTGGGCTTAACCCCACACCGGACACAAACACACACACACACACACACACAGTGCATAAAAACTGACATTTGTAATTAAAAATTGCTTAGTATTTCATATATAAAACCTGACCTGCAAAATCACTCACATTTAACTATATACAACTGTCTCACTAAATATGAAAGGTACAAAGGAATCATCAATATAAAATTCTCAATAAAATGCCTACATAATATATAGGAAAAAAAGACTACAAAAAAGGGAAATGGAATTTTCTTATTGTGAAGCTGCATTTACATAAATTGATATTTTCTTAACTCTAAGGAGACCAAAAAAAATAAAGGATTTATATGCCAATCACTAGAGCAACGAGTAATCATAACACAAAGAGATATAAGCAGTATTTTAGTTACTAATGTAGCTCATTTATTTTGTACCAGGGATTGAACACAGGACTGTCACACTGAGCTTCATACACAGTCTTTTTGTTTGTTTGTTTGTTTGGTACCGGGGATTGAACTCAGGACCTCGCACTTGCCAGGCAGGCACTGTGCTGCTGAGCTAAATCCCCGGCCGGGTCCCAGTCCTTTTTTATTGTTATTTTGAAACAAGGTCTCACTAAACTCCCCAGGTGGGACTTGAACTTCCTGCCTCAGCCTCCCTGTGCTGGGATTATAAGAGTATGCTACCGTGCCCAGCTACTACTGTACCTTTAAAAATGACTACAAAACTTCAATGCTATAGCATATGCCATATTTACTTGTTTGTTTTCCACTAGGCTCTACCTCAGTAATGTACCTCCACCACAT
This sequence comes from Heterocephalus glaber, assembly GCF_053883595.1. Classification (NCBI taxonomy): domain Eukaryota; kingdom Metazoa; phylum Chordata; class Mammalia; order Rodentia; family Bathyergidae; genus Heterocephalus; species Heterocephalus glaber. The sequence goes on along the minus strand of NW_028258369.1, from coordinate 20,831,192 downwards.
AATCCATACCTAGTACATACTGGGAACTGGGCAATCGATGAAAACATTTCACAGAAATACATTAAACAAAGAAAAATAAGTATGATCCACTCTTCAGAAGATTATTTGCCTTTAAAGACAATTTTATATCTTAAAAAGTTAGGCACAGGAAGACAACTATCCAAGATGAATGCTTACTTCAAACACGGAAGGGCGAGGGATACAGCTCAGTGGTAGAGCACTTGTCCAGCACAAGTGAGGCCCTGGCTTCACTGACATATGTGATGTGTTTCTATACATACACATACATGTGAAATAAAATGTTTTTCTTCATCAGTAATATTAATTGAACATAGGTTCTGCTAGTATGTAAGAGCTATAGTCTCACTGTATGAACACAACAATATTTACTGAAAAACAGACCTTTCACCTGGGCATGGTGCCTCATGCTTATCATCCTGGAACTCGGGAGGCTGAGGCAGGAGGATTGACATGAGTTTGAGGCCAGTGTGGGCTACACAGTGAGTTCAAGGCCAGCCTGCCCTGCAAAGCAAGATCCTGTCTCAAAAAAACAAACCAACAAAAATCCCCCCCCCCAAAGACAGACTTTTCACCATTTATTAACCAAAACTTTATGCATACTTGTGAGTAGCTTTGTTGACTATAACCCTAGAAGGAAAATTACTATTTATAATTCGTAGGAAAAATTTAAAATTTGCTTAAAGACACCAATTTAATTTCCCCAAACCCAGTACCATTTTTCTCTCTCAGTAATTTGGTATCATGATAAACAGAAAAGCTATTTATTTAAAATGTTATATTTATCAATCACATTAAATATATTAATTTTCTATGTACAATTATTTTTGTATCTACTGTAAGAAACAACACAGAAACCGAGAATCAACAGACCATAAATAACAGCAGCTTATGCAGCAAGAAAGCCACTGAAGCCAAACCACAAATTCTACAGTAACCAGGCTCAAACAGTGAGGACTGCCAACACTTCATTGTGGCCCCTGTTTCTAACTCAGGACCAAGTGGAGGGGACCAAATATGCTCCCCTGGTCAGTCATGTAAAATGTTCCACCTCTAGCTGGGCTAGGACTAGCTTCACCATGCCAAAAACATACTACCAGGGTGCCCCCAAAGCCTTCCATTTTTCCTGCTAGTTTTCCAACTTCCCTGAAGATTATTGCATCCCTGCCAAACATAGAAGATAATGGCCATATCCCTTGCTATAGAAAACCAGAAATATATCGTTCTTGTTTTCACTTATTTTCTGAATTGTTTGATCTATGATTGGTTAAGTATTCTATCATTTTGTAAATATCTGAAATACCGAAACTGTCACATATACTAAGCTTATACATATACATATATTTTGATTTTCACACAAGTATATACATATTGCCTAATAACAATTATTAAAATATGTACTATCTAGATAAATCAATTCAAATTAGGATGTATTTGCCACACTTGAGTGCTAATGAATATTATATAATTACCGTAGATAGAAAATATTTTGCTTTTAGCATGCATCCCTTCATTTTGTTTGACCAAAATTTTATCTGTTCTCATACAATTTCTCATGCATGTCAAAATTTGCCTCAAATTAACAATTGAAATAAACTATTTTGCTTGGGAAAATGCATCGCTTATTTTACTGATGTATGAAGACATTTGTGGAGCCAGGTGTGGTGGCTCACTCCTGTAACCCCAGCACTCAGGAGGCTGAGGCAGGAGGATCACCATAAGTTTGAGGCCAGCCTGGGCTACAAGTTCAAGGGCAGCCTGAAATACATAGCGAGAGCCTGTTTCACAAAATCAAAGGAAAAAAAAAAAGACATTTGTTTGTATTTGACTAAGAAATAAAAATTGTGTATTTTGGCTTTTGCAAAACATTTTTTCATGAGACTTGTCATTTTAGGTTTTTTTGCTGTTGCAAAGTTTTCTTTCTACAAATACATTAAAAATTGAATTGACTAAATAGCTACTGTACTTTCGTTGTGTATCAAAGGTATATATTGAATTTCTGTGTGAAATACAAGTATTAGTGATGTATACAATTGTACACCCATGAAAAGCTTAGGAAAAATAAAGTACGTTACTTACTGACACTGGAATCTGGCAGTTACATTTTCAACCAATCCGTGGCAAAATGGTGCAAATGGATCAGCAACTTTCCAATACTGAAATAAAGAATAAAAAGTCAACACAGAATTCGTTAACTCCAACTGCATCCTTCCGGACTGACAGAGAGATGAAACAAACTGGAGAATATCTGTTCCCATCCACACAGTAACACATAATCATACAAGACATTCTTCAGACCGAAGGGAACAAATCCTTGATGGAAAACTACCTAAAGGGAACAAGAGCGTGAACAGGAAAATTATATGGATGAGTACACAGACTTTTTCCTATTATTTCATTTTGAAAGGCTGGGTCTTTGAAGTAAAAAGTGATCCATATTATTTTAGACGAAAAATATATAATTTGCACCATTTCTCAAACTGTAAACTTAACGTTTTTTGCAATCAGAGAAAAACATATACCTAAGACAATTGATAGGCAAAGTGAATTAGACTGAGTCAACTTACTTGATTTCAAGCAAGAATACTTAAAAAATATTTGAGAAGAGAGGACAAATAAAGAGAGTCCTTTTGTTATGAAGTTTCATATACATTCATAAAGTAACAAAAAAGGATCACTGCCTACTCCTTCCCAACTTTACTGTCACCATATGAAAGTCCTTTCTTGTTTAATTTCCACTAAGTATATAGTATATTTCTACTAAATGTCAGTTAACTTATTATTCTATATTATATATGCATTTTATATATGCATTTTATCAAGATATTTTGTCAAAGAATGTATCATTTCATAATTGACTATCAAAAGTACTTATATTAAGTATCTATCCGTATACATTCTAGTTATTTTCACTCACATTCACTTTCTTGTCCCTGAATTGGTTGTGACGTACACTCTTTTTCTATGAGTCATTTCAGCAATAGAACGTGTTTTCCAAAGCAAGACATTATTTCATATTCTATAAATGTAGGACTGTAGGCATAAAACATTTTGTTATAGGTAACACAAGAGTCACTTCATTTTATCAGCAAGAATTTTAACAAGTTCCCATCCTCTTCAACATTAGCATAGGATCAAGAACGATAACAACACCCATGTTTTGCCTGTGAATGTGTTTACGCTGTTTTAATGCATATCTATCATTTATCTCGATTTTTAAAGGTATTTTTGGCTTTGTTATTTTCATGTGCACTCTTTTTTTTTGCCCCTGCTTGGTTTTGTCGCTAGTGTCAATCAAATAAAATACCTTTTTATTTATAACAAGGGAAAAATTGTGTGTTGACGAAACAGATATTGAACATTTTGTCGATACTGGAGGTTGAACCTTGGGCCTCCACAGGCTCAACTCTACATCCCGAGTCCCTTCCTCCTCTTTAAAGACTGGGTCTCACTAAATTAATTGCCCAGCCTTGCATAGTACTTGCGACCCTCCTGCCTCAGCATCCCCAGTAGCTGGGATTACAGGAGTGTGCCACCATGCCTGGCCATCTACTGAGAAGCTAACTTTTTTTTTGGTACCGGGGATCGAACTCGGACCCTTGCGCTTGCAAGGCAGGCGGCGTAACCACTGAGCTAAATCCCCGGCCCTCTAAAATATTTTACTAGCTCGATATGTATTTGGAATCTCCATGAAATATAAAGAATATGAGTGCAGCATAAACATCAAAACCCTCTGAAAAGTGAAGACACGTTACCTGTCCGGGAACGGTTCTTCCACGATGGCGCCTTCCCCAGAATCCAGGAAACCGGTAATAACGCAGAAGGATCCTTTCCGCGCAGAAAGGAAAAGAAAACAATGAAACTGGTAACAGAATTCGAGACCCAACGAAATTTCTTTCCGAACTGAGAATAAAGTAAGAATTCCATAGGTGGACAAACCTGACTCAGTTTCTAGCTGAGTAACCTTTACTTCTGTCGCTCCCGGAAGTTCTCCCTTAGGAACGGAAATAATACCGGAAGGGAACTGAGAATTTCCGGGGGGCCAGAAGAGCCCTGGCCTGGAGGCCAAACGGTGCCCCTGCTGGTGGGAGTAGGGAATGGCAACTGGTCGGCGCTTCGACCTAGGAATGTGAATACCATTTATACCAGATATGTCCTGGAGCTGAGACGCCTGAGTAACTTCTATTAGGGTTGGAGTCTTACTTGAGTTGCTAGAAGCTGACCCGTTGCCAACTCCCTATTTAGTATGGGATGAGTGCTTAATCAAGTAGCCTTCTACCTTTTCTACCTCATACCTTCTGCAGATTATTCTTTAAATGATACATTTCGTTCTTCAAAATCTTCATGAACCTTTCAATCTTGAAGCTATGATGTGTGTCTTATATGGTCTTGAATGTCAAGCAATTGACGTTTACGTATTAAAACCCTTTGATAAGGGCCGGGGATTTAGCTCTGCGATGCTGCCGCCTGCCTCGCAAATGCAAGGTCCCGAGTCCCATCCCCGGTACAAAACAAAAAAATACCCTTTCATAGCCAATTACTTAGAAATGTATAAAAACATTCATGACTTTTCAAAGAAGCGTATTTTAATGTGAAAATAGGACATCAAGTATTTACTGGTTATAAAATTTTCATTTTAAATGTTAAACAAGTTATACATATTTAAAGTTTTAAATTATTATATCACATAAAATATAGTTGTTATCAATTGAAATTGGCATAATTAATTGCATACTTATTGTGTATACCTTGACTGTGCAATTGGTTAACCCAAAGAATATTTATGTAGTACCTGCCATGTTATGGTAACTTTCCAATAGTAGCACTTGTGGATTTCAATCTGAAGTTCCCTTTCTCCTCTGCCAATTCAATTAATGTGATCTCATCTGATCAAGGACTCTGGAAATGAAATGAATGCTTCATTGTAAATTAAGCATATCATGATTCTTTGAGCCTGCCACAGTGCATGTACTCACCACAGTTTAAAATGACCTTCAAAAACTTATAAAGTCATCAGCTATATAGCAGTGTACTTAAATAACAAATAAAATATACAACAATTTGGAACATATGATTGATGTATTACATTGCTCGATTTCACATATGATTTTTCCCCCATAAATCATACTTCTATAAATTGATACAATAACCCCAAATCAAAAATAATGCAAAACTCTGTGCTCTCCCAATAAACAGTAGGCCCAAACTTTTACTACAAATAAATTGCAGTTGTATCCTAACCTGAAAGGATAGGAGTCCATATTTAATGCATTATCAAAGAGAAAGTTGATTAATTAAAATCACAAAATGAATTTGTGACTAATATACTCAAATCCTTAGACAAAGAACTGCTTTTCTATTGTTAATTGTCAAAATCCACTGATATAAGGGCTGGAGATTTAGCTCAGTGGTTCTGGCGCCTGCCTTGTAAGCGCAAGTTCCCGAGTTCGATCACCAGTACCAAAAACAAAAACAAAACAAAACAAATCCAGTGATATATCATGTTTGCTAATTCATAAAACACATAATGCTTTAAATAACTCTTTAAAAATTCCATTCTGATTATGACATGATTGCAAAATCCATTTTCCCAAGCTTATTGATCATGTGCATTTTATCAAGTATACTATTATCATTAAAGTGAATCAACTTTCCTAATGCTTATTTGTTTGTTTTTGTTTCCATCCTGGGGGAGCACTAGTAACCAAAATTCTAGAACACCATCTAGGACCCAAGAAGACAAATAGCTTCCTGGTGTAAACCAACCCGTATCCCCAGCCTTTGGTGTTCACTGAGTACCCTAAAGGGAACCTTGTATTATATGAATAGCTCCTTTGTTGAATTTCTGTATAATCTTCATTTTCATTGAGAGTGACTGTTCATCCTTACAACACTTGCATTCCCAGAACTTGTGGGATTAGTAACAGCAGGTATGGGAAGAAAGCACTAGTTTTCATCACCAGTCATTCTGACAAATAGCAAACTGCTCATGTTGGTCCCTTATTAACTCTATTTCCCCAAATAAATATGAAAAACATTCTATGTTTATTACTGAGTTTTATTCCTTAAACTGCAAAGACATCAAATTACCACAGAATAATTCCATTAGACCTACAGACTCCTGGGATCGAACTCGGGTCCTTGGCTGTTTCCAAGCTTTAGCTATTACAAAGTGTGCCGCTGTAAACATAGGTGCACATATATCACTGTGGTATGATTCTTCTAATTCTTTTGGGAAGATACCCAGCAGGGGAATAGCTGGGTCAAATGGGACTTCCAGTCCTAGTTCTTTGAGGTATCTCCATACTGACTCCCACAGTGGTTGCACCAGTCTGCACTCCCACCAGCAATGGAGAAGGGTTCCTTTCTACCCACAACCCCGCCAGCATTTGTTATTGGTTGATTTCTTGATAGCAGCCATTCTTTCTGGAGTGAGGTGGAATCTCAGTGTTGTTTTCATCTGCATCTCTCGAATGACCAGTGATGTTGAACATTTTTTCATATATTTGTTTGCTGCTTTTACTTCCTTGTCTGAGAAATGTCTATTCATTTCAGGTGTCCATTTTTGAATTGGGTCTTTGAATTTGGGGAGTCTGATTATTTTCAATTCTTTATATATTCTAGATAGTAGTCCTTTGTCTGAGATACAGCTGCTAAAATTTTTTTCCCATATTGTAGGTTGTCTGTTAGCTCTGTTGGTTTCTTTTGCAGTGCAGAAGCTTTTTTTTTTTTGGTACTGGGGATCGAACTCAGGTCCTTGCACTTGCACAGCAGGCGGTGAAACCACTGAGCAAACTCCCCGGCCCCCAGAAGCTTTTTAATAAGATGAGATCCAGGTTGTTGATTCTTTCTGCTAGTTCCCATGCTGCTGAGGTTTTGTTCATGAAGTCTTTTCCTATGTCAATGTCTTCAAGAGGTCTACCTAACTTATCTTCCAGCAAGTTTAGTGTTTCTGTCTTAATATTTAGATCTTTAATCCACTTTGATGTTAGTTTAGTGCATGGTGATAGGTATGGGTCTAGTTTCAATCTTTGGCGGGTTGAAATCCAGTTTTTCCAACACCATTTATTAAATAGGCTATCTTTCCTCCAATGATGGTGGTTGGCTCCTTTGTCAAAGATGAGGTGGCTGAGCATGTCTGGAGTTGTTTCTACATCTTCTAATCTATTCCACTGATCCTCAGGTCTGTTCCTTTGCCAGTACCATGCTGATTTTATCACAGTAGCTTTGTAGTATAGTTTCAAGTTGGGGATTGTGATACCCCCAGCCATGCCTCTGTTGCTTAGAATTGCTTTAGCTATTCTAGGTCTCTTGTGGTTCCAAATGAATTTTGGGTTGTTTTCTCTAGTTCTGTGAAGTATATTATTGGAATTTCAATTGGCATTGCATTAAATCTAAATAGTAGTTTTGGAAATATGACCATTTTCACTATATTGGTTCTTCCTACCCAGGAGCAAGGGATGTCTTTCCATTTTCTTGTATCCTCTTTGATCTCTTTTTTCAGAGTGCTGTGGTTTTCAGTGTAAAGGTCTTTTGCTTCCTTTGTTAGAGTGATTCCTAGATATTTCATTTTTTTGGATGCTATTGTAAAAGGAACTGTTTCCCTAATTTCTCTCTCAGTGAGTGTGTTATTTGTGCACAAGAAGGCTATTGTTTTTTGAGTGTTGACCTTGTATCCGGCTACTCTACTGAATCTGTCAATTAAGTCAAGAAGTCTTTTGGCGGAGTTTTTTGGGTCTTCTATGTAAAGGATCATATCGTCAGCAAATAATGGCAGTTTAACTTCTTCTTTTCCTTTCTTTATTCCTTTTATTTCTTTCTCTTTTCTAATTGCTGTGGCTAATGTTTCCAGAACTATATTGGACAGGAGTGGTGCTAGTAGGCATCCTTGTCTTGCTCCTGATTTTAGTGTGAAAGTTTTCAGTTTTTGACCATTTAGTATGATATTCGCTATTGGTTCTTCATAGATAACCTTAATCAGGTTAAGAAAAAGACCTTCTATTCCAATTTTCTGCAGGGTTTTTATCATGAATGGGTGCTCGATTTTGTCAAATGCTTTTTCTACATCTATTGAGATGATCATATGGTTTTTGTCCTTGACTCTGTTAATATGGTGTATTACATTTATTGATTTATGAATGTTGAACCATCCTTGCATCCCTGGGATAAATCTGACTTGGTCAGGGTGTATGATCTTCTTGGTAACCCTCTGTATTCTGTTTGCCAGTATCTTGTTGAGGATTTTTGCATCTATGTTCATTAGAGAGATTGGTCTGTAGTTCTCTTTTTGGGTTGGGTCTTTCCCTGGTTTTGGAATCAAAGTAACACTTGCTTCCAGGAATGAATTTGGAAGCCTTGATTCCCTTTCAATTTCCTTGATGAATTTAAAGAGTAATGGTGTTAGTTCTTCTTTAAATGTCTTGTAAAATTCAGCAATGAAGCCATCTGGACCTGGGCTTTTCTTTGTTGGTAAATATTTTATTACATTTTCAATTTCACTCATTGTAATTGAGGTGATTAGAATTTCTATATCTTCTTCATTTAACTTTGGCAATTCGTATGCATCTAGGAATCTGCCCATTTCTTCTGAGTTTTCCATTTTATTGGAGTAGAGGTTCTTGAAGTAGGTATTGATGATCCTCTGGATTTCTGTTGGATCTGTTGTGACTGCACCTTTTTCATTCTTAATTGCATGTATTTGTGCATTTTTTTCTTTTTTTGATAAGGTTGGCTAAAGGTTTATCAATTTTATTTATTCTTTCAAAAAACCAACTCTGATTCATTGATTTTTTGTATTGTTCTTAGCCTCCATTGCATTGCTTTCTGCCCTAATCTTTATAATTTCCTCTCTTGTACGAGCTTTGGGTTTATCATGCTCTTCTTTTTCTAGGGGCTTGAGGTTCTGCATTAGATTATTTATCTGAGTTTTCTCTGTTTTCCTAATATGGGCATTCACTGCTAGGAATTTCCCACCTAGAACTGCTTTCATTGTGTCCCATAGATTCCTGTATGTTGTACTGGCATTTTCATTTACTTGTAGAAACTGTTTAATTTCTTCTTTAATTACTTCTGTGACCCATTGTTTGCTCAAGAGGGTGTTATTCAGTTTCCAGGTGTTTGTCGGGGTTTTGCAGTTTCTTATGTTATTGATCTCCAATTTTATTGCACTATGGTCTGATAATATACAGGGGGTAACTTCAATTCTTTTACATTTACTCAGATATGTCCTATGAGCTAGCACGTGGTCTATTCTGGAGAATGACCTGTGTGCAGCTGAAAAGAATGTGTATTCCGATTTTGTGGGGTGGAACACTGTGTAAACATCTATTAAGTCCATTTGTTCAATAGCTTGGTTCAGTTCTAGAATTTCCGTTTTAACTTTTTGTCTAGATGATCTATTTGTGATAGTGGGGTATTGAGGTCCCCCACTACAACTGTGTTAGTGTTTATTTGGTTTTTCATGTCTATTAATATTTGTTTTGTATAGTTGGGGGCATTTGTATTTGGTGCATATATATTTAGGATTGTCATCTCTTCCTCTTGGATTGTTCCCTTCACAAGGATGTAGTGACCATCTTTGTCTCTCTTAATTAGTTTTGGTTTGAAATCTACTTTGTCTGCAAATAAGATTGCTACCCCTGCTTTCTTCTGGGTTCCTGTGGCATGGAGAACTGTTTTACATCCTTTTACTTTCAGTCTATGAGTTTCTTTTTGAGTTAGGTGTGTTTCTTGTATACAGCATATTGTTGCATTTTCCTTTTTAATCCATTCTGTCAGTCTATTTCTTTTGAGTGGTGAATTGAGGCCATTAACATTGATGGTTAAAATTGGTAGATATTGATATATCCTTGTCATGATGTTTTACTTTTGTTGGCTCTTTTATTTCTTATTTTTTCCCCCTTTCCCTTTAGTGTCTTACCTTGCCTGGTGGCTTCCCTCTGTTGGGCCTCATGGAGTTGTGACCTTCACTGCTTTTTTCTAGGATATTGTTTAGAATTGCTTGTAGTGCTGGTTTGGTGTTCATGAAATTTCTCAGGTGTTCTTTGTTGTGGAAGTATCTAATTTCCCCATCGATTTTGAAAGAGAATTTTGCGGGATACAACAGTCTAGGTTGGAAGTTATTTTCTTTTAGGGCTTGAAATACTTCACTCCAGGCTCTCCTTGATTTGAGGGTTTGTGTTGAGAAGTCTGCTGTGATTCTGATGGGTTTTCCTTTGTAGGTGATTTGTTTCTTTTCTCTAACTGCTTGTAGGATTTTGTTTTTCTGTTGGCTTTCTGGGATCTTGACTATTATATGTCTAGATGTAGATTTTTTTGATCATGGCTAGTTGGAGTTCTATATGCCTCACTTATCTATATGTCCAATTCTCTACCTCTGTCTGGGAAGTTTTCCACTATTACTTCTGTGAACAGATCTTTTATGTCAATTGTGCTTTCTCCTGTTTTTTCATGGACTCCTATCAGTCTTATGTTATTCTTCTTTGCATCGTCTAGCAGTTGTTGGATTGATTTCTCGTGGTCCCTTACTATTTTTAAGAAATCTCTATTTTCATGCTCTCTAACCACGATCCTGTCTTCCATGTCTGATATTCTATCTTCAGATTCCCTTAATCTGCTGTGGATACTTTCAATGGAGTTTTTGATCTCCTGAATATCTGTTTGAATCTGTTTCATGGATTCCATTTCTTTCTTATGTTGGGCAATCATGGTTTCCATTTCTTTCTTATGCTGGGTATTCATGGCTTCCAGCATGTTTCTGAGCTCATCTATTTTTTTATCTGTTTCTGTTCTAGAGCCTCTAATCATGTCTTTCCCTCTGCTCACCATCTCTGTAGTAATCTGGGAGATTATTTCTGCTTTGAATTCTTCTAGAGCCTCATTCATCTGTTTTGTTACTTCCTGTGCTATCAGTTCAGGGTGTCCAAGTGGTTGATTATCAGACTTTTGCACCTCATTTCCCCCAGAAATTGCCTTTTGTGGGTTGGAAGTCTGCATTTGTGACTTGTTTAAATGCCTTCTCATTTTTCTTTTTGGTACTGTCCCTGGTTTAGTTCCTGGGTTGATATTATGAAGTTGTTTATTGTAAGTATCTTTGTTGATCTATTTAAAACCCTTATGGAATGATTGCTTCTTAGAGGTGTCTACCGGATATAGCTGTTCTTTAGGTTTTGTGTCTATAATGGCTCTGAGGCTATCTCATTTTCATTATACCAGGAAGGAAAACTGTTTTGATCAATCACGACACCTTAGCCTAAGTCATACAATCAGCAACACCATAACATCAAATACCTCTTAAAGAATGACAATTTGTGATAGTTATTAATCTATCACCTTTGGCTGTGCAACTTAAATCAAGATCGAGGACCAACCCAACATATAGTGAATAAACTCTTCAATATAACAACTTTACCCTTTGGGATGGGGAGTTAGAAGGGGTTGGGGAGGGAGGGATCGATGGGAAGAAGGATGGGGAAGGTTAGCAGTGTGGTCAGAGGACACAGGTGAGAAGGAAAAAGAGAATAATAGGAAAATAAAGAAGAACTCCGAATGAGGACCAAAAGGGAAGATGAACAATGTGGGAGAGGAAGAGAGTGAGTGTAAGAGAGAGAGAAAGGAAAGAGAAAAGAAAGAAGAAAAGAAAAGAAAAAAAGGAGAGAAAAACAAATATTTGCAAAGAGTAGGGGAAAAACTTACAGATAAGAGGAGCAAAAGAAAAGAAGAGAAAAAAACCAAAATAATAAAACCTAATTTGGGGACTAAAAAATAACCATGAAGATGAAAAGCCTCTTTCCGGGTATGTCTCTGCTGTCACAATAGACAACGTGGGTTGCAGTGTGCAGATATAAGTCAATGAGTCTCAGCAAGCTAGTCACAGACCCATGAGATTCAGGCAGATTTCTGGCTGCAAGTCCCAAGTTGAGCTCCCTGTCCTCCCATAGGGTTGAACTCTGCAGAGTTGTATTGCAGGTTCCAGCTGCCCTTCCCCTGAAGATAGTCCTGGTCCTGATAGGAGGTGAAGATGACTCCAACTTACCCAGAACAGTGGTCTGGTGGTCCGGTGTCCTCTGCATCTTTGTAGTGTGGAACCATGTGGCTGTACAGAGAAGCAGGGCTGGGTGTCCAGTGGATTGCTGCTGGGGCGCGGGATGATTCGGTGTGCTCCGTGGGACTGGCGACTGCTACAGCGTCCGCAGACCTGCCTGTCTGCTTTGGGCTCACAATATTTTGATATAATATCACTTCTTCAGACAAAAACCTCTAAAAACCTACATTTACCTTGCATGAAATGCACAGATACCATAGCCTGACTGGCTTGCCCAATGCTCCTGGCAGCTCAAAGCACAGCAAAGCAGGGCAATGATCAGACACCATCTTCTGAAATGCTGGGCCCTTAGTCAGTGTTTAATCCTTTCCTACCAAGCTACATTCCCCAGTTCTGATAACTATCTTCACTTCTTCCAGTAAAAGGCCTCACATCCATGAGACAACTGGGAAGGAAGGGATAAGACATCTCATACATCTACCAAACCTGGATTACCAGGGCTCACACCAAAGGGAAGACCTCTGCATAAGGGTAGGTAGACCCCTCACACCATTCGGGGTCCTCACTCTGATCTTGGTAGGCTTTCTGACTCATTCTCCAGCTGACCTGATGTGATGTGGGCCCTACACAGCAAAATACTTCCCTTGCTGGAAGCCCAGGAAGGAAAAGAAGGAATCTCTCTTCAGGTGATGCCTGCCTGAGACCTCCTGAACTGAGAGCAGAAATGGAGTTGGTTGGGTCCCTTTCTTACATAGGTGGGTGATAGCTTCAGTCTTTGAACTCACCTCGCCTCCTAGAAGCCATTATACACTTACTCTTATGTTGACCTGAGGCTGCCTTTGATACCAAGACACTCACTTCCCTGAGATGTATGAACATCAAATGAGAGTGTAGAAATTCTGACCATTCCTGCCAGGAGATCCCAACAGATTAATATGGAGCCAGAGTAGTGGTTATGAGAGTCCCAAATGCATTATAATACATATTTGCTCAGTCTTCACTTAATGTCTACACACTGGCTCTTGCTCCTATATGAAACTGTCTCTTTGCTGGCCTGATTATCCTCCTGCCCTTATATTAAAGACCCATATTCTAGTGAACAACTAGCAAGAATTGATTGGATATTACATATGTATAGCCTACAATGCACAACATAGGTGCATACTGTGGGGCTACCTGTGTTCTGACCTGGGTGGCTCTCTCACTACTAATTCAGAGTTCTTACCTTAAATCCTTTGAGAATGTAGAAATCCTCGTCTGATAATTAGGTCACACGCCTTTGAAACAAAGCCCTCACTCCTCTAAAAAATAAACAAAATATGTAAATATATGTGTGTGTGTATATATATATGTGTGTGTGTATACATATACATATATATATATATATATATATATATATATGAATAATGAAGTTATCTGACCTGTGTGTTCCTGTCCTATGTTTTTCCCAGAGTTGACCAAAGGTTTGTGTAGAGCCTCAGAATGACACTTTAGTCCAGAGTATGTAGTTTAGATGAGTCTTCTGTCAGGGTCCTAGAGTCTCATAGGCCTCGAACTTATTCACCTGACCTGAGTTTACCCTCCCACCATAAAATCTCCTTCCCACTGAATACCATGTTGTTGTGAGTGAGTGTCTCTTCTGGATATCTCTGCTGAAAACTACCCAGAGATCCATGTGATCTGTGAGATCACTCATGTGCATGTGTCTCTTCCTTCAGACACATTTGCTGAAACCTGTGAAAACCTGGGATTACTTCAGTGAATCTGATGGAATCTCCTCGTATACTTTGAACAAAACCTTCATTGATTATCTGTTCTGTTGATCTCCCAAGCTGACAGTACAGGAAGGGCTTTTTGGATCCTCTTGTCAGCTACTGGTTATTCTCACAACCCTCACATGGATTCCTCATATTGAAAGTGGCTGTAGGGGCCACCAGGGATGTAGCTCAGTGGCACTGTGCTTGCCTGGCAAGCACAGGGTCCTGAGTTCAATCTCTGGTACCAGAAAAAAAAAAAGAAAGTAGCTGTTAATGTGCTGCCTGTTATCTATTATCAGTCAAGACCTTGACTTTCTCACAAAGCCCAGAAGGAAGTTTTGAGACACTTCAGGCACTGGACATCCAGAACAGACAACAAATCCCAGATACTGTGGTGCACTATTTGCCTTGGGGTGGGCACAACCTTAAGAATTCCCTCAGTTGGCTCCTTACAGGCCCTCAGAAACTAAATTTCTTTCTCTGAAGACATGATATTGCCTGTGTAAGACTAATGCCTCACCACCTTCAGATTCTTTAGGGAAAATTTAGTGGGCACCTCTTTCCTCTATTGGTGCCCAGAGACTCTAAGGACTGAAGCTCAGTGGTAAGGACATAATTCTGCATTGATGGCTTTGTTATTCAAGGAGGGATTTGTGTGTGTGTGTGTGTGTGTGTGTGTGTGTGTGTGTGTGTGTTTTAGCACTGGCCATTGAAACCAGGGCCCTTGCACTGAGATTCATTCCTAGTCTTTTCTAAAAGATCTTTAAACTTTGTGTCAAGGAGTTGCTAAGAGGATGTAATGTTCTAATGTTCTATCTGGGCTGAATTGGCCATCTTCCTGCTGCAGCCTCACAGACTGTTGGGATCACAGGCTTGTGACATAACACATGCTTTCTTCCTCTGCAGTACTGAGGATTGAACCCAAGCAGGGCTTTTGCACTTATGGTCATTGTTAATTTAAAGCCCATCCTAGCAATCTAACTTCTCTATTCCAGGTTTAAAGCCAGCTGACTTCTTCATTCCATCCCTCATTCTACTCCCCAGCCTAAGTTCCACCCCAAACTCCAGGCTTCAGAGCTGCAACCTTGCCTCTTGGGGGCCTGCTGAAGTCTTTACTTCACATTCCTAAGATGTGTAGTTGTCATGCTAATAAATATTTCCACCTTGATTGGTTGTCGCTGGGTCTTAAATCAAACGTTTGGTGCTGAAACCAGGAGGCCTTTGTGAGGCCACTGTTCCATAAGGCCTCCCTTGACACTGCAGTCCTTCCACACAACACTGATTGTCCTCTCTTCTCCAGGAAGTAATCTCCTAAGAGTCTAGTGAGTCTCTAGGCCTCCTCGTGAGGACCTTGCCCTTTGCTTCCATCCATCCATCAGTAAATCCTAGCACTAGGTCTTGGTCCACCCAGGTCGGGGGAACTGTCCCCTTGGGCTTGCCCCCCAGGAGGTATAGGATACTGGTCTCCTGCTGGTGGCCACCATTTCTCTGAGATTACTCAGGGACATCTTTGTCTCTTTGGTGTCTTAAAGAGACAGCTGTGTCTCATCTTTTCTCTTCCTTTGGCCTAGAGACCCTACCTACTCCACTCTGGGCAACTACAGCTCAGCCTTCTGACCACCCAAAGACTCACCTTTGTTCTGCCTCCTTAAAAACCTAAGAACCCTCTACCTGGGAGAGGAAAACATGAAACCAAAAAAAACCTTATCTTTCTCTGTAACACTATCTGGCCACAGTCACAGATAATAATTACCAGTGGCCAGAACATGGCACCTATGAGTCCCAAATACTTCAACATTTAGATAGCTTTATTCAGCGCAAGGGCAAGTCATCAGAAGTGTCTTATGTATTTTTTTTTCTCATGTAGGCATTTTTCCAGTCTTCTTTCATCCTTCACTCTGCCAAACCTGTACTACATTTCAAATTTTCCTCCTTCATGATTGATTTAGACTTGACTCTAATTCTTTTCTTGAACCTGAATTTGATCCTGCCGATCATGCACCTCTACTACCACATGTCCCTCAACCCTTAGCCTCTTCCTCATCCCTGCCGTTAAAGGCCTCCTTCCATCCCCGTTTTCCTTTGGTTTTCTCAACTCCACCATCAGAGGCTTCCTCTCATTCTATTTCTTCTCCCTTTCTACCATCCCTTTCCCCACCCACTGCCTCCACTCATACACAACTCCCTGTTAAACCACAACCACAGGCTGCCTCTGTCCTCCTTCTCTGTGAAGTGGTAGGGGAAGAGAGCATTGTCCATGTCCATATTCTCTTTTCTCTTTCTTACCTCTCCCAAATTGAAAAACACCTAAGATCCTACACAAGAGATACTGTACCCACTCCTATAGGCTCACTTGGCATGATGTCTATTTTATCTTTACTTCTACATCCCTGAAGTAAAGACATATTTGGGCCACTGCCATGGCTTTTGCCAGCTCTGTCCATGTGTGGCACCCAAACCACAATGTAGCTGGTACCACTGCCTTTCCTGAAAAAGACCCAAAATGGAATTATTAGCCTGGCTCCCCTAACCTAAATAATATGTCCCTTTTTAAAATCTCCCATTTCACAGAAGGAATAAAAAAGGCCACATTTAAAATAGTAAATTATGAGAAGATTCAAGAATCACTCAAAAATTCTGCAGCCTTCTTGAGTAGACTCAGTGAGGCCATTCTAAAATACACCACTCTAGATCCTGATTCACAGGCAGGAAAATTATATTTACCCACACTTTCCCAATGCTCATCAAATATCAAAAAGAAACTCCAAAATTAGAAGAGGTGCCAGAGACCCCCTTAAAAAGACCTCATTAAGACAGCCTTCACATCTTTAATAACAGAGATGAGAAGATGATAAAACAGAAACAGGCTAAATACCAGCTGCTGGTATCTGCCCTTCAAGGTAATAAAAAAGGAAACAAAGCCCTAACAAAGTCTCCTCAGAGCCTCCAAGACCATGTTTCAAAGCCAACACTGAGGGGGGCCGGGGATGTAGCTCAGTGGTGCTGTGCCTGCCTGGCAAGCACGAGGTCCTGAGTTCAACCCCCAGTACTGCAATAAATAAATAAATAAATAAATCCAACACTGAAGGACACTGGGCCAAGGACTGCCCAAACCCTTGGCCCCTGCTCAGGCCTGTGGACAAAGGGACATTAGAAGTCAGACTGTCCAGGACCTCTGGGAGTGGGGCCAAGTGTTCCAGTCTCAAGGCTGACACTGATTTGTCCTTCCCCAGTCTGCTGGAAACACCTGCTGAGGACAACTGACTGGCTAGGCCCAAGTTCTGAGGCCCCTGTGATCTCCATCACCACAAGAGAACCCAGGGTTTGTCACATAGTAGCAGGTAAGCCAATCTCTTTTCTTCTAGATACAGGCACAATGTAGTTGGTTTTACAAGAACACATGGGACTTTTAGTCTTCTCCTCTGTCTCTGTTATGGAGGTTGGTGGCCTTATCTCCAAATTGCTCTGTACCAAGCCTCTGCTTTACACCTTAAAATTATTTTTCACACATTCTTTTCTAGCACTCTTAACCTGGTCCACCCCATTAATGCGAAGAGATATAGTTGCAAATTTACATTCTATCATTACCACCCAGAGTACCTCAACCTTAGCTACGCTCCTTGTTAGCCAGCTCTTTCAGACTCTTCCATGTCTTGAAATTCTGTACAACTACCTGCCCAATTACTGGTTTCATAACCTTCAACACAGATCATATAAGCTTTACCTGCATTCTACTCCAACAGGTTAACCCCATTGTGTGGGACACTAAACAGCCTTTAGTTGCTTCTCATCAGACAGTAAGTCCTTGACTTATGAACATTCGAGTTGCAAACTTTCACAGATATGAAAGAACCTTCCATTTTGGTTTTTTAATGCTTTACATTGTACATTTGTGTTAAAGGTGTATAAAACTCACTTTGGTGACTTACGAATAAATCCAACTTTTGAATGTTCTCCTAGAAAGGAACTCATTCATATGTTGAGGACTTACTGTACTCCTATCAAGGTTACCTCAAAGACCACATCTCTTTGCCCAGCAAGACACCATATCCCCTTATAGCATGAGCTAACGTATGAACACTCCCCTATTACTCTAAGATCTTATTCTGCTCCTCCTTAAAGACTAATAACCAGAGATTTCATAAATTTTTCTTCAGATACTTTCTCCACTTGACTAGAGGCCCCTCTACACTACTGGGGGTCAGTTCATCCCCCTTCAAATTTGCCATGTGATACCCAATCTTCATAAACCCTCTCTTTTTTCTTGATAACACTGCCCCCTATCAAAGATTTACTTCTAGCCCAATATTTAGAAGTCTCCTTCAAGCTTTTAAACAGGACAAATCCCTCTCTGGCCCAGTACTGCTTGTTGTGCCTGTCTCTGTCATCTTCAGCTGATATGGCAATCCCTAACCCTAAATCAGTCTGCATAAACACCCAGCCATAACCTGCTCTACAAAAAGGCTTCTGTCTGCCCTTCAAAGATGGAGCCAATACCCTCCTTAACTCATACTCAACAGCTTTTGGCAGACAGCTTTGGCCATCAAACTCTTTCAGACATACTCCACTAATATCTCTAAATTCCCTACAACTATTCACCCAATTAATGGTTCAATAACCCTGACACTTTCTTCATATACCACGTGCCCATCTGCATTTACCATGAGCCAACACTTAAACATCTCTTTATTGAAAGTATTTCTCAGTACAACCAAACTATCACTTTATCAAAAGCCCCTGAGACAGTCAATCTCACCAGATCAATTATAGAGTCTCACCTGAGGCAAATGGAAAGTTTACTCAATTTGTTAATTTCTCTAGACCATCTACAATTTAAACCTCTTCCTCAACCCTAAATTATTCACAAGCCCTCTGGATTACTTCCATAGGATCTCATTAACATCTCACCCCCCAATAACTCTGTCTTAATACAACCTCTAAAGGGGGCTTTCTTAGCCAGTTCCATCTTGGTCTGGGACAGGGACCCTAATCCTTCAGCCCCAGGGGGGTTATACTTTACAGCACCTTTCCCATTACATCTCACAAGTTGCCTATTTCCAACAGCAACCTTTTTCCTTTGGGGCTAAAAATCCTACCAGTGCCTAATTGGACAGGAACATGTACCTTGGCCTATTTGTCCCTCAGTATCACTGTAGCCCCTAACAACCCATCCCTCCCCTTTCATATCACAGATCACATCTAGCAAAAATGGGCAATCACCCTAACCCCTCTTTTAACAATATTAGAGATATGCACAGAAGTAGATTCTGCAGTGGAAAAACTGACCACTTCTCTCACCTTCTACCAAAGCTTATCACAGGACCTACAGGAGAGCCTCAATAAAAAAACCTCATGATTCTTAATCAAGATTCAGAACCAATGGGACCATTCATGTTCTGCACCATGATGTATTTCATTTGACAACAGTTCAAAACCTCACCCAGCACCAGGTGAACAACACCGTTCTACTAAAAAAAAAAAAATCAGATACCAACATATCTCTTATGGGAGGGGGGTTAACCCTAAAAGATGCTCCAACACAACCAAAAGTAGCCAAAAGAATGTAAATGTGAAGACCTGACTCATTTCCAATCTTCCCTTCCTGTCCCGAATCTTTTACTCATTTTATTCTTTATAATTATTTTCCCCTTTTATCCCTCTTATTTATAACAAAAGGGTGAAACATTACCTTAAAGCTCCCCCTAGCAGCCTAACTTCTATTCTAGGTTTAAAGAGAGCTGACTTTCTCATTACAAACCTCATTCCATTCCCAAGCCCAACCTCCACCTCCTACCCCAGGCATAAAAGCAGCTGCCCTGCTTCCAGGGGGTGCCCCTAAGTCTCTACTTTAGACCCCTGAGGGCCTGTTGTACTTGTCTTGCCAATAAATTTTTCTGCCTCCAGTTGTCTCCAAGTCTTAAATCAACCTAACAGGCATTCCTTATCCTTTAAAAAGTTTTTTGAGATAGTTCTGTAAATGCTGGCCAAACTGGGCTCAGTCTTTCAATCCTCCTGCTTTAGCCTCTCAGGAACTTGCCACCCACCCAGCCTTTTTTTTTTTCCCCAGTAGAGTGGTTTGAACCAAGGTCCTTCACACTGAAGTACATCACCAGCACTTTCTATGGCATTTTTTTTTTTTTTTTTTTTTTTTTTTTTGGTGCTGGGGATCGAACTTGGGTCCTTGCGCTTGCACAGCAGGTGGTGAAACCACTGAGCTAAATCTCCGGCCCCACCACCAGCACTTTTTTAAAAAAAATTTCTTTTTAATTTTCAAATTTTGAGGCAGACTCTTGCTAAGTTGGTCCGACAGGACTCCAACCTGTGATCTTCCTGTCTAAGCCTCCCAAAGTGCTGGGGTTTTGTCCACCACCACACCCGCAAGGAGCTTTTCTCTTAAATAATGCAGGACTAAGGATTCCTCCCCCTGCGAAACAAGGCCTTCGCCCGCATCAGACCCGGAGAAGGGGGTGTCGAAGGCACAGGTTCACGCAGACCTTCAGGCTGACGGCTCCCAGAACTACCTGCGGGAAGCGAGGTCACGCACTGCGAGGTTCTCTCCGTGCTGTGGGGCGCACGTTGGGTCCCCTCAAGGCTCACTTAATCTTACCTTAACACTTGGCAGCGCCTGTGACAGCTCCTTTCACCCTCTTCGGACTGGACACCACCAGCTTCTCGCCTTGCTTAGGATCAAGTCCCTCACAGACCCCACGCACCACGAGGAGGAAATGAAGGGGCATCACATCCGGGTCACCCCTCTCACTCGGGAACATTCTGTGCCCTCTGCAGGGTGCGCCCTGCACATGCTCAGTAAGGAACCCAGGAGCATGTGCAGAGGCCCGCCCTCCAAAGTTCCCGCTCCTTCTGCCAGTGTTCTCAATCGTTGAGAGCCCTGTAGAGTAACTGAGCAGGCTCTTGTGCTGGAAAACTCTGGCTGTGACATTTTGGGGCGGAGAGCAGGCTAAGCTCAAGAAATGGTAGCTTTGTGTAAACCCTTTAATTTTACAATGTTGGTTCCGTAGTCATCATTGATAGTCATCTTCTTTGGTCGTATACCTTTGATTATGGTTCCTAGAAAATGTCACCTCCACCTTCCAGGTGCCAATTCTTGGGTAATTTACTTACTGTAACCACTGCAGAGCTGGGTTTGTTCTCTTTCCCAGGCTAAATATGAGATGGGCAATTAGTAGGACTAGGCAGGCAGGGACCAGAAGAAATGCCTGCTGATTTATTTATTGTATTTATCAGCCAAACTTAACCTTTTATTCAATTTCTTTTCTCAAAACCATTTCTCAGTAACCAAAAGATAATGTGTAATGATTTTATGATCCTCTGCTTTTTTTTGAGGTTGCCTGACACGGTGTGTGTAGATGGTTGCATTTTCAGTGAATACTGTCTCTTTTCTTTGTCATACTTAATTTGTTTTGCTATTGTCATTGCTATGTTACGTCCAGTCTATTTTTGAAGAGTAGAGTAGGCTTGGCTAAAGTCTTTTTGGGAGGTCTTCTCATCTGTATTTGTATCCAGGGAAACTGCCTTGTTGACATGAGTGGAGTAGTGGTAAATTCGTTTGTTTGGCTTGGGTGAGTTTACATTAGATGCTGATTTGATTACCTAATTATTTGTGCAACTGACCTCCAAATTTAGTTGATCCAGTGATAATTGGGGAGAATGCTATGGAGTAGGGTTTCAGTTTATGTTTTTCAATTAAAATTTTGTCATTTGAATAGTCCGTTTAGTTATTTACACTTTGTTAAACATTGATCAGTTCATGTAGTCAAACATATAGGTATGATATTTATGTTAAAACTTTTATAGGAAATGTCAGACATATAATAGTGCACAAAACAGTGAAATAAACCATATATGTTTGACATTCCAAATACTAATCTAGCAGTTACAAATAGAAGCTTGAAAAGATTTTTTTTCTCATCCACATGGGTTTTTTTAGCAGGACCATGACAGAAGTGATGCATGAAACTTCTGTTAGATCAGTAACAGTTACTATAATAGTCAGATTTCTGTTGTTGTGACAGAATACCTGAAATCAACAACTTAAAAAGAGGAGAGGCTTGTAATCCCAGCACTCTGGAGGCTGAGGCAGGAGGATTGCTTCGAGTTCAAGGCCAGCCTGGGGTACATTGTGAAACTCTGCCAAAAAAAAAAAAAAAAAAAAAAGAGGAGAGGTTTATTTTGGCTCACTCTTCCAGAACTTTCAATTCATAGTTTCTATTGCTTTTGTGTAAGTGGTGACAAAAGCAAAGAAAAAAGCAAATAATAGAGGAAAGGCTTTCTCATGGCAGCTTGGATATAAGAAAAGAGAGAAACATGCTGTGTGCCTAACAGCTCTTCAGAGGCATCTGTCACAGTGACCTAACTTCCTCCCACCAGGCCTCATCTCCCAAAGAGTGCATTGTCAGTCAATAGTTCCGTACGTGGGCCTTTCAGGGACACCTCTGCAGCATAACATTTGGATGGCATCCTTTTAAATTATCTTGATAGTCTGACATTGACGACCATTATGGGGTTCAAAACAATTCTTTCCTCGTTCTGTGATTTCTTCTTAATTTATTATCTGAAATTCTTCTGTAGATACAAGGATTTTCTTCTCTGTCAGTTTTTAATCCAGAGGTAATGTAATAACATAGTCATAGTGTTTTCCTAAAATATTAAAGCTCTCCACCTGCATTTTATACAATGCTATTTATCTAATATCATTTGTTTCTTTCATGATAAAATATAAAATTATCAGATAATAGAACTTTTCTAAGAATTTGCTTTTGTGGGTAGATTCTTCTAACTCATCAGTTTTTAATGTATTTTTCATATCCACTTATTTAGACTTTATGATCTATTCTTTAGATTTTTAAGTGTTTGAATATTTCAAATATGTCTTTCCTTGCTATTTACTGTTCAGGGCTATAAGTATATCTCTGCTGTCACTTGGTCTGTTTTCCAAACTCATGCCATGGACCTTATTCCACATCCTCTTAGAACATTTTCAGTGTATATAAATGCTGATGGTTCCACAAAATTACCTTGAAAAAGCTATGAAAAGCAAGGGAAAGGAGCATTTTGTTTGAAAGATGTTTCTGGATCTTGAAATATTTTCATATATTTGTTAAGAGTGATGGGTACATTTAACTGTAGTGATGGTTAAACTTTATTTATAAATTCAAAGACCCTTTAACATAAAATCCAATTAATAAAATTGGTCAACTGTAACAGTCATAGATTATCCAAGGTGTCTAAATATATAATTTGGAGGGTATTTAATGCTGTACATTGGCAAGACAAGTGATGTAGAAACAAGAGGAGTGAGTCAGGAGAGTCAATACTTAACAGCTATGGAAGCCTCTCAAACATCTAGTGTTGGGCCGGGGATTTAGCTCAGTGGTTCCAGTGCCTGCCTCAAAAGTGCAAGGTCCGGAGTTCGATCCCCAGTACAAAAAAAACCAAAAAACATCTAGTGTAGAGGGACAATGGGTGGAGTAGTGTTACTGGACCTGAGAAGTTAGGTTCAACAGGACCTGAAAATTGGCACTCTAATCTGATGGGAGCTGGCTGGCATCAAGAAGAGGTAGAGTTTGAAGCAGAAAACACTTTATGCCGAGGAGAAAAATCCTAGGCATTCCTATCCTCCTAGGATCTTATCTCCTACAGTTGCCTCTTGTTGGGTTGGACAATTTGGGATCCAGAAGTTGGAGAATCAAGGAAGGAAGAGTCATTCGTGTATAGAAATGGACAGAGAAGAGCAAGGGTGAACAATGGATGTGGGGACACGTAGGTCCAGGAGTGGCATACCACGATGACAGATTATGTGAGAAAAACCCTTCACAAGTTGTCAGAAGGACATGGACCAAAATCATGACTAGTTCACGATAAAAAGATGCTCTCTCCACCTAGGTTAAGCAGAGTCTAAAAGACTTGAGTAAAATCATACATCATGTGGAAAACTTGACAACATTTACACTAATTGTATGAAATAAAAATGCAGGCAATCGGCATAGCTAGTCTATGTTTTTAAAAATAAGAGATAGAGGGCCGGGGATTTAGCTCAGTGGTTTCGTCGCCTGCTACCCAAGCACAAGGACCCGAGTTTGATCCCCAGTACCAAAAGAAAGAGAGAGAGAATAAAAATACAGTGATGGGTTAAATGTAAAAAGTACAGTAAAAGACACATTGTCATTAACCCCTCAATTCAAGCACATGTACTGTATCCTTCTTGCCACTTTTTTTTTTTAAATTAAGTTTATTGGTACATTTTAAGTATACATAATGATCACATTTATCATAGGGAATGTGTACCTGTACATGATATATCTTGATTTTTTTTCCACTCACCTACCTTCCCTTCAACTCCTCTTCCCCTCCTTATTTACAAAAGCTTTGTTTCTATTTGTTCCTTCTTTTCTCATTTTTTTTCTTTCCCCTCCTTCCTTTTCCCCATCCCCCTCCCTAGTTCCCCTATCTATTTGAACATTTTCTTCTTATTTCTTAATATCTATTATACATTTTGATCCTCATTTACACTTTCAATTTTTCACACCAGAGAAACAATGTGGTATTTACACATGTGTGTCCCATTTATTTCACTTAAGAGTATGTTCTCAAGGTGCATCCATTTAGCTATAAATGTCTCAAGTTTATCTTTCTTTACGGCTGAGTAGTACTCCATTTTATAAAGAAACCACATCTTTTTTTATCCATTCATTGGTTAATGGCATTTGCACTGTTTCCAAGATTTAGCTCTTACAAATTGTGCTGCTATAAACATGAGTGTGCATATGTTGCTGTGGTATGATGCTTTTAATTCTTTTATGATGATACCAAGAAGGGGAATAGCTAGGTCAAATGGAACCTCTAGTTTTAGTTTTTTGAGGAATCTCCACACTGATTTCCACAGTGATTGCACCAGTCTACACTCCCACCAACAGTGGAGAAGGGTTCCTTTTTCTCCATAGCCCCTCCAGAATTTATTATTGGTTGATTTCTTGGTAACAGCCATTCTTTCTGGAGTGAGATGGAATCTCAGCATTGTGTTAATTTGCATCTCTCGAATGATTAGTGATGTTGAACATTTTTTCATATATTTATTTACTGTTTCTACTTCATCTGAGAAGTAGAAGTCTATTTATTTCAGATGCCCATTGTTTAATTAGGTCTCTAAATTTGGGGGGGAGTTCGGTTTTTTTGAGTTCTTTATGTATTCTAGATAGTAGTCCTTTGACTGAGGAACAGCTGGTAAAAATTTTTTCCACACTATAGATTGTCTCTTCACTCTGTTGGTGGTTTCTCTTGCTGTGCAAAAGCTTTTTAATAAGATGAGATCCCAGTTGTTGATTCTTTGTGATACTTCCTGTGAGATCGAGGTTTTGTTCATAAAGTCTTTGCCTACACCAATGTCTTCAAGTTCTACCTAATCTATGTTCCAGCAGATTTAGTGTTTCTGTTTTAATATTTAGATATTTGATCCATTTCAATTTTAGTTTAGTGCATGGGTGGTGAAAATCTTTGGCAAGTGGAAACCCAGTTTTTCAAGCACTAGTTATTAAAGAGGCTATCTTTCCTCCAGTGAAGGTGCTTGGCTCCTTTGATAAGGTAAGGTGGCTGAGTATGTCTGGAGTTGTTTCTGCATCTTCTAACCTATTCCATTGATACTTGAGTCTTTTTTTTTTGCCAGTACCATGCTGTTTTTTTATCACAGTAGCTTTGTAGTATAATTTCAAGTCAAGGATTGTTATGCCCCTTGCCTTGTCTTTGTTGTCTAGAATTGCCTTTGCTATTCTATATCTCTTCTGGTTCCAAATAAATTTTAGGATTGTTTTCTCTTTCTCTAATTCTGTGAGATATGCTGTTGGAATTTTGGTCAAGATTGCAGTAAATCTGTATAACAGTTTTGGAAGTATGGCCATTTTCACTATATTGGTTTTTCCTACCCGAGAACAAGGGATATCTTTCCATTTTTTGATATCCTCTTTGCTCTCTTTTTTCAGAGGACAGTAGTTTTTCAATGTAGAGGCTAAAAACTTCCTTTATTAGATTGATTCCTAGGTATTTCATTTATTTGAATGCTATTGTGAAAGGTGTTGTTTCCTTAATTTCCTTCTCAGTGAGTTTGCTATTCATGTATAGGAAGGCTTTTGTTTTGGTTTGGTTTTTTTGATACCAGGAATCGAGCTCAGGACCTCATGCTTGCCAAGCAGGCACTGCACCATTGAGCTAATCCTCCGCTGTTGGAAGGCTATTGATTTTTGAGTGTTGACTTTGTATCCAGCTATGTTACTGAATTTGGTTATTAAGTCTACAAGTCTTTTGGTGGAGTTCTTGGGGTCTTTGATATAGAGTATCATGTTATCCACAAAAACTAATAATTTAACTTCTTCCTTTCCTATCCTTATTCCTTTTATTTCTTTCTCTTATCTAATTTCTCTGGCTAATGTTTCTAGAACTATATTGAACAAGAGTGGTGACAGTGGACATCCTTGTCTTTTTCCTGATTTTAGAGTGAAAGCTTTCAGCTTTTGTCTATTTAGTATGATGTTACTGTTGGATTGTCATAGATGGCTCTTATCAGATTGAGATAAAGACCATCTATTGCAGTTTTTGTAGGGTTTTATAATGGATGGGTGTTGGGCTTTATCAAATGCCTTTTCTGCATCTATTGAGATGTTCATATGGTTTTTGTCCTTGGCTCTGTTAATATAGTGTATTACATTTATTGATTTGCGTATGTTGAACCATCCCTGCATCCCTGGGATGAATTCTACTTGGTCAGGGTGTATAATCTTCTTGATGATTTGCTGCTTTCTGTTTGCCAGTGTCTTATTCAGGTTTTTTGTGTCTATGTTCATTAGGGAGATAGTCCTGTAGTTCTCTTTATTTATAAGCAGCACATGGATAGGTCCTGAATGACTCTTTAAATTGATCTGGTATTTCTTTTGTCCATTCTGACCCATTTCTGGAATAGGTACCTCCAGCTGTGTACTAGAAAGTACTTGAATGGCCAAAAGTGTATCACCATTAAAGCAGTTGCAGACATCTTCATGAGTTACATAGGAAAATCTATTATTAGTGGAGTCATCCATCGCATTTTTGATGCTTTGTTGTAGCCACAATTTCTGCTGATCAAGTTCTCTTTCAGTATTAGATCTTCAATTTCAGCTTTAAGAAATCTTAATCTATAACTTCTTCAGTATCACAGCCAGCACCTACATCTTTCCATTGGATAGTATTTTTCAACTTTTTTTTTTTAAGACTAAATCAGTTTCTTCTAAGACATTGGTGATATCATAAATTCTTCTATTTTGGGGTTTTTGGGTTTTGTTTTGTTTTTTTGTACCAGGGATCAAACTCGGGACCTTGTACTTGGGAGGCGGGCAGCGGCACCACTGAGCTAAATCCCTGGCCCAAAAATTCTTTTTTGCCCTCCAGCCAAAGCGTCTGCAGCCACTTTGACGTTCAGAACGCTGTCTTTAGCCTCCCACAGCAGCGACAGGAACCTGGGGGTGAGCAGCCCCAGGCTCTTCTCTTGCCTGCTACTGCCTCCCCATGCCCCCGAGCTGCAGCGGCTGGGGGCTCCGGGTCTGAACCTGCCAAGAATTCCCCCTAGTGCTGGCTGGCCCTGTTCCCGAAAGCTTTGCCGCCGTCATCGCGTCCCAGCGCCCCACTCGTCTGGCCTGCGCCTGCTGCTGGCCTCCTTGCTCCCCAGCCCGGGGCCACGCGCTGGGTTGCAGCTCGGGGAGCCACACAGAGGTGGTGTGTCCTGCCCACCACAGGTGCTCAGTGTTAGGGACTCGCGGCTGCTCCATGCGCCGGGCCTCCACCCCCTCCCCCCGGGGCGAGTGCAAGCCCTACTTCTAGTAATTTTGGAAGCCACTCTAATAGGTAAGTAATGGCAACATACAGTATTTCCCCGAAAATAAGACCTAACTGGAAAATAAGCCCTAGCATGATTTTTCAGGATGCTTGCAATATAAGCCCTACCCACAATAAGCCCGGGTTACAATCAGCAGACAGACTGATGCATTTAGTACTCCCATTACGGCACATGATGGACGTATTCAATCATAAAATAATATTAATGTGGAATTAAATATAAATAAATAGCACTATTGACATTAGTACTTAAAATAAATGATAAGATAACTTATAATTAACTGTAAATACCCAAGCAGGCGCCTTTGGATGAGTAGTAAACGCCTATGTCAACAGATGAACTCCAGACTTACTGCCGAATGACCAATCGGAGTACAGACACAGCGCCGGAATAACGTCTGCACTGATAAGGGATGGACGTGGTTGTGTCTGAGATGAATCTTCGTAACTCAATATATTGTGCACGGTAACAGACGTACTTAATGCACTCATGTGAAATAAACCTTTTCGGAATTTTGGTGCTTGAAATATTTCATCACTTTTGTGTGGACCATCCTTCTCAACTGTCATCAATTTTTTTTTTTTTTTGGCCACTCCTGTCTCATACTTCTTCAATTAACATTTGATTTAATGGAAACTTAGTGAAGCTCAGCCTGGAAGAGGTCATGACTTGGGTGAAGAATTCATGGGGTAAAATCACTGACAGCTATATTGCCAGTGCACTACGAGCAGGCTACATGGACAAGAAGTGCTCAGTGAAGGAGAGCTCTCTGTTGCTGGACAAGCGAGATTAGGGCTAATGGTTCTAATAGGAAGTAGAGTTGCAAGAAATTCAGGCTGGAATTCAGGGTTTAGAAAGTTATGATGATGTTCCAGAAGACGATAAGACTATTTGAAAAACTGTTGATATGTAAATAGGGAAGGGTGGAGGGGGTGAAGGGCGCACAGATAATGGGGAAAGAAATAAGAACCAAGATGCATCATGTACAGGTACAGCACCCAATGATAAATGTAAATGTATTGTATACCTAAAATGTACCAAAAAAAGAATTTTTTAAAAAAATGTTGATTGTTGTACATGAATAAATGAATAAATATAAATTGTTGTACACAAATAAATGTAGATTGTTGTACATTAAAAATTAAGACATCCTCTGAAAATAAGCCCTTTTGCATCTTTTGGAGCAAAAATTAATATGAGACCCAGTCTCATTTTAGGTGAAATATAGTTATCTCTTATATGACAAACCTAAAATATAAATAAATAAAAGAACAAAGTAAAGGACAGATGGTAGGGACAAAAAAAGGGCGGACTTTCTGAGACGCAGAAGGGGTGAGCTGAAGGGAGGAGGGAAGGTAGCAGGCAAAGGGACTGAAAATTATCATGATATGTTGTATACATGTGCTAATTCCACAAAGCAAATGTAAAAATTATGTATTGTGATCATACACTATTGAAATAAAACAATGATGTTTAAACTTTTCATCTGCTCTTTTTGCATGGAAATGTTTATATTTGTAAAGCACATGTTCAGGTCTTATGCTGTTTTCCATCTTTCCCCTTTGTTTCTTAGTGTTGATTTAGAGTACTTTTTAGATTAGAAAACAACTCCTATGTTAAATTCGTGATTTGTAAATATTTTCTCTTAGTCTTTTGATTACAATTTCCTTGTCTTATCAGTGTCTCTCACATAGCAAATATTTTTAATTGTGATCAGCCTCAATATAGAGATGTATTCTTCACACTTCTAAACTCAGTTTTAAGGAGTGTTCACAAAAAAACCAGAGGTGGAGAAAGTCTGTAGTTTGCAGCTAAACACAGGGTCAGGACATGTTAGACAGAATCTTGTAAAATTCTCTTAGTAGTTCCAAAAATGAGTAGGTCAGTGGTAATTCCACTGTTTCATGGCAGAAACTTCAAACCACATGTGCCTGACAGGGTGAATGAAGCCCTATGAGGAAAACATGAATATTGGATTTCCTGGAGCAGTATGAGTCTAGAGGCTGTAGGATTTACCTGAAGGCTGTTGATGGGTCACACTGACATTTTGTTATAATTTTTATACAATATTAAAAATGGTCTGGAAAGAGAATACCAGAATAAGTTGCATATACTAACGCTAAGCTTTTGTTCATGAACCTATTCAAAAATATATATGTATATACAACCAATAATTCTTGTTATTTATTCCATACATTTGGGTACATATAATATTCATACTATGAATGAGTTTTAAAAAATAAAATTTACCACCCTGGCTACTGCCATGTTAGATAACAAAAAATGCATGGGTCACAAAATCTTGCTGATCAGCTAGCTTTTCAATGTAGCAGAAAGTAAACCGTTGGAAACATTGTTTTCAGGAGATTAATTTTAGCAGGTGAAGGAAAGGAATTGATCAGCATGTTTTGTCTAACATCCTTTCCCCTGTCCTAGGGTCCCTGCCCTAGGCTTCAGCTTCTATATTGTGCTGGGACTCTGACTCGGTTTCTATGAGGATTAGACAAAAATGCTACAGCATTAGTGGAGATATTATTAGCCACCCAGACTAATCAGAGAGGAACAATCCCAGTATAGATTGCTATATAAGAAAACTGAAAGGATCTCAGGCCCTCCCTCAAAAGAGAGTGGGGTGAAGAAGATATATTTGCCCCTGCTGCAAGCCCTTGGAGGCTTGGGCTGCTATGACTAGATGTGGGAAGTAAGATGCCAGGACTGGAAGGTGGCCTGATTAGTTTTGCAGGATAAGAAAACCTCTACCCTTCTCTCATTTTTTCAAAGTTATTCCCCTGACTTGCCCACTTTGGAGACAGCTAGCATATTCCTTATCCTTTGGAGCCACATCCACCATGTCTACACCTGCAGGTGTGTGGTTCATGTACAAGAAGTAACAAAGGTGTCAACAGAGCCAAGTGGAGAAAATTACAAACATTTCCCGGGCCCAGCTTACGAAGAGCACTTGTGCAGACAGCTTTTGAGAAAGAGATATATTTCATATAGCTTCCATTGCTTTCAAATTCCATCCAACCCCCATCCCCCTTTCACCTTTCATTTCTTGTGTATTTGTTTCTTCCATTTTATTTTTTATTTATTTATTTTCTTAAATTCTTTTATTGGTACATTGTAGGTATACAACACATTTACATTTCTCCTTGGGAATTGTACCTTTACATAATGCATCTTGGTTCTTATGTTTTCCCCATTCCTAGCCCTCCCTTCACCCCCTCCACCCTTCCCTATTTACAAGACTTTATTTCCATTTTTTCCATTTCTCATCATTTTTCCTTTCCCTTCTTTCCTTTCCCCTGCCCCTCCCACTACCCCTACCCCTTTGGACCTTTTCTTCCTATTTTGCATTATCAATTATTCATTCTAATCATTGGTACATTTTAGGTATACAATATAATGACATTCATCATTGGAAATTTGCACCTTTACATAATCTCTCTTGGTTCTTATTTTTCACCCTTGCCCAGCCCTCCCTTCAACCCCTCCAGTCCTCCCTATTTACAAAGATTTTGCTCCTATTTTTCCATTTTCTCATATTAATCCCATTCCCTTCTATCCTTTCCCCTAGCTCTCCCACTTCCTTCCCCTTTGCCCCTTTTCTTTCTATTTCACAAGACCTATTAAACATTTAGTCCTTATTTACACTTTCAGTTTCTCACACCAGAGAAACTATTCGGAATTTATACATGTGCCCTATTTATTTCACTTAAGAGGATCGCCTCAATGTGCATCCACTTAGCTATAAATGTCTCTAATTTCTCATTTTTTATGGCTGAGTAGTACTGCATTCTATAAAAAAACCAAATTGTCTTTATCCAGTCTCCAGTTGATGGGCATTTGGGCTGCTTCCAAGTTTTAGCTATCACAAACTGTGCTCCTATGAACATGGGCACACATATATCACTGTGGTATGATTCTTTTAATTCTTTGGGGAAGATCCCCAGCAGTGGAATAGCGGGCTCAAATGGGACTTCCAGTCCTAGTTCTTTGAGGTATCTCCATACTGATTTCCACAGTGCTTGCACCAGTCTACACTCCCACCAGCAGTAGAGCAGGGTTCCTCTTTCCCCACAGCCCCACCAGCATTTGTTATTGGTTGATTTCATGATAGCAGCCATTCTTTCTGGAGTGAGGTGGAATCTCAGCGTTGTTTTCATTTGCATCTCTCGAATGACCAGTGATGTTGAACATTTTTTCATGTATTTATGTGCTATTTCTACTTCTTTGTCTGAGAAATGTCTGTTCATTTCAGATGCCCATTTTCAGATTGGGTCTTTCAATTTGGGAGGTCTGATCTTTTTAAGTTCTTTATAGATTCGAGATAGTAGACCTTTGTCTGAGGAGGAGGAGGTGAAGCTTTTTTCCCACATTGTGGGTTGTCTCTTCACACTGCTGGTGGTTTCTCTTGCTGTGCAGAAGCTTTTTAGTAAGAAGAGATCCCACTTGTTGATTGTTTGTGCTAGTTCATGGGCAACTGAGGTTTTGTTCATAAAATCTTTTCCTACACCAATGTCTTCAAGAGTTCTACCTAACTTCTGTTCCAACTGGTTCAGAGTTTCTATTTTAATATTTACATCTTTAATCCATTTTGATTTTAGTTTAGTGCATGGTGAGAGATATAGGTCTAGTTTTACTCTTTGGCAAGTTGAAGCCCAATTTTTCCAGCACCATTTATTAAAGAGGCTATCTTTCCTCCAGTGAGGGTGTTTGGCTCCTTTATCGAAGATGAGATGGCTGAGTGTGTCTGGCGTTGTTTCTGCATCTTCTAATCTGTTCCACTGGTCCTCAAGTCTGTTTCTTTGCCAGTACCATGCTGTTTTTATCACAGTAGCTTTGTAGTAGAGTTGCAGGTTGGGGATTGTGATACCCCCTGCCATGTCTCTGTTACCTAGAATTGCTTTTGCTATTCTGGGTCTCTTCTTGTTTCAAATGAATTTTTGGATTGTTTTCTCAAGGTCTATGAAGTATACTGCTGGGATCTCAATTGGAATTGCATTAAATCTATATAGCAGTTTTGGAAGTATGGCCATTTTCACTATATTAATCCTTCCTACCCAGGAGCAGGGGATGTCTGTCCATTTTCTGATATCATCTTCAATCTCTCTTTTCAGAATGCCATAGTTTTCAGAGAAGAGGTCTTTGATTTCTTTCGTTAGGATGATTCCTAGGTATTTCAGTTTTTTGAATGCTATTGTGAAAGGATTTATTTGCCCTATTTCTCTCTCAGTGAGTCTGTCTTTGGTGTAGAGGAAAGCTATTGATTTTTGTGTGTTAACCTTGTAACCAGCTACTTGACTGAATTTGGTTACTAAGTCTAGAAGACTTTTGATGGAGTTCTTGGGGTCTTCTATATAGAGTATCATGTCATCTGCAAATAATGACAATTTGACTTCTTCATTACCTATCTTTATTCCTTTTATTTCTTTCTCTTGTCTAATTGCTGTGGCTAATGTTTCCAGAACTATAATGAACAAGAGTGGTGATAGTGGACATCCTTGTCTTTTTCCTGATTTTAGTATGAAGGATTTCAGTTTTTGACCATTTAGTATGATATTGGCTGTTGGTTTTTCATAGATGGCTTTTATCAGTTTGAGGTAGAGACCGTCTATTCCAGTGTTTTGTAGGGTTTTTATCATAAATGCATGTTGGATTTTGTCAAATGCTTTTTCTGTATCTATGGAGATAATCGTCTGGTTTTTGTCCTTGGCTCTATTGATATAGTGTATTACATTGATTGATTTGTGTATATTGAACCATCCCTGCATCCCTGGGATGAATCCCACTTGATCAGGGTGTATGATCTGCTTGATGATCTTCTGCATTCTGTTTGCCATTATCTTATTAAGGATTTTTGCATCTGTGTTCATTAGTGAGATTGGCCTATAGTTCTCCTTTTCGGTTGGGTCTTTCTCTGCTTTGGGATCAAGGTGATGCTTGCTTCCAGGAATGAATTTGGGAGTATTGCTTCCCTTTTAATTTCATTGAAGAGTTTAAACAGTAGTGGCAGCAGTTCCTCTCTAAATGTCTTGTAGATTTCAGTAGTGAAGCCATCAGGGCCCAGGCTTTTCTTAGTTGATAAGTTTTTAATTATGTTTTCAATTTCACTGGTTGATATTGGGTTGTTCAGAATTATTAGGTCTTCTTCGTTCAACTTTGGTAATTCATATGTATCTAAGAATCTGTCCATTTCTTCTGTGTTGTCCATCTTATTGGCGTATAGGTTCTGGAAGTAGGTATTGATGATCCCCTGGATTTCTGCTGGGTCTGTTGTAATTTCACCCTTTTCATTCCTAATTGCATGGATTTGGGCCTTTTCTTTCCTTTTTCTGACAAGGTTGGCTAAGGGTTTGTCAATTTTGTTGATTCTTTCGAAGAACCAACTCTTGGCTTCATTGATTTTTTTGTATCGTTCTCTTAGTCTCCATTGCATTGATTTCTCCTCTGATCTTTATAATTTCCTCCCTTGTATGAGCTCTGGGGTTCTCCTGCTCTTCTTTTTCTAGAAGCTTGATGTGCAGCATCAGGTTGTTTAATTGGGCTCATTCTGTTTTCCTAATATGTGTATTCACTGCTATGAATTTCCCTCGTAAGACTGCTTTCATTGTGTCCCATAGATTCCGATATGTTGTATTGTCATTGTCATTTTATTAAAGGAACTGTCTGCTTTCTTCTTTAATTTCCTCTGTGACCCATTGGTTATTCAGAAGTGTGTTGTTCAATTTCCATGTGTTTATGAAATTTTTTGAGTTTCTTTTGCTATGGATCTCCAATTTCATTGCACTATGGTCTGATAATATACAGGGGATAACTTCAATTCCTTTGCACTTACTTAAACATGTTCTATGTGTGAGTATGTGGTCTATTTTGGAGAATGACCCATGTGCAGCTGAGAAGAATGTGTATTCTGATTTCGTGGGGTGGAAGACTCTGTAAACATTTGTTAAGTTCATTTGTTCAAGAGTTCAATTGATTTCTAGTATTTCATTACTTATTTTTTGTCTAGTGATCTATCTATTTGTGACAGTGGGGTATTGAGGTCCCCCACTACAATTGTATTAGTGCATATATGACTTTTCATGTCAGTTAGTATTTGTTTTATATGGTTGGGCACACTAGTGTTTGGTGCATAGATATTTATGATTGTCATCTCTTCCTCTTGGATTCTTCCCTTTACAAGGAGGTAGTGTCCTTCTTCATCTCTCTTAATCAGTGTTGGTTTAAAATCTACTTGATCTGCAAAGAGGATAGCTACTCCTGCTTTTTTTCGGGTTCCTGTCGCATGGAGTATTGTTTTCCACCCTTTAACTTTCAGTCTATGAGTTTCCTTTTGAATGAAGTGTGTTTCTTGTATGCAGCATATTGTTGGATTTTGCTTCTTGACCCATTCTGCCAGTCTATTTCTTTTGATTGGGTGAATTGAGACCATTAACATTGATGGTTATAACTGAAACATATTGACTTGTCATTGCCATGACTCTTTCTTTTTGTTGGGTTCTCCCCCTTTACATTTAATTTCTTGTCCTGCCCGATGGGTTCATTCTGCTTTGCTTCCTGGGGTTGTGATCCTCAATGTCTGTTCCTAGGATATTATGTAAAATTCTTTGGAGTTCTGGTTTGGTATTCAAGAAGTTCCGATGGTGCTCTTTGTCATGAAAGTGTCTTACTCCTCCATCAATTTTGAAAGATAGTTTTGCAGGGTCCATCAATCTGGGTTGGAGGCTGTTTTCTTTTAGGGCTTGGAATACGTCACTCCAAGCTCTTCTTGCCTTGATGGTTTGTGTTGAGAATTGTGCTGTGATTCTGATGGGCTTTCCTTTGTATGTGATTTGTTTCTTTTCTCTGACTGCTTGTAGAACTTTGTTCTTCTGTTGAGTTTCTGGAATCTTAACTATTATATGCCTATGTGTAGATTTTTTTTTGATCAAGACTAGTTGGAGTCCTATATGCCTCACTTATCTGTATGTCAAGTTCTTTTCCCCTGCTTGGGCAGTTTTCTGCCTCACTTCTGTGAACAGATTTTTTATGTCATCTGCAGTCTCTCCTCTTTCTTCATTGATTCCAATCAGTCTTATGTTTTTCTTCTTTGCATCGCCTATCAGCTGCTGGATTGATTTCTCGTGGGCCCTTACAATTTTAAAGCAATTTTTCTTTGCCTGGTCATTAATTGCAATCTTACCTTCTATATCTGAAATTCTGTCCTCACATTGGCTTATTCTGCTGCTTAAACTTTCAATGAAGTTTTTAATCTCCTGGAAATCTGTTTGCATCCGTTTTATGGATTCCATTTGTTTCTTGTGTTGGGATTCCATCATATTCCTCAGCTCCTCTATTTTTTTTATCTGTGTCCACTCTAGATTTATTAATCATGTCTTGAACTATGGGCACAATCTCTGCTGTTTTCTGAGCAATTATTTCTGATTTCATTTTTTCCAGATCATCTTTTGTTGCCAGTTCAGGGAGTCCAGGTTGTTGAGTATCAGATTGTTCCATCTTGTTTCCCTTTGGAATTGCTTTAGGTGATCTGGAAGTCTGGTTTTGAGACTTGTTTATGTGTCTTCTCATTTCAACGGTGGCGGGGGTGTGTGCTGCTGGCATCCACGTGGCTCACCTCCTTGGCACTCAGGGTGGTGGTATGGTGGCCCAAAAATATCTGCTCCTCAGCCCTTGGGGTAGTGGTACGGCGGCCCAGAAGACTCAGGAAGAAATCAAGAAACAGCTTTTTTTCTTACCACTATATGGATGAAACTTGGAAACGCCATGTTAAGTGAAAGAAGTCAGACAGAAAAGGCCACAAATTATACTATTCTACTTATATGAAATATAGAGTAGACAAATCCATAGAAAGAGAAAGTAGATTAATGGTTGTCAGGGGCTGGGGAACAGGAATGGGGAGTTTTAACCTTGATGATGGCCATGGCTGCACATAATAAAAATGACTGATATGTACCTGTTAAATAAGTGAGTTACACTTTATATAGACTATAGATCAAATATACCTGATATATATACACACACACACACACACACACACACACACACACAGACCGCTGCACACCATCAATTGCTGAGGAATACTCTTTGTAAACTAAGACACAAAAGATAGTTCATTACATATAAAAAGAACCCTTCATTCAATGACTTCTCCTTGAAGAAACACTTGAATATACCTGTAACAATGAAACATTTCTTTCTGACTTTTTCCTACACTTGGGGGTGCAGCCATCTCTAAGTTGCCTGCACTGCCTTTGCATGGGATAGTACTTCCTTCTCAACACAGCGAAGCACCCTTCCCATCACCCTGGGTCCCCAGCTTGGGAGTCACTACTTTAGAGGAACTCCATGAATGTAAGAAACCAGACTAGAAAACTTGTCATTACCACAGTTACATAAGATTGCTTTGGAAGTTCTGTGAAGGGTGACAGAAGTCAGGAGACAGAGAATAAAGGATTGCTCATCACAGAGGGTTGCCTTGACCTGCACAGCATGGGATTTGAAGCCAAGGAGAGCTGTGGGAGATGAAGAAGAGATGAGGAAGAGACCAAGATTGTTCTTGAAAGTTTGGGACCAGGTGGAAACATAGCTTGTCGGGAGCTAATGGTCACCTGGAGCACCATGTGCTCTTTGTAGTGGAAGGAAAACAGGAAGAAAAGGCGGGGCAAATAGTGCTACATGGCCTATGTGGCCTAGGTGGAACACAGCATGATTGCTTCGTGATCAGGGGATGCGCAGGAAGGGAACAAGGAAGGATACATAATGTAACTGTCTCCTGGGGCTGTGCCATCCAGACTCTCTAATCTATGGGGGAGAGAGGGAGTAGAGAGGAGGCAAAGGGCCATCTTCAGGCTTGGCCTGCAGCAGAGGGGAGCATTTGTCATGGTTCAGCTAAGGTGATCTACCTAGCAGAGTCCACGAGAATCCTAGAAAAGCTATTCCAGTGCAGCAGAAAGCTAGTTAAGTAGCTGGATAGTAAAATAGACAAAAATTAGTTTTGTTTTTCACTGACTTGTGCTAGTCAGTTAGAAATTGGAATGGAAACCAAGACCTTTCAGGAAAGCAGCCAAATGTTTAAAACCTAGCTATAAGTTTAATATGTTGTGCACAGCACCCTGTGTGCTGCAAACTTCTCCATGTTACTAAAAGCCAAAAAGAAGCTACAGAGCCCTGCTCGAATCAAAGTTGGAAGTGAAAACTTGCAAAGTAGATCCATCTTCCTGGATTAATTTGTGTGACACTAAGCAAAAGGTTTATGATGAAATAACAAATGAAAAAATGAGAAAAACATGCATACCTTCAGCGTAATGAGTGTCATGTAGGGTGTACCGATGTAGATCTGTAATCTCATTGCTTTGGGAGAGGCTGAGGCAGGAGGATCACAAGTTTGAACCCAGCTCGGTAACTTAGTGACATAAGGAGAATTTGTACTAATACATATATGGAGAGAGAGAAATGAATGTCTGGAAGCTGATGGCCACCACTTTGAGCACTTCTTATAATTGTAGAGGCTAAAGGTAACTTGTATTAACCTTATGATGTTTCAATAAATTTAGCATTAAAATATTTATACAAGTTTTTCTTTTCCTGATGTACACATATTTTGGCAGAAAAAATATAAAGGGCTGGGGGTGTAGCTCAGTATTCAGGCTGTGAATTCAATCCCCAGAGTGTGCATGCGCGCACACACACACACACACACACACACACACACAAAGCCTGTGGTGCATTCTATTGTGTGTAAAGTTCATATTTAAAAGAAAACTACTATGAACACATATTGATCCCCAGTTAGTGCCATGTTTGCTGGAGTGATTAGGGATATGTATATTGGTGTGTGCTATTTATTACAAAATGCACAACAGAGTATGATGGATTTATTGATGGATAAGACAGGTAGAGAAATGAACAGATACCTGAAATAGAAAATACATTCATCTCTTGATATCCACCAGGATTCCCCCAAAACACAAAAATCGCAGGACATTCAAGTCCTGGTGGAAATGACATTGTAGACCAGGTGTGGTGGTGCTATAATCCCAGCACTCAGGAGGCTGAGGTAGGATGATCGCCACAAGTTCAAGGCCAGACTGAACTACATAGCGAGATCCTGCTTCAAAACACAAAGAGAAAAAACAAAATGATAGAGTGCCTATAACCTGTGTGCATCTTCCACTCTAACTTTAAATCATCTTTAGATGATTTATAATACCTAGTACAGTTTAAATACTATAAATCAGTTGTCATATTGCATTGACTAAAAAAAAATCACTGAAAAAAGTCAGCATATTTGGTACATTTTGCCCAACGATTTTCAGTTTGAAGTTGGTTAAATTGGTGAATGCAGAGGGCAGACAGTAGAGCAAAATGTGAATAATAAAACCTAGATGGTAATTGGGTGTTCACTTCAAAATATTCTCAACTTTGTTGAATATTGGAAAGATTTCATTGTAAAATAGGTAAATACAGAGCAAAGAAAAACAAAATGTATACATAGGATTAGTCCAATT
The DNA here is from genome assembly GCF_053883595.1 of Heterocephalus glaber. NCBI lineage: Eukaryota > Metazoa > Chordata > Mammalia > Rodentia > Bathyergidae > Heterocephalus > Heterocephalus glaber. The sequence goes on along the minus strand of NW_028258369.1, from coordinate 20,791,988 downwards.
TGAAAATTACAAGCTGAACAAAGAAGTGGAAATGGCCTAAAATATTAACTCCGAAGAAATTATAGCTATATTGTATTTACTTTTTCCTACACCATACATTGATCAAGATATTTTTTCTTTTTTTGGAAACAATACTCATATGCTATTTTTCTAGTATGCCACCCCACCCCACCACAGCTGCATCTCCCTGCTGTGTCCCCTGGTCATGACTGTGACACTGAGCACCTGCTGGGCCCCATAGTCCTCTCATCCCAGCTCTGATGTCTACGCGCTGTGCTGGCCTCTCAGATGAAGACCACACATGCTAAGGACTCACTCACTCTGCTTCTCCTGCCTCAGCCTCCTTCCCGGCTCCATCCCTGCCATCACCTGCCACCTCTCACAATGCCCTCTACTGGGCTTTAGCTTTTCTTTCCTATTTCTCTGATTTAAAAAATTAAATGAATTTTGTCCAGAAAGTTAAAAAGAGAAATTTACAAATTTTACTATATAATATCTTAAAATCCCAGCATAACAAAATAACAATAACCAAAACATAACCATAAACAAGAAATTACAAATAACAACTGAGAAATATATTTGCAGCAACATGACAAACGGCTACTGTACTAAATTTATGTAAAGCTCAGAATCAAAAGTTTAAAAAGAAAAAGAAGTTGAAGAACCCAGTAGAGAAAAGGCAAAATACCGAACAGGGTACTAAGAAACCTGTATTAACAATCTCATCCAGGTATAGTGATACATACCTGTAATCCTAGTACTCTGGGAGGCTCATGCAGAAAGATCACCATTTCAAGCCCAGCCTGGGCAATTTAGCAAGACCTTGTCTCAAAATAAAAAATAAAAAGTGCTGGGAGTGTACCTCAGGTTGAAGGCCCTTGATTCAGTCCCTAGTACTGAAAATAAATAAACACACATCACCAACAATAAAGGGAATGCTAACCAAAAGAAAATCAGGATATGATGTTTTACCTTGAAAAATGGCAAAAATTAGATTAAAAAGTTAGATGATACCTTGTGTTGAGTCTGGAGGATTAGGAAATGATTACTAAAATGTAATGTTGGAAAAGTATAGTGGTGTGACTTTCTGAAGGACAATTTGATAATATCTATTAAATTTATAAATACATATAACCATTGAGCAAAATAATGTTTGGAATTTATACTATACAAATATGTAAATAATTTCACCAATATTACTTATATACATATATATGAACTTTTTTTTGGTACTGGGCGGGGATCGAACTTGGGACCTTACGCTTGTGAGGCAGGCGCCAGAACCACTGAGCTAATTCCCAGCCCCTATCTATATATGAACATTTTTATGATAGTAAACAAGATGAAGAAGTGGAGGATGAAGAAAGGTTAAATCAACCAAGATATCTGAATGTGGTCAAACTACTAGCTATTTGTAGAAATAAAGAAGCTTGGTAACAGGTAAACAAAGCAAGAATCAAATATCACAATCAAGTAAAAGGTTAGCATTCAAATATTGGAAAAGCTGACTTTATACTGATAGAACTGCAGCACTCTGAACTTTATGTCTCCTTGCTCAGGAAGTCAGACTCTCCAGTCAGTGGTAAAGTGAAATTATGGGCTTTTGTATTTTCTTTTTATGTATTTCTTTTTATTTTTATGGGTACTCTAAATTTTATTTAATGCACACGTATTGCTTTTTAATACTAAAAGTTAACAAAAGATATCTTTATCAGTATATAAATAACATAGCTGTGGTTTCACCGAACATTCAAAGCATTTTTCTATTCCTCCAAAAGATGGCAGCAAAAGCACATCAAATACAGCATAGCAGAAAAAGAAAGTATCTGTAGTTTATCAATTCAAATAGAAAAGCATTCTTCCATTTGTCCATAAGATGGCAGCAAAAGCACTTCAAATACAGCAGCCTCAAAACCAGTTTCTGAATACAGGTATTTGGTCTGAAATTGAACTGGGCTGTTTTAATGACTCAGATGCTTTTGGATATGTTACTTGCACAAATTATTCATTAAGTTGTTATCATTTCTGATAAAATAACTATGTATTCATTGTAAATTTGGAATGTAGGAGAAAAACACAAGTCACTGTAGCAATACTCAGATATGGACATTGTTAACAATCTGACGTTAATCTTCATGCTTATTGATATGTGATGTAAAGGGGAAGTCACACATTTTTAGAACAAAATATGGGCTGCATACAATTGTTTTTCTTTCTTTTTTTTCTTGTACCATTACATGAGTATTTTGGTTCTTTTATTTTTCCCCTTCCCCTGCCCTCCCTTCACCCCCTCCACCCTTCCCTATTTGCAAAGACTTTGTTTCCATTTTTTCTATTTTCTCATATTTTTTCTTTTCCCTTTTTTTCTTTCCCCTACCCCTCCCACTTCCCCTGCACCTTTACACATTTTCTTCCTGTTACACAATATCAATTATACATTTTTTAAATTACAATATCAAGATCTAGGAGACATTACCACAGATTTTTAAGAATTTAAAAGGATATAGAAAGCATATTTCAAAAATCTGCTTTGAAATAAATTTGACAACTTCTAAGAAGTACCTTGGAAGACAAATTAATGAAACTAACTCTGGAGGAAATATAAAATTTGAATAGCACCTATTAAAGAAACTATATTCCTAGCTTGAAAAACTACCTATATGATAACAACAGGCTCATAAACATTTTAACTGATAAATTATATTAAATATTTAAAGCAGAAAAATGAAGGAACACTTCTCCCCTCATTTGAGGAACTCAACATTGTGCTAATCCTAAAACTGGATAAAGATAGTAGAAGAAAAAAGTATGAACATAGATAGAAATTTATTTAACAAAACAAACTATTAGAAGTCAGATCTGGCAGTATGTAGAAAGTGGTTTTATTATAGGGATGGCAGTGTTGGTTCAGCATTGGAAGATCCACCCCCAAAAGTCATCATTTCAACAGAGGAAAGGAAAAAGCCATATGATCCTGTCACTAGTTGGAGAAAAAGTATTGGACTAAATTCTACAGCTGTTCATGGTAAAAGCTATCAGGAGACTAGAAGTAGACCAGAACCTTCTCAACAGATTAAAGACATGTACTCCATACTTCCAGTGAGAACACCTTATATAAATGGAGAAGATACAATGCTTTCTCCTTAAGGTGGAGAACAAGGGCAGATATGCTTACTCTTTATCTGTCCACTAAACTTTGAAACCTAGTCCTCACCAAAATAGTCTGGCAATAAAATGACACAACTAGGATAGGATTGGCAAGGTAGAAGCAAAATCTTTATATGTGGATGAAATGATCATCTACAGAGAAAATACTAAGAAATCTCTAGGAGCCCCTAGAACTTGTATTTGAATTTAGCAGGATTAGAAAAGACAAGGTATATATAAAAATTCAGGTCTGTGTATACTTGCTATAAATGAAGAATTGGATATTGAAATTTAAAAGTTATGTAGGAGTACAAAGGACCTAGAAAAGTTAAAAAAAAACAGTGTTGGAAGACGTTTATTACCCAATTTTAAGACTTCTTCTAAAGCTACAGTAATCAAGGCAGTGTTGGTGTAAGGAAAGACATATAGATCATTGGAATAAAACAGAGAATCTTGAAATAGAACCACAACTATATGGTCCACTGAGTTTTGAAAGATTATTTAACATTAGCATTTTATAGAATATAAACTCAATTCAAGAGCCGAGGAAGAGATAGTGTTTTCAGCAAACGGCACTAGAACACCTGGTATCCGTATATAAAAACTTAACCTCAACCCTTTTTTTCCATACATGAAAATAACTTGAAGGGATCTATAAACCTAGATAAGAAAGCCTAAAAGTATAAAACTTTATGAAGAAATTATAAGGGAAAATATTTATGAATTTAGGGTAGGCAAGAACTACCTAGTACACAAAAGACATGATGTATAAATGAAAAAAATTGGTAAATGAGATTCCATCAAAATTCAGAACTTTAAATGACATCATTAAAATGAAAAGTAGTCCTTAAACAGACCATATTTACAATGCATATAACCTATGACCAGAATATATAAAGAATTCTTAGAGCTCATTAATAGACAACCCAATTAAAAAGTAGACATAAGAAGATGATAAATAGCCAGTATAGCACAAGGAAAGGTGTGCAACTCTAGAATCAGAAAAATACTAATCAGTACAATAATAAGATTGAATTATACACTCATTAGGGAGATGAAGCTAAAAGTTTTAAAAGCCTTGTCATGACTTTTTCTTTTTGTTGGATTCCCCCCCTTTACATTTAATTTGTCACGCCCAATGGATTCATTCTGCTGGGTTTCCTGGGGTTGTGATCCTCATTGTTTTTTCCTAGGGTATTGTCTAAAATTTTTTGGAGTGCCAGTTTGATATTCATGAAGTTCCTGAGATGCTCTTTATCATGAAAGTATCTTATTTCTCCATCAATTTTGAAAGATAGTTTTGCAAGGTACAACAATCTGGGTTGGAGGCTGTTTTCTTTTAGGGCTTGAAACACATCACTCCAAGCTCTTCTTGCCTTGAGGGTTTGCATTGAGAAGTCTGCTGTGATTCTGATGGGCTTTCCTTTGTAGGTGATTTGTTTCTTTTCTCTCACTGCTTGTAGAATTTTGTTCTTCTGTTAGATTTCTGGAATCCTAACTATTATATGCCTATGTGTAGATTTTTTTTTATCAAGGCTAGCTGGAGTCCTATATGCCTCACTTATCTGTATGTCAAGTTCTTTTCCCCTCCTTGGGAAGTTTTCTGCCATCACTTCTGTGAACAGTTTTTTTGTCATCTGCACTCTCTCCTGTTTCTTCATTGACTCCACTCAGGCTTATGTTATTCTTCTGTGCACCGTCTAGCAGCTGCTGGATTGATTTCTTGTGTTCCTTTACAATTTTAAAGCAATTTTTCTTTTTCTGGTCACTAATTGCAATCTTTGCTTCTATATCTGAAATTCTATCCTCTACTTTTTTTTTTTTGGTACCAGGGATTGAACTCCAGTCCTTGTGCTTCTGCAGCAGGCAGTGAAACCACTGAGCTAAATCCCAGCCCTTGAAATTCTATCCTCACATTGGTTCATTCTGCTGTGTAGACTTTCGATGGAGTTTTTAATCTCCTGGAAACCTGTTTGCATCTGTTTTATGGATTCCATTTGTTTCCTATGTTGGGATTCCATCATGTTCCTCAGATCCTCTATTTTTTTATCTGTGTCCTCTCTAGATTTATTAATCATGTCTTGCAACATGAGCAAAATCTTTGCTGTTATCTGAGTAATTATTTCTGATTTCATTTTTCACAGATCCTCTTTTGTTGACAGTTCAGAGTCCAGGTAGTTCAGTATCAGATTGTTCCATCTCGTTTCCCTTTGGGGTTGCTGTAGGTGATCCAGAAGTCTGTTTTTGAGGCTTGTTTATGTGTCTTCTCATTTCCACGGGGAGGGGTTGCTTCTGGCTCCTGTGCGGCTCACCTTCTCTGCCCTAGGAGCTTGGGATGGCGGCGGGGGAGTACAATTGTTTTTCTAATCTATCCTTTGACATCAATTGCATCTGGAGTTTTTTTTCCTAAATTCTTAGGTATGATGATTTTTAAGGGTGAAGGTGTTCATACTGCAGGTCACTGTAATTGGTTTAAAATATTTTAAATTAGTTTTTTGTCTTCCAATGAACACAAGATTTCTCATATACAAAATATTCTGAGATAATATCACAATCACCCACTTAATCACAATCCAAATTTGATACTTGTTAAATTTTTACCATATTTGCCTCAGAATCATGTGCGTGATACTGAGAATGAACCCAAGGCTTTGTACTAAGTATGCCTGATGTCCTTTATTTTCAACTTTTGAGATTCTTTTTAAGTCACTGAGTTGCCCAGACTGGCCATGAATTTGTGATTTTCGTATGTCAGCCTCTGAAGTCACTGAGATAAGGAATTTTTAATCTACAATTATTGTGCATCTCTTCTATCCTTGATCCCAAACTTTAACTACAAACATAGTTTCTACAAGCAACACAGTATTGTTAGTGAAGGAATCCAATTGCTGCCATCCTAGGCTGAACAGAGACCACTTCAAACCTCCCCCCCCCCCCACTATGCTTGTACACCTACTAAAGATGTGTAATCATGGGTTGATAAGGCCCAGTGAGTACAGCTACAACCCAGAACTCCCATAATTCTTCAGCCCTGCTCTTGACAAGCAACCACTACTCCTGTATGTTCTCAAGCCTTGTCCCTGGCAGGTAGCCACACTACCTTTTCACTGAACTCACCCCCTTGAAAGTTCCATTTTGACTTTTTCCTTTCACAGCTCCCCTATGCTAATGACCCTATAAAGACCTCATAGCCTGTATATTAAGTGGTCTGGTCTAAGCACCAGAGGGGTCCCTCTCAGGTTTGTTCTGGAATAAACCTGTCCTGTTGAACTTGTACCTTTGTTTCTTTTCCTCCCTTTTCCCCTAACAGGAGTTTTTAAAATTTGTACATATATAACCACAAGGTCATACCCTTACTTGGCTTACTATTATGATTGAAAATTTACCCATGTTTGTATAGATCAGTGATGGTGAGCTCTTCAGAGCTTTCAATGATACAAATAGCCCACTATGGTACTAGTGGCATAGGTGTGTGCCACCACTGGTATAGATCTAGTTAATTTTAAATGTCCTAAGACATAATCTATCAATACAATATAATTTATTACACAATCTATTGATAATTCGGTTGTTTGCAATCTGAATCAGCGCTGTTGTGATGCAGTAGTTGCGGATGAGGTCCTGTAGGTGATGCACTGAGACAAGAATTGAAGCACCCACCAGGCCTTTGGGGTTCATAGAAGAGGCGGGGCAGACTGACAAGGAGCCTGGCCTGTCTCTGGGATGCAGCCCCACGGCACTCCCCAGTTGCTCCCATTTACACTGAGCCAGCAGGGAGTGAACGCCCCATTTCCTCAGGTCCTCACTACTGCTGTGTGCTATGGGACACGGCTGTAAGCACATGAAGTTAAGTATTTTTTAAAAAAGATTGACGTGGGTTCTGTGAAACTGGTCATGAATGTGCAGAAGATCGAATCTAGTCTCATAATCTTTATGGACTAAAATAAAATCAAAATGAATGAAAGATCTAAATATTAAAGCAGAAACAATCTTCTGGAAGATACAGGCACAGGCAAGGACTTTCTGAACAGAACCTCAACTACACAAGAAATAACATCAAGAATCAACAAATGGGATCATATCAAATTAAAAAGCTTCTGCACAGCAAAGGAAATAACTTAGTGAGGAGACAATGTAGAGAATGGAAAAAAATTTGCCAGCTATTCTTCAGACTGAAAACTAACATCTAGAATATATAAAGAACCACAGTGACACATGCATACCCATGTTTATAGCAGCACAACTCATAATAGGTAAATCTTAGGAATGGCCTACATGTACATCAACAGATGAATGGATAAAGAAAGTGTGGTATTTATACATAAGAAAGTACTACTATCCATTACGGAAGGATACATTTGAGTCACTTGTAGGGAAATGGTTGCGCCTTGAAACCATAATGTTGTGTGAAATAAATCAGACACATGAGCTTAACTATCACATTGCTTCTCTGATATGAGAAATCCAAAGTACAAAGAAATTAAAGGGCAAAGTAAAAATAGATAATAGAAACCAGGGAGATAGACCTTTTTCAAATGGGAAAAGGAACAAGAGATGGAGGGAGGAGGAGGGGGTAGGGGAAGGGGACAACAAAAAAATTAAGATGTGTCATACATATGTACAACTCCTCAGCACGAATGTAATCATAATGTACTACAAACGTGTACTAACAAAACATTTTTAAAATTGTAAAATATGAATGAATGAAGTAAATCTCTCCTAGTCTTCTGGGTTTGGTTTGGTTTGTAGTGCTTAGCATAGAACTCAGGGGCTGGCTTGCTTGCTGGGTTGAGCTCTTTCATGGAGCTACATCCAGATCTTGTTTGCATCAATTTGCTATTTTTTTCTATATTCTTGATGTAACCAAGTCTCTACAAGAAGCACACGGTCGATGTGACCCAAAAGATTTCAGGGGAGCTTAATCCCTGGGCCTGCATTTGAAAGGCTTGATTGAGCAGGCTGGGTGCAGCCCAGGGGCAGTTGGGAACCAGGCTGGGGTCTGTAATCTGTGCTCAGTGCCTCCAGTGCAAAGCAGCGAGGGAAGTGTTGGGGGTGACTCCCCCTGGATACCCACACTCCCACTCTGTCTGGGTGTTCAGAGCTAAGGGCCCTGGCCGGCTGTGTTCCCACTGATTGCACAGCCAGCAGCGTGGGGAGCTAGAGACAGTGGCCTCCTGAAGAGGGGGAACATCTCTCCCCGGGGCATGCAAGGTCCTGGAGCCTACTCCTTTCCTTCTGGAAGCTCCAAGCTCTCCTTCCTGTGTAACAGACCCACAGAGTCTGTCCCCTCAGCCCTAAGGGTATCAGTGATATTCCAGGTACTGAGTGGGTCCCTGAAGGGTAGGATGTAGCCTGAGTAATGCTCCAGCAGCCTGAAGAATGCTCCCTGTCCTAATTCAGAGTTCTTGTCCTGTACTGCAACCCAGATATGTGCGGGTGAGCACCTGGCCCCCGGAAGGCCTGTGGCAATCGGGGTACAGAGCATCAACCCAGGAGAATGGGAAGGAGCCCGCATCTGTGACCCGGGCTCTGGGTCTTGGGTCAGGATGTGCACCTGGGTGTGGGACAGGCTCCCTCCTTAGCTGGTGGAGGGTCCGCTGCAGCCCTCCACAGTTCCTGGCCGCACAGGAATGAGCAGAGGCTGGGAAGTGAACTGTACTAACAGGAGCTGGGCTGTGGTGCAGGGATGCACCCGCTCCGGCTCATGTGATGAGGCCAGCAACACTCTGCTAGCAAAGAGAGTGGCAGGCGGGGTGGGGGAGAAGGGAGTGGGGAGATGCAGGCACAGGTTTCCATTATACCAGGTGAGTGATGACTCAGGCCTGGAGGTCTAATGTATAGCACGGTGACTTACAGGTAACTGTGCCATGCTATGTACTGGAAATGTGTAGCAGACCTCTCTACCCAGAATTAGCAGACTCTGGTTAATTGCAACTCAGTCGCAGCACCCTTTGATCTCTCCAAGCAAGATAAGCAATGCCTTCCTCCTTTACTTTCCTGTTCACATATCAGCTATCCCCCTCTGCATAACAGCCTTGCCAGAAGCTTCTGGATGCTTCACACTGTGCTGCTAGATGTCTCCAAAGCATATCTTTCCTACCTTCCCATGCTTGTTGTCAATAAAATACTGGTTGCCCTTGGTGCCCCTTGTCTTTGCTGCCCAGAGCAGCACTGACCAGCTCAAGACTCAGTTCTCTCTAAGTCTTGTTTATGTCTTTATTTTTATTCAGTTTTGTGTTGTAGTGCATTACAGGAGACCAGGACGCACTGCAGAGGTCTCTGGTAACATCCAAATTCTTGTTCCCTATAGAAATGTGCTAAAGCAGGCAGATCCTAAGTGTTCTCACAACAGAGAAAGGAAATTGTGAGGGGATCAGGGCTGGAGCTCAGGTTGGGACCTTCAGGAGTGGGCTAGGGCTGAAGCTCCAGGTGGGCCCTGGCAGGCCTAGGGCTAAGCTGGAATTGAGAGCAGGGCCTGGACTGAGGGTGGGCCTGGCAGCAGGTGGGTGGGGCTGGAGTTCTGGGCCAGGAGGCACAGGGCTGTCCAGAGCTTCCTTGGGCCCTGGACACCCAGAGAAGAGTGCTTGGTGGGGGGTACCTCTGCTGGGCCTCGGGACTGTGTCTGCAGACAGGCTGGCTCACAGGCACTGTCGATCGGAGCGGGATGTGGCTCAGGCACATGAGGCTGTGATCGTCGGCTTCTGGTCTTCCCTTGGATTTTCTACATAATCATAATGACTTTGAAAAATTTATAGTTCTCTATGTACTTTTTCAGTTCTTCCACTTCAATTTATTTTCATTCTCTATTTGTTTAGCAGATATTCATAAATTTCTAACATATATCCTCCCTGAAAACCTGACCTTAGTGAGGGCCTCAGAATAAGGGAAGACATGAAAAAGCTTTCCTCTCACCTGCCATTTCCTATGTTCAACTCTTCAATGTGGACACACAATGCACACATTTAATAATTGTCACCAGCGCGGGTCTAGATTTTCCCACAGCTCGTAGTTTCTTCTGTATCATTTCATCTGGATCCAGCTGCATTCTGGGTCCAGTGACTTTTCTTCCCCAGGTGCCTCCATTTAAAAGTTATTTTTTCAATCTGAAACCTTCTTCATTTCCTCCTCATTCTTGACCAGTGGGTTAGTAAATAACAGAATTATCAGTTGGACGTTGCTTTCTTACAACACTTTGGAGACATCATTTTAATATTTTATCCTGTGTTTGGGGAAGTCTGGAGTCTGGCAGTCTGATTCCCACTCTTTTATCATTATTTATGTTTCTTTCCTCTGTGGTTCCTTCCAAGAATTTCTTGGACCTGAAGTCCCTGCACTTTCATGTAATAGGGCTAGGAATTAATCCATTTTTATTTAGCCTACTGAAGACTTACTGTACTTTATCAATCTGAAGATTCATACCTTCTACTAGTTCTGGAAAAATTTCAATGTCATATCTGCTCTTGCCTTTTCCCAATCTATTTTGATTCACTGAAGTTCCTTGAAACTTTCATGAGACCTTCTCCCTCGACCTTCCCAGCCTTTTCTCTGTACTTTATCTCAATTTCTCTTCCTTGCTCTCTTTCAGGCTATTTCTTCAGGTCTATAACCCTGGCTTCCAGATTCACTCCATAACTCCAGCTATCTGCCCCTACAACAGTTTGAGACTTGGGAGATGGGAGATGACCTTCTTTTTTCTTAACAATGACATTAAGTGGACCTGGAACAAGGATGAAAGATTTGTCTCAAACAGACCCTGATATAAAGGTAATCAACAGATGCTGTACTGCGACCATGCACTTTCATTTGATTGGAAATCATACTCCAAATGCTCTCAATATACTGTACCTTCCATGGGCCTCAAACATGGGCTGCATCCAGCCCCGTGGTCCTCAACATGGAACCATATTGCCCCTCAGAGGACATTTGGAAATATCTGGACATTTTGGAGTTTTGTAGCTGGGGAAAAATTAAGGCCACTATTGATCTTTAGTAGGTAGAGGTTGTGGATGCTGCTCAACATCCTTAATATAAAGCACAGACTCCCTGTCCCCAAAAGGACCCATCCCAAAGTGTCCTTAATGGCATCCTTTGAGAAACCTGGCTCAGACCTCATGATGATCATATCTGACAGATCTCTAGGGCTCTGAGTGTGGATATTCTCCTGTATGCACACAGGAGCCTATGTCTACACTCACGATCAGCTTGAGATGGCTGCGGTTATGATGCCAGCCTTAGGGTACATGCAGGGACACCACTTGCTTGGACTTTGGGAAGCTCTTAGCAGCCATGCACAGGATGCCACCGAGGAGGGACAGAGTGGCAGTGACAATCCCTAGTGGGAACACATGGGAGAAGTGTTCCTTTGTCAGGGCTTCCTTGACAATGGGAAAGTCAAATGGAAAGGCAAAGGTTCTTTGGCCAGAAATATTCATGGTAGTTCTAGATTGCAGCCCCACCACGCAGTCATAGATGAGGATGGCAAGAGGGCTGAGTCACAGGAAATCTGGGTCAGTGGGTTTTGACCTACTGACTTGAGAGACCTCTATGCTGAATGTCAGGGCCACTGAGTGCATAAAATTCACTGGCACTGTCAGCCCCTTTGAATACTTCGGTCCAACCAAAAGGGTCTGATTTCCCCTTGATACTGATGTCCATGGGTGGATCACACAGTGACCAAGAGTAGTTACATCAATGATGATAACGAACATCCCAAAGGCCAAGGAGCAGATTCAGAACCTTGCTGTCAAATTTCCAAGATATACTGCCTACCAAGATATACTTCTTGCCAGGCTAATAATACTGCACATCCATGTAACATAACTGTACAGGAGGCAGTCAGGGTGCAGATCTGAAACTTTACTCTAGAGAACTACACAGGAGGTGGAGGAGGCAGGGAATCGAGACAGAAACTGCAAGAAAGAAGGAAAAACACAGAGAATAAGACATGGTTTGCAGTGTGATCAATACACACATCTTGTTGTTTTGACGGAGAGTTATATTTAAACAATGTAGATACATATTAATGTATTAAAAATTTTAGGTAAGAATAAAAGAACCCCATCAAATGAACATGCAGGCAAATGCCTGTAATCCTATCACCTGAGAGGCTGAGGCAGGAGGTTCTAGTGATTGAAGTGAGCCTGGGCCCCCATGCCCCCAAGTTCAAGTATGCATGGAGTATTTATAGAGAGAGACAAGGAGAGACAGAGAGAGTCAGAGAGAGAGAGGGAGGGAGAGAGAGGGACAGGGAGAGGAAGAGGAAGAGAGAAAGATGAGGAGGAAAGGCAGGAATGACAGAAAAAGAAGGAAGGAAGGAAGGAAGGAAAAGAAAGACGAAGCACAAAATAAGCCTAGAAATCCCTGACGCTAGCAGGAGTATTAAACTGCAGGAGACTCTGGAGGACACATTGGCAGTGGTCATCAAAAGTGGAAATGTTGATATTTCTTGTCCATCGATTCCAATCTTTAAAATTCGTATGAATATGAAAGTGTGCACAAACGTGCAAAATTTGGAAATAAGAAAACTACGCACGAATAGAGGAATGCTCAAAAATAAACTATGCTATCTCCAAAATGGCAGTGGAATATTACAAGTCTATGACCAAGAATGAGGTAAATGTTATGAAACGTCAGAAAAAAACCAGAAAGTAACTTAAACTAAATAATAATGTGTATAGTGTGAACATTTGTGTTGAAAAAGGCATACCTGAATCCCTTCTATGTAAAAAGAGATTGTCAATATACATTTTGAAGTGTTTTCAAAACGCACACAAAAGGAGTAATCCTACTGGCAATTTGTAGAGTGGAGACTTGCTTCTGAACATGTGCTGGCGAACTTCGTGGTGTACTTGCTTATTTGATATTTTCCAGTATTGGAGATTGTATCTCCGCATTCCTACATGCGAGGCGAGCACTCCACCAGCGAAACACACGCTCCGCTCCATTTATGTCTCACTAATAAAAAAGTAGGCGTACTCCCATAATTAAAAGTAGAGCGAATATGACCTTAAAGGACCATACCTTGCTTCACAAAAATGCCTCCTTGCATTTTTAAGTGCACCACTTGCTCAATATCACACATTTATGAGGGCTTCTTTTCGATGTGACTTAAAACACTTCCCATAGACTTCACATGCACCGAATACCATGCGTGAAGCAAAACTAACACTTCACGTTTACACTGTGAACCAAGTCTTTTGAATCTCCTGTCAACTCAAATGCGTGCAGGTGTCAGAGATAATCAGAAGCTCACAGTCAGAGGGCCTCCCCTGGAGTGGTTTGTAGAAAAGAAGGTGGTGAGGTTTGCCCAAGCGTGGGGCAAATGTGGGCACTGCCCATGCCACACATATTAGGGGCCTCCCCACTCCATCCCCTTGCCACGAAGCCTGCTGTTCCCGCCAGGCACCCACTGAGCCACAGTGCTCTGGGGAAGGTGCGTCCGCCCTCATTATCTGAAGGCAGCACTGTGGCTCCTTGGGGAGGCACGGGAGCCAGGCGGGGGTGGAAGTGAAGGTCGATTTTGAGAACTCACTGTGCAGAGCACTTCTTGCCAAAGCAGACCTAGGGAATGGACGCCGGCATGAGGGAGCTTCGATGGAGAGAGAGCATCCGGAAGAAGAATGCTGTAGTTGTCAAAAAGAAAAAACAAAGGTGCTTGCTTGGGGTGGATTTGGTGCTGCCCGTGACTGAAACCAGTGGGGTGGAGACATGTTTCTTCCCAAAGACCAAATGCAAAGATACATGTAACTTCTATACAAATTAAGCCACGGGTCTCCAGATGATTTTCCACGTTTGGAAGATGGAATAGCAAATATTCTCCATAGGAGCTGGCAGTGTTGGGCCGGGGGTGGGGTGGGGTGGGGTGGGGGAGAAATGTCCAGCCAACACGCAAAGGCCCACACAAAGAGATGAAACAACTTCAGGGGAAAAAAAGGTTGTGTTGTGTAAAACTTGGAGCAGGGGCCAAACCCAACAAATCCCTGGCTCTCATGAAATACCCACCCCTTGCTGTTCCAGTGCTTGCTATAGGTCAGGTGCTACTGTGAACGCGGCCTGGGTATTAACGCGTTCAAACCTCATGCCAATCCCACCAGAGACATAGACTTAGGATCTCCATGGTACGGATGAAGGCGTGGGGCACCAAGAGGGTAAATCATAGACTCCAGTTCAATACATGACATAGAGACAAACGGCAATGCAGGCTCCAGAGCCCCCCACGGACAGTGAGTGCCTCCTGCCGCACTTGGCACTGCTTGGGATCTGCTCACAGTAAGAGAACCAAGAAGGGCTGGGGTGTAGCGCAGTGCAGAGCACTTGCCTGGCGTGCAAAAGGCCCAGGACCCCACTCACAGTCCCAAGGAACAATACAGAGCAAGGGCGTGTGCAGCACAATATTCCCACGTCAATGACGATAACAGCCGTTCTTGGTCTTCCCTATGTCCGATCAAAAATAAAAATGAATCCTGAGAGGAAGAAGCATACGAAAAATACACACCCCTTGCGTCCTCGTCTCCTCTCGCGGCTGGAACTAAGACATTTTGGAGGACGGTGTTTTATGGAAAGAGAAGAAGACCAGAAATGGAATGAGGCTGTGAAGAAATGAGAACCCTCGGGCGCTGCTGGTGGGAATGGGGAATGGGTGGGTACAGCCGCTGTGGAAACTGTGCAGTGATTCTACAGAGACTCCGACATGGACTCACCCTGTGGCCCAGAAATTCTACCTCGGGGCCTGTGATCAAAAGAAGTCAAGGCAGAGTCTTGGGTAGATGTTTGCACAGCTCTGTTCCTGGGATGAAGCACCGGAACTAAGCCGCGGAAGCCAGCTGGCCGTCCGCTGAAGAAAGGATGGATTCACAAAAAGGGGTCTCTGCATACAATGCACAGGAAGATAACTCAGCCACTGCTACAACCTGCCTGAGCCGCGGGGCCTGGTGCGGCGTGAAATGAGCCCATCGCAAAAGGGCACACACACTATGTGGCACTTACAGGTGGTCCCTGGAGCAGGACAATCCCCAGAAACCAAAGGCAGAACACAGAAGAGTGGTCGCCAAGGTGAATTTTAGGCTACCTATATCTTAGCATGGTAAAAATGTATCACTAGAAAAGGCAAATACTGAGGATGAAATGCAAGGTCTTGGCACTGAGCTGCATTCCCGGCCCAGCTTTTCTTTTGAGACAGGGTTATTACTCATTCCCTGTGTTGGCCAAGTGGGCTGACCTGGAAATCCTGCTGCCTCAGCTGCCCAATATACTGGGATTATAAGCCTCAGCTGCTGATGCTTCCTACCAAGGATACTTAATCTGAAGCAAAGATGTGCTCGGTTGAGAAAAGGAATGACATGTTGGAGTTTAACAAAACCACTGTCGTGGTGCTCAGTCTCAAAGAAAGCATTTCCTGACTGGAACCCCCCCACCCCTGCCCACCCTGCTCCGCTGTACAGCCACCTGGTTCCACACTACAAAGACGCAGAGGACACCGGACCACCAGACCATGGTACTGAGTCCCGCTGTTCCTGGCCCAGAGGTAGGGGCTTCTGAGCCGCCACCCCACTGCTCCTGGTCCAGAGGAAGGGGCTTCCGGGCCACCATCCCTCCCACCGCTCCAGGCCCAGAGGTAGGGGCTTCTGAGCCGCCATCCCACTGCTCCTGGACCAGAGGAAGGGGCTTCCCGGCCACCATCCCTCCCACTGCTCCCAGCCCACAGGAAAGGGCTTTTGGGCCACCATCCCTACCCCTGCTCGTGGGCCCCTGTCCCACCTCTCCCAGCTCAGAGAAAGTAATCCGTGCAGGCACCAACAGCCCCCACCGCCCCCAGTTGAAAGGAGAAAACATGTAAATAAGTCTCAAAACCAGACTTCCAGATCACCTACAGCAACCCCAAAGGGAAATGAGATGGAACACTCTGATACTCAACCACCTGGACCCACTGAACTGGCAACAAAAGGAGGTCTGGTAAAAATGAAATCAGAAATAATTTCTCAGATAACAGGAGAAATTGTGCCCCTAGTGCAAGACATGATTAATAAATCTCGAGAGGAGCTCAGGAACATGATGGAATCCCAACATAGGAAACCAGTGGAATCCATAAAACAGATGCAAATAGATTTCCAGGACATGAAAAACTCCACTGACAGTCTACACAGCAGAATGAGCCAATGTGAGGACAGAATTTCAGATATAGAAGATAAGATTGCAATTAGTAACCAGGAAAAGAAAAATTGCTTCAAAATTATAAGGGAACATGCGAAATCAATCCAGCAGCTGCTAGATGATGCAAAGAAGAATAACATAAGACTGATTGGAGTCAATGAAGAAACAGGAGAGAGTGCAGATGACATAAAAGATCTCTTCAAAGAAATAGTGGCAGAAAACTTCCCAAGCAGGGGAAAAGAGCTTGACATACAGATAAGTGAGGCATATAGGACTCCAAATAGCCTTGATCAAAAAAAATCTACACATAGGCATATAATTGTTAAGATTCCAGAAACTCAACAGAAGAACAAAGTTCTACAAGCAGTTAGAGAAAAGAAATAAATCACGTACAAAGGAAAGCCCATCAGAATCACAGCAGACTTCTCAACACAAACCATCAAGGCAAGGAGAGCTTGGAGTGACGTATTCCAAGCCCTAAAAGAAAACAGCCTCCAACCCAGATTGATGGACCCTGCAAAACTATCTTTCAAAATTGATGGAGGAGTAAGATACTTTCATGACAATGAGCACCTTAGGAACTTCGTGAGTACCAAACCAGCACTCCAGAGAATTTTACACAATATCCTAGGAACAGACATTGAGGATCACAACCCCAGGAAGCAAAGCAGAATGAACCCATCGGGCAGGGCAAGAAATTAAATGTAAAGGGGGAGAACCCAACAAAAAGAAAAAGTCATGGCAATGGCAAGTCAATATGTTTCGGTTATAACCATCAATGTTAATGGTCTCAATTCACCCAATCAAAAGAAACAGTCTGGCAGAATGGGTCAAGAAGCAAAATCCAACAATATGCTGCATACAAGAAACACACTTCATTCAAAAGGAAACTCATAGACGGAAGGTTAAAGGGTGGAAAACAATACTCCATGTGACAGGAACCCCCAAAAAGCAGGAGTAGCTATCCTCTTTGCAGATCAAGTAGATTTCAAACCAACACTGATTAAGAGGGACAAAGAAGGACACTACCTCCTTGTAAAGGGAAGAATCCAAGAGGAAGAGATGACAATCATAAATATCTATGCACCAAACACTAGTGTGCCCAACTATTTAAAACAAATACTAACGGACATGAAAAGTCATATATGCACTAATACAATTGTAGTGGGGGACCTCAACACCCCACTGTCACAAATAGATAGATCAACTAGACTGAAAATAAGTAATGAAATACTAGAACTCAATCGAACTCTTGAACAAATGAACTTAACAGATGTTTACAGAGTCTTCCACCCCACAAAATCAGACTACACGTTCTTCTCAGCTGCACATGGGTCATTCTCCAAAATAGACCACCTACTCACACACAGAACATGTTTAAGTAAGTGCAAAGGAATTGATGTTATCGCCTGTATATTATCAGACCATAGTGCGATGAAACTGGAGATCCATAGCAAAAGAAACTCAAAAAATATCATGAACACGTGGCAATTGAACAACACACTTCTGAATAACCAGTGGGTCACAGAGGAAATTACAGAAGAAAGCAGACAGTTCCTTCAATTAAATGACAATGACAATACAACATATCGGAATCTATGGGACACAATGAAAGCAGTCTTACCAGGGAAATTCATAGCCGTGAATATGCATATTAGGAAAACAGAATGAGCCCAATTAAACAACCTGATGCTGCACCTCAAGCTTCTAGAAAAAGAAGAGCAGGACAACCCCAGTGCTCATACAAGGGAGGAAATTATAAAGATCAGAGGAGAAATCAATGCAATGGAGACTAAGAGAATGATACAAAAAAATCAATGAAGCCAAGAGTTGGTTCTTTGAAAGAATCAACAAAATTGACAAACCCTTAGCCAACCTTGTCAGAAAAAGGAAAGAAAAGGCCCAAATCCATGCAATTAGGAATGAAAAGGGTGAAATTACAACAGACCCAGCAGAAATCCAGGGGATCATCAATACCTACGTCCAGAACCTATACGCCAATAAGATGGACAACACAGAAGAAATGGACAGATTCTTAGATACATATGAATTACCAAAGTTGAATGAAGAAGACCAAAAAATTCTGAACAACCCAATATCAACCGATGAAATTGAAAACGTAATTAAAAACTTATCAACTAAGAAAAGCCTGGGCCCTGATGGCTTCACTGCTGAATTCTACAAGACATTTAGAGAGGAACTGCTGCCACTACTGTTTAATCTCTTCAATGAAATTGAAAGGGAAGCACTACTCCCAAATTCATTCCTGGAAGCAAGCATCACCTTGATCCCCAAAGCAGAGAAAGACCCAACCGAAAAGGAGAACTATAGGCCAATCTCACTAATGAACATAGATGCAAAAATCCTTAATAAGATAATGGCAAACAGAATGCAGAAGATCATCAAGAAGATCACACACCCTGATCAAGTGGGATTCATCCCAGGGATGCAGGGATGGTTCAACATACGAAAATCAATCAATGTAATACACTATATCAATAGAGCCAAGGACAAAAACCAGACGATTATCTCCATAGATGTAGAAAAAGCATTTGACAAAATCCAACAATGCGTTTATGATAAAAACCCTACAAAAAATTGGAATAGACGGTCTCTACCTCAAACTGATAGAAGCCATCTATGAAAAGCCAACAGCCAATATCATACCAAAGGATCAAAAACTGAAATCCTTCACACTAAAATCAGGAACGAGACAAGGATGTCCACTATCACCACTCTTGTTCAATATAGTTCTGGAAACATTAGCCACGGCAACTAGACAAGAGAAAGAAAAAAAAAAGGAATAAAGATGGGAAATGAAGAAGTCAAATTGTCATTATTTGCAGATGACATGGTACTCTATATAGAAGACCCCAAGAACTCCACCAAAAGTCTTCTAGACTTAATAACCAAATTCAGTCAAGTAGCTGGCTACAAGGTCAACACACAAAAATCAGTAGCTTTCCTCTACACAAACAACAGACTCACTGAGAGAGAAATAGGGTAAATAATTCCTTTCACAATAGCATCCATAAAACTGAAATACCTAGGAATCAGCCTAACGAAAGAAGTCAAAGACCTCTTCTCTGAAAACTATGGCACTCTGAAAAGAGAGATTGAAGATGATATCAGAAAATGGACAGACATCCCCTGCTCCTGGGTAGGAAGGATTAATATAGTGAAAATGGCCATACTTCCAAAGCTGCTATATAGATTTAATGCAATTCCAATTGAGATCCCAGTGGCATACTTCACGGACCTTGCGAAAACAATCCAAAAATTCATTTGGAACAAGAAGAGACCCAGAATAGCAAAAGCAATTCTAGGTAACAGAGACGTGGCAGGGGGTATCACAATCCCCAACCTGCAACTCTACTGCAAAGCTACTGTGATAAAAACAGCATGGTCCTGGCAAAGAAACAGACCTGAGGACCAGTGGAACAGAGTAGAAGATGCAGAAACAACGCCAGACACACTCAGCCATCTCATCTTCGATAAAGGAGCGAAACACCCTCACTGGAGGAAAGATAGCCTCTTTCATATATGGTGCTGGAAAAATCAGGCTTCAACTTGCCAAAGAGTAAAACTAGACCTATATCTCTCACTATGCACTAAACTAAAATTGAAATGGATTAAAGATGTAAATATTAAAATAGAAACTCTGAACCAGTTGGAACAGAGGTTAGGTAGAACCCTTGAAGACATCGGTGTAGGAAAACTTTTTATGAACAAAACCTCAGTTGCCCGTGAACTAGCACAAACAATCAACAAGTGGGATCTCTTCTTATCAAAAGGCTTCTGCACGGCAAGAGAAACCACCAGCAGTGTGAAGAGACAACCCACAATGTGGGAAAATAGCTTCACCTGCTCTTCCTCAGACAAAGGTCTACTGTCTCAAATCTATAAAGAACTTAAAAAGATCAGACCTCCCAAATTTAAAGACCCAATCCGAAAATGGGCATCTGAAATGAACAGACATGTCTCAGACAAAGAAGTAGAAATAGCACATAAATACATGAAAAAATGTTCAACATCACTGGTCATTCGAGAGATGCAAATGAAAGCAACGCTGAGATTCCACTTCACTCCAGAAAGAATGGCTGCTATCATGAAATCAACCAATAACCAATGCTGGCGGGGCTGTGGGGAAAGAGGAACACTGCTCCACTGCTGGTGGGAGTGTAGACTGGTGCAAGCACTGTGGAAATCCGTATGGAGATACCTCAAAGAACTAGGACTGGAAGTCCCATTTGACCCCGCTATTCCCCTGCTGGGGATCTTCCCCAAAGAATTAAAAGAATCATACCACAGTGATATATGCGCGCCCATGTTCATAGCAGCACAGTTTGTGAGAGCGAAAACTTGGAAGCAGCCCAAATGCCCATCAACTGGAGACTGGGTAAAGAAAACGTGAGTTTTTTATAATATGGAGTACTACTCAGCCATAAAAAATGAGAAGTTAGAGACATCTATAGCTAAGTGGATGCACATTGAGGCGATCCTCTTAAGTGAAATAAATAGGACACACATGTATAAATACCAAATAGTTTCTCTGGTGTGAGAAACTGAAAGTGTAAATAAGGACTAAAATGTATAATAGGTCATGTGAAATGGGAAGAAAAGGGGCAAAGGGGAAGGAAGTGGGAGGGCTAGGGGAAAGGATAGAAGGGAGTGGGATTAGTATGAGAAAATGGAAAAATAGGAGCAAAATCTTTGTAAATGGGGAGGAATGGAGAGGTTGAAGGGAGGGCTGGGCAAGGGTGAAAAATAAGAACCAAGAGAGATTATGTAAAGGTGCAAATTTCCAATGATGAATGTCATTATATTGTATACCTAAAATGTACCAATGATTAGAATGAATAATCAATAATGTAAAATAGGAAGAAAAGGTCCAAAGGGGTAGGGGTAGTGGGAGGGGCAGGGGAAAGGAAAGAAGGGAAAGGAAAAATGATGAGAAATGGAAAAAATGGAAATAAAGCCTTTGTAAATAGGGAAGGGTGGAGGGGGTGAAGGGAGGGCTAGGAATGGGGAAAAAATAAGATCCAAGATGCATTATGTAAAGGTACAATTCCCAAGGAGAAATGTAATTGTGTTGTATACCTACAATGTACCAATAAAAGAATTTAATGCAAAAAGAAAGACAGAAAGCATTTCCTTTGTGCCCCCCCCCCCCGTCACACACATACTTGATTGCATGACAGTTTACTCAGAAAGGCAGGTGTGACGGTGAGGACATTACTGTACCCCGAGTTCTCATTCAGAATCACGGTGACACTCAGATGGCCACAGGTCAAAACGCCAACCGCACGGTCTCGTGGATCGCGTCGAAATCGGAAGGGTGATCCTTTATATCCAAGTGGACGTGGCCCGTTGTGACGCCTTTGCGGGACCATCCACTGACCTTGCACTTCCTCACAGAGAGGATGGCGTGATTCAACCAAGGGGACCCCGGGACGCCTCGAGGGTCTGCTCAACAGGGCAAAGAACGAGAAAGAAACACTATTGAATGCACTGGTGTCCCCCATCGTCCAGCCAAGGGAGGGTGGGGAGGAGGACTTCCCAAACGTGCAGATATGTGGGGGACACGAGCCACGTGTGCGGCCCCCGTGAGGAAACCTCCCCAGTTGGGGGGCCGATGAGGGTTTGGAGCAGAACATGGGACTCCAGAAGTCACCAATAGCACTTTCTCTTGTTTTTGCTTCTTGGTTTGTCTCCTTGAGACAGGGTCTCACTACGTGGCCCAGGCTGGCCTCAAACTGGCAACAATCCCCCTGCCTCAGCCTTCAGAGCGCTGGGATGACAGGTGTGCTCACCGGATCTGGCGACCACCACCTCTTGCTAAGGCCACGAGACGGAGTCTGATGAGGGCCCCGGGTGAGAAGACCTGTGGATATGTCCCAGATCCGCGTCTGGATAGTGAGAGGTCACTCAAAACCTCTAGATTTTTATCTCGCACGTGACAGACAGGAGGCCCCTGGCCAGCCCCGTGTTCCCCACCAGGGGAACAACAGGCTCCCGGGCTTCCTGGCTTCTGGGCTCTCAGCCAAGTCGGGGGCATTTCCTGGGGCTGCCTTGGAATCTGTCAGAACAGAGAGGGGAAAGCCATCCGGGAGCCATGAGACCCTCGGCCCATGGGTATGATGCAGGCTGCACGTCCTGGTGCTTCCTTGGGGCCCCACCTGGGGCTGAGAAAGTTGGACCACGGGAAGTGCTGTCCCACCGGCCTGTGCCCATGGATGGCCGTCACCAGGGACTCCTTCCTTCCTGCTCACAGCCAGAAACACGCGGGCACTTTCCACTCTGGCCCTCCAGTCCAAATTCCTTGTGGCGCTGCGCGGGAGCTTGGAGAGGTCTCTGCCGGGGCCGGGGCGGGGCCGGGGGGGGGTTGAAAGAGACGCCAGTGTCCCCCACAGGACCCTCCCCCGCTGTGCAGTGCGCCAACGGGAAATAACACACAGGACACAGTGCCTGCGCTTTGCTCCCTGCAACAGAGATGGGGGCAAACCTGGAGGGAGCTGTCCAAAGCTCCCGCAGAAGTCCTGAGACTCCTTTGCACCTTTCCCCTTGGCCCTGCTCCTGGGAATTAGCCCTGCCCCGTGGAGTCCCTGGCCCTTTGCACGGAATGTCTTTGTGATGCACACCATCTCGGGCTCTGTTGAGGCTGGGGGCAAAAGGGTCAAAGACCACTTGCAACACGCCAAGCCTTTTCAGTCAGTGTCCCCTGTGCCCAGCAGGTGGCAGGCTGTGGGTGCAAGAGCAGTCCAGCTCTGGGGCACCCTGCTCTGAGCAGTGGGAGCTGCTCAGAAGAGTCCTTCCCTGTGGCTTGTCTCCAGACTGCCGTTTTCCAAGGAACAAGGGATTTTCCTTCACTGAACCCCACCCACCCATTCCCAAAGTCCCATCCTGTCGAAGGGGACCACGGCAGCAAGGCAAGGGGATGTTTACCTAGGAACCAGTTTAGAATTCACTCTCACGACTGCATGGAGAGCACATGGCAGTTGCTCTGAGACAAGCACTAAAGATCTGAATCTTTAGTCTCAAGTGCACCATGCGACTCCTTTCAAAGGCACAGGAAGGAAGCCAGGAACTCTTTAAGGAAACGCGAAAGAATGTGATTCCAGTCCGCTGAGCAGCACCCGCCCGAAGGCTGGGAATGTTATGGACATTGTCGACCTCAGGGAAGAGGCCTTCGCTCCACAAGGCTGTTGACGTTTGCTGCAAATTCTATGAAATTGGGAGGATTTGTTGTCCCCAAATCAGATTCCACATCTCTCAGGAAAAGGGCCGCTGTGCCACTCGACTCGCACGCACGTCACGTACCTACCCTCCGGCCCGTGGGCAGTATCTGGGGAGCACACGGTTGAGGACTTCTAGAGGGGATTTCACAGAGGGAGACCTGTACAAAGGCTCTGCCCTCCAAGCCTTGTGTGCATCTTCTTGGAGGAGGACGTTGCGTGTCTGCTCTTTGATTTCTCTAATGCCAACTGCACAGGATGCTTCAGTGTGTGCAACTCAGACTGGAGCGTGGGTCCATGAAACTCTGAACCTGTGACTTATCTTTCCAGGCATTTATTTGTGACGCGGCCTCTCCCATCTCAGGAGACCTGTGAGCAATCAAGCTCCGCAGGAGAGGTGTGTGCCTGGCTTGCAGGCGGCACGCTGCCACTTTCCTATCTGGCCTCCAGCCCAAATGGGCTAAACGCTTGGGTTACAGGTTTGCCTGGCCCCTCTGAGCAGAGAGAGGTTATGTCTGGGGAAGGGATTCATCAGCGAGGGAATGAGCTGCAGTCCCCTCTCCCCGGAGCTGGCCCGAAGCATGATGTAAGAATGCAGTCACCTTCAGGTGTTGGAGGGGTTAGAAGTCGCCATGGGATTCTGTCAGATCCCTCAGGACGTCTGGGGGAAGAGGCATTCCGTAGTCCTTGAGAGGCACAGCACGGGTGGTGGTGGTGGTGGTGGGGGTCCCCGGAGCAGTAATCCCCTAAATTAGTATAAAGGAGTCCTGGGCTCCTCCTGCAAGTTAGCCCAAACAAACGCGCCTTCACTGCTGCGTTAATAATCCCGAAAACCGGGCTTGAGGTGTAACTCAGTAACCGAGAACTCGCCTGGCATGTGGGAAAGCTCTCTGTTGGGGGGCAGAAGAATAACAAACGCCGCCGCCTGCTGAAGGGCCCTCCACTGTGCAGTGTACCCAGAGAAAGTACTCAGGGCGCATTGGACACCATGGAAACCACAGCAGACATCCTCCGCACCAAAATAAAAAGGTTCTCTGGCAACCGCGGGGTTAAGATCCATCAGAAGTCTTATGTTTAAAAGTGTGTTTTTCTCTCTCTTAGGAGATGCAGCAAAGAAGTAATTGGGTTAATATCGCTAGGCTTTTATCGAGAGAGAGAGAGAGAGAGAGAGAGAGGAGAGAGAGAGAGGCAGAGAGAGAGAGGAGAGAGGAGAGAGGGAGAGAGAGGCGGAAAACCAAGGCAGCTAAGTAAACATTGTATAAACGAGGTTCAATTTAAGACCCTAATATAATATTTCTCCTAAATATTTTATATCCTCATCCTATGCACTGAGAACCAGAACAACAACAACAACAAAGCCTCCCCTGCTAACAAGCTCCAGTAGAAGAAGCATGGGCCGTGCTTCTAAATGGCATCTCCTCACCCAGGCCTCACTTTAGAAGGAGCGGCCTGGCTGATCGGGCTCCCGGGCCAGACAGGGGCAAGATCCACCTGGGGAACCCTGTGGAGGAGCAAACGAGAAAGCCTCCCAGCACAGTGGGGTGGTCTAAGGGCTATGGGTGTCCTCGGTGCTGAGCAAACTGTGCTGCAGTTAGACAGTCGTGACGGTCACACGGAGACGGGGATACGTTCGAACTTCCGACGTAAAGAGAGGGTTGTATGGGATGTCGCTTCTGTTTCCTCACAAGGCTTACGCCGGTATTACTTAAACGAGCAATTTTCCTAACAACAGCAAGAACAGACCGAGGACTGGGGACCACTGGGACAGCCCTGCCACCTGCCCGGGATGGGGGTCCTGCCCGGGCGACCTCTCTGGGACCCGGCTGCACTCAGGGGACCTGGCTGTGCTGGGAGACGGCGCTTCTGCGGCAAGGAAACCCTTCCCCGTGCGCGGGAGCGTGCTGCCTCTCGTGTTCCTTGGGGTGAGGGCGAACCAGGCGGGTATCGGTGGTGGCATTTTATTAAAATTGCTTTTAATTAAATTTTCACTGTGGGAACCAACTCTCAAAGCCGACGATAGCAAACTGGTGTTCGGCATGACGTGGGGGCGCTCATTAGTATTGCAGGTGGGTTGGTAGCTGCTGGAGCCGAGCCGACCCGTTTCAGAGCGAACCTGGCGCTTGGCCTCTCCTCCCTCCGCGGCGTGGGCGGCGCGAGCCACAGCGTGGGGCGAGCCAGGGAGCAGGCGCGAGAAGAGCTCTGCCTGCAGACTGCAGCCCGCAGCCTCTGGCCGGCCGGCCTCCCAGTGCGCGTGCGCGGCTTCTGCAGCCAGCCGGGACCAGCCCTGCGGACCAGCGAGCGGAGCGAGTGAGCTGTGTGGGGCGCTAGGCGAGGTCGAGCCGAGCACAGCCGCGAGCGACATGGGGGACCGGGAACAGCTGCTGCAGCGGGCGCGGCTGGCCGAGCAGGCGGAGCGCTACGACGACATGGCCTCCGCCATGAAGGCGGTGACAGAGCTGAATGAGCCCCTTTCCAATGAAGATCGCTATCTCCTCTCTGTGGCCTACAAGCATGTGGTTGTGGCCAGGCGATCTTCCTGGAGGGTCATCAGCAGCATTGAGCAGAAAACCATGGCCGATGGAAATGAGAAGAAATTGGAGAACGTGAGAGCTTACCGGGAGAAGATTGAGAAGGAGCTGGAGTCAGTTTGCAGTGATGTCCTGGCTCTGCTCGACAAGTTCCTCATCAAGAGCTGCAGTGATTTCCAGTATGAGAGCAAGGTGTTCTACCTGAAGATGAAAGGGGATTACTACCGCTACTTGGCAGCGGTAGCTTCTGGGGAGAAGAGAAACAGCGTGATCGAAGCCTCCGAGGCAGCCTACAAGGAAGCTTTTGAGATCAGCAGAGAGCACATGCAGCCAACGCACCCGACCCGCCTGTGCCTGGCCCTCAACTTCTCCGTGTTCTACTACGAGATCCACAAGGCACCCGAGCAGGCCTGCCTGTTAGCCAAGCGGGCCTTTGACGACGCCATCGCGGAGCTGGACACATTAAAGGAGGATTCCTACAAGGACTCCACGCTCATCCTGCAGTTGCTGCGAGACAACCTCACCGTCTGGACCAGGGACCAGCAGGATGAAGAAGCACGAGAAGGCAATTGAAGAGCCTTCGGGTCCCTGGCCCTTCCTTCACCCGCCACCCCCGTCGTCATCGCTGATTCTTCCTTCCCACAGTCACTGAATATCGAAACCTGTCTGTCTCTCTGCCTGTCTGCCTGCCTGCCTGCCTGCCTGCCTGCCTGTCTGCCTGTCTGCCTGTCTGTCTGTCTGTCTGTCTGTCTGTCTGTCTTGGCAGCACAACTGCTCAGATCTGCTCTCCCATCGTTTGGGGGGCAGCTTCGGATAGACTTTCACGGACATTGCTGGACTGACGGTTGCTTTGGGCCCGCAAGAACTCCAAAAGAACTCTTTGGGACTGTGCAGAAAAGTGTGTTCCGAATGAGGCACTTTACTGTGCCTGCTGAGCTGTGGCAGATCGGGGTGAATGTAACTGGGGAGTTGGGAAAGGAGAGTTAGCCAGCACGGGCTGTGGTTGATGTTTGAAACAAGCTGATAGTGTGTTGTTAAGCAGTACATCTCTGCATGCCAAAGTGAGCTCAACCCTCCCACCTGTTTCTTCAGCTGATGGAACACTTAGGGGAAGCTGATACGGGGAGACGACTTGCTCCTTTCCATCAGCTTTGTAACAAACTGTTTAACGTGAGGTTTCAGTAGCACTCTGTTTTGCCTCTCTGAATTAGGACGTGCACAAACCTTCTTCTCAGTGTAGTGCATCTAAAGTTTTGGTGTGTGTAGCTTTCTGTTTGGGGTTGCGATTGTTTAAGAATTATGGGCTTTGCTTTTTCCTGTTACTCCTTGGCTACTGTCCTTGTGCATCCTGACAGCGCCCTGTGCGTCAGCCCGTGTCAATCAAGATGAGTGATTTCATGACATGTCAGACTTGTAAAATAAATGTTTTGGAATCCAAAGGGTAAACAAATGCTGCTTTGGGGCTATTAAAAAAGTAGAAAAGAAATAGGGAGGGGGTGGAGGGGTGGAGGGGTGGAGGGGAGGGCAGAGGGATGGGGAAAAATATAAGAACCAAGATATATCATGTAAAGGTGCAGATTCCCAATGATGAATGTCATCATGTTGTATACGTAAAATGTGCCAATAAACTTACTGAATAAAACAAGTAAAAAAGAAACTGGCTACTTGCACAGCATGTGACGGGCCCTGGGTTCAATCCCCAGCCCTATCAAACAAGTAAATACCTGACAATTATGTGATGGGGGAGATTCAAAAGTGTACATGAAAAAAGGGGAATTCCTCTCTGGAAATTGTCATTCAGTCTGAAAGTCTGTGAACATATTCCAAGGTGCTGTGAATCTGTGTGTGGTTTCGTGCAGTGGATATTTTCTGGGGAAATTTCCATGTGTTACTCCTCCTATGATATATAGTCAGTCATATGTAGAATACATAAACGTGGTTTTATTTCAGCACCACTACTTGACTGATATAGTGGGTGATTTTATTGTCCTTCACCATTTTGCTCTTTGGCAATATCATTTTACTAAAGTGAATTTTACTGATGAATTTCAGTATTGTTTGAGGTATGCAGTAATATCACAGCCTCTCTGGAAAAAAGGGGGGTTTTGTTTTTTTGTTTTTAAGTGTTGAAAAAAAATCTCAATGGGGACATGTCAAAGACCCTCAGGTCCCTGTGGGCCCACTGTCCAAGATTGGACAATTTGGCCACGGTTGCAGTTTAGCTCTAAAAATAGGACCCGTATGTCTGTCTTTCTGTCTTTCTGTCTTTCTGCCTTTCTTTCTTTCTTTCTTTCTTTCTTTCTTTCTTTCTTTCTTTCTTTCTTTCTTTCTTTCTTTCGGAGGTGCTGATTGTCAGAATGGGCAGGGTGCTGGGAATGTGATATGCAAGGGAGTATTCTGGTTCCTGTCTCTGCCCTTCTCTCCCCGATTCCTGGCCACCATGCAGTGTGAGCAGCTTTCCTCTGAGATGCCAGTTGGCCGTGATGTTTCTAACTTGGAGCTTGCAGGCTATGGACTGAAACCACCGAACCTGTGGGTCAAAATAAACCTCCCCTCCTTTCAGTTTCCAGGGTTGGATATTTCTGCCAGGGCTCGGGAAGTGCCTAGTAGAACCATGGAAAGGATGAATGTGCCAGGCATGGTGGGCCATGCCTGTTGTCCCCGCCACTTAGAAGAAAAATTGCAACTTCCAGGTCACCTTGGGCAACGTACAGAGACCCCGCGACCAAAAAAAGGAAAAAAGAGGGTGGGGATGCAGGTGATGGGTAGATCACTTGCCCAGCATTCACAGTGCCCTGGGGCCAAGCCCTTCCTAGTTCGGCAAAAGAGGGAAAAGACAGAGGGATGACAAGATACGAGGCCAACAGGACACACTGTTGGCAATCATGGAGACTGGCAAAGGCTGTGTGAGATTTCCTTTTACAAATTTCTCGAGCTTTTAGTTTTTTCTTTCTTTGTTTCTGTGTGTGTGTGTGTGTGTGTGTGTGTGTGTGTGTGAAGTGATTCAGCCCAGGCCTCTCACAATGAGTTCTATCCCAGGTCCTCTTTAAAAATTATTTTTTATTCTGAGACAGGCTCTTGCCCAATTTCTGAGCTTTGCCTCAGATCCTCCTGCCTCAGCCTCCTAGAGTGCTGGGGTTAGAGGCAGTTGCCACCACATCCGGCTAACTCTACTTTTGCACACTTTGCAAAAATGTATAGGGAAGACATGTGTCCTTAACATGGCATGGGAAATAAGGTCCCCTGGGCTTTTAGCAGACCTTTCAGAGGGAGACGTGTGGTTGATGTGCTCACAAACTCTCTTTCCACGTACTGGGTGTCACGGCTTGTATCTAGATGTGCCCCCCCCAAGCCTCACGTGCTCACAGATGGGGCTTTTGGGAAGTGGCTAGATCTAGGGTATGTGAACATGGATTAAGGCTGTAAAGATTGGATTCGTGCACGGGTTGGTTTAGCATCGTTCTGGGTGTGCGGAATGGGAGGCCCCGCCGTGGGTGTGGGTGGCACTAACAACAGGCTTATAGCCGGGGTGGAACATAAAGGGAAAGATGGAAGGCAGGCTGGCTGCTCCCTGCCTGCCCTGCCACGGACTCTTTCTCTTCCGCCAGGCCCCTCTGTCATGCTGTCCCGGCTTGGAGTCAGCTGAGTAGGGACTGAAGCCTCGACCAACTCTGAGCCAACATAACCCTTTCTTCCTTCAACCTGTGGGTGTTGAGTATTTTGTCTCAGCGACGAGGAAGCAACTGAGACACTAGGTATATATGCTGTGACTTACCTTGGTCGGGAATACTTAAAATCCATAGACAGTCAGACATATGCCAGACTGGCAAGGTGCTTTTTACAAAATTAAAGCTCCTAATGTAACCCGGACATCAACGAATGAAATTGAGGTACAGAAGCGAATGAGAGGAAGTGTGGCCAGCACCGCCCAAGCTCTGTCCCGAGTACTTCTGCCATGGTCTTGAGCCCTTGGACGTATTCGGTAGAGCACTGCTACAATATTTTGCAAAACCTCCCGGGAATGTTGACTTTCCAAATCCAGTGCAACCTGCGGAGTTATTTTGCAAACCTCAGGATGAGTTGGATGTCCAGCAGAAGTATAAGAAAGGGAATCTGCCCCACTTGGCTACATCGAGAAGGCAGCTGGCATTGCCATGAGCATGGCCCTCCCACTTTCCCGAGAATTGGGCTTGAATGGGAAGGGGAAAGATGGCGGGAAGCAAATCCCCCGGATGTTCACGGTAGAGTAGCGATTTTTGAGTACAGTGACGGAGATGCAGCCACTAGCTGCCACGATCAGACCCGGGGCAAAGATGAGCGGGACGCGGGTGACACCCTTCTGGAGGGTCCCCACGTGCAGGTTCCGGAGTGCTGAGACAGTGAAGGCTCTGGTCAAGGGCCCTAGAATGCTGGCGACCACCAGGAGGCGGCGCTGAGCTAAACTGACAGCGGGAGGGAGCGAGGAATGCATGGCTGTAGGCCTATGGGCGACACATTCTGACTTCACTGCAGTTGTGATGGTGGTATATGCGGACTCTTCATATTCCCACACACACGGTGCCAGGGTAGGAGAGCGACAGGTCATCCACATGCCACACGTGGTCCATGGAAGTGCCGCCGAGGATCCACGTGATGGTGGCAACAGCGAAGCCTGGGGCCTGGCGACTGGCAGTGTGCACGAGGAAGGTCATGGCGGCTGCACACACAGGACAACTGCAGGCAGACACAGGGCATCCCGAGAGCAGGATCCTTGGGCCTGGGACGCCTGCGTGGGGAACAGAACCAGCGGGGAAGTGCTGCGATCCAAAGAGGAGGCTTTGACCTCTGGAAGGGCCCCAGGGTGCAGCCTGTGCAACCTTTGGGAAGAGCCCCGGGCAGATTTTGCAGAACGCTTTCAAATGCGCAAGCCCTCCATCTGTCCAAATCTGAGTGTTGGTCTGGAGACAGTAATTACGCTTGGCCCCAAATATTAGCCCCCAGAATGGTCATCACAGCACTGCTTGTAATATTGAAAATGGAGAAACCACTCCAAATCTGACAACTGGTTAAACAATCTATGCGTTCTCTGCACAACGGAGCTACATGCTGACATTAGAAAGAGAAGTGGAATCACGCAAAGTGGAGTGTGTGGGGCTCGGCTCTTTGCACTCAGCAGAGTGTGTTCAGAGTTCACCCGGGTCGTGGCACGCGCGAGGAGTGCATCCTTTCCCACTGTGTGGACATGGATGCGCCAAAGCGCACCTAGTCACGCCTCCATTTTACGCAACTGCACGGCTTCCACGCTCTGCCTATCGTGAACGCTGCCGCTATGAAAGCGCACGCGTAAAACTCTGTGTGGATATGCCCTCTTGTTCTTTTTGCTAGGTACCTGGGAACAGAATGGGCAGGTCATATGGTAAGTGCATACTTAACTCTTCAGAAACTACAAAACTATTTTCCCAGGTGGTGGCGCCAATTTACATTTCCACCAACTATGTGTTAGAAAGCCAGTTTCTTCACATTCCCCACATACCGTATTTTCAGTCGTGGTGTTTTTAATGCAGATGTTCTAGTTTCAATTAGTTAGCCATGTGACCAAAAAGATGATCACAATATATTGAGTTCCAGGAGTATGTGATAAAAGACTCTGCGTAATACATTCATGGATGAGAATTATACTGGAACCGTATATGCTGTTATGGAGAGAATTTTTTAACTGGGTTTGGTGGACTTTGATGGCTTTCGGGGGATGTGAAGCGTTAGATACATATAGAAAAACCCACAGAGGGCCGGGGATTTAGCTCAGTGGCACTGGGCCTGCCTTGAAAGCGCAAGGTCCTGAGTTCGATCCCCACTACCACAAAGGAAAAAAAAAAAGAAAAACCCACAGAAGCTAAGTGTGCTACTCAGTAAATTGCAATGGGGCAGACACTCATGTAGCCAGCACTGCCTGCTCTCTCTCCTGGTGTCTCACCTCAGCATGCATCCCTAACATTTTACAGTAGTTTCACCTGTTTTTCAAAATGGACACAAGCCAGCAGGCATTTCTGTGTGACTGTCTTCTCCATTCCACTTTGCACTGATATACTCAGATTATGAGGATGTAAAGGAGTGCCTATTTGTTACACAGAATTCTGGGTTTCATCTGGAGGGTTCGTACATGTGTGTGACACGCACTGGTCGTTCTCATCCCCCAGTACTTCCCTTTCTCTTCCTACTCAGTCTCCCACTTCTTGCCATCAATTCCAGTGGAGAAACCCCGGAAGTAGGATTAGAGTGCCCGGGCCACAATGCTCCCAGAGGCGTAGTGGACAATAGGAAGGAGGAAAATCTGCAGACCTCAATATGTGAATCGGGGTGGGGTGCTTGTGCGAAGTTCCTGACTCCGTGCTATACCGACCGCATTCTTCAACATGAAGTCCTCCCATATAGTTTAAGGAAAGGACATGTTTCCTATATGCTAAGTACAGAAAAGGAGCCAAAGGAACGTATAAATACGTATATAGTTTACGATGCCTTTAGTGACTGTGCACTTGTAAGAGCCTCAGTTTGGTTTTTAACAGGAATCCAAATGAACACCCTTGCAAGAAAGTTTGGAAGGCAGTACTTGCAAATGTCATTTCTGGGTAAAGAGCTGTATCTTCAGGCTTGTTATGGTGTGTACGGAGAAGGTTCCCCAAAGGCCTCGTGTGCTCCCATTTAGAGACTTGTGGAAAGCGATTGGATCCTGGGGGCGCTGATTTGGGGGTTTTTGTACACCCACTGTCAGTGCAGTCATCTACCGGTGAGTTTGGCAGCCGAGAGCGCTCCTGGAAAACAAGGCCTGAACAGAAGTTGGGGGTCACTGTAGAAGGCAACATCTCCGTCCATGTCTCCTTCCTTCTCTCCCTGCTTCCCAGCCACCATGACATGAGCAGCTTTTGTCCTTCATGCCTTTCTGCTGTGCTGTTTCTGCCTGAAACCTGCCAACCACAGACTGAAAACATGAGCCAAACAAAACTCGCTTCTTTCAAGTGGCAGGTGTTTAATGTTGTGATTTAGTTGTGAAAAAATAACAACATAATACTTTTCTGTATATTCCCGTCTTTCACCAGTGAATACATATTTCATAAACATAACACAGTCTCTGTGAAGAAATTGTGTTTATGCACTTTATGTTCAGGTACCCTTTATATGTGTATCCTTCCCTGTGCTGTAGGAGGAGTATGCCGGGCATGGTGCACCAGTCAGTTCATCTCAAATGTGACTTCCTTGAAACCAGCCACCTGCACAGTGAGTAGACTGTAACTGTTGGTGAAAAAAGATCTGAGGACACCAGCATTTTCTTCGCTCAAAGGAGCAGTCTTTAAGTGAAGAATAGTTGTCTTAGTTACTTTTCTCATTGATGAGACAAAATACCTGACACCCAAAGTTAAAGGGGGAAAGGTTTATGGTAACTCATAGTTTGTAGAAGTTTCAGTACACAGTTTTCTGGCTCCCAGGCAGGGTGGCATGGGAGAGGGACATCATAGAGGAGAACCACTTCATGGCTGGGGGAAGACAGTAGTACGGAGCAGTAGCTAAGAAAGGGCAAGTGAAGGCAGCAACCCTCTTTATGTTCCTTCTATTGGATCCAGGCTACTTGCCCTTAGGACAGGTAGCACTCACACCCAGCGTGGTCCTTCCCATTATCCACATCCAGAACTGTGCCAAAGCAATCAGTGGACTATTGTGGTAATCACACATTCTTGTTCCCAGCATCACACACTCTAGATCCAGCCGCCTCTGAAAAGCCTCACGTATGACTGCATAAAGCTTTGGGAGGACATTTAGATACAAGCCATAACAATGGTTGTCAGATTTTTTAATGAACCTTTGTTTATTGTGCAGATTGCACTTGTCCCATCGCTATTCTGTGCCAGCTAATAATGATGGTGACTCTGTGAGTTGAAGGTAAAGGAGGGGAAGATGTCCACACAGGGATCAGAGGTGCAGTGCTGACCCCATAGCTGGGTGCACAGAGGGGGCCACAGGAGCCCTAAGGTAGAGGCCATGGGTGCAAGTGGTCTTGGAGTGAGATTTACTCTGTGTGGCTTTTACCAAGCTGACCTCTAGCTGGATTTGTCAAGAAATAATCCTTTGTGGTAAAGCCATCATTTAACAGAGCCAAGACTATGTGCACCGGACTTTCCTTTTCTGTGAGTTAAAAGTACATTGCACAGCTAAAAATTCTTCCACCCAAGTTCCACAACTTGTGAAAATTGCTTCTGATTTTCACTTGAGCCCATTAGAACCACAGAATGATGAGGCGGCCACCATCTGCTTAGATCATTTTCTGCCATCCTTGGGTTGCTGCATGCCCCAGCTTTTTCAGCAAGCACATTTGAACGTCACTTCATGAATGCTTACAAAACAGACTGCCTCTCCCTTCCTGGAGTCCTTTCCTGTTTTTTCCAGGTCTTTCTTCTGCAATGAGTCCCCCAAGGTCCCTGCAATTGGAAGACATTGGCTCCTGTTCAGCCACTGGATGTTATTTCAGTCCTTCAGGGGCCATAAGATGTTGTGCTGTAAGACCTATTAGGGCCTTGGACATGGAGATTTGGGAATCCACCCACCTTTGGAGTCCAGACCACAGATCCTGTGTTCCTGGAAAATGAGATTCTAGCTGTTACAGGACATCCTTGCACCAAACTCCAACATGGGGCCTGAGATCTCCTGAAAAGCCCATAGAATGACCTTTCCTTGTCTGAGAAGCAGACAGGCTTCAAACATGGGGTGGAGGAGGGCTCAATAGCCCTTTGAAGAAATAGGTTTTTAAAAATTTTTATTTTATCCCATTCCCCCCTCCCTATGTACAAAAGCTTTGTTGAAGAAATAGGTTTTAAATTATACTTTCTTAAAACATGCTCACTCTAAGCATTTTGTGTAGGAAATTTCCACTTCGAAAGCCTGTGTGCCGGCTGAAGCTCAGTGGCAGAGCTCTTGGCCAGCATGTGCAGCGCTATAGGTGCCATTACCAGTACTGCCCCCTAAATAAGGAAGCTTATTTGCATTATGAGGATGTGAAGTGAATAATACACTCATCTACACATTCATATACATACATTTCCATACAATACCGAGGGAATTATTATCCACAAATTAATATATAATATTCATATATTCATATTAAACATATATGGAAAGCCATTAAAGTTATGCATATGTTTCTATGAAGTACTGAGAAATTATTACCCATCAGAATCCTTAGGAAAGTGTTAAAATAAAACTAACTGATGGGCCGGGGATTTAGCTCAGCGGTTCTGCCGCCTCCCTTGCAAGCACAAGGACCCAAGTTCGATCCCCGGTACCAAAAAAAAAAAAAAACTAACTGGAGTTTATCGTATGTCCTGAAATTTTATTTTGAGTAAAACTATACACAAAGCTAGAACCTTCCTGTCTTATGATCATTTCCTGCATCTCCCAAATC
The DNA here is from genome assembly GCF_053883595.1 of Heterocephalus glaber. Classification (NCBI taxonomy): domain Eukaryota; kingdom Metazoa; phylum Chordata; class Mammalia; order Rodentia; family Bathyergidae; genus Heterocephalus; species Heterocephalus glaber. The sequence continues at coordinate 20,756,502 of NW_028258369.1, read as the reverse complement.
ATGCATAGGAGCTCATTAGAGGCCAACACTCGCATCCCCCACATTAACTCAAGGTTTGGGGCAGGCGCTCAGAGTCTTGCATAATCTCATCCTGAGTGGGGGTGAGCAGCAGTGTCATGTGGGGCCTGGATGACTTTTAGTGCCAGTAAAAGGATCACAGAAATCTTCCATTCTCATCTCTGCTGTCCTCCAGTTTGGATTTATCAAGTGTTATCTCATAATTGAAATGATGCTATGCAGTTTTGTAGGAATATTCCAGAAATGATGTGTGTCCTTTCCAGTACTTTCCAGTTCTGAAGGCCTTGTGGTGTCTGTATGCCCTATTACTGGCAATGCTGACCTAGGTCACACAGTTACAGACATGTCTACTGATATCTACAGAGTAAACTTATCTTTCTTTGGTTTCATTTTCTTTCGTATTTAGTTGGAGAAATCATTTGGAGGATAAGTTACATCAGGCTGCCCTCAAACTTACAATCCTCCTGCCTCAGCTTCTAGAGTATCTGCGATCACAGGTGTGCACCACTCTGCCCATCTGTTATTGCACTATTCTACTAGTGATTTTGTGTCTTCATTTCCTTCTATATTTATCAGTTCCTTTGTAAGGAAGAACCATCACTCGTCTCCCATTTTCTTATTTATATCAGTGTCCACTTGTGGTGGTTAGAATTCAATGTTACCATTGTTTATTTTCTTGCTTGGTTTGTTTTGGCTTTGGTGGGAGAGTGGTTTCCCACGTGAGTTCTGGTCACTTTTAAACTCTGCTGCATTTTTTGAGCATTTCCTTAATTCCTGGATCCACAAACCTCAAGCTTATACAGTATTTTAATCTTTCTAAGCCTTGGATTCAATGTTTCTTCTTTGGAGTGACCTGGTTCCTTCATTCTGTTGGACAGTGTGACCAAACCCAACATTGTCATAACTGTTCAGAATGATGGAATCTTGTTGATTTCTTGGAATTCCATAAACCCAATGCCTTAGTTTGACCAATGCACGTTATGAAGTTGAGTTGCCAAGCAGACTGGCACAGAAGACTTGCCTAATATCTCTGTAGCCTTCTTAGGTGTCTGGCCTCATTGTTGCCTACCTGGATGACCACCGGATGTCTCAGTCATATAATAGGTACTGCACACTTATTATGACCGAACCAAACTCCACAGCTCTCTCCTTTTCTGTCAGTTTTTTTCCATTAAGTTCATTGGTACATTTTAGGTACACAATACAGTTACCTTCATCATTGGGATCTTGTACCTTTACATGACGTATCTTGGTTCTCACTTTTTCCCCATTCCCCTGCCTTCCCTTCACCTCCTCCACCCTTCCCTATTTACAAAGACTGTTTCCATTTTTTTCCTTTTCTCATATTTTTTCTTTTCACTTCTTCCCTTTCCCCTACCCCTCCCACTTCCCCTACTCCTTTAGAACTTTTCTTCCTATTACACAATATCAATTATTCGTTTTGATCCTTATTTACACTTTTAGTTTTTCACACCAGAGAAACTATTCGGTATTTACACATGTGTGTCATATTAATTTCACTGAAGAGTATGGCCTCAATGTGCATCCATTTAGCTATAAATGTCTCTAGTTTCTTCTTCTTTATGGCTGAGTAGTACTCCATTTCATTAAAAAACCACATCTTCTTTATCCAGTCTCCAGTTGACGGGTAATTGGGCTGTCTCCAAGTTTTAGCTATTGCAAACTGTGCCGCTATGAACATGGGTGCACATATATCACTGTGGTATGATTCTTTTAATTCTTTGGGGAAGATACCCAGCAGAGAAATAGCTGGGCCAAATGGGAATTCTGCAATCCCTTTCACAATAGCATCCAAAAATATGAAATATCTAGGAACCAATGTAATGAAGGAAGCAAAAGACCTCTACATTGAGAAATACAACACTCTGAAAAAAGAGATCAAAGAGGATATAAGAAAATGTAAAGACATCCCTTGTTCCTGGCTGGGAAGAATGAATATAGTGAAAATGGCCATACTCCCAAAACTACTCTGTCAGTTTTTACTGAAATGACATCTTCTCATTGGGCTTTTCTTCAGCAATCTTTCAAAAATGGCACTTCCCGTGCCACTGCTCCTTGCTCTCAACGGGCTTTCCTTGATCACCATGCAAAATGCTGTGCTGATTTCTTTCCTTCCTCCTTGCCTTCTTTTGTTCCTCCTACACTCCCTCCAAAAATTTTCTTCCTTCCTTCGGCCTTCTTTCTGGTCACCTTGCACTTTCCTATTTTGGTCCAAACTATATGGTAGCCCTCAGTATTGCTTGGGGAAGACAAGATACATGGGAGGGGATAAAGAGGCAGAAATGCGTGGTACAAGGACGTGAAAGAAGAGAGCTGCTCATGTCATGGTGGCTGGGAAGCAGGGAGAGAAGGAAGGAGACATGGACGGAGATGTTGCCTTCTACAGTGACCCCCAACTTCTGTTCAGGCCTTGTTTTCCAGGAGCGCTCTCGGCTGCCAAACTCACCGGTAGATGACTGCACTGACAGTGGGTGTACAAAAACCCCCAAATCAGCGCCCCCAGGATCCAATCGCTTTCCACAAGTCTCTAAATGGGAGCACACGAGGCCTTTGGGGAACCTTCTCCGTACACACCATAACAAGCCTGAAGATACAGCTCTTTACCCAGAAATGACATTTGCAAGTACTGCCTTCCAAACTTTCTTGCAAGGGTGTTCATTTGGATTCCTGTTAAAAACCAAACTGAGGCTCTTACAAGTGCACAGTCACTAAAGGCATCGTAAACTATATACGTATTTATACGTTCCTTTGGCTCCTTTTCTGTACTTAGCATATAGGAAACATGTCCTTTCCTTAAACTATATGGGAGGACTTCATGTTGAAGAATGCGGTCGGTATAGCACGGAGTCAGGAACTTCGCACAAGCACCCCACCCCGATTCACATATTGAGGTCTGCAGATTTTCCTCCTTCCTATTGTCCACTACGCCTCTGGGAGCATTGTGGCCCGGGCACTCTAATCCTACTTCCGGGGTTTCTCCACTGGAATTGATGGCAAGAAGTGGGAGACTGAGTAGGAAGAGAAAGGGAAGTACTGGGGGATGAGAACGACCAGTGCGTGTCACACACATGTACGAACCCTCCAGATGAAACCCAGAATTCTGTGTAACAAATAGGCACTCCTTTACATCCTCATAATCTGAGTATATCAGTGCAAAGTGGAATGGAGAAGACAGTCACACAGAAATGCCTGCTGGCTTGTGTCCATTTTGAAAAACAGGTGAAACTACTGTAAAATGTTAGGGATGCATGCTGAGGTGAGACACCAGGAGAGAGAGCAGGCAGTGCTGGCTACATGAGTGTCTGCCCCATTGCAATTTACTGAGTAGCACACTTAGCTTCTGTGGGTTTTTCTTTTTTTTTTCCTTTGTGGTAGTGGGGATCGAACTCAGGACCTTGCGCTTTCAAGGCAGGCCCAGTGCCACTGAGCTAAATCCCCGGCCCTCTGTGGGTTTTTCTATATGTATCTAACGCTTCACATCCCCCGAAAGCCATCAAAGTCCACCAAACCCAGTTAAAAAATTCTCTCCATAACAGCATATACGGTTCCAGTATAATTCTCATCCATGAATGTATTACGCAGAGTCTTTTATCACATACTCCTGGAACTCAATATATTGTGATCATCTTTTTGGTCACATGGCTAACTAATTGAAACTAGAACATCTGCATTAAAAACACCACGACTGAAAATACGGTATGTGGGGAATGTGAAGAAACTGGCTTTCTAACACATAGTTGGTGGAAATGTAAATTGGCGCCACCACCTGGGAAAATAGTTTTGTAGTTTCTGAAGAGTTAAGTATGCACTTACCATATGACCTGCCCATTCTGTTCCCAGGTACCTAGCAAAAAGAACAAGAGGGCATATCCACACAGAGTTTTACGCGTGCGCTTTCATAGCGGCAGCGTTCACGATAGGCAGAGCGTGGAAGCCGTGCAGTTGCGTAAAATGGAGGCGTGACTAGGTGCGCTTTGGCGCATCCATGTCCACACAGTGGGAAAGGATGCACTCCTCGCGCGTGCCACGACCCGGGTGAACTCTGAACACACTCTGCTGAGTGCAAAGAGCCGAGCCCCACACACTCCACTTTGCGTGATTCCACTTCTCTTTCTAATGTCAGCATGTAGCTCCGTTGTGCAGAGAACGCATAGATTGTTTAACCAGTTGTCAGATTTGGAGTGGTTTCTCCATTTTCAATATTACAAGCAGTGCTGTGATGACCATTCTGGGGGCTAATATTTGGGGCCAAGCGTAATTACTGTCTCCAGACCAACACTCAGATTTGGACAGATGGAGGGCTTGCGCATTTGAAAGCGTTCTGCAAAATCTGCCCGGGGCTCTTCCCAAAGGTTGCACAGGCTGCACCCTGGGGCCCTTCCAGAGGTCAAAGCCTCCTCTTTGGATCGCAGCACTTCCCCGCTGGTTCTGTTCCCCACGCAGGCGTCCCAGGCCCAAGGATCCTGCTCTCGGGATGCCCTGTGTCTGCCTGCAGTTGTCCTGTGTGTGCAGCCGCCATGACCTTCCTCGTGCACACTGCCAGTCGCCAGGCCCCAGGCTTCGCTGTTGCCACCATCACGTGGATCCTCGGCGGCACTTCCATGGACCACGTGTGGCATGTGGATGACCTGTCGCTCTCCTACCCTGGCACCGTGTGTGTGGGAATATGAAGAGTCCGCATATACCACCATCACAACTGCAGTGAAGTCAGAATGTGTCGCCCATAGGCCTACAGCCATGCATTCCTCGCTCCCTCCCGCTGTCAGTTTAGCTCAGCGCCGCCTCCTGGTGGTCGCCAGCATTCTAGGGCCCTTGACCAGAGCCTTCACTGTCTCAGCACTCCGGAACCTGCACGTGGGGACCCTCCAGAAGGGTGTCACCCGCGTCCCGCTCATCTTTGCCCCGGGTCTGATCGTGGCAGCTAGTGGCTGCATCTCCGTCACTGTACTCAAAAATCGCTACTCTACCGTGAACATCCGGGGGATTTGCTTCCCGCCATCTTTCCCCTTCCCATTCAAGCCCAATTCTCGGGAAAGTGGGAGGGCCATGCTCATGGCAATGCCAGCTGCCTTCTCGATGTAGCCAAGTGGGGCAGATTCCCTTTCTTATACTTCTGCTGGACATCCAACTCATCCTGAGGTTTGCAAAATAACTCCGCAGGTTGCACTGGATTTGGAAAGTCAACATTCCCGGGAGGTTTTGCAAAATATTGTAGCAGTGCTCTACCGAATACGTCCAAGGGCTCAAGACCATGGCAGAAGTACTCGGGACAGAGCTTGGGCGGTGCTGGCCACACTTCCTCTCATTCGCTTCTGTACCTCAATTTCATTCGTTGATGTCCGGGTTACATTAGGAGCTTTAATTTTGTAAAAAGCACCTTGCCAGTCTGGCATATGTCTGACTGTCTATGGATTTTAAGTATTCCCGACCAAGGTAAGTCACAGCATATATACCTAGTGTCTCAGTTGCTTCCTCGTCGCTGAGACAAAATACTCAACACCCACAGGTTGAAGGAAGAAAGGGTTATGTTGGCTCAGAGTTGGTCGAGGCTTCAGTCCCTACTCAGCTGACTCCAAGCCGGGACAGCATGACAGAGGGGCCTGGCGGAAGAGAAAGAGTCCGTGGCAGGGCAGGCAGGGAGCAGCCAGCCTGCCTTCCATCTTTCCCTTTATGTTCCACCCCGGCTATAAGCCTGTTGTTAGTGCCACCCACACCCACGGCGGGGCCTCCCATTCCGCACACCCAGAACGATGCTAAACCAACCCGTGCACGAATCCAATCTTTACAGCCTTAATCCATGTTCACATACCCTAGATCTAGCCACTTCCCAAAAGCCCCATCTGTGAGCACGTGAGGCTTGGGGGGGGGCACATCTAGATACAAGCCGTGACACCCAGTACGTGGAAAGAGAGTTTGTGAGCACATCAACCACACGTCTCCCTCTGAAAGGTCTGCTAAAAGCCCAGGGGACCTTATTTCCCATGCCATGTTAAGGACACATGTCTTCCCTATACATTTTTGCAAAGTGTGCAAAAGTAGAGTTAGCCGGATGTGGTGGCAACTGCCTCTAACCCCAGCACTCTAGGAGGCTGAGGCAGGAGGATCTGAGGCAAAGCTCAGAAATTGGGCAAGAGCCTGTCTCAGAATAAAAAATAATTTTTAAAGAGGACCTGGGATAGAACTCATTGTGAGAGGCCTGGGCTGAATCACTTCACACACACACACACACACACACACACACACACACACACACAGAAACAAAGAAAGAAAAAACTAAAAGCTCGAGAAATTTGTAAAAGGAAATCTCACACAGCCTTTGCCAGTCTCCATGATTGCCAACAGTGTGTCCTGTTGGCCTCGTATCTTGTCATCCCTCTGTCTTTTCCCTCTTTTGCCGAACTAGGAAGGGCTTGGCCCCAGGGCACTGTGAATGCTGGGCAAGTGATCTACCCATCACCTGCATCCCCACCCTCTTTTTTCCTTTTTTTGGTCGCGGGGTCTCTGTACGTTGCCCAAGGTGACCTGGAAGTTGCAATTTTTCTTCTAAGTGGCGGGGACAACAGGCATGGCCCACCATGCCTGGCACATTCATCCTTTCCATGGTTCTACTAGGCACTTCCCGAGCCCTGGCAGAAATATCCAACCCTGGAAACTGAAAGGAGGGGAGGTTTATTTTGACCCACAGGTTCGGTGGTTTCAGTCCATAGCCTGCAAGCTCCAAGTTAGAAACATCACGGCCAACTGGCATCTCAGAGGAAAGCTGCTCACACTGCATGGTGGCCAGGAATCGGGGAGAGAAGGGCAGAGACAGGAACCAGAATACTCCCTTGCATATCACATTCCCAGCACCCTGCCCATTCTGACAATCAGCACCTCCGAAAGAAAGAAAGAAAGAAAGAAAAGAAAGAAAGAAAGAAAGAGAAAAAGAAAGAAAGAAAGAAAGGCAGAAAGACAGAAAGACAGAAAGACAGACATACGGGTCCTATTTTTAGAGCTAAACTGCAACCGTGGCCAAATTGTCCAATCTTGGACAGTGGGCCCACAGGGACCTGAGGGTCTTTGACATGTCCCCATTGAGATTTTTTTTCAACACTTAAAAACAAAAAAACAAAACCCCCCTTTTTTCCAGAGAGGCTGTGATATTACTGCATACCTCAAACAATACTGAAATTCATCAGTAAAATTCACTTTAGTAAAATGATATTGCCAAAGAGCAAAATGGTGAAGGACAATAAAATCACCCACTATATCAGTCAAGTAGTGGTGCTGAAATAAAACCACGTTTATGTATTCTACATATGACTGACTATATATCATAGGAGGAGTAACACATGGAAATTTCCCCAGAAAATATCCACTGCACGAAACCACACACAGATTCACAGCACCTTGGAATATGTTCACAGACTTTCAGACTGAATGACAATTTCCAGAGAGGAATTCCCCTTTTTTCATGTACACTTTTGAATCTCCCCCATCACATAATTGTCAGGTATTTACTTGTTTGATAGGGCTGGGGATTGAACCCAGGGCCCGTCACATGCTGTGCAAGTAGCCAGTTTCTTTTTTACTTGTTTTATTCAGTAAGTTTATTGGCACATTTTACGTATACAACATGATGACATTCATCATTGGGAATCTGCACCTTTACATGATATATCTTGGTTCTTATATTTTTCCCCATCCCTCTGCCCTCCCCTCCACCCCTCCACCCCTCCACCCCCTCCCTATTTCTTTTCTACTTTTTTAATAGCCCCAAAGCAGCATTTGTTTACCCTTTGGATTCCAAAACATTTATTTTACAAGTCTGACATGTCATGAAATCACTCATCTTGATTGACACGGGCTGACGCACAGGGCGCTGTCAGGATGCACAAGGACAGTAGCCAAGGAGTAACAGGAAAAAGCAAAGCCCATAATTCTTAAACAATCGCAACCCCAAACAGAAAGCTACACACACCAAAACTTTAGATGCACTACACTGAGAAGAAGGTTTGTGCACGTCCTAATTCAGAGAGGCAAAACAGAGTGCTACTGAAACCTCACGTTAAACAGTTTGTTACAAAGCTGATGGAAAGGAGCAAGTCGTCTCCCCGTATCAGCTTCCCCTAAGTGTTCCATCAGCTGAAGAAACAGGTGGGAGGGTTGAGCTCACTTTGGCATGCAGAGATGTACTGCTTAACAACACACTATCAGCTTGTTTCAAACATCAACCACAGCCCGTGCTGGCTAACTCTCCTTTCCCAACTCCCCAGTTACATTCACCCCGATCTGCCACAGCTCAGCAGGCACAGTAAAGTGCCTCATTCGGAACACACTTTTCTGCACAGTCCCAAAGAGTTCTTTTGGAGTTCTTGCGGGCCCAAAGCAACCGTCAGTCCAGCAATGTCCGTGAAAGTCTATCCGAAGCTGCCCCCCAAACGATGGGAGAGCAGATCTGAGCAGTTGTGCTGCCAAGACAGACAGACAGACAGACAGACAGACAGACAGGCAGACAGGCAGACAGGCAGGCAGGCAGGCAGGCAGGCAGGCAGACAGGCAGAGAGACAGACAGGTTTCGATATTCAGTGACTGTGGGAAGGAAGAATCAGCGATGACGACGGGGGTGGCGGGTGAAGGAAGGGCCAGGGACCCGAAGGCTCTTCAATTGCCTTCTCGTGCTTCTTCATCCTGCTGGTCCCTGGTCCAGACGGTGAGGTTGTCTCGCAGCAACTGCAGGATGAGCGTGGAGTCCTTGTAGGAATCCTCCTTTAATGTGTCCAGCTCCGCGATGGCGTCGTCAAAGGCCCGCTTGGCTAACAGGCAGGCCTGCTCGGGTGCCTTGTGGATCTCGTAGTAGAACACGGAGAAGTTGAGGGCCAGGCACAGGCGGGTCGGGTGCGTTGGCTGCATGTGCTCTCTGCTGATCTCAAAAGCTTCCTTGTAGGCTGCCTCGGAGGCTTCGATCACGCTGTTTCTCTTCTCCCCAGAAGCTACCGCTGCCAAGTAGCGGTAGTAATCCCCTTTCATCTTCAGGTAGAACACCTTGCTCTCATACTGGAAATCACTGCAGCTCTTGATGAGGAACTTGTCGAGCAGAGCCAGGACATCACTGCAAACTGACTCCAGCTCCTTCTCAATCTTCTCCCGGTAAGCTCTCACGTTCTCCAATTTCTTCTCATTTCCATCGGCCATGGTTTTCTGCTCAATGCTGCTGATGACCCTCCAGGAAGATCGCCTGGCCACAACCACATGCTTGTAGGCCACAGAGAGGAGATAGCGATCTTCATTGGAAAGGGGCTCATTCAGCTCTGTCACCGCCTTCATGGCGGAGGCCATGTCGTCGTAGCGCTCCGCCTGCTCGGCCAGCCGCGCCCGCTGCAGCAGCTGTTCCCGGTCCCCCATGTCGCTCGCGGCTGTGCTCGGCTCGACCTCGCCTAGCGCCCCACACAGCTCACTCGCTCCGCTCGCTGGTCCGCAGGGCTGGTCCCGGCTGGCTGCAGAAGCCGCGCACGCGCACTGGGAGGCCGGCCGGCCAGAGGCTGCGGGCTGCAGTCTGCAGGCAGAGCTCTTCTCGCGCCTGCTCCCTGGCTCGCCCCACGCTGTGGCTCGCGCCGCCCACGCCGCGGAGGGAGGAGAGGCCAAGCGCCAGGTTCGCTCTGAAACGGGTCGGCTCGGCTCCAGCAGCTACCAACCCACCTGCAATACTAATGAGCGCCCCACGTCATGCCGAACACCAGTTTGCTATCGTCGGCTTTGAGAGTTGGTTCCCACAGTGAAAATTTAATTAAAAGCAATTTTAATAAAATGCCACCACCGATACCCGCCTGGTTCGCCCTCACCCCAAGGAACACGAGAGGCAGCACGCTCCCGCGCACGGGGAAGGGTTTCCTTGCCGCAGAAGCGCCGTCTCCCAGCACAGCCAGGTCCCCTGAGTGCAGCCGGGTCCCAGAGAGGTCGCCCGGGCAGGACCCCCATCCCGGGCAGGTGGCAGGGCTGTCCCAGTGGTCCCCAGTCCTCGGTCTGTTCTTGCTGTTGTTAGGAAAATTGCTCGTTTAAGTAATACCGGCGTAAGCCTTGTGAGGAAACAGAAGCGACATCCCATACAACCCTCTCTTTACGTCGGAAGTTCGAACGTATCCCCGTCTCCGTGTGACCGTCACGACTGTCTAACTGCAGCACAGTTTGCTCAGCACCGAGGACACCCATAGCCCTTAGACCACCCCACTGTGCTGGGAGGCTTTCTCGTTTGCTCCTCCACAGGGTTCCCCAGGTGGATCTTGCCCCTGTCTGGCCCGGGAGCCCGATCAGCCAGGCCGCTCCTTCTAAAGTGAGGCCTGGGTGAGGAGATGCCATTTAGAAGCACGGCCCATGCTTCTTCTACTGGAGCTTGTTAGCAGGGGAGGCTTTGTTGTTGTTGTTGTTCTGGTTCTCAGTGCATAGGATGAGGATATAAAATATTTAGGAGAAATATTATATTAGGGTCTTAAATTGAACCTCGTTTATACAATGTTTACTTAGCTGCCTTGGTTTTCCGCCTCTCTCTCCCTCTCTCCTCTCTCCTCTCTCTCTCTGCCTCTCTCTCTCTCCTCTCTCTCTCTCTCTCTCTCTCTCTCGATAAAAGCCTAGCGATATTAACCCAATTACTTCTTTGCTGCATCTCCTAAGAGAGAGAAAAACACACTTTTAAACATAAGACTTCTGATGGATCTTAACCCCGCGGTTGCCAGAGAACCTTTTTATTTTGGTGCGGAGGATGTCTGCTGTGGTTTCCATGGTGTCCAATGCGCCCTGAGTACTTTCTCTGGGTACACTGCACAGTGGAGGGCCCTTCAGCAGGCGGCGGCGTTTGTTATTCTTCTGCCCCCCAACAGAGAGCTTTCCCACATGCCAGGCGAGTTCTCGGTTACTGAGTTACACCTCAAGCCCGGTTTTCGGGATTATTAACGCAGCAGTGAAGGCGCGTTTGTTTGGGCTAACTTGCAGGAGGAGCCCAGGACTCCTTTATACTAATTTAGGGGATTACTGCTCCGGGGACCCCCACCACCACCACCACCACCCGTGCTGTGCCTCTCAAGGACTACGGAATGCCTCTTCCCCCAGACGTCCTGAGGGATCTGACAGAATCCCATGGCGACTTCTAACCCCTCCAACACCTGAAGGTGACTGCATTCTTACATCATGCTTCGGGCCAGCTCCGGGGAGAGGGGACTGCAGCTCATTCCCTCGCTGATGAATCCCTTCCCCAGACATAACCTCTCTCTGCTCAGAGGGGCCAGGCAAACCTGTAACCCAAGCGTTTAGCCCATTTGGGCTGGAGGCCAGATAGGAAAGTGGCAGCGTGCCGCCTGCAAGCCAGGCACACACCTCTCCTGCGGAGCTTGATTGCTCACAGGTCTCCTGAGATGGGAGAGGCCGCGTCACAAATAAATGCCTGGAAAGATAAGTCACAGGTTCAGAGTTTCATGGACCCACGCTCCAGTCTGAGTTGCACACACTGAAGCATCCTGTGCAGTTGGCATTAGAGAAATCAAAGAGCAGACACGCAACGTCCTCCTCCAAGAAGATGCACACAAGGCTTGGAGGGCAGAGCCTTTGTACAGGTCTCCCTCTGTGAAATCCCCTCTAGAAGTCCTCAACCGTGTGCTCCCCAGATACTGCCCACGGGCCGGAGGGTAGGTACGTGACGTGCGTGCGAGTCGAGTGGCACAGCGGCCCTTTTCCTGAGAGATGTGGAATCTGATTTGGGGACAACAAATCCTCCCAATTTCATAGAATTTGCAGCAAACGTCAACAGCCTTGTGGAGCGAAGGCCTCTTCCCTGAGGTCGACAATGTCCATAACATTCCCAGCCTTCGGGCGGGTGCTGCTCAGCGGACTGGAATCACATTCTTTCGCGTTTCCTTAAAGAGTTCCTGGCTTCCTTCCTGTGCCTTTGAAAGGAGTCGCATGGTGCACTTGAGACTAAAGATTCAGATCTTTAGTGCTTGTCTCAGAGCAACTGCCATGTGCTCTCCATGCAGTCGTGAGAGTGAATTCTAAACTGGTTCCTAGGTAAACATCCCCTTGCCTTGCTGCCGTGGTCCCCTTCGACAGGATGGGACTTTGGGAATGGGTGGGTGGGGTTCAGTGAAGGAAAATCCCTTGTTCCTTGGAAAACGGCAGTCTGGAGACAAGCCACAGGGAAGGACTCTTCTGAGCAGCTCCCACTGCTCAGAGCAGGGTGCCCCAGAGCTGGACTGCTCTTGCACCCACAGCCTGCCACCTGCTGGGCACAGGGGACACTGACTGAAAAGGCTTGGCGTGTTGCAAGTGGTCTTTGACCCTTTTGCCCCCAGCCTCAACAGAGCCCGAGATGGTGTGCATCACAAAGACATTCCGTGCAAAGGGCCAGGGACTCCACGGGGCAGGGCTAATTCCCAGGAGCAGGGCCAAGGGGAAAGGTGCAAAGGAGTCTCAGGACTTCTGCGGGAGCTTTGGACAGCTCCCTCCAGGTTTGCCCCCATCTCTGTTGCAGGGAGCAAAGCGCAGGCACTGTGTCCTGTGTGTTATTTCCCGTTGGCGCACTGCACAGCGGGGGAGGGTCCTGTGGGGGACACTGGCGTCTCTTTCAACCCCCCCCCGGCCCCGCCCCGGCCCCGGCAGAGACCTCTCCAAGCTCCCGCGCAGCGCCACAAGGAATTTGGACTGGAGGGCCAGAGTGGAAAGTGCCCGCGTGTTTCTGGCTGTGAGCAGGAAGGAAGGAGTCCCTGGTGACGGCCATCCATGGGCACAGGCCGGTGGGACAGCACTTCCCGTGGTCCAACTTTCTCAGCCCCAGGTGGGGCCCCAAGGAAGCACCAGGACGTGCAGCCTGCATCATACCCATGGGCCGAGGGTCTCATGGCTCCCGGATGGCTTTCCCCTCTCTGTTCTGACAGATTCCAAGGCAGCCCCAGGAAATGCCCCCGACTTGGCTGAGAGCCCAGAAGCCAGGAAGCCCGGGAGCCTGTTGTTCCCCTGGTGGGGAACACGGGGCTGGCCAGGGGCCTCCTGTCTGTCACGTGCGAGATAAAAATCTAGAGGTTTTGAGTGACCTCTCACTATCCAGACGCGGATCTGGGACATATCCACAGGTCTTCTCACCCGGGGCCCTCATCAGACTCCGTCTCGTGGCCTTAGCAAGAGGTGGTGGTCGCCAGATCCGGTGAGCACACCTGTCATCCCAGCGCTCTGAAGGCTGAGGCAGGGGGATTGTTGCCAGTTTGAGGCCAGCCTGGGCCACGTAGTGAGACCCTGTCTCAAGGAGACAAACCAAGAAGCAAAAACAAGAGAAAGTGCTATTGGTGACTTCTGGAGTCCCATGTTCTGCTCCAAACCCTCATCGGCCCCCCAACTGGGGAGGTTTCCTCACGGGGGCCGCACACGTGGCTCGTGTCCCCCACATATCTGCACGTTTGGGAAGTCCTCCTCCCCACCCTCCCTTGGCTGGACGATGGGGGACACCAGTGCATTCAATAGTGTTTCTTTCTCGTTCTTTGCCCTGTTGAGCAGACCCTCGAGGCGTCCCGGGGTCCCCTTGGTTGAATCACGCCATCCTCTCTGTGAGGAAGTGCAAGGTCAGTGGATGGTCCCGCAAAGGCGTCACAACGGGCCACGTCCACTTGGATATAAAGGATCACCCTTCCGATTTCGACGCGATCCACGAGACCGTGCGGTTGGCGTTTTGACCTGTGGCCATCTGAGTGTCACCGTGATTCTGAATGAGAACTCGGGGTACAGTAATGTCCTCACCGTCACACCTGCCTTTCTGAGTAAACTGTCATGCAATCAAGTATGTGTGTGACGGGGGGGGGGGCACAAAGGAAATGCTTTCTGTCTTTCTTTTTGCATTAAATTCTTTTATTGGTACATTGTAGGTATACAACACAATTACATTTCTCCTTGGGAATTGTACCTTTACATAATGCATCTTGGATCTTATTTTTTCCCCATTCCTAGCCCTCCCTTCACCCCCTCCACCCTTCCCTATTTACAAAGGCTTTATTTCCATTTTTTCCATTTCTCATCATTTTTCCTTTCCCTTCTTTCCTTTCCCCTGCCCCTCCCACTACCCCTACCCCTTTGGACCTTTTCTTCCTATTTTACATTATTGATTATTCATTCTAATCATTGGTACATTTTAGGTATACAATATAATGACATTCATCATTGGAAATTTGCACCTTTACATAATCTCTCTTGGTTCTTATTTTTCACCCTTGCCCAGCCCTCCCTTCAACCTCTCCATTCCTCCCCATTTACAAAGATTTTGCTCCTATTTTTCCATTTTCTCATACTAATCCCACTCCCTTCTATCCTTTCCCCTAGCCCTCCCACTTCCTTCCCCTTTGCCCCTTTTCTTCCCATTTCACATGACCTATTATACATTTTAGTCCTTATTTACACTTTCAGTTTCTCACACCAGAGAAACTATTTGGTATTTATACATGTGTGTCCTATTTATTTCACTTAAGAGGATCGCCTCAATGTGCATCCACTTAGCTATAGATGTCTCTAACTTCTCATTTTTTATGGCTGAGTAGTACTCCATATTATAAAAAACTCACGTTTTCTTTACCCAGTCTCCAGTTGATGGGCATTTGGGCTGCTTCCAAGTTTTCGCTCTCACAAACTGTGCTGCTATGAACATGGGCGCGCATATATCACTGTGGTATGATTCTTTTAATTCTTTGGGGAAGATCCCCAGCAGGGGAATAGCGGGGTCAAATGGGACTTCCAGTCCTAGTTCTTTGAGGTATCTCCATACGGATTTCCACAGTGCTTGCACCAGTCTACACTCCCACCAGCAGTGGAGCAGTGTTCCTCTTTCCCCACAGCCCCGCCAGCATTGGTTATTGGTTGATTTCATGATAGCAGCCATTCTTTCTGGAGTGAAGTGGAATCTCAGCGTTGCTTTCATTTGCATCTCTCGAATGACCAGTGATGTTGAACATTTTTTCATGTATTTATGTGCTATTTCTACTTCTTTGTCTGAGACATGTCTGTTCATTTCAGATGCCCATTTTCGGATTGGGTCTTTAAATTTGGGAGGTCTGATCTTTTTAAGTTCTTTATAGATTTGAGACAGTAGACCTTTGTCTGAGGAAGAGCAGGTGAAGCTATTTTCCCACATTGTGGGTTGTCTCTTCACACTGCTGGTGGTTTCTCTTGCCGTGCAGAAGCCTTTTGATAAGAAGAGATCCCACTTGTTGATTGTTTGTGCTAGTTCACGGGCAACTGAGGTTTTGTTCATAAAAAGTTTTCCTACACCGATGTCTTCAAGGGTTCTACCTAACCTCTGTTCCAACTGGTTCAGAGTTTCTATTTTAATATTTACATCTTTAATCCATTTCAATTTTAGTTTAGTGCATAGTGAGAGATATAGGTCTAGTTTTACTCTTTGGCAAGTTGAAGCCTGATTTTTCCAGCACCATATATGAAAGAGGCTATCTTTCCTCCAGTGAGGGTGTTTCGCTCCTTTATCGAAGATGAGATGGCTGAGTGTGTCTGGCGTTGTTTCTGCATCTTCTACTCTGTTCCACTGGTCCTCAGGTCTGTTTCTTTGCCAGGACCATGCTGTTTTTATCACAGTAGCTTTGCAGTAGAGTTGCAGGTTGGGGATTGTGATACCCCCTGCCACGTCTCTGTTACCTAGAATTGCTTTTGCTATTCTGGGTCTCTTCTTGTTCCAAATGAATTTTTGGATTGTTTTCGCAAGGTCCGTGAAGTATGCCACTGGGATCTCAATTGGAATTGCATTAAATCTATATAGCAGCTTTGGAAGTATGGCCATTTTCACTATATTAATCCTTCCTACCCAGGAGCAGGGGATGTCTGTCCATTTTCTGATATCATCTTCAATCTCTCTTTTCAGAGTGCCATAGTTTTCAGAGAAGAGGTCTTTGACTTCTTTCGTTAGGCTGATTCCTAGGTATTTCAGTTTTATGGATGCTATTGTGAAAGGAATTATTTACCCTATTTCTCTCTCAGTGAGTCTGTTGTTTGTGTAGAGGAAAGCTACTGATTTTTGTGTGTTGACCTTGTAGCCAGCTACTTGACTGAATTTGGTTATTAAGTCTAGAAGACTTTTGGTGGAGTTCTTGGGGTCTTCTATATAGAGTACCATGTCATCTGCAAATAATGACAATTTGACTTCTTCATTTCCCATCTTTATTCCTTTTTTTTTTCTTTCTCTTGTCTAGTTGCCGTGGCTAATGTTTCCAGAACTATATTGAACAAGAGTGGTGATAGTGGACATCCTTGTCTCGTTCCTGATTTTAGTGTGAAGGATTTCAGTTTTTGATCCTTTGGTATGATATTGGCTGTTGGCTTTTCATAGATGGCTTCTATCAGTTTGAGGTAGAGACCGTCTATTCCAATTTTTTGTAGGGTTTTTATCATAAACGCATTGTTGGATTTTGTCAAATGCTTTTTCTACATCTATGGAGATAATCGTCTGGTTTTTGTCCTTGGCTCTATTGATATAGTGTATTACATTGATTGATTTTCGTATGTTGAACCATCCCTGCATCCCTGGGATGAATCCCACTTGATCAGGGTGTGTGATCTTCTTGATGATCTTCTGCATTCTGTTTGCCATTATCTTATTAAGGATTTTTGCATCTATGTTCATTAGTGAGATTGGCCTATAGTTCTCCTTTTCGGTTGGGTCTTTCTCTGCTTTGGGGATCAAGGTGATGCTTGCTTCCAGGAATGAATTTGGGAGTAGTGCTTCCCTTTCAATTTCATTGAAGAGATTAAACAGTAGTGGCAGCAGTTCCTCTCTAAATGTCTTGTAGAATTCAGCAGTGAAGCCATCAGGGCCCAGGCTTTTCTTAGTTGATAAGTTTTTAATTACGTTTTCAATTTCATCGGTTGATATTGGGTTGTTCAGAATTTTTTGGTCTTCTTCATTCAACTTTGGTAATTCATATGTATCTAAGAATCTGTCCATTTCTTCTGTGTTGTCCATCTTATTGGCGTATAGGTTCTGGACGTAGGTATTGATGATCCCTGGATTTCTGCTGGGTCTGTTGTAATTTCACCCTTTTCATTCCTAATTGCATGGATTTGGGCCTTTTCTTTCCTTTTTCTGACAAGGTTGGCTAAGGGTTTGTCAATTTTGTTGATTCTTTCAAAGAACCAACTCTTGGCTTCATTGATTTTTTTGTATCATTCTCTTAGTCTCCATTGCATTGATTTCTCCTCTGATCTTTATAATTTCCTCCCTTGTATGAGCACTGGGGTTGTCCTGCTCTTCTTTTTCTAGAAGCTTGAGGTGCAGCATCAGGTTGTTTAATTGGGCTCATTCTGTTTTCCTAATATGCATATTCACGGCTATGAATTTCCCTGGTAAGACTGCTTTCATTGTGTCCCATAGATTCCGATATGTTGTATTGTCATTGTCATTTAATTGAAGGAACTGTCTGCTTTCTTCTGTAATTTCCTCTGTGACCCACTGGTTATTCAGAAGTGTGTTGTTCAATTGCCACGTGTTCATGATATTTTTTGAGTTTCTTTTGCTATGGATCTCCAGTTTCATCGCACTATGGTCTGATAATATACAGGCGATAACATCAATTCCTTTGCACTTACTTAAACATGTTCTGTGTGTGAGTAGGTGGTCTATTTTGGAGAATGACCCATGTGCAGCTGAGAAGAACGTGTAGTCTGATTTTGTGGGGTGGAAGACTCTGTAAACATCTGTTAAGTTCATTTGTTCAAGAGTTCGATTGAGTTCTAGTATTTCATTACTTATTTTCAGTCTAGTTGATCTATCTATTTGTGACAGTGGGGTGTTGAGGTCCCCCACTACAATTGTATTAGTGCATATATGACTTTTCATGTCCGTTAGTATTTGTTTTAAATAGTTGGGCACACTAGTGTTTGGTGCATAGATATTTATGATTGTCATCTCTTCCTCTTGGATTCTTCCCTTTACAAGGAGGTAGTGTCCTTCTTTGTCCCTCTTAATCAGTGTTGGTTTGAAATCTACTTGATCTGCAAAGAGGATAGCTACTCCTGCTTTTTGGGGGGTTCCTGTCACATGGAGTATTGTTTTCCACCCTTTAACCTTCCGTCTATGAGTTTCCTTTTGAATGAAGTGTGTTTCTTGTATGCAGCATATTGTTGGATTTTGCTTCTTGACCCATTCTGCCAGACTGTTTCTTTTGATTGGGTGAATTGAGACCATTAACATTGATGGTTATAACCGAAACATATTGACTTGCCATTGCCATGACTTTTTCTTTTTGTTGGGTTCTCCCCCTTTACATTTAATTTCTTGCCCTGCCCGATGGGTTCATTCTGCTTTGCTTCCTGGGGTTGTGATCCTCAATGTCTGTTCCTAGGATATTGTGTAAAATTCTCTGGAGTGCTGGTTTGGTACTCACGAAGTTCCTAAGGTGCTCATTGTCATGAAAGTATCTTACTCCTCCATCAATTTTGAAAGATAGTTTTGCAGGGTCCATCAATCTGGGTTGGAGGCTGTTTTCTTTTAGGGCTTGGAATACGTCACTCCAAGCTCTCCTTGCCTTGATGGTTTGTGTTGAGAAGTCTGCTGTGATTCTGATGGGCTTTCCTTTGTACGTGATTTATTTCTTTTCTCTAACTGCTTGTAGAACTTTGTTCTTCTGTTGAGTTTCTGGAATCTTAACAATTATATGCCTATGTGTAGATTTTTTTTGATCAAGGCTATTTGGAGTCCTATATGCCTCACTTATCTGTATGTCAAGCTCTTTTCCCCTGCTTGGGAAGTTTTCTGCCACTATTTCTTTGAAGAGATCTTTTATGTCATCTGCACTCTCTCCTGTTTCTTCATTGACTCCAATCAGTCTTATGTTATTCTTCTTTGCATCATCTAGCAGCTGCTGGATTGATTTCGCATGTTCCCTTATAATTTTGAAGCAATTTTTCTTTTCCTGGTTACTAATTGCAATCTTATCTTCTATATCTGAAATTCTGTCCTCACATTGGCTCATTCTGCTGTGTAGACTGTCAGTGGAGTTTTTCATGTCCTGGAAATCTATTTGCATCTGTTTTATGGATTCCACTGGTTTCCTATGTTGGGATTCCATCATGTTCCTGAGCTCCTCTCGAGATTTATTAATCATGTCTTGCACTAGGGGCACAATTTCTCCTGTTATCTGAGAAATTATTTCTGATTTCATTTTTACCAGACCTCCTTTTGTTGCCAGTTCAGTGGGTCCAGGTGGTTGAGTATCAGAGTGTTCCATCTCATTTCCCTTTGGGGTTGCTGTAGGTGATCTGGAAGTCTGGTTTTGAGACTTATTTACATGTTTTCTCCTTTCAACTGGGGGCGGTGGGGGCTGTTGGTGCCTGCACGGATTACTTTCTCTGAGCTGGGAGAGGTGGGACAGGGGCCCACGAGCAGGGGTAGGGATGGTGGCCCAAAAGCCCTTTCCTGTGGGCTGGGAGCAGTGGGAGGGATGGTGGCCGGGAAGCCCCTTCCTCTGGTCCAGGAGCAGTGGGATGGCGGCTCAGAAGCCCCTACCTCTGGGCCTGGAGCGGTGGGAGGGATGGTGGCCCGGAAGCCCCTTCCTCTGGACCAGGAGCAGTGGGGTGGCGGCTCAGAAGCCCCTACCTCTGGGCCAGGAACAGCGGGACTCAGTACCATGGTCTGGTGGTCCGGTGTCCTCTGCGTCTTTGTAGTGTGGAACCAGGTGGCTGTACAGCGGAGCAGGGTGGGCAGGGGTGGGGGGGTTCCAGTCAGGAAATGCTTTCTTTGAGACTGAGCACCACGACAGTGGTTTTGTTAAACTCCAACATGTCATTCCTTTTCTCAACCGAGCACATCTTTGCTTCAGATTAAGTATCCTTGGTAGGAAGCATCAGCAGCTGAGGCTTATAATCCCAGTATATTGGGCAGCTGAGGCAGCAGGATTTCCAGGTCAGCCCACTTGGCCAACACAGGGAATGAGTAATAACCCTGTCTCAAAAGAAAAGCTGGGCCGGGAATGCAGCTCAGTGCCAAGACCTTGCATTTCATCCTCAGTATTTGCCTTTTCTAGTGATACATTTTTACCATGCTAAGATATAGGTAGCCTAAAATTCACCTTGGCGACCACTCTTCTGTGTTCTGCCTTTGGTTTCTGGGGATTGTCCTGCTCCAGGGACCACCTGTAAGTGCCACATAGTGTGTGTGCCCTTTTGCGATGGGCTCATTTCACGCCGCACCAGGCCCCGCGGCTCAGGCAGGTTGTAGCAGTGGCTGAGTTATCTTCCTGTGCATTGTATGCAGAGACCCCTTTTTGTGAATCCATCCTTTCTTCAGCGGACGGCCAGCTGGCTTCCGCGGCTTAGTTCCGGTGCTTCATCCCAGGAACAGAGCTGTGCAAACATCTACCCAAGACTCTGCCTTGACTTCTTTTGATCACAGGCCCCGAGGTAGAATTTCTGGGCCACAGGGTGAGTCCATGTCGGAGTCTCTGTAGAATCACTGCACAGTTTCCACAGCGGCTGTACCCACCCATTCCCCATTCCCACCAGCAGCGCCCGAGGGTTCTCATTTCTTCACAGCCTCATTCCATTTCTGGTCTTCTTCTCTTTCCATAAAACACCGTCCTCCAAAATGTCTTAGTTCCAGCCGCGAGAGGAGACGAGGACGCAAGGGGTGTGTATTTTTCGTATGCTTCTTCCTCTCAGGATTCATTTTTATTTTTGATCGGACATAGGGAAGACCAAGAACGGCTGTTATCGTCATTGACGTGGGAATATTGTGCTGCACACGCCCTTGCTCTGTATTGTTCCTTGGGACTGTGAGTGGGGTCCTGGGCCTTTTGCACGCCAGGCAAGTGCTCTGCACTGCGCTACACCCCAGCCCTTCTTGGTTCTCTTACTGTGAGCAGATCCCAAGCAGTGCCAAGTGCGGCAGGAGGCACTCACTGTCCGTGGGGGGCTCTGGAGCCTGCATTGCCGTTTGTCTCTATGTCATGTATTGAACTGGAGTCTATGATTTACCCTCTTGGTGCCCCACGCCTTCATCCGTACCATGGAGATCCTAAGTCTATGTCTCTGGTGGGATTGGCATGAGGTTTGAACGCGTTAATACCCAGGCCGCGTTCACAGTAGCACCTGACCTATAGCAAGCACTGGAACAGCAAGGGGTGGGTATTTCATGAGAGCCAGGGATTTGTTGGGTTTGGCCCCTGCTCCAAGTTTTACACAACACAACCTTTTTTTCCCCTGAAGTTGTTTCATCTCTTTGTGTGGGCCTTTGCGTGTTGGCTGGACATTTCTCCCCCACCCCACCCCACCCCACCCCCGGCCCAACACTGCCAGCTCCTATGGAGAATATTTGCTATTCCATCTTCCAAACGTGGAAAATCATCTGGAGACCCGTGGCTTAATTTGTATAGAAGTTACATGTATCTTTGCATTTGGTCTTTGGGAAGAAACATGTCTCCACCCCACTGGTTTCAGTCACGGGCAGCACCAAATCCACCCCAAGCAAGCACCTTTGTTTTTTCTTTTTGACAACTACAGCATTCTTCTTCCGGATGCTCTCTCTCCATCGAAGCTCCCTCATGCCGGCGTCCATTCCCTAGGTCTGCTTTGGCAAGAAGTGCTCTGCACAGTGAGTTCTCAAAATCGACCTTCACTTCCACCCCCGCCTGGCTCCCGTGCCTCCCCAAGGAGCCACAGTGCTGCCTTCAGATAATGAGGGCGGACGCACCTTCCCCAGAGCACTGTGGCTCAGTGGGTGCCTGGCGGGAACAGCAGGCTTCGTGGCAAGGGGATGGAGTGGGGAGGCCCCTAATATGTGTGGCATGGGCAGTGCCCACATTTGCCCCACGCTTGGGCAAACCTCACCACCTTCTTTTCTACAAACCACTCCAGGGGAGGCCCTCTGACTGTGAGCTTCTGATTATCTCTGACACCTGCACGCATTTGAGTTGACAGGAGATTCAAAAGACTTGGTTCACAGTGTAAACGTGAAGTGTTAGTTTTGCTTCACGCATGGTATTCGGTGCATGTGAAGTCTATGGGAAGTGTTTTAAGTCACATCGAAAAGAAGCCCTCATAAATGTGTGATATTGAGCAAGTGGTGCACTTAAAAATGCAAGGAGGCATTTTTGTGAAGCAAGGTATGGTCCTTTAAGGTCATATTCGCTCTACTTTTAATTATGGGAGTACGCCTACTTTTTTATTAGTGAGACATAAATGGAGCGGAGCGTGTGTTTCGCTGGTGGAGTGCTCGCCTCGCATGTAGGAATGCGGAGATACAATCTCCAATACTGGAAAATATCAAATAAGCAAGTACACCACGAAGTTCGCCAGCACATGTTCAGAAGCAAGTCTCCACTCTACAAATTGCCAGTAGGATTACTCCTTTTGTGTGCGTTTTGAAAACACTTCAAAATGTATATTGACAATCTCTTTTTACATAGAAGGGATTCAGGTATGCCTTTTTCAACACAAATGTTCACACTATACACATTATTATTTAGTTTAAGTTACTTTCTGGTTTTTTTCTGACGTTTCATAACATTTACCTCATTCTTGGTCATAGACTTGTAATATTCCACTGCCATTTTGGAGATAGCATAGTTTATTTTTGAGCATTCCTCTATTCGTGCGTAGTTTTCTTATTTCCAAATTTTGCACGTTTGTGCACACTTTCATATTCATACGAATTTTAAAGATTGGAATCGATGGACAAGAAATATCAACATTTCCACTTTTGATGACCACTGCCAATGTGTCCTCCAGAGTCTCCTGCAGTTTAATACTCCTGCTAGCGTCAGGGATTTCTAGGCTTATTTTGTGCTTCGTCTTTCTTTTCCTTCCTTCCTTCCTTCCTTCCTTCTTTTTCTGTCATTCCTGCCTTTCCTCCTCATCTCTCTCTCTTTCTCTCCCTTTCTGTGTGTGTGTGTGTGTGTGTGTGTGTGTGTGTGTGTGTGTGTGTACTTGAACTTGTGGTGTAGCCCAGGCTGGGCTCAATCTCCAGATCGCCTTGCCTGAGCCTGGGCAGTGATGGGATTTCCAGTGTATTGCTCCACACTCACTTGATGGGCTTCTTCTATTCTTATCTAAAATATTTAACATACTAATATCTATCTATATCAGTTAAATATAATTTTGACAAAGCAACAATACATAGATATTGATCCCACTATAAACCATGGCTCGTTCTTTGTGTTTTCCTTCCTTCCTTTGTGTTCTTGTCTTGACATCTGCCTCCTTGATCCCCTCTACAGTTCTGTTATAGTGGAGTGCGCCCAAAATAGTTCAGATTCTTGTGCATGACAAAGAAAGAATTGCCAAGCATACACCTCGTAGTAAGTAGTAAGGAGCTACGTTTATTAAAGATCATGTGATCGTAGCAACAAGAACAGGTGGAAAGGCAATTGGAAAACGGAGGAGAAAGAGGAATAACTGATAACTCAGGCTTCCAGTGTTTAAATGGTGAGAGAGCTCTAACTCCGGGGGCCTCGCATTCTGTCACTGGTGTGGATGATTTACCACCTTGGGCATGGCGACCTCCTGAGCTTAAACATTGATAATCATTCAGGTGGTGTTGTGCTCATGGTTGAATGAAGGGAAGGGAGTGGCTCCCTACTTCCCTTTTTCTAACTGTCCTAGTTCTGCTACAGTGAAGCTGCAGATCTGTACCCTGACTGCCTTCTGTATATCCTTGTGTTTTAGCCTAAGAAGGGTCATGTCCTGGCAGGTTTGGGAATTTAACAGCAAGGCTGTTCTGATTCTGCTTGTTGGCCTTTGGGATGTTCATTATCATCACAAGTGGAAGTACTCTCGATGAGTGGGTGATTCGCCCCACTGGACATCAGTATCAAGGGGGACTGGACCCATGTGGTTGGACTAGAGAATGCAAAGAAACTAATAGTGCTGGTGAATTTTATGCAGCCAGTGGCCCTGATTTTACCATTCTCCAATTTTATAGGCCACATGGTAGGAGGCAGCTGCTCATCGGCACCCACCTGGATTGCAGCACAGGACAGGAAGTCTGAATTGGGCTATGGAGCTTTTCAGGCTGCTGGAGCATCACTCTGGCTGCATCCCTCCTCCAGGGACTCCCTCACTACTTGGAATGTCAGTGATGCCTCTAGAGCACAGAGGACAGGCTCTGTGGGTCTGTCACACAGGAAGGGGAGCTTGCGGCTTCATGAGGGGAGAAAGAGTCTTCTATATTGTTAGTAGGAATGTTAAACCACTGAACCACTATGGAAATCAGTACAGAGATCCTTAAAAAACTAAAACTAGAAATTCCATTTGAGCCAGATAGTCTTCTTTCAGGCATCTTCCCATGAGAGCTAAAGACATCATGTTACAGTGAGACATGCAAACCCACATTTGTAACACCACGACTCATAATAGCTAACTCATGAAAGAGGCTTATATGTCCATCAACAGATGAATGAATAAAGGAAATGTGGTGTTTATATACAATGGAGCATTACTCTGTCATAAAGTAGGATGAATTGAGTCATTTTAGGAAAGTGGATGCAATCTAATACCATAATGTTAAGTGAAATAAATCAGACACATAAGCTTAAAGACAGCATGATTTCTGTCATATGAGAAACCCAGAATATAAATAAATTGAAGAGCAAAATAAAAGATTATAGGAAACAGGGAGATAAATCTTTTGCCAAAGGGAAAGGGACGAAGAGATGGAGAGGGAGAGGGAGGAGATGAAATAAAGAAAATGCATTAAGTCCATGCACCAACCCCCCAGGATGAATGTAATCATTATGTACTACAAACATGTGCTAATAAAAATAAAAATAAACATGATATATTTCCCCAAAAAGGACTGGGGTTATAGCTTAGTGTGAAGGCCCTAAGTTCAGTTCCTTGTGCTGAAAAAAACCCAAAACTCTCAAAAAACAATAAAAGGAATGCAAAGAAAAAGAATAACAGGATATTATTTTCCAACTTGTAAAATGGCAAAAATTAGATGACAAAGCTCGATGGTACTTTGTGTTGCTCAGTGTGGGGGATTGGGAAATGACTACTAAGTATAAAATGGTGCGACTTTCTGAAGGACAATTTGACAATGATTATTTTTAATATTATTTTATTGGTAGATTTTAGATATACAATATAATGACATTCATCATTGGAAATTTGCACCTTTACATAATCTCTCTTGGTTCTTATTTTTCCCCATTCCCCTGCCCTCCCTTCAACCCCTCCATTCCTCCCTATTTACAAAGACTTTGTTTCCATTTTTTCATTTTCTCATATTAATTCCATTCCCATTTTTCATTTCTCCTACCTCTCCCACTTCCCCTTCCCCTTTGCCCCTTTTCTTCCTATTTCACATTATCTATTATACCTTTTAGTCCTTATTTACACTTTCAGTTTCTCACACTAGAGAAACAATTCGGTATTTACACGTGTGCCCTGTTTATTTCACTTAAGAGTATCACCTCAATGTGTATCCATTTAGCTATAAATGCCTCTAAATTCTCATTTTTTATGGCTGAGTAGTACACCATTTTATTTAAAAAACACATTTTTTTATCCAGTCTCCAGTTGAGGGGCGTTTGGGCTGTTTCCAAGTTTTAGCTATTACAAATTGTGCTGCTATGAATATGGGAACACATATATCACTGTGGTATGATTCTTTTAACTCTTTAGGGAAGATACCCAGAAGGGGAATAGCTGGGTCAAATGAGACTTCCAGTCCTAGTTCTTTGAGGTATCTCCATACTGATTTCCACAGTGGTTACACCAGTTTACACTCCCACCAGCAGTGGAGCAG
The DNA here is from genome assembly GCF_053883595.1 of Heterocephalus glaber. Classification (NCBI taxonomy): domain Eukaryota; kingdom Metazoa; phylum Chordata; class Mammalia; order Rodentia; family Bathyergidae; genus Heterocephalus; species Heterocephalus glaber. The sequence continues at coordinate 20,730,713 of NW_028258369.1, read as the reverse complement.
GGTTCCTCTTTCCCTACAGCCCCGCCAGCATTTGTTATTGGTTGATTTCATGATAGCAGCCATTCTTTCTGGAGTGAAGTGGAATCTCAGCATTGTTTTCATTTGCATCTCTGGAATGACCGGTGATGTTGAGCATTTTTTTCATGTTTATTTGCTATTTCTAATTCTTTGTCTGAGAAATGTCTGTTCATTTCAGATGCCCATTTTTGGGTTGGGTCTTTAAATTTGGGAGGTCTGATTTTTTTTAAGTTCTTTATAGATTCGAGATAGTACACCTTTGTCTGAGGAAGAGCAGGTGAAGATTTTTTTCCCACATTGTGGGTTGTCTCTTCACACTGCTGGTGGTTTCTCTTGCTGTGCAGAAGCTTTTTAATAAGAAGAGATCCCACTAGTTGATTGTTTGTGCTAGTTCACGGGCAACCGGTTTTGTTCATAAAATCTTTTCCTACACCAATATCTTCAAGAGTTCTACCCAAACTCTGTTCCAGCCAGTTCAAAGTTTCTATTTTAATATTTAGATCTTTAATCCATTTCAATTTTAGTTTAGTGCATAGTGAGAGATATAGGTCTAGTTTTACTCTTTGGCAAGTTGAAACCCAAGTTTTCCAGCACCATTTATTAAAGAGGCTATCTTTCCTCCAGTGAGGGTGTTTGGCTCCTTTATCAAAGATGAGATGGCTGAGTGTGTCTGGCGTTGTTTCTGCATCTTCTACTCTGTTCCACTGGTCCTCAGGTCTGTTTCTTTGCCAGTACCATGCTATTTTTATCACAGTAGCTTTGTAGTAGAGTTGCAGGTTGGGGATTGTGATACCCCCTGCCATGTCTCTGTTACCTAGAATTGCTTTTGCTGTTCTGGGTCTCTTCTTGTTCCAAATGAATTTTTGGATTGTTTTCTCAGGGTCCATGAAGTATGCTGCTGGGATCTCAATTGGGATTGCATTGAATCTATATAGCAGTTTTGGAAGTATGGCCATTTTCACTATAATGATCCTTCCTACCTGGGAGCAAGGGATGTCTGTCCATTTTCTGATATCATCTTCAATCTCTCTTTTCAGAGTGCTATAGTTTTCCGAGAAGAGTTCTTTGATTTCTTTTGTTAGGTTGATTCCTAGGTATTTCAGTTTTGGATGCTACTGTGAAAGGAATTATTTGCCCTATTTCTCTCTCAGTGATTCTGTTGTTCGTGTAGAGGAAAGCTATTGATTTTTGTGTGTTGACCTTGTATCCAGCTACTTGACTGAATTTGGTTATTAAGTCTAGAAGACTTTTGGTGCATTCTTGGGGTCATCTATATAGAATATGATGTCATCTGCAAATAATGACAATTTGACTTCTTCATTTCCTATCTTTCTTCCTTTTATTTCTTTCTCTCATCTAATTGCCTTGGCTAATGTTTCCAGAACTATATCGAACAAGAGTGGTGACAGTAGACATCCTTGTCTTGTTCCTGATTTTAGTGTGAAGGATTTCAGTTTTTGACCATTTAGTATGATACTGGCTGTTGGTTTTTCATAGATGGCTTTTATCAGATTGAGGTAGAGACCATCTATTCCAATTTTTTGTAGGGTTTTTATCATAAGTGCATGTTGAATTTTGTCAAATGCTTTTTCTGCATCTATGGAGATAATCATATGGTTTTTGTCCTTGGCTCTACTGATATAGTGTATTACATTGATTGATTTTCATATGTTGAGCCATCCCTGCATCCCTGGGATGAATCCCACTTGGTCAGAGTATATGATCTTCTTGATGATCTTCTGCATTCTATTTGCCTGTATCTTATTAAGGATTTTTGCATCTATGTTCATTAGTGAGATTGGCCTATAGTTCTCCTTTTCGGTTGGGTCTTTCTCTGCTTTGGGGATCAAGGTGATGCTTGCTTCCAGGAATGAATTTGGAAGTACTGCTTCCCTTTCAATTTCATTGAAGAGTTTAAACAGTAGTAGCAGTAGTTCCTCTGTAAATGTCTTGTAGAACTCAGCAGTGAAGCCATCAGGACCTGAGCTTTTCTTAGTTGGTAAGTTTTTAATTACGTTTTCAATTTCCTTGATTGATATTGGGTCATTTAGATTTTTTAGGTCTTCTTCATTCAACTTTGGTAATACATATATATCTAAGAATCTGTCCATTTCTTCTGTGTTTTCCATCTTATTGGTGTACAGGTTCTTGAAGTAGCTATTGGTGATCCTCTGGATTTCTGCTGGGTCTGTTGTAATTTCTCACTTTTCATTCCTAATTGCATGGATTTGGGCCTTTTCTTTCCTTTTTCTTATAAGGTTGGCTAAGGGATTATCAATTTTGTTTATTCTTTTGAAGAACCAACTCTCGGCTTCATTGATTTTTTGTATCGTTCTCTTAGTCTCCATTGAATTGATTTCTGCCCTGATCTTTATAATTTCCTCCCTTGTATGAGCGCTGGGGTTGTCCTGCTCTTCTTTTGCTAGAAGCTTGAGGTTCAGCATCAGGTTGTTTAATTGGGCTCATTCTGTTTTCCTAATATGCATATTCACGGCTATGAATTTCCCTGGTAAGACTGCTTTCATTGTGTCCCATAGATTCCGATATGTTGTATTGTCATTGTCATTTAATTGAAGGAACTGTCTGATTTCTTCTTTAATTTCCTCTGTGACTCATTGGTTATTCAGAAGTGTGTTGTTCAATTTCCATGTGTTTATGAAATTTTTGCAGTTTCTTTTGCTGTTGATCTCCAATTTCATTGCACTATGGTCTGATAATATACAGGGGATAACTTCAATTCCTTTGCACTTACTTAAACATGTTGTATGTGTGAGTATGTGGTCTATTTTGGAGAATGACCCATGTGCAGCTGAGAAGAATGTGTATTCTGATTTTGTGGGGTGGACGACTCTGTAAACATCTGTTAAGTTCATTTGTTCAAGAGTTCGATTGAGTTCTAGTATTTCATTACTTATTTTTAGTCTAGTTGATCTATCTATTTGTGACAGTGGGGTGTTGAGGTCCCCCACTACAATTGTATTAGTGCATATATGACTTTTCATGTCTCTTAGTATTTGTTTTATATAGTTGGGCGGACTAGCGTTTTGTGCATATATATTTATGATTGTCATCGCTTCCTGTTGGAATGTTCCCTTTACAAGGATGTAGTGTCCTTCTTTGTCTCTTTTAATCAGTGTTGGCTTGAAATCTACTTGATCTGCAAAGGAGATAGCTACTCCTGTTTTTTTCGGGTTCCCATCTCATGGAGTATCATTTTTCCACCCTTTAGCTTTCAAGCTATGAGTTTCTTTTTGAATTAAGTGTGTTTCTTGTATGCAGCATATTGATGGATCTTGCTTCTTGACCCATTCTGCCAGTCTATTTCTTTTGATTGGGTGAATTGAGACCATTAACATTGATGGTTATAACTCATACGTATTGACTTATCATTGTCATGACTTTTTCTTTTTGTTGGGCTCTCCCCCTTTACATTTAATTTCTTTTCATGCCTGATGGATTCATTCTGCTGTGCTTCCTGGAGTTGTGATCCTCATTGTCTGTACCTAGGATATTATCTAAAAATTTTTGTAGTGTTGGTTTGGTATTCATGAAGTTCCTAAGGTGTTCATTGTCATTATCTTTGTCATGCTCTTTGTCAGTTTTTTATTTCTCCATCCATTTTGAAAGATAGTTTTGCAGGGTACATCAATCTTGGTTGGAGGCTGTTTTCCTTTAGGGCTTGGAATACATCACTCCAAGCTCTTCTTGCCTTGATGGTTTGTGTTGAGAAGTCTGCTGTGATTCTGATGGGCTTTCCTTTGTATGTGATTTGTTTCTTTTCTCTGTTTGTAGAACTTTGTTCTTCTGTTGAGTTTCTGGAATCTTAACAATTATATGCCCATGTGTAGATTTTTTTCGATCAAGGCTAGTTGGAGTCCTATATGCCTCACTTATCTGTATGTCAAGTTCTTTTCCCCTGCTTGGGAAGTTTTCTGCCATTATTTCTGTGAAGAGATTTTTTTATCTCATCTACACTCTCTCCTGTTTCTTCCTTGTTTCCAATCAGTCTTATGTTATTCTTCTTTGCATCATCTAGTAGCTGCTGGATTGATTTCTCGTGGTCCCTTACAATTTTGAAGCAATTTTTCTTTTCCTGGTTACTCATTGCAATCTTATCTTCTATGTCTGAAATTCTGTCCTCACATTGGCTCATTCTGCTGTGTAGACTTTTAATGGAGTTTTTAATCTCCTGGAAATCTGTTTGTATCTGTTTTATGGATTCCATTTGTTTCCTATGTTGGGACTCCATCATGTTCCTCAACTCCTCCCTCTATTTTATTTTATCTGTGTCCTCTCTAGATGCATTAATCATGTCTTGCACTATGGTCAAATTTCTGCTGTTGTCTGAGAAATTGTTTCTGATTTCATTTTTTCTGGATCCCCTTTTGTTGCCAGTTTAGGGAGTCCAGGTGGTTGAGTATCAGAGTGTTCCATCTTATTTCCCTTTGGAGCTGCCTTAGGTGTTCTGGAAGTCTGGTTTTGAGACGTGTCTTCTCATTTCGGCACGGGGTGGGGCGCTGGTTTGCTATTGGAGCCCCCGCAGCTCACCTCTTCTGGGTATGGGCAGTGGAACAGTGGCCAGAAGCCCCTTCCTCTGGGCTGGGAGTGGTGGAACCTTGAAGCTGCAGGGCAGTCAGAGAGCTGCTGGCTGCAATATCTTAACATTGATTATTAAATCTGTAAATGTGTGTAGCCACTGAGCAAAACATTTTTGGGAATGTATATTACATGAGGATATAAATAATTTCACCAATATTATATATAAACATTTTTATGATAATAAAGAAGATGAAGAAGAGGAGGAGGATGAAGAAAATGATAAATCAACCAAGATACCTGAATCTAGTCAAGCTACCATCTATTTGTAGAAGTAAAGAATCTTGATTATGGGTAAACAAAGCAACAACTCAGTATCAGAGCGAAGCTCAGGGGTAGCACTCAAATATCAGAGAAGTTGACTGCATGCTGAAAGAACCCCAGCACCCTAAACTTTATGTCTCCTCTGCCAGTGGAGACTCTCGAGTCGATGGTAAAGCGAAATTATGGCTTTATTGTACTTTTCACTTTCAAAGATGCTCTAAATTTTACTTAATGAGCACGCAATTTATTTTTATTATTAAAAGTTATAAATAATACCTTTATTTCTATGTAAAGGTGTGGTTTCGCTGCACATTCAAAAGCATTCTTCCATTTGTCCACAAGATGGCAGCCAAAGCACATCGAATACAGCAGTAGCAGAAAAAGAATATATGTGTAGTTTATCAATCCGCGTTCAAAATTTTCTTCCATTTGTCCGGGAGATGGCATGCAAAGCATATTAAATGCAGCAGCAATAAAGCCAGTTCCATTTTGGTCTGAAATTGAACACTGCTGTGAATGGCTCAGTTGCTTTTGAACGTGTTACTGGCACAAATTATTCATTAGATTGTTACTGATTCTGATAAAAAAAAAACCTGCGTGATGATTGTAAATTTGATATGTAGGAAAAAACATAAGTCACCTACCGTGGAAATATTCAGATCTGGACAACGTTGACACTCTGGCATTAATCTTCAAGCTTATAGATATGTGATGGAAAGGGGAAGCTACACATTTGTAAATCAAAATATGCCCTGGATTTGATTGTTTTCTAATCTACCCTTTCACATAAATTACATCTAGAGTCTTTTCCCTAAATTCTTCAATATGGTGATTTTTAAAAGGTGCAAGATGTTTATCCTGTGATTTATTGTAGTTTGCTTATCTGATTTAAATGAGTCATTTAGGCTGGTTGTCCTCAAATTAACACAAGATTTCCCATATACAAAATGTTCTGAGAAAATATTGCAATTACCCAATTACCAGCCAAATTTGATGCATGTTGATGTTTTTCCATCTTTATTTTAGGTATTTTCTGTCTGTGGCAGTAGGGATTGAACTCAGGGCCTTTGTATTGAGCTAGACCCCCAGCCCTTTACTTTTTATTTTGAGATAAGGCCTTACTGAGTGGCCAAGTTGCCCAGGCTGGCCTTGAAATTGGGATCCTCCTGTCTCAGCCTGATTCGCTGAGGTAAGAAATTTTTAATCTGCAAGGACTGCACATCCTTCCTAGCCTTGTCTCAGACTTTAACTCCAAATGTAGGTTCCACAAACTACATTGTTTTGTCCTAAATTTTAAAATTCTACTCATAAATATAACCAAAAAGACGTATCTTTACTTGGGCTAATATTATGATTGGAGATTTATTTCTGTTGTTATAGACTTAGCTCCTTTTTAACGATCTCAGACACAATTAATCAATATAATTTATAACCCAGACTATTGATAAGTAGGTATTTTCCATTCAATGGGAATCGGTGCTCTTGTGATGGAGTAGTAGTTGCAGATGAGCTCCTCTAGGCAGCATGCCCAGACAAGAACTGAAGCACCCAGCAGGCCTTTGGGGTTGCTAGAAGAGGCGGGGCAGACTGACAAGGAGCCCGGCCTGTCTCCGGGACTGGACGCAGCCCCGTGGCACTCCCCAGCTGCTCCCATTTCCACGGAGCCAGCAGGGAGTGAACGCCCCATTCCCTCAGGTCCTTGCCACAGCTGTGTGCTATGAAATGGACTGTGAACCTCTGCAAGGTCAAGCAGTTTTAAAATGATTGAAGTATACATCTGTGGATCCTGTGTTTTGTTGTTGTTGTGTTGTTTTGTTTTTACTTGTTTGGTGCTTGAGAAGGAAACCAGGGCCTGGCGTGAACGCAGGGCATGAGTTCCAGCACTGAGCTCCACCCCAGCTCCTGGCCTTGTCTTATCTGCATCAAATTCTCACTTGTTCCCATACTCCTGATACAAACCCAGTCTGTACAAAGCAGGTGGCCTGCCACACAGATAATTTCAGGGAACTTAATCCCTGAGTCTGCATTTGAAAGGCGTGAGTAGGTTGGGTGGAGCCCGCAGCATACTGGGTACCAGGCCACTGAGAGGAGCTGTGCTCAGCACTTTGGTCAGAAGCAGCAAGCAAAGCGCTCTTGGTGGCTGGCGGGGCGCTCCCCACATCCCCACACTCCTGCGCTGTCTGGGTGTTCAGAGCTAAGGGCTCTGGCCAGCTGTGCTCCCCCTGATTGCACAACCAGCAGCCTGGGGAGCTAGAGATAGTGGCCTCCTGAAGAGGGGGAACATCTCTCCCCAGGAGCATCCAAGACCCTGGAGCCTTCTCCTTCCTCTCCCAGAGCCATCACCTTCCCTTCTTGACAGACCTACAGAGCCTGTGTGCGCGGGTGGCCCTCGGAAGGTTATCGGCATTCTGGGTACTGGGTCCCTGGCGGCGGCGGGGGGGGGGGCAGCCTTAGAAATGCTTTGTGTCCTAATTCAGAGTTTCTGCTGCCACCCAGACACATACTGCAACCCAGATATGTGCGGGCGAGCACCTGGTCCCCAGAAGGCCTGTGGGAATCGGAGTATAGGACATCAACCCAGGAGAATGGGAAGGAGCCCTCGTCTGTGACCCAGGCTCTGGGTCTTGGGTCAGGATGTGCACCTCGGTGTGGGACAGGCTCCCTCCTTGGCTGGCAGAGGGTCTGCTGCAGCCCTTCACGGTTCCTGGCGGCCAGGAATGAGCAGAGGCTGGGAAGTGAACTGTGCTAACAGGAGCTGGGTAATCTCTAAGAATCATTGCTAACTATAGTAACTATAGTCATCACACAGTACAATAGGTCACTGGAGGGCTGGAGATTTAGCTCAGTGGCACCACGCCTGCCTGGCAGGCATAAGGTCCTGAGTTCGATTCCCTGGACTGAAAAAAAAATAGATCACTGGAGCTCATTTCTTCCTCTTGAAATTTTGTACCTTTGACGCTCCTCCCCTCACCAGGTCTTAGTAACTTCTGTTCTCTTGTCACTTTCTATAAGTTCACATTGTTTAAGATTCCACATGTAGGAGGGATTATGTGGTATTTGTCTTTCAGCGACTGGCCCTTGCACCTAGCACAATGTTCTCTTGGATCACCCATGTAACATGCTGGTCTCCAGTTCAACTCATTTCTCTTCAAATGTCAAGATTTAATTCTCCCTTATGGGTGAATAATACTCCATGGTGATATATAACTCATTTTCCTGATCCTTTCCCTGTTTGACGGGTACCTTGGCTGCCCCCATGGCTTAGCTTTTGTGAACTGCACTGCAATTGCCATAGGTATGGAGGTGTCTCAATTCTATTCTGATTCTAATTCTTTCAGGAATATACAGGGGAGTAGTATAACTGGATGAAATAGCAGCTCTAGTTTTGGCTTTTTGAGGATCTTCCATACTGATTTTCACAGTGGCTGTACTAATTTACATCCCTTCCAACGGCATAGAAGAGTTCCTTTTACCTCCATCATTGCCAGCATGTATAGTTTTGTATTCTTGATGAGAGCCATTCTGACTGGGGTGAGATGGAATCTCAGTGTGGTTCTGATTTACATTTCCCTGGTGGCTAAGGATGTTATTATGTTGTCCATCTACTTACTGGCCATTTGTCCTCCTTCTTTTGAGAAACATCTGTTCAATTCACTTGCTCTTTTATGCACCTGGTTATTTGATTTTTTGTGTTTTTTGAGGTTTTTATCAATATTCTAGATATTACGCCTCTGTCAGAAGAGTAACTGACAGTGATTTTCCCCCATTCTGTGAGCTGTCTTTTTATGCCACTGGTTGTTTCCTTTGCTGTGCAGATGCTTTCATGTAGTGCCGTTTGAGGATTCTTGCTATTATTGCCTGTGCTATTGGTGTCTCTATTCGGGAAGTCTTTGCCTGTGCTAATGTCTTCAAGTGCCCCCCACTGTGTTTTCTTCCAGTTGTTTGAAAGGTTTAGATCTTTTCCCTAGGTCTTTGATCAATTTGTAATTGATTTTAGTGCAAGGTGAGGGACACGGGTACATTTTTCAATTTTCTACAAGTGGATATCCAGTTATCACAGCACCATTTGTTAAAGAGAGTCTTTACACCAACCTATGCTTTTGGCCCCTTGGTCAATAATCAGATAGCTGTATTTGCATGGGCTTGTTTCTGCATCCTCTATTTTATTCCACTGGTTTATGTGCCTATTTTTGTGTCACCAATATGAGGTTTCTGTCTCTATGGGTTTGTAGGATAATTTGAAATCTGACACTGCTATGCTCAGGATTGCTTTGCCATTTCTGGGTCTGTTGCGCTTCCACACAGGTTTGAGGATTGTATTTTCTAGGTGTATGATGAATGTCATTGGTATCTTAATGAGGTTTCACTGAGCCTTTCAGTCATGTTGGCCGTTTACAACTATAATTCTGCAGATGCATGAGCACGGGAGGTCTTTTCATATTCTAGTGCCTTAAATTTATTTCTTCTTGTTCTGGAATTTTTATTGGAGAAGTCCTTTAGCTCCTTGGTGAGATTTATTCTTAGGTGGGCTTTTTTTTGAAGGTATTATGAATGGAATTGTTTTCCTGATTTCTTTCTCAGTGGGTTCCTTGTTGATATATGAAAAAATCTCAATTTTTGTATGTTGATTTTGTATCCTGCCACTTTTCAGAATTTATCAGAGCTAAAAATCTTGTGTTGGAGTTTTTAGGGTCTTTTAAGTAAAGGATCAAAGAATACAAATGTCTCATGAATTTGCATATCATTCCTGCTCAGTGTGCTATGTTAACCTTCTCTATTCCTCCAATTTTAGTATACATTCTGCCAAAGTAAGGATTATTTCCTTCTTTTTGAGGATGACTAGTACTCCATCATTCATATCTTCATAACCTGGTTCATACAAATAGTGCTGCAAACAACTTGGGCATGTCAATATCTATTTGATGCAATGATTTCATTTCCTTTGGATACATAGCATGTAATATAATTTTCAGTCATCTGGCAGATATATTTTTAATGAATTGAGGAAGCTCCATGTTTTCCATAAGAGCTGTACTAATTTACATTTTTCAACAGAAGTGTGTAAAATTTCCCGACATTCTAACCAGACTTATCTTTTGTCTTTCTGCTAAGACCCATTTTAACAGGTGTGAAGTAATATCTCATTGTGGTTTTAATTTGCATTTCTCTTATGATTGGTAGCAATGATCATTTTTTACATACCACTGGCCAATGGCTTGTCTTAGGTTGAGAAATACCTATTCAGGTCCTTTGCCAATTATTTGAGTTATTTGATTTCTTACCATTTAGTTGATTCCTTCTATTTTGGGGACATTAATCCCTTCTCAGATACATAGCATTCAAGTATATTCTCCCATTCTATAAGTTGTTTCTTTATTCTATTGTTTGTTTCCTCATTGTGCAGAAGCTTTTCCATTTGCTGTTAATCCCATTGGACTATTTTTTTTTGTTGTTACTTGTGCTTTTGGGTTCATATCCAAGAAACCATTGCACAGATCCATGTCTTGGACATTTCTCCATATTTTCTTGTAATAGTTTTACACTTTCAAGTCTTGTGCTTCAATCTTTAATTCACTTTGAGTTTACTTTCCATGTGGTGGGAAATGAGGGGCTCACTTCATTCTTCTGCGTGTGGATATCCAGTTGCGTGGTCCCAACACCATTTACCTAAAAGACTGTCCTGTCCCCATTGTGTTCCTCCAATTTTGTCAGAAATCAATAGCCTATAAGTGCATGGACTCTCTGTTCTGTTGCATGGATCTAAGTGTCAGTGTTTGTGTTAAACCATGCATATTGACTACTCTGGTATATTTTGAAGTTGGGTAGTGAGATGCCTCCAATGTTGTTTTGCTTAAGATTGCTTTCACTATTCGGGGTTTTTGAGGTTCTATATGAATATTAGGCTTTTTTTCTATTTGTTTCAGAAATGTCATTGGTGTTTTCATGAGGATTACATTGAATTGTAGACCATTTTGGGTAGAATAGATATTTTAATAGCGTTCCTTGAATCCATAAACATTGGATATTTTCCTTTTATTTGTCCTTTTTTCCATTTCTTTTATCAATGTTTTATAGATATGGTGTATGGGATTTTTACTTCCTTAGTTGAGATTATTCCTACACATTTAATTATTAATTTTAATGATTTAATTTTTTTAACAGGGTTGTTTGTATGATTTCTTTTTTTCAGATAGTTTGTTGTGAGTGTATAGAAAGCTACTGACTTTTGGATGACTTTATATTTTTCCATTTTTATGAATATGTTCATTATTTCTAACAGTTTTTAAATTTTTGGTGGAGTCCTTGGAATTTTTTGTCTATAAGGTCATGTTATCTGCAAACAAGGATAGTTGAACTCCTTCCATTCCAATGTCAGTGGCTTTTATTCCTTTTTTTCCCCCTAATTTCTCTGGCAGGACTCCCAGTACTGTATTGAGTAGCAGTGGTGAGAATGGACATCTTTGTGCTATTCCTGATTTCAGAAGAACCATTGCTGTCTTTTTCTCATGGACTAGTGTCAGATATGGGTTGGTCACCTGTGGCCTTTCTGTATTGAGGTACATTTCATCTATACAAAATTTGGTATGAGTTTTTCTTCTTTTTAATCATGATGGATTGTTGGATTTTGTCAAATGGTTTCTCTGTATCTGTCAAGATGATCTCTTTTTTTGGTCATTCCTTCTGTTGGTTGCTGTGTCAGATTTATAAGTTGAACCTTTTATAAATGTTGAAACTTCCCAGTGTCTCTGGCATGAATCTCCCTTTACATTGATGAATCATTTATTCAGTGTGCTCTTGTGATCAGTATTCTTGGATTTTCTCAAAGGTTTTTGATTCAGCGTTGTCAGATATATTGGTTTATAATTATATCAAGAAGCCTTTCTAGCCAGAGCACCCTTGCCTTTCCAGTTGACCTTTCCACTCAACAAAGAAGCCCTGACAAAGAAACACTTTTCCCATGTGTTCTCACTAAGGGTCGTCAGTGCCACCCTCTCCCTCCTCAGTGGCATCCTGTGCTTTGGGGGAGAAAGCTTCACAAAGACTGAGTAAACGGTGCTTCTGATGGGCCCAAAGGCTCACAGGAAAGCTTGAAGGCTAGAGCATGTGGGAAGGTCATCCAGCAGGTTGCCTGAGGAAATCACCAGCTACACAGTACACTGGGCTGATCATGTCCTCATGGAAAATAACCACATGCCTTTGGTTTCTCAGGATGTATCTCAAGCTCCTGGCCTCCTCTCTTCCCTCAGTGCATTTCTTCTTTGAAGGGTTTCACTTCTTGAAGTCTTCAGGCCAACACCTCCTACTCATGTGATGCCAGAATCCAGAGCAGGAAGTGATGGTATAATGCTAGCTCACATCAATGATCATGACCAAGTCCAGGTTGGCCACAAGTGTGGAAATAGGCTCCCACATGCACACAGGAGAATGCCCCCTCTCAGAAGTTGTGGATCTGTCAAATGTGATCCTTGTGTAATCACAGCAGGGTCTCTCAACCTTGGGCTGCAGTTACTTTGGGATAGGTCCGCTTAGGCACAGGGAGGCTGTGCTATGCATTAAGGATGTTGAGTTGCATCCGCAGTGTCTACCCACTAGAAGCCAGTAATGGCATTACTTTTTCCCCAACAGCAAAACCCCGAAATGTCCAGACATTGCTAAATGTCCTCTGAATGGCAACATGGCTTCTTGCTGTGAACCACGGTTTGGATGAAGCCCTTGACTTAAGACAGTGGGATTTAGGGTGTATTGAGAGCATTTTGAGGGAAATTGTTAATCAAGGAACCTGCACAATGTCTTCCAAGTTCCATCACCCCATCCACCAGAACCTCAGAGGCCCTGGGTTGTCAGCTATCTCCTGCCATGTCTCAACCTGAGCCCCAGCCCTGCCCCACTCGTGCCAGGCCTTCCTTACTGTTGTCCAGGGAAAAATGAGGCCTTGAGGAGAGGAGTTTCCTGAGTACCCAGCCAGAGAGCTGAGAGCCACCATATTAAGGGAGTGAACTGAGGCTGCAGATGCACAATCCACACAACGACTCTCTTCAGGTTTCCCTCAGATCCAAACCCCAGACTTGGGGCACTGAGACCCTACAGGGAGGACACACAATGGTAGGGGATGCAGAACTGAGCTTCCTCTCCTCTTTCCACCCCTCCAGCCCCAGCCGCACATAGGTCCCTGCAATAGAAACTGGGGCCACAGTCACAGAGCACCAGATGGTAGATCAGTTCTCCCACAGCCTGCACTGGGGTGGTCCTACTCACCAGTCACAGTGTCCCTCTTTTTGTAAACCTGAACTGGCCTTTTATTGGCCAGCCGACCAAGACCCCGCTCCTCAGCGGAATCTGCCAAATCCCTTGTCATCCGATCATGGTCCTTCCCTGCCCTTCAGCTCCCCACAGGCCCTGCTCACCTATCCACCCTGCAGCCATCCCTCAATGACATGCCAATTGCCACACCCAGCTGCTTCTGCTTCCGTGCTGTCTTTCTCTTTCCCTCTGTCACTGGTGTATCCTCAGAGACACAGTATGCACGTCACCTCCCCAAAGTCTCCCAGTACTACAAAATCCAAATCATTCACTTCACAACTTCCACCTCACAGCATTGTCCTTCGTCAGTAGTGAAGGTAACACGCTATATTTCTCAGGTACACTCACCCACACTAGCTAACAGTTTTGGCCATAGAGCGGTTACTCAAGGAATATTATTTAAGACTAATTTCGGTCAATTTGTGTGAAGTTTCTATAATAGCCAGATACCACAATAAAGCTCACTGTGCCCTGTGTAGTGGTGCACATTTGTAATCCCAGCTGTTTTTGAAGCTGAGGCACAAGGATCGCTAAGTTCAAGGCCAGCCTTGGCAATTTAATTAGAACCTGTCTCAAAATCAAAAGGGATGGGGATGTACTTCAGTGGGTTCCAGCCCTGGTTTCAAAGAATTTTTACTAAGAATGGAACACAAGGCCTTCTCCTGGAGCTAGAACCCTAGCCTTTTAAAAAGTGTTCTACTTTGAGACAGGTTCTCACTAAGTTATTAAATTGTCCAGGCTGAACTGGAACTTGCGGTCGCCTTGCCTCAGCTCCCACAGCGCTGAGATTACAGGCCTAAGCCACCAAAATGGCTGAAAACTTTTAACCAATCAATAAGATGACAAATAACTTCAACAGAGAAACTGGAATAATACAAGAGCAGGTGGGTCACATTAAATCACAATGGCGAAGGATGTGGAAAGAAGCTACACATGTCACATCAGAGAAACATGGCATAAATGAAGAAGGAGTAGAAATGCACACCCATGAGACTGCAGAATGGATGCCTTGCTTCCCTAACTTGTGTGGATGTACATAGGCAGCCCTCGGGGAGCTCCAAATACTGATGCCTGGGCCTGAGGCTCTCAACCTTAGTGCTACTAACATGGCAGCCTGAATAATTCTTGGAGAGGCTGTTCTTTGCACCATGGGATATTTAGCAGTTTTCCTGGTCTCTACCCGCTAAGTGCTTATCATAAGCTACCCAGTCTCTTATAATTTAAAATATATGGGAGAAAAAAGCATCTAATATATTACTGATATTCTTTCAGAAGTGATAACTCTTCAGAAGTTAGAGGAGGAGGAAAGGAAACAAGTTCTTCTAAGTTTATTTTGACTTAAACACTAAAGTTAAGTCACTGGGACCATAGAACAGTTTGAAAATTTTATGATAGAATGTAGGATTGAGTCATAGACTTTATACATGAGGGAAGCATATTTCAAAAGTTACCAAAGCAAGAGAAAGTTTTCTTTCTGGCCCAGGACACTGCAAGGGTCTATGCATCAGGGGTGACAGAACACTCTCAAAATGGAATTCTCCCACCTTCATCAGTTAAAGCCAATGAAAGACAATGGAGACAAAGTCAAAAGAAACCAAGATGATGTGGCTGGGTATGCAGAGAACCTGAGAGTGGGCAAGGCTGTGTGAAAAGATGGAAAGAGAATACAGAACCCAGCAGGAACCGGACTGTTTACCAGAGCCTATGTACAGTAGTCAGAAGCTATAACCTGAATTGTCCAAAAGCTGCCAAGGACAACTCAAAATGACCTTTTCAGTTGATTTGGAACAAATGACACAAGCTTGCAATTGGGCTTGTTACTTGAGTCTGAAGGCATAATATTAAGAAGCAACAAATAGAAAGCTTCGTTTTTTCTACAAAAGAGGAAGAGATGTTCACAGAAAATGAGTAAAATGAACAGACTGAAGAGAGGATGGACTGGGGCCATTGCAGCTGCACATGCAAATTGCCAAGAGGTTTCCAGAATGCCCATGCCTAGACCCACCTTGAACTAGTGAACCCTAAATCTCTAGCGGTAGGGTCTGGCATCATCTTTGCCTCAAAGTTCTTCCAGGTGATTCCCACGGGCAGCAAATGTCCAGCTGACCAAATGAGCTAAAGACTTGGCGAGAAAACATCTCATTTTTTTCTTCTGCTTTTTCTTTGTTTTATATAAGAAATTGTTCTCTTTCAAATTAAATACAATATAAAAGTAAAATATTACAGAAAATACATGAGGTTCTGGGTTTTTTTTAAAAGATAAACAAAATCTACAACCTTTAAGTAGACTAGCAGAGAAAAAAGAGGACTCAAAATCAGAAAATAAAAAAGAAAACATTACAACGAATAAAACAAATACAAAGGATCAGAAGTGACTTGTATGTATAAACAACTATGCACCCACAAATTGGATATCTGGGTGGAAGGGATAAATTTCTAACACATACAATCTGCCATGGTTAGGTCAAGAGAAAATTGAAAACCTGAACAGATCAGTAAAGGGTAAAGATGTTGAATCAATAATTAAGCAGCCTCCCAGCAAAGCAAACTCCAGGAACTCATCGATTCACTACTGAATTCCAGCCAAGAAAAACCTAGTACCAATCATTCTAAAACTCTTCCAAAATTTAGAAAAGGTGAGAATATCCAATCTCTTTCACAAGGTCAGCATTATTCTGATATCAAAGCCAAACAAGGGCATTACCATAAAAGAAATATAGGCCAATATCCCTGATGAACATGGAAGCAAAAATCCTCAGTAAAATTGATTTCAAGAGCACATTAAAAGAATCATTCACCATGATCAAGTGGGATTCATCCCAGAGACACTAGGATGGCTCAATGTCGATAAGGGGTTCAACTTATAAATCTGATAGAGCACACCAACAGAATGAATGTCAAAAAGTATAATCATCTCAACAGATTCAGAGAAAGCATTTGAAAAAATCCAACAGTCCTTCATGATTTAAAAAAACACTCACACCAAATTTTGCATAAAGGAAATAAATGTACTTCAATATAGAAAGGCCACATGTGACCAGCCCACATCTGACACCAGTCCATGAGAAAAAGATAGCATTTCCTCTAGAGTCAAGAACAGCACAAAGATGTCCATTCTCACCGCTGCTATTCAATACACTACTGGAAATCCTGCCAGAGAAATTAGGTTAAAAAAGGAACAGAAGCCACTATCACCACTCCTGTTCAACATAGTGCCCCAAACATTAGCTAGAGCAATCAGGCAAGAGAAAGTAATAAAAGGACACACATAGGGAATGAAGAAGTCAAATTATCATTAGTTGGAGATGACATGATCCTTTACACAGAAGGCCCCAAAAATTTCACCAAGTGACTCCTTGAATTAATAACCAAATTCAGCAATGTAATGGACATGGAATCAACACATAAAAATCAATAATGAACCTACTAAGAAAGAAATTAGGAAAATAATACTATTTGTGATAGCATTAGGAAAAATTAAATACTTAGGAATTAACCTAACAAAAGGAAGCGAAAGACTTGTAAAATGGAAACTATAGTACTCTGAAAAAAGAAAACAAAGAAGTTATTAGAAGTTGAAAAGCTATCCCCTGTTCCTGGATTGGCAAAACTAATATTGTCAAATGGCCATACTTGAAAAACTATTATAGAGATTTAACACAGTTCCTATCAATATACCAACAGCATTCCTCACAGAATTAGAAAAAAATCCTAAAATTCAGATGGAAATTGAAGAAACCCAGAATAGCATAAGCAATCCAGGTAACAAGAGCAAAGCAGGAGGCATCACAATTCCACATTTCAAGTTATATTACAAAGTTACATTTGTAAAAACAGCATGGTATTGGCATAAAAACAGACATGTGAATCAAAAGAACAGAACAGGTGATGCAGAAACAACCCCAGGTACATTTGGTCATCTGATCCTTGACAAAGTGGCTGAAAACATATCTGAAGGAAGGACAGCCTCTTCAGCAAATGGTGCTGGGAAAACTAGATATCCACATGGAGAAGATTGAATCTAGACCCATGTCTCTCACCATATACTAAATTAAAATAAAAATGAATCAAAGATCTAAATACTGAAACTGAAACATTTAGCTGGGCATGGTGTCTCACGCCTGTAATCCCGGCACTTGGGAGGCTGAGGCAGGAAGATTACCGTGAGTTTGAGGCCAGCCTAGCCAACATAGTGAGTTTAAGGCCAGCCTGAACTACAAAGCAAGACTCTGTCTCAAAAAGAGAGACCACCCCCCAAAAACAAACACAAAAACACTTAACCTGCTGGAAGAATATTTGTGAAGACATAGGCATAAGCATGAACTTTCTGAACAGGACCCCTACTACACAAGAAATAATGTCAAGAATCAACAAATGGGATTATATCAAATTTGAAAGCATCTGCACAGCAAAGGAAACTACCAACAGAATGAAGAGACAACCTATAGAATGAGAAAAAATTTTTGCCATCTACATCCCGGGAAGAAGACTAATATCTAGACTATATAAAGAACTCAAAAATAATAGATCCCCTCAAAAAAAAAGCTCCAAATCAAAAAATGGGCAACTTAAATGAATAGACACTTCTTAGAAGTACAAATAGCCAAACAATAAATTAAAAATATTTTCAACATCTCTCCCCATTAAAGAAATGCAAATTAGGATTTTTGTTACTTTGAGCACATTAAGTTTTTTCTGTTTTTTTCCCCCTTTTTGACTTTTATTGTACATGTTTGCAGTATATAATGATTATACTTATTGTAGGGAGTTGGTACATATCCATAACACATTTTAATTCTTTTGTCTCCCTAGAAATTAAGTTCTTTATTGTTGCTCTAAACATGGTTTGTTTAGGTGAATATTTCTTGTGATTCAGAGAAGACTGTGTGCTATGTAGTTATTTGATTAAACTATTATGCAATACTGAGTAAATCCTCTTGAAGAATGATGTTGTTAATTTTAACTGTTCCATTATAATTTTTTCTGCTTTCTTCAGCTATCAATTACTGATGGAGTTTTAAAATTTTCAGAAATGAAATGAGTCAATGATTTTTCTCTTCACAGTCATGTTTTTCATCTAGTTTGATCCTCTATTTAGTGGAATATGTATCAAGTACTATTCTTTTTAGAGAACTGCCTTTTTTATCATTATCTGATCACTGTGATCATTATTTATCTTGAGGTACAAATTGAATAATATCAAATTAATATAGCTTCTGCAGATTTTGTTGAAAAAATGCAAATCAGCCAGGCATGGTAGTGCATCCCTGTAATCCCAGCACTCAAGAAGCTGAGGCAGGAGGATTGCCATGAGTTTGAGGCCAGCATGAATTACATAGTGAATTCGAGACCATCTTGAACTATGTAGTGAAATCCTGTCTCAAAGAATAAAAAAAATGGGACTGGGGATTTAGCTCAGTGGTTCTGCTGCCTGCCTGGCAAACGCAAGGTCCCAAGTTCGATCCCCGGTACCCAAAAAAACAAAAAACAAAACAAACAAAAGGAAATAAAAAGGAAAAGAAATGTAAATTAAACAACTCTGGGATTCCATTTTACTCCAGAAAGAATGGCCATAATCAAGAAATCAAATACTAACAAATGCTGGAAAGGCTAAGGGGAAAAATAAACCCTCCTACATTGTTGGTGGGAATGTAAATTAGCACAACCACTATGAAAATCAGTATGGAGATACTTCAAAATACTAAAAAAAATAGAAATTCCATTTGACCCAGTTATTCCCTTGTATGTACAATATCTTCCCAAAAGAGTTAAAGTCATCATGTTACAGTGATAGGTCCATAACCATGTTTATAGCAGCACAACTCATAATAAATAACTAAGTATTGGAAGCAGCCCATGTGTCCATAAACAGATGAACAAAAAAAGAAAATGTGGTATTTACACACAGTGGAATACTACTCTGCCATAAAAAATATACATTTGAGGCATTTGTAGGAAAATTGATGTACCTTGTGACCACATTGTTAACTGAAATAAGTCAGACACACAAGCTTAGATCCACGATTTCTCTTATATGAGAAACACAAAGTATAAATAAGTTAAAAAGAAAAATAAAAGATAGACTCTAGGAAACAGAGGAATAGATTTTTGCAAATGGGAAGAGGACCAAGAAATGGAGGGAAGGAGGAGGGAGAGGAGGGAGGGGGATGTGTTCTGTCCATGTACCAACCTCGCATTATGAATGTCATCATTATGTACTGCAAACATGGACTAATAAAAATAAAACATTTTTTAGTTAGGTGACCTTTGCCCAATAAGGAAAAAATAAAAATTCACAAATTTTACTGGATAATACTTTAAAATCCCTGCATGGCAAAACAACAACAAACAAAACATAACCATAAACAAGAAATTACAAAGAAAAACAGAAATATATTTTCAGCTACATGACAAAGGGATGATTTACTAATTTATGCAGAGCTCAAAATCAAATGTTATAAAATAAAAGAAAGGAAAAAAACCCAATGGAGAAAAGGTGAAATACTTAACAGGGTTCAAGGAACCATAAATTAACAATCTTAGCTGTGTATGACAATGGATGCCTGTAATTCCGGTCCTCCAGGAAGCTGAGCCAGGAGGATTGCCAGTTCAAGGCCAGCCTGGGCAACTTAATGAGACCCTGTCTCCAAATAAAAAAGAAAAACCACCAGGGGAGTAGCTCAGTGTGAAGTCCATGGGACTGAATACATTTTTTTTAAACCAACCTTACTAACAATAAAAGAAATGCAAACAAAAAAACCCATATAAGATATTTTATCTTGCAAAATGGCAAGAATTAAATGAAAATGTTGAAGGATACCTTGTACTGCTGAGTGTGGGGGATTGAAAAATGATTACTAACACATTTTGGAGAAGTCCAAAGTGAGGTGACTTTCTGGACAATCTGGCAAATCTGTGAAATTTCAAAATATGTGCAGCCACTGAGAAATAAATTGTTTGAAATTTATATTATACTCGTATTTATAAAATTTCACCAAGATTATTATTTGTAAACATTTTTATGATGTAAAGAAGATGAAGAGGAGGATGAAAAAAAGTTAAACCAACCAAGATATCTGAACATGGTCAAGCTACTAGCTATTTGAAGTAAACGAAAGCTTGATTATGTGTAAACAAAGCAAGAACCAAGTACTGTATCAGAGCCAAGTCCAAGATTAGCACTCAAATAGCAGAGAAGCTGACTTTATACTGAAAGAGCTGCAGCTGCATGAACTTCATGTTTCTCCTACTCAGAATCTCAAGTCAATGGCAAATTAAAATTGTAGGTTATTGCGCTTTCTTTTTACGTTTATGCATCCTCTACATTTTATTTAATGATTATGTTTTATTTTTGGTAATAAAGTCATAAATAGTATCTTCATCAGTATGTAAAGAACACAGGAGTTTTCCACATGTCCACAAGATGGCAGCAAAAGCACATGCAGTACGGAGGCAGTAAAGCCGGTTTCAGAATATTGGGTCTGAAATTGAGAGCGGCTGTTAATGGCTCAGTTGCTTTTGGACATAGTACTTGCACAAATTATTCATTGGATTGTTATTGTTTCTGATAAAATAAGCATATATTCATTGTAATCTCTATGTAGGAGAAAAATACAAGTCACCTACTGTGGCAATACTCATTTGGACAATGTTGACAATCTGGCATTGATCTTCGTGCTTATAGATGGGAAGCTACACATTTTTAGAACAAAATATACCTCACATACAACTGTTTTCTAATCTACCCTTTCACATCAAATGCACCTGGAGTCTTTCCCCTTAATGCTTTGATACGATGTGATTTTTAAAAGTGGTGCAAGGTGATCATCCTGTGGCTCATTGAGAGTTGTTTGGCTGATTGAAGTTAGTAATTTAGGCTGTTTGTCTTCAAATTAACAAAAAAATTCCCATATGCAAAATTTTCTGAGAAAATATTTCAATCACCCGACTAATCACCGTCCAAATTTGATACCCGTTAATTTTTTTCCATCTTTGATTCAGATGTGTGTGTAGTAGTAGTAGTAGTAGTTGTAGTGGGGATTGAACCTGGCACCTTCAGACTGAGCTACGTCTCCAGTCCTCTATTTTTTATTTTGAGACAGGGTCTCACTAAGTCATTAGGTTGCCCAGGCTGGTCTTGAAATTGCCCATCTCTCAGCTGCCTGATTTGCTGAGATGAAGAATTTTTAATCTGCAAGTATTATGCATCCTTCCTAGCCTTGATCCCAGACTTTACAAAAAGTAGGTTCCATAAGAACACAGTACTGTGTTGTTCTGAACTTTTTAATTCTACACATAAATATAATGACAACGACGTGTCTTTACTTGGCTTAACATTATGATTGGATATTTAGCCGTGTGGGTATATAGAACTAGCTAATTTTAAATGATCTAAGACCTAATTTATCAATATAATATAATTTATAACACGATCTATTGATAACCCGGTTTCCAATCACTGGGAATCAGTGCTCTTGTGACGAGGTAGTTGCGCATGACCTCCTCTAGGCGGCGCGAGGAGACAAGAATTGAAGTACCCACCTTGTCCTGAGCCATTCCTAGAAGAGGCAGGGCAGATTGACAAGGAGCCTGGCCCGTCTCCTGGATGCAGCCCCGTGGCACTCCCCAGCTGCTCCCATTTACACCGAGCCAGCAGGGAATGAGCGCCCCATTCCCTCAGGTCCTTGCCACAGCTGTGTGCTATGAGACACGGCTGTGAACATCTATAAGGTTGAGCACTGTGAAAACTGGTCATGCACTTGCAGGAGATTGTATCTAGACCTGTATCTCTCACCATGGACTAAAATAAAATCAAAATGGATCCAAGATCTAAATATTAAAGCAGAAACAATCTGCTGGAAGATAAAATAGGCAAAACGCTTGGAATCATAGGCATAGTCAAGGACTTTCCAAACAGAACCCCAATTGCACAAGAAATAACATCAAGAATCAACATATGGGATCATGCCAAATTAAAAAGGCATCTGCACAGCACAAGAAGCAACCAACAGAGTGGAAACACAACCCGCAGTTTGGGAAACACTTTTCCAGCTACTCCTCAGACAAAGGACTAATATCTAGAATATATAAAGAACTCATAACATTAGGCCCTCTGAAATAGAAGAGCCAATCAAAAAATAAGCAGCTGAAATAGACACTTCTCACAAGAAGAAGTACAAATGGCCAATAAATACATGAAAAAATGTCCAATATCTCAGGTCATTACAGAAACGCAAATTAAAACAACACTATGAATTCGCCTTACTCCAGAGAGAATAGCTACCATCAAGCCATCAAATACTAGATGTTGGCGGGGCAGCGAGGAAACCTTCTGAATTGTGGTGGGAATGTGCACTAGTACAATCACCATGGCAATCAGCACGGAGTTTCTTTACAATCTATAAATAGAAAATCCATTCAACCCAGTAATTTTCCCTTTTAGGCGTCATCCTGGAAGAGTTAAAAACATGATATCAATGATGCATGCATACCCATGGTTATTGCAGCACAACTCACAACAGATAAATCTTGGAAGTGGCCTATATGTCCATCAAAGATGAATGGATAAAGAAAATGTGGTACTTATACATAATGGAGTACCATTCTGTTATAAAGAATGATAAATTTGAGTCATTTGTAGAAAAATCGTTCCACCTTGAGACCATAATGTTAAGTGAAATGCATCAGACACACAAGCTTAAATATTGCATGGCTTCCCTTACATGAGAAACTCAAAGTATGAATAATTTAAAGAGCAAAATAAAAGGTAGATAATAGGAAACAGGGAGATTGATCTTTTACAAAAGGGAAGGGAACCCTAGAGATGGAAGGAAGGGGGTATTGTGGGGAGGAGAAGGGGACATAAAAAGAACTACTATGAGTTATGTACATGTATAAATTCCCCATGATGAATACAGTCATTAGGTACTGCAAACATGTACTGAAAAAGATTTTAAATATTTTAGTTGATTGAAGTAAATCTCTCTTTGTCTCCTGGCTTTCTTTTTCCTTTGCAGTCCTGGGGATAGAACCCAAGGGCTTGTTGTCCCTGCTGGGCTCACAGTCCACCACTGAGTTCCACACAGCCCCTATTGTCTGCTTTACAGGGGTTTGTCACGTTTTCCTATATTCTTGCTGTAAACCGAGTCTCTACGGGAAGCGCGTGGCCAGCGGAAGCCACGTGATTTCAGGGGAGCTTAATCCCTGGGCCTGCATTTGAAAGACTTGATTGAGCAGGCTGGGTGCAGCCCAGAGGCAGTTGGGAACCAGGCTGGGGTCTGTGATCTGTGCTCTGTGCCTCCAGTGCAAAGCAGCGAGGGAAGTGTTGGGGGCGACTCTCCCTGGATACCCACACTCCCACTCTGTCTGGGTGTTCAGAGCTAAGGGCGCTGGCCGGCTGTGTTCCCACTGATTGCACAGCCAGCAGCGTGGGGAGCTAGAGACAGTGGCCTCCTGAAGAGGGGGAACATCTCTCCCCGGGGCATGCAAGGTCCTGGAGCCTACTCCTTCCTCTCCCAGAGCCTCAGGCTCCCCTCCCAGGGTGACAGACACAGAGTCTGTCCCCTCAGCCCTCCAGGGGGTTAGGAGCATTCCAAGCAGAAAGTCTGTTCCCGGAGGGGAGAATGAGCGGGTTACTAGCAGCCTGAGGCGTGCTCCCTGTCCTAAGTCAGAGATCCTGTCTTGTGCTGCATTCCAGACAGATGCGGGCGAGCACCTGTCTCCGCCCCACCCCCCACCCCCCGCCCCGCCAAGGCCTGTGGCAATCGGGATACAGGACATCAACCCAGGAGAATGGGAAGGAGCCCGCATCTGTGACCCGGGCTCTGGGTCTTGGGTCAGGATGTGCACCTGGGTGTGGGACAGGCTCCCTCCTTAGCTGGCGGAGGGTCCGCTGCAGCCCTCCACAGTTCCTGGCCGCACAGGAATGAGCAAAGCCTGGGAAGTGAACTGTGCTAACAGGAGCTGGGCTGTGGTGCAGGGGTGCGCCCGCTCCAGCTCATGTGATGAGGCCAGCAACACTCTGCTAGCAAAGAGAGTGGCAGGCGGGGTGGGGGAGAAGGGAGTGGGGAGATGCAGGCACAGGTTTCCATTATACCAGGTGAGTGATGACTCAGGCCTGGAGGTCTAATGTACAGCACGGTGACTTACAGGTAACCGTGCCATGCTATGTACTGGAAATGTGCTGAGCACTCTCACCACAGAGAAAGGAAAGGATCTATAGGAAGCGATCAGCATTCCATTAGCTTGACTGCTTATTTTACAATGTATACATTTATCAAACTATCAAGTTGGACACCTTATATATATATATATATATATATATATATATACAATGACATTTTTTGCAAATTTTAAAAATCTTTCTTCACGTCTTTTTTTATTGGCATTTATTTATTTATTTATTTGGGTACCGGGGAATCGAACTCAGGTCCTTGCGCATGCGCAGCAGGCTGCGAAACCACTGCGCTAAATCCCCGGCCCTGCATTTATATTTTTGACCACAGACAGCTGATTTAGTGGAGTAGTGAACTAGATGTTTGTAAAAGAGCAAATAGAGGCTGAAGTAAACATTTCTGATCTGTGGGCCCTTCCTTTTCAAAGATTGGGGCTCTATCTTGTGTCCGCTCTGTCACCTCAGGTTATGGTGCTTCCTTATCTGGGTGGCAGCTAAGGGAAAGAGAGACTGTGGGAGTATTACTACTGGGCTCCATTGGCTACTTGGGTCTGTAGCCACCCCTATCTACAAATGAGGCTACTAAAATTATTCAAGGGACAACTCCAGCCCTGACACAAGATCTAGACCAATTTTTCTCCTGGGTGGCTATTTATTAAGTTGATTTTTTTTTCTTTTTGGTACCAGGGATTGAACTCAGGACCTTGTGCTTGCGAGGCAGGCAGCGGAACCACTGAGCTAAATCCCTTACCCAAGTGGCTATTTATTGAATAGTTCTATTTTCTACATGCATTGGTACCACTGCTTGACTATATCCTAATTTTTTAAACCATGTACTAATTGCAGTCCATTTTCCCATTGTCTCTGCTTAATAATGTCTCAGTAACACACTTTTAAATTCTGGTAGCTTTAAAGTATATTTTCATATCTATAGAGTATTCCTTCCTTGGCTTTCTCTTCTTTCTTGACAGTTTTCTGACTTTTTAAATTCCTTCTTTTTCCATATAATTTGAAGATTGCTTATCTGTTGTGATAAATATGCTAGTATCACATTGGAGATTTTGTAAAATGTGCGAGTTAATTTGGGGAGCCCTGTCAAGTGCTTCCATGTCTTTGCAATTTCCTTTCACTCTTGCAATAGTGTTTTAAGTTTTAAAAAATTATTGAAATTTGACCTATTCTTAGCTTTTTTATGTGCCATTTTCTCTGGGTATAGAATTTTAAATGATAGGCTTCTCAGCTGATGGAAAATACTATTTCATAATTTTCCCAGTTGTCTTTTTTGTTTCTGTCACTTGTATGATCCCTATTGTCAAACTACTGCATTAATATTTCCTGGTAGGTGATTCTTTTCTCTCTGTTGCTTTTACAGTTTTCTCTTAACCTTTGTGTTCTGAAGTTTTAATATTACATGTACAGGTATGGATTTGTTTTTTATTTATCCACTCCAAGAAATCATGTCTTTCAACGCCACAGCATTCTCAGTTGCTGCTATCTTTTTTTTTTTCTTTGTGCCAGGGTTCGAACTTGGGTCCTTGCACTTGCGAGGCAGGCGGTGGAACCACTGAGCTAAATTCCTGGCCCTCAGCTGCTATCTTTTATTTATTTATTTATTTATTTATTTATTTTGGCTGCTATCTTTTTAATATGGCCAATTCCACATTCTCTCTGTTCTCTCCTTTGGAACGCACTAGGCATGTGGTGGGACTTTTCATTATCCTTTACGTGCCTTAGACTTTCCTTTTTTCCACTTTTTAATCCCTCTGGGTACATTCATGGTAATTGTCTCAAATCTCTTCTTCCAGTTCGCAAGTGTTCTCTCTTTGGATCTTTAACCCACCCATTGAGTTTATTTCAATAACATACTTTTCCTCCTAGAAGCTCTCTTTTGTCCTTCTGGAATTTCTCACTATATTTTGTTGTGGTACGCTGTTGCTTTAGTTTATTATAGTTTCTGTTCCTTTTTTTTTCAGTACTGGGAATAGAACCCAGGACCTTCACACTGAGGTACAGCCCTAGTCCTTTTTTTTTTTTTTAAACTTCCAAACAGGGTCTCTAAGTCACTAACTTTCCCAGGCTAGGCTTTAACTTGTGAATGGCCTACCTCAGCCTCCCAGAGTGCTGAGATCACAGGTGTGCGCCACCACGCCCAGCTTCTGTCTTTTTCTATTTGTAAATAATGGAAGCCATTTGTTTGGTGGCCTGCTTCAAAAGGTTTTTCTCTCCTAATTTCTCAGGCTTCTAATCTTCAGGGATGTTGGGTCTTAGCTCTCCTTCCCTGTAGCCGCCAATCATTTCTCCATGTTAGCAGGAGAATTCTTCTTGGGGGAACCTGTACACCCTGAGTCATGGAAGAACCCTGTGGGGTAGATTGGTTTTGTTTCTTCAGATACATTGTTGGCTGGACTGGGGCCAGTTTGTCTTCTAATTTCTCACCTTGGGATTTCCCTGCCCCAAGGATAGTGCCCATTCTCACTCCACAACTGTGTAGCACAGGCAGGAGATTGTTTTCTCTTAGCATTGTTTCCAGCTCCCTCCCTGGGAGTGTCCACAAGAAACAAGCTTCCTGCTTTTTGCCTTGGAGGATGAGAAGTAAACTTGTACATAATGGAGGTAGCCGGCCCAAATCCTAGCTTGGGGGAGGGGTCAACATAATTTTTTTTATTTCTAAACTGGTATTAAAACCTCAGCTCCTAACAGGGATTGCCTATGATCCAGGAAAGTGATCTGTCTTTCTAGTATCTGTGTACTTAATATTTGCATTATATTTTACACAGCATGTCTATGGGTTTGGAGAAATATGGGAAGCATGGGATGCATTACCTCAATCTGCCCAATTGCCAAACCTGGAAGTTGAAGTCTGTTTCCAATTTTTCAGTACTGTAAATAATGCTATGATGAATATCCTTGACCATTAATCTGTATGCACATCTTTGGTTATTTTCTTTGGATAAATGCCTAGAAATGGTCAAAGAGTATGAACATTTTTAAGGTGTTTGATGCATATGTACACATCTCAGTGCTCCATTGCCAACCCCAAAGAATGCATCACTTTCCATTCCCTGACAATTCCTGTTTTCCTGTGCCCTTGCCAACATTTGGGAGCTTTAAAAAAATCATCATTTAGTTAGCTTTAAAAATATATAATGTTAAAACAATATCTTTTCACACTTCTGACTGCATAGAAAGAAGTCAAAAGCAGAATAAAATTTTGTGACATGTAAAAATCATGTGAAATTCAAATTTCTTCACTAACAAAGACAGTTTTATTGGAGCCCAGCCATACCTACTTGTGTACATATTAGCTACGGCTGTTTTCCAACTGCAATGGCAGAAATCAGTAGTTGCCATGGAGACCCATGGCCTATGTAGAAGAGTTACTATCTGATCATTTCCAGAGAAAGTTAGCCAGCCCATAGTTTGGATGAAGGAAGCCCATCCACAAATACAATGGAATCCAAACCATCACTGAGACCAAATGAACTAATTATACACTGCAACATAAATGAACCCCATGACATAAAGTTGAAGAAAAATGTAGCTAGATACAAAAAAAAGAAGAAGAAAGAAAGAGAGAGAGAGAGAGAGAGAGAGAGAGAGAGAGAGAGAGAGAGAGAGAGAGAGAGAGAGAGAGAGACAGGCAGTATGCTTCCTGTGGCTGTAGGTGCAGGCAGGAGTAACCTGTGTTGACAGAGATCAGGGGGGTGGTGATCCTTGGAGGAACAGGATAGTGACTAGAAGAGGCCAGGAGTAAGTCCCAAAGCATTCTTTTCAGGAAGAGAGGAAACAAACTCTGCCTCTTCCTAAGAGGAAAAGCGTGTGTGGCCCTCTTCAGTTATCCCAGGACTTTCTCAAGGGTGAATGTTGAGGTTCCTGGAACTTGCTCCACTTCCTAAAGTCCCTGGAGTGCAAGGGCCTGGGCAGATAATGAAGATACTGCCTGCCCCCTTCTGTATTATGGGGCAAGTTCTGCCAGACCATAACTGTAACATGTTTGTGTTCCCATCACCCAAGTGTCACTTGCATTGACTCAATAGCAAATACACATTCATTTTAATAATTTGCAGAGACAATTTACAGAATCAATTGAATTGAAAATTGTCAGCTCTTCTTTAAAATAAGTAAATGCTACTGTAGACTGTATGGAGCAGGCAACTCAAATAGAGCAGCATGGAGACAATGGTTACTGCTTTCTGAACTGTTGTCTAGACTGTTGCTTCTGAAACTTTAATGTGCATGGGGATAATCTGAGGATCTGGCTTAAAAGTAGGCTCTGATAGAGTGCAGTTGGGTTTGTCCGAGGCTCCCTGTTTCGGATGCAGAAGCCCCTGGTCTTGCTCTGTGGACTTCAGAGGATGGATGTCTAACTCTACTGTTGGGCACAATCAGACCACAATGAAATTCAACCAATCAGAGCTCTGAAACTTCCAAAGCACACACTGGCTACAAAAAGGGCTATTTGGACCTTCCATCAACACTTCCTTGCTAAACTGACATGGAGCTAAGCTAATCCTTTACAAGGAGCATAAATCAGTCAGTTAGTGAAGAAGTCATTTATTCAGTTGACAACCAATCAAATGCACATGGGCACAGACACACACAAGCAAATTTATAAATGGAAAACAATGTGACAAGGTCAGAAAATCAGATTCAGATTGTGCAAAACCAGAAACACAAGCATCTTAGGAAGAATGCAGTTTGCATTGTGTCAGATCTTATCTGCTTGCTCCAAGCAGGCTCTGGAGAGCTGAGCACAATTTCTAAGTGGGGGTAGAATTTATCTGTTAAACGATGTTTGCATTTGGTCAGATGATTGACGTAGGGTAGCAAAAATGGATTTGTGATTTTTATATAAGCACATTAATTTGGAGCCCTCAAAAGCATTGATTGTAGTCCCCAAGTATGTCGTGTGTGTTTGTGGGTGTGCACACACAAAAGGAGTTATTCAGCTTTACAAAATTGAGTCCATTTAAATTATAGTTTCAAACCCTGGTTTTTCCTTAACCTTGTAAGTTTGTCTTTGGAATTTTATTCTTTTCTCTTCTTAAATTCTGTTTTAAGTCTAGTAAACATTAACCACTTTTAAGGGACCTTAACAAAACACTTGATTCCATTTGCTTAATTAAGTCAATTCAACATCTTCATGCATTTTAAAGGATATTTAAAACTGTTAGTACAATGCACTCGATTCCTTTTATAATCACTTTGGTCGTCTCACTTAACAAATACATTCCCAAGCAGACAAATAACTCTTTGAAATCTAATGAATCAAATTTACATAGTGGATCTTAAATTCTCTTCAAATATCTGAATGCTGTATATAAAATCAGTTTTCAACTAAAATCATAAGTTTAGATTACTCAGTTATATACTTTACAGTGATATCCAAAGCTCAGAAAATTCTTTTAAACTTTATGAATGCATCAATTATCAAATACAGTTGGACCTCTATATCTGGATATATTCGACTAACTGTTGATGTTTTTTAAAAAATTGAGTTGGGCACAGTGGTGCGGTTCTGTAACCCTAGCTTTTTGGGAGGCTAAAGCAGTAGATTGAAAATTTAAGCCCAGCCTAGGCAATTCAGAGAGACTCTGTCTCAAAATAAGAAATAGAAAGGGCTGGGGATGTAGCTCAGTGCAAGTGCCCAGGTTTCAATCCCAAGTACTGAAAAAAAAATGTTTTCACTGAATATGTACAGATGTTTTTCTTGTCATTATACCCTATACAATACAGTATAACAATCAGTTACATAGCATTTACATTATATTAGGCATTATAAGCAATCTATAGATGATTTCATGTATATGAGAGAATGTGCATAGGTTATATCCAAACATCACACCATTTTATATAAGGGACTTGAGTGTTTGCAGATTTGGGTATCCTTGGGGATCCTGGAACTTGTGGATACTGAGGGACAACTGTATGCAAAAATTCCTTCTGTATCCTAAATATGAAGTCCATAGTTTGAATTCCCTTAAGGATTTCTGTGTTTTTGCTAAATCTTACTGGAGGTGAAAAATATACCCATCCTTATTGCAGATGACAGCTACTATCCCCTTGAGCCTGGAAACATGCCCAAGCTTCAGGCCCGACTGACTCGATTTCTGTCAGTGCCCCTAGTAGGATTAATAATTGCTGTGTCTATGACACCATAATTCATGAGAGGTGGTGTTGAGGCCCCTAGCCTTTGGTTTGAAGCTATATCCATTATTGATTTTCCTAGGTGCACATGGACATTTGTAGGGTTGATAGCATTGGTCACTTGATTGCATTTTGCATTTTTTGGTTTTCAAGATAAATACTTTTCCCTCTAGCTGTAAAGACCTTTGCACTTAAAGGAATTCTAAGATAGATAAGTGTCCTTTCTATCTGCTAATAAAGACCTTTGGAATCCATGGAATCTTTCTAGAAGCTTTGATCAGATTTGGGTTTTGGGGCAGGATTGCTTCAGAGACAGTGGTGTTTGTTTTCGTGCCTAGAGGCACATATCTGGTGTTTTTCTTTTTGTGATGGCAGCAGGAACATCTATTGTTTGATACTCCAAGTAATATTGGGTTTTGGACATCTCACATGGTTTTGTCTGATCTGTGGTAACTCATTTTGAGGTTACTTTAACAGGAAGATATGATGTAAATGATTAACCAGATCATACTTCATTCATTTAACAAATATATTTTGATTACCTGTTCTTTGCAGATATAGAGTGGAGAATAAAACTTGCTCTTCTGCACTCTTGTGGCTTCTTGCCCAGGGTTTGTTAGCTTTGGTATAGTCGACATTTGGGGCTGCTGACTTCTCGTGGCATCCTCACACAATAGAAAAAGAGCAACATGGCTCTCTGGTCTCTTCATCTATGGGCACCAATCCCATTTGTGGGGGCTCTACCCTCAGGACCTCACCACTCCAAAGGCCAGAGTGAGGGTTAGGATTTCAGCATATGAACATTGGGGAGATAGGAATATTCAGTGTACAGCACCTTTTGAGGAAAAGTGTCCCGGGGAAGTGATTTTCAAGTTCTGACCTAGCCCAGGAGTCTGCAAACATTTCTGTAAACATTTTTTCTAAAGGTGTAGCAGAAGTCAGACAAAGGGGAATGTGATACTTGATGCTTAATGTCTTAAAGACACCAAGGCAATTTTTACATGTCTTATTGCGTGGTCAATTGAAATTCACTTGTCACACATCCTCCCTTTCCTGGCAACTGGCACTCAGATTTACAGGCTTTGATCCCATTCAGGTTTGACTTTTGGCAAGATGATGTCATAGCAGTGTGTTCTATGGAAATACACCGTGACTGGCCCTCTCTTTTTGAACGTTTAGCAGCCATTGATGCTCAAAGTTGGGATCTAGTCAATCTTTAGACATTGGCATCCTTCATTCTAATTCTAAGCCCAGCACTCCTTGAGGACTGTCTGGAATGCTTCCACAAAGGGGCACTTTTCTCCAGTGGTTGGACAGCCAGCGGTCCACTATCAAATTGAACTTTGAGAAGCATGTGGACATTTCTGGTTTGTCTCTGGTCTTTGCTGGTTGTTGTTCTTCTTGTTTGTGGAATGCACCCATGGAGTCAAATGTACCATACCTGGGGCTCCTGGGTTTGGCAGGATTTCTAGGTGTGGTCACAGGGGCCATCTGTTTCCTGGGATTCCTGGCACTGATTAGGACAGAGTGCTATACATTCCAATCCCCACTAAAGCAGCTTCAGGAGCCTGGGGACAAGTTTATTAGTTTCCTAGAGCCACTGTAACAAAAGTGCCACATGCTGGGCAGCTTCAAACAACACTCATTTATTCTCTCACAGGCTCTGGAGGCTAGAAGTCTGGAACCAAGTTTTTCCTCAGGGCCACTTGCACTCTGAAGGCTCTGGGCTAGAATCTGTTCCATATCCTTCTTTAGCTTTGGTGTTTAGCAGCAATTCTTGGCCCTCCTTGCCTTGTGGCTGCATTGATCCAATCTCCCTCCATTTTTGCTCTCTCTGTCTTTCTCTCCTTCCTATAAGTACACCAGATATACATTGTCGTAAGGGTCACCCCACTCTAGGATGACATCTACAAAGATCTGATTTCCAAACAAAGGCAAACCCACAGGAACCAGGGGTTAGAACATTAACACAGCTCTTTTTTGGGGGGAGGGGTGGGATTCAACTCCCAACCCATGGGAGCCCAGGGAGTCTGGACCATGGACATTTTTCCTGCAAGCAGTTTCATGCTCATCTTGGAGAAGTAACTGAGCTGGCAAAGAAGGCTGGGGCAGCAAGTGGCTTGATTTGCAGGGACAAGCCTGTTTTCCTCAAAGTAATCTCCTTTGCTCACTGAAAATTGTCCTGCTGTTGGAATTTTCAAAGGACAAAATGGCCAAATCTCAAAAGGCTGGCTACATGGGCTGCTACTTGTACAGTTGTTCAGGGCCCCATGTTTTGAAGGGCCTGTGGTTATTTTAATTTTCTACTGTTATCATCTTGAGATTCTTTAGAATATTTTTTCAGGTTAATAAAGTGTTAAATGCTTTTTCATTTTGCATTGCTAAATGCAAACCACAAATTATAGCCAGTCTTGGGTAAGGACACCAGGCATGGAAGATGCATAGGAAAAAAGACAAAATCAGACATTGCTTATAGTGTGGTTGGTCAGTCTGCAGCTGGCTTTTTATCTATTTCTACTTCTGCACCTGGGAAGCCATTCTGAATTTCATAGCAACATAGCCTAATGCTGAGTCACACACAGATCCAAACTCTTAAATGTGCTCATCATGTACAAGTGTGAAAGTGGCTGTGATTACATGTTGTCAGTGACTAGTGTGTGGCTCAGCACCTCTTAAAGAACAAATCTTTATTGATTATGGGGTGAAGTGAGGAAAACACTAACCAGACGGCTCATTGAATCAATATTATGGTATAAATATTGTCAAAAATCACACATATTTTCTAAGGTTTCTCAAACTGAGCACTTGTGACATCTCTGTTGTGGTGGCTGTTGCTGTGGGCATTTTAAGATGCATAACGGTTTCTCTAGCTTCTACCCACTAGATGCCAGTAGCATCCCTGTCCCAGTTGTGAAGAGGAAAAATGTCTTCAGACATTGCCAAATGTCCCCGGGGCACATAGCCCATTGAGCATCACTGATACATAACAAGTATCCCTGGGCTATTGCTTCAGGATTATGAAGTTACTTGTGTTCACCAAGTGTCCCATTTATGCTACAAAATAGATTAATTTGTAAGGTTTATGTCACCAAGTTTGGGGGGGAGGAGAAGGAGAAGGAGAAGGAGGAGGAGGAGGAGGAGGAGGAGGAGAGAGAGAGAGAGAGAGAGAGAGAGCGCCGTACTGAGATTGCTTCTTTTTGTGTGGGATAAACCCTCCTTCTAGCTTCTGCAAGCCTGAGGCTCCTGTGCTGCTTGGTTTACCAAACAGAGGTCTGCAGTTTTAAGAATCTGTTTTTCCAAATACACAGGGGAGCAGAGTCATAATCCTGAACAGGAGAGAATCCAGCTAGAATGAAGCATATTGTAGTATGCTGGCTCATGGCAGCTGCTTCTTCCTAAAATTATGGTTTGCCTGGAATAAATTTTAAATTGGCCCGCTAGCTTTTTGTTGAACAGAACCCATGGGATGGGAAGGAAAAGAAGTAAAAATGTAACATTGAGAGAGGGGATCTGGAGAAGCAGGGAGTAGGTAACTTCAATGTTTTTTAAATTTAGAAGAGAGATTGTTCTAATTTTTTCAATCCAAGTTTCAATAACCTAGGTCTACACAAATCAGGGCAGTTCCACTACCATGCTCCTGGTCCACACACAAAATTGAAATGACTTTTTTGGTTCTAAGTCAAATAAGTGTCTAAAGTTTATGTCTTTACATAAAGCCATAAAATAAACATCAAGATATAACCCCACCCTATTCCCATTCCAATTCCAGAGTCTGGGAGGGGAGCTCCATAAAGATCTTTCATTTTCCCTTCCTTTTGTGTTTTGAAACCAGCAAGACAGGAATGAACAAGAATGACATCTTCTAATCACCAAAGCTTGAGGATTTGCATTATTTAAATATATGAGAAGTGCCCATAATTGAGTAATTATTCCAACATTTAAAGAATGCCAAACAATGAACCATTTCTTCTTGAGACCCAATCCAGCCCATTTCCGTTTTCCTCTTAGCACAATGTGTAGAATTATCCAACATGTCACTTCCTAGAACACTCGATTGTTTATACAAGGTAGGCAAGACTTCTTTAGCAGTACTGTATGTATTTTTCTCATTTTAGTCTTGATGATTGCAGCCTTCATAGATTTTTCTTTTTTAGAATCTTCTCAAGTATTGCATGTGTATAGATCCAATTTTGTTCCTGCTTGAAATAAAGATTATCCTTTGAGAGAAGGTCAGAGAAAGAAGGTACAATATAACAGAGTAAAAAGCTCCAATGTCCATTCTTGCTTGTTTGATTTACTCTGTAACAATCATTTTAAAGACAATATTCTGCAAGTTATACATCAGTGCATTTTAACAACTCCAGAAAGGGAATTTCCCAGAGTGTCTGTGGGGAGGAGAATAAAAGTATTTGCATGTCCTTTACCAGTGCCTCAGTGGATTTTTCCCTAGCTGTTTTGCCCTCTGAAATCTTGGTGGGAGGATGGGTCACTACAGTGCTCATACTTTTGCTGTTGGCATGGCTGTTGGTTTTAGTGCGGAGGAAATAAAGAATGCACAATTGTACATTCAGATAAGACTGGAGACTCCTCTCCCCTTC
The DNA here is from genome assembly GCF_053883595.1 of Heterocephalus glaber. Classification (NCBI taxonomy): domain Eukaryota; kingdom Metazoa; phylum Chordata; class Mammalia; order Rodentia; family Bathyergidae; genus Heterocephalus; species Heterocephalus glaber. Next base: position 20,695,616 of record NW_028258369.1, on the reverse strand, counting down.
AGTGTTGTGTGTGTCCATGTGGTTTTATAGTACAACATGGAAAGCCTCGCTTGACTGGAAGAAAGACAGGCCTTATTCTCTCAAACAGTAAACACACACACACACGCAAACACACACACACTCACTCACTCACTCATGACTTCTCAATTTTTGGCAAAGCTGGGAAGTCTAGAGTTTCTTCATCCTTCTACCAAGACCCCCTAACTCCCTTCATAGTTTTGTATGGGCAATTGACAGATGCCTGACTCAAGTATTACAAGTCAGAAGGACTAATGGGATACTAAAGGTCTTGGTCACTTGAAGGATTGGCCTCTCCCTCTCTGGTTCTGCTTCTTTTAGAAAGAAAGACAAGTTGAAGAGCCCCACTTTAGTAATTTCAGGCAGAGTGGTCCAGAGTCAGCCGTGGGTAAGTTTATGGATTAAGCTTTCTCTGTGAAGGTCTCCAATGTGTCTTCAATGGCGTGCCATGTCACCCTCCTTTCTCCTCTATTAAAGTGCAGATGAAATGAAGAAATACCTACAGATGTTGTTGTGATGAATTGAGTTCATATTTACTAAGTACTTAGAAAAGAGCAAGCACAGAGGAGACTATGTTAGGCCTGGCTCCCTAGAAGCATTGTCTGGGTTGGAGTTCTCATGTGAATGACTGATCACGGGCATGTGTACAGGGGAGCCAGCCAACCTATGGTTTTAGAGAAGTCTAGCTTCGGCCTGATCCTTCAGGCAGCTCTTAGTGTGGAGGGCACTAGAGTTTGTCTTGTCAAGGCAAGGTGGCCAGGCTGTTTCTCTGCACAAATTAGACCTTGGGGGGAGTTGGGTGGTGCATGGCTTCTCAGACATCTGGTCATCAAAGCGTCATCTTCATTAACTTCTGGAGTAAGGAGCCTGTCTCAGCCAAGTTGATCTGTGTGGGGTGCTACAGCATTTGCTACACAAATCAACAAGGATTTGGTGACAAGCTCCATGTACCTAGGAGGCAAGAGCTCAGAACTCAAGAATCTGAAGCCTGAGACTCAGTTTCCCCATCCAAGCCATCTTCCAGGTCAAACCCCCATACCTACAGCCTCCCTCAAGTCCTCACCTTGAGGTTGGCATCCTAACTTCATTTTCTACATAAGTCCCCATTGTATTATAATTGCCTATACATTTGCCTCCAAGGGGAGGTGAGCACAGATTCTCTACTGATGCGTGTGGCATCCCCACACCCAACACAATGTCGGCACATGGTCATTCCACAGCCCATATCTGCAGCCAGTCAGAATGGGTAGGACAGGTCCCTTGCCCTAGTGAGGGCCAGTCAGTGAGTGCTTGCCTATTTGATCTCCTGATTGGATGCCGCTCCCCCGCTCCTTGCTCTCTGACGCTCCTTTTCACCTTATCTTGCCTTCAGTGTGTCCCTTCCTGTGTGGAATGCTTGCTTTCCCTCTCTTTGCACCTTTCTTCTAGAGGCTGTTTTTTCTCCTATAGCAAGTGATTGATTTGTATCCAGATTAGTAAGATTGTGAGATGACAGTGGGCCTAAGAAAGTGGAACTGCAGCTTCAGCATGACCATGCTGGGTGGCAAGGTGTCTTCAGGGAGTGCGGAGGGGAAGGCAGTAGAAGCCCCAGTGGCAGAAGGGAAGATGTCAGAGCAGGCACACCAAATATTTGGGGCATTCTCTGGCACATATGACACCACAAAGGACAGCTGTCCCTCAATGTCCATGGGGGGCTGGTTCCAGGACCCCCCATACTAAACTCCTTAGGCGCTCATGTCCCTGTCATAAAATGGCATAGGATTTGCTATAATTTATGCAGTCTTCCCATGTACTTTAAATGGTCTGTAGCTTGCTTATGATACCTGATACAGTACAGATGCTGTGCAAAAAGTTGTGTTGCATTGTTCAGGAAATAATGGCAAGAACAGTCTATACCTGTTCAGTACAGAAGCAAGCATCGTAGGCCCAACTCCGTAGTGCACACCAGCAGCAACGTGGCGTTTCTTACTCTCGCTTGATTGAATCTGTGATTGGGGAACGGGCAGGTACAGAGGGTCCACTGCGTTTGCTTTTATGGCCCTTCTTTCCTTTCCCCTGGCCACCTAATCATCATTCACGTTTCACACAAAGGACCCAAGTGATAGAATCTTTAACACAGAACATTCGAGGAGTAGGAGATACTTGGGGAGCAAGGAAGTTTCTGTGTTGTAGTGGGAGGTAAGAAAGAAAGAAAGACCCTCCTGGGAGACTCCTGGCAGTCTCTGTACCTTCACATTCTTCTTTGTAGAAGCAACTCTTTCCTTTATAAAAGAGCACCGTTATATAGAACAATTTAGAAGGTAAATAATTGTTTGCAAGAATCCCACCCAAGGAATGCAAACTACTGTAAGCATTTCGGGGTATTCTCCTCCAGTTTCTCCCCTGGGTGTTGGATTTGGACCTGTTAGACTTTTACTAGGTATTTTTGTATCGCTGTAACACAGTGTCACTTTCCTGCCTTTCCTGGCATCACTTTGTGTGGCCCTGGGTCTGGGACACCAAGTATTGGGGATTTGGAGAAAGCCAGCCATTCAGCTGCAACTCTGGGGCTCCCCTTTCCCCGCTTTGAGGTGTGAGCAGAACGGAAATTACCATCTAGGTTTCGGGTTTTAGAGGAGTTGACGCAGCTTCCTTCCCAGCCTTAGCCTTCTTGGGTCTCTGCTCTCACTATCGGATTCCTTACACTAGATGCAGAACTCAGGGAGGGCTCCAGAGTCCCTGCCTAGAGTGGGGACCCCGGGTGAATCCTCTGGGCCTGTCCAGGCAGGCACGCGAGGTGGCCACCTGCACAGCGGCCCGCTTCCAAGTGTGTCCTCCCTGCCTCACCGGACAGGACCGCGGCTGGTTCCTCGGGCTACCAAGCTCCCGCGGCCTCCCCTCGGGTCTTTAGCCACTTTGGTGGAACCAGCTCCTGTATTCCGGAGCCCCAAGGTGCAACCCCCACCCCCAGGTGCGCAGAGGACAGGACCCCAGGCGTCCAGGGCCTGGGAGCCCATGAAGTGAGAAGGGTTCGGGCCCCAGGAAACAGCCAGGAGCCGGCAGCTCCCGCAGCCCGGGTGGAGCGCAGGCCTCCCCGCCCTCTTTTCTCTCGGCGGTGGCCCGGGGGCGGACTGACGTGGCGGCGCCCATTCTGGCCCCCGTGTGGTTTCCCAGGGCTCCGGAGGTGGCGGGGAGGGTGGGAAGAGGGCGGAGCGCGTCGAGCTCCAGGCCGCGGAGGAGGACCTGCTGGGCTGGGAATAGGGCCGGGGAGCTGAGAGCCAAGGAGAAGCCGCCGCGGGAGCATGGAGGAGGAGCCGAAGGACGCGGCGGGGAAAGGGAGGCGGGGCCGGGGGAGAGGCGCCGGGCCAAGGCCGAGGAGGAGCCTCCACCGGAGAGCAAGGGAGGGGCAGCTAGCGGGGCGGAGCAGCTCGGGAGGGGGCGGAGCCCGCGCGCGCCCCGCCCACCGGCCGGCTCCGTGGAGGAACGAAGATGGCCGGAGGGGCCGCAGCAGTAAAGGGGCCGCCGGCGGCGGTGGCTGCAGGTCTGGCTCTGGGGCTGTGACTTGGCGCGCGGAGACGACCCAGGAGAGCTGTGCGGAGCGGCCGGCGCGGGCACCCGCGCTCAAGGCTGGGCGGGCGCCGGAGCGCGGGCGCCAGGCGGAGGATGCGCCGGGGGCGGCGGGCGGCTCCCCTCGGCCGCCCCCGCGCCTCGGACACCCGGCTTTAGTGCTGGCGGAGGAAGCGGTGCGCGCGGGGCGGCCGGGCGGCGGCGGGGCCCGGACCGTCATGCCTTGGTTGAGCGGCGGCCGGCGGCGGCGGCGGGGACAGTCGCGAGAGGTGCCGCGGGAGCCGCTGTCGCCCGCGCAGCCCCAGCGGGAGCCGCCGCCGCCGGCGCCCCCCGCCGTGGCCACTGCGCCTTCGGTGCCTTCCGTGCCGGCGCCGCCGCGGGCCCGGGAGAGCGCCGAGCTGCCGCTGCCCGCCGGCTGGGAGGAGGCGCGCGACTACGATGGCCGTGTCTTCTACATCGACCACAACACGCGCCAGACATCGTGGATTGATCCCCGCGACCGGTAAGGGCGCCCTGGGACCAGGCGCGGGCGCCACCTCCGGGGCCACTGCCCGGTGCCACCGGTGATGCCCTGGCGACGCGCACAGCCCACCCCACCGCGGGGCTGCCAAGAGCCCCAGGACAAAGATAGGGGGTGGCCCTGTCCCCGGGACCGGGATGGGTGCTCCATCCCCGGGGCTGGGACTTGCCAAGTGCGTTCCAGGCTGGGCTATGGTCCTGGCGTCTCCATCCCTTGGGCCCAGGGGAGGATTGAGTACACCGGGAGGCCCCAGGGTCTGGGCGAAGTTCGTGCGTGCGCCCCCAAGTTTGGGGCAAGGATATGGCCCCCTCCCATTCCCGGGGATCGGGCCGGGCCAGGGATGGAGGGCTCAGCTCCCCGGAGCTTGGAGCCCTGTCCTCTGTCACAGGGCCGGGCCGGACACGGACACTGATTTGGTTTCCTCACGTCACCCGCTGTCCGAGGCCTGGGAGCTGGGCCCCTGGAATTTCCTCTCCTGGGGTTGACGGATGGCCTTCTTTTCCTTTTTCTGTCATGGCCTCGCCCATTCCTGTCCCGGGCCTCTGTGGCCCACCGTCCCGGCCCTGGCCCTGCAGACCATCCTGGCTCCGTAGTGGTGAGACGAGCTGTCACCTAGGATCACAAACGTGCGCCCCAGCGTTGGGGTTTGGGTTCCCTGCCTGGCGGAGTCAGCCTAGTTTCCACCCAAAGCCTGTTGCCAGACAGGCACTTCAGGGATTCCCAGCTCTTTTGGAGTTTGAGAGACTGTTCCCAAACTCTGTTGTTTGCTCTAGTGTCTTAAAAATCAAGTGAGTTAAAACCCTGTTTGAAATAGCCTTGTGTGCTGTGGCCAGAATGGAATATGATTAGTCCCATATGCTTTTGGAATAAGTGAAAAACAAGGGCTGCATTTCAAGTTTCCTTTTTGTGCAAGATATACGTGGGCACAAAGGTGTCATTTTCTTAGTGTAAATGAATCTGATAAGGTAAAAACAGATTCTTCTAAAAGCATTACCAGATTTCATTTAATGAAGTTCACATAATGAAGTGTATCCTTCACTTTTATTCGGAAAGTTGTCTACTGACTCCAATGATTCAACTGCTTTTGGATACTTGTATTTTTTTTGTAGAAGTAGGAATTCTGTTGAAACCAAGTGTTTCCACTGGTTATCTGATATCTTGTCCTCTCTAGAGCAGCTTCTCTCCACCCTGGCCCGAGTGCCAGACAGGAAACAGTGCAGGCTTCCTAGTGATTTCAAGACTTGAAAAGGCCCAGTGTGGTGACATTGTGCCTGCTTCCTCCCACCTACACAGGAAAGGCAGCCTGCATGGCACTGGCGTTTGAAAATAAACTTTTCAGGAGGGAAGCTGCTGACTTATTTGAAGATTTCACTGGGTTCAGATAGGGAAAATGCAAAATAAAAGGAATGTGATTCCCTCTAAACGTTCTCTCTAAACATTGCAGACCTCTGGACTCAGAAACCTACATAAGTCCTAGCACAATTTTATGGGTTAAAAACGCTTAGTTATTTTGAAAATCAAGTGACATCATATTATAATTTTAACCAAATGCTAGAGCCACATCTGTTTGATCAAACCTTAGATGGTTCTGGATTTGGTAGAACCTCTTGGAATGTGGCACCCTTTTGTACTGTATTTCTACTAAAAGCCCAAACAACTGGAAAACGAACCAATTAAAAATAGTGTTTTGCTTAGAAAAGGCTAAGGTTCATTTTATGAGGGTAATATAAAACAGTTGTGGTTGTACTGGAATGGGGATTCATGATGAAGATAAAAATGTAAGAATTTTTTGTTTTAATGGTATAACCTATGATATACCCATAGGTATGTAGAACCTACAGAAATGTACGTTGTAGAATCTTCATTTCTATTTCATACATATTTTCTATGTTCTTTGTAGAAATCTGTTTATTACTGAATACCATTTTCACCTTTTTCAGACATCAGTTATACTGTACGTTTCAGAAGAGTTCTGTTTCTAATGCTAAGTGTTGATTGAATGAACAAAAGTGGATATTTTACATTGTTTGTAAAGTAAAAGCATGTGTGTACTTTTATGAGACATTGTTTTTGTAGTGAGTGAAAATTCAAGTGGGGACAGCTTGAACTTCAGCTCCCATAATACCTTGCCCGAAATATGTATGGAATGTTCAGCAAGCCACAAACATTTCTGTAGAGTCTGCTGAAGGGTGTAATAGTCATTCTTCTTCCTCTTTCAAAATACAACGTTGCCGATTTTTATAGGTGAATGGTAAGCCTTTAAAGTTGTAATTAACTTTTATTATATGGACAGGACTGTTTGTCAGAACCCAATGTTTTCTCCATGTGGATCTGACACTTAAAGTCCTTTTTGAGTCATTTATTTGATTCACACGGTGGGAAAATAGTGTCTAAGAAATGAGAACTTTCACCGATTAGCTTCCAAATAGAGAACTGAAAGGAGAGAAGCAAATAAACAACAGATCTTCAAAGAAAGTGAAGTTACAGAGGAATGAGTGCAATAGGTTAGGTGAAAATTGTTGACCTTAAACATAGTTTCATATGTAATTTAGTAAAAAGTATGACAGCATGAAATACACTGCTGCAAAATAACCAAGGGCCCCTAGAGGTAAACAAGATCCCTTCTATAGTGTTATAGTAATCCCATTCACTGTTATATTTATTCCCAGTGTTCTGAATTATTGTGACTCTACTTCATAAAGTTACAACAAAGAGGATGCAACCTTAAGGAAACATCTTTACAGGTGTGGCTACAGATGTATAAAATATCTCAATATTGTATAAACAGAATTTTTTAGTTTGATTATGACCCCCTTGAAGTTTAAAGTCATTATTTTATAGAGCCATCCTATCTATGCATATAAATTTCATTGTTTTGGGGAATTTTATCTCAAAATTTTGTTACAAAGTGAATTGCCATTTCTATGGCTGGTAGATTCCTTGTGTAAGTCCTATATGGTTTACATTAGTGGCACACATACTCTGCATATATTAACTCAGTACAATGGCCACTTTATTAAGAGGCATGTACCATTTGGGCAGAAAGTATGGAAAGAAAATTTTTTCCTCCTTGGTAAAAATTCAGTGCGTTCAAATGGTTGTGTATATGTGTGCTTCCTCCAGGGTTCTTTTGATATTATCCTGTAGAAGGACCCAGTTGTGGAAACTGAATGTTTCCTGTAGACCATCTGGAGTCGTACAATACTAGAAATGGCCGGCTCCAGCATCTTAAAAATGATGGGCAAAATCAGACTTGTAGTCAAAGCTGAGTATAAATGATTGTGATGATGGTGGCAGACCAAGATTATATCATGGCATGAGCTTTTGGGAACCCATTTGTTCACTAGATGGGATTTGACCTGTGACACATGAAGGAATTTTGTGGTATATTAAAAGTCCTCTCAGCAGGATTTTACTTTCCTTTAAAAAAAACAGGAAAAAGAACACACAAAATTTATTACATGCCTGAGTCAAGGGAGTATTTGACTCCAGGCTTTTGCTTTAAGGAGAAAACAGCCTATGGCTGGAATTTGCCAGGTTGGAGCCCCGGATAGCAGAGCCAGATAGCATTGGAACCTGTATTGACTTTTAATAGGAATGTGAATATTTATCCCATAGAGTCTATTTCTAGGTTATATGAACTGTCTCAGTTGAGTTTCCTGATAAACAACTAATCATTTCTATATTTTTCATTTTTTAAGATTGTAGATAGTGTTTGTATGAACACGAGAGTGTCTGGCTTTTAAAGCTGTCAGGGTCAGCCACTGGAAGAAACTTCTCTTTCTTCCGTTTAGATTGTCAACAACCACTTCTTGGTCTAATATCTTTCTTTTCCTTCCTTTCTTTCTTTTTTCCTTCCTTCCTTTTGTTTAAGAAAAGTGAATGGAAAAGTTATTGATTTCCAAAAATAGCTCCAGGATGTTTGGAAAGCTCCAAGTTTCCTTAGCTTTCCTTTCACTCTGATTCATTGTCTCTGGTAGGTTCTACTTAAGGAGCCACTGGATCCAGTGACATGTTCAAGGTCAACTTGTCAGCCTGAGGAGGGCTTCTTCTAGCTCAAGTCTTTTTGCTAATGTTGGCTGCCTTTCCAATAAATTCAATAAAATTAATCCGATGGAATAAAACTAAAGTTAATTCTGTTGAGCTTAGTTATCCCCATTTAAATCTAATGAAGCAAAGAGATATTTATGGAGATTCTTGCCCTCCGGGGTGCTGGGATGCTATGTGGAGACCAAATTCGTCTGGGAGATAGGAGACAGACATGTGAAATGAAGATAATGGTTGCAAGGAACCCCAGGATTAATTCGCTTCCTCGAGTGGTAAGCACTTCTGAGAAAAGGAGGGAGAGCCTAGGAGAGAGCCTAGGGTTGCATTTACCTTTGCCCAGCAAGCTGTCTCCTGGGGTGAGGGTTTCTATAATGCTGGGTAAGACAAGGGGTAACATGAGAAAAATGCTGGAGATGAAGGAGTGCTGGCTGTGTTCAGAATAACTCAGGGAGACAGGGGTTTCATGTGGGCCAGACCATGCAGAGCTTAGAATCCCAAGGCTTTGGGGTGGGAGGAGCTAGGAACATCTTCAGAGTCCTCTTTGCACCAAGAGCACAGCCAAGTGTGAGTTCCACCAGTAGTTAGAAGGGCAGAGGCTCGAGCTGGGGTCTTCTGACCCCGATTCGTTGCTCTTTGCAGTGCGCCATCCAGCTGCCCAGACCCCACTCACGTTTAAGCATCCTGCCTCAGTTTGTTTGTTCACTCAGTCATTCAACAACTGTTTGTTGGACAGCTTCTCACACATGGGCCTTCTTTCAGGGTTTGGGACTTGAGTGGTGAGCAACACCAGCTAGGTTCCTGCTTCTGTAGGGCTTACACTGCACGTGTGTCCTCCATGAGGACTTCACCATGATGTGCTTGCTGCAGGTTTCTCCCTTCTGGGATTCCTTGGCTCTGTGCAATTTATTTATTGTTTATTTAGTGGTACAAGGGAACAAATCTTGCACATGCTAGGCAGGCATCCTACCACTGAGCTCCACCCTAGGCCCTGGGTCTGTGAATTTGGTGGGCATATGTTGAGTGCTCATCGGCAACCCACAGTGGCTGCATGAGATGTAGTTTGACATGTGGTGAGACTGATGCCTAGAAAGGTTGACTTAGTGATCTTTCCCATAGCCAATGGGGGGCAGCGTCTATCTGACTCTAGAGGTGAGCCCCACTGCACTACCTGTAGTTAATTTAACCTTCTTTTGGTTAGGCCACTCGGTCCCCCTTGCACTCTGCCAGACCCATGTATTGTTTCTATCTTACATTCTTTGATATTTAATCCCCTGTGGTATGTTGCCCCCTTAAGGATGTCTACATCTTAATCCCCAAAACTTGTTAATAAATTACCTTACATGGCTAAAGAGCCTTTGTAGATGTGATTAAGTTAAGGATCTTGAGATAGGTAGATGATCCTGGATTATCTGAGCAGGCCAAGGGTCATGACAAGGGGTCTTACCGGAGGAAAGCACGAGGGTGAGGGTCAGGGTCAGAGATTGAGATGTGACATTGCAAGCTGAGGTTGGAGTCACATGGCCGTGAGCCAGGGAATGCAGGCAGCCTTGAAGCTGGAAAAGGCAGGCAATAGATTCTTTCTTTGAGTCTGTAAAGGAGCCTGTTGAACACTTTGACTTTAGCTGAGTCAAACTGATGTTGGGCTTCACCCTCCAGATAAGAAGTATGTGCTATTTGAAGCCATTTAGCTGTGGCAGTTTGTCACTGCAGAAGTAGGAATAACTACCATTACCCAGCCTTGTTTCTTAGCGAGAATGGAAGCACCTGGTCATCTTGGTGTCTTTCATAACAGCCTCAACAGCTGACATTCATTACATGCCCAGCCAGGTACTGCATTGTGATAAGCCTTTTGTGTGTGTGTGTGTGTGTGTGTGTGTGCGCGCGTGCGCGCGTGCGTGTGTGCATGTGTATGTGATGTTGGGGATTGAACCCAAGATACTCTCTCTATGACCGTGCTATATCCCCAGCATTTTTTACTTCTTAAAGTTTGAGACAGGGTCTCCCCAAGTTACTCTAACCTGGTCTTGAACTTGGAGTGCTCCTGCTTCAGTGTCCTAAGTAGCCTGGATTACAGGCATGCACCACCACACCGGGCTTGTGCTAAATCTTCTACATCCACTTTTCTCTTCTTTGCTCCTCACAGTCCTTTTCACATGCCTTCATTTCCTGTGAACTGAATGTGAAGTCTCAGGCTGGGACTCATATCAGATGCAACACGTAGAGTCATATCTGGTGAGCTAGTCAAGTATAGGGTGGTGGGCAGGTTGGATTTCTAAGAGCAGAAGTGAGCTGGAGGCTATTGGAGGTTTTCCCAGATGGTGATGGGCCTGAACTAGAGAGATCAGGGGTACTAGGGCTAGAAAAGGCAGGGATTATACCAGAGAACATGGGAAGGAAACAAGAAATGCAGAAGATTTAGGTAATGCTTGAACTAAGGCCACATGAGGAGGGCCTGAAGCACAGGGAGCCAACTTAGGTCTTCTCTTAACCACACTTGGAATCCTTCATAGTTTCTTGATGTCCTTGTGTGTGCTCAATAACTTGGTTACAAAGATAGACATGTTGAGTCATTCAGGTTACTGTACTGATGATGGGTAGTGTCCTAAATGGTGTTCAAACCAAGAAAAGTGTTACTTTAGACCAGGGTCTCTCAATCTCAGCACTACTAATATTTGTGGCGGAGTAATTCTTTTGTGCGGGAAGCCCTGTCTAGCATAGCGTATTTAGCATCTCTGTGTCCATAGCTCTCCCCTCCTCCTCATAGTAGGGGGTGAACCCACGGTCTCTCTACTGAACTACATCCCCAATCCTTTTTATTTTTTGAGTCAGGGCCTCTGCAGGTCACTAAGTTGCCCAGGCTGGGTCTGAACCCGGGATCCTCCTGCCTTAGCCTTCCACAATGCTGGGATTGCAGGTGTGCACCACTATGCCTGCCTCATCCTTCAAGTTCTGACAATCAGAAATGTCTCCAGAGATTGCCAAATTGGGAGGGGGACAATATCACCTGGCTACAGTGTTTTTAGAAGCTGAATTTGCTTCAAGCAGATTGACAGTTCCTGTGATACTATGCAACACTGGGTAAGACCACAAAGGCCTGATTTTATGTTTCCATGAAGATCAAATGTTAAGCTTGGTTATATGAAAATGTTGAACCAGTATATGAAACTTTGGGAACATATATTTGTGCACTGCTCAATTCTGAGAATATTCTCAATTGATAAGTATTTAAGACTTTCAAGTGCATACATATATGCTCGTGTGTGGATTGGAACAAAAGAAGAAAATGAATCTTTTCACACTTCATTATTCTGTAGTAACCTTGGCTGTTGACCTTGGCCTTTTGAATGTTTGTGTGCCAATTTATAATAGCTAAATCTTGAAAACAGCCTATATTCCCATCAACAAATGAATAGATAAAGAAAATGAAGTTTTTATACACAATGAAGTACTATTCTGCCATAAAGGAGGATCAACTTGAGGCATTTGCTTGTAAATGGGTGCACCTCGAGACCATAATGTTACGTGAAATAAATCAGACACACAAGCTTAGATATTGTATGGTTTCTATTATGTGAGAAACTCAAAATAGAAATAAAGAGCAAAGTAAAAGAGAGATACTAGGAAGTAGGGAGCTCTTTTTCAAATGGGAAGGAGATCAAGACATGGAGGGGGAGAGGGAAGGGAAAAGGGATGAAAAAAAGAGTTGAAGAAAAGATGGAAAGAGAGCTTTACAAATGGGAAGGGGAACAAGAATTGGGGGGAGCAGGGAGGGGTGGGAAGGGAAGGGGATGAAAAAGAAAATGTGCTATGTGTATGTACCAACTCTGTGATAAATAGAATCATTGGGTACTGCAAACATGTACTAATAAAGATAAAAATAAAGCAAGTGTGCATGCACACCTACACATGCTCCATGTGCTGTCAGCTGCTTAGAATGCCTCGAGCCTTATGTGAACGAAGGAATGAGAAGATTACTTCTGCCTTTGCTCAGAGGAACTAGAAATACAGGAACCAGCACGTCTTGAAAGGCTGCTCATGGAGCTGTGGGACCCCAGTGTTTTCCTTCTAGAAACTCCTCTTTTTATTTCTTTTCTTTCTTTAAAGCAAAAGGGGCTCAGGGAGAGGGGGAGGAATGTCAGTGCTGAGAATGAGGAGGGGAGCTGACTGCCAACCCCCGAGTGACCAGCTCTGCAGTCTCATGGGTGGACCACTGAGGCACCTGAGAGCTGTCCGGAGCTGCTTTAAGCACCAGCTTCCCTGTCACCAGGAGAGAGAGCACCTACCCACATAGGGGTAGTGCTATTTCCCAGCTTCCTGGAGCCTGGCAAGGAAACCACATAGCTTTCTATTGCTGCTCCTTAGAACTCTGTCTCCCAAATCAAGGGAGGCTTTGAAGCTTGAAGTCAGCTGGAGTTGCCCAAAAGCATACTCTCTTTTTAACAACTAGAGATATAATTCACATAAGATGTACCATTTTAAAGTCTACACCTTAGTGGTTTCTGATATATTCATGAGGTTGTGTAAGCATCACCACTATCTAATTCTTTTTTAAATTAAGTTTATTGGTACATTTTAGGTATACAATACAGTTACAACCATTATCTAATTCTTACTGCCCCCCCCCCAGAAACCCCATTATTCATTCACTCCCTGTCTCCCCAAATCTTGCCAGCCACTAAGCTGCTTTCCATGTCTATCAATTTGCCTCTTCTAGATATTTTGCAGAAACCTCCCTGGGTAATTCTTTGTAACTCCATGCAAATCTATAATTATTTCAAAATAAAAAGTTTAAAAAAGGAATTGGGGAATGAAATAATTGAGCAGAGTCCTAATTATGGCTTAAAAAAGAAACCATCTCTTCTTTTCTTTTCTTTTCTTTCCACCCATGGCATACAGTATATCCTCAATAAATGTTTGTTGCCTATACTCATGCATATACCGACAGGTTTTGTTGCTTTATAATGACTATTTGTATGTCCGTATTTCATTGAGTTTTTCTCATATGTTCTAGAGTTCTCAAGAGCAGTCCCTTCTTGCAAGCTGTCAGAGCCACCATTTTGTTGTAGTGGCTTCACCTCATCTTGACTCAGGGATGAAACCATATCTGGAGCTCCCTGGGAAATCCTGATTGCTCTAAGCTAGGATGTCTCAGCTGTAGAGGATCTTGCCTTTCTGGGGGCATTTGACAACATTTGGAAACATTTTTGGTTGTTAGAACTGAGGATGTTTTCTATTGACATTTAGTTGATGGAGGCCAAGGATAATACTAAATGTCCTACAATGAATAGGACAGTCCCCACTGTAGCAAAGAATGATCTAGCCCCAAATATCTACAGTGCCTGAAACTGTACCAAACCAGTTGGACAGACCTAGTCCTTCAGTTGGCTGAGGCAGGAGTACATGACCCAGACCCATCCCATCAGCTGTGAGGGGTAGTATGAGACAGGCATGGTTGTGGAGAAACCCCGTGTCTCCATAGACCTACATGGAAGGAATGCTTGTTAATTGATGACTGTCTCCATGTAGACCTGGAGCTGGCTGAGAATCCAAGGGAGGCAGAGTAGAAAGACTGCATCCTTGGTAAGGTAGGTAGATAGATGAATTAAGCTTCTGGAGCTGCCTGCCCTCAGCACCTTTTGTTATGTGAAATGTCAAATAACAAGATCTCCTTATCCTTATCTGTTGGGGACAGTTGAAATGGAGTTTCTGTATTTGCAGCCAGCAAAGGCATTCTCACTCATGTGTTTCCTACCCCATGTTGCACTATAGTTTACATCACCAGCATTCTTATTGAGGATGTAGGTTGCTGCTGAGCAGCTATATTGACACTTACTGACTATTCCTCTGTTTTGACCACTCTCATTGCCCTATAATACTTATAATGAAGTACAGTAATTACAGAGCTGCTTATATGTAATTATATTCTCTGTAGGTTTTCTTCATACTTGCATTAGGAGATAATCCTAGCCATGGGATAAATGAAACCCATTGTCTTTTTGTTTATCTTAATACATTTGTATTTTTGGAATGTTTGCAGTTTTCCTGTTATGAACATCGTATATCACCATAGTGTGTGTGTGTATGTGTATATATATATGTGTATATATATATATACATGTATGTATATATGTATATATATAGGTTTTTTTTGGTACCAGGGATCGAACTCAGTACCTTGCGCTTGCGAGGCAGGCAGCGTCACTGAGCTAAATCCCCAGTCCCCTATAGTATATTTGTCAAAACAGAAAAGCCAACCTTGATACATTACTAGTAACCAAACTCTGGGCATCTGGATTTCACCAGTTTTTCCACTGATTTTTTTTTTCTGTGCCAATGGTGTTTTAAAACTAAATTGCTACTATTTGTATGGTTCAACCCAATATTTTTGTATGTGTTCTTTTGTACAGTTGACAATCTTTATCTGAGGCTTCATGATGGAGTGCAGGGCTTCTGAAGGATTTTGGAACCATGGAGCTTGGGAAATCTGACACAAGATAGGGATTCTGTGTTTGGAAAAAGAAGATAGCACATAGAAACTTGTATGTGCTTTCAGGAGGATTATAGATCTCAGCAAGCCCAGCTGTGGTTCCCCAAATAATTGAAGTGTGGTTTGCAACAGTCAGACCCCCCCAGAGATATTTGCCACATACTTTGTAATATTGTGGGATGAATGTATACCCCCATTTAACATCATTAGCCTAGGTATGTCACAAGAGATTCATTGGACAGTGAATTACAGAGACCCCTCCATGCTTTCTGTAGCTCTTCTCCAGCCTCCCACTCACCCCAGCTTTAAACTGGTATGCAGACACTAGATACAAATCCCAAGTACCAGATAGATTTCACATGACAAGGGAAGTGGACTTCAGAAACATGATGCTGAGTGAAAGAAGCAGAGGCAGAGATAACATACTCTATGGTCCAATTTCCACAAATGTCCAGAAAAGAAAAACCTGTAGAGATAGAAAGTAGATTAGTGATGCCTGGGGCTGGTATTGGGAAGGGGTGGTGACTGCAAATGAACACGAAGGATCTTACTGAGGTGATGGACATGTCCTAAAACTGAACTACATATTGTATAACTCAGTAAATTTATTAAAAATCACTGAATTATCCATGTGAAATGGGGTGAATACCTTAATGTATGCAAAGCATACCTTAATAAAATTATTTATAAATTTTTAAAAAGGGAGTTCATTTTCAAATTCAGATGATTACTTTGACTTTGTAACTGGAGAAAACAGACTATGTAGATTAGACTTGGCAGCCTCTAACTATGCAAAAGGGTTTTTGGGCTTCTCAAAATGTCTATACAATTGTCAGGGAAACTTGCCAAGAAGCCACATGTTAACATTGCCTAGAAGCTGTGCCAACTGTAAGGGGAGAATAATACCATGTAACAGCCTGGTAATCATTACTAGATTAAAAGTATAGTTGGTTTTCACCAAGGCAACCAACTTTTTCGTTCAGAGCAATTTATCTTATAGGATGACTCATTAATACTCCTGTTTGTTTCAGTAAAGTTGAAGCGATACCTGGTTACTGGCAATATTCGGAGTAAAGTGAATGTTTGTGCATAAAGGACCAATTGATATGTAGGCCTTTAAGTATCAGTATTCTTTTCTTTCACACATTTTTAGGAAGAACCTCCTAAAATTATATTATATGGTTTTTGTAATGTTTTCTTAAGACCTAGGGTTTGTACAAGTAAATGTCAAGGTTGACATGTTCTGGATTATACCACTGACTGCATGGATTGCCCACGTGTGGGTGGCCCTGATTTCAGACATTAACAAGCTCAAGACTGACTGCTGGCTCTGCCATTTGCAGTGTATCCCCAGGCAGGTTATTTGGGGTGTCCTAGCCTCAGTTTCCTCTTCCATAAAATGGGAACAAAGTATTTGCCTTCTTGGTTGTTTTAAAGGTTCAGTAATATGGGCTAAAGCATTTACATCAATGTCTAGTGCAGAATAGGCATTCACATTTTAATTTTTTTGTGGTCACATTCCTTAGTCATTTGTCTTTATGATCCTTCAGTTTCTTTACTCGCTGGCCTGAGTTGCTTCCTTGTTTTACTCAGAGTTGGATAGCACCAGCAGCAGCTCACCTGTGTAAAGGCAAGTGCTGGATTTCATAATTATTTTCCCTCTCTGCTTGCAGCTATTCGTTGCATCTTCTTGGCCTTGTGGCCAGGTAAATAAAGTTGATGGAAATGAAATATTACTAAAGAGAGGTAACACATTAGAGCATGGCCATCAAACTCTTTCTGTTAAGGACAGAGAGTAAATATGTTAGGCTTTGCAGGCCAGAGGGTCTCTGTTGAAACTGCTCACCTCTGCCATTTTAGCACAGAAGCAATAAATGATTGGGCTTGGCTGTGTTCCAATAAAACTTTATTTACAAAGGCAGGAGACAGGCTGGATTTGGCCCCCATGTAGTTTGCCACCCGATAGCCAAAGTTATGCTTTTTTTTTTACCATGTTAATACAACCAAGCTTTTATTCCTTATTAGTCTTTGTTCCATAACTAATAGTCTCTTAGTTAAATACTGGACAGATATTAAGAATAGGAGTTGATTCAAGGTCAAGATCTTCAGCCACATATTCTCCGCACACAAGATATGGTTTTTATATATGTATCAATAGCTTTTGGATGTATGTTTAAATGCCCAGGTGAACTTATTTTGGGATGAAGTGAAGTTTTCCCAAATTTCTCTGCTCTTTGGACTTTAGAAGGAAACTCTCAGAGAGCAGAGAGAAGATGGAGGAAGCCTCTCTGTTTTAATGCCTTGGCAAGTCCTTCTTTTCTCATGGCACTCACATGTTGTTGGTGAAGATGGAAGCAGGTGAAGTGGCATCAAGAAGCGGTGGGAAACAGTGAAGAGTTACTGTTAACATTCACTGCAGTATTTTCCTAGTAGCGTGTGGTAAAGCTGTAAATCCTCCCACCCTTAGATTCACAAGTGCCACTAAAATAGTGGTGGTTCTCAGCCAGGTATAATCGAGCCCTCCAGAGGACATTTGGCAATGTCTGGAGACATTTTTGGCCATCAAAAATGGTAGTGGGTGGGGGGAGTGTATGCTAAGGGCATTTAGTGGGTGGAAGCCAGGAATGCTGCAAAGCATCCTACCATGCACAGGATGGCCTCTCCCAACAAGAAGTGAGCTGGCCCTGGTGGCCACAGTGCTATGGCCCAGAACCTGCTCCAGCAGAGAGCCATTCTTTGACAGTCTTTGTCCATGTGGGGTTTCCAGTGTAGTGGTGGCAAATAGTGATAATGAGAACATCTGTACCGTGTAGGGTGAAAACTCTGGCAGGTGAGGTTGACAGGCCATATGGTGGGGCATGGGTGGCCATTTTGTGGAGGGCATCTGAGAAGGCCTTTGGGGTGATGCTTGCAGGAAGTGAGAAGGGAGCCCGAAGTGTCTGGGGACAGAGGCCAAGGTGAGAACAATTGGGGCCAGTGGCGGAACTACTGAGCTAAATCCCCGGCCCTAAGGTGAGAACAATTGGATGGCAGGGGGGCTGGTTGAGGTGAGGTGGGTCTTGAAGGGCCTGGTGAGCCATGGTAGGGACTCCAGCTGGCTGTGATTCTGAGCAAGTTCTGGGTTCGTTCTGTTGCGAACACTTTATGTTTTACTGAGGTTTCTCTGGCTGCTGTAGGGGACTAGGAGGGTGATAGCTGAAGCAAAAAGACTGGGTAGGCCATGGTGCCTGCATGCAGGGCCAGGAGGTGGTGGCTTAGGCCAAGGCAGCAGCAGCGGGGATACTGAGACCTAGGCCTGGTTTCTTAGGCCTCAAACCCTGTGTTTTGTTCCTCCATCTAATTGACCTGGTCCTGAGACCCTCCCTCAGAGTCTGTGATGGCTTGGTGAATAAAGGGCTCTCTGCCAAAATGGGTATCAAGCCTGCAGTGGGTCAGCACTGAAGAGCTAGGTTTTTTCTGTACTGTTTCTCAGCTTTGCTGCTGGGGCTGCAAGAAATTCCATGGAACAGCAGATTCTATGCCACACACATAGTGTGTTCTTGTTATTTTAGCAGGTGGACTGCATAAATAAAGATGGCATCTTTAGAGGAGAGTTGGATATGCTTTTTGCAATGCCCATAAGTTGTACTTGTGTTTAGAAGCTGCTGTTTTGTTATTCTTTTTAAGAAGTGATGGTCCGTTACTTTCTAATGGCTGGAGTGGATTGGAATCTAAAATGATAGTGCTGAAGTCCATGGTGACCCACTCCACAGAGCTTGTCACATACTTTCCTCCAGAAGAACACTGAATGTTTTTGAAAGCACCATGGCACTGTTTTATTTGCTATAGATATACTGATCAAAAGGCATTCTAGATAAATCATTCTGTGATTGACCTGACCCAGGTTAACCCAAGATTGTCATCTTGTTAATCTCAGTATCGAAAGCCAAGACACCAGAAACCAACCTTCCTTCTTCTCCAGCCCATATCATAAACCTTCAAAATGTCACCATGTACATGGCATATTGACAAAAATGTCAAGGATCACCAAGAATAGCTTCTTGCATTCACATGTAGTTACAAGAGAAGGACAGAGTAGCTTTTGCATTTTAAGTGCCACTGCAGTGGTCAGAACCAACAATTCTCATTTGAAGAGCTCTCAACACTCAGCTTTACCTTATGGCTTCAGACATACTCTGAATTTTTAAATATGAATACCTGTACTTACACTTTTAAAATTATTAATATAGCAATACAATTTTGTTATGCCATTTGTCACCAAGCTCCCTTTAGAATATACATGACTGTAAAGTTTTACATAAACCTGTGACTGATTTTTCCTGCGTCATTGTCAGTGTCTCAGCTGTCAACCTAGTGCCAGCTCAGTAAATATTTGATGGAATCCAAAGTCTGCATTTCCTTCTGATGGGCTCATTTTCCTCTTGTTATGTAAAATAGAGAAACATATTACTTTCTTTCCATCAATTTAGGAGTGCTTAGTAGCCACTCTTTCATCAGTTGGAGTGGATGTCATCCCTTTTTTGCGCCAGTGAACAAATGATACTTTTATCTCATTTTTGGAGTTTTAAAACTATGTGGACTAATCCCAGCCAGGTGATAGGGACAAGAGCTGAATTGTTTCTTCATCCTTTGTGACCTGTGAGCTTAGTTTGTGGAAGAGCCTTCTCTAAGTCCCTAGGTAGGTAGTTCACAGACAACTTGGATTCTCAGCTCTTCATCTCAAAGGTGACACCATCACTGTGTTGTGGAAAAAATGAGCACACCTCTGTCTTTCTTGTCTTTTCTTTTTTTTTGTTGTTTTTTTGGTACCGGGGATCGAACTCGGGTCCTTGCACTTGCGCAGCAGGTGGCGAAACCACTGAGCTAAATCCCCGGCCCATTTCCTGTCTTTTCTATATCACCCTAGTGTTGGGTTGCTTTCTCTCTCCATCTTGAGTTAAAGAAGGTCCCTTGGCATGTTCCAAACTACTAAAATAAGTTGAAGTCAGGAAATTTCTCATGAAGCAGACTAGTGACATAATGTTACCTCAAGCACATGAGTTATTGGAATTGGTCTTCTGAAGCAGTTGGCCAGCAATGCTTGCAAAGCTGGGGGTGGAAGAAATGGTTGGGTTTTTTTCTCACCCAAAAAATGCAGCCCTTCATGAAAGTTTATAATTCCATGAGTTTTGAACAAACCGATGTTCATAAATTTGTTTTTCTCACATGATTTGCTTCAAAAGTAAAGTTGCAACAGAAGTGTAACCTTTATGGCATGATTCTTTTAATAATTAGGTCTTACATTTGCTGGAAAGATGGGACCAAAGGACAAACTCTCCACAAGCAAGACAAGGTGTTGGAGAAAGATGTTAATTATAGCACAGGTTGTTTATAAAGGAGCAATTAAATACTATATACAGTGATCCCTCATAATAGCTAACTCTACTACAGTGGAATCATTTAATAAGTGTTTCACCATGTCTGATCAATATTGTTAGCACCCAATTTCTAAAGTGCCTGTAAGAACTGTTCACAGTGAACAGAATTGGAACATCATAGACTTAAAGCCTACTTTGAGGTGGGAATTGTACCTCAAATTGCCAGCAGGAATCACACACTCAAGGCATTGTCCTACCAGCACTCATGTGGCTGAGCTGAGTCCTTCCTGCCGAGTGATATCTCTAACCACTGGTGGTAAGCCAACTCCAAGTTAGACTATTTTTTTCTTCTGTTGAGCTGGCTATGGCTGCAGCTGAAGTCCGCCCCCCCCCCCACCCCGAACCCCCTGGTACTAGGGATCAAACTCAGGACCTTGTGTTTGCTAGGCAGGTGTGGTGCTGCTGAGCCAGATCCCTGGCCCTTCAAAGCTCAAATCTTTTTTTTCCCCCCCTTTGGTAGTGGGGATTGAACTCATTCAAGACCTTGCACTTGGCAGGCAGGCGAGGTGCCACTGAGCTACATCCCTGGCCCTGTGCAGCTGAAGTTTTGCCTACTGATTTCATCCTGGTTGGTTTTCCTAAAATTTCATTAATATTTGCCCTTATTTGATGGATATAATTGGCAACAGGTTTCTGTTTCCTTCAAAGTGTTCATCTATACAGACTAAACTATCTTTAGGTCATTCTGGGGGAATAAGACTGTGTGTGTGTGTGCGTGTGTGTGCGTGCGTGCGTGCGTGCATGCACATGTTTGTACCGGAGATCAAACCCTGGGCCTCAGGCATACTAGGCAGGTGCTCTACCATTGAGCTATATCCCCAGCCCAGGAAGGCATGATCTTGAATGCACTTGCTATTCTCATTGTGTTGCTCTTGAGTGCCTCATAGCTGTAATTTTGCCATGACCTTTATTTTCTGAATGTTACACATTTATAGTACTACTTATATTGTTTAAAAATACGTATCTTTTAGGGAGAGCAAGAGGCAGCAATGTCATACTATATTTGTGGTAAGTGTAGCATTAAGTAAAATCCTGAGGTCTTAGCCACAAGAAGTACTCCATTTTTATATTAATTGGAAGTTGTATGCATATCCTGCATCCTAACCTGGTGCTTTTCAATCTTAGCTGCAAGTAAGATTGATTCGGGCCACTGTATATTGTATATTTGTACACACACACACGCATACTGCACAACCCCAGAAGATGCGCCACCACAAAAGGTGGTCATCATCTAGGCCCAGAAAACCCTTGATATCCATTTTTTCTCCTTTTAGAAACAGTTGAGGCAAAATTTACATACCTTAGAACTAATTGCTAACCATTTAAAAGTACAGGTCAGTGCATCTTACAGTGCACTTACAGTGTTTCATAGCCATCACTTTTATCTTGTTCCAAGACATTTTCATCAGCCCTAAGGAAAGCCCTGTACCCATTAAATAGTCACTCTCCATTGCTCCCCACCTCCAGCCCCAGGCCACTACCAATCTATTTTATGTCTCTGTGGATTGGCCTATTCTGGACATCTCATTCGAATAGAAGCACAGGATACGTGTCCTTTTGTGGTTGGCTTCTTTCACTTAGCACAGTGTTTTCAAGATTCCTGCATATTGCAGCATGTGTCAATACTCTGTCCCTTTTTATGGCTGAGTAATATTCTACTGTATAGATAGACCACATATTATTTATCCATTCATCCACTGATAAAATATTGGGGTTGTTTCCACCTTTTGACTGTTTTGAGTAATGCTGTTCTGAACATGTATGTGAATTTGTTTGTGTCCGTCCTTCCTTCCTTCCTTCCTTTCTTTCTTCCTCCCTCCCTTCCTTCCTCCTCCTCTTCCTCCTCCCGCTCTTCTTCCTCTTCTATATGTAGGAGGGGAATTGTGAAATCACATGACAATTGTCTGTTTAACTTTTTGAGGATCTACCAAACTCCTTTTCCAGAGGAGTTACACTATTTTACATTCTCATCAGCAGTTAGGAGAGTTTTCCCCCACATCCTTGCCAACACTTGTTATTTTGCATTTTTTGTTCATTTTCTTGATTTTAAAAAAACAGAGCCAACCTAGTGGGTGTGAAGTGGTATCTCATTGTGGTTTTAATGTGCATTTCCCTAACAACTTATGATGTGGAGGATCTATTCATGTGCTTCTTGGTCACTTGTGTATTTTTGGAAATATTTCTGTTGAAGTCCTTTGCACATTTTCCATTGGGTTGCCTTTTTGTTGAGTTTTAGGAGTCCTTTATATATTCTGGGTACTAGATACTTAAAAGATAAGTGGTTCTCATCTAGTCCTGAAAAATATTGAAAAGTATTCCTGTTGGGTTCCATTAACAGCCAGGCCAAGATTCAATTCTTTGGGAGCTTCCTACCAAACACGTGGGAAGTATTCCAAAAAACAAAACTAAATGAAACAAAAACACAGGACTTTTCTCTCAAGTCACCTCAGTGAGTCTGATACCTGCTCCCCCCACAAAGTAGCAAATATGAAATCACACGGCAAAGGAATTCTTTAGCTGAGGTAACGGATGACCTAACTGAATGAACATGTGGCACCAAAACAGAGAATCCATTGGTTCTGTAGGGAATCAGCTGGCATTACTGGCTCCTTACTTCCTCTTCCCCCGAATGCTCTATCAAGAGCATTTGTTAAATGTGCCCCTTTTCATGATCTCTCATGTAATAGGATGTTCCCGCCCTACACCAAGACTTGTCATGTTGTTAGACTTCTTAGGATATGACACTTCATTCACCCAAAGGGTACCTCAGCTTTCCTGCATACAACTTAAAGCTGCGCAAATTATTATTTCTTTTGGATTGTTTCACTTGAGAGAACACTATTGGTGCTTGCTTGAAATGTCGCTTTACTCCTGTTAATAGGTCAAATTGAGGTTCTCCACTTGGAAGAACAGCCTCCTTTGCCCTGATATAGCATACCTGTTATTCCAAAGGGTGGCTGGAGGATTGGCTCACAACTGAGAAGGTAGGGGGGTCCTCATGTTGGGGATTTCTCATGATAGAAGTTCTTATCTAATAGCAAGCTCGCATGAAAGCAGGTGAGGCTGGGGTCCCAGGGCTCTCTGTATCACAGGCATCTCTTAAGAGAAAACCCCATGCATTGCTGTAACATCTGCTTTCTTGTAGTGTGCTTTGTCACCCTGGTGGTTCCCTTGGTGCACCTGAGTCCACAGGGGATGGAGAATGTGCCGTATGTATGTGAATGATCTTTCCTGCTTGTTCCTTCCTCTCCAGTCCACCTGGATTCCCCCTTTCCTACCTATCTGATGAAGCCACCACAAAAATTCCAAAAGTAGGGCCGGGGATTTAGCTCAGTGGTTTCGCTGCCTGCCTCGCAAGCAGAAGGACCCGAGTTCAATCCCCGATACCAAAAAAAAAAAAAAAAAAAAAAAAAATTCCAAAAGTATAGAGTTCAGACAACTTCTAGGTTGGTAAATGTATCCCACATACTGGGGGGATGCACGTCCCTACTCTGTAGAGGCAAAAACTCCTGTGCTTCTCTCTAAGCTTCTAATCATACCTTGGTTTTTTTGGTAAGCAGTCCCATCCAGGAGCTCACCAAGAGTCCCTCATTAGAGCAAAAGATGCTCTTATTCCCCAGGAAATGCCAAGGGATAAGGAGCTCAGTGCCAGGACCTATGGATAGAGACCAAATATATATTGCTTTGCATGCCGCAGTATCACAGTTCCTGACTGCTCACCTAGAAGTGTCCCTCTCCACTTGGACACCAAGTATTTGGGAGACTGTTGAATATTTATCTTTGAGCATCACTTGTGCAAGTGGCTCTAAACCCAGATCTCAAATCTGAATTATCTAAAGAGTGTTTCAGAAATACCGTTGTCTGTGCTCCACCCCAGACAGATTAAGTCCAAATCCTGGGGTGAATCTAAATATCCCTGGCCAGGGTGCACCTTGCTCACATTAATGAATGAATATTCATGATTTCAAGTCCTTCTGAAGCTTGGACAGATAAGTCTTGGAAGCTAGAAATGTTGGAGTTTGAAAAGGAAAAAGAAAGGTAGAATAGCTCTAAATATCATTGTATTACCTCTTTGGAGTAGGGTGAGGTGTAGGGATGAGGATAAAAGTTTGATGTTCTCCTGACCACAAAAAAATTTATGTTTATGTCGAATAGCTTCCTCTTCTCAGCTTCCATAGCTCTCTGTCTATGCCCCTCCCATTGGGTGAATCTGTAGTGTAGTGGTGATTTGTTATTTGTTTACTCCCTGGTGTAGCTGAACTCCTTGAGGTCAACTCCTGGCACTGAGCATCTCAAATTGCTTTCCTGCAGTGAATATTTAAGCAAATGAATAGCACTTTGCAGTTTTCATAGAGTCTTTCCTAGGGTGGGGTCCACCAGTTCTCTCATCCTTAGCCAAGATACATGCCTGAGGCTTGTGAGCATCATTTAAACCAAGTTTCATGCATGC
This sequence comes from Heterocephalus glaber, assembly GCF_053883595.1. Classification (NCBI taxonomy): domain Eukaryota; kingdom Metazoa; phylum Chordata; class Mammalia; order Rodentia; family Bathyergidae; genus Heterocephalus; species Heterocephalus glaber. The sequence goes on along the minus strand of NW_028258369.1, from coordinate 20,671,131 downwards.
CTCTCCTGGCAGGAACTCTCTGCACATACTATCTCTCTGCTGGTCCATTCTGCATGAGAATGTTCCCACTTCTATGCCTCACCTTGGTGTGATCATTACAGAATGAGATGCCCAGATGGTCAGATGGTCAGTGGTAGCAAGGAGTGGTGGGGACTTTGGTGAGCTGGCAAGCAGCCCCTTCTAAAGGGGCTAGTCAGCCTTAGCCAGTCAGCCTTTTGTCTTTGGGGACTATAATCCCTGTGTATCAGCTCTTCTGATTCTCATGAGTTAGAAATTCCAGATTTTGAAATGAAATCCACTGAGTTAATGACCCATAGAGGCCTCGGTAGAGCATCCCGCGGGCCAACGTAGCAAGGCAGACAGAACACGTCTGCTGGTGGAGGTAGCCTGGGTGGCTTTGGAGTTGCCTGGTTCTAGTTCTCACCACCTGGCTCACCCTTCTCCCAGGCAGAGGGAAGCAGAACTTGGAAAGTCAAGCATTCAGTGATGACCCCACTTGCCCCCAGGAGTCATAGGAAGAGAAGGCCCTATTGGATTCTGGGTAAACTCTGTAAAAAAATGGCTCCTTTTATTTTCCCATCCACTCCACTCACAATTACTGATGCATTTGGATGTCTTCTCTTGTGTTTTTTTTTTTTTTTTTGGTACCGGGGATTGAACTTAGGAGGCAGGCAACAGAACCACTGAGCTAAATCTCTGCCCTCTTGTCTTTTTTGTAAACAAAGGAACCAAAGGGTGATCATATTTGAAGTAAATTTAAAGCTGCCCTTTCTCCCTGACCATTTAATGAAGCACTCCCATGTTATTACAGTATCTTACTAAACATGCTTTAAAAATTATTCCAGGTAGGCTTCCTGAGGACAGGAATTCTGCTTTAGTTTCTGCTCCATCCACAGGATCCAAGCAGAACCTCACATGGAGCAGGTATTCATGAATTACTGTGGAATGATTGTTGATATGCAGCAGTCGTGGGATCATGTCCTTATCATTGGACATTTGACATGTTTCCTTTTTCCTGCTATTGTAAATAGAATTGTGATGCACTTCTTTAGATACATTAAGCTCTTTACATATTTTAGATGTTTTCATAGGTGGTACGATAGGCATTTGGGGCTGGAGCATTCTCTGTGGTAGGGACTGTCCTGTGCTTCAGCGGATGTTTAGTGACCTCCCTGGCCTCCATCTACTAGATGTCAGGGACACTTCCCATCTGCCATTATGATAACCAAAAATGTGAATTGAAGAGTGTCAGTGTCTTTTAAGATTTTTGACCTTCAGGAAGTAGACTTTGTGAAGATGGGAAAGGGATCTGATCCAGGGATAGGGGGAGACGGGAAGGTAGAGAAGTAAAAATGATTAAGATGCAGTATGTATATGTGTCAGTTCCCCAATATGACTGTAATCATTATGTATCACGAACACTCACTAATAAAAAGGCAGATGTTTTATAATCAAATTAATGCATATACTTGATCAAGAAAGCAGAGGCGTTTTATTAGATTAGATTAAGTAGTATAGCTATTTATATATTATATTGCATTAAACAAGAGGTGACAAGGAAGGAAAAGATATTTTGGCCCTTGAAACATGTGCTGCTTGGGACAGCATTTCAGTGACCTGTTGCTCACAGCCTCTGCCTATCCTTCCCCCTTTTCACCTCTTCTCCTCTCTGTAAGGATTGAGGCTCATCCTACTGCCCTTAACTCCCAGAAGCCATACAGTCTGCGTGTCCTTGGGCTCTTATGACAAGGCACCACCAGCTTGGGGTCTTCACCAACACATGTTTTCTTTTCTCACAGTTCTGGAGGCCGTAAGTCCCAGCTCCAGTTTGGGCAGAGTTAGTTTCTGGTATGGACTCTTTCTGGTTTGTGGACAAACACTTTCTATCTGCGTCCTCACAAGGCAGAGAGTTTGTTTTCATATTCTTGTTGGGACCCCCGCCCTCCTGGACCAGCCCCCACCACGACCTCATTTAACTTTTATCACCTCGTCATAGGCCCTATCTCCATATATAGTGATATTGGGGCTTAAGGCATCAACATGAGCTTTTTGTGCGACACAGTTTAGTCTGTAGCATTCCACCAATGACCCCTCAAGGTGCATGTCCTTCTTACATACAAAATACATTTATTCCATCTCAGCAGTCCCCGAAGCCTTAACTCATTCCAGCACCAATTCTAAAGTCTAAGGTTTAGAGTGTCTTCTAAATATCATCTAAATCAGATGTGGCTGAGACTTGAGGAATGATTCATTCTGAGGCAGAATTCCTTTCCAGCTGTGAACCTACAAAACTAAGCATGTTTTGTGCTTCCAAAATGCAGTGGTGGGGCAGGCACATGATAGACAGTCCCATTCTAAAAGCGAGAAGTAGGAAAGGAAGGAGGTGGCGGGCCCCAAGCAGTCCTAACGAAAGCAAGGCAAATTGCATGAAATCTTAAGGCTTTGAGAATAATCTTCTTTGGCTCAATGCCCTATTTTTCAGGCCCGGTGGGGCAGCAGCATCACTGTCATGGCTCTGCAAAAGCCCTTTCTCTGAAGCCCAGGAGACAGCCTTGTCCCTGGGCCTGTGGTGGGGTGGCACCTTTGATGAGTGCCTTTCCCGAAGAATATTCTCAGTTTATGTTCATATCTGAATATTCTTATGGTTATGTCCTGTAGAACCCTAAAGCCCTGCAATGTTCTTTCATTTCATCGCAATTTCTGTGTCCCTTTTAGGTTGAACTGACAGTCTCTCTGCTGGCCTAAGCCCATCTTGATTCCTGGCTGCTGCTGAGATGTCTGATAAACATCATGGGTAACCTCTCTATGGGGTGTTTATCAGCAGCACCCTTGATATTCTCTCCAGAACAAGCGACTTTATTTTTCATGTCTCTCCATCTGTTCCTGTGTCCATCCTTCAGTCCATCTGTCCATCCAGCCCTATCTCTCTCTATCTGTCTGTACCCTTTGAAAAATTTCTGGACTCTAAAGCATCTGGAAGGCCAGTGACACCCACACTGGGCCTCTTTGGTACCAGCAGTGAGATGTAGGTGTAGGCCCAAGTAACACAGCAAACTCTTGGCCTGGCCCACACACACTGGGCCAAATCACCTGAGACGGGCTGTGTGTGTTGGCATAGAGTTAGTTCCCTTGGGGGCTCACACTCTGGGCCCTCTTCAAAGAGTTCAGCAGGGCCATCAAAGGGAATGGTGAGGTAAATGGGACTTGCTAATGTGCAGAACTGCCTGGCCACCCATATCGCTGGAACAATGCTTATCAGAACTCCGCGGTGAGTTTCTTTGCTCATGCAAACCTTGTATGTCCAAGGTGTGCTTAGTGATGGCAGAGGGGACATGACAGGAGATCCAGAAACCAAAAAGGCCAAACAAAAGGCATTGCTTTCTGACTTGTCCTGGCAATCCAGTCTCAGAGAATGAGACTGGAGGGACACAGGCCTTTTGTCTTTGTATCCTCCAAAGCACCATCCCAGTGCTCTAAACCCAGCAATGACCCTATTTCACAATGTCCTCTCCCTCCAGGCAGCATAGCCCCCTTTCTCTGGAGAGGTGGCCTCACCACAGGCTCAGGCAGTTCTGATCCCAAGGCTCTGCTCTGAGTCTTCAGCGAAGGTCAGGTGTCTTCAGATGCCCCCACCAGACTCTGCACATAGTGAAGTTAAGGATCTCAGAGGTTTTGGCCCCCAGAACCTAGCACCGACAATGGAGTGCACTATGCTAAGGAGGGTGAAGGACTGGAGGGACGCATGGTGATGTATTTGTATACTGGCTTGGTTCTACATAGCTAGCGTAGGGTTTGAAGTGATTGTTATGCTATGGAGTATTTTCTCTGCTTGGGGAAGTTAGCTTCTTTTCACTTCTAAATGACAATTTAGAGCTTGCTATCAAGACACCCTGAGCTATTGGTGGGCCTGGCCTCTAAATGTTTTCGATTCAGTGTTGTTGCCCACAGTGCTTCTCTGAGGGTTTTATTTTATCATTTTTGTGACTTGATATTGAGCAAAATAACAGTCCCTGTACTAGTGCCCATTCATTATTTTGGGAGTGGCTTTCTGTATTAAAAGATGTTGCAAGCCCAGCCCAGTAATACCTGGACTGTTTCACTCTTGTTTGTTTGTGCACCTCTGTGTCGAGCCTCAGCTGGGGGTACTATGAAGATGATGACAGTGACCTGGATCTTGCTTTCTTGGAGCACATCAGGGGAGACAAGCATTGCAGAAATCTTTACACAGGCCAGGAGTTCCCTCTTTGGCAGGCATGTGAGAGTGCAGATACACTGCCAAAGTGCACATTCAGTGTCTTTCTGGCTTCCCTTAGAGGGAGAACCATCAGGGGCATGGGAGTGAGGAGCAAGGCTTACAAGGTCAGCATGAGAGCGCGTGTTACTCCTGTAATGGCAAACAGTTGAGCTGATGATGTTCCCCCAACTCTTGGCCAGGGCCCTGGTGAATGGCTTCACAATGGAGTCAAGGAGCCTGGCCCCTGCTATGGCTGTTCCTGGTCCAGTGCTAGCTCAGGCCTCCTGGTTCATGCCCTGCTCTGCTGGCAGGCTTCTTCTTGCCCGTACTGCCCATCTCTGTCTGCTGTCCACTTTCTCTGCAGCCCAAGGGCTCCTTCACAAAGCAGATCTGCCGATGACCCGCCCTGCTTCACATTCCTGAGTGGCTTTGTGCCACCTGCAGAGCTCAGCTTGTATTTTTTATCTGGACATCCCATGCTTTCTTCAGGAGGCTTCCTTTCCCCAGGCTCTCCCCTGCCCCACCTGGATGGGGCGAGGGCATGTCCCCTGTCCATGTGGGACTGGCTTCACAAGGCTCAGGTGTCTTCCCCCTCTCCCTTGTGCTCTCGAGAGGTAGGTTCCTTTGGGCCTTGCTGCCTCTGTTCAAAACCAGCCCTTCCACCTGGAGCCGTGCTTGTTTACCTGGGTAGCTCTGCCCCTGGGCGCTGAGCTTTGGGAACTGGTTTCCTGAAACTGGAATTCCCAGACTAGCAGCATTTTGGGTATACATGTAGGCACATTTTTCTAGGAAGGAGATTGATAGCTTGTCTCAGATTCCCAAGGAAATCCAAGACCTAAAAAGAACTGCTGTATTAAGAGCTTACTAGTCTCTCCATCCTTCAGTGGCACACAGTTAATGTCAGAGATGTTTGGTATTTTCCCTTTATACTTTTGTTCATGGCTTCATTTGGTGATAGTGCAAAATTGTGCCTATAAATTGTAGAATTCTCATGTCCCAAAGAAAACAGATTACAACTGCTGAAAAGGTGCTTTTTTTGGAAAGAGTGGTAATTAGTGCAAAAAAAAAAAAAAAAGCAGGTGATAAAAGCCTTGATGCCTAGTGCAGGACTTTGCCACTAAGCTTCAGTACAAAGGGGAGAACTTAATCTACGCGATATTTGAAAAGTTTCCATTGAGATTCCAGAAGCCATAGGACTGTGACATGGCCACTGCTAGTTGTCTGGGGATGGCTGGACCGTCCCAGGTTGCCTCCCCTGTGATGCCATTTCTAAAGAATGTTATTGTTCAGTCTCTTCCCTCTTCTTGGCCAGTGTGGTTTTCCTCTCCCATTTTAGTTGAATTTACTTCTTCCGTCGATTGTTATTATTTGTTTCTTTTTTCCCCAAATCCTTCCTTAAAACCTCCCCTTTAAATTTTTAAATATCCCTTCCTGTCTCTTACATTCAATAGTAAATTAAGAGCCAAAATGTTATAATGCTGTGTTTTGTTTTGAAAGGACCACACTAAGATCCCCTGCTAGCATTTTGACAATGTTAAAAGTAAAATCTGGCTGGTAATTTCCCTAACTCTGCAGAATAATCATTAGAGATTTGGCAAGAGGGTAAGGGAGATGAAACTATTATTTAAAAGCAGAGTATGGTGCATATTATGCTTATTCCTAAAGGACTCTTAGAGCCCTTTGCTTCTGCTGGCAGTTCTTTCCCTGCACTCCTTGGTGGAGATGTGAAGAGGTGGCTGGTTCTGCATGCATTCATCTGAGTCCTCCATTGCCCTCACCTGTGTCCCCTTCTCACCGCTTCTTAGGTGTGTGTCCCTGAGCTCAGTTTCCTTCTAGGTAAAATGAGGATTGAACCCGGGGCCTCACATATGCTAGGCATGTGATATACACTGAGCTGTATCTCCAGCCAGGATGTAGTTCTTAAAACTGTTATGGTGATTAGGTGGAGTTCCTCCTGATTGGCCAAGCACAATGCTGGGCTTTGCTGCAGGAGTGACAAATGTGGCTGCATGGTATTAGTTGTGGTTGCAAAACTAACAAGGTCATATGCAGCGAGTGGCCCGGTGCATTGTGTGTTTCAATGCTTATGTGACTGGATACATATGTGTACGATCAGCCCATTGTATCTGTGGGTCCATACATGCAGATTCAGTTAACCTTGGATTGGAAATATTTGAAAAAAAACCATTTGAAAGTAAACACGTACAGACTTTATTTTGTGTCTTTATTCCCTAAATAACACAGTATAACAACCACTTATGTAGTGTTTCCATTGTGTTAGGTTTTATAAGTTATCTAGAGGTGACAGCGTATACAAGAGAATGTGTGTAGGTTATATGCAAAAACCATGCTATTTTCTGTGAGAGACTTGAGCATCCATGGATTTTGGTATCTACAGGTGTCCTGGAACCAGTCCCCCTTGGATTCCAGGTGCAACTGTATAGACGCATCCTTTCCAACTACTGCTGACTGTTACCAAAAGTAGGCAGACTGTTTTATATCATATGTGCAACCAAAACACAAGTTTATGACAGTACCCTTGTGAAGTGTGATGTCCTCTAACATTTGCTTTTTAAAATAAAAAATTTCTGGGGACCTACTCATTTGATTTCATTTCTCACTGATAGGTTGTGCCTATAGTGTGAGAGCTCTGATACAGAGTAATGTGTTGAGTGAATACAGAGGATCTAAAACCTATGGTTTAGAGAACGTTTCAACACATGTTCAGGTATTTGGAAGATATTCTGGCACATCCATTAGCCACGACTTAGAATTTGTGGATCAAAATCTCCGGATGTATCTCACAGCTTAAAGTGAGTTAGATGACAGTGAATCTAGCAATAGCTGCTCCCAAGTATTCCCTAGGAATTGGAATCCTGTCATTGTTTTCATCTCACTTCACATGAAATAATGGGAATCTCAATGTGAGTGTATATTTTTAAAAAGTTTTAGTAAGGTATAATTTGCCATACCACAAAACACACTCAGTATAGAGTTGGGTGGGTTTTGGTCAATGGTTCCAGCTACATGACCATCAGCACAGTTAGGTTTTAGAACATTCCCACAGCTTCTCACCATCCTCTGCTCTAGCTCTGTGACTGCCGACCTGCTTTTCTGCTGCCTTTTGGGAAAAGGCATATCTTAGAAGTCAGACTCTCCTGTGTGTCATCACTTCTTCATCCTCCCGAATGAGTGAGCAGTAGTGGCTGGGGTTCTCCCCGGGGACTAGCCAGCCTGGTCTGGGGCCCAAGGGGGAGGACTTACATGGGTGCTCGAACACATGTGTAGGGTGAGGCAGCTGCAGAATGAGGAATCAGAGCTGACTTGGGGACCTCGTTGCGAGGGCCCTCCAGCCTGCACTGGCTCCTCTCCCTTAGCTCTGTGCATCCAGGATGCCATTCCTAACTCGACAAGCCCATGTTTCCGATGGCGCTGGTAAACAGATCCTGAGCACCTGTTGTGCCCAGGCCCCAAAGAGGAAGCCATGCATCTGTCAGGCTGTAGCCTCTTCTCCCTCGGGTCCGGTCTTGAGCCTCAGATCTGCACACCTGCTTGCGAGTATACTCTCTTGAGACTTGCACCATCTAAAAACGGCCCTAGAGCTGCTGTGAACATATATTTGGGTGGCAGACAGCTCAACTTTGATCAAGTAAAGGAACTCATCCTATATACACAACAGAACACCTTCTGGGCATGCCTTTGAGCTCCATGGGAGTTGGGTCAGAGTTGGAGGAGATGCCAGTCTTGCCCTGAAGGTACCAATCCTAGGGGAGATGTGGCAGGAACAAACAACCACTTTCTGCCTACTGTTTAATAAATGTCACAAAGCAGATCAAGTGCTGAGACTGGCCAGAGAAAGGGCAGTATGTTTCCTGATGATGAGCGGAGTCTGGACAGGATGACTCTGGACCTCAGAAGAAGTATTGGGATGTGAGCTAGAGGCGGGTAAAAGGGAAGCACGGTAAAGAGGAAGAACAGGCCAAGTTAGGGCATAATGGTTCCCATGGGCTGTTGCAGAAGTAGATGGGCAACAAGGGACCAGAGAGAAGCCAAGAGTCGCCTGCATGTGGCTTTGTGGTCTCAGAAATTCCCATCAGGAGGTTCTGTGGTCAGATATTTCCTAAGTGGCCTCACTCTTAGCTGGGTGGATTTCAGTGTGATCAGTCATAGGATCAAATGACTGCATGAGCCCCCAGATAGCGAAAGTCTCCGGCAGACTAGCCATAGCCGCATGTCACCGAGTGCCTGAATCCTGGTGAACCTGAAATGGAGAAAGCTTAACAGGTAAAACACACTCCAGATTTTAAAGGCACTGTGCTAAAACATTCCCAGTTATAATTTTATAGTCATTATATTTTTTAGTTGCTCTCTCATTTTATTTTGCTTTTTTCCTTTTTATTTTTATCAGTGTATGTTTGTAATACGTAATGGTTACATTCCTTGTGAGGAATTGGTCCATATACACAGTACCTCTTAATTCTTTTCAAAATCCCCTTTCCCTTCCCTTCCTACCTGCTCCATCCATCTCTTGACCCCTTCTGTTTTTTTCTTGAGGAATTTGTAGGAAAATGGGTGTACCTTAAGACTGTAATTGTGAGTAGAAGAAATGAGACACACAAGCTTAAATATGGCATGTTTTCTCTTATATAGGAAACCCAAGGCATAAGTAAAGAGCAAAATGAAAGATAGTAGGAAGTAGGGAGATAGATCTTTCTCAAGGTCACTACATTTTAAAATGATATTTTAAGCATATTGGGTTAAATATGGTATATATTTAAAAACAGATTCTACCTGTTGCTTTTTACTGTTTTAAATGTGTGCACATGAAGCTTTTGAGTTAAACATGTGGCTGTCAATGTGTTTTCCACTGTGCAGTACTTTCCTGGGGAATTCATTTTACTAACTGGATGGATTTTGCCTTTCTTTTACCTTAATTTGTACACGTGGAGCGTATATGTGGAGGACAGCATATTTTCATGCCGTCTCAGGCACATGCACTTGATGGGCTTGCAGAGAAACTCCTCCCTCCCCACTGCTGGGTGGTATGCCCAGACTATGGCTGCAATTGATCGAGCACCCTCTGGGTGTGGTTTCCTTTGGGTGGTAGCCTGACATCTTGGCTCGAGGTCAGCTTGCTTTTAAACTGTGTTCCACTCATACAGTATTGTGCTGCTAAATCAGAATAATAATGATACTCTCCTCGTGTTTAGAGGCAAAGAAATGACATGGAAGAAAAGCAGTCATTTATAGAGTATGCAGTAAGTTCCAGAAATCTTGATATCAGTCTCTGCCTTCCTGCCCACCCCCTCCTCGTGCAGGTGAGAAAAGAGAGGCCCAGTGAGACTGACTCATCCGTCCACTCAGGGCAGCAGTTTTAATAAGTGTTGCAAGTATAGTTTCCTCGCTTGCACTGGTTCTCCCTTTGTGTTGGAGAAAGTGATTGCCAGCTATGCCTATGACTCAATAAAATATGTATTCAGTCACCAGTCCCCGGGTGCCATCACACCAGTGCCTGAACACGTTTGAGAACCGGTTGGATCAGACCACTGAGGAAGCAGGGCCTAGGAAGTTTGCTGGTCTTCCTAAATGCCTCTTGCCTGATTTTTGTTGGGACAGTTTATTCTTTGCTGGAGGGTAGGACCTCTTGCCAAGATCCTGCCTCTTTGTATTCTCTGGACACTTCCTTGCAGGTGGACAGGCCTACATTCAGGAAACCATGTAATACATAATGAGTTGGCTTGGTCAGTACAGAATGGGAACAAAACGATAAAGGAGGTCTTCATCAGTATTTCACCCAGCTCTCGTAGCTGGATGAATGGCCTTTCTCCTTTTGAAGGCTAGCTCAATCTATACAAAGAGATTTTTTTCAAACGAGGATTAACCTTGTAGTAACCTGGCCTCCCACATCCTGCTTCTCTTGTTGTCTAGATCTTGTGATCTCAAATTCAAAAGTACTCTTTTCTTTGTCCATTCTATCCCCTTCCATTTTTTTTTCTTGACTGTTAATTGGCTCCGTTCTGGTTTTTCAATGGTATCAATTTCTGAACTTGGCTGGATTAGATTATCAAACCCTTTAATGAAGCCCTGTTGTACTGAGGGCACTGGCTTCGAAAGGTGATCAGAAGAACAGCATCCTTTCATAACCCACAGACTAGTAGGGGAGGTAGCCATGCCAAAGAATGATGCAGTAACAAGTAAGAAGCACTGTCTATAATAAAACTACAGACACTGGTCCCTTTTATCCCCTTCCCTCAAAACCTCAGAGTGGGAGAAGGACAAATCACCCAATCCTCACCAAAAAATATTTATACTTGGCTAACTTTTTGTGACTCACTGAAGATACTCGCATCATCAAATGAGACTAAATGTTTGGACTTTTCACAGATTCTCATTCTTTCCCTCTTGTCCAGTTCTCCAAGTGTGTTAGCCAGCTAATCACTCTAGTAAACAAATCCAAAATTTTGATTCCTTAGCCCACTAGAAGTTTCTTGCTATGTCAGTTCAGTATGGGTAGTGAAGGGACTTCCAAGACCCTCTGATCCACAGAGTTATTCAGGGACCCAGGATTCTTCCACGATTGGTTCACCCATCTTTTGGAGCTTTGCTATCCTCCACTGGATCTTCTACTTTTGGCCAGTAGGCAAGGGAAGAGAGAGGGCATGGAGGTCCTCCCAGAAGCTTATGGGTCAAGCTCAGAAGGTTGTACATTACTTTAGCTCACATCCCATTGGCTAGAGCCCAATCATGGGGCTCTACCCAGCTGCAAGGGAGGCTGGGAAGTATGCACTCTTCCTGTGGCCTAGAGGGGCACATAGTACAGTTGCTGCTCTATTACTTTGAATACCAAGTGCTGACTTATGGGAGGCAGCCTTTAAATATTGACGCGGTTGGTGGCTATTGTTACTGGCTATTGAAAGATGCATCTGGCAAACTGCTCACTGGGGTTTTGTGACCTGAGCGATACTGCTGCTGGGATATGAGTAGCATTGACCTTCGAACTCAGGCATATTGACTGTGAACAGTTGCCCCAGCTCCCTCAGGCTGGCTGGCCCATTGCTCCACCATGAAAAGCTTTGCCCTGGAGAATACCACCATTTGGCTTTGCAGGTGGAGGCTCAGGAAGACATGTGCAGCTCTGTGGGGAACTGTGTTCCTGAGAGGGACATAATTTTGAAAAATCTCAGTAAGCTATACCTGGTTGAGGGTTAAAGAGTAGCACTGCAGCTTGTTGCTACTAATGCACCAAGATAGATCTGGTGACATCATTTCATTTTTCAGATTGAAGATTTGAGAGCAGAGGCCTCCTGAATGCACTTTGGTGCTATTTGGGCAAAAGGGTTTACCTGACCCTGATTCTTTCATAAATTTATAGCCATTCATAAAACCTTGAAAGAGCCTTTTCTATTGAGGAGCCATTTGCTTTTCAGATCAATCTGGGAACTTATCCGTGAACTGGTAGTTTTGTGTAGGAGACAACAGAGAGACTGCAGGGTGTAGTTTTTTTAATTCTCAAGAAGCCTATTTTCATATAGGAATAACAAATGTTATTTAAGAGTGATCAGTTCTAAGGCTCTGTTACCAGTTGGGACTCTCATGTTTCATGAGTACATTGAATATCAGTTACAGTGTTTAGACTGGGTTCTGGATGTGATTATTCTTTACCCTGAATTCTAAAATTGAGTCTTGATGACAACTGCCAGTTCAGTTTCTGTACATATTCTCAATGAACATCTGAGGCAAGAAGGGACATTTTAAATGATTATTCCGAACGACTGGTCAGGACTAACATGGCAGGTTTGTGGTACATTCACCACTGTTTAAAACTTTGACAAACAAAGACTCTTTCTAAAAAAGCCTCTCAACTTCATTTTGGGGGCAGTCAGCATCCCTGGTAATCTGCTGACTGCTGCTCAATGCTCGGTGCGAACCTTGGCTCTGGGGTGTGAATGTTATGCCACCAGAAGCTTGGAGAAGCAAGTAGCACAGCACACAGAGTCGAATTCACCACGTAAGTAACCACAAACGGGCTGGTATCCAAGTTCGGACGGGCGGGCTTCGAAACTCACTGGGAGCCAGGTATCTTCGAAAAGGTAAAGGAAGTCATTATGATTTCTTGAGGATTGGTTTGGAACTGAAATTGAGATTAATAGTATCCTCTCCGAATAGCATATTAAAAACAAGCATGAATTGAAAGTATAAAGATGATCTTGTTCCAGGAGACTGGAAAGAGTACAGTCCAAGTGCCAAAGGATTACTCTGGCCTCCTTCTGATAAAGTGTGCACTGAATCAGTATTTACACCTTGCTCTCTGCTCCCACCTTCTGCTCCTCACCTCAGCTTTTCTGCAGTTTGGTACAATTGGTGTCAGATCTCCCAGCCCTCTGAGCCCAGGCTGGGAAGGAGGGTGTGGGCTTCTAGCACTATCTCCCACTGCTCTGCCATCTTCTCAGGCTCCACAGCCTCCCCAGTGTCTTGTGGTTGGCAGAGTAATGACCCCCAGATGTCCATGTGCTAGTCCCTGTAACCTGGGAAGATGTCTTATGTGGCCAAAAGGACTTTTTTGCAGATGTGATTCAGTTAAGGTTCTTGCAATGGGGAGATGATCCTGCTGGGCCCAATGTCATCCCCAAGGTCCTTATAAATGGGAGAGGAAAGCAGAAAACTGAGAACTAGAGAGACAGTGTCCTAAGGGAAACTCGGCTGGCCATGGCTATCTTTGAAGATGGAGGAAGAGAGGGACCACAAGGACGATAGCAGGCTAGGGGGCCAAGGAAACAGATTCTCCCATGGAGCCTGTAGAAGGAGAGAAAGCTCAGGGACCCATTTTATGTGTCTGACCTCCAAAAATGTAAGAGAATAAATTTGTTTTATTTAAAGCCACCAATTTAGCAGTGCCTTTGTTATAGCAGCAAAAGGGAACTAATTCTGTTTGAAGCCAATCTGGAGAAAAGAGGGTGGCAGGAAGGGGAGAGAACTAGATCTGGCCTCCATGCTCTAGCTAAAGAGGCCATAGTGAGCCAACATGAAAAGCCACGAGGCTAATTATCCCCAGTTTACAGATTAGGAAACCAAGGCCCTTCGAAAGACAGGATGACTCATCCATGGGTTTATGGCAATAAACAGCTCACCTGGATGGGGCTGAGATGGCCCAGTGCCACCCCTTAAAGAGCCCAGCAGGATGTGACAGATGAAAGGGAACAAAAGGAATCAGCATCTGCTTTCTTATCATTCTCTCTCTTCCTATTGCCCTACTTTTTAAAGAATGGCCAGCAAAATGTATTCATTTACTGTTAAGACCAAGCAATGTGATTTATTAAGGGAAAAATCTGCAGTGGCAGGATCTCTCAGTGGTTGTGGAGGGTGAGGAGAGTGAATGGTTTACACTTCTCAGTTCACCCCGACTGTCTTCTACATCCTGCATGTTCTGGAAACAGTAGTCAGCTTATACTGTATGCCACACTTACTTGTTCCCTAGCAGTAAAGCACTCTTAGACAGTATGGATTTATTCTGAGCTCTTGAGTAAATGCATTAGAAATATCCATAGAGAGTGGTGAAAAAGACCTCTTCCTTTGCTGGTGGGAGTGTGAGGTGAGGGTAAAGCACTTTGACAGTATATAGAAAGCATTTACCGTAAGTACATATTTGTTATTTACAGTAAGGAGCAGACACTTGAAACATGCCCCAAATCATTGACTGGAGGTGCCTGGTAAATAAAATTGTGATCGTATGTGCATGGTGGAAGATACCGGATCATGGAAAGCGATGTTGAGAGAGCTAAAAGCCATGAAGTACCCAACTGAAAAAAAAATCTGTGTATTAAATTGCATCCAGTATGATATCAGCTATGGAAAAATGTAGGAAAAAGAAAGGAGAAAAATAAGCTAAAATGTGAATGTAGGGCTTTGATCATGAGTGATTTTCACGTGTAGGATAGGACTTTCTTTTTTTTTGGTACCGAGGATTGAATTCTGGTCCTTGTGCTTGCACAGAGGCGAAACCACTGAGCTAAATCCCCGGCCCAAAATTTCCTACTCTTTTTTTTTTTTTGGTACTGGGGATCGAACTTGGGACTTTGCGATCATGAGTGATTTTATTCCTCATTCTTTAGACTTTACTGTTTGAAATTTTACATTTAATTTAGGATATAAGGGGAAACTTTCATGTCCTTTGACCTTGAAATTTAGTTCTGAGAATCTTTAAAAATAGCTATAAATAGAGTTTATGAGTGTTATATGTACAGATACTCTTCTCATTATTTTAAATCGAGATATAACACACATAGGCCATAGTATTCACCAGTGTATAGTTTACTGTATTTTAGTATTTTCACAAAGTTTTGCAACCATTCCCACTATCCAGTTATATAACAAGAAGAAGCCTTTTCCGAAAGGAAGCCCTGTACCCATTAGCAGTCAATCCCATTTCCTCTTTCCCTCAGCCCCTGCAACCACTCATCTACTTTCTATCTCTGTGGATTTGCCTCTTCTGGACTTTTACTATAGAAAGAACCACATAACACATGGCGTTTTGTGTCTGGCTTCTTTCATCCACCCAGTTCAGTGACTTTTAGGTTCATCCACCTTGAAGCATGTAGCAGTACTTACTTCCTTTCTATGGCCCAATAATATTCCATTGTGTTGATAGATCATGTTTTGTTTATCTCTTCATAAGTTGATGGTTGTTAGTTGTTTGCATCTTTTGGCAGTTGTGAATAATGCTACCCTAAACATTCATGTATACATTTTCTTATAGACAAATGTTTTCATTTCTCTTCTGTACAAACCTAGGAGAAGTCTTATAGGGCTGAATGTTAACAACTCTGTGTTTATTTGTTTGAGAAATTGCTGAACTGTTTTCTAAAATGAGTCACTCTCATGGATATTTATACTCCTGAAGGTCTGGTACTAACGTAAATGTCAATAGGAGAGTGTTTAGATAAATTACATTAATCCCTTGAGTGAACAGTTTGTACAATTACAAGTTATTTATGTAGCAGACATTATCGAACACCTACTTCTTACCCTATCCTGTACTGGGTCAAAGGCAGTGTAGATGGAGTACTTGTTTTCAAGGAGCTTGAGTTGTTCACCTATTCCAGGTGATGTTTACAATTTATGACAAAGGAGACAGAGTTATTATGCTATAGCAATAAGATAGTTCCAGTGGAGAGACTCATGATATGAATTAATAAGTAAACATGTTAAAAATTAAGTAAAAATGGTAGAATGGAAAATTGCATTTACTATACAGTCATGACTACATTAGAAAAAATTAATAGAGTGCATCGAAAAAAGGAGAATAAATACACCAAAATAAGAATAGTGGTTGCCTTTGCATAGTGATACGAATGGACATTTCTCTCCTATTTAGGTATACTTCGTAAACTTTCTGTAATGGAAACAAAAACATCCTCTGGTCTGTGTATGATGCCTGTGGGATAGAGTGGGAGGGAAGAATCTGACATCCCAGAACCTGGGCTTGGATCCATCCAGTGAAATACCAGTATGTAAGCTGCTAGCTGCTGGATTCTCTCTTTCTCCCTTTTGCAGGCTCCTTTCTCCTGTCGCATACTCTCTGTCCCTTTATGGACCTCCCTAGGTACAAGTAATACCCTACTGGATAGTTAACAAGGAAGTTTTTAAGTTTTTCAGAAAAAAAAGCAATCTTCAAAGTTAAAAGCCTTAACCATGTTTTCGTAAGAAGACAAAATTGAATTGCTCATTTATTTGTTCAAATTGTATTATCTAATCTTTTTCCATATATTAAAAAGAATTCTAAGATCAGAAACAAGAAACTGCCCAAACCAGCTGATCTACTGGCGCTGCCTATTCCAGAATGTTCTACCTTGGACCTGCCTGGGAGCTTCCTTTGCAAGCCCACTTATCCAAATAAGTAATGCTTGCGTGTGGATCAGTCTGATCTGGAGGAGGTGAATGGAGTGGTGGACAGCACAGAAAGTACATGATTTTATCTCTGTGCACAAAGCAGGCGGAAGTGTCAGTGTGGGGAGTCCCATCACAGTTGGAAGCAACAGAAGAGAGAAATGGGGCAGAGAAACAGCTTAGAACAGTGTGCTCTTGCTTTTTAGTTTTAATAGTGTGCTCAACACCTGAGCTAGTAAAAACAAATATAACAAAAATCAGTTACATTTTTAAAAAATAGAAACTTTCTCTGGCAACAATTTAGTCACAGGATTAAAAGTTCAATATCTTTGGTAGATGCAAAAACAGCTTAGGGTTTTAAAATTAGGCATAAATTTATGGTGGCCTTTGGGGCACAAGTCATTAGCGTTGTGTTAGATGGGGGTCTGGGAAAGGTGGGAGCGTCTGTCTGGGTCTTTTGCACTTCTTACTAAATGCTCTCAAGGCTTGCTGGCTTGAGTTCTCATGTTTTGTTATTTGTACTTTTCCTGACTCCTTCCACTTCTTAATAAGCTACTGTTTTCTCTAGGTAACTGCTTTTACTAATGTCATTTCTGCTTCTCATTTTTCTCTTCTATTTTATTGTAAGGGAAACAAATTATAATGGACCATTGCTTTTGTATACCATATAATTGTGGAATAGCTGAAGAAGGACTTAAGTGCGCTGGGGAAGGGTGAAAAGAAGGGTCTCCTTTCCTGGAGAACTGAAGAGGATTTAAATACCTCCAGTTGTGCTTTATCTTTTACACATAGTCTTCAACATATTTCTAACTTTTTGTTCAGTTCCACTAAATTTGTTCTCTCGTTGGCTTTGGCTTAGTCCAGATGTTGTCTAAGGTTTTAGCTTTTCCCCAGACCAAGCATTTTCCACTTTTCCCTTAACTGCATAAAGTTTACAGAGGCCCCCTGCTGGTATTAGCAGTTTTGTTTTTTCTATCCTTTTGTTTTGATAAAATAATACAAACAAAATGCATTAAACCAGTTGTAAGCCAAGCTGCTGGAAGCCCTGTTGGTTTTTCCTTGTTTCATACTTGTTCCTACCCTGAGCTAGTTCTGTGTTCCTGCCAATGAACATTTGAAAAACTGCAGTAAAATGTGATTGCCCACATGAAGCTAGACATACCTGAAGAGGAGCTTTTCCTGTGTGAAGCTGTAGATCCTTGATCCATTGGGAAATATGCAGAAGCAAGAATTTAGCATTGAAGGTCAGTGTAGGGATGTCAGTATAATTTAAACAGAAGGCCAGCTGTCCAAAATTGGATGCATGGATGTGTTTTAGGGCTACCGTGGGTGTGGCTTCTCAGTGAGGACAGGAAGGACTCACTTAGGAGTAAAGCGAATGTGCTTTGGGTTGACATTTTCTTTCAAAAGTCTCCTTCCCTTCTAATATTGGTGCTGGGTTCTTGTTGGTCGAGGAGACTAAACAGCTAGCCTTCGTTTATGTGAAAGATATGCATAAATGTCATGAACAAGACCAGGAGTGGAGTTTTGTGTCTAGTGGGCACAGTGATATGAAAATGGAAGTGGCTTCTAAACCATGGAGATGGCAGTTGAACTGACCTTTGCAGGGCAGGTGGAAATTGAACATAAGAGGCGAGTAGGAAGCCTATCCATAAGCCAAGGACAGACTGACGAAAAGATACTCACAACAGAAATGGGTATAATTGGGGGGGGGGTTGTACAGCAGGAGTGGAGGATGAACAGACTCACCTACCTGGGATAGAGGTTGTGTGTATGTTGCAGAGTGGTAGGCAGTTGAAGCAGAAAGAACCAGAAGCTTTGTAGGGTCTTGGCTTGAGGAAGACTTTTAACTCCAGCCCAAGAGGTTTACCTTGGCAGATTAAGGGGTGTGCACTTTTCACAGAGCCACTGGGCTTGAGGAAGAGTCTCTAGATGTCATTGTCTCCAGGCAAATGAGTGGAGGGCAACTGGCAGGATAAGAGATCATGTTATTTTCCAGGACGAAGCCTATCACCTTGCCGAGAGTACTGGCTATTCCCCAGCCAAGTCTGAGTTCTCTCGTGGGTGGCTCCTGGCCTCGCCCTGATACCCACAAATGAACAACAGCCAGAAACACCCCTTGCTGAAGCGCTAGCACCAAGAGCTCCAGTGTCCTTCTGACGGTAATCAGTTATCCTTGTAGAAATGTGATCAGATAGATTCTGAAACTGAATAACTCATCTGAAGTGACTTAATCATTACTGAAGTAGTGTTACCCACCAACACTTTCTTGGAAGAAAAACAACATTTTGACACTGGTGCAGCTTAGAATATTCATTTATAGTATGCCATGTGCTAGAGGAAACCATGAAGTCCCTGTCCTATAAGTATTTTGGAATGATAATTAGGAGAAAAAATCCAGATAGTCTCAATGCTGTGATTGAAAAATTGTACAAGGTTTTGTCTGTATTCAGTGAAACCACAACTATCTGGACGTCTTGAGGACGTGTCATCCTGATAGATAAGTCAGAAGAGTGGCATAGATGTTTGTCTTAATGTTCCTGAGTAGGACTAAAAATTCTCTTGGCATCTCATCACCTGTTCATAGATGGCAGCCTGGCTTCTCACTACAAATGTCTGCGGCAGTATCTGATGAGCTGTGAAGGGATGTCAGGGCTTGGGGACTAGTTCTCTGTTGCTGTACCCTCACATTTTGTGGCTTCTGATGACAGTAAGTATTATGTCACATGATTCCTGTGGTGTAGGAATTGGGAAGAGTTTAGGTGGGCAGCTCTCTCTTGGGGCCTGATGAGGTTGTGGTAAAGATGCTGACAGGGGCTGCATTCATCTGAAGGCTTGACAGGGGTTAGAAAATCCACATCCATGGGCCTCTCCACAGGGCTGCTGAGTGTCTTTGCAATATCATCGCTGGTTTCTGCCACAGCCGGTGGTCCAGGAGAACCAGCTCAGCACTGTGGACTTGCGACCACCTGCAAGAACTTGATCATTTTTCTGTGGTTGTAGAGACCTTGCCTTTGGCATTAGCTGGACTCATAAGAGGTATGACTCCTCCCGGGCATGATTTGAGACCGTATTCTGTGTGTGACCATACGAGCTCCACATTTTGTTCAGAAAGGCAATAGAATCATGAGACATGTGGCTCTTACATAAAGCCAAACTGAAACTCAACAAAATAGTAGAAGTATTGCTTGATTTAATTTTGGAGCAAGGAGTATAGAAGTCTTTGTAATAACTTGGGGTTTTTATAAAGAAAATGGAAAGATAGGAATTTATAATCATTTTGTAACAGTTCTGAATTGTAAAGTAAGTAAATTAGGCTCTGCAGTGCTGAAGGATGGGTTCCTCCCCCTGTTAATTAAATGAGATCATATATGTCAATACGCTTAAAATGTGCTTGTATTTGGACATTTTCCTCCAGGCTAATTCGTGAATATTGTCATGCTGGGATAGCAGGGATGTAGTCAGGTCTCAGTTTGTGTTACAGTAGGATTGCTTTTGCTGTGGTTTGGTCCCATTCAGGTTCTGAATCATGTACAACACTCTGCCACTACCTGCTTGACTTGGAACCATGCCACTGTCACACCATTCTAACTGCTAAAGGGATTCTGCTGCAGATGCCAGCGTTGCTGGATGGGACAGAGAGTGTGCGGTAGGCTTATCTTGTGATGCGCTTTTTTGTGAGTGTGTCATCCTTGGAAAGAAGTCCGCAGCCTGTCTCACCTTCTCTGCATTTCTGTTTTTTATTTTGACTCTAACTTCTTAAAACCATACGTTTAAAATGAAGATTAAAATCAGTGTTGTTCTGATAGTGTTTATCAATTTCTCAACGCTACTGGGAGAGATAGCCTTGTGGTCAAACCAGTTTGGGGAAATCACATGTTCAAAATCCATACTGGTCTCATGGGGCCTGGCTGCGCTTGTGATGTCTCATTTTCCTGAGGCCAGGGACTTGAACAGAAGAAGTGGGAGGATTGAACTTGTGAAATTTAGGTTATCAGATTCCCATGCATACCAGTCAGTGTGCATTTATAGAGACAACCAAAGAGATAGCTGCCCAGACTCAGACAATTATAGGTGCGCCCCTTTTATATAACAGCTGCTGCCCTAAAACTGTCTTGTCAATCAACATGATCACAGGGATGGGGGAGGGGAAGCTCTGCTGCAATCCGTGGAAAACTCTTTTCTTTTTCTATCTCCTGCCAAGCCAAGGTTTCCTTAATCAGATTTTCCCCAAAGAGAGGTGCTTGTGGACATTGTGCCTTTGATGTTGTTCTCTAGAAAAACAAAAAGGACCCTTTGAAATTTCTGATTCCTATTGTATAAGGAAAGCAGGAAGTATTCAGAAGGTATTTGTATTGTTGCCTTGCCTGACTTTTTCCGTTTGGTCAGTGGTTGATATTTGATTCATTAGATGAAAATACTACAAGTGCATTTTGTATAATTTAAGCTGATTTTCATGTGTGTTATAGGGAAACGGAAAGTTTTAAGGGAGTACATTTCTCAGGGAGGGGAGCAGAGCATTGGCGCTCTCCTAGTCTGGAGAAGCTGCATTCCATAGTCATTGCCTCATTAAACAGAATGGTGGAAGAAGATGCTGGTTTTACCTGTTTTGTTAACTATCAATATCTGTTTTCTCTGGTATTTAAAAAATACACTGAGATAGGCTCTTAATTGTGAGTGTACTAATATAATTATTATTTAGGCAAAGCTGGTCTAGAGTCAGCAAAATTACACAAAACTGACCTGACTTTCAAATTTGTTTTCATTATTTTATTTTGCAGGATAACAAAGCCATTGACCTTTGCTGATTGTGTTGGGGACGAGCTTCCTTTAGGATGGGAAACTGTATATGATAAACAAATTGGAATTTATTATATGGACCACATAAATAGTAAGTAGAATTCCATATTCACATCATTACATGTGACTGAATTTTCAGGTTGAATCACGGAAGTGCTTTGTAAAGCAAAATCATTATTTCTGTCCAATGCAACATTAAATAGGGTTTTCTACATCTAATATGCAGTTTTCATTAGCTGATTCTCAGTCAAAAACCAGTTACAGTGTAGCTGTACTACATCTATGTCTGAGGACTGCGTGCGTGTGTTTAATGCAGAATTGTAATATTTAATATAAGGAATTAATTGCCCAGGCAGTCTGGAAACAGAAATACTTCTCATGATAAAAAGGTTGTTTATTAAAAAATAGCACTTTTGAGTTCTTGGACTAGTAAGGGCCCAAGTGGTTCCCTTAATTTCATTTTGTCTTGTATGTTTATTTTTAGCACACCAAGCTTTTTGATCTGTGTGTGTGTGTAGAAGGTGATAGGTCTCTGACCGTACCAATGTCCTTTGTAGAACTGTGTGGAGCGCTGGTTCTCAACTTGGGATGATTTTGCCCCCAGGGTCACTTGACACTGGAGGCGTTCACTATAGCCATGCCCGAGAGAGTTACTGCCAGCGTCCAGTGATGGAGACCAGGGCTGCTGCTAGATGTCCTACAGTGCACAGGATGGCCCCACCTGTGGCCCACAGAAAGTGGGCCATCCCCACATGTGGTTAGTGCTTGGGGACAAACCCTTCTTCAGAGGCTTTGTCTCATTTTAGACATTTGTCCTATCTAGCCTTGCTGGAAAAGCCTGCCAGCTGCCGCGCTGCAGCTGAGGATCCGTTCTGACCCATCACTCTTGTAACTTGTAAGCCCAGCTTGCCCGCTGCTCTGCGCCCCCTTGTTTGCCAATGATGTTCCTTGCTGGCTCGCTCTCTGAATCACAGTAAGCATTCATAGAGCACCTCTGTGCTGCCAGCTCTGTTCAGGCTTTAGAGACACAGGAAATTAAGACTTAATCTCTACCCTCCAGGGTTTGACAGGCTAGAAGTGGGCATGAACCCTGAAAAGCAAATAATCACCAGTGACTTTCTCGCAGCTGTCAGAAGCATGAGGGATGATCCAGCATGTGAGAGAGGGTAGATGAACACAGCAGCCCTGGGGTCGTACCACCTTTTTCCTTGGAGCCCACCCAGGACCTCAACCCTTGAGCGCACAGCTATTAAACTCTTTAAAGCACAGAATCTGCGGAATCACATAGCGAAATTGGAGCCATGCAGGTCAATGGTGCGTGGGGGGAGACCAGAAGGTCCCCGTCTTGATAGCCTTCGCGGTTCCCAAGAGCCTCCAGGGCACTGGGACAGTGTGAATCCTGCCAGTTGATAGCTGCATCGGGAACATGTGGACAGTTGCAGAGGTCCTGATTCCCCCAACCCAGGCCCACTGAATCTGAACTCAGGATCTGAGGTCAGATTCTGATGTTCAATTTTCTGTTCTGCTATGTGAGCTTTTAAGGTCTGGAGAAGGAAGCCAAGAGCCTCAGGTGGCGGTGTACAAGGCTGAGTAGGGGTTATCAACAAGGTGTTTCCAAGGGAAAACTTACCTTGGAACATTTAGTGTGCACGTGTGTGTATTAAAATAAACTCAACCTAAAATTTATATGTCTGACCCTTTCCAGGTAAATGCACAGATCATGAAATGAACCATTTTAAAGTGAACAGTTCAGTAGCATTTGGTGCATTCACAGTATCATACAAACACCACCTCTGTCCAGTTCCAAACCGTTTTCCACAGCCGCAAAGGGAAATTCATCCTTAGGAAGCAGTCACTCTTTGTTCCCTTCTCTCCAGTCTCTGGTAGTGATCAGTCTGCTTTCCGTCCTTGAGGCCTTGCATGTTCCAGACATTTCACAGCTATAGAATCATACACTCTCTGGGCTTTTGTGTCTGCTTTCCTTCACCGAGCATAATGTTTTCAAGGTTCCTCAGGGTTGTAGCAGGTGTCAGTGCTTCTTTCCTTTTTATGGCCTGATAACTTTTTCTTCTATAGACGAAGCAGATGTCCTGAGAATATAAAGACACTTGAGGCTGTGCCCCTCCTACGTAGGGCTCACTGTTTACAGAGAAAGCAAAAAGCTATAAAAGCAATTATGTGCCATGTGGCAGGTGGTAAGAGTGGCAGTGCTGGGAGGGCCAGAGAAGGTTCAAACCGGAAGTGTCTTTGTAGCAAGTGTTGGAAGGAAGGCAGTGGGCTTTCCTGGTGGGCCGAAGAGGACAGAAACAACATAAAAAAGAGTGGAGATGAGTCCAATGAGCGTATCTGGGGGCTTGGGGAAGAGGATATTTGGGAGGAAGAGGGCAGAAAATAGAGATGAAGCCGGCAGGTGAGTTTCGGGACTCCTCTATCATGCCAGGGCAACTGGACTTTGTGCCATAGGAGAGGCTCCTATGTAAGAGATCACAGCAGGTCGGGAAGGTGATGTTTGTGAGTGTATGGAGAATGGCCGTGGTGGCCCAAGACAGAAACTGGGCCGATTATGGAGGGCAGTCTGGTTGGTCTCATTGGACTAAGGGGAGACAGGAAAGAGGACATGCCATCAGCCAAGATTATATCCAGTGGTAGGAGTCACCCATCTTGAAGACCCTTCAAGTAGTCTAGCAAGGGGAAGAGCAGGGGTTCTTTGTGGATGAGAGTCAGGGTGGGGTCCCAGGGTGGCTGGGGTGGGGTTCCAGATGGCGTTGCTCACTGTGAGTGGGAAGGCAGAAGGCCAAGCATCATGTGGTGTCGTTTGGTTTGCTTTTTCTTTGGGTACTATGACAGAGTGGTGTGTGAGAATGCGTGGGCCCTCCTGAGAGCCTGCAGTGGAAGGCAGGGTGGGTATGGGGGACCATGGGTGGGAGGGGATAAGGAATTTAGTGATGAATCTTTGAAAAGGGAAAAGGAGAAGAGGGGCAAGCCACATCGGGAGACGGTGATGAAGAGGTCAGTGAGAATGCTGTAAATAGGTATTAGTTTGACAGGCCAAGCCCATTTGGGTTAATTTCCTCCGATTTTGCCCATTTAAAGTGTGGTCTTTATGGTGCAAAAATGGCCTTGTGTTGTCTTCCTTCCTTCAATGGACTATTTTGTATCTGTAAAATTTTCTTCTTGTCTCAACTGTGGATATATAAACAGGTGTTCCATACTTTACGAAGTCTCATTGTGTAGACTTTTCCATGTTGTGCATTTTAGTAGATAATTCATTTTCATATCGAGCAGCAGTATAACTGTTGACTGTTTATCAGTCTTGTGATTTTACCCTTAAGTCAACTTGTGTTCTTACGCTTTTCATTTCTAGAGCTTACCCAGATTGAGGATCCAAGAGAACAGTGGAGGCGAGAGCAGGAGCGGATGTTGAAGGAGTATTTAATTGTAGCCCAGGAGGCTCTCAATGCCAAGAAAGAAATCTACCAGATCAAGCAGCAGCGGTTGGAGCTGGCTCAGGAGGAGTACCAGCAACTGCACACACTATGTGAGGATGACAGCCGCTCATATGCCAGCTGTGAGTTGACTTGTCTTTGGTGAATATGCATGACTTTCACGGTCATCTCTTTGCTAGGTTGTCTGTAAACACCCAAGACAGCTTTATGAAGGTTCCAGTCACAGACTGATAGGTAATCAATATTTATCAAGTGCCTCCTTTGTGCCCAGATGCTAGAATATGGTGGTGACTAACAAAGGAAAGGTCCTTGTCCTCATGGAGCTTATTTTCAGGACAAAAGGTAAAAAACAAATAAGCAATTACAATATCAGGTTGTGATGTGAAGGAACCTCCTTTCTCATGACTGTCACTTTTGAAGAGGGCTTCACTCAGAGGTCATGCAGTTAATACTGTGTGTCTGGAGCGATGTTTTGGGAAACCTACCCAGTGGGTTTCTCGTTTCTGGGTGGGAAGATTCAGGAGTCTGCAGGCCTACCAAGCACCTGTCTCTCTGTAGAGGTCTTTTTAAGGCATTCTTGGTCAGTACACTGAAGGAGGAGAAGCCCATTGTAACCCAGAGCATTGTAGTAATCTCTGACCTGAAAGTAAGATGGCTGGACTCTGCTATTCTCCAAAAGAACCCTGCCATAGTTTCAGAGGCTGCTGGAGGTAGCCTCCTATTTCATTAGTACTTAGCAGGTGCTCAGGTATGGAGGGAATCAGGTCCTGTCTCAGAGCCCAAAGCCTTTTGTTATTGACACAGCCACTGTGTGAGCCAGCTCCTAACAGAGTAGTCACATTCAGTAGCCCACTACAGGTGAACATGGCTACTACTGTCCTTGGCACCAGTGAGCTCAGAGAGAATATATAAAGTTGGTACCACTAAGTAGGGGGACCCACTTATGGCATAGTGCCATGTTGCCAGGCATTTGGCCTTAGTGATAAAGTTTGAACATTAAAGATATGATCATGTTTTACTCTGTATAGCAAGTCAAAATGGAATTAAGCCCAAGGGCCACATGTCTTGTGCTCTTTTTTATTGCAGCTACTGTTGAAGATGAAAAAGCATAGAAACTATGGACAATAGTGCAGTTTTGCCTCTGTAATAGGAATTTAAGATATTTCTGTTACCTCATATGCCTTGAAGAAATGGAGGTGACTCAGATATAGTAATGTGTTATGCCCATCTATAGATATATTGGTTCATATTAAGATTTTTTGTTTTTTTTTTACTTTCCATCAGAAGGTGATAGATCAGCTCAGTGCTGAAATTTAGAGGCTGGTTTCTTCTCTCCAGTTTTCTTATAATGTCTTTCTTTGATTTTGGTATCAGCCTGATAGTGGCCTTATAGAATGAATTGAGAAGTGTTCCTTCCTCTTTTCTGAAAGAGTCTGTGTGAGATTGGTATTAATGATTTCTTAACTGTTTGGTAGAACTCACCAGAAAAACCACCAGGGCCTGGAGTTCTTTGTGGGAATGTTTTTAACTACAGGTTCAATACCTTTAGTAGATATAGGGCTATTCAGGTTTTTAATTTCTTGAATCAGTTTTGGTATTTGTGTATTTCAAAGAATTTTTCTATTCATATAATCCAAAAGTAAGCAAACTTTGCTTTAAAGGATAAATAGTTTAGACTTTGTGGGCCATTTGATCTCAGGCCCAGCTACTCAGTCCTGTTGTTTTTATGTGGAAACACAGACAAGATGTAAATGAGTATGTCTGGCTGTGTTCCAATAAAAGTATAAATACAGATAAGAAGCCAGATTTGGCCCACAGGGAGTTTGCCACATGGTGATCTGAGCTGTCAAGTCTGTAGAGCACATAGAGTCCCTTTGCTATCCTTTGGACATCTGTAGACTTTGAGGTAATATTCTCTCAGGTCTGATATCAATAATTGATATCTTTTCTTTTTCTCTTTTTAATCAGTCTAGCTAAAATTTTGTCAGTTTTATGTATTTTTTTTTAGTTTATCTTTTCAATGAACTGGCTTTGGGGTTTTCTTTTTTCCTCCTATTTCTTGTCTGTCTTCTACTGTACTGATTTTTCTTCTTTGGTATTTTTCTTCCATTTAGTTTGCCTTGAATTTGTTCTCCCCTTTCTACCTTCCCAAAGTGGAAACTTAGATCACTGATTTTAGACTTTTCTTATTTTTTCACATACCCTTTAAAGGTGTAAATTCCTCTCTTATTTCTCTTTAACTGCATCCTACAAACTTTGATATGTTATATTTTCATTTTCATTCAGTTCAAAACATTGTCTCAAGGGCTGGGGATTTAGCTCAGTGGTTCCGCCGCCGCCTGCCTCGCAAGCGCACGGTCCCGAGTTCGATCCTCGGTACCAAAAAACAAAACAAAACAAAACAAAACAAAAAAACCAAAAAACATTGTCTCATGTCCCTTGTGATTTACTTTTTGACCTACATGTTCTCTAGAAGTAAGCTGTTGGAATTTTTAAAAGATGCTATGTTGTTATTGATTTCCAATGCAATTACATTTGGTGAGAGACTATACTAAGTAAGATTTTGATCTTTTGAAATCTATTGAGATGACTTTTATAGTTGCATATGGTCTCTCTTGGTGATCTCATAGGATCAGAAGCACATGAATTTGGTGCCTCAAGGTTATACCTAATGGAAGCATTGGGTTATAATTGGTCCTAAGATCATATAGTTAGAAATTCTAAATCTTTCACAAAGCTACTTGCCAGAAGCAAGGTTGAACCATAAAAAATTTCCATTTTTGTAGTTCAAGAAAGGCTGAATATTGGCAGTTTCTTAACCTAATAATGTCTTTCCAGTAGCCCTTCGGTACTTTATCTGTTGCATGTTAAGATTTCATGAGGTTCCTAAAGAGGCTTCTCAAGTCAGTCTGTCAAGAATGGAATGGAATGGAAGAAGTATATATCAGAAAAACTTGGCAGGAAGTTTCTTGCCAGTTTTTGAAAAGAAAAATTGAGCCAGGAGAAGGTGTGTACTATGTACTGGCTACTGCCAATGCAGCCAGCACTCCAGCTGCACCAAGCATGGGGATTCTGGACTGGATGGCCTTAAAGATGCAGATATGAGGGGCCTTGGAGTACCTACCCTGAGATGGAGCAAATGGAACTCCAGTGTAGTGCAGAGCCTGTCAGGTAACTGTTGTTCAGTACTTAGAGACCTGTGGAGCTGGGATATTCAAGAAGATTAGTTTTTGTGCCCCCCTCCTGACATTTAGGCAAATAAGGAATTAGGTTCAGTCACATTCCTTTCTAAACCCCATGGAATTTTATTAATGCCTGATAAAAAGAAATATTCAAGATACTCTCTTTGAAGTAGCATCTTTTTCTTTGTAGAGGAAGATGATGACTCTGTGGTATTGGGATTGTAGCATGCTTGTCAGATTCACTTGCTCAAAGTCGTGGTGTATACATGGTCTGTTCCTCCATGTGGGGAGGTTGTCTTGGAGGCCTGAGAGGGGCCTGCTTGTTTTCGTGAAAGGGCTGGAGATGCCAGTGGAGCTTCCTGGGGCCTATCAGCTCACCAGGGAAAAAGCCAACTATGAGTGGAATCTAGGAGTTAATCCAAGTGGTTTATCAAGTTGCTGCTGTCCCTAGGGTTTCCACCAGGCTCTTTCAGGCTGCTGTTTAACCTGAACTGCTGATTACAATGAGGAAAACCCTGCTAGTCATGACTCAAATGCATTCTTTCTGGCTACACAGTAAAGTTCAGTACAGTGATCCTGTTGGCTTGAATTGTCATGATCTCACAGATGGCTCATACAGCCATGCCAGAGGGGCTGAGCCCACGTCGGGAGCTGCTTGTGGCCATACCCAAGCGCACCTTGTTCTAGTCGGCTATGTGGGTCTCATGGCACTGAGATCTCTCTCAGTGCCAGCTCACCTCTAAAACTGGGAGGTGTCTCCTTGTCCTGGCACTGGGAACTGAGTATCATCTGGATTTATTTGCCCTTACTTCCTTTCATTGGTGATAACTTGAAGGGAAAGGAAATAACTATTCCATAAGCTAAGGTTTCATATACACTGTTAGGATTGCCACACTGTGAAGAACACGATGTGGTCTTCCTTGTTCTCTCAAGAAACTGAATATCGGGGAGGCTAACTTACCTCTTCAAGGTTATATACCTAGTCAGTAAATAATAGAACTTGGATTTGAACCCAGATCTGTTTGCTTGTACCCTTCAGTTCTCTATACTATTTCCTAGACTGGAAAGAGGCAGCTCAGAAGAGCCAATTTGGCTTCTGGAGCACTTACTGCCTCCTGGTGCCATTTCCAAGTTATATCTGAAAATAAAGACCAGTCATACATTGACACGTTGTCTGGAAATTATGCAAGATTGAAGGGTCAAGTGAAAAGCAGAGCGCTTTTTACTTTTTGACTTACTCATGACTTGTGTAGGATCCCTAAACTAATCATCTATTTTTAACAGGTTTTTATTTAGCACCTGAAGTTGATATGTACTAAAGGTTGAGGATACAATTTAAAGACTGATTATAAGGAAAAGTGAGGCAATAATGGTGAACAGAGGAACTAACCGGGAGGACTGGAGGAGGGGAAGTGTGTCTGGCCCACACCCTTCACAGATTTTCCCCTGAGCTCTGAAAATCACCAGAATAAAACCCCATTCACTGGAGAGGAAAGATTTTGTGTCAATGTTGGGCCATCTGGTATCTAAGAATACCCAAGCCTTGACCTTTTTTGCTCCTGACCAAAACAATTTCAGATGCTTTGCTGGATTAGAGCACACATGTCTCCAGGAACCAAGATGCCTACTGTACTTTATTTCTATGAGTCTCTGAGTTCATTGCCTGGTGCCCATTCTTGTGTTAGGACACTGGGATGAATCTTTTCTACAGTGGACTCATTCTCTCAGTGACACACCGAGTAGTTTTTCTACAGTTCCATTTTGTAGAGTATTTGCCTCCTTTTAACACTGAATGCACTATTATCTCAGAGACTTTTCTTCTGGAGTTATTCCTTCATTCTTGAGAAACTCTAGCCTCCGCCTACATTCAGATTAACTATATGACCATGTGCAGGATCTTTTGGAAGAAATTTCTCACATGGGGTAGAATTATAGTCTGAGCCACAGGTTTGCAAACTGTGTCAGGCCTATGGGCTGAATCCTATCCAGTGTGGCTGTTCACACATAGTTTTCTTGGAACACAGTCATGCCCATTCACTCCCTTATTGTCTGTTGCAGCTAAAACAGAAGAATTGAGTATTCAACACAGACTGTATGGGCCAGAGGTGAATATACTTACTATCAGTACCTTTACTGAAAAGATTGCCAACCTATGGTCTATCCTAGTGATTCTCAGTCCTGGCTGCAATCGAATCTCCGGGAGGGCTTTTAAAAAATGACTACTGCCTGGACTCCATGCTGAGGGATTTGGATTTAATTGGCCTTGGATAGAGCCAGCTATTTTTATTGTTTGCTTCTTTAAAGCTCCCCTAGTGATTCCCAAGTTAAGAGCCACTTGCTTAGATTGACTAAATGTCCCTTCTAGCAGCAGGAATATGGCTTTGTTATCCCAGCTCCTAGGAGCCATACACTGAAAGTTTCTTTGGGTGCTTGGGAAAGAGTCAACCTTATCTCCGGTGAGAAAGTGCTGACTCACCCCGGAATCTTGGGTCAGGTGGTGGTGAAGCTGGACCTTATCAGCTATCAGTCCTGCCAACATTCTTTCTGAGGCTCCAAGTCCATCCCACAAAGACTATCTTCTATCCTGTGCCTTGTTACAGGGTGTTTCTCATCTGCTGTCTGGGTTAGGATAAGGACTGCAGTCAATCTGATCAGCCTTTTGTTTTCCATCATACAAGCATGTTGGAGCAGGCAGGAAAAAAAATGGATCACGAAGGATTTTTCACACGTTATTAGTTGGCAAGCCTCAATTTTGAAGGCTATAGCAGAGCACATGTGTTTACTGAGAGATAATTCCCCAGGAGTCTACATTTTAGACACAAATCCCATGAATGATGACATAGTGTGGATCAAGTCACTACAAACTCAGTCTTTTAATCTATAAAGTGGGGAAACATAGTCATAGTTTCTCTTTCACAAAGATTTCATGAGAATGGATGAAATAAATGTGAAGGGCACCCTCTAATAGCAAGGTATAATAATTTACATTGTTATGGTCCAGCTAAGCTGTAACCTTTTATCATTCAAAGCAATGTTATATGTTTGAGCAGATTCCTTAAGCTATTTAATAGGTCTGCACACTCAACTCTTCTAGAGTGAAGTGAATTTTGGAGGTGGAAGTCTGGTCTTTATCATAAACCTTGAGATTGGAGACATGCTTATCAGAGGAAGATCTTTTTATAAATTGTGAAGTGCATGCTGTTAAAAAGGGGGTCTGGAGTCTTGAGCTATTCCTTGGATTCTATAATTGGTGTAAGTGGTTCTATTAGACTTACCAGCAGATCTGAGGGACTGAGATTTTTATTTATAAATTGAACTATTCTATTAAAAGTTATGCCAGTGTTCACAACTATTCTTAGCATCAGGAAGTAACATGTATTTACAGTCTTACGTACTTGACTTCTTTTTCTCTCATTCCAGACCTAGAGTTTTATAATTATAGAGACCATAGGAAAAGTAACATGAATGGTATCCATATAAGTAAAATCTGTCTTCTAGGGCATTTCACCTGTAAGTAACAGAAGACTAATACCCATGGCCTGGACAAAAAGGAAAGCCATTGTCATGTAAAAGCCCTCAAGAGGCTGTGTGGGGTTGTCCACTGGTTGCTGTGTAGATGGCCACTGCTGTCTACACTTCCTGTGTGTGTTTCAAGTCTTTGCTAATTTTCCCTTTTTATGAATTTTATGAATTACACATAAAAAGTTTGGTAATGATGATTTCCAGATATTGTTACTGATGTTCAACATTGACGTTAACTTTGTTGAACTTTTGTGGTAGGGTTACTTTCAACTCTTAATAGGAAAGGTCCCGGATGATAACTGTTGGCTTGTCTGCCTGCTAAGTTGGCAAGTTCAACACATGTTTAAGGGAAGAGTCAGCCAGCTCTAGTCTCCTTTCCATATTGCCTCCCACCAAAGTGGAAGGCCTTTAAGTTTGGTTCTAGGAGACTGAAGTCCTAGGAGTTTAATGTAGAGATTTTATATAATTTTTTTACCTCTTAAGGGCATTATCTGAGGTGTTGCTTTCATTACTAATCTTACATGGAGCCCATGAGTCAGCCAGAGTTGAATTTGTAGGATTTGGAAACAGGTATTCTCAATTAAGAAGCAATTCTGGGCTTTTGTTTGTTTGTTTGGTTTATTTTGGGTGGTGCTGGGAATTAAACACAGGCCCTTGGACATGCTAAGCAAGTACTCTACCACTGAACTACATCTCCAGCCCAAGAATTCTATTTTAAAAATATTTTACTCCATGTCTTTGAGAGATCATGATTCTAAGTATAAGAAAATTTGAGATAAGCTGGCAGACATTTAGCTTCTCTAGATATTTATTTCCAGTATATTCAGTTGTTTGAAGTTGTGATTGAATGGGGTTTAAATAGTAGATTTTCCATAGGACTGTTTTGAAAATGAGAGATCTGAACTGCCCAAATTAACTTTGGATGTGGTTCTAATTGAAGCTTTAAATAATTTTGCTGTGTAAGCTACTTGACAGGTTTGAGCCATCCTTTCCAATATAAAGTCAGGGAAGGATTTTGAATTAGTTTCTAGTTGTAGGAACCTAAGTTAACTGTATGACACTCAGCCTGAGGCATCCTGATCAAAGGAATAAAAGAAAGTGTCCTAGCCCACCCTGCAGATGGATCTTCTGAGCAGGTGTGTTAAGGACAGGACAATAACCAGGAGGCTGATGATATGGTGTAGGGGTGACTCACAGATGAAGACCAATGAGCTAAAGAAGAGAAGTCATGTTGTCACAGTGCAAAAGCTCATGGCTCCAGATGCATGGAAGGGGTGGTTGAAATCAGAAACAGCCACTGGCTGCTCCAGATGCTGGAATACCAGGAAAGGTTTGGAGCTCTGAGTGGACAGAAATTGGCACTGTACGTGGCATATAAACAGCTCTGTGGTGCTTATTCACACCAAGTATTGGCTGTTCATACTAATGACGCTGTGTCTGTAAAAAGGATTTAAATCCTGTGCACTGTTGCACTGTTTAAGAAAACCTTGAGCTATGTGGTGTATCTTAGCTAACCATCCATCAACAAGCTGCTAGAACAAAAGTGTGTGAGCACCTCACTTCAGTTTCTGGGGAATAGATAACTTGAGGGCACAGCCTTCCTCTAGCCTGCCAGGTGGACACAGTACTAGGTAAAGTTGCCCTTTTAATTTTATTCTTAGTTTTTTCTTTCTCATGTCAAGTAACTATTAATCTGGAGAATAATAAATGTGAAGAAAATAAAGATTAAATCATTTGTTATATAACCACAGACAATAACCATAGTTAACCTTTTGGTTCTATCCTTCAGTGACTTTCATGTTATGTGTTGAAAAGTTAGTAAAAATGGGTTTGTACCACAGGTTTTCTGTATCATAATCATACCTCTCTTCCCTTCTGTGTTTGTACCTTTCATGACCTTGGTAGATTTGTAAGAGAAATAAAGAATTTTGATCTACCTACAGCTATATGTTCTCTTGTGTGTAATCATATAGAAAATCCTGATACACTAAAATCAAACATCAAGCATATCTGAGGTTGTGAAGCATCAGCTCTTGAGGAGCTAGTGTTCACTTGTAAATTTGAGACTTGAAATTGTGAATCAGAAGTTCCTTATGTGCATTTATGTATTTTAGAAGATCTGTTATAACATATATTTCCTTTTGTTTAGCCTTCTCTGGATATTCAGCAAATACAAAGTATGACCCCCACCAAATTAAAGCAGAAATAGCAAGTCGTCGGGATAGGGTGAGTAAAACTAGTGTTTTGACAGCTAGAAGCATTGCATGTATTTTTATATCACGTTTCTTAACCTGGTTTATTTTGTGGACATCAGTGTGTCTGACAGTCATATTTTAGCAAAAGTTTCAATTTCATAGATTATTATTGCATTTTCTTTTACTTTCTACTGTTTTTCTATTAGAAGGAAAAAAGTTTCATTTTAAAGCCAGGCCAGAAGTAGCCTATATCCCTGTGTTTCCTGGTGCTGAGCTCACCAGCCATTTGGAAAGATGTGGTGACATCAGGGTGTCGTCTCACAGGTCTGCTTTCCTGAGGTTGCTGGATGCTGACCTTGACCCTGGGCCGTCTCGGCAGCTGCCCTTCTCCACTGGGTGACCAGTCCTAGAGGGCTGGCATCTGCAACAGTGTTTGACCAGAAGGGCTTTGATGCTTCTTCCCTGCTGTTGGTTGGATTCTTCAAGTGTCACCTTGTTTTAACCCTTCAGATCCTTGTTTTGGTTGCCCGCAAAGGGGGACACTTGTGTTGCATTTTTGACAAAGCACAGGAAGCGCCTTGGAAGTGAGGCCCCCTCTTCTGGTGTGTTGTTCCCTGACCAAGTGTGCCATTTACTGTGCTGGTTCTCACATTCTAGCCCAGCTAAGAAAGACACCCAGGAACTTCGTAAAAGTGCAGGCTCCCAGGCCCACCCCTGGGCTTTGGCCTAGGCCTGGAGTGGTTCAGAATCTGTTTAAAGAAGCTCACCTGGTGAATGAGTTTCAGATAGTTGGAGACCATGTTTTTAGAAACAGAGGAAAGATGACAAAGCATTTCAGGTTTGCTGATTGTAATGTGTAAGTCCTTACCTAGAAAAAGAACACAGTTACTAGTTGCCCATCTGGGTAGGGCCCTGCCAGCAACAGATAGAGGATTTTTGTATCAAAGCAAGGTAGTTTTAGACATGTGTGACAAAAGTTCATGGAGAGAATAGATGACTCATGGAATTACAAACTAAGTAGGATCATAGATGACAGCACCTATAACAACTGTCAAAATAATTTTTTGCAGCTTCTTTTGGAAAAACAAATGTGATTTGTCTTTAGCTTTCCAGATTAAAACGGGAGCTGGCCCAGATGAAGCAGGAGCTACAGTACAAAGAAAAGGGCGTGGAGACCCTGCAAGAGTGAGTTGCCTGTGTGTGTGATGGAAACATTTTCCTCTTGTCCTGACCCACTTGGTACCTGGACCTTCACCCAAAAGCTTCATAACCTTCGTGTTTGTGCCTTTATCAATGCTCGTTATTTGCCAGTCCTAAGCATCAGAGCCTCTTTTCCTTGAAGATACCTTTGTTCTTTTAAGTGGAAATACCCGGGAAATAAGACCTTTAATTTTTATATTTATGTATTTCTCTCTATAACTGCACTGCCTAAGACACATATGACCATTTACCTTTAAATTCAGGGTTTTGATAGTTTTATTCTCTTAAACTTTTTATTCTAAAATTAAACTTTAAGTTAATTAAAGTAAAAAATTGAATTTAGTTCCTCAGTCTCAGTAGCTACATCTGACAGTAGTCAGATGTAGACAGTAGTCAGTTAGCTGGTGCACATTTTCTCCACCATGACACTAGTGACATTTTGGACCAGTCAGTATCTCTTCGTGGGGACCATCCTCTATGATGTCGAGCAGTATCCCTGGCCTCTACCTAATAGCTGCCAGTAGCACCCAACCTTTAGTTTTAACAACTGACAGTGTCTCGAGACATTTTAGTGTCCCCAGTTGAGAAGCACTGTGCTAATGGCCCATCAGTGGGCAGCATAGGCAATAGATTTCTATCTATCATTGCAGGAAATGCTATTGGACAGTCTTATCTATGGGCCCTGTTCCCATCTTTACAATTAGAACTTTATCCCTACTAAGAGTTTAGAAATGAATTTCTTACAATTAGTGAGCTATAGCAAACCAATAAGTTCACCAAGCAAAAGTTGTTATTTTACAAATGGTGATAGTGTTGATGTGAAAGAATTGTTTTCTTCCTAAAGGGTATTGTAGGCTTGTTGGCTGAGGGTTCTTCTCTCTTGATTTAGAGTGAGGCTTCACTGGCTAGAGTTGGTCATGTGCTTTACACTTACTATGCCTGTTTTTCTCATCTGTAAATGGTGATTATCTTAGTCTTTTTGAGCCACTGTAACAAAATAGTGTTGACTGGGTGGCTTAAACAGTAGACATTTATTTTATAGTTCTGGAGGTGCAAAGTCCAAGAGTCTGTTCCTAGTGAGTCCAGTTCATGACCTATGGATGGTTACCTTGTCACTGTGTCCTCACATGGCAGAGAGAGAGAGAGAGAGAGAGAGAGAGAGAGAGCACGCTCTGATTGTACTTCCTTTTCTTTTCAGGACATTAATCTCATGGGGATCCTGCCCTTATGACCTCATCCAAACTTAACTGTATCCCAAAGGTTCCACCTCCAAATACTGTCACATTAGGGGGTGGAGCTTCAACGTAAGATTTCTAGGGGAGAGCACCACAAACATGCAGCATATAATAGTGATGATTGTGTTAAACTGTCTAATGGCAGTCCCAGCTTGGTACCTAGTTAGCCTTCAGCAAAGGCAGGAGTCCGCATGGTTACCCTGATTGATAAAGGTAGCGGTGTGCTGTGCTTTGCGTCCTGGGTGCAGACTCAACAACAGTGTGCCAAATATGACTGCAGTGTCCCTCTTTATGGAGAGCTTATAAATGAATGTGTTTGACAAGTGTAATTATGCCAGCCTTATGCCAAGATTGGGTTGGCTCAGGATTTCTTTGTGTGTTCATTCTCTATTAAGATCATCTAGGCACCAGGAGAGACACACACAAAAAGGTGAGCTGGGTCCTGCATAGAGGGGCTTGGCTTCCTCAGGTACTCACCTCCCAGAGTTGTTACAAGGTGATGATTTGTTCAGAAACACTGCCATGCGCCCTGCAGTTGGGCTTTGATAAGCCTATTACCATATTTAGTGTGCTCTGCATTCTTTTAAAGTCATTATCCACTTTTTGCTTTTTCTACTATTACTCATCGTGAGTGTATGTGTGTGAGCTTGTGTGCACTTTCCTATGTCATCGATCTACAATCTGAAGTTCCTTTAATTAGCCCTAGTTAGTTTGTACAGGTTTTTTGTTTTGGTTTTTTTTAACCAGTGGCTGTTTTTGTTACTCATTTTGTCCACTTGCTACAGTGGGTTCCAGTGTACTGATCCACGCTCTGTCCTTGTCCCCCTCTGGGCAGTCTGGTCAGCCCCCACATACCCTGACACCTTGTAGGGTGCTTCTGTGTGTGTTGTGGCTGTGTCATCCCGTGCCACTTCTGTTAAAGGGATGGGTAAAGACTAAGTACAAGGAAGTAATTTGATTTGCTAGGTCATCAAAAGTTGCCTGAGAGTCTAGTTGGATTGGAGGTTGGTTTCCCGCCTTTCTGTCAACATTACACAGTAGTTGTGGACAATTGCAATTGTGATGTGAAGCATTGTGTGTACTGGAGGTTGTAGTCAAGTCTCATTGTCATTTGCAGAAGCTCTGAGAAAGGTAACTGGGGCTCTGGAAGAGTCTGAGGCCGCAGGGCAACCCTGAGCCTCCCAGGGGAGCCGAGTGCTGCACTTTCCTGCTGCTTGTGGCTTCTGTGTGGGGTCCCGGGACTCATTACATGCTCCATCATTTGGGGCTGCTCCATTTCCTTATTTGAAGACAACAGTAATATTTCAATGTCAGCATAAAACTGAATAAGCAAGAAAAGAAAACATGCTGGTGACTGAGCAAACCACCTTCCTTGGCCTTGCTGGGACATAAGTCCATCTCTTGGAGTTCTAGTCAAGGGTAGGAAAAGGAGGCCTCTGTTTCTCCCAGTGTTTGGGCAGGGCAGCAGCAGCCCGCACAGCCAGAGGCTTAACTTTACTCCTGCAGCCAAAGTGGAGTATGAGTTGTGCTCCTGGAAGAGAGAAGGGCAGTGTTGTTTGTATTCTCTTTTTGCTTTTGTTAGCATGATCCTAGGCTTGGGAGCAGCGATTGTAAACTTACCCCTTGCCAAGGGGAGGCACCTCTTGCCTGCCAGAGCTTGTGGGGATGCCCGCCCTCCCCTGGGGAGGTGGAGGAGTGACAGGGAAGGCTCTGGACCTGGCCTTGGTCCTGAGGGGCCCACCCGGAGCTGAGGCCAGCGCCCGCCAAGAGGCCCAGCAGCTTCCCCAGCTCAGAGGAGCTGCCCAGGGAGCGAGCCATCTCTTCATCTGCATGCTGTCTCAGCTCCCTTTGAAGCCGAGTTATCACTGCCTGTCTACTTTGTTCTGTGACACAGCCTCACAGGAAGAAAAGAAACATGGGCGCTCATACCACACTAAATTCTTTGTAAGTGAAGAACAGTCTAGAGTCTTTCTCTGACTTCCACAGGTGATGGGATGAAAAAAACATCATTATTTTTCTGGTATCAAAGATTGGGCATTTATGTTTGGATCAAAGCTTGCAAATTTGTATTATTCATTGAGAAAGTCTGAAAACTCTTTGTAAACATTAAAAATATGATTATCCCACCTCCACTGTGAAATGCTGACCATGAGCACAGATAGCGCAAGCTGTTGTACATAAACATGGAGCTTCTCTGCTTTTATTACCAACATTCATTTCAGGCAGTGGCCCTAGATTTTCCTCCAGAAAACTTTCTGCTGTTCGTGCTTCCCAGAATCTCCAGTGTATTCTTTTCCAGAGCACCTCACCAGGAGTTTGGCTGCATATAATGTTTTAAACTCAACTTGTTTATCTTGGTGAATTTCCTGGCTAGCAAGGAAATCCATCATTATGCTCAAGTCCAAGTGAAGAAAAAAGAACCTTTTGTGTTTAAAAAAAAATCTCTATATATGTTGCTAATATTTGTAGAGGGGAGCAGGCCATGGATATATTCTCTAGATTAAAGATATAAAATCAGTCAGTTAATCAATCTATCTATCTATCCATCTATCCATGGCTCATCTGTGTCCCTGTCCCATTCCTTAAGTTCTTAGTCTCTTGTTGATGCAAACCCCAGAATCACATTGAATTGATAAATAGCTCCCCCAAAGCTGTAGACTCCTTAGGCATCCCTTCTCCAGTGACTGCCCCAGTTTCTCTGCAGTTTGGATCCAGAGTCAGATGAGGCCCACACAGTGTATTTGGTTGATGTGAAGTCTTTTTATCTCTCCTTCTCATTTTTGTTTTCCTGACAACTTATTTGCTGAAGAAAGTAATTTGCTTGTCCTGTAGAATTTTCCTGATGTTGGCTTTTGCTATTTGAATTCACGGGTTGTCGCCAAACATGATCTTCTGTCCCTGTTATTTATGCACATGTATATAAATAGTTCTACAGGCTGGTTCTGATTCAAGTTCAATTTCTTTTTTTTTAATTTTA
Source organism: Heterocephalus glaber (assembly GCF_053883595.1). Classification (NCBI taxonomy): domain Eukaryota; kingdom Metazoa; phylum Chordata; class Mammalia; order Rodentia; family Bathyergidae; genus Heterocephalus; species Heterocephalus glaber. Next base: position 20,632,457 of record NW_028258369.1, on the reverse strand, counting down.
GTAAGAATGTTTTGTGGGTGGTAATGTTACTTCTGCCAGAGAGCATATACTCTCTGCCTGCATTTTTTGTGCTGTGAAGATTGTTGGTGGGTTCTTCCTCGGCCGGGCTTCTACTTCCATTAACAGTGTAATATTTCCCTTCAGCCTTTCATCTAATGTGTGTGTGTGTCTTTCAGGATAAGTTCCTTAAAGTGGACTTGCTGCATCAAAGGGGGCATGCCTTCGTCATGGTATTGATTGTTGGCAAATTCCTCTCTATAGGAGTTACACCTTTGTGCATTCTGGCCACTACCATGAATGTTCCCATTTTCCATGGCTTTGCCCACAGACTGTACTGACAAGCTCTTGCATCTTTGCCTCTCATTGGTGAAAGATAGTATCTCAATGTAGCATCGATCTGTATTTCTCTTGAGGCTCTCTGTAAAAGTGTTTAGAAAATAGGAGCATCATTTATAATAAATAAAGTCTTCAGAAAAATTGAGCTTTTCTGATGAAAGATCTGCTGGACTTTGTTACTCTCAAATTTCTGCAGCCAGCTTAGAAAAACTGCCTTAATGTGATGTATTACTAGTGTCCAGGGGCAAATGGAAGGATCAGCCTGCACAAAGTGTCTCCCAAATGGCTGGTCCTAAGAATGGGCTGAGCATACCAGTAAGTATGGAGAGAGTCCCCTCTGTGTTGGGCTCTAAGTTGTCATGCAGCCTGGAAGCTCATTTAACATGGCTTCATCCTGAGTTTCCCACGCTTATGTGACATTGACGCTTTTTTCTGCCATGACACCTATAATGTCCCTGTGTGCTGGCTCAGTGGCTGGAATGCTGTCCTGACCGCCTTGTTACCACATCCGTTGTTCATGGTGTAATATTTCCACACCTGGCATCCAGTCCTTTTCACAGCTTCCACTGTGGCCACTCTAAGCTGAGCCGCTATTGTGACTCACGGTGCTCTCGTGGTAACCACGGGGATTCTTTTAAATGGCTCTTCTGCTTGTGACCTCCTGTGGCTTTTGTACTCACTCAGAATACAGCCAGGCCCTAGATGAGTTAGCCCCCTGGCCCAAGCTCATTTATCCCTCATTTCATCCTCACTTCAGCCGGCCATCCGGCCGTTCTCCTGGCTGTCCAGCATGCTAAGCACATCCTGCCTTAAGCATTGGCATTTACAGCTCCTGTGGCTGTAGTGTTCTTTCCCCCGAATGGATCCCTCCCTTCTGCAGGTGTCTGGTCAGTGGCCTCTTACCAAGATCTTTGTGTAACCATCTTATCTAAAAAGGTGCTCTCTGAATCATACGCCATCTCCAGATTTGGCTTCATTTTGTTTAAAACCCTGATCACTGCTTGATCTAATGATTTATTTTTATTGTCCATGTCCTTGACTCAGATGACACTATATGAGGACAAGGACTTTGCCCTGTTCCTTGTCCCATCCTGGGGACCCAGGTAGTTCCCGGCACAGGGCAGGGCTCTGTGGAATGAATGTGTGGTAGCCCAGATGCTATGTGGACTGGCTGATGTTGCTGTTCCTGCCACTGATTGCTGTCCATAGTTTACTTTATTCTTGGACACTGGGACCCTCTGAGCAAGGGCAGATAGATCCTCAGCCAAAAGATTTACCTGACTGCAAGGATGCTAGGGAGGTCTCTATAAATAGGCATGGTTCCCCCATCAACTACCACTTGCTTCCTTCTCCCCCTTTTTTTTTCTTTTTGTGAGAAAATGTCTCACTAGGTAGTTCAGGCCACCCTTGAACTCACTATACAACCCAGGTTGGCCTTGAACTAATGGCAATGCTCCTGCCTCAGCTTTCTAAGTGCTGGGATTATAGGCTTGTGCCATCATGCCTGGCCTCTAGCATTTCCTCTTCATCTACATTTTATATTATACTGTGCTTTGGCTTCATTATTAAGAAGTCTTGTTACTTATTACTGCTATTCAAATCACGGAAAGGGGTGTCTACCAAATATTCAGCCTTTTGGCTTCGAGCCTTCTTGTTGCACTGGACAGCACATGGCGGCAGATTTAATGTTCTCTGTCTCAGGGCATGTAAGGACCCTACAATTGTCCATGGGTAGAATAGGTTAACAGTGTGCCACTAACATAGCACATAAGTCACAGCCCATGCAGAACCCCATGGTGCTCAAGTAACAGCGGAACACACACAACTTGAGGCAGAAACAAGAAGTACATTGTTCCCAGTGTAGGACAGCTTCAGCGGTCCACCAGGATCTGCTGTTGACAGAATCTACCAGAAGCTTTCGGAGGTTTACCCGAGGCCCTTGACAGAGCTGCTGATGCAAAAGGTAGAGGTTGTAACAAAACTTTCCATTCTTTTGGGTTGCAGCCTGTGGTATTAGCGTGGAATATCTTTAGAGACCTGGCAACGCTTTTCTCCAAGATGTGGTGTTAAGCGAGTGTTTGGCTGCACTCTTATTTTTGCTAATGTGCTTCTCTTGAGATCTTCAACTGAACAGCAGGTATAGAAACCTTAGGATAACGGGAGCAGAGGCTGATAATAAACATCTCTGGAATGCCCTGCCCGTTCGCCTGCTCAAGGTTCCTCATCTGCAGCTGTATCTCTTCTTCCTTTTCTCTCCCACTGGCCCTTCACAAACAAACCTTAAACAACCTCCTTTTCTCTGGAGCAACATTTGACTGGCTGCATGGTAGTCTTCAGATTTGACCCAGTGGGTCTCTGGAGTCTGACTTTTTCTTGTTAACCCAGTGCTGAATAGGATGAATGCTGGCCTGAGGGCACTGGCTGGGGATCCACCCCTGTCACTTACTGGCTGCAAATCACTTCACCTTCCAGTGGCCAGGTGCAGAATGGAGAGGGTGGAAAGGTGAAGACTAGGGCAGTGTGCTGAATTCTTTCACAGTGCACCGTAATATGTCTTTGTTAGTACTGGCTTTTTTTTGTTTTGATACCGGGGATCAAACTTGGGTCATTGCACTTGCGCAGCAGGCGGTGAAACTACTGAGCTAAATTCCTGGCCCCCCAGTACTGCCTTTAATTCTTCCCAAGTATTTATCACTTTTCTAGCGTTTTATCTGTAATCCACAGCCTAAACACTGACTTGCACTCTTAATTAGAATTAAAAACAGAAGAAGACAGTTCCTTGGAAGTCACAGATATGATTTTCTTTACGAAATGGGACACATTGATATTTTAGAAAATAGCAAGTCATCAATTACATTGTCTGAATTTGACCAGAGCTCTGGAAGACATTTTTAAAAAGATACAAAAATCTCAAATAAGTGAATTTTGTAGAAATGAGGAAAGTGGTCTCCTGCTCTTTCAGTTTTTTGTTTGTTTGTTTTTTGGTACCGGGGATCAAACTCAGGACCTTGTGCTTGCAAGGCAGGCGGTGGAACCACTGAGCTTAAATCCCCAGCCCTCAGGTTTTTGTTAGATACAATTGCAATTGATAACCAGGTGTCGTGGAGCATACCTATAATCCCAGCACTCTGGGAGGCTGAGGCAGGAGGATTGTAGGTTCAAATCCTGTTTGGGACAACTTAATGACTTAGCAAGACTCGGTGTCAAAATAGAAAAAAGAAAAAATGGGCCGGAGATCTAGCTCAGGGTGAAGGCCCTGGGTTCAATCCCCAGTATTGTAAAACAAAACAAAACAAAACCCCACTTAAGAAATGGAAGCAGTTTGAGTCCTGTGAAATGTAACTTGCCCTTATAAAAGAACCATCTGGACCCATGTTGGCCATTCTGAAAATGATGACAGATGTCACACTCAAGCAGAAAGGGGCATCACTGTGCCCTGTGATCCTGTGACATCTTCACAGTGAGGGTTGTGGGCTTGAATCCCTGCTGTGCCAGATATTAACTTATCATTGGGCCACTTAGGGCCTTGACTTCATTATAAAATCCAAGAAGACTGCTTACTGCATAAGGCTATTGAGGGGTCGAATGTGGTGACAAGCATTAAGGGTGCAGCAAGACTCTGTCACCTAACAGCTATACTGAACCATTTTTAGATAATATTTATAGGGTGAAATAATATATTTTATATAGTAATGCCTTCTATAGCAATAGGTAACTATTTGGAAGTAGTAATGTTTCCGAGGTTTCTATCTTTGAGATGAAGTTATCTAATGGCTTCTATTTGTTAAGAAGGACTCTTTCCGTTTCCTTCCCTGTGCACGACAACCTGTATGGAACCGGAGCAACAGAGGACAGGGGAGCTTTGTGGAAGTAGGAGTGGCCCCCATCCCTGCCTGGACTCCCTGCTTTGCTACTGGGGCTCACTGTTTCCGGGGACATCTGGGACAGGGACAAACAGCTGCTTGCTCCAATCTTCAGCATCTTCTCCAAGGTCTTACAGCCACTTGGGTAGAGCTGAGGCCAGAGCTCAAGTCCCTGGCACTGAGGTCACTTTTTGGTTGTCTGAAGGACTCTGCAGTGTCCACTGCTGAGCTGATTATGGGTGCTGCTGGTCCTCTTCCTGATGGAATCAGGGCTTGGTTTCCTTGAAGTGGCAGCCCTTCCCACCCTAGAACCTGGGGCCTTAAGAGGCTTCCGGCTCCATTCCTCAGTTAACTGTTGAGGAAAACTTAGTGTTGTAGCTGCTGAAAGACACCAGGCATACACCATGCCCAAGTGTAAAACAGGAACGATCATGGTTAGCCTTTCTAATTGCAGCCTCAACAACAGGGAATGTTCAGCTATCGGGATTTGACTAGTGTGCATCACGAGGCATTTGAAAAACATGTCTTCACTGCCGTAGAATTTCCCTTCCCTCTTTGGGGTCAGTGTCAGATGGTGATGATATGTATTTTTCTTTCTAGAGGAGCCACTACACTTGGCTAGCAATAGCACTGGTTACTGATTGTTTTCTTTTTAAATTTTTACTTGTATTAGTACATGTTTGCAGTACGTAATTATTACATTCATTGTAAGGAGTTGGCACATGTACATACCACATTTTAATTATTTTTATATCGCCTTCCCAAACCTTTCGTCACCCTCCCCTTCCCTCCATCTTTTGGGTCTCTTCCCATTTGCAAAGGATCCATCTCCATTTCCTGTTATTTATCTTTTATTTTGCTCTTTAATTTATTTATACTTTGGGTTTCTCATTGATTGTTAAAAGAGTTATCAGACTTTTCTGGCTTCGGGTTTTATCTGGAATGGTATAACCCTTTTCTGCAGATTTCAACAACTTACGTGGGTTGTGGCTTATGACATTAAAAATGATGTATTAGAAAGCCTTTTATCAAAAGAGACTATAAGACACTATTATGCAAATAAGCCTAGACTTTTTTTCTGCAAGAAACATTTGCTGGTGTCTTGGGCACAGCTAGTGCTTTATGATGTATGACCTTTTATTTCTGCTTTGTATTAGACTCTTCATTTTCCCTAGAGCATCTAAAATAGAAGCACACATGGGTTTTTCCCTGGTTTTATGTTTTCCTACATAATATATCTTGGTGTTTCTGTGATCCCTGTAAGATGACTGTCTCTCAAAAGACATGGCTTTTTTGGGGGGGGGGTGCTAGGGGTGGAACCCAGGGCATCACACATGCTAAGCATGTGCTCTACCACTGAGCCACACCTCCAGCCCAAGGTGAACAGTGCTCTCCAAGGGACTTCACCCCCAACCCAAGCTCCTGAACTAGGCACAGAGCCAAAGAACTCCATCTCTGTTTTGAGTGTAGCTTTGTCCTTCAGTAATTTCATGATAAAATATTTATCGCAGACTTCTTTCTGCTGTGAAATCACTTGGTATTTACAAGTGTAAAGACCATGATGTTTGGTTTAATAATAACTATAATAAAATACCTGGCAGTGAATAATTATTAGTGTAAGAAGAGATTCTTTCACCATTGTTTTTCTGGGAGCTGATTGTTGGACCAACAAATTTCCCAGTTCCACCTTGTAGAAGCTCACCTACAAGAGGGCCCCAGGAGTCTGTAGGTGGCCTGGTGACTCCCCATTTTCTTCCCACTCCGTTCTCTCACACCATTTAGCCACACAGAGCTGCTTGTGCAAAGTGTCAGAATGACACTGACTTTTGTTGTGAAGTTGTTACAGGTGATAAAGTACAGGTGGAATGTTAGTGAATGTCCCATTGGCTTATCGGTCTGGGTAAGGTCCCTGCAGTGAGTGAGAAAGCCATCCATTGTGGTGGAGGTGGGGATGGTTCTGAGAGACAAACAAAAGGGTTTTGAAAATGTACAAGGGGCTGGTATGCCCACTGTTGTTATTTTTGCTGTTGGCTTCCAGTTGTAATAGATATCAAACAGCTAGCTGATACTGGCTGGGAACTCATATTTTATTGCCAAAACTCATGATGACCCTCAAGGTGTTAGAGAGTTAAAGCTAACCACTCTAATCACTTGGATGAACTGCTGTAAAGGAGTCAGAGTAGGGATTTACAGGGAGCAGGGAAAAAAAGAAAAATCATGCTCATGGTCTAAACTTTGGTTCCTGCTTACTGATTTTAACATTCCGCATGAAATACTATACAATAGTTAAAAGTACATGTACCCTCTTATAAAATTGTACTATATATAATTTTGCTTTGTAGATACAGATAGGCAATGTGTGTTGGAGAAACCTATAACTGCTCCATTATGGAAGTGCCTGTGGACACGCTGAAATTTAGGCGTGACACCATTCAACACACGGGGCCCTATAGTGTACCTGCATCTACTCTCTGAGAGATAGGACTTAGGATCGGTCTTCATAAGTATTTTATTTTAGCTGATGGCAATCATCGAAATGCTCTCGGGCCCTAGAGCCCAGCCAGGGGGCAGTATTTGTCTTTCTCCTGTTCAAGAATGCTCAGGTCAGCTCGGGTGCTGAGCTTTGCTGTGAATTGTGACACATGTGGCAAGGAATTCATTAATGATAATAAGGTACTAGAGTTGGCAGATTGTTTATTTTTTCTCCCATGAGTAAGTAGATTCTGCATAATCCTCATAATAACATTGCAAACATTGCATGTCTCACCTTGCATTTCAGTCGCATGCCCAGCCTATGGGAGAAGTAATTTCAGTGTCCCTATTTGAGACACCAGAAAAGAGGTTGAAAGAAGTGCAGTACCTGGCCTAGGGCATCCCACAGGACTGGAATGCCTCCGCTTCTCACAGTATGCTAGCAGACTTGTATTAGTGGAAAACAAGGCAGTTTGGGCTATCAGGTAAAGATCCAGATCTTCAGGATAACATGCAGGCAACATATTAAAATCAGAATCTGTGTAATGGTGGGTCTGGAACCTGAAAAGCAAGCTAGTTGCTTCCCGGGGAAGGAATTCACTCCATTTTTGGACTAGTTGCCCAAGTTCCTCAGCCCCAAGGGCTTCCAAGGCCCCAGACTTAGGTATGGGAGACGTGACAAAGGACGTGCTCCCGCCCGAGGCTGCCTGCTCTTTGAAGGCAGGGCCAAGTCTTGCCCTGTTTGGTGCTCCGCTTCTACCACCTGGAGCCAGGCCTGTGTGTGCATGGGTTGGCTGGAGGGAAGGAGGAAAGAAAGGAAGCAAGTTTGGATGATGGATGTTCAGATTGAAGGAAAGGATTGAGGAGGTGGGTCGGGGAGAGAGGAGACATAGGCATTTCTAGCTTTTGCACAAGGTGCCATTATTGAATGCTCACTACTTCCTGCTAGTTCCCATATACTCTGCTTGTGCATGGATTTTATTCATAGGTTCATTTAATAAACATTGTTGACCACTAACCCGAATGATGCTGGGGTTAAACAAAGAACATTTGGTCCTCCAGAGAGGGAGTGTGCAATCTCTATATTACTCCAGCCAATGATCTCGTCGCCTGCTTCTCACAGAGGACACGGCCATCCTCTAGTGCAGAGGGTGCTTCTCTGCGAGGGCAGTGTCTACTAGCCAGGTCTCAGGCTTTTGTATTTACCACAAGGAATGAAGATTTCATGAGGGTTTCCACTTTTCTGTGCCAGAACATTGCTTTTAACTCTTTCCTACTTTCCTATGAAGCATGTAGGTTTCAGTGGTGGTTGCTTAAAGAAATGTTATCCTGTGAAGAATGACTCTAACTTCTTTTTTAACCAGGATTGATCGGAAGATGTCAAGTGCTCATACCAACTACAAACTAGATGAGGCACAGGCTATAATGAGTGAGCTCCGGACCATCAAGAAAGCCATTTGTACAGGCGAGAAGGAGCGGCGGGACCTGATGCAGGTGAGGTCTGATCCCCATCCACCCACCTGCCTGTTAGCCTAGCTGATTGTCTCTAAACCTTATATATAATATTACATGTTTTTATGCTAGACGCATATTGTGTTTAAATAAGTGTTAAATTTCCTGGGGCTGTCATAACAAAGTACCACAAACCGAGTGGCTCTAAACAATAGAAATTTATTCTCCCAATTCTGGAGGGCAGAACTCTAAAATTCAGATGTTGGCCAGGCTGCCCTCCCTGTGAAGGCTCAGGGTGGGCGGCTACTGGTGGTGGTGGTGGTGTGGGTCCTTCCTGGCCTCTGTGGCCCCAGGTGTTCCTGGCCTTACTTGGCATGTAGACACATCACCCCGATCTCTGCCTCTGTTGTCACAGGGTCTTCTCTCTGGTTCTCTGTTTCCAGACTTCCTCTTTCCATCAGGGCACCAGGCATTGGATTGGTGCCCACCTATCCAATATGACCTCATTAACTAGATTGTATCTGTGAAGACTTGATTTCCAAATAAGGCTGCATTCACAGATTCCAGAGGTCAGGACTTGAACGTATCTTCTGGTGGGGACACAACTCAACCCACAACAGTGGGTGATAAAATTCATGTTGTTAATAATCAAAATGATTCAAAAGGTGTATGGTAAGAAGTCTTGCCATCACTCCATCCTCCTACCTCCCATAACTACTTTTATTCTTTTCTTGCATACCCTCCCAGTGTTTATACAGATGCAAAATAATTGTGAATATTCACTCAAAGGCCTTTGCATAAAGTGAGACTTAGACTACTGTCCCGCTATAGCTTCCTCATATGACAATAAAATCCTGTACCTTTGCCATTATCTGTTCCCAAAGAGTTTCTTTATTCTCTTTATTCTTTGATATGGTTGAGTAGTATTTCACCATGTGGATATATTTGAATTCTATAGCTAGCATCATTGTAGCTTTGTATTGCTGTATTCTTTTTTGCTTCTTGAACTCCTATGATTTCCACTAGTTTTAGAAAAAGTTGAACTTTTATAAATGGAGACATGTTGGTCTTTCTGTTTGAGGCTGGAATGTGTTCATTGCTTTCTGTTATAGTACGTATCTCTTGCTTGATACCTCAGGGGACCACCTAGTGCCTGGTAGGCATTTGTCTAGATTCTGTAGAATGTAAGACTCAGAGGACATATGAAGTAAAGCTCAGATTTAGACACAAAAATGAAACAGATGCACAAATAGCTACCTTGCTTGACAGTGCTTCCTAAGGTCAAGGCCATGAGGGACTTGTGGAGAGTTTCCATGGTGCTACTTAAATGCAGTTTACCAGGTTTCATCCTAGACCTACTAAGTTAGAATTTCTGGAGGTGAGGGCTAGAAATCTGTATTTTTAGATGAAGCAGGTGGCATTCAGTGGCAGAGACAAGAAGGATGTACTCCATGAGGTCAAGTGGAGCTCTCACTTTGGCCCCCTTGGAGCCACAGTGTACAGCCCTGGAGGAAGCCACCTCATTGCCTCACTTGGATTCCCCATCACTGAGGCAGGAGAGAGCATTTCTGGAGAAGCTTTAGGCCCCAGTATCTTCTGTGAGGTCTCTACAGACTCCAGCTGTGAGAAGCTTCAGGGAGAGGCATGGGCAAAGTCCTTGCCCATCAAAATCAGTTGTTTTGCCTTCCTTGTATGAACTTCCTTTCCAGGAAGCCACTGTCTCAATTTCAAGCCAGTTATATGAGTTCTGCTTACTTGTACATTCCTGATCTGGTGTCTGTAGCGATGCTGAAGGTGAACAGGTTCAGAAGTCTACAGGAAATGCTAAAAACTCAGATTTCTGTTAGACTTCTACACAAAGGGGTTCCGTGTGCCAGAATACATACTTATTCTAATTTTTTTTGCAAAATAACAACATGAGATTACTTTGTAGAATTATTTTTTGCTCAACCACATAAAATTATGACTGAAAATTCAGGTAATTAAAAATAAGGTAAGCATCATCTGATAGCTATTTTCTTTCTGTGTTGTTGTTTTTTTAAATTTTTGGTGCTGGGGATTGAACCCAGGGCCTTTGCACTGAGGTATGTCCCCAGCCCTTTTTATTTTGTATTTTGAGTCAAGGTCTTGGCAGTAGCTGGTTTCATCTTCAGTAGTTTGTAATATAAAAATCCCACAGGGGCATACATCTCTCTCAGACTCATTTACTGAGCATTTTAGATAGGAATGTACATTTTTTTTCTTTAGAAACATAAAGGTTAAAAAACCCCAGGAAAAGCGATACCTTAACTGTTATCTGTTTTATTTGTGTGCTACCAGGAGGACTTAATTGCTATCTGATTTAAATAAGAATTTTATTAAAGGTGCATGCAGTACAGATCATGTATTTTTAAATGTAATGAGAATGGGAAATGTGAGTGTGTGTGTGTGTATGTGTGTGTATGTCTGTGTATGTGTGTGTGTATGCATCGGGGGATAGGTCTGCAGTTATAAAGCTACAGATCTCAAACTGGAAGGGATGGGAAACATTGCCATCTGTGTTCAAAGAGCTTGTCTCCTCTTGCAGAGCCTGGCCAAGCTTACGGATAGCTTCAAGAATAGCTGCTGTCTTAGTGACTTCCTCCCTGATTTACCTTCCAATGTGGGTGTACTTGGTGATTCCGGGGTGGCACAGCACTTCTGCGATGCTGGCTCCCAGACCGAGGACACAGGGGAGGTATGTGCACCGGTGTGCCCACGGACGGGGAAGAGTCGGTGGTGGTGTGTGACCTTCACTCGTTCAGTTCAATTTTCCATTTTGACTTCAGAAATATGTATTGTGGCTTTTGTGCCATTCTGTTTAAAGACAAAAAAACAGTGTTTCTTATATCCAGCCATTCTTCTTCTTCTAAAAGAATGTCAGGAAATTGAATTAAAAGCGATGCTGACTCTTAGAAGAATTTCATTATGCCTCTTTTGATAACTAGTGAGGCCTTGAGTTAGCCATAAAATAGAGTTAGGATACTCATCATTTGAAGCCAGGTAGTAAAGAGTTAGAGACATTTTATTATAATGTTATTGAGTGAATTTTGAAACTGATTTGTTACCAAATAGAAAGCAGTTTGGAGGGCTTTTTTTTTAATCTTAAGGCTCGCTATGTAAAGATGAGGCATCAAAGGAGTGCAGAGTGCTCCCCCACATTAAAGAAAGAAAGAAAAAAGGAGGGAAAGCTAAATTGATGGAAAATTCTGGGTTTTGAGTAACTACCTAACATTTTAAGAAATTGGCAAATAGTGCCTTTCTGAGGGGAGTATAATGTAAATTATGTCTCTTTATGTCCCAAATGTCCTGTTTTCAATTTTACTCTCATCGTTGCTGAAAGTGTACTTGGAAATTTTTGACCAGGCATCTTCTTTGGTTTAAAGAATATGGTCACCATCTGTAACACAGAGAGAAGAATCTGTGAGTTAAAAATGTTTGGCATTTTGGCCTAAAGATTTTGGAGTGAAGGACAGAAGCAAGTACAGGACTCTAATATTAGATTCTGGGAATGATTCCTTGCTACTTACTGTAAGGTTAAATTTACAATTTAGCGCTTTTAACTAGTCTGAGAGAAACAGGTAAGATCAGAGGTTCTCTATTGGCTTCAGTAAGCCATTCTAAAAATGTCAGGTGGGGATGGTGGCTGGTTCTGTTATTCTAGCTGTGAATTGTCATAGTTTAGGAGCCCCTAATGGCGCAGGTCCTGGGTTGGTGGCTGGTATCTTTTTTTTGCTAGTTTCTTGTTTTTGTGTATGATTTTGTTACTTTAAGTTGAGCATTTCAAGGATAACTCTGGGGCAATATTCCATAATTCCAGACTTACTGACTCCTTGCTTTCTTTCCTTTTAACTTTGGTTCTTCTTTTTCATGCCTTCTGACCTTGGAAAGCATCCTCTAGCTCCTGCCTCAGGCAGTTAGTCCATTTTTAGCTCTTGGGACTTCTTAGTAGAGCCTCATTACAGCTATCCCTCAGGATGTGGTGGGTATTAATTCCAGGACCCCCTCAAATACTGGAATTCCTGGAGGTATAAGTCCCTTACATAAAGTGCTGTATATTTGCACATAGCCTACATACTTCATCTGTAGACTTTAGATCATCGTTTGTTTACTTATAATACCTAATGCTATGCAAATCATTGTTATATTGTATAGTTTATGGAAGAATGACAGGAAAAAAGTCTGTACCTATTCAGTACAGATACAACCACTGTGGACCTAACTACGGTTTGGATCCACAACTGCAGAACTCACAGACACGCTGTCATTTGGATCTGTCAGAGAATTAGCATACTACATTAAATGGGATGAACCTTTTTTGCCTTTGTTTCAACTTACACTAAGTAGTTTCCTATTTCTTTTAAAAGTTAATTTGTTGTTGCTTTTGGAATTACAGTATACAATAGATGAATAGACTTCCCCTATTTAAAAATCAAAGCACCAAACCAAAAAACCCACACCAACTTTAGGAGAGCAAAAATCTTCCCAACCTGACTCACAACCAACCCTCCCCAGCCAGAGGGGGTGGCAAAGTATTGTTCGGAGTGTTTCCTTCTTGGCCTTTGACAAATTGAAATTGAAAGACAAATTAAACGAATATTTTTCATTGTTGCCGAAAATTTAAATGGATTTTATATTTTTGAAAATATTCTTAATATGTGTTTCCCTTCTATTTGTCTTCTTTTTCTCTTGTGCTCTGGAAAGTTTGTCTTTGATGACAAAACAAGACTTGTAGACCGAGTCAGACTTAATTGGCAGTATGAAGAAGCCCGAAAGAGGTAAGAAGCATACTTTTCCAGTCTTGCCTTCTGCTCACTTACTTCGTCCCAGAAAAAAGGTTCAGCACAGCTGTATTGTGTGATTGTCCGTAAAGTATTGCAGAGTAATATCTGATGGAATATAAAATAAGAGATCTTCATTTGAAGTAGCTTCTTGTTACACATACCTAACTTTTAAGTGTACATTTGAATGTGAAATTATCAACATCGCAGACAGTTTTGAAGATGTGATTCAGTATGAATGAAGACCTTTCCAACTTTCTGTATCAGACCAGGTAGTTTTGATCCCTTACCACCCTTTCTCTCCCAACCAACGTATCAGGCCCTCACAGCAGCAGAAGCAAAACTGTCCTGTCTCCATATATGTGGCTTCCAATGCCATAGGTCAATCATAGAGCCATGCATCTTGGTCTAAAAGCTATTTTAGTCTATATTGGGTCAGTAGGTGCTAGCAATACATTCTTGATTTGATTTTGTTGGAGAGAAGCGACATCATTTACGTTGACCTGCAGTGTGACTCCTCTGCCTTTAGCAAACTGAGATTTGTCTGGGTTTGTAGACTGGGTTTTTCTTTGCCACCTCCCTCCCTCCCATCTTCACCAGGTCACTCCAAGGGGCTTCCAAAACCTTACTGGCACAGTATTTCTGGCACAGTACGTTTAGTGTAGCACATTTCTCCTTGGGTGCTCCCGGCCCCCATTTTCAACATTCTAACCCTGCCCTGGCTTTCATGTCCTCTTTAGAGACTTTATGTTTATTGTGCCTTCTAGAAAGTCTTAAAACCAAATCATTTCAAAATGTATGCTTCAGGAAAGTTTGCAGCATAGCTTTTATAAAGGTTCCTTAGTCATATATGAAATATTATCTATCTTGAGGAGAAAAAAGAGCAGAATACTGGTAGGGTAAGGGGGTCCTTTCTGGATACTAAGCAGTTGGGCCGACTCAGTATACTCTGTGGTCCAGGGTGTCTTGAAATCCACTCTGTTGGCTTTATGACATGTGTTAAAATAGAAACCAAAGTGAACCATCTTACTCCCTGCCACAAAGCCAACTGCGACCACTGCAGGCCTTCTGTGAGCTAGGAGGTGTGCACCTAACTCTTCCTGGATTTTCAGGGTGGGCTCTACATCTCCCCACAGAATGCCATCAAATTCACTGATCATTACTGGATCCTTCCGTGGCCACATTCTTCATTTCCCATGCATTCCTTCTGTTCAGATTCTGACTGTCCTCTGCTTGCTCAGGCCTGTTTCTCGGTGGGACTTCAAAGTGTGGGTGCTGGAATCTGCTGTGCTGTATTAAACACAAAAAATAGAGCACTGCTACACTTAGGACTATAATTGTTCTGTGTGTTGTTGTGACATTTATCAAACATAGCAAGCGATTTCTTTGTTTTCTAGAAATGGTGTCAGTAACACAGTGAGTAAGTAACCTTCTAAATGTTGGGATAATACATTTTTGGTGAAAAGTTGAGTATTTAAAAAATATTTGTAGGGAAGTCACTGCACTTCATCATTACTTTTGAACAAAAGTATTATTTCCAGATCATCAGAAGCTTGTCAGGAGATGCACTATAGTTAAGAGGAGGATTCTGGCCCCAGCTTTTCAACCTTAGTGGTGGCTCAGAATTGTCTTTCTGGCTACCCTGGAACATTTGAGAGTCACCCATGTGGTTTAGAGTCAGCCAGGGTTGGCTTGCCAGGGTGCTGCCTGTCCTTTTCCCACTAGTTCGGTGCTGTTTGACATGGAGAGTGAGGACTTTAACCCGCGGGGGGCTTTGGCAATGTCCAGAGACACGTTTAGTTGTCCCAGCTCTGGGGTAGGTACTAGTGGCATCGAGGGGTCAGAGCCCAGAGATGCTGCACCATCCTATGAGTGCAGAGATGTGCTTCCTATGGTGCACAGGGCAGCCCCCACAGCAAGGACTTACCCGGTCCAGCGTGCCAGAAAGTGAGAAAGACAAAAGGCCTGGTCAAGATGAGATTGGCTAGTGGGTACAGTAAAAGTCCAAAAGAGAATGGATGTGGGTGGGAGGGAAAAGGAAGAGGAAATAAACTTTGGAAAAACTTACCTCCAAGGGTCTGGCAGCAGAGGAGAAACAGCTAGCAGAGGATGCTGGGAAGAAAATAGTGACATCAAGCTGTGGGCTAGCAGACCTCTGCCCCAAGGTATCCCTGGTCCACAGAGAACAGGGGAGCAATGGCAGATTTTCATAAAGCTTGGCAGTCGTAAGTCAGCCCCTCTATGTCCTTTCTTAAATTGTCCTAGCCTGGGAAAAATGCCACTGAGGTGTTGCTCTCCCTAGAATGAAAGGAAGAAGCTGGCCTCGAGAGACTTTCCAGAGGCCAATACTGTGGATGAGCACCATTTAGATGGTGGATCTTGATTTTGATATCATTGTTTGTTACTTTCAATGGACTTTAAGCTTCCTAGAACCATCCTTGAAACATTCCTGCGAAGGCCTCAACCAGGTAGTCACAGTTCTGAGTCATTAATTGTAGCCCCTCTAGATTCTAGTCCCCCGATGTAGTGGTGGCAGTGCTTGTCTCTAGTCCCCTTGGATTCACTCTGTTTTGCCTACAGTCATCCCCAGTGTACTGGCAAAGTACTGGGCTCGATACACCTCATAGTGTTGTCCAGATAGCCTTATGTTCCCAGCAGGCATGGTGAAATGTAGGGACAGTTAATGTCATCAGGTCTCATCCTGTAGGAGATTAGCAATTTTACCAACATTGCTCCTTCTGAGATCTTTAGAGACTGCCTCTAAATAAAGCACATGGCTACAACAGTGCAGACATGGGAAGAAAGTGGTGGCAAGCAGTTCTTTGGCAAGAACTACATCTAGAAAAGGTGTGAACATTCCAGGATCCAGGTAATAAGCACCACAGTGAAAACACAATAGGTTGGAAATCCTGTCCACAGGCTCATCACATAGCACAGCCCTGATATCTCTATGAGCATCTCTGGAGGAGGAGTGTCCATTACAGAGAAACATTGTGTACCCCTGCTCACCCACTGAAGCATTAGAAAGAATGCAAAGCATAGTGCGTCCTTCTCTTATCATTTAGCCCGAGGCTAGTGAGCATCCTGTGCTCTTGCCCAGGTGGACTGCCATTATTTTAACACCACAATTCACCGTTTGGTCTTTTCCTTCTGCTACCTCATCCTGGGATGTCAGCCTCCTGCCTCTCATTTCTGAAATCATTCTGCTCTGCAAAGTTTAGCTTCCCTACTGTGTTAGTCAGGGTTCTCCAGAGAAGAAGAACCAGTGGAGGGGAGAGTTGATTACAGGAATTGGCTTATGTGATTTTGGAGGCTGAGAAGCCTTGCCATCTGCCACCTGCAAGCTGGAGACCCAGGAAAGCCAGTAATGTAATTCAGTCTGAGTCTGGGAGCAAGCGCCAGTGTCTGGAGGTGATGGTGGTAGTGATAGTGGTGGTATAAGTCCCAGAGTCCAAAGGCCCAAGGAGCAGGAGCTCAGATGTCTGAAGGCAGAAAAGTGATGTCTCAGGTCAACGAGAGAAAGCAGATTTTCCTCTTCCTCTTTTGTTCTAATTAGTGGATTAGATGACTCCCACCCACATCGGTGAGGCCTGTTCTTCTTTACTCAGTCTTCTGATTCAAGTGCTGGTTTCTTCCAGACTCACCCTCAGACACACCCACACATTGCCAATTATCTTTGCATTCCTTAATTCAGTCGAATTGACCCGTAAAATTAACCATCACATCTACCCCCTGCAGGACCGCCTGTATTTTGCCAGTTCTAAAAGATGGAGAAGTTTATGCCTTTATGCATTTTGCAGAAGTCTTTTCTTGGATATCTAGATTTAAAATTGTCTTTAAGTACAAAATGATCAAAAGGCAGAGTTCTAGACAATGTGGAGATTTCATATGTATTCAGATTGAGAGGAAATTTGTGGGATTTGAACTCATAATTCCAAATGGCAGAGTGATGTCTAGAGAATTCTCTGACCAAACTCTGCCTATCATGGTGGCCAGTTTTGTATTTTCTTTTTTTTTTTTTTTTTTTTGGTACCAGGGGTTGAGCTCGGGTCCTTGCGCTTGCGCAGCAGGCGGCGAAACCACTGAGCTAAATCCCCGGCCCTCGGTTTTATATTTTCAATTCTGGGTCATATGAAATGTACCAGAAGGAATGCTTCTGCCTTTCCCTTCAGGAACATCCCTTTGGATCATATGATAGAAATATTTTCATGTTAATGGTTTAAAAATTGTAGAATTTTTGAAAAGTGAAATTGGAAGAGCAAGTCTTCTTGAAGCAATCCTGATGACGCAGACAGCTCCTTATTTTTAACCTAAGAGCACTTGTTCCAGAACTGTTCACAAACTGTAGCTGTTTCCATGGAAATAACTCAGTCCAGATAGGAACAAAACACTCGGACAATCCAGTTTCTCTGTGTCTTAGTTTCCGTTGCCAGGGTTTGTCTTGCTGTTCATAGGTTGTCAGGAATCAGCGGCGTAATGATTGCAGTGATTGATCAGTCGCTTGATTTTTCTCTTCATTTCTCAAGTGATTTCATATTTCATTTTGAGGAGTGGGGTATAGCGAGGAGAACTAAAAGAAACACTGCTGGGGCTGGTTGCACATGCATTTCATCCCAGCACTCTGGGAGGCTGGGGCTGGAGAATCACAATTTTGAGCTCAACCTGGGTAATTTAGGGACTTGCAAGAAAGACCCTGTCTTAAAAAAATAAAAGGGGCTGGAGATACAGCTCAGTGCAAAGGCCCTGGATTCTATCTCCATTGCTAACCAAAAGGAACGAAGGAAGGAAGGAAGGACAAAAAGGAAGAAAAAGAATGTAAAAGAAGGGAAGGAAGGAAAGAAAAAGAAAATGAAAGAGAAAAGGTAAGGTTCTTTTACCTCAGCAGCCCCGTCTTCCCGATTGGGGGCAAGGTGAGGAAGCCTAAAGACACTGTGCTTTTCTTTAATGTTAGAAATAGATCTCTGAAGATCTGCACTTCCTAAGGGGAGTTGCTGTCAGAGCAGGGGAGCTGAGGGTACAGCTGGCTGTTGGTGTATTGGTGAGCCCTTCTCAGATGTTTTAGATTCAGACTTTTTGAATTTCCCACACGAAGAGTTAGTGGAGTAGACACTGGTTTATCAATGTTTAGTACTATATAGTCAACTTAGATCTCAGCTGAGATTGTATTTAACCTTTGGTTTCATCTAAGTAGATATTTACAGAAAAAACCTAAGAGAAAAGATAAAAAGTATCAAATCTGTAGCTGTAGATGAAATCTGAAGTTAAGAGGCTCTAAGTTGACACCACTACTTAGAATGTTCTGAGTCTCCATCATGACTTGTCACCACTGAATGGGACTGTGGGTTGCCTGGGGTTCTTTTTACTATTCCAGAAAGTAGAAGGATGCTAGGAACATCAGAAATCATATGGTAGGAAAAAAAAAAAGAAATCATATGGTAGAATACAGGTTTTTAGGTGCCAATTCAAATAATTGGGGATTGCTCTTGATGTGTCTCAAAACCTTTTAATATTAAAATTGCATTTTACCTAGAAAAATACAAGTCATTTAAGAGTTTCATGTGAACTGTGGGTGTCTTAGTAGTTCCTGCAGCATAAATGCAGATTTCCAATCATAGTTTAAGGTGTCGGAGTTGTAACAGAAAATGTGTTTGGCAGAAATCATAAAGGAAAACGATTCCTATCTTACTTATGTCTACATTAGACCTGTTCAGGGAATAAAATTTGGAAATCACATGATAAATATGATACTTGAATGCTTAATTGAGGATTTGCTTTCATTTCTTCACTATCAGAGCATGCAGATATATGTTTTAAAACTTTTAAAGGCATTTGTGAAAGAGTAGGTGAAGGCCATAAACTGTATTACCTATCAAAAACAAGAATCAACAAAGCAGGTAGTTGACTTGTAGAAAAAAAAGAAAAAAAAAAGACCTCACCAATTTTAAATGGTTCTCAGTTCCCTTTAAAAATCAAGTTGGAAAAGTTTTTTTCTCTGTAAACTTTAATCATGACCTTGCTTTGCTTCCATGTATTTAATTACACTGAAGTGATATTTCAAAGAAAAGCCTTTCAGTTTTTCCTTCAGTACTCAG
Organism: Heterocephalus glaber; assembly: GCF_053883595.1. Classification (NCBI taxonomy): domain Eukaryota; kingdom Metazoa; phylum Chordata; class Mammalia; order Rodentia; family Bathyergidae; genus Heterocephalus; species Heterocephalus glaber. The sequence continues at coordinate 20,613,443 of NW_028258369.1, read as the reverse complement.
ACTTGAAGTGATGACCCTTGAAGGAATGGGGGTTCCACGCAGCACATCAGCCATTTGGCATGGGTATAGAAGAAGGTGTATTGAACCTCAGTGTATCTGTGTTTAACCTTCAGCAGGAAGTCTATTTCTTCAAGTAAGCCTTCCACAGTAAAGATACTCCCTGCAATGGCCCATGTCCAGGCCTGCAGCACAGTACGCAAGGCATACTGTTTTAAAGGCACAGCTGTTTTGTCTGTCCTGTGGGGAATGTACGAGCAATTGGTTGTTGAAGGAATCCTTCTAGTGCTTTTGACTTCCAGAGCAGACAGACAGATAGATGTGCTTTGTGCTTCTCTTGACCTGGCTAAAACAGGCCCCAGATATCCACACCCACAATATGGATACAAAGAAGGAAATAGAACTTTCCAATATATGCCAATATTCTTCTAGATTCATAGATATCTTGAAAATGAACCTGCAAACATCTGCACTGTTGTGACATTTTACTATAAAAAAGAGCGTTATTCTTAAGTACAGTAACGTTTGCCTAGTGTTCAACACAGCCCGAGCAACTTTTCCAGATGGGTTGCAAGAAATCAACTTCATCTGGATTTTCTTTCTGGTGGAGAAGTCATCCCTGCCCGTATGTCCTTGAATGTTCTTCCTGCAAGCTGTGAAAAGTTACAGCGCATGGTTTAAGTTTGGCTGCTGGACTGTTTCTTTATGCCTGCAGTGGGCAGGCCTTTTAAAGCTTGCCCTTTGCTTCTCCTCCCTCCTGTAATTCATTTTTACCCCTCATTCCTTTCTCTGATAATGCATATTGCTTGAGATTTTCCTGGAAAGGGTGTGATTATCTGGAGCTGGATCTTCTGCCACCCTCAGCAGTTTGAATCCTGGTAGACAACAGCCTGCCTAGAGCTAATAGGGGCAAATGGAATCTTGGTCTCCTCACATTTACACCTCAGCAAACTTGAAGTGGGGGTGGAGCTCAGGGGTAGAGCCCGTGTGAGGCCCTGGGTTTGATTCTGAGCACCACAACAAAACAGCAACAAAAAAACCTTAGAAAACTCAAAAGGAGTGCTTTTAAAACAGTATCTGTTTGTCTTATATGTATAAAATTAAATGTGGTTATCCTTAGTGGGGATCATGGGCTTTCCTATGGGTCAGATAAATTGAAGTAAAAAATACGGGGCTGCAGTGGATTTTCTTATTGTTTTTCTATATTTATTCTTTCCCTTCAACTTATCTTACTCTCCAGTAGAATGTTCCAGAAATTTCATTGGGTATAATGCCTGATTTGGCACTAACTTATTTATGAGTCTGCTTCCAGTGTATTTTCCTTGGGCTTCAGTTATATGACCACCGTAAACTTTAAGTACACTAATTAGACATAGGCAGACGCCTAGGCCCAGTTGGATTCCTAACCCTAGTCAGCAGCCTCTGTCATTAGTTTTTTCAGTGACATAGTTTGGCATCATTTTCCAACACATTTTCAGGAAATTAGTTTTAAGTTAAAAAAGAACTCGTCTAATAAAGCTACTGACACTCAACTAGTTTCTTTACCTTCTTGGAGGACTGGACTTGAGTAAAATACATGCACTTATGCAATATCTTGTGTACCCTTTTCTTTCCATGGCTGTGGGGTTTGGGTTAGTTTGCTACCTGGGGAAGGAGTCATGTCTGATCCTCCTGCCAGGCTGATGAGGCCCTGTGTTCATGTCTAGATTAGGTGGAGCCTGACTTGGCACAGAAGTAGGCAGCAGGTTTTGATGTGTGTGCCAACTCCAGCCAATTGGTGGTATCTATGTAGAGCTCTGTGCTGAGAAGGATTCTGAGGGCTGGACCCAGCAGGCGGGAAGGCAGACTCAGTTTGTTCCGCCCACCCTGGGCACAGGAGGGGGGTCGTCCAAGGAACACTCCTGCCCTATATCAGCCATTCCCATTTTAGTACGGATCTTTCCATCCATGCCTCATGCAAACCCTGTAAAAACTCCCAAGGCCATTTAGCAACCTCCAGACTGGGCAGGGCTGCAGAGGAGGCATCTTTGAGAGCAGTGGGTGTCAGATTGCGAGTCAGGAGCACCCTGAGGGCATGCCAGACCCCATCTTTAGCCTGTTTTATGGGGCTTAAGCAGAAGTACATACTCCTGTTTTAAAGGATGCTGTAAAAATACAAGTTATGTCGGTTTCACTTAATGTACATTTGACACCATTTCAGGACACAAAAAGGGATGGAGTCTGTTTGCCAGGCAAGCACTTAGGAAATCAGGGCCATCTTCTGTTGGTATTCCCTGAGGATTGTGCCAGCGTCTTTGGTGAGGTCAACTAGTTTACACCCAGCTCAGTTATCTCACACCAACACCCATGCTCACAAGGCCCCTCTCATGCTCGCATACGTTTCCCGCTGTGCTGCCCACTGCTTAAGGTGCTTGTTGAGTGTCAGCCCTCTGCAGGGCATTTTATATTCATACCCGGCTGAGGTCTCTGGTGCAGGAAAGAGCACCAGGCTTCATGGTTGTTCTCTAGAAGTTGGTGGATTTCTCTCTTGTTAGTTTCCCAAGGTGGCCTTTAGTGCTTAGGCACAGTCAAGGGAGCAAAAAGCCACAAGCATCTCTTGAATTTGCCTACAGATTGTGGTGGGGCAGGGACAAACAAGCAGCTTCCTCCCACTCTGGAGTGGCATCGCATAGGGAACCGGGAACCCGGAACAATTCAGAATATGGATGTGTTGAAGACTGCTGGTCTTTGTGTCAGTTTCTTTGAAATAAGCACAATGTAATTGTTGTCATCCTGAATCTAAGACTAGGACAGATTATACAAAGGAGTTTTGCAGTGCTTTTTGCGACCCATCATTTCCAAATCCTATTCAGGTTAGTGCATTATTTCACCGTTGCTGTAAGTTTACAGAATCAGTGACAGTGCAGAGACTGTATGAAGACTATTAAAATTTGCTGTTTTCCCGCCTACCCTCCATCTTGCAGAGTCTCGAATATTCAGCAGCAGCTGGCCCAGCTTGCTAACGAGTCCTGGCCTGGCATGGCCGAGGCCGACAGGGACCGGCTGCAGCTCATCAAAGAGAAAGAGGCCCTGCTTCAAGAGCTGCAGCTCATCATTCAGCAGCGGAGGTCAGCTGAAGATGTGTCCCGGCTGGAGGAAGAGAAGCGACGCTTGGAGGAAGAGATCCAGCGGGCGCGGGCCACATCGGCACAGGGTGCCACTGAAAGGTGAGCCCGTGTCCAGAGATTCAGGGGCAGGTGGGACACAGCTTCCAGCGAAGAACTAGCTGGAAAAGCTAGATTGGATGACTTATACATGGCTTGAGCATGTTCTTGGTTATTACAGGTTGACTATCCCTTATCCAAAATGCTTGGGCCCAGAAGTGTTTCCAATTGTGGAATTTTCTTACAGTTTGGAATATTTACAAAGAATGAAATCTGAACATCTGAAATCTGAAAGCACTTTAAAAGTTTGGGATTTTGAATCATTTCAGATTTTGGATTTTAAAATTAGTGATGCTCAACATATACTGAGAGCAGCTACTGCAATGTTTCCTTGCCAAGTAGAGGAGGAAGCATGTGCCTTCTATGCCACAAGAGGTGCCAGCTGCTCCTGGTGCCTGCTCAGAAGTGGGAGATGATCAAGAAGGGGGAAGGAGTGAGGGAAGGCAAGGTATGCACCACCTATATGTATCCTTCCTGGCACAGGTGCTTGGTGCTTTTGCCTGTATTTGTTTAGGCTTGGTGCCAGCAGGAAGATGGGGAGGCAGGTGATGGTCCAGCTTTGTTGCCTTGGTGAAGTGGTCCCCATAGTACTGTGGAAGTCCCCTATCTCCAACTTTGATCTCTAGCCAGAGAGGGCTGCTCTTTCTTTTGCAGTAGGAAGTTGGCAGCCTTTTATGGGTCTGTTTCTGAATGTGCCTCTCCTCTGTTGGTCTTGAGACTGTTTCAAGCATAGGACACGTGAAGTCAGTGTTTTCAGTATCGTTCAGTGTCAAGTTCAGCCTTTCATCTTGTGCCACGTCTCCTGGTTTCCATTTGCCGCCTGCAATTGTGGATGGTGTCAAAGGCTATGTCTGCTTTCCATATTTAACAGCTGTCAGCAGTTTATCTATGGAGCTTGACCGAGCTTTGGAGAACCTACACCCCATTTGTTAATATTCTGGCTCCCTAAAATTCAGTGCATTAACATGACCGTAAGTTGTACCACCATGAACATTCTTTATCTAGATTTTAAGTCACCTGGATTATTTGATGTGCACAGATGCACTTAGAACTAATATTTCATCACATTTTATGACTGCTCTTGGTATTTATTGGGCATACTTATGCTTGGCTGCCATGAACCTCAAGTACCATATTGCTGCTCTGTCCACCTATGTATCAAGCATTTATGATGCACCAGGCATTCCTCCAAGTGCCAGGGATGTATTTTTCAAACATGACAAAAACAGTCTTCATTGGCACTTTTGACCTTGTCTTAGTTACTTTTTCTCATTGCTAGGAGAAAATGCCCAACACTCAAAGTAGAAGGAGAAAAAGTTAGCTCACGGTTTGTAGAGGTTTCAGTACATAATCAGCTGACTCCAAGGCAGGGGGCAATGGCAGAGGGGCATCACAGAGGAGAAACAGTTCATGGTGGGCAGAAGGCAGCAAAGCAGTGAAGTAGCAAAGAAGCAGCAAGAAGCAACAGCAACAGGCCTCTTTCTGTCCCTTATAGTCTATCCAGGCTACAAACCCTTAGCGTGGGTAGTACTCACATGCAGGGTGGGCCTTCCCATTATCCAAACCTAGAACTACGCCAAGCCAATCAGTGGACGAATTTAGTAATCACACACCCTAGATCACACACTTAATTCCAGCATCAAACACCCTAGATCCAGTCAACTCCCCAACTCCTACCTATGAGTGCATGAGGCTTTGGGGGGACATCTAGACACAAGTCATAACAGACCTAGATGCTTTTAGAATTGGTAGTCATTCCAACCCAAATCATTTGCAGGGAATTTATAGTTGAATTTCTTTTTATGAAAATATATTCCCCATACTGTATTTCAAATCTACCAATTGATTTTTTTTTAACCTACAGGATTCTACTTCAGGAAAAAAGAAATTGTCTACTTATGCAGCTGGAAGAAGCCACTCGCTTAACTTCATATCTCCAGTCCCAGTTAAAAAGGTAGGTTACTGTAGAAGAGAAAACGATACTTAATTATCATGTTACAGTGACATGTGATGAATTTTAGCTTGGATTTTCTCCTACCGGAACTTGCAACCTGGAGTGAAGTTAAAACAAAGAATGGAAGAGTAGATACAATAGATTTGTAAGAAAACCTGCTAACATATGACTCAAGGAAAATGAGGGAAACCAAATTTGGCTTCAGAATAAATAAGTCTTAAATCAGGTTTGCAAAAGGATATGTAATCTAATTAACACCCTCAGAAGTGTTCATATATGCACACGCATTTTTTTATTTTGGAGGGTTTTGTAAAGGATCTGAATATTTTAAAGTGCAATTTGGAAGCTTACTAACAGCTCACCTTTTCAGGTACTTAACTGTATTGTGAAGCATAGTGTTGAGGGGCTTATACGAATTACTTTCTCTGTTGTTCCTCCTAAAAGAGTGCAGAGGTAGGATCTGTTATTATCCCACTCCCCAGAGAGTGAGTGCAAGCCTTGGAGATGATTCATTAATTTGACCAAGTATGCGCAGCCATTCTGCCTTTAAGCCAGGACTCCAACCCAGGCATGAGTCTGCTGTTGCTCTTTGCCTTCTAATATCATTGAGAAAAACACAGGAGATGCCAGTAAAGGTCTGCCCAAATGCACGCAGTGGTCATAGATATGCTGGGGTTTGCCGTTCCTACCACGTGTGTTTCTAACACCTGATCTCTCTTCTTTCAGTCTGTCTGCCAGTACCCTGACTGTGTCCTCTGGGAGCAGCCGCGGGTCCCTGGCCTCCAGCCGGGGCTCGCTGGCCTCGAGCCGAGGTTCCCTGAGCTCGGTCAGCTTCACCGACATCTATGGCCTCCCGCAGTACGAGAAGGCCGATGCTGAGTGCGGCCAGCTCCTGCGCTTTGATCTGGTTCCCTTCGACACCCTGGGACGCGATGTCCCCTTTGCAGACCCACCCAGCCACGCAGGCTTCCACAAGCAGAGGCGGTCCCTAGACACGCCCCAGTCCCTGGCATCGCTGTCTTCCCGGTCCTCCCTGTCTTCTCTGTCACCCCCCAGCTCGCCCTTGGACACGCCCTTCCTCCCAGCTTCGAGGGACTCACCTCTGACGCAGTTGGCAGATGGGTTTGAGGTGCCAGGCCTGGGTGCTCTAGACAGACTGCGGGCACAGGCCTCTGCATTGGGAGATGAAGATTTGCAGGGCCCGGCGCCACTTCAGCCACATGGATTCCCTGGGGACACAGAAGGCCCACGTGAGCGGGGACCCCCAGGGGCCGGAGCCCCTGCTACTGGAAGTAAGTGGTGATGAGACCCCTTTTGAAGCAAGGTCTGAAGTCCAGGAAACATATTATATGCAGTGGCAGTGGGGCTGGTGGCTCCTCACATTCCCAGTGAGCTGGAAGTTTAAGAACATGGACAGGGTTACCGGGGGACCACACCTGCTCTAGTCTTTCCTGTCTATGTCAAGGAAAGATATTCCCCATTGACAAAGTGGTCTTTCCCAGGTATTTGGCTTGTTCTAAGTGGGAACTTAACTGTTGAAAATGAGGGTGAGAGCCACAGTCCTCCACATTCAGGGCTTAATGAACTCTGTAGGCTGTGTGCCAAGGTGGCACATTCTGCGCGTGCCCACCCCAGAGAGCAAATGCCTCATGTCTGCTTGTAGCTCAGTGGGAATCGCTGCGTTGTCACTTTAACTTCATCTCTTTATCCTCTGTCCTTGTAGTTTTAAAGATGTAAGTCTATCAATTGTGGAAATGAAAATAGTTGCATAATTTCAAAAGACATACCAGTAAGTATCAGTCATGCGTACCAATCCTGTGTCTCTGGTGGTCTCCACATGGAGAGCCCCTGGCGGCATGAAGCCTCCTCTGACCAGTTGTTTGAGTTTAGCTCCTCCTAGGTGCCAGGGTACTGTTTGGGAGAAAAATGACCCCATAGGCTTTTTCAAGCCAACCCCAGCAACTTTAATTGCCTTAGTTTTTAAACAGAGTGAAGAACAATGTCTCCTATTCCTGAAATTCAGCCCATTTAATCAACTTTTATTTGCACAGCAAAAATATTTTAGACATTCAATTTAAGCAAATACAAGATAATTTGTATAGCATAGTGGCTATCCACCAGGGTTATTTTTGTTCCCTGCCTAGGGGACATTGGGTAATGTCTAAAGACATTTTAGGTTGTCACAACTGGAGGGGGGATACTACTGTCATCTGGTGGGGTAGGGAGAGGCCAGGGGTACTGCTAAACATAATCCAGTGCATAAAATATCCAGTCTAAAATACTAGTCGTGCAGAGACTGAGGAGCCCTAGAAGCCTACTGTGGAGTGTGTATGAACCAAAGGGTAGAAATAGGACTGGAATACAAAACCAGCATGGTGTAGAGGGAATAGCTTCAGGCTAGCAGTCTGGAGACCAGGATTCTGTTCCCTGTCCTTTTGACTGCTAGCCACGTAACCTTGAGCCATCTCACCTTCCTTGCCCTGGAAGGAGGCGATTTTTATGGTCTCTCCATTTGTAACCATTCTGTTACCTGTGATATAGATTGACTGATATAGGTGGAAAAGTTGATTGATCTTTAGATTGACCTATGTATAAAACAGTAATCTGGTAATATTTACATGTTTACCCAGAAGCCAGTGTGTTCTGGAGCTTTCCCAAGGCTTTTTGGCATCTCTGTTATTGTGATGTCTCTATGTTTACAAGCACACTTTCCTATCCCTAGATACGTGCTTCTGTAACTTCACATATACAGGTAGCTTTCATTCCCTTTGTTCTTTCTAATAACAGGTGCATTGTTCTATGTTTATTCCTTTTATTCAAAAATGAAAATGCACAATAAGGACTGAATTGGGCATCTGTCATTGCTTAAACTTGGAACTTTGCTCTTTAGTCTGTCTCCCTCTTCTCCTCCTCAGTAGTTTTTCTCTAAATGTTGAGATACAAGAATGTCAGTCTGGTTATGCAGAAAATCTACACAAGGCCCAAGGACCCCTTTGGGCCAGGAAAGACAAGGTGGGAGGGAGAAGAGTTGATTTAATTTCTGATCCTGGTTCCTCTGGTTTTCCTTCCCACTCTGTGGCAGACATTGTAATGGTTCCAGTTTCTTAGACTGAGAAGTATTTGCCTAGTCTGCGTTTAGGTACTGCCACCTGGTGGTGTATTCCTGCCTGATACTGTCAGTTGACCGAGTCACTTAATGGGTCCACTGTGTGCTCCCAGATAACTGGGTGGTATAACCAACTTCAGGCATGGACACAGGGAACTCTTCACCCCCTTGGGAACTCCTGAGCCCAGGGTGTTCATGGCTTCATAAAGGAGGAGCTTGCTGCTCATCCGATTACCTTCACCCCATAATATCCTTGACCAGTGGCATGCAGTTCCCGCCACCTTTTCAGCCTTGCTAGAAACAGCACTATGTTTGGCCCCGGGCAAGTTTTAGTAAGATCAGATTTTAGTATGATAAAAATCAAAATTGCCCAAGCCCACAAAGCAGTGATTTCTTCCACTGTGATTTAAATCAATCATAGGGAACAGAAGTCAGATTAGAGAAGTGGGGCAATAGGCTATAATCCTGAACATTTTTCACATTTTTACTAGGGTTGTCTTATCTGGATTTTGAAACTTAAATGTGTCATGGTTTTGAAATACTTTCCTGTTTTCATCTACCTATTATTACCTGCTAATCAGAGTCTATAAAAATCTTGACTTTGTTCATCTATTAATTGATTTTATTATAGTCATACTCTGTTTAAAATTGTTGACTTAAATCCTACAGTTTTTTCACTTTGTGCTTTTTTATCTCTTTTCTCATGCGGCTCTACAGAAACATTGACTGTAAGTGGCCTTGGAATCTTCCTCATTCCCTTTTGTGGCTCAGGCTGTGGGCGCATCTACGTGTGGTGAATCCATGATGAGGAAGGCTGGGGTGTACTTACCAATTGTCATTGTCATTATTATTTCAACAGTAGTAGTCACAATAGCTACTAACGTCATCTAAGAACTGTTTTAAAAGCTTTTACTATTTTTCCCCCACATGTATTTTTTTCCCCCGGAATTTAGTGGCATTCATTATTTTAATGTCAGCTGGAAGTTTTGCCCACAGTGTGGTTGTCATTGTATTTCCTTCCTTTTCATCAGGCAGTGTTCATGTCTTTGGGCTTTGCTGTCTGTCTGTCTGACTGGCTAGCTGTCTTGAAGGGTGAAAGAGTCAGAGATTTTTTAAATGAATGTGTAGAGGACATTTTATTCCTTGCTTCTTCAGCCTTGCTCCCTGTGGTTATATCATTGCCTGGAAGCTCAGTGGTGGATGTCCCAGCTGTTCTTTGCTGTGAGCTGTCCCTTGCCGTCTTCACACCCAGGGCAGTTGCTACTGCTAGTGTCCCAGCGACTCCTGCTTCCAGTTGCTGTCTGAGTTCAGTGACTTGGCCTGGGATCCATGAGGAGGAGTTCTTTGATTTCCCTCCTTTCTTCATGCATTCCCATTGTCATGAGGAGAGAGAAGTTTGTTCAGAGTTGTGCCATCAGATACAGTTACAAGGAGTGCTTAGGGTTGTTACCTAGGGCTGTGTCGTTAAAGGTACTTATTTTTATCTATCTACCTACCTATCTTTTCTTCAGTCTACTTGTGGAACTGGGGATTAAACTCAGGGCCTTCACACTGAGCTACACCCCCAGCCCTTTCTGTGTATTTTTTGAGACAGGGTCTTGCTAAGTCACTAAGTTGCCCAGGCTGGGATCAAACTTTGGGGTCAGCCTCCCAGAGTACTGGGATTATAAGTGTGTACCACCATACCCTGTTCTTAAAGAAGTTTAAGGCTAAGAACTCTTCCTGGTGTTAGGACTGAGAATGGAAACTGTAATTGGTTTCATTTGCTGGAGATTGATGCAACACACCAGAAGGTTCCATTTGTAGCTTAGGGCCATGAGTTTGAAGTCCTTCACACAGTAAGGATGAAGAAAAGAGATGGACTTAGTTATCCTGGCTTTTAGTCTGAGAGTTGTTACCTCCAGCCAACCCAGGATGGAGCTGGGCTCTGTCCCTGGTTGGCCAGGGCAGGAGCAGATACCCCCCCCACACACACCCAGGCTTGGCATTGCAGACCTTTGGAAGGCTAGCTTTTGTTTCCAGTTGACATAGAGAAATCAAAGACTACAGACAGCCTTGTGTGTATTTGTTTAGTGTGTTCTCTAATGTGTTTGGATTTAATTGGTGTGAATCATTGGTTGAAAACAGAGATGGATGGCTTTGGGCTCAGCATTTCCCTCAATTTAGGAATGTACAGATATCAAAATTTTCAATTGATAGAGCCTAGATGCCCAAAGAAAAGTATAGGGCCATAGATGAACCTGTATTATTAGCAAGAGGCCTTGTGATGTCAGAGCAATGTTTAGTTTGGGGCTTTATGTTTTGTTCTGTATTCTAACCAAGGATCCTCCTCTGTAAAACACTGAGTCTCCTGTGTACACAATCACATTTCACGTAGATTCTATGCATAGTTTATAGGTCTTGTTTAAAGGAACTTATTGCTGTGAGGAAAGGGACAGAAACAGTGAAATGTTGGAAGGCAAAATTTCAGTGATGGTCTTTGGCTCGTGATTAAAATAGGTAAGGAAACAAAAATAAACTGCCTGGGAATGGTACCCAGGAAAGCAGTTCTGGAAGGCAGCCTCACCCTAGGGCGGCTGGGGAAGATACTGCAGTTAGGGAGATGGGTGAGTGTGCGCCGCAGGGCTCCGAGGAGCTGATGCAAAGGATCAGTCTGTGTTTCACTGTGCTCTCCGATTTGGAAGTCATTACATTTTGTTAGGGTTTATTTGGATGATTGAGCTTTTTTCAATTATAAAAGCAATATGATATATGTTTATTGTATAAATATGGAAAATACCAAACAGCACAAAGAAGAGAACGAAAAATACTACCCCTCTGAGAGCACAGTGTTGTTCTTTTGGGTGTGAGAATCTGTATTAAAGTGCTGTATGCTCATTAAGGGGGTGCAAAGCAACTTGTGAGTCCAAGTGTCTTTCTAGACAGTTTAACAGCTTTCAGAGTAGCCAGCAGCCTATTTTTTCTGTTTTTCAGTATTAGAGCCAGTTGTGCATGGCGTCTTTATGTGCGTGTCTCTGGGACACTTAGTGACTTAGCAGGGCTCGGCTGGAGAGGTCCTGGCCTCCTGTGCCCTCGTGTGCTGACTCAGGTGTGGCCCTTCTTTGCAGCAGTGACTCTCCGAGAAGACAGTGCCAGGAGACTGGAGAGAAGAGCACGCCGTGTCTCTGCATGCCTTTCGGATTACTCACTAGCAAGTGACAGTGGAGTGTTTGAGCCTTTAACCAAAAGGTTAGGAGCTGATCCTTTGTTTACTATTTATTTCTATTTTTATCAGTACATGTTCATCGTGGGGCGTTGGTGCTACTGCACAAGACCTCTTCATTCTCTTCTCATCCCTTTCCCTTCCCTTTCCCCTCCCTCCATCTCTTCATCCCTTCCCTTTTGCAAAGGATCTATCTCATTGTTTCTTTATTACCTATTCTGGTTTTGCTCGTTATTTATACTTTGAGTTTCTCATATGAAAGAAAACATGTAATATTTAAGCTTGTGTGTCATATTGCACTTAACATTATGGTCTCAAGGTACATGCATTTTTCTCCAAATGACTCAGATTTATCCTTTTTCATGGCATCTCATTCCTTTCTCCCCAGGCTGACTTAACACAGCATTACTGTTATGCATGAAAAAGATCCATACAGAAGCTTTTATATATTGATGCTTTGTGGATCCAGGGGCATAAAGTAGTTTTCTAACTCGTTTCAGTTTGGAGAGGTTGAGGTTTAGAACCCTGCCAAGAGTACTCCTCTGGTTTCTGGGTGGCATCTGCAGGCTGGCTGTCATTCTGTTCTAGGGTGACTTTTTTTCTCCCTGGCCCTGGGTGTATTAAGGCTGAAGCCCAGTAGGGCTGAAAAAGGAGAATAGTGTATGTACAGTAGAGACTCTTGCTTTTCTACAAAGGTCGTTCCCTAGAAATGGATTTCCTGCCTCCCTTCTTTCCTGAGCTAGAGAAACAGCCTTGCAATTAAAGACAAAACAGAACAACAAAACTTTGGAATTCTGAGCTTGCTTGCTCGCTTGCTTGCTCGCTTGCTTGCTTGCCTGCTTGCTTGCTTTCTTTTTCCTGCAATACCTTTGAAGCCATTGTGTCTTTGAACATTTGTAAGGTTCAGGTATCCCTAAGACATTTCAGTTATTGCTAACTTTTTTGAAAGCTAACTTTTGAATGTTGCCCCGTATATCACATGGAGTTTATGAAAGGTATGCAGAGTTATTTCATAAATCAAAGCAAAACATAAACAACATAAAGAAGAAACAGTAGTTTATAGGCAGATACCATGGATCCTGGAGACCTTTTCTTGCAGCAGCTAAGTGGGCATTCTTGTTTAGTTCTCTTTGGGGTCGCTCTTCTCAGTAAGTGCACAAGCCTCAGTGACTGGTTCCCTCTGAAATGAACCGAGTACATTTCCTGTTGTGTTCAGGAATGAAGATGCTGAGGAGCCTTCTTGTGCAGACTCCTGCAGCAATGATGACCCTCAGATCCACGTGGGATTTCTGTGAGTACCGACCCCCTTCCCTGTTGCTCCTAAAGATGCCCTGGGGATGGGGCCACCTCCATGTACAGGCGAGGTGAGGGGGAGGGATCCTGTGACTAAGTTCTGCTCCTTCATCTTTGTCCAACTTCAGTGGGTCTTCAGTGAGGTGACAGAGGTGGCAGGAAGCAGTGATAGAAAAGTGGCTCTGTCACCTCATAGAGCTGGGGGTTGGGAGTCATAATGCAGTGAGTACTGAAAGCCCTGACCAAGTCCAGCTCTTGAGGACATTTTTTTTTTTTTTTTACCATTTCTGCCGGTGCTGATTGCATTGTTCACTGCAGGACAGACAATAGGGTTCTGTCATCCCCAGAATAAGTTATCTGGTTGTTTGGTCTCTAATTATAGTTGCAGTTCAGGCACTCGCCATACTGTTCACAGCAGCGGGGCAGGAGGTTCAGACCCTTGTGATTTTCTTTGACTTCCTCTGTTTATTCCAGTCCCTGGTTTTAGGGTTCACAGTGTTGGCCTTTGGAGCCAGATGGTTTTTTGCTCTGGGATCTGCCTTTTTCAGTAGCATCCCTGGTCTCCACCTGCGGATGCCAGGCACTCCCTTCCCCTCCAGTGTAACAATAAACAATGTCTCCAGACACTGAGATGTCCCCTGGGGGTAGGTTGGGGCAAAATCCCCCTCAGTTAATGGCCAGCAAGGGGACTTTTCCGTCTGTGGGGAATTTGCGGTCCATGATCTCCTGGTATATTTTCTAGGCACGACAGTGCCAGCGAATGTCTCCTTGTGCACGTGCTCCAACTGAGGAACTTTGCCGGGCTGGTGATGAGAGAAGACTGCAAAGTGTAAGCTCCTGGGCTGGGGGACAGCTAGTGGTCGCCTCCTTTCTGCCCCTCTTCCAGACAGTGTGGCACACCACCTCTCTGCCTGGCAGTTTGGGGAGGGAAGAACCCTTTGGGAACCAGACTTGACAGTAAAACAGGGAATGTCTATCTGAAGTATAAAGGATTCTTAAGTTTTAAAAAGAGCCTAGTTGATTATTTGAGGCAGATAAAGTTAACAGCACCTGGTGAGTTCTGTGCTGTGTTGATAGCAAAGAAGTGCCTGTCACTGGCAGTACTGGGGCTTAAATTGTCCACCCAGGTCCCAGGGATGGGCAGTGACAACATAGGCCCTCTTGGCTCTTTGAACCCAGGATGTGTGTTACAAGGCCCCTGGCTGGGATCAGGCAGGGAGTCCTTGGCCCAGGACAGAAGCAGGAAATGCGAGTTGGGACACTTGGGAGTCCCCTGGTGACCTTGGGCTCAGTAGAGTGATTGCTACTTCTCCCCACTCCATGGGCCCAGGTGGGTGCCTCATGGTGGGTCCCACTTACCCAGCTAGGTGACTGCCCAAGGGTATGACCTTGCGCCTGGCCCTGAATTCCATGACTTTTTTAAAGGCTTAGCCCTGTTGTAAGTAGCTTAGGATCCACCTTGGGGTTTGGCTCACCCTGATGATAACATTGCAATGGACACAAATGTTTGAGACTCCCTATATGGCAAGATCCAGGCTGGGGGCGGAAAGAGCAGCAAGCACAGCAACATCCTTGTGGGTGACAGGCCGACAGGCTGGCGGGAGGAGCTGGGAGGAGAGGGCCAAGGAGCTCTTGCCAAAATATGGTGACCAAGAAAGCACAGCGGCCCCTGGAGCCTTCAGACCTTGAAGTCTTCCTCTTGGGGACTGAACCCTCCTCCCTCCCCAGTATCTAGAGGGCAGGTCAGTTAGTTCTTTGGGCTTACTCCTAGTTGACAGAACTTTTCCTAGTGGAGTCTGAACTTGTCCCATGGACACACAAAGAGGGCACCACATGCGGGTGTGCATTGGTGACACGTTGGTGTCACAAGCGCAACCTACCAATGCTTTTCCTCCTCTCTGCCACCAGCCACATCCGCGTCTATCTGCCCCCGCTGGACTCTGGCACTCCCAACACCTACTGCTCCAAGACTCTGGAATTCCAAGCCCCACTGGTGTTTAATGAAGTGTTCAGAATCCCTGTGCATTTCAGCATGTTGGCAGTGAAGTCACTTCAGTTATATGTGTGTTCAGTGAATCCACAGATGCAGGAAGAATTGCTGGTATGGCCCCCTGGCTCGTACCCCGTCCCCCTCCCCCTTTGTTTTCTCTCCCTTTCCCTCCACTTCCCTCCCCTCCCTTTCCTTTTCTCTCTTTTCCTCTTCTTTTCTTCTCTCTTTTCATTCTTTCCCTTCCCTGTGTCTTTTCTTTCTCTGTCTTTTATTCCTACGTCATTTTTTTCTTAGTTTTTGCCTCTTTGTCTTACTGCCTTCCTCCCTTCCTCTCTTTTCTTTCATTCCTCTCTCTGCTTAGAAACTCTCCTAATGTTAAGTGGTGTCTGTAGCTGAGAGGGCACAAAGGAATGAGCGAACCAGTGCTCTTCTCAAGTGTTTTGTAGTTTAAGTGTATTATCTCAGTAAGTACTTGCAAGATCTCAGTGAGATAGCTTCCATCCTATCCCCATTGTCCACCGAGGACTTATTTAGTGAATAAAATGCAGGCTATCAGTTAAATTTGAGTGCCACTTTTATTATAAGGACATCCTATGCCGTATTTGATACTCACGTATTACAAACCTGGATGCCCTGCATTTTGTCTGAAAACCTAGGACTAGGCCTCCAGAGAAGAGAGAAAGTGGTCAGTCTTCAGTGCCCAGCTGTCCAGACCCGGGCTAGGACTTGGCGTTCAGGGAAGCCGGAAGTGTAGAGTTCAGCCAGTCCTTTCTCAGGTTCAAAAGTTCCTCATCGAGTGACAAAGCCCTGAGCTGCACCCAGCTCCCCAAGTTGTCATTCTCTGCCCCGTCCCTTTTCCAGCATTTTCTGATTGGGCAAAACAGGCAACCAGGGAGCCACCCCTCCTCTCTTAGCCTCCTCTGGGATGGCCACAGGATGGGGTTCAAGGAGGTCCTCAACTTGCCTCCCCACAGGGTAGGTTCTTCAATTCTCCTCACAAAAAAACCATTGCAGGGTGCATGAGTGAAAGGCATAAGCACATTTATTAGGCAAGTGAGAGCTGTCTTGTGGTCTGGGTTTGAGGGGCATGTATGTGGTCCTGGAAGTATCCTTTAGGGTGGATGACCTAAGGTGCTTTGCCTAAAGACATTCTTTGAATTTCCTGAATCCATTTGTTCATCTTAAGGTCAGGTTGCTGCCCTTTACCTTACCAACTAGGTTAACTCATGAACTTACAGCATCTTTAATGCATTTGCATATGATGGGTCTGGAAGAAACCAGCCAACCTAGAGGACATAAGCAAGCATAGGGAGTAGGGAGTACCCGTTATATCAAAGCCTTGTGTGGATGTGATCCTGCCTTACAGCTCTAGTTTCCTTGTCTCCTCTACCTGTCTCCATTTCTTCTGTCCGGCCTTGAGGCACTTTGATTGCACTACAGTCCTTCTAATAGGAGTGAAATAGTTATGTCTTAAGATTGAAGGGTGAACTTGATACTTTATAGGACGCCAGTTGTTAAGCTGAAATCATTCAGTGCTTGTTCTGACTTTTCTTCTTAACTCCTGTCCAGGGCATTGCTCAGATAAACTTGGCCAACTATGACAGTTCAAGCGACATGCAGCTGCGCTGGTACCCAGTGCAGGTCTTTGCCAGCTCCGAGCCACCCAAGACAAAGGAGAATGGGCGTTCAGGGGACAGTGCCACCCAGGACCCTGTGCACATCAGCTCCGGGAAGACGGTACTTGGCCCTAGCTTACAGAGCCAGTATTTTGTGGCTGTTTTTGTGACTTTGAAACTGGCTTTTACTTGGGGAAATCATTTCTGAGGTTCGTGTAGACTTAAAGCCAGAAAATAGTGGCAAGGAAGAAGTAGCATTTCAGAGGAAGGAATTAAAATATCCACATACATGGCCATTTCAGGACAATACTATTTGCTCTCAGTACTGCCGGTTGAACCTAGGGTCTCACACATGCCCAGCAAGTATTCTACTACTGAGCTACATCTACAACCTTTTTCAGTTTTATTTTGAGACACGGTCTCACTAAGTTGCCGAGGCTGGCCAACTGGCAATCCTCCTGCCTCAGCTTCTGGAATAACTAGGATTACAGACATGGATCACTGTGCCTAGCATGATAATGCTCTTTAATGCCCATGTGTTGGCAAGTTGGTTATCTCTACATTTGCGCCCTCAGAACTGTATGACAGGTCCTGCTGTGCAGGTGGGCTGGGTTCTGCCATGCAGGGCCATGGAGGCGCAAGTCCACTGTGGGACAGATGCTTGCTTTGGAGTGCATACAGTGCCTGCTGTCTGCTTTGCACCCCGAGCCGGCGGGCTGTGCTGGTTCTCAGAGGCTCCCTTTTCTGCTGCAGGACGCAGTGACGGCACTGCTCGCCAGAACCACGGCCCAGCTGCAGGCAGTGGAGAGGGAGCTGGCTGAGGAGCGTGTGAAGCTGGAGTGCACCGAGGAGGGCATCCTGGAGATGGAGCGGAAGGAAGAGCAGGCTGAGGCCGTGTCCGAGAGGTGAGTGCCCAGCCCCATGAGGGGCTCCAAGTGCTTTCCACCACGTCTGGATGCTGCTGCTGCTTTTCTTTTTCTTTTTTGTGGTACTGGGGATTGACCCAGGGCCTTCACAGTGAGCTACATCCCCAGTCCATTTATTTTATTTTACTTTTTAAATTTTGAGACAGGATCTTGCCAAGTTGCTCAGGCTGATCTTGAACTTGTGAGTCTCCCGCCTCAGCCTCCCAGCGTGCTGAGTTCAGAGCACTGGGAGTACAGGTGTGCGCTATCATGTCCGGCGAGGCTGCGTTTCTTGGGGTGAGGCTGCCCAGTGCGTGTGTTGGTCAGCAGTCTCTCTCTTAAGGACCTATGTCTTTGGATTCAAGCGGCTTTTCTCAGCCACACCTCTGTAGAATGTGCTGGGCAACTCTTTGGTAGCATTGCTCGGGAGCCAGGGCTCTGGGGCGAATGTCATGCTGACCTGATGGCAGTGGTGCCTGAGCTCTCTGCTTCAAGGCCCTGGGGAGACTTTATCCCTTTTCTGCATTTCTGGAAGTTCTCTTCATGAGCAGGGCTGTTGAGTGACTCCTCTCCACCAGGATGGAATGCAACAAGGTCCTCTTAAGTTATTTTCTCAAATTATTTTCTTTTTTCAAAACATAGTAGTCCTTATTCATTTGCATTCTGACCTCCATGTAGGTAGTAAAAATGGAATCTCAGCTACCCAGTGATGAGAAATTTGTGGTAAACAGCACCACACACACTTTCGCTCCCTCTGACCATGTAGACGTCTGTAATTAGAAATAACCCGCTTTTTCAAAGCAGCCTATTAACCAGTCTCGACATAATCCTTCAAAGCATTTCTACCTGTCAGATTTAGTGCTTGAGATTTCAGGACTAGTTCATCTTGTTTAATCCTTTTTTGTTCAGTTTGC
The DNA here is from genome assembly GCF_053883595.1 of Heterocephalus glaber. NCBI lineage: Eukaryota > Metazoa > Chordata > Mammalia > Rodentia > Bathyergidae > Heterocephalus > Heterocephalus glaber. Next base: position 20,595,263 of record NW_028258369.1, on the reverse strand, counting down.
ATAAAATCTCCATTTGCATATCTATGCCTTAAGGTGTGTCTACACATAGTTATTTCCAAACTCTTTTTTGAGGGAAGCAATTTCTCCCTTCCCCATGCTATTCTTTGTGGTATCTATGTACTAAACAAATTTTATAATAATAATGATGGAAACAATTAACATTTAATTATTTTGGTTTTAATTCAACCATCTCTAGGGAAATAATAGCTCAGATGTTAAGAACATGGGCTCTCAAGGACAAAAACCATATGATTATCTCCATAGACACAGAAAAAGCATTTGACAAAATCCAACATGCATTTATGGTAAAAACCCTACAAAAACTTGGAATAGATGGTCTCTACCTCAAACTGATAGAAGCCATCTATGAAAAACCAACAGCCAATGTCATACTAAATGGTCAAAAACTGAAATCCTTCACACTCAAATCAGGAAGAAGACAAGGATGTCCACTATCACCACTCTTGTTCAATATAGTTCTGGAAACATTAGCCCCGGCAATTAGACAAGAGAAAGAAAGAAAAGGAATAAAGATAGGAAATGAAGAAGTCAAATTGTCATTATTTGCAGATGACATGATACTCTATATAGAAGACTCCAAGAACTCCACCAAAAGTCTTCTAGACTTAGTAACCAAGTTCAGTCAAGTAGCTGGTTACAAGGTCAACACACAAAAATCAATAGCTTTCCTCTACACCAATGACAGACTCACTGAGAGAGAAATAGGGCAAATAATTCCTTTCACAATAGCATCCAAAAAACTGAAATACCTAGGAATCAACCTAACGAAAGAAGTCAAAGACCTCTTCTCTGAAAACTATGGCACTCTGAAAAGAGAGATTGAAGATGATATCAGAAAATGGACAGACATCCCCTGCTCCTGGGTAGGAAGGATTAATATAGTGAAAATGGCCATACTTCCAAAGCTGCTATATAGATTTAATGCAATTCCAATTGAGATCCCAGCAGCATACTTCATAGACCTTGAGAAAACAATCCAAAAATTCATTTGGAACAAGAAGAGACCCAGAATAGCAAAAGCAATTCTAGGTAACAGAGACATGGCAGGGGGTATCACAATCCCCAACCTGCAACTATACTACAAAGCTACTGTGATAAAAACAGCATGGTCCTGGCAAAGAAACAGACCTGAGGACCAGTGGAACAGATTAGAAGATGCAGAAACAACGCGAGACACGCTCAGCCATTTCATCTTCGACAAAGGAGCCAAACACTCTCACTGGAGGAAAGATAGCCTCTTTAAGAAATGGTGCTGGAAAAATCAGGCTTCAACTTGCCAAAGATTAAAAGTAGCCCTATATCTCTCACCATGCACTAAACTAAAATCAAAGTGGATTAAAGATCTAAATATTAAAATAGAAACTCTGAACCAGTTGGAACAGAGGTTAGGTAGAACCCTTGAAGACATCGGTGTAGGAAAAGATTTTATGAACAAAATCTCAGTTGCCCGTGAAGTAACACAAACAGTCAACAAGTGGGATCTCTTCTTATTAAAAGGCTTCTGCACAGCAAGAGAAATCACCAGCAGCATGAAGAGACAACCCACAATGTGGGAAAATAGCTTCACCTGCTCTTCCTCAGACAAAGGTCTACTATCTCAAATCTATAAAGAACTTAAAAAGATCAGATCTCCCAAATTTAAAGACCCAATCCGAAAATGGGCATCTGAAATGAACAGACATTTCTCAGACAAAGAAGTAGAAATAGCAAATAAATACATGAAAAAATGTTCAACATCACTGGTCCTTCGAGAGATGCAAATGAAAACAACACTGAGATTCCACTTCACTCCAGAAAGAATGGCTCCTATCATGAAATCAACCAATAACAAATGCTGGCGGGGCTGTGGGGAAAGAGGAACCCTGCTCCACTGCTGGTGGGAGTGTAGACTGGTGCAACCACTGTGGAAATCAGCATGGTGATACTTCAAAGAACTAGGACTGGAAGTCCCATTTGACCCCGCTATTCCCCTGCTGGGGATCTTCCCCAAAGAATTAAAAGAATCACACCACAGTGATATATGTGTGCCCATGTTCATAGCAGCACAGTTTGTAATAGCTAAAACTTGGAAACAGCCCAAATGCCCATCAACTGGAGACTGGATAAAGAAAATGTGGGTTTTTTTTAATAAAATGGAGTACACTCAGCCATAAAAAAATGAGAAATTAGAGACATTTATAGCTAAGTGGATGCACATTGAGGCGATACTCTTAAGTGAAATAAATAGGACACACATGAATAAATACCAAATAGTTTCTCTGGTGTGAGAAACTGAAAGTGTAAATAAGGACTAAATGTATAATAGGTAATGTGAAAAAGGAAGAAAAGGGGCAAAGGGGAAGGAAGTGGGAGGGCTAGGGGAAAGGATAGAAGGGAATGGGATTAATATGAGAAAATGGAAAAATAGGAGCAAAATCTTTGTAAATAGGGAGGAATGGAGGGGTTGAAGGGAGGGCTGGGCAAGGGTGAAAAATAAGAACCAAGAGAGACTATGGAAAGGTACAAATTTCCAATGATGAATGTCATTATATTGTATACCTAAAATGTACCAATGATTAGAATGAATAATTGATAATGCAAAATAGGAAGAAAAGGTCCAAAGGGGTAGGGGTAGTGGGAGGGGCAGGAGAAAGGAAAGAAGGGAAAGGAAAAACGATGAGAAATGGAAAAATTGGAAATAAAGTCTTTGTAAATAGGGAAGGGTGGAGGGGGTGAAGGGAGGGCTAGGAATGGGGAAAAAGTAAGATCCAAGATGCATTATGTAAAGAAGAAATGTAATTGTGTTGTATACCTACAATGTACCAATAAAAGAATTTAATTTAAAAAAAAGAAAAAAAAAAGAACATGGGCTCTGAGTCGAGCCTGGTGACACAGGCCTATAATCCCGCACTCTGGGAGGCTGAGGCAGGAGAATCGAAAGTCCTAGCCCAGCTTGGGCAATTTAGTGACTTTGCAAGACCCTGTCTCAAAATTTTAAAAATAAATAATTAAAAAGGGGCTAGATGTGAAGGGGCTAGCTCAGTGTGAAGGCCCTGGGTTTAATCCCTATATATGTATATATGCTCAGAAGGCTGGTGGTCCGGGTTCTAATCTAGGCTCTGCCATTTATCAATAATGTAGCCTTGTCGTAGTTTCTCCATCTGTAAAACAAGGTCAGCGATGGGCCCTAACTCTTGGTGTTATTGCAGTTCGGTAATACATGCCAAGCACTTAACACAGTGTCTGCTGCACAGAAGGGGAGATCTTCCTCATTAAAAGGCCGTGAAGTATCCATCTTCCCTAGAAAGCAGAAATGCCCTTGAACTTCATGAGAACAGCAGCCGTCTTCAGTTATTGGAAAGGAAAAGGTTTTATGTGGTGCTTCTGCTACTGAGCTCCAAAAGTAACCATGAAAGAAATCCCTCTGAGGAACATTCTGTGGGCTTTTGCGTTGTCACCTTTAGGAGCTGGCAGGCTGACTCAGTTGATAGTGGCTGCAGCCACTGCACCCAGACCAGCCCCCCATACCCAGCAGACCCCTGTTGTGTTGCTGTCAACTCCATTCATGGACACACGTTTGCTGGCCAGACAGATCCCTACAGCCCTGAGAAACGTCAGCCCCCGCCTATTAAGGTAAGAAGAAAACATCAGGGGATTCCTCAGAGTCCCCCGAACCTTTGAAAGGAGAGTACCAGGTGTAGCCCTATAAGGAGAGGATGTGTGCTCCCAGATCCATCATGGGAAGGGGAGAGAGTAGGCAGAGGAGTGACATGTAAGGGAATAAAGAGGAGAGGTTGGGCTCCCAGGCGGGAAGAGAGTATGTTGTGGCCGACGAACCCACCCGGCCGTGTGGTACTGTGGAACATGGGAGAGCTGTAGCAGAATGTGGACAGTGCTCTTGGATTGAGGGGCAGTAGCTCAGCCAAGACGGTGCTGTACTGAAAGCCAAGGGAGAGAAATACATGGCTGAAGATCTGTAAAGGGTGACCAGGGTACAGCAGAAATGTTTCTCAGGGTGGAAAGGACAGCTACAATGGAAGAAGGTCGGCTTTGACTCCTTGGTATGCCATTTTGTGGTGGCTCATTCCTGTCTTCAGGGACAGATAAGCCTCAGGCAGTGTCCTTGCTCCCAAAGGTTTTGCATGCTTCTCCCTACTCTCCTACCTTTGTGACATGAAGAGCAGCACACGTTTGCCCCCGTGGACACCTGATCTGTCATGTTTGGTCAGTGCTGCATCATTGCCCCCTGAAACGTTATTGCCCAAAGTATTCATTTTCTTGCCATGGCCGTTGCCTTCATAAGGCTGAAGCAAGGTTTATTGTTTTTTTTCAAAAATAATTTATCGAGATGAAACTCAACATAACTGATCCATTTTAAAGTGAATAATTCAGTGGCGTGGGACACATTCAGCTTGTAAAACTATCACTTCTATCCACAACATTTCAGTCACTCCCAAGTAAAAACCCATACCTATGAAGCAGTCTTGCTCCATTTCCCTCCCCACCCTAGCCCCTGGTAACCACCCAAATGTACTTTCCATTTTTGTGAATTTGTCCATTCTGCATGTGTCATGTACACAGGGTCATATAATATGTTGGCCTTTTGTGTCTGGCTTCATTCACTCAGCATCACGTCTTTGTGGTTGACCCACACTATAGCATGTGTCACAACTTTGTTTTGACCCTCTGAGTAATGCTGCTCCAAACATTGGTTTACAAGCACGTGCTTGAAGGCATGTTTTCAGTTCTTGTGTCTGCTTATGAGTGGACTTGAAGGCCTGGCTTTAGCCCTCCCTGGCTGCTGTATTGAGAACAAATTGGAGGGGCACCAAGGTGTGCAGTTGGGGAGACCAGAGAGAAGCCCACAGCACTAATCTGGGCCCTAGATGGTGGTGACTCAGATGAAGAGTCAGTGACAAGTAGTCACAGTCCACTTAATATTGAACCAATGGGATTTTCCCTAGGACCAGATATGGGATATGTGAAAGACAGAGTCTAGGATGCCACTGGGATCTTTTCTTCATGAGCAGAAAGTAGAAATCCTTGTCAAAGGTTCTCCATCGGGTAGGGGCAGTCTCAGCCATTCAGTCCTGGAAGCCTTAGGCGTGACACACAAGCTAGGCCTGCAAGCGGAAAAGTGGGAGAGCCAGTGTGCACAGTAACTTTGCTGCTTGCGTTCTGGAGGAAGTTGTGGTAATAACCGAACTACTCTCTAGGTTGACAAGGAAACCAACACAGAAGATCTCTTCCCAGAAGAAGTGGCAAGCATCCTGAAGGAGCGGCCCAGTCGCCGGGCCCGTGGTTCGCCTTTTGTTCGCAGTAGCACTATTGTCCGTTCTCAGACCTTCTCGCCCGGAGCACGAAGCCAGTATGTTTGCCGAGTGAGTACAGATTCCTTTGCCACTTGTCTGGAACATTTCCTTCTTTTGTTCTGTGTGGTTGTTTGCCTCTTTCCTATTTATGCTAAAAGACGTATGGATTCTCTTCTCGTAAATCATACCAGTTGATCGGTGAATGCCACACACATATGGGAATGAAATCAGCGTTGGGCTGCCATCTCCCCACCCTCATTGTGCTCTTGTCTAACTCCAGGTCGCTTCAGCATTGGCATTCATTTTCCCAGGGTTTTCAGGGTCGTTTATGCACCAACTCGGTCAGGAGGCAAGCACACCACTGGCACGTAAGGCTAAAGAGTAATGAGTTGAAACAGTGACTGACTTGAGTTAGGTTGCAGTCTGGGCGACTGGGTCTCCCTGCATGGGTAGAAGTCCTGAAGTGTGTCCATGTCCCCTGCAGAAGGGTGACAGTGGCCTCCAAGATGCCAGGTGCTGAGCCCATGTGTTCTGACTCCCCCACGTCTAAGTTCCTACCCAGCAGGAAAGGGGGACATACTTGGTGGTTCTCAGCATTGGCTGCACCTGGCTACGAAATCACATGGGGAAGTTTCCCCACATACCGATGCCCAGGTCCTACCCCAGAGGCTCACAGGTGGGGCACGTGCATCAGAACTTGGGGAGCTCTCAAATGGTTCTAATATGCACATAGGGATGTGGACCCTCATGTAGGTGGGAGAGAGAGCTGAGGCAGCGTGCTCATTAAAGACTGGACAGTGAGTTGGTGGTCAGCAGGCAGTGGCAGTGTGACATAGACACCATGGAGCTGGAGGAATTGGTTTTTAAGGAATGAGGCTCTTTTCTAGAGAGCCGTTTTTCCCAGCTCTTGCCAAAGCAGGAATGTAGCAAATGCAAGTGACTGATAGAGTGAAATGCTGAGCACAGGCACTGCCTTTCACGAGCCGGGCTGTAGTTGTTATAGGCCAGAAATGTGACTGACTCCCTTAGTCCAGAAAACTCCCTGTGGTTCCACTGATAGACATGAAAGGGGACGAGGGTGTTGGTGGTTTTGTTTTATTTTGGTTTTGTCTTTCATTTTCCCTTGAAACTCTTGTTTTAACTGAAATCCAAAGACCTGGTAGTAGCACCGGAAGTCCTAAGTGTGTTTGAATGTCTGTGAGGAGAAACAATAGAATCCCATTCAGAATGGACACTAAGAAAGAACAGTGAATTTCTGATAAATTGTCCCTGAACATCATTCTTTTTGATGCAGCTTTATCGTAGTGACAGTGACAGTTCAACACTTCCCCGGAAGTCTCCCTTTGTCCGAAATACTCTGGAAAGACGAACCCTTCGTTACAAACAGGTGTGTGCCATGTAAACTAATGTGGAATCTATACTTGCCATGGGAGTTATTGTATAACCCATACAAAGTAATATTTAGATAATACTTAAGGTCATATTAATTAAAAGGTAATAATTTTCATTTTCTTGTTTTTAATATATAATTTTGAAAGCATATATAGTATTATGTTATCAATCTTAAGACAGTATGATTTCACGCAATTTGTGATCTTATTCTTAGCTGTTAAAAGGAATGAACAATAATTTCTATGTAATAGGTACTTCACTTTTTTATAAGAAAACATATAACATATATATATATATATATATATATATATACACATAGTTTAAAATGTTGAGTTTTTCAACTTACAGCATTCTTCTACATAGGACGGTTCTGTGGTTTTCATTTTCCTTGCTTTCCAGGGTCTTTATATCATGCCAGCTTATAAAGTTTGGTGATTTTAGTTTGTAAGGTAGTGAGTCCTTGTCTTTTCTGGCAAGGATCTTTAGGAATAAATATGTTTAAAAATCTGATTTCCTCGTGGGAGTTGTACTCACAGTAGCTGCTGACTGAGAATTATAAAAAAGGACACAATTCAGCTATAAAACTTTTTAACAGCAACACTTTTGATATTTTAGGAGGGATCCTGCTTTGCCTTGGGGGCTGTATTATGTTTTGTAGGGTGTTGAGCAGCATCCCTGACCTCACTCCACTGGTTGGCAGTGGCATTCACCCACACACCAGTTGTGACAACCCAGAATATCCCTAGATATGGTCAGATGTAACCTTGGGGGCCAGGTTGGCTTTGAGTGAAACCTACCGATCTCTGCTATGAATTTATTAGGCCTTTTAAATGAATTTTTAGTTATTAAATTAGGACTTACATTTGCATTTAAATTGTGTATGTGCAAAATGATGTTTTGTATAAAATCATGCATCCAACCCACCAAGCCAGGGTGATCTGCTAATGGATTTGTGGTGTTGTTGTAGTTCGTCCCAGGGTTCTTGTTCCCATTGTTCTAACCCCATGAACAAAGGGATTCTCTTAGAGCTTTTTAGAACACAGCATAATTACTTACTTGAGGCTTACATAGGAAAGAAAGTTTTTGATAGCCGGTATGTGTGTATGCACACACAGGCATGGGTGTGTATGAAGATTTTTTAAACGTAAATCACTCGTGGTTTGTAACCTGCTCCCCCCTCACACCATGGGTTATTAAGATTTTTCCATGTCAGTGTATTTTTTCAACTTTTACAGTGGCTGTATTTTATGCTGGCCTTGTTGTAATTTATTTAATCAATTTCCTGCTGTTATGTATTTAGAAATTTTCCTCTGCCATAAACCTTAATTGGACAGCTTTTGTATGTTAGCGGCTGTACCTTTCATATGCAGGTCAAAAAAGAAATCTCAGAAACAAAGACAATGCACATTTTCCATTTTAGAAATATATTATCAAATGGCACTTCTGAGAGATTGTGCTTAGCTTTGATCCTGCCAACCCTGTATAAGAGGATCTGTTGCTCCATACTTCTGCAAGTACGTAGGTCATCATTAAAGAGAGCAATTTGTGGTTACTAACTTCGATGTCAACCTAGAGATTTAATCTTTCCCAAATCTATGTATTTTTAAACATGTGCCATGCTTAGGGAAATACCTGTGCCACACCAGTCTCCTGTTTATTATGGAAGAACCTTCCAGAAGGCCAGGCATGTGGGTTGGCCCAGGCTGGCATGCACACTCACAGCCTCTGTCACTACAGTCCTGCAGGTCCTCCCTGGCCGAGCTCATGGCCCGCACCTCTCTGGACCTGGAGCTGGATCTCCAGGCATCAAGGACACGGCAGAGGCAGCTGAACGAGGAGATCTGCGCCCTTCGTGAGCTGAGGCAGCGTTTGGAAGATGCCCAGCTCCGAGGCCAGACCGACCTCCCACACTGGGTGCTCCGGGATGAGCGATTCCGCAGCCTGCTGAAGGAAGCAGAAAAGCAGGTGAGAGCTTGGCCCTGCAGCTCTGCCTGCCCATGGGTGCTGCCCTCTGCTCCCTCTCTGCTTGGGTACGGAAGTGTGCCTCCCCATGATGACGTGGGAATTGAAGTGTTCCAGGCACTTGCTGATGGAGCCAGACCTCCCCCTCTGTGAGCTGGGGGGTGGCATTGGTGGTGGCACCGGCATACACCTGGGAGGTCTGGGGGCTGGAAGAATCCCAGGCCCTTCCCACCTTGTGGGGGGCATGTCCTGCGGCCCAGGTAAGCCAGGCCTGACTCCAACCACCCTCAGCGACACCTGTGAAGAATTCCCCAGTGAAGGAGGATGGCTTTTCTCTCTCTGTGGCTGATTCTTCTGGGCTCCAGGGCTGGGAGTGGACTCATTCATTCTAGCAGTGAAAACATCTGCGCATGAAATGCTTGTGTTCCAGACAAGACAGACCAAACTTGACTACCATCAAGAGCAAGCAGCTGAGAAGATGCTGAAGAAGGCCTCCAAAGAGATCTACCAGCTGCGCGGGCAAAACCACAAAGAACCCATCCAAGTGCAGACCTTTAGGTATGGGGGAATAGAACTCTGCCCAACTTTCTTTTTTGTTATTAGTGCATGTTTGTGATACACAATAACTGCTTCATCTTGGGGAATTGGTACATGTACATATCGCATCTTGATCATCTTTACTCCTCACACCCTCTTCCTCAGTCACTGCTTTCTTTTTACTCTTGTACCTCTGTTATTACAAAAAGCAAAGCAAGCCTTCAGAAACACTGGAATCCACACTCCAAGTGGCATTCCTACTGCTAGTAGCATTTTGATGTTTTCTAATCTTTCTTCCTATGCACTGTTTTTTTTAAATACCACCTGTAATCATAGTATGGAGTCAATTTTTAAAAAAATCGACATATCTCATGCGTCTAGCTTCTTTCATTTATAATGTTTTTAAAGTTCATCCACGTAATAGAGACTTATTCCTGAATAATACTTGCCTCACTTTTAGCCTAAATTATTGTATATCCTTGATATTCATAAACCCATTGTAAACTAGCATGAAATACTATAATGTCCTTTAATTATGATTTAGAGCTCATTCATCCATACAGGTTTTCATTTTCACTCACATATAGATAGAACAAATAGTTCCTGTGCACCCACTATATACCAGGCACTATTTGGGGCAGTGGAAATAAATAAATCCCTGCTAGTATAGGGCTTCATAACTTCTGTAAAATTTAGAGACTCTGTATACAAACAGATGTGTTGTTGGGAAGTTAAATTTAGTTTTATGAGTAAGAAAAAACATCATCGTCATGAGAGCCTCCAGTCAGCTTTCAGTATGTTCAGATCAGCTTCTAACCTGTAATTCTTTCTAATTCCAGGGAGAAGATAGCATTTTTTACAAGACCAAGGATTAACATACCTCCTCTCCCAGCTGATGATGTTTGATGTAGTGCATTGTGCACATGAAGTATTTATCTGCCTGTTTTATTTTCATGAAGTTCTTAGGTTAGCTAAATTTGTCTTTTAAAATATTTGTGCAAAGCTATTAATATACACATTTTGTAAAGAAACGTATATCTATACATATATATTTTATAATAGTGACAGCAACAGGGCTTGGTTTTTCCTTGTTGTGAAATCGACATCTCTGAAGACAGGTTATTTTATAAAAGATCAACTATCATGTTAAGAGTGTACAGTTTTTACGCTGTTTTATTTGACTTAAAGGCTGGAAGACAGAAACGAAGTGAGTTCAGGCAAATTCACTGTATTGTAATTTATTTATAGTACTTTTTTTTCCTTGAAGGAAAATACTGACTTTAAGATGTATTTTAAGACTGAAATTTTGTTCTTCAGTATTGTCATGGAGTAGAATGGGACTTGGGGCCGGTTTTGTTTCTGACACCCGAAACGCAAACACTATGTACTAAATTTGTCACTTGTATCCGTTGCTCATAGGCGCATGTGTCATGTATATCGTACACTCTCGCTCTCTTTGTGTCATGTTAACACATCAGCTGCAGTGGTTCAGTCCTGATTCGTAAGCCGTGTGTGCGGTGCTGGGCTCAGTGTCCCATGTGTACTGGGTACTGATTCCTCTTCATTACTGTGTTGTCGTCCAATGCATCTTTTTGTGCTTCCCACTAGTCTGAAGGCAGCAACAGCGCCTCCGGCGTCCCAGGTTTCAACCTGCCTGTCCACGGTAGCTGTCCACACTGCCTGCACTTGTCAGATCGGATGCAGCCCCAACTCTCTCGCATGCTCCATCTCATCCTAAAGGATGAGGTGCGGGTGGGCTCCTGCTTCCTGAAGGAAAGTAGAGAGGGAGCTCAGGGTGCACACTTGCAGTGTAGCCGAGGGTAAAGACAGCGTCACGGCATAGACATAACCTTGGAAGGTGCTTTTTTTGTGTGGAGAGGATACGCGGGTACCTTGAGTTACCCAGTGAGTCATTTCTAGGAGAGTGTTTGCATTAAATCAGAATGCCCCCCCATACTGGAGTCTACCCAAGGTTCTTCACCAAATCTTAGAACTAGCTCATGAGGACAAAAAATTAATGTCACAAAATATGCCATTATTCTTTTAAATGCCAAGTGATAGCGATCGTTTGCCTAGTACATATTTATTACATGTGAAATGCACTCTCCTTTCTGAGACCTGGGAAGAGTGAACGAGGTAGTCACAGGAAATGTCAAAGAAAACAGAACATTCTTTTCCTCCATCTTTCTTCCCCTCCCCTAGAAATGTCCCTTTTAATCAGGTCTTTCTTCTCATCGATCTGTAACCCCTCCCGGCCCCCATAACCCACTTTCCTTTTTACATTTATTAAAAATGAATTTGGTAAAAGTGTTTCATTGACATGTGACCAATCACAGACGAAAGAATTTGTCAGTGGTGGTAAGACTGAAAACTTTATGCTTTTCATGGTTGTCATCTCTTGCTATGTATTCCTGCTTCTAGTTTCGCTTTTATTGCCCCCCTTTTTTTTTTGGCCAATTCCTTTTTATGCCAGCCCATGGCAGCGGTAGAGCCCCAGAGCACCCATCAGTTCTTAGGAGAGCTGCCAGTCTGCAGACAGCAGTGCTGAGCAGCCCCTCTCTCTGTGTCCCTAAGCTCTTGAGAGCTTAAAGTCTAACAAGAGACATCTGCTGCTGGATGCTGGGATGTGTGCAGGGCAGAGCATCCCAGTCTCACATGCATGGCTCCCTAGATGCGGGACAGTGCCCTGGACACAGGGACCCTGCACCACTTTTTGCAGCTGCCCCAGGCAGCTCTCTCTGAGTGAGTTGGTAGCATGAGGCAACTTTTCTGCCCACCCTATTAAGTTTCAAACCCACTGTGCCAATACCAAAAGGCCCCAGATAACTTTTCTACTGTAACAGCCCAGGTTATGCAGATGTCCAGGTGGAGTGCTTCCCTCCCACCCCCGGGAGTTTTGTTTTTTAAAGACTCTCACCTTTGTCCTGAGAGAAATAGCTGCATCCCCTGCTGTGGTGTCAGTCCAAGGAACACCTGTGTCTGCCACCTTTCTGAGTCACCTCTCCCTTCCACTCCACCTGGGACTGCTTTTGCAGCTGAATGGAACCCTAGCAAGGAAAGCAGATCCAGACCAGTGAGAGAGAAGGGAGCAGTTCTGTGCAATGCACAGCATGGGTGGGAGGCTGCCCCGTAAGCTGGAGGACACAAAGCACCCTCTTTTGCTTCTCATTCCTGACTGGATGACTGCCAGCTAGTTACAACTGCCACACCTGGAAAACATATCTGCTCAGGGGGCACCTTCATCTTCTGTGAACATTTGTGCATATGCGGGGCCTTGCGAGAAAGGAAACTCTGCCATGTTTTATAAGCAGTTCTGGTCCAGAACTGATGAGAATTCTGCCACCTGGGTTTTTACAACATGTAAAAGGGAATTTGGTTTTTATTTTTATCTAATCACTGCATTGTCAGGCTTTGATTGATAATCGCTGAAATAAGTAACCTTCTGTTGTGGGAATAAGTTATAATCAGTACTCATCTCTGTTTTTGTCACTGTTTTCTCTGATTGTGTCATTTGTATTGTTTGAAAATATTTCTTCTATGAAATTAAACTAACACCTTAAAACAAAGTGGAAGTGTGTGTGTGTGTGTGTGTGTGTGTGTGTGTGTGTTTTTAAAAAACCTTATAATTATGGGGACTTGAATGTATAAAAATGGGCTGGGTGTGTAGCTCAGTGTAGCGTATGTACTTAGCATGAATGAGACCCTGGGTTCTGTTCCCAACACAAATAAATAAATAAATAAACAAATCAGCATATTTTAAAACCTAAAACAAGGCATACCATCAGAGATAGTGAAATGCGTACACATGCGGCCTTCACCTGACTTCAACATAGGTCCGTCACGGCTGATCTTGTTTTGTCTGCACCTTCACGCATGGCCTCCTCTTGTGATTTTTTTTTTTTTTTTTTTTTTTGGTACCGGGGATCGAACTCGGGTCCTTGCACTTGCGCAGCAGGCAGCAATCCCGCTTGTGATTTGAAGCACATCTCATATACCTTATCATTGCATCTATAAATATTTCAGTATATATTGCCAAATTGGGAGAAATCCCACACATACAATGTCCTTATATTTTAGCACTGAATAATTCCTTAATGTTTTTGAATATCCAAAGTTCATTTTGCTATTTGTCTGTCATTCTTTTAACTCTGGAAACAAGCCAAATACTTTTTAGTGTCTGGGTTTTGTTGGTAAAGACTTTCTTAAGATATAATTTATATATCATACAATTTACCCATTTAAAGCATATAATTCAGCAATTCTAATATATTCAGAGTTGTACAAATATCACCATAATAATTTTGGCACATCCTCGTCACCTTAAAAAGAAACTCCCACATCTATTAGCTGTCACTCCTCATTGCTACTTGTTTCTCTATGGATTTGCCTATTCAGGCCTTTTATATAGATGGAATTATAATGTTTTAAGGTTCATCCACATTGTAGCATGTATCAATATTTCATCTTTATGGCTGCGTAATCATCTGTATGAATATACCTTATTTCATTTATCCATTCATCAGTTGATGGACTTTATGTTGATTCCACTTTTGAGCTATTATAAGTAATGCTGATGGGATCTTTCATATTCCAGCATTTGTGTGGATGTATTTTCATTTCTCATGGGTGTACACATACGCCTAGGAATGGAATTGCTCGGTTGTATGGTAACTCTGTGCTTAAGGAGGAACATAGGAACTTTGGAGGAACTGCCAGATGGTTTTCCAAAGCAGCCACACCATTTTGCATTCCTAGCAGCAGTGTACCAGAAGTTCACTTTCTCCACATCCTGACCAACACTTGTCATGTCATTTTCATTATAGCATTCCTAGAAGGTGAAAAGTGCTTTCTCAAAGCTACATCTGGTTTTCAATCTACAGGATTGAGTGCACATGAAATTTGCTGACCAGGTTACATGTCTGACAAATCCCCACTTCCTGAACTTAGCTGATTGTGTCCCCGTGAACATGTTTCTCAGAATGTACCTATAATTTGGTAATTGGCTCTAAAGGCTTGATCACAATGTAGTTTTTATATTTTCTTTCTTTTTTTGGTGAGAGTAGGAGGCAAGACCTCCAAATGGTCATCCACCAAGTGACTTATAGAGTCCTGTAGTGTTTTTGTAATATCACCAGATACTGATAATGTCTAGATCCATTGGTTCCCTAAAAGCCACAAAATGATACTTTAGTCCTATGATTTGTTTCTAGTTACTAGTTGAGGCAACCTTATAAAGAGAAAGTTACTGATCTATTTGGTTACCTTGTGGTACAGTTTGTATGGGAAAAGCAAGATAAATGCTTGATTCTTGTAAGTTTTCAAAATGAATTGTTTTGCTACCATTGTGCAGTGGTGCCCAACTTGTTTTTTATTTTTGAGATTTTCTTTGTAGCATCAGCAGCAGCACATAGATTTAGTGCGCTGGTGGTGCCTTAACCCACTGGAGTTGCCTCATTGATGCCCAGAGTCACTTGTCTTTGGCTAGAGGAGCCTCTTGTGGGTGGCAGCTGGGCCCTTTTGTTAGGACCCCCATGATCTCGGATGGCTTCCTTGCCATCCTACATGGCCAGATGTTTCTAAGCTGGAATTGGTCATTTTCACAGGGTGACTTAGTTTCTTGGTGCCAGAGGTTCTTGTCACTACCAGATTAGCCATTATTTTTAGGTCTTTTTAATGGATAGCTAGCTAGACAATATTTTCTAAAGCTAAAAAGGGGTGGTGGAAATAGAACATCACGTTTCTACTCATTTGCTTTATCCCGTATCACATATACACATGTTTCAAAATAGGAATACCAGCAGTGCCACCAACAGCATAGTCCCTGGATACTGTTTGAAATTTTTCTTGCAGTTGCTTTCGTCCTTTGGTGTATCTTAATAGGAAGATGCAGTCAGATTACTCCCTGCACGTGCAGCTCTGTGGTACAGCATGTACCTAGCATGTGCAAAGCCCTGGGTTCAATCTCCAGCACCTCAATAAATAATAAAAATTACTAGATATAAGGTAACTTGGAATATTTCATTTCTGTGTGGTTAAGCTACTGGCCTGATACATGTGTTTGTCTTTATGTAGATTTTTTAAGGTACTGGGAATGGAAGCAGGGCCTTCTGTATACTAAGAAAAACCTGTACCACTGAGCTACATCCCCAGCCCTTTTTAAATTTTATTTTTTGAGTCAGGATCTTACTGAATTGCCCAGGCTGGCCTTACACTTGCGGTCCTCCTGCCTCAGCCTCTTGAGTAGCTGTGACTATAGGCATGTGCCACTGGGCCAGCTATTGTAGTTGTTTTATGGATCGGTCTTTTAAATTTTATTTTATAAATGTATAAAATACAGTGATAGTTCTAAAACCATACAAAACCAGTTGTATTCAAAGGAGTCTAATTTTTATTCTTGCCTCTCTACCCTCTTCCTTTTCTCTCTACAGGTAGCCATTTAAAAAACAATTAAATTTGTATATACATTTATATCTATATATGTGCACATACACAAATATTACATAAACATGTAAATGCATATATACAAATATGTACACATTTATATTTTTGTTTCTCCCCTTTGTTGAATAAATGATAGCACAACAAATACACTTTTCACCACCAGCATTTTCACTTAAAAATATATGCTGGGGGAGCCGAGAGGAGTAGTTCAGTGATAGACTTGCTCAGCATGCACTCAAGCACGCACACATTATATCAAGTGTGAGATACTTTGTTAATAAAATGTTTTATGCAAAAATAAAAAACTATAGTATTATTAGGAAATGAGTTGAGAGATTAGCAAATGAAAATATGTTCTTTGAAGATCATGATGCAGTGTATTTACCACTGTAATTCTCTAATTATTTTGTATGGAAATTTTTTTCATATTCGTAGAACTGTTTTATATTTTCTTTATTAATATCTATTTGTATTACATTAAAATAAAAAATCTGCAGTGGCTGCTGTAAAAATTTTCCTCCAATCTCTCTTCCCACCCTGACACCTCCCACTCTTCTGTTTCTGTCTTCTCTGCTTGCCTCCAATAAGAACATCTGTCATTGGGTTTAGGGCCCACCTGGTTAATCCAGGATGATCTGAGCTTGAGATTTTAATTTACTTACCTCTGCAAGGGCCACAAGTAAGGTCACATTCCCAGGTTCCAGGTTGACATATCTTTGGGGCCACCAAAAGCTCACTGTTCAACCCCCCTTCTGGCTCCCCCCCATTCACATCCATCCTACATGTAAAATACATTCCTCCCATACCCACATCCCCCCAAAGTGGTACATATAGGTATTTTGCATTACTTTTAAACTTTGCACAGTGCATTAGTGGATTACTACAGTTTATTCAACCATCTTCTGATTTTTTTCTAGTCTTCTGATATTACAAATGACTGAACACAGCACTCTGAGAAGCTGAGGCAGGAGGATTGCAAGTTCAGGCTCAGCCTGGGCAATTTAGCAAGATCTTATCTCTAAAAGGAGGGAGACGTCAAAGCCCTCGGTTCAATCCCCATCATCACCAAAAACAAACAACATCTTTAGGAGACTCCTTTTTTTTGTTTTTGTACTGGGGATCGATCGAACTCAGGACCTTGCACTTGCGAGGTCAAAGGTTAATGTGGAATCCTGCTAGGTATCATTGTACTTCCCTTCTAGAGGGTGTACCATTTTGTATTCTCACCAGTACTGCATGAGACAGTCTCCCCACAGCCTCACCACTAGCACATCACATTTATGAGTTCTTGCCGCTTGCAGAGGTGAGAAAGCAGAGCCTAGTCTAAATCAGTACTCTTGGGAGTGAAGCTGCTCCCACTGCAGAGGCTGATGGTAGCCTATAGTCCTTGCCAGGGTTAGTTCTGCTTCCTTTCATCTTTTTCAGTGCTTTCCTGGCTATTTTCATTTGTTCTTCCAAGTGAATTTTATAATCATTGTCTAGCTCCAGGAAAAATAAGTGAAGAACTCTTAACTGGAATTGTGTTAAACTTACAAATTTGGGAGGTCTGGCATCTTTATGAGGTTGGATCCTCTCATCCAAGAAAGCATTATGTGTTTCCACTTGTTCAAGACTACTTTGGTGTCTTTGAGGAATGCTGTCCAGTCTTACTCATATACATTTTGGATATTTCTTGTCAATTTTGTTTTCTGTCTTTGCATAAAGACAGAAAGGCATCAGTCCCCTCTTAAGGCCCTATCACCACGTAAAGGCCCCACTTTCCAGAGCTGCCACAATGGCAGTCAACTTCAACTCGGGTTTTGGGAGGGACAGAGCACGTTTAAACCATAGCAGCTAGTGTTTCCCCATTAAATAAGGTGTGTGGGGGGCCGGGGATTTAGCTCAGTGGTTCTGCCGCCTGCCGTGCAAGCGCAAGGTCCCGAGTTTGATCCCCGGTACCAAAAAAAAAAAAAAAAAGGTGTGGGTTTTAGGGAGTAACACACACACACACATACACACACACACACTACTTATGATGTTAAGGAAGCACCTATCCATTTCTATTTTCTTGAGTGTTTTTCACGTGAATAGGACCTGGATTATTTTCAAATTTCTCTTCTCCATTTACTGAGATGAACATATGATTTTTCTTCTTAGTTCTAACAAGATTATTGATTATATTAATGAATTTCCCAATAGAGAACTATCTTTGCTTTTGTAACAAACTCCAATGGTCATGATGAATATATTTCAATGTGCTTTGAGGTTGCTTTGTGAGTATTTGTGATTTTGGCATTGATACACTAAAATTTTTTTTGTAGTGAAATCTTTGCCAGGTGGAGGATCAGTGTCATTCTCCACAAAACAAATGTGGAAGATTTTCTTCTTTTTCTTGGCTTGCAGGATAAGTTGGGAAGAATTCTGCTGCAAAGCCATCTGGGCTGATATATGTTTTATTTTTTAAATTTTATTTTTGCAGGGAAGCTCTTTAAGTCTTTAAATCTCTATTTCTCCCATGGAATCTAGTCTTTCAAAACCTGTCTCTTGAGATCAGTTTCGGTAAGTCATAGTTTTTTTTAATTATTTATTTTCCAATTTGTCTGTAAAGAGCTGCACGGAGCAATCTCTTCCAATTTCCTTCTGTTTGCTGCTTTTCTCCTCACCATACTTTCTGTATTTGTGGTGTCTTTCTCATTTTTCCTCTATTAGGTTAGTTATTGGATTTTTATTTATTTATTTATTTTTTGGTACTGGGAATCTAACTCGGGATCTTGCATTTGCCAGGCAGGTGGCGGAACCACTGAGCTGTATCCCCAGCCCCTAAGTTATTGGATTAAAAAAAAAATTCTCCGTATTTTTAAAAGAGAAGAGTTTGTGTTTTATTAGTCTTGCTATTTTCTGTTTGATGGATGAAACAAACATCAAAGTGCTGCTTTTATTTTTAATAATCCTCCATTCTGCTTTATTGTGTCTTCCATAATTGTCCTTTTTACAGTTGTCTGAGTTGAATGTGTTTTTCAAAAAATTTTAATTCTTTTTTATTTTATTTTCCTTAAAATCTTTTATTGGTACATTTTAGGTATACAATACATTTGTATTTATCTCTGGGTGCTTGTACTTTTAATGTTGTATCTTGGTTCTTATTTTTTCCCCATTTCCTGTCCTCCCTTCACCCTCTTTACCCTTCCTTATTTACAAAGACTTTGTTTCCATTTTTTCCTTTTCTCATAATTTTTCACTTTGAGAAACTGAAAGTGTAAATAAGGATTAAAATGATTAAAATGAATAATTGATAATGTGAAATACGAAGAAGAGGTCCACAGGGGTAGGGGAAGTGGGAGGGGTAGGGGAAAGGAAAGAAGGGAATGTGTTTGTTTTTTAACTTTAAAATGTACATCGCTAAAACAAGTTAGTGCTATAAATTTTTCTCTGATGTACATTTATGTTGTGCTTTCATTGTCATGATTTCTAAGAAAGCCTATCATTTCATTTTGGATTTCTCTTTCAATGTAAGAGATGTTTATTGTCCCTCTTTAGATTTTTACAGATGTAAGGGTCTGGGGAAACTTTTGTTAATTTCTAGCTTCACTGAAATGTAGTCAGAAAATTCTGTTTGTGTTATTTTTATTCTGTGGAATCTATTGAGATTTTCTTTGTGGCCTATGATATAGTCAGTTTTTGTGATTACTCTGTGAAAAGCAGGCACATTCTGTATAATTAGGGTTCAGATATTGATTGATTCACATATACATACGTACATTTATACATGTGGGATTACTTTCTGGGCCTGCTGTAACAAATTACCACAATGTTGGTGACTTAAAACACCAGAACTGCATTCTCTCCCAGTTCTGGAGGCCAGCAGTCTGAAATCAAGTTGTGGTTAGGGAAAGCTACCTCTGAAGGGTGGAGGGAGGACCCATCCGGCCTCGTCCAGTTCCTGGTTGCTCCAGGCCACCAACTTATGGCTGCACCACTCTAGTCCCTGCGTCTGCTTGCTGCCTCCTCCTCTGTGTGTCTCTTTCTCCCCAAATCTTCTTCTCCTTTTCCTTATGAAGACACCAGTCCTTGGATTTATGGCCCACCCTAAGTTTCATCTTGGAGATCCTTGATTAACTATGTCTGCAAATGCGATTTCTAAGTAAATCATATTCTGGGGTTTGGAGTGAACATAAATTAGGGCAGCAAAGCACACATGCATGACAGCCACCGTGCATAGCTACCTCCACATATCCAGGCCCTACTTGCCTGGCTGTCAGTCTTCCTAGCTGGGTGCTCTCCATCTTTGCTCAGCTCTTGTCTCCTGGAGCCAAGGGGAATACCTTGACTGATGGGTTGATGTTTCTAGTTTTCCTCACCCCACTGGTAGCTCCTGCTTTTGAAAGCTTTTGCTGGGTTATTAGAAGCACAGGCACTAATGGGTCTTAAATTTTCACTGTCCATTTGCAGCCTAGAACCCTGTGAAGTGGTCCTCTTGTTTCTCTCAGTGCTCTTTGGTTCCAATTCTGTCTTATCAGATAACAAGAGTGGAACCACTGCTTTCATTTTATGTTTTTGTTTTTCCCTGTGTATCTTTGTACATTCTGTATTTGTTATCTTTTTGCTTTAGCTGCATTGGTTTCTCCACAGATTAATATTATGTTGGGCTTTGTTAGATATTCTAAAAATGTTTTCTTTTAGCCGATAGTTTGGCTATTTACATTTATTAATATTGCTACATTTAAAAATGTTCTTAGCTGTGGTCCAGGTGACATTTTCCAACTGTTGTCTGGCCCTGATGCTGGCAGTTGTAGGAACTTGTCCTGAGAAATGGTCCTTTCTTTCTAGCTCATCTTTATCATGCTCAAGAGATCCTTTTGTTTCAGGCATCTCTGGGTCTCAGAAGGTTTGGTTTCAACACTGTTGTAACAAATGACCACAAACCTAGCAGCTTAAAGCAATAATTATCTGTTCTTTTAATTTCTGGAGGCCAGAAGTTCAAAATGAATTACACTGGGCTAACATCAAGTTGTTGGCAGGGCTGCATCCCTTCTGGAAGCTCTAGGGGGACAATCTGTTTCCTTGCACCTTCCAGCTTCTAGAGGCTGCTTCTGTTTGTTTCCTTATGGTTCCATCTTCCAGGCCCGCAATGCAGCATTTTCAAAGCGTGTCCTCTCCCCCCGCCCCGTCTCTCTCTCTCTCTTTCATGGTCACGTCCCTTTCTCTGACGCTGACCCTCCTGTCTTCCTCTTATAAGGACCCTTCTGATGATACCAAACCCACTGGAATAATCGAGGTGAATCTCCTCATCATCTCAGGATCCCTAACTTAATCACATCTGCAAAGATCCTATTGTCTTTTAACACAGTTTGGGGGTGAAAATCGTAGTGGGGATGATTTCCCAGCCTACCACAGAAGTACATGCTTTTGAAGGGCCTATTTCTGTACTGGGAAATATATGCCCTCTTGCTTGCATCACAGTTTTTGCTTTGAAACAACTCATTAGGTGCTCCCCTCTCCCCTTGACAAGGTTTGTAGACCACTGGCAAAGTCCAAAGGCAGAAGCTGCCCATTTTATAGCCTTTGGAAGCGTTACCCCTGAGACCTCTGGCTAGAGGCACATAGCCTTTTGCAACCCACGCCTTTCCATAATTCCCACCACCAGAAACTCTGGCCAGATTTCCTTTTCTACCTTGCAGTTATAGGCAGAATCCTATGGGCAATAAGCAGTGGAATTAGATTTATTGCAATGGAATTAGTTTAGCAGAACTCCTTCACAACACTGTCCCATAGAATTATCTGGAATGATGGATTTGTTCTATGTCTGCACCAAAAACTGTAGCCACTAGCCACGTGTGGCTCTCAAGCAACTAACATGTGGCTAGTGTGACCGAGGAACTGAAATTTTACTTTAAATTAACTTCAATATAAATAGCAACTATGGGTGGTGGCTCTTATATTAGGTCAGTGATATTTTAGAAGAATCATATTTGTAATGCAAAGCATCAAGACAAGTAAGAACTGTTTTCAAAAGCCAGGTTCAAGGTGAGAGAGGCTGGTGCTTGTCTGGGTGCAATGAAACAAGTTACTTCGGCGGCCCATGTGTGGTGGAGATGCTACATAATAATCGCTACTGTGCATTGCTCTCCAACTCCCTATTCAGTAATGTGAAGCCAGCCACAGAGCAAAGTTTACACCATGGGAATCAGCATATTTTATAAATCAAGGCTTGACCCTTTCTATCCTCGGAGAGCTGTGTTGTTTGACATTGACCAGCACACCACCAGGCATCTGCCAATTTGAGCAGACAGGCCTACTGAGTGGCCTTAGCACAATCTTGGGTTTCCTGGCACCCAAAGAGAAAAAAGAGACACAGCCACACAGTTCTTAGTGAGGAGAAGGAAAACCCACGTAGTTTCTTAGGGGAAGCAAGACTTCTTTTATTCCTCAGACCTATGCAGAATCATTTCTCAGCTTTCCTAGGATAGATGATGTGTTTGACAACTCCCCTGCAAAACACAGGGATAGTAAAGGCATTGCTTGTCACATCAACCAAGGGTGGCCCTGTGGGTAGATGTCAGGGTAATTTGGTCCAGGTTTGCAGCTTTTAGAGGTCCACTGTGATCTATAAACATAGCTCAGAGTGCTCAGGAAGGGCTGGGTTGCATGGTCTTATATTCCATGCCATTTACTTATTCCCTAAATCGTTTTTGACATTGGCCATGTGCATCACATCTAGCTAGGATGAAGGAGGAATTCATTCATTCATTCATTCATTCATTCATTCATTCATTCCAGACAATGTGTTCAGGTGTAAAAAGCTCAGGACACAAAGATGAAGTAGGGCCCTCACTTCCAGGTTTTATAAGACTCACATTTACAGAATAATTTACCTGATACTCAGGGCTGAAATTTGGAGGAGGCAAGAAAAACTTTTTTGGGGGACCAAAATTGAGGAGGGTGTCAAAAAATCCAGTAATCAAGATAATATATTATTTATTAAAATAAAAATTAATGCAAAACTTCACAATGCACAAACTATCAAATATAAAAACAAAGGCAGACTGTTGTTTGTTTGAGGCCCCCGCATTACTGGACAGGGTAGTAGTCATTTCTAATTAGCCAAGCATTACAGGTTTTCCCTAAATGGACTTATATGGGTGACAATGGCATGCAAATAAACTGAGCAACGTGGGCTTTATATGTAGTGTGTGTGTAGAGGGGTGTTGGTTGGTTGTAGAGTCTTTATTAACATTTTCCACTTGGTTCAAAATCTTGGAGACTATTTGGAAAATTGTTTATAAGGGTACACACTTTTCCTTGTGTCTCGGGTTCCAATAAGGTACTGTTTCCTCTTTCCAGCTGGCTCACTTAAGCCTCACAACGCCCCCTCAAGGTGAATACTATTTATTACTCCTCCTCCCCCTCTCCTGTTTTGCAGAAGGGAAAATGAAGGCTCCCAGAGGCCTGGCAAAAGAGCACCAACAGTAATACTGCAATATAGTCATGGAACACATTGAGGTGGTGTATGATGACAGGTACTAATTTTTGGTTGAGAACATTTGGGGACAATTTTAGTTCTGGTGCAACGAAGGTTGTGTCCTGGAGGCTGAGCAAAAGGCTGGCATTTAAAGTCAGGTAAACTCAGCTTCCTCCAAGGGCTTTGGGTGACCAAGTGATTTGGGTAGAACCTGGAGAATGCTAAGCGAGGGTCTCACGGGCCTGTGACTTAGCAGAGGGGTTAACAGGACGGTCAGGGACAGTGCCTGGGGAGAAGCCAGGGTACCTCCACATAGGACTCGATCCGATGCTGATGTCAGGGCTGCCTGTGAGTCTGTCTGAAAGATGGGGACAGAACATTTTCCTTGCTCTATTGCTGTGAACCTACTTCCCCAAGAATTAAATGACATCCTGGGCATCAATGTGCTCTGTACGCTGCACATTTGCTGTATTAATTTAAGGGGGCTTGAGAAACACATCTGCTTCAAAAATACGTAGTGCAAGTGCATTCCCAACTTATGAACATTTCCCACCCACCTCTGCGCCTGAGTCGCTGCACACTCCTCCCCAGAGAAAGCCCCTTAGCAGTTTCTTGTGTCTCTTTTTGGCAATAGTGTCCTCACAGACAAGCACTTCGGCTCCCATGTGCCAGAGCACCACACTGAAGGGATTTATGGTGAGCAGAGCTTCCAGCACATTATACAACGGGGAATGCTGCCAAGTGGCTGGGAAATGGAACATTTTGGACATCAAATTATACTTCATAAGTAATTCTAAATCAGAGGTTCTCAAGCTCAGCCCTAGTGATAGTTTGGACTGGACCATTCGTCATCATGGGGGACAGTCCTGTGTGCAGAAGCATGTTCAGCAGCAATCCCTGATCCTCACCTACTGGGTGCCAGGAGCACACCACTACTCCCTCCCAGTCCCCAAATGTGGCAGCTGAAAATGTCCCCTGAGGAAAGGGAGCAGCTGTTCTACCAGGCTTGGTGGTGCACACCTGTAATCCCAGCACTTGGGAGGCTGAAGCAGGAGGATCGCCATGAGTTTGAGGCCACCTTGGGCCACATAGTGAGTTTGAGGCCATCCTGAACTACAAAGCAAGACCTTGTCAAGAAAAAAGAAAAGAAAAAGAAAGAAAGAGCCACTCTTCTAATTCTTGTGTGACATTTGCAGAAAAGTGGCAGATAATTAAGAGAAAAAAATGTAAAGGATCCAAAAGGATTAAAAAAAAATTAGGAATCTGTGAAGAAAACAGAAGGAGCCAGGATAGAGAAATTAAAAGTCAACAGTTATTCCATAATTAATGCAGAACCTTTTCCTAAGGGGACTAACCTCCTAGCTCCAAATAGGGGAGAACAGGTAGTAGGTTTAAGGGAAAGAGAGAACGAGATGATTATACCCATTCCTGAAGATGGTCATGAGCAGAATAATATAGTATAGCTAGGAACTGTTCTCTCGGGGCTTTGTGGTTATGATTTGAAACTCTTCAAGTGATTTTAGTAAAAAATGTTTATTCCATGACCATGCCTGCTATGGTGCCTTTAAGAAAACCTTTTTCTTATTACAAGAGAAGAGAATTAGCAGTATGTGCTAACTGTGGAAAAATTAGATTATGTAGCAAAATTAAAAAGAGGAAAAATTTAAAACACCCTTAATCTCACTAACCAGTGAAATACCACATTTGATATTTTAGTGAATTCCTTTCCTAATTATTTTCTTTGTCTATATATGAAGGTTTATTTGTAGATAGAAATATATTATACCCAGGTAGAAAAAATGGGTCAATCCACACATAATGCTTTGGAGCTGTTTTAAAAAATGTAATCCACTGCCAATGTCTTTTCTCATCCATAAGTATCTACCACCATATTACGATATTCTTGCAATGTTTGGAGCTCTTAAAATTTAACACGTCCTCTAGTTTTGGAGATTTAAATTGCTTCCAGTCCTTTGAGATCATAATATTTCAGCAAATTTTCCTTAGTTGTTCTTTGCACACCTGTACTACCTTCCCCGACTCAGGGCAAATTCCTGGACCTAAATAGCTGGAGTAAATAATATGCACAGCTGTTATGGGCCCAGTGTAATTGGTCAAATTATGCATATTTTGTAAAGCTTTTCGTGGGAATTGCTTACCAGCCCACAAAACAGATGATTCAATCTACATTCTCATGGGTGGTACTGGGTTTTGGTTTTGTTTTTTAACCTTTGCCAAATTGAAAATTTGATAGATGAGGGCAGAGGGTGTTAGAAGAGTTATTTCTTTCTGTAGAAAATTGCATGGCCCAGTTTTAGGCCTTTTTAAAACTGTCTTTTGCTGCAATTTTTTTTAAATTGAGCAATCACTTGGAAAAAGAGAAGGTGAAACTAACCTGTGTGTGTGTGGCGGGGGGAAGTCTGTCCTCTGATGAGGAAGGTATCTGTATTTAGCCCTTTCAGCCAAGCGGAACGAGAGCCAAGCTGTTCTTACTGTCCTTGGGTTCTCCACCGGCTGCAGGGCCAATGTTACGCACCCCCCACCTTCCATGGATTCGGAGAACTGGGATCCTAGTAGCCTCTGAGGGCGGGGCCGCCTGTTTCGGGGACGCTGCGTTCTCCCTGGACCTGGACCCGACTGCACTGAGTGTAGGAGGTTGAGGACTTTGGCACTGCGGGCCTCCGGAGCCTAGAGGTGACCGACGCGACTGGGCTGGGCTGAGTGGCTGGGCCAAACACGTGACGCTCCCAGCCTGCCTTCTGGGCTTCTGGGCGCCTGAGGCTGAAATTGGCGTTTGCCTCTGGTAGGAAAATGAACTTGTCGGTTTCCGCCTGCATCAGACCCTCAACCCAAAGGAGCGGGGGATTGCGGTAGCATTTTAACTTGCTATCTCAGGAATCTGACAGCGAAAGGTATGTTGGTTATCATTCACAATAACAGACCTAACAGGAGTGACCTAGAAAGCCACCACCACTTTGTCGATTAAAAAAAAATTGGTCTGGAAAATAATAGATCTCTTTGAGAGGCAAGGGCTGTCTTTATCCCCAAATTAGAGATTGTCTTTCTGAACAGAAATCTGGTTAATCTGGAGGGATGGTGGTAAAAGGGCCAGGGTTAAATATAGAAGGACACGAAAGCTGCTGGAATAAATAGCAAGTAAACTTAACTCCAGTCTGCTTAGAAAACAATCTATTTCACAATTCTTTGGGGTGTGAGCAAAGGAAATGATAAAATTGTGATTTAAAGTCCAGTGAAAGTAAATTAACCTACATGATACTGGAATATAAATAAAAAGTTTCTGCTTTTGTATTTTTACTTTTCAAAAACGTTTATGTGGTTTGCTGAAAGAAAAGTTTATATGTACTGCACATAAGTTTGAAATATACTAGGTCAAATTTATGAAATAATCACAGTTGGAATTTTCTAAGGCTTTGTAAGCAAAGCTGTTTCAGTTATAAATGAGAAATGTTGACATGTACATATTTTTGTGATAGTAAAATGACTCACTTCTTCAGAATGTGATTGAAAATTTAGAAAATGTGAAATAATGAGTTATTGTGAATTAGGTCATTCATTCCTGAAAGATTAAATACCTTACCAGAAGACATAAGATAATAAATACAGATCCACAAACAATTTTGCTCATGTAATGGTGCTTTATTTTAAATAGTCAAATTTTGAAGTAAGTAGTTTTGATATGTGGTGTCACTATTTTTTCCTTTGGTAAACACAAATTAATAGTGGAATGTAGCTATTGAGAGTAATTAAAGCAGTATTCGTCAGTGCAATTAGTATGATATTCCATAATGAATTGCTTAGAATTAAAGTTTTCCATGTAATATTTGACATATGACCAGAACATTGAATCTCTATGCAAAGTATGCCCATGTGTGCCTTATTTTAAGCGTCATTTTGGTTTGCACAAAATGTATTTCTCTACTGCATTTGATAAATACTAGTTTTAAAATAAAACACTAAATTGTATTTCCTTTTACTATAATCCGTTTATTGCTAGTTCTATTGAAATCCTATTACATGCTTGGAGTCTATAATAATTTGGATTATCTTCTGTGTGCTGTTTGTTTCCCATAATTCTTCGAGAAAGGCCAGGCAAGCTGAACACATCAAGCAAAACGCCCTAAAGGGAGGTCAGAGTAAGGTTTCCGTCCACTCCCAGCTCACCTCCCGGGACGCCCAGAGTCTCTCCCCACCGCTTAGCTCCAGGCTCTCTCCCAAGGCGTCACTTGGGAACGTGGACCCCGCCTCCCGGTGACGTCACGGCGTTCGCAGCCCTCGCGCGGAAGAAAGGATGCTCTAGGATGCTGTCCAGGTGGGCGGCCGCGCTGCGCGATGCGGCACTGCAGGTAAGGGGCCCGCGGCGCCCGGACGCCCTCCTCGGCGCCGGAAGCCGGTGTGGACGCTGCAGGTGGAGCTCCGGCCCGGCGCGTCGGCCTGAGCCCTGCAGCGCCCTGCCAAACAAAGTGGGACCTCTGGCTGCTGCGGTGCCTGCTGCCCACAGCTGCCCGCCTGCTGCTGCACCAGGCAGGGAGTGGCCTGGTGCAGGTCCACCACGCGTGACGCGTATCCACCTCGTGAAGGTGGGCTGGGGCCAGGTAGAAAGACAGGAGCTCTTGCTCAGAAGGGGAAAAAAATCTGGAATGACCAAAATACATCAGAGAGAAAGACAGAGAGAGGGAGAGAGGGAGAGAGGGAGAGAGGGAGAGGGAGAAGAGAGGAGAGGAGAGAAGAGGGAGATTTTAAAAAGATAACCACCAACCGTTTTCCCACTGTCATTGTGCTTCTTAAATAATAACATTACCGAGTCTCCTTACACGGGTTTGATCTCAGTCATTAGCCTGACTTCTTTCAAGGCAAAAGCTTGCTGGCGAATGGCAACTTCTTGGTTAGCAATATAAGGGCCAGATGTGCTATGTAAATCATTTTGCAGTATTTTGCAGGCATTTTTCCAACATTATTTTCCAGCATTTAAATGTATTTTTCTTCCAGGTGTTTTCAGTGGATTTAAAAATTGAATAAAATGAAATAAAATATAGCCTCCAAAGATAATGTGCCAGTGTAAGAGTCTGCTAAATCTCTAAGAACAAAAAGGTCTTTAGTGGGGTGTGGGGGTGGAGATAACACCAAACCCTGAGAATCTCCAGAGTTCTTAATTCCCTTGCTGAATAATTAGCTTGTTGAAGCAAGGGGCCTAATGACTCAGCTGCAGAAGGAGGGGGTCAGGTGACTCTTCAGTTCCAGACTGACAGGGTGTGTGTGTGTGTGTGTGTGTGTGTCTGTGTGTGTGTGTGTGTGTGTGATGGAATCTTGCCGACCCTGTTTACATTCCTTTCTCCTGGTCTGTAGCCAGGATATGTGTGGGCACTTGTAGAAGGTGAATGTGCCATTCTTTCCTGAAAATCTGACTCTCTGGAAGCTGAGGCATCAGAAAATTGTACTGAAACTCACACCATGAACGATTTGACCCAGCAGGCACTTCAGGGGGCTAGTAAAACAGAGCTATTTTCATTGACCATGAAGAAGGCATTTCTTTCAGTTTGGGATACCCTGATATGTTGCTGCAGTGATTCAATCATTTATTTATTTATTGGAATTTTCTTTCCTTGGTTCAGGTTGGCTACAAGGATGAAAATCAGTTAGGGATGTAGCTCAGTGGTGGAGTACATGCTTAGCATGCACAAGGCCCTGGGTTCCATCCCCAGCATAAAAAAGAATGAAAATCCCCAGCCTCGCCCCCTTATCACCCAGGCCACTTCCAGACCGAGTGAAGCAGATGACAGAGGCAGACATAATAGAGACCTAGATTCCACTTCTGACCTTATGGCTGTATAACCTTGGACAAGCCACTTTGTGTCATTAGGCCTCAGCTTTCTCATCTTCAGAGTAACAAAGGGTTTCTCAACTTTGGAACAGTTGGTATTTGGGACTGGACAACTGCTTGTCATGGGAGCTGTCCTGTACATTGCAGGGTGTTAAGCAGCATCTGTGGTCTCTGCCTACTAGGTGCCAGTACCAAGCCCCTCCTCCCAGTTGTGACAACCCAAAATGTCACCAGAAATTGCCACAAGTCCCCTAAGGACTCCAGTCCCCCAGGTTGAGAACCAGTGATTTAGATGTTCTTTTTCTCTCCATATCTTCTTTCCCCTATTTCCTCCTCCTCCCCCGTCCCTTCTTCCTCCTCTTCCTCATCTTCCTCTACTTCCTTTTCCTTCTTCTTTTTGCAATGCTAGAGCTGGAGCTCAGGGCCTCACATCTGCTAGGTCAGTGCTCTATCATCGAGCTAACCCCCAGCCCCTAAGATGATCTTTCCATGCTCTTCTGGCTCCAATGTTCTAGGATTCACTTTTCTATAATTTGTTCAATGTGAAGCCCTTGGTTAAAAATTTGATTCCTTTTAATAATGTCATATATATTGGAAAATACAGTGTGAAGACCTTTTAATAGTGAAGGTTTTCAGAATCACCTTCTATGAAAATCAGAGAGGGATGCTTTTATGCCATTTGTACCAAGGGCTCCAGCCTGGCAGAAAGAAAAGTTTCAGAGAAAGAGGAAAGAAGCCCTAGATGGCGGATGACCGCGTGCTGGAGCCTGTCTGGACACCTGTGCCCAGCAGTCCTAAGTGTGTCCTGTCCATATGCAGTCTTGGCTTGGGACAGACTTGCATCTGAGAGGCCATTTCCTCTTCTGCAAGAGCAGGAACAAGGGCCTGTGCTCAGAGGTGCTCTAAGGGTGAAAAGTGACAGACACAGTGCATTGGTGTCAAATGTGGCAAGGCCAGGAGGGTAGCAGTGTCCACACAGCTGGGAGACAGACACAAACTGCCCATAGGGTCACCACCTGGTATTCCCTCACGGGTAATGATGGCACATTGAAGCCTTAGAACAAGACTTGTGGCTAAGGATCTGGCTTTGGTGCTTACAAGAGCCCCAGAGCTGCCTCACTTTATTTCTCAGAGCAGTTGCCAGACATATAACACAGGGCCAGTTGTTCTTGCTCGCCTTGCTTCCCTGGCTTTTTGGGGGACCATATGGAAAGTAGACGGTCTGCAAGCTGGGAAGCTCTGGAGAGACATGAAGCAATGATGGCAGTGGCATTGCAAGGTGTGTGACATTTTTACCAGGCATTGAGGGGGAGTGTTAAAAGGGCCAAAATATTTCCTTGTCCCCCGGGGCTGGGATCTTGAAGTGCTCTTCCCCTCTGTCCCTGTCTGAAATGTGGCAGCCCCTGGAGCACCTCAGCCCCTCCCTCCTCTGCAAACTGTGTGGGCTGTGGGAAGCTCCTGTTATCAGTCCTTGATTCAATTCACAGGTGTAGGATGTGGGTGAGTGGAGGAATAGCACTCTGAGATGAGGGCACGAATAGGCTATGCCGTCCTCCTTGGGCATGTTTTCTTTCTCTTGATCACTCGTACAAAAGGAAGGAGGCTGCCATGTGGAGAGAAGCTCTAGGGTGTGGCAAGGACCTGAGGTTCCTGTCCAGCACTCCCCCCTCTCAGCCTCAAGGGACTGAAACCTGCTGGTAGCATGAGTATGTTGGATGCAGATTTCATCCACAGGTAGCCTTGAGATGGCTGCAGTCCTTAACCTGTGAGCCAAGGCCCAAGCTTAGCTACTCCTAGATCCCTGCCACTGGGACAGTGAGAAAAGACATGTTTGTCTCCTGCTCCTGTGTTTGGGGGCAATTTGTTGCACAGCAATAGATAGCTGATGCATGTGCTTATGGAGAAGAGTCGTATTGTTGAAGTATTTAGAGATGAAATTTCATGATAGCAAATATTTATTTTTTCTTAATTCTTTTTTTTTTTTTTTACATTTTTGAGCATTACAATGTATGACTGAATGGAAGACAGATGAATTATGCATTAATCTCACAGCTGCTTCTACATTTGGTCTGTTGTAGTATCACCTGTCATGTAACCTGTGGAAAATTCCACTGTCCACCCATGAGAGAAAGGGCTTAGAAAAAGGCACATAACAGCTTAAGGTTATTATAAAAGTATTTCTGATACCATGAATCTTATTAAAGTGCCTTGGGCACCTCAGGGAGCCCCCAGACCATACTTTGAAAATCATCATTCTAGATCAATGATTTACTTGTAATGGTTTAGTGAAATGAACAGAGAGAAAAAGAGATGAGGCAGGTACGGCCAAAGAGGAACAACTGATGGATCTGGTGTCATTTTTTAAAATTCTTCTGCATAATGTTCTGTGTATTTGAAAATACTTACAATAAAATATTAAAGAAAGAAACGCAGGCTCTTAGATGGGGGGTTCTGGTTGAGTCGTCCTGGGGTGAGGCTCAGGGGAGCATTTGAAACCTGTGCTCCAAGTGCCCCTGAGCACATGAGCCTGAGAGTCCCTCCCTGCTGCCCCAGGGCTCCCTAACCTTCTGTCCTACCTCCACCCCTCAGCCTTGCCAAACCAGAGGGGCTGTAGTGACGATGTGTATCTTCTACCACAACTGATGGTGGTGGGCTGTGGGGACAGCCCCTCTCCCACCTCTGCCGCTTCCTCCTCAGCAAAATACGGTGTTGGCTGTGGGAAGCTCCTGTTATCAGCCCTTTGCTTAACCATATTGTCAGCAGGCGGCTGGACAGAAGCTCCTTTCTATGAGTGGGCATGTTTTTTAATTTTTGTAATGAATTGTTTTTTGTTGAAATGGTAATACATGCACGGGGTGAGAATTTCAAGGTTACGCAAAGAACCGTTTCCTCTCATTCCTGGCCTCTGATCCCTCTCTTTCCTAAGGCAACCACCAGTAACTTTCTTATACATATATAGTTTCAGAAAATGTCTGTGGAAACTGAACTATCTAACGTTTATGTTCCTTTCTTTTTACTGTGCCTCTTTTCTTTCTAGGGGTATAATTTTCACTGAGTAAAATATATGGGTCTTACTTTAGCTGCTTTCGACAGATCAGAACAGAACAGTACCAGTAGCCCAGTGGGTCCCCATCTTGGCCCACAACCACCACTTTGCATCTGGTAAGCCCACGTGTTACCCATACTTGAACTCCATGTAGAAGGAATTGTACAATGTGTACACTTTGTATCTGGCTGCTTTCACTCCATATGATTTTGAGATTCATCCATGTTGTTTTGTGAAGCAGTAATTCATTCCACTTTCTTGTAAATAACACTTTTAGAGAGAAAATGGGAGCACTTGATACATTCTCCTCTCTTACTATTGCTGTACCAGCAGCACACTGTGAGTGTGCTCCGTGGTGTGGACAATATGGTAATTTATGTAATTGGTCCTTGATTGATGGACATATGCAATAGCCAATCTTTTAGACTCAGTAACAGTGGTGTTATATGAATGCAAAAATGTGGGCAGAGGAAGAGAGCCTCTGGGGTGAACAGAATTTAGATGTTGGGAGTGAGTTTCAGAATGAAAATAGCCCTTATATTACACATACGAGGCAGAGGTGGCCAGAGAAGTCTGGTGCCCAAGGTCATATGAGTGATCTGGACAGAGCTGTGGAACAACCAAGGGGTCTTGATGTATAGAATGTTGTTCTTCCACTCTACCCTCTATGAGGGCAAGAACCATGCTTGCCTTATTTCATCCTCTATGCACATTTTAGTGATCATTAAATATTGGGAAAATAAGTGATACATTACTGTCTGAGAAAAGGCCATCAACATTATATGGATTACAAAGGCATTTCCATAAGACATAAGCCTCAATATTCACTCATTCATTTATTTATTCACTCATTTCTTTTTCATTTCACAAGTATTCCTTGGGTCCTTGGTATGTGTCTAGACAGAGTTTCTCAACCTTGATACTATGGATACTTGGGGTTGGCCGATTCTCTGGTGGGGACTATCCTATGCAGTGTAGGGTGTTTAATAGCACCCCTGGCCTCCACCCACTTAGCAACCCCTCCAATTGTGAAAAACAGAAGTGTCTCCAGATTGTCAAATGTCCCCTGGGCATAATGATTGAGGCAATGATAAGCCTAAGTGGTGGGATAGGAGGTGGAATCAAATGGACAAAGCTCATGCCCTTGAAGAACTGTCATTGGAGCTAAAGAGAAACTAACTGTTTTATAGGTTATGCTATTGAGTGAAAGATGAGGAGGTAAAGGATGGGCAGCAGTTCTTGAGAGTAAGGTGCCTGACTGCTGCGTGAATTGAACCTAAGTTTGTTTTGTTTTTTTGAGACAAGGTTTTACTATGTATCCCAGGCTGGCCCTGAACTCAGAATCCTCCTACCTCAGCTTCCTAAGTGCTGGGCTTACAAGTGGTGCATACCAGTGAGCTCAGCTTGAACCTAAGTTTGAGACCAGATCCTTTCCTGGAAGAGGTGACTTTAACTCCTCCTGAAGCTACAAAGAGGGGCATCCTGGATGGCTGGGGTCAGGCCCTTGGACCCATGCCTGAGACGACCCAGCCACCAGAGCAACAGTAGAGAGAAGAAGGCTGCATGGTGGGCTGCAGCTCAGGTGCTCAAATTGGGGCTTGGCTGACTGAGAGCAGAGCCCAGAGGCCTAGTTTGCCTGTTCCCTGGGGCAGCTCGCTGGTAGCCTGTAGCCTGTCTCGTGTCACCTGGCTGTGGGTACTTGCCAACTTGTCCGTCACAGTGGCCTCTGCTACCTGTGTTAGTGCTTTCTTCTTGGATCTTAGTTTCTTCCCTTCTGGGTTCATTTGGTCAAGTGTGACACTTAGTTTTCCTTGTCCAGTGTAACCCTTGGAGACGCTGGTTGGACTAACAGGGCTTTGTGGTCAGGATACAGGAAGCCCAGCCACAATGAGTAATTTTTCTTCTTAGCTTAGTCATACCTTTCATTAGCACCCCTTCCCCCCAAACATGCAAACTGACTGAAATGTCAGCTGTCACCTCAGCCACAGGGGCCTTCTTTGCTTCAGCAGCCAGCCTGAGGACACGGGGAGAGCCCATCAAAGCTGTGTTCCATGCCTCTCAGCATGTACCCTTTATAAACTTGCTGGTCAGGAGTGTCTACTTCAGCTTTTATCTTTGAGGGAATGTGCCACAGGTAAGCAGAAAATCAATCGACTCTTCTTGTGGAGAAAAACCTTGTAAAAAAATGGCCACCAGAAGGCCAGTCCTCATGGTTCAAGGAGAGGGAGAAACATGGGATGGCATTTCCCTCTAGCATAATCTTTGGCAGCATTCATGGGTTGGATTTTGTCCCCCTCCAAATTCCTATGTTGAAATTGTAACCCTTAGTACTTCCAAAAGCGACATTAGTTGGAGTTAGGGTTTTTCCAGAAGTAATCAAGTTGGAATACGGTCTTTAGGGTGGATTCTGATCCAGTACCACCAGTGTCCTTACATGAAGAGGATATTTGGACACAGACACACACAGAGGGATGACACAGGAAGAAGACGGTCTCTGAAAGCCAAGGAGAGAGGCTGGATCCTTCATCAGAGCCCGCAGAAGGAAACACCTGAGGAACCTTGATCTCCAGCTTCTGGCCTCCAGAGCTGTGAGACATTAAGTTCCTGTCATCTGAGCCCCCCAGTCTGTGGTACTTCATCCACAGCTTTAGAAAACAAACACAGCAGTATTTTTTTGTGGGTGTGTGAGCCTTCGTTCACTTGGGAGGTTAGGGGGTGAACCATTTTTGTCTTTGACAAGTTTGGAAGGAGTGTGGCCCACAGTAGAAACTGGGAGCTCTAGGGCTCTGAGGTGACTGAGGTCTGGCAGGCCAGGGTGGAGCCTTACACCTGGGCTCAATCCAGCAGCCCCCAAGATTTAACCTCTCTTCTGCCTCAGTTTTCTCATCTGTAAGTTGGGCCTAAGGGTAATAATTCACTTCATAGGGTGACAGGAGCCCAGTGAATACACGTAGAGTGCTTAGAACAGCGCCCGGCACACTGTGGGCCCTGTGCTAAGTATTTGTTGTTATTATTAATCAGAAGGAGTCCCTGGGGACATTCGAAATTGTTGGCTCTCAGCACTGGCAACACAGACCTCAGGGCACTGTGGGTCAGGGTGTGAGAACACTGAGTTGATTGTGTCACCCAGGGCCACATATGGCTGGCCTCCCCTCCCTTCTAGCAGGCGGGCTGGGTTTCTGTATAGCTGTGTGGGCCTGGGGCCGTAGGAATCCTGCCCTGCCCACACCAGCTCACCAGACTGGTGGTAGAAGGGCCCCCAGGAGTGCAGTGGGCCAGGGAGGAAGAAGGAGGAGGAGAAAGGAAGCGAACCTCTCTGCATTCTCTCTGTAGCCCACATGCACTTTTGGAATAAGCCAAGCTGAAGTCTCCTGGAGTTCATGCACAAGTTTTATTCCTAGCCACCCTCTGTTGGAGACTATCTTTGGTTCTGTGGTCGTTAGCCCCTTGCTGGATGGCCACCAGAGGGTTCCTGTCACCGCCAATACCTCAGTCTTCTCTCCAGGGAAGCCAGGTCGGGGTTTGAAGAGTTAGCTGGAAGGGGTGAATGAATCACCACCCCTCACCACCCTAAAGATGGCTGCACTCTTAAAGTGAGACTCAGTGATCTCAAATGAACTTGACATTGCTGGGGTTTCAGGTGAGGCAGAAAAGCTTCAAGTGGTATGGGAGTGACCTCCCGATTGTGGTGATATCCTACCTGGTTGCCTCATGGCCACTTGTAGTCCTCTCCGTCACTGAGTCCCTCGGGCTGAGGATACTCTGTCCATCCTCATAAGTGTGCAGTCCGTGGCTTTCTCTGCATGTAATGCGTCTTTTTGCTCTCACTGCTTTTCAGATGCCCCCTCCCTTCTTTAACTAGTTTTATCAACTTGTTTCTGATATGCCTGGTGTTGCTTTCCTTTGTGTGTGTGTGTGTGTGTGTGTGTGTGTATGTGTGTGTGTGTGTGTGTGTGTGTGTATGTGTGTGTACTGGGAGTTCCTTGAGCTTCTGGAACCTGTGGGATTATAGTTTAAATCTTTCTATACAAAAGACTTCCTATGGTAAATGTTCTGGTTAAGTACTAAAAATTTATTTCAAAGCAACTTCCTGAGAGAGTTTAAAGTGATTTTTTTGTAGTGTTGGGGATCTAATCCAGGGCTTTGACAAATGTTCTGCCACTGAGCTACATCCCTGACCTGACCCCTTGAAGGGATTTTTAAACCAGCTTCCCTCTGGAGCTCTCTACTTGCATGAGACTGGCAAATGAGGGTTTGTCTGGTGGGCTGCTTAAGGAACTTTCAGATTATGGCACTTTCAGCCTCTATTACAGCTTCAGACTTCTTTGCTTGGGCCCCAGTGACTCTGTGTCAAATGTGTGAGGTCAGCTGCCAGCCAAGATGCTCGCCTGCTTTTCTTAGGAGGATGTCAGTCTTTGTCAGCCCAATGTTGTTCATGGGTGAAAACTAGTAAGAGAAAAATCAAAATGAATTAAAAATTAAAAAACAAACCCAGTAGGAAAAGGCAAGTTATGCCCTTCAGACCTGCATTGTTACAAATTATAAAACCGGTGGATGATGGGACAAGTTTCAAAGTCATATTTCACATGTCCCATGACTATGGTTGGGTTTCCATAGTCATTCAGTGCTCTCTATGTGCACTGATAAAATTTTGTTGATTGCTCTTATGTAGATTCTTGAGCACATCTCTACAGAGATGTCCAAAGCATTTAACTGACTGCTTGATAGAGTTTATACCTAAAGGTGGATAAAGTATCAGTAACACCCTTGGTAGATTAGGGATAGTACATGTGGCTGGCTAAGCTTTGTAGGTTCAGTGGATATTATTTCGACATAGCAGGGTTCAGCAAATCCTTCCCTTAAGGTCTGGACAGTAAATAGAGATAGTGAAAGACCTCAGCTCTTAAGGAGCTCACAGCCAAATAAGAGAGTAAGCAAGTTTGTACACAGTTACTGCAGTAAGATGCAGACTATGGATAAGATTGACATGACAAATATTTGTCACTAAAACACAATGGTAAGGATGCAGGGAAAGAAGTAGAGCAGGAAATAGGAAGAAAATAAGAGGTTATACTAGGCTGCTGCTTCTCCAAGTGTGGTCCACCAAGCAGCAGGTGGTGGGTGGCGGGCCCTGGAGCTCTGTGTTGTTCCTGCTTTCCTGGTCGTGCTGATGCACTATCAGGCTTGAGATCATGGCCCAGGCTGTGGTCAGCCACCAGGGTTCTTCGGGAAGCTTGTGACAGGCCATTTTGGTGCTTAGGTTGTCCTTCAAGTGTCAGAGGCCTCAGTACAGCTCAGATGCTTTTATTGGGGGGCTAATGATCCATTGCCAGCAATGAAGTGTATTGGGGCATTTTTTGGAATTCTTATATGGAGGGGGAATTTTTGCTTTGGCCATTGTTCCAACTTATTTTTTTTTTTCTTTTACGGATTATACCTTTGGTATTAGTTGTAATAACTCTTTGCCTAGCCCTTGGTCATGACAAATTTGCCCATTTGGAACATAAGAAATCATTCTCATGGCTTTGCCTTGGGCAAAGGTATAACTGGTTGAAGGAACATCTAATGCCATGTGATGTTGTCTTCTCTGGGTTCTCTTAAAAGGGGATCCGAGGCATAGTTTCCACTGTGAGTAGTTTGGAGGGAGGTGCAGGGACTCCTGGGAGCAGAGTGCAAAGGAGGGAGCAGGCAAGTGCATCTCATACGTGGTGGGTGAGCACTGTGCAAACTCTAGCGAATGGTGCGTCCCAAGTCACAGGCCCCTAAGCTCACCTCTGGCTTTGGTGATTTCCCAGGAGGGCTCGCAGGGCTATGATTTATTACAGCGGAAGATACAGAGCAAAATCAGCAAAGGGAAAAGGCACACGAGGCAAAGTCCACAGGAAACCAGGCGCATGCTTCCAAGAGTCCTCTGGGGTCAGGCAGGACACCCTTTATTCCTCCCAGGATGAGTTTAAATGTCACCATCAGGAAAGCTAGTTAAAGACTCAGCAGCGCCCAGAATTTTTATTTGCCACATAGGCACTGTCTGCCTAGCATATATCCAAATTTCAGACTCCTAGAAGGAAAGCAGGCACTCTAAATAAGTCATATTAATTGTACAGTTTAGGCACAGTGTGCTATTCCTATTGGCTCCGGGCATGGCAGGGACCCTCCCCAAACCTAAATTCCTGGAATCTAGCCAGGAGCTGACCTTGTAAGCCACTGATTATACCTGCTCCCAATGGCACATGTAGGGTGTATCATGTGAGCTGAGCCACCTTCCGTGGGTCCCAAAACAATGATGTCAGCCACAGAGATATTGTTGGAAAGCAGCTGGAGCTCACCAGAAGGTTTTGAGCAATATGAGTGCACCACTGGCAGCATCAGATGCAGTCTTTATTCTAGAAATTGGGTAGGGGCAACAAAACCATGTGTGCAGGGCAGTTCACATGCATGTGATCATGTGGCTGTGTTACAACTGTGGGTGGAGAGATCAAGGTTAAG
Source organism: Heterocephalus glaber (assembly GCF_053883595.1). NCBI lineage: Eukaryota > Metazoa > Chordata > Mammalia > Rodentia > Bathyergidae > Heterocephalus > Heterocephalus glaber. The sequence goes on along the minus strand of NW_028258369.1, from coordinate 20,556,810 downwards.
CGTTCCCTCTGACCTCCTTGGGATGTGGCAGGAGTGACTGGTATGGAGCATTGCTGGGCCTGGAGGTACAGTGAGAGCCGCAGGTACAGACTGCTTTTTGATGTCTGCCCATTGCGGGGAGATGGGAAGGTGGTGGTGGTGGTGGTGGGGTGTGTGTGTGTGTGTGTGTGTGTGTACAGAACCCAGGGCCTTCACACTGAGCTACAATCCCCAGCCCTTTTTCAATTTTTTAAATTTTATTTTGAGACAGGGTCTCTTAAACCTAGACACCAAGTTGTCCAGACTGGGCTCAAGTTTGTTGTACATGTGCTGCTGAAGTGAGCATGTGGGCTCAAATTTGTGACCCTCCTATTTCATTGTTCAAGAGTGCTGGAATTGCAGGCATGATCCATTTGTTACGTTTAAACATTTCCACTTTTAATGGAAATGAGGACCTCATTGCCTCTCGTTGCTTCAATTCCGAGCAGTGTGAATAGGCAGATAAAGAAATATTTGCTACGGCCTCAAACAGTTTTGGAAAAATGTTTTTTTTTTTGTCTCCATCTATATAAGCAGATTAAGAGAACAACACACTGTTATATAATTTGCAAATAGCCACTGATTTGTACTGGAGTGAAGTGCTTAAGCCTGCCACATTGTGTACACAGAGACCCAGGGCCTGAGTCAAAGCAGTCTGGGGCGTCCTCTTTCCGTGTAAGCTCTGGCTCACTTCTTTTGTCTGGGAACATGGAGCTGGGCATCGGCTGGCCTGGCTGTTGGCAGCTGGGCAGAGCTTATGACACATCCACGTGGGACTGCAGAGCCCAGGCACTTCTGAACTCCCACCCCGTGGCCCTCTTTTAACCTCTTTGGTCAGCCCTCCAACCTCTTCCTGGACCACCCTACATGCTGCTGTGTAGTTTAATGAATTGTTACATGTGTGTGCTGTCACCCTACTGCCCAGGTCAAGAACAGAAAGTTGCCATGGCTGGCATCCTCTATCCCCATCTGTCACTTGTCCCTGTTTCTCCCCTGACTTCTATTGTGCTTGTGTTTCTGCTTTTCTGTCAGTTCACCACATAGTTTTGCATTCTCGATAATCATTTCTTCCTTTTGCCTGTTTTTGAACATTACGTAAGTGCTTCACACACTGTGGATTCTGATGAGCCTGGATTCCTTTGCTCAGTAGTCTCTGTTTAAAAGTCATTCATTGCAAGCATCTTTTGGAATGAGTGAGAGAGTGGACAGAAGAGAAGCCAGTGAAGGTGACGGAGAAACTGCCATGGGCTGGAGTGGGACCTAGGCTGGCCATGGTTCCCCAGGGCAGAGCTGGAGCAGTGGCCATGCAGGTATGTAGTTCTGGTGACCTGAGGCAGGAGCTACAGCTGAAGGTCAAAAGGCCAAGGGGAGGGCCACAAGTGGGCAGGACAGGGTAGGGAGGAGGACTTTCAAGTTGGAAGAAGACGAAGAAAAGCCCAGGCAGTCCTTGCATGGCCTTGCTGGACCAGCAGGAGTGGAACCAGTACACTCTGGGGAGCTTCATCTGGTGGCCACATGATGCAGTGACACTCTGAGACCACACAACCTGGTGACCTTTACAGGAGCTGCCAGCACCACAAAATTGGCAGCCACCAGACACCTGTCCCTGAGCTCAGACCCTCATGTAACCCACAGAGGGTGCAAGAAAAGGATCTTTTAAAGGCTGCTTGTGATTAGTCCTTGGAGCTTCTGGAATATCTGTACAAAATGAAGTTTTTTGCATATTTATGTTTAGATGCTCTCAGACCAAGGCTTGTCTCTAAGTGTGATGTACTCTCCTCCGGCTATGTGGTGTAGCCTCTAACTAGAGCTTTGGTGTGATCAGATTTTTATTCATAGGCCAAGAAACCTGGAATCTGGAAGCCTTATGTGCAGAGGACCGTAATATTGATTATGCCCAAGGCAGGCTGTAAAGAGTTAATCCCACAACTGGCTTGTTTATAGAAGTGAGTCTGGCCGAAGCCTACAGAGGAGGACAGGGTAACTCGCACCCAGATTCCGTTCCCACAACGAAAACCTTCAGACTTGAAGGACAATGTTCTAATTACATCCATATATTTTGTCAGTTCTGTTCCTAATTTGAGAATGCTTTGTCTTGTCCTTTATGAGCCTCGTTTACATTAATTTCCATAGAAACCACAGGTCGCATTTACCCCGATTGACTGCCAATAAAAGTCAGTGCCCGGGACTGTCCGGCACCTTTGTTGGTTGCACTGGCATTGGTCGTCCTGGCACCCCGCTTTTTCTCTCTTAGTTCTGTCTCGGTGTATTCTGTTTCTCAGTCCTGCAATGTATACTGGGCAGGTGGGGACTGGAACCTGACTACAGGGGTCTCTGGCACTTATGAGATCCAATTATTTGGAGAGTCTTTTTGATTGTAGAATCTCATAGAAACTTCAGAATGTGTGTGTGTGTGTGTGTGTGTGTGTGTGTGTGTGTGTGTATTAGGAACTGCTTTTCATTTTCTCAAACTTCAAGGTTGAAATGTTGCTAGTGATGTCCATTAGTTGTGCTCTTGGGACCTCATTGCCTCTCTTAAATATCCTGGGAGGAATGACCATAGCTACTTACCTTTGTGCTTGTCCCACTGAATTACAATGGTTTATTTATGGCTGATTCTGTTGGTAAGTGAGGGTTGTAAGTATTCGAGTGCCTCTGACAAGGGCTTGGCGGGTAGCAAATGCCCCATAAATGTTTGTGGTATAAAGCAGGGGCCAGCAACCTGTGGCCTACACATGAAATCCAGTCCATTACTTGTTTTGGTAAGTTTTATGGGCACACAGCAAGACCTTTCATTTACATATTGCCTGCAGCTGCTTTGAGCCATAAGGATAGAATGCAATAATTTCCACAGAGATTATTTGGTCCACAAAGCTGAAAGTATTTCCCCTTGCTAAGCCCTGTCATTTCAGTTAGTATGATGGGAAGGAGAAAGGTAGCCAGTTTTCCCCAAAGGGTTGTGAGGCCCAGAGGAGATTCTAGTAGCAGTTTCTCCCATGCCTACACTGACTGAGGATGCAGCTGGTACTTCGCCGGTGACAGCCCGCCTTCCTTGCCGATCAGAAACTTAATCTCTGTGAATGATGTCTTTCTATTCTGTCTGTCCAAGTCATCTTGTGTTTAGTTAAGTTGGAAAATAATATGGCATGGTGAGATTTGGGAGGGAAATACTGGCATAAAATTTTTTTTTTCTCTTTTTTTTTTGGTACCGGGGATCGAACTCGGGTCCTTGAGCCTGCGCAGCAGGTGGTGAAACCACTGAGCTAAATCCCTGGCCCTACTGGCATAAAATTTGTCAGGTTCTGGTGGCACCTGGCCACTGCTGGGCACAGAGAGGAGAGGACAGGTGGAAGGCCACAGCATTTTATGAGTGGTGTTAAAAATGGTAGCAGCACGCTGTGCAGTGACTCCAAAAGGGAAATTACCCAAATGCTCATCCTCAGGAGAGCAGAGAAGCATGTTCAGGCTTATTCCTACCGTCAAATAACACGGAACAGAGGACTTGGCAAAGGGCATTGTCCCAGGGGCCAAGTCCAGCTCACCACCTGCTTTTATATGGCTCATGAGCTAAGAATGCTTTGTACATTTTTATATGGCTGCAGAAATGAAAAAGAAGGAAACTCATATTCAATTTCAAACTTCAGTGTGCACAACTGCAGTTTTTATTGAAATGGAGTCCCGGTCATTAATTCATATATGGTCTCTGGCCGCTCTCAAATGACAACACAGAGTAGAATGAGTAGTTCCAACAGAGACCATCTGGCCCACAGAGCATCAAATCTTTACTTCCTGGCCCTCAACAGAATTTGCTGGCCCCTGTTCTAAGGAAGGGGGATGAACGAATAGTAATTGTGCTCAACAACATGGACAGACCTTATGACCTAAGAGAGAACACAAGAAGCCAGTCACAAGATACCTTTTATATAAAGCTCAGAAACAAGCCACAGTAGTCTATGGTGTGACAGTCAGGATGGATGGTGTTTACCATTAGCAGCAGGGTGAGGACTGGAGAGTCCACAAGGAGGCTGCTGGGAGCTGGTCACATTGTCTTCCTTGACCTGGAAAAGAAAGTGATTTCAATCTGGCAGCTACTTAGAAGGTTAAACATAGAGTTCCTTTCTGACGCAGCAATTCCACTCCTGGGCATATACTCAAGGCTGATGAAAATATATGTCCACGCAAAGGCTTCTACACTCTTCTTTTTGGTACCAGGGATCAAACTTGGAACCTTGTGCTTGGAAGGCAGACGGTGGCACCACTGAGCTAAATCCCCGGCTACAAATATTCTTAATAGGATCATTCATAACAACCCCAAACACACCCAAATGAAATAGGATACAGTCACACAATGGAATGTTATTCAGCAATAAAAAGGAATGAAGCACTGACACATGCTATGACATGAATGAATCTCAAAACCATGGTGCTAAGAGAAAGAAGCCAGGCACAAAAGGCCACAAATCACATGATTCCATTCGTGGGAAATGTCTAGAACAGGCAAATCCATGGACAGAAAATAGAATAGTAGTTATCTGGGGACTGGAGAGGGAAGTGACTGCTAATGGGTACAGACTTACATTTAGGGGGGATTAAAAATGTTCTGGAATTGGGTAATGACAATAATTGTACAAGTTTGTGTATATTTCCAAACCACTAAATCGTATACTTTGAAAAGGTGAAATTTATAGTACAATATTTGAATTATATCCTTAAGACCAAATGCTTAAGCCAAGCATGGTGGTGCTTGGGAGGCGGGGCAGGAGCATCACAAGTCGGCCAGCCTGGTCAACTTAGTGAGACCTTGTCTCAAAATAAAAGAAGAAGGGCTGGGGATGCAGCTCCGTGGTAGAACATTTGCACAGCATGCACAAGGCTCTGGGTTAGAGTCCCCAGTACTGGGAAAGAAAAAAGAAAAGAGGAGAAGGAAACAATTGGGAAAAGGTCCCAAGGCAGTGGCCACCTTGTCCACACTTTCTGCTGCTCTCGCAACTGTAGATAACTCAAAGGCTGACAGAGGGAAGGCCTGGCCCTTACACCCGGTATCCCAGACCTGTCCACTGTCATTCGAGTAGCGCAGAGCAGTTTGTAGAATTCAGCTAGAATGGGCATGTTAGATTTGCTCTTTTTGTTTACTAAAACTGCATTTCTCCGCAAAACAGGACAAAAGGACAGGTCATAGATAACTCGCTTCCTGGACCTTCCCCGTCATCATGTCCAACTCCACTCCCATTTCCTTGCTTTCTGGTCTGGTGGGAAAGCAATGGGAATCTCTGTAGTAGCTATCGCTGCATATTGCCATTGCCCAGCAAGGACAGTTGCTTCCTTGCGACCTATTGCAAGACTCCATTGTAGCTGGGCATTGGGAGACTGAGGCTGGAGATGGTGAGTTTGAGGCCAGCCTGAGCAACAGAGAGAGTTCAAGGCCAGCCTGGACCACTTAGCTGTCTCAGAAAAAAGAAAAAGACTCCATCACTTACCTGTAGGGGTCTTTCCTTATATATTTATCAGTCTCTTTGGAGTTATACTTTTTGGTCTCCACTTCTAGGTATTACGGGCAATAATGGTCACAGATATGTTGATTGCTTTTGATTATCCAGTGTTTTTATTTTGCTGATACTGAACAGTATATAACTTACAATTTTCTGCTCTGTAATGATGGATGAAAACAGCTGACAGTGAAGATAGCCCTGACATTTCTGGGAAGCCCCACATGCCTGAACATTATCTGTGGTAGACATGAATAGTCTTGATAAGTGAAAAAAAGGGTCACTTGCCCCCAAGAGGGTGGAAGGAGCAGGTACTTACTAACTTGCAGGCTCTGGCATGTGCTGGGGAAGGTATGGGAGAGCTGTGGAGACACAGCCCATTCCAGAGTCCTGGCTTGGGAGTGGAGGGTGATGAAGGTCAGAGAGAGACATTGGAGGTCACAAAGCCTGACAGGATTCATGCAAATCTCTCATTTAGTGTTTTTACCACTTTGCATAGTGACCATAGCCTTGCGAGAAACCTTCAGTGAGAAGGATGTCACCGAGTTGAGTCCAACCCTAGTACCAGGAGACAAAAACCTAAGATAATTGTTCCTGTCCACCACTGTGTTTCGGGGTCTGCAATGGAGAGCTGCTACCACTCTTATTTTATAGCCACAGTCACACTGATATGCACAGTTGTCTTGGAAGGAAAAAGGGCAGAGACACCGTGAGAAACATGAGGGGCTGCTGATATAGCAGGTGCTCTTAGCACCTCTCCTATCGTCACTGCCTTGAGTTAGAACCTGCATAATCACTCCAGTGTGGTGAACTCTGGGACTTCTGGGCCCTTAAGTGCAAACAGGTTCTGCTTCTTTCTGGAAAAATGAAACAGATTCTGCTTTTTTCTGGAAAGATGAATTACAGACCATGATGAAGACTGACTTGGCACTCAAAGAAAGTCTGACATTTGATCCGCTTCTCCTGACTGGCAGCATGAATTCTAGCCATTGGGCTCATTTTTTTATAGTCACAGAATTCCAGAGCAGGAAGGGTCCTTGGACCACTCTTTCTATGAATGAGAAGACTGAGGCCTGTGGCAGTCGGGAGACCCTTTCCCATGGTCCCACAGCTGGCTACAGGCAAAGTCAGCTATGGGGCTCAGGTTTGCAAATAGTTTGGGTCTTTTTGCAGGTGAAAAGAATGGCAGCTCTGCAACCTCCAACGCACAAGGGGAAGGACGTGTTTCATTTTTCATAGTTGCTTCTCAAAAGACGTGGCTGAACATGGAGTCATAAGAATAGTCACATAATAGTAATTTTGAGCGCTTTACTTATATCTACTCACCCAATTGTCACAAGCCTATTTTCTTTTCTTTTTCCTTTTTTTGGTGGTACTAATAAAGTGGTACTCAGAGGGCAGGCAGACCAAGGAAGAGAGCGGCACTCAGAGTATTGAAGAGAAAGGGAGGTTTATTTGCTAGCTAGCGGGCCCACTGGAGGTCACCTTCTAGTCTGAGCCCCGTTCTACAGTTTGTTCTCATATCTATCTGTTATTTAGCCAGGGCGGGGGAGCAAGCAGAATTTTACAGAAGCAGAACTTAGCAAAGGGTAGGGAGATGGAAGTAATGTTGCTTTTACAGTTTATCTTTAAGACATAGGGAGGTAGGCAGCTGTGTTTCATCTTTTGGGCACAGTGACCTTCGTGGGTTTAGCAGGAGAGGCAGGCCTTAGTCTGTCAGCCTTGAGACTGTCAGCCTCTGCCATGCTTTGAGACTGCCAGTCTGCTCTGTCTTTTGAGTTTTCCATTTCACTAGGGAATGAACCCAGGGCCTTCCCACTAGGCTACAGTCCACAGCTCTTCTTATTTTTTTATTTGAGACAGGATCTTGCTAAGTCGCTAAGTTGCCCAGGGTGGGCTCCAACTTGCTACCTTCCTGCCTCAGCCTCCCAGAATGCTGGGATTCCAGGTGTGTGAGAAGTCTATTTTTCTGTGAGGAAACAGTAGTACATAGCCTGGTCCTTAGCTCAGAAGTCTTGTTTTTCCTGGGAAGCAAAACTCAAACTTGTGTAAGGGGCCTTGCCTTTGTTGCCCCGGTGGTTCGGAGATATGCATGCATTTAAATACACTCAAAACCTGTTACTGAACATTGACTCCATGCCAGGTCCAGCAGTGGATGTGCAGAAATGAGTGCGTTGCTCATGGCCGCACAGGATGATGGGAGAGTGGGAAGGTATTTGTAGCCATGATGTAATTAGAAGTTCTGATTGTAAGAAAGTGCTTTGAGAAGGCCAAGGAGGATGTCACCAACTCTTCCTGGGGAAATTAATGCAGTTCCGCAGATGTGGAGAAGCACAGCGGAGTTCTGAAGGATGAACAGGAGCTTTTTAGATAGAAGAGGAAAAAATTAGTCAAGGTAGAGGGAACAGCATATTCAGAGTGTGGGTTTCTGCCTGACCTTTTGGTCCTAGATGTCCTGAGTAGCCTAGGGTGTCATGTTGCATATCTACTTGAGCCTCAATTATACTTCCAATCTGTCCTTTTGATCTTGATGGGGGTGATTTCCTGCTTTCTTTCATCTTCTAGAACCCATTATGTAGGTGAGCCAGCCCACGAGTCGAGTCTTTTTAACATCACAGTCACGTGTTGCCTCATTGTTGCCATCACCCTTTCCACATGTTTGTCATTGCTTGGCTCTGGTAAAGGGAATTTTACTGGACAGGGTCTGTTGTTATCAACTGCTGTTGAACACTTTGATCCTTCCTAGCTCCCGGGGGCTTCATGCTGAGTGCCCAAACCCCAGATACTTTCTTAAGTGATTGGGTAAAAGACATAAGTGTCCTATGGGTCATCCAAAGTCCGTTTGTAGGTAGGTAATGGTTGCATAGGCAGGATATTATCTTGTTGGGCAGGATGCAGCCAGCATGAGCTAGGGCAAAATTCTGTTCTATTCTGTGTGTGCTTGTGGCTTCGCCATCTATGGCCACTGCAGTCCTCTTCCCCTGGAGTTGGTCTGTATTGCTGTGGTTAGTTGGACTTGTCTTCATTTTTCTTTCCCTCTGAGTCCAGTCACTTTTATTTGTGACCCATTGCTGTGACGCTGTACATAGCGACTCCTTCAAAGAGCTCAATGGCTTAAAAGAATAATTTTTTTTTTTTGGTGCTGGGAATCGAACCCAGTGTCTTACACGTGCTAAGTTCTTACTCTTTTCCTGAGCTACACCCCCAGCCCTAATAGCCATTTATTATTCTCACAAGTCTATAGGTTGGGCCAAAGGTTTTGGCTGGGCTCACTTATGAATCTGTGGTCAGCAAGGCCTAGACTGTCTAGGGTGGCCTTATGGAGATGATCTCACTTAGCTCCATCTGTCATCTTCCACCACTGTAGCCAAGGTTGCTTCTCATGGTGGGGGCAGAAGTTTTCTTTCTTCAAGAAAGAAAGCTGAGGCTGCATCAACTGTTGGGAGCTAGACTCAGTATATACAAGCTGCCTCTTCTTCCACATGTGATAGGCCAGTTGAGATGTATGGGAGTAGAGAAACAGACTCCATGTCTTAATGAAGAAATCAAATCAACAAGACTATGGATACAGAATGGGGTGGAAGATATGGGCCATTTTTGCAGTCAGTCTACTGCATAGATCAGGAGTCATCAAACTTTTTCTGTAAAGGGTCAGATAATAAACATTTTAGACTTTCTGGGGCATGTGGTCTTTGTTGTAACTCCTTATCTCGGCTTTTGTAACATGAAAGCAGCCATAGAGAACATGTAATCAAGTAGGCATGACCGTATGCCAATATAATTTTATTTATAAAACCAGGCAGCCTGATTTGGCCCATGGGCAACAGTTTGCTGAGCCCTGACCTAAGTGATCCAGGCTCAGTGAAAATCTCAGACTCAGCTCTAGGATGCTATTCTTCCTTGAAACCATGGCCTCAAGAAGTGTTCCTGCTGGAGAGAAGAAAGAAAAACAGTTGAGAGGCTGTTTGGGTCACAGATAAAAGGGGAAGAGTCCCCTTTTCAGATGCAGATGACAGCTTGTGTCCATTTGTGGTGATCTTTGTATTGAACTGACAGAGGTTGAGTTTATATCTCAGCAATTCCTTGGGAGTAATCCCGATTGCTCCCTCGCTGTCTAGATTTCAGTTCCTCCTCCATTTTCATCTCCTCAGTGGATCCCAGACAGCATCCCTTCTGTTTTTCTCACGCGACTGCCCACTTCTTGCTCTTTACCTGGCCCTCCCTAAGTCTCTTCTCCTCTTCTCTTAATCCCAACCTCAGAAGTGACATCACCACTTCCTTTGGGTCACCCAGGAAGCAACAGAGACTCTGCAGATTGGATACTGTTTATTTTCTTCTACCATTTCTGTACCTAATGGTCATGCCCTTGCCGTGCTCCATCAAAGTTTAAAGATGTAATTGTTCTCCAGAGTCACTTTCTGTTTCAAACATTATTACCTGGAGGAGTTGCTTGACTACAGATTTGGTTAAATTTCAGGTCAAATCAAATCATTTTCAATAGACTGTTCAAGTTCCTGCAGTTCTATCTGCTGGCTGGCTGAGCTTCTCTAATGAGGGCTTGGCCTTGTGGGTCAACAGCTCATCATCTGATTTTTCCCATCAAATATATTCAGCTTTCTTTACCACATAGAATAAGAGATTATGGCCATCATGTTTTTGTAGAATGAGAATGAAATCTCTGCTTTCTAATTTTATTCCTTCCCTTATATTATTGGTTATATTATTGGTTGCTACTGACTTATGCAACGTGATTCTTCCCTGGGTACTCATCAGCGGGTATTGTTTTTGACTTGGCACAGCTCGAACCTCGGACTTTGAAATTTTTAAAGTAACCAAGTTTCACACATGGTCAATAAATCAATCATTGTGGCCACTTTATTGCTTGTAAGGCGATCACCCTACTTTGCCCATAGTGACTTTTCAATTTGATTAAAATTCTGTTTCATCGAGTCGTGGTTGAGTTCTCCAAATATATAAATATATAAAGCAATGGGAGAAGTCTGCACTCAAACATTTTTATAGCCACTTTCAATTTTTTAACCATCCATTCCGGCACTTTTGTGGTCCTCATTCTATAATTCAAATTTCCATACTCTTTGCCAGAGTAATTTTTATTTAGTGCATATTCCAACCTCTCTCCTCTGTGAAAGTGTATTGTTTTTTCTGCCAACTGGGTGAGCATTGGTCTTGTTGCAAAGCATTTTCTACATCTCAAATGGGCTCCTATGTGATTTGCAGATCAGGCTTTGATGGTGGTAGAATGGAGAAGATGCACTGATTCACTTATGATTATTTTCCAGGCAACAGGAATCCGAAGAGCAGGAATGGAATTGTTATCATAGACAAGAAAGGAAGTCACATTCAACTTTGCCACCGCCTTGGCAGCAGGAGCCCTCTTAGCTGTATCTTAAGAGAAATTAAAAATGAGCCTCTGCACCTGGAGTTTGGTGCCACTAGCTTTGCATGTTCTGCCTCCCTTGTCCCTCCACAGGGTGGCGCCCCCTGGTGCAGAGAGCTGCTATCTACAGATTGCTTTGGCTCATATCAGTGAATTAAAGTTATGCCAGCATTTCGTTCTGTTACTGTACATGTTGGAATGTTCGTGATGTCAACCACACAGGCTGCCTGCCTCAGTGGTTCACTTTGTCTCCCAGGGAAATCAGTTATCAGTTTTCTTCCAATTATTTGCTTCTCCAGCCCTCTCCTTTTGATGCCTTTTTTTTTTTTCAGAACCTGAGAGTTTTCAGAAATGCATAAAGTTGATCTTCACTTATGGGCTTTGTATTTGCAAATTTGTTTTTTTGCTCAAACTCATTTTGTAACCCCGTGTGTTAGTGTCATGGCTTATATTTGAATGTCCCCCCAAAGCCTTGTGCATGAAGAGATGGAACTTTGGGGAGGTGAATGTATTATGGGGGTGCTGTATTCATCTACAAATTAGTCCAATGAAGACTTTATAGCTGCCTGGTTGGAAGAGGTGGGCAATTGGGAGCATAACCTGGAAGGGTGTGTTTCCACTCCTGGCTTCCCACTTGCTGTGTGCTTCCAGTCCACCATGATGTGAGCAACTTTTCCTCTGCCGTGCCCCTCTGCCATACTGTCCTGTCCTGGAGAAAGTCTGACTATGGACTGAAACATGAGCTGAAGTAAGCTTCTCCTCCCTTAAGTTGCACGTGTTGGGTATTTTGTCCCAGCAGTGAGGAAATTGATTAAGATGTATTAGTCAGCTTTCTGTCACAGTAAAAAAACACTTCAGACAATAAACTTACAAGGAAAACGTTTTATTTTGGCTCACAATCTTGGAGGTTCAGTCCATGGTCAGCTGGCCCCTTTGCTTTGAGCCTGTGGTGAGGCAGTTTATCATGGCAGGAACACATCGGGGAACAAAGCCACTCATTTCATGGTGGGAACACAAAAGAGGAAGAGGGTGGAGCCCCACAATCACCTCTAAAGGCATGCTCCTAGTAACCTAAGGACCTCCCATTAGGCTCCACTTCTAGAAGCTTCTGCCACTTCCCAACAGTGCCACCCTGAGTCTTTAGGAGACATTCCAGATCCAGATTCAACGCCCTGAATCAGTACTCACAGTGCTTTCAAGGCCATTTACAAACATATGCATGTGCAGTGAGGCAAAAAGTTTGAGTTGCCAGAAGCACCTGCTGGCAGCTGAGGTTGCAGAAGGTGACACTTTGCCTTTGTTTCCACTATCAATACTGTGAACAAGTGCCCCTTTTTCAGTTTATTTGGTGCCATACTTTTGTTTTGCATTTTTGTGCTTTCGTGTTGGTAATTTTGCCATTTAAAGTGGCCCTGAAATACAGTGATGTCTTGTGTTCCTAAGTGTGAGAAGATTGTGCTGTGCCTTGTGGAGAAAATACAAATGTTACAGAAACTTTGTTTAGGCATGAGTAATAGCGTCACTGACTATGAGTTCAATGTTAATGAACCAGCAGTATATGCTAAATAAGGTGTCTTTAAAAAGAAGCACACATAAAACAAGGTTATGTCTTAATCGTCCGACAAAACTGTTGTGACCAGAGGCTCACAGGAATTTAAACCTGAATACTTTCAGGATCAGTGGTTCAGTATTTTCTCTCTTCTTTTTTGTGCCATTGGTATTGAACCCAGTGCCTTGTGCACGCTAGGCAGACACTACCACTGAATCACATCCCCAACCCTTTGTGTATTTTGAGACAGAGACTCACTAAGTTGCTCAGGCTGGTCTCCAACTTGCAATTCTCTTGCTTCAGCTTCCTGAGCAGCTGGGATTACACCAGACCCAGCTTCCAGCATTTTCTGATTTCGGTGTTTGAGGTGACTTTGTAGACTATAACTATGAGCCGCTGGGCATGGTGGCACAGTTCTATAATCCCGGCACTCTAGGAGGCTGAGGCAGGAGGATCAGAAGTTCTAGCCTAAACTGTGCAGCTCAGCAACTTAGGGAGATCCTGTCTCAAATACGTGGTGGTGGTGGGGGCTGGGAATGTAGCTCGGTGTTAAAGCCTGGATTCAATCCCAGGTAATGCAAAAAAGAGACATAACGAATGAATTATGAGAGCTGGCTGTGTTTATATTACATTGTAACAGAGATGCCTATGCTGAAATAATTTCTCTTATACAAGAAAACAGAACCCATGACTTGTTTCCTGCTTCAGTTTTAAGCACTGTCTTTCTCCTCCAGGTATAAGTAGTATGGTCAGTGCAGGAGGGATGAGTGGCTCCGTAAACCTGATGGATTTCCTTGATGAGCCATTCCCTGATGTGGGGACTTATGAGGACTTCCACACCATTGATTGGCTGAGGGAAAAGTCACGGGACACTGACAGACACAGAAAGGTAGGTGGAAGACCGCACTGAAGGGACTGTCTGCAAATGGCTGCACCATGGGGTGGAGGTTCTCGTGCCATGCACCAGTTATGTTCAGAAGAGAAAGGTGAGTGAGAGAGGCAGAAATAGGGACAGAGAATTATGATCGCAGGTGCTCTGGGTGTGAGGCTCTGTTGTACTGAGGAAATGTGGTATGGAGGCAGCGGGGGGCTCTGGAACCAGGTAAATCTAGGGCACATCCTGCCCCTGACACATTCAGGCTGAGCATCTTTGGGGCTGCCATAGCTAGGGCTCTGTTTTCTCACCCACGAAGATGGAGTTAATTGTACTTGAAGACTGAATGAGATTGTGTGTGTGTGTGTGTGTGTGTGTGTGTGAAGACACATTTTCACAGTGCCTGGCATCCAGTGGCATAAGGGATGGACCACAATAAGGGTAAGAATCGGTGCCCTGGGGTCATTCAGGAGGGATGGCTAAGGTAGGGCTTCTCATTGTTGTTGGGGTTTGAAGGATGACTAAGAGTTTGCTAGGCAGAGAGAGGAGGAAAGACTTGTAAATGTCAGGAGTGGCTTTTTATTTTTTAAGAGACATGAAAGAACATGGTACACGTGGGCAATTCAGAAAGCTCTTAGGGTGTGCAGGTGGATTCGTGAAAGGAAGGTACGAGGAAGAGTTTGGAAATGTAGGCCATGGGGCCATCCGTGATGGCAATGACCAGGTGGGCTATGGAGAGGAGTATATTTTGTGTTGAAGGCCACAGAATTGAATAAAGATGAAGGGAGGAAGAGGAAGCTCAAAAATTAGATCAGGAAGAACCGGGGATTTAGCTCAGTGGTTCTACCACCTGCCTTGCAAGCACAAGGTCCCGAGTTCGATCCCTGGTACCAAAAAAAAAAAAATGCTCAGGAAAAAGAAGGGCTGACTGAAGGCAATGAAGTGCAGATGGAGAGGGAGGACAGGGTGAAGAGCTATTCTGTGGCTCCACTGACAGGCTTTAGGGGAGGGCTGGAGGGCAGGGATGGAGTGGCGTCAAGGAGCCCCAGGCGGTGGCCAGGCAAGTGTGATGCCTTGGCTGATGAGAGTGAGGAGAAGAGTGGCAGTGGGTAGCAGAGGGAGGCCAGTGCATGTTGTTTCTCATACTTTGAGACCAAGCTGCCTGGCTCGCCTGCAGCTGGGGCTCGGGCTAAGCAGGCGGCAGGAACTCTGCAGTTCAAGAATGAGATTAGGGTCACGATGGAGAACGAGGGGCCCCTGGCATGCAAGTGGGTGTTGAAGCTTTAGAAACGGTCAAGGTGGCCTGGGCAGAAGGATCAGGCAGTCAGGACCCTGGGGTGGGGTATGTGGGGAGCGACACTCAGAAGAAGCTGTTGAAGGTGAAAGAGGGAACCTGCCAAGTGTGGTCCCAAGTGAGAGGAGGAGAGAGTGTCGAGGAGGGGGCTGCTCACAAGGTCTCCCTCCATGAGAGGCAAGGTAGGAGGGTGCCAACAATGTGGGGGCTGCCAGTGGTCTGTGGGGGAGCTGCTTCAGAGGAGGATGAGGAATGTTACAGAGCGCCACTGTCACGTCATTTCATGACGGTTGGCATGAAAGGAGGAACAGAGATGCATAGGGAGCAAGGCTTGGTCAAGATGATGCAGTCTCTTGGCTCCAGCAGGGAGGAACATGGCAGACAGGGAAGCCTTCACTCTAGAGCAGGGATCAGCAAACTAGGGCTCTCAGCCCAAAGCCAGCTGGCACCTTGTTCATTAAATAAGGTCACTGGAACTCAGGCATGCCTATTCATTTACATATTGCTAATGGCTTCTTTTGTGCTACTGCGGCAGAGTTGGGTAGGTGGAATAGAGACCATTTGACTCACAAAGCTCAAAATATTTACTCCCTGGCCCTTTACAGAAAGTGTTCGCTGACCACCTCTCTAAAGGGTTGTGAAGGGAATGATGACCTCAGAATGAAGTGTTCTGTCAACATGGGAGGAAAAGGGATGTTCTTACCACGTGCACAGACATATCGGTTTGCTGTGATAAACATGATCTATGCTAGCTGATTCAAAGTTTCTTGTTGTTAAAATTAACCTTGAAAACAAAAGTAGCAAATAAAGTCTATTGAATAGGCATTTGTTTGTTTGTTTATTTATTTGAGACAGTGTTTTGCTATGTAGTCCAGGCTGGGCATGAATTCACTGTGTATCCTAGGTGGGTTTCAAACTCAGGGCAGTCCTCCTGCCTCAGCCTCCTGAGTGCTGGGGTTGCAGGTGTGTGCCACCACTTAAATATGCTGATTAATGAACAGACCTTACAATGTGAACTAAAGTAGTAACTCATATTCAAACTGGTGATGTAGAATCAATGTCTCACTTCAGAATGGACTTTAAATAATCAAAGAGTAAATCATACTCAGTATGCTTTTTTAATTAAGTGAAGTTTTGGTATTCTAATTCTTTAAGAATACTGGATTATGGCATCTTTATTGCTCAGTGAACTTGAAAGCCCATTTTATCATTGTGGTGCATTACTGAAAGAATGATGTTACTGGGAATTTCGTTGCTTAATTACATTCATTTTCTCAACCACTCTGTTTCCCAAGGAAACCATTTCAGGGAAAGAAGCATGAATTTGGAAATGTGTTCGCATCAGCTGCTGTGTCTCTTTGTTTCTAGATAACCAGCAAAAGCAAGGAGTCCATCTGGGAGTTCATCAAGGGCCTGCTGGACGCCTGGTCAGGATGGGTAGTGATGCTGCTTATCGGGCTGCTGGCGGGTATGTGGTAGGGTATGCAGTACTCCTGGGCAAAGCTGGGCGGCTAGGATCCCAAACAACAGCTGTTTGGGAGGATATTTGGAATATGAAGAATTTATCTTTTACTTCCCACGCAAGGGTTTATTACTTGAAATGTCTAAGAGCAACATACACGACCATATATTTAGCCTAAAATCTATCATCAAGCCCAAAGCATAGGCTCCTGGTGAGCTATAATTATCCTGCTGGTCAGCCCTTCCACATGGTAGGTGCTACGGTTTCTTACTACAGTAATTTTCCTGAAAACATACCTTTTACATTACCTTGTACTTGGTTATGTAGAAGTCGAGAAAGTATGGAAAAAAATGATCTCCAATCAGGAAGCACCACATGAAATTTCAGGAGTACAACTGGCAATCCATAAACTGGATTTTGGCCCTCAAAATAACGCTAGACACTCACGCACAGGATCTAGGGTGGGCCCAAGGGAAATACCTTCAGTCCCTACATTGTTCTGACTTAGAGCCTCTACGTCCTTTTATAATCCTAGTGCCATGTTTGGGAACAGTAGATATTTCCAGAGTAAGTGCATGACTATTTGGAGTAAAAAAACCTGTTCTTTTCAAAACAAAATGTACCAGTACTTCTTAGAAACAGATTCCTGAAACTAATCTAAGGCAGACAGGATGGGACAGATAAGATTTTGTGATAATGGAGGATTTTGACTCCTGGGAGAGCTTTCATGAATTCTAGAGATAACTGTGGAAGGGGCTTAGTTTCCAGGGAAGGACTCCTCCTGCCCTGTCCACCTCTGTATTCCACAAAGAGCCAAGAGGCGTGCCTGGGGCAGGAGGATGGAGTCTCTTCCTGCTAGTCAGTGGCTGGCTGTCCACTTCTCCAGTTCTGTTCTTCCTTCCTCACTGTTCCCCAGTGTAGGATTGCAGCCACCAGGGAGGGAACTGGACCCGGAAGATGCAGTGTTCTGCTATCAATTTTGCACGACTGCTTCTGTGAAGGTGTCTGTGTGGGGGTTTGCTGGGAATTTTGATGCCTTTATGCAGAGGAGGTTCATAAAACCTTACAATGCATCATCATTCTTGGCTCCTAGGAAGGAGAGATAAATAGGGGGGATGAAGAAACGAATAAGAGATGTTCTGGAGTCTTGCCGGAATAAACAGCATGGCATAGATTTATTGACTAATCTAGGGGCCCTATTGGGCTATCTTTAATGCAGCTGGTCTCACTTGCAACCTAATTTCCATCGTTCGTTTTAGGAGGAATCATTTGGGGAATTAAAAATATTCTCTTGCCCAGGCTTCAATAAAACAGCATTGAATAAAGCCTCATTCTTTCCTCTCCATGATTCAAAAGTGCAGCCAAGGGTGAGAATCATAGAGGAGGCAGATTCCCTGGACACAGAAGATGAATACAGCAGGGCAAGAAATGGAAAGACACTGAAAACAAAGGTGGTTTAAATGTTCTTTTGGAAGGCAGCTACGCTCACCACTGGGCCACCACCGCCGCACTTAAATCTTTTGATCTGGATGCACTTGGAGGGAAATCTGTTCCCCTTCACTGCTGGCCTAGCGGTGGAGAGGATCATGCATCCCACTGCCTGGCCGGTCCACCCCTCAGCAGCCCCCTGACCATTTTATTTGTACCCTCTGATGGAGCCATCTAGCAGCTTTTCTATAGAATGTGTATCAAGAGCCACCACTAGGTGGCACTGTTGTGCCACAGAACAAAGCTGAGGGCCAACCACAGAACTAGAATTAGCAAGGAAGACTGGGTACAGAATGTGATGAATGAAAGAAAAAGGATGGAATTTGGGGTGATCATTGAGTCTTGCCCCTGAATATCTGTGGGCCCCCTGCATCACCTTCTCCAGGCCTTTGTTCAAATATTTTCCATTTGAAGCTTTCTCTGATCTCTAAAATCACATGCCTTCCTCTCTGAGCCTGTCCTCCTCACCCGCTGTTTGTATTTATGTAAGCAATAGCTTTATTGAAATGTAACTCACATACCATACGACTTACCCATTTAAATGTACAATCCAGTGGTTTCTAGGGTATTCATAAGAGCTGTGCAACCATCACCGTGATCAATTTTAGAATAATTTTATCACGTCTAAAAGAACTTTGCACCCTTTAGCTATCAAGGGCTGGCCTCCCCCCTCAGCCCAAGACTACCACAGATCTACTTTCTGTTCCTATAGATTTGCCTATTCGGAGCATATTATTTAAATAGAATCATACACTATGTGGTTTCTGCGGTGTTTCAGTTGTAACATGTCAGTACTTCATTCCTTTTTATTGTAAAATAGTATTATCCTTTCGTCCATCGATGCATAATTGGGTCGTTTCCACTTTTTGGCTATTTTGAACAATGCTGTCATGAACATTTGTATACAAGTATTTTTGTGGATGAATGTTTTCATTTTTCTTGGACATACGAAAACTCTGTATTTAACGTTCTGAGAAACTTCTAGATTGTTTTCTGACTTGGCTACTCCATTAGGGTGCTGTATTTTCTCTCTAGCACCTATTGCCTTCAAACAGAGCCCCTAATTTGTTTACTTAGTTTTATTAGCATCTCCTCCCCCTACAGGGTACAATTCTGTGCAGGCAAGGACTTGGGGCTACTTTGCTCACTTCTGCGTCCACAGGGTGTGGAGCAGTAACTGGCACACAGTAAGTAGGTGCTCATTAAATAGCTCTTGAGCAAATGAATAGATCTGAGTTTTCTGATTTTTCATTCATTTGCATACTGCCCTCATTTATTCAACATGGATATATAGTTCTAATTGTGTACCTGACGTGGATACAACATGGACAGGGCAGATAGGGCCTGTGGCAACTTGGAGTGAACACAGGGTCTGGATGACTGGCCTGATCCCCACTATGGTACAAAAACCAGTCAACAGAACTTTCCCCCCACCACTTATAAACTGCTGGGAGTACAAACACACGTGTGTGCACCCACAAAAACATGCATATTTCTAAGCCATGGTACATCATGGTACATCATACCACCATGTGTGAGGTATGGTACCAGGCAAAGAGCAGGCAGCCACAACGATCCTGGGAAGTCCACCTAACTCAGACTTAGGAGATCAGGGAAGACTTTCCTAAAGAGGTGATAGAAGTGCTGGAGTCTGGAAGATGAATAGCAGATTGCTCGGTGAAGGAGGGCAGTGCTTGCCAATGTGCAGAGAGGGGACCTGGTACGTTCCAGGTACATGGAGTGGGCATGGCATAGAAAAAGGTGAAGCTGGAGAGTGAAGAGGGGTCAGCTGTCAGGGACAAAGACTTGCTGAGGATTTGGGTGCTCTCCGAAGAACAATGGGAAACCATGGCATGGTTTTCTGTAGGTGGTGGTGGTGCTGGTGCTGGTGGGAAGGGTCAGAGTGGCATTTTTGAAAGCCTGTGTCACCACAGTATGCAGAAGCCATTGTATGGGAGTAAGGCTGGGGCAGGGGAATGAAGAGGAAGCACTTTCAGCAGTCCAGCCCAAAGTGATTCCAAAATGGTGGTCAGAATGGCAGAAGAGGCCGGGGGAAGGAGGGCAGTGGCGTGACTCAAGAGAGCTTTCCAAAGTGGACTTGCAAAGCTGTGGTGATTGTTCAGACAGGGAGCACTTCACTAGGCTTGCAGTTGGCACACGTCCTTGGATGGAGGGCTCTTTGCTCAGCTAGTCAAAGCTCAGGTGGGGAGGGAGAGGCTTGAGTTCAGCATTGGACACACTGAGTTGGAGCGGAGATATCCAGGGACCCAAGAGGCAATTAGACTTGATTCTTATGACAGTTCTTGGTCACTGATTTTTGTGGCTCTATTAAAAAGGCTTGTGAGAGTGAGTCTAGCAGAATGGTCATGATGAATTAGTGGAGTCTGCCATGGGCATGTCAAAAGGTTGTGAAGGGGAATCCAAACGACTGTCACAATTGATTGGTGATGTTTGCAGTGGGCATTGGAGGCTGGTAGCTGGACTGTGTAGCTATTCATATCCTTCTTTTTGCTACTGATGTACATTTGTAGATCAGTAGCAAACAGAAGGACACAAATAGAGTTGGCAAGGTTGAGAGCACAAAATAAAAAGAGACAAGGGTTTAGGGTTTTTAGCTTTGAGGAGCACCTTTTAGATGTCGGACAGTAGAGTAGGAATGATCAGGAGAGACAGAGGAAACCAGGAGAGTTTAATGGTGTGGAAGTCAAAGGAAGAGTTGTTTCTAGAAGGAGAGTGACCAGCAGTGTCTAATGCTGATGGGAAGCTTGAAACTGGGGATGGCAAAGTTTTTCTGTAAAAGGCCAGTTGAGTAAATATTTTCACCTTTGTTAGCCATGCAGTTCTTTTTTCACCCATTCAGTGCTGCACTGTAGCATGAAAGCAGCCATGGTCAGCGCATAAGTGAATGGTAGAGTTGTGCTCTAATAAAACATTATTTACAAAAACAGGCAGTGGGCCAGATTCGACCTATGGGCTGTGGCTTGCCGATCCTTTTCCAGAAGATGAGTTCTGAGCACACAGGCTGTTGCTCTTAGTTGCATGGGATTCCCTGGATGGACGGAGGGGAAGTGAGTTTGAGAAGAGAAGGAAAGAGATAGGATGGCGGCTGGTGGTGGTGGTGGGGCTGGGAGGGCTTATTTTGTTTTTAATGCTGATGGGAAGGAGCCATCAGAGAGGGAGGGGTTGAAGATACAGGAGGAAGCGGGGAATTGTAAGAACAAAGGCCCTGAGCAGGAGGAGGGGGAGATCCAGGCCGAAGAAGGGAAGGGTTCTTGAACCTAGGTGGACAGCTTCCAACTGTAGAGGGGAAAGAATGCTAACGTGAATGCGTTGGGGATGATGCAGGATGACTACTGTAATAACGGTCCGGTAGAGGTTTGAAAAATTAAAGTCTGAAAACATGCCCTGCCTTCATAACAGGCTACAGTGGGTAGTTCTAGGGGACTGGGAGCTTCCTGTGGCCCACTCAACTGCACTTTCTATTTTTTTCCACTTCCGTTAGCCTTTACATTTTTGTTTTTATTTTTACAGACGCTCAAAGCCTTTATGTATAATTTTCGAAGTTCAGAAAGTTCTAATGAAGGTTTCCTCAAATACAGTACCCATTTGGTGGCAGAGCTTTACTCGTTTAGAGTGTGAGGCTGGCAGAGTTGCTGTGCCTCCATTTTGTCCACGCCATCATGACCTCGGGGTCCTGCTTCAGCAGCCACAAGGGGTTCTGTCCTTCCCGGTGGATATTCCTATTTTAAACATCTGGAAAGGGATGAATGACCAAAGTCCCTCAGCCCCAGTGGCTTGAGAGAAGAGTGTCATGCTTATGTTTCCCTTATCCGATTTAAGCCATTGAACCCTTCTTTCTCCCATCGAGCTGGACACTGCCTTGCCCACACCATAAATGTTCAGATGACTTGCGAGTGAATGAAAGAAACTTCCCATGTTGGCTGCAGCCCCCTGGCATGCTTGTAAGCCCTGGTAGCTGCTGGGTACCTATGGCACCTTGTGCTGTGGATTCATTCTCTGCATACGGCATTCATCTGAGGGCTTCAATTTTTCTTTTAGGCACCTTGGCTGGTGTCATAGATCTTGCTGTCGACTGGATGACTGATCTGAAGGAGGGTGTCTGCCTGTCTGCCTTCTGGTACAGCCACGAGCAGTGCTGCTGGACCTCCAATGAAACCACTTTTGAGGACAGGGACAAGTGTCCTCTGTGGCAGAAGTGGTCAGAACTGCTGGTGAATCAGTCAGAGGTGGGTGTCTGCATGGGGTCCTGGCTGGGGCCCCCTGCTGGAGCACCGTGCTGTTGCCTCCAGGAGTATTCCCGGGCTTAATGCTAGTGTGTCTTGTTTGCTGCAGCTCTGATGCTGCTACTCACACTTCACTTGGAGAGGCCTTCCGTGCTGTTTCATGTGCTCCACATGCATTCAGTATTGTCATAAGCCTTGTGTTTGGTTTCTTCTTACTAAAGGTGGTTTCTCAATCATGCTGAAGAAACAGAGTTGTTTCTATACCTTCGAATTAAAGAGAAATATGTTATTTATATGGTCCTTCAATGAACGTGTATAATTCAGTGGTTTTTAGTACATTTACAGAGTTGTGTAACTGTCACCACAATCTAATTTTAGAACACTTTCATCCCCTCCCCCTGAAAAAACGCCGCACCCATTAGCAGTCACTCCCATGTTCCCCCAACCTGCCAGCCCCAGGCTGCATTTATCTGCTTTGTCTGTATAGATTTGCCTCTTCTGGATATTTTGCATAAATGCAATCATGCAACATGTGGACTTTGGGTCCCTTGGCGTATTTCCAGTTTCTTCATGTTGTACGTAGCATGAATCAGTACCCCCTTCCTTTTCATGGCTGGCTAACCTTCCATTCTGTGGATAGGCCACATTTTATTTACCTGTCCATCAGCTGATGAATGTGAGTTGCCTCCACTTTTTGACTGTTGTGATTCATGTTGCTATGGACATTTATTTACAAGCTTTTTTGTGGGACTATGCTTTGTTTCTCTTGGGTATAAATGGAACTGTGGGGTCAAGTGGGAACTCTGTGTTTAACCTTTGAGGAGCTGCCAAAATGTTTTCCAAAGCAGGCGCACCATTTTACGTTCCCACCAGCAGTGTATGAAGGTTCAAATTTGTTCTTCTTCTTGCCAACCCTCATTAGTATCTGTTTTTGATTATAGCTGTGCTAGTGAGTGTGAAGTGGCATCTCACTGGTTGCCGTCACCATCTCCCATTGCATTTTCTGATCACATTAGAGAAGATGTTCCTAGGCCTCCTATGAAGACAATGTCTCCTATACAGGGAATATAGTGGTGACCTATAGATCCAGTGGATCCTTCATGGCAATCAGAGCCTCACATCTTTATACAAATCTTAGCTCAGGAAAGGGTTAACTTCTATCTGAATTTAGTGCTTACCCAATGGCTCAGGTCATGGATGCATCAGAAAACCAGGAGAGGGAAGCCAGGTGATCAGGCTTCACATTAAGGGCAATGGGAGGACTGTCCTTGCTAGAACTATGCTTGGAGGATCTCTGTAATCTATTTATATAACTTTCCTCCCCTACATTTTTTTTCTGACTGACGTACTACAGCTGAAGACATTTGGAATGCATCTCACCATTTTGCTAAACCTCTTTCTCAGTGGAATTGAAAATGTGTTCCTTCATATCCCAGAAGTAGACAGGGATCTTGAAATCTCACATGTTCTCAGTGCTCTCCATTACTTCCAAAAAGAATTTCTCTACTTGGGCTGATGGAAATGGGCAGGCTAAATTGGCTGGGTGCCACATTTTATTTCTTCTCTCCTACTTGGAATATGTGGGGTTTTTTGCGGGGGGGGGATATGGTCATCTAATTTTTCAACTAGTTTTAAGATTTATACTTTGATTCGAAGAATTACTGTTCACAAGAGTGAGAACTTATTTTTAGCCTCCGAAAAAGTACATGTTTAATTGGGTGGAAGGTATTCCTCAGTCCAACATCTCACCACATAGGGTGTAAATATATATGTTTGCAGCAGCCTCTCCAAGAATGTGTTTTTGCATTTAATAGGCACACATGCGGCTCAGCCATGGACTGGCTTGTAGGTGATCTCCCCTCCCCTCCTTGAGTAATCCAGATGGCTGTAAGAAGCTGAGGCCTAGAGAAATGAGGTCCTCACTCAGCAGATCAGTCCTTGACCTGGAAGACCCCAGACTGTGTGTTTGGTTCAGAAAAAACGTCCTCCACAGATCAGACCATGTGGAGTAAGTGGCTCCGTGAATTACGCAGAAGGAGACGATCAAGCCTCTAATAGCACCTCTAATAGTGCCTCTCAGATAGTAGTATGTGTCAGACTCTCCTGGAGGGCCTGCAGAAACACTGAGCTGTGCCTCGGCCTGCAGTGTCTGACTCAGCAGGTCTGGGGTGGGGCTGACGGTGTCTGTGTTTCACAGGTGATGCTATGCTGCTGAGGAGACCGCACCACAGACCGCACCTGGGGAGCTGGGCTCTGAAACACAGTTGTGATGTTGCTTTGTTGGTTGTGAGCTTGCTTGCTGTGGCATGGGTGTGGCCGTAATGAAAGCTAAGGGAGACCAACCCACCGCAGACAAGACAAAACAAGTCTTCCAGTCTTGGGGGCAGAGTTTTCTGCGTCACGCCTTTTATTAACTCTAGTGCAAGTGGCGATTATACCCCGGCATCGTTCAGGGTTTTCATTACTGCTAAGATTCACCTGGTAGAAGGTCTGTGTAAACAGCTCCTGGTGGAGGACCCAGTGCTGTTTGTGTGTAGTGACTGTAGCAATAGCGAGAGCTGATAAAATCCACACTGGCCTTTTTGTTTGTGCAGGGCAGGGACAAACCTGCTCAATCCCATCAAAGCTTCACTCTTCTGGTGGAGGGGTGGGGTTGGGTATCTTGTTTGAGTCTGCTGTGGCTCATGTTTTCTTCCTTATTTTGTGTTTATTGTTTAGGGTGCCAGCGCTTACATTCTGAATTACTTAATGTACATCCTGTGGGCATTGCTGTTTGCGTTTTTGGCCGTCTCACTGGTGCGCGTATTTGCACCATATGCCTGTGGCTCTGGTATACCCGAGGTGAGTTGTGGCTGAATTTCTTTTGTACCAATAATAAGAATAGCAAATACTTCTGTAGCATTGTTGTGCCAAGCCCAGTTTCAAGCATTTAGCACCTGTTAATTAATTTAATCCCCACAATGAGCCTATGAGGTAGGCCGCTATTAGCCTTCATTTAATAGTCGAGGAAACTAAAGCACAGACATGTTAAGTAACTTGCCCAAGATCACCAAACTGGTAAGCTTCAAGTTGAACCCAGCAGTCTGACTTCAGGATTAGTATGCTGTATTCAAGGTTTTTGCTCTGTTGCTTCTCAGATGATTAAACTCTGTCTTTGGAAACCAGGCTTAACTCTTAAAGCCTGTGGAATCAGAGTTCATTAACCACCCACATAAATGTGGCACTGCAATAACTCATAAGTGCATCTATGATGTGATGTGAACAAAGTCAAAAATGTGTCAGCACTTTCATGTAACCAGCATCTGAGGGGAGTGATCTCATCAATCAAGAGAGATGCCTGAGACTGAATTTCAACCTGGGAGAACCTGTGGGCACAATAATGATAATCGAGCTGATGCTTGAAAAGGCCCAGACAACACAAATTTTAGCCAGAAGTCACGATAAAAGTTTTTGTGTTTCCATTTTACTCAGTGGAGTTTAGCTGTCCTTCGGGTCAGTGCTTCAGCAGTTCTCATAGACAGTGAAGAAAGTGAGTTTGAAGACAGAGTTACAGGTTGATTATGGCAATAGATTGACATCCTGTTTGGTGCTTTCCAACAACGACACTGGTCCAGGCAATGCACAGAAAGGGCTGGAATAATTAAAAGATGAACACAGGAAATATTCAACTTGGTCTTGTTTCAGGAAAAATAGAAACAAAAACGCCTTATTATATCATGCTGAATCTTTGATGGTTTATTTTAGCATACTGTTTCAGGAAACCCCAAAACAAGCTGAATCACCACCCTATTTCCTAAGGAGAGCCAGTTTTGCTATCATGGGACATGTGCACTCTGAAAAATCACCATGCTTTGCAAAATGGCACAATAAGACCTACAGGCCTAGTGGGCAAAATGGACTAGGGGATCCAATGCTCAAAAACTTCCTCAGTGAAGCTGGGCATGGTGCTGCGAGCCTGTAATCCCAGCACTTGGAAGGCTGAGGCAGGAGGATTGCCATGAGTTCCAGGCCAGCCTGAGCTACATAGTGAGTTCAAGGACAGCCTGAACTATATAGCAAGATCTTGTCTCAAAAAACCAAAAAAACCAACCAACCAGACAAACAGCCGCTCCCCCCCCCCCCAGAACTTCCTCAGGGATGTGTGTATATATATATCCTATTAAACACAGTAGCACAGTTGTACATATCTTAAATTGCCAAGACACATGTAAATATAGTACTACAATAAATATGTCACTTGAGAAAAACTTGCTGTTTGCTTGTGGAAGTGGGTGTCAGAAGGGCTGCAGCTCGTGAGTTACTGTGAAGGCAGATCATTAGTTGTGAACAAACGGCATTCCCAGCACATGCAGGAGCCAATACATGTTTGAGATATGTATATATGTGCCATTTGTGTTCTCCTACATGGCCCGGTTCTACTTGGTGCAGTTTTCTGCATTTACCTTGTATTTCTTCTACAGGAAACTACATAAACAGACATAAAATTTACATTATGCTCAAATTCCTCCCTAATATATGAATAGCACTGGGACCAATTTGCATTTTCAAAGCAAGTGTTACAGCAGAGCTGACTATTTTATTTGATATCCAAAGCCCAATGCACTCTGAACAATAAAAAAGGATAGATCATCATTGGCATCCCAGCTTATGACCCGACTGCCCATCAGTAGGTATTTTTGACTCAAGCCTTTCCAAAAGAAGAAGATGGGCAGTAGAAAATTGGTGAAAAACCTAAAGCAGCAACAAAAAGGATGATGGGCAGTCCCTACTTCCCCTTCCAAGAACCAGAGGTATGTGGCTCAGTTACAGCCAGACAGGGAGCTTAAACGGAGCTCTGTCTTTGAGGGGCTGCTTGGACATTTCTTCTCCAATCTTTACTGGTGACAGCTGAACTCAAAGGAAGTAAAATACTGAGTTGAGGATTTAAGTTCATTATGTGAGAAAAGCATAAGGAACACTGGCATGGGTGAAACTCAAACTCAAAAACTGTGATGTCATGTGGAGAAATTAGGCTGCAGAAGAACATGCAAAGTATGATTCTGGGTATAATCATACACAAAGGATCAAACTGACAACATATTTTGCTAAAATGATCAAGAAAGGCAAAGAGATGATTGGAAGTGATGAAGGGAAGGAGAAGGTTCCACTGGGGAGGCAAAGAGGGTTTTCAAAGGTATCTGCTCTTCTATTTCTTGAACTTGGTAGTGGGTACATGGGTGCTTGTGTTTATCAACATTCTTTTAACCATATAAATATGTAATAGATTCTTTTCTCTATAAAAACATTCATTATAATCTTCTAAAGATCAGGAACCAATGGAGGTTTTATTTATTTATTTATGTATGTATTTATTTATTTTGGTACCGGGGATCGAACTCGGGACCTTGGAGCTTGTGAGGCAGGCGCCGCCAATGGAGGTTTTATAATTAAATTTGGTTATTATGACTCAGCAGTAGCCAAGTTTTTCCCATTATTATATAGCAGAGTAGGAAATCCTTCACTAAGGCTGCAGTTCTCAACCACTAAACACTGTACCAATGAGTTACACCCTCAGCCCAAGGTACATTTTTAAAGTTGCTCATCCCCCCAGGCATTTCCTTCCGAAACATTTTGATTACTTAGAATGAAAATTCCTTTGGAAACATTTTAAAAATGTAAATTTAGGTAATTTTTTTTTCTGTGTAAGTAATGACCATGTAATTTCTCTAAAGCACGTTCCAAAGTGAAGACTAATGGTTTCTTGGACTGTGGAATTTAGAGAGAACTCAGTAAGGTTGTTCCCCTAATTCTGTTGCTTCATCAGTAAACACTATCAGTTATATAAGAAATCATGGTGTCAGGTGATGTTTCTGTTCCTTACAAGACATGAGCCCTTGGACAAATATTTATCAAACAAAAGGAGTTCTGGTTTTAAGGGTAACACCACTGAGCTGCAGATCTGCTTTAATATATCTTGTTAAGGCTCTGCTTCAGTCTCTATGAATTCAAATGAGAGCAAATGATTGGATTTTGGCATCTACTGGGAATGAATTTGCCTTCTTTAGTTCCTAATTTGATCATGACAATTTTATAAAATCATTTTAGAGAATTACAAAATACCTATTACATTGTTCAGTTCACCACATGTCATGGCTGGCAAAGGCTCAGGTAATTTAGATGCTTGTAATTTTGTAAATGGTATTACGCTTTTAAACTGTACCCTGGGGTCCAAATCCATATTAACTAACTGATGAAAAATTATAGATAATTTTATTCAGGGCAACACAAAAGGGCAGGATAGTGGCAAGGTTAATAAAGCAGCCTTTAAATAAAGGGATCTGAGATCCCCAGAGCACAAGCTCAATTAGGCCAACTACCACTAGTTAAAGACTCGTTTAACCACTGCTAGTTCGTCTGACATGAATTAATGGCTAGCTTAGGAAATACTATGTGCCCATAGCTAGGAGACCTCCTATACATTCTGTAGGAAGGAGCTCAAGGAGTTTGTTGGGAAAACACACGAGCACACTTGCTTGTGTGTGTTCTTTTTCTCTCCCTTTCCTTCATCTTCTCCTACTCTTTCTCCTTGAATTAAAAACAGACCTCTGTCAGTAATTCCTGAGACAAAAATGGTCATGTCCATAGCCTTTTAGAATTTGAGGCTTAGTTTGCTTCAGGGCTGTCCTTTGAATATGGAGAAATTGGGAATGTCTGTACTGATCTTTTCAGGAGTAGAGCATTTTAAAGTCATCTGGGGATGCTGTGAAACTCCCTGCACCTTAGATGCACCTCAGACCAATTACATCACATTTGTGTGCAGAGAGCCAGTTTTCCCTCAATACTTTTGAATTCACCAGGTGATTCTGATGAGCGCCGAGGATTGTAATAGCTATTTGAGAAATTGCTTACTTGGCAGAGCAGGGGCCACAAGGAAGCATTTTGAAGTTATGTAAATGACACTGATAAGAGATAGCATTGTCCTATTATGTATTACACAATGAGAAACCAGAAATTGACTAGGAATTTAATTGTCTGGCTCAGTATCTAATTAATCTATGATTAGGAGCTTGTAAGTAGCTGACTCAGCAGTAAACATTCATTGCACTTTTAGCCTGTTTGGGAAGAGGCTAGAGGTAGAAAAGTTATTTAGCCATTGGTGATGCTTCTATGTCTAAAAGAATGTCATTTAGGACAGTGGACTTCAGTATACAAAGTTAATTGCTGAGATTGACATCCAGTTCAGTTCTAAATGCATTAAGCAAAGACTCAAGTGCAACTATAGGAAGAAAGTCGCTACTTGGCACTTACAAAATGAAGCATGTCTGAAAATGGAGCAAGACAGTTCTCTCTGCAAAGTCCTTTCCAATAAAAGAGGGTAGGAGTGGATGGAAGAGAAGGGGTCCTCATTCTTTCAGTCATTTTTACATCTCCTAAAGGTGTGTTACCAGAATATTGAACATCTTCATTTTCTAACATCGTATTAAGAATACCTTAAAACAGATAGGAAAGCTGAAAGATTTGAACAATAAAAATTGCACACTGTCCTGAGCAGTGTGATCAAGTCTTTTATCATCCTGGTCTGTTCTGCCTGGGACATGAATCATCCCTCTATCCAGTGTATCCACCAAGTATATGGTACCCAGTCACTTAACACTTAATGGCTATCTTGGTTATCACATGGACTGTCACAACATTGTACTGCTTGTGTTCAAGTCATTCTTATTTTACTCAATAATGGCTTCCCAAAGCACAAGAGTAGTGATGCCAGCAATTAGCCTATGCCAACAAGAAGCTGTAAAGTGCTTCCTATTGAAAAGGTGAAAGTTGTCAATTTGTGGAAAGAAAAACCACTGTATGCTGAGGCTGCTAAGATCTATTGTAAGAATAAATCTTCTCTTTGTGAAATTGTGAAAAAGGAAAAAGTGTTTCATGTTCGTTTTGCTGCCATACCACAAACTGCAAATATTATGGCTACAATGTGTGATAATTGTTTAGTTGCAATAGAAAAAGCATTAAATTTATGGGCGGAAGACGTGAACAGAAAATGTGTTCTGATGGTTATAATTGTTCTACTTTATTATTAGTTAATGTTGACTTCTTACTATGCCTACTTCCTAAATTAAACTTTATCATAAGTATGTATGCGTAGGAGAAAGCAAAATATATATTAGGTTCAGTACTGAGTTTTCAGGCATCAGCTACAGCCTTGGAATATATCTGTTGATATTCTATAAAATTATAGACCAGTCTATAAAAAACTGAGATCGTCTCCTTTCTTTGTGATTTAGGGATTCTAGCTCAGAGGTACTACAACTCTTTTCCTAAGCATAGACTGGAGAACTTCACTCCCCTCACTCTCCATCCTCTTTCAGATAAAGACCATTTTGAGCGGCTTTATCATCAGGGGCTACTTAGGGAAGTGGACCCTGCTGATTAAGACAGTCACCCTGGTGCTGGTTGTATCCTCTGGCCTGAGCCTTGGGAAAGAAGGACCTCTGGTGCATGTGGCTTGTTGCTGTGGCAACTTCTTCAGCAGCCTTTTCTCCAAGTACAGCAAGAATGAGGGAAAGAGGCGTGAGGTGAGCTGGCTCAGCTTCTACCTGCAGGGGAGGCTTCTCCCCAGACCCCTGCCCCTGATGCCTGCCTGAGTTTGCTTCCAGGGAAGGCCCTGGAGCCTACTTACAACTGTTTACCTTATAGGTGCTTTCGGCTGCAGCTGCTGCTGGGGTCTCTGTGGCCTTTGGTGCTCCCATTGGGGGTGTGCTGTTCAGCCTGGAGGAGGTGAGAAGGGGCAGTAAGGGATATGTGGATAGTTGGTAGAGCAGGGGGCCTTTATTTCCTACCCTCTGAAGATTAGATTCATAGAAGCATTGAAAAAGGGATCCACAATTTCCACTGTTAAATATATTTTCAAATACTGTTTTTAAAGTTGCCAGTATAATTTTGTGGGAAGATTTATAGTATCTGCTCTGCCTCATAACCAACGTAGATTCCAGCTTGGTTTTGGAACCTGAATGGATCATCCCAGAGGCTGGCAAATGTTTTCTGCAAAGGGTTTTGTGGGCCACACAATTTCTACTATAGCCAACCAACTGCGCCATCATTAACAGAAAAGCAACCAGCTGATGTATCCACAAATAGGCATGGCTGTGTGCCCCGCAAACTTTCCTTACGGACACCAAAATTTGGATTTTATACAATTCTCACATGTAATGAAAATCGTTCTTCTTTTGAATGAATATTTCATATCACAAGTTGTTTCTTAAAATTCAAAAACCATTCTTAATTCATGTGCCATACAAGTAGTATATTCTCTGGCCAGAGTTGACTTGTGGGCCAGAGTTTTCCAACCCTTGATCCATTCTGGTTTTTATAGAATCAGATCCAAAGTTTATTTGCTTTTAGGAGGGCCTTTGTGCCAGTAACATATTACAAATACATATTTTTATTTAACTCTCTCTTTCTTTTGAGGGGTTAATGGGGATGGAAGAACATGTTAAGCACGTGCTCTACCACTGAGCCACACTCCCAGCTCTTTATTTTTTAAAATTTTTTATTTTTTTGGTACCAGGGATCGAACTTGGGTCCTTGCAATTGTGCAGCAGGCGGCAAAACCACTGAGCTAAATCCCTGGCCCTCCCAGCTCTTTATTAACCCCAAAAATATAGCGCAAACCCACCTTTATTAGACTCCATGACACTTTTTGGCATAGATTCCTCTAAATGTCTTTGTTGGTGCATTTTGGACAATGAACCCTAGGTGAAGTGAGTGTGTCCCACCTTTGCTCTTAGCCTGGTCTTTCCAGCCAAGTACCGCAGGCGACTCTTGACCCAGAGTGGGGAGGGGCTCTGAGCTGCTCTTCGGCCAGCCTCTGATTTTCTACTTCTTTGTCTCAGGTCAGTTACTACTTTCCCTTGAAGACCTTGTGGAGGTCATTTTTTGCAGCCCTGGTGGCAGCCTTCACACTGCGATCCATCAACCCCTTTGGGAACAGCCGCCTGGTTCTCTTTTATGTGGAATATCACACTCCCTGGTACATGGCTGAACTCTTTCCCTTCATCCTGCTTGGGGTTTTTGGAGGCTTGTGGGGAACCCTCTTCACTCGCTGCAACATCGCCTGGTGCAGGAGGCGCAAAACCACCAGGCTGGGGAAGTACCCAGTGTTGGAGGTCATTGTGGTGACCACCATCACCGCCATCATTGCCTACCCCAACCCGTACACACGCCAGAGCACCAGTGAGCTCATTTCTGAGC
Organism: Heterocephalus glaber; assembly: GCF_053883595.1. Lineage (NCBI taxonomy): Eukaryota > Metazoa > Chordata > Mammalia > Rodentia > Bathyergidae > Heterocephalus > Heterocephalus glaber. The sequence continues at coordinate 20,524,764 of NW_028258369.1, read as the reverse complement.
TGTTCAATGACTGTGGGGCCCTTGAGTCTTCCCAGCTCTGTGACTACATCAACGACCCCAATATGACCCGGCCTGTGGATGACATTCCAGACCGGCCCGCTGGGGTTGGGGTTTACACAGCCATGTGGCAGCTGGCTCTGGCCCTGATCTTCAAAATCGTCATTACCATATTTACCTTTGGCATGAAGGTAAGTGAAGGGGAAGGAAGATGGGCGGGGGGACATGTCTTTCTGAGGACAGCACCCTATTCTCCAAAATAAAATTATGATGTGAGGAGGAGAACTGACCTTTCTTTAATGATCTATGTCCTTGACATTCTTTTAATCAACAGGAAACAAATCTCTTAATAAACACAAGTCTATGGAGTAGAGATTTTAATCCTATTTTACAATTAAGGAAGCTAAGGCTCAGAGGCTATATGTGGCTTGGTCAGACCCGCAGTTTATGGGAGGCAGAGCTAGGTATCAAACTCACTTCAAGCCTTCTCAGACAAGGCAGTAAGCACAGATTTACCTGCTGGCTGGATGAGTGTAGGTGATAGAAGAAGCCCAGGCTTGGCCCTGTTTGAATCAGTAAACATGCCTTCCGCATCCACCATATCCTGGTACTAAGTTCAAGGGACTCAAACTTAACATAGACTGCTACTCCCGAAGAACCCACAGCTCCGGGAGAGATGCAGGTAAATGTGATGTTTGGAGACTGTGTGGTGACCACCTCGTGCACCGTGCAATGCCATGAGAGCATAACGTGAGCATGTCCCTGGCCTGGGTAAGACTGGGACCATGGCAGGGGACTTTCCACACATCCTCACACTTACTTTCTCCTCATCACCCCTGTCTGTATTGAATCCAGGGCTTGTGCATGCTGGGCCAGCATTCTACAACTCAGGTACACCCCAAGCCCTGCGCACTGTCTCTGGATGGCCAGGGTCCTCTCAAATTGTGCATGATAGAATCATGTGCTTCCATTATCATTACTAAAATCAGAGAAGACAGCTTCTTTTGTTCTTTTTAAACATGCTCTGCTAAATCAGTTCAGATATACTTCAAAAGCTTTCTTCCCAAGGAGCTTTCTTTTATGGGCTCTGACATTGAATTATTACTGCTTTTCATATTTTTAAAAATTGAGTTAAAATTGACACAACATTAAATTGATCACTTGAAGGTGTACACTTCATCGGCATTAAGTACATTCACGATGTGGTGCATCTGACATCTCTGTCTGCTTTCAGAACATCTTCACTCCCCCCCGGAGGAGACCCCATCTGCATTAGTAGGTGCTCCTCTTTCTCCTCTCTTCCCAGCTGCTGGCAGCTTCTCACCTGCTGTGTGTCTCTATGGATTTACCTGTTGTGGACATGTCATATAAATGGGATGGAATATTTGCTTTTGTCTTGTGCTTCTTTCACGGAGCATGGCATTTTCAAGGTTCATCCATGTGGTAGCAGTGTTTCATTTCTTTGCTTGGGTGGATAGTATGCGATTCTATGGCTATTCTACTTTTTTTTTTCTACTCATCTTTTGGTGGACATTTGGGTTGTTTCTATATTGCTTATATTTTTAGAAAAAAAATATTAAAATATATTATTTAGATAGAGATGTGGACAGATGAATTTTCACAAAACACACCTGCTCGTATAACCAACACCCAGGACCAGAAGCAGAACATGGTGCACTTGCCAGAGGCCCATTTTCTGTCCCATAAGTACTGCTTTCTTTGTGATATTTCTATCAGTTCATCCCCCCTCTCCTGCTGGGGATTAAACTCAGGACTTTCACACTGAGCTATATCCCCAGCCCTTTATTTTTAATTATGAGACAAGGTCTTGCTAAGTTGCCCGGACTGGACTTGAAATTGTGATCCTCCTGCCTCAGCCTCCCAGAGTGCTGGCATGACAGGCATGCACCACCACCTTGGCCTGAATTCTCTCTTTTTAAAAAGTCTAAGAAATGGCGGGCTTGAGCACATAGTAGTTAAATACAAACTAGAATTTGTGTCTTAAGAACAAGGATAGGTGAACTTGGTCCAACAGCTGACTGGCTTGGATCCATCAGCTCCTAGCAAAATTATTTGATTTTGTGTCCAAGGAAGATGCTATGGTAGCAGCATCCTTTGTTACTTTTTGAGAAAAGTCTACTTGGAAGTGACAGGAGATTCAATGACTTTCAATAACTGTGGAATAAGGGGATGTTCAGAAAGGATCAAATTGCCAAGGATTTTTTCAAACTAGAAATTGCACATGGGGATCGAAACTTAACATGGGTTAGGTTAAAGATCTGCTTATGTGCTCAGATTGATATCCGCGGGGGGCAGACAGGAAGGCAGCTGCTGCTCAGGATCCGCAGTCACGTGGAATCTCCATGAACACGGGAGCCCGGCGTGTTCTGCAGCCTGCTTTGTAGCAGATGTGTTCTGTATGGCCATCGGAGAAACAAAGTGTACAGTATCCCCACTCAGCTCAATGGAAAACATGCTACTGCCAACATCTCAGGTTAAGTAACCTGGCTGGAAATATCAGAATATGGACTTCGTTAGGAAGAGGGAACTTTCCTTCATTTCTTTCTGACAGCCACCATCCTTTAAAGAGGACAGTGAGCCCTTGAAAGGCTCTCTGGAAGATCCAGGGAAGCTGCAATGTTGCATTCAGCTTTTATTTTCTTTTTACCTGGGAGCAGTAGCAGGCCCTTCTTTCCATTTTCATGCTGTGCTTGACTTTAATTTTCAAAGCCAATCTGAATGACACAGCAAGGGGAGCAAGAAGGTGGTGAGAGGCTCTGGTGACAGATGTGCACTTCGAATGCTTTGCAGTGGGGCTTATCATTCTTTAATCCACAGCAGGCACACTGGCCAGCTTTTGAAGGAGAGGAAATGAAAGTGTCAAATTACATTCTGTCCAAGTCACAGTAGACTCCACTGACTAAGCAGGTCAAATCGCTTGTCCACCTTTTCCTAGCTGACCTGTTTTGAAGCGTTGCACCTCTTTTGAAGGCTGCAGTCAAATGCAAGCTTGTGGAAGGGGACCTTGTTTCCTGGGGGTTGGGAAGTCAGAACTTGGCCTCCTTCCCTCAGGCTGCTTTTCTCTCTGTGTTCCCTTGAGATCCCCTCAGGGCTCTTCATCCCCAGCATGGCTGTGGGAGCCATGGCTGGCAGGATGGTGGGGATTGGTGTGGAGCAGCTGGCTTACCATCACCACGACTGGATCATCTTCAGGAACTGGTGCAGACCTGGGGCAGACTGCGTCACCCCAGGACTTTACGCAATGGTGGGAGCTGCAGCTTGCCTAGGTATGTCCACAGGTGGGGGGGCGAGGTGGAGGAGGTGGGGTGCTGATCTGGCTTAGGACTGGAAAGAAGGCATGGATTTTCTCATTGGCATTACTCAGGATAAGCTGGTTGTGCTGTTGCAACAAGTACTCTGCCATCTCAATGGCTGAACACGTAGCAAGCTTATATCCTGTTCACTATATGGATACAATACAATACAACACAATACAATACAATACAATACAATACAGTACAATACAATACATACACCATGATTTAGTGGAAGACTTTTTCCACCCAGCCATTCAGAGGCCCAGTCTGATGGAATCTCCAGCATCTCACAGCTGTATACCTGGAACACTCATTCTCAATCAGGAATGATTTTGGATCCTTGGAACACCTGGAAAAGTCTGGAGGGACACTTTTGGTCATTCCACTTGTGTGTAGTGGGTAGGGGCCAGGGGTCCTGCTAAACTTGCTGTAGTATACAGGAAAGTCCTGACAACAAAGCGATCCAGTCCCAAATGTCCCCAGTACTAAAGTTAAGAAACCCTGGTTTAGGCTTATTAGATTAGGAATCCATTTGGATTCTCTCTTTGAATACTAAGGAATCCAAAGATGTGTCCCTCTCCAATCTAATCCCTGAAAATCTCTATAGTTTTCCAATTTATGGGTTGCTTTCTCAGGCAGAAGCTTGTATAGGCTATGTAGGATTCACTCACAGAAAAGTCAGGCATTTGGCCTGGGTTAATCCATTACCCAGGGACCCTCATTGGACAAGAGCCCCCAGCCAGATGACTTACAGCTCCCCCATGCAAGGCTGAGTTTAATAGAGCCTGGCGTCTATGGCTGGGACTCCAGCATGGGCAGCGTCTCATAGGAACCTCTCCTTGGAGCAATTATGAGGAGAACTTAGAGCTTGGGTTGAGCTGCATTTGCAGTCTGTGAGCTTCTCAGTTTTCACAAATTGTACCTTCATGTGGGTTCAGGTTAGGCTTCAGAATCTTACCTCTCTCTTCCGTTGTAGGTGGAGTTACCAGGATGACGGTATCACTGGTGGTCATCATGTTTGAATTAACGGGTGGTCTGGAGTACATTGTGCCCCTGATGGCGGCGGCCGTGACCAGCAAGTGGGTGGCAGATGCCTTCGGGAAAGAGGGCATCTACGAGGCCCACATCCACCTGAATGGGTACCCATTTCTCGATGTGAAGGATGAGTTCACCCACCGCACCCTGGCCACCGACGTGATGCGGCCCCGGAGAGGAGAGCCTCCGCTATCCGTGCTCACCCAGGACAGCATGACCGTTGAGGATGTGGAGACGCTCATCAAGGAGACAGACTACAATGGCTTCCCCGTGGTGGTCTCCAGAGACTCTGAGCGCCTCATTGGGTTCGCTCAGAGGAGAGAGCTGATCCTCGCAATAAGTAAGGAGAGAGGGGTTCACATTTTGCTAAGCAGCCTTTGTGCCCCTAGAATTATCAAAGAGGTTCAAGCGAATGTTTAGTAAGGCAAGAGCTCTCAAGCTTCAGGGCAGATCTATCACCTGGGACCTGGTTAAAATGCAGATTTGATTCAGCAGGCCTAGGTGGGCCGAGTCTCTGCTTTCATCATTCATGCCAATGCTGCCAGTCCCCAGAGTTTCAGCCCATGTCCTGGGATAGACGTTCCTGGATGGAAAGTGACTGCTATGTGTGCAGACTAGGAGGCAAGCTGCTGCTGCGACTACTGCTGTGCTTTGGGGATTATTGGTGGAAGCAGGGAAGGGATGGAAGCAGGGATGGTGTGAGATTCCAGAGTGGCCCATGCCAAGCTGGTCTCGGAGCTTTGCTTTCAGGCAGGTTAACGTTAACCTCACTTGGGTGGTGAGGTCTCTCCCCCATACTTTGCTAGCCACCACACGAGTTTTTGCTGCATTAAATGAATTATGTCCCATTCCACCAGCTAGAGGCCCATGTGGGTTAATGAACATCATTGCTAGACGTAAGTTTTGTATGATTATTTTCTCCTTATATTTGAACCCAAATCAGCTACCCTGGGGGTGGGGCAGACTGTTGAGTTGGGGTAGGAGAGAGAGAAATGATGCCCAAGTGGGGTGTTCCGTAGACAGCCCAGAGAAGCTAGCATGCTGGCTCCTTAAGAAGGGAAGTAGGAAGTAGAAGGATTGCAAAGACAGAGTGAGAGAGGCCTGGGTGAGACTCATGAGGAGAATTTAGAGACCATATGCTCAGAAATAGGAACAGAGAACCTAGAGGGTTGGAGCCTGGGGATTTCAGGGTTCAGCTGGGGCAAGGACCAGTGTAGCCCATCCTCCCACACACGGTAGATGCCATGTCCACTGGCTGAGTGTCATTGCTTTGTAATCTGCATAGCATCCCTGCACCCCATGGGTGACTGGGGCCGGTGGCATGGCTCACGTGTCCATGTGACCGTGTCACTGTCCATTCCACCTTCCACAGTGTTCTTGCTGTGCGTCAGTGGGCATTTCTTTCCTGGGTGTGGCTACTGAGTGCCCCACTGTGACCACGTCTTCACCAGAGAACTGTTTCCTCCTCCCTGCCCTTTGTTCCTATTTCCAAGGCGCTTCCCTCCCAAGATAAATAGCTTTAAAAATTTCTCTATAGAATCTTCCTCAAAGGCTTTATAAAAATCAGTTTAGATAACTTATACCTCCTAACTTTAGTGTGTTGCTCAAGCATGCTTAGGCCTCCCGAAGCAAAGACTGATTTTTCATTTTGGACTCATAGCAAGCTTGTGCTTAAGTGCTCGGTGATGCTTGTTTTTACTGTAGGTCCTGTCTCGAAACAGGTAGCTGCCTTCAGAAGTAAATATTGCCTTACAAATAAAGAGGCTTTCAAAAAGTTGTTTAAGTAGGGTTGGGTTTGTTTTAAAATAATGTAATCAGCAGCCTTTTAAATTTTATTCAATCCCTAAAATCTTTTAAGCAGAGGTTGAAATTTAGAAACTCAAAAAAATAAATGTCACAGAATTCATTACCTATTGTGTAGCTCTAGGCACACCTGCTGAGAAGCAGCTTGCTAATTTTGCTGAAATCCATTACTGTAATCAAGTGGGAAGCAGTAATTGGCATCAACCGGTTAGGGAAGAAATTGAAGCTTTGTGAGCGAGCACTCTCTCAGAGCTATGTTTGGAATGTCTGAAGAGGTACCACACAGTGTAAATAATACCTCTGTGCTTTCAGTCAGGCCGATAATAGTGTGGAAAGGCAAGGGGTGTTTCGCTCCAAGGAATGAGAAAAGCTGTTTTCCTGATCTGTGAAAAGAGAGGAGTCACTGTATTCTTGCGGAGAAATTTGTGACCTGTATTTGAGGAGTCAGGTGATGAATGTAGAAATATGACATTAGCATTTAGCTAAAAGTGTCCCATACCACTTTCACTTTTTGAGGATTGGGAGCCAAGATTATCATAGGATAGTTATAATTACAATAAAAAAGAATGGTAAATGAGGAAAATGAAGGTTTTTCTTACATGTCTCATTTAAAATTGTAGCAGCTGCTGACATGGAGTTGAAAATATTTAGTTATGTTCAATCTATCTCTAGGAGGCCGAAGCACAGCCATTGTTTTTGTTAGAAAGCAAGTTAGCACCACCTGAGCAAGGTGACCCTCTTCACATTATTAATAGGTGAGGCTGTAGATGACCCTTGTTCAAATTCCCGGTAAATGGGCCTTTACCTCTCATTGTCTTTGGGAATATGAGGCGCTTCCTGTACTCAGCAGGGCTCAGCCTCTTCTAGTCTTGAATTCTGCAATTAAGTGCATAAGGGTTCAGAGAGGACTCGGTGGGAAGCCACAAAGATGATTAAAGGGATGGAAAGTTAGAGTTACGGGGAAGAGTTAAGGGAACTCTCAAATTTTTTTTTGTCTGATGGATGACTTAACAATGATTCTGTAGCATGTGGAAGATGCTTACTCGCAGAAAAGGATCTACATCCAGGACTGAACCAGAAAACAAATGTCAGTTCTGGCAGATAAACTATTTAGGGCTAAAGAGGTTTCTGCCTGGGAATGCTGTTAATTTTTGGAATAGGTCGTAGAGAATAGTGGTGTCAACTACTTTCTGCTGAGGATGTTGAAATATGTAGAGATACCTATGTAGAAGAACTTCACCATGCCTTCGTAGACAATAACTTGTAAAATAATCTGATTTCTCTTCATTATAGTCCTTACTTTTTGTTATCGTATCATCTTTGTACTGACCACTATGGTGGTTGCTTCCAGTTTTCCATTTCAGCCTTTCTCATTAATTACAACTGCCTTATGGAAGCATTTTTAATGAACAGGATGATGGGCCACTGACACTAGTTTTGGTAGAATATATAATAAGCCCCCTCCATTAAAAACATTTAAAAAACAACTACTTGAATTTAAAACATTTAAAATGAAGTTTATTACATTTTTAGAGTAAAAGTAATACACACTTAGAGAATATTGGAAAAATCAGAAGCAAATAGAAATGTTTTTAAAGGCACTCACTAATATTTAGTACACTCTTCTCTTTTAGGTCTCCTTAAAAATGTGCATTTGGGGGCCAGGGATTTAGCTCAGTGGTGCCGCCACCTGCCTTACAAGCACAAGGTCCTGAGTTCGATCCATGGTACCAAAAAAAAAGTGCATTTGGGGAGTTTTTTGGGGTTTCTTTTCCAACTCAGGCTCCCAAGATTTCCTGGGGTCTATGAGTCTAGACCAGTGATAGTGAACCTGTGGCATGTGTGCCAGAGAGGGCTGTTCGTATTATTGAAAGCTCTAAGGGGTTCACCATCACTGGTCTAGACTCTGATAGCACTGGTTTATCCCCTGGATGAGGAGTTGGTTTATCCTTTTATATAGGAAATAAATGTTTCCTGAGTGCTCACCATATGCTGGTACTCTCCTAAAAGCTGGAGTCCAGGGATGGCAGTACATAGTCTCTGTCCTCTGTGAACTTACATGTTAGAGTTTTGTTGCAGACATTTTGGTGACCAATGGAGATTTCTGCTCCAAACTGGGAGTAGCTGGTTTACTCCAATACAGAGTTGCAAAGTGCTCTTTTCCTAGTTTTGCTTCCATTCACCACCTTTTGGCCTGTACATAGCACATCTACCTCCAAAGTTCGAAGCCTTAGAAAAAGTTTTGATAATACAGTTCCAAAGTGACTTTGTAGAACCCTTCTAAAGAGAGCAGCAATTGCCATGTGGAGTAGCAAAGAGTATACCTCAGATCTCCAGCTTTGACTCCAGCCAGTGCCTGTGATTCTTAACGTGGCAATGAATAGCTCATGGGCTTTCCCTCCTAATGTGTCCTTTGTGAAGCAGGCTTTATTCTACAGGTTAGGCCAAACAAGATGCACTGCTATTTGGTAGACCCATTTGTTCATGCATCCATGTGTGCATGCAGCAAATATATGTTTTGTACTGTTGTTTTCTTTGCCTGGGCACTGGAATTGCACTAGTTAGCAAGAGATCACAGAAGGAGTGGCTGTGAGAATCATGGCTTCTAACTCAGTGGGTAGATTCAGAGGAAATATAAGCTTGTTTATTTTAGCAACTGTGTTGATGGTTCACTAAGTTGTATTTAGTTTTATAAGGAGTTCAGCAAATCCATGTGATCAGTTCTTGATTGGGGGTTTGTGGCTTGATCCAATCCTGATGTGCAATCTGATTGTCAAAACAGATGGAAATCCTATTGTGTGGGCCTTTACAAGAATCAATTGGTCTGTGGAAATGAGCAAATCAGTACGTGTTGACTGTTGCCCCCCTACCTTAGTGCTTAAGGACAGAACCATCTTGGTTTAGGAGAGAAGTGCACAGTATGTGGAGTGCAGGACCTGCATTTGAAAACACGTTGTGCATCAGGGTTGCCTGGTGTTTGTGGTTGAATCCTATCCTGTTTGATATAACTAGATTTCACCTGACCCATATAATGTGCAGGCATTTGCCCAGCAGGCCCTCTGCTCCTCTTTTCAAAAGAGACCCCTTTTCAGATTCAGCCTGACCTCATGTGCTGCCAGTTTTCCATTAGAGTACTCTATTGCACCAAATGGCCTTAGAGGAAGCTGTTAGAGTTTTATTTTTGAAAGAACAATATAGGTGAATAGTAGTCTTTGAGAAAGCAAGAAACATATTATAGAAACCAGGATTCATTTTAAGATAGGCTCTGCTGTACGTTTTTCCTAACCTTTTCCCACGAACCAAAAGAAAGATTAAAATTCCAACAGAAGGAAAATTGCCTTGGAGAAATATCTTGAGACCAGTGGATTTATTTCATGTGTGACTAAAAATAGCCTGGGTTTCTAGCACTGCATTAAGCTGTATTTCTAATGAGTTCCTGTTACCCTACTTTTCTTTAGCTTCACATGGCCTTGCCTACAGACTGAAATAGACTAATTGCTACCATAACAGTTTTACTATCTTTCTTTGAGAAATCTACAACATGGCCCATTTTTAAAAGAAGAGATCCAAGGAGTGGGGGCGGGGGAGGGGGAGTGCAGCTTTTCTGGGGTTGTTTCTTTGGTCCCAAGGGTCATATTTGAGATTGAGCTGCATTTCTGGGTTGTGAGCCTGGGCTGGTGTTATTGGCTTCCTGTTCCTCTTGGGATTCATAATGCCATTTGGGCCAGTTGTAAGTTTGTTTGTAAAAAACAATGCATTAAAGGGGCCGGGGATTTAGCTCGATGGTTCCATTGCCTGCCTCGCAAGTGCAAGGTCCTGAGTTTGATCCTGGTACCAACCAAACCAAACCAAACAAAACAATGTATTAAGGTCACTGGGCAGATAATGGGGTTTCTTGTCATGACAAACTTCAGCTCATGATGAGGTGAATGAGTGTTTGGAAAGCAAGGATGGAGTGCCCTGAAGTGTTTGGGGTGCCCTGGAGACCAGGGGACAGTAGTGAATGTCCCCAGAGATGGCTGGGCTCATCTTGCAAGACATTGGCAATCAGTTGATCTGGGCATAGCAGGGGCCCTCACGCAGCAATCGCCTAAGAGAGATGCCAGTTTCACAGATGTCCGGCCAGAGCCTCTCATTAAGAATGTGACATTTGCCCACTGGACCCTTTTCTGTAGGATTCTGGTGCTGGGGTGGTAAGGGAGAGATTTTTGTGTGGCTCATTGTTTCTGCTCACCCCCATTCTAGAGAACGCCAGACAGAGGCAGGAGGGCATTGTAAGCAATTCCATCATGTACTTTACGGAGGAGCCTCCTGAACTGCCAGCCAACAGCCCGCACCCCTTGAAGCTGAGGCGCATCCTGAATCTCAGCCCTTTCACAGTCACAGACCACACCCCCATGGAGACAGTGGTGGACATCTTCCGGAAGCTGGGGCTCCGCCAGTGCCTGGTGACTCGGAGTGGGTGAGTAGCCAGACAAGCGGGAACAGAATATGTGCTGTGGCCAGGCTTGGGAGAAAAAGGTGGTGATTAAGACAAAGCTTGGCCCTTAAGGGGCTCACAGTCCCCTGGGATAGACCAGCCCTTGACAGGCGATGCCAACAAGTTGTGATAAGTGTATTGAGAAGGAAATTTCCAGGGAGCTTTGGCGCTTAGTACAACCTAGGAAGGTGGAAGAGGCTGCCTGGCTCAGCCTAAAGGTTGAGTCCAAAGGGGAGGAGCCAGAGGAGAAAGGCTTGGTGTTGCTTTTCTACCACCATATGACACTCTGATTAGGGGAGAAGGTACAGCCAGTTCTGCTATGCCATGATACACATGATCCTCAAAATCAGTGCTATGTAAAAATGAGCAGTGAAGACCACAGGACTTATGGGAAAATGGGGGTAGGCACACAGTACTCAAAAACTTCATCAGTGATACACTGAAGGAGATGGGGACCTAATAAAAATGGTAGTTTTACACATGTTACACATGTTAAATGGTTAAGAAACACATGAATATACAATATGTCACTTCATCTTGAGAAGACCTGAAGTGGGCTGTGGAATAGATGGCTGAAGGCTGTAGCTCATAAGTTCCTGAGTGAAGGAGGATGATTTGAAATTGGAAGGCTGGGTGGGAGTGGCTAAGGTGCATGTGACCCGAGGCAGCACGAAGATGTTCCAGCGGTGTGTGCACACATGCATTTTGTGTATCTGGGTTCAGCTGGGTGCAATTTTCTGTGCTCTACTAGTTTCTCATGGATGAAATAACATCTAGGCAAAGGCAAAATCTGTGTTATGTGCAGGTTGTTCCCTCATCTGTCAGTCTGTTTGAAGCAACTGCACCTTTGCCAACCAGTACTGGGAAGCTGGGAGATGTGACAGCCCCATGGCATTGTCTCTGCTGCCATGCTATTACTTTTGCTTTGTGTCCTCCCAAAGACCAGGAAAGCAGCAATCCAAAAATCAAAGGCCCATGACAGTGCCAGAGGGGTAGTTTTCTGAGGGCCAGTCTTTGGGCTCAGAGGCATGCCCCAAGTTCCACAGCCTTGGAAGCTTGAGGGGAGACAGGATGGCCTGGAATCTGAGTCATCTGCCCATTGTTTTCCCTCTAGGGTGGGGGTTGGAATGAGGGAAAGGGTTGTAGAGACATTGATTCCCAAGGTAGTTTACTGGTACCTTTATAGAACTCAGATTAACTGTCTAATGCAGCTAACATTTGTGGAGTTAGCATACGCTGGTTTAACCCAGCACTTCTCAACAGGAATGATCTTATCCTCTAGAGACAGTGAACAATGTCTGTGGATAATTTTGGGTGTCACAACTGGAGGGAGAGGTACTGCTTTTCTCTAGAGAGTCAAGGCCTAGGATGCTGCTAATCATCCTGTAATGTAAAGGACAGCTCCCCCCCCCCCACAAATCTGATCCAAAATGTCCTCAGCGCTGCCACTGAGTGACCCTGGCCTGGATGTCATGTCTAACCAAATAAGCAGTCCCCTTCATTTGGCTTTCTTCCTGCTGTGCTGGGGGCAGGGGACAGAAAGGGTTTGCAAGGGGTTAAAAGTGCACATTCACCCAAAGAACTCCTAAAGGGCAGCTTGAGGGGCCTCCTTAGCTCTGACTGCAGCCAGAAGGGTGGATTACACATGGGAGGTGCCATCAGTAGGGAAAAAAAATAAATGAGTCCTTGTGTTTGAGGGTGGAGGTGAGTCATTTCTGTTGGTGAATTTTAAAGGAGCTCAGTGGTTTCTCAAACTTGAGCATGCATCAGAATGCCCCACAAGATTAAACCAGGTAAACCCAGTGTGCTTGGCCTCACTGCTGGGCTGCTGATCCTTGAGGTCTAGGTGAGGCTGAAGAATGTGCATGTTTAACATCCTCCCAGGCGGGGCTGCAACTCCAGAAACCCTGCTCTGAGAACAAGTGAAGACCATTTCTGCACTTGGTTTACAGCTCTTGGCAGCGTGATCACTTGTGCCATCTCAAGTGTATAGCAGTTTCTCCTTTCCTTTAAAGTAATAATCCAATGCCAGTTATCATTGGAATTCCCAGTTCAGGCAGGAAATTCTGCCCTTAGCACCCACTCACACCTCAGAGCCCCACAGGGTTTTCCTGTGAAGATCTGGGTGCTGAAATTGACTCTGAATGTTCTACGAGAAAACAAAATCTCTCTCTCTCTCTCTCTCTCTCTCTCTCTCTCTCTCTCGCTCTCTGGCTCTACGTATTTTAAACAAACACAGATGCTGATACATTAGCACTGGCAAAGGATGCTTGTTTCTGGCCTTTCATCCTCATCTCTTTGGGCTTTCAGCTTATGATGCATTCCCTCGCCATGTGCCTTTCCTGCTAGGGGTGGCTGAGAGCTGGAGCCTGTCCCCAGATCTGGAGCATTTGCAAGATTTCTCAGGGCCTGGGGCCCAAGGTCTTCTTCAACCCAGACCAGGAAGCAGAGAAGTCTTTGTGCCCAGAATACAGGAGTCTAGGAAGCCTACACTGAATTTGGGTGCAATTTTCCCTGTGAAAGTTCTAGGAAAGAAAAGCAAGTAGGCGAGATGGCATCTGATTTCCCCCACCCTTTCTAGGTGGCCTGCAGGGACTGGGTGGGTGGCTTGCTCAGAAGAGCCCCACTGCTCAAATCTCCATTAGGTTCTTGATCAGAGATCTGGCCATTTATAATTCACTGGATTTGCTTCAACTGCCACCCAAATGGGCTGAAAGTTCAAACACTTGATTTAAATCAAATAGGACATTTTATGCCACTAATGAAGCCTGCTGAATTTCATGTTGCCTCCTTCTGAGTTGATATTTGGCTTTATTTTTTGGGGATAATTACTGTTGCAGGCCAGGGCACAATTTATGCACGAATCCAAGGCAGCTTCTGAATTAATATTTCCCCAGTGTAACTGTAATCTACCTAACTTTCAGACATTGTAGTCACAAAACTTAAAGAGGAGGTTTGCAGAACCGTAAATGCTTGATCTTGTTTTCTTTTTTGAGATGGAGTCTTGCTATGTTGCTTAGGCTAGTCCTGAGCTCCTGGGCACAAGTGATCCTCCTGCCTCAGCCTCCTTTGCAGCTGGGGCTATAGATGCATGCCCCATAGCATCCAGCTGTACCTGATCTTTTTATTCTGTCTCCAAGATAAAAGAAAATAAGAAGAATAGAAAATGCAGGCTTTATAGATATGGTAAGGGTGTGTGTGTGTGTGTGTGTGTGTGTTGGTAGACATCTCATCACTTTGCAAACCCAAGTGGTCACACTGTTTTCAAAGAGACGTTGGCTTCATCAACGTCTGAGCATCTGAGCATCTGTTCTGGCTGAGGACTAAAAAAGACTCAAGAAGTGTCAGCCAAAAAAAAAAAAAGCGAAGGAGCTTGTCATCTGCTAAGGAACATGGACGTAACCCAGTGTATATCATGTTATGTAATGCAGTCATTGCAGGGCAGAGTGTCCTGAGGTAGGCTTTCCAGTAGAAAATAGATGGCAGAGGACGATGGAACAGTTTTGAGTGGAGGGATTGTCTGCTAGTTGCCATTGCAAGCCATGAAGCCCCCCCACCCATAGTCTAAGAACACCTGTGAGTGCCTAGCCCTGCGGGATGATCTCGCCCCTTCTCTGATTTCACTCCTGATCACAACCTGCAGAGTGGCATATTTTGGGAACAAGCTGCTGGTCTTATAACTGTTCCTTTTTAAAAAAATTTTGAAAGGGCAATCAAAATCCCAACATTTGGAAATGCTCACATTTTTACACTTCTATCTATTCTTCTCTTGCCCTTCATTTTGCCGTTCTGCTTTCTTACAGAGGTCAGTTAGAGAGTTCTTTCACTTGCCCTTTGTTGTCATCACCAGCTTCTTAGTCTCTGAATGGTGAATGGAACTTTGGGTAGCCTATGAGGCCTTGCCTTTATTTTTACTGATTCATTTCTTGATTTGTTTTATAGCTTTATTGAGATAATTCGCGTACTGTACAAGACACTCATTTAAAGTGTATAACTTGGTGGTTTGGGTAGGAAATGCATTGTCCATCCATTACCGCCATCAACTTTAGAACTTTTCTATCCCTCTAAAAGAATCTTTGTAGCCGTTGGCTGTCACCTCCTTATACCGCAGCCGTTGGCAACCACTAATCTGTGGCTTGGTCTCGCAGGACGTCGCGCAGGCATGTAGTCATGCAATCATATACTATGGGGTCTTTTGTGTCTGGCTCCTTTCAAGGTTCATCCATGTTGAAGCACATATGGTACTTCATTCTGTTTATGGCTGAACACTCTTTCGTTGTAAGGATAGACCACATTTTGTTTATTCAGCCTTCTGTGATGGACATTTGGGTTGTTTCCACTATTGACTATTATAAATAATACTGTTACAAAGAGGATTCATGTAGAAGATTTGTGTAGACATATATTTTCATTTCTCCCGGGCATATACCTAGAAATGGAATAGCTGAGTCATGTGGTAACTGTTTAACTTAGTCTGTCTGCCCCTTTCTTCCTTCCCACCTCACTTTCTATGGAGATATAATCCATACACCATGAAATCTGCTATCTTACATTGTACGCTTCAAGGGCCTTGTTGTATTCATATGGTTGTGTAATCATTGCCTTGTTCTAATTCCAGAATATTTCCATCTCTCCCCATAAAACCCCATTCCCATTAGCAGTCACTTCCTGTCCCGCTCTCCCCTGGCCACTGGCAACCATTAATCTTTCTGTCTTCAAGGATTTGCCCATTCTGGACACTTCATATAAATGGCATCATCCAAACTGTGAACTTTTGTGATTGGTTCCTTGTACTTAGCATAACACTTTCAAAATTCACCCACGTTGTACCATATGTCAGTGCTTCATCCCGTTTATGGTAAGTAACACGACTATATGGATGCACTACATTTACTTATTGGTTCAATTAGGTGGTGGACATTTAGATTCTCTTTATTTTTATTTTTTGCTTAAATTCTTTTATTGGTACATTTTAGGTATACGATATGTTTACATTTATCATTGGGTGCTTGTACCTGTACATGATGCATCTTGGTTCTTATTTTTTCCCTATTACCTGTGTGCCCTTCACCCCCTCCACCCTTCCCTATTTACACAGACTTTGTTTCCATTTTTTCTTTTCTTATAATTTTTCCTTTCCCTAAATAGAACACACGTGTAAATGCCAAATAGTATCTCTAGTGTGAGAAACTGAAAGTGTAAATGAGGACTAAAACGTTTAAAATGAGTAATTGATAATTTGAAATAGGAAGAAAAGGCCCAAAGGGGTAGGGGAAGTGGGAGGGGAAGGGGAAACGAAAGAAGGAATAAGTTCTCTTTATTTTTGAGATGAGGATATGACACTCTAAGAGGCAAAACACTTTGCTCAAGGTTAAAGGGGATTGGATTGAGAGTCAGTCCCATCTGGGCTTCTTCCAGAGGTCCTATTTCTCAAAGCATGATTAGCTGTCAGGCACTAAGAGGCAGAGCTGTGCTGAGTGGGAGCCATCAAGGGCCTTTGGTATAGGCCCCAGGCCCCAGAGGATATCAGTGTCGTCCTCACAGCAGCCTTCAGTAAGAGTGAGGAGTACATCTGGGGGCAGCTAAAAGGTATGCAGCATCATCTCCAAGGATCCAGACTCCTGGGCTACTGGGAAACCTGTTCAGTGAAGTCGTGAGAGTATAGGGCCAGGTTGAGGACTTCTACCTACCATACTGATGGCACAGTATATATGCACGCATAGAGGTCAGTCTCTCTCTCTCTCTCTCTCTCTCTCTCTCTCTCTCTCTCTGTACTGGGATTGAATTCTGGGTCTTGGTACTGACCTATGTCCGTACAGCCCTTTTCATTTTTATTTTAAGACAGTCTCACTAAGTTGCCCAGACTGGGCTTGAACTCACAATCCTCCTGCCTCCGCCTCCCAGAGTTCTGGGATAACAGTCATGTGCCACCATGCTCTGCTTGGACAACTCTTATTTGAAAGCTCCCAGCTTGGAGTGATATTGAAAGTGCTTAAGGGTTGGTGCTAGCTAGTAGTCTTTGGTTAAGAATTGTGGGACCTGGGATTTAGATGGGCCAGGGATTTAGCTCAGTGGTTCCGCCGCCTGCCTCGCAAGCGTAAGGTCCCGAGTTCAATCCCCCATACCAAAAAACAAAACAAAACGAAACAAAAACAAGAATTGTGATGAGCTCAGTTGGGTTGTAGAAGTAATATGAAGTGGCAAGGACTATTCCAGAGTATTCACCTCTGTGGCTATAAGCCATCAAGTTTGGCAATATTTCATCACTTTTAAATTGAGCAGTGGTGTTCAAACAAGGGGTGATTTTGACCCTTGCCCACAGGAGACATTTAGCAGAGTTTAGAGAAATTTGTTATTACCACTGGGGGGGACAGGGATGTCACAGACATACATAGAGGGTAGAGGCCTGCCCAGGACAGCTACCACCTCCCCGCCAGCAAAAAATGACCAAGCCCCTACTATCAGTTGTGCCAGGGTGGAGAAGCCCTGTGTACATCCTTTCAGAGGCATAGAGGGATGGGGAGAGTCCTATAGACTCAGGTTGGGATAGCTGCTGCTGTATAGGCAGGACCTCATGGGGGTGCCCATTTGCTTTTACGCAGTAGCCCTTCTCAGTGTCAGAGCCACCTCCCCTGGCTATTACTGCTCCCTTGAAATTAATTAACACCATTAGTGTAAAGACAAAATGTATCGGGCCCCAGGCGGAAACCTCTTTTCTTTACCTGGTCCTCTGAGCCTCCAGTGTGCTGCAGGTCCAGAGACCTGGGCTGCTCTTCTCAGCTGCCAGGGTGAAAGGCAGCTCTGATGAGCGAGGGGCTCACCAAAGCTTCCACGGAAACAGGCGATTTGGCAAAGCGCTGGGAACGGCATCCTGAGAAAATGCTGACCTGTCACTGAATGAATGCAATTGCCCTTGTTATGCAGTTGACCCCCAAGCAACTAAGACAAATCAGGATGGAAAAGTGTTCATCAGTTTTCACCAGCTGGACTCAGCAACATCTCTGTGCGAAGAGGCCAGAGCCATTGGAGGTCCTGATTCCTTCAGCTGTGGTCATACTCACATTTCCAGCCCAAGCCAGCTTCTCACTATAAAGAAGAGGGATGGTGTTGGGTTCCTTTAGGTGTCCCTGTTGCAGGGTTGTACCAACACTTGGGGGAACAAGCTAGGTTTGTTTAAATCAGCTCTTACATCTTGCATGTTTGGGAATTTTACCTGGTGCAGAAAGGGAAGCACTCAGAGGGCATTGTTGTATTGCAGCTATTCAGTGCGAGGCCTTTGAAGAACTACTATGGACTGAATTGTGTCCCTACCTCTAGATTCCCATATTGAAGCCTTAACCCCCAGTGTGACTGTTGGAACATAGGCCTTTAAGGAGGTAGTCAGGGTTAAATGAGACCATTAGTGTAGACCCTAGTTCAGTGGGACTGATGTCCTCATAAGAGGGAGAGACAAGAGGAGTAGAAGAAGCCATGTAGAGACACAGCAAGGAGGTGGCAGTGTCCATCTGTAAACCAAAGAGAGTGGCCCCTGGAGCAACTAACCTGTGGGCATCTTGATCTGGCACTTTGAAAAAGCCGCCTCATCTATGTTATTTTGTTAAAGCACCCTGGGTGACCAATAAAAAGACTCAGACTCAGCTCGATAGGGTTGTAGAACAGCATCTTGTTTTACGGGACATCTTCTATTTTATTGCATTGTGATACATTTTAGAAATGTACTTAAAGTAATGCATGGCCATGACTAAAGTCAAGGAACCCCAAACAGCTTGAGGGTCTGTCCCCCTAAGCCACCCTCCACACTCCCTTCAGGCGACTACCCCTTCACACACAGCTGCTGTTTAGCCTGCTTTTAAAGGCCCCCTTTTGCTGTTTTCCTCTCTCTTAAAGATGTTCATCTGAGGTGGAGGGGAAGGGGCAGCATTTCCTATCACCTGTCTACCTAGGATGATAGATGGGAAAATGGACACAAGAAATCACATTTTCAAGGCTGTGTAAGACGGAGTATGGTCAAATACAACAAAGTCTGAATTACAGCCTGACTTTCTCACCAGGTGTAACTGATGTGAATACCCCTTGGAATACTTGTATCCCCTCTTCTTATCTACTATTAGCAAAAGGTGAACTTAGCTATTTTTAGCTTTAATTTAAAAATGGCAGGGTATTACAGTTGTGTTTTCTAATTTTTTGGGGTATAACATCGTTTTACGTGAACACAGAGAATAAACCTGTCTTCTCTGTGTGTGGTAGTGGGGACTGAACTCAGGGCCTTTGCAGTGAGCTACATCCCCAGGCCCTTGCTAAATTGCCCAGGTGCGACTCAAACTTACCACCTTGGGCCTGCCCAGGCCTCCCAAGTAGCTGGGATTACAGGCATGCGCCACCATGCCTGGTTGTGAATCCTGTCGTTTTAATGGCTATACAATATTCTTATGTGAGACTGTTATAGTTTGCTTGCCCATATTCCTTTTCTTGGGTATGATGGAGATACAGTGAGCAGTCGTTTGAAAACTTATTTGGTAATGGAACTTGTATTCCAAAGAAGTCATGCACACCCTCTTCTGTCGAACCTTTCACTTTACCCAGGAGGCATGATTTGTACCTGCAGGTGTCATTTCAGTGTTTAATAAAACAATAAAGCAAAGGTTGCTGTGCACAGCTATGCAGAAGGGTACTGCAGAATACAGGGAGCACTATTTACATTATAGTGTTTGTGAATGGTGCTCCGTGGGGCTGAGTGACATACAGTCCAGGTGGTCCTATGCAAGGGACACTGGTAAATAGCATTTTTTTTATAAACTGAAAGCAATGGGATTTTGGAAGAGGAGGTAATTTGCATATATGATCAGAGATGAATGTTGAACTTTACCCTTCCAGCAAGATCAAATCAAAAATAGAATAAATTTTTATCTTATACGTAACATTTTTTACATTTAAAATTCTTTACACTTGGAATTTCTTGGTGTGGTTGTTTTCACAATGGCTTTCATAAGCACTTTTACAATTGAGTATAGTCTTGAAATTTAAGAGAGTGTATTAGTCATCATAAGATCACTGCTATAATGAACACGCTTGCAGTCTCAGTGGCCTAATGCAATAAACGTTTATTTTGCCCACACGTCATATCCTATGTGGGTTGCAGGTGTGGGCCCTTGGCCATACAATGTGGCATAGACCCGGTGTTTTAAATCTGGTGGGCCCTAAGTCCTCTGCCTCTGCCTCTGGCTAACAGATGAGATGTGCAGGAGAACTGGGAGTGGCATCTGTCACCTTCATCTGTGGACCACTTGGACGGAACTGAGTCCATTGACCCTGCCCAACCAGAAGGGAAGCTGGGAAACTTCGCCTAACCCTGTGCTCTGGGGAAAGAGGCACTGGGGCTTATGGACAAAAGTGAGTCCGTGCAAGGCTGATCTCTTCTCCATTTTCTTTCCACTCTAGGAGACTTCTTGGCATCATCACAAAAAAGGATGTTTTGAGACACATGGCCCAGATGGCAAACCAGGACCCTGAATCCATCATGTTTAATTAGCAACAAGGTGGCAATTATTTTGAGAAAAAACATTGACTATATCATTTTAAAATAAGTAAATAAATCAAAGATCATGCACTGGCAGCAGCAGAAACAAAAGCTTCCTTTGAAAGGAGGGGAAGAAGGATGAAATCTTTTTTTTTTTCAAAGCAAAACCATCAATGTAGACATTTTATAGCTTTAACCCCTTATGAGTTTCAAGTCGCATTTCTTAATGAGTTTGCTAACTGCCTTGGGGGCATATGGGTGGGTGTGAGTGATGTGGTTTCTAGGATGACATGGAACACGAGTGCTGCGTGGAGAACCTCTGGCCTCGTCTGCTCAAGGCTGATGTTGGTAACTTCGGAACACATGTGAAGCTTTGAGTCCAAGGGACAAAGGGGTACTGGCATGGCAATGTCCTTATTTATTGATTCTTGAAATTTTGCTGCTATGTTACTGAATCATACTAAAGACAGAGTGACGGCTGCAAGCCTACCCCAGTGGGTCTGCTCACGACCGTCCCATTTCTTGCTCCTGTTCTCAGCCCATTACCCAGTGTTTTGCTTATTTATCCAGTTTTGAGCCAACATCATGGGTGCTTGCCATGATGACCTGGAAGAAAACATTTCACTACGTCAGACCAAAACCTTGGGACTGACCAGCACCTTGGGCCTGGACGATGAACTACTAAAGCATGTTGTATTGCATGTTGTTTTCTCTCAGATGAGAGGCTGCATCCTTATCTTGAGGGACATACACCCAAGTATTGATTTACATCCCCATTGCATTTGCTTCATTTGCTTATTACTGTTGCCTGTGCATTCTTAATAATTGATCAGTCCAGCACTTTACATGGGTTGTGGCCTGTATGCACTCTGCTTGCCACAAGTGTGTTTTAATTTCCCAGTAGCATATGCAAGAGTCAAAACTGGCTCCCTACTGTTTCTACTTATTTTTCCTATGACTGTGAAGGGGATGAGGCATACAAGTTCTCAGTGGGAACTCCTCCAAATGGACTGGAAGAGAAATACTAAATTGATTCTAACTGTTCCATTCTCTTCTCTGTAGGATGCAAAATGTCCACTTTTAATGTATCTAGCATGCCCTTTCATACTAGCAATCACGGGACAGGACACAGTTCAATTTCATACAGCCCATTTAAACATTGGGCATTTGTATTTGATGTAATGATGCAGTTATTCTTTTCATCAGGACTCTGTCTTTCCTGCAGGGAGGAACTAAGCTATGTTTTAGGCCCCTTCTATGATTGGTATGATTTATCCTACTTGCCTCTTTACTTTAGTCTTTATCCTTCCCCTTTCCCAGAATCATCCTCATCTTTTTCAGTCTCATTGCCATTGAATATTGATGTTTCAGGTTTGTGTGCACCTGACTGCAAATAATAGGAAATCCAACAAGTAGTGAAGGGCTGAATAAGAAACCTGGGAGAGAGGCACCCCAGGACTGTCTCCATAATATCAACAGGGACCCAAACTCTTTGGCATTTCTTTTCTATCATCCTCATCCTCTGCCTTTGACTTATTGGCTCATAGTTGCAAGGTGGTGGCTGAACCTCCCAGTATCATGTTTGCTTTTTAAGTGGGAAAAAGAAGAAGGAGGCGATTAACAAGTTCCAATGTCTGTATCCGGAGAGCAGAGCTTTCCCCAACATGTTCAGCTGCACCAGTTGGTTAGAATTCTGTCACTTGTTTCCCTATGCCTACAAGCGAGCCTGGGAAGGAGATGTTTTACCTAGGCACATTTCTCTCTGAATGAAATCTAGGTTTTCCTGGTAAGAAGAGGGATTGGTTCTTGGGAGGAGAATATATCTGCCATGTGAAATCCCATCATTGTGCCCGTGTCACTGCCCTGTGTGTCTTCCTTACTCTTTCATTACTTCCTTGCTCCTCCAAACATTCTTCTAAGCACCTTGTTTCCCACCTTTTATCTCAGATTGACATAGAATGCCTAATTAGAATCTATCATTTCTTAGCCCTAATGAGAATTTTCATTTTGATAGAAACTTAGCTACAAGTGGGTTTCTATTAAAAATTCTAGTTATAGCGCCGGGGATTTAGCTCAGTGGTGCCGCCGCCTGCCTCGCTAGCACAAGGTCTCGAGTTTGATCCCTGGTACCAAAAGAAAAAAAAATTCTAGTTCTAAAAGGATACGTGCTCTCTGGATTAAAATATTTAAGTCAGATCATGCTGTCAACTATGGAAAATTTGTTTCCGTTACCAATTGCTTCCCTCCAGATTAACATGAAATAGCCACATCAGCAAGGAAATATCCAGTCAATGGAGAATTGCAACTTTGGTCTTACAATGAAATTTGTTGTCTCATTCATAGCACAAATATTATTTTTGGTACCGGGGATCGAACTCGGGACTGTGCGCTTGCGCGGCAGGCGCTGGAACCACTGAGCTAAATCCCCGGCCCCATAGCACAAATATTAAACAGTAGATCTTAGTGTTTTTATTGGGGTTTCCACAGGACATGTGGAGTTGGAGCAGGATTCCCCTGGACAATAAATCCTAAAGTTTTAAAGTTTACCTCATTTAGTTTCCCTCATATTCCCACGTGGCTCTCCTCAAAGCTGGCCGGTAACAGGAAAGAGTATTTGTCAGAGCCTGGCCTCATAATCCGGGAGGCCCTTTTAGCTGAAACAGGTAGCTTCACAGAGAGCAGAAAACAGTGGACAGGTAGCCAAAGGTCAGCGAGACCACAGAATTTTCTTTTAACCTAGTGAGGCCATGGAAGGGGCTATGGTTTACTCCAGGCCAAGGGCACCAAGAGGGAAATGGAGAGCTGTGGCCTTCTCCCAGTGCTCAGTGCACAGATGTTCTGGGCTGTATGGGAAGCCTTTGCAAGAATGACTTCGGAAATAACCCAGTCTTCTTTTCATTGCAAGTTGATCCTGGAGTCTGGTGTGGGGTTTGGGCTTTCCTCCATAGGAAGACGGTCAGATAGGCAGGTGAAGGTCAAGGGTGGGGACTCTGTAGTCGGGACTGCTACAGTTAATGGGCTTCTTCCCAAGGAGTCCACCTTAGCCACGTGGTCCACCCTGGCTAAGGCCTCAGCCGAGCTCCAGAGGGACACTGGCTAGCTCTTGGTCACTGTTGTAAAAGTACCTAGGTGGGATTCTGAGGGTGTTTGCTAGATCCTGGTGCAGAATTTCCATCCACTTTACCTGGTGGGAGGTGAAATAAATATATTTCTGAACAACGTTTGTTTCTTTTCCAGGTATTTGTAGAACATTCTGCTTTTTCTCTGACTCTATTTTTAACGTACAAAACCATGGCACACAGTGGAAAAGGGGTTCTCAACAGGGCACATTACTTGTGTCTTGTTTTCCCTCTCTATTACTGAGGAAATGGGCGGCAGGACACCAAATAAAGGGTATCCTAAAAGTGCTAGGTAAATGTTTTCCAAGTGTTTTTCAGTGCATACTTTGGGACTGCAGATGTTCCTGTGGCTGTTAGGGAAAGGTCAGTGTGCTCAAAGTGAGTCATTCAAAATTGATCACTAGGTGTTGCTTAAAAGCAGGCAGTCTCAAGGTTCTCTGCCCAGTACTTCCCCAAGGCCTTATGAAGGAGAGGGCTTGTAAACAGACACACTTTGAGTCCTAACAAGTCGCAGAAACTGAAGATGTTGGAGTTGTTTGTTTCATTTAGGTGAGATCTGATTACTTTAAATTATCAACATGTGCAAAGTCTACTTGGTATTCATTATCCAGCGCTGAGCTGGAAAAGATGTGAAACCCAAGGAGGAAGACTAGTGAGTTCCCATTTAATTGTAATATTATGCTTTCATTTTAATTTTGTGTAGTCAGTGTTTTATCAGACTCAGCTTCTAGCTTTTGAAATGATTTACATGAGAAAGGAGCCTGTATGTCTACCTTGGGAAACATTAACCAGATCCCATTTTCACCGGTTCGGTAATAACTATCTATTTGCTGTCCTAGGTGAGCTGGGAATGAGCCTATGTGCAACTTTTATGAGATATATTCGCATTTGGTGTTGGAACAACCACATAGCAACTTTTTTTTAATTGCAATGTTCTCTGTAAACATTGGCACCTTATCAAAAATTAAATGTTTGAACCACACTTTTAAAAATAAAACAAGCACAGAGTCCTCAACAAGCATATCATAAATGGAACTGATACTGTGATTTCACAGTCTGTTTCTGCCCAACAGATCCTCTGGAAACCTTGTCTGGTGACATGGCTGAGGCATGTAACAAAGTTACAGACCCATCCTTAAGACTGTTGTGAAGACTGTGACGTCATTTTGGTTGGCTTTAAAATCCTTTGTTCTTGGCTAAGTGGGCAACGACCAAAGAGACCAAATAAAAATTGAGGCCATGGCTTGAGACGTCCAAGAATAGGGCAGGACCACTGTCCCCAGGCCATCTGTATGTCTACTCTGTGTTGGAGGCTGAGGGGTACAGTTTGGTCTGATATTTCTTCATTCAGCCTTCATTTCCTGTGTGTGTGATATTGGGGATTGAACCCAAGGCCTTCATATTGAGCTACACCCCAGCCCTTTTTTATTTTTTATTTTGAGGCAGGGTCTCATTAAGTCCCTAAGTTGCCCAGGCTGGGCTCAAACTTGTGACCCTTCTGCCTCCGTCTCCCAGAGTGCTGCAGTCACAGATGGGCACCACCAGGCCAGGCCTCATCCTTTCTTTCAACAGAAAAATTTCTCTCTAGTACCCTGGGAACCACAAGGGCTTAAATTGTGTGTTTTTATTTTGAAAATTTTCAACCTTAAAAAAAGTTGAAAAAGAAAGAAAGAATGGCCACATACCCATGACCTAGAAGAGGTGCTGTTCAATATGGTGGTGAGAGGAGTCCCCTCTGACTAGGTGAGAGAACCAGCTGTGAGCACAGTAAATGCAAAAGTCCTGGAGTGGAAATGAGCCTACCCTGATGGGGTCCCACTAGGGATAAATAACTGAGGATATATCGGCTATGGGGCGAGAGCGGGAGTATTTGAAGTCCATTCTGTTTTTCCTTTGGAAGGAGAGTAGACATAAGCAGATGCCTTAGGGTATTGAAGGGCCAGGTAAAGACCTGGAATTTCAAGGAGTGACGTATTTGACTTGTGCTGTCCACAAACCATTCTGGTGGTTGGACAATAAGTATGGAAGCCAGGACTCTGGTTAGAGGCTATTGCAATAGATGAGCGATGTGGAGGCTGGCCTCAGGGAAGTTCTTGAGTTCTGGATGTATTTCCAAGGATAAGCCAACAGACTGGGTATAAGTCGCTTATTTTCAGACAGTGTAAAACCCCATGTCCACTACAGTTTCACCCCTCCCCCACATCTCGGCAGCATGGTGTTAACTGGTAAAACTCATGAAAGAATAGCCTTTTGTGGGCCTTGGCTATTTCTCTTTACCATGACATAGTTAAAAGCCAGAGGCAGAGAATGAACACACAGGATTTGACCCAAAGGTGACAACCCATCAGTCTTAATTCTGGGGGCTTAGCTAAGGCAAAGAAGGATGGCCTTGTAAATAAAAGTCTGGGTCATGCTGGGCTTCCTGGGCCTTCGTGGGTGGAGTCAGGATCAGACACTTCCATCTGTGCCCAGGCGATATGCAGATGCCCCGTTTTACATCTCTTCCCTCAGTTTATTGGTAGTTAATTGGCTAGAAAGAAGCTACCATATGTGAAGGCAGATAGGGAGCATCTATTTTTGGCAGTTCCTCAACATTGCATTTCATTAAAGAAACGGTTTTTTCTCTTTCCAAATGAGCAATAAGCAAAGAGCACCTTGTGGGGATTTGCAAACCCCTTTAGTCAGGGTTTGGCTCACAGGACGAAAGGAGCGATTTATATGTGATTCCAGCGATTGTTATGGAACACATATTTCAAAGATTAAACAGCTGTCCTCAATCCAAACAGATTCTGTCAGAGAAATTGAAAACACATCCATAAATTCTCGACCCACAGGCTGCCTGACAGGTTGGGTCCAGAGGACACTCGCTTGCTGGTAGAACATTCCTTCCTTCTGCCGGGGTCCGGGTCCCTTTCACTTACTCACACTCTTCCACCTGTTTCCAGCCTGCCTGAACCGGAGCGGAAATTGGAGCTTACTCCTTTTGCATGAACAGGTTTCCTTTTTTGTCAGTTTTCAAACTCCAGTCTGTCCCCAGAAAGACATTTCCAGGAATGGCTGCTGGACGGTTTACATGATTGTCAAGGAACTTTCCCCAGGGAGTTGCCAAAGCGAAGTGCTGGCTGGAGCCAGAGCCCCTGCTGGTTATTCTTATTACTATTATTGGTATATGTTTGTGATGCATAATCATTACATTCGTTTTGGGGAATTAGTACATGTATATGTACATATTAGTACACATCTTGCTCATTTTTACCCCCTTCCCTCCCGCCCTCCCGCTCCCTCAAGTCCCAGACCCCCTTCCCATCTCCACAGAGTCTACCTCCCTGTTTCCTGCCATCTCTCTTTTATTTTGCTCTTTAAATTATTTATATTTTGCATTTCTCACATAAGAGAAACCATGTGATACGAACTTTCTGTGTCTAATTTATTTCACTTAGCATTACAGTCTCAAAGATCCACCCATTTTCCTACAAAATTACTTTGATTATTTTTGATCCTCCTTCCCACTTTCCTCTCTGCTCTTGCCCCCAAACCCTTTCCCCCAAAAGTTGACCTCCCTGTTTTCTATCATCTCTCCTTAGACCTCCCGAACAGAACCCTGCTGATTATTAAAGAGCCAGGGAGAAAGAACAGGGCATTGCACAGTGGAAATGTGCTCACAGAGCTTGTGGACCCTGTGCTTCCCCAAGACCCTTTGGGGTGCCCGAGGACAAGTGGGTTCTGTGGTTCACTATTTGGTGGCAGGGGTGGGAGGGTCCAGGAAGTCTCTTTTTCAGAATCTCCAGCTGAATGCCCTGGGAGAAGTGAGTTAACTTTAGTGGATTACGATTGAGTCATCTGTGGGACAGGGACATTTCCTTACACTTCATCATTCCCGTGCAGCTGGGGCTGCCTGTGCCTGCAGTGCCACAGCAAGGGCAGGTCTGAAATGCTTCTGCCCTGGAGTGGAATCTGCATCTCTACCACCCCAAATGATTTGTAGGCAAAGTTTGAGAAGAGCTACCTTTGGTAATAGGGCCTGCACGAGGTGATCTCCTGATTTACTTCCAGCTCTAAGATCCAATGTCCTCCAGATTCTCTCACTTCCAATGCAAGAGGGAGGGATCCGCTGCTGTAGTGATCAGGCGAAGGAAGGAGCCTATGTCAAGAAACAAGGTAGCCTCTAAATATTCCCTGTCACAACTGCTCGCCTGTGTGGTGCTCTCTCGGGGGTCCTCCTCCTGGACACTAGTGACAATGTACACCAGATGAGTATGGCCGGCCTGTCCTGGGGACTGTAGGGTGTTGAGCATCCTCTGTGACCTCAGTCCAAGAGATGCCACTGTTTTTCCCCCAGTTGTGATACCCAAAATGTCTCCAGACATTGCCAAAGGACAGGGAGGACACAAATCCCCACTGTCCTGGCCCAACTGTACAGAAGGAAGCACTGTGATTTACAATGCTTGGGAAAAGGGACCCCTCCTTTTATCACTGTGGTGGGTTTCCTGTAAAGCTAGGTGAAAATTCCTATTGTTAAGCAAAGACTGATGGAGACTCCCCGTCTGCTTTAAGCAGAAAGCAGCAATTTAAGGTGGTGGTGGTGGTGAGTGCATTTGCTTTTCTCCAGAGAACTCAGTAGTGAACCTGGGAGGATCACAAACATCTTCCCTGGGAATAAGTCTTAGGCCAGTTGCAAATGTTTTCCTTCCTTCCTTCCTTCCTTCCTTCCTTCT
The DNA here is from genome assembly GCF_053883595.1 of Heterocephalus glaber. Taxonomy (NCBI): domain Eukaryota; kingdom Metazoa; phylum Chordata; class Mammalia; order Rodentia; family Bathyergidae; genus Heterocephalus; species Heterocephalus glaber. The sequence continues at coordinate 20,496,781 of NW_028258369.1, read as the reverse complement.
CTTTCTTTCTTCCTTTCTTTCCTTCCTTCTTTCTTTTCTTTCCGTCACTGGGGAGTGAACCCAGGCCTTTCACACTGAGCAACATCCTGAGCGCCTTTTTCCTTTTTCCTTTGAGAGAGGGTCTCACTAAGTCTCTAAGTTGCCCAGACTAGCCTCAAACTTGAGACCTTCCTACCTCAGCCTCCCAGAGTGCTGGGATTGTAGGCATGTGCCACCATGCCTGACCAAATGATGACTTTGAAGTGAGTGACTTCACTTTTGCCCATCTGGGAGATCACCCTGTCTTCCTCACTTGCCTTCATGCTCAGGCCATACACATGAGCACGGAGAGAAATCGCTCTTTGCTTGTTACATCTCATTAGAGTCCAGCTGCTTCAGCTGCTTGAGTCAACTTTGAATAGTTTTGTCTTTATTGGAGGCTTAGAGGAGTGGTCAGCAAATTATACACATAGCCAATTCAGGCTGCCACCTATTTTTGTAGACCAAGTTTATTGGGACACAGCCATGCTCATACATTTATGTATTGTCTATGGCTGTTTGTTTTTGTCTGTGGCTGCTTTTGCGCTATAATGGTAGAGTTAAGTAATGGCAGCAGGCATCTGGCCCACAAAGCCTAAAATATTTATTATCAGGTCCTTCACAGAAAAGGTTTGCTGGCCCCTGGGCTAGAGTAAATTAGGGTCACCAAACCATTGGATAGCTACCAAAAGTAATTTAACTTTCTTACATTGGGTGGAAAAAATGAAGAAAAAAAACCCAAGCAAGGAGAGACACGTGTGTCAGAGGAATAAGATGAATTTGTTAAAATGCTTTCCTACCCTCCAACTTTCTCCAACAGCTTAACTTGTGCCAGAAATATCAGCCCTGACTTAGATATTAACAGAGGTGTTAATGGCCTCTGTTAAAATTTAAATGTTTTCTCTGAGGGAAACTTACACCTAGAATTTGAGTAGCCCTATGTCATTAACATTTGAGTAGCCTTATATCCAAGGACTTCTCAAGGGTCTGGTGAGGTAAAAATTATTATGGCCATTATTCAGAGGGTGATACTGAGGCCAGAGAGGTTAAAAGCACAGGAGAATGACCTGTGGAGATCATACCAAATACTGATGCTTTGGATCCATGCCCCGAGATTCTGATTAAGTCGATCTTGGGTGGGGGTGTACCACCAACTTTATAAAGGGTGCAGTGTGATTCCAATGTGAGTTCAAGACTGAGAACCTCAGGACTCTGGGGACATGCCCAAGTAAGTATGTGGTAAGAGGGAGCTTAAACTCAGCTTTCCTTGGTGCCTTCAAGTCCAGAACATTTTCCTTCAACAGAACAGCCACTAATTAGCTTCTTAGTCTGCTGGTTGGAGTCAGCTGGTGGTTCTCAAAGCGTAGTTCTTCCAGCAGCAGCATCTGGATTACCCAGTGATTAGTTAGAAATGTGAACTCTCTGGCCTACCCCGGACCTATCAAGTCAGGAAGCCCTGGGCCAGGCCTGTCTATCTGTGTTTTAAGGAGCCCTGCAGCTGGTTCAGCGGCAGTAGTAGCATGAGACCCATTGGCCTATGGGAATGGGAAAGGGGAGAGATGTGTTTTGATGGAGATAGTGTAAAGTGCTAAAACCAGCACACACATGGAGCACTCACATACATACATGTGCACTTGCATAGACCTGGAGCAGGCACTGCCTCTGGGACATTAGACCTGGGTGGGGAGGAGCAGAATGAGTGTGAAAAGTGATGGGAAAAGTGAGAGTTTCAGGCTGTTGAGGAAGTATGAAGAAGCCTGGACAGCACAGAAAAGAAAAGGAGCCCATGGGCACGGGGTAGGGGGTGAGGCAGCTACAAACTGAATTTGCCCGTGGGCTGCCCTGAAGGTGTTACAAGAATTCGTACATTTCTTTGTTGTGCTGGCAAGTCAGAGGTGTTTTTTTTTAAATTTTATTTTTGGTTTTTAAGGTTTTGAGGTTTTTTTTTCCTGAATCAAGCACTTTGTAGTGATTAAATGAGCCCCCTTCTGCTTGGAGCCAGAGTCACATTCTTTGCTTCGATTCGATCCCAGGTGCTCCTTTTTAATTGCATTTCGTATTCAACAGTGTAGCCATCCCCTTCCCAGAGCAGGCTGGCCCCCTAATCACTGCAGTGCTTTTGCCCCTGCAGCTGGGACTTCAAAGGCCTCAGAAGTCATATTGTAATGTGAGCTCCAAATTGTCCCCGAGACAGAACCCAGACAGGCTTTGTCAGTCAAGGCTCATCAAGGGGAAAGGATATCTGCGTGGCATGGAGGTCAAAGAATGCTGCCTCATCCCCAGTCTCTCCCCAGGCCTCCCCGGCCACAGCACTGCCATTCCTGATCTGCAAACCACATCGAGACATACATGACTCAAGGGTGCACATTGGTCGCCCAGACTGAGGGGACAGGCACATATGCCTCGGAAAAAATGTTTGTTTCAAGCAAACATTCACAGCACCAGCTGCCAATGGGAGAAGAAAAGCAGAGAGGAGGACTCCAGCAGACTGACATGGGAAAGTATAAACAATGATTACAGGATCCGAAAAAAGAGCTGTAGTTGGGTGAAATCACATCATCTGATTTGGGTTTTGTTTTTGTAATTACCGGGCCTCAAGAATATAACTGCAGAGCACATGGTGTTTCCAAAATGGGTGGGGCCACGTGAGCCTGTGACAATTTCAAGTCTGCACTTTGACATTCAAGTTGGACTCCAAGAGTTAACAAGAGCAAGCCCTGCTTTAAATAGTAGCTTAATTTTAAGTTCCACATCATGGTCCCTGGAAGCAGATGGGATATCTTGTGCTTCTATTTTCTTTCTTCAGCCTGGAGCTAACATAGAATATTGATTCCTAATGTGAGAATTCTGAGGGTGAAAACTTGGCATTGGCTTTCTTGGTCAAATCTGTGTTTCTCAAGGTCAAGGAGCTATGTCTCCATTCTTTCAGTGTCAGCTCAGGTACCATGTATATTGATGATTATCAATGGAAGCATTCGAAGAGTGGAAAAATGTTGAAAACCTCTTCTTTAGCTGTGACCTTTTAGAATAAATCAGGAAAATCCCCCTGACAGAGTTTTTTTGGAGATGTGGAGCTTTTTCCCAGAAGAGACCCATCTGCCATTGTGTAAAATGTTACATAAAACACTAGGTGTCAAAAGGAAATAGTAATCGGCTTGGTGTTAGATAGTCTGAGAGGGGCTGCTTAGTTGAGAGACCCCGAATTTCCAAAGAACAAATATGAAAGTGGAGTCTGAAGACTCTCCCTGTCCTAGTGTATCTTTGATCAAACTGAACCTGCAAAGAAGTATGGCAGGTTCTAAATGCCACAGAGACTAACTGCTCGGGAAATCCATGCTGGTGACTTTACTGAACATGTCACATCAAAGGGAAAGAATGCCCCACTGACTGGAAAGTTCTTCTGGTGTACAATGTCAAGAGAGAATAGAAATGCGATTAAATTTCAGGATTTCTGGATTTGGTTAATAGATTCTGTCTTTCAAATATAAGAACTTGAAGTGATTCTGTTGCTTTAGTAGAAAAATATCCAAAAGGTGCATCTAATAACCAGGTCTGAAGAGGAATGAAAATATAACTATCTAGAGAGAGTATTGTAATCTTTAGATAAGTGGTACAAAAAAAATTATTTTCAGCCATGGCATCCAAGATGGCAGCAGTTCCCCAGCACAGATACTTCCAAAGGCAGATTCCGGGTTTTAGGCAAATCTCAGGACACTATTTGCAATGTGTTCTCCCAAGGAGTTAAGAATATGCCATCCCAAAATATGCAGCTCTGGCATGTTGGGTATTTTGAATTAAAGGCACTCAAAACAAGAGAAGAAATTCCCATGTGAAAGATGTCCTTCTTATAGGAAAAGGAATAACATTCTTACCATCAGTGATAGGAAGCTGAAACCAAGAGAAATCTGTACAGACCTTGTTAAAATGTCTCTTGCCTTTGAAGCCTCCTCACATAGTTCGATTGTTTTTGTACAGTTTACTATTTTTTTTCCAATTCAACATATAGTGATTGGGTCTAATTGCTTCTGTGAGCCTTCATTCCTTATACCTCATAAAACTTGCATTAGATAAATGTGTATGCTTTTCTCCTGTTAATCTATCTTGTGTCAAGTTAATTCTCCAGCCCAGCCAGGACCCTCAGAGGACGGAGGTGGAGTTTTGCTACCCCTACAGCTCCTTTCTTGAGATTGAAGGAGCCTAGAGCAACATGTTGGAGAATGATTTGAGGAGAATAAACATTCTAACTTACATACTATAAAGAAGAAGAAGACTATGTATGCTGCAGTATTTCACATCATTAACAAGCCACTTAAAGCTCACTTTGCAGCTGCTGATGCAGAGCTGCCTTGCTAGATGTCAGCTCTTGCACCCCACGATAGCTGTGAAGGCTCATGGTGGCTCCATCTTATGTCTGGAACAATCCATCATTAAAACCCAGAAGACCTAAGACAGAGCAAACATTTCTTTTATGTTCCCTTCTGTTGTTTGGGGCCAAAAGGTCAAGCTATCTTGGTTTCTCTTCCCTTTCTCTTCCCTTTCTTCTAAGCGGCTAGCTCTATCCCACTGCATCCCCCTCCCAGTGCTTGAGATAAAAAATGCCATTTTGCTCCATCCTGGGCCAATCAAAATGTCTCCAGCTCCCTCGGATCCTCATATTTTCCAGAGGGCAGCGGCTACAAATTCAATAAATCTCTACTCTGAATACACATCATTTCTCACGATTAGGGCTGATAGACTTGAGTGCTAAAACTCCAGCCTCACCTTCTTGAGACTAAGGAGCTGAGAGACCAGACGGAGAATTGTGTCTTGCCAAAGGGGAATTACTGTAGCTGAGATCTGATTCAGGATCAAATGATGTTTGGTCACCATCTTCACAGAGATGAAGCCTGCTAAACTTATCTTTCGAAGAGTTTTTCCTTTGGCATAGGATGGACATGGATTTTGAGTCCAGGCTCTGCTACTTCCTAGGTGTATAGCCACAGGCAAGTCACTTGACCTCTCTAAGTTTTAGTTTTCTCATCTATAAAAGATTTTAACTCATATATCTATACAAACTTGTTGAACACAGTATCTGGCATAGCATAAATGTTTACAAATATGATCGTGGCAGACAAAACTCCATGGTCTCCTCTTCCTGTGCTCACGGCTAAACTACATTTCCCAGCTTCCCTTGCAAGTAGATGTGACCACATATTGCTGCTAGCCAATGGAATAAGAGCAGAAATGAGCTTCATAAACCCCGTGTGTAATCCTCCGCAGTCTTCTTTTCTGCTGGGCTGGAATTGTGTTATGGTTCAGATCAAGAATGTCCCCCAAGAACCTCATGTACTCAGAGGCGGGGCTTGTGGAAGGTGAATGGACTATGGGGACCTATAGCTGACTTTCTGTTAGGAGGTGGGGCATACTTAGAGGCAGATCACTGGGGACATGACCTGGAAGGGTCCCTGGCTCCTCCCTGCTGTCTCTGTTTCTCGGCCACCACGAAGTGAACAGCTTTCCTCCATCTAGGCCCTTCTGCCATGCTGTTACTGGACTGCTGAACATGGACTGGAACTTCTGAACTTTGAGCCAAAATAAACCATTCCGTCTTTAAATTATTGGTGTCAGGCATTTTGTCCCAGTGATGAGGAAAGTGACTAAGACAAATGGAGACGATCCAGGACGACCTTGGAAGCCGTGTGTTGAAGATGGCAGCTCTGAGGTCAGCCTGGGCCTCTGAAGGACTATAGAGGACCACTTGCCAGGGGCCTGTTTACCTGCCCAGGACTGTCATGTGAGTGAGAAACCAAGGTCTCTGGTGTTGAGTCATTTTCCACTCTGGAGTCAGTTTGATAAATTCCTAGAAGTATGTAGAATCCAGCTTGTACCAGCTCACAAAAGCTGATGGTTACATTTACTGCAGGAGCTTTGGAAGTCATTTGATGTCATATTTCTAAGGTTGAAATCAGCCATGGTGGGAATATTTACACCACAGAAATTGGCAGATACTATAAACCAGGCCCCTTTTTGCCCCATTGGAACATTCACCAGCATATCACTGGTAGGGAATATATCATTTTCCTCATTGCCTTATCCTAAAGCTTCATAACCTGATGTGTTGTATGTTTGTATGACTCAAAAATGTTTGTGGCTATGAATCAAGGTAAGACTTGAACAAATCAAACAAAGAATCATGAAAGGATGAAAATAATATTTAGGCTTAGATAGAGCATATGACAAAATGACAGTTTAACCTTTGCCTGTTTGAAATAGGGATATTTGGGGCCAAGGGTATATTTTTGTGTTTTGGTTTTCTTTAGAAATTCTAGGTCTCCCTGGATAAAGAAGATGTGGTTTCTTTATAAAATGGAGTACTACTCAGCCATAAAGAATGAGAAACTAGAGACATTCATAGCTAAATGGATGCACATCGAGGCCATACTCTTAAGTGGAATAAATAGGACACACATGTGTAAATACTGAATAGTTTCTCTAGTGTTAAAAACTGAAAGTGTAAATAAGGATCAAAATGTATAACAGATAATGTGAAATAGGAAGAAGAAGTCCAAAGGGGAAGGGGAATTGGGAGGCATGGGGGAAAGGAAAGAAGGGAACAGAACAAATATGAGAAAAGGAAAAAAAATGGAAACAGAGTCTTTGGGTGGAGGGGTTGAAGGGAGGGCAGGGTAATGGGGAAAAAAATAAGAACCAAGATATATCATGCAAAGGTATAACTTCCCAATAATGAATGTCATCATATTGTGTACCTAAATTGGACCAATAAACTTAATGAGTAACAAAACAAAACCAAACAACCCCAAACATTTAAGCAGAAAAAAAAAAGAAATTCCAGGTCTCCAGCTTCTTTTAGCCCTCGTGCCTTGACAGATTGTCACTGGTCCATCTGTACGCGGGTGTCTTCCAAAGCACGGTGATTCTTCCCTTGTTCCCAAGCACTCCATAATGGCAGGCCCCCCGGCCAGGGCCTTATTCTCTTCATACTCCTGGAAGGAAGCCTAGGCCATTAGAGGGGACTGTCTCGGTCTGGGCTCCCCCAACAGCAAGCCTTGCAACCAAGTGCGAGCTATGTATTCAGAATATGATGGCAGGAAATAGCATGAGGGAGTATGGGAAGAAGTGGAGACAAGAAGGTAGACAAAAAAGGAGATGTTATCCAGCACATTGCTGCTGTGGGCAGCTGGAGAAAGTGGAAGACTGTGAAGAACTTATAGTTCAGAGTCTTGCTCCAAACAGAACAAGGAGACTGGAGTCTATTAGTTCTTTTCAGTCACTGGTCAGTGTAGTGCCATGTGCCGAGGATTCACATAGCCCATCTAGGCAATCGGACTGTCTCTAGCCTTTCATTACCTGGACCCCAAGAATCTATTCTGCCAAGACTTCCTAGCTTTATCAGAGGTGAGCTGACTCCCTTATTCTGACTTCTCATTCTGGACTTCACATGTATTCTCTTAGTTGACCTTGACTTTAACTCCAATTTCACACTCACCCCAACTTCTGTATGCATTTAATTTCCTTCAGTACATCAGTGTACAAGAACAGATTTAAATCACAGTTTCAAACCCTGCATAACGAAGGTTCTTCTTTTACGATGCAATATGATTAGGCCATCTTGGACTAAATATATGTTTTGCTGAAATTTCTGCACTGCGGTAGATAAAACTTGTCCCCAAAGATGTCCCCATCCTATTCCCAGAAGATCATCATGTCATTCTACATGGCAAAAGGGAGTTTGCAGATGTGGTTGAGTTAAGAGTTTGAGATGGGGAGATACACTAGGTTATCCAAGTGTGATCATAAGTGTCCTTATTAGAGGGAAGGCGAAGGGTGAGAGTCTGAGAAGCAGATGTAGCAATGGAAGTCGATCTGAGGATGTGGAAGTGTGAGCCAAGAATGCTGGGAAGCTTCCAAAAGCTGAAAAGGGCTGGAAAAAATTCTCCCCCAAAGCCCTCAGAAAGAATATACAGCTGTGCCAAACCTTTACTATTAGCCTGCAATATCCATTCAGATTTCTGCCCTCTAGAGCTGTACGACAGTAACTTCACGTTATTTTAAGCCACCGAGTTGGTAACTTGTTATAACAGCAATATGAAACTGTACATGTTCAAGTCTTAAAGATTATGAATTTTTGAATTGTTTTTGGAGGATCCAATGTAATTGTGATGTTTGGCTGCCTTTTTCTCACTTGGTTTCAGGCATAAGCTTTGTGCATTAACTACAACTGAATCAAGGTCTATGCTGGCTGTTCTCTGAGACCTGCTCTCACTAATCAGCTGGCAGCTTCACAGGGCAGACACCCTGACCTCACACATTTGTGGTAGGCTATTGCGAGAAGGAAATTGGCCGTTGACGGCAACCACTGATGGTGGCCCAGTTAAGTCTGGATTAACTGCTGCTTTTGATTATCTGCACTATTTTTTGTGGATAATCTTTCATCCAGATAATTAAACATTCTCTTCTCCAACATGCTCCTTGTTGGGCACTGGAAATCCCAAGGTTTTGCAGCACCACTCCTCTGGTAGCATCTTCAAAATACCAATAACTTCTGTGTGCTCACCAATTGCATAATAACAACAAATATTTCCTGAACACTTTCCTATGCAGGCCAGACTGCAGGCTAAGCACTTGCTATATTTGTTACATTTTGGAATACGCACTCTGAGCTGAATGCACCATGGCTCTCTCCATTTTACAGATGAGGACATGAGAGTCAGAGAGGTCTTGTGACTTATGGATGCTCACACAGCTCACGCACACCACAACTCCCTTTGGAAGCCAGGCAGTCTGTTTCTCAAGCCAACACTTCCAACCAGCAATGATGTTTTTATGCTTTTATTGGAAGTGGCCCAAGTTTGTTTCCAGAAATAGAGAAATAGAGCTGAGGTTAGCATCTAGCTTTTTTGTTTGTAGTGAAAGAGTCCAAGAGTTAGGAGGCAGAAAAGGCTCCTTTTTTAACTGTTGCACTTTCTTTGGGACAAATGCTTGGGTAATGACAGTGACTGTTTATGTGTCATGGTCCTGTATTTCTTTTTATTTCCTTGATGCTGAACTTTACCTCCATTTTGCAAAGAAGCAAAGATTAGAATTCTCTTAATGTTTAGTGATTAGAATGAGTTGAAAAGGTTTCCTGCTTATGTTCATTGGTCGTGTGGAGAGAAGTCCTAATCAACATAAGACAGTCACTGGTTATTTCTGCATTTTAATTCCCTCAGTTTAGTTGTAGTCCCCATCTGCCTTACCTGTCAATGATCTTGCTGTCATGTTTAAGTGGTCTGACAGCTGCATAGCCTTTATAAAGCTCCAGTGTTCCTTCCTTTTACATTAGTAGCTATACTGTCAACATAATGCTTCTCAACCAGGGATGATCTTGCTTCTCAGAGGACATTTGGTAATGTCTGGAGACATTTTTGATCATCACAACTGGAGGAATATGCTACTGGCATCTATTGGATTGCATTAGTTTCCTCATATTGCTGTACACATCAAAGCACCACAACTTTGATGGCTTAAGATAACCAAAATCAATTCTCTCACAGTTCTGGAGGCCAGAAGTCTGAAATTAAGGTGTAGGCAGGGTTGTCCCTTCTGGAGACTCCAAAGCAAAATCCTTGCTGTGTGTCTCTCCTAGCTTGTGATGGCTGCTGGCAATCCTTGACATTCTATGGTTTGTGGCAACATCACCCCAGTCTTTGCCTCTGGCTCTGCATGGCATTCTCTCTGTCTTGCATCTCAAATCTCCTCCTTTCTCTTATAAGGACACCTATCACTGGAGTTAGGACCTGCCCTGAATCCAGGATGAGCTCATCCGGAGATCCTTAACTTGATTATATCCGCAAAGACAAATGCCATATCCGAATAAGGTCACATTCACAGGTGCTGGGTGTTAGGGCTCGGGCATACATTTTGGGGGAACATTACATGGCTTGCTACAGAACTAGAGGGCAGGGATGCTGTGAAAATCCCATAATGCCCAGAACAGCCTCACAACAAAGAGGTTGGCAAACCCTGCTCTGCCCTGAGTGAGAAATTCAACTATGGCAGAGAACACCTCCCACTGGCCCTCAAGCTGTCCAGCCAGCTGTGATATGCAGGGTGACCTGATGCAGGCAATGAGGCCGGATGACAGCTGGGACTTTCATATTCTATAGTGTGAAGGATTGTTTCAATACATGGAGGCCATTTGTGCCCAGTAGGTGGCAATCAAATACCCCATATTACTAAGCCTGGTGTGCAGATGACACAAAAGGTAAGAAATTAATACAACTTTCAGAAGTGTGAGGGTTCAGATATATAGACCTATAATTTGCACCTTTCTCTCTTAAATGCAAAATACGTATCATATCTCTGATTTCTTAATGTAGGCTCGTAAGTTTCGTCCTTCTCCAGCCCCTTCCTTACCTTAATGATTACTCTGTTTGGATAGAGTGAGGGTTTCTTGTCTGTAAAGGGCCAGATAATAACTATTTTGGGCTTTGCAGGCCAAGAGGCAAAACTGAGGCTATCACATGGGCTCTGATATAGTAAGGAAGAGAAATCCTGCCCACCTTTGCCTCGTTTGCTGGGGAGGTTGGTCCTGGGTGGTAGGCAACTCTGTACCCAGTTGCCATTTGCTGTGGGCTTTCTCAGGAGGAAGATCCTAGGGTGGAGGCCAGGCTCCAGGAGGAGGGGGCAGGTGGTAAGTGTGGTGGGGGAGGCTTACTGCCTCTCTGCCCTGGTGACACCTAGACCCTGGTATACTCGCCCCTCTTCCTGGAGATCTGGGTCATTCAACTTGTGCAGCTGGCCGGAGGACTCCTAGACTCCATGGCGCCCAGAAGTTGCTGGTAGCAGAAGCCTCAATGTGTTGATGGTGCCAGTACAGCCCCTGAATAGCAGCTACTGGCCTGGGAGGTAGGTTGTGGGAGCAGAGGCAGAAGTAGGGGTGGATGGGCATGCTCTGGCTGGTCTCACAGAGCACAGTGCCAGCCTGTTTCAGCGACATCTTTGGGTCTTACAAATACAAACTGTGGCCTGGATTTGACCCACAGGCCATAGTCTGCCAGACCCCAGTTGGACCATATGACAGGTACATAATTAGTCCTTTTTGGCTTGACAAACTACATGTTCCATTTGGGATAGTGCAGTGCTAAAAGCAGTAAGAACCATCTTGCATCCTTGTGCTAAGTCAGTCCATGGGGTTTATAAATAATCTATTAAAGCTCTGAAACATGGGTGCAAGACAGTTCCCCTGTGCAAATAGATCTGCAGGCCAAAGAGGTACCCAAGATCAGAGTGCTCAAAGGAATATGCTGTCCTTTGTATTTTGAAGTTTAGCTCCTCTACTCATACCCCTCCAGCCATCTTATTGGAGTACACAACCCTGCAAAACTATAGTCACCAGAGATCAGATTCAATTTACTCTTGTGATATATAGTTTAGTTTTGGCAAACTAATGTTTTGGGAATAGTGACTATTGAACTTATCTTGTCTATTACCATATAATCCTCAAAGACAAATATTAGAAACAGTATGTTTGGAAAGAATAAAAGAGCAGCAAACTCCAACATTGAAGTTTTAAATGTCATGAACTGCATGCCACATGAGCCCACTGTCTGGCATTTGCAATATGGATGTTTTGGTGAGACAAGAATGCCTTTCTAGTCAGACCCTAGAAAATTGTCTGCTATCACAGTAGCAACCACTGTCTGCCAGCAAGTACTCTTCCCTTACTTAAAAAGAATCAGACCCTCCAAATTTAAAGACCCAGTCCAAAAGTGGGCATCTGAAATGAGTAGACACTTCCCAGATGAAGAAGTACGGCAAGTAGATCTATGACAAAATGTTCAACATCACTGGTCATTCAAGAGATGCAAATGCAAACAATGCTGAGATTCCACCTCACCCTAGAAAGAATGGCTATTATCAAGAAATCAACCAATAACCAGTGCTGGCGGGGCTGTGGGGAAAGAGGAACCCTGCTCCACTGCTGGTGGGAGTGTCGACTGGTGCAACCACTGTGGAAATCACTATGGAGATACCTCAAAGAACTAGAACTAGAGGTTCCATGTGACTCAGCTATTTCCCTTCTTGGTGTCTTTCCAAAAGAAATAAAAACAGAGTACAGCAATATATGCTCACCCATGTTTATGGCAGCATAGTTTGTGATAGCTAAATCTTGGAAACAGTCCAAATGCCCATCAACTGATGAATGGATAGAGAAGACATGTTTTTTTTTTTATACAATGGAGTACTACCCAGCCATAAAGAAGGATAAACTTGAGACATTTCTAGGTAAATGGATGCACTTTGAGACCATACTCTTAAGTGAAATAAATCTGACACACATATGTAAATATCACATTTTTTCTCTGGTGTGAGAAACCGAAAGTGTAAATAAAGTCCAAAATCTATAATAGATATTGCAAAATAGGAAGAAACTATTCAAATGGGAAGGGAAATGAGGGAGGGGGAGGAGGAAAGGAAGGAAGAGAAAAGAAAAGAAAGAAAAATGGAAACAAAACTTTTGTAAATAAGGAGGGGAAGAGGGGTTGAAGGGAGGGGAGAGGAATGAGAAAAAAAGAAGAATCAAGATACATCACGTGCAGGTACAAATTCCCTGTGATGAATGTGATCATTATCTATATCTAAAATGTACCAATAAAATTCATTAATTAAAAGAAACCTCACCAGGGATGGAGATGTAGCTCAGTGGTGCTGCTGCCTTCCTCGCAAGCACAAGGTCCTGAGTTCGATCCCCAGTACCGCCAAAAAAAAAAAAAAAAAGAAAGAAACCTCACCAAAATGCCTTCTCAAAAGGGAGGCACAATTTCTCAGTTTATTCTGCTGGCTTTGTGTTGTATCCTCGTTGGCTGAGCGCTTACCAGTCCTCTCCAAGGCAGCTCGGATCAGGCTCCTGGAAAGTCAGCTCTTACTCCTTTTTCTCTGAGTGTGGTGCGAAGCCTGGGGACCCTTCAACAACTCTTAATTTTGCACAAGTTCTGAACTAAACAAATTTTTGACCTGCTGCTCTGCCATAGAAGTGACCAACAACCACCAAAACCAGATTTTTTTCCTGGAAAAATGGGCAATCTAAGACAATAAATGAGGGGCCCGAGTCTAGGGAAGAGGGCAGAGATTGGCTTTCAGACTTCCCAAACCGTGTTCTGCTTCAGTCACGAACAGCCTTCAATGATCTGACTGTACTGACAAGGGGAATATCTTGGAGGGAACCTTAATGCTCAGAGACGTGGCTGGAGGTGCTAAGATAGCTCCCTTGCATCCCCAGACCCAGATTCTTGCCCATACGGACAGACGGAAAGCGCCTGAGGGGAAAGGGGCACTCACAGGGATTGGGCTACTTCTTTGGACCCTCTGCACCTTCTGTGGTGTTTGATTTTTTGCTGCTGAGGTTTCTTCTGGGCTTGTGCAACACGACTGTAACTGTGTAAGTGCAACAATAATCAATATCCTCCTCCCTGTTCTCAACATGGGGATCATAGGGCTTTGGTTTTGGCCTTCTCGTCTGTACACCCTCTTTCATTGACTTTTTCCAGGCTTCTGGTTTTGCCTCTTCCCCCTGTTTTGGGCCTGGGACCTGTCTTCAGAACTGCAGACTGGTTTCTCTCACTTCCGGTGTGAATGCAGCTGAACCTCCCGCAGGCACTTCAGACTCAATGTGCTATCTACAAGAGCCACTTTTTAGATTCAAAGACACTGGGAGTTTGGAAGCGTTGGCATCTCTAAGGAGATTCAGCATCCTCGTCAGTGTGGGAGGAGACCGATGGGGAGCAGTCAGTGAGAATGCTCCAGCTCCCGGAGCTGACAGGGAGGGGGCGAGAGGTGGGGAGATGGAGGTGGTGGTGTAGGGATGATGGTGGTGAGGGTGACGGGTGACTTAGGGGAAAGGAAGAAAGGATGATGTTGATGAATTCCAAAAACCCAACTGAAACCAGCTTAAGCACACAAACACACAGAGAAGAAAGAAAAAAAATTCATAATTTTTTTGGCTCAAAGAATTAGGAAGTTGCTTCAGGAATAGCTGGACCCAGTTATACTAACAGTGCTATCTATCAGAGACTGAGTTCCTCCCTAAAGGAGGCTGGGACAAAGGCTTGGGAGCTGGTAGTTTGAGAGTGGCCCTGGAATGGGAATGCAGGAGAGCTAAGAGAAGAAAGCATTAATGAGTTGGCTGGCACTGTGGGAAACTGGAGCTTGATGCCATGGGATCTTCAGGAGGGCCTTAGGGAATTAATTTCAATACTGTCCTTTCAAGGGAACAGAGAGGGGAGAAGTATTGATCTATTTTGGCTTTGTCTCATTTCTCAAGTGTGGCCCTGAGGCTACTAGATGCCCCCCCCCCAACATTTATGGACTGCACATTTGAGTGCTGAGCAAGTTCTACAGGTGTCTCTCAAGGGGGCAGCCTCAGGGTAGAAAGTGAATTCGATGCAGCCTCAGAGGGGTGTAGGTGGAGAACATTGCTGGAGTACACCTATGGGAGGCTGGGCAAAGCCTGCGTGGAACGGATCTCAGGAGCAATGGGCGGAACAAGGGCAGAGACCAAGAGGATTTCAAGGGGCCCATAAAGGTGTCTTATCCCTAACCAGTGTGTCTCATCTCCCCGGCTCTTGCTCTGCACCCTGCCTCTGCTTGCCTCTGTCTGGTTCTCAGACAGGTTTATCCACATGGTGACAAGGCATCCTTAATGGTTATGTGGCCCTTGGAGTTCATCACGGCAGAGAAAGAGACAGACCCTGGCCAATCCATACCTAATGTTTGAAACTGATACCCCTTGTCCCTTCTTAGGCTATGTGCTCAACACTGTGACCTGGACGGCAAAAGATACCTAGTTCTTGCCCTGCTAGAATGCCTTCAAGTTGAATGTGGGGCTATTTGCCAATGGAAGGATGGCTGCTTGTGGCACATGGAGAATTGCTGCTCAGATCCTTCTTCAAGCTTCAAAATAAACTTGCTGACAAGCAAGTTGGGAGTGTGCTTGGCTGACTGCCTCACTTTGGAGCCAAGGGCATGCTCTTCTTAGAGGAGTTCCAGCCAAGGGCTAACTAAGCAGTTCTACAAAGGCCGTGGCTATGTGTGCCCAATGCAAGACTCTTCTAAAGATATCTGCTCAGGTGCTTCCTGTTGGGTCACGTCGGCATCAGAGCCTGGAAGCTTACTCTGCCCAACACTGCTTCCTCTCTTCTCTTTTTCAGGTGTTTTTCTCCAATATACCTGTCTCATCCATAACTCCTCTTGGTGCTGCTTCCTGATGAACCCAACTGGCACACAGGACAGTGAAGAAGTAACCAATGTTCTCTTAGGGGATAAGGGAACTTTAAAAAGTGAAGGAGGGAAGAAAAGAAGGAAGGGAAGAAGAAGTACTTCTAACCACACTCTCTGAAAAAGCCCAGATGCAGTCAGAGCGGCTTCTGCTCATGGAGGCTTTGACCCCATGCAGACTCTCATGTACACCTGCATGAATTTCAGCGGTGACCTTGACATCAGTTGCCATCTACTGACAGGCACATTAGAGAAGGGGAGGCCGCTTCTTCATGTGGGGGTTGGCCTTGCTCAACTGGAGAGCCAAGGTCAGAGGAAGAGTAAAGAAACACATTATTAACTTAGACTTGAGCGTTCTCATTTCTCTGAGACTACTCTGTCTAATGTGTCTCTAAACACCTGGTTTGTGCATCATTAGCCTTACATTTACAAATCGAGAGTGAATTTTATGAGAAGGTGGCACATAAAATTATGGGTCTATAAATGACTGTCATAAGCCAGGCAAGTAAAAGGCATAAATTCCAAGTCAGATGGTATGAAGAAATTGAGCAGAAATTGCTGTTATTTTCACTGGCATGCAAACAAAACTAAACAGAATCCTTTTTCTTCTGTGTGTTCAGGAGTCAGAATGCATTGCCATGGTGACTTCTTGTGCTGACTTGTAAGGGAGCAACATAGACATTTTAGTTCATCAACCTGACTTCTAATCTTGGAGATTTGATATGAATAAAAATAAAAATGTTTTCCTGCAGTTTCTTCATCCTGAAAACCCAGTATGGATCTCCAGCAGGGTCACAAAGATTTTCTCGAGGCATTAAGGGACAAATTAAAGGCAAACACTATTACCATCATGTTTGTAGCTGGATAAATTGAACAAACTACAAGCTACAAGCAACCTTGTAGTTTAAAGAATTGAGCTCTCTTTGTGTTGATTCCTGCTAAATCACAAACTAACAAAGGTGACTAACTTTAGCTTGTATAAAAGCTATACTGATCTTGGTAAGATCCAGAATTATACTAGCATCATCTTAGAGAATTAAGTCTAGAAAGCAATGGTAAACTGTTCCATTATGTTACCTTACTCCCAGAGAAAGGCCATTTCTTTCTTTAGAAGTGGAAAGAATTACTTCATAGCTGTGAGACAGTGTGGGTGCATCCAGGATGGAAGAGTTTACTGATGCAGAGAGCTGCAAGAGCTGAGGTGAGGTGGTGAACTGACAGTTTAGGCAGTGTAAGTTGCCAGGTTTGGGGTTTTCAAGACCAGAAAACCAGTTTTGTTAATGTCATTAGAGACACTGAATTCTTAGGAATTGCTTCAAGCTAGTTAAATACCTAAAAGACTGAGGAGTAACACAGAACACAGATGGAAGCACTACCTTCAAACAGGCTGTAGTATTTACTCTAGCCATCCTGAAGCCTTCTGTCCTTATTCAGACATCTAGAGGCATTGGCTTAGAAATGGGAAGGCTAGGTAGTAGTAGTAAAGTAGAATTGAGACCAGTGGATTGTGCTAAAGGCTACACCATCCAGGACATGATGATGCTGGTAAATCACACAACTCAATAATATTTAGCTTCAAGGAATACAGTATTAAGAGTACAGTGCTGAATCATCAGATTCGGTTCCTGCCTCTTGCTGGATAAACGCTAACATATTTTTCTTCTATTACATGTTTTTTTTCTAGTCTCCAGGTAGACTGGCATCATCCTACTTACAAAAAATAGCCCTTTGAGAGAAAATATGTCACACAATGGAGTAGTTTACAGTTACTTTCTAGACTGCTTCTCTGAGATGATGCAGGTGTAAGTCCGGACATTCCCAAGATTAGGGATAACGTCCTCTTCTTGACAGACTGAACTATCTCACTGTTTTATGAAAGTGTTTGGATCCACACATTAAAATATTAAGGCAACAAACACAAGAAGAGATTTTTTATAGTGTCTTCTATTTTTTGCAAGATAGCACTAAGTAATAATTCCATATTAACAACATTGATTTTTTAAAACTCTCTATTGGTGACGTTTTTGTCTCTCAAATGAGGGAACCGGGGGTGTTCATTCCGAGATGGAGGGCTAGATAAATGGAGGTATGTTGGCAGTGACATTTATTCCACTTGGAACAAAAATGATGGGAGTAGTGGTGTCAGCTCATGCCTTTATTCTCCTCAATGGAAGCAGCAAAGGCTTTTGCCCCCTTTGCTCCAGTGACATCATTAACATAGCGAGTCATAATTTGGGAACAAAGGAAGCTTTCTCTCAGTAATGTTATACTTTTATCTCCACTTCCCTTTCTGCAATATGTCTAAATGATATTTTTGGTTTGAACAAGGGTCTTGTAGCACCTTGCAATGACACATGTCAGTTTAGGAATCCCTTCTTTCCCGGGAGGAAGGAAGATGGGCACCCTGCCAATGACCTAAAGCCCATGTGTGCACAATCCCTAGCTCAGCCGGTGATTTTCCAGAGCAGCGCTGTTCCTCGAGTACCAGATCTCTCCCAGACTCTTTCATCACCCATTTACACACACGCTCCTCCTAACCTCCCAATTTCATCCATGTTATGTGAACATTGCTTGTTTGACTTTCTGCAAACACTTGGATTTTCTTTTGAAGGCAAATATAGTTCATATTTATCAAACTTACAGTTCGCTTCCCTATATTTTCTAGCTTTCTTTGAAGTGAAATGTAGGCCATCTGGCAACTTGTAGTGAGTGAATTGTGTGTAGAGATGGCACATGTTATTTATGGACCAAGGAAGTGGAGAGCTGGTGTACCTCTTCTATCCCTCTCTTTCCCAACAGGGGCAACCTGGAAATTCACACATTGAGATGGCAGCATCATCAGATGGAAGAAACTTGTGTCCCTGAGTCACCAGATGGAGAGGTACTCTGGCCAACTTACATTGGACATCATGTAAGTGAGAATCAAACTTATGTTTAAGCCTTTGGGATTTTTGTTAATGCAGTATAGCTAATCCAATACCAACTATACTTTATGCCCATATACACTGTATTCTCTAGGAACTGATTACAGGTACACTAAAGTTATGGCCATGCCTGACTCAAGTACCTGAAGTATGAGAATAAGCTAACTAGGTGTGGTGGTACATGCCTGTAATCCAGGGAATTTGGGAAGTTGAGGTGAGAGGATTCTGAGTTCAAGGCTAGCTTCAGCAACAGACTGAGGCCCTGCCTCAAACAAACAAAAAACAAAATACAACAACAAAAATCAAACCAGAATAAGAGAGGTTGAAAACATTCTGATTATCCTCCTTCAGCACTCAAATAAGTAAACAAAAGCAAACAAGCATATGAACACTGAAGTTTTTTTTGTGCAAATAGTCTCCTCTTCCAAACTACTCAGAATCTCAGAGGTTAGGTAGTTCATCAATGCAGAACTGGAAAACACTACATCTGCAGGAGATATTTGCAAGATGAGTCAGAGTTTGCCTGAAGATAGTGTTGAGGACTGTCTTTGGTTGCATGGGAATGGAGGTAGAGAAAATTGTGCATTTGCAAAACTTTTCTGCATTCTTCTTCATCTCCTGGCATTCATTCTTTAGCCACTGAGCTAGGTTTGATTATTTTATAGGTTGAGGGTGCACACACCACCATTCTAGAGGAACAATAAATATTTTGAAAAAAGCAAATCAATAATCAGGGTAAATATCAGAGATTTGTTCAACTTCTTTGTTTTTAGTTCAGTGTTTTTAAAAACTTAGCTTAACACTGGGAAAGGGGGCTAGATGTGGATAAAGTTTTTGTCATATCCAGAGATTAGGGGCTCGACATTTCTTTTTTTTAAACACTTTTATATTTTATTGGTGCATTTTAGGGGTACAATATAATGACATTCATCATTGGAAATTTGCACCTTTACATAATCTTTCTTGGTTCTTATTCCCCCCCCCCCGCCGCCCTCCCTTCAACCCCTCCATCCCTCCCTATTTACAAAGACTTTGTTTCCATTTTTTCATTTTCTCATATTAATCCCATTCCCTTCTTTCCTTTCCCCTGCTCCTTCAACTTCCCCTTCCCCTTTGCCCCCTTTTTCTTATTTCACATTATCTATTATACCTTTTAGTCCTTATTTACACTTTCAGTTTCTCACACTAGACAAACTGTTAGGTATTTACACATGTGTGTCCTATTTATTTCACTTAAGAGTATCACCTCAATGTGCATCCATTCAGCTATAAATGTCTCTAATTTTTCATTTATTATGGCTGAGTAGTACTCCATCTTATAAAAAAACCCCACATTTTCTTTATCCAGTCTCTAGCTGATGGGCATTTGGGCGGGCTGTTTCCAAGTTTTAGCTATTACAAACTGTGCTGCTATGAACATGCGTACACATATATCACTGTGGTATGACTCTTAATTCTTTGGGGAAGATACCCAGCAGGGGAATAGCGGGGTCAAATGGGACTTCCAGTCCTAGTTCTTTGAGGTATATGCATATGGATTTCCACAGTGCTTGCACCAGTCTACACTCCCACCAGCAGTGGAGCAGGGTTCCTCTTTCCCCACAGCCCTGCCAGCACTTGTTATTGGTTGATTTCATGATAGCAGCCATTCTTTCTGGAGTGAGGTGGAATCTCAGCATTGTTTTCATTTGCATCTCTCCAATGACCAGTGATGTTGAACATCTTTTCATATATTTATTTGCCATTTCTATTTCTTTGTCTGAGAAATGTCTGTTCATTTCAGATGCCCATTTTTGGATTGGGTCTTTAAATTTGGGAGGTCTGATTTTATTAAGTTCTTTATAGATTCTAGATAGTAGACCTTTGTCTGACGGACAGCTGGTGAAAATTTTTTCCCACATTGTGCGCTGTCTCTTCACACTGCTGGTGGTTCCTCTTGCTGTGCAGAAGCTTTTTAGCAAGAAGAGATCTCACTTGTTGATTGTGCTAGTTCATGGGCAACTGAGGTTTTGTTCATAAAATCTTTTCCCACACCAATGGCTTCAAGAGTTCTACCTAACCTCTCTTCCAGCCAGTTTAGTGTTTCTGTTTTAATATTTAGATCTTTAATCCATTTTGATTTTAGTTTAGTGCATGGTGAGAAATATAGGTCTAGTTTTAATCTTTGGCAAGTTGAAGCCCAATTTTTCCAGCACCATTTATTAAAGAGGCTATCTTTCCTCCAGTGAGGGTGTTTGGCTCCTTTGTTGAAGATGAGGTGGCTGAGTATGTCTGGAGTTGTTTCTGCATCTTCTAATCTGTTCCACTGGTCCTCAGGTCTGTTTCTTTGCCAATACCCTGCTGTTTTTATCACAGTAGCTTTGTAGTATAGTTTCAAGTTGGGGGTTGTAATATCCCCTGCTATGGCTCTGTTACCTAGAATTGCTTTTGCTATTCTGGGTCCCTTCTTGTTCCAAATGAATTTTTGGATTGATTTCTCCAGGTCTGTGAAGTATGCTCCTGGGATTTCAATTGGGATTGCATTGAATCTATATAGCAGTTTTGGAAGTATGGCCATTTTTACTATGTTGATCCTTCCTACCCAGGAGCAAGGGATGTCTTTCCATTTTCTGATATCTTCTTCAATCTTTCTTTTCAGAGTGCTATAGTTTTCAGAGAAGAGGTCTTTGATTTCTTTTTTAGGTTGATTACTAGGTATTTCAGTTTTTTAAAATGGTATTGTGAAAGGAATTGTTTGCCCTATTTCTCTCTCAGTGATTCTGTTGTTTGTGTACAGAAAAGCTATTGCTTTTTGTGTGTTGACCTTGTATCCAGCTACTTTACTGAATTTGCTTATTAAGTCTAGAAGACTTTTGGTGGAGTTCTTGGGGTCTTCTATATAGAGTATCATGTCATCTGCAAATAATGACAATTTGACTTCTTCATTTCCTATCTTTATTCCTTTTATTTCTTTGTCTTGTCTAATTGCTGTGGCTAATGTTTCCAAAACTATATTGAACAGGAGTGGTGATAGTGGACATCCTTGTCTTGTTCCTGATTTTAGTGTGAAGAATTTCAGTTTTTGACCATTTAGTATGATATTGGCTGTTGGTTTTTCATAGATGGCTTTTATCAGATTGAGGTAGAGTCTGTCTATTCCAATTTTTTGTAGGCTTTTTATCATAAACGCATGTTGGATTTTGTCAAATGCTTTTTTGGCATCTATTGAGATGATCATATGGTTTTTGTCCTTGGCTCTACTGATAGAGTGTATTACATTGATTACACTTGATCTTAGCCAGAAGGCCGATGCACATTGATTAATTTGCATATGTTGAACCATCCCTGCATCCCTGGGATGAATTCCACTTGGTCAGGGTGTATGATCTTCTTGATGATCTTCTGCATTCTATTTGCCAGTATCTTATTAAGGGTTTTTGCATCAGTGTTCATTAGTGTGATTGGTCTATAGTTCTCTTTTTCAGTTGGGTCTTTCTCTGCTTTGGGAATCAAAGTGATGCTTGCTTCCAGGAATGAATTCAGGAGTATTGCTTCCCTTTCAGTTTCATTGAAGAGTTTAAACAGTAGTGCCAGTAGTTCCTCTCTAAATGTCTTGTAGAATTCAGTGGTGAAGCCATCAGGACCCAGGCTTTTCTTAGTTGGTAAGGTTTAATTACATTTTCAATTTCATTGATTGGCGTTGGGTTGTTTAGAATTTTTAGGTCGTCTTCATTCAAGTTTAGTAATTCATACGTATCTATGAATCTGTCCATTTCTTCTGTGTTTTCCATCTTATTGGCATATAGATTCTCAAAGGAGGTATTGATGATCCTCTGGATTTCTGCTTGGTCCATTGTAATTTCACCATTTTCATTCCTAATTGCATGTATTTGGGCCTTTTCTTTCCTTTTTCTGATAAGGTTGGCTAAGGGTTTGTCAATTTTGTTTATTCTTTCAAAGAACCAACTCTTGGCTTCATTGATTTTTTGTATCCCTCTCTTAGTCTCCATTGAATTGATTTCTGCTCTGATCTTTATAATTTCCTCCCTTGTATGAGCTTTGGGTTTGTCCTTCTCTTCTTTTATTTTTGGTACCAGGCATCGAACTCAGGTCCTTGCACTTGTGCAGCAGGTGACAAAATCACTGAGCTAAATCCTAGGCCCTGTCTTGCTCTTCTTTTTCTAGAAGCTTGAGGTTCAGCATCAGATTGTTTAATTGGGCTAGCTCTGTTTTCCTAATACGAGTATTCCCTACGATGAATTTCCCTCATAAGACTGCTTTCATTGTGTCCCATAGATTCTGATATGTTGCATATTGTCATTTAATTGTAGGAACTGTCTGATTTCTTCTTTAATTTGCTCTGTGACCCGTTGGTAATTCAGAAGCGTGTTGTTCAATTTCCATGTGTTTATGAAATTTTTGCAGTTTCTTTTGCTATTGATCTCTAATTTCATTGAACTATGGTCTGATAATATACAGGCGATAACTTCAGTTCCTTTGCACTTACTTAAATATGTTCTATGAGTGAGTATGTGGTCTATTTTGGAGCATGACCCATGTGCAGCTGAGAAGAATGTGTATTCTGATTTTGTGGGGTGGAACACTCTGCAAACATCTGTTAAGTTCATTTGTTCAAGAGTTTGATTGAGTTCTAGTATTTTGTTGCTTATTTTTTGTCTGGTTGATCTATCTATTTGTGACCATGGGGTGTTGAGGTCCCCCACTACTATTGTATTAGTGCTTATATGATTTTTTATTTCCATTTATATTTGTTTTATATAGTTGGGTGGACTAGTATTTGGTGCATAGATATTTATGATTGTCATCTCTTCCTCTTGGATTGTTCCCTTTATGAGGATGTAGTGTCCTTCTTCGTCTCTCTTAATCAGTGTTGGTTTGAAATCCACTTGATCTGCAAAGAGGATAGCTACTCCTGCTTTTTTTCAGGTACCCATTGTGTGGAGTGTTGTTTTACATCCTTTAACTGTCAGTCTGTGAGGTTTTTTTTGAATTAAGTGTGTTCTTCTTGAATTAAGTGAATTGTTGGATCTTGCTTCTTGACCCATTCTGCCAGTCTATTTCTTTTGATTGGTGATTTGAGACCATTAACTTTGGTGGTTATAACTGATACGTATTGACTTATCATTGTCATGAGTTTTTCTTTTTGTTGGATTCTCCCCCTTTGCATTTAATTTCTTTTTGTGCCTGATGGATTCATTCTGCTTGGCTCCCTGGGGTTGTGATCTTCGTTGTCTTTTCCTAGGATATTGTCTAAAATTTTTTGGAGTACTGGTTTGGTATTCATGAAATTCCTAAGGTGCTCTTTGTCATGAAAGTATCTTATTTCTCCATCAATTTTGAAAGATACCTTTGCAGGGTACATCAATCTGGGTTGGAGGCTGTTTTCCTTTAGGGCTTGAAATACATCACTCCAAGCTCTTCTTGCCTTGAGGGTTTGCATTGAGAAGTCTGCTGTGTTTCTGATGGGCTTTCCTTTGTATGTGATTTGTTTCTTTTCTCTCACTGCTTGTAGAATTTTGTTCTTCTGTTGGATTTCTGAAATCCTATTATATGCCTATGTGTAGATTTTTTTTTTTTGATCAAGGCTAGCTGGAGTCCTATATGCCTCACTTCTCTGTATGTGAAGTTCTTTTCCCCTGCTTGGGAAGTTTTCTGCCATCACTTCTGTGAACAGTGTTTTTTTTTTAATGTCATCTGCACTCTTTCCTGTTTCTTCATTGACTCCAATCAGTCTTATGTTACTCTTCTTTGCATCGTCTAGCAGCTGCTGGATTGATTTCTCATGGTCCCTTACTATTTCAAAGAAATTTTTCTTTTCCTGGTCACTAATTGCAATCTTATCTTCTATATGTGAAATTCTGTCCTCACATTGGCTCATTCTGCTGCATAGACTTTCAATGGAGTTTTTAATCTCCTGGAAATCTGTTTGCATCTGTTTTATGGATTCCATTTGTTTCCTATGTTGGGATCCCACCATGTTCCTCAGCTCCTCTCTAGATTTATTAATCATGTCTTTCACTATGGGCATAATCTCTGCTGTTATCTGAGAAATTACTTCTGATTTTATTTTTTCCAGATCCTCTTTTGTTACCAGTTCAGGGAGTCCAGGTTGTTGAGTATCAGAGTGTTCCATCTTATTTCCCTTTTGAGTTGCTGTAGGTCATCTGTGAGTGGTGGTACATTGGCCCGGAAGCCTCCTCCTTTGTCTACATTTCTTCGTATTACTTTGTTTAGACATTTTGTTGAATTGTATCTTGTGTCCAATTCTCAAATGGATGGTAACATGCATTAAATAAAATTTCGCATTTTTTGACAACAAAGAGTGTTTGTATTTTATATAGGTCAAGTTGAATAAGTAAGAGTTCGTGTCAGAGTCTGACTTAGTTGATCACCAAACAATTTTTATTTTTTCTTTCTGGGATATACATTTCCCAGAATTCCTTTCAGTGAGATAAGGAATGTGTTGTATTTCATCTCTGGGTTGGGACCGCAAAAAGCTTCCTTGTTATTTTTCATATTCTTTCTCTTTCCTTGAAGGATGATCTCATGCAAAGCAGCTAGTGGAAGAGGCTGCTCGAGGTTTTAGAGCCATTTAAATGGAAGGGGCCTAAGTTCTATAGTGACAGTGTAAAGCAGAGTCTACTTGATACCATTTTTGCCAATTTTTTTTATCAGTACATATTTGTAGTACATAATGATTACGTTTCTCATGGGGAGTTGGTACATGTACATAACACATTTAATTCTTTTTCCTACTCAATATTCTGCATTGAGCTGTGATATGTATGAGCATGAGACCTGTAATGTGTGAGACCACTGAGATTAGAGAGCGGTTTGCTGCTGTAGTTAACCTACCCTGACTAATGCAGACTCTTACTCATAGTTTATTCTTTAAGAAATGTGCACTTCAGTTTGCAATAGCTAAAGCTTGGAAACAGCCCAAGTGCCCATCAACTGGAAACTGGATAAAGAAGAGGTGTTTTTTTTTTTTATGAAATGGAGTACTACTGAGCCATAAAGAATGAGAAACTAGAAATATTTATAGCTAAATGGATGCATATTGAGTCCATACTCTTAAGTGAAATAAATAGGACACACATGTGTAAATACTGAATAGTTTCTCTGGTGTGAGAAACTGAAAGTGTAAATAAGGATTAAAATGATTAAAATGAATAATTGATAATGTGAAATAGGAAGAAAAGGTCCAAAGGGGTAGGGGAAGTGGGAAGGGAAGGTGAAAGGAAAGAAAGGAAAGGAAAAATTATGAGAAAAGGAAAAAATGGAAACACAGTCTTTGTAAATAGGAAAGGGTGGAGGGGGTGAAGGGAGAAGAGGGGATGGGGAAAAAATAAGAACCAAGATACATCATGTACAGGTACAAGTTCCCAATGATAAATGTAAAAGTATTGTATACCTAAAATGTACCAATAAAAGAATTTAAGCAAAAAAAAAACACCAAAAATAAGAAATGTTCACTGTGTGAAACAGTTCTTTAGATGCCCTAAACACCTTTACTAAAGCTCAAGGATTTGAGAATTAGCACAAAGAGTTAATACCTTTATGAAGAATTTCCAGGCACATCCTTCCAAAAGTACTATTGATTAGTTCTTCTTTTCTGACATCATGGTAACACACATTTATCTCTTATGTAACCTGTCATACAAAATTGAAATTATTGTTAGTGGTATAATTTGACAACCTTAGGCAATGAGGGACGTTTATTCTACATTAGGAAGTGGGGTAGATAGTCTCCAAAGATGGTCACCATCAACTCCTCTCTTCCCTTCACATACATGTTGCTCCATTCACCAAGAGGTAGTCTTAGCCTCCCTTAGTGTTTGGACTCATCTTGTGACTTGCTTTGACCAGTGAATGGTGGAGACTATGATATTCTGGGAATTTTGGGCCAAGTCACTAAGTGGAATAGCTGCTTTGACATCCTTCCTCTTAGAAGTCAGCTGCCCTTTAAGAATTCTGTTTTTTCCTTTTCTCATATTAATTCCATTCCCTTCTTTCCTTTCTCCAACTCCTCCCACTTCCCCTTCCCCTTTGGACCTTTTCTTCTTATTTCACATTATCTACTATACTTTTTGATCCTTATTTACACTTTCAGTTTCTCACACCAGAGAAACTATTCAGTGATTACACATGTCTGCCCTATTTATTTCACTTAAAAGTATCACCTCAATGTGCATCCAAAGTCTTTGTAAATAGGGAGGGGTGGAGGGGTTGAAAGGAGGGTGGGGGAATGGGGGAAAAATAAGAACCAAGAGAGATTATGTAAAGGTACAAATTTCCAATGATGAATGTCATTATATTGTATATCTAAAATGTACCAATAAAGTTAATAAAAAAAGAATTCTGATTATCCTGAGACCACCATGCAGCGAGAAAGCCCCAGTCAACCATCTGGAAAGTCCATCTTGAGAAGCACCAGAAGCCTTCTTGAACCTTCTTGCCAAGCCCAGATGCCAGCCGATGCCAAATGGATTAGAAGAACCATCTGGCTGAGTTACCTCATGGAATTATGAGAAAAAAATAAATTGTTGTTGGTTTAAGCCTTTAAGTTTTGGAGTGGTTTGTTACACAGCAATTGACAACTGAAATAGGATTCTAGATGTGAAGTTCTGATTGATTAAGGAAAGGATTTTAAATCTTGCCTGTGATTGTTCACGGTTGGGCTTTAAGTCATAAAGGTAAACATATGGCTTTCAGTGAGACCTGAGAAAGACTATTAGCTCAGGGGCATGCAGTGACCCCTTAGTTATGCTCATACTTAGGCCTTGCCTTCTATTTGTTTAACAGTTTTATGAATGAAAGTAATCGTTCATTTCCCTGTCTGCTCTCTATTTTAGGGAGGAACTCTACAAATTTCCTAGTCTGAGTCTGGTGCATGCTTTGAGACAGTGGGCATCTTTGAATTAGATGAACGATGGTAGCTTTGTTTTTAGGCTAGTTTGAACTCCAGTATATGCAGATTTATCAGTGGAAATGAATAAGGGTTATCTCAGCTTGGGCATCACCCAGTACAGATCATTCAGTATTCTGGGTATAATAGCAATTGATTTTATGACATGATTACTCTTTGTCTTAATTGGAGTGCTGTGTTAGTCTCTCTTAGGGTTTAAATATGAAATATCCCCCAAAGACTCATGTATTGAGGTCTTGATGCCCTAATGCAGCAATGTTCAGAGGTGGGCATTTGGGAAGATGGTTAGATCATGGGGACATTAACCTAATCAATGAATTAATTCATTGATAAGTTTACAGCTCAATGTGCTGTTAGCAGGTGGGGCCTGGTTGGAGGAAGTAGGTCCCTGGGGGTGTGCTTTTGAAGGGTGTTTCTTGCCTTGGGTTCCTTCATCTCTATCTCTTCCCCTGCTCTCTGTTTCCTGGCTGTCACAAGGTTGGGAGCTTTCCTCCACCACATCCTTCCACCACGATATTTCTGCATTGGAGCCAGTCAACCATTGACTGAAACTTCTGAAACCATGAACCAAAATAAGCCTCTTCTCCTTCATGTTGTATATGTCAGATGTTTTGATTCAGTAACAGGAAAGCAAATAATACAGCCTCTGTCTGTTGAGTGTTTTGCTGCAATTGTTATTTAATGTGGAGTAGAGGTGGGAGATAGCTACTAAGTTCCTTTTTATTGGAGAAAGTTGGCTGAATTTGGAGTTAAAATGGATTTAACTATTGGGTTTAAAAGTGGGCTCAATGACACCTCCTTCTGACATCCTTCTAGACCTTTTTCTGTGTAAGGTAGGTGACAAGTTACTTTTTGAAAGCCATTTCATGACCAATATTTAGGAGGCTTCATGAACTTGCAAGAGAGACTAGGATATCTGAGATCTTAGAAATGAAAAGATTTAGATAAAACTGAATTATTTGAGAAATCTCATAATGGAAACCAAGACAAAGATAAATACTTGAGCTGTGGTTGTGGCAGGTTAAACAAATAATTGGGAATAGAGTTTAAGGTAAAAAATAGATATGATATGTAAGGAAGACCAGTTAAGAAGCAGCCTCTCATGTCACTTAGTACCAGTACTATCCATCTACTAACTCAACCTGTTTCCTTGGAATCATCCTAGACCCTTCATTCATTCAGATAACTTTATTTTCTATCTTGCCAAAAGATATCTGACTTGAAATGCCCTTCATTTCCAGTGTCCACTGCTCCTGATGAACTTTACCACTACTTGCCATTCCTTTTCAAACAGTCTCTTGATTGGACTCCCTACTCCATCTACTGCCTCATTTTCTTCAGACCACATTCCACATGGACACTAGAGTAGTCCTTCCAAAAATTCATCTAAAACTTCAGAGCCTGAGCAAAAGTATTCCTGCCTACTGTGGTAGGTATAGAATGTCTCTGCCCAATGTCTATGTCCTAATCCCAGAGCTCTGTGAATATGTTTTACAGTATTCCATGGCTAAAAGAAGCTAGGAGATACAATTAAGGCTGTGGAACTTAAACAAAGGAGAGTATTCTGGATTAACCAGGTGGGCTGAATCGAACGAGCCTTTAATAGCCAAGAACTTTCTCAGGATAGATGGAGGCAGAGAGATGCTGAAAAAGCAGGAGTTGGAGAGATTCAAACTGTGAGAAGGACCCAGTTTAGGGCTGGTGGATGGGGCCATGGGGAAAGCACGAGAAGGAATGTAGGTAGCCCCCAGAAGTTGAGACTGAGTCCAAAGCCATTGGCCACCAAGAAAAAGGGACTTTTATTCTACAACCATAAGGGACCGAATTTGGCCAAAATCTGAAGAAGCTTAAAAGAAGATTCATCCTCAGAATCCTCAGAAAAGAATGAAACTTTGCCATACCTTGGCTTTGGTCTTGAGAGATCCTAAGCAGAGGGTCTGTTGAGGCACACTGGACCCAAGCTCCTAACCTATAGAACTATAAGCTAACAAGTGGGTGTTGTAAACCACTAATCTATGACTACTTGTTATAGCAGCAGTAGAAAGCTAATACATCCACTCACTTGTGTCAAGCAAAAAGGATGAACAGCAAAGAGTTGGAAGGTGGCGAGCTCTCCAGAGGAGGGGCAATTTTACCAAATATCTAAGAGATGTAAAGCAGAATCTGTAAAGCTCATTGGCAAATGAAAAAGAACAAAAGTGCCACATCTCGGACCCTCCAGGGAAAGGTATAATGAAGGTGGGAGCTAAATCATGTCTTATAAATCCGAAGTGACCTTTTTGGCTCAAGCAGGGAGGTGAAACAGAGGGTGAGAGAAGAAAGTGAAGTTCAAGTTGGAGGGGCATTAGCTGAAGCTGCATTCCCTCAGCTCCACTTGGAGCAGCACCCTAGTTAGCAATTCTACCTGGGTAAAATGAAAAACCACTGAAGAAAGTAAACCCACCCTCTCACAATGTTCGTGGCCTCCCCACTGGGTGTTCACACTTGGATCGTGATGAGTGGCATTGAGGACAAGATTCCTCATGTAGGGGAGCATGTAGCTGAACAAAACATCTATCTTCCAGAGCAGAGAGTCAATATATACCACACAGAGTTGAAAAGGCAGCACAGGAGAAGCACTTTGCCTTTTCCTCCCAACTCATCATGCTCCAGCTTAACCCTAGCCTTGGGGCTCAGCCCTGCTCCCAGTGAGGATGTCTTCTTTCTGACATTTTCCTATGAGGTCTTATGTATAGCTCTAATAAGAAATGCCAGAAGAATTAACAGCAAGAGATGGCCTCTAGGGGTTAGTCAGAGGCAGGGAAGGGTGTGGGTGGTAGAAGGGATAAAGCAAAGACATAGCTTTTCATTTTATCAGTCCTGTTAACTATTTGACTTTCATCATTTAAAATCATTACTTTGATGAAAAAGAGCAAATTATAATAAAGAACCACAGAGCTGGTTTGAAGCATTTTCCTTTAAAGAATCCCACATTGCTTCCCAACCACTGACCCAGGGAGCTGCCCCAGAACTCAGTCTCATGGTTCTGTTACCTCAGTGGGGAATGACCTTCTCTTTTCTTTACCTGAGAAAATTCTATGGGGTTATTACCCAGGTCAACAGTCATCACCCCTATGAAACCTGCCACTGCTGTCAGGCATTTTATCACCTAAGTAGAGACTTGTTCACACTGTACACAGTTTGTATATACATTTCTATTGCTATTTTCATAGTTTCTTGAAATCTATGGCGGTGCCTATTTCATTATTGAATACCAATCCTCTGACACAGAGCTGGGTGTTAGGAGAGTCACAGTAATCCTTTGCAAACAAATCATTGAATACTGCCCTTTGTGACATTTCCTGTCTCGTGGTGACTTATTTCGTTTTAATCTCAATTTTATCTCCTGTGATCCTGACATTTAAACTCTGGTTTCTCTTCATCTAAGATGGCTTTGAAGTTCATTTTAACCCGGTTTTGCCTGAGGAAATATATTTCAGTGATGGAGGACGCAGTTATCCCATGTGACTTGCCCCAGGCCCCGAAGCCCTCTGGAGACAGTCCTACTTGTTTGTGAACACGAATAGGGGTATTGTGTATGTTTAACTGTAAGCTTTTACCAATCTTTATCCTTGTACTTACTCATATAACACAGCATCTACTATATAAAATAGAAGTTTACAAGCTTGTGAAATAGAAAATTGGTAGTGACTAGTCATACATTCTTTTGCTAAATAGTTTTTATTTCTGTGCAAGATCAAAAATTATTGAATACATATATTCTATTTTTCATTCACCTACCTTACAATGGAACTGAGGCTGCCTGCAAGACACGGAAGCTATGCCTGGCACTTTATGAGCAGTGCTGAAGAGCAAGGACTTAGCAATAAAGCAGAGAAGCATTTGCCACTGGTTTTATTCCACTTGTCCCTTTTCATTATGAATGCAAAATATGCTTCTATATTTGGACATTTATTTCACTCATAATTTGTCTGGGTGCTTCCTGGTGAATAAAGTGAGACAACCCTGTAGATGATAAAAAGGAAAATAGACTTTCTTCCACTGAACTGGCAATCAAAAACATGTTCAGTGGAAACCACAAGAAAGGAACAAACCTGCTTTCTTTCTGGGAGGGAAAATAATGAGTCATCATACCCTTTTGATAAATAGAGTTATCAATTCATGAATTCCCAGTAATAGGTTTCCACTTGTCAGGGACTAATAACTCATTATTTTACTGATGGGAAATAGCACCTTCCTATTCCTGGCATGTACAGCTGCCAAATTAGATGTGTTGGCATCTGCTGGTCTCTTACCATGTCTAATAAATGTGTGCTGCTTATTCTAATGCTGCCTCTAAAAAGGAGGAAGTATTCACAATTATACCAACAGCTGTGGAGGCTGATGTTTCTTCAAAGAAGGAACAAACATAGAACACATTCTCATTTCAGCACAATTTGTTCATGATAAGCTGTCCATAGCCAGATAGAAACTGTCTGACCTTCTCAAAATAGAAAAGGTCATCACAGCCTGGCTTTTCCAAAGCTGAGCTGGCTACAGCTTTAAAAATTGTAAAGATTTTTCTCTTTCTCCGTTTTCTCTGTAGGATGTGAACCATGTCCCAGATCATTATTTGATTGAAATTTCAGCTTCAGAGATGAAAATATTTAAAGATTCTGAGTCCCTGATCTCTCACCCAAGGTGTATACTTTGGCCTTAGAACCAATTTCTTTATATTTGCCACAGTAAATAGATCATCAGACAAACATGACAACATAAAATTCATGTACCTTAAAGAACTATCTACATAAATTCCTAGCTAATGCTCACTATAAATAAGTTTCTTTGTGTTAATGTAATCTGTAAGGTCATTTTTCCAGAATCACTGTTTTGGGACTGATAAATATTTACAGTTTATGAGCCACCTGCATTTCTTTTCACCTCCTGTTTCCTGAATGTCACAGCCCTGTACAGAATTGAACACATAGGCCTCAGGTCTCATCTCTAGGCTGCAAATTCCACTACTAACCTGGTGTAGGTGTTGTGCTAGCTGTGTCTCCTAGACAGCTATAGACTTGGAAAGTCTTTGTCTAGAAGGCTGGACAGGAACTTAAAGAGTAGAATCGAGAGACATGACGGAGAGAGGCAAACTGGAGGAGAGCTGAGTTCTAATCCTTGCTTGGGTAATTGTTCTCTTTGTGACCTTGGACAAGTCACTTAAAACAATCTGTCCCCAGCTTTCTCCTCTATAAAGCAAAATGATTGCCTCAGTATTCTCCAAGAGCCCATACTTCTACAATTTTGGTTTCTAGAGTTGCAATTATCTGTATTTGCCCAAACTAGAGTGTCTATTTGTCTGGAACTTTGCAGAGGTAACACGTTAGGCTTCCTGCCTCTACATAGCATTATTCTTTAATTTGAGGTACTTTGACAAATTGTGTGTTTCCCAAATATCGGTCTTTCCTTATGAACTTCAGATTTGTGTCACACACCCATACCATCTTTATTTTCATTTTCTAAAAACTTTTCTTTGAACTGACTTACTATTTTTTAAAACTCAAGTTTGTTTCAGAAAATACTGTACTATTTCATTAAAGGGATACAGGGGTATCAATTGTAGCAGAAATAACCACAATTAAAGAAAAGAAATTGTTCAGGGGCAGTAACCCTGAATTGCTGCTACAAAGGCCCAGACAAGTAGAACTTTTAGGCCAGGTAATCAGCTGTAGATGGAAATCTAAAAACCATTCCAGTGACATTATCCTTAAAAAATTAAGAAAAAATATAAATGCTGTCTTAGTTACTTTTTTCATGGCTGAGACAAAATACCAGACACTCAAAGTTAATGGAGGAAAGGTTTATGCTCACGGTTTGTAGAGGTTTTAGTCTGTAATTGGCTGGCTCCAAGGTAGGGTGATATGGCACAAGGTAACAAAAGCAGCAAGGGACCTTAACAGTGTCTTTCTGTTTCTTTTTATCTTATCCAGACTATGTAGGTCCAGTAGCATTCACATCCTTTATCCTAATGCCCTTGAGGCTAGCATTGGACCATGAATGAATTCCATTGTCACACACTCTAGATCTCACTCCCTCAGAAACAGCACACCCCCCGACCCTCTGTGACCACATGAGACTTTGAGGGGATATCCTAGACACAAACCCTAACAAATGCTTTCAGTTGAACTGAGAGAATTCATTGCTAGTGATAAGACACGCTAACAACAGTTCTTCAGGCCAAAAGGAAATGACAGTATATTACTACTTGGATCTTTAGGAAAAAATGGAGATCAGTTCCTGGCATGTTAGCTGCTTTCCTATTATAAGGATTCTTGTGATTAGACTGGGATCACCTAAACAACCCAGTATCATCTCCTCATCTCAAAATTCTTAATTAAGTCACATTTGCAAAATCCTTTTTGTTATCTATATTAGTCAGGATTATCCAGAGAAAGACAACTAATACGAGACAGACGGATGGATAGATAGAAAGACAGGTAGATAGATAGATATTTTATTATTGGAACTGACTCACAAAATTATGGAGGTTGAGAAATTCTATGATATACCACCTGCAAGTGTAAGGATTAAAAAAGCTCATGGCGTAATTCAGAGTCCAAAGACCTAGAGGGAACTCTGACATCCAAGGGCAGAAGATAGATGTCCCAGTTAAATAAGAGATTGAGAGAAATGACACTTCCCCCACCTATTTTTTCTGTCTGAGTCCACAATGGATTGGATGATACCCACCCTCATTGGTGAGGGCAGATCTTCCAAACTCGGTCTACTGATTTAAATGGTAATTTCTGGAAACACTCTCAATGACACATCCAGAAACCATGTTTTATCAGGTATCTGTGCATTCCTTCCTTAGCTCAGTCAAGTTGACACATGAAATTAGTCATTATATCATCTAAAGCAACATCTTCACAGGAACCAAGGATTAGGACATGGATATCTTTAAGGGTCATTACTCTGCCTGCCTCACAGTGGTCTGCATATAACTTTCCCTGATAGAGTGCATTCACACAGGATCTCAGGACCATGAAAGAAGGGCATATGGGGCCCTTCAAATCCAACAGTCAAAACTACTCCCTGAGGCCTGTTGCCAGCCTCCAGATCCCCTTCATCAGCGTATTTCCCCAGGACACCTCTGAGAATGATCTCCACTTTGATCTGGTTTGCCCCACTCCTTTCTGCTGTGTTTTCTTCTGCTTGCTTATGAATGGGGCCGTCAGTATAGAAATAGGCAAGGACACATAGTAATTCTCCTTCTTTGTACTCTGCAGTGCTATGATCCAGAGAGGCTTCATAAATCTGCATTAGTGGTGGTTCCATCCTTAGTGCTTTCGTGGTGAGTATTGGTCAGTTTCCCCCAAACCAAAATCCTGATGCCCAAAGTGAATTGAAAATCTCTGGGGCTCAGTGGCTGACGCTGGCCCTGCCCTTGTGGTCTCCTTGCAGCCAGTGGTACCTAAGGGAGAAATCAGAATAGAGGGGATCAAGTTCTGTTGTTACTATTGGGCTTTGGAAACAGCACGGGTGTGGTAGACTAGAAAAAAAAGGAGAGAATGAGCTCCAGGAAGTCCAAGAGTGAGAGGAATAGTCAGGGCCAGTTCTCAACCAGGGCTGCATATTGGAATCTCCTGCAGAGATATAAACAGTGCTCTTGCTCAGCCTGCACTGCCAGAGATTCTAATTCAACTTGTTCAGGCATCAGAACTTTGAAAGCTCTCTAGATGATTTTAATGTTCAGCCTGAGCTGAGAAACACTGAATAAGAAAGACAAACCAGGCTGTGTCGAGAGCCCCAGAAGTGGTGTTCTCGTCCTCACAGAAGCTATCTACATTAGGCCCTTACCAATTTGACCCGAGGGTCTTGTTCAAAGCATATACTGATTAGGCAAGTCTGGGGCACGGTCTGAGAATTTGCATTTCTCAAAATCTTCCTGCTACTGCTGGCCCATAGATCACATGGGAAGTAGTAAGACTCTCCTAACTCAGTTTATGGAAAAGACCAGAGGGGCTGATTTGGAACCAGGATCAAGTTGCCTTCTTCCGGGTCTGGAGAACACTGAACTTCACATACCTCTGTCAGGTGAAAAGGAATCAGCTTTGGAAGCCATTAGTGAAAACAAAGAATTGAGAGACTATACAAAAGTTATCCAGATTAGCAACTGGGAAAAAAAATGATAATTGTATGAATCAATTATAGCAATTCCTTATTGGCAAAATCAGCATAAGGTATTTATTTGCTTAAGGTGCCAAACTCTATGTGAGTTCATCTTATCTAAATATCTATAGATGCATATACACATATACAGATGGTCCTTTCCTTAGGATGGTTCAACTTAAGATTTTTGACTTTATAATGCTGTGAAAGTGCTACACGTTCAGTAGAAACTGTACTTCAGATTTGGAAATGGGATCTTTTCCCTGGGCTAGTGTTATGTTGGTCACACATCCTTCCTTACTTGAGATAATGGGCAGCGGCAGTGATCCACAGTTCCCAGTTAGTTAGTTATGTGATCGACAGCAGAAACAACCCAGACCCTACAGTGTTCAGTGCTATAAGCAGGGCTGTTTGGCTGGTTAGCAATACTGACTACATATTTTTTTACTTATAATATTTTCAGTTTGCCATTGGTTTATTGTGATGTAACTCCATCGTAAACAGAAGAGCAGATGCATAAACTTGGTCTTGGCTCAAGGAATCAGACCAAATCTCTTCTAGTTGAAGGTGGTCATTTAAAGCCAGGCACACTCAGGTGGATATGTGTGTGGCTCTATGAACAGGGTTATCTCTGGTTGGTGTGTTACCACTACCAACAGATTCCTTCCTTTTCTTGCCCTCTTTTCTCCTTCCTCCCTCTTTTCCTTCCTTCTTTCTTCTCTCCCTTTCTTCTGTCCTCCCCTCACTTCATTCCTTCTTTTCCTTCTCATCTTTTCTTTTTTTCTTCACTACTTTCTTTTATTTCCCTCCTTTTCATAGACATTCAGTGGGGTCCCTTAAATTTTTCAGTCTCCAAGAATTTGTCCACCCTGAATCAGGGGAAATATTTCAGAATGGTTAATTCTTGAAGCTGGGCAATAGAACAGCAGGAAAAGTTGCTGCCAACTTTAAGAAAGTGGGCTCTGCTAAAACTTCTACCTTCTGGGAGAGGACTGGCCTCTCTACCCTTAGCTCATTGTCCTTGGACCTTTACAAACTTCATTTTCTTCACTGATTAAAAAGGTTAATTATACTCTTTTTAGAATCGATACAGGTAATACAAGGAAAATGTAAAATTGTTAATGAATGCTACTGTTGCTGTTTTTGCCTCAGGCAAACTCTCATCAAGGCAGCAAAAGGACTAAATGAAGTACAAGGAGGACTGTGACTTTATTTTGTCATTTACCTGACCCCCTGGTAAACCAAGATGGACTGGCAAGAAGAGGTACTAAGGCTGCCAGGTCCTTTCTGGTGAGTATAAGACTGGTACTTATGAGCTCCAACTGGTCCCGTGCTGATGGCTGTTTGTCATTTACTGCAGCTGAGTGCACAGGCTTTTCATGACACACCCTGATTGATGTGTGTTTGGAATATGATATCTATTGCTAATTTGTCTGCTTGCTACAATGCCACTTTATGAAAACCAAAATGAAAACTTAAATTGCTTGAAAAAATTACCACCCAGGGATGGTGTTTATTTGGATAGAAGCTGGTATCAGAGAGAAATAATGAGTGTGCATAGGACACCAAAACCCTGTCATGTCGATGGCCACCATCCTCACTAGCAGAGACATCTGAGGAGGCTTTTCTACTTGATCTTTTTTCTTCTAGTTTGTATTGACTTGAAAGTCCATCCTATGTCTGAAAATACCAATGGCAAGAAAACATGACATTAGCCTGAAGATTATAAAATTGAATGGAGCTTATGCCTTTCTTATGTTTTCTTGTGTTTGTCTTTTAGAAAGGTAACATAATATAGAGGAGTGAAGAGCATCTTTGGATTATGATTGCAAAAATAGATTATGGCATTGATTATAAACTCTATCACATGAGTGACAACTAAACAAGATGTCCATATGATTATGGGGTACCTGCTTAGGAGCTGCATGAGGGCTTGTTCAAATGTAGATTCCAGGGCTCTGTCTTCGAGGGTTACAACTTAGTGCAACTGGGGTTGGGTCTGAAATTGTATTTTAAAATTTCTGGTGGGGGATTCTTCAGTGAAGCTAGATTTAACACATGGAGGACCACACAGGATATGTGGTCTCTGGTAGCAAGCCAAACAGCTTTGGTCAAATATGATTGATTGACAACCAAATTAGATCAAAGGGGCAGTGAGTTTTAGGAGAAAAAGTAGTGATTCCAGAGAAAACAGCTGGAAATTTTTGAGTGCTTGTAATGGGTCAGCCACTGGGCTAAGTTCTTTAATCCTCACCACTTATTTACTTGTTTATTGGTTTTAGCAAATGAGAAAACTTAGGCACCTTGGCCAAAGTGTCACACTTACAAGCATTGGAGAGATGGTTTAACTCTATGTCTGTGTAACTCCATTGTTCAAACCAAAAAGATAAAAGAGAAAGAAGCTGCTTTGACTTCACGAAAGGCGTACATTTTTGCTTTGGAAGGAGTTAAATTTATTTCTATACAATTATTGCAAAGGTCTGACAAAAGGATAAGATGAATTTTAGGTGCTATAAAAATTGTATTATATTATAAAGGATGAATCTTGCTAACTGTGGTTCAAACAAAGAAACTTACAAGTAAGGAAAATCAGATATTAATGATCTCTGTAATTAACTTAATTTGGTTGACACCAAAGTCCAGTGTATTTTCTGGTATAGCTTTAAATGTCATAAATCAATATTTTAAATATAATATGACCTATATATTTTTTCTGCTTCATTAGCTTATGCTAGCCTAATAAAACCTGACAATGGAACAAAAGATTTTCCTTGTGGTGATATTTTAATTGTCATAAAAATGTCATATAAGATTAAGGGGCCAGCTGAGTCTTCATAGTTTCTCAGGGACTAGAGAAATCATGAAAAAATGCGCATGTTATTTCTTGGATAAAATACTGGCCATGATTTCTTCCACAATGTTCTTTTTCCTTTTTTTTTTAAGGTTTTCATGATGTTATAAGACTTCTATTTTTTTTGTCCCATTAATTTTATTGGTACATTTTAGGTATAAAATACATTTACATACATCATTGAGATCTTGTACCATTACATGAGTATCTTGGTTCTTATTTTTCCCCCTTCCCCTGCCCTCCCTTCACCCCCTCCACCCTTCCCTATTTGCAAAGATTTTGTTTCCATTTTTTCTATTTTCTCATATTTTTTCTTTTCCCTTCTTTCATTTCCCCTACCCCATGCACTTCCCTTGCTCCTTTAGACCTTTACATCCTATTACACAATATCAATTATACATTTTTAAAATTACAATATCAAGATCTAGGAGACATTACCACAGATTTTACAGAATTTAAAAGGATATAGAAAGCATATTTCAAAAATCTGCTTTGAAATAAATTTGACAACTTCTAAGAAGTACCTTGGAAGACAATTTAATGTCTACAGGAAATACAAAATTTGAATAGCATCTATTAAAGAAAGTATATTCCTAGCTTGAAAACCTACCTATATGACAACAGCAGGCTCATATACATTTTAACTGATAAATTATATCAAAGAATTAAAGCAGAAAAAAGAAGGAACACTTCTCCCCTCATTTTAGGAAATCAACATTGTGCTAATCCAAACTGGATAAAGATAATAGAAGAAAAAAGTATGAACACAGATAGAAATTTGTTTAACAAAACAAACTATTAGAAGTCAGATCTGGCAGTATGTAGAAAGTGGTTTTATTATACGGATGGCAGTGTTGGTTTAGCATTGGAAGATCCACCCCCAAAAGCCATCATTTTAACAGAAAGGAAAAAGCCATATGATTCTGTCAGTAGTTGGAGAAAAAGTATTGGACTAAATTCTACAGCTGTTCATGGTAAAAGCTATCAGGAGACTAGAAGTAGAACAGAGCCTTCTCAACAGATCAAAGACATGTACTCCATACTTCCAGCAAAAACGCCTTATATGAATGGAGAAGATACAATGCTTTCTCCTTAAGGTGGGGAACAAGGGCGTATATGCTTACTCTTCATCTGTCCATTAATCTTTGAAACATAGGCCCAAACCAAAATAGTCTGGCAATAAAATGACACAATTAGGATAGGATTGGTAAAGTTGAAGCAAAAATCTTTATATGTAGCTGAAATGATCATCTACATAGAAAATACTAAGACATCTCTAGGAGCCCTGAGAACTTGTACTTGAATTTAGCAGGGTTAGAAAACACAAGGTATATATAAAAATTCAGGTCTATGTATACTTGCTATAAATGAAGAATTGGATATTGAAATTTAAAAGTTATGTAGGAGTACAAAGGACCTAGAAAAGTTAAAAAAAACTGTTGGGAGACGTTTAGTACCTAATTTTAAGACTTCCTCTAAAGCTACAGTAATCAAAGCAGTGTTGGTGTAAGGAAAGACATATAGATCATTGGAATAAAACAGAGAATCTAGAAAGAGAACCACACATATATGGTCCACTGAGTTTTGAAAGATTATTTAACATTAACATTTTATAGAATATAAACTCAATTCAAGAGCCAAGGAAAAGATAGTGTTTTCAGCAAATGGCACTAGAACACCTGGTATCCATATATAAAAAATTAACCTCAACCCTTTATTTCCATACATACAAATAACTTGAAAGGATCTATGAACCTAAATATGAAAGCCTAAAAGTATAAAACTTTAAGAAGAAATTATAAGGGAAAATGTTTATGAATTTAGAGTAGGCAAGAACTTCCTAGGATACAATAAACATGATGTATAAAAGAAAAAAAATTGATAAATGAGATTCCATCACAATTTAGAACTTTACATGACATCATTAAAATGAAAAGTAGTCCTTAAACAGACCGTATTTACAATGCACGTGACCTATGACAAGAATATATAAAGAACTCTTACAGCTCATTAATGGACAACTCAATTAAAAAGTAGACACAAGAAGATGATAAATAGCCACTATAGCACAAGGAAAGGTGTGCAACTCTAGAATCAGAAAAATACTAATCATGAACAATAACAAGATTGAATTATACACTCATTAGGGAGATGAAGTTAAAAGTTTTAAAAGCTTTGTCATGACTTTTTCTTTTTGTTGGATTCTCCCCCTTTGCTTTTAATTTGTCACGCCCAACTGATTCATTCTGCTGGGCTTCCTGGGGTTGTGATCCTCGTTGTCTTTTCCTAGGGTATTGTCTAAAATTTTTTGGAGTGCTGATTTGGTATTCATGAAGTTCCTAAGGTGTTCTTTATCATGAAAGTATCTTATTTCTCCATCAATTTTGAAAGATAGTTTTGCAGGGTACATCAGTCTGGGTTGGAGGCTGTTTTCCTTTAGGGCTTGAAATACATCACTCCAAGCTCTTCTTGCCTTTAGAGTTTGCACTGAGAAGTCTGCTGTGATTCTGATGGGCTTTCGTTTGTATGTGATTTGTTTCTTTTCTCTCACTGCTTGTAGAATTTTGTTCTTCTGTTGTGTTTCTGGAATCCTATTATATGCCTATGTGTAGAGTTTTTTTGATCAAGGCTAGCTGGAGTCCTATATGCCTCACTTATCCGTATGTGAAGTTCTTTCCCCCTGCTTGGGAAGTTTTCTGCCATCACTTCTGTGAACAGCTTTTTTATGTCATCTGCACCCTCTCCTGTTTCTTCATTGACTCCAATCAGTCTTATGTTATTCTTCTTTGCATCATCTAGCAGCTGCTGGATTGATTTCTCATGGTCCCTTACAATTTTAAAGCAATTTTTCTTTTCCTGGTCACTAATTGCAATCTTATCTTCTATATCTGAGATTCTGTCCTCACATTGGTTCATTCTGCTGCATAGGCTTTCATTGGAGTTTTTAATCTCCTGGAAATCTCTTTGCATCTGTTTTATGGATTCCATTTGTTTCCTATCTTGGGATTCCATCATGTTCCTCAGATTCTCTATTTTTTTATCTGTGTCCTCTCTAGATTTATTAATCATGACTTGCACTATGGGCACAATCTTTGCTGTTATCTGAGAAATTATTTCTGATTTCATTTTTCTCAGATCCTCTTTTGTTACCAGTTCAGGTAGTCCAGGTTGTTGAGTATCAGATTGTTCCATCTCATTTCTCTTTGGGGTTGCTGTAGGTGATCTGGAAGTCTGTTTTTGAGGTGTGTTTATGTGTCTTCTCATTTCCAGTGTGGGGGGTGGTGCTTCTGGTGCCCGTGCTGCTCACCTTCTCTGCCCTAGGAGTGTGGAATGGCAGTGGGGGAGCCTCTTCCTGGTCCCTGGGATTGGCTCACCTTCTCTGCCCTAGGAGCGTGGAATGGTGGTGGGGGAGCCTCTTCCTGGTTGCTCCACAATGTTCTTTTTAATGTGAATTTGGCAAATATAAAGCCATGAATTATCCTAATTCCCAGAAATAATCTTCCAAATGCTTACATGTGGCTGCATCTCCTCCTGGAGTCTATTGCCCAGCAGACAGAACTGGTCTCCATGGACTGGGTGTCAGTTTGTAGTGGTTCCAGCTCCCTCCTAGCTGCCCCAGCTCCCGGGTCCTGGAGACAGCACCTCCTCACCTTGATGTTTCAGTCACAAGGAGGGTAATAGTATCCTAGTTCAGACTCATTTCTCTGACCATCCTTGCTCTACTCTGACCTCTACAGATTACATTTCCCAGGATCCCTTTCCCACTAGCTTTCAGCTAGTTTCAAAGAATGGCAAACCAGACTGGACCTTGGAGGGTGGGAGGAATACCAGGATATTTCTCTTCCTCCTTTTGCTTGAGTTGTGTCTTCTTTACTGTGTTCAAATGTAGCTCCATTAATAGTTGCCTCTGCATGGTCCTTGATCTGTTGTCTTGTCTTCCTCCCTCCTTTAATCTCCAAAGTCTTCAAAAAGCTGATGTATGGGTACTTTTCCTTCCTTCCAGCCTTCCTCACCAGCCTTCTCACCAGCCACTCTGCCAGTTGACCCTCTTGTTAAATGTGCATTGAGGAAAATTCTCCCCAACTGCCTTGTCACCCAATTCTATGATGTCTCCTCAGACTTTCAAAGTGCTCCATAATGTCGACCATCCTCACCTTTCTAAAAATACTCTTTTCACTTCCCTGGATGCTCTTGTATTTGTGATGATTCCTATGGGAGTGGCTCTTCAATCTGTTTACTGATTCACATTACTGTTGGAGTGCTGGATACTTCAACTAAGCATTCCACATACTTCTGACACTCAATTTCTTTAAAATGGAATCTGTAACAAGACAGCTAACTCACTGAACTTTGTCTCTGTTAAAATCCCAGTGCTAGAGAAGGTATTCAATGAAAATTTTGTTTAATGGATTAATTAATAATTATATCTTCATGAGATTATAAAAATTCACATGCACTAATAAATATGAAATGCTTAATAAACTACCTGGCATCACCATGTGACCAATAAATATTAGGCAAACCATGATATATGCAAGATGGAGAAAGAGGAGGAGAAATGTAGACTGGAAAAGAGAGGTTGGCAGTAGATATGAAAGATCTTATAAAGAAGATGTATTAACCCATATTCTGGTGTTATAACAAAACATGTGAAGCCTGGGTAATTTGTAAAGAAAAGAGGATCATTTGGTTCACAGCTCTGGAGGTCCAAGAACACAGTACTAGCCCCCACTCAGTTCTGGTAGGGTCCTGTTGGCTGTATCACAGCATGGCAGATGGCGTCATGACAGAAGCACGTGTGAGGAGAGATCATGTGGCAAGGCAGGAAACCACAGAGTGGGAGGGGCAGACTTGTTCTTTTGACAACAGCACAGTCTCATGGGAAGTAACCAGGGACTCATGAGAACTAATTCATCTTCTCAAAGGGCAGGGCTCCCAGTGACTAAATTACCTCCCATTGGGCATGTTATGGCTGTGTCTAGATGTCCCCCCAAAGCCTCATGCAATCATAGGTAGGGCTTTTTCAGAGGTAGCTGGATCTAGAGTATGTGATGCTAGGATTAAGGGTGTGTGATTATTAAATCAATCCACTGATTGGTTTGGCACCTGCCCTAAATCCGGTAGCCTAGATACAGTATAAAAGGGGCAGAAAGAAGCTGCTATTGTCACTTGGACTTGCTGCTTGAAACTTCTGCCTTTTGGCTGCCATGAACTATTTCTCCTCTACAATGCCCCTCTGCCGTGCTGCACTGCCTTGGAGCCAGCCAACTATGAACTGAAAGCTGTAAAAACTGTGAGCTAAATAAACCTTTCCTCCCTTAACTTTGAGTGTCAGGTATTTTGTCTCAGCAATGAAAAAAGTAACTAAGACAGGGTGCCACCTCTTAAAAGTTCCACCCCCTCACAATATCTTCACACTGGGGATCACACTTTCAGCACATGAACCCTGCAAGGACTTATTCAAACTATATAGTAGAGATTGACCATATACCTGGTTATCTATCTAGAACTTGTGCCATTTGAAAAGCATACTATTGTTAAGCTCAGAGAAATGTCATCACTGGGTGTACAGTTGGCAAA
Source organism: Heterocephalus glaber (assembly GCF_053883595.1). Classification (NCBI taxonomy): domain Eukaryota; kingdom Metazoa; phylum Chordata; class Mammalia; order Rodentia; family Bathyergidae; genus Heterocephalus; species Heterocephalus glaber. The sequence continues at coordinate 20,453,076 of NW_028258369.1, read as the reverse complement.
GCAGGATATGTGAGCATCCTAGCCATAGCACCTTAAATAGTTTTGATGTAGTTTTGTAGGTTCTGGGAGACTCTGAAGGGCTCATTGAAGTCTCTGGAGCCTTTTTTCCTCATCAGTAGTCTGTTTACCAACAAAATACCATAACTCCCTCTGTTATTTAGTAAAAAATATTCTCTAGGATCTTTTTCCAACTCTGTAAACTTTATTTTTTCCACATTTTCTTAACTTGGGAATGGGTACATATAAGTATCATATCTTGCTCATTTTTACTCCCTCTTCTCCTTGCCCTTCCCACTCCCCCTTTCTCCAGACCCCCTTCCCATCTCCACAGAGTCTACCTCTCTGTTTCCTATCATCTCTCCTTTATTTCCCTCTTTACATTATATATATTTTTGGTTTCTTATATAGGAGAAACCATGCAGTATTTAACTGTCTGTGTCTAATTTATTTCACTTAGCATTATGGTCTCAAGATGCATCGATTTTCTTACAAATACTTCAAATTTATTCTTCCTTATGATGGAGTAATGTTGTATTGCATATATATATATATATATCACAATTTCTTTATCCAGTCATCTGTTGATGCACATATAGGTCATGTCCAAGATTTAGCTATTATTAGTTGTGCTGCTATAAACATGAGTATGCATGTATCACTGTAATATGATGACTTTAACTGTTTTTTCTAATTTTGTTTGAGACAAGGTCTCATTATGTAGGTCAGGCTGGCCTTGAACTTATGGCAATCCTCCTGCCTCAACCTTCCGAGTGCTGGGATTGCAGGCATGCACCACTACCCCTGGCTTTGATGACTTTAACTCTTTTGGGAAGATACCTAGAAGGGGAATAGCTGGGTCAAATGGAATTTCTATTTTTAGTTTTTTGAGGAATCTTCATATTGTTTCCATAGTTGTTATACTAGTTTATGTGTGGAATTGCTGAGCCAGTTTAGTTGAGCGTCTCTTACTCAGGTTGACACAATCAATCAACCATCACAATTTCCATCAACAATGTAGAAGCATTCCTTTTGCCCCACTTTCTTGCCAGTATTTGTTGTTTTTGAGTCTTTCGTGACAGTCATTCTCACTGGAGGAAGATGGAACCTTGGTGTTGTTTTGATTTGCATTTCTGAAAAGGAGAATGGCTCGATTTCATGCATTTCTCACTTTTTGTATGATTAACCACCAGTAATGCTTGCCTATTTAATACGGCTCAGAAACTACTATTTGCAAAGACAGTTTAGTGGTAAGTGACATGCAGCTCTTTTTTGAGAACTGAGTCATGGATTTCTTTGCTATTTCTCATCTATTTCTAGCAGAGCTTTCACTTTTTTTTACTGTAGAGCAGAAGGCTTTTTATCTTCAAAAATTAAAGAGTGTATCCAGAGTCATTCTTCATTACTACCAGAAGAAGAAACAGTGTTCCGACCTTTCATATCTATGCTCCTCCCTCTGTTTATCCACCTACCCATCCTTTCTATTAATACTTCAAGTACCTACTGTGTGTCAAATATTGGCCTGGTCTTGCCTCAGCAGTATTTGTAATACTGTGGCCTTACCACTGAAAATAGCATTGCTTTCAAACCTGTCTTTTTGCAAATTACTGGCTGCTGTACCCTCACAATCAGTTTATCCCCAGTGAGATTCCTGGACCACCAAGGCAGATTTTGCCACTTCAAGCCTAGCCCTTTTCCCCAGCAATTATTTAGCAGTAGGGGACTCGGTATAGAGAGTTTTGAGTACTGGGGTAGGTCTAGAGCTTAATTTGGGGTAGAAGAAGCACTGTTCTAAGTTTTCATACATTCATGCATTCATTCATTTTTGATGGCTAGATATTTTTCGGCACGGCCTTCATTTTCTGTCCCTCCAGTTTCTCTGTCTGGGCTCACAGTAAATTGCTACTGGTGCTGTTGTTGTCTTCATTGAATAACTTCCATTTTGAAGCTGGAGCAAAGCCCGATGACTCCACTTTGTTCATGTTTCCGTGGTGGGTTCTCTCTCTGTCACATTCTCATGACTTGGGGTGAACTGGAGGTGGACATGGAATGTATACATTTAAGAATTTTAAATTTAAATCTGATTGACTTTAACGATTAAACTTTCTTTAACATTTAAGACTTAAAAAATTAAAAAATATTATTGAGCATTTCCCATTCATGATTTGCTTAATTGCTTGTGTGAAAAGATTTAAACTCAACAGGCTCTCTGCCAATTGTGCTTTACTTCCATTAACCTACTTTCAGTTTCTAACATCTGCTCCCAGTGCCTGATTCTCTCTTGTGCCTACTGGCCTTTTCCTCACCACCTGGCCCCAACTCGCCACTCCATTATTTGGATATGGCTTCTTGTCAAATAGCTGCTTATGCCCTGGCACTTTCACACACATGTGTGTGCACCTACATTTCAGACCCAGAGCCTTCTGTTGCGAAGCTATGCATATGGCAGGCAGATACACTTTTCAAGAGGATCATATTCAATGTTGTTGTTGTATGAAGTTCACTGGATGATGCTCGATCAAAGGCTTGTTTCCTGGTCCCTGATTCCAGCATCTCTGTTTCAATGAAATCCTGTTCAGCCCAGTTGGAATTTTCTTTAGCAGTTGGGGACCAAGGAGAATCAGGATAAAGACAATGCTCAGATGATTCTTAATTCTTATGTATTAGGCATTAGAGTAATTGCTTTCACTAAATTCTTAGCTTAGTGACTGATCAGGTGGCTTGAGTAACAATTGCATGGTGTTTATCAATAATAATCACAATAATCATAATAAGTTACATTTTTTCTGGAATCCTAATGGTATCCCCTTGATATAGATTATCCCATGAATACATCCCTGGAAGCCAGAAATGTGGCCAAAATAGCCCTCAGAGGGAGAAGACATGGAAAGCCTGGCTGTATCCCCCTGCCTTTTTTTGCTTTTGGCATTTGCTTTTCAAATACACTTTTCAATTTTATAACTTTTATTTTGAATAGGTTAAAACTTAGAATTTAGAAAAGTTGTACATAGTGTCCCTGTTACCACCTTCTTTCAGCTTCTCCCAATGATGATGTCTTCCATAAAGATAGTAGATTATCAAGACCAGGAAATTAACATTGGCACAATACTATTAACATATTATTACATGTGTGTATTTTTATGAAATTTCAGCACATTTGTAGATTCAAGTAACTATCACAATCAGGATGCAGAATTGTTCTGTCATAAAGAAACTCCCTCCTGTTAACCCTTGATAATCCCACCCTTCCTTCAACCCTGACTAACCCCTTGCAGCTGCTGATTTGCTCTCCTCCACTATAATTTTGTCACTTTAAGATGGCGATATAAATGGATTCATATAGTATGTAACCCTTTGAGATTGGCCTTTTCACTCAGCACGCCCTTGAGATCCATCCAAGTTGTGTGTATCAATAGTGATTACTTTTACATCCTTTTTAAAAAGAGAAATACTTTCTTGAACACCCCTACCTGGAATGTTCTAATTTCTCGAACTTTTGCTCATTTCTTTGGCATGTAATGGGCAGAGTCCTCTTTAGGCAAAGCTAATCATGGGGCAACCTGGGATCTTGGAGGTTTGTCATCAGAGAGACCCTCTGGCTTCAACCAACCTCTTACTTTTCATCCCAAGTGCATAATTTCCCTCCACCCTGCATCTTTTCTTATCCTTAGTTCCCAGTTGTCTCATGTTCTTAGCCCTCGATATTATAGCTTGTGATAAGGACTTAGGGACAATTTTTTTATTTGAGAGGTGACTAAAGGAAACAGGAATGAGGGAGGGAGTGGGAAGAGGGAGGAAATAAGGGTAAAAAACAATAAAAAGAGCCAGGATGTAGCTTAGCAGTACAGCGCCTGCCTGGCAAATGTGAGGCCCTGAGTTTGCTTCCCTGGTACAAAAAAAAAAAAAAAAGAAAAAGAAAGAAAGAAAAAGAAAACAATAAAAGTGTATTAATGGGTGGGTTTCAGATGTGGAAGCCTGAGGTGCAAGCCCACCAGGAACCCCTAGGGAATCATGTAGAACACGCCTCCTAATTGCTGCTGTGAAATACGGGAGGTGGAAGCCCTTACTAACTCCCATCCATCCTTAGATCAAGGTTGTCCCAAGCACACTGATCCCTGTTCTAGGCAGTTTTAGTGACCTCTGGCTCTTCAGAGAAAGCTCTGAGGAGACCAGATGGAGATACCCAGTGTAGGGCTGAGGAAAGATGCCATGTAATAATCGACTCCTTTGCTGTATGTAAGAGGAGCTGGCTTCATTTGCACGTTCTCTGACAACCCGCCCAACATCCCTCAAGAGGCTGCCTTCTGGCTTGTACACCTCACTGACGCGTCTGCTCTCCAGAGTTGTTCATGCAACTGACTTTGAAAGCTTGTAATTATTTGGAAGAATTTTATCTATGTAATTCAATTAATCTAGATGTGCTTTTAACTGAGTAGCTTAAAATAATTTCAATAATTATATATTTTAAAAGTAAAATCCTTTGTGAGAGTTCTGAATCTTTCTCACTAAAAAAACTGAAGTTTTCTTCCATAGACTCGAGGTCATTCTGCCCTCCAAGAACGATCCCTGTACTAATCCCAGTGTCTTATCCAAGTTCCCAAACAGCCCCCTCAGTTTTTTGTACTTGCTGCCCATTGCTGCTCCTGGATGATGTGTTTATCTGCCTTGCCTGTTGACCTTCCATGTCATCCCTGCAGTTCTAATCTCTTTTTATCTTGGGCTGCTGGCACAGGGCCCTATACACAGTAGGGACCAATCAATGTCTGTGGCTGATGTCGGGGTAAGGTATGAAGGAGGTCTAGCTTTTCCACTTGGTGTTGGTTTTGCTTCTGGTGAAGCTGCTCAAGACAAAGCTTCTGCTTGGCAGTGTGAGCCATGAGGGATTACAATCAGCTGCGCCGTGTGTCCAGCCACGCTTGCCTCTGGTAGTTGGGGATTGGGACAAGTGGCTTTGGGGACTAAGATCCTGTCAGCGAAAGGGAGGAATCATGATATAGAGAAAAGAGCAGGTATATGGATATCAGATTTAAATCTCATATAAGTGATTCTATGGAAGTTTCATCTATACTCTTACCAACACTGGAAAGTGAGTAGCTCAGTCATGGGAAGGAGAGTCAGGTCCTGACACAGCCAGCATGCTCTGCTTCTCCCTGGCATCATTTGTGGTCTCATGGGTAAGCATCTCTTAGACCTCCATCTGGCTAAATGGCTGTCATAACTTTCTGTTTCCTCTGTTAGTAAAACAGAATAGGCTTTGTCTCACTGATGTCGTGCTGTGTAACAAACTAGCTCCAAATTTAGAATCTTGAAACAATCCTTATTTCATACAAGTTCCTGGGTTAGGAGCTTAGGCAGGGATCAGATGCATGGCTCTCCTGCTTCAAGGGTGGCAGCTAGGGTCACTCATCCCTAGGCTACATAACCTGGGATCTGGGCAGGGCCAAATATCCCTGAAAGCTTCACTTATGTGCCTGGGGCCTTGGTGCTTCACCACTAGGTCTGTCCTTCCTCTCCCTCTTTCTCCTGCTCCCTCTCGGTTTCTGTGTAGCTGGTTCAGTCTTCCTTGAAGCATAATGTAAAGGCTTAGGCTCCTTCTAATCAGGGTAGTCAGGCTTCTAACATTTCTAATATGGTGGCTGATTACCAAGTGGAAGGACACAAAATCTGTCAGTGTAAAGCACTGGTCTCAAAAGTCGCAGGAAGTCTCTTCTACCACATATTTTGGCAAAGCAAATCACAAGACCAGCCCAGATTTGAAGGGAGGGGAAGTAGACTCATCTGTTGCTGGGAGGTGTGGTGTGCACACATGGGAGGGAAGAACAATGGGGAGCCCTCTCTGGAAGCCAGGCAGCATACTCAGCTAATTAGCCACAAGGATAAGCTTGACCAAGGGGAAGCAATGCTAGATTGTTTAGGAAAACACAGTGTGGCCTGGTGGGACAGAGCCTAGCCATTTTCTGGAGAGAGAGAGTGAGAGAGAGAGAGAGAGAGAGAAGACTTGAGGGAGTTACAGAACAAAGCTTAAAAGAGAGGATCTGTGACAAAGAGCAGAAGCCATGAAAAGCCACAAGTAAGCCGGAGTCCCAGGGTCACAGACATGCAGTGAGAAGGGAGATTCTGAGAGGCAGCTTGTGATGGAGCTGAGAGAGGCAAAGAGAATTTTCATCCTTGCTGCTGACTGGAGGCTGTCAGGACCTAGGATTATTTCCTGTCAGCCCATGTGTACTATTCGATATCCCTTTTACCTGCAGTAAGCAAGCCTATCTCTTTTTATCATTTCCTGTGAAATGTCTCAAAAAATGAATTTGAATCCCAGATCTGCCACTGATTGGTTTTGTGTTTTCCCGCAAGCTACTTCTGTAATTCAGCTTTCTCATCTGAAAATGAGTAGAATAATTATGCCTTTGTCATATGGTTGCTTTGAGTGTTAAATGATTTATATTAGAAGGATTAACATATTTATAAGCTCGTGGAATAATACTTGATGTAGGAAGCACTGTCTAAGTAATTGCTAAATAATAAAAAAGTGAGCTAATGTAAGTGTCCTGGGTTGAAAGAACACATGAGGATTCTGCTTTGGAAGCAAACACAATCTTTTATTGAAAAAAAGACATTGTTTTCTTGGATAATCAAGGTAGATCTGTCCTACCATGCTGCTATTGCATGCTACTGAGCTAAAAACATATATCCTGACAAATCTGGAGCCAAGTTGTCTACAAGGGGCGATGAAACTGTGGATATTGTAAATCACGTAAGCTGAAGCGTCTTGATCTTTATCAGGAATTTAAAGCTTCTTTGAGCTTGCCCCTTTTTTCCATTCCTTTTCTTCTTGCTTACTTCTCTCCTTCTCCAGATAACGCAATTTATAGAATTGCCTCAATATGTGCTGGTTGACAGGACACTGTGAGTGGAGAAGAATGCCAGAGAGACCTGGTTGTAACCTGTTGATTTATGCTCAGTCCACTTCACTGTCACTTTCTGATTTAACATCAAAAGAACGGATTATGAATGCAGTCATGCTGGGCAAACAAATATACTGTTGCAAATGACTTTGCAGAATTTTTTTTTTTACTCTGTCCATGTAGAAAATGAGCTAAAAGTGGCTCTTGGTGCAATCATTCAAATGCTTTCGGCCCCATGCACCATATGTTTGCTGCATTTTCTTTTATCACATGTGATTGTATGTTACAATATACAGCGATTCCAAAGGGGAACCAGATGGCTGCATGTTCCCAGCTCAGGATTCTCAAGCAGAGAGGAAGTGGGAATCTGGGGCTATATTTGGTTCTGTTGGAACTGACAGGCTATCAGAGGTGATAATCAGAGGTATTTAAGCAGGTTGGCATTTACCTTAAAGAGCTTAAGTGCTCAATCAAGTCTGAATGTGTCTTTAATGGGCATATCTTTTAAAAACTGATTTAATGTATTCCTTCACCACTGCTCAATTTGAATATATTGAGAGAAGCAATATTTTAAACTAGTCTTTCTTTTCAAAATATACACGTTTCAGAAAAGGCAAATAATTTCTTGGAAAGATAGCTCAAAATATGGCCAAATGATTTTTCAACCATTTCTTTCTTAATGTTTGGGAATCATTAGCTCAATAAAAAGGCTAAACTGGAAAGAAGAAAGTAGGAAGGGAAATGAAGTGGTTTGGTGCAGTAGTTGCTTATGTTCTGCCTCCAGCTTCATGGAGGTAAAGACATTTTGTGCCTAGAATTGAGATAGAACAATAACAATTTTGTGTAGTTGTTCATGCAAATTGCACAATCTTTGTTACCTCTCTTATTTCCTCTGCAATAGGGTAAAAATTGCAAAAATTTCAAAATGAAAAATAAAAGTAAACAAAATCTATTGCCCCTTCACTGGACTCTACTGATTGTGCTGCACTCAGGTTATTTCAGTTACAAGCACTATGCCCACCTGTCCTGTACAGTATTTGTTCTGTTGAAAATTGGCCATGGTCTCAGTACCCTGGGGATAATACAATTTGAGAAGAAAGCACATAACTGAAAACAAAAAAAACCCTATAGCTGGGAAGTAGAGGAGCTGGGATTTGAACACCATACTGGCAACAATGGCTGTTAAGGTGTTCTTAATGCTGAGGTCCTGCTCCACCCTGTGCCACCCTCAGATACCAACACTTACTGGAACTGCCTCCATTGCCCATTTCCTGTCTCCTTCTGCCCTTCCCTTGGTGATCTCAACTATACTCACACTTCCTCTACCTCCTGGTAGGGTTTGCCTCCTCTGTCCCAGACCTCTGATGATCCCGATTCAGGCACCTAGCCTCTTCCAGAAAGCTCTGTCTGCAATCCCATGGGCACATTCAACTCAAAGTGACCCAAACTGGACTCAGCCTTGCCCACCCTCTTCCCACACCTGCCCTACCCTTTAATTCCCTTTATTGCTGGTAGTCTTGTTACTCATTCCATGCTGCACGAATATTTTTTTTCTACAACAGAATTCTGATTTTGATGTTCCCTTAATCAACTCCTTTAGGAGAGTCCCAGGATACTCAAGATGAAGTGCAAACATCATAGCAGGGCCTGGGAGACCACTCACCCGCTAACTTGAGCTTGGCTTTCCTTTCTTCTCTCCATGGGGATTGGTTGAGCTAGCCTCATTTGACTTCTTTGCCATCTGTTAAAACCAGCTTGCACTTTTACATTGATTTTCATGTATCTTCTGAGTAGCTCTGTCCTTTCACCTCCTGCCAGTCATTTGTTTAGAATACCACACATACTGGCAGTTCTTATTTATACCCTTCCCTAGGCTATGAGTTCTTATATCCTTTAGGCAGTGCCACATGAGGTTACAGTGAAGGAACCATATCCTCAAACGAATTAACATATGGAGAGCAGTTCTGCTTGGGGATGGAGCAGGGGAAGGGAGTGTTGGTGGCATAGGAGGCAGTGGGGGGAGTGACCAGCGTGGAGAACTAGCAGTGGGAGTTCGTTCTGAGGCCTCAGGGACTGAGAAATAGAGGAAGGAACAAAGGGCAGGAAGTGCTCAATCTGCTGCAGGGCTGTGACCACTCGCATCACCTATGACATTTTTAAGGCCATCATGTGACATGGGTTTTGCTCCCACGGCAAGCACTTCCCTGGAATTGCTTTATTCAGTCTTCACAGCAATCCTAGAAGTTATTTACTTGCGCTAGCTATTTTTAAATTAATTAACTATGGTTCATATTCTATAAAATTCACCACTTAATGCACACAATTCAATATCTTAAATTGTATTTACAAGATTTTCCAACCATCACTACTACCTAATTCCAGAATATTTTTATCACCCCCAAAAGAAACTCTGTACCCATTCACAGCCACACCCTCTTTCCCTCACCCTCAGCTCCTGGCAGCAAATAATCCCTTTTCTATCTCTGATTCTAGACATTTCTATAAATAAAAATATATAGCATATAGTCTTTTATGTCTGGCTTCTTCCATGTAGCATAATAATTTTTTTTTGGTTTAGCATAATGATTTTGAGGCTTATCTATGTCATGGCATCTTTGTTTTGGTATTTCATTTCTTTATATGGCTGAACAATATTCCATTATATGGATATGCCACATTTAGTGTATGCATTTACCACTTGATGGACATTGAAGTTATTTCCACTTTTTGGTTATTTGTGAGGATAGCTGTCACAAGTCCTATTTTATAGGTGAAGAAACTGAAGCTCAAAGAATGTTTTAGTCAGTCAGAGAATACCATGTAGTGGGTGGTTGAAGCAACAGAAATTTATTCCTCACAATTCTAGGGGCTGGGAAGTCGAAGATAAAAGTGCTGACAGATCTTGTGTCTGGTGAGGACTCACCTCCTGGTTTGTACAGCAGTCTTCCGGTTGAGTCTGCATGTGGCCCACGTGAAAGGAAGCTGTATTCTAACTCGTACAAGGGGATGAGTTGTGCTCACGAGAGCTTCACCTTTGTCATTTCATCTAATCCCAATCACCTTCCAAAGGTCCTATCTCCTAATACCATTGCATCAGGGGATAGGGTTTCAACATATGAATTTGGGGGGCCACAAACATGCAGTCCACAGCAGAGAGTTTAACTAGAACACAATATTAGAAGCATTGCTTTTTGAATCAATTAGCCTCATTACTTATTAGTCATGTTACTATGGGCAAGTTATTCATTCTCTTTAGTTGCTATAGTCAATATAAAGATAGCAATATCACCTGAGAATTCAGGTTGGTATGAGCACACTTGAGAGTACTATGAAGGAGTGATCTATACATATTAGGACTTCCATAAAGAGTGATAATGGTGCCCTGTGAACTTGGCCCTTTGTCAATACCGACTACTAATTTGAAATGAACAAATGAACAAAAAGAGTAAAATTTTATTGTGATTTAACTATATATTAGTATTGTTAGATTACTATTTCCTCTTTCATTACAATACAATGTACAACTTTTCTAAGAACCAAGTGTGCATTTACAATTACCAATAAGTTTTCCCTTTTGACTTATTTTTATCAATAATATTATTAATTTTCTATATTTTCAAGGGAAAGAAAAATACAACATTCAAATATAATTTTGGCTGGGTGTGGTTGCACATGCCTCTCATTCCAGCTATTTGGGAAGCTGAGCAAGGGGATCACAAGGCCAGCCTTGGTAACTTAGTGAGAACTTGTGTCAAAAAGAAGTAAAAATGAGCTGGAGATGTAACTCATTGTTTCCCAGGTTCAATCTCCAGTAATGCATATATATATATATATATATATATATATATATATTTTTTTTTTTTTAATGAAATTTGGGAGAGCTCCTTCTTTGAGCAAACACATAATGTATTCATAAAACATTTTGCTTTGCTTTCATTTGAACCTTCATTTAATTTTTTCTTAAAATGAACTCTAAAATCAATCACACAAAAATTAAAGACATCAAAAATTCTACTTTTACAGAAAGGACTAAGAATAAATCGATCATCTGGTGTTCTCAAGGTTTCTGCTTAGAGAGAGGCCAAGTCTTAATGGGAAAGTCACTATCATGGCCCCATTCATTTTGCAAGGAATGAACTATAGGTCAGGGAGTCACGGTAGGGCAAAGGGAAATGTCTTTGAAAGAACTCATCGGATGTCACTCAGGGATTATTAATTTACTGAAAAGTCTACCTTTGGCCTAAGGATTTACTGAAGTTAGAATGTGCTGGCTGTCTCCTTTGAACCCTGCATCTATGCCTCCAGCAGAATGCTGGCTCACTCCTGGGCTGTGACCTTGAAAATCTGGCCTACACTATCACCAGTTTCCGTCTCTTGTGAGGTTTTCTCTACAGCTGATCATGACATGATTCTACTCAGACTCTTCAGTAATATCAGAGTTTCACAGATAAAGAGGAAAGAAAAAGAAAAGGAAAATAAAACAAAAAAGTATGAAAAAGATAGGCTTTGTAGTATTTTGTTGTTCCACTGATCATAGAAATCATTAGAGCTTTTTAGCCAAAGGAGATGATTGCTACAAAGGTCACTTACCAACTGGTGGGAAATGAGATGTGCAGCGGGGAAGGAGGGAGAGGGTGTTAGGTAGCTTACTTAGCAATATCACTCAATAGGACATTTTCATTGATCTTGGCTTCTAGCTTTGATAAATCCTCTACTTATCTATCCATGTTTTCTATTCTCATACAAGTTGTTTATAGGTGTATTTTTCTGTTAATGTCTCAGTTGGTTTGTATTTATCTACATAGGCACATAAAGAAATTTTTAGCAAATTCATAGAGATGCAAGATATAATGGTAGTTGCTTGATGTTGGGACAGGTGGGGATGGAGAGTTATTGTTTAATGGAAACAGAGTTTTGCAAGATAAAAAAGGTTTTGGGGATGGATAATTGTGATGGTTGCACAGCATTATGACTCTACCCAATACCACTAAAATGTATACTTAAAGATGATTAAGATGGTAAATTCTGTGTTATGTGTATTTTGCCATAATTAAAGATAATTTTAAAATGATGCTGCCAATTCTAAAGCTGTTAAAGATATTGTTACAAAACACCAATTTCAAAGGAAGTATGTTAACTTGATGCTGTATATTACTACTCCTGCCACCTTGTATCATTTTAAAGCATAAATTACATAAGAATGCTATAGTTCTTTTCCCAAAGATGTAATTATACTTGCATGAAAAGTTGAGTGTAAGATTTTTACACTGATGCAAGTTTTTTCTTTTTTTATTAGTACATGTCTGCCATACTTTATGAATATATTCATTGTGGGAAGGTGATACATACACATATCACATCTTAATCCTTTTTATTTAAATTTTTTCTTAAATATCCATACAAGAGATCTCTTTTTGACACAACTAGCCAAAACTTTTATGGGTTCCACGGACAATGAATTCATCTGATCAGTTGAAATTAAATTTAGTGAATATGGTATGATACAGTCGTTATTCCTGATGGCCTAGCTGGTCATTTTTAAACCCTTGATATTTCAACAAGCCATTTAGAGACCTGAATTAAATGGTTCTCAAAGTATGGCCCTTGACTAGAGCATCCATATTGCTTGGGAACTTGTTGGAAATACAAACTTGGAAGTTATTCGAGATATTCTGAATCAAAATGAATAATTGATAATTTGAAATAGGAAGAAAAGGTCCAAAGGTGTAGGGGTGGTGGGAGGGGAAGGGGAAAGGAAAGAAGGGAAAGGAAAAATTATGAGAGAAAAAAAAAAGGAAACAAAGTCTATGTAAATAGGGAGGAGTGGAGGGGGTGAAGGGCACACAGGTAATGGGGGAAAAATAAGAACCAAGATACATCACGTACAGGTACAAGCACCCAATGATAAATGTAAATGTATTGTATACCTAAAATGTACCAATAAAAGAATTTAAGAAAAAAAAAGATATTCTGAATCAAAAATTTTGGGGACAGATCCCAAGATTCTGTGCTTTAACAAGCCTGCTAAGTGTTGCTGATACATACTAAAGTTTGAAAAGCAGCTATCCAAGGGAAAATATGAAACAGTGATTTAAATGTTTCTTCTGGTGCCTTACAGTTAGCCTGAAATGATATCTGCACCAGCCTTATAGAATGAGAGCTTGGTAGGCAGGAAATATCCCAAATGACTGAAACACAACCATCAGCTTTTGAAGTGATGCATCATAACTGAACATGAGGAAAGAATATCATGTGGGAAAAGTTTTACAATTATGATCCTCAAATGATTCAGAAGAATCTTTGATTCAGAAGAATCTTTATTCAGAATGTGGAGAAGGTATAGATCAGTGGTGGCAAACCTATGGCACCTGTGCCACAGCGAGCTGTTTATTATTGAAAAGTCTTAACATTTTGCCATTACTAGTCTAGACAAAAACATGGACATTAGGAAGTGGTGTTTAAGTCTAAACAACTAAATATTATGTTTGGTTGAATGAAAAAAACAGAAATTGTAGGATCTGCCAAGACAATTTTGAGGACTGGGTTTCAGGGACTGTTATTTGGGTGCAGACATGGTGCATACCACCCTTCTGAAGTAGAGCTGCAAATTGGTAGGATCCAGCCCCAAATCCCATTCCAAAGTACTAAGTGGCTGAGGTCTTCATGGTAATTGTGAATGATTAAGGAGCATCAACCACACTCTCAGCCTGCACTCTCCTCCCCACAAAGAGGAGAAAGGTTAGGGAGCATTTTTGAGTAAGGGTAGAATATGGTACCTCATAAAATGTTCCTAAGAAAGTAGAGTCCCAAGATACTGCTAATGTAGCTCATTAACATTTAGGCATTCATTATATTCTTTTCACTTCTTCTACAGGAAGTTAGAGCAACACAAAATCATCTTCCAGTCCTTGGTCTTGGAGTTGAATGGCCCTCCTTTTTCCTTGGTCCCCCAGTATTTCTAATATGTATGTTTGTCCTTATACCTTAATAGATACCTTGCTGAACTTTGTTCATAAATATGAAACCCTCCCCCATAAGAGACTTAAACCTTTTAAAACTAGGGCATTCTGGTCTCTCAGAATGCGGATCGACATCTGACTCACAAAAGAGGCTCAATAAATGTTTAAAGAAAGGACTGAATGCATATAGCCTGAAGATTAATATTAGGGAATGGGATCTTAGAGAAACCCCACAAGGCAGCGAGTTTATTATTTAAAACACATTTTTGAAAACATTGAGACCATGTGTTAAAAGTATTGGGGGAATTGGTATAGGTCATAAACTATCCTCTCTCTTTGGGCGCCACCCATATCAATGCAAATGTCCATGTGATCACTGCTGTTTCCCCTGCACCTGATCTAGTAGGCACTTAGTATAGATTTGTTAAAAGGATCAGATATATGGATGACCCTTGGGAAGAAGTCTTGATGCTTTGTGACCATGCCAGTTCTGTTGATATAGATTGGATCAGAATTGTACATGTGACCCAAAGCGGGCCAGTGAGATTCTTTCCTGGAAACTTCAGTTGGTACTGAAAGACAGTTGAATTCTGGGTGTTCCTGAAATGGTAAAACTTAAATTGAGAACCTCTGAGGTTAGCCATATCTTGACACATTGATATAGGAAGAGAAAAAGTCACTCAGTGGATATACATGTATGAACACACACACACACACACACATCCTTCAGCTTTTTCTTTTCCTCTTTTTTCTTTTTTTGTTTTTGCCCTCGTTTCTGGTTCTTGCTATCACTCTCTCCCTGAGGCCCAGCTTCATTCCTTCCCTTGGTTCTAGGACTCATCCTGCAAGTATCCCTTCTGCATAAACCATCTCATTTGATTTTTGTCACATACAATCAAAAACTATTAATGAATACACTGTCATCATAATTCACTTTCTTTCTTTAGCTATTTCAACATTTGTAAGATTTAAAGCTCACTCTAGTAAATATTTGTGTTAATTCAAATTGATTTTCATTTCCCTGGGCTTCAACTATTTTGAAATACTGACTTGGCCCCCTTCCATTGTTTGAAAAGCAAAGCAAAGCAAGAGGAACCATCAAGCACCAGCTGATGTGCACTCTTAAGCTCTGTGTATAAATTATGCCTTTGAAACACTTGGAATCTTTCTGGGAAACCATTTCTCAGCAGGGGAGGAAAAACTAACCACCTTCAGAAGTAAACTGGAAATATTATTCATTGTTGTGGAAAAGTGCAGCTTTGAAATAACCAAAGAAAAGAAAACAAGTGAGTTATCTTTAGTGGCAGGATACATAGTAGTCAGGAGTGGGAACCTAGGGCCAGATGGTCTGTTCATATGTCACCATCTTCCAGATGGAGGACATACAATGTAGATCTAGAATCTGGGTCTTTTCTTTGCCCCCTCATCTCCCAGCAGAGAGTCTGACCTGAGAAGTTATTCCACAGACATTTGTTGAAAAGAGACTGAGTAATGAAACAAAGAACAGTGATGAAGTTTGGAGATCAGACTCATAGGGCAATTGTTTGGATCCAGCATCCCTATCTTCATGACCTTGGCCATGTTACATTGCTTGTCCATGACTTGGTTTCTATAACTCTAAAATGGGGATTGGAATGGAACTTTTATATAGTGTTGATGTGAATATTAAATGAGTTAATGTATGTAAAACATATAACTCAATGCCAGCAGAGGAGGAGGCAGGCAGTAAATGTTCAATTTTTAATCATTGTGTCAGAGAGGAGCTTTTCACTGTCATATTTCTCCTCCTTTTAAATTTTATGAAAGTGCTGGAAGGAATAGTATCAGGAACCCTTAATAAAGCTATTAGAAACATATCCCTGAGCATTAATTTTTTTTTTTACTTGTTCCCAAGGGAGTGAAATTTTAAGACAGTATCAATATAAACATAGTTCACGGAACAAAATTTAGACATGAAAGATAACTATATTTGAAAAGTTCACAAGATGGGCCTCTTGAAAATAAAAAGTGGTACACTATTATATCCTCCCTTCCACAGCCAGAAGACCTGGTAGGTGTTTTGTTTTGTTTTGTTTTTTGGTTCAAGGGGATCAGGCTGGGCCTGACTGCTTCTGGTGGAGATAGCAAGAAAGAGATATTGTTCTGGTACAAATATACCAGGGTCCACTGCCTGTGCTTCACTCTTACCTACCTTCCTCAGGAATCCCTGAATAATCCCTTTTTTGCTAGAGACATTTATGTGTCTGTGACATGGGCATCTTTTTGTAGTCTCAGTGGGAATGGGCTCCTCTGGCTCTATCATGGTTGCCCTTTTCCCTGAATGTCATCTTTTTTAGTTATTTTTTCATTGCTGAGACAAAATACTTGACACCCAAATTTAAAGGAGGAAATGTTTATTTCAGCTCACAGTTTGTAGGGGTTTCAGTCCATAGTTAGCTGGCTCCAAGGCAGGGTGGCATGGCAGAGGGGCATTGCAGAGGAGAAACCATCCATGACAAGGCAGGCAGGAGGCAGCAAAGCATCAGGAGTAAGCTTCCCTTACCCTTTATCCCATCCAAACTACAAGCCTTTTGGGTGGTGCCACCCACACCCAGGGTGGGCCTTCCCATTATCCACACCAGATCTATGGTAAAGCAATTTAGTTATCACACATCATTAATCCCAGTATCACAATCCTAATCCAGCATCACACACCTCCCAAAAGCCCCACCTATGAGCACATGAGGCTTTAGGGGAATATCTAGATATCATAAAGTCATCTTTCAAAAGTTTCTCTGAGGATTTGACCAAGAGGACACACTCTGTTGGAATGAATACATGCAAAGGCTGGAGGATGAGACTGATGGACAAAATAATGCTAATGACTATGACTAGCATGGCAGGCTGGCTCACTGGGGCAATGAGCTGATAACAGTCAGATTAGACGTTTAGAATACACACTGGCCAGATTATTTTGGTGTATTAACTTCCTGTTTTTCAAACATTGGCCTTCCCCAAGCCAATGATTTTTTGTTTTTGTTTTTTTGAGACAAGACCCACTATATAGTTTAGGCTGGCCTTGAAATCACCATGTAGCGCAGGTTTGTCTCAAACTCAAGGCAATCCTTCTGCCTAAGTCTCCCTAGTGTTGAGATTACAGGCATGTGCTACCATACTCAGCTGCCAGTGATGAATTTTTTGCAAACAGTAAAGTCAAGAGAGAGAATGTAGATGAATTAGAAACAAAATGGGAGGGACTGCCCATTGCCTGCACAAGAAATCAGATATGTTAGCACGATGTCTGCATGCAAAGGGTGTGCCACTGTGACAACGCAGGATTAGTGCTCTGTGGATGGCAAAGGCGGTGAACTGGCATTTACTATTCTTCTCAGACAACTTATTCTTTGTTCTACAAAGAAATACAATTCTTAGGTTCCTTTGCAGCTAGGTGTGTCATAGGTTGGACTAAGCAGATGGGCTCATGAAGAAATTTAGAAGGCAGAAGTGAGATGGTGCTTATCTCTTTTTTATATTGGGAAAACTAGCTGAGGATACATTGTGTTTCTGACTCTGCATTACAAATATCCCAGTTGCAGGTGAGCAGGCAGGGAGCAGGGCATTCTTTCTGTTCTGGTTTTGGTACAGATTTATTATGCATGATGCATCAATAAGGTGACTTACTGCAATGATATTTATTTGTGTCAGATGCTAGGATGCAAAGATAAACACAGCAGCCTTGGTCTCTGGATGTGGTGGAAAGGGGAAAGTAGACATTTAAGTAAGGTTAAAATGGCATAATAATTATGAAGAGCCAACTGGCTGAGAGCTAATTTGCTACTGTAAAAATTATCTAATGTCCAATTCATCAAACTGTATAAGTTTACCAAACCTTTATTGTAAGAATATTCTGCTTGAGTCTAGTCAATTAACTTTTTTTCCATTAAGTTGATTGGTACATTGTAGATATATACAATACAGTTACATTCAGCATTGGGATCTTGCACCTTTACATGATGTATCTTGGTTTCTTATTTTTTTCCCCATTCCCCTGCACCCCCTTCCCTATTTACAAACACTTTGTTTCCATTTTTTCCTTTTCTCATATTTTTTTCTTTTCCCTTCTTTTCTTTCCCCTACCCTTCCCACATCCCCTAGTCATTTAGACCTTTTCTTCCTCTTTCAAATTATGAATTATAAATTTTGAACCTTATTTACACTTTTAGTTTTTCACACCAGAGAAACTATTCAGTATTTACACATGTGTGTCCTATTTATTTCACTTAAGAGTATGGCCTCAGTGTCCATCCATTTAGCTATAAATGTCTTTAGTTTCTCATTCTTTATGGCTGAGTAGTACTCCATTTTGTAGAAAACCCACATCTTCTCTGTCCAGTCTCCAGTTGATGGGCAATTGGGCTGTTTCCAAGTTTTAGCTATTACAGACTGTGCCGCTATAAACATGGATGTACATATATCATTGTGTTATGATTGTTTTTATTCTTTTGGAAAGATACCCAGAGGAGACCTATCTATCCCTCCCTCCCCATCTCCTTCTAAGCCCCCATCTCGAAGGGTGAAGTTGCTATATTGAAGAGTTTATTCACTATAAACAACTACATAAGGCTCAACAGAGCAAATCTACCAGGCAAGGCAAGAAATTAAAGGGAGAGGGGGAAAAAATCCCAACAACAGGAAAATAACATGACAACGATAAGTCAATACATATCAGTTATAATCACCAATGTTAATGGCCTCAATTCACCAATCAAAAGAAATAGACTGGCAGAATGCACTAAGAAGCAAAATCCAACAATATGGTGCATAAAAGAAACCCACTTAGTTCACAATTAACTTTTAGGTATTCTTCTTAGGCATATTAACTTATTGTAAGTTCTAGATTTTAGGATGGTTTTGACTTCATGAAGATATTTTTCATTAATGTTCACATTTTTGAAAACTATGCTAATGAAGTTATTTATTGAATATATTATAAATATGAAGATTTCATAATCTGAATATATTGAGTATATTCCAAAACATTCATTCAATATTTTTACTTATTGTAATTAAGAAGACTATGATTCTAAGAATAAAATATTCATTTTTATTGAATATATTCAAGATAATTTCTTAAAGGCATATTTGGGCCAATGAGCAATTTTGGCAAAATTCAATCAGTTGGTAATTTGGCAAATTAATCAATTTGCAAATTGAGCCTTTAGTTAACCAGCTTTAAAACAATCATTTGATAAATTGGTTATTTGGCTAAGTGGCCATTACTTCTTTCAAACTCTATTGATAGTTGGTCACTGTACATGTTATTTAGTTCATGCACAGGCAAAAAATCATGTAGTCATGTTGCCTCCTTGTCTTCTAGTGATAACCAATGGGATGTTATACAAAGTGGATAATTAAAAATGGAATTAGCCAAAAAAGAAAGTCCAGCAACCTAAATAACAACAGAGAGAATGGCTATACAAAAAAATGAGCTTGATTAGAATTTTCAAGTCATTACAATGCAGAATTTGCATGCCTTAGAAACAATGAACTCCTTCAGGGAAAGTGAAGACAGTCAAGGGTTTTTTAAGGGTAAATGAGGAGTACATGTAAGTTGTTTTGAGGCAAAAAGAACATTGTTACAGGGGCTATATTAGACAGTTTTCTGTTGCTATGACAAAATACCTGAGGGTGGATAATGTATAAAGAAAAAAGGCTTATTTACAGTTTCATAGTTTTTGAGCCTGGCAGTCCAAATAACATGGCACTAGTTCTTTCAAGGGCCCCCTTGGCTGAATCATATTACAGCAGATGGTATCATGTGGGGAGCATGTGTGAAAATGAGAGATCACATGAAAAGACAGGAAGCCAGAGAGCAGAGAGAGGTCAGACTTGCTCTTTTTATAACCTTCTCATGAGAACTAAGATTCTCATGAGAATTCCAATAATCCCTTCTGGGGACAGCACTCCAGTGACCTAAGCACCTCCTACTGAAACTCACCTCCTGATGAAGGTTCCATATCACCTTTCAACTTTGCCACACTAGAGACTAAATGTCCAACATAGGAACCCTTGAGGGACACACTGAAACCATAGGCAAACTGCCAAAGGGGCTTATCACAGGAGCTGACATCAGCTTATTAGTGGAGAATGTATCAGTCAAGTGTTCTTACACATCTTACACATCTAGCTAGCTGTCTTTGTGACTCATGCAGCAAGCTGCAGCTTGGAAGTTCTTAGCAAAAGTCTTTGTAATAGTTCTATCATAGACATGTGTGGATGACATCCTTTCTTAGCCTCTTGACTGTATTTATTTGGATTTGACACAAGTGACTCCATCTTGATATTAAGAACTTCCACAAAAAGGAAAACTGAAAACACTGTAAAAGTGAAATTGGAGTCCAGTATAAATGGAGTAACAGGACAGATAGCTGACTGTGAAAATATTGATGCTGCCTCCAGTTGAGAGACTCTAGATCTGCAACCAGAGGAACTCAGTGAAGGAGAACTTACCCACATAAATGAAAAACATGGTTGGCAGGAGAAGGATGAATACTGTCCTAGAGGAGTGACACAATAAAACTTCACACTAAAGGAACTCTCAGGGATGGTTCATGACATTGAAGGTACAAAGGATAAAACGTTGGAAGCTGATCTACATTTAGGAAAGTGTAGGCCAGTTTTTCAAGGCAAGATATTGTGAGTTCTATATGGTGCTTTATAAACAAAGCACTTTGATCCTCAGGGTTTCTGGTGTTTCAAATTACAGTGTTCTACATTTTACTCTTTTAATTTCCCTGTACATTTACAACTGATAATAAGATAATTTTAGTATTTTAACACTAAATTACATAATTTGTTACATAATCATTATTTTCCCTGTTGATTATTAGCATCATTTTGTCCAATTTCAGCTTGCATGGTCATTTTTACAGTCCTGAAGGATGACAGCCAGCTTTAAAACTAGGCAAGAGGGAAATAAAACCTAGGTTTATTGTTTGCCTTGCACTTTGCTTGATGTTCTATGAAATTCAAACATTTTGCATTATAACTTCTGAGTTCTGGGAACTTGCAGAGCAGTGAAAAGGACACCATTCCTCTTTTCTCTCTGGCAGTTAATTCAAATGGGACAGGTGGTGAGGGGCAGAGTACTGTACTCATGGAAGATGAGAGAGAATTTTGATGGCTTCTGAAGAATGTTATCGGATGCTGATGCAAATTTTCTCCTGTGCTTCAGGATTGCCTGTTGGTGGAGCGGGGCAATGCTCTTAATACAAGAACAATTTTCTCCTTGAGTGATCTTTCCAAATGGGCTCTCCCTGACTGGTTAATCTTCATTATTATTATAATTTAAGCATCACACTTAAGTCAGACTTCTATGTTCTAGGATGCAACCTTTAGCTGTCATTGTAAAAATGATAATCAAAAGTGAAACTCTTATACCCCTGATTAAATGAACAGAAACCAAGAAAGATATTGATGCAAAGATATTAACAGGAATGTTGTGTGAATACTGCATAACCCACTGGATTTTACATTAATTTTATGACTATTTCTAGTAACTATTTGAAAGTATGTTCATTAGCTATAAAATTTGACTCACAGTTCTCAGGAATTTTTCTCTCTGAATATCTTCCAGGGCTAGGACATCATCCCATCAATAATGAGGCTCCCAACACTCAAGCTGGATAGCAAAATCTCTAAAGAGGTTCATGGTGTGAACCCCTGATGTGATAATCCTCATAATGAGCTGTGTCCCCAACCCAACACACTGTAGTTGAACATCGCTGCTCTGGAGTGTGGGAGTTGACAAAAATCTAGCATCCTCCAAGTTAGAAGACTTTGATTTTATATGGTAGCTCACCTTTACTTAACCTCTAAGACACAAGTAACCTTGAACTCCGTTTTCTCTTCTGCAGTGCCTCTGTATTTCCCTCTAGGGCACTAGGTTTTCTAATGGATTAAATAAAATAATGCACACAGGTATGTTTGTCACTGTTAATTGGAGATGTGTTTTGTGTAAGATATATCCTTGTACAAAAACATCTACTTGTCTGAAATCTTCCATTAGGATTTACAAGTTTGAACTAAAATATTTATTATTAATAGTGTCGTGTGGTAAGTATAAATTCTTTAGAAATTTGCATTATTCCTTAAAGTAAATTTACTTTTAATATTATTTAACGATGTCTTAAAGAAATGGGACAGATAAAAGGTTAATTTTAGTGTTGGAGAAAGAAATGGTAAGCTCAAACAATAGGGATATGTTGCAGGAAACAATTTCCCTGAGCTGACTACATTAATTTGTAGCCCATTTCACTTGCCCCAGCATTTCCAAATGGTTCAGCCGAACGAAGCACATGGAGACTTCATTCTTATGAACCCAGTAAATAACAGTATTTATTGGTTGGGGAGATGAATTAAAGAAGCAGACTTGGTATAATAACCTAGCCCTGAAACCTCCTCTTGATCCGGACAACTAACAATGTATCTGTGTGGAGATACCAGTTGGCAGACAATTCTCCTTGACTATTTTCTTGTTTCTGCATGGTCTAAGTTTTGGGAGCAAAGACCTTGTAAATGAGATACCTAAAGGTAGAGATTTAGGAATGTGATAAAGAAAATGTAGTATTTATACAAAATGGAGTACTACTCTGCCATAAAGAAGGATAAATGTGAGTCATTTGTGGACCTTGAGACCATAATTCTTAATAAAATAAATCAGACATGCAGCTTAAATACAATATGAATTATCTTATATGAGAAACTCAAAATATAAATAAATTAAAGAGCAAAATAAAAAATAATAGAATATAGAGGATGGATTTATTTATTTATTTTTGGTACAGGGGATCAAACTCAGGACCTTGCGCTTGCGAGGCAGACATGGCACCACTGAGCTACATCCTCAGCCCTAGGTATAGATCTTTTGGGAAAAGGAAAGGGACCAGGAGATGGAGGGAGGGGGATGGGATGGGAGGCAAAGGGGATGGATAAAAGAATGAAGATGTGTTATGTACAAGGACCAACTTCACACAATGAATGCAATCATTATGAACTACAAATATGGACTAATACTAATAAAAAATGGATCTCTTCAGAGCCATTTGCTTACACTCAAGCTAGTAAATCTTGTACCCCTTGCTAGATGACATTTGATTCATGAGTGATCATTCTCTTTTTCAAGGGGGGGGGATGGGCAGATATGGCCAGCAGGACATACAAGCCTGTCAGGTCTCCCAATTTTGGAGCTCCTTGTAGAGCTTGAATCCTTACTACATGGGGAGATAATGTCTGTCCTTCATTCAGCACCCCGTGGGGATTGGGACTCAGAGAAATGGTGCTAAGATAGCTTTGGCTGCTCTTGTATTGAGCAATAAACTATCTATTCTGTGATCCAGAAACCCTCTTCCCTCCTAGCAGTTCAGGCAGGATAAGTAATCACTAATGCTTCAGTTTGTTAATTCATAATGAATAGAGTCAGTATGGGTATGAAATTAGGTCACATAGGCATGAAGAAGCTAAGAGAGTTTAGTTTGCTCCTGTGATGATCAAGTAATAGCAGCTGGCCATTACTGGGTTTTATTATGGAGCAGACACTGTGTTAAGTATTTTCCATGCACTTTCTCATTTAATTCTCAGAATATTAGGAGGCAAGTAAATTATTACCCAGTTTTTCTTTTGAAGATGGAGACCCTGAAGCTGGGAGGGTTGAATGAATTTGTTCAAAGTCCCAAGGCTTGTCACTGGCAAAGACAGGAATTCAATTCAGACCCTGAGAGGGCAGCATCCAAATCCCAGCCATTTGCCTTCATGCCTCCTGGGATAAAATCTCTGCTTTCCCCATAGTTTTGGAGAACCTGACCTTATAGACATAAGATTGAAAAAGATCCATTCTAGCCATTTGACACTACCTTATTTATTTAATAATTTATATTCGCTTGGGCATATGGGGATTTCCTTACCTAGAGTCTAATTGTGAAGTTAATGGGGGTGTAAATCCATCAGAATCACCATCTGCCAGCCTCCCTGCTGCAGTAACATGAACATGGCTAGAGCTAATTTCAAATAGAGTCTGTTAAAATTCTCCAAGGCCTTTGTAAAGGTACCAGCACTCCTGTCCTGCTGTATACCACTGGGCAATCTAGTTCCTCCAACAAAGCATTGTCATAAGGTATCTAATGGCTAGTTGAGAGGATACTGAATGCTCCCAACACAAAGAAATGATGTTTGCGGTGATGAACATGTTAATTAGCATGATATGACAATTACACGTTGTACACATGTATTGAAATATCACAATGTATGGTTATGTCAGTTAAAAATTAAAATACAAAATCATGTTTTAAAAGTTGAGAGGGAAAGAAAGAGGGAGAAGTCTCCTTTTTCTACCTTTCCTGTAATTCGCCGTGTGCTGCCTTGGCTCACAGGAGACTAGGACTTACTGCAGAGATTCTGGGATCGAACTGGGGTCCTTGCACTTGCGCGGCAGGTGGCAAAACCACTGAGCTAAATCCCCGGCCCAAGAGAATCAATGTTTTAATAGCGCTATACTCAGAGGTCCCGAGTCTGGCAGGAGATGCCAAATCACCCCTCTGCAGACAGGCAGGTCTGTGCATGCACTACAGAGGTCCCCAGTAGCGCAGAAGACTCCGAATCAGCCCGTGCCCTGGCAACAATCCACTGGACTCCCCTGCCGGCTCCTCTGTACAGCCACCTGGTTCCACACTACAAAGATGCAGAGGACACCAGACCACCAGACCATGGTACTGAGTCCCGCTGCTCCCGGCCCAGAGGTAGGGGCTTCTGAGCCGCCGTCCCACTGCTCCTGGTCCATTGGAGGGGGCTTCCTGGTCACCATCCCTCCCACTGCTCCCAGCCCAGAGGAAAGGGCTTTTGGGCCACCTTCTGTCCCGCTGCTCCTGACCCAGAGGAAGGGGCTTCTGGGCTACCATCCCTCCCACCACTCCCGGCCCAGAGGTAGGGGCTTCCTGGCCACCATCCCTCCCAGCCCACAGGAAAGGGCTTTTGGGCCACCATCCCTACTGCTGCTCCAGGCCCCTGTCCCACCTCTCCCAGCTCAGAGGAGGTAATCCGTGCAGGTGCCAACAGCCCCCCGCCCCGCCCCAGTCAGAATGAGAAAACATGTAAATAAGTCTCAAAACCAGACTTCCAGATCACCTACAACCACCCCAAAGGGAAATGAGATGGAACACTCTGATACTCAACCACCTGGACCCACTGAACTGGCAACAAAAGGGAATCTGGAAAAAAATGAAATCAGAAATAATTTTTCAGATAACAGGAGAAATTGTGCTCCTAGTGCAAGACATGATTAATAAATCTAGAGAGGAGCTCAGGAACATGATGGAATCCCAATATAGGAAACAAATGGAATCCATAAAACAGATGCAAATAGATTTCCAGGACATGAAAAACTCCATTGAAAGTCTACACAGCAGAAAGAGCCAATGTGAGGACAGAATTTCAGATATAGAAGATAAGATTGCAATTAGTGACCAGGAAAAGAAAAATTGCTTCAAAATTATAAGGGAACATGAGAAATCAATGCAGCTGCTGCTAGATGATGCAAAGAAGAATAACATAAGACTGATTGGGCTCAATGAAGAAACAGGAGAGAGTGCAGATGACATAAAAAATCTCTTCACAGAAATAATGGTAGAAAACTTACCAAGCAGGGGAAAAGAGCTTGACATACAGATAAGTGAGGCATATAGGACTCCAAATAGACTTGATAAAATAAATCTACACATAGGCATATAATTGTTAAGATTCCAGAAACTCAACAGAAGAACAAAGTTCTACAAGCAGTTAGAGAAAAGAAACAAATCACATACAAAGGAAAGCCCATCAGAATCACAGCAGACTTCTCAACACAAACCATCAAGGCAAGAAGAGCTTGGAGTGACATATTCCAAGCCCTAAAAGAAAACAGCCTCCAACCCAGATTGATGGACCCTGCAAAACTATCTTTCAAAATTGATGGAGGAGTAAGATACTTTCATGACAAAAAGCACCTTAGGATCTTCGTGAATACCAAACCAGCACTCCAAAGAATTTGACACAATATCCTAGGAACAGATATTGAGGATCACAACCCCAGGAAGCAAAGCAGAATGAACCCATCTGGCATGACAAGAAATTAAATGTAAAGGGGGAGAACCCAACAAAAAGAAAAAGTCATGGTAATGACAAGTCAATACGTTTCAGTTATAACCATCAACGTTAATGGTCTCACTTCACCAATCAAAAGAAATAGACTGGCAGAATGGGTCAAGAAGCAACATCCAACAATATGCTGCATACAAGAAACACACTTCATTCAAAAGGAAACTCATAGACTGAAAGTTAAAGGGTGAAAAACAGTACTCCTTGCTACAGGAACCTGAAAAAAAGCAGGAGTAGCTATCCTCTTTGCAGATCAAGTAGATTTCAAACCAACACTGATTAAGAGAGATGAAGAAGGACACTACATCCTTGTAAAGGGAATAATTCAAGAGGAATAGATGACAATCATAAATAACTATGCACCAAACACTAGTGTACCCAACTATATAAAACAAATACTAACAGACATGAAAAGTCATATATGCATTAATACAATTGTACTAGGGAACCTCAACACCCCACAGTCACAAATAGATAGATCAACTAGACTGAAAATAAGTAATGAAATACTAGAACTCAATCGAACTCTTGAACAAATGAACTTAACAGATGTTTACAGAGTTTTCCACCCCACAAAATCAGAATACACATTCTTCTCAGCTGCACATGGGTCATTCTCCAAAATACACCACATGCTCACACATAGAACATGTGTAAGTAAGTGCAAAGGAATTGAGGTTATCCCCTGTATATTATCAGACCATAGTGTGATGAAATTGGAGATCCATAGCAACAGAAACTGCAAAAATTTCATAAACACATGGAAATTGAACCACACACTTCCGAATAACCAATGGGTCACAGAGGAAATTAAAGAAGAAATCAGACAGTTCCTTCAATTAAATGACAATGACAATACAACATATCAGAATCTATGGGACACAATGAAAGCAGCCTTACCAGGGAAATTCATAGCAGTGGATACACATATTAGGAAAACAGAATGAGCCCAATTAAACAACCTGATGCTGCACCTCAAGTTTCTAGAAAAAGAAGAGCAGGACAATCCCAAAGCTCATACAAGGGAGGAAATTATAAAGATCATAGGAGAAATCAAGGCAATGGAGACTAAGAGAATGATACAAAAAATCAATGAAGCCAAGAATTGGTTCTTCGAAAGAATCAACAAAATTGACAAATCCTTAGCCAACCTTGTCAGAAAAAGGAAAGGAAAGGCCCACATCCATGCAATTAGGAATGAAAAGGGTGAAATTACAACAGATCCAGCAGAAATCCAGAGGATCATCAATGCCTACTTCCAGAACCTCTATGCCAATAAGATGGACAACACAGAAGAAATGGACAGATTCCTAGATACATATGAATTACCAAAGTTGAACAAAGAAGACCAAAAAATTCTGAACAACCCAATATCAACCAATGAAATTGAAAATGTAATTAAAAACTTATCAACTAAGAAAAGCCCAGGCCCTGATGGCTTCACTGCTGAATTCTACAAGACATTTAGAGAGGAAGTGCTGCCACTACTGTTTAAACTCTTCAATGAAATTGAAAGGGAAGAATACTCCCAAATTCATTCCTGGAAGCAAGCATCACCTTGATCCCCAAAGTAGAGAAAGACTCAATTGAAAAAGAGAACTATAGGCTAATCCCACTAATGAACATAGATGCAAAAATCCTTAATAAGATACTGGCAAACAGAATGCAGAAGATCATCAAGAAGATCATACACCCTGATCAAGTGGGATTCATCCCAGGGATGCAGGGATGGTTCAAAAAAGAAAATCAATCAATGTAATACACTCTATCAATAGAGCCAAGGACAAAAACCAGACGATTATCTCCATAGATGTAGAAAAAGCATTTGACAAAATCCAACAATGCGTTTATGATAAAAACCCTACAAAAAATTGGAATAGATGGTCTCTACCTCAAACTGATAGAAGCCATCTATGAAAAGCCAACAGCCAATATCATACTAAAGGATCAAAACCTGAAATCCTTCACACTAAAATCAGGAACGAGACAAGGATGTCCACTATCACCACTCTTGTTCAATATAGTCTTGGAAACATTAGCCACGGCAATTAGACAAGAGAAAGAAATAAAAGGAATAAAGATTGGAAATGAAGAAGTCAAATTGTCATTATTTGCAGATGACATGATACTCTATATAGAAGACTCCAAGAACTCCACCAAAAGTCTTCTAGACTTAATAACCAAATTCAGTCAAGTAGCTGGTTACAAGGTCAACACACAAAAATCAATAGCTTCCCTCTACACCAATGACAGACTCACTGAGAGAGAAATAGGGCAAATAATTCCTTTCACAATAGCATCCAAAAAACTGAAATACCTAGGAATCATCCTAATGAAAGAAATGAAAGACCTCTTCTCTGAAAACTATGGCACTCTGAAAAGAGAGATTGAAGATGATATCAGAAAATGGACAGACATCCCCTGCTCCTGGGTAGGAAGGATTAATATAGTGAAAATGGCCATACTTCCAAAACTGCTATACAGATTTAATGCAATTCCAATTGAGATCCCAGCAGCATACTTCACGGACCTTGCGAAAACAATCAAAAAATTGATTTGGAGCAAGAAGAGACCCAGAATAGCAAAAGCAATTCTAGGTAACAGAGACATGGCAGGGGGTATCACAATCCCCAACCTGCAACTCTACTACAAAGCTACTGTGATAAAAACAGCATGGTCCTGGCAAAGAAACAGACCTGAGGACCAGTGGAACAGAATAGAAGATGCAGAAACAACGCCAGACACACTCAGCCATCTCATCTTCGATAAAGGAGCCAAACACCCTCACTGGAGGAAAGATAGCCTCTTCAATAAATGGTGCTGGAAAAATTGGGTTTCAACTTGCCAAAGATTAAAACTAGACCTATATCTCTCACCATGCACTAAACTAAAATCAAAATGGATTAAAGATCTAAATATTAAAATAGAAACTCTGAACCAGTTGGAACAGAGGTTAGGTAGAACCCTTGAAGACATTGGTGTAGGAAAAGATTTTATGAACAAAGCCTCAGTTGCCAGTGAACTAACACAAACAATCAACAAGTGGGATCTCTTCTTATTAAAAGGCTTGTGCACAGCAAGAGAAATCACCAGCAGTGTGAATAGACAACCCACAAAGTAGGAAAAAATCTTCACCTGCTCTTCCTCAGACAAAGGTCTACTATCTCGAATCTATAAAGAACTTCAAAAGATCAGACCTCCCAAATTTAAAGACCCAATCCAAAAATGGGCATCTGAAATGAACAGACATTTCTCAGACAAAGAAGTAGAAATAGCACATAAATACATGAAAAAATGTTCAACATCACTGGTCATTCGAGAGATGCAAATGAAAGCAACGCTGAGATTCCACTTCACTCCAGAAAGAATGGCTCCTATCATGAAATCAACCAATAACAAATGCTGGCGGGGCTGTGGGGAAAGAGGAACCCTGCTCCACTGCTGGTGGGAGTGTAGACTGGTGCAAGCACTGTGGAAATCAGTATGGATATACCTCAAAGAACTAGGACTGGAAGTCCCATTTGACCCTGATATTCCACTGCTGGAGATCTTCCCCAAAGAATTAAAAGAATCATACCACAGTGATATATGTGTGCCCGTGTTCATAGCAGCACAGTTTGTGAGAGCGAAAACTTGGAAGCAGCCCAAATGCCCATCAACTGGAGACTGGATGAAGATAATGTGGGTTTTTAATAAAATGGAGTACTACTCAGCCCTAAAAAATGAGAAATTAGAGACATTTATAGCTAAGTGGATGCACATTAAGGCGATACTCTTAAGTGAAATACATAGGACACACATGTGTAAATACCAAATAGTTTCTCTGGTGTGAGAAACTGAAAGTGTAAATAAGGACTAAATGTATAATAGGTAATGTGAAAAAGGAAGAAAAGGGGCAAAGGGGAAGGAAGTGGGAGGGCTAGGGGAAAAGATAGAAGGGAATGGGATTAATCTGTGAAAATGGAAAAATAGGAAGAAAATCTTTGTAAATAGGGAGGAATGGAGGGGTTGAAGGGAGGGCTGGGCAAGGGTGAAAAATAAGAACCAAGAGAGACTATGTAAAGGTGCAAATTTCCATTGATGAATGTCATTATATTGTATACCTAAAATGTACCAATGATTAGAATGAATAATCGATAATGCAAAATAGGAAGAAAAGGTCCAAAGGGGTAAGGGTATTGGGAGGGGCAGGGGAAAGGAAAGAAGGGAAAGGAAAAATGATGAGAAATGGAAAAAATGGAAATAAAGTCTTTGTAAATAGGGAAGGGTGGAGGGGGCGAAGGGAGGGCCAGGAATGGGGGAAAAATAAGAACCAAGATGTATTATGTAAAGGTACAATTGCCAATGAGAAATGTAATTGTGTTGTATACCTACAATGTACCAATAGAAGAATTTAATTAAAAAAAGAAGAGGGAGAAAAAGAGAAAACTTGAAAGAAAAAGAGAGGAGAAGAAGGAGGAGGAGATAGTGGAGGAGGAGAGGAAAGAAGGAATGAGGGGAGGGATGGAGAAAACTGTTAGCATCAATTTACAGGGCCAGGCAAAATCTGCACTGATTGAGGATCAGAGGTAATGGACCAGGGAGCAGTAAATTAGAAATGTGTAATGCACAGAGAATGCACTTTCTGGGTAGTCCTAGATCATATACCACATAGAAGGTCAGGAATCCACATATTTAGTTTTACTTTTAGTGTGATTTTCACCCAGAAAATGCTTTACAAAAGCCTACAGAAAAGCCAGGAAATTTTCTTTGCCAATCAAATTTACCTCTAAGAAACCAGACAAGTTTTTTCTATATAGCACTGGGCAGGATTTCTTCTAGGTTCTTAATTTTCCAGATTATTCTTCTGTCAAAATACACTCAATCTGAAGAGAAAATGGAATGGAAAGAGACCACTGTTAGAGAAAGAGAAGTGGTGGTGGTCTTGAAAAATAGCCAAAGCAGAGAAAAATAGCATAGATGATAGAAAGTTATAGGGAATTGATAGCTTTTAAAAGTTGAGATTCAAAAAAAAAATACTAATGTGGTGTATTAGTCAGCTTTGTGTTACTGCAGCAAATGCTGGTGATAAAGCAATTTATAAAAAGAAGTATCTTTTTGTCTCAGTGTGTCAGAAGTTTCAGTCTACAAGTGACTGGCTTTGTTGTTTGGGCCCTGTGGCATCATAGTACCTCATGACAGGAGCATGTGGTTAAGTATGTTCACTGACTTTATGGCCAGGATTCGAAAGAGAAGAAAAGGCAGGGATGGGGTCCTGATAGCCCCTCCAAAGCTATGCCCTCAATGCTCAGGAGACCTCCCACTTGACCCCATCCCTCTGCAAAGTCTGTGTCAAGCCTTTAACCCTTGGGCTTTTGGGGGACACTTGTCCAAATCATAGCACATGGAAAGAAAGTAGCTGCATTAGTTGTTTCTCTGTGTTTCTACATTGCTTTGGAGACCAGGAGGAGTAAGTAGCTGCTGACTTGGATTATCTCTGTTTCTTACAAGTTCTGAGGAAATCAGCTCTGCTTAATCGCTCATCAGAATAGCAAACAAGAGATTTTGCAGATGATGAAAGAACCTAAAGCTCCAGTTTGTGTTTATGTGGAATCATTGTTTGAAGATACCCTTATTTACCTTTGTCATGACAGAGAATAATGCCATGTTGGTGTTTGGTAGCCATTTCCCCAATACATAATCACAATTTCCAAACTGTCAAGGTACAGATGAATAACAAACTTATTATCCTTGTTGAAAAGCCCGTTGTTTACCCCACCTCTCCTTTCTCAGATCTTTGTGTTTATATTGAGTTCATTTTAGTAATTCTGGATAATCTCCCCATCTCATGACACTTTACCTAATCATCCTCGAGTTTCTTTTACCATGTAAGAAGATAAGATAGTCACAGGTTTTGAGGATTAGGATGTATCACTGGAGTCATTATTCAGCTTATCACATGCAGTCTTTGCTTAAGGGCAGCAAGTTAAAATGTAAGGTATATGGACATATTCACCAATTAAAGCCTTTATTTATATTAATATTTAATATATTTATTGTAATACATATCTTCTTTAGAAATTATTATGGCTGTTTTAATGTCATTTGGGTCTTGGTTCTCTAGTTGAAAAGCATGGAATATGTAGTCCAGAAAATAGGGATGTTATGTCTTTCTTATTTCTTGATCTGTAACGTATAAGCTAAGAAATCCTCCTTAGTCCACATGTCTAAAAGAATGGCGGTCTTTAGTTATTAATGTTGATCTACAGATATCTAGGTACTGACATATTGACATATGAAATGACACTTGGTTCTAGATATTGATATGCATCTAGATATTGACATAGAGATTTTTGATAACAGCAGCAAAAGTACAACAGCTATCCATAACTGATCACCCATTCTGCTTGAATTCAATTGGGTAGTTTTCACACATTATTTCATGTATTATTTACCAGAATTTTCTGAGGCCAGTATAGCTACCTTGATTTTACATACCGAGCAAATGAGGGTCAGAAAAAGAAACAACTCGCTCAAGACCTAAAAACAAATTATTTGCATTTTTAAGAAATGCACTTTAGGGGAGAATTTGATGAATCCTCCACTGATGCACAAACACAGAAATTCCTATGTTCTTTCATTTGGCTGATGAGTTTGTAGATGTTTGAGAAATTCTAGTTCCTGCACGTATGAGATCAGACCAGGATGAGAGTTAACCAGTTGAATTTTGAAAATCCGAAACACTTGAGCAGTACATACTCCATGTGTATTTCATGTTCATTACTCCCCTATCCCCTATCTTCTCTCCTTCCATTTTTGTTTTATCTTTTTCTTTTCTTTTCTGAGTTGGCTTGGTTCATGTAGTTGAAATAGCTGAACAATCATTTCTGTTTGCTCTTGTTGTTGTTTTTGAGACAGAGTCTCTCTGTGCAATTCAGGACTGCCTTGAATTCACTATGCAGCCCAGGCTGGCCTCGAACTCAGGATGATCCTCTTGCCTTAACCTCCCCAGTGCTGTGATTACAGGGATGCACCACCACACCCAGCCATAGTAAATGTATTGACTTGAAATAAATACCTTGAAGGCTATACTATGTGCATAACAGTAAACAGTGTTGAGAGGGGGGCTCTCCTTGGTTAGCTCTCGGGGGGCTGAGTCAGTGGTCTTAGGTGTTGCTCAACTCAAATCTCAGGGATCATCAATAATAACGACAATAATAAAATAGGCTAAAACAGGGAAGAAAAAAGCAGTAGAGACCTATTGGATGAGTAGATTTCAAAGCTTTGGGAAAATTAGGTGATAATTCTCAAGAGAGCATCTGCCCCGAAGAGCAATTCTGAAGGAAATTTGGCGGTTTCGGTTTAGACTAGCTGCCTGGGGAGGAGGAGAAGGAGCAATGAGAGGTGGGATGGAGGATGGAGACGTGATGTAGGGATGGTGGTTCAAAGGGGAATTTGCTTAGGTTTTAAATCAGTATTGAAGCTGTCATATACACGCTTGTATGCTTGTTCAACAGAATACACTTTCTTGGAGCTTTCTTCAAAGATATCTTTTATTCAATTTCTAATTTTAAAAATAAAAACTTTTATTGACATTTAGTGATTGCCCATATTTCTGGAGTATATTGTGGAATTTTAATATGTGTATATAATGTGCAACAATCAGATCAGGGGAATTGGTGTATCTGTTACTTCAAACCTTTGTCATTTCTTTACATTGAGAACATTCCAAATCTTCTCTACTATTTGAAAACGTGGATTTCACCTTGCCAATTGTAGCTATCCTGATGTGTTACAGCGTACTGGGAGGAATCCTTGCTACCCAACTGCAGCCTTGTACTTGTTAACCACCCTCTCTCCATCCCCTCACCCAGGCTCTGGTAACTGCTATCTTACTCTCTGCTTCTTTGAATTCAGTTGTCTTATGTTCCTCATATGAGTAAGATCATGTCTTTCTGTTCCTCACTTATTTGACGTGACATAATTATCTCCAGTTCCATCTATGTTGTTGCAAATGACATTTCATCTTTTTAATGGTTGGATATTATTCCATTATATATATTTACCACATTTTCTTTATCCACTCATCACTTGATAGACAGTTATGCCAATTTCATTTCTTGGCTACTGTGAACAGTGCTACAATGCACATGGGAGTACAAGTGTCTCTCTGACACGTGATTTCATTGCCTTTGGATGTATACCCAGTGGTGTGATTGCTGGATCACATGATAGTCCTATTTTTAGGGGATTTTTTTTCAAGAAACTTTCCTATTGTTTTCCGTGTTAGCTGAAGTAATTCCTTTCATTTCAAGGGCATCTTTGTTTGAAGTTTTGCATCTTTGCCCATTTTCTCCTACAGTATGACCAGAGGTGCACTAAGAGAGCCCACACTTCATCTCCTTTTCACTTCTAGAGACCAGCAGGTAATTCAAGTCATCATGGGAACTGAAGCCATGTGATTTGTCCTATTGCTTTTGTCTGAAAATCAGGCCAAAACTTATGATGAATATTCAAATGCTAATTTATGTTCTTGTTCAACTTGTTAAGAAAACACAAAAAAAGTGCATTGTAGGACCTTCCCTGTCATTGTAGAGTAGAACAAATTTTGTCATTTGCAAAATTTTACATTATTTCTTGGTTAGTTTCTCCAAGTTGGAGCAAATGTGCTAGAAAAGAATGAAACAATCTTAAATATTTCATGCTTAGGTGGCAACTTTCTTTAAGTAGAATAAAATGTACATCTTATGGTGTCACCATGGGTGAGGACATCAATATCTCTAGGGACCTGTGATACTACAAAGGCCTTGTTGCTTGATTGCATTGATGGGGAAGTAGCCCAAAGTGCACAGCCCAGGGAGAGCATTTTCCAGCAGTGTAATGAAAGCATTTTTGCAAATTTTCAAACTAAAAAAACCCCCCTAATTTTCTGTTCTCTGAAAGTTTTTTTTCAAACAGAAAAATTTTGAGCTCATTTGCAAAGGAGATAACAAGGGTTGTGAAAACCTTTGAATCCTACAGGTACAGTAGGCTTCATAACTGGATGCCAGAATTGTGTTCCCAGTTTTAAATCAGAATAAAGTTATTTAGTTTTGATGTAGCTGGATTTCTAGAAAGATGAGTGTCCAATTCTTCTTTGAGCCAATATAGCTTTAAAATTTAAAAAAATGCAGATTCTTATTTCTTTTAAGGAAGTAATACTCTTTTTTTCATAAGTAATACCTGTTATTAGCATTGCCAGATAGTATGTTTCACTGGGACTATCAAAGAAGCACTGTTTAGATGCCAGAATTGCTTGTTAAACCTCAGGAGGTCTTCTAGTTCATTCTAGAAGGGCTGAACATATAGCGAGTAGCATGGGGCCTTGCACATACTATACACTCAATAAATGAACAAGTAGAATAGGGAATGTGAGAGGAATATGAGGTGAATGTTCAAATTATAACAAATGTATCACAATAAAAGCCATAGTTCCATTAATCTCCCTCAAAATCCTCCCCCTACCTTCAAACACACTATTACTCTTGCCACTTTCTGAAGCAGTTCTGCATGTCCTCTTTCATGTCTTTATTTGCACTGTCATGGCTGCCTCAGTGTCCTGAATCCAAAGTACTTATCTTCTATGGTCATTATGGTCATTTAACTTTGAGGGAGCCAGAAACTGCATGGGGCCTGTTCTGGTGAAAAAGGTGAAGGAAGATGCACCGTGTTTTTATGATCCTGCCTTTCTTTCTTTTTAAAAAAAATTGTTCCCCTTCCCCTGCCCTCTCTTCAACCCCTCCATCCCTCCCTATTTACAAAGACTTTGTTCCCATTTTTTTCATTTTCTCATATTAATTCCATTCCCTTCTTTCCTTTCCCCTAGCCCTCCCGCTTCCCCTTCTCCTTTGCACCATTTCTTCCTATTTCATATTATCTATTATACGTTTTAGTCCTTATTTACACTTTCAGTTTCTCACACTAGAGACACTATTCAGGATTTACACACGTGTCCTATTTATTTCACTTAAGAGTATCCCCTCAATGTGCATCCACTTAGCTATAAATGTTTCTAATTTCTCATTTTTTATGGCTAAGTAGTACTCCATTTTATTTTTAAAAAATACATTTTCTTTATCCAGTCTCCAGTTAATGGGGATTTGGGCTGTTTCCAAATTTTAGCTATTACAAACTGTGCTGCTAAACATGGGTGCACATATATCACTGTGGTATGATTCTTTTAATTCTTTGGGGAAGATACCCAGCAGGGGAATAGCTGGGTCAAATGGGACTTCCAGTCCTAGTTCTTTGAGGTATCTCCATACTGATTTCCACAGTGGTTGCACCAGTCTACACTCCCACCAGCAGTGGAGCAGGGTTCTTCTTTCTCCACAGCCCTGCCAGCATTTGTTATTGGTTGATTTCATGATAGCAGCCATTCTTTCTGGGGTGAGGTGGAATCTCACCATTGTTTTCATTTGCATCTCTCCAATGACCAGTGATGTTGAACATCTTTTCATATATTTATTTGCTATTTCTATTTCTTTGTCTGAGAAATGTCTGTTCATTTCAGATGCCCATTTTTGGATTGGGTCTTTAAATTTGGGAGGTCTGATTTTATTAAGATCTTTGTAGATTCTGGATAGTAGATCTTTGTCTGACGGACAGCTGGTGAAAACTTTTTCCCACATTGCGGGTTGTCTCTTCACACTGCTGGTGGTTTCTCTTGCTGTGCAGAATCTTTCTAATAAGAAGAGATCTCACTTGTTGATTGTTTGTGCTAGTTCATGAGCAACTGAGGTTTTGTTCATAAAATCTTTTCCTACACCAATGTTTTCAAGAGCTCTTCCTAAACTCACTTCAAGCCGGTTTAGTGTTTCTGTTTTAATATTTAGATCTTTAATCCATTTCAATTTTAGTCTAGTGCATGGTGCGAGATATAGGTCTAGTTTTAATCTTTGGCAAATTGAAACCCATTTTTTTTAGCACCGTTTATTAAAGAGGCTATCTTTCCTCCAGTGAGGGTGTTTGGCTCCTTTGTCAAAGATGAGGTGGCTGAGTGTGTCTGGAGTTGTTTCTGCATCTTCTAATCTGTTCCACTGGTCCTCAGGTCTGTTTCTTTGCCAGTACCATGCTATTTTTATCACAGTAGCTTTGCAGTATAGTTTCAAGTTGGGGGTTGTAATATCCCCTGCCATGTCTCTGTTACCTAGAATTGCTTTTGCTATTCTGGTTTCCATCTTGTTCCAAAGGAACTTTTGGATTGTTTTCTCGAGGTACATGAAGTATGCTGCTGGGATTTCAATTGGGATTGCATTGAATCTATATAGCAGTTTTGGAAGTATGGCCATTTTTACTATGTTGATCCTTCCTACCCAGGAGCAAGGGTTGGCTTTCCATTTTCTGATATCTTCTTCAATCTCTCTTTTCAGAGTGCTATAGTTTTCAGAGAAGAGGTCTTTGATTTCTTTAGTTAGGTTGATGCCTAGGTATTTCAGTTTTTTCATGGTATTGTGAAAGGAATTGTTTTCCCTATTTCTCTCTCTCAGTGAGTCTGTTTTTCTTGTAGAGGAAAGCTATTGATTTTTGTGTGTTGACCTTATATCCAGCTACTTTACTGAATTTGCTTATTAAGTCTAGTAGACTTTTGGTGGAGTTCTTGGAGTCTTCTATATAGAGTATCATGTCATCTGCAAATAATGACAATTTGACTTCTTCATTTCCTATCTTTATTCCTTTTATTTCTTTCTCTTGTCTAATTGCTGTGGCTAATGTTTTCAAAACTATATTGAACAGGAGGGGTGATAGTGGACATCCTTGTCATGTTCCTGATTTTAGTGTGAAGGATTTCAGTTTTTGACCATTTAGTATGATATTGGCTGTTGGTTTTTCATAGATGGCTTTTATCAGGTTGAGGTAGAGACCATCTATTCCAATTTTTTGTAGGGTTTTTTTAATCATAAATGAGTGTTGGATTTTGTCAAATGCTTTCTCTGCATCTATTGTGATGATCATATGGTTTTTGTCCTTGGCTCTATTGATAGAGTGTATTACATTGATTAATTTGCATATGTTGAACCATCCCTGCATCCCTGGGATGAATCCCACTTGATCAGGGTGCATGATCTACTTGATGATCTTCTGCATTCTATTTGCCTGTATCTTATTAAGGATTTTTGCATCTGTGTTCATTAGTGAGATTGGCCTATAGTTCTCTTTTTCGGTTGGGTCTTTCTCTGCTTTGGGGATCAAGGTGATGTTTGCTTCCAGGAATGAATTTGGGAGTATTGCTTCCCTTTCAATTTCATTGAAGAGTTTAAACAGTAGTGGCAGCAGTTCCTGTCTAAATGTCTTGTAGAATTCAGCAGTGAATCCATCAGGACCTGGGCTTTTCTTAGTTGATAAGTTTTTAATTACGTTTTCAATTTCATTGATATTGAGTTGTTTAGAATTTTTAGGTCTTCTTCATTCAACTTTGGTAATTCATACATGTCTAGGAATCTGTCTAATTCTTCTGTGTTGTCCATCTTATTGGCGTATAGGTTCTGGAAGTAGATATTGGTGATCCTCTGGATTTCTGCTGGATCTGTTTTAATTTCGTCCTTTTCATTCCTAATTTCATGGATCTGGGCCATTTTTTCCTTTTTCTGATTGCCCAAGGGTTTGTTGATTTTGTTTATTCTTTCAAAAAACCAATTCTTGGCTTCATTGATTTTTTTTTTTTGTTTTCTTAGTCTCCATTGCATTGATTTCTGCCCTGATCTTTATAATTTTCTCTGTTGTATGAGTTTGGGTTTGTCCTGCTCTTCTTTTTCTAGAAGCTTGAGTTTTAGCATCAGGTTGTGTAATTGGACTTGCTCAGTTTTCCTAATATGAGTATGCAGGGCTATGAATTTAACTCACAAGACTGCTTTCATTGTGTCCCATAGATTCCGATATGTTGCATTGTCATTGTCATTTAATTGAAGGAACTGTCTAATTTCTTTTTTTTAATTTTTTTTGTCTGATTTCTTCTTTAATTTCCTCTGTGACCCATTGGTTATTCAGAAGTGTGGTGTTCAATTTCCACGTGATTATGAAATTTTTGCAGTTTCTTTTGCTATTGATCTCCAGTTTCATAGCACTATCATCTGATAATATACAGGGGATAACTTCAATTCCTTTGCACTTACCTAAATATGTTTTATGAGTGAGTGTGTGGTCTATTGTGGAGAATGACCCTTGTGCAGCTCTAGAGAATGTGTATTCTGATTTTTTGGGGTGGAACACTCTGTAAACATCTGTTAAGTTCATTTGTTCAAGAGTTTGATTGAGTTCTAGTATTTCATTGCTTGTTTTTAGTCTAGTTAATCCATCTATTTGTGACCGTGGGGTATTGAGGTCCCCCACTACTACTGTATTAGTGCTTAAATGATTTTTCGTGTCTGTTAGTATTTGTTTTATATAGTTGGGCGCACTAGTGTTTGGTGCATAGATTGTTATGATAGTCATCTCTTCCTCTTGGATTGTTCACTTTACAAGGATGTAGTGTCCTTCTTTGTCTCTCTTGATCAGTGTTGGTTTGAAATCCACTTGATCTGCAAAGAGGATAGCTACTCCTGCTTTTTTTTGGGTTCCTGTCTCATGGAATATTGTTTTCCACTCTTTAACTTTCAGTCTATGAGGTTTTTTTTTTTTAATTAAATGTGTTTCTTGTATGCAACATATTGTTGGATGTTGCTTCTTGACCCATTTTGTCAGTCTATTTCTTTTGATTGGTGAATTGAGACCATTAACATTGATGGTTATAACTGAAACGTATTGACTTATCATTGTCATGAGTTTTTCTTTTTGTTGAATTCTTCTCCTTTGCTTTTAATTTCTTGTCATGCCTAGTGGATTCATTCTGCAGGGCTTCCTGGGCTTGTGATCCTCATTGTCTTTTCCTATGATTTTGTCTAAAATTTTTTGGATTGCTCATTTGGTATTCATGAAGTTCCTAAGGTGCTCTTTGTCACAAAAGTATCTTATTTCTCCATCAATTGTGAAAGATAGTTTTGCAGGGTACATCAATCTGTATTGGAGGCTGTTTTCCTTTAGGGCTTCCAACTGTTCACTCTAAGCTCTTCTTGCCTTGAAGTTTTGTGTTGAGAAGTCTGCTGTGATTCTGATGGGCTTTCCTTTGTAAGTGATTTGTTTCTTTTCTCTCACTGCTTGTAGAACTTTGTTCTTCTGTTGGGTTTCTGGAATCTTAACAATTATATGCCTATGTGTAGATTTTTTTTGATCAAGGCTAGTTGGAGTCCTATATGTGTCACTTATCTGTATGTCAAGCTCTTTTCTCCTGCTTGTGAAGTTTTCTGCCATCACTTCTGTGAACATTTTTTTTATGTCATCTGTACTCTATCCTGTTTCTTTATTGACTCCATTCAGTCTTATGTTATTCTTCTTCGAATCATCTAGCAGTTGCTGGATTGATTTCTCGTGGTCCCTTACAGTTTTAAAGCAATTTTTCTTTTCCTGGTCACTAATTGCAACCTTATCTTCTATATCTGAAATTCTGCCCTCACATTGCCTCATTCTGCGGCATAGACTTTCATTGGCGTTTTTAATCTCTGGAATCTGTTTGGATCTGTTTTATGGGTTCCATTTGCTTCCTATGTTGGGATTCCATCATGTTCCTCAGCTCCTCTATTTTTTTATCTCTGTCCTCTCTAGAATTTTTTTTTTTGATACCAGGGATCGAACTCAGGTCCTTGCACTGGCACAGCAGGCAGCAAAACCACTGAGCTAAATCCCCGGCCCATGTCCTCTCTAGATTTATTGATCATGTCTTGCCCTATGGACACAATCTCTGCTGTTATGTGAGGAATTATTTCTGATTTCATTTTTTCCAGATCCTCTTTTGTTGCTAGTTTCGGAAATCCAGGTGGGTGAGTATCAGATTCTTCCATCTCATTTCCCTTTGAGGTTGCTCTAGGTGATCTGCAAGCCTAGTTTTGAGGCTTGTTTACATGTCTTCTCATTTGGATAGGGGGAGGGGTGTCTGCTGCTGGCCTGTGCACCCCTTACCTCCTCTGTGCTGGGAGTGGTGGTAGGTTGGCCCAGATGCCTCTTACTCTGCACTGGCAGCTGTGGCACATTGACCCAGAAGCCTCCTCCTCTGAGCTGGGAGCTGTAGCACTTGAATCTGGAAGCCTCCTCTGTGATAGGAGTGGTGGTGGGTTGGCCCAGATGTCTCCTACTCTGCACTAGGAGCTGTGGCATGTTGACCCAGAAGCCTCCTCCTCTGAGCTGGGAGCTGTAGCTCGTCGACCTGGAAGCCTCCTCTGTGCTGGGAGTGGTGGCAGGTTGGCCCGGAAGCCTCCTACTCTGCACGGGAGCTGTGGCACATTGACCTAGAAGGCTCCTGTGTGCTGGGAGCTGTCAATCCTGCCTTTCTGTGGGATGGCATGGAGGCAGCAGCATTCACCCCTTTTTTTTTATCAAACATCATCAAGGTATGAAAGAGGACTTGTAGAACTGCTTCAGAAAGTGGCAAGAGGGCCGTGGATTTAGCTCAGTGGTTCCACCACCTGCCTCGCAAGCATAAGGACCTGAGTTCGATCCCCAGTATCAAAAAAAAAAAAAAGTGGCAAGAACAATGAGATAAATTTGTTTGAAGTGAGGGAAAGTTTTTGAAGGGAATTCATGGCAATGTATCCTTTAGTACAATAATTTTAAGAAATTTAAATGTTCACTGTATATTTTGATCACTCCAGGTATAGTCAATCATGAGAGTGATGTATCACTTTCACAAAGAGCAGGATGGAGAAAAAGTGAGTGACAAAGAGATACATCAGAGAGACATTATGATTGTGATCTTAAAATATAATTTCAAGTACTCATTATTATAAAATCTGGCAACTTTAAGTCATCTGTGGCTTTGAGTGAGTTGTTATGTACAATTGTTTTTCTTTCTGTGGAAAAACAAAGCAATACAACTCAAAACAATCTTCAACCAGAGCAGGCTTTTGCAATCATGAATATTTTCCAATAATAATGTAGTGTTAAAATTTCATATCATGCAAATGTAATATTCAGAATGATTTACATTTCTATTTCCCCTTTCCCCATATCTATCCTTTACAAAAGAAGTATAAAAGCATGTTCAGTGTCTATCAATTTTATGAACAATCCCAGGGTTCATTAATCACTTCAGTGTGTAGTTCCAGCATGAAAGCAGAACCGAGTCTCCTCCTCTTTTTTAAAAATAGACTCAGTTGGTTTTGAGGGCAGTTTCTGATTCCTAGTGGAAGCTGAGTAGAAATCTCAGAGGTTTAGCATATACCTCATGCCTTCCCATATCCACAGCCTCCATCACTAGCAGTAACCCCCACTAGAGTGGGACATACTTTGCAATGGACGAACCCGCAAGGACACACCACTGAAGTTCTCACTTTACATTGGAGTTCATTCTTAGTGGTATATATTCTCGATTTGGACAAGTGCTTAAT
The DNA here is from genome assembly GCF_053883595.1 of Heterocephalus glaber. Lineage (NCBI taxonomy): Eukaryota > Metazoa > Chordata > Mammalia > Rodentia > Bathyergidae > Heterocephalus > Heterocephalus glaber. The sequence continues at coordinate 20,410,620 of NW_028258369.1, read as the reverse complement.
GGCATGTTTCCACCATTATGGTATCATACAGAGTAATTTCACTATGCTAAAAATCCTCTGCACTCCACCTGTTCACCCTCAGCCCCCAAGCCCCCAGCAATTACTGATTTTTAAAAACTTTTTTATTTCATGAAAAAGCACACAATTTCATAACAAAATATTAAGAGAACAATAATAGAGGCACTTCTCATTTAATGACCAAATTGCACTCCTGTGACTAGGTTTTTAAGTGAATTGAGGAATTGCATATAGTATGTACATTACAATATTCAGAACAAAGAAATGGTCAAAGGAAACTCAACTTGATGACTTTGCTCTTATTTGCATAACTCTTACATGTAGTACTGTAATGCATAACAGAACAAAAAACTATAGTACAGTACTGTACTGTACAATACAATCAACAAAAATTAAAGTGCTATATCGATAAGGTGTACTGTATGAAAAAGGATATTCAGGCACTATAAACAAGATGTACAGAACTGTACAAAGAAAGATTATAAGTTTGAGTGGCAAGTTCTAAGTCCGAACAGTGCCCCTTGGTCTTAAGTCCAAAGTCATTAAACAGGTAGCTTGTTAAAGGAGGAATGTCTGTAGTTAATACACTGTGTATCTTATCTTCAAAGTAATAACTCAGAGTACAAGACATAAACCAAAAAGATTCTTACAGAAAAAGATTCTTACAGGTAACACAAAACTTTCTTTTTAATGATCTAAGATAAACTAGTATAATAAATGAAACATATTAGCATATATATTAAATATTTTTGAAACAACAAAATACAGAATTTGGGGAAATATTTCAACTTCTCCTGACTTTCTATTTATCTCTCTTCTATTTTGCTCTTTATTTAATACATTTTTTATGTTTCTCATATAAAAGAAACCTTGCAATATTTGAGTTTGTCTGTCTGACTTATTTCATTTAACATTATGTTCTTCAGTTGCATCCATTTACCTATGAATGCTTCAAGTTTATCTTTCTTCGCAGCAGTGTAGTTCTCCATTGTGTATAAATATCACATTTTCCTTATCCATTCATCTGTTGATGAACATACATGCTGTTTCCAATATCTAGCTACTATAAATTGTGCTGCTATAAACATGGGTATGCATATATCCCTATAATATGATGATTTAAATTCTTTTGGGAAGATAACTAGAAGAGGAATAACTGGGTCAAATGGAATTTCTATTCTTAGTTTTTTGAGGATTCTCCACACTGATTTCCATAGCGGTTGTACTAGTTTACCACCAGCAATATAGAAGAGATCCTTTTCCCCCACAACCTCACCAGTATTTGTTATTATTAGATTTTTTTTGATTCTAGCCCTTTTTCTGGTGTAAGATAGTATCTCAGTGTAGTTTTAATTCGTATTTCTCTGATGGCCAGTGATGCTAAGCATTTTTTCATGTATGAATTGACCATTTGTACTTCTTCTGAGAAGTGTCTATTCATTTTGGTTGTTCATTTTTTGATTGGGCCTTTCATTTTGGGAGTCTAATTTTTTGAGTGCTTTATATATCCTTGATATTAGAATTCTTGATGTTCTCTGTTCCTGAAATAGCTGGCAAATTTTTTTTTCTATTCTGTAGATTGTCTCTTCACTGTATTGGTTGTTTCCTTTGCTGTGCACAAGTTTTCAATTTGATATGACCCCATTTGTTTACTCTAGCAAGTATTTTTTCTTGTGCCATCGGAGTTCTGTTCAGAAAATCTTGGCTGAAACTACTGATCTTTTTACTGTCTCCATAGTTTTGTTTTTTCCAAAATTTCATAATTAAATTCCTCTTTAAAGTAGGCTAAGGCAACCAATATTGAACACAACTGTTTCATGAATACATATAAAACTCCAAATCTTTTATGTTTACTATCTGCTTACTAAACATTAGGATCATATATATTGGATAGTTTAACCACTTTGGAAGGAGTTAAGTCTTAAATTCTCATTTCTGCTTCCAAAGTTGAGACATAATTGGTGTAGAAATGAATGCCTAGTTTAGGACTGTAAGATGTTTTAATAAAAGAAAAATCAATTAATGGTAAGAGGTTGAAGGATAAATACCACACAGTCATGTCAATAGATGCATAAAAGATGATGAATAAAGCCAATATTTATTCATGACAAATAAATCTTTAGTAAGTGCAGAATTAAAAACTCCCTTAATGTTTTGTGAAGGATATTTGCAAAATAATTACAGCTAATTTCACACTTAATGATGACATATTAAAAGTATTCCTTTAAAAATCATGTGTAAGAAAATTATTTCTTATTGTCACTAATTCTTTTCATCACAGTACTGGTGGTACTAGTCAGAAAAGTTATTAAAGGAATTGGAAAGGCTAAAAGAACTCTTGTGATTCACAGATAATCTGAATGTCTATGAGCAAAACTCCAGATCATTTGCACTTACGTTTTTGCAATTGCTCAATATAAAATAAGCACACAGAAGTTACTGTTTCTTTTCACTAGTAACAAACAGAAGATAAATTGAATGACAAACGTGCAACAGCATCATAACTTTAAACTATTTAGGAATTATTTCTACAGACCTTTATGGAAATAATTACAAAGCTTAATGGAATGTCATTAAAGAAGATTAATAAAATGGACACAGTATCCATAGATCTGAATACTTCTGTCATCTCTTATTGCATAATAAATTAACTGAAACTTAGTGCTTTTGATAACTAACACTTGTTATTTCAGTTTTTGCAGGTCAAGACTTCAGGGGAGGTTAGCTGTGTGGCTCTGGCCCAGGTCTTTTGTGAGGTTGCAATGAAGATGTCAGCTGAGGATTCTGTGATCTGAAAGCTTTCCTGGGTCCAGAGGATTTGTTTCCAAGCTCACTCACAAGGCAGCTTGCATGAGGCTCTGGTCATTGCTGGCTATTGGCTGTAGGCATCCATTGCTGACCACATAGCTCTTTCCATGTAGCAATCTGACAGTTGACTTTCCTCAAGGCTAGTGATCCAAAAGAGGGAGAGTCCTGAAAGTCATAAACTGTCATTTCTACTCTCTTCAATCTATTAGAAATGAGTGCCTAGGTCAAGAATACACTTTAGGGGAGGATAATTAGTCTTTATCCTTTGAAAGAAATGTCAAACAGTTTGGGGGTATATTTCAAACCACCAAAAAACTCAATATGATAAAAATATTAGTTGTGTACCAGCTGATCGATAGGTTCAATGCACTCCCAATAAAGAGCTCAGTGGATATGGTCTAGAACTTAACCAAGTCATTCAAAAATTTATGTGAAAGTAAAAATGGCATAGTATAGGCCAGATACACTTATTTGAAGAGGAACAAGAGGGGAGAACTTGCTCTTCTAGAAATTCAGAGTATTATAAAGTTCTGATAATTAAGACTATGAAATAATGCCTAGAGAGAAAGAAGTTGCCTAGTTTAACAAAAGAGAAATCTCAGAGACAGAGCCACACATATAAAAATCTGATTTATGGAAGAGGTGATATTGCAAATGATCAGGGAGAAAATGCACTTTTCAATGAATGATTTGCTGGCAATTTGTTATCCATATGAGAAAAGAAGTACATACAAGTTGCTCAAAATTGGATTACAGATCAAAATGAGAAAAAATGTAGAGTGTAATATAAGAGAAGAATTTCTTAAATAAGACATCAGAAGTTCTAATGATTGAGGAAAGGATTAATAAATATGGTTTCATTTAAATTAGAAACTTTTATCTGACATATATTCCCAACACTATAATCTTAGCACTCTGCCATGCTGAGGCAGGAGGATAGCAAGTTCTAGCTCAGTCTGGGCAATTTAGCAACTTGATGAGAACTTGTCTCAAAATAAAAAATTAAAAAAAAAGAGCTGGGATGTAACTGTGGGAGGCCCTGGGCCCAATCCCCAGTACTGAAAAAAGAATTTTTATTTATCAAAAGACAACATAGACTTTCAATTTAAGCCATGACGACACATGTCACCTTGCCCACTCTCCTTAAATACCTTTGTGATCATGCTAAATTAATAGACATTCAGCAGAAACCTTGCCTCAAATTTCGAATTTTGCTCTTTTCATGGGCTAGTAATATGCAGTCTAATGCTCCCTGATGATGCTGGGCAGAGGCAGTGAACTGCAGCTTCCCGTCACCCACACAATTGTAAGTCAGTGCAACCAACACTCTATAGCATATTGTGTTGCTAAGGTCAAAATTTATGTCTGTAGTTAGGAAGCAGAATGCTGGAATGCATTTATAAAGTTAGAGAGAAAACTGATTATGTTCCACAGGGCAGTTGAACTATATAACCTTTGGGGTTATCTTCTTTACTCAGCCGAAATAATTTTTATCTTGGCTGAACAAAATGTGCAAGTTAACAGATAGCTTTCCAGAGTCTGGGGCTTTGTCAATTGTACATTATAAGTCAAATTAAATTATACTCTCCAGGAGAGTTTAATAGTTCTTGGGTAGGCCTGTTGGATAATGTTCCAGTATGACACTGAAAAAACATGAGGTGAATTTTAAGTCAGGTATATTTTTTTCCTAACAATTAGGTTTTTATGGATTTCAATGAACATTATTTATTAAAATATAGGTTATTAAAAACTATAAGCAAGAAATGACAAATACAAAATCCACAGTGAGATTTATCTTAAAGTAATGGCCCTCATACAGGGGTGATTTTAGCCCTAGTGGACATTTGGCAATGGCTGGAGATATTTTTGGTTTTCATGTCTGGGGAGATGTTATTGGCATCAAGTAGGTAGAGGCCAAGGATGTTGATGGACTTTCTATAATACATAGGATCTCGGCTGTGGCAAAGAATTATCTGGCCACAAATAGTACTTCTGAGCTAGAGAAACCTTGGGACAGGGCTTGAGGTTTGTGCTGGAGCATGTGGGGACCAAAGCAATGGTAATGCTCTTAAATTTTTAAAAATTGACTCAATCAATGATGCAAACACAACAATATCTTTTATAATGACTTGAAACATATATAGCATACATATTCTCTTGTGTCCATTTAATAATTAATAGACACAATAAAAAGATACTAAATCAACAGAACTTTGCATTCTTACACATGGAAGGGTATCTTTCTTTTTCCTAAGAGAAAGTCTGTCCACAACCTCTAGACTCAACATTTTGTTGAGATGGAAAACAGCTCTTTCTAATCCATATTCTTTTGAAGATGACCCTAAAGGAAGACTGCATTTGTGAACTATGACAAAATGATTAACTTTGAGTTTTGTGAGTTGATGTTTGTCATTTCAACTCCTTCTGGCTGTGAGTCATTATTTTGCCTTCTCTCAGGGAAGGTGAAAAGAATAAACCCAGCAGTGAGACCAAGACCTTTTAGCACTGGAAACGTAAGTGGACAGAGGTTTCTGGGATGTCACAGCTCAGGCACCCCATTAGCTGGCTTCAGTGCCCTTCCAGAGCTAGCTGGCAACATAAGTGAGCATCAAGCAGAGGCCTCCAGGCAGGTGAAAACAATTTACTGTCAACCCAAAGCCCAGACCAATCAGATTTTCTAGGGAGTGTACTGAGGGCATCGCTAGCTCATTCTGAATTCCCACATAAATTCATGGTTACCCTGTCCTTTAAATGAATGAAAATCAAGTTCCTATGATTGAAAACAAATGCTATTTTTGGTGCCACAGTTGCAGAGAGTAGAAGGTCTGCTATGTGTATCTTATACTAGAATGAACTGGAGGAGACAGAATGAGAGATGGAATTTAGGGAAACATGTGATCTTTTTAACTTTTGGATTATGCTCTGATTTTCCCCTTAAACATGTAGTTGAATTTTCACACGTGATAACAATATTTTTCATGCAGCAGATGGGGCCTTTCATGAAAGGGGCTTTGCACCATATTTTGTCTTTCATATGTCTAAAAATTATACATAAAAATCCCAAATGTGAGCAATTCGCCTAAACTCTGCCAACCTTTTGTGTTTTTGAGCAGTGAACCAGGAGGCACTGGGGCTATTTAAGCCTTAAAAGTGTGTAATGACCCCCATTACAGAAATTTGAAAAGCTGTCCAATATCAGAGAACCCAAATTTTCTAGGTAGTAAAAACTGCCTAATGCTGGTTTTCGGCACACAAGGATGACATGCTGTGAGTCCAAAGGTCAAGCCAAAAACAGCTCATGAAAAGTTTGAGCTTGTCCAGCATTAGTTCCATTTCAAATGTCTGCCATTTTGGAAGTATTTTAAAATGGAACCCTTACCTAAATAAATACCCCTGGTAAAGGCAACATCTGTTTCCTTCATCTTACATAATTCTCCTCTCAAATTTTAGCAGAGTTTTGAAAATCTAAATACAGAAAAGACAAAAGAAAGAGTGGAAGATTACTTTTAGAAGCAGCCATAATGTTTGGGGAAATGCTTGCATCACAGAATGGTAGAGATTGAAGAGGTCTCTACCTTGAATTTGAAAGACAAGAGTACATGGAATAGAAGACAGTGTGTTAAGAAAATTCTGTACTCCCATTTAACTCCCCATGTTATTTTGAAACTTTTTTCCCTCTCTCACTTGCTCCAGTTTGTGAGATGAGAATTTTAGACCCATAATCTCTGGAGTTTTTTCCATTACTAGTGCCATATCATTTTAATAGCTAATGAAGTTTCATCTTCTAGAATATTCTTTCATTCACTTCTCTTACAGTTTAAGGTCCATATGAAATTGTAAAATTGTATCTATAAAGGTTACTACCTACAAATTGTGCTATTAGCCCTATGTGCGAAATAGCTTGAGCCAATTTAGGCACATTTTGATGTGGGTCATTGGACCTCAGAGAAGTGGTGATGAAGGTAGAAGAAATGAAGAAAGATTTAGTCCTTCCTCTATGATTATTTAAAAACCAATCAGTATACAAAGGAAACAGTGAATGAGGGTGAATGAGTAGGACACATCTTTCCCAGGCTGAATGTGTACTTGGGGCTGGGGACAGGACAGCAGAACCACATCATGAATGTTTATGCATAGCAGGCAGAGCTGAAAATTCATCATTGCCCAGTTACATTACTTACTGATTGCTGTGGAACAATATTAACACAAAAGTAGTGACCTAAAACAAAACATTTAAAATACATCTCTACTGCTGTGAAAAGAATATGCTATTAAATTTGGAAGATTATAGTACACATAAAGTCTCCATTCTACTCTACATGGTCAGATAAATGCACAAACCTCAACTTTGTTGGTCAGTTTTATAATGTTGGCTTAGGAGGGTAAAATAAGTGTAAGTTTCAGCCTCTCCATTTCCTGTGTGGAGGGGGCTGTACATGGTGGGAAGAGGGAGCAGTAAAAATCCTATTATTTATGTACAGGAGTTGAGATGTTCTCCACCGGTGTTATCTTTCAGTCCATGTTGTTTCAGGTTGTGAATATAGAGACAGTCGATTATCTCGCTTTGAGGTTCCCATAATTCACAATTTCTGCTTTTAGTAATCCAGGGAGACTCACATGGGGTGGAGCCTTGTCTCTCTTTGTTGCAGAAACTAGTGCTCACCCACAAACATCTAAGGTATCTAGTTGTGTAACATGACTAATAGATGATTATGATAAAACGTATAATTAATTGAGGGATTCCTTTATTTTTCATTTCAGTGAACAATGGTGAAACACCAAGGAGACAAAAAGGGAGGAGGAAAGGAAGATATTAAAAACTCTTAGATATTGACTTTATTGAAGTAGAGAACTATTTACACTCTCATTGAAAGTTCTGTTGGCATCACTAGTTGAAGGTCAAATTATCTGAATTATGATCTTGGCCATTTTCACTGATCAAAAGAACAGCCCATTTTTTCATTTGGAATGAATTAGCCACCTCAAATGTGAATTTATTGGAACACTATGGTCTACAATGCACCACCCAATTCGCAATGACTGAGCTAATGAATGCTCTTGTGAAGGTATGAGGATTTGCTTCCACACCACCCATCAGTCTGGCTCAGCAGGGACCCCAACACTAGATTAATTATTCCATTCATACAACAAAATGCCCACATCTCCCCACTGTTATTTTGGTGGATGTCCATAGTCTTTTATCCCCTGATGAAATCGTTACAGCATTCATGGCCAGCATACAGAAAGTTACGGGTTTTGCAGTTTTTAATCTCCACCACCTATCATCCCCACATATTTAGTAAGACCAAGCATTGGTATCCTTTTTGACATATTCTTTTGGATGCACTCAAAGAAGGCAGAGTAATGTATTCAAAGACTTGACACTCTAACTTTGTAAGCAAATAGATATCATTTTCTTAAAGTTCAAGGAAAGAGAGCCCTCTCTCTCTTTCTTTATTTCTTTTGTGAAGATTACACCTTTATAAATAGCTTGGCCAGATGCCTTCTAAATAAATAGTGTTTTGAGAAGAGTCTTTTCTATGGCAGGAAATTTCATCCCCACCCAATGTGACTGGTTTCCTTTATGCTGGAGTATGTATAACCTAATTTGTAAAGAGTTGGTTTTGGAGGTTCAGGGTGGGTGAGGTGGGGTGTATGTTCCCCTTGGCACGGATGGGAGCTGGCATTCCAGAGGGATCGTCTCATGCTCAGGTGGTGCTGGGGAGTGGAGGCTGCTTACACAGTCAGTCTTGCACCTCCCAGCCTGTGGCCTCTAGCTGATTCTGGATGAATGCAGTTTACTTTAGGTTCAAGTTTCTTTAGTCTTATTTCTGGGTGTGCAATTGTACTTGTCTCTTCCAAGTAATCTTTGAGGTAAACACCTGGTGTTTTATTTGAAGAGCTCGAACCTGGATCTCCTTAATCGGTCTCCACATTTGGGCTTTGCAGCTGGAAAGCACGATCTCTCACGTTGCATTTTTACCACACAGGAAATCCTCCCGGGTACGCCTGATACATGTGGTAACTTTGAAGTACCACCAACAATGTTCTCTTTCCGACTTTTCCTCCATGTTTTGTTTCATTATTTTAATTGATGTATTTTGTCTGATGTATTGTATTAAGAGAGCTTGAAGGATGATGTGTTTAGCATACAATGTCTATTATGATTAACTTTCTTTGCTGAAACACAACACCTCCATCAGGAGTCTGCTCACTACTCCTGACACTAGGTTCAGTAGCACAAAACAATGTTTTGCAGAGAGGCAGGGAAAGCACTCATGTTCCTTCTCTAGACCTGGAATTTCATAACTCAAATGTGCTTCACATTTTAAAATCTCCGATATGTACAGCATTTAAGTCCTCCCCTTTGAGTACTTTATATTGAGTGAAGCATTGGATGATACAGATTTCTATGTATATTCATATACCAATTGATGGAAGGGCTTTATAGCTTTGGTTAAATTGACCTAATTAACATTCAATTTAAGTACAAGAAAGATAAAGACACATATCAATCCTACTAATCTTCATTTTTATTTGGGTTAAATTTCATTTAATGATAATTCCTTGAAACAAAGACTCTGCTGTTCTCCGTTCTTCTTCACACCTCCATAATGCCCATAGAAAGAAGAAATATCCAAAAGTGATAGTAGGATTCTTTCTGCCTTTTGCTCTAGGGAAGAAAAATTAGAAAATCCCCTTCCTTTAGCATTAATATTTAAGTTCAACCAGTTCACAAAATCCCTGGAAAGATTCCTAAGAATAAAAACACAATGCTTATTTAAAATTTCCAGATTTATTCTGAAAAAGAACAGCAAAGAGGTATATCCTCAACTACTATTTTAGAAATAACACATACAGAGGTGAGTAAAAGTAATTTTTTAAGTTTTTGGCCATTGTGAGCCTCACTTTTGGAATTTCTAAGACTTGCCTTTGCCCCTTTAAAACAAATTTCTCACTTTCTTTTTTCCCCTTAAATTTAAATCGTGCTGAAATAAACCTAGAAGCATGCATTTTTCAACAAAAGCTCCAAATAATGAATTTAGGACAATCTTCTCTCTGTTTTGTGGTTAGGGAATCTCTGACCTCTGAAAAATAGGAATAGTGTTTGCTGTGTTAAGTGAAGCACAAGCAAGAGGCCCAGTAAGGGAATTTATGCTTGATTCTATCTCAAGCGTGATAGAGTTTATTCTTCCAACCCAGATGGGGGTGAGGGAGAGGCAGGGAATTGCTGAAACCGGAACAAATGAGGCTAAGACAGAGACTCTTCTTAGCACTCAAAAATTCAACATTTCTTTGGCCTCACTGGATCTCGCAGCTTCCCATCCCACTGCAGCCCAGCCTGTCCTCTGCTTGCTTGTCAAGATCCAGGATCATGTCTTGAACATTTATGTCCAAAGAGTGCCACAATTTTTGGTTTCAGGTATGCGTGTGTCTAGGAACCCTTACCAGTGTAAAATAAGAACACGAACACAGCCAGGGTTATTGGAAATGAGGACATTGGTGCAGGAATATATTGCCACATGGCCTCTCACTGTGTTGCACTGGCCGCCCCTTCCTTCCTTTCCCCACTGTGACTACATCAGTCCTGACAATGTGCTGTTGTTGTTGTTGTTGTTGTTGTGTGTGTGTGTGTGTGTGTGTGCGCTCGCGCGCTATTGTTGAGAGAAGGCACCACCGTGGATGGGTCTGAGTTCATGAATTTCCAAGCATGCTAATTATTTTGTTATTAATAAGCTTGTCTCTGTCCAAAACTATTGCAAAGGTAAAGTATTTGTTCTGTTAAAGAGATACAAGATTTCTTCATTTCCAGGGACAATTCAGTTTTTCAGTGACTCCAATGAAGAATTTATCAAAAACGATGATCAAATAACCCCAAAAGATTGGCTTTTTTTTTGTACTGGGGATTGAACTTGGGTCCTTGCGCCTGTGGGACAGGTGCACTGAGCTAAATCCACTGAGCTAAATCCCCGGCCCAGGATTGGCTTTTATTATAACTTTCAGCCTGGTTCTACAAGTACCATATTAGTCAGAACATGGAAAAATCTGCTATCTCCTTTTCTCAGGGAAATTTGAGTCAAGGAAAGGCCCATTTCTGCAGAGGGGTACTGGAGAAAATGTGTGGAATAATTGATTCCATTCATTTTAACATTCCTTATAATACCATGAGGAAATAATTCATATTGAAAGAAAATTGAGTAAAGCCTCAGCGAAAGCCACTGTGTTTCACAGACTTTTATCTTTGGGGAAAAGTGACCTTACAGCAATGATAGGTAGTTTCTTTTGCAAAGTTTATTCATCAGACTTTCATGTCATCCAGGAATCTCCAACCCTTGAAAAAGGTCATCATCTTAGGACTCACATATATTGTCTTATGAACACAACCCATACAAACATGTGCAAATATGTGATGTTTAAGTAATTTACATCCATTGTTCTCCACTATGATTTTGTATAAGAATCACTTCTGGAGTGTCTAAATCTGAATTGGATTGGATGTGCTGCAGTAACAAATGGTCCCCAAATCTCTTATTTCAACAAACTTAATTTTGGCTCACAGTAAGTACCTATTGTGGCTCACCTGCTGCTCTGCTTCATCTTGAACTCACTGTGACACAATAACTTCTAGCAAAAACCTTGCTAGTTGTTAGGGCAGGCAGCAAAGGAAAGTATGGCAGACTGCTAACTGGCTCTTGCCCCCAGTGCTTAATTGCATTGGCCAGAGCCAGTCTCATGGTACAGTTTAATGATGGCTCTGAGAAGTGTGAACGTCCCCTGAGAGAAACAGGGATTCTTTGTGAATCATCTCTCACAGGGACATTTTAGAAACACAAATGCCTTAGTTTTGATTTCTTACTATGAAAATCTCAGGATGGGACTCAAGGATCTCTAGTTTTTAATTTTTCTAGAAAATATGATGAGAAACATTGGGGAGCATGAGAAAAGCCTATTTCAGGCTACTGTAGGAATCACTATCACTTTTTCCATTTGTTATTGAAAACATCAGATCATTGTATATTTTATTTTATTTTTTTGGTACTGAGGATCAAACTCGGGACTTTGAGCTTGCGAGAAAGGCACCGGAACCACTGAGCTAAATCCCCAGCCCCTATTTTATTCTTATATAGTAATACTGTTAAATAGAAGAATGGAGGTTTTTGAAGTTTTTCTAAATTCCAAGTACCATTTACTAGAAAAACAATTGTAAGTACAAAATAGTGTCAACATTGATATCTGTTTAATGGAATATTGTGACTTATTGAAGATTAGAACACTCTCTGGTTATAAAGTATGATAAATGCACAGGTAATGGAAGAGACCCATATATAAATCAAAACTTCTATCCCATTAAGGTTTTGCCTGAGTGGCCAGTGGCCTTGCCTTCTGAGTGTCTGTATCGGTGCTAACATTATAGTAGTGCTTGCATCATCTGTAGGGGTAAAGTAAGCCAGTTGTACTTGCTGAGAGGTTTGTAATTATGGAGTGTCATGTATTGTAAGCCAATAATACACAGATTAATTCCACTGGACTTTTCACTGCAGACACACAACCATATGAACCACACTAATACAATGGAAAGAACACATAATTCAAGGTAAAATTGTTCTCTATAGATCAGCTCTGAATACTCATAACACTTTATTGTGATGTCTTTTATGATAATCTTCTCTGTATATATGTGTGTGTGTATATATATATATATATATATATATTAGATATCTGTATACAAATATCATGCTGTACAGTGAGTATTGTGGTGGACTTTCAAATATCCATCCTAGACTTCTCCTTCCTGTCCTGTAGGAACTGTTCAGTTTGCAGCACTGACCCCAATCCTGCTTCAGTATGGGGCTCTGATCAGCATATACCAAACTCATCCCCATGACTTCAGTGATTGGTTGGTAATACATGCCTAAGCCAATTAGATTATGGCAGTCTCTAAGCACAGAGATTGATTCAGGAGTTGCGGTATCAGAATGAAGCTGAAGATTTTGTGGATAATCCTGGGACTCAGAGTGTCTCTCTCCTTCTTTATCTCTTTGTCTCTCTTTCTGTCTCAATAGTGTGAGGTGCATCTATGAAGCCTGAAATTCTATAGTTATTTTCTCACCATGCTGAACATGAGCTTTAGAATAGTTGACTCTTTTGAAACCAGAAAGAAGAGATTGAAAGTGTCTGGATACCATGACTGTGCCACCCTACAACATACAGTAGCTCTTGAGTTTACAGAAGCATGAATTGATAAATGTCCTTCATTGTTTAAGCTAGCTTGAGGTGCTTTTTCTTTCACTTGTTACCACGAGAGGCCTGCAGCCATGCATCAATTTCCCCTTGCGCACAAGCTACAAGAATTTTGATCTATGTTTTGGTCCTACACCTAACTGAGATCAACTGTGTCCCTTTGTACTCATTAGGTGCTTATTGAAAACATAAATTCCAAGTCACGGTTCTACTGAGGGTTAGTTCGTTGCATATGAACATTGTGTAGAATTGTATTTTCCACCGTCTATGTGCTTGGTTTGCTATGTGGCTGGAAGCCAACGAGCTACTTATTGATTCCAGTAGGGTCTCCAGGAAGAAATGGTTGCCCATTCTCTGTTGCCAGCCAACTGCAGTTTGTGAAAGTGATTTCTTGGGTTCTGATGTAAATGAGTTGTTCGCCGGCTCCAGGGACACCGGAGAATAGATGGTGGCCTGTGCTGTTGGTTCCTTTGCTATTATTTCCTCTTTGGAATGATTGTTGGGTTCTGGTGTAAATGAGTTGTCAGCATGTCCCAGAGTGTGTTTGCCCCATCTACTTTGGACTTGGTGATTAGAGGGCATCAATACCTTCTTTTACCTCTTCATCACCCTGAGAAACACTGGCCTCGTGCTATGGTTTCAAAGCAGACAAGGAGGTGCTCCATGAGTTTTCCTCAGCTGACTGCACGTACCTGGAGTGACTTGGCACTCATTCACTTTTCTTCTCTTTCCACTATAAGACAGTAGGTGTGGGAAACTGTGATTAGTCCTTGAATCACATGTGCCAGCCCATGTTTGGACCTGCAGCTTTGTGGGGGAATTTGGGGGAGGGTAGAAAAAGAGGATTGGAAAGGCCCTTAGACAATTTTGACTCTGGCCCCTTATGCTGATAAAGCCTCAAGCTGACAATCAAAGAGATGTAATGTTTCACCTCAATGACTGTAGAGCTAATAATTCTTGAGTTTTGCTCACACGTGTTCTGATTCTTTAGCTACTCCTTTTAGGAAGTGCCATATACTGAGAGCACTCTAGGGCAAGGCAGCATCATTGCTTATCTAAACTACTGCAGTGGCCTTCTCACCTCCGTCTCCATGTCTGTCATACTGCCCCCATTGTAAGACAGGACTCTGAGGGAGGCTCATGCATCAGCATTAATCTGATTCTCCCGAATGTCTTTTCCTGGTACTAACATCCTGACCACTATAGCCAACTCATGTAGCCCATGCTGGCCAAATTCATTGATCAACCATTCCTTCTTTCTCTAGGACTACATGGGTTCCATGGGCTCCAAGACCCAGGTAAAGGGTGCTGTCCACCTCTATGCAACATTTTTAATTTGTTCTTTCCACTGAATGATGAGGTCAGTCATTCTCAAATAATCAAAGTTCTCAAAGCCCCATGTTACTGATGTGATTACAAATATAATTATATTTATAAGATACCATATGTAGATATGTTGGTTTGATTAATCTTATTGACCTTTGTGGTCAAGATAATTGGTAAGTGGTGGCTTGTGCAGAGTAGACAAAATGTAGCTGTATCTAAGCTCACATCTCTTTTGGAATGTTCGTGTTCTATGTAGTGTAGACCAACACATCCTAACTTGGAATGACTTTGTTCCCCAGTGACATTTGAAGTCTAAAGACATATTTTCTTGTCCCAACTGTGTAGGAAGTGCTAGTGGTATCCAGTAGGCAAAGGCCAAGGATGCTGTTAAACGTCATACAATGTACAGGATGGCTCCCACAACAAATTATTATCTAGCTCACAATGTCAGTAATGCCAAGGTTGATAAACCTTGGTATAAATCACATGACTTTTGTGCTGGTAGACTATCAAAATATAGTTACTTTATTTTACTGATTTCATCAGTGTGAATAAACCAACTATTTCATTTCAGTCATCTTATTTAGCAAGAAATACAAGTCTACCTGCTAGCAGGAAGAGAGAAGCATAGAAAGAGTGGCATGGACAAGCATTTTGTGATATGTAGGAGACTAAATAATCATGGAATTATGGACCTTACAGTGCCCCTTCCTCCGTGGAAAGTAAAGCAGTCAGTTGTTCCAAGAAGCCGCTTCTGGGTGGATAATGAGAGAACACTATTGATAGTATTTGGCTCATGATTTTCAACTTCTCTGGTGCTGAAAATGGCCACCTCAAAAGTGTAACCTCAAAATCAATGGAAAAAATCTTGAAGCCAAGTGAACTGTAGCTAAAAAATAAGGACAGTATGTAGGAAAACATATCTGTTGTATTTTAATTTTTGAATCCCCTATAAGATTTCCATATGCAACAAGTAAACCTCCATTTGAGGTCTTCCCCAAACCCAGTGAGTCATAGCTGCATTCTAGATGTTTCTGCAGGTATTTGATGGAGTAGAAAACGAGAAAAAGGTGGTTCCATATAGGCAAGCAGAAAGAAAATGAAAGATTGTTTCCTTTCATTTAATATGGAATTAATATGAGAAAATGAAAAAACGGAAACAAAGTATTTGTAAATAGGGAGGGATGGAGGGGTTGAAGGGAGGGCAGGGGAAGGGGGGGAAATAGAACCAAGAGAGACTATGTAAAGGTGCACATGTGCAATG
Organism: Heterocephalus glaber; assembly: GCF_053883595.1. Taxonomy (NCBI): domain Eukaryota; kingdom Metazoa; phylum Chordata; class Mammalia; order Rodentia; family Bathyergidae; genus Heterocephalus; species Heterocephalus glaber. The sequence continues at coordinate 20,394,962 of NW_028258369.1, read as the reverse complement.
GTGAATGTCATTATATTGTATACCGAAAATGCACCAATGCAATTAATTAAAAAGAGAGGAATGGTCAAGTAATCGCTTTGGCAGCACATATACTAAGAAGAAATGATCCTAAATTGAGTTCAAGTAAATACAGTGGAAGTCAGAAAGATAGCCAAGGACAGAGAGGGTATTCCTTACAAGCCTTCAAAAGAAAACCATCTGGGAAGAGGCAGAAATGAGGACGATAGTATTTGTTTTTCTGCAGCAGATGCTGAGATTGGGCCTGGCTGTTTTCACTGCCTGGTGGAATAAAAGTTGCTGACTTCTCATTCCTACCCCCTGGACAAGTCCTGCCTGGTTCCTGCCTACACAGCCTGGGTAGTTCATCAGAAGAGCTTTGGTTTCCCCGAGTGTAGTCTGGACAGCTACAGGCCTCACTGATAAGGTTCAGAGTTCTAAGGGTTTTGCTTCAGTCAGTGTATCTCCTGTTATTACCAGTGCTTCCTGGTTGGATACAGCATATTTGTGTCTGTTGTCTTCTTTTCTTTGCCTTTCATGAAAGAAAAAGTGATCACAGGTTGGAATGGTAAAAGCCCTAACACCATCTTCACCATGGTAAAATAAGTCGGCTGAGAAGAAGAACATTGAGAAAAACCTCGAATGCTTTTTATAACGCTTTACAGATACTGTTTCTGTCCCAGCCTGTTCCAAAATATCTTTTATGGCACTTAATATTTTGTATTCTACCTCTAAATGTAAGAATGTTGTCTCAAGAAATTGCACCTGTTCTTCCTGCCTGTCAGGTGACCTGCCCACACACATCCCCCAAGGACCCTGTCCTAGGAAACTTCTCAGGTTCTTTATCATTTTGAAATGTCAGAAATAGTGGACACCTGCCTTACCATGAATTTGGATTATCCAGATCTAAGTAATTGACATGCATGATCTTTAGTAAATGAAGTTCGGATTTGTTATGGACAAGCCTTTGGGAGAGACACCTGAAGCAGCAGACGGAATTTACAAGTGGAGTACGACTGCTTCTCTTCTGCCTGTTGATAGAGCTTTTCCTGATCCAGTGAATCTTCATCCTGAAGGTGGTCAGAAGAGAAATAGCTGGCATGGTGGAATGGCCCAGTCCTAGAGGGGCTGAGGAAGGATAGCAAGTGTCTTTCTCCTCACCTGCTGAATTTTTAAAGAATTTAAAGAATATATACTTCAGCATCTTAGATGTTATTTTCTTCAGTGAAAGATTCATTTACTTGAAAAAATAGACTTCTTCTCAGGTCAGCATTCAAAATATCTAAGTCATTTTTAGAGTGGGGAGAGGGAGGATTTGTAGGTTTCTTTTTTCCTCTCTAGTTCTACCCTTAAACTCATTATGCCAGATATGCTTTTTTTTAATAATGGAGAAAAATGGGTACATTTAATTTTTTCATGAATAAAGTATTTAGTTGATCTAGCTAAAAAAAAAGAAAATGAAAGGGTGAAAGCATGAAAGGGCAAAAGGTGAGAAGATAGGTGGAAACAAAGAAGCAGAGTCATTGTGGCTGTCCCATAAAGGACATAGACGTGTGGGATTGTCACAGGACTCTGTGATCGGTCTCTGAAGGGAAGATGGCTCGGGGATAATGACACCAGGAAGGTGTGATGAAGCAGGCAGTGGGAAAAATGGAAAGAGCCAGCAGCCAGGGAGACAGTCACTATCCTGGAGGACAGTGAAGGGCTTCTGTTGACTGGGGAACTGCAGGCATGCCATTGGTGCCATTACAGCAGAAGCCAGTGTGGCTTTTTGAGTGTCAGAAAGCAGTGCTTTCAGAAGTTCCTTGCAGAAGGCATGGGGGAGCAGGAGATCCAGAGTGTATACAGGGTGTGGATTCTTGCTCTCTTATAGGGCTTCAATAGGACACGAGTTATGAGTGTTCTGAACACAGGCAGCTTGGGGCAGCTGATCAACACACCACCACTTCCAGAAATACTCAGATTTTGGAATTTTTCTCTTTTGTCACGTGTATTTCTTCCTCTGTACTGTAATATGATAGTTTTTGAGTTAAGAATGTGTGATACTCATTTTAAAGCTATTTAAAATTTACCTTCTTTTTGACAGCTTCTGGACTTCGCATCCTTTTGTATCTTTATCCTTAGCAGAGTTCTTGGTAAGTGATAGGAACCTGTTAAATGTTAGATGAAAGAAAGCCCATTATCTTCTATTAACACCTTATCAGGAATTAATTCAGCACCTTAGAGCCTATCCCCTAACCAGGCTAGGGTGCTGTGGGATTGGAAAAGGGATTCTCTCAGTGAAGTCAGGACAGAAAACATACCAGGTGGGAGACAGGCTTTGAAGATGAAAAGGTAAATCCAAAAGGTCTTTGCCCTCCAGAATCTAGCAGCTGTCACAGATTTTAAGGAACATGAGATCTTTCAGGAACGCATTTGGTAATCAGGGATGTAGCCAGCAGGTTTTTGGGAGGAAGTCTCAGGACCCTGGTAGAGGAGAGGGATAGTTAGACTGAGAAGGGAAGGCAGAGAATTGCTGCATACAGTGTTTGATATTAAGCAGATTGTCACTGTAACAAACTGAGGTTTAATCATACTGGGCACTTGGAAAATCTGGACAAACCATGTGCTCCAGAGTTATCTCGCCTGCGCAGTGAGGTAGCTGAGGTACCGATATTCCAACTCCCATCGGTCATTGGCTCCCTGTGATGGCCCCACTTGCTATTGCTGGCCCATAGCAACACCATCTCTGGTGACCAGACAATGTTCTCAGGCAAAAACCAGAGACCAGAGAATGTTCTTAGGTGCTGCAGCTGAGAGCTGGCTGGTTGGCTAGATGCACTAAGTTGGCAAGGGTGAGAGGTACTCACAGCATCCACTGTGGATTCATTCCTCAAATTAGTATCTGTATCCAAAACGAATTTTCTCCCATTGCTCTCTGAAGGTAGAAAGCACAGCTAAAAAACTTCAGGGCCATTTCACAGAAGGCAAAGTGGTAGGACCACACTTGGGAGTAATTTGTTTTCTGGAAACATTGAGGAGAGACATGTCCTGTGACGTATCAGTTCTCTCTTGACTTACAGAAAGTGTTTCACATGTGCACTCAGAGGCAAGTACTGAATTTTGTTGCAGTATATTTGGTAATGGAGAAACCCCAGAAACTACCAAATATCCTTTAACAGAAAAAGTTAAATGCAAAAAGGAAAGTGTTGAATGACGGATCCAGAACATCATATATATAATGTTTAAAACATGCAAAACAGTATTGTACATTGTTTATGAGTGCCTATATATGTTGTAAAATTATGAGGTATGCATGGGAATGATAAATGCCAAACCCTAAAAGATGGCTACCCTTCAGGAGGATGGGAAGCAGATAGGATGAGGGAGGAATGACACAAGGTCCTTGACCTGCATCTAAAATTATTTAGTTTTTTAGATCAATTATCTAGAGTAAATATGAAAAAAGTTTGAGATTTGACAGTGTTTTGTGGGTGCATGGATATTCTTTAAAATGTACTCCATTCTTTTCTGTTTGGCTGAAACATTTCATACAAAAACAGAAAAAAGTGAAAACACATACACAAAATTAAGCTTTTTGTAGCACTTGTATTTTTGCCACTTTTGGAAACAAAATTATGCAATTGAGACAGGGAATTTTTTTGCAATGGAATTTCAGTTTGAATTTTGAACTTTGCAGTTTCAACTTTGAATTTTCTAGTTTTAATTTGAATTCTGAAGTTGTGTGTGCTGTGTCATTGTATCCACTTAAAACCTAGTTGTTTCCTTGCCTCTCTCAAGTGCTTAGGGAATGGAGTTTGTTCAGTGAGATCGGGCTATTTTCTGGTAGTGTTTTTCCAGTTGAAGCAGTGGGTCAGTAGCACCAAACATAAAACACAGGGCCTGCACAAGAGAGAGAGAATTGCTGCTTTTAAGGACTTTGATTCTGGCATTTTGTATGTTTTGAGTGTGCACTAAATTCCTATCAAAACACAACCATCCATGACATTCCAAGTATCTGGGTGAAAAGCAATAAAAAAGAGCCGGTAGATTCAATATTAGTTACCTGACCAGGCCAGGAAGCAGGTCACATGGTCGATAAATCAGCACTAACTTGCCCAGTCTTTTGGGGGCAACCTGGCTTCCAGATTTCTCCACATTCCCTCTCTGCTGGGAGTGAGAACAGCTTCAGGCAAAACCAAGAAGAAAGCAAAGTTTGTTTTTGGCTCACCCTCTTCAAAACTTCCCGGTAAGGCCAACTACAAGCTGACAAATCCTTTTAAAAATAGACAATATCTGGGTCAATATAGTTTTGGAAACATTAGCCACAGCAATTAGACAAGACAAAGAAATAAAAGGAATAAAGATAGGAAATGAAGAAGTCAAATTGTCATTATTCGCAGATGACATGATACTCTATATTGGAGACCCCAAGAATGCCACCAAAAGTCTTCTAGACTTAATAACCAAATTCAGTAAAGTAGCTGGATACAAGGTCAACACACAAAAAGCAATAGCTTTTCTGTACACAAAAACCAGACTCACTGAGAGAGAAATGAGGCAATCCATTGATTTCACAATAGCATCTAAAAAATTGAAATACCTAGGAATCAACCTAATGAAAGAAATCAAAAACCTCTTCTCTGAAAACTATAGCACTCTGAAAAAAGAGATTGAAGATGATATCAGAAAATGGAAAGATATGCCTTGCTCCTGGGTAGGAAGAACCAACATAATGAAAATAGCCATACTTCCAAAATTGCTATATAGATTCAATGCAATCCCAATTGAAATCCCAGCAGCATACTTCACAGACCTGGAGAAAACAATCCAAAAATTCATTTGAAACAAGAATAGGCCTAGAATAGCAAAACCAATACTAGGCAATAAAGACAAGGTAGGGGGTATTACTACCCCCAACTTGAAAATATACTACAAAGCTATGGTGATAAAACAGCATGGTACTGGCAAAGAAACAGACCTGAGGACCAGTGGAACAGATTAGAAGATGCAGAAACTACTCCAGACACACTCAGCCACCTTATCTTCGACAAAAGAGCCAAACATCCTCACTGGAGGAAAGATAGCCTCTTTAATAAATGGTGCTGGAAAAATTGGGTTTCAACTTGCCAAAGATTAAAACTAGACCTATATCTCTCACCATGCACTAAGCTAAAATCAAAATGGATTAAAGATCTAAATATTAAAACAGAAACAGTAAACTGGCTGGAAGAGAGGTTAGGTAGAACTCTCGAAAACATCAGTGTAGGAAAAGATTTTATGAACAAAACCTCAGTTGCTCATGAACTAGCACAAACAATCAACAAGTGGGACCTCTTCTTACTAAAAAGCTTCTGCACAGCAAGAGGATCCACCAGCAGTGTGAAGAGACAACCCACAATGTGGGAAAAATTTTCACCAGCTGTCCCTCAGACAATGGTCTACTATCTAGAATCTATAAAGAACTTAAAAAAATCAGACCTCCCAAATTTAAAGACCCAATCCAAAAATGGGCCTCTGAAATGAACTGACCTTTCTCAGACAAAGAAGTAGAAATAGCAAATAAATATATGAAAAGATGTTCAACATCACTGGTCATTGGAGAGATGCAAATGAAAACAATGGTGAGATTCCACCTCACCCCAGAAAGAATGGCTGCTATCATGAAATCAACCAATAACAAATGCTGGCAGGGCTGTGGAGAAAGAAGAACCCTGCTCCACTGCTGGTGGGAGTGTAGACTGGTGCAAGCACTGTGGAAATCCGTATGGAGATACCTCAAAGAACTAGGACTGGAAATCCCATTTGACCCAGCTATTCCCCTGCTGGGTATCTTCCCCAAAGAATTAAAAGAATCATACCACAGTGATATATGTGCACCCATGTTCATAGCAGCACAGTTTGTAATAGCTAAAATTTGGAAACAGCCCAAATCCCCATTAACTGGAGACTGGATAAAGAAAATGTATTTTTTAAAAATAAAATGGAGTATTACTCAGCCATAAAGAATGAGAAACTAGAGACATTTATAGGTAAATGGATGCACATACCCTTAAATGATACCCTTAAGTGAAATAAACAGGACACACATGTGTAAATACCGAATAGTTTCTGTAATGTGAGAAACTGAAAGTGTAAATAAGGACTAAAAGGTATAATAGATAATGTGAAATAGGAAGAAAAGGGGCAAAGGGGAAGAGGAAGTGGGTGGAGTAGGGGTAAAGAAAGGAAATGTTATTAATATGAGAAAAAGAAAAAATGGAAACAAAGTCTATGTAGATAGGGAAGGGTGGAGGGGTTGAAGGGAGGGCAGGGAAATGTGGAAGAAATAAGAACCAAGATGGATAATGTAAAGGTGCAAATTTCCAATGATGAATGTCATTATATTGTATACCTCAAATGTACCAATAAAACTAATAAAAATAGACAACATATTCACACGGTCTACACTTCAAAAAGTGCAAAAGTCTCTTTCTTACCTCCTGCTCCAGGTACCCATATCCCCAACTTGGTGGCAGCAAATACTGGCAGATGTTCTATATACCATTCCAAAAATAAGTAGAACTATGCACACAAATATACTAATGCATATTTTTTAAAAACCAGAATAATATGCACATGTTTCTATATCTTGTTTTTCATTAGATATATATCTTGAATATTGCATCATACCAGTATATTAAAACCTTTTCATTTGTAAAAATATTGCATAATATTCTATTGTATAGATGTAATGTATGCTATTTAAATAGTTCCTTTCTAATGGGCATAGAAGTTATTTCAAATATTTGGTTATTACAAGTAATGTTTCAATGAATAATTTTCACATTGGCTAATGTTTGTAGAATAAATTCCCAAAAGTAGAATTGCTGGGTCAAAAAGTATGTGTATTTATAATTATGACAAAATGACTAGACTGCTTGCCATGAAAATGTAACCAATTTATACTCCCACCAGGAACATATGGGAATACTTGTTTCCCCAAACTCTCGTCAGTAGTATGTTATCAAACTTATTTTTATACTTGAGCAATTAATACTTGAGAAATGGTATCTCAAAGTGCATTTAATTTACATTTCTCATTACTTTTTAATTTGTTAAAAAGCATTTTTTTGTTTTTTGATATGGGAAATTTGCTTTCTGTGGTACTAGAAGCTCTAAAAAGTCCTATTAATATAACATATTCAGATTTTAGAAAACTTATGACAGACTTTTTCATGCAATACAAAGCCTCCAAAAAAGGAAAGGAAAACTAAAATGCAAAATGGTGGTAATAATAATAATTATACAAACAACAAGCATGATCAGACTGCAGAAGTGGGCAAAGAGCTAACAGTTTTCTTGTTCCCTTGTTCATGAATGCCACTATTTTGTTAGTCAAGGCTCGGTGGAGGGAGAAAAATTGGAGAGGAAACACTGGATGTCAGGAAATTGAGGATGTTGGCCCTGAAATGTTAGCATTGTGCCAGGCCCTTGGGAAAGGATTCTGGGCAGATAATGATATCAATGATACTAAAGACACTTATAATGATGACTATAATGATGTTTCCCTTGTTAATCCACAGAGACTTGATATCACTTAGATTCTGATGATAGAATTTATACTTGTCCTAAATGTGGATAAATAAAAATAGTTCCAGGTTAGTAGCTCCTAGAGTCCATCAGAAGTTAGCCTAAAGCTTTACTAGAGGAAAGAACAATAAATATAAGCTCACTACTAAAAAAATTATAAATACATGAGGAAAGAAGCCACTATGAATATGTCAGCAAATCACTCACTAGGAGTTGTTATCTCTCAGGACTTAAGATATTAAGATTAACAGATGTTCACTGGTCATTTGAGAGATGCAAATGAAAACAATGCTGAGATTTCACCTCACCCCAGAAAGAATGGCTGCTATCATGAAATCAAACAATAATAAATGCTGGCAGGGCTGTGGACAAAAAGGAACCCTTCTCCATTGCTAGTGGGAGTGTAGACTGGTGCAACAACTGTGGAAATCAGTATGGAGATACCTCAAACAACTAGGATTGGAGTTCCCATTTGACCCGGCTATTCCCCTGCTGGGTATCTTCCCCCCAAAATTAAAAGAATCATACCACACTGATACTTGTGCACCCATGTTCATAGCAGCACAGTTTGTGATAGCTAAAACTTGGAAACAGCCCAATTGCCCATCACCTGGAGACTGGATAAAGAAAATGTGTGTGTATGTGTGTGTGTGTGTGTGTGTGTGTGTGTGTGTTTATAAAAGGGAGTACTGCTCAGCCAAAAAGAATGAGAAACGACAGACATTTATAGCTAAATGGATGCACATTGAGGTGATACTCTTAAGTGAAATAAATAGGACACACATGTAAATACTGAAGTTTCTCTAGTGTGAGAAACTGAAAGTGTAAATAAGGACTAAAAGGTATACTAGATAATGTGAAATAGGAAGAAAAGATCCAAAGGGGAAGGGGAAGTGGGAGGGGTAGGGGAAAGGAAAGAAGGGAATGGAATTAATATGAGAAAATGAAAAAATGGAAACAAAGTCTTTGTAAATAGGGAGGGATGGAGGGGTTGATGGGAGTGCAGGGGAAGGGGGAAAAATAAGAATCAAGATGAACGATGTAAAGGTACAAATTTCCAAAGAAGAATTTCATCATATTGTGTACCTAAAATGTGCCAATAAAATTAATTTTAAAAAAGATTAACAGGCCACTTTGTGTCCTGCTACTCCTGGACCAGAGGAAGGGGCTTCTGGGCTACCATCCCTCCCGCCGCACCCGGCCCAGAGGTAGGGGCTTCTGAGCTGCCGACCCGTCCTACTGCTCCTGGTCCAGAAGAAGGGGCTTCCGGGCCACCATCCTTCCCGCTGCTCCCAGCCCACAGGAAAGGGCTTTTGGGCCACCATCCCTACCACCTGCTCCCGGCCCCTGTACCACCTCTCCCAGCTCAGAGGAGCTAATCCGTGCAGGCGCCAACAGCACCCTCCCCCAGTCGAAATGAGAAAACAAATAAATAAGCCCCCAAACCAGACTTCCAGATCACCTACAGCAACCCCAAAGGGAAACGAGATGGAACACTCTGATACTCAACCACCTGGACCTACTGAACTGGCAACAAAAGGGGATCTGGATAAAATGAAATCAGAAATAATTTCTCAGATAACAGGAGAAATTGTGCTCCTAGTGCAAGACATGATTAATAAATCTAGAGAGGAGCTGAGGAACATGATGGAATCCCAACATAGGAAACCAATGGAATCCATAAAACAGATGCAAACAGATTTCCAGGAGATTAAAAACTCCATCGAAAGTCTACACAGCAGAATGAGCCAATGTGAGGACAGAATTTCAGATACAGAAGATAAGATTGCAATTAATGACCAGGAAAAGAAAAACTACTTCAAAATTGTAAGGGAACATGAGGAATCAATCCAGCAGCTGCTAGATGATGCAAAGAAGAATAACATGAGACTGACTGAAGTCAATGAAGAAACAGGAGAGAGTGCAGATGACATAAAAAAACTCTTCCCAGAAATAATGGCAGAAAACTTCACAAGCAGGGGAAAAGAGCTTGACATACAGATAAGTGAGGCATGTAGGACTCCAAATAGCCTTGATCAAAAAATATCTACACATAGGCATATAATTGTTAAGATTCCAGAAACACAACAGAAGAACAAAGTTCTATAAGCAGTTAGAGAAAAGAAACAAATCACATACAAAGGAAAGTCCATCAGAATCACAGCAGACTTCTCAACACAAACCATCAAGACAAGAAGAGCTTGGAGCGACATATTCCAAGCCCTAAAAGAAAACAGCCTCCAACCCAGATTGATGGACCCTGCAAAACTATCTTTCAAAATGGATGGAGAAATAAGATACTTTCATGACAAAGAGCACCTTAGCAACTTCGTGAATACCAAACCAGCACTCCAAAGAATTTTACATAATATCCTAGGAACAGACATTGAGGATCACAACCCCAGGAAGCAAAGCAGAATGAACCCATCTGGCAGGACAAGAAATTAAATGTAAAGGGGGAGAACCCAACAAAAAGAAAAAGTCATGGCAGTGACAAGTCAATACGTTTCAGTTATAACCATCAACGTTAATGGTCTCACTTCACCAATCAAAAGAAATAGACTGACAGAATGGGTCAAGAAGCAAAATCCAACAATATGCTGCATACAAGAAACAAACTTAATTCAAAAGGAAACTCATAGACTGAAAGTTAAAGGGTGGAAAACAATACTCCATGTGAAGGGAACCCGAAAAAAAGCAGGAGTAGGTATCTTCTTTGCAAATCAAGTAGATTTCAAACCAACACTGATTAAGAGAGACAAAGAAGGACACTACCTCCTTGTAAAGGGAACAATTCAAGAGGAAGAGATGACAATCATAAATATCTATGCACCAAACACTAGTGTGCCCAACTATATAAAACAAATACTAACGGACATGAAAAGTCATATATGCACTAATACAATTGTAGTGGGGGACCTCAACACCCCACTGTCACAAATAGATAGATCAACTAGACTAAAAATAAGTAATGAAATACTAGAACTCAATTGAACTCTTGAACAAAGAACTTAACAGATATTTACAGAGCCTTCCACCCCACAAAATCAGAATACACATTCTTCTCAGCTGCACATGGGTCATTCTCCAAAATACACCACATGCTCACACATAGAACATGTGTAAGTAAGTGCAAAGGAATTGAAGTTATCCCCTGTATATTATCAGACCATAGTGTGATGAAATTGGAGATCCATAGCAACAGAAACTGCAAAAATTTCATAAACACATGGAAATTGAACAACACACTTCTGAATAACCAGTGGGTCACAGAGGAAATTAAAGAAGAAATCAGACAGTTCCTTCAATTAAATGACAATGACAATACAACATATCAGAATCTATGGGACACAATGAAAGCAGTCTTACGAGGGAAATTCATAGCCATGAATATGCATATTAGGAAAACAGAACGAGCCCAATTAAACAACCTGATGCTGCACCTTAAGCTTCTAGAAAATGAAGAGCAGGACAACCCCAGAGCTCATACAAGGGCGGAAATTATAAAGATCAGAGGAGAAATCAATGCAATGGAGACTAAGAGAACGATACGAAATATCAGTGAATCCAAGAGTTGGTTCTTCGAAAGAATCAACAAAATTGACAAACCCTTAGCCAACTTTATCATAAAAAGGAAAGAAAAGGCCCAAATCCATGCAATTAAGAATGAAAAGGGTGAAATTACAGCAGACCCAGCAGAAATCCAGAGGATCATCAATACCTACTTCCAGAACCTCTATGCCAATAAGATGGACAACACAGAAGAAATGGACAGATTCCTAGATACATATGAATTACCAACGTTGAACAAAGAAGACCTAAAAATTCTGAACAACCCAATATCAACCAATGAAATTGAAAACGTAATTAAAACCTTATTAACTAAGAAAAGCCCAGGCCCTGATGGCTTCACTGCTGAATTCTACAAGACATTTAGAGAGGAACTGCTGCCACTACTGTTTAAACCCTTCAATGAAATTGAAAAGGAAGCACTACTCCCGAATTCATTCCTGGAAGCAAGCATCACCTTGATCCCGAAAGCAGAGAAAGACCCAACAGAAGAGGAGAACTATAGGCCAATCTCACTAATGAACATAGATGGAAAGGTCCTTAATAAGATACTGGCAATAAAAGATTAACAGATGAAGACTATGGAATGAGTATATTTCATGAAGTCTTGACAAACAGAGTAACAATGAACAAGGAGAAAGAGACAATAAAAAATATCCAGGTAGATTTTTAAAAGAACCTAATTGAACTTTTAGAAATGAAAAAAATAAATGAAATTTGAAACTTTTTATGCATATATAGGTAATAACTTTATAAAGAGAAGCAAGGAAAAATTTGCCAGATACGTCAGGGAAGCTATTCCTGCAATGGGGAAGGGGCAGCCAGAATGTGATTGAACAGTGGTATGTGGAGATTTTGTGAATACTTATAGAGCTTTAATTCTTGACCCAAGTAGGGTTACTCAGATGTTTGATTTATGGATATTTAGTTTCCTGAATGCTATATTTCATGCACTTTTCTGTATATGTACTTTATTTTGCAATAAAATGATTAAACTATGGATATTTTAATCAATAAATTAAATATAGGAAAAGAATTAGTGAAATTGAACAAATATCTGAAAAAGTTACCCAGAATGAATCAACAAGTGACAAAGAGCTGGAAAATATGAGAATTAAGAGACATAAAAGAAAAAGTATAATGTAGATCTAGTTGGGGTTCCATAATGAGAGAACAGAGAATAGGGGAGATGATATATTTGGAAAGATAATGGCTTAGATTAGCCAAAGCTGATGATGATCAGAAACTCACAGGTAAAGGAAACACAGTGTATACTAAGAATGGTTAAAAAAGAAGAAAAGTTCACACTTAGACGTATGGTAGGTATAAAACTATAGCTATTGATGTGCTTACTTCTGCAGCACATATACTGAAACTATAGCCATTGAGAAAAGACATTATCATCCTGAATGAAATAAGAGCTGGATGATAGGGAATGTCTTAAATGTTGGCAGAAAGCACTCCTCAACTTAAGATTGTGTTTTAGCAAAACTGTATTTCTACACCAATGATGAATGATAGAAAGTTTTAAAGGGTTATTTTGCAGATGAGGGAAAATAACTTTGGTAGAAATCTTTGAGATCCAAGAACAAAAGGTGATTGTATAAATTAATAAAACCACACACAAATATAAATGAACATTGTCTTTAATAATTAATTATCTAAAATACCTAAAGGGAAAAAATGTAGTGTGTCAAGTAAGGAGTAATTAAACTATGTTAAGGTCCTTAAAACTTTTGGAAAAAGAGTCAACATATGGGTTAAGTTCATACTTTGTTGAATATTCATAATAAATTTTTAAGGCTTTAGATTTTAAGCTAGCAGAAGGGAAAGTGAACTTTAAAAGCTATCAAACAACTTAAATAAACCTCAAAATACCCACAAATCAATTAATCAAAAAGATAGCAAAAATATAAACAAAGAGAAACAAACAGGTAAGGTAAGTTGAAAGAACAGAATACGCATAAGTGACAAAGCTAGAGATCCATTTAAAATGAGAAAATAGAAAAGAATGGAGAACAGTATTCAAGGCAAATGACAATTCAAAAAAAGATGAGCTATGCAAATATCTATCTGATATTAATATTTGAAAAGTGGATATTATGGGAAAATGTATGGTTACATAAATAGGGTATGTATATAATGACAAAAAGTTTAGTTAACAAAAGGTATATAATAATTCCAAGCTTACATACACTTAGCAAAATAATTTTTTTAGTTCTTCTATTGGTACATTTTAGGTATACAATTCATTTACATTTATCATTGGGTGTTTGTACCTGAACATGATGTATCTTGGTTCTTATTTTTTTCCCCATTACCTGTGCGCCCTTCACCCCCTCCGCCCTTCCCTATTTACATAGATTTCATTTCCATTTTTTTTCTTTTCTCATAGTTTTTCCTTTCCCTCTTTTCCTTTCCCCTTCCCCTCCCTTCACTCCTTCGTCTTTGGACCTTTTTTTCCTATTTCAGATTATCAATTATTCATTTTAATCATTTTAACCCTTTTTTACATTATCAGTTTCTCACACTAGTGAAACTATTCGGTATTTACACATGTGTGTCCTATTTATTTCACTTAAGAGTATGGCCTCGATATGCATCCATTTAGCTGTAAATGATTCTAGTTTTTTGTTCTTTATGGCTGAGTAATACTCCATATTATAAAAAAACACATTTTCTTTATCCAGTTTCCAGTTGATGGGCACTTGGGCTGCTTCCAAGCTTTAGCTATTACAAACTGTGCTGCTATGAACATGGGTGCACATATATCACTGTTAGCAAAATAATTTGAGTTTGTTTTATATTTTAAAAACCTTTTGATGTTCAGAGGCTTCAAAAACTGCTCTATGGTTTCTTCTGATGCTACATAGTGAGTTCAAAGCAGCCTAAACTGCATAGCGAGGCCCTGTGTCAAAAACAAAAACAAAAACAAAGACATCCACCAGGCTGAGGGTGATGGCACATCCCTATAATCCCAGCACTCGAGAGGCTGAGGCACGAAGATCGCCGAAAGTTCAAGGCAAGCCTGGGCTACATAGTGAGTTCAAGTCCACCTTGAACTACATAGAGAGACCCTATCTTTAAAAAAAGAAAAATCAAAAAATACACATACACAAACAGAGTCTGCCAACAAATGTATACACACTTCACAAAAAGAAAAACTTGTATAAATAATATTTTAATTCGAAATTTATTGAGACATCATGAGATTAATACAAGTTCCGACATTTGTTAGTACAGTGAACTTCTGCTTGGGTAACCTTGGTCACTGAGATTGCTGCACATGCATTTTCAAATTCTCCTCTAAGGGCCGGCAGAGTAGTGGGTTTTCTACACTATATGACATCCTCTAGGGTCCCCGTACAAGAGTAACATCACCTGTTGAAAAAACACCACACTATTTTTCTTTTTCTGAAGTTCTCTCTCTCTCCCTCCCTCCCCCTCCTCCCTCTCTCTCTCTCTCTATATATATTAATATATATATGTTGTTTCTTTACTCTGAGGCAGTTTTTGTTGTCTCCTCTAGAAGAGAAGAGATGAAAGGGGACAAATCACAATAATAAAGGGAAACAATGCTAAACAAGCTGAAAAGTAGCAGAGGGAGAACGGGGGAGGAGAGAATGAATATGTGTGTGTGTGTGTGTGTGTGTGTGTGTGTGTGGTATAGGAGGCTAGGGGTAGGGGAAGATATTTCAAATTTGTAGTTTAAATCCAATTTAATAATTGTCAGGTACAAACGTATCTTACAAAAGAAATGCAAAGTGGCCAGGAAAATTTTTGGGACCTCATATAAATAATTATATATGAACAGGAACAAACTAACATATGAGTTGGGGAAGGATGAGAGTAGAAAAGGAGATGGGCAAATTCATAACAAACCTTGGACAGTTGGCCAAATGACCAATTTGATTGCTGGTGTAATTGCCTCAATTTTATATTTTCATTAATGGGGATTAATTGTTATAGGGGATGTGCATCATTGTTTCAGCCACTCATCATATTTTTAAGAGCTTTTCTACACTTGGGGAAATTCATAGGTTATATGAGTCCTCAGTAGAGTGAGAAGTGGTATTTGTTTCCCTGGGACTGGACGTTTCTTGGTTATGGGACTTTAGTTAGTAAGATCAGGAAATTGCGGGACAAATTAAGATGGGTTGGCCACTCTAAGCTTTGTCTGATATTTGGAAATCGGAGCTCAAATTTCCAGCTCTCTTGGAGTTACTAAAGTTCTGCCACTTAGAATATAAGACGTACCCAAGGCTTCATAGGAGGAAATAGACTGCAGTGAGCATCTGTCTTGCTGGCAGGAGTAGCAATCCAGCCGGCTACCTCACAGGGTGAGGTAGTGACTGATCCAGAAGAGCTGCAGGCTAGAAGCTGTATCATTTACAGTCAAGCTGAGGTCCTGGCACCAGCACTTGGTAGTGGAAGCAGTAAAGCAGCAGCGACATCTCCACCCAAATTAGACTAATTTGCAGCATGATTTTGGCATTTTTCCTGGAAGCTACACCTTAGACTTGTTTCTCCAGCCCTTTCAATAATTCTGGAACTACTGAATATCTTTCAATAAATCCTTTCCCTGCTTGAACTTGCCAGAAAATGATTTCCATTGTTTGTCAGTCTGAATCTTGACCAATAAAATAAAATTGGAGCATTTCATACACAAGATGATGGATATAGCTCCTTTAACTGTATGGTTTTTTTTTTCCACTGACTTTTCTTGTTAAAAAATGTTTTTTGTAGCTATATGGAAGG
The DNA here is from genome assembly GCF_053883595.1 of Heterocephalus glaber. Lineage (NCBI taxonomy): Eukaryota > Metazoa > Chordata > Mammalia > Rodentia > Bathyergidae > Heterocephalus > Heterocephalus glaber. Next base: position 20,379,086 of record NW_028258369.1, on the reverse strand, counting down.
TGAGGTAAGACAAACTGCTTAAGGGAGATTCTGTCTTTAATTTCATACTCTTAATAACATATATTTATCAAATTTCTGGCACCACAGTTATGATTCTTTGTTCTTTTTTTTCCACATTCTTGTGTTCTGTTGGGATTGCTAAGCAAATACATATATGTTGTTAGGAGAGTCTGGGTGAAAAATATGGCAAATACACGAGAGATATGTTTACTTCCAATGCTCCAGTTTTTCATTGTTTATATATTTAGTTCTCTAAATAATATTTTAAAAGTTTTGTTCTCATTTTTTGAAACTATAAGCCAAGTACTGTGTTTTTAAAATAAGTCTTTTATTTTGGAATTGTTTTCAGTTTACGAAGTTGCCAAATTAGTAGAAGGAATTCCTATATACCTTTCACCTATTCTCCCTTAATGTTAACATTGTACATAATCATACCATTGCTCCTGATTTTCCATAACACTTAATCATAAAAGGTGGGCCTTGGAATACCATGTACCAGCAATGCCTGGGAAACATCTTCTCATAAGCAGAGAGCATTTGGATTTGAATAGCAATGGCTTTCTTTACTCTTTGTGCTTGACCTTGTGCTTTATTTTGATGTGGAAGCCTCTCCTGCCTGCAGCCATGGCTCCAAGTAGACCTCATTCTAGCTGCTATTTCTTGTTAGCATCAGTATCCTTGGGAGATCATAACTGCAACATAAGAAACCATCCAAAGGCTTAGTTCGTAGGATGATAGTTCATCTTTAATGAATGTAATCCCAGCATTTTAAGATCTTGTATATATGCAGATTAAGAAAAAAGAGGAGGCTATGACTACAAAAGCCAGATGGCCAATACACCTAGATTTATAGTACAACATAGAATTCTCCAGTGTTACTGTGCATATGGGAGGCTTTTGTTCAAGTGCAGATTCTGATTCAGCAGGTCTTGAGTGGGGCCTGAAAGTCTGCATTTCTAACAGGCTCCCAGTGATGCCCATGATACTGGCCCATGGACCACACTTTGAATAGCAAGGCTGTGTGAAAGCTGTATTTCATGGGTCATCAGTGGATGTATATAGTATTAAAGGAGCAATCTTTGTCACAGTTGGTATTGACCCTAAGGCCAGAATCAAGTGAAAACTCAATGTTGTGAGGTCTTTTTTTTTTTTTTTTAACAGTAATGGACATTGAACCCAGGTCCTTTACACTGAGCTATATCCTCTGTCCTTTTTAATTCTTTTTTGTTGTTGCTGTTGTTTGAGACAAAGTCTTACTAAGTTGCTAAATTTCCCGGACTGGGTTCAAATTTGTAATTCTCCTGCCTCAGCCTCCCAGAGTGCTGGGATTATAGGTGTGTGTCACCACGCCTGGCTATCTTACTTGTAATATGGATTTGCATCATGGGCTTGTGTGTTTCTCTGTATTTGGGTAGTCTCTGAGAAGTTAAATATTGTAGAACATTTAACAGATTTAGATGAGCAATTATGATCATTTACTTTCAGCCTTCTTCTGGAGAGGAAGAAAACTAACATTCATGGCACATTTACAATGTGACTTGGCACTGGGAAGATGTTGAAAACATTTATAAGTTTGTTGAACTTTAGGGTTGAAATATCCTCCACAGTCACATACCTCAATATACATGGAATACAATAAATTATTTGTAATTAAGACCTAAATTAACATTTCAAAGACTTTCGTGTAATTTGGTAACACTCAGAGGTGAATTATTGAAGAAGCCCATGATCATATGACAGTAGAGCAGATAAAGACAGGGTATTTGGGGATATTTAACAATGAAGCTGCAGAGAAGGTGTCAGCCAAGTTGTTTCATTCTCATGAGAGGTGGCCTGGGGACATCTCTGCATCCAAGCTTCCTCAGTCTGTCAGTAGAATTTGTGTCCTTGAGCTTATAGGACCAAGGTCCCTGGCATCTATCTGCCTGGCTATTGACTGGAGCCAGTCTAAGGTTTTAGAGGTTACTGGCGGTTCTCTTTCTAGAAATGGAAAGTGCAGCATGGTTGCTTGCTTGTTCTGAGTCAGCAGGAGAGAGTCTCTCCTGTTGGCTAAAATTGAGTATTATGTAATGGAGTCACAGGAATATCCTGTTACTTGTGCCGTGTTCTATTGGTTAAAAGCAAATCACAGCTTCCACCCATGGAAAGGGAGAGGATTACACCAGGGCAAGATGACACATACCTTGTGTATCACCTTGGGTAACCTTAGGGTGTCAACACCACCAACATTGAGAAAAGGGGCTAAAAGTTGGGTCACTGCCTCCTCCCCTCATAGTGCCTCAGTCTCTTCTGAGTGGATGCCTCATACCAATTGTGCAAGGGAACTGAGGGACAGCAGACTTTTTGGAATGACCTTCCTTTTCCACCCCTCCCTGAGAGGTAATGTTGGAGGCAAACAAAAGAGAAGACATTTTTCTTATGCTACCTCTCAGAGAGAACCCTGAAAGATGACAATATCTATAACAGTACAGAAAAACTTCAAAATCATAAGAAAAATGTCAACTCCACTGCTTCCATCATCTCAGGGATCGAGATGATTGTTCTAATAGTTTCTGAAGAATCTTTTAAAAATTATTAACTGTGACATAATATTTTTCTACCAGCTTCAGTCAAGAACTTATTCAGTGAATATGGTGGCAAATCTTGGTATTTTTGTACCATCTTTGAAAATTTGACTCTGAAATCAGTGTGACTTGTAGATGTCCTGTGGCCAGGGCATGAGTGAGGCAGTCTAGATAGTGCTGTGGAGATTGTGCAGTGTATAACCCCAGGGTTGCTGTTCATAAAGGACACACTGTCTGTTCCTGTCCCAGTTCCCCCCAGGGTCTCCCAATAAGAATAATCTGCATAACAATGAGTGATTTCAAGTACAAATCTAACTGAACTTTGTAGTCATCCTTGGAAGTAATTGGGGCAGGTATATCATTTTGACTCTATAGATGAAGAAACTGAGGCTGAGACATAACTTATGCAATGTTTAATAACAGTAAGAACAGGGCCAAGGCTAGAACCCAAGACCAAGGGTTTTCTTCCATAAGTCCCACGTTACTCTTTATAGAGCTAGGGGTTTTAGTTTTGTTTTATCCTGCTCCCAGTTTTTCTCTAAATAAATCAGGGTCATTGACTCAGCCTGTGAAAGTAGTTCCTTCTAAGGCATTAGAATCTCAGCCTGTTAGAAATTCTTCAACCACCCTAACTCACAAAACAAACTGCACTGCCCTCTCAAATGCAAGGCTTCAGCGTTGCTTTTACATGTCCATTAAGTGGCAAGTGGGTGGACAATGATCTTTATGGAACGGGTTTTCTTTTGACACCCCTTCAAAAGAACACTGAGCTTAGAATTTTCCAGTTACCTGGCATCTTGAACAAACTCCATACATCTTTAGGTCAGCAGACATTTATTGGGCACAATGTTCCAGTCACTAAGCTAAGGAAAAGCTAAGCGAGTGAAGGCTTCTGTCAACAGGGGACTTCAGTTGCTTATGCAATCTCGGGTATGATGAGATTGTCCCTAGTCCTCTAATGACTCTGTGATGAATATATGATTTATTCTATTAGTAGCGGCAGGCTTTACTGTATCTTCTGGAAAGATATTTTTCTTTTGGTTCTTGCCAGTTGAGTGTGGTTAGAGGATCAATGATGGGAATTTAAGAGTTTTCTTTAAAAAGCATGTTAGGAGAGAAAAATATTTGGTCAGCTTTTCAAAGTGTAAATAACCATAGGGAAAAGTGTTGTGGCAGGTATTCCCCTTGATTTTTAAAAAATTCATACTGCATGTTCTCTTTAAAAGTAGAACCAGAAAGGAAGTGTGGCCGGAAATTCTTCTGGGGTTTATCACACGAATATGAAAAGAATGACAAAAAATGTCCATGGGCTGACTGGAGCACTCTCGAAATATCTGCAATTTTTATTTGATTGCCATTATTGGCCTAATCTAATTTAATTGCATTAAATGGCTGGTAGGATCTGCCCTAGGTGTATTTATTTGTCCATTGTCCCCATGAGGAATGTTAGACTTTTGTTCAGCACTTGTTGTCTCTCCCAATTCTATCACCTCTGTGGGAATATGTTTCTCTACTTCATTAGGTTTGGTCATGTGCTCATCTTGGGCCAGTGGAAGGAGGGCGGAAGTTACTAGAGTCTCAATTCTAAGGCTAAGCCTTAAGGTCAGCCCTCTGGGAGCTTTAACTTCAGCTATGAGAATTATATGCCCAGGGAGTTGCTATGCCTCCAACCTGAGTACCAGGACAAGATGTATGGAACACAGCTGGACTCAACATGTCATCTGATGCAGAGCTCCCCGGTCAGCCTGCAGAAATAGAGACCAAGGCCTAAGTGAGAAAGAACTGATTGTCATTTCATGAAACTGAGATGTGGTAGCCCCACATTTCATAGCTAGTATAATATACCTGGTGATAGCAGGATCACAGAAACTTCAAGACCATTCCAGTTAATCTTCTCCAGCAACTCTCAGCCTTGAGCTCCTATCAGAGTCATGAGGAAGATTTGTGAAACACAGATTCTTGAGCTCACCTCTGGAGAGTTTGAATCATTTGGTCTGGGTCAGGGGTCCAAGAACTTGCATTTTTTCACAGGCTTCTTGGTGATGCTGGTACTGCTAGGCCAAAGATCCACTTTGAGAACCACCATTTTAAACTACTATATACTAACTGGAATGAACATTTTTAGGAGTTCATGCTGCACAGAAAGAAATAGTCAAGCTTTTCAGATGTAGCCATTTTTGATATGATACAAACTGGGAACCACACCAATTAGCTAGAGGAAATAGGCTTCATGGAAGAGAATATAAGAGAATATCAGTAGTATTGCTGATGGCATGGTCAAGTGATGGGAGGGGACAGTCCTGTGAAGTAATAGAATGTCAGGCTCTGAAGACAGTAGTCTAAGGGAGTAGCTCACACAGATCCACGCACTAAGAGGCCAGGCTGGGGGTAGTGGTAAATAGACTAGGATGTTAGTCTTGTGAATAACCATTTGTCTTCTATCTTAATCTGAAGATATGGAAGCTAATAGTGGAACACCTGGGTTTATTGGAACACTTTTAAAGCACACAAGAAAGACCATGAATGTAGGCATCTTTACATTAGGATGAAAAACGAACAACTCAAGGAATCGTCTGGAAGTTTTCAAACATCTGTGGACTTGGCCTCATGTTGATTTGCCGGAATACAATAAGCATGTAATTTAGAAATGGGAAAAGAAAAGTCTAAAACATTAACTGTTGGATTGTCTTGTACATCGTGCTCTCAGTGTAGATGAGTTCCCAGTGGCCTGATGCTGATGTATTTACTAATACAATGAGAAACAGGAAGCTGGTCACAGCTTGGCTAGGCACAGTTCCCAGGAAAAAGGATAACTAAATCAGATCACTTTTTTCTTTTTTTTTTCTTTTTGTTAAATTCTTTTATTGGTACATTTTAGGTATACAACACAATTACATTTCTCATTGGGAATTGTACCTTTACATAATGCATCTTGGTTCTTGTTTTTTCCCCATTCCCAGCCCTAGTCCTTATTTACACTTTCAGTTTCTCACACCAGAGAAACTATTTGGTATTTATACATGTGTGTCCTATTTATTTCACTTAAGAGTATCGCCTCAATGTGCATCCACTTAGCTGAGAATAAAGATAGGAAATGAAGAAGTCAAATTGTCATTATTTGTAGATGACATGATACTGTATATAGAAGACCCCAAGAACTCTACCAAAAGTCTTCTGGACTTAATAACCAAATTCAATCAAGTAGCTCGTTACAAGGTCAACACACAAAAATCAATAGCTTTCCTCTACACCAATGACACACTCACTGAGAGAGAAATAGGGCAAATAATTCCTTTTACAATAGCATCCAAAAAACTGAAATACCTAGGAATCAACCTAATGAAAGAAATCAAAGACCTCTTCTCTGAAAACTATGGCACTCTGAAAAGAGAGATTGAAGATGATATCAGAAAGTGTACAGACATCCCCTGCTCCTGGGTAGGAAGGATTAATATAGTGAAAATGGCCATACTTCCAAAACTGCTATATAGATTTAATGCAATTCCAATTGAGATCCCAGCAGCATACTTCATAGACCTCGAGAAAACAATCCAAAAATTGATTTGGAGCAAGAAGAGACCCAGAATAGCAAAAGCAATTCTAGGTAACAGAGACATGGCAGGGGGTATCACAATCCCCAACCTGCAACTATACTACAAATCTACTGTGATAAAAACAGCATGGTACTGGCAAAGAAACAGACTTGAGGACCAGTGGAACAGATTAGAAGATGCAGAAACAACGCCAGACACACTCAGCCATCTCATTTTAGACAAAGGCTCATTCTGTTTTCCTAATATGCATATTCACGGCTATGAATTTCCCTGGTAAGACTGCTTTCATTGTGTCCCATAGATTCCGATATGTTGTATTGTCATTGTCATTTAATTGAAGGAACTGTCTGATTTCTTCTTTAATTTCCTCTGTGACCCATTGGTTATTCAGAAGTGTGTTGTTCAATTTCCACGTGTTTATGAAATTTTTTGAGTTTCTTTTGCTATGGATCTCCAGTTTCATCGCACTATGGTCTGATAATATACAGGCGATAACATCAATTCCTTTGCACTTACTTAAACATGTTCTGTGTGTGAGTAGGTGGTCTATTTTGGAGAATGACCCATGTGCAGCTGAGAAGAACATGTATTCTGATTTTGTGGGGTGGAAGACTCTGTAAACATCTGTTAAGTTCATTTGTTCAAGAGTTCGATTGAGTTCTAGTATTTCATTACTTATTTTCAGTCTACTTGATCTATCTATTTGTGACTGTGGGGTGTTGAGGTCCCCCACTACAATTGTATTAGTGCATATATGACTTTTCATGTCCGTTAGTATTTGTTTTAAATAGTTGGGCACACTAGTGTTTGGTGCATAGATATTTATGATTGTCATCTCTTCCTCTTGGATTCTTCCCTTTACAAGGAGGTAGTGTCCTTCTTTGTCCCTCTTAATCAGTGTTGGTTTGAAATCTACTTGATCTGCAAAGAGGATAGCTACTCCTGCTTTTTTTGGGGTTCCTGTCGCATGCAGTATTGTTTTCCACCCTTTAACTTTCAGTCTATGAGTTTCCTTTTGAATTAAGTGTGTTTCTTATATGCAGCATATTGTTGGATTTTGCTTCTTGACCCACTCTGCCATACTGTTTCTTTTGATTGGTGAATTGAGACCATTAACATTGATGGTTATAACTGAAACGTATTGACTTGTCATTGCCATGACTTTTTCTTTTTGTTGGGTTCTCCCCCTTTACATTTAATTTCTTGTCCTGCCAGATGGGTTCATTCTGCTTTGCTTCCTGTGGTTGTGATCCTCAATGTCTGTTCCTAGGATATTGTGTAAAATTCTTTGGAGTGCTGGTTTGGTATTCACGAAGTTCCTAAGGTGCTCTTTGTCATGAAAGTATCTTATGTCTCCATCCATTTTGAAAGATAGTTTTGCAGGGTACATCAATCTGGTTTGGAGGCTGTTTTCTTTTAGGGCTTGGAATATGTCGCTCCAAGCTCTTCTTGTCTTGATTGTCTTCTTGTGTTGAGAAGTCTGCTGTGATTCTGATGGGCTTTCCTTTGTATGTGATTTGTTTCTTTTCTCTAACTGATTGTAGAACTTTGTTCTTCTGTTGTGTTTCTGGAATCTTAACAATTATATGCCTATGTGTAGATTTTTTTTGATCAAGGCTATTTGGAGTCCTACATGCCTCACTTATCTGTATGTCAAGCTCTTTTCCCCTGCTTGTGAAGTTTTCTGCCATTATTTCTGGGAAGAATTTTTTATGTCATCTGCACTCTCTCCCGTTTCTTCATTGACTTCAGTCAGTCTTATGTTATTCTTTGCATCATCTCGCAGCTGGTGGATTGATTTCTCATGTTCCCTTATAATTTTGAAGCATTTTTTCTTTTCCTGGTCATTAATTGCAATCTTATCTTCTGTATCTGAAATTCTGTCCTCACATTGGCTCATTCTGCTTTGTAGACTTTCAATGAAGTTTTTTCATCTCCTGGAAAACTATTTGCATCTGTTTTATGCATTCCATTTATTTCCTATGTTGGGATTCCATCATGTTCCTGAGCTCCTCTCTAGATTTATTAATCATGTCTTGCACTAGGAGCACAATTTCTCCTGTTATCTGAGAAATTATTTCTGATTTCATTTTATCCAGATCCCCTTTTGTTGCCAGTTCAGTGGGTCCAGGTGGTTGAGTTTCAGAGTGTTCCATCTCATTTCCCTTTGGGGTTGCTGTAGGTGATCTAGAAGTCTGGTTTTGAGACTTATTTACATGTTTTCTCATTTTGACTCTGGGCCAGGGGGAGTGCTGTTGGCACCCGCGAGAATCAACTCCTCTGAGCTGGGAGAGGTGAGACAGGGGCCAGGAGCAGGTGGTAGGGATGGTGGCCCAGAAGCCCCTGCCTCTGGGCCAGGAGCAGCGGGAGAGAAGGCAGCCCAAAAACTCTTTCCTCTGGGCTGGGGGCAGTGGGAGGGTTAGTGGCCAGGAAGCCCCTTCCTCTGGACCAGGAGTGGTAGGATGGTGGCTTAGAAGCCCCTACCTCTGGGCCAGGAGTGGCAGGAGGGATGGTGGCCCGGAAGCCCCTTTCTCTCAGCTGGGAGCAGCGGGAGGGATGGTGGCCAGGAAACCCCTTCCTCTGGACCAGGAGCAGTGGGATGGTGGCTCAGAAGCCCCTACCTCTGGGCAGGGAGCAGCAGAACCCAGTACCATGGTCTGGTGGTCCGGTGTCCTCTGCGTCTTTGTAGTGTGGCACCAGGTGGCTGTACAGAGGAGAGGGGGGTGTCCAGTGGATTGCTGCTGGAATGTGGGCTGATTCTTCAGCGTGTTCCATGCGACTCACAACCTTGGTAGGGCGTCCACAGACCTGCATGTCTGCGGCCACTTTTTTCTAAAACACATCCAGCTTTGAATTATATGGATTACCCTGATAGCTCAAATGAATTATTTATTGTAGAACATTTTATAGAAATCACTTGATAGGTAGATAGCTGAATCAAACTTTGAATTAATATTAGCCTTATTTATATTTACCAGTGACCTCTTTCAAAAACAGCCATTGCAGATCCAACTCTCACCTCCTGAACTCTAGAAGATTGCCTCTCAAATGTTGCAACATATTACAGTCACCCAGGCCACTTTGAACATCTGGATACCAGGCTCATCCCCTAACTAAGTTCATCAGAACCTCTAGGGCTAAGATTTAGGCAGCAGAACTGTTTTTTACAACTCGCCAAGGGATTTCAAAGATCAGCCTTGTTTGGGAGCCACTGCTCACCTCACCACTTAAATAGGGGTGCTTGCTCCTACAATATTTATTTCTCTTGGAGATTAGTTAGACTACCTCAAACTCCACTCTGTACACACTGGACAATCTCCTTTTTAATGCAGGGCCCAAGGGATTCACTGGAACATTCAAATGTGAATGGGAGTCATATGAGACAGTAGCAGGTTTCCATCTGCCATTGGCCCCAGCTATCCAGGATCTTTCCTGATTCCCCAGTTCAGCAGATATTGCTGCCACCTCTGTACTCAACAATGAGCACAGCACTGATTCTGTCACCTTTGTTGACAACCTTTATTTGTTTGGTTGTCCTTCTTTCCTTCCTGAGAGAAGACTGGAATGTGAAAGACAAGGGAGGGCAGAGAGAATGAAGAACAGTCACCAATACATATTTCTCATTCTAACACAACACCTGCCATATCAAGGACTGACCATCATGGGTTTAAAGAAAACTCCAGTTCCTTTCCACCATTTCAAGGACCAAGAGAAAAGTAACTTAGGGTATGTATCATATCAAGGCCCGAAAGATGGGTATGGGATTTCTTCTAACCTAGGGCTTAGCAATCTTTTTTCTATAAAGGGCCTGATAGTAAATATTTTTGTCTGGATGTCCATATGGTCCCTGTTACAACTACTCAACTCTGCTACTGCAGCATGGCTAAGCTCCAATAAAATTTATTTTCAAAAATAGGCAATTAATCTGCTCTCATCCTAAAAAGAACTGAAACAGGTATTCAACCAAATCCTTGTACACAAATATTCATAGTAGCACTATTCACAGTAACCAAAAAGTAAAAAAACAAACAAATGAACAGAAATATCCATTAATGGATGAATAAACAACATGTTCTATCTATAAAATGGAATGTTATTTAGCCATAAAAAGGAATGAAGTACTGATTCATGCTACAGTGTATATGAATCTCAAATTCTCCATGCTAAATTGAAGAAGTCAAACACGAAAGGTCATAGATTGTTTGATTCTGTTTATATGTAATGTCCAGAATGTTTTGCCTGGAGCTTGAGGAGGGAGAATAGGGAGCAACATGCTAATAGGTATGGAGTTTTATTTTGGGATCTAAATAGAAGCAGTGGTTACACAACATTGTAAGTGCATTAAATGCCACTGAGTTGTTCATTTTAAAATAGTTCACTTTATGTTGCATGAATTCTATTTAAATACACCTTAAAAGACAAAACAAAGAAATACAAAACCAGGGAGATGCTAGATTTGGCCCATAGGCCATAGTTTGCCAACTCCTGCTCTGCTCTATTCAGACCCTGCTTTGATAGTTGATAGACTCTCCAATCTTTCAAGAACCTGCTTCTGAGACTTCACTGTGGGCAGACACCAGAGCCACATGGTGAAATTCTAGCTGGTCTTTCTCAATGCATCTCTACAGCGGCATATATTGTCTTGGGTCCTGGCCCACCCAGTCTTGCCTCTGCCAGTTGGGGATAAGACTCCCTATCAGTTTAAAACATCTTCCATTGGGCTTCCTACATTTGAAAGTGGTTTTTTGGTGGAAATCCCCTTCCCTTTCATGCCTGTCTCTGCATGGGCTCTTCATGCCTGATGAGACTTCTCTAGCCAGAGGGACCTGGCACCTGGCACCTGTCTTTGGTGAAGCTCAGTGTCTTCAACCCAGCCAGCTTTTAGGCTTTGAATCTGAAGCCTTGGGGGCAGACAGACAGACAGACACTCATTACATTCCAAGTCTCTTGGGCTCTGTGCTGTTTTAAACAGACTTCTTATTTTTCTTATTATAAACCAGTTCCAAGTTCTTATTTGTTCTCCAAGTAATTTCAGCTCATAGGATAATGTCAATATCTGTTGATGCCTGTCTGCTTCAAGCATAGTGAATGATTTTCCTATGGGGGGTGGTTTGGCTGAAATAAAAGATAAGAGAGCCAGACTCCAGTATCAGCCTTGCCAATTTTACTTTTGTGGTCTTTGTGCACCACTTAACGTGCAGCTTGATTTTTTTGTCTCAAAAAAAGTACCTATTTCTTTGTATGATCTCTATATTAACTGAGTTGTATATGTGCAACAGCCATACAAATGTTAAAATTTCACACTACTGCAAGAATGATCAACTAAGGGAGTTCAGGGGTCCCAGGAAAGCAATTTATGGTTATATGTAAAGATTTAACTCTGTAATTAGTAAACATAAACATATTTCCCATACTGAACCAAGGGTTGTTCTCACTAGTAGTGAGGTTAACACTATAGACTATACTGCGTTAACAAATGAACCTTAAAGTATTAGTAACTTAATGAAATAACATTTTATTTTTCATTCACGTCATAGATTTATGAAGATCAGGACACTCTCTGGTGAATGATAACTCAGGGTTTTGAACTACTTCCACTTTGTTGCTTTATCACTAGGAATACAGCCTCAGTCTCAGATTCTTGCTGTAAAAACTTCCCAGTGAATTTTATCTCTTTGTAAACTCTGCCACCCCCCCCCCCACCTCTTGTAGTCTCTTGCACATTGACTCTTCCTGCTAGAATCTTCTCTACTATATGAAGAAGCCCTGACTAGCCTGCTGAAGGATGACGTCATAGGGAGTAGAGATGAACCACTCTAGCTAAGGTCCCCTTGACCAACCTACACTTCAGTCGATTCCAGCTGAGTACCACCTTGTGAGTGATCTCAAACATGGTTCACAAAAGAACTACCCAGCTGAGCTTCCTCAAATGGTGACCTATAGAATCATGAATAGGTAAAATTGTTATTTTTGTTTGAAGACACTAAGTTTTCAGTAGGTTTACTATAGTATAGTATAGTTTTAGTATAGTATAGTACTAAATAGTTTTAGTATAGTAGTATAGTATAGTTTTCAGTAGGTTTACTATACTATAACAAAGATGGGCTGATAGATATGGCCTCCAAGAATCTTTATCTAGCAAGGAAAAGAAGGCTAAATGGTTTTGTGAGGTATTGTCAAGAACTAGGAGGAAAATAGCTTACATTACTCCTATTGGCTTGAATTTAGTCATAGTGCCCCATTTATTTGCAGGGAAGTCTGGGTAATGTAGTCTTCCTAGATATGAGCAAAAAAAGGATACAGTTTGATGAACCTAGCATTGCCTGTGCTGTATATCTATGCTACTTACCATCTTTGTCTGTATTTCATCTTCTTCATATTAACATATCATAGCAAACTCCAAGGTATAAATAAGCAGAGAGAAGAAGAGGGCCATATTCAATTCATTTTAGGGTTTTTTTGATTAAGTGGCTGATAACCTGATTATCATGAAAGTTAATGCTCAGAGAAAGGAGGAGTTATTCAAATAAGAGGAGAAGGGAATGGAGATGGAGAAGGGGTTGTGACAATGTGCTCTCTAAGCTGTTTAAGATAGCCCCTCTCTCTGTGGTGTACAGTTATAGTTGTTTCAAAACAGTAAATATTTACCAAATATCTATTAAGGAGAAGGTGTAGTTTTTTGGGGTTTTTTTGGTACCAGGGACCGAATTCGGGACCTTGCGCTTGCGCAGCAGGCGCCGGAACCACTGAGCTAAATCCCCGGCAAAGGTGTAGTTTTGATACAGCAGAACAGATAGAAATATGTTATTCAGGATCTGCTTTCAAGGAAGTTTCAAATAATAACAATAAGACACATATATGAATGATTGTTATGCAAGATGGAGTTGGAAAAACTGCATAAAGCAAATATGACTTGGAAGGAGGCAAGTTCAAAAGATAGAATTATGATGGAACTGGTTGGGCCAATCAGAAAAGACTTAATGGAAGGTGTTATATTCAAGTGAGTTCTGATGGAATTTGCTTGACATAATGACAAACAAGTTGTAATGCCTACTTTAAGGTACTGAAGACGAGTATACACCCACTTCCCTTCAGTAGTTGGGGACTCTGGATCCTCTGGGTTAATATAGGGGAGATAGAACACACTGCGGCTTGAGGGTTGTCAGGTCTGTTAACCCAACAATGGCCCTAAGCACCAATTTAAGAGGTGGTACAGCATCAGCAGCTCAACTCCAAAGAGTAAATGATAACCAGCATAATATAATTTAACCGCGAGGGCCAGGGATGTGGCTCAATGGTGCTGCGCCTGCCTGGCAAGCACATGGTCCTGAGTTCGATCCCCAGTACCAGGAAAAAATATATAATTTAACCTCTATCTATTATGTAATCTGTTTTCATATATCTCCCTGGCTTCATCACTGGAACAACCTACATCCAGTCATTAGTTGAGGCAGAGTATCCATGAAGATTGAGGAATAATCCTGCAAATGATAATTTCACCTTCAAAAATTCTTGAGGATCCTCTTTGGGCCCTTGTAAATGAGGTACATGCATCTTGTTACAAAACAGTCCTCCCCAAAATATTCTGACTTTACCAACTTGTCTTGGAGAATAAAATTTAGATCAATATATTTTCTACATTGTAACCACCATGAATGTATCCATTCCAACAGTCCTATCTCAGATGTTTAAAGAAGACTCTGCTGAGCACAGAAGCCAACAGAGGCTCAAATGTAATAGGACATGGAATACTTTGGAGAGTAAATTGACCATTGCAAGGGGACTAACCCAAAGAAACAAAGAGGGAGAATTTTGAAATTCACTCTCCTTTAAATCGAGTACTCCCAATATGATTGATTGTTCTTTTGTTCCTTTCCAATATTTCCCATCTCCTTTATTCCATTCTAGTGTCCAAGTCGAGGATCAGGGTAGGATTTTGAGAGTATCATATAACTATACCCTCAATGTTCTTGTGGTGGTCATATCACTCCTCACTAAGAGAATCTAGGAAGCTGAGGAGAAATCCAGTTTTCCCTCTATGAAAAATGTGTTCTTAGTGTCTTTCTGGATTGTCTGGCCATTTCTATTTAGATCCTGAGTACATTGACTTATTTTAATGTAGAAATACTCGTTAGATTGTTCCTTTATCACTCACCTGGCTTGTAGAGAAAATATCAAAGGCCCCCAAGGGCTGGAAGAGGACTTTTTCTACTCTCTTCGCCAAGTGATCCTTTCTTCAAAAGAAATAGTACCCAAATGGTCCATACAGGCCAGAGGAACAACTCAGTTTGGAAAAGAGTAGCTGGTGGAAGGCAGATATTAGCCCATTTCCACCATGACACTTTCTTGAAGAGATACCAGCCAATACCATCCAGCTTCCTCGCTCAATTGCCACCATCTTTAGAAGAGGAGACTTTCAATTTATCTGCCCACACAACCTCTAGGAATTTCTGAGAATTTCCAAAAGGACAGATTTACATGTAACCACAAAACATTCTATCAGCTATAGTCATTGGAAGAGTTTCTAGTGTTTCCTTTCTGGATCCAGATCCACCTTCTTTATCTATTGCTCACTAAGCCACATGGACATATTTTATGGCTATGACAATCACATTTTTCAGAGGCCTGTTTCGACACCAAAGGTATGATCTCCATGTGCTCTCCATATTTCAAATGCTCTAGAGTTGGATTTATACAGAAGTGTGGAGAAAGGATAAAATTATAGACTGTTAAAGTCAAAAGGTGCATATTTCAGCTCAATTTACATCAATAAATATAATAAAACATAGTAATATGGACTAAATGGGTATTCGAAGACATAAGTAGGAATAAGAGCCTCAGACTCCCCCAACATGAGTATGACTGCCCCAGGGCTTGCTTGCTGACTGCCTGTAAATAGGGCTGCTGAGGTGTTCTCATTTTCTCTCTGGAGCATGGAATGCGTTCTTGGTTCTCTTCTCATAGCTGACACAGTGCAATAGCACTGAGGAATCACAATCTCATTTGAGTCATTTGTACAAAAATGGATGCTCCTTGAGATCATAATGTTAAGTGAACTAAATCAGACACACAAGCTTAAATGTCCCATAGTTTTTCTTATATGAGAAAACCCAAAGTATGAATAAAGAGCAAAATAAAAGAGAGATAATAGAAAGTAGTGAGACAGGTCTTTCTCAAATGGGAAGGGGATCAAGAGAGGGAGGGAGGGGAAAGGGAGGAGAAGGGAGATAAAAAAGAATCAAGGTGTGTTATGTACATATACCAACTCTCTACAAGGAATATAATATTTATGTACTGAAAACTTGTACTAATAAAACATAAAAACTAAAACAAATCTCATTTCTTGACTGAGATATTTTGCTTATATTAATTTCAAAACCTCATCAAGTTAGTGTAAGAAATTCTCCAAACAACAAGAGCAACAAAGAAATGAAAATCAAAAGCACTGCAGTTGACCACAATTCAGGCATTTCCCAAAGTTGGCATCAGGAAATAAAAAGAAGAAACAAAGCTATATAGAATTTCTCTCCATTCTAAGCCAAAGTTACCATCTTAATAACTATTGCATCATCACACTTCCTCATTGACTTTTTGGCTACCTTTCTGACAACTTTAAAATAATATTTCTTAGTTACTATAGAAAAAGTATTTTATTTGCAAGTTAAATGCATAAGACATATTTGTGCTAAACTGTGTTTTAAATTTTTAATTCGGATAAAACAAAGAACAGGAAACATACTCACTGAAGAACTGTATCAACACATTGAAGAGAAACATTTTGAAAGAGGTCAGTTTCAGATACAAATTGCAGGGTCGAGGATTTAGCTCAGTGGCACTGCACCTACCTTCCAAGCACAGGGTCCTGAGTTCAATCCCTGGTACCCCCCCCCAAAATAAAATAAAATAAAACAAAACAGATACAAATTGCAGGCTCAGTTCCTGTGGTCTGAAGTTCCAAAGTGGAAAATAGAAGACCCTCGTGCTTTCACATGTTATGATTTTATCATAATTATTGAAATTTATTATTGAATTAAAATAATAATAGAAAAATAAACTCTTTCTCCAGATACTGAAACCCTGCCAATCCTGTTCCCACAGCACTGTCACTGGTGCAAGGATGAGGAGACAAAGGCAAAAAATCAGCCTGTTATTTTAGAGAAACAAAGTCTACAGATACATAGAAAATGATGAATATTTATTAGTATACTTTCCAAACAGTTTACTTCAAAGAACAACATCCACTGAGAACAGCTTGTTTGTATATTTCCATTTGTTCTATAGGTTACTCTTGCACCCCTGTCTCTACTCTGGCAAAATATCTGAGCTAGCCTGCTGGAGCTGTGTGGAGGAGGGTCAACAGGTAGTGGAGTCAACCCAACAGAGGCCATCCCAAATCTACTGCCCAGGTAGCTGATTGCAGATGCATGACCAAAGTCACCCACAGTCAGCAGAACCACTCATACACAAGGGCCATAATAAATATTTGTTATAAGCTGCTAAGTTTTGGGAATTTGGAGGGTTTGTTGAACATACAAGCATATTGGGCATGCAAAAACATGGGTCCAGGTGCCAGGCTTCCAGGTGCCCAGGAAGTAATGGAGGTTCTCCTCTTCCAAACATCATGGCAATTGGGGCAGGAGGGTGGGTGGTATGGACTGATGTCTCATCAGGGGATGTAGCAGGGTAGAAGTGGGCTTATGTGTGCTTATTTCTGCTGGAAACCAACTTAATTTTAGTTTTTAATGAAGTATTACTTGAAAACAGATGCTTTAAAAAAGGTAGTAAAACTATAGAAAGATGATGCTAAAAAGAAACTTGCTGGGGTTTAGCAAATTTACTTAATTCAGGCCATTGAATTTGGTTCAATTTGATACAATAAAATCACTACCTAATCTATGTCTTCCTTGTGGGCCAAGTTAGAAATAACTCACCCAAGTGTTCAAATATTTTCACCTAAACAATGCTCAAAAGAAACCAGTAGTATGTTCTTTGAGGCACTAAATTTGAAAGGTGAGATTTAATGAGGAAGAATTAAAGAAGGACAAAGTTGATAACGATACTTTAGAAAGTTTTGTGGATTTAGATATTGGTCTCAGTTGTACCTGCTAATCACTGGATTTCCTGGTTGGATGAAATGTAGACCTCAGCAACAGTTGAAATGGTGATGGCTATGTACCTCTAACTGTTCTAAGAAGAATAGTTGAACTAATTTGAGTCTAAAAATAAAACTATGAGGTATTATAGTTATCTCTATGTAATCATTAGCTCATGCAACACTTAGTGTTATGTGAGAACAACCTTTCCTTAACTCTATGGCTCACAAGAGCAATTTATTATGGCCCTTGAGTCTATGAGTCAGCTAGCGATTCTGCTGATCTTGGCTGGCCTTGTTCATGCATCTGGAGTCAGGTACCTGAGCAATGGATCTGGGATGGCCACAGCTGTCTTGACTCTATTACATGTTGGCTCTCTTTCAAATCCTTTCAGCAGGCTGGCTCAGGCATTTTGCCATGGTAGAGGCAGAAGTGCAAGAGCAAGGATTGGACAAGTAGAAATACACATGCAACTTTTAAGCCTGCTTTCATCTTGTCTCCTTGAAGTCAGGGGAAGGATAGGGACCATCATTACAACCATCTACCACAGAAGTTAAGTAACTTTTTCTTTTAAATAGGATTTGAGTTAGCTTGTGTTGAACAGAGGTACAAACATAGCAGTGGACTTTTACTATCGCACATAATTGTCCAAAGACAATCAGTTCAGAGTTGTATGTCTGCTGTGCTCAACAAGGGCTTCAGGTGACTAACCCCTTTTCATCTGGTTGTTCATCCTTGCTCTTAAGAGCTATACTCATCTGTATGGTCTAAGATTGCCCATAACTTTAATCATGTTCCAAAGCAAAAATGAAGATCAAGAGGGAACACCCCCCCAAAAAATATGAGTAGAAATAATTTCCAATTCTGGAATTTGAACTAGGTAATATAGAGCAATTCTCTCATCAATATAATGAATAAAACTGTGTGCATTATTTTTTAAATCTTTTAAAAAATAATTGAGCTAATAAAATATTGAGCAATTATTAGGCTGAGATACTAGAAGGAGTGAGAATCCAGAGAAAAATTTACAAAAGCACTTGGAGACTTGGGGTTGCTTTTGCCTTAAGGACATCTTTAGCAGAAATGTTCATTTGTTTTCTTGTGACCCCAAGAGACTAGAAAAACAAATAATCTGAATCCTCTTTAGTGTGTGCCTTAGAAGTAAAGATAAATCAAAAGTAATCCAACCCTTACATGAACCAAAGCTGAAATTTTCAAGAATCTTATTTCCTCACAGAAAATCTAAAATCTAAAAGGTTGAACAAGATGGCACAAAACTGCACATACTAGCCCCAGGCACCTAAAGGAGGTAAATACAGTATACTAAGAAAATATCACCTTAGTTTTTGTGATGGTTTAGATCTAAAATGTCCCCCAAAAGTTTCATGTGTTCAGAGGCTCCTCTCTTCTCTCTCTTTCTCTGCTTCCTGGATAAATGGGTTGAATAGCTATTTTCTACCTTGCCCCACCACCATTCTGTTTCTGCCTTGCAGCCAACCAACCATGGATTGAACCCTCTAAAACTATAAGTCAAAAGTTGCAAGTGTTGTGTTGGGTATTTTGTCCCTGCAACAGGAAAGTGACAAATACAGAAAATTAATATCAGAGAAGTGGGGTCATTGCTGTGACTATACCTATAGTTCAGAAGACTTTGGAACTGATTTGTAAGAAGAGTTTGGATAGATTTGGAGATGCAGGCTAGAGAAACCCTAGAATGCTGTAAGCAGAGCTTGATGTACAATTCCGATAAGAGCTCAAAAAATAAGAATGCTGATAAGAAGGCAGGCAGTAAGGGCCAGGCTCATTAGGTTTCAGATGGGAATAAGGACTCAATAGCAAAAAGAAGTAGAGGTCATGCCTGGTACATTCTGGCAAAGAACCTGTCTCCATTTTGTCTATGTCCTGAAACTTTGTGTGAAGCTGACTTTAAGGGTACTGGACTAATCATTCTGGGGGAAACATTTCAAGGCAGCCTTATGTTAAAGTAAAGGCATGGATATTGCTGGCTGCTTTTCACCAGATCTACAGTGAGAATCAGGAACAAGGACCAGAACCAAAAGTTGTGTAAAATTTGCAGTTTCAGCAGAAAGGAAGCACTTGTAAAGTTGGGGCCAAAAAGAGTATGGTTGCTGAAAAGATTAGTACCATTAAAAAGAACCCAAGTATATTGCACCAGGAGGGTAAGAAAGATGGCGTGAAAATATCTCACATATTGGCCAAACCCCACCCATCCCAGGATCACATGTTTAAAGTGTAAGTTTCTTCTAAAGACTTTGCTTTGAGAAGAGAGCCCCCAAGTGCACTGTTTATTCAGGAAGGGTTAGGAAAGTGTTTCTCCCATTTCAGCCACTCAGATACTCAGTGACCACTGCAGCCATGAGCCCAGGTATTGGTTAAACTGGCAGCTGACCTTGATATCATTCCCATGGTGCTGCTTTTTCAGGCATGCAGATTGCAAGACTTGTGGGGTCATGGAAGCTACACCCAGATTTCAAAGTAAGGCCTGGAAGACCAGTCAATGTTCCTGTAAGAGAACAATGCATGAAAGTGTGAGAGTGAAGCCAAAGCTGCAGTGGAGATCCCAGGAAGTTGGAGATGTTAGGAACCTGGAACATCTGCTGAGGAAAGCTGAAGGCACTGAGCAAAGCCATTCTGAGAGAGACCATGTGGGCTGCAACCACCAAGTCCATGGAAAACAAAGCTGCCCAATCCCTTTGAAGCTCACATCTCACCAACACATGCCCTGGGTGCTATCCAGAATTTCCTCTCCTCCATGGAGTTACAGGGTTTAATGTTTGCCCTGCTGGTTTTCAGTCTTGATTTGGTTTGCATATTTTTCATTCTCTTATTCTTCTCTTTTTAATGGAAATGTTTACCCTGTGCTATTGCATATTAGAAGTATTTAGCTTTCTTTTTGATTTCTATAAGGGCTCACAGGAAAGAGTTTGCCTTGAGTCTCAGAGGAGACTTTGGATTGGAACTTTTCAGTAATGCTAGAACTATTAAGATTTTGGTGACTCTTAAAGAGAGATTAACTGTGATTTGCATAGTGAGATGAACATAAACCTTTTTGGGGCCTGTTAGGGTTTAAATCTAGATGTTCCTCAAGAGCCTCATGTGTTCATAGGCAGAGATTTTGGAAGGTGATTGGATTATGGAGGCTTATACTGACTGGCTGTTAGGAGATGGGGTCTAGTTGGAACAGGTAAGTCACTGGGGACATGACATGGAAGGATTTATCTTTCTACACATCTCCTCTCCTCTCTCTCTCCCTCTCTCTCTTGTTTTCTGGATGCATGAGATGAGCAGCTATTCCTCTACTGTGACCCTGTGCCATGACATCCTGCCTTGGAGCCAGCTAATGATGGACTGAAATGTTAGCCAAGAAAAACCTTTCATTTTCAAATTGTGGATGTTGGGTATTGTTATGGCTTGTGTTTAGATGTTCCCCCAAAACCTCATGCTTTTTCAGAGGTGGTTGAATCTGGAATGTGTGATGCTGGGATTAAGGGCATGTGATTACTAAACCACTACATGTGAGTGATTGGTTTGGCACCACCCTAATCCTGGTAGTCTCGATGGGATAAAAGGGGCAGAAAAAAGCTGTTAAGGCCCCTTGTTGCTTTTTCTGTCTTCCACGGCCGTGAACTGTTGCCCCTCTGCCACCTTGCCTTGGAGCTCGCAGATTATGGTCCAAAACCTCTATGAACAGTAAGCCAAATAAACCTTTCCCCCTTTAACTTTGGGTATTGGGTATTTTGTCTCAACAACAAGAGAAAAGTAACTAAGACAGGTATTGTGTTTCAGCAAGGGAGAAAGTAACTAAGAAAAGGCCAAGGGTAGAATGTTATGGTTTACAGCTCAAACATCCTCTAAAAGTCTCATGTATTCAGAGGTGAGGCTTTTGGAAGGTGATTCAATCATGGGGCCAGTACACATCAGTTGATTAATCTTTTGATCAGTTCATAGCTGAATGTATTATTAGGAGATAGGTACTGATTGGAAGACGTGAATCACTGGGGACATGACCTGGAAGGTTGTATTCTTGTCCGTAGGCCCTTGTTTCTCTCTCTGTGTTTCTCAGTCACCATGGGATGAAGAGCTTTCCTCTGTTTCATCAACCAACCATGGACTGAACCATGAAAACATGAGCCAAAATAAATCTCTCTTTCTTTAAGTTGCTAGTGTTGAGTATTTTGATACAGTGACAGAAAAATGACTGATACAGTCTTCAAATTATTATTTCAAATAACATTTGCAATGTGTGATTTCTAATATGTGATCAAATTTAACTAGGCATACAGGAAGACAAAACCATATGGGTAAGAACCAACAGAAATGACAAACAACAGAAACAGACCTGCAGACAATAATGATTAGAATTCTTAGATGCAGACTATAAAACAATAAATATTACTTTGTTAGAGAATATGAAAACAAATTTTAAGAAAATTAGCAGGAAATTGGAAAATATAAAAATTTGCAGTACATTTTCATAAAAGAGTGAAATACAAATTTTAGATTAAAAATATAATAATAGAAAATAGCAAGGTTAATAGCAGATTGAGAATAAGCTCAAATAAAGAGTTTACAATTAATCACACAGGCCAAACATAAAAAATTAAGAAGAAAGATAGAAGACAGTGGTAAAGTTTAATATATATTTGGTTTGGGTCTCAAAATAGAGAAAAGAGAAAGAAAATGGGAATGAAGTCATTTTGAAGAGATAAAGGCTGAGAAGTATTCCATTTCAGAAATGATCAAATGTATCAATATACAGAAGCCACTGGATGCCAAATAGAAATTTAAAAATCCACATATAAATCCATCCTATAAAACTTCAGATAACAGAATTAATATATTACTTTTGTTCTTATTGGCCAGATATTGAACATGTAGATGAAATTCTTTACAGTAGCAGTTTTTATTCTGTGCTTTATTCAGAGCCAGGTACACTATCAAAAATTGAGAATTTCATTACCATAAGTGACAAGAGATGCACTGACTTTGGTATTGATATCTTTCCAAAGTCTCACAACTACTAAGAGGCAGATTGGATATTTGATCTACCATGGTCTACCTCCACCGCTTAAGCTGTCAGACAGTATGGTATATCAGTATAAGACTATGGTCCAAGGTTCAAGTGTGCATCCACTGATCTTAAATTACCATAGGGTATTGAGTAAACAAAGTGCCTATTAAAAGTACATTAAAGACCACATAACCATACCAGATTCATGATAGTAAAACAAATAGTTCATGCCAGCACATAATAGCTCTTCTCAAATGTTTCAAAATTGTTTGTGATCATTAAGAATATGCTGCCCATAACACAAGGGGTAACAGTACACAACAGTATGGGAACAGGCTAGCTTCAGGAGAATTAAATTTGCATGGATGACTTTATGTACTGGATTAATGTCTCTGGATCCAAAGGACAGTTTTAATCTCTTCAGAAGTTAATTATTTAGGCCTCAAAACAAGTATCAATAATGCAAAAAGCTCTTTATGTAGTCCAGATATTAAAGGACTATCTGGAAAATTCTTGGCTATTCTGTAGATCGTATCTTTACTCTCTTGGTTGTTTCCTTTGCTGTGCGGAAGCTTTTTAATTTGATATAATCTCATTTGTTGATTCTGGTATTATTTCTTTTGCAAATGTTGTTCTGTTCAGAAAGATCTTACCTGTGTCTGTGTATATCTAGGTCTTTGATCCAATTTGATTTGACTTTAGTACAGGGTGAGAGATATGGATCTAGATTCACACTTCCGAGTATAAACAGTTTTCCCAGCACCATTGTTAAAGGGACTATGTTTTCTTCAGCACACGTTTTTTTCTTTTTGTTTTTTTCTGGTACCAGGGATCGAACTTGGGACCTTGTGCTTGCGAGGTGGAACCACTGAGCTAAATCTCCGGCCCCATTAGCACACGTTTTTGAAATGAACAGACACTTCTTAGAAGAAGTACAAATGGTCAATAAGTACATGAAAATAAAATGTTCAAGATCTTTGACCATTAGATAAATACACATCAAAACAACATGGAGTTCCATTTTACTCCAAGAAAAATGGCTATCATCAAGGGTTGAAAAAAGAACAAATGCTGGCAAGGTTGTACAGAAAAAAAGGAAACCCTCTACTTTGTTGGTATGAATGTAAACTAGTACAACTACTATGGAAATCAGTATGGAGATTCCTCAAAAAACTAAAAATAGGAATTCCATTTGACTCAGCTGTACCTCTTCTGGGCATCTTCCTAAAAGACTTAAAAACATCACATTACATTGATGCAGACACTTATGTTTATAGCAACACGATTCCCAGTAGCTAAATTTTGGAAGTGGCACATATCCCCATCAACAGATGAATGGATAATGAAAATATGGTATATATTCACAGTGCAGTACTACTCAGCCCTAAAGAAGGATAAAATTGAGTCATTTGTAAGAAAATGAATGGATCTTGAGCGTATAATGCTAAGTAAAATAAATCAAAAACAAAAGGTTAAATATCACAAGGTTTCTCTTATATGAGAAACCCCAAAGTTAAATAATTTAAAGAGCAAAATTAAGGACAGATGGTAGCAAATAGTGAGGTAGACTTTGTGGAGATGGAAGGGGGATATGGGGATGGGGACAGAGGTGAGGGTAAGGAGAGGAAGGGCAAGTGAAGTGATTAAGATGTGGCATGTATACATAACAATTCCCCAAGATGAATGTATTGTTATGTATTATAAACACAAACCAATAAAAAACAAATAGTACATTTCAATTGGTACATACAAAAAAGGAATGCAAGTGATAGGTGGAGGAATGAAAAGTTGTTTACTGTCTTTCAGCATTTAAAGCCAACTTTTTCAAATGTGACCCCAGTCATACAGTATACCAAGTAGAACCGTGTATTCTCTTCAGTAGCTTCACACTAGGGTTATGCCAAATCTTTTCTGCCATATGTTTTTGTAGCATTAATAAAGTTTGATTTGTACACAACCATATCCATTCATTTGTGCATTGTCTGTCAGCTTTTGCACCACGGTGGCAGAATTGAGTAGTTGTGACGGATACATGACTGGCAAACCCAAAAATATTTGCTTACTATCTCGTCTTCATCAGAAAAAGTTGGCCTGTCCTTGTTCTAACCCAGTGACAATATACTAGACAAAGATAAATTCATCTTTATATTCAGGCTCAATTATAAATTAATATCTGGGGTCTTTTATCTCCTCTTGGTCTTATGATCAGTTGGGTGTTTTTGACTGTGCGAAACCTCATGTTAAATGAACCTGAGATTGGCCTTAACAGTATTGGATGTAATTTTAATAAACAAGCAATTCATAAGTTCTCAGTTTCTGGTTTGTTTGCTTGTCTGTTTGTTTACTTAATTAAGCCATATTCAAAATTTGATTTGGTCAAGTAGCTTGACAAGTGTAGACAAAGTAAAACCTTGCTACACAAGAAGAACTTTGTCTCCAAAAGATCTGCATAGTAAGAGTTTGTGCAAAGAAAAGGTGACATTTTCTCCACAAGGGATGATTGCAAACCAAAGATATGTCTTTCTGTGGTCAGACCATAAGGAATCATAAAATCAATATTTCTAACATTTATGGATTTGCTCTCATTAGTTTTTGGCAATGCATGACTTCTTAATTTTTGAAAGAGGTTTGCAAAATGGTACCAAAAGCTTCTGGGACACGAATAAAATATATATATTTTATAATTTTAGTGTAAACAAATTCCAAACATATGGATTACATTTCCTTTTAAAAATAAAGGGTTTTAGCATTTAATGGGAAAAGCGATTTGCAAAATATGCTTTGGATTTTGCCAAAACCGAATCCCTCAAAATGTGCAATTAACTCTAAATGAAACCAAATTCAACTGTCCCTGCTTTGAATGACTAAAAAAGACATCTCCCATTGCTGCTTATGCCTTTCAGTTCCCAAGTCATGAAAGGAAAGTCAGAATGTGCTGTGTAATGTATGGCTGTCAGTGAAGTCATGCAGCAAAATGTAGCTGAGCAGGAAAGGGCTTCCTAGGGGAATACGTGTGACCTTCTCAAGTGTAAATCTATTCTGACTAGTTATGATGCTTCAGACGAATTATAGAGAGGAACTGACGTGTTTCCTGGTATGGAATCAAGTTGTTAATTTCTACCAGCTACGAGGTACTTACTTTTTTTTTCCTGAGAACGAAATAATCTGACAAAGTCTTCTACATTTAGTGACCTTTTATACTTGCAATGATAGCAGTACAATGGTAATAAATGTACCATTTAAAAGGGTTTTTCTTTTAGATCACATTCTCTTGCAGAAACAAACATTGCTATTTTAGAATCAAGTGAGACTAATTGTTAGGGTGATAGGCCCAGGAGTACTTTTCTACTTGTAATTTCCAGTTACTCTCAGTCATAACTGGCAATGAAGCAGATTAGGGAATAGGGACACATTCAGATGGAGCCCCAGACTCCTGAGAATATTTGTATCTATGAATCTCTGCTCTGCTCTTAAAATACTACATGAGTCTCCTTTGAGGAAACATAAAATTATGAATTAGAAGTGTTTTGGAATATGCATGTGATTCTCATGAGACTTTAAATTTTAAATGGAAGTTATGGTGGGGGAACATCTACAAGCCATTTGCAAAGAATTGAAGATGGTAATAAAATTGAGGAGCATATTATAATGATGTGAATAAATTCTTAGTTTTGGGCAGTACAGGGGGAAAACAAAGGGACATTATTTAAATATTGAAAAGTAGGAGCATAATTAGAGCAGATGCAGACTCACAGTGTACATGGAAGTGTACACACAAAAGAATAAACAGTATAAATTAGTGCTCCTGTAAGAAAAAGGAAGAAAATGGTAGGAAAATAAAATGAGGGAAATAAATGGACACTGTACTTGCTTCTGTTACAACCTTGCGTATTCCATTACAGCATTCATCTTACTGTCTCACATTTTTCATTTTTCATAGAATTATTCAGGGAGGAGGAGAACTCTATATTTTCATATGCATTTCTCTAACGCTGATGTCACAAAAAGGACACAATAGCAAAAGAAAACATGTAAATCTGGAATCTCAAAGGTCAACTTTTTTCATGTTTCAGCAATATATTCTTATCACATTGGCACTTTCAGAATTTAGTATGACTAACAATTTCTCGCATTGTATATTGATTTTTAAATTGCATGTTTCTTACAAACATCACTAAGTCTATCAATATTTAGGTCTCGTGTCTTCAGTTTCCACCAAAGCTGATCTAAATGCGAAACCTGCACCACTGACAGAGCAGGGAGGCTTCAAGCGGCCATAATCACCACCACTGTTCCTTGCAAATCAAAAGCTTTTGCAGTTCAAGGGATTGGGCCCAGCAGTCACATCATTATTTCTGGAGTTGCCCATTATGTGGTTAAAATTTACATAAATATGAGGAACATTCAGCCCCTTCCCTGTGGCTTTTCCAGAAGAACCACATTCCTGTATATTTATAGGCCACTTTCAAAGCTTCTTGTTGTTATAACTTGCAGAAAGGAGAAAGTCAGGAATAAAAAGTCTCAGATTTGTCTAAATCAGTGCCGAGCTCACAGAATCTTAGGAAGACTTCATAAGGACCCACATAACTGGGTCCTAAAAGGCAGCTGAGGTGAGAGTAGCCGTCTCCATTTCTCTTTCTGAAAAAAGAAAAAAGCATAGGTTCTCCCTTTCTCTGGTGGTGACGTACTTGCCCCCCGACCCTATTCTTATTTTTAGAAGTTACTTCCCCTCTGAGGTTATAGGAGACGCGGCACGTTACCACTTTACATCAGCACCCACCATCTCTCTAAGTTTGTCTCTGATTTTTAACTTTCCTCTTGGTTTCCTTTCATTTTCGCTTTATCAGGTCTTGCTGCTCAC
This sequence comes from Heterocephalus glaber, assembly GCF_053883595.1. Classification (NCBI taxonomy): domain Eukaryota; kingdom Metazoa; phylum Chordata; class Mammalia; order Rodentia; family Bathyergidae; genus Heterocephalus; species Heterocephalus glaber. Next base: position 20,351,982 of record NW_028258369.1, on the reverse strand, counting down.
TTCCTATCTGGCCTACTCCCCAGACAGGATTATGGGGGCATCAGTACACGGTTCACTGAACTGCTTCCATCTTTTCCTGAGCCCACAGGGAGGAGACCTTGATGAAGAGTAGACCATGGGCTGATATAGGCTGCATGATGGATCTGGGGCCACAGTGCAGTTCACTTCATTATATGCCTAACCTCTTGAAAATCTGGAAGAATCTTTCATCTATACATTTCCTTTATGTATTGGCCCAGTTCAAGAGGATTTGGGCAAACAGTTCAAGGCTTGTGAGGATTCTCAGGCTATGGATATTCGTGGAATCACAAAGTACAAATAACCTGCTTGAAAGAGATCTGACAAGGAGAGCTCTGTGGTGGAGACATCTACCCTTGACTCTGCTTCAGTACAGACACCTCTACTTTGTTAAGTCACTAAGATTTAGGGATGTTACAGTAGTTTGCTTGCATCAAACATTATAGTCATCTCTTCCATGACTGCAATATTCATCTCAGTTGTCATCTCCTTTGTGAAGCCTGCTTTCCTATGGATTTCTAAAGCTCTTGGTGCTGTAAGGCACCTTGGTGTACTGTAAGGCAACCCAATGTCTTAAGTCCTAAGAGTTGTTCTTCTTTCTTACAGACAGTAACTTTGGATTCTAGTACCTTTTGCAGTGCCTGGCACAGAGCAGAAAGACATTCCCTCCTTGAAAAGAATGTATCATACATTCTTTGGGGATGGAGTGGGGTTGGCTGATAATTGAAGCTATGTGTGGACAGTCAGCCATGTGTCCTTCAACACCACCACATGGAATGCTTTGCTGTCATTCACTTCATAGAGTGTATAAATAAAAGCAAGCCCATACAATATGATGACTCTGCTTAGGCAATCATTTATTCAACCAGTATTACAGTTAACTTTGTCCAGCCAGTTTACTAGGTAGTAGGGGAAAATGAATGAAGATGACAGAGCAGGTCCCTGCCTTTCAGGGCAGGCTTCCTGAGCATTCAGTCCAATAGTGGGAATTTGATGAAACTATGAGGCTTTGCTCCCCTTGCTGCAGAGTCTTTCCTGCCCCTTGCTTTCTCAGGTATGTTTTCCCATTCTGTTCTTGCTCTCAGGTCCTTGGCTTCTCTCTCTTTAGGATGGGGATTCTTAATAGGAGGCGCTGTTGCCTACCAAGGACAAAAGGAAAGGTCTGAAGACATTTTTGGTTGTCACAACTGGGGGAAGGGGTACTACTGGCATCTAGTGGGTAGAGACCAGAAATGCTGCTATATATCCTATAATGCAGTGGCAGCCCCACAATAAAAAAATTTCTGGTCCACAATATCAAGAGTACTAAGGTTGAGAAAATTTGTCATAAGGTGTGTGTTTGGGATAACCATTCTTCCCCAAGCATCCCCTATGTGTGGCCAGTTGCTTTCACTGGGCTGCATTGCACATCCAACCCCTCTGCCTATTCCAGCCCCCTTCAACCTGGTTGGGGGTCAGGGTTCCTCACCCCTGCCGCCAGTGGAGACCCATTTTGGGGGGTTGTAAAGAACTATCTTGTAAACAATGCCACCAACAAAAACATTCCCTTTAGGGAGACCAAACAATCATTTCTTTCTATGGTGTTTGCTGATTCTTTCCTTAATAGACACCTTAGCCCACGAGCAAGGGATAGGACCACATGTGAGTTAAACTTAGCCCACAATATCTAGGGTAAGGGGCTTGATGATACCCACTTCTACATTAGAAAACCCGTCACAAACACGCACAGAGGGGAGCAAAACCAGTTCTTCACTTTTTAATTGAGTGGCTTTTTAGTTAGGGCTGTCAGACAAAAATAGAGATTTCCAGTTATATTTGAATTTCAGTTAAACAATGAGTAATTTTTAGTGTGTGTCCATTGCAATTGTAAGCTATAAGCAATACTTTAGACATACTTATGCTGAAAAATTTGCTATTTGAAATTCAAATTTACCTGGAGATCCTGCTTTGGTTATTGTCAAATTTTGATGTTTTAAAAATTGTTTCCTGGCTATATCTGGCAACTATGTTCTTGTACATTCAGGGAAGGATCAGGTATGAGTTTCTTCTTTCCATACTGGCTTCTTCCCTTTTCTCTGCCTTTTTTGGGGGAATTTTCTAACCCTCCTTCCTAAACTGGGTGTAAACCCTTTTCCCAGAAGCCTCTATACCACTCTCCTGAGTAACTCGGACACATTTTTTTAAAAGTGTGAGGCGTGGTTGTGGAGTAGACACCAGAAACTTCATTCTAAAAAACCCTACATTAGGAAAATGGCATGAATTGAAATGGAATGCAAACAAGTTACTATTTTAATCAAAGCCATTTTTTAAAGTTTACTTTGCAACAAAGATAAATAAGAAAATGAATTCTTTGTACAATTCCATATAGCAAACTTCCCTTGGACATTCAGCATCAGATTTAATCTAGTAATTGAATTATATAAATTTTCAAAAGTGTGGACTCAAAGGATGTGGGGGACATAAATATGGAAGAAAATATGGGAAAAAGAAATCTGGGACAAGTAAAAATTTTTGCAGCAATAAAGAAGGCTTGAGCAGTAAGTGCCTCAAAGAAAGCTTGATACTTGAAAGGGATTATTTGTAAGAACTATAAAATGAATTCAGAGGAATCTGCAGCGTTTTTCTTTTAAAAGAGTTACATGAATAGATCTTGCATTCAACAAATGTTTGCTGAACTGAATTAAAGATTTAGTTCCCACTATCCTCAAGGAGTTTCTAAACATTAAAAAAAAGCACAAGTGAAGAAGATAAATTATAAGATGTGTGTGACCCCTGTAATCAGATAATAATGTCCTTATAAATGAACAGCAGTAGATATGATACCAGAGATATGGCAGTGTGTGGATGTGTATTCTGATAGACATAAGGCATGAGTAGTAGACAGAAGGCGCATCCAGAAAGTAAATCTGAGAACAAAGATGCTTTTAGACCAAAACCTTTAGACAATTGGATGAGAAAGTCATACATGCAAAAGTGCAAAGATAGAATTGTGCTAAGTAGTTAGACCAGGTAAAATATTACAGAAGGTCTAGGGAAGAGAACGATTGAGTAAAATTCAAATATAAAAGGCAGATTGTGAACGGACTGAAGTCCAATGTTAAGATGTAAGGCCATAGCCTATAGTGATATGTCTATTTTAAGGGCATTGTTATGATCCTACCATGTAAACAAGGATTTAAATGGCCAGATTGGAAAGCTTGACATTCAGTGAAAAAACAATTTCTTAAAAATAAATGACCTTTTCAAATAATTCCCAGATAAGATGCCAGAGAAGATGATATGGGTTTTGGGAAAACCTATATGAAACAGAATTGCCTGGTTAATGGCAGCTGTTTCAACAATTAAGTTCAGCACAATGACTCAATTTAGTTTAACAAAATCAGCTCTTACATTTCAGCTTCTTAATAGCTTCCACTTCTCCAATGAACCTGGAGAGATTGGTTTGGGTATAAGATACTGCCACTCTTGTTTAGTCAATATTAGGACAACAACCAGAGGAGAATCTCTGCTCTTTCAGTGTTGATAAAATAATCAAATAACTACTGACTTAACCTCAAGCAATAGGAAGAAGATGGGCACAGTTGACACATCCAGTGATGTTAGTAATCTTGATGTTGCACTAAGTCTTATTTCTCAAATTAGTCAACAGCCTTTTCAAAAGCTCATTAAAACACACACACACACACACACACATTCTTTCAACTTCACCTTTCATAAAGTTTTGTTTTATAAAAAAGATATTTTTTCATACAGATGCATTTCATTCAATGGATGCTTGTTTGAGACTAGATGAATTCACTCCTTTCCATTGTCTGTTAGGGACAAAAGAGTGCTGCCAACACAGTGATCCATGACCCAATGATGGCTTAAAGCCTGTGTTTTGTAGGCACAGGTGTTTCCCAGAGACAAGGTTTTGGCCTAAAAGCATCTTTGTTCTCAGATTTACCTTCTGGATTCCTTTATAGAAAAGGAGCTTGATGGAACAAAGGGAAAAACCAAGGCAGAGGCAGATAAAAAGGCAGATACCATCTCCAGCAACATAAAGTGACTGCACTAGGACAAATTTGATACATTATTCTGATTGTCACCAAAAGATTAGAGCTTTGGCTAAGAGTTCCTCATGTACCTTTTTTGGGTAAATCCGGGGAAACAAAAGTCCCCTGGTTCTTTTATTTCCATTTTTTGTTGAAATGTTCACATGCACAGGATTATTCTCTCAGATTCTGATGGAGAATTGCTTTGTATATGGGGAAAGGACTCTTTACATCTGGTATCAGAAGTGTTAAGAGACCACAAGAGAGAAGAAAGTAGGAAAAACACTTTCATTTTTCCTATATCACTACATTAAAAAGAAAAAAGCCTAAATTTCTGAAAAAAATTAGTTTTTTTCCCCAATGGAAGCAAACAACACTTAAAAGAGAGCATTTCTACTTAATACGATGAGATTGATATTCTGTCATTTTCAAGGCTAGGGCTTAAGAAGCCTTGATAGGTTGTCTGGGAACTCTTACTCTGGGGGAGGAATACCACTGTGTTATGCAGAAGCTCAAGCTAGTCATGAGGAAGCTCAAGCTACTCATGCGACGAAGCTACCTGGAGAGATACCTGACCAATCCCAACAATCCCAGTCATCCCAGGGATTGTACATGCTAATGCAAAGCTTTAGATGACCCCAGCCCCAACTGTCATCTGATGACAACCGCCTGAAACTGAGCAACACCAAAAAGCTGAGTCTATTCTAACCACAGAACCATAGAGACAGTGATGCGTGCGTTTAAAGCCACTAAGTGTTGTGGTGGTTTGTTGTGTAGCAATAGCTAACTGGAGTAGTCCCTGGAGGTGTCTTCAACACATAGCTTTGTTGGTCACCGAAAACGATGATACAGAGGTGGCTGAGACCCACAGCTTTGTTGCCACCAAATTGCCTTGGATTGACTCCATGTGCTCAAATCCTGATTCTACCACCTTAAATTACTTACTCTATCAAGACCTCAGCTTCTTGTTTGTAAAATGTGTATGATGATAATAATAGTCTCTTTGAGTGGTGATTGTGTGGTGCAAATGAATTCCCATCAAGTGACTAACGCACTGCTTGTCAAAGGGTAAAAAGTAAATAAATTTCATGTGTTTTTATTATTAACTAAACTGGCCTATAGAAACCCAAAGGCTTTAGGGGGGAAATCACTTGTTTATTTCCTTAGATATGTGGTTTCTCTATTTGGACCATTTATTCTGCTGTTCCCTGTGGGCTGACAGATTATGGAAAAGAATCCCTCTAAGAGACAAAACATGAGAAAGAAGCAGGCACACCCAAAGATGATTTTGGGGAAATGTGCTCTGTCTTATGTGAGTCAAAAGCTTAATATTTCTTCTAAAAACTGACCAATAGAAAAGCAAATAGAGAAATGAGTCTTTAGGTGTCTGTGGCAAAGTTAATTCCACTGGGTGCTGGGTAATGTATACTGTACATTCCAGGAATGGTGCTGCCTTGGAAATTTATTATGTGTAACATTTAATAAAGGGAAGATTTTAATAAAGCACCCTGGAGACCTGCATTTTAATTGAGTATCTGCTTTGATGTCTGACTTAGGGCAAGGCAGTGGAGCTCTGCATCTTATTTCCAACTAGTATAAAAGAGGATTACACTCATATTCGTAGCACCTCCAGACACTAAAAAATAAAGGGAGGAGGCAGACCATTTGAAAATATGAATGCATAAAAGAGAAAGACCAGAAGGTATGCACAATAATACTGTCAGTAACAAGATAGTTGAGTTCCTCTGCATTTCGGCAGGACACACTGGAAGAAGGACTATGATGATGTCACAGAGATATGAACACCTTTCCAGACTGTCACTTACTGAAACCAGAAGGTATAGAAGCTAGAAAGGGCCACCTCCTTATGTGTGGAATGAAGTAGTATATACCACATATATTGTGTATACCATATGGCCCATATATCACATCCACATATATGAACACAGGAATATCATTTAGAAAATTCCAATTGATATCATACCCAACTGGCTTTGATGAGCTCCAAACCTTTAAAAGCAGTGGAGCTTGTGGCTCACACCTTCTATAGGCCTTTGAAAATTCACCCTACAAAAAGTTGAGACTGGAGAATGTTCCATTGGCTGGCAAGTGTTGGAGATAAGAATGAAATGGTGTCAACTAAGGGGAGGACTAGTCATGTGTCACTGGGAAGTATCCCTTCTACTTTGGGAGAACTACCATTCTGAGGAAACTGTTGAATAGTTGGCCTTTCTCTGTTTGTATTTTGGTCCCCATCTCCTATATGTTGGTTTGTTGCTTTAGTACCTCTGTTAGCATAGTAATTCATTCCAAGTTTGTCACATTCTTTTGTATGGTTTTAAAAAGCACCCCTCTCCCAAAATCATATGTGAACATAGATCAGCTGATGTGGAGCTGGAGTAAATCACTTTCATTTGAATGTTTTATAGTGAAGGTCATTGGAACCCTAAATGGCCTTTGGCATGATTAAATAAATTCAGAAACTAGAAGGTCACTGAAGGCAGATCCAGGTGCTTTGGCCTGCTCACAGCAGGAATTCTAGCACCTAGCATGGTGCCCAGCAGACAGTAGGTGCTTCATAAATACTTCTGTTGGGGTGGAGATGTTAAAAATATGTGACCGTTAGAGATCCTGCAGAAACAACAAATACCTTTTTTTTTTTAAAAAAAAGGCCAAGAACCTCCATAGGGTCTCTTGGGCCTTTGGGCTGGGAAAAGGAGATCTAAAGGCAGAGAAATTATGTGGGCAGACTCCTAGGAGAACTGCCAGATTCGGGTTCTGGTGTTTTAAGAAAAGAGTTTCATCCTATAATCAAGAAATAAGGGATATTGCTTCTTCTGGAATATGAGCAACTTCCAGGGTGACCTTGGATGTGGGAGCCCATGACTGCTGAGGCCTAATGTATATTTCACTGAGCCCAGTGGGAAAAACAAGATTCATCCCTATCTCCACATAGCACAAAAGTAGCCTTTGTTTCCAAAGTGGTTGACTTAGAATGGAAATTAAGGACAGAAGATACTAATAAGAGAAAACAGGCAGGGCTGTCATCTTGGTGGGACCACCATCTTGGTTGAGTCAACATCTTGGTTGGGCCACTAAGACACCTGTAATTCTTGAGGAAGAAATACATTATTTATCCATGGTAATCACCATCATCATCATCATCCTCCTCCTCCTCCTCCTCATCATCTTACTGTCTTGTAGAGCTGATGGGACTCATGTTGCTGATGTCTGATTCCACATTTGGCTATCTTTTTTCCCCTAGGTTTTCTGTGTTTAGTTCCCTTCTTTTTGTCAATTCCTTTAAACAAATAATATTTGGGATTGTAAAACCTTACTATGCAATAAATGTAAGGTTTGTATATTTCAAAACATTTTCATATCATCACAATATCAGAAGCTCCATAGATTTGTATGATCATATAACTGAGTTAATGATCTGTAAAGAGGTTATAAATATTTTCAGCTTTGTAGATTATACATTCTCTGTTATGACCATTCAACTTTGAATTTTAGTATGGAAGCAGCTATTGACAATACATAAAAGAGTGAATGAGGCTGTGTTCCAATAAAACTTTATTTATAAAAACAGACAGTGAGCCAGATTTGTCTCATGGGCTGCAGATTGCACACTTTGGTCTACACTCTTGCCATTCAATGTGTGCCCCAGGGACCATTCTACCAATAACACCTGGGAGCTTCATAGAAATGCAGAATCCCAGTCTCAAAATTCTGAATCTGAATGTGTTTAACAAAACCCATGTGATGCATGAGCACATTAAAGTTTGAATAGCAATGAACTGAATGGCCTACTATGGTTTTATAAGGAAATGATACTAGTTTGCTCCTAAGCTCCCCTTGTGCGTAGAAAGGTGAAAGGCAATGAATAAGGGTTATAGGGTCATTTTGAAGCTACTTAATAAATCCTGCAGTGGATAGTTTAGGATTATCTATTGTCTTCAGCTTCTGGCTCAGGCCAGAATTTCTGACACGGAAATTTCCACACAGTAGCCATTTAGAGCAAATTGATTCTAGCCTTTTTGCAAAATAAATGGAGGCAGAGAGAAAGACCAGATCACAGAGGGGAGATTTAAAGTCATGGGACATGAGCCTGAGAAAAACCAAACAGAAGCAGAAGAGAGTAAAATTGAGGCAAACGCTTCAGTAAAGAGTAATGAGAGACATGTTAAGAGTCACAGAATTGACTCCAGTTCTTATTTCTCCAAGTATGCTCCCCATGATAATACACTTCCTAAAATATTCTTCTACAAAATGTTCTTATGTCTATGGAAATCTTAATAAAGATGCCACAATAAACAAGAACAAAAATTTCTAGTCCTTTCATACACAGGAGAACATTGGTATTTAGTCAAGTCATGTGACTGGTACAAGGGACCAGTATGGGAAGACCAAAGACATAAACCATTGAGCCAAGGGTGGGCTCCTCCCCTACCAAAGCTTAGCTTGCAGATCATTTCTTGCAATCCTTCAAATTGCTTAAGCTAGAGGTAAAATTGAAATTGCTTGACTTCCAAATAAGAAACTTGGCCATCACACCACCTTTCCATTTTTTGTGGAGCAGAATATTCAATAATGTTACAACAATCAGATAAATAAAGGAAAATGAAACTAAAAATTTCAATCACTTAAGAAAATTTTGCCTGTTACATATATTCTGTTTCCCATCAGCTTGATTTCTTGAGAGACTGCAATGAGAAGAGATCCTTGAAAACTTATTTTGGACATCTAATATGAGTGAGAGTGAAATTTTTTGGGTGAAGAGGTGAAATTTGGGGGTCTTTTTGTAACTGAAGCATAATCTAGCATTTATTGATGGTTATATAGATGATTTTAATAGAGTTTGTATGGTTAAGACATTTTTGTAACATTTTCCAATGAAATGTGCCGTGTGTGTGTGTGTGTGTGTGTGTGTGTGTGTGTGTGTGTAAGAGAGATAGGAGCAAAACTTTGTTGTTGGATTGGGAATCTAGAGACCCAGCTTGGCCTTTCCTGGATTCCTTTTTGTGGATACCTAAAACACTGTATTGTGGTCTTATTGGAAGACAATTTGAAAATTATAACCAAAGCCCTCTAAACCACTGTCAAGATGTTTTCATGATTAAGAGTTTGATGCTTCCTTTTGTACAGCAGCAATGTGAAAAATCCATTTCATAACCTCTAAATAATAAGCCAACCTTAATTATAATCAGGCAAGTGAAATAAAAACTAAAGCAATGGGGGGTATTTTCCCAGTGGATGCATCATAATTATATACACATGGGTTGGGTTTGAAGGCAGGGTATGTTTTTGCATTTTCATATGTGGTAGAACTTTGAGAACAGGTCTGAACAGTAGGAGAACCATGAGATGCCATGTTAGCTTGTATTACACTTGGTCTGCTTTCATCGTCTCTTCCTCACCTGATTCCTCAGCACTGTTGTCAGCCTAGTGGTTACATTTTAGTCAAAGTGGATGAATGCTCTCCAGCATCCATAAATCTTGTCCTTTGAATCTGATTTAAACCATGAACTCCAGGTGAAAAAATCAGATCTAACCACTTAAAATGTGTAGCAAAGCCAGGCATAGAAGTGGATGCATATAATCCCAGCACTCCAAAAGGCTGAAGCAGGAGGATCACAAGTTTGACCCTAGCCCTGGAGATGTAGTGAATTAGTGCGACCCTGTCTCAAAACAAAAAATAAGGATCTAAAGATATAGCTCAGTATGAAGGCCTTGGGTTCAATCTCCAGTACCCCCAAAAAAGTGCATCAAATGGAGAGATTTTAAATCCTTCCTAAAACTCAGTTTAAGAAATCCTGACCAAATAGTTGGTTCTTTCAACTTATGTAAATTACTACATTTGGTCAAGATATATGTGAAATATTAGTGTGAAATACTATCTTTAATAATTTCACATCTTAGTTGATAAAGATCAGAGCTCCCCTGATGAGAACAGCAGCCATTCCCAGTGACAGTGAGGAATTGAGCTCCTCTGATGACAATAACAGCCAAGTTCCCATCAAGAAAACCAACTGCAGCAAGCTTCTCCTAGAAAATCAACAGCCATGATCTTTCTCTCCAGTTCTCTTTTTTATGGCATTGGTAACCCTCAGGTGGGTCTTCCATGCCCAACCACCTTAATTCAGTTCAGCTAGGCATTACAAGTTGACCATTAGTTAATCCACAACAATCCACCCCTGGTCAACTTGATAACCAGATACATTTCCTTAAACCATAGTCTCTGGTGGCAGATTTGTGAAAAGTTAACATATCTTGATCTCTTCAGATTTACATTAATATAACCATTACATATATACAATTCTTATTACACTCATTTTCATATTATGGCTTCAAATTTTAAAACTCTTTGGGTTTCCATTTATGTACGTGATTAAACAACACTTAAAAACCAGTCTTATACATCAACATCATATTACAACATCAAAATCATAATAGGAGGGAGCTATTAAAATTACAATCCTTGCTTCCCATTAACTTTGACAACAGGTGCAGCAACACTAAAAGACATCCCAAGGGATCTCTTGTGTTACAAATACACTCTTCCCTTCTGGTAAAAGGTCTCAGGTCACTTTTCCATTGTCCTGTTCCTTCTCAACAACAATGTTCTCCTCTGTTTCATCCTTTCAATCCAACATAGATCCAGCTAAAAGCCCTCAATAGTAGCCATCCCACAATCCCAACAGTATATTGCATTGAAAATTTTCTTCCACCCAGGCAATATCTCTAAATCCAAGCAAAATGCAGACCAACTTCCTGCCAAGGAACAACATACTCTGCCTGGGATCCAGCAGTCAATGCAGTCGTCAACAGAAGCCTCTTGAGTCTCATCCTAACTGGCAGCATTCCTATGAGTACTCTGATTTTCTGGGGTCTGACTAGAGCCTCCCCTACAGTTTATAGTGTACCAGAGCTACCTCTTTTGTCGGTCTCTCAAAACCTTTCCAAATTGATTCACAAGGCTTTTAAGCTTAAGCCACATGGCCAGACAACATCACAGCAAATATCCCACTCCTGGTAGCAATTTTCTGGGTTAGTTACTTTTCTCTCATTGCTGAGACAACATATCTGATATCCAAAGTTAAAGGGGAAAGGGTTTATTTGGCTTATAGTTCGTAGAGGTTTCAGTCCATAATCGGTTGGCTCCAAGGTAGGGTGGCAGAGGAGCAACCTTTTTTGACAGCAGAAGCAGAAAAAGCAACAAGGGAGACCTTAACAGCATCTTTCTGTCCCTTTTATCTTATTCAGACTACTTAGGACAGATAGCACTCATGCCCATAATCCTAGTGCCCTTGGGCCTAGTCCCACCATAAGTCGATCACACACTGTAGATTTAACCCCCTCTGGAAAAGCATGAGGTCTTGGGGGACATCTAAACACAAGCCATAACAAGTATTTTATGTATTTATTGGTCATATGTATAGCTTCCTTAGAGAAATATTGTCTTTTGCCCAATTTTAATTGGTTTTTTTTGTTTTAGTTGTTTAGTTGTGTTATTTATACATTCTGAATATTAACCCCTTATCTGATATATGGCTTGCAAACAATTTCGCTCATTCTGTGGGTTACATTTTCATGCTACTAATAATGTTCTTTGATGCTCTCAAGTTTTAAATTTGATGTAGTCCAAATTATTCATTTTATATTTATTTTATTGCCTTTACTTTTTGTGTCTTATCCAAGAAATCATTTTCAAATTTACTGTCTTGGACGTTTCTCTCTATATTTTCTTCTAGGAGTTTTACAGTGTTAGTGCTTATGTTTGTAGCACTTTGATCCATTTTATGTTAGTTTTTCTATATGGAACAAGGGTCCAATTTAATATTTTTGCATGTGGATATCCAATTTTCCCAACCTCATTTGTAGGAAAGACTGCCCTCTCTCCATTGAACGGACTTGGTTTTGTTACAAATCATTTGATTGTATATGCAAAGTTTTACTTCTGGGGATCTCTATTTCAATTGTCTATATGTCTGTCTTATGCCAGTACCACACAGTTTTTCCTATTCTTTTTTTAAAAATTAATTTTATTGGTACATTTTAGGTATACAATATAATGACATTCATCATTGGAAATTTGCATCTTTACATAATCTCTCTTCATTCTTATTCTTTCCCCATTCTCCTGCCCTCCCTTCAAGCCCTCCATCCCTCTCTATTTACAAAGACTTTGTTTCCATTTTTTCATTTTCTCATGTTAATTCTATTCCCCTATGCCTAACACTTCCCCTTCCCCTTTGCCCCTTTCCTTCCTATTTCACATTATCTATTATATCTTTTAGTCCTTATTTACACTTTTAGTTTCTCACACTAGAGAAATTACTCGGTATTTACACATATGCGTCCTATTTATTTCACTTAAGAGTATTGGCTCAATGTACATCCATTTAGCTATAAATGTCTCTAATGTCTCATTCTTTATGTCTGAGTAGTACTCCATTTTATAAAAAAACACACACACATTTTCTTTATCCAGTCTCCAGTTGATGGGCAATTGGGTGGCTTCCAAGTTTTAGCTATTACAAATTGTGCTGCTATGAACATGGGTGCACATATATCAGTGTGGTATGATACTTTTAATTCTTTGGGGAAGATACCCAACAGTGGAATAGCTGGATCAATTGGGACTTCTAGTCCTAGTTCTTTGAGGTATCTCCATACTGATTTCCACAGTGGTTGTACCAGTCTGCACTCCCACTAGCAGTGGAGCAGGGTTCCTCTTTCCCCACAGCCCCACCAGCATTTGGTATTGGTTGATTTCATGATAGCAGCCATTCTTTCTGGAGTGAGGTGGAATCTCAGCATTGTTTTCCTTTGCATCTCTCAAATGACCAGTGATGTTGAACATTTTTTCATATGTTTATTTTCTATTTCTACTTCTTTGTCTGAGAAATGTCTGTTCATTTAAGATGCCCATTTGTGGATTGGGTCTTCAAATTTGGGAGGTCTGATTTTTTAAAAGTTATTTATAGATTCGAGGTAGTTATACTTTGCCTAAGGGACAGTAGGTCAAAATTTTTTCCCACATTGTGGGTTGTCTCTTCACACTGATGGTGGTTCCTCTTGCTGTGCAGAAGCTTTCTAATAAGAAGAGATCCCACTTTTTGATTGTTTGTGCTAGTTCACGGGCAACTGAGGTTTTGTTCATAAAATCTTTTCCTACACTGATGTCTTCAAGAGTTCTACCTAACCTCTGTTCCAGGCGGTTCAGCATTTCTGTTTTAATATTTAGATATTTAATCTATTTTGATTTTAGTTTAGTGCATGGTGAGAGATATACATCTAGTTTTAATCTTTGGCAAGTTGAAACCCAGTTTTTCCAGCAACCTTTATTAAAGAGGTTATCTTTTCTCCAGTGAGGCTATTTGGCTTCTTTGTTGAAGACAAGGTGGTTGAATGTGTCTGGAGTTGTTTCTGCATCCTCTAATCTGTTCCATTGGTCCTCAGGTCTGTTTTTTGCCACTAGCATGCTGTTTTTATCACAGTAGCTTTGTAGTATAGTTGCAGGTTGGGGATTGTGATACCCCCTGCCATGTCTCTGTTACCTAGAATTGCTTTTGCTATTCTGGGTCTTTTCTGGTTCCAAATGAATTTTTGGATTGTTTTCTCGAGGTCTATGAAGTATGCTGCTGGGATCTCAATTGGAATTGCATTAAATCTATATAGCAGTTTTGTAAGTATGGCCATTTTCGCTATATTGATCCTTCCTACCCAGGAGCAGGGTATCTCTGTCCATTGTCTGATATCATCTTCAATCTCTCTTTTCAGAGTGCCATAGTTTTCAGAGAAGAGGTCTTTAATTTCTTTCGTTAGGTTAATTCCTAGGTATTTCAGTTTTTTGGATGTTATTGTGAAAGGAATTAATTGCCCTATTTCTCTCTCAGTGAGTCTGTTATTCGTGTAGAGGAAAGCTATTGATTTTTGTGTTGACCTTTTATCCAGCTACTTTACTGAATTTGGTTATTAAGTCTAGAAGACTTTTGGTGGAGTTCTTGGGGTCTTCTATATAGATTACATGTCATCTGCAAATAATAACAATTTGAGTTCTTCATTTCCTATCTTTATTCTTTTTATTTCTTTCTCTTGACTAATTGCTGTGGCTAATGTTTCCAAAACTATACTGAACAGGAGTGGTGATAGTGAACATCCTTGTCTTGTTCCTGATTTTAGTGTGAAGGATTTCAGTTTTTGAGCATTTAGTATGATATTGGCTGTTGGTTTTTCATAGATGGCTTCTATCAGTTTGAGGTAGAGACCATCTAATCCAATTTTTTGTAGGGTTTTTATCATAAATGCGTGTTGTCAAATGCTTTTTCTGCATCTATTGAGATGATCATATGGTTTTTGTCCTTGGCTCTATTGATATAGTGTATTACATTGATTGATTTGCATATGTTGAACCATCCCTGCATCCCTGGGATGAATCCCACTTCATCAGGATGTATGATCTTCTTGATGCTCTTCTGCATTCTATTTGTCAGTATCTTCTTAGGGATTTTTGCATGTATGTTCATTAGTGAGATTGGCCTATAGTTCTCTTTTTCAATTGGGTCTTTCACTGCTTTGGGGATCAAAGTGATGCTCGCTTCCAGAAATGAATTCCGGAGTATTGCTTCCCTTTCAATTTCACTGAAGAGTTTAAATAGTAGTGGCAGTAGTTCCTCTCTAAACATCTTATAGAATTCAGCAGTGAAGTCATCAGGACCTGGGCTTTTCTTAGTTTGTAATTTTTAAATTACATTTTCAATTTCATTGATTGATATTGGGTTGTTTAGAATTTTTAGGTCTTCTGTGTTCAACTTTGGTAATTCATATGTATCTAGGAATCTGTCCATTTTTTCTGTGTTTTTCATCTTATTGGCATATAGGTTCTCAAAGTAGGTATTGATGATCCTCTGGATTTCTGCTGTGTCTGTTCTGACTTCCCCTTTTTTGTTCTTAATTGCATGGATTTGAGCCTTTTCTTTCCCTTTTTTGATAAGGGTGACTAAGGGTTTATCCATTTTATTTATTCTTTGGAAAAACCAACTCTTTGATTCATTAATTTTTTGTATCGTTCTCTTAGTCTCCATTGCATTGATTTCTGCTCTGATCTTTATAATTTCCTCTCTTTTGTGAGCTTTGGGTTTTTATGCTCTTCTTTTTCTAGGAGCTTGAGGTTCTGCATTAGGTTATTTATTTGAGTTCTCTCTGTTTTTCTAACATGGGCATTTAGTGCTATGAATTTCCCACATAGAACTGCTTTCATTGTTTCCCATAGATTTCTGTATGTTGTATTGGAATTATCATTTATTTGAAGAAACTGTCTAATTTCTTCTTTAATTTCCTTTGTGCCCCATTGGTTGTTCAGGAAGGTGTTGTTTAATTTCCATGTGTTTGTGTGATTTTGCAGTTTATGTCATTGATCTCCAATTTTATTGCACTGTTGTCTGATAATATATGGGGGTAACTTCAATTCTTTTACATTTTCTTAAACATGTCCTATGAGCTAGCATGTGGTCTATTTTGGAGAATGACCTGTGTGCAGCTGAAAAGAATGTGTATTCTGATTTTGTGGGGTGGAACACTCTGTAAATATCTATCAAGTCCATTTGTTCAGTAGCTTGGTTCTGTTCTTGAATTTCATTAATTTTTTGTTTAGATGATCTGTCTATTTGTAATAGTGGGGTATTGAGGCCCCCCACTACAATTGTATTAGTACTTATTTGGTTTTTCATGTCCATTAATATTTGTTTTGTATAGTTGGGGGCATTCATATTTGGTGCATAGATATTTATGATTGTCATCTCTTCCTCTTGGATTGTTCCCTTCACAAGGATGTAGTGACCATCTTTGTCTCTCTTAATTAGTTATGGTTCGAAATCTACTTTGTCTGCAAATAAGATTGTTACCCCTGCTTTTTTCTGGGTTCCTGTTGCTTGTAGAGCCGTTTTCCATCCTTCTACTTTCAGTCTATGAATTTCTTTTTGAGTTAGGTGTGTTTCTTGTATACAGAATATTGATGGATTTTGCTTCTGAATCCATTCTGTCAGTCTACTTCTTTTGATTGGTCTTTTGAGGCCAATAACACTGATGGTTGTAATTGATAGATATTGATTTATCCTTGTCATGATGTATTTCGGTTGTTGGCCCTTATTTCTTTTTTCCCCTTTCCCTTTCATTTCTTACCTTGCCTGGTGGCTTCCCTCTGTTTAGCCTCATGGAGTTGTGACCTTTGTTGCCTTTTTCTAGGATATTGCTTAGAACTGTTTGGAGTGCTGGTTTGGTGTTCATGAATTTTCTGAGGTGTTCTTTGTCATGGAAGTATCTAATTTCCCCATCTATTTTGAAAGATAATTTTGCAGGATACAACAGTCTAGGTTGGAAGTTATTTTCTTTTAGGGCTTGAAATACTTCACTCCAGGCTCTCCTTGAGTTAAGGGTTTGTGTTGAGAAGTCTGCCATGATTCTGATGGGCTTTCCTTTATAGGTGATTTGTTTCTTTTCACTAACTGCCTGTAGGATTTTGCTCTTCTGTTGGGTTTCTGGGATCTTGACAATTATATGTCTAGTTGTAGATTTTTTTTTTATAGTGGCTAGGTGGAGTTCTATATGCCTCACTTATCTTTATGTCCAATTCTCCACCTCTGTCTGGGAAGTTTTCTACTATTACTTCTGTGAATAGATTTTTTATGTCAATTGTACTTTCTCTTTTTTTTTGTGGACTCCTATCAGTCTTATGTTATTCTTCTTTGCATCATCTAGCATCTGCTGAATTGATTTCTCATGGTCTCTTACTATTTTTAAGAAATCTCTGTTTTCATGGTCCTCTACTGCAATCCCGTCTTCTATATCTCATATTCTATCTTCAGATTCTCTTAATCTGCTCTGCATGCTTTCAATGGAGTTTTTAATCTCCTGAATACCAGTTTGAATCTGTTTCATGGAATCCATTTCTTTCTTATGTTGGACTATCATGGTGTCCATTTCTTTCTTATGCTGGGTATTCATGGCTTCCAGCATGTTTCTGAGCTCATCTATTTTTTTTTATCTGTTTCTGTTCTAGAGCCTCTAACCATGTCTTTCACTCTGCTCACCATCTCTGTAGTTATCTGGGAGATTATTTCTGCTTTGAATTTTTCTAGAGCCTCATGCATCTGTTTCGTTACTTCCTGTGCTATCAGTTCAGGGTGTCCAGGTGGTAGATTATCAGACTTTTCCACCTCATTTCCCCCTGAATTTGCCTTTTGTGGGGTGGAAGTCTGGGTTTGTGACTTGCTTAAATGTCTTCTCAATTTTGTTTTTGGTATTGTCCTTGGTTTAGTTCCTGGGTTGATATTTTGAAGTTGCTTATTGTAAGTATCTTTGTTGATGTATTTAGAACCCTTATGGAATGGTTGCGTCTCAGAGGTGTCTTCCACATGTAGCTGTTCTTTAGGTTTTGAGTCTAATGGCTCGGAGGCTATCTCATTTTCATTATACCAGGAAGGAAAACTGATTAGATCAATCACACCTTAGCCTAAGTTATACAATCAGCAACACCATAGCATTAAATACATCTTAGAGAATGAAAATTTGTAGTAGTTATTAATCTATCACCTTTAAAAATGAAGGACCTCCTTCAGGTTATGTCTCTGCTGTCACAGTAGACAACATGGGCAGCAGTGTGCAGTTATAAGTCAGTGAGTCTCAGTAAGCTAGTCCCAGACCCATGAGATTCAGGCAGATTTCTGGCTGTAAGGCCCAAGTTGAGCTCCCTGTACTTTTGCAGGGTTGCACTCCACAAGGCTCTATTGCAGGTTTCAGCTGCCTTTTCCCTGGAGAAAGTCGAGGTTCCAATGGGAGCTGATGATCCCTCCAACTTACCAAGCCCAGTGGTCTGGTGTGTCTTTATTGCAGAGATTCTCTTCACTTTTCCAATGGGCTAGTTTTCATCAGGGAGCTTGAGAGAGGTCCTCTCTCTGTTGTTCACTTCTCCAGCTCAGGACAATGGCTTTTATGTCCCCCTGTGCCTCTGCAGTGTGGAAACAAGTAGCTGCACAGCCACAAGGCCAGAGGTGGGGGGGGCTGTCGTTGGAGGCCCCTGTGTGGCTAAACTGGGGCTGGTGGGTATGCCCGGGGGGGTCCTCCTCAGCCTGTCTTGGTCCCAAGCCTGTCTTGGTCACAAGCTGGTGGAGCAAGCCGGAGGAAGCAGGTTCCAGTCAGGCTGCAACTGCTCGGCCCACTTATGTGAACAGTTTTTTATATCATCTGCACTCTCTCCTGTTTCTTCATTGACTCCAATCTGTCTTATGTTATTCTTTGCATCACCTAGCAGCTGCTGGATTGATTTCTCATGGTCCCTTACTATTTTTAAAGAAATTTTTCTTTTCCTGGTCACTAATTGAAATCTTATCTTCTATATCTGAAATTCTGTTCTCACATTGGTTCATTCTGCTGCGTAAACTTTCAATGGAGTTTTTATTCTCCTGGAAATCTGTTTGCATCTGTTTTATGGATTCCATTTGTTCCCTATGTTGGGATTCCATAATGTTCCTCAGCTCCTCTATTTTTTATCTGTGTCCTCTCTACATTTATTAATCATGTCTTGCACTATAGGCACAATCTCTGTTGTTATGTGAGAAATTATTTCTGATTTCACTTTTTCCAGATCCTCTTTTGTTGCCAGTTCAGGGAGTCTAGGTGATTGAGTATCAGATTATCCCATGTCATTTCTCTTTGGGGTTGATTTTGGTGATCTGGAAGTCTGTTTTTGAGGCTTGTTTACATGTCTTCTCATTTCAATGGTGTGTGTGTGTGTGTGTGTGTGTGTGCTGCTGGTGCCCACGTGACTCACCTCCTTGGAGCTGGGTGCAGTGATATGGCAGCCCAGAAGGCTCCTCCTCAGTGCTGAGTGTGGCTCTGCGTCTCTGAGCTGGAGGCATTGTTAAGGCTGCCTAGAAAGCTCATCCTCAGCACTAGGGGCAGCTCTGAGTACCATACTCTTTTGATTACTGATGTTTTGTAATAAAATAAAATCAGGAAGCATGACACTTCCAATATTATTCTGTTAAAAGATTGTTTTGACTGTTCAGGATCATTTGAGAGTTCATATTAATTTTAGGATTTATTTTTCTCTTTCTGCAAAAATAATATTGTCCCCCCCCATTAAGTTTATTGGTACATTTTAGGTATAAAATACATTTACATACATCATTGGGATCTTGTACCATTACATGAGTATCTTAGTTCTTATTTTTTCCCCTTCCCTTGCCCTCCCTTCACCCCATCCACCCTTCCCTATTTGAAAAGGTTTTATTTCCATTTTTTTCCTTTTCTCATATTTTTTCTTTTCTCTTCTTTCCTTTCCCCTACCCCTCCCACTTCCCCTATTCATTTAGACCTTTTCTTCCTAGTACACAATATCAATTATACATTTGTAAAATTAAAATATCAAGACCTAGGAGACGTTACCACAAATTTTATAGAATTTAAAAGGATATAGAAAGCATATTACAAAAATCTGTGTTGAAATAAATTTGTCAACTTCTAAGAAGTACCTTGGAAGACAAATTAATGAAACTAACTCTGGAGGAAATATAAAATTTGAATAGCATCTATTAAAGAAAGTGTATTCCTAGCTTGAAAACCTACCTATATGACAACAACAGGCTCGTATACATTTTAACTGATAAATTATATCAAACATTTAAAGCAGAAAAAAAAGGAACACTTCTCCCTTCATTTTAGGAAATCAACATTGTGCTAATCCTAAAACTGGATAAAGATAATAGAAGAAAAAAGTATGAACATAGATAGAAGTTTGTTTAACAAAACAAACTATTAGAAGTCAGATCTGGCAGGATGTAGAAAGTGGTTTTCTTATAGGGATGGCAGTGTTGCTTCAACATTGGAAGATTCACCCCCAAAAGTCATCATTTTAACAGAGGAAAGGAAAAAGCCATATGATTCTGTCACTAGTTGGAGAAAAAATATTGGATTAAATTCCACAGCTGTTCATGATAAAAGCTATCAGGAAACTAGAAGTAGAACAGAACCTTCTTAACAGATTAAAGACATGTACTCCATACTTCCAGCAAAAATGCCTTATAGGAATGGAGAAGATACAATGCTTTCTCCTTAAGGTGGGGAACAAGGGCAGATATGCTTACTCTTCATCTGTCCATTAAACTTTGAAACATAGGCCCAGACCAAAATAGTCTGGCAATAAAATGACACAATTAGGATAGGATTGGCAAGGTAGAAGCAAAATCTTTATATGTAGATGAAATGATCATCTACAGAGAAAATACTAAGAAATCTCTAGGAGCCCCTAGAACTTGTATTTGAATTTATCAGGATTAGAAAACATGAGGTATATATAAAAATTCAGGTCTATGTATACTTGCTATAAATGAAGAATTGGATATTGAAATTTAAGAGTTATAGAACCACACATATATGGTCCACTGAGTTTTGAAAAATTATTTAACATTAACATTTTGTAGAATATAAACTCAATTCAAGAGTCAAAGAAAAGAAAGTGTTTTCAGCAAATGGTACTAGAACACCTGGTATCCATATATAAAAAATTTTCCTCAACCCTCTATTTCCATACATAAAAATAACTTGAAAGGATCTATGAACCTAAATATGAAAGCCTAAAATTATAAAACTTTTAGAAGAAATTATAAGGGAAAATGTTTATGAATTTAGGGTAGGCAAGAACTACCTAGGATACAAACAACATGATGTATAAAAGAAACAAATTGATAAATGAGATTCCATCAAAATTTAGAAATTTAAATGACATCATTAAAATGAAAAGTAGTCCTTAAACAGACCATATTTGCAATGCATATAACCTATGACCAGAATATATAAAGAACTCTTATAGCTCATTAATAGACAACCCAATTAAAAAGTAGACACAACAAGATGATAAATAGCTGGTACAGCACAAGGAAAGGTGTGCAACTCTAGAATCAGAAAAACACTAATCAGTACAATAACAAGATTGAATTATACACTCATTAGTGAGATGAAGTTAAAAATTTTAAAAGTCTTGTCATGACTTTTTCTTTTTGTTGGTTTCTCCCCCTTTACATTTAATTTGTCACGCCCAATGGATTCATTCTGTTGGGCTTCCTGGGATTGTGATCCTCATTGTCTTTTCCTAGGATATTGTCTAAAATATTTTGGAGTACTGGTTTGGTATTCATGAAGTTCCTAAGGTGCTCTTTATCATGAAAGCATCTTATTTCTCCACCAATTTTGAATGATAGTTTTGCAGGGTACAGCAATCTGGGTTGGAAAAAACAATATTGTTGGCATTGTGATGATGTTTGCTTTGATTTTGTAGGTCATTAGAGGTAATATGGACATCTTAACAATCTTGAGTCTTCCTATCCATGAACATGGGATGTCTTTTCATGTGTGCGTGGCTTCTTAATTACTTCCAGCAATGCTTTAATGTAGAATGTTTTTGTTTTTAGCTTACAAGTCTTTTATTTTCTCAATTAAGTTTATTTTTAAGTGTTTTGATACAGTTGACGCTTTTAAAAATAGAATTGTTTCCTTAATTTCCTTTTCATATTGCTAATGAAAGTACTGTATATTAAAATACATTGTTTGTGTGTGTGCTGATTATTGGAAAATTTTTGCTGAGCTTGTTAACTAGCACTACCTGTGGGGTGTGTGTGTGTGTGTGTGTGTGTGTGTGTGTGTGATTTTTAAGGTCTCCTACATGTAAGATGTTGTAATATGTGAACAGAGACAATCCCTTCTAATTTGAATGTCTTTTATTTCTTTTTCTGGGCTAATTGCTCTGTGTAAGACTTCTAATATGTTAACTAGAAGTGGCAAAATTGGGCATCCTTGCCTTGTCTCTGACTGTAGAGAAAATATTTCACTCCAGTGCCATTGATTATGATGTTAGATATGGGCTTTTCATATTTGGGCTCTATTATGTTGAAGTAGTTTCCTTCTATTTCTTGTTTGTTGAGCACTCTTATGAAAGTATTTTGAGTTTTGTCAAATGTTTTTTCTACATCAATTGAGATAACATGTAGTTTCTTCCTTCATTATTTTAATGAATATGCTACATTGGTTGCATATCTTTTGAAAACATAGAGTTAAAACTCTTCTCCAATAAAATTCAGCTTAAAGGAAGCTTCGATGTATCAGCTCACTGTTATCTTTGCACTTAGAGATCAGGCTTCTCCTCTCCTCTTTCTAAGAAGTCTGCTAAATTTACTTGAATTTTATCATCCTGTTCCTCACTGTCCTTGTAGTCATTTCATGGAAATTTATTTTTCAAGTATAGAAATATTTATCTCATGAAATCGATACAAATCTGCAAAACTAGAATCACAGATGATTAAGACTGAAAATGGCTGTAGAGTTCATTTTGTCCACCTATCACAAGGACACAAAGCTTGTTTTGCTTAAAATATGTGCTATTGAGGTATATTTCAATAGTCCGGGTTTCATTTCTCATCATGTATTTAAGGACTGATGCATATATATGAACAATAAGAAATATGATTACCCATAGGGCTAGCTGTAATTTATTCTAAAACTGTTCCACTTTAACCAGAATATGTCTTCTTCCCATTTTTATTTTTTTGAAAGAAATGTGACTGGATTTACACATCAGTATTTTAGACCAAAAAATGTAATATACCAAAAAGTTTCATTTGCATGATTTCATTGAGTTCTTCAAATAATTGTTTTAAGATATTGTAATTCTTAATTACTTCTACAGATTAAAAGAATGATTACAAGTTTCTGGTCAAATAGACTTATGGAGAATTCTAGGGAGAAAGGATACAATTATACTTTGGGAGAGGAATTAGAAGTTTAAGATGTTATGTGGTATATTAAATAAACGTTAAAAGTTTAGATGTAAATAAAAGTGTGAGAAGGGGTTCATTAGTGTAGCATTAAAATGAAAACAATCATATGAAATTATATTTTTAAATAGAAAAATGTTTTTAGTTCTGTCACGAAAGTGACCTGGAAGTCAACTGATTATACACATAGAAAAGTCTTTACTATAAAAGTCAAATGTCCAGATTTAAGTTTCTGAATCTATCTCAATTAATAGAACATTTTTATATCAAATTTTTCTTCCTGTTGGAGGAAGAAATCAGCTGGGTTTGAATCACTTGTTTCCACTAGAAAATTAAGTCTATGGAGGGCTACGAGTCCATGATGAATATTAAGAAGGAAACAATTACTATAAAGTGTGCAAGAAGATATCATAATAAAAATAAGGGTGACAAGAACAGGAAATGTTCCATTCTATTTTATTACAAAGGGGAAAGTTGATTTAAAAGGGTATTGTATACCTTTATGAAGCATGTCTTCATTTATAGTCTCATTTGTATCTTTCTCTCCTGACTCTAGTATAGAAGACTGGATATAGGTAACTATAAGTAAACCAAATATTTCCAGAAAAGGCTATAGCTACACCAAAACAAATGGACTGATTACCTCAGATTACCACACCCAATAATCATATACAAGAAGAATGGAAAAAATTGTTATGAGACAGAAGTAGAAAACATTGCATTTCTGAGTGACTGTTGATCAGAGGCTAGCTTTTCAGCTCTCTCTCCTGCAAGGAGTACATCTTGGGGTGAATCCTAGGTGCACATGCACATATCAAATTGTGTCCTGAGGATGAGGCAAGTTTTAATGTGTAGGAAATGATTAAATATTTCTGTTTTCTGGAAAAGGTTATTTTGTATTTTGTTTTCTATTAAAATGTATGTAGTTAAAAAAAACAAAACCAAAACTACTGGTAACCTCTGGATACTATAATGGTGGATACATGGCTTTATGCATTTGTCAACACCCACAGGGTATACAACACCAAAATTGAGCTCTAATAAAAACTGTGGACACTAAGTGCTACTGGTGGGCCACTGTATGCTCATCAGTTGTAAAATGTGCACCACTCTGGTGGGGGATGTCAATAATGAAGGAGGCTGTGTATGTGTGGGGGCAGTGGGTATATTGAAAATCTCTGTGTTTTCTACTCAATTTGCTTTAAACCTAAAATTGCCCTAAAGATAAAGTTTATTTAAAAAAACACAGAACATACAAAAATTTAAGATCCAACACTGATTCCATGCTAATGGGATTAGTCTTTATAATATGAGATGATTTGGAAAGTATTTGAATCAGTAGAAAATAATGCATGTTGCATTATTATTTAGCACTAGTTAAGAGATTCACAGATAGACATCCCTTTTGCTAGATAAGAATTACCTATTGAAATCAGTTCTTACAGCTGATGCAAAGAAGCTCCAAGTCAGGGAGGGATGTGTTCATCCAGCACTCATGTCAAGACTAAGAAATGTAGATCTCTGAAATCAAAGCCAGTGAAAATAAAAAATAGGAACAATTGGCAAAGCAAATGAGATGGCTTATAAATGAGCAGCTGATATGTTAGGGGTTCCTCAACTCTCAGAAAATTAAAATAAACTGAGATTTTATTTATGGTGGCAGAACCAGGACGATTTTTGACAAAAATGGAGGAGGGATGGGCTACATGGGGGTTGTCTATTAAAATTCTAAGGATTTTGCCTTCACATCATCAGTACTTTTGGGATAAGATGATCTTCCTACCCTCTGACATCTTGCTTCAGTGGCTTGGTCTAAACTGCTAGATGGCCTTTTTCCCTAAGCCAAATATCTCCTCTTTCCTTTGGTGAATATCCATGCTCCCTTCCCCTCCAGTGCAACAGGGACAACAGGGAATTACTCCAAGGGGGGGTCCCCATTGAAAGTAGAGGAATCAGATTTTCCTAGGGACATATGCTCCATGTCAACCTCCCCCAAGTAATCCTGATCCCCTTCTTACTGGAAAAGAATGTACTTACTGTGAATCACACTTCACACTGACTTAATTGCAAGGTCTTTCACTTTTTCAAAAGTAAAGGCTGGGGATTTAGCTCAGTGGTGCTGCCGCCTGCCTTGTAATTACAAAGTCCTGAGTTCGATCTCTGGTACAAAACAAAAGAAAAAAGTAAATGTAATACTGCATCAGATAGTGGAAAGTATCTGGTTTGCAAGAGAAGTTTTCATACAACTAAATGTTAAAGAATTTGAAACAGAGACATTTCATTTTGATTTAAATGGTTAAAGTGAACTAACTAACTCATCTCACACGCTACACTTCAGAATCCCTAGTTTCTTGATGTAGATCAAACAATTCCACAAAATTCAGTTAAACTACTGAAGAATGTTACTATTGTAAATGAAAATAATTCATTTGAAGAGAGATATTTTGCATTTTATTAATCTGGGTATCATATTAAGTAAAATGTGTGAAACGCAAATGATTCAAAGTAACTACCTTTAATTTTTTTCTATAATATTATTAAGCAGGTAACAAAGAATAAATTTTATGCCTTGTGTCACATACAGTTAACTTGCATAAACAAGTGTGTTGGGTAGGATGCTGAGACACACCTTTCTCAGAGGAAGACATCAAACTAAAGATGTCTGCCCTGGGCATCAGTGCACATTCCCACACCTTTCTGTGAAGTGATTAGAAATTACACTTCCTATGCTTGAACAGCTTCCAGTCTGGTTTGGAAATTGAGACACAAAGATGTGAGGAAATAGAACATTTCTCAGGCAATATGGACACTTCCATAAAGGTCTCCTGTGGCCTTCTTGTGGGACTAATTGCTCCTTTCTTGTTACTTCCATTAGCATTTTATGAGAACTGTTACATGACTACTGCTTTTATTATTGTTTTTAAAGGATTACTGCTCCCATGTTAGTTTGTAATGCCCTTGAGGGAAGTAGCTTGGCTCCATTGCTCCAAAGCCCCCAGAGCGCTCTGCCCAGTGAGCACTGCATACGTGAAGAGGGCAAAAGGAAATCAGATAAAATGGGGTGGAAATACCAGGCTTTGCTTTCAGTGACCCTGCCCTCCTTGTTTCCCATCACCCCTGGGTCTAGTTCTACAACTTTCCCATAGAGTCCATCAGCTACACTTTCAAATTCCAAATAAATCCCCCTCCTCTTTAAGTTCCCTGTAGTTGCATTTCAGTCGCTTGAAACCAAGCACCTTGCCTGGGACATCCCTCCACAAATACTTGGCTTTTCTCCCTTCATGCCCTCACTCCCGTTACCCACTTCCTCTCCATCATGGGAGTCATATAACCTGTGGGCTGCTGGAAATTCCCAGCACATGGGATTTCCAGCCAGTTGACTCTAGGATCAAATTCCAGCTCTCTCACCCACTGTGTGACCTTGGGCAAGTGAATTCTCCTCTGAACATCCAGGGAGCCAGGATGAAGTGGCCAAAATGCCTACCTCAGGAAGTAGCCATGAGCATCAAAGCAGATATTTACTGGTCAAATAGCTCAATTTCCCAGCTTCCATATTTTTTGTACTCACCTAGCAATAATTGAGTCATTGCCATGTGTATCCTGTGTAATGTGACTATTTGAATCTTTTCTTATTTACCTGCTTATATACTCATGCCTTATTTCTCTCACTGCTGGGAAAAAGCCTGAGACCTTTACCCCGAGCCTGTGTGGGACTCTGCAGTGTCCTGTCCACAGTAGGTTCTCAATATACCCCACGTTGATTGTGTGACAGCTTGCGATACATACTCACAGCCACAGGGTGGCCTCATCTTGCTTTACTTCTGAACATTGCGCTGCCTGATGTCTGTGGTCTTGCTGACTGGCCACTTTGCTGTACTGCTCCTGGAGGGGCTTGTAGGAGAACCACTGGACAGATAGGAACTGATTTCACTCTTTCCCCAGTGCAGCTCCCTGAAGACTGACTCTGGACAGGGTTAATGTCCTTTAGCCAAAGACCATGAGAACATATCTGTAGTTGAACAAGTTGGGTTTCCTACTCAGTGCAGCAAGGGAGAACATACACTGTGGGTGCAGTGGGGCATCTCAAGACAAGGGTGCTAGAAAAGATTTATTGTACAGACAAGAACTAATATAGCAAGACTGAGACTGGTATCCTTTCAAAGGGCCTGCTTGCAAAGCTAGCCCTTAGCCTATATCTGCAACTTGGATTCTGGGAGTGTTCCTACCATTTCCTAACTGATAGGAATGGGTCCTCATACTTAAACCATGAAAACAATTTAGATTGTGCTGAATACCTGCTTTCCTTCTGGGAGACTAGAATTCATTCTGTGCTAGACAGAAGATACTTATGTGATTAGCCTCCAGTAAAACATTGGGCACTGAGTCTCTAAGGTGAGCCACTAAAGACAATGTTTCGCACCATTGTTACAACTACTCAGTGTTGGAGGAATTAAGTGTCCAGTAGGTGAATCCACTGGGAGAAGACTCTAGAAGGATGGGCCTGGTTTCTTTTGAACTTTATCCACATACCTTTGCCCTTTGCTAGTTTTATTCAGTGTACTTCCACTGTGACACATCTTAGCTGTGAGTATTCCACAAATACACTGAGTGTTCAGCCAAAGTTGAAAGTGGTCTTGAGAACATCTGACATACTTACTTTAATATTTGAACTTATGTTAGGTGACTTTGGGGAGGGTGTAAAGGAGTAGGAAGTCTTTGTTTGAAATCATATGTTCTCAATAAATGGTCAAGGGCCTGGGATTTAGCTCAGTGGTTCTGCCACCTGCCTCGCAAGCACAAGGTCCCGAGTTCGATCCCTGGTAGCAAAAAATAAATGAACGAATGAATGAATAAATAAATAAATGAATAAATGGGCAATTCTGGGATTGGGCATCTCAATAAATCTTACTTAGAAGGAGGGAAGACAAGAACAAGGCTATAACTGTAATTGGTAAAGAAGCAACTGTCACTTAAATTTTCTAGAAGAAGGTGTTTTGTATTTTGTAGACTGGACAGTGTTCATGCTTTGTGTCCATTCTTCCTTGGGTGAGGTGATGTATCTCATTTTGGTTTAGATTTGCACTTCCCTGGTGATTAGTGAGATGCTGATAATTTTCTCACATACTTTTGAGAATTTGTATATCTCCTTCTGAGAAATGTCAAAATGGGACTATTTATGGTTTTGCTATTGAGTTCCTAGAGTTTCTTATAATTTCTGGATATTAACTTTCTCTCGGAAGTAGAGTTTGCAAATATTTTCTCCCATTCTGTAGGTTTTATCTTCATTCTGATGATTGTTTCTTTTGCTGTGCAGAAGCCTTTTAGTTTGATGCAATCTCGTTTGTCTATTTTTGCTTTTGTTTTGTATGCTTTTTAGGGTTTCACCCCCTAAAAAATCCTTTCCCATTTCAATGTCCTGAATATTTCTCCTATGTTTTCCTCTACTAGTTTTGTAGTTTCAAAACTTCCTTTAAGTCTTTCATCTGTTTTGAGCTTATCATTATAAAGTATGAGAGATAGGGGTCCAGTTTCATCCTTCTACATGTGAAAATCAAATTTTCTGTGAACAATTTTTGCCTCCGGTTGCAGCTCCATGCATATCTATCCCATGAGCATACCTTTTTGGCCTTTTCTCTGGATAGACCTACAGTCCTAATGGCAACTAATCTCTGGCAGCACTAACTTTGGGACTGCCGGGCATAGGTGGGATTCTTCTTCCCAACCCACTAGGAGATAATCCCTGTCTGTCCATTCAAATATTTCATGTTTTTCCAGAGCTTCTCTCTTCACTCCTGTAACCTGAAGATGAGGTTGAAAGTCTATTAGCTAAGAAAGTATTCCATCATAGAATATAATCTTCAGCTCCCTTCTTGCAGATAGTTGGGAGAGACTTTGCAGGAAACTTTCTCCCTTGGCTTTGAGAATGAATCTGGTCTAGAGGCCCAACCCTTTCTTAGAGCAGAGGAATACCTTGCCTTTATACCTACAACTCTCATAATGGCCTCTTTGACATCTTCTGGAGTAGGGGTTGGCATGCTCATTCTACAGACAGGGCCCCTTTTGGTGTGTTCCCAGGGGAGTAGGTGGCCATCAGCAGTTAGTGTCCCTCTGAGCTTAATATGTAAACATCTCATGATTTTCCCTGCAGTGAGTCCTGCAGAACTTCTAGTTTTGGAAAAGGATCCTATTCAGAACTTTGCCCCAGTAATTTTAACTTCCCCAATGAATAATAGCGGAGGACAAAGTCTTAACACTAGGGAATTGTTTACAACTGTGGCAAAGCATTTGCCCAGATCAAAGCAGTGTCTTTGTGGATACTGAGCCATTGAAATGAGACTAGTCAGCATCAAGTTGTGCTATAATTTTAAAATACACACTGAATTCCAAAGGCATAGCATAAATGAATTGTAAAAATGTTTATTAATTTCTTTATTGATTACATGTTCAAGTGGTAATATTTCAATATATTGGGTTAAATAAAATATCTATTATTGAAATGAATTTTACCTTTTTTTTGGTACCGGGATCGAACTCGGGTCCTTATACTTGCAAGGCAGGCAGCAGAAACACTGAGCTAAATCCCTGGCCCTTTACCTATTTCTTTTTAATGTTTTTTAAGGTAGCTACTAGGAAGTTTAACACTTACTGTGCAGCTCACGTTATTGTTCTCTTGGACAGGGCTCTTTTTAATCAACAGTTAGCAAACTGTGGCCACCTCAGGATGATTCAGTTTGTGGCCTGTGTGTGTAAATAAAGTTTTATTGAAACACAACCCCACTATTTGATTATGCATTGTCTGTGGCGGTTTTTGTGCTGCAATGGCTGAGTTGAATTGTTGAGACAGAGACCATCCAAAATACATGCTACCTGGTCCTTGACAAAGTTTGCCAAATTTTGATCCAGATTATCAAATAAAATGTGTTTTTAAAATTTATAAAATATTTTGAATATTTTTCTTCACTATTAAGTATATATTATAGTATTTTACTTAGCATAAAATAAATATATTTAGGCTGATGTTGTAAGTTGGGTGGTCAAATAATTCTAGCATGTCACTGTCCCAATTAATGGTAGCAGAGAATTTCTTTATTAGTTTTATCATGCCAATATGCTTATGAGAGTTTGTGTTGACTTTCTCACTGATTATTCCCGCTATCCAGTGAAATGATATACACCCACAGATTGGGGGCCATACCTGGGGAAAACCCCATTACCCCTTTCATGTAAGTGACTAGCGGGGCTCTCTATCAAGAAAAGGGCCCACTGTATGAACAATAGCCATGGTGATTAAATAGAAATGCCTGGCTCAGTCTCAAATCACAAGCTTTAAGGTACACATAAAAACAATTATGCAGAAAGCAGTATGTTCAGGATGGTGAATGGAGCCTTCCGCATTATCCGAGAATTGTATCTAGCAACATGTGATCCTTTCTTGAATTTGTGTGGCACAGGCAATTGGTGCAAATGATCATACTCTTCATTTCCCTACTGACTTTTCGTCTTCTTTAATCTTGTCAGTTTTCCTTGTGAAGCATTACCATTGTGGTGGGAGTGTGTATGCCTAAAAGCACATTCTGTATCATGCTGAAAATTATGGCTGCAAAGCCCTCTTAAATTACACCCTAATAGCATTTTCTTGGAAGTCATTATGAATTTTGGTTCTTCCTAACCTTTGCCACTAGGAATCAAATAGCACAGCTCAGTGTTTCCATTGCTGCATTTTATAATGGTGGTAATGTAAGAATTTACTGGGGACTTTATATACAGAGACAAAAGCATGCCACTTTATGAAGCTATTAAACACCATGGATTTTCCCACATGAGAGATCAAGCTTATTGTATTTCCCAGGTCTCTCAGCCGTCTCCCCCACTCCCCAGCCCAGTTCCATTGTGTGAGATGGTGTGGCTGGCCCAGCCATTCTTTAACCCAAGGTCATTAACATCTTGACTGCAACCCAAGGACATCACCAGGGCATAGCCATAGAGGTGAAACACCACTCTATCACCACGGCTTGTTACTGCAGGACACCTGGTCTATAAGCAAGAAAGGTTATTATATTCCCTTCTGACAACAGAAGCTTTTCAAGGGCCAACAATGCAATTTTTATAGCAGAGATTAAAGTTGAAAACATGACAAGCGGAGAGCAGTCTGCTTTTGTGT
This sequence comes from Heterocephalus glaber, assembly GCF_053883595.1. NCBI lineage: Eukaryota > Metazoa > Chordata > Mammalia > Rodentia > Bathyergidae > Heterocephalus > Heterocephalus glaber. The sequence continues at coordinate 20,320,939 of NW_028258369.1, read as the reverse complement.
GCAGACATCCAGACATTTTCAGCCAAAGGAGGCAATAAGCCACATGATAAAAAAAATCCTAACTTGAAACTCCCAAGGCTCTCCAATTAGATTCTTATCTTTGCTTTTATGGGTGAGGCTTTGTTTAAAACAAAATTTCTAACAGGGAAAATATGCTTTTGCTACTCAAATGCATTTGTTATGGAAATGGCTGGCTGCTGGAACATGTGAGGGAAATGATTAACATGAAAAATGATTAATATACCTTTATGTCCACAAGATCCTAAAATTCAGAATGATACTCGTTCCATTTAGGGGGTGCTGTGGTACTCATTAAGATCTCTTTGGGAGTAATTTAGTTATTAAAATCAATTGTGTTTTATGGAAATTACAAAAACATTTCTTAGGTTTGAAGGTTTGTGTTTTAAAAAAAAATTAAGAGTACTCTGAATCTGGAGGTATTTACTGTGTGGTTTTAGTCACTGATACAACTCTAAAAATATGTGAAGCTGCCTATGAGATATAAATCACCCCACCACCAAATGTCTTTGTTTCTTGTTCAATTGGAAGAAGAGGTAAGATTCTTTCTAATGACAGGCAGGGGACACAGCAGCTGCTGGGGCAACTTCGGGACTTCCATGTGACAACTGCAGGATATGGTGGCCTCTGACTGTATAGAATGTAGTATGTTGGTGGTACAGAGCTAAACCACAGTTGGCCAGGGGCTTCTGAACTATCGGATGGATAGCTTACCAAGGATGTAAAGATTTTGCTTCTAAATTCACCAAAGTTTACAAAGCACAAGAGTCCACCCAGTGACCCCTGATGCATCGTGTGGCTTCCATTTCCTTTCTTGGCTCCCTGGAAAGCTGGGCCCATTCCGCTGTGAACCTGTAGGAAAAGCAGTCACACATTGGGTATATTGGACAGTTTTAATTTTATAATCTTCATCCACATAAATTTTCCTTGGGACTCTGCGTTCACAGTCAAGTCTGATGGGAATGTCTCTAAGCCAAGAAAAGAGAATGAAGCCTGCTGACTCTCTGGTCTGGATGGAGTCACAGGACCTGCTGGATAAAAATGGGTCCTATTGACTTATATTTGCTGACAGGATGCTGTCAGGGTAATCATGGTGCTGTCAGAAGGACAGAATTGGTAGCGGGGAAATACAAGACATTTTAAGGTTTGTCTCCTAAAAAATAAAGTCCAAAAAGAGTGAAATGATGGAGGATTTGACCCAATCCTCCAGCACTATTCGGGCCGCACATATTTCCAGCATCTGTCATAAAAGCTCACAGTGCTATGAGGGACTCAAAGTTTGATGGTGTGTAAAAAGTTTTAAACTCTCTTGTTGCCTCTTAGCTGCTGCCTAAAAATGTGAAAAGGCATTTTTTTCTGCTTTTAGTTTTAGAAGCAACAAGAGGAAAACACTAAGTGCCTTGAGCTAAATACACAGAATGTTGTGCTCTGGAACACATCCAAATATCAGCTCTACTTGACTTGTGGAAATTTTCAGACCCTAGGTGCCCAGAACTCTGATATTAATTTCCCTTTGGTTCCCAGATCTCTCTATTTGCACCCACCTATAGTCATTTAGGATCCTCAAACTCTCCAGGTATCTGTTCACTGTCCAGTGAAAAAAATTCATCCTAAATTCAGCCTTCCCTTGTTTACTTGATCGCTCAGCCATGTTTGGCAATGTGGGGAATTGGATTCAAGGAGAAATGAGTCGAAAATAATTTATAATTTCAAAGAGAATCTCAGGTATCTCTATCCTGTGAATGTATGAATACTGCACAATTTATGAGGTGCTGGGAAGTATGCTACATTACACAGTACAGTTTAATGCAATCCGTGGAGTGCCAAATGCCCTTTGAACTGTTTGAAGCCAACATTTACAAATACACTTTTAAATAGAGGATAACTAAATGGCTGTTATTATTCTGTGCTGAGCTTGCTAACCAATCTTTGTGAATGTAGCATGAATTGGTTGTCAAGGTAATGTCTGGGAAGGTGGCAGAAACTGTCACTAAGCCAAGTGGAAAAATTAAGAAATTCCTAGACACCTCTGATAGCCCTTTTGTATTCTCTTCTCTCTCATCCTTCAATCCTCTTTTCCATTCCCCCCACAGATGACCAAACAAAATAGAGTGTTCCCTAAGAAAACTCATTTAGAGAAGTTGAGTTCAGGGTCAGTCTTTATTTTATTTCATTTTTTCCATCTTCAGGTCTCCTTTAGTTTATACCCTTTAGGCTGATTCAAATTAGAAGAGAATTTTGGACTCTGCAGAGGACACATGGTGGAATACCCTAAATTGGAAATGCATGTTTCACAATAACAGACATTTCCACTCTTGCTGGGCATTTCCAATTGTTGTAAAACACCTCTGTGACATGAAGTAATCCACAGACCCTCTGGAGACTCAGCAGACAAACTGAGGCCATGAAAGTGATTATAGAGCCATTAAGCATAAATGGTGGAAAAGAAATAACATTTGAGGTTTTTTTTCATGTTCTGCTTTCATATAAATTACATAAGACAATGGAAAGAAAAGACCATCTGGGTTTAGATTTCATAAAATGAGACTCACATCTGCTTTAGTATGTCATATAAATATTCCCTCATTAGAGAGTTCAGTCTATGAAACACTTTTGGTCAAAAAAAGCATGGAGAAAAAAGAGGGAGAGATTGCATTTCATGGATGTTGATTATGTTTAAATCCTCAGTTCTAAATATCAACCGGGAAACACCTCAGAGGATTCTATGCAACTTTATTTTTAGAAATTAAAGTATCTTAGGCTGTATCTACTTTGGCCAAGTAATGTACACTGCTCTTTTATTTATTAAACAGGATATTTAATGCTTTTTTATAAATCAAAAGTAAAGGGCCTTTTGTGTTCAACTCAGCTTTTTAAAAGGCTGGGATGGAAAAGCGCACTGTGGTAGATAAATCCTTTGGGCTCATCAACATGAGATAAATGTTTCTAGCCATGTTGAGTTGTTTAGCTCCCCACCAATCCTTTTGCCTCCTCCTCATCTTACCTGCTATCTCTTGGCTCTGTCTACTTTGAGTTAGTTCCATCTCAAATTTCATGTAATAGCAAGATGGAATTTCATGTGATAGTAGGATGGTGACAACAGGACCAGATTTTGCACCCTCTTGGGTTCAAGCCTGAGGAGAGGGTAAGAGGTGCCTTTTCAGAATCTTATTGGTACTGAATGGGTTTGTGCCTGTCCTGGAACTAATTGCTAGTCACAAAGCCTGAGGAAGATGGTATTCTGATTGCCTGAGACCTAACCTTGTGCGCTACTCTTGGGTGCCCAAAATCTCATGGGCCAGGAATGAAGGAGAGACAGTCTCCGTAGTCAGCAGTTTCTGAGATGGCCCCAAATGACCTTTACCTCTTAGTATTTATGTTTTTGGGAAAACCTGTCCCCTTGAACTTGGGCTGAATCTAATGATTCTCTTCTAACCAACAGAATCCAGCAAAGGTGATGGCATATCATTTCCATAACTGGGTTAAATAAGATAGTGACTTCTATTTTGCTAGCAGATGCTCTCTCTATTGCCTTATTGGCGGGTACACCTTGATGAAACAACCTGCCATGTTGGAGGGACCCACACGGCCAGGAACTAAGGATGACCTTCAGCCAATAATCACTAAGGAATGAAGACCCCTAGTCCAACCACCTTCAAGGAACTGAATCTTGACAGTAACTATGTAGGTAACCTTGGAAGTAGATTTTTCTCCACTGAAGACTTCAGATGATGCCTCAGCCTTGGCTAGTCACTTGATTGGACATGTATGACCAACCTTGAAGTAGTGGATCCAGGTAGGTTGGGCTGAGACTTCAGATTCAAAGAAACTATGCAGTAATAAATATATGCTGTTTGATGCTGTTAAGTGCACAGTACTTTGTCATACCGCAATAGGTAACTACTACAGTGTCATATGGAGAGTCACAGTATAGGCACTGCAGAAAGGTAGCTGAAGCATGGGCAGAAACAACTGTTCACTGGGCTTGGTGACACATGCTTGTGATCCTGGCACTCTGTGAGGTTGAGGCAGGAGAATTTGAGCTCAGCCTAGGCAACTTAGTGACTTAGCGAGATCCTTTCTCAAATTAAAAAATAGCAATAAAAAGGGCCAAGGATATAGCTCAGTGCCAAGGCCCCAAATTCAAACCCTAGTAATACCAAAAATGACAAAAATAACCTGCTCACAATAGCACATTATAGACATGAGCTCTTTAATCCTCCTAGCAACCCTGTGAGGTAAGTAGCACTCACTTTCCTCTCATTTCTAAGCACAGAGAAATTAAACAAGCAGCTCCAAATCACACAAGTCAAAATAGGACCATGACAATGAGACCACAGTAGAAGTTTCTGTTGTCAGAGCAGATGTAACTTTAAGTGTATGACATGTGGTTGCTTCCTAGTCTCTGCATAGGTTAAATTATACTCAGAATTTGTTTCCCGTTTTAGAGATTTCAAGAGCCATACCAAACAAGAACCTTCTCCAGACAAATTCCTAATCCTTCCAAGCAGTCACACAAGGGACTTGAGAACCAACTGAATGCATTGTCTCCAAGCTGACAGGGATAGCAAGGTATTGTGTCTGTTGCCAGCTCAGCCTTCTTTTCCCATCTTGTACATGGTGCTGACACTATACGCTCTTTCCTGAAAGATTTCTGGAGCAGCCCTGAGCAGGACCACGACTGTCTCAGCAGTCTCGAACCCAACTGTGATAGGATCGGGATTAGCTTTTGCTTTCCTTGAACCAGGGTGTACATGCCAGGGATAGGCCATTAGCAATGTAAGTCCTCTGTCACAGCCATCCTGACCTTCTCCTCTGTGACATTAGCACTGGGTTGTTGCCTATCAGTGCCTGGTATCCCTGCCAAGAACTGAGTTTCCCAGAGCAAGCAGGCTTTCTGCAAGTTAGCATGTCTGCAAAGAATCAAGAGTTCCCTATAAAGGGATGTAATAAAGCAATTCGAGCACAGGGAAGGGGTTGGACCTAGTGAATTTTAAAGGTTCTTCCTTTCATGAGAAGAAGAGTTCTATTATTGCTTGTCTTGCTGTCTTGTATTATAGTAGTTTGGATTCTTATTTTATTTCACCTGTTAGATTGTGACCGTCTTGAGGTTGTGACTTTATATATCTTGCACATACATATTTTTATAAAATATACGATGCATACAATATCAATAGTTTTTACTGTGAAGATAGAAATGGACTTAAGAAAAAAGACCCTAGAAGAGAAGGATCCTCAGAAATAAAAATAGGTTTTTATTTTTAGAAATATGTTTCCCTTTTATGTTACTTTAATATTTTTCTCTTATGTTTTACGCAGTAAGCACAAAATCATAATGACCTGTGTTATAATTAATGGTGCTGGATGTTTTGTTTCACTTGAAAACAAACCATCTCACAAAAAAGGCAAGGGTGTCCATTAATATTGCTGACTATTTATAGGATATTCTGGATGCTCTAGCTAAGATTTCAGACATATAGTTTTATTTTTAATATAATGACTGAAAAATTTCACACTGCTTAGCAGAGTAGAATTATCCACTATATCATTTCTTAAGATAGAGCAAGAGTTGGCAAACTATAGTACCTAGACCAAATCTGGCCCTCTGCTTGCAATTGTAAATAAAGTTTTATTGGAACACTACCAAATCTGTTTGTTTACATATTGTCTATGATTGTTTTTGTACTATAATAGTAGCATTGAATAGTTGTGATAGAGACCATATAGCCAGGAAACCCTAAAAGCTTTCTCTTTGGCCCTTTACAGGAAGCATTTGCTAACTTTTGACATAGTCTGTAGGTACTACTCCTTAACTTGGAAGTAAATACTGTCTACCCTTTGATTTGATTTTATTTGATTTTATTTGATTTGATGGTGCAAATTTCCTTCTGAGAAATTGGTGGTTTTTCAATCCCTTCATGTGATGCTTTCTTCTAAAGAATTTTAAATTTGTTTGCTTATAGTTTTGCACATCTGGTGCAAGGCTCAGAAGCTCTTTTTCCAAACTCAGGGAGGTTAGCTGTCCTCATAAAGCTGCACATACAGAGAGTACTGAAAACCCTGAGGAGATCTCAGGTTCACAATTACAAAGTCAGGCCCCCGTAATGGTGATTTGTGTTTGCATTTGTGATGATGATATGCATTTTCAACTGTGACTCCTACCTACACTGTACCAAAACCATCATGAAATGAAAATATTTAGTTCACCTGATTGTTTGTCTATAGTTAACCTTAATGAAACCAATATCAAAATCTGCATCAATGCCAGCAATCACACTTTGAGACACATGTCTTTCAAGATGTAGTACAAGTGTCATGTAGTTTATGGTGCCTTTTTAAAGTGGCTCAATGTGAAGGTTATTTGTGTGTATTTTCTCTGGGGTCATCCCTTGTCCCAGAGTGCATTCTCTAAGCAACCTCTTCTGTCCACAAATCTGAAGCCCAGGATTCTCTTGGGCTATGTAAATATGGAGCCCCCTTCCAGACCATGCCCCTTGTACTTGAAACCTAAGAATTTCCTGCCCGTATGCCCCAAGCCCAATTCTTCCCAGTGTCGTTTATCTTTCCAAGAACAGAATGGACCATGCTTCTGGGTGCACTCACAGCCCCAAGAGTTGTCCAGAGAGGTGGGTATTTGCAGCGCATTCAGATGATGTCTACTTTCATGTGGCCCCTTTGTGGTTTTTGGTGGAGCTGGAAAAAATAAGAGAAAGAGCTGTGTTCTGAACAGGGTCTATTGAGATTTTTGTGTGAGCCCCGCAAATTCATCACATTACTTAAAATCCATTCTTCTTTTTAAAAAATTCTTGATCTAACTGGTTTACAAGCAGTCCATCTTGACTAAACTGTAAACTCCTGGAGTGCAGAAATTACTTGTCATGTTTTCTTGTCTATGGTACCCACAGAGTGGCTGGGACATTGTGGGGGATCAACATATATTTGAAGACTGAAAGAACATCACAATTGTGTCACTGAATTGACAACCCAATGGAAAATCAGTCTTCCTGTTACTATTGCTGCCCAACAAACTACCCCAAACTTAGTGCTATAAAGCCATCATTTTATTATGGTCACAGTTCTGTGGGCCAGGGTTTTGGAAAGAGCATAGAAGGTTGAGTGGCCTCTGCTCCACAATGTCTAGAAAATTCAAAGACTTTGAAGGGGAATTCAACATCTGTTGCTGGAATCATCTGGAGGCTTACTCAACTCACACATCTGGCAACTGATTCTGTCTGGGACCAGAATGTTACATGCGGTATCTGTTTGTGGCTGCTTGGGCTTCCTCACAGTATGGTGTCTGGGTTTCAAGAGTGATCATCCCCCAAATAACCAGGTTTGGAAATCACTGCAGGCATAGTCCAGCAAAATTAAAGATGAAAGAACATAGAGTCCCATCTTTGACCAGAGAAGACCTTAGAACATTTAAAAAGAACACATGGATAAAAAATACAGTTCAGTCCCATCTTTAGAAAAACAGAATGTGCAACACTTAGGTGACTATTCCTTTAGAAAAATTAATACACCTACCCTGCCCCTAGACCTATGTGGGAGAGAGTAAACTCTCAAATCAAAACAGGAAAAAAAATCTATTTTCACCACTCTTCTGTTTAGAGATATTGTGAAAGGTATGGATTGTCTCTATGTAGTGAGAGTCCTAAAATGTGTTCCACTTAAAACAATGATTAGGGGCTTGCAATAGTTTCCTTCTCACTGAGTGGTTGATCGTTTCATTGTATTCTACATGTCCCCGTGGTAAAAGAGTTACTTTTATATGAAGTACTAAAATAGCTTTTCAAAAATAAGACAAGAAGTTTCATGCTCTAATGAACTAATATAGTAAAATATCAATATCATTAGCTGAAAAAAAGCAGACAAATGTTAGAGTTAAACTCAGCTAGAAAAGGTCCTTTCCTTGGGAATGTTCTTATATTGACTAATGCTAAATTTGACATTATCAAGAAATATAGTCATAATTAATACAGAGAAAATGTGTGATAAACAAGAACATGTTTTAAGCAAAGATTCTATAAATTTGTTGCCCAAATGGTTTAAGTTTCAGTCACAGAAACAAAATACAATTATGTGAAGTCTTCAGAAATTTCAAAATTTTGAAAGTAACAAAGTGAGTTGAAAGAGAAGGAATCATCTGAATTGGTCAAGGCATTTTGACACATGATTGTGAAAATCCAAGCATGGTACATTTCCAGTTTCTTAGAGCTTTTATTTCTCTCTGTTCCTTTAGGTTCCAAAAATGGCTCTTTTAAGAAAATGGAAACATACACTTCCAAGGCTGGATCAGGTGTGATTTTGAGTGGTGTCCTCCAGAATCTTCCTGAGAGTACTTCTTTCTATATCTTATTCATCTCCCAGCTCAACCCACTTAAAGGATAAGGAACAGTAGAATCCTTGATCCTATTGTTTTTGTATGAGGCTCAGTAAAGAATCAACTCTTAGCTCTGAAACATTTAACCTCTTCCAAGATACCTTTCTACAAATGGAACTTCTGATGAATACTGACTTAACAAAACACTGGCCTACCAGGCTCTCAAAGAGTGAATAAGCAGAACAAATTTACCTTGAGATAACAGGCACACAAAGACAAATAAAGAAGGCATTAGAGCTGTATAGCCTGGAGGTCTCCAAGTCCTCTCCAAGGAACAACTCAGTGCCCACTTGTGGGAAGTGAAGGGTCATGGCAGGTGGAGTTCCGCGCACTTATCCATGCTTTGATCAGAGTGGCTCTGGCTCTCCCTCTCTTACAGATCAGGCTTCCTCACTAGCTTCATGGAAAGAAGTTGGAAAGTTAGCATAGCACCTCATTGCAGGTCCTGTGCACAGCTGTTCTCACAAATTCTGGTTATACACAATGGCTTCTGGGCATCTCTGGATAATTTAGAGGAAGCTCACTGCAGTTCTCCATCTCTCACCCATGGATTAGCCTAGTTAAACTTTTTTGTAAATACCAACAACTAGAAATATAACAACAAATTTAACTTAAAAAGGTCAATCGTTGGAATAATGGACAAGGAATGGTGTAAGACTACTCAAATGTCCTGCTCTTGGTCTCTAAGCAGAAGATGTACAGGATTTGATCATTCTTTTATTAGTGATTTAGAAGTATTTGATTGCTTAATTAAGACTAATGTATCTTAAGATGATGATACATTTTGACTGTATCTTGGATTTGACTGGAGCTTACTATTTTGCTTGTTTTATGAGCGATTTTGCAGAAAGGGACAAGGGAGAAGCATTAAGAAGTTAGCATCGAACTTCAGAACTGCCATTGAGGAAGATCTTGTTTATCCGAATAAGAAAAATGTGCAGTGTGGCAGTCACATCCTTTCCCTGAAACCCTGTTTTTTTGTAGTACTCCTTCCAATGCTTGCTTGAGATAGCTCTTTTCTGATTCCTCAATGTGAAGGCAATCACTTCATCACAAAGGGAGAGAGGGGATTTTGTATTTCATTATTGCAATTATTTTACCTTACTTTGTGTGATGAGATGTCTTTAATACAGCCCCATAGATCCTTCCTTCCTGATATTCAGTCTGCTGTGTGATCTCTTCTTTAGTGTGGGCTACCCTAGTGACATGCTTCCAACCAATATTATATGGCAAAAGCGACAGGAAGTCACTTCCATGATTAAGTTACAAGAGATGCAACTTTAACTTGCTAGCCAGATTGGGGGGTGGGTAAATGTTTGTGTGTGTCTCAGCCAGTTTGGATTGTTACAACAACAGCAGAGACTGGTTGGCTTACACAACAACGATTTATTTCTCCAGTCTTATTTTCTTTGTAATTCTTATCATTACTAATGTTACTTGTCATTTATTTGGTTATTCATAATCTATACTAGATAGATACACTCCTTGGGTCCTAAGCCATTATCTAGCTTGTGCAGAGCCTAGCATAATGCCTGGACAACAGAAAGTGCCTCAGAGAAATTTATTGAATTAATTCATGGGAAATTCATTGTTCAGAGCACCCCCGAAGTCAAAGGTGCAGGTCAAAGGATGCTAGGGTGGAATTAGCAGACATGTTGGCTAAGGGTGTTGGGACTTACTTTTTCACCAAGACCACTGACAACAAGGGAGAGATAATTGCCCATTGAGATACTGGGCTGCCATTGGATCGAGGTAGAATGATAAAACAGGCAAATCCCAGCAGACATTCAGTAAAATTTGTAATAATGGCATAGAAAACATCTTACATCCCTTGGTCCTTAGATAAGGTTGGGCCTTGTAACAGGAAAGTAGCCATCAACAATAGGTGGGCAAATAAGAATGGCTGTACTCCAATGAAGTTTCCTTTTTGGAAACTGAAATTTGAATTTCATACAACTTTTATATGTTGCTAAATATTATTCTTTTGATCCTTTTCCAATGACTTAAAAATGTATAAACTATCTTGTGTTCACAGGCCATAGAAAAATAGACAACGGACTGGATTTGGTCTGTGGGCTGTAGTTTGCTGATCCCTAACCTCAACTGTCAGATAACTCAGCCTTGTATATATTGGGATTTTCCCCCAGCTTTCATGGCTGATACATAAATAACATTTCATAAAACATTTCCATGTAATCCTTGGACTTGAATCTCTAGGGGTGTTCTGGATTGGGGGAAGGCAGTAGGAAGAGAGTCTCCCACCCCTAAATGGTTAACGTTTATATTGGAACATAAATTATTCTTTGCTCCAGATTGCCTGTGCTATCCATGTAGAATGATTTATGTCAAGATGATAAAATGGTGTAGTCTCTTGAATTTGATTCCAGCTGTTCCTGTCTTTGATATGATTTGTGAATGACATTTGTATTTTTCACTGGTGATTAGTTAATGCTGGGAAGGATGACCAGATGATAGCTCTCTAGAATTCTATAGGCAAAGATTTACTTGCCTGGAAAACTGTTCAATAGAATATCATTACAACATTTACCACAAATTCATTTAGCATTTGTCATTAGAAGGTGCTTAGCATCCAGAAAAACAACCTATAACTTGAAGAGTTTCTTAGACCATTTGATTATGCTGTGATTACAGAATGCTGGTAACCAAAAGAGACTTCCATCCACATGATTCATTGCTCTTGTTTAGAACTCAAATGAACTCTTAAATGATTCCATTTTTACTGAAAGCTCTTTATTGACCTATTCATGGCTGCAGAAAATTTTAACTGTGCATCACAATTTGGAAAGCAAGTTACAAATGTTACTAGGTTTAGGTAATGATGATAACAAGGACAATTTATCCAGCTACTTTCAATGTGACAGCAGCTAAACTCTTTCACACTCATTTTGCCTTCACACCAGTGCTTTTAAACATCATGCTACACTGTCAGAATATGTGTCCACCCACGAAGTTACCCAAAGTGCAGGTAATTTGTCATCTCTAGTTCTCTTTGCACCGGTATGTCCTCTTAGATTGTGATTCTCTTGAATACAGATGAGGTCAGTGCTATTGGCATTTGGGTCCAATTAATTTTTTGTTCTGGCGCTGTCCTATGCATTATAGGATGATTAGTGCATCCTTGGCCTCTATCCAGTAGAGTCCAGCAGCACCCCTTTCTACCAGTTATGAAGACCAAAAATGTCTCCAGATATTGCCAATGTCCCCTAAGAAGATAAAATGGCCACTAATACAGAAGCACTATTTTATTTAATTCAATCTGCCCAGTGTAGCATTTGAGCATATAAAATTGTCCTTGGAGCTCAGCCTGTATTTTCACTTCCTAGGTGAAACAATCTTGTAATGAGTTTCTCTTTACTTCAGAAATTGGAATGTGAGCTGCATCTAATTCATCATGAATTCTGCTTTGTGAAAAACAGAGTTCATTATGATGTCGACAGTGGTGACAGCGGTGAGTTCTCTACTCTACATCCAAATTAGTATGAAGGAGGTACCAACTTTTTCAATAAGTGAAAAGAACAGGTTATGTAGGACCCTCTCTCCATCTCTGTCAGGACTGACATCTTTATAGCCTTGCAGTAAATAAAATAGTCATTTCTCTGCATATGTGATCATGAACATACTTTTATTGTTTTACTTAGTGCTATTCATTAGTTTCAAAACTTTCTGAAATAAACATATATCATGTTTAAAAAACAGATGAAAATTTTTTTAAACATGAAGTCATTAATCCACCCTTAGATTTCTAGCTGATGTTAATGATTTTCTGGGACAATGTGAAACTCAGCTTTCTGACCAAAACACTAAAGCAATTGTAGCTCCAATGATAAAACTTGTTAGGGTGAACTTGGGTGGTAGAGATACGAAAATAATGTTACTTAATAAAGAAAATAAAATTAGAGACACCTCTTAAAAATTTGAAACCTCAGGGAGTTGGATAAATGAATGTCCCATCATCAGTTTGTGTTACTTAATATTTTCATTAAAGAAGCACAGAAGAGAGAGAAGCAGCAGTTGCTTTGAATTACATGCTATTTGTGATCAGCAATAGTAGATTAACAAGGTTTTCCTACATTTCAGATGTTTGTCAATGATTGATTGTCGACATTCATACCTACACACGCTTCCCTGGCCCCGGGGCCACAAGGTCCTCAAAACAGAGCCCCCCAACCCCCACCCCACCATCTTTCATTGATTCTGCACAAGAACAGACCACACTGGTGAGATCTAATGTGCTGTCAGAATATTTTGACCATTGATAATAGTGTGCAGACAATTTAACACAGAATCCCAAGGCCAAGGTGGAAACAATGCCTGCAAAGGATTTTTATGATTAAAAATCCCTAAGCTAGTACACAGCTTTCCCAATCAGCACAGGCACTTGGCTCCAGCCTGTCATTAAAATGTGGGTATAGACCCAGCCCTGGGGCAGGGAAAGCATCCCCCTCCTGGTCCAGGAGCAGACTCCATAAGCAGAGTAAGAAGTCCTGGCCAAGGATGCCCTAGAAGTTGAGAATGTCGCCTCCTGAATGGCCTGGAATCAGCTCCTGTGAGAAGTAGGAGAAGTGATGGTTTTCAAGCTAAGGCCTGCAGAAGCAGAATTTTCCAATTTCTAGCCAAAGAAGTGCAAAAAAACCAAATGGAATTCAAACAAACTGAATCCAACATGTCCATTTCCTTATTGGAAAGGAAATGCTTGGGGCCTGGTTTTGGATGAACCATACAAGGGCTGAAGCTCCTTCCTCCTTGTAACAGAGGCTGAGGGAACTCCCTGGGAATTACAGGGTTCAAGCCAAGTTCCTTTGACTGGCAGCACCTCCATGGGGCTCCCTACACCATGATGACAAATTTCATTTGGTTCTTAATTTTTGTTTAGCTTCTGGTTATCTGACCAATAGAAACAATGGGATTTCTTAACCAGAATTAAATTGTTACATCCCTTGTTGCACAAGGGAGGAAACATTCTCAAGTAATTTTCACTCAGATGAAATGGGGATAAACCAGTCTTGAAATAGCAGGAAAGAATTGAAATAGTAACTCTATTCCCAGGTATGTTTTTCTCCCATAGGAAACGTGGTTTAAAGTTTATGGAGCAGCTTAATGAGTTGGAGAACCTTGTCTTTTGGCCCATGGCCTGAAATAAGACTTTTAAACACACCTCAAAAATATATAGCACTTCTCATTAATGACAAATAAAACATTAGGTCTTGAATCAGGGTGTAAAAGCAGAATGATTCATGTAGTAATAGGGTGCAGAAATGAGGGTTTTCAGAAATGAAAAATTTCATTGATTAAATGATTCCTGGTACACTATGAGCATTTATTTTGCTGAGCTATTTCCTTTGTGGACTTTGATGTTTTTTTCAGATTTTTCTTCAATTAACATATATTAGTAGACTAGAGAAAATGGACTAAATTTTAGAGTTGAACAACTGATGTGAATATGATGGTGTTTCAAGAAGTATAGAGTTGCCTTCAAAAGTCTGTAGAAAAGGAAAGATAAATTTTAGCTTTGTTTGAAGGTAGTAAGATGGATTAGAGGACTTTCAAGTTTGCTTTTTGATGCTAATTCTGTGTATCTTTTATGGATCTAAAGCAGAAATCTTTGTTCTCTTTTCTAATAATAAGTCAATGAGAAAGTGGATAATTTGAAGAGCTGAGCATCTTTTGAGTTGTTACTGTTGATCATTTTCTTTTGGTGTCGGTTTTGATTCATCTGAATCTCTTGGATCACCTTAATCAGCATATTGATTTTTTGTTTTGCCTGTTGTTCATGAAATGCTGGATGTCAGAAGAGCTGCTAATCTCTGGGTTAAATGGTAACAAATAACAGGGGTTAGGCTAACCTTCAGTTGTATAAATACTTTAGAGCTCGGAACAAATCTTAAAAGTGCAAAATACAAATGGAATACTGAGGTCCCTTCTCCCTTTATGCTTTTCTTCTTTGCTTTCCTCCTATCTGCTCCCTTCCTCCTTCTTATTTTCTATTTCTCTGTTCCTCCCTCCCTCTGTCCGCTCCTTTTTAAGTAAACAATCATTGAGTACATATTACAAACTAGGAACCATATTAGGCATTAGAGATCTTAAAAAGTAATAATTGTGCACCATTCTTGCCTTCAGGGAGCTTAGATGCTAATGCAAGAAAAAGTCTCTCAGAGGAAGGCAATAATTTGTGATTCTTCTGAGCTGAGGAAGGAAGGACAAAATAAATGAGTGGGAAGATATGAGAGCTATACTTTGGAGCTACCAATATTCTATGAAGGATATACCTCTAGCCATTAGCAAAACCTTAATTATTCTCTCAGGTTATCCATGAGGAGAGGAACTTCATTACAATAGCAAGTGTTGACTTTAACAACAGTAATTGTCTTCAACAATATTAGTAGTGTTGTTTTGCACAGCACAGCAATAGTGTGGTAGAAGTGGCTGTGATCGAAGGTTATCTTACCTCAAGGTCTAATTTGAAAAGTGGGTACACCAGTATTTTCTGTGCTGCAGAAAGTCCAGACAGAATCCATTTTTGCAGTGCAAAGAAATATTTTGAGAACTTAAGTAAGCGCCTCTTAAGTGTTTTTAAAATATACACTGTAACCTCAGTCTTTCTCTTTTTGCATTAATAATAATTTTAAAATATCACAAGCAAAAGATCCCTTCAACTAAATCGCACACATGTGAGAAATAGCTCTTTCATGCATTAGCTCATCGGTGGCCTGCAGCTTATTGGTGGGAGAAACTTGGGTGCTTATTCTACCCATGCCCCTGCCTGCCTCTTCCTCACCCTTACTGGTATTGAGTGGGGGGAGCTCAGAAATACTGCTAAGCATCATGCCAAAACCCAGGACAGGCTCCACCACAAGGAATCATCCAGCCCAAATGTCTGCTGAGACAAGAAAATTTGTCATATAGTAGAGATAGCTGGAGAAAAGATGAAAAGGGTCACCAGAAGACTTTGTCCCAAGAACCAGTGAAGTGAGGAGGAAAAAGTATTTCCATAAAATATGTTCAACAAATACTGGCTTTCCCGCCGTGCATGTCCTTGAAGGTAGAAGATTGTACTTGGTGATTTCACTAGACCCCAAACACATAAGCAAATAACATCTGCAATATCCTGCCTAAATTGAAAATGAAAACTTGACACCCAGGCTGTAATTAGCAAGAATGAACAACTTCCTCATTTTCCCTCAATTCACCAGGGCATTTTAACACTCAGTCATCTCATTTCCTCTCAGAGCTGTAAAGGTGTCATGATTTCAATCTCCCCACAGTGGAATTTTTCCACAACCACGAGCCTGGCCCTTCCACTTCGGGGATGTTTTTGACTGCTGTGTCTGACGGCATTAAGGAAAATTGGTCACAGTTGTGTCTCGGATGCTGTCATGAGCTGTGCTGCTTTTCCTTCAGTCAGAGCTGTCCCTGAGGGCTTCCTGGTTGTAAGGGCATACCTCTCAGGAAGAGCAGGCTGCCTTTGAAAGGCCAGAGCAGCAGTTCTTTAAAGTTCTTCAGACAGAGCCCATAGCACTACTTGGAGACTATTCAACTGTGACATTTCTCTCTTAGCTGTCCTCTATGCTCAGGACATTTCTCATGCTGCTACTTGCCAGGACAATTGTATGTTCATCCCTCCATCAGCAAATGTTAGCCTTGCTTGGATAAGTCCATCAAGAAAAGATTGATTGACTTGGAAATTTTGAAAATGTATGAATTTCAGTGCCTAGAAATGGAGCCCATGAGGGGCAGACAACTTTAAGTTTCGGGCCCTCAAATCCAGCAGCATTGCTTAATGAGCAGTGCCTTCCTAATGGGATCAAGGGTTTGGCCTCGGCAGGTCTGTTGGCCCCGTGAACTTCAGGGTTGAGGGGTCATGCCCTGGCACTTCTGCTTCCAGTCAGTCATTTGAAGATTTCAAACACACCCCCCACAGCAACAGTCTCCATTTCAGGACGTCCTGGTGCCAGGTCTGGAATGCAGCAAGGGAGCAGGAGGCAACTGATAACAGATGCTGGGGTTTGGCCACCCCCTCCTTTCCCCGCTACCACTGATTCCCCAGGGCTCCGGGTCAGAAGCTTGGAGAGGCTCATGGTTCCAAGCTGACAGCTGCATGCTTATTCACGCCTGTGTCTCTTGCTGCTTCTCAACCTGGCCTCTCCAGGCTGGACTCCCCCCAGTGTCTGATGGGGAGACTCAAGCTGAGGCTATTCATCTCTGTCATCTTCTACCTTCACTTATTTATTGGGTGAGGACTACAGACTCCCAAACCAGTAGGCCATGGAAAGGCTACACAGCTGACTGCGCTTGCCCTGAGCTGCTCCAACCTTCCTGATAGCTTTTTGCACATCACCCGTTCTTCTCCCTTATTCTCATTCTTTGAGAGTGAGAGAAAATGGTAAGGAGAGCAAATCATGCTTTATTCAGAGAGTGGATAAAACCTATTATCACTTAGGTAGAAAAGCAATAAAATGAAAACAAAATTATACAGGATTGTTATCTCATTTAAATACATTCATTGTCTACATTTTAGAAAAATTGTCCACCAGAGGTGAAAACTTATAACCAAATCTGATTTTTCCTCTCTCTTTTGTTTTTTAAAGTATATTTCTATCACTATTATTATTATTTGCAGTGTTGGAGATCTGTAAAAATGGACTTTTTTTTTTTTTTTTGCTTTCCCCAAGAATTGAACCCAGGACCTCACATTTGCCTGGCAAGTGCTCTACCACTGAGCTATAGCCTCTCATCCCCATAAAATATTTTTTCATTTTTAACTTTTAATTGACACATTGGCGATTGCACACATTTATGGGGTGCATTGTGACAATTCAAAACGTGTACAATGTGAAATGATCAGACCAAGATAATCAGCATATCTATCATCTTGGACACATATCATTTCTTTGTATCAGGAACATTTAAATCTCTCTACTAGATATTTTTAAATATTCAATTGATTGCGGTCAGCCATAGATATCCCCACCATTCTACCGAACATTAGTTGGGTATTCCTGTTACCCAACCCTACCTGTGCACCTGTTAGCCGTTCTCCCTCCATGCCCCTCTCCTCCACCCTCTTCCCAAGCTGTGATAACCTCTATTCTATTCTCTACTTCTACGAGATCAACTTTGTTACTTCCACATATAAGTGAAAAAAATACAATATTTGCCTTTCTATGTCTGAGTTATTTCACTTAACAGTTTTATCCATATTGCTGCAAATGACAGGATATCACTTTTTAAGGTTGGATATTTCACTGGGTATATGCACCACATTTTCTTTACCCACTCATTCATGCATCTGAGGCTATTGTGAATGGGATGGCTTTCTTTATTTCTCAGAAATTTCATTATTGCTGTATAAAAAGCTACTGATTTTGGTATGTTCAAATGTATTCTGAAGCCTTCCTGGATTTGTTGTTCAGTTCTAAGAGATTTTGGTGGAATCTTTGGGCTTTTCTATGTAAAAATCACATCATCAGCAAAGAGAAATACTCTGAACCCCTCCTTTCCTACTCGAATGCTCTTTCTTTCTTTTGCCTTAATGCTCCAGCTAAGACTTCCAATACTGTATTAAATAAGATTGGTAAAAGTAAGCAGCCTTGTCTTGCTCCTGGTCTTAGAGGAAATACCTTCAGCCTTTTCCCATTTACTATGATGTTGGCTATGCTTTTGTCATTTATAACCTTTATTGTGTTGAGGTACATTCTTTCCAGATCTAATTTTTTGGAATTTTTATTGTGAAGGGCTAATGAATTTTATCAAATGCTTTTGCCATATCTGTCAAAATGATCCTATGATTTTTATTCATTTTGTTCATGTGATTGTATTATGTTTATCGATTTGTGTATGTTGAAGCATCCTTGTATCCCTGGGATAAATTTCTCTGGATAATGACCTGTTATCATTTTGATGTGTCACTGGATTTGATTTGCTAGTTTGGTTGAAAATTTTTGCATCTATATTCATCAGGATATTGGTCTGTAGTTTTCTTTTTTATTGTTATTGCTGTGTCCTTGTCTACTTTTCCTATCACAGTAACACTGACCTTGATGAATGAGTTTGGAAGGGTTCCTCCCTTTTAGTTCTTTGCAATAGCTTGAGAAAATTTGGCATTAGTTTTTGTTAAGAATTTGCCCAAATTCAACAGTAAAGTTATGTGATCCTGGGCTTTTCTTTGTTGGGTGACTTTTATTACTGATTCAATCTTCTCTATCATTGGTGTGTTCGAGTTTTCTGTGTCCTCATGGTTCAATTTTGGTAGGTTATATGTGTCCAAAAATTGACTCATTTCTCCTAGGTTTTCCAACTTGTGGGCATATAACTGTTCATAATAGCCTTTAGTGAAACTCATTACTTCTGTGGCATCAAGTGTAACGCCCTTTTTCATCTTCAATATTATTTATTTGGATCTTGGTTAGTCTAGCTAAAGTTTTGTTGATTTTATCTTTAAAGAATTCATTTCATTGACCTTTTATATATTTTAAGTCTCTACTTCATTTGTTTGTGTTTTGGTCTTTGGTGTTTCTTTCCTTTGGAATTGGTTGGTTCTTGCTTTTCTAGTTCCTTAAGTTGTATTGGTAGGTTGTTTATTTTTTGCTGTGATCCCATAGGTTTTGGTATGTTATGTTTTCATTTTCAGTTGTTTCATGAAAATTTTGAATTCCCTTTCTGATTTCTTCATTGATCATTCAATACAGTGTTGTTTACTTTCCATGTATTTGTACAATATCTAAAGATCTTCTTGTTATTGATTCCCAGCTTTAACCCATTATGATCAAAGAAGTCATATTTTATAATTTTAATTTTTTTGAATGTGTTAAGACTTCTTTTGTGGCCTAACACGTGGTCTATCCTGGAGAATGTTCCATATGCTGATTATATGAGAGTGTATTATAAACTTCTTGGATAAAATATTCCTTAAATGTCTATTAGGTCATTTTGTTCTGTAGTATAGTTTCACGTATTATTATCTCACATCTCCTGTGCATCAGGAATTTGAGCACGGGTTGCTTGGGTCTTCTACTCAAGGTTTCTCAAAGATTGCATGAAGTTGCCAGCTGGGCTATGCTCTCATTTGAGGCTCAATGGGGGGAGAACCTGCTTGCAAGTACTCTTGGGTTGCTGGCAAAATTATTTTGTTGTGGCTCTAGAAATGCTACTTTCTTGTTAACTGTTGGCTAGAAGCTGCCTTCAGATTCTAGAGGCCACCCAGAGTTTGCTGTCATGGCTCTCAAAATATGGCCACTTACTTCTTCAAGGCCAGCAATGAAAACCTCTCTAGTGTGTACTCGCAAGATGGAACTTTATATAAATGCATCATAACATAACCACAAGCATGGCATCCCATCACCTTTTCCATATTCTATTGGTTAGGAACAATTCACAGATCCTGCTCATACTCAAGGGGATGGGATTATACACAGGCTTGAACACCAGGAGGCAGACATCATGGGTCCATCCTCAGTTCTGTCCAGGACCATATTCCATGTGATTCTTGTGTAGAGCAAGGTCTGTCTACAACACCATCTAGAGCTCTGTTGGTCACTGATGTTTGCATTTCACTTGTGGCATCTCACCATTAATAATGCCTGTACCTTATTTTATGACTTTTAATAGCTGCATACATATTTTGTAGTACGGATAAATGACAATGTATTCAATATTTCATTAGTTGATTTATATTCAGGTTGTTGCTTCCCATTTTTCTCCACTGTAATTGACATCTTTTTGCACACTGCCTTAGGAAGCGGTACTTTATTTTTCAACAGGAATTGAGACATTGTGGCCTAAAGACCAAATCTGGTCTGCTGCCTGGCTTTGTACAGCCTAAGAGCCAAGACAATTTTTTTTTAATTTTTAAGTTTGTTTAAAAGAAGAAGAAAAATATACGACAGAGACCATATGTGTCCCTCAGTGCCTGAAATATTTACCATTTTACATTTAATGGAAAAATCTGGCCAATTCTAGTATGTAGAATATGCTACTAAGGAGTAGGGAGGCATGTTTTATGCATCTTGCAGTTAACAAATGGTACCAGATTACTTTTTCAAAATACTGTAGCTGATCAGACTATCCTAGTGTGCTGGATATTGTTTTCCCTTTCAAATTCAGTTAATCAGTTGGATGGCAAAGTGCATGACTTATTGCTTCAATTTGAATTTTCATAATAACTAGACCAGCTGAGCATTTTCAAACATGTATTCACTTTTGGATTTTTTTCTTTTTGAAATATATATTCATTCTGTTTTTTCTTTGCTATTTTTATTGTGTTATCTATTCTACATTCCATAAATAGGTAGCAAGGGCA
The DNA here is from genome assembly GCF_053883595.1 of Heterocephalus glaber. Classification (NCBI taxonomy): domain Eukaryota; kingdom Metazoa; phylum Chordata; class Mammalia; order Rodentia; family Bathyergidae; genus Heterocephalus; species Heterocephalus glaber. The sequence goes on along the minus strand of NW_028258369.1, from coordinate 20,300,222 downwards.
ATAGAAGCCATGCTCAGTGGCAGGTGCTGTAAATGCAGCAGTGAATGCCCTTGAGAAGTCTTTCAGGCACTTTTAAAAGATGCTTTAGGATGGATAATAATTCCAACAAATAGATATGATTTTTACTTTAGAAGTAGTCAAACAGAACATATCTGACTTTTCTTGCTTAGGAAATTCTCCTCTGCCTCTTATTGATACAAAATTCCTCCTAAAGTTTCTTTTACATTAGTAAAAATGATTTGACTGGCCTGTAATCCCAGCACTCAGGAAGACTGAGACAGGAAGCTTGCAAGTTCAAGCCTAGCCTGAGCAGTTTATTGACTTGGCAAGACATTGTCTCAAAATTTAAAAAGCAGGAGAGGGCTGGGGATATAACCCGATGCAAAGGCCCTGGGTTTAATCTCTGGAACTGCAAAAACAAATAAGACTATTTGGCTTATTTATTTTGATGAGAGAATTCTTATAGGATATTTTAATATACTACATGGCAAGCTCTTTTTTTATTATTGTTGATTTTTCTTAGAAATTTAATTTTCTACATGAACTTTCAAATCATTTTATCTAGCTTTTCCAACCCATAAAAATAATTTTGAGCCTTGTTTTTGATCACTTCTTCAGATTATTCCACTTGTTTCCTTGACAAAAACTTATAGCACAGTGTTGAGTGGGGTGGTCAAACCGAGCATTCTTTGTTTTCTTCCTGATTTTGCAAGGACTATTTTGGAATTGCTTCACTTAAAATCATGTTTGCTGTTGGCCTCCAGAAATAAAGTTTCTTTTATTTCTATTTAACTGAAAATTATATTATGAGTGGCTGTTGAAATTTATAAGATTTCTTTTGAATAATGCATTGATTTTTTTTCCTTTTCTTTTTAAAAAGAGTAACCACATTGATAGATTTCCTGCTGTTGGAATATTCTTCCATACCTGAAATTAACTTTCTCTGGTAGTGGTGCTTATTTATTTATTTGAAAATAATGCTAGGCTTTGTTGGTGAATGATAGAATTACTATAGAGATTTTTGTGTTATATTAGGGCATAGAAGAAAGCTTATACCACATTCATATAGTTCAATAAAGAATTTTTAATATTTTCTTTTATCTGAAATGATTGAAGTATATAACAAGTGTCTATTTTTTTGTGTTTGATGGAATTAAATTATAAAACTAGTATGATCTGATATTGTGTAAATGTAGATTATTAATTACTTTTCCACTAACTATAATTAATGTTTTACCTTTTCAGGTTTTCGACTCTTGCTTATGCTAATTTTCATAATTCATGTTTTATTAGGAAATTATCACTTTTCCTTTAAATAATCTTACTTTTTGTCACTGAAAAAATATACTCTTTATAAAAAATATTCTAAATTTATGGTTTTCTTTGTTCTTTCTTTTTGAAATTCTTTTATTGGTACATTTTAGGTATACAATACATTTACATTTATCATTGGGTGCTTGTACCTGTACATGATGTATCTTGTTTCTTATTTTTTCCCCCATTCCCTGTGCGCCCTTCACCCCCTCCACCCTTCCCTATTTAGATAGATTTCGTTTCCATTTTTTTTTCTTTTCTCATAATTTTTCCTTTTCCTTCTTTCCTTTCCCCTTTCCCTCCCACCACCCGTACACCTTTGGACCTTTTCCTATTTCAAATTATCAATTATTTGTTTTAATCATTTTAATCCTTATTTACACTTTCAGTTTCTCACACTAGGGAAACTATTCTGTCTTTACACATGTGTGTCCTATTTATTTCACTTAAGAGAAGATATAGAAATTTTAAACACCCCAATTACAATGAGTGAAATTGAAACTGTAATAAAAAATTTACCAACAAAAAAAAGCCCAGGTCCTGATGGCTTCACTGCTGAATTCTACAAGACATTTAAAGAACTATCACCATTACTCTTTAAACTCATCAAGGAAATTGAAAGGGAAGCAAAGCTTCCAAATTCATTCCTCGAAGCAAGTGTGACTTTGATTTCAAAACCAGGGAAAGACACAACCCAAAAAGAGAACTACAGGTCAATCTCCCTAATGAACATAGATGCAAAATTCCTCAACAAGATACTGGCAAACAGAATACAGAGGGTCATCAAGAAGATCGTACACCCTGACCAAGTCGGATTTCTCCCAGGGATACAAGGATGGTTCAACATTTGTAAATCAATAAATGTGATACACTATATTAACAGAGTCTAGGACAAAAACCATAGGATCATCTCAATAGATGAAGAAAAGGCATTTGACAAAATCCAACACCCATTCATGATAAAAACCCTACAGAAAATTGGAATAGAAGGTCTTTATCTCAACCTGATTAAGGCTATCTATGAAAAACCAACAGCCAACATCATACTAAATGGTCAAAAACTGAAAACTTTCATGCTAAAATCTTTGTTATTTCTGACAAAATGCTGAATATTTTGCTTGAGAGTAACTCATTTATTTTAGCTTTACTTTTTAAAAACTTGAGATTATTAAAATGTACTTTATACACAGTAATATTCATCTTTCTCACAACACAGTTCAATTTTTGACAAATCATATGGTTGTCTAAGTACTACCACATGATGCTATAGAACATTTCCATCATTTCGAGAAGTTCCCTTAGGCCCTTTTGCAGTTAACCCCTCTCCTCACTTGAAACCCTAGGCAAGCAATGATTCATTCTGTGTCTCCATAATTTTGCCTTTTCCAGAATGACATATAAATAGAATCAGAGAAGGCAGAATACAGTTAGCATAATGTGTTTGAATTCAGATATAAATAGTACATAAAAATAGTACATTCTTTTTCATTGCCAAGTAGTGGCCCATTGTATGGATGTTCAAACATTTGTTTCCATTAGCCCAGTAGACTTTTGTGATGTTTCCATTCTGTGTGTGATTACGAATAAATTGGCTATAAATATTTACCTATAGATTATTGAGTGAAGATGTTTTCATTGCTCTTGTGTCGTTGTTGGATTACTGATTCTTGTGGCTTATGTATTTCTTTATTAGATAGAAGACTTTCATGATATCTATTTCTTATTGAATTTTTCAGTTTGTATCCTTCTATAAATTTATTTCATCTAAATTGTCAAGTTTGCAATATTGTCACTTTGGCCATTTAATATCTGTAGGATTTGTAGAGATGTTTCTTCTTTTTTTTAACTTTTGTTTTCCTTTCTTTTTGTTTCACTCTCTAGAAGTTTATCAGCTATATTGATAACTTAAAACTCCAGATTCTGGTGATACTGATTTCCTCTCTTTTTGAATTTCATTGATTTCTGCTTTTTATCTTTGCTATTTTCTTCCTGCTGCTTACTTTGTTTTAAATTTGGTCTTTTTAAAAAAATCATTGCAAGTGAAAGCTTAGATAATTCACTTCAGACATTCTATTTTTATAATATAAGCAAGTAATTGTATAAATTTCTCTAAGCATGGATTAAAATACACCCTGAATATTTTCATGTTATATACTTAATTGATCAGTTAAAAAAGTTTTCTAATTTATAGTTTGACTTCTCCTATTACCTAAGAGTTATTTAGAAATGGTCTTTTTAAATAAACTTTTAAATATTTGGAGATTTGTATATATCTTTACTCTATTAATTTCTAATTTTATTCTATTGTCATCCAGGGGCATATTTGTTATTATTTCAAAACTTTAAAATTTTTCAAGGCTTGTTCTATGACCCAAAATATAGTTAATCTTGCTAAATATCCAAATAACACTTGAAAAGAATGTCTATTCTGCAGTTACCAGGTGGAGTGGTCTATAAAGTTAATTAAGTTAATTGGAAATGCTGGTCATTTATTGCTGATTTTCTGTCTACTGGCTTAATTGATCACTGAGTGAAGAATGTTGAAGTCTCCAACCACTACTAAGGATTTGTCTATCTCTCCTCTCAAAGCTATCATTTTCTGCTTCACAAATTCTGAAGATCTGTTGTAAGATGCAGACAATTTAAGGTTGGTATCTTTTCTTGGAGAATCGACCCATTTATTATGCAGCATCTTTATTTATTTCTGAAAAATTCTTTGTTTTTAAGTCTAATTTGTCTCTTAATACAGTCACCCCAGGTTTGTTTCCACTAGTGTTTGCGTGCTGTACCTTTTGTTATATCGGTACTTTCAAACTCACCTATGTCTTCACCATTTCAAGTGAGTATCTTATAGATTGCATATAGTGCAGGATAGGTAAACACAGAGTTTTTCTTGAATCACAGTATCTTTGGGAAATGTGAATGTGATCAATTCATTTAAAGGGCTGAAAGAAGGCAGACCTGGGAACAGGGAAACAAGCTCTGAAATGATAAAGGAAACAGAATTCAGCCCATGTATGGAACCAGGGCAGGAATACTGAGTTGTGACCTGAGATGTTGGGCAAGTCAGCAACACAGCATTGAGTGAAAGTCCAAGGAGAGTCCTGCTGCCACCTAGGAAGTCCAAGTTCGTATTGGAGGTCAAATCAGAAGGAGTTCAAGGTCAGAGAATTTATGGTAGCCACTGAGAACTGAAGGAGGGTGGAACTCTGCAGTGCTGCAGTGCAGAACAGGGAGGCTGGTTTCTGGAAAGGTGAGTGGAACTACTGGGAAGTGGGGCACTAAGCCAGCCAGGTCCCTGACTTCAGAGATAGTACAGTCTGCTAGCAGGGGGGTGGGGGCATGAGCAGAAATGATGAACAAAGCTTGCACAAGAAATGCTAAATCAAAACTGACAAACATGTAGGGAGGCACAGATTTGTTTATGAATCAGTATTAGGGGGATTTGATTCAGGCAGAGAGATCAAGGAAACATTCCCCAGTAATCGAAGGTTGAGAGGTGAGCTGAAATGTTAGTGGCACCTCAGAAGTAGAGGTAGCCAACTATAATAGCTATAATACCCAATGTGACCAGTGTGCAGGGAATAAGGGGAGAATTGTCCAAGGTGATGCTGATGATATATGCAGGCACAAATCCATGGAGAGGCTTATGCATACTATGGAAAAGTGTCCTAGAAAGTAGGTGTTAAACTTTGGAGGGTTAGTCAATTTATGGAGGGTGGGAGTGTGGGAGTGAGGATGAGAATGGTGGAAAGAATATGTTGAGATGTGTGATATGATCCAACTTAGAAATTACTTTAGCTGCTCTGGGGGATGAATTGAAGGAGAAAATGTGATGTGGATTACAGGTTATTTCAGCTGTAGTGGTAAGTAACAGGGAAGCTCAGATTTAGAGGTTATGTGCAGAAATAGAGAGGAGTAAGTAAGTTGAAGGAATATTTAAGTGATAAAGTCAACAAATTTTGGTGATGGATTGGATGTGGATGGGGAGAAAGATAACAAATCTTCAGCTTTTGGTTCATGCAACCTTTTGGCTACAAGGAAACTGTTGGGGGAATCATGAGCACAATTCTGGATATATTGAACTTGAGGGCCCTTTAGACACCCAAAAATGATTGCCAAAAACTAAGTCAGTGTGTAGGATTAAGCTCAATGGAGAAATCAGACATAGAGATTTGAATTTGGGAGCCAGCTACACAAGAGTGTGACTGAAGTGATGTTGTGGAGGGCACAGCCTAGGGAAGAATTAAAAAAGAACTAAGTGGTCAGTATCTCAAAAAGCTGCTGCATGTCAAGAGGAAGTCAATCAAATATCTAAGAAAGTTTGGGCTTTATTGATGTGGGTACCATTTTTAATGTCAGTGAGACTGTTTGGTGAAACAAAACACTACATTTCCACCGAAATATGGGGAGGTTCAATGGTAGGTGCAAAATCCGAAGCAGCAGGTGTGAGCAGCCCTTTGAGATGTTGGACAGAGACGAGGACATGTGGGAGGGCAGAAGTTGGAAAGAGAATAAAATTAGTGAAGGGGAAGATGAGCATTATTATTTGAAATGCTTTAGTGAAATTGAACAGCTTTTAATGACTATAATCAAAATTGAGCTTTGAGAATAAATAGACTGTGCAAGAGAACCAGTGTTCATTAAGTCATTTTCCTGTGCTGCTCCTTAATTGGTAATTGGTTTTTGGCCATGACATATTTACTCATTAATTGTGATGCTTCCTATTTAATCATGCTTCAATAATTCTCTTTGGAGGACATGGTTGAAAAGGACCCAAAGAGAGATCTTAATTCCTTTCATAATTTGCCTGTACTGAGCTAGAACAACTATAAGAAGAATACTTCTCAATCTCATTTTTATTTTACACTCTTAAATGTGCATCCCATAGTGAGAATGATACTCAAGAGAAAGGGATTTTGCAAATTATACATGTCTCTTTTTGTGCTCCTAGTATAATTACAAGCAACCACCTTCTTCAGCACATGTTACTTATATATTAAAAAAGATGAGATGAGAGCCACCCTGTGTAGTGTATGACATCCCTCCAAGCTAACTTTAAAATGTGATTAATTATGGTGGTGTCTGCTCAGTTTCAAAAGTTCAAATTAAATATGCTTCAAAATGGTTATCAAAAAGAGTATATTTTACATAACTGACACTTGTGAGAGGGGCTGACTTGAGTTAAAATTATGAAGGAAATAAAGCTAATCATTAGAGCCTGGCACACTCCAACCTAGTCTGTTGAATGAACAAATCTTCTAATACCCATTGAGTGGTCCTGTCTTAAGCACTCCATAACCAACTCTCCACAGGTTCTGTGATTTGACAGAATTGATGTAGTTCAATGTTGGAAAAGACTTTTAGAGCTTGCTGAGACATGAAAGGACGCAGCTGAATCATGGCTAACAAGGAGTTAAGGAACACCACCAGTCTAGTTCAGTGTCTACCTTAGTAGGGGTCAGCAAAATATAGCCCAGAAGCCAAGACCAGCCCAATACCTGTTCTTGTAAATAAAGTTTTATTGAAACACAACCACAGCCATCTATTTACATGTTCTCTATGGCTGTTTTCCCTCTGTATTCACACTGGAATAGTTGCCACAGAGACTGTATAGCACACAAATTAAATTATCTGCCCCCTTAAAATGCCCAGCCTTGGCTGTTAATCCTGGCTGTTCTGTAGACTAACTTATTTCTTTTAAGAAAAAAATACAGGTTGCTGGATCATACTCCCAACCTTCTCATTCCTGATCTTTCAGGATGGAATCCAGGAATTAATAGGTGCAGAAAGGCGATTTTAACGCAAAGTCAGATGGAAGATCCTGGATTACACCACCTTGCCTCTAATGCGTGTTGCCTTGAAAACATATTTCAAGCTGTATTTGCCTTTTTATGTGGGCTGTGAGGTTGGGAAAAGCTCTACAAAGCAGCACCTCACAAACTATCCCTAGTATCAGAATCTCCTGCAGTTGCTTGTTACCACTTCGATTGCTTGGTCCTACCCACAGAGCTTCTGACCAGCAGGCCTGGAGGGAAGCAAAACTGGCATTCTGAACAGGCTGGCAGCAGTCCTGATGCATAGCACTGTCCTAGACCGAAAGGACTCACAGTGCTAAGATGCAAGTCCAGTCCTGTGGATTATCAGATGCGCTTGGGCATGGAGTTATGGAGCAGCTGCTGGGACTGTCCCAGAGCATGCTGAAAAGACCACCACTCTTCTACTGATAGCCTCTCCAAACCACCTATAAATGTTGGCATCAAGTGATCCTTGCTCTAGGCTTCCACTCCTTCATTGGTTTTCTATCATCGTATTTAAAAATTCCTTGTGGAATATTTTTAATCTTGTAAAATAACTGTACTGTGAAGGGAGAGGGGCAGTAGATATGAGACAGTCTCGGATGTTATAGAAAATGAACTGTGTGTCACAAAATAGTACGAAAAATGAGCAGAACTTGAAGATGTACTTGTAAAAATCATAATGAATAAAAAAGCTACAGACACAGGCAGAGACCTGTTTTGGGTGCCACAAAAAATGATTTTATTTTCAACCAGGAAGCAACAGCAATCAAGAGAAGAGTCTGGACTGAGGGCATGGCGGCGTGACCCAAGCATCAGGGGTTGAATTTGTCCAGGTGCAAGGAGTCATAAAGAAAGCCAGCTTCTCACTTCTGAACTAAGCTCACCCAGATCTCGATACTTATCAGTGTCTCCCACTTACACAGGCGTGGCTTGCTCCACAGATTTTAGATTTTCATAAGCATTTTGTAAATGTTCTTGAGAGTGAAGGGGCCACCGCACTGAAGGTTTTGAACTGATGACTCCTGCTTTTTCTTTGTTGCTTTTTGCTCTAGCAGGCACTGAATCACTTACTGAAAGAGTAAAAGGCATTTATGAGAGTTTTACATTTACAAAAAGCCAACAACCAGGAGTGTCCGAACGGGATACACCTTAAAATTTGGGCCAGATAACTCTTTGTGTGGGGAACTATGCTGTGTTCTGTAGGATGTTTAATGTCATCCCAGACCTCTACCCCCTAGATGCCAGTAGCACTGTTTCTCCCAATTTTGACAAGCAAAATTGATTCCACACATGACCAGTTGTCTCCTCAGGGGCAAAATCAAGTCCTGGATGAGAAGCACTGTTTTCAAGAAATTCCTCCTGCTGTCACCATTGTCTTTGTATGCTTTTTAATGTTTTATCAAGGAAGGTCAAGTGCCAACTTCCCAACGCCAAATACACACGAATGTGAGCATACAGGCACGTGTCTCTGTAGGCACTGCACATGTGCCGGAGCTGGGGTGGAATTTCACCTTGAACGGAGGGCACTGGTTCAGTTCTTCAAGAAGTTTAAGGTCAACATATCAGTACCATAATAAAAAGCTTGTTTATACTCAGGCTGTTTCCTCTTCTCCAGCAGAAACCTTCATCAGTGTTTGAAGTCAGTTATTGGAGTCATTTTCTCTTAAAGCCAGAAGAAAAATGTTTCACTAGACTCACCCTCACCTTAATTCACCTTTTAGATTCCTACTTTAATGATATGGCCAGTAACTTTCAACTTTGGATTCAGATTTATGTATTTCTATCTGCTGGGAGTAGAGGTACCATGTTTCTGAGTTCCATTATGAGGACTGGCTACAAAACTTTCAGGGCCCTGTACAAAGTGAAAATACAGGCCCCATGTTGGAAAATTATTAAGAATTTCATGACAGTGAAAGGAGAGCATCAAACCAAGCTTAGGGCTCCTTAGAGCACCAGGGCTCTGGGCAACTGAGCCATTCACACACCCATGATGTCGGCCCTTGCAGCCTTGGTTGGCATTTCATCAACTTTGTTCTATTGATTTATTTGGCACTGCCCTCTCTTTTGTCCCTATATCAAAATGCTTCCTGTGAAGACCTTGAAAAAGAAAATATTGTGACCCTAATCCATTTAAAGAGAATGCATAATTATACTGCAGCAAATGTTTACAGCATATATTTTTTAGACTTTCAAAAAATCCACATGGGAATCTTTTCTACATCATTACAGTTATTAAAGTAAACACTGTGGCTTTTCACCATATACACATTTTCCTGTAAATATGACAACGTGGAAATAGTAACTGCTACATCCATGTTTTTAAGTTAGCCAAGAGTGAGACTTCCACAACAAAATTATAACATAATCTGTCTTGGCCTTATAAAAATAGCCAAACATACCTTATACGGCTTGCAGTGAAAATTTGCGTAGTAACATCTTGACATTGAAAAACATTATATTCACAGAAATAGTGTCCTTCTAGTAAAATGATTTATGTTAACATCATAAGGCAAACTGTAGCACTTATTGGTACCTGGAGACTATGATTTTAAAAACTCAGAAACTGAGTTTTAGACCCTTTTATTTAGAACCTGTAAGTGTACAAAGTGCATTAAAATATCCTTTATCCAGTTACCCAAAATGTATGTAAAAATTACTGAGGCAACCCTTTTGGTTTATTCAGGGAAGGCAAACACACATGGTTTTCATATTGTAAAAAAAAAATCGCGTTAAGTTGCCAGAGAACGATTAGCTTTTTCTCCATTGAGATGTTAATTTTTAGTTGTGATATTGTCTTAAGTAGCTATCAAAATATCCATCTGGGTATAAATAATATAGTAAATATATAGAATCTATTAAGAAAAAGGAGAGCATTTGCTAAGGGAGAGACAGAAGGACACAGGAAACTGGCTTGGTCTCCCTTGAAGTCCAGATTGGCAATATCACCTTTGGCCATGTGATGCTGGAAGAATGGGTCTATTTACTTATTTCAGGGAAACAATTGGTTGATCTGGCTTTAAAAATCACTAAAAACAATGTCTATATCCACCCGTCTGTTCAGTCAATGGCTGACCCAGTAGCCCAGATAAATATTTTAGCAATGAAACCATTTACAGAGGTCACACACATGGTCAAGATAGAATCCATGCCCAAGTCCCAGGCCAAAGACCACTTGAGAAAGACTTAGTTTAGGGACCATTACAATACATTGGATCAGCATGCAAAGAATCTCATCTGACCTTTATTTGATTAGCAAGTTCTATTAGCAGGTTCCTGTGTAGAAATAGTGAGTTTGAATTTTTTTTCATATTACAAGTCTATGGTAAACTATACTAGAATATAGAGGGACGTCTACAATTTTCAAGATGTGTTTAATAAACACATGTTTATAATAACTTTTTAGGCATGTATACGAGTGAACAGTACTTTATGCAATGTCCCTTGTCATTACTAACCCAGAAATATTAAGTGTTTTTCAGTGACTTATATTTAGATGTGGTAGTGGTGACTGGGGCCATGTGCTGATGTCCCAGAGAGCAAAATCAATCCAAAGTGGTGTTGTTACTTGTGACAGTACATGTTTATATACTTAGCCCCTTAGCCCCAGAAGAAAACTTGATTTGGGGAAGGGGAAAATAGGACAACTATTAAATGTAGTGAAGATATTTCGCAGTTCTAAGAAAACTATTAGGAGGAAGAATGAAGTAGTTTCATATCATGAGACAAAATCCTACTTCTGATAAAACACAAATCAGCCTGAATTTTTTATTAATCTGTAGTAGTCAAAGTGACTATTTTCAATTGCGATCTTATTCATAATGTTAGCACAGAGTCCTTAGCCCTGCAAAACGTGGGGAAACATGGGCAAAGGTTTCAGAACCTTTCTTTCCAACATTATCCCATCAGCCATCAGAGGGTAAAGATTGAGCCATGGCTAATTCTGAGGTCCAAAGTCAATTACTTCCACTTTCTCTCTCGCTTACTCTCCATTCTAGTTGATCCAATACATGATTTTTTTTTTTTACATTATAGTTAAAACACTTCAAGTTAAACCAGAGCAAGAAAGCCAGTTTACTTTCCTACTGGGTTCAAAATTATTTTTGTCTTTAAAGCAGCTGCATATTCCGTTATGCACTGTCAAAGTGATAGGACCTACCATGGGCTCAGTATGAAATACTATGTGAGAAAGTGATTAAACATACAAATCTACAAAAGGTGTGTGTGTGTGTGTGTGTGTGTGTACTGTTGTTGTTATTGTTTTTGCAGGCCCACAGACTGTGATGAAACAAAATTTGTAAGAGTTGGTAAACTCATGAGCCTCTTAATGTGCAAAACCAAGTAATTCCTAAGAGTTGTAATCCCAATTATGTTTCTTTTTATAAATAATCTATAGATTTTCCTCTAAATACAAAAAAATTAAAGAAATTATTAAAGCCTGCACTTAATACAAAACACAGTAAAAGAAAAGAAATCTATTTTGAGCCTGTCTCAGCTGATTTCTGGACACTTTCTAGGGAGATTTAATCACACTCTTGAAGCCTGTGTTTTCTCCATCCCCTAAATAGTGGCCTCAAACTCTGTTATCCCCCAGAAAGCAGCTCTGATGGCCAGATGCTCAGGGCAGCTGCTCTGTGCAGTCCAAATGGTCTGGGATAGGAAGACCAGTTATAATCGTCAAACACTTGTTCCACACGGTGAAGGTGGGGCACACAGGCTGCGCAAACGCCACATCAAAGGTGTAGAGGTGGATGGAGTTCAAAGCATCATAGAAAGCAATGGAGCCGTTATCATAGTCCAGCAGGATGCCAACTCGCCGGAGATGCGGGGCGGGCTCGATGGGAATTTCCTTGCTGTTGTGTCTCACCACCCAATTATTGTTGCAGCGGCAGAGGGCCCAGGAAGCAGAGTTCTTCCCAATCCATTCGTGCTTCGGGGCTGATTTGTAGGCAAGGCCAATGGCATACCTAGAGAGACAGAACAGTGACACTAAAATCAATAAGCCACAGTGCACATGTGTGTAAATCCATTCTGTGGTCCTCAGGGGTCATAAAAAAGAGATCATCTGTTGTCCCTGTTCTTTCTCTTTATGTGGAAGCTTGGCAAAAACCCAACACCTGTGCTCCTCATCTTCTTCCCTCCTAAACACAGAGTGGGTGTACAGAGTCAGTGTATTTACTCACCATCCTGTTTTCAGCTCATACACTGCAAGAGAATTTGAATTTTGTGTTTTGCTATTTTATTTTTTCTCTCATAAGTTACTGCACATTCAATTTGCTGGACCAGTGACAACCAATAGAACTTCCTGCAATGACTGAAGTATGCTACTCTGTTCAGTGCGGTAGCCATGAGCCACATGGGCTATTGAGCACTTGAACTGTGGCTGCTAAGACTGAGAAACTCAACTTTAAATGTATAGATGTTCCCCAACACAGGAGGGTTGACTTGAAGAGTTTTTGACTTTATAATGGTACAAAAGTGAGATACATTTAGTAGAAACTATCCTTCAAATTCTGAATTTTGATCATTTCCTGGACTAGTGAAATGCAGTATGCTCTCACTATGCTGGGCAGTAGCACAGTATTTTCATTTTACCATGGCATTATCAGGGTGTAACTTCATAGTAAAGCAAAGGGGCATCGGCATTTAATTTTAATTAAATGATTAAAATAATTAAATGATTTAAATAGCTACATGCAGCTCTCGGTTACTGTATCGGACAGGATAACTCAAAACTTGTCCTTTTGACCTTCTTTAAACTTTTCAGTTGACACTGTATCTGTCATTTCCCATGACTTTGAGTGCACTTGCAAAGGCAAGCAGGAAGAATGATTTTTCATTTAGCAGGATAAATCCCTTGTCATCACTCTGTCTCAGTTTCTCATCTATATCATAGGGATAATGATAGTCTCCATCTCCCAGGATTATTTTATGCATTAAAAGAAAAAATGCATTCTAAATCTTGAGTACAAAGCCTGATATGTAATAGTCAGTAAACATTACTTTATTATTATTTTCTGGTGACACATACATAATTAGTACTAGAATCAGAATTTGAATCTAGGATTACCCAAAAGGCCACAAACTTAAATGACACTCTGTAATCCCTTCCTTCACCAGAAATTGTGCAATCCATCATTGCCAAAACATTTCTGATTATATTTTCTACTACATTTTTTAGATTTTTAAAATATCTTTGAGCGACACAAATCCAATTATTCTAAATATTCTATCACTGCTTAAAAATAAAAATCTTAAGGATTTTTTCTACCATGTCCTAAGCTTCTCAATCTCTTTTTACCTCTCTGAGACATGCCCTGTAATATTCAAAGCATTTCAGTTATTAAGATAAGCAAAACACATCACTTTTAATAAAGAGTGAATGACTCACAGTTCAACTTTTAATACGTTATAGCAGAAACCGGTGTAATTGGATATTGACATATGGCACCTGACTCAGCGCAGAGAGAAAAACTTCATTGGTCTTTGTTAAAATGACATTCTTTTAAAAATCACATTAGATTTAAAATACAATCACTGTAAGAGTGGCATGTTAAAATGAAAATTAATACAACATGCCATCGCTGAATTCTTAGAGAAGACAGAATGGATAATCCGTTAAACCCGTGTGCCAGCTAGTTTCTTGTCAATGCAACATCCTCTCTTCCCTCTTGTCATCCTTCTCATCCTCCCAGGGAGAATTCCAGGCTGTGTTTCTCACAACGCCCTTTCCTGTAGGAGTCTGGGTCAGGTTCTGCTATTTCAACGCCTTTGCACAAGATCCAGAAGTTGGAAGAGGAGGAAGAACACTCTTCCAGTGGCAGACTGAGAAAGTGAGGTTTGGTTGTGGAAGCTTCGGATGAGCTCCTGTCTATACCTGCTTTGGGTGTGAGCAGCAGGTCACTGCGACTCCAGGCACTAGGGTGGCAGACTTGCTGACTTGCATCTTGGTTCTGCCAGGGGCTCTGTAAATTTCTGGCTCTCTTCCTCCATGGAAGACCCTGATTGACTTCTGCTTATCTGCTGAGTCCTAACTGATACACTTTGGAAAGGTTTTCACTTTTTAATTTAAACATCTCCCCCCAAAGATGTTCTTCATGCCTTGGCAGACTTTTTTTTTTTTTTCCGGATAATTTGGAGCCTGCATTTGCATCACAAAATAACCATATCTGTATTGTTTCTTTCTTGTTGCTGTGCACTATTTTAATCTTTTATTAAAGAACTTGGGTGTTATTTTCCATTTCAATCGTAACAACCCTATGTGGTTGCTTTGGCAGAGATAGCTGACTTCATTTAGCAATGAGAAAACAGAGAAAGTCAAAAGTAGGAGCAAACTCCAGAAATCTTGTGCTGCCCCTCCATTTCCAGTCTAGCAATCATTGCCTGAACCTGTTATTACTGCTTTAGTTAACACCATTTCATAAAACACCAAGAGCACATTAACAGCATTAGAGAGTAGGAAAATTACCAAGTATATAGTCCATTAAGCAAAGAAAAACACCATTATACTATCATTAGTCTGCAAAACTATGTACATTATTTCCACTGCACTTGAAAGGTGCAGGCAGAATCTAATGTTCCATCAGGTGATGCAGTGAGACGTGGAGAATTCAAAAAGTATAAAAATTGTTTCTTAGACAAATGTTAGCACGCCCCATTGCACTGATCATAACGGACATGTTAATTTAAAGTCAGGACTATATTTCATGAGAAAATATATGTGTCATTAGCTGTTGCAAGGTGTCAGCAGCATTTAATCATAGGGGGCCACCCCTTCATTGTTAAAGAAGTGCAGGAAATGTAAAACGATTTTCTACATGAGGATGTTCTGAAATTGACACAATCAGGTTTGTAAAGATCCCAAGTGTGGTAATTACTTGTAAGATTTCTTTTCCTCTCATGAGCTGGTTTTGACATCTGGAGTGTGTTTTAAAGGTAATGGTGATCTGTGTTTAAGTAAGTAAAGTGGATTGGTGGAATTTTCCGCACTATTCATCAATGGCAATGAGATCATAAGAACCAGCTATTATTTATCATAAATAATTATTAATGGTGTTATAATCATTTGGACATTGGATTCCATCCCAGATTAATACAGCACATTAATTAACTAGAAATGTTGGCTTTTTTGCATATTTGTATTTTTCTTTGTGCTTTTATTTTTGCCCCAGAGAAGCTAAAAATTGCTAATGTCAGTCTAGCCCAGAGCCTAGTAGGGTAAAGGATTTGTCCTCCATCCTCTGGAAAGATGTTGGAATTGGAAAATGCTCTGTGTGAAGAAAATCATGAGGCAAATAACATATGAAAACCTACTGGTTTAGCCAATATAGGCACCATTATTAGGAGAGACATGCCACCCAAGCTTACAATCTCACATTTTAGATTTCGGTTAACTGGTACCTGCACTATCGAGGACTTTTATACATTGCATTATTTGCATAGATTTGAATGGAAAGGTCTTTTTAAAATAAGATCTTTATCATGGTTATATCAAAAGAAACACCTTCTTTTGCAGGTGTTTCTTCAGATTATGCAGTTTTGAATGTTGGTTTTATTTTTAAAGCAAGGGTTACAGTATCATTCATTAAATACACTATTATGAGCTGTAAAGAGTAATTGTAATATTTCAAAAAAGTAATCACTGTATTGTGAATAGCAGCATAGCATGGTGATTAGAGGCAGGGATCAGCAAATTACAAGTTGGGGTCAACTCTGGCCTTCTGACTATTTTTAACAAAGAAATTCTATTGGCACACAGCCACACTCATTTGTGCGTATATTGTCTGTGGCTGCTTTCAGCTACAACAGCCAAGTTGAATAGGTTGGACAAAAATCATCCGGTACCCAAAACCAGACATATTGACTCTCTGGGTCCTTTACCAACAGTGTTTTTGGACTTCTGGTTAAGATCCTTGGTGGTAATTCCTGGCTCTGCTATCTATACGTTTTATAATCTTGGGGATGTGCCTCAGTCCCCTTATCTGTAGAACAGGATACTATCAGCATCTACCTTTGTAGGGGTGTTATGATGAATAAATAAGTTAACATCTGTAAAATGCAGTTGTGCCACAGGAAGGCTTTTTAAAAAAGAACAAAACAGATCCCTTTTTGAGCAATATTCAGCAAGCATTTGTGAGGTGGACAGCCAACGGGAGGGATGCCATTTGTACTGGGGATTAGGGAAGGTCAATTTTGCAGAGTTAACAAATTCCAATGCAGATTGCATCCCACCCTTATCCCTTGTCTTGGAGAACTCAATGGGTGAAAGTCACTGGGCTGGCTCTAATAGACCTCTTGAAATTATTTGCAGTCTATGATGATTGCTTCACCCCCCACTCACTCAGCCTTTAGCTTTTTGCACTAATTGACCCAGTCTTGAATCACAAAACATACAAAGCAACAGAAAATATTTTTTTTTAAATGATGGGGATTAGTATTTTAAAGTAGAAATTAGACAAACCTTTTCTCTAAAGGGCCAGGAAGTAAATATTTTCAGCTCTGCAGATGACATGATTCTGTCTTAATTAGTCAACTGTGTCACTGGATCCAAAATGCAGCCATAAACAAAAGGCATGAGGATGAGACCCATAATACCTTATTTACAGAAACAGGCCTTAGGTCAGGCCTTGGGTCACTGCACCCATGGGCTGCAGTGTGCTGACCTGTGCTTTAAAGCATGAAAGAGCAGTGTTTGGAAACTACAGCTTTTCCAGGAACCAGAACTCCATGTTCCGTATTGCTTTGGTCAATAGGAATTTAGTGGACATGATGCAAGCAGAGGCTTGAAACGTGCTTTCCCTGATGGGTTATTGAAAAGAACATGGCCTGGGTAACCCAGGCATCCAAGGAAGAGGAAGAGACACAGGACAGTCCTAGACCCAAACTACAGCGAAAAGCAAAGTCTGGTTGTAATATTAGCCTTGATCAGCTAAACCACAGATGTGGGTAGTAGTTAATACTAATACATGGGGGTTGTTTGAAGTCACTGTGTTTTGGCATATTTGTTATATAGCATTATTTTAGTAATAGCTGACCAATACAACCTTTCTACATTTGATTCTTTGGGATGGATGCTGGTGTGGGTTGATGTTCTGACAAAGTATACAATGAAATGCTCCTTTTCACAAAGGAAGACAATAGATATAAGTTGCCTACCATGTGCTTCCGCTTATGACCACTTCCCAGTAATGCCGGCCACTGTCAATGAACACATTTCCAGCCACTCCGTAGCTCCCTTGGCTAGTGAAGCGTTCAGGTGTATGGCTCTTTTTGGATGATGACTCATCCCGTTCTACTGTCAAGTTATCGTGGGACACCTTCAGTTTTCGATGAGCAGATTTGGGATCCAGTTTAAATGGTTGACCTGGAAACAAGTTCACAAATCAAAAAGAGGAAGTAGAAAAGCACTGTTGATTTGAGCATGACCAATAGCATATTTTCATCATCAGATGTAGAAGACTGGAGCAGACCATCCCTCCTTGAGGTGTGCTTCCTATCCCAGAGCAGTATCTTGTATTCAAACAGTGACAGAAGCTTTATCAAGAGCTTTCAAGGGCATTTGCATATAGTTTTCATGATACTCAAAATACAGTTAGAGAGCAGCAGCTCTGTGTAAGGTAGAGTGCTAAGCGCAGTAAGAATGAAGAGGAGCAAGAATGTCTTCATGAGTTTCAGTGTTAGCTCTAAGGGAGCCAGAGGTACTAGGCCAACTATTTAACAATAGCATGGGCGAAGGTCAACCAGAACTCATCATGGGCTGAGGTATCTTTTTCAACCCTTCCAGCTGCAAACAAGCAGTACAGGTACATACTGCCTGGATAGAGTCCTGAAAAGGAGAAGAAAATAAAGACTTTCTTTTCTACCACTGCCACATTTAATGAGGAATAAAGCATATTTATACTCAATAGATTTCAGACTAGAAACCAAACAAATCAAAATTTCAGATCTCACCAAGTAGAATATTATAAAGGTTTACATTATTCTGAGACTGTTAAAAATCAAAGCACTACTCTTAGGAGATTAGAATGACTAAAAAATCCTAAACTTTCAACCCACAGAATCAGGAAAAACATGATAGTGATGTCCAGGTTTTGTTTATTCATATACATAATAAATAAGGCCCTCTCTATTTCATTCTTCATATTTGTATTTTGAAGTTTTAACCACTAAAAAATCTTGGTAGAGTCATCCATAGACAATTCGCTAAAGCTGTTACATCTTTGACAGCTCAGTATTGGGTTGGATTACTACCTGTCTTTCAACACTACATAGGGCACAAGCATTTTAGGCCGGAAATGAGTTGCAACCTGACTCAGATATCACGATGCCTCCCACCAAAATACATGGTGCTGTAGTTGGCAGCTCCTGCCCAGTATACAGCTCCCAGATAATCACAGGCAAAAGTCTGATAAATTTCACTGAGGCAATAGGTGATGCTGGTGGAAAAACAGACCCAGCAATAGGGGAACACTGTGCTTTTTGTCACATGTGGGTAAGCCATAGAATTTCCAGTTGCTACTTGGATAAAAACATAACACCAGCACCTTAAAAATTCTTTTAGATCAGGTGCAAAGGGCCAGGTAGTAAATGTTTTCAGCTATGCAGCCCGTGTGGTATCTTTTGTGGTTACTGCTCAACTCTGTCACCGCAGCAAGGAAGCAGCCATAGATGACAGATAAATGGATGAGAATAGCCAATAAAACTTTATAGTATTTACAAAAATAGGCAGTCAGATTTGGTACTTAAGCTGTGGTTTTACTGACTCTTGATGTCTATATAACCATATGTCTATCTAGCTATATATCTTTATTTATATATCAATATAGCCTTATCTATCTATCTATCTATCTATCTATCTATCTGTCTATCATCACTTTAAAAGGCGGAACTGATAAAAGCCTCAAGTGCCAAGCAGGAGGCATACATTAGCAGAGTCCATAAGACCTGCAGTTTAAATATGGGCTTCTCTTACACACCAATAAGCAAATAACCACCCTCAGGGATGATTGTGACAATTGTTAGAGATAAGCTACGGACTAAGACAAGAAAAATACAAAGATAGCATTTCGTAAGATATTTCCATTGTAAAGATGAAAGACAAATGTGCACTGGACACTACTGGGAAAAACAAGATGAAATTCCATTATGGCACTAGTCATTTATGAAGGTTGAGTGCTGCTTGGCATCCGGCCAGTGAGAAGGAGCAGAATGGCGTAGTAGTACCACAAAGATCGGTCTTGCAAAGGTGAGAACTGCCTGAAGTATCCTGCTTGCCTCGGCTCACATCTCAGCCACTCACACTGCGAGGAGCTTCCCACTAGCCTTTGCTGGCCCAATCCTGTGTTCTCAAGGGGCAAAATTCTGTCTGTACCCCAGATGCATTTCCTGAATAAACCACTACCCACTCTGCCCAAATCCCAGGCTTTTGTTTCAGTAAGGACCAATTCATTCAAGGAGAAAATCAATAGTTACTTTACTAAAGAATTTAATTCATTAGAACATGTGTACAGGGCATGACCCTATTCTGGCCACTGTTCCCTGGTTGGACAATTCTTGCCATAATCTTCTGGCACTTGGCCCACCTGTCAGTCTCCCTTCCTTGTAATCCATGCACCACACCGTAGTGCAAAGGTGTCATTTGATGGGAACCCCTATCCTGCCTCTTTAAACTCTTTGCCCTGTTTCCCACCAACCATTGCTCCTCAAAGAAACTCCCTACAATGACCCATGAGGGTTTCACAATCTGCTTCTTCTTTACAGCTTTCTCGCTCATCTTCCCAAGCCAAGCCTCTTTTACCAAATTTATCAATTTTCTGCTCCACCAACATTATCCCCTTGTCTCCGGCCTTTGCACAAGCTGTTCCCTCTGTATGGAACACTGCCTCCTCTTCACATCTCCTAATCACACCCCACCTTGCAAAGGCCCCAAGGCTGAGTGAGCAGGGGCACCCCTGTAAATCCAGCACCCTCCTAGTTACTCCAGTCTCAGACATCACAAACTGAATGGTGAAGAAAGATGAACATGCTACATTTCCCAATCATCTATGAACCCCTGAGAAATGCACATGCTAAGAAATTGGAGGTCTTCCTAGTATCCACAACATTTTGCACAGCATCTCAAATACACTAGGTGCTCAAGCATATTTTTGAGGGACCTAATACACATTTAAATAAAAACCTGCTGATATGAGTGTGCTTGGGCACTGTGCCATGTGCCATCATGTTATATTTCCTTATTTACTAAGAATTGTTTTTGAGCTTGTCTTTGGACAGCTTATAAATGACACTAAGATGTTCCTATTTTAAAAGTTAAAGAAAAAAGAAAGAAAAGTTAAAGAACATTAAATGCAATTAAATTAAATGCAAATGCAGACTAGATCCTGAAACAGGAAAAGAACCGTAGTGACAACCCTGGTAAAATTCAAATAAAGTCTAGGGTTTAGGTAAGAGTAATGTAACAATGTTAATTTCTTCCAGGTAGTTGTGGGAAAAGTGTCAAAGTTATATAAAATAACATTAACATTACAGTTGCTGGGTATACAGAACTCTCTGTAATGTCTACAGATTTTCTGTGAATCTGTAGTTGTTCCAAAATAAAAAGTTTACTTTAAAATATGAAAAAAAACTAGTCACACAGCCACATGGGTACCAAGTGGTTGAGCCTCAGTCTTTCAATCTTGAAGGTAGTGCTTTCATTATGTCCCTCTAATACTCAGCACATGTTTTCCAGTA
Organism: Heterocephalus glaber; assembly: GCF_053883595.1. Lineage (NCBI taxonomy): Eukaryota > Metazoa > Chordata > Mammalia > Rodentia > Bathyergidae > Heterocephalus > Heterocephalus glaber. The sequence continues at coordinate 20,279,379 of NW_028258369.1, read as the reverse complement.
CACTGAGCAATCAAGGATATGCTTGAGGGTTCCTCTTGAAAAGCACTTAATTGTTCCTGTTTACTGGCTGGTAACTCCACAACACGGCACCATATTAACACACTCTGATTTGCTTTTTCCTGGGAGGTCTTATGCGAAGAAATACTGTGTTACATACCATAACGTTTCTAGATCAAAAAGTTGTAAAGGAAGAAGAGAGGATAAAGCAAAACACATGTAGGCAGAAACAGTACCAGGAAGATGATAGTACTGTGAGACACAAGTATAAGCCAGATAATGTTTTGTAATGGGGGCTGTTCTGTGTATTATGGGATGCCTCCCATCATTTCTGGCCTACTAGATGCCAATAGCACTCTCTCGAGTTGTGACAACCCAAAATATCTCTAGACATTGCTAAATGTCCCCTGGGCACGAGTAGGAAGATAAAGGGCAGAACAGTTCCTGAGCCAGACAGCTACATGGAGTCAAATAAAAACTTTCTGAGGAGTTATTAATTTGCTTTTATCTACAGATGAAAAATACCATCCCCAATTTACAGGGCCCCTACTCTATGTCCGGTTTTATACAGACATATTCTGTTTCTCACAAGAACTCCCCCAGGATTATTTTCTTTAAAAATGAGAAGACTGAAGTGCAGAGAGATTAATGCTCTCATGGTCTTGAAGGCAGAGTGACATATTTGGAACCTAGAGGTAGTTGATGAGAATCCCACTACTCCACACTGGCTCTTCCCTTGTTCTTTTGAGGCTGTTAACAGCGCCCAAGACAGAGAAAAGAAAAAAAAGGGGGATGGAGTCAGCTGAAAGGCCAGCAAATGTGAGATGACAGCTCTGCAGAGTTCATGGGACTTACTGTTTGTCTTCAACTTCCCAGGCTCACTGCTGCGGCTGCCCGCCTGGTTGATGGCCTTGACCATGAAGATGTACTTGGTACCGCTCTGCAGACCATGCACTGTGTAGTGATTCTGCTTAATATTGGGCACGATCATCCAACTGTCAGCCGAGTTACACAGACCTGCAAAGACAACAAGACAAGTGCAAACATGGGCAACGTTTGCATAATTTTAGGTTATTTGAACGGTAAGAGTTAACAAGCATGGTGCTTTGTTGCCACTTTTTCCTCAGCCAATAACTGAATGTTTGGTGTCCTATCTACTGCTGGAGGATGATCTGTATTATATGTTCCTATTGTGTGCTTGAGATGGACAAGCCACTTAAAATTGTTATATTGCAAACTCTGGCCCATGCTAATAGAAACAGTCAAGGTGGTTCTGTCTGGGATCTTAAGCACTGCACACGTGTGTGACATGTTATTAGGTGTGGGGGGATAATGAAAGCACTCTATCTTCTCCCCCATTTTCATAAGACCGATCAATTAAATTTTAGATAGCATCGATTCTGAGACTCACAGCTGGTTAGGGTACCTGAGTCATATGCTAGAAGTCAACTTCACTAACATAGATATGGTAGATTGCACTTTTGCCCCTAATTCTTTACTCAGACCTTTATTTAGGCCAAAGGACTGTGATTACTCCCTCTAGGGAAGCGGGATATATTTCCTTGTCACATGGCTTTGGATTTGGTCACATGCCTTGTTTTGGCCAATATGATTAGGCCAAAATAACAATGTTCCAGTTGTGATAGCAAGCATTACAGGGCCTGGAAGGCTTGTGTTGACTACTTGCATCTCTGCCATTGCTATGGGGACAACATTTCTTGGATAGTCTGTCTATTCTAACAGGAGACACCAGGCCAAGGCTGGAGCAAACCCACCAGAGATCATACAACCCCAACCAACCTCCAATGGCAGGAGGCTAAGAAAATGATCATCAGGGTAGGTTGCGATCCTATGTTAGTGTATATTCAGGAGACATTCATGAGAGAGCCCTGGAGAAGCAGCAGCTATAGGCAGCTTAGGGTCCAGAGGAGATCTTGGGAAAGCACCCGCAGGGAGTTTTGGATCATCTGAATCCCTGGGATGGCTGGTTCCAGAGTGGAGTATAGTGCTGCTCTTGCTGCATTCTGTAGGATATGGCTGAAGAGCAGACCAAGGATTTATGATGCTTGGAAGAACATATAGGAAAAAGGAAGCCCATTTTGTTTTGCATCTGGCTGATGCTGGAAACATCTTTTTGGTATCAGGGCCAACTCTCCCTCTCCTCTCTCCACCCATCAATCTCCACTCGATAGACCTTTTTTCCAGCCTCCTGGTTACTGGGCTGTCATGAAGTTTCTTTTCTCTGTTGAATTTCCTTCACCATTCCCTGAGAGAGGGCTGGACCCCTCACTTTCTGAGGGGCCCCAAACTAACCTCCTCTCTCCTTCCTTTGTGGTTGATTTGCAAGTCAAAGGGTTAGTTCCTTTGATCTTGATGCAATTCATACCTTACCAGACGCTCCAGAAGCAGTCCCTTAATCCTTTTTGTGGTCTCACCCATTTGACAATCTAATAAAACCTTTCTGTAAAAAGAAATTCACAAATGCATATACACACTGAACCGCAAATGTTTTCATAGCAATGCAAGGTAGTCACAGGCTTTCTGAAGTCTGTCTTTGAATCACACTAAATATTCCTGGTATTCTCATAGATGAGAAGAGCTTTTATGGTATTTTGTCACCTGTCAAAATTCACCTCATATGATTTATATATTGAATACACTATATTTTCAGGTATATTTCAGGGAATTTTTATATATGCTACTTCTTTTTCATTTCTACCTGTGAATACTTTCACCAATGGACTGCCAGATTTGAAGAAGCAAGCATAAAGCAAGAGAATAATTTGAAACTCGCAGAAGAGTGTGTGTGTGTGTGTGCATGCATGTTTGGAGATCTAGTAAAGCAAGCAGGGCACCACCCACTCTGCCTTCCTCAGTTTCCCCTAGCTCTTAGCCAATTGACAATTTAAAAAAAATCTCCTAGTGGTATAAGGAGCCACAGCAGGTTTTGAACAAATATATCTCCCCATTTTCAGTAGAGCTTTATTGTTAGACTGATATTCAATACAGTGTCTGCAAAGGATATTCCTCCAGATGATAAAATAGATGGACAAGTAACATGCAAAGAAGGCCTTTGACATGGAGACTTTGTGAAAAGCTATCATCTATAGAATCTTGGCAAATTGCACAACTGACCCTTAACACATGACATAAAATACTGGCTTTTCTTTTAAAATGCAATGATGGGTTAGTGCAGTGTGTATTTTTAGGGATAATAACTGTGAACATCTATATGCTGCCACTGTGGAAAACACAAAGCTAAGGCCTTTGCTTTCGATCTCAACCATATGAAGGTAAAATGTTGCCCCTTCTTATAGATGAGCAAACAGATTGAGAGGGGATCAATTTGCTAAAGACTACTGAGCTGGTGAGGTTCAAAGTTGAGATTCAAATTTAGGTTTCTCTCAGTAGCTATCAGTGGAAACAAAGTGAAAATGTTTTCATTTCAGTAAACTTTTTATGGAAATTTGCTCCCTCCTTATTGCAAACTGATCCTATACGCATTAGGACTTCACCATCCTGGTTTAAAGGGCATAAAGAGTTGAACAACCAAGGCTGGGGATTTAGCTCAGTGGCTCTGCCGCCTGCCTCATATGCTCAAGGACCCAGATTCAATCCCTGGTGGAAAAAAGAAGAGTTGAACAACCCTATGAGACTGTCCTGGTTGGATAAATACTAACAGCTTCATGGGTTTCCAGCCATTTTGGAAAATGGGCCATTATGGCATTAAATAAGGCAGGTCTATAGTCTTTGTTAATCTATTTGCATTTATTTTCTTATGGTTATTGCTTTCCAGGAGCAAAATTTATTCACTGGAATTACCCAACATAAAGTTCTGTATGCTCAGTAGTTTTGCTCTTGTTGATATTCTTTAGGCATGGCCTTTTGGAGTCATCCACTTTATTTCTTCATGATGGTTTGGTATTATTTTTCACAGCAGTAGCATGGAAGTCAAGCCAGACCTAGTTTAGCAACTGCAAACCCCTAACTTTCATGGGATAAATATCTTTCTTTCATTTGGGGAATGAAGTGAAGGACTGATACCAAGTAGGGTTCTACAGTGGATTGCCTTCTGGCCCCAATTCCTCACTGCTCACTGTATTGGTGCTGTTTGCTGTGTGAACACAGAGGCCCTCTCATTCTCACTCTAAACTCACTCATGAGACAGAGGCTTAAAACACACATATGCAGTGGGTTCTGCCCTTACCCCTGCACCTCTGCAATCCTTAGGAGGACAGATGGAAATGAGAGACATGGGCAGCAATTGAGCTAGCCCAGTTAGCAGTCTGCCATGAGTCAAAGCCTAGATCAGTAGAACCTTCCAGTTGACCACCAGCTGACTCCAGGTACATGAGCAAAAAGTGCTTGCTGTTATATTGTACTTAGGTCCTGTGGCTGTTGGCTATTCCTTAAAATCCAAGTGATAAAAGGCCTGTCTTTTCAGGATGAGGTGATATGGTTCCCCAATGCCCATGATAATCCGACTCAAGAAATTTCAGGAGAAGCAATTGTTTTTCACTTGCGGGACAAAATGTCTGACATCTACAACTTAGAAGCAAAGAGGTTTATTAAGCTCGTGGTCTCAAAGGAGTCAGTCCATGGTTGGCTGGCTCTAAAGCAGAAAGACAGTGGTGCAAGAGCATGGTGGAGCAGAGCTGCTCACTTCATGGTGGCCAAGAAGCAGAGTAGAGGAACAGCAGAGAGAGGAAAGAGCCAAGGACTAGATATAGACCTCAAAATCATGCCCCCATGACCCACCCAGACATACCTAAGAGCATGCTTTATTAATCCCCTAGGCAGCTCCAAAGCCAATGAAGTTTACAATTAAGCTTAACCATCACAACAACTATCTCTGGCCCCCAGGATTCATACTCACTGGTATTCATGACTTTGTGTGACCCTTTCTTCTTGAGAGTAGGCAACAGCTATGACCTATTGCAAACCAATCAGAATATGGCAAGAGACAAAAGTCTATCACCTTGATAACTCCTGTGAGTATATTACATTATATGGCAATGGTGAAGGGAGTTTGCAGATACTATAAAGATCATTAATCATTTGACTTTGAGTTAATCAAAAAGGAGGTTATTCCAGGTTGGTCTGACCCAATCAAGTGTGTCCTCTACTGGTGAATTGGGGCTAAAAGAATTGAAGTAGCAGACTGTCTCCTTTGCCGGCTTTGAAGAAGCAGGCTGCCATAAATTCTACAACCATACTAAAATAAATACTGGCAACAAACCGAGGAAACTAGGAAGTGGGTTCTTCCTTAGTTGAGTTTTGAGATGAAAACATGACTCAGCCAACACCTTGATTTCAGCCTTGTGAAACCCTAAGAGGATATAGCTCAACTGCACCAGAGCTCTGACCCACGGAAACTGAAATAATAAATGGTACTGTTTGAAGCCACTAGGCTTTGGGAAAATTATTTCACAGCAATAGAAAATTGGTATCACTTTTCCCAAATCAAGCAAAAATAATTTGAAAGAAACTTAATATTCCTCACATGGGGCAAGAACCACCCATTTGGCATAAGATGACTCAAAATGTTTTCTTTTTTGGGTTGTACTGGCACTCATCAATAGTCTGTGTGCTTTCACCATCTTGTGACTCTCATCTTCTTTACGTTTGATATAACCTCTGGTTTAGTTTACCCAATATACTAGCAATATTCACCATATGATATTGAGGAAGTAATTCCTTCAGTGAAGACAAAAAGACATGAATTGTTCTTCCTTCTTCTTGTTGTGATTTCCCTCCCATACTGTAGTGTATACTCGTGTGTAGGTCAGTATGTTATGGTCTCTGTATTAGTTGTTAGGTCTCAGATTTATTATGTAATCATGTAGATGTTATATGTATACTTTGCTTTAAATCAAGTTCCTCATGTTAAATTTATGGTATATGTGTCCAAGATCAGTGAAATATAAACCTATATAGCTGGGAAAATGCATTTAAAAATCATATGTCACCCTTCTGAAGGGCAATGTGGCAATGTCAACCAAAATTAAAGTGCAAATAATCTTTTCCTGGCAATTTTACCTCAAGAGGTTATACTACAGATATGATTCCCTGTGTGTGAAAGGACAAATACTCAAGGGTGTTCACTTAGGCAAGGAATAAGGGCTAAGGATTGGAAAGAGGCAAAATATTCATCAATACAACAAACTTGGTATAAATAAATAAGGGTGCATATTTATAGTAGGATACTAATGCTGCCTCAAGAGGAAATGAGACATTCTTTATATGTACTGAAATAGAATGATCCGTCAGACATGATATTGAGTAAAAAAATAAATAAATAAAACAAGATGAAGAACAGCATGTAGTATGGCATGCACAAAAAAAGATTTTAGAGAATTAGTATTTCTACATGATTTGTTGCAGGGCATATGCAACTGGAGATGAGGAATCCTGGAAGGACAGTGAAATGGGATGTCGAAACATTGCCACAGGACTTGCCTCAAAGAGCACTTTAAGTATTTGAGGACAGCAGTGATATTCCAGGGGAAATGGACCAGCAGCACAGAAGGCATTTCCTTTCCATCTTCACTCTGAGTGCTATTTACAAGTCCTGGCTATTTTCGTCTCAGTGAATTACTACAAATGTTCTAGTTGCTGTCCCTGCTGCTAGTTTTGCTCTGTTCCACCCTATTCGCCACTGTGCTTCTGAGTCACCTGCTAATTGTACAGTCGAGCACACCACTGCCCTGCACAACTACTAGGTTCATAGGGTAAAAGCCAGTTGTTGTGTGGCCTGGGTGACCCTCTGTGACGGTCTCTTGCATCCAAATTAAAATTAAATGACTAATGACACATGCTTTTTGGAGCCAGACTGATATGGGTTTGCGTTCTGGCTCTACTTACTTCTCTCTCTTGGTTTTTCTCTGTCTCTCTTTCCTCACTGAACTCCCCATTCAGGCTGAATCTGTTAAGATCTCCCAGCATGTCCTGCCACTTTATGTCTCCACAGGCTTGCTGCTAAAGATACAGATGTTTGTGAGACCTCTAATTTGCTGCTAGGGAGCCACTCCCTTTCGAGACAATTTAAGCATAATTTTCCCCAAGACCTTCTTGCTCCACCAGTCACTTCTGTCCTCTTTCTATTTGTTATCTACTCGACAGCTGGCCAAAGCTGTTTTTGATGTGAAATTTCACAACATTCCTCCCTTCCATTCAAAATTGCACACTCTTGGAAACTGTAAGATTTTAATTAGAACTTCTAAGAAGGTAGACCAATTAGGGAGAGGAAGGTGAGATGGTCAGAGAGAGGAAGCTGAGAAAAATGGCTACATGGGAGGTTGGAGGAATCATTAGTTGGTATCAGTCATTTACACTTTAGCCAATTAGAAATTGGTGTCTTTGTGCATCATTCTTTTAATTAATCATAAATCAAAGTTCTGTTTTAAGCATCACCTATGCAGAACTACTTGTGCCACCAAAGAACAGTGTAATAAAGAGAGAAAAGGTTTATATAATAAAAGCACATTAAGTTGATATGAATTTCTTCAAAACATCTCTTTATTGAAAAGTGACTGCTATTCTGTTCTAGTCTAGTCTACTTTGACATATCCTATTTCCCTCACTAAAGAAGTTAGAGATTTGTTTTCCTGAAAAGCCATTTCTTCTGCCCCTTTGCTTTTTGCTCCACTGAATTGGAGTAACTGTGGGGTGGAGAGGAGTATTTCCTCCTCATCTCTCGGCCAGCTACTGCTATTGGAGATCACCAAATTGTCCCCGATGCTAAACATTAAACAGTCCTCAGTGAGAGACGGGCTCTCAGAGAGAGCTACAAATTCTTCCCACGTGGGGCCAGCTACTAACATTTGAAGTGAATGAGACCAGGTATGTGGCATTCTTTGGTGATTCATTTTACTAAATCCCTTCTTTTTTCTGAAAATTGTAAAATAACAGTCAGAAAAGTGCATGAAACTAAAATAGTGTAATGACTAAAGCACGTAACTGCTACCCAGAAATTGCTATTATCCCACGAATGCCTAAATATTTCTTCCTAGTGGTGCCATTCTCTGCCCCATTCAAGAAGTAACCATCACCCTGATTGATATTTATAATCTTAACAGATAGGAGTACATTTTAAAGCAAAATAGTTTATTTTGATCTTTAAATTATGAATTGATAAATCAATTCACACTGTATATGTTCTTTTGTTTTCTGCTTCTTTCCTTTAACAATTTATTTGTGAGATTCATCCATGCGGTTTAAAAGAGGCCCCTAATTTCATCAGTATTCAGCCAACTGTTTTATTAGCACAGTACAAGTGCTATCATTTTCTTGGTCAGCAAAGACAAAGCCATTAAATATTACTTCTTTTTTCTTCCTTGTCTTCCCTTGATGTTTAATCTGAAAAATGCAATCTATCTGAAAATAGCTACAGAATTAAGTAGAGAAGTAAGTAGGCCATGAGATACTCACTAACAACATTGGCTTGTCCAGTGAATATGGTGTACTGGAGCTCGTAGGAGACCACACTGAATTCATCATCCGAGGTCCAGTGGACAGTAATTGTGTCATACGAAGCCGTGCAGAGCTCTTCTCTAATTGTGGGGGGGTTGGGAGCTGTGGGGGTAAAGAATGCTCATCAGTTGAGGAGCACACACCACTGGACACTTTCTGAGAAGATATTTGACTGTTGAAGCGAGGCTTTCTAAATAGGCCCATCAGGCCTACTGTCCTAGAGATGGTAACCTTAAATCAGAAAATTTTAGATGACTGGTTATTGATTTTATTTCTAACAAGGAGTATGGCCAGAGCCAGCCAATATAAAATTCTATCAGTTTTTTAAAATGTGAATGTGTTTAAGAGATTAAGCAAACAATACTCTCTTGTGCAGGAGGGAGAATGTGAGAAAGGTGAAAATGATCAAAGTTTGTCATGTCCATGTACACAACTGCCAAATGAAACCCAGCAATCTATATAACCAATATGTACTAATAAAAAAGATATGGAAAAAGGAAACAAGATGAACTTTTGTAGTTTCATTCACTTCAGAGTACTGGCAAACTTTTTCAGCAAAGGGATGGATAGTAAATATTTTAGCCAACTATTTTTATTAGCACAATACAAGTGCTATCACTTTGCAGGTCAGATAGCTGCTGTTGCAACTACTCAACTCTGCCATCATGGCTTTAAAGTACCTGTAGATGATTTGTACACACATGAATATAATCCAGGTTCCAAGACAACTTTATTCAACAGAGGGCTGAATTTAGCCTGTGACTCAAATTGCCAATCCTTAATCTACATGGTACTAGATATTTTTATGTGAAGGTATCCAATCAGAAAAATACTGATATTTATTACCCCATAGCAAATCAAATAAGCATTTGAAAATGTTCTTTCATTGGAGATTTTGATACCTGTTAAGAACTTATTAGTGCAGTCCTATTTTCTTCTTATTTCTCAGTTTATAGGTGATATTTTAAATAAGACCATGATTTACAATCAATAATATCTAAGAAATACACTTTTCTTCCCTAAGGAAAATGTGATTCCTTGGCATTTGATTAACTTGATCACTTTTTATTTCTTTAATGCATTCTGGGGAAGACAATCCTAAATTGTACCAAAACAATAATTTTTTTAATGACTTCCACTGGATTGATTTCAGTAACTTGTTTTATGAGGAGAACATGTGAATAAGAGAGAAGCCTAGGCAATGAATGTTTTGTACTGACAATAATATTTTAGAGCAGGGGTTGGTAAACTATGGCTGTGAGCCAAATTTGGCTTGCTGCCTGTTTTTGTAAATAAAGTTTTATTGGAACACAGCCAGGCTCATTCAGTCATGTATTGTCTGTGGCTGCTTTAGCACAACAGCCAAGTTGAGTAGTTGCAACCATATGGCCTGCAAAGCCTAACACATCTAACATCTGGCCCTTTACTGTCAAAGTTTGCCGACCTTGGGTCTAGAGAACTGATCCAGAGCTTTGCTTTCCATTCTTCTGTACACCAGAACCTAACTTCAAAGGTAGAAACATGTATGCATTCCACAGATGCAGGGCAACCTTTACTTACACTATTGCAGGGTTCTTTTTGGCTCTAAATTCTGATTGGAATCAATGAATCCTAAAGAAACCCAAAGAGGAGGACAAGTTTATGGAAATGGTAAATTTAAAACTCTGTTTTAGTAGTCTTCACTTTGCTGTCTGAAAATGTATCCAGGGTACCATGAGAACCAGTCTGGCGTATTAAGTCAACAAGCTCAGTTTTGCCAAGCGGCTGTTGAATTCCACAAACATTGGTGAGTACCCACAATAGGGAAGGGTCTGCAGTAAGTTGTGCATTGAAAAAGAAGGCCCTATGCAACCCGTAAAGCATTCTTTCATAAATATGTATTTGTACATCTGTCTGCTGAAGTATACACATGCAAAATTTAGGATCATATGGTGTGACTTAGACGTGCATGAATTAGTGACACCAATCAGGAGATGCATTCCATGGAGGCCCAGCTGCATGGTAAAATGTTTTTATTATTGTCTGTGTGGTCCCTGTTGGTTTGGGACCATCCCTGCATGGATCAGTGAGAAAATACTTCTTCTTTCATATCTTAAATAGTGCCTTGAATTATTTCTCCATCGACCATTGTAGAAAGATTTTGTCCTTTCTGAATTGCAATTATATGATTAACTATAAAGAAAACATGAGTTTAAAATAGGCAAGTAGCTGTGAGACACATGGCAGTAGCCGTAATCAGGAAGGTAATGTCACCTCTATGGGTTATTAACTTGACATACCACTTAGAGTCATGTCATAGGGGGAAAAAAACCTTGTTTTCACAGCCCGACAGGCTAACTCTGTTTTGATTGTAAACCCAATGGGTTTGTCCTGAAAAGTCAATACCTAATTTACTGTAAATGAGAACAGCAGCATGCTGCCAATTTCAATACTCACGGTATCAGTACCAGAACTGTTATTTTCTTGCCTTCATCACAAGCACTGCACAAGGAATGGTGGGCTAATACTCCACAAACATTCCATTTCCTGCTTATAAATGTCTGATAAACTATTTGGACTTGGCAGTGTCGACCATGCATCATTTGTTATGGCCAGGATTGATGTTATGGCTAGAAAGAGCCTGAATTTGTATCTGGGGTTGACAGCTCAGAAGGCATAATAGCAGGTACCACATATGGCCTTTAGTTTGGGATAAAGAGCCATTGGCATGATATATGGCATAGTCATTGCACATTACTTACATAGTGAGCAATATCACCAGTGCGCACTGCTTTCATAATTTCCCCATTAATGAATGCTCTTACATTCCTATAGAAATTAAAATGTTCATATATTTTTGGAATACTATTAAGAATTATAGGAAAGTGAGAAGACACATTCTTGTCAAAGAGACATTGATTTTGGGAAGCTTGCCCATGTGCCCGGGCAAATACTTAATTTTCTAGTCTTCTCTGACCTTGGGAAGGACATCACCACATGGGCCTGACCCAGGAGACATAAATGGAAGCTCTCTGGTTGGGGTTTTTGAGAAAGATTTTGTTTTTCTGATAAACAGATTCACTATTTGCCTTTTGCCCCCTGTCTTTTGCCTAGAATTTGAGCATAATGCTTGGAGATAATCATATAGCAAAAATACAAGATAATAAAGATGGCAGAGCAAGAAAAGAGAAAGAGCCTTGTGTCTGAGGTCATCTTCAAACCACTGTCCAGCCCTGGACAGCATGCCTCTGTTCTGTTTCTGTGACAGAAACACTCCTCATTGAGTCACTGTCAGTTGGAGTTTCTGTTGCTTGCAACCAAACTCATTCCCAAATGATGTAAGAAAAGTGGGGAAATTTTAAACAGAATACCATCATGAAAAGCAGCTCAGAGAAAGTCTAGAAGCACTGTCCAATGCATAGTTATGACCTACATGTGGCTGTTTAAATTTTCATTAAATTTAATTAATGTTAAATAAAAGTAAAGATTCACTAGCCACATTTCAAATTTTCAATTGCCCCATATGCCTAATGGTTGATATACTGGGTAGTGCAGATATACAACATTTCTATCATTGAAAAAGGTTCTATTTGATGGTGTCAGTTTAACTATCAGAGCCAGGTATGGTGGTGCATGCATGTAATCTCAGCATGTGGAAGGCTGAGGCAGAAGGATTGCCAGGAGTGCGAGGTCAGCCCGGGCTATATAATAAGTTCAAGGTCAGCCTGAACTACATAGTGAGAACTTGTCTCAAAATAAAACAAAAAATAAACAAATAAATCTCAGAATTAAATGTGCAAAAAGGAAGGCACTATATTCATAAATATTTGAGACCAAGTTTAAGTCCTTACTTTAAATGCTTTTTGAATCAATTTCTTTCTTTCTTAATAGGAGCTGTATGTTTGAAAAAAACCCTGCATAAAATAAGAAGTTTGTGGAATGGCTTGCCATCTTGGCAAATATAGGAAGGCTAAAAGCAGCACCTCGTGTTTTCACGAGGGAAAAATTCTTTTCTTCTGGGTGTACTGCCCTTTGAAGATAGAACTCCTTGCGTTCTATCCACAGACTGTAAAAACAAACGCCATGCAATGCTCCCATTGCCTGCTCCACTTTTCCTGACCACTCACCCACAAACATGCATACACGGGATGGGAGTCGAGAGGCTGACACCACACTCAGCTAGAGACCCTGCTTCAGGGAGGCCCTGTGTTCTCAGTACAGTGCACATCTGGCTTCCCTGTGTACACTGTGCTTTCCTGAGTCACTGTCCTGGTGGCTTTGACTAACACAAATAAGGCTGTCTCCACAGTCCCTGTTCTTTTCACCAGCCAGTGTTCTCAGTTTCTGCTTTAGAGGCTGACAGCAAAGAAACGTTTAGATGTGTTGTTAGGAATAGGAGTAGACTGGGTTTTGTTCTTTTCTTTCTTTCTTTTTTCTTTCATTTGGTGCTTTCTAGGGTTGACCAAAACAGGGAAGGGCAATCAAAAGCAAAGGACCAAAATATGGCACCAGAAATCCCAATGTCATTTTTGTGACATTTGCCAAGATGAAATTCTGTCTTTGGAGTCTGTATAGACCTGAGCCAAAGCCTAATTTTCCCACTCCCTTGCTGTCTGACCCTCAGCAAGATGGCTGGCTTCTACCATTCCCTAAATCACTATTTAGTATTGTGAAGATTAAAATAAGATTGAAAATACAAAAGGGGGGACAAGGTGGATACCCAGTTAGTTAGCTGCCAATTTTTTCTGCTATTGTACTGTGAGAGTCAGATGCCTTATTAACTTGAAATGAAAAACACACCCAAAACCTTACGCATCTCTTTGATAGCCAGCAGGACTATTTTATTTAGCACCCCACATTGAGAGGAAGGGAAATGGTAATAAGCATCCTTTTAATGACTGTGACTCTCTTTTTTTCTCCTGTCCCAAGTTTAGTCTTGGTTAAAACCAAAGAGCGTACAGAAATTGTTTATGGGAATTTTAGAGAGCGTTCCTAAACCAAAAGTACGCACCTCTGGGTTTTACAAAATACACTGATCTGGCGGCAAAGTGTTTGTGTCACTGAAAGTACACAATATTAAAGAGAACATAAAAGACAATACCTGTAAGGTAATCCAGACATTCTAGCAATTTCTTCTCCCGGGAAAAATCTAAGGCAAAGGTGTCAAATGTGTCGTTGAGGTTGATTTCAGGAATTAGGACCTGGGAGGATGCAGTTGCCATGGAGACTCTAATTGAAACAAAACAACTTTTTAGAGATGTCAAGATAGCTTTCACCATCATTGTGTGGGAATAAAAAAACATAAAAGGAAAAGGAATATCATTTTTTAAAAAGTGTTGCTGTTTTTACACACAAGCCTTAAGGAGAAGCTGGGGATGGCAGAACTCAGTAATACAAAGCAAGTGAATACAAGCGTAGAAGAAGCAGGGGAACTGGGAAAAGCAACAGAATAGCTTCCCCTTTCCTTTTTACTGTCGGAAAAAGAATTCCCTGTGGAGACAAAAGAATATTCATATTTCATGCTGCTGTGTATTTAACAGCCTGGCCCCGTCACATCTAACCCCAGCAAGAAGCACATAGCTGCAGGCATTTCTTCACACATCTGTCTGGAAAACTGTTTGTTCCTGCAGACTCGCCCCTGCTCCACTTCAAAGGGGAGTCTCCCCAAATTTCCAACTGCATAAAAGGCAAAGTGAAGATTAAAAAAGAATGTTTCCAGATATTGGATTAGTTTAATCAATTACTAGCCTCCCTCTAAAATAAACATTAAGAAAAGAGTTTTTTGCCTGGCTCGTTTTCATTCTCCTTGTTTTCATTTTTTTGCACCATATTCCCAGCAGATGCCACGGAAAATATTCATGAGCTTTCTCCCAGATTTCCCCAGTGGCTCCACTGAGTCCTCTGTGTCTCAGGCTTTCTGGTTAGGGCTCTCGTGTATAAACGAGAAGGCAAGACTTTGGAAGAGACCAGTTTCCTTCTAGGTGCTCTCAAGTTGATTCGGAAAGTTATGAACAGGAGAACATTTTGACTGATTCAAAGATGCAAATGATTCTCTTAAAACCAAGAAAATCATGGCTGGAAGTACACTACTTCCGAGCATGCCAGACCACTTGTAATCTTGTTGAGTTTGGTATTTTGCTAAGTTCCACAAATTTTAGGGCACTGGGAAGTTTTGTACAAAGAAACCACTTTGAAATGATTTAGCTCTAAATCTAGTTACTTATTTTTAAGCAAATAGCACCGATGGTCATGTATACAAGGCCAGTAGGAGAATTTCAGGTCAGCACATTTCCATTTAAAGTAGAACATTTTCAGTCTAGTTATTCCAAGGGTTATATGTATGCTTAAATCTTTTAGTGGCTCTTAAAGCTTTGGATTTGTGGAAAGTTACTATAGTTTGACTATAAAAATTATACCCGTGGGTATATCCACACAGTAGAATAGTATTCAGCCATGAAAAGGAATGGATTCTGACATACGCTATGCTGTTGATGAACATTGTGCTAAAACTAACAGCACAAAAGACCATATATTGTGTGGTCCACTAGTATTAGATATCCAGGATAGGCAGAATCATACACTTTAAAATGGTTATTTTACTTTATGTGAATTTCACCTCAATAAGAAATTACTTGTGAAATGTTCAAAATTCTTGTAAATATAAGGAAATATGAATTTGTATTCCTGGCAATGTTATATAGGGAGGGAAGAAGATGGATTACCAACAATGGCCTAATTGGTATAGTACTGGGATCCGTAGATGAAACTTTGAAAAGGCATGAACTCTGGAAAGAAAAGTTTCACGTGTATAAATGAAGACAGAGAATTTCACTTCACTTCCTGACTGATTCACCAAGAAGCAGTGAATAGCAGAGCTGAGAGGTTTTATTGACTAATTGTTGCACCCAAAGGGGTTGAGTTGTTGATACTAACAGCTGCTAATTTACAATAATGAATATGAGCACGTTCACTAGTCAAACTGAACTTTCAACAAATATATGTATGATGGCCTTAGAGTATGTCACATACCAAAGAGCCCCAAATATTTGCATCAGTGCACAGAAGTTCAAAGAAATGCTGTGGTGCCATTTGTACTCCTCAAGACACATTTTAAAGTGTTTCATTGCGGCTAATTTAGGGCTGCATTGTTCCGCTCACACATGACAGGCTGGACTGCTCCATATACACAGGTAACCTGGCTTGGGAGTTTCTCCTGCCCCAAAGCAGTAGTAGCTGCTTTGTTCAGGCTCATCCAAAATAGATTTTCTTCCCAACATCCTCCTAATTCTGTGGGCAATAAAGAATTAAATAAAACGTGTCTTCATCAAAGGACGTGTTAAAAAGGCCTGCCTTCTTAACAGTAGGATTGCTGTTTGGGAAGCAGAAGGGTAAAGGTGCCCAGCCTGGGAGGCAAAGACTGACAGCAAGGAGCTGCAGAGATTACTGCAGCTTTTAACACCTACACACTTTTTCTTGATGGAAGGAAAGATACTTACTTATCTTTGGCTACAATTTCAAATTCTTGATCGGAGTGACAGGCAAGAGGAAATCTGCCAAATGCAACATTTTAGGCTGTGATTTTATTGCCCACGCCCTTGTTGCCCATCTCCCCACCTTTTAGATGAATTTCCAACACCCATTTAGGGCTGTTCATGCTATGCCACTGTCTCATTTCCTTGTTTTACACTTGTGTGTCTTTGTGTGTGGGCACGTGTGTGAGTTTGTGCGTGGCATACACATGCCAATGTGTGTGTATGTGGGTGTGTGAAGGTCTTAACATATTGGAGCAAATAGGGCCTTGTCCCACCCTGATACTTAAGAGGGCGGGGTGCACATTGCTCCCAGTTTATAGTTCTGCTTTGAGCTCTAACCTAACCTCTATGACACTTGGCTGTTAGTGACCACATAGGGCCAGTTTTCCAGAAGGTGGAAGAGCAGGGCTTCTACCAAACAAAGCACATCACCATGGTAAAATGCAGTGAGTGGCACTGTGACAAAATGTGTTGTACTCTGGCCAGTTCAGGATTTCCCAAACATGCTTGGTCCCAGAACCTTGTAATCATAATACTTACTAACATTGTCTAGAGACTACACTTCCAAACCCACAGGTGAGGTGTGATCTGATTCTAAGAAATGACATCTTTCTAGAGTTCACAACTAGAGTCCTTAGCTTTATCTTCTGGAAAAGCTTGACAAATCCTTGATCTGCCTGTGGTGGTGAGGAACAGAGGGCTCACCTTAGAGTTGGAAAACCATCTAGGAGCTCTGAAAAATGGATTCTGTTCAGAGGAAATTTTGATAATTTGCTGATAAAAGCAATTCTACTTTTAGATTCTTTGTAAACAGTAGAGCAACATTTTATGCCCAGATTTGATGAATAGTTTTGCTCACTTAACATAATGTTAGAAAAGTGCCTATACAGTCACAGCAAACACCTCTGTGTGCTTGAGAATACAGTGTGTTACATATTAAATTTCATCCAGTGAGTAGGAAGGAAGGAAATTAGCATTTGTTGCACATTCACCTTGTGACAGAAACTGGGTTAATTAGTGTTTTTATTGTATTTCATCCTTATAACACTACATTAAGTAGAAAAATTTGGCCCTATATATGGATTCATTTTCTCATCCGTTCATATTAGGAAGTTTGCAATGTGCTGGGGCTATAATAGTGAAAACAAGATGGCCAGAAATCCTGCCTACTTGGAGCTTATAAACAAAATTAGACTCAGAAGTGTTAATGAGAGGCCTCAATGCTATCCATAATTGCTAGGCAATTAGCACATAGCCAAATAGTTGATTACAAAGCATATGCATCTCCGACAAGCTTGAGGAGCTATCTCTTTTTGGGGCTGCTTGACATTTCTGAATTGAAAACACTTTTTGCAGTTTGGATTCAGCTTTCAGGAAAATGTACACCCTTTAGGTGATTGAATAATATAGGAAAATCTCATCTAAATCTCACTGTAGGAATACCTGCGGGATCTAAAGTTTGCTCTAGGTTCCACACTTGAGTAGAAGAATAAAGGTGATTTGGAAGTACTGTATATAGGAGTGAAATCCTAGGACAGACACAAGAGGAGAGAAAACCAGGAAATCATGTCCTAGAGAAGCATGTGAAATGACAGGTTGAAGAACAGAGACATGCAGACAGACAAGTAGCATTGAAATAAAGACATACAAGAGGGGTCCCACTGAAATATGTAAACAGTACATCAGCTTGCATTTGTACAATGCCTGTGATGCTTGACACCTGTTCTGAGGAATTTCCAGCAAAATTAGCACAATAAAGGTTGCTATTATGAGCCCAATTTCTAAGTAGTAAATAGCTTAAAGAATCACAGTGAAAAGCGAACATTGTGTGGATTTGAACCCAGGTTTCTTACTTTCTTGTCTAAACCTGGGTGCACTTTTACTACATCCCAGCTACCAGAAAGAGAAAAGCTCAGAAATTAACCCAGAAGTTTGACAAATAAGAGATGGGAAGAACGGGGATTGCAGAAACAGAGGGTCAAATAAGGGCTCCCAGCAGAGTTTCACAGGCACCGTATACCGAAACTCAACAGAAGCACATTCTTCAGGGGAAGAGGAATGGAAGTCAGGTTTCCATTCCTGACGAAATGGGCCTGTGAGGAGGGGACCTGAGAGGGCCAGGTACACACTAACCCAGCCAGGTCTTCGGGAGATCACGGGTGCACACGCATGTGCTTGTGCTGGCCTTCATCGTGTGCCCTTCCAGCAGAACTGTCGGAGGGCCTCATTCTCAGCTGCAAGCAGAGTTTATTCATATGACACTTGTCGGAATTTGTTGTATCTTCTAGGATGCAGCTCATAGAAGCCACTTAATCTGGACATCACCCCATTCCCAGGTGGTGACACAGACTCTTGGATTCCAGACTGGGAACCTGACCTAAGTGCTGTTATACTGCCCTGGGTCCACTGCCGTCTTAGTGCTGTTTGAAGTTTTTAACTTTAGGATGACTAATGAGCAGTTGGACACAATTCAGATGAGTGGGGTGCAAACAATTAAACACTCAGGAGTCATGAGGAAAGAAATTGGCCTCTCTTTCCAGTTGGGAGGAGAGCATTTTAAGGGCATTAAAGGGATGATAGCCAGCTGTTATCAATGTCCTTTAGAAGAGATAAGTATCTCATCTGCTGCAAAAGGAATTTTCTCAAATGTAAGAAGTAACACTACAAAGCTCGCTGGCTAGTAGAAGAGTAAAACTATAAAAAATACTGTACACTCCTCATAAAGAACAGTGGAAATGGAAATACCAAGGCCTACCTCTAGATGTTATTTTGAGAATTATTAGCAGAGTGTCTAACACGGGCAATCACTTAATAAATGTTAGTTTCCTTTTTTCTTCTTTGAAGACATTCCAGTCATAAGATGATGAGCATGCTTTCTCCTCTAGGCCATGGGCTGGCAAAGTGGGATCTGCAGACTGTTTTGTAAATGGTTTTATTGGCACGCAGCCACACCCATTTGTTTCCATATTGTCTGGCTGTTGTGGAGCTACGAAGGCAGGGCTGAGTAGTTGTAACCCAGACCTTAGAGCCTGCAAAGCCACAAATATTTACTTTCTGATGCTTTAGAGAAAAAGTTTGTCAATTGGTGCTTTGGGATAAAGACCAGCATGAATGAGCTCTTTGGTCTCTTTTGACCATAGGATTCTATTATTGCTTTGCATAAAGGGCATAGCCAGCCCAACTTAGTTCTTGTCCTTGGATCCACTAGAATTGCTACAGATGTCTGCATCAGTGGAGATGAGTAATTTTATGCCAATCAGGTAGATGTGTTAAAGGAATACTCATCCTTTGCTAGGTTTACTACTGAGCTGGCCCTTTGGATAACATTATTTTTAAGTTCCTTCTGGTAGAATAGAGAGTACTTTAAAAGAAGGCTCTATGAGAGTGACAGTTTGGCCCTTTCTCTGCTGCATTGGTCAACTTTGATATTCTCTGGTGAGGTCCAGCTTCTCAACCAAATAAAAACAGGCCTAACAGAGAACAACATCTATGCAGTAGTTTTTTAGATAAATAACCTGCAGTGGAAGATTCCCTTTTGTATTTTACCTTTATTTCCATTCTGTTACCAAGTATATGATGAGATCAGGTCTGAGAGTCACAACGAATGCTGTTCTTGTGCCAGCATAAGCTCCCCCACCCCCCAAAAGCAGGTTGATTTCATTCTTTCTCACTGGTGGAGATTTGTTTCAAAGACCTTGAAGTCCATGCTGTTACTGAAAGGGCGTAAAAGGGAAGCATCTTTAGCTGGAACTTTAGCAAGGCTCTCTAGTACTCAGCCTTGAAAATGAAAAGAAATGCAAGGCAAAAGCAAGGCCACCTAATCACACCCTGCAAACCAGCAACCAGGAGCCCGGGAACTTCCCAGCAGCCCCTGCACTCACCTCTCTGTGATGTTCTTGGCTGTCTGCAGGAAGCGGGCATGGTCATTCTCCTTCAGAGAGTGTTCTGCTTGTGAGATGAGCGATGTCGACCGCTCAATGCACTGTTTGCAGTTTGCAATCTGCTGAGCAAGTTTGCGAAGCCTCATCACCTTGAACAAAAGAGGCAAGGAGATACATGGTTACATAGCTGGGCTCACTTAGGGAAAAGACACTGGGCTGGACCCTTTGGATGTGGTCATTGTGTTGTACATAAGTCATCTTCCCATGAAAGTTCAGAAAATAAGCATACAGTGAGATCAAATTCTGGAAAGCTCAGTTCTGGGACGCTTGTTTTAAATGTACTTTTTATCTCCTTGAAGAAGTGTTGCTAATTCATTTTACGAGGAAATACTGAATTACTAATTGCTTCCTTGTTGATGGGCAAAAAAGGTGTTGCTCAGTGGCAACTTCCAAAGGGTCACCAGACCTCTTCCATCCACTTTCCACACAATCACTCCAAGACCATAGGGAACCCTGGATCTTGCTCTATCTCAGGTTTTCAGCTGTGCTAGCAAGAAAATAAAACATCTCTATAGGTGCAAATTTGAGGCTTAAGTAAAAACTAGTGTCTAAAAAGTTCTTGGTGATCCATGTAATAAAATTGTAATATAAAAGCATTAGGTATTACTATTTCCCACACTACCTAAAATGCATGTGTTAAATTAGCAGAAAAGAAGTATTTTTCCCATTGATTAATATTTTTCCTGTTGAGCCGATGAGGGAAAGCCAAAAACAACACAGCTGGGCCATTTCCTCTGCTGGGAACGTCATTTCCAGGCACTTTGTGCTTGCTTGATAACTAAGAACTATTTTGATAAGCATTTCCCAGTTGGGATAAAAACGCATATTTACTTCACAACCTCCATTCCAATTCCTGATTCTGTCTTGCTTGAAAATGACCCACAAATGTAATTGACCATAACCTCTCAGGCAGGCCAAGAGAACTCCAAGGTAACCCACTTGACCGTCACTCTGGTATTTGAAAAGTACTAAGAGATGAAGCCCTCTGGCCAGAAGCCAAGTTAAAATTAGACTGCTAATTGCAATTGCCTTGTGCCTAGTGCCCGAATCCACACACCCAGGGACAGGTTTTGGCTGGCTTTATGATAATTCGGGAATGGAAAATAGCCTTGGGTGAAAGGGTAGGGAGACCAGCTAATCTGTCTTACAGACAGGGCTGGCTCAGGCTCCCTTCAGAATTCTTGCTAACCCCAAGAAATTCCTTCTTTCTCCAAGTCATCATTATCATCCCCGGACACCTCTAATCGAAGCGAAGGAAGGAAAGAGATGTCAGAACTTGAGGCCTCTAAGGAACAGCCAATTCCAAGTATGTACTGCAGCAAACAAAGGAAGTCAGTGCTGACTCGAGGGGTGGCAGGCACAAGATTTCAGGCAAAGGTGAGAAAAACTACTGAAAGGAGAGTCAGAGAACAAAATATCAAAATGTCCCGGCAGCCAGTATGTGATCCTAAGCCTGGGAAAAGATTTCACTAATTATAATTGTAGTTACTGCCCCCAATAGATTATGTGTGTACATTAGTTGAATAAAGTAACCCTTACTTTACGCCAAGTAGAATTTAGCTTTTGGCATTATATCCACAGGCAAAGCCAAAGTAGCCCTCTAGTCCAATCCAGGATATTAGAACACACCCATTAGAAATTGTTAGAGGAAGGAAAAATTCCAGGAGGGAAAATAACTTATAATCCTAGAACAAACCAAGTGAATGGGGTATTTAATCAAACAATACAAGGTACAATTACATGGCAAAATTGAAAATGTTCAATAAAATTCTAAAAAAAGAAAATAAGGTCAAAATATTCCTGTAGAATAATAATTTCATGCCAATCACTTATCCTTTGGATATGGCTAGTAGAGACCATACAGATTATAAATGTGATGATGCATATAGACTCTACTTTTGTCTTTTTCTTCTCTTATAATACTGGAAATTAAAAGTGACATAAAAGGAAAAGGAAAAAAAGCCCGAAATTGAGCATAAATTGAAGCAAGACAAAACAAGAGCCTCCGGTGAAAATACCAGAATGTTCTTCAGAGAACATTGGGGAAGAATTTTAACTATAGGTCAGTGTACAATTCCGTCTGATGAACCTGATTGGAGCTTCTCAAACATAGGGTTCAAAGCAGAACAAAACAAATCAGCCAGGATCTTTTTTTAAAGAAAAACTGTAGATGTTAGGGTGTATCTCCAATATTCTGGTTAATGAGTCCTAATTCGCAAAGTGATAGGAGTTTTCATTTCAACAAGCAGTGAATGTTTTTGAATCTTCAGATGGTGAATCATTAGCATGTTCAGGACTAACATTTAGAAAAGCAAGTAGATGAGAAGAGGAGAAAAGTAAATGGTAGAGAGCACTCTTGGTAGAAAGGACAGGTCCGATTTTCTAAAACATTTTTTCCTAACCAGGTGTGGTAGCACACACTTATAATCTCAGTACTCTGGGAGGCTGAGGAAGTGGATCACAAGTTCCAGCTGTCTCAAAAAGGGATGGGGCTCAGTGTGAAGACCTGGGTTAGATCCCTAGTAGGTCCTCCCCCAAAGGATGTGTGTGTGTGTGTGCATGTGCCCTGGGTTGTGAGATATGTATTTCCGAATGTAAGTTACATTATTAAAAGGAGAAAAGAAAAACGTTGCTATAAGTTAGGTGTTCACCAACGATGATGTGTGAGTCAAATCCAGCCTGTTTATGTAATAAAGATTTATTGGCATACTGCCACACTCATTCAGGTATGAAACACCTATGGCTGCTTTTGCGCTGTGACAGTGGGCAGGGGCTGTATGGCAAAGACTAATGGCTTATCAGCCTTTCACAGCAAAAGTTTGCTAACTCCTAGCTGCAGTTATTCTGGCCAGATGAATGGAGCGCCACTCTGAAACACTGTCCTACATGCTACAGCACTGAGTGAAATACTTAGGTTTTCATTAAGCAATACTTTTTAATGTATTATTTTAAAAATTCCGACAAGACACATATTTAAAAGAAATACTAGATAGTGACACAAGATTCTATGTAGGCAAATTTTAATGCTGCAGGGGAAAGTTTTTCCAGCCAACTCTTAGTTTTTCCTTTAAGAAGCGGAATTGTCACAGTAACTTTTGGAATTTATACTACTTAGTGTGGGAATATTTTGTCTGTTACAATCTCCTTTTAATGGGGACACACGGCCATTGCTATCATTTTATTGGTTATTTATTATACCTTACACGCTCTTGTAAAGGCAAGCTTATTTTGCTTTATGTGCTCTGTAATATATATTCATGTCGGTATGTAACCCCCAAAATGTTGTGCCTGAACAATGAATCCTCTCAATTAACACAAATGTCTGAATTGACCATGAGACCTGGACTCAGCATCTCTTCACAGCTATGGAAAGTTTGGCTGTTTAACCCATATTAATTCTCTTACATTTGAAGAGTGGGAGTACATTGAAGGCAGTGAAGAGAACGGCTCCTCTTGCTGATCAGCTGTGGCCTTCATTACAGTAAGTCCCCAACTTCTGAACCCTGGAGTTGTGAACTTTCTCAGATAGGAACAGATTTCGAATTAGGAACAATCTTAGACACAAACAAATTGTGGAAGTAGCTCACGTGTCTGCTGGGCATTGTCACCCAGTTATGGTGCTGTGTGCTCACTTTCAGCACAATGTGTACAGTAGGACAGTGCTCAATCAGAGCCCAGGATGTCCAGAAACCTTATTCATAGTATTTGTGTGTGTGTTTGGTTTTTTTATGCTTTACATTGTATACTTGTGTCAAAGGTGTAGAAGACTCACTTTGTTGGACTTACAAAATGAATCTGACTTACGAACGTTCTCCTGGAATGGAACTCGGTCCTAGGTCAGGGACTTACTGTATTCTACTATTTGTCTGAATGTCACACGCATTGACTCACTTCATCAGGAGTTTGCCATCAGCTCTTGCGGGTGACATGAAACATAACTCGTATTCCCTATTTCTGAGTAAAAAGAGAGAATTCCTTCCTAGGCAGTCTTCTGGCCAGAAACTCCCATATGTGCAAGTATAAAGGCTGTGGAGCTCTTTCTCTCAGAGTGTGTAAAATGTCTGAGAGCAGAAACTAGCAGCATGTGCTAATGTGTTACATTCCACCCACTGCCAACCTTTCCTGTTGCAGGCAGGCTGTGTGGTGAGCAGGTCTCTCTCAGGTTACCAGAGACAGAGGCCAAGGGAAGAGGTCGAGGAGATTTACTTTTGGGGTCACAATCATGCCTGCTTCTCCCTCCAGACTCCCATTTCCAAGGGCTTCTCAGAGGCCCCACCGTCCCTGCCCCTGACTCAGTCTCCTCAGACTGCCTGGCCCCACTCTGGGCCACAGGGTCCCAACCCTACAGTGGGTCTCTGGCCTGCACTTCCCCTCCCTGGCCAGCACTTCAGATTTCCAGGCTGTTGGTGCTCATGTCTTCCCTCTTGGAAACACGCTAGTGACACAGAAGGCTCTGGCTAGGAACTCAGGTCATGGTACATTGGAGTCAATTAGTCCTGCCGCAAATACTAACCCAAAGCAAAGCTGGACTGAGCCTCCTCTTTCCAAAGTACCGTCTGCCTTCTAATAACTGCCTTCTGCAATCATGTCCTCGAACAAATACACTTTTTTTTTTTTTTTTTTTGGTACCGGGGATCAAACTCGGGTCCTTGTGCTTGCAGGGCAGGCGGTGGAACCACTGAGCTAAAGCTCAACCAAATACACTTTTTAAAAAGTGAATAATTTTTAACATACAGAAAAATTTAAAAAGTAAAATGATGAACTGTCTTATGTATGGTACCAGCTTTACCAAATCTCAATATTTTCATCATACCAGGTTCAGATTTTTCAAGAAGAGATAAAATATCTGTAGCACAAAAGGCCCTGTAAGACTTCATTTATATCTCTTCAGAGGAAAACTGTTCCTGAATTCAAAGTTGTGAATTCCTGAGTGCGTTGATGTACTCATGCCTAAACAATGTATGGTGTTCAGGGGTAGTTTATCAAATGTTACATAGTTCTTCTCATTCTATATCAATTATAAAATTTGCCCATGTTTTGCAATTTTCCAGGCTAATATATATCACTAGAGTGATTCGTTCATTTGTTTTAACTTCTGAAGACTTCCATCATATAATATTCAATTTATGTGTTATAATCAGCTTTGAGAAATAATTAACATATAATGAACTGCACATACTTAAAACATACATGTGATTACTTTTTCATTATCAGTCACCACTTGTTTTATGTTTCAGTCTTTGCTTTCATGATTTCATGTTCTAGTTTTTGATCTAAAATAATCCTTTTCATTCTGAGATCTTGTACACATCTTCTGTTAAAATGCTGTCTGTATTTGTTATCAAGGCCATACAATCTGCATAAAATAGGTCTTTTTGTATTTTCTTTTTCAAATTTCTATTAAGTTTGTTGGTACATTTAGGTACACCTTATGATCACATTCATCACTGAGAATCTGTACCTGTACATGATTTATCTTGATTCTTATTTTTTCCCATTCCCCTGCCCTCCCTTCTGAAACAGTTTATGTAAGAATGAGATTATCAATTGCTTGAACTAGAGCCTGGTGTTATTTTGGGGGGCTTGGGGAATATGAGTTGAAGTAGATGTTCAGTTAATGATTAAATATCCTTTGCTTTTTATTTTTTGGCTTATTTAGGTTTTCTACTACTTATTTGCTTAAGTTTTCAAATTGTTGGCATAAAAATCAATACAATTTTCTTCTGTTTAAAAAAATTGTATTGTGTTTAAACTAGACTTTTAACCCCCTCCAATCCCTTTTCCTTTCTTAGTGCTAATACAGCTTTATATATGAATTATTTTTTACAAGTATGAATCCTCTTAATATGGATTGGCAAGCTTTTACTGTAAGGGCCAGATAGTCAATATTTTAGTTTTGGGATTCTACACAGTGTCTCTGTCATACATATATTTCTGTTTTTGTTTTTTTAACAACCTTTTAAAACTGAGGAAAATTCATTTTTATTGGTATTTGTTTCAATGCTAGGCTATGAGCTCTTCACGGCTGACACTGATTTTGTTTTTTAAATTTTCATTTACTTCTATGTTTATTATTTTCATTCTTCTACTGTGATTGACTTTATTCACTGATGCTTTCTCTAACTTTACTTAAAAGCTATTGTCTTCCTTTAATGTATGTTCTTTTCATTTTTTAAGGAATTGAATGTTATCAATTTGCCCTCACATACTTTTTTGCTGCTTAGATATAGCTCTTTCATTGTGGTACATTTCTAACTTTAAGAAAATTATTTTGAAAGTGTATTTTTATAAGAACACATTTTAAAGTTTCCAAATATAAAAACTATTACTCTTATTGGGGATAATATCAAGTTAGATATAATGTATGGTGTTAGAGGAAGAGTTATTTGGTATTCAATCTTTGTAAAATTTGTTGATACGTCCCTTCCAACTAAATATGTGATTATTTTTTATAATATTCCATGTATAGATTTTCATATATTCTTTCCTAATCATTGAGTTCAAACCCAATGGACATCTGCTGAGCTTTAATGTCATTGACTTTTTTGTGTCTTCCTGTACTTGTGAAATTTCACAGACAGAGGTCAAAACTCAGTTTCCAAATTTCTTTTGCATTTGTTCCCTTTATAAGTGTCTATGTTTACCTTCAAAACTGCTCATTTGTTGCTTTCTATTTTTCTTATTTGGTTTCTTTCATCTTTTCACATTTTTTCTTTCAAAATCAAAATTATTCCTTCATTTATCTCTTTGAATATTTGTAAGACTGTTTCTTTTAAGTTTTTTCTTCATTTTTCGCATAAAACTAATTTCATCTCTGAGGTAATGCGGTCTGCTGATTTTATTGGCTATACGTTTAGGAATTTCAGATTCCTTTATTTGCTTCAGAATTGAGCTTAGTTTCAGTTTTGAGGGTAAGAAGACATGTCCTCTCTTTCCCCCTTGTTCAGTCTACCCTATCTAACAGTCTCACAGTTGTCTTTTCCTGGCCCTCAGCATCAGCATTCAGAAATCTGATCTTGTCTTTGTGTTTCTGAGACTCTTCTTTGGTGGGTTATCAGAAAGAGTATCATGTAGGCCTCAACCCAACTACTGACTTGTCCCAGAATCCCGTACCCTGAAGTTTGTTTGCTGAAAGCTGTGACACTAGACAGAGGTTGGCAGAACAAAGTAATACACTGTAAAGTTACCAATGTTTTTGAATACATAGGAGAGTGTTTACAAAGAATATAAATTGTGTATTTTAATATGGCTTACTGTAAAGTCATAAAAATGAAAACATACAAGCAGTAGAAAAGAAACACTATTAACATGTCTACAAAGCAGTATAAGATGCAGTGAAAATAAGGATTTTTGCAGCATAAATTTATATTTGTCTTAATTCTCCCAAGGCATAGGAAGTACTTTATAATTTTAATATTTAAATTCTGGTTCACTTTTAATTTATTTAATGCTGTGATAATTGCTAAGATATAGCAGTAAGTATGAAATGAACCCACTTTCTCACAGCCAAGTGAGATAGAATATAATGGCCATAATAGACATACTAAGCATCCTATTATAACAACACAAAATGGAGTAAGACAGAGACTTCAGAGGGAATTATGGAAAGTGAAGGAAAAATTTACAAAGCCACAATTTACAAAGCCACTGAATTACGGGGGTATATTTTCTTCAGTAAAGAGTACAAAATCTTCTGTCTTAGAAATCATACCTTTCCTTCTTTTATCTTGGTTCCAATAATTTGTCGTCTTTGTTGAATGATCTCAATGAGAAGATCACACTCCTCTGTCAATTTGGCTTCTTGACGTGAAGCATTGACCTATAGGACAAATAAAATGACAAGAGTTAATCTGGCCTTTGTTTTCAGTTAAATGCTCTTTTAATGTATAGTAATATGTTTCTAGTGACACCTGAAATATGTTTTAAATATTAACTGTCCCTCCTATTATGCAAGAATGGCAAATATAGGCTGTATAGATCTACTTCCTTTATTGTACCCTTAGAAAATATTATTTAATGATAATAACCTTTTCTGCCAAGCCAGACTCACAACATGGACATAGCTATTACCAACCAGTTAGAAATTGACATATGAAGTGAAATATATTTGTAATTACTATTTTTATGTTTTGAAAAAAGTATTCAGATTTGTCTTGTTAAACACAAAAAGTTAAAAAAATCTTATTCTTTTATGGAAGACAGATTACTATCAATATCTTTCAAAGAAATTTTCCAAAAGCAATGCACCAAGCTTACACCATAGTTATTTAATATTTAAGTATAACATAAAATTTGTATTTAATCACTATAAAAATATCAAAAACCACAAACAGGATGGTTTGATATTTTATTAGTCTTATGACATAATTTTAAATTTTACTCTTGGTATATATACTTAAAGACCAAGATTCTACACTGAAAACATACCATTCTTGTGTAAAGGTGGATCATTACAGAACATTGTATTTGAAATTTTTAGACTCGTTGTATGCAAGGGTGAGTTACAATTAGCTCATTCTTGGCCACTGGGCTCAGGATATACTTTGTACGTGCTATTTCCTCCACC
Organism: Heterocephalus glaber; assembly: GCF_053883595.1. Lineage (NCBI taxonomy): Eukaryota > Metazoa > Chordata > Mammalia > Rodentia > Bathyergidae > Heterocephalus > Heterocephalus glaber. The sequence continues at coordinate 20,250,892 of NW_028258369.1, read as the reverse complement.
TCATGACAATTCTGAAGTGCTTATTCACAAATAGAAACCCAGAAATCACAGCTGTGGGAGATGGAGACAGCATGTATACATGTTATTATTTTAGCACAACTGCTGAAGTTGTAATGTCACAAAGAATGACAATGGTACTGATTAGTCAAGCGTATCTCTGGAGGGAGACAAGGCCCAGTTGGGAGCCCTTTGGATTTGGGAGGCTGTTAACTGGAGTAATTTTATGCTTTATGAATGAGATAAACTGGAAGTGGGGTCATGAGGTTAAAAATCCATTGATTATGGCTCAGAGAAACCATGCCCTGTTTCCAGATGCCCAGGATCCCTTGAATTTTGTTTCTTTCATCATCAGATACAACATAAAGACTAGTCCAGACATATTATTGAAAAAGTGATGGTCACCAGCCATTTGTAACAAAGTATGACATCATATCCTACATTATATCAGTGCACAGAGGTATTTGCTGAATGCTTGTTCAATTAACAACAACAACAAAAACCTTTTAATGCCCTGATTAGCAAATGCAGAATGTGAAACTTGGGCTAAAACCTCAAGGAAGATAACCACTGAGCTCAATTTATCTTACTTTTATGTCATTGTTTCTAGTCCCCCTTGAAGTTTTCCAAATAAATTTAATTTTCTATTGAAATGTTTACTTGAAACTTACTCTCAACAAATTTCTTACCTTTCCTTTAGATTTCAAACTGAATTTAATAACTGACCACAACTGAGCTGTAAAGGGAAGGGACCATACTGATCACATGAGCACATTATGATGGAGGAAGTAAAATTTCTGGGATGTAGCATGGACAAAGATTGTTTGCTTGACCAAACTTTAGTCAGGCTCCTTCTGCTAGGCCCATCTGTACACTTCCTTATAAACAATAAGAGCCCTGTTAAGTTGGTCTATCCAGAATCCTTCATCCTCCATGTCTGGTTACCCTTAATATATGATCTTCATCTTCCACCACACATTGTCTGATCACCTTGGCTTGGCTTCATCAAGAATTCTGTTAGGTTGGCTTAACCAGAATCCTCCATACCCCCGATGTTTCCCCTTAATGGGATCCATTTCAGTCTTGAAATTTTTGGGATTTGAGTTACTCTGTGGTAGTAAAGTATCCAAGTTATCATTGTAAATGAGATTCAATTTAGTCTAAATTCTGACTTTGATTTGTAGGATGGATAGGTTAGCTTCACAAAAAAAAAAAAGTAAACTGAAATCTCCTTTGTTGAGCCAAATATGTTCTGAGAAATCTGATACCACAATCACCATCACCTCAGAACTGTAAATTCCCAGAAATTTGGGAACACGATCTGTTAATCTTAGGCTAAGTATTTTCCCTAGATCTTTCAAAGAGTATGGACTGAACTTCTCTTTAAAAGCAGGAAAGTTGAATCTTTTTCTACTTTGATGAAATTCCAAATTTTTGTTAGCTTTAGCATTCTTATATTCCTAAAGGTACAATAAAATAAGATGAATATTATCCTGTAGTTTTGAAATTATTGCACTACGATGAAGTTTTTCACAGTTTTGCTATTTCATATGTCACCTAAAAAGAGTTAATGATTTGATTGGACTTCATTTTTCTTATATGAGTCATTAATTCAAATATGGCAAGGTTTATGGGTTGCTTGCAATGTATATATTCAGGTGTTTCTAGTCCTTAAGCTTTAGTTTTCATTTTGGATTCACATTTTTGATGCAGAAATCACTAGGTTGATGGAAGTGCTCTGGGCAGGGCCAATCTAAGGATGCAGGAAATAATCTCCAAACCTCCTTCCCTCAACCTACACTTCCACTTTTGTGTCATCAGTCTATTCTTTGGTCCCAAGCTAAAGGCAAGGGTGTGGCGGAGATGATTAAGGATGATGCCTAATGATAGGTGACTACTGTGATCCCACTCTGGACCACTCTGGAAACAGGAGCCTGGTCCTTCAGAGCCCATGACTTCTCAGATCAAAATATAACTTAACCTTGTGCTCTCTTCCCATGCCAGCCTTCTCACTGCTACATTCTTTCAAGCATACTGATGAACAAATAACACATCAGCCCCTCTACCTGAGAAATTCGGTTAGTTGTTTTTGCCTTATTTCTCTTTTGGCCTTACCCATGTGCTCAACCTTCACTATAAATAGCTTCCTTTCTCCTCTTGAAATGCCTCATCTTCACCTCAGTGTTTTCTATTCTTCCTTAGAATTAGCTTCATCTCTTTGCAACATATTCCCAATTCCTTGAAAGTTAGGTCTGATTTCAATTCTTTCCAAATTGAGAATTTATTATCATCTTGTTTATAGGTGCTAATTTGTTATCTGAAACTGCAAGTGCCATAGCCAATGTCATGCCAGACTGAGTCTTAACTACTTCTAGAAAACACTTAAAACTCCTATGTTGAAGGGGCTGCACTCAACTGTTCATGTATTCATTCATTCATTGAAAAATAGCTACTGGGTTCCAACAGCGTATCAGACAGCATACAGTGGGTTACAAGACAGATAAAGTCTCCGTTATCACAGAGTTTACATATAAGTATAGGAAACAGGAGGAACAAGTAAATAAATAAAAATTTCAGATCATGATGGGTATATAAGAAAATTAGAGAGTTATACAACACAATTAAACAGCTGAGAGTGAGCTGCTTTTTACTGGTGGTCAGACAAGAATTCTCTGACAAGGGATGAAATAAAACCAGCCACAAGATGTGGAAAGAATGTTTTCAGTAACTCCTGACTCTGTATTTAACAGGCTAACTTCTTCAAAATCGCATCCAGTTCATCCTCATTGTTTGTGGATTCTGTATGTGTGCAAATTCTCCTACTCAGTAAAATTTTTTAAAAAATTTTATTTGTAACTCCCAAATCAATATTTGTGGCCTTTTGCTTCTGTTTACAGATATGCACAGAGCACTGAAAAATGTGAATTGTCCAATGCACACCCAGCTGAGGTAGAGCAAGGTGATGCTCTGCCTTCTGTGTTGGCTCTCCTAACCACAAGGTGGGGATGACAGAAGGCTCCTGCTTGGAGGCCAGCTGAGTTGGGCTAGAGCCTCAACTCTGACATCTGTTAGTAGAGGGGTCAAGGCTAGTCACTTACTTCTAATCTTCCTTTGGTCTTTTTTAAAATAAAAGAAGATAGAATCTACCAATCTGAGTTGGTTTTAGGATTTAAGATTATAATCTTGGTTTGATATATATATCTATATATCTATATCTATATATCTATCTCTCTCTCTCTCTCTCTCTCTCTCTCTCTCTCTCTCTATATATATATATATATATATATATATTCCCTGGGAGCAATGGTTCCATATTCAACAATTCAATGCTCATGGTGACTTCATAGAACACAAGTACTGCAAATAACACACATCACCTGTATTTTCCTTCTATCTGGTGTTTCCATAATTTCTGTAAATATTTTGGGAGCCAGGACAGCAGAATGGGAAAGGAAATTACATAAGTAGAACACTGAACAAGAGTCTCGCCTGTAGGGAGTTGCTGGCCCACTTTCTCCTATTCTGAGGGTAATTTTGCGCTTCTCAGACTGTGACCTTCAGATGGTTCGTGGTCTGATTGGAATTAGAAAGCTTAATAATGACACGAATGCAGAATGTAAACACTCCTGCCTGGCCGTTTTACACCTGAGATCAAGGTCGGCATTCAGGGTTGTTCTGCTGTGTTAATACTCATATCAGACACCAATAATCAGTTACAGACCCATGTAAATTGTTATTGAGTGCACAGTTTATCTTCTTTTTACAAATGCAGCTACACATAATCATTCCCCAGTTTAGTTAATGAAAAATGAGTTAGCTATTTTCCCTAGAACATTTGGTTAACACCGCAAAGTAAAAAGTCCCCTGCTACTTTTTATGGTGTAATAGTATTACAGGATTTCAGGGAAGGGGTGGGGTAAAGAGGACACAGTTTCTCAAATATGTATAAATATTAAAGGGATTTAATTACATACACATACTAAAATTGGACTATGTGTCTGTGAAATGTTCTTTAGCAGTCTATAAATGGTTTCTAAGTATTATTTCTAAAAACTTGCTTTTTTGACTAGTATTCAAGCTGCAAAATGAGATGTTCAGCACAGAGTAGAAGCATCATTAGAGTTCAGACACATGTGTGCTTAAAATCTTTAGAAATGTTTTATGGAACTCTTTGAAATGAACATCAGTGAGGGGAAAATATTTGGCCAGTTCTCAGAGGTAAAACTGAACTAATATGTGTTCCAGAAATCTTCATTTTTTCATTGTTCAAGGAATGCATTGTTGAAATGAGTTACCATGTAGAAATATTCAGAATAGAACCTTCTAGTTCCTCCTGTGAAAGAACAGGCAGACTTGATAGATCACTTCCTGTTTGTACACTGATGGAAATGTGGAAGTGAGTTTGGGACAGGATAAGCCCAGTGTGTTGGAGACAGGAAATTTTATCTCAGGGTGTTGAGGAAAATGTGCTGCTGCAGTGCACAATTCACTTGGAATTCCACAAGAATGGTGACCCCTGGAGTTATACAACCCAGGAGCCCTCTACCACACTGGCCTAAGATAGTGCACTCTTGAAATCTATCAAATCATGGCCCTTTTCCTTTAAGACTGAAACCTTTACATCCTGGAAACCACTACCACGGAGGCTGGGAGCTTAAAGGACAATGGTCTACTTTACAAATTTGGGAAGAATTGGTGTTCACGGTTAAAATCCAATACTGAGTCATTCCACCATGATTTAAATTCAGATGACCTTGATAAAGGTGGAAACTTACTCATATATGAGGCCATGTTGATGCTACTGATGCTATTGCTATTGTTTGGACCAAGAGGTACTTGTCTCTCTGGCTAAGAATATGCAACTTTGACTCTGCATCCAAATATAATGGCATTTGTGGTAGTAAAAAACATGGCATGACCATTTCATCTTACTCAAAAAGAAAACTAGAGTTCATTCCAATCTGGCCAGGGCTGGAGCAACTGAAACATAGCTGAACTGTGGACAAGCTGATACTTTGGCCAGGAAGATGAAAGTACAGGGAAAGACTGTCTACATGTCAGCTCTGCACCCCACTGTGCACTGCTGACCAGGTGCACTGAGAAATATGAGGATCTAAGGGTGCTTTGGGTTTTATTGCCAAAGGCAGCTGTGATGAACATTCCAGACCCTGGGGCAGAAGTTAGACAGAGCTGCCAGAAGGAACAATGAAAGAGATTCTAATAGTTCAGTTTATATATAAAACTGAGCCAAGGAGAATTGAGTAAGAGCAGACGGTATTACTGTAATTCATCTAATATGTTTATATATAATCTTCACCCTGAAACTCTCTTACACCAAAGTCAAATACTTGTGGACCTAGTTCAAGTGGATGAGAGAGAGAGAATGGCCCAGTTCCCAGAGTATCTCTTTGGAGAAGAAACTAGAGTACAGGACAATATTTTTAATGTTTATTATAAGGAAATAAGGGTTAATTTAACGTTTTACTTTTTTTTTTTTGGCACAGGGGATCGAACTCGGGACCTTGCGCTTGTGAGGCAGGTGCCGGAACCACTGAGCTAAATGCCCGGCCCAACATTTTACTTTTTTAACAATGCTAGGGATCAAACCCAGGGCTTCAGGGATGTTAGGCAAGTGCTCCACCACTAAACTATATCCTTAGTCTATGACATTTTGCATTTTTGATTAAACTTTTTTAACTCCAGGAATAATTTTTTTCAGAAAGGTAAAGCAGAATCCTTTCCTAATGTGCTTTTGGTAGGAAGTAGTAATAAAGATACTGTGGATAGAATCTATATGCAATCTGGCCCTTAGTATAGTACCGTGGTGGAATATAAGTTGCCCTAGAAGAGATCAATACTACACGTGGATCCAGGGAACAATTTGTTATGTATTTGTTATGGAATTAAAATAAAATAGCTCCTAAGAACTTAATGATAAATCCTCTCTTCTGGAGGTTTCTAAGATTATAAAGCTTAATTGGTAAGGTAGTGAGATGGCGATTAAAAACATGTCAAAGTGAACAGGGCAATAAAATTCTTATAAATGAAATACAACTGTAACAAGGCAATAAAACTGCCCTACAAAAATGCCACTGCCAATGCCTAAAACTTTGAAACTTCACACAAAAGAGTTTTATTCCCAAGAGTAGCATAAGGAACATACCCATCTGAGATGTTACTGCTAATTTCTCAGTAAAGCAAAATCTTCAAACGAGGTGAAATAATTTAGAGGGAGCGAGGGCTTAAGGAGGCAGTAGTTCTGAACTCAGGGCCTTGAGGACGTCTGCCTGGGATTCAAATACCAAGTCTTTATTATTTACTGCCTGCATGCTCTTGGGTGTTTAAACTATCTAATTTTCCAGGTCTCTAAATAAAATACATAAGGAAAATGGCAATTCTTACCTGATGATTCCACACATTCTTCAAGCACAGAACACTCCCACAAAAAGAGAATAGTCCTTCTCACATACCATTAGAGCCGCAGCTGAGAACCTCTGGGGTAGACTGTGGTGAGAACTAGTAAGTTAACGTAGGAAGCACCATGAAAACCTGTTTGGTCCAGTAATCATTACATCAGCGTTAACTCTCACTGTTGTTGATGAGCTCTTTATCAAAGTGTCCATATAGAATTAAAGCCACAGATTCTAGGACCAGCCAGACTGTGCTGATTACTAAGGACTTTCTACCATGAATTAAAATTTTTATTCATCTACAGCTTTCATGGTATCAATGGCTTTGGAAGGTATAATATGAGGGGACACACTAGGTTTTTTGAAGTTACTTTTAAATTTCAAAGAGTTTCATACAAGCTGCTTCCTGATACAACTGGGTGTGGAGAGGAGGCCAGAGAAAAACCTTGTATGATATAGAGATGGTTGGGAGACTTCGCTTGCAAAGGGCTAGACAGTAAACATTTCAGCCTTGTGGACCATATGGTCTCTGTTGCAACCACTCCACTCGTCTGCTGTAGTGGGAAAGCACCCATACATGATGTGTAACCAAACAGGTGTGACTGTGTTCCAGTGAAATTATTTACAGAACAGGTGAGAAGTCAGAAGTGGCCTGAGGGTGGTAGCTTGCCAACCTCTAGCATAAAGAACAGATCATGAACTTTAGAATCAAAGGGCTGCAGTGTGAAAAATGTGTTGGATTTCCTGGAGAATGTTTCCTTATTTGTATACTTTTGATAAAAACATCTATAAACAACCTGGCACATAGTAGGTGCTCAATAAATATTACTGGTCTTCTTTCAAAGCATGAAGAATTACAATTACTAAATTAATAGTGCTATAATTTGAAAATGACAATATGCTTGCAGCACAATCTTTTACTTTTGTGTGTGTGTGTGTGGAACGAAGGATTGAACTCAGGACTTTGCCCTTGCCAGGCAGGCGCGGCACCACTGAGCTACATCCCCAGCCCCAATATGATCTTTTACTTTCCCTATAATGTTCTACTGATTTTTGTCACAATTATCACAAAAGTGGCTCCTTCTGTGATTTTTTTTTAGGTACATTAGACAAAGTTCAATCTTATATTCTTGGCACTAATACCACAGATTTTTCTTTTTGTGTTTAATGGTAACTTTGTTCAAAGCAGTTCCAAAATGAAGAAATGGAAGGTGTTGCTCATAATTCATTCAAAAATAGTAATCTCCTCCCTTCCTTTCTCTTATAAATTAGACACTTTATAAAACAAATATTCCACACCCTTCCCTTTGGGCTGGGCACATGGAATGAAAGAAAGTCTATTAACCTGTCATGGGCATTTATCTCTATCAAATCTTTTTCATAAATTTTCTGAAAAGTGGTAATGTTCTATTAAGCAACTTTCAAGGAATATGTTCAGTAAAAATCAGCCTTTTTTGAGAGTATAAAATAACCTGTAAAAGATGGTTGCTAATTAAATGAGAGAGGAGGTGGGGGTGAGGAGCTTCAGAAGAGGGAAGTTACTTGTAACAGGAAGAGGAAATTTCTTTTCTATGACCTTACATTAATCACTTTCAATCTTACATGCCATTTTTCATTAAGTGGCATTCTTTGGGGTTGTTATGCTATGATTCCTGAATAGTGATGTACTGGAAAAATACAAAGTTGGATCCATCTTTGAGCCTGAGTTACTGACATCTGCTTCCCTGCAAAATTTTGGGGAACAAGGATCAGATTGAAACCTGGTCTTTGGAATTTGGTGAAATATATATCACTGATAAAGTTTGAACTTGAAAGTACAACTGGGGCATGTTAATGTCTGTTCTGTCTTTATGACACATCCACGAGTGGTATCTATTAAATATCTTACATGGTCGTTGTCACTGCAGAATACTAACAGAAGTTCATAAATTGATTATTAAATATCTTTGGTACCCAATGTTTATTGAAATACAACGAAAGTGAGCATGGTTTATAGAAACTGAATATATGAGCTATGGTCACAATCAAAAAAGGGACTTGTGCTATCATTCCATTTTAGGTGGCCCATGTTTCTATTCTCACTGAAGAAGAGTATCAGGCAAAAATGGAAATACAAACTGTTGCCAAGAAATACCAGTAGAAAGTGGGCAAGTGAGACAGAGAAAGAAATGAAGCCAATAAATGTGTCTTACCAAGACCACTTTGAGCAGCTAGTGACTAATCCAAATGGACAACTCTGGGAAAAAGCGCAGAACACTCCAGCTGATGGGAAAGACGTATAGCACCTGCCCAACATGTCCCATCAGTGGCTGGTTGGAGGCTGTCGTTGAGAGTGGATGAGCATTAACTCCTCTCTGGAATTTGCCAGTAAGGGTAGGGGCAGAAAGGCCCCCAGGCCAAGGTACAGTAGACCAGTAAGTGCCACTTGGATACGGTACTGAAAACTATAGAGACAAGAGGGTCATTCTGGGAAGAGACTACAATATGGCCTTTCCTTAAGACAAGCTTGAGCAGTGATCAGAAGAGACCAGGTGTCAGAGTCCTCCAGCATGTTCTGTAGCTCCAATTCCTTACGACTAATTGTGAGGCTAAACACAGACCGCAACTAACAGTGATTTCTGTACTAACCCTGCTAATTCCTGACTTCAGGGTCATAATCTACCTGTTGAGTGTTCATTTGCAACAAACCATCATTGGTTTATATTTGGGCAATGGCTGTAAAGTTGCCTGGAAAAGAAAACATAAAATCTAGAGAGTCAAACTAAAACATGTATTTCCTTATCTAGAGACCCCTCACTTCCATCATTTCTGTTCACTGTGAAATTTTATTGATTTTCTAAAACAGTACTTTTAGAGCTTTAAGTTTTTGTTGTAAAATTGATTTTTATAAAGCCTGTGGTAATGCAAATAACTCTCTCTCTCTCTCTCTCTCTCTCTCTCTCTCCCTCCTTTCTCTCTCCCTTCCTCCCTCATCTGAAAGGTCAACTCTATTTTTATTTATTTTTTATGTTATGAATTAATTAATTAATTTATTTATTTATTTTTTGGTACCTGGGATCGAACTCGGGTCCTTGCGCTTGCGAGGCAGGTTGCAGAACCACTGAGCTAAATCCCCGGCCCGCAACTCTATTTTTATACACAAACCAGGTAAATAGTACTTTCTCATCTTCCTACCTGAGAAACAGAAAGTTCTGTTCTGTATCAGGATCAGGGTCAGGGTGAGGGCTGGAGAGAGCATCCTGCCAGGTAATGGAAATGTTGCTTTCTTTCATTTAATTGCCAAGAATACAACCTTCTTGTTTAACAGGATGCCTACAGGAGGGATTCATTGGCATAGTTGTAATTTTTTTGAAACCACAGACAAGAGGAATTCTTTAAGGCCATTTCATGAAAACCAGAAGGAAACAATACTGTATTCTACAAAAGTTAAAGTGATCCTTTGTTTCAGTAGCCAAAGGTTAGCGTTCCCATGTGTCTGCTTTACAGAAGCATCTGTTGGCATTATCTACATGGGCACCCACTCTAACACTCCGAAAAGCTCTTGCTATGCCAGACATATGAAAACTCGGGACAGAAACTGTCTTCCTGTGGGCATCATCAGTTTCAGAGAATATGCTAAAAGAAAGAATATTTTGCACCAAAAACCAACAAGCCAACACTCTCCCCATGTAAACCCTATTTAATTCAGTGCTTATTTTGCCTCTGCTAGCAAACTTGAACCGGTTGTGCGGACCTGCTTCTCACCTGCAAGTTTTACTTTTCTCTCTGCTTCATGTATAGAAAACCATAGTTACTGATTTTCCAAGACCTTTGCAACAGTCTTAGTAGGTCAGGAGTGAAAATGAGAGACAATGACATTGCTCTTGTTTCTTCACAAATGACGAGGACAACACCAGGGCACCAGTGACAATATATGAAGCAAGCCTGATGGACTTCAGATATCTTTTGGGTACTGGGTTTGAGACGGTAAGGTGTGTGTATGTGTGCACATATGTTTAAGGATCAAGAAAGTCTGACATCAAAATCATGACCCAGTAAGTTATCTTTTGACCTAGACTGACTAAGCCATTCTATATATGTGCGAATATTTTTTAAAATAATGATTTTTTAAAAACTTGATTGAAAGTGGTTATTGCTTCATATTTTCTTTTACAAAACCAGAAAGTACAGAGAATCAAAAAGAAAGGTACAGGTTTATAATGCAGGGTAGGGGAAGAACAGTTGTGACCTCCCTTCGCGGCACAGCAATGCCTCTAATAGACAGCTCTCCCATTTGTGACTTCCCTCTGCCAACTCCATCCTCTTAGCCCTTGACAGTGGCAGAGCCCACAGGCTAAGTAAGAGCTCCTTAAGGAGTTCATCACCAGCACTGCAACTTCCCCCAGGGATTGCTGGCTACTGAAATCTGCCACCACAAAAACACTGTCCTATATACAGTTTTCTCAAGAAGAGACTGCTCTTTTGGGTGAGAATTGAACTGGCATGCTGACCTATGCAAATGAGCTAATGCTGGAGAAGGAACAGAGGATACAGGTGATCTCTGGGAGATTTCCCCTCACTCAGCAATAGCAGGTGCTACATGCAACACGCAGGAGATCCTAGAAGACTGGGATGCATGCCCAGGAGTCCAATCAGCTGGAGAGGGAGTAGACATGGCCTTACAGACCATGAGAAGTTATGCCCAGGAGCTGACTATGTCTACATAAATCAAACAATATATATATATATTTATATATATATATCTTTAGATTAAAATTATGAATCTCATCCAATTATAAATCCAATAAATTTATAAAAGCAAGAATAATCACAGACAGGGAGTCCTTGAATCAATGTTTGATTAACTCAAGTTGAATAGACGCAACTTTATCAAACAATCAGTTTCACTTATAAATTAGTTAATTAAGTTCCTACAGACATTAAAAAATTTGAGCTAAAATTTACATACAAGGAAATCCAGAGATCTTAAGGATGAATGGATTTTGATAACCAATAGCTCCATCAAGATATAAAATATTTCTGAAACAGCAGAAGGTATCCTCAAACCCTTCTTTGTGTCAACCTTCAACCTCTCCCTCCAGTCATTGTTCAGAGTTTTGCCAACAAATTCCTGTAACATTTTAAATTACATTTATAAATTTAACACATCTAATTTACTTTATGAGCACTTCAAATGTCTATCAAGACAAAATTAAAGCCTCAACAAGCTAATCTTCCCCAAGTCCTTAAGCAGTTCTTATAAATCTAATAAATAAAATTCACAAATACTGTATAGCGAAATTTAAGTTCTCTCAAAAATTCTAATATTCTTTTGACTTCCAACTTAAAATCACAAGTCTAAAACGAATTATGTGTTTCAAGTTGAAATCTTAAAGGAAATCTGTCAGATTTCTGTAATATGCGGTAGTCTTTGAAATACAAACACAAATTTTGAGCTGAGCAAGGTGGCTCATGCCTGTGATCCCAGCACTCAAGAGGAACAGGCAGGAGGATCGCCACAAGTTCAAAGCCAGCCTGGGCTCCATAGTGAGCTCAAGGACAGCCTGAACTATATAGTGAGACCCTGCCTCAAAAAAAAGACATAGATTTTAGTCCTAAATTGTAATATAAACTACTGATCCTATGGTATTACTTAGGTCATTATGTACAAGAGTCAAACTTTCTGAGGAATAGGAAAAAATAATCTTAATTACTAAGGTAAGAAAACTTACTGCCCGAAAGAAGTTGAGGTTACCAGGTCAAGGCTAATGGTTAAACATTTGAGGACAGTTCTCAAGACCTGAAGGCTCCCTGGATCTACCAGGTTGGCAAATGTATACTCATGAGCCTTTGTTTTTGTGGGTTGGTTCAACAGAAGTCAAGAGAATTCCCTTAAAAATCTATCTTTCTAATTACTTCTTTCAACTACATCACCTGGTTTGGGTAAAAGTTGAGAAACCATTCCAGTTACTTTACTGGTTGGATGGATTTAACTCATTTCTTTGTTGGATGATTTTTGTTGTATCTGGCTTTAGGCGACATACCTGTGGTCACTGGAATGGTATTTATTTATTTATTTATTTATTTGTATTAAATTCTTTTATTGGTACATTTTAGGTATACAACACAATTACATTTCTCATTGGGAATTGTACCTTTACATAATGCATCTTGGTTCTTATTTTTTCCCCATTCCTAGCCCTCCCTTCATGCCCTCCACCCTTCCCTATTTACAAAGACTTTATTTCCATTTTATCCATTTCTCATCATTTTTTCCTTTCCCTTCTTTCCTTTCTCCTGCCCCTCCCACTACCCCTACCCCTTTGGACCTTTTCTTCCTATTTTACATTATCCATTATTCATTCTAATCATTGGTACATTTTAGGTATACAATATAATGACATTCATCATTGGAAATTTGCACCTTTCCATAGTCTCTCTTGGTTCTTATTTTTCACCCTTGCCCAGCCCTCCCTTCAACCCCTCCATTCCTCCCTATTTACAAAGATTTTCTTCCTATTTTTCCATTTTCTCCTATTAATCCCATTCCCTTCTATCCTTTCCCCTAGCCCTCCCACTTCCTTCCCCTTTGCCCCTTTTCTTCCTATTTCACAAGACCTATTATACATTTAGTCCTTATTTACACTTTCAGTTTCTCACACCAGAGAAACTATTCAGTATTTACACATGTGTGTCCTACTTATTTCACTTAAGAGTATTCCCTCAATGTGCATCCACTTAGCTATAAACGTCTCTAATTTCTCATTTTTTATGGCTGAGTAGTACTCCATTTTATAAAAACACCACATTTCCTTGATCCAGTCTCCAGTTGATGGGCATTTGGGCTGTTTCCAAGTTTTAGCTATTACAAACTGTACTGCTATGAACATGGGTGCACATATATCACTGTGGTATGATTCTTTTAATTCTTTGGGAAGATCCCCAGCAGTGGAATATCAGGGTCAAATGGGACTTCCCGTCCTAGTTCTTTGAGGTATCTCCATACTGATTTCCACAGTGGTTGCACCAGTCTACACTCCCACCAGCAGTGGAGCAGGGTTCCTCTTTCCCAACAGCCCCGCCAGCATTGGTTATTGGTTGATTTCATGATAGCAGCCATTCTTTCTGGAGTGAAGTGGAATCTCAGAGTTGTTTTCATTTGCATCTCTCGAATGACCAGTGATGTTGAACAGTTTTTCATGTATTTATTTGCTATTTCTACTTCTTTGTCTGAGAAATGTCTGTTCATTTCAGATGCCCATTTTTGGATTGGGTCTTTAAATTTGGGAGGTCTGATCTTTTTAAGTTCTTTATAGATTCGAGATAGTAGACCTTTGTCTGAGGAAGAGGAGGTGCAGATTTTTTTCCCACATTGTGGGTTGTCTCTTCACACTGCTGGTGGTTTCTCTTGCTGTGCAGAAGCTTTTTAATAAGAAGAGATCCCATTTGTTGATTGTTTGTGTTAGTTTATGGGCAACTGAGGTTTTGGTCATAAAATATTTTCCTACACCAATGTCTTCAAGAGTTCTACCTAACCTCTGTTCCAACTGGTTCAGAGTTTCTATTTGAATATTTAGATTTTTAATCCATTTTGATTTTAGTTTAGTGCATGGTGAGAGATACAGGTCTAGTTTTACTCTTTGGCAAGTTGAAGCCCAATTTTTCCAGCACCACTTATTAAAGAGGCTATCTTTCCTCCAGTGAGGGTGCTTGGCTCCTTTGTCTAAAATGAGATGGCTGAGTGTGTCTGGCGTTGTTTCTGCATCTTCTAATCTGTTCCACTGGTCCTCAAGTCTGTTTCTTTGCCAGTACCATGCTGTTTTTATCACAGTAGCTTTGTAGTAGAGTTGCAGGTTGGGGATTGTGATACCCCCTGCCATGTCTCTGTTACCTAGAATTGCTTTTGCTATTCTGGGTCTCTTCTTGCTCCAAATCAATTTTTGGATTGTTTTCTCGAGGTCTATGAAGTATGCTGCTGGGATCTCAATTGGAATTGCATTAAATCTGTATAGCAGTTTTGGAAGTATGGCCATTTTCACTATATTAATGTTTCCTACCCAGGAGCAGGCGATGTCTGTCCATTTTCTGATATCATCTTCAATCTCTCTTTTCAGAGTGCCATAGTTTTCAGAGAAGAGGTCTTTGACTTCTTTCGTTAGGATGATTCCTAGGTATTTCAGCTTTTTGGATGCTATTGTGAAAGGAATTATTTGCCCTATTTCTCTCTCAGTGAGTCTGTCATTGGTGTAGAGGAAAGCTATTGATTTTTGTATGTTGACCTTGTAGCCAGCTACTTTACTGAATTTGGTTATTAAGTCTAGAAGACTTTTGGTGGAGCTCTTGGGGTCTTCTATATAAAGTATCATGTCATCTGCAAATAATGACAATTTGACTTCTTCATTTCCTATCTTTATTCCTTTTATTTCTTTCTCTTGTCTAATTGCCATGGCTAATGTTTCCAGAACTATATTGAACAAGAGTGGTGATAGTGGACATCCTTGTCTTGTTCCTGATTTGAGTGTGAAGGATTTCAGTTTTTGACCATTTAGTATGATATTGGCTGCTGGTTTTTCATAGATGGCTTCTATCAGTTTGAGGTAGAGACCATCTATTCCAATTTTTTGTAGGGTTTTTATCATAAATGCATGTTGGATTTTGTCAAGTGCTTTATCTGCGTCTATGGAGATAATCACATGGTTTTTGTCCTTGGCTCTATTGATATAGTGTATTACATTAATTGATTTTTGTATATTGAACCATCCCTGCATCCCTGGGATGAATCCCACTTGATCAGGGTGTATGATCTTCTTGATGATCTTCTACATTCTGTTTGCCAGTATCTTATTAAGGATGTTTGCATCTATGTTCATTAGTGAAATTGGCCTACAGTTCTCTTTTTCAGTTGGGTCTTTTTCTGCTTTGGGGATCAAGGTGATGCTTGCTTCCAGGAATGAATTTGGGAGTAGTGCTTCCCTTTCAATTTCATTGAAGAGTTTAAACAGTAGTGGCAGCACTTCTTCTCTAAATGTCTTGTAGAATTCAGCAGTCAAGCTATCAGGGCCCGGGCTTTTCTTAGTTGATAAGTTTTTAATTACATTTTCAATTTCATTGGTTGATATTGGGTTGTTCAGAATTTTTAAGTCTTCTTCGTTCAACTTTGGTAATTCATATGTATCTAGGAATCTGTCCATTTCTTCTGTGTTGTCCATCTTATTGGCGTAGAGGTTCTGGAAGTAGGCATTGATAATCCTCTGGATTTCTACTGGGTCTGTTGTAATTTCACCCTTTTCATTCCTAATTGCATGGATTTGGGCCTTTTCTTTCCTTTTTCTGACAAGGTTGGCTAAAGGTTTGTCAATTTTGTTGATTCTTTCAAAGAACCAACTCTTGGCTTCATTGATTTTTTGTATTGTTCTCTTAGTCTCCATTGCATTGATTTCTCCTCTGATCTTTATAATTTCCTCCCTTGTATGAGCTTTGGGGTTGTCCTGCTCTTCTTTTTCTGGAAGCTTGAGGTTCAGCATCAGGTTGTTTAATTGGGCTCATTCTGTTTTCCTAATATGTGTATTCACTGCTATGAATTTCCCTCGTAAGACAGCTTTCATTGTGTCCCACAGATTCCGATATGTTGTATTGTCATTGTCATTTAATTGAAAGAACTGTCTGATTTCTTCTTTAATTTCCTGTGACCCATTGGTTATTCAGAAGTGTGTTGTTCAATTTCCATGTGTTTATGAAATTTTTTGAGTTTCTTTTGCTCTGGATCTCCAATTTCATCGCACTATGATCTGATAATGTACAGGGGACAACTTCAATTCCTTTGCACTTACTTAAGCATGTTCTATGTGTGAGTGTGTGGTCTATTTTGGAGAATGACCCATGTGCAGCTGAGAAGAATGTGTATTCTGATTTTGTGGGGTGGAAGACTCTGTAAACATCTGTGAAGTTCATTTGTTCAAGAGTTCGATTGAGTTCCAGTATTTCATTACTTATTTTTAGTCTAGTTGATCTATCTATTTGTGACAGTGGGGTGTTGAGGGCCCCCACTACAATTGTATTAGTGCATATATGACTTTTCATGTCCATTAGTATGTATTTTATATAGTTGGGTGCACTAGTGTTTGGTGCATAGATATTTATGATTGTCATCTCTTCCTCTTGGATTCTTCCCTTTACAAGGATGTAATGTCCTTCTTTGTCTCTCTTAATCAGCGTTGGTTTGAAATCTACTTGATCTGCCAAGAGGATAGCTACTCCTGCTTTTTGGGGGGTTCCTGTCACATGCAGTATTGTTTTCCACCCTTTAACTTTCAATCTACGAGTTTCCTTTTGAATTAAGTGTGTTTCTTGTATGCAGCATATTGTTGGATTTTGCTTCTTGACCCTGGAATGGTATTTAAATCAAAAGGCTATTAAGATAATTAAATCAGGAAGTGATTATAAGAGCTTGTTGAATGGTCATAATAGTTTCTAGTGTACATTTGCACAAGTCTTGCCACTTTTGCTTTTCCCTATTTTACAGTTTTGTTGTACAACTGTAACAACTTTGTACGGGAATCTGCCCCTGCTTGCACCTGCAAGATGAACAAGGCACCATCTTCCCAATCCTAGGGAAACTGGTAGAAAACTTCCTTACTGAACTTACCCCAGCCCAACAACAGTCTTGCCTAGTCAGAGAATTAGACCTCTGTGACAAGTTTCATCACTTCATATATATGAACCTGATGATGTTACATCTAGTGAAAATACTTTTTAAAATATAGTAAAAGTTCTATCATAAATTCCTAGGCAGAGGAATTACTTCACTTGGTTATAAAAATCTTTATATGTTGCTCCTCACTGAGAGCCTTTTACATTCTGTGGTAGCCTTGGGCCTTTTAAAAAGCTGAATTTAAAATTTCACATTTCTGTTTCAAACAAAAATAACCAATACTACAATTGCACTCTTGTTAAGGGAAGTTTTATATACACAACTCAATTGTTTCTCTGTGGAATTTCAAAATTAGGGCAAAGTCCTTCATTTTTTCCTGCAACATTTAGCTATTAAAAGCAGAAGTCAATTGAATGAAAGTAAAGGATGATGTGTCCTCCTTCTCTCATAATCCACAATTATTTTATACACAGGGATAATTTTGGTTTGATTGTCATAAAGAAGACAATTTTATATTCATTTATTGAGAAACAATAATTTAAATCAAATATTACATTCAGAAGTAAAATGTTAGTTTGGTTACAAAATGGTGTACTGTGTGTTGGAATCACACTTGTCTCTGCATGGAATGAATAGGTGATAAAACAGAAGCCAACCTTCTACCTGAGAGTCACCTGCTCACCTGGAATCATCCTCTCATACCTCTGACTCTCACTTGGATCCACCCAGCTAAGGATCATCTCATATGAAAGCTAACTTAGAGCTAACTTAATGACCATTTTTAAAAATGTCACAAACTGCTCCTATTATTATTTATATCATAGCAGAGACACCTTCACTGGCCTAGCCAGTCAAGTATGTCAATATTTCAAGGCAAGGATGATGTGTACAGAGTAGTGTAAAGGAGATGTAGTAAAGAATTCTTGTGTTGTGTGGAGAGACCACATTAAGATACATTACAAAAACCATGGTTTCTCTCTTTTTACTGCTCAGCCAGTGGGACCTCAATTAAAGCTTATTACTCTACAAGTATTAAACTCAGAAATCTGTACTACTAAATTCAACATACCACAGAGATTGCCTTATAGGCACATTCTATAACCAACTCCACTCTGAGCCACCTAATAGGATTCTGGATATGACACAGTAGTTCTTAAGATGATAAGTTTGGACAATGTTTTTTTTTAAGTTTCAAATCTGAAACTTAGGAATGTTATTCTCAATGTAATACCAAGTAAGCGTTATATATCTTCAATCATTAGAGTAGTCTCTTACTCTAAAATACTAGAAGACTTTTATTGATATCTTCCCTTTGTTCCTCATGAATATACCCATAAAAATAAAAGTATCCAATGCCTGTTATAAATACAGTTTTTAAGGCAAAGGCATTTTGAAATATGTTAGATATTCTTTTATAAACAATGAAATTTCATATCCACCAAAAAGACTGTTTGGTTCTTAAATTGCCAGTTTTAGTAAATCTGTTGGCATAAACTAGACATGCAAACATTATATACATGGAATAGCCAAAAAACGAATTTTTCACTGAAATGATGATGTTCTCTACAGACCAAGTGCTTCCTTTTCTCATTTGCCATGGGAATACTGAGGAATCAACTTTATCATGGAAGTTAGCACAATCCAGTTTCTGAAAGCCACTATGTTTGCCCTATCACAGTATCATCCTTCTATAGCAGTTTACAAGGAGAACCCAGAAGCTGATGCTGAAAAGCATCCTTCCAAGGAGTAAGATGGGGTGGAATCTGATCCTCATCTGTAAGTGACAGTGTATTATAACTTTAGACATTCAAGTTGGCCCCCTACAAGGATACACTTCACACTGCATCAGCCACGGGTCACACGCACGTAAACAAGATATGAACAGCATGTGTGCATTTGGATGCTGGTTCATCCAGTGGTTCTGGATGAAGCAATTGCTGATGTTCCCATAGAGAGAGAATATTTTGACATTTTTATAAAACTATACAACAAAATTAAAATGTTTCAACTTTCTTTTAAACCCAGTAATTTTTCATTATGCCAAAATTTACAAATAATCACTTTTAGGCCTTGGTTAATGACTTAAAAGTCTTCTTCTAAAGACCTCATCTATTTTGGCAAGGCTTTTTTTTTTCAGTATTAGGAAGTAGACTCAGAGCCTTCACACTGAGCTACATCCCTATCCCACCCCTTTTTGACACAGGATCTTGCTAAGTCACTAAATTGCCCGGAGTAAGCATGAACTTGCATTTCTCTTGTCTTGGCCTGCAAGAGTGCTGGGATTACAAGTGTGTGCTGCCAGGCTTTTTTTTTTTTACAATTTTTTTTTAAAACTACACAACACCCAAGATAACTCATTTGGCTCAACCTCTCAATTTACCGAGTTCATTATTGGAGCAGAGCTCTAATGAAATGGTTCTTAGTTCACACACAAGAAGTTTGTCACTCCACATGCCAATAGCACTGGAAAACCCCAGTAAGAAAGCAAATTTGCCACCACAATAAATGGAAAAAAGTTTTAAAACATAGTGGTAAAGAAATTAAAAAAAAATGATTACAAGCAAGATCAGGTAAATCAAAATACCCAAGACCAGGACTTTGAGAGGATACTAGATTAGGGGATGTCCTTCTTGGAATACCTTGGAGGAGAAGAATATAGTCTGCTGGTCTTCTCGCTTCTCTAAACAGCTATGGAAATCAATCACTCTTTCCCACTTGTTCTCTATCACTATCTCACTGTGAATTTATCGTCATGGTCACCTGTAATTCCCAAAATGAACATCTACCATGGGTCAAGGTGTTGTATGTGCTACAAAAGAACTTGGTTCTCAGAATGTGTGGAGAATTGAGGCACATCACTCATTCTAATATTTGCTTAGTTAATGAACCAGGTCTCTTGATTTTCCAAAGGAAACAGGGAGAGGGGTGTGATGAAAAAACAATATAATCCATTTTTTATCTAGCAAAGGTAAGTTCTGCAGCTGATTCCAATTATGAACACTTCTCATAAGTGATCATACTTCTCATAAGTTTGTTCTACACTCCATCTAACATGAACTCCAAATTCTTCCCAAGGGAACTTTCTGTTGTACTCCTCTTTTGATTAAAATAAACCAGAGGGGCAAAATTCCCATTCACTTTTAGAATCCCAGCCATAGGAGTTATACAATCATTTCTTGTGAATCTATCTGAAGTTGTTCTTTCAATGCCTCTACCTCCTAAGTCCCAAACTACCTTGGCCTTCATAACCTTGGTTCTCTTGTTAGAAGATCTGACACTTACACAATCAAAAAGCTATTTAATTTGCTTACCCTCATTTATAAAGCAAGTTATGAAAACAATGGGGAGTGGGGGGGATCTTCAAACACTTCCATTTTAAAGAAAAGCAGAGATGAAGCCCCAGGAGAAGGACAGACTTATAAGGATGTGGAATTTCCTCCTGGTAGTGGGAAGGAATTCATTGATTTATTTATAACAATTAGGGGTTGCCTCTATGCAGAGAGTTTTTTAAAGTTCCAGCTGGCATGGGAATCATTTTCCCGAGGTATGCTCCATACCCAAACACAAGGACACCCTCAGGAAGAGGAAAAGGAAGAAGCACAGTCTAGGAACCTAGGATGTGAATCAGGAAATTCTTTTGCACTGCACTGATTTAAAAGGAATAGCACGCTGGTGGCTAAATCCTGCTAGCTTTTTGGAGTTTCCTAGTGCTGTGAAGTTTTCCCTTACATGAGTGATTTGTTTTGCCTAAAAACATCCATATTATTCTTCCCAATAGCCAAAATACCATTTCCTGAAGAGTCAGATTTCAATGACAAGTGTGAAACACACAGATCTATGTACTCCTTCAACTCACACTGAGCCTTCAAAAGCGAACTTCAAACGCAGATGCAATATGAAAGGCTCCCGTCTCTCCAAAGCTGGTTCCTATTTATCCTTCCATTTCTCCAGAATAAACTCTTTGCTCTGTGTACATGTATTATTCATTTCCCATCCCTATGCCTTTGTTTACCCTGCCCCCAGTGCTTTTCTTTCCCTCCATAAATCCAAGCATACTTTCCCTTTGAGGTAGTCCAGGATGGCTGGCTACCTTTCCACGCCCCTACTGGAAGTAATTTCTCGCTTCTGTGAAATTCTGAAGTATGTAATCCACACCTCTTGTGCTATTTACAGTTTTCTACTTTTTATTGTGTTGTAGGTGCTTGCTTGTCTTTGGGAAGATCGTGAGTGCCCTGTGAGCATGGTCCTTTGGTACCTAGCACAGTGCCACACACGTTGGATGCTCTATCCACACTGATAGCATGAACAAACCAGTGTGATCCTTTAACAAATTAAAGTAACTCACTGCAGCCAGGCATGGGGGTGCACATCTATAATCCCAGTTACTTGGGAGGCTGAGACAGAAGGATTGGGTATTTGAGGACTACCTGGGCAACTTAGTAACATAGCAAGACCCTGTCTTAAAATAAGAGAATCTGTGGATGTAGCTTAGTGCAAGGCCCTGGGTTCATCCACAAACATTTCTTTCCATTCCAAAGAACTTATACAAAGCAACTAGAAAGAAAGAAATATTCTTTACTTTTTGTCTAGAATAATTTCTAATGGCATGTATGTGTCTATTTGCAAATCAATTCAGTAATGGCATTATTTTAAAAGCCTGTATCTCAACTAAAATAATATCTGATCTCCTGAAATAAAAATAGGCTGCTTGTCAATTTCCTGAATTTATCTCTCATCTGAAATTGCTGAACATGATAGAATGTAATTTTACATCATGCTAAAATGAATAGCATTTTGTAAATTCAAGTCATACTAATATTGCATTAGGAACAAGGCATTTGTTCTGAAATCACTACCAGCCATAATGGAAACCAGACACTAATGCTTTAAGAAGTAACTCACTGAAATTGAATGAAATAATCACCCAATCCATAAAGCATTTATAAGATTTACCATAAAGCACAGGTAATTTTTTTAACCAAAGAGAAATAATTCTTTCTTATTATCCCAAACATGAAATGCCATCACATCATAAAAATAAAATATGACACATGGATTATTCTATTTTGTTCATCCATTTGTTCATATAATACATATTCACTTTATAATAATGAAAACATTATGCTTGTTCATTATTATTTTTAATGTTGTTTAATCAACAAGACTCCACGTTTTTCCCTGGGGAGGTCATTTCCGCAAGTGAATCCACTTCAGGCAGAAATTGGAAAGGTCTCAGTTCTGCTATTGCTGCTGCTGCTGCCCACGCCCCCTCAACTCTATCCAAAGTGATACAAAGACTCGGTTTGCCTTCAGGATTGCATAGTTCTTAAAGCAAGGGGACTATGGCATCAACCAATGAACTCACTGGAAGGTCGAATCTGCTCTCTCTCCTCCATGTTGCTCCCATTCCTCCCTCTTGCTTTCCTTTTGTCTTTTCCTCCTCTACTTATCATGCCCCACTTATCAGCACTCAAATGATAAACAGCTGGAGTGGGTAGCTCAGGGGAGGAAAGCACCCCTATTCCTACTCCTGGGCCACTATGGCAGAAAAGCACAAAAATTTGGAGTTTGAAAAAGTTGCCAATTCATAATCAGTCTTAAATTTACATCAAAAGAGTGCACTTGTAAGTAAAGTGCAAACTTTATGAATAGAAAGTATTTGAAACCTTCTATCAAAACACTGGTGTTTGCATAGTAGAGATGCTTTGAAGCTAAAAGTACCCAAAAGTAGCACCTGCTATTTTCTTTTGTGCTGAGGAATGCATCAGCAGAAAACACCATTGAATTGTATGGATAGGCTGACATCCCAATATCTGGAGTAGTTTTTAAAGCAGTAGTTGTGAAATCTACAGGATCAGGCTCAAGTCCCGACTCCACCATAAAGTTTCAGGCAATTTATATTCACTTCCTTCTTTTTCTTTTAATTCCTCCTCCACCTACTATACTCATCCAATCTGGGATGCTAGCAAATGGCTCACTCTTATTTTGTGTGTCAGTGGAAATAAATAAAAAACCCTGCCAACCATTTGACTATCCCATCATTAATTTTAAGTTACAACTCGACTTCACAGATACTTGTGTGTGAAAAAATGGATCTTATTATCAAAACATACAATGTTCTACTAGGACAGCACCTGATTGCCTTCTGTACTCTGTGTGTGTGTGTGTGTGTGTGTGTGTGTGTGTGTGTGTGTGACTGAGAATTGATTCCAGCACTAAGCTACATACCCAACATCTTTAGTTTTATGATAGGGTCTCACTAAGTTACCAGGCTGGCCTCCAACTTGTGGTCCTCCTGCCTCAGCCTCCCCAGTAGCTGGAATCACAGGCATGCACCATTGTGCCTGCCTATACTGGTCTTTAATTGTGCTATTACGTACGTGTGTGTATGTGGTTCTCTTAACACATTATGATTTTATCATTCTTTTTAATGTATTATGCATCTACTTCCTTAATTACTGATTAGATGACATAAGGGACTTGAAACAATTACTATTTTTAAAATGAAGCTATCGTGGGGCATGGTGGCACATGTCTGTAATCCCAGCACTTGGGAGGCTAAGGCAGGAGGATTGATGTGAGGTTCAAAGCCAACCTGGGCTACAAAGCAAGACTCTGTCTCAAAAAACTAAAAAAAAAAAAGCTATTGTCAAAAATCTAAAAGTTAGGGCTGGGGATTTAGCTCAGTGGCACTGCACCTGCCTCTCAAGTACAAGGTTCTGAGTTCAATCTCTGGTTTAAAAAAAAATCTAAAAGTTATACTCAAATTAATTTTCTTCTGTAACTGCGGCTATTTTGGGAAGCTGAACCTGTAAGCATTGTTAGTGTTCAAATTGGCTGCTGAGAGTTATCATGCATATCTGATAAAAAGCAACTTTCCTTTTTAAATTTAAATTTATTTTAATGCATACATAAGAACATAAAAAGTACACTACACATATGTGCTCCTACTGTGTGAAAGCTAAGGTACTAGAATCTGAGATTCAAAAATAAATTACACCTGATCCCTATTTTCAAAGACTTCACATTCTAACTGAAAAAATGGAACCATCAAACATGAAATAGCAATAAAAGACATAAGAAGACTATTGATAAAATACTGATTCGGAGAAAGGAGTGATGACTTTGGTCCTAGGGATCCGAGAAGTATCCACATTGGAAGTGCCCCTTGACTTGGAATTTGGAGGGCAGACAGAAAGGATTCCAACAAATAGATATGGTGGGGAGGATATCAGGCAGAGGGATCTACTGGGTTAAAACCCAGAAAGCTTGAAAGCAGAGTGAGTGGGCAACTGTTTCATTTTTGTGCATGGGTTGGGGTAATGGGAAAGACAGATTAGGAGAAAATGGAAGAGGACTATGGAAATCACGGTAAAGAATTGGCAACCATTCTTTCCGTATGCACTGCAGAATCACTGCAGATTCCATTATTGCTGCAGCTGTGGTGGTTTCATGGCAATGTACTGATAACTAAGAAGCATTTAGCACACACAAGTAGTGGGTTGAATTGTATTTCCCAAAATGATATACTCACTGGTACCTGTGAATGGGATCTTATCTGGAAATAGGGTCTTTAAAGATATAATCAAGTTTAAAGTGAGGTAAGAATGGAGTGAGTGAGCCTTAATCCAATGACTTGTATCTTTATAAGAAAAAGGAAATTTGGACACAAACATAGACACACATGGGGAGAAAGACATGTGACAACAGAGGTGTAGATTAGAGTGCTACAGCTGTAATCCAAGGAACTCCAAGGACTGCTTGCAGCCACCAGAAGGTGGGGAGAGGCAGGAAGGATCCTCCCCTAGAGCCTTCAGACAGAGCCCCCTACCCCCACCCTTACAAACACCTGGACACTGGACTTCTGGCATCTAGAACTGTGGGAAAATAAATTTGCGTTGTTTTATGCTGTCCAAGTTTGTAGTAATTTGTTACTGCGGCCCTAGTAAACTGACAGAACACCTTTATAAACAGTGCTTTTTTTGGCTGTTTTTCGTAAGGCTGATTAAAACCTATGGCATTAGGAATGCTATGTAACATTGGATCCAGGGAGACCAGTAAAAGGTGGGGGGGGGAGGCAGTCCTGGGTGGGAAGAGATTCTCTGAGGTTCTAGTTGTCTCCAATTTCAAACAACTAGTATGTTTGGCTTGTGCAAAAGATATAATTTTAAGAAAGAGTTCTGTTTTAAAATTAGAAAATATGAGTATATAAAAACCATGATATAGCAGTTTTCACATGAAATATACCACAAAGAGATAGAGAGATACTTACTTCAACATGTTGACAGGTTTGGATGAGCTTAGCCAAAAGGGTCTCCAGTTCCGTGTTCCTCTTAATAAGATTGGTGAGGTTACTCTCTAAATTTTGCTGTTCAAAAAAGACAGGAAAAATGTTATTCTGTATGCTTTTCTTCTTTGCTACACACAAAATTACTCATACTCAGGAAAAACAAATGCACTTTTCAGACACCTCAATGATATCAATGCAATTTCAATTATGTATAGATTTAAACTGGAATTTCCAAAGTTGCATTTCAAAGAACATTTTAGAAATATTCAAATTACATCTTTTTGTTCCTGCTCCTTGCACTAACTTACCTATATTTAACTAAATAATTAGCTACCAATTACTGTTAGGTCATGAGCTAGAGAGAAAGCTAATAATTGGATTTTTATTCCTTTACCTGAATCAGAAATAGCAATAATATAAGGACTATATTCCCACATCCAATCACCTACTATTGGATTGGTAGAATTTACCATTTTATGGTCAGGGTGAGGTTAATCTCTTGGAAGAAGGTTTGAATTGAGCAGATACTGCTGACAATATGGCCTTTTATAGGCATTTATAAGAAGTCTTTGTTATACACATTTACTCAGTCATACTACCTTCTTTGTCTACCAATGCTAGATCAAATTTCCTTGTACACTATATTTATATCACTATCCTGCTTAAGACTAAAGAATTAGTCCCTATTTCTTTAGAGCATCAAATTTAAAGTTCCCTGAATGAATGTTTAATCATATTTTCAACCACAATAACCTTCTGTTCTGGGTAAGACTCATTCAATTTGTCCACTCCTCCATTTCATGTGCTTTTCATGTATACCATTCATTTCTTCATACCTTCATTCATCCATTCATACAAGTACTTATTAAGCTTCTAGAGTATGTCATACTCTTCAAGAGACACTGGAGAAGTAAAAGTGAAAGATACTGTTCACGGGGAGATGGCTGTGCAATGGGAGAGAGATGTTGTAAAGAGGGAAGGGGGGTGGCTGATGGCTGCCTGGAGGTTTCTAAGAAGACGGAATCCTTTAGCTGAGGCTGGAAGGAGGGGCAGGAGTTTTTGTTGGACAAGAATAGAAATTTCTTGGGAGGATAAAACACAGTGGAAACACGCCTACAGAAGAGTCCTCCATGGACAGTATCAGGGAGGAATGAGAGGGCAAAGTATTGAGGAAACTATGTGTTTTACCATATAGTTCGCCAAATAGAGCAAAGATATGGAGCAGTGGGAAATTGCCTAAAAAAGACAATAGATTTCAGATTCGTGATGCCATCAGAGACAGGAGATTTGGGGGTTGAGGGTGCTCAGTGGTACAGCACTTATCCAGCATGCAAAACCATGGGTTCCATCTCTCACATGCAAAACAAAAATAACGAAGAGATTTGGAAGAGATTTTGAAAAATAACAAGTTCAGAAAGGTGATAACAGTTCATCATTTTGTAGCATTTATAGTTTAGCTTGTTCTACTTTTCTAGATGTTTTTAATTAGAAAGGTGTATTAAGAGAAAGAATCATTTTTTTATCTGATGCTTAAAATGAATGTGTGAGAAGCATAAGTCTCTGGTTATTCTGAAACAGGTTAATCTGGCATTTATTCTACTCCCTGGACTTTTAAAATTTCAATGATGGGATTTTCATTTCCAGTAGGTTCTTTATCACATTTCCCTTTTCTTGTTGAATTGCTTTCCACTCCTGTTCCAAAGATTCAAGTCCCTTCCCATAATTTCAAGGAGCTTAACGTACATATTCCTACTCTATTTTGAGAAAGGGTAATTCCACCTTTCCCTATGTTTGTTAATGTTTTGCAAGGATCCGATTTCATCTTGTGTCTTGTAATTGTTGTGTGACAGTTCATCTGATGTGACTGTTGTTCTAGGTGCTGTGATTTAGGGATTGATATAGCCCAGATAAGTGAGGTGCACACTCCAAGGTTAGGATTTGGGGTTCTTTCCCCAAAGAGAGCACTCCCAAGAGACTCCCATGTACAACTGAAACGCAGATCCCGCTTTGGCTCAGTGCCGTTGTTTCCTTCCATGAGAGCTCCGTATCCTGCTGCAATTTCAGGAAAGGTGCAAGGTGTTTTTGACCCCACTGGGTACACGAGGGGACTCTTTACCTCCAGCTACAGGGGGCTTCTGCCACAAGCAGTGTCCCTGAGGTCCCCAGTGCTCCATCTCATCTCCACTTCTTGGGAGCAGCTGTGCTTGTCTCCCCTCACCATTGAATATCTCTTCCATTTCTGGTCTTTGGGGATTTTTCTCTTATCTTTAAGCTTGGTGTATTGTTTAGAATATTTCACCTATGATTCTCATGTGCTAAGACTGCAGAGAGAGATTTTGCACCTATCTTTTTTGCACCAAACTGCAATACCAGCAAGAAACCTGCAATTTTGTCCTTGAAACACTCAAAACATCTCAAATATGACTATTTTTAGAAAGAAAAAGAACTGTTTCTCACTTAAAAGATGCGATACAAGGAAAGGCCAGAGAGTCAGAGAATGAGCCACACAGGACAATATGAAGTGCAACCTAATGATGCCGCCTTTGCATCAAAGAAAAAAATGCTTTCAGACCTCTTAACAACTCTCCCCCTCCCCTGGGAAAAAAAGCCAAAAGTTTTTCTACTGTGTGGATTAACTGAACTGCAGTTGGTAAGCATTTTAGGGTCAGGGACTAGAGAATAATTCTGAGGGATTCCATTAGTCAGTGTCCTTGATTTAGATATGACTATTGTATGGTATATTAGTCAGCTTCTTCTGCTGCGTTAATCTTAGGGAATCCTTTTACTTTTCTTCTTGGCTGACCCTTCACAGCAGGAAATTTCTAGGGAAATACATCATCTAACTGTTTACAGTTCAACTGTCATAGGTATGACTTCTCTAAAGCTACTCAGTAACAGAGCCAAATAAATGCAATCCAACACATTTCGATTTTACAAACATCTGCTTGCTTTCCCTCCCTCTATTAAGTACACATCATGTATGAAATCTGTTTTTAATCACCTAATACATAGACTAAAGCCTGTGGTTTAAACACTTTGACCTACCCAGATCCTTTGGGGTTCTTCAAGTTTAAATAGTAGAAGTGTTACTGCAGTCAGCAAAGAATTACTGAGTCAGTTAGAAGTATAATAAAGGGAAATTCAGCTCAGAGAAAGACTAGTACCAAAGGGGCTGACGACACTTGGGAAGAGCACCTGGGTAATGGGAAGGTAACACAATCCAGACTGCACTAAGCCAGGCATCCATACGCTCCCACTACAGGCTCTTCTCTGGAGCTTTTTATGGAATTTCACTCTATCATTAACATCCTGTGTGGTGGAAAGCAGGGTCTATAACCTCTTGATTTTGACTGTGCATTGTGCAAAAGAGAACATTTTTTGGTGTAAAAGTCTTGGGACTAAGTAGATATAAGTATCTACTTCCGTATGGATGTCTAAAAAATTCTACAGTGTGCAAAAACATTAGTTTTCATTTCCTCTTGTCATCTTAAAAACCTAAAAATATTTACATCTCCATCCCAAGACAAGCTTTGTGGAAACTCGAGGAGTCAGGCATGAGTGATCACATACAAATGAGGAAACCAAGGTGACCGTCCCAGGTGGACTCTCTATGGACATGTCTTGGGCTCAGTTCGTCTGTCTATGATGAGAGGGTAATGATCAGTGCACCAATCTATGCTACTGTTAAAGCTCCTGTGAGAAAATAAACTCATATACCAGGAAACTACACAAATACTTCTGAAATTGTGGATTTGAGGATAAGCCATTCAGTCCAATTTCAGTGCTAGAAACTGGAAGGGCAGACATCATTCTGTTTGCTGACGACTTTTTCTTGCAAGCCCCACCCCCACCCCAGCCTTTGTGCCCCAGGGCTGTACCAGGCCCCAGGCAGGCAGGCAGGCAAGGTGTAGGGCTGGTGAGAGCCAGGGGTGGTTGACGCCCCTAGGACACATCTTCCAACAGGAACTACTGGCAACTGGTGGATGAACAGCACAGCTTCCTCACCTGGGTGGGACCGTTCTGACACCGGATCTATAAAATCCTCCCTGGGCCCCATTGGCAGGGAGTGTGTGGGTCCATAGCAACAACCCTCTCATTTACATGCCCTCTTTCTATTTCCTTCCCTTCCCTGTTTCCTACCCCTTCCAGGTGCTTCCTGGATCACCTACCAATTCAAATTCTCGATCAGAGTCTGCTTCTGCAAGAACTCATCTAAGACTGTTTCCACAGACAACAGAATCCATACTTTGGGAAAATTCCTTCCTATAAGGACTAGTTGAATTTAATTTTTTGTTGTTGTTTTAGAAAGATATTTGGAAATACGAGAGAGAGAGACCATTTCCTCCCTTCCTTCATTTCCCCTCTCTCTGACTTTTTCTAGAGGTCATAGATCCTCCAAATTCCAGACTCTAGAGCAGGAATAACAGAAATCTAATGTGAGTTACAAATTCAAGTCACGTGTTAAATTTTCCAGCAATCACATTTTTAAAAGTAGAAACAAGTAAAGATAATCTTAACAACATTTCAATATAATAATAATTGCATTCATGAAAGCATCTGTTAGCAAACAAAAAACAGAAGTGTTTGGCAAAATTTTGCTATCCTTGGCAAACTCTGCATGGGGTGAGGAACATGACAGTGGCCATCTTCCCCATACAAACACAAATGTGGCTATGTCCCACCAAACTGTGGAATGAATTAAGTTCATGAACCAAGGTACCACGGTAAATATTTAAATATTGGGTAGCTATTTTCCATTCTTTCTATTTATTTTTACTACATCTTTGGAATATGATATGTGTTTTACACTTATAACACACTGAACTCACACCATCTACATGTGGCTAGGAACTACTGTATTGCACAGTGTAGCACTTGTGTTTAGGAGTCAGTAAAAGTTCCTGTAAAAAGCCATGTAGCAAATATTTTCAACTTTCTTGGCTTTATGTTCTTAAATCACAGCAATTCAATTCTGTTGCTATTTTACATTGAAAAACTCCATAGACATGCAAATTAGTGGGCAGGGTCGTGTTCCAATAAAACTTTATCTATAAAAACAAGTAAAGTAAGATTTGGCCCATAATCATTTGCCAATCCTTGTCTACAGTGGTGACGAACCTATGGCAGCAGGCTGTTTGTTATCATTGGAAGCTCTAAAATGTTTGCCATCACTGATCTAGAAGATTAAAGCCAAAATGCTGACATTTTCTGAGCCACTGGTAGACACACACCTGCCCCTGTCAAACACTAATCTTTGCCCCCAACCTTTTATGTAAGTCTGAAATAGATGCCACTCCATGGGCTTTAGGAAGGATTCCTTCCATGCAAGACACTGAGAAGATTTTTACTTGTGGTTGGAAAGCTTAGCTTGATAGAACTCAAAAAGTCTGAAGAAAATTCAATAGCATTATGATCTACAGATATTTTAATCTGAGGAACATTAATAGTTAAGCACACAAAACCTGGTCCCTGTCTGCTCAGGTTCAAATACTAGCTGTAAGACTGTCAATAAATTCTTAAGCTGCCTGTGCCTCAGTTTCCTCATAGAGCTGCCAAGGTGATTAGAAGTATGCAAATGCCCTTGGAAAAGTGTCTAGTACATGGTATACTGGATAAGTAAGTTCTTTTTCAAGACTGGAGGTTACCCCATCAAACTAAAACTACACCCATGTATTTCATAAATTATTTCTCCCTTATACTTTTTATTTATTAGCACATATCTAATAGAATATATCCGAATCACTCTTAGATTACATTTCCCTAAAACACTAAATCTAATTTGCTCAATATTTTCATGACACCATGATTACTGTCAGAATTTCCACCTAGGCTGCTGGCTTCTATGTGAGACTTACATATGTGTATTTCTAAAAGGTGCCTATGATCCTAAATCTCTTTTTTTCCCAAGACAACAGTATTCTTTAAAAGGGCTCAAAGCCTTAAACCAAAATAAATCAAAGGGATCCTAAATCTCAGTGAATGTTGACATCACTATTTGATGCTATTGGATCTGTGAAGCCTTCCTCATCTCATAGTCTAAATGGGTAATTCTTTTTCCCTTAGTGTTCAGTCTTGTGTATGCATCTATTTCCCTACCTGCCCCCATACTATGCTCCTGCCAGCTCTTCCTTGGAGCCACACTTATTCCTAGGCCTAGGCGTGGGCATGTGCCCTTCCATCTGGCTGGAATACATCTGCATAGCAGTAAGTAATTCTACTGCAAAAGATATAGCAGAACGAAGCTATAATATGTATAGAATACCTGCTGTATACTCATCATGGCTTAGTCCCTTCCCACTATACATTCTCCAAATATTTATGTGGGAACACTTAACATGGAAAACTAAACATTTGTTAGATAATTCTTCTGAAATCAAATGTAATAAATCAACTAACTGGTTAATTTAGCAGTTACTATAGATTGTGAAAACACTTTCTACCCCTTAAGTCTTTTCTCATTTGTAGAGTTGAGTCTGAATCCAAGAAGAGGGCTTTGGCACTTTAGAAGTATTCTCAAGAAATGTTATATAACTCCATCCAGATCATAAGATTTCTGGAAAGGCAAGTACAACACTGTTAAGCAAATCAATTTAAACATCAATTTATATAAATAGAGAGATAGTCTAGCAATTATCATAGACATGTCTATTTAAAATTCTGTCTGAAACTGGGCCGTGTTACTTCTAGCCTTAATTTATTACCCTTTCGCAGGTGATGGTTTTTACAGTACTCTTATTCTGCAAGGAGAAATCATGTACTACATTCACTGTTGAGAAGGCTAAGGTTTGGATGTGGCTTCAGTATTCCCTAAGGGCCTCCTGTGATTAAAGTCCTGGTCCCCACTTTTAAGAGATGAGGCGGTGCTTAGATGACTGGAGACCTGTCTTTGGAAGGTAGTTCTTATGGGATTCTGGTAATTCTCTCGTGAGCATTGTTATACAATCCCGAGTTTGGCTTTCACTGGCTCAGGATATCTCCAACATGTGCTTCAACCATTGCCATGCATCATTTGCCATAAGGTTCTCACCAAAACTAAGGCAATGAAGGTGTCATGCCCTTGAAACTCCAGAATCTTTTCTCTTCAATAAAGTTAACTGCCTTTAATAATTATTACAGTGGCAACAAACTGACCAATAAAATAAGATTTTTAGCAAATATGCTACTACTGGATGGAAGTCAATACTACCCTCCTACTATCACCACTGAAGAGAAAGAAGAACAATTCAAGACAATCCTTTGGAAGGTAAGGATGAAAGTAGGCAGATTCAACTTTTAAGTATTAACTAAAAGATTAGCTACAAGTCAAATGTGTGAAAGACAAAGTTGTATAATATGATGCTTAAAGAACGAGGCTGTCAGGTACAGTGGTACAGGTCTGTAATACCAGGAACTCAGAAAGCTGAAACAGGAGGATCACAAGTTTGAGTCTAGCTTGGGCAACTAAGCAAAACCCTACTGTTTTAAAATAAAATTTTAAAAGGGCTGAGGATGTGGCTCAGTACAAGCTCAGTACAAGGTTCTGGGTTCAATTCCCAGTACCACAAAAAAAAAAAAGAAAAAAGAGAAAAAGAAAAAGGAAGAGGTAGAGGACGAAAAGGAGAAAGAATGAGGATTTATACACAACAGGGTGATTAATTTTTCCTTTCATTTTGTTTTTAATGCATGTATTTCTACTGCATTTTCATGAAGCCATAATCAACCTCCATTGTGTTATGTATTTTTTGTGAGATTTATTAGAGTTGATAATCTAACAATTCATTGTGGGGCAGCTGATTTTACACCATTCTCAACAGGAGCCTTCAGGCTTGAATATGGACACCAACAGAGAATAGTAAATACAACTTAACAGTTGAGCTTTGTACTTCTATGCACAGCAATACCCAATCAAATAGTAAGGTAAGTAGACAAATGCCCCCAATTTTAGCCTTTGGAGACCAGTACCTAAGAGTCAAGTTGCTGGAATTTAATGACTTGTCATTGAACACTACTATTAAAATGTGTGCTTGAAATAGGAGATTTCAGTAATTCCTTTTGGGTTTACCCGGGTCTTAAAGAATGTTTGCTCGTATTTCGAAGTCAGTACTTCAGAATGTCTTTAAAGTATAATATTAGGTCTGGATACCTTTCAAGGCAAACAGAGATCTGGCTTGTTTCACTCTATAATATTCAGAGCGACGTTCAGGAACTGTGACACAAACAGCACCAACTGGGACACCCAACACCACCACTCCAGCACCATCAGGATACAGACATATTGAGTGCCACAACCCGTATATTTTTTCTAAGGAACTTTAATTACAATCCTTAATATGAAAACACACTTGTATTAACACATGCCACCTGCATAAAAGCATAAATTCCTTCTATGTAACTAAACTCCTAAGATATTTTAATTACATTGCAGGAGTCTGAGGCTATCTTCAGGTTGAAGTCATGACAGAGTGCAAATATATGTGATTTATGTTGGTTTAATTTTTAATGCCTTTTTTCATTGGTTAGGATAGTTACCATTTCCAAATGCCCTGGCAAGACAGGCTGCCCGGAGAACTTAAAAAACCTAATAAAACACAATCTGCATACAAATTTAAGTCTAGTGTTCCATGGACTACAATTTAAGTCATTTTGGTATGTGATACTGTATTTACCTTGTCAGGTTTTATTTGAAATTTCTATATTAACACTACAAAATCTGCTCCATATATTTATAAATTCCATCACCGGGAGTTTGATGTTTATTTTTCTAACCTGGTAGTCAACAATATACAGAGAACAATTTTTAAATACTGTTTATGGTCTAAAAGAGCTTTCAATTTGAATGGAGGTAAATAGATATCATTATATAGCTATACTCATTGGTGATAATTTTAGCAGACACAATGATGACTCGCTGTTTCCAGGTATTGGAGATGGGAATGGCCTTTTTTATTCACGGCTCATTCCCAGCTTCATTTCTACCTATAATGAGAGATGAGCAACTGACCATTAAATGCACTTGTCAGTTTTGAGAATCAACATCAAATGAAACTGTACTACCAAGAATCTTTGAAATTCCCCCACTATGTTTATTAGTATGGAGATTCCTTCAAAACAAACAAACAAACAAACAAACAAAAATGGAGAAATTCCATTCAACCCAGCTATTCTTCTTCTAGGTATCTTCCCCAAAGAGTTAAACATATCATACCACAAGGATATATGCAGACTCAGCTTATAGCAGCACAACTTATAATAGCTAAATCTTGGAAGTGGCCTATATCTCCATCATCAGACAAATGAATAAAGTAAATGTGATATGATATTTCTATACAATGGAGCACTACTCTGCCATAAAGAAGGATAAATTTGAATAATTTGTAGGAAAATGGATGCACTTTGAGACCACAATATTAAGTGATATAAATGAGACACACAAGCTTAAATAGCACACAACTCATATGAGAAACACAAAGTATAAATAAATTAAAGAGCAAAACAAAAGATAATAGGAAACAGGGAGATAGATCATTTGCAAAGGGGATGAGACAGAGGGAAGGGAAGAGGAATAAAAGGAATTAAGATATGCTAAGTACATGTACCTACTCCTAATATGAATGTAAACATTATGTATTACAAACATGTACTAATAAAAAAATTAAAAATAATGCTCTCAGTTGCAAAATTAATGCCTGGAGAGAAATCTTGCCAAGATTATGAATAGAATACTTATCAGTGGAACATGTAAGAAGCATTTTGCAAGATTCCAATGTAAGTGTAAAAGGCATGGACAGGCCAATTGGGCAGTGTCCCTGCTGCTCTCTCCGCTCATTTCCCTCTGCTCAACTTCTGTGTCCTTCTCCTCGTGGCACCACGGGCTGCCACTGCATACCAAAAGAGGCAGCTTACTTGTCCATGAAGAATTACACAGTGAAGGAAATATTATAAAACAGATAAATAGCTTCTGAGTACATTACTTTGCTAAGGTGAAAAGCTCACAAATTGGACATATATTTGGGGATATATTTAATCTCTTAAACCAGAGGTTGGCAAACTATAGCCCACAGGCCTTATCCTACCTGCTGGCTGGTTTTGTATGGCTTGCTAGCTAAGAATGGTTTTTACATTTTTAAATAGGGGTTTTTTTGTAATCAAAAGAAGAATAAAATTTTGTGACACATGAAAAGTATTAAATCATTCAGATTTCTGTGTCCATACAGTTTTATTGGAACACAGACACTCGCATTTATTCAGGACCTGTCTATGGTCACTTTTGTGCTATAGTGACAGAGTTGAGTACTTGTACCCATTAAGATAAAATTATTGACTATCTGGGCATTTGCTGAAAATCACTCTCCTTACTTAAAAAACAAACAGAGCTCTTTCCTTTTTAACAATCCAATTACTTTTTATTAGTTTGTGTACAGCGTGTTTTCTGTTGGTCCGTGTCATTTAAAAGTTTTAAAATTTTATTCACTTAACTTTTTCAACACCTCTCATGGGAGTGTAGGAGTCCACTTCAAACTCCAACCCTTCAAGTACTCAGAATTCTAAAGAAGAATCTTTTAGTTCATCACCAAAATAATTTTTAGCTCACACCAAACAAACATCATTTTGAATCGTGAGTGAAATAAAATGACTGAAGAATTTCCTGTTTTACTTGCATCTTTTGTTCAGAGAAGCAGAAAATACAGGCAGAGAAAGAGGAAAAAATGCCAATTTTAAATTCAATCAAGGTTATTATACCAAGAACATGGTCAAGGGTGAGTAGGAATGTGCAGCCCAAGGATTAGTCCATTCTTTCCACTCCTTGAGTAAGGATATAAAGTGTTGGGTTGTGGGCGTGCGTGGAATGTGGAATAACTCCTTGATTGCTGTCTCCATCAATTCTATTTTCCCCAGTCTCTTTTCCTTAATCATAAAATACATCTTTAAGGAAGACTTAGAGCACTGCCTAATTAATGTCTATAAAATCCCCTGATATTGATGGATGTCATACATGTTGTTTGTATATGTCACTTCACTTCCTCCATCACTCAGGGATTGAATAATGTGGATCTTATCCTCTTTCCTTCCATCTTAAGTAGATGATGACATTTCCAGATACTCATTAATGAACATGTTCTGGCCTTCCTACTTAAATAGGGTTTTAACTGATACAATCAAACATTTTTACTAGACCTGAATGTCAAATTAGTCTCATAGTGGATAGTTAGCCTTGGATGGACGAAAACACATTTTTATTTTTCCCATACTTTGGGAAGAGCAAATCTTTTTCTAAGCCAGCACCTTATTTCATGTCAATTTCCCTGGATATACCAGATATTTTTCAACCTCAAACAATCAAAAACCTTTGACTAATAATGTTGCACAAATAACTATGATTTGCTTTGTTTCTACAGTAATATTTATCTTCCAAAATTTTTAAGATTTACAGGAAAATGGCATTGTCTAACCAGCTGTAGAAATGATCATTACAATTCAATACACGGACAGCCTTGCTCTTGAATTTGTGGTATTCCCAGAAAGGGTTCATATTTTGCACAATATTCACATCCCCCGATGGGCCGTGCAAAAAAGTATGTAAAGTCCGAAAAGGTTACAGTCGCTGGCTTAAAAAATAGATTGAAATTCCATTCTACTCAAAGTAGGTCTGGTCTGTTAAAAATTTACAAAATCAATGTTATGTGAGAGAATTCCCCTATTGGGATATCTTGCAGAATCACAGAAGAATATGAAAGAATACCATTGTTTTTCAGCCCCGAGTAACCTTCAAAGACAGACCTTGGCCTGGGGTTTAGAAAGTTTGAACCTCAAATTCTTTAAATTCATTGCATCTTCTGTTCTGGGACTTCACCATCTTTTCTCAGCCTTCAGTAGGACTGATGTGACTGCTTTTGTCTGTTCAACATGATTCTGACTGAGATGAAATTGAAGACATTTCGAAGGTAAGGAAGAAAGCAAGATGGTGACTGTCCATCAGGCGAGTGAGTGGTTGCCTCCTTCTACACTGTAATCACCTGGAGACGCCAGCCTCTCAACTAGAGTCTGCATAGCCTGCTCTCCAGAGAGGTCCAGAGAGTTCCAAAGAGGGAGGTTTTGTTGTTACTGTTGTTGTTTTTTTTTGTTTTTTGATTGCTGGCGATGGAATCCAGGGCATTCTCACTGAGCTACATCCCCAGCCCTTTTCTGGAGACAGCCTCAGCCTCCCAGAATGCTAGGATTACAAGCCTGCACCACCATGCCTGGCTCAGGGCGTAGGATTTTACAAAGCTCTTCAGGCGATCCTAATAGGCAGCCGAGGTTGAGAACCATTGTTCACAATGCAGAAACAGGTTCTGTGATACAGTGAACAGAAATGAATGATTTGTTCCATTAACTAATTTTACACTTTTGGGTTGATTTAGACTAAATATTGTATCAAGTGTCTTATACA
This sequence comes from Heterocephalus glaber, assembly GCF_053883595.1. Lineage (NCBI taxonomy): Eukaryota > Metazoa > Chordata > Mammalia > Rodentia > Bathyergidae > Heterocephalus > Heterocephalus glaber. The sequence goes on along the minus strand of NW_028258369.1, from coordinate 20,213,156 downwards.
TTTATACAAGTATAGGAATAAAATAAATAGATATATAAAGAAGTGTGAGTTTATGTGAATTCATCATAGATAATCCCAGGAACAGTGCCCAGCAGGGAAATGGATTGTTGCTGTTAAGAAATTTAGAAGACATTGTTTTTATGTGAAAATATATGCTTTGTTGAATCATTCAAGTATTCTTAGTGCCTAAAAAGAACTCCTGAATGGTTACTTCATTTTATACACCGAAAAATCCTTTTTGTCATGTAAATTTGGTCCGTTGGTTATTTCAAGAATATAACAAAAGTACACTCCAAATGTTTATAATTCAACAATATTTGTATACATTAAGTGAAAGACTTGGGGAAAAATATTTTAAACTCTGACAACAAAAAAGAACAGATTCACTGTCCTACTCAGATACTTTCAAAGATCAACTAAGACAACACAACTCCCCTGAAAACTAGGAACCTTTGGTACTCTAAATGATAAAATGCAAATATTTGCAAAGATGGAAACCAGAGTGATAACATAGTATTGTTTCTTTGATTGAAGGCCACTTGCCTGAAAATTTTTTTTCTGGAAAGTTAATTATTTAACTTGCAGTGCCTTACAAAAAATATTAAGCCATTTTCCCAAAAGAGTTCACTTGTGTATACATGACCAAAGACAATGTCAGGTTCATTGTATTTCAGAATGAACAACCTCTTATTTTCTGGAATATATTTTAGTTTACATATACGCTGTTTTGTTAACTAGTCAAAGTCAAAGAATAAATGTCACCTTTTACAAAACCCATTTGCTGTTAAGCTAGTGAGAGAAAACTGTCCAATATCCAGAGAACTTGGAGGTGAATTACCAGTTATAACAACTAAAAGTTACCAAGTCCCATCTTTTCCACAGGGCCTGGAAAGTAGACAAGGAGTTCTTAAAAGGTAGCTTGAACCAGCAGCAGCAATCCCGGACTTGCTGAGAAGTATAAATTGGGCCTCACCCCGGGACCTCCTGATTCCAACTTTGCAGTGGGGCCCAGCAATGTGTGCTGTGATAAGCCTTCCTAAGGCTTCCGATGAGTGCCAAATTTTGAAACTCACCGAAGTCTAACATCCTTCAGTGTGTGGGGACTGAAAACTTTTCTTAGCTTTATGAAAGGAAGTGAGAAATGAGAGAAGCTAAATGGCGGCTAACTGGTCCCTCTGTTTCTCTTTCTGTCTCCCTTCCTGCTGGACACTTTGTGATCCTCTTACTTTCTTGGTCTTTGCTATCAGGCCCCATTCTCAGGCCTGTCCCCATCTGCTTCAGTCTCCCCTGGAGGACTGGAGGCAAAGGGATGAAGGAGCTCGCCAAGGCAGAGGGAGGAATATGGCGGGCTGGAGACTCTGAGATGGGTCGGGAAGGCTAGGTACCAATGTCCTCGCAGGTGGGGGGTCAGGATGGAAGTACACCTTGATCACCCATGCTTTTTACTCCTCACCCCTGGCAGTTTTGAATTCCTTTTTCTAATCAAAACATATCTAGAACTCAAATGTTTGGAACGTGAAAAAAGAAAGAAAACGGTCTCAATGAAGCTGCCCCAGTGTATTCTCAATTACTTATGAATTTTTAAAAAAAGTTTTTGAAGTGGTGTTGAAAGAGACAAAGGACAGCCAGCAAGCAGAGGACCCAAACTTATCTGTTTATGATTAAAAAAATAATGCTCCTCCTTCACCGGTTTGGAGTTAGTTTACCTCTTCAAATTTTGGCGTGACATATCACATACAAAGCTGAAAGCTAGCACATGAAATTTTGCTCTCAGAACTTTTTAGGGTGACTTTGATCATTTAATTTCCAAATACCTGTGACCTTGACCTTGGCCCATCACTATGTCAGAACATTTTGGGGAGGCATATGTTAACTAACACACAACTTCACAGACAGCTCAATAATTAAAAAGTGATAGAAAATCATATACAGGATTTTTGGCTTTCTACACATTATCTTTTCTAATGTATAATTTTTATTTGGATAATGTGTCACTTAAAGTATAGCTAATGAGCAAATTTTCAAATCAAATGCATTTACTGGCATTAAAGGCAGACTTAAGCACTGCACAATTTTAACTACACGGATTTTTCCATCAGAACACGCTCTTTTATCTCTAATTATGATAAAAACAGTGAGGTCATGCATATATCTCCCCTCAGCAAAAATATTTTCTTTTACTGTTTCAATTTTCTCCTCTGACATAAGCTTTGGTCTGTCTTTGCTAGTTCTACAGCAGCTGTTAGTCCTGGTGATACCCTGTTATTTTAAACTCAATTTTCTTAACTGCATTATCTGTCCCTTTGAAAGTCTTCCCATCTTCTAGTTTCAAAGAGGATATCACCACCCCCTAGATTAAAATCCCAACATTACCCTAGACTTTGACAACTCCTTCATGCCTTCTAAGGCAATCACTCTCTAAAGGGTTTTTGTTTTGTTTTGTTTTTTAAAAGAGTCTGACTTCAGCCTTCCCTTTTCTTCCCAGGGTTACCACTCAAAGTTACCATCTTCTTCCATGAAACACTGGTTTTCAGTGCTCTCAATTGAGCCCAGCCAATCAGGTCCACACAAGACCACCAAAATAATCTTCCCCAGTAATTTCATATTACTGTACTTTCCCAGTCTCACAACTCCAAACTTTGTTTATTCTTCAAGGACCAAGTGCAAGTTCATGCACTGGCATGCAAATTCCTCAAAACTTTAGTAGGTTTAAAATTTCCCCAGTAACAGCCAGCTATAATTACCACTGCAAAGCAAAATGTACATTCAACTGGAGGAAAAGTGGATTCTTTCTTGACCAATGACTGCCTCGCTCATTGTTCCTTCCAAGCCCTCAGTTGTGTCTTTTCATCAGCCTAGAATTTTTTCTTCTCTCACAGCACCTAAACTCAGAGAGCTAGCTATGCAAATAGTCTTGCTTGTTAAAGGAGTACATGAATAGTAATGCAACTAAAGATTTCCTGACAACAGAAGTCACATAAAGCTAAATCTTAATTCCATTTCAAAATTGGATAGAATTAAATCCTATGGTTCTGGAGACATCAATACATATTTGAGACATCAAGCCACAGTTCACTGTATTATAAAAACATTGATTAAATTAGCTTCAGAAATTGCTCTCTAGCCAAAGAGCTACCTACTGTACAACAGAGCATGCAATAAATGTGGCTATATGTGCAGACAGGTATAAAATGATTTATTGAATCATGAGACAAGGGATTGTGAAGGATTACTAAGAAATATACACTCTCTTCCAACACAGCATTATTTTACTTAACACAAGCAATTTAGGAGTAAATTGTACTATTAAAATAATAGCAAACTCTTCCCATATATCTTTAATTCTACATATTAAAGTGACCCAGGAAGGAAATCATTAGATGGTGCTACTGGCTCTAAATCAGACAGATGACTTAATAATGATCCACCTCCCTATAACAAAGCTCATCTTTGTTAATAATCAGAGAATTTGCACTATCTGTGACCTCCAATATTGCTTTAGTCATGTTAGCACTGGGATTTTTACGCTTTTATCTGATTTTTCTATGGAGCATTATTCTCTTTTACATAATGGTAACTATAGAAATTAAATATTCCCTGTAAGTTGAGATTCTTATAATTAAAAAAACTAAAAACAATGACTACAACAAAATCAAAAAAACCAAACTGAATCACACATTTAACTATCTCTTCATGGTTAAATTTAATTATGATAGTCTCCTGAGTTCCATTTAACTGGCTTCCTAAAACTTAATACTATTTGTAGCTATGGTTTCCTCAAAAGGCAAGCAATCAAAACTTTGAAAAATTAAAAATGTTGATTTAATGAAAAATGGCACCTTTGGTGCTGGCAGGGGTTGATACAATTATATCATGATATTATATGAGAAATGGCTCAGGGGTGTCCCAATCAGAAAGGGATGTTTTACTTTGTCACGTTATTATTAGAGAACCTGATACTTCTGCTCTTGGTCTCTACTTCCCAAGGTGTAGTCCTACACAAACTCCTAGGTCTAGAAAAGAGCCACTTAGGAGCCTACTCTAGACTACAGTGTCAAAGAAATTTGATTCTGGGTACATTCATTTCTTAGGGTTAGAAAAAGGATGAAAGATATGTGGGTTTCTGGCTCCAGGTGGAATCCAGATTTGTTTGCATGAATTGTAATGACCATTTAGTCCCCCAGACTTTACAGAGCAAGTCACAGGCCAGCAGTTGTTTGAAATAGCAACACTGGGAAGTCACTTGATTACTCTCCAGTTGTATAGATAACAGGTTTATTGGTGGGTCTTTAGTCAGCATTGTGGATATGGCTTTGTTAGGTGAGAATGGAAGGTCAGATAGGGGCAGAACCCTGGATACTGCTCCAGGCCTTTGGAGAGGAGCTGCCTGGGGCTTTGCAAGGTTTCATTATCTGGGAAATCCTAAGATTTTGTGCAGTACCGAGTACTCATGACACCAGTCCAAAGAGCTCTGCCCATGACCTTAGTCTGTGCTGTGCTTGGATATAGTTTGAGTGCTCCCAAGGAATTATTTGTTGAAATGTAATCCTCATTGTGAGATATTAAGAAGGGGAAACTTAATTTGACTGTGCTGTTTAGAGACAGGGTCTCTGGGAGGTGATTAGGATTAGATAAGGTCACCAAGGTAGAGCTTCCATGACTGAATCCTGGTGGCTTTATAAGAAGTGGGGAGAGACCAGAGACACATACACACATACCATCCCTGTATTTTGCCATGTGATGCCCTGTGACACCTCAGAAATTTCCCAGTAAGAAGGCTATCACTAGATGCAGCCCCTAGACCTTGCACCTCCAGAAAAGAACCATGAGCCAAAATAAACTTCTTTTCTTTAGTAACAAAACAGATTAATTTGGTCTATTTCCTGGACTGTTAATATTTCACACAAATAGCTCTAGGTGTTACCTGCAGAATGCTCAGAGTCATAGAAAGAGGTTTACAATGAAACCAGCTTAATTATAGAATCGGATGCCTCACTTCAAAGTATGAGTGTCAGTCTGTCTTTGATCATCTGAAATCCAATACCTCATCCTTGGAGTCACAGATCTGGAAGGTCTATTATTCCAATTTAGATTGCTCAATCCAAACTGGATCCCATCCAAATAGTCAATTTGATGAACACTAAACTCACTAGTGCCAATGATCTCTACTAACACATACTGACAGTCTCTCTGGCTCTTCTACAGGTAGAGATCTGTAGACAGACAGCAAAGACTCATACATTCTCTTAGAAGGAAAGCATCATTAGGACAGAACCCATCTCTGTCTTTTTATCTCCATTGTTTTCAAAGTACCTAATACCCTTCTGCTACATAATGTGAGTGTTGACAGATATTTGCTAAAAAATGGACAAGTAACAGAAGGAGAGGTGAATGAGAGCTCTGAGCTAGAGAAAATAATCTGGCAAGTTAATCCCAAATTCTGAAAATGAATTTAGGAAGTACACAATATCTTCAGGTTACAGAGCTAAACTGGTGCTGCCAGGGAGTTGGGAGTTTTTCCAGTTTTCTTAAATGGGGACTTCTGATTCTTTTGAGATGTTTCTGGATAGGTCTCATTATTTGGCATTCTGACATTCTACGGAAGGTACCAAATTCAGTACGTCTATCTGTCGCTTTCTCTCACAAAACCCTAATTCTCTCCTGTATGTGAGCTGAGGAAGAAAAGCCTCACTTTTGTAGGAAAGTCACCATTGCCTGTTAACAGGTGAAGTAGTGGACCTTTATTTTCAGACTATAGACAACATCAAGTTCAGGTGTTGGTAATAAATTTCACCCTAGCAATTCACAGCCAATGATGACAATTTGTCAATATCTGAAATCTCTAATTGTAAGACTTGCATCTGAAGAAAATAGTCTTCATTGTACTCCAAAGCAGGCTGTGTACACACCACCACTTTTGATAACCAAGTACATATAGCAAGGTGGAAAAACACAAAAGTTTAAGTTGTCAACTAAGAAGCACTGTCATTCTTCTAGTCATAAAATACAATAGCATTTAAAAATGATGACACTGAAAGTGTAAATAAGGATTAAAAGGATTAATAACGAATAACTGATAATTTGAAATAGGAAAAGGTCCAAAGATGTAGGGGTGGTGGGAGGGGAAGGGGAAAGGGAAAAAGGGAAAGGAAAAATTATGACAAAAGAAAAAAATGGAAATGAAATCTATGTAAATAGGGAAGGGTAGAGGGGGTGAAGGGTGCACAGGTAATGGGGAAAAAATAAAAAACAAGATACATTATGTACAGGTACAAGCACCCAATGATAAGTGTAAACATATTGTATACCTAAAATGTACCAATAAAAGAATTTAAGGAAAAAAATAAATAAATAAAAATGATGACACTAAAGCTGTTTTAAATTCTTTGTATTGTGTGATATAGCACAGTATTTCCTAAACATGGAATTGTAGTTTAATATCCATTTCAAGAAGTTCTCTAGATATATAAAAAATTCCAAAAAAAAAGTTCAAAGCATAAAACACAAAAATCCCAAGCATGAATTTTCTGAGCTTAAGTAGAAATAAGAGTCAAATAGAGTTGTTGGTGGGATTGCAGACTGGTGCAACCACTGTGGAAATCAGTATGGCGATACCTCAAAGAACTAGGACTGGAAGTCCCATTTGACCCAGCTATTCCTCTAGTGAATATCTTCCCAAGAGAATTAAAAGAATCATACCTCAGTGATATATGCGTACCCATGTTTATAGCAGCACAGTTTGTAATAGCTAAAACTTGGAAACAGCCCAATTGCCCATCAACTGGAGACTAGATAAAGAAGATGTGTTTTTTTTATAAAATGGAGTACTACTCAGCCATAAAGAATGAGAAACCAGAGACATATATAGTTCAGTGGATGCACATTGAGGCCATACTCTTAAGTGAAATAAATTTACACAAGTGTAAATATCAAATAGTTTCTCTGGTGTGAAAAACTAAAAGTGTAAATAAGAATCAAAATGTATAATTGATATTGTGAAGTAGGAAGAAAATGTCTAAAGGAATAGGGGAAGTGGGAGGGGAAGGGGAAAGGAAAGAAGAGAAAATAAAAATATGAGAAAAGGAAAAAATGGAAAAAAAAGTCTTTGTAAATAGGTTAGGGTGGAGGGGGTGACGGGAGGGCAGGGGAATGGGGAAGAAATAAGAACCAAGATACGTCATGTAATGGTTGGTACAAGATCCCAATGCTGAATGTAACTGTATTGTATACCTAAAATGTACCAATAAAGTAAATGGGAAAAAAAAAAGAGTCAAATAGAGGAATGCAGGGTTGGATAAGAGATTGGGGCTTCAGGGAAGAAACATGTCACTCAAAAGACTTTTAGGACCTCCTTTGCTAGCTATTTCTACTGAATTTCCCAAAACTTTGACTCATTTGTTTCCAGACAGCCATTTCACCATTCTTGAGAGTCAAATGGATCAGGAGAATTTTATTCCCATTAATAGATCCTAGTGTAGACAACATTCTTATAGCATAGAATGGAATTTGGCAAAAGCCATGGCCATTTAAAATGGTTAACAAACCTGGATCCTTCATAGAATTCTAACTTCAATTAAACAATAGCAATGTACAACTGGAAGACATGTGAAAACAAAACAACCACTAATGTTACACATTACAACTATTAATGTGTTTCACAGATTTTTAAAGGCTGGGATGAATCCAAATTGACCATGTGCATGCTGTCTTTGGCAATCATGTGGTTTTCCTAAACAATTATAAAAATAAAAAAAAAACATTTGCTCATTGCTACTAGTTTATATAATGTCTCCATAGTGTAATTTGTGCTATTGGAATAAATGCTTGGGAGCTTTGAAAAATGTAATAACTCATTACTTACCAATGTCTGCTAATTATAAGAAAAGCAAGAGTCGTGAAGAGGGCTGGAGTGGGAAACTTAGACCTAAGTAGTGTACTAATTAACATAAACAATAGTGTCTACATGAAAAGAAGAATAAAAGCTATGAAATTGAAACTTTGCTGTTCTAAATACTTTTTCTTCAAATATTATACAAGTTTATAATGAAAAGTAAAAAGAATTTGAGCATAAATAGATTTAAATTTATTAGCTTGGTTTGCTGGATACTAACTTCCTTAAGGATGTAAGTAACTTTTTACTACTCTTAGTGTCTTCCTATTTGAACACTGGATAGGATCAATAAATACTTGATGAATTACATTGGTTTACATATAGATATTAGAATGCCAGAAACAACTAAAGTATTCCATTCCATTCTACTCCAAACTCAAAAGATTACAGACAGATTCCAGCTAAGTCACCTCAGAAGGCAGCATCATAATCATATTTAAGTTTATTTTTCTTTTGGAATGAAAAAAATTTTGGGCTGAGAATATGGCTCCATGAGAGAGCACATGCTCAATATGCAAGAGGCCCTAGATTCAATACTCAGAGACACACACACACACACACACACACACACAGAGTTTATAAAGTGCAAGTCTTAATTCAACTACTATGCATTAAACATTTAATAGTTCTTCCCTATGTGATATACTCCCTGCTATATAAATGTTCATGATAATACCCACAGAGCAAAGTCTTTGAAGTGTGTTGGGTATTTTTCAGCTTTGAAAGACCAAATATTGACCAAGAATAAATCTCAATATCTTTGACAATACTCAATTTTGGAAAAGCAATTTTCACAGCCATACATATTTTTCACTAGGTAAGTATTATGATTTGAACCTAAAACGTCTCCCAAAACTGCTCAGAAGAGGGGGTTTTGGACGGTGATTATATCATGGAGCCCCTAACCTTATCAGTTCATTCATCCATTGATGAGTTCATAGCTGAAAGTGGTATTAGGAGGAGGGGCCTGGTTAGAGGAACTAGGTTTCTGGTAGTGTACCTTTGGATGGTGTGTCTTCTCTTTATCTCTTTCCAACTAACCCTCTCTGCTTCCTGGCTACCATGAGATGAGCAGTTTTTCTCTGCCATGATGTTTCTACCTTGGTGCCAGTAGACTATGGGCTGAACTCTTGAAAATCATGAGCCAAAAGAAATCTTTTCTCCTTTGAGTTGTGTATGTCAGGTATTTTGTCCCAGCAATAAAAAGCTGACTAATACAACAAGTACCACAGCTCTCCTATCCTCTATGGTCCTATTATTCTCCAGAAGTTACTCTTGGGTTTATCTGATTGCAAAACACTTAATAATTCTCTTATTTCAGCTAACAAGGTGGGCTAGAAGGTGGTAATGACTCATCCGTTTAGAACTAGAACTATTCACAATAGCCAGGAAATGGAGACAACTAAGGTATTCATCAACTGATGAATGGATAAAGAAAATTTAGTACATATATGCAGTAGAATAGTGTCTAGCCATAAAAAAGAATGAAATCCTGTCATTTGTGACAACCTGGATGAAACTGGATGACATTAGGTTAAATGAAACAAATTAGACACAGAAAGACAAACTCGGTATGATCTCTCTCATATATGGAGTCTAAAAGTTTATCTCATAGAAGTTGAGAGTAGAATAATGATTCTACTTGGAAGAGTAGAATGAATAGAGAGAGGGTGACCAATGGATACTAAGTTACAGTTGGATAAGATCAAGAAATTCTGGTGTGCAATACATTATAGCCATCCATAGTCACTTTACTGCACATTTCCAAAAGCTGGAAGAAAAGACTTGTTTTCTCCATAGCAATGACTAATGTTTGAGGATATAGCTATGCTTAACCCAACTTAAATATTACACATTGTATAGGTGTGCTGAAATATCACATGGTACACTATAATTTTCACAATGTTAAAAAGAACTGGAGAAAGCAATTCCTTTTATCAAAGACCTCCTCATGTAGAAGTATTGGTGGAGTCATAATAGTAACAATAATACTACTAGTAGTTTAGTAGTAGTAGCAGCTGGAAATATAGCTGTAGTAGTAATAGTGTCAGGAGGAGGAGGAGGAGCGAAAACAGGAACTAGCATTTACTGAAATAAATTACATCCCAAGACTGTTGCATATTTTGTTTATTCCTCTTAATACTGAGATAAGGAATGTATTGTACCCTGATTTTTACAGATGGAAAAATGAACTCAGAAGGGCTCACTTTCCAACAGTTACACAGCTGGTGAGTGCTAGTACTGAGCCTCCAAGCTTGTCCCATTTGATTGTAAAGTCTTCTCCTTGCCATACACCATCTGATTTATGAAGCAGATATGTCTCACTTCTTAGGGCCTCATTCTCCAAAAAGTGAACTCACCTCTACCACTTTTTTGTGCCCTTGTGAGGTATTCACAAGGAATGCGTGTTCTGAGTGTTGCACTGGTTTTATAAATGAAGATGCCAAAGAAAGAGGTGGTGCATCAAAGGGAAAGTTAGGATTGTCATGGTTATATTAAGGAGCAAAGAAATAAGTGAGACTCATCATGGAAGTGACCACTGGTTAGGATCAACAGAATTTAAGATCCCAGTAAACGTTAAAGCCATGTGGAAAGATCTATTCTGGAAGAAAAGGGCATGTTGGAAATGCTTGACAGAACTTGATTAAAAAAATCTCAATTCTGGAAATATTTTTCTACAGTGAATTGAAATCTTTAAAAGAATACTTTTCAGAAGAAAAGAAATATTGCCATAAATTAATATGTAACTCGCTCTAAATAAAAACTGTGAGTCATTGATCCAATTTACAGTGTCACAAACAGTATTAAGACTAAGTCAATTTAAGAGTAGAAATACATATAACATTCCATGTTAGCATCTCTTTAATCCTATAAGTGTCTCCCAAACTTATTAAAGGCCAATTCTTATCAAGATTCCCACCAATTATAAGAAGATGTATAACCTGATGAGGGTTTCGATTTGAAATCGGAAAAAAAGGCTAAGAGATGAAGTCAGACCAGGTGAGAAATGTTAACCTGTACAATAAAAAAGCAACACAATCATAAACTCTGATTTGTAGAAATATAGGCTGTTTCCTGTAAAGAGGTAAGTTATATTACATATCCACACCTTGACTTACATCAGAATTTCAACAAGAAAAATGTCTGGGAGTAAGTGCTCTTATAAAACTCAAAAGAGAGAACGTCATGGAAAATTTCAGCCTTTCTTTCTTTTCTGTGGGATCTCAAGCCTTGGTGGATGAGATTTTCAACATGTCATAGGCTATTACAGTCCCGGTTACAAACCAAAAGATACTGTTCAGAGCCTGTGTCTTTTGCCTTGCATGATTCAAACTTTGCCCAGTGTACAACCATAGACAGATCCATGTTTTCCTTCAGTACATCTAGAAGTGTTTTTCCTGCTAATCTGATAAAAGTTGCACAAATATTCAGGTTCCAAAGTTAAAAAGGAGGAAAAAGTTCCTGGTAAACATCTTCAAAATAGGAAGTTTGCCTGTGGTGACATGATGATTGTTTCTAGACGTAAAAAGAAAAAGGAAGAGGAAGTAGAAGAAGAAACATATATTAATAATACTGTTTTAATGCCGAATAACAAAGCTGCAGATGTTTTGTTTTGCTGATTTTTAAAAGCTTGTTAACCAACTTATAATAGTCACTGACTGTTGCCTTTCATTGCATGGAATTCATTATTCAGGAAAAATTTTGAAGATGTTATGGTAATATTTATTTTTAAAGCAGCATCAGCAAAAACAAGCAATACTTTAAAATTCTAAAATAAAGGATTTTGGAAAAAAAGATCTGAAATGTTTTGGTTTTTTTCATGAAGGTTATTTGAATTTCAGCCATTTATAAATGATTATTCAAGATTTTAGTGGCGCTTAATAACTATGCAGGGTTATATCTTTTATATATATGATCTTTATAGTTGTTTTCTCAATGATACTGTGAAGCAAATATTTTTTCCCGCGCCTTCTATGGTTAATGTCTATTTACAAAGACTAACTTGAGTTCAAAACTTCCTGAGATAAAGATCAGTTCTGCCTTTAGCAGTTGTCACCTAACTCCTTCAACAAGAGAAATGCTTGGTATTAACTGGCATCACTCATCTTTTAAAACATTCCCTTGGAACTTTATTTCATAAATCCCTTGGGGCTATATAACTCTCAAGCATACTGGAAAAATGCCTCTCCCTCAAACTGAGGAATCAAGGAGTAAGGCAACAGTGGAGCTTTACTAGGGTGGAAAGAAGAAACCTAGGTATAACTGTCCTCATACACAATGTCATCCTCCAGCGTGTCCTTCCTTCTTGAATTTCAACTGACATCGTTATTTTATTGATTTTTCAGGGCTAGGGAATTGAACCCAAGGCCTCATGCATGCAAAGCAATCCACTCTACCACTGAGCCACATTCCCAGTGCTTCGCCTGATCTTATAAATTTCCTTGGTGAAGAGACTGCTTGCAGGCAATGCTGCCATATGGCAAAGGCAGAAAATAATAAGAACACTGAAGATAATAATTTATCATTATTTACTGAAATTTTATGGAGTGTCAGGCATTTTATAAAATCCTTTACAGACACAATCTCATGTATTCCTCACTTAAGGCATGGGAGGCAGATGTTACTGGATTCATTTTATGATTGGAAGAACTCAGATTTAAAGATGTTTGAAACCTTCTTAAGCTCACTTACCTGAGGCAGAGAGAAAATAAAAACTAAAGCTGGTGAGGCTCCAAATGACCTCTAACCAAACATGATGGAGGAAAACTTAATAAGGCCAGGAGGATTACTGCAAAAAGCCTCATAGAAAATTGGTTCATTGCAATCACAGTTTCTGATACCTTAACAAACTTGTAAGCTGATAATTATGCAAATCACAGAAATACGCAAGGGAAAAAGTAGGCATGACTTATGTGTCAAATGATGAAAATGACCTGTTATTATTATGCATATTGTAATTATAAGGGCAAACTTCATGATCATTATTACTTATGTAGTCAAATTGAATCTTAGATTATTTTAATCTACCACAGTATCTCCATAAATATGCTGCTGTTATCTGTGATATCTCTGTGTAATGTCCCGATCTATAATGTTATTACCTATAATATCCTTCTCTAAGGTGTCCCTCACCATAATGCCCCCTTCAATGAACTCAGTTCAATGATGGTGTGATAGAGGGCGATGTCAAATTCGGGAAAACAAATTGATTGTGTTTCACCAATCTCTAGTGTTTAATCACTCAGAAATCATTGAAAAAAACATCATTTTATAATTTTCAGTACTGGGGATGGACCTAAGGTCTGCACACTGAGCTACATTCCAGTCCTTTTTAATTTTTTTTTAAAGTTTGGGACAGAGTCTTGCTAAGTTGCCCAGCCTGTGCTCAAACTTGTGATCCTCCTGCCTCAGCCTCTGAGAGTGGTGGGATTACAGGTATCATTGCAAATTTGGTAGTTTTTTTCTAGGACAGGGGACATTTTTATCAAATGAATTGTATAGATGCAAAATGGAAGATGTAGAATTACTTTCTCTGAAGACCATAAATATGAAGGAAACTACTAAAACTGATCTCCAAGAAAAAAGACCAGATTAAATGGCTTTTTAGCTTTTGAGAAAACCTATTTGTATGAGTGTATTTTTGGCAATGACCAAAATTATTATAAGAGCCAAACTCTCTAAACCAGTTGTGATGGTTTATTTCCATTGTTTCAGCCTTAGTCCATGGTTACTCACAAAAACTCCTAGGAAGCATCTTTAGCTATTAGGTGTGATACTCAACCTTGCTCAGATTTATTCAGAAGAAATCTGAATAAAATACCCGCCATGGAATATCAGCAAAACAATGAAGAATTAAGATGTTTACAATGATATTTTTACTGACTGAAAGGAAAATCAGATCTCCATTTCCCTTAACAGAATGGTTTTTTTGTTGCTATTTTTATTTTGTTCTCGCCTTCTTGCTTTAGTGAACTGACTACTACATCTCATATTCTGACTTTCTGACTGAAAAAAAATCTCTTGGACAGGAATATTATTGGAATAATATTATTACTCTATTGGTAATAATAATATTATTACTCTATTGTAACATAAATACTACATTCGAAGTGTGAACCTTTCATAAGCACACAGCAAATGAACATTTCTTTGCTCTCAATTTCAACTCCCATACTAAGATAATTGCCTTGACGTACATAAAGGCATTTTTGTAACTTCCAAAAAAAGCTGGGTGTGCTATATAGACCCTACTTCCAAAAGGAAGACTCAGGGAGTGACAAAGCATTTGTTGAAGGCTGGCATGTCTGTGATCTAGCATACAAATCTCTGCTAAGCCAGGGGATGACAAACTATGACCAATGGGACAAATCTGGCCAGTCACCTGTTTTTACAAAGTCTTGTTGGAACACAGCCATGGCCATTTGTTTCTGTACTATCCATGGCTACTTTTGCACTACAGCAGAGTTGAGTAGTTCTGACAGAAACCATATGGCCTGCAAAGCCAAAGAGTTGGTAGCTCGCCCTTTACAATGTTTGCTGAGCCCTGCCTTTATGAATTAGCTGGGCCTCAGTTTCCCCATTTGTAACTGAGAGGCGGGGCAAGACTGAAGTTTTCCAATCAAGTTGGCACATCAGAATCATCTGGAGGATATTCCCATGCCTGAGCTGCGCCACAGAGGCACTGATTCTGTTGGGCTGGGCTCCAGCTCAAGGTCATCGTGTACAGCCAGGTTGAGAAATCTGGGAACTAGACAATCGCCAAGGTCCTTTGAGCTCAGTGTGTTCACCACATGAACTTATTGTGAAGTAAGTAGTGTCTGCCAACAGGAACAAACACTTGGAAATTATGCCTAAATAAATTCAGCCTTGGCATAGAAGACTGACATTTGATTTATACCCTTCCAAGTCTCTGATTTAAGGGGTTTCAAATCTATGGATTTACAAGGATAAAGATGTAGTGCTATATACATAAAAATTGTTCCTTTGGAGACAGACTTAAATTAGACTAACAGATTTAATGAGTTAACTTTTGATGTATGGAAATAATTCACTTTTAATATATCACAATTAAAACTATTATGCATCAAATATAAGCCATCCGGGTGACAATTGTAGCTTCCAGTCCATTCTCCGCAGACTCCCCACTTGGAGGAAAGCCCCAGGCTCTCCTGTCTCTGACACAGACAGCTACATCTGGAAGGTAGTCCTCACAGTGAGCCGCCAAACACTAGGAAATCTGAGGTATAGAAGATAATATCAAATGCACCTAAATCATGTTTTGGGAAGGGATTAAAGAATGTTTCATAAGCCTTGGGTGGTTTAAATATTGTTGAAACAGCCTAAAGTGTGGCATGTACAGGCCCAGCCTGCTCGGAGACAGGCTGAGGGCATGGGGTAAGAAGCCTGTTGTGTGCAGAGCTTTGTTTGGCTTCCAGGCTGCCACTCTGACACTCAGTGTCTGCAGATGGCTATGGGGGCTCTGTCAAGTCTGGCTCGCTACCTCTCAAAACAGATTTGCTTTTGGAAGTCACACAAACAAGTAAATGCCTCTGAGGTTGAAAGTAAGCATTTCCCTTGTTTTTGGAAAAAGATGTCTTGGTCCAACTCATGTGATCTCAGCCTCAGCTCCATTGACATTTGGGGCTGGATGATTCTCTGCTGAGGGGTCTGGCTTGCACATTTGGGATGTTTGGCAGCATCCCTGGCCTTAGTTCACTGGATGTCAGTAGCAGCCTCCTCCTCTCCCAAGTTGGGACAATAAAACAATGGGATATCACTAAGTTTACCCAATGGTCCTCAGGATTTCTTACCAACTTTCTCCAGGTACAATTAAGTTAACTTAAAGTTAATTTTATTCTGAGGCCACAGAGAAAAAATACACACACACACACACACACACACACACACACACACAATTTCACCACTGGTGCCTGAATTACATTTTTAAAAATCAAAAGGTGTCTTCCTAAGACTTCCTTGAGAGAAATCATTGGGAGAGTATTTGTTGATTCAGAAAGGAATGCTGAGACCTGAAAAGCAGCATTTTGCTTGCTGATGTATTTGAAATTCAAGAGAATGGCTAGTAGGTTATGATTTTTCTTCATATCTGATGGGAAAATTCTACCTAAACAATCAAGACCATACAATCTGGTGCAACTGTTAATTACAGGCCTTTCCATTTGTTTCAACTACTAGTCACTATTATAAAATACCTTGTAACTTTTAAAAAAATGTTCTAGTCATTGAAAAATGAGTAGTTAGATATGAAATAACTGTAAGCTATAATCACTGGGGTTGGGGAATTGAACACTGAGGAGGGAAGACTTCAGTCTCAAGAATGTTTATAAAATAATATGAAATGTATGTAGTTTATGAGGGGGTGCTAAACAGAATAAGGAGTGTAGGAGATTGAATTTTGTGAAAAGCTAAGCTCCAGCAGCCTACCATGAGCTGTGAGTTGATCCTTTAAGAATAATCAAGTGTTGGTAGAGAAAGGGCTAGAGTTGGGGAGGGAGATTCCTTGTTTTTATTTATATAAACTGCACTGACTTTTTTAAGAACATATTTTGTCTTTATAACCACAGAAAAAAACCTAAAATTTGCAATAAAGGAAGAAAGACAGAAGCCTTCGGGAAGAGCCATAGTAGTGGAAAATGTAATCACTATCTTTTGTCCCGGGTTTCCCACGGTTCAAGCATTATGGGATTTAATTCTGAATTATTAACTCTGTTTTATTGATGGGGAAATGAGGCTTAGGGAAGCTAAGTTTGTTTTTTCCCCTTAAATTCATGTGACTCTAAAGTGTCAAGGCCAGGACACAAATTGAAATCAGACTCAGCGGGTCTCACACCTACTGCATCAGAATTTACTTTTTTTTTTTTCCAGTACTGGGGATCGAACTCAGGACCTTGCACTTGCCAGGCAGGAGTGGTGCCACTGAGCTACATCCCTGGCCCCAGAATTTGCTTTTTAACAAGACCCTCAAATCATTTCTATGCACATCTATGTCTGCAACACCCTTGTCTAAGAAACTAATTTCAACCTACAGTTCTGACTGTTAACAATCCTAGAAAGTGGAATGGGTAACAGACCAAAGAGTTTTGTTATTAATTAATATGTGGTGACCCTTCTTATTTGTATCCACACTTTGGCATAAACAAGTAAATATTAATAAGAACTCATTTAGGTCTCTGAAGAGATTAGAAATGTCAAATTCAAACACTAAGACTCTAAATTTACATTTTTAACCAGGAAAAATAAATCGTCATATTGCAAGTGATGAAAAACCTAGGTATTATCAGATTCATTCATTCATTCATGTGTTGCTTAGGTGTAGAGCAGCTGCTAGGTATTGAATAATTCAACATTACTGTAAATAACTAAAAACAATGTCGCATGGATTTACACATTTCATCCTTGCTTTGGTACTTCTTTATTTATATCAGTATGGAAAGTAGATCCTCCTCCATCACAGACACCACTATTTATTTATTTATTTATTTATTTATTATTTATCTGGAGGTACTAGGAATGGAACCTGGGCTTCCTGCATGATAAGCAGGTGCTCTATCACTGTGCTGCACTTCAGCCCTGTAGTCACCACTTTCAAGGAAACTCAGCAAAGGCCAGGGAATTCAAGGGTCAAAAGTGAAGGCAAAAATACTTTGTCTCTCTCCTTCCTTCTACCAGTTGTTCAGATGTGCCACGTTTGGGTCATAGTTCTTTCTGCTTTCATTGTAGATGTTGATTAATCAGGGACAAGATGGGACTAATGAATCTGAGCTCTGATTATATCTATGCTTTTTTTGTTTTGCAGAGCTGGGAAAGGAACCTAGAGGCTTTCACGTGCTAGGCAAGTGCTCTGTCACTGAGCTACACCCCCAACCCCTTTGAATGTACCTTTAAATTTCCCATGGCCTCGTGTTTTGTATCACTAAGATGATTCCTATGTACTGAGCTGTTCCTGGCCTCTAGACACTCAGCTAGACACTTGGACCTATATTATCTCATTTAATCCTCCCAAGACCACTAATGAGCAGATATTATGGTGTCCATATTTTGCAGGAGATATATGGTAGTTCTAAGGATCAAACACTTTGAAAGTGCTTGCAAACTGTCAATCTGGAGACTTACAAATACTAGTTATTATAATAGCAGGCTTCTGGTGTTGAAACAACAAATACCCTGGAACCGATTCCACTGGTCCCAGGGCAGAGGAGGTGAGCCAATCCCAGTGCCCAGGAGGAGGCTCCCAGGCCACCATTCCACCACTCCCAGGGCAGAGGAGGTGAGCCACGTGGGTGCCAGCAGCACCCCAACCCCCAGTGGAAATGAGAAGACATGTAAACAAGCCTCAGAAACAGACTTCCAGATCACCTACAGCAAGCCCAAAGGGAAACAAGATGGAACAATCTGATACTCAACCACCTGGACTCCCTGAACTGGTAACAAAAGAGGATCTGGAAAAAATGAAATCAGAAATAATTTCTCAGATAACAGCAGAGATTGTGCCCATAGTGCAAGACATGATTAATAAATCTAGAGAGGACACAGATGAAAACATAGAGGAGCTGAGGAACATGATGGAATCCCAACATAGGAAACAAATGGAATCCATAAAACAGATGCAAACAGATTTCCAGGAGATTAAAAACTCCATCAAAAGTCTATGCAGCAGAATGAACCAATGTGATGACGGAATTTCAGATATAGAAGATAAGATTGCAATTAGTGACCAGGAAAAGAAAAATTGCTTTAAAATTGTAAGGGACCACGAGAAATCAATCCAGCAGCTGCTAGATGATGCAAAGAAGAATAACATAAAACTGATTGGAGTCAATGAAGAAACAGGAGAGGGTGCAGATGACATAAAAAAACTGTTCACAGAAGTGATGGCAGAGAACTTTCCAAGCAGGGGAAAAGAACTTGACATACAGATAAGTGAGGCATATAGGACTCCAAATGGCCTTGATCAAAAAAAAATCTACCCATAGGCATATAATAGGATTCCAGAAACCCAACAGAAGAATAAAATTCTACAAGCAGTGAGAGAAAAGAAACAAATCACAAACAAAGGAAAGCCCATCAGAATCACAGGAGACTTCTCAATGCAAACCCTCAAGGCAAGAAGAGCTTGGAGTGATGTATTTCAAGCCCTAAAGGAAAACAGCCTCCAACCCAGATTGATGTACCCCACAAAACTATCTTTCAAAATTGATGGAAAAATAAGATACTTTCATGATAAAGAGCACCTCAGGAACTTCATGAACACCAAACCAGCACTCCAAAAAATTTTAGACAATATCCTAGGAAAAGACAATGAGGATCCCAACCCCAGGAAGGCCAGCAGAATGAATCCACTGGGCGTGACAAATTAAACGCAAAGGGGGAGAATCCAACAAAAAGAAAAAGTCATGACAAGGCTTTTAAAACTTTTAACTTCATCTCCCTAATGAGTGTATAATTCAATCTTGTTATTATACTGATTAGTATTTTTCTGATTCTAGTGTTGCACACCTTTCCTTGTGCTGTACTGGCTATTTATCATCTTCTTGTGTCTACTTTTTAATTGGGTTGTCTATTAATGAGCTGTAAGAGTTCTTTATATATTCTGGTCATAGGTTATATGCATTGTAAATATGGTCTGTTTAAGGACTACTTTTCATTTTAATGATGTCATTTAAATTTCTAAATTTTGATGGAATCTCATTTATCAATTTTTTCTTTTATACATCATGTTTTTTGTATCCTAGGAAGTTCTTGCCTATCCTAAATTCATGAACATTTTCCCTTATAATTTCTTCTTAAAGTTTTATACTTTTAGGCTTTCATATTTAGGTTCATAGATCCTTTCAAGTTATTTTTATGTATGGAAATAAAGGGTTGAGGTTAATTTTTTATACACGGATACCAGGTGTTCTAGTGCCATTTGCTGAAAACACTATCTTTTCCTTGGCTCTTGAATTGAGTTTATATTCTATAAAATGTTAATGTTAAATAATCTTTCAAAACTCAGTGGACCATATATGTGTGGTTCTCTTTCTAGATTCTCTGTTTTATTCCAATGATCTATATGTCTTTCCTTACACCAACACTGCCTTGATTACTGTAGCTTTAGAGGAAGTCTTAAAATTAGATACTAAACGTCTTCCAACACTGTTTTATTTTCTTTCTTTTTACTTTTCTAGGTCCTTTGTACTCCTACATAACTTAAATTTCAATATCCAATTCTTCATTTATAGCAAGTATACACAGACCTGAATTTTTATATATACCTTGTGTTTTCTAATCCTGCTAAATTCAAGTACAAGTTCTAGGGGCTCCTAGAGATTTCTTAGTATTTTCTCTGTAGATGATCATTTCATCTACATATAAAGATTTTGTTTGTACCCTGCCAATCCTATCCTAATTGTGTCATTTTAATGACAGAATATTTTGGTTTAGGCCTAAGTTTCAAAGTGTAATGGACAGATGAAGAGTAGGCATATCTGCCCTTGCTCCCCACCTTAGGGAGAAAGCATTGTATCTTCTTCATTCATATAAGGCGTTTTTGCTGGAAGTATGGAGTACATGTCTTTGATCTGTTGAGAAGGTTCTGTTCTACTTACTTCTAGTCTCCTGATAGCTTTTACCATGAACAGCTGTAGAATTTAGTCCAATACTTTTTCTCCAACTAGTGACAGGATCATATGGCTTTTTCCTTTCCTCTGTTAAAATGATGACTTTTGGGGGTGGATCTTCCAATGCTGAACCAACACTGCCATCGCTATAACAAAACCACTTTCTACATCCTGCCAGATCTGACTGCTAATAGTTTGTTTTGTTAAACAAATTTCTATCTATGTTCATACTTTTTTCTTCTATTATCTTTATCCAGTTTTAGGATTAGCACAATGTTGAGTTCCTAAAATGAGGGAAGAAGTGTTCCTTCTTTTTTCTGCTTTAATTGTTTGATATAATTTATCATTTAAAATGTATATGAGCCTGTTGTTGTCATATAGGTAGGTTTTTAAGCTAGGAATATACTTTCTTTAATAGGTGTTATTCAAATTTTATATTTCTTCATGAGTCAGTTTCATTAATTTGTCTTCCAAGGTACTTCATAGAAATTGTCAAATTTATTTCAAAAAAGATTTTTATAATATGCTTTCTATATCCTTTTAAATTCTGTAAAATCTGTGGTAATGTCTCCTAGATCTTGATATTGTAATTTTAAAAATGTATAATTGATATTGTGTAACAGGAAGAAAAGGTTTAAAGGAGCAGGAGAAGTCGGAGGGGAGGGGAAAGGAAAGAAGGGAAAAGAAAAAATATGAAAAAAGGGAAAAAATGGAAACAAAGTCTTTGTAAATAGGGAAGGGTGGAGGGGGTGAAGGGAGGGCAGGGGAAGGGGAAAAATATAAGAACCAAGATGCATCATGTAAAGGTACAAGATCCCAATGATGAATGTAACTGTATTGTATACCTAAAATGTACCAATAAACTTAATGGAAAAAAAATACCCTGGAACCACATCTCAGAACAACTTAAAGCAGCATTGTGAAAGATATCTCCAGCCCTGGCCTACAAGACTTTTCTCTAAAGGCATGGAAGCAGCCCATATTTTGCCTTATATGTTTATAGACAAATTTTCAGAAGAAAAGAGCAACTGCAACTGCTTTCCTGAGTGAGTTAAATACTGAAAAATAAATAGCAGGGGCCTTTGTTTTGGGGACCGAGTGCAGCTCAATTTGGTAATCCAGAGGCAAGAACAGTACATCCCTATAAGTTCCTTGGATGAGGTTTATTCGGGTTTCCCAGGTCTCCTAGATCTCCCATAAGCAACAGGCTACACTCTCCGTGATTCTGAAAGCCTGCCCACTTCACTGTTCTTAGCTTTGACCACATCAACCAAGAGCAACTGAGCTCCAAACAGCCATGACAAGGGTCAGAGGAGAGGGAAATAAACACTCTCTAGCAGGTCAGGATATTCATCCTAAGGGCTCAGACCATAAAACTTCCACACCAGATAAAGCAAGCCCACCAGCTGGCACAGTTAACACAATCGCACTTCCGTGCTTTGACCTCTCAGCTCTGCCTTACTAGAGATGGGTCTTTCTGAGTGGAAATCACATCAGCTGCTTCTGAGCCTGGATATTTACCTGACCTGTGCGTCCTGTTCAGAAAAGATATGGCGAACTCAGAGGAAGGCGTGTAAGAAGAGCTAACAGCCTGCCTGTGTGCAGTAGGCCTTGAATAAGAAAGCATCTGCCTGCATTCTAGCATGGATCAGAGCCCTCTTATTCTGCCCTTACCTGCAACTCCAAAGGAATGAACAGTGTGAATGTCCCTGTTTGTCCTCTCTGAGTGTTGCTTTTCACTGAAAGGTGTTTTTTCTCCAGCTTTTGGAATTAGGCAGTTTCCAAATATCAACACGAAAGTCAGTGGCCTTTGATAATTATTCACATTAAAAATTATCTCACCAATGGAGCTCATGGAACTCTTTTCATAGCCCTTTCATGTTCTCTTATTACATGTTATCATTAGCTCTAGACCATGGAAGCAATGACTTAACTTTGTTATTCATTTCTACATTCTCAGAGTTTACCCAGTGCTTATCTTAGAGTAGCTACATAAAAAACATTCCTTGGGTAAATAGAAAAGGTCTCTTTGGTTTTGTGTAAAAAAAAAAAAAGAGAATTTGATAAAACAGGGAAACAAACAAGTATAAAAGCACCAAGGGATAGGAGCTTTTCATGATTTTCATATCATTTCAGTAATAAAAATCCATTCTATCTTGATGTAAATAAGAAGCTGACCCCTCTCCCCAAATAAATAGTAAAGGAGATAGAAAGGGGGAAGCAGATAATGACACTGGTCCTCTCTGAATTCTGTCCAACTGCCACAGAAGACAGCACAGAGAACAAAGCCCCCAGGGCCACTATGATGGTCATAGTGATGGTGGGGCTAGAAGTCTTTTTTCTCAAGCCCCTTCATTTGAGGTCTGTCCTTCTCCCCAGCACAGTGTCCTTTTCCACTAAGGGAGACAGCTGGAAACCCACTGCCCAAGGGCCAGCATTCTTCCTCCTTCACTCACACACCAACTGCCCACTGAGCTCTTGGCTGTTTCAAATTGCCTGCTTGTCATGTCGCCTAGTTTTTCCTCTTTGTCTTGATATGCTAAAATGTGACAGCCATGGTGTATACCCAAACACCAGCTTCTCTTTCCCAGGAAACAACTGTAGGTGAGTCCATCAGGAACATGAAAAATCAGCTCGCCCCAAGCTCTTCAAAATGGTGTGTATTTTTAAAGTCATTTCTTTCTGCCCACCACTCACTGCTTCTTAAAAGTCCATTTTACTACTTCGCTTAGTTTAGAAAGAAGAACAAATCAAAGTTTCCACTCAGCTTTTGGAATTAGGTAATTTCCAGATATTAACACCATATCATTCCCTTAAGTGTTGTTCAAAGTTTCCCATGTCAGCCAGAAACACAAATCAACCCCGTAACCACTGAGTAATTTATGATGGTGTCAAGAAATCCACGATGGGATTACACCAATGAAGCCTTTACTGTAACGGTAAAAGTGCTGATAATATAATACCTCATGTTCATCCGATGCTTACTATGTGCCAATCACCATGCTGGGCACTTTACAAGCATTTTCCTTTTTGATGAGAAACACAAAACTCATTTTCCTCTGTTAGTTTAAAAAGCCATATCTCATGTATATGCAAAGGCCTTGAGTGGCCTGCTCCAAAGTCCAGAACATAAAGGAAGTAAGTTTTAAGCAGATTTAACAAATGGAGTTATATCAGATGTTCTCAGAATGCTCCCATCACATGCTGAGACTACATCACATCTTCAGCCACACTCAGGTTTTTAGCCCATTCAAGTCCACTCAATTACTTAGAGAGGCACTGTGAAAAAATTAACCAGACTTTCTAAAAATAACATGATTTGTCAGTGACATAGAATGAAAGAGAATTTTCATTATTACAGTCTAAAATGATGATCTAGTTAATATAATGTCAGCAAATAATACCGGGATTAAATTTGTAACTGGCCCAGATGAACATGTTCTTTTCAAAATTTTTCAACATAAATTCAAATGCCATGTGTAAACAGATACTCCCAATAGGTTTACTCATTTTATATATTTAAAAAAAATTATCCCTTTAAGACCCCAAGAAAATATATACTAATTATGAAATTAAGATTACTGCCCTAACCCTCCTTTGCCCTGCAGGGTTCCTGAGACTATCTGGGTTCAACCATGTGAACCCAGCACTAGGTGTGAATTCTGACCCTTCAAGATAATTCAATTTCTGCTGACTCAATTGTAGAAAATCTCACGGAGACCTCTTCAAAGTAACTTTTTTTGGTGGTGCTGGAGTTTGAACCCAGGACTTTCTTTGAGACAGGGTTTTACTAAGTCTGTAAATTGTCCCAGGCTGGGCTTGAACTCATGAGCCTCCTGCCTTAGCCTCCAAGCCTCCAAAAGTGCTGGGATTTAACATGTAGGAAGCCGACATCTTACTCCCATGACAGTGGCCTACAGCTAGGGCAGATGTGTGTTCAAAATCACTGCACTTATTCCTGAACACCTCCAAAGAAATCTCAGACATGACAACACATTCAAAGGCAAAGCTGTCTGTGTTGGCACTGTTCACTGCAATAGAAAGTCCTGTAAGAAATGCAGAAGAGAGCGGCAGCAGGGAACTGTGCTCTAATCCAAGTTCAGTGTCGCAACCTCTCAAGGTGACTTGGGGCAACTCTGTTCACCGCTCTTGCTGCAGGTGGAACAACAGCGCTCCCATGCTGCTCCTGGCTCTAGCTTGTTTCTGTGGTCTGTAGTAGGCATGCAAGGCTGGAACAGCACCATTCCTATTGAGACTCCAAAGCCAGAAGAAATAGGCACGTGTCATCATCACGCTGTCTGGCTGTGCCAGGAATGCAGGAAAACAATGGCATTTGTGCCTGAATCCAATAGCCAATAGCAGTGACCCCCACCCAGTTTTTCTCAGTCTTCAGGGGCAAAAGTTTAGCTGTCATATTTTTATACATTTCTATTGACAGAGTGGTGGTTTTTGACTTATGACACTATATCTATTTGCTTACTAAAACAGAGACCACAGCTAGGTATGGTGGGACATGCCTGAATTCCAAGCTACTCGGGACGCTGAGGCAGGAGGATCCTAAATTTAACAACAGCCTGGACAACTTAGTGAGACTCTGTCTCAAAATTTAAAAGGTAGCTCAGTGCACTGGACCTAGGTTCAATCCCCAGTACCACAAAAATTAATTAATTAACCAACTAAGAAAAGAGATCACAAAATCTAAAGGAATGTGAATGTCACTTCCCCCTTTTATTTTTTCTGTGAATACAGTAAGCCTACGCATTCTGATATCTGCATTTGACCTTTTTTTCCAGAGAATATGCATTGCACTAGGCCCTCTCTCGGGAGAAAAATTATATCATTGTTATCTTATAGACAAGAGGGGAAATGCCCCAAATGTAACTTGGCACTCAAAATCTTTCAAAATCTTCCCTCGAGGTGACTCTTCCAACCTTTGCTCTCTGAGCCCCTCAGCCGGCATCCTACATTCTAGCCAGCATTGTTTACAGTCCCCAAACTGCCTTGCCCATCGCTGCCAGCAGGTCTCTGCTGGCCTCTCACACTCATGGAATGCCTAACTCTGTTTCTTCGATGCATCATCCACTCAATCTGTCAAGGCAGCTTAAATCCCACCACCCTGAAGCCAGGTTTATTTTCTACCCAAAACCAGAGTCATCTCTTCCCTCTCCAAATCCCAAAACACTTGTCTAACTCATCAATTCCGCACACATCCATCAACAAGTGTATATTCATTGTCATGCCTCTGCCCTTGGCCAGGTGCTTTGGACCTAAAACTACAAAATTCATTAAAATAACAACTTTACTTATCTCACACACTAACAATGCAAGCTGTTATTTTAAAAATATCTGGCAGCGAGTCTATTGCCAAAGTCCACACACATAACCATTCTACACTGTGCCTCCTGGTTTCTAGCAGTAGTTCTGACACACACTACAGGCTTCCTTGAGCCAGGCAGAGTGCTAAGGGTTTACAGGAAACACGGTTTTGCTCTCTCAAGTTTCTGTGAAAGTAAGTACAGTGCATTATTAGCTCTGTTTCATGGGCAAGTAAAATGCAGCACAGGAACATTAAGCAATGCACCCAACTATTCCATTTGTTTGCACAGCCCCATGACTAAGAGGTGCCTTGTGTACTTGCCACTGCATTTTCCCAGACTCCCTGAGCTTACCGGAAATTATTCCAATCGTAATAAATAATCAGGCAATAATACAGAGTTCTCTCAGGTGAAGGAGGGAAGACGCAACAGGGCATTGAAGGGACAGGTGAGGAGAGGGAAAGGAAGTGGCCCTGAGCTTCCCATTAAAAATACATCCTTACAGAAGCTGAATCAGCCCACACTCCAGCAAGAATCCACTGGAACCCCCACCCACACACACACTCCTCTGTACAGCCACCTGGTTCCACCCTACAAAGACACAGATGACACCAGAACACCAGGCCACGGTACTGAGTCCTGCCGCTCCCGGTTCAGAGGAGGGGGCTTCTTGGCCTCCATCCCTCCCACTGCTCCCAGCCCAGAAGAAAGGAGTTTTGGGCCACCTTCTGTCCCACCGCTCCTGGCACAGAGGAAGGGGCTTCTGGGCCATCCTCCGTCCCACCACTTCCGGCCCAGAGGTAGAGGCTTCAGAGCCACTGTCCCACTGTTGCTGGTCCAGAGGAAGGGGCTTCCAAGCTACCATCCCTCCCACTGCTCGCAGCTCACAGGAAAGGGCGTTTGGGTCACCATCCCTACCTCTGCTCCTGGCCCTTGTCCCACCTCTCCCAGCTTAGAGGAGGTAATCCGTGCAGGTGCCAACAGTCCCCCGCCCCACTCAAAATGAGAAAACACGTAAATAAGTCTCAAAACCAGACTTCCAGATCACCTACAGCAACCCCAAAGGGAAATGAGATGGAACACTCTGATACTCAACCACCTGGACCCACTGAACTGGCAACAAAAGGGAATCTGGAAAAAATGAAATCAGAAATAATTTCTCAGATAACAGGAGAAATTGTGCCCCTAGTGCAATACATGATTAATAAATCTAGAGAGGAGCTCAGGAACATGATGGAATCCCAACATAAGAAACAAATGGAATCCATAAAACAGATGCAAATAGATTTCCAGGACATGAAAAACTCCATTGAAAGTCTACACAGCAGAATGAGCCAATGTGAGGACAGAATTTCAGATATAGAAGATAAGATTGCAATTAGTGACCAGGAAAAGAAAAATTGCTTCAAAATTATAAGGGAACATGAGAAATCAATCCAGCAGCTGCTAGATGATGCAAAGAAGAATAATATAAGACTGATTGGGCTCAATGAAGAAACAGGAGAGAGTGCAGATGACATAAAAAATCTCTTCACAGAAATAATGGCAGAAAACTTCCCAAGCAGGGGAAAAGAGCTTGACATACAGATAAGTGAGGCATATAGGACTCCAAATAGCCTTGATCAAAAAAAATCTACACATAGGCATATAATTGTAAAGATCTCAGAAACTCAACAAAAGAACCAAGTTCTACAAGCAGTTACAGAAAAGAAACAAATCACATACAAAGGAAAGCCCATCAGAATCACAGTAGACTTCTCAACACAAACCATCAAGGCAAGAAGAGCTTGGAGTGACATATTCCAAGCCCTAAAAGAAAACAGCCTCCAACCCAGATTGATGTACCCTGCAAAACTATCTTTCAAAATGGATGGAGAAATAAGATACTTTCATGACAAAGAGCATCTTAGGAACTTCGTGAATACCAAACCGGCACTCCAAAGAATTTTACACAATATCCTAGGAACAGACATTGAGGATCACAACCCCAGGAAGCAAAGCAGAATGAACCCATCTGGCAGGACAAGAAATTAACTGTAAAGGGGGAGAACCCAACAAAAAGGAAAAGTCATGGCAATGACAAGTCAATATGTTTCAGTTATAACCATCAATGTTAATAGTCTCAATTCACCAATCAAAAGAAATAGACTGGCAGAATGGGTCAAGAAGCAAAATCCAACAATATGCTGCATACAAGGAACACACTTAATTCAAAAGGAAACTCATAGACTGAAAGTTAAAGGGTGGAAAACAATACTCCATGTGACAGGAACCCAAAAAAAGCAGGAGTTGCTATCCTCTTGGCAGATCAAGTAGATTTCAAACCAGCACTGATTAAGAAAGATGAAGAAGGACATTACATCCTTGTAAAGGGAAGAATCCAAGAGGAAGAGATGACAAACATAAATATCTATGCACCAAACACTAGTGCACCCAACTATATAAAACAAATACTATCAGACATGAAAAGTCAAATATGCACTAATACAATTGTAGTGGGGGACCTCAATACCCCACTGTCACAAATAGATAGATCAACTAGACTAAAAATAAGTAATGAAATACTAGAACTCAATTGAACTCTTGAACAAATGAACTTAACAGATGTTTACAGAGTCTTCCACCCCACAAAATCAGAATACACATTCTTCTCAGCTGCACATGGGTCATTCTCCAAAATAGACCTCATACTCACATATAGAACATGTTTAGATAAGTGCAAAGGAATTGAAGTTATCCCCTGTATATTATCAGACCATAGTGTGATGAAATTGGAGATCCACAGCAAAAGAAACTCAAAAAATTTCATAAACACATGGAAATTGAACAACACACTTCTGAATAACCAATGGGTCACAGAGGAAATTAAAGAAGAAAGCAGACAGTTCCTTCAATTAAATGACAATGACAATACAACATATCAGAATCTGTGGGATACAATGAAAGCAGTCTTATGTGGGAAATTCATAGCAGTGAATACGCATATTAGGAAAACAGAATGAGCCCAATTAAACAACCTGATGCTGCACCTCAAGTTTCTAGAAAAAGAAGAGCAGGGCAACCCCAGAGCTCATACAACAGAGGAAATTATAAAGATCAGAGGAGAAATCAATTCAATGGAGACTAAGAGAACAATACAAAAAATCAATGAAGCCAAGAGTTGGTTCTTCGAAAGAATCAACAAAATTGACAAACCCTTAGACAACCTTATCAGAAAAAGGAAAGAAAAAGCCCAAATCCATGCAATTAGGAATGAAAAGGGTGAAATTACAACAGACCCAGCAGAAATCCAGAGGATCATCAATACCTACTTCCAGAACCTATATGCCAATAAGATGGACAACACAGAAGAAATGGACAGATTCCTAGATACATATGAATTACCAAAGTTGAACAAAGAAGACCTAAAAATTCTGAAAAACCCAATATCAACCAATGAAATGGAAAATGTAA
Organism: Heterocephalus glaber; assembly: GCF_053883595.1. Classification (NCBI taxonomy): domain Eukaryota; kingdom Metazoa; phylum Chordata; class Mammalia; order Rodentia; family Bathyergidae; genus Heterocephalus; species Heterocephalus glaber. The sequence goes on along the minus strand of NW_028258369.1, from coordinate 20,183,877 downwards.
TTAAAAGCTTATCAACTAAGAAAAGCCCGGGCTGTGATGGCTTCACTGCTGAATTCTACAAAACATTTAGAGAGGAACTGCTACCACTACTGTTTAAATTCATCAATGAAATTGAAAGGGAAGCAATACTCCCAAATTCATTCCTGGAAACAAGCATCACCTTGATCCCGAAAGCAGAGAAAGACCCAACCAAAAAGGAGAACTATAGGCCAATCTCACTAATGAACATAGATGCAAAAATCCTTAATAAGACACTGGGAAACAGAATGCAGAAGATCATCAAGAAGATCATACACCCTGATCAAGTGGGATTCATCCCAGGGATGCAGGGATGGCTCAATATACGCAAATCAATCAATGTAATACACTATATCAATAGAGCCAAGGACAAAAACCATGTGATTATCTCCATAGATGCAGATAAAGCATTTGACAAAATCCAACATGCATTTATGATAAAATCCCTACAAAAAATTGGAATAGATGGTCTCTACCTCAAACTGATAGAAGCCATCTATGAAAAACCAACAGCCAATATCATACTAAATGGTCAAAAACTGAAATCCTTCACACTAAAATCAGGACCAAGACAAGGATGTCCACTATCACCACTCTTGTTCAATATAGTTCTGGAAACATTAGCCATGGCAATTAGACAAGAGAAAGAAAGAAAAGGAATAAAGATAGGAAATGAAGAAGTCAAATTGTCATTATTTGCAGATGACATGATACTCTATATAGAAGACCCCAAGAACTCCACCAAAAGTCTTCTAGACTTAATAACCACATTCAGTCAAGTAGCTGGTTAAAAGGTCAACACACAAAAATCAGTAGCTTTCCTCTACACCAATGACAGACTCACTGAGAGAGAAATAGGGCAAATAATTCCTTTCACAATAGCATCCAAAAAGCTGAAATACCTAGGAATCAACCTAATGAAAGAAGTCAAAGACCTCTTCTCTGAAAACTATGGCACTCTGAAAAGAGAGATTGAAGATGATATCAGACAATGGACAGAGATACCCTGCTCCTGGGTAGGAAGGATTTATATAGTGAAAATGGCCATACTTCCAAAACTGCTATACAGATTTAATGCAATTCCAATTGAGATCCCAGTGGCATACTTCATAGACCTTGAGAAAACAATCCAAAAATTCATTTGAAACAAGAAGAGACCCAGAATATCAAAAGCAATTCTAGGTAACAGAGACATGGCAGGGGGTATCACAATCCCCAGCCTGCAACTATACTGCAAAGCTATTGTGATTAAAACAGCATGGTACTGGGAAAGAAACAGACTTGAGGACCAGTGGAACAGATTAGAAGATGCAGAAACAACGCCAGACACACTCAGCCATCTCATCTTTGACAAAGGAGCCAAAAACCCTCACTGGAGGAAAGATAGCCTCTTTAATAAATGGTGCTGGAAAAATTGGGCTTCAACTTGCCAAAGATTTATACTAGACCTATATCTCTCACCATGCACTAAACTAAAATCAAAATGGATTAAAGATCTAAATATTAAAATAAAAACTGAACCAGTTGGAACAGAGGTTAGGTAGAACCCTGGAAGACATCAGTGTAGGAAAAGATTTTATGAACAAAACCTCAGTTGTCCATGAACTAGCACAAACAATCAACAAGTGGGATCTCTTCTTATTAAAAGGCTTCTGCACAGCAAGAGAAACCACCAGCAGTGTGAAGAGACAACCCACAATGTGGGAAACAATTTTCACCTGCTCTTTCTCAGACAAAGGTCTACTATCTCAAATCTATAAAGAACTTAAAAAGATCAGAACTCCCAAATTTAAAGACCCAATCCAAAAATGGGCATCTGAAATGAACAGACATTTCTCAGACAAAGAAGTAGAAATAGCAAATAAATACATGAAAAAATGTTCAACATCACTGGTCATTCGAGAGATGCAAATGAAAACAATGCTGAGATTCCACCTCACTCCAGAAAGAATGGCTGCTATCATGAAATCAACCAATAACCAATGCTGGCGGGGCTGTGGGGAAAGAGGAACCCTGCTCCACTGCTGGTGGGAGTGTAGACTGGTGCAACCACTGTGGAAATCAGTATGGAGATACCTCAAAGAACTAGGACGGGAAGTCCCATTTGACCCTGCTATTCCACTGCTGGGAATCTTCCCCAAAGAATTAAAAGAATCATACCCCAGTGATATATGTGCACCCATGTTCATAGCAGCACAGTTTGTGATAGCTAAAACTTGGAAACAGCCCAAATGCCCATCAACTGGAGACTGGATAAAGAAAATGTGGGTTTTTTTTATAAAATGGAGTACTACTCAGCCATAAAAAATGAGAAATTAGAGACATTCATAGCTAAGTGGATGCACATTGAGGCAATACTCTTAAGTGACATAAATAGGACACACATGTATAAATACCAAATAGTTTCTCTGGTGTGAGAAACTGAAAGTGTAAATAAGGACTAAAATGTATAATTGGTAATGTGAAATAGGAAGAAAAGGGGCAAAGGGGAAGGAAGTGGGAGGGCTAGGGGAAAGGATAGAAGGGAATGGGATTAATAGGAGAAAATGGAAAAATAGGAAAAAAATCTTTGTAAATAGGGAGGAATGGAGGGGTTGAAGGGAGGGCTGGGGAAGGGGGAAAAATAAGAACCAAGAGAGATTATGTAAAAATGCAAATTTCCAACCATGAATGTCATTATATTGTATACCTAAAATGTACCAATGATTAGAATGAATAATTGATAATGCAAAATAGGAAGAAAAGGTCCAAAGGGGTAGGGATAGTGGGAGGGGCAGGGGAAAGGAAAGAAGGGAAAGGAAAAATGATGAGAAATGGAAAAAATGGAAATAAAGTCTTTGTAAATAGGGAAGGGTGGAGGGCGTGAAGGGAGGGCTAGGAATGGGGAAAAAATAAGAACCAAGATGCATCATGTAAAGTTACAATTCCCAAGGAGAAATGTAATTGTGTTGTATACCTACAATGTACCAATAAAAGAATTTAATAAAGTGCAAAAAATATATATATATATATCCTTAGAGATGTTTCCTCTTTATTCCATCGATCATAAATAATTTTTATGCCAAACTAACAAAATCAATATATAGTTTTAATGTATTTTACAAATATTTAGAAAGTATTTTTTATCACCCATATTATACAAACTCTCACAGCCAGCCTTATAGTAGGCATAGTAAAGTAAAGTAAAGTCCCAGTTTTGACCCTCAATTCCATCTCATTTGAATGGGCTATTTTGAAAATGAAGGGCAAAGAAATTTTAATTTTTCTCAGTGGGTATATTTTTATAGGTGTAACTAGAGAAAAGAAACAAGAGCTCCAACGGAACAGAAAAAGAGGAATTACTGCACTGTAATATTCCTTGAAAACTCAGGAATACCTTCATTGCCTTCTATGTTACGTGGTTAACAAATCAAATTTTTAATCCAAGTTTGAAGGAGTGAAAGGATTCTTAAAATTCAATTAAAATGATGTAGAGAAAAGGTCCCATTATGATATGCTCCATTGTGAGACTTCACATTTGGCAGAAAAATTTTCTTTTTATCTTAAAATAGAATTCAGAAAATAGTAGTTTAATTTTCTCTCTGCTTCAATATTTCAAGAGTGCTTCTCGACCCATAGTCTCTGGAAGCATTAAATTACTAACATGGTGTTATTTCAGATAATGTGGAAGATTTTCTTTGCATGAATTCTTCATGTTGAAATTTTTATGTCTTTTTTCTTCTTTTGTGCTAAGGAAAAGACTGTAATGTACAAACTATGCTCCATTTCTTTACATAAACACACATACTCTTATACTGGGGTCTGATATGACTTAAAAATGTTCCCCAAAGTTTAGTGTTATTGAAGGAAATAATTATTGTTCATAATCATTGCTGAATCCCCCTCTTCATAAAATGGACTTTCACTAATTGAAGGACAACTATATTTTCAAGCAGAAGACACCTGGATCCTTACAGATCCAAGCAAGTAAAGTAATTATCATCTTGTCATTGAAAGCATCCTCAAATTTCTCCGTCCTTTATCGTGTTCCCACGTCATCACAAATCTATATTTATATGAGATCTTAAAGTTACAGAAAAATAAATCTGCTGAGCATATTTACTTTTTAAGATCAAAGTAATAATTAACAAAAACACACTTGCCTGGTTTTGGTCTTTTCAGTATGCTATTAGCCCCTTCAAAAATCAGCACTTATATTATACTTAGGTTTTAAACAAGACAAGGTAGTACATATGTTCATACATCTGTGATAACTAAAATCTCATAGATGTTCAAATGTCCTATATTTTTCTGACTTTTACTGTAATACAAGTGGCATGTTTCAGAATAAACACTCTACACTGGTAAGTTATTTGTTCAGATGTTCATAAGCATATTTTGTTGAATGGCTATACACGTGTTTTGGGGCACTGGATCCTGCTTACATACTCATATTGCTGTAATTAGAAAATAAAATATATTACATCATTAACTGTCAGGCCCTCCCTATGACAGCACCAAGGACCGATCACCCACTGCCTTGATTAGACAAGTATACAGGGCTCATGATTGAAGAGTTTCATTTTCATCATAAAAAGGGCTACAGCATTACAGTATCTCCTCATAAATGTGAAGATGACATGGAAATAATTAATAACTCTGCTGTGACAATACACAAGTAATGAGCAAGTTGATTACCGGATTTAAACACCAAGTCTGGGAGCTGTTGAATATGAAATATAATTATGATTACGGTGTTTTAACAAACAATCATTAAAAGGTAGTGTTAATCTAATCAAATAAACATTTTTTCTGATAAAGAAAAAAAATCGGGCATGTTTACATTTGGAAAACAAAGATCAAACATCTCTGCTCAATCATCCTGAACATCCATACTTCCCAACACATGGGGTTAGGAAAGACTGCCTTGGTCTGTAAGAACTGATAGCCGCATTGATTTTTGAAGAATTGACTTTCAAGCAGCAGTTCAGGCACGCATGGTCTTTCCTATTATTAGCTCTGGTGGATTAGGGCGGCACAGACCAGAGAAGAGCACTGTGGCTCAAGGATGGGTTGGCAGCAGTTGCTCTCCGGACACTGGAAGTGAGGGGTGTAGTGCAGGTGCTATGCTTTTGCTGCTCAAATGACTCAGGGCAGCAGGGATTCTCTTCGGCAGGTCAAATTCCCTCAGCATGTCAAGAAACAGCAAAGCTGAATCCCAGATGGACTCTGATAATCCTGCTCTCACAAAAAAAAAAACAACCTGTGTTACTCGTGTAAACACAGCCACCCACCAGAGCTCAGGAGAAGTGACTGGAGCCATTTGTAATGGTGACACTGTCCTCTGAGTGATAACACTCTCTGGCTCATGTGATTTGGTTTGTTTGCTCAACGACTTGGTATGTGTTTTTCCTGAGAGGAAGGACTTCAGTATATATTTACTTAGAGCTTTTAATTTATACTTCCTTTCCTTTTAATTGGTGTCTTGTGATCTAAAATTAGCTGGTGAACATAGTATCTCGCTCAAACTCTCTCAGCTGAGTTGGCAATAATTAGCCCCAGCATCTCCTGAAGTTGAGCAGACATCTGGAGACAGCTTTTTAATTCTTCCCTGGTGCTTTCTGGCCATATGTAGAGAGTGATTTTTTGTATTTGACATATAGTCATATTAATTATTACCCCCAAGCTGGAATTAGGTTAATCATTTCATGTTAAAAGAGAAGTTCAAACAGCCTTGCCTGAAACCTCCCTGAATAAAAAGCCTACACAAGAAGAAATTCTTTCACGAAACCCGAGATTGTCAGAGCACTAGTTCCCCAATAAGCCTGGTATCACTGAGACAAGGGAGAAAAGGTCACATGCCCTCTAAAATCCCACATTTGCTACACACATTTGCTGTAGACATTCCTCCTTCTATTCCTTTGTTTGTGCAGTAACTAGATACAGCTACCATGAGACTGAATTAGTTTGTCCAGATGAGTGAGGAAAATAAATGCTCACAGCCGGATTTTATCTGCTATGTCTCTGTCTCTGTCTGTCTGTCTGTCTGTCTCTCTCTCTCTCTCTCTCTCTCTCTCTCTCTCTCTCTCAGAGGCAGTATTGAAAGTGATCCAGAAATACTGCATGGATAGAAAATTATCCAGATTTTTAGACATCACCCTCACCTTGACAACATTAAAAATTACAAACAGCAGTGAACTTTTACAAGATATCCTTATTGTGTAACATTTATGGGCTGCCAAAAACATGCTACAACTAATCAGATAACAAAGGTGAAGAGAAAACCTTCACCTGCCATGTAGCTAGCAGTGAATACACTTCTTATTTTCATGACATTTGCTGGCAGAAAGGGGTTGGCTTAAGGCGGGTGGGACTAACCTTCAATTTGTCATAGCGCTCACTCAAAGCTGCCACCTGATGATCGCGGTGCCGCCCAACCAGTTTACACAAGGCACAGATTAACTGGTCATCGGTCACACAGTACATATTCACCTTCTCATCCTCGTGCTCCAGGCACATCAGCCCCCGGATGTGCGAGTCCGGGATTGGCTCAATCAGTCGATGGCCTGTAAAAGGCTTCTTGTTCGGGTGAGTGGCTTTCAGGCACTCGTCACAGTAGGACACCTCGCACGTGACACAGGTCTTCACAGCGTCCTGGGCAGGATCCTGGTCACAGAACTGGCAGAGGACCTTCTCGGCAGAGGACATGGTGTTGGCGTCGAAGGTCCGCTCCCGGCGGGTCTCACTGGGGGAGTTGGGCCCGCTCACTGACGCTTTCTGAAATCTGTCGATGATGTTCTGCAGGGTGACGTTGCGCTTGAGCCCGTCTAGGCCTCGCTGGCTGAGCGTAATGACATGCCGGCACGTGGGGCACTGGAAGGCGCTGATGGACTCCACAGGCTCGTTGGTGGCACAGTGCGACACCAGGATGCGATGGGCACAGTTAAAGCAGAGGCTGTGTGCGCAGGGCAGCAGGAGAGGGTCCTCAAAGAGCTCCAGACAAATAGGGCAGGTCAGCTCCGACTCCAGTGTTTCCATCTTCAGGCAAAGCTCTCTGGTGTCATCAGCAAAATCCAAGGAAGCTGATCAGCTATCTGGAAACAGAACGTAGATTTGATTAGGCACTAGGGGTCAGCCATGGGTGGCTGTCAGCTTCGGATGCATCTCAGAACAATTCCAAACACAGGTCATGGAAGGGTAAATATGTGTACATTTCAAATAGTTCTTTCTCTATTCACTGGGTGGAAAGCAGGAGGGGGGAAACCCCCAATGTTTTTCTCAAATTCCAGTCACTGTGAGTAGGCTTTTTTTTTTCTTTTTGGCAACTTTAGCTTGTAAAAGTGGCCAGTAATGGAAACTATAATTTACATAACTTGTATTTAATCAGAATAATCTTACTGTATCACAGCCGGTTTTTACCGTGGGTTGGAAATTAAAATGTAGAAACTTTCATTAGTGAACTGTAGTCAGTCATGTGTCATTTTGAATTTATGAGCTTACATATTAATGTGAATGTGTTTTAAAGGACTTTAATTCTGCAATACCAAACCAGGCTTTTGAATCATAGAGAAGAAGTCACCATAGAAATGGGCATTAAATGTACATGACACACACAGATTTCAGTAGAAATAATCACATTTAAATATAGGATGTCATTTTCTAAAATATGTTCCTGAGAAAAAAAATGTGGATTCCCACAAAGATGATTTTGATAGAGGCAATCATTTTGGTGTGTTTGTTACTTTCCTGAACAATTCTGTTGTTTCACAAGGCAGTGGGGTATGGGCAGGCAGAGAGGGGTTTAGAAAAATATCTGGGAGCCTTTCTGGTAGCTGCAGTGAGTTTGGGTACCAATGACTAATATTTAGGGCAATGATTAAGTTAATTAGAACAAGGGTTTGGGTGTTATCATATTCATTTGATAAGTTCTAAATGTGATAGCAATTACAATTTAAAATGCAGTTTAAAGTGGTGACCCTGTGCAATACTCCTGGCCTAAAACCCCCCACCCCAGGGTTGTCACTGTCACCAGCCACAGGCTAAGCTGGCAGGAGCTACTGCCTGATGCTCACAGCCTTGCTGGCCCCGGGCATGACCTCCACCAGTTGTGTCCCCACCCCCAACCCCACCCCAACGGCCACCTCGGGGTGGCCCAGCTCTATGCTCCTCTCACCATAAAGCCCTTGCTGCTTTTGTGAACTCCTGTTGCCTCCCCTCAAAGCAGAAGGGCAAAGAATCCCACACAAGGCCTGGTTCATTAAGGTGAAGAGGCCTCCTGCTCATTAGCAGGCCTGGGAACCAAGCCTCTTTGACACTTCTCCCTTTCAAGACCATTAGCAGAGATCTGCAGAGCACTGGTGGGCATATTAGATGCAGCCCACTGTGGGCTGTGGGAGAAGAGCACAGTTCACCCAGTGGTCGGGAGATTCAAATCACTAGCCAGGGGGCAGAGGGGCATTCTCAGCTGAAATTAGAGGAAGATGTCTCATCCAAAGCTATGTTTAGTAATTCTGACAATCAGTCGTTTGTATTCACACTTCTGCTTACTTACAAAATTCCTAATTTCTAGAACATGCTGACCCTTTCTGAAATAGCATCCCTACGAAATGCCATGTGGTGCCGGGGTGAAACAAGCATTCATCTTGCTACCAACCAAATGCTAACTGGTCATTAAAAGTGAAATGTATGTGCTGAGCCTGTCAAAAATTAAAGAGCTACCAGCTGCTGCTAATATTTACACATAGGAAGGAATAAAAGGCTAGGTGTGATTTGAAAGACTAAAGTTTACTCATCTCGCCACAGCCTGCAATGGAAAGAAACCCTAGAGCTGCTTTTGCGAGGAACAGTCAGCTCCACTTGGTCTCAGACCACTCTTCCTGTAGAAGGCTCAGATGAAATTGAAAGACTCTGCCTATTAAATATTACTTTGGTTAATCTTGGAAAAGGAATGAACTCTAAACCAAATGTCCTCTCCCTCCCAATCAAAAGAATATAAATTGAAGGAAAAATGTAACCTTCTTGGTCTGATTCATCCTCAAGTGAAACCAAACTGCCTATTGACCTATCTCAGTAGGAAGAGAATCAGATTATGTCTGGAGAGCTATGATGATTATGTTATTAATTTATAATTTAATTTTTAATTAACCTACAGTGTTTGTGCATGTTTATGGTCTATAGCATTATAATTTGAAACATGGGAAGACGTTGTGGAAGTTCTTCAAAAAATTGAAAATAGAACTGCCATATGATCCAAAAATTCCACTCCTGAGTCTAGACCCAAAGAAAATGAAATCAGTATATCAAGGAGACATCTGTACTCCCATGTTCATTGCGGCAATAGCCAAGAAATGGAAACAACCTGAGTGTCCATCAAATAATGAATAAAGAAAATGTACTGCATATGTACAACAGAATATTATTCAGTCATATGGAACTGGAGGGCGTAACACTAGGCACAGAAGACAAATACAGCATAATGATTGTAATTTCAGTACAAGTGCTAGGGTTCTGTCCCAGAACGGCACCATCAGAACTTCAAGAGCAGATTCCGCTCTGGATCCCAGTGGAAATGTTGGCATTTTATTCACTCATTCAAGAGACAGTCACTGTATGCCAGGTACTGACCTGGCTTGAGACACCAGAATGTGGCGTCTTGGCACTCCAGGTCTATTACCACACCCCAGGCCGGTATCCTCTCATACTTGGGTCATCACTGAGAACTTTGTAAATTGTCTCTTGGCTTCTGCCTACCTTTGGGCTTCCTCTTGTAGTGTATCTTCCAGTCAGAAGCCTGTTAAAATATGGCAAACCCTACTCATCCTGTACTCTGCCCTCCAGGAGCTTCCCACCTCAGGCAGAGAGAAATTCACCAGAATAAAATCAGCCTGGAAAAACCCACTCAGACAGTGAGCTCATTTCCTCCCACGCTAACCTTTGCTTGTTCTGCTCTGGGCACATGGCCTCCTCATGAGCCCTCAAACATGCCAAACATGTCCCTTCCCTACCTGCCCCCTCATGGCCTTCAGAATCCACATGACTCTGATCCAGTGTCACCTTCTCTGAAACCGCATAAAAACAATCTCCCTACTCCCACCATGGCTGCCCACTCATTACGGCAATCCTTCTCCTCCCATCTCAGTTTGTTTCTTTCCATAACATTTATTGCTGATATGTTCCATTACTTTATTCATTGCCCTTTGTCTCACCGTTATGCCCAGCAGTAGGATACAGACTCTGAGACAAGAGATTTTTCTCTGCTCTTTGAGGAATGTACCACCAACACCTCGAACAGTGTTCACCACACAGTAAGACTTAAACATTCATTGATTCCTTGGAATATACTGACGTTTGGGCAGAAACCAAAAGAGAAAACAACATAACTCTTTCCTTTAAGGGTCTCTCAATACATTAGAACAGAAGTCAGCAAGCTTTTTCTATAAAGAATAAGACAGTAAATATTTGTGGCTTTGCATGCTATAGGATCTCTCTTGCAACTACTCAATTCCAGCACTGTCATGCCAAAGCAATCATACGCAATACAAAAGAGAATGAATGTGGCTGTGTTCCAACACAGTTGCATTTAGAAAAACAGGTAATGAACCAGATTTGGCCTGCAGACCTTATGCTGCTGACCTTTGTTTTAGAAGTTAGACATACCCAGCTAGCCAGGATGTATATTGAAAATAATTCTCAGAGAGGTATGAATAAAATGCTATGTGAGCAACAATGGCAAAGATGGCGGAGCCAGGCTTAGACAAGAGTATACACGTTTCCAGTGCTAGTAGAAATGATGTGTGATGGGATTTTACCCTGACATCAATGGAAATGATGTGAGTTAAGTGCTTGAGGCAATTCTTATAAGAATGATTTAATAGCAGCTGCTCAGATCTGAATCTTTCTTTTATCCCATAGCACTTGGCATAGTGCTATGAGCAAATGTCTACACTGTAAATGGTTAATTGTATTAAGTGATGACACAATATCTAGATGTGGTAAGTGAGGTTGAGTTAATTTTCCAAATCTTTGGCCTTGATGCTGCCAAAAAGGAAGGTGTTTTGATTTGATATCTATAGAGGATCCCATTTTTTCGACTTTTATACAGATTTTGCCACGAACTAAGTATCATTTTCATTCATGCCATTCCTCCTTCCAAAAAAAATATCATGGGCTTTTTCTAGCTTTCTTTTAAATAACTTCTAGAGAAACTAAAACACCATTCATTCTTTCACCAGATATTTAAGTCCTTCTATGGGCTTGGTCCCAGGGAAAGCACTGGTAATACAAAGCACTTGCCTCTGTGAACTCATGGTTCAAGAGAAGAGGGAAAATATGAAAAAAAAATCATGCAACATAACAAAAGATGCATGCCAAGGATATACATGGAATAATCAACTCTCTATTGGAGGACAGGGGGACAGGAAATGCTTCCTAAAGCGGGTAACATGTGAGGTGGGTGTTAAAAGATGAATAGGAGTTAAACAAGCAGTAGTGGGCAGGAGCAGATTTTTGTGCAAAATGTTATCTTCTGTCTTTTCTTAACTCATGTAGTTTAATTTCCATGCCATCAAAAAGATTTTTTTAAAGCTGCTTTAGCCTTCAGTCCAATAGAAGGAAATCACACATGTATATTGTTGTCCGGAAATTCTATAGCTCAACATTCTTATGAATGGGCTGATTGGTCTTCATTCAGAGGAGGATATGGGTAATCATGGGAACCCCTCACAACCAACTGGGAATGGCAACAATTCACAGCTCACACCTCTCCCCGCCCACAGCTCTTATGTCTACATCAAGGCATTAATAAGTGAGCAAAATGAAAGTTGGACAGGTGGCTCCTGTCCAAAATTCTAGGATGTACAGCATGCTATTTATGTTCTGCCTGCCTGCGTGTCCATGGATGAGATCTGCAGCTGTTCCCCAGGGCTCCTCTCACATTCACTCTAATCGCGTCCCTAAGCCTGGTTGCAGTGAAGCCTGGGACACAATGGAAGGAGGCAATCTCTTTCAGAAACTTTCTTACAAATTCAAGGCTTCTGAGGAAAGCATTTTCTTTTTTTTTTGGTACTGGGGATCAAACTCGGGTCCTTGCGCTTGTGCAGCAGGCAGCGAAACCACTGAGCTAAATCCCCGGCCCTAGGAAAGCATTTTCTTAAAATGGGAAATTAAACTGAGCACGGTGATGTCCACCTACTTGGGGCTGAGGCAGGAGGTCCACAAGTTCCAGGCCAGCCTGGACAACTTAGAGAAACCCTGTTTTAAAATGAAAACCAAAAAAAGGGGTTGGGAATATATCTTAGTGTGAAGGCCCTGGGTTCAATCCCCAGTTCAGAAAGGCAGTCAGACAGACAGATAGATGAAAAGTTGCTAAGTGCATATTCTGGTAATGAACAATGACGCGAATATTTTCACCCATTCTCCTTTCCATCCCTCTCTCATTCTGTGCATGACTGATACTGTACTCTTCTAGTTTTCCTCTATCTGCTGCTGACTTCTTCTTCCTGTCAACCAGTCTAGGTGTTTTCTAACCCTCTATACTTCCTTCACAAAAGCCAACCAGTTCGTTCATTCATGGACCGCCTCTCTGAGAGTGCCCCCTAGGCTTATATCTCAAAGCGCTTTCTCTCTCTGGAACTTCAGCATTGAGAGTTCTCTACTCCATATATTGTAAATGCCCCAGACTCAGGATGTCTCACAGAACTCCTTACCCGTCTTCTCTGACTGGCAGAAGTCAGAAATTCCTCCATATATTCTACTCCTCCTTCTCTGGAGGAGGCAGAATAAAGGCTCCAGAGATAACCACAAGCTACACTCCAGAACCTATAGATAGTTTAAGGCCAAGAGGAAATGAATTTTGCAGATACAAGTAAGATTTCTGAGCATTGACTTTGAGATGAAGAGATTGGCAAGGATTATCCAAGGCACAATGGAGGACCACAAGGCTGCTTAAAAGTGGAAGTGGGAAACAGAAGAGTTAGAGCAATGTGATGGACCTACTGTGGTTGCTCTGAACATGGAGGAAGGGACAACAAACCTAGCCTCATCCTCCTGAAGCTAGGACAAAAGAAAACGTATTCTACCTTAGTAGGGTAAGATGCCCTGCAGATACCTCGACTTTTAGCCCTGGGAGATCTGTATCTGACTTTAGACCTCTAGAACTATAAAATAATAATTATGCATTGTGCTTAAAGCCAACAAGTTTGTGATAACTTGTTACTGCATAAACAAAAAGTTAATGCACTTTCCCTCCCCAAATCCAAAATATTAAAAAATATATATGTGCCAATCCTTCGTAACTCTTTGACTTGGCTTCCTTCTCTCTGTTCACATTGCCTCTGTGTTGTTCCAGACTCTCTTTGCTTCATTCTTAGACCATTACACAAACACCTTCCTAATTTGATTTATTACCTCCAATATTTCCTTCTTCAGTCTAATCTTTGTAACTTTGTCACTTCTCCCAATGGCTCAAAACACAGAAGAACTCCCCAATGCCCCAAATATGAGGCCTAACATCTTATCTGCTTTTTCAAAGCTGTACTTGAGTTTCGCCCAATATACCTTCAACTTTATTCTCATTCACTTCCTAAGCCAGAGACCCGGTAAATGGGACATTTGCTGTTTTTACCAATTGCTTTTGCTTTTTTTTTTTCTAGCACAAATCATTTTCTTACGTGAGTTTTTTTTTTTGTTTCATTTTTTTGTTTGTTTGTTTCTATTTTTAGGGGTTTTTAAAAAGATGAGAATGGAACCTCTAGGAGGCCCAAAAAGTCCTGGTCGCTGTTGTATTTGGCAACTTCATATTAAACAAAGAAGAATTGTTTAAAAAGACCACTCCAAATAGTGTGATGTATCTTAAATGTTTACATTTAAGGGTTTTTTCAGAGTAACCCTTTAAGCTATAAAAGACAAAGTGATAGAATTATCGTATTCACAAGATAACTAAAATATTTATGTACAAATATTATTTCCAGTTGGGCCAGCTGATGCAGCCCTGTAATCCCAGTTCTCTAGGAGGCTGAGGCAGGAGGATCAAAAGTATGAGCCCAACCTGGGAACTTAGCAACTTAGTGAGACTTTGTCTCAAAATTAAAATGGCTGGGGATGTAGCTCAGTGTGAAGGTCCTGGGACCAATCTCCAGTACTACAAGGAAAAAAAAAGTCCTAGTACACAATAGAGTAGTCAATAATGGTAACCAGGTTTAAAGTTCTGTCACTCATCTCCTTCTTTCAGTACAGTCAGATTCGCTCTGAGGCTGATGCAGGCATGCAGGTGATCGGGGAGGAGCACATGCACACGAGTGCACACACACATAACTCCCCTATGGAGATAACATTCATAGTCTAAAATTCTATGCAAACGTGAATGTGTGGCCTGAGCCAAATGACCACTTCACCTTTGAAACCTCCATAGAAAAACCTGGGTGTCAGAGGTTCACGCCACATAGGGTTAAAGAACATTAATCACCAGACAAATGGATGAAGAGCTAGTGGTGAGGCCTGGGAGGATGATGGGAGCCTGGTTAAGAGTCTGACTGACCAGTTCCCTGGACAGAAAGCTCCTTCCTTGTTCCCTCTGGGCTCCAGGGATCTTCTCTTCATCCTGAGGTATATTTCTGCTGAAGTAGCACTGATCTCAGGAGGAGGATTTTCCCAGACAGAGGAGCCACGGGATATGGGAGAAAACAGCCTGAAGGGGAGAATTCCCAGTGCAAGAGGAAGGAAGCATAGGGAGTTCCTCAGCTGCAGGGTCAGGGCTTGGGAAGGGAGGCAGGGGGATTCAGAATGGAGGCTCTGCTGGATTCATGGTATAGGCCAAAAACAGGGAAGTTAAAGGGCCTCATGTCAGTGGGAGTCATCATTTTTGCTCTGTTCTTTGAAATAAGAGATATAAATTGTGTATTGACCTCAGACGTCAATGCAAACAAAATATTTAAGCCCCAATCTATACTGTCACAACCCTTGCTACCATCCTGGTCAGCAGCTCATTTTAGAATTTCACTTTTCCTTTTTAGGACCTCCACTCTGATGCAGTCAAGATAACCTACACCTTGAAGAAATATCTAGAACTCCAGTGCAGATGGCATCCATTGTCAAGTCTAATCCCTGGCCAAATTTAGTGGGCAAGCTTTCTAGATCAGATGTCAAGAAAAGAGAAGTTTCACCCATATACTCAAGAACTAGACTGAGAGTTAGGGATCTTCAGACCAAATGCATTCACTGAGATTAGTCACCCATAGTTCATCAGCAGTACATCATCCACAACTTTTCCTTTCCAGTTTCTCTTAATGGAGACTGGCATTTTGATCATAAGGAAGTCCCATCGCTCAGTGCTTCCCTGCACATGTTCTGTGACATGTCTGCACAGTCTATGAAACATAATTATTTTTCTCATTAATAACTTTACTTCCAGCCCTTCACCATTCAGCTCTGAAATCCTTACCAATCAGGAAAATTAATGAGGCATGAGATCAAGGAATGAACTTGGATACCAACACTGAGTGGCCTGTGATCAAGTGTTAATACCAGATGGCTCTCGGTCACTGCCCGTATGATTCCCAAGGCACTTCCTCTGGTTATTTTCCAAATATTCTCTGGAATATGGGAACTAAGCTTGTAAAGTTTATCAAAACATAACCGAGGTGACAAAAAACACTTCACACTGCACAAAGTCACACCAAGCTGCACAATAACTATTTCAGGAAAGGACACTTCTAAAAGTATCACAAGCAACAAATAACATTTAAAATGCTACAAATAATTGAACTATTTGAGAGTCAATGTACTTGATTGTCCACATCTCTTGCCCCTGGTTGACCTGGGGAATTAAGAGTTAGTTGATTTATTGGTATTTGGATTCTTGCTAGGAGATTATCCCATTATAGAACTGTATATGCGGAATATTTTTAAAAGATTGTGGAATGCTGTTTCTGTCTTGGATCAGCAGAAATATAGACTATCAGAGGACTCACAACAACTCAGTGGTACAGCAGTGAAAAATCAAGAGTTTAAACTCAGAGGCACATGCTCTCACAACTGCTATATCCAAGAGAATTTCACCACACAGAATATTTTAAATAACATAATATAGCACTCAGCATATTCATATTCAACCATACAGCTTAGTATTTAACTATGAGTTATAAAAACCACCAAACAAACACACTACCTCAATACTACTTTACTGCTTAGTACCCTAGCAGATGGCACAAGCAGGTGAGTCAATAAAGGCACAATAAAACACGGCTGTGAAGGAACAGAAAGAGAGGAAGAGATCCAAATGAATGTAACGACATTCTACAAGACTGGAAATTGATACCATAAAACAAGCTGTTTCTTACCCCCAGTTATGGCAGAGAGAAGTACAAACACAAAGTGGAGCTTAAAGCAATAATATAAATAATACATTGAGTAGGAACAAGTTGGAAAAAAGGGTGACCAAGTAACACTATGGGTAATGAATGTTACTCTGAAATATCACTACGGTTAACCACTGTCAGCACACCCAAATGCACTTGTTTAACTGGTAACAGACAACTAAGAATTTTTGCCAACTAACCTGTAGGGGATCAGAGAGACTGAGTAAAAAAACAGAAGAAGAAGCAGATAAACATTGATGCTAGCCTCGTTTTATCACAATTAATTAAACATTAAACATTTTGAATAACTTGTCATTTCTTCTGTATTCTAAAGAGTGCTGAAATTAAAATCAGTTTGCCTGATACCTGACATGAGAATCAGGGAAGATTTTTAATCTCACCAAACACCTATCTGGTAGAATTTATATAAATCAAGTTAAACTGTTCACCAAACCTTTTTCTGCACGTCCACATCTGCCTATAACATGCTCATTTTTAGTAACTGGATCTCTCGGACATTCTTTAAAATAATCACATACTCGCCTGACCATGCAACCTGATTAATAATGAATGAACATTCCTAAAAAGAATCACTTGGAAGCATGGCAGATGTCTGAGAGGATATGAAGTCTTTAATGACCAAAATTAAGGGGAAATGGGAGCAGGGTCACACAGACTGGTTATTTTAATTGAAATCTAGTCTTCCAAATTTACTTAACAGAATGCTTAAACACTCATTCTGGAGGTTCATTTATCTAAGCAGACAAGCAAAAGACACAAATGGCAAAAGAAAAAGAGCTATCCTGACTCCCTGAGGAAAAACTGCCCTGTCCTGCCCTGTCTCAAGTAATGAAGGAAGCCCGCAGGCTGTCTCAGAGGTACAACTCCTTCCTGAAAGACCAATAAACAGGTCAAAACCAGAAACCAGTACACTGGTCCTTAAGAGTCCTCTGAGCATCTCTCCAGCTCGCAAACAGACCCCCCTGAATACCCACCAATGGACTGCACACTAGTTCTTGTTGAAGAAACATCGCCGTAAGCAGAGGATGGGGACCCACAAAGTGACGGACAGACCACCGAGACCAGATGGTGGGTGGCAGGCAGTGCTGGAGCGATCCTGTGTGTGTCTGTGACAGCGTCAGCAGTGAAACACAACAGGAAAATCGGCCCAACAATTCCAGGAAGGCCAGCTCCACCTCATCCACTCCGCCAGGGTTGCCCGAGTTGAAGAATCAACTGCCTTTTCCAAGGCCCCCACTGCGACTTCCCTATTCCCTCGCCCACTCAGGGCTCAACTGAAACCAAACGAAAAGGCAGATCAAGCCAGGTCAACACCCACTGCCTTGGACGTAGAAAAAAAGATGACCTGGCAATGGGAACTGTACTCTCAGTGCTCACAGGGGCCGGTGGCGGCAGCTCCTGCAGCCCCAGGCCAGGTGCCAGCTCTCCTCGCTGCCAGCGGGACTTGCCCTGCCCACCTCCAGGGTCAGGCACAGGCACTTGTCTCCTTTGCATTTGGGCCCTTTGGGGCACCCTACTGAGCACGTTCTCGGGTTGTGCTCTGGGTACTTGTTTGTTCATTTTTAAAACAATATACTCCCTTTTTGTGACTTTACTTTCTGAATTAAAGTACACTTTTTGGAAGAGATTTAAAAAAAAAAATAAAACCTAGATCAAAAAGAACAATTTCATGTACAGGTACATACAATAAAATACACTTTTGTTCAAAAATAAAAATTTAAATTAGAATGGATCATCCTGGTCAATAATTGAAAATGCATGTATATATGAAATATGTATATATGTCTATACACACAAACACCCAAGTTTTACATACATGCATACATATATATATATATATATATATATATATATATATATATATATCAAATGCGTATCTAGTCTTCTCTTGGTTCTACTGGGAATTGTTCCAAGACTCCCCCACAAGGACACCAGAATCTGAGGATACTTAAGTCCTTTATATAGTATTCTAGTCCTGTATATAGTATTAAGAAGTCCTATATACAGTATTTGCACAGAACCTACATACATCTCTCTCATACTGTAATATTACTTATAATACTTAACACAATGTAATTGCTACACAAATCATTGCTCTATTATATTGTTTAGGGAGCCATAACAAGAAAACAAGTCTATGCATGTTCAGTACAGATGAAATTCTTTTCCGTGTTTTTGATCTAAGCTTGGTTGAGTCTGTAAATGTAAGTAGGACTCACAGATATAAATATATAATCTTGATTTCAGTCTCCAGAGTGGCAAAGAAAGGGTGCATTGAGAATGGAAAGTAACTATTTAAAATTTGATTGTATGAAGAAAGGGAAGTAGTCTCTCTCCCCTCACCCAAAACACTTGTTGTACACTGAAGCTCTTTGAAGGATGTTGCTTTTCACTATGTAAGACAAGAAACTGCAACTAATGTAAATCATTAGGAAAGGGTAAAAAAAATCTGCACGTTCAACTTATACCCTAGACATTTGAACTCCACCAAAGGTGTTTAGGGAGGCTTCATGATATAGGAAGCAGAAGGCAAGAGCCGCTTGCTCAGGTGGCCCAAGAGCATGTTACAGCATCTGCCTTCATGCCGTTGCAACACCTCATGGTAAATCAAAGCAAGCTTCATACGTTAGTACCTAAAAATGCAAGCATGGGTTGCCTTGACTTATGTCTTTCCAACTGTAACTTTATTTGCCTTTTAACAGTACAGGGATTACTCAATTTCACGTATAAATGTCTTACTTAAGAAGGTCCTCAGTGTCCACGGAAGAGATACACATATCAGCAACTAGATTTTTAAAGAACTATTCATCAAGAGATTTTTTAAATTGCTTTTGTTAAAACAACATTAAAATTGACAAAATTCCTACTATATAGTCTTGTTCAGAGTTTGGCACTGTAGTGAAAAATTAGTCTGAACATTTCAAATTGAAAGATTAGGAAACAAACATTTCACTACCTCCCAAAAGAATATGGCAAACAAAAACAAAAAACTTTTACAATCTTAAAAGAGCGTAATATGACAACTTCTACATGAAATTTCCAAACATCAGAAGATCTCAGACATTTTGTGTCTTTTACAGTTTAACAGATAAACATCCAGTTTTGAGGGAAAACAGGAGCTATTTGACACTATATTGAAAATGATCGATGTTTTCCAGGTCTATGCTGTACTGGCTGCAGTGTAAGAGTTTGGTTGTGAAGGCAGTGAGAGCAGAGTGGAAAGAGAAGGGAGAGAGTGGCAGCCTGCCACACCTAGTCTGCTGGCACAAGTCAAAATTGGCCCGCCAGGTAAGTGAACCATAGGTGTGCTGGTGGCAGCAACAGAAGCTGCTAGCTCCTTGGAAACCACCTACACATGAAAAGCAGGTAACCCCGCCTTCCTTCCCTGAAGGCTTTTCTATGTATTTTTATAGTTGGACAGGCATTTCTATATATGTCATAGAATTCTAAGTTTATACAAAATCCCATAGGTGTTTACAGTGCAAATGATATTTGCAGGCACATATAAATGGGTATGTCTATATAAGCACACACAAAGATATATATAGATATATAGATATATAGATATGCACCTTCTCTGTACATGCGACTTAATAGCATTCCCTCTTCACAAACCCTTCAGTTTGTGCACTCCTCCTGCATCACAGAAACATTCCTATCTCTGTACAAAACCAGAAACCTGTAGGTAATTTTTATTTATTTTTTTAAAAACTGCCTGTTCGTATCTGCCAAAGGTTACCTGGAAATGAGCAAAATGACATAAGATCTGTCCTCTGAAAGACACACCAGCCAAGCAGGATTTTGGTAAGTAGACTGTGCCCTGGAGAAACACTTGCCATTTGGAGAAACTTTTTCCTGCTTCATTTATACAACTCTCCTTTAGAAGACAGAGAAATGTACCTACTCTCCCCTTCCCAATCATCCATGAGGAGCAAAATACATCAATAAGCAATGCTTAAAGAAAAAAGTAGTGCTCGATATGGGCCAGCAGACATTTCACTATAGTCTCTGAACAGCGGCAAGCTTAAATTCAAAGACAAGAACAAATAGTGCTGTCTCGTGACTCGTGGAGGTAAGGACTATGGTACCGAGTAACAGATTCCTATTGTATGAGCGGGCTGGGAAATTCTCTCAAATAGGATAGTGCTGTTCCTTAAAGAAAATCACGTTCCCCGCCTCAACTTCAAAGTTAGCCACACACAAAAAACCTCATGTTCATAATACCCTGAAGCTACTTCGTTCGTGATCTTGAAAAATAAAGGAAGCTAACCTTCATTCACAACTCTTGGTTAACTATTAGGAAGAACATGCTTTAAATATTTTCCATGATCGCTGAAGCCCTACAACCAGGGGATAAAGTCTTTTTTTTTTTTTAAGCGACCGAAAGAGAAGTTCTGAGTTCTTTTGTTCTGAATTGTTATTGTAAAGCACCGCATGAAAGGAGGCGAGCGATGGGAACATGGCAATGAAAAGGACAACAGCTCTGACGAATGAAAACAGGATATTAAGAACAGGTCATGGGACCAATGTCTGTACAGAACAAAAGCGGGAGGCTTCTAGGGAGAGGGAGAGATTTGAGCACAAATACTTTTCCCACATTTCAATGCTAATGGATGAACCATAGTTTTTCCAGGCAGCACAGATCTGGGGCAATAAAAATTATCATTAAAACACACACAAAAAACCTCAAAGGCATATAATTTAATGTATTATAAAATTAAAACTGCTTTCAAATCGTATTAAATCATCCCCTTTCAACCCATGATCCACTTCCTGAAATTTCTAGCTATTTTGCCCTATCTAAAATAAGCTTTTGGGTTTACCAAATTATTGAACTAATAGCATGCAGTCCTAAGGAAATTGAATTTTTTACCAAAATAAAAAGAAAAAAATAAAAATTCTCCCCATTCACAGTGTACTTTAACATGGACTTTAAATGTAACCTTTAACTAGAGTTTTCAAGAATTCCCAGGAAAACTATGCAGTTTGGCAGCATGTACTCTGTTGGGAAACAATAACAGCAACTAAGTGGAGAACAAAAATGCAGCACAATAGTTTTGTCAAGTCATGAAAGTACTCTCTTATTCTTCTGATGCAAATTCTGCAAATGCAAGAGAATGATGATTTATTTATGAAGACATCACTTGAGCATGTATAGTTTGTTGGCCTTAACCTATTATTATCATCATCATTATTATTATCATTAGAGTCTCTATGCTGTAGGGATCCTGAAAAGCGAATACTATATCTACTTCAAACTGCACTGAATATGTCCATCTTTTTCTCTTTTCCAGATTCTGCCACTACTCCTTATTCTTTTTCCCAATCTGTGTTTCTCAGATGACTGGTGAACTTCTGCAAGTTCTTTGCTAATGCATTTCTCTAGCTTTCTCTTAAGGTATGCTGTCAGAACACTAGGGCTCAGCCCTAAACTCAGTGTGCCCAAGTATCCTTTGTCTGGTTGGGGCCAACACCATCAATGGGGGTCATGTAAAGAAACATGAACCTTGAAACCCGATAAGCCTAAGTTCAAATCCTGGCTCTGCCATTTCCTTGCAAAGGCAGGAATGAGCCTGATACTCTCCATATCTCACCTTCACAGATGTTCTTCACATCATATCCTCAGTTCTCTTCTCAGTAAAGTGAGGACAATGACAGCAATCTCAGAGTCCTTGGAGGATTAAGTGAGGCAAAGTTTTAAAAATGCCTGACAAAATTGTTACTCTTGATTCCTTTCCCTCTGATCATGGACCGTCTCTTCCCATTCATCTTTAATGAAAATCATTACCTGTACTTTTATTCAAAACCTCTTCAAGACATTGTTGTGCGCAGGAAGGGTGAGAATCCATTTATTTATTCAGTAACACCCAGAGTGTCTTATGGTGAAGAAACACATATAAATAATAAATGAGCCAGCATTGCTATCCTTAACATTAATGACCGTGGAGTAATTGTCTTCACCTATTGCATCTATTTCCTGCACTCCTCCATGTCTTTGTCCACCACCACTGCATCTCCCACTGCAATCTTAAGGCTTCATTCGCTGCTCTCCAATTAAGGTTTCCCTTTCCTTTGTGCATCTTCTATCAGAAGTTTTCATTTTGCAAGAGATAGAGGACCCTAGCATAGATGAGGCATGTGAAACTACTGCAAACAGAGAAGAGTTTCAGATTTCTTCTACTTGCAAGCTACTCAGTTTACCCACCTGTTGCATGGATATGGGCATAAGACATGAGACTCCTGAATCACAGATAAGACATTTTTGCTAAGAATATAACAAGCTTTTGTTTCATATTCTGCGAGTTTGCCTTGTCTCTCAAGTCCCATGTAGTCTCCAGGGTTTGTTACATACACAAGGGGTTCACATCACAGCTAGGCAAAGCTAGGCTTAGGAAATCTGCGTTTTTGTATTGAAACTGCAAGCATGCCTCCTCAGCCTTGGGGGAAGACGCTCTCTCTATCCTCCCAGGCTGTCTGCTATATAAGCATCTGTGAAAAAATAGTCTGGAACAAAGGCAGTCAGGACCTTGGCTCACAAAAGGTACAGAAATGTGAGTGATCCATGAGGAATTGATGCAATTTCTGTCTCTTTCTAGGGCTCAGATCAATGGTGATAGTGGAAAAATCTGTCACCACTGGGATCCCTAGCAGTTATGGTAGAGACAGTTTCACTTGGCACTGGATAACCCTTGAGTCATGGAGACCAGAGGTGAAAGAAACTCACGAGAAAGTGATGAGCTGATCTTTGCCACCAGCACCAAGCTCCTCGCCTCACTGCCCTCTTACCTCAACTGAAACTTCAGGAAAACCAGCAGAAAGTAAGATGCTCCCACTCGGAGATTTTGCCCA
Source organism: Heterocephalus glaber (assembly GCF_053883595.1). Lineage (NCBI taxonomy): Eukaryota > Metazoa > Chordata > Mammalia > Rodentia > Bathyergidae > Heterocephalus > Heterocephalus glaber. The sequence continues at coordinate 20,160,658 of NW_028258369.1, read as the reverse complement.
AATAGAACCAGAGTCCTTAGTCATTTCCTTCATAATCCTAAACCTGTCTGAGTCTAGGCTGCAACTGCAACTCTTCCCTCTGAACCTAAACTAGCTTTAAGAGTTTGGAATAGAAAGTTAGTTTTAGCTGGGGATTTAGCTCAGTGGTTCTGGCGCCTGCCTCACAAGAGCAAGGTCCCCAGTTCGATCCCCAGTACCAAAAAAAAAAAAAAAAGAAAGTTAGTTTTACTACTTTTACATTAGAAATCCTACATGTACATCAATTTGGCTTTATTTAATCATTTTTAAGTTTTAGCACTTTTTTTTTTTAGGAAAACCAGGCAGAAGTCATTTCTTTCATTTCACAGGTCTTTTATTTTAGGTAATGCTGGGTGCCAGGAACTGCTCTGGGCACCAAGAATGTGGTGGTAAATATGAAAGTAAAGGTTTGCCCTTACAGAGCTTACATTTTAATAAAGGAAAGAAAAATAAATGAGTGAGAAAATGATCATTTCAAAAACCCACACATGAGATGAAAAAAAATAAAAAGATAGCATGAAAGAAGGAAGCTGGCTAAGTGAGGTCTGTTTTAGCAAGCAGTTCATTTTTACTGATATATGCTAAAGGTCTCTTAACATTTTGACATTTTTTCCTGCCAATAAACAAGCAAAGAAAATCTTACTTTCAGTATAAAGCGTTGCATCATTTGGTCAGAGAGCTATGATTTAATCTCTCAAGTTAAAGGTTTAGTTTCAGATACCCTTAAGGATGGTTTTCCTTTGCAAGGGCATTAAAGTCCATCTCTTACTATTTCTCATCAGAAAAGGCAATGTGGTGAATTACTGGAAAGCAGTGACCTTTTATTTTAGCACTGGCATTTGAGAGAGAACAGACATGAAGACTAGGTGGGCCAAAAAAAGCAGGAACTCTTGTGTTTTAGTCCATTTTGTGCTGCTATAACAGAATAACTGAGACTGGAGCATGAATGTATAAGGAACAGGAATATTTCTCACAGTTCTGAAAGCTGAGAAGTCCAAGACCAAGTGACTGCCAGTCATCACCTTGTCTTGCTGCTTCTAAAAGGAGGCCTGAGGGCTGTGCCCTCTGGAAGGGAGGAACACTGTGTCCTCTCATGGCCAAAGAGCAGAGGACGGAAAAGCCGTGTCCACAAGACCTTGTTATAGCAGCTTTAAGCCATTCTTGAGGACAAAACGCTCATGACCTAAGCAGCTCCAAAGAGTCTCACCGCTGCATTTGGAACTCATTTCCAACACACGAATTTGGGGGACACATTCAAATCACAGACTATGACGTGCAGAATTACTTGAATATATAAGTGTTTTATTCTGTAGTGCTAATCCAATGTTGAAAACAACTGTGGATGTGCAGTCACAGTCACAGGGAAGGGTAAAAAAGAAATGAATGTCACTGGAGGAGTCCTTGGTTTTGTCTCTACTACCTCCTTTGGCTTTGCTAGACAAGAACATTTCAGGAAGGAAAAGGTAGGAAGTGAGGGGAAGGTGCTGGAGGAAAATGAACAAGTGTGGACTTCATGAGCGGTGAGCACCAAAGATGAAGTGAGGTCTTGTTGCCTTACAGTGCCAGTTGGTGTCTTACAGACAATTACAATGATCGATAAAATTCTTTCAGAATAAATCAATGTGTTAGGTAAAACTGCAATAGCAGTTGGATGATGTATTTTAGAGTCCATTAAAAAAAGGGCTCAGGATATAGCTCAGCGAGTAGTCCCTAGGTTTAAATCCCAGTTAGTACCAAGATAGGAAAAAAACAAAAACAAATAGGTTGGGCCTGGGGTTTAGCTCAGTGGTTCCGCCGCCTGCCTCGCAAGCACAAGGTCCTGAGTTCGACCCCCAGTACCAAAAAAAAACCCAAATAGGCTAGCTGGGCATAGTGGCACACATCTGTAATCCTTTAAACCCGGGAGGCTGAGTCAGGAGAATCATCGCAAGTTGGAGCACAGCCTGGACAACTGAGTGACTTAGCAAGACCCTGTCTCAAAATACAAAATTAAAAAAAATGGCTGAGGATGCAGCTCAATTCCCAGTGTTCCCACTTCTTATAAAAGAGTGGGTTAGTGTGCCGGGGATTTAGCTCAGTGGTTGTGCCGCCTGCCTCGAAAATGCAAGGTCCCAAGTTCAATCCCCAGTATCAAAAAAAAAAAAAAAAAAAAAAAAAAAGAGTGGGTTAGAAGGAAGATAGCTGCAGAGGCACTTGTGGGAGAATGAAGAGCTGATTTTCAGCCACAGTAGAGCCAAGAGCCACAGCAGAGCCTAAACCAAGAGGTTTAGGAAGGCTGGGTGGTGGGTGCTTCTGCCTCCAAAGTGAAGCAAATGAAGTTAAGGACAAGATGGCAGGTGGGTTATCCTCAACCTAAAGCCTTTTTGGCCCAGAACCGAGATTTAAGCTATTTATTTGAAGTCTCAATACTTCTGCAAAAAATGTTTAAAAATTGTATAACCTACAAGAACAAATCCTTGCCTTGTGTGGCAGAGCACAGCTATAGTCCCAACACTTGAGAGACTGAGGCAGTAGGATTGGTGCCAGTTCAAGGCCAGCCTGAGCTACATAGTGAGTTCAAAGCCAGGTTGGAATACATAGCAAGACTTTCTTAGGATTTCAAGAAAATAGTTTTATTTCAAGCATTTTATGCTTTCATTGAAATGCATTCCTAGTGCATATTTCTATGCTTTTGTTGAATCAAATAAGATAAGAAGCTAACTTCTTAAATATAACAAAGCCAAAATCAAAAGGATTTAATACTTCCGGTGCTATCTAGGGCTTAAAAAATCACTTTAAAAAATGTCTAGCTTTTAAGAACAATGAGCTTTTGACGTGGTTAAGCTATGTGAAAGTGGAGTTATATTTATTTTGATAAGAAGTGTAAATGCTAATTGGAGAAAGTATGTCATAATTATATATGAAATGTATTTTGAACTATCAATTTTTAATGCCTGATTTATCATCTTTATGGTAAAGATTGCTCAGTTATCTATTATGTAGCTTCTTTAAATTGTCATTATTCAAGTCAACAGGGATACTTGATTCGAGGCACAGTCCCAAACAGTTCTGCCAGTTGACTAAATCTCCTTTCCATTCCAAATGCTTCCAAGTGACTCTTTCAAACTGATGCAAACACTTCGTTTCACAACTTGAGTCATTTCTTCCTTGGAATACAGACTGAGAAATCACTCGCTCCTGGGGTGCTGAGCAAAGAGTAGCAGATGGAGACTGGAATGCTGGTGACTTCCCGGAGGGAAGCTTTGTTGTGCCCAAGCCAGTGCCAGTGACCCCTCCCCCCCCAACAGGAACTGCCAAAACATCACTGGTCCAAAGAAGGGCACTTGCCTCGCCCTGCCTGCCCCCTGCCTATCAACATCCAGAAGCAATTCTTTGCTTGGATGCTTCTTCATCCTGATCCTGACTGGCAGCTCTGAGGATTAAACTCAGGTCCTTTGGAGCAGTCGCTATATGCACATTAGCCCCCTGGGGTGTTGAACTCTAAAACCTCTATTTTCTCCCCGTGGGCCTACCCTGTATCTCACAAAACCCTAGTTAGCCACTGTGGTACACAGCTTTTCTTCCATTCTAAGCTATCAAAAGAAAACAAAACAAAACACCAACCCCTAAACAATATGATGAATATGGTAATGATCGAGGGTCTTTTGGGGAGTGGGCAAATTCCAAGTCCCCTTTCAAAGCTGAGACTTGGGAACCCATTTGCTTCTTTATCATTAAAACTTCACATATTCATCAGTAAAATCTTACTACAATTCCACAGATGATCATTTGGCTGAATGAAAATGGTTTGTGTTGTGTATATGTCGGTGTATCCATTTTTAAAAAGTCTCTCAAAACTGCTGAATGAAAATCAAGACCAGTGTTTTCTTAATCAAACCAAATTTCCTTAGTGACTATATGAAAAGAAAACACACACACACAGACCATCTGGCCTTGCTCTGCTACTTGAGAAGGATTTTTCCCCTCATTTCCTTGCTATTTTTCTCCTCATTTCCTGGTTATCTTTAGCAAAACATAATTTTATATATAAATGATTTTTGCCAGGGATCATGGTGCATTTCTTTCTGTGAGCCACTTTAGTAAACAGCATGGGTAACATTGCACCATATCCAGAAAAACACTTCTCTGTTCTAAATGGAAGGTTTGAGACAGGAAAGGTGACTAAAAAGATGGAAGTCAGATCATAGTGAAAGCATTACTTAATCCTGTGTCTTTAAACACATCTCTCCATCTATACATATTGCATAGTAATAATTAAAACCCCAAACAAAAAGCCACTGTTGCCCTGCTCATTCAAGGTGATAACTATGTCAAACACCCTCCAAGAAATAAGGCAGAAAATGGAATTATTTCCATGTGGCCACTAAGACAACAATAAAGGTACAATGAAAGCTCAATTAACTGAAATTTTCTGGAAACATGAGAGTTCTGGTTAATTTAATTTTCTGGTTAACTGAACCCCTAATAGAAAACCTTTTTATAGAAAAATCCTCATTGAAACATTTCTGAAATGCTAGAGTCCACCCACTTTAGTTGCATAATTACAAACCACATACTGGATCTAATTTAAAGATTCTTAGGTAATTCCAAATCTTATTGTTCCTTGAGATTGTCATTATAAAGATTGTTTTATTTGATCATTATTAGAGATTTAGGAGATTAATTCAAATGTATAATCCTGTCCATGACCATGAATTTTACATTAATCCATACTATCACCTTCTTCCTTGTATTTCTCAAATGTCTTAGAAAAGCATAACGGAAAACTGTGATTAATAAAAAGGTTTGATTTGTGGAAAAGTTTAGGTAAGGTGAGTCCTTTGTATGTTTTCATGCTAAGGGACATAGACAAGAATTCATTCTTCTCTACTTGATATTCAGTAAGTATAAAAATGAATAACTTTAATGTATTTCTAACCAATTTTGTTATACATATTAATACTTTGAGATAGATTTACACACGCTTATTTAAACTTATTGAGAAAGTGCTAGCACTAAGGTTTCCTGGTGGAACATAATGGAAGCTCAAGACTGGTCCCACATGTTTTTCTGTCACAGTGCAGTCACTACCAGTCCAACCCTCACTTGGGCTCCCCATTCCAATTCTCACAGAAATTTAGACTATATGGAAGGGCAAGGGGACATAAATAGAATTAAGATGTGTTAGGTACATGGAATAACTCTCCATGATGAATGTAATCAATATGTACTGCAAACTTTGACTAATAAAACTCTTAAGAGTTAAAAAAGAAATTTAGGGGCTGGGGATTTAGCTCAGTGGCACTGGACCTGCCTCATAAGTGCAAGGTCCTGAGTTCGATCCCTGGTACCAAAAAAAAAAAAAGAAAAGAAAAAATTTCAACTACACCCCCATAAGCTTCCAGATACTATAATAATAACACCATTTCATCAAACTACTTCCCAAGACAAAGAGACTTCTAATCTTACATCAGGCTTCCTGCCCTTTGGTGAAGATTACTGTAGAAGTAATTCCTGCAAGTGAAAGATAGGAGACTGAGAAAATGGCAGCCCACATCACTTTCAGCTCTCCAGTCCCAAGTGCCTTGCAATATATGTGCAAAGAGAAGACTGGGATTCATGAGTGCTCTCTCTCCATCTAAATTTTCTGTCTCTCTGTGTCTTTTTCTCTCTGTATCTCGGTCTCTCTTTTTTCACAAACACACACACTTATTTATTTTTTTGGGGGGGCAGGGAAGCCATACTAGGGCATCACTAAGGTAGTACTAGGCCAATTTATGTTGAGATCCTATTATCCACCAGGAACACTGGATGCCCATGACATCTTGGGGCCAAGAGTCTGGGCAAATAGCATCATCCCAGTTAGAACAGTCAGACACTGTCCTGGCTCAGTCATCAGAGCAGCACAAGGGAACTCTGCAGATTGCTACGTACATGGCCCTTCCTTTAAATGGTTAAATACCTTCCTTAGAAGAGAATAAAGTCTCATGATATGTTATGTAAGTAATTCTTATACCCTGATAGGCTAATCTGTTTAAACTGTACAGTATTGATTCTTCACTGTACACAACCAATCACAAATATATATATATATATATATAAAGAAACATATATATATATATGTAAAGAAACATTATACATATAAAGAAATATTGGCTTAATGGAAATAATATTGATTTGAGGAGTAGAATAAAAAATGCATTAATATACCTAACTCCCAAACAGTTGACATGTGATGTGATTTACATACACCTTCTTTTAAATTTCCTTTGTTGGACCATCCCTTCATATAAGCATGGGTGGCCTTTGCTTCAGTGCCCACAATTTGTTATGCACTTTAAAAAAAATGAGTCTCATCCCTACTTAAACCCTCAGTAGTAGATATTCTACAGATGAAGAAATTGAGCCTCAAGGTGAGAGGATCTTGCCCAGGGCCACACAGCTGACATGTGGCAGAGCCCAGTTCAGAATCTGAATCTTCATAACTCTTCAAAATCTCTTTGAGGAGCCACAAAACATGTTACTGCTACATTCCCAAGTAATCAGAAATTTTTTAATATATGAATGTAAAGAAAATTTAGACTCTAGATTCTGATGATGCTTCCACTACTTCTAAACTTAAAAAAGATTAGCAGTTAAGCATTGGTCAATTGCCCCTTCTTCACCAGGTGCAATTCAAGAATTTCACATGCTACAGCACTTCATTTTCCCTTACAAGGATGGACATCTGGATCATATTGGCAAGTGAGCGCTTTAAATATGGGAGAAAATTAGGAGAAAAACCTAAGTAAGACTGGATTATTTCCACAAGTCCATTCCACAATATTCTCCGAATACTCTTGTCTTTTGTAACTAGTTTGTCGTCCATCCTTTCCACTCAGTGAAAAATGGCTTATGACCTCCCAGTTAGCAAGTTCGCAGGAGAAATATAGCAGTTATAATTAATGTTTACTAGAATAAATGTAAATATTTTAAAACACACAACAGTTCCAAGCACATGTGATTTCCATTTTATTTTATGAAACACTAAAAATCCACTTGTCCACCCCATTAATTATAACCTGCTCTCAGCCCTGACCTGCACATAATTCCTCCTGACGTAAATTAGAACAAGGTGCACAGAATGGAAGCAGCCTACACCCCAACTGGGCTACAAAATGTCAAGTTCCCAAACCTCTCCAGAGTGTAACCTGACATTTTTCTAAGATTAGAGACAGTTTATGAATTTAAAAAGAGGGCTTAAAGACTCACCACAGTTAAACCCTACAGTAACTCCTGAAATATCCAAAGTAAACAGGACTAAGGGGGCCCTGGGGATGGCAAAATCTTGTTATAAGAGAAGAAACACTCCTTAGCAATTTCTTTGCAGAAAATAATGTGCATGTGTTCAACCAGAATTAAGAAGAATGCAACAATAAACTTTGAGGCTTGAAGCCCTCTAGAGATCTAACAGAGTCATGAATGGGCCATGTAAAATAGTTCTTTTGCTACACGTGAATGATTGAGTTTACACTGCCTATTCATCTTAACAGTTAAGGCAAAAAAGGAGAATGACTAACTTCTTAAAATTGTACTTTGCTTGACATGAATGTAATACATATTCATTTATCACATTCCCAAAAAGCAAATAGCCTAGAGAAGGATCTAACCACTAATAAATAGCATTCTGTAGATTGATCTCTAGTCATTTTTCTATACAACTTAGCCACAAAAACGGGCTCATACTTTACGTTTTATTTTGTGAATTTAAATATAATATATTGGGTGATTTTTCACATTCAAAGACTCTTCTGACTTTTCAAGATTAATCTTAAGTACCTTTTAGTACCACTGAAGTATTGGAGCTCCTTGCCAAATCAAATAGACCATACAAGCCAAAGATTTAATAAATATTAAATGTGAGTATTTTTTCTCCCATTACAACATATACTGTCAATGAATGTGATGTTGTACCCAGGAGGTAGAAAACTAGTTTTTAGTGGCAAATGATCTTACTCTTTTTATGTTCAAACTACATGTCTACATGAATAGATATACAGTACAATGGTGGTACTAAAATTGGGGGCGGGGTGGAGTTGGGAGAATATGGATAGAAAGGCTTTCTGGGAGGGAAATCAATAATGAAATAGGTTGTGCAACACCACACTACAGTATCGGGCTTCTAAAAAGACTCCCTGGTGTCTGGGTTAGAAGGCACATGTTGGGTGAGAAGCTGTTTTGAGAACCCATGAAGAGATCATCTCCAAAAGGGCTAGGACCAAGGGAGCCTGCCTCTCACCACTTACCAGTTCTTGCTCTGTGCTGCCGTCTTTTGTTAAACCCTCAGCATGCCTTGGCCCCAAAGCCTTCATTTGCCCAAAACAGAAGGAGCATCTGACCTCCAGTGCTTCTTGGCATCAGTATGAGATGGTAGCCAGAGAGAGAAGAGAACACTGAAAGGTACAGATCTCCTTGGAAGAATCAGCCTACATGTGTCACAGGAGGAGGGAAAAGCCACAGAGCCTCTCTTCTGCCCTTTAACCCTACCAGAGGGTGGGCCAGTTGTCCACAAAGCTGCTGTGGTCATAGGTCACAAAGCTCACAAAGGAGCAAGGCAGCAGCTGCAAGTCTTCATCACCATCTGTTTGGGGCAGACTTTCTAAAATGGCAGCCTGAAGATGTCTGCCGTGACCCTTGGAGACTGTGGATACAACAAGATGTCGCTCTCCAGATTATGTTGCTTCATAGAGCACAGTTGCTACTAGAAGGGGAGGTGATCCGAGTGGGCTGGGCCTAGTCACATGGGCCTTTCAAAGCGGAGAGCTCATTGATGGCGGAAGAGAATTCAGAGAGAGAGAGAGAGAGAGAGAGAGAGAGAGAGAGAGAGATCCTGTGTGCAAAAGACTCATGGGCTGATGCCACTTTGAGGATGAAGAGGGCCTCATAAGAAGTAATGCAGATGGGCCATCTTCTGACCAACCAACTACAAGAAAATGAATTCTTCCCACAACTAACATGAGCCTGGCCTCAGATTCTTCCCTCAGGATCTCCAAATAAAAAGCCAGTCTGGCTAACAGCTTCATTTCAGCCTTATAGACTGTGAGCAAAAAAGAACAGTGTTGGGCCTCCCTGCAGAACCATGGGCTAGTAAATGGATGCTGTTCTAACCCATAGGTTTTGGGCAATTGTGTAATAAATTTGAGTAGTAAATTAACTCACCCTCGCTTCTCTATAACCATACCAATGGATGGTACCCTGGGAATATTTGTCTCCTAAGTCACAGACCTTGGTCAGTGACAATCAGTTCAAAAAAATGTCCAATCTTGGGCCTCTGACAATTTAACCATTTGCAAATCCACAATTAATTCTTCCAGGCAAGTCCTAGTTCTTTTGTCTTTATTAATGAACAAGATGAACAAGTCCCAGCTCTCAACCTCTGCTCTGTCCCTTAGGATTTCGATCATCTTCTACTTAAAGGTTGTCTGCCTTCACATACTCTACCACCAGATTTAATCAGTGCTTAGCATTTCTCCAGATCATACATTCATCTGGTATGTTTTGTTTATGTGGTCTTTTATCTGCTTAGAACTTTACATATCTAGAACATTTACCCTGCTCCTCCCATGCTGCCATTTTCCTATAATGAGATGATCGAGGACAATGTGAGATGTGGAAGTCTGAATATTCATCCATGTCTTAATTTTCGTATGTTTTTTGTTGGAAAAACAGAAGCAGAGATTGTTAAATCATAAGCTATGGTGAGAAAAAAAAGGAGAGAGGAGTCGACATTGCATATGGCTGAATTTGAACCATTCCCGATGTCTTATTACCTCTGGTACCTCTTTTCCAAGCCTCTCTGTCATTTGTAAAATAATCATGGTAATACTCAACTCAAAAAGCTGCAGCAAGAAATAAAAATGGAAAAGGCCCATAACAGAAGCGAGCATACACAAATACATAACACTGCAAAAAGAATCAAGGGGATCGTTTTGGAAGCAATCATATTACAATGAGAATGCAGTAGCCATTACTCTGACCAAGAAGGAAAGTGAGTTTTAGGATTAGAAGGAAAATTTCATAGTTGCCACATTTGTTAGGATATTTCTGCTGGGTTTACTATAAAGTTGAGTAAATCATCAATCCCCAAGAGTGCAGAGTTCATGTTTAATTCATCTTGAACACCTACAAGGTCTGCCTGGGAACCATGTCCTTAGTAGGTAGTCTCACTCAACTCACTTTTGTATCCAAACTTCAATTAAAAAGTGAAACTTATGCTGAGAACCACGGTGAGCTCAACTTTTGACATCCCTTGAATTTCTTTTTATCTTCCCAGTGAATATCTACAAGTTTAATTTCTCTCCAAACTGACAGACCTTAACATTTCCTTGACAGAATCCAAGGGGATATTTGGAGGTTGCGGAGAGTAGGACAAATGCTTCCCTAAATCTCCATGTTCTTCAACTTCTGACTTGTGCTGAAATGTAAAACTAAATTCTCTAAGTATAATACAAAATAATCTAACATATTCCCAACAGTTTTCTTCCTTCTGTATTTCTGCTTTATTATCCAGGAAGCATCTTCGGTGTACTCCTAGTGGCTAAGCCATTTGCAAACCACCTTACCACCAACTGGAATGTCCTCCTGCCTCTAAACATCAAGGACTTTGACTTCCAGATTTAAGAAACTTGTTGCTTGAAGCGAGTTTTCTCCTTCCATAAATTACTCATTATTAAAATAACAATGCATGTACTCATTAGTCAAATTAGAGATCATCTTTCTGGAAGTGTATCAAATGCAGATAAACTATAAAGAAGCATTGTTGATAGTTGTTTTTTAAAATGTAGACTTAATGAATAACTTTGCTGTTATATTCAGCAGCCAGGGGCAATGAAAAATTCCCATAGCTTTAAAATCTACAATCTCGGCAGACTTCTTAATGAACAAAGTTCAAGATATTCATAGCTTCCCTGACTCAAAAATAAAAATAAATCCCCAAACCACACAACATAGAATCATTATACTCTGAATACTCTTTTAAAAAGTTATTAGCTGATTTTTCATAATTAGCTAAAAATGTCGACTTATATTTTGGCGTCTCAGTAGCCCAACCTTTAAACATAATATAGCATTATTGCTTTCAGTTGCACACTAGTTAAGGAATTTACCATGGTTCACAACAATGTGCTGATTAATAAAATTCCTTACTAAGTCGCTGGCCTAAAGCAGGAATCTGCAACCTATGACCAGCAGGTGACATGAACACCAAATCCAGTCCTCTACCCACTTTGATGTTGTGGTTGAAAAAAGTTTAATATTATTTTGGGGCTCATGAAAGTTATATGAAATTCAAATCTCGGGGTCCATAAATAAAGCTTTTTTTCTTTTGGAGCACAGCTACCTCCAACTGTTTAAGCAGTTTATGGCTGAGTTGAGTTTGATAGAGATTTCAAGGCTCAAAATACTTATTATCTGGCCCTTTGGGAATCAGGGTGCTGACCTCCAGCCTAGATTCCTGAGGCATGGGAGTTGTGCAGCAGCTTAACACTGTCCTTTCATAGTCTGGAGTTGATGACTGATCCTGGAAGTCAGTGACATGATCCTGCTTTGAACATTGCCCTTGTCATTCATACACACTCATACACACACACACACACACACACACACACACACACACACTCCTTAACTACTGGGAATGGGGAAGGAGGAGAGTGATTAAAAACTGAGCCCACCTCCATACCCTATAGTTCTGAGAATATTTGTTTGTTACTTTTAACGACATGGAATAGGAGTATTTTAATTTGCTATAAAAATCGGTATAACAATGAAGCAAGTGGTTTAATTTTTTTTGGTACCAGGGATCGAACTCGGAACCTTGCATTTGCGAGGCAGGCAGTGGCACCACTGAGCTAAATTCCCAGCCCCTAGCAAGTGGTTCTTGACCATTAAACCATCAAGCCCCAATTCTTCCTCTTCAAAATGCTGGGTGCTTATCATTTTTAAAAACAGCTTTATTGAGATACAATTCACATCTCAACAAACACCCATTTCAAGCACACAGTTCAACAGTTTGGCGTGTCCTCACGGAGGTGCACAACATGGCCACAGTCTAATTACAGAACATTTTCATCACCCTGTTAGAATTCTCCTTTCAGCCCAGCCGCTGGGAACCACTAATCTTTGTCTCTATGGATTTGCCTCTTCTATACATTTCTTGTAAGTGGATCATACAATATGTGGCCCCTTGTGACTGGCTTCTCTCACATAGCATATTTTTTAAACCTCTTAATTTTTAACTTCACAAATCCCCATGTTTAGAAGTTAGTAACTGATGAAACCATCATAGAAAAAGTAATTGATTGTACTATATCTTCTGGGGTTTTTTTTCTGTGTGTGTGTGTGTGTGTGTGTGTGTATGTGTGTGTGGTACAGGGTACTGGATGCAGTGCATTCACACTCAGCTACATCCCAGCCCTTTTTATTTTGAGGTAGGGTCTCCTTAAGTTGCTGAGTTGCCTATTATGGGCTCAAATTGGGATTCTCCTGCCTCAGCCTCTCAGAAAGCTGGGATGACAACCATGCACCACTATGACTGGCTCCTTTGGGCTATTTGAATGCTGAAAAAGGCCGACACACTTTTCTTATAGTTCAAGAGGCCACCTAAGAGTCTGGGCCATGTTACTCAGAAAATCACTGCCACCACATGTTCATTCTACCATTCACCCAACAAATTCTCACAGAACACATGCCAAGCACTGCATGAGGTGAGGGATACAATATGCCTCAGAGTCTCAGATCTAAACTCTTCACAGCCTTCCTTTGGCTTGATCTGCCAGTCCCTAAACATCATATTATTTTGCCAACACACTGTATCCATTTTCCAGAGTTTTAGTTTTCTATCAAATTTTGCCACTAAGATATTGCAATATCCACTAGATATTAGGCAAGCAAAGAAACAAAACCCAAATGTTATCTATTCATTTCTTTTTCTTAGTATCCAGAGCTTGCCATCATGCTATTGCTTGCCCACCAGCAAAGACTCAGAATTTCCATTCCAGAGGTAAGCTAGGCAAAGTCTCTGTAATCCAGGCACAGAGTTTAAAATAGTGGCTTTCCGGTCACTGGGTATTAAACACTGAATGGCACCTTGTTCCTCCAATCAGGTGAGTCTGTCTCCTGCAGGGACAGGTCTTTTAAGTGTTCGACATCTGTACTTACTAACATTGCTTGATCCTGAAGGATAGAGTCAAAATCAAACACATCTGGGAATATTTAGCCTGGAAAATGCCCCCAGAAGACCACGTTAGCTTTGTCTGTGAAGGGCTGTCAGAGACCAGAGTAAATGCGCATGTTCTGTGTTGGGTGAGGAGGGCCAAACACAGGTAGGAACAGAGGGAAGCAAATATGTCCCCGCCCCACTGGGATGGCTCTCCTGAGAGTCCTGGTGTGCTATACTTCCCCGGAGCCATTAAAAAGGAGTTGGCCCTGACACGGTAGGAATTCAACAGGACAAGGTTCTAGGAGGTGAACCAAGACTTCTAACTGCCAGTGATTCCATGGCAAGGGTGATGGTAAGGAACTAGTTTGGGGGATTTGGGGTTGAAAGCAGCTGTGATGGTTCAAGCCCCAAGACTGGTGAACTGTTGTAAGTGATGAAGACGACGTCTTAATGTCAACAGCAACATGCTTGTGAAAACATTTATGCTGCAATTCAGCAAATGAAAAGAAAAGCTTTAGTTAACATGTATAAGACAGTACTGGAGATTTTTAACATGTTCAGATACTTAACATCATATCCGTTAAAGAAAAAAAGATATTTGGGCCAAAGAAAATAAATGGTTTTGGGGAGTTAAAAAAATATATAATATATTAAGTATATAGTATATATTAAATATATATTATATATTAAAATATATTTATATATTATAATTATTCTTTAAACATAGATTCTTAAAATGCATTATATGTCCAAATTGTCTTGATCATTAGAAAATAGCTGCCTGAGAAAAATTGAAATTTAAAAATACAAAGCAGTCCGCCTGCCTTGCAAGCGCAAGGACCCGAGTTCGATCCCCGGTACCAAAAAAAATAATAATAATACAAAGCAGTATGTTTCTTTCTACAGAAAAATCATGAACTTATCTTGATATGAATTATAAAAAACACAATGATTTAAAATCTAGTAAGACATCATTGCTTTAGTCTAGAACTAATCAGAAGTTATCTGCTTTTCTTGAAGTTACATTGTCTACCCTTGTTTGAAACATAAAAATATCAAAACTACTGTACAATTTGGAAAGCTTTGTTGCCTGGTGTGGTGATGCATGCTTATAATCTCAGTACTCAGGAGGCTGAGGCAGGAGAATCACCACAAACTCAAGGCCAGCCTGGATTACATACTGAGACCCTGTGTCAAAATAAAAAGCTTTTTTTTTAAATCAGAAAGCAATGAATACCCAGCCTCTGCTATATATATTAAAGCTGACCAATTTTTCTTATATTGGCGAGAATTTTTTTTTAGAAATTGATGTTGAATTCTTTTCTTTTGGTGGCTGAGTTATTTTTGTTTTTTGGTACTGGGGACCTTGCACTTGCGAGGCAGGCGCCGGAACCACTGAGCTACATCCCCAGCCCCTAAATTTTTCTTATATTGAATGTGCTGTTTCATGTTACAACTTGAGGGACTCTGATGAGACTTAGTACTGGCTATAGTATTTGAAAATGTCTATAGCTTCAATTATGCTATTCATTACATGGAGGTGGCATTTTATCCCTAATAATCAATGTGGTACATTTTTAAAACTTACTTTCCTTTAATTCAGTAATACACACATTCAACAGATAGGTAAGCAGAGGAAAATTCAGACCATCCACTATAGGTCTCACAGGCTGAACTGCTGAACAGGATTGCTAAACCACTGGGGTCCTTAGGGGTCTTTCTCTGCTGACACTTTATGGGCTCAGTAATCTGCCAGTCAACTTGAGTTCCAGTCTTTTCAGGAGAGAATGTCCAGCTGCCTATCCAGTCTCAGCACATCCAGCCCAATCTGTAGGAAGCGACTGTAATCCTAAAAGGTCACTTTATATTGTCAGTCTTCTGTACCCAAGGGCTCTATATACTCAGAGGCATCCAACCATGAACTGAATATGTTTGAGGGAAAAAAAGTCATCTCTACTGAATACGTACAACCTTTTTTCTCATCAGTATTCCCTAATCAGGACAGTGTAACAACTATTTGCATAGCATTTGCTTTGCATTAGGTACTCCAAATAAACTAGACATGATTTTTTTAAAGATATATATATATATATATATATATATATATATATATATTTTTTTTTTTTTTTTGTACCAAGGATCAAACTTGGGACCTTGAGCTTGTGAGGCAGGCGGCGGAACCACTGAGCTAAATCCCTGGCCTGACATGATTTAAAATAATGGGAGAGCTGCGTGTGGTGCACATCTGTAATCCCAGCACTTGGGAGGCTGAAGCAGGAGGATTGCAAGTTTGAGGCCACTTTGGCCTACATAATGAGTTGAGGGTCAGCCTGGATTACATATCAAGACCTTGTCTCAAAAGAAAAAAGTACATGAGAGGCTATACGTGGATTATATGTGATATACTGTGCTATTTTATATAAGGGACTGGAGCATCTGTGGATTTTCTTACTTGCAGGGGTCCCGGAACTAAAACCTTGCCAGATACTGAGGGACAACTTGTACGATTCCTTGCACAGAATAGCAAAAAGGAAAGCAAAGATGAGCACAGCTGAGGGTCAAGGTGACATTATTAGGTTTATCCTATGAATGATACTGATACTGTCCCTTTAAAATAGAGAGCCTGCCAGGCCATAGGAAATTAAAGGTATATTACTGGGAGCTCTAGCAACCTCTTGGATTAAAACTGGAAAGCATCACATCAATGAACTTTGTACTCTGTAGGGAACAAGGACTCTGTAGGAAAGAGAAGTTGCACAATGTCACTAAAATGTAGATCTTAACTGAAGTCACAGGAAGGATGCATGACATTATAAAGTTATAACTTCATAGAATCTTTCTGAAGGAATACAAATTCCATAAAGAAAATTTGTACCATTTTCTCCAAAAAAGAGTGATTTGAGTCTATGCAAGTAATTTTCATTCTCATTATAGAAGCCAAAATCCCTCCGTGCACTCCTATAAACAAAGGAGGCTCGTTCTCTTGACTCTTACGAATATAATGTTTCTTCCTCACAAGCTGCTACAAATCCCTCTGGATATTTCTTAAATGGAGTCAAGAATTTTCAAGACATTTCTGAATATTATTTGTCATGCTATGAAACTAACACATTTATAAACACATTCTATTATTTTGGAGGGATCAGTGTACACTTCAGTGTGAGTTCTCTTGGTAATGAGGCTTTTCTGTATTGAACTGTCACTTGAGTTTAGTTGACTGCGATCACAAAAGCATAGACAAGGGCGAGAACACTTCAAGGCATGCCTTCATCTAGAAATAGCGATGCCTTCAGGCAGTTCATAAATCTCTACTTCTGAGGAAGGAATGCTTCATTCTGGATGGGTTCAGCATTCCTGTGGGATTCATATTACAGTGCAACTCTATAGCATAGTTTTCAGTCAGGCCCACAGATAGCTGTGAGCTAATGATAACTACAATCAGATCTTTGGGCACACTGCGGCAACTTCTATTCTGTAACCAATAAAATGAAGGAAAGATGAAAAATAAAAATGGAATTTAAATTTACAATGTAAGGGTTGGGGCTGTAGCTCAGTGATAGAGAACATGCATACAAGCTTAGTATGAGCCAGGCCATGGGTTTCATTGCCAGTACCAAAAAGAAAAAAAATTACAACTCATACAGAAGTTATTTATTTATTTTGGTTTTTTAGACAAGGTTTTGCTATGTAGTTTGGGCTGTTCTAGAGCTCACTGTGTAGCCCAGACTAGCCTTGAACACTCGATGATCCTCCTGCCCCAGCCTTCTGAGTGCTAGGCTTACAGGCCTGCATCACCACACCCTGCTTATGTTTCATATGAGGTTATAATTTATTCATCTTTCAAGTAATCTGTAATTTATATGTAAATATAAAATACACATTTAAAGTCTAAGGCTGATAAGAATATACTACTTATAGCATTTCAAACAGTATTTTTGGCTTATTATAATTCTAAACTAGGAAAGTAACTTATATCATATATTAAAATATAACATAAAAGATATTATTAGTCTTACTCTATAATTATGTTTTAATGTAAAAATCATATTTTCTATAGTTTATATAATTATTGTTACCACATATGCTTAATTTAAATTTTGAGACATTATTATATTTTCTCTTGCTTGTTTTAGAGTTTTAAATGCCTTTTAAAACTTCATAGCCAGACATGGTGGCACTGTAATCCCAGCACTGAGGAAGCTGAGGAAGGAGGATCGCCATGAGTCCAGAGGCAGCCTGGACTACATAGTAAGTTCAATGCTAGCCTGAACTACATAGCGAAACTCAGCCTGGGCCACTTCACAAGACTCCATCCCTCAATTATTAAAAATTTTTTTGGAGGAAGCGGGGTTTGGAAACATGGTCTCATTATGTATTTCAGGGTGGCTCTGAACTCACCATGAAGCCCAGGCTGGCCTCAAACTCACAGCAATACTCCTGCCTCAGCTTCCTGGGAGCTAGAATTACAGGCGTGCACCACCATGCCCAGCTTAAAAAACATTTAAAAAGGGTTAGGGATATAGAATGGTGGTACAGTACTTACCTAGCATGCAGGAAGCCCTGGGTCCAGTCCTCAGTATTTATTAAGATACACACACACACACACACACACACACACACACACACACACACACACACACACAGGGCTTGGTATCTTCCTCCATTAACCATGAGTATACAGCCATAATGTACAAAAACAAATTAAAAGGGGTTGGCAGTTACCAGAGGCCCGGTGGGCACTACAGGTTGCCCCCTGCTGGCAAGGATATTCTCCAGGTTCTGCTACCCCAGCAAGATACTGAAGCCTGCATCTTCTACCTAGGCCAGTGAGTCTCAAGGAGTTGATTTTGCCCCCAGTGACATTGGCAATGTCTTGAGACATTTAGGGTTGACACTTTGGGAGGTGGGGTACTACTGGCATACAGTGGGTGGATACCAGGGATGCTGCGGAGTGTCCTATAACACACAGGACAGGCCCCACAAAGGGTTATTAACCCCCAAATGTCAACAGCGCTGAAGGGACTAGCACTGACCTGAAAGAATCTAGATTGTGTTGGGAACCATTTGAGATTCAAGACCAAATAGGCTGTGAATGCACACGTTTGTGTGTATATATACAACTACACATATATTAACAATGGAGATAGATAATGCCCCCATTTAATGTATGCAAGTGCAAAACATGGAGAATATGTTGGGGGAAGGGAGAATCTAAATACCCTGGAGAATTTTACTTAGTGTACCTATTCCTCTAAGTGAGTATGTGTGGGGGTGGAGTCTACCTTGTCTTAAGCATCAATTCTCTGTGTTTCTCAGCATTTAACTAAAAGCCAATCTAATGTGTAAAGATGTATTTTGTATAACATAGATCTTTTTTGTTCTCCACATATTACCAAGGTTCAACTCCAGGCCTAGCAATCACAGGTAGGAAGTATTTCGGAAAATTCGATGGTGCACCAAGATAAGCCCATTTAGGTGCGAGGATTTTACTAAAAGTTGCCTAACACAATTATGTTGGAGTAGAAACTATCTTATTCTCCTTTTAAAATCCAATACAAAAGCTAGGTGTGCTCCACCACACATGCAATCCTAGCAGTCTGGAACTTGATCTCAAGTTCAAGCCCAGCCTGGGCAACTTAGTGACCCAGCAAGATCTGGTCTCAAGATAAAAAAAAACAAAAAAATAGAAAGGGCTGGGGATGTAGGTCAATGAGAAGGACTTGGGTTCAATCTCCAGTGCCACCAAAATAATAATAATAATAATAATAATAATAATAATAATTATAATAATCCAGTACAAATGAGGTATCACTATACGGCATTCAAATGGCTAAAATAAAAATAGGGACACCAACACATGTGGGGAGAATGCTGAGAAACTTGATCACTGAGACATTGCTGGTGGGAATGTAAAGTAGTTCAGCCTCTGTGGAATCCTGTTTGGCAGTTTGTTATAAAACGAAATATGCACTCACCACAAGACCCAGCAACTGCACTCCAGGGCATTTATCCTAGAGAAACACAATCTTGTGATCACACAAAATCTTGAACACAAATGCTCATAGCAATTTTACTTGGACTCAAACAGGAAGCAACCCAAATGTCCTTCAACAAAGGGAATGGTTAAAAGGTGGTACATCCACATCACGGAATGCTAATCAGCAATAAAAAGGAAAAAATATCGAGCGATATATTCCACAACTTGGACAAACCTTCCGAGAATTATGCTGAGTGAAATAAAAGCCAGTCTCAAAGGACCACACACTTTACAGTAACATTTACATAATATTCTTGAAGTAATAAAGTTAGAGAAGTGGAGCCCTGAAGATGTAGCTCGGTAGTTGAACCAAACTGCGGGATCTGTCCTGTCCCCAGTACCAAAAGAGAAAGAAAAAAATTATGGAGGTGAAAAACAGATTATTGGTTGTCAGAGATTAGGGAAAGAGGGACAAAAGAAAGTGAACAGTGCAACGGATCTTCCCTTGCTTTTTTCTTTTTTGCAACTTTCTACTGATATCCAATTACTTTAAAATAAAACATACTTTAAAACTATGTTTCTGCTGTGTGTGGTGGTACACGCCTGTAACCCCAGCAGTCAGGAGCTAGGGCAAGGGGAGTTCGAGGCCAGTCTGGGCTACACAATGAGTTCAGAGCCTGAACTACATAGCAAGATCCTGTACCAAAAAACAAAACAACCCCTCCCAGAACTATGTGCCTGCACCAACAGACCTCTGAGAAACAAGACCATCCAAATGGTGACATTCACAGTTGCAGAGTTGGCCAATGTTATGTCCTTAGAACTCTGTAGTAGCAACTCCTGACACCGTGCCTTCTAAAATGCTTTCTTGGGCTGGGGATTTAGCTCAGTGGTTCCGCCGCCTGCCTTGCAAGCGCAAGGACCTGAGTTTGATCCCCGGTACCAAAACAAAACAAAACAAACGAACAAAAAATGCTTTCTTAGCCAGGCCTAGTGGCACATGCCTGTGATCCCAACAAATAGAAAGGCTGAGGTAGGAGGACCACAACTTTGAACCCAGCCTGGGCAACTTAACAAGACCCTATCTCAAAATTATTTTAAAAGGCTTTTTCTTAAAAAGTTGGGCATGTAGCTCAGTGGTAGAGCCCTCCTGGATTCAATCCCCAGTATTGCAAAATAATAATAATAATAATAATAATAATAACAACAACAACAACAACAACATGCTTTCTTTTCCATTTCTACCCTTTGTATTCACTGTTCTGTTTGCTTGTCATTTTTCTTCTTGCTTCAAAAACATAAAAACATGAATATGAGTATAAATACAATTTCATTTTTGAGTATAGTATATAGATTTAGCTTTGTTACAATATTGTAAATTTTGTAAGTGCTAAAGAATTTAAGTGAGACAAAAAATAAAATAGATGAGGAAGAAATGTTTTCATAGAATAGAATATGAAAACTAATGTTAAGTGACCATATCCACAAATGACATTAGGAGAATTTGTATTATAAGAGTATATTGTTCAGCAAAAAAAATAGTTTTCTAACATTTTACAGGGATATTTATACATATATACATGTATGCACACACACACAATACACACATGCACACATACACTTGCCAAAATAAATGTTTTTGGGTCATTACAACCATTTAACACATTATCCCACTGTGTGTACATTTACACACATATGTGGACACACCTCAGTACAGGTGAGTGTATATTCTTTCAGAGGCAGATGGAAATGTCTATGAAACCCCAACTTCTCTGAAATCTTGTTTGTCTCCAGAGAAAAAGACACTAACTGGACATTTCTTAACTGACTCATATCTAACCAATACTCTATGTGCTTTATAGGTCATTTATATAATCCTTAATTTAGTCATTATGTAAACCCCATGAGCTGTTTCAATTTTATGAGTAAGGAAATTTGGAAGATTTAAGCAATCAATTCAAGATTTTAAAAACTCTTAGAAGTGTAGCACATTAGAGTCTTTACCTAAGGGACCACTGGGGCTCAGAAAGTGGTGCCCCAAAATACTGAACTTTGCCATGCTGAGTGCTTCACGTACGAGACGCAGACACAGTACAAGGGTTCTCTGACTTTTGCCTGCCTCATCTTACCTGCTTTCCCTCCAGAAGTATGGGGGCGGGGATTCCTCTGAATTTTCTTTACCAGGGTAAAAGCAGTTCCTATAATGGAAAGCAATTGTGATGCACTCTTTCCCTGGAATCTTTTTTTTTTTTTTTTTTTTTTTTTTGTAACGGGGATTGGACCCAGGACCTTGAGCTTGCGAGGCAGGTGCGGTGCCACTCAGCTAAATCCCTGGCCCTCCCTGGAATCTTAACAACTCAAGAAGATTAACTCACAGGAAAGTCAACTGAAGTTTGGCCAGTGCCACCTATTCTTCTGAGGACTGCTACCTGGAGACTGATCTGCCTTAATAAGACAGCCTTTATTCATCATGCATTTTCTTTCCTCACCATCCCATGGCTTGCTTCCACCTCCCTCCAGAAGTCCCAAGCCCTGGTCCTTTCTGTAATTCAAAATGCTATTTAAGCTGCAGGCTTCCTTCAAGTCTCATATTTTGTGTTAGCTCCTTTACACACATACTCACGTAATGGATTTGCCTACCTTTTCTCTTGCTAATCTGCTTACTGCCAGTTTATTTAATGGACTCAACTATCAAACCTTCAGAGAGCAAAAGGAAAATTCCCTTCACCCCTACTGGTCTCTCAAGCTTCTAATGCTACTGCCTGAAGTGATTCTCTTATTAATCAAACACCATTGAACTAGACATAGCATTTTATTTTTCTTTTTAATTATTTAAAAGAAAGATTCCTTTCTTCAAATTAAATCGAAATCAGAAGCTCAATATTTCGGAAGAACAGAAATGAACTCTTTTTATTAGAATGGTGGAAGACTAGAGGGTGGCCCTTTCTACCTCATTCATCTCTTGGCTCTTCCTGTTTCTGGGCAATAACTGTGTCCTCCTTCCTGTCCTAAGCAGCTCTACAAAACTCTTCAAGTATTGGGGAACAAAGGTCAAAATATACCACACTGGATTACAATGGGAGGAAAAGTCTCCACGGATCTCTTGCATTTCTGCACATTTTATGAACAGAGGGACTGAGGGTCTTGGTTCCAAATTATCATTTCAAAAACATTAATACAGTGAATAGCCTTTAAAAATAGAGAGTGTCTCCCTCCAGACCAACCAGCAGGCATGCTTACTCTCCATTATAAAAGATTCAGGTTCCCTCAGCTGAGGATTCTATACCAGTGAAACACACTCAAGCCCTGTATAGCATTCTCCTGAGTTGCCACATGTTCCCTTTGTTAGAGACCAGAATAAACCACAGCAAATGTGCCTCTTTCACATAAAGATTATTGTGAGAACCAAAGAAAGACTATAAACTATCCCTCTTGTAAAAGAAATTTGCATCCACAAAGAAAATCTCCATTTGTGAGGAAATGGAGACCCTGTATCAGAAGAGGAGGATGACTCTCAATCCAGGAGACTCTTGTCAAAGTCAAAGACACTGGCTTACATGTACATGACAAACTTTTCCTTCTGTTTACTGTGCTTTTTCTGGTCCCTTTCACAAAGACTGGAGTCTGCTCTTATGACTGGTAGGACAAGAGTCAAATCAATTATGGTACCTTGTCACAATGAGATGCTATGTAGCTGTTTTTAAAAGGGGGAAGCTCTCTGTACAGTGTTAGGGAAAGATCTCCAGGATACATTGTAAAGTGGAAAAAAAATCCAGGTGCAAAATAGCATATACAGAAGGTCACTATGTGGAAAATAAGGGAAATACATTTGTATGTGTCTACAACAATCAGAAAAATCGCCGTAGAAATGGATGTCACCACTGGAAACACATAGTATACTAGATCACACAACTTCTACCTGCTTAGTAGTGACAATATTTATGTAGCAACTAGGGATTCAAGAAACTCTCCAAAGAAGTTTTTCTTTGGGATGGTAGTGTTCAAATTAGCATAAAGATCAGACAGGAACACAAAGTTGTGGGTTGACTGTTCCAAACAATGTTTGAAGCCTCCTGGGATCACGCAATTAGGACTTGTGCCTATCCCAATTACTTTCAGACTCTTTCTTTAAATGATCCAAAGCTAATCAGCAATTTACCTGGCTAAAATTCAGTTGGTCTGGTTAAGCTTTGAAGAGCACACTCCCTTCTTATATTTTCTGCTCTCAGACAGAGGATTTGCAAAGGAGCTAACAACAAAGGGATTTTCAACCTTCAAAGCCTTAATTAGAAAACAAGAGCAAATGGTAGATTTTTGCAGAGGAACCACAAATACATACTCTTGTGGGCCTTTGCCTGATTGCATTCGTTAATAAGGAATGCCAAAACATGTGCACCAAAAATCATTCAAGGTCTTTTGGTAGCAAATTAGACTTGTAAATTTGACGTAAGTTGATCACTAGAACTCATACTCTTTGAAGATTAGAATTCATAAATGTATGAAAGAATTAAATGGTTTTTTTTCCCCTAGCGATATAAAGTATTAAATGGCAGGGAAAAAAAACTGCTCAAAATCAACTGAGGAAACAATTCATCTGAAAAGTATTCAATAAAAATGTTAAATAGGAAAAATATGTTAAGCCAGTTTCTAGTGGATGGACAAGCAGCGCAGAAGCATGAAAACCATAAAGTTAAGGATGCTGGTTGGTTTGGGAAATGTCCCTTCAACCTCATTGGTTGTTTTGTTTTATTTTATTTTGTTTTGTTTTCTAACTGGGCAGTCTTACGTATGGCAATCTCCTCATCCCCAGAAGACAAAGAAAAGAAGACTCGTTCTGATCAGTGGAAAACTGGATGGCCTCTCTAGCCTTCAAGAGGGCAGCGGCTCAGGATCAAGGAGAAATGAATCTCTTTGAAGATGCATCTTAGATTGTTTTGTTAATACATAAAATCCTCTCTCTTTATCATGCAGAACTCTCATTTCAAAAGGAAATGCAAGTCAATGAGGATTAGTTTGGCTCCTCAGAGGTCAGAACTAAATATACAAAACTAATAATCCGACACTGAAATAAACAAGAATGTAAAATTGCTCATCCACAGGCATGATGTAACTAATACTGACATAATTTCCAAGCAGAAAAGCAAAACTAGGTCAAAGCATGTTGGCCTAACATAATAAGCATTTTTGCTTCCAGATTTTTACCATGTAGCCTGTGTCTGCAGGCATTAATGTCTTCTGTTATCAATGTTCGAGACTGTCACAAACAATTCATGTCTTATCACTCCTTGTTAGTTAAACCAAAACAATGTACTTTACATGTAAACTATTCAATTCTGACAGCTGATATGTTCGAAATGGGAGAAATATTCAGAAGGTGTCTACTTCAGACTGGGAAGCATTAAGCAATAAATATTCATTATTTAGTAGTCTACTATTATGTTTAATAGTCTACTATCATCTACTCAGAAAGCACACCCCTCTCAATTAATTATTACGATTTTTCCTTCCTTCACTCAGAGCCATATAAAAAGGACAACAACATCAATTTTCTTGGAAATTCACATTAAGCATTGACCACTGAAAAGAGACTCTACTGAATCATTCAGCAAAGAGCCAATTTTTCTCTTCTGTTTTCCCCAGCACACATGGACAAGAAGAACACACTGTTTTTTTCCCTTCTAGTTGTTCCACTTCACAAAACACAGATGATTAATTCATTTAAAAGATGATCCATCTCATTCTCTAAACTTTTCTTCTGGATAAACATAATCCTCCTAGTACATGTTATTTGACATTTTCATATTTACCTAAAAATCATGGCAGAGACTATAATAGTACAAAATCCAAACAGAAGCCCATTTGACTACTTGGATTTTTCAGACGATGCTTTCTCCTAAATGATGATAGAGTCTTTCCTAACTTGACTCATTGTAAACCATCGACCCATCCCAATTGTGTGGGAATTTATTAGCACGTTAAATTGCAGCCTGTGACTTGAAAGTATCCAGATTATACCTTACTAGAAGACATGTGGCACAGTCATAAATCAGAGCCCAGAAGACTTAAGTTCCAGGTGTAAATTCACTCATACCTTGTTCAGTGATGGAGGCTAACGTGTTTATTGTGCTAAAATTTCAACCTACAAATGCTAAACTCTTAACTAGTAATTTTTGTCTGGATTCTCAGTGCATTTCCTATGGAAGACTGGATCCTGTGTAAATATGTAAATGTGCACTATTTGGTGGTGCTTTCTATCTATATATTACTTTATCTGGCTATTCATCTAGTTATTGCTAATTCTGCAGAGCATTCAATAAATTCCATTTGTCCACAAAGTACTCTCTCCTCTTAACGGTTCAAAGAAGACCACTTCAGAATCAATGCAGCCTAGTCAGGCATAGTGATGCACACCTGTAATCCTAACACTCTGGGAGGCTGAGGCAGGAGGACTGCAAGTTTGAGCCTAGCTTGAGCAACTTAGCAAGACCTTGTTTCAAAAAAATATAAGGGGCTGGGATACAGCTCAGTGCAAAAGCCCTGGATTCAATCCAGTATTGATTTTTTTAAAAATCCTAAGCATCACTCTTACCACTTGACATATGACAGATAACATTGTCCAGCATGTACTCTTTGAAAATGTATCAGCCCTGTTGTCTCCATAAACCATCAAATGTCTCTGAAATATCTATTTCACCATTTTAACCATAACTTTCAGTCTATTACACCCAGAAGCACCAAAGATACTTTGCCCAGCACATGTCTTGAATTTCAGCACAGAAAATGTGGCTGCCATCTGCATAGAGTGGAAGACTTTGGTGTTCCAGAAACAGTCTCTCTCTCTCTCTCTCTCTCTCTCTCTCTCTCTCTCTCTCTCTCTCTCTCTCTCTCTCTCTCTCGGTTGCTGAGTGACCTTGGGCCTGCCACTCACCTGGCAAAATAAATCAATTTGCACATGGGCCTAGGGCCTAAAACAGCAGGATAGGCTCAATGAGAGCAAACAGCAGATTTGATCCTGGCTGTTGGGCTTTGAGCTATCAGAGAGCAGGTCCTATATCATCCTCCCTTCTGCAGCCCCATCCAGCTTGAAGAAAAGCCAAGCTGTTTGCCGTGTTCTGGGCTGGGTCCTCACCCAAAACACAATCCAATTGTTAAGCAATAACATATTTTAATTTTTTTCTGATACCAATCAATTAGTTCTTGCTCTCCCTTCCTCCTAGCCTATCTATATCTTAGGGAGAATATTTTCCACTACTCTGTTTCCCACTAGAATTTACCAGTATGTACTCATCAAACATTTAATGATTCTCATTGTATTGCAGACACTGTGCTTGGGCTGGGGATTCAAAGGTAATTAAGATGTGAGTCTTGCTCTGGAGAAACTCAGCCCCAAGAAAGGCAGACAAATGATTCACTGGAAGTGTGTACACCATCTCAAATACTGGCACTGGATGAGAGGAAGCTACAGCTACTTCTTTCCATTTATTCTAAGTAGATAGTGCTCAGCACACAAAGAATGTACTTACCAACAGCCCAGACCCACAGATGCCATCATTCCTGCTCACTTGGTCCCCTGTGACATTCTAGCTGTCACTCTCACAGATCCCAGTGAGCCCAGAAGTTGGGGCAGACAGCTGAGAAAGAGCAAGTGGAAAGCTCTGACCCACAGGCTGACATGCCAGCAAGTCCTGTCTGGTCTGACAGAAGCATGACCTGGTCCCCAAATACTCTCCCTAAAAGGGCAAGCATGTATTTTGTAGCCCTGGGTTCCAGTGCTTGGATTTACCCAATTAAAGACTCATTCTAAGTGTTAAAGGGCTAGGACGGCTTAAACTCATCCATAGGGCTTCTCTCCCAACACGTGTTGGAGATCATCCACTGTCTCTTGAAAACAGGAGCATGGCTTGCAGGCAGGGAAGGGAAGATGTGGGAAGATGGGCAATTATGAATCCACTGTACATTAGGACAGGTCTGGGAGAGGTGCCTCAGAGGGATATTAAGAGGGTGGAGAGAGGTGAAAACTAATATAGACTTTTTCTATTTCAAATATTGCCAACTTGGCATGTTAACAAAAGTATGGCAACTCTTTCTCCTTCTGTATTGACATCCTGTGTAATATGGTGACATGTCCCCCAAACGCAGAACTTAAATTTACATTAATCAGATTATTTTTCAAACTAGTGTTTTTAAATTGTCCCAATCATGGCATCATTTCTCACTAGAAAATGACCTACTTTCAAACATCAAAAGATTAACCACTGGCGACTAAGTCGCAGTTAGAGAATAGTAAGAGGATCTAGTGTGCTGTTGCCTGCTTGGGGTGACTATAGATAACGAGTATGTACTGTATGTCTCAAAAAAGCTAGAAGAAAGGATTCTGAATGTTTTCATTAAAAAGTGGTAAATGAGAGCACAGATTACATAATGTATACATACATCAAAACATCACATGGTACCCCGTTAATATGGACAGTTTTTATATCTTATGTATTAGTTAAAAGCAAATTTAAGTTCTGAAGCTAAGCAGGGTGGGGCATGCCTGTAATCCAAGCTGAGGCAGGACAATCAAAATTTGAGCCCAGCCTCGGTAATAGTGACTTAGCAAGACCCTGTCTCAAAAGAAAAAAAAAAGGTTAGGGATGAGTCTCAATGTAAAGACCCCGAGTTCAGCCCCCAGTACCACAAAAAAAAGTAGATGATAACAAACAACCATTTGCCCATGCAATAACCTACATTGTACTACTACTACAATATACATACATCAGATTGAAAGTTCTTTGAAGGCAGGGACCATATCAAAATCTTGCCTGGAGCTCTAAAGTTACCTGGCATATAATAATCACCTGCCATGTAGCTTCAGTGTATGAACTAGTGGATATATTAATTCTGTAAGTGCTCAGTAAATGTCGAATGATATTGAAATGAAAAAAACAAAAGACAAAGCAGAGACTAACAGTCTCAAAGCTTGACAGAGACTGATGGTCTCAAGGCTTGTCCCTCCTGCTAAACCCACGAAGGTCACCATGCCTAAAAGATGAACTGCTGAAACAACACCTGTCTGTACCTCCCTATGTCTTAAAGATAAACTGTAAAAGCAACATTTGCTCCCACCCCTGTGCTAAGCTCTGCTTCTATAACATTCTCATTGCTTCTCCGCCTTGCCTAAAGAACAAGATAAAAATGAAAACAAGCTTAGAATCAGGGCTGATTCTGGAGGGCAACTTTCACTGAGCCCGCTGGTGAGTAAACTTGCCCTTCCTTTCAGTTCTCTGAGTGCTGCTCTCTTCCTTGGTCTGCCTGCCCTCCAAGTGCCATAACAATATAAGAGCTGAAGGAGAGCCTGGCCATTATACTCATCATAAACAACGGGGTGATTAGGAACCCTTCAAAACCCATTTGTAGTAGAAACACCCAGTACCTCTTCCTGTCATTGCCTTGTTTACTCAGAACCTCTTTCTTAAAGCACAAAAACATACAGGTTTTTTTATAGTTTTTATTATATATATATATATATATGTATATATATATGTACCAGGGATTGAACTTGGAACCTTGTGCTTGCGAGGCAGGTGCTGGAACCACTGAGCTAAATCCCCAGCCCTGACATACAGGTGTTTTTGAGGGAGATAATTTTGGTTTTCCAGTTTTGGGTTTTTTTAGGAAAGTTCCCTAGAGGAATTTTTGTATGTGTGCCTCAATTTTCGGAGCTCCATAACACCCCCTTCTGGTAGCCATGAAGTATTCTAATCGCTTATCAATGAATATTTATTTTCCTCCGGAGCAGAAAGAAAATCTTGTAAATCCCAATGGGTCCATAATATTGTGTCCTTTCGCTTAAAGAAATTTCTAGAACATGTCAATTCATGAAACTATGCAAATACCTTCAAGAACAAAACCCCTGAGATGAGTCTGGCGTAAAATAAAAGGGCCAGAATCTTCCTGCTAAACTGCCCCATATCTAAATGGAAATTAGATTCCTGTTTGACCTGGCTTCGTTGCCCTTGCTTTAATCACACCGCACTGGATATTCTCCTCCTTGAATAAGATCGTTTTCATAGTAGCCGTTGCCACAAGATCAAAGAATTGGTAACTAATTGTTCTATATCAGCAGAGTGATTCTCTGTGGCTCTGCCTGGGGCTCCCAGAAGAGAGGTCCACCGCTTGGTCTTCCATCATAGAAACTTCAAGCCTGACCCCTGCAGGTGGATAACTGAAATGCACACCTCCAACCAAATCCTGTTTTTTCTTTTAAAGTCTCACCAAGTTCTGAAGTTAGAAACACTTACACGAAGTATAACAGGAATATTGATGATGTTGATATCCTAAGTTGCTTTTGGAAAGTAGCAACCACTCAATTAAAAAAGAGAATTTAAATTACACCTGCAAAATACTCTGATGTGGTTGGCCATTTAATTCTTTTTGCCTATCAAGAAAAATCCAAATGATTTGGATGAACTGGGATCTTCAAATCATGTGGGTTAAAAAGTTTTCTGATTTGGCCTCATCTTTTTCTAATCAAACAAATTACTCTTTGTCCAGTGACCACCCCCACCCCCACCACCAAACACAGCCCAGGTTGCCATAGCTACCCTGGATGTCTATTTACCACACAAGGGATCAAAGCCAGAGACATCCACATACATACTTAGCCTTAGAACTTGCTGGAATGTCTGTGGATAACATGCAACCACCAATTAACGGATCTGCTTGCAGCCTATGCGGTCCACAGCTAGGCAAACTACAAACACGAGTCACAGAGGACAATAAGGAAAAGCTAATTCAAGAAATTACTTCAAAACAACCAAAAGCGTCATTAAATTGACAGCAAGTCTTACAATGATAACATTTCTTAAAAGAGAAATAGCAGGGAAGAAAATAAAACTTTAACATATGTTGAAGACACTGAGCTCTCTAAACCATGTGCAAAAACTTAAAACATCTGTTGAAAGGGAACATTTCTTAGATGCATATTTAAAATTCCGGTTATAGTATCTTCCTATTAGATGTCATAAAAGCTGCCTGATCTCAGTGTTGGGACAAATGAGAACAGAAATGCCTTTTTTAAAGTTTAAAGGCTTGGTTTTCAAATGAAAGAAACCACACAACATACCTGGGACAGTACATGCTGGTTACAGAATGATAAGTAAAAGAATGTTGAAGGAGAGGTTCTGTTTTCATCCTCCAAATGCCTTTGAGATCCTGCGCCTGCACAGGTAGTCTTTCTGGGTGGATGAGTATGCACTCCTAGACTTGCCCCGAAATAGCTGTGTCTCTTTATACTTAACCTTTCTTTGCCTTTCGCCTCACCATTTGTTCAATGAGGATCAAATTGCCCTTCCTTCTCTCCTGGGGTTGTGGCAGAGAATAAATAGATCATGTTTGTAAAGGACTTTCTAATCCTCGGAGGAAAGATTAATAGGAAGACTTTCATTATGAAGCCAGATGTCTTTGGGCATTTTAATTCCAATCTAAAGAATGCAAAACGGGCTAATCAAACTGAGTCCCAGCTTCCTTGTAAGGGCAGCATCCCGATCTTATAAGAATTTAGCAGCTACAAGACTCATTTCAGGTGATCAATAAGATAGCATGCACCTTATTCTCTTACTGGAGTCTTTGCTAAAGTTATCAGGATGTTAAAAGCATAAACTATGAGTAGTAGGCAATTTTGTCTGGAGAATCTGATTTTTTTTTCCAGTTTAAGGATGAACTATTTGTTCTCCTGTGTGGGGACAATGAGTGGCTTGCCATTTGGGGAGGCTATCTGCAGTTGTGGGAATGCCACAGGCAAACCTGTTGTTTTTGGCCTGGCTTCTAGAACAGGTGGCCATGCCATTCCTTCTGCCTGGGAACATTACAAATTCCTCCTCAAGGAGGGTTCAGCAAGGCTTCCCACTTATGATCAGAGTGCAGAGAAAGGTTGGCACGCATTTGAAAATTGGTTCCTGGTAAAAGGCAAATCAGGTTTACACTTTTGGGGGGCCTAACTCAGGGTGGCCTTACAAACCCTCAAAGAATTCTGTCCTACACTGGCCCTTTTCTGCTAGCCTGGCAGAGACTCAAATCCTTCTGCATCTTATAGCCAGCCGTGCAGCCTTCTAATTCTGCTGGCTACTTCTGGCCACCCAGAATTTCTGGCTAGTCTATGGCAGAAGTCTCTCGTGAGCCACCACAGCACTACTGAGCATTTGTGCAGCCCTGGGGATGGATCGTTCATCAGCAAAAAGATTGAGTTTCATTGCTGAGCTGATGACACAGGGTTGGTTTGATAGTTAACCCTGCAAATTCAGCTGGGGCTGTGGGCTGAGATGACAAATGGGCTGGTGGGTGCGACTCACCCTCCCTGAGTGCAGCAGTTCTGCCTTGAGAGAAACTATAATAAAGCTGAGATTAACCCACACAATGATGCCACCATCCCCTTCCCCCCTACATTCTTGTGCTGGACTCTCCAGGTTTCCTGGATGAACAATAATCCTCTCCCTCTCTTTCACTTCCTCCTTCTCTTTCATCCTCTTTTCAAGTCCCCAGCAGACGAAAGAAAAAGTGTTAGATATAGAAAGATGTGAGATTAAAAGTTGTCCATTCATTAAATAACTGAGGAGTTACTTACTACATGTGTACTTGTGGCCTTAAAACTTCAGTACTGGGCTGCTTTCCAACTTCACATGAATGCCATAACTACGCATGGGGAAAAACCCTCCCCAGCTCAAGAAAGCATGCCTTGGGCTCTGAGCACAGGGATTGCCACCATTCTGGAGGAACTGTGTGGGAACAGGGATTCTGCAAATTGAGCTCAGGCACCATCCGGCAGAGGAGAGGACAGGTGGCTCACACAAGATCAAATGACTTCTTTGTTCCGGTCAAGGACCTTTGTCAAAAATATTTCTGCTTTCCTCTTTTTCCTTTTGAATCCTTTGCAGCTAACTTTCTCACTCCTCTTCCCCATCCCGTCTGTCTGTGAAACACTAGAACAGTGACGCTGGACGGTGAGTTTGTACAACACAGAGAAAAACCCATCTCGCCCCCACACACACACCCCCTGTCTCCAGTGAGGCAAAGGCAATTCACTGAAAAGCACAGGGCCCCAGTGTGCTCTTCTGTCCTCACTGAATTTGCCAAGCATTCTTGCTTAGGGGACAAGTGAGGGACAGGAAGACTGAGGGTCTTTCAGTGTGACCACTCAGTGGGGACTGGACTTCAGCTCCCAAAGCTGCAGGGAAAAGAGAGGAAGTTCTCAACTCCTTGCCCTAGGCATGAATTGGAAGGTTCACTTTCCCAAAAGGAAGTACGTCCCGAGGGCAAGTACCCAGCCCACTTCCAAGAATAGGTAGGGAGCTTTTCTGGTGACAATACAGATGTTAACTTTCCCACCCAATGTATTCAGTAGTTAAAAGTCTTACTACTCCTCCATATCTCTGCCCTTTCTTCCAGCCACTGGTATGCTTTTCCAGTGTTGTCTCTCCCCTTCCGTGAGTACTAATTTTGATATTTAAATATTGACATAAGATCCCTCCCATAACTTTGAGTTGTAAATTACACTCTCTTCTTGGCTTCCTAACCAAAGCCTTGTCTTTCTTCACAGCAAAGCCTATAAACCTCTGCTTGGGCTGATAAGGAATTTTATCATCATGCTCCAGGGCGACGGAAGAAGCTGCTGGTTTAGAATTCTCTTCAAAGGCTCGTTTAAGTAACCCCCAAGCCCTATCTATCTCCGCTCCTCACTTTCAAGGCTTCTTCTGGCATCCTGAAGCAACACAGTTTCCCAACTGCTGGGACAGAAAAAAAACCGTCTGTAGATTTCTGCTAGGACCCTGCTCTCGATTCGGGGTGGTTCCATCTTCTTAGCCAGAAACACATCAAGTGCTCAGAATGGGAAGCCCAAATGAGCCCAGCGGCCCCGTGTGTCCAGCTGCTTTTCTTCTAACCCCAAAGCATAGATAGGGTAGAAACTAAAAGCTTGACATGGAGCCTGCACAATGTACTCCTGCTGCCGCAAACTGGAATTGATTCACATATTCTACAAAGCGCTTTTAGCCCCTTACAACGACTGCCTGCCATCTCCAAGCACCATGAGGGGCAAAAGTGGGGACGGGTGGAAGGGACCTGGATAGGGGTCGGGCCCCAGACCGTCGGCTCCTTGGGTCGCCCCAAGGATCGCCTCCTCGAACTCCGCCAGCTCTCTCGGGAGTAACAGGTCGCCGGGGTCCCACGCTGCGCCCTCGCTGCTCGGCGCCAGCGCCGCAGCCAGCCTTACCTGCCTCATGTTTAGAATTCCATGACCCATCCGGCAGGGAGCGAGCTGCATGGAAGCGCACGCCGAAGTCTTCCCGGGGGAGACAGCAAGACCAACAGAAGCCCAAGACAAAAGCAACTGGGCGAAATCCACCGGCAGCAAAGAGCACGCTGTCGTCCTCTTTTTCTTTGATCTGTTGCTACATGCACTGTGCCCAAGACAATGTCAAGTTTCTCAACCTATTCGTTCCCAGCCTATGAAAAGTCGGGCACAGGGAAGCGACGGCTGCCAGGCTCTTATTTCAAATCAGTTCTCAGGGACGTCGTAGGCGGCTGACGCGGGCCGCGGAGAAGCCTCGCCAATCAGGAGCGGGGGGGTGGTCCTGGGAGCCGGGCGGGTGCCTCCGCGAGGCTTAGGGAAGCTGTGGAGAGCCCCAGGACTGCCAGCGGCTGGAGACAGTGCCCAGCGCTCCCCAGCCAAGGATGAGTTGTGTTCTGAGCTAAGAGCTCTGCGTCTGCTCCAAGCTTAACTAGCTGTGGGCCTTAAATCCTCGCCTTTGAAGAGCTCCCTAGAAGCATCAAAACATTTAGAAGGTGCAGAATTATTTCTGCCAGAAAAGTTCAACGCTCAGGACCCCAGGGGATTTTTCCAAGGGTATCTTGCACCGTATACCTACTTTTGTAGAGACACTGGGGAGGAATCCAAATTGCTATGTGGAAAGCTGGAACTGAAATAAGCAATCAAGGAAGGCGGGAATACCCACCTCAGCGCCATATAAACTGTATATCCAGCTTATGAAAACCAAATCTAAATAGGGCTATGCGCAGGAATATTTGGAAATGCAACAACTAGGCCTAAACTAATTTCAGGTAAAAAAAAAAAATTGTCATTTGAACGATAAAAACTGGCCAGGCATGGCGGCGCATGCCTGTAGTCCCAGCACTCTGGGGGGGGGGGGGGGGGCTGAGACAGGTCAATCCCTGGGAGTTCAAAGGCTAGCCGGAACTGCATAGTGAGATCCTACCTGAAACACATGCACGCCCACACACGACTGATGTTTTATGAAGAAACATTTAAAAATAAGCGCATCTACTTGTTACTATGGCTCACCTTACCTACAAGGTTGATCTCCTGAGTTTCTACCAGAGGCCAACTGGACTTGCTCTCAGCAGGAGAACTGGCCTGCTTCTCAGCAACTTCAACCCAGACTCCGAAAGAATGTCCAAAGTGTGCAAGTTGAGCAAAGGCCACTTCGTTTAGAGCCAGTGACATATTTTTTCCCAAACAAAAAATAGACGTTCTTAAATTTTTGATATTAGAGGGAAACAACTTAGCAAATAATGAGTCTGTACCTTTGGAATATCACCTGCCTGTACGAGTTCAATGTGTAAGCCTGGCCCTCTTCTTTGAAAATGTGGCAGCCTGACTTGGTCATAGTGGCACACACCTGTAATCGCACCACTCTGGGAGGCTGAGACAGGAGCATCCCAAATCCAAGCCCAGCCTGGGCGATTTAGTAAGACTCTATCTCAAAAAGCAAAAAGGGCTGGGGATGTGGCCCAGTGTGAAAGCTCTGAGTTCAGTTCTCCAGACTGCAGAAAAAGAAAGAAAAGGAGAGAGAGAGAGAGAGAGAGAGAGAGAGAGAGAGAGAGAGACAGGGAGAGAGAGAGAAGGAAATTTGGCAGCCTAATGTCTGCACCTAGAGATCCCTGACCCCAGCCCAGCCCCTACCTGAACAGCCTCAGAACCTACCACGTGACTCAGGCTGACCTCAGTCCACTTCCGGTCCTCACTGCGGAGGCTTTCACTGTGACCTAGACCAGGGTCTCTGAACCTCAGCCTCGCTGGCATGGGGATCCGATTGTCCTCTGTCAGGGCAGCTGGGCACCCTGTCTCATGTTTATCAGCACCCACTACACTCTGCCCTCCACCCTGAGCTGCCAGCAGCACGGCCATGGCCCTGATCGGTAATGGCTCCAGACATTACCAAATGTCCCCTGGGTAGTAAAATCATGCTTTGAAGGAATCATTTCCAAAGTTGAATGTGCAAGGAAATTTCTGGGAAAACTGTTTAAAATGTGAAGTCTCAGGCCCCTGCTTGAAGGAATTTGGATTGGGTAAGTTTGCAGAGGAGGCTAGGAATCAGCATTTTATCCCACTGCCAAAGGACTCACTGTGAGAAAGACTTGCCAGATGTGGTGGTGCACACCTGTAATCCCCACACTCAGGAGGATCACGGGGAGTTCGAGGCCAGCCTGACTACATAGGAGACCGTCTCAAAAAAGGGGCAGAGGAGGGGGATGGAAGACTGCATTCATCCCACCCCAGGTGCGCCCGAGCCCCAGGACACAGGAAGCCACCCAGGGCTGCTGCCATTGAATACCGCTGGACCTAGATCCCGCCACACATTGAGTTACTCAACAGAAGCGTCTCAGGATCGCAGCTGTCATCACCTCGAAGGTAAATATGAGCTATGATTTCCTCTCTCAAGCACAGTGCCCTTGCAAAGATTTTGCCATTTTTCTTCTCCTTTGACCCACTGGCCCGCCGTTCTATAGTCTCAAATGTCAGTATCCTTTCATGGTTCCCCCCCAGGTCTCAAGAAAAATTCATTTCTTGCTTCCTTCTGTGCTCATAAAGCCATCTATAGATACCCAGTGGTGTGTGGGTAAATGTTTAATGATCGGCTCTCACAAACAAATAAATGCCAAGAGTTGTAGTAGTCTCTGCCATTTTCCATGGTAAAAATACACCCATTTTCCTGCAATGAGGAAAAGACCTGAACTTGGAATGAGCTGCCCCTCTCTGCTGTTTCATTTCCACACCATGCTATAATCACATATGTTGAGTGTCTATCTCCTCAAACTATAAAAGTCCCAAGGCAAGAATGGAGTTGTAGCCGGGAGTGGTAAAGCACTCAGAAGGCTGAGGCAGGAGGATTGAGTCCAGTTTAAGTCCACCCTGGGGTACATAGTGAGCTCGAGGACAGCCTGAACTACTATATAGCAAGACCCTGTCTCAACAAAACAACAACAACAACAACAAAGACTCGTGTTGTCTTTATCCAGCTACTTTCACTGTCCCTGCCATGTACAAACATTTGTGGAACGGAAATGAAGGGTGATGTACATCCTCTCCCAAGACATGGTGGCCTCTCGGATTTCTGCCGCTGCTACATTAAGGAAGAGAGAAGAAACTCTTGGAAAATAAAACTCTTAAGGTCCCTTGTTGCCATAATTCAGTACCCATTCTATACTTTACAACAATAAGCATAATACCTTCCTTCTTCCGTTTTTTGGGGGGTTTTTGGTACCGGGGATCGAACTTGGGTCCTTGTGCTTTCGAAGCAGGCAACGGAACCACTGAGCTAAATCCCTGGCCCAATTTTTTATTTTATTTATTTATTTATTTATTTATTTGATACTGGGGATTGAACTCAGGATCCTGTGCTTGTGAGGCAAGTGCCAGAACCACTGAGCTAAATCCCCAGCCCTCCTTCTTCCATTTTAACACTGCGAAGTTTGAAGTTTATCCAGGTCAAAGCAAAAGAAGTCGGCTCTAATACCTTACCTCAGCTTCATGGGTGTATTCATAAGCAATGTGCTTTCATGGTTCATATGAAGACCATCACATACTTCCCATCTACTACTTACAAACCGCAGCTATTGAGCTAAGATCTCTAGAAGGAATATGTATGATAATCTCTGCTAAGTACATGACAAGGTGTTTCTGCAAGTAAGGAGTACACCGATTAAGACAGGCAGGGTGCCCCACACCTGTACTCCCAGCATTCTGGGAGGCTGAGGCAGGAGGGTCACAAGTTTGAGTCCCACCTTGGGCAATTTAGCAAGACCTTGTCTCAAAAAGTAAAGCAGGGCTGGAGATGTAGCTAAATGTGAAGGCCCTGGGTTTAATCCCCATTATTGAAAAACAAAAGTACAGCTATCAGTGATGCTTATCTTCATCATTCTCTCATTATGCATTAGGGCAGGAACACCTCTTGTGAGTGCTAACTGTGAGCTGGGCTTCATAGCAAGCACTTCCCAAACTGTGCACTGTGTAATCCACCAAAATCCCCACTGGCAGCCGACCACCACTGGTGGCGGGATTGCTGAGTAAATGGCCCAAGGTCTTATCTTTCTAAGTGGTTGGACAGGGAGCCAAAGCTAAATGTATCAGATTCAGTCTCGCTCTGCTCCGTGCCTGTTACAGTCTGACTGCCTGTGTCAGTCCCCCTTTCCTATTTATGTACTGAAATCCTACCTTGCATGGTGTTGGTTAGGTCATGAGTACTCTGCCCACATGAATGAGATTAGTGCTCTTATCACTGAAGTCTGAAGGGCCTTGTTTGCCCTTTATGTCACATGAGGACACAGCAAAAGACACCACTTTTGGTGATGTTTTTTGTTTGTTTCGTTTTCTGAGTCTGGGTCCCACTATGCAGTTCAGGCTGGCCTTGAACTCACAGTGATCCTCCTGCCTCAGCCTCCCAAGTGCTCTCAAGTGCTGGGATTACAAGCCTGTGCCACCACGACTGGCTCAATGGGCACCACTCACAAAGCAGAGAGAGCAAGCACTTACCAGTCTACTGGCACCTTGATCTTGGGCTTCCCTGCCTCTGTAGCTGTGAGCAATGCATTTCTCTTGCTTTTAGATTACTCAGTTTAAGTGATGTTATTATAGAAGCCAGAGAACTAAAACAGTGCAGCAATAAAATAGAGTCTTCAAAAATGATTTGAGGGCCAGGGATGTAGCTCAGTGGTGCTGCACCTGTCTGGCAAGCACAAGGTCCTGAGTTCAATTTCCAGTACCAAAAAAAAAAAAAGGATTTGAATAAAACCCTAAAACACATGAATGGTAAAAATAAAGGTTTTTGCTTTTGTTTTTTTTTTGTACTGGGGATCGAACTCGGGACCTTGGGCTTGTGAGGCAGGCGGTGGAACCATGAGCTAAATCTCCGGCCCCCGTAAAAATAAAGTTTTCCTTTTCACTTACATATATGTGTATCTAAATATCAAATGAAATAAGTGACTCTTTATTAGGGCTGGGCATTAACTGAGGATTCTCCCCACTTATTGGAAACATTGTAAGCAAGTAAAGCAACGTTTTTTTCCTATTCTGTGATTCACTCTTGCTAACGCGCACTAAGGGAGGCTGCAAACGCAGTGAGGTGATGCTCCGCCATTGATTTGAGAAGGTTTGGTTGGAAACAGAGACCAGCAGCCACCCAGCATGGGTTCTTTCTGGGTGGCCATGGACAGAGCCTACATGGATGTGGGTGAGGATAGCACCCTGGGAGGACATCTGGCAGTACCTGTGCCATCCCTGGCAGTGACCCACGAGGCCCACGCTGATAGAACATGCATAAGTGAACAATGGCTGGGTAGCGGCCACTTCAGAGAGAGCACTGTGATAGATCAGGACACTTCACCAAAAGTCACTGAAAACCAAGCTGACATGCACTTTGTTGCCACTAGAGAATGTGCCCTGTACAAGGGCACGATTTTGGAGGTCTATAAAACTAAGGTATTTCCTTTCCCTCCAGAAGATCCTGAAATGCTTATGAGAGCAGGAGAAAATTTGGGGAACAGTGTGTTTGAAGTGATTAATGAAGGTAATTTAAATTGACAAGAACACAAGTCCCTGCTTGGAAAAAGAAAATCCTACCTATAATTCTTTTTGGTTTTTTTTTTTTGAGCCTGGATTTCAGTATGTAGTTTAGGCTGGTTTTGAACTTACTATTTAGCCCCGGGTTACCTAGAACTCATGGTGATCCTCCTGCCTCAGCCTTTCCAGTGCTGGGATTACAGGCATGAACCACCACACCCAGCTTCCTATCTATAATTTTCATAGGAAGTCACAAAAAAAGAACTAAATTTCTACTCTACTCACTGAGGACAGTTGCTCCTTAAATTAGGGTGGTGGAGGGAAAGAGTGTAGTCCGGAGAAAAATGGGATTTGGGGCCTATTTGCAAAGCTGACCTGGCTACTCACTGACCATGGATTCCAGGTAAAACAACTGGCCCATCTGGGGACAGTTGGACAGATTGAATGAAGTCAGACAGTGTGCCTAGTGTGGATGTTACTGCTTGTTTTATGAATGTTTTGGATGACTACCTCTGGTAAGAAGGGAAGAAATCTATGATTAGAGAAATAAAATAAATACATGGTGCACACCTGTAATCCCAGCACTTAGGAAGCTGAGGCAGGAGGATCGTCATGAGTTGGAAGTCAGTTTCGGCTACATAGTGTGTTCAAGGCCAGCCTGAACTACATAGTGAGATGCTGTCTCAAAAAACAACAGGAAAAGAAATAAAACAAATGCAGACCCTCAGGGAAACAGTTTAGAAGAGCACCTCCTAAGGTGAGACTCTCAGGCAGGACAGAGGCAACTCACTGGTCACTGGTCAGCATTCGACAAATCGAGCTTGATGCTTCCTTGCTTGAAAATTTCAAAATCAAAACAAATGTTTTGTTTTAAATTTGAATTTTAGGTTAAAGTTTTAAGTTAATTTCATAATTCTGTGTATTCAGAGGTGAAATATCTAGATTTTGCTCATTATGTACAGTTGATTCCTAATTCTCCTGCTCTTAGAAGTTTGGTAAATGATTTATCCATGAATATAGCAAGGGTTGTGTGTGTGTGTGTGTGTGTGTGTGTGTGTGTGTGTGCGCGCTACTGGGAATTGAATCCAGGGCCTTTGTATTGAGCTACATCCCCAACCCTTTTTAGTTTTTATTTTGAGGCAGGGTCTTGCTAAAGTGCCCAGGCTGGGCTTGAACTGGCCACCCTCCTGCATCAGCCTCCCAGAGTGCTGGGATTACAAGCGTACACCACCATGTTCCATTTGCTTTTGTTTTTGAGACAGGTCTTATTGTGCTTCCCAGGCTGGTTACAAACTCCTGGCTCAAGCAACCCTCTCACCTCTGTCTCTTGAGCACTGGTCCTATAGGACTGTACTGCTATGCCCATCTCCAAGGGCTTTTGAAAACACTTCTTAAATTTTTGCTAGGACATATTGGCAGTACATAATGATTACACTCATTGTAGGGAGTTGGTCCATGTACATGACACATCTTAACTCTCTCAAAATTTCTCTCCACTCACAAATGGAATTTCTACTTTATTTTAACACAACAATATCCTACTCCCCAAGAATAATTCTGCAATTTCTGCATCATCTATGTTTACTGTCATTTTACATCAGAATTTATAAAAGAAGTTATTAAAATTATTGTTTACTTGTCTTATGATTGCCCTCCCTTCCTAGATTGTGAGGTTACTGAGGCTTATACCAATCAGAACTCTCTGACAACTGATTAGATGTGGCCCACCTCCCTTATCAAAAAAAATCCTTCACTTAAAATCAATGACTGTAGATGCTAACTACATTTACAAAATACCTTCATGGCAAGGTTAGCATTTGATTGTATACCTGAGCCTAGCCACGTGGACAGAAAAATCAAGCCATCACAAGGCCTGCACCCAAACATTCCTGTCTCTTATAACAACAAGCACAGAGTAAGTGGTCAGTTATTAAGAAATGTTTTACTGAATTGTTGTAACTAACAAGAATAATTTAAAATCTCAGCCAGGCACTGTGGCACAACCTGTGATACCTACACTCAGGAGGCTGAAGAAGGGTGGAAAGGTTGAGGCCTGCCTGGGCTATATAGTAAGTACAAGGCCAGCCTGGACTGCATGCCAAGATCTTGTCTGAAAACCCCCAATTAATTAAATTTTTCAAAACCTCCATTATTAGTAGGAGGCTCTCTATTTTTTATAAACAATTAGATTTAGCTAATAGATTCATTGTACACTTTCCAGCTACACTTCCCATCTCCTTAGAAGGTAAGAGCCATAAAATTGTGATTAGAATTTTTCTTTTTTTTTCTTTGTTTTGTATTTTTTTTAGTACTGTAGATTGAACCTAGGGTCTCACTCATGCTAGACAAGTGCTCTACCAGTGGGCTGCATCCCCAGAGAGACTGAATCATTTCTAACTAATAGTTCTATACTATATTATAGTATCAATCAAATGCCAGGATAGAACACACTTTATTTCCATATAGCGAAATACAAACTTTTTGCAGCCCACCTATTCTTTCTTTGGAGACCATTTGAAGATGTGATTTAGCCAAATAAGGGAACTAAGCCGGGGAAGATAAACCACTGAGACAGAATAGAGAGGAGCCAATACAAAGAGAAGTAAGGAAAGTCTAGGATAATGGATGCATCATTTTAGAAAGACCCCAGAATAAATTGTAGCAGGAGAATGGAGAACTCCTGAAGGCAGGTCTCCAGAGAGGGAAAAAATGACACTGATAGATTATATTTGAGGTAAACTTAATATAAGCAAAATAGCAAGGTTATTACTAACTCTGGGAAAAACAAAAGAATGCACAAAAACAGAAACACTGTCATAGACTGCTCCTTAAATTGCCAATATACGCTAATATAGACATTGCTGCAGACTATTGATAGTCAATCCAGTATCCATCTTACCCTTGTTTCTTTACAACAAAACCTCAATTTATTTGGGGTAGAAATGTGCCCAGTCGAAGAATATTTCCCAACCCCTCTTGCAGGTATGGGTAATTAGGTAAAACTAATGTGGTCTATGAAATTTTAATAGAAGCTGCTACACAAAGCTCTTGAAAAAGTTCTTTAATTATGGAACCACACATAGTTTGCCTCTTGTCCTCCTTAGACCTCCCCACTAGGAATATGATTGCAACATCTGAGGAACTGGGACTGTTCCATAACCATGGGGAAGGCAAACCACATAGTAAAGATAGATATCAGAAAAGCTTGAAAGATCCTGGATTCCTGATGACATCTGGGAGCATCTGAATGAATCCTGAACTTCATGTTCTGTGAGAAAAATAAATTGCTAATCTGTTTGAGCCAATGTTTTGGTATTTGTGTTACCAAGTGAAACAATTCCTGACATCATTATGGGAGAATGTGGGGTGAGGAAAAGGGATAATTCTTTTTTTTTTCTTCAGTGCTGGGGATCTATCCCAGGCAGG
Organism: Heterocephalus glaber; assembly: GCF_053883595.1. Taxonomy (NCBI): domain Eukaryota; kingdom Metazoa; phylum Chordata; class Mammalia; order Rodentia; family Bathyergidae; genus Heterocephalus; species Heterocephalus glaber. The sequence continues at coordinate 20,118,229 of NW_028258369.1, read as the reverse complement.
GATAATTTCTTTTTGATCATATATAGAATGTTAAAGATAATGTTTAAATTTATAAGCCAAGAAAGAGTAGTAAAAGCATATTATGAGAAATGTGGGAGCACATACCAAAGGAAATATTTACCAGTTGAAAATGATTGCCCCTAGGATGGAGTGAGATGGGATGCAGGGGTTGCTGTTTTTCATTATGAGTATTTAATACATTTAAACTTTGAACATGCATTACTTTGATAAAAATTAAAATTAGCAAAAAATAAGCACAAAGGCACTCACTGGCTCTTACACCAATTACTTGTCCTTAAATTTGCGTCCTGTGAACTAGCAGTATTTTATGATTATGTGGCCCATGGTTGACCAAAGAGTCCAAATAGAGCTTTAGAGAAATTACATGCCTGATGGCCCATTCTGAACCCCAAGTGTAATGTCACCATATCATGAACATATGAGCTGACTGGCATTTCCTGTTTTCCCAACCACAGCTTTAATTTACTCAAGGCTTATGACTGATTTGCCCTCTGTAGCCAGAAATGCATTTATTAGCCTTGATTCAAACTGCTTTAGACATTCTTTTGGATCTCTAGAAATGAAGATTCTATGACCCAGATGCCTTAATAATTCATTAGAGTAATCCAAAACCCCTTTTTCATCTTATTCCTAATTGGCATCGTTCTTGTTTTAAATCTTTTTTTCCCCCCATATCCAGGAATAGCTGGTTACTGCTCTTCATTTTATATCCATTTTACTTCTTATCCTCACTCTTTTATCTCACATTCCTTATATGCAAAATGGATTAGTCCCTCAAACTCTTAATACTTTAATGCTGAAAGCTGGTTTTTAAATTAGAATTAGAGATTTTAAAAATGAACTTTGGTGAATCAATTATCAGTTTTTCTGTATTAGAAACAAGCAAATGAGACTAGTTCATTCGTTACCGTGGGCATAAGGCGAATGGAAATTTTAGTCAAAAGAAGCTTTGAAGAGTATTTACACTCCTCGATTATAGAAATCCAGGGCTTCATCCCCTTTCCTTTCTTCCTTCTTTCCTTCTTCCCTCCTTTCTTTTTCTTTCTTTCTTTCTTTCTTTCTCTTTCTCCCTCTCCTCCCTCCTGCCTCCCAACCCCTCCCCTTCCTCCTCTCCTCCTCCTTCTCCTCTCTCTCTGTCTCTCTCTCTCTCTCTCTGTACGAGGCATTGAGGCCAGAACCTACATCCCCAGCCTTTTCTTTTTTTTATTTTGAGACCGGGTCTCACTAAATCTCTAAGTTGCCCAGGCTGGGCTCCAACTTTCCATCCTCCTGCCTCAGCCTCCCAGAGTGCTGAGATTACAGGCATGTGTCACCAAGCCTGGCTTCACCTTTTCAATTGGCATTTCTTAAATGAATAGAAATATTGCTAGGGTGGTAGTATTATTTCTGATTGACAAAAATCCTCTCCCACTTAAAATGTAATGTCTATATTTGTATTTAAGATGATAGTATAGATAAAAAGTACTTATGAATCATCGTCCCTTTGCTAGACACAGACCAAGGGGTTTTTTTTAATTCTCATTTAATAGCTAAGGAAATAATATCTGCCATTATTTTCTATAGATAGCTTTTTCACTGCTGGGTACCACTTAGGAAAATTTATACATACTGAGACAGGCTTTCCTATACTGTGTCCTGGTGCAACATAAACATATCAAGCCATTTGAAGGAAAAATTGTAGACATTGAATATTAGCACCTTAGCTTTCTTCATATTTATTAAAATCTTCCAAATGTCTGAAAAACTGCATTCAAATGAGGCTTCATTTTATTCTCATTTGAATTATTAATTTACAAAGGGAAGGACTTTTATTATCTACTTTATTTTATAAATAGTAATACTACTTATTATTGTTTTAATATGAGTGATTTAAATAGCATCATACAGTAAATAAAACAATTATACTTTTATTGGTAACAGTATCTTATTTGTCATAAACTGTCTCCACATGGGAGAAAAGATAATTTTGTTATGGCCATCTTTAAAAATCAACCAATTGGCAGATAGGCGAATTTATCTTCAACTAGGCACATTAATCTCATCCAATTAAGGGAATTCAAAACCAGCTGATACACCACACACTAAGAGGTCTAACGAAATTAAAATGTGGATACTTACACTAGAGAGATGTGCTCTTTAATACAGTAAAACCCACCAGGAGGTATCTGTGCTAAATTAAAAGGGAGACAATGAAGGGAATCCCGTATCTATCACGTACCAGTTATGCATTAGGCCCCTGGGAAGATGCAGCCGGTGTATGTGTGGTATATGGGAAATTGGAGCCGATCTCTCAACTCAACTCCAGAGCCTGTGTGCTTTCCAGCAGTGACACTGCCACTTGAGGGCACCATGCATTCTTCTTTGGAATGAGGCATCAAATCCCAGCCCACCCATTACTTTCCAGAACATTCTCTCATCTCCCGCCGTCCAGACTGAGATTTACCACTCAGATTCTGATATGGTTCTGAAACACCATCCCTGACCTCAACCCAACTCCAAAATCTCTCACACTGTACCGTCAAGATAAGCCAGGAGTTTGCCTTTTGCCCTTGAAAGCAAACTAAACCACCCTAACACCTTTTACGTAGTTTATTTATATAGTTCTCCAATTTTGGACGGTGTTCACCCCATCACTGGTGAATAGGAAAGAAACAACCCACATGCCTATTAGTAGAGTATCCTCTGTGGAAAATAATGTGTTATTGTGCTATGCAGCGTAGGAGGTGGATGGCAGGACTGCTTCTCTAGGACTGTGAATAAGTTTTTCTCTCTCTATTCAAAATTTCTCAATGGCTTTCCTAATAGAATACAGTTGTGTGATTCACTTCCACTGTTAAGAATGCAGCCTTGGGGCTCCTTCTCCTTATTCAGAGCTAATTGGTTCATTAAGGGTTTAGCCACTGATTTCATTAGCAACCTATAGATATCTGTTGATCTCTATGAATGGATTTTCATCACTTCCAGGGCATCCAAAGATATCAAGTGTGGAGACAAGTGCTTCCTGTAAGAAAAAATGTCTGAGGAACTCTCACATCTTCACACAAAGAAAGATGCAGCAGTATATCCTTCTTATGTTGGCATGGCCAATCATGTGTTCAGTAAGTATGTCCTGAGTATCTACGATGTGCCAGGTGTAGTTCTAGGTGCTGGTGATAGAGACAGGTACAAATAGGCTACATACTGCCCTCACGAGCAGACTTTCCTTCCATTGGAGGAGATGAACAAATCCACAGCTATGGCAATGGATAGGGACAGAGTTAATGTTAGGGGTAGAGGGAAGTGTGATTGCAGGAACTCTGAGGCCGGCACAAAGAGAACAAGGCAGAGTCTGTCCTGGCTGGAAGCCACTGAGTAAGGGCGACAGTGGTAGGAGATAAGGTCTCAGGACTCCTGTGTGTGTGTGTGTGTGTGTGTGTGTGTTTGCACGCGCTGAGTGGGGTAATGTTTCACGAGAAGAGTCTTGGGTGGGGGGTGGAAGGAGACTGGGTGGGTAACATGGAGGCTCTAAAGCTGAAGAGTAACATCAAATTGATTTTTTTTGAGCTCAGCTAGCAGTGTGGGAGCAAGACGGCTAAGGAGGACCTTTCCACCAATCAAATAAGAGCCAATGGTTGTTTGGGACAAGGAGTGACAGTACAGGTAAAAGGTGACTTGTGGGGTTTCTGTTGTTGTTGTTGTTGTTGTTTTTCAGTATTGGCGATTGAACCCAGGGCCTTCACACTGAACTATATGCCGCTCCTTTTCATTTTTTATTTTGAGACAGGCTCTTGATAAGTCAATAAGTTGCCTAGGTTTGACTTGAACTTGTGATCTTCCATCTCAGCTTTCCAGACTACTAGGATTACAGGCGTATGTCACCACACCCAGCTCTGGGTGCGTTTTGGTGGTAGAGTCTGTGTGATTTTCTGATAGAGTGTGTTATAGTTGAGATCTAAAATGTCCCCCAAAAGTCTCACATATTTTGGAAGGTGATTGGATCATGGGACACTGTACTCATCAGTGGATTAACCCATGATGAATTCATAGCTCAATGTGTTGTTAAGAGATTGTTCTGGCTCGTGTTTAGATCTCTCTCCAAAGCCTCATGGCAATGAGTGGGGCTGTTTTGGAGGTGTGTGATTGATTCATAGTGGAGCCAGGCTGCCCAAGGGCACTAGGATTAAGGGTGTGAGTGCCACCGCCCTAAGGGGCAGAAACATGCTCTTAAAGTCTCTTGTTGCTTTTCCTGCTTCCACCACCATAAACCATTGCCCTTCTGCCACCCTGCCTTGGAGCCAGCCAATTATGGACTGAAACCTCTATGAACTGTAAGCCCAATAAACCTTTCCCCCTTTAGCTTTGGGTGTCCGGTATTTCATCTCAGCAATGAGAGAAAGTAACTAACTGAGAGATGAAGCCTGGTCAGAAGGGGCAGGTTGTGACCTGAAAAGGTGTATTCTTATCCATGCCCCCCTTTTCTGGCAACTATGGCTTGGACAGCTATTCTCTGCCATGTCATTTCTGCCTTAGAGCCAACCAACCCATGAGCCAAATAAAGCTCCTCCTTAGAGTCTTGGGTATCAGGTATTTGTCCCAGCGATGGGAAAGTGACCAATACAGAATGGATGGATCATATCCAGAGAGGAAGCTAGGATGACTTTCAGGGTCTCTGCTGAAAGAACTGGAGGATGGCATTGCCATCAGCCTAGATGAGGGGGACTGCAGGATCAGCAGATGATAGGAGGGCCACTACCTTCCTTCAGCTCCTGTAGAAGGAGTGTCTAGAGAGATTGTAGAACATCTACAGGTAAAAAAGGGATAGGGCTATGTGGATCAGACCTGAAAGATATACTGTATATGGAAAAGAAACATTAGCCATAGGTACTTATTATTCCCAATCAATATATTATGGCACTGTGGCTAACAGTCTTGATTTTGGACACAGCTTCAGTCCAAATATCAACTTTGTCACTTAATAGCTGTGTGAACTTACCTCTATGCATAATTTCCCTCAAAGTTATTGTGAGAATTGTATTAGCTGATGTGTTTAACATTTATTGAGTGCTTACTACATGTCAGACACTGTTGTGAGCATGCATATTCCTCCTTCACCTTATGAAGAAAGATATTAATATCATCCTCATTTTCCAGGAGGGAAAACTGAGGCACAGAGAAGCAAGCAACTTGCCAAAGTCACACAGCTAGGACACCGTAGATTCTGCTCTGTGCATTCAAGCTGCCTGGCCACTGAAAACATGTTCTTAACTGCAGCACTATGAGAAGGCAGAACATAGCAAACACTCAAAAGTAACAGCTTATAGTATGATCAGGTCACTGATGAACAATAACGACATGCAACAGTCAGCTGTGTGTTTGTCCAGCTCCAGTGGTAATTGTCACATGACAAGTCTCCATCTGCACCTCCCTTACTCAGGCTCTGTTTCGGGTACACAGCCTTCCTTGGCATGGGCAGATTCCCTGCAGTTCTGCTGAGAAAATCGGAAGAAAGCACTCATCCTTTGAAATTTCCCTTTTCAAAATGCCTGAGGCTCAGGAATCTTTACAGTCAGAAAACCCATTACAAGCAAGCCAATGTTAGTTTTCTTACTGTCACTAATGACATTTAAGACTGCAGCATATTTACCTGTGTTCCAGAAATGGAACAGGAAATAATCATTGCATGCCCTTACAAGTAGCTCTAGGCCAAGCCACAGTGCCTGACATAAGCTTGCCCGATCTGTCGTCCCTCCCAGTGTTGGTGGTGTCCCTCACCCCCAAAGTGCTTTCAGATGGGGCTTCCCTGGGCCTCTGTACTTTAGTTCTGCTAATTAAGGTTGCATTGTCTGGCCTAATGAGTTTTCAAAAGAACTAGTTTTCATTCTATTTAGGGCATGTTTGCAGATGTGTGTTAAGTTAACCAGTGCTAATTAAAAGATAACCTGACCCCAAAGCTTCTGGCGAGCACAGTCCATTACTCAATGTACTATTTTAACCCTCGTGCAGGTGAGAAAATGCAATTGGGCTGTGTTGTACCTATGTTTTCTCATCTTATATCTTAGGCAAGTCACTCAAACCATGTGTGCTACAGTTTCCTTATTTGGACAATAAAAGCATTAGTTGCCTTGGCTGCCCACTGAACTCACCTGGAAAGATTTAAAAGATACTGGTGACCCATTTAATTGATCTGGGCTGGGTCTGAGCCTGGACATTTTGGAAAACTGCCCCTACAGTATTCTGATGAGCAGCCAAGGTTTAGAACCATAGGCCTAGATCTCAAATTGGGGTGGACATCAGGATCCCCTGTGGGGCTCGTTAAAATACAGGCAATGGGGTTAAGACCTAAGAGTTTACACCTAAGAATTTCCGATTCATAGGTCTGGGGTGAGGCCTGCTAATTTCCCTTTCTGACGGGTCACCAGTTGGGGCTGATTCTGCTGGTCTGTGTGGACAATGCCTCTCTGATCAGATCTGTGGTCCCGGAGCCCAAGCCTGCCCATCTGTTGTTTTGGTATAGCCCATCAGCTGAGAATGGGTTTTAATATTTTCAAATAGTTGAGGGAAAGAAACAAAAGAAAGCAGTTTCATGACATGCGAAGAGTGAATGGAATTCAAATCCCAGTGTCTGTAAATAAAGCTTTATTGAAACATGGTCACGCTCATTCAGCCAATCATTAATACAAGCGTGGGGTCTTGTAAAACACACAGACTGCGAGAGCTCATGAAACTGCCCCTGACTGACACTGACTAATATAAGCGCCAAGCCTGATGTGCTTACCTCTGCAAGTGTGCCACATGAATTATTTTGTGCTAGGGGAAATTGAGAACCCATGGCCACAGGAGGAATTTTGCTGCCTTCCGCTTATCTTCCTAAAAGCAGTGCATAAATTTCCCAGTGAGAAAGGCACCCCCTGTCCCAGGGAGAAAAGAGTGACTTATTGAAGACGACGAGTTCACATAAACAGACTTTGCTAAAGTAGTTCTTCTCTTCCATTAGTTTGCACAGATATTTCTAGTCACTGCCCCGCCACTTAAAACTCTCTCTCTCTCCTTTGGTAGAAGGGTTTATAGGACCCCCAACTCTAACCATTTCTTTGAGTTTTATTGCTTTTCTGTGAACTATTTTGCACATGAATATTAATAAAAATCCTGTGATTTCCCTCTTGGCAATCTGTCTTTTGTTAGTTTAATTCACAGGCTTCCAGGTACTGAACCAAAGAGCATGGACAAAAAGATTTTCCTCCCCAATACTCCTTACTGAAGAGAAATTGAAGATTTGAAATCTGCAAGTCCCTGAGTTCTAAAGCCCCCTTTACCTTACCTCAATTTGCTATCATGTATTATAAGAAGCTCCTTTTCTGATTTCCCCCACAGCCCACGTCTTATGGCATGACCATAAGAAAGGCCATGCCATCAAAGAGTCTCTTAGAAAACAGGGAGACTTAAGCCAGATGATCTCACTATAGAAGGACCGTGGCCTATTCCCTTTCTGCTAACGAATACTCAGGAAATGACCATTAATGATTCAAATACAGCAAAACCTGCAGAATACTAGCCATGTAAATGAAGGATCTTTTTAAGAAAATGGCAGGCATGATGTGGACAGAAAGAGGGAGGTTATTACTTGTTCTGAATATCTAAAACTGAGATTTATTCCATGGTATTTTCATAAAAGCCCCATATATGAGAACCAACTGATAATAAAGAAGGCATTTTACTGGAAATAAGCACATAAGTTGTAAAAGTTTCTTAAAAGCTCCTTCTCTTCCTGAGTCATACCCCAGTTAAATTTAAATCCAAGTAACATCACCCATAGTTAACTAATATGGTTTTATCTTTCTCTGTTTCTTTGGAAAGATGTATGTCCTTTTTCCCTTAACAAAGAGGTTGCTATGGATACATCTTTAAAAAAAAAATTGAGTGTTGGTAGTTTAAAGCCTGAGCAATTTAGCAAAGCATACCTGGCCTGAGGGTTATACTAATTTAAGTGCCTGTCTTTAATGCTAACAATTTTATCTTAATACAGTAGCTCTGTGCATTTGGTATGTGGCTTTCAAGAGCAGTTAGAAATGGCTTGGGAGTTCCTCATGGAACAGAAAGTAACACACAACCCACCTAACTGGAACTGAATCAGTGAATGCTTCATTTTTCTGGAATTTGTCTGTTCGTGGCATGGTTAATAATGAGTCATGCAATGCACTGGCAAGGTGATAAGGCCACCTCTCAGGGCCTGGGGCCATGGTATGATTTTCTGCACCATGCCCCCTCTCTTTGTTCAGACAGGTCGCTATCACATCCCATAAAGCTGACCTAATGCCCCTTCAGTGGGTCTATTTTTCTTCTGTGGCTCAGTTTGAATGTGATATTTAGGAAGTTGACTGCCAGGCATGCAAATTGAAAGAGAAATATGCCACATTAAATCATGACAGTTTAATAAGGTATTACTCATGGGCAAATGGCTTCTGGTATGCTCTCTAGTAGGGGCAAGCTGAAAGGCATAATCAGCCATGGAGGAGGGACCTAGCACTTCCACTGGCATTCAACTTTTGGCAAAGCACTCGGTGTAATTTACTCCAATTTCCATAGTATGGCTGCCATTAGTTTACCTGAAAATATTAGCCACCAATTGTCCTACTTTAGTCCCAAGTAGTACCAAGTACTAAAAAAGAAGGATCTTTACCATTACGGTTACATGTGAGGCAAAATATCAAACATTTCAAATGTTTTTAATGTTAGCTCCACTCTATGAATACAATGACACCAAACATTTAGGAAATTTCCATAGTACCTCAAGAATTACTTTTCAGAGTAAAAAAAGTCTACATTTTCATCTTTTGCTATAAATAGAAGTTAATAAAATGAATATTCATCTTCTAGTTCAATCGATTTTTATGTAATCTATAATCTATAGAAAATGAACAACATTTAAAAGACAAACACTTAAGTTTGACCTTCTCTAATTAGACACCAACTTTTGCCAGAAAAAAAGAGCAAGCCTAGAATTAAAGAATTTCAGTGTTGAAATTCTCCTGGTAATCTATAAATTGATGACTTTGCTGCAAAACTATTAATTAATTTAGTATTTGCAGTGGCTTTAAAACTTTACTTCTTTACATTGCAACTTACTTTCGTAAATGTGGAGGCTTAGTAATTAGGGCAGCATATGTTACAATAACATAAAAACAGTTGTTTTTGATGGGCTGGTCCTTGTCTACTACAATCAAGCCCCCACTTGAGAAGACTGAAAACAATTTCACATAAAGAAACTGGTCTCATTCTTCAATTAACAATTTAAATCAGTGCTTAGTTGGCCCAGATTAAATACAAAGTACATTACTGGCATCAAAATCATTTCTAATCTGCCTTACTTAACTACAGTTACTCTGTTTAATTTTGGGTTTGTTTTGTTAGATAAAGAGAAAGACTTAAAGGAGGAAAAGCAAAGATTTAAAAACATAAAACAGAGAGAACAGCATGAAAGCAGCTATAAAATGCTGGTAAAATGTGGAAGAATAGAAACCATGTGGAAATAAGTATTGTGGAGTAAAGATTTTTTTTAAACCTTCAGAAATGTTCTTTGAAAATACAGCAACATGGAGAAAAAAATGATGAAAAATTAGCCAGTGCCAGTAGGAAAGTACCCTCTCTTTTCACCCTGACTAATTTTCTTTTACTTAAAAGAAATTGAACAAGATTAAGAGTTTAAAAATAGAGAAGAGGGCAAAACAGTAATCTGTAGTTTTTTCTTCTTTCAGCAGTTCTTCTTGAACTATAATTAATCATCTACTCCAAACAGCAGACCACCAGGGAACTGCCTTGAACAAGGAAAATTCAGAGCAATGGAAGAGAAATCAGTCCTTACAGGTTTCACCGGAGGGATTGGGAGCAGGATCCAAAAGAGGATAATGGTCTCAGAGCAGCCTCTGGTGGCTGAATGTCAAAAGCTCAAGAAGTCAGAGGCCGCCTTTCTGACCTCCAGGCTCCGTAGTTTTAAGATTGTGTGCACATGGAAATTACTATTTAAATGACTTTGACTTGTTTGGAATTGAAATGAATTCATCAGTCTCAAGGATGAACTGTAGATGTGATGCTGACAAATTGGGCCATTCCATCAATAGGTCGAGTTTCCCTTGCATGTGCTCATCAGTTAAACCCAGTTAAATATAAATGATCTCCATATCTCTAAGTATCTCAAGTAGAACGATGGACCAGTGGTAACTGACACTTGAAATCCTCATTTTAATTTTCAAGCTATCTAAATATTTTCAGGCTCAGAAGGCTATGTTCAGAAATCTGTCCATTAGAAGCATTTGGGCACAGTTTTTGGTCACAGCTTTCTCAGCTGGAAAACATCTGTTTAGGATAAGACCTATAAATTCCAACTGGTGGGTTTTCTATTGAGCCATCTCATCTGAGATGTTTTCACAGATCCTTTTGCAAATACCTTACTCGCCTATGTCAAATGCCATGTTCGAAAGAGTGCTGCCATCTCCCACTCCCTGTTTCTGAGCTCATCATATTTACATATCATAGAATGTTTTGTTCACAAACAGCTATTCTCACCAGTTGTGATGCACATAGGTGTAATCCCAGCACTCTGGGAAAATGGGGCAGGAGGATTGTAATTTTGAGCTCACTTTGGGCAATTTAGCGACTTAGTGAGGCCCTAACTCAAAATAAAAAATAAAAAAGGGTGGGGGAACTAGCTCAGTATGAAGGCCCTGGGTTCAACCTCCAGTACCAAACACACACACACACACACACACACACACACACACACACACACTCCATGTTCTCAGAAGAGAGTAAAGGTAAGTGTGTGACATATTTTTAAATTGATTTCAATAGGAGCCCATTTTATTTATCTTTAGTAATAAACCCACAGTCCCAGAGCTGCCAGAGGTGACAGAATTCTGATAGGACCACACCAACCTGATCACAGACTGATGATCTTTTCTGTGCATAGAATGTTGGATTTATAGAGCTCACTTATTGCTCATTCACAAAGAAGTATCCTAGTTCAGTGAAATATCAACATCAGGATGATATTGGAACTTATAACTTGAAAAACAGAGCGCAGCTACTTAAAAGTCAGGGAAACCAGTAGTAATGTTGCAACGTTAATACCTTTAGTATGAATAAATGTGCAATGGTTATGGAAGCTGTTTCTATTGGGGAGGACAGCTGCAGCAAGGGCACATGTGAACTCTCCATACTGCCTTTGTCAACTTTTTGTAAAACACAAAATGTTTCAAAATCAATGATTGCTTTTTTTTTTTTTTTGTCTTTTTTTTTTTTTTTTTTTGTACCAGGGATAGAACTCAGGTCCTTGCGCTTGCGCAGCAGGCGGTGAAACCATTCAGCTAAATCCCTGGCCCAATGATTGCTTTTTTCAAAAGAAATAAAGTACAAAGAATACTATGAGTGAGTAAACTGAGAGGAAGTAGAAAAGGGTAGATAAGGTTCTCTTATAGAATATAAAGGATTAATAACAACAGGCAAACATTTATTATGTTTAAATGCTGGATGCTTAACTATGCACCTTAGCATTAACTCATCAAAATGGTGCCCTTTAAGTGCTTTGAAAAAGGAATATTATTAACTACACGGACCAACAAAAACTTTGTGCTAAGGTGTAGGAGTGGTGGGAGGGGAAGGGGAAAGGAAAGAAGGGAAAGGAAAAACTATGAGAAAAGAAAAAAAATGGAAATGAAGTCTATGTAAATAGGGAAGGGTGGAGGGGGTGAAGGGCACACGGGTAATGGGGAAAAAATAAGAACCAAGATACATCATGTACAGGTACAAGCACCCAATGATAAATGTAAATGTACTGTATACCTAAAATGGACCAATAAAAGAATTTAAAGGAAAAAAACAACTTTGTGCTTAAATTTCAGCAGGAGACCTTCCTTTCTCCTTCCTTAGTCATCTCCCTATTTTCTTCTTCCGCACTGTTTTAATCACTTTCTTTGTTGCTGGGACAAAATACTCAACACATATAACTAAAAGAAGGAGAGGTTTATTTGTGCTTGCATTTAAGTCCATAGTTAGCTGGCTCCGACTCGAAATGGCATGGCAGAGGGGCGTGGTGGAGGAGCAGCTGCTTACTTCATGGCAGCCAGGTAGCAGAGTGAAGGGGTGAGTTGGGAAGGGAGATATTTCCATCCAGGTCATGTCCACAGTGCCCTGCCTCTTCCTACCAAACCCCACCTCTTAACAGCCAGTCAGCTATATGTTCCCATCATCCAATCACCTTCCAAATACATGAGGATTTGGGGCCCATTTGAGATTTAAACTGTAACATCTAACTATCCTAGAATCAGTCCAAACCCTATCTTTATAGCTTCCCACAGTGAGATTTCTTTTTCATCATTCATGTTTGACTATCAGAATAAATTATGCATCAATTATTCCAATACTTAAATGTAGAGATAATAAATACCAATACTCAAATATTTCAACTTAGAGTTCATTATTATTCTCTGCATGAGCAAACAAGGACTGGTGGCTGTGCTGGTGGCAGCACAAGAACCCCAGTTAGAGGAGATCTAGTCCGGTCATGAAATCCCATTGAGAATTCTCTAGACTCCATCAGTTCCTCCTCAGCTCTCCTCAAGTAGTCAAATCACTATCTCTACTATTCTAAGCTGAGGAACAGGATCCAAAGTTCCCATGACGACAGTCATGCAGTGCAATTTCCAAGCATGACATAGAAACATTATTCTCTTTCAAACTCTGAAAGTGTAAGAAGAATACAGGTTACAAGTATAAAATGTACATCCAAAGCCCATTTCATTTTAAACCTCTCCTGCCTTCTTAATTTCACTGAGACTCACTGTAGTGTTCATTTAATTATCAATCCTGTTCTGTTTTGCATTTGCTTCCTGCTATGACTATTATGCAGCCCCGACAACTCACTGGAACCTCTTCCCAAACTTTGTGGGGACGGCAGCTTGGCATGCTCTCATATGCTCATGCCACAGAAGTGGTACTCTGAAAGCTGTTGAAGTGAGGCAGTGCTAGGTACTTGGAAGGCACCATCTGGAAGGTCATTCTCTATGCCATCAACAAGGTTTGTGTACCAAGGGCAACCCAGTTAATTTCTCCAGGTCTCAATATCCTCAGCAGGGCAATGAGTGCTTGGATTTCACTCCAATGAAGCAATGAGGTTTGTTGAGCACCATATTGGATGTCTCTTAAGCACCATATCAATGATTCTCATTGCCACCTCTTCCTTCAGCTACTATAATGGTGAAAGTTTCTACATGGGCTTCAACTGGTTTCCCTTGGGTGAAACCTAACAGTATCTTGCCTCTGGCTGTACCAAGGACCTAATTTCTACTTGAGGGCTTTTCTGATGGGGCACCAGTGTCTCATACTTCATCTCTCCTGGATTTACAACCTGGAAGTGCAGTGAGTTGACTCTCATGGGGCCATCCATGACGGATGGGGCACAGGAGCCTACTGTCTCTCAGAACCGGGGAGTTTGGAGACCAGTTTCCTAAGCTCTTTGGAACATTCCCTGAAATGAACTTTCATTATCCATGGGAGGAGCCAAGCTGATAATGCCCTTGGCCTGGTTTTCTAGCTGTCTCTAGTTCACTAAGACCCACCCACCCACAATCTTGCTCCTTGAGACCACTTCCCATATCAACTTTCCCCAAGGAGGTTTTGCTTTAAGATCAGCTGGTGGTGAGTATACAGGCTAAGATGAGCACCTACTGTACATTAGGCATTATTATCTTTTTCTGCTTCAAATTTTGATGGTTCTACAATTGCTTGTTGGCAGAATTCATTTCTGTCCAGTGGTCCCTGTGATAAGAACAGGCTGGGAAGGGGCTGAGTGGCCAGGAGCATTGAAAATTACTTCCAGCTTTTTCCTGACTTCAATAGGCCACTGGATATAAGGTTCTGGTTAGTCCTAGGGTATACAGTATTTGGCTATATTACATGACAACCCAGTATAAATGGAAAGGAAATATAACAGAGGAATTAGCAGAAATAGACTGATGAGAATGACCCACAATTGACTCTTCTCTTTCCACTCCCTGGGAAACTTTATAGGAGTGATGTTTTCATCTCTGTTTCTGCCTAAAACAGAAGTTTTAAAGTTTAAGAGAAAAATTTCAGAGAAATACATTTTCATATGTTGCCAAAAACGAGAGCAGTATGTCATTCCTCCTTTTAGAACAGAGCCAGGGGACAGAAACATTTATTGGGGAGTAGGGTTATTTATTCTTTATCAATTAAGTTTGGGAAATAAGCACACTCTTTTTTTTCAACAAGTGGTAAGTTTTCTGTGCCTTTAAAATTTTTACTTATTTATTTATTTAATGGTACTTGGAATTGAACCTAGGGCCTCATGAATGCTAGGCAAGTGTACTTTCACTACGCAATATTCCCCGCATTTTTATTTTTGAGGCACCATCTTGCTAAGTTGGACAGGCTGGGCTGAAACATGTGATCCTCTTGCCTCAGCTTCGCTAATAACTAGGATTATGGCCACGTACCACTACCCTGAGCCTTTAAGATATTAATACACTTTATAATTCTTTGAGTAGGAGAGTCAAAGAGCAGCATTTGCTTAATTTATTTATCTACAGGCCATTTCATAGAACAAGAATACGTTGAACAAGAATGTCTCTAACTTCATTATACAAGTGAAAAGAAGCCTGTGTTCATTTTTTGCATAATTTGAATAATGTCTTAATTGTAGGATGTAATAGGTCAATACTGCAGGCTTCTTTTCTCACCGCACTCTAGATTGAGTCTATGGGGTAAGATACACAAATGACCTCACAATTGCATAGCAAATTAGGGTTTCTAAGGCATTTTCCCAGTGCACGCACACCCTTCAATTTAAACAAACCCAGAGGTAGGTGCTGTATACCAGAAATCTGCACTATTGAGGAAAGTGCAGCTCAGACTTTGCCTATATTTAAATGACAGGGGAGACTGAGTCAGGAAAATAGATCTAGGTGTTCTATGTCCCAGTGTTTTTGCAACTAGGCACCTAGATTTTTACATTTGTATTAGTTTGTTTAGTGTACTATTCTATAAAAGAGATATCATTTTTAATCTTTGGTGGTGTTTTGGTCTTTTCCCAATGCTACTACCATAAAATGAAATATGTGAGATTGAGAAGCATGAAAATCATTGCTGCAAAGCTTAAAAGTATTGTGTGTCTTTTAATTCTAACTTTAAATGGAGGATTAGACTCTAGAAAGACTGATATAAAAACTGCTAAAAATTTAAAAAACATGAAAACATAACACAATAATTTGAAAGTGAAAGAGTAAATAGCATGTCCTATTCACAGTAACACAAATAGATAGGTTGTAATTTGAGGGTTAGTAATGGACTTAAGGATACAACTGGTTCCACATGTAACGAGCCTCTACAGAACAATTCCATCTCTGTGTAGGAAACCCTGGTGTTATGGCCTGTGACTAGATGTCCCCCAAAGCCTCATCCAGTCATGGCGGGGGGGGGGGGGGTTAGGAGGTGGCTGGATCCAGAGTGTGTGGTGCTGGGATCAGGGTGTGTGATTCCTAAATCAGTCCGGATTGGTTTGGCATAGTTCTGGCTAGGATTAAGGGTGTGAGCGCCACAACCACCCTAGGGCAGGTAGCCTGCATAAAATATAAGGGACAGAAAGAGTTCTAATGTGTAATGTGCTCTCATCTGCCTGCTTGCTGTGGACTGTTTCTCCTCTGCGATGCCCCTCTGCTGTGCCACCCTGCCTTGGAGCCAGCTGACTATGGACGGGAACCTCTACAAACTGTGAGCCAAATAAACTTTTCCTCCTTTAATCCTGAGTGTTGGGTATTTTGTCTCAGCAACAAGAAAAGTAACTAAGACACTATGGAAAATACAACCATCACCATTCACATGTGGTCCTGGGTGAAATTATTGAGTACTGTTCTGGTACTGTATAGACAGGTAATGGAAGGGAAGAACTACCACTAAGCAGCCAGGCACTTTTTTTTTCCCCACTTCAGGCATTTCCCCGGTTGCCACCATTTAATTTTCCTTTCATTTTATACACATCACTGTGACATTTATCTTTATGAAAAATTATTCGACAAATTTCTCAATAATCTCCAGCCATAGGTTCTATGTCAGTTCTGATTCTTTAAACTTTCACCTATGGCAGAAAAAAATGAGATTCTGCTGCCATAAGTGTAGTTTTTACAGATTACATGTATGTACACTTGAATAGTGACAGTAAGAAGTATTTCTATGAGGCTTTCCTTCATCTGGACATTTCAGTACTTATTTTCATAGAAATGTGACTGTCATAATGCCTTGGTGATTATGTAACTTTGGATAAATCTTTTAATCCCTTTGCTTCAGTTTCTTTCCCAAATTCCAGGGCTGTTCTGAGAGTTAATGATAGTCAACTGTAAAACACTGTGATCACCGGTTAAACATTGTGAAGTTTACTATTCTTGTATATAAGACATTGTGCTAGGCACCAGAATTTCAAAGTTCAATAAGATGTTCTTTTCCCTTGAAGGGTTCAGAATTTTATGGTGTAAAAATCATACAGAAACAGAATCCCAAGTAAGCAAGTACTATCTATCCTCATATTGTATTCAATAATCAATTGTAATAGACTTAGACTACAGGCCTGCAGAAGCCCAATGGTTAATTTGAAAGCAGGATAAAGCTTAGCATCTCTGCCTTCATTTTATGTATTTCCTTTATTACCTTTGGGTCAAATTCCTGCTGAGCTCTGCACATAGGCATGCTAATCTCTTAAAGGAATGTCTGTATTACAGGCTTATTAGCCCTAAGTTTACCTAGCCTATCTCATCCCCCTTCAATACTGAGGACACTAAGATAAGAGTAACTAAAGTAATTTTCAGGATTTGCAGGGAAATTTAATTGCTAGCTTTTGCAAGGTCCAGTTATAGAACCCCCGGTGGTGATGTCTAGAAGTCTCCAGCCATCTCAGATTCCAGGCAAAGCAGACCCTTGCAGATTAGCCCATGATAAGGTCACCTCCCCAAGGGAGAGCAACGATTCCATGACTGCTGCCCCTAAAGCAAGTGTTATCATCTTGTGATGGGAACCAAATTGCTCCCTAAGCAATGATAGCTCTCCCAGAACCTTGAAGAACTAGTCCTAAGATACCAATCAACCAGACCATGATTTGACTAGGGTTACCTATGCTATGCAAACCCATAGCTATGCAAACTCCCGCTCCTTGTCTTCTTTCCCCCTTTGAAACAAAGAGTAATCAAAATATATGATGAATGTTTAAATTTAAAAATATGTCAGTAAAAGACACAGTGTTATTAGTCCCCCTCAAAATGCTTCCCCTGGCTTTGAACACACTGATTCCAGTTTTTGCCAGTTTCTGAAGTAGTTCTGATAATCTGCTTTCATGAGTATTTTTAAGAAGTATGATCAATAATCAGGTGAATGCAGCTGCTGGTTACCATCAAATGGAAAGGCAGGGTCATAAAAACACTGCATTGTTCTAATCCTCCTTATTCACTGGATCTGGTACTTGGTGACTCCTGACTTTTCCTAAAGTTAAAATGACCATGAAAGGCAAATGTTTTGAATCAATTCAGGACATTGAGGCCCCCACGATGGTCCAACAAAAGACACACATAAAAGAGGACTTCCAGAGCTGCTTCACAAAGTAGCAAAGCAATATGTATATTTTAAATGAGGGGACTATTTTGAGTGGAATTAATGACAATGTGTCTTTTACTGTAATAAACTTTTAAAATTTAAACATTGTTGATCAATCTCATAAACCTCAAAGCTTCTATCAACCCTTCAAAGGAAGATTTTGAACCTCTCTGTACTTCTCAGTATGGTTTGTTACGGATTCAGTAGCCTTTGATTCAAATACTTGCTTTGGAATTTCAATACTAGAATACAATATTATGGTTCATATCTAATATTTTTTAAGGTATGAGATTGTGTCTGTGGGAAACACTGTTTGTTGACCACTCAAGAACCATTGGCCCTTTGTCCCCTTCCCCACAGACTTTGTCAGGTCTAGAGCAGCAATATACTCAAGGAACGTGTGTTTTCATCCAACCTCAAGGATGGATTGGGATTGTGAAAGTCATATGTGGTCATCTTATTGACTTTTGATAGAGACTGGTTTAAGTAATTGTGTGGGAATCAATTTTGAGCCATGAGATAATAAGGAGATTCTGCCTGTAGGTTTCTAGGAAAGGATTTATTAGCTGATTAAAAGAAAAAAGTAGCAGGGTGGGGGATGTGAAGAACAACTCCACTTCTTGCCTTGGGGTATGGACAGTGAGAAGATGCTGCCTGGAGCTGGGACAGCCATTTTACAGCCACTTGCTGATGTAAGCTGACTTGCTGAGTATGGCAGATCCAGAGACAGCGACATACCAGGGTTGTTATAACATGATTGTACCAATCCTAGAACTCACTGTGTTCGAATTTGTGTGCATGAGAGATTTTGAAAAAGAAAAAAAAATCTGTGCTTTTCAAACCACTCAAATTGGCCAGCTAAAACATGTAACCCAAAAAGCTCAATGATGGTCCTTGGAAATGTTAGCTAATTCATCCACAAGTTTGTGAGAAAGCAAATGTATTCTAGAACAAAAAGAGAATAAGATGAGTGATGCAGGGAGAGCAAAGTCCCCTAAGATATCTGATCTTCCATTTCTTCCTCTGCAAAATAGACTCCAAAGTGTGTCTACCTCACTGAGATGATAAGTGCATAGTAAAGATACACTAATCCTTAACTAGTTCATTACCCATTCGAAGGCTGCTACAGCAGACAGTGTAATGTGTCTATTAAATTCTGTTGTTTTGTTTTTCTTCCTGGGAACACAGAAAGACCATTCTTTTTCAGCTTCCTGTGTACGTAGGCTACAATCATGTGACTGAGTTCTGGGTTGTGGGAAAAGTGGTGAAGTCTGCATGTGGTCTGGTTCTTATTACAATCCCACGTGACCAGGCTGCCTTCTCTTTTGGTGTCGTATTACTGCTACCTTTGAATACTCAGGCTGAGCCAGGACATGCATGAGAACAAGTCTTTATGTTGGCCACTAGATGGACATTGAATAGTTTCCTTTGATTAAAAGATTTAAGAAGATTTGCTTAAATTTACAACAATCTGTTTCCTTTATTTCCTGTTTTCCATTTAAAGGGGAAATGTAAATTAATAATTAAGAAAGATAGCTTAAAATCTATATTGAAATAAATATGAGAAAATTACTTTAAGATACCAGGTCAGTTTTGCAAAATTCCTGAGCACCTACTTTCCAGGATGGCAAAGCAGTTACTCCTTGTCAAACACATGTGGCTCTGACTAAGCACATGTAAGTGCTTACTAAAGACAATGCCTGTAAAGAAAATAATGTCCCCAGGCACCTATGTGACTTTTTTCTTTTCTTTTCTTTTTTTGCCTTTCTTGAGTACAGCCTAGATATCTTATCTTGTCCTGCAGCTTTTAACACAATCTCTGTATTTCCATTCTGTCTGGTAGGGCTTTGAAGGGAGATGTGAGGTTATGGGAAAATGCTGAAGGAAACATCCACCTCTTGTGGATGGACCACATTACAAGATGTGAGCAAGTAAAATGTGTATGCCTACTAATGTCAATATGCTTCTCCTTTTTGTGGGGTATATAATGTTTATAGCAACCTCTTTTTTTTGTAAGCAGGCACAATAACAGAGTTATAATTTTTAACCATCTAAGTTAAAACAAACTATGAAAATGATTTCTATATCAGCAACCTAAAAGATAAAGAAGTCTCTAGCATTTTTAAAAAGAATTCTAGCTGTGCAATTACAATTTTTAATGTGAACATGCAATGTGAAATACTACTTACTTGACGTGGGAAAAATCTTCAAATTTGAGCTTGATGAAAAACAATGTGCATGCTCATTTGAATTTTGGTTTTATATTTCACTTGAAATGATGTTTAACTATAAATTTATTGATTATGATATTATAAAGTCAACTTTGAACATATTAACTTAATGTGTAAACCTTACTGGAAAATTTAAGAGTACGCTTTAGTAATGGCATGTGCTTAATAACTTTTAAATATATGCACTAAAATAAAGTGAGAGCTTATAGAGAATACAGTAACTGCATTCATTTTTAGATAAGACTGTTAAAACATAAGACTTCAAAGAAAATTCATGGGAAACTATACACCCTGTCACTTGGAAGTAGAAGGCCTTTGTCATCTTTGTTAATAGGGGCACCTTAGAGGAAATTTGTCAAAAGCACTGCACAAGTTTGCTGGTCAAGTGACTGATCTAGCTTGATTTTACCTCAAAAGTTTCATATCCAAGTGGGTATTTTTTTAAAACCTTTTTTCTCAGCTTTTTAATGTGAAAACTTTTAAATCTGTATAAAATTTGCATGAATAGGAAAACAAATGTCCACATATACTTCATCTAGATTCATCAGTCACTAACACTTTACACAGTGGTTCTCTCTCCCGATATGCAATCTTTATATATGTATGTATATACACACATACACTCTATTCATTAAAAATGTATATATACACTTAGGTTTTATTGAAGCATTTAAGAGTTGGTTGTAGGCATCACTACATTTTACCTCAGCAGCAGTTCTCCCATGCAAACACAGCATGATTATCACAGCCTTATGATTTTGCTAGCCAATATACACCCATATTTTTATTTCTTCCATCATCTCAGTCATATCCTCTAGAGCTCTTTGTTGTTTGCAGTAGTGGGGATTGAACTGGGGGCCTTCACACTGAGCTACATCCCTAGCCCCTTATTTTTATTTTTAAATTTTAAGACAAGGTCTTTCTAATTTGCCCAAGCTAGGCTCAAACTTGGCCATTTGCCTGTCTCAGCCTCCCAAAGTTCTGGGATTTCAGGCATACACACTGCACCAGGCCTACAATTGGTGTTGTTTTTAAAAATCCAGGATCCAAGCAAGAACCATGAATTGCATCTGGTTGCCACTTCTTAGTCCCTTTCATCTAAAATTTCCAAACTATATCTTTGAAGAGTCCAGGCTAGTTGTTTAGCAGAATTGCCTAATGTGAGTTTGCATTTGTCTATATTCCTCATGGCTAGATTCAGACCGAACTGTTACTTTGGTGGGGAGGTGGCAAGATGCCATTTGGACAATGCTGTGGGTGCCCCTTCCTTTCAATGCGCCTATTTCAGATTTGAGGAAGTGCTGGGCCTTCGGGATGCCTCAAGCCTGGGTGTGCTGGGGGCGGGGAGGGGGGGCAGGTGTTCTTCTCTGTACTGGAGCCTTAGCTCCCCAAATCTGGGCAGTGCGGAAGGCCCAGGGAGCAGGAAGCTTCGGTCTGTGCACAGTTCACTGCCGGGGGTGGCTGCAGCCTTCGGGGACTCTTGCTGGGCACGAGGGTCATAGTAAGAACTTCTCCTTCATCCCAGGTGGCCAGCCAGCTCCTCAGCCAAAGGTCACTGTTGCTGCGCCCAGTTTCTGTGGGTGCCCCGGGGAGGTGGAGGGGCGTCAAGGGGCGGGAAAGGTCATCCTGCAAACTCTCCAGCCATTCCCGCTGCTCCTTCTCGCCGGGGCAGGTGAGGCCGAATCTCCGATGCGGGGCAACGATGGTGAGGCTGGCTTTCCAGCGACTTCCTCGGATGCTCTTGGGCAGCTCTTCAAGGACTTCGCATCCCTAGCTCCTTGCTCCCAGGAAAAACCTGGCCCTGCTCGAAGGCATCCAGGGGGTTCTTATAATAGAGCAGACTCTGGTCGTGGGGATCAAGGCAAACCACCTTTTCTTGAAAGCTTCTCTCTGCTTTGGACCAGTCTTCTCCATGAAGCCTTGTTTGAGGTAGCTCCTGGTGATGAGGGCCACGAGCTCAGCCTCCGGGAGGTCAGGAAAGGCCATTTTTAGGTATTGCAGACGGGCTGCTCAGAGGGCGTTGAACCAGTCCAGGATCTCGTCCCGCTCTCCTGGTACAGGAACAGGCTCCGAGGGTAGCTCTCTCTCCCGTAGGTGATCTGCAGCCCATGGTGTGCCCTATCTTCTCTGTCTGGAAAGCAGCATTCAAGTCCTTGATACTGATGACAGCTTTGGGCCTTTACCCTGCTCTTTGGTGTAGTACCTAAGGAGGCCTTCTCTCGCCAGCAGGACGAGCCTCCTCCTCAGGTACTGTGCATTGTCCCCGCCGAGGTTCCACCTTCTCGGTTACCTGACTGGGAGAGCGGTTTCCCGTCAGCCATAAAATCCTGTCTCTCCTACTTAGCTTGAATCCATTGCTCCTTTAAGACCCGGCAGTCACTGGCCTGGGGGATGTAGTAGAAGGCTGGGACTCTGGCTTTGAACTTGGCCTTCATATGGAGGTTTCCATTGTGAGTCATAAACTCCACATTGCTGTCATCCCAATATCCCAAGTGGATATTTTTGTAATACATCCAGGGACAGAAAACTCATTCCTTTTCTTGCAATTTTTTCTCACCTACCGTGTTCTAGTATCTCAGCATCTATGCAGGATGCTCTGAATCTGGCCACAGACAAGGGAACAGAGAATGTGTGGAAGAGCTGGCAGAGGACACTAGGACCCAGGCTTGGAGGTAGCACGAACCAATCCCATCCACACTTTACTGGCCTGAGAGAGACACATGGACCCACTCAGATAACAGGGATCTGTGACATAGAGCATTCCAGGGCCCCCAGGAGGGAGATAAGCTCACACATTTTGTAGCATTGGCAGTGTCTGTTATATAACACTCTCTCTCCATTGAACTAAAGTGTTTCTTGAACCAGTTTCTGCTTATAGGGGCCAACTTAACTTTGGGTCATATTGACTAAATTTAATTCTACTCTCACCCAAACGTCCCATAGGTATTCAAAGGCAGTCATGCTCTTCAGTCCACTTACTTCTGAATTATTCACCCATTTAGTCAACTTGTTCTCATATCATCTGTTTTCACATCCCATCATGATCATTTGTTTTTCATAGCTCCAATTGCTCTACAGATTGAATGAGAATTGAAATAGTTCAATTGATCCCAATTTGAGGTATTGTAAATTTATTACTACAAATTGCCATCACTTTAGATTCTGTTGATTCATATCAAACTTATTCCTTCTAACTCTTCCCCACACATGCTAAGTTACATTTCTTCCTTTTTGCATTTATTGTATTGATAGATGGCTTGATGCTTTCTTCATTTCATTTTGTTGAATTTGCATATCATGACTAGCCAAATTAGAACATCTTTGCTCCTGTCTGTGAAATTGCTGGCTTTTTAAATACATATGCTCAAACCTAAAAAAAAAGGCACACTTAAGAGCCAGACATAAGGACCACTAGATGCTCAGAACAACATACTTGTATTTAGCTGTGATGTTTTCCTGTCACTTCAATCCAATATCCAGTCCGTCAGAGAATTCGCTCGACTTCACCTTGAAATCACCCAGAACCTGACAACTTCTTATGTCCTACTGCTCTGTCCAAGCCACCATCATCTTTGGTTTGCATCACTGCTGTAGCCTCCTATGGTGTGCTTTCTTATACCCTGCCTTCCTCTGTCCTCCTTCCCCAGTCTGTCTAAAAGCTGTGATTCCTTTTGAACTCCTCCGCTCAAAACTCTTCAGTGACTCCCATCTCACATGGAGTTAAAGCAAAAGTCCCTGCACTGCCCACAGGCTGTAGGAGGCCATCCCTACCTTGGCCCTGCCTGGTCTTCTCCTCTCACTCTGCTTTAGCCACTCAGTGCCACCTTGGTCCTTCACAGACACCACATACTCTAGTCTCAGGGGCTTTGCATTTGCTATTCTTTCTACCTGGCATTCTTGCCCCCAGGATCACAGCACGATTTGCATCCTAGGTGTCTCATAGGATGTTCAAGACTTGTCTTTTTAAAATCCCTCTAGGGCATTTAATATGAAAGGACAACGTCCCTGCTGCTCTGCTTTCTGGGAGGCTTTTTCTCCTGTACCTCGCTTTAGCCGTATTCCTAGTTCCTCTCCTTATATGACATGTTAGACACTTACTGGGTTCTTGTTCACCTCTCACCATTAGTATTTAAGCTGAATGAGGACAAGGACTTGCAGCATCAGCATCCAGAATACCAGGTGCATTGTTGCCATTCAATAAAGACTGGCTGCAGAAGGCATGAATGCTTTTCTCTTCCCAGCTTCCTGCTTCATTCCTGGCATCATAGACTTCCCCATAGCCTTTATTCTTTGCAGGGGAAGGTTGTCCATATCCCTGAATGTGTACGCCAAAGTATTAGCTGCTATCTTAGCTTTCTACATTACCCTTCAAATGTGTCAACTATTAAATAAAATGTGAGCTTAACTAAAGCACTCACTAGTTTAGCTTCTCATTTAACTTAAGCAAACCAATTCAGCAATTAGATATAGTTAATATAGATACAGTTAATCTATTATAGTTAGATATATATGGCTATATAGCAAGCAAAATGAATATAGTCTTCCTATATTTAATAAACTTTCTCATGTACTTTCTCTACCTTGAGAATATTATCGAAATACTAGAGAAAACACTTCATCCTGAGAATTCTCTCTCCCGGTAGCATTGGCTACTTTGTTTTCCCTTGGAGATTCAGTTATTAATTTCAGAGCAATTTATGAAGCTCCTGCTATGCCAGAGTGGGCAAAGCACTCCAGCTATGAAAATGCATAAAACCCTCAAAAACCCACAGTACAGAGAGGGACAGAGGCACAGGTGAATGATGGCAATAAGAGTGTGTGAAATGGAAGACTCCACCTGAATTCATTCAAGAAACATTTATTAAATGTCTGCTATGAACCAGGTACAGCTCTAGACGCTCAGAACACGTGAGGAAAATAGACAGAATCTCTGCCTTCAGTGTGCTTGAATATCAGGAGCAAATAAATAGACAAGACCCAACAAAAACAAGAGAACATAAGCCCCCTAGGCAAATAGGAGATGGTGGAAAACTGGTGGCAACATGCATTTTGTAATTTATGAGAAGTCAGAGAAAACTTCTCAGGTGATACATAAGCCTGTCAATTCACATACTATACTTTCACTTTATGGGAGTGAAACCAGGATGCAGTAGAAAACCTCCGTGTTACAGTCTAATTGACTTGGGGCAAAATCTCGTTCTGTGTCATTTAACATTTAACAGTTCTGTGTCATTTAACTGAATTTCTCCCTCAACAGAAAGGGAATAATAACATTTTCATCACAAATTGCTGGGGAGAAGCTTGGGGTGTAGCTCAGCAATAGAGCACTTGCCTAGCATAGTTAAGGCCTGGGGTTCCATTCCTACTCAACAACCCCACTCCCACACACACAAGATTAAAATATTTGCCATCCTCCCATTTTTTTACACATGCATGATATGAATAGGTACTCAATTGGTTGAAATCAGGGGCCTGTTTTAAGCCAAAGGCCACAGGGCAGGGTGCGTTGCATGCCTTTCATCGGGGTGCTCTCAGTCCTACTCAGCTGTGCAATCTGTAGAAAATGGATGTGTCCAACTCACTTTTAGTTTTCCCACATCACATAACAAAATCTTGCACATAGTAAACACAATTATCTTTTAAAAAGCAAGTGAAATGATAAAGCAGAGACACAGAAATATGGTGAATTGAATACCTGTTTACCTCTGTCCTCAAACCTTCATCAAAAACGATAGGAATGGGATGGGGGGCATATTCTACAAGAATGAGGGCAAGGGGGCAGAATGCATGACAAAAGTAGACATGAAAAGGCTCACAAAATTTTGGAAACAGGAAAGTGAATAGATGACCTTGTTGGCAAGCTAGAATTAGATTTCTTGAGGTAACATGAGTTAAGAAGCCAGATAAAGTCTTGAGAATTGGAGGCACATTCATCTTGGCATACTACTGTGAGTGGAGGCTGGAAAAAGAGGTCAGTTGAAAGTCTACGTGAGAGGGAGCCAGATCCCCAGACTTGTTCAGTCAGGGAACTGTTCTCTACTGCGGTAGAATCTTCCCCATTTGCTTCCTGGTGGAATTGAACTAGAGGAACTTTGAAGCCAAAGCCAGCAGGTACAGCTGAGAACAGCAGTGTAGAACTGCAAAGAGCAGAATTAGATCCACAGTGAAAAAAAAAAAAATATATATATATACATATGATTTCAGCAGCTTTGTCTCACTCAGCTCTCAAAATACTAATTGTAAACTATGCCCTCAATCCAGTGCAAAAGAAAATACCTACTTAAACAAAGACATCTGAAATCCCCACAACAAATAAAGTCAGATTCTCCCTATTGTCCCATGGTGTAGCCACAATTCATCAGGCCTTGCCCATGCATAAAGAGTTCCTGGCCATGTTGGAGTGCCTCACTCTTATATGAGCTGTTTTTACCTCACTGGCATTCCAGCCAAAATTGCTTAAGCTCAATCTAATAGTGAGACTTTCAGACAAACTCAAACTGTCCTGTACTTAAAAAAAATATTCAGGATCAAAAAACACACAAAAAGCTAAGAAACTGTTGGAAGTGTTTTTTTTTTAAATAGGTACTGAAGGACAAGATAACTAAATGCAAAGGGCAATTCCAAGTTTGTTTTGGAACACAAAACACAATTATAAAGAACATAATTGGGACAGCTGATGAAATTTGAACGATCTCTAGGTTATGTAATAGTATTTTCTCAGGTTGTTAGGTTTCTTGATCTTGATAATAGGACTGCGGTTGAATAAGCAAATGTTCTTGTTCTTAGAAAATACATACTAAAGTATTTTATTTATTTATTTTGGTTTTTTGACACAGGGTCACCTTATGTAGCCCAGGCTGACCTTGAACTCAACATGATCCTCCTGCCTCAGCCTCCTGTGTGCTGGGATTATAGGCATGCACCACCATGCCCAGCTGACCTAAAGTATTTATTCTGAAAGAAAAGAAAAAGATCAGAAAAAAAGATCTATCTATTCTTGACATGGAATGACAAAACACAGGAGGTACCTTATAAACAATTAATCAAATCTGGGTAAAGGCTGTATAGTGTTCTTTGTACTACTCTTGCAAATATTCTAAGTTTGAAATTAAATCAAAATTAAAGGTTACAAAAATATAAGCATGCTTTCAGAAAGGCATTATGAAAAGTACAGACCAAAGACATAGCAAAAAGAAATAGAGGGAAACTCTGAATGCAGAGCGAAAGCTTATAAGTACTATAACTAATATTTTCATAGCAAGATATAAGAACTAATATTTTCATAGCAAGATATAAGACAAAATGTTCTGTGAAACAGGATCAGGGTGGCACATGAAGGGTACATTTTGAAAATCAGAAAGCCCTCGTGGAAATTAAAGATGTGAGACCACATTTTTTTTAAAGGAAATAAAAGTTGAAAGTTAAAATTGAAGTAAATTCTATGGAATTTTACACACAGATAAAATTTCCCTCAAGTTGGAAGGCAGAAGAATGTATATGTAAATTTCTCAAAAAAAAGTTGCCTTCCGTGTAACATTTTTCGGTATGTGTTCCAGAAACAAAATGGAAGAGAAAAATAAGAAAGAGAAAAGATGGAACCCAGCAAACATGGAAATTAAGCCAAGAAAAGGCCAAGAAAACACTGGAAGAATATTTCTTCTGCTTTCCTCTCCATCGTATGTGTTGAGTAAGAGTCATTCACCTTTATGCCCCTACATACAAGCCACGCCCATCAACTTCCTTCTCAGCATTTCTCAATTGGGAGTGACCAAAAAGTCCTTTCCTCTCAGTTTATGATGCAGTGAGGACATGAGCTCAAGAGCTGCAAGTGAGCCAGAGGTTCTGCCCCCCTGGCCCAAAAGGCTGATGTTGGTAGAGAGAGGCTAAAGAGAAAGTGAGAAGCAGGGAGATCATTTTATTTTTATTCTGTACCTCATTCTGTGTGTCTTTCAGCTGCTATCTTGCAGTAGATCACACAGGTTGCCATATAAAATGAAAGGCACCCCCTCCTCAGATCTGGGTATGGCCACTTGACTCGTATTGGCCAATGAGACATTAGCAAACCTGAAACAAGGAGAGGCTTAAACAGTTTTTGGTTTGGGGGCTTGCCCTCTCTGGCTGCTGGGAACCTTGCTGTTGACACACAAAGTGGTCAGAGCTGGCCACCTGGAGGATGAGTGACCAGGTGGTGCAGAGATCATGCAGACCATGTGAAGGCATCTCAGCTGGTGCTTCCTAGGCCATCCAGCCCCCAAGTGGCCTGCCAGCTGATTACAGACATACAAGTGACCCTGGGTGGGACAAGCAAAAGAATCACTCAGTTGAATCCAATTAATTGCTGACCCACAGAACCATGACCTAACAATTGTCATTTTCGGCCACTGAATTCTGGGATGGCTACTTACATGCAGCACTGGAGATAACTGATACCATTCCTCTCAAATACATACACAACACAAATCAATTTTCCATGTGTTACTGAAATAAAACAGGTGTTTTGTTCTCTCCCTCCCTCCCTTTCTTCCATCTTTCCTTCCTTCTCTTGCCATTTACAATGAAAAGAAGTCCTAACCAAAGTCATAGGCTTCTTTTGCTTGTATCATTGACTTGGCAATCTGTTCATCAGTTTAGTTTACTCTGTGACTTGAAACATGCTCTTGATCCCAAGCTCCCCCTCCCAGCTTCTACATTGCCATTACCCATCTAAGATTTGTCCTCACAAATTGCCGAAGGTCCTCCTCCGCTCTCTCCTCACCCACACCTACCAGGTTGGACCCCCTCCCCTCCCGGTGTCCTTTACCAAGGCCCTGTACCTGCCTCTTCCTTTTATCTCTTCTCTAGGCCAGCAGCTTGATGAAGTGATTCTCCAGGGTCCTAATTGCTGGCCCTACTGCCATCACTCTTCACTTGTCTGTGCAGACTTCCTCCTGCAAATGAGAGAACTGTCTCCCTGCCAAATGCCAACACTCAGCTTCCTGCCTGGATCTGGACTCTCTCTGGGCTGCTCTGTTCCCATGCTCTTACTCTTCTGCTTTCCCCTCTGCTGAGATACAGCTAGGTTTCTCTGGGAAGGTAGGCAAATGTCTCCGAGCTCTCATATCTGGGTGAGAAAGTGTATACAGAAGAAACAGATGGTAATTTTTAAAGTGACAAATCATGGGCAAATGTCTGCTTCTGGTGGAAGAACACTGACAGATATGTCACATGGACTTGTGAGGTGTGTTTGTTGCTTTGGGTGCTATAGACAATGAAACTTGTTCTCTACAGTATCAACCAGATATGTTAATGGTCTGTTCATATTCCCTTAGGACTGTCTATTTCCATCCCCCATAGCATGATATCCAACTGCCAATCTCTATATCTTTTGACCAGAGAGCTTTCTCTGGAGCTGGAGCCAACTTTGCTTGCATATGGAAAGCAAGAAATGCTGGAGAATTAGTCTTCCACTCTTACCCCTGCACAGTCATCCAATGAGGAATCAGGGTTGGTGTATAAATAACCCAGCTCTTTTGCCCCTCAGATTGGATGTCTCTGAGGAGTATATTTTCCACTGGCTCTCTAGGGTCTGCAAGTAGACTTCATCTCCAGTTGCACATAGTGGTAACTTAGTTGATAACATATTCTTTATTGTTTTCCTCCACTCCACCCCCATATAAATTATGAGACCTTGAAATTTTGCCTCAAAGTATGTATCTAGGAAAACCCAGTGGCCATAGCTTACCCATACAATGCATTATAGGACAGTGACTGGATCTAAGAAAGTGGCAACAACAGTTTAGAAGGAAAAGCAGCATAATAAAGATGATAAGGACTAGACACATGGATGGTGGATAGGTTAATATCTGCTGCTCAGCCCAATTTTCCCTCTGTCTGAAAGTGTTTCCTAATAATAGCGTAACTGAACCAAAGATAAATATGAGGGAAAGTTTGGGTCACAACCTGATACATTTATAATGTGGGCGTCTATTACTTTGCCCAATATTCATAGAGCAATAAATTGTGGGCTTTAATTTATTATAGATATGGGGCGATTTAAGCCTTATTTTCCAGACTTTTAAGGGGAAATGATGCCCTGATATGGTTGTTTATCTAAAAGGAAAGCATAACTTTAAAAAGATAACTAGAGGTATTCCAATAAGTGTATTCAAATATTTATGAAATATTGACTTTTGGGTTGTAGGCCAAAGCGCAGAGTTTAAATAGATTATTTGTATTGCCAAATGCCTTCAGACTTCATTGACTTTTTTGGAATTAGTACAAAAGTAGAAACTAAATCCAAATCTTGTACAGAGACTCTGTGTGGTCCAGGAAATTATGAGTCTTTACTTGTGCTATGAGACTTTACACATGTTTACTCTCCATCTTTCGGAAGAGTGAACAATCCAGGCATCTGGACTGATTGGGAAAGACCTGTATAGGGATCTATGATCGATTCTTCTAACAAAATGTGGAAAAGTTCTCAATAGTTTGGAATGATGAACTCATGAAGAAAAAACCAGCAAATTTGGTATTGCGAAGGCAATGCTGACCATTTGAATAAGGCTCCCTTTGCTTCCAGCTAGTAGTACAGTCATTGCTGTGTCAAGGATTTTGAGATACCTCAAGCATGAAAGGAAGGATAGGGAATCAAGTCTTCTGTACTTAAAAGGAAACATCTTAGAACTGCTCAAAATTAGCTTTGGCTTGCTTAATGAAATTTCCCCATTGTTGAGCAGCAGCTCACCAAATCCACAGCATTCAAATGGCAGCCTTTTGACTGTAAAAAGCCTTGAAAATGATAGAATATACAGAAATAAAGATTTTTATTCTCCCCCTAGGTTCACAAAAAGAACCAAACTGCCCAGCCTTTTAAGTAGGCTAAATATTAGAAGTATCCCGGGCCAGGAGGATGTGCTTTGTTTGCACAATACACAATACCTATGATAGAGGGCTCAACATTTCTCACAGAAACTCACTTGATGGTATCGCTGAAGTTTCTCCAGTGGTCTTTTCCTGAGAAGGCTTTTTCTCTTGAGACTTCTTCCCAGCTCTGGTTAAATTAATGTGCCTTTACTGGACAGAGATGAGAATGACAATTGCTTCTGTAAGCCCCTTCCATTCCCCTCTGCACTCATGCACAATCTTTGTGTTTTCAAAACTCTGCAAAATATCACTGTGATATCCACCATCACTTCCTTTATATCAACACATGCATAAAATTTGACACTCAGAGCTCTGCTTTCATCACCCACTCTCTATTTGTTCATCTCCCTTTGGTCTGAACAAGAGCACCACCAAACTTAACAGTCTCTGAAGCAAAAATCAATGTAGCAAACAGAGGGTCTCCTGATTCAAATTATACCAATGTCAGGTGCTGATGTGTGTAAATAATTAATTGTGTTTTCACTGGTAAGTCCAGTTTGATCTTCCATTGCCTGGTGACCCCTGAGGTCTGTGGCTCCCAGAGACACAGGAACATTTAGGAGTTGTTTTTTTTAAATGACCAACTCATCACTAATTTATAGATTACTGTGGAGTCAGGTGCACAGACTCAGAGTCTCATCTGTCACTCTTGGCAGCTCCAGTGTTAAGAGATGGCTACTTCCCAGAGATCACCAAAGGGGACACAGATGAAGGAAGCGGACAAAGTTGCTCAGGTGCCATAGAAGGGTTGTCTTTCAGGAGTACAAACATATCAAGGTAAAGAATGTCCTTCCCACCCAGTCAGACAAACTAGAAGGTGCTCCAATTATTTCTGAAAGGCAAAACTCCTTTGTATGCTGTATAGCAAAATACAATTTAACTGCTATCTCTGATCATTAAAATTCTTGGTTTTGTCTTCTCTCCTGTGCCTTCTAGAGTGAAATTTTTACCAGACTGACTGTACTAAGTTCACACTTGTAGCAAAGTACTATTGGTTAAAAAAGGGAGTGGTTTGCTTTCTTAAAAAATTTCAGAAAAATTTTATCTGGCCAGAAAATGATTTGAAAGACGAGGAAAATATTGGGAACTTAATCTTAGATTTGATAATTAACACACGTGTTGTGCCTTTTGGACACCAGAATTGAGTGTGGAGTTCATTTCCTTCCGATTGTTGAAAGTGTGTTGTGATACATGCACATATTGAGCTGTGATAGAAGGAAAAAGTGCAAACACTGAAAAGGCCGTTTGTTACATACTTTCAAGGAAAGCAACAATGACTTCAGGATGTATACTACATTCCCAAGTTATACACGATTTCCTGGACAGTGATAACAGTTTTCTGCACATGCTCTCAAGAATTCCATTTCCATAACAGCCAAGTCTGCGATCACACCCTGTGACCCCTTGGCCGTGTCTCTCCCAACCCGTGTACAAAGCTCTTTCTCAGGGAGCAGGGAAAGATGGGCTGTGCAAATAAACCCTAAAGCCAGCAGAATCTGGAACAAGTGCTGGTAGGATAAAGAAATCTCTGAGCATATTCATAAGGACTGCTTCTTTATGGAACTTTTCTATGTCACAGGGACACCACTGAGGCTCTGCCACATTCTGCAACTGTTGCTATGGCAAAGCATCTTGTGCTATTGACTACGGAGCACATTGTAGTGTTTAAGTCATGTAAATGATCAGGACACAAAGGAAGTGGCCCAAGCAGCCCCTGCTCCATCACCACAGGGCTGAGGTCTTTCTCCTTTGACACATGCCATTTATGCCGCATGGGAAGGCACTTTTTTTTAGAAAGCCTCACTCCCTGGGTGCTGCGAAATGGCCTTTGGAGACATTTATGAGATCTCCACATCTTTGAGAGTCCATTCTGCAGGGGAGAAAGAATATACAATGACAGAGCCCTTTCTTTTGTTTTAAGACCAGGATATTTCTATGCAAGTTTTGCATTTTCTACCTATTAATGCATTTTTTCCAGGCTGCTGGTCTTGTCTAATATTTCAACTTTCTGTCAGCTTCTGGCACTTAGAAGCAAATGAGAGTTTCTCTTTGTTTCCCACTTATACCTCAAATATGTGTTTTTAATTAAGTATTTTACTACAGCACCAATTCACACTGATTAGACATAATTACAGAAACAAAATATGCAGAATTCATTTTAATAATGCCTGCCACCTCTAAGGGAACAATGAGGATCTAATTTAATGATCTAAGTGTTGTTTGAAAGCAATGCAGAGTTTAAAAAATAGTAATATGTTTTTAAATGGAGATTATTGGTATTTTTGGATACAAATGTAAGATAAAATGCACTATTATTTAGGTGTCAATGCTAATAATTAAAAAATGAAGGCAGTATGTGTTTGTATGAAGAATCAAATTGTACCCTTAAGTGATAAAAGTTCATCCAGTGAAAACACTGAACTGTGCCACATGAAACTTGAAATGCTGTGTTAATTTGTAGCCCAATTTCTAAAGGAAATTTCAGCACTATGAAAATCTATAATTTTGGTAGCATTGTGTAGATGATGGTTTCCTGGTTTTGAGAATGTGCTCCGCTCATGAAAGACAGTATCTTTGGTGGAAGTTTTGTGAATGGCACACAGGGACTCTACTAGTTTTGCAAACTCGTGTGTGTCTTCACCTATTTCAAAATAAAAAGGTTTTTGCAAAAATCTATTTTCAATGAATAATGAAAATGTATGTTTCCTACTGACAGAGGAATGTGCTGTCTTGGTGGAGCTCAGAGAATTACTCTTATAGAACCAGATGACATTCTTCCCAGAAATTGTCTCAGCCTCCGGAATCAAAGGAATTTTGTACAATGAGTTAACTTTCTCAGCAAAAATTCTGTTTACCCCCTAACTTTAAATATACTCAGAAAAGAATTCTGTAAACAATTACTATTTACTTTTACTGCTTCAGATGTTCTTCCAGGAGCTTTTAAAGCAGTATTTACACTTCCCCTAAATCTGGTGACATAATTGGATCTCTCACTTTTGTTCTCCTTTAGAAAATTCTCCATAGTCAAAACCATTGATTTGCATTCCTCCCATTATGAGTGAAGTTCAGAGATTAAAAAATAAATAAAATATACCACAAACCAAAATTATATTTAACATAAGTATCTGTTCATATTTCTTTAGGGTATGATTATGTGGAGGGGGCTGAGTACATAATCATACAATTTCAGGATCAACAGGACCCTAGGAATCTCCTAATGCACCCTCAATATTAACACAATAGATATGCTCATGTGTGATGTTTATAATACATACCACTAATTTGGTAATAATTCTTTGCATTTCTACGGCATTTTGTAAGAGATCATCAGATCATACATGTAATTTTATTCTAATGTAATTCTGTGAGGTTGCTAGAGGCTACTGCCATTTTTCTCTCTGAGAAAATGGGCAGCTAAACTGCAAAGAGGTCCAGCCATTGGCCTAGTCTTGCCCTGAAGGCAATTGATGAGGATGGGGCTTATATCTCAGAGTCCATCCTTGATCAAGGTACTTCATTCTTGCTTACAACTTCCAAACTCACAAGTGTGCTTACACTGTCTTCTATATCTCCAGTAGTGCCAATTGGAGGAAACATTTACAAAATGATAACAGATTTTTTTAAACTAACAATTGCATGCATTTTGTGAATGATCTAGGCACACCTGGCTCAGTCTCATGATCTCTTTTTTTAAAAAAAAATAGCTTAGTTGAGATATAATTTATATACCTTGCAATTCACTCATTTAATATATACCATTGAATGGTTTTTAGTACATTCACAGAACTGTGCAACCATTACCACAATCTAATTTTAGACTAGCTTCACTGCCCAGAAAAGAAACCTTGAACCCAGTCACACCCTATTCCCTCATTCTCCACCCTCAGCCCCTTGTCACCACCAATCTATTTCCTCTCTTTACTGATTTGTTTATTCTGGATGCTTCATATAAATGGAATCATATGAGATATGATTTTGGCAACTAAGTTTTTAAATTTTAACATAGAGTAGCAGGTATCAGTACATCATTCCTTTTTCATGACTCAATAGTCTTCTATTAGTTGACTATACTACATTTTATTTATCCATTCATCAGTTGATTAACATTTGGGATATTCCTACTTTTTATTTATGAATAATGCTGCAATGAACATTCATGTACACATTTTTGTATGGACATATATTTTCATTTCTCTAGGATATGTACCTAGGAATGGACCTGATGAGTCATATGGTAATTTTGTGTTTAACACTGAGGAACTTCCAGCTATTTCCAAGCTACCTGCAGCATTTTACATTCCCACAAATAACCACTTTTCTTAACCTGAGCTGATAAAGTCACTCCGATGACCACTGCCAGTTAATAAACTTCAAAGTCCCTTCTGTTGCACACTCTGGCCCAGGTAGGTGAAAGCTGGAAAAGTGCAGTTGCTTCACCATGGTTTCCGAAAAGCCATCAAGAATTAGAATGGAAGGCCGGGGATTTAGCTCAGTGGTTTCACCGCCTGCTGTGCAAGCACAAGGACCCAAGTTCGATCCCCAGTACAAAAAAAAAAAAAAGAATTAGAATAGAAAACAGAAATTAAGAATGTGCTTATCAATTCTGCACTGCCTACTGGTAAGGAAATTTAAAACTCTAAGTTGCACCAAATACACACACGCACAATTTCAATTGCTTGCCCCCAAATAAAAGCAAACCAAACCAACCAATCAGTCAAACAGAGCCTCCTAACACCAAGGGCGTTTGATCCTCCATCAGCATCTCCAGAAGGAGTGGTACCCGGTATAGAATATTTGAACTGTTTTTATTTTCCTTTGCTCTTACCTGTGACCTGCATGCCCTGATTTCAACCAAGCCAGTAAAAAGCCAGAAGGGACAATTGTTGGGATTTTTCTCCTGTTTCATTGCTTCTCCCTGTATCACTCTTAGTTCCTATTGTCAGGTAAACTTTCCCACTGGGGAACAAACTCAAGCAGGGGTGGCTGGGAGGTATAGAGTAAAAGTGGTAGGGAGAAAGAGGGAGAAGAAATGAGTTCAGAGAAAAAAAGAGGAAGTGAAATAAAGAAAGAGTACTTCACCACAAGGCGAAGGTCAAAAGTGAGGAAGGGGGGCAGAGAGTAGGAGAAATGAGCCCATGGGAGGATGATGTCAGCAAGCGACACGCTCCTGGGATCTTCCCAGGCACCCCTGAGTCTTCTTCCTCTTGAATTGTGCAATAATTTGTTGGCAATAGTCAAATCAAGTTTGTAAATGATGTCAAAACTTAGCAGAAGATACCAGTAGTTTACAGCTTTACAAATTGAAATTGAAACTCAAATGCCCTTGATAAATTGCAAAAAAAAAAATCACTACAGAGTATATAGAAAATATCTCCTCTGGGTTATGAAATAGCAACAAATAGAAAAATCAAATTGTTTTTCAGTAGCAGAGAAATAAGCCATGCAAACC
This sequence comes from Heterocephalus glaber, assembly GCF_053883595.1. Classification (NCBI taxonomy): domain Eukaryota; kingdom Metazoa; phylum Chordata; class Mammalia; order Rodentia; family Bathyergidae; genus Heterocephalus; species Heterocephalus glaber. The sequence goes on along the minus strand of NW_028258369.1, from coordinate 20,082,001 downwards.
AGCTAACTAATAACAAGCACCAATTCTAAAAAAGAACTGAATATGGAGATACACTACAGTATTGGATATTTGTCCTCAGGAAATCTTGTCATTCAAACTATCTCAAAGGTACTCTGCCTAGTCCTGAGTGCCACAATTAAAGAGGGGTGTAAAGAATTTGGAAAGAGTTCAGAGGAAAATCACAAAGAAGATCAAAGAATCAAAAGGGACCTCAGAAGCGTCAAGGAGCTGGAAAAAATTTATCCTGAAGAAGAAAAGATTGTGGAGATAACTTAATTATGGTCCTCAGCTAAATGAAGAGCTTTTTATAGATGGCTACCTGTTTTTCAATGGATGGACAGAAAGACAAGGGTCTTACACATGCAAAATGGAAAATTTCAGTTAGGTATGAGGAATTATCTACCATGATAGTTGGTAAATTATGCAGCGGGCTCCTGATCATGGATGGGAATAAAGAATATACTTTTCTGATGGTTTTAAAATATAAGTAAGACTCTCACATGGTTGGGGTAGTTTATATAACTTGCTACTTAGAGTTGAGGTTGAAGCTGGGGAGTGGGTATAGTCTAATGTTATAGAAGAATACAGTCTGATACTTTGGTTTTGCATCAATTGCCTGGCCAATTTTTCCCATTTCCAGGGCTTAATATAAAATGCCTTCCCTGGCAAACTACTGTACTTTGAGATGGAGCCATTTCATCTATGAAAAAGAGCTCTGGATGTTACGTTTTTAAAGTGGGAATTTTTTCAAGAAAAAAGTCAGGAAAATAAGACCCTCAGGGGTGGGGGTAGGGTAAGGCATCTCAAAGTGCATGCTGGGATGAGGTCTAATTAAGATGTTGACTGAATCTATGCTAATCATGTCCCACCAGACTCTGCTGGATTAGTATGTAAATTGGTAAACTCTGTTCTGAAATTGCCCTACCAGCTGAGGTCTAATTACTGACTAGACATAACAAATAATAATGGGATTTGTATTTTAGGATGTTTCATTATGAAAATACATGTCTGGAAAAAAATACCAGTTGCATTGCACAGAAAAAGATTTCATAATTTTTTTATTAAGAGTTTATGAAATTTTACACCTTTATAAGAATTCTAGGAAAAGGGGTGGGTGGAAGAAGTCCTTTTGGAGAACTGGCATTTGTGAAGGGGGACCAGAGTCACAATGATGAATTCACTGCTTGAGTAATTTCCCCAAAGCTTCTCAAAGCCTAATTGTTTTATTGCTGATACACTGCATCTTGTGAGCTTTTAGTTCTATCACCAAAAGAACTGGAACTCATCCATGAAGAATAACCAAGATGCCATGGACTTAACTCCTCTGTAGCATGCGTTCAAATGGAATTAAAAGCAACAGGCAAAATATATTTGTAGAAAATGAAGCCTCTAAAATAATCTTTCAGCACTGAATTATCCCATGCTATTGAAATCATTAAATGTATAAGTCAGAAAGTGGTCAGTTCAGTTCTGAAGCCAGAATGCATATTGCATGTGGTTTTACAAAAAAAGCAGCTCAAGCTCTAGAGGTAACTGAGAGGGCGTCTTGGGATAGAAACCATTTTGCAACCATTTATTACATTATTCCATGGTCCATCTTTTCTAAACAGGAGTTTAGGAAGAGATGTAAGCAAAGTTTTAGAGAGCTGTGATAGCTGTCTGTATTTCCTGACCATATTGCTATTAGCCACATCTTTTTTTTTGTTTGGTACCGGGAATCAAACTCGGGTCCTTGCGCTTGTGCAGCAGGCTGCAAAACCACTGAGCTAAATCCCTGGCCCTAGCCACATCTTTTTAAAGGCTTATGGGTGATCATCAAATCTTTATTAGGTTGTACATTATAAAATAAATTATTCATATCATTCTAATATATATTGATGTTTTTATAGTCCTCATGCCCATGTATAGTAAACAAAGCTATTGGCATATCATTTTTATTTAAATTTAGGAAAGTTTTCTCAAATGAAAATATAAGGCTTAAAAGCCTATTATGTTCCAATTTCTCACTTTGCTTGAGTCTATACAGTGTATTATAATTGAGGGAAAGTTTACATAATTAGCAAACATGGATGATTCCTTTATACTTATAAAAAGTTTATAATATTTGCTTTTATTTTGTGATGAAGGAATAGATATTATCAAGTAAAATTCAGTGAGCAAGCTTGTGTTTGCAGCAGCTTTAAGCCTCTCTGCATTTGAAGTTACGTATGTACATTAAAATTACATTTGCTCATCACCTTAATATAAATTAACAAAATGTTAATTTATCCTTGTGGTACAAAACTATAGGGAAGAACAACACAATGCTACTGTAATACAAGGATATCCAAACTTTGCATTGGAAGTTCATCAAATTAAATATTTTTAATTGAGGGCTCAAGTTGTCACCAGAGATCTTATAATATATCGGTAACTATCTTTTTTAGGTTTCAACTTAGGGTTTTAGCTTTTATTTTTCATAAATCTGAAAAATCTAAGATACACCAGGAGCCATTTGATTCCCTAGTGGTAATAAATTTGAACAAACTTTCCCTTTCAATATGCTACTCTGTTCCCAACTTTAAGCATTGGCACTGCGTTTGCTTGATGACATCATCTTGTAAGCAATATATCACCGAAAACATTAAATGGCATTTCTCCATGCCCGAAGGCACCTACCAGTAATTACATATTATTTCATATTAAAACTAATTGTGACCTATTCTAAGCATTAAATTCAGATACTCTGGGATGCTAATTCTAACTCTATTCCTTTCTTGTCATGAGTTTTGAGAGAAGTCACCACGCTGTTAGAACATTTGGAAGGTTTACAGAAAATGTTTTGCCAACATGTAAGGCGAATAGTATTAAGCCTGAGCAGATGTCTTCTTGAATCTCTCAGGAGTTGGTTACTGAGCTACTGGGTAAACCTCATGGTTGTTGGAATTTTCACTTTGAAGCAGATTATAGTTTCAGAGAGTGATCATTTTGACAAATGGACTTTGGTATTCTCTATCATTAATGCAAGCTGCAGATTATCTTGATAAATAGGAATATTAGTTTGGTTAACAGATACTTAATTGCCCCCCAAAAGTGCTTGACTTTGGTCATAAGGACATAATTAGACTCTTTTGGTTTGGTGTTTTAAGTGGAGAAAAATGAAGTCCTTCCTCCAGGGCTCTACAATATCTGTTTTACCTGAGTAGGTTCAAGAGCCTGCGAGCAAGTCATCCAGGGTAAAGGGGAAAAGCCAGGAGTTTGAGTGTGGTTGTGCCAGTCTCTGAGACCTTCCTTCTGCTGTAAAGAGGGTCTTTTATTCTGAACAAGAATTTTAAGGAATAAGTGCTATCAAGTGTGTGCTCAACAACATACAGTAGGTGCTAAACAAATGGTTTGTTAAATATATGTCCAATAGAAAAGGATGATCTAGCTATAAAAAATTTTCTTCTTCAAAAGGAATTTGTTACTTAATGATTACTATAGATGTTTTTACAGTCCACAGGCAGACATTTTATAATTTCACATTAATGCTTCTACAAAATTATAGAATATTTTAATGAAGATTAAAAACTGAATGTAAAAAGAAGTTTGCATACATCTTTCCTGGCAAAGATTATCTTTTAAAGACCACCTACAATGAGTGATACTCATATCTCACATACATCAGGCAGCCCCACCCAATAGCTAATAATATTAATGAAGATTAACCATATTAAGACACCAGCACCTTACAAAGTGTACTCATCATTTTAAGATTCCTGAGGCATTTGAACATTTCACTTAAAGAGATTCACACTGGTATGTTGAACCAACCTTCTTTACACATGCACATAGAAGAATGAGACGCCTTGGGATCCCAATTTCACTCTGCTGTTATTTTGGAGTATTGTCATTAGCATTTCATGGGAGAATGTGTGGAAGGTGCCTGCCCCTTGAGTCAGCCTACGAGCAGAGAGAATGCCCCTGCATCTCATCATCTTGACCTTCTCATGGCCTTGCTTTTGCCTGCTCCTTTATGGAAAAAGACTACATTCTCGTTTTAGGGCCTTGGAACCGTTTAATTTTAGATCATCTATTTTTTATGATTGCAATATGTTTTTTTTTCTCAGTGTGGATATAAATTTTCAGAGAGCGAGGAAATAAGACCTTTCTCTAATTTTGCCCTCAGGCCTTCTAGTCTAGTGCTCTGTATAAATATATTTTATCATGGATCACACCCCCTTGATGGCCAGGAGTCTACAAGAATTGGCCCCAGAAAAATTCACAGCTCATCTTTTAAAAATGTTTGTTCAGTGCTGAGGATTGAACCCAGTGCCTTGCACATGCCTGGCACGATCTGTCACTGAGCTACTCTGCCATTCCCTCACAGTTCAACCTGATAGCAGTAATTGCTGTCCTTATGCACCCACTTTGGAAATGTACAGATAACTCTCATAAAAAAATCTTATAAATTATAAATGATACTTTAGCTAGGCACCTGAGTGGATGAATTAAAGTGACGAACCCTGGAGCCAGATGACTTGATTTCAAATCTCTTCCATCCCCTTGAAAATATCTACAACCTAGGGCATATCACGTAACTTTCTCTGCCTCTGTTGAAGTATGGGATGACAATGATAGTAATATCTACGTAAGAGGGTTGAGATGAAGATTAAATGTGATTGTGCTTGAAATAAGGTAAAATATTCAATAAATGTGAATTCTTGCTACTGTTATTCTCAGTATCTTCACAGATGTATTTTGAGCTACATAAGGGAAGAGGTATTTTGAGCCAGTGCTGTAGCCACAACTCTTAGGACAGAGTACACTGTATGTATCCCAGAATTGCCCATCCTCTCTGCTTCCTCATTATCCACCCAAGTTATCCAAGTTACAAACTTCTTCCTTTCTTAAATTCTTCCCAGGTCCTCTCTACCAACTCTGTGACAAGCCATATTCTCAACCTCTGTCTCTTGCACTTCACCTGGGATCCTAGTTGGGCCTCCATCTCCAGCGCTCTCAATGTGAGCTTTCTAACATGGAAACCCAACCACCTCACCCCTTGAAATGTTTCTCTTGAAATCTTTCCACAGCTGCCAACTGTCTATAAGATCATGGAATAAGTGAATATCAAGTACATATAAAGAATGGTGCAATAGTCAAAATAATAGCCTTCTACAGATGTCCACATTCTGATCCCCAAAACCTGAGATGCTGAAATAGGAAGAAGATTCCTCAGGTCCCTGGGGGGCTCAATGTAATCACTGCTGACTTTATAATGGAAAGAAGGAGGCAGAAGGGTCAATGTCATAGAAGCCAATGTGACAAGAGAAGTAGAGGCTGGAGTGATGCGAAGCTATGAGTCAAGGAATGCCAGTGGCCTCGAGGAGTTGGAAAAACAGTGAACAGATTCTACTCTACAGCTTTCAGAAGGAGCACAGCCATGCTGACACCTGGATTTTAGGCCCATTTGGGGTTTTAGGCCTTCAGGAATACAAGAAAATAAATTTATATCATTTATATTGTTAATAAATTTGTGGTCATTTGTTATAGCAGTGATGGAAACCAAGAGACAAAGCAGTTGGGTAACGTTGACGAAATAAATGTGTTGAGGTAAAATATGACTATATTACGAGTGGACCAAATTAACTGACCAATACATTTAGAGGTCTTTTGTAAGCCAGGCTCTTTTGCACTTGGCTATAATCTCAGCCTTCTGGGGACTGAGGGAGCAGTATCTTAAGTTTAAGGCTAACCTGGGCTACACAACAAGTTCACAGCCAGTTTGGACTACACAGTTAGCCCTGTCTCAAAAAAAAAGTCCTTTGAAAAAACTGATGTGCCATGATTTTCTTTCCCGCAACCAGTAGCTTCAGTTGGGAGCAGAGGATTCATTTCCCAGGTTTCTACAACCCCGTCCTTTCTTCTGCCCACCTTCTGGAAGCAGAAAGTGAGGTTAGGTGGGTAAGGAAACCCAGCTCTCTATACAGAGGAGACAAAATTATGGACCTGAGTGCACGTGGGCTGGAGCCCCCTCCTGTATACCTGGTGAAAACCAGAGCAGGTGTGGCCAACACCCAAAGCAAACTGACTTTTCATTTCTCCTAACCCAGTAAATATAATATGCTTACTCTATATTTTCATCTACCATATTGCTTCTACCTTGCTGCTTCAAAAGCAGTTTTGACACAGATATTTGTACAGTGCTTGTCCTGTTTATAGTTACACATTTTGGTTCCCTTCTACAAAAGAAGTTAGGGAGTTGGCAGAAGCTGTCAAGGCAGAGAGACTGGAAGCACTGAGGGAAGATGTAGGGAATTACTAAAGGATATGGAATCCAAGAAGAAAGACATTGGGTGGTAAGAGAACAGTATAGAAACAGGCTCAAAAGTGCTTTAGTAAAGCAGAATAGATGTAGGTTTTCTACTTGTAGGAGTGCACAATTTATTTCAGCCTTCAATTCTTAGGGCCTTATTCTCCTATCTTTAAGATGGGTAAAATATCTATTTTGCACTATTCTTGGGAAGAGTAAGGGCTTGCATATTGCTATAGGGACCAAGGCCATATCTGGTACATGGTATACTTACAAAATGTCAATTTCTTTCCCATGGTTCCTTTTTCTTATTGACATTATTGCAAAGAATATACAATTGTGATATGGCATAACATTTAACAAAATTGTCTAACAGGAAAAATTAGTATATCACAAAATAAGAAAGAATAATATTTATTAGCTATAAAGATTAAGCTTGCTGTAAGGTTTAGGTCTATACTTTTCCAATTTGTGCGATTGTCAGATTAATTCAGGAGAAACTTTTCTTTTGAATTATTTAAATGCCCAGCAACGAGAGGAACCCACAGAGGGTCGTGTGCAATGTGATAGGATTATTGATTAACTCAGCACTCAGGTTCTAAATAGCCAGTAAGATATTTTAATATATCAACAATTCAGGAGAATTAACATTTTCTGTTGTTGCTGAAAGCACGTTTGCAATTGAGCCACCTGAGCAGGCAAATGATTGCAAGAACCGCAAAAGTTGGTCTCTCCCTTGCAGCTTTGGCTGCCTCTGCAGACAGCCTCACCAAAACAAAGTCTTCATCTCTCACAGCAAGTGCACGCTGGGCCTAGGAAACCCAGGCACTCGATAAATACAAGCCAGAGGAATGAGAATCTCAGAAAGCCCTAGTGAAGAATGACTGGAAAAAGTATTTTAAAATATCAACCTGGAAAGAAAATCAATTCTAATAAACTCCATGTTCTCAGGCTCAAACATTATGAAGGTGAATAGACTTTGAAACAGGAATGAGCATGGGGCAGAGAATAGTGACTGGCATTGATCAAAACCTGAAAGCCTCCCAGGGGTCCTCACAGTCCATAGATAAATTGATTAACTGTTATCTCACACTCAGGACCCCCAAATTAACTGCCAGCCTTCTGTAAACAATTCAAGGCGAAGATGAAACCATTTGGTTGAATTAGCATTTTCAGTTGGTAGAAGAATGAAAAACTGAAGTTGAAAGAGAATTGACTTTCCTTTTTTGATGAAAGATATGTTAGGCAAATAATGAATTTATTTTAAAGAAAGAAAGTGTTAGTAAAGGTTTTCATATTACTATGCATTCAAAGAAATTTATTTAAATAGTTAGATATAGTTCTATAGTTTTTTTTAAAACAACTGATTTTTACCAATTAAGTAACTGGCACACACTTTAAAATATCTTAATAATCAGGTCATCTTAAGACTCCAGAAATAAGAAGAAAAATTCTATTGACCTAGTTTCAATTTTGCAGTCAAAATTATGGACCTGGATAATTAGTGTTGAATCTTGTTACTTGATCGCTGTTTTTCTGATGGGCAGATTCAGCTGGAATGGTAATAAGTGTATTGTTTGCCATATGTTGTGATTAGAAAGGCAGCAACTGCCACGGGAACTTTGCAGAGAGTGAGGGTTTTAGTTTTATTCTAGTGAGGAGGGTAAAGTGCTGAGAACTCCCTAAATTAGACGGCACCCAAACTTTCTCAGGACAACAGCAGTGATGATCACCCGTCTGGAGATGGGAGAGGGACGGGCTGGTTTTCAGGAATTTGGTTCACGGCTACTAGGAGAGGCTTCGGGACTTGTCCACCACAGAATCAGCAGCCCAGCCCTCGATGCCCTGCCACTGTTCCCCGCTCCCCACACCCCTACCTCTGAAAGCACCCTCGGAACATTTGTAGCTTGCTTTGGGGGTAATTTGCCTCAGATGGAATTAACATGTTTCTAAAGTACTCAGGTTCAAGTTTCCCGAGAAATAATAAACGGACACATAGGATGTGTGTGTGTGCGCGCGCTCACATACAAATGATATGCATACTATCTATCTTCACACAAACACCGAAGTCGATCCTAAGAATGACGGAATGGAATGAGCGCACGAGAAACAACACTTGCCAAGTCAGGCTGTAGGAGCGAGCTGATGCTCTGTAAAGGTGGAAGGAACTGTGTGCTACCTATTCTTTTTGGTTCTGGGACAGGATCCTCATTTCTTTCTGATGAGAACACTCGCCGCATAAGAAATGCAGGCTATAAACTTCTTCACGACTAACTCCAAATTCCACTTTCCTCATTTCAGGCGGAACACTCCCCCTGCTCTTACGTGGTCTGGAAATCACTCTCGGGACTGTTGGGCTTACCAGCAGTGGATGGTTACAAAACAGGTGAAACATGTGAGGGGAAAATACCTTCTCCCAGGAAACAGATGACTGGGCATTTTCCAGAAAGGCCTGACTTCTCTCCCACCTCTATGCACTTGTACCCCCAAACTGATGAAATTTAGATCCAAATGCTTTAGAATGTGATTATCATCTAGATAAGTGCATTCAATATGGGGCCTAGCCTGTGCATGTGTATGCATTTTGTTTTAGCCCGTTGCTCAGAGGAATGCTAATCAAGTATGGGAAAAGTAAAATTGTTCTGCAGCTACCATAAACAGAACCTTGTTTGTGTGCCAGAAACAGCCCCTTTCCCATACACTAGGCAGAGACAATGCAGGATGTCCCCAGAATCGCTGACCAACGTCCCTTCCCTTCCCTCCGACCTAGCACTTCAAAAGGCAATGGCAGTAGTATCCCAGAGCAGTAGGGGAGAGTAGTCTTACCGCTTGGTCCAATGCAGCTGAAGAAAACCCCGGCTGAGCTGCTCAAGGCCAGGCCCCTGGGTTCTCAGGGCCACTTGACAGAGGGCACTAGGGGAGCTGAAGTCAGCCTTCGCTCTGTTTGCTCTTCCCAGCAACCTCTCCCAGGATTTTTCTCACAAAGCACTCCTATTCTCTAATCCTCTCACAAGGAAAAGCGGCACAAACACCAAATGACTTCTGCAGAAGCACTTCTCCTGGGGAGCGGGAGGGGAGCAAGCACAAGGAGGACGCTGGCTGGTGTTAATTCCCTCCAGGCCAATCCTCAGAGAGGCTTCGAACCGGCCCTCTGGACTCTCCACCGCCTAGAAAACAAAGTAGGAGGGAGTGCAGGGACAGGCCAGGCAGTGACCAGGCACGCAGCAGGAGTTGGCTCCCTCCTGTGCCCTCCCCACACCTCAGTGTCTCTCAGGGTGCACAGGGTGCAGCTTAGAGCTGCACTGAGTGTGACGCCCCTCAGCTCTCACTTCCTCTCAGATCAGAAAGACTCGAGTTATGTAGCAATCAGCTAGAAGCTGCCCACATTCACCTTGCCCTTTTGGACCCCCTGACAAAACACAACAGCCAATTGTTTCTAATTTCTTCTCCAAACTGGCAATGCACTGAAACCGCAAGAAAAAGTGGAAAATCAAACACGGAAACATGCATCTATCTGCACTACCAAAGATACTGAGGATTACTATTTTTACAAAAATTCATTTGAAAAACCCATCTTTAAAATGGCAAATAAAACGAAATCTCATTGCTAAATTATAAGGCGTGATGACTTTTTAAAAAACAGGTTACCTTACCTTTTAAAGTTAACCTTATCTTCCCAGGACAGGAGTCACATTTCCATTTCAAAATCATATCCACACTTTATAAATCCAAATCTCCTTCTAACTTACGACAAATATCTTACATCTATTTCTGATAGACTATATGCAATGTGGAATTCTTCCCTTTCCCTTCCAGTCTGTAAAAAGAAGGCTTACCTTTGTACTACATCATTTAAAAGCAGAAATGAATAAATCACAGCAGAGACAAGCACATGGCACAGTTCTACATTTCGAAATGAGGGCTGTTTGCCTTGGAGTCATTATTTCTGAGGGGCCGGCTGTGCTTGCGCCTGTTTTCGGCAGCATGCCACTGGGCCTTTGAAACAATATGAATCGCATTCATAGTATCAGCCCCTCTGCGTACTAACACTTCAGATGCCCAGCTGGGGCATGCCGCCTCTTTCCCTCGTGACCTTGCATAGAATCAGAGGTGACGGTTTGATGGATGAGCTTCCCAAGAGACAAAGCATTCTGTGACATCACAGTTCTGGCTGCGCCCCCACCTCAGGCCCCCATCCTGTCTCTCCTCTCAGCAAAAATTTCCTCTGCTTGGTGACAGCGCAATCTCAATAGCAAAAATAAGCCTGGGGTACATAGCAAATGCTATAACTTCTCTGTCCTTCCTAACTTCAATTTTCTGATTCCCCTTTGCTGGGGGAAATGGAAGTAGGATGAGAGATGAATGGACTGTGAAGAGAATTTAGACAAAACTGTAAAATTGCAGAAGTCAATATTTTAGAAGTGTATAACCTGACAGCGGAATGATAACCTCCAAAAGGAGTATTTTACTTTTTGTATGATTTTGTTTTTTGTATCGCCATTCAACACTTGTACACTAATACTAATATCTGTGATATGCAATTGAAGAGCTGTTCAGTAAAATTATATGTCAACAACTGCAAAGCTATTTAAAATATCTGTGTAAAGGCTTTCAAACTTACTGAAACTCCTTAATTTAATATTTTGCTAGATGCTAAAAGATTTTACTTCACCTCATTATCAAGTAATATATTTGCTCTATTTCATGTCATAGTTGTTCTCTGTACTGGTATGTGCTACCAGTCTTACCACTTAAAATAATACTTGGTAAATCCATTTGAACTTCTGATGCAAACTTCCTTGCAAATAAAAGCTCTATATCTTTATGACTCTCATCCTTGGCTCTATTCTTTTCATCTAATCTTTATCTCAGATGTTCAGCACAAGGAGAGTAAAATTCCAGATGCATCTATATATAAACCTACTATATATATGTATACTTTTTTTTGCAGGACATAGAAATTTATTCAAAGTCCAGGTAGAGACTGGCTGGCTGCCTTCTACAATGTGAACAGCAAGAAAGGTCTAAAGGAAAGGCCCGAGTTTGTTATAAAACAGTTTTAATCAGTTCTTCCCATTACAAGCCATCTGGATGGGCAAATGGAATGCGTGGCCAAGGCTTGCTGTGTGCAACTGAGCCTGTAACTGCCGTTATCAAAATATACATCTGTCACGAGTGCTTGAGAAAGAAGAGGAAGAAGATGAAGACAATGAAGATGACGAAGACGATGTATCTGAGGGCTCAGAAGTGCCCGAGAGTGACAATCCTGCAGGTGCCCAGCACCTCCAGCTTAGTGGCCAACGTGGCCCTCCGAGTGCTAAGGAGAGGGTCAAGGAGTGGACGCCCTGTGGACCCCTCCCAGGGCAGGACGAATGTAAACAACTTTGACGTGCTGCCTCCATGTCTGACAGCAGGCATAAAAAAAATCACAAATATTTACACCCTTGCTACACTCCACTGTGGACTCAGGATCTGAGGAGACCCCTGCCTGCTGCTGCTGGGCTGCCCAGAGGGTGGTGGAGGGTGCAGAGGGCTGGATGCTGGTCCCACCGCCTGGGCCCCAGGATCAGAGGCAGGCAAGCAACAGAAATAAAACTTTGGTCCAAAATGTGAAGGAAAATGAAACACCCCAAAACAACTTTTGCTGTTTGTCTAGGCAGATTGCAAGTGGAGCTGGTAAGGCAATGGCAGGTAAAGGAAGGTGGGCGTGTGCCAGCCCAAGCCCTGTGAGGAGACCTGGCTCCTGAGCGTCAGGGATCCCCAGCTCCAGAGACTAGATCCTCCCTGTGACTTCATTAATTACAAGGAATAAAATAAAAGTACAGCATACAAAGTAATCTATATAATCTATATAATCTATCTGTATCTATATATCTATCTTGTTTTTACCTAAGTATTTATCTATATTTGTGTCTATATCTATATCTATCTATGATCAATAAACCTATCTACATAAAAGTTCAAAAACGCTCTCATGGAAAAAACCAACATTAGTCAAAAGAAATGACAAATCCTCAGAACAGAGCACAGTTCTCTTTCATATGTGATAAGTGCTTAAACTTTGAAAAGAGAAAAAGCTATTGCCCAGGAGAAAGCAGACAAAAGTTATGAAATAAAAGGAGACATTAAAGGAGCCCTTAAATATTCTAAAAGGTGTTCTTTCTTACTTGCAATAAAATCAGTACAAATTAAAACTGCACCTAACCAAAAAAAAAAAAAAAAAAAAAAAAAAAAAAAAAAAAACTACGCCGAGGTATCATTTCTCATCCAACTGAGTGGACTAAAACCCAAGGTGGGCCCCATTCACCATTGACGAGGCCAGGGGAAAGGACACTCTCATAGGTCATGGTGTGAGTACATTACACTACTACCAATAAAGAGGGAATTTGACAATCTGGAACAAATTTACAGATGCATGGACCTTTCTGCCTAGCAATCACCTGCTTCTAGGTACCTATTGCACACAATTGCCCAGACGAGCAGAAAATGTCACATACTCAAGAATGGAAACCATACCAATGCCCAGCAGTAAATTGATGACCTGTGGCATATCTACCTGGTAAAATACTACAGGACAGGCAAAAGGAGAGACTATCAGATCTCTACATTCTAACATGCACAGATGCCCAGGAATGAATACAAAGTGCTGAAGAGGAGTGTGGGACTGAGACAAAGGAAGAAAAAAAGAAAAGAAAGAAACTCTGAGAAGATAAACACAAATCTAATAGAAATAGTTATTGTAGGGGGAGAGAATGAAAGAGGTGGGGATTGGGAAGGGCAGAAATAGACATGACAGTCCCCTGTGTTTTGCTCATCTTCTTATGTCAGGGCTTGACAAACTATGGCCCTCTGCCTGCTTTTGTCAATAAAAACATATGGCAATGCAGCCACACCCACTCATTTGCATATTGTCCCTGGCTGCTTTGGTACCACCGTGGCAGAGTTGAGTGGTTGCATAGTGGACTGCAGGGGCCATGAATCTGAGTGGTCACCATCTGGCCCTTTACAGAAATCATTTCCTGATCACTGTGTAACGAGAGTTTTACCATAATCCAAGCGACAAACCTAAAGGACAGGGGAGACTTCTCTGGTTTCTAGTTTAAAGGGTTCAAGTTGAGGTTATAATACAGCACTTGTGTTCAATTTCTGGCTGTCCCTGCCTGATTACTTTGCTTCCTTGGGCTTGCTTTCCTCATCTATCAAGTAGTGACAATAGTGCTAACCCCTTAGTTTTGTTATGAAGCTTAAATGAAACAATGAAAATGAGTGGGCAAGCATGTTATAAATGACTACACACACTTATGATGTTAGTATTACTAATATTATTATATGGGAAAGTGATAGGTAATACACACATGTAATTAGGAAAGGATTGAGATTAGAAGAACTGTGGTACTTGCAAAATTTACAGTACTTATTACAAAACATTGCCTTTCACCTTTTCTATGCTTACCATTTTTAGATAATAATCATACCTCAGCTCTCAGCTATTCTCCACAACTGGTGAGGACGCTGCCTCTGGTCATCTGATGATATTGATTTAGAGGGAAAGCCCTGCTTAGCATAATGTCTTCAGATTGCAGTAGAATTATTTGTAGACTTGAAGATATCTTTAAGTCTAGCAGCTGTAATTCATCCATAAAGTTTACTATACTATGAAGAATGGTATAAGTGACCCGGTATATTTGAGATTCGTCTGGGGATTGTATGTGACAAACTTAGAATCAGATTTAAGTAATACACTTATCTCTGAAATTCATATTTATGTGATCACTTGTTTTATTTTGAATATTTGAATGTATCACCTTGGACTTAAAAGTTAGAACTTCTTTATCATAGAACTATCAGTGGTTTTCCTATACTCAGAGATCCTATTCCTTTTCAGTAACTGAGTTTATAGTGATTGATTTTGCCAAAGCGTTTTAGGTGTAACTGTTTCTAACCATATGTATTTGTGAGCTGCTAAACTAAATCAATCAAGTGCCGAAAGTCACACCAAAGTCCCTTAAAATTTGCATATCCTTTGACCTGCACTTCTAGGAAATTAATATTGAGGGAATGATGTTACCCATGTTATTGCGTTCAAAGATGTATGTAAAAGTGATGTTCATCTAAAAATAAAGAATTGGCTATAGGGCAACCCACTCGGGACCCCTCCTGTCTCTCAGGAGCTATTCTTATTCCCCATTTCTACTCCTCAATAAACTTTCCTACTCTTAAAAAAAAAAAAAGAATTGGTTACAAAACTTGTGGCACAGTTATTCAAAGGCATTTTGCTCTGCCTATTGTTTACTGCTGTGTAACAAACCACCTGGCCACTTAGTGACTTAAGCCACATGCGCTGTGCTCACAAATGTACAATTTTGGAGGACTTCAGTGGGTATTGCTGCCTCGGGACTATTTGCCATTGGCTGCCGTGACTTGGAAGTCAGACACTGAAGATTTGCTCATCACACGTTGACAGTTGATGCTAGCTGTTGTCTCAGACCTCATCTTGGACGGTCAGCCTGCACAGCTACACACATCTTCTCCGTGTGGCTTTTGCTTTTCCACAACATGCTGGCTCAGTTCCAAGGGTGAGAGTCTCAAGAGAGGGTTAGGCAGAAGCCAAATCACCTTTTACAGTCTCTCTTCAAAGTCACATGGTATCAGTCGCCAGATTGAAGCAATCATAAAACTTCACTCAGGTTCAAGGTAAGGGGACAGAGACCCTGCCTCATGGTAGGGAAGGGCAACGTTAAAAAAAATGTGGAGAGTGGATGGAAAGTTTGCTGTCACCATTTTGGAAAGTTCAGTTTTTCGTAATTATGCAGCAATTAAAGTGAGAGAGCAGATCCAAATTTATTGACATCTAAGAACATTTAAATGACAGTAAATGCTAAATCGGCAGAGTGGCAAATGTGGTGCCACATTCTAGAAATAGCCTGCCTCTTAGTTGACACTCAATAAGCATTGCTTGGATAAATCTTTATGTTTATATCTTACATTGGAAAAAATCTGTGAGAAGCTACAAACCAAAATATTAATATTGGTAATTCTGTGATGAGATTTTAAGTTAACATTTTAAAGACAGGGAGTTTATAATATTCTTATAATGAACATGCAAAGAAAATTAAAAGGCATTTCAAAATGGACCTCAGAGGACAATAACCTGAGTTAACTGTCAGAAAGGTTGACCTAATTTTTTTTAGATAATTGGAAGCTAATTAGAACGCTTCCTGGCAAAGAATATTTTCTTTTTTCTACTTGTGGGAAGGATTTATTGTTTGGCTATATGGAAACATTTAATTGATGAAAAGTGTCTAAAGTATATAAGGGATATAAAAATAAGAACTTTCTTTGGCATTTGTAATAACAAATGAACCACTAACAACATAAAATGCAAGTTTAAAAAAAAACATATTTTACTAAAATAAATATAATTTGTCTCCTAATTGGTTATACCTGATTGAAGATAATAATGATAAATTCATATTTTAATCACTGCACTGGATTAGCAGGATGTAGTCCTTCAGAGACCAGAATATCAGAAAAGAAGTCTAGTGTTCATTAAGGTAGTATGCTCTACTGTCACTACCTTTTCCCTGAACATTAGTATTTGTAAAAACATATTACAATACAACTTATTTTAGAAACTGAATTGCTAAGTTTGAAAGTACTGTTTAAGCAAGATATTAGAAATGATACATGGATAAATTTGAGAGTAGGGAGACACACTGTGGAAAGAGAGCAATCCATAGTCAATGTTGACAAATTTGGGGCATTGATGAGAGTGAATTAAACAACTCTAACAACAATGACAATCATTTATGTGACACTAGAAAGAATACATTTTTAGTAAACTTGTAAACCAGTTTAGCAGTTATCAGCTTGCACCCAATTTTGACATGCTGTATTCCCTTGTAGTCATTTACTATTTTTGATTGCAACTGAAATCTCTCCTACTTTCTGCTGAAATATTACTTGAGTTCTGGAACGGTTACTCCTTTAAAAGCATGCATGGATGAACTGAGGCCTGATTCTCTAGAAACCAAAAAAGTACTACTTTCAAATATTTCTATCAACTCATAGTGACAAAAGCATTAACATCCCAAGTAAACAGAGGTCCTCTCTTTCTGGAGCCAGGGTCTCATCTTTGGAATTTGGATCTTTTTTATTATTCATCTGTAACACACATACATATACAGAGAAACAGTAGATTTCATCCATCCAAAGAGTCAATTATTCATTTGTGAATTTACTCTCTCACGGGCAAGTACTCTATGACATGACACAACATGTGCTTGTTGGACTGCTGGTGACTAAGGTCCAGCCAACCTCGAAGGCCAGGGGATCCTCTGCAGAGAAGGAACTGCCCTTCATCTTTTCAAAAAGTGTTTTGTGTTTTTTTTTAGTTTTTAAGTTTATTGCTTTAGGTAATAAATGTTCAATGTAGGAAATGTGGATATTAAACAGATCTAAGAAGTCAAAAGAATGAAGATGTGTTCTGCACAGATTGGAATGGATGCCGTTAATTCAGCCCAGACACAGGCCAGCTAGAAGACAGAGCGCTTGGCACAGTGATGCTCCACAGTTGTGCAGCCCCTGGCTATGAAGTGGAGATGGTCTGTGGATTCCAGACCAGGGTGGTATAGCAAGTCCTCCCTTAGCAGAGTGTCTGGCAGCAAGTGCCCGTGCTTGCGCCTGTCCAACCTGTGGAGTTGCCAATCTCCTATCCAGGCGCACCTTTATTTTGACTGATACAATCCCAATTGCATTTGCAGCTGCATTAAACCCTTTTGCAGATGCATTTACCCAGACTCCTACAAAGGCAGGAAGGACCATGTGGCAAAATGAGAGAGAGAGAGACAAAGTCCCAAGACATAATCTTTTTTCTGAATAACATGGGGTAGCTATTTGTCTTTCAAACGTCTTCTTTCTCCCAGCCTGGAACTTGAGACCATGAAAACAAAAGGCACAGCAAGAAGCTGCATGGATGACATTCTCTAAGAGCAGCTTCAGTTTGGGACTGCCTAGGCCTGCCTTCTTCTTACATTGGGAGAGGAGCCTCTCCTCATCCAATATAGGACTCTCTCTCCCTTCCCTCCTCCCTCCATTCCCATCTCTGCCTCTGTCTCTCCTCTCCTCTCCTCTCGTCTCACTCTCTTCATGGGACTGAGCCTGGGGCCTTTGCACAAAGCTATATCCTCAGCCCTTTTTCAATTTTTCATTTTGAGATAGCATCTCACTAAGTTGCTAAGTTAGCCAGTCTGGGTTTGAATTTCTGATCCTCCTGCCTCAGCCTCCCAATGCTGGGAGTACAGGCATGCACTACCACACCCATAGCCACCATAGTAGAGTTTCTGTTACATGCAGCCAAATGCAATCCTGTGGGGTACAGTATATGAAATATTTTGCAATACAAATTGGATGTGTATTTGTGTGTGTGTTTTTATGTACCGGGGATTGAACTTGGGACCTTGCGCTTTCGAGGCAGGCGGTGGAACCACGGAGCTAAATTCCCAGCCCTTTGTGGTTATTTCTTTAAGATTGAGTCCAAGTGAAAACATTGTCAAAACACTTTTAAAGTTCTTTGTGCTGATTGCAATGGCTTTCCAAAAGCTTTTTTCAAATTTATATTTCAATCAGCAGGACATGAGATTTTCTTACTAAACTATGCTAGAATTAAACTGTATTTTTAAAAACTTTTTATTAGGAGAAAAAAGATAAAATCATATATATGTATATATATTTATATTTATATATATTCATTCCCTAAATTCATCAGGCTGGGCTTAAACTTGAAATCCTCTTGACTCAGACTCCCAGGTAATTTACATATTTTGCTGTTTTGTTTTTTTGGTATGGGGAATCGAACTCAGGACCTTGCGCTTGCTAGGTAGGTGTGGTGACACTGAGCTACATCTCGGCCCAAATTTACATATTTTGATGGAGTATGAAGTTATAAAATATTTGCATTTTCTTTTCTCTAAATTGTCTGTTAAAGTCATTTCCTCATTTTAGTAACCAGTTTTCATACTTTTCTTGTTAGTTTGGACTCTAATCAAGTATATTACTTTTTTCTGTTTCTGACAAGGATTTTCATTCCCTTTGAGGCTTGCCTTTTTATTTTGTTCCTAACATTTTTGATCTTTCAAAAAGCAAGAAATTATGTTCACAAATATATCAATTATTTTGTCCACTGGATTTACATCTATAGTATCCTTCCTTATTTAGTGACCAAATAAATGTATAAGTCCCTTTTTATAGTTTCATCTTTTTCTATTTGATTACTGGATTTATTTTTATTTATTTTATGGCATGACATGAGATTTGGTATTTTTCCCAAGTAGCCAATTATCTTCTTGGTCATGTGTCAAATAATGTTATACTATTACATATTATTTTCAGGTATTACAGGAGAAGAGACAGTGCTTTATGGTAAAGGAATCCTTGTTTTTCTCCCCCATCATGACATATATGACTTCAGATAAGTAGTTAGCAAACTATGACCCATGGGCTAAATCTAGCTCACTGCTTGTTTTTGTAAATAGTTTTATTGAAACATATCCCTCTTAGTTGGTTGACATATCATCTTTAAGTGCTTTTGTGTAACAGTGACAGAGTTGGTTAGTGTGAACAGAGCTTATATAGCCTACAAAGCCAAAAAATATTTACCCCCTGGCATGCAACCTCTTTACTTAGTCTATATTTCTTTGTCTTCATTTGGTGGATGAATATTTAGTGTCTAGAAGAAAACTCTGAAGATCTAGGTTGAGAGAGAGCCACGGATGGACAAAACTCAGGCCCTTTTTCACAGAATGGACTGGAGTCTCCTACTGGCCTCAGTGGAGTTTCATGGACACGAAGGAGACAGAAAGACCAGTTGCATCTACATAAACAAATATTATCACAAGGTTCCTTAACTCTAGCTGATTTTCCTATAAATCCATCTGTCTCTTCTATAGAAGCCCATTTGTTATTCCCTAGCAATCTTTTCTCCACCCTTCTAAGGCAAGAGATTAGGGTGTGGCCAGCTGGCTGGGCAGGTGGGTGTAACCTGTCAATCGTGAAGAAGACGCAGGATACATATGCAGAAAAACAGTTCCCAAGCCCTGCACCTGGTATGAATCAGAAAGTGCTATCTTCAGTTTTTCTGGAGTGAAATCAAAGAGGTTTTTGATAGGGCAGTCTAGATCTGATGTTAGCCTGAAGAATGGGAGTTACAGAAGGTGTTGGCCATTAACCTCCTTGCCACTGTTATCTCTCTTTATCAGTGGCCCGTTGTCATTCTGCAGAGCATATTTCTTTTTTTACTTTTAGCAAATGTAAAACCTTGCTACCTTTTGCACGTGGCTTGTCCAATTCCTTGTTCAGGACAAGAACCTGGAAAGAATTCTGGAAAGAGCCCCCAGCACCCCAGGACCCCGGTAACACTTCCTTTTCCCCAATAAGTTATAAGCCACAAATTGTAACCACTCTTTTGAGTTATACACCACTAAACATTCCTACATGCACATTGCATGTATAAACTAACTCCGCCTTTTCTCTTGGTGATCTGTTTTGTAAGTTTAAATTTGCAGCTCCCACTCACTGAACATAATGAGTGTAGAATAAAAGTTTTACCTCCATAACAGTTTTTCCTGAGGATTCAGGCTCATTAAGAGCAAGTAAGGATAAGACAAGTAAAGTGGAAAGGGTGTTGAAGAGAGAGTATTCCAGGGAGAGACTTGTACAATCACTGAGAAATAAGCAAAAAGAACACTCATGGCAAAAGAGTTGAAAGAAGTTCACTATGGCTGGATTCTGAATTTTACATGGCAAAGTTAAAAAAAAAGAGAGATAGATTTGGAGAAGTAGGCTAGACTGTACTGTCTAGTAGAGTAGCCCCAAGTCTACTATCCATCACTTGAAGTGTATTGAGTCTGAATTAAGAAGTGTTGTAAATGTAAAAATATACACCAGAGTTCAAAGTAAAGCAATTTTCATTAATTAATTTGAAATATCAATTACATGCTGAAATGCTAATAACTTGAATAGACTGGTTTAATTAAAATATATAATTACAGTTAATTTGATCTGGTTTTTTCCAAAAATTTTGTTAGCTGAAAAATTTTAGTTTTATGTGTGGCTTCCCTTATATTTCTATTGGACCTATTACTTTACACCAGAGAGGGCCTGGAAAGGTATATTAGAACTTGTTTGAGAACAGTGATGTACCAAAAAATAACATTAATTGATATGTGGTCACTATGAAAAATTGTTCCCTATTTCCTAACAATTGCCTTGCCTGAAGCAGATAGGAGGCTGTCCCTTGTTCATAATGAATCCAACCATGTTTTTTAAAAAGTTATCCCTAATACAGTTGTAATATACAGTAAGAAACTTTTACTTTCTTAAACATTTGCTACCCTTCCCCCTCCATGTCATGAAGTATAGGGTACAATAATACCCCAGGATTCCAATACCATTTCTCCCATTTACAAAATACTTGGGAGATTGGAGAACTCCTTTAATTCACAAATCTACCAGGTGGTTTTGCTTCTCAGTTACAAAAATTTGCTTTTTCCAAGAAGTAGAAACAAAGGATTCACAGAGCTACTCTCAGTGGGTGAAAAAGCTGACTTTATTGTAACAAAGGGACACACATTAAAGAGCTCTTAATGGCTCTTTAATGATCCATCCAAGGATCAACATTCAAAGGACTGGATCTCAGAGTGCCTTAGGGATGTTCCAGAAACTCAAGTCAGTCCAAATAAAACCAAAAGAAACATTGAGAGTAACCCAAAGAAGCTTGCAGTGGGGCAATGGAGGATGAGAATTTCCTCCAATTAGCTGAGAGCCCTCAGAAAAAAGAGAAGGGGTTATGATTTATACATGAATGCCTGTGTCCACCCATCACTGATGACTTTTTTCCATGAAAATTCCATTGTGAAGGAGTTTAATAAGAAAAGTATGACTCAAATATCTTTGCTCATGACTCACTGTGGTAGTTTAAAAACACATACAGCTCTTACAAATTGATTGAAGGTTTTGGTCTCTTTCTAAATATCTGGCATGGTATCTGCGGGTGTCCTGCCAGTGGTGGTTTGTTTTTGGAGCCATGACTGGGAGGCAGGAGGTGGCTACACACTGACATGTGGTGCATGGTGATCGAAAGCAGTATTTCTCCATCTCTGCTATTTATGTTTGGGGCATTTCTGTGCATTATAGGATGCCAGAAGCATCCCTGGCTTCTACCCACTGGAAGCCAATAGGGTTACCCACATTCCAGTTGTGATGACCAGAAATGGTCTCCAGAGTTTGCCAGATGTTCCCTGGGGGTAAAATCATCCTCATACTCCACTCATTTGAGAACCACTTATGTAATCATTTGAAATATAGTATTTGCAGAGGCATAGACTTCAAAGTATTGATGTGGGTTTCCCCAGTTGTTTCTTATCCTTTAGTGTTCTGATACACATCCTTCCTTGTGTGTTTTAAAGTCTTTCTAGCAAGTTGGACAATGATGAAGAAAATATTTCCCACTGACCCATGACCTTAACAGGCAAGCTGAGATTTCAGCTGTGTTTGGAGGGACCATTCATTGGGGGAGGCTATGGTCACATGCTGACATTCTGATGTGGTGACACCTACCTTCATTCTTAAATCATCCAGAAGAAACAGTGAAATGAAGAGTCTTGTAACATCAACTTACACTCAGCCTTGAATGAACGAAAGTGTAAGTAATGGTTTGTCTCAATTTTTTAGAAAAGTTGTATTTAAATGTACAGATGATATCTTTTTAATAGTAAGGTCAGCTGAATTTATATGGGCATCCCATTATGAATGTTGTACTAAGCAGTTTAGGAGGGGTAATGGAGCATCATTTTGTAGTAAGTATATCAGCATCCTCATTGTTCTCATTTCACGTCTACAAACACATCCCCAATAAAAGAGAATCAGAATATGCCATCTCAAAATATGTCACTTTGGCATAAATATTATTTTGAGCTGAAGGTAATTGAGAAACAGCAGATGCAAAAAAAAGAAAGAAAGAAAGAAAGAAAGAAAGAAAGAAAGAAAGAAAAGTTCTCCACCCTTTGCCCCATTCCCTTCTCTTGTACCACATACATGAAAAAACTTTTATTACAAGAGATGGTATTGACTTAAATCTGCATAAATAAACTTTACTAATTGTCTTGGTTTTCCCAGTAGACTTGCTTTCCCAATTCCCTTTTCTTTGTCTTGACACTTCCTCACAAACTCATAGGCATTTTGTTACAATGGTACACACGCCTCTGGGTCTAATACCTGTTCGGGGGTTTTACTTCTTTTCTGTGAGGATCTCGCATATGTACAAAATAAATCCCCCTTTTCCTGTTACTTTGCCACCAAGTTAATTCTGCAAGGCTCCAGTTGATGAACCTAACAGTTGAAGGAAGATTTCTTTCCTCCTCAGCATGATGATGGCACATGTAAGCAGCTTCCCAAGCGGGTGTACAAGAAATCCATTGGACAGGAAGTGCTGCAATTGTGCAAATAAGTTGCACACACTTCTCTTCTACCAGGTGGCTTCGCCGGTTTGAACCACCAGCCAGTCAATAAATCCCTGGGCACCCTTTCTTTTATCCTCCACAAAGAACCTTTATTTTGAGAAGCAGCCTCATTGCCAATTGATGGTTGCATCTTGAAATTTTGTCTTCGTGACTTTTGCTTGGAAACTCACACTGGACTCATCACTTATTTTCCATGGTACTGTTGTAATCAAGGTGGCTCCTTTCCCCCTTCTGCAGCTGCCGGCCTCTGCACCTTCTTCCAGAAGAACCACATTATATTTCTTGGTGTCACCCTCAGCCTTTGTGAGGCAAAACAAACTTCTGGACATGACAGTGTCTATAATTTTAGTCAGATGATCACAAATATTATCTTTGAATATGTTAAAGAGTGGCCTAGACTCTTTCATAGTGTGCATTGCTTAGAGAGACACTTGTATTTACATTAAGGAAAGTAGCTAGCTTGCTACTTTGATAAAGTTTTACTGTAACGAAGCTCAAAAGTAAAGATATTGTATGACATAGCAAAAATTGTTACAATTTTCTTCATATTTAATATATTTTATATCTCATGGACTATGCAAAATATATGAGCATAGAAGATGGGGAAAAAAAAATTTGCAAAGAAAATTTTTTATATTTCCACAGTATGATTTCAAATAATAGATTAAGAGGCATGATCTTATATAATAGCAGAGTGAAACAGAGGTCGTCCTTATTCAGACATCTTAGAAAAAGAACAAAATTTTCCTTGACTGCATAGAATTAGAGGAAGAATCAGTATTTTCAACTCTATGATTGGAAAAAGGCCACTGCTACTCTGTGTGAAGTCTACAGAGTGTTTTCTTTTTTGGTAACATCAGTGAGTAAAATGAATGTGTATATTTTATAGTGTTTTTTAATGCCTTGTACAACTTTCTCTGAAATGATGAGGACAAAAACTCATTTCTTTAGATAACTAAAAAGTAGCTTGCTAGCCTGGACACAAGTGATTGAGAATGCACTGCTGGAAAATGCCTTTTTGTAAAACATAAAATCCAGAACAGGCAGACCATCAAGCTGGAAAAAGAAATTAATGTAACCTCCCAGGCAAGAGGAAAAGCAAATATTCATTCTAAAGCAGCCACTGTTGATGCAAGCAAAGGTTAGAGCAACAGGGTTATTTTCTAACAAAGTGTGAATCCCATTAGTGATGAAGTGTTATTCCCTCCTTAGACTCTTACATCTTAGCTAGAACAGATTTAGGATTTTACTTCCATTTACAGCTTAAGGCTGGTAAACAGGACCCATGGAAATGTGCAAAAATAGTGAAGCCATTCAAAAGGAATCTTAGTCTTTGTATAAGATTCTGACATATACACAAAAGACAGTGGCCAAAGTCTGCCAAACATGGCTTCAGCATGCTTAGGGGTACAGAATAGAGAGCTGGCCTCCCCTAGTTTCCCAGCTTTCTTTGCTGTGCCCATTGTTTCTCCCCAAACACACAAGGATGCCATTCCATGACTGGTGAATTAGAAGTGGAGCACTTCGAGAAATTTCTTTGGGAAGCACAGAATATAGATGTTCCATTTAAAGAAGAGGGAAGTAGAGGAGAGGCAGCAGCAGTTAAAAAAATCAAACATCTGGAAGTTATCAGTGACTTACTTATTTGTATGCCCAATACCAAGGTGATATCCTAACTTTAATATTGTAGTTCCATGGACATAGATTGTTTATTAAAGCAGCTCAGCTTCAAGGATCTGTAATTCAAAAGTTTGCGTTTGCTTTCCTCTGTATCGAGGTCTGTCAAGTATGTCTCCTAAGTCACATTGTGTCATTGAGCAAAACCAAATAAAATCACAAAACAAAGTTACCTATTCTCATAAAAAAAAATCCAATGTAAGAAAAGCTCAGACCTTGGCAAAGATTTTCAACATGGTTGCAATCAAGTCATTTTCCAATTGTATAAATAAATAAAATTGACCACATGAAATATTCTGCCAGAAGTACATAGTTGCTATGCTTTTTTTTGTTAAAGGTGTAGTAAAGTCAAGCATACAAATTCAAAGTTATTGAACTTGAGTTTCTGCATGGAATGTGTGCAAGCAGCGAACATATAAGATAACTGTACCACTCTGCATTTAACACACAGAGCATTTCTATCTCAAGGAAAAACTTTGGATTCCCAATTGCACAGAGCTATACCAGCTTGCCAAGAATATGGAAATAAAAAATTCCACTGGAAATGACATTTGGTTGTTCACATTAGCATTGAAGACAACTGTGGTTTAGATATTTCCCCTTTTTTAATTACAGCAAGTAAATTATTTTGCCGATTCTCTTTGGACAGCTCAATTTTCATCCTAGCTTATTGGCCTGAAAATGAAGCTCTCAAGAATCCTATGTTGAAATTATTTTCTCTGAGAAGAATGTTTATTATAGTATGTCTTCAAAGATTGTGGTAAATCTGTTCAGAAAGATACATCTTCAAACTGAGTTTGATGAATAATTTTATTATACAGAGAGATCAGATGAAGAGTATTTTTTATTAATTTAAATCTCATGTACATAAGATATTTTAATTATCTTATTTATCTCCTTTAAGTGCACAAGGTGCTCAGCATCCATGAGCCAGGTGCCTAACTATCACTGTATTTTTTTTTGCTTAAATTCTTTCATTGGTACATTTTAGGTATACAATACGTTTACATTTATCATTGGGTGCTTGTACCTGTACATGATGCATCTTGGTTCTTACTTTTTCCCCCATTACCTGTGCGCCCTTCACCCCCTCCACCCTTCCCTATTTACATAGACTTTGTTTCCATTTTTTTCTTTTCTCATAATTTTTCCATTCCCTTCTTTCCTTTCCCCTTCCCCTCCCACTTCCCCTACCCCTTTGGACCTTTTCTTCCTATTTCAAATTATCAATTATTTGTTTTAACCATTTTAATCCTTATTTACACTTTCAGTTTACCACTGTATTTTCTTGAAGACTCAGGTTTGCATCAGTACAAATTCTTTTCCACCATTTAAGCACCAGGAAATTTAGTTGATAGTTAACAAAATTTCTACTGGACAGTTTACTCTTTTCTTCAGTGAATCAATGTGACAGACTGAATGTGTGTCTCTCCCTAAAATTCACGTTAAATTCTTAACCACCATGTGACTGTACTTAGAGACAGGGTCCTAGTGCAGTGATGCAACCCCAAACTCATTTATTGCAAAGTGCCAACACTGCAATTAAACCTGACTACTGAGGTTATATCCGATGCTTGGCTGCTGGGGTGACTTGGCTCATGCGCCTACTGCAGCACTAGTGCCATAGGTTTGCCACCCCTGCTCTAGGGTCAGTAATTAAGGCTAAATGAGAAGTTGAGGGTGGGTTTGGGTTTCTCATGGGATAGTTTTAGTGTCCTTATAAAAAGATACACAAAAAAGCTTATTCTTGCATTAAGAGGCTATGCAGAGGAAAATTCCTGTGAGGCCATAGCAGGCCGGGAATGGGGCCTTCAACAGAAACTGAATTGGTGGGTACCTCAATCTTAACACTTTTCAGCTTCCCAAACAGAAAAAATTAATTTCTGTTGTTTAAGCCATACAGTCTGTGGTATTTTGTTGTGGTAGCCTGAGTTGGCTAATACGATGAATGCACAGTGCAATTTAGTACTGTAAATATATTTTACTTGGACTTTTGTCACTACATCAGAGTTCCAGGAGCAAGTGCAAAATTTGCTGGGATTCAAGCAGAAAAAGTAACTCAAAATCACACCATTATCTTTGGTAACCTTTAAATATTATTACTCCTTTTTGTTAAAAATTTCATAGTTTGCAGAATCCACACAATTAAAACTGATATTCAACACACACAGAATATATAACCAGCTTATATATTCTCAGTAACAGCAAAATACAAGCAGATAATTGTTGCACTCATCATATGTAAAGTCAAGTTTTTATCTATTGGGAGGATGTTTAATATATCCTTTCTGCAACACAAAATAAAGGCAACTTACCATTCATAAAACAAAATTGATATGCACTAAGAATTTTAGAGAATCTTTTGAGTCCTCTCTTCCAATAAAATTTTCTCATTTTACATATGAGAAAGGCCTAGAAGTGTGGGGTGGGAGGAAAGACGACCAGAAAGTTGATCACTTGTTCAAAATAGTTCCTTAAAAAATAGTTCCTTTTTCTTTTAAAATCAATATATAAGTTGGGCATGATGGTGCTTATAATCCCATTACTTTGGAAAGCTGAGGCAGGAGGATTGCAAGTTCCAGCCCAGCATGGGCAACTTAGTAATTTAGGGAGACTCTGTCTCAAACTAAAAAATAAAAGGGTAGGGGATGTAGCTCAGTGCAAAGGTCCTGGCTTCAAAACCCCAGTACTGAGAAATAAAGTAAAATAAATATATAATGGCTAATTGCCAACTCTGTTTTATCTCCAGGATAAAACAGGAATAAGATTTACCCTAATACAAATCACTAGAACAAAACCATTGCCAAAACATCTCTTGGACAGTTGTTATCATATACTGTTTTGTTGATAGACCAGTTGTTGCCTATTCATCAAAACCCAAGCCATATGATGTTAGTTTCTGAGAAAAAGATGCAGATGAATTCTTTAAAGTCATTCCATAGGGAAGTACTTAGTCTAACCCCTTTCGTCATCCAGTGCCTTGTCCTGTAGGCACAGGAACCTATCAGTCATCTCATGCTTTGAAGTGGTTATAAAATCTTTCTTGCTTATATTTTAGTTCTACTTAATTGTGACATTTTAAGGGTACATTTAGTGTTAAGCTTCACTTATGTCATTAGCAAGTCAAAGTTTTTTTATGAAACTTTTTTCCAAAGAAAAACATAGTTCAATGAGAGCTCAGGGACCAATGTGTTGCTGCCCTGTGGTGGTGGTTAGCAAGGCATCAAAGGGAACGGCCATATTCAAAATGGCCACCCACCCCTCCCATCACCGGTAGCTCTGGCTTCTTAGTATTATGAGTCCCCAGACTCTACTCAGTGTTGTTGTAATTTGCTTTTTTGAACCCAGCAAAGCTCCATCAAGCTAGCTCAGCATGTGAAATATCAGTAAAGGTCCCACCAGAATCCAAATGCCGTTGCACTGACAAATATTATTGAAAAATGAGATGAGTTGAGAAATATTCAATTCTAAGAATGAGACAAAGGAAGAAAAAATAAGAAAGATTCGAATCACCTAGTTTCTCTTCCCTTATGATTTTATTTTATTTTGATTCTCAAAACATTGTTACATTTAATTTGCTAGATCTTGTTAACCATTAGATGACTTTTCGATAAGCTTTAATAGGAAATTTGAGACTTTATTAAATCCCTTTGTTATTATGAAGTTAATGTAAGTTTTATGGCACTCTGAGGTCACATTTTTGCATTTTAAAACTTAAGATGACTATGAAAACTGTATCTACATTAGTAAAGTTGGCTTTTCCCAGTATGTGTACTGTAGTACAGCAGTAAGATTGCTCTGAGAAATCCACAATACCTTTGCTGGGAGCTCTGGGTCAGATACTGTCCCAAAAGGAATGAAATGCTGTGTGTGATTGTAAGAAGTCTGACACCCAGTAGATAAAACAAGAAAGGCACAATATGACATATGGATATAGGGATTCCTGCTTTCTAGTAAATCTAATATTTACTACTTTGATTTTCAAGGGCTGATACAATACAGGAGCAGGAATTTTGCAACCTGCTGAATGTGTTGGCCAGAATATATTGCATGTTAAATGAAGCCTCCTAGAAGTGGAAAATTGCTACCTAGTTTGCTAGACATTGCCAATACCAAAAATAGTGTGTAGAGCCAAATGGGATGATGTTCACACCTCTGATCTCGTGGAAGGCAGTGAAGTTGCATGAGTTTTGTGAAGACATCAATGTGCTGAGGTGGAGAGAACCTGGGCTTTCATGTCTTATGATTCCCACACTGCTTGTGGATCTCGATAGCTGTGTGATCTTAAGCAGGTTGATTGACATCTTTAAAACCCATTTCTTCTCTTGTTTCAAAAGTTTCATTCTGTCAACATTGTTGACAAGTTTAAGTAAGATTACGTTCATCCTTAATTCTGTGCCTGGCACATGATAAAACTCAGGAAACATTGTTTACTTTCTTCTTAGTAAAATGAAAAATTAATATTTACTGAGGCCATCTCAGCCACTGTGTTGAGCATTCTACACACTTCATCTCATTTAATCTTTATGATAATTTGTACTCTTTATTATGCCCAATTTGCAGATGAGGAAACCAAGATCTAGATAAGTAGAGTCGCTTACTCAAGAATGCATGCCTACTGAGCTACACAGCTGAGGTCCCAACTCTAAATACTCATTACCTACATATGGCTCCACTGACCTCTTTGATAATTAGGAGAGACTCGGTTCCTCTCTCTTCCTTCCTTTCTTTCTTTCTTTCTTTCTTTCTTTCTTTCTTTCTTTCTTTCTTTCTTTCACAGTTCAGGGGATGGAACCCCAGGCCTTGCACAAGCTAGGTAAGTACTCTACCACTGAGCTACATTCCAAGCCTTCCTTCCATTTATTCATTGAACAAATGCCATTGATTACTCCCCACATGTCAAACAGTACTAATTGCTCACTATGCAATAATCACTAAAGCAGACATGACTCTCACAATCTAACCCAAGTTTCTCAACTTCAATGCCTTTGGCATTTGGGGATGAACAACTTTTGATAGCGTAGGGCTGTCTTGTGCATTGTATGATAATTAGCTTCCACTCTGACTTCCACACACCAGATGTCAGTAGCACCCTCTACTGCTCAAATTGTGACAATTGAAAGTATCTCAGACACTGCCGAGTGTCTGGGGCGGGGTGTGTGTGAAATGAGAACCGTTCTTCTCATGAATGCACAAGTAATAGTCACATAGTTAAGAAATTAGTGAGCACTTACTCTGCCTGGGGCTCTTCTAAGAGAGCCAGTTTCTTCCTAAAGCATAAAAGTACTAATAATCAAGTACTTTTATGTAATGTAGAGTCTGACATGTAGTTGCCACCTCATAAATATGTTTCACATTGTTCTGTTGAAAGCTTTCTTGGTGGAAAACTATCTCTAGTTTGGGAAATGAAGTCAGTGAAATTTTCCTCAGTTACAAAGACAGCGGTTAGCAATGTAGTTGCTACTTAGTATAATTCTATAATTAGAAAATGAGGAAAGCACTGAATTTGGGGAGATTAGAATCAAGCATTGCTAGCTTCAACATTCCCAGGCTTATAGTATTTTCAGGTTGGTGGTGTCATTAGTCCCGGTAGGTTAAAAATTTGTAAAGTGAATTTATTTCTTGTTCACACGACATTTCCACGTAGGTGATCCTGGCTTTTCGAGTCTTCTGAAAGGCTCCCTTTTACACAGAGACTCGGCAACACAGGTTTCAACAGTCTGGCCTCTCTGTTAGGTACTTGGAGATGTTGCCTTCACCACAGAAAAGTGGAAGAGAGAGTATGCAGATTGTAATGAAGTTTCTAGAAACCATGACTGGGATTCTGATATTCCATCATGGTCACATGGCTGCCAATAAATAAAAGAGAAGCTGGAGAATGAAGCCCAGCCACATGTCCACAACGGGATGGAAAACTGCTTGATGACCATCTAGCCATGCTTTACCAATGTCGTCCAAATCATTCTCATTGCCCAAGAGCTATATGTTGTCTGATTTTGTGACCTGTAACAATAAGGATATTACATACTTCGGAAAGATTGTATGCAGACTAATGAAAGATATGTAAGCTTCATTCTCCTTAAAGACTTTTTGCTGTGTATGTATCTGCTATCTGGAGAATAATACACTATGCTTATTTATAGCCCCATTATAAGTAGACACATTTTTAATCCATGGCCGACATCATGACGTGGTCAATCCATTATCATTTGTGAAGGAAAGGAGAATGTGCTTTGCAATCCAGAGTTCGTGTCCCCCAGAGATGGTGTAATATTTTCTTTTGCTCTCAATGTGTGAATTATTAAAAATAAGCTAGATACAATGTCAAAAATGAAGGCAGAGACAGGACTGCTTCCAATCTGTGAAGTTATTTAGCATTTAATATTCCCTTTGGGAAATCAATATGGTTTGGAGGAGATTATTTATATACCACTAGTCAAGTGTGGTTTAAATAAATGCACCATGTTGCTGGAGCTATGTGAATGAATCTTTCAATGTCAAGACCTTGCTATTGAATAAAGAGATATAATCATAAATCAGCTAACAGGAAAATGGTTAGTGGAAATTATCTGGTCATTTTCCTGATATACATGAATAAATTATGTTGTGTTTTTCTAGTATTTATTCAAGTCATAAAAATGAATGCCTGGATCTTGTGTGCCAGCAATTTAACATTTATTAGTTATTGAAAATGTATATTCTATGGAGCTAATTTTATTATGGGACAGTAAAATGTGTGGGCTGGTTGTTCAGGCACATATAAATAATTCATGTTTTTTTTAAACCAGTTAAGTAAAAGAGAATTAACGGAATGGTAACAAAATGACTCCTGCTCTTAAGCAATTAGGGTGCATTCTGCATAATTTTGGTTAAGCATCAGTTCTTCCACAGTTGATGGCGGTTTGGAGCACAGGAGGATGGTTAGCAAGCCTCAAAGGAGGCAAATGAAAGAAGTTTAGGGTCTCCAAGCTAAGCCACACACTGGCTGATTACTTCTTATGCCACCCAACTGAAATTCTGACTCATTAGAGAGAAAACAGAAATTCCTGAGAGATGCAAGACAATAGTGCATCTAAAGAGGTTGCCTTTTCCAAAGCAATCCTGAGAGCACTTGGCACTGAGAACCTATAAGCTTCATTTTGAACAGGCCAACACTGCTGTCTTTATGTCCATTTAGCTGGTTTTCAGAGACACGGGCATGTCCCACTTTGAGCAAATAGAACATGGACCCAGGGGATAAATTCACTGAACATTATTCAATTTATAAAAAGAATCCCCTCTTTACTTTGACATTTACTATAAAACATATGTAATAGTGTGTTTCCCCTGAAGCCAATTAAAAACACTTGGGTTTAAAAAAATTATTTTCACATATTTAGGCAAAGTGCATGACATTGCCAGTATTTGACCATTTTGATAGGCAAAATGGCAGTTTTTTAAGGCTTAATTTTAAGATTTAGCTTTTTAGGAACATCCTTTGTATAACGTAAGATAAATTCTGCTGAGAAACCCTACAAGAAATCTTATGGAGAAGCATTTTACTGGAGTAAAATAATTCAAGGATATTATTTCCAGGTAATTCAAAATCTCCAATATTCTGACCTTCAACCCTCTTAGACATAAGGAATTTGAAATTTTTGACCTGAGAGCTGATTGTCCAACAATTGGGTAAATGATTGTGCCAATCTCAACAGTGATAACCAAACAGGCAGGGCAGTCATTGGCCTCAGACAAGAAGAAGGGACCGTTAGCTGATGCTACCTTCCTTTCTCCACCGTGAAGAATATCATGCGTGCAATGACCTGTGTGGTTGATGTTATGGAACTCTGGGTCTTTTAATGTCTGACAGACAGAATGGCAGGCTTCAGGCGGGTTAGGCAAGTTTTGCCCTTTCTGGCTCATTTGTCAAAGAAAAAATTTGGTGACTTGACAAGTTTCTAGAAGTGGCTGAAAATTATTTGAATGAAAGCAGCCAGAAGCAGTTAGCAAATTCTGACCACCATCATCGTTGTCACCCACTGAAATTTAAACTCAAGTCCAAATTTATACAAGTGGATTCACTTACATGGTACAGAATTCACATGCTATTTATTAACTATCACAGGGTCCTTTCTTCTGAACCTTGTGCATTTTTGGATGGCATGGAATTTTGGAAACTGTGATCCTCTAGTGACAGGTTATAAAGGCCAGTTAAAACTTTCTTATTTTGTTCTAACTCTGTATACTCAGCTTTAATTGCAATGATGATTTTGATTCAGAAGACAAACTTCAGGAAAGGAAGTGGAAAAGTCAGAAAGTCTGGGAAAAGTTGGAGGAGGGAGTATGTGCAGGATATGGGGAAAAAAGAAGGCAGCAAATTCTTCTTCTTCTTTTTTTTTAAGGATTATTCACTTCTAAATGAGACAGCTCAATATAACTGCCCCAAATTTATGAGTCTAACCATTGGAGAATATTATGTGTCTGGAGTCCTCTGGGGAAAGAAGCTACCTGGCGGTCCCACATCCATGGTCAATTGTTATTACAGATGTGGGAACATGTTGCTGGCAGTGAGAGAATTCTTAGGGCAGGAAATTTCGATGAGGATTAGTTCATTGATGGGTAGCTCAGAAGGCAGTCAAAGCCCTATGCCAGTAATGGGTTTAGGTAGCTACCGCAGCCAGTATTTTCTGCTCTGTAGTTTTCAAGAATGCAAGGTTCCATTATTTCTGTCTTTATGGAAATGCATGGCCTATTTTATGTACCCACTGGCTGTACTTTGCCCAGAAGTTACAGTAAAATAAGAAGCACCCAGTGCTTTTTCTTCTTCCTAGAGTGAAAAGATTATACTGTATTGTAGTAATTAATAAATTACATAAATTTTATTGTCGTGTAATTAATAAGTTACATAAATACTTAAGTACATTAGTTACTGGCAGCAGTTATATTCTTGCAAGATAAACCTATAAATAATGAAGTGACACAGCTAACAAATGCATACATTCTGGAATAGCTCCTGAGGAAAGGTTATTGCCATACAAACCAGTTAGTGACCAGGTAGGCACCCATTGATTTAGTGTTAAAGTATGTTTCTTCTTTGAAAATTGAAATCATCCACAATGTCTATTACTTCAGCCTTCTGATTTTCGAAAAAGGGGCCAAATGCATATTCTGGAGAAAAGACAGTGTCTTTAATAAATGGTGCCAGGGAAACTGGTTATCTACATGCAGAAGAATGAATCTAGACCTGTATCTCTCATACTGCACTAAAATCAAATCCAAATGGATCAAAGACCTAGATATAAAGTCAGAAAGACTGAATCTACTGGAAGATAAAATAGGTTAAACTCTTGAAGATATAAGCATAGGCAAGGACCTTCTGAACAGAACCTTAATTATACAAGAATTAATATCAAGAATTAACCAATGAGATTATATCAAATTAAAAAGCAGAGCAGAGTGCACTTGTAAGGAGTGCTGTATGGTGCTCTTACAGAGGCTGTAATGCCAGCACTCAGGAGGCTGAGGCAGAGGTATCACCGTGAGTTCAAGGCCAGCCCTAACTACATTGCGAGACTCTTGTCTCAAAAAAACAAAAAACAGGGCCAGGGATTTGGCTCAGTGGTTCCGGCGCCTGCCTCGCAAGCACAAGGTCCTGAGTTCAATCCCCAGTACCAAAAAGCAACCAACCAAACAAACAAAAACTAACAATGCTCTAAATATTTTTTTAAAAAGCACAGCAGAGGAAACAAAAACTAGAGTGGAGAGACAATCTACAAAATAGGAAAAATTTTGCCAGCTACTCCTTGGACAGAGAACTAACATCTAGAATATATGAAGAACCAAAAAATAGACTCCTCAAAATAAAAGACCCAATCAAAACATGAGTAACTGAAGTGAACAGACACTTATCAAAAGAATTACAAATGGCCAATAAGTACATGAAAAAATGTTCAGCATTTTTAGCCATTAGAGAAATCCAAAGCAAAACAACAGTAAGATTCTATCTTACCTCAATAAGAATGTCTACCATCAAGGACTCAAAATCCAACAAATGTTGGTGAGATTGAGGTTGGAAGGAGCCCTCTAAACTGACTGTGGAACTATAAACTAGCACAAACACTACAGAAACATGGCGCAGATTCCTCCAAAAACAACAACAACAACAAATAAAAATCCCATTTAACCCTGCTATACTTCTGAATAGGTTCCCCAAAGAGTTAAAGTCATCATATTACAAGTGATACATGCATACCCATGTTTTGAATAGCATAATTCACAATACTTGCTGCTAAATTCTGGAACCTGCCTCTATGCCCATCAGCAGGTGACTGTTTAAAGAAAATGTGGTATATATATACATAGTGGAGTACCACTCAGCCATAGAGAAGGGTAAACTTAAGTCATTTGTAGGAAAATGAATGGATCTTGGAGACCATAATGCTAAGTGAAATAAATCAGACACAAATGGTTAAATATTGAATGGTTTGTCTTATATGAGAAACCCAAAATATAAATAATTTAAAGAGCAAAATAAAACAGAGATAGTAGGAAGCACAAAGGTAGGCTCTGTAGAGAAGAGAGGGAGACCTGGGAAAGAGGAGAGAGAAGGGAGCGAGAAGTAAAGTTGATCAAGATGTGATATGTATATGTACTGATCCACCAGGATGATTATAATTAGTATATATCACATATACTAAAAATAAATGAAAAATTAAAATTATCCACATTCATTTTTGAACTATTAGAAAACCCAGGGAAATGAATCAAAGCAATCTTTGCACTAGTCTACCTTTCAAAATCAACCACTGACAGCAATTTAATGTGGAAGCTTCCAGAGTTTTTCCCATGTAAGATGGAATCAATCTATATATACCACTATAATCTTCTCCTTTTATATTCTCCTTTTCAACTACTATGTAATATTCCATTGTATGGGTGTGCCATACACTATTTTACACAATCCATGTTTATTGGTCATTTATAATTTTTCACTCTACTATATGTTGCTGTTATTGACTTCATTCTATATTCATATTAGCAGAGTTGTCCACTTATGTCCTTAGGACACATTCCTAGAAGTAGGATCCATTACTTATAGGATATATGGTTTTGAATGCAGATGGTGAAATTACTTAAAACTTGTAACTAGGATCCAGTGGTGCATACCTGTAATCCCACTACTCTGGAGGTAGAGACAGGAGGATTGCAAGTTTGAGGCCAACTTGGGGAATTTAGCAAGATGCAGTCTCAAAATAAAATTTAAAAAGGGCTGGGGATGTAGCTCAGTGCTCCCTAGATTCAATACTAAATACTGGAAAAATGAAATGTACCCATTTGTAGTCCCATCAATTACATGAAATTTGCTTTTCTGTATACAAGTTCCCATCCAGGCCCTTCCTTACTTTGGAGGAAAAATAAGATTTATTTTTCAACTAACTTCCTTATTTCCTCCCTCCCTCCCTCCTTCCTTTCCTTCTTTTCTTCTTTCCTTCCTTTGGCCCTCTTTCTCTCCCTCTAACAAACACTGATGGGTCACATTTAGGCACTGGAGACAAAGTCTCTAGTCACATCTGTGGCATGTATGGAAGAGTAACGATTTCATATGTCCTCTTCTTTGCCTTGTTGTGCAATCCATATAAACATCATGGAAAATTCCAACATGCCAACTTCCAATCTCTCCTTCCCAGATGTTTTCCACATCTGGAAATAACAAGAATTCTTGTGTCAGACCATGCTCCTCAATTCTGCTCTGGAAATATTGTCACTATAACTGTGGGAAACAGAGAACAGCCATTTCCTGTCCTCATGCTGACTGCTGAACTCATCATGAACTCACTAAGTAGCTCTTCCTCCTTTCTCATCTTCAATAATGGTATTATGGTTCCTTCTCCATCCCTAACCCCACTCCGAAGCCCAGTCCGAAGCAGTGAAGAGACAAGAGTGCAAGGGTCATTCAGTGGAAGCTTTCAGTGCCCTCCTCCCTTATGAGATGCCATATTGTATTACTGAGCTATTTTCACGATGCTGTAAGAAGCCAGATTGAGCAATGGTCTTCTTGGTAAGGAAAATAACAATCAATTAATGGGAGCATTCTATATTGTTTTCTGTGTTTCTGTCATGTGAGATTTCTATATTGTTTTAAGTAAAAAGCTCCCAAAGAGTTTTTCAATCAGTGAGAAGAACTTCAGAGCTCGTCTTAATCCAAGAATACTCTGACAAGTACCAAATCATTAATGGATCCTTTTCAAGTCTCTGTAATATTTCACAGTGACTACTAAAGTCAAACAAACCACGCTCATAATTATACAGGAGAATACATTGAGGAGTACATGACATGAAACATGATTAATATTCCCCAATCACATTGATCCCATATACAATAGGTGTATTAGAAGTTTAAGGATTTTGCCCATACCTCTTTCAAGTAGACCAAAGTAAAATTATTTTTACTGTATTTCAACGATGATTTTCTTCTCTTTTTATGCATTTCCCCTCTTAGAAAAAAAGAGAAGGAGATGATGATATTTCATGTTAATGAGCCATGGGATCAAGATGCAATATTAAGATGGCATATGAACATTTGCACTGGCTAAGTTTTTCTTCTTTTTGCCATATGGGGGATCAAAACCAAGGTCTTTGAGCTAAGCTACCTCTCTAGCTTGTCTCCTTTTATTTTGAGACAGGGCCTCTCTAAATCACTAACTTGTCCAGGCCGGGCTTGAACTTGTGAGCCTACTGTCTCAGCCTCCTACAGTGGTGGGATTACAAGTGTATGCAATCATGTCCAGCTAGCCTCGGTTAAATGTTAAAAATGAAGCTCAACTGGGGTACAGTGTATGTTCTAATGAATATAGCTTTGAATTCTTGTCTACATTTTAGTGGACTTGTGAATGATTTAATATAGTGGTCCTCGACAAGAGTAATTTCCTTCTGCGGGTGACATTTGGCAATGTCTGGAACATTTTTTGTTATTACAACTTAGATGTGTTTGCAGATGCTGTTGGAATCTACTATAGCAAGTAGAAGCCAGGATTGCTGGCAAACGATATTCAGGACAGCTTCCCACACTAAAGAATTACCAGCCCCAAATGTCAATAGTGCCAAGATTGATAAACCCTCACTTAATGTATTTCAAATTCAGTTAGTTGTGTTCAAAGATAGGATAATTATTTCAAGCACTATCAGGTGCGACAACATGAGATCTTAATAAGATTAAACTTAAGCCTAGTTTATCGATACATGCCTTTACTTTCATAGCAGTAATTTTCTATAGAGGGGAAGTGTCTGAGTAGGATTTCAGTTTTTCTTCAGGACTGTAGTTGAGGGAAGAGACCATGAAGAGGATCAATGAGACATATACCTTTTCTCCTCAATGAACCATTGGATATATCTTTGGGTTCTAGAAAACATCATACAATATTTGACTGGTTTTCTTTGTGAACTCATTCAAATAGTCAGATGAGTGGTTAAGGTGTTAAATGAGTGGTTAAATGTCTTGGGACCTTTAAGATCATTAGACATTTAAAAAAGTAAAAAGCTCCCAAAGAGTTTTTCAATCAATGAGCAGAACTTCAGAGTTCCCTAGACATTTAAGATCAGAATCCCTAGGGGTGGGCTCTTTGTGTGTTAACAAGTCTCCCAGGTGATGCTGATAATATGCTTATGTTCAAAACCATTGCTTTAGAAAAAGTGGTGGAGAGATAAAGAGGGGCACAAAGGAACAGATAGAGAATTTTTAAGGAAGTCTTAAGTTTCTATTACTCAAGAGCCAATCAAGATGATCCTTGAACCTCAACAAAAATTAAATTAAAAACGCAACAGCTGGGTTGGGATTTTCACTTCAAGTGTTGTTTCCAGCATAGCTCCTTGTCTCAGGGATGTGTGGACTTCAACCCCACTAGCTGAGACTGTCCAAGGATCTCCCGAGCCTAAACGGTGCCCTTTAGAAAGCATCAGGCCGGGGTGAGATGGTGTACCCTCTTTTGAAGAAATATGCTCAGTATGTTCAGTCTTTTAAAGAGGGAAAAGAGGGAAGCAGTTAATTCTTGTCACTTCTGAATTCACCTCAATCTCAAGCTTTAAAAACAGGTCACTAGGCAAGTCAGTCTTTGTGTGCTTTCTGATAATGGGGTTGGGAATGTCGTGGAGCACAGTCACGGTTTGACTATCCATTCACTCTTCCCAGGGGCAGCAATGTATTTAGAACACTTGGAGTTACACGGTGGCAGAATTCCCTCTTGTAGTCTGTCTCCATAGCAAGATGATTTTTCGTTGCATTTGAAAAATCTACTCTTAAAAGAAAATAAAAGTACAGTCTAGGAATTGGGAGGAAGCCTCCTTTTGCACTAGTTCTCCGAAACACAAATAAACAACAGCCCAGGCTCACGGAAGAAGCATACTTTTCCAGAAACACAAGCTTTTCCTGAAAGCCACGCCCTGGTTCAAGGTGAAAGGGCCAGTATAGAAGACACTCCATCTCAAAAGAGCACTAAGTCGTGTGGCTGTTGAGCCCAGAAACTGAGACACATCTCCCAGAGCCTTTGTACCAAAATCAAGAGTTCCCCCTCTAAAAGAAGTACCATAGATCCATCTTTGACACTTGCTGGTCTTGTATAGAAGCAGCACAGCCTCTTTAAAATTTGTATGTGATCTATTTTTGTTAATCGAATCTGGAACATTCTAACAGGGTTTGTGCTTCAATTGTATTAGTAGTGTTGCTTATTTAACTGTAGCTTATGCTTCCAAATAGCATGGATAAAAGTCTGTCATATGTAATACGCCAATAGTCTCATTTGATAGTACTCCAAACAAAACGAAAAGGGAATGAAAATGAAGCAATGTCTGGTCGGGTTGAAAATATTTTATGTCCAACGAGTCTGCCAAAATGTTAACATAAGGGAACAATATCATCAGACAAAAGGAAAAAAAAGAACTACTAAAGCAATTAGTAGCAATACGCAGACTTCCAAGCTTTGTTTTAAAAAATTATGCCACTAACATATGAAAATTCTAAAAACTGTTCATTGTTCTAATTTTGTTCTAATCAAGACATAATATTCTTTGCTGTGTACTGTACACATTGCCATTTCAGAAGAAGTGATTTAATTGGTATCCATTAGAAAGTGGATCTTTTCTCAAACACTAAGTTGGGTGTTAAGGGTTTTTTGTGTTAAATAGGAGGCTTTCCACACATATGCATCCATGTGAATAAATATATTTCTATATAATCAGAACAGATTTTTTACAGTGTGAATTAAAGAGTAATTAATCCAATACCATGTCCACAGAGTTGAATAATAACAGATGTAAAAGATTTGTTTTAAACTCAGAGATAAATTCACAAAGTGTAATTTTGTGAGTTTCTGGTTTATCAGATCTACAGATACAACATTCTTTGCTAATATTTCAACAACATTCATCAATCAACACATATTTTTTGGTCATTCTGTGGCTAAAACCCAGAATGCAATTTTCTCTCACCCAAAGCACAATTTGAAATGTAAGGTTTGTGGGGGCAAAAACTTTCTTACAGATGATGGTAGCAAAAACAAAGAGTTGTTTTCTTGGGCAACAGAGATTAAATCTAAAAATACACCTTTCTGAAAATTAAGACCGAATTAAAAGTTTTGCACTCAAAACAAAGAATATCTTTTTCTGCAGGGCACAGGCTGGCTATTTTGGAATATGTATAGAAATATTTCCAAATTGCCACCCACACTGCTCTTTGGCCGTTGCCTTACACTTCTGAGTAAATGTATGGTTAGGAAAAGCATTTTGATGTTATCCTATGCCAAGTAAAATTTTAAAAGCAAGCACAGGACTGCATAAAAATCACATAAGAGATGTTGCTGCCTGTCCAGAGGCTGAGAGACAAGACATAAATTTCTCTGAAGCTTCTAGATCTAAGATTTTCTTTTGCTGTGTAAAAGGATCCACCTCCCTACCTTATCCTGCTGGTGTGCATATTCTACTAGAAATACATAACAAATTATTGAAGTTAGAGTCTCAAAAATACATCCAATGATGTGTTTTATGCTTTAGATATTTAGCAATGCTATTTATTATTAATTGACTAGAAATAATACATCTTTAAATATTTCCAAGGGCAAATGACCATTCCAGAGGGGGAGCAATAAAAACCTAAGAAAAACAGGAATCAATCAATTGTTCACCAAGACAGCTATGAAAGCAGCAAAAATATCCTCCTTATTTGGGAAATACCCTATCATTTCAATTGTCAGAATAATGAATATAACACTTCAAGAAGAAAATTGACCTTTTACTTATTATACTAGTTTATGTATGTATGTATTTCAGCAGAAAAGCAATTCCTGAGATGAATGGACGACTGACTCAGAAAATGGACAAGAACAAAGGCAGGCAAGGCAGGCAGAAACCCAGCCCTGAGCAGGCTTGGGATTCAGTTTTCCAGGCGCAGCCCCCCATAGCAACCACTGACAGGAGCAGCCCCTGCTAGAAGTTCAGAAGCTGCTGCCTCTGAGAAGTATAACTGTCTTTTTCTTGCTGGATTTATTATTGTTATATTTTCTTTTATTAGCGACAGATTGTGTGCCCAGGTTGAGGATCTAAATAACCTCTTTGAGAGATTTGTGGAAGTTATGGATAGGTTCAGAACAGACAGAGATATAATGGTGCCCCCTGCTGGGAAGAATAAGTAATGCTGCCCAGTAGGTTTTCTTACTGGGGCTCAAGTAATGGGGGGCAGGAGCAGGGGCAGGGGCAGGGTGAAGGGATCGAGGATCTTTCTAGAACAAAACGTCCCGACAAGTACTCTGCAAAAAGTAGTTGCAAAACCCCAAACCACATGAAATTAGCTTGATTTTGAGTTGACAGTGGAATCTGAAACCAGCTGTATTTCTCCTAAGATGTTAGTGCTATAAACCCTTCATCAAATCTGGACGCAATTATTTTCTCACTCTCTGGACAAGACCACATTTCCAGTGGCTGAACTTTTCCAGGGCAGAGTTTGCTCTCCCATTTTCCTTTTGTAGAGCTCCCTTCTCACAGACTTGACAAAAAAACAAGACTCACTCAAGCATAAAAGACGCTATGAAGTTGAGTGCCATGAAATACTCCTTTATAATTAAAAATCACAAAGGGAATTTGTCACAAAAAAGCACACATCACAGCGATATCTCCAGCCTTCTTAGAAATACATGGTAAGGCCGCTAATTGATTTTTAAAAGTGGTTTGAGAAAGTTCAGGAGGACTGTGCTATTTCATTAAGAGCAGCGGTGGGTTTCTTGTTTCTTTTTGTTTTGTTTTATCTCTTTACCTCCGTTCTGGGTGCATAGGTGTAATATTTACTACTTACAACTTAAAATGGCTAAAAAATAACTAAGGGCCAGAGAAAGAAGGCTGTAGGCACATGCTGCACACCGACAGGACTTCTAGTAAAATGCATACCATGGGCTGGACCATTTCCATTGGTATCTAACCTCTATGATATTAAGAAAATTTTTATTTAAATAAAACTAATGAAGAAAAGGAGACAAAATATAATTGCTTCAAGGAATTAAAAAATGTTGACTCCTGACTATTGTGGTTCTTTTTCTTCTGCATTGTATTATTTATTTTGAAGCCTGATCCATGACTAGACAGCCAAAATTGGTGCTTTGATTGGTTAAATAAATGACTGATAAATTCATTTCATTTATTTGTTCATATGCAAGGCCAGCTGAATGGGTGTGAGTTTGCACAGGGTCCCATACAGGGCCCCAAACTTGGTTTAATACCTTGCTGTCACCATCCTGAAATTCTTATTAATTTTTAAACAAAGATCACTACAGTTTGGCTGTGCACTGAGTTCTGTATATTATGTACCATTTCTTGTATACACTTATTCAGCAAGCTGTATTCGAGCACTGAGTAAGGTGCTGGGCTTGCTCTCTAGCATGACACTCAAGTTGGAGGAGCTTACAGTCTAAAAAAGTGAAGGAAGACATGCGTGGGAAGGATGAGAACATGCATCCAAACATAATAATTCAATAAAAGAGGTCTGGCTGCTCTGAAAAGCCCTAAATGGCTCAAGAATGGGGTGTCACTTGAGCTGGGGCTTTCAGAAAGATTCCTTGGTACTTACTGCTCTGTAGGAACATAGAAAAACAAAATAAATACATGAATTTTTTTTCTTTTTGCCATCTGGTCCACCTTGTGGTTTAACTGTTTATCTTAGTCACCTTAGCTGACTTCGAGGTTTTCATCATATGGCTCTAGTGGTCTTTTACTTGTAAAAATGATCTTTTATAAAGTAGCTGAATTGCTTGAGGTCCGATTTGTGCAGCATGTTCTTGCAATGCTGTAGATCCTAAAGAAAGGTTAATTTTGAAAAAGCAGGGGACAGGTTCAATTTACGTCCCTCTCTGCAAGCTTTACTCAAGATAGCATGGGAAGCCAGTGGGGGTATTTTGTTTCCAAGGGGGCTGCTTCATTATGGCGTAGCCTTACAATAATTAGATAATGGCTGTGAACTTGAAACCTAGAGCATTCCTTAAGGAGTCGGGGTACATTTTCCCTGCAGAACGGGTCAATCATATCATCTGAATACAGGAAAAAATAAAAGTAGCATTTTTTCCTCCCAAGGCTATGTCCCTGTGACATTAAGTGGAAAACCCCTATCTAGAAACCCACCTGGGTCCACTGCAGGGCCCTAAAGAAACTAAATGAATAAAATCAGGAACCAGGCAAAAGCTATAGAGTTCTTTGTATGCAAAGGTCAAGACTTCATCTCTGTTTCCCCAAGGGCTTACCCAGCAACCACTCCTTTTGAGATTTGATTTTGAGAAAATAATAGTATTCGCTATGATGTGATGTAAAAACTATAAATGCATTTTACTCATGAAAGAAAAGCTTCATGGGACCAATTTTTAAAAATTGTTTTTAAGATATATTGGTCATGTTCAATATTTCATATTAAAATAATAATGGTGAATTTTTAAAATCTGTGTGTCGGTGAGCAGCACCATGCACCATGCTTAGGATCACTGTGCTTAGAAAAACTAACTACTCGTTGCACAAAGGAAATAGTACAACCCATTACTTTGTAGGGTACCCAAATATGTTGTCTTTCCTGCACTGTTTCATAGTTACTCTAAATATGTTTGTTCTGTATTTCTACAACTCAGCCTTTTTAATCCTTAATGCAACATGATAGAAGTTTTTAAAAGGAGCCTACTATGTATTTTAAGCCTCTGATTGTATAATAAATTATTTGTTTTTAAATTTTAAGGCAAATTTCCCACTAGGTGCTTAGACTCAATAAGTAGATACTTTCGGGATATCAACGAAGAGGCAGAGTCCTTCTTTTTATTTTTGGTACTGGGGATCGAACACGGGACCTTTCGCTTGCTAGACAGGTGGTGGCATCACTGAGCTAAATCCCCGGCCCCAAGACAGAGTCCTTCTTAACAAATGGACCGTTTTGGTATTCCCCATATAATACTATTAATAGAAATCTTTTTATTACTTTAAGATATCGACAGTCTAACTCTTCTTGAGGACAAATCAGTAACATTTCTTAGTTTCTTTTTTATTGGTATATGCTTTAAGCCCTGTTGTTTTAAACATAAAGATTCTGACATATCCCTGTGTATTACATTTTGAATTCTCTCCTAAATATTGTTCTTAGAACAAACTGTCTCAAATTAGACATGTTTCACAGAAAAGATATACTGTTACATATATGATCAAATTACAATGAAGACATAACTTTTAAATTATTACAAAATTATTCAACTCCATGCATATAAAGGTCATGTTATTACTCCTATTTGTGTCCCAAACTGTGTATATGTAGATGTAAACACTGTACACCCAGAAAAGAGTATATTAACATACATTGGGAGGGAAAATTATTAGTATATTTTTGCCATACATAATAGCTATATTCACCTTGGGAAATTCATATGTACATATACGGGATCTTAATCATTTTTACTTCCTCTCAAAACAGAGAAGGAAGCATTTCTAATGTCAAAGGTTTGTTGACTCAAAAGCAAAGGCTAGGAGTTTTAGGTATTCCATCTGCAATATAAAATTTAGTTGAGTGTTTCTTTTCTGAGAAAAGAAAAATAGAATAATAGGTACATCTCGCTAAAAATTATAGCCAAGCCTAGATGAATGAAACCACTGTCTGGCAGAATTTATGACAGTAAAATAAAATCGTGTAAGTGGCCGTTGGTTTCAGGAAAAGAAGGCACAACACAACCGGGTCCAAGAACAGCAGGGTTGACCTTTACCCTCCTTCCGCATCTTCAGAACTCCAGCGGCATCACATGTTTCCAACTTGAGTGCTCTGGTCCTCATAACCACTGTGCTTCGGCATCCAGGCAACTTGTTGACC
Organism: Heterocephalus glaber; assembly: GCF_053883595.1. NCBI lineage: Eukaryota > Metazoa > Chordata > Mammalia > Rodentia > Bathyergidae > Heterocephalus > Heterocephalus glaber. The sequence goes on along the minus strand of NW_028258369.1, from coordinate 20,037,195 downwards.
CACATTTTTGGTGGCCAAACCGTGGTTAGTGTGGGCCAGGGAGCCAAGAACTGCTGACTAATCTTTTTCTGAAGCTTGTGGCTGCACAGGAACTAGTGGGCAAAGGTTGGCTTCCTCTCTTTTGCCTGGAGCACATGATGAAGTGGGACTGGGAATGGCTACAATTAACCAGCAGGACAAGGCTGCTTCTTGATGCCAGTGGAATGCTCAGAAGAGCTGAAGTAAAGAACCAAGTCTGCGATCCAACCTCCATTTATGTAATGCTCTGCTATGTGGCAGAACCAAGACCCGTGCGGTTTCTATTTCATCCTTACTGTTTTTAAACTCTGTCCTTTGAATTATGAAGGACTAGCTCTTCGGAGCCATGTGGAGATGCAAACTAAATGAAAATTTGTCTTATGTCTGCTCAATTCGAGGGAGCTTTGCAATTTCTTTCCAGCCTGGAGACAGCATTGTCTTTTTAATACCAAAGCAGTGGTTTTCCAAAGTTGTTCCTGGATCAGCAGCAGTAGCAGCAGCAATAGGGGGAAGAGGGAAATGGACAGAAATGCAGATTCTCAGGCTCCCACCCAGTCCTACAGAATCAGAGCTCTGAGACTGATGTTCTTTTATTTTCATCTTTTACTTCATTTTTATTTGTAAGCACTTGTAGTACATGATTACATTCCTCATGGGAAGTTGGCACACATGCATAACACATCTTAATTCTTCTCGTGTACCCTTCCGCTTCCTCCCCTCTACCTCTTGGTGGATGTGATGCTTTTGCACGCTCAAGTTGAGAGCGACTGATCTAAAAAATCTTTGTGGCAGTGATTTCTAGGACAGCAGGCAGCAGGCATGTTGGCTTTTCTGGGAAATGAATGGCTTTCATGTGTTGCTAGGAACACTTCAACTTTGTATTTCAGCCGTGAACTTATTTCACTTGAACTTTCACTTAATTCAGTTGAAGAAGATAAGTTATCTGCTTCCTCAAATTCTATGATTTGACATTTCCAAACATGAATTCAAGAAGATTTTCTTAAAACTCCAAAGCACAAAGTGTAATTTATTTTATTGCATACGGGTTCTTTGGGCCATTTCTATGTATATTGTAACTGGTTTCTCTGCGACGGAGGAATTTGTTGTCTCCTAGAAATAAATTTTTCAGAATTCATAGGCTCAAGGAGTTTTAGTGGTGGGAGGGAACTTCATGAATAATCAACCTTGCTGGGCACCATGGCACAGCATGGCAGAAGGATCACAAGTTTGAGATCTTCCTGGGCAACTAAGGGAGACTGTCTCAAAATAAAATAAAAAGAACTGAGGATGTAGCTCAGAGGGAGGACGCTTGCCTAGCATGTGTGTGTCCCTGGTTTCAATCCCCAGCACAGCAAAAATAAATAAATGAATAAATTCGAAGCTAATGTAGAAACACATCACAAGAGAATGCCTACAAGAGTTTCTGAAAAGATCTTCACGAGTTGAATGGGAGAAAGTGGCCAACTGCTAAGCAATGAGTTTTTCTATTGGAATCTGAAAGCAGAAACTGTATCTTACTCATCTCTCTCCTTTTCCTTTCACAACACGGTACTTGAAACAGCGTTGGCATCGTTCAATAAACGTTTCTTGAAAAGTGATATGACGTCAAATGCGTCTTCCTTTTTTCCCTGTTTCTGCAGGAGGGAAAAAAAGGCATTTTCTTCCAGTCTGCCAGAAGGGGTGACTGAAAGTGAAAAATTACTTGAGCTTCTACTAAATAATAGGGTACTCCTTTGAGCTACTAACTTAGTAGCCCGTGATCGTATAAAATAGATTCTATTAACAAGAGGCCCCGGACAACGAACAGGAATTATCAGGACTGAGATCTGTTGGAAAGGCTCTTTGGAGATGTTTGTGTAGCACATACTCATTACTATGTCTGGCCCAAGTCAATTTTATTTAGCACCATAAAAAGCAGACTTAGCTTATGATATTTTAAGCATTTCAAACAAAGCAAGATTTATACTATTGGGCGTGACTCTGGGCCTTCCACTGCACCCAGTTTCCACAGGTCTGGAGAGGCAAGAGACTGCTTCTTTATGCACCATGAGTGCAAAGTGGGAAGCCCCCTCCTTCTCCCTTCTAATATCACCAGGAATGAATAGGCAGCGTGTTTCCCATAATTCAGCAATAACTGGGCTATTATTCTTTAATGCTTCAGTTTATTAACGTAACCACTGTGTCATTCCTACCATGCCCATGTAATTGAATTACCCGACAGACATTTGATACGGAGCTCTCAATCCCTGCAAAAGCCCAGAATTTCTATGCCCCTTTGTGAGTTCCTAATGAATGGGTGGCACAGACACTCTGTCATCCGTGTTCGCTCACTGTCCTACCCTGACTGCTCTCCTGTGTCACAGTCTTGTTCCTGCAGACACAGTGGGAACCGCTCAAAAGGACAGGGTCACATTTCCAGCAGCAGCAGGCATGGGACATGCTATCACCTTCCACCCTCTTTGTCCCACTAAACCAGAAGCTGCCCAAATTAAAATTCCAAAACCATATCAGCCCCAGTGGACCAGTGATGCATTCTTAAACCTTGCCTACTGAATGCTAATTCTTACGTAAGTCATGAGTGTAAAGGGAAAATCAATGGGAAAAAAAACTGGAAGAACTGAAGCAATTATTGTGTTTAAATCCATGCCACTCTCCAACTTTCTGAAAAGGGAAAAATAATTTCACTTAAAAATTAAGTATATAATCTTTGAATTTTATAAGTGGAGCTATAAAAATGAAGCCTTATCAAGATGCTATCCCAATCCAGTTTACCAAAAGGTGTCTGTGATTATTAATAAAACAAGGGACTCTACTAAATCATCCAAGTGTTTATTTCAAGTTGTTAATATTTTCTTTTTTTGGTACTGGGGACCGAACTTGGGACCTTGGGCTTGCGAGGCAAGCCACTGCACCACCGAGCTAAATCTCGGGCCCCTCAAGTTATTAATTTTAAAACACAACTCTCTGAATGTTATAGGACTTAAACATAAACTTTTTAAAGTAATCAAAATAAATTTTATCATAGGACTTCATTTGTGGACATGGCACTTTAGAGATTATATGTTTCTAAAAAAAAAAAAACCATATTCTACCTTAACAAAATGTGATATAATTAGCTTATATACATATTATATGCAGGTAGATTGTAAATTTGAAAATGATTTTGATACTTAATTTTTGAATATTGTTTTTGTTTTTTTAGACTGGTTCTTTCAATTTTCCCTAGGCTGGTCTTTGCCCAGTTAGCTCATGTGCTTCTCCTGCCTCTGCCTTCTGAATAGCTGAGATTACAGGTGTGCACTCTTAACCCTGGCTCTAGTTTTTGAGCATTTAAATGGCATGATCTATGTATGGCAGTAAGAATATGAGGATATGTAAATGTATAGGAATAATAATTGAGATCTAATTTCAAAAGTTATTGTATGGCTTATGTAAGAAAAATAATCAAATCAAAGTATGTGATGCTTAAAGACTGGAAATGTTTACAAACAATTAATCATTTAAATCACCTTTCATTGGAATGTAGATCATTACAAATCTGGCTAAAATCAAAATCAAAATTATTAGTATCGCTGCCTTTGAATAATGAAATTTATGTTAGCTATATATGATTAAATAATTAAGCTGTATGGATGTCTCAACCATACAATAGTCCAGAAAAAATGTTGAACTTAAATTTTGAAAGTATTTGAGAGAAAGCAAATGCTTATAGTTATTTGTAACTATTCTGTTAGTCTTCAGTGGATACAACGAGTTAATAAAGTGTCTAAAATAAAGAGATAAGTAAAAAACAAGTGGTGAAGTAATAGACTTAATCGTAACAATGCCAACAATTGCATTAAATGTAAAGGGGCTACACACTCCAACTAGAAGGCATCGTCAGGCTAGATAAAAATCAAAACAAAACCCATTTATATGCTGTGTGCAAGAGATGGGCTTTAAGTATAAAGATAAAATAAGTTAAAAGCAAGAAGATAGAAAAAGATACACAAATGATCAGCATAAAAAAGCTGGCAGAGTTGTAATGTCAGGTAAGGTAGCCAATGAATATTGCCAAAGACAAATAAGAGTATTCTATAATGACAAAGGGGCAAGGCATCAGGAAGGAATAATAATAATAAATGTGTAAACCTAATAGAGATTCAACAGAAATGAAGAGAACTAAAGAATAAAAAGATAAATCTACGATCATAGATGCAAATTTTTAGACCTCTTTTTCCCCAGGACTGGGGATTGAACCCAGGGCCTTTGCACTGAATTACATTCCCAGCTCATTTAATTTTTTTTTTTTTTTAATTTTCAGGAAGGGTTTCACTAAGTTGCCCAAGAAGGCCTTGAACTTGAGATCCTCCTGTCTCAGCCTCTCAAGTAGCTACTGTTGACAGAGTATGCCTTGGTGCCCAAATATTTATAGCTCTTTCTAAGTAACAGATAAAACAACTAGACAAAACTTAAGTATATTTCAGACTGCCAAATATTTGAAAAATAAATAACCCATTCCTAACTCATCTATTAATAAAAGAAGAAATCAAAAGAGAAATTAAAAAATAATTTAACTAAGTAAAAATGAAAGCTCCATATATCAAAATTTGTGAGATGTAGTTTAAAGCACTCCTTAGAGGGAAATTTGTTGAGCTAAACGATTACAAAATAAGGAAAGTTTATAATCAGTGATCCAATTTTATATCATTGGTAGTTAGGTAAAGAAGAGCAAATTAAATCCAAAATGATATAAAGTAGGATAAACAAGGAGAAAAACAGTAAACAATGAAATAGAAAGCAGACAAATAATGAATATTAAGTAAAGCTAAAAGTTGATCCTTTAACCTCATTAATAAAATTCATAAACTCTTAACAATGCTGATCATGGAAAAAAAAGAGAAAATGAAATTGCCTTACCAGGAATGAAAAGGAATGTGATGAGAGGTTCTACGAGCATCAAAGAAATAATAAAATAATATTATAAGAATTGTCTACCAATGATTTTGACAGCATAGTTGGAAAGACAAATTTGTAGAAGAACACAAATGATCAAAACAGACACAAGATAAAATAGAAAATCACATTAGCCTCATATTTGTTAAAAAATTGAATTGAAATGAAAATTCTTCCCCCAGAGAAAATACCAAGCATAGAAGTTTTTATTCTGAATGGTTACCATTCATTTAAAGAAGAAAGATGGTGCCAATTTTACACAAGTTCTTGTAGAAAATAGAATGAAAAATGTTTTACCAACTTATGTTATGAAGCCAGTACAAATCCAATAAAATTTGATAAAGCAAATAGAACAAAAGAGAAGAAAATCACAGATCGGTATCACTCATAAAGACAGACATGAAAGTCTTAATTGTTAGCAAACTGAGTCTAGCAGCGTACAAAGCATTATACAGGGCTGGGGATTTAGCTCAGTGGTTTCGTTCCCTTGCTGCACAAGCATAAGGACCCGAGTTCGATCCCCGGTACCAAAAAAAAAAAAGCATTATACATCATGACCAGAAACATCAGATTAGTTTAACACTCAAAATCAATCAATCAATACAATTTACAACATTGATAGCAAACGGGAGGCAAGCCATGTGATCATTTCAATCAAAACAGAAAAGAAATTTTATAAAATCCACCATTTATTCAATAATGTATCATTCCTTATAAATTAGGAATTGAAGATAATTTTATCAACCCCATAAAGGACATTTACAGAAAGCTTATAGCTCACATTGCATCTTATTATGAAATAATGAACACTTTTCCCCAAGGTTAGGATCAAGGCCAGGATATGTGCTCTCACCACTGCTGTTCAACATTGTTCTGGATGTCATAGCCAGTTCAATAAAGCAAGAAAAATAAATGAAAGATATAAAAATTTAAAAGGAAGTAAACTTGTATTACTCCAGAAGTTGCTTGATCGTTTATGTAAAAAAATTCTGAGGATTCTACAAAACAACGGTTCAAACTAATTTAAAGATTTCACAGACTGTAAGATTAACATAAAAGCCAGTTGTATTTGTATGTAATTACAACAGTAGAAAATACTAAAGAACTGATTTAACTAACAATGTGGAAACTATAAAATGCTGCTGAAATAAAATTTAAAACATAGAAATAAATGGAGGAATATATCATAATTAGGAATTTGGAAGTTCATTATTGATAAAATGTAAATTCTCCTCTAATTGATCTATGAATTCAATACACTTCCAATTAAAACTTCACAGTTTGGGCTGGGGATTTAGTTCGGTGGTGCTGCCTCCTGCCTTGCAAGTGCAAGGTCCCAAGTTCGATTCCCATCCCTGATACAAAAAAAAAAAAAAACTTCACAGTTAGTTCTGTAGAAACTTACAAGTTGAGCCTTGATTACTGTAGCTTTAGAAGAAGTCTTAAAATTAGGTACTAAACGATGCCCTACCTAGGTCGCGAGTCTGGCAGAACACACCAAATCAGCCTGCTGCAGATAGGCAGGTCTGCGGATGCCCTACCTAGGTAGCAAGTCGTGTGGAACACACTGAATCAGCCCCTGCCCTGGCAGGAATCAACTGGACACCCCCTCCTCCTCTGTACAGCCACCTGGTTCCACACTACAAAGATGCAGAGGACACCAGACCACCAGACCACGGTACTGAGTCCCGGCGTTCCCAGTTCAGAGGTAGGGACTTCTGAGCTGCCATCCCACTGCTCCTGGGCCAGAGGAAGGGGCTTCCTGGCCAACATCCCTCCGGCTGCTCCCAGCCCACAAGAAAGGGCTTTTGGGCCACCATCCCTACCTCTGCTTCTGGCCCCTGTCCCACTTCTCCCAGCTCAGAGGAGGTAAACTGTGCAGGCACTAACAGCCCCCCGCCCCAGTCAAAATGAGAAAACATGTAAATAAGTCTCAAAACCAGACTTCCAGATCACCTACAGCAACCCCAAAGGGAAATGAGATGGAACACTCTGATAGTCAACCACCTGGACCCACTGAACTGGCAACAAAAAGGGATCTGGAAAAAATGAAATCAGAAATAATTTCTCAGATAACAGGAGAAATTGTGCTCCTACTGCAAGACATGATTAATAAATCTAGAGAGGAGCTCAGGAACATGATGGAATCCCAACATAAGAAACAAATGGAATCCATAAAACCGATCTAAATAGATTTCCAGGACATGAAAAACTCCATTGAAAGTCTACACAGCAGAATGAGCCAATGTGAGGACAGAATTTCACATATAGAAGATAAGATTGCAATTAGTGACCAGGAAAAGAAAAATTGCTTCAAAATTATAAGGGAACATGAGAAATCAATCCAGCAGCTGCTAGATGATGCAAAGAAGGATAACGTAAGACTGATTGGGCTCAATGAAGAAACAGGAGAGAGTGCAGATGACATAAAAAACTCTTCCCAGAAATAATGGCAGAAAACTTCCCAAGCAGGGGAAAAGAACTTGACATACAGATAAGTGAGGCATATAGGACTCCAAATAGCCTTGATCAAAAAAAATCTACACATAGGCATATAATTGTTAAGATTCCAGAAACACAACAGAAGAACAAAGTTCTACAAGCAGTTAGAGAAAAGAAACAAATCACATACAAAGGAAAGCCCATCAGAAGCACAGGAGACTTCTCAACACAAACCATCAAGGCAAGAAGAGTTTGGAGTGACATATTCCAAGCCCTAAAAGAAAACAACCTCCAAACCAGATTGATGTACCCTGCAAAACTATCTTTCAAAATGGATGGAGAAATAAGATACTTTCATGACAAAGAACACCTTAGGAACTTCATGAATACCAAATCAGCACTCTAAAGAATTTTACACAATATCCTAGGAACACACATTGAGGATCACAACCCCAGGAAGCAAAGCAGAATGAACCCATCTGGCATGACAAGAAATTAAATGTAAGGGGGGAGAATCCAACAAAAAGAAAAAGTCATGGCAATGACAAGTCAATACGTTTCAGTTATAACCATCAACGTTAATGGTCTCAATTCACCAATCAAAAGAAATAGACTGGCAGAATGGGTCAAGAAGCAAAATCCAACAATATGCTGCATACAAGGAACACACTTAATTCAAAAGGAAACTCATAGACTGAAAGTTAAAGGGTGGAAAACAATACTCCATGTGATGGGAACCCGAAAAAAAGCAGGAGTAGCTATCCTCTTGGCAGATCAAGTAGATTTCAAACCAACACTGATTAAGAGAGATGAAGAAGGACACTACATCCTTGTAAAGGGAACAATTCAAGAGGAAGAGATGACAATCATAAATATCTATGCACCAAACACTAGTGTGCCCAACTGTATAAAACAAATACTAACAGACATGAAAAGTCATATATGCACTAATCCAATTGTAGTGGGGGACCTCAACACCCCACTGTCACAAACAGATAGATTAACTAAACTAAAAATAAGTAATGAAATACTAGAACTCAATCGAACTCTTGAACAAATGAACTTAACAGATGTTTACAGAGTCTTCCACCCCACAAAATCAGAATACACATTCTTCTCAGCTGCACATGGGTCATTCTCCAAAATAGACCACCTACTCACACATAGAACATGTTTAAGTAAGTGCAAAGGAATTGAAGTTATCCCCTGTATATTATCAGACCATAGTGCGATGAAACTGGAGATCCATAGCAAAAGAAACTCAAAAAATTTCATAAACACATGGAAATTGAACAACACACTTCTGAATAACCAATGGGTCACAGAGGAAATTAAAGAAGATATCAGACAGTTCCTTCAATTAAATGACAATGACAATACAACATATCAGAATCTGTGGGACACAATGAAAGCAGTCTTATGTGGGAAATTCATAGCAGTGAATACGCATATTAGGAAAACAGAATGAGCCCAATTAAACAACCTGATGCTGCACCTCAAGCTTCTAGAAAAAGAAGAACAGGACAATCCCAAAGCTCATACAAGGGAAGAAATTATAAAGATCAGGGCAGAAATCAATGCAATGGAGACTAAGAGAACAATACAAAAAATCAATGAAGTCAAGAGTTGGTTCTTCGAAAGAATCAACAAAATTGACAAATCTTTAGCCAACCTTGTCAGAAAAAGGAAAGAAAAGGCCCAAATCCATGCAATTAGGAATGAGAAGGGTGAAATTACAACAGACCCAGCAGAAATCCAGAGGATCATCAATACCTACTTCCAGAACCTCTACGCCAATAAGATGGACAACACAGAAAAAATGGACAGATTCCTAGATACATATGAACTACCAAAGTTGAACGAAGAAGACCTAAAAATTCTGAACAACCCACTATCAACCAATGAAATTGAAAATGTAATTAAAAACTTATCAACTAAGAAAAGCCCAGGCCCTGATGGCTTCACTGCTGAATTCTACAAGACATTTAGAGAGGAACTGCTGCCACTACTGTTTAAACTCTTCAGTGAAATTGAAAGGGAAGCAATACTCCCAAATTCATTCCTAGAAGCAAGCATCACCTTGATCCCCAAAGCAGAGAAAGACCCAACCGAAAAGGAGAACTATAGGCCAATCTCACTAATGAACATAGATGCAAAAATCCTTAATAAGATACTGGCAAACAGAATGCAGAAGATCATCAAGAAGATCACACACCCTGATCAAGTGGGATTCATCCCAGGGATGCAGGGATGGTTCAATATATGCAAATCAATTAATGTAATACACTATATCAATAGAGCCAAGGACAAAAACTATATGATTCTCTCCATAGACACAGAAAAAGCATTTGACAAAATCCAACATGCATTTATGATAAAAACCCTACAAAAAATTGGAATAGATGGTCTCTACCTCAAACTGATGGAAGCCATCTATGAAAAACCAACAGCCTATATCATAACAAATGGACAAAAACTGAAATCCTTCACACTAAAATCAGGAACAAGACAAGGAGGTCCACTATCACCACTCTTGTTCAATATAGTCCTGGAAACATTAGCCACGGCAATTAGACAAGAGAAAGAAATAAAAGGAATAAAGATTGGAAATGAATAAATCAAATTATCATTATTTGCAGATGACATGATACTCTATATAGAAGACCCCAAGAACTCCACCAGAAGTCTTCTAGACTTAATAACCAAATTCAGTCAAGTAGCTGGTTACAAGGTCAACACACAAAAATCAATAGCTTTCCTCTACACCAATGACAGACTCACTGAGAGAGAAATAGTGCAATTAATTCTTTTCACAATAGCATCCAAAAAACTGAAATACCTAGGAAACAACCTAACGAAAGAAATGAAAGACCTCTTCTCTGAAAACTATGGCACTCTGAAAAGAGAGATTGAAGATGATATCAGACAATGGACAGAGATACCCTGCTCCTGGGTAGGAAGGATTCATATAGTGAAAATGGCCATACTTCCAAAACTGCTATACAGATGTAATGCAATTCCAATTGAGATCCCAGCAGTATACTTCATAGACCTCGAGAAAACAATTCAAAAATTCATTTGGAACAAGAAGAGACTCAGAATAGCAAAAGCAATTCTAGGTAACAGAGACATGGCAGGGGGTATCACAATGCCCAACCTGCAGCTATACTACGAAGCTACTGTGATAAAAACAGCATGGTACTGGCAAAGAAACAGACTTGTGAACCAGTGGAACAGAATAGAAGATGCAGAAACAGTGCTAGACACACTCAGCCATCTCATCTTCGATAAAGGAGCCAAACACCCTCACTGGAGGAAAGATAGCCTCTTTAATAAATGGTGCTGGAAAAATTGGGCTTCAACTTGCCAAAGATTAAAAGTAGCCCTATATCTCTCACCATGCACTGAACTAAAATCAAAGTGGATTAAAGATCTAAATATTAAAATAGAAACTCTGAACCAGTTGGAACAGAGGTTAGGTAGAACTCTTGAAGACATCGGTGTAGGAAAAGATTTTATAAACAAAACCTCAGTTGCCCATGAACTAGCACAAACAATCAACAAGTGGGATCTCTTCTTATTAAAAGGCTTCTGCACAGCAAGAGAAATCACCAGCGGTATGAAGAGACAACCCACAATGTGGGAAAAAATTCGCACCTGCTTTTCCTCAGACAAAGGTCTACTATCTCAAATCTATAAAGAACTTAAAAAGATCAGACCTCCCAAATTTAAAGACCCAATCCAAAAATGGGCATCTGAAATGAACAGACATTTCTCAGACAAAGAAGTAGAAATGGCAAATAAATACATGAAAAAATGTTCAACATCACTGGTCATTTGAGAGATGCAAATGAAAACAATGCTGAGATTCCACCTCACTCCAGAAAGAATGGCTGCTATCATGAAATCAACCAATAACCAATGCTGGCGGGGCTGTGGGGAAAGAGGAACCCTGCTCCACTGCTGGTGGGAGTGTAGACTGGTGCAACCACTGTAGAAATCAGTATGGAGATACCTCAAAGAACTAGGACTGGAAGTCCCATTTGACCCTGCTATTCCACTGCTGGGGATCTTCCCCAAAGAATTAAAAGAATCATACCCCAGTGATATATGTGCACCCATGTTCATAGCAGCACAGTTTGTGATAGCTAAAACTTGGAAACAGCCCAAATGCCCATCAACTGGAGACTGGATAAAGAAAATGGTTGTTTTTTTTTATAAAATGGAGTACTACTCAGCCATAAAAAATGAGAAATTAGAGACATTTATGGCTAAGTGGATGCACATTGAGGCCATACTCTTAAGTGAAATAAATAGGACACACATGAATAAATACCGAATAGTTTCTCTGGTGTGAGCAACTGAAAGTGTAAATAAGGACTAAAATGTATAATTGGTAATGTGAAATAGGAAGAAAAGGGGCAAAGGGGAAGGAAGTGGGAGGGCTAGGGGAAAGGATAGAAGGGAATGGGATTAATATGAGAAAATGGAAAAATAGGAACAAAATCCTTGTAAATAGGGAGGAATGGAGGGGTTGAAGGGAGGGCTGGGCAAGGGTGAAAAATAAGAACCAAGAGAGATTATGGAAAGGTGCAAATTTCCAATGATGAATGCCATTATATTTTATCCTAAAATGTACCAATGATTAGAATGAATAATTGATAATGCAAAATAGGAAGAAAAGGTCCAAAGGGGTAGGGGTAGTGGGAGGGGCAGGGGAAAGGAAAGAAGGGAAAGGAAAAATGATGAGAAATGGAAAAAATGGAAATAAAGTCTTTGTAAATAGGGAAGGGTGGAGGGGGTGAAGGGAGGGCTAGGAATGGGGAAAAAATAAGAACCAAGATGCATTATGTAAAGGTACAATTCCCAATGAGAAATGTAATTGTGTTGTATACCTACAATGTACCAATAAAAGAATTTAACAAAAAAAAATTTAGGTGCTAAATGTCTTCCAACACTGTTTTGTTTTTGTTTTTGTCTTTGACTTTTCTAGGTCCTTTGTACTCCTACATAACTTTTCAATTTCAATATCCAATTCTTCATTTATAGCAAGTATACCAGACCTGAAATTTTATATATACCTTGTGTTTCCTAATCCTGCTAAATTCAAGTACCAGTTCTAGGGGCTCCTAGAGATTTCTTAGTATTTTCTCTGTAGATGATCATTTCTTCTACATATAAAGATTTTGCTTCTGCCATGCCAATCCTATCCTAGTTGTGTCATTTTATTGCCAGACTATTTTGGTGGGGACTAGGTTTCAAAGTTTAATGGACAGATAAAGAGTAAGCATATCTGCCCTTGTTCCCCACCTTAAGGAGAAAGCATTGTATCTTCTCCATTCATATAAGGCCTTCTCGCTGGAAGTATGGAGTACATGTCTTTAATCTGTTGAGAAGGTTCTGTTCTACTTCTAGTCTCCTGATAGCTTTTACCGTGAACCACTGTAGAATTTAGTCCAATACTTTTTCTCCAACTAGTGACAGGATCATATGGCTTTCTCCTTTCCTCTGTTAAAATGATGACTTTTGGGGGTGGATCTTCCAGTGCTGAACCAACACTGCCATCCCTATAATAAAACCACTTTCTACATCCTGCCAGATCTGACTTCTAAGAGTTTGTTTTGTTAAACAAATTTCTATCTATGTTCATACTTTTTTCTTCTATTATCTTTATCCAGTTTTAGGATTAGCACAATGTTGAGTTCCTCAAATGAGGGGAGAAGTATTCCTTCTTTTTTCTGCTTTAATTGTTTGATATAATTTATCAGTTAAAATGTTTATGAGCCTGTTGTTGTCATATAGGTAGGTTTTGCAAGCCAGGAATATACTTTCTTTAATAGGTGCTATTCAAATTTTATATTTCCTCTAGAATTAGTTTCATTAATTTGTCTTCCAAGGTACTTCTTAGAAGTTGTCAAATTTATTTCAAAAAAGATTTTTGTAATATGCTTTCTATATCCTTTTAAATTCTGTAAAATCTGTGGTAATGTCTCCTAGATCTTAATATTGTAATTTTAAAAATGTATAACTGATATTGTGTAACAGGAAGAAAAGGTCTAAAAGAGCAGGGGAATCGGGAGGGGTAGGGGAAGGGAAAAAAGGGAAAGGAAAAAATATGAGAAGAGGAAAAAAATGGAAACAAGGTCTTTGCAAATAGGGAAGGGTAGAGGGGGTGAAGGGAGGGCAAGGGAAGGGGTAAAAAAAAAAAGAACCAAGAGACTCATGTAATGGTACAAGATCCCAATGATGAATGTAACTGTATTTTATACCTAAAATGTACCCATAAAGTTAATGGGGAAAAAAAAAGAAACTTACAAGTTGATTCCAAAATTTATGTGGGAGTGCAATAGATCTAGAAAAGCAAAACAAGTGTCAAAAGAATAACAATGTTGGAGAAACACTCCTACTCTATTTAAAAACTAGATAGTTACAGCATCTAGCAGAATTTTGCTTTGGATTAAGGACAGACTGAAACCAAGAAAAAAATAGAGGATCCAGAAGTAATATATTCACATATATGTTTTTCAGTTGATTTTCAACATAGGCCAAAATGATTAGATGAAGAAATTATCTTCTCTACACATTGTGCTAGAATAATTGGATAATTGCATGAGAAAATAACACATCTTGAGTTTTATCTCACACTAAACAGTCATTAATTTTTAATGGATCATAAACCTAAATTTAAAAGCTAGAACTACAAAGCTTTTAGGAAAAAATCAGAGGCAAACATTTTACAACCTTATGGTAAGAAAACATTTTTTAAGTAAGATACAAAAGGTAATAAGAAAAACTGAAATTTGTGTTTCATATAAATTTTAAAATTCTATTCCTCAAAAGACACTTATCGATGAAAGAGTAGTGCATAATTGGGGAAGAATATTGGGAAAAATATACACACATATCTGATGTAGGACTTGGACCCAAAATTTACATTAAGTACTCCCACAATTCAATAATAGGAAAGACAAATCAATAAAAATGATGAAAACATGTGAAGAGAAACTTCACAGTGGAAGGTATATGAATTATCAATAAGCACAGAAAAACATTTGTTACATTATTGAGCATCAGGAAAGTGTAAATTAAAACCACAAAAAGCTGGATGCAGTGCTGCTTGGTGCAGGGGGCTGAGGCAGGCAGAGTTCATAGCCAGCCTGAGCTACACAGTAAGAGCCCATTTCAAAAAACCAAAATCAAACAAAACTAAAACAAATACACAGAAAGAAAACAAAACAAAGCAAAAACACAGAAACATAAATTTATCCTCACTGGAACTGTAAATAAAAGGACTGATATGGTCATTTGTCTTAACAACTGCTAGAACAATTATGTATATGGCTGGGAGGAATGTTAAATGGCACAAGCACTTTGAAAAACTGCTTTGTGTTTTCTAGCATATTGAAATCTATACCTGTGCTGTAACCTGCAGATTCCATTGTTAGGTATTTACCTAAGGGAAATGAAAACATATATTCTGGCCAAAATATTTTTAAAACGTTTACAACGCAAACATTTACAGCAGCTTTATTCATAGTAGCCCCAAGGTGCATATAAACCAAATGTCCATCGAAAGGCAAATGGAAAATGAATTATGGCAGCTTTGAACAATGGAATATAATTGACCATAAAAGGAACCAAACAATAGGTGCAGACAAAGACATGGACGAATCTCAAAACCTAAGAAGCCAGGCTAGGGCTGAGAAAAAGGAGCCAGACACAAGGAGGACACAAGGTCTAACTCCCTGTGTGCGAAGGAGAAAGTGAGAAGGGAGTGAGAGTAAAGCCCTAGAGGTAGGGGCTGTGTCTACACGGTTGTATACATTTACTTAAACTCATGAAATGGTGTACCTAGACTCTGTCAATTTCACCTTTTTTAAAATTTTACCTCAATCAGAGGTAGGAAGTACTGGGAGTCTCTGGACCCTTTGTTTTTCTGAGTGCAAGGGTGGCTGCAACTGCATCTTTCTCATAGTGGTGGCTTGTCATTCACTGCCTGCTTACTTGAAATTGAACACAGCAAGCTCAGGGATCAACTGCTAATAAAGCCACTTCCCTATAGCATCATCTCTTGCCCTCTGTTTTCCACCGGAGCCCATCAAATGTAAAATCTTTGTAAATAGGGAGGAATGGAGGGGTTGAAGGGAGGGCTGGGCAAGGGTGAAAAATAAGAACCAAGAGAGACTATGGAAAGGTGCAAATTTCCAATGATGAATGTCATTATATTGTATACCTAAAATGTGCCAATGATTAGAATGAATAATCGATAATGCAAAATAGGAAGAAAAGGTCCAAAGGGGTAGGGGTAGTGGGAGGGGCAGGGGAAAAGAAAGAAGGGAAAGGAAAAATGATGAGAAATGGAAAAAATGGAAATAAAGTCTTTGTAAATAGGGAAGGGGTGGAGGGGGTGAAGGGAGGGCTGGGAATGGGGAAAAAATAAGAACCAAGATGCATTATGTAAAGGTACAATTCCCAATGAGAAATGTAATTGTGTTGTATACCTACAATGTACCAATAAAAGAATTTAACAAAAAAACCCCAAATGTAATAGAGATTTCAAAGCACACACACTGCATACTTAGGTAGTGTCCTCCAACTACAGAGCAGCTACAGTATAGTTTCTCTGTCTTTAGTTGTTCTTGTTTGTATTGTTTGTCTTTTTCCTATCCTAAAAGAAAATCTAGTCTCTGCTCTCTATTCAACATTTTTGATGAATTTTATGTAAAGGTTAGCATCAAGTTAAAATTCTATTTAATCATCTTATCCTTGAAACTTCTAAATATCCTGGCTTTAAGACAGATTTTCTGCAAATTATTTTATATTCTTACTTATGATGTTTGAGGCACATTGTCAGGGCATGTTAACTCCAAATATACTTCTGACCTCTACCATGGAGTGAAAATTGCAATTAAAATTAAAATTAAAATTAATTAAAATCTGTTGTCAAAGGGTGAGTGGTGATATCCTTAATCTAAAACTGTTGTCTTTGATTGCTATTCTCACACTGAGTTTGTAATCAGAGGATGGTTGGGGGCAGATGCGAGGGCTTGCTTTGAAAACATCACTTCACAGTGTTTGTATTATTGTTTCTTTGCAAAGACCAAACATTTTGCCCACTACGTTCCTAAGCCACAATTTTTTTTGTTTGTTCAAGACTGCAACTCCCCCCTCCCCTTCAAAGAGAACCAAACATATGGCTGTTCACATGTGTCAGGGTTTGATGACAGAAGGGATGTGCTGTTCTCAAGGTCACCAGGCTGTCTTCAGCCTTGGGATATGCAGCACACAGCAGAAGGGATGCACTGACACATGAAATCCATCCATTCATGAAAATACTTAAAAATGTTTCCATTCTGAGCTTTCCTGCTTTTCCTAGGCTTGTCTTCCTTTTCTTGATACTAACAAAAGGATTCCTTGAGCTATGGCTCATTTTCTTTTTCCTTTATTTGTAAGAGTGACTTAAGAAATCTTTAATGCAAGTGTTTAAAGTTAAATCAAGAAGTGACATAGTATCTTTAAATAAAATCACAAACCACCGAATTCCTCATTTTTCATCCCTATCCACTGCTCACGAAAATGTACTAAACATTCTTGATATACTATTTGTGTACAGCTTCAGGCCTTGGAAAATGTGTATGTATATATGCATAGTATCTATTCACATTGAGATATAATGTATATATAATATATTTTGAGGAAGTACATTCATAGAGTTATTGTCTTTACATTGTGTGTGTGTGTGTGTGTGTGTGTAGTCTCACAGAAATATGCATGGGCATTCTTACTGCATTTCCCCTTCAGATTTGGGGAATAAAACGGTTGGAATATTGCTTTTCATTCTCAACAAAAAAGTTGGAAAGAGTTAATGAAAACCTTACTTTGATCCCTTCAAATATATCCTTAGCAACAACATAAGCTCTAAGTGATTTGACAGACTTTCTTAGAATTCTTGCAAAACTGGTTTTTGCAGAACCAAGCAAATTCATCAAACATCTACCCCAGGACCCAGTGCACAAGGCACTATTGATCCTCGAGGGATATACTCACAAGCTCAGGATTTTTAAATCCTTAAATTTCCTGCCTTTTGGATGGATCTTACTGGTCAGTTAAGCAAGTTTGGTGTATAGATTTGAGCTAGTGCCAGGCTGAACGTGCCACTGTGGCCAACGGCAAGGCCTGGAAGGGAAAACTTCATAGAAGGTTGCCGTCACTGTCTCAGAAATGCCACCTCTGTAGTCTGTCACTGATGAGAATGCATGAGACAGGCAGGAAGATAGGAAGAACAGATGAATGAGGGAGAAGGTTGGGGGAAGGGCCCAAGAAAGAAGGGAGACAGGAAAGAACACAAAAGATAAAGGAAGGACTCAAGAGAAATGCAGGATTAGAATAGAAGGAGGGGCCAGAGTGGGGGAAGGAAAGTCAATACTGGGGAGCAAAAGGAGGGGAAAAGTGGACAAAAAGTTGGAAAGGGAGGGATTCAAGAGGGGCAGAAGAAGAAAAGGACCGAGAAAGACAGAAATAAAATGGAGAGAGATGGAGAGACGAGGACAGACGTAAAGAAAAGGGAGGTAGGAAAAAAGAACAGGAAAGGTGCAGAATGGAGGAGACTAAGGGAGGGGTAGGAAAATGAGAGTGAAAGGGAGGGTCGCTCACCCCAATGGAGTATGTGGCAGCTAAGCCAGGGCCCAGGCAACACCTGGGAGCAGCGCCGGCAGACAAGTACTGTGGGGTAGGATTCCCCGGGATCATCCCTAGGCCTGTTCCTCTCCTGAAACGCCAATCTCAAAGTGCAAATTCAGGAAGCTGGAAGTCACCAGACAGCTGGTCTGATCTCAGCCCAATGGCAGTAACCCCTTGGCTGCTTTGATGAATCACAAGTCATCATCTTTTCCTGCTCCCATTCAGGCTCAGTTTCCAGAAGGAGTGTGTACACATAACAGGAAATGCTGCAGTAAAGCAGGCCTGGCTCTGGTGGAAAGCAAAAAGTGTAACCCTAAAACAAAACCACCCACATCAGATCTTACTACCTCTCACAAGGTCAGGGGTGGGTTTTACCAATTATAGTACTCCCCTTGGTAAATAGAGCGAGACCCTGCCCAAGAAGGTGTGAGACCAGTCCTCAGAAGCAAATAACAATGACTCTGGTATCAGACTCTTTGCCAGGCTTTCTCTAGGAAGTCTGTGGCCATTTCAGTTAGAATGATGAGGTATAGTATACAGATGGCCAGTTCAGTTTGAATTTCAGATAAGCCATGAATAAGGTATTAATAGAAGAAATCCTTCTTAAGGCTATGCACGTCTCATGGAAGGATAGGAAAAGAGAAACCAGGCATTCTGAAAAGAGAGATACAATGAGAAAGATAGACACAGAGAAAAGGAAACAAAGAGACAAATGTAATCTTTGGGACATATTCTCTCATCCATTTTTTTTTTTTGCAGTACTGGGGATTGAACCTAGAGCCTTGGTACTGCACAACATTATTCCCAGCCTCCTTTTTAAAATATTTTATTTTGAGACAGGATCTTGCCAAATCACTAAATTGCCCAGGCTAGGCTTGAACTTCAGACACTCCTGCCTCAGCCTCCCAGAGTGCTGGGATTATAGGCATGCACCAACATGCCCATCTGCTCATTCATTCTTTTTATATCTATTTGTTGTAGGATTCACCCTAATAGTATAGAGATTTTCTGCTAAATGCACAAAATTTCCTAAACACTTATCCTATGTGCAACGATTTTTATTTATTTTTGTTTTTCATTCTATCATCTTCCTTGATTCTAGTGATATTTTGTCAAGAGGAAAAGCAACACATCAACTTCCTGAATAGCAGAAAACCTGAGATATGCTGAGAAGGGCGTCATCAATTGGGCAAATTGTTGAGTGAAGATCCAGAGAGCAGAAATAAGACTGAGGAGGAGCAGTTGAGGAGATAGAATTGCACAATTGGATATATCTTGTTCCTGTGTATGGAAAGGATGGATCTCCTCTCTCCGAAAATGCAAAGGATTTATACTACTGCCTTTGCATAAGAGTGGAAAATTGAAAGTGAGAAAAAGTTACGTTTACGATTCCATCTAACTTGAAGATTTTTCTGGCATTCATTTTCAAAATAGGATCCTGGGCATTCTGTGTGTGTGTGTGTGTGTGTGTGTGTGTGACACTGGGGACTGAACTCACAGCCTTCACATTGAGCTACAACCCCAGTCCCTTTTTTATTCTTTATTTGGAGATGAGGTTTTACTAAGTCATTAAGTTGTCCAGGCTGGGCTGAAACTTTCCATCCTCCTGCCTCAGCCTCCAGAGGGCTGGGGTTAAAGGGGTATGCCACCACACTTAGTTCCTTGTGCATTCATAAGTAAAACTCTATCATGAACGTTCATCATTCTATAAAACACTTCATATCTGACCTCAGAAAGCACTGGCATAGGAAACTTGGGAGTAATAGAAATTATTAAGCTAAAATTTTATACTTTCCATAAAATATTCTCATATCGTGGTGCTATGAAATGAATCAATCAACTCTTGGTGAAATGCCAGTGGGTTGGGTGGAATGTGGAGGTTACTAATGGAAGAATCAAATTATGGAAATGTATCAATAGAAGAGTGAAAATATAAGACAAAGAACATTAGAAAAATAACAGGGCAAAGAGCATTATGACACCATGGAGAAAAAGAAAACCAATTCAAATGGAAGAGGACATTGTTTAACTTGGCATGCAATGTGTGTCCCCTCTACTCACCCAAATGCCAACTTTCTTTGCTGAGCATGTAGCCACAACATTTTAGAACTCAGAAAAGAATTAGCCAGAGGTTAGGCCATAGAGAACAGGCTGCATCTGTTTTGAATACTTTCAACACCCCCTGTGTGGGCATTGACCTCCTGTCAGAGAGGAATCCAAACTACAGCACAAGAAGATGTATTGATCTAGAAAATGTTTATACAAATGCTTCCATACTTGAAAATAAGTCTTTGGTACCTTTGAGACAGAAGTTAAAAATATTCTAGAACCACACCACTATCACAATTTTCTTTTTCTTTTTGAGAACTGGGATGCAATATGATGTATGAAGGAGAGATACATTGAGAAAATACATGGACAGCCTTTACTTTACATTGACCTGACACTTTAGACTTTACTTAGGGTCAGCAGGGTGTTCACATGTTATGGGGCAGAAATTATCGGTGGTATTTTAGAAACAAGGAAACAGTAACTCGAGAAGTGAAAACTCAGCCAGGAACCAGTATCAGGGATTTCACTTTCAAGTTCTGTGTTGTTTTCACTCCACTAGGGATGCCTTCCATGATGCCATATGACTTATAGAAAATACACTGATCTGTATGACCTTAAGTCGTCACTAGAAAACTTAGAGGTTATTAATGAAAGAAAATCAAGGGTTTTTTTTTTCCTTTCTCAGCCATAGTTTTTAAACTAGAAAATGGGTTAAATAATATTTTCTTGACAGGGTTTTGTTAAGATTAAATAAATTCATAAAGTTCTTAGCATAGACAATGCCCCACACACATTTAATGTTTTTAGTTATTATTTCAAGCTATGGATTGTAACTCTTTTCTTCAATGTTGACTTGCACATTAGTATAGGATGCTGAATGGGGACTTTTATTTTATGATCTTGCTCAGAGAAAATCTTTTTGAAAGGAGAAATTAAGAACTTTACCGAAAATAATTTATTGTAAAGATGAGTCAAAGAAATCCACATTAATAAGAAGTAGGCAAAACAATCAGAAAGCAAATGTGAGATGTGGAACCAAACATACTAGCAACTGACAAAGCTTAGCTTGCAGGGAATGCACAAAAAAGAAAAAACGTTCATTGTGATCCAGCAAAGAAAAATCTGCGCTTTGTCAACATCAATTTTTCTTAAATGCCTCTAAATTTCTAAAGCCCAGGAGATAACCTTGGACTATTAAAGGTTTTTGCTAGGATTTTGCTGATAGGGTATTAGAAAATGAAACATTTCATGAGACTGTTATTTAATTTGGTGAGGCAAAAAGAGACTTCAGAAATAAATTAAGAGTACCAGTTTCAACACTGAGAGGGTCAGAGCACGGAGGAATTCCGAAAATGTTTTAAGATCATCAGACCCTTCACACTGGGGATCTGTGTGTGGGCAAGAAGCGCAGATCAAGACAGTAGCCTTGGGCTCTCAGTTGAACCCTGAGTTAATGTAAGTGATAACAATGAAGTGAGGACATCCTTTCTTTTCTTCAATACATTCTTTTCTTCTCTGGTTAAAGAAAAGATTTCAGCCTTTAAAAACAATCTTTGTTCTCTTTATACCTTTTAAGAACCTAGAGGAGAAAGGCAGTTGCTCCAAGCCTGTGTAATGAGAGAAGGAAAAAAAAAACCGTTCACAGTTTGCTAAGCTTGTATAGGAACACTACAAAATAAAAACAAGCAGAAGATTCATTCTGGGGTGGAGGTGGGAGACAGTCTAAAAAGCAGCAACTTGTAAAATAAGTCATGTAAAATTGTGTCTCCTGAAGAAAGAGTATTGAAGAAGAAAAGTAATGATGGGCTGTATTTTATTTAGGAGGTGTAGATTCTATGTCATTCTAGGAAAAATAGTTTCTGAATAAATGATACTCAAGGTTACAATTGATGCTGTGTCTGGAGGAATTACTGGCTAAATCTAGACATATTTAAGGGAATAAAATCAATGTTGTGTTTCTACAAAGCAGTAGGACAAAAAAAATCCCTTGGGAAATACTTTGAAAGAGGATTTTGATATCAATTCCTCAATCTTCCAACTCAGTTACTTTTTCTCCTTTTCTGTTTAGGTTGCTACCATGGCACTCCTCTCTGTGCCTCAACACCCTTATACAGTGGACCCTTGACTTATGAACTCAATTCGTTCACGAGGGCTGCTTGTAACTCAAATTGGACAATGAAGGCTCACGCTCCTCTACACAGCCTTCAAAGTCTCTCTTCTCTACACAGGCAGATCTCAGTGCCCTTAGAGAGACATTGGCCCAAAATTTCTCAATGAACCCCACGGAGGAGAGGATGTTGCCATGTTTCTTCCAGAACTCTTTAAGGGTTAAATCTGTATCTGAGACCATCTGGAAGCACAAGCCACCAACTTTCAGGTTGTAACTCAGGTCTTAGGTCGTAAGTTCAAAAAAAATTCTGGTTGTAACCCAAGTCATCCATATACCAGGCTGGTTGTAACTCGAGCGTCCATTGTGTTCCCATTCTGCCTCATATTCTTTACTAATTTCTGATCTCATGTGAGAGATTCCGAAACTCCAGCACTTACAGTTATAACCACTGTCATAGGATAACTTTTTCACAACTGCAGTGTAATAAAGATCAAAGATTAATGCTAAATCAGGGACTATACATTGCATTCAAGATAGTGGGCAGAAAGTTGTAAGATGGAGAAAAGGGAGTTTGAGCATCAAAAGAATCTTAATGAAAACATATTACATTTTTAAAAAATCCCTTTTCTACATATTTGCATCATTGGGCTGCTAAAGAAACAATGCTTGCAAAAAAAAAAGAAAAGAAAAAAAAGAAACAATGCTTGCTTTGGAAGGTAGAATTTAGCCCTTCTAACAACCAACCAAAAGAAAACTATTTTCTCAAATACCAAAAAAAAAATGATAAAGATAAATTGCTTATGGCTTAAATATCCAGAGGTCTACTTTATTTTCAACTTCTTGATATCTTAAAATAATTACCAATTATTCTCAGCAGAAAAATTAAACTCATTTTCTTCACAAATCTATGAGATTTTCATGTTCCCATCCTAACATAAGTGACCCTGTTGCATTCCAAGGCTCTAGTCATTGGAACAATTGGTTGTTTATGGCTGTCTCCATGACTAATGTGTGAAGTCCAACCTATCAAATGAACTAAAACTGAATGTGCTTGAGTATTTGGTCTACAAATAAGCCCATTGGGTGTATTCAAACAAATGAGATGGACTTGACTTTTCTGGTCTTGGAAGATTACGTTCAGGGAAAAGATTACACAACAGTTTATTAGAACCAAGCCAAAAACATTTATCCCAAAAGCCTTTCTTTAAACAAAATACTGTCTTCACTTTTTTTTTTTTTTTGTACTGGGGATCGAACTCGGGTCCTTCCGCTTGTGAGGCAGGCGGTGGAATCACTAAGCTAAATCCCCGGCCCCGGTCTTTACATTTGGCTAAATTTTGTTGTTGGAATTAAAAGATTATTAGAAGCAAGTCTTCTCTGCAAACTGACATATTCAATTACAGTCATCTGTTCTAGAAAGCAGACTGCATCTAGACAGAATACCACTGTGGCTTAGCAGGAACGTGATCTATCACAGGGGCGGATTCTTGGGCTGGTTGGCCATCTAGGTGACCTACACTGGGAACACCATGTGATAAACTCTTTTGCAGCTTACCAAATGTGTGCAGGTGTGAACAATCTCAATAGCAATAGCTATAAACAAAGTGAAATTGAATCACAGCAACAATGTGATGATGGAAGCAAAACACATAAGCCAAAGATAAATATGAAACAGAAGCATTAAAAATGAAAAATAAAAAGCAAACAAAAAAACCAGATTAATATTAATGAAAGCCCAAAGTCCAAGCTTTGTGGGAGAAAGAATTCATGCCTTGGTTCCATGTTCCAAGGAGCCTGTTTAGGGCAAGGGGTGCGGAGTTATTTATTCACATGTACATGGAGAAAGAACAAGCCGTTGGCTGGCTGTGAGAAATGAAGCATCTGTCCAGAGAAACTTGTT
The DNA here is from genome assembly GCF_053883595.1 of Heterocephalus glaber. Lineage (NCBI taxonomy): Eukaryota > Metazoa > Chordata > Mammalia > Rodentia > Bathyergidae > Heterocephalus > Heterocephalus glaber. The sequence goes on along the minus strand of NW_028258369.1, from coordinate 20,013,058 downwards.
CCCCAAGAACCTTACTGAGAGTGTACTATGTGAAAACCAAGAGGCTAGAGGAGTTGGCTGGTCCTGATAGAAACTTGTAAGGAAGCAGACCTCGTCTTTGCAAATGTTCAGGTTTAAATGCATGTCTGGCACTTCAGCAAGTTACAACACAGTAGACATGTCTGATCTTAGGAAGAATCTCGGTTGAAATCAGTTTCCCCAAAGATGAGTTTACACCTGCTATAAATCACATGCGTTTTACCAAGCCATTGCCAATATGTGAGAAAAGGATTCTCCTACCCCAACCTAGCCCCTGAAACTGGTTATCATTTTGAGAGACCAAAAATGCAGTCATTGTCATTTTTCTGGTTTCCATGGCTTAGAAATCTGAGAAGGCAGGGGCTCATTTCTTAGTAAATTCGCCCCCTAGGTTGGAGGAAGAAGACACAAATGAAATGAGAAACCAGGGAGTATGGTGGTTGCTAAGAAACATCCAACTGAACACAGGCTGCCATTTACTCGTGGCCAGAGAAAGGATGAGCTGTGATAACACTGGCCATGGTAGCTCTGCCTCCCGGCTCAGCAGGGGCCACTGCTGAGAGGAAAATGAAAAGGAAGGCAATCTTCTTAGGACAAATATAAGAAGACCTGGAAAGGGCAAGGAAAGCCTGAGGCTCTTCCCACACTGAGCAGGTGCCACAGGCCCCCTGGGGCAAAGGCATGCTTTAGGGTTATTTTTGCTAGTAAGTAAGGTGGATGGGATTGGGAATGATTTACACTCTGCTGCTTGCTCACCTGGTAGCCCTCAGCTTGTGTTTAAAAGACCTAAGTCCTGTGATTTCATTTATCAGAACTCAATGGGACAATCAGTGTTCTTGGTTTAATCAGCCCCATCAACAGGAGAAAGGGACTTTAGCTTTAACCACCTGACTTAATTGGCCCCCAGATCGCCACAAAACAAGACATATTATGCTCCTGGCATGATCAGCATTCCCCAAAAATCTAAACTGCAAGTTCTGAGGTCTGGCCAACCTGGGCTCAAGTCCTGATCTTTCTACCCGGTGACCTTGGACAAGCTATACACTCTCCTTAAGCCTTGGAGTACTCACTGTGTTTTACAGGGGCAGAATATTATAACCTCCATGCGTGCTTCTTTTCAAAGCAGTACTTCTCCCTTTTTTTGTTTGTACCACTCACTCCATCTTTTATGTGTATGTGCACCGCTGGGGACTGAGCTACATCCCCAGCCCTTCTTATTTTATTTTATTTTATTTTATTTTATTTTTTTATTTTGAGACAAGGTCTTGTTAAATCACTAAGTTGCCCAGGCCTGGCTTGAACTTTCGATCCTTCTGCATCAACTTCCCAGAGTGCTGGGATTGCAGGTGTGCTCAACCATGCCAGGTTCCCCTTTTATTTGGGAGAAAATCCTACCCAACATATAATGCTAGAGGGCACTTTTAAGCAGGACCTCAGTACCCCTGACCCTTACTGTCCATTTGCTACTATAGTTAGCCCACTGGGTAGGCAATGATTCAGATCAGGCTGATCAGAATCCTGCCAATGGAAGTTTAAAAAATTAGGCTAAGGTAAGGACTCATATGTGACCAGGGCTAGCTATTTCTTTTCAGTGGCAAAGCTGGCAGAGCTACTGTCAACCCTATTTTTTGTCACAGGCTTTATAAAGCTGATGTGTAGACGAAAAGAAAAATACTGACAAGGCCATGTAGAAATGGGAGAAAGATACTCCAAAGTCATTTAAAAACTGACTCCAGCTCCTGAGCTCCTCGGAACCATCCTCGTCCCCACCTTCTAAAGATGCCAATGACAAGCACATGAGGAAATGCACAAAAGCCTTTAGTGCGGTGCATGGTAGAGAGGATATAATTAAATATTTATATTATCACTGCTTAGAGGCAGGAATCATTCTTTCTTACTCATGTTTGGATGAAGAAGTCCTTGCAAGAGCTGCTTCTCACCACATTTGTCAACTGAGCCCCCTGGAAGGTGGCAGACTGAGAATGGAGGAATTGGGGGCACAATGTGACTGCAGAGTGATCATCTGCTGCTGAGGGCCACTGCTGACCATCAGGGGTTAGAGGCATTGTATGACTTGACTCACTGAAGCAAGCTGCTGAATTGCCTGAATGTTCTAGCCTCTACATGTATTCACACTTAAGAATCCCTAGATCTCACCAAGTTAAATACAAAGAGCAAAAGCAAAAGTGCTGGGCAGAAGCATTACAGTGACTAGGTCCTGGCCCTGCTTCTGCCATTTGTATGTTTAAGGCAAGCACATCACTTCTGTGATGGTTAGAAATTGAGTTTGCACTGTATGGGATGAGAAGATCGCATCTTTTTACATATTTACACTCTAGACAGCTGAAGAATACATGGAGGAATTGTTCATATTTTCTTAGAGTGCCAGCAAAGAATTGGTATTGTGATTGGAGCCGTTTTTACGTATGTAAAGCAAAGAACTGAAGCAAAGACTTAGCCTGACAATCACTGTACCGAGGATCTCGTGTGCTCACACTGAATTTAGAGAAATGTAATGTGATCACTATGCTTGTGATGTTCACTGTAAAAAAACCCAGAGATGAGGAATAAGCGAGCAGTGAAATCTCACAAGGTGAAATGATTTACATCTGATAGGAAGCCAGAGAAAGCCCACAACACAGATAATATTTGATCTGGGCTTTCATATCTACCTGGCAGAGGGGAGGAAAGGAGCATTCCTGAGTGGAGGGAATTCTACTCAAGGAGTCAGGCTGGTGGGAAGTACAGAACATTCTTGAGAAGAGCCAAAGAAGTAGAGCATGTACCTAGCATGTGTGTGGCCCTGGATTCTATCTCTAATTCTTCTCTACATCTTAAAAAAAAGAAAAGAAGTAATTCAGAAGAGAATTGATGAGGATTCACATGATGTTGAGTGGATTGTGGCTAAACACAAAATATATTGATATAGCAGCTTTCACATTTTTCTGGCACCATCTTAATATAACTGAGGGCCATTGTGTTCCTTGAGCTCTCAGTATGATTGACTTGACACCCCATGACTATGGCTAGCACCAATTTTTAGACTTGTACAAATTCAAACCAAAAATTCTGGGAATTTCCCATACGGTTGTTCAGTCTTCTAGGTTCTATACATCTGGCCATCGTTCCTTTGATTTTTGCATGAAATTCTACTCCTTCAGTGTTCAACCCAATAAAATCTCTCACACACTTAAACTCACATTTCTACATTTAAGAGTCTTTCCTGAATGTGTTGGTTGGCTACATTGTGCAGCCTCCTACCATCTTCCTCGTTTTACTCTCTCTCTTCTACTACAGAGTTCTTTGGGAACCCACATTCTTCTTTCCTGTATGAGGCAGAGCAATTACTCTCTGTCTAACTGGGACAGAATCTATCTTTCCACTCTTCTCATGCCCAGTATGGTTTAGAAATTGAGTCTTGTTGTTTGAACAGGCATTTTGTATCTCACTGTTCACCATATCAGGTTAGTTACAAATACTCTAACAAGAATTCTGATACCACCTACAAAGGTACTAATAACTTTTCCACCACTCTACAGATGAGTTATGATTTGCTGTCTGAAAATTATATAATTTGCTATGGAGAGGCATGAGGTGATGGAAAGAGGGAAGACATGACTTGGGAGAGAGTAGTGACCATGTACCAGTGCTGTGGATGTGCAGCTAAGCACAGGAACAAGAGTCATTGAAGCTTTTGGAACTTGAGTGTTAGTGGGGTCAGCCTAGGCACAGAATGAAGGGTGGATGTGATGGATGAGAGACTAGAAGAAGGAAAAGCCTTCTGAGGACTTGAGGACTTGGGGGCTGGATTTGTATCTTAGTGGTAGAGTATGTGCTTATCATATGTGAGTTCCTGGGTTCCATCCTCAGGTACCCCACCACCACCACCTAAAGAAAAGAACAGAAAAGAAACACGGGTGGAGTTTGTTATAAGGTAGATCTAAAATTTGCCCCCAAAGTCTTATGTGTTCAGAAGTGGGGCTGTTGGAAAGTGATTGGATCACCGAGGTACTAGATGAATCCATTGATGGGTTCATAGCTGAATGTGCTGTTAGGAGGCTCAACTCAGTCAGAAGAGCCAGATTACTGGGGTGTCTTAGTTACTTTTCTTGTTGTTGAGACAAAATACCCAACACACAAAGTTAATGGAGGAAAGCTTTATTGTAGCTTTTAGTTTGTAGACATTTCAGTTCACAGTTGGTTGGCTCCAAGGCAGTGTGGCATGGCAGAGGGGCATCACAGGGGGGAAACAGTCCATGGCAGGCAGAAGGCAGAAAAAGCAGTAAACAGCATGCAATAAGCAACAAGCAGTAACCCCCTTTCTATCTCTTATATCTTATCCAGGATACCCACTCTTAGGGTGGGTAGCACTCACACTCAGGGTGGGGGAGCCTCAATCCTAGAATCCCACCATAAATCAAGCCCAGCATCACATCCTTGATCCTAGCATCACACACCCTAGATCCAGCCACCTTCAATAAGTCCCAACTATGACCACATGACGCTTGGGGGTCGGGGGGGGCGCTTCTAGATGCAAACCATAACATGGGGGCTTAACCTGGAAGGGTGAATTCTTGTCTCCTACTCCTCCTTTTTTTCTCTCTGCTTCCTAGCTGCCATGGGTTAAGTAGCTTTCCTCCACTGTGCCCTTCTGTCATGCTGTTTCCACCTTGGCACCAGCTGACCATGCATTAAACCCCCTGAAATTGTGATCCAAATTAAACCTCTCTTTATGATATGGGTGTTAGAGATTGTTTCCCAGTGATAAGAAAGCTTACTAATATAGAAAATTAATACCAGAGAAGTGGGGCCATTTCTAAAACTATACCTTACCATGTGGTTTAAAAGCTTTTGGAACTTATTTGTAGGAGGAGATTAGAAAGGTTTGTAGCTGCAGGCTAGAGAAGCCTTAAAATACTGTAAATAAAGCTTAATTGATGATTTTGGTCAGCTCAGAAGACCAGAATGCTGATGGGAATGTGGACAGCAAAGGTGAGCTCAGGAGTTTTCAGTTGGGAACAAGGAATCAATTGGCAGTTGAACTAGAAGCCATGTGTGTTATCTTCTGGCAGAATATTTGTCTATATTTTGTCCATGTTCTGAAGCTTTGAAGGAGACTAAAATTAAGGGTGATAGACCAATTAATCTGGTGGAATAAATTTCAAGACAGCCCAGTGTTAAGACTGTGACATGATTACAGCTGACTATTTTTAGCCAGACTATAGTAAGAATTGAGGACAGAAGGCAGAGCAGAAAAGTTTGAAAAACTTAAATTTTGGCCCAAAAGGAACATGTGTAAAGCTGGGACCAAAGAAAGTGTTGTTGCTGAAGAGATTAGCACCATTAACCCCATAGAGGTTGTGAGTAAGGTGTTACCACTTAACACTATATAAAAAGGGGTGTGTTTTTTTATCTCTCAGATCAGCTGGCACCTCTGAATGGCTAAAAAACAGTACATTGTACTTCTTCCTTAAGAGCCTTTCTGAAATCAGCAAGACATCAATGATTGTAGGCCCAAGGGTGCAAAAGTGTACTTTTCATTTGTGAAGACAGCACTTAGTCTTGAGAAAGGTGTCTTAGGGAATTGGTTCCTTTGGATTTGTTTCACAGTGCTAAGCCACCCAGGCACTCAGACACTGTTAAAGCCATGGTCCAAGGGGGTATAGCTACTGTTTGAGCTGGCAGCAGAAGTTGATATTATTCATATGCTGCTGGTTTTTCAGGCATGCAGAATGCAAAAGTTACATGGTCATTGTTATGGCTTGTATCTAGATGTCCCCTAAATCCTCTTGTGGTCATAAGTGGGACTTTTCGAAGGTGGTTGGATCTAGGGTGTGTGCTGCTGGGATTGATTCATGGTGGGATGCTAGGATTGAGGCTGTCCCAGCCTGAGTCTGAATGATACCCACCCGAAGGGTGTGTAGCCTGGATAAGATATAAGGGAGAGAAAGAGCCATGTTGCCAGTCACTTGCTGCTTGCTGTCTTCTGCTTGCTCTGCTTTGCAGTGGACCGTTTCTCCTCTGTGATGCCCCTCCACCACGCCACCCGCCTTGGAGCCAGCCAACTATGAACTAAAACCTCTACAAACTGTAGGCTAAATAAACCTTTCCTCCTTTAACTTTGGATGTCGGGTATTTTGTCTCAGGAATGAGAAAAGTAACGAAGACCAGATAAGTGGGGTCATTGCTGTGACTGTACCTAACCATGTGGTTCAGGAGTCTTTGGAACTGGCTTGTAGAAAGAGTTTGGAAAGGTTTGGAGATGCCAGCTGAAGCCGCAGCCCTGGAATGCCTTAAACTGTACTTGATGGGAGATTCTGATCAGAGCTCAGAAGACCAGAATGCTGATAGAAATGCTGTTGGTAAAGACCAGGCTCAGGAAGTTTCTGCTGGAAAGGACTCCATTGGCTGTTGGAATCCAGATGACATGTGTTATGCCTTGGAAGAAAGTTTGTCTGCATTTTGCTCATGTCCAGAGACTTTGCCTGAGACTGAGACTAAGGGTGGTAGACTAACTAATCTGGGCAGAAGAAATTTCAAGGCAGTCTAGTGTTGAGGCAGTGGCATGGCTACTGTTGGGGACTTTTAGTCAGATTTGTGTTGAAAATAAAGAGCAAAGAGCCCAGTAGAATAATTTAAAATCTTTTAAGTTTGGCCAGAAAGGAAGCCTCAGTAAAATTGTGGCCTGCAAAGATGGAACAGAGGAGAAATTGCTCACTGAAAAGACTGGCAAAAAAAAGCCAAGTATTTCAGAAAAGAGCAATAGAAAGGATGGCCTGAGGACATCACAGGAACCAGCAGAACTCCAGCTTTTGTAGCCTCAAAGTTGCAAAAGTGAAAGACCTTGCTTTGAGAAGACAGCCCCAAAGCACCATGTTTCAAAATGGCTGCGGCCCAGGGAAGTTGTTCTTCAGGATCTGGTTTTAGGTGTATGCAAAATACAAAAGTTGTGGGGTCAGGAAGGCTTCCATCCAGATTTTCGAAGAAGGCCTGGGAGGCCAGGCAGTGTGCCCCTGAGAGGGGAATGTGCGAAACTGTAAGTGTGAAGCTGAAGGTGCAGTGGAGACCCCAGAATGTTGGAGAAGCCAGGAATGTAGATTGTCTGAAGAAAACTGCAAGGAAGGAGAAGAACCAGACCCAGAAAGAAGCCATGGTAGCTACCACCACCAGAAGTACCTTAGGGGTGGAGCCACCCAAGCCCTTCAGATATCACATCTTGTCTCAGATGCTGGACATGGAACCACAGGACTTAATGTTTGGCCTGCTGGATTTTGGACTTGCTCTGGTCCCATTCCTTTGTATGCCCCAATTTGTACCTTTTGGAATGGTAATGTCTATCTTGTGCCATTGTATGCTGGAAGCATTTAACTTTCATTTCATTTGTACATGGGGTCAGTATTGTCCAGGATCCCCTAAGAGTGTGATGCATAAAGCAGCTAAGAATAGCCCTACATCTCAGAGGAGACTTTGGACTCCGACTTTTTAGCAATGCTGAAACCGTTAGGACTTTGGCAACTCTTAGAGATGGACAAAATGTCTTTTACATAAAGTGACGCATGTAAATCTTTGGGGGGGGGCAGGGGCAGAATGTTATGGCTTTTATCTAGATGTCCCCCCAAAGCCTCATGTGGTCACAGGTGGGGCTTTTCAGAGGTAGCTAGATCTAGGGTGTGTGCTGCTGGGATCAAAAATGTGATGCTGGGATTGATTCATGATGGGATGATAGGTTTAAGGCTGCTCCACTCTGGGTGTGATTGCTACCCAGCCTGGATAAGATATAAGGGACAAAAAGAGGGATGTTGCTTGTCACTTGCTGCTCATTGCCTTCTGACTGCTCTGTTTTGCAATGGACTATTTCTCCTCTGCGATGCCCCTCTGCCATGCCACCTGCCTTGGAGCCAGCCGACTATGGACTGAAACCTCTACAAACTGTGAGCTAAATAAACCTTTCCTCCTTTAACTTTGGGTGTCAGGTATTTTGTCTCAACAGTGAGAAAAGTAACTAAGACAATCATAGAGGCTTCTACTCAGATTTTAGAAGAAGGCCAGGCAAAAATATGTGGCAGGGTAACAGTCCTTGCCAGGATCCCCGAAGAGTGTGACGCATAAAGCAGTGTGGGTGAAGTCAAAGGAGCAGTGGAGACTGCAGGAAGCTGGAGATGCCAGGAATGCAGAATTTCTGCAGAGGAAAACTGCAGGCAGCCTGTTGAGCCAGCCCAACAGAGAAGCTATGTGAGCTACAATTAGCAAGGCATAAGGGTGGGGCAGCCCAAGCCCTTTGGAGCTCACATTTCACCACAACCTGTCACGAGTGCTCGACATGGAGTCACAGGATTTAACGTTTGCCCTATTGGGTTTCGAACTTGATTTGACTTAATTCATTTCTCCTCCTTTATTCCTCCTTTTTGGGGGGATGGGAATGTTTATTTCGTGCCACTGTATGTTGGGAATATTGTTTTCTTTTTGATAGGGGTGCACAGCTAAGAATTTTCTTTGCATCTTAGAGTAGACTTTGGACTTGGACTTTGCAGCATTGCTGGGACTGTTATGACTTTGGTGACGTTTAGAGATGGACTAATACATTTTGTATATTGAGAGGAACACAGGCCTTTTGGGGATAAGAAGTGGATGCTATGGTTTAGATTAAAATGTTCCCCCAAAGCCTCATGTATTCAGAAGTGGGGCATTTGGAATGTGATTGGATCTTGAAAGTGTTATACCCATCAGTGGATTAGTGCATTGAGGAGTTCTTAGATGAATGTGCTGCTGTGAGGAAGTGGAGCCTGGTCAGAAACACTATAGGCATAACCTGGAAGAGTGTATTCTCATCCTGGGCTCTGCCTCTTTTTTGCTCTGCTTTGTGATTGCCATGGATTGAGGAGCTTTCCTTCACCGTGTCCTTCTGTCATGTCATTTCTGTCTCGGAGCCAGATTCCACACACTAAATCCCCTTAACTATGAGCCAAATTAAATCTCTCCTTCTTTAAGTTATAGGTGTTGAATATTCTGTCCCAGTGATGTGAAATCTGACTTATACAGAGTTGATGAGGATCAGCATGACATTGAGAGTTAATGCAGTGGCAGCTGGATATGAGATTTTTAGAAAGCTGTGAGTCAGAGGATTCAAAAGCTGTCACAATGTTATTAACCTAATTATGTGTAAATTTCAAGAACCAGCAAATCTTCAAAAGTCACAGTCCTATACCCTCATTTCAGTAATGTATAAATTTTCTTAATCTAGACAGGAGATAGTGGTAATAAGAAAATCAAATGATGGCAGGTGACTTTTGAAATCCATTTTGATCATTTGATTATTTGTTCATTTTAAAACCTATCTTGTTTGACTATTTGAAACAGTCACTGGAAATTTCTTAGTTCTTTTTTGTGATCTCAAATGCATTTTTATCTTAGCCTATTAATTGCATATATGTTACTATTTACCTGATAAATGATAATTTGTGTTGTGTGTTTTAAAATTTTTTCTCTGCCTTAGACTCATCTCTTCATGGAAATCTTTCTATCTCATTAACTTTTCTGATGTATTTGGAATCTACGCATTATATATTCCTTCCTTCCAGCTCCAAATTTGTAAGACTTATTTTAGAAGATATGCTTATATGTTTAAGATCTACCTCCACTTCTAAACATTCTTTATATAATATTTGTTTTTCTTCAAAACTGCAATCTGCAAACACTGGGCCTGATCTCACAGTGGAGAGAGGAGGGAATATTTTTAGATATGTCAATTTTAAAGCTTCTGGGATCTATTTAATGAGCTGGAAATGATAAAGGTTCATGAGATTCTAGTGGCCCAAATCATTAGGAGCTCATATAGTCTTCCTGTCATGGGACTAACATATTTCCATTGACAACTGGCTCCAGCTTCTGCCACCCAGCTGACCTCGATCCTATTGCTGTCCACTGGGCCTCCCTTCTCGAAGCCCTATTGTTCTTTGGCACAGGCCCATCTAGTAGGCTGGCTGTTACAAGGCTCAGACAGAGCCAGCAGAACCAGTGGAGCCAGAGCTTCACTGTCTAGGGCACAGGTTCAATTTATGGCACTTTCTTATGGGACAGGAAATAATTAAATGTGAAAGCTCACCTTTGATTTAGTAGGTGTACTTTGTGGAGCCTGAAATGAAGCAACAAATAAGTTGAGATATTGTGAGTCTATATAGCTAGCATTAAAGATTTATACACTATCTGAACAACTCCAAAAAGATCTGAGCTGTGGATAAGTGTATATTTATAGGTTATTAATAACCTTAGATTTCAATAAATTATTCTCTTAATTTAGATGTATTCACTGTAATGTAGGGTTGTCATCACCTGAAAATTTATTGTTATGAATTAACCTGTTCCTGAAAGCTAGTGGAAACTATAATCTTAATAGTAAAGGGATTGAATGGAAAACAAGGTAGGATTCAGGGAGATGTAAAACCAATTTCAAGGTTATCAGTACACACGTTTGTTGTTGTGTTTGTAACGCCATCTAAAAGAAAAATGCCTTCATCCACAGTGCGCAATACCGTGGGCTGTAAGCTAGGCAGGGGTCTGACCGCTAGTACTTAAAGCCTCGTTAATTAAATCTGTGCCACAGACACATGTGACAGCATGTTAGTACAAGACCCATCTGGGAGGCACACCCAGCTGCTGTAATAAGCCAAGATATTCTTTGCTGCTACTCTTGCAAGGACCCCTTCTTTCTGCATCTCCTTTGCAGTCAGCTCTGGTATGATGCATAGCTCACATTTCTTCAGAGCAGATTATTCTAGAGAGGTTAGGGTCATCCTTACACATCACTGTATTACACAGCATGGAGTGTTTTGCATATCTTCATTGCCAGAAATATGTCTGTTAATAGTTTACTCTTTCTCTAGCCTCTCTTCAACTTCTCTGAATTTTACTTCAAGTAAGCTCTTCTCTAATGTTTGACAAGACCCCAAAGAACTTTTTCTCTAGGACACTGATAATTACACACATCGCATGCAAGAGGAAGACACAAAGGATCCGACCAGAAATGTCACTAGAAAAGGGAGAAACCTAAGGAAAAAACCAAATGTTGTTCCTAAAAGTGCAAAGGGTGGACCACCAACTGGACAGAACCTAGACTCTCAAGCCCTGCCTCAGGCCTGCTCAGTAAATCTGCATTTTAGCACTGTGATTTGTGTGCACATCATGGTTTATGCTGATACTGAAGAAAGAGGGACAGTCTTGTTAGGAACAGAGATAGCCAAACCAATATGGGCCCAAGAGATGACTGAAGATAAATAAGTTAATTTGCTGAGAACTCTTCTGGAGATATTCTACTCACTAGTTGTCAAAAACACTTGGACCCTTGATTCATTGCTTACAAAGTTACATTTCTAGATCAGTCACCAGAGATTCAGATTTCACTAATCTGAGGAAGGTCCCAGGAACCTTCATTCTTGGGAAGTACTTGGATGATTCTCCTGGGACTGACTGGCATCTGGATCCCTTATAGATCATTTTATATCCCAAACAACTACTCTTCAGCCTGCTGAGTAGTCACAGGAATTTTCCAACTTTTGTGAGATTAGAAAAGACCTTGATATATAAAATTCAGGAAATGAGTTTTGAAAAGAAGTACCGCTAGTTCTAAGCTATGGTTATAACTTCATGGCCATCAATGTTAGGTTCCAGTTGCTGAGTAACCTGGGAGCATTCTAAAATCCATGGCTACCATCAGACTTGTTGGCCATGAAGATATGAAGTTGTAGGCCTACATTGGAGGTTGCCTTACTGAAACTATGCAAGACAGCTGATGAAGTGAGTCTTACATGCAAGTTTTTGAACAAACCTTTATTGAGGGGAAAAGCCAATGATTTAGAATATAGAGTAGGCATTGGTTGTATCCTCACTATCATAGTCATACCTGATCATAATATTATGACCTCATCAGAAAATTGTAAAACACTAACACATGGTACATTGTTTCACTCAGATAATCTTCTTATGTAAACAGAGCCCTTTACTGTTTGAAATAAAAATAAAATTTCTGGCTCCATGATTGATCCACTGTTAACACTTGCTCTCTCTGATTCTACCTGAAGCTTCAGAAGAAATACTCAGTTCTCCACAAAGGTATCCACTCCTTTATTGTCCTTTTACTTTCTGAGTGGATTTTTAATTTTTTTCAATTTTTACTTTTTAGTACACGATGATTATATTCCTTGTGGAGTCCTTGAATCATACAAAGCTCACTGGCTTCTCTTTCCAGAGACTTCACTTCACATACCAACAGAGTTTGGAAATATTCTTATTTTCTCCAATAGTGCCAGCGTAAGAAGTACAGTGCAGGGACCATGAGTGAATTCTTGGCTCAGTCAGCCTAATTTAAATCCTCCTATCCTCTTACAAGCTACAAGATTGGGTCAAGTGACCCAGAGTTCAAGTGCCTCAGGCTGGAACTAGAAAATGGGATAACTGAAGTATTCATGTACAGAACTGTTGAAAAAATTCAATGAAAAAGGGACTATCTATGTAGTAGATAGCATTACCAATCTGCTCCCGAAGTAGCCCCTCAAACTAGAGCCCTGGGAGAGCCTGTGGAGACCAATTGCTAGACATCTTCTTCCCTGCCCCCTCCCCGAGTATCCAGATTTTTCCACCCTCTGTAGGGACCATAGTGGGATATTGTTCTGTAGCATAGCCCATTGGGGGAAGATGAGTTTTCTTTTGTCAACCATTCCACTCACAGTCTCAACTCCACTACAGTTTTCTCCACTCTCTTTTAAAGAGAAAATTCTAAAAAGACTCTCCTCCAGCATGCTCAATCATAAATCTCTGAATTTCCAAAAGCCTTGCCCTTATCTGCACCCAAAGCCCTTTCATCTGACAGTCTCTAGCCCATAGCCAGTGGGAAGGTCCTTCCTGCCCTATAAGTTCAGCCACTGGCTCAGGTGCCTGTTGAATCTGTTACCTTTGTTTGCTCCAATGGTTGCTGTGATATCAGGAGGAAATGGGAATAGGGTATGTTGTAGGGAGGGAAAAGTGGAAACAGAAGTCTTAAAACAAATGAGTGCTGAGCCCTCAGCTTCCATGTGTAAATCCATGGGAGTCACAGGATCACAGAATGGTGGTGGAAGTTGGTTGTGTAATTGGGAGGTTGAACGATATGCTGTGTGCTGGTTTGGCTGAAAAGACTGTCTTCTCTAGTAAGCAAATTATTGATTATAAACTGTTATGATTCCTTTGGAGCCCTTGTGGTCAAACATATTATTTCATCTGCCTTAAATTCCTGCTGTGTTCCCATGCCAAAACGCTTATGAAATTTCCACTGGAAAAAAAATGAGTAGCAAATTTGAGTCTCAGTGCTCATATATAATTTCAGATTTCATTAATGGTTATCAAATATATGCCCCGAGGAAGGATACAGTTCTTCACATGAATGGAAAGAGAATTGAATTTATACATAAGGTGACTGTTTTCAAGGACTGTTCATTAGACATATCCAGGGCACATTTTAAAAAACCATTTAACTGAAAGGTATTAAAAATCTCACAGGATAAAATTGCAATGTTGGGAAAAGATAAACCTTTCCTAAAAATTTCTAAATTGACTAAGTCTAAAATGTTTTGCTCTTCCTAGAGTTTGAAAATTTATTTTGGGGAAAATTCAAAAAGTTGTAAATATTTTCATATCATGCCCAAAAGATTTAGAAAATATAGATGGTAGATGGCAAAATAGATGCTAAAAAGAAGGTTGACTTTTTTTCTTTAATATCATTTTAAGAGACACAATTACAAAAAGAGTAAAAGAAACTACTTAAGTAATTTTGACTAAGCAAAACCTTTGGATATTTAAGCCGTGTAACCTAAACAATATGTTCTTAGTAAGAGCTGTCAGAAGTCCAAGTAAGAAATCAAATCTTTTTCAGATCTTTTGCAAATCTCCTGAAAATCTGTACAAATGATATGGTCCTAGCTTAATATGAATATGTATATTGAAAGAAATGTTTAAGTTGTCAAAACTGTGGGAGGACAGAACAGTTAGTTTTTTGTTTTGTTTTATATGTTAGGAGGGCAAATGAACTATCTGCTTGAATGCCAAATTCCTCAGGAGAGATGTTGTTGACCTAAAGACATGTTTGTGTCAGATGTGTTCTCTAATGTCTATTCACATCAAATGTCCCCATTAGAAGGGAATGACCAAGAGAATTTGGCATCTTCGGCTGGCTTTCTATTACATAAGCCAGCATCAGAAGTGAAATGTACAGAATGTCTTCAGGGTCAATGGGTTCAAATGTCAGCTTTTCTCACTAAAAAGTGAACCTTGTGATGTTTTAGCAGGAAAAAAATTTTGCTTTTATAAATAACAGCACAAACTATTAAGCAATGAAGACAATTTTTCTATTTAAATTGTATCTCATATGACTCCCTGGAATGGAATATTATCTTTTAAGAACTAGTAATTCCCAAACAGAGAGAGGCTGAGATCAATAAAACCTTCCCTCCTGCTTTCTTGTGTATTCATTTCCTGAGCAAGTTACACTGTGTGGGGAAGTTGTGATTAGCCGGACCCGACAGACTACAGGCTACTTTCTATTGCCACTGAAATCTCCACCATCGGCCTAGGGTCTAGAGAACAGTTCCCTGGATAGGTCATTATCATTACTCAAAAACATGAATTATTCAGTTGCAGAATATATCAAATATAATTCTTACTTTCATTGCTTTGTCAAGTAGCTGAAGTAGAAGATGTTGGCACCAGGCACATGAAAATGTTTTTTTTAATTATTCTTAAAATAATTTTTCTTCTAATTTGATTTTAAGATATGTGATTGTTACTAGGCTATTGCTCACACCAGAAGTACAATGCTACAGACCTTGCAGGAAAAATTTGAAAAGCCATCCTAAAGTGACATTAATATGGGGGGAGAATCATGAAAATACTAGTATAAATCATATTTGGCTAGTCATAAGGTGAACAGTGGCTGAAGTTTGTTTGTAGATTGATGATATAAACAGAAATGCTCTGGAAAAGTAAATAAAAAGCAGTGTGAATCCAAATATTCCCCCTATTAATATACAGAGCATTAAAAGTGATTCATAGAGAAGACTGTAGAAAACAAAAATTTCTTTGCTCCCTGAAACAGTAACAAAAAGTAGAAAAAAGAATATGGAAGCATTTTCATTATCCACCATACAGATTATTTTTCTGTCCAGATTTGCTGCTGAGAGATAGTAACTAGCCTTGCAATGAGCACGGAAAAATGAATCTTTAAAAATCAACAAAGCAAGTGCCAAATGATGCTTTCATGTAACAAGGGCAGTTTTCTGTCATTTCACATGCAATGTGAGAGAAAGAACAGATTGACCTTTGCCTCATGGTGAAGACATTTGTTAAAAGGCAGACCACAGCATGGCCAAAACAGAATCCCACCAAGCCCCAAACCAGGGGTCCTTATCGACAGCATAAAAGCTCAGGTGGCAGCTGTGGAATTCCAGATGAACTAATAAATGTGGTGCAAGCCAGCCTCCTTCAGTGGGAAAGAATGCTAACAATTTAGCCACGGACGCCTTGGGAGTTGGTGGTGAGCACATCTCTGCAGAGTTCTCCCAGAGGCACAGGCACAGGTCCCACAGTTTGGTGAAGTAAGAAGGAGTTCCAGAAACTTCACAATGTCAGTGATGGCCCGCCCACTGAAGACAAGGAGTTCCAGGTCAATATTGAAGTGGGACAGTTGGTCAAAAGGGGACATACTTGTGTTTATTTTCTCCTGTCAAATGCTTCCCTATGCTTGTACATGCACACATTTAAAATTTTAGGAGAATGCAAGAAAAAAAGGTGCACTTTGTAAAACATATCTCACGAATGCAATTTCACTGGGTATGAGAATTTGTCACTAACATTCCTAGTGACATAGTAACATCTTCAGTAATGCAATGGACAAGGTATCAAGGAAATGTGTACATACTGCCTTATACAGAGAAGCAAAACCAAGAGCAAAGAGCAAACAGCCATTTACAACACAGGAGGTTTTGATAGTCCCATATAAATTAAGGTCATTGGGAATGAGAAAAAAATCCCATGCTATTTATTTGTGCAAGTGTTTTCAAACAAGATTCTCAGATTATTTGATGATAAGGGTAATGTAATCATAGACAAGGGAGTGGTCTAATTAAAAATCAACAGATTGCAGGTTTGGAACAAGGTAAGGCAATTTCATTAGGAGTTTTTTATACTGGGAAGAACATTTTGAATAGAGTAATAAGATTGATTTATCTAATTGATATTCTAAATCATATAGTGAACAAAGGAAGACTAGTAAAACATGCAGAGTCTGCAGACTCGGAGAGTTTCCAGGCAGAAAGAGGACCTTAGGGAGTCTCTGGTCCAACTCCCTTACTTCGCAGACAGGAGCCTGAGATCACTGACATTCCTACCACATGAAGTCACACACACAAGCTTGGGTCAAGGCTATGATACGCAGTTATTTATGTGTATATCAGAAGGGAGTATAAACACACACACGTGCACACGTGCACACACACACACACACACACACGTCGAGAAAGAAAGAACATGCAAAACAATCCAGTGAAGTATTGTGGCCATGTATTCCCTTCTCAGAAGAAAATACGCATTTTGCATGAAAGAGGAATTTATCACATGTGAAGTCCAGCTTTCCTGCTGAGGGATGAAGGCTCAGGTGGCAGATAGGGACTTTCAGATAAAGTCAGAATGACAAGAAGGGCAGAAGTCTCCTGTAAATGCTACTGGCAATTTGCCAGGGCGCCAGGCCCAAACTGCATTGTCAGACTATCTCTATGTTTTCCTTAGAAATTGGTTGTGCTCTCACCCTATTTAAAAATCACTCCCAGGGCCAGGAATTTAGCTCAGTGTTTCCGCCACCTGCCTCACAAGAGCAAGGTTCTGAGTTCGATGCCTGGTACAGAAAGGAAGGAAGGAAAGAAAGAAAGAAAGAAAGAAAGAAAGAAAGAAAGAAAGAAAGAAAGAAAGAAAGAAAGAAAGAAAGAGGGCCGGGCATTTAGCTCAGTGGTTCTGGCTCCTGCCTTGCAAGCACAAGGTCCTGAGTTCTATCCCTGGTACCAAAAAAATAAATGAATAAAAAATAAAATTTAAAAAAGAAAGAAAGACAGAAAGAAAGAAAGAAAGAAAAAAGAAAGAAAGAAAGAAAGAGGGCCGGGCATTTAGCTCAGTGGTTCTGGCTCCTGCCTTGCAAGCACAAGGTCCTGAGTTCTATCCCTGGTACCAAAAAAATAAATGAATAAAAAATAAAATTTAAAAAAGAAAGAAAGACAGAAAGAAAGAAAGAAAGAAAGAAAAAAGAAAGAAAGAAAGAAAGAGGGCCGGGCATTTAGCTCAGTGGTTCTGGCTCCTGCCTTGCAAGCACAAGGTCCTGAGTTCTATCCCTGGTACCAAAAAAATAAATGAATAAAAAATAAAATTTAAAAAAGAAAGAAAGACAGAAAGAAAGAAAGAAAGAAAGAAAGAAAGAAAGAAATCACTCCTTTCCCCAAAATTCTCAAAATGAAATCGTTGCTTTGCCACAAATACCCAGAGCCCGCCGTGTTCCTCTCTCATAGCATTTCTACAGCTTCCTGCAGGCACCCCAATATCCTCAATGGGAATCCTCAAACTTAGATGCATGTCAACATCAGCCTAGAGGGCTTGTGAAAACGATTGCTGTCCTACCTCCAGAGCTCTGGACTCAGTAAGTGTGGGTGTGGCCCAAGGATTTACATTTCTAACAAGTGTTTAGGTGCTGGTGTGGCTGATCCTACATAGGGCACACTGGGATCTCGCACACTGCCAGCACAGAATTTAGTTTGTTGAAATTAGATTCCTAAGCTGATCATGAAAATGACTCTGTTATTGCACTATAGAGTGTGTGTCTGTCACCTGCAGATCAAAGTGGTGGCAAAGTGTGAGACTTCTAACATTGCCACCAGGACAATATTGACAAGCATCCATCACAAAAAATTTTCAAAGAGTGGTTTAAATGATCTTCATATGCCAGAGCAGTGAGTTGGAATATCTTTTAAAACGTTGTCTCAGCAATAAAAGCTACAATGAATAATTGGTGCAATTGTTGAGATTTATGCCTGCAGTTCCAATGAGTGCAGGGAATTTTATAAGTCATTTTTGGATAAAATTAAGTATTCCTAAAACTGCCAGATTAGAAAGAACTTTTTAATTATTGAAACTTTACATCCAAACTCTCAATTTTTTAAGAAAAGTATTAATAGTTTAAGCTGGATGTTCTTATTCTTGTATTTTACTTTTCATCAGGCAGTAGAACTCTATCAAAATGTGGGAATAAATGTTCTGCTTAAGTACGCTATTCTGAACAATGCAGTTATATATAAAAGCGAGTTTGCTGTTTCGACTAACTTAAAGTGTTCCAGAAAGAAAAAAAATAAGAATTTAGATTTGAAAGCAGCTAAAATTTTTATTTATTAATCTTCATAAAGGTTTTAAACCTCATTCGTGTACATCAATTGGTCTCATAACTCATCCTGTATTTTGCATTACAAACCAGCTTATCTGTGGACAAGATACAATACAGTTTCCTTGTTCTAAATTGGCTTATTTTTTCCTCCATACACTCCACACCCTCATCTGAATCTGTAGGCCATTGACAAAGAGATTTGTCAGTGCTCCAAATGGTTCCATATCTTCTGGAAAACAATCTTTGAATAGTACTTTTTGCTATGTCATTCTCCTCCAAGTATAATTAAAAGTAGGATTAACATCTTGTTCTGAAGTTTTAAGGAAAGCTGCAAAAATGTTACGAATGCAAACTACAAATTATATCTATATAGCAAGCATATGAAGTGAACTATTTAAAATCTGTACACAGTTAATTAACTTTGTACTGACAGTCAAACGATTACAGATGTTCCTACAAGGTAACCTTTCCCATTTTGAGCCTTTTATCCTATGTAATACTCATTTTTTAATAGGTGCTTCTGAGTAGAAAACACTTCTTTTTCAGGAGGCACTGACAACACACAGATGCATTCTTCTAATTATGCCCCAATGAAGGTATGGCTGAAATCACGTGATCTTTTTCCTAATTTCTCCTTGGAGATATGTGATATGATATTCCCACGAACATTTACTCCTAGTTGAGTGCTGTAGCTCCATTTTGCCAAAGACTTGCATACTTAACAGAGATGCTGGGGATGCTGCAGGCTCAACTTTGATGTGGTGCCTCTAGGTTGTGGGACAAGTGACTAATTATTTTCAGAATTTTCCCCTGCTGTGGGGAGGGGCTGGAAATAGGATCACGTAGGTGCACCACAACTGATTTCTTTTCTTTTTTTTTTTTTTTGCAGCACCAGGGATTAAACTCAGGACCTTACACTTTCGAGGCTGCTAAATCCCTGGCCCTTACAACTGATTTCTGAAGTGATGTTGAAACAAGGAGCCATGTGCTGATCTAACCTGACTCCCTTTACCCACTCCCCTTCATTTGTGCCTCCTGGTCCTTTGTTCCCAGGACCTTCCCCTGCCCTCCTGGAGCGTTCATGTCCTCTCTGTTCTCTGGGGACAGCTCCAACCAGTGTCTCCTCAGCCACTGCCCTCTTTTGTGCTGGGTCCCTTTTGCCCCTTAGCCTCCTTTGTCACTGATTTCACTGTGCTGCCCACTGCATGTGCATTTCATGTGCACAAGTCCCCATCCTCAGCCCCTTTTCAGGGACAACTCAAGACTCGCATTCTCCAGCATAAAGCATGTCTGGGTGGCTTGTAAATCAGAACCTCAAGACAGATATAAAGATTATCCTAAACAAGTGGATTCAGTTGCTTCATAGATTAGGCGAGACAAGGTCAGATAAAATCTGAACTGGGGTTGTCAGCTGACTCGCAAGGACACCACTTCTCCAGTGTGCTCTCTCATGTTATTGCTAGCTTCACACAAGCCTCCCCTCCGAGAAACTCACAGCCTTTTTCAGGGAAAACATCGTGCCATTCTGGGAGGCACCTTCTCAACCAATCGGACTTTGGAGTTGTACGCTTTGCACCCAGTAAGCCACCAGCTGGACTTCTTCTGGATCAGTGTTCAGTGTGGACAATATCCGGGAGAGTCAAAGACAGGTGAGGGCTTTCCTTTAAGGGGAAATACAAGCGTGCACTGCTTTGGATAAATCTGGGATTTCACTGATCCACGATGGATACTGCAAAGACTGTACTCATTCTTTTCTCTTTATTCTGCTGCCGGTTTTCTAAGCGAGTTCCCCTTCCTAAAAATAAAAGTGGAATGCAATATCACTTACTTTCTTCACTCCCACACTATAAAATGGCTTTATTTTCTTGGTTATGCGTTGGATAGTTAAGAGAATAAAAAAATTTACATTTCCTTTTTATACTGTCGTCACAAACAACTCATAAATATGTGCTTTTGCAGCTGTATTATTTGGGAAGGGGAATTTTAATATGGAGTTGTCTTTGTCTTGTCAAACAAAACAAAAAGAAAAGCACACTATCTTGCAAAAGCTGATTGCATTGCTCTAAGTGTCTGGTAATCATTGGGAAAAGTCCATAATTGCTTTGCTTGGTCGACCAGCATGAGCAGAATCTATAGAAGATTTACACCAATCAATACCTCCTGCCTTGAAATGAATTGTCTCAGCTTTGCCATTGCTTTTATTTTCTATTAATGACTATATAAGTGCCCGAGAACGGCAGAAAGTTATTATCTTATCACACAGCTCAGATCAACCATTATCTCTCACTCAGAAAAGCAGACAACAGGGAAATGGTTCTTTTTACCAAAATTGTAGACTAATACTTTTTAGTAAATTGTTATAAGGGTGTAATTATGTGAATCCTGTGTTCATTTCCTTCATTTTGTACACACACACACACACAGACACACACACACACATCCACACATATCCATAACCCTGTGCATTATGAAATTTTCTGTAGATGAGGATTTTGCTTTCCTTAATTGGCAACAGTTCTTTTATTTAATCAATTATAATGTACTCGGCCAGGCACCCGCAGAATCTTATCCTCTAACCAAGTATGAGGAGTGCTGGCTACTGTCAGGGAAGTTTAGTATAAAAAAGGATCAGTGTTCAAGGAACCTTTTGTGAAGTTATCTGCCAGGACCTCACGTGTTGCTCTCATGAAGTCTTGGTGGAGAATAATGGGCTGCTTCTTTGGTTACAGGGTAACTTCAATGGAAAATATGCATACTTCTGGACCTAGCTTTTAGATAACTTAACTTGCAACATACTAAATAAAGTATCTTTAATTTCAGTCAAATCTGTGATTGGAAGATTTGCCCCAATAATTCATGTCTCCCTGTATCCTAGCCCTGCCTCACAGAGCCTTGCAGGCTGGGTGTAATTGTCTGCCTCTTTATTTGGCCCATATGACTTGTTTTGACTCACAGAATGAAGCAAAAGTGACAATATGCAGGCCTTAAGAGGTCTTGTGTGTTTTTGTTTGCTTTCTTTAACTTTGCTATTGCCATGAGGACATCCCCAAGTGGCTTGACTGCAGGTGGCAAGGGGAGAATGACAGGCACTTAAAGTAGAGTTCTCCCCTTGCCAAACCCAGATTCACCATGCCCCAGTTGATTGGCATACTAGGAAGATACAATAAATGATAGTTGTTCTAATCCATTGTGTGTGAGGTGATTTGTTACATAGCCTTAGCTGACTGAGACATCATCATATAGATTTGGTTCATAGCACTGATTAGTACTGGTCTATTTGATTAGCTTTAAATTTGCTATAACAATGCATTTATATTATGGAATATAATCTTAGAATTCTAATAAAAAAGATTGGCTCAAAATTCAGAATCAGGTAGTTCTATATCCATAGGGAGGGAAAGTTCTTTCATTTTTCCATCTCAGTCTGTACATATGTAAAACAAGAATTATAATACTTAGCCTGAAGAGTAGGAATCAGTGGTGAAAGTAGGCAGTTTACCCAGCATGTGACAGAACAATAAAACTTAGCCATTATTTTTATTCAGTACAGTATGCAACAGAAAATCTATTTATACATGAGTTGTTATTCTATTTTTTTTACTTCTTCTTTTAATTTTTTGTTCATTTTCTTCTGGTTTCACTTACATAGTTCCTCTCTTTTGCTTGCCTCAAGTCTTTTGAAAAATTCAAGTATAAAGCCTGTCATTCTTTTTATCTAGGCCCAAAAGGAATGATTTATCAAAAATGGTAAGTCCTACAGAGCTATTTATATTGCTCTGGACAAAAGTTTCATACCACGGACAAATTTTCAAACAAAAAGTTCTTTTGAAAGAAAATCAAGTACAGAAGATCACTGTCTTTCTTAATAGTGAATGTTTCCTTCCTTTCCCTGTCTTCAATATACTCCTTAAACATGTATTAGATGTAAAAGATTTTCTAATCTAAACTGTGACCTTCTGTGTATAAAGCAATGGCACCAGCAAAATTGTTGCTTTCCTTTCTACTATAGTCGTAGAAGTAATCTTTGTTTGGAAAAGGTTGCCAAGTGGTTTTTCCAGAAGTGGGCAAACTTTTTTTGAAAAGGACCAGACAGTTTGTATTTTCTGCTTTATTGGACATATGCTGTCTATCACAAATATGGACCTTTGCTGTATGAAAGCAGCCACAGACAATATGTAAGCAAATTTACATGGCTGAATTCCAAATAGCATTTGTGTATAAAAATAGGTGGGTTATAGTTTGCAGACAGCTGGTATAAAAATAAACAATAAGATAAAAATTATGATGATATTTATGCAATATTAGCCACATTGAAATTTCTTTAATATAATATCTAGACCATATGTAAATATTTCTTGGGCTTATCTTTGAAATATTAGAATTCTTTTTTTTTAAAGAAAACTTCTGTGCAGATCAATCCTAAGGTTAAATTTCATTCATTGAATGGCCCAAAGTTTCTCAACATTTTGGAGGACAGAATTTCTCAACATGAATTCTGCTTCTTGGGGTAGTTCAGTTTAATTTATAAGTGCTCTGTTTAGGACATTCATCCTGTTATTTCTACATAACACTGGGCCCATGTGATACCAATGCAACAGCATTTTCACCTGCTTGCATGCCACCCCATCCTATTTTGATTGTAACCATATTAGACAGTATGCTTTTTGCTTTCTAAGTAATGATCAACAGGAATATCATAGAAATGGAAATATACATTTTTCCCCAATGCTTTTCATGTCAAACCTCTCTTTGGCTTCCGAAAGTTCATCATAAAAGCATGGGCTAACCCCATTTTTATTTAGCCCCCATCATTTAACGGTCTCTCGCACAAACTCAGGAGTCACTGTGGTTCAACCCTGTGATTACTGGCAAATGAACACATTCAACCCATGAGAAACACGTTAGGGAAAGGCACACATACTCTCTGGCTTTATACTCCCCTGGTTCCCTGGACATGCTAAGGAAATGTTCACAAGCAGCCTCAGTTTGGTGTGCAGATGTTGGAGAACAGTTTGGAAAGGACCTCCATGATAGCAGCATGCCTGCTACAGAGGGAACTAGATCTGGATGAATTTTTTCCAGGTTTCCATCATTAAAAATGTTTCATTTACCAAGATGTGTTTCAGCAATTTCACAGTGTGACACTGATTTTATAGTGTAATTTAATCTGTCCTTATTTTCAAAGAGTAGACTTTGGAGATAAAGCTCGACTACACAGTAGATTCCTCTTGTGAGGCAAGATGCAGGTTCCCTCTGTCTTCAAGAAGAAGTGATTTATGTGTAGCATGTGATTGATCAAGCTGTAGATTCCCTTTCATCTCTGAGCCTGTCTGTACACCCAGTTTTTAAGACTCTATTTTCTTTTACTGCCAAGATTTTGGTTATTTTTTGTTTCAAAGTGTTATGACCAAAAATGTTGCCAATGTGGGCTTTTTAAAATTCCAGTTCATCACTGTTAATGTAAAGAAAGATCGAGTTCAGGAAACCATGTGAAACTGGTTTGGACAACAAGCATATGTACAAGCATCAGTGTTTTGAAAAGCTCACTTCCCCACACCATATGAAAATAAATGGATGTTTTTAAAAGCCGAATTTGTGTAGCAGTTGTTAATAAAAAATTATAAGCTGACACTGAGCTTTTTTGTCAAGTAAGTATACTGTCTAGTGCTCTGGGTTCGGAAAGACAAAAAACCCCAAAAAGGAACTGATGTCAATTCCCAGAAGCAAAATGTCCTGTCCTGGTGTGTTCGGGTGTGAATGGAAGCAAGGACTCAAATACTCATGGGGAGAGAGGCAGGAAGCAGACCTGAGGACCCTGGCAGGCACACAACCATGCCACACACGATGATCCCATTGCTCTGCCACTGTCGTGGCTAGACAGCTGGTGATGCCAAGCTAGTGGTTCTCAACACGTGTGTGATTTTGTTACCAGGGCGCATCTGGCATTGTTTAGAGACATTGTGGGGTGTCACAAATGGAGGAGAGGGTGCTACTGTCATCTAGTGGGTGGAGGATGTGTAAGAGGCTACTACAGATCCTCCATCTGACCATGAACAGGCCATGTGCCCTGGAGGAAGAGGCGGATTTGAGGATGCATGGTGAGATGCAGAGAACAGGCAGCAGTTCCAAGGCTCCAGCTGATGTGGCCACATGGGCACTGTCTGAGCAGGAACAGAACCAACAAAGCCACAAGACTTATTCAGAACACCATGGGATACCTTCAAATTATCTCTAGAACCATATGAAAAGAATTAAAATCTTAAGTTTTTGCCAGAAATGCAATACAAAGAAAAGTGACTTCTTTCAACCCAAATCAGATGAAAGAATTGGGTAAGGAATGGAGCTAAGTGTTGGCACAGCGACTCTTAAAAAAAAGGAAGATGTCCCTTGGGGCCCTGGATGGAACACACCCTGGATGACAGCAGCCTCCATGCCCCATGTCTTCATCACTGCCCAAAGCTATCACGCTCACATCCTCAGTCAGCCTGCAATGGAAGCTCAGTGGGGATAATAGTCGAATTGCATACAGTTAATTCTTTTGTTTTACATATAGGAATACATTTAGTAATCATGAGAACAATCTGAGTACATGACTGAAAACATTTTCAATGTTTAAGAGATTTTGGCACATTAAAAAATGGCATATTTGCTTAGTTGATAAATGTTTGTCAAATGATTAAAGTTATAATCCTTTCGACTCCAATCTTAAATGTGAAATTGATTTTAGATTTGCAATTGTAATTAGAAAAGTATAACAGGATTTGACTGTTTGGTAAATAATTTTGGACTCTAGGTGACCTTGCAATTCTCTAAATAACTATGGATATTTAAAATATTTCATACATGAAAATACTTAAAGTTTAAATGGCAAAAGTCTAAATATTTAAAAGTTTTAATGGTAATAAGTTGAAATATTTAAAGTTTAAATAGTAATGAGATTCTAAACATTTATTGGATAAATGAATACATTTATTAGATTTATAAAAGTTGTTTAAGTTTCTCAAAAGATTTTGCAGTCAAAGATGTTTTTGCTCAGTTTGATAGAATGATTAAACAGAAACAAAATATAGAATCCTTATATGTATAGATTAAAATGTATAAAAACTTTAGTTAATTAAGTTTATAAATGAGAATAATTGTTTTGTTTGAGTTTGAATTGTTTAATATAAATTGATTCCATGCTAATCAAAACCCACTGTGAAACTGTAACAGTGATTAGAGTCCGGCCTGAAGATTCCCAATGTGTAACTAAAAACAGGATAAAACTTAAAACTTTGGGTCAGATCCTTGCTTAGCTCTGTATGTAGGCATGCTAGTCACTTAAGGAATGTCTGTATTTCAAGGTTTACTAGCTCTAAATTTACCTACCCTATCTCACTTCCCTTCAAGACTGAGGACACCAAGATAAGAGTTAACTAAAGAAAATGTTCAGGATTTGCAGGGATATCTAATTGCCAACTTTTACAACATCCATTTCCAGACCCTGTGTAAAAATGCCTAGATGTCTCCAGTCATTGTCCTAAACCAGCAGCCACTGAGATTCCAGGAAAAGCAGAGCCTTGCAGATCACCCGTGATAAGGTCACCCCCCTCGAGCAGAAACAATTACCCCATGGTCAGAACTGAGCCTGTCTCCCAAAGAATGAGCCATCATGTCATGATGAGAACCAAATAGCCCCAACACATGACGATGGCTCACCCAGGACCTCACAGTACCAACCCTGAGATAACAGTTAACCATACCATTACTTGACCAGGATTACTTCCTAACCTGCCAGATATGCAAACTCCAACCCTTGTCTTTTCCTCTTTTCCTTAACATCCCAGAGCTTCTGTCAGCTCCTCAAAGACAGATCTTGAACCTCTTTATCTGTCCTTCCCAGTATGGCTACACTGATTACAGCTCCTTTCCTGCCCTTCAACACTGCCTGTTTCCTTGATTGGTGTTTTGGGACTGACGGGTCTGAATCTGGTCCCTTGGAAAACTCAGAGACAGGGTTTTTGCTCCAAAACTCCAATAACAAAACTATCTGCTTTTATTATATATAGAAATATATAATAAGAATTATGAGCAGAAAATAAAACATAAATGGAACTTAAAAGTTTGAGGAATATTTTGATTTTTTTATTCTAATAAATTAATATCCCTTTGAAACCTACATAAATATAAATAACTTTCTACACAACAAGCAAACAAACACAAAGAAAATGCCCAACACAGACATTTAAAAAATCATCTGTGACAGCCAAAATTATCTTAGCAATTATGAAATGAGGTTCATAATGAGCAGAGTAGATGTGTAAGAAAGTTGTGTCACTTTCAATGTGCAGTAGGCTTGCTGGGGACATAGAATTTGTTACTACTTTGTCATCCTTTATCACTGGTTCCAAAACCCCATGATTTTGGGGGGCAACTCTATGTGTGCCCCTTTCCTATATGAAACCACAAAGGACTTTGGGGCCCTGGGCAGGTGCAATGGTGCTGACTCTAGTCCCTTCTCCTCGGAGCTCAGTACCATTCATAAACCTACTGAATGCTGTCATGGGCCTGGCCCTCCTCCTCCCTTTGGAGTGAAGAACCCTTTCCCTGGGGGAGAGGTGGCGGGGATTGCTCCCCGGGAACGGTGCCCAGTCTCCATCGAGAGCACCCCATTAGACAATTCTTCCAGCAGGGTTACTCATATATCCTTCCCTGCTGTTAATTTATTAGGGTTCATTTCACAATAGTTGCCAATTTTTAATAGCAATGGCTGTAACCCTCAATGAATTCTTTTTTCTCCTTGAGCACATGAACAGCAGGATACCGTGGAGAGAGCACATTTGTGAGGGGAACATGAAGAACCTACTTTTTCCTCTAATTTTCTATTATTTTAAAAGTTGCAAATGGCACCAAGCCTTTGCTACACAATATGACATGCAGTTGTTAAAAGAGGCCTATTATTTTATTTTCCTTTCGTTTCTGCTCTGCCTATTTAGAAAATGTATACAAATGACCCATGATGACACTTTACAACAGCTAGACTTGGTATTTACAGTGCCCTTATGATAGTTTACTAAACTGAAAATAAGAGCTAAAACCTCTTTATTTTAGGGCCTTTAGAAAAAAGCCACCAAAAAACAGGAGGTTCTCACTTTAGCATTAAACCAAATAGTGCCATCTACTGGCTATTTGCTCATAACGTGTTCTCTAACCAGGGCCACCAAACAAAGGCACTTGTTAGAAGACAAGGGAGAGGCAAGCTCTGTCTTCAGTCTTCTCTCTGAGCCTGAGATGCCCTGTCATATGCCTGCCTTCTGAACACAGAGGTGGTGAGGCTTCTTTCTACAAGGAAGCACTCCCATTTCCCCTGGGATTCAGTTTCTCTCTCTCTCTCTCTCTCTCTCTCTCTCATGCATGAGCTGAAAATACTGTATTTTGAATGTGGCTTAGCCATCAACAAATGTAGTCCTAAGCAAACAAAGATTATGTTTAACTCCCTCACTTTCTTTTTCCACTCCTGTTCTTTTCAATAAAACGATTAACAAGGAACTTGCCAATGAATCGAGGCAAATATATGGAGACATTAAATCCTGCACTGAAGCTCCATAAGGGCTAGACAGAAGGAGGCCAAAATAATTGAGTTACGACTACTCTAGCATGAAGCGTGCCATTTGTTTCTACTCGTCGGCTTCGTGTTTTAGTTCACTATGGCACCTGGACAAACTAATTTACTGAAATTTGTGTGAACTCTTAGCTGAGATGATAAAGCTGAGCTTTTGACTATCCTGTCATTTCCATATTTGAGTCAGCAAGAAATATATTTATATTTGGAAAAAACAGAAACACACATAAACCAGTCTTTTAAGACTTTCTCTTCCTGTGTATCACAGTGTAATGAGGGGGAAAAAACTGAACTGCCTAATCAGATGGATCACTCCAAAGAAGCTCAAATGTCATCACTATGACAACGTGTGAACCAAGGTCTGCCCTCATCTCTTCCCTCAGATTTGCCATTGCTAATGAATTAAGGTGGCAAACATACTAAAAACAGTGAGTTTTGGGCTGTGAGGAAGGATCTTAAGATTGAACCCATTCATGTAACAGTCTATCCTATTTTTAGTTTTGTTGCTCCAGATTTAAATAAATTCTGACGCCCTGCTTCACAAAATGGATGTGTTACTTGCCTCTCACTATCACAGAAATGCCATGTGGTTGAGCCCTTTGTTCTGGGAGATGACTGACCATTTGCACTTTGGACTCCAAACTGGGCAATTCTCAGATTACGCAGTGCAGAAATCCTGTGCATGTACCAGGGGGTGAATTTTGCTGTATTAAGGTGTGCAAAAGATTCTTTCTGATCATTGGAAGACCACACATGGAAAAGTATGATAAAGTATTTTGAATAAACTTTTCAAGGAAGGCCAGTATTTATGCAGGCACTCAAATAGTTTGAAAATCGAGGAGAAATGTCGTTTTCATTAATTATGTGACTAATATTTGTGTCCCTTATGAGAGAAAATTAATCTGCACAGCTAGTCTAAATCTTTCATTTTTATCATAATTAACCATTTCTTTTTATCTTTCTTAAAATTGTGGAAAGTGGCTCAGAACTACCTTTTTTAAGATTCTTTTTATACTTTATAAAGTATACCTATACGTAGCTTCAGGCAAGGAAGCCAATTGAACAGAAGCTATTTATCCAAGAAACCAGCTTTACTGAATATACCTATTATAGATTTAGTGACTTGAATGGCTATAAGTGGAATGTCGGATTTTAGTGACTAAGATATTTTCTGAAAGTTAAGCAAACTAAGGAGAACAGAAGAATCCTAAAAATGCCAAAAGTCTGGAAAAGGAAAAGTATAAATTTCCATAAGGAAAACTTTTTTAACCAAAAGAGAAAAAGAAAAAAAGTAAACAAACAAACAAACAAACAAATACTCTGGTATCTTGTACGTAATGAGATTTTTTCAGTTACTTCTGATTTTGTTAAATGCCACTTTCTGTTTTGTCAAACTTTAAGCATTTATCTGTTTTCTCTAATTTATAAGCTATTTCCTAGTATATCTAGCAATTCAAAATTTCTGAAACTTAAAATGTAAGTTTAATTAAATAGAAAGGAAGTAAACAAAATTAAATTTAATTAAATAAGTACAAATAAAACTTTAAGTAGAAATACAAAAATAGATCAGATAAATGATCAGATAAATTCCAAAACAAAATATCATAAATTGCCAAAATAATTTCATTCTACGGTTTGATTAAATACATGCATACATCATATTTTTGAAAAACAGTAGTTAAGATGTGGGGAATGAATTGCTACAGAGATAAAATCACACAGAGACATGAAAGGGGAATTGGGAAACATAGAAGGGACACAGGAAGGACTAAATGAGTGGCAGCTCATGTTTGAAATACATTATCTATAAACATGAATGTTAAAAAAGTTAAAACTCTTCAAAATGCTGAGAGATAGGGTAAAAGCAAGGTATAATAAAATAAATTTTAAATAGGTTCAAGTGAAACCAGTCAATTTTGATGTTTTGATTATTGATAATGAAATACATACAAGAGTTCTGAATGTACTTAATGTGCTTTATTATTAAATTAATTGTATAGGAAAAGTGCATGTAACCAACCCATCATCAGATATTAATGTGAACTCTGTGAAAGCTGTTGAAATAGTCCTGGAGCACTCTTGTGCCATTTTTAAATAAGTGAGAAATTTATGTGGTACATTCCATAAACTGACAGAGCCACTGTATGTATCTGCATGTTCATGCGTGTGTGTGTGTTTGTGTGTGTGTGTGTGTGTTCATTTTAAATCTGGCCAGTTTTTACATCTCCTCCCTTAATCGTTGTGTTCTTGTCAATGCAGAGAATAGCAGCTCTAATGATTTTTCCATTTTAGATGCTCTGATTCTATTAACTCAGTCTTA
The DNA here is from genome assembly GCF_053883595.1 of Heterocephalus glaber. Lineage (NCBI taxonomy): Eukaryota > Metazoa > Chordata > Mammalia > Rodentia > Bathyergidae > Heterocephalus > Heterocephalus glaber. Next base: position 19,982,680 of record NW_028258369.1, on the reverse strand, counting down.
GAATACATTGTTTGGTCCCCAAGTTATACTATGCCTCATTTTAGGGCTTTTAGCTAACTTACACTGCCAAGTGTCTTTCACTAAAACGGGTGTTAATCTAAATCTACCTGATTCCGCAGCTAATCTTTTTTGAATTTAAGTTCTAGACTTTTCCCTGCTTTGCACATTATGTTGTATATTAATTAATTCTGCTTTGCATTATTGGAATCGTCTTGTGACATCAAGGATGTGGCTTCTACCCCCACCATAATCCTTTGCTCCACTCTGGCCCAAGATAGGCGGTGTAACAAACTCCTTATCAAGCATTGGTGTTTGCAGGCTCATTCCAATTGTCCTGTCTCCAGACTGCATAACTCCAATATGTTCCAGGATTTCATTCGCCCAACTCTTTAAAATTAATATTTTCATATCTGCTGCCTTCATTTATTTGAAGTTGAGTTATTAAAATGGAGGAACAATGTACTTATAAATGGCATTTTGTTAAAAACTTAATCAACAAATTATGCCAAGTTAATTAAAAACTGAAATGAAAACAATATGATAAAATCATTAATCTTCTTGGAAGTGTTTAATTAAACTTAAAATGTATCTTCATTAACATGAATTTCATAAATGCCTTAGTTATGCTATCATAAAATCAATTCTTCAAATGAAAGAAAGTTAAAATTGTTTATATTTTATTGGAAATTTGGGTATATTTCAATTTTGCATAAACCCAGCAATCTGGGAACTCACCATAAGTTTAAAAAGATAATAATAGAAAATCGAACAATAAAGAGGAGTAAAGCTCACCTGTTGGATAAGAGGGGAAATTTGGAATTTTTAAGTGACCTTTCTCATCTTGAACTCAGAGCTATGAAGGATACCAAGAGATTATGCATTTATTGGTGAATTCTCAGGAAGTCTCTAGAGTAGCAATTCTCCATGTTAGGAAAACCTTTCTAGGAGATATTATGGCCTCAATGATAAAACCTGTACATTTCACAAGAGAAAGTTTTTTTGGCCAGTTAGTCCTGAACTCAAAAATGAAACCTCAAAATAAGATAACCAATGGAATTTAACAATGCTTTGAAGTATCAATATTCCCAAATCCAGTATGATTTATTTCAGAAATATTAGGATAGTTTAATAAATGGAAGTCGACTAATATAACATTCTCTACTAAGAAAAATCACGTGAACGTTTTAATAGATAACAGCTATTTGATAAAAAGGAATACACACTTTCTTAAAGAGCTAAGTAGGAGTAGAAGCAGTGTCCCTTACTGTGTCATTGTGAATCCATCTTGTCCTGAAGGCCAACAGTGATGTGCTAGAGTAGGGCTGTCCACTGGAACTTTCTGTGATGAGGAAAATAGTAATACTCTCTATCTGTGCTGTCCCATATGGGAGCCAGTAGCCATGTGTGACAACTGAGCACTTGACATGTGGCTGGTGTGATTGCAGAAATGAATTTTTCATTTAAGTTTTATTCAGTTAAACTTAAAAAGCCACATGTAGCTAGTAGAAGCTATGTAGTACAGCAGACCTACATGGTGTTTCTTTGTTCGTGGTAGGAGGGAGGATATTTTTGATGGTTTAGTACTTATTAGAAAACCATGACAAAGAAATGCACATTGTTTACTCATCTGAAACTTTCTTGTATTTATTTATTTTTTAAATTTTATTAACATGTATGCATTGCACATACTGATGGGGTTTAGTGTGATATTTCAATACATGCTACAGCTGCACTGATCACATTTGGCCATCCTTCATCCATGCCCCCACTTCCAACCTCTAGTAATCACTATTCTATATATCAGACCAACTTCTTTTAAAAACTTCTACTCCCAGGTAAATATGCAAAGGAAATGAAATCAGTATGCTAAAGAGATAGGTGTACGCCCATGTTCACCGGAACACTATTCAAATTAGCTAAGATATAGAATCAGCCTAGGAGATCATCAATGATGGATGATTGGATAATGACAGTGTGGTATGTATATAAAGGACTAAATCTTCAGAAAAGCTATAACTTTTTGAAGATATAATTTTCTATCTAGAAAGACAAAAAGAGTGGAGTTACTTACAGAAAACTAGTCTTAGAGTTATGTTAAAGGAAAAGATAAAAGATAAAAGTCAGTAATGTTGATGCACAATAACAATATTGAAATTCTGAAAACTGAAAAGTAATGTCACTTGGAATAGTAATCAGAAAACATGGTTATTTCTGGTATTCAAAGTAAATTAAAATAATGTAATATAGCTTATCTGGGAAATGATAGCATACATCTATCAAACAATATCATACACATATTTTGGGGGGCTTTCCTTCCAACTTCTCAGACTAAAACTCATCATTCATCCCATAGAAGGAAGCTAACATTGAGTTATGCAACTCTGCGCTACGTGTTTCATCTCTCAGCTCATTTTAACACAGCAACTGGATTATTGACTAATTTTTTAATCCCGTTTTTCTAAGTGAAGAAACTGAGGCATACAAAAATTTAGTAAATTGTCCAAGACAAAATGCTAATAAATGGCACTCTGGTACTTTTTTCCAAAACCAGTACCCATGGCATTAAAACATGTTTGTATCTATTCCTTTTCTTTTTCACATTGGTACTGGTTTATTTCAGGTATCTCTCTATGTGACTTAAAGCACTTCATTTTGGCATCACAGAGGACATGAAGGCACAAACTCCTCATAACTGTTGAAAAACAGGACGACTTTGGAGTCTATAAGGGCTCTAAGCGGTCCCAGCTCTTATAGGCAAATAGTAAAGGTTTAGGTTTGTTGTTGGAGCAGGGAGCACATGTTGCATGAAACAGGAGTAAGAATAAAGACAGAACACTAAGAGTGACTATTAATGTACACACTGGAGTCTACACATCTTCATGAGGGTTGATGCACAGAAAGAGTCATCTTGGAATCCTAAATGCAAATTCTAATTAAGCTATACTGGCTCAAAAGTTTCAGAATTGGTCTCTAACTCTAGAGTCATTTTGTCAGTAACAACAAAATTAGCCTTCTAGATTTGTTGTGAGAAAATTTAAAAAATAACATTGTGAAAAACAGAAAAATGAAATCTGTTAGGAACAGTTTCTAATAAATTTTCTGGCACTCCAGAAAAGCAGCTTTAATCAGAACAGAAAATGGAGGGGGTCAAAGGCTTTTGTTAAATTCTGAAGGAGCTTTCTAAGCACTTTCAAGGGCTTTACAGATTGGCATCCTTGGCTCTGTTATTTCTGAGTCCACTTCAAACATCAATAGCATTTATTTTCTTTGGTAAAGTGTCATAATTCTGAGTCCTTTTCTGGTTGGTGTGGGTAATCTTGAAATTGTCCTCTACCTCTAGAATGCTTTGTTTTGTAGTAAGAAAAAAATGACATACTCTGTGGGTTTTTTGAGGTCTGAAAGGCATTGGGTTATGGGGCGGGATGGGGGGGGGGAAGAACAGCATTACAGCATGAGGGGGGAGAGAGAGAGAGAGAGAGAGAGAGAGAGATAAGGTCACCAGGCAGGGGTTTGGAATGAGAAAAGATGGAGGGAGCATGGGAATTATAGAGGATGTATATGAGAAGGGATTGCCTATACTTAATTGAGCCACAAGGAAGGCCAGTTGGCTAGGTGGGAGTAGCAGATTAGGGGGGAAAAAGGTGGAAGATGGAGAATGAGGACCAAAAGACCTAACATTAGACATTTCTCCACATTGAACACCAAAGACCACACAACTTAGATGATCTTCAGCTACTTCCTAGCTTTGGAACAAGAGACAAAGAGACAGGGGTTTTCCTAGTCACTTTTCTCATTACTGAGACACAATAACAGACACCCAGTACTTAAAGGACAGGTTTATTTTGACTGACAGTTTCAGAAGTTTCAGTACGTGATCAGCAGGCTCAAACACAGAAATGGCATGGTGGAAGGGACTGCCTTGGAGGAAAACTGATCAAATCATGGTAGACAGGAAGCAGAGAGAGAAAGGAGGATGTGGGAGGGAGATACATCCTTCTAGGTCATTCCCCCAGCGATCTACCTCCAACCAGGCCTTGCCTCCTAACAGCATATTCAGCCATAAGTTCATCCACAATTAATCCACGAATGTGTATGGCACCCCCATGATCCAATCACCTCTCAAGACATGAAGCCTTTGGGGGGATACTCCAGATCCAAACCATAACAGGAGTATCTAGGTATTTTTATATATCCATCAAGTCTAATGTTTAGTAGTTGTCATGAATCAATTATTTTCGGATATCATATTGAGAAACCTCATTTTGAAAGCATAGCATTAAGTATTACAAAACAAAACAATGTAGACATTATGGAATCCCCTGCATCAGAGATATTGGGAACTTCTTTCTACCAATCAAGGGACTGTAACACATGGGGCCCTCCACAACAGCTTTGGCCTCCTTAAAGGTTGTCACTATAATGGATTCTTTGTTGTGGAAATGAGATCCAAGGATGTCAACATGTATATTAAGGCTGATTGAAAACCAGGTGACCTCAGGGAAAATGTCGTTCCTTTTGATAATTTAATCAATGATTGCTTCAGAGGCCCTTAGACTTTGGTTTCCAAAACAAACAATTCCTGTCAGGTAACAGTGGAGGAAACATATTCTCTTTTGAGAACTTAGTCATGAATTAGAGAAGCCAATGGGGGAGAAGGGACAAATTCCTATAGTAGCTCTCCACATTGCACCGAGGCATTGAGGCTTTCCCTCTGTTCCATTTCCAGCCATATGAAAAATAATTGCAAAGAGCCTTAGCCTATAAAATAATGCAAAACACTTTATCATTCAAAGCAGAATCATGACAATAAATTGCACCCATACAGCTGTTTGTGCATTTCTTCAAGACCCTGGTCTACTATCCTGCTTGATTTTCGTAATATTATGAAGTACAGACAGGCAAGTTTTTAAAATGAACACACAGAGCTTCTAAACGATTAATTGATTCACCTCAGGTCACTTTGAACGAGTTAGTTGCAGAGCCCAGACAGACTTTAGAAGGTTTAAGGTCTATTCCAGTATTCATGCTACCAGAATATCCAACGTCAGGCTTCCCACCTGAGTTAAATTCTTACTTCATTTTACTTGAATTATACTTTTGTAACAGTGATGAAAAAGAGCATTCAGCTCAACCACAGACAATTATTGCACTCATAGAGTGTTCTAGATTTTATTTTTGGAGCTATTTTAAAATAAACTAGGTACAAACTCTAACGTTGAGCTTATTGTCCAGCCCAGGAGACAAGAAAAGAAAGAAATTAGTTTTTTTCCAGGTAGAGAATGAGACAACTGTTATACCAGCTTATTTCCAATTTTTTACTTCACAAAATATTATTATGCTGCCACTATGTGCTGTATACTGTGCTGAGATCATGAGGAAGAAAAGTGCACTGGAGTCGCGCTGAAGATGACGAATCACCCCACTGCAGACAGGCAGGTCTGTGCATGCCCTACCGAGGTCTTGAGTCACACAGAAGATGCCAAATCACCCCGCTGCAGACAGGCAGCCACCTGGTTCCACACTACAAAGACGCAGAGGACACCAGACCACCAGACCAAGGTACTGAGTCCCGCTGCTCCCGGCCCAGAGATAGGGGCTTCTGAGCTGCCAACCCACTGCTCCTGGCCCAGAGGAAGGGGCTTCTGGGCCACCATCCCTCCCACTGCTCCCAGCCAAGAGGTAGGGGCTTCTGAGCCGCCATCCCACTGCTCCTGGGCCAGAGGAAGGGGCTTCCCGGCCCATCCCTCCCACTGCTCCCAGCCCACAGGAAAGGGCTTTTGGGTCACAATCCCTACCGCTGCTCCCGGCCCCTGTCCCACCTCTCCCAGCTCAGAGGAGGTAATCTGTGCAGGCACTAACAGCCCCCACCCCCCAGTCGAAATGAGAAAACACGTAAATAAGTCTCAAAACCAGACTTCCAGATCACCTACAGCAACCCCAAAGGGAAATGAGATGGAGCACTCTGATACTCAACCACCTGGACCCACTGAACTGGCAACAAAAAGGGATCTGGAAAAAATGAAATCAGAAATAATTTCTCAGATAACAGGAGAAATTGTGCTCCTACTGCAAGACATGATTAATAAATCTAGAGAGGAGCTCAGGAACATGATGGAATCCCAACATAAGAAACAAATGGAATCCATAAAACAGATGCAAATAGATTTCCAGGACATGAAAAACTCCATTGAAAGTCTACACAGCAGAATGAGCCAATGTGAGGACAGAATTTCAGATATAGAAGATAAGATTGCAATTAGTGACCAGGAAAAGAAAAATTGCTTCAAAATTATAAGGGAACATGAGAAATCAATCCAGCAGCTGTGAGATGATGCAAAGAAGAATAACATAAGACTGATTGGAGTCAATGAAGAAACAGGAGAGAGTGCAGATGACATAAAAAATCTCTTCAGAGAAATAATGGCAGAAAACTTCCCAAGCAGGGGGAAAGAGCTTGACATACAGATAAGTGAGGCATATAGGACTCCAAATAGCCTTGATCAAAAAAAATCTACACATAGGCATATCATTGTTAAGATTCCAGAAACACAACAGAAGAACAAAGTTCTCCAAGCAGTCAGAAAAAAGAAACAAATCACATACAAAGAAAAGCCCATCAGAATTACAGCAGACTTCTCAACACAAACCATCAAGGCAAGAAGAGCTTGGAGTGACATATTCCAAGCCCTAAAAGAAAACAGCCTCCAACCCAGATTGATGTACCCTGCAAAACTATCTTTCAAAATGGATGGAGAAATAAGATACTTTCATGACAAAGAGCACCTTAGGAACTTCATGAATACCAAACCAGCACTCCAAAGAATTTTACACAATATCCTAGGAACACACATTGAGGATCACAACCCCAGGAAGCACAACAGAATGAACTCATCTGGCATGACAAGAAATTAAATGTAAAGGGGGAGAACCCAACAAAAAGAAAAAGTCATGGCAATGACAAGTCAATACGTTTCAGTTATAACCATCAACGTTAATGGTCTCAATTCACCAATCAAAAGAAATAGACTGGCAGAATGGGTCAAGAAGCAAAATCCAACAATATGCTGCATACAAGGAACACACTTAATTCAAAAGGAAACTCATAGACTGAAAGTTAAAGGGTGGAAAACAATACTCCATGCAATGGGAACCCGAAAAAAAGCAGGAGTAGCTATCCTCTTGGCAGATCAAGTAGATTTCAAACCAACACTGATTAAGAGAGATGAAGAAGGACACTACATCCTTGTAAAGGGAAGAATCCAAGAGGAAGAGATGACAATCATAAATATCTATACACCAAACACTAGTGAGCCCAAGTATATAAAATAAATACTAATGGACATGAAAAGTCATATATGCACTAATCCAATTGTAGTGGGGGACCTCAACACCCCACTGTCACAAATAGATAGATCAACTAGACTAAAAATAAGCAATGAAATATTGGAATTCAATCGAACTCTTGAACAAATGAACTTAACAGATGTTTACAGAGTCTTCCACCCCACAAAATCAGAATACACATTCTTCTCAGCTGCACATGGGTCATTCTCCAAAATAGACCACCTACTCACACACAGAACATGTTTAAGTAAGTGCAAAGGAATTGAAGTTATCCCCTGTATATTATCAGACCATAGTGCGATGAAACTGGAGATCCATAGCAAAAGAAACTCAAAAAATTTCATAAACACATGGAAATTGAACAACACACTTCTGAATAACCAATGGGTCACAGAGGAAATTAAAGAAGATATCAGACAGTTCCTTCAATTAAATGACAATGACAATACAACATATCAGAATCTGTGGGACACAATGAAAGCAGCCTTATGTGGGAAATTCATAGCAGTGAATACGCATATTAGGAAAACAGAATGAGCCCAATTAAACAACCTGATGCTGCACCTCAAGCTTCTAGAAAAAGAAGAACAGGCCAATCCCAAAGCTCATACAAGGGAAGAAATTATAAAGATCAGAGGAGAAATCAATGCAATGGAGACTAAGAGAATGATACAAAAAATCAATGAAGCCAAGAGTTGGTTCTTCGAAAGAATCCACAAAATTGACAAACCCTTAGCCAACCTTGTCAGAAAAAGGAAAGAAAAGGCCCAAATCCATGCAATTAGGAATGAGAAGGGTGAAATTACAACAAACTCAGCAGAAATCCAGAGGACCATCAATACCTACTTCCAGAACCTATACGCCAATAAGATGGACAACACAGAAGAAATGGACAGATTCCTAGATACATATGAATTACCAAAGTTAAAAGAAGAAGACCTAAAAATTCTGAACAACCCAATATCAACCAATGAAATTGAAAATATAATTAAAAACTTATCAACTAAGAAAAGCCCAGGCCCTGATGGCTTCACTGCTGAATTCTACAAGACATTTAGAGAGGAACTGCTGCCACTACTGTTTAAACTCTTCAATGAAATTGAAAGGGAAGCAATACTCCCAAATTCATTCCTGGAAGTAAGCATCACCTTGATCCCCAAAGCAGAGAAAGACCCAACTGAAAGAGAACTATAGGCCAATCTCACTAATGAACATAGATGCAAAAATCCTTAATAAGATACAGGCAAATAGAATGCAGAAGATCATTAAGAAGATGATACACCCTGACCAAGTGGGATTCATCCCAGGGATGCAGGGATGGTTCAATATATGCAAATCAATTAATGTAATACACTATATCAATAGAGCCAAGGAAAAAAACCATATGATTCTCTCCATAGACACAGAAAAAGCATTTGACAAAATCCAACATGCATTTATGATAAAAACCCTACAAAAAATTGGAATAGATGGTCTCTACCTCAAACTGATAGAAGCCATCTATGAAAAACCAACAGCCAATATCATACTAAATGGTCAAAAACTGAAATCCTTCACACTAAAATCAGGAACAAGACAAGGATGTCCACTATCACCACTCTTGTTCAATATAGTTCTGGAAACATTAACCATGGCAATTAGACAAGAAAAAGGAATAAAAGGAACAAAGATAGGTAATGAAGAAGTCAAATTGTCATTATTTGCAGATGACATGATACTCTATATAGAAGACCCCAAGAACTCCACCAAAAGTCTTCTAGACTTAATAACCAAATTCAGTCAAGTAGCTGGTTACAAGGTCAACACACAAAAATCAATAGCTTTCCTCTACACCAATGACAGACTCACTGAGAGAGAAATAGGGCAAATAATTCCTTTCACAATAGCACCCAAAAAACTGAAATATCTAGGAATCATCCTAACAAAAGAAATCAAAGACCTCTTCTCTGAAAACTATAGCACTCTGAAAAGAGAGATTGAAGATGATATCAGAAAATGGACAGACATCCCCTGCTCCTGGGTAGGAAGGATTAATATAGTGAAAATGGCCATACTTCCAAAACTGCTATATAGATTTAATGCAATTCCAATTGAGATCCCAGCAGCATACTTCATAGACCTTGAGAAAACAATCCAAAAATTCATTTGGAACAAGAAGAGAACCAGAATAGCAAAAGCAATTCTAGGTAACAGAGACATGGCAGGGGGTATCACAATGCCCAACCTGCAACTCTACTACAAAGCTACTGTGATAAAAACAGCATGGCACTGGGAAAGAAACAGACTTGATGACCAGTGGAACAGATTAGAAGATGCAGAAACGACGACAGACACACTCAGCCATCTCATCTTCGATAAAGGAGCCAAGCACCCTCACTGGAGGAAAGATAGCCTCTTTAATAAATGGTGCTGGAAAAATTGGGCTTCAATTTGCCAAAGATTAAAACTAGACATGTATCTCTCACCATACACTAAACTGAAATCAAAATGGATTAAAGATCTAAATATTAAATAGAAACTCTGAACCAGTTGGAACAGATGTTAGGTAGAACCCTTGAAGACATCAGTGTAGGAAAAGATTTTATGAACAAAACCTCAGTTGCCTGTGAACTAGCACAAACAATCAACAAATGGGATCTCTTCTTATTAAAAGGATTCTGCACAGCAAGAGAAACCACCAGCAGTGTGAAGAGACAACCCACAAGTTGGGAAAAAAGCTTCACTTGCTCTTCCTCAGACAAAGGTCTATTATTTAGAATCTATAAAGAACTTAAAAAGATCAGACCTCCCAAATTTAAAGACCCAATCTGAAAATGGGCATCTGAAATGAACAGACATTTCTCAGACAAAGAAGTAGAAATAGCAAATAAATACATGAAAAAATGTTCCACATCACTGTTCATTTGAGAGATGCAAATGAAAACAGCATTGAGATTCCACTTCACTGCAGATAGAATGGCTGCTATCATGAAATCAACCAATAACCAATGCTGGCAGGGCTGTGGGGAAAGAGGAACCCTGCTCCACTGCTGGTGGGAGTGTAGACTGGTGCAGGCACTCTGGAAATCAGTATGGAGATACCTCAAAGAACTAGGACTGGAAGTCCCATTTGACCCTGCTTTTCCACTGCTGGGGATCTTACCCAAAGAATTAAAAGTATCATACCACAGTGATATATGTGTGCCCATGTTCATAGCAGCACAGTTTGTGATAGCTAAAACTTGGAAACAGCCCAAATGCCCATCAACTTGAGACTGGATAAAGAAAATGTGGTTTTTTTCTAAAATGGAGTACTACTCAGCCATAAAAAAGAGAAATTAGAGACATTTATAGCTAAGTGGATGCACATTGAGGCGATACTCTTAAGTGAAATAAATAGGACACACATGTGTAAATACCGAATAGTTTCTCTGGTGTGAGAAACTGAAAGTGTAAATAAGGACTAAATGTATAATAGGTAATGTGAAATAGGAAGAAAAGGGGCAAAGGGGAAGGAAGTGGGAGGGCTAGGGGAAAGGATAGAAAGGAATGGGATTAATGGGAGAAAATGGAAAAATAGGAACAAAATCTTTGTAAATAGGGAGGACTGGAGGGGTTGAAGGGAGGGCTGGGCAAGGGTGAAAAATAAGAACCAAGAGAGACTATGTAAAAGTGCAAATTTCCAATGATGAATGTCATTATATTGTATACCTAAAATGTACCAATGATTAGAATGAATAATTGATAATGTAAAATAGGAAGAAAAGGTCCAAAGGGGTAGGGGTATTGGGAGGGGCAGGGGAAAGGAAAGAAGGGAAAGGAAAAATGATGAGAAATGGAAAAAATGAAAATAAATTCTTTGTAAATAGGGAAGGGTGGAGGACATGAAGGGAGGGCTAGGAATGGGGAAAAAATAAGAACCAAGATGCATTATGTAAAGGTACAATTCCCGATGAGAAATGTAATTGTGTTGTATACCTACAATGTACCAATAAAAGAATTTAAGTAAAAAAAAAAGAAAAGTGCACTGTTCTTTCTCTCCAAAATCTCTAGGAAATAAATACATATGTGAATAGCCAAATGCCATGGAAGAGATTATTTCCAGGGGAAAGAAATGTGCATTAAAAAGCAAGAGATTACAAGGAAAAGAGCTATAAAGTCTATCTGGGAAGGGAGGAAATGTTACAACAAGGGGAAATCTGACTTTAGAGGTTCACCTTTTCATGCCCTTGTGGAACTTATCATGTAAGGAGCAAGTGCCTGTGCTTATAAACACATCGTGTTGTGCTAACACATCCTCTAGCAACTCCCTCTGTGTTGCAGGGAGGGTGGCGATGCTGTGGCATGTGAGGAATAGTGGCAATGCTGAGACCTTAGAGCCCGAACAAAAGCTCATCAGGATCTTACTAAAATAAAGGGGGAAGGGACAAGGATGTAGCTCAGTGCAAAGGTCTGGTCTTCAATTCCCAATACTTCAATAAATAAATAAACAAGTTAGATTAAATTTAAAAATTTAAAAGTCTGTCAAGTAGAGAATGGAGAAAGCCGTTGCAAACAGATGGGAACATAGACGCAAAGTCACAAAACCATGACTATCCATAATAACTGGGATTGGGAAATAGTCAGATATGGAATTCAAAACCAGAATCTGAGATTCCATCAAATACAAGAGAGGAGGCAGGAGAGCACATTTGGGCGGCGTTTAATGAGTTCATGGCAGAAAAGTAAGGTCCTAAATCGAGGCAATGATGAAGGTGAAAATACTGGGCATGTATGAAGAGGTTTCAATGTAGAACCTATGGGATCTGGGAAACTTTTAATATAAAGTATGAGAGCAGGAGAGAATTTATATGGTTTAGAAGTTTCCAGTTTCACTTACAGAGTGGATGAAGCAGCATTTGCTGAGATAAATACAGAGAATAGTGGCCTCCAATGATGTCCAAATTCCAATCCCTGGAAATTGTGAACATTCTAAAGGAGATCAGCATATGCTACTTCAAAAAGTGACTGTAGAAAACCAGAATATGCCACTCCAAATATGCCCCTTTGGTGTAAGGATTGTGCCTGGACTACCCAGGTGGGACTAATGTCATAACCGAGGGCTTTTAAGAGGCAGCCAGAAAGTTTCAGAGACAGAGAAGGAAATGTGAAGACAGAAGCAGAAATGCGAAAGGGAAGGAGAAAGAGAGAGAGGGAGAGGGAGAGAGGGAGAAGAAGATAGAGAGGCAGAGAGAAACAGAGACAGAGACAGAGACAGAGAGAGTTGATTGTGGGCTGGCTCTGAAGATGGAGGGAGGAGCCTGTTACGGTTTGAATAGGGTTTGGGGTCTAACAAGGATCCTCAGGTCATTGAGGACACGAGTTCTTGAGAAAAAGCTGATATAAAAGAAGCAAACCTGGCCTCTGTCATCCTCTGGTTTCTGGCTCTAAACGTGGATGTGAGCTCTGACACATGCTCCATCATCTGTTGTCTGCCATTTGCCATGAGATCCTCACTAGAACTGTGCCGATGCAGGTGTTAAACCCTTGAACCTCCAACAAGTGAAATAAACTTCTTTTTCTTCTTAAGTAGGCGTTGTCAAGTGTTTAATTAAAGTGACACAAAACTGGCTTAAAATAGGGCCATGGGCCAAAGAATACAGGTAGTCACTAGAAGCGGAAAGAAGCAGAAAAATAAATTTTTCCCTAGAACCTCCAGAAGGAAGGCACAATGTCAAACCAGTTTGGACTTCTTGTATTGCTTTAAGCCACCAAATCTATTATAACATTAATAGGAAACAAATACAGGAAACAAACAGGGAAATAAAGAATTAGGTTTTATGTGTCGAATTTGAGGGCCTCTAGTGCTCATGCTTGGAATTCAGACGAAAGCTAGGATGATATGTTGAATTGGGAGTCTGCAGTATATATAGGTCATAGTAGACGCCAACAAACTGAATGGAAGAGATTACCACCAGGAACAAGAGTTAGAAAGTGACTAGGGTTACACCTTGGAAAACAGCAACTTCAAAGAATTTCACAAAGGGAAAGAGAGAGGCAAAAGAAATGAGAAAGAGCAATCTCACAGATGGGAGGGAAACTTTGAGAAGGTCATATCATAAAAGCCCAGGTGACACAGAAAGGAAATTGTCAGTAAAGTCTATTTTAAGGCCAAGCAGGAAGCACTAAGCGTAGTGTACATTTGATTTGACAATATGACTGACCTTTAGTGACTTTGGCAAACACTGTGGGATGGAAGCCAGATCAGGTGGAACAGTGAGCAAGAGGTGGATTTCTTGTGTTGCTTTAAGCTACCAAATCAGTAAGAAAAGTAAGAGACAATGACATTCATTGTTTCTAGAATTTTCTCTTGAAAGTTAGATGAGCAACAGAACTAAAACTAGATGGATTGAGGGAAAAGTATTGGCTTATTTTTGAAGTTGGGGGTTGTCTGAGCATGGTGTAAGCTGAAGAGTAAAGATAGCAAAGTGAGAAAAGGAGGAGGGAATGACAGATAATGGCTGTGTTCTCAGGAAACTTCAATTTTAACATTAACAATTTTGAGAGAGTCCTTTCTTCATGGTTTTAGTATGAATACAAAACATCAGCCCAGTCTTAATTGTCTTTCAAGTGTCCATTGGTTGAAAAAAACGATGTCTTCTTGATCCTGAAGCTTTTGTAATTTGTCTTATTAATTTCTACTCATTACCAGTGATCTGATGGTGGGAGGGGTATGGAGAACTGAAGGTAGAATCTATATTTGTGTGAACTGTAGGGAGCATCAGAAAGAAGTAAAAAGCTTAATCTAGGCACTTGGCTCTAAATAGAGGGATGAATTTTTCATTGTTTTGGGAGTTAAGCCTAACTAATTGTTGAAACATCGATTTTGTCCCCAAGTATATTTTTAAAGAAAATTTCAGTGGAGAGAAACAATGCATCAACCAGACTCAGAGAAACTTGGATGAAGAAAGTGACAATAAGTTTCTGAGTACAAAGAATGAATCCCAATGAATTCCTGTACGCTGGGTTGGGTGTTTGCGGTTTGAACTAAGGATTGGGGATTGAAATGGCCTAAGTGAATCAGAAGTTTGAATTAATTGAAAGAACCTTTTAAAATATCAAATCTCCTGTGAACGTATGAGTTTTCAGTGATGTAAACAACGCATCTCCACTTTTTAAATAGTGTAAGGAGTAAGAGCTCCATTTGCAAATAAATTCTTCTTGTCTGGCATCACGGGAATTTGCCCCAAACACCTATGGACAAGACCCGCCCACTGCATATCCTGCGGTGTGCAAGCTGCTTGAAAGTACTATTCTCACGATGACCCCCTCAAAGAATGAAGGCTCACCCTGCTGGTGATAAGTTCAAATCTGATAGACATGTCATGGGTACTGAAAAAGAAAGAAAAACATCAAATTTCTTTAGTGACTTAAGAATATTTCCTAGAGCCTTTCTAGTGCATCATAGGACACTATTTTGCTGTTACTGAACAGATCCCCAATATCCCATGACTCTTGTCAAACTCTAAGGTTAATTTCACCAATTGCTTTTGTAGGCTTAAAGTAATACCCATCTAATAACTTCCATAACTCGACCTCCATATGTAAATAAGTGATATGTAGGGTGTTTGGGGGTAGTTAGTATTACATTCTAATGAATTTGACCAGTGTTATCCATTGTTCTTGAGATGTCATTTTGCATTTATAAAATGACCGTACATTTTCTAAATATCAAGAGATTAAGTTGCCTCAGAAAGCTCTCAAGGTGTTTGTATGAGTCTGGGCTGCTCTTAAATCTGCAAGCAGTACAACACTTTTCTTGTTCCTTTGAGTTGTTAGAGCACCATTTAGCTGGGCCATTTTAAATGTTTCTCTTGTAGGCAAATAATCTGTGTATCAGTCACTAACCCAATAGGATGCTTTTCTGATGTGTGCAACAATGACTTATAAAGCACACCTCTGAAACAAAATTCCACTAAGATCCTGGAGAGAAACCACACCGATGAATGAAGCGTAAAGCTAATTTTAGGGATCACAAAAGTGTTTGAATTTTGCCTCAGTCTAAAGTGATTCAAGTGCTTCATGTGTTTCCTATTTTGGTTAATCCTATCTCCACCCTTCTGGTTGCTCAGGATTGAAACCTCCAGATCATTGTTAAATCTCTCCTCTTCCTCACACCCTGCAGCCAATTAGCTGCCCAATCCTGTTCATTCTATGACCTCATGGAATGAACATCTGACCCCTCCTGTCTGCTGTCTTTAGTTTCTTCTGACTGGATTTTGTCATGGCCTTGGAATTGATCTCCCCATCTTGAGCATCGTCCTTTCTTCATTACTTCTCTCCACTGCTACCACATTTGTCTTTCTATGGCTTGGGTTATATCATTTCCTTGCTCAAAAGCCCTGAGGAATTGCTATTATAAATGGCATGAAATGCGGGCTCCTCATGCTCATTTTCAAATTACAACAATGCTGTCCATGTACTGGTGTGCTCTCTGAACTTCTTGGTATGGTTCATGATGGCGATACTGTACATAGAGAAATAGGGAACAAACATTTAGAAACCTCCCCAGGCATTCTTTAATTATTTCCTATATTTGTTCTGATATTTATTAAACTTTTAATGATATTTATTAAAGTATAATCATACATCCATTGGATTGACTAACAGAGTTTACCTTTTGCTTTTCTAATAATGTTAATACCCCTTTTCTAGTAATTCATTTTACTGCTAAAATATATGTATCATAAGAGTTTATGTATCAGTATACAATCAATTGGAAATTTAAAGCAGTAATCACTTGTGAAGCACTGTCCTACAATAGTGTTATTCAAACTGTGGTCCTTCACTTGACAATATCACCATCACTTGAGAGCTTGTTAGAAAATCAGAATTTCAAGCCCCACTCCAGACCTACCAATTCAAAATCTCTGGGGTTGTGTCCCATCAAGTGGCATTTTAACAAGCTGCCTAGGTGTGTGCAAAAGTTTGCAATACACTGATTAACAATGGTTAACGTGGTTGTTGAGCGTCTCCTATTTGCAAAGCGGCATCTAGGTGCTGTCTTATGATAGAAAAATGATTGAACAAATAGCTGTCTTTTTGGAGAAGGGTAAATATATCCCCAAGTAACTTAATCACAAAGAAGAAGGTAGTTTCCATCACTCCTTCAACCCACTGTAGTCCCTGGTTGCTATTGAGCATCTGAAATGTGGCTAGTGTGATGAAGGAACTGAATTTTTAGCTTCAAAATAGCCACATTTGACCAGTGGCTGCCATATTGGACAGCCCAGGTCTGATCCCTATATTATATCTTTAAATAGCCAAGATACCATCTGTGTGCTATATTTCAAACTTCACTTCACCTATGAATACTTGTTTTCCAACTCAAGCAGTTTAGTAACAATCTATTAAATTTCACCCCCCCAATGTAATTTCTATTTTTATCTTTTCAAAGAATAATTGCAGAATCTTCCTTATTTAAATTCACTTCCCTTATTTTCCTTTTCAGCAATGTTCTAGTTCTTTTATAAAACTTACTACCTTCTTTGTGATCAAGTTACTTGAGGATATGTTTATCTTCCCCAGATAGACAGCTAATGGTTTAATCATTTTTCTATTGTAAGACAGCACCTAGCTGCCACTTTACAAATAGGAGATACTCAACAACCATGTAATTGAATTAAATTTACAGAAAACCAGAAAAAAAAATCCTCAACACCAACAGTACATCTTAGTGCTCTTAGAAGTTGAAACAGATTGGAATGTTAACATACACAATTTAGTTTAGAATAGGAAAAATGTTAAAGCTATGGTGAAACATTTGTCACAGGATCAAAATACATTGTTATAAAAATAAACCCAGTGCCTGCCTCATCATTTCTTTAGCAGCAGGAAAGCATTTTCCTTTGGCAATTCTCAACTTCCATCTGAATTGTTCCTTAACTAAATGTGAGATTAAAAACAGACTTGTAGCATTTTTTTGATGGCACTCTTATTTGCAGAAATGTATTCTTGCTGATATAAAAGCAGTTTTTCCACCAATTTCATGGAAGATCTTAGACTTCTGAATGGATCAATATTTTGCTACAATTATTTTTCTTAAATAATGTTCATTTTTACAGAAAAAGTGAGAAGAAAATTCAATTATTCTACTTTATTTTAGAGTTCCATACTTGATCCTGTTTTTACATAGCTATAAAATTAGAATACATGAAATTAACCACACCAAACCAAACATTAAGTTGGTTAATAATTAAGTATATTCTGCCATCAATGTAGTAAACTTCATTAGACTTTTATAGGGATTACATACCCACTCTGACTCACAAATACAGCACTTCACAATGCTTCTACACAAAACTAAATTGGAAATATATGTTACTCTCCAACAATGGGCAATGGCAGCATTCATATTAGATTTGAAAAACTGAATGTCAAATACAATTGACAGTTTTCTGTGTGCCTTTCATTATGGGAATTCACCAGCTAACTTCAATGCCAATTCCTGTTATGAGTTGTGTTTTCAGAATTTTTAGGTTTCTGTGCCATGGTGGAAGAGCACATGATTCAGCAAGCTTCAAAAATCCACACATGACACACTTGATGTTCACTGCAATCTCTTCTGAGAAGGTTGGGAAAGATGTAGGATTATTGTGGGCACTCAACTTAGACAAGGTTATAGGCTGTTAAGTCTGAGAAAAGACACTATATCTATCTCAGTAATCCACTGTTTATTAGAACATAGTGGCAAAAATATTTTTAAGACTTAAGATGCTGTGTTACAAAATATATAATTGAAGTTATGTAAAAATAAATATATCTCAAAGCATAAAAAAAGATCTTCAACACCAAACTGTTAAGACTAGTTTCCTTTGAGTGATGAGCAAGTGTAGTGACATAATGTGGATTTTTCATAAACCCACTTTATGACTTTTTGTTAGTTTGAATCTCTTATAAGAAGAATGTTTCTCCCCCAAAAAGAAGCAGAATGTTTCTATGAACTTCCTGTAACAGATAGTAAGAATTATTTTAAGAAAGGAAGAGTGAGGAAGGGTATCAGGGAGATGGGTATGGTCAAAGTATGCTATATACATGCATGCAAATGTCACAATGTAACCCAATATTCTGTTTAATTAATATGTACTAACAAAAATAAAACAATATTTTAAGAAAACAAAAACCATTCCATTTAAGAGAAGGTATTTTTTCCCCAATAGCAGACTTTCCCCTAAAATGTATCCATAAAAGCAAGTTTTGTAAAGCAAATTTTTAAAGGAATACAATAACATCCAGTTCCCTAATGACTTCTGATTCTCACTAATGATGGTGAATATTTATGTAATACTATATAGTTACACTTTCCATTCACTGTCACGTTTATTAATTCATTGATGAGATATGTGTCACCATCATCACTTTACAGACGAGGCAACTAAAACTTAGGCACATGTCAAACCACTTGGCTGGTCTCACGGTGGAAATGGCAAGGTCGGAATTTAATCCAAGTTGTGATTTCAAAGCTCCTGTATTAGCCACCCTCTTCCCTCAACTCCAAGAGATACAGATCAGTTAAACTCCTTAGCTGAATCTGACTAGAGAAATTAAACCACCTAATCAACACAAGTAATGACTTTGTAAAGTTTAATGGCTCATTTGAATGTGTATGAAATACTAACATTTTGTACAATCTGAGAGGTCTCCAATGATCCTGTACACTTTTTCTTCATGATCTTTTCCTTAATTAAAGGAAGCATCAGTTTGAGAGGACTTAAATCTCTTTGAATCCCAATCCCACTGTCATGGTATTATCACATTTTGGTCCATTTCATTGTTCATTCACTTGTGCCCCAAGTATGCCTTGATCCCTTAATAAGTTACTTCTTGTGTGTGTAGGAAATGGGATCAGAGAGAATGAGGCATCATCCCTGCATTCAGGGTATTCTAAATCTCTGAGGAAATAGGTGTAAAATAATAGTCCCATGTGGCAGAAAGAGCCATATGCCAATACATGTGCTAAACTCCAGTGGTTCTCATCTGGGGATGACTGTGGTGCCTAGGAATGTTCAACAGTACTGCAGCTGGAGACATTTTGGTCATCACAGTTCCGGGAACATACCGTGGTGGAGCCCTGAAATGCTGCTAAATTTCCTATAATGCATGGGCCTGCCTCCCTCCCTTGCCCTGACAACAAAGAAAAAATCAGGACCAAGATGTCAGTAGGGCCAAGGTTCTAAAATTGCTTGCTAAAACATACCATCCTTTCCAGATTTTGAATGAAGGTTATGTTGGTTAAACTAGAGGAATTTACAATTTCATGATACTGAGTACTTTAAAAATGCTAAGTAATCTACTCTTGAGTAAGTGCTTTAATCTATCTATCCCTGAGATTAAGAGAGAGTCCAGCTTTTCTAGAGTGGGTTAATAACACAGAGTTAGAGTGGGTGCTTCTCCAGTATAGAATCACTGTCCATTCTCCTGCCCCACCCTTGCCTGAGTGCCCATCACTTGTTCCTACACCATAATCAGATTGGCTCCTGCCCAACAGCCTTTAACAGATCCCTCCTGCTCTTGAGATAACATTCCAACTTGCTTCAACACCCACAAGGCATCCATGGCCTGGAAACTCCGCAACTCCTACCCTCATCTTGTTCACTCTGTTTTAGCCACTAATTGCCTAGGTCCTTTTACTAACTCAGAGACTTTATACAATCTGTTCCTTCTAACCTGAAAGGTCCTCTCCTGACCACTGAATATTTATGTTACATCTCATGACTTAAATATAACACAGGAGGAAAGGCTTCTTCTGACTTCCTATTTCCTGTCCTGCTCTTCTGTATCCACCCTCCATCTCTCTTTCCCTTGCTCTGTGCTCCCAATTCCCATGTGTCTGTGAGCCAGCAGCTCTTGCTGCATGGGTCTGGGTCAGCTTCTTCAGCCACTGAGAACATCAGGAAGAGATCCAAAGGCTGCAGGTGATGAACTTCCGGGTGTTTTCACTGCCTTTCCTACTTGAGGGGCCATGCTGGGTACGGCTTCCTCCCAATAGCGCCAGAACTCCAGCTCTCATTAAACTTTGGTGCCACATTCTGACACTCTGTCCTACACTGAATGCTAGTCACTGGGTAAGTCTGGGTAAGTCAGTATCTCTCCCATGTTCCTTCAGTTCTGCCTCCACCTCTGGAAGTAACCACTTCATCAACAAATTTTAATTTGAATCATCTGAAGTGAATTTTGTTCCCAGTCATTAACTTGGCATTCACACACTTCAATCGAAATCTCTTTTCTCTTCATACACATTCTTCCACAATACCCAGTTGTTTTCGAATTCTTGCATTTTATAAATGTATATCTAAGTGTTCATATTTTGAGTCTTTATGTAATGTCTATTACCTGACCTTACAGAATTATGTGTGTTCCACAAGGATCATGGTTATTTTGCTAATGATGGACGAATTGATGGAATAAAGACTAAGCAATATCATCATTGAAGATGGGAACCTGAATTTTATTTATTTATATATATATATGTATTTATTGGTATATTTTAAGTATAAATTACATTTACATTTATGATTAGGTGTTTGTACCAGAACGTGATATATCTTAGTTCTTATTTTTTTGCCCATTACCTGTGCACCCTTCACCCCCTCCACCCTTCCCTATTTACACAGAGTTCGATTCCATTTTTTCTTTCTCATAATTTTTCTTTTCCCTTCTTCCCTTTCCCCTTCTCCTCCCACCATCCCCAAACCCTTGGACCTTTTCTATTTCAAATTATCAATTATTCATTTTAATCATTTTCATCCTTATTTACACTTTCAATTTCTCACACTAGAGAAACTATTCTGTATTTACACGTGTGTCCTATTTATTTCACTTAAGAGTATGGCCTAAACATGCATCCATTTAGCTATAAATGTCTCTAGTTTCTCATTCTTTATGGCTGAGTAGTACTTCAATTTATAAAAAAAAAACAACACATCTTCCTTATCCAGTTTCCAGTCAATGGGCACTTGGGCTGTTTCCAAGCTTTAGCAATTACAAACTGTGCCACTATAAACATAGGTGCACATATATCGCTGTGGTATGATTCTTTTAATTCTTTGGGGAAGATTCCCAGTAGGAGAATAGCTGGGTCAAATGGGACTACTAGTCCTAGTTCTTTGAGGTATTTCCATACGGATTTCCACAGTGGTTGCACCAGTCTGCACTCCCACCAACAATGGAGAAGGGTTCCTTTCTCTCCACACCCGCACCAGCATTTGTCATTGGTTGATTTCTTGATACCGGCCACTCTTTCTGGGGTGAGGTGGAATCTCAGTGTTGTTTTCATCTGCATCTCTCGAATGACCAGTGATGTTGAACATTTTTTATATATTTATTTGCCGTATTTATTTCTTTGTCTGTTCATCTTGGATGCCCATTTTTGAATTGGGTCTTTGAATTTGGGGGGTCTGATTTTTTTCAGTATTTTATATATTCTCAATAGTAGACCTTTGTCTGAAGTATAGCTGCTAAATATTTCTTCCCACATTGTAGGTTGTCTCTTAGCTCTGTTGGTAGTTTCTCTTGCAGTGCAGAAGCTTTTTAATAAGATGAGATCTCAGTCGTAGATTCTTTCTGCTAGCTCCGGTGCTACTGAAGTTAAGTCTTTTCTTCATAAAGTCTTTTCCTATGCCAATGTCACCAAGAGTTCTACCTAACTTATCTTCCAGCAAGTTTAGTGTTTCTGACTTAATATTTAGATCTTTAATCCACTTCAATCTTAGTTTAGTGTTCAGTGATAGATATGGGTCTAGTTTCAATCTTTCGGAGGTTGAAATCCAGTTTTTCCAACACCATTTATTAAATAGGCTATCTTTCCTCCAATGAGGGTGGTTGGCTCCTTTGTCAAAAATGAGGTGGCTGAGTATGTCTGGGATTGTTTCTGCATCTTCTAATCTATTCCACTGATCCTCAGGTCTGTTTCTTTGCCAGTACCATGCTGTTTTTATCACAGTAGCTTTGTAGTATAATTTCAAGTTGGGGATTGTGATACTCCCAGCCATGTCTCTGTTGCCTAGAATTGCTTTTGCTATTCTAGCTTTCTTCTGCTTCCAAATGAATTTTTGGATTGTTTTCTCTAGTTCTGTGAAGTATATTGTTGGAATTTCATTCAGCATTGCATTGAATCAATATAGTAGTTTTGGAAGTATGGCCATTTTCACTATATTGGTTCTTCCTACCCAGGAACAAGGGAAATCTTTCCATTTTCTTATATCCTCTTCGATCTCCTTTTTCAGAGAGCTGTAGTTTTCAGTGTAGAGGTCTTTTGCTTCCTTTGTTAGATTGATTCCTAGATATTTCATTTTTTTGGGTGCTATTGTAAATGGAATTATTTCCCGAATTTCTCTCTCAATGAGTCTGTATTTGCGTATAAGAAGGCTATTGTTTTTTGAGTGTTGACCTTGTATCCAGCTACTCTACTGAACCTGTCAATTAGGTCTAGAAGACTAAGTTTTTTGGATCTTCTATGTAAAGTATCATATAATCAGCAAATAATGACAGTTTCACTTCTTCCTTTCCTATCTTTATTGCTTTTATTTCTTTCTCTTTTCTAATTGCTATGGCTAATGTTTCCAGAACAATATTGAACAGGAGTGGTGATGATGGGCATCCTTGTCTTGTTCCTGATTTTAGCATGAAAGTTTTCAGTTTTTGACCATTTAGTATGATGTTGGCTGTCGGTTTTTCATAGATAGCCTTAATCAAGTTGAGATAAAGACCTTCTATTCCAATTTTCTGTAGGGTTTTTATCATGAATGGGTGTTGGATTTTGTCAAATGCTTTTTCTGCATCTATTGAGATGATTATGTGGTTTTTGTCCTTGATTCTGTTAATATAGTGTATTACATTTATTGATTTACGGATATTGAACCATCCTTGCATCCCTGGGATAAATCCGACTTGGTCAGGGTGTATGATCTTCTTGATGACACTCTGTATTCTGTTTGCCAGTATCTTGTTGAGGATTTTTGCATCTATGTTCATTAGGGAGATTAGTCTGTAGTTCTCTTTGGGTTGGGTCTTTCCCTGGTTTGGGGATCAAAGTAACACTTGCTTGCAGGAATGAAGTTGGAAGCCTTGCTTCCCTTTCAATTTCCTTGATGAGTTTACAGAGTAATGGAGATAGTTCTTCTTTAAATGTCTTGTAGAATTCAGCAATGAAGCCATCAGGACCTGGGATTTTCTTTGTTGATAAGTTTTCTATTACATTTTCAATTTCACTCATTGTAATTGGGGTATTTAGAATTTCTATATCTTCTTCATTTAACTTTGGCAATTCCTATGTATCTAGGAATCTGGCCATTTCTTCTGTGTTTTCCATTTTATTAAAGTACAGTTTCTCAAAGTAGTTATTGATGATTCTCTGGATTTCCGCTGGATTTGTTGTGGCTTCACCTTTTTCATTCTTAATTGCATGAATTTGCGCCTTTTCTTTCCTTTTTTTGATAAGGTTGGCTAAAGGTTTATCAATTTTATTTATTCTTTCAAAAAACCAACTCTTTGATACATTGATTTTTTGTATCATTCTCCTAGTCTCCATTGCATTGATTTCTGCTCAGATCTTTATAATTTCCTTTCTTGTATGAGCTTTGAGTTTGTTATACTCTGCTTTTTCTAGGAGCTTGAGGTTCTGCATTAGGTTATTTAACTGAGTTCTCTCTGTTGTCCTAATATGGGCATTCACTGCTATGAATTTTCCATGTAGTACTGCTTTGATTGTGTCCCACAAATTCCTGTATGTTGTACTGGCATTATCATTTACTTGTACAAACTGTTTAATTTCTTCTTTAATTTCCTCTGTGACCTATTGGTTGTTTAGGAGGGTGTTGTTCAATTTCCATGTGTTTGTGGGAGTTTTGCAGTTTCTTATGTTATTGATATCCAGTTGTATTGCACTATGGTCTGATAATATACAGGGGATAACTTTGATTCTTTTACATTTACTTAGATATGTCCTATGAGCTAGCATGTGATTTATTTTGGAGAATGACTTGTGTGCAGCTGAAAAGAATGTGTATTCTGATTTTGTGGGGTAGAACACTCTGTAAACATCTATTAAGTCCATTTGTTCAATAGCTTGGTTCAGTTCTAGAATTTCATTGTTAATTTTTTTCTAGTTGATCTGTCTATTTGTGATAGAGGTGTGCTGAGGTCCCCCACTCCAATTATATTAGTGCTTATTTGGTTTTTCATGTCTATTAATATTTGTTTTGTATAGTTGGGGGCATTCGAATTTGGTGCATATATATTTAGGATTGTCATCTCTTCCTCTTGGATTGTTCCCTTCACAAGGATGTAGGGACCATCTTTGTCTCTCTTAATTAGTTTTGGTTTGAAATCTACTTTGTCTGCAAATAAGATTGCCATGCCTGCTTTTTTCTGGGTTCCTGTGGCATGGAGAACTGTTTTCCAACCTTTTACTTTCAGTCTATGGATTACCTTTTGAGTTAGGTGGGGATTTTGTATGCAGCATATTGCTGGGTTTTGCTTCTTAATCCATTCTGTCTGTCTATTTCTTTTGATTGGTGAATTGAGGCCATTAACATTGATAGTTATGATTGAGAGATATTGACTCATCCTTGTCATGATGTTTTATTTTTTTGGCTCTTTTATTTCTTATTTTCCCGCTTTCACTTTAGTGTCTTACCTTTCATGGTGCCTTCTCTCTGCTGGGCCTCATGGAGTTGTGACCTTCATTGTCTTTTTCTAGGATATTGCTTAAAATTGTTTGGAGTGCTGGTTTGGTGTTCACAAAATTTCTCAGGTGTTCTGTGTCATGAATGTATCTAATTTCCCCATCATTTTTGAAAGATAATTTTGCCAGATACTACAGTCTAGGTTGGAAGTTATTTTCTTTTAGGGCTTGAAATACTTCACTCCAGGCTCTCCTTGATTTGAGGGTTTGTGTTGAGAAATCTGCCATATTCTGATGGGCTTTCCTTTGTAGATGATTTGTTTCTTTTCTGTAACTGCCTGTAGAATTTTGTTCTTCTGTTGGGTTTCTGGGATCTTGTCTATTATAGGTCTAGGTTTAGATTATTTTGATCATGGCTGGTTGGAGTTCTATATGCCTCACTTATCTGTGTGTCCAATTCTCTACCTCTGTCTGGGAAGTTTTCTACTATTACTTCTGTGAACAGTTTTTTTTAATGCCAATTGTACTTTCTCCTGTTTTTTTGTGGACTCCTATCAGTCTTATGTTATTCTTCTTTGCAACATCTAGCAGCTGTTGGATTGATTTCTCATGATCCCTTACTATCTTTAAGAAATCTCTGTTTTCCTGGTCCTTAACCGCAATCCTGTCTTCTATATCTGATATTCTGTCTTCAGATTGTCTTAGTCTGCTCTGCATGCTTTCAGTGGAGTTTTTAGTCTCCTGAATATTTGTTTAGATCATGGATTTCATTTCTTTCTTATGCTGGACAATCATGTTTTCCATTTCTTTCTTATGCTGGGTATTCATGGCTTCCAGCATGTTTCTGATATCATCTATTTTCTTATCTTTTTCTGCTCTAGAGCCTCTAATCATGTCTTTTGCTCTGCTCACCATGTCTGTATTTATCTGGGAGATTATTTCTGTTTTGAATTTTTCTAGAGCCTCATGGATCTGCTTTGTTACTTCCTGTGCTATCAGTTCAGGGTGTCCAAGTGGTTGCTTATCAGACTTTTCCACCTCATTTCCCCCAGAATTTCCTTTTTGTGGCATGGAAGCCTGCATTTGTGCCTTGCTTAAGTGTCTTCTCATTTTTGTTTTTGGTACTGTCCTTGGTTTAATTCCTGGGTTTATATTTCAAAATTGCTTAATGTAGGTATCTTTGTTGCTTGTGTTTAAAACCCTTGTGGAATGATTGCTTTTCAGAGGTGTCTTCCAGATATAGCTTGTGTTTGGGTTTTGAGACTCTAATGACTCTGAGACTATTTTATTTTCCTTATACCAGGAAGGAAAACTAATTAGATCAACAACAACATGTTAGCCCAAATGACATAGTCAGCAATACCATAGCATCAAGCACAGCTTAGAAAATGACAGTTTGTGGCAGTTATTAATCTATCACTTTTAACTATGTGAGTTAAATTAAAACCATGGACCAACCCAACATAAGTTTATAATGAATAAACTCTTCAATATAACATCTTTCCCCTTTGGGGTGGGGAGTTACAAGGAGTTGGGGAGGGACAGGTAGAAAGATCAGGTAAGATTAGCGGTGAGGCCAGAAGACACAGAAAGGTCACACAAACTCTAAGAAGTTGTGAAAGGCAAGAGAAAAAGGCAGAATGAAAGAACAAAGATGTGAATAGAATCACCTAACAGCAACAGGGAAGCTAGATACCAAATTTTTTTTCCTTTAAACCTATTGATAATCAAGAGAAGGAAAAAGAGAAGAAAAGAACAATAAGGGAGAAATCCGAATTCAGTGCAGAAAGGAACAAATGGGGAGATGAGGAGCAACGCAGGACAGCGAGAGAATGAGTGAGAGAGAAAGAAAAGACAAAAGAAAGAAAAGTAAAACTTTGAAGAATAGCAAAAAAGTAAAAATTAATAATTAAAAATAAGAGAAAAATTTTTTTCTTTTTTGCAAATAGCAATAGAAATTATGGGCCTCCTTCATGGTATGTCTCTGCTGTCACGGTAGGCAACGTAGGAATCCCTGTGCATACACAAGTCAATGAGTCTCAGCAAGCCAGCAGCAGACCAAGTACAGTGGTCTGATGTGCCTTTATTGTAGAGATTCTCTTTACTTTTCTGCTGAGCTTCGGTTTTCATTGAGGAGCCTGAGAAGCCCTCTTTCTGTTACTAACTTCTGCTCTATCTTGTGGAGCTCAGGACAAGGGTCTTTATAATCTCCTGTGCCTCTGTAGTGTGGGACCAAGTAGCAGAAAAGCCAGAAGGCCAGAGGCGCACGGCGCGGGTGTGTGTGTGTGACTAGACCTTGGAGCGGCTAAGCGGACCTCACTGTGCCATGGGTGGGGCCTGGGACGGCCGCGGAGCTTCAAGCTGCTTGTTTCACCTAGCCGGTCGCAGCTTAGAGAGCGTCGGATGCTGAATTTTTCATAAAATAAATTGTTAAAACAAATGTTAATATGAAGCGTTTATGGATGAGAAAATAACATATGTGAAGGAAACTGCTTGAAGCTTTAAGTGCCTGCATGCATGATTCTACTGAGATTTGTTAACCTCATTTGTATCATACTTTTCATTAAACATTGAGAGTATAGAAATGAAAAGAAAATAGTCTCTTTGCATGAAAGTTCATAGACTGGTAGGGAAGATAAAAATATAAAGAGAATGGGGGGCCATACAAAATATGACCCGTGGGTTCATGGGGTCAAGAAGGTCGTTATTAAGGGGAAGTCTTTGTAAGGAAGGCTCGATCCCCGGTACAGAAAAAAACAAAACTTTTGGGCCAGGGATTTAGCTCAGTGGTTATGCCACCTGTCTCGAAAGTGCAAGGACCCAAGTTCAATCCCTGGTACCGAAAAAAAAAAAAAGAGCATGATCAGGCAATATAAGGGAGACATCAAGAAATAAGAAAATTAAATAAGATTGTGTTCAGAAAACACGATGTTTAATATGACTGCAAAGTCTTTGTTACCTCTCAAATTCAAGGAGGGAAGGAAGGAACATGCAACCCAAATAGGTGATTTTGAGGAAAGGTCTTAGACCAGACAAGTGGATACAGTTGGCATTGGCAGGTGTAGAGGCAATGATATGAAAACTGCTTGGTTTTTACTAAAAACTCTAAGCATTTGGGCTCTGATCATAATGAGAACACAAGAAGGGAAATCTCCAAAGCTTGTAGCTGGAAATTCTAGGAACCCAGCAATTTCTGAGTACAGGAAAATATAAGTGATTTGTCTGCTGTCAAGTTTGATAAGTACATGTACACCACTGGGTGGCATGTATGGGTGTGTGTGGTTGCAAAGTGACATTTATAATCCTCAAGGTAATAGTTATATTCACCAACAGTCTTGGAATATTAAGAAATATCCTAACATCTTTTCCCTCTCTTTTGTAATAATATTTTTTACCCTCCTGTATAGGGCAAAAGAGTTATTTCCACAAATACCTTTATTATCTTCATAGTTTTGTCAATGAATTGTCCTGGCCCAGGAAAATCACAGGTTGATGCAAATCATTCAGATTAGAACCAAAAACACAGAGGTCCTGTCCTCAGGTAGACATTTGACCAGGGGTCAGCAAACTTTTATTACATAAAGGGCTAGATAGTAAATCATTTAGGCCTTGTGAGACATATGATCTCTGTAGCCACAACTCAACATTTTTATTGTACAGTGAAAAAAAAGCCATAGATAACATGTAAATCAATGAGTGTGGCTATGTTCCTAAAATTGTGGTTATAAAAGCATGTGACAAGCCAAAATTGATCCATAGGCTATAGTTTGCCAGCCCATTAAGGCTATGAGAAGGAAGGAAAAATATAAACTAAAAATAAGGGAGACAGCTCTACACTGCAGTGGTACCAAGAGGAGAATATTCTATTTGTAAGATGTACTAAAGTAACACCAATAAGTCTACCAGAACTCATATTCTCTATTTTTATTAAATAAAACATAGTGATACAATTTCTTACCTACTATGACTACTCTTTTAAAAATCTCATTTTAAAAAATATAAATACATAGTTCAGAAATAGGAGTTAATTATGATATGGTTGAACCTTGAAAATATGACCCTAAGTGAAACAAGCCAGCCAGAAAAGCCCCCATATTGTATTATTCCATTTATATGAAATGTCCAGAAGGGGTAAATCCATACAGACAGGAAGCAGATTAGTGGTTGCCAGGGACTATGGAGAGGAGAAGTGGGGAATGACTGCTAATGGGCACAGGATTTGTTTTAGGGTGATGAAAATGTTCTAAATTAGTTAGTGGTGATGGTTGCAGAGCTCTGTGGATATACTAAAACCAAGGAATTGTACATGTTAAAAGGGTGAAGAGAATTAAATCTCAATTTTAAAGAAGCAGGACATTTTCATGCTTTGGTACTATCTTTCTGGAAGGCAACTTGAGGCAATGCACATTTACAGTCCTGCAAATGAGGGAGGCAAAAGAGAAGCAGAAGCTAAGAAGATGTGGAAACTGAAGAGCAGCACAAAAATTATCTCAGCAACTCAGGCAGCTCCATATTATTTAATTCAAATACAAAAGGGTCTGTATCATGTCTCAAGGCCAACTAAAAGGTGCCTTCCCACAACTATGGAAAATGTCTGTGGACACTTGAGCTATGTATGAGTTAATAACTGATTTTCTGGGACATAAAATGTTTATTGCTGGGCTCCAAGCTAGGAGCTTCCCATACATTGCTGATCTGCAGCACAGTTCTGCAGATTTTGCAGTACAGAACACATTTTACAGAGGACCAAACTGATGGACAAAGGCCATGCTCTTTCTTCATCCTTCCCAATCTCGTGGATCTCATGCAGAAGACACTTTGAGTAGGAGGAGGCTATTGGCCTGTGCCTCACTCCCTGGACATTCCTCAGCTGTTTTCTGTCCCCCGGAAGGGAGTTATGTAGGAGACCTTGGAACTAAATTCACAATGTGGTCATCTGGATTTCAGCAATGGCCTCTCAACTGGACTCCCCACTCCCTCTCCTGCCCACAAGTACCCAAAGTTAAATCAGCCCACATCCCTCCTCTGCTTAAAGGCTACGCTCCTTGTTGCAGCTTAGAAGGGCTTGGACATCCTGTTTCGTGCCCTGCTCTTGCCCTTCCTGCTCATCCTGGGCCTTCCTGCCCTTCAAGCTTTGGAGGCTTATCCTAGCTGATGACTCCTCCTGGAATGCCCTTTGCATGGCTGACTTGTCATTCAGGTCATCTCACACAGAGACTGTCCTTGTCTACTCTTCCAGAGTAGCTGTAATTCACTCTGTTTTAGTCTTCTGCAAAGCTTTTACCATCTGATATTTTCCCTTCTCATTCCTTCTTCCTTCCTTTCCCTCCCTCCCTCTCTCTTTGCTTCCTTCCTCCTCTTCTTTCATCCTTTCCTTGCTCCCTTGCTCCTTGTTCCCCTCTCCTTCCCTTCCTGCCTCCTTTCGCTCCCCACTAGAGTATAAGCTCTATGACAAACATGAACTCTGCGCTGCTCACCTGCTTCTGGTCCATTTTAGGCAAACAAATGTTTGTTGAAAGAATTAATGAATGCCAATGAAACTTGGCAAAGGTCCTATGTTTTGCTGAATGATTAAAGATCTAAATCCCACAGTACATAGTTTTGGCTCTGTGGAGAGGTAACCAATAAATGCGACTAATGACTACAAACTTTAGAAGACTCTAACCAACACTGACCATTTACAACTGCCCCCACCCCTGAGGCTCCAAGTCTGAGACAAGTTTCAGCCTGAAGTGAGTTTTTATTACCTACTTGTAAACTCCTGAATCATGCGGTTTACAGGGCAAGTGCTAATGCAGTCATAATTATATTGGTGTGAACACATTGTCATAGAAATGTAGCAAACACAGGGCATTTAAGAGAAACCAGCTGCTCCCAACACAAGATCAGCCATCGCATAGAAACCAGTCAGCAGGAATACAGGTAGGGAACTTGAACTGAGTGACTGAAGGTGACACACCCTATAAATCACAGAGTAAGATGACAGTTTACACCAGCACCTCAGAGCAACCAATTCACTGCCCAGAGAGCTATGCGTTTAGGGGGAAATCTGTGACTAAGACACAGACCCTACCCTCCTCACATGGTAACGGCCGTTCTTTATTCTGTTTAATTCACTCAAGCACAAACAAGAAGGAACATGACTTCATTTCAAAAGCAGCAGTTACCTAGAAGGTCCCCCCCTTTTCCATCTTTGAAATAACAATTGCTCCATTAAAGACTCAAGGGTGAAAACTGTCAAACTTTTGACATTTTCTCAATTCACACACATACTGGGCCAATAAAAACATATTCACCTTCCCTGTCTGCCCCAGAATTAGTACTTTTCATGGACTCGGTGATGATTCTGGAGCAAGATTTCTCAGCCTCAGCACTATTGACATTTCAGATCAGACAAGTATTTCTGTGGGGCTGTCCTGAGCATTGTAGGGTGCTTAACAGCATTCTTGGCCCCTACCCACCAGATGCCAGTAGAACAACATGCCCTACTTCTAAGATATGACAAAGAAAAGTGCCCCCAAACATTGTTACATGACTCATGGAGGGCAAAGCCACTCCAGGTTGAAAATTATTTTTTAGGACACTATAATAAAAAACTAAGAAGAAGGATAAGTTAGTACTCTTTATTTTCTTCGTTCAATATATGCTGATACATCTTTCCTTGGACATTGTAAATGTATCAATACAGAATAGACACCCAAAACCCCTTCAACATTTGTTGCTGTAGTTTGAGCCATGAGTTTTGTTCACCACCTTACTGAAATGCCACAAGGCCAGGATTTCTCTTGTAAGAAGACTCCCTGGAATTCATTGCAAAATGTTGTGCCCTCATCAAGCGTTGCATGCCAACATCACACTTTTTAAAAAAATCCCTAAATAATTGCTTCTGATACTGAACATTGTTTGCAATTGATGGAGCAATCTTAAAACCGGTTTTAAGCCAGACATTTAAGGGTCATAATATTTGTATGAAGAGTTCTTTAATGGGAGAGAAGAGAGCTGGTTTTAGTTTGAAACCAATGAAAATAAAAGTCATTTGTCTCTGACTCTTGCTGAAATAACTAACCTTAAGGACAATATATTTAGAATAGCAACAGAAAGAGCTGAACTAGCCCTAGTTTTAGCCTTACAAGATTTTATAACTCTGAAAAGACCATTAATCAGAAAATAATCTATAAAGACAACCTAAAGAAAATGTGTTCCAACTGCCTCATTCCCTTGCCTTGGTTATAATCCTCCAAGTTCTAAATCTTGCTAACCATAAAATGTCTTATCTGCCTTTATTCGGTAAAGGCCATCAACCGAATCTCTGCATACTGTTTTTCTCATGGAGGAATAAGGCTGTAAGTTTGTTCACCAAAAGGCACTAAGTGGGAAGGAAGAATAAGCAAGAAATCTGACATAAATCTTCACTAGCCTTTCTGACATGGTTCAAAAAAGCTTTTCTTCAGAGTTTTCACAAATTTTATTATTTGCTTAGGCATAATTTATTCTAATTGAAAAAGTATATTTTAAAAGTTGTTGACAATCATACACAGATTATTTGACATTGTACAGAAAGCTGGCAAGTGTAACACACTTCTATGGCAGTCACAGTGTCATGTGATTTTGTTTGCTTTCATGATTTTCTTGTGTGATACTTTATGGTTACTAATTTTTTATCAGATGAATATTTGGCACAAATGATATAATTTTTGAAAGCTGTTTACAGAGAGATAAAAAGTTGAGTAGTATGATTTTTATGACTTCTTTCCTGATGAGTTAATGACTTGCTTTGTGTAAGCCCCACATTTTGTTTGGGCCTAAGAGAAAAATATTTGACATAATCCATTTAAATTCAACTTGTGCTTTTGCTCTGAACTAGTAGCCTGTACTGTGGGGGTTTACTTAATATTGTGCCATTTTTATTAAAGAAATCAAAAGGAGGTTGCATTCAGGGTGACTGAGTGGACAGAATGTGGCTCATCCACAATAGGAGGTGTGGACAGAGCATGGCTCATGTGGACAACAACATGGATCACCACATATGTGGGGTATATGGAGGGTCTAGGCTTCCATTCCAGCTCATGGCCTTTTGAACTTTTGTTACTGACAATTTAAGCATCCTTCCTTTTTATAGATCTCCCTCCCACTAACTCAACAGCTGTTTGGGGACATGTTGACATTATAGGTTCAGTTTGGGAGACGGTGCCTAAGTGCTTCCAAATAGCATTCATACAATAACTAAAAAAATTTAATCATGAATAATGAGCACCTTACAGTTACTAAGACAAGGAAATTAATGATTTAAACACTACCTGAATAAGGCGTGCTATTGTATCCTTCTCTCCCATGAAATGAAGATACATCTATCCATATAGTCTCTTTTCAAAACTTTGGGTGCTAATTTTAAGGCAGTCTAACAAAATAATCCATTCAAACTACAACACAGTCAACATCTTGAAAGGTCAGGTGTTCAGCATATTCTAGTATCACTTGTGAAACAACTCTAAAAGTGATGATTTAAGAAGTATGCCAATGGGCATCCTATTTAGAGTGGGGCCTAATAAATTGGGCCTGTCCAGTAGAACAGTCTCTGTAGCCTGCCTAGCCCCTCACAGAGCAGTCTGAGATTCATTTGCAACTTTAGTGTCAATGTCAGCTCTATTTATGTCACAAGCCAGCTGAGCGACAACGTGAGAACACAGGACAAATGAGTGCTACTGTATGCATAAATTCACCCAGTCACCCACTCACCTTCCAAGGGAAGGAGCTACAATGTCTCCCAGTTCACTCTGAGATTAAGTAATGTGCCAGAGTCACATGGCCAGCACAGACCTGAAACAGGCCCAGAAGTCAGCCCTGCCACAGCATATCATAGCCAGTGTTTTCCCCACCTCACCTGGAAGAGCAAATCATTGTCCTGAGATGGAGAGCTGCTGGCTCCTATTGCAAGGACATGGAGAACAGAACCGTTGACATTAGATCCGGAAATGGTTGAGTAGGTTTTTCTATGACCTGATGTGAAATCAGACATATGTTTGCTAGACATTAAGGCTTTCAAGGAACCACAACAGTACTTGTTACTAAGTGTCAGCCCTATGTGTTTCTCCAACACACAAGCAAATATGCAAAAACCCATGCTTGGTGACTGTTCCACCTTAACAATCTCCCCAGAACAGTCCAATTCATTCTCTTCTCTTCTCTAGACTTTGCTCGTCAGGTGGTTCTTTATTCTTTTAGCACTCTAAATGGACAGAGAGCAGAGGAGCAGGGGCCTGGCTTTTGAAAGTAACTTCAAGTACAGTACAGAGCTACAAATTCTGTTAGTGCTGTTTGGAAATAGAAATCTGTTTCATTAGCAATGCTTAGAGTAGAGTAGGCAGGATGGATGTTATGCTGGCAGTGGGGTTTTGCTGATGGGGACTTGCAAGCAGTGACTGTGGCCTCTGGAGTTTCTTATACTTTCCTTTTAGAGCAATTATTATGAGAAGCTCCCTTTCCAAAAATGTGTCCTTGCAAGACTACTTCTTTTTCCCCTGTTCCCCACTAGGTTCACATCTTGGCTATAAGGTAGTATGCGTCACCTTTTACTGAAACATTTCCTAAGTAGTCTGCGAGTGAAACTGAGTCGTCTCACTTCACAGGACAGTGAGTGTCCCCAAAGCAGACATGCTATTCATTGTTTTGGACTGCCTAAGAGCCTGGCAACCTTGCCTCACATGCTTGGTGCTCCCCTCCCCCTCCTGTTTTGCTTTATATCCTCTGAAATTTCTCACGCGAATTCTTTGTATTGATGTGAGTGTCTGCCGAACATCACAACAGCAACTTACCACCTTTGTTTCTCCTGCTACTTTGCTTCTATTTATCAGGGGTGTTTAGTTTTTTTCAGATTTTTACTTCAACTCAGATAAAGAAGAAAGACTGCTGCCTTTGGGATCTCTAGCCAGCTGTGTGGTGATAGCTGTCTTACCTA
Organism: Heterocephalus glaber; assembly: GCF_053883595.1. Classification (NCBI taxonomy): domain Eukaryota; kingdom Metazoa; phylum Chordata; class Mammalia; order Rodentia; family Bathyergidae; genus Heterocephalus; species Heterocephalus glaber. Next base: position 19,947,740 of record NW_028258369.1, on the reverse strand, counting down.
TTTTTTCAAGCTCCTCCAAGCTTATCAAGCTCCTCATTTATATTTCTGAGGAGAGGGCATGGGAGAAGAAGGAAAGGGAAGAGAAGAGAAAGTTTTGATTTCCCAGTCTTTTTGATTAATCAGGCACAACAGTTACCTAATTACACTGCCCCTCAAATCATGCTGCGGTGGACACCTCTAAGGTGACCCTGAATGGTCCTTGCTGCACTGGCCTTCACAGCCTTAATCTCTCTCCCATTAAGTATGTTGGCAGTGTTGAGGGGAAGTCACTTCCATGTTTGGCCAAGGAAGAGTGTCACATCTATCTTGTTAGCAGACTTTTGGCATAGCTGGCTTTGATGAAGCAAGCTGGCATGTTGGGGAGGCCACACGCTAAGAAACCGAGGGTGGCATCTCACCAGCAGCCCGCAAGGAAATAGAGCCTACAGCCCCAAAGTCCTCTGTGAACTGAGTCCTGCCAGGGCCACACGAGTGAGTCTGGAAGCACAATCTTCCCCAGTTGAGCCTCCAGTTGTGACCCATGCTCAATAGACACAATGATCACAGTCTGGTGACAGCCTCGTCAGAGGGTACAGCTCTTAAATTGGGCCCAGATTCCTGGGTCCAAAATCTATAAGATAATCAATTTGTGTTTTTTAGTTCTCCAAGTTCTGAAGTAATTTGATATGCAGCAATAGGAAACTAATATGGGGGCATCCTAGAAAGACTAAATAGCCAATTGGCCTGCCACATGCTGTCACCAGTGTGAGACCCAAGGAAAATAATCATTCTAGTTTTCCAATTGACATATACTTCCATTCTCCACCTATATCATATCAACTCCGAAAATAGGCTAAAAACTCATAGGTGAACACATTGCCCCCTGGCACACATAGCTTGGCCTAACTTCTGTGTCAAATGCATAAAACAAGAGGCAATCTCTAGGCAGAAAAACAGCGAGTTAAAACATGGATGTAATAAATTAATATAAATGAACAAAGGACAAGTATTTACTGAGTGACAGGAGTTTTAGATACTACCTGATTTAATCAGGCTAGAGTTAGAGAGAATTCCAATCTAAATTGAGATTTTAAACCAAGAGATGACTGTTATTTCCTCAGGAACAATTTTGGTATCATGGCTGGCTAAAGTAGCTTCACTTGGCTTAGCTATACCACCAGGAATGATTCTTTGGTTTAGACAGTTTTCACTTTTTATAGTGCTTTTATCTGTAAATAAAGTGATAATCAAGACTGAGATTCAGAAAAATTTCTGGCCCAATTACATTTAGCAGTACAAACAATTACTCTATTTCCCTTGGCTTTAAACATTAGTGAAAGCTCATTCAAAAAAAATTACTTCTATTTGTTTCATTTTGTTTCTTCATTTATTGATTGACATTTATGTTCAATATAAGTTCCTTTATATAAATATTAGAAGTGACCATGTATATTTGTCAATTCCATACTAATATAATTATAGCTTTAAACTTTATTGACAAAATACAGAGGCTTAATAACCTTCTGCTTTCAGATCAACACTTATTCATTATACTGTTATGCCCCATCAGCACTGTTTCTTAGTACTTAAAACAGCCTTTGGTCTTAAGCGGCCCTGAGCTTGAATTCTGGTCAATTCACTTACTATTGAAGTGATCCTAAGTTCCTTGACATTCAGTTTCATACTGTCCTGCTACAGGAAGTTTACAAATAAATTAAATGACATAATATAAGTGAAATGCTTCTTATATGCTTGCCTTATAAGTAACTGTTATGTATTGCCAAACTTTTCATATTGTTGTCAGTTTTTTGTAGTTTGAATGTAACATAGCTAGGTGTAGACTTTTTTTGTTTATCCTTCATGTTCTCTGAACTTCCTGAATTAGTGGTTTTGTTCCTGTCTTTGATTTTGGAAGATTGTCAGCCCTTATTACTGGAAATATTTTTCTACTCCTTTCTTCTTTTGATAGTCCCATTATGAATATGTTATGGCTTTTGTATTTGTAATTGTCTCATAGTTCTTAGATATTCTGTACCTTTTTCCTTTTTTTTTTTTCTTCATTGCCTTTCACTTTGGGAAGTTTCTATTAGCACATCTTTTTTTTTTTTTTTTAAGTATTTTATTGTCTTTTTTTTTTGTACCTGGGATTGAACTCAGGACCTTGCACTTGTGAGGCAGGGGGCAGCACCACTGGGCTAAATCCCCGGCCCTATTAGCACATCTTTCAGCCCACTGGTTTCTCCTTGGTCATGTGGTTTGCTCATGAGCCATCAAAGGCATTCTATGTTTCTGTTAGCGTTTGGCTCCTTTCGAGTCTTAGAAATTCCATTTTTCTGCTTATGCTACTCATCTATTCTTGTACACTGTCCACTTTTCTCAGTAGAGCTTTTAGCACATTAATCATAGTTATTTTACATTTTTGGTCTGCTAATTTCAAAATCTTTACCTTATCTGAGCCTGAATTTGATGCTTAGTTTATCTCTTCAGATTGTGGTTTTTCTTCCATTTTAGAATACTTTGAAATATTTTGCTAAGAGTTGGCCATAATATGTTGGATAATAGTAATGGAAGTAAATAGGCTGAAGTGTGACATATTCTGATGATCTGGCCAGGAGTTAGCATGTATTTCCTGTATGCTATAGCTGTAGGTGTCACAAGCTTTTATTTCCTCAAGTATCCGTATGCGCCCCCATTTTGTTGTCTTTATGTTTCCCTAGAAGCTTCTTAGCACTTGAGCACTGCAGTTATTTGACTTATAATTCACTGCCACTACATAAGGGACCTATGATGCAGGGGTAGAGTATAAGGGAAGGGGAAGCACTCCGCAATCCCATGATTAAGTCTTGCTCTTTATATTACCTATGCTCCTGAGCTGTGACATTCACAAGTGTTCCCCAGCTTTCATTTTCCCCTTAGGTGAGACAAGAAGGCTAGAGAGGGGGAATTCAGTAATTTTCTTTCTCCCAAATCAGATAAGGCTCTGTAAATTATTTTTCTCTTGCTGCAGAGACTTTTTTCTTTTATGGTGAACAATGCTCTGAGCTTATTTAAAATTCTTACTTTTGTATTTCAAAGTGGTTACCTTTCCCCTAGATCTGGCTAAGCACTAAGTTAATTTTTCTCTCATCTCTGCAATGAGACGCTGGTAGGAATCCTAGATGTATAACCCACGGATATGTCGGAGACCCACTCATTACCCACCCCCCACCGCCCCGTGGCTTACTCAGCCATCAGCAATTCACTGAAGTTACCATTTAAGTGTTCTTTCTGGCTACTGGGTCTAATGGCTTTTGCATCAGGTGAACTGATCTATATTCTCTGGATTTCCCTGCCTGTCCACTTTTTGGGGGTGGGAATTCATCCCATGACTTCAATCATCTGATGGATTTCAGACAAGTTATTAGTTTTCAGTTTGTTCTGTTTTTTTCTTGTTGAGAGGGAAGGAGTGATGACTTCCAAACTCTTTACACTTTGGAGTAGAAACCAGATGTTTCTGATGTTAACTATATTTCAAAGTTTTGAATAAGCTACACTCTTCCCAACTAGAGAGATCTATAAATCTAGAGATCTAGAACTCCAGTTGTCCAAAAATGTTTCTGTCATGGCACTTAATTTCCTCACATTATCAATCAGATCTTATTATATGAAACAGTTTAGAAATAGATCAATGACTTCTCCTTTTTGCAAAGTATAAATATTACTGCAGTTCATTTTGCAGATATTCCTGTCATTTAGTCAAGCTGACAAGTAATGAGTTGTTAGGAAATATAAAGTTCCCTCAATGTAAATGGTAGGTAGGGAAAAAATTGTTTTTCTACTTAGAATTGAAAGAAACATTTAATTAGAATACTTGTTTAAAAATCAGTTCTGGGAGTTTCAGGGGAAAAATAATGATGAATGGTTTTCTGGTGGTATATAGCAAGTTATAAAAATTAAGTGAATTAAAACAATATTATTAGGTCACAGTTATGTGTGTATGAAGGCTGGACAGACCCAACTAGGATCTAAGCCAGCGTTTCACAAGGCTGAAATTAAGGTGTTGATTGTCCTGGCTCTTAATCTAGAAGTTCTCTGAACGAATCCACTTTCCACATCATTTAGGTTGTTGGTTGACTTTAGCTCTTTGAGTTTATACGAATGAGGTCCTATTTCCTTGCTTTTGTCAGTGAACAATGTCTCAGTTCTTATAGGCTGTTTTTCTAACCTTGTACATCATCCCTTCCATCTTAAAAACCAAGAAAGACACATCAAATATTTCTTATGGTTCAAATTTATGTGAATTCCCTTCTGTCTTAGCCAGAGAATGTTCTCTGTTTTTAAGAGCTCATGAGACCAAATCATGCCCACTCAGAAATTCTTCCTGTGTTAAGATCAATTGTTCTGTGTATAACATAACAGAGTCATGGAGGTGATATCTCATAACATTCACAGGTTCTCAGGATTGAAGCAGGATATCTCTAGAGGCTATCCTAGATGTTCTGCCTGCTACAAATGGATATGTAGGAAACTCTTAGGGTGAGAAGTCAAAAATATTTGATCTATTGGAAAATTTTCTAAGAGCTAAGCTAGTTCAGTTTGCAGAAGTGCAAAAAGAGCTAACAGAATCCAAATCTTCAAAAGTGTATATAGAAGAGATGGTATACATTTATTCCCTTCACAAAGTGGATTCAGCCATGAGGAAGTCTTCAGCACCATTATTTGGTGACAGTTTTGGTGGCAGGCAGACCACGGGATGGAAAATTCTCATTTATCTCTAGGCAACTAAACTTGAATAACCTCATAGGAAAAAAGTCTATTTTGGTTCATTACATGCATATGCTTATGTTCTGCTGGTTGATGGCTTCTATATCTTTTACACAGTGAGAAAGGTGGGGTAACAAAGAAACTAAGTAATTTTATCCATAAGTATTAAACAAAAAGATTGATGAATTCCAGAAGTGCCAATTCGATATGATAAGAAAATCATTCATCCATTTTTTCCTCCTCTTTTTCAGTTATGCTGATATCTACCTACTTCAGAAACTAGATAAACATCAGCTTCTTAGAAATCTTCTCTCCAGGCATCTGTACAAGGGACCAAAATCATGTTCAGGGATACATGTCTCCATCTGTATTCACGTTATCCCCATCTCACTCTGCCTGTCCCTCAGGCCAGATCCTGTGTTCTTTACTGACAATGTACAGCATGGAACACAGTTCTCCCGTATACCGGTCTAGTTTGCCCCAAGCGTCTGGTGGAAGCATGCCCAAATCCCCACTACACCAACATGAGGAATTCATCACAAACCAGAGCACTGTGGATTGAATATTTGCCTCAGATGACCTGGCAAGCTACTTCCCTCCCAGGTTTCTTTTCAGACTGTACCATTCCAGGGCAAAGGTTATCTTTATAACTTAGGGAAAAGAAGCATTCTAAAAGCTGAATTGGCCTATTCCTGGAGACTGGTGCTGAACCTACTGGGATCACATTAATCTTCAGGTTTCCCCCAGCACTGAAGACAGGTTTCCTCCTATAATTGAAAAATAGATTTGATTTATATTCCATAGTGCCACAGCTTCTACTGGGCTCTCTCAATGGAGCAATCTGGGAAACAGGGAAAAGGCCTAGTTTTGAAAAAAGACAATTCAGAGACACTTATGGAGCAAATGCAATAATAGAGGCAAAGATGTTTACAAAAGGGTTCCAACACCTTTTGAGTGATCACAAGGTTAGATAGGATGGGAGGCACAGAGAGCCCAGGCACAAAAGAAAGGCAACACAGGGCCTTTGTCCCAGAAGTTGCACTTGCTGTGTCCCACACATGCCAGGAACTTGACACATGTCTCCACTGAGTCCTCTCAACATCCCTGCAACAAGGTATTTTTTATCTATGATTTTCTAAAAGTCCAGAAAGATGGGCAACTTGCCCAGGTCACATAGCTGGCAAATGCCTGAGTGATAATTTGAACTTGAACCCAAGTCTGTCTTGCTTGGAGACCACATTCTTTCACAAGCTTCACAAGAAACACCTTCCCTTTTGGTCCTGCTGTCTAAACAGACACCTGTGGCCTGAGAGTATACAGTATGACACCTCTGCCAGAAGGGAAGAATATATAAGCAAAGCCACCCAAGACATTTAGTAGCTGTTCAGGTAGTGACACTCAGGGTATTTTTCTATGAGGTTTATGGTGTGAACTGTTAGCATTGTTTTCCTTACTTTTTTCAGGTTATGCCTGGAAGCCAAGATAATCACCCATTATGGTTATTTTAGGAGACCCAAGTGATAATGGGAAGCACTCTCAGCCTCCAAACTCCTGGACTAGGTGCAGAGGTAGGTAAAGTTTTCTGTAAAGGGTCAGATAATCAATGTTTCAGGCTCCATGGGCCAGACAATCTCTGTTAAAACTACTCAACTCAGGGGAAGGGGAAAGGAAAGAAGGGAAAGGAAAAACTATGAGAAAAGAAAAAAAATGGAAACGAAATCTATGTAAATAGGGAAGGGTGGAGGGGGTGAAGGGTGCACAGGTAATGGGGAAAAAATAAGAACCAAGATGCATCATGTACAGGTACAAGCACCCAATGACAAATGTAAATGTATTGTATGCCTAAAATGTACCAATAAAAGAATTTAAGAATAAAAAAAAACCCTACTCAACCCTGCTGTTCTAGCATGAAAGCTGCCAGGGCCAGTGCTACCTAAATGAATGAATTTGAGGGGTGTGAGTGTTTCAAGAAAACTTTCTTTATGAACACTGAAGTTCAAATTCCATAGAATTTTAACTTGTCTTAAATTATTTCTTCTTTTGAATTTTCTATTTTCAAATTTTAAAATGCAAGGACCATTCTTGGTTCATGGGCGGTACAAAAACAAGTGAAGACTTGGATTTAGTAGCCTGTGAGCCATAGTTTGCCAACCCTTGCTGTAGAAGATAACATTTTATTTTATTTTTCCCTGTATAGTGATGGTTTGCTTTCAGAATATTTAAAAAAGAAGAAAGAAAATCAATTGTTAACTAATTAGTGAAAACGATGGTATATAACGACAATTTCAATCACACTGACACCAATTTTTGGTCAGAGGGGTTACACACAATAAGGTTTATAACTACTTTTTTTTTTTACAAAAGGGTTTCTTTTAATTGAAACTTTGATTGATATAACTTCGGATTAATATGCAATTGTAAGACAATCAGAAATACTCCTTATATCGTTTGCCCAGTTTTCCCGTTTTTATGTTATTTTGTAACATTTTAAAATCCTGTTGTATAATATCACAACCAGACCATTGACATGGATGAGATCCACTAATTCTAGTCCAATTTCCCCAATTTTATTTGTATCGGTGTGTGAGCGTTTATGCATGTGTGTTCAATTTTTATCACTGCAAGGATCCTTCCTGTTACCCTTTTCATAACTACAGCCAGCCCCCTTCCTTCTCCAATCCTTAATCCCTGTCAACCACTGATCTTGTCTACGTTTTTAATATTTTGCTATTTCAAGAATATTACAAAAATGATACCATACAGTGTGTAACTTTTTGCTCTTAGCTTTTTCACCCAGAGTAACTCCCTGGATATTCATCCAGGTTGTGTGTGTCAATAGTTTGTTCCTTTGTATTGCTCCATGGTGTTCTGGGGTATAGGTTTACCTTAGTTGGTTGAACCTTTCACTTGTGGAAGGACATTTGGATTGTTTCTACATTTGGGTTAACAAGAATAAAGCTTCTATGGATGTACACAGGCTTTTGTGTGAGCATTTCATGACTCAGGGATAAATGTGCAAGAGAGTGCAATTTCTTGCCTATATGGTAATCACATACTACTTTTTAAAAATTCCCTTTGCACATATTTTAAAATATGCTTTTTTTAAACATTACCACAAAACACTCTGTAACAAATGACACCACTGTAAAGGCCTTTTAAATGTTCCCTGCCATCTTGTATTCTTGTTTTATATATCCAGAAACTCTAGACTGCAGAACTTAACTGACCCCAAAGAGTTAGTCAACAGAGACAGAATGGTCAGTACTGGCTGAGCCTGTACAAGAAATCACTTCTTCTGTCTCTCCCATTAGTGTTCTCATCCCAACCTGCTGTGCCAATAAAATTACAGACTGAAGCAGCCAACGACGTGATGTTTCTCATCAAGGGAGAAAGAGCAATGTTGACTTGGCTCTTCAGGACACTGTGAGCTCATATCCAATGGTCTGTCCTTGCTACAGCCTCCCTCAATGGAGCCTTGTGTGGCTTCTTCATTCAGAACGTGAAACTGCCTCACAGTCCAGGCAAATGATCAGGGACAGCAAGCGTGAACATGCAAACAATGTTTAATAATTCTCCAGCGTGTGCATGGGAACTGGAAACTAAAGCTCAGTGACCGCAGCAAACAAGCCCTGTTCATCAGGCCCTGAGGGCTTCTGCAGCTGCGAGGTTAACAAGTTGACTGTACTGATGAGAGAGCCTTGTGCTCGTTTTGATAAATTATAATTCTGCAAATCTGAACCTCATCAGACTAGTTTCCTGGACTGACCATAGAATTTATTTTGTTTTTGTCTTAGACTTAGAAATTGTTTTTTACATGCCACTGGCCACTACCAGAAGTGCAGATATTCTGTCACCTTTCACTCTGTCCTCCGAATCTAGGAGGCATTGCAACAGTACATCGATATCTGAAACCACTGGTACACAGTGGAGTCGTGAGATTAGTAGCATCAACATCAGCATCAGCATCTTGGCAAACATGGTAGACATGCAGATTCTTGGGCTGCATCCCAAGACCATTTGGGATGGCAAGTAGGGTCTGAGAATGGGGAGAGACATGAGGGAGGGGAGGGGATGGGGAAGGGAAAAGGATCAAGATGTGATGTGTATATGTACTAACTCCTCTCGAAGAATATATTCATTATGTAGGACAAACATATACTAATAGAAAAAGAAAGGATTTCTGCCAGTAAGTTCAGCAAGCTTCTCTTTCCCTAGCTCTCTCCTGGAGATTCTGAAGTTTATTGAGCATCAGCACTGTCTTCAGTCACTTTAGAAATATTTTAGTAAATAACAGAAAAGCAAGCCATATAATAATGCAAAATAATAATGAAAAAATCCCAACTAAAAAAATAGTTTCAATCCTTTTTGCCAATTGTACAGTCTTATGAGGGTATAGTCTGTATTGATAAGCCAGAGTTCTTCCTTTCTTTTTTGTGTTTTGCATTACTGAGGATTGAACCCAGGGCCTAGTACATGCTAGACAAGCACTCTGCCACTGAGCCACATTGCCAGCCCTTTTTCAAATTTTTTTGAGACAGGGTTTCACTAAATTGCCCAGACAAGCCTCGAACTCATGATCCTCCTGTCTCAGGATCCCTACTAGCTGGGGTTTCAAGCACTGTATTGCTACCATTCCTAGAAGAGTTGTTACCTCTGACGACAAATCGTAGTTGTCTTCATGTATGCCATGTTTGTTATGTTTCTAGAGAAAATGTTCAGGTTGTGCCTTTCCTTAGTACCTCTAGAATTCTTTATCAAACTGTAGTTTCCTTGTAGCCTAAATAAATAGGAGACTAATAAATTGTTGTTGAACAAATGAATGGATTGTGTGTCATGTTATGCCGTATTTGCTTCTTCTACCAATAAACAGTACACTTAAAGGTTGGAGAAGGTGTAGATTTTGTTTGTGCTGGATTCTTGAAAATTTTCTCACTATCCTTAAGTAGGCAGACACTTCTCCGGACATACTAGGTTAATGGGAGAGGGGGAGAGAAGGGAAAAGAAAAAAACATGAGAAAAGGAAAAAAATGGAAACAAAGTCTTCATAGATAGGGAGGGGCAGAGAGGGTGAAGGGAAGGCAGAGGAATGGGGAAATATAAGAACCAAGGTACATCATGTAAAGGTACAAATTCCCAATGATGAATGTCATCATACTGCATACCTAAAATGTATCAGTAAAATTAATGAATAAAAAAATTGCTGAAGGGCTGTGGATTTAGCTCAGTGGCACCACGCCTGCCTTGCAAGTACAAGGTCCTGAGTTCAGCCCCCAGTACCAAAAATAAATTGCTGAATATACAAAAACTATCCAAATAAAACTGGATCTGTGGTGCTCCTGCACAGAATAGAAATAATTTTACTGTGAACATTAGTTTTATGGGCATGTGTAAAAACTAATTTAGTACTGCCATTTTGAATACTGTTTAACCTTCGTCACTGCCTACAAAATGCATGTTTTGGGGAGATCTGTGGGGGCACTAAGAAGCTGTGACAGAGCTACTTTCTTTCCACAGGATCCCTCGTAGAACAATGAAAGGAGCTAAAGACTATCCAGCTAGAGGCACTCACAGGATCTAGCTTCTACTACAGTTTTTCTAGGTAAGAAAAAAAATAACATAGCTTCACTTGATGATTCAAATTACAACATTAAGGTAGGGACGTCATAAGCCTTTGATGTTGAACTTTTCTGTTTTTCTGTCCCTTTCGTTATTGTGTACGACTGAGAGTAACTGACACTTGTAACAAGAGTATTATGACAAATAAGCACCCTTGAAAGTTCAGGAATGTGAGGAGGAAAAACATGACACTCACGCTTAGGAACATAAGACAACAGCAAGGAAGACCTGTGCTCTTTAATTTTCATCAGAAGGATGGGAAATGCTAAGCGTTTTCTTCAGTGGTCTTTGTGATAGAGACTTCAAATAAATACAAGGGGTTTTTAGGCTACTTTAGAGCAAAATGAGAAATCATTCGTCTCTGCTTTAGAATCTAAGAAGAGGAAAAAGAAAATTAGCTATGTTTATGATAATCAGACTTCAGCAATGAAGGACTTAGGAAAACAGCTGTAGTTTCAGCCTCTTTCAGAAGTCAATATGTTTTTCTATTCCATCAAAAGAATACGTCCTTGAGAGTGACAGGAAAAAGAAATGGCCACAGACATCAATTTATTTAATTCTGTATTGCTGCCATCTTTGTGTATTTATAGAAATAGGAATTTTTTGTTGATTAAGGGTTTTGCCCTATTGAAATGTGTCTTCAGGACATGTGTATTTTTTAAATGACTAACATGTTTCTGATCCAAGAGGATATACAAAACTAGGCTGGGTAAAGCATCATCTTCCAAACAAATTTTAACTTTGTGTTTAATTTGTTCAAGCATTTTAGATCATTTGTCTCCAGGCAAAACTCTTAAAAGTTAGTATTGAGCCAACATGTGTTACAATAGTTGCCTGAAATCACTGAATATTTAGTACCATTAATGCTAATTCATTTGAGCAATGGTTCACATGGAAACCTTTAGCTAGATCTAGTTCAGACAGATTCTTTGAAGGTATAAAGCTGTTTATTGTGAATGAAGGGGCGGGGTGATAGAAAATGAATGTCTACCTTCAACTCTGGTAAATCATTGTTTCTACATGCTATCAATCCTCTTCATTAGCTTGTAGAAACAAAGACATCTTAAGTACTGCCTATATTCACAGGTCTCTGAAGTATGTTTAAAACATTCTAAAATATTCTGAGCATTTTGGAATAAAAGCACTATTAACTAACAAATTCAAAAACCTTTTAGTGGGCTATCATCAAGAATACAAAAAGCAATAAATGCTGGCAAGGATATGGAGGAAAAGAAACACTTATATGCTGTTGGTGAGAAAGTAAATTAGTACAGCCACTATGGAAATCAGTATGGAGGTTCCTCAAAAAAGAGAGCTACCATTTGTTCCAGCTCTGAAAGAAATAAAGAGGTACCTTCATATCCATGTTTATTGTAGTACAATTCACAATAGCTAAGGTATGAAAATAGCCTAGATGCTCATTAACAGATCAATGGATGAAGATTATGTGTTATATATGCAGAACAGAATATTATTAAACCATAAAAAGTGATGAAATCATGTCATTTGGGGGAAGATGGATGAGATCACAGATCACCATGTTAATCAAAATAAGCCAGACTTAGAAAGTCAAATGTAATAGTTTCTGTCATATGTGGAATCTACAAAAAAGTGAAAGACGACAAAATTAGAAGAAAAACTATTAGAGCAAAGAAAGGGAATAAGAGAGAAGGAGGATAAAGGGAAGTGAGATAATGGGAGGGTTAAAATGACCAAAATACATTACATGCATGTATGAGTACATTAAAATAAAATCCACTCTTCTATATAATATATAATAGGCAGTAATAAAAGATTGTCTTCCCAACATCTGTGACATTCTGTCCAACCTTACAGGTCACTAAATAGCTAGTGATTGTGGCATGGCAAGCTGAGGTTTGTGGGAACAAGTTGAGTTCTTTACAATATACCTGAGATGGGAAATTAGATATAAAATTTGGTTTATTTGTGGAAGGAGAGTGCAGTGTGTTTTCATGTGTGCACCTGTGTGTGTGTGTGTGTGTGTGTGTGTGTGTGTGTACTCCCGTGCTTTGCACATGGTAGAGAATTGCTATCTTTCTCATACTTAGAAATATTCAGGGCCGGGGATTTAGCTCAGTGGTCTGCAGCCTGCCTCACAAGCACAACATCCTGAGTTTGATCCCCGGTACCAAAAAAAATTTCATATATAGTCTTTTCAACTAATTAAGTGGTATTAATTTGACTTATAATTTATGACCCTTACTCATACTCTTCTATTTATGACTATAAAACACTATATTTTTGTCTTTAAAAGTGAGCTATAATTGCTAAATTTATTGTAAACAATGACTTCACATTTATCCATTACATTCTTTCCTTCGTGTTGTAGTCACTTTTCTCATCACACATGACACCTACAACTTAAAGGAGAAAGTTTTATTTGGGCTTGCAGTTTGTAGAAGTTTCAGTCCAGATATAAGCCCTCATAATCCAATCACCTTCTAAAGGTCCTGCCTATGATCCCATGAGGATTTAGGGGAACATCGACATACAACCCATATCCACCCCTGGCCCCAAAGACTTATTTGCATCTCTTTACACAAAATGCATGTAGTCCATCTCTAAGAGTTGCCATAGTCCTACAATTTAACACTGCTGAAAAGACAAAGTCCAAAATTTCCTCCAAGACTTAAAGCAAATGCTCAGCTGTGAACCCCTTTAAAAATTAAAAGAAAGTTAAACACTGCTAAGATACAATGACACAAGGTAAACATTCCTATTCCAAAATGAAGAAATAGAGGGATAAACCCAGTGAGACCAAACCAAGACTGAAACTCATCAGGGCAAACATTAAATCCTATAGTTCCATCATGAGCACCCAGGGCAAGTTGTGCTGTGTGAGCTCCGAAGGGCTTGGGTAGCCCTGCCCTAATAGCATTGCCAGTCCTTGCAGCTGTCTTGGGCTCTCTCTTGGGTTGCTCTCTGCTAACTCCTGTGACGTTCCTCTAGACATTCTACTCTCCTGGCTTCTCCAACTTTCTGGGATCTCCACTGCACTTTTGGCTTTAATCTCACAGCTTCAGGCACTGCCTTCTCAGGGGTATGCTACCTGAGATCCCATGCCTTCTCTTGAAATCTGAGTGGAAGCCTCCCTGATCCAACAACTCCTGTATTCTGCATGCCTATAAAAATAACACGATGTGGATGATACTAAGGTCTGTTGATGGCTCCAGTAGTAGACAGGCCCTTTTGCATCATGGCTGCAAGGACCTCTGGGCTCCTGGATGGCTGAACACTCTGAATGGAATCCCAAGAAGCCAATTTTTTAAATGACCTTTTTTTTGAGCTGGGTACCCTGGAGTTCTCAAAACAGTTTTTTCAGCCTTCCACCCTTTATAAAGCAGTTTTTCTGTCTTCTATCCTTAAACCTGCAAAGAGAGAAGTCTTGATGATTCTTGACATGTCTTCAAGCCATTTTTCCTATTGTTCTGATCCAAAGTATTTGGCTTTTTTAAAAATGCTAATCTTTTCAGCAACCAAGCTCTCCTTTGGTCAGTCTTTGCAGGTACTTTCTGGAGAACTCAAACCTTTTAATATCACTCAGCTGTGCTATTTGCTCTTGTTTCTCAGTGTAGAGGTGGCCAAAATTACCTGTGCCACAGCCTGAATGTTGGGCTGCCTTTAAATTTCCTCTAGCTGATTAATTAGCCCACTTTCCTTAATCTTAGTTTTCCAAAAAGTTGCAGGACATGAGCAAAATGTAGACAGATTTTCTGCCAGAACATAACACATATGGTTTGAGGTCCAACTGCCAGTGGAGTCCTTGTTCCCAACTGAAACCTCCTGAGCCTAGTTTTTACTGGATGCATTTCTATCAGCATTCTGGTTTTCTGAGCTCTGACCAGAACATCCTATCAATCTCTCCTCAGAGTATTCTAGGGTTTCTTTAGATAGCATCTCCAAACCTTTCCAAACTCCTCCTGCAAAGCAGTTTCAAAGGCATCTAAACCACATGGTCAAGTAGAGTCACAGTGAAGATCTCACATTTCTGGTATTGAAATCTGTCTTAGCCACTTTTCTCATCACAAATATGACACCTGACACTCACAATTTAAAGGAGGAAAGGTTTATTTTGGCTCACAGTTTGTAAAGCTTTTAGTCCATAGTTGGCTGGCTCCAAGGCAGAATGGCATGGTAGAAGGGTCTGAACTGAGAAAAGCTGTTCATCTCATGGTGACCAGGAAATAGAGAGCAAAAGGAGGGGCCAAGAAGTGAGATATAGCCTCCTGGGTCATGCCTGTAATGACCCACATCTTCACAGCAAATCAGCTATAAGCCTCCACAATCCAATCTCCTTCCTAAAGTCCTGCCTTTAATCCCGTGCGGTTTTAGGGGGATCGCTAGATATAAATCATAATACCTCCCCAGTCATAAGGCAGTGGATATTCTTTTTCTCCACCCCTCAACTATTTCCCTTTGGGACACACTCTTTTCCTCCCTTTCATTTTCATAAGTTCAATGTTCAGAATCCAGAGAAAGCAAGAAACAAATAGATGTTAAGTGGGAAAAAATCATTACAAATTAGCATTTCCACATTTGTTCTCTTTGATCTCTCAAAGTCTCTCACTTAGTCCTTGCCTTAATTCTCTGGTAAATTTCAGGAACTCTTATAATCCTCAAATTAAGAATCTTCCAATATTCTTCCCTTGGGAGTTCCCTGGAAGATTCCTGGCTCCGTGCAATCCAAAACCCTGAGTAAGAGCCCTATTTTATGGAATAACATGAAAGTATGCTTCCAGACAGGCTGTTTTGTAACATTCTACAAGTTACAAGACCAGTGTGTATAGCCATTTCCCCTGAGCTTTTCTAATCAGTAAGCTAAAGAGAGTCATTTTAGTGTTCATTATCTCTTATGCCAATCTTTTCTCAAATCTGGGATCATAAGTGGTGAGGTTTGTTTTTCCCAGAGATAGAGCCTTTGTTTCATGGCTATCATGATCATGAGCAGTCCCATTGGCTTCAAGTCCTAACTTGCAGTAAGAAAAAGACAAAATCGCCCATCAAGAGACCCTGGAACACAGCCAGGCCATCGGAATGGAAGCAATGGTCTTTGCTTCCTTGAAGCTTATCTGTACTGAACACGTGCTCAGCCTAAAGGGCAAATAAATCCCCCATCCACTTACCCAGCTAAGATAAATGTGAAGGGAAGGAAATAGTAAACCTCTGCAAACCAAACTGAACTAGGCAAATCCACAAAACTAAGGTCAACGAGTAAAAAAGTAGGCCATGTATCTCATATTCAGTCATGGGAAATGCAGTTTCTTTTGACTGAACGTGTTAACATGAACCTACAATTCACACAGCCTAAAAGACAACAAATTCCATAGGAGTCTAGGTTACTTTAGTCATAATGTCATTCTTGGAAAAGGTCAGGAGAGTAGAAAATATGATCTTTATAATTTTTGTGTACCTAAAGGGCCAATTCTCTATTAAACAATCATAAAGAGTGGTCGTTTCAGGGAAACACTAAAACAGTCTTTAAAAATAGTCAGTAGATTCCAGTGATTTATGTCACAAAGAAACAGGACCATCTTAAGTAACACATGGGCAATGAAAGCAAGCAGATGTTTGCATTCTAACCAGGGCACTAATGGAGGTGCTATGGCACTCTGTCAAAGCAAAGTTTGCCATCTTCAGAATTGCCCACTGGAGTTTTAAATACAGCTGCATAATTGTGAGCTAAAAACTGGCAAGTTTTCCCTGACCACTCTAAGCCTCATTCCTTGCTGCAGGTAAGAATTGATAATTCGGTCTTAGCACTCTGTGTCAAACTAGTTTTCTGAAATGGGCCTTGAAATGTGTGATTGACTGTAAGATGAAACCTGGCCATAAAAACAATTAGTTGGATGGCTAAATTACAAACATAAGTTATTATGAGCAAAGTCACAGTAAAAATGAACAAGTAAAACCAAACCCAAAGGAGACTGGATTTGGAATTTCATGTGCAGGCTGTAAGCCTGGCAGTTACTTAATCAAGCATTGGGTATTCCGGCAAAGCTTGACAGTAGAAATGGATTCACATGCAGTCTTTTCCTTTCCTCTTTCCTGCACAAATTCGAAGCCTTTTATAAACATTAAGCCAGGCACTGCTGGTTCAATAAATGACTTCTGGGAGTGTGGAAGGCATTTGGAGGATTAACTCTTTAGGCTACCAAGCTATCATTCACTGACGTAGAATAATTGTTTATTAAATCAGGAAGAGCCAGCCTCCTCTGGAGCACCTCCCACCTTAGAAACCCTGGATTCCTACCACTCAAGCCTTTTGGAGTAGGGACATTTAAAAGGCAAATTACCATTACTCTAACATTGCAGAACAAAACAATAACAAAGGCTAGAAGCCCTGCCATCTTGAGAGATCAGATTCATTAGGATGGACACCACCAGGGTGGTATTATGAAGCCTTTCTCGGGGATTCACCTTTTGGCTGATCATTTTCAAATGTGAGCTAACAACTGCCCTCCCCAATTTATTTTTGTCTTCTTTTAATTTTCCACCGTCATTTCTGTGCTCTCTACTCCTTTCATCTAGATAGCTGAAGAAAACCGTTCTCCCAGCCATCTCCCACTCCACAGTGCCCACTACAGCTTCATTCATGCTTTTTGATTCATTAATCTTACCTTCTTGTTTCTTACTTTCTTCTTTATTTCTCTTTCTTGCTCATTTTTTAAACTTTGTAAGCATTTCCTCTGAAGTGTCTTTCTTGCTGCTTCTTTTGATCTCCCTCTTTTTCTGTCTGCAGGATTTTCTAGAAATTTGTGGCTCACCTCATCTTTTCCTGATCCTTTCACTCTGCACCTGTTTGGTGCCTGTTTGTCTGCTGGGATTTTGTTTTTAAACCGGAATGGGAGCTTCGTTGAAGAGGAGAGAGTAGATGTTTGCTGCTTTGGGAGCTCCTCTCTTGTAACATCTCCTGCTTGTCCCTTTTTTCTGTCCCTTTCTCTGTTTTTTTTCCCCTGACCCCTTTGGTCTTCAATTTATGTTCTAAATCACTATATTTACTTGTAAAATCCCCACTACTGACTTTGCAACTTTGTAAACAATGGCTGAAACTTACCCTCCTTAAAATAGAGAAACTTTCAAATGGACACATACCCTTGTATTTATGTACTGCACATAGAAATGTACATGGATACATATAGTGCTGCTTTATCACTGATAGTGATTTAGTGGATAAAATAAAACTGGATGTGCTAACACCGATATGTGGAAATAATGTACTAGAGCTAATCCTACTAGACTTAAATCCTTAAGATGTCTTTGAAGCATCGATACAATACTTTTTTTTAACAAAATAAACATTTTAAAATATAATAATAGGCACATTTCACTGGAATCATTAGTATTATACATTAAAACATAGTTAACTTTGAAATTCTTGATCCACAGCAATAAATTATATATCACACAATTATTTTCCTCACAAGAAGACCGGTCATTTATAAGTAAACTTTTGTATAATTTAAAACTCATATGTTGACTTATGCTACCAAAATACAGGCTGGAGTAAGCAGAGAAACAAATAAATCAAATAGACAAGTATGTATAAAATGGGCCATTTCAGAGATAACATAGGACAGATTTTATTAACTAATTTATGACCTACAGTCTGTTGGCAGAGGCCTTCTTCCTCCCCAGCTTGTCTTTCCAAGCAGGATAAACAGAGCAGAAGCCTCAATGGTGTACAAAGCTCACATCTTTATCTCTGCAAGAGTTTGATTTGGGGATCTGGAAACAGAATTCTCACCATTTTTCATTGATTGTAATGTTTGATGTGTTTTCTCTTTGCTGTGACCTTCACTCTGGAGCGTTCTTCCTGGTTCTTTCATTGTCCTCAAACCATTCACAAAGGATTTATTGGCAGGTTAACTCCACTCTTGGAGACAAAATAAAGCCATTCTCTGGTTTGATATTATCTAGTTCTGGTTCCTTCTGTTTCACTAAAACTCCTAAAAATTCAGGCTTGGAGTAACTGCTATCACACATGCTAATGGGAAGTTTCTATGTAACACCCCTGCTTTTAACTCAGCAATGACACAGCCAAGTGGGCTTTATAAAGTGAAAATGGCATTCCCTCTGGGAGAAACATTTCAGGTTTAAAATTGGCTTTTTACACCACCTTTATAACTTGAAATGCATTTGCACCAAAATGGGCTATGCAGAGAAAAAATTATAAAGGGAGGGGGAAATAGTAGAAAGAGGAAGCTCTTAAAAACATGCAGAGACTTCTATTTTCAGACACCAGCTTCCAGTATACACCTCACACTCACTCAAATCCCAGCAAAAGCCTCACATCCAGATCAAGACCCAAGCACAATCAAGTCACCTGTAAGTACATACAAACACCTCACAATATTACACCCAAACATTGTACAAATGAAGTGACAAAATGAAAAACTCCTACTCTGCCCCGGGTGTTTTTCTATATGAAAATAAGTGCTGTATGTAAAGAAATAACTGAATAGGATCTTGATGGTAAATTTAATCATTTTAATAATTCAGCAAAAGAAAGAAAATGTGGTTTTTAATCTGCATTTATGTATACATACACACAAATTGTCAGCATATAGTTTGGCTCCAAAATAAAGAGATTCAAGTAAGTGTGCCAAGATCAAAGGGAAATAATGGAACGAGGCAAGAGGATATTGGTAATGACTTTCACCCTACAATACCAGAACACCTGCAGAGAGAAGCTAATACCTGGATTCCACACGGCCTAACCCTTTCTCCCCTTTACCTGCCCATTCCAAGGTTTTCCTGACCCTATGGCTGCAGCTTTCACTGCCTAATGACTTCCTTTAATGAGAGAATATTTAGAGGCCAGAAAGGAATTCATTGAGGTCACTCAAGGGCAGTGGAATTACATGTTACACAAAGTATTCTTACTGAATGAATGCTAGAAACACAGAATGGCAAAACCTTCACCCAAGTCCTACAGGGAGTGTGGAGTTAACCAAGTGTGCTCATCTGTTAGTGCAAACTCTTCAGTTTGCATAAATCCTGTAGTCCTTTTATAAATGATAACGGATCTCAGCTGAGAAAAGTGGTGTAGCTTGTTCCTATATGGGATCCCTTAATCCAAGTTGAAGGGAGGGTTAAGGGAGCTGGAAAGAAGTAGAAGGAATTCACCAGACAACTGAAGTTAATAGCCATCCTGTACATTATCAACAAGGAGAAAACTTCACTTAAGAAAACTTACAGAGTACTGAGATGTCAGTTGTCAAGAATCTCACACACCACACCACTCCCATCTCACCCCCAGGAAGTTATTGAAAATAGCTATTCTCCCTCCAAGGTTGCTAGTGAATTTGTGGATTAGTGAATTTACTACAATAGTAACTCATGTGTGGGACTTGCAAAGAAGTGATTTTCATTTATTCACATCTCACTTGATTTTCTCAACAACTGTTACAGTAGATGTTTATGACTTGATTTTTAAACATGGGAGACTGAGGCTTAGAAAAATTTAGCATCTCAGCTAGTGAGTGCAAGAGCTAAGATTTGAACCCACACCATGACTCCCAGCCTTAAAGCTCATGCCTTTTCCACTCCATCTGGCTACAAATGATCCCTCTCCTTCCCCAGGCCAGGTTATCTTTCCACATTCTCTGCATCATTAATGACACCACCATCCTCCAGTTACATAAACCAAATTTCTTTGATACCTCCTGGTCCCTCACCATCTCTCATGTCCCATTCATTACCCACTGCTGTCAATTTAAACACTAAAATACAACTGGAATCCATCCACTACCCTTCATTTCTATATACCATGATATTAGTAGGTGTAGATATCCTTTACCTGGTCCACTCTCCTAGCTCCTGTCTGGTCCACTCACATTCACTCTGATGTCCCTTAGACCTGATTTGTTTTCAAGGTTGCTGCCTAAATCTTGGAAACAGATCAAATGCCCATCAGCGGACAAATGTGTTCTCTCTAGATTTATTAATCATGTCTTGCACAATGGGCACAATCTTTGCTGTTGTCTGAGAAATTATTTCTGATTTCATTTTTTCCAGATCCTCTTTCGTTGCTAGTTCGGGGAGTCGAGGTGGTTGAGTATCAGAAAGTTCCATCCCTTTGGGGTTGCTGTAGGTGATCTGGAAGTTTGGTTCTGAGGGTTGTTTACCTGTCTTCTTATTTTGATGGGGGGAGGGTGTTCCTGGAGCCCACGCAGCTCATCTCCTCTCTGTTGGGAGCTGTGGAGCACCTACCCGGAAGCCTCCTCCAGGCTGGGAGCCGTAGCACACCGACCCAGAGGCCTCCTCTGGGCTAGGAGCTGTGGCACGCCTCCAGCTGAGGTAATTCTGCCCTGGAGCATCACAGCATAACGGGACCATTGAGGTCTTAGCTGTGATCAGAGGCAAAAATGGAGTTTTTGGCCTGTAGGCAGGAAAACTAGGCCTGATAATAATTTTTTTTTTTACAGGAATACATTTACCCGTGTTTGCGTGATAGTCTATCAGAGCTTGTCTCCTTCACTATACTATTGTCTACTTGATGTGGGTGAGATCCACTTTAACCTTAATGTGTAGGGTGATGCCTGGTATAGAGCAAGCATTTGATAAATATCATTCAATCGCTGTTGAGCTCCTCATTTCTTTGCTTCTTCTTGCCCCCTCCATATTCCTCTACCCTACCACTATCCCATTTCTTGTCCCATCCTCATGTAACCTTTCTCTTTTAGTCTTGTTTTCTTCTCTTTTCTTTTTTTTTAAATACTGGGGATTGAACTCAAGGGTGCGCTACCATTGAGCTACATCTTCATCCCTTTTTTATTATTTATTTTGAAACAGGATCTCCTTTAAATTGCCCAGGGGGGACTCAAACTTGCAGTCCTCCTGCCCCAGCCTCTCTCAGTGCTGGGATTACAGGCATCCATCATTGTGCCCAGCTTCTTACTTCATCTTAAAGAAATCCATGCCAAACCAATAAATATGGCAACTAAAGATGTCACTGTCCCTAAAGCCGTGTAATTTCTGCTGAAACACTGTTGATACCTTAAAAGACAACTAAATCATGCTCTAATGTTGAGATTTCAGGCACTCAATGAACTGGGAAGACATAGTCTATCTCATGAATTCTCAGAGAAAACTCTGTCCCAGTTTAACCTAGCTAATGCTGAGAGGTATCTCCACTTATCACTGATCAGATTGTAGCCATGACATCACCGTCATTGCTTGCTCATGAATGCTTTTGATCATAACAGTTCCTATCATTGTCACTTCAATTTAATCATAGGCATTATATTAAACAAATCTTATCCATTAAGAGAACACAAGTCACACACCTTGCAAAGCCTCTCAAAGAGAGAGGAAGTATAAAGGGGATTATTGACAATGTGTATTTTACTGTAATAGATTTTTGGGGGGAAAAAAAAGAGGAAGGCGAAGAGATTTCCCCCAGGCCAAAGAGAGATTTAGATGGTCTTGGGATTGGGTAGGACTGGCAGAAAGAATAATAGATATCAAGACAGCCTATAGAACCCTGCAAGCATGCTGAGTCTTAATGCATTTGTGGACGCATATTAGAAGGATTAAAGAATTAGCTCACTGAGATGTGGAGTAATTGATGTTGAGTAACTTAGTGGACATGCTTAGGGGCACAGATGGTTATCTGCATTCCCTCATAGGACCACCTGAGGAAGATACAGACTTGGTTATCTTTTGGTAGAAGCTCAGAGATAACAGAAAAACTCTTTTCAAAGAAATGTTATAACTGGCACAAAGAATGATGGTATGATGCAGAAAAACACAAACATGATGACTCACAGTCGAGATGTTGAAACTCCTTAGAAGTATATTTTACCTACATTTTACATTTAATGCATGCAGAGGATTTTTAAAGAATCTGCGGAAATAAGCCCAAAAGAATGCTTTCAATAAATGTTGCATAGAATATTTAAGTGCCAAAAAATATTGTGTTATAGATTAATTCGATTTTTTTCTTTCCTAGTTGAATACCTTAAAATAGATGCTATCTGGGATTCAATGAAAATAAGCCAGATGTAGAGACCCTCTTGATGTACATTTTGATAAATCTGCCCCGTTTCCTCATCATATAAACACCATATGGTCCCCACTTGCCCTAGCAGGAAGTGAGCTCTTGCCAGGACCCATCAGCCCATGGACACATACTCTCCACATCTTGGGAGCTACATCAAATTACATGTTTCATTTTTGCTGGGACAGCGTGTGGTAGCTGGGAAGTTGGAAATAGTGGGGTCTGAGGGTAATCTTGGGGCCTCATACTCTGAGAGAGGTCCACCCTCCAGATCTCTGAAAAACCATTGACATGAGCTGAAGCCAGGAAGATGTTCTACTTATTAAGTAAAACAAGTGATTTTTCTTCAACCCATTCACTAGCCCAGCATCTCCTGCCACTGTTATTGGAAAAACTTTCAAGCTGGTAAATTAAAAATATAAAGTGAGTATGTTTTGTTTTTTTATGAAGCATAGTACATTGGGAGAAAATTTTAAAAGATTGGAATTTATATTGAGATAATATAAGACACTACAGAAGGAAGAAGTCTTTAGAACAAGGGAGGGCCTCAAACACAAAAACTTACAGGGTATGAATATGTAAAACAATCAGAGAATTTGGTGCAAGACATGGGAAGGTATATCATGCTTCACTAAAACATAAAATTTAAATCAATGAGTGGCCTGCTAGTACAGGTCTGGTTCTACTTCAATCCCAGAATTGTTTATTGAAGATGCTCAATCTACCCCCACCCATTTCAGACCCAACCAATATATACTTATTGGCCTCATGCTGAGCATTGTGCATTCATAGACATGATGATTTCGAATATTCATAACTGTCCAATGAAGTGTGTATTTATGGCTCCATTGATAGATCCACAATCCACTGCTTTGGGAGAAACTTACTGTTCTTTGTTTCCTAACTTTAAGCCAAGGCTATCAGTTCTAGTAAACTTGTTATCTGTTCTCTGGTAGTTTATATACTGTCTTGTTCCCCAAGGTAATACATGATGAATGTGTCAGCACAGATATAAATAACTCCACAATTAGATACTCAAGGGGGAAAATAATTTTGGTTTAACTAGCCAAGGCCTCTGTTGCAGAACAATACCTATAAATAATGCAGCATTTCCTGGCTCAACTCTTTGACCAAAATTCCAATTCTGTCACGTGTTAAAACTCAAACTGTCAAATTGACAAGGTTCTGCTTAATTTCATTTCTGTTTCAAGTTTAGACAAGTGAAGAGCAACTCACAAGAGAGTGTGAGCATACTCACACACAATTGATGTTATTCTTTATGCAGATACAGCTATTAAGGCCATGCTTATCTGAGAAAGCTGTATCCCCCAATGCACTGCAATTCATTTTCATTTTCTTTTTAAATGAAAAATAGCATTAACTGAATGTGTGGCATTAATATATGAAGTAAATCAATGTGTTTAAAAGGTTCCTTCACAGATGATTCCCTTATATGTGATTGCAAGCAATTAATTGAAAAACAAAAATGTACTTTTACATTTAACTAGAAATCCTGGGCCTTATCACTCCATCAACTAATCTTTCTTCAAATATAAATACATTTTAAATTGGTTTTACTAATGCTGTTGGTACTTGGAAAAACCTACTGGTATAAATCAGTTATTAATTCATAGTCTCCAATTCTTTCTTTCTTTCCTTTTCTTTCTTTCTTTCCTTTTCTTTCTCTCTCTCTCTCTCTCTCTCTTTCTCTCTCTCTTTCTTTCTTTCTTTCTTCCTTTGTTTTTGTGCAGTACTGTGTATTGAACCCAGGACCTTCACACTGAGCTATGTTCCCAGGCTTTTAAATTTTATTTTAATTATTATTTTTAATTTTGAGACAGAGTCTCACTTAAGTTACTGAATTCCCCCAAGCTGGGCTTGAAATGATGATCCTCCTGCCTCAGCATGCCAGAGTGCTGGGATTATAAACACGGGCCACCATGTTCAGCTCCAATTCTATGCTTTACATATACATTCTTAGAAATAACAGTAGCTGCTCTTGTCTGTTTCATGAAGATTGCTACTAGAATTTATAGCTTAATAATTTCCAGTGGATTAAAAACCAGTATAAAAGCTTTCTAGTTAACCTAGTTAGCAGAAATATCACTTCTCTTTGTGGTACTTCAGGAACCCCCGACAACTCATGATAACAACTTAACAACTAACAACTTTCTCTCGCACTAGGAAAGCACTCTAACACTGAGCCACACCCCAGCCAGAGAGACTGGTCTTAAAAATTACATTAGCAATATATAAAGTGACATCATCCAGCTCTGTGTCATTTATGGATGTCCTGTAATGGGATCCAAGCAGTGCCTTTCCTCTTTTAGCACGTGCAGTTCACTGGCATCTACTTGGATTCCTCTGACATAGAAATCTGGTCAATGAAAGCATGAATATCTAAACATGTCAGTTAGCTGTGCACTGCCAACCAGTGTTTTGTGCCCACTGGTTGGGAAACTCTGACTTAAAATATGACCAGCAAAATAATGGGTGATCAAGTAATTCTAACTTCACATGCTGCACATCATTCAGGTCATAAGATTTCTCTTGCACGGATGCCATCTGTTGCAAGAAGATTAGGTTTAAATTCATCTGTCTCTTATATACTGCTTTCTCTCCAGAATACTTAGAATAGGACTTTAAAAGGTAGTCAGTAAATATTTACTGAATGAATGTAACAGGAATTAACATCACAAAATGTTTTTGAAAGGTAATTGATGTCAAATGGTAGGCATAAAAAGTTCACCAGGGATAGGAATGCTTAGTACATATTTGGTACAGTGTCCAAGGAAAAAATTTACATTTAATACATAACCTTTGAAGCCATGTTCTTTTATGTTCATTGCCCCTGGACTAAGCCACTCTGGTGTCAGGAAATCCCAACCAAACAAACAGCAGTTTCAGAAAAAGAAGTAGTAGCAATATCCAAACATTCAAAAGGATCTCATGGAGAAGCACTCTATCATCAGCTGTTCAGGTCTTTAAGAATAAAACAATACACACACACTACAGAACACCTTCTTAAATTCTTTATGGAGTGAAGAGGACAAACTGGATGACACAGAGCAGGCCTTGACACTCCCACGATCACACGAAAGATGGTAAGAATTAGGATATCTTTCTTTTCATTGCACCCCAAGGCCCAGGTGTTAACAGGGTTATGGCCTTTTACCTCACTCCATCAATATTCTGGGTCTGGATTGTGAGAAGCAGTTTCGTATCTTTTACATATCATGGCAGATAAAGAAACTGATCCGATCTGTATAATATATTAGGGAAAACTGAGGAAGCTATGGAGGTCAGAGATAATTTTCAGGACATCCACTCCACCCAGGCACAGTCTGATGGCCCAGGTGTGAAGAGGCATAAACAACTAGGCATGTCTGCAACCCACTCATCATCTACCCTGCTCTGCAGCCTGTCCACCTGGAACCTTGGGCTCCAAGAATGCTCCTCATGATGATCACCCAAAGAGCAAGCCACAAGTAAGTTGCAGCAAACCATACTTCTCTTGGTGCACACCATGCCTCCCTCGAGGAGGCACAACACAAAGGCTCTGAGAATTTCTATAGTCCTTGTTTTTCCCCAGTAATTTTCAATCTCTTTTCATCAGGACACCTACTAACACCTCACAGGCTTAAAGAAGCTGCCAAATGGTTATACCTTCCTCACAAGAAGACCGTGCCCAGTGACTTGAGAAAAGTTAATGCAACAATACAGCGTCCTAACTTTCTTTTCTTAGAGAATACTTCAGACACTAAAATAACTTTAATCCTTAAGAAGAAATCCTCCAGGAACTCTGCTAATGCCAGAGGGTTAAACACCATAATCAATATCATTACCCCGAAATGAGCTGCCTAGGAGCCGGGATTCTAGTCATCAGCAGTTACTCATATTCCACTGGCAAGGAGAATTCTAAACATGAGATCCAAAACCCTGTGCATGACCCCCACCCTCCTCGCCCCAGAGGACTTCTCTGTCTTTCTGGTTATATATTCCCTGGGCTGTTAATGTAATTAGTGTATAATAACTATGTACATATCCACTCACAGGAAAAACGGCAGACATGCTGGTTGATTTGGCTTGGGGCCATCTCATCGGCAGGGTGAGACAACCTGGTATTAAACCATCTGTTATTAACTGTATATTTTAAAATAGTGTTTTGTTTCTCCTGGGTTACTCTTATCAATATCACAATATTAACACTCCTATTTTCCGAGC
Source organism: Heterocephalus glaber (assembly GCF_053883595.1). Taxonomy (NCBI): domain Eukaryota; kingdom Metazoa; phylum Chordata; class Mammalia; order Rodentia; family Bathyergidae; genus Heterocephalus; species Heterocephalus glaber. The sequence continues at coordinate 19,921,156 of NW_028258369.1, read as the reverse complement.
AGCGCCAAGCAGATAACAAACAAGCTTTAAAACATTTGCACTGTCCCTGCTACTGCTTGCGTTATTAAAAATTTTATTTACTGAAACATCCGCTGTCTTATACACACCTCTTTGCTGTTTCATTATTACAGAAGTGAGCCAGTTTCATTTAAACATGTTTCTAAGGATAGCTGCGCTGCTTGGAGTCAAGAACCCTGAATTAAATCAGTCATAGCCTTTGTCTTTATGAAGAGGCAGCTGCCCATCTGTATTAAGACAACAGTCTCTGTGAAGAAGGGACTATGACTTGCAATTTTTGTAAAAAGTGGCCATTCCCTCAAATCTACTTGTTTGCCCCGGTTACTTTTTACTAAGTTTCGTAAGAAATTAATTTCTCAGTGTCAGAAACCTTGTGCCACTTGTTGCAGGCAGTAGCACAATCATACCCCCTGGGCTCTTAGGACTAAGTCCTGTTCATGATGGAAAACAACAATATTCCTTTAGAAAAATGAGCAGTCACATCACTCAACACAATTATTCAAGCTCACTGAATTCCGAAAACCATTTTGCCCAGAAAAAAATAAAGATACTAATTTGTACCTTATTTCAAATCACTTCTGACAGCTATAAAAAAAATGAACTTTCTTCCCCAAAGTTTTACTTATGGCTCAGAACTTGGAGAAAATAGATTTTTTCCCCTTCCCGGTTGCCTCTTATAATTGGCTGTTCCCAAGTATAAAACCGTCCAAGTCTGTTAGACACTTTCATATTTCCAGGTTTAATTATATTCAGATTGAGATTTTTGTACACACTTAAATACAGTCAAAATTTAACTCGATTGACCACAATGCCCTTGACATAAAGCTGTATTCATCATTCTTGCCTCATATATAAAGAGATACATGCTAGTTGTCAAAAGGCAGGAGCGAACTCCTACACACTTCCAGAACAAAGAGGCCAGTTCGGCTTCTTTCTTTCCTCAGTGTCTCAGAAGCTGTCCTTTATTGCACGTACAGGATACAAGGATTTTGCTGCTGCGTGAATGAAAAACGACACCTTCAGAATGCCTTTTTCGTGACAAATTACACTTCAGCAGACTAGCACGCTGCCTGCGGTTTTAAGAAACCTGCTTAGATTTCCTAATACTTCCCTGGGGACTAAGCGTTCCTCGCAGAGCACCCCCAAACTCATTTCCACTGTTTTAGAGTCAATAAAGATGAGAAAGTATGCTCATCGCAATGGTATAGAAACTCTTGCCTAGTAAAAACACGCTCTGGAATGTCTAAGGGTCTAAGAACCGTTGCCTCGGTGGAGTTTTAGAGTTCTGATGTGCAAACCCGACAGAGAAAGTTGGCTGGAGGTATCTGCGAAGCATTGTATTTGCTCAGGAAAGAGCTGTGGGGTTAGAGGCTGAGCACTTTGCTTCCTGGGTGAGAACAGTGAGGCGTGCCCCTTAACAGAAGCAAGCAGAGAGAGAGTGGTAAGACTCACCGGCTTCCCCATTTTTCCCAAGATGGGGGTTTTTGTTGCTCAACTGTGATCTGAAAGAGGCAAGCCGGCAGGTCCTCTAAGCAGGCTGCTGGGGGGCAAGTGCTGGCTCCACGCTTTGCCTCGGATCAGCTGAATGGCCGGGCGTTTGGGAAGCTTGCTCTGTCCAGCTGGGAGTCGCTCCCCCTCTCCAGGGTGTGTGCTTACAAGCCTCTCAGTCAGCGCACAACTCCGCCAAACTCAGGTCAGCCTAACAGGTTTCCTTATATAGGTAAACATGAATTGCATTCCTGGTGAAAGAAGTTAACTAGGAACCCGGGTAACCTGGTTAACCCTACACGTGCCAGAGTGCCTTAGAGTCAGTCAGCCTGCATAGGCTTTGGTTGCAGTACAAAGGGATTTGTGTGATTTTAATTAAAATCATCTTTATTCTGGCAGTCTGCAAATTTGGTCCTTCAAGAATAACTGTGAGTCAACAGTTAGTATTTTATATCTTGGGCTCTGACAAACCTTTTATTATCTGAACGCATCGTAGGAAGAAAACCAAAGAATAGGATATTATAATTTGTCCTTCATGTTGTTAAAACCAGGGTAACTGGTCTTGAGATTATTTTCAAGGAAATAAAACATTTGATAGAAAGAGAATGTGAATAAACTTCCAACAAATAAGGCTCACAGCTTTATTTCAACTTACTAAGGGTCCACTTTCACAGGCCTTCAGGAGATAATGCAATATAATCATTGTATGTTTACTCTCTTTACAATGCAGTAATTGCTACTGTACTCTTGATGGGAGAAATGACACATAATGACATCTCTTGCAGAAATAACCCTCCTAAGCCACATATTGGGATGCTATTCAATGGCTTCAGAAAAAAAAAGATTTGTGAATTTGCATAATTACATGTAAAAATTTTAAACAATTTCCTGAATTTAAGAAGGTAAGAAAATAAACCTTAAATGAACTCTATAGGTAGGAGGCTTAACTTTAGTCTTTAAACATAAATATGTAACTCATATAATTGTTTAATAATTGACTTTCCCCCTTACCTTTACCTACTACCTAGCGAAATAAGACTTCTTTTTCATTTTAACCCATTCCTCTGAAGACTTAAAATTAAGTTGAGATATGAGACTTTCTTATGTGTTGCAAGTAAAGATTGCCTCCTAAATAAGTCCTATATTTAAAAGAATCATTTGTCTTATTTTGTCCATCCATTGACCGTGACAACCTTATTAAAAATAGCTCAGTGCTCTTTTGCGTCTCTGCTCTGGAAAGGGGAGAGTGTGAACGTGTGCACACCATCTAAGACAGCACCAAGGCAAACCATTCTCAAAGAATTTCTGCCAAGAAGAGTGAAGCACAGACATCCCAGTCAGGAGGGGCATTTTACATTGGGCGAAGACTTCTGTATACAGCATCTTTTCTTATCTCCTCACGGATGCTGTGAAGTGCGAATTATTTCCTTTTAACAATAACAAAATTGGCTCACATGAAATAAAGTGATTGGTCCAATGACACATGATCAGTATGTGGCAGATCCAAAGTCACAGACCTTCTACAATTTAACTACAGTAGCATTTCCAAAAATGGAATCAATTTTAAGAGATAGAACATTAAAATGGCAGTTTTCCATGTTCAAATATAATTTTTAATAATCATATGTCCAGAGCGTTTAAACACAATATACAAATTGATTAAAATACTTTCTATAAAGTTGTAACTTACTGCTAAAATAACTGCCTCTGAATGTCTTCAGAAAGATCATAAAATGAGATAGGAAGTGCATTTTTATTGAATATGAAATTGGGTTATAAAATATTATGAAAATATAACTGCAAATATTACACACATTTTTCTCTTCACAGTATACACAGTATACCCATCTCTATTGCATCAAGTTAAGACTCATCTTGATTTCCCTATTGAAAGGAATATTAGCATTTTCTATTTATTGGGATTTCATTACTCTCAAATAAAACTGTGCCACGCTAGGTAAATGGCTTTTACAACTATAGTCCATTTCTGATCCTGCACCCTTTATTCCGTCATAATTCCCACTGAAGCAAGTTTTGTTTATGCAGGAACTTTAGACTTTATTAACATGTCATTGCAAGATGAAGAATGCATGTTTTTCCAGGGCAGGTTAGATCTTTAAATGCCTTAAACTGGCCTCCAAATTTGTTCTTATGATTCTAAACAAAAAAGCGTTTAGATTTTAAATGCAAAATGTTATAGTCTGTAATTATTGAATTGCAAGGTCAAGATGAAATTTAGATCTCAAAATAGCTTATTTCAAAGAGGGAATATAACCTTCTGCTAAATCCATTTTGGATACCTCAAGAAATGGTTTGCAAAAGGTTGGGTCACTAAAGCAGCATGAATTCAACCTAACCATAGAGGATCCCAATGAGAGAGTACTTACAGCTGAGTAATTACACCATGCCAAAATTTTGCACTTATGGGAAACTAAATAAAGTACAAGACCTACTTGAAGAGGAGAAAATATCATTGTGGTTTAAAGAAAACATCAGGGGATAGATTTTAGAAATTCCCAGTGATATATAACTAATGAGTAGTTGAGCTATAATTCAAACCTCGGTCTGTCAGACTCCAGAACACTCACTATTTCTGCTGCACCCTGTGTACTGCACACTCTCCAAGAACATGCAAATGCTTTAGAGGCAGAAGAAACCTCGAATCCAGTTCCATCTCATGGATATGTGATCTTAGGTAAATTACTTATCGTTTCTGAGCATCACCTCCAAAGTGAAAATAAAAGTAGCTGCATATCCCACAGATTTCTGCAAATACCCAATGAGATTTCCTTTAATCAGTCCACATATGTTACTGATGCTTTCTATGGTTCAGGCATTCTGCTATGCCCTGGAAAGACAGCCATAAACAAGCTAGGCATGTCTCCCCTCCCTCGTGGATCTTACAGTCTTGCAGGAAAGCCTTGGGATATGAAACTCTAACATTTCCCACAATACAAGAATATCTAAATGAAGTTTTATTTCAGTACAGAAATATTAGTAGACAAATGCTATACAAACTGCAGTTGCCACTGTAGTTAATCACTTTTATTAACCAAAGGCTGGCCTTACCTTGATTAGGCCTGGTATATCTGGGCTGAACCAAGTAAGGTAAATACCAAGGAAAGGTAAAACTTGGTGAATTGGTCATATCACAACAATGTCCTGTTACCTAACAATTGAGGAGGATCACCTTGTTTTATCAAAAAACATTTTGAACATACCCCAAACTCTGGATGTTCAATGAAGTTATTTTTATCATTAATTCTGTGCATAATGAAGTGATGGAAATGCATAAGAAATACACCCTAAATATTGTAACCAGTTATCAGATGACCAGTGTATTTTAAATTCACTTTCAAACAAGAAACATTTAATTGGTATGGACTATGGATAAAAGTCTGTGAAAGATACATATAGAAACAGAAACACAGAAAACAAATGGTCTGTACCCTTAACAGAGCTTTCTAAAACATGCTATGATTGTTATTTCAGGCAGGATAGGTGAGGTTATACTCTGGTTACAAGCAACCCTCAAATCAGTGGCTTGAAACAATGAAGGTATAGTTCTCACTCATGCTACATATATACACAGATCAACAGGAAAGACTCACCTATTCATAGCCACTCAGGAAATATGTGTCAATATTTTGGACACATACTGCCATAGTTGCTGAGACAGGGACATGGTGAATCATGCACTGGGTTCCAAATTTCACTCCGTAAGTGACAGTTAAATATTCTTTCACCTCTTTTTGACTAAAGCAAATCCACTGACCCTATTTGCCTTCAAAAAAAAGGAACGAGAGGAACGGGGATTTAGCTCAGTGGTGCTGCCACCTGCCTCGCAAGCACAAGGTCCCAAGTTCGATTCCCAGTACCAAAAAAAAAAAAAAAAAACAAAAAAACAAGGAGAATCAGAATACATGATGAATGCAGATGTGACAGATATGGCAAGCCATTTGGCTGGAGAAAAGTAATATTTTGGTTACTTCAACTTTATTTATTTCATTAATTTATTTACTAGCACTTGTGTGGAAAGCATAATTAAAAGGACTTGCAATCAATTGGAGTACCTTGTCTGTCCGTTTAGGACACTTCTTGTAAGGCAGAAAGGGGGCAGGTGTCTGCAAGAGCTACCCCAAGGTTGACTGCCACAACATACTTTCTAAACATCATTCTTTCCCTCGGTTCAGCCAGAGCCACTGGTATTCTCCTATTCATCATTATCTCCCTGCTCTAGGGAAATGGGACCTAGGCAGTCATTTTTGAACCTAAAATGCCAGTCATTATGCCATAAGGAATATTGAAGATGTCTACTTAATTGACCTTTTCTATCAGTGACTTGGGTGATGAAATAAAAAACAAGTTGATTTAATTTGCAGATGGTGTCAAATTGGATTGCTAACACCTCAGAGGATTGTATTATAATTCAAAATGACCTTGAAGAATGGGGAAAATGATGTTTAGAAAAGAACTAGTCTTCAATAATGATAAATAGATGGTTGGGATTTAAGATCTAAAAAATACTTGGCAGAAAAAAAACTATACTGCTATAAAACTAATCTGTAAACTGAATATATCCTGGAAGCTTAGTACTTTTATTTGTATAGGCTCTTGGGATGTGTTAAAAATATGGTGAGATTAACCATGTAAGCACTGGAAGATAGGCAGATATGACAATACTACTTCACTGGGGATCCACATTTTGAGAAATAAGCTATCAGAAGCTGAAATTTCCAAAAGACTGGTGAGTAAAGTTGTTCTACAGAAAGCCAGGTTGTAAATATTTTCAACTTTGCCAGTTAAAAGGTCTCTGTTGCAACTTCTCAATTCTTTTGTTGTAGTCCAAGGCAGCCAAAGACAATGGAAGTAAATGGGCATCCCAGTGAAAACTTATTTACCAAACTGGGCAGCTGACCTTGGCTTTAAATTGCAGACCTCCACTCTACATATTATTAAAACATCCCCAAATGATAAGGTACTCAAAATAATTGCAACCACTTAAAAATTGGTAAAAGAAATTAACCAAAAATATTACTTGAAATGTCATGAAAATAAAATCCAAAATATAATTTACCTCTTCAGTTTGTCAAATATCTATCAATTATATTGTCTTTCAGGAATAAATATGTTAACAATGAAATATACTCTCTCTCTCTATCTCTCTCTCTCTATATATGTATATAACATAAAACTAGAAGAGGAATACAATGAAAAAAAGAGAAAAAATCTGAGAAGCAGAATATATAGGTATCACTTTTAAGTTTTTTCCCAACTTCTTTATAACTAGCCAAATCTGTTGAAGCAAACACTGTCTTCATGAGACACAGGAGAAAACAGAAACAAAGGGAAGTCAAGTGTCCAATGTCATCAAGCTAGCAGTGATGGAGAGGGAAATAGGGCTCAGGTACCCTGGGTTTTCAGTCCTAAAGCATGATAAATGTCAAGTGTGCAAGGCTACGACACAAGAACACAGGTAAGGAATTCACTGGAAGTATTTGTTAAAAAAGTGAAGGTGAGCAGAATAATAGGCAAGCACAATACTACAACCCATATGTGGGAGTCCTGTGCTGTGAGTTTTGGGGTTCCTTCAAGGGAAGCCCAGTATTCTACACACTATCACTTTCCTCCTTCCTCATGAATCTCCACAGCCTTTCACTCTCCAATCCAATTTGGTTTGCAATCAGTCCACAGCTTCACCCTCCTTTGATAGAGAGCTGAGAGCTGAAGCATAGTCAGTGATGGGTATCCACATGATCCTGCATCTTGATTCTGACCACTTCTGACCAACACCTTCACTTTCATGCCAGTTCAAGAAAGCAGAATCTCCTGCTCGGTTTCTAAAGTTCAGCAGTATTAGGCTGGGTCATTTTTCATTGTGAGGCTGTCCTATGAATTGTAGGGTATTTAGCAACACTTCTGGTCTAAACCCACTACATACATTTGCATCCCTATCCAAAGTCACAACAACCAAACAAGTCTTCAAGTCTTGACTAATGTCCCCTAGGAGGCAAAATCACCCAGATTGGTAACTTCTAAAGTAGATGATAACAATAGCGTTTTAATTGTCCTCCTCACCTCTGCCCTTGCCTCTCTATAGTCTGCTCTTCACAGAGTTGCTAAAGTAATCATGTAAAAACATATGTCAGGGGCCAGGGATTTAGCTCACTGGCACCATGCCTGCCTTGCAAGCACAAGGTCCTGAGTTCGATCCCCGGTACTGAAAAAAACCCAAAAAACCCATGTATCAGATCATGCCCCTTTTTTGCTTAAAAACTGTAATAATGTCCCCTTACAATTAGGATGCAATCTGATTTTCTTACCAAGATCCACAGATATCTCCATAATCTGAGCTCTGCCAGCCCCGCCAAAACTAACTCCTAGCCCTACGTCTGGTTATACTAGCCTTCCTTCTCTTTCTCCAACATACTCATCTTGTTCAGAATTTGGGACCTATGCACATGTCCTCCCCAGTGCCTGAAATGGTCACGCAGAGGCAGAAGAGCTAACTCCTAAAGGTGCCCATATCTTCAACCCTGGACTCTGTGAACAAATTACATGACGTGGCAGTGGGTATTAAAGTTGCGTATGAATTAAGGCTGACTTTAAGAGAAGATTATCCTGGATTATCTGGGTGGGCTGAAAGTAATCACGAGGTCTTTATAATGTGGAAATGAGAGGAAGAGAATCAGTGTGAGAGTGATGCAATATGAGAAAGAATGCAGCAGCCATTGCTGGTCTGAATGTGGAGAGAGGAGCTACACTCTAGGGAATGTGCAGTGTCCAGAAGCTGGGAAAGAGGAGGAAGGAACACTGCTCCGTTGGCTCCTTGATCTTAGCCCGTGAGACTTGTGTTGAACTTTTGAGCTTGAGAACTGTAAGATAATGAATTTGACCTGCTTTAAACCACCAGGTTTGTGATAATTTGTTACAGCCACCATAGAAAACTAACACATCTGCCATCTTCACTGCTAATGCCTCAAGTCCCCGTTAATACACACATCTTCTCCAGTCCAAGGCCACCTGTAACCACGACTGATGTCACCATCCATCCTGTCTCTAGTGGTTCCATATCAAGTTATCCATTTCACTTCCTTCATAGCTGTGATCACTATCTGACATTAACATAATTATTCATTGCAAAGCAAAAAAAAATCAAAAATCCACCTAAACAAAAAGTAGAAAACAATGACAAACTTGAAGAAAATAAATGTGGTGTGCCTCGGGTGAGGAATGTTAGAGAAAGAATAAGGTTTGGATTAAGGAAAGAACGTTTATGTTGGATGAAAAGAAATTTTTGATGGTAGTTGGAGAAATTGCACAATGAAACATGCTGCCAGGAAGGGCCATGGAGGTGGGATTGAGGCCACACTCACAAAAGAGATTAGATAACGCAAGTCAGGGGAATAAGTGGAGCTGAGCCTACAGCATTTACTTGATGACCTGCTTGTTCTTCCCCCAGCTTAAAAATGTATGTAGCACAAAGCAATGAATCATAGGACAACATCTGCATGTAATTGCATTTCTGTTCCAATAATAAATGTTTCAACTGTTATGCTATTTACGAAAGCTGTTATCATAAAGAGCCAAGTGGGGGAAATTTGAAACACAAATGCTTATCTTAAGAAACCTTTCCTTTGCAATTCCTGTCCAAGTACCCAAACACCAAGTTTGCTGTAGTATCCAAATAGTCCTGAGGAGTTTATTTTCAAAATTCTATTTGAAACTGAGTTTTAGATGTTTGATTCTCTGCAAAAGCCCCTCTTGTTGTCAATGGCTTTCCTAATATTTTTTGAATCCAAAGAGGACGAAAGACCAGAAACGGTTCATATTTCTCTCCTGAAGCTATTATTTGAATTTTGGACCCATTCTTAGCTTCGGAGAGAAGCTAGTTTGCACCTTTTTAATGAGCAATGTTTGCTCTCAAAACAAAAGACTAGAATTACAAACCCCCTACCCCCATCTTGGCAAAAGGCAAAATCCCTAAAAAGGAATTTGGGCCTTTAATTCCTTGCAAAATGCTAGCACAGTTTAAAATAATTAACAACCAATGTAGAAAAGAACAGGAAATAAAAGACACTCTTACTCCCTCTGGTCAGCCCTGTTTCCCTCCCCTCCCCAGAGTGGCAGACAGGCTTTCTGCATCTGTTGGCACAAAAGAAGCAGACTTCCTCATATGACATTCCCCAGGCCGCCAGTGCCACCAGCAAAGGTTAGGTTTGAGTAAAGCACAAAAACTCATCATTCTACAGAGAAAATAAAGCCCTATCTCCTAACTGGCTTTCTCTCTCTATTTGGCCAGGCAGGTGTTTCAAGATGATGCTGTTGAGAACTTCTTTCATGAGATGGCAAATAACCACGTGGGTGGGGAAATCTTAAAGAACAAGGGCAAGGAGCAATTTTCCAATAATAATTCTAAAGAACCTCTCCATTTCCCAAGGTCTGTATTTCTTTTCTTTTCTTTTTTTTTGGGGGGGGGGGGGTGGGGTGGTAACAGGGATCAAACTCGGGACCTTGATCTTGTGAGGCAGGCGGCGGAACCACTGAGCTAAATCCCCGGCCCCCAAGGTCTGTATTTCTGAACTTCTAGATGCTTAGTTCTCACTTCATTACAACTGTTTAAGACATCAGAGTTGAATATTAAAACGAAATGAAAACTTAGAATGGTCTTTTAGGAAGTTGAAATTATATCACAGTTTTGCAAAGTTATTTTCAATGGATTCTTTACAAACCATATCCATAACAGTGGTTGGACTGTCAAATGATTAGCATATTGGCAGCTTATGGTTTCTTTTTCCCACCTACGAACACTGATGTATGGTATAGTTGAGGAGAGAGACAGATATAGAGATATTCATTTGTTTAACAAATACTACTCAGGTAGATAAAGCAACTTAAGTAAAGGTTGGAAGTGTCAAAATTTATGTTTTAGTAAAACATAAAACATTCAATTGTTTCATTTTTAGATTGACTGATGTGCATTTAGTGGTATTAAAACAATACGAACATTTCACTATTGATAAGTGATTTTGGTAGCACACACCCTATTATGTGAGGACAAAGACCCTTCTCCTCCACAGTAGTTTTCTCCAAACCCATAGCCCAGTCTAATCATGTGAAAAAACAGATAAACTGAAATTAAGGAATTGATAAAATCCCTGATCAATCCTCCTCCTCCTCCTCCTCCTCCTCCTCCTCCTCCTCCTCCTCCTCCTCCTCCTCCTTCTCCTCCACCTCCTCCTCATCCAGTATTGGAAATGATGACTCCAAAAGTAATGAGAAAGTTGACACAGGCTTGAAACATGTATTAGAGCACAGAAAAATTTCTGTCTTTTTCTATTTTCAAATGTTAGGTTTTTCTTCCTATGTCATTCTGAAGATTTTGCACAAGTATGAATGAATAGCTTTGGTTTATCAAGTCTTCCAGGAACCCTGGAGAGACTGATGACCAAACTTTTGACAATGAAGGCTGTCACGTGCCATAGAGTTTTTCCTTGAGAAAACCACACTTCCTAGTGTCCCAGTGCCAACAGGATACATTTAGAATTGGCCTTGATTTCATCCTCTTGGGTACTTATATTTAGAAATCTACCTAGATTTTTTGTTTTTCCTATCTGAGATTAGATATAATGGAAAACAAACTTTAAAAAAAACAGAGTTAAAAAATCCATGAGGTCAATTTAAGTTTTCACAGTTGCACATATAAAATCTTTTGAGGGCCTCCTCTTAACAGAAGAATCTCAATATTTCATAGGACATTCCCGATCACTTAACCCCTAAATTAATCTGCAATTCACACATATTAAGTGTTTCTGCAGATCAGTAAGCACTCACACTTTCTGTTTATTTTTTTAAGGGGTTTGAAATATTATTAACCATAAATCAGTATAGTCACGACAAGGTTAAGTGTGAGATATTAACAACCAATCAAGCTATTTGATTAGTGTGTGCCCTAAATCAGTCCAAACGTGTATTTCAAGGATCAGCTAGCTACTCATACTGTGGTCTGTGAATTTTTTATTGATGCTAATCACAGACTCCACACATTATATTAAAGGAAAGAAATCTCTATTCAGAAACTGAGGTGTTTGTAACAGCTAGTGTGTTAGAATTAGGAGAGTAAAGAGGTACTTCTGTGAAGATATCTCAGGGAGATGCATATTTCCTCTTGAATTACTTTTATATCATAAATGTGTGTTCTTGTGAGCTCAGATTTAAACTGTAATGCGGCAAATTACATAAAGTCTTTAACAAGAGCCAAGATTTTTAAGTGCCCTCTTATATTTGTTTTCCTTTTCCACTGAAACAGCATACGAAATCTGAATCTGTTTAAGCCTGCTGAATTTGTTATCAACACTAGCAACTAAGTATTCTGTCCAGAAAATTAACTCCACGTAGACATGCATGTTTTGATAATTTTACTCCTAAAAATATGATGGTAAGAAAGGCAATAAATCCTGAGAGAAATAAAATTTTATTTTTCCCAGTAAAGAATTGTGCTCACACATAGACTGAAAGTGAGACTGGTATTCTGAAATGTGAAGATACTTAATGATTTTGTATTATATTGTTAATAAGAGATTTTGTGGGTATTCCCTGTCTAGCATGGTGCCTGGCATTTAGAATACATCCAGCATTATTTCTATGTGTCTGTCATCTATTTCCAGCTTTCTCGCGTTTAGCACTATTGATGTTTTAGATCAGCTAATTCTTTGGTGTTTGTGTGTGTGTGTGTGTGTGTGTGTGTGTGTGTGTCCTGTGCACAGGATACTGAGCAGCATTCCCAGCCTCTGTCCACTGCAGCACAGTAACATCCTCTTGAATACTTGTGGTGAATATGCTTCCAGACATTGGAGGGAAGAACTGACCCCAGTTAAGAATCACTGTTATTTATATCTATACAGTACTTCTATCTATATATTTACCTTTAGAAGAAATAAAAGAATAAGGGCCGGGGATTTAGCTCAGTGTTTCCGCCGCCTGCCTTGCAAGCACAAGGTCCCGAGTTTGATCCCCAGTACCAAAAAAAAAAAGAAAAAGGAAAGAAAGAAATGGATTTTATTATAAAACATCCAAGCTTAAACCTGCCATGACCAACTAGGAAGGGGAGAAAGACTAATGTGATTTGTTCATATTATAGCATGCATAACATATAATGATAAATTATAATAATATGTAATACATCTAAGATAATTTTGAGATATCCCATGCTTCCTTCCCTTGCCTTCGATCTACTACCATTCTCCGGCCTGCCAGGTGACAATAAACTGTCGCTCTGCACACCAGTTTCAGGTATTGCTTAGAATATAAATTTGAATTGTTTTGCTGAATCAAGTTAATGATCCATAGCAGATCATAATAAATCTGAAAACCAAAGCTTCTTTGTTATGTGAGAAATAAGATTTTTGCAGGGGAGATAGGATTTTTTTTGACATTTAGAAAGCTTTTTAAATATCAAGAGCCAGAGCCCTGATTGGTTTATACTGTAGAAATACAAAAAAAAATGGACTAATGAGATTTAATTTCTGGCACTAGAGTCCTATTCTATTTTCCACTTGAAACGGAAGAGTTAGCCTTGTGGAGTGTCCTGGCCCATTACAGGGCAAACAGAGTGGAAGAGAAATGAAGGAAAGGTCTTAACTGGCTGGCCTCAAGTTTTTCTTGGCCACTCCTTGATGAGGAGGAAATTGGTGATGCTCCCATGTGGGCATGAGTGGTATGGATGAAGTGGTTGAAACTGGAGAGCTGAGAACATGCTAAGAAGAGTGTGTGTGTGGTGTAACTTTTGACAAGGGGTCCCATCCCAGAGGCTGCTATGAAGAGGGAATTGCAGCCTGGGTCAGTGAAAGGATGAGGCTGAATTGCAGAGCCTGGGTGGGAAATAAGTTAGCAGTGATAGTCAAGGGCATTGGCCAGGCCACTTCTATCCATGCTCTACCAATGAATTAGCCTTCCCCCACTGCCTTCCCACAATCAGACCACTCTTCTTAGGATAACTGCAGAGATCAGTAGAAGTAGAAGAGCAATTCTCAAATAGGTTGGATTTAAGCTCTAAATGGACCACATTTTGAACAGGTGAATTAATAAACAAAGCTTATGCTATGTGGAAATGAGGGCTACAATTGAGTTTGGTGATGAAGAAATAGAAAAGAATACATTTATACACATTAGTGATATAAACTTTAATATTCTAAAAATATAGAATTTATTAAAATAGCTAAATCCAAAGAAATGATGAAGAATAACATAATTAAGAGATGACTAACATTTGTACAGTCATAATCTCAGGATCTAAAAGAGTATCTGGCAACCTGAAAGATTTCAATACATTTTCTTGGATGAAGGCACAAATGCTAAGGAAAGAACATCGAGCATAGTTCGTAAAAGTACAGGCTGTGGAGTCAAATGACCTTTTTTTTTCCAATACTGAGGATTGAACCCAGGGACTTTATACTGAGCTATAACCCCAGCTCTCTTGCCTTTTTATTTTTTATTTTGAGACAGGATTCACTAACACACTAAGTTGCTGTTACAGTTAGAGCTAAAATGTTTCCCAAAAGTCTCATTAGCTCAGAAGGTGATTTAACCATGGGGATGTGGCATTGGGGTCTATGTGTGGTCCCTGGCCCCTTCCTCTCTGGCATTGTTCTTCTGCTCTGCTTGCTGGCTTCCATGAACTAATCTTTCTTGTTCCTCTATGCCCTTCTGCCATGATGCTTCTGTTCTGGCTCCAGCCAGCCTACCACGAACTGAATCCCCTGAGACAACGAGCCAAATTAAACCTTTCTTCCTTTAATTTGTGAGTCTTGGGTACTGTGTCTCAACAGTGGGAAATCTGAACAACCCAGTAGCTCCCCAGGCTAGGCCAACTTGGATTACTCCAGCCTCAGCCTACTAGACTGTTGGGATTATAGGCGTGCACCACTGTGCTTGCCCAGCTGATGACCTGTGTTTTAATTCCCTCTTTATAGCTTCTTTTATGATTTTCAGCAAGTTACTCGATAACTCTGAGCCACTGTTTCTTCATTCATAAAAAGAGGAGAATCACACTACCTCTAGGATTATTATGGGGTGAAATACTGTATGGCAAATGCTCATCTCAAACACTTGCATTCAGTAGGTACTCAAACATTATCATCTAATAAATCATAAACTGAGTGTGGTGGTGCATGGCTGCAATCCCAGCTACTTGGGAAGCTGAGGCAAGAGGATTACTTCTCTCACTTCCTTATTCGTTCATTCACGGATGAACTACATTCAAATTATAAACAGTGATATTGAGCTTTGTAGAACATCAAAGGATGATTCTAGGATCTACTGTGGCCTCACACATCTGAGCCTGAAGAGGAAAGAAGATATCCACAGATAATTCATACATTTGTATTACAAATGTATTATATTTCTATATTTGCTTATACTACATATATATATATATATATATATATATATACTGTAAGCATACATTTGTATATAATATAGATGATACATTAGGTGTTCATGCCACTAGGGCATTTGAGTTGGTCTTTGAGGCATGGACAGAATTTGGCACAAGGAGAAAGTAGTTAAACATGTATTCGTTTTATAAAAACTTAGGCTGCACATATATGCATAACTTTAAACTATTTTGACAGATAATTTAATCGTCATGTTTCTTAAAATTTCATTACCTTCTCTGCTCCTCTGACCATTCAAAAATGTGGTATCTGAAATATATATATTTTAATTAGGCTAACAAAATTATTTTGTGAAACCACTTCTAACAACAATTGGGGTGTACTGATGAAATGGAAAACTGGGACTGGGATTCATCTATCTAAGTCATCTAAAACCCTGAAACCAAGAACATTTTCCCAAAGAAATAGAATCTGTAGCTCTTTCTGCATTCTTTGACTCAATATTTCCTCTTGTAACATATGGATAATATTATTTGTCTCCCTGAGGTGTGTGGCTATTACAGGAGTTTCTAGGACAATTTGTTCAAGTACTCTAATGAGCCCTATGTATTTGAAATCAGTGCAGAAGATCTTTCTTCCATGAACAGTCCAATCCAGAGTTCAGAGTTTAGTTCATCCATCACAGCATAAAGGGCCTCAGCAGAATCTAGCCAGTGGATGGAGGGTGAACTACTCACCCATAGTCCCTTGAGGGAAGTTGGCAACTAGGTTGGCCGATGGCTTGGAAGGCTAGGAATGGCTGTGGGGAGGATGGTCTCAAAGGGAAGGTGAAATGAGATATATATGAGAGAAAGTCCAGGTACCAAGTGTGAACATGTTTCACTGGAAGGTAGCTTTGGAAGTTAAGAGATTAGAAATCGGGGGGATTTAAGAGTTAAGCCTAAATGTGGAAATTTGTAAATTCTAGTTATGTTTCAAAATCAGCTTATAATAAGTGACACAAACAAAACAGAACCACTTAAGTAACGATAAAAGAGTGAGAGCCACATAATGAACCAAGGGAAGTGGTGAGATTAGAAACCAAGTGCAGCCAAGTCATTAGAATTGAAAAGGATGATTAGTTGCCGAGAGTCAAGGTAGCCAAGGCAGAAAGAAAAACAAGACAAGTTACATAGTTTCCATAATGTACAGAAGGAGACTAACATTTCGCTTGCATTGAGATATAGATATTTTATTTGATGGGTCTTATGGTAGGCAGAACACCCCCCACTGAAGATAACCATGTCCTAACCTCCGGACCTGTGAATGCTATCTTGTATGGCAAAAGAAACTTCACAGAGATTATCAGTTAAGGATCTTACGATGAAGAGATGGCCCTAAATTGTCATGTTGGGTCTAAGATAATCGCAAGAGTTCCTACGTGGGAAAGAAAGAAGCAGAATGCTCAGTCAGAGAAGAAGCTATGATGACAGAAGCAGAGGTCAGTGATGCCACTGTTGTAAGGTGGTCATGGGCCAAAGAATGCAGCAACCTCTAGAAGCTGGGAAGTGGAAAGAAGCAGATTCTCTTTAGCTCCCTGAAAAAGCCGGTCCTGCTGACAACGTTCATTTTAGCCTAGTGAGAACCACTGCAGACTTAGGATCTCCAGAATTATAAAATAAACATATTTTGCTCTAGTTACTAAATCTGTGTTAATGTACTATGGCAACAATAGAAAACAAATACAATTCTTCATCATAGACTGAGACAAAAACAATTAAAATATAGACTATGTAGCACCATCTCTTGGTCATTTCTCTTGGACTAAAAATAGTAGAGCTGAGTTTGGTAACTTCTTGACAAGTCTAACTGGATGTAAGAAGCCCAGTACAATGGAATCGTCTTAGGTGATAGTATACAATCCAGATTCTTAAATCCTTCTCCAGCCCTGATACACAGATTCTGTGGCTAGGACTCAAGAATCTGCATTTTCATGTGCATTTGTATTAGTTCCAACTGTTGCATACAAATTATCAAAACTTTAGCAGCTCAGAGCACATATATTTATTATTTCAGGTTTTGTGCATCAGGAATCTGGATAGTTTTACCTAATTCTTCTGCTTCTTGGTCTCATGAGGCTGCGGTCCTGTCATCTGCTGAGGTGATATCTGATGATTTGATTCCTTCTAAGCTCACTTTGGCCATTGGTAGAATTCAGTTATTCAAGGGCTTTTTGACCAAGGGCCTGGGTTCTTTACTGGGTATTTGGATACTGCCTTTAACTCCTTATCAAGTGAGCCTCTCCAACATAGGAGTTGGATTTATCAAAGCCAGTAAGAGAGAGTCTTCTAGAAAGACAGGGGCTAGAATCTTTGTAGTGTAATCATGGAAATGACATCTCATCACCTTTACAATATCCTATTGGTTAAAAGCAAGTCATAGGTCCCACACACATCTGAGGTAGCATCTACAGAGTGGTAACACCAGGAGGAGAAGATCACTGGGGTCATCATAGAGCCTGTCCACTATGAAACAGCAGATGATTCTTGAATATAACCAAGCTGGGAAACACTAACTTAGGAAAATCATGATTAGAAGAAATCAGCTATTCCAGTTGGTCTTTGACAGGAAGCAATTCAAGACTGTGACTCTGGTGATGTCTCAGTTATATTTTCAATAACAAATGCTGTGGGTTAGCACAGTGTCTGGAAGGTGGCTTTACAATTACTCCTAAGGCCCTCTATGCTGCCAGTTCACTTGCTCATTGTCCCCACACTGACCTCAATACCCCAGAAGGACAGCTTAGGGGAGAGGAGTGAAAGAAAGAGGGATAAGAAGTTGACAGAGTAAGAGTGGGTCTCTATGGAATCCAAGAGTTTTTAGTATTTTATTTTCTTGTCAAAAAGTATAAATTTTTTCCTGTCGAAATATAAAGAGAATCTATTTCCCAATTTATACAACTGACTTTAAATACTGTCCCATTTCAAGATCCATCACATTCTAATCAGATATTAAAATGTTATCCCGGCAGAAACATTACCTTGTGTTCACCAAGCCCTCCTAGGCTCAAATCTAAACATTTCTAAGCCCCTTTACAGGTGAGTAAGGCCAGGGAGTAGAGTCGGCCCATGGCAAGTGGCCTGGCTCCTGAAACCTCTTATATGGATGGCTCTTGAAACTCTCTCTTCACTCATTTCCTGGCCAGATGTTGAGAACACAGCGAAGACCTCTGAGGCCTTAGGAATGGCACTACCACTAGATGGAAAGAACCTGGAGCCCCAAACAGCTACATGGACTCCTCTTTCACGCTCACTGATCAACTGCACTGGCGCCAAATGCAAGTGTGAAATGAACAATTTCTGGGTGAAGTCTCTGCTCCTTATAGCACCTGCTGTTATATACTTTGACTAAAACATTTGTACTATCTTATTTTATGGTCCAGATGTCACATGTTGGATGCGCAGAGGCATATAATAGAATTGGTCATGGGAGTGGTGTTTGGGTGTATTTCCTTGGTGTTCTTCCCCTTGAAAGGGTACATTAGCAAGGGTCATTCCAAACATCAATTCTCTATCTATGGAAATTCAGGTCTTTGCTCAGTGAGTCTTTATAACAGGATGGGGCTTCCTGTTCTGATTCTGACACCAATTTTAAGGCAGCTGGGTGCCTGGAATTACCACATTCCCACCAGTCTGAACTGAAGTAATGAACCTGCTTACAATCCCCTGCTGCATTGCTGTAACCTATGCACCACCCTCACCAGACAGCTTTGGCACTGACTGCAGCCTGGCTCAAGCACATTTTGCTTTGGAAACCATATAGTAGGATGCTGGTTTCCTCTTGAGGAGTCAGTGACTACTTGGGCTCAGTTTTTTTTTTCTGCATCAACACGCTAGTCCGTGCCATTAAAGTGCCAGCCTCTCTTGAGTCAAAGTCCAAAATGTATGTTTTTAAAAAGAGAAAAGAAACTTTGATGTCATCAAATAGTAAAAGTCTCAATTTTCAATAATGTAGCTCTTGGAAGATGCAATTATTGGAAAATGCACTGCTTCCCATTGGTTATTTTTTACAATAGTGATATTGTAATAAAATAGAATACTCTGATAATAATGACACGCAATGTGTGTTGAGCTCTGTGTTAAACATAAATTATGTCATATAATTTTATTTAAATGTCTAGGTAAGGTATTAGTATTGTATTGCCACACACTAGTGAGAAAAGTGAATCTCAGACAAATAAGTTGCCACAGAGCTAATAGGAGGCAAAGCAAGTTCCAAATGCAATAGTGTCATCTGGGTAGGCATACAGGGAATACATAGATTTTAAAACATGTGTGTTTTTAAATACATACTATATATATATATATATATATATATATATATATATATAGTCTGTGGTCCTTCCCACAACAACCCTAGCATTATGATCGAATATCTCTCGACTCCATGCTTGCCAGGGGACCCAGGGGCCATAGAGATGATTTGGATGGATGGCCCTGGTGACAAACTCTTAGAGCCTATGGTTTGCATGTCCAACATGCTCGAGTCTTTGACCATCACCTCTCCCACAATGATTGCAGATGAGCTCCTGAAAGTGAAGAAATTCTCAAAGGATTTTGCACAGGAGAGTTAAAAGCTTCTTCAAGTTGGCCATGGTGAAAGTGGGAAGTAGACTGGAGCAAATCCAAGATATTCCCTAAGTCAGGGGCCAGACAGGGCTCCAGGGCACTCTATAGTGACTCTGGCCATTCCTCTGCCATCTGGCTGCCAGCCAGGCAGTGGAAGGAAGGCCTTGCAGCACAGATGCTCTGCTGCATGCTCTGCCCTGGGTGGACACTGGCTCTTCCTACTTCTCTCTCCTGGATGCTTACTGACTCCTTTCACTGCCCCTCTGTGTCTTTTCTTTTTTCACCCTTTTTTTGGTTCCCCTAAATTAATGCTGCTTTGACTTTTTGTCTTGCATATAAATAAAGAAAACCATTTAGAAATGTCAAGGAGGGGGAGCAGCCAGGCCCCAGCCCCTGCTCCTTTTAGGCCCAACTTCGGCCCCTTGAGAACAGACTGATGAAAGTAAGAAAAGCCATTCCCATCCTCCTAGTTTGCATCCAGGGCCTGCATTTTCCTTGCAGGAGGAGGAGATGGTTTCTGTAAGCACAAAGCTGCTTTGATCAGGTGAAGACAGGCAGGCAGTCTTCACTGCTGCCTTCTCTTTGTGAGTGTGAGAACTCTGAGCCCAGTCACTGCTCCCGGGCCTTGTCCTGGAGATTTCTAATAAATCCTTTCCCTTCTTGAAAAAATATTCAACAGTCACTGTATATTGATTGCACCTGTATGTAACTATATAATGAATAGACTTTAAACAACACAGATATGTGTGTATAGGTGCATGTGTATTTGTAATAGAATTTAAACCAGAAGTGTTTGTATATTTATATGCATCAAATATAATTTAAACCATATATTTACCAAGAAAAATGTACTTTCTCTGTTGTTCCCTGTGAGTTAAATCATATCTTAAATTCCATAAAATAAAGCCATTAAGTAGTAAATGCCAAAAAATTCAAATAATTTTGCTTCGACCCAAAAGGAAAGCTCTCCGTGTCACTCTGTAAGTTTCTGTGTCCAGATTTCCAAATGCTATTGTCGACAAAGTCTGCTCAACATACCATTCTATGCTTATCTTCTTTCCGTAATTCCCTAATAAGTTTATTTGGAACCACGACTTGTTATTTCAAGCTCCAAGATCTTCAAATCCAGCATGAGAAATCTGGGTTGGCTTCCATCTGCCTCTTAACTCTTGTCTCTTACTAAAAATCTTGTAATCCAATTTGAGCTTACATTTTACTCAGTGCTCTGTCAGGCGGCATGGAATTCAGTTTGTTCATTTGTTTCTCAAGTGCGTGGGCTCAAAAATGCCTTGCTATTGTCAAAGCAAATAGTGTGACTTGAAGACTTATAAGGAATTAAATAGAAAAGAAAGAAAACAAGGCTCTATTAAGTTCAATAAGTCATCTCTCACTTTTTCTTATTTAAAAGGCAGCAGAATATGACTGTATTTCCAACATGTTAGAACTTTAAAAAGATCTTTTGTAAATGAGAAATTTTCCCAGGTTCTCCATGGATAATTCTCAGGGGTACAGGGATAGCATATGATATTCCCAAGAAGATAAATTGATCAACAGGCAATGCCAAGCATCCTTCTTGCTACCTCAACTTGCCTGTGTTATGAAGCTTCACATCTACAACACATTAGAGTGCCAGATGCATTTGTTTTTCTCTGGACAAAACTCATAGCTTACACTGCTGTTTCCAAACATCTCTCTCAAGATACTTTAAGCAGAAGAAATATCTTGCTTTAAATCAAGTGTCCCAAGTCTTAGCTTAAAATTAGTGATGTGCTGAGAACATTTTTGTGGAACAGAACTCTACAACATCTGCCTACCAACTGCAGAAATGTAAATGCAGAGAGTAATTTTTTTTTTTTCGTACCAGGGATCGAACTCCGGTCTTTGCACTTGCACAGGAGGCGGCAAAACCACTGAGCTAAATCCCAGGCCTGATCATATCAGAAAGGCAGGTGATTCTGATCTCTTAGAAGAGAAAAGGCAACATAGCAAAAAGCTGTCAAAATAAAGCAGGAAAGAAACAGTACCTTGAGAGTGTTCCCCCTCTTAACCCTACCCTAAATATCCCTTGTCCCCCATCCCAAATTCTTAAAAGTTGTTTTACAATTCAGAACTCCAAGCAGGCTTCTCATGTTCATGTTGTGGCTTCTGACCTCCCAGCCGACCCACCGATAACCCGGCGTAAACTAGATTAACTAACCATATGCTGAAAGGTTTGACCACCCCTTGGGGGGTATCAGACTACTTGGAGAACTCTATGTCCTGGCAGGAGAAACATAGTCTAACACAATTTTCTTATCACTGCATGGATTTCAGGGGCCTGGGAAAAATGGATCTTCTTACTTGTTTTATCAAACTCCATCAAAACAAGACTAGGTGTCACCCAAACAACCAATCAGAGCCTGGATTTTATTGTGTCTCAAGGGGAAAACAGAAAGATCATTGATATTTTCTTGGCTCTAAAGCTACCTCAGGGGGACCTCACAACTTAAATATTCCTCAAGGGAAACTAAATGTCACTGTACTTGATGTGGAAAGGAGTATTAACTCAAGAACCCAGATATCCTTATTCTTGCTTTGGAAAATTGATTGAGAAATATGAAGAAAGTTGTGTTCGACAGACATTGTACTACAGTTGTTTTCAGTGCCTCCGTACATTTTAGTCTAAAGTATTGAGCTAATTCTCAATGCCTCCTTTCTGATCCAAGAAAATTAGTATGCAAAAATTCTCTGCATTATCATCAGCAGAGAGCTACTACTCAATCTAAAGCCATTGACCGTGGGGTAACTTCCCCTCCAAAGCCAGAGACCTCTGTCTTCCAACAAAGCAAGCATCCAGTGCCAGGATAGCAAAGAACCATGAGCTTTTTTCAATGCCTCTTGGTCAAAGTGCAAAATTTTTCAGTCATCACAGCCGACTATATTGACTTTAATGGTTTCAATCACTTCTTTACTTTTTATTCCCAATACCCTTTCTTTGGTTGAAGCTACCATCTTGTCTTCTTTGCATTACCACAGTTTTTTTTTTTTCTTTTTGTTTTGGTGAAGTTTGTTTAGGTGTGATTTACATATCACCAAATTTGCTTACGTATGCATACACCTCCATGATTTTTTAGCAATTTCACAGAATTGTACAACCATCACCTAAATCCAGTTTCTGAGCATTTCTATTAGCCCAAGGAGATGTCTAATGCTTATTTACAGTTAATCTCCATTCTCACCCCAGGCCCAGGGGGCAATGAATCTACTTTTCATATCTGTAGATTTGCCTTTTCTCAGGCTGGGGATTTAGCTCAGTGGTTCTGCCACCTGCCTCAAAAGCACAAGGTCCTGAGTTCGATCTCCGGTACCAAAAAAAAAAAATGTAAGATTTGCCTTTTCTAGTTATTTCATATAAATGGAATAATTTAATATGTGGCCTATTGTGCTTGGCTCCTTTCACTTGGCATAATGCTTTCAAGGTTAATCTATGTTAATCTATGAATTAGTACGTCATTCCTTTTTACAGCTGAGCAATATTCCATCGTACAGAGAGACCACATTTTATTTATCAATCTATTGATGGACATTTGGAATTGTTTCCACTTTTTGGCTACAATGATTGATGTTGCCACACATTTCATTTCCAAGATTAGAGTTACTGGGTCCGATAATGAGTTTATGTCCTGCATTCTCTTAATCGTATGTTTATCATATCTTGACTCATTTCAAGACTTTCTCTCATATATGGTCTATTGAAAGTTCAAATCCAGGCCTTATTTAGCCTGGTTAAAATGTTACAGGGGGTTACTATAATTCTTGGGTTAAAGCCAAAAACTTTGCCACACTCTTTATGGTGACTAACACTACATAGTTTCACTTCTGCAACCTCTAATCTCTGTTTTGCCGACTTCACCTGGCTCCTTCAACCTTCTCTATATCAACCAAACTAAATTTTAGTTTTTGAACTACACTGTACTCTTTTAAGGCTTTAGCTTGGCCTATTCCCTCTGCCTAGATATCTCCTTATACTGGTTAGTGGTTATTACTGCACAATTCATATGCCTGCTGGGGGTGTCAGCTAAAAGAGAGGAGACTCTTTGATGCCAGAAGGAGGACTATTCAGGATGCATTATTGCCAATGGTTTCCATATGGATTGTTCTTAAAATATTTTGCTGTTGAATCATTCTTTCAGTGCACTCTATTGTAAAGATTGGGTGGTAGCGCTTAATTTGATTAACAGAAAATCATAATCCATCTAGGGTGCTAAGTCTCTTCAAATAGCTTAACCTCTTTCCCAATCTAGCTGATGGTATATTTCCCAAGCTACTATTGCTAGATCTATTTGAGAAACAATTCTGGATGTATGATCCCTAAGTTCTATTATAGAAATAGGTTTCAGACAGCCAATCAGCAGACTCTAAGGCCAGGCCAAATCTGTAGGTCCAAAGGCCACCTCCTGGACATCTGAATTCCTTGTATTGGTAATCAATGTATATTCAGCATGCATTACCTATGGAGCATGGCCCTATATGCTCTGTTCCCAATAAGTAGGAGACTTGGAATGAACTTTCAGTTACTTTATGATGTAACTATTGCTGTGTGTCGAATAGGTGTGCTTTTTCATATGAACTTAGAGTCACCTGCAAGGACGTAGTATTATTATCCATTTGCATGACTGAAAATTATCAAAGCTCAGATCTCAGCTCTAACTACTTTATTAAAGCCATTCAAATTTGTCATGAGCTAACTTTTTAAGACTACGCAGAAGAATGGATGACATTTTCAAAGTGCATATTATAAAATGACAACAATATTAGATTTGTGAAGCATCTGTAATAATTTATCACAAATTTAGTGGCTTAAAACAAAGGGAATTTATCATTTTATAAATCTGGAAAAAGAAAGTCTGGATGAATCTCACTGGGCTCAAATCAAGATGTTGTTTGGAGCCAGGCATGGAGACACACATCTGTAATGTCAGAACTCTGGGAGGCTGAGGCAGGAGGATCCACAAGTTCAAGCCCATACTGAGCCATTTAGCAACTTAGAAAGACCTTGTCTAAAATTTTTTTAAAATGAAAAATAAAAAGGCCTGGGGATGTAGCTCAGCATGAAAGCCATTCCATCCCAGTGCTGAGAAAAAAAAAGATTTAAAAAGATGTCTTCAGGGCTGTGTACTTTTTGGAAGGTCTAGGACAGAATCCATTTCCTTGTCTCTTTCTGCTTCAAGGGGTGGCCTACATTCCTTACCTAATAGCCCATCTTTCATCTTTAAAGTCAAATGATGGTTGAGTCTTTCCACAATTGCATCCCTTTGACATCAATTTGACCCCAAGATTTCCTTCTCTAACTCTTCTGCCATCCCCCCAGTTATAAGAACTCTTTAGATTACATTGGGTTTACCTGGACTGTCACATCTCAAGATCCTTGCCTAAACTATATGTGTAAGGCCCTTTCCCCACATCAGATTTTAGGGATTAGGATATGGACACTTTGGGGGCCATTATTCTTTCTACTACAATATTTATTGAATAATTATTTAAGGTTTTAGCAATTTTTGTCATTGCTGTTATAACATTAGAAATGGTAGAGATAAAAAACTTAAAAAATATCCTCTGGCTGATTTTAATTTTTCTCCTGAGGCTTAAAAAAACTAGACACACCGTGTTGCCTCAAAGATACAGTCTATTGCCTTAAAATGGGGGTAAATAGAACCACTTAAAAGGATTTAATTTTTAAAAGTTTAAATGATTAATAAAAGCAAAATTCTTGGTACAGAAAAAGTACCCCAAAATAACCCTCTATGCATTGCATATCGTTTTTGCACATATTATTTTCCCGAGGTTGAGAAGAATATTTCAGTTGCAATAATTATAACCATATAGGTTTCAGACGTCATTTTGTGATTTGGAAAGCTTCATGAAATAATTTCATAGTTTGCATCCTCTCGTCTTGAAAATTAATACAGAAGAGATACATTATTTTAACCTACATATAATTTTTATTTAAGTAGCTTAGGGTTTGGCGAACAGGAAATAGAAAATTTTTTTGTGTTTTTGTGGTGGAAGCTGGGGATTCTTACCCAAATTCACAAGCCAAGTATCATCTGTGGTTATTCATTTCGGCAACAGAGAAGACAATTGGAAAGTCTGAAGAAGGGCAGTGTGTACTTCTTAGCACCATTGACTATCATAGCCATGCCACTATACTGAAGAGAAAGAAGTGGCTAGCAAACCAAACTTGAATTAATCAAAAAAAATAACTGTTTCCAAATCAAAGAAAAGGAATAACATAAAGAGTAAGGCACCCAATTTTGTGGTGGTATGTTCTAATGGAGGGCAAGAAGGAACTAATACCGCAGGTGAGTCAGTATCCAAGAACTGTGCATGCAGAGATGGTAAATGTTATTGTGATGATGATGTGCTGTGCTCTATCTGGGCCAGAAGAAAAGCTGTGCTAAGGGAAGATATCTCTGGGGAAGGGACATGAGAGCTCTTGTTTGATGATAAGTGATTTATCCTGAGGTTTTTGAGAGCCCAAATCCCTGATTTCCAGAGCTGGGTATGTGCACTACTGAGGGCAAGCAAGAGAATCTATTGGCATACAAGGAAAAGGATCTTAAACTATCCATTTTTATATATTTTATCTAGGACATAAGAAAGAAATTAAACTGTGCTAATGTAGGGGAGGAAAAGATTTCTTTCCTAGCTCATTGCTAAGTTTGTGGCTGAAGCCTTTATAACAAAATAGATTAAAAAGAGAAAACCATGTACATTTTATTTAGTATAAATTTCACACAATACAGAAGATTTTAAAAATGAAAGTTCAAAGAAACAAGTGAATTTGTATATATTTTTGTTTAGGTTTGACCAAGAATGGACATACAGGAAGAATTATGGCCAGAGGACAAAAAGATAAAATCTAGTGGTGATAAACTGGGGGAAATTTAGCAAGGCCTCTTCAGATTCTTCTCTGCGTTCTCATGTATTCAGAGATAAGGGGGTTTCTTTCCTTCTAGTGTAGGGAAGGTATTGCTCAAACGAGGATCTTGGAAACTTCTTTTTTTTTTTTCACAGAGAAAATAGTTTTATTTGTATATCAAAGAGTAAGAAATGAAGACATAACAAGGTTACCAGAGCTGAGGACATGGAAAGCTGCAGATGACTGATCCCTGCCCCATCAGCCTGTCCTGGTCCCACACCAGCAGCTCCGGTGCTCAGCAACCTGGCTAAGCACACGTCCAGTCAACGGAACTGAGGTTCCCTCCCATCAGTCCTCCATGTCTTTCCCTCCCATTTGCCCTCCTTCTTTTTCTCTGGGCTGCGAACATGCTGGTGCATGGCTCTTCCTCAGAAGCTGGTTCTGCCTTAATGTGTTTCTGTGTTTCTTTTTATCCTTTTTCTTTTCTTCTTCACAGATGTCTCCCCTTCTACCACTACCACTTTTTCCTCTTCTTCCTCCTCCTCTTCCTCCTCAATTTTAATTTTAATCTTGGCTTGGGGATCTTGGAAACTTCTTGATGGGAGAAGGGTGGGAGAAGGGCAGAGAGTGACCTTCCTAGACTTTCTATGACCTGATTCAAGCGAGAAAGGTGGCAGAAAAATGAGAGTGACCCTCCTGCTTCTGCTATATCCCAAATACCAAAGTCATATTTTGGGGTAGCGTGCCCGGAACCCTGTCGCTAATATTTAAATTTTTACATTGACACCCTACACTGAATGTTTATATCAGATACACATCCACACTCTGAAGTACTGCAATACACTGCATTATATAACAAGATATTTAAGTCAGTTGATAGAGTGTATTATCTAATTTTAACTAGAATAAAGTTCACACAGTGGGCCAGTGGTTTTATAAGCTTTCTGTGAGGAAACTATGGTTTGAGAAAATACCATTAATTCAATCTCAAGTTAACAATAAGAGAATGTCAGAAGTAATACTTTCTTATTCTAGACACACTATCATTAGCCACATTATGATTGTCTGTTCATAGTTGAAGAGAATTTAACCACAAATATTTAACACTATCAAGAAATCCATATAGACAGGTGTGATGACTGATGCCTGTAATCCTGGCATTTAGGTGGCTGACCAGGAAGATCATGAGTTTGAGGCTCACCTGATCCACATAGCAATACTATCTCAAGAGAAAAAAAAGAAAGAAAAAAGAAAGAATCCATATAACATATGTATTGACAACTACTTCCATTATAGACAAGCCTTAACCTAAGAGTGAATTGGACCTTCACCTATAATAATGTCGTCAACAAACAGTCCATTTAAAATTTATTTACTTACTTCATCTTTTCTCCATTACATCTGTTTTATAATATGTAAAATGTTCCTGGTTCATGAATATAATTTATAAATTGATATGCACATATTTAGAATACATGTGAATGTACTCCTACATATGCATAATTGAACACAGTTCTTCATCATGGTTCTGAACTGCTCACAGTTATGGCCCTTATCAGTAACTGTCCACAAGTATGAATGAGGCAAACCAGCTCTAAACCCTGAAACTGATTTTTAAACATGATGTGAAGTTTTAAGCACAGTTAACATGCCTAGAGTCATATAACCCAGTAGAATCTAAATAGATTGACCATACCCTACTGCTTTGGAAGGAACATCCTGAATGCAACTAGAAGGTTCACAAAGTCTTGCCCGTGCCTGAGGCAATGTTATAGTTCCTGTGTCTTTAGTGCATATGTGATGATGGTCACAGTTCCTTTGCAAAATCATCATTCAAAAACAGAGTTCTATGAGCATATACAAGATCCAGTCATAGACAAATTTGTGCATGTGTGTGTGTATGTGCATACACTCATAAACACACATGAACCCAAGTGACATCAACAAAGGATTCCTTGGGCCCCTTGTGATCACATGAAATGATTTTGAGATGCTTAGGTGCCTGTCTTTGTTTAATGGTGGGTGAAGTATTTCATAAAAGAGGTTGTTATTTTATTTAGCCAATATACACTAAAAATAAGAATGTAGCTAATAACATATTTAGAATTAGAAGAGTTGTCTTACTTTGTCACTGGATCAAATACCCCAGATCCACAATTTAAGGGAAGAAAGATGTATTTTGGCTCATAGTTTGTAGAGGTTTAAATCCACAGTCAATTGGCTCCAAGGCAGAATGCTATAGCTGAAGGGTCTGGGCAGAGGAAAGCTGCTCATCTCATGGTGACTAGGAAGCAGAGAGCCAAGGGTGGGGCTAGGAAGGGAGATATAATCCTTCTGAGCCATGCCCACAGTGATCCATCTCCTAACAGCAAGTCAGCAGTAAGCCCCCATAATCTAATCACCTTACAAAGGTCCTGCCTATAATCCCATGAGGTTTTAGGGAAGAGCAGGTACAACCCATACATTCTGCCCCTGGCTCCCAAAAGACTCATGTTCATCTTTTTATGCAAAACGCATTTAGTTCACCTCTGAGAGTTACCATAGTCTTTACAGTTTCAGCATTGCTAAAGAGCCAAGTCCAAAGTCTCAAAAGAGACTCAAAGCAAGCTCTTAGCTTGAGCCCTTGTAAAAAAATTAAAAAGGAAGTTAAACACTGTCAAGATATAAGACACAGGGTAAATATTTGTATTCCAAAATGAAGAAATAAGGGGGATATAAACCAATGGTACCAAAGCAAGACTAAAACTCAGCAGGGCAAACATTAAATCCTATAGCTCCATCTCCAGCACCCTGGGCAAGTTGTAGCAAGATGTGAATTCTAAAGGGCTTGGGTGGCCCTGCCCCTATAGCACTCTCATAGCCTCTCTCTTGGGTTGGCTTCTCTCACTTCTTGCAGCTCTCCCTGGAAATTCCACATTCTTGGCTTCTCCAACTTTCTGGGGTCTCCACTGCCCTTGTTTCTCACTCTCACAGCTTCACACACTGCCCTCTCTGGAGCACACTCTCTGTTCGAGAGAACACTGTCTGTTCTCTTCTAAAACCTAAGTGGGAGCCTCTCTGACCTAATAACTCTTATATTCTGCATGCCTGTAAAACCAGCACCATGTGGAAGACACTAATGTCTGCTGATGGCTCCAGTAGTAGAAAGGGCCTTTTTTGCATCATGGTTGCAGTGGCCTTTTAGTCCCTAGATAGCTGACCATGGTGAACACAATCCCAGGACTCCAATTTCCTAGGCAGTCTTTCTCCAGCACAGTGTTGTGGAGCTCTCTTCTCAAAGCAGTCTTTCACTTTTGTGATTTTGAGCCCGCAAAGGATGGAGTCTTGCAGATTTTTTATTTGCTCCTAAGCCTTTTTCCTACTGCCCTCATCCAAAGTACGTGGCTTCTTTGTAATGCTAATGTTTTCAGCAACCAAACTCTCTGTTCTGCTCCATCTTTGCAGGGGGTGGGGGGGGCTGACTTTACAGAAGCTTCGTTTCTGGTGAAACTCAAAACTTTTAAAATCACTCAGCTGTGCTGTTTGGTCTTGGTTCTCAATATACAACTGGCTAAAAGCCCCCCAAGGGCAGCCATGCCACAGCCTCAACTTTGGACTGCCTTGAAATTTCCTCTCTCTTATCTGTTAGTCTGCCATCCTTGATCTCAGTCTTCCACAAAGTCTCAGGACATGAGCAAAATGTAGACACATTTTCTGCCACAGCATACCGCACCCGGCCTAGAGTCCAGCCATCAGTGGAGTCCTTGTTCCGAACTGAAACCTCCTTAGCCTGGTCTTTACCATTTGCCTTTTAATCAGCATTCCGGTCTTCTGTGCTCTGACCAGAATCTTCCATCAAGCATGGCTGACAGCATTTTAGGGCTGCTTCTCCAGCCACCATCTCCAAACAGTTCCAGATTCCTTCCTTGAGCCAGTTCCCAAAGCGTCTGTACCGCATGGTGAGCCATTGTCACAGCAACAACCCCACTTCACTGGTATCAAAATCTGCCTTAGTTACTTTCTTTCTCACTGGAACAAAATGCCTGACACCCACAATTCAAAGAAGGAGAGGTTTATTTTGACACACAGTTTGTAAAATTTCAGTCCACAGTTGGCTCCAAGGCGGAATGGTATGGCAGAGAAGCATAGTGAAGAGAGCTGAGGAGAGTTGCTCATGGTATGGCATTAGGGAAGCAGAAGGAGGAAATGAGAAAAGTGCTACAACCTTTTGGGTCAGACCCACTAAGCTGCCTCTTCTGATCAGACCCATCTTCTAACAGCAAGTCAGCTATAATGCCCCTAGAATCCCATCACCTCCCAAAGGTCCTGCCGATGATCACATGAGGCTTTAGGGGGACATCGAAATATAAAGCACGAGAGTTAAATGCTATTGTTTTTATTTGCAGTGGTGGGGATGAAGCCCAGGACTTCATGCATGTTAGGCAAGCACTCTACCATTGAGTTATATCTTTTGCCCTTTAAACATTTTTTATTTGGAGACAAAGTCTTGTTAAGTCACTATTTCCCAGGCTGGCATCAAACTTGTGATCCTCTTCCCTCAGCCTTCCAAGTAGCTGGGATTACTGGCTTGCACCACTGGCAAATGTATTTTAAGTGTGTGTATTTTTACTTTAGGGATAATTGCTGAAGTCCTTTGCAATTTTGTTGGCCCTTAAGTATAGACATTTAATGCAACAAGTTCTCAGGTGCTTTAACACTATCAATTACCTATGAAACTTGCAACTGGTAATCTCTAGAGATCTCTTGGTGGCTAGTTTGGGAATACTTCAACATCCACAACAGGGTGCATTCCCAGGACAAAGGGGATGGTGGAAATTCAAAGGTTCTTCACTGTTTCCCTATCCCATATGCCTCATTTTTCAAAGTAATACCTGTCCTAATAAAGGGCTTTTCCCATTTCCTTTTTCTTCTCTTTGGTCCCCTTCTCAGCTAGGCACACACACTTGCTACTAAAAACATAAACTAACCCATTCAAGAAACATGACCGACCAGGTCGGAGCTACTGAAGACTCAGCTGGTCATCAGTTTTCTCTGATCTTTGTTGTATGTTATTCCCATTTTCTATCAATCTCTACAGCGTCCCACATTAAAAAAATTAACAGAAACACCTTATGTAGGTGTGATGGTTAAGTCTGCACCAACTTCCCGGGCTTTGGGATTGACAGAACACACTTCTGAGTGTATCTAGGTGGGTCATGGAGGTGTGACTTCGGGGTCGATATCTAGCCCCTCACCCTTTCCTCTCTGGCATTGATCCCCTGTTCTGTTTCTCAGCTGTCATGAACTAAGCATCTTTACTCTGTCACTCCATTCTGCCATGACGTTTTTGCCTTGGAGGCAGGTGACCATGGACCAGTTTCCCTGAAACTGTGAGCCAAATTGATCCCCTCCCCCTTTAAGTTATAAGTGTCAGGTATTCAGTCTCAACAACAGAAAAACTAACACAGTAGGTAAACATATGCATGTGTGTGCATTTAGATTATGGCATTAAATCTTTTTGAGAAGACAGATGACTTCATGGTAGTGTTTTCAGGAAGTCACTGCTCCAGGCATTGAGTGGTAGTGGTGGTGGTCGTGGTGCTGTGCACGGACATTGGTAGAAAGTGAAGGACTAGGCCAATGGCTGTGAACCTTTCAGAGCTTTCAGTAATACAAACAGCCCACTGCGGGACACATGCCATAGGTTCGCTGCCACTGGACTAGGCCTTCATCGAAAATTACTTTTCCCATACTGTGTATTGATCAGCTTTCCTGTTGCTGAGACCAAGTACCCAATACCTGCAACTTAAAGAGGGAGAAGTTCAATTGGGCTTACAGTTTCAGAGCTTTCAGTCTGTGGGTAGTTCCAAGGCAGAAACAAAATGACAAAAGGGTGTTGTAGAGAAACGTTGTTCATTTTTTGAGAGTTTGGAAGCAGAGCAGGAGAACAGCACCAGAGAGGAAGGGACTAGAGACCAGATATAGTACCCAAGGTCGTGGCTCCCCGACCCACCCGTACACACCCAGATATATATTGCACCATTCCCCTGGGCAACTCTCAAACTAATCAAGTTGACAATCCAGCATACAACCATTGTAGGAAAGAAAATAGGCTTGAAGCTTCTTGAGTTGCTAAACAAATTTTACTTGGAAGCCCATATCAGTTACATGAAACTTATGAAGGTGGCTTGAACCATCTACAAAGTCTGTACATTTGGACCAGATTATTTGTTCCCTGGAAATTCTCTTCTACCTTTTCTCATTTTTATTAAATCTACCCTGAAGGTAGATTCTGGATAGAAGGTCTAGGGAATCTGGGAATCCTAAATCTATTTTAACACAAATGTTTCCAGTTCCTTGATTTTTGCCAAGAAGGAAAAGGATGAGGGTGAAGGCTCATGATCCCTTTGGCCTCCTAATTCTTCTTCCTAGAGACCAAATAAATCACTTCAATCTATGTTGAAGTCCTACTGGACTTCTGCTGGAAGGGACAACTTCCCAGGTGGTTTTCAAACCCCAGTGTCACAGAAACCCAAACACCCCGACCCCTGTCTTGTCATCTCAGTAAACATAACACCACAATAGGATGGTTTAGTTTATTTTTCATGTGGAAGATTTTATTACATTTAAAGTAGACTGGGTACATAGTTCTTTTATGCAGCTTCAGTTTATGATGAGAGTAACCTAAAACACATGATCACATGATAAAGTAATGTAATGGAGTGCTTCAAGAACTCCAAGTGGACACAAGGTTGGAAAGCAATCCTTTGTGTCAGTAAGAGCTGGCCTCACATAATGGTAGATGCTTGCAGACTTCAAATCCAAGGAAATGTGCATTTTCCTCAGGATGTCATTCTCAGCATAATAAACATGGTTCCAAATGCTTTTATACAAATATTATCGCATGCTCCTCCAGCACCACCTATTTGGACAAAATTTAAATCGCCAATCACTATAAGGGAGTTTTATTTTTATGAAGGTAAATTAAAACAAGATTACAGCATTTCTATTCTTCTTGATCTTGCTGTCAGGTCACTACTGGTAACCCAAGTGGAAAAGTCTTAGATGACTTTTGTGGGTGCCTCATTTCCCTAAATATCACTGCCTTTTTTCCTAGCTGGTCCAGACACACATCCTCAGGCCCTCCAGGGAAGGTACACTCTCAGGACTGTCATTTCCACTACCATCAGGGACCTGCCCCAGCACTTAGGAAACATTTGCTAAATGTTCTTGTTTGGTCATAAGTATAATCTTCTCATAACGTACAAATTATTAAGAGGTAAAAGTGCCTCTTGGAAAATATTTTGGGTGACATAGAGCAGAACTGAACTAAACTTGAAATACAGCATTTTACTGGAAAGAGGCTCTATTTGCTCAGTTAGAAGGCTTGATTCATGGTTCTCATTTCTGTCATTCACCAGCTGGGGGAACTAGGACAAACCACTTGAGTTCTCTAAACCTCCTGATTTTCCTAATCTTAAAACAGACTAAGAATATCTCCCCTACTTACTCACAGACTGTGTGTAAGAATTGGATTATTTGTAAAGTGTTTCAGTTGGGTTCCTTATTGGTATACAATGATTATTACTGTATTGAAGAAAGTTAAAGAAGTACTTCTTAGAGATTATTTGGTTAAACAAGTTCATTTTTCAGATGAGTGATGTGAAGCATAGAGAAGAAACTCAATGAGTCTCATAGTTACACAGTGGGCATGTGTTCAAGATACAAAAGAATACAACATTTTCCCTAATATCTACATGAAGCCAGTTTATAAAGCATGGCATGAGTAGCTTTTCTCCAAACCACTGCTTTCAAACATTTTCTGTTCCAGCTCCCTTTTATTCAGAGATATCCCGGGTAGACCCTTCAGTTGCTTGCTTTTTTTGTAGATTTGAAAATGACCAGTTGGTGCAGTCTAATGCTTAAATCTTCTATCCAAGTTATCAGGAACTCTTCCTCCTCACATGGTGAGCCTTGGTCTGAGGAGATTTGAATAGGGAGAGAGCTTTTCTACCTCTTCTTTAAGACCCTCTTCGGTGTTCTTTCTGCCTGTTTCCTGTTCATTCTTAAGGTTAGAAGGAACAGAGTTGGTGGTTCCTGGGGCAGATGTTTCCAGTAAAAGAGGTACCTTTGCACTCCTCTCTGTTGTCTAATTTTGCTTCTCTTCTGAAACTCTGTGTATACATAAGCACAAGCACTTGTTTTGTCCTGTGGTTCATGGAAATATTTTTCCAGAGCCCCTTCAGGATGAATCTTTTCATTATACAGTTCTTATGTCTGAAAGATGCACCTCAGTTCAACCCCTCTTCAAATAGTACCTTTGGTAGTAAGCCACACAACCTCTTGTTGCCAGAGACAACTTACCCAATAGGCAGCCATTATGGATAGAAGTAGTGGCTCAAGTCTAAGTATATTTCTTCACGTCCTTTTGAGTCACAGGAAACCCAAACTTCCTGGCCACATCCATGGTGTATGGTCATGATCTCTTCTTTCCTATCTTTCTTCAGTGATTGTCCTACCCTTACACCCAGAGAAGAAATCAGCAAAAAGTCAACAATGGAATGACATGCCACCCTCTATCTCTGAGAATAACTCTCTACAATCTTTTCCATCACTTGGTTTAAAACTTAGGTGTCCCCTGATGATTTTCTAGTGTATTTCTAGACTTCTGCCTATATAGGTTGAGGGAGGTACTGAAGAGATCACAATTGTATAAGGCCTCCCAACTCTCACTAAGTTCTATGGAATTTGTGACTAGACTATGGGAATATTTGGTGTCTATTATTTGTACATTGAGGTTTTGATCGGCTCAAATCTGTTGTTGAGCCATTCTAGTGAGGTTTTTGTTTTAGTTATTGTACTTTTCAACTCCAGACTTTCTATTGAGGTCTTTTTTATAATCCTGTCTCTTCATTCATATTCTCTAGTGAGACACGATTCTTCTTTGATTTTTTCCTTAAATTCTTTTATTGGTACATTTTAGGTATACAATACATTTACATCTATCATTGGGTGCTTGTACCTGTACACGATGTGTCTTGTGTCTTATTTTTTTCCCCACTACCTGTGAGCCCTTCACTCCCTCCACCCTTCCCTATTTACATAGACTTTAATTCGATCTTTTTTCTTTCTCATAATTTTTCCTTTCCCTTCTTCATTTTTCCCCTTCCCCACCCAACACCCCTACCCCTTTGGACCTTTTCCTATTTCAAATTATCAATTATTCATTATTAATCCTTTTAATCCTTATTTACACTTTCAGTTTCTCATACTACAGAAACTATTCAGTATTTACATATGTGTGTCCTATTTATTTCACTTAAGAGTATCGCCTCAATGTGCATCCATTTAGCTATAAATGTCTCTAGTTTCTCATTCTTTATGGCTGAGTAGTACTCCATTTCATTAAAAAACCACATCTTCTTTATCCAGTTTCCAGTTGATGGACACTTAGGCTGTTTCTAAGCTTTAGCTATTACAAACCGTGCTGCTATAAACATGAGTGCATATGTATTGCTGTGGTATGATTCTATTAATTATTTTGGGAAGATCCCCAGCAGGGGAATACCTGGGTCAAGTGGCACCTCTAGTCCTAGTTCTTTGAGGTCTCTCCATACTGATTTCCGCAGAGGTTGCACCAGTCTACACTCCCACCAACAATGGAGAAGGGTTCCTTTCTCCCCATACTCCCACCAGCATTTGTTATTGGTTGATTTCTTGATAGAATCCATTCTTTCTGGGGTGAGGTGGAATCTCAGTGTTGTTTTCATCTGAATCTCTTGAATGACCAGTGATGTTGAACATTTTTTCATATGTTTATTTGCTGCTTTTACTTCTTTGTCTGAGAAATTTCTGTTCATTTCAGATGTCCATTTTTGAATTTGGTCTTTGAATTTGGGGGGGTCTGATTTTTTTCAGTTCTTATTATATTCTAGATAGTAGTCCTTTGTCTAAGGTACAGCTGCTAAAAAGTTTTTCCTACATTGTAAGTTGTCTTTTAGCTCTGATGGTGGTTTCTCTTGCAGTGCAGATGCTTTTTAATAAGATGAAATCCCAGTTGTTTACTCTTTGTGCTAGTTCTTGTGCTACTGAGGTTTTGTTCATAAAGTCTTTTCCTATGCCAATGTCTTCAAGAGGTCTACCTAACTTATCTTCCAGTAAGTTTAGTGTTTCTGTCTTAATATTTAGTTCTTTAATCCACTTCGATCTTAGTTTAGTGCATGGTGATAGGTATGGATCTAATGTTAATCTTTGGCAGGTTGAAATCCAGTTTTTCCAATACCATTTATTAAATAGGCTATCTTTCCTCCAGTGAGGGTGGTTGGATCCTTTGTCAAAGATGAGGTGGCTGAGTATGTCTGGAGCTGTTTCTGAATCTTCTAATCTATTCCACTGATCCTAGGGTCTGTTTCTTTGCCAGTACAATGCTGTTTTTATCACAGTAGCTTTGTAGTATAGTTTCAAGTTGGGGATTGTGATATCCCCAGCCATGTCTCTGTTGCCTAAAATTGCTTTTGCTATTCTAGGTCTCTTCTGGTTCCAAATGAAATTTTGGATTATTTTCTCTAGTTCTGTGAAGTATATTGTTGGAATTTCAATTGCCATTGCATTGAATCTATATAGTAGTTTTGGAAGTATGGCCATTTTCACTATATTGGTTCTCCCTACCCAGGAACAAGGGATGTCTTTCCATTTTCTTATATCCTCCTCGATCTCCTTTTTCAGAGTGCTATAGTTTTCAGTGTAGAGGTCTTTTGCTTCCTTTGTTAGATTGATTCCTGGATATTTCATTTTTTTGGATGCTATTGTAAGAGGAATTGTTTCCCGAATTTCTCCCTCAATGAGTCTGCTATTTGTGTATAAGAAGGCTATTATTTTTTGAGTGTTGACCTTGTATCTAGCTACTCTACTGAATCTGTCAATTAAGTCTAGAAGTCTTTTGGCCGAGTTTTTTGGGTCTTCTATGTAAAGTATCTTATCATCAGCAAATAATGACAGTTTAACTTCTTCCTTTCCTATCTTTATTCCTTTTATGTCTTTCTCTTTTCTAATTGCTGTGGCTAATGTTTCCAGAACTATATTGAACAGGAGTGGTGATAGTGGGCATCCTTGTCTTGTTCCTGATTTTAGTGTGTAAGTTTTCAGTTTTTGACCATTTAGTATGATGTTGGCTATTGGATTTTCATAGATAGCCTTAGTCAGGTTGAGATAAAGACCTTCTATTCCAATTTTCTGTAGGGTTTTTATCATGAATGGGTGTTTGATTTTGTCAAATGCCCTTTCTGCATTTATTGAGATGATCATATGGATTTTGTCCTTGACTCTGTTAATATGGTGCATTACATTTATTGATTTATGAATGTTGAACCATCCTTGCATCCTTGGGATAAATCTGACTTGGTTAGGGTGTATGATCTTCTTGATGACCCTCTGTATTCTGTTTGCCAGTATCTTGTTGAGGATTTTTGCATCTACATTCAATAGAGAGATTGGTCTATAGTTTTCTTTTGGGGTTGGGTCTTTCCCTGGTTTTGGAATCAAAGTCACACTTGCTCCCAGGAATGAATTTGAAAGCCTTGCCTCCCTTTCAATTTCCTAGATGAGTTTAAAGAGTAATGGTGATAGTTCTTCTTTCAATGTCTTGTAGAATTCAGCAGTGAAGCCATTAGGACCTGTGCTTTTCTTTGTTGGTAATTTTTTTTATTACATTTTCAATTTCACTCATTGTAATTGGGGTGTTTAGAATTTCTGTATCTTCTTCATTTAACTTTGGCAATTCCTATGTATCTAGGAATCTGTCCATTTCTTCTGTGTTTTCCATTTTTTTAGAGTACAGGTTTTCAAAGTAGGTATTGATGATCCTCTGGATTTCTGCTGGGTCTGTTGTGACTTCACCTTTTTCTATCTTAATTGTATGGATTTGTGCCTTTTCTTTCTTTTTTTGATAAGGTTTTCTAAAGGTTTATCAATTTTATTTATTCTTTCAAAAAACCAACTCTTTGATTCATTGATTTTTTTTTATCGTTCTCTTAGTCTCCATTGCATTGATTTCTGCCCTAATCTTTATAATTTCCTCTCTTGTATGAGCTTTGGATTCATTATGCTCTTCTTTTTCTAGGAGCTTGAGGTTCTGCATTAGGTTATTTATCTGTGTTTTCTCTGTTTTCCTAATATGGGCATTCACCGCTATGAATTTCCCATGTAGAACTGCTTTCATTGTGTCTCATAGATTCCTGTATGTTGTACTGGCATTATCATTTACTTGTAGAAACTGTCTAAATTCTTCTTTAATTTCCTCTGTGACCCACTGGTTACTGAGGAGGGTGTTACTCAATTTCCATGTGCTTGTGGGAGTTTTGCAGTTTCTTACGTTATTGATCTCCAATTTTATTGGACTATGGTCTGATAATATCCAGGGGGTAACTTCAATTCTTTTACATTTACTTAGACATGTCCTATGAGCTAGCATGTGGTCTATTTTGGAGAATGACTCGTGTGCAGCCAAAAAGAATCTGTATTCTGATTTTGTGGGGTAGAACGCTCTGTAAACATCTATTAATTCCATTTGTTCAATAGCTTGGTTCAGATCTAGAATTTCGTTGCTAATTTTTTGTCTAGATGATCTGTCTATTTGTGATAATGGGGTATTGAGATCCCCCACTTCAATTGTATTAGTGCTTATTTGGGTTTTTCATGTCCATTAATATTTGTTTTGTATAGTTGGGGGCATTCGTATTTGGTGCATATATATTTAGGATTGTTGTCTCTTCCTCTTGGATTGCTCCCTTCACAAGGATGTAGTGACCATCTTTGTCTCTCTTTATTAGTTTTGGTTTGAAATCTACTTTGTGTGCAAATAAGATTGCTATTCCTGCTTTCTTCTAGATTCCTGTGGCATGGAGAACTGTTTTCCATCCTTTTAATTTTAGTCTATGAATTTCTTTCTGAGTTAGGTGTGTTTCTTGTATACAGAATATTGCTGGATTTTGCTTCTTAATCCATTCTGTCAGTCTATTTCTTTTGATTGGTGTATTGAGGCCATTAACATTGATAGTTATAATTGAGAGGTATTGACTCATCCTTGTCATGATGTTTTACTGTTGGTGGCTCTTTTATTTCTTATATTTTCCCCCTTTTCCCTTTAGTGTCTTACCTTGCGTGGTGCCTTCTCTCTGCTGGGCCTCATGGAGTTGTGACCTTCATTGTCCTTTTCTAGGATATTGTTTAGAATTGTTTGGAGTGCTGGTTTGGTGTTCACGAAATTTCTCAGGTGTTCTTTGTTGTGGAATTATCTAATTTCCACATTGATTTTGAAAGATAATTTTGCAGGATACAACAGTATAGGTAGGGCTTGAAATACTTCACTCCAGGCTCTCCTTGATTTGAGGGCTTGTGTTGAGAAGTCTGTCATGATTCTGATGGGCTTTCCTTTGTAGGTGATTTGTATCTTTTCTCTAACTGCCTGTAGGGTTTTGTTCTTCTGTTGGGTTTCTGGGATCTTGACTATTATATGTCTAGGTGTAGATTTTTTTTGATCATGGCTAGTTGGAGTTCTATATGCCTCACTTATCTGTATGTTCAATTCTCCACCTCTGTCTGGGAAGTTTTCTACTATTACTTCTGTGAACAGTTTTTTTAATGTCAATTGTACTTTCTCCTGTTTTTTCATGGACTCCTATCAGTCTTATGTTATTCTTCTTTGCATCATCTTGCAGCTGCTGGATTGATTTCTCATGGTCCCTCACTATTCTTAAGCAATCTCTGTTTTCCTGGTCCTTCATCGCAATCCTGTCTTCTGTATCTGATATTCTATCTTCAGATTCCCTTAATCTGCTCTGCATGGTTTCAGTGGAGTTTTTAATCTCCTGAATATCTGTTTCAGTCTGTTTCATGGATTCCATTTCTTTCTTATGCTGGGCATTCATGGCTCCCAGCATGTTTCTGAGCTCATCTATTTTTTATCTGTTTCTGTTCTAGAGCCTCTAATCATGTCTTTCACTCTGCTCACCATCTCTGTAGTTATCTGGAAGATTATTTCTGCTTTGAATTTTTCTAGAGCCTCATTCATCTGTTTTGTTATTTCCTGTGCTATCAGTTCAGGGTGTCCAGGTGGTTGATTATCAGACTTTTCCACCTTGTTTCACCCGAATTTGCCTTTTATGAGATGGCAGTCTGAGTTTGTGCCTTGCTTAAATGTCTTCTCAGTTTTGTTTTTGGTACTGTCCTTGGTGTAGTTCCTGGGTTGATACTTTCAAGTTGCTTATTGTAAGTATTTTTGTTGATGTACTTAGAACCCTTATGGAATGATTGCATCTCAGAGGTGTCTTCCAGATATAGCTGGTCTTTAGGTTTTGAGTCTCTAATGGCTCTGAGGCTATCTTATTTTCATTATACCAGGAAGGACAACTCATTAGATCAATAACAACACCCTAGCCCAAGTGATACAATCAGCAACGCAATAGCATCAAGTATCTCTTAGAAAATGACAATTTGTGGTAGTTATTAATCTCTCACCTTTAGCTGTGTAAATTCAATCAAAATCAAGGACCAACCCAACGTATGTTTATAGTGAATAAACTCTTCAATATAGCAACTTTACCCTTCAGGATGGGGGCGTTAGAAGGAGTTGGGGAGGGAGAAATAGATAGGTAGAAGGATAGGGGAAGGTTAACAGTGAGGCCAGAGGGCACAGGCAAGAGAAGGAAAGAGAAGAAAAGACAAATGAAGAAGAAATAGGAACTAGGGCCAGAACGGGAACACAAAGGGGAGATGAAGAACAATGTGGGACAGCAAGGGAGAGAGGCAGAGAGAGAGAGAGAAAGAAAAGAGAAAAGAAAGAAAAAAGAGAAAAATAAAAATTTTAAAGGAGTAGAAAAGAAGAAAAAAATTAAAAATAAGAGTAAAAAAATAGTGGTAATTTTAAAAATAACAAATAAAAGATAAAAATGAAGGAACTCCTTCAGGGTATGTCTCTGCTGTCACAATAGACAATGTGGGCAGCAGTGTGCAGTTATAAGTCAATGAGTCTTAGTAAGCCAGTCACAGACCCGTGAGATTCAGGCAGATTTTTGGCTGCAAGTCCCAAGTTGAGCTCCCTGTCCTCCTGCATGCTTGAACTCTGCAAGGTTCTATTGCAGGTCCCAGCTGCCTTTCCTCTGAAGATAGTCCAGGTTCTGATGGGAGATGATGATCCCTCCAATTTAAGAAGCACGGTGATCTGGTGTGCCTTTAGATTCTCTTCACTTTTCAAGTGCACTTCAGTTTTCATCAAGGAGCCTGAGAGAGTGCCTCTCTCTGTTGTTCACTTCTACAGCTCAGGACAATGGCCTTTATGTCCCCCTGTGCCTTGTCTCCCGGTCACAAGTGGGCAGAATGAGCTGGACGGAGCAGGTCAGTTCGCAGTCAGCCCGCAACTTCTCTGCCCATGCGGCTAAGCTGGTGGCTGGTCAAGACACGATTCTTACACTGTCCTTTAGTGGGAGTTTCCTTTAATTCTTTCAACATATTTAAAATAGCTGATTTAGAGTCATTGTCCAGTGAGGCTCAAATCTGGACTTTCTTATGACTGTTTCTGTTGACCATTTTTCCTGTAGTATATGGGCCATACTGTACTCTTTTTCATAATTCTTTGCTGAAAACTAGATCAGACTATAATGTGCAACTCTGAAAATGGATCCTCTTCCTTCCCTAAGGTTGGTGTTATTGCTATTTATTGTTATTGTGTTTCTTTCTTTAGTAACATTACTAAATAAGCTGTGAAAATTTTGTATTTTTTGTCATGCAATGCAACTAAGCTCTCTGCTCTGTTAGAAGAATGGTCAGCTAATGACTAGAGAGAGTTCCTTAAATGTATAGACTCCATAAGTCTCTCAGCCTCCACTGAAGTTCTCTCTCTATGTATATGTTTATATGTTCAACATCAGCAAACCAGTTTACAACTTGGCCTTGGCCTTTAGGTGTACTTGTTCAGGTTTCCAGAAACATATCAGAATCATTCAGTTCTGTCTCCATGGTCATCTCATTCTCTAATTTTTCCTTTAAAGTTTTTTAGTTAGCCTATTATACACTTAAACTGCTGTCCACTATCTGAGATAGCTGAGGTGTTCAAAAATTGCCTCTAATTGTTGTAGAAAAACATCCTCGGGGAAAATGCTGTTAACACTGGGTGAACCCTGAATGAAGTGAAATGCAGACAGCCATGAGAGTAGGATCTCCCAAGAACCACCAGACAGGTCAAGTAGACTGTTCTATGTGAATGAAGTTCTGAACAAGCTCTAACTCTGTTATTTTCCTTTCAGTGGCTCTTAGGTTGCTGCTTTTCACCATGAATATGGACCACTGGTTTCAAAGGCTACCACAGAACTGGGGGTGCAAATTAAAATGCTATCCTTACTGAGATTCAGACATTTTTCCTCAATAAATTTCTCCGGATTTCTGTAGCCTTTAATTAATATTGAGAGTTCTGAAAATTCTAATTCTGATCATATGCTAATGTTCTCATTTCTCTTATGAAGAAATTTTGGAGGAATTTTCCCTGATATTCATTCAGTTCTACCTTACTTTCTTTAGCAGTAGCTCTAACACAAGAGAAATGGTCTAACATTATAGCCTGTTACATAAGCTCAGCATGTACCTGATTTCATTCTGTTATTCAAAAGCAACCAGTGTTCTTCTCCTTCATTCATAGGCTCCTTCTGGGATAGCAGGTTGTGCTCAAGGTAAGAAGGTATAATGGTCAGCAAATTAATTAAATTAGGGAACTCTTCCTACTTCTGCAGTCAATCATTATACTCATTTTGAACTGCAGTTTTTTCACTATTTTCAATT
Source organism: Heterocephalus glaber (assembly GCF_053883595.1). Lineage (NCBI taxonomy): Eukaryota > Metazoa > Chordata > Mammalia > Rodentia > Bathyergidae > Heterocephalus > Heterocephalus glaber. The sequence goes on along the minus strand of NW_028258369.1, from coordinate 19,877,942 downwards.
TACCACTTTGGAAATGTCATAATTTTGAATTCGAAGTACAGATCTTCACTTGGTCAAGGTATATTTTTCTGGACCTGCTCAAAATAGTTTCTGGTTGCCCTAATGACCAATAATGCAATCAAAGCCCTATGAATCATCTTTAAACTTATTTCTGTCATATATTCCCTCTTTGACATCCACAGTTTTCAGCCTAACATATATCTTTCCCTTACAAGTATTTCTTTCCCTGGATGCATTCCTTTGACAAAGTAAGAGAAAAGGAATGGAGCTCTATGTCAACCCATGAATCTGGTATGAATGTTGTAGGTAACTCAAAGTCAATAATAAAGATTACTCTCTTAGCCAAACACAGCCTGAGACACAAAACTAGGGGAGGTCTTGGAGGATGACCCCAACGTAGACAGACCAAGTGGCTGTCATTCCATTGGATCCCAGCTCACCTTTCTTCCTGCCTGCCTTTGATTTCATTCTGGTGGTAGAGACTTCTATCTACCCATATCTAGGCCTCTTTTTCCAAAAGACATTTCATTAACCAACCTCCTTTCTACTGGACAGAAACATGTGACTAGTGATGGCCAATAGAGTATGGGCAGAAGTAACTTACGTCTTTTTCTAACTGAGAAGTTTAATTTCCACAGTGAGACCTCCCAGTAGTGATATCATGACTGGTGGTGTTCTACATGTGGATACCTCTATTACCTTGGGTTCCAGAGGCTGGTCAACATAGAGTTGGAAATCTCACGGACATGATAAAAATTCATGAAACATAATAAATACTAAATCTCATCTTTTATGTTACTAAGATTTTAGGTTGATTTTTTTTAGAATTTTTAAAGAAGTTATTTTGAGGCAGTGCCTTGCTAGGCTGTTCAGGTTGGTCTCATACTTGTAGGCTGAATTAATCCTCCTGCCTCGACCTCCGAAGTATCTGGGTCTACAGGCATGCACTACCACACCTAGGTAGGTTTAAATATTAATGAAGCATAACCTAAACTGTCCTATCATACTTCATCTCATGATTTCAAACCTGACACACTTACAATCCTTTAGTTTAACCATTAGCACAATTTTTATCATATATCTAACAATCATCAGCACCCTCATGCTTATTTGAGAAAGAAGATAAGAGACATAAGGGATTCATACATTTTATTTCTTTTCCTCTGAACCTCTCACTAACCTATGAAGCTATGACCAAACCATACTTCAACCTCTCTTTCTTTTTCTCCCCCTCTCCTTTTCCCTCTCCCTCCCTCTCCCTTCTTTTCCCTCTCTGCATCCTTTCCCTTCTGTCACACACACACACACACACACACACACACACACACAATATGCACTTGACATAGAGCTTAACTAAGATTAACTAGTGAGAATATACACATAATCAGTGTTCTAATGCCTCTTTATCACTTGATTAAATCATCATTGTCTTTGGATTCCATTTGCTACTCTATAAACTAAGGACAAAAGTATTATTTCCCAAGTTGGTTATATGATGAATATGTGTGGGTATGGGTGGAGTGATGTTAGGGGAAGTGTGGTGCTTTTGCATAAAGTAAGCTATAATTTAAAAAAGAATTCCATTCTAAAGGAGCAATCAGAAGAACTCTAGACCTCCAGAGTGCATGGGAATATCTTTTCTCTTTTCTCACATTTGTTACATTATAAAGCAGTTTGAGTGACCATCACCCATTGAGAAATTTGACTTCACTGTTAGTGAAACACTTATTTCACACCATATTTATTTAGGGTTCTAAGAATAGTAGCCAATCCAATAAGAAGGAAGATAATTCCTATATCAACTTGAGGAAGTGATGAAAATATTTCTTCAAATTTAAACAGTTTAATTTTTAACTTTTTCTTTTTATATTTATAAAACACATGGCTATCTTTTACTAAAACACTAACATGTTTGCACAATGTTAAGATAAAAATTAAGCTTATAAAAGGATAGGCAAGATCAACTACATTTCATTTCTCCTCTAGACACTCAAGTTCCAGGCCTCCCCCAAAGCAACTCTTGAAACCATAATATATTCTACATATATACAAACATTTTATATATGATATTTAAAATTAACTCCCCTCATATTTATCAACATAAATGGGAATAAAATATGTACACTATTTTTAACCCTGCTTTTTAAACTTCATGTTATTTTGATTAATGGTCCATTTCAGTCTAATAAGACTTACCTATTTTTTCCAAGTGCTAAATAATATTTCAGCTGACTTAATGGTGCTAGGATGGCATGCTATAGGTGCACTCTTCTGAAAATCCTGAGATGAGGAGTCATGGTTATTATGCTGGTGTCATGGTTATGCTTCATTAACTCCCAATAATGGATATTTATCTTTTTCAGTCTGAGGCTATTGCACATAACACCACAAAGACCTTGCTTTACCTTAGCATACACATGTAAGTCTACCTAAAGAGGAAAGTCTTGGCAATAGAATTGCTAACATAAAGGATTTGTGTATTTTTTAACAAAATGTATGTATATACAATCAAATGCACCTTCTGAGCATGAAGTTTGTGTATATCCATGTTATCATCAACAAAATTAACACAGAATATTTCTGTCTTACTAGGGTTTATTATTATTTAGATTTGGTAAGACCAACAGATCAAAAGAGGACTTCCACTAAAAAAAATAATTTATTGTACTCACAGTTTCCAAGAGGGCACATGAAACTACAGGGGAGCCACCTGGAGATTTTCTAAGGGGAAGCAGTAAAGCTGGTAGTGTGTTCACGTGTTTGAGAGAGAGAAAGAGAGAGAGAGAGAGAGAGAGAGAGAGAGAGAGAGAGAGAGAGAAACTGTGGGACCAAGTTGGTACTATGATTTTCACAGGAAACACAGGGAAGGGAAAATGACCTTTATTTCTTATTAAATATAAGGGAGTGTAAACTCTGCATCAATTAGTTTGTATTTGTGGTTTCAATCTAAATAATAATTAGGGAGAGATTGCTAAAGATTAATGAATTTTATTGGGGAATAGCAGAGCTTTGCAATGGGAAGACATGTGACATAGTAATCTATGAGCATATTCAAAGAGATTGAGGCAAGGGGAAGTTTTTAAAAGCAAAATAAGGAGAATTACATAAGATATTTGAAAACAAAGATTAATAATAAAGGAGATGCCAGTCCCAGGTTGAACAGACAATCCTGTGCATATGTCCTTAGCAGAAGTACTTTCCGTGTAAAGCTGCAGTAACTTTTTTGCAAGATTGTGGTTCTGGCTGAGTCTTTTGTGAATAGCTTTTGTTATCAAGCGGGCATGCATGAGATCCACTTCCTAACTTCTTGGCTCCATTTATGAGTTATCATCATCATCATCATTGGCTAGAGCTTGGCAAAGTGACTACATTTTGATTATGACACCTCTGAGTCAGGAATATCATTAGTTTGTTCAGGCCAAGTTGTGCCAGACCTATGCATGAAGGGCAGATGACAAACCATCAAGTTTATAGAAGCTAGGAACATGATTTATATAAGAAACTCAAAATGTAAACAATTTAAAGATCAAAATAAGAAGAGAAATAGTGGGAAGCGGGGAGATTTTGTGAAGATGGGAAGGGGATCTGGGAAAGGGGAAAGAGGGGACGTGGGGAAGGGGAAGTAAAAATAATTAATACTACATATATTAAGAATATATATATATATACATGCGTTCCCCAAGATGAATGTAATTATTCTGTATCACAAACATATACAAACAGTAAAAAGTGGCAAATGAAAACAAAATCCTTCCCCAACCTCTGACTCTAGGATGCCACTTATCTCTCACCATAGTTTTGTCAATTCTAGAATTTCATATAAATGGGATCATTTAGTATGCACACTATTATATCTGGCTTCTATTTCTCAGTGTGGGAATATGTCCCCAGACTCAATTTGTCAGTGCAGATAATGAAGCACTCAGAAATCAAGAAATGTAGACAAGGCAAGGTTGTTTTACTTCTGCAGAAGGGCACGAGCACATTCTAGCATGAGGTAGCAAGTACACAGAGACATAGCAAGAGGCTCTTTTTATTTCTTAGCTGGTGAGAAGCAGCTGACCTCCTCGTTGGCTGGTTTGAAGGTTCATAATCTGTCCCAATTGGCTTGTTTAAGCAGTGGGAGGGGAGCACCTGGATTGCTGGGCAGGGTTGTAGGGAGGAGAGAATGGGTTTTATGGGGGCTGAAAATCCTTGGCTACTGATTAGGTATCTTAGTAGTCAGTCATGTTCCCAGAATCTAAGCTGAGCAGACATTTTCTATAACTCTGGTGTAAGGGGTGGGTGTGGGGGCAGCCTAGGGTGAAGTAGAGTTTAAGATGGAGGTACTCCTATTTATATCCTTTGATAGAAAAGCCCTTGTTTCTTACATCAGGATATTTTTGAAATTTATCCACATGGTTTGTTATCAATAGCCCTCAAATTTTCATGTAGAATAGCATTTCATTATTGGATATACACAAGTTGTTTATCTTCTCATCTTTGATAGACATTTAAATTGTGTCTACTTTGATGCTTTTATGAATATTGCTAGTTTGAATATGTCTGAAGATATCTTTTTTGGACACATTGTATACTTAATTTGGGAAAATACCCAGGTATGGAATTTCTTTCTTTTTTTATTTTGGTACTGGGGATTGAACTCAGGACCTTGTGCTTGAGAGGCAGGCACGGTGCCACTGAGCTAAATCCCTGGCCCTAGTATGGAATTTCTAGATGTGTTTATCACTTTGTAAAAAACTGTTAAATGGTTTTTTAAAGTGGTTAAGCCATTTTATACTCCCAACAATGTCTGAGTTGCAGTTACTCCAGATCCGAGGAATAACTTGATCTAGTCAGTGGGATGTGTATGTTGAGAAATCATTTTCTACAAATGTGAATCAGACACTACTGATTGAACCAACAGCTAGTCATCCTCCCCGCTCACACACACACCTGCCTTGCCTCATGCCATTAAATTAACACATTCCCAGTCTCCCTTGCAGTTATGTCTTGTCAATATTTCACAGTTCTGGCCAGTAGTGTGTAAATCAAAGTCTGCCAGAACCAGTTTAGGTAAGCATTTGTTTCCCTAATAAAGTGATAGATGTGCCAACACTGCTTCCTCCCTCCTTCCTTGCTCAGTACTGATAAAAGGCATGACTGCTCATGTTGTGGCAGCATCCTGCCTCATAAAGGAAAACTCAAGAGAACCACAGCAGATCATGGCCACACTGAGCCACCAAACCAGAAGCCACCTTCCTAGAATATTCTAATTACGTGAGCAAAGTAAACCTGAACTTTTTAAAGCCATTGTGCTTCAAATTTTCTCTTTCTTGCAGGACATCAGACTAAAATTCCTCACATTCTTACCATTCATTTAAGAAATACAAAAGGAGAGCAACAGTTGGCGCCCTACTGAGTAGGAATGTCTCCTATATCCCCCTCATTTCTTCTAAACTGCTGCATGGTTTTAATTATTATTTTGTTATTTTAATACACATTTTCTTAATTATCATTAAAGTTAGAACCTCATTTACTTATTCCTTGTCTTTTCTGTGTTGTGCCTTTTGGGTATTGACTTGCAAAAATTATTTTTATCTTAATAAAATCAACTGTTCATCTATTATATTTGTCATTTGTCTCTCAAGATTGAGTGTGGTAGGGGATTTTTGCTGGTCAGAAATTTTTAGTTCTTATATAATGTGTTTTGAAATGAGATGCCCTATATTTAAATGTTTTTACTCATTACTTGTTCTATGATTTAGGGATGATTCCACCCTTAATTTAGGGGCAAATCATTTGCTAGGGTTCCTTTGAGGATAAAATGAGCTAATACATGACATTTCATTACTGTTTGCATATAATGAGCATGCAAGTGTGACTTGCCAGTGTTATTATTTATGAGGATGCTATTTATGTCATTATTAGGATCCAAATTGTTTCCCTTTATGTCTTGTTTAGATTCTCTGTCTTCTTTAGAAATCTGTTCTAATCATAAAACTATGTCTAAAAAATCTCTCATCTTTTGAACCATTTCTTTTATGATTTCTAAAAGCTGCTAAAATTACTTTGGGAAGATTTTTGTTACAGTTGAAGAACAGACTCATAAATGACACTGCACAAAAGGAATAAAGAGCTTTTTGGGGGATGGTAATCTAGGGGTAGATACTGGAAATTGTTTTACTTGACATTTTAAATTGTAGATGGTTGAAATAGCATGAAAAACATGCAGCTCTAGACTTTCCTGTGACTAGGTCACTTTCTTGGGTAGCAGATGTGAGAGCAAAAAGTCTTGGGAAATATTTACTGTCTCATCGGTAGATTCCTGTAAACTGAAATGGTACTGAGTCAAACATGGGGATAGATATCCTCCTAGGTCGTGGCAGCCTTGAGACCACACAGCAGAAATGTCCTGGAGACTGCTATATTCATTATGCCAAAAAGCAGGCTGTAAAGAGTTAATCCCACAATCGGTTTGTTTATAGAAATGAGTTCAGCAGAAGCCTAAGTACGGAGGTCAGAGTAACTCACACCCAAATTCCATTCCCACAATTAAAGCCTTCTTACTAGAAGGACAATGTTCTAATTACAACCATATATTTTGTCTATTCTGTTCCTAATTTGAGAATGCTTTGTCTTGTCTTTTACAAGCCTGTTTATATTAATTTCCATAGAAACCACAGGACTGCATATCTGCTCACATAGTCCTGCCCTTGCACGTAGCTTGCCTTTACCCCAATTGATTACCAATAAAAATCAGTGGCTTGGAGTGGCCTTTCTCAGTTGCACCAGCACTGGTCATCCTGGCACCCCACTTTCTGTCTCTCTTAGTTCTGTCTTTTAGGTTTTTTTCCTCAGGCCTGCATCATACACTGGGCAAGAGACTGGAGCCTACTGCAGAGGTTTCCAGTAACTTTTCAGGGATCCCCAGTAGAAAGGCCTAAGCCAGGTGATAAAATTAGAATATTCAAAACTATTTAAAAACTCATTAAATTACATTAGATTACAAACTCATCCCCATTACATTACTTTGTAAATATGTATTAAGAGGACAAGCTCATGCCATTGGATTGCTCTGCATTCAAGTCTCAGCCTCTCTATGTCATATGTTAGATGACTACTCACACTCAATAAACCTGCATTTCCTTCTCTACAAATGGAATAAATATCAGGTGACTGTAATGATTAAACAAGATCATACAGTGCACTTAGCATAGTGCCTCACCTACTTAGTATACACTAAGCACCCAAGAAGTGTTACCTCTAATTATTATTCACACAGTGCCACCAGGTAGGTATTACCACCCTCAGTTTTTGGCTGCGGAGAGTTAAGCCTGGAGAATTTAATTAGTTTTCCCAGGTTTATGCAGCTAGTACGTTGTGCTGGGATTTGAATCACAGTCTACCTGACTCCAAACCTCATGATCTTCCTATTATGTACCAAAGTACTTCAAATCCTACGTATTATATGCTCTCTCAGTCCATTGGCATGCACAGTATTTAGGTCATCTTTCTAAAGGACATCATACATAAAGCACTGAAAACTGTTGGCCTTCTTGTGTTTATGGAAAGATTTTACTCAGATTTCTAATGTTTTCTACAAATGTATCTCTTCTATGACTTCATCTGTAAGACATATACAGATACATGGTAGATCCAAGTTGCTCTCCCAAGATCAAATTATGTCTTCTTAAGGAAAGAAGGGAAAGGAAAAATGATGAGAAATGGAAAAAATGGAAATAAAGTCTTTGTAAATAGGGAAGGGTGGAGGGGGTGAAGTGAGGGCTAGGAATGGGGAAAAAATAAGAACCAAGATGCATTATGCAAAGGTACAATTCCCAATGAGAAATGTAATTGTGTTGTATACCTACAATGTACCAATAAAAGAATTTTTTTAAAATTATGTCTCCTTTTTGATGGTTTCTACTAAAATAATCTGTTTTAATTTATGCAGTCTTCCAATGCCACTGGGTCCAAAAATGTGTCAGTGATACAAATTATAGTGCATGCTTGAGTTATGACTGGCCTGATATATGAACAACTTGAGTTACAACTGGAAATTTAGTTTTAACTTACAAACAAAGTCTTGAGTTATGATCTGAGTGCCAGCCACTTGTGCTTCCAGATGGTCTCAGATACAGATTTAACCCTTAAAGAGTTCTGGAAGGAACATGACAACATCCTTTCCTGTGGAGTTAATAGAGAAATCCTGGGCCAATGTCTCTCTAAGGACACTGAGCTCTTCCTGTGTACAGGAGAGAGACTTTGAAGGCTGTGTAGCGGAGCCTAAGCCTTCACTGAACAACTGGAGTTACAATCAGCCCTCACAAACTAATTAGGTTTTTAAGTCAAAGGTCTACTGTATTATTAACATAAAAATTTAAGAGCAATGGAAAATCTGTTTAGTATAGTCTTTATAGTCTTTATAAAGTGGGACATTCATTTATTAAACCTACAGAAAATTAGAATTTTTCAGTACATGTCAAACAAAATAAGGCTTTTCCTCAGTCCTATCCTGTGATTTTGTTTTGTCTTATATTTGAATAAAGTTGGCTTTTTTACCTCTTCTGCATCTGGAAATTCCCAGTTGGCTTTGTCATGTTATGAACTGAAATAGTAATTCAGTTGTACAGATTTTTCTTGGAGGAATAAACCACCACTTTTCCTTTTTTATGATTTACTTATTTTCAAAATGTGCCACAAAATACAGAATTATATATGTACATTTGTGTGTATGTGCACACACAATTGATGTTAAAATAAATCAAGAGTTGCATGCATGGCTGAAATTAATATTAATTTAATTTTTTCACATAAGGTAATTCAAGGAATGATAAACTGAATAAAAGTGACTTCAAGAGAGAGTATTAAAAAAAATGTATGTGTAGAGTGTTGAAAACACAATTGTCTTCATCTTTTCATTGCTCCTGGAAAATAAACAATATTTTCTTATGTGTTCAGTGTTTAATTTCAAAAAGCACGTATTCTATTAAGTCAATAACTCTGGATAAATCCACCAGGCACCCTATATCAATGTGGGTTTGAAATGATATGACAGAAATCCGAGATTTCCAAATAGGTCCTTTTCTTTTCCTACCTTTGAAAGTAAAGGGAAATATAATTTACCAGTCAAGAATGACCATTCTCCAATTTTGTCTGAGGGTAAAGTGAGCATAAGGTGAGCAGCCATCCCATCTTCTCAGGATTGGGGATGTTTCCAAGATGTGAAACTTTCAGTGCCCAGGAAAGTCCTATGCAAACCACAATGAGATGGTTAGCCTCGAGCAGGGAAACTTGTCATGAGTGTTACAAATTGCACTCATCTGGGTTTGATATTGGAACACATGACTGTCCTTCAAATGCCCAGAACTGAGATCATCCCTGGAAATACTCACAATGTCTAAATGGAGGAAAGAATCCTGAAACCACAATAAAACTCTAAAGATTTTCAAAGGTTAAAGTGAATCTTTTTGTAGTTCAGTGTCTTCAGAATAGATAGGATATTGATGTAAACACAAGATATTTTAAATGAAATCCATTTAGAAACCCAATTCTCCTGAAGTGTCAAGTTTAATATGTGCATCAACTTACTGTTTTGCTATGAAGGGAAAAGGGACGTTTTTGGTATAGGAGAAATTGCAATATTATGTTCGGAGAGCAATTTAGAAATTAGCTTCTTTTATCATTATGAGCTTTGGGTTCTCTCACAGAATACCCATTTTATTTGAAAAAGTCATTAACGGCTAATATTCTGATGGCACCTCTCAAAAAACTCTATACTTGAACCTGCCACTGTTGCTCCAATTCAGTGATACCTAGAAATGGGGACCGTATCTAGGTGCATTTGGTGTGAAATAAAAAATTCTGAAAAGAACGTATTTATGCCTCCAGTAAAACTTCGCGTACTTTAAAAACAACGTAACAGCCGTTGTTTTTTTTAATCTCTTAACACATTTTATTTCTTTATTAATTTTTTGGTTAATTTTATTGGTACATTTTAGATATACATAATGGTAACATTTGTTATAGGGAATTTGTACCTGTGCATAATGTGTCTTGACTTCTTTTTTTTCTCTAATTCTCTTTCCCCCTTAAACCCCTGTTCTTATTTACAAAAGCTTTGTCTCCATTTTTTCTTTCTATTCTCACTTTTTGCTTTTCCTTTCCTTCTTTACCCCTCCCTGTCCCTTGTTCCCTTTCCCATTTGAATGTTTCCTTCCCACTTCCCAGTATCTATTATACATTTTGGTCTTAATTTACACTTTCAGCCTCTCACATCAGGCAAACAATGCAATATTTAAACACGTGTGTCCAATTTATTTCACTTAAGAATATAGTCTCAAAGTACATCCATTTACCAACAAATGCCTCAAGTTTATCCTTCTTTATAGCAGAGTAGTACTCCATTGTATAAAAAAACTTTTTTAAAAAATTAATTTTGTTGGTACATTTTAGGTATACAATATAATGACAGTCATCATTGGAGATTGTATCTTTACATAACATATATTGATTCTTATTTTTCCCCATTCCCCTGCCCTCCCTATTTACAAAGTCTTTGCTTCCATTTTTTCATTTTCTCATATTAATTCTGTTCCCTTCTTTTCTTTCTCCTACCCTTCCCACTTCCCCTTCCCCTTTGCACCTTTTCTTCCTATTTCACATTACCTATTATGCCTTTTGATCCTTATTTACACTTTCAGTTTCCCACACCAAAGAAACTATTCAGTATTTTCACATGTGTGTCCTATTTATTTCACTTAAGAGTATCACCTCAATATGCATCCATTTAGCTATAAATGTCTCTAATTTCTCATTCTTTATGGCTGAGTAGTACTCCATTTTATTTTTAAAAACCACATTTTCTTTATCCAGTCTCCATTTGATGGGCAATTGGGCTGTTTCCATGTTTTAGCTATTACAAATAAAACACATCTTCTTTATCCACTCATCAGTTGATGGGCATTTGGGCATTCCAAGTTTTAGCTATTACAAACTGTGGTGCTATAATCATGGGTGTGCATATATAATTGTGGTATGATTCTTTTAATTCTTTCGAGAAGATACCAAGAGAGGGAATAGCTGGGTCAAGTAGAACCTCTAATTTTAGTTCTTTGAGGAATCTCCATACTGATTTCCACAGTGGTTGCACCAGTCTACACTCCCACCAGCAGTGGAGCAGGGTTCCTCTTTCCCCACAGCCCCACTAGCATTTGTTATTGGTTGATTTCATGATAGCAGCCATTCTTTCTGGAGGGAGATGAAATCTCTGCATTGTTTTAATTTGCAACACTCGAATGACCAGTAATGTTTAGCATTTTTTCATATATTTACTTGCTATTTATAGTTCTTCATCTGAAAAGTGTCTATTCATTTCAGATGCCTATTTTTGGATTGGGTCTTTAAATTTGGGGGGCCTGATTATTTTTTGAGTTCTTTATATACTCTAGATATTAGAATATATATTAAAATTCTAGATATTGTCTGAGGAACAGCTGGAAAAATTTTTTCCCACTCTATAGGGTTGTCTCCTCACTCTGTTGGTGGTTTCTTTTGCTGTGCAAAAGCTTTTTAATAAGATGAGATCCCATTTGTTGATTCTTTGTATTATTTCCTGTGAGATTGTGGTTATGCTCATAAAGTCTTTACCTATCCCTATGTCTTCAAGAGTTCTACCTATTCTATCTTCCAGTATATTTAGTGTTTCTGTTTTAATATTTAGATCTTAAATGCATTTTGTTTTTAGTTTAGTGCATGGTGAGAGATATGGGTCTAGACAATACAAAGAATCAATGAATTGAAGAGTTCATTCTTTGAAAGATTAAATAAAATTGACAAACCCTTAGTCAACCTTATCAAAAAACAGAAAAGACTCAAATCTATGCAAATAAGAATGAAAAGGGTGAAATTACAACCAATCCCACAGAAATCCACAAGATCATCAATACCTACTTTGAGAACCTGTATTCAAATAAGATGGAAGACACAGAAGAAACGGACAGATTCCTAGACACATATGAATTGTCAAAACTGAATCAAAAACAAACAACCTTCTTATCTCTTATTCAAAATTGGTCATTTTGTAGAAATGCTTTGGTTGAGAGATTTATGGTCTATTTTTGAGGTGATGGCACTGCTGCTTAATATGTACGGAGGAGGACCGGAAGGACCTGGCTGAACTTCCTTTTTATTCTGGAAGATGAGTCAGGGTAGAACCCAGGGATCAGGCCAGCTATGCTTTCCTTTTTCCTCTCATCACATTGGCTGCCATATCCATCTCAGTGGCAGTGGAGGTACTCTAGGGAAGCATGGGGGAGGGTGTGCAGGCCTTGGATTTCTTTCCATTGTTTCTTACCCTAGCTCCTGCTTCTGATGAACTGGTTCACCATTTGGATCACCTCATCCTACTGAGCTTATCATCATTGGCGGCCATGGAGTTGTGCCACTCAAGTGTCCCTTCAAGAGAATCTGCCTCCAGGAGTGTGGTTAACAGACAGCCACCAGCTCTTGTGCCTACAGCTCCCCCATAACATTTATGCTGAGGCTACATCACTGCTCTCAGCCAATGATTGCACTAGGCAAGGGACTGGAGCTCGGCTCCTGTCTGATGTGGACTCCTCTAATGGGCAAAGTTCATGCAGAGGCTCGCCACAGAGCAGGCTAGGATTTTCTTGGAGCTGTACCATGGGAGAAGGTTTCTGCTCCAATCTTTCTTACTCCCCTGCCACAGGTGCCAAAGCTGCATAGATCTCTCCCTGTCTACTCCTGCCCCTGAATCCTCCTCCTTTCACTGACATTACCTTAATCTGTTTTTCTGCCTCTTAGCAAACCCAAACTGATACAGAGTTCTTTTTTATCAACCTATGATTGATGCCATTCAAAGAATCAATGACACAAGACTTTGTGTGAAGTACTTTTTCACTGAAGGTTGGAGGCAAAAGATGGCATTTACCCTGCAGTACAACAATTGATATAAAAGCAAATCTTTAGCATCTTTGCCTGAAAAGACTTTGCTCACATCCCCTTCTCAGAATTTCTCATAAGTGCTTTCTCCATAGGCCCCAATCTCTGGCCATATCTTTTACATTCCTAGGCTTCTCTCATTTCTAAATCTCCACTTGTACTCAATATTTTCTATGCCCCTGGATTCTTGTTAATGTCCCCTTTAACAGACGTATGCCACTGGGACATTATCTGCCACAACTCAGCGGTCTATTATTTCTCCTTCTAAAAGGAACTGTCAAGCTATTGTTAAAAAAAAAAAAAACACACATCTTTTTCCAAATCCTAGTATGAAAGATTAAAGATAAAGAAACATGACTCTCACGTTTACAGAGGAAAAAGAGAGATCAAATCTCCATAACACTGCCTAACCAGAAAGAGTGCTTTTGTACCCTATGAAATCATGAGCAAGAGGAAAGAAAAGAAGCTAAATTGGGTCAAATCAATGGTATTGTGATAATGACTTTAAACATTTGGGACTTACTGTATGATATTCTCTTATTTGTCATAAAGCTACCTTTAAGCGTCTGCTGATACTAGATCCACCAATGGAGAATGAGGAAGAGATTAATGAACTGCTCACTAAAGCCCTTTACATCTCTTCCGGGCAATTCAGTGTGATTAGATGATGGAGCTATGGCTAACAAAATGTGAATGGGATTGCTGTACACCACAGCACCACCAGGTCTGGCTCAGGAAACCCTCAATTTGAAGGTTCTCCGTGCTCTTGACCCTTTTTTGAAAATCATTAAACATGGAAAACCAAATGATGGAAAGATCCTGGGACTCTGAAATTAGACAGGAGAAGAGTGTCCTATCTACCCAGAACTTTGGCAATTTTTAGTGGGTAGTTTTATCATTGAATTTTGAGAGTTGTTTATATATTCTGGATACAAGTTCATTATCGGATGCATGATTTGCAAATATTTTATCCCAATCTGTGCCTGTCTCTTGGTTCTCTTAATGGTGAATTAAAAATCGGATGAAGTCCATAATATCAATTTGTTCTTTTATAGATCATAGTTTGGTGTTGTGTCTGAGCACGCAGAGGAAATATTTCTTATGTGTTTTATAAAGGTTTTTATAGGTTTAGGTTTTACATCCTGACCTATGATCCTTTTCCAGTTAACTTTTTGTATGTGGTATGAATTACAGATCAAAGTTAACTTTTTTTGGTATATGGACATCCAGTTGCTCCATCATCATCTGTTGAGCAGATTGCACTTGCTGTAGTGAATTGCTTTCACATCTATGTCAAAATTCAGTTGTCCATGTCTATGTGCAGACCCACTGGCCCAATGCCAGATTTGTCTAACTTTTTTATTGACTGATTGTTTGATTGATTGTGGTACTAGGGATTGAACCCAAAGATTTGTGCATGCTAGGCAAGAGCCCTGCCACTGAGCTCTATCTCAGGCCTTTTTATTTTGAAACAAAAACTCACTAAATTGCCTCGGCTATCTTTAAACTTGTGATCCTCCTACCTCAGCGTTCCAAGTGGCTGCTATTACAGGAATGTGGCACCACCCCCAGCCTGTCTATCTTTTTATGAATATCACCTTGTATTGGCTACAGTAGCTTTCTAATAATTCTTGTATTTGGTGATGTTGTCCCATCTTTGTTCTACTTTTAGCAAGTTGCTTTGGCTTTCCTGGGTTCTTTGCATTTTTATGTGAATTTTGGAATCATCTACCTATCAATTTTTATAAAAATATTGCCGAGATTTTTACAAGGATCACACTTAATCTTAGACCAATTTTGGTGAAAGTAACATCTTAAAAACATTGAGTCTTCTGACCCTTGAAAAAGATGAGTTTAGGTAACTATTTAACTTATCTCAGCAGTTTTAATTGCATTTTTAAACATATTTTGTCCAATTTATCCCTAAACATTTCATACTTTTACACTATTGCAAATTATTTTTATTTCAATTTCCTGTTGTTCCATGCCACTATATATATATATACGTATATATAGTGGCATGGAACAATCTTGTACTCTACAACTTTACTTAACTCACTTGCTAGCTCAAGCAGTTTTTTAATGCATTCCATTAGATTTTATACATAGGCAATCATGTTACCTGTGAATACAGTCAGTTTTACTTTTTCTTTTTTAACTTGGATTCTTTTATTTATTTTTCTTGACTGGTTTCTTTGACTAGAATCTCTAATACAACATTAGAGGTGTGGAAAATGGACATCTTGAACTTTTCTCTGATTTTAAAAAGTTTTCAGGCTTTTACTACTAAATATGATGTTACCTGTGGGTTTTACATAAATGTCCTTTATCAGGTTCTACTCCTATTTGCTGAGAGTTTTTTTATTCTTAAATTCTTTTATTGGTACATTTTAGGTATACAATACGTTTGCATTTATCATTGGGTGTTTGTACCTGTACATGATATATCTTGATTCTTATTTTTTCCGCATTATGCTGAGAGTTTTTATCAGAAATGGATATTGGATTTTGACAAATAGTTTTTCTGTGTTTGCCAAGATAATCACAATTTTTTTCTTTTTTCATTGGTTAATATAATGAATTACTTTAATCGATTCTCATATTTTATGCCAATCTAATTTCCTCAGATTAAGACTGCATGGTCATGATATATATCATCCTTTTTATATATTGTTAATTTGATTTGCTAACATTTTATTTAGAATTTTTTGAAGTGTACTAGTTGAGATCATATTAAATATTCAAGAAATATTAGTGATATCCTCTCTCAAATGTACATATTTCTTCCATACTTGCTATTTTTCTGTTTTTCTGGAGTGTGATGAATAGAGCTGCCAAAAAAAAATGCCCAGCAATGCATTTAAACACTTGAGCAAAATTTAATTAGTTTGTTAAGAGTTGTCATAGAACTTTTAGATTCAACTACATTTAAATCTAAATTTAACTTCTATTTCTTAGCTACATGAAAATAATGAGCATGTGTCCTTTCCTGTCTGTAAGAAAATGTTCCTGGAGCTGCGAGTTTATCTGCGATAACAAATTTCTTTTTTGCTTCTATTTTCAGTTTCAGACTTATTCAAGTAACAGAAAAATCCACCCTTCAAAACCACGGCAAAAAGGCTGCCTTCACAGCCATAGGGAGAGAGGGGTTAGGCGTCCACTAGAGAAAACTGGGGAAAACCCATCTGAATAGATTATGGTCCATTAAAGCTCACAAATGAGATCCATTCACCCTGGAAATCACAGTACAGTACATCCAGTTCTCATTCTAGAGGCTGCTATACAAATGGACAAGCTATTGAAATTCCAACACCTGTAACCTTCTAACTCTTCCTTATATGTCAAGCTGAACCACGGATAACCTAATGCAACAGCAGAAACGGTCTTCGGATTTAGTCCTTTGTGTTACCACCTTCCAGCATTTCCTGGATTAGTGTCATTAACTTAGTGACATAGCCATTCAAATGACCCCAGCCAAAGGAAAAATTACCCCTTTGTTATCAACCACAGCCTGTTTACACAATAGGTAAAGAGACCCTGGATAGTAGCTAAGTTATAGGAGGCCTGTGAAAGGAGAGACAGCAAAAGGCAACAAGTGTTTGTGGGTATTAGGAGGGCTGTTTGTTGCAGCATAAGATACAATTCAATCTCATAAAAAAATCTCAGTTGTGAAAACACTGTTTAAGCTGTAGTACATTTGTGTCTAAGAACCTTGTAGTTACCTCGGATACTGGGCTGAAGCATTCAAATTATGGTAGCAATTTAATTCTGAAGCACCCGTAATGCAGGCATGATTGACCTTCGAGTTTGTCTTCTAAGTTCTGAATGATCCATTTCAGGTTCTCCCAGAGATTAGAGTTTAATATTCTGATATCAATTTTAGCTATGGTTAAGAGAAGAAATAGTTCTAAAATGAATCACAACCCTACTGTTAGCCTCATTATTTTTTTCCTTCTTTTGTTCTTTAATTCTATAATTGTATCTGGAAAAAGATAAAGTAAAATTAATACAGTTTTGGTTAATGTGACACATTGCTAAGAAGTCTCTGAACTACTTCTCATGAGGAAATATTTAAAAATTTATATTGGTTCTGATATTCTACAAAAATGAAGAATTTCTCCCTATTTCAAATAACCAACATAATTTATATCAATGCACCTTATTTCATTCAAGTTTCTTTAGGGCTAACTGAGCCTCCAATGCAGTTTCTGTTTTTAAAATAAGTCTTTGTTGACAAATATAATTTCATATATTTATTTTTTAGACACCAGTAGGTATTTAAGATATTGTAAGACATGTTACAAAATTCCCATAAATACTTATAAAGAACTTGTAAAATTGTGCTTAATACAACAGTTTTTGTTTATTGAACACTTGGCCCTTGGTCCATTGACTTCTTTAACATTCTCTTATTTTCCGTGATTTTTACCATAGATTAATTCTTCTTCTACTCGGGCAGGAAGCTGGTTCTTTTTTAAATGAATATTAAAATATATAACAGATTTATGAGTTTTCTGCTACTGTGACAAAATATCTAAGAAAAGCAACTTGAAGGAGGATTTAACTTCTCCCTTTCCTATCCTTGTTCCTTTTATTTCTTTCTCTTATCTAATTGCTCTGGCTAATGTTTTGAGAATTATACTGAGTGAGAGTGCTGACAGTGGGCATCCTTGTCTTGTTCCTGATTTTAGAGGGAAAGCTTTCAGCTTTTGTCTATTTAGTATGATGTTACTGTTGGTTTGTCATACATGGCTTTTATCAGATTAAGATAAAGACCATCTATTCCAGTTTTCTGTAGGGATTTTATCACGAATGGATGATGGACTTTGTCAAATGCTTTTACCCCTTATATCTTATTTCACTAGTTTATTCAGGTAAAAACTGATTCCATTCAAAAGCCAACTAGTAAATATAAAATAAAACGATGTGAGGAACATTGTCAGTACACATTTGTGTGTGTCAATAAGCGGTGAAAGGGATTGTCAAATTTGTTAACACTTCATTTTTTTGATCAGCCCCCCATAAACATCCTTCTCAGATCTCAAAACACCAAGAACAGAATATATTTAAATTGAACTTATTGGATGAGCTAAAAGAGAAGATCTGATGCCTTGAAACCATAGATTTTCAATATAGAAGGGAAGTGACACTTCAATATACTCCAGTGTTGCACTCTGCCATTTAAAGGAACCACATTTGTATCACATCCTATTTTTGTTTGCTTGTCTTGTTTTAAGCTTCTTCACATCTGTCAGCTGTCTGTGTGGTAGAGCGGGGGAGGGAAAGAGTTAAAATGGGTAGAAGGAAATAAATGTGGGACAGAAGGAGGGAGGAGAAGAGTACTAGAAATATTTTCCACGCAAGTTCCCACAGTAAGCCAATGGTAATGAGGGCTTGTTACACATTAGGCACTGGGTCAGCCATACAAGGCACCACGCTAGCTGGACATCAAAGGAAGAGCAATGAAACAACAGCTTGGCATAAGCTTCTGGCTCAAAAGCCCATTTGCACAGGCTTGAGGGAGTCTGCTGTCCCCTGAGAAGGCTTTGGCATGGCCAGAAGAAAACATCAAAGGCACTCCAGACTTCAAATCTCCTCCAAGGGTGCAATCAGCAGGACAGGAAATGGAAAAACACCCTAGAAAGGATTTGGAAGGAAATGGGGGCTTATCTGAAGATGCCCCAGCCCTGCACATGAGCCATGTGGACATTCAACAGACGTGATATGGTGGGCAGTTGGCACTGAGTCAGTAGCAAGTCTTGCCCTAACCCCCACTGAGAAACTGCTGGACTAATGCAACATGAGAAAAGATAATTCAATAAGGGTGCTTTGTCATCTTTATGGTCGACTTAGACTTTTGAAAGGATATGGAAGAGGGAAGGCTGCATTCTAAAACAACAGGAACATTAAAAAAGAGACAGAGAGATAGAGGCCAAAGGCACAGAAGACGAAAGTCAACCAAGAGAATATGAACAAGTAGACTTTGCCTGAAATAATATCTGGCATGCTGGACTAGAACTGGTAACCCAGCAGGGTTGCTTCATGCTTGTAGTACCTCAGTGTGACCGAGTAACTAAGAGTTGCCAACAAACACAATGAAAAGCCTTTAATTCCACGCCACTGGGAAATAATGACAGACTACAAAATCCATACATGTGCAGTGCCCAAGGAACACTGAAATTTCATATGCAGCATGCCATGGAAGCTGGACTGTAAAAATGAACACAGACAAGCATTTTTTTTTAAATGAAGAATTTCTACAAAAGCAAGGGATAGGAGCTTCCTCAAAGAGGTAGGAATGCAAAAAAATGTATGAGACATAGTAAATACATATTGACTGTGCATTTATTCGGTGTATGTTGATTAAATCACACACACATACAAACATATATATATATATACATGTATATGTATGAATATAGACACATATGTTAGTTTGGGTGAAGCTGAAGCTTTAAAATAAAGCCACAGCAAGTGGGAAATGTTTTATATGAGCTCTCAAATGTGGCAATTCTTTCTTCTGTATGTCTGTCTAGCAAGAACTCATGCATGCAATGTGGTAGCTATATAGTATAATGGAGCAAAACCTGGCCTTAGATGGTAGCTTCACTTCTAAACATCAGTGAGATATTTAGACTTAGAAAAGCTCCTGAATCAGACCTCATACAACATGGGCATAGTATCAGTAAACAACTTGTATGGCTATGATAGGGAGTGAAAGAATACTTGTAAAGCACTAGACTGGATCTTAACACACATTAGAGACTCAATATATATTTAGTATTAAGATCAAAAATCTATGATAAGTTCTGTGCCTCATAAGCCATTGTATTAGCCACAACAACTAACAGACCAAAGACTAAAACTAGTATTGAATAAATCCCTGTAGAAATCTATAACTTGTTTGATTTCCTCAATCTTAAAAAAAATGAGAAACAGAAACTTTTCTTTTCCCTTTCCATCCCTCCCCTTCCCTTTCCTTTTTCTTTTTCCTTCCTTTCTTTTCCTTTTCATGTGCTTATTTTATCAGTTATTCCACACATTTTTCAATGTATCCAATTTATTTTCTTTCTCTCTCTCTTTCTCTCTCTCTTTTTCTCTCTTCTTTCTTTCTTTCTTTCTTTCATGGTGCTGGGAGTCAAACTCAGAACCTCACACATGCTAAACAAGTGCTCTACCACTGATCTTCATTCCCAGCCCTTGTTTATTTTTATTTTGCAGTAATGTCTCATTTAGTTGCTCAGGTTGAACTTGAACTTGCCATCCTCCTACCCCAGGATCTTCTTAGAACAGAATAAATGCCTGTTCCTGCCATCAGTATCAAATGCCATGAATAATTCTCCTGGAGGCTAGCACAAGATTAGTACCTTAGAATAATTTTCCTCAAAGTTTCCTCAATGAGTAGATTCTCCAGTTGTAAACATGTGTACACATATTTAAAAACTCTATTTTGAAAAGTGTTAGATTATAATATTAACTAGACATATACAGGACTTATTAGAATCTTAAAAAGAGGTTGTGTGTTGTGGATGTCTAAGAGGTGCATATAAAATGTCATATTTTCCCAAAATCATTAATCCACACAACTACTTTTTCATGAAATTAGCTTTCTTACAGACCTATGACTCTGAGTCAGAGCATGCTCTGTGGTAGGCCCTTTGGGATATCCTCTGTTAGAAGGATGAACTGAAGTCTACTGACTTTACCCTGAGACACTGGATTGGCATCTCATGAGAATGTAATCATTTCCTACTCCTATGGCCCGCATATAAAGCAATGCCAGCTATAAACTGTGAGTGTCCTGATGTTCAGTATGCATCTGGACCCTAATGGTCTTACTGATTGGGTCAGTACTTCATCCTTTTGCACCACTCCCTATTCAGGTTCTTCTCTCACTTATACTCTCAGAAAAGCCAATTCTTCGAAAGCTGAACGCAGTATTGATTTTAGTCAAGAGCATCATTTTTTCTAGAAATATGTGCTGCTGAATGCATAATCAGTTGGCCTAAAGGAAGATAACAAAATATACATTTATATCACACTTTCCACAGTCATGCAAGCATGCACTACAGTTGAGCTTCTTGAATGTTTCCTAAACTTTAGGGTCATAACTATCACTTATGAGACTTGTGAAAAGTAGGGATTCTTGAGTCCCACAGGGTCTTCTGTCATCTGCACTCTCTCCTGTTTCTTCATTGACTCCAATCAGTCTTACGTTATTCTTCTTTGCATCACCTAGCAGCTGCTGGATTGATTTCTCATGTTCCCTTATAATTTTGAAGCAATTTTTCTTTTCCTGGTCACTCATTGCAATCTTATCTTCTACATCTGAAATTGTGTCCTCACATTGGCTTATTCTGCTATGTAGACTTTCAATGGAGTTTTTCATCTCCTGGAAATCTATTTGCATCTGTTTTATGGATTCCATTTGTTTCTTATGTTGGGATTCCATCATGTTCCTGAGCTCCTCTCTAGATTTATTAATCATGTCTTGCACTAGGAGCACAATTTCTCCTGTTACCTGAGAAATTATTTCTGATTTCATTTTTTCCAGATCCCCTTTTGTTGCCAGTTCAGTGGGTCCAGGTGGTTGAGTATCAGAGCGTTCCATCTCATTTCCCTTTGAGGTTGCTGTAGGTGATCTGGAAGTCTGGTTTTGAGACTTATTTACGTGTTTTCTCATTTTGACCTGGGGGGGGGGTGTTGGCCCCTGCACGGATTACCTCCTCTGAGTTGGGAGAGGTGGGACAGGGGCCGGGAGCAGTGGTAGGGATGGTGGCCCAAAAGCCCTTTCCTCTGGGCTGGGAGCAGCGGGAGGGATGGTGGCCGGGAAGCCCCTTCCTCTGGACCAGGAGGAGCAGTGGGACGGTGGCTCAGAAGCCCCTACCTCTGGGCCGGGAACGGCGGGACTCAGTACTGTGGTCTGGTGGTCCGGTGTCCTCTGTGTCTTTGTAGTGTGGAACCAGGTGGCTACCTGTCTGCAGCGGGCTGATTCGGCATTGGAACTTCTTTTTAAGTGGAAAGGGATGTGGGCATTTGGCCTTTACTGCCCCACAAGGTCTTCTGAATGCCTCAGCAGGAGGACCGTGTAATCTGAAGTACTCCAGTGGGAAGGCTTATAACTAAGCATTTTTGGAAAATTCAGACTCAGATGCACCTTGTAAGCTCATTTATTATTTTTCCTGAATATCAGAATCATCCAAACATTTGCAGATTCAGAATCTGCAAAGGTGTGGTGGGTATCTGGATTTTTTAAACATCTAAGAAATTCAGAGATACAGTCTTCAGGAGAACCACTCTATGTCCCCAGGGGTGGGCTGACAGAGATAGGAATGGAGTTGGAAACCAGTCCCTCCAACATCAAGTGCCATGCTTCTTTTATCAAACCACATGATAATGGCCATCAGGTATTGAAAAGAATATTACCCTAAACAGACAAGAAGCCCAAATTTAAGTTCATGCTGAATGAGGAAGGAAGTAATGCCAAA
Organism: Heterocephalus glaber; assembly: GCF_053883595.1. Classification (NCBI taxonomy): domain Eukaryota; kingdom Metazoa; phylum Chordata; class Mammalia; order Rodentia; family Bathyergidae; genus Heterocephalus; species Heterocephalus glaber. Next base: position 19,855,509 of record NW_028258369.1, on the reverse strand, counting down.
AGTGAAACCTGAAAATATATACTTGGCATTGAAAACAAGTAGAGATGAGATCATTATTTTTTAGAAGATGCGACCATGTGCTTTGTTTTCTAATATTTTTTACAGTGGAAAATAGCTCCTTAGGCTTTCTGTGTGTGACATGAGATACCTTCCCAAACATCACCAAGTAATTTTCTGACTGGTGATGTGGTTTCACAATATATTTCCATTTCTGTTTTTTCCCCCATCCCCATGAGCATAAATTGGTTTCAAAGAACCTCCCCAAAGAGACATGAAGCCTGAGTGGAAAATATGTGCTCCTTGCTAAGGAGAGGACTTTTCACTGGCTGTTGGAATCTGGACATTTCTTGCTAGAAGGAAGCCAACTCAACATAGTTGTGGGGCTAATTGAACCACACATAAACCTTGAAAATATTTTATTGAAAGAATCAGCAAAAACAGTAGAGGGAAGTAAAAGAGAATTCAGAGAATTTCTAGAGATTTGTGTTAACATGATTCCTACAATATAGCCTTCAGAAATCAAGATGCAATTTCTTTTTAATAGATAAGCCATTTTGGAGGTAATTTTAGACTTACAGAAGAGTGTCAAACACAATACAAAGAGTTCTCATATAACCTGTAGTTAGGTTTCTTTTATCCTTAATATCTTATGTAACCATGGGATTTATTTATCAAAAGGAAGACATTAATTTTAACATAATACTATTAAACAAAGTACAGAACTTACCCAGATTTCATTAGTCTTCCTACTGAAGTCTTCTGTTTGTTTGTTCCATGATCCCATTCAAATTTTCAAGTTGCATTAACTTATCATGTCTCCTTAGTATCTTCTGGGCTGTGAGAGTTCCTCTTTCTTTCCCTATCTTTCAGAATCTTGACAGTTTTAAAGTTTATCAATTACTTGTTTTGTAGAAAGTCTCTCAATTAGAGTTTGTTGGAGGTTCTCTCATAGAGTGGGGTGTATGTATTAGTCAGCTTTCTGCCTCTGTGACAAAATACCTGAGAGAAATCAACTTAAACTTGTTTTGGTTCATGGTTTAAAAGGTTTCATTCCATGGTCGCTCAGCTCCATTGTGTCTGGGCTTATGGCAAAGAAGAAAATTATGGTGAAAGGGCATGGCATAGCAGGACTGCTCACCCCTTGGCAATTAGGAAGTGAGGTGGGCAGGAAGAAAGGAGCCAAGGATAAGAGATACCCTTCTCAGGCATGTCCTCAGTGATCTAATTCCTTCAACTGGGTCCTACCTCCTTAAGTTTCTATCACCTCCCAATAGCCTACTAAGCTATAAACTCATTCACAGATTAACAATTGGTGAGGTCAGAGCCCTCAAGATCTAATCACTTTCCAAAAGCCCCAGCTCTAAACATTGCTGCATTGGGGGCCAAGGCTTCAATACATGAGATTTGAGGAGGAGCATTTCAAATCTAGACCATATACCGTGTATGTGTTTAGGCCAAGAATACTATAGAAATGGTGTACCCTCCTCAGTGTATCGTATCTAGAGTCCGTGGTGTCCATAGCCATTAATGATGAGATCAACCTTGGTCACCTGGCTGAGCTCATGTCTGCCAGGATTCTCCACTATCAACTTACCATTTTTCCCTTTGTGATGACTAAATATGTTGGGAGAGGTACTATTTAAGCCAATATTCTGTGTCTGCCTAGATTGTTACCCATCATTTTAACACATATTTTTGAATTTTTCCTGGAACAATTATCACTGTAGTTTTGCAATTCATTTCTAAGTATTTGATTTAGAAAATTTTCTATTTTCATTATCTTTTCTACTTTTAGTCATTGGAATTTTTTGAGAAGGAAGAATTATTGCTTCTTCCCCATTTGAGGCAAGAGAAAGGACAGAAATAGGATACATAATTTGGAAGTAGTAGGCCGGTATGGAAAGTTGATTGAGTCTTCAGAACATGATGCCGTATTACCAGCCCCTGCTAATATTCAACTCCAAAGATAAGCAAAACATGCCCTGTACATGGAAAGTCTTAGAGTTTAAACCTAAACATACAGCAAGGCAAGGGCAGCAGGGTGGAAAGGATGTGAGGGGAAGCTGCTTCTGGTGTCCATCTGAAAAATATGGAACTGTTTGCCAGGAACAAAGGAATTTATAGGGTGAGAGATTGTATAGATAGAAAAGGCTAATTCAAAGGATGGCAGTTGGATTCTTCGACAAAAGACAAGTGGCTACCAAAAGAGTCCAAGCAAAAGTTGTCAGGGCCAGTGAAGAAATTCTAGAAGGAATGCAGACCAAGAGCTCACTGACATGAATACTGAGCACAGAGGAGTCTGAGTGATTGCAAAAAGACCCAGGCAAATGTGATATATCCCAAAACCAAAAAGATGAGTTGGTATCAGAATTGCTCTCTGTGAAGTTTCTGATAGTAAAAGCTTGGGCTTTGCAGGCTGCATTATCTCTATTCAACAGCTCAACTCTCAGCTTTCACAAGAGCATAGCCATGAACAATAGAGAGAGGAATGAGGATGGCAAGATTTGATTTGCAGTGGTCAGATTTGACCACAGGACCATACTTTCCTAAATCTGAAACAACTGAAGTCAGTAGTGTCCTCAGGGCCAGAACACTATGTAGGCACTATACCATTTACCCCTTCTTTCATCCTGTCTTGACTTAAACGCCTTCCAAGGGGCAGAAAACTAAAAAATGACTGTAGTCACTTAAAACAAGGCACAGTGATGTTGGGAATTCTGGCTAATGGGGGATTCTTGATTTGCTTCAGTTATTGCTTTTTACCTAGAGGGGTAAGTATTCCTTTGGAATTTAATCAAGTTACTTATGTTTATAATACAGTTCCCCAAATTAAATACATTGTGCACTTATTTGAAAGTTAGATTTTAGAAGTATTTTATGTTAAGTTTCTTGAGATGTTTTCAACCAAATTGAATATAAACCACTGTTATTACTAAATGGCCCCTTGGAATTTTATGATATGAGTAATTTGAACCAAGTTTTTGCTTTAAATTATTTCAGTAAGTTGAAGTAAAGGAAACACTAACATTCTCCCCATCTTTGATTCATCTCTAGCCTGGTATTTTGTTTAATGTTCTCCTTAAACATTATAGTTTTGAAATATAAGCTTTGGAACATAATGGTGGCTAAGCAGAGAAGGATGAACCAGGCGAGAACTTGAAATAATTTCACTCTAGGAGGGTTAAAATATATATAAAATGTAAAACTAACCCTTTTGAGAGTAAGATATCAGTTCTATTTTCCTTGTACCCTCTGGACTTTTCATGAATCTTTGAAATCCTTTCCTTATAACTGGAATCCCTGTGAAGATATTTCTGTGTATTTATTTTCAACTAGTGTAGAACACTTTAGAATTCTTTGCTAATGCAATTTTGTGATATTTTACAATTTTAACAGCCTTAGAAGTTATAAATATGCAAACAAATTGCAAGGTAGGCAACATGTTTGGTCATTCACAAAGGGATGAATAAAGATAGAAAAATAGCTTTCAATATTTTCAGTTTCCATAATGTCCTATTAATTGCCTGGAAATTTAATTTCAGCCCCTGCCATACTTTACAGATTTGATTTGAAGTAAAAGAACCAATTTCAGTAAAATGTCAAAAAGGTGTTTTCACATTTTAAATTTCATTAGACTAAATATTGATGTAAGACCTACAAGAACTATGTTCCAGTCTACTATATTTTGTAACACTACAGTTGAAGTATTAAGCAAATTGTTTATCATCTGAGAATTTTGTCAGCAATTTGCTTTCGCCTTATGAAAAAATAAGACAGTTTCACCAAAAACTGGTAAACAGACTATCAAATCATTCTGGTTATTAAATTTGTGCATTCCTTTGGGCATAAATTAAGCAGGCCATATGCCAGACTTAGAGAGTGACCACAGCTCAACAAACCTTATGGTTCAGCAGATGTGGTTGTAAGATATGGCTTCACTGAAAAATATTCACCACTAAGCAATTTAAAGACTGCACTCTGAGGTTTTGATTTAAAAACATGAAATTTTCAATAGAAAAGGAGTGGGTTTACTGTCATATCAGTCTTGGAGTACAGAAATATTCGGTTCAAATAAGCCATAATAAGAATTTGCAGAGTTTTTCAAATTGCAATATTTTTACAAATCTGCAAGCCATGAGCTGAGAAAGGTTTTCAGCACATGCAATGGCCCTATTTCATTTTCTTTTTGTTTACTTCAAGACACCCAGGGACTTTTCTTGGTGCATATATTAAAAAGCCTTCATGAATGGGTATTCACTTTGAAAGATTAGCTCAGTATTTGTGTAAATTATTTGAAGTGTGTTCTTTAACTAGTAAGATAATGTATATTCTTGAGTAACTGTAGGATTATTGAAATGTTCCAAGATTTTAGAGGAAATATCATAGCCACAATCATTGCTGTGCTGTGAATTTGAATACCATTGTCAATAATACACATTGAGAAATTCCACAAAATCATGAAATGCATGAGAACAAAGTACCTAGACATGCAGGAGAATAGGGGCAAAAGAGCTTTAGAAACACGTTAGTCAACCTTATGCTTGAAAGGTTTGGTTTAATAAAAATTGAGTCATACCAGCAGTATTTTGATCTACATCAAAACTTCCCACTCTAATTCCTTGGCTGCAAGAGGAAAATGAATTTTCAGACTACTCTTTGTAAAAGAAAAAAAACCCTAAAAAATGCTGACATACTTCTTCAACTGTTTCAGAACTTGTGGTTAAATTTATGAAACTCATTGAGTTACCATCTAACATTTCCATAAAACAGAGGGGCTGATGAAATTAAGATGACCAAAAGTTGCAAAGGAAATCTCTAAGATAAGGCAGGACTACAGAATTGTCTGTAGTTGAGGCTGGTTCCCCACCTAGGGAACAATTCCTACACACAGTCCATAGAACTTCTTGGGTTATTCCAATTTCACATTCACTTTCACATGGAATATTCACTTACTGGCTTTATTAATTAGGACTGTTTGGTTGCCCAGTTACAACAATGTTTATTTTTAAATGTTCCTTCTTACTTATAAGAATCCTTGAAAATGACCATACAAAACCTCACTGCACTTACTCATATAGATAGATGAATGAAGGCCAGGAGGAAGAAAAGTCCAGTTTCCTTGCCTCAGAAGTTATATGTGTTCCCTCAGTAGAGTGTATGCTCTGTGAGAGGAGGGACAGCAAGTATCCTTCAAGGTGTCATCATTCCTAGTATGGTTGTTTGCTTGATTAGCTCAATTTTAGTTTGATTGATTTTATCTGGTGTTATCAGTGCTCATGGAATATGTTTCTTCTTATCATCAATTAAATTTCACACTGATTTTTCCAGCTAGGCAATATTATTCTCTTAAGGTCCCAATGTCACATAGCCAGAAAACAAAAGAATTGGGATTAGAACCCAAGGTTTCTTATTCCAAACTTGTACTGTCACTACTATCAATAGATTGAAAAAGTATTCAATGGACGCTAGTAGTTTCAAAATCTTTTATCATCCCCCAAAACGAAGGACGATATTTGATTCTTCTCTTTTGTACTCTTGTATAGAAATCCTTTCTTAACCATAGAAAAGTTTTGAAATTCATTGTGTCTTTCAATTTTGAAGGAACAGAAAAGTCTTCAGTTAATTATTTAGAGCACAGGCCTTCCAATTCCCATTGCAATACTTTCCTAATCAAGGTCCTTGTGGGAACATAGGCAACGAGTTTGGAACCTGAAGCCTATTTCCTGTCTGAAATGGTTTTCATTCATTGAATGGGAACACTTTTTTTTATTGCAAAGTTGTTTACAAAGCTGAGATTCTGGAATACATTTCTTTTAATGAACAAGAGTGACGGAATATTTAGCTGGAAGGAATTTATAGAGAGTTACCTGTGACTAGCAGAGAGTGTAAGGTTAAAAGTTTTCAGTTCTGGTGTAGGCTGCTTAATCCAAACTGGAGGAAGATGCAGGTAAAATTCTTTTAATGAAAGAACTGAATAACTGAGCAAAGCACACTTGATAATTTCTTTAACCTGAAGAATTCATTTTCATCACAAAGCATCATTTCTTTTTTTTTGTTTCCTGTTTTTTTCCCAGCACTGGGAATCAAACTCAGGACCTTGAGCTTGCTAAGCAGGCTCGGTTCCACTAAGCTAAATCCCTGGCCCAAAAAGAATCATTTCTTTAGGAAACATTAATGAATTTAAAATCTTTGCTACACGTCAAGTATCAAGATACAAAGTTCATTGAGACTGATTCCTACCCACGGAGGTAATCAATAATTTCATATTTTTATAAAAAGTGGCAAATAACTGCTATTGTTAAAGGTAGCTGATAGAAGTAAGGACAAATTATACTTAGGATCTGAAGATAATGATAAAATCAACATATTAGGCCAAGACCAATCACATATATGAATCATGTTAAAGATAAAAACCCTTACTGGTGCTTGACCCATAGAAATATGTATCCAAAGAAAGTGTCCCTTTTTTATTGGGGACCATCAATCTTTTCATTTAAATTGAAATATAACTCATAAACCATAAGACTCGCTCATTTTAAAAGAGAACAATTCTGTTGTTCTTAGTACACTGACAGAGTTATCCAATCATCACCACTATGGAATTCCAGGACACTATTCTAATTTCATCACCCCAATAAGAAACTTTGTACCCTCTAAGCAGTTACATGCCATTCTCTCCTCTCTCCAAACTCTGGCAACCACTAATCTATTTTCTATTGTGTAGATTTGCCTATTCAGAACATTTCATATAAATGGAATCATACAATATGTGGTTTTTTGTGACGAACTCCTTTTTCTTAGAGATTCATCCATGTTGTAGCATGAATCACTACTACATTCCCCTTTATAGTCAAATAATATTCCAGTGTATGTATGAGACACATTTTGTCCATCCAATTATCATTTGATGGACATTTGGATTGTTTACATCTTTTATGCTTATGAATAATGCTGCTATGAACATTTATGAATAAGTTGTTTTGTATGAACATGTTTCTTTGATGTGGTCAAGTTAGAAAAAAAAAAAGAAAAACAAAAAATATCTACCACAGTGCAAAAGAGAGCAAATGGTTTATTGTAAAAAAAATAAGTTGACATACTAATACTTACTAATATTCTAAAGATTAGTCACTATGTCTCTTTCTAAAGGACATATTATGGGCTCCAAATCAGATGTAGTGGAGTAGAATTTCCAGGAAACCACAGGCTGAAAATCTCTATACTGGACATGCTTCCCAAATGTTTCTCATTCTCATTAGCCAAATTTAGGAAACACTGGTGTTATGGCTTGTAACCAAATGTCAAAACACCCCATGTGCTCATAAGTGGGACTTTTCAAAGGTGGCTGAATCTAAGCTGTGTGAATATGGATTAAAAGTGTGTGACAACTATATTAGTCCACTGATTGGTTTAGCATAGTTCTGGATGTGGATAATGGGAAAGCCCATCCTGGGTGTGGGTGGCACCAATCAGTAGAATTTTAGCTTGAATGGAATTTAAGGGAAAGGGAGACTTGCTGCTGCTGTTGCTGCTGTTATTGCTGTTTCACTGCCTCCTGCCTACCCTGCCATGGACTGTTTCTCCTCTGCCCATGCCTGTTTGCCATGCCACCCTGTCTTAGAGCCAGCCAACTATAGACAGAAACCTCTACAAACTGTGAACTAAAATAAACTTCTCCTCCTTTAACTTGCAAGTGTCAGGTATTTGGTCCCAGAAATGAAGAAAGTAACTAAGACAACTGGTTTAGTTCTTGCAACTCAAAGCTGATTCATGAGAATCTGCATCATGACATCATCTCTGAGAAGTGTATTAGAAATGCAGTCTCAGGCCCTGCCCCAAACTCATTGAATTAGAAGTTCATTTCAAGAAAATCCCCTGGTGATTATAAAGTATATTACCTAGAATAAAGTTTGCCTATAATAAATATGTAGTCTTTCCTGAGCGCATTTATTTGGGTCTAGGGATCTTAGTCCTAGCTTCACATTAGAATCACCTAGGGTGCTTTTAAGAAATATGTATGATCATTGGGTCCCACTTAGATCAATTAAAACAGAATCTCTCAGGAGTTGGAGTCTGGGCATCAGTATTTCATTTGATTGTTTAGTTCCCAAGTGAGTTTAATGTAGGAGCAACTTTGAGACACTTGGAAAGTGGTGATTCCTCTAGGGTAAGGCTACAAGGTGAGGCCAAGAATACTGCACCCTTTTCCACTGCAATACAGACATAAAGTTTATGTGATTAATCCCTTAGTCCTATAATTTTAAAACAGGAATGAGGAAAAGAATGCCTTAAGGAAGAAGGGGAAGAAGTAAAGGAGGCAAGAAGAGGAGAGTGTGTAAAGAAGGAGGGAAGAAAAGCTCTATGATTTGGATGTGATTTGAATGTGTCCCTTAGGTGTTCATGTGTTGACATTTAATCCTCACTGTGAGGTATTGAGAGGGTAGAATTTTAATCTGGTTATGGTGTTTGAAGATGCGGCCTTTGGGAAATGATTAGGATTAGACATGGTCACAGGGTAGATCCTCCGTGATTCAATATGGATGGCTTTGGAGGGGTTGGGGAAAGGAATAGGTATGAGAAAAGGAAAAAATGGAAACCAAACCTTTGTAAATAGGGAGGGGTGGAGGGGTTGAAGGGAGGGCTGGGGAATGGGGAAAAAAATAAGAACCAAGATATATTCTGTAAAGGTACAAATTCTCAATAATGAATGTCAGTATATTGTATACCTAAAATGTACCAATAAAACTGATGAATTAAAAAAATAAAAATAAATACAGATGACTTTATGAGAAGAGGGAGAGAAATGAGAATTGATGTGCTCTCCCCGTCTGTTGCCATGTAATTCTCAGTGCTTCCTTGTTACTCTTGCAGCAGGAAGGCCATGACTAGATGTGACCCCTTGATCTTAAACCAGAGTCAAAATAAACCTCTTTTCCTTTTGAGTTATCCAGCCTCAGGCATTTCATTACAATAACAGAAAATAAACTAACACAGAAATATAAGAAAAGAAAACAGTACATGCTACATAAGAACATCATAAAGACTCTGTTTCCATTTTTTCCTTTTCTCATATTTATTCCTTTCCCTTCTTTCCTTTCCCCTACCCCTCCCACATCCCACTCCTCTTTGGACCTTTTCTTCCTATTTCACATTATATATTACACATTTTGATCCTTACTTACAGTTTCAGTTTCTCACATCAGAGAAACTATTCGATATTTATACATGTGTGACCTATTTATTTCATTTAGGAGTATGGCCTCAATGTGCATCCATTTGGCTCTAAATATCTCTAGTTTCTCATTCTTTATGGCTGAGTAGTATTCCATTTTATTTTTTTTTAAAACCCACATTTTCTTTATCTAGTCTTCAGTTGATGGGCAATTGGGCTGTTTCCAAGTTTTAGCTATTACAAACTGTGCTGCTATGAACATGGGTGCACATATATCGCTGTGGTATGATTCTTTTAATTCTTTGGGGAAGATACCCAGCAGGGGAATAGTGGGGTCAAATGGGACTTCCAGTCCTAGTTCTTTGAGGTATCTCCATACTGATTTCCACAGTGGTTGCAACAGTCTACACTCCCACCAACAGTGAAGAAGAGAGGGCAGGGGAATGGGGAAAAATTAAGAACCAAGACATTTTATGTAAAGGTACAAACTCCCAATAATGAATGTCAACATATTGTATACCTAAAATGTACCAATAAAATTAATGAAAAAAACTGAAAAAAGCAGAAAAAAGAACATTATGATTTATATCAATTGCAATACTTTTCAGGAGCACACTGAAAATTTCCATATTAATTTTAAAAAATTGTAGAGGTATCATTTACATACAGGTAAATTCTCTTTTTGTGTATTACTCTGAATTTTTGACTGGAATCCTTTAAAGCAAATCTCAGTCTGAAAGTGTAGGTAGTGGTAGAGCACTTACCCAATAAGTACAAAGCCTTGGGTTCCATTTCCAGCACTGAAAACACAGGGAGAGAGAGAGAGACAGAGACAGAGAGAGAGAGAGAGAGAGAGAGAGAGAGAGAGAGAGAGAGAGAGAGAGAGAAGCAAATTTCATATTGTATTTTATTTCATTTCACTAATAAATATTTAAATATGGATTCCTTTGAAGAACTTTACAAATAAATACAATTGCACATAACCAAAATTTCCATATGTTCTCTAATATTTAATGTCCAAATGTCTCCAAATGACTCAAAAGTATTTTTTAAATTTTTTTTCTTTATTTAAATTAAATTTGCTCATGACATGAACTAGGAGCTAAAAAGTTTGAGGTTCTGCCTTCCTCAAATGATTGTGGTTCCATTCAGTTTTCAGAAATGGCTTGAAGTTAGTTCATATTTTACTTAAACTATGGTTTGTATATTCCAAATTATAGTTTTATTACACAACAGCAATTGGGGATTATAAGGCAGATATTAAGAATACTGAGTTGGCATATCACCTAACCCACAAATCAAAACAATTAAAAGATGCTTGTTAATATTGGACAATGCAGCCAATGGATGCTGTTGGCAGGGAAAGCATGGCTTGGGACTACCAGCCTAGAGTAAGTAACAAGGAGAAGACAAATGCAGTGGTAGGACCACAGGAAGGGATTCTTTTTTGGCTACCAGAGAGATGGGCTTGCCTCATTCACCCGGCATTACTCCCACAAACAATTGTTCATCGTCAGACCACAATACAAATGTAGAGTATATAAAATACACTATCAAGAAGTGTGTGTGTGTGTGTGTGTGTGTGTGTGTGTTGCACTAGGGATTTCAGCCAAATGAAATTTTGGTTAAAAAAATTTTTTGGCAGGCCAGATTTTTCTTTCACTTTAGGTAGTAAATAGATATGATTTTGTTTTGAATTGATTCCACTGCTCCTCTCATCTTTTTAAAATTTGGTTTAATTTATAGTTGAGTTGGACAAAAATCAAGAAATTAATCTTTATATTTGTAGATCAGCAGCCTGTTGTTTTCTGTTCTAACTTTTTAAATGAGTGGTTCAGTTTGGATTTCCAGTTGCAACAAGACTTTTCTTTAATTGAAACCTTAGTGCTGTGTTACATGGATCCCTGCAGCTGCTGAGCAGTTTCTCAACATTGGCACAAATGTATTTGCTTGCTCTATTACCACTGAGTACAGGTAAAAAGGCTCAAGCAAATGCAGCCTGGACAAAAAGAATATAATCACTGTTTAAAATCAAACTTTAGAGCAGGTCAACATGGCATAATCTCCTGTCCAAATGATCTATAATTTGCGCGTCCAGATAGTCATCTTGGCTCTGGAGTCGTTTAAAAGGTAGTAGCTGCCAAAAATTGTTAACCATTAAACAATAGTTTGCTTTTCTTTCATGTGGTAGGAACAAAGGTGCACTTCTAAATCTGTGTCTGAAAAATGCATTGGTTTTGAATCCAATCCACTTCACATACCTTACTTTGGTTTTCAGAGGGAGACTTTTTAAGAGAGTTATAGGTTTGGCTTTTTTTTGAGGGGTGGAATGTTTTTGTTTTTCTTTGTTTTTGCCTTTCATTGGATGACTTGAACCGAGGTATATGTTTTCTTCCTAGAGACAAAGGTGACATAAAGAAAACTGAAAAAATCCAAGCAAGTCCTGAAAGAAAGGTATATTACATTGAAATATATTCCATCAGTTTCCAGAATATTTATAAACACTGTGTCATCACAGAAAATGTCCCCTTCCTCAGGACATTGATGGGTTTTTTATTATGGAGACTAGCCATCTCTCTTATTGAACCATGGTGCAGTTTAGCAGTCCACAAATTTTCCTTTCATGGTAGCTACCAAGTAAATATCAGCATTTCTGCTCACTTTCCAATTTTATAATGTTAGCCTGATGCATTGCTTCCAGCTTCATGGAATTCTGTCTTTTCACTTTCCAGGCAACTCTAGAGAACACAATATTTTAAGGATCAAGGAAGTGGAACTGCTACCATACCCAGCCTCTCATGGATTCAATCAGGCACCATTAGAACCTGAAGATCCAAATTTCTAGTTAAAGATCTGTGTATGCTCAAGGCAGGTTTCTCCCAGGGCATTGTGTCTTTTCATGATTATGTTTGGTTTCTGCCAAGTTCTCTGTTTGAGATTTATAAGTTCTTTTTAGACCTTCACCAATGGAAGGATGATGCCAGGTTTTTCATTAGCGTAATAGACCACGTGCCAAAGCCACTGAGATATTATGTTACTTATCAAATTCCTTAGAGTAAATATGTTGGCAAAGTCATTGCTTTTCTCTACCTACTAGACTTGTGTTTCTTATCATCAGATAAGAAAAAGATACTTGAAGTGATCTTTTATAAACAAGGATTTTTAGTCACCTTTACAGTCACCCTGTGCATTGTAAGATGTTTTAGCAGCATCTCTGTCCTCTAACACCTAGATGCCATTGGCGCCACCCCAAATTGTGAAAACCATAAATATTTTCAGATATTGCCAAATGTTCTATAGAGAGCAAAATTGTCTCCTGCTGAGAGCCTTTTTTTTTTTTTTTTTTTGGTACTGGGGATCGAACTCAGGACCGTGCGCTTGTGAGGTAGGCTCGCAGAACCACTGAGCTAAATCCTTGGGCCCTGAGAGCCAATTTTATAAACAGCAAAAAAGATATTAATATTCAGTCTTTTGAGTCATTAATACATTCCACAGCTCCAAATCGTAATGGGTGGTGCTAGACATGAGGCAGTAATAGATAACATCCTTGGGCTGAGGATGTAGCTCTGTGTTAGAGCATGTTTATCATGCATAAGACCCTAGATTCGACCCCCAGCATCACACACACACACACATACACACACACAAAGTGGCTTTGTAGAAAAATGGATAGCACATTGGACTTCTAAATATGATCCCTGAGTAATGCTTGCCTACAGAGATTATGGTTAACCTAGGAAGCCCATAGTCTAGCCTCATTCCTGACATTTGTCTAGCAAGAGTCCTGAACTGGGTCAATACAGGCAAGGACTCATTCTATGAACACACAACTTACCTTGGCTCTTGACCACCGTATACTCCATATTCTCAAAAGAGAGCACCTGCATAGCCTTGGTGGGCACTCCCAGGGATTGAGCCCACTCTCACTCTCTTTTGAGCCCTTTCAAGGAATTGGATTTGTACCTCTGATCTACTGTTCAGCTCATAGATACTATGTATATTTTATCACTCTCTTGTTTCTAATTACCAGCACCTTCTTCAGATGGATATCTGACTGGCTGTCCAGGTGAACAATTGGGTTGATTATTGTGAAGCACTTTGGGAGTCAAACTAAAGAGTAAAGAAATCATTTTTCTAGACTGGCAATGATAGGATTGATTACTGAGAAATATCATCCATGATTCATTGTGCTGGAAAGATTTGGAGAAGAAAAAACCTGACACCAAGGAAATCAAATAAAATGATTTTATATTCCTTCTAGGGATCAGTAAAATACAGTAGCAGAATAGTGACAATATGATAGAGGAACAAATGGAAAGGAGAGAGTCATTTCAAAGAAACAATAAAGATTTTAGATGAAATATTCATTATGGAGGAATCAAAAGTCAAAGGACCCTAAAGTTCAGAGTGCAAAGATCTGAAAATGCGGTTTCTTCATTAAGTACAAATATAAATATGGAGATAAGTGAGAGATATCCTGGTATACTGATGTCATCATTCTTGATGTGACTTTCCTCACTTGAAAATAATAGTCTAGTGAATTTTTCATTCTTACATTAAGTTCAATAGTAAACAAAGAGGATCAAATCAGAAGGTAGAATGAGTCTCTTTTGGAACAATAGTATAAGTAAAACAAAAACACACGGTATGGATAAAAGAGCCCTGGAATGAGAGTCTGTATATCTGGGCTTCCCAGGTGATCTGTGTGAAACCTCATACGACATTATTGGCAACTCACCTCACCCCCCTATGTTTCTTTTTCCTTAATGTGAAAAAGCAGCTGACACATATGAAGTGTAAGGTGTAATATTTTCAAACTTAATTTTTAAATGATATCCTTCTTATTGACAATCTTCAAGTAGTCATATCATGTACAGAATCATCTCAAGCACTAATTTTAAAGTGAGGAATATTGAATGACTGTTAGTCATCAGATACTCTTCTGGACTCTGCAAATAAAAGTGTTGATAAAATAAAGTCCTTATCCTGTCCTCTTATAGTTCACATTGTAGTAGGGGTTACAATGAACACATGAAGAAAAAATATGTAATATGCCACATAGCTATTAATGCAATGAAGAAAACTAAAGTACTCTAATGGAATAGAGAGTTATCAGGGTGCTATTTTTAATTAGAGAAGTGACATGCGAGTAAAGATGAAAAAGAGTGGAAATCTGGCTGTGCAAATGTCCTGGACAGGAACATTCTGCATGAAGGAAACAGCAGGTGCAAAGGTGCTAGAAAGGAGAGTGTCGGCCCACTAGGGAAGTATCCGAGAAGCCCGGTGTCTGGGGCCGAATGACAACAGGGGAAGGAGGTGAAATCAAGAAGGAATAAGGGCTAGTTCATTGAGGGTCTTGTAGATCAGAGGAAGGACTTTATGTTTTTCTTTCAAGTATGATGGAAAGATATTGGAGGGTTTTGAATAAAGAATGACATGATCTGATTCAGTTTCTAGCTGTGATTGTCAACCAAGGAAACCTTGGCCATCTAGCAGATACTGAGCAATGAGTGTCTGGAGGCATTTCCGAGGTCACAACTGGTGAGAAGTGCTCCTGGCAGCTAGTGATCAGAGAGAGGGATGCTGTTGAAATCCTATACTGCACAGGACAGGTCCCCTCTCTTACCGAACCTCTTAACACTTACACAAAGCAAAGAATTTTCTGGGCCAAAGTGTCAAGAGTGCCATAGTCAGAACCCTGGTTTAAAGAGTCCTTCTGTCTGTATGAAAAGGACAGAGCATGGTGGCTGGGGGAGAAGCAGGGATATCATTTAAGAATCTATGGTATTACACCTGGGTGTCAGGGTCAGGGACTATGAAGTAGTCATATTGGCAATATATAGGGAAGATCAAGCAAAAGAGTTTGTTCATGAATTCAGTATAAGGAGACTCAAAAATAACCTCAAGTTTTTTCACATCAATTACTGAGTTGGAATATTTATGGGGAGTAGCCAGTTTGGGACTCTATTAACAAAATTTTGCTTTAAACATGTTAACTTGAAGAACTTGCTAGATATCCAAGCATAGATGTCAAATGGCCATTTCAGAATATGAATGTGAAGTTAGGTACTTGGCTACAAAAACAAACTCAGGAGTGGTAATGCCTAGGATATTTATTTGAGGACAACAGAGGGCACTCTAGAAAGTTTAAGTAGAAAGGAAATTTCTAAGAATTTCTGAGTAGCAAAGAATATGACACAATGTTATTTAGTATGAAACAATGCACACAAGGTAAATTTCCAACTACAGTGTACAGAAATTCTAGTGAAAACGTCACTGTTTCTTCTCTCAACTGTAACATTAGGGACTGAACATTGGAGACGGACTTGATTTACCTCATCCATGATGCTAGATCTACCTCTCCTAGTCATGACTTTGCCCAAATCTTACAATTGTTCATTTGAGTCAAGGAAATTTAGTTACATGAGTTACATGTCTCTACTCTAGCTTCAGTAAAAGCACTGTTTTAGTTTTACAGTCTCTATAATATTGGAAGACGAGCTAAAGGGGGTTAGAATGAGTGTTGAGTAAGAAACTTGCCACATTTGCCTTGCAGAGCCATTGATATACAAATGGTATTTACACTCATGGTATTGGATGGTGTTAAATGATGGTCACCAGTTGATGGGATGATCTCTTAAACTCTCAATAGGTGGATGTCCAGTAAGAAGGATGAAAAGAATCAAGTAGTACAGGGAAAAAACCCAAAAAGGTGTGGTACCGTAGAAGCCAAACCAGAAAAGTGTTTTAAGAATAAATGATCAACTGTATTGAATGGTGTTTTGAGTTCAACTAAGAAAAGAAAATGGAGCAGGGCAGAGTGATGCATGCATGCAATTCCAGCACTCTGGGAAGCTGAGGGAGGAGGACTGCAAAGTTGAGCCCATCCTAGGAACTTAGTACTTTAACAAGACCCTGTCTCTAAATGAAAAATAAAAATGGCTAGCGATGTAGCTCAGCATGAAGGCCCCAAGTTAAATGCCCAGGCTGGAAGCAGGAGGTAGGAGGAGCTGATGTAGGCAAGCATGTCCCAAAATTGAGAGAAAAGCCACAATTATATAAAAAGAGGTAAGGGTCTGAATCTGCCAGTGAGCGAAAAGTGGGTCATGTATTTCTTGCTACAAGTCAGACGATTCTCTGCAGCAAAACATCTAGACACCTGAAGAATTTCCTGATTTAACAGAAAAGTGACCCCTGGATTTGGAAGCATTGGAGTCATCCCTCCAGAAGGGACATTTCAGTGGAATTTCATTAAAATGGGTACACAAGAGATTCAGAAAGTGTGGAGACAATAAAAATAAAAGTCACAGATATGCGGTTTGGGAAGTTGGAGGGGGAAATGAGACTAAGGAAGGGTCTTTTTTCTAATAAGAGAGACTTAAAATTTAAAATTAAAAGAAGGCAGGGCCGGGGATTTAGCTCAGTGGTTTAGCCGCCTGCTGCGCAAGCGCAAGGACCCGAGTTTTATCCCGCCGCCGCCCCCCCCCGTACAAAAAAAAAAAAAATTAAAAGAAGGCAAAACAGGCACCTCTTTAAAAAATAACCCAACTAAGCTGTACATTTTAAACTCTCTTGCACAGTTAATTTGTTTCTCGATCTTTGCAAATATTGTGCTTTTAAACACTGCTCCTAATCATTCGGAATGCCCCGTGGGGAGTTCCAAGGGGTTTCTGCTTATCTGCTCATTGACCTCTGAAAGTCAAGGGCAATCATCCTTTCAGAAGTGCGATTTCTGACTTTATCCAAGCTTCCGAAACACCCCACATTTCAGCCTTTTCTGCCTTTACCCAACAAGCTTCCACAGAAAGTACTACCCTAGGAATTCACTTTAGAAATTACCAGGATGAGAAGACCTTGCTGTAAAAATACGTGCCTCTTCATCCGCTGAAACACAAGTGCATACTGGGAAACCAGAAGGAAAACTGCTCCCTCCATCTGCTACTCCCAACTCTCCCTAAAGGGAGCACGTTTGATGGATCCAGTGATTTTAGTCACCTTTGACACATTTTCATTTTTATAATATGGTCTTGACAATCTGCATACCCCAAATTCCTCCTTCTAACTCTTCCACTGGGCATCTCTGTTTTTTCACAAACTGGGTTTAGTTGCTAGCATTATCTTGCCTGTGGAGATTATGTCTATTGCTAAAATATATCAAGCAAGATTTTAAAAGATGATGTTAGTTTGACAATATTAGGAGTATTAATTCATATCTTTAAATATCAAAAGGATCAGAATGGTCATCCTTTTTTTTACTCATATATTTCAGATTTTAACCCCCTACCAGATTTGTGAGTTACAAATATTTTCTTCTATTCTATAAATTGTCTTTTGATTTTATTGACTCTTTCTTTGTTGTACAGAAGCTTTTAAGTTTGATTTAGTCACTTGTTTATTTTTACTTTTGTTGCTTGAGCTTTTGGTGGGATAGCTAAAAAAAATCATTGCCAAGATCATTGTCAAGGACTTCTTTTTCTTTTTTAGGAGTTTTGTGATTTTATGTCTTGTACTTAAGTTAATTATTTTGTTAAAATAAGAGTTCTCATGTGGATATGCAATTTTCCCAGCACCACTGGGAAAGAAGACTATCTTTTCTACATTGTGTATTCTTGGCACTCTTGTCAAATATTAATTGGCCATAGACACATGGGTTTATTTTAGGGCTCTCCATTTGTTACATTGGTCTATGTGTCTGGTTTTATGCCAGTACCATATAGTTTTGATTACTATAATCTTGTAATACATTTTGAGATAAGAAGTGTGATGCCCTCAGTTATTTTTCAGGATTGCTTTAGATACTCTGGATTTTTTTGTGAATCTATAGGAATTTTAGAATTTTTTTTTCTATTTCTTTGAAAAATGCCATTGGATTCTGTTAGAGTTTGCATCGAATATATAGGTCACTTCAGGTAGTATGGACATTTTCATGGGTTAATTTTTCTAACCCATGGGTAGAGGATGTCTTTTCCTTCTTTTTGACAATTTCTTTCATCAATGTTTCATAGTTTCCAGTGTACAGATCTTACATCTTTTTGGCTCTGTTTATTTCTAAATGTTTTATTATTTTTGATTATATTATAAATGGAATTGTTTTCTTTCTTTCTTTCTTTCTTTCTTTCTTTCTGTCTGTCTGTCTGTCTTTCTTTTTGTGGTGCTAGGGAGTAAATCTAGGGCCTTGTACATGTTAAGTATACCATCAACCATCAGCCACATCCCCAGACCTATTTATTTCCTTTTTAGATAATTCACTGTTAGTGTATAGAAATGCAATGAATATTTGTAATTGATATTTGCATCCAGCAATTCTACTGATTTTGTTCATTTTAACTATTTTTTGGTTGGAATCTTTAGGATTTTCTACACATAAGATCATGCCATCTGCAAACAAAAACAATTTCCCTTCTTCCTTTGCTATTTTGGTGCTTTTTCCCCTTCCCTTCCCTTCTCTTCCCTTCCTTTCCTTTCCCTCCCTCCCTCCCTTTCTTCTTCCAGTCCTTCCTTTTTTCTTTCTTCCTTTCTTTTTCTTTCTTTCTTTCTTTTTTTTTTTTTTGGTACCAGGGATTGAGACCCTGTCTCAAAAAAAAAAAAAACAAACAAACAACTGGGCATGGTGTCTCATGCATTGAACTCGGGACCTTGTGCTTGCAAGGCAGGTGCCAGAACCACTGAGTTAAATCCCCAGACCTCTTCCTTTCTTTTTGGCCTTGTTCTGGCTAGGATTTCTAGTGATATGCTGAGTAGAAGTGGTGAGCATTCACATCCCTACCTTATTCCCAGTTTTAGAGGAAAAGCTTTGAGCTTTCCACCATGCATGATGTGAGTTGTAGGCTTGTCATACACAGTCTTTATTATTTTGAGATACATTCCTTCTACTTTCAATTAGTTGAGAGTTTTTATTATGAAAAAATGTTGAGTTTCATTAAGTGCCTTTTTAGAATCCATTTAGATGCTTTTAAGGTTTTTATCATTTATTGTGTTAATGTATATTACATTTATTGACTCCCATATGTTGGAGTTTCCTTGCATCCTAGAGACAAATCCCACTTGATCATGGTATATAATCCTTTTAATGTACTGTTAAATTTGGTAGTGTTTTCAATTCTTTTGTGTTTGTTGAGTCTCATTTTATGCCTCAGAATAAAATCTATATGTTCATTGCACCTGTTTATTATAGAAATATTCATATGGTCCATTATTTAGCTGCCTCAGCCTCCACTATGGGTTTTACATGACACGGAGTAGAAGGCACCATACAATATTCCTAAATTGGAAAAATGTGAATTTTAAAGCACGTGTTGTCCCAGTTACTTTCTCATGGCTGGGACAAAAATACCTGACATCCACAATTTAAAGGAGGAAATTTTTATTTAGCTTATGGTTTGTAAAGATTTCACTCAGTCCATAGCCTGGTGGCTCCAAGGAAGAGAGGCATGGTAGAGCGACATAGCAGAGAAGAAACAACTTATAGCATAGCAGCCAGGAAGCAGAGAGCGAGATCAATAAGGAGCATGGAAGGGCAACAGACCTTCCAGGCCATGTCCACAGTGACCTGCCTCTTCTTCTCAGACCCTGTCTCCCAACATCAAGTCAGCTAGAAGCCCCTTTGATCCAATCACCTCCCAAAGCCCTACCTATGAGTTCATGAGGCTTTGGAGGGGCATCTAGATATAAACCACAGCATATGTGGTTTTAGAGGCTTAGGATGGAAATTTTTGTTTATATTATCATTATTGTGACCCAGAAGATGTTTATATTGCTTTTAGATTACCATTGAGATGAAAACACATAAATTAAAAAATTCATGGAAGAACTTGCAGATTCTAGTATTTCCATAGACTGTTGGGTCCTTAGTTCTCAGCTAAAAATTTAGCAATGATGAATTTATGATACAGTGTGTTGAGTTTTCTTTGGCTCTAGTTACTCTTCTCAGCAAAGACCTCCTTTGAAATGGTAAACTATCTGACAGGGAAGTTTGATTGACACTTTTGTTTTGGATTTTCTTGGATATGATCAGAATTATCAGAAGTAATTTTACTGTTTTTCTGTGATGATTACCAAAGATTCTAAGGAAATCCCTAAGAATAGTGAGTAGATGAACAATTCACGACAAGTATCAACCTCATTCTAGGGGAGAGCTATCTTTCTTATTGAAATCCTATGATTGTCTATTGAAAGTAAGAAAATTTCTTATTGAAGACAAAAAAATTGATAGTTTCAAAAGAAATTCTTATTAACACTATCTCCAAATCTGCAGTAATGAGCCAGAGGCAAAAAATACATTTAAGTACCTTTATAATCACAAACATTTCCCCAGACACAGTAAATAACATCAACCTTTATTAAAAATATTGTTAAGTGGAAATGATCAATCAAGGAGATCTTGATTGTGTAGACCTCAAGATAAGCTAATGAGTTAAATTCATAAATTCCATAGACACTGTGGAGGTCTTCCAAACCTTTGAGCATATAACATAGCAGAGCTGTGACATTATTTCCATTGTTTCAACCACAGAATATGGGGAAGTAAGAGGTCCATGGGAAACTGGCTAGATATCATAAAGGTTGATGGCACAACTACTTTATAGATTTTATTTCTGCTTGCCCAAGAAGTAAGACTACTATCTTATTTCAATAATATAGAAAAGCTCACATGCTAACACAGAGGACAGTAATTGGGGTGGAACAGTAGATCATCTCATTGGCTCCATCTTGGTGAAGAATTGAGCAAGAGGCTGTGTTTGATGCAATCAAGGTGAAGAATACATATTAAAAGATAATTTTAAGTGAGTGTTGTTGATGTATTCCTTCCCCTCTGGATTCTGGGTAGACTCCATGTTAAATAGTAAGTCATATATGCAGTAATGCACTGAAATTGAGTTCCATGATCTGCTTTGGATGCTTGCTAACAAGAAAAGGTCCAGGAAGCTAAATCCAGAACTAGGAAGAAATTGATGCTCCATCTCTTTGGAACTTTTTGAAAGATAGAGAGTGGGTCTCAGAGCTTCTATTATTGGGCTGTCCCCCACCACTCTTGTGCTGGGGAGAGAGCATGGTGCATAGAAAGTCAAGAACCTCTACTCAGCATTCTTGACTGGGCATTCAGTTTTCACTTACATTTCACCTAGATTTCTAAATAACTAGATCAGAACTTTCTAAGAACAAGTTACTAAGCCCAACCCTTAGTCTAAGGTGAGACTTTGAAATTCCTATTCTGATTTCACTCCCATTTCAAATTTAGGAAACATGCTCGCTGGTCTGCCTCATTCTCTTCTGTACATGGACTAAGAGTCTGAGGAAGAATGGAGGTTTGGTGAAGTACATGGTAGGTATGCACAACAAGCTTTGAAAAGGGAAAAGGGCAAAGACTTCTGCAGGCAGTCATGAGGAACACTCGTAAGTCCTGTGAGAAATCAAGTTTTGCCTGATTCTGCTCTACACTGACTACTTTTGGTTGCATTGAGTGGCCATTACCAGTGAAAGCAAAATTAATCTCCCCAAACTGATCTGTGCATCTGAATGCTAAGGAAAATGTTCCTTCTTTTACTGTCCCACAAAGCCCTACAGCCTGCTGGCCAGGTAAAATAATAGAACATATGGTCTTTATTTAGTTCTTTTCATGCATACTGCCAAGACTAAGAGGAGAGTGAAGAGTGAAGATCTCTTGGCTGTCTCTGATGCTTTCCTTTAATCTTACTTTATTTGCTAAGAGCTAATAAAAAAAACTGAAGTGCTTAACTCTCAAGTGTTGCTTTTCTTCTGGGTATTTGATTTGTTTCTTGGCTTAAACTCCCTCACCCTTTTACTGTCAAATGTACCATTGTGAACAAACATCTTAATGCTGTGTGCATTCTCCTTCCTTGAATATGTTTTTCAGCTTCTAAAAATCAATGAGTTTAGCCATTCTTATTTGGATCACTTCATTACTTTAAGCAACAATTATGTTTATAAAAATGAAAAGCACTTAATTGTAAGAATAATTATATATGAACAATTTTGAAAAAGAGGAGAAAAATCAATTGCAATCTCACTGCCTAATTGCAATAGCTCTTGATTCTCTTTTAATATGTGTTGCATCTTCCATACTGACAGAGTATGCATAGAGTTGTGCTTCAAATGTCTTTCACCCCACATTATCCTATCAATATGATTCCATGTTCATCAACTCCGCTGGGTAATTATTAGGCTAGATATTCCACTGAGTGACATTGTTTCACTTTAGGGAACCATTGGGCATATCAGTGGGGCAGTTAGATTGCTAATATCTGCCTTTAAGGTTGTGTTAACACTGACAGAAGCTTTGTAAAGCAATCAAACCTGTACAAAATTAACACATAATGGCTAGCAAAGTGAGATCTTTTGGACATGAAAATAATAAACTATAAAAACTTTACGGCAAGTAACCCAACAAAAACAACTCGCCTCGGTTATGTTCAGAACATACTCAAAATTGTAAATTGAGGAAGCAAGCATAGATATGATAAGAATATGAGCATTCTTTTAAAGAAAAGTAGTACTAATGTAACCATCCATATTCATTGACTTAATTTGCTGGCAAGCAGTTTTTGTAATTTATCCTTGAAAGTGTGACTATTGATATACCCAACTCTCACATCAAACTCCTTATATAAAAACTTTTAGAATTCATACAAGATAGTTATTTTTTATCAAGTACATAATGAGTAGCCTTTTAAATATACTCCAAAATCCTAACATTTATACATTCTTATAATTTATTTGAAGCTTTATAAAACGTAAATTTCTATTTTAAAAGGTTTCTATGTATCTATAGACACTACAAACTGATAAAAAGCTTAATAAATCTGACTCTCATTATTATCAAACTTAATTGTCTTGTTTTCTGATAATCAGGGAATTGTAAAATAGACAAAAACATGCTTTTTGTCCTTTGTAAATTACTCACTTTGCTACCTCTTTTAAGATATTGTACTTCTTAGTATAGATATCCTCTTAATAAAACACTACAAATATAAAGAAACCCAATTCTTGATACAAACAACTCCTAGTTAAATATTTTTTACTAATATCACAAACTCTGTAATAGACTCATGAGATTATTACTTTTTCTTTGCCCATTCCTTATTTTAGTACCTCTTTTTTCCCCTTTAATGCATTTTTCTTAAATTCTAGTTTGTTATACATTAATATGCCTATTTTATTTTGGTAATTGGTCTTTGTCTTGATAGCTTTAAAAAATTCCTTCATTTTGGGCCGGGGATTTAGCTCAGTGGTTCCGGCGGCTACCTTGAAAGCGCAAGGTCCTGAGTTTGATCCCCGGTACCAAAAAAAAAAAAAAAATTCCTTCATTTTAAAATATTGCTGTCATTTTGTTTTGTATTTCTCTTGTCAACAACATATGGTTACATTTTATTTTTTATCTAATCTCTTTCCATGTTTAACAAGAATATTCATCTTTTTGTATTTATTTTTGCTGGCTAAAGTTAGCTTTATTGTCTTTTTTTTCTTCTTTAGGTTTTTTCTTTGCTACTATTTTTGATTTTCCTTTCTGACTTCTGTAGGATTAATAACTTTTCAATCCATTGTTCTTTAAAAAAAATAAGGTTGCATTTAATATTATATCAGTTGCTATTACAAGTTAGAGTACACACTGAATTTAAATTTTTCTAATATCATTAAAGATATTTGGTAGCATCACCCTTCTCTGGGCTATGGCAAAGACTTCAGCACTTTAAATATCTGTGGAAACTTCCATCTCCTCCCTCTCTCTCTCTCTCTCTCTCTCTCTGCTGAGCCCATCTCCTCTCATTAATGTCCATAATTTCACTTTTACTCTTTTATAAGCCTTATTTTTTAGTTATGTTTATTTACATAACTTATTAAATTTATGCTCCCTATTCCTTTGCGTACCCTGTATTTTCTTTTCTTCCAGGCCTCTACTTCATCCAGAAGCCTCTTGCTCCTTCTTCCTCTAGGTGGGTTTCTGCCTTTTTGTAACTGAAAATGGCTTTATTTTGTTTGTATTTTAGAATGATAGTTAACCGAGCACAAAATCTTAGGCTAGCATTTACCCCCAACTCTTTGAGGGCATTGATCCAATATCTCCTAGCATCAATGTCCAATTATGAAGAAATGTGCTGAGAGTCTAATCAACCTGAGTCAGCTCTCTCTTTTTTGTAGCAGCTCCTTAGGATCTGTGCATGCATGGCACCCCTCCTCATGTTCGGTGTTTTTAATAGTAGGTGTTAGGTGTCGATTTGTTTTCATTTATCCTCCTCGGTACTTGAGGCATTCTTTCAAATTAGAAGTCATGTCTGTTCGGTTTGGACATTTTCAGTCATTAGAGCAGTCACTTCCTCCATTCTCAATTCTCTATTTCTCTGGTGCTATTTGAACTGAGTTGGTGGAAGCGGATGGCGTGGGCACCTCCTCACAGCCTGGCCAGGGTACAAGTCCAGGTTTGGCACTTTCCCTTGGTGCATGGTTGGAGGCATAGCTGCAGATTTTCTTTGTTTTCTGTGGAATGCGGCTGGAGTAGAGGGTTTAGCGTCGACAAGTTCTTTAGATTACCTGTTTATCGTAGTCCTTTGCTGAGAGAGAGCTGGCTTGGCTTTGCCTTTTTTGTCTGTTTCTAGTGGCATTTCCAGGTATCCAGTCTGGAACCTGTGATGCACAAGGAAAATCAGATCCCGAGGTCTCTAGCTGGTCTCCCTTCTTTTCTTCACCTTCAGTGGCTTATTGTGCTTATTTTATGTGTAATATTTGGAGGTTTTAGTGGTACTCAGCTGTGGAAATAAGGTAAAGTATGTCTATTCTACCTTCCTGCAAGAAGCCTGTGTACTTTAAAGTGTTTGCCAGACTTTTGTATAAATTAGTTTGAAGCAGGAAAAACTTAATAATGATGTATTTATCAATGTTTTCAGCTCTTTTTAATATTAGATTACTTCACTGTGTTTTTCATTTGGTTTGGAAGCTCATTTTGAGAGGGAGACTCTCCAGGCACTCTCTCCCTCCTCACCCCCACCCAGTAATAACCTATCTGGTTCTAGTAATTTTGTTTGCTTTCCCAAACACTAGACTACAACTCTAGAAGCAAGTTTAAAATGTAATTCAGACCCTTTGCCTTTTTAAGTGAGCTACAATTATAACAGACTTGGCCCCCAAGCAATTTGGTGATTTGGCTAATTATTTAGTTAACCAACTCTGAGTCCAGGCAGTAAGTGGGAACAGGCTTTTCAGTCTGTTTTCATTAATCCAGGAAGAGGAGGCCCTGTCTCAGCCCTGGATTTAATCATGTGCCTGTCCCAGGGCATCTCAATTGGAGATGAGAATCAGAGGGTGAGTGTTTGTTTGAATCCCTCAGCTTACAAGACCAACTTGGCTATCTGATCTAGATTCCAAGAGGCCACTGCCTTCACTTCTGCCTGCCATTTTTGCTTTTCTGTTATATTTCTGGCTCACAGGCATATTTATTTTCATCAGGAGATCTTTTTTTATCTTTTGGATCTCTCGTTGCCATGTGTTGGAAGTAGAAACTGTACACCAGAGTATGAACTTTCTGGGTCATTGTAATGGAAAATCTAAACTTTTCAACATCTTTTGGGAACACTTGGAGGAAATAGTTAAAATAAGATAACAAGCTGAAAAACCCCAAATTAGCTCAAATTAAGTTAATTTCACAATAGAACCAGTTTTGTAAGTGACATCATCTATTTAGCAGAATATATATATATATATATATATATATAGTTTCTTTCATCCCACTTCCCTCAACCCATCATTCAAATATGAGTAGATATTAATTTTGTGTTAAATTGTCATCCAGTATTATTAAAAGGTGAATATAAACCAAATGGGTGCTATGATTAAACTAACTTTCTTATAAACCATTATTTCATGCTGATCACTGTCCTATTTTCCTTTGCCTAGTTGTTTTATTCTTACAGCTAATTCTTCCTATGTTATACAGTATTAGGACAATACAGATTTCCATACAGTTCGATCTCTCAGTTCATACATCAGTTACCATTTTCTCCTCTGTGACTTCCTCTGTAATATTCATCATCTGCATTTTCCGTTAAGGCTAATTACTTTCTTGAACTTCTAACAGTTGCCTTCTTAAGACTTCTCTTTGCCATCTACCTGGGGATTCCCTTCTCCTCTTTCCTGTGTTGGATGTCCTGTTTCAGCATCTCACTTCTTTCTTGGTTTACTGTAGTGTGGTCCATGTTTCAGGAACATTTTATGGAAAAATACATGAGATATTTAAATCAATCTTTGTTTCATTCTCAATCTCAAGGTTAGCTGAGACAGGATTCCAAGTTGGAAGCTATTTTATCCTAACAATTTTGGAAGCTATTGCTCCATTATCTTACAGATCTCAGAGTTATTATATCCAAAATTGCTTTAATTCTTAATTTTTCTCCCTGAAAGATTTTAGGATATTTTTCTAATCATCTGCAATTTCACAATTGTGTCCCATGATGTGGGTCATATTTTATTCTTTGAATTATGCTCTCAAAAGGGTCTTTTCAGAGATTCATGCACTTGAGTTCTGGAGATCTTTCTTGAATTATGTAGCAGAGACAGCTAAATTCTCATCAGAATTTTGTTTTTCTCTTTCCAGATTTCAGTACGCTCCAGCCAGCCCTTTGCACCCAGTTGGGCCAAATGATAAGTTCTCGAAAATGGAATAAGATAAACAATATGTGTTACTCTGGGCTAAGGCAGTGAGGAAGTAGATGAGTTAGGTTCTTTATCCTGGGTTGCCACATGAATGCAATGAATATTAAGTTGCTTGGATGGTAGAATCACAAAGTAGAAGGGCCATAGATCCCTTAGTTATTATGATGAAAGATGCAGCTTGGTGGCCAGTAACCCGGGCCACATGAGAAAGGTACATGGCTTTTTTAAAGCCACTAATATTAAAGGTTTATTTGTTGAGCAGTCACTGTGCCCTGATAGACATATTTCTGTGAGATATCTTCCTAACTGCTTTCTCTGTTCTCATATTTCTACAATTTTCATCAGTTGTCTTTTTTACATGATATACATATAGGATTTTTTTTCCACTTCCAATAAGGTACATTTCAAAATTTCTTCCATCCATTCCCTTGAAAAACCATGGAGGGAAGGATGGGAATGGAGGGATTTATCACCTATTTTAATTTTCAAGAGTATTTTTGTTTTATTCTTCTTTATTAGAGATCATATTTGATTAACTAGTTTCTTTGTCTCTGAGGAAAAAAATATAGCTTTCATCACTTTACTGCTTTTAAGATTACACAGTTCTGTGTTTTTGTGCTTAGTAGAAGCAACTAGTGGATATCATATGAGCCAGGGCCATCATCCTTCAGATTACAGCGCTACAAGTCTGATTGGAAGCTCTATGTGGGGCAGGGGGAAAGGTGGTGGGTTTTGGCGACTATATGTGGGCTTCTTCCCTGGATGACCTCCAATTATGTGCCATGGATTCTCTACTCTGTCCCACTTTTCTGGGAACTATGCAGTGGCAGGGTTCTGGGTGAGGGTGGACAGTTTCCTCTGGGTTTCCTATGATTTTTTATGTATATTTGCACTTCATCCTCATTTCCATCTTAAAATGTGCAGGGATGCCTCAGTCTTGAGCCTTTCTACTTTAATACATGCATGGCATAAAATCCTTGGTATTATTACAAGAATTGGGGAGACATAATCCCTTTGACTGGGTTGTGGAAGCTGAGCAGTCTTGGCTCACACTCCCAGAGTTTTGTAGACCAAGAGATGTATTAGTGGTTCCTTTGGCCAAGACATGGGTAACACTGAAGAGGTAGCGAGTGGGATGTGGTTTGGGGTCCCATCTAGTTGGCCTTCCTCTAGGGTAGCATGACCCCAGCAATTAGAAGTAAAAGATAACTTGGATTGCTAAGGGTATCTCACTTTGGAGTTTTCTCAAGAACGGAGCCCATTTTAGGTATACAATATAATGACATTCATCATTGGAAATTTGCACCTTTACATAATCTCTCTTGGTTCCCATCTTTCACCCTTGCCCAGCCCTCCCTTCAAGCCCTCCATTCCTCCCTATTTACAAAGATTTTGTTCCTATTTTTCCATTTTCTCATATTAACTCCATTCCCTTCTTTCCTTTCCCCTACCCGTCCCACCTCCTTTCCCTTTGCCCCTTTTCTTCCTATTTCACATTACCTATCATACATTTTAGTCCCCATATACACTTTCAGTTTCTCACACCAGAGAAACTATTTGGTATTTATACATGTGTGTCCTATTTATTTCACTTAAAAGTATTGCCTCAATGTGCATCCATTTAGCTATAAATGTCTCTCATTTCTCATTTTTTATGGCTGAGTAGTACTCCATTTTATTTTAAAAAACCCACATTTTATATTGTATACCTAAAATGTACCAATGATTAGAATGAATAATCAATAATGCAAAATAGGAAGAAAAGTTCCAAAGGGGTAGGGGTAGTGGGAGGGGCAGGGGAAAGGAAAGAAGGGAAAGGAAAAATGATGAGAAATGGAAAAAAAAATGGAAATAAAGTCTTTGTAAATAGGGAAGGGTGGAGGGAGTGAAGGGAGGGCTAGGAATGGGGAAAAAATAAGAACCAAGATGCATCATGTAAAGGTACAAGTTCCCAATGAGAAATGTAATTGTGTACAATTGTGTAAAATGTACCAATAAAAGAATTTAAGAAAAAAAAAAAAAAAGAACGGAGCCCAAAACAAGGACTTGGGTGGAGTTGTTTTGTAAAGTGATACTTGGAAATAGAAATGAAAGAATGAGGACAGAGAAAGCCACAAAAGGGTGAATTTATGAGCCAGTGAATAGTATGGGCAACAGAGGTTTAAGCTCAAATCAGGACCATGTAAAGAACTAGTAAAATTGATCACAAAATTGTGTGTCAAATTAAATGCAAGTTTATTGATTTTCATTGCCTCTTTTTTGCAGGCCACTTCCTGAGCATTAACATCCCTCCCACAACACAAGGCCTCAAATATTCCCTTCTGCTTTGGAGAAATCTCAGAGCAGCCAAGCAAGGAGATGCAGAAACTGAGAGGTAGTGTATTTATCAGGATGTGTGGAATGAACCTCCCAGCTGCAGGGGTATCAGTCAGGCTAAGGGCACAGAATATAAGACACCATGAGGATCTGCTACATGGGATAAGTGTCCGAACAGAAGAGCTAAGCACTTGCCCAGCTCAAGAGAATTAAAGTCAGGAGGTTTAGGTAGAGATCCTCCAAGAGACCACCCAGAGGCTCACATGACATAGGACACACTTTAAATATCTTGCAAACATGCAGAAAGTGAATTCTATTCAGAAGAGACCAACTCCATTCCTTTCCCTTCTCTTTCCCACTCCTCCCTAAGCCCACACTGTTAAGTGATCTGGCTGACATGCTGGAGGATTGGGAAGAGGCCGAATCCAAATCCATGGCCCCTTTCTTCACTGAGCCTTCAAGTTGGGGAAGAGGATGAAGTGCTGTCTTTAAAATCAGGTTTACAATTCTTATGTATATCTTGGATTGGACACTGATTTGCAAAGTGGGACTTTGCAATTGTCTATACCCACAAGAGCTACATGCTACCTAAGAATGAACAGAAAAACATTCATGGTAGAGTAAGGACATTCAACCCCTCCCAATAAAGTTCTCTCGGGAATGTGAGTGGTAGAAAATAAAGTTGCATATTAGTTGGCCTTACTTGACTTACATGAATTTCCCCACTCTCCAACCATATTTTCCAAAATAATAAAGGTGATGAAGGCTATGTCAGACCATAAGTTTGGCTTGAGGCTGTAAGAATGAATCCAAACTTCTTGCCAGTGTTTATGAACACTTGCGCACTCTTGTCCTTTATCCTTCCTAATCACAGGACCTCTCCTGTTCAAGTTTTATCCTCTAGCCACAGGAAGATTTCTGCACTTCTGGCACAGCACCATGACATAAGACCTCCCCAGCTTCCATGTTATTGTACTTCCTCTCCACTTTCACTTTCTTCATCATCTATGCTCACTTAAACTATTTACTATTGATTAGATCATAATTTAAATGTGGTCTCCTAGAGGAAGACCCCGGAAGCATCCAACTTTACACCCCATGATGTTCCAGTACTGACAAAGCTAACTCCCTTTGCTTCACCCCTGGCAGTGCCTTATCACTACCTTATTTGCTGGTTTCTTTTGCGGTGCACTCCCTGGCCACACTCACTACCACAATATCTGTAAGAAACAATCTATCTGGTTCACACTTGCATCCCCAGATGCTAGTACAGTGTCTGGCATACAGTGGGAACTTACTGTCAAACACATAAATTTTTATGCATCTTTACATGAAATGTCTGACAACTGTACAGAAATTAAGCCACTGGTTTACAAAAATCAGCCTTATAGAAAGGAACAATATGGTAAAATACAGGAACTATCCTGGAAAATTTAGGGTTTATAGTGCTATATCGTATGGGTTCTGTAAGCAATACCTTGGCTCATGAGCACTTCTGTTCATGAACCATTTGGTTTGCAAACAGAGGAGCTCTGTGAAATTTGCTTCCATTCACAAACTCCAAAGTGGACAGCGAACATGACTGTGGCCATCTTCCCCAGAATTGTGGAATGAATTAAGTTCGTGAACCTAGGTACCACTTTATTGCTGAAAGTGTGGCCCCTGATCCAGCAGCATCTCCTGAGAGCTTATTGAACATGCAACTTGCTGGCATGGCATCCACCACACTCCACCTCTCAACTCAGAATCTCTGGTGGATGGTCAAAAATCCATGTTTCACAAGCCCTTCAGGGCATGATCAAGCTTGAGAAAAACTGCTCTAAATATTTCAACAGAAGTGTTGCCTGAAAAGTGTTGAAGCCGTATTTGGGAGGAGATGGTGTGTCAATCTATATCCTCGAAAGATAAGAGTCATGTTCTCTTCTCCTTGATGTCATTCAAGTTAACCATCCAAACTAAAGATTGTCCAACACAGTCCATTACAAGAGGACTCAGCTGGAAAGGATTACATTTGCACACTACTGTCAACATTTCCAAACAGTCTCCAGGTGTGTACATCTGGTATGCCTGGCTAGGAAATCATAGGATTACTTGTTTCATTTAGTTCTACATTTTAACAGTCTGATATTTTGAACTGCATGGCTGGATTTTTAATCAGGTGGGCTGATTTCTGTATCTGTCTTAGCATGACAATTTACTTTGTGGAAGAGTTGAATTAGCAAAAGTGTTAAGCCCCGGGTCTGGCCAAAGGGAGAGTCAGTGACATTGGAAATGTATGGTTGACCCATATGGGACCTAAGATCAGAATCTCTTAGATAAGGACAGTAAAGAGCCATATAGAAACCATCCAGATCTTTTGGTGAATATTTGCTTATTCTTTCACCCATGGATTTTATATATTCTGAAATCCCTATCAAGTCCAGGAAGAGGAAAGTTTTGTATTCTGTGTTAGATTCTATTTTGTCCATGATGGTTTCCAACAGGATTAATGAGATAGACCTAAGACACAGAGAGATAATAAGAGTTTTCATACAGTAAGAAAACAACAACAAAAACAAAAACAGAAGACAGGAAGAGTCAAGGAAAGAAGGAAAAAGAGTGAAAATGTCTTAGTTCATGTTAACAAAAATAAATAATAAATAATAATGCTAGACACCATGTAAGGACGGAAAAAGAGACAAAAGAAAAAATTCCTACTACCCTAGGCACCAAAGGCGTTCCACTTATCCTCCAGAGTAGCCCCGTCCAATAAGAAAGCTGCTGACTGCATGAGGCTACTGAAATTGACATCAATTAAAATTCATAAAATTAAAAATTTACTGCTTGAGTCACATATCCCACATTTCAATATCCCAATGGTAACATATGCCTAACACTGGACATCACATATAGATCACTCTCATCATTATAGAAAGTTACTTTAGGCAGCGCTGCTATAGAACTTACTGTACACTCAAACGTACTTTTCTCTGTCCTTCTAGGGATGAATTCATAGAATATGAAAAACAAAAAGGTTAATGACCAGGAATTTAGTAATTTTTCCTGTGATGAATTGCAATACTCCCTGAAAGTCAATACAAGTGAGACCTTGTTTATCTACATATCTTCTCAAGCATGCATTCAACACAGTTCAAGGTAACAAATGTTACCATGGATGACTCTGCCCTGGGTATCACCTGAATTATAAAGATTCACAGAGTATAGTCCCTATTCTCCAGGAACACAACTTTCAGAGCTTGTAAGAGCAGGGCATAAATATAATGAGGTATGTTGGGATAGGTATAAATTAAGGCAGGCATCTCCAGTGCTACTGTGTATATAATTGCTTTGTTTAAAATGCAAATGTTCCAGCCCCAACCTGAGACAGGCATATAAACTGGCACTGGGAGAAGCATCCAGCATTCAGACATGTATCTCCTTCATGGAGATAGATACCTGTAAGGTTGAATGAGCATTGGTGTGGGGTTCAAGAGAGGAAAGGCTTACAAAGTAGCTCTGGCACAAATATTTGTGTGTTAGTGATCAAACCATATCAGCAACTTAGCTGGTGACTTACCAAAATGGCTGGTTATGATGCATTTTTGAATCTTCAAATGTTAAAAGAACAATTTATTTATTTACTTGTTTATTATTATTATTATTATTATTGCAGTACTAAGAATGGAACTCAGGGTGTCAGGTCTGCTGCACATGTGACCTACATTCTCAGTCCTTTTTTAAAATTTTGCTTTGGTACAGAATCTCACTAAATTGCCTAGGCTGGCCTTAAACTCATCATCCTCCTGCCTCAGTCTCCCAAGCAGCTAGGATTACAGGTGTGCATCCTGCTCCCAGCTCACCAAAGAACAACTAAAGTCTTTGAGTAGCAAATTGAACTCAGAGTCAGTGAGATGGAATGGAATCAACAGGGAAACAAAATCCTGGTCACCAGAACTATTCAAGGGCATTAAGCCAAATTAGGAGTCAATAGAGAGAGTCTTCCAGGGACAAATGAGGCATTCATGACACTTTGAAAGCTATTAATTAGTAGAAGTGGGTCAGCAATTATTGAGGATAGGGTATGCTTTTTCCAGCTAAAACAACTTTGGAGCACAGAAAAGCACTTGTAGGGAGACAATGCATAAAGCTGACAGTAGCTGGTAAAACTGTGCTCCAAACATGCTGCACTTGTGGGATGAATAAACACCAAGAGTCTAACCAGTGAATAACATTGTAAACTAAAATGCACTCGAGTATCAAAAAAGTAACTTCTCTGTCTTCATCTTGGATTTCTTTTTCATCTATTTTTCCAGGTTGCTGCAAAACTTTCCTTCCTTCCTTCTTTCTTTTTTTCCCTTCCTTCTTTCTTTATTTTTTAAGGATTGGAGTTAAAGGGGCCTGCTGTTTCTTAACTGTGTGAAGCAGGTAAAAAATAAGAAAGTTCACTGAGAGGGGAGAGGAAGGGGCAGGGAGAAAGGATGGAAGGGAGGCTGGGTATGATCAAAGCACGATGTATGTATGGAAATATCACAGTGAAATCCATTAATCTGTGTCATTAATATGCATTAATAATTATAATAATAACTTTAAAAAGAAGGTTGGCTCACTCAAGGCAGTCCTAATTGCTTTTTTAAGCCATATCCCTTCACCACTACCAGAATGGCTTCTCTAATGACAAACAATTTCCTGCTGTACCAGATTCCAAGATGTTAATCCTTGTGAAGGGCCATGCAAATGTTAGATTTGTAAGTTATATGTAGTTTTCTAAGGAATTTTTATTGAGTTTCATTGGATATACAGGCAAAAATGCAATTTCTGGCTTTTATTACACACTAAACGTCTGTGTTTCAACTAACTCAGCAAAGAAAAATTTGGGTGCAATACATAGCAGATGGGAGGCAAGACCGTTGTATAAGACTGTATTGGTTGTACAGTGTACAACTGCAGGAAAAATCACTCATAAAATCTTTAATCTGAATTGTTTCTCCTGGTGTTGTACAGTGTACAACTTGCTTAACTGTTCATGACAACGCTAAAAGGAAATTTTCTATATATTTACTGTAATTTATTTGTTCATGCATTTAAGTATATATTTGGGGGCTGATCATATGTCAGTCTCTGTAATAGATGCTAGTGAACTAGACTGATAAGTCTTTGTCTTCATAGAGTTAATGCTACACTGGGAGAGTCAAAAATAAGCAAACACGATTAAAGGATAAGTACCACAAAACGAGAAATAGCAGGTATCATGGATCACAGAGCAGGAAGCCCCTTTGGGAAGGGATCAGAGATCTTAAAGGAATTGATGATTATTTTGAAATATCAGAGATAAGTAGAAATAGAAGGCCAAGAGAGTGAAGGGGCTGGAATGGGAAGAAGCAGGGGAAGTTGAGGAGGGCACAATCCAAGAAGAATATTATGCACATAAAGGACGGAATGCTGGTGATGCCCTGATGTCATTTTGTTGAGGCCAGGGTCCTTATTGTATCAGTTCTTGGGGAAGAGCTGAGCCATGGGTAGTCTCAAAGAAATGTCAGGTCTATGCAGTCCCATACACAGCTGTCCCCTGCATCTGCTTACTGACACTTGTCTCTAATCTTATGCTTTGTTCCACAGTAACTGGGGGAATATATTCCCCACTCAGGTGCGGGATTCCTCTGAGAAAATAGCATGGCTTACTTCCCGAGGTCCTCTTATGTGTTAGGCAGTTAAATCATCACCTACTGTAAGGTAATTCAACATGGGGTAAGGACTTGGAATTTTTTTTCTCCTTTTTTCAACCGTTCAATTAAGCTAACCCAATATAGACATCTAAGTCAGGCAGACTTTGAGCCTGGTCTTTTCTGATTTCAAATGTGCTGTTAGTGAACACATAAAGTGTTTCCTGATATTGTAATATGACAGAGAGGACATTAAAACAAATAATGATATTTGCAGCAAAAACCCATGACCTCATGTTTTGATTCCAGTCTTAAAAACACTTAAAAGTAGCTTTATTGGTGTCTTGGGCTAATTCTGAGAGAGCATAGAGTTTTTGTGCAGTCATTGGGAAGAAAACACAGTATCCTGTTCCAATGAAAGTTTCAGACACGGCAGTAAATCAGGCTTGCCTTTCAGAAATTAACATCAGTTTGGGCATAACATTTGGTAATATCATCGAGACACTGTTGGCAACTGCCATGACCCACACAGACCTGCACTTCCAAGGGCAGCTTCATGTTGAGCCAAACATGACAATGGCATGCAGTTTCTTACCTGGTGGCAAGTGCCATAGAGACAGCCAGCCAGCAACCCGCTGATGAAAGTCACCTGAGCTTCAACACGAGGGGAATGGCTTTTCTGAAAGTTCATAAAATATCTTCATATCTCCAATATTAAGTCTACAATGATAGTAAGGAGAGTTCTCAAGTTACTTTACTCAGCTCAAATTTTTCAATGTTAGATTGGAAAAATGTACCTTGCACAATTCCTTTCTCTTATTAGTGACAGTGTGCCCAACAATCGTAAGAAATGATCTAAAATGTAGTCTTTCCTAATTTGGCTTATATTTTCAGCTTACATTGAAGTTAGGCATTTACCCTTTCAACTTTCTCCTGGATTTTGGACTATTTTAATTTTTCACAAGCTCTGCTTCCAGAATAGCTATGCTAAATTTGGTCATCCATTGAAACAGTGGTAGAGAAATATTGGCTTCCAGATTTCTTTGGAGAACAAATTCAGATTGAAGCCGCCAAGACCCCATATTTCTTTGGAGAAATATGCTAGTGTTTGGTTTCGTCTATAGGGATACTAAAAAGTGAATAAACTTAGCCATTTAAAGGTCTCTCACAGTATATTCTCATTACTTTAGATTCTAATGATCTTAGATTACATTGAGCTATTTCAACACTTTTTTTTCCATAGTTTCTTGATACTTTCAACAAAAACACTTTACAGGTGCAAATAACTGATACCTTCCAACATAGGTATACATATCTTTACAATTGAGCATCTTTCTCTATTTGTTTTGCACATAGTTATCTGGTGAATATTTTCTGTAAAGAAAAAATAGTCCTATAAATATTTCCCCATATCAGTCAGCCAAAGTATGTTGAGGCCAGACTGTGACTTGGATCATTTTCAAACAGTGTACTTCCAGTTACAAAATGCAGTTTAACCCACTCAGCATTTTCAACCCGCTGGGGCCTCTCTGGTCATCATGTCTATGTTCTCTCACTGGCCAGCCCAGCTCCCAGGATTAGTCAATAAGTGACTAATGCTAGGGTCACCTGAATCAGTGGCTCCACCCTCCAGGCCATGTGAATGTTTAACTTACGCAGTGGGACCTACAAATAGCTCCCTTTCCTCCCATGGCTGAGCCTTCATGCTACCTAAAAAAATCCTTCTCCATATGTAGAAGTTGTGCTAATTTCTAGAATCAACCTTTATCTTTACCAAGAAGATTATTTAGTTCAATATTCAAGACATTATTCTATAACTTCTGGGCTGCCATTTTGCCTCTGCTCCTTCCCCTGCTTCTTAGTATCTATTTCTTCTTTGTTCCCAGGATGGTCGCCTCCCCTTGCAGCTTCCTAGCTTGTCTCTTGTGTTTCATCTGTACTTCAGTAATCTGTATCAACTCAGCCTTGTCAAGACTGTATGGTCTTCATCCCTTCTAGGTTCTCCACATTGGTGGAGGATTATTCTTTGGATTCCCATAATCTTGGGGAAGAACTTGGTAGAAATTTCCTGCTGGCCTAGTGCTGGGATTGCTGAATGTCCCATTGACTCCTACAGTTTTTGGTAATATGCTTCTCCCATTTGTCACACACTCCACAGGATCTCTTAACCCTTGTTCTTTGTAGCCACGATGGCTGGTTATTGTTATCTCTCCATGTATTAGTTCACTTTCTCCAACAAGCAGAGGCCAAGTGAGAATGAAGTGTAAGAGAATTTCATTCAGGGCACACATGTATAACAAAACCTAGGATGGGAAACAGAGCTTGCAGTCCATTACCTTAACATCCAGTGAAGGAGGGAAGAGGATAAGGTTGAAGCTTTCTAACTGCCATTCATTTTCCACAAGGTACAGGAAAACCACCAGGATAACTCAGCCAAAGTCACCCATAAAGGAGGTATTGTGTAGCTCAGAGACGAGCCAGCTTTAGAATCCTCATATCACATAGAGCCATTCTCAGGAGGTGCCTGCGGGAAGGAAGCCTTTAGGCAAAACCAGTTGTGGATTCTAGAGTCCAGCAGTCCTCAGTCAATGATGTCCTCTGTAGCAGCAGCTCTGCCAGGTTCATGCACATGGCTTTCACAATATGACTGTTAATCATCATGTGTCAACTTGACTGGATTAAGAAATGCCTAGCAGGGCCGGGAATTTAGCTCAGTGTTTCTGCCATCTGCCTCGCAAGCACAAGGTCCCGAGTTTGATCCTGAGTACCAAAAAAAAAAAAAGAAAGAAAGAAATGCCTAGCAGATTAGTAAAGCACACTTCTGGGTACGTCTGTGGGGTGTTTCCAGAGATGATTAATATGTAGGTCAGTAAACTGAGGGGAGACTTGTTCTGATCGTGGGTGGCATCATCCTATAGACTTGAGAATGAGATGGAACAAAAAGGAGAAGAAAGAGAAAGCTGACCATGCTTAAAATCTCAAGTTTGCTTGAGTGGCCATGTCTTTTGCTGATGCCATTAGTGTGAACATCAGACTCCAACTTCTTCAACTCTTCAATGTGGACTCCACATTGCATCTCTCCAGAGAGCTTATAGGCCTTAAGTAATGGAACTGGAGGTACATCCTCGATCCTTCTTGTTCCGTGGCTTCCAGCTTCTTGGACGGAGTGGCTATTGAATCCTCTGTCTCTGGTGGTCATTGTGAACTCTCCTGCCTCTGATCCTGTAAAATTGCTGAATACATTCCCTTGCATTTCTATTCTGTTCCTCTAGAGAACCCTAAACAGTATAGACAGCATGTCAAGCTGGACTCCCTTCCAGCAGCCAAAGCTGGGTGTGCACTCCAGAGGAGCTAGGCCTAACCTTCCAGCATGCTGTTTTCCCTCTGGTTTGCAATCTCTCCCCGCCTACTTAGCCAGCTGAAGCCAATAGCTAATCAGGTCAGGCTTTATTTCCCTTGACTAGTGTTTTCGTGTGTGAATTCCCTCTTGGCATTTCTCAAAAAATGTATATGTATTTCTAAAACCCAAATTCCAGGAAAAATTATTTGAGACATCCAGGAAATGAGAAAAGCTGTTATAATTCTCCTCTGAAAGTGGAAAAGAGAACAATCAACATGGAGGCATGACTGATTTGATAGAAGCCACT
Source organism: Heterocephalus glaber (assembly GCF_053883595.1). NCBI lineage: Eukaryota > Metazoa > Chordata > Mammalia > Rodentia > Bathyergidae > Heterocephalus > Heterocephalus glaber. Next base: position 19,817,074 of record NW_028258369.1, on the reverse strand, counting down.
GACAAAGTCCAAAGTAAGAGCAAAAAACTGACATACAGAATCAAAGATCAAAGTTGGCATTTGTGGAACCAAGACAGGACAAAGAGGTCATGAGCTAATCAGTCAGCTTTGCTTGCAGCTGCTGCCATGTATCATATGTGTTTACTGCAAATAAAATGAATATTAATAAGTTTAGAGGTCTTGTATACTTGATGCTGATCATAGAATTAATACTCCAAGAAATAACTTTTTGAAGGAAAATAAGTCCTTCAAATGATGCTATGACTTGAATGTGGTTTGTCTCCATTAAAATTCATGTTGAGGCATGGCTCCCAATGTAAGTGTTGAGAGATACTGGTACCTTTAAGAGGGACTGATGCTTTTCTCAAGAGAGCAATTTCTCTTCCCAGTAAGACTGGATTGGTTACCACAAGAATGGTTTGTTATAAGGCAAGCCTGACAACGTCTCTGGTCTCTCTTGCACATGTACTCTTCTCTCCTACATTTCTTTTTTAATCCATGAGTTGATGCAACATGAGCCTCTTATCAGGAGCCAACCAAATACCAGCACAATGCTCTGGGACTTCTAAAACTATGAGCTAAGTAAACTTCATTTATTTAGGAGTCATCCCAGCTTTGGATATTTTGTTTTAGCAACACAAATCTAAGACAAATGACGTTTTCCACATGTGACTCTAGGTAGTGACATTAATTTTACTAAGAGAGCTGAATGTGAAGCTATACAGACAATATTCAATAGCATTTAATAGCATTTTCCTGCATTTATTGGTTAGAAGTCACGATTCTTGGTAAGTAATACTAAACTGAAATTTAATTCTGTTAATAATGTTAATATCGTAATAATTAATAAAAAGTATGAACAATAATGGAAGCATTTTAGGGCTAAACTAAGAATTTCCAAAAAATTCCAATTTCTTATTCTGAGTCCTAAAGATTGAAAGGACTATAAAATAAAGTTTGTAAATTCTCTAGGAATGAGTACAGAAATGACCACAAGTAAAATGAACATATTCCCTTCCCTTTCATCCAATCAGAATTGAGTCCCCTTGGCCAATCAGAACTTTGATCTCATTGCCCTGTGAACCCAATTTAACTGCTTCTTTATAGTAAGGAAAATAATCACATTGTGCAGGATTTAATTGTATTTCCTACTTAGAAAAAGAGAACTCATTTTTAAATTATTAGTGTTCTACAGAAGTTGGCAACATGACTAAAAAGAAAAAAAACCCTATAATTTAATAAAAATGAAAACATATTACTTTATCCACAGTATTGCTACAGAAGTTTTTATATGTTTGAACTTTAATGAATGTCTCGTCTCTCTAAATTCTGCTCCAGTGCCTTAATCTGCTCAGGCTGCCAGAACAAAATATCATAGACCTGGTGGCTTAAAGACAGACACTTATTTCTCATGCTTCTGCAGGCTGGAAAGTCCAAAATCAAGGTCCTGATGAATTTGGTTCCTGGTGTGGCCTCTCTTCCTGTCTTATAGGTGGCTACCTCCCTGCAGTGTCCTTACAAAGAGACAAGAAGTCTTTTGGTGTCTCTTCTTATAGTAGCACTACTACCATCTTTCTACAGGAGCACAAATACATGATCATAATACTATGACTTCATCTGACCTTAATTTTCTTCCCAGAACCCCATTAAGTACCATCGCATTGGAGGTTAGGAGTTCAACATGTAAATTTGGAGGAAGCACAAATATTAGTCCCTAACATCCAGCATTGGCTCTCCCTAGACCAGAACCAGCTCATGAAAAAAGAGCCCAATTGAAGAAGGGTAACTCGCCAGTTTCTACATTTTCCCTTGGTGTTCCTTATTCTCTCTGCAAGCACCAGACACTTAGTGTCCTCAGGGGCCACCCTCTGGGTTATGGGGAGCAAGGGAGCAAGCACATACTGAGGGCAGAGACTATGGGCAGGGGATTTTCAAACAGCATCCACTCTCTCTCATCCTTCCAACATCTCTATTGGGAACTCTTCCATTTTAAAAAACAGACATTTTACCCCAGACATGGGGTTCGACCATATAGACCCATGACACATATAAAGTAGGGAGTAGACCTCATTTTCAAAGATATAATTCATATACTATAAAATCCACCCTGTAAAAGTATACAGTTGAGTGGTTTTTAGCATATTCTCAAGATCATGCAACTGTAACTACAATCTAATTACAGAACATTTACATCACCTCCAAAAAAGCCTCCACACCCATTACCAGTCACTCTATAGCCCCCTTTACCTCAGATCCTGATAACCACTACTCTACTGAATTGCCTATTTTGTACATTTCACATAAATTGAGTGTAATATGTGGTGTTTTGTGTCTGATTTATTCAGCATAATATTTCCAAAGTTTAGTTCTGTAGCATGGATCACTACTTTATTCCTGGTTATGGCTGAATAATATTCCATTGTATGAATATACCATATTTTACTTATCCATTCATCAATTGATCGATGTCTGGGTTGTTGCTGTCTTTTTTGCTCTTCTGAATAACACTGGTAAGAAAATTCATGTACAAATTTTTGTATCAACATACATGTAATTTCTCTTAGGTATATACCTAGGAGTGGAATTGCTAGGACATATGGTAGCTTCATGTTTAACCTTTTGAGGAACTGCCTATAAATCTGGTTGTGAGCCCAGTTTTCACTCTGAGCTCTTCCTAGCACATCAAGCAGTCTTCACAGTTCCTCTTCAACCTTTGCAGCACATTCCAAGCACATGGGGACCTTAAAAATACATCACAGCTCAGGTGTCCCCTTCAAGAGATTCTGACTTAATTGGGGTAAGTCAAAATCAAACACAGGTGTTTGTTCAAATCTTTGAGTGGATTCTACAGGAAAGCCAAAGCTGAGAACCACTCATTCTGCTTTACATATTTCAGGTCTCTGGAGCTGAAGGTCAGCCTCCTTACTGTTGACAAAGAGAAACAAATAGAAGTGAGTCTGTGGTGGTGTTGTCTAAACCATGACCACATCACATTTTAACAGAGTAAAGATGCATAGGTCCCTGGCAAAGCATTAGATTTGCTTTAAAGCACAGTGAGGCCTTGGTAGGCCAGCAGGCCCTTGGGTGCCTCATTGTAGATCTGTGGAGGTGAGGGTTCGTTGGTTCCTTTTCTCAATTTATTGTCAAGATGTTATTGTAACATATTATTATCTGTTTACCTCATGGCAACTATCTCAAATTGTGACAGTTGTGATGTTCACTTTATAGACAAAACCATTAAAGCTTGGAGTTTAGCACCTTGCTCCAAGTCCTCAAGCAGTGAGGCTGGGACTCAAATATAGCTTCTGACTCTGGAGTCTTCAGTCTCAACTGATCTGTGATACTCACTCTGTTCTAATAAACAATTTGCTTTGGTTTGGATATGGTTTGAGGGCATTCCTGTGTCAGGAGCTTGGTCTCCAGCATGGGGAGGTGGAAGCCAGCGGAACTGTTAAGATAGCCTAGTGGGAGGTTCTCAGGTCCCTGGGAGTGCTGCCCAGATCAGGGAGTGCTGATCTCCTGGGTGAGTTCTCACAGGGCTAACTTGGTCTAAAAGCCTGCGCCTGCACCCTGAATCTCTCTCTGGCTTCCTACTTGGCCATGTGATCACTCCCTTCAGCACATACTCTTGCCATCCACCATGGGATCCTCACCAGAGGTGAGCAGAAGCTGTCATCATACTTTTTCAATCTCAAGGAACCATGAGCTAAATAAACCTCTCTTCTTTATAAAAGCAGCCTGCCTCAGGCATTTTGTTACAGTGATGAACTGATGTAAAACTTTAACAGAGATAGGAACATTTTTTCATCTTAATTATTACAAAAATATCACCAGGCCCAACTCTATATAACGCAAAATAAAGCAAAAAACTCTGGAGCAAAATGAAACAAGGAAATTTGAAATTTGGCCAAAGGCATCAAGAAAATAAACACTGATACCAGAGCATTTTAGATGCTCTGGCTTTCATATTTATATTTGGAACCTGACCCTAGATCACAAAATGTATTTTCCCCGTACCCATTATAGACATGCCTAGGTAGTTTCTTTTTCTACTCTGAGGACGGGGATTCTGATAATGCATCATACATGACAACATCTCTTGCCCTAAATCTAGGAAGAGTTTTAAAGTTTGAAAAGCTTGCTAAAAGCTTACCAGCACAGCATGGCCTGGGCTGCACCTCCTTCCATTGACATAACCCTATCGGTTTCAAAACTGTCTCTCAGTAGCCTCTGGTTTTATTTAATTTACTGCACTTGGAATTTGATAAGTTCTTGGCCAGCTTTCACATTCTTTCACATTCTCGTAATTCACATTTTATCTTTCACCTTTCAGTTCTTTGAACCTTCTAGTTACTCCTCTAGAAAAGCTGCTTTAGTGTTTTGTCCTTTTAATGCTTCAAAAACTCAGTCAGAGTCAAACACAGGGATATATTCCTATAGGGAAACATCATTATAGTCCAGAAACTCCTCAATGTCCAACATTGTGTGAGATGCAATCTTGTGCATGGGTCTCATTGTGCATCTACAGATGAAAGTGTCCCTGTCCTATAGGAATTTGTACTCTTGTGAGAAGGACAGACAACAGGTAATTGTAAAATAGTGTAAACATTCTGACAGAGGTACACTATATGGTGCTGTCTAAGCCCATGACAGAGGCCTGCAGAGGCCAAGGAAGAAATTTTACGGAAGGTTGTGGGATGTGACATGTGAAGAAGAGGGACAGTGACATTCCAGGAGGTGGGAAGGCATCAACAAAGCATCAGCTATGAGAGTGGATGTGATTTGAACCTAGATTGTGGGACATGGAGTGCAGAGATTTAAAAATGACTAATCCTTATGTAATCTTACTACATGCCATTGGTAGTTCTTCCTGATTAATAACACCTCTGAATTCTTGGAGCTCTTGGGAAGTAGGAGTCACTATTTACTCAATTTAGAGATGAAGAAACTAAGTCAGGGTGCCTAATAAGGGATGAAGTAGGGAGTCAAACCCAGGCAGGCTGGAGCTGACGTCCACAGTTTAATTCTATCAGGCTGGTGTGGAAAGCAAGCATGATTTTGCCAGTTCATTCCATTCATTCATGCATTTGTTCATATATTCATTCAATACAAATTCTCTGAATGCTATCACATACCAGGTTTGGTGATCGGCTTGAGCACAAAAGAGATGAAGCTCTTGAGTTCCCTCTCAAGGCAATGAAATAGGCAGGGCAATGGGCAAAGGGCAGCTTTGCCCTTTGATGAAAGCACAGATGGTATAGTAAGATGTGGACCCTGCCTTCTGGGTACCCACAGGCTAACAGGTAAGAATGCTATAAAAACAAAAAATAGTCTGGTACATAAATTCATTCACAATCACAGAAAGAAAACTTAGGCTCAGAATTGGACCTAAGAAAGGTAAATCTCATAATGCATACAAGGACAAACACTGGTAAAGAATAGGGTGACACACAAAGAGAAAAGAATGCACTCCAATAGCCAGGCTTGGTGGTGCATGCCTATAATCCCAGAACTCTGGGAAGCTGAGGCAGGAGGATCGTAAATTTGAACCTGGCCTGGCCAATTTAGCAAAATCCTGAGATCATCTCAAAATAAAACATTTTTTTAAAAGGGGTGGGGGCTGGGGATTGTAGCTCAGTGTGAAGGCCCTAGGTTCAATCTCCAGTATTCCCCTCAAGCAACAAGAAAAACAATGAAAACAAAGAATGCAGCCTAAAGGTAGTGATGCCAATGTAAAAGGAATGCAGTTTGGCACTGTGCCTGCCTTGCAAGCTCAAAGTCCTGAGTTCGATCCCAGGTACCAGAAAAAAGGAATGCAGTTTGATATAAAGAGAACAAAACAGAGGTCAGAGAAAACTTGGTGGGCTGGAAAATGGCACTGGAGGCAGCACAAACACCACTTGGGTCTTTATCCGAATCCACCATGGGTTCTCTTGGAACATTTGAAGATGTGGCCAGCACATACTAGCACCTGAAGGCCAAGCTTCAAAAGCTCTGGCAGACTGAGAGGAGCACGGACCTAGAGGAATAGAATTATTAATTTTTCTATGAACACACTCAATTCGTATACCCTGGCTTCAAACGAGAACACTTTCCTCTGAAAAATCTTTCCAAGGCTCCTTCTTAAAACCAAGCTGGGACAAAACTTTGGGAAATACTTTTCAAAGCAGATTTTTCAGCTTGACCAAAGGTATAATTTTTCCTCCAGGAAGTTAAGGCACCTCATACTGGTGTAATCAAGTTTCCCTGGGAAGAAGCCGCTGGCCCCTGGGTGGTCACTGCTGCTGAAAAATTAAATACAGATGTTTGGCAGGTCGCCTTCCATTCTATTTCTCCTCTTCGAGAGATGGGGCAGATTTGGAACATCTTTAATACTGGGCCTACGTATTCATACACAATATGTTCATGCAGTGTGCTGTGATCCAAACCCCAGGAATTAATTGGTCATCTAGAGAAATTTTCAGTCACCATCACATTGTTTAATCCCTTGTCCCAGCCAATGGTCATAGTATTGTTTGGGGAATTGTCATGGAAGAACTCACAAATTTGTGAAATGTGGGTTTTTAAAACTTTGCTCTTATTTTATTATTTTGGAAAACAAATATCACCGATTTTAATCTTTTATATGAAGAGCGAAAGAAAGATGAAGGTTTCTTCCTTAACACGGTGCTTTTGGGCCGGGGATTTAGCTCAGTGGTTTTGCTGCCTGCTGCACAAGTGCAAGGACCCAAGTTCGATCCCCGGTACCAAAAAAAAAAAAAAACCAAAGAATTAACACGACACGGTGCTTTAGATGAGGACAATGGATATTGAATTACTAGTACATTCAGCTATTAATAATAATATCTTAGAGGGGCCGGGGATTTAGCTCAGTGGTTTCACCGCCTGCTTCGCAAGCACAAGGTCCTGAGTTTGATCCCTGGTACCAAAAAAAAAAAAATAATAATAATATCTGAGAAATTATGAGGGAGAAAAAGAATAGGTTAAATTTTTAAAACTCAGCTTTATAAATATGCTACTATTTCCTCTATCTTAAAATTATGTATTCCAGTCTTCCTCTAGCTACTATATCCTTCATTTCTGGTCACTTAAAAAAAATAAAAACCTCTAAAGAATTGTCTGTCTCCCTGAGGCCAATTTCTATTTCCTCATACATTTTAGGCTACTTCAATTTCTTTATCTCACAGTAAAATCCATTTGCACGAAACCCTTACCAACACACATGTACAAAATCACTTCCATTTCTCTGCTCTCACTTTCTTTCCAGTCCTCTAGTTTCTCGCTTTAGGAGGGTTTTCTAAGCAGGTTTGTGCATAAATTCAGGCTGGCTTCTTCTACTATCTCATCACTATGCTCTTCTGTGGTGGGTCCTTAAACAGGCCAATAAAATCATAGCAAAAACACTGCCTATATCTTCATTCTGCAGCACAATGCTTAATCTATTGTCTGCTATTATTTGCAGGCAGTAGTCTTTCCTAATATCAACAAGCCTGTCTGAATCTGGTGCCATGCCAAAAAACTTCATCATGACACACAATTAAAATACTGTGTTTCCACACATTTTACTCAGGGCTAGTAAAGAGTGTGTGCACATGTGTGCTATGTACCCTTTAAGTATACAAGTGTCACTCAGGTATCTTGCACTTCTATAATTGCACTCACCTACAGTGTTGCTTCCCTAAATGATAATTGTAGGCCGGGGTGATGTATTGATTTGCAACTGTATTCCTTTTTCTATGGTAAATCGTGCCAACAATTTTTGAGTAATTATGGAGTGGGGAGAGAAATAAGTCAAAGCTTTAACATCATCTTCAAAGCATGCAGTTATTTCTCCCATCACCCAGTTATTCTCCAGATACTGCCACATTTCTCTACTTCCTTTCACAACAAGAATCCTTGCAAGTGCTGTCTCTACTTACTGTTTTATTTCCCACCTCCCATTCTCTTGAAGCTCCTTGTGTCAAGTTGTTCCAGCCACTACCCACCCACACCGTCCTAACAAAGTTCACTGTCCTATCGCCATTACTAAACCCAGCGCCAGCTCTCGGACTTTATCATGTGTGGCTCACTAGCAGCATTTTATAAAGCTCATCAGTGGCCCTCTTGAAACATTTTCTGCACTTGGCTGCCAGGACACCAAAACATCCTGTTTTCCTTTTGCCCCATCACTGCTGCCTCTCAGGCTCCTCTCCCTAAGTTTTTCTATTTCTTAAAAACTGAGTTAGGTGTGGTGGTGCACACCTGTAATCCCAGATATTCAGGAGGCTGAGGAAGGACAATGACAAGTTCAAGGCCAGCCTGGGCAATTTAGTAAAATCTCGTCTCAAAATAAATAGGGCCAGGTGTGGTAGCACACACCTGTAATCCTAGCACTTGGGAGGGTGAGACAGGAGGATCCCCACAAGTTCAAGGACAGCCTGGGCTATATAGTGAGCTCAAGGCCAGCCTAAAGTACAAAGCGAGACCCACAAAAAAGATAAAACTTACATAACATAAAATGAAACATTTTAAAGCGAGCAATTAGTGCATTCATGACCTTATACAATCACTTCTGTGTAGTTCCCAAACATTTTCATCACTGCTATGGAACTGTCACTAAGATTCCATTCTCCTTTCTATCTCACCTTGGTAACTGCTAATCTTTCAGTTTCCATGGATTTAGCTATTTTGCACATTTGATATGAACAGAATCATATAATATGTGACCTTTTGTATTTGATTTCTTTCACTTAGTATGTTTTTGAGGTCTGTCCATGTTGTAGCATGTTTCAGTACTGTATTCTTTTAAGGTTGAACAGTATATGGTATGGACAGACCACACTGATTTCACCTGTTGGTTGATGAACATTTGGGTGTTTTGTACCTTTTGACCACCATGTCCCTGACCTTTTAATATCAGCAACCAGGGATTCAGTCATCCCATGTCTTCTGTCTGTGTTCCTATCCACATCACTTTAATGAATCTCTTGAAGTCATATAACTTTATGTAAGATCTATATGCTATAGACCTCCAGGTCAGACCTTTCCTTCAAATTCCACACTCATATTTAGCTGCCTTCTTGATGAGTGACCAATAGACATATCAAAGGCAACATGTCCAAAATGGTACTTTTTGTTTTGTTTTGGGAACTACCTGTATTGACCAGGTAGGTCTCAGATCCCTGGGATCAGACCATGCCTCAGCCTGCCCAGTAGCTAAGTTTATAGGTCCATGCTGCCATACTAGGCTTCAAAATGGTACCTTTGATATTCTCCCCTCTTGCCATTTTTTTTTTTTTGGCTGATCCTGCTACACACAGTCGTCTCCAACTTAGTAAAGACAATCTCACCCGTCTTCGTGCTTTTGGCTAAAGAACTTATAAACTCCCATACATACATTTGATCCATCAATAAATCTTATAATCCATTCTCATCACCTTTGCGCTAACCAGATCCAAACTACTATGGTTCTCTTCTGGATTATCACAATGGTCCCCTGACTGATGTCTCTGCTTCTGTGAAGGTTGGGTTATAAAATGCAAAAAGAAAGCATATACAACATCAACTCCTTGGGACTCTTTCTTTTGGAAATTTTTACAGATTAGCCTGAATATAATTATAAAAGTTTTCTTAAGACAAAAGCATGACTGTCCAGGAGAAGATTAAGTCTTTTCATTATCAGTTGGTGAGGACATTCTCAACAGGAAATTAATATAGAAAAAATAGCTTTGATTTATTCATTTTTAAATGTGCTTGTTTTGTGGATTTATTTTCCTTGCTTCCAATTCTTAAGGAAAAAAAAATCAAGATAAATCAAGTTCCCTAGGTCCACCCCAAGGAAAGGAACAAGTTATTCTTTGTGCAATTTTGATAGTATTATCTCTTCATCCATTTTAATATATAGACTAACTCCCGATTTCATGTCTAGTTTATGTTGCATGTATGTGGAATAGGTCCATAGTGACTAAGGATTTTAAAAGGCAGTAAATTAATTCCACTGAACCTCACTCACAACAGAAGTCAATCTAACAGCACAGGAAACTTAAAATTGAGGCTTATTTAGAATCAAATTTTTTTGTCAATTATAGAATTATACCAATTTTATTTTCAATAAAATATATGATATAATATCACTACCAACTTATCTTCCCATAAAACAGTGATTTTCTTTTCTTAGTAGATTTTTTTATTAGTACATGTTTTTGATCCCTATTGGATACATGCATCATGGGGAGTTAGTACATATACATATTGCATCTTAATTCTTTTTGCTCCCCCTTTCCCTCTCCCTCCCTCCTTTTGCCCTGTTTCTCGATCCCCTTCCTATCTGCAAAAGGTCTACCTCTCTATTTTTTATTTTGCCCTTCAAATCATTTATAATTTGGGATTTTTATGTAAGAGGTGATACTTAATCTTCTGTGTCTGATTTATTTTGCTCAGTATTATGGGCTCTAGATCTGTTCATTTTCCTACAAATGACTCAAATTTATCCCTCTTTATTGCTGAAGAGTACTCTATTGTGCATATATACAACATTTTCTTTAGCCATTCATGTGTTGATGGACATATAGGTCATTTCCAAGATTTAGCTATTGTGAGTTGTGATGTATCAACATGGGTATGCTTATATGACTGTAATATGATGTCTTTAACTCTACTGGGAAGATACTGAGAAGAGGTATAGCTGAGTTGAATGGAATTTCTATTTTTTGCAGAATTTCCATACTAATTTCCACAATGGTTGTACTAGATTATATTCCCACCAACAATGTAGAATAGTTCTTTTTTCTCCACAAGCTAGCCAGCATTTGTTGGTTTTTGAGTTTGTGACAATAGCCATATGTTGTGGGATAAAATGGAACCTCGGTGTTGTTTTGATTTGCATTTATCTAATGGCCAAAGATGTTAAACATTTTTTTCATGTACTTGTTAGCCATTTTTACTTCTTCTGAGAAGTGTCTATTCATTTCAAGTGCTCATTCTTTGATTTGGTCTGTTATTTTGGAGGGTCTAATTTTTTGAGATCTTTATATAGTCTACATATTAGTCCTCTGTTCAAGGAGGAGTTGGCAAAAATTTTCCTATCCTATAGGTTGTCTTTTCACTCTGTTGATTTTTTCCTTTTCTGGGCAAAAAAATGTTTAATTTGATATAATTGCATTTGTTGATTTTTTGGTGCTATTTCTCATGAAATTGGGGTTCTGTTCATAAAGTCCTTGCCTATTCCTATGTCTTCAAGAGTTTTACCTATTTTATCTTCCTGCAGATTCAGTCTTTCTGTTTTAATATCTACATATTTGATCCATTTTGATTTTATTTTACTACAGGGCAAATATGGGTCTAGTTTCATTCTTTTGGATAAGGATAATCAGTTTTCTCAGTATCATTTGTTAAAGAGGTTATCTTTTCCCCAAAATATTTTTGTCCTCTTTGTCAACCATCAGATGGCTGAATATGTCTGAGCTTTTTCCTGCATGTTCTATTCTGTACCATTGATCTATATGTCTGTTTTGTGTCAGTACCATGCTTTTTTTTATCACTGTAGCTTTGTAATATAACTTGAAATATGAAATTAGGATGCCTCCTGTTTTGCTCTTACAGCCCATAATTTTGCCCCCCCCCGGGTGTCTTCTGGTTCCATATAAATTTCAGGATTTTTTTTTAGTTCTGGGAAGAATTCTGTTCATACCTTGATTGGGATGGAATTAAATCTATTTATAAGTTGTGGTGGTGTGGTAATTTTGAGAATATTGGTTCTATCTACCCAAGAACAGGAGATGTCTTTCCATTTTCTGATATCCTCTTCAATGTCTTTTCTCATGATACTGTAGTTTTCATTGTACAGTTCTTTCATTTCCTTGGATAGATTAATTCCTAAGTATTTAATTTTTGGAAGTTATTGTGAATTGTATTATTTTCCTCTTTTTTTCTTAGTGTGTTCATTGTTGGTGTACAGAAACACTATTGATTTTGGGGTATTGGTTTTTGTATCCTTCTATTTTGCTGAATTTGTTTATTAGTTCAAGGAGTCTTTGGTGGAGTTTTTGGGTCTTCTATGTAAAGGATCATGCCATCTGTGAATAAGGATTGTTTGACTTCTTTCTTTTCTATATGTATCCCTTTTATTTCTATCTCTTGCCTGATTGTTTTGGCTAAAGTTTTGAGTACTATACTGAACAGGATTGGTGAAAGTGGACTTTCTTGTCTTGTTCCTAATTTTAAAGGAAAAGTTTTCTGTTTTCCCCCATCTAGTGTGATATTGGCAGTGAGTTTGTCAGAAATGGTTTTTATCAGTTTGAGACAAGATCCTTCTACACCGGTTTTTTATAGCACATGTATATTGAATTTTAATAAAGTTTTTTTCTGCATCTATTGAGAAGATCATGAAATTTTTGTCTTTGCTTCTGTTTATGTGATATATTACATTCATTGGTTTCTGTAATTTGAACCATCCTTGCATCCCTGGGAGGAAGCCAACTTGGTCCAGATGTATGATCTTTTTAATGATTTATTACATTGTGTTTGCCAGTATCTTCTTGAAGATTTTTACATTTATGTTTATTAAAAATATTGGCCAGTTGTTTTCTTTTTTGGTGTTGTTAAGTCTTTGTCCAGTTTTTGTATCAGGGTAATGCTAGCTTCCAAAAATGAGTTTGGTAATACTCAGTCCCTGTCAATTTCATTAAACAGTTTGTAGAGGATTAATGTATGATCTCTGAAGTTTTGGTAGAATTCTGTAGTGAATCCTGCAGTAAATTCTAGGCTTTTCTTTATTGGTAGTGTTTGTATTACTGTCTATTTTGTTGCCTATTATTGGTCTATTGAAAGTTTTTATATATTCTGGGTTCAAATTCAGTAATTTGAATGTGTCTAGGAATTTATCCATTTTTTTCTAGGTTATTCAATTTATTAGAATATAGGTTTTCAATGTAATTTCTTATAATCCTTTGTATTTTGGTAGTGTTGGTTGTAATTTTTCCTTTTTTATTTCTAATTGTATTGATATTTTTTTTTCTTTCCTTTTTGGTAAATTTGGCTAAAGTTTATGTATCTAGTTTATCCTTTCAAAGACACAACTCTTTCATTTATTGATCTTTTTTATTGTTTTTTTCAGTCTTTATTTCATTAATTTACATTCTGATTTTTATAATTTCTTCCCTTCTATTAATTTCAGATTTGGATTGCTATTGTTTTTCTAGCAAAGAAAAAATGAGGCACATCAGTAGGTTATTTATTTGGGATTGCTGAATTTTTTAATGTGTATATTCACAGCTGTAAACTTTCCTACTATAACCTCCTTTATTGTGTCCCTTAGGTTTTGCATATTTGTATATCCATTGTCATTTGATTCTAGACACATTTTTATTTCTTCCCTAATTTCTTCTGTGATCCATTGATTATGCAGTTATGTATTGCTTAATCTCCACATGTTTGTGTAATTTCTGTGATCTATTCTGCTATTTATTTGTAGCTTCATTCCACTATGGCTTGATAGTATAAAGGGGATTATTTCAATTTTTTGTATTTATTTAGACATGGTTTATGGCCTAAGAGATGATCTATTTTGGAAAAAGTTCTTTGTGCTAATGATAAATAGGTGTATTCTTTTGTTATTGGAGGAAACACCTTGTTGATATCTTTTAAATCCATTTGTTCAACAGTGTAGTTTAACACTGATGTTTCTTTGTTAAATTTTTGTCTGGTTGACCTGTAGGGTATTGACGTCCCCCACTATGATGATGTTGCTGTTTATCTTTCATTTTATGTGCAATAATTTTTCATGAAGCTGAGTGTGCAAACATTCATTGCATAGATGTTTATAATTGTTATCTCTACTTGTTGAATTGTTCCCTTTATCAGTATATAGTGGTCATCTTTGTCTCTTCTGATCAGTTTTGGCTTGAAGTCTGCTGTAACTGAAAAAGAGCTGGCTACTTCTACTTCCTTTTTTCTTAAGTTGCATAGAGTATCATTTTTCATCCTTTCACATTTCATCTATGTACCTATTTTTGGATGAGGTGTGTCTCCTGTAGGCAATGTATCATTGCATTTGTTTTGATACAATCTGCCAGTCTGTATCTTTTGATTGGGAAGTTAAGACCACTGATATTGAGAATTATTAATTGTTCACCAAATCTTGGCATTGCATTATTTTTACAGCGCTAATTTTTTTCAATGTTTCTCCTTTAGTTTAACTATTGTCCCAGTTAGTATATGTGCTGCTGAAGCAAGCACTACTATTGTCCCAGTTAGATATATACTTTTCTTTGGATTCTTTGATGTTAGTGGCCTCCTTGTCTCTGTCTAGAATTCCCTTGAGTATTTTCCACAATGCTGATTTAGTGGCAATGTACTACTTTAGGATTCCTTAATCATGGGAAGCCTTCACTGCTCTATCAAATTTAAAGGACATAGAAGTCTGAGTTCACAATATTTTTTTACAGCTTGAGAAATTTCACTCCAAGCTCTCCTGGACTTTCAGGTTTGTACTGAGAAATTTGCTGTAATTCTGATAGGTTCATCCTTATGAGTAACTTATTACTTTTCTCTAATAGCTTTTAGTAATTTCTCCTTTTGTTGAATTTCTAGAATTTTTATTATGATGTGATATGGAGTTCTTTTCTGGTCATGGCTATTTGGGAGTCTATATACCTCTTGTACTTGAGTATTGAATTCTTTCCCTAGATTTGGAAAATTTTGGCTATAATTTCAGCGAATATTTTTTTTTACCTTTTGAGTCATCTTCTAATTTTTCCTTTATTCTTATAATTCTGATGGGTTTTTTCTGAGTTATCTAGTAGTTATTAGATCTTACATGGTGTCTTGTTTTTAAGGTATCACTGAGTTTGCAATGTACTACATCCATTGTATTCAGTTTCTGACACACTATCCTTATATTGGTCAAATCTGCTAGTCATGCTTCTATTGATGTTTTCATATCTTGCATTTCTGCTTGCTTTCTTTTAATAATTTCTAATTATTTACCAAACTGTCATTCATATTTTGTATTGTCTTGTTTAACTCAATAATTTTATCGTTCATTTTTGCTTTAATCTCATCAAACATCTTATTAATGAACTCCTTTACCTGCTTATTAAAATCCTCTTTTAGCCTACTAAACATTGTATGAAATTGCTTATGTATTTCTCCTTTGAGCTCTTCAAACATTTTGACCATTTTTTTTTTTTTAGTTCTTTGCCTGTAACTTCCTCTACTTTAGTGTTCATCAGATCAGCTTTTGAGGCAACTAAGGGTTTCTGGAGGCATCCTGTTGCTTTGTTTTCTCATATTTCTATTATTTTTGTACTTCAGATTGAAGATAAATTAAGATAGAAAAACTCTGTCCCTACGTGTAGATCTCTTTCACTAGAATCTGTCTCCCTGTGATGTGTACTTGTGTTTAGGTTCTTCTGTTGATTTGCCTCTTCAACCTACTCAGTATACAGGGTCTTCTTAGTGTCAAACCTTCTTGTGGGGACTTGATCCTCAGCACTACAGTGAGAGGAGAAACAACCACTGTAGTGTATATGACACAAAGACAGACCAAATATTAGCATACAGTGAAAACACATTAATGACAACTATGCCACCACTGGCAATAGAAAAGAAATCAGCAGTAATAATAGAATCAGAGACAAACTGGATATTGACATATCATAGGAACCAATAAAAAGTGCAACTTTAGCACTCTTTTCAATAGAAATTATATATATGGAGAAAGAGGGATAGAGAGAGAGACAAAAACTATGTACATGCTTCAGGAAAATAAAAAATAGTATGATGTTTTTCAACAGATGGTGTTACCCTGGCATAGCAGTCCCTAGAAGATGTTGTGTATCCCAGAAAACCCACTACACTGCTGGTCCTTAGAGAAGAAATTGAAGATGCATGTGCATCAATCTCAGTGACCAAGGTTATCCAACCAGGAGTTCACTGTACTAACAAATGTCGGAAACATAATGGCCACCACTTTGAGCACCTCTTGTAATTGTAGGGGCCAAAGATAATTGTATTAATCTCATGATGTCTTAATAAAGTTAATATTAAAATATTTATACAAGTTTTTCTTTTCCTGAAGTGTGTGTATATTTTTTGGCAAACTTTATATATACTGGTATATATTATATAGACATAAAGACAAATCAAATATTGACATACAATAAATATCTACTAAATACCATCATTAACCATAGAAAAGAATTCAGAAATAATAGCACTTAGTCAACTAAATAGCTAAACATTTAATAAAACTTAATTGTAATAATAAAAATGGAGGGGTGTGGAAAGGGAAATGTGAAAGAAGTAAAATTTGAGAAAGGAATAAAAGGAAGATGGGGAGCAGACAGAAAAGTGAGATAAAGAATCCAATTAAAGAATAAGAGAAAGTTGAGAGAATTAAGTAAAAGTATCAGAAAAAAACAAATAAGACAAAGAAAAGAAAAAAGAATAAAACAAAGAGCAAAAGAAAGAAAAAAGAAGAAAACCAAACAAACAAAAAAACAGAAATAAGTGCAAAATTTTCCTCCATGTGTTTAGATGAGTGATTTCCTTCCAGGGCCTATAGCATTAGAATTTATCAGGTATGAGACAGGGATAATGTGTAACACTAGGGCTTATTTTGTTTCCACAACTTCTTTGTGTGTGTGTATTGTAGTGTTTGTGCCCCTCAGTGGGCCCCACGCTGCTGCTATCTCCACCTAGCTTCATGGACTGTGAGCTTAGGAGGTACTCCCTTGCTCCAGAGGCCTCTGTGTATGCCCTGGGGTGTAGTAACTGTCCAAAAGCATATCCCTGATCACATTGGCAGATAGGGAAAGCAAACAGACCACTGAGATCTGTGCTGGGTTTAGGCGGGCTGTGTGAATGAAGCAGTCCACTGGACTTAATTCTAGCATTTTCAGACCCACTTCCCTGAGAAAGTCATGAGTCAGCCTGGTTGCCACTGCTTAAACTTCTTAGGAAGTCTATGACTAGCCCACTCCCTCTCCATGACTAACTCTTGTGAATATCTCACACTGAGTCACTGTGATATGGTAACTCCAAAAACCTTGAAGGGTGCTTCTGCTTTGACTTCTGATTCCAAGAGTAGCTCAGTCTAAACCCAAAATGACTCCTGACTAAGCACTCTCAGATATGCTGACTGTTGGGATGGAATTTTTCCTCCAATTCTAGCCTGCAATGAAAAAGGAGTCACTTTCAAAGTAAAACCCCACACTGCATTTGTAGTTTACAATAACCATGGGCTTTTCTTGGGGCTGGAGCTGCTGGTCCATTTTTTTTTTTTCTTTGTGGCTGTGGATCTTCTGGGCTTACCTTGTGCTTGTGGAATCCGGTCCCCCTCTCCAGAAGGTGGAGTTAGCGCTCCAGATGGCTTGTTTTTTCTCTTCATTATCTTCAGTTTTTCCAGTTTCTCGATAGTTTATAGTTTTCCTACCAGGCCTTACTTGATTCCCAGAGTTCTTCCTTTACTCTTCATTAAGTTATTGTTTTCCAGGTGTCTGGATTCCAGTCCCGGGGAGGATATGATACACTTGTCAACCTTTCATTTTCTTCTCAAAGCAATGTTTTCAAGTGGGGAAAATTTAGTCATCCATGGCCATTTGACAATACCTGGACACATTTTTAGTTGTCAGTTTTTGTGTGGGTACTGGCACTGGCCATGGATGATGTTACATATCTTACAGAGCAGAGGAGAGCCTCACAACAAATAATTACCTGGCTTAAAATGTTAAGAACACCAAGCCTGAGAAACTTTACAACATTGCTAAAACTTTTACCAATTAGTGGGACCATGGGGTATAAGTCTGAGGAGATTCTGAATTTCACAAGTAGACTTTTGATTTTCAGACATTTGTTGTTTTTTTATTGAAGGCACAGATTTTATATTTTCATTTATGCAAATGTTATATAAATTAACATATGTCATTTTCTTTTTTTTTTCCCATTAAGTTTATTGGTACATTTTAGGAATAAAACACAGTTACATTCATCATTGGGATCTTGTACCATTACGTGACTATCTTGGTTCTTATTTTTTCCCCTTCCCCTGCCCTCCCTTCACCTCCTCCACCTGTCCCTATATGCAAAGATTTGTTTCTGGTTTTTCCTTTTCTCATATTGTTTCTTTTCCCTTCTTTCCTTTCCCCTACCACTCCCGCTTCCCCTGCTCCTTCAGACCTTTCCTTCCTATTACACAATATCAATTATACATTTTTAAAATTACAATATCAAGATCTAGGAGATATTACCACAGATTTTACAGAATTTAAAAGGATATAGAAAGCATATTTCAAAGATCTGTTTTGAAATAAATTTGACAACTTCTAAGAAGTACCTTGGAAGACAAATTAATGAAACTGACTCTGGAGGAAATATAAAATTTGAATAGTACCTATTAAAGAAAGTATATTCCTAGCTTGAAAACCTACCTATATGACAACAACAGGCTCATATACATTTTAACTGATAAATTATATCACACATTTAAAGCAGAAAAAAAAAAGGAACACTTCTCCCCTCATTTTAGGAACTCAACATTGTGCTAATCCTAAAACTGGATAAAGATAATAGAAGAAAAAAGTATGAACATAGATAGAAATTTGTTTAACAAAACAAACTATTAGAAGTCAGATCTGGCAGTATGTAGAAAGTGGTTTTATTGTAGGGATGGCAGTGTTGGTTCAGCATTGGAAGATCCACCCCCAAAAGTCATCATTTTAACAGAGAAAAGGAAAAAGCCATATGATCCTGCCACTAGTTGGAGAAAAAGTATTGGACTAAATTCTACAGCTGTTCATGGTAAAAGCCATCAGGAGACTAGAAGTAGAATAGAACCATCTCAACAGATTAAAGACATGTACTCCATACTTCCAGCGAGAATGCCTTATATGAATGGAGAAGATACAATGCTTTCTCCTTAAGGTGGGGAACAAGGGCAGATATGCTTACTCTTCATCTGTCCATTAAACTTTGAAACCTAGGCCCAAACCAAAATAGTCTGGCAATAAAATGACACAATTAGGATAGGATTGGTAAGGTAGAAGCAAAATCTTTATATGTAGCTGAAATGATCATCTACAGAGAAAATACTAAGAAATCTCTAGGAGCCCTGAGAGCTTGTATTTGAATTTAGCAGGATTAGAAAACACGAGGTATATATAAAAATTCAGGTCTGTGTATACTTGCTATAAATGAAGAATTGGATATTGGAATTTAAAAGTTATGTAGGAGTACAAAGGACCTAGAAAAGTAAAAAAAAAAAAAAACAAAAAACAATGTTGGAAGACGTTTAGTACTTAATTTTAAGACTTCCTCTAAAACTACAGTAATCAAGGCAGTGTTGGTGTAAGGAAAGACATATAGATCATTGGAATAAAACAGAGAACCCAGAAATAGAATCACACATATGTGGTCCACTGAGTTTTGAAAGATTATTTACCATTAACATTTTATAAAACATAAACTCAATTTGAGAGCAGAGGAAAAGATAGTGTTTTCAGCAAATGGTACTAGAACACCTGGTATCTGTATGTAAAAAATTAACCTCAACCCTTTATTTCCATACATAAAAATAACTTGAAAGGATCTATGAACCTAAATATGAAAGCCTAAAATCATAAAACTTTAAGGAGAAATTATAAGGGAAGAATTTCCTAGGATATAAAAAACATGATGTATAAAAGAAAAAAATGATAAATGAGATTCCATCAAAATTTAGAACTTTAAATGACATCATTAAAATGAAAAGTAGTCTTTAAACAAACCATATTTATCCTGCATATAACCTATGACCAGAATATATAAAGAACTCTTAGAGCTCATTAATAGACAACCCAATTAAAAAGTAGACACAAGAAGATGATAAATAGTGAGTACAGCACAAGGAAAGGTGTGCAACACTAGAATCAGAAAAATACTAATCAGTACAATAACAAGATTGAATTATACACTCATTAGGGAGATGAAGTTAAAAGTTTTAAAAGAACAAATGTCAGGGGCCGGGGATTTAGCTCAGTGGTTCTGTTGCTTGCCTTCCAAGCACAAGGACCCGAGTTCAATCCCCGGAACCAATTAAAAAAAAAAAAAAGAACAAATGTCAGCTTAGGTGTGAACCAGTTAGAACTTTCTAATACTGGTAATGTGAATGTAAAATGATAAAATCATTTTGGAAAACAATATAGAAATTTCTTGTAATACTGTTAAGAACCAACAGTCCTGTTCTTAAGTTTTTACTTGAGAGGAATGACAACACATGTTCAAAATAGATTTGTGCATCCAAGTTGAGTATCCCTTATCTGAAATTCTTGGGACCAGAGTGTTTCAGATTTTCTTTTGAAATCCACTTGATCTGCAAAGAGGATAGCTACTTCTGCTTTTTCGGGGGTTCCTGTCACAGGGAGTATTGTTTTCCACCCTTTAACTTTCAGTCTATGAGTTTCTTTTTGAATTAAAGGTGTTTCTTGTATGCAGCATATTGTTGGATCTTGCTTCTTGACCCATTCTGCCAGTCTATTTCTTTTGAATGGTGAATTGAGACCATTAACATTGATGGTTATAACTCATAAATATTGACTTATCATTGTCATGACTTTTTTTTTTGTTGGATTCTCCCCCTTTGCGTTTAATTTCTTGTCATGCCCGAAGGATTCATTCTGCTGGGCTTCCTGGGGTTGTGGCCCTCATTGTTTTTTCCTAGAATATTGTCTAAAAATTTTGGAGTGCTGGTTTGGTATTCATGAAGTTCCTAAGGTGCTCTTTGTCATGAAAGTATCTTATTTCTCCATCAATTTTGAAAGATAATTTTGCAGGCTACATCAATCTGGGTTGGAGGCTGTTTTCTTTCAGGGCTTGAAACACATCACTCCAAGCTCTTCTTGCCTTGAGGATTTGCATTGAGAAGTCTGCTGTGATTCTGATGGGCTTTCCTTTGTGTGTGATTTGTTTCTTTTCTAACTGCTTGTAGAACTTTGTTCTTCTGTTGGGTTTCTGGAATCTTAACAATTATATGCCTATGTGTAGTTTTTTTTGATCAAGGCTAGTTGGAGTCCTATATGACTCACTTATCTGTATGTCAAGTTCTTTTCCCCTGCTTGTGAAGTTTTCTGCCATCACTTCTGTGAACAGTTTTTTTATGTCACCTGCACTCTCTCTTGTTTCTTCATTGACTCCACTCAGTCTTAGGTTATTCTTCTTTGCATCGTCTAGCAGCTGCTGGATTGATGTCTCGTGGTCCTTTACAATTTTGAAGCAATTTTTCTTTTCCTGGTCATTAATTGCAATCTTATCTTCTATATCTGAAATTCTGTCCTCACATTGGCTCATTCTGCTGCATAGACTTTCAATGGAGTTTTTTAATCTCCTGGAAATATGTTTGCACCTGTTTTATGGATTCCATTTGTTTCCTATCTTGGGATTCCATCATGTTCCTGAGCTCCTCTCTAGATTTATTAATCATGTCTTGTACTATGAGCACAATCTCTGCTTTTATCTGAGAAATTATTTCTGATTTCATTTTTTCCAGATCCTCTTTTGTTGCTAGTTCAGGGAGTCCAGGTGGTTGAGTATCAGATTTTTCCATCTTGTTTCCCTTTGGGGTTGCTGTAGTTGATCTGGAAGTCTGGTTTTGAGACTTGTTTATATGTCTTCTCATTTCGACAGGGGGTGGGGGTGCTGCTGGTGCCCACACGGCTCACCTCCTGTGTGCTGGCAGGGGTGGTATGGCGGCCCAGAAGCCTCCTCTTGTAAGCTGGGAGCAGCTTACCTCCTGTGTGCTGGCGGGGGTCACATATGTCATTTTCAATGTCACACACATAGCACTAAACTAACATTTGAAAGTATTCTTTGTTGACTGATTTCCTCACATGCTGCTCTGGCACCAAACAGATGCCCTAGAGATGAATAGACAAGCAAGGACCAAAGTGTGTTTCACATAGTAAGTGTGGAGAATGTCTGCTGATTTCTTGACTCTGATTCAAAATGTGTTTGCAATGAATTTCTGAATGGCTTATTAATGTCTATATTTATCAACCTGATATAGTATTCAAATTCGTTTTGTGTCTAGTATGTGATATGAGATGATTTATAATGCTTTTATTCCAAAACCCTCAAAACAATCTCTCTATCAGTTCCTCTAACATGTATAGGCACAGGTATGGGTATAGTTATAACTTTGCAACCACTGGGGCCATATTAAATTGGAAATCTTATATGTATTGTATTCTCTACTTTAAGAAGTTAATAGAAACATTCACTTCACAGAACATGGGTTAAAGTTAATGAATATTTAATGCAACTACTCTCTTTTTATTACAAATGAGGAAATTGGGACCTCACAGAGGAGATGAGACTTTTCTAAGGCCACAGAGCTGGTTAGGGGCCAATCCTGGACTAAAGTTCTACTCTTCTGTTAGAATATTCTGGGATTTTTCCCAACAGACTAATCTTTCTTTCCTTGACTTGCTTGAGATCAAACTTTTCACAACTGCTGTGTAAAGCTGTGTTGGCTAATTTATTGTGAGTCTATAAAGTTGGTATAAGTCCCTGTGCAAGTTATTTATTCCCATCTTTTTGTCTACAGTGAAAATCCTCCCAGTAAGCAAACAACACAAAGCTCGCTACTCTAAGGTGAGCAGAAAAGTATAATCCCACAAACTTAATGGGTGTAATTTGTAATACATAAAGTTACTTGGAATTTTTATCTTAAAGCTCAGCAGTCAAGTGCCCTTCACACTTATCTATGGATTACCTCTGCCTGCTCCCCAGTAGAACTAATTGTTAGAACATTTGATTCCAAATCTTCCTATGTTCTCTTCATAGCTTTTCCTATGAGCTAGATACTGAAGTATTGTAATGGACATTTCAAAAAATGCTGGGAGTCAGGCATTTAACTTTATTAGGAGGCTCTTGCTGGAGCTTTCTTGCAATGAAAATCAAATAATTCTCTGTTTAAATGGAAATGAAAATATTTCATCTTGAGTTATCTTTACAAGATGATTCCAGCTCTTATATAAAAATAGAAGTGAGATTTTTATCTGAATTTCTCAGGAGCTCCATTTTCAGAGTATGTGGTCTATTTTAAACATACCATATGGATTATGTACTCATAAGAACTACTCTCAACTAAAAAAAAAAAAAATAACTATGCAAACACAAACCACCCAGCTCTAAAGTCCCAGCTGGCACTTATGTTATTCATAAGTGCTCTTTTCTGTTTATGTTTCTTACACCCACATGTTTATATGTTTGCAGTTGGAATCCTTCACCCTTGTCTCTTAAAAATTCCTTGAGCAACAAGGCAGCCGAGAATGGGACTTTGCTTCATAACTTGTAGCATCAAAAAGGCCAACAACACTGCAGGCAGATGGCTGCTGGGAGATGCAAGGTCTAGAATATTCTCTTCCCCGTTTTCTATCCAAATTTTTCTCTTGTGTTTTATTTTTGCAAGAATCAATTCTGCTTTCTCTGATGCCACTCAGCCTATGATGTGTGCCTTACCAGCTGTTAACAAAGCCCCAGGCAAAGAAATCTTCCATGGTTAAAGTGTAAGAAGCCAAAACATTTTATGCCCAGAAATTTCCATGTTGATGTTAATTGTGAATATATTAGTTAAGATAATGGAGGATAGCTTTTTTCGTAAGGTGTTTAATTATGAAACTCTTGTGCTTCCCTGAGTTTGCTGTAGAATGAATACGTCTCCTAACTCATTTGGGGAAATACTACTAATGTTAGCAGTTAAAAAAAAAAACTTAAAATCTAATATCATATTCCAGTGGCAAAGGTCTCAAGTATGATGTTCAGGCCTTCGAAATGGCTGCAGAGGGGAAGCTATTTTTAAATAGATGAAGTTATTGGCACATGTCAGGGCCCATCACACAAGTGGCTGCCCATTTCAGCTGATAATGACTTAGCCACAGTGTTACACATTTAGGAGTGACAGTGACAATTGTAGGGGTGATGGACTACATAAGAAACAATACAGAAGGTAGATGGAACTTTTAACTCTGTCATTTAAGGCTTATGAATTACAAATAATCACAATTCTTCTCTCTTCCCTACCTCACATGATGCTTACCCTGACAGTGGGGACCATGTTGCTCCTAGTTGCTGCCCTGGGCTCTAATATAGGGTCTGACACTGTTGAACACTTAATGAACATTATTTGCAGTGACTTAATGAATCAATGATCATCAGAATTGGGCATTCAGCTAAGTTTTCCTAGTTTTACCTTCTTTCTACAACTTTAATTGATGTTTTCATAGATGATTATGGGAATCTGTAAATATAGGAACCAGAGAGAACACCTGCTCCCTTGTTTGTCCCTACCTGCTTACATTTGGTGAATCATAAGCACTCTTACCCTTACAAACTCCAGTAAAGAAGACACTAAAGAATCCTTAGTATTGCATTCCAGAGCTGAAGACAAGTCACCAATGAGAAAACCAACTTCATTTTCACCTTCTACCCTGTGCAACTCCTAAATGCACTTGAAGGATGATGGCCATTTTCCTAGCTATATCAAGCACGATTCTTTGTCCTAAACATTAGGTAAAAACATGAAAGAACGAGATTTTTCTTATTGCACGATCAGATACAGGATATTCTCTAGAACCTAACTTCCATTAATATTTTAAGAAAAACACATACAAATACATATATACATATATTTGTAACTGTGTATTTATATATATATATATATATATGTGTGCATGTGTTATCATTTGTCTAATCATATAGGTTTAAGAGTTTAGCCATTTCCATGTCCTACTTCCCCTATAAGTTTTGCTTTTAATTAGCCAATGAACTAGATTCACATGGTTCCTGAAATAGCATTCACACCCACTGGATCTGCTCCAAATTACTACCATTACTTTGGGCTCTCTTTTTCTTTCACTTAGGTTATGTACTATGGTACACTCCAAACTGGTAGAGAGATGTTTCTGAACTCCCCATCCACTATTGTACTTGTGTGGTTATTAAAGTGTCTCTCAATATATTATTTAATGCTTGCAACAGCTATGTGGACTAGTCACTATAGCCTCTCTGTGCTTATTAGGTCACAGTGAATGGTAAGCAGTTAGCTTGGTATCCTACATCTGGTAGTTTCTTTGTCAACAAATTATGCTTCTCTCCACCTCTTTTTTCCCCAAAGACCTTAGATGTATTTTAAAAGTAAATATATCTAAAAGCAGATATATTTTAAAACTGCTAAATCGGGACTTATTTAGTAGGAAAAGACAAATTTTGTTTTTATCATTAATAATGTTATAAATTTTCATGAATAAAGTTATTGACCATTAACCTCATATAATAGTCTACTGATTAAATATATCCTACTTAAAACTAGGTAGTTTACACTATGAAAAAAATTATGTATTTGTTTAATTCTTACAGGCATGTGGAAAGTAATATAGTATCCTGGAAGGAGTCTGACTTCCTAATTGTTGGGATTTATTTGTAGGTCTTGCCAAGTAGAGCTGCATGCTGGGTACATATACTGCATTTGTTCATGCTTTTGTTCCAACCTAAAGGGACTCTTCCCAGTACTTCAAACTTGCGAAATCCTGTCCAAGTTCTAGCTAATATGCAATTTTCCTCCCCTACACTACACCCTGCCAATTACTGTTTAATTTTCTTAGAGGATGCATAAATTCTATCCTAAATTATGGTCATGTAGGTGCATATCCTCCACCCTTAGAAAATCATTAATTCATTCACTGATCCAGCAAACTTTTAGCATTGCTACTATGACAAGTACTCTTATGGGCTCTGAAAAACTGGGAGTACTAAGAAATAAATTCTGCCTCAGCCTCAGCAGTCCAATCTTGTGTGTGCAGCTGCCATCTTTATTATGTCATATACAGAAATGGATAGTGCTGTTGTGTCTGGTCAAGCAAATCTGAGAGCTGACTCCAGTTTATAGAGTGCACTTACTCTACCAACTTTCTGCTGTAGCCCAAGACTGAAAATCCATCAGAAAACAACTCTACATTTCAATCCTGCAATTAGCATTTAATAGTTAACTGCACTTCAAACCGAATGGCACTTTTATTGAGAAAGAACTTGGCATAGGAGCCTAGCATTCCATGAACCAATGAAAGGAAGGGATGTTTAAACATGCCATTTCCCTCTGCATTCTTGTGTTAATTTTGTACTGCAGAATAGTAACATTAATGGGGAAATCCGTCACAACCAGAGTTCTTTTCCACTAAGGAACTAATTAGAATTTATTTTTGTTTTAATTTATATATGAGAGTGAGTTAATTTCACCAAGCACACTGGTTCGTTGGGAATGAGAAGTATCCACAGCAGCCTTGAACAATTCAGAACAATTGTTCAAGTGCTTGGTGCTACCTCCAATTGTCAGTTCATTGTTTATATAACAAAATTTCATGAAGCTCCCTTTCTACAATCAGTGTAAACAAATATAGTAACATTTGAACAAATAAAGAAAACAACTTTCAGAAGACTCTGAAAATTATAGACTCCATCATTTATGTTTTGGCCCATTCTTTGAAAGCAGGATTTGGGAGAGCTTACAAGTATATATTCCAAATAAAAAAATAGAAAATCAAGACTATAGAATGAAGTGAAAAGAAAATGTACACTAATATATTTGATGGACCCAAACAATAAATTTAACTCCAAGCTTCCTGTTGGCCAAAGCAAAAAAAATAACACCTAGTAACTGAAGTCTTGTTAGCAAAATGGACCATTTGCATGTGTTTTCTCCTTGGCTAAACCCCATTAATTGAAGATCGTACCATAGTTTATTCTTCTTTGCCTCGTAGTTTGTTAAATTGGATCTCCCTTTCCAAGTACAAGTTCAGGATCTATTACAGGTTATCAAGTTTTCTCTGTAATTTAAAACAGTATTGTATTAATAGCTAATAAACTGAGAGGGCTCTCTTCTCTCCTGATCCTCTGAAATCCATTCTTCTGAAAAGAGTTAGAGTGATTCTCATAAATCTACACCAGACCGTTTCTCTCACACATTCACTGTTACCATTAATCATAGTACATCAGCTTGAATTGATTAACTGATGTCTAGTAGAGTAGTAAAGCACAGTTCTGGGCATGTCTGTGGATGGTTGGCCTGCAGGCCACCAAACTGAGGTGTGGAGATCCACCCTGGTTGTGGGTGGCACCAATAGCCTTATAGCCTGGATGGAATAAGAAGGGAAAGAAGAAGAAAGTGTGCCTGTTTTGAAGATCTACAGTCTTCCAGAGTGGTTCCTTCCTTTGCTGCCATCATTTTTGAACATCCATCTCCACGTTTTCGATTTCTTTAGCTGACCAAGGCAGACTCGAGGCAGCAACTCTCCAGTGGGCTTCCAGGCCTTCAACCTTGGACTAGTTCTGCATCATTGATCCCTCTTGTTCTGTGGCTTCCATCTTCTTGAGTAGAGCAGCTACTGGATCTCTGGCTCTCCAGTGCACAGATGGCCACTATGGACTCTCCACTTCTGATCCTGTAAGCTACCTAATAAATCCCCTTGCATAATTATACATATTTTTCTATTGATTTTGTTCCTCTAGAGAACTCTGACTAATATATTCACCCTCCTCCCAAGACTCCACTGTGTTTAGCAAAAAGTATAGACTGCTGTATCCTGACCCACAAGACCCAGTAAGATCTGGACAGGGCCTTAGCTCCCACCTCCCTTACCCATTTTCAAGTCTGCTTTAATGACTGTGATCATCTCTCTACTTCTAGAGCACACCAAGTTCATTTCTTTCTGTAGATCTTAGCTCTTGGTCCTCCCTCTGCCTGAAAAGCTCTTCTGATTTTCACATGCCTTTCTCTCTCATTTGTTCAGTGTTAACATAAATGCTTAATTCTCAAAAATTGCTTTCTTGATTACAATAGAGACCAGTGTGGATATCACTTTTTGTCACATTACTGGGTCTTTCTTTACCATACTTAGCATTTGAAGTTATCTTGGTGCTTGTTTTTGTTTGCTTTTTTTTGGTCTGTGTCATTACAATAACACATAAATCCACAGAGAAGAGATATGTTTATGTTGTCCCCCTCTCTATTCCTCCAGAGTTGTACATGGCATATGGTGGTGGAGAACAAATCAATAAACGAAAGGTATTTTATTATAAACTAATTTTATTATAATAATGTATAAAATGAGAGAAATGTAATTATATCAGAGTTAATTCCCTTACTTCTATCTAGTTAATGTCCAGATTGGTGTGTTTATTTAATGCAAGGATTAGCAAACATTAGAGAGTGAATATTTTAGGCATTGTGGGCCATATGGTCTCTGTCTCAACTACCCAATTTCTGTAGCACAAAAGCAGTAATATACAATATGTCATAAACAAATAGGTGTGCATGTGTTTCAATAAAACTTTATTCTAAAAATTTATTGCATGTGGCCCTCAGACAACTGCTAATATAATATGTACATCACAGTTTGTATCAAGAAAATGGTGGTTGCTGTTAAAAGCAAAAGTAAACAGAAAATTTTGATGTTAAGAAATCCAGAAAACTGGAGTGAAAATTTATATTGCTAGAGGAAAATGAACCCATGTTAAGAATAATAACAGAAAACACAAATACCAACAATGCCAATGGCCACAGCATAGTTTAACTTATACTCACAGGTTTCATTCCATAACTGCACAGAGATGACCTTCTCTATAGAAGATGCTGATGAGATCACAATTAGAAAAATGTAGACAGATCCAGCCATTTGATTAAGGAGAAAATGGGGGAAAAATGTCCCCTCCCCCTATGGAAAACATTTAAGTCACTGGTATGCATTCAGAGGCTCACAGGCAGATAGAAGTTCTGGGAAGCCAAAATTGAAGAATGACTAAAAAGAATCCAGGATATGTAACAGGGAGAGATAAATGAAGATGACAGAGGACACACGAAGATGTTTGTGTGAGAACTGCACATACTAGAGAAGAGGTGGTACACACTGTTCATTCTATGTGAAGATTTGAAAATGTGATATAGAATGGAATTTGGAAAGTACATATTTAAGCTGAATTTTCCTACCAGAGTCTAGGAAAAAAAAACCTATTAATATCTGCTCTTTTAAAGTCTCTTCCACTGATTCCAGAAATTATTCCCAAGCATGTAAATATTAATATTTCAACACTCCATCCCAGTTTGATCATTGAGATGGACAAGAAAAATTTCATTATCCTTATTTTGTAGACAAAGAGACATAGATTCAGAGCAGAACTAAACTGGCTAGTAAATGCTGATAAAAAGGCCAAGTTTTGGAGATGAGGAGACTGGAGTTCAAATTCTGATTTGGCCACTTAATGGTTTAAGAGAGCACTTTCTCTAAATATCTACATCTTCGTGGACTCAAAAAATGTTACACTTGGAAAATTTCTGCCTCTACATAAGATTGACCTGAAGCATTTTTAAAATGTGGCTATTCCTGGGCTCTACCTCAGACCAATTAAACAAAGATTTCTGTAAGTGGGACTCACATATCAGCAATTTTTAAATTTTTTAAGGTACCAACAAATATGAGAATCACTGATCTACTACAGGGATTGGCAAATATCTGCAAAGGGCCAGACAGTAAATATTTTAGGTTTTCCTGGCCATATGGCCTCTGTCATACTGTACAACTGTATTGTTGCTTGGAAAAAGCACCCTTAGACGATATGTTAACAAACAGGGATGGCTCTGTCCCAATAAACTTTGTTTACAGAAACAGGCAACGGGCCAGATTTAGCCTGAGAGCCAAGGTGTGCCAAGCCCTGACCTATTAGAATGTTTTCACCAGAAGAGAGGCCTGGAGATGTTAAATGTTTTGCCAAGGCCTCATTGTTCACCAGAGATGAGTCAAGGCTGGGATTCTGCTCTTCTGTAGCTGGCCTACTCTGGTCCTACCATCAGCTCTCAATCCTGGGGAGAGACTTTGGAATACTGTGTTTTCCTTTCCACAAGCTTAGAACATGGCTTCAGAATAACATGTCAATCATTTAGTGGGAAGAGGGTTGCCTTTGGACATAGAGAGTTGTGGCTGTGAGTCCCAGCTCTGCCATTCACTCGCAAGGGAACCTCTGGGAGTTCCCTCAAATTCTGCATCTGAGTGCCTTCAGTTAGAACCCAGAAATTAGATTCCCCACAGAGAATCAGTGTGCGGACTGAATGATCTGCTGCCACACTAAGAACATAAGAATTTTTCAGTAAATATCAAGTCTACTACTGTGCGCTTTTATTCTTTTAAGTTGCATGTATTTTCTGCTTCAAGAAAAAAAATGGAAAAAAACTGCAGTATTATAAAAAGATAAACATTTTACTTTATCACAGCTTACAAAACTGAAGCAAGAAGCAGGCACACATTGAAAAGGGATGTGAAGAAGAATAAAGGGGTATGTGAAGAAGTTACCCCAAGAGATTCTGATGGCTGCAACCAATTCATTCTCACCCCTACTGACAATCACCAGCCTCTACCTTGAATCACCTACTAATATCCCAGAAGTTTAAACAACAGAGAGTATGAAGATATTATTTTTTCAGGCAGAGATATGAGAAAAGGGGTGTAGATTTGTTTGCTCTATCCTCCTGAACTTGGTT
This sequence comes from Heterocephalus glaber, assembly GCF_053883595.1. Lineage (NCBI taxonomy): Eukaryota > Metazoa > Chordata > Mammalia > Rodentia > Bathyergidae > Heterocephalus > Heterocephalus glaber. Next base: position 19,786,539 of record NW_028258369.1, on the reverse strand, counting down.
GCTTGAATATTAATCTAAATATCATACTTTATTAATTCTCAATGTAAGAGAGAGTGTTAGTCAAAGCATGAATTTGGGATTTAATTGACATGATACAATGGAATTATAGAGATATTAGTCAATTTATTGACTTTTTAAATATTCTAGCTTGACTATCAAGCTATTTATCTTTCCATTGAAACATCTTAATCCTCTCACCTGTGACTGCATAAAACATGGGTATGTGACCTTATTCTGGCCAATGAAAGGGAAAGGATGTCACATAGGTGCTTCTGGTAAAGATTTCCTAATTGTTCCAAGAAGGCAATGGAAAAATATCTTGCCTCTTTCTTTGGAAAGAACTATGTCTGCAGATGATGCCTGGAACCATCATTTTGCCTGACATTAAACCAACAACAAAGATGGCCATAGGCAAATGGTGCTAAAAACTTGGACGCTTTTTTAACATTACATCAGGGAATCAACCACCCGGAGCACGCTGTACCTATGGATGCTTCTTTATAGGAGTTATTACCCCTCTTTTGATTGAAGTCAGTTTGATGGACATGATTTGATTCCAAAAGCACACCACCAAGGCCTTTTATCTAATGTCATGTTCTGGACATATTTCTTTCCTTTCTCTTTTAAAATTAATTGTCAAATTATTATTTCAAATTACAAAAGAGTAGCTGTACTGCTCCATTTGGTAGCCTGATGGTTCACCAGGAATGCAAATAGTGTGACATTTTGGATATTTTAAAAGAGAAATGTCCTTTATTAACAAATTTCTACAGGCAAGTCTCACAGCTGGTTAGTGGTATACTCAGAGATAATACCCATTAATCTTTTGAGAAAGCAATGTCTTTGAGTTAGAACCATTTACATGCATATATATTTGCCAATCTTATACACACCTAAGATAATTTTGGTTTTAACCAGTCATTTCTAATTACAATTAAATGTTCACCAGAGCAACCAAATAAATGAGAAAAATAGATTTATAGCTTTAAAAAGATTATAGATTATAAATTATTTCTCTCAGCTTAGCATTTGAACTTCCTATACTCATTCATCTCACAAATATTTATTGAGCTCATACTGTGTACTAGATGTTGAGAACATAGAAGTAAAAAGGGAAAAATCAATCTCTTAAAGGGACAAGAAGCTATCAGCCCTGTTGTAGAACTTTTTACAATCATGGAAATGTTCTATATCTGTATTGTCCAACACAGTGCCAACTATCAGTGTCTAGAGAGCACTTAAGATGTGAGTATTGCAGTTGAGAGATAGACTTTTTTTGTTTTTGGTACTGGGGATCAAACTCTGGTCCTTGTGCTTGCGCAGCAGGCAGCGAAACAACTGAGCTAAATCCCCAGCCCGAGAGATAGACTTTTAAAACTAAATTGAGTTTTTGTGAATTTAAATTTATTCTTCTTTTAATAGTATAAATTTATGGGGTACAAGTGTGATAATTGGATATACGTATTTAATGTGCAATAATCATATCAGGGTAGTTAACAGTTCCATCTCCTTAAACATTTTGAAATGTTTTTATTGACATATAATATCTGTACCTATTTATGGGGTACAGTACAATATTTGAATATATATACACATGCACTTATCAAATCAGGCTAATTAACATTTTCATATACTTATCATTACTTTGTGTTTAGCACCTTCAGGTTCCTCTCTTCTATTTACTCATAAAACATACAATAGTTTATCCTGAACTATATTTGCTCCACTGTGCCATAGAATACTCAAACTTTGAATTTAAATTGAATAGGCACATGCACCTACTGGCTATAATGTTGGGTAGTGGAGGGTTAGAAGGTCAAGCAGACAAGAAAATCAAAAGTGATAATACACTACGATCAGTACCACACATGAAAAAAGATGCATATGACTCTCCAAAGTAGGATTCCAGTGGAATAACATCTGTGTAATTCATCCTGGGTCTGTGGGCAACACGAGAAAATACATCTGAAAGCAGCCCTTGAACTGAGCCCAAAAGGACAAGGAAAAAACAATTAATGAGCCCATCTTCTATTTCTCTTATGTTGAGAAATTGTATTTGAATAGTCTACCTTTTGACGAAATTAGTATATTCCATTTCTCAGCCTACCCATTCACTAGTTCAATTCATACATTTACTTTCTTGCATCCAGCACATTCATTGTATGCATATTAGAAATTTCCTCAATCACTCACTCCACATTTGTTCCAGAGGATTTACACCCAATGTTTTTATGTTAAATATATGATGCAAAAATGTGCCAGTTTGAATTGGACAGCTAGCAACTGGCTACCAAATGTGAAATACTACCAAAATCATTTTATTTGAGCCCAGTCTTTGTGCATTTTTTGCATTTATTCTAAATGTTAGTCTTCAAATATTTTTCAAAATATGCATTTGAAACACTATATTTCCCCTTTTATAAACAGTAAGTGTGTAGAGAATTGTTTTTCTTTCTGTTCTTTATAGTTAGTTCAGTAAGATGGTTGTTTCTGACCCTGAATTTGTAAGGAACAGGGAAAGGGGACATTACTAGAACTCCTGCAGTGAGTCCTAGTCGCCTGCGAGCCACGACAGCATAAGGCAAATTAATTAATATATAGACAGAAATGAGTCTTAGAGAAGAAGCTGAGCCTTGGGCCTGATCAGTGCTGCTCTGGGAGGCAAAGATGAAAGACCCTAGCTTGCCACACCATTGTTCGGTACATGGGGAGTAACAGATGACCCAGAAGGCAGCAGCAATGATCCTAGAGCAATGAGGAACTTAGGCAGATGAAGATCCTAGGTCATGAGGAACTTATGTTGATTAGGAATTTGTCCATCCCCAGGATGTCTTCAGCTGAGGTAATTCTTTTTTTTTAAATCCTTTTATTGGTACATTTTAGGTGTACAATATAATGACATTCATCATTGGAGATACGCACCTTTACTCTCTTGTTTCTTATTTTTTCTCCCTTCCCCTACCCTCCTTTCAACCCCTCCATCCCTCCCTATTTACAAAGAATTTGTTTTCTTTTTTCCATTTTCTCATATCAATTCCATTCCCATCTTTCCTTTCCCCTACCCCTCCAACTTCCCCTTCCCCTTTGCACCTTTTCTTCCTATTTCACATTATTTTTCATACCTTTTAGCCCTTATTTACAATTCCAGTTTCTCACACTAGAGAAACAATTCGGTATTTACACGTGTGTCCTATTTATTTCACTTAAGAGTATCGCCTCAATGTGTACCCATTTAGATATAAATATCTCTAATTTCTCATTTTTGATGGCTGAGTAGTACTCCATTTTATTAAAAAAAAATTTTCTTGATCCAGTCTCCAGTTGATGGGCATTTGGGCTGTTTCCAAGTTTTAGCTATTACAAACTGTGCTGTTATGAACATGGGTGCACATATATCACTGTGGTATGATTCTTTTAATTCTTTGGGGAAGATAGCCAAAGCAGGGGAATAGCTGGGTCAAATGGGACTTCCAGTCCTAGTTCTTTGAGGTAACTCCATACTGATTTCCACAATGGTTGTATCAGTCTACACTCCCACTAGCAGTAGAGTAGTGTTTCTCTTTCCCCACAGCCCCGCCAGCATTTGTTATTGGTTGATTTCATGATAGCAGCCATTCTTTCTGGAGTGAGGTGGAATCTCAGTGTTGTTTTCATTTGCGTCTCTCGAATGACCAGTGAAGTTGAACATTTTTTCATATGTTTATTTGCCATTTCTACTTCTTTGTATGAGACATGTCTGTTCATTTCAGATGCCCATTTTTGGATTGGGTCTTTGGGAGCTCTGATTTTTTTAAGTTCTTTATAGATTCGAGATAGTAGACATTTGTCTGAGGGCCCGGTGGTGAAAATTTTTTCCCACACTGTGGGTTGTCTCTTCACACTGCTGGTGGTTTCTCTTGCTGGGCAGAAGCTTTTTAATAAGAAGAGATCCCACTTGTTGATTGGTTGTGCTAGTTCACAGGCAACTGAGATTTTGCTCATAAAATCTTTTCCTACCCCAATATCTTCAAGAGTTCTACCTAAGCTCTGTTCCAGCAGGTTCAGCATTTCTGTTTTACTATTTAGATCTTTAATCCATTTTGATTTTAGTTTAGTGCATGGTGAGAGATATAGGTCTAGTTTAAGTCTTTGGCAAGTTGAAACCCAATTTTAACAGCACCATTTATTAAAGAGGCTATCTTTCCTTCAGTGAGGGTGTTTGGCTCCTTTGTCAAAGAAGAGGTGGCTGAGTGTGTCTGGTATTGTTTATGCATCTTCTAATCTGTTCCACTAGTCCTCAGGTCTGTTTCTTTGCCAGTACCATGCTGTTTTTATCACACTAGCTTTGTAGTATAGTTGCAGACTGGGGATTGTGATACCCCCTGCCATGTCTCTGTTACCTAGAATTGCTTTTGCTATTCTGGCTCTCTTCTTGTTTCAAATGAATTTTTGGATTGTTTTCTCAAGGTCCATGAAGTATGCTGCTGGGATCTCAACTGGAATTGCATTAAATCTATATAGCAGTTGTGGAAGTATGGCCATTTTCACTATATTAATCCTTCCTACCCAGGAGCAGGGGATGTCTGTCCATTTTCTGATATCATCTTCAATCTCTTTTCAGAGTGCCATAGTTTTCAGAGAAGAGGTCTTTGATTTCTTTTGTTAGGTTGATTCCTAGGTATTTCAGCTTTTTGGATGTTATTGTGAAAGGAAATATTTGCCCTATTTCTCTCTCAGTGAGTCTGTCATTGGTGTAGAGGAAAGTTATTGATTTTTGTGTGTTGACCTTGTAACCAGCTACTTGACTGAATTTGGTTATTAAGTCTAGAAGACTTTTGGTGGAGTTCTTGGGGTCTTCTATATAGAGTATCATGTCATCTGCAAATAATGACAGTTTGACTTTTTCATTTCCAATCTTTATTCCTTTTATTTCTTTCTCTTGTCTAATTGCCATGGCTAATGTTTCCAGAACTATATTGAACAAGAGTGGTGATAGTGGACATCCTTGTCTTGTTCCTGATTTTAGTGTGAAGGATTTCAGGTTTTGACCATTTAGTATGATACTGGCTGTTGGTTTTTCACAGATGGCTTCTATCAGACCCAGCAGAAATCCAGAGGATCATCAATACCTACTTCCAGAACCTATATGCCAATAAGATGGACAACACAGAAGAAATGGACAGATTCCTAGATACATATGAATTACCAAAGTTGAATGAAGAAGACCTAAAAATTCGGAACAACCCATATCAACCAATGAAATTGAAAATGTAATAAAAAACTTATCAACCAAGAAAAGCCCAGGCCCTGATGGCTTCACTGCTGAATTCTACAAGACATTTAGAGAGGAACTGCTGCCACTACTGTTTAAACTCTTCAATGAAATCAAAAGGGAAGCAATACTCCCAAATTCATTCCTAGAAGCAAGCATCACCTTGATCCCCAAAGCAGAGAAAGACCCAACCAAAAAGGAGAACTATAGGCCAATCTCACTAATGAACATAGATGCAAAAATCCTTAATAAGATACTGGCAAACAGAATGCAGAAGATCATCAAGAAGATCACACACCCTGATCAAGTGGGATTCATCCCAGGGATGCAGGGATGGTTCAATATACACAACTCAATCAATGTAATACACTATATCAATAGAGCCAAGGACAAAAACCACATGATTATCTCCATAGACACAGAAAAAGCATTTAACAAAATCCAACATGCATTTATGATAAAAACTCTACACAAAATTGGAATAGATGGTCTCTACATGCTGTTTTTATCACAGTAGCTTTGTAGTATAGTTTCAAGTTGGGGGCTGTAATACCCCCTGCCATGTCTCTGTTACCTAGAATTGCTTTTGCTATTCTGGGTCTCTTCTGGCTCCAATTGAATTTTTGGATTGTTTTCTCAAGGTCCGTGAAGTATGCTGCTGGGATTTCATTTGGGATTACATTGAATCTATATAGCAATTTTAGAAGTATGGCCATTTTCACTATGTTGATCCTTCCTACCCAGGAGCAAGGGATGTCTTTCCATTTTCTGATATCCCCTTCAGTCTCTTTTTTCAAAGTGCTATAGTTTTCAGAGAAGAGGTCTTTGATTTGTTTTGTTAGGTTGATGCCTAGGTAATTCAGTTTTTTGGATGCGATTGTAAAAGGAATTGTTTGCCCTATTTCTCTCTCAGTGAGTCTGTTGTTCGTGTAGAGGAAAGGTATTGATTTTTGTGTGTTGACCTTGTAACCAGCTACTTGACTGAATTTGGTTATTAAGTCTAGAAGAAGTTTGGGGGAGTTCTTGGGGTCTTTGTTACAGAGTATCATGTCATCTGCAAATAATGACAATTTTACTTCTTCATTTCCTATCTTTATTCCTTTTATTTCTTTCTCTTGTCTAATTGCCGTGGCTAATGTTTCCAGAACTATATTGAACAGGAGTGGTGATAGTGGACATCCTTGTCTTGTTCCTGATTTTAGTGTGAAGGATTTCAGTTTTTGACCATTTAGTATGATATTGGCTGTTGGTTTTTCATAGATAGCTTCTATCAGTTTGAGGTAGAGACAATCTATTCCAATTTTTAGAGGGTTTTAATCATAAATGCATGTTGGATTTTGTCAAATGCTTTTTCTGTGTCTATGGAGATAATCATATGGTTTTTGTCCTTGGCTCTATGGATATAGTGTATTACATTGATTGATTTGCGTATATTGAACCATCCCTGCATCCCTGGGATGAATCCCACTTGATCAGGGTGTATGATCTTCTTGATGATCTGCTGCACTCTGTTTGCCAGTATCTTATTAAGGATTTTTTGCATCTATGTTCATTAGTGAGATTGGCCTATAGTTCTCTTTTTCAGTTGGGTCTTTCTCTGCTTTGGGGATCAAGGTGATGCTTGCTTCCAGGAATGAATTGGGGAGTATTGCTTCCCTTTCAATTTCACTGAAGAGTTTAAACAGTAGTGGCAGCAGTTCCTCTCTAAATGTCTTGTAGAATTCAGCAGTGATGCCGTCAGGGCCCGGGATTTTCTTAGTTGATAAGTTTTTAATTACATTTTCAATTTCATTGGTTGATATTGGGTTGTTCAGAATTTTTAGGTCTTCTTCATTCAACTTTGGTAATTCATATGTATCTAGAAATCTGTCCATTTCTTCTGTGTTGTCCATCTTATTGGCATATAGGTTCTGGAAGTAGGTATTGATGATCCTCTGGATTTCTGCTGGGTCTGTTGTAATTTCACCCTTTTCATTCCTAATTGCATGGATTTGGGCCTTTTCTTTCCTTTTTCTGACAAGGTTGGCTAAGGATTTGTCAATTTTGTTGATTCTTTCGAAGAACCAACTCTTGACTTCATTGATTTTTTGTATTGTTCTCTTAGTCTCCATTGCATTGATTTCTGCCCTGATCTTTATAATTTCCTCCCTTGTATGAGCTTTGAGTTTGTCCTGCTCTTCTCTTTCTAGAAGCTTGAGGTTCAGCATCAGGTTGTTTACTTGGGCTTGCTCTGTTTTCCTCATATGAGTATTCACTGCTATGAATTTCCCTCATAAGACTGCTTTCATTGGGTCCCATAGATTCTGATATGTTGTGTTGTCATTGTCATTTATTTGAAGGAACTGTCTGGTTTCTTTATTTTCCACTGTGACCCATTGGTTATTCAGAAGTGTGTTGTTCAATTTCCATGTGTTTATGAAGTTTTTGCTGTTTCTTTTGCTACTGATCTCCAATTTCATCACACTATGGTCTGATAATATACAGGGGATAACTTCAACTCCTTTGCACTTACCTAAATAAGTTTTATGAGTGAGTATGTGGTCTATTTTGGAGATCGACCTGTGTGCAGCTGAAAAGAATGTGTATTCTGGTTTTGTGGGGTGAAACACTCTGTAAACATCTGTTAAGTTCATTTGTTCAAGAGTTTGAGTTCTAGTATTTCGTTGCTTGTTTTTTGTCTAGTTGATCTATCTATTTGTGACAATGGGGTATTGAGGTCCCCCACTACTATTGTATTAGTGGTTATATGGTTTTTCATGTCTGTTAGTATTTGTTTTATATAATTGGGTGCACTAGTATTTGGTTCATAGATATTTATGATTGTCATCTCTTCCTCTTGGATTGTTCCCTTTACAAGGATATAGTGTCCTTCTTTGTCTCTCTTAATCAGTGTGGGTCTGAAATCCACTTGGTCTGCAAAGAGGATAGCTACTCCTGCTTTTTGGGGGGTTCCCATCTCATGGAGTATTGTTTTCCACCCTTTAACTTTCAGTCTATGAGTTTCTTTTTGACTTAAGTGTGTTTCTTGTATGGAGCATATTGTTAGATCTTGCTTCTTGACCCATTCTGCCAGTCTATTTCTCTTGACTGGTGAGTTGAGACCATTAACATTGATGGTTAAAACTGATACGTATTGAGTTATCATTGTCATGACCTTTTCTTTTTGTTTGATCCTCCCCCTTTGCTCTTAATTTCTTGTCATGCCTGGTGGATTCATTCTGCTGGGCTTCCTGGGATTGTGATCCTCATTGTCTTTTCCTAGAATTTTGTCTAAAATTGTTTGGAGTGCTGGTTTGGTATTCATGAAGTTCCTAAGGTGCTCTTTGCCATGAATGTATCTTATTTCACTATCAATTTTGAAAGATAGTTTTGCAGGGTACATCAATGTGGGTTGAAGGTTGTTTTCCTTTAGGGCTTGAAATACATCACTCCAAGCTCTTCTTGCCTTGAGGGTTTGTATTGAGAAGTCTGCTGTGATTCTGACGAGCTTTCCTTTCTATGTGATTTGTTTCTTTTCTCTAACTGCTTGCAGAATTTTGTTCTTCTGTTGCGTTTCTGGAATCTTAACTATTACATGCCTATGTGTAGATTTTTTTTGATCAAGGCTAGTTGGAGTCCTATATGACTCACTTATCTGCATGTCAATTTCTTTTCCCCTGCTTGGGAAGTTTTCTGCCATCACTTCTGTGAAAATTTTTTTATATCATCTGCACTCTCTCCTGTTTCTTCATTGACTCCAATCAGTCTTATGTTATTTTTCTTTGCATCATCTAGCAGCTGCTGGATTGATTTCTCATTGTCCCTTACAATTCTAAAGAATTTTTTCTCTTCCTGGTCACTAATTGCAGTCTTATCTTCTATATCGAAATTCTGTCTTCACATTGGCTCATTCTGCTGCATAGACTTTCAATGGAGTTTTTAATCTCCTGGAAATCTGTTTGCATCTGTTTTATGGATTCCATTTGTTTCCTATGTTGGCGTTCCACCATGTTCCTCAGCTCCTCTATTTTTTTATCTGTATCCTCTCTAGATTTATTAATCATGTCTTGCAGTATGGGCACAATCTTTGCTGTTATGTGAAATTATTTCTGATTTCATTTTTTCCAGATCCTCTTTTGTTGCTAGTTCAGGGAGTCCAGGTGGTTGAGTATCAGATTGTTCCATCTCGTTTCCCTTTGGGGTTGCTGTAGGTGATCTGGAAGTTTGGTTCTGCAGCTTGTTTACCTGTCTTTTCATTTTGACTGGGGGGGGGGGCGGGGGAGGTGTTCCTGGCGCTCACGCGGCTCACTTCCTCTGTGCTGGGAGCTGTGGCCCACCACCCAGAAGCCTCCTACATGCTGGCAGCCATGGCTCACCTACCTGGAGGCTTCCTCCACACTGCGAGCTATGGCACGCCTACCCGGAAGCCTCCTGGCTGGGAGTTGTGGCATGCTGACCTGGAAGTCTCCTCTGGGCTGGGAGCCATGGCACGCCAACCCAGAGGCCTCCTCTGTGCTAGAAGCTGTGGCACGCCTCCAGCTGAGGTAATTCTGCCTTGGAGCATCACAGCATCATGGGACCATTGAAGTCTCAGCTATGATCAGAAGCAAAAATTGAGTTTTTGGCCTGTAGGCAGGAAAACTAGGCCTGAGAATAATTTTAATTGTGGAATGCTTTTTCCCAAAATTATGTAGAATTGCTCCCAACATGAATTCTTTCTGAAGCCATAAGGTCCACTTACCTCTGGATCAACACAGAGTGGCGACCTTTGTGAATTGCCCTCTAAAGGTCTCTTAGCACAACATTCTCTCTGTTCCAGGGAGAGGAGCTGGGGATAGCTGCATTTCTGAGTACAGTGGACTTTAGAAAATAATAGATAAGGAGTAGGGTGGACAGTTGGGAATAAGGGTACTGCTGACAGCAAAATCATCAGATATGGAGAGCTGAGAAGTGTTGGAATTCAGGAGCCAGCAGAATGAATGGAATGACCTGGGGCAAAGAGGAGGACCTAATTAGAGGTAGCACTCTCCAGGTGTCTTAGTTACTCTCTTGTTGCTGTGACAAAATATCCAACACCCACAAGTTGAAGGAGGAAAGGTTTATTTTAGCTCACAGTTTGTAGAGGTTTCAGTTCACAGTTGGCTGGCTCCAAGGAAGGGCAGCATGGGCAGAGGTGGGGCAGTGGAGAAACATCCCATAGCAGGGTAGGCAGGAGGCAGGAACCACAAACCTGTCTCCCTTCTTTACCTTTATATTCCTTCCAGGCTACAGGCCTATTGGTTCTTACCACCCACACTCAGGGTAGGTCCTCCCTCTTTAGCAATTACATTACCCCCAAGCACGCTAAACCAATCAGTGGACTAATTCAGTTATCACACACCCATAATCCAGTGTCACACACCCATGATGCAGCCAGCTCCCAAAAGCCCCACCTATGAGTGCATGAGGCTTTGGGGGGACATCTAGATATAAGCCATATGACAAGGGGAACCACACAGAACACTGGAAGACAGAGAGTACCAAGGCTTTAAAGTAGATGACTAGACAAATAGTGTAGTCATCAATGTGAAAAAAAAGGACGTTGAGTTGGTTTCTTTCAAAGGCAGGCTGGGATTCTGTTAGATTTGAAAAGCAGGGGACTATGCGAGTGCAAATGTAGTGATCAGTGATACAGAAGTCAGAAAGCTCACTGAAGGGGTAAGGCAGACAGGAAAGAGAGGAGCAAAAGGTGCAAGACATGATAGGGAGCAACCACACAGATAAATGCAGGCAGGTTTTCAGCTCAAGGAAGAAGCTGCAAGGCTTGGATGAAAGTGCTGAGACAGCTGGGGCAGGGGGGAGAGCTGACCTGGAGGTTGGTAAGGACCACAAGTCTGTTTTCCACTGAACAATGAGAAATATGTTCCAAGAGTCCCTTACCCCAGGCAAGGAAGTGTGATGCAAATGGCTAAGACCACTGCTTATGCCACCATTTCACCTGTTTTGGAATTCCTTCTCTGCTAGATCCTGGCTATGAGACCTTGGATAAATCATCCTCTTTCTGCACCTCAGTATTCTTCTCTCTAAAATAGCAATAACAACAGTGCCTTGTGTCTCATTGTGAAGATGAACTGGGGTAAGTTATGTAACCTATGGGAGATGTAAATGAAGGACAATAATCTTTCAGAGCTGGAGATTTTGAAGACTCACCAGCTTTGAGTGACAGTAGTGGCAGGAGCAGGAATGCTGGAGTTTGAGGAACTGGCAGATAGGTGTTAGGAATGTCCTCAAGATGAATATTGAAGCAAAGGAGAGTGAAGAAGAACAGAAGGAAAATTACAAGTCTTTCCTGTCAGGTATGGTGGTGCCTGCCTGTAATAGTAGCATTCTGGCAGGACAACTTAGTATACACAATAGTTTGGCTCTCCACCATTGAAAAACTGGTGAGCTAAGATGGCAACACCAAAAGGATGGAAAGAAAGAGTGCAGAAGGGATGAGTATCACTGTTGCTTTCTGTATTCATAAACTCCAGCCTGGGCAACTTAGTGAGACCCTGTCTCAAAATACAAAATAAAAATACCTGAGGATATAGCTCAGTACCAAGGCTCCGGGCTTCTCCATCTCCAGAAATGGGTGTACACACACATACACACACACACACACACACACACACACACACAAATTCTATTTTCTAGTAATATTTGAAATTTTAACACAGCAAATATTATAGATCAAATACACCAGCTTCTGTGGGCAGCAATTTATGTACTTTTACATGACCGGCACATTCAACATTTTCCCCTCCTTTCAAAAGAGAAATTGAGACCCAAGTGGTCTGTGTACAATGCTGAAGTTCCCACATATAGGGCACGCAAAGGGGGCCTTCACAGGATCTGGGCTCGTCTAACTACAGCTAAGTCCCTGGAGAAAAGGGAAGTTTACACAATAGCTTGGTTCTCCACCATTGAAAAACTGGTGAGCTAAGATGGCAACATCAAAAAGATGGGAAGAAAAAGCACAGAAGGGATGAGTATCAGTGTTGCTTTCTGTATTCACAGACCCAAAGGAGAACCATTTTGCACCCTCCTTTCTGTTATTGATATTACACACTGAACTCAGGAAATTCTTTGCTTTGGAGGCGAATAGCATTATCATTCACATTGGTTTAAGTGTCTTACAATTTTTTGTGTAGGTATCTTGTTTCCTAAGCCTACAAAGTTATTTCCCATATAATAGTTCTATATTCCTCTTGGAATATATAGCATGATATCCCTCTCTCTCTTCTAGCAACCTGTCTGCTATGATATATGTAATTTCATCTCTTTAGCAATTGGAAAATGAATTTCTGGAAGCCAGTTTCTTGCCAATTGATGTGGTTTTTTTCCATTCAAGAGAGTATCCATGCATTCACTAAGAACTGCAGCTTTAAAGTGTTTGGTAATGATCTCTGGTTGCTTGTCAAGCAGCATTTCTGTCTGAACATGAAAATACAACATTAATATGATTTGCAACTCTTCCACTGGTTTCCTAATTTCCTCCAGAAACACAGGCAATTTTTCTTCATGCCTAAAATCCATTACAGGTGCTTACTGCATTTGGTCTCCTCTGGAGGTATGTCTTCTACATCTGACAAATAAAAAAGTTTAAAAAAATGTTCTAACGGAGTAATCCCTCCAACCCCATCACCTTTTAACTCTGATTTATTCCAAAGCTGAAAGTATTCATCACTAGTTGAGCTAAAGTAAACCAACTCTTATGACATATAATTAAATTACTGGCAGAAATAAAATCTAAAATTCCTCCAGAGTACTTTACATAAACATCAGCAGAATAATTGAGTTGAGGTAAAATATTTTGTTGAAATGCTCCCCCCCAAAAAATATAGTCACCTGAAGGAATTTATTTCACTAATCTGTGACACTGTTTAATTTTCTTCATGATAATTACAGAAAAAAATTTACTTTCAGGCAAAATCCTTCCTACTTGTAGCTTTTCTTTGCCTTTATCTTTACCAGAAACTGGGAATAAAAACATTAAAAAAATGTTTAAACTCTTACCTAACTGATAGCTTCTCAAAGTCTGACTAAAAGAAATTAGTCATGTACTCATTTTTCACAATACCTAAGTTAAAATTCTACAAAAGTGTAGTGTTATATTTCCATTTTGTCCATCTGAATTTCCACTTAGTTGGCCCAAGAATAGACTTAATTATCCTCAAAACTTTGTGATCAGGACACATTAATTGGGTGAATAGTGAATAATGATCTCTGGGCTCCTAATTACACAGCCCAGAGGAAGACACACACACACACACACACACACACACACACACACACACCCCACAGTCACTGAGTACTTCTACCCATTCAGGAACTTGTCAGGATGACTTCAGCTCTGTTTTGCTTGGGCATTTGTCCTGTCTTTCTATCACTTAAAATTCCAAAATGATACAGTCATTTTGGAAGCCAGAAATAAAGCATCCACGCCACATGGACAAATTCTAAGCCAACTCTTGCTGGGTTCACCGCAATACAAACAACAAGTCAACACAACGGTGGTTCACAACGCAATGAATTTCTCCTCTAAGGTTTTGTGGTATCATTTTCATATTTACTTCTAAGTTTGAAAAATTCTCTTAACCACCTCCTCCCTTTTCTGCTGAACACTAATTTTTAAATTATCTGGTGGTTTAATGAATTTCCCTCATTTTCCTCATACTCTGTTCAATTGTGCCAGTAGTTTTCAGGTAACTCTCCTTTCTAGATTTAAGGGGAAAAGAAAAAATAAAAGATGATGAAAATTTGGGATCAATCCCAAATTTCCCATTTACTGGCCATGTGACCTGTGGCTGTTCTTGGAATCCATCTCAGCCTACTAGGCTTATCTGTAAAACAATAATATAAAGCCCTGCTGCACTAGTGTAGGATTCAAAGTTGGAATACTTTGCAAAGAAGCTTTGTAAGTGCCAAGAGGCTTGCATAGGTAGTTTTTATTCAGATGCATCTCTGTGATGGGAAACATTTGTCAAAAGAATGCACAGGCTTTTTCTCCCTCTAAGCAGAAGATCACCGTCTTGGATATCAGCATTCTGTGGCAGAAGCACAAATGTCTTCCCTCTTCCTTTCACACAGTTCATAAGCGTCCCAGGCCCAGCCCCCAGAAGGTAACTCCACCCCTACTATTTTAGATTCCACTGTCTACTGATAACTTCTCCCTACAACTTAATATTTGCTAATGTCCCTGCCCCTCACCTTATCCTCACCTGCTGTTCATCTTCCAAGCTCTGCCTTGCTTCCCAATCTTTTCAAAGGTTCTTTCTTGTACTTTCCCATGACTTGGAGAGGAGGTTAGAAATCACTAGGAGCCATGGAATATTCTCTACTCTCTTCTTCAGTTTCTAGGTTCCTGCTCCACTCTCAAGATGCACTGATGTTGCTATTTTTTAAGTCCTTTGCCATATGCTCACACATATCTTTTTCTGGCACATTCTGAGACAATTCCTCAGGTCCTTTGAGATGCAAGGACTCCACTAAACTCTTTCATTTCAAAGGCTATCATTCTCCAACGCCCTGACAACCCTATTGAATCCTTTGTTTTTGTTTTTGTTTTGTTTTGTTTGGTATGGGGGATCGAACTCAGGTCCTTGCACTTGCACAGCAGGCAGCGAAACCACTGAGCTAAATCCCCGGCCCTTGAATCCTCTTCTGACACCACACGTCATAGATCCTTGTCCTTTGGCACTTCCCTTCCAAGAAAGCATCACAATATACTTGGACAATTATTGCTACCAAGATCACAAACTGTGAGAGCCTTCTAATAAGCTACATCCTCCTGACCTCCCAATGCTTTCAAATCCTGATTCCTGCTACATCTTCCTTCCTCATCATGGCATCCACTTCCTAGGCCCTTCCCAGTGGGTTAACTACTGTGGTTGGATGAATAACTCCCTAAAGTTGCCTGCATCATAACCCCTGGGGCCTGGGACCATGTTACCTTATATGGCAAAGAGACCTACAGATATTATTACGCTAAGGTCCCTGAAATGGGGAGAAGAGCCTGGATTTCAGGTCAGCCCAATGTAATCATAGGGCCCTTATAAGAGGAAGGCAGGTGTGTGAAAGTCAAACTAGATGATATAAGGATGGAAATAGAGATTGGAGTATACAGCTAGAAGCCAAGGAGTGTCAGCCACCAATAGCAGCTGAAAAAGGAAAGAAAGATTCTTCCCTGGAACTTCTGGAGAAACCAGCCCTGCTAACACATTGATTTTACCCAATGAAACTTATTTTGGATTTCTGACCTCTGGAATTGGAAGATCAAAAATTAGTCTTCCTTTAAGCCACTGAGTGTGGTAATTTGTTAGAGCAGCCACAGGAAAGGAATACATCAGCAACATGAGTGGCCTTGACCCAGAAAGTGCTAACGGTCAATAATTTCAGTTTTACCCTTATCTTCACCCTAGAATTTCTCTCATGTGGGACCCTCCTGGATTCTTGTCTTGGAATCTCCCTACTGCTTGATCTCAATTACAGATTTTTTTCACTCCTTGCCCATCAGTCTTTGAAAGATGTTAGAGCAGATCCAAAATTAGTTCATTGTTTATAAATGGTTGGATTTTAGGAGGATTTTTTCCTTTAAGATTCCTCACCAGTGTCTCAGTAACATATGCTACAAATATTTCAAGCCTGTCTGGGACCCCAAATCCACCTCCACCAGCTTCACTCCTGGATGAACCTGCCTTGTCTGAGAAGACAGATATAATCTACACCCTTCTCATGTTTCTTCTATCTGTAGCTACTTCACTGCCTTCCCTCATGTCTCAAAATCTGTGCCCTTTCTTGTGCTCAGATCTATGAATGTCCTTTGTATATCCCCGATCTTCCTGGACCTCACACCATCTATTAGATTTGTCCTTGAAAAGTATAGGACTGGTATTACTTTCACCTCTAGGGGCAGGGAAGCACTATCTAAACCATCAGGGATAAATCACTCTCTAATTTTTCCCTAAAGATCTCCAGAGCTAGATCCATAGCTTTTCTTTTTATAGTGTTTCCTTACCTTAAAAAATCAAGAAGTTGTCAAATGGACATCCAGTTATTTTGCCTTTTAGAGATGCACAAGAAAAACAATAGATACAATGACTTAACAGGTATTTCCTGAGATCACACAGATTGCAAATATTTTGTACAATTGTCCCCATAAATATAAAATGACTCTTGCTTTGTTTTGAAAAACAGGGTTGCTCTTCTTTTGAGGCCTATAGAACTGTGACTTTTGTGTAATAGGCACTCACTAAATGTTTGTTGAATTATATAGTCAAACAGCTCATTGAAATGGAAATATTCCATGATCTCCATCATCTTGAGCCATAGAATCCTTACCTCAAATAGCTGGATTTGCCTTTTGGAAAGAATCTTTGCATCTCCACCCCCATAAATTGGTTACAAAATAATATTCTCACCAATTTATAAGCTTTCTCATGTGGCTTTTCATAATGAAAATACAACTCTGTACCTTCTGCTGACGCAAACATATACTTGTCATAGGCTTCAAAACTTAAGGTGATAATTCCAACAGTTTTTGCTGGCAGTTGAAGTCCATAAATGAAGAAAAAGAAGCATAAAAGGGAAAAGTACTATATGTACGTGTATATATATGCATATACATACATGTGTGTATATATAATTGCTGGTATTATATAGATGTCATTTTTAAATGTCTGACAATATTCTAGGCAAATAAATAACAACCCATGCTCTTGCGGAAATATAATCCTTGGGCTGGGGATTTAGCTCAGTGGTGCTGCCTCCTGCCTCGCAAGCGCAAGGTCTTGGGTTCGATCCCTGGTACCAAAACAAAAAACAAAAAAAGAAATATAATCCTCCTTGTGGAAGCAATACAGATTTTTCATGTATCTATTTTCTTTTTTCTTAAATTAATTGTATGTTTATGTAAAGTACACAAATCTGTGTATGTGTATGTAAAGTACACAAACACTATCAATGATAGTACCAGAATACATTTAAAAATCCCAATTTATTAAATATTGTAAAGAAATTATAAAGATATTTAAATAAGAGAAACAATATAAAGTAGTGAAAAGAAAGTGTAAATTTGAGCCAAACTAATCTGGATTTTAATCTTTATCACTAACTATGTAATACTTAAGTTTGCATCCATGATTCCTGAAACTTACATATGATAATATTAAAATTCTGATCTCAGCACACTGTTGGGGCCAAACTGAGTCATGGTCCTCCAAAAACATATCTACTTTCTTCCTGCTGTTCAAGGATTCTATCTCATTCCTTTTCCCCCAAAAAGTTCCTACGATAGTACTTGGAACAAAGTAGACATTCAATAAATGTTTGCTAAGTAAATCAATGTTTTAAAAATCATTTGGGAAGGTACATTATCAACTTTCCTCCACATTGAGAAAGAGCCTCCCAAATTAATCAAGTTAATCATTTTCCCCTCACCTAAGAACTATACCTCAATTGCCTTACATTGTATGTCCCTTTTACATTTCTTTTAAATTCTTCATGGGCTTAGCAACCATATGACCAAAAAGAAAAGAGCCACAAAAAATTAAGAAAAAGAAAACACATCATTTTAGCCATGCTGTTGCTACAGAAAGTGTAGTACACCTGACCTTTGAGGAAATGTTATACTCCCAGGAGCTATCCCTGATTCTAGGCCAGCAGGCTTTCTGGAGACTGGAACCAGCCCATGAGAAAAGAGCCCAATGGGAGAAGGAACCTGGGCAGTTCCCACCTCTGCTCCACAGTGTTGTTTACTCCCTTGCAAACACCAGACCCTTCTTGTCCTCATGGGGCCCCTCTCTGGGATTAATTCACAAATTGCATCAACTCTCATCCCTCCAAAAGCCTTGATGGGAGCTCCTCCTCCATTTTGCAGAAATGAGACACTTGAGGCTCAGTTATTTTCAATAATTCATACGCTCATGTCCCCCAAACAATAAAGATTAGATGATCTTTTTAAATATATATATATATATAATTTATATGTCATAACATTTACGCTTTTAAAGTAGAATTCAGTGGATTTTGGTATATTCACAATGTTGTGGCACTATCACTACTAATTTGATAACATTTTTATCCCTCTAAGAAGAAATTCCATGCTCAACAATCATTCTATACTCACTCACCTCACCCCTGGCCTTGAGCAACCACTAACCCACTTTCTGCCTGTATGGATTGACCTTTTCAGTACTTTTCACATAACATTAAAAAATTATCTATGTTCCAGCATACATCAGTACTTTGCTTCTTTTTAATGGCTGAATAATATTTTCTTATAAGAACAATATTTTAAAGCATTATGCAGTTAAACAATAAATGCTTGTGGTCATAAAGTTCAAATATTATGTTGCAGCAGAATATAAATAAGAAAACACCAATTTTCAACTATTAGACTGGCAAAAATCTTTATGTCTGAACAACAGTTTATGCTGATGAAGCTATAGAAAACCAGCCCTCACATATTCTTGGAGCAAAATTAACAAAGTGGTTCATTTCTTAAAAAATATTATATACACATATATACATATATATATATATTTAAAGTGTACAATGTGATGTTTGCTGTACATAAAATAGTGACATGATCACTATTCAAGCAAATTAACATATCCATCATCTCACATACTTGTTTTCTGTGTGTGTGAGGTAAAAATACCTACAACCTACTCTTAGCAAATTTCTAGCATACAATGCAATAAAGGGAAATTTGGTAGTACCTATTAAAATACAAATTTCACTTATGAAAATTCATTCTGTACATATGTTAGCACATAAGTAAAACAGTGAATTTGTTTTACATCACTTGTTGTAGCAAAAGATAGAAAACCATCTTACAGTCCACCAATAATGGTATGTCAATATAATGTAATACACAAATGCTGTAAAAAAAGGAATGAAAAAGTTCTGTACATATGAATATGGCAAGTTCTCTAGAATATATTAAAACCTGAAATACCAATGTGCAGAACACTAGGTATAGAAAGCTATATATTATTAAAAAATACGAATATATCTATATTTGTACTTCATATGTGTACATAAAGAAACTATGAAAGGATAATATCTTATTCTATTTGGGTTGCTATAACAAAATAACTCAAGTATAAATGATAAAATTTTATTTCTCACATTTCTGGAAGCTGCAAGACTAAGATCAAGGTGTTGGCAGATTTGGTGTCTGCTGAGGGCTGCTGCCTGATCCATAGGTGGTACCTTCTCACTGTGTCCTTCCGTGGTGGAGAGAGTGAGGGAGCTCTGGCCTCTTTTACAAGGGCACTAACAGCATTCCTATGGGATCTACCCTTCGGATCTAATTACATCCCATAGACCCAGCTCTCTTAGCAAATTTTCTGCATACAATACAACACAGGAAAATTTGGAACTACCTATTAAAATACATATTCCACTTCTGGAAATTCACTCTGTAGATATGCCAGCACAAATGTGGAATAATGCATTTGAAGTTAGGATTCAACATAGGAAGACTGGAGGCACACAAGCATTCACTCTATAGCAAAGAGGGAAAGGGAACTGAAGATATTCCAAAAGTAAGGGTGAGTCAACCCACCCTTGTGAGGAAGGGTCATGGAGAAAGCAAGAGAAAGAAATGAAGCCTGATGCTAGGAACAGAGAGAGGCCTGCCTGACAGTCAGCAAGGAAACAGGGATCTCAGACCTACAGCCACATGGAACTGAATTGACCACCAAGCTGAATAAGCTTGGAAGTGAATTTTTCCCAAAGCCTCCTGAGGAGAATCCAGCAGGCTGACAGGATTTCAGGCTTGTAAGTTCCTGAGCAAAAAAGAAAAAAAAAAAAAAAGTTCCTGAGCAGAGAAACCAGCCAAGCCAAATCAAATTTCTTTCCTACGGAGCAGTGAAGTTACATGTTATTTTGTTCTATGCTTCTGGTAATATATTACAACAGCAAAAAGAAACTAATATATATACATATGACTATATTATTTGTTTTTTATTATAAATATTTAAAGCTAGTGGAAACCCAAATAAACCACACTAAGCTAGATGAAAATAAGGCTAATTTTTCAGTGGCGTAACTACTTAGTCAAAAGTTCATGGCAATTTTCTTTGTTTTGTGCATCAAAACTTTAAAAAATTTAGTGTAAAAATTGTAACTTTAGAAAAATTCCCTGAGTAGCAAGACTGTGTGCTAAAACCTGGATGAAAAGCTTGTTTGCCCAATGCTCACTGTCTCCTAAACTTAGAACCTTCTCTACATACTGAAAAGAAATATTAACATTTCTTTAGCTCTTACAAAGCTAGTTAAAATTGCTAAAAATTAAATTGGCAGACGCTAAAAAGATAGACACTTGGCTTAAAGGAGAATTCTTGCCTTGTGTAGTTGAAATGTCTGAAGGTTAACCCTGCACTTTGTCTAACCCTAACCACACAATTCTTCCCTTTGGTATTGGGCACATTCCAGAGCCTTGCTAATGGACTTTATTGTTCTTACATGGAAAAAATAGTCAAATAAATAATCTCTAATACACAATGAAGATGAAAGTTCTAAGGACACCATTTATTTTTATTATCATCTTCCTTTTAATGGTTACTCTGACAGAAAACAAAAACTTTCTAAAATTGACTGCTTTCTGTGAAAAAATACAAAAATTAATATCCTTCCTAAAGTGTTGGAAACATTAAATAATTAATGTTAATTAGTGTTGAGGACAATCTATTAATCACTGGTGGGTAAAATCTACTTATATTCAAACTGTCTCTCCTTTTCTAAGATCTGTGTCCACTTCTTGCACTGCACTGTTGGTTAATTTAAGCATTTCTCAACTAGGAGTAATTTTTCCCCTTAAGGTACATTTGACAATGTGACAATGGCTGTCACAACTGGGGATGTGATACTGGCATCTAGTGGATAGAGGTTAGGGATGCTGCTAAATATTATACAGTACAGAGCAGAGCCCCCACAAGAGAATTGTCCAGCTGCCAAATACTAATAATGTTAAAGCTGAGAGTGTGTGGTCTGTATGGATCTAGAGAAACAAGTTAGTAATAAGGACTAAAGATGCAGTGTTCTCCACTTAGGAGAAGTAGCGAAAGCTGTGTTAATACGGGGTTGCTGGGGTGGGGGAGGCAAATGGGAAAATGGGACCAAGAAAGAGGAGGAAAAAGCCAAGAGATGAGAGAAATAGTAAGACAAAGATAACAGAGTGGCACAAAATAAGTAGGGAGACAGTTCTAAGGAAGATTTGGCCAGCAAAATGGACTGCTATGGGGCAGGAACGCTGAATGAGCACTTGGGAAGGGCCATGCTTTGCTGCCAGGATATCATGCGTGATCTCTGAGATACAGGATTGAAGCAGACAGATACATTTTAGGGAGGATTTCAAGGCTTGAAGGAATAGGAAAAGATTCTTTTTTTAAACGTCTGTTTGTTTTCTTGCTTTTTGTTTAAAACAGGAAAAATACAGAATGTGATTATGCTGATAAAATGATCATTAAGCAAGCACAAATAGTATATCACTGAGCTAAAAATTATTTAAAATTAATAGAACTTCATTAATAATTTAAATGTTTGGTACAACTGTAAGCAATCACACCATTTAAATAGGCAGTTATCAAGGGCCAGGGATTTAGCTCAGTGGCACCATGATTGCCTTGTGCTTGCCCCAGTAACAAAAAAACAAAAACAAACAAACAAAAAAACAACAGCAGTTATCATGTAAGATGTTTAAAGTGAGTGACGAACTATCTTATGAATAATAGTAAACATAATCCAATACTAGGATACCCTTACCTCGTCATTCCTCTTATACCCAGCTGTAAATTCCAGTTACGCAATACCTAAAGAACAAAAGTCAACTGAATTTCAGCAATTAGTTAGGGGGTGAAGGGAATGCAGAGAGAACATTCATTGCATTGGTGCCCAGCCTAAAAAGAACCAATTGGTAAACTGTCTTTTTGCACCATTCAGCTGCTTTTTCTGAACAGTATAGAAAGATGATGCCTGTTTTTCGCATTTGAAATCTAAAAGGACTTGACATTATAATTATTTCTTTAAAAAACGATAAAAAAAATTGTGCAACTGACTGCTTTCTCCATACTGGACTGAGAACCATCATGCTGAGCCTGAAAAGCCATCCTTTCACATGGAACCCAGGCTTGCTCCCTTGGCCCCACCAAGCCCTTGAGGAATATGTGTTTTTGCTCCATGGAAGAGATCTGAGAGCTAAAAAATCACTGCAAAGCAGCACCCACAAGTTGTCCAAAAAAAATGTCTTCATTTGAGGAAGCCTCACCTACAGGAAACAATGATCAGTTTCAGATTTCTAAGAAGATTTCTCATCTCTAAAGAGGGAAAACTTTTCCCCAACCCTTGAGAGAATTTGGTTTTAGCATTGTCTTAACTTTGGGTTCGAGAATCTCACAAGTAGCATAATTTGTTCATTTTCATTAAAATTTACAAAATGCCAGGTTGGGGATAGAACTGAAGCCCGATGCCACATGGGTTTCAGCCCCCACAGGTTGATTAATTTTGTTGTGGCACAGTGTCCCATTCTAAATAGGTCTACATGAAGGGATGTGTAGAAAACAGTATATTGTTTGTAACTACTGGGAAATAAAAGAAGACATCATCTTTCCGATTTGAGTTCTATTACATCTTCCATGTGAAGAGAAGATATTCTGTTATTCTTGGTAGTAAACACAGATACAACTCAGAAGACATTTATTGGAGGGTGATCAATCCTCCGAATGCCTAGAAAAGGGGACAGCGAGACCTGCATAATTTCAAAATACGGGGGGAGGGGCAGGAGGTCAGTGCCTCAGAGTGGGCAAACACAAAGACACTCCGTGCTAGCCAGCTAGCCATTATTTACTGGTTACACACAATAATTGGAGGGAGTATCAGGTGACTTAGGAGGCAGTAGTAATCAATCCTATGTTAATGGGGATCTTATGCTGATGACGATCTTAGGTCCCTGAGAATCTTATGTTGATGATGGCATAAGGAAAGCATTCTTACAATAGTAGGTGGGACAAGATAGCAGGCTAATAAAGAAGTTGTCCTTCCCACAAGTGAAACCTTTCTCTTTCTTTATTACTACTTAGTTTTTGAAGAACGAAGGTGACTTCAGCTGATGTACTCTTGCCCTTGAGCATCATAGTATCACAGGACCACTGAGGCCTCAGGTGTGACCGGAGGCAAAACAGAGTCATGTTTCCATATGCCATAGCCGGCTCACTGGCAAGATGACACTGGGCCTTAGACAACTATAGTCACACTTTAATTATGAAATGATTATTCCTCAAATATTTATGTAGAATGGCTAGCAACAGATATTCACATAAACAATTCTACTTCCAATTCATCGTCACTTGACTGGTTGCTCCCACTATGCCACGTTTGCCCACTGGTTAAACAAGTCCACAGCCCTTGGTCTCTGACCATCCCCCCATCTCCCTGCTTCCTGAATTTGACATGACAACACACTTCTGTCTCTAACCCTATCTACCACCTTGTCCAACACTTTAGAAGTACACCACAGGATACTGGCATTTAACTTGTGAAAAGTTGCCAGGCCTAACTGTGTCAATGCCTCTACTGAATGCTCAAACAAAGAAAAGATAGTTTAGTGTGAAAAACCCCACTGCCTTCATAAATGCTGCGATAACACTTGCTATATCAGTATGGAGCAAGAGAAACAAAGGAGGTTAGACTTAATCCATTTTAATCTCAGTTATTTCCTAATATAAAAGACTGTGGGTCTTTTCACATTCTTTGGAAGGATTAGTGAAGGCCAGCATGAATAACAAATTGACATTTTTGAAGTTCTGGAAGAGCCAAAAGCAATACAAAAGAAAGGCAGACAGATCAAATTTCTGAACAGAATTATTTTTCTAAGCAGAGTTTAAAAGTTAACATTAGGAACAAATGTTAAACATCTCTGCATGGTTATTTTTCTTTACCTGGAACATATTTTGCCAAACAGTTAAGCTGACAATTTAGAAAGGCACATCTTTATGTTATAGACATAAAAGAACTTCATCTATGTGACAGTCATCATAAGAGATTAAAACAAAAAAGTACTAACTTGAACAACATATTTTACATTCCTCTAGTCATTTCATTGCCTGAAATATTGCAAGACCAATGGTATTAAGTTTCAGTGAAGAATATGTTGGTTCTCATCAAATAATTGAATATTGGCATTAAAATAGATTTAAAAATAATTGGCTGTGGCCTGTTCTTTCATTCAAAAGGAAAATCAGAATATGAACGATTTCCCATGTCATCCAGTGTCACGAAACCAGAGACTCATGACAATTCAGGTCTAGGTCCCTGGTTTTCTGATGGCTCATTCAATGATCTTTTCATATATTACTGTCCCTCTCCTTGAGCAGATTTTATTATTGTATAGTATTGACTTGTTTCTCTGTTATAAGCCAATTCCAATTTGCTTTGATGTATCTTGAATCAAAAGAGTGAGAACAGATTGATTCTTCAGGTTCTACTTTTCTTTGTGCTGCACGCAGTCACTGAGAAATGTTGTGAGGTTTTGACTCACCCAAGCCTTTAGATAGCAATTTATAGCTAACAAACAGAATTATAAAATGAAGACTCCCTAAGAGACTTTTTCCTTAGTGGAATTCTGCATCCTAACACATTCCATTGTCACTCTTAGTATTAAATATGGGGTTCAGTCTAAACCCACATTTCTCAACCTCATCATTATGGACTTTCAGGGCCAGATGATTTTGTGGCTGTTGTTGTTGTTGTTGTTGTCGTCGTCGTCAATCTGTGTATTATAGGGTGCTTAGCAGAATCCCTGCTTCTACACAATAGATTCCTGTAGTATTCTGCCCCTGTGCTGTAATTGCCAAAAACGTCTCCAAACATTGCCAGATTACCCTAGATTCAGAACCACTGGTATAAACCCATCATTACCTGTATAAAAATGACACAAAATAGGAGCAAAAGTTGAAATGAAAAGAGGCATAAAAAGAAATTCACTGTTACCTTGAATATGAACCTTTTTTGGCTTTAAAACTACTTAAACATTTTGGTAAGAAAAAGGGATACTGGTCTTTTTTTCCCCCCCATTAAGTTTATTGGTACATTTTAGGTATAAAATACATTTACATACATCATTGGGATCTTGTACCATTACATGAGTATCTTGGCTCTTATTTTCTTTCCCCTTCCCTTGCCTACCCTTCCCTATTTGCAAAGGTTTTGTTTCCATTTTTTTCCTTTTCTCATATTTTTTCTTTTCCCTTTTTCCTTTCCCCTACCACTCCCACTTCCCCTGCTCCTTTAGACCTTTCCTTCCTATTACACAATATCAATTATACATTTTTTAAATTACAATATCAATATCTAGGAGACATTACCACAGATTTTACAGAATTTAAAAGGATATAGAAAGCATATTTCAAAAATCTGTTTTGAAACAAATTTGACAACTTCTAAGAAGTACCTTGGGAGACAAATTAATGAAACTGACTCTGGAGGAAGTATAAAATTTGAATAGTACCTATTAGAGAAAGTATATTCCTAGCTTGAAAACCTACCTATATGACAACAACAGGCTCATATACATTTTAACTGATAAATTATATCAAACATTTAAAGCAGAAAAAAAAAAGGAACACTTCTCCCCTCATTTTAGGAAATCAACATTGTGCTAATCCTAAAACTGGATAAAGATAATAGAAGAAAAAATATGAACATAGATAGAAATTTGTTTAACAAAACAAACTATTAGAAGTCAGATCTGGCAGTATGTAGAAAGTGGTTTTGTTATAGGCATGGTAGTGTTGGTTCAGCATTGGAAGATCCACCCCCAAAAGTCATCATTTTTAACAGAGGAAAGGAAAAAGCCATATGATCCTGCCACTAGTTGGAGAAAGAGTATTGGGCTAAATTCTACAGCTGTTCATGGTAAAAGCTATCAGGAGACTAGAAGTAGAATAGAACCTTCTCAACAGATTAAAGGCATGTACTCCATACTTCCAGCAAGAATGCCTTATATGAATGGAGAAGATACAATGCTTTCTCCTTAAGGTGGGGAACAAGAGCAGATATGCTTACTCTTTATCTGTCCATTAAACTTTGAAACCCAGGCCCAAACCAAAATAGTCTGGCAATAAAATGACACAATTAGGATAGGATTGGCAAGGTAGAAGTGAAATCTTTATATGTAGCTGAAATGATCATCTACAGAGAAAATACTAAGAAATCTCTACGAGCCCTGAGAGCTTGTATTTGAATTTAGCAGGATTAGAAAACACAAGGTATATGTAAAACTTCAGGTCTATGTATACTTGCTATAAATGAAGAATTAGATATTGAAATTTAAAAGTTATGTAGGAGTACAAAGGACCTAGAAAAGTAAAACAAAAACAAAAACAAAAAAAAAAAACAGTGTTGGAAGACGTACCTAATTTTAAGACTTCCTCTAAAGCTACAGTGATCAAGGCAGTGTTGGTGTAAGAAAAGACATATAGATCATTGGAATGAAACAGAGAATCTAGAAATAGAATCACATATATATGGTCCACTGAGTTTTGAAAAATTATTTAACTAACATTTTATAGAATATAAACTCAATTCAAGAGCAGAGGAAAAGATAGTGTTTTTAGCCAATGGAACTAGAACACCTGGTATCCATATATAAAAAATTAACCTCAACCCTTTATTTCCATACATAAAAATAACTTGAAAGGATCTATGAACCTAAATATGAAAGCCTAAAAGTATAAAACTTTAAGAAGGAATTATAAGAGAAAATGTTTATAAATTTAGGGTAGGCAAGAACTTCCTAGGATACAAAAAACATGATGTATAAAAGAAAAAAATTGATAAATAAGATTCCATCAAAATTTAGAACTTTAAATGACATCATTAAATGAAAAGTAGTCCTTAAACAGACCATATTTACAATGCATATAACCCATGACCAGAATGTATAAAGAATCCTTAGAGTTCATTAATGGACAACCCAATTAAAAAGTAGACACTAGAAGATGATAAATAGCCAGTAGAGCACAAGGAAAAGTGTGCAACTCTAGAATCAGAAAAATACTAATCACGAAGAATAACAAGACTGAATTATATACTCATTAGGGAGATGAAGTTAAAAGTTTTAAAAGCCTTGTCATGACTTTTTATTTTTGTTGGATTTTCCCCCTTTGCCTTTAATTTGTCAAACCCAACTGATTCATTCTTCTGGGCTTCCTGGGGTTATAGTCCTCATTGTCTTTTCCTAGGACATTGTTTAAAATATTTTGGAGTGCTGGTTTGGTATTCATGAAGGTCCTAAGGTGCTCTTTATCATGAAAGTATCTTATTTCTCCACCAATTTTGAAAGATAGTTTTGCAGGATACATCAATCTGGGTTGGAGGCTATTTTCCTTTAGGGCTCGAAATACATCACTCCAAGCTCTTCTTGCCTTGAGGGTTTGCATTAAGGAGTCTGCTGTGATTCTGATGGGCTTTCCTTTGTATGTGATTTGTTTCTTTTCTCTCACTGCTTGTAGAATTTTGTTCTTCTGTTGGGTTTCTGGAATCCTATCATATGCCTATGTGTAGAGTTTTTTTGATCAAGGCCATATGCCTCACTTATCTGTATGTCAAGTTCTTTTCCCCTGCTTGGGAAGTTTTCTGCCATCACTTCTGTGAACAGCTTTTTTATGTCATCTGCACTCTCTCCTGTTTCTTCGTTGACTCCAGTCAGTCTTATGTTATTCTTCTTCGCATCGTCTAGCAGCTGCTGGATTGATTTCTCGTGGTCCCTTATAATTTTAAAGCAATTTTTCTTTTCCTGGTCACTAATTCCAATCTTATCTTCTATATCTGAAATTCCATCATCACATTGGTTCATTCTGCTGCATAGACTTTCGATGGTTTTTAATCTCCTGGAAATCTGTTTGCATCTGTTTTATGGATTCCATTTGTTCCCTATGTTGGGATTCCATCATGTTCCTCACATCCTCTATTTTTTTTTATCTTTGTCCTCTCTAGATTTATTAATCATTACTTGCACTATGGGCACAATCTTTGCTGTTATCTCATAAATTATTTCTGATTTCATTTTTTCCAGATCCTCTTTCATTGCCAGTTCAGAGAGTCCAGGTGGTTGAGTATCAGATTGTTCCATCTCATTTCCGTTTGGGGTTGCTGTAGGTGATCTGGAAGTCTGTTTTTGAGGCTTGTTTACATGTCTTCGCTTTTCCACATGGGGGGCTGCTTCTGGTGCCCATGCAGCTCACCTTCTCTGCCCTAGGAGCGTAGGATGGCAGTGGGGGAGCCTCTTCCTGGGTGCTGGGATTGGCTCACCTTCTCTCAAGGGATACTGTTTTAATCAATGCTTTATGGCTTTCTTTGCCCCACAACACTTTTGCCTTAAAGTATGTTTTTGTCACCATGAAAACAGAGCCTGCTGGCTTGTAATGATAATATTACCCTGTAGCAAATTTCAGAAAGAACCAATTGGGACACTTCCTACTTCAAATCCTCTCCCTTCTCATCTCCTTCATAGCCAGGAGTTTGGAGAGGGGGAAGGAATGAGAGAAGAATGCTAATGTCCTCAGCTCTGATCTTATCCTTATGCTTGTGCTCAACACAAACCTCTTAGTCTCCAGAACCTACCAACAAAACTTTCAACCACCACTTTATCTCTGCTTGTCTCATCTGCTAAGCATTTTTACTCAAGATCACAAAATTTTTGTAAGAGATGATCAGGACTCAGCAGTGTTGATGGAGGAACAGGTACAGGGAAGGAAGAAAGAAGTAAAAATCCATTCTTACTAAAAATGAGTTATGATCTTGTTTTATTTATTTATTGTTATTTTTTGAGACAGAGTCTCATTATGTAGTTCAGGCTGGCCTGGAACTTATGGTGATCCCAAGTGCTGGGATTACAGGTGTGTGCCACTACACCTGGCCATAATTTTATTTTATTATTAGTTTATGATGCTTCTCTAAATGTGACAATGATAGTCACACTATAGAAATTTACTTCCTATTTCACAATATCTATTATAGATTTTGGTCTTTATTTACCCTATTGGTTTCTCACACCAGAGAAACAATGTAATATTTTAACATGTGTGTCTGATTTATTTCACTTAACCGTATGGTCTCAAGGTACATCCATTTACCTAGAAATGTCTCAAGTTTCTTCTTTATGGCAGAGTGGTACTCTATTGTACTGAAAAAAACCCCACATCTTCTTTATTCATTCATCCATTGATGGGCATTTGGGCTGTTTCCAAGCTTTAGCTATTACAAACTGTGCCACTATAAACATGGGTGCACATATATTGCTGTGGTATGATGCTTTTAATTCTTTTGGGAAGATACCCAGCAGGGGAATAGCTGGGTCAACTGGGACCTCTAATCCTAGTTCTTTGAGGTATCTCCATACTGATTTCTACAGTGGTTGCACCAGTCTACACTCCCACCAACAGTGAAGAAGGGGTCCTTTCCCCCCACAGCTTTGCCAGCATTTGTTATTAGTCAATTTCTAGTTAACAGTCATTCTTTCTGCATGCTAATAGAAATTTAATAGAAAAATTTAATAGATGTGGTTCTTCTTTGGTATTTCATAGATTGAGATATAGTTTACATACAATTCACAAATCTAAAGATTAAAGCTCTATGAATTTTTACATACATATACATTCATGCAATTGCTTCTCAGTTCAAGATATAAAACATATCCATTACTTTAGAAGGCTTCCCTTATCTCCACTTAGCTAATAACCCCTCCACATCCCAGGACAAGTAATGTTGTGATTTTTATCAAAGAGGATAGAAATCTTTGGGCCTATTGTTTCATATATACTCTTTGTTTTCCACTCAATGCTTCTAAAATTCATGCGTGTAGTTCTGTATATCAGTGGATTTTTCTTTTTGTTACTATGTGCTATTCCTTCATAAACCACAAACTCTTGCTTGTGGATATTTATGTGTATGTGTATGTGTGTATGTATGGACTATTGTGAATAAAACTGCAAAGAAAATGGCTTACAAATCATTGTATGGATATATGTAGTTATTTCCCTTGGTTATGTATCTATGAATTAAACTCTAATATTCAACAACAGAAAATAGCAATCATCAAGCTGAACGTTTTGAAATTAAAGAACAATTAAAAAGCAGTTTATTTTTGTGAGTCCAAATGCTACAATAAACACAAGAGAAATTATTTTTAGGGAGTTTTTAAGACTAACGAAAACTAAAATTCAAAAGGGAATTCAATTTGAATAGCATAAAACATTGCTACCAACATTAATAGTAATAACAGTAATAATGATACAGCCAAAGAACAAAAGAGCAACTTGGTGATAATCAGCCATTATTACTAGAAGCATGGCAGATACTTGACAGGCCAGCAATTGTAGATGTTGGGCTGCTTTCTGAGAGCTGAACTTGGACATCCTTTGCAGAGCCCAAACTGAATTGCATATATTGCTGTAGAGACTTGGGAGACAAAATGATCTTCTCCTGTTTATTTTGCACAAAGAAAAAAATAGATGAACTTTTAATCACTGCATCAGGAAAAGTATGTGAACACAGCCTAACATTAGGACAAATATACAATTTCTCCTGACAGTGGGAAACATATGGAGTGAAAGGGGCACTATTAATGTTTATGTTGTGCCCATTTAACCACGACTTTGCTGAGAAAATTGGATCACTAAAGTTAATTCTGACTGAGAAGATGGAAGCTGGGGCCAGATGTCTAATGCCAACTTCAGAATTAGCTTCCTTTTTTACCTTGGCCAACTTGTTTAAACCCTTGTCCTTTAATCATGACATTGGTCAGAATCTACTCTGCTGAAATTTTATAAGGACTCCATAAATGGTAAGCCATAAATCATAAACCTCAAAGCCAATAAAGCTGTCCAGGAAGGACTGAGAGCTGGAATGCAGACTTCCAGGGCTACGATGTATGCTTTCAGGAGCCTGGCTATACCTGAGTCTAAAGTGCCACTCAATTAATTTATGAGGTTCTCTTGCCCTTTCATTTTCTCTTCCAGTTCTGAATATGCTCTGACTCTAAGTTTTAGCTAGTCACATATGTTCTATGTTACTTCACTGAAAAGATGTGAACTGCAAATTACATCAGCGGTTGCAACACATTTAGCAATATCTTTCTTCTTTATGCTTCAGTCATTGGACTTGGTGTGTGATGAGAATCCCAGAAGCCCAATGCAACAATCCCTGAAATTTTCACCAAGTAAAATACCATGAAATTGTTTCATATTGCTTGCTCTCCACATTGGGCAGACCTCAAAGCCAACGTTCTTAGATTAGTGTGGGAAAACAATGCTTTATTTTTATTATGTTTAAAAGTTTGAAAATAACACAAGACCATAATCATAAAGTAGCAATGCCTTTTAAATAGGAAGGACTGCCAGTTTTGCAAGTACTTAAAACTACATTTCTTTAAAAAAAGTGAGATAGAAAGTGGAAAAATAAAATTATCACTTGAAGGGAAAACAATATATACTGGCTACGTTTACAATATCCCCAGTCAAGGTATTGAAATAATTAGTTGCATAGGGAGGGTCATTTTGAATAAATAATGATGGTATTCTATTAAAGACATTGTGTTTTCTACTGAAAAAAAATCAGCCATTCCAAATGAATGTGTTGGGAGTCATAGCTGGTTACAATATTATAGGTTAGTACAAGGACTAGAAATACAGTGTAAAATCAAAAAACTAAAAAAATACTTCTGACATGAATTTTTTTTGACAAACCTTTATTCTATAAAACCATCATTATCTTAGTGCCAAGTTCATCTTTTCAAACAAAGTAGAAAACATTTTGACTGGTTCTATACTATCTAGCTAATGTTTGAAAATTAACCACTGTGATCACATTTTTGTCTTTAAAAATTACATCTACACTAATAGATGACCCAGTAATCACACTCCTGGGCATCTATCCCAGAGAAATGAAAATTTATGACCATATAGAAAATTGCACACAAATGATCATAGCAGCTTTCTTTGTAATAGTAAAAAAGTGGAAACAACCCAAGTGTTAATCAACTGATGAACAGATAAACAAAGTACAGTACATCCATACCAAGGACTATCTCTCAGCAACAAAAAGGAACACACTCTGGATGCACACGATTTGGATGGATCTCCTGAGAATTATGCTGAATGAAAAAAAAAAAACTAATCGTAAAAGGTCTTGAACTATATAATTCCACCAACATAAAGGATCTTATTCCATCTTTGCTGCTATAACAAAATACCTGAAACTAGGTAATTTATAAAGAATAGAAATTTATTTTGTCATAGTTCTGCAGGGCTGGAAGTCCAAGATCAAGATGCTACCAGATAAAAGGGTGATGCCCTTGGTCTTTGTTTCCAAATGGTCCCTTGTACATTGTGTCCTCAAGTAGAGAAAAGAATGGAAGGAAAAAGGTGATTGACACTGTTCTCACACAGTAGAAGAGAAGAGCATGAACTCACACCCTCAAGCCCTAATCCCATTCATGAGAGCTTTCCCATCATGACTTAATCACCTCCAAAGGCCCCACTTCTTAAAACTATCACATTAGTAAAAAAATTTTAACATATGAGTTTTAAGGGACACTTTCAGACTATGTCATAAAGTTATCAAAATAGCAAAATTATAGAGATGGAGAACAAGTTAATGGTTGTCAAAGGAGACTTGGGATGATGGAACAGTTCTGTAGCATGTTTGTGGTGATAGGATGGGATAAAGCTATACACATTGCATCAATGTCAATTTCCTGACTTTGACATTGTACGATGGTCACATCTTACAAAATTAGGAAATACTAGGAAATGGCATACTACAGCACATGGGATCTTTCTGTGCTACTTTTGCAACTACATGTAAATCTTTAAGAATTTTTAGAAATCGAAATCCACATCTATGTCTTAACACACTCATATACAAAATATTCCTCCTAGCTTTTGAGATTCATTACCTCTTAAAAAATCCTTCATGAGGTGAGTTTTCATAAGTTAAAATAATAAAATCATCAATATTAAATGGAAAAGTGTTTATGCGTTTCTGTCACCAAAATTAAACTCATTTGTGCTAAAGTCACATTAAAATGAACCCAATCGCGTCAATATTTAACACAACTTATTATAACACAACATAACAGGGAAACAGCACTTTAATTCATCACTAATGTGGTTATGGTTATATATCTGAATATGTACCACGCATTGCTAGCAGTCATGTATCATGCATGCAATATGAGCATAATGCATACATGTGATCCATAAGTAACTCCACATTTAGTTAAAAAATTTAAAAATAAAGCAACAATAAAACTATCTGTGATAACTATGCAAACAATTCCTTCAATCATCATTATTTCAAACTAGCAAATCAGAAGTTCACTTGCAGGAAAGGATAGCAAGAGGCACTGACTGCTTATGTCCCTGCTCCTTGAAACATTTCGCACCCTACTAGAAACATTGGTCACTCATATTTTTTGGGTCAACCAATGAGCACTCAAATACCATACCATCTATCCTCCATCAAGCCCAGTCATTGAATCATCATTGTCTAGTGTTATTAGAGACTGCCAAATGGATACAGGGGTGTTATCTGCAGAGTTCGGTAAGGATGTGATCAAAGAGAAGGTGAGTTGTGAAGTGGTCCCACATTAAGAAGTGGCTAGATGAAAGAGGAACAAAAACACACTGTTTCAGTGGGAGCAGAAGAATCACTGTCTGTTTGTGTTAAACACACATATATTCATGTGTGCTGTGATGTACGTCATCACAGTTAGCAAGTGCTGCTGTGACATATGCTGCACCGAGACAGGTGGTGTCATTGAGAAGCAGTAAAGCCAGTGTCAAGGATGCAACGCTACCTTTCCTACACAGAAATCGATTCATCACAATGAGTTTTTTGTTGGTTTGTTTGTTTTTGTCTTGGGATTCCCAGACTCTTCAAGAAGAGGTAAAATTCAGGGAAAAGGTAAGAGACATGGGAAACCCAGGGCTGGGGGAACATAGTAGCTTGAGATAAAAAAATAAAATCTATCAAGGATGGGGATGAGAAGGGTACAAGTATGGGCCGGGCATCAGATGCCTCTTCCTCCATCTTTCCTGCTCACAAGGGAGGAAGCAAGAAAGGGATCATTGGGGTACCAGCTGGCCCTCCCAAGAGCCGCCCCCCAATCCTACCTGAGCCATCTCTCGGAGTCCTCACTCTCAGCCAGGCTCTGACTGGAGCCCAAATGGCCTGCTGGGCCAGCTCACTTGTGCACAGACCCCTGCATCCTCATCTGAGAAAAGCCAGCTTTTGGTACGGCAAAGATGGCTATATTCTATAATGACAAAGCATTAAAGGAGATGAACAGAGAAGTGGAGTTATTTAAGGCAAGATGCTTAAGAGAATCTTTAAATCCATGGTTTTCCACCAGGGGCAGTTTTGACCACTAGGCAGCACAGAGAAGTAGCTGGAGGCATGTTTGGGTTTAAGGTGTTACAACTCATCAGGGGTAGGGAGAAATGTTGTTGGCTTCTAGTGAATACCGATGAGGAATTCTACTAAACTTTTTACAGTATATAAAACAGCCACCATACCAGAGAATTATGTAGTCCAGAATGTAACTAGTGCTTGATTGAGAAACCTTGACATAAAAGAAATAATTCCTAAAGGTCAGCTTGATGACACAGAAGTCGCTTGATTATATACCTGAGAAGGACAGAGTTGGAAAGAATTAAGCATAGGCTTGACGTTCTGGGCTTCAGAAAGACTTTTAAATCAAGGTGATGAATGAATGAGAAGTCATAATTGTGTAGCTGAAATGTCAAGGACTTCACGGTCAGAATCCAGTGCTCACCTCTTACGAGCTGCATGCACTCTGATAACTGACATTTCTCAGACTCAATTTCTAAATCTACAAGACCAGGATCTTAACATTGGCTCCATAGGATTACACAAGGGCTAAAAAAGATATTAAACATGAAACACTTCTTACCAATGATTGGCAAATAGCAAGCATTCAACAGAAAGTGCTAAAGTCACATTAAAATAAACCCAATCGTGCCAATATTTAACACAAGTTATTATAACACAACATAACAAGGCTGAATCAAAAATAGCTAAACTGAAGAATGTATTTCCATACATTATGGTAGTATAATTTGGAAATATCATCAATATTAAAAATGTATATTCTGGGGCCAGGGATTTAGCTCAGTGGTTCTGCCACTTGCCTCACAAGCACAAGGTCCTGAGTTCGATCCCTGGTACCAAAAAAAAAAGTATATTCTGCCAGGTGTGGTGGTGCCCGCCTGCAATCCCTCCTGGTTGAGGCAGGAGGATCACAGAGAGTTCGAGGCCAGCCTGGGCTACATAGTGAGTTCAAGGCTAGCCTGAACTGATAGTGAGACCCTGTCTCAAAAAAACAAAACAAAACAAAAAAATGATGGTGCATACCTATAATCTGTTACTTGGGAGGCTGAGGCAGTAAGATTGTAAGTTTGAGGCCAGCCTGGGCAATTTAGCTAGATCTCGTCTCAAAATTAAAATTAAAAAGGGTTGGGGATATAGCTCACTAGTAGAGTGCTTATCTAGCATGTGCAAGTTGCTGGGTTTCATCCCCAGTACCATCAAAAAAAGAAAGAAAAAAGGTCCATTCTTTTCAAATCCAAGATTTCACTCCTAAATATTTATTCTACAGAATACAGAATATGTAAAATAATGTGTGTTCAGTATTCACTGCCGTGTTCAAGAGTGCAAACCACGTATATGCCCACCAATGTAAAAGACTAATAAATTAAAGCACATCCGTACAATTGAATTCTACAATTAGATGTGTACCCTCAAACTTGGGTGTGAAATTGAAAAAAGTCTGTCGAAAGTCAGTAGAGATACCACAACTATCTGCCACCATGATCTTCCAGGCCCTACTTCCACATGGGCACTCCAGTGTTTCAGTGTGGTGGGAGCCTGTCCTAAGATGCTAAGAGGAGTCGTGATGATCAATCACACTTCATCACTTCTCTTCCCCTGGATGGGTTTCTTCCTCTGGCCTCTCCTGGTTCCCCTCTCCCCTTGCCACTAAATACTACTTGGGATATGGTAGCCCATCCACAATGAGCAATCCTTTGCCATGCCTCCTTGGGCATCGAGGGATGTACTACTGTCAGTTTCTTCTGAAACACGGACCTCTATGGTCTGGTTAGAACACCTATCCCAGGGGCAAGGGTGTTTAGGGAGTGCAAGAAACTCATTATTTTCTTGATCAACTAAATCTTACAAGTGCTGCATAGGATCGCATATTCATAAGTACATTACCAAAACAAAGACTCAGAAGGCTCTGAAATACAGGAAAATGGTTGCCCCCTTTATTCCCACAGTTGCTCAATATTATTTGACCAATGACTATTTCCATCTTTTTGTTGTCGAAGATCTGTGAGCATTGTGAAAACGAGTGTTTTTCAGTGTGTCACTCACTTGGAAAAATCTATTCTAACTCATACTCAGCATCTTTTCTTTTCCCCCCTTGATCTTCACAGAAGAGATTCCAGCAACCTTCACAAACAAGGCTGGAAGGGGTACGACTAACCACACACACACACACACACACACACACACACACACACACACACAAACGACTAAGTGGAAAGCTCAATAAGGAGGCAAAATTCAAAATTGTTTCTTTTTTATGAAAAATAATTTTTCCAGTACATGTTTGCAGTACATAATACATTCATCATGGAGAATTTGCACATGCACATAACATATCTTAATTCCTTTTTTTGTCCCCCTTCCCCTCCCCTCCCTCCAAAGCTTCTTCCCCTCTCCATTTGCAAAAGTTCTATTTCTCTTTTTTCCTTTAATTCTTGTTTTTCTTTAAATCCTTTTGGATAAACTTGAGGCATTTTTAGGTAAATGGATGCACCTTGAGACCATAATCTTAAGTGAAATAAATCAGACACACAGGTTTAAATATCACATAATTCTCTTGCGTGAGAAACCCAAACTGTAAATAAGGGGCAAAATAGAGGATAAATATTGGAAAGTAGGAGGAACTTTTTCAAATGAGAAGAGGAACAAAATTAAATTTAAAATTAAAATTCTAATTCCATGATTTGATAGTTACATTCATTTCAGGTATACAAGATGAACCTGATCACGAAAAGCAATAAATCAGAAACAAAGAGGCAAGCAGGACAGAGAACAGACAGGAATGTTGAAGGTCACAGCAGACAGTGAGTCATAAATCAGGAGTTAGGAGAATATAAACACCTGAGAGGGAATCGAGGTCAATGGTTTCACTCTGGGCAACTCATCAGGGACCATTAAAAAGCCACTGGAGTGCAATGGTTATAGGCTCTTCTCTAACACATGCTTGAAAGATCACCAATTTATATTTGATTGATCTGAATCCTCAGCAGCCAATGTGATTATGCAAGCTGTACATCTAACAGAGCGCCATTAAGACACCAAATACTGTATATTTGACTAGTTATTGACATAATTTCCTGGCAGACTTTTTCTAACAAAAATTTTACAACAATTTATAAATAAATTATATTTCTATTCATGCAAAGCTATTCTATGAATTAGCAGCAGTCCTACCTCAATGTCTGCTCAGCCTACTAAGGCCATGAAGGCAGCATTAGGGGGCCAGTTCTTGAAATCAGGTGGCCTGCAGTCTACGTCCAGCACCAATGGACAATTTGCTTAACCTTTCTGTCTGAATGTCCTCATTCAGCAAAATGAAATGTGGTTCCAGACGATCTTTCCATGATTTGAGTATATTAAACACTTTCTCATCTCTGATTTTTCACATACGCTCTTGCTTCTACTTGAAATGGTTCTCTTTCACACACTGCTAGGCAGATCCTCCACATCCTTCAGGTCTTGGCATAAATGCCAAATCTTCAGAAGGCTTTCACTTGTACCTTGGTTAGGTTCTCTACTGAAGACTTCCATGGGCCTTGCTCACCTACCATCAAAATTCACAAGGGGGCCAGGGATTTAGCTCAGTGGTTCTGCCACCTGCCCTGTAAGCACAAGGACCTGAGTTTGATCCCCGGTACCAAAAAAAAAAAAAATTCACAAGAGATTTACCATAACTATTTATCCCAGTGTTTGTTTTGCCCACTAGATTTTTTAAAACACCACTAGGACAAGAAACATCTCCCTTTCTTTTCTCTCTCTCTCTCTCTCTCATTCAAAATTCTGTCTCCATTGCACACAGAAAGCACTCATTAATTTTTAGATGAAGATATCAGGGACCTAAAAAGTTACACGAAAATCAGTAGGTCTCTCTCTCTTTTTTTTTTTTTTTTTGGATACAGTATACCTGTTCACTTAAGTTTGTCAAAGTTAGCCAAATTCCCTTGTCTTCTGCTTAAGGAAGTCAATGCTTGAATCCTTATTTCTTATCTCCACACATTTTTCTAAAAATAAAATGTGATAAATATATTTATGTAAAGTTGCATATTTTTAGCATGTGAAAATTAATTTCCATTTTAATTGTACTCATCAGATCAAATGGAATGGAGTCATCTTATAAACAATCCCCCCCTCTAATTTGCTTGCTTAGGAAATTCTGATTAATTAAGACTATTTTACGTTAAAAGAATGAGATCTTGATATTAAAAGTGGAGAGAAGGGAGAAGAGATCTGATTATTGACATGGAAATATCTTGATTATTGTTTCAATGATAAAAATCAAGATAAAGAACATCAGAAGTGTTATTCCTGTGAAGGTAAATAAGACCAACAGGCAACAAATAAACCCTATCTTCTCGTCTCTTGACTTTTTGGTGGTCATGAAATGAGAATGATCCAGTGATGCTAGAAAGGCGAAGGAAGATGAGACCACATGGATTCAACTGGGATGGGGCAGTATTTAAGGGAGGCAGTGTATATCCTTGCAGGATGGAGAATTCACTCCACTGGAGGAAGAACTATATGCACAAGTAGAGGTTTAAGAGTCTAGTCTGAAGCTGGGTTGCCTGAGTTTAAATCCTAGCTCTCCTCTTACTACCTGGGGAAACTTGTAGAAGTTACTTAATGCCATGGTCTTTCCTTCCCCCATCCATTAAATGGGGATGGTTAGGCTAACCAAATGATACGGCTGTCACACCGGTAAAATAAATTCATACATTGACGCTCTTAGAAAAATACCTATCATACCGAGTGCTCAATATATGTTAGACAAAATTTTTATTATCCTTAGCTCTGAACTCATGGGCAGAGGCTGAGAGGAAGGTGCTTTTGTAAGATACAGAGTAAAATAAGTTTCTCCCACCTAGCCTGGGGCACTTGGCAAAAAAGTGAAATGGTGAAATTCCTTTGGATGGGGTAGCCCAAAAAAGGTGACGTCATTTAATGCCCAGATTATAATCACTTGGGATTCTCCAAATTCTCTGACTTTGGTGCAGGTAGTGGCAGCAGGGTAAAGGCACCGGTTAACACGGTGACAGAGGCAGAATGAGGAAAGAACAGCAGCCAAGAAGCAGAGATGGGAAATGCCAGGAGAAGATCATCAGACTCCCTGTCAAGTGTTTGCCAGGCTTTCCTTTTTAGGTGTCTCCTGCAGAACAGGATACAAAAGTGTCTCTTAGGAGGAGGCATCCAGAGCCTAAAATCTGTATAATTATCGCTCAGTCTTTGAACTCAGTAGGAAAAAAAATCTATTTGTTTAGTGTTGAGGTGCTCTACACCCCATTCTACCTATTAGTGCCCCCTTGAATTTTGCAACACAGAGGTGCTGAGTGGGAGACCATAAATCAAACAAGAAATTTGTTAGCCTACTAACCTCACCTCATAATTCTGTACCATTTCATGTCACTAAATAGCAGAAATGAACTCTCCCTGAAAAATTTTATATTTTTGTGTTTATTGGCTATGGATTCATCATTAAGTTCTCATAAGTGATATGAAGGGGGATCAAAATATACACTGAAGGTTTAAAGTTTTACAAATGTATTACAGTAAAAGACATTTTGTCATAGGAGGTAGGGAGTGGCAAAGCTGGTTGGGGAAATGAGCGGGACCTGTCAATTACAAGATCCCAGGACAGTGCCAAATAATTCTCAGGAACTGTTATGTGGAACTTCATGCAACCTCCCATGAAATGTTGACTGCATAGAGAAGAGACACCATGGGGATCCCGCTATCATGATTTCCTACAGTAGCATGTTTCTCAGATGCAGAGTATACTTTTATTTTTGCTTTTATCTTCTTTTTCTCTTGTTCTGCCCAAGTTCATTCTGCAGAGCTGGTTTCTCCCATACCCATTCACCCTGCACTTTCAAATAAACTTTGGCACTGTTTTTGACTTGTCTCATCCAATTCTTGGTTTGAGGCAAGAAGGACCCAGAATACTTTGGATGGACAAGCCGTTTCTAAAGAAACTACCCAATAACAAAAATACTCCTCCTCACATTGAACACACTTATCCCATCATTCTTGCCGCTTTCTGAAGCAGTTCTAGAAGTTCTCTTTTGTTAGTGTCTTTATGAGATGTGATCAAAAATATGGTGAATGCTCCTGCCAAGTGCCATGCGATAGAAAGGCAGGCTTGTAAAACCATTATAGTGTGTCCTCTTCCACTTTATTCACCGGATCTAGCAGTGTATGACTTCTGGCTCTTCCCCAAATCAAAATGATCATGACAGGTAAATCTTTTGAATCTATTCAGGACATTGAGGCAGCCACAACTGCATAACTAAAGACTCAAAAGAGGGCTTCCAGAATTGCTTCAGAATAATAAGGTAAGTGTGTTGGAAGGGAGGCGGAGTGTTTTGAGGAGTATTAATGACAGTGTGTCTGTTACTGTAATATATTGAAAGATTCACAGTGTTTTTGATCACACCTTAGGTGAGTGTATTAACCCATCCCAACAGGTCACTTAGACGAGGTAGACATGATCGCTAACTTCATTTATAACAGTTGATCTACTATAATTTGATTGTTCCTCTCACAAAGCACCCATGACATTGTTGGAACTTTTCATCAAGTCCCTTGGCAGGAGGCTTTTCTGTAATCTTTGCCCAGGATTGGCTTGTTACTGACGAGTTTTTTCACCCATCTCCACATGCTGTAACTGAAAATTGTGACTGGGCTTGCATATGTAATTAGTTGTGCCTCTTTGCCAGGTGGTTTCTTCCTCCTCTCCTAATTAGTCCAATTTTCCCTTAAAGGCATGTAAGAACTATCCATTAAGTCAAATGAAAACAATAGGCTGGATGATGTCAGTTTTTGAAACTGCTGATTGCTTTCTGTATTATATCATATGGTCATGAGGATTACTCTGCACTTATAGGTAAACTATTC
Source organism: Heterocephalus glaber (assembly GCF_053883595.1). Classification (NCBI taxonomy): domain Eukaryota; kingdom Metazoa; phylum Chordata; class Mammalia; order Rodentia; family Bathyergidae; genus Heterocephalus; species Heterocephalus glaber. Next base: position 19,744,985 of record NW_028258369.1, on the reverse strand, counting down.
AGCTGCTCATTAGCTCAATCTAGACACATCAAGGCTTGTCCAGGTTTAACTAACCTTTTAAGCCATTCGACAAAGAAAAAAATACATTCTTCTTTAAGAAATGTTAAACTAAATATCATACTAAAACCTTCCTTTCCTGATGGCTTTTGTAGTCATTTTTTCTAACAGCACAAAAGTTCCAAGACAAATCTTTGAGACAAAAAGCAACAAAAATAATGGTTCTTGGGTATCTCCAAAGATGCTAGAGTCATATTTTACAAATATAACATTGGTTCACTTTTCAAGCATCCTAACAAGTTGATAATGATAAACTCAGAAGTTTCCTGGCAGTAGCACAGGTTACACCATTATTTTCAACATACCAAATCCATAGGTTAGTGGTTACATTAGCAGAAGGACAGTAGCTTCAGATGTTGGCCTTGGGGCATTAGTTATTTCTTCTTACTCCCTTTTCTGGGGGTTCTCAAAACCTGTGGCCTGGTAATATAGATAGGACAATTGAGGCTGATGGACTGCTCTCCTCTACTCACCTTAACCTGGGCCATGCCCCATGACCAACTTCTCAAACTCTGCCCTGAGGCATACTACCCAGAGATAGAGATAAGACATAGCCCTGCCAGATCCTCCTGCATGACCTTCATTAACCTATCTTCACTTAGAGTTCATAGAAAGTTCATGCATATGGACTGCATTTCATATATCCAGTTGTAACAGTGAATTATGGGGAAGGACATGTGCAATAGATATAGCTGATACTCAGCATCCTGTCAATCACATGCTGAAAGACCCAACGGAAGGTGCTCTAGACCCAGCACAACATTTGAAATTCTTAAACCCAACCTACTCAGCATTCCTGCCATTTTCCTTTCTGCCAGCTTGAGCACACTCACTCTGAGCAGACCATTTTCCAATTAAATTTCATTAAATTTTGCTGCTTTTTCCTTACCATCTTGTACCACATCCAATTCTTTGTTCATCATGCAAAAAAACTTGGAAACCCATCTGGGGACCCCACCACTCACAGTAACACAGGGACCAGTCGCATCAGTATCACTTGGAAAATTGTTAGGCAAATTTTTGTGGCTCACCCCAGAAACAAAATCAGAAACTCAGGGGGTAGGAGTCAGCAATCCAAATCTTACTGAACTCTCTAGGTGATGTTGGTGCATCTCCATTAGATGGAGCCCCACTGGTTAACCATATTATTATAGGCAGCTGAGTTAGGTAGAAATTAATGTACAGTCAGAGAGGGACTAGGATTTCAAGGAAGTCAGAGGAAAATAAAGACATCAGAATTGTGGCTGGAGGTGCATCGGAAGAAGACCAGTCCTCAAGATAAACATGTAACAACTAGGCCTACATGCTTTCCCCATCAAAGAATAAGCAGTAACTTGGAATTATACTACAATTGGTATCACTTGGTCCAGTAAAAGTCCAGATAGACATCAGTCACACAGGTGGGTGACCAGAACCTCTGGACCCAGCCCTTCCAAAATTCCTTTGTTCTTTCCATGTATCCTGTGACCTGCTTCTCTATTGGACTAATATTCACTAAGCCGCTATACTTGGAATCCTATAGGTTGATGGCACTTTGACTCACATCGTACCCACGTTGTAACTTTGCTGCATAAATTACTCTTGACAAAGGGGCTTGGTGGCAACCCACTTCAGAGACCCTTCCTGTCTCTCAGGAGCTATTCCTGTTCCTCAATAAACCTTTCCTAGCCCTGACCTCCTTTCTCCTTTGGAATTAATTCTTTGATTTCAGGAGACATGATCTCGCCACATCTGGCATCTAGCAGGTTGGGAGTTATATTTTCTCCTATATCAATATGGCCAAATACACATGAGCAAAGATAATCTGCATAGGGTTTGGTGAAATCCTTAAAGCTGATCTTGTTATCATGAGTCTCAGATCACAGAAAACAGTGTTAGGATCAATGTTACTTCTATGAAGAAAAGGAAGGAGGAAAAAAATGCACCAATTTCCTGGTAAATTTCCCCAATGGTTTTTAGCAATTTTTACCATATGCAAAGTATAGTGTTCTCAAAGATTAAATACCACTCTTGAGACTTAAAGAAAAGAGGAATAGAAGCCCTTACTTGGGGAAAAAAAAATCTCTCTCTTTCCTGCTATGGAAGGAAATATAATACTTATTATTGGTTCATTCCAAAATCTATTGCATAGGTTTCTAAGACAAAGAAAACCTTTTTAGACAGAATGGCAGAGATGAATGTGAATACCTTTCTGTAGTGATTTTTCCAGGGTCAATACACAACCTCTCATAAGAAATTTTCCTAAAGAGATTAACCTAATTACTAAAGTTCTCTTTATTTCAGTTACAAAGGAAGGGGAAGGGAGTTCAGGTGAAATTGCCTTGAAATCAGAGGCCCAGACTCTTGTACATTTCTCACATTCCTAACATTCTTGAGACCATCAGGAGACCACCCCTAAAGACAGAAAGGAGAAGACTGAATGGAGGCAGCACAAACAGCAGATATCAATGCCATTTCCAAGTGGATATTTGAGGGAACGGAGATGCCTGGGCACTGAAGTCATCAGTGCTCAAGACCCCCACCCCCAACCCCCACTGTGGCCTGGTCCTGTAAGCTGATTGCCTATTTGGATTAGCTCTGCCACTTTATGATAGATGCTTTGAGGAAATCAAAATAATTTAGTGTGCTAAGTGAAATTATACAACCAGGACTACTTGACTAATTTAATGCAGAGTCGCAGCCTCTTTGTTCGTTATCACTGACCTTGGTCAAATTATTAAACTTCACTTTGCTCCAGTGACTTCATGAGGCCAATGGGAATATTATCACCAATTTACCACTGGATGACTCTGGAGAAAAATAGTGAAAAAAGCTGGGTTCTGCTGTATTGCATTCTACAATTTTGTGTGTATTATTATTTTGAAGAACAAATTTGAAATAGTCCACATTCCAAGCCCTTCTCACCAAAATCAGATGAAGAAATCAGGCCAGTAAGCAAGTATTATATTTTGCTCAATATTGAACATTAAAAGGAGACATTAAAATGTTTCTATTAACAGAAGAGATTTTCTTCACCCTCTCTCCCTGTCTCTCTCTCTTCCTGTATGTGTGCGTGTGTGTGTGTGTGTGTGCGTGTGAGTGTGTGTGTGTGAAAGAGTATTAAACCAAATAAAAGGCTGGATTGTCAACAATGCCTGGGAGTCTGAGAAGTCTGAGATAAGTGAGTGTGACAAACAACACTGAGTCTTTTAGGATAAAAATTCTATAGCGATTTATAAATTTTCAAACAAGGAAGTCACTGATCTATAAGGGCAGATGCTATATTCTTGGTCATCAAAGGGGTCTTACATCCACCCTCTGCCTACTAATGACATTTCTTTGGGCTAGCTCTGACCTCTCCCTAAACTACACAGTCCTTCAGGCTTAGCCAGCTGGGGCTGCTATGCCACGGCCAAAGGGCAGGCCAATTAAGATTCATTATGTCACATCAAGGGAAGAATTGGAGAAACACCGGCCCTCCACCAAGAATGCAGCATCCTCACCTCCCTGTTAGTAAAAATAACCTTAGCTAATCATAATTGCTGGGGAGCACAGAGATAATCTCAGTGAGGTCACAAGGAACTAAAAACATCTTTAGAGATCAAAGCGTTTCACTAAGATGGGGTCAGAAAATTCAGGATATAATTACTCATCTTATATCGTTCTTAGTCTTTCTGAATCTCAGGTGGGGTTGAGATGCTGAGATGCTGGGGTGAGGGTGTCTGTCCCACAGATCAAGCCGTCTGCTGAATCAATTCCTAGTTCCACACTGGACAGAAACCTCATTTTAAGGTAGGTAAATTAGTAGCATGCAGCTAAATAACTTAAAGCACAGAAAGTCATCATAGTGACAGACTTGTAAAAGGCAGTTGCAGGAAATTGCACAAAATAAGCAGAATAAATATTACTGAAGTGAAGTGGATGCTTTATGCAACAACCACCTGACAATCCAACTTTCTTTCAAACTTCACTTTTCCTCTCTGCTCTTTTTGCCAGATGAATGTACTTCCAGCTGGATTTGGGAGAAGCAATGGTGTCAAACAATGACTCGTTAAGAAATACACACCTGTCATAAATGCAAGACTCTCTCCAGGGATATACTGAATTGCCTTCCCTGCTTCCATGAAAAGGTGCAATGAAAAAATGAATTAACTATCAACTACCAGATGTTTCTAGCATCTCTATTAGTTTGGGGAAGATGAAACAATTGCTGCATTGTACAGATGTGTAGCTCACATAAACATAAGCATCTAGGATGTGGGAGGAAGGCTCAACTCAATGTGCCTTGAGAATAATTGATCTTTTCTTTTTGGCAATGTTTTATAATAACAGGAGGAAATCTCTTCTTGCATTGACACATTTTTTACCAACGCTTAGAATAAATGGACATATATCTAAGGGTGCAAGCACGTGGATATGTGCTTTTAGTTTGAAATGCTTCATTGTATCAACTATAATTATCTTGAACTTCCTGGTGTTGCTCATATATATGCATTTCATGATTTGAAAGCGTTTTGGCTGTTAAGTATTGTAAATCCCATTCTCTCATAAGAACAGAGTCCAGTGAGCCGAGATGGTTCAGTCAATGGTTTTGCGAAGGCTGGATCTGCCTGTGCTCTAAATATATTAAAGGAGAATATATACAAAATATTTGGGTTACTCTTGACCTCACAATCGAATGCTTCATGTTCAGGTATATGGAACAGTCAGAAGAAAAAGGATAAGAATGTATAGTAACAAGTGCCTCTTGTTCCACATTAGTGCATCTCTCGAGTGAATGGACTTGGAATTCAGACTCTGTTGTCTCAGTGTCAGAGGAGAACTGTGGAACGGGAAGCAGAGAAGTGACAGAATTATATGGCATGCAGTAGAAGGCTCACAAATATGCCTTGGTTCCCATGTCAAATCGGATAGCTTTTCCCCAACTGGCTGCCTAGACCCTTTCTGAAGAAAGATTCAGAGACTGTATCCAGTGCTAGGCAGAAAGAGGATACAAGTCTATTACAACATTTGCCAGTACCTCAGAAGGAGAGGTTATCAGCTCAGGTACAAGAATTTACCAACTTGAGGCCCTATTAAGAGTAGATCTCTGAGGTCAACAAGACTGAAGTTTAGGGCTGGGGATTTAGCTCAGTGATTCCTCCGCCTGCCTTGCAAGCGCAAGGACCCGAGTTCGATCCCCAGTACCAAAAAAAAAAAGACTGAAGTTTAAAAAACCATAGCTCCATAGCTCTCACATTGGGATATTACTCAATCTCTCTGAGATTATTTTCCCTTCTCTGTCAAGTAGGGATAACTAATATTGACCAGGGAATAATTGTAAAGCTTAAATGAGATAATATAGAGAAAGAATTTTACCCATTTCATGCCATAAAGAGCCATAAGAATGACAACTGTTACTATCACAGTAATAATACCCTTAACAGTAGTAATAGGAGCAGTAGAAGTACCAGTAGTAACTAATAGCAGCAGCAATAACCATCTTGTATTACGTAGTTCTAATGATAACAATAGTAATAGCAGTAACATTAGTTTAAGGATATAGACTCTCAACCTTTTTGTTATAATTAGAGATGAAAATTAATGAGAGATGGGGCCAGGGATTTAGCTCAGTGGTTCCACCACCTGCCTCTCAAGCGCAAGGGCCCTAGTTCAATCCCTGGTACCAAAAAAATAAAAGAAAGAAAATTAATGAGAAAGAGAGAGAGAGAGAGAGAGAGAGAGAGAGAGAGAGAGAGAGAGAGAGAGAGAGAATATGTTCTAATTAACCAAGTAAATTGGAGCTCATGGCTATGGCCCAAGTAAAATGGAGCTCAGAGGTCAAAGGTAAGTATTCTTTCATTAGGGTGACTCCTTCAACCCCTGAGAGATTTAGTATTCTCAGTGTGTCATGTGCCATATTTATTGTTCTGTTACTCCCGAGGAGAAGGAGATAGTTAAAGCTCTCCAAGTAAAATGAATATGAACCAAGAAAGATATGAAGCAATGGGAGGTGGTCAGGTACTACTGAAAATCTCTAAAAGGTAGAGAAAACAGAAATGTAGGAATAAACACCGTCCCATGAGCTGATCTCTTGTCCCATTGGTATTTGCACTCATGACCCTACTTTCTGAAGGGGACCCAAAACTGAGTTATCTTATGGCTTGGAGAATTGGGTGGATAAGCATGAATAAGAAGAAGGGCACTAGTGAGCAGTCAAATGCTGAGAACAAGGGTGATGACTGTTCTCTTTGGATACTGGAGCCCCCAATTGCAGCAGAGTTGGTTTGAGAACATCAGAGATGATGGATGTTTTTTAGAAAAACTCAGTGTTCCACTTAAAGAATATTTAAATCTGTTAAAGAAATAATGGCCAACTTCCAGAGTAATAGTGAAAAAAAAAAAAAAGAAGAAATTCAGAGGGAGGAGTTGAAAAGAATTTTAAAGAACACTGCTGGTGGAATAAAAAAGAAATAGCAGCTATAGATCATAGACTTTTATTCCTGGAATAAACTTTTGAGATCATTTAATCCAAACTCATTATTTACAGATGAAGAAATGTACATCTTATGAATAACAGACCTGTGGAAATATCCTATTAAAACCAGGAGTTACTGTACTAGAGAGAGGGAAAGAGTCCAGAAATAGACATGCAGATTGAGAGTCATCTAGGTACATGCAGTAATTGAAATCATATATGATGATACAGTTAAATCTAGCACAGGAAAGAGATGCATTGCAGCTTCCAAGGAAAGTCTATAGAGAGGGACACACCCATAATGGAATGGCCAAATGGACACCACCCAAACACAGAGAACTATATGGTTTAAACAGTGTGAATAAACAGAGGAAATTGGACATCTCTATTTCACATTTTTTTGGCATATTGACTGAACTTTAATACTTTTTGCTCTTGGGATGAATCTTTCTGCTTCTCAAACATTGTTAAGAAAATGAAGGCAAGTTCAAAATTTACACAGTGTGACACTATTTGGCTAAAAGTTACAAGTATACAAATAAAAAACAAAAATAAGAAAGACTTAAAAGGTATGATGATAAACACTGAAAACACTTAAGTCCAAGGTGAGTCAAATACTTATGATTATATTTCAGAATATAAAAATAATTATTTTCACAAGAAAATCTATATGAGCTAAAAATAGTTTTTATTAAGTAATATGGTCTACAATCTCAGATAATTCCAAAGAAAATCATGAAATGCATATACAAGATTGAAGGGTAATGACTTATCTTATATAGATTTTGTTTATGTACCTGACAACTAGAGATATGCAGACTGCATTATTCTTTAATTTAATAGTAAGTATTTAATAAAAATTCTTTCAGTTTTGCTAGAGGCAAAATAGCCCAGGAAATAACTAATAATAGTTACAAGAACCTAGTGTGTACTGGAACATTCAAACATTTATTCCTAGAGCCCTCTCAATAACTCTGTGTAATGGGTACTATTTTTTTTTTCTTTTTCTTTTTTTCTTTTCTTTTTTCTTTTTCTTTTTTTTGTACTGGGGATTGAACTCGGGTCCTTGTGCTTGTGAGGCAGGCAGCAGAACCACTGAGCTAAATCCCCAGCCCCAGTGGGTACTATTTTTATTCCAATTTTTCAAATTTTATAAATGAGGACTCCTAGGCATAAAGAATTTAAGAGCTGCTGATTCTTTTTTTAAATTATTATTATTATTATTATTATTATTATTATTATTATTATTTTTGGTACCGGGGATCGAACTTGGGACCTCGTGCTTGCCAGGCAGGTGGCGGAACCACTGAGCTAAATCCCCAGCCCAAAGTTAGATTTCTTTTTATTTTTTTGGTACCGGGGATTGAACTCCAGTCCTTGCGCTTGCGCACTAGGCGGCAAATCTACTGAGCTAAATCCCCAGCCCTTAAATTAATTTTATTGGTACATTTTAGGTATACAATATAGTGACATTCATCATTGGAAATTTGCACCTTTACAAAATCTCTCTTGGTTCTTATTTTTTCCCCATTCCCCTACCCTCCCTTCAATCCCTCCATCCCTCCCTATTTACAAAGGCTTTGTTTCCATTTTTTCATTTTCTCATATTAATTCCACTCCCTTCTTTCCTTTTCCCTACCCTTCCCACTTCCCCTTCCCCTTTGCCCCTTCCTATTTCACATCTATTATATCTTTTAGTCCTTATTTACACTTTCAGTTTCTCACACTAGAGAAACTATTCGGTATTTACACATGTGTGTCCTGTTTATTTCACTTAAGTGTATCATCTCAATGTGCATCCACTTAGCTACAAATGTCTCTACTTTCTCATTTTTTATGGCTGAGTAGTACTCCATTTTATTAAAAAAACACATTTTCTTTATCCAATCTCTAGTTGATGGGCAATTGGGCTCCTTCCAAGTTTTAGCTATTATAAATTGTGCTGCTATAAACATGGGTGCACATATATCACTGTGGCATGATTCTTTTAATTCTTTGGGGAAGATACCCAGCAAGGGAATAGCTGGATCAAATGGGACTTCTATTCCTAGTTAAAAGCTGCTGATTCTTAAGATGTTGAAATGGGATCCATGCCCAGGCAGGCATATGTTTGAGCTTATGGTCTTAACCATATTCTACACAAAAAAATGAAAAGCAATTGGAACAACAAGAAAATGGTTTATTACAGTCTAAATCAAGAAGTCAAAAGATCAAACATATTAGGGTAAAATAAACATGTCTTAAATTCATTTAAAATATTAACCAATAGATTTACATATTATTTACAGGAGAAAATAGGTAGACTAAATTATGTAAACATATTAAAAATAAAAGAATATATAAGTATCAGACAATTAAAAGAAAAACCAGCTTTAATGATGATTGTAATAAATAATAAATATGGCACACTGCTCTTCTCAAAGATATAATCCACAATAAAATATAAGTCTAGATCAGTGGTATCTAGTAGAATTTTCTATAATAATGGACATTCCGACATGGCAGCTACTAGCAACATGGGGCTATTGAGCATGTGAATTACAAAGAGAGTGACAGATTAACTGAATTTTTAACCACAGTTAATTTCAATTAATTTAAACTTTAAAAGTTGCATGTGGTAAGTACCCATCATATAGAACAGCACATATTAAGGTCTGAATATAAATATGAATGATACATGTTGTAATTAAGAGTTTAAAAGAAGCATGGAAATTTTTTTTTGGTACCAGTGATCGAACTCAGGACCTTGCACTTGTGAGGCAGGCGGCAGAACCACTGAGCAAAATCCCCGACCCAACCTGGAAATACTAAATAGCCTCAAAACAAGAATAGAGACAACTTGAATAATTTCATTGCTAAAATTGCTTGTTACATATCAAATATTGCCCTCTATAAAGAATGTATGTTCACATTTGGGAATGTTTACAAGTGGTTATCCACAAAAATCCTATTTTTAGATTTCCAAAGTAGAAATTTTCTAGCTACAACACAACAAACTATAAACTCATACTAAAATTTTAGCTAAATAAACACAAAATATCAACAAGTTGGAAATTTCAAAGCATAAATCAAAATTCATATCAATGTATAATGAAAATAAGATGTGTAAGGAAAATCACAACATATCAAAATATACAGGCTGAGCAAAATTATAATCAAATGTATAGTATTAAATATAGTAGTATTTAATATTATAGTATTCAATACTATATTTAATATAGTATTACATAGAGTAAATTTATACTATTAATTTTTTTGATATTAATAAGACAATGGAAATAAATGAGCTAAATTAAGAACAGAACAACATATTAAGGAAAGTCAAGAAAGGAATAAAAGTAAAAGGCCAAACTGATGAGTTAAAATATAAGAAAGTAATAGCTATAACATTTAATGCCTGAGAAATGGAAAGATGAAAATAGTACAAGCAAACCTTCAGTTAAGTTTTATCTAACAAAAATGAGAAAAATCAAACACAAAAAATGTAAAAATGAGAAAGGGAATTTAAAAAAGACATATAGATGATTTTTTTTTTTGGTACTGGGGATCGAACTCAGGACCTTGCACTTGCGAGGCAGGTGGTGGAACCACTGAGCTAAATCCCTGGCAGATGATTTTTAAGATATCATAATTACATGCTAGCACACTTAAAAACCTTAATAAATGGATTATTTATAGCAAAGTGGAAATTACCAAAATTGTCTTGAGAAGAAATAAGAAAACTTCTGATTATAATGACAACTTGTAAAATGTCTTCTTTGATGATAAAACTTATCTCCAAAGCTGGGGGTGTGGTGCTGCAGTTCTGCATTCCCAATACCAGGGAGGCTGAGACAGGAGGATTACAAACTTGAGCCCAGCCTGGGAAACTTGGTGACTTAGTGAGACCCCATCTCAAAAAAAAATAAATTAAAAAAAATTAAAATATAAATAAATAAATAAATAAATAAGGCTGAGGATGTAGCACAATGTGAAGGCCCTGGGTTTCAACCCCCAGGAGCACATACACACAAACACACACATACAAATCTCTGAAGAAATCTATCTTATTCATAGAATTTTATAGATGAGTTCTATCAAGTTTTCAGGAAACAAAAAGACAGAATACTGATGCTTTAGAAGCATTTTAAACCACAAGAAATGTGGAAACTTATGGATGACCCAAAATGTAACAAGAAAAAAATTATAAAAAAATTATAGCCTAAACCATTCTTAAATTCATAGGCAAAAATCAATATTGAGGTTGGTCTTGGTGGTGCATACCCGTAATCCCAGCACTTGGGAGGCTGAGGCAGGAGGACTGCCACAAGTTCGAGGCCAGCCTAGGCAACATAGTGAGTCAAGGCCAGCCTGAACTACATAGCAAGACCCTGTCTCAAATAGAAAAAAAAATCAACATTAAATAAAAGCAAATGAAAGTATATTAAAACAACTGCTGTATTTTAAAAGAATGACACACCTTTAAAGCATGGAATTTACCTAATAATTACTACTGAGACTTTATTTTGCTTAACCATTTGAGTACATCAAGAGAAAAGCATTATTATTTCATTTTGGAAGCTGGTTACTACAATTATTATTCTTTATCTTTTTTTTTTTTTTTTTTTGGTACGGGGATTGAACTCGGGACCTTGCGCTTGCGCAGCAGGTGGCGAAACCACTGAGCTAAATCCCCGGCCCACATTATTATTTCAAATAGATGATAAAGGATTACATTGTTAAATTCAAAGATCATCCCAAATTCTAAAAAGAAATTAGAATCCAGAAATACATTACTATTTCCTTAACATGATAACATTAGCAATCTAACTATAAGCACCGAAGGATTCTCATAGAAATTAAGAGCAATTCAGGAAGCCCATATTACAACATTTTAAGTTGCCCCAAATACTCTAGATAAATGTACAAAGACATAAAAGAAAAGGATGTTGCAATGATTACCATAGAGAGGGAAACTTCTTACATTGTAACCTATTTTTATCTGCTCAGAAATTATGAAACGCAAAACAAGTATTGGTATAAATAACAAAATTAAAAAGTATCTTGATGAAACATATAACAATATGAAATATTCTATATTTCTCTACTAATAATGGTATAAATACTAGAGTCATCATATAGGAAAATCTTAGATTTCATCTTAAGAGGAACCGTAAAGAAATTGTTATAGTATATTGTGAGAGATACAGTAATATTTGAAACATAAAAAGATATTCCATTTTCCTAAGTGGAAAACTAATTAATTGGCAAGATGTCAATTCTTCCCAAATTGTAAGATTAATGTAATTCTAATTAAAATACCACCAGGACATTTGAGGATTCTTTAAAAAGTGATTCAAAACTATATAAGGAAGATTAAATGAGTACTATCTAAAAATAAAATGTTTTAAAAGGACAAGATTGAAGTATGAGAAAAGATAATCTACCTAATATTAAATTAACTTATGCAAATTAATGACATGAGACTCTATTATATATTTATTCAATATATTTATATTAATATATTAATAATATTTGTTAAATTTATTCAATATCCTAGTGTGTTAATGGTGAAAGGAAGATGAATTCTTTACATAGTATTGGAACAATTAGAAACACAAATGCCTTCAGGACTGTATATTCCAAAGTGATATATATATAGTCTAAAGATTTAGGGGTAGCAAACTTGCAGCTGCAGTTGCAGTAAGGTGGTACTATTCAAATACATGCAATTTCTGGACACAGTAAAAATTTGAAGTACACAGCTGACCTTGAAAAAGGAGAAGGTAGGAAAGAAGGGAAGGCGAGAAGTAATGAGGAAGGGAGGGTAGGAGGAATAAGGGAATCCTCAGGTGCCAGGAGAAAGGACACCCAAGCCAGAGTAAACTGGCACTGGAGAGCTTGAAGAAAACATGGACTCTATCCAGTGCCAGAGTGGGGTCCACACAACTTTGCCTACCATTCTTTAAGACCCTATTCCCCACCCTCATACTGGAATCTAAAGCCACCAATTAGCTCTTTTCTATGTATGCTGGAAGTAAAGGATCCTACTATTTTAAGACATCAAACAGTTAAAATTTTCTTTTTTCTAAAAACAGAGAAAGGAAGAATAAAAGAAAACCTTCCATTTTTCAACTGTTTATGTATTGATATGCATACAGTATATAAAAACATATTCATGTTTCCTATTTTTGATTCAATATTTAATTTTGTGTCCATACTTCACACTGATCTAAAGTATGTAGGTCTTTATGCAAATAATCACATGACTACATATAGAACTCAGGTTGTAATTTTACTAAAAATTGCTTTAAGTTCATGGTGGTCATAATTATACTTAATCTAGCATCATTTGCCTTGCAATTATATGGCCTAACATAAATGAGCAATGTGCAGAAATTAAAAATGAAGAAAGAAACATAGCTGGGTGGCCACAGGAGCTTTGCATTCTTGAAATAAAAAGTTTCAGAATGTTAAATTTATAATAGCATATGTTTGGAATACAAAGCAATGGAAAACTACATCTCTTTAGTTTTCTCTGACAAATAACTCTTCTTATCTTTCTCCTTTCCTCCCATTATCCCCTTATCAGCTTGGAAACAAACTTTAAAAAGTTTATCTTCTGTTCCATCTCAACCTTGAAAGAGGGTCAGCATTACGCTAACACTTGGTGTGTATGCATCTATTTATGGCCTTTAAGTGGGGTGATTTTATGAGCTCCCTGATAACTCAGGTCTGCTTTAACTAGCTTCTTCTCTTAAATAACCAAAGTTCGCCACTTCTTTCCTGTTTGGCCTTCAGTGGAAAAAGAAACAGTTAAAATGTATGTTTTAAGTTCAAACTATTGTTTAATGTGCTCATTGAAGAAATATTTCAAACTGATTAAAGTTTAAAACTTATTGTCTCATGTACAATATAATTCCACTTTTTAACATTCTAGAAAAAGCAAAATTTTAATTACAAAAGGACCAGCAGATTTCTGGATGAAGCCAGAGATGGAGGACAGGGAATTCACTTTGAAAGGCCACAGGGGCACATCCTATTAAGTGTGCTTGTAACTGATTATACACAATGCAACAATTCACCATTCTACACACTGAAAATGGGTAAATGGTAATGTGTATAATATTTTAAATTTTACAAATTGCCTTGTCAAAAAAAAACAACCTACATTCTCATCTCCCAAACACAATCATTATTGATATATTGGTGTGTTTCCCAACACTGTACATCATAGGCATTTTTTTCTTCATTTGTAAACATGATTGGGATCATAAAGCCTTTTGGTAGCTTGTTTTAATAATAATTTGACAAACACTTTCTATATTATATGGTCTTCAAAATCATTATTTTCAAAGGCAACCTAATGTTCAGTCAAGTGACAGAAATTTAATGGTTAAATATTCAACCTCTTGTCTATTGTTAGTCACACTGGTTGTCACCAATTATATAGTTATAAGAAAAAATTGTTGTACATAAAGTTTTTCCCTTCAGAAGTGTTTTTCAGATGTTTCCAGAAGTATAATACTGAGTAGATAGATACAGACATTTTTAAGGCTCCTTCTAAACTCTAGATTCTTGCTCAAAGAGCCATGCTAATTTAGAATAACTACCTCCAGCATTGCTAAATGTACTTTTCACCTCTCCAGAATCAGATATTAATATGTTTTAACCTTATATACTTTCTAAGGACCTATCCTTATATTCTTTCAGCCATAATTACTTCCTGAAGTTTGTGTGGTATGTGTGTCAAGCTTTTCAAAAGTTTTCCTTTTATCCTTGTCTTAATTTCTCATTTTCTCTTCTTTCTTTTTTTTCTTCTCCCACTGCCTTCCTCCATTTTACTGATTTTTTAGTATAACTGAAGTTTTTCTTCTTTATCAAGGGGAGCACCTACTATAATGTAAATTTGGATAGGAATCTTTCCCTTTGATCAAAACAGAACATAAGGCGTTGGAAAAACAACAGCTCTTCCCTGGAACATAGTGTGGAAAAGGGCCAGAGAAATCAAGTCCATTTAGGAGCCTGGAATGTCAGGTAGCAGACAGTCTTGAAGACAAAGAGCCTGGGAAGGCAAAATGCTCAGGCGGTGAAGCATGAAGACTACTGCACTCCCCAGATAATTCCTACATTAGAGCTAACTTCAAGCCACCCATTTGCTAGTTTTTACACACCTTGCGCATATCAGCTTTTCTGGATCTCTGCTTCCTCATCTATGAAATAGCTTACAATTTCATTTTTTCATTCATTCCTTAAACAAATAAAACCAAAAACCTGAGAACAGAAGAATAATCTGGAATTGGTTTAAAAAAAAAGGCACATAATAATCAGCTAAAGGAATAAATTTCTCTTCCTAATATTGACTCGACGGTCAGTCATTTCATTGGTTCTCCTAGAAGCCTTACTTTTTATTGTCAAACTCCAACTTGTATTAGCTCGTTCTTTCCTTTCCCCCACCTAATAATGTAAAGTAGAAAACTTGCTTGATCTCTATTTTCCTTCCTCCTCCTCATCACTTGCAATGTCATATAGTCCTACTAATTCTTTCCTTAAGGAGTCCCAAATCCATCTTCCTACTCACCTTCCCACCCATCTTCACTGTGAGGGTCTCATTAGGATCTCATTGTCTTTCTCAGGGACTGTGGTGTCACCTTCCAAACTGCTCTTCCCACTGCGAGCAGCTCTTCATGCATGCCTCCTACCATAGCCACCAGGCTTCTCACTTGAAAACAGACATCACAATCCTTTTCCATTTCCCAATGAAAACCTTCCAAAGATTCCTCAACACTTATGGAGGAAAGTCTACATTATTTAGAACTGCATCCTATTTACCCCTAAACCTGAGATTAACTTCACATCATCTCATTTCCTTACATTGCTCCTCACTCAATTATCATTTCAAAACTACCTACCTTGTACAGCAAACTTGGTCTGCTTCTGCAATTCTTTTCATTTTCACATCTTTTCTCTCCCTTGTCCAGATCATAAATACCTGAATATTTGTATCAGCTAAAATTCCCTGGTTCAAACCATATCCAGCAAAAAAGATACTATAGGATATTAGTACTACAATTAGGATATTAGTGGTGTGAGAAATTTACAAAATCTCTAGAAGAGCTATGAAATATTTTGATCTACCAAAAAAATACTCTAGGCCCCTTTATGTGACTTCACATCTTTTCCTACCACTGCATAATTTACACCAAAACTCTAGCTTCTGTCACTTAAATATCTCAAATACTTCTACTGCTCACTTCTGCATCAATTATTTCATATAGGCACATCTTACTGCTGGAATCTAGGTCATGAGACTGGAGAAGAAGGATTTTCCCCTTCAGTGTTGGGGAGGCAAGAAGGTTCTTAATTATTACAAGATTGTTTAAAGATACTAGGCAGCTAAAGAATCTAGCAACCATCAAATCCATCCTCTTTGATAATTAAGTTTATACTTACCTTCCAAGTCTTCTTACCAAATAATCAGGTATTGGGCTCCCAATTTCATGGGAGCCCAAGGTCCTCAGAATGCTGTACTGGAATTATTTGTGTTTTCCTTTCTCATAAACTCTATAAAATCCTAAGGTCTTATGGGTATGCCTGATCTTTCTTTGTATTATTCTCTTCTTCCTATTTAACATGTAGCTAATGTCTGGCACATGGTAAGGACTTAATAAATGTTGTTTTGGGGAGCATGAATAAAAATTGAAGAAGTTGTAATTCAAATGTTCTTTATCTGGAAATATTTTAGTTAAATATCTTCAGCTGAATTCTCTTTTGTTCCTTACTTCAAATTCAGGGGAAGATTTTAAACTCTGCTGCAATAACATAGCATTATAATTCACAAGATGTTTAGCAGATACTAAAACCTTTTAAATAGTGGGAGCTTTTCTAACATGCCCAAGGGAAATAGAAACTGTAGCATGAGTTTTTCTGAGACTTACCAAAACATGAGTAATTTGAATTTGGGATCTCATGATGGCATTAACAAAGATGTGATTTGGAAATGAAAACAGAGTAGCGGGGAAGAGTTCAGAGCAGGGGCTTCAACTGTAAAAGTCATTTTAAATCAGCTCTGTTTGTTTTGTTAATAACCATGGGATTTGCATTGATGTTACTTTGCCTTTACTTTGCCATCATAAAGTAGTCTCCGTGGGCCCGCTGACAGCTTCATGAGCTGATTGTGACAACAGTCTATTTCCAGTGAAAAGGAATAGGCAAATATGGAGTACGTATTTTTAAGAGTGAACACAAAGAGAACAGTGAATAAGCAACTTTCCTTTCAATCTTTGAAATATACAAGTACGCTTAACATTTTGAAAGAACATTTAGTCACCCAGAGCCAATTCAAGTTACTTAGCATTTATCTTTGACAGAAACTTAGAAGAAATATAATGCTGTCAGTCCATAAGTTCTGCAAGGTATACAGTTCACATGGAGCCTGCTCCCCCTGGTCTCCCAAATTGTGCAAGCCCATGGCCCTGTAATCTTGTACAGTAGACAGTGTGTATGGGAGAAAAGGGTGAGGCAGGGGAGCAATAACACAACAAGTGCCTAATTTATTAGAAAACATTTGGTTGAGGAAAATAAATCTCAGGTTCACTGTGATCACTAAGACTAAAGGCGGAAAAGCAGTTATTTTTTCCCATGCAAATCCACTGTACTGTCCATATTTTTAAAAATGAAAAAACATAAAAGAAAATGAAAAAGTCCATGTTGAGCCTAGATCATCCATTCCCTTTCAGGTAGTGAATTTTCTTTAGTTTGAAAGGAAAATCTTATGAACTTCCTCATGCTAGAGGCACTTACTATTTTCATAAGTTTTTCATTAAAGAGCAGAAAAGAATCCAGTTTAAATCCCTACAATAGCATGTTTATTGATGCAGGTAGTATGCAGAGCTATTTAAACATACTGAGAGGATTTCAGTACAATATAGAAAATTTACTTTCCAATTATACAGCCCCAGTTTAATTTCATGGTAGACTTGGCCAGTGAGGATGGATGGACCAGCAGTCAGCTGTGATTTTGGTATACTCCTTGGCTTAATTTCACCAATGTACAGGGCAAGATATGAAGGGCCATTAATTAAAGTCCAGAAGACCGTGTGGAAGATGGATGCTTGTTCAATGAAACTACTATTTTCTCAGCCTGTTGCCCCAGTTGTGAATAAGGATTTTCTCCATCAAGTGAGTAAAGAGAACATTTTAGAAATATCTGTGCTTCACAAAATTAGGCTGAAATTTAAATACTTCTAATAAATTTCGACAGTGTTTATACATGCATTTAATCTAATCATTTATGGATTATTTTTTTCTCCTAAAGTGATTAGTCTGTTAGTGCTTGTGGCTTTGGCAGATAGCAGAGTTGCGTTTTTATAGCTATGGTCGCTGCAGCCTACACATGTTGTGACTTCTGTGTCCCTCCAGTCCTTCAGCACCAGATTTTTCTTCCCATAATTTTATCCAGCACCCCTCTTTGTTCTATTTGCCTCCCTTTTTCTCTTTCTCACCCGTCTCTTCTTCTGTCTTCCTTCATTATCAACGTTAGTAATACAGAATTGAGACATATTTTTATTTATGAAATATCTTGCACCTTTAATTAGATGGAAATGATAATAATGCTAACTTCATTGGGTTCTTCTGAGGATTAAATAAGTTAACATCATCAACTCTCTGCATCTGTGAGATCTGTATCAGTAGATTTAACCAACCTCGAAAGGAAAATAGTTTTTAAAAAGCGTGTCTGTCATGATATGTCACTATTTTTTCTCTTGTGTTTATTCCCTGAACAATGTAGTACAATTATTTACATAGTACTTGTATTATGTATTATAAATCATCTAGGGATGATTTTATAAAGGAGAGTTGTGTAGGTTATGTGCAAATATTATGCTATTTCACATAAAAGATTCGGGCATCTTTGGATTTTGATATCAGTAGGGGGGTCCTGGATCCAGTCTTCTCAGATATCTGGACATGATTGTATATGTAAAATGGTTAGAAGAGTGCCAGGTAGAGAAGAAAAATTATGGAAGTATAAATTAGCGAACAACTTATCTTAATTTTTAGTTATTGAATACAAATATTTATATATTTAGTTAGTTATTGAATACAACTTTATAATCCTTGTTCTTTATTTAGAAGCAGATGAGTAAAATTACTGGCATTTCTCTTATAAAAACAATCTGAACAAAAAGCTTTCCCTTTATTGTTCTTCAGACTCCTCTCTTGGCACCTCGAATTTTTTATAGTATTATTTCTTTATCTACTGGGGAATATAACAAAAGCTCTAGCCCAGCCCCAGAAAACTGCCTCCATATGCAACATTTTGCAGATTATCACAGAACTCTCATGGACATCTTGAGTCTATCTGTTGATCCCTTACTTGTCCTTAAACTTTATTTAAGAAACCCTCTTCCACAGAGAAAAAGTTTCCTTACCAGATTACACAAATGTAAAACAAGCCATGTGCTTATGACAGTACCAAAGCTGGAGGGAGAGAGGTAGTACAAGGAAGAGTGGAAGGAGAGGGCTCTTTGAAAAAAGCTCCTTGTTAATTCTATAAATAATTAAACAAGGTAGTTACCATGGGCAAAATGTAAACATTCTGAATGTTTTTAGGGTTTAGCATTATTTTATTTCACATTACATTGGAGAGGTTCATCTTAGATTTTAGAGACATGATTCATCCATGTACTGCCTGAGAATTAAAGAGAGTGTGGTCAAAGGTACAGGAAAGAGATTCTGAGAACAGGATAACAGGAGTTTGTGTTGGGATTCTCCGGTATTCCCTTCCTTGCTTTGGACTGGCTTTTATGTTTCCAAGAGCCTTCTTCGCCTTGTTGGGGAGAATCTGAAGTCAGTATGTTGAGGTGCATATGCTTGGAGATTTCTTTGTGTTTGTTTTTTAACAATAAAATTTTGTTGAATTAACACAGGATAGTGAAGCCTACTGCTGATATTTTGAAAGGGCAATATCAGAGATCATCACACCATGATTTCCATGCATTATTGACATCATCTGAATGACAGATTTTGTTTTTAGTTTGTTTTTAAGCACAATTTTTTTTTTCGGTACTGAGGATCGAACTCAAGACCTTGAGCTTGCCAGGCAGGTGTGGCGCCTCTGAGCTACATTCTCGGCCCCTTAACTACAAATTTTGAATTTATAAATGTTATTTCAGCACATTGTTGTTATTATGAGAATGAGACACTCTGAAGCAACGAAGGGAAACTGTTCATCTGTTCATGTGCCTATTTTCTTTCATTTTATAAAGGAATATATAAAGAAAAAGATGATAAAAATAAAAAGATAAAAATGGCCTGCCTTCTTTTATGTATTTTATAGCAAATTAAATTGGTATTAATTCTCTGTAACTTTTAATTGTTTATATAAAGACAGACTGTTATCATTTTATACTTATTAATGTTTTTCTACTAGTTTCATAATCTAATAGGCAAAAGAATAAAATATCACATCTGGCAGTGGTTTTTCATGGCAGTATTTTGTTTATAATAAAAACTTCATAATACTTGATCAGTTAAAATCAAATTCCTTCTCCTCCTGCTAATGTCATTTCCAGAAATTAATCTTTTGTAAATAAGACAATTTTTCTTATCTCTTAAATGAATATCCACCGAGGAAAAGTGGTATTTCCTTAATTCTTTCCTATTCACATCTTGTGCCAAAAGTACACTTATTGTTTTGCTGTATTCTTAAATATTTCCATGAAATTCATTGATTAAATATCCACTTAGAAAACCTAAATATTGAGATAGATATCTGAAAACAATTATCCAGATTCTTTTTGAATTCCCATTCTACCAAGCCCTGGACAAATGTAACATGTTAGAGGCAGATATTTGGATATCAAGTGATTCACCTTTGGAAGACAGAAACACATATGCAGAGGTCCAGCAACATACATAGGCTAGCATCTTATAAAGCTGTTTCCAAAAGGATTTCAATTCTGCCTTTTCCCCTTCATAATCCTGAGAGTTTTTATATTCTCCCATCCTTCTTTTTTCAATTTGCCATGTTGACACATTCTAAAAGAGATGTATAAGTTTTATTTTCCCTTCTTTTTGCTTCTTATGGTGTGCGGGGAAGCTAATAAGTGATTTCCACTCAAAACACTGAATTGAATTTAAAATGAAATCTCTGTGAAATGCTAACTATATCCACCAACAAACCTTTACTGAGCATCTGTTCTTTGCATCATTAGGCACTGGGCTACTACATGAGTTAGGTATTAATGGTATCCTTTACACATGAACCATTTAAGAGGAGAGTTGAATGTTTTAATAAGTCACTATAAAATGGAAACCCTAATACAGGCATGCATGTACTGGGGAATCTTCTGGCACAGAGGATGCCATGACGAATCTTTCCTAGAATGAAGGAGACTAATCTCATCAAAAAAGGATGGGAAAATGAATCTTAAAAGATGAGAGCAGACTACATCTTTGGAACCTCCTCACCTGTGAGAAAGGCTAGACAAGTTATTTAAAGTAGCTGCTTTGTGGCACTGACCTGTTCACAAGACAGTAGATAAATTTAAGTTCAAGAACCTGGGAATAGACAGAACCACAGAGAGGTAAGCCTGTCATTTAGATGTCTCCCGTGGGGACATGTGTGAAGCCCAAGAGGGGACTGAGAGGCTGAGAAAGCAAGCAGAATATCTAACGGTATCCCTAGTTCAGAGGAACAAAATTGGGAATCCAGGGTCCCCAAAGCAAGTGGGAGCCTGCTAACTATGCCACACTGTGGGTGGGGACACTGAGTTCTCTTGAGAGGAAGAACCAGGTTGGGTTGGAAAAATGCCATTCCTCACAGGGACTGCAATCCCCCTGCCAAGTGCTTGTTGTATACAATAGATAATTACTAGACAACTGATGAAATGCCTAGATCTGTGAATCTAAGGGGATGGCCCCTTTTTTTGTTAGCTGGCCCCATCATAAACCACACAGTGGCTAGATGGCCAAGTGGCAGAGACAGATGGGGGCTGAGGATCAACGTAATTGGACTCTACTGATGAAGAGATTAGGATTGGCAAGCAAAGAAAGAGGGTGGGAAGGCAATGCTGCTGAGCCCACTATGTCTAGCCAACTCTATCCTGCTTGCAAAATTGAAAGAGAAAAGGGGAGAGAAAGAGACAAGAAGGAAACGGAAAGGGGGTGGAGAAGAACTCAGTTAAGAAATAGAGGGAGCTCAGTTTATATTAGATGTCAGCCATAGTTTCCTACACTGGTACAGAAAATGAGTTCTTTAGATCTACTATGATATTAACTAATTACATTAATGTCAGCTTCACTTTGTACCACATTGGAACTAATTTTATTTTCAATGTGGTTTGTGGAGATCTCTGATTGGTCTTGATTCCGAATTCCCTTCTAGATTACTATTATGTATTTAAAAAAGGGTTTGAACTTCCAAATTCATTTGTTTCCTCACCTTGTTGAAATTCTTTTCCAAGTTCTAAAAGCTAAAAGTTTCATGTTGACCCTTCAGAAGAGGGGGAGTTGTTCAAATCTGTATATGTTTTCTTGAAAAAATTAGAGTTGTGAGAGAACAAAGGCCAAGTTTCTATTTTTGTAGCTGAGTGATAAACGAGGCATGCCTAGCACAGATTTTATTAAAAAATACTAAATAAATGTTTGTCTTTCTCTTTCCCTTGTCAGTCTCAGAATAACAAGCTGACTACCCTAAAAAGTATATGATTCAAACAGCAAACCTGGACTTATTGAACTGTTTTCTGCAGATAGATGCCATGTGTTTATAAATACCCTTATCGTTGCTTTCTTCCTTCTCAGTGGGTATTTTGTATGGTGCACATTGATGTGAAATTGTTTAAGGGTGAGAAATCCAAAGTCAGAAAATGCCTAGTTAAGGATCTTAGCAGCTGTGAGAGCTTGGCCACACTGCATACCCTGGGCAAATTATGACACAGTTTTTATCACTTGAACAAAATTGCATTGAAGGTATAAATTTAACAAAGGAAAGAAGAGTAGAAAAATTACATTTAGGCCACAACAACCATGTAATTAGTCTGTATGCACTTTGGAATTTCTTGATGATTGTTCTGAAATTTGGGCTTTGCACATAGATACTGTGGTAACACAGTGTTTGTTTTTAATTTCTGTGGGCTTACAAAGGAAGAACATATCCTAGAGAAATCTTTAATTTAGCACTCTCTAACCCCGCAGTTCTTCCTTCATGTGTCTCTGTGAGATTGAAATGGAACAAAATAAATCAAAAGATTAATATTCTTCACAGTATTTTATTCTGTATATTTCTTGTAGAAATTTTCCTGAGTAATGATGAACATACTGCTAAAGTGTAATTTTAATACTTTATCCTTCAGAAACATGAAAGTGTTTATGCTTTATAGTAATTTTTTTCAGCAAGAAACAAATAGGTAAAGTAATTGAGAACGAAGTTCGAAATAGGGGACACCATTATCTCTTTTTTTTTCCTGACCAAAGTCTTAATGATTATAGAGTTAAGTTTGCACAAAATGAACCTTTAGTATCCCTTCCCACTCCATATGTGGAAATAATAACCATATATGGTAATGTGATTTTCTAGATAAGGGCAAATGAATTTTTTTTTTTTTTTTTTTTGGTACTGGGGATTGAACTCGGGACTCTTCACTTGCAAGGTAGGTGGCGGAACCACTGAGCTAAATCCCCGGCCCAAATGGATTGTTTTTTATCTGCTGAGAATTAGGAATCAGTGGCTATCAACACAATTTCTCTACCAATTCCCAAAGAGCTTGGGGATTTTAAACAAAATTCTGTATGAATTCTAAGCATGAAAAATTGTATTTTTCATGGATATACCTACCCCTGGCATTAAAATCTTCTCTTAATTACACAAATTCAAATGAATGAGAAAAAAGTATGAATTACTTCCTTTATAAGACTAATCTAGATTCAGACAGAGGGTAGAAATCTTTGAATGAACCATTTATCTCTTGAATTGGGACAGAAAACTCCATGTACAGAATTGAAAAACTACTGAGTTACTTAGAATTTTGGTTTTAAATTTGTTAAACATTTATATATAAGTGCTTATTATTCATGATAGTTCTGTTCTTCTGAATAGTAATAGATAACAGCAGCTAATGTTTGTTGACTTCTCACTTTGTGCTAATCATTGTCCTAAACCCTCTGTCTACTCACCTCATGTAAAACACTCAAAACTCCTACATCAGAGATGTTATTGCTGTCTCTTTTTTTACTGAAATGGAAATTGCTACAGTAAGTGTGTGTACTGACAAAATGTGCACAATGCTACTGTAAACTGAATTTTAGTACATCGCTGCTAAAGACCATTCTGTACAAAATATGGAAACAGCCATAACACATTACAGCATCTGAAGAGTGGAAAGTATGAGACAAAGTGAATTTAAATCCCAGCTATTCCAAATGAGAAGCTGATTATTTAATAAACAAACACTGAAATTTTGGACCTTTCACCAGGGGGTATCAATATCACAAATATTTTAATTATTCTCAGGAACAAAATGGTAAACAAATAATCCCCTCTTTCCATAATGTGTTAAAAATTGGGAAATGGCAGCTCATGTTTATTTGGTAAGGTTACATCCTGAAGGCCATTTTTTAAGAGAAATGTTCGTGACTGGGAAAAGGAAATTCTTTTGTTTTTGTTGTTGTTGTTACATTTGTTCACACATGGAATAAGCTAACTGAATTTTACAGTTTATAATCTTGTTCATTTATAAACAACCAATAACAAGGGGGGATTTGAAAATGTGATTAAATGCAAATGTCATCTCAAGAACAAATCTTAGATATATTTAATCTGTTAAACTTTCAATTCATTTTCATTTTTGTATAAGTCACACATTCACTTATTTTAAAAAGTCAAGTATTTTTTACAAGGTTTTAACAAGAAATAAAAGTTGCCTGCCTCCTTCACACCGATGCTTCCCTTCCCAGAGGCGCCTTGATAGACATACAAGTATATTGTTACTTCTGAATTTTTCCATTCTAGTCATTATCTATTCCTCTGAGTATGGAAAGTGAAGATTTTCTCTGCTCTCTCTGCCCCCGCATACACCTCTCACCTCCATCCTCCCACTATATTCATCACGTAATTTTGCTAAGGCTGTCATTTGGTTTTTACATTATAATGACTCTGTAAATCCTATTTGTAACTGTCACATTATGTACCATGACTCTTTTCCCATGCAACATTTTATTTTTCTTAAAGTTAGCCATAGTCTCATGTTTGATTGCTTAGCTCTGTGTGCATTTATGGCTAATATATTTCCCGATTGTCCAACACTTGTGTTTATCTCTGGAGATACTGGGACAATTTTATATCTCTGGATAAAGCTCTCTAGTCTCCTGAGCTGTTTCAATCTGGATTGTTACCCATTTACACCTGCATTAGTAATCTACTGCTACAAACTTAGTGGCTCAAAACAGCACATATTTATTATCTCAGTCTCCCTGAGTTAGGAGTTCAGGCACAGCATAGCTAAATGCTCTGTCCAATATCTCACTGATATGAAATCAAGGTGTTGGCCAGGGCTGAGTTCTCATCTGAGGCTCACAGTTATCTTCCAAGCTCCCGTGGCTCTTGGCAAGAACCGGTTCCTTGTAATTGTGAGACTGAGGCCCTGGGCTTTATAGACCACCCACCATTCCCTGTCTTGTAGCCCTCACCACATGAATGGCCATCTGCTTTTTTAGAATCTCTGATGCTTCATCTCTCTCTGATTTCTTCCCTTATGATCTCTAGACCCTTTCTTAAAGGGCTCACTTCATTGGGTTGGACCTGAGCCAGAACAACCTCCCTTTCAATTACTTTAAAGTCAATTTATTACAGTTCCAAATAACATCTGCAAAATCTCTTCACCATTACTCTATAACACAGTCATAGGAATGATATCCCATTATAGTCACAGGTCCTGCCTATATTCCAGGAAATGATTATACAGTGCACGTATAGCATGTACATCAGAGGTAGAAATCCTGGGATCCTTTTAGGATTGTGCCCACCACTATACCTGATAACTGTAAGCTGTCTAGGAATCTATGAGCATCACAGAAATTCCCTTGGCCTTTCTCAGATTCCTGGCTTTTCTGAACTCCATCTATTTTTCCTTTTTAGTTCACTCTACAATATTATAAAAGCACATTCTCAAATGTTTTCCTGAAGCAAGCTATATGGGACGTAATTTTTGGTTTTTTTAAGCACTGAATGAGGAATTGTTAGTTTTAAGTTGTTTTCATTGGAATTTTGAGTGTATTATTGCTCCATTGTTGCTATTGATAAATCTTATCTTGTAATGCTTGGTAATCTGCATGAACTCTATTTTCCCCTGGAGAGTTTATAGAATCTATTATCTGTCCCCAGCTTTGTGAAATTTTTGATAATGGGCCTTGGAGTTGAGCTGCCACAGCTATTGTTCTGAGCACTCAGTAATCTTTTCAATCAGGACATTCATGTTCTTTATGAGTTCTGAAAAATGTTTAAAATTATTTTTTTCATTAAATCCCTTCCATCTATTTTCTCTGTCCTGTATTCATAGAATGATCATTTTAGAATATTCCAGATGGGTCTTTCTTCTTAAAAAATACTATATTTCTATTTTCTCCTCTGTCCTCTATTGTTTCTTGGAAATTCTCTTGATTTTTACTTCCCAAAAGTTTGAGCTATCATCTTTTTAATTTCTAAGGTTTTATGTTCACTGAATGTGTTGTACAGTATTTGCTTCTTGCTTCATAGAGTCATAGCTTTCTGAAGATATTAATAATAGCTATTATGAAATTTTTCTTTCCATTTGTATTGACATTTTAAAGTCTCTTGCCCATAAAAGCTTGGTGGTCCTTGGCCGTCTGCTCATATTGACATGGAGGGGCTTAAAAGATGACTGGGAGCTTGGGAAGGGGAATGTTTATCAACAGAGCTTTTCTCTTTAGGGTGATACTTGAGAAACTTCAGATCTGAGTATCTTGTGTTCTTTTATCTTGGAAATTAGGTTTTCCAGAGAAGAAGCCTTTGACCTCCTGCATAGATGCCACATCTCTGTCTGCCAACATTCTTGAGCTATGTGAGGGAAGGTGGCTGGTGATCTCAAGTACAGTATATGAGGTTTATCTTAGTCCACATGTCTTCTGTTTGATATTTCTGTTTCAGCCAAGCATAGTATTGCCTAATTCAAAGATCATCTTATCTTCTGTAGAGAATAAACGTCAAGTCTCCAGACAGAATGGGGGGATGGATGCTTGCTCAGATACATACATTTGGAATGGAGATATGAAAGACTAAATTCTTAAACAGACTTTCAACCAATTCTTCCACCTGCCAAATCCCGTTCCTTTGGAGGATTCTGCAATACACATTAGGTTATTTCTCCCTTTTTCCAACTTCCAGCTTAGAATTCAGCTTTCTTGTGCCTGTTAAGTCACTTAACTACCTTTCTTCTGTTTAACAATGTCCAAAATTTTGTCACTTTTGTCTCCTACCTCTTACCTTGTCCTTGTACTGTGTATTTATATCTTCTTTAAATATTCTTTTATTCTTATTGAATGAGATTCTTAAAGAGACAGAAACCAAGTATTTTTGTGTGTTTCTTAATCTGCCATTCTTAGCTATTTATATTGGAAGACAATGCAATCAAAGATCCAATGAGATTTTGGCGGGGGGTGGGGGTGGGGGCTTGCCAAATGATTTAAAGAAATACGCTTATGAAAAAGTCAAGACATTTTTGAGAAAAAATAATAATGGGACTTCTCCCTGCAAGATATTAAAATGTATTTTAAATATATAATCACTAAAATGGAATCATATTGGTAATTACAAACAGACATACAAAGGGAACAAAACACAAAAACCCCCACAGTGAACCAAATATATGAAAGCATTTGGTATATAATAACATAATATTTCAAATTAGTAAGAAAAAGATTAACCCATTGATAACCAGCTAACAAACAATATTAGAATCAATGACTCGCAATTTTCCAATATATGCATATAAATTCACCAGAATAAAGTCTAAGGGTCTCTTTTACTTTCTAGGATCAGATGAGTCACTGGGGGGGACAAAGATTGCAAGAGTATCTTTCAGTATGTGGTAGCAACTGTGCCATTTCTTTGCTCTGCTCTTTTAGTCCTGAAGGTAGCTGGCTTTTCATAAGCCATCCGCTCCCTCCCACACACACACCATAGAAGATCAAATAGCCCTCACCACAGCCCCCAAGGTCACTGAGCTTAGTATTTGGTTCACAGGCCCACACATTGCTAACCCTGTGAGAGGCCCAAGGCTCTTTCTCCAGGGCTCAGGGACCATCTCACTGCTCTGGGAACTCCCAGCCCTTATCCACTCAGTTTACCAACCCTGTTCCTTAATGACTTGACTGCCTCCACATTGCTTGAACCCTCTGAGCCCTGTTCTTGTTTTCTCTGCCTTTTGAAAACAAGGGTCTTTTATCTAACCTTGAACCAAAACACTATAACCACTTCCAGAACAGGAATCCCTGCAGTTGTAGGCATCGAATCTTGATTAATAAACCGTGCCAAAATTGTGCACATTAAGCAATAAGAACACTTATTTTGCTTAGAGGTCTTCAATTTGTAGCTGTTCAAGGGCTAAGGACTGAGATACAGAGTCATCAAGAGATTAGCTAACTCATACTGCTGGTGGCTGACGCTGGTTGTCAGCCAAGAGTCTCAAGCAGAGTGCCAGCAAGCTCCTCATATGGCCAAGGTTTCCTCACAGCATGCCACCTGGGTCCCAAGGGTGAGTGTCCCAAGGAAAGCGAGCCAGTTACAGCTGTATCACAGTACAGGACCTAGCTCCTAGCTTCCGAAGTCATGCAGCATTGCTTCCACTGCATTCTATTTGTTGAGTTAGTCCCAAAGTTCCACTCAAATTCAAGGGAGTAGAAAAGGACTCTACCTCTTGATGGGGGCATGGCATGATTCTGGAGGAACCTGTGGGACTGGATATAGTGCTCTGGTAATTTTTAGAAAATACATAATCTGTCACATCTGGTTTTCTACATTAAAAAGAAGAGGAGGAAGAAAAAATGTCTCTTTATTTGTGTATAAGAAAAATCCACAGGCAAGAGAACATACAGTTAACTTCTCATTTAGGCTACCCTGCCCATCTGTTTTCATGGTTGAAAGGCAAATGCTAATGAATCAATTGCACATCCATTAACTCTGATTTGCTTCAAGGTCATGGATTAGGTCCCTAACTCTAGCCAATCACCTTGAAAATAAATGATACAGCCAACAAGGGCAACCAAAAGCACCCCCACCCACCCAATGGCCACCACTACCATCAAAATAAAAAGAATAGCTTGGTGTAAATCCATTTCCACTAGCACATTAACTATTACAGATACATCAGTAACATCTCTTATGGCTAAAAAAGGGTTGCACATAAATGTGTATTGTGACAGGAGTAGGAAATTATTTTGGTTTTTTTCAAATAAATTGTTTTTACATCACTGCTTCATTGAACTCATTTATAAGCCAGACCATGTTTTTGTTTTTAACTAAATACAAACCATGTTACTGATAAAATGCATCATTATTTGTCTTGGTAACTACATTAGGCTGAATCTTTGTGGAGACACTATTGGTTGGTTTTCTATCATTATTATGTTTAAAATGTGCTTATGAATGGGTAGCAATTCTCTGTTAACTTTTATCTGTAGGAATTGGGAAATCTGTTGAGAGATTTTTGATATACAGAACAAGTGCATTTTGCGTTTCCTTCATATTAAAAAATATAATCTATGTCAACATTCCAGGTTAGCTTTAATATATAGCGTGACAGAAGGTAGCTTCAAAGTGGTTTCTAAAATTCATAGGTAATGCATTTACTTCTGGAGTTGGAACAGGGAGATATGGGTGCAAATCTCATATGAAAGATGGTTTACCAAAAAGCTTGATCTACTTTTACCCTTTCTTTTTCCAAAGATGACTTGAGCTAAGAAGCAAGCTGTGTATAATGTATTGAGATTTTTTTCTTAAGAAATGAACCAGAAAGTAATTTGCTAATGACCTCAGCCCTACTGGGAACCAGAAAATCACCTATTTAATTCCCACATCTGACTTTGATCGATGAAATTTCCTGGAAACTTGTTAGAAATATACATTTTAGGGTTAATTTTATGAATTTAAAATGTCTGGGGTGAAACTCCACATGTTGCAGTTTTAACAATACCTCCAAATGAGACTGATGAAATGGATCCAATAACCTAGACAAAATTTTACTTTGAGTTTTAAAACATTAGTAGTCAGAGAACTCACACTATATGTAAAGCAGATATTAACTTTTTTAGTCCTTATAACAAACTAATGATGCAGGTACTACTATCACAATCTATAAACAAGGAAGCTAACTTGCTAAAGGGATCAAGGTTAAACTCAGGCAGTATGGCTCAGAGTCTTCACCCTGCTGACTTTTGAGATACTTAATCACACACATAAAAATGAAGCATTTAAGGTCATGGAGCTGTAGGATCAAAGACCAATAGCCTGGAGTTTGTCAGCTTCCTTCATTGTAGGTTCAACGCTGCTAAGTTTCTAAAGTAGAGTGGTCATACAGTACCAAGTCCTAGAACCAGGAGGAGATAGTACTGTTCAGTTGTTGGACATCGTAATTCCCATCGTGGCAATCATCTTTATGCTCCATGCTCTCCATGGGAACCGAATGGTGCTCTCCTGTGATCTGTACTTGGCTGGTAGTAATCTGCTCATTGGCAGCTCTTGCCAACTTTGGCCCTGAATGATGAGTGCTGCTTCCCAAAGGACCACAACTACTGCCTGGGGTCCACCTCAGAAGGACTTGTCATCTACCACAGCAATGACTGTCCTTCCAAGGTCTATCACTCCGACCAGGAGTCAGACCACAGCTCTTCAGATACAATCACTGTACAGAACCTAACCTACATCTTTCTGAGACATGATATCCTCAACTTCATGCTAATCCATGTCTCAGAGAACTGAGATCCAGAAATAAGATATGCAGCTCCACAGGCATGTTTTGTGGGGGTCTTCCAGATTCCAAAATCTAGAAGTGGGTTGATGTGTCATACAACTGTACTTATAACTTATATGATCTAAAATAGCCCATTCTTTTTCTGAAATTGAGAACAAGCCAAAAGTAAAAGTTGGAAATATTTTAACACATATGAATAGTTTATGATGCCTTTAAATTAGGCATTTTCGATCTTTGCCTTAAGCAGATGAAATGTGTCAGGTCCCACAATCTGGATTTACAAGTTTATCCCCATGAATTGACTTTACATAAAATATTTATAAACATTAGAGATGTGTTACAGGAGATAAGTTCATGATGGTCTTTTTCAAGCTCATCAAGAGGTGCATTAAGAAACCACAACTTGTTCTTATCTGTGCATGCAGTATGAATAGGTATGGGCCTCAATTTTTCATTCCTAGACATTTGGGTCATACATAATCAATGTGATATTGTGTATTTTCTTGGTTTTGTTGCTTGACTGTACTTAAGTATCACAGGAGGTAACAGAAAGAATGTCAACTATGCATTCTTACAAAGCAATATTTGAAGAGAAAGATGATCTGTCAAGTTTCCACGGTATGTTGGAAAATACTACTGTCCATGGAGGCAGAGCAATCAGGGCACAAATTCAACCCTGAAACTTCCATGTTATTTAGCTTTTTTAGAGCTAAGTACAAGTTTGTGACCTTATTGCCATGCTGGAAAGAATTCCCAGCAGAGAAGCTGACAAATAAATAAAAATCACTGAAGAAAATAAAGTGGTTTCTTAAAAGCACGGATTGAACCTTAGAAAGGAATGGAGCAGGTACATACCAATCTTAACATGTGATTTTTTTAACAGTCTGAATTTTGCATTATATTACTTTATTTTGTTATTTGGGCCATCTGATAAGGTAAACTGAGTGGTTTTAATATTTGCAACAGTGTTAGATGAGTAAAAAGGAGAATTCTTATACTGTGTATGTTAAATATTAAATAAACAGGTTAGAGATTAGTTCAACTAGCCTCTCTTTCCTTCATGGACCCCTTCAAGAGGCCAACAGAAGATGTCTAGCTGCTGTGAATGTCAACTGCCAGTTGAACCAATTAACTCCATGGAAGTAGCACACCCAATTCAAAGAGCATCACATGAGGGTCACTGAGGTGTACCAGAAATACTGAATATTGGTAGAAGGGCTTGAGTGAAGAAAATCTGCTCACATCACGGTGTCCAGGAAGAAGAGAGAGAAGCAAGGAGCTGGGAAGGGAGACAGACCCTTCCAGGTCACACCTCCTATGACCGGGATCTTTTGACCAGTCCCCACCTCCCAGCAAGTCAGCTATATCCACTCCACGATTCAATCACCTTCAAAACTCCACCTATGAGCACATGCGGTCCTCCGAGGACACTGTTGAACTAAACCGTATGAAAGGGAACAGGAGGGAAGGCTGCAGGTGGGTACTTACCCTGTAGGCAGAAATCCACAATGACAAAAAATAAGGAACCTAATGACAAGTTGACTTGAAAGAATTAAGCTCTCTCTGTGATTTTGAGTTTTAAGTTCTCTCTTAAGCTCATTTCTTTTCATTTATATCTACTCAAGTAAATTGACGTTCTGCCAAGCTCAACTGAGCATTATTGCAATCCTTTTCCTCTCTCAGTTCCATGGAGTTTGCCTCTGATGGACATGACTTCCTTCCAGAAGTGCTCCAGGACAGGTTTACACTGGTGTTTCTACTTCTTCTTTGTCCATTTCTTAACTGTTCTACCCCTTTTTTTTTCCTTCCTCAGGGTTCTATATGAAGGCATGCCTCACAGCTTAGTTTGGGGGCCTCTTTTCTTAATATTTACTCTTTTTTAGTTAGTCTCCTTTTACTCTTTGGGCTCCCACTGTTCTACTTCAAGCCTTGCTCAGTTTTTCAAGTGCGGTTAAGATTTAGAAACTCTGTATGCACTTGTTGCACTGGCTCCTAAAATTTTGCATTGTGCTGCTTTCCTTCTATTCTTGTATTATCCCCAGACTCCTAAAACTGTACCTTCACTCAAGCTCCCCAAGTTCCCAAACTTGGGGCTGCTTAAGTCATTTCCTTCTCACTCACCCTCACATCTTACCAGATTCGAACTGCTATAAATCCTGCCCACCCCCAAATCATTGAGGTCTGTGCCACTTATCTGATGCCGCCATAATGATATTGTGTGTTTCATATCAACATTACCTCATGCCTACAGTAAATATGTACATCCCAAGAGAAATATAGGCCTGGTGTACTGGGAATTCAGAAATGACTATTAATTCTTCTAAAATGGATTATTCACATATCTATTCCAGGTAACATAAGGCAAAACAAAACAAAACATAGATTATCAATCCACAAAAAATCACCCAAAAAGCTACTGAAAGACTAGAAAGAATGCTATGTCTTAGGCAGAAGCTAATTAATGTAGAAAGAATATTTACAAAGGACAGGGCTCTTTTTAAAAATAGACCATGTGAAAGTAACAATCAATAATTTCATCATCCCTCCCCTCATCAGTCAATAGATGACAATGACATGGTGGCAGCATAAGCATGTGCATCAGTTTTTCTGGGTGTTTTTGTTGTTGTCTTGTTTTTGAATTGTTTGCAGAGAGCTGGGAAGAGAACTTGTGGTCTCATATTCTAGGCAAGTGCTGTGCAACTGAGCATATCCCTGGCCCTCCAAGTGGTTTGTATAGACTATCTGAATCGGAAGCATCAAAGCATCTGCTAAAGTGCTGTTTTCTAGATCCCAGCTTGTCCTTTTCTTTTGTAGTGGCCTGGAATGTGACTTTTCTACAAGTTCTCCATATGATTCTTATGCATAGAAAAGTCTGAGAGCTGCTTAAAATATAAGGGAAGAAAAAGGCTGGAGAAATTACATCAAAATATTATAAATTACTATTATTTTATTTTTATACTTGTCGATTTCAAATTTTATAATTATATAAGAAATATAATACGTGAATTTAAAACAAAGTTCATAGTATCTCTCCGGAGAGACTACCTTGTATGTTGCCTACATACAACAGGCAATAACTCACAGAGAAATTCTTTCAAATAATTAAGAACATTCTGTAAAAGGAGAAGATATTTAAGGCAGATCCTTTCATATATTTTCAAAACTACTATTGAACTCAAGGGTGACCTAACTAATCTAATCGCTTTTTTTTTAATTCAAGACATTTTCAAAATTCTAGATGTGTAGGAAAAAGATAATAAAGTTATAATACCACTGTTCTTTTTAAAAAACTCAAGTTTTCTTGCTAATAGTTAAGGATACTGATTTATTTAAAACATAACATGTTTCTGCTTCATAACATCTGTATTATTTTACATTTTTATTGGCAACTTTCACTGTACCCTGGTGATTTCTAGAAATCCTCATACTTCCCGGCTGGTCAAAGTTTCCAAAAAATAATAAACAAATGATTATTAACTATGATCTTTTTATTCTACGACCATGTACTCTATAAGAAGTACTTGCAAAAGCTGAACTATTAACTTTGGGGGAAATAAAGTTCATAAACCAGATCTCAACTGCAGAGATATTTTGTGAGGTACATAGACCATCAAGTGTAGACAGCAAAACACCCACTACAAGTGTATTATACCCAGGAGAGAGAGTCAGCATCTGGACTTCCACTAACATGATAAATACTCCTTAAAGAATGTCCATTGTTCACAGAGAAGCTGCTGGCATGGTGAGTGCTGCCTTGTGAAAGCATTTAGCAAAGTGGTGTCGGGAGTAATGGGACAGCTGTGGACACTGAGAAACATCTAGAGAGATTTTAGATGTCATATCTTGGCGAGCATCTAGTGGGAAGAGCCCAGCAAAGCTGCTAAACATCCTACAAAGCACAGGATAACACTCCCTCTGCCCAACACACAAACACAACAAAGAATTTTAAAATCCCAAATGCCAACAGTGCCCAGGTTGAGAAGTCCTGGGCTAGACCCATGGTTCCATATGCTAGTCCGTGCTTCCAGAAAAATCTTAGGTTCTGTCTGTCCCTGCTTCATAATCTTCTGCTTTATTCACCATTGGAAGCTTCAGAGTTCTTATACCATCATAGTAATGGTGATAAATCTTTTAGACACTTTCCTTGACCTATGACCTCTCCTCGGGCCCCTGATGGAACTCTGTCCACCAGGCAGTTCAGATCATTACATGTCACTTTAAATCTCTGTTAGTGTTATTTGCATTGGAATTAAGGATCTTTCCCAGACTCTGACAAGGATATTCTTCTTGTGTGTGAAAACTCTCAGCAAAATCTCCCCAGTGTCCAGCATGGTATCTTGAACATAACTTTGGTCTACCATGATCCCAAACAGATGATGATTCACAAAATATAAAACATAACTGTTTCCCTCAATTACTTATATTTTCAGGAGGAAGATACACACAGGAAATGATAACTTGTAATGTAAAGTAGTACTTAATGACCAGCAGATGTACAATTCAGGCAATAATTACTATAAAGAATTCCTGATGAATGTAAACTCCCTTGGATGCAGGTAAGGCAGAGACTACTTCACAAATGTGAAAACTGAAACATCTGAACGGAGGGGAATGTTTTGTATATACTAAAAAATGAGGCAAGTCATTCCAGGCTTCTGGAAAAGGAGAGTGAAAAGCAAAGCTGGCTTTGTAGAAAAAATTTGCAGAATAGAATCATGGCATGTGAAAGCACATTCATGGGATCCCCTTTTGTATTTCTTATCATATGCATTCTGAAGAGGGGATCGTCATGTTTCAGATGTATCTCCCAAAGGTTCATCCATTGGAAGCTTGGTCCCCAATCTAATGGTACTGACAGGTAGTGGACCCTTTACAAAGTGGAGCCTTTGTGGAGGTGATTAGGTCATAGGAGCCTCACTCTCAGAAGGTATTAATACCTGTCCCTCAGGAGTGAGTTAAGTCTCACACAACTGGTTTCATTGCTGCAAGAGCGAGTTTTTATAAAGCAAGGTTACTCTTTGTGTTTTGGTGTCTTTGCACAAACTCCTTCCTCTTGAACTTCTCTGTCATGTTGTCATGCAGCACAAAGAAGTCAAGAAGATGCTGGTGCTGTGGTCTTGGACTTTCCCACCTGTGTAACTATGAGCTGGAACAAACTTCTCTCCTTTATAAGTCATCCAGTCTCAGGTATTCTGTTACAGCAACACAAAATGGACTATGTCAAGAGAGAAGCAACTGACAGAAAAGCAGTAGTGGAAACCTAAAGATCATCCTTATCCTAGATCACAACACTCCCCGGACTCAGCTCATATCCAGTGATTATCAAATGGAAGGGAACTAAAGGCCTGGACCCCTTGTCTCAGCGCAGGACCATTTTAAAGAGCCACCCCAATGATAAAGATTCCTGACTCATGGCCATTATAGCTCCTCATTCTGTCTAATCCTACTTCTTTTCCTTCTGGGAGCACTTCCCAGGAAATTATTTGCATGAAAATATTCACCTTAAAATCAATTTCCTACAGATTCCAACCTAAGTCTACAGGAGGGAAAAAGGCAAGTCATGCTGCTGGCAATTAGAAAGGATGTGGTCAAGCAGCTTTTAAAACTGTCCCATTTGGGCAATAAGACATTAAGTCCATTTTCTATCAGTAAAGAGTAACTGGGCAACATTTTTTTTATTTATCTCGCCATGTTTTACTCCCACTACTCTTCATAATCCTGGTAAGTTTTCCTACCCGCCCTTTAACAAGACCTGCTCTCAAAGCCTTCATACATGATAGATTATATTCTAAAGTCTCATCTAACAGAAAGTAAGGCTACCATTCAACTTTGAATCAAGCTGGACCAAAGAATCAGCTTACCACTGGAGAGTATTTGGGGAACATCAGGAACTTTCATGGTACTATAGCAGGTCCAACTGTAGCAGAGACCATACCATGAAATCACCAAATGCCATTTTCATGCCCTTCTAAGGCTCAGTGTTATAAATTTCTTAGCCTCCTCCATGATAGATAAAGCATCGGACTGAATTCTGGCCCACACAATGTGGGTGCAAGTGATATCTGCCACTTTTAGGCCTGATGCCCAAACTCCCCTTACGCAGTTCTCCATACTCCTTTTTTTCCTTCTTCTACCACTTGGTAATAGATGACCCAGTTGAATTCTGGGGCCTGAGAGGTACCATGCATGGAACATGGTCCCTGAAAACCAGAATGTAGTCGTGCCTTCCTCTATACCACATTAACTACACTCAGGCTATGCCGCAGAGATTTTTAGGCCACTTGTCACTCCAAATAGTAATGCTTACTTTAACACACTGACTCTGGCTCCATTTCAATGCAACTATAAGAAATAAATCTGTCAGAAATTTCCTGAATGTTTTAGGAGCCTTGGCTTAGTGAAGCCCTGCATATAACAGTATCCTAGAGAATTTGAGAAAAAGAAAAGACTTCTATGCTATTATAGGCAGAGCAAGTGGAGATAATTTCATCAAAGGCATAACCACTTACAAACCAACAAATAACTGGCACCCTCTTTAGCTTGGGAAATATAAATGGATCATGTAATTGTATTCACCTATACACATTATATACACCATTGCTGTGTGTTAATGTGTTTTCATTTGTTTCAAAAACAAAATATCCTGCCAGCATGCTCTGAGTAAACACACTCTTAGCAAAAATGATGAACAATGTCTGAGAACAGGAAAAGAAAATTTGAGGAAAACAGAATAAGATTTTCACTTGAAATGAAAAATTGGAAAATATATAAGGTTAGTTAGATAAATATGGAAATTATACAAACCAAAAATTTAAGAAATGTGTATTTTAAAGGCCAAGAAAAACAAAACATGCTGAATATTAGCTCACTGCTACCCTGCTTTCTACAAGCCTCTATTCCATATTTGGAAGAGAAAACAACCAAGTGAAACAAGATGACTTGCTTTTCTCTATTAAGTGATTATTTTTTATTATGTTGAGGGGTTTGGCTATGTTTCAGTTCTCTGGAGAAAGTCTGTTTTAAAAAGAAAGTTAGATTTCTATCTTTGAAACAGTCTTCACAAAGGGCTCAAATTTGAAGTAATAAGAAACTTTGGTTTCAAACCCAGAAATGCATCTGATTTTATTTTATTTTAAATTTTATTCTCAAGGAGCACATTACATATTTTAAGTCATTTTGGAAGGGAGCTTCCAACAATCTCTCAATTCATAGGAATATTTGCTAGACTGCTACATTTTCATCTACTTACTAATGTCTGAATGCTGCCAACACTCATCGCTGGTTCAATCCACTGTATATTTGTGCATGCGTGCGTGTATATGTGTGTGTGTGTGTGTGTACATTAGAGGCTTTACATGTCTTCCAATTAGCAATCCCACACTGACACAGGGAAAAATGCATTAGACAAGTTAAGACACAATATTCAAATAGCTGCATATATTCATACTCAAGCTTATATTTCTGGTAGTAGATGTATGGTGGCCTATAAACATAGCATTCTGATAAATTCTGTTTATTTCTGACTGGAGAGGATTTTTAGTATCATTTAAATATCATTGAGAATCAAATTGGATGCATACAATTATACATTTCTGATGACTGGAAAAATTTGTTCATAGACTGGATGCTGGCTGCATACATCTCAAATCCTGCTTTTCCTCCACTAAGCACACTTTGGTGCCACAGTACAATGGGGTGCACTCATAGCCTAAGGGTATCTCTGGCACTGTGCCTCAGGTTATAACACAGGGTGGCTCAGCACAGTGGGCAGAGTTCATGGAAGCCATTCCTGCACTCAAACAACTAGTGAAAGCATATACAGAAAAGTCTAGTAATAGAGTCCACCAATGAATTTTGGGGGTATCAAAGCACACATCTCTGATGGGAATTTTAAATCTGTACCTTTCACCTATGAGTAAAGAGAACTGAAAGTTAGCATTTTATCCTGAACTCAACTTTGCCTTTGCTAGATATCCAAAAGCCCATCATCTCAAACATCTACCACCACACATAATGCAGGGGATTTTGAATGAGATGAGACAGCAGTCGTGGCCAAATTGTGGTTAAATAACCTCACTTCTGCAAATTTTACAAAAACAAATGAACATTTGAAAACATCCCAGGGGCTCCCCCTAACATTCTGGAAAGAGACCCATCCAGTGGCAGGTTCACAGGCTTAAGCTTCATCAGCTTTAGGATGGGTTTCCTTTGTTAAAAAATTTGTAGTATGGAAATTTGAAAACATATAGGGAAGTCAAGAAAATATATAAAAGTCACAATTAACGCATGACTCAGTCCCAACAACTACCAGTCCAGAGTCTGCCATATTTCCTCCATGCCTCTACCCACTTTTTTCTCTCTTCCCCATCCTGGAATTATTTTGAAGCAAACCCTACACTACACTTACTATTTCCTTCATTTTTTTTTTTTTTTTTGGTATCGGCACTCGAACTCCGGACCTTGCACTTACGAGGCAGGCGCCAGAACCACTGAGCTAAATCCCTAGCCCTGTTGTTTTTTGAGACAGGGTCTCGCTATGTAGTTCAGGCTGGCCTTGAACTTACTATGTAATCCCAGGCTGGCCCTGATTTCACAGTGATCCTCCCGCCTCAGCCTCCCAAGTGCTGGGATTACAGGTGTGCACCACCATGCCCGACCAAGTTTATAGTATTTCTTGTGTGAGGTTTTATGCCACATATATCAGTGGCCATAATTAAAATGAATATTTGTTTTGACTCCTGCAAAAGGAATTATATTTATTTCTACTATTTTCTTAACAGAGACAGAGTCTATACAACACTACTCATTTTTAACATTTACAATAGAGACGAGATTTTATATGAACTGACAATGACCTTTTTCCTTCACAACAGAGCTGTGAATTAACTTCTGCTACATGAATTCTCATATGTTCCATTTTCTCATTGCTAATAAGTCATTAATCAATCATCATACATATATCCAAATACACACAAAAAGACACATGTGATTTTTCATCCTATATCACATTCTTCTAGCCTAAGCCAAACTAGATTTTTCAATCAATAGTAAAAGTCTGTAAGTAAGGTATTACAAAAAAGAACTAGGAAAAATACATGGAAGTCATCTAACATATGTTAACATATGTTAAATCTAACATATATTAAGAGAACCCAGGCCACAGCCCATTTCACACATGTACAGACTTTTATATCATGTTATAATTATAGGTCATGCCATTTTAATATATCATAGAGCATGCTTAAAACAAAAGTACTTTAAAATCTCATTGTGAGCATTTTAGTCAAAGTTGAAAGAATTTAAGTTTGGTGGCTTTAGTTCAAGGAGAAATTTACAAGATTTTACTAATTTCACTGATAAAACACAGCCTGTTGAGACATGCCTCCTTGGGGAATTTTCCTGTAGAGTCATAAAGGCTCTAGCAAGAGAAAAATATTATATGCATGCATTAGAAAGTGTTGGTATATGCCTTGCCTCAAGAATTTCTCTAATACTAAAGAGCATGATAAATTCCTTCATAATTTCAGAGTCCATATTAGGCCAGAATCCAAGGGTTCTGGGGAAAAGCTACCCTCATGGAACTTACAATCTACTGAAATAGACAATTACATGAGGAGACACAATATAATGCTGCACGTACGATAACTGAGGAGTTACACAGATTTTGTAATTCAAAGAAAAGGAGATGAAGCCAGGGACAACATGGGACATGATGTTTAAACTGAGGCTCGGTACTCTTTTTGGTGAGATTTCATTGTATTCAAAGGATAGTTCTGTGCAGAGTGGAGGAGAATGTGGGGAGATAATCTTGGGGTAGGAGAATGATTGCCACTGATAAAGGCAAGAGGAGGTAGCACCCTGAAATAGGGCAATGGCAAGGAAAAGGGCAGATATGGATGGATTCAAGACTTACTTCATAATCAGCATCCATGGGTTTCAGTCATGAAGTGGTGTGTGGAGGAAGAAAACAGGGAGAGTAGGGCCTACGTCTCAGAATGGAAGGTGGCAATAATTGTTTCCTGAAGCTGGACAAGGAGTTGACCTATTTGGTTTCTAGATTTCCATTTCAGTTCATTCTCTAGAGACAGAAAAACAACTCAAATTAGAGCTTGGCCTTGCAATTCATAAAATTTTTAAGAATGTCTGTAAGTGGTGTAATTATTGCTATAATTTAATGGGACTGCTTTCTGCCTTAAAGTTGAGATTCAAGCATACCTTCTGCATGTTTAAAATGCTAATTGAATTACCTCTGACTTTAGTTTATCCTCCTTAAGTACAAACTCTTAAGTTAGGCAAAAGAGTTCACAGTTTTGTTGTATCATAGTTAACTACCTTTTTTATAAGCAAGGATTTTTCTACAAAAATAAACAGAAGCATACAGACCTAAACCCATAAATAATGTGCGCTAGTACTTTAAAGAGCCACGTATTTGCACAACAACCAGGAAAGCTTTCCTAAAAGGGACCAGGTCCTGGGAATTCTCTCTAAAAGTGATTTATTTCTGTCAGCATTCTTCTTCAGTTCAAACATATGCATTCACATATATTTAAATTCCTCCAGATATTTAACTTTAAAGGTTTCCTTCTGATGTACTGGGTAAATATCTTTAGCAAAGAGGCAATAAAATATATTAAGGCAGCTTTACTCTTTGAATCTAACTTTCATGTACAAATCTTCCTCTAAACACCTAAAGATTATACAATAATATTCTTTTGAGGTATTTCTTATAAGTTTTATATGTTTGTATATATTATATATATTACAAATTACTGAAATATCTAATTTCTCTTGAATTTTTTTCTGTGAGAAGAGTTCTCAGCTTTTTGACAATGTAGACTTTTTGTAAATGAATTTATACAACCAAATTTAACATTTATTAAATGCCTACTCTGTATAGATAGATATGCTAGTGTATATCAATGTGTATTATTACCATAAGTCTAAGTAACCTCAGGGCCACAAGAGGAAGATTTATGTGACCATTTTATACCGCTCTAGTTCATTAAGGATACAACAAAGAATGAAACTGTTCACAAAGCTTTGTCCCTGGTGAATCACAGCAGGATTTATCCATTCTCCAGTCTTGATAATCTATTCTCCATAGAATCTGATAATCATCCTCAACAAAAAGATATTGTGCCTGGCTCTTAGTATAAGTCAAGTTATTTCACATCCCAGGTTTTTAGTGAGTGCCCAGAAAGTTTTCACGTTATTTATATTTTCTGTAAAATAATCTTTAGTTCCAAGTAAGAGGTAACTTTGCATTTAATGATGTAAATGCACATTGGGATATATATCCTATCATATTAGTATATTATCCCAAATACACAAATCTCATTCGTTAGTTTAATGCAAAGCTTTACTTTTTCCTCACTTATAACTTACAGAAAGACATGTTGAACAAGTTAGTTATGTCAATACATGTCTGTTAAGCCCATGAGCTGAATTCCAAAAGGACTGGAAGAATTTTTTAAGTGCTCTGCTTACACTGTGGCATTAACATTGCTGACCCAATTAAAAACATACACGGATAGTGCTGCGTTTGTAACATTCTATATGATTTCAATGACAAGGTATTCTAAAAGGGAGCCAAAATCCCCAAATTTGTGTTCTGATGTTTCAGACATGTTTCTTTTTGGCAGAGTGAGTGTGATTCTTCAGCTAACCAGAGATTGATCTCCCTGTAAACCTGCTTTGGGATACCCTCAGCATAAGAAAGGCCCACACATTGTCCAAAACACAGTGAGTTTCTTGTAGTTGTTCTTCAAAGTTTAGGGTACCAGGGAGTCTTGCCAGTGAAGACAGGTTCAAACAAAGAGAAGCAGCCTGACAGCTGTGCTCACTTGACCTTGTGAATTTCAGCAGGCAGCCCTCCACACACCGAATGGCTGCTTCCCAAGGCAGTGCTTTGCCCCCCCCCTTTTATTACTCGATGAGATATCACAGACACACATTCTTTTCTGGTTGAAGGGCTTCTTCCTCAGCTCCTGCTTCATCTTTTTCTTTATTCAGCTCCAAACCTTTCAGCTCCACTTCTTTCCTCTTAAGTCCAGTTCCATACCTGCACTGTGGACAGATTTAGACGTTTGGATATCTGGCACTCTGTCTTCAATATGGTTTAAACTCACTTTCAGGGGCTTGTGCCTAGGGTTAGTTCTCTATCTGAGCTCTGGTCTCCAGGTGCTCGCTGCTTGGCCAGTGCATCCACCACCCTCAACCTGCCTCATCCAGAGCGCAGCAATATTTGGGACTGTATCCTTTGAAGGTACTGCAGTGGTCAGTTGGGACAGACTTGAGGATGTTTCAGTCACCAACTGCTCCAAGTTCCCTGGGCTCTGATGCAAAGGTTTAACTCTGGTTTGTTCTACATGCCCACCATGGGCCAGCTGGACTGCTTCAAATCACCTTTACCTGGAGGTTCCTCGTCTTGGAACATCGCTGGTTACCAGGTATGAAAAAGGATGCATGGTGCACTGCAAACCACCTCTTAAAATTGTGCCAGAAATGATAGTCACAATTCATTGGCCAATACAAGTCACATGGCCATGCTTCATTTCAAAGGGTTACAAAGGTACAATTCTTCCCAAAGCATAAGATCTGAAGACAGTCCTGATAAGTTTAATAGTTATCACTGTCACCAATTTCTACATCATTATTTTGAGACCTTTTTGTTCATGGAACTGAAATATTGACTACACTCTTAGTTGACTATATCTGCTAATGGTCACAAATACTTGGAGAAAGCTTCAACTTAAGATTTAATTAGGATATATCCAAGAGGAAGAGATGACAATCATAAATATCTATGCACTAAACACTAGTGCACCCAACTATATAAAACAAATACTAACGGACATGAAAAGTCATATATGCACTAATACAATTGTAGAGGGGGACCTCAATACCCCACTGTCACAAATAGATAGATCA
This sequence comes from Heterocephalus glaber, assembly GCF_053883595.1. NCBI lineage: Eukaryota > Metazoa > Chordata > Mammalia > Rodentia > Bathyergidae > Heterocephalus > Heterocephalus glaber. Next base: position 19,701,596 of record NW_028258369.1, on the reverse strand, counting down.
ACTAGACTAAAAATAAGTAATGAAATACTAGAACTCAATCGAACTCTTGAACAAATGAACTTAACAGATGTTTATAGAGTCTTCCACCCCACAAAATCAGAATACACATTCTTCTCAGCTGCACAAGGGTCCTTCTCCAAAATAGACCACATACTCACACATAGAACATGTTTAAGGAAGTGGAAAGGAATTGAACTTATCCCCTGTGTATTATCAGACCATAGTGCAATGAAACTGGAGATCCATAGCAAAAGAAACTCAAAAAATTTCATAAACACGTGGAAATTGAACAACACACTTCTGAATAACCAATGGGTCATAGAGGAAATTAAAGAAGAAATCAGACAGTTCCTTCAATTAAATGACAATGACAATACAACATATCAGAATCTATGGGACACAATGAAAGCAGTCTTACGAGGGAAATTCATAGCAGTGAATATGCATATTAGGAAAACAGAATGAGCCCAATTAAACAACCTGATGCTGAACCTCAAGCTTCTAGAAAAAAAAGAGCAGGACAACCCCAAAGCTCATACAAGGGAGGAAATTATAAAGATCAGGGCAGAAATCAATGCAATGGAGACTAAGAGAACAATACAAAAAATCAATGAAGCCAAGAGTTGGTTCTTCGAAAGAATCCACAAAATTGACAAACCTTTAGCCAAGCTTGTCAGAAAAAGGAAAGAAAAGGCCCAAATCCATGCAATTAGGAATGAAAAGGGTGAAATTACAACAGATCCAGCAGAAATCCAGAGGATCATCAATACCTACTTCCAGAACCTATACGCCAATAAGATGGACAACACAGAAGAAATGGACAGATTCCTAGATACATATGAATTACCAAAGTTGAACAAAGAAGGCCTAAAAATTCTGAACAACCCAATATCAATCAATGAAATTGAAAATGTAATTAAAAACTTATCAACTAAGAAAAGCCCAGGCCCTGATGGCTTCACTGCTGAATTCTACAAGACATTTAGAGAGGAACTGCTGCCACTACTGTTTAAACTCTTCAGTGAAATTGAAAGGGAAGCAGTACTCCCAAATTCATTCCTGGAAGCAAGCATCACCTTGATCCCCAAAGGAGAGAAAGACCCAACCGAAAAAGAGAACTATAGGCCAATCTCACTAATGAACATAGATGCAAAAATCCTTAATAAGATAATGACAAACAGAATGCAGAAGTTCATCAAGAAGATCACACACCCTGATCAAGTGGGATTCATCCCAGGGATGCAGGGATGGTTCAATACACAAAAATCAATGTAATACACTATATCAATAGAGCCAAGGACAAAAACCATATGATTATCTCCATAGATGCAGAAAGAGCATTTGACAAAATCCAACATGCATTTATGATAAAAACCCTACAAAAAATTGGAATAGATGGTGTCTACCTCAAACTGATAGAAGCCATCTATGAAAAACCAACAGCCAATATCATACTAAATGGTCAAAAACTGAAATCCTTTACACTAAAATCAGGAACAAGACAAGGATGTCCACTATCACCACTCTTGTTCAATATAGTTAGGGAAACATTAGCCACGGCAATTAGACAAGAGAAAGAAATAAAAGGAATAAAGATAGGTAATGAAGAAGTCAAATTGTCATTATTTGTAGATGACATGATACTCTATATAGAAGACCCCAAGAACTCCACCAAAAGTCTTCTAGACTTAATAACCAAATTCAGTCAAGTAGCTGGTTACAAGGTCAACACACAAAAATCAATAGCTTTCCTCTACACCAATGACAGACTCACTGAGAAATAAGGCAAATAATTCCTTTCACAATAGCATCCAAAAAACTGAAATACCTAGGAATCATCCTAACAAAAGAAATCAAAGACCTCTTCTCTGAAAACTATGGCACTCTGAAAAGAGAGATTGAAGACGATATCAGAAAATGGACAGACATCCCCTGCTCCTGGGTAGGAAGGATTAATATAGTGAAAATGGCCATACTTCCAAAACTGCTATATAGATTTAATGCAATTCCAATTGAGATCCCAGCAGCATACTTCATGGACCTTGAGAAAACAATCCAAAAATTCATTTGGAACAAGAAGAGACCCAGAATAGCAAAAGCAATTCTAGGTAACAGAGACATGGCAGGGGGTATCACAATCCCCAACCTGCAACTCTACTACAAAGCTACTGTGATAAAAACAGCATGGTACTGGCAAAGAAACAGACTTGAGGATCAGTGGAACAGATTAGAAGATGCAGAAACAATGCCAGACACACTCAGGCATCTCATCTTCGATAAAGGAGCCAAACACCCTCACTGGAGGAAAGATAGCCTCTTTAATAAATGGTGCTGGAAAAATCGGGCTTCAACTTGCCAAAGATTAAAACTAGACCTGTATCTCTCACCATGGTCTAAACTAAAATCAAAATGGATTAAAGCTGTAAATATTAAAATAGAAACTCTGAACCAGTTGGAACAGAGGTTAGGTAGAACCCTTGAAGACATCGGTGTAGGAAAAGATTTTATGAACAAAACCTCAGTTGCCCGTGAACTAACACAAACAATCAACAAGTGGGGTCTCTTCTTACTAAAAGGCTTCTGCACAGCAAGAGAAACCACCAGCAGTGTGAAGAGACAACCCACAAGTTGGGAAAAAATCTTCACCTGCTCTTCCTCAGACAAAGGTCTACTATCTCGAATCTATAAAGAACTTAAAAAGATCAGACCTCCCAAATTTAAAGACCCATTCCAAAAATGGGCATCTGAAATGAACAGACATTTCTCAGACAAAGAAGTAGAAATAGCAAATAAATACATGAGAAAATGTTCAACATCACTGGTTATTCGAGAGATGCAAATGAAAACAACGCTGAGATTCCACTTCACTCCAGAAAGAATGGCTGCTATCATGAAATCAACCAATAACAAATGCTCGGGGGGCTGTGGGGAAAGAGGAACCCTGCTCCACTGCTGGTGGGAGTGTAGACTGCTGTAACCACTGTGGAAATCAGTATGGAGATACCTCAAAGAACTAGGACTGGAAGTCCCATTTGACCCTGCTATTCCACTGCTGGGGATCTTCCCCAAAGAATTAAAAGTATCATACCACAGTGATATATGTGTGCCCATGTTCATAGCAGCACAGTTTGTAATAGCTAAAACTTGGAAACAGCCCAAATGCCCATCAACTTGAGACTGGATCAAGAAAATGTGTTTTTTTATAAAATGGAGTACTACTCAGCCATAAAAAATGAGAAATTGGAGACATTTATAGCTAAGTGGATGCACATTGAGGCAATACTCTTAAGTGAAATAAATAGGACACACATGAATAAATTCCAAACAGTTTCTCTGGTGTGAGAAACTGAAAGTGTAAATAAGGACTAAATGTATAAAAGGTAATGTGAAATAGGAAGAAAAGGGGCAAATGGGAAGGAAGTGGGAGGGCTAGGGGAAAGGATAGAAGGGAATGGGATTAATAGGAGAAAATGGAAAAATAGGAACAAAATTTTTGTAAATAGGGAGGACTGGAGGGGTTGAAGGGAGGGCTGGGCAAGGGTGAAAAATAAGAACCAAGAGAGTCTATGTAAAGGTGCAAATTTCCAATGATGAATGTCATTATATTGTGTACCTAAAATGTACCAATGATTAGAATGAATAATCGATAATGCAAAATAGGAAGAAAAAGTCCAAAGGGGTAGGGGTAGTGGGAGGGGCAGGGGAAAGGAAAGAAGGGAAAGGAAAAATGATGAGAAATGGAAAAAATGGAAATAAAGTCTTTGTAAATAGGGAAAGGAGGGCTAGGAATGAGGAAAAAATAAGAACCAAGATGCATTATGTAAAGGTACAATTCCCAATGAGAAATGTAATTGTGTTGTATACCTACAATGTACCAATAAAAGAATTTAATACAAAAAAAAAAAAAGATACTGACTCAGAAGAAGCAAAGCCTTGATAGAAAAGCTTTTTCAGCCGGGGATTTAACTCAGTGGTTTCGCCGCCTGTTGTGCAAGTACAAGGATACGAGTTCGATCCCCGGTACCAAAAAAAAAAAAAAGAAAAGAAAAGCTTTTTCTATTAGGAGTACTGTTCATAGTAGTAATATATTATTATTAATAACAACTAATATTTCATTTATCAGAAATTTGCTATACACCAGGCATACCTTTAAATATTTTACATTTATTAATTCATTTCATGTCCAGCAAGTCCCATTTATTCCCATTTTAGAAAGAAGGAAACTGAGTAACAGTGATGTTTGTAATATGCTCAGGGTCAATAGCTATCTGGGTTTATTAGTTACTAATTTAACCTTTAAAGTTTTTAACATAAATGTATAATATAATTTGGTTCTTTGGGTAACTGCAGGGTTTCTACACTGGGTTAATGTGGACCTCTTTGCCTGTTATACTTAAAGCCATGTCTGAATTTATCTTTCTTTATAGGCAGGTATTATTCCATTATGTATAGATACCACATTTTCCTTATTCATTCATCTGTTGATGGACATATGGGCCGCTTCCAAGATTTAGCTAGGAAAATGGATACACATTGAAAACATAATGTTAAGTGAAATGAGTCAGACACACAAGCTTAAATATGATATGGTTTCTCTCATTTGAGTTATCCATAGTACATACAATTAAACAGCAAAATAAAAGATTGATAAAAGGAAACAGGGAGATAGGGTTTTTACAAATTGAAAGGGGACCAAGAGACCAAGGTTGGTGTGGAACACAGGGGAAGGGGACATAAAAAGAGCTATGATGTGTCAGTACATGTATCAACTCCCCACAATGAATGTAATCATTATATGGTCCAAACAGGAACTACAAAAATAATAACAATAATAATGAAAATGAGAAAAGGGAATGAGAAGGAGGGAGGGAGATGATGGGGAGGGGAAGGAGAATAACAAGAATCAAGATATGTTAACTACATGTACCCACTCCCTAAGATGAATGCAAACATCATGTACTGCAAACATGTACTAATAAAATTAATTAATTAATTATTTTTAAAAAGCCATGTCTGTTTCTAGGCTTAGAAACATTCTTCTTCTAGGCACATTTTGGGAAGGAATAGAGTGGGTAAAAACATGCAGGACTTCTGTTTCAGGCTAGAATATAGAAAGTTACAAGACAGTATCATTCTAATTGTAACCACCCAAACAAAGCTAAAACTACAAAATTAAAGGTTTAGAAAATCCATCTGAAAATGGAGGAGGCAAAGAAACTTAATTGAACAAATTTCCAGGAAACAATGAGCCCTCATAGGTGAGAAGAGAGCCTTAAATGTCTTATTCTGAGCAGAATTGTGGATGGAGGAAAAAAAAATCTACCCTAGAAGAAGGGGATAAGGAGCAAGTAGGCAAAAATTTAATGAAAGTTTGGCGGTCACATGTGGTCTGGCAGGACAGATGGGAAGGCTAAGGAGTACAGCCACACAGCAAGTCTGCAATGACCCATCATATCATTCCTACAGATCGGCAGTAGGTGCACAGCGCATTGTTCCAAAGCCTGTGATGGACAGGAAAGGACTTCCCCCTGAGATGATTAGGACTTTCCCAAGTGCAAAGCAACCAACTCAAAAAGCAGAACTAAGGAAAGTGGATCTGAGGCACTCTGAACCCTGAGGTACTGAAGGCCTAGGGATTGCCAGATAAGCTGAGAGAAATCTGTGACATTTCCATAACTCAACAATACAAAAGCAAGCAATGCAATAAAATGGGTGCAAGAGTTGCTTGAACAAACCCTTCACCAAAAGAGATTAATTAGAGGTATATAAGAATACTTTATTAGCTACTAGGAAATGCAAATTAAACCAAAACTTAAAAGGCTGACAGTGTCAAGTATCAGTGAGGATTGAGAACAACTACAACTCTCATACATTTATAGTCAGGGTCTAAAATAATAATACAACTTTTGACAAATGTTGGGCACTTGCTAACAGTTAAACATACACTGTCCTCTGACCCTGAGGTTCTACTCCCAGGTAATTACCCAAGTGAATAAAATTGTGTATGTTCATGTAACCAAGTACTACTCTGCACCTTAAAAAATATGAGTTACTGATATGTCCTCAAATAGGGATAATTCTCAAAAATGTTATGCTGCATGAAAGAAGCCAAAAACAAAGCACATATGCATAAATTCATTAATATGAAGTTATAGAATAGGAAACACCCTATATGATGATGGAAATCCAAGCAGTAGTTGAACTGACTAGAAAGGGGCACGAAGGAACTTTCTAGGATGATAGAAATTATGTTTATTTTGTGTGGATTATTAACACAGATATTTGTCCAAACGTAACTGAAATAAAAATGTGTATCATTGAAGCACACTCTTAAGTGAAATCTATAGGTCACACATATGTAAATACCAAATAGTTTCTCTGGTGTGAAAAACCAAAAGTGTAAATAAGGATCAAAATGTATAATTGATAATGTGAAATAGGAAGAAAAGGTCTAACGGAGTAGGGGAAGTGGGAGGGGTAGGGGAAAGAAAAGAAGGGAAAAGAAAAAATATGAGAAAAGGAAAAAATGGAAACAAAGTCTTTGTAAATAGGGAAGGGTGGAGGGGGTGAAGGGAAGGCAGGGGAATGGGGAAAAAATAAGAACCAAGATACATCATGTAAAGGTACAAGATCCCAATGCTGAATGTAACTGTATTGTATACCTAAAATGTACCAATAAACTTAATGGAAAAAAATTAAAATGTGTATAATTTATTGCAGTGGAATTATACCTCAATTTAAAAATGTACAAAAAGTCAAGTGTCATCAATTCCAAATATTGAGAATAAATCAGCTGCAACTTCAGTCTGTGGTGCAAGAGTTAACCGCTGGGTCCCACAGGCCATCCAAGGTTAATGTAAAAAATCATGTTACTTTGCTTATTCATAGCATTCAACTGTCAGGTGAAGACATGACAGGACTTGCTATAGAAAGGGCACAATCCCACATCTGATGAGCGAGCTTCTCCTTTCATCTTTCTCTAGCCATACTGATTCACCCAAAACTTGCTGATGTGTCTTTACCATAATTGCTTAGTGTCAGTTATAATTGTTTAGGGTCAGCAGTTAAAGCACTGGGGATTCCCAATCTAACCACACAGAGCTTATCAATTGCATGGCTTGCTAGAGTTCTACTATGAACTGCTCCGCAGCTCCGTCATTGCTATTTCTGATTTTAAATTCTCTCTTCAAGCCTGTGTGAACACTTCGTGTGAGGCTCCTGGGACATGCTCGATGCCCACTAAGTGAGAAAAAGCATATCTTTTAGTCTTAACACTGCCTAAAATAGCACTTCTCATACTTCAAAATGTGTATACAAATCACTGGGGAATCTTGTTAAAATGAAGATCTTGATTCACTTGGTCTGGAGCTGAGCCCTCCTTCTGTGAACACAGAAGTACCTGATACCCACAGAGTAAACCCAAATTTCTGTTATCAAAAGAAGGGGAAAAAATCACTATTGAACAGCCAAACAAGTAAATCTGCTATAATAATTAAAGAGTCGGTCTATAGTAGACTCCAGTTGTCTGTGTTTCTAACAAGCTCCTGGGGTCACTCTTTCAGAACTACTGGCTGAGAGTTAATACGTGAACCATGAACCCAAGTGATGGCATAGGTCAGTTTTTGAACCCCACCAGCAAACTCAAGCTCAGTCCAAGCCACTGACATTGGCGAGCTGAGCTATTAGATGTACAGTATTTCTGAATAGTTTCAGATTATTTCCAGGTTTCAGAACTTCAGATGGAAGACTTCATTTGGGGACAGATCGTTTCAGGTAGGCTTGAAAGGGGAATAAAGCCAGCTAGCAAAACAAGCCAACTATCCAATATCTCACCTGCCAACTAACAAAGGGCCAGTGAAATAACAAACATTCAAATTCTACGTTTTTAAGAGTTTACAAGTATCTCAAATAAATCATGGTTCTTTTGCTCTTATGCCTGATAAAACCATTTAAACAGAGACCCCAAGAATTTAAGGCTCTTTTGTTTCTTTGCCAAAGGACAATTCTCCTTGATTGGGCTCTATCACAAAATTCAAGAGCATGGCCCAGACAAACTGGCTAGACAAGCCTGCTGTCAACTACTTTGCCAACAATGGACCAAAGAACTGGATTAGAAAAAACTTTTTCTGTAATTCGATGCAACAGATTTTTCAAAACAATATTTTAATTTGCATACCAAGCCAAATTCTCTCTCAGAGGAGGGACAGAATGCATTCCATTGTGTAAGACAATACTCATTCATTCCTGCACAGTGATGTCAGTACTCAGCAAGCAATGCTTTCTGAGATCCTTTTCCTTGCCTTTAAAGTTCCCGTTATAAAATTTTAAGCACTTCAGAATCAAGCAAGATGTTGCAAATACTTCTGTTATCGTTTTTGTAAAACCAGAAGAAATGAGGCTGTCACCAACTGCCTCATGCACAATTATTTAATGACTTTTCCCTCTTGGTATGAACAGGATTTCTGAAATCTATTTTGCCTCCCACGATTTTCTTCTCATAGGAATACTAATTTGGATAGCTTATTTTTGCCAACTTTGAACATTCAGAGAGCAGTGTCATTGTTTGCTAAAATGATAGGAGGCATTTCAGGGTTGTAAGACTGAATCCTGGTAGGAATTCTGAGGTTAATAGGAAACACACTGAACATTTTCTTAGCTAGGGGAATACTCTGGCAGAGGGAAGATTAAGGACAAAATACACTGCAACACATACGTGATATATAATGGCCGGAAGTGCTATAGTACAGCAGGGAGATTTTGCATGAACTTGTTCTTATGACTACTTCCAAAAATATTAAGAGAAAACACAATCTGTCTACCTACTTATTTGCATACATGCTTCAAAATTTGAAAAATATATTTAAAAACTGGTTTTCCATTTCAACTTTAACCATGTGCTAATTATTTTTAGTGTACAAAGCTTGAAAACAATGAAGAAATGAAAACAGAGTACCAAACCAGCCTAAATTCACAATTTAACAGCTGATTCCAAATTTTAAAAAAATAATAAAATTGAAATACTCTTGATTTTTCTCATGTTCCATTTCCTTCTTTAAGGAAATTTCCAGTACATCAGTTTATACTTTTATTATATATATATATATATATATATATATATATTCTCAAACAATATAGAACAGCATCTTGTACATTTTTAATATGTGCATAAATACTGTTGCAAATAGTACTTACAATACTGCAACTAGAATTTTTCATTAAGTGCTCTACTTTTGAGCCTATCTATTTTGAGACAGATAGGTCTAGATAATTTTTAATGGTGGTATAACATTCCATTCTATGAATGCACTAAAATTTATCTTTTAGTCAGTTGATTAAATCTTCAGGTGCTTTCCATTTTTCCGGATTACAAACAGCATTGCGACCAAGAGTCTTGTCCATGTTTTCTGGAAGAGTTTTTCTTGGGACTGTCTCAAGTACAGAATGGTTGGGTGACATCTGCACATTTTCATCTGCGCTAGAATATCATCAAAATGCTCTCTCAAGAGGTGAGAGCAATTGGTATCCCAATGGGCAGCATTGATAGTTTCTGTTTTCCTTTCTTGTCAAAACTCCAACTGTGTCATCCTTGTTATTCCCCTCATCCAAGAGTTCCTGGGAAACAACTGAGGTGAGTTTTCTCTGCACACCTGGAATGATGCTACAGTGGACATCTCTCACCTCTGCCCAGCAGCAACCGTCTTTCTAGAAATATTGCACCTTTTTTCTAAAGAGAACAGTCCTCCTTCCCACAGAGTGACATTGTTAGGCACATAGCCATGAAAGAACCTTTCCCTGGGCACTGTGATCAACTGAGAGTGTGAGATCAGAGTACGGCCAGTCAGAATTTCTTTCCAGGGAAAATATGTCCAACAGGAGAGAAAATCTCTCCCTTATTTAAAGAACTCAAGGAGTGGTACCAGGTTGTCTTTGCCCACTAAAGATGAAGTGAGGGACAGGATAGAGGAATTGAGATTATAGAAATTCTCCTAGGCATATATCCCAAAGGATGGAAAACAAGGGCTCAAACAGATATTTATATGCTGATGTTCATTTCAACATTATTCATAATAGCCAAAAGATGGAATCATCTAAAATGTCCATAAAAATAAACTACTAATATATGCTGTGACATAGATGAGCTTTAAAAATATTATGTCAAGCTAAATAGGCCAGACTAAAAAATGACAAGTATTGCTTCATTCCAATTAAATGAAATATTCAGCCTAGGCAAATTCATAAAGATAGAAAGTAGATTAGAAGTTACCAAGGACTGAGGAGAGTGGGAGAATGGTAGTTATTGTTTGATGGTTCCACAGCATTGTTAATGTAATCAAAGCCATTAAATTATACACTAAAAATGGCCAAAATGACATTCATGTTACATATATTATTATTACAGTAAACAGTTTTAAAACCACAGGACCAGTGAGAGTTAAACAGGAAAAGATTATACAGGCAACTATGTAGACAGACCCACACTCATGCACACATATATATTTCCTTATGATATCATTTGGCTCCCTGGATCTTACCATGTCTGAAATCAACACTAATTCTTTTAACTTTTAGTTACATCACCCAATATATTTTTTCTTTATCTGTTTTGGATTGACTTTCTATCACTAGGAACTGAAATAATTCTAGGTCGTATAATAGTATATAGTCAAGATGAAAAAGAAGTATGATGTTTGCAGGAAATCAAATCTTATTCTAATCATGTGTGTTTATGTGTTAGTAGTAGGTAGTAATAGCTTGAATGAATATGATAATTCCATAAGTTCATTTAACTGCTTGTTACAAGATCTATCCGAACCAAATTTTTTTTAGATACATTTCTCCTATCTGGCTAACATGCTAAGGAGAATTGAGTGACACATTGAAGAGGATAAAGGAGAAAAAGTGTTCAGAAGATGGACAGTAAAAGCAATTCTTTCATTCTAAAACCAAAAAGAAAAAGAAGTCATCCAAAATCCTAGCGCAAACATAATTCTCACATTCTAAAAAACATTTGTACTGTTCTGGAGTATGGATACTCCCTTTCAGAGAGTCACTATTTTTTTTGGAGGGACTCGGAAGTCTTTTTGTTGTTGTTGTTGTTAATGACAGAATGATGGAGGCTAATGATTGCTATCTTGATTGTACTTACTATGGGCCTAGTGGCCAAAAAGAAAAGGCAGGAGGACGAAGGAAAAGAAGAAGAGAACTCCTTTTTTCTTCTTTTTTTTGTTTAGTGTTTCTACCTTCATATGAATTCAGCAGCAGACAATATATAGAGATAGATTAAAATAGTTGAGGAGTTACAAAACGACATAGGTAATTTGATCCTTTAATAAATTAATGAAAACAAACTTTGAATCCAATAGCTTCTCTTTTCTCAGAAATTATGTGTATGGTCAACCTGGCTAATTCAGTTGTACTGTACTCTAACTCCAAATATGCTTTAGAATGAAGCAAAAAATAAACTAAATCCATTTGCAAATAGACAAGCTATAAGCTTAAAAGTATTAGGTATTATAAAATTTCCTTAAGGTCTTAAATATAAGTGATGGACAACACTGCAAAAGATCCTAAAATAATTAATAAGATTATAAAAATCACAGAACTGCAACAGTCTCCAGGAGGACAAGAGACAATGAAATTGCATGTATGCAATAGGGGGAAGAACCCTAATTGGGTTCTTCAATCGCACTAGTGATTGCACTAAGCAAAATCTGACTACCAATAAGAAGTTAGATTGGCCAGGGATTTAGCTCAGTGGTGCCACTACCTGCCTCGCAAGCGCAAGGTCCCAAGTTTGATTCCCAGTACCAAAAAAAAAAAAAAAAGAAGAAGTTAAATTGATTTTATCAGTGATCAAATTCAAAAGAAAATTTGGTTAGATACAATAAAATGAATTACTTTTTTTTTTTTGGTACTGAGGATAGAACTCAGGACCTTGAGCTTGTGAGGCAGGCGCAGTGCCACTGAGCTAAATCCCCGGCAAAATGAATTACGTTTTAAAGATGAAAATAAGACAGCAAAAATAAGTAAGAAAGGAATACTGCAACATTAGGAAAGATGAAATATCTATCATCCCCCATGTTTCATTTTTTGGCTCCAAAATAGCTCCATAAGGATTGAAAACAGGAGGCAAAAGGAAGCAGGGCAATCTCCTCAGCAAAAAGGGTTTCCAAAATTAATTTATGCTTCTCTTCTTCAGTGGGTAGTCCTTGTTCCTTCTCTCTAACTGCTTACATGGGTGCTTTGTCCGCCTCATATGCAGCTTCATTCCAGTAGCAGGGCGGGTCGGGACACCTCATTTCCAACTCTGGGAAGGCACTGCTGGCTTCAAGTGTCATTGATATCTATGACCTTCCAAAAGGAAACAACGCAAACTGACTGCAATGTATGCTCTGTAGGCCATTATAACACAACCAGGAAAATGAGCTGATGCTTCCAGGTCAGACACCGCGTGGGTTTTCAGTATATTTCACATTCATGGTGGCTGAGTTGAATGAATAATGCCAGAGTTAGAGGGAAAATTATTTGGCAGAAAGGAGGAATGAGGAGAGGAGAGGAAGAATAACTGACATGGAAAGTCATTTGATATTACCAGTTAAGCTCCAGAATTGGGGTTTTGAAGATAATTCCAAACAGAATCCCAGACATTGGTTTGGAAAGTGTTTCTCTAATCTATGTTCTACTTTTGTGGCATTCCAATGAATGACATCCCCCAATTATAAATGCTTTCTTCCAACTGCATTTCCTGTGAATTGGCAACAATTGTAGCTTAATTGGATTGAAGAAAATATGACTAATATTGAGAAGGATATACTTCCTCTGAAACTCTTGGAGGAAAATATACTGTTTTGGTTAAAAATAATGAACCATAGTTATAAATAATTCATCATACAAGGCAGTTCTCTGATATACTTGAGGGTTCATTTCAGTACATTTGCCTTTGTAATAGGAGGATATAGTGATTAAAGGTGTTACGGGAAGTTGTATTCTTCAGCAAACATCCATTTAAATTCAAGGTCAAGGTCTTAATTTTCTTTACACAGCTTCTGAACTTCACTTCCTCTGCATTTATGCAGACAATTCATTGCGTCTATTGGCTCTCTACTTAGAAGCAGAGAGCTATAACACTGTTACATACATATCTCAGTAACTATCAGTTAGTAAACAGACACTCTAACTAATTTAGTCCCCAAGACAGTGTTTTTATCACCATTTCAGAGATGAGAAAACAACTTTCTGAAGGTAGGATAACTTGATCCTTGATCCGGCCTGGATTCAGACCCGGAAAGCAGTCTTTACTATGTGCACTTTTCCCTAGGCTGTGCTGTCTCTAAATGAAAGACGTTGGCAATGCTGTCATGAAGGCAATGATATTAGACTGCCAACCAAGTGTTCAGTGAAGATGACTAGAACAAATCCTATCGAAGAAAAAGACTTTCTCTAAAATATTAGCTATAAGAGCTGAGAAGTATTTCTATTTTTTTGGTATCGGGGATCGAACTCGGGTCCTTGCGCTTGAGCAGCAGGCGGCGAAACCACTGAGCTAAATCCCCGGCCCCAAATAGCTAACATTCTTTTTTTTTTTTTTCTGGTACCGGGGATCAAACTTGGGTCCTTAGGGTTGGGAGGCAGGCGGTGGAACCACTGAGCTAGATCCCCGGCCTTCTGAGAAGTATTTCTAGAACGGCATTTCCTTAATTTTAAATCAGCAACATTATTCAATTATGTACACTTAAGTTATTGAACATTTCTTTTTTAATTTTAATTAGGTGCTTGTTAGCATTTCATGACTATACCATCTATTACTTAATAAAATTAATAAAAATTCAAAGTATATACAAACTTTAATATCTCAGGAAAATTCTTATATTGGACTGATTTGTAGGGTATTTTCCGTAAGAAACGGACCGCATTCTCCTCCTCGTCCTTGTGCCTGCTTTCCTCTTTACTGAGAAGACTCGGTAATTTGTCACAGGACACACTTGTGAAGGGGAGAAGGAGAAGGAGGTAAGTTAGCCTGGGAATAATTATCTCACGCCTGCCACCACTGTCCAGAGACCCCACTGAGGTCCAAGGGAAGTGCCGAGAATATTTTAGTTGTGTTACCTGATGTGGCCACATTGTGTTGTCAACTCATAAATGTTAAATAAGCCACCTCATCCCTCTTCCTGGTAATTCACAGGGATGTAAAGTGAAAATGAAATGAACGTAGACCACACTGGGGAGAAGAAAAGATAATTTGAATACCATCTGAAGAATATGAAAAAAAGTACATTTTTGTTGCTGTTGTTAAAAAGAGAGACATGAAAATATATATAAACATTTTCTTATGTGACTAAAGCATTAAGTATCACAGGACCAACAATGCAGTCTCTATGTACCAGATACTAACACATGTTTGAAACAAGGTTCTCAATTGGCATTGTGACTTACATAATTTTAAGAACAACATTTTGTTACGAGTGCCATCATGAATGTCTCCCCCTACACTTGGAAATAGTCCCAAAGATAATTTTAACAATGCTTAGAGCTTACACTAGACAAAATAAAATAGAATGACACTAAACCACTTTTTCTATGTAGGTCTAAATCCATCCCTCCTTATATTTGCATGTGTGTTTGAAAATATCTTAATATAAAATAATACATATCATTGTAATACATACAGTGTTATGGTATATACATTTTAAAATATTCTTTTTTTTCTTGAGTCACTCTTTTCAGTTTTCATTTTTTGTTAGTACCAGTTTGCAGTATGTTGTGTTTGCATTCCTTGTGTGGAGCTGGTGCGTGTACATAACACATCTCAATTCCTTTTCATCCCTTCCTTCCCCTCCCTCCATCTCTTGAGCCCCTTCCCATTTGAAAAAGGTCCATTTCCCTACTTTCTATTATCTATCCTTTATTTTGCTCTTTATTTATATTTTGTGTTTCCTCATATAAGAGAAACCGTGTATCTTCCCAAAATAGTTAAAGGCATCATATTACAGTGATACACGCATACCCATGTTTATTGCAGCACAATTCATAATAGCTAAATCTTCATAATGGCCCATATGCCCATCAACAGATGAATGGATAAAGAAAATGTCGTATCTATACACAATGGAATACTACTCTGCCATAAAGAAGGATAAACTCAAGTCATTAGTAGGAAAATAGATGCACCTTGAGACCATAATGTTAAGTGAAATAAATCAGACACACAAGTTTAAAATATTCGAATTCTTCCTAAATCCTATAATTATGTTCACAGTTTGATATACATTTTTCATATTTCTTAGATTCATTGTAATGTATATTTATATTTTGTGTATTTAAAAAAAATAGTGTTATATTGCTCCATAATCTGCTTCTACCACTTACCAGTAAGTCATTGATGTTCTTCTAATTAATACATTACAGCATTATTCTATTTTACCAATTATATAATGCTCCACAATATGTATATATAGTAATTTATTCAAATATTCCCATTTTTATAGAGTTCTTGGCTCTTTCTAATAATTTGCTTCTACAAATGCTACGGTAAGCATCCTCTCTATATATGTTTATCTATGGGTGGTTTTATTTCTGTAAAAGGAAGTCTCCAAATTAGAAGTATTGGGTAAAGTAGATGCTCATTTTTAAATTGAGTAGATATTGCCCAAAATCAAGACCTTTTACGTTTAGCTTAATATAGATACCAATTATCACATACAGAAATTGGTATAGATATGTGCATATGGTGGCTTAACTTACAAACATATATTGCCTTGCTCTATCAGCTGAGAGGTCCAGGAGCAGCAAGCCTACTTAGCACCCAGATCTTAGTTTTTTATATCATTCTTCAAATAAAAGGATCCAAGGGAGCCTTGGACAAATAGCTAAGCCTTGGCTGAGGCAAGAATCATACAGAATGAGCCTGGAGCATTTTGTAGTGCAAGAAAGAAAGAGGTGTTAAAAAGAAAAGTAAGCAAAACCGGGGTTATAGTTCAGAGGTATGCACAAGCACCTAGAATGCACAAGGTACTGGATTCAATCCCCAGCACTGAAAAAAGAACATCACAATCATAGAAATATGTCAAAATGACACAAATGAAAGAGCTCCAAATGGCCAAAGCTAGAACAGTTTTAGTAACAAAATAAAGAAAGCAGTTTTGGATCATAACCCAAATTAGAAAATAAATACCTATGAGTCTATATTGATGTGATTAAATACTATACAAAGCAGTGGGAGAACAGACAAATCTTCCATGAAGAAGAATTCCAAATGATTCATTTAGATCTTCTATCTCTTTTGGAGATGGAGGATAACCCCTTCTAAAATGTGATCTGTACATAGTAACGTCCTTCTAAAGAACACCATGGAGAAAGGGGCAAAGAATAGTCACTTTAGAGTGGAGAAACTTGACAGACACTATGCAGCCAGGTGATTGAAGCTCAGTATCAACAGCGAAAAGTCATGTTGCTACTGTATATCACTGAGTACTGACTGAGGTGTTGTTCCAGAAAATTGACACAGAAGGTCATTTATCACAACTTTACCAATTTGGTATTTTTTGATTAGTAGTTTTCTGTTGTTCTTATTAGCATTTACCTCCTTGCTTAATTTTTATAATAATACTCACATTGTCATTTTGAAAGATTTTCTTTATTATATAAAGCCAAGAAGTAATTATGCTAATAGTGTTATAAAAATGTGTTCCATCTAAGAAAACAAAGTTACAATTGTAAAATGAAAGTGAAAAATAGATATTGTTCATCTGAGTCAGAAATATTAGTGCGACTTCACAAGTTTTAAAAGTATGTACATTCTGTCTCTGTTAATTAAAATGGCCTAGGAACAATAGCATTTCAGTAGAAATAAGCACCCAAGTCCCTAGATTTGGGGCTGTAGTTCTATTCCCTCACTGCACAGTATCAGGGTTCCTTAGGGCGGTGGCTAATTCAAGGTCTGGTGGAATTGGCAGGAAAGGTACACTGTGAGTCTGTGACACCATGTGGGACTACACATTAAGAAAGATTAAAAAGGTAAATAGAGGCACTTCAAAAGGATGTTAGAGTCGACTTAAAGAAGCTCCTGTTTGTTGAATCTTTGAAAATATGAATATCAAAAAGAATAACCACAGTTGACTATCCCCATTTTATAAGTAATCACTACAGAACAGGAGCTGGGAAAAGTTCAGTAATCTGTCTGAGGCTAAGCAGCAAATAAGAACCAGAGTCAATGTTGAACATGCGTTTTCATGATTCCAAATCAATCCTATCAATGCTTCTACCACACCTTGGAATATTCAGGTGTCCCAAGTACTCCTGCTGTGTTGTGGTACTTCCCTTTACCAGTCCAATAGAAACGGTCAAATCCTTCATCCCATATTATGTGTTCCCCTCCCCAGGTATATCCGATATGGAGAATCCTAAAGACAACTTGACTGTTTCTTTAAGTTCACCCTGGTGGTCGTGTGGCTACTTTCAGCCCTGATCTCTGGGCCTTGCTACCTCATAATCTTTCCCATCAGGCTGTAACTCTTCTCACAGCTTTGTCCCTCCAGACATGGGCCCCTCCTTCAGTTCTACCAAGCCCTGCTAAGAATAGATAATAGAGTTTAATAAAACTTTATGGACCATATCAGGCTAAAAAGAGAGTGCTGTAATGCAGATGAGAACATTTAAAGCTCAACAGGAAATCATGTAGTTCCCAGTGCGCAGTATGTTGCAGAATTGAGATTCAGTTCCCCAGCCCACTACTTACTCTTCCTGGGAGGGCTTTTGGCCACTGGCTCTGCTGTACCCAAACTCTCCAGGGACCTAGAAAGAGGAAACCAAAGTTTATCTTTGATTACCAGCCTCAGGTTCTCCTCCTGGAAGGGGACATGTCTAGCCTACAAGTAAGAATTATTATGCAGATGGCTTATAGTTACAGGGTTTCCTTTGACATAACCAAAAGGGTTACTATGGTCCTTGCTCCACCCCCCCCCCCAACTAAAGAGCAATCACCCTCAAAGGAGAATCAAGCATCCATCTCTTGCAACAAAATAAACCACAGAAACTTCAACACTGGAGTGTCTTTTTCTCGCAAGGCTCAAATATCCCAGGACTAATTTCTGCAATTAAGGCCCAGAGTTAAAATTCCAGGAATTCCTTTCATCCCAAGTCAGAAGTCTCAGTGAAAGGAAAGAGGTCCCCGAGCATGTGATCTAGGATGAAAAGATCAGCTTTGATATAGAAGAGGGGGAGAATAAACCATACATGATACCCCCTTCCTTTCCAGAGCAAAGACCAAGAGACAGTTTATACCCACCCTTCTCCGACCCATTCTGTGATTCAATTAGACCCAAGAGTTTCACTTTATCCTGGGTCTCATCTTGAAAGCTAAGAAGTTGCACTGATGTACTGTGACCTCGGTGTGACACAGAGTGGCAAAGCGGTCTCAGCTCCTCCCTGAAAACATCCTCTGCATCTTCCTCAGCCATCACAGGCTGCTGTCCACCTCCCTGTTGCTTGGGAAGGACAAACAGTCTCAGTCTCCCTCTCCCTCTTCCTCTCCCTCCATTCCGCCCACTGGTAGCTATAGTTTGGGATCCCATCCAGGGTCCAATTAGGGAGGAAAAGCTTGACACACTCCTCTTGAAGGCCTGGCCTTGCCCTGGGTCATTTATATAGACTACATGAACCAGCCCTCTAACAGAGAACACCAGAGGCAGTGAGGAGAGAGCATTTGAAGTAGAAATTCCCTGAGCACCCTAGCTCCAGGGTTATCGCCACCAAGCTCCATTGTTGACTGAAGATCCCAGCCTTGTCAGGTGACCCTCCTGACTCAGGTCTCCATATCCTGGGTCCTGAAGTTAGTCTCTTCCCTCTACCTTTCAGGTTGGGGAGGTAACAGTATTCACACTTCCTAGCCTGGGGTACTGAACCCTCCATTTACACATCTTTATAACTAGACCCTTTAGCAAGAATATATCATCCATTTCCTACTTGCACTTTGACTCTTACAAGTGGTCAGAAAAATTCTAATTTAACTCACACTGTTGAGAGATGGATTTATACTTTCCAGGATGACAGCCCTCTTGAGGCAGGGCCCCTCGTGCTTAGGAGATCCCTCTGGGCTTCTCAGACTGCAATGTCTTGTGATATGATGTGGCCTTTTACCTGACTCACTGCCCCCAGGTCCCTCTATTGTCCTGGTGGTCTCCAGGAGTATGATGACCATTGTCTTCATCTGCACTGAGCAGTGCACATGAGTGCCTACAAATGCTGGCGTTCCCTTGCCTAGTGTGTTGAACAATGAGATGTGTTATGTGGGTCCCTGTTCAAGGAAGCATGTGTTGCAGGCAGACAGACAGTCTTCTGCTGGCCACAATAGAGGCCAGCTGTGGCCAAGGTCACATGTTTCTCAGGGTGACCTATACCCAATAGCTGCTGGTCAATGCAAAGGTATAAAATCACTGACATTTGGCCCAAGTGGACTATTATGATAGGTTGTTTTACTCTAGAGCTTTCTGTAGGCATGACAAGGTTGTCTCTGGTACGCATTGAAGGTCAACTTCTCACTTCGCCAACTTGATTCCTTCTTCTGAGAGGTTGACCTCAAAGACATCCCTATTAGACAATCACACACTAAACTCTTCATAGAGAAATCGGCTTGCAACATCCTGCTACAAGATCACTGTTAAAACAACGTTGGGTGGATATTCCCATCACAAGCTCCATATATTGTTCCTGGAAATCACTAAGCTTTGGAGGGAGGGTGGTTTCCTTCTAGGGAAGCCTCACTGCCAATGGGGTTAGAAGTAGGAGTCTCCTGGGCCGAGGATTTAGCTCAGCAGCGCCGTGCCTGCCTTGCAAGCACAAGGTCCTGAGTTCAATCCCCAGTACAAAAAACAAAAAAAAAAAGAAGTAGGAGTCTCCTTACCATCACTCTTGGAGGTTAGTAAGGTGAGGCTCATAGTTCTACTTTTTCCAAAGAAATGCCCCTTTCAAACCCTTATTTCTTCTGTCCACTTGACCATTTTATCTTCTAAGTCACTTAGTCCTTGATCTATGATTTCCACGGTCCACTTAGAATTGTTGTTGTGGTGGTCTCTTTAAGTACGATGACCATTGTTGTCATTCTTCATCCAAACAGACCCCAGAAGGGCCCCATTTTAACATGTTGCACTATGGAAATGCTTGGATATGGCAAAAAAAATCTCTTGGAAGAACTCCAGTAGAGTCTCTTCTGAGGAAGGAAATGGATGTCCAGGAGAGAGGGAAAGGATGGAGACACACTTTCTAGTTCCTTCTGTTTCTTGAAATCTTATTCCATGCACATTCATGCTATACCTGCTTAGTTGAAACCTATTAAATTACAATTCTGACTATTTTTGATACATAGGTTTTTTGTTATTTTGTCTATCATCAGCATAGGCAGTTGTATGAAAACAGAAGTGAACTATTGGTGTTCCTCGTACCATCACATTATAATAATTTCAAGTGGTCTACTTCTTAACTCTTCCTGCACCTCACTATGTAACTTTCTTACTCATATACTCTGAGTTTTCTTTTAGAAGCAAAATAAGGTACTAGTAACATCCCCACTCTGTCCCCATGCTACATATAATACTCTCCCCAAGGTCTCTTGAGACCTGTCTGGATTTCTTTTTATTTCCTCCAGCCCACAGAAGAGAGGCTGACCATTTCCCTTTGCTGGTGCCTATCAAAGGATCTATCTTACAGTACTGACCTCATGTGTAGAAAAATCTGTTTCCCTCATTAGTCTATTAAGTTTCCTTCATTAGACTATTAAATGTCCATGTCTTTATATCCCAAATGAGAACAGTACTGGGATCAGAACAGAAGTGCTCAATAGAGGATTGCTGAATGAACAAAAGGCTTTCTTATAAAAGCTGGTATTCTTTCACAGCGTAAATGAACTCAGCCAATACTTTATGCCGGACACTGCTTATTCTGGTTG
The DNA here is from genome assembly GCF_053883595.1 of Heterocephalus glaber. Lineage (NCBI taxonomy): Eukaryota > Metazoa > Chordata > Mammalia > Rodentia > Bathyergidae > Heterocephalus > Heterocephalus glaber. Next base: position 19,680,658 of record NW_028258369.1, on the reverse strand, counting down.
AGTGCAATATTCAGTCTAAATGTGCAGTGGGATACAACTGTGAATCATTAGTTTATGCTGCCTCAATTATTCAACGGTCCATATATGCTAGCACACAGCAACAAGCTCTTTCTGAAAATGTACTTTAAGAAGGAAGGGTAGCCAGTAAGACCCTGGCGGCTACAGACTATAATTCCGTTATGCTTCATGGCCTCCAAATTTCTATCTTGCTTCCAAGTGATGAGGAATTTCAAGTCTCCAAGGTGAACAAATAACATGAGAAAAATTTGTCAGGAAACTAAAGGCCCCTGGGGCCAAAGTTCAGAAAACACTCATGCAGGTGAGGCTGTTTTCAAGGAGTTTTGACTCTATAGATTCCTCTTTGTCAGAGTTACCACGTATTAGCCCAGGATGGTTATGATATTTTCTTATTATAAGCATGCACCGTGCTCTGCATCTGGTGTATTTGCCAAATTGTAGATTTATTCCTATTTCTATACATCTGTTAAAAGAATGTGTGTTCCATCTCATCAGGGAGTTACTTGAAGTCACAGGTTGCTAATTCCAAATGAATAGAAACAGTGATTAATCTGAGAGATACGGGCTCACCACTATTCATGGAACAGATGTCCATAATGATGAGTTACACATTTGTTCCATGTTTACACTAGAATACAAAAAAAGAAGATTCACCTATTTTGTGCAAGAAAAAAAGAAGAGGAAGGGGGATGTGGGAAAGTGGAAATTACAAATACTTGAAAATGTTTATTCAGGTGCCAGGCTAGATGCGACAGAGACGTACAGTACGTCTGGAGAGTGGCAGGGAGAGTTGACGGGAGGTTGAGAGCTGGGGGAGAGAGAAAAGTGGTGCTCAATGTTCCTGGCTGCATTTCAGGGTGTGGATATTAACTCAGTCCATCTTTCTTGGCTGACAGAAGCACTAATGCCAAAACCGGCAATTTCATCAGCATCAGTTACACAGAAGATGGGGTTTCAGAAGAAGGCACCAGAAAAGGGAGAGTGATGTATGTGATTTTATTCAAATAATTAAAAACAAAGTTGGCAGTCTATCTTCCTGTCAAGAAGAATAAATATCAGACTATGGAGTTGGAAGGAGAAGTGCAAGCAGCTTCCTGCTGCTCCACATTAACTGTGGTCCAATACAAACTTTAGAGTTGACTCTTCACAAAAAAAAACATTTTAAATGATCCCTCTATGTATTTTTTCAGTTACTCTGTGAGTGGAGCAAGACAGCGAGAGGACACTGGTCCAAGGCAAGTGTGGGGAAGGGTGTCTGGCTGAGCCACAGTGAAGCTGTTCATTTGAGAGCCACAAATACAAGGTTTGTATAACCGAGTTGCTCCTCCATAGCAGATGAAAGTTGGGTTTCTAGAACTTTCCTTTCACTCTATTTGCATCCTGCCCTTATAAGCTCATAAATCAGGGCCTGGCACGTAGTGTAAAGTGGTTAGATAGATAGAAAGAAAGAATATAGACATACAAGATAGAATATATGACACCCACAAATTTTAAAAAATGAATTATCATTAGCTGGACATAATGAATGACATATACATATGGATGAATGATATTAATCAATGGATTCATTATCTTACATATATGCAGACTCTCTGGATTATAGCACAAGTGATATCATAAGTGAAAATTCAAGAATCCCCTCTGAATATTATAACATGGCCATCATATGCTTTCTAAATTACACCTGTCTAGAGAGTTTCTTTTTAAAGAAGATAAGCTCTGTTTTGTTATTTCACAAAAAGATTAGCATGGCTAATTGATAATAATATTTCAAGTAGATTCACTAAGAGGATTTGCTCCTAAAATACTTTAATCATCATTCCTCTGTATTTCCAGTAATGTATCACATTGTTCTACAATTACTTCTAAAACATTGAATTTAATATGCAAAATGCTCAACTAAATTTTTTATTTTATTATTTCCATATTACAGAAGAATGAGTAATCCTCTTTGCATATGTGACATGAGTAGGTCCAAGTAGAGAGCAGAACTCTTCTTTAGGAAAGTCCTCAAGTTCATTGTACTTCTGGGAAGCACACAAAGTGACAAGATACCTACTTTAATGAAGGAAGGGAAATACCGCAAAGGTAGCCAAATGATGAAGGAGGAATTCAGCTAACTAAAAATAACGTGTAGCTGTGCCTGGTTGGAAGTATTGGTAAGTGGATGCTTTTCATATAGGGCATATGTCATATGGACCTCCAAATAATATAAGGGAAATATTATAACTCCCAACCTGCTAGATATCTGACATGCCTAGTTCATGTTCTCTAAAATCGAAGAATGTATTCGAGGAACAGCAGAGGTTAAGAGTAGGAAGAATTTAGTGAAAGATAGCTTCTGTCTAAGAGAGACAGAAGAGGGCCTGGAAAGTGGATTGCCCCCAGGGCTCCACTTCTCAAGAGAGCTTTATAGAGCAAAGCCACAAGCTGAGGCGAGTACAAAGTGGGACAAAACTATAGTCAACCTATAGGATTATAAGTATGGTTGCTTAGGTAATATTGATCCAGTGGAAAATCACAAGTTGGGTATGAGGTGGGAGAAAACTATGGTTAACTAGTAAGATTATGAGTATAGTCACTTAGGTAATATTAATTAAATGGGGATCAAATGAGGAAGCGAGTCACAGATGAACAAGGACTTTCCGGAAGGAATGGGCTAGGGAGGTTTTGGTCCCCAACTCAAGGGGATCGATGCTTATTTGGAATATCAGTCACTGCTATTTACCCCTAGGGGAAATATGTGAGTGTAGTCATTCCTGTTTGTCTTGAAGCCCGACCTTTAAGAAATGCTCCTTCAGCCCAGTTGTAATATGTTCATATTTTCTGTACTGATTCTCTCAAGGGCCCAGGCTTGTTTGACTGTCTATGATATTTTAATTAACTTAGCTGTCTGTAATACTTTTGCCCAGCTAAAAGGTTTCTTCAAGCATGCTAAATTTCTTTGCCAAAACGATTAATATGTTAATTTAATCTAATCCCAACAAGTCAGTCAAGTTTATGATGATGGAGAAAGCTTCAATTTTTGAAGGAAGTGGGAATTATAATAGAGGAGTCAGCAAAGATTTTCTGTAAATGGCCATATAATAAGTATTTTGGGCTTTGCATATCACAGTTTCTGTCATTGTAGTGAAAGCAGCAGCAGACAATACGTAAACAAATAGGTGTAGCCATGTTCTAATAAAACTTTATTTATAAAAACAAGCAGCAACTGGATTTGACCCGCTGGCCATAGTTTGCTGACCCTCGGGATAATATGTAGAGGGCATGCTAAAATAGACTGAAGCTTAAGGGAAGATGCAAATCTTAAGGTCAAATGAAAAATTAGAGTGCTTTCTTATTATTTTATTTATTTATTTATTTATTTTTGGCACCAGAAATCGAACTCGGGACCTTGTGCTTGCAAGGCAGGCAGCGGAATCACTGAGCTAAATCTCCGGCCCTACTTTCTTACATTTTTAAATGTGCTTAGCAATACCACAAATTCATGTATGTTATGATACTCGCTTTCAAATAGAATTTTCTTAAATGCAACCTCTAGGTGCACATTTTTTCACTAAACTATCTGCCTTAGCTTTGATTCAGTCAAGAAAATAAAGGCATTCAAAATATACTAGGAATACAGAATTTAATATAAGAATTAGGGCTTGCATCCATATTGGGATATCAGATGGTATAGGGTCAAAAAAGTCATTGCCACTGATCAGGGTAGCAGAAACCAAGTATCTCAACCTGGCACACCAATGTGGGTGGTTATCAAAAGCACTAAAGGACACTACTCCAATTTGTAAGAATCTCTGAGAAACCTCTCACCAAATGTCTCAGTCAGTACCAATAAAGTTGTTCTTAAAACCTCCTGGAAAAGCCACCAAAAGGCTCCTGCTCAGTATCGAGCTGTAGTCACCCACGAATATAGGAGCTTCTACTTCTCCTTCACCTGAAAAAAATAGCTTGTGTTGCTCTCTTTGGCAAATGCTAACTCAGGACGATACTGGAAAGGAATTGAAGATATCCAGCTCTCTACTTCTCTTCTGCAATGCAGAAGACATCTTAGAACAGGGTGGTAGTGATAACTATTGACAGTAAATAATCCACTCCAGTTTACACCATTGTCCACAGAGCATCTATACACATTCCTTTGCCCATTTTTATTTTTATTTTTTTCATTTCTTAAATTTAATGATTTCTACTTAGTCCCATGTGATTTCTCCAGTATTTGAATTTAGTTACTTCCTTTTTAAACAACAAATTCATAAGATTATATTCTAAAAATTATTAGTATTTAAATATTCAAGAAGTCTTAACATGAGAGATTGGAAGATTCAGATCAAAATGCATGATTGAAATTTTTGGTTTACTGATTTTTTACATAGGATAGTGCCATTTTTTTGCCTCATATTGGCATTAATTTTTATTTCAACTCTTCTCATTATGTTGCCCATTTTGCTCATTAAAATGTAAAACATATATAAAGTTCTTATTATGGTGCTCGACACAGAATAGACAATCAACAAATTTTACCAATTTTTGCTTTTATAAACCTATATATAGCTGCAAGTTAGAAACATATCATATTAGATGATTCATATAGAGAATAAATGCCTTATATCATTGTCGTATTATTTATCCTTAAATATTTCCTCCATATGATTTCTCTGCATCTACCTAGAAAGGGTGTTTGCAATTGGATCAGGAAAAAAACTAGGCACTACCATTTATTTAGTGCTTATTATGACATTCATCATAATTTCTGCAGATTAAATGTTTGTGACTCAAAATATAAGTGTTGCCAGGCATGGTGGCTCCTGCCTATAATCCCAGTATTCTGGGGGGCTGAGACAGGAGGATCACAATTTCCAGCCCATCCTGGGAAACTTTGTGACTTAAGGAGAACGTTTTTCAAAATAAAAAATAACAGTCTTGGGATGTAGCTGACCATGAAGGTAGGAAACTCATGAGGCACTGGTGCATTTATAAGAATCAGAATAGATTTGCTTCCTCTGTCTGTCTGTCTGTCTCTCTCTCTCTCTCTCTCTCCTCTCTACCATAAGAGGATACAATGAGAAGATAACCATCTGAAAAGCAGAAAGAGTAGCCTTACCAGATACTAGATTTGTTGGAGCTGTGATCTGGTACTTCTAGCCTCCAAAACTATGAGAAATAAATATTTATTGTTTAAGCCTATGGTATTCTGTTGGAGCAAACCAAACTAAGACAAATACATCATATCATTTAATACAACAAAACTCGCCAGGCATGGTGGCACACACCTGTAATCCCAGCACTTGGGAGGTGGAGGCACGAGGATCACTGCTAGTTTGAGGCCAGCCTGGGCTACATAGTGAGTTCAAGGCTAGCCTAATTATATAGCGAGGCCCTGTCTCAAAAACAAAACAAAACAAATAAAATACAACAAGACTTAATGAGTTTGGGCATATTATTAATGCTACTTGAATTTGGTTTTAGTTTTATTGATAATACATTTGTAATACATAGTGATTATATTCATCTTGGGTAATTGGTATTTATATGTGTCATATCTTAATCATTTTTCCTTCCCCTCCCCTTCCTGGTAATACACTCTCCCTTCATCCTCAGATCCCCTCCCCACCCCTATGAAGTCTATTTCCCAGTTTCCTATCATTTCTCTTTTATTTTGCTCTTCAAATTATTTATATTTGAGGTTTCCCATATAAGAGAAACTATGCAAGATTTAACCTTCTGTAACTGACTTAGTTCACTTAGTATTATAGTCTCAAGGTGCATCCATTTTCCTACAAATGATCAAATTTATTTCTTTAGGGCTGAGTAGTACTCCATCATACATGTACTTTTTCATATACCCAAAACTCCTATTCTCTCATATTCTCTGGAGTGACAAAGTTCTATTAGTTATTTTACCCATATCTGTTGATGTTTATTTGCCTTCTAGTTCAGTCACAATAGCTCCTCACTACCCTACAATTTAAATAATAAAATATAGGTTTAACTCATCAATTATATTACATAATAGACAAAGGGAAGGAGGAAAATTTTTATTAATATGAACAGATACATCCATACCCAAAGAAGAAAATAGGCCTTGTTACTAAAATCCACATTTCTACAATGGACCACATGGCCATTTAAAACTTTCTTCTGCTGCTATTCTTGGAGATCTCAGACACTCGGAACACTGAAATGGCTTCATCAAGCATGCTGAATACCAAGCTTCGATTTGCCACCCTCTGGTCATGAGGAGGTGACCCTTCTGTGCAGTAGTCTAACCCAGCTCTCTCCAAATGCAGGGGTCCCCATCAAAGCCCAAGGCCTCACCTTGCTGTAGTCATCCACTTTATAGCATGTATTTGGCACAAAGGAGGTAAACAGCTTAGATTTGGGAGTGTCAAGGAGGGGAGTAGAGTCCACTCATGCTGCCATGCTCTCAGATCTATGTGCTGCTCCCACCTCATCCTCAAATTTTAACCTTTAAAACTGATTCCTGGCCATCTTATCATGCACAAAATTTAATATTGCCTTCAACTAATGTAATCTCTTCCTCACCTCTCTCTCTCTCCCTCCCCCTGAAATCCAACAGATTTTTACAGAAAATATCTTCATTCAAATTATACCTAAAAGGCATATATTAACTCTCTTTGATCTAAGCTGGGTAGCTGAGCTGATTACAGACTGGGGTTCATGGATTTAGATTCTGCATGAACACATTTTGCTTTGCATGGAGGAAAAGCCTATTTCAGGACTTCAAAGTCTAACCCCTCCTAGCTAGCCAGTTTTCAATATGTTCTGGTTGTCAACGGCAAGGATAATATGTGTGATGGTTCAGTGCAATCCTTCCCCCATTCCTGAGAAACAAATAGAGAAAACTTCTCCCTTAATGATAGACTCTTAATGGCCAAGGGACAATGATATTGTTCTTTTTTTAAAAAAAAAAGTATAGTCAAAATGTTAACATCATTTGGATAAGCTTAGGCAGTAAAAACCTCCTGCCCCAACTATCCAAATATTCAGTTCAGAGTATCAATTTCTAAGTCCTTCCCTTGCTCCACATTCAGGTGCAACACACACATACACACACACTTACCTTTTCCTAAACTCAATGAAGGCCTGGGGATAGCTGGTATCAAGGTCTTTGGAATGTATCAGGGCATGGTGGCACATACTGTACCTTTAATTCCAGCATTCTGGTAGGAGGATCGCAAGTTCGAGCACAGCTTGAGCAACCTAGTGACTTAGCAAGACCCTGTCATAAAATAAAATAAAATAAAATGGCTAGAGATATAGCTCAGAGTGAGAGCCCTGGGTTCAATCTCCAGTGCCATAAAAAAAAAAAAGATTGAGCTTCTAGAAGTCGATGTTCCCCAGACTCTCAATGATAAGAAGCATCAATGACAATGACACTCTGACTCAGTGGAAAGGAGGGCGTTATGGACTGCCCTGGGGAAGCTTTGGAAAAAATACAGACTTCTGGGTTCCCATTTCCAGAAACATCGAATCTGAATTTCTATGAGTATGCTCAGGAAAATGTGGTTGTAAAAAAATTCCTTGGGATATTAAAAAAGTGGAATCAGGCAGCTTAGGAGTCTGCATTAGGATAAACAGTCAAGCTTTCAGGACTGATTGCCAAATTCTGAGACTAAGATCCATAGGCAGTCTTAGAGCCAGATTCAAACTCAAGGGGAGGTCAATCTGTGTTTCTGAATTGATGGGAAACTGCCATGAATAAAGATGGAGGAAATGCATTTTTTAAAACAGAAAAAAACAATCTACTCTCTTTGTTTTTTATCTTCTCCAAGCTGGCTGCAGTTCTACTGAACATTTGAGCAGTTACATAGAGCTTTAAGTACTTCCCTTCAATTGATTAGCAAATTATTTCCTTCCTCTCAAGATGTCACTTTGATTTTTTTAAAAAGATGTATATTGTTTTTCTCTGGAATTTTACTTTGACAACTTTTCAAATTTCAGAAAACTTGCATGAATGGCAAAATAAACCTCCATATGCCTAAATTCACCAGTTGGCAATACTTTACCTCATTTGATTTGTCCTCCCCCATTTCCTAAGTACTTACGGGTAAGCTGAGGCTGACCCCAACTCTTTACCCTTAAATACTTCAGCATACATCTCTTATGAATAGGGCATTATCTTATTATCCTTCTTAACCACAATACCATTATCACACTGATAAATTTAATACTGACAAAAAGTATTTTTTAATATTTTCAATATTTAATGTTGTTTAAATGTTACTCAAGATAACATTAATATATGAACCAGATTCATTCTCCATATTCACCCAAATCATGTTCTTTATAGCTGCTTTTAAAAATCACCCTAGATCTAATTAAAGACTACCTGTCACCTCTAGAAACCAGAGGAAATAATCACGGGGGCCATCTTAGCAACCTGTCTACCACAAATGAGCTCATTTCTCCCTGCCAATATTCTCTGCTACTAAATGTGTGTGGCCTGATATTAATGTAGCCATTCTGTAATGGCAGGAACAACACACAAAAGAACTGAGTGGCACTTGGAGAGATGGAGGGTAAACAAGGTTTATTGCGCTGGCAGACCCAGAGGAGTTTGTGACTCCAAATTCTGAGCCCCAAGCAGGGAGTATGCAATTGCTTTTATATTGAAGTTACAGAAACAGAACAAAGGAAATTATTTAAGCAGTGACAGTTTGCAACAGCACATCTGGGTGTCCTTGGTCGGGTAAAGAAAAAACAGGCTCCCATAAAAACAGGATGTAGCAAAACCATTATCTATAGGAACAGAGTTAGGGCAAAGAACAGCAGCCATAGAGAGAGGGAAGATTAAAGGGAAGGTGACAGAGAGTATTAGTTATGCCCTTTAGGGATTTTATCTAATACTTAAGACTTAGTTTTGATTTTTAAGTTTTGCCTTCCTCATTAATTTCAGCTTTCTTTTGACTAGTGTTGTTTTCATCCATTTACTTTAAACCCATTTGTGTCTTTACATTTAAAGTTAGCTACTTGTGGGCAGCACATAATTAAATGTTGCACTGAAATCCAATCTGACAATCTCTGTTTTGTTTTTTGTTTGGTTTTTATTTTTTATTGGAGGAGTTATTGTTTGTTGTTTTTTAGACAGGGCCTTGCTATACTGCCTAGGCTGGCCTTGATCTTGAGCCTCCCAAGTAGCTGGGATTACTAGTGTGCACCACCAAGCCCCACTTCTGCTTTGTATTTTCTGAGTATCCGTCAATGGATGAGTGGATAAAGAAAATGCAATATGATACTAAGTATCTGCTTTTCAACTGAAATGTTTCAACCATTTATATTTACACAGTTATTGACATGGTTAGGCCTAACTACATCATCTTTTTATTTTTTATTTATTCCATCTGTCCTTTGTTCTATCTCCTTTAATGGCTTATTATTTTAAAATGTTTGTTTTGTTTTCTTTGTGATTGTTTTAGGATTTAGAGTGTATGTCTAACTGATCATAGTCCAATTTCTAGAGATATTGTACTATTTCCTGTACAATATAAGAATCTTCTAGTATTTCCATTCCTCCCTCCCAATCTTGGTACTATCACTGTCATACATTTATTTTTACCTATACTACCGATATGACATTGTTACTATTTTTATTTAAACATTCCATGATCTCTTAAAGATATTTAAATAGTAAGAAAAAATTCTACATATTTACCCATAAAGTGGTATTTTTTCCCTTTATATATATTTACAATTCCAAATGGTATCAACTTCGTTCTGCCTGATTTTCTTTAACTTTTTTTATATTGTGGGGCTGCTGGAGATGAATTCTTTTAGCTTTTTTATGTCTGAAAAAGTCTTTAACTTTAGTTTTTGAAAAATATTCCCACTGGGTATATAATTCTAGATTGATAGATTTTTTTATTGGTTCCCCCAGCACTTTACAGATTATAATCCACTGTTTAATTGATTACATTATTCTTCATGAGAAATCTGCTCTCATCTTAATTTTTGTTTCTTTTCATGTAATGTATTTTTTCCTCTCTGTAAGTTTTAATGAATTTCTCTTTATCACAGATTTAGATCAATTTGATTATGATGTAGCTTAGTGTCATTTCTTCATGTTTCTTATGCTTGGGGCTTGGTGTTATGGTTGAAATCCAAAACATCACCCCAAAAAACTCATTGTGTTGAAAACTTAGTTGCTTATGGGCTTCTGGAAAGTAACTGAGTCATGAGGGCTCTAACTTCAGTGGATAAAGCTACTGATGATATCATAATCTGATAACATCATTGGGATGTGATGGAAACTGAAGGTAGGGTCTAATCAAAGGGAATGATCATGAAGGCATGACCTTGAGGACTAATTCTGGTCCCCTGCCTTCTTCTCTGGCTCTTTCCCTCGGTCTCTGCTTCTCAGGTGAGCAGCTTTCCTCCATCATGCCTTTCCACCACGTTGCTCTACCTACCTCTGGTTCATAGCAATAGAACCAGCCAACCATGGACTGAAACCTCTTAAACTCTTACCCAAACTAAATACTTCCTTCTTGAAGCTGATATTCTCAAGTATTTCATATTGACAGAAAGCTGAGAAATTCACTGACTTACTTAGATCAAAACCAGAAACATTTTAGTCATTTTTATTAAACTATTTTTCCTGTAATCCCTTCTTCAGGGACTCTAACTGCATATATACATCTTGGGTTATATGAAGTTTTCACATAGACCATTGATGTGTTATACATTACATTTTTCTGTGTTTTTAGATTGTTTCTATTGCTGTCTTTGAATTTACTAATCTATTCTTCTGCTTCTATTCTGTCATTATTTCCATGTAGTCTATTTTTTTCCCTCCAAAATAATAGTTTTACTTTCTAGATGTTTGAATTCAGTCTTTCTATATCTTCCATATATCCACTTTATTTTTCAATCCTTTTGGGTCTTGCTCTTAAGATCTACTAGATGGAACCAAAGCTATGTTTATTTCTTTTTTTCTTTTTCCGGTACCAAAGCTATGTTTAGTTTAGAGATAATTATGCTTCCTACTACTGAAGTAAGACACTTCTGAGTATCCTATCCAATGCTCCCAGAATTATGAGGTTTTCTAAGTCTTTCTGGTTTAAACCGGCACTATTTCCATTCCTGTGTGAGGGCTGCATATTGCTCCCTATAACCTTTCAAGTGATTCTTTCTCTGCTCTTTGGTACCTTTCTCTGGTCCTTCCTCTCAAACACACAATGACTAATCCTGTGTTGAATATTTTGTAGTTCTCTAGAGCTCTCTCTCTGGAGAGCTCTTTCCTCTCTGGTATTCTTTCCTGTGAACTCTAGCCTCTTTGTTCTCCCTAGACTCTCAGGTTCATCTCCTCAATTCAAGGAATTTATCAGCTCTACCAGAATTTTCCCTTTCTGTATGGTGGACTGGAAACTCTCAGTGTAATAAACTTGGAAAATCATAGGGCATACATAATTTATTTCCCATCTCTCAAGGACAACTGTACTTCATTCTCCAATGCCGGTGTTTTAAAAACCATTACTTCATATAATCTATGTAGTTTTTCACTATTTCTGGTAAGAGGATAAGTCTGGTCCATGTTATTCCATATTAGTCTGAAATGCAAGTCCACCATTTGTGGTCTTGTTTTTGTTTGTTTTAGATAATAAATAAATCAATCGCTTGGGGACCTTCACTATGAAACATTGCTTTAACTACTTTGTATTATCTCTTATTCTTTTAAAATAAGCTAACAAACATGTTCTAAAATATCTATTAGTCAGAATTTTTACCAGTTGGTTCTTTCCTTAGTCAGAATAGTGAAATTTTCCTGTAATAATTCATACAAAGTCTGTGCTGCTTTATAAACAATATCATCATAAATGTAAGGTGACTAGAAATAAATCATAGATTAATTACACTACTAAAACACTTATCAAATGATCAGCATATTATGTAAGTAATATGATATGATATCAATGGGCTCAATTTTCAGAATCTCCAGAATCAACATACTAGCTCCTATGTGATTTTTGGTGTCTATTTTGAACACAGGCTGAATTCACTATAAACACCTTCAAACTAAAGAGGTGGGAACTAAGTAAACTCCACAATCTGCATTTTTTTCCTTCTCAGTTTTCTTCCCCCAAGCCTCTTCAGGTCACTGCTGCCAAAATCAATCTCCTTCCTTCATTTTTCAGCCCAACATCATATCCTGCTTAGAGTCTATCTTTGGCACGGCTTCCTAAAGTCTGAGTCTCTTTCTACACCACTTATTGTGGTCTGGATTGCTTACAAAGAATGTATCATTCTTCCAGTATAAGCATGTTTGTTAAAGCAAATGAAACAAAACAAAATATTCAATAGGACAAATCTCATTTCAACTCATACCATCATATAACAATATTCATATAGTGAAGGTTTTAAATCTCAAATTCTGATCCTATTTATTTTAAGTAATGTTGAGACCACACATATATACACATACACACAAATAAAAAATTATGGAATAAATCAAAATGGATTTCCACTAGTACAAGAGAGTGAGGTTAATTATTAGAAGGACCTGAGTACCAGTTTCGCTCTGCCTTTCCTGTGATTTTCTTATCATGTTATTTAACATTTCTAAAAAACTCAACTTCCTCATTGGTAAAGTTTAGATAATTATTTTTAAAATGTATCTAGAATTGGAATAAGGTGAAATGGTACAACATGATCTTTCAAAATTTTACCAGGGCACTCCTAGCTTACCTAAAAGTTAATTATCTTGGGAATGTACCTGTCTTTGACTTTCTACTTTATGTCTAATTAGAATTCAGATGCACCATAACATGATTACATAAATTTATGAATTATATAAATTCCTATCCAGTAGGAAAGAGGATCCCAGATGCTGTGATTTTAATGCTCTGAAGGATATCAATCAGCTTCAACTTTGTCCTCAAAATCTTATTTTAAAACATTTTTGCTCAAAATGCCTAAAATACCAAATTCCTCAAAATACCCTTGGAATTAGTTTTTGGTTGCCATTATTAATAAGTTGAATAAATTTTAGTATGTCTTCTTTCTGAATTTGTATAATATTCATGTTTTTAAGTCCTTAAAATTATACTTCAATAGTACTTATATCACGGGATTATGAGAACTAAATAAAATTATATAAATAAATAAGGCTCTGACAAATATTAATAATGAATGTATGCCATCGTTATTATGTTATTAAATGCACTCCAATCCACAAGAAATGAAAAATATACTCCACACTCCACCTATCTATGAAGTTAAAGCAAAAGAAATAAAACAAAAGAAAGTATACTCTAAATATAAAGCTCCAGTTTAATTTCCTTTAAGACTTTTGAATTCTCTAGCATCTAGCCCAAGGAATCAAGTTTTTGAAGTGATAGCCATTTTCATGGATGATGTCTTGTAATTATTAGAATCATCATAGGCAGAATATTCTGTCTTATAAAGAAAAAGAAATAGAATTTTCTTCTCTCACATGGCCAGTAATATAAACTAAAAATTAGATTAAAGTAAAAATTAATATTTTTTCTCTCAAGCTTGCTTTGAAATACCTATCTGTTATCTTTCAATTCATTTCCTTCAATTTTAACAAATTGTGTCCTGTTTTCCCAAAGGTTTTTAATAGCTCTGTCCTTCTTATCTTGCTTTGTATTATTTCAATAACTACTGAGGGAAAAAAGCTGAGAAGGAAAGAACCACAAGTTTCCCTCTAAAAAACTTGGTCTCTAAAAGAAACTAAAAATAAGAGAAGAAGCATGGCCACTCTCTCCAATTTCATTATGATTGTCAGTGTTGTTCATGCTCAAATAACTTTCTCAGTTTATAAATCCTCAAAAAGAACTCCGTTAATTTTAGGCTTTTCAGGTTTGTTTGTTTCATAGAAGCTGGCACAGAGTTAAACCAGCTTTGGCTCAGAGAAACCAATTGAATGGAATCAATTGAATAATTGAATATGTGTTGAAACAGCACTTCAGAAGCAATTCCTTTCCATGCCAATGTCTAAAGAAGAATGAAAAAGCATCTATGGAAAGAAACACAAGTACTGGTGCTCCAAATTTCCACATACAAGGGAATAAAATGGAACTGGAAAATATTCTCCATTGTACACAAAACCACAAAGAGCCTGGGTCATTGAATGCTTTTTAAATACCTTCAAGCATTGAAATACAATGCAGTGACCTAGTGCACTCAATTTAAAAAGCAAACAAATGAATATAGGGACTTACAGTAACATCAAACATTCAGTTGTTGTTTGGTCCTAGTGAAACCAAGGAGAGTAAGTTGAATTTAAAATAAAGTGAAGACACAATACACATGGTACTGAAATGTTCTTTATATTTTTAGGGCTTACTTATACTTCCAGACAACTTCTAATGTATACACATACAGATATCACTCAGTATACGTGGGGGGTTGGTTCCAGAACCCCGTGTATGTCAAAATTTGCAGATGCTCAAGTCCCTTAAATAAAATGTTGTCATGTTTGCATATAACCTATGCACACCCTCCCACATACTTTAAATCATCTCTATATTACTTATAAAAGCTAATGCAATGTAAATGCTACATAAATACTTTTAATTTTTCATTGCTTAGGGAATAACGCCAAAAAATGTACCTATTCAGCACAGATGCAATTTATTTTTTTCAAATATTTTTCATCCATGGTTGGTTGAATTTACAGATGTGGAACTCCAGATATAGAGGGTAGACTGTACAAGTATAGTATTTTAAACTACACATTTCCTAACCAAAAAAAGTGAATTGTTTGCATGTTGTGTTTTGAAATAAGGGAATCACATTGAGCAAATGAAGAAATCAGAGTGGAGGTAGCCTCCTCATTCAATAATGTAGATTCTTGCCACTGGAAGTGTGGTCCCTGGACCAGTAGCATCAGCTTGATAGAAATATACAGGCTCAGTCTCTACCCTGTATCTCTTGAATAAGAATACAAATTTTACTGGGTTGTTCAAGTGATTTGTAAGCCCAATTAACTTTGAGAAGTCCTGCCCCAGATCTGTGTTGACCATTACCAAGGTTACTAGCCACATGTGTCTGTCTGTTCAGCCACTAAAATATGGTTAGGAAGACCGAGAGGCTGCGATTTAAAATTTTAAATTAAAATGTAAAAGCTAAACTCCTTTCAGTTATTGGGGGACTTTTAAATATGTTTGCAATAACTTGAGTATATGAATGTAAATACAACTCGAGTATTTCTGGTGAAAATGTAGCAACCAAATTAAGAAGTACTGGAAGGGTAAAATACACACCAGATTTCAAAGACTAGTGTAAAAAACACTTATGCAAAATATGTCATTGATAATTTATGATTATAGATTAAATAACAAAATGTCACATGTTGAGTTAAATTTAAAAACGCATGTGCGTCTCTTTTACTTTTTAAAATGTGACTGCTAGAAAAGTAGGGCTCACATCCTATTTCTACTGGACAATGTTGCTTTTGACCCATCATTCTCAAATTACTGCTGCCTTCCACGTCCCAGAGATTTTGATGAAACTGGCCTGGAATGGGCCTGAGCACTGAGATTTTTAAACTTTCCTTGGAGAGCTGTCGAAGCTTGTGAACCATCTTAGATTAATGTAGACTCATTAATCCCAATTGATAAATAACAGCAACATAGGGATTTTTCCATTCTGTGGAAGCTCCCATCTTTACACAACTAAA
Organism: Heterocephalus glaber; assembly: GCF_053883595.1. NCBI lineage: Eukaryota > Metazoa > Chordata > Mammalia > Rodentia > Bathyergidae > Heterocephalus > Heterocephalus glaber. The sequence continues at coordinate 19,664,979 of NW_028258369.1, read as the reverse complement.
ATGTGCAATTAGGCAAGTAGTACCTTTCTTAACTCATCCTCCCTAACTCGGCTGGAGTTTAGATGATATTATTCTCCCTCAACTTCAGGTAGAAGCAAGCATACCCAAAGAAATGAAAATCCATCTCTAGAAATCCCTCACAGTGCTTTCAGGAATTCATTTCCATAGCTTACGAGCAGACCTCAGACTTTCGGATGTGTGGAACAATCTCCTGCATAATTTGTTTAAAAGCAGGTTTCTGGGCCCTACCAAGCTACAGGAGCTCTGAGATAGGGTGATCAACTATCCTGACTTGCTTAATACTATGCCAATTTTGGCTTTAGTATAGAAAGATTGCAAATTGAGAGACGTGGTGATCCTATTCCAGGAATGTGCATCTCTAACAAGCAGTCCAACCAATACTTCCAAGCACAGTTTGAGAACCACTCCCCAAAACACAAGATCGCAAATACACTGTAGTGATCTTCCTGGATTAAGCAACTTTTCCCCAAAAATAGCCACTGAAGTTATACAAATATCGAGTTCAGCAAATAAGTGTAAGAACATTGTCTTTATCTAATTAAACATGTCCTCAAATTGTTTAAAACTATATGCAAGAATTACAAAGAGTTTGCTCTGGTAGCCTTGAAGGGATCTATTTCATTGTCAGAAATTTAGCAGATGCAGAGATCAGGGAATCAAAGTGTGTAGCATAAAATCACACTGACCCTGAGCTTGACTTGTGTCTTGACCTCTCTGTATCTCAGTGTTTTCAGCTGTAAAAGACGAATAATTTACACATACACTGAAGGTTAGCCATGAGAATAAAATGATGAGTTGCATCGAAAAATCCCAGTTGAGGGACATTCTACAACATACCTGACCAGCACTCTTCAAAACTGTCAAGGTCATCAAAAACAAAGTCTGAGAAACTGTCATAGCAGAGCAGAGCCTAAAAAGACAAGATGATTAAATGTAATATGGCATCCTGGAATAGTAAAGAACATTAGGTAAAAATTAAGGAAATCCAAATGCACAATGGATGGTAACTAACAGTAGTGTATCAAAATGGTTATTGCTAATGACAAATGTACTATACTAATGCAAGTCATTAATAATAAGGTAAAATGGATATAGGGACTATGAAAAGTCTCTGTCTCTGTAAATTTCCTGTAAATATAAAGCTATTCTACAATTAATAGTTTTTTACAAAAATAAAAAACTTCTCATAGCAGCACCCAAGCAACTATGTTACTCTTATTGTGAACTGTACATTAGAGATGACACAAACAAGATCAATTTGATTGAACATTTTCAAGAGAAAGTAGGAGCTTGAAATCCTTGGAGGTCAGAGTTGATGGAAGAGGATGAAAGGGAAAATGAAGAAGACATGAAGGCTGCTTATTTTGTCTACTGGCAGCCCCTAGCCTGTTACTTCTGTCATATGACCTTGTTGCTTTTCTTCCTGATATTATTCAGGTTCTGTAATTATTTTATTTATTCAATGTTCTTTATTCTGAGCACCACTTCTCCTCATCTTACCATAGACAGTCCTTGGAGTCAGAGGCCTTGTCTGTCTCTGTCACTGCCGTATCCACCAAACCTGGCATAGCACTTGACATCATGTAGAAACTTTATCCAAACAAATGATACCAGTGACCACCAGACAGTGCGGGGGGAGGGGGGACATTCCTCTTGGAATACAGGTAGAAACCTTTTTATACATATTCAATTATCTAAGCCTCCTTGTAGGTCCCTACCTCTCAAGAAATAAAAGCAAACAAGCAAATAAACACAAACACTACTCCATGACCAAGTAACATCCCTTAGGGGGAAAAAGATTTCAACATTTGGGTCCAAATGTACTCTCACATTGCAATTTGTTTGTTTGTTTGTTTGTTTTTCTTTTGGTACCCGGGATCGAACTCGCGTCCTTGTGCTTGCAAGGCAAGCAACGGAACCACTGAGCTAAATCACATTGCAATTTATGTTTGCAAATATAGGATACAACTTAAGTAGAAAATCTTAATAATTATTTGTACCAAATCACACTTTGTGTTTTTTACTTAATTTAAGCTTCACGAACATTTTGTTATTTAAACAGGGCAGATATTTTCTTATCTCCATTTGAGAGATATAAATTTTTCTTAAAAAGAAGAAGAGAAAGAAGGACTTTAGATGACATCAGCATTCCCACAGTTAGTTAATGGGAAATTATATTAATTTTTGGAGCTCTGGCTAAGTCACTTTCTCATTGGTGGCCAGGAAGCAGAGTGAAGGAAGGTGCCAGGAGGGAATGTTTCATCTGTAACCAGGTCTTACATCCTAGCAGCTAAACTCATTAGCAGATGAATCCACTAATAAGTATTGTACCCCCAAGATGCAATCACCTTCCAAAAGCCCCACATCCGAGCACATGAGGCTTTCAGGGGACATTCTATATCTAAACCATAATGTTCTGCCCCTGGCCCCCAGAAGACTCATGCCCATTTCTTTATGCAAAATATATTTAGTCCATCTCTAAGAGTAGCCAAAGTCCTAACAGTTCCAGCATGGCTGAAAAGTCTAAATCCAAAGTCTCCTCTGAGACTCAAGTCAAACACTTAGTTGTGAGTCATGTAAAAATCAAAAGCAATGCTAAACCTTTCCAACATACAATGGCACAGGGTAAACCTTCTCATTCCAAACGAAAGAAATAGGGGGGTAAAAAAAAAGAGAACATTTCAAATTATTTCACTATGCCACTTGCTCCCTTTTCTCACTGTAGATCAGACTAAAAGCCACTAGCAGTATCCATGCCAAAGCCTGAACTTTGGGATGCTTTGAAATTTCCTCTGTCAGATTAATTATTCTGCCACCCTTATTCTCAGTCTCCTCCAAAGTCTCAGAATATAAGCAAAATGTAGATAAATTTTCTGCCAGAGTATAACACACATGGTCAAGTCCAACTGCCAATGGAGACCTTGTTTCCAACCAAAATCTCCTGAGCCTTACCTTTACTGTCTGCATTTCAATCAGCATTCTTGTCTTCTGAACTCTGACCAGAATCTCTCATCAAGCTCAGCTTACAGCATTCTAGAGCTTCGCTAGCCAGCATTTCCAAACTCTTCCAGACTCCTCCCATGAACCAGTTCCAAAGGCTTCTAAACCACATGGTCAGGTATAGTCCTGACAATGATCATACTTCTCATACCAAAATCTTAGTCACTTTTTCATTGCTGGGACAAAATACCCAACATCCATAACTTAAAGGAGGTTTATTTTGATTCATGGTTACAGTCCCTGGTATGCTGGCTCCAAGGCAGGCACTGTATGGCAGAAGAGTCTGGGAGGTAGAAAGTTGCTCATGCTATGATAGCCAGGATGCTGAGAGAGAAGGGAGGAACAAGGGAGGTATACCAACATGTGACCTGCCTCTTCTAACCAGGCCCCACCTCCCAATAGCACAGTCAGCTGCTAAACTCATTAAGAGATGAGTCCACTGCTAAGTATAATGTTCTTCTGATCCAATCACCTTTCAAACACGTGAGGCTTTTAGAGGACACCACAGATCTAAACCATTACAAGCTGGCATAACAATGTATCACAGACTGGGTGTTTTAAAAACAGTTCTGGAGGCTGGAAGCACAAGGTCAAGCAAGATACAGGCAACATTTAGTTTCTAGTGAGACTTCCTCTGATCACTGCGTGGCCTTTTCTCTGTATATGCAGAGAGAGAGAGAGAGAGAGAGAGAGAGAGAGAGAGAGAGAGGAAGAGAGAGAACACTCTGGTGTCTCTTCCTCTTATAAGGACACCAGTCCTATCTAATTTGGTTTGCACTGTTAATAGTTTCATTTAAACTTAATTACCTCCTTAAGCATCCTATCTCCAAATATAGTCACATAAAGAGTTAGGCTTTCAACATATAAATTGGGGTCAGGGGCCATGTAATCCAGGTCTTTATAGGAATATTCTCTGACAAGAGGTAGGAAAGTTAATAGGATAAGGAGGGAGGAGCTAACATTTGCTGAGCAGGGAAGAACTAACCATTAGACCAGAGACTATGGTCTTTGGGCCCAATTTGAGGGTTGCTCTCATTTTGTAAATAAACTCTTGTTGTAGTACAGCCACATCCATTTATTTACATATTGTTCACGGCTGCTTTCCTGCTACCATGGCAGAGTTGAGTAGCTTGCACAGAGATATGGCCCATAGAGTCCAAAATATTTACTCTCTAGCTCTTCACAGAAAGCAATGTGCCAATTTCTGAGTTAGACAAATATATGATGGTTTATTTTATCCACAAAATAACACCACAAAGTCAGTATTCTTGTCACTTTACTGTTGAGGCAGTGGAGGCTCTGAGAGGCAAAGTGACATCCACATTCCTATAGCTGGCAAGGAGAGCCCAGAACAGCCCAATGATGGCTGGAAAGGGTGCCCTTTCCTAGTCCCCTCACCACCAGGCCAAGGGCTTTTCTCCTAAGGCTCAAAATTGTATGGATGCGGCTGCCAGGCCCGAGGCCTGGGGAAGTCACATGGTTCCCACAATGGGTTCCCACAATTCTGTCAGCTCAAAGGCCAAGGACTACTGTCACTCAGGCCAAAACATCTCTTCACACCTTATCAGTATTGACTATAGTTATTTGGGGATCCTCAATCTCTCCACGTTTTGTGTTTTTTGGTTTATGTTTTATGCCAGGGTGTGTGTTTTATATGAATAGGATTTACATAGAAAACAGATCACTGATATTAAAGGAGGCTTGCAAATAATTATGTAGACCTGAAGAGGTTTTCAGGGAAAATTTTGAGACTCTTAATCCTAAAAGTGATTGTCGGTGCTTTTCATTATTGGACAGTATGTTACCTTCTCCGTGTTTGGTATTAAACTGATGGAGCTGTCCCTATTGTAGGAACAAAAGTGGAATGTGATCACAAGTTAGGTTCTTGTTTATAGGCATTTGTCAAAAAAAAAATAGTTCCAAGATCCTCTTTGAATTAGCTGAGGCATTTTTCAAGTTATTTACACAAGAATCCTCAAACAGTTGGGATTAATTTTATTATTAGCTAATGGATCACTTATGATTATTCACCTGGTTGCTCTTCCTGTCTATATTGACAAATTATTTACCTACAGATTCATGCTGCTCTAGTCTGTCTAGCATTAGTTCCTCTGAGAACATTCCTCTCTTCTACTTCATGTTGTCTTAGATGAGTTATCTATCACAACACTCCAGATCTGGCCAATCACTTTGCCCCACCTCTCCTAGATAGAGGCAGAGCACCTGGATCTAGCTCTTCCTAAGGCTTTACCCACCCCTGTACTTTCTGGGAATGTGAACCAAAAATTCCTTTTTGTTTAAATTTACTCAAGCTGGACTTCTCACTTAAAGCGCAAAATGTTCTCACTAATAAAACGTATTCCTAGGTTATCTGAATATCCATCAGAAACGTGTCAGTAACTTCCAGAAGACACAGGATACTAAGCACTACACGTCCTTCTCCTAGCTCCAACCATAGAACACCCACTTGATCCCTATGCCAGGTTGTAATTTTTTAGAAAAGGGCAGCCTATGGGGCATGGGAAGTGATATGATTTCTTAGATATATGTCTGCCTTCTTTTAGGCCCAAAAGTGCACTCTGGACTTGATTTCTTTCCTGTATGTTATTCCTCTTCTGGGAATGGAAGCAGTGCAAACCCTTGTGCTGATGACACTTTACTCATGGCAATCTTGGGGAAAAAAAGATCAAGTAGGATTAGTGACTGCGCTCCCCCAGTATTGATCATGCCTGATGAGGTGTGATGGTAAAAGTCGGGTGCCAGGCCTGGTACACTTCCAAGCACCTCCTTGGGAAGGAAAAATAAAGTTCACAGTATGCCATGAAGGGGCTGCAAAACTGCTCCCTCTATGAAGATATATATTTTTTCCTCTTTATTTTCCATAGGATACCTTTCTGAACCTGTCTAACATCTCCTCACTAGATTATTTAACAGTCTCTTCAAGTGTTAACTCTCACTTGGAATTTCCTAGGAGAAACTCTACAACTTTTCTCCTTTACCCAGGAAAGGTACCAACTGTGGCCCACCCACACCAGCCAAAACTGATCCAAGTGGATGGGAGATCCCTTAATGCCATTAAAACTGTGCACTTCCATGTGTTGCAGGTAATGACAAATAAGTACCCTTCTTTGCTGTATTCTTTCTTTGTAGTTCACCTTGGCTTCCTCTGTTTCAGATTGAAGGGAATTAAAGTAAATTCTCAAGATGCACAAGAAAGGAAAGCTCTTTTTGTAAAAGGAGGTCCGCCAAGGTGCTAATTCCATCTCTGGTAGATTTTTCCCAGGACTGTGTTTCTCATCCAGGAATTTCTGTGAGCTTGACGGTTCACACTTCCAAATCCCAGCTTTGAATAAATAAACCAGCTAAAGTGCTCCGTTGCCTCGGGGATTAGCAGAGCAGTTTCTGAACTTCTAACGCCCCCCAGTGGCAATTTCTTATATCTTGCTGTTCGAGACTCTTACTCTAAAATTTAGGTTAATGGTTTTCCTTCTTTCTAAGAGATGGAGGGAAAAGTGAGGGAGGGGAGGGAAAGGGGAAGTAAAAAGAATTAAAAGATGTGTTATGTACATATACCAACTCCCCTCAATAAATGTAATCATTATGTGCGGTAAACTTGTACTAATAAAAACAAAGTTGTCATCTCTTTGAAAATTCTCACATTGAAGATTCTCAAGTGTTTGTGTGGAAGTGATTCAGTAATGTGAAATTAAGCTGCTGGGCCACAGGTGGGTAAGATGTAGTATCTCCTTTCATGGTTCTCAAAGTAAAAGAAATTTCAGATTTTTAAATCTGGTCTTCATTCAGAGGCTCCATTCTTGGAATATGGAAACAACCAGCACCAAATCTCTAAATCCAGAAAACTCTCACCAGTGGCATCAAGATGATATATAGAGATCCATGTTGTCTAGAGAAGAGAACTCAGCCAGGCACAGCTATTCAGTATTGTTTATGGAAAACAAAATGTATACTCCATGAGCTTCCAAAAATACAAAACACAAACTGTGTTGAGAAAGAGATCATGTATATATGTTCAAAATAGCCAAAGAACACTTTCACAGCATAACCCACTTACAGATTCATGCCAAATACAGACAGTGATATTTGGTGGCCGGTATAAAGAACTTTGCCTTGTCTTCCAGAGGAGGCAGAAGAAAAATTTAGGAAAACAAGTCTAGAAAAAAGGATTATCTTCAACCCCAAATATGGAATGTTCTTGCTTCTCTGCCAACAATGGAGTTAGTACTTAAGCTTATTTTTTCAGATGCAGTGAATTCCTTTGGTTCACCACCTGCCATGCTCCACCCCCACACCCCTTTAAAATTAAAGGCCAGGCTTACAGTCCTTTAAATAATACTAACCCAGCTCTAAACTCCTACACACCAAGCATTCCTGTCAATGCTAAACCCTGAGTGGAAGTGTGTGTCCTTCAGCTTCCTTTACTCAGGTCTTATTTCCTTTCCGGCCAGAACATTTTTCTTCTGTAGCACCTCTCCCCTCACCTTTAGAAGGCAAATTTGTTGTTGTTGAGAAAAGGCCTCACTGTGTTACCCTGGCTGGCCTCAAACTCCCAGGCTCAAGTGATCCCACCTCAACCTCCCAAATAGCTAGGACTATGGGTGCACACCACTGTGCTCAATTTTGGAAGGTAATAGCAAACTAATTTCCTAAGTTCAATAATTCTAAATCTCAAAGGTTGAAAGTCTCAATATTAGTATCAAGGTAGATTTTTTCTCTTTTTTATGCCTAGCATACTATACACATAGAAGATAATGATTTCTTTTTAAAAATATTTTAGCAGTTTATTGAAAGACATTCTCTGTGATAGAGGCTAAAGGGTCTTTGAAATAACCCAAAATACAAACAAACAAAAAAAAAGCAGAACCACCAATAACACTAAGCATATGAAGAAGCTGTTTGTCCAGTATTGCCTTTTATTTTCCTCTTGTTTTCTTCATTGAGATTTCTTTGAATAGCTTAAAAGGCACAGGAGAGGGAAAAGCAAAGAGAGAAGGATAAAGGAAAGAGGAAGATAAATAAAAGGAAAGAGAAGGAAGGAAACAGAGGACAGGAAAATGATAAAGAGGTAAAAAAGTTGGAAAAGCAAGTGTTTTTACAATGACTTAATATTCTCTCATAAACATCACTAACAATTTAGTACTCACTGTGCTCCTTAACACCTAAGTACACCTCTAAAGGTTTTTGCAATAATTTTAATTAAAAAAAAACAAATGCAATTTATTAGAGTCAATGGCTTAAAGCAATGGCTTTCACGTGGCACTTTGGGGACCAGAAAGAGTATTTCTCCGGTTAAAATACTAGTCCCCCAAAGCTCAACATCACCAATCATCAAGGAGACATAAATTAAAAGTATGCTATGTGTGTGCACAAATCTGCCAAAAATGAAACCCATTGATTTGTATAACCAATACGCATTAATTAAAAAATGTGGGGAAAAAGCTACAGTGAGATAGCTCCTCACTCCTGTTGGAATGGGTTCATCACTAAAAATTCAAAAGATGAGAAGTGTTGGTGAGGATGTGGAGAAAAGAAAACCCTTATGCACTGTGGGTGGGAATGTAAACAGGTACAACCGTTTTCAAAAGCAATATGGAGGTTCCTCAAAAAATTAAAAATAGAACTACCATGTGGTCCAGCACTCCCACTCCTGGGTGTATATCCAAAGGAAATGAAATCAGTGCCTTAAAGAGATATCTGCACTTCCATGTTCATCACATACTATTCACAACTGCCAAGAAATGGAGATGTAATGAAGAGAGAAGGGAACTGTGGTCTACGTATAAAATGGATACCATTAAGCTTTTTAAAAAGGGAAATCCCGCCACTTTTAGCAACATGGATAAACCTGGAGGACATTAAGCTAAATGAAAGAAGCCAGCACATGAAGACAAATACTGTGTGATCTCACTGCTATGAAGAATCATTTTAGAATGTAACTGAAGGGGATTTGAGGAAAGGGAAGAGAATGGAGAGTGGATGGGGAAGTAGAGTAAAAACGATTAAGAAGTGATATGTATGCGTACCAATTCCCCAAGATGAACGTAATTCTTACATATCACAAACATACACTAATAAAAAATAAAATGAAAAATGGAACAATACGAAGGTGATTACCAAGAGCTAAGGGGTATGTGAAATGGGGAGATGGTCATCGAAGAGTATAAAACTTTCAGTTAGAAGATAAGTAAATTTTGGAGAACTAATGTGCAGTAGACCCTTGACTTATGAACTCATTTGTTTGCAAAGGCTGGTTATAACTTAAGTTGGTTGCAAGTCAAAACTATTTTTTCCATAAGAAATAGTGGAAATATCCATAATGTGTTGCGAACTTCCCAAAGCACCCCTTAACTAACCTTTTCAAATTAAAAAGGGTTGTATAATGTGCATAATTTACCAGAAACACCAATACTTTTTCTAGGGTATTCAGCAAAAAGTTAGAAAACATGCCTAGTTTACCAAAAACAACAATTCCATACTGTACTCACCATTCAAATTGACATCTTTGGCTTACAGGAAGGGAGGATGAAATGGAAGGTGGTTATTATTTGGAAGGAGCGTCCCCTTCCATAAGAACATCAGGAATCTGGCTCTCTGGTGTCCTATCTTTCCTTGGGAGAGTCTGTAGTGCATTAGGACCTGCTTCTGGCTCACGAGGTGTCTCAACTGGTATTCAGGTCGTAACTCAAGACTTTGATGGTAAGTTAAAACTAAAATTTCGGTCATAACCCAAGTTGTTTGTATGTGAGGCTGGTTGTAACTCAAGGGTCCACTGTGCATCATGGTGACTGTAATTAATAATAACACATTGTAGACTTGAAACTCGTTAAGAGAGTAATCTCAAGTGTCCTTAGCATGTTTGCTTATGCACGCACGCACACACGCACACACACACACACACACACACAAACACGGTAACTATATGAGGTGGTGGATACATTAATTATCTTGATTGTGGTAATAATGTGTATTGCAATGTATACCTATGTCAAAAACATCATGTTAGAGGCCGGGGATTTAGCTCAGTCGCACTGTGCCTGCCTCGCAAGTGCAAGGTCCTGAGTTCGATCTCCGGTACCAAAAATAAAAAATCATGTTGTATACCTTAAACACACTCAACTTTTATTTGTCAATAAAGCTGAGAAACATAATGCAAGAAAGGATTATAAAATTAAGGTGCATAAGAATTACTCAAAGAAAAACACCAAAAAAAAGTAAGAAACTCAGAAAATATTTCTAACTCATACTTTAAAAAAATACTAATTTTCTTATTATATAAACAGTACCTACAAATCAATAACAAAAAGGAATACACTGTGTTGATGAATGTGTGGGGATCAGACATTCCTGTGGGAAGTGTCAATTGGTATAAACACCTATTAAGGATCATTTGGAAATATCCATCAAAGTTTTAATACATTCACCTTGACCCAGTCATTTCCATTCTAGGTATTACACACATGTTCATACAGTGTAAGAAACAACATAAGTATAACAGGAGAGTACTGGAAACAATCTAAATTTGGTTTATTAGAAAGGGGCCAATTGCTAAAATCCTATTAATCCATATGATGGCATAATGTACAACTGTTAAACAAAAACAGAAAGCAGGCCAGGCACGGTGATACATGCCTATAATCCCAGTATTCTGGGAGGCTGAGAATACTTCATGTACTAATATGGAAAACCCCCAGGTATTTTACAGAGAAAAGAAAAAGGTTAAAACTCTATAAATTATGCTACCATTTGTGTTTGGAAAAACTGAAGTCAGGGAGAGAATGGCTATTCTACTGCATCCAAAGTGTTTGCTTTGGAATAACTACACTGGAATAACCCCTACTTATCCCTTCTTATGCTTCACAGTAACTTCCTAAATTAACCACAGTATATATAATGATGTGTCTTGTTGAATAGAGTATTGTCGAGATGTCCAGGAACATGGCCTGTGCATCCTCTGGCCTCAGAGGCCAGCATCACATCGAGCACAGAAACTCAGCTTGCCCTACAGATTTCAGACTTGCCAAGCCCTCTTAGTTGTGTGAGACAATTTCTTAAAATCCCTTTAAACACACACACACACACACACACACACACACACACACAAAATGGTTCTGTTTCTCCAAATAACCCTGCCTGACACAGTTGGTAAGATAGCAATCTGGGTACAAAGGAACCCCCCTCAGATAACTACACCCCTAGCTTTCTAATAACGTGGATGCCTCTGCTTCTGATGCAATGTCAGGGGCACTGTAACTAGTCAGGTACTATGCACAAACTGGCAGAGGGCCTATAGAGCAAATGGAACAACCAAGATATTGTAGCATTTGTGCTCACTATTTCACGTTTTATAATTTGCAATGTATTTACTTTGGAAGTTGTATCTTATATTGCTATTGCTCCAATGTATGTGCGTGTGTGTGTGTGTGTGTGTGTGTGTGTATGGAGAGAGAGAGAGATTGACTTTTGCTGCATTCTGATTATAGCTTTTAAGTATTTTTATCAATAACTATTCACTTAAAGCCTGTATATCTTTGAGTTTTATTGCATAGGGAAGCCACACAATAGACTAATATCACAAACATCTGTACCTACTAGGATTCAAGAATTAAAATATGAATTTCAATATCCTGTAAAGCACATTTCTTAGAAAACTGCTTTCATGTGGTAGTGGTAGAGAATGGTTTGTCAACTTGTCTTTTGTGGCTTTAATTCTTCAAGCCCACTTTAGAGTGAGTCCAAACCACTCAAGAAAGCCTTCCCTTCTTTCCTTTATAGCCATTTATACCTCACCTTCTCGATTTTCCTTCCACTTTTACTTCTCTTCTTTCCAATTTACTAATTTACAGTGCTTACAGTAAGAAATAGAACCACCAAAGAGAAAGGAATATATTTAGGTTGGCTAGTCAAACATACTCTTCCTAGTAGGGAAATCACACTAGTGTCAAAAGGTTCTTGGTAACCTGGGAACGAGAGCAAAGAAAAGCAAGTGCCTTGAAGGATGATACCATACATTCTTGTAGCTTTAACATCTAACCAGATCTGATGACTTATATTTCCTTATCTGCAACCAGATCTTTCTTCCATTCCAATTTTGTTTCTGTACTGTATCTTAAATTACTCAGCCTAGACAACTAGTTTATTAGCTTCCAACACTAAACTCATCTTGCCCCTAAACCTACATATTTCTCAAATCAGCAGTCATTTCTTTTACTCCTTTCCTCTCACTTACTGACCTTAGCTTTCTCACTATAATGATAATTTCATGCAGCTATAGTCCACCATGTTTCTTCTCTTCAAAAGAATAATAATGTTGGAAGGTTCTCAGTTGCACTTCGTGCTTTAAAAAATGACAGGCAAATCCAATACCCACTGAAAATGTCACTAGCACAACCCCAGGATTACCCCATTTCTCTTTAACACCTGTATGCATTAGCAAACCACATACACTGCTATTTCTACAAGGAAGAAAAGATCAAATCCCTACTCCTTTAGGTAATACTCTATGACTGTTTCTCACACATGACAGTGTGAGACTCCCTTGGCTCTACAGACTTCTTTCCAGAGCAATACTGCTCATATCACTAATTCTTATCAGTGTTGCCCCCATTTTTTTAAACCAATCATATTCAATTCAGTCACCCATAAAGGCCCACTTGTGGCAACAACTGAGTCACCAACTTAATGATAATAACTCTAACAATAAAATATAATTTTATTACTGTATCATAGTATGTTTCCCCATTTCAACTTCAAAATGACCGTGTTAGTCACTTTCCTCATCACTGGAACAAAATATCTGACACTCAAAGACTTAAGGGAGAGGGGCTTTATTTTGGCTCATAATTTTTAGAAGATTCAGTCAGTGGGCTCCAATGCAGGAAGGGAACGGTGGAAGGGTGTGGAAGAAGACAGATGCTCAAGATAGGGCCGGGGATATAGCTCAGTGGTTCCGGCACCTGCCTCAGAAGTGCAAGGTCCCGAGTTCGATCCCTGGTACTGAAAAAACAAACAAACAAACAAACAAAAAACAAAGAAAGATGCTCAAGAAGCAGAGAGAAGGGAGGAATTGGGGAGAGAGATAAACCCTTCCAAGTCATTCCCCCAGTAAACTGACTCTTCTTCCCAGGCCCCACCTCCTAACAGCGCAGTCAGCTATGGATTTATCAGTGGATTCAACTACTGAGTATAGCGCCTCCATGATCCCAATCACCTTTTAAAAGCCCCACCTCTGAACATGAGACTTTTGGGGGACATCTACATCTAAACCATAATAACTATGTTGTTTGGTGCAGAAAGGAGTAGTAAGTTAAATCAGTCCTACTCTCATGACTTAGCGCGTGCGCACACGCATACACACAGCTAAGCTGAGGAGGTAAGAGTTTATGCTTTAGCTGCTAGGTATCAAGGGGAAGAAATTTTGGCCTTTGGTTTTCCCAGAATAGTTTTTCCACTTTGACATCACTGACATTAGACCTAGTTAATTCTTTGTGGCAAGAGTTTTCCCATGTGTTGTAGGATATTAGGCAGTACCCTTGGCTTTTTCCTGCTTGGTGCTAGTAGCAACCTGTAGTGCCAGGATGACAGTCAAAAATGGCTCCAAATATTGCCAAATACCACCTGGATGGGGGCAGCAAAATCAACCCTAGTTGAGAAGCAGTGCCATAAAATGAAGCACGTATAAGGAAAATATAGTGTGTGTAAGATTTGGTACTATCCAGTTTCAGGGGGTCTCAAAACATGCTGCACATACAAGGGAGGACTTCTGTACACATAAATATATACAAATGCATCTTGGAATTTGAAAATGTGATACAGTGGTTGGGAATTTTTTTAATTTCCTAAAAATAAAGCAAAATATAAAAAGAGATAAAAACATATGAGAAAATTAGGTTGTCAGTCTAGGGAATCCACCGTATGAGTAGCAAAGAGCTAAAAAAAAAATAGGAGTAAATCAGAGAAGGAGAAGAGGAGGTATCCTCAACGTGAAGAATATGGATTTCCGGATTGAACGGACTTATCTAGTACCAAATGAATGAAAGCAAAGAGGCCCAGATCAAGGTACATCTTTTCAGGTCACTTGGAAGAAAGAGAAGATGTTTAAAATACTGAAGAAGAAAAAAAATGACATTTGACTTCTTAACAGCTAAATGGAAACTAGAAGACAATAAAGTAGCTCCTTTACAATTCTGAAGGCTGTGTTTTCCAGACCTCAAATTATACACGCAATTACCAAGCAAGCAGGGAGGTAAAATACAGGCATTTTTGGATTTTCAAGATCTTAAAGCTAATGTGCTCCCCACAAAATGCAAAGAATACATGACATCCAGGAACCACAGATCCAACACATGATAGCAAAACACAGAAGGGCATCCCAGGAAGACAACTGGCAGAAATCCAGAGCAAACGAGTGTGGAATTGGGAAGTGGCCGGGATATAGTACTTACCTAGGACAGAAGTCTCAAGAGAAAAATGAAACCTACAGAGTAGCTGATATATTTGAGTGCATCGTGGAGATTTATAATGCTGACAGGAAATTTAGGGACATTCATCTACAAATTAGACAATAAGAAAAAAGCAAGGCAAGTATTACATTCTAACAAAAATTTTTATAAGAAAGAAAATCTATCACTAGTCATTTAAGACTTAGCCATGAATAACATTTTCCTAGTCCTAATAACATAAATACTAAATCCTGATTTATCCAAAATTGTATATAACTATTGGCATGGGAGAGAGGAGAAAAATATATGTTTCTGTGTGTACTCATGTCAGGAGGAATAAGGGGTGAGACAGAAAGCAACAAAATTCCATTGTTAACCATCCTCAGCGATGGATATTAACTGATAATCCCCAACTGGAGTATGTGTGTGTTGATGTATACATCAATATTAGCATGCTCTTTGTTTGAAATGCAGAGCTACAAAGCAGAATAGTTGAAAAGCAGTAAGTCTTTGCCTCCAGAGAGTGGGAATTGGACGTGAAGGAGTCTCCACCATAGTTTTCTTGCCCACATACAATTCTTTATTTAACACTTGGCTTTGGTATTTCTTCCAGTACAAAACGTTGCTGGCACATACTCTTCCCTTTTCTTCCACTCCCTGACCATCACTCTTACAAGGGCCACTTCCTTCTGCCCCAGAAGAGTCTGCACATACATATATCGAGAAATAAATATGGTTATTTCTTTGTACATCTGTCTTTATCCTTAGCAAGGGTTTTTGCCCTTCTTTGTGCCACAGACCCTTCAAGAGTTTGGTAAAATCTATGAAAGTATTTTCATAATAGTTTTTAACCTGCATACAACAAAATTCAAGGAATGACACAAGAATCCAATTGCATTGAGATATGAAGTTATGAACATACTAAAATAAAACAGATGTGTGATTGCTATAGGCCAGGTTCCCCAGGAAATACAGTATGTATTGGTATAATATAGTTTCCTAAAATGTTGTCTTGATCCAATTTCAAGGCCCTGGCTAGAGAGCAACCAGTTCCCCTTCCTGGGCAGCTGATTAAGTCCATACCCCCAACCACCTCCTCATACTGCGAGCCACTGCATATATACCTGCCCTAATCACTGCATGGCCAGGTACCAGACTGCTGGAAACAGCCCCTGTACCCCAGGGCTGGCTGAAGTTATTCAGATTAGCTAGCCAGTCTTAAACTTATTACCCTGTCTCACCTGTTCCTTTCCACAGAAACCATAGTAAAGTCTCTTGGCCACGGATTTTCCTTCTCCCTATGCTTTTGTGATCAACCTTGGTGCATCCACATTCCCCACCCACAGAATCTGTCGCCTACATTCCTGATGGAAGCAAAGGCTAAGTTTCTGTTGAAGGTAAAAGAAAATACAGACATCCAAGTTCACACACCCAGTCAAGGCGGCCTTGGAGGCAGAATCCTGTCTTTATATTTTTACATCTCCAGGGCCAGCCACAGTTCTGGACACCTACTGATGTTGCTTGAATCATTGCTAGGACTTCATTCATCACTGCACGTAGTCTACATGTATTGAATTATAGTACTGTACCTTATAAATAAATACAAATATTATATATGCCAATTAAAAAATTAAAATACCTGATGGGATAACAGTTTTGTGTTTTTTTTGGTACCGGGGTTCGAATTCGGGTCCTTGCACTTGCGCAGCAGGCGGCGAAACCACTGAGCTAAATCCCCGGCCCGGGATAACATTTTTAAAAAGCAGAAATTTAAAAATTCTTCCAAAGCACTTCGTCAGCCGCTTGAAGCATGTATAGTAGAGATCTTTCTAGGGAAGCCTCTGGACCCGACGGAGCCCTGTCAAGTCGAAAAAGGCGCCCAGCCATGAGAGGCGGGGCCGCAGAGCGGACCCACGTGGTGATAGGCCAAGACGCGGAGGGGGCGGGACCTGTTTCTGTGAGTGACGGAACCCCCTTCCCTTGGGCCTGAGGCCCGCCTCCTCGCACCCGGAAGTCCCGCCTTCGGAAAAGGAAGGAAGGGAGCGCTGGAACGCCGGCGTTGACCGCAGCGACATCGTTGACCCAGTGGGAAGAAGGCAGCGGTGAGGGCGGCTGGCCCTTATCCTCTGTACCCTGGCTGGCGGTTAGAGGCGGAGCCGGCGGCCTAGGGCAACCCTAGGGAGTACTCAGGTGCAGAAGGTAGTGCCGGCAGTGACCGGTGAGGTCTGAGGACGGCGGGCTGCCCCAGGTGGGGCGCGCGGGCGTGGTGGGGGGAGGTCTGGCAGCGCCCAGCAGGTTACTACCCTTTCCTCCCTTCCTTCCTCGAAGTCCCATTTCCGACCTGGGACTGAAGGTCGAGTATTGGGTCATATGCCTCTCCTCCCCTTCCGCATCACCATCCACCTCCAACACCCCACCGCCACCACACTGTGAAGTGGATTCCCAAACCCCGCCTCGCTTCAACCGCCAAATTCCCACTCTTAGAAACGTGTCCCCAGAGGGTGGCATAGATTTCAAAGGATTTCCCAAAGGGGTCAGGGTATTTAGAGCTGTGTTTTAAAGTGAATATCTTGCCCTGGTAGGTTCCCAAGGGATGACAGAGAGGAAGAAGGGTTAGCCAGATTGAGTAACAAGGGAATAGTCTGTTTGTAGGTATCAGCTTTAATTTGTCTCATTCTTTTGGCAGCTGGACATTTAAAATTGTTTAGAGTCAACACTTTGATTTCGGCCATGGGTTTGTCACCATCTACTCCTGCTGTTGCAGTTCAGACCTCAGATGTTTCAGATCATCAGACAGCATCTCCACCTTCAAGATGCCCAATGCATAGAAGGAGCACTCAAGGTAATTGATCCTTTGTTAAGATAATTAAAACAAAAGATAATTCTCAGAAGGTCCTGAAGAAAGAAGAGTATAGGTGAGGCTCATAGGGCTGCAAGAGGGGCACTAGATTATTTCACAGTTAGGATGATTAATTGTGTTGATGAATGAGAGTATAATGATTGCTCCATAAAATCAGCCCGGCTCCCTAAAGTTTACCTGTGTAACTATATCAGTGATTCTTAACTAATAGTGAGGGGAGTGGAACTCCATTCACCAGGAAACATCTCATGTTGGGAGACTTTCACTTGTCACAACAGAGAGGAAAGGTACTCTGGGCATCTAGTGGTTGGGGACCAGGGATGTCACTAAACATCCTACAATGCATAGGACCACCCGCTGACAAAATTCATCTGGCCCTGTTATCAAGAATGCCAGGGTTGAGAAACCTTGGCCTAGATCTAGCTATTTTAGTAAATAAACTCTACTCCTATATCAGTTACAGTACTCTTCTATATGAAAATAAGCTGTTACCAGGTGGACTTGTCCATTCTTTCAGTGCAAGAGTGAAAATGAAAAAGGTGTCTTTTGCTTTTAATTGGTGCAGGTCTGTTGTGCGTTGTTCATAATGTTTGGCTTGAATCAGTAAGAAATGAGGGGCAGAGGTGACATGGTGTGCTTACTGAGTGTTGTTGCTAGCGGTATACTCATTTACTCCCTGGGCCAGCCAGGTCTGTCCATTCTGTGCCGCACACTGCTGGGTTTTGTTTATTTCTGCACTAAGAGAGTAGCATGGAACAGGATAGACAAAAATCCTTTATTTAATGGCGCTTACATTCTAAACCTTCATAATCCTGTGTGGCAGATTTTCTCCCTGTTTTATAGTTAGTGAAACTAAAGGTCAGAGTTACTAACTGATATGCTCCAAGTCACACAGTAATAAGTGGCAGAGCCAATGAAAATTCTGTGACCTTGTACAAGGACAGGTGCAGTACTCTTCTGGCATTTCTTCCGGGAATTGAGACAGATCAAACAAAACAGGTGTGCTCCCGCTCTTGAGTGTCCATCCCCAAAGAGTTCAGAGAATCTTCTTTTGCTTTTATTTCATTTACTATCTCGAGAGTTGTCATTCTGGTTTATTGGCATTAGTAAAGAATGAAAGTATTTATAGGAGATCAGAGGGGCTATTGCTTATATAATGTGAAAAATGTAACACTTATTTTCTTTCTAACACCCAGTTGGGCTCAGTGCCTCACAAAGAATTGATGTTTTGAATGGTAGGGAGGGAAGGTATAGCTTTAGGCCTTTATGCCGAAAGTGGGTACTAGGGAATAAGGGCCTAGAAAGAGAGAATAAGGAAGAAAAAAAAAGGAAACTCATCTTTTCTGTGTCTAGTATCCAGCCTTCAGTATATTCCATAGTTCCTGCTCCTACCTAAGGCAGGTGTTATGGCTGTGTCTAGATGTCCCCCCAAAGCCTTATGGAGTTATAGGTGGGGTTTTTCAGAGGTGGCTGGATCTAAGGTGTGTGACGCTGGGATTAATGGTGTGTGATTACTAAATTAGTCCACTGATTGGTTTGGCACAGTTCTGGGTGTGGACAATGGAAAGGCCCATCCTGGGTGTGAGTGCTACCCATTCTAAGGATGTGTATCTTGGGTGGATATAAAAGGACAGAAAGAAGGCAGGCTGGCTGCTGCTGCTTTCTCAATACTTTGCTGCTTTGCTGCCTTCTGCACACCATGAACTATTTCTTCCCTGCCACACCACCCTGCCTTGGAGCCAGCAAACTATGAACTGAAACCTCTACAAACTGTAAGCCAGATAAACCTTTCCTTCTTTAATTTTGAGTATCAGGTATTATACCTCAGCAATGAGAAAAGTAACTAAGACAACAGAGATTTTATTACAGAGCAGCTGCTGTCCTGGGCCACAGTTCTCCAACTTCCTATCTTCTCTCCCCAACTTTAAGACTGGCTTCTTAGTCCTCACACTTGCCTGGATCAGCACCCTGGATCCTTGGGCATTGATTCCCCTTTCTGGTGTCCTGCTCATTAAGCTCAAACCTTCCCCTTTAGAAGCATCTGAGTTCTACTTGGGTTATTGGTCATTTTCTTTAATGTCTGCCTTTTCTTGCTAAACTCTTGCTGTCTACTGATAAGGAATAGCACCCTCGCCCAAGTAGGACTTTCCTGCACCTTGTTTTAGTTTTGGAGTAAAACACAAGCAGAGTGCTACTGAGCTTTTTCTCCAGGAGTCCCTGTGAAGTCTCCTCTGCTCATTTTCTTCTGTCCCCAGTACCTGAGAGAATGCATCAGTAAGGGCTGCTTCGACTGCAGCTGTGTCCTCCCTGGGCCTGAGCTTGTCTGGAAATATTGAGTAGAAGTCAAGGAGACATGGTGAAATGTGGCCCAGCCCCTACTTCAGTTTCTCTCACAGTTCTCCCCAACTGCCCAGGGAGCAGCCTTCTTGCCTGTTTCAAACACTATGGCACGGGCCATGCACACTCTTGCATCTGCCAAGGTTTTTTGGTGTATTTTTGCTGAAAATATGACACAGAGAAAGGGAAGGTAAGTTTACCGAACCTTCTCATCTTTAGTATTTTTGAATGTTGGCTGACTTAGTTTTTGCCAGCTTTAAACAGAAGAAACCCAGTTTTTCCTGTGGGAGTCAGACCTTCACCTTTTTAGGGCCCCAATTCAGAGAACCGGATGTCATACCTTCTTGATGACACTGTTTTAAACTTGATTATTTCAGGCTGTCCAGTAAGTGTGGAACCATCTGGTCCAAGCAGTGACAGCAAAACATCCTCTGTGCCTGCCCACCAGGATCGAGCATACGAATACGTCAAATGCCCCATTTTGGCTGCTAGGGCCAATAAGGAGAACCTGGATCCTTCAAATCTGGTAATCTATGCTTATCCCTTCTTTCTGGAACATTTTAAACAGTGTTTTCACAGTCTCTGAAGATGAGCCGTGTACTGTATATTGTAGGCGTAAGGTGTCTCTAGGCATTGTCGGCTGTGCCCCCAGGAGCCCACTCATCTATATTATCTCTAATGGCCTAGTGGTTCAGAACATGGACTTTTTAGAATCCTACAGATCCACACTCTTACCCGAAGGGCTTATTTTACATCATGAGAATATTAATGACAGCTGACTTTTCTTTTGGAGTTTTCTGTAGCATTTAGCTAAGCACCACACATTCTCTCCATTAGCCTCATTGCAGCTTTGTGTAGTATTTTTAGTGCCCTCACTTTAGAGCTGAAGATACTGAGAGTGAGAGGGTGAGCAGTTTGCCGCATATCACTCAGCTAGGTATTGGCAGAGCCAAAATTGACCCGTGCTTACCTCAGCCCTGTGTCCTTAAACACCCTGCGGGGAGAATTAAGGTAGGCAGTGCAGTGCTTCCTACACTGGGTTCTCCTGCTGTCATTATTCCAATGAGGGGCCATGTGGTGGCTGAGGTTCTGCATTATTAATATGGAACTGCTAGAAAATCCTTCATACTGCTGATAGGAAAAGAAGTTCCAGGCCAGTGGTTCCCAACCTGCCCCCTGGGAACAGTCAGCTGTGTCTACAGACATTTTTGGTTGTCACAACCAGCGAGGAGTGGTCACACTGGGTAGAGGCCAGGGCTGGTACTAAACAACCTACAGTGTTCAGAACTGACTCCCACAACTGAAAGTTGTCTGGCCTCTAGAGGCAGCAGTGCTGAGGATGAGTGACCCTGGCCTAGGCTAGATGTTGGTGTAATGGCATTGCTGACCCTGTGAGGGAGAAGGGATTCTTCTCACCTTCTGCTCTGGCAGTGTTGAAATCCAAAGGCCCATCTATCCCATGCTCAGCTGAAAGGGGGAAAGCATTATCAGGGTCGTAAAAGTAGAGTGTTTAAAAAGAAAATAGCATTGTACATATCAACTGTGAGACTATCTCAGAAGAGTGAAGAGCAAATTGTTGTTTTTGAAAATCCTGTCATAAAAAGGTCTGTAGAAATGCCTGCAGTTCATCATATTTGTTTTTACTTCTTTTTCCTTGGTGACATTGCTTCTAAGTTTGTTCAAAGGAAAGAGACCAAAAATCTAACCACAAAGTTTATGTGCCATGTGTATGAACTTAGGAAAAACAACTTCAGTGTTCTGACTCTTCAAAACCAAATATCAGAGGTTTGAAATTTTGATATCACCCATTTAATGGGGACCTTGGGCTTTGTGCGAAATGAGTTGCTTTCCAGGAAGTTCTTAGTTGTATTACCTGTTTTTACTTTGTACATATTTCTAGCATTTAAAAAACAAATTGCTTGTTTTCTTCAGATGCCACCACCTAATCAAACACCGGCCCCAGATCAGCCATTTGCTTTGTCTACCGTCAGAGAAGAATCATCCATTCCAAGGGCAGATTCTGAGAAAAAGTGGGTTTATCCTTCCGAACAGATGTTCTGGAATGCGATGTTAAGGAAAGGGTGAGTGAGCATATTATTTAGAGTATAAATTTGCTCATCAGATTTGCCTAAGAGTTAAATGTTAAAGTAATTTTTACTCCCAAATCATACCGTAAGTTTTTTTTTTTATGAGAAATCAGTGGATGTTCAGACCCATCAGAACATAAGTACAAGGTCAGTATTCGGAGAAACAGAACCAACAGGATGTGTGAATATGTGTATGACAGGGAAGGCAGGGAGAGTTATAAAGAACAGATTATGGAGGCTGTAAAGTCTTAAGATCTGCAGCCAGCAAGTTAGAGACCCAGTTCTAGTCCAAGTTCAAAGGCCCACGAACTGGGAGAGCAAATAATGTAAGTTCCAGTCTGGAAGCTGGTAGGGTCAAAACTCAGGAGGAGCCAGCATTTTCACGCAAGTCCAAACACAGGAAAAGACTCGTGTCCCAGCTCAAGCAGTCTTTTTTTTTTTTTTTTGGTACCGAGGATCGAACCCTGGTCCTTGCGCTTGTGAGGCAGGCCAGGCGGCGGAACCACTGAGCTAGATCCCCAGCTCTCAAGCAGTCTTTTGTTACTTGTAGGCCCATGGCTGAGTGGATGTGGCTCGCCCAATTGGGTAGGGCAATCTGTTTTACTCAGTCTGCTGCTTCACGTGTTAATCTCACTCAAATTACCCTAACTGATACCCTAGAACAGTGATGGTGAACCTTTTAGAGCTTTCAGTGATACAAACAGCCTGCTGTGGCACTTATGCCATAAGTTTGCCACCACTGTCCTAGAATAATGTTTGACCTCATGTCTGGACACTTCATGACCCCATCAGGTTGACATGTAAAATTGTTCATCATAGCCAGTAATAATTTTTACAAAGAAAACACTACTCCTGTATAAAATGCTTAGAAAAAGTTGATGACTTACTAATCAAGAAAGCGTCACTTTAAAAATGGCTGGTTCTCTAAGTTTGGCTTTTGAAGACTCAGTGACATGAGATTCAGGCAAAGCTTTAATCTTTGATTCCAGTGTACATAGGTGCAACAATGTTGGATTTATAGCATTACTCCACAGTCAGGAGCAAATCTTGAAAATGAGTCTTAGCCCCATTAAATTCAGAGAAAATGAGCATGCTTAATTCTTTTATGATGTTTAATAAGTCATCATGTGAATACATTGATTAACTCTTTCACATTGTCAATAGTAGTTAAATTTTACCAAATTTCCTTTTATAGGTGGAAGTGGAAGGATGAGGATATTAGTCAGAAAGATATGTGTAATATCATTAAGATTCACAATCAGAATAATGAACAGGCCTGGAAGGAGATTTTGAAGTGGGAAGCCCTTCATGCTGCGTAAGTATGTTTGAGATCTTTAAAACAAATTGGAGCATCTATTATTTCATACTGACTTTCTAGGGTTTTAACATTTTATACAAATAATTTGGTGTTTGAATGAAACATTTGTGTAGCAGGCATGTTCTGGTGACAATTATTATGGTACATATTACCCCTTCTTAGGTTAAGAAAAAACCAGTGTTTTATTCAGCTGTGGTCTCAGTGGGTCCAGAATGCAGAAGGGACAGACCAGAGATGCTCCCTGACATCCGGGGCCTCAGCTGCTGACTCAGTGGTCAGGGATGGTTCAGACCTATAGGCTAGAGGCCTCTGAAGGCTCAGCCAGTGCCTGTCCAGCAAGTGGTGCTGGCCATCTGCCAGAGCACCTGTTCATGGCCTCTACATGTGACTGCTTCAATTTCCTCACGTCATGGTGGCTGGCTTCCAGGAGGTAGAGTCTCGAGAAGCACTAGGAAGAAGCTGAGACTCCTTTGCTTGCCTAGCCTCAGAAGCCCCCAATTCATTCGGGGAGGAGTATCTTCATCCATTGAAAGCAGAGCACATGGGAAGGGAACTACTAAACAAATGCTGTCTGCACCAAGGGAGATGGGAAACGTGGTTTTATTTCTTCTGCAGCATTTGTTGAATCCCCCTTAGGACTAATCTCAAGGAGGTGCCTTAACACGGGGCCTTTTACTCAGGGGAAAGAGGGAAATGCAGACAGCTGTGTGGTGGCACACGTGAGATTCCACCTAGGTTTGTTCCAAGCCTGGGTGGTGGCCTCCAGCCTCCAGGTGTCTGACTGAGTCTGTGGGCTGGGCCCAGACTTGGCATTGCTAGAGCGGTCGAGTCTGATGCTGCTGTTTCAAGGACTCTGCTTGCAGAGGTGTAGGAGTGGGCCATGTCTGCACAGAGAACCACATCATATTGCTGTTGCTTCTTCACAGGGCAGATTCCTTACAGAATGTGACTCATTTGTTTTGTTTTGTTTTGTTTTTTTATTAAATTCTTTTATTGGTACATTGTAGGTATACAACACAATTACATTTCTCCTTGGGAATTGTACCTTTACATAATGCATCTTGGTTCTTATTTTTTCCCCATTCCTAGCCCTCCCTTACCCCCCCCTCCACCCTTCCCTATTTACAAAGACTTTATTTCCATTTTTTCCATTTCTGGAAAAATGGGAACAAAATCTTTGTAAATAGGGAGGAATGGAGGGGTTGAAGGGAGGGCTGGGCAAGGGTGAAAAATGAAAACCAAGAGAGACTATGTAAAGGTGCGAATTTCCAAAGATGAATGTCATTATATTGTATACCTAAAATGTACCAATGATTAGAATGAATAATCAATAATGCAAAATAGGAAGAAAAGGTCCAAAGGGGTAGGGGTAGTGGGAGGGGCAGGGGCAGGGGAAAGGAAAGAAGGGAAAGGGAAAATGATGAGAAATGTTTCTTGGCTACAATCCTGTGACTGATTTTTTTTTTCTAAGGTGTTCACTTTGTTTTTAATATTTTAATATTCAGTATGGTTCATAAGCGCTTCCTGGCTGTCACTGGCCAGGGCCCCGGCCTGAGGTTGGTGCACAGGAAGAGGGACTAACATTGCAACCGTGTTTCCATCAATGACCTGTGTCCTGCAGGAGTGCCCTTCCGGCTTGCCGCACATGGTGCACAGTAACCACGGGTGAAAGTGTGCTCTTTTTAAAGCCACTTGCTGCTTCCTTACTGTGTGATTATGGGGCAGGAGCAAAGGGGCAGTTCAGTTTGTTAGTTTCAGCTCCCTCCCCAGTCATCTTCCAGAGTTCAGGAAGAATTGGATAGGCCCTTAACACCTTCACAACGGCCCCTAATTCCTGTGTCTGGCTGCTGGGCAGCTCTCAACCAGTGGTGGTACATGCATAACTGTCCCATCAGGCACCATGGGACAGTCCCATCGGGAGGTATGAGCTGCCCAATGGCACAGTCATGCATGTGCCACCCATGGTTCAGGCCATCAGGAACGTGTTACAAAAGCTACTCGAAGGTGTCTAGGAGAAAGTCTGCCTAGATGGGGTTTATTTCTTTGCCTGTGACATCCTCTTGAGAGGAGATAGTAGGGAGCAAGTTCTAAATGGAGAAGTCAGTGGCTCACATGGACCTTAAATAGGGCAAAACAGAGCCCTCTCTCAAACTCACAGAGACACATAAGGACCAGACCCTGTCTTGTTACGGGGGTAGCTAACAGGATGGGTGGTCTTGTCTCTCGACTGCCTCCCCGCTCCATTGGGGCAGCAGCTCCATGACTCTCATGTGGTTGGACTGTGCCCTTCATGAGGCCCAGTATCCCAGGGCACGCAGAGGGTCGGGCGCTCAGGAGCCCTTAGCGAGGGTCTGTGGGCAGTGTACGTGGACTCTGTAGTAGCATTCTGCCACCCCCCATCTTACAGTATAGCTCTTTACCGAAGGAGTAGGTCTAACACTGATTACAACTAGGTCCTAGGCATTCATCCATCATTTTTCTTTGTTTATAAAAGCTGTTAATTGGTTTGAAGTGAAATAAAAAGTACAGTTGTCCCACAGTATCCATGGAGGATTCTTTCCAAGATTCCCAGATACCAAAATCTGTGGATGCTCAAGTTCCTTACATAAAATGGTTTATCGTTTGCATATAACCTTTGTATGTCCTCCTGCATACTTTAAGCCATCTCTACATTACTTACAATATGTATACAGAATAAAAGCCTATATATGTTTAGTATAGGTGCAGGGTTTTTTCCCCAAATATGTTTAATCTGGAGCCCACAAATGCAGAGGACTGACTATATAGGAGTTTCTTGTGTTTGCCTGACAAAAAGCACAGTGGCCCTACATAAAAGAGAAGTTCTTTCTGAGAGTGCGCCTTTCCCCTGCTCCATGTAGAAAGGCCCTGGTTCCTGGCTGGTGTGGAGTGGCTGGTGTGGAGTAGTGGTGCAGATGTCTGGAGGGAAGGGGTGGGGTTGAAATGTACCTGATCCAGAAGCGAAGAGGAATGTTCTCAACAAATACAGACAATGTCTTTGAAGTGCTTTTGCACTTACCATTCTCTATAAATGTGATGTTATCTAAAACTCATACCAAAAAGTGTGTATTTCCGAAAAACTGGAAGATCATCTTTGTCACAGGAAAGAAAATGTTTAATAGACTTATTTGGGGCTTTCCTAGGGAGTGTCCTTGTGGTCCATCATTGATCCGATTTGGAGGGAAGGCAAAGCAGTATTCACCAAGGGCAAGAATTCGTTCCTGGATGGGGTAAGTGTCTGCAGAAATGTTATTTTATGTTCCTTGGGGCAAGGCCAACTTTCTCTTAGCAACGAAACCAAAGAATCAAAGAACTGCTGCCCTGTCTTCTAAAACTCAGTATTCAGCTGCAGATTTCTTCTCCTTAAGGTTTGCTCATTGACTGGGCTGATTTGTTAGTTTACAGCAGCTAGTATACTATTGAAGGACTGAACTGAGTTCTATATTCTTGGATCCTTCCTCTTACTCCTCTCGTGATCTTTGGGTCCATCCACTCAGCCCTGCCCACCTCTCTTCTGGTGCAGCTCAGATTCTTAGCACATGGTTGCACCACTGCAGGCTCAGCTGACCTTCTTGCCTGGGGTCCCTTTCCCATGGACATTATTCCTTTGTAGACAAAGGAGCTGTCACCTGACCTGGACTCCACGATTCTTCAGCGCCATGTTCCCCTAGCGCTGCAGATGGGACTCTCCAGGTCTCACCTTCCTGGTTAGCTGGTCTGTACTGGCAGCAGGCAGGTTCTGCTTCTCAGTCTTTCCTACTGCTTAAACCAGGACCCAGTGCACCGGCAGCCTTCAGCACTCACCAGCATGCTCTCCTTCTAGGTACGAGTTGCCTTTTGACAGGCACGATTGGATCATCAACCGCTGCGGGACAGAAGTTAGATACGTGATTGATTACTATGACAGTGGCGAAGTGAACAGGGACTACCAGTTCACCATCCTGGATGTGCGTCCTGCCTTAGATTCACTTTCAGCTGTATGGGACAGGATGAAGGTCGCTTGGTGGCGCTGGACTTCGTAACCACTGTTTTGTTTGTGATGGAAAAGCATAAACTTTTTTCTTTCCTGAGAGGTACATTAAACTATTTCCCCTAAACTGAATTCCACTCATGATGTAAGGAGCATGCACTTCAAGTGGGCAGTCACACTTCATCCTTCACTTGGCGAGGGATACCATGCTCCATTAACCTTTGAGTCACATTTTGCCTAGTGGTTTATAGCAGACCATTTTAAGCTTTCCTCCCCCTTCATTTAAGTGGGAAGCAGTCCCTTGGATTTTCCTTTAACTGCACTGTTGCCTGTGTAGTTCATCTAAAAAAGTCTTACCTCTGTAAAAGAGCTTTTGAAAAGTATTGAGAGTTGTCTTGTTTTTTCAGAAATGAGATGTAAAACCTGAAAGTGCAATGTTCAGGAGCTTTTACCTGGACAAATATTTTAACTAAAACTTAGAAATAAGACCTAGTTATGCTTTTTTAAAAATTCCCCTGCATTTCTAAAGTTCCTACAATTTAGTAGGAACAAATTGCAAAAATATACCCTGGAAAAGTATTCAGCAAGAATAAGCATGTCTTAGCTCTCCAAATTCCCATTTGTATGAATTTTTCAGACTGGACCTTGTTACAGAAATTTCAACTCACCATGAAGTGATAATGCATATATTTTGGAATACATATTTTAACTTTTTAAGTTTTTCCTTTTAGGAATTCCTATAATTCTAATTTGTAAGTCTGCTTCCCCAAAAGCAGGTATCCCCATTGTCCCTGGCTTTTGACAAGTCGTCCCAAATTCGAGTCCCATTCCTTCCCAGGCTGGGAGCTTTCCAGTCGGCCTAATCCAAACCCTGAGAGCCTGGCTTAAGTCACAGCGCCAGTACTGATCCCTCTCTAATACGTGATTATATTTGGCTGTGTTAAAATTCACAAGAAGAGAATTTTTTTCTCAGATGTAGAGTATTTGCATCAATTCAGTGTCTGGATTTTTTTGTTTGTTTTAGGGACTCTCTAAATTTGCTGTTGGAATTCTTTGTTTCAGTAACCCATGGACTGGTTCTATTTATAGCAGCATGTTACAAATGACTGGTTTTTCTTCAGTGTTGATGATATTAAATCTTTCATTTGTCCTGAATACTTAGTGTTAAATTAATGGATGGAATTGGCAGTCTGAGTGATTGACTTGGTGTGGATTTCTCTGTTGTATCAGTTCTGTGTGGAAGTTCCAAAATGCAACAACCTTAAGTTGTACATGTCAGAATATTTATATATTTTTAAATAAAGCTAATAGTTAACGAGTTTTAAAAATCTTTTCAGAGTAACTTTCTGAGCAATCGTTTCTTCAGGCTGTAATCTATAGTCACCCAATTTGAGGCAGCCATTTTCTCGTCTGTTCATCACATATTTTTAAACTATACCAACAAACAGTTACTGTTGGCCTTTTCTGGTTCTAAATGCTATTGATCGAGTATAGGATAAGGCATTATGAGAAATGATGCATTGTAACTGGGAACTGAGGGCCAAGCCTCATGCAAGGATTCACCCCAGTTACAGGGCTATGGTATGTTTTGAGACATTGTTGAAAGTAAACTGTCCAGCAAACTCGACAACAAGGGCAGCAGTGGTATACAGCCCTCACCATTGCCAGGACTATAGCCTACTGGGTACTCAGAGCTGCTTTGTGTCTGATCCCGCATGGGGATCAGGACTTCTCTGCTCTGATAGGAGTTCTCATGCGCAACTTTTCATCTGAAGTCTTTTGTCTGCGGAACTAGCTCTGTTCAGAATCAGAAGATCTTACTACACATCAGGCTATTAGCGGATAAAGGGAGGTTCCAGCTGGGGTTGCACATCGACATTTAGTATTTCTGTGAATTCACAAGTTAACATTTGTGAAAACTCAGCGTCATATGGGGAATGCAGAATTGTGAAAGGCATGTCCCCAACTTGCAGGGAAGCCAGTCTTTTGGAAGACAGTCTGTAAATGAAACAGAAGTGTTGATACAGTTCCACTTCAGAAATCACATTAGGGTAATCCTGGGAGCAGCTGCAAGTTCATGTAAGTGTGGTTCTTTTCCCCCACTATTGCAGAACCAATCTTAGGGGTGCTCTACCACTGTGCTACATTCCCAGCTTATTTCTTTCTTTTCTTTCTTTCCTTTTTTGGGGGGGATGGTTTTAAGTTGCCCAGGCTGACTTTGAACTTGAGATTCTCTTGCCTCAGCTTCGCAGGTAGCTCGGCCACCTGTGCTCAGCCACACAGATAGTTTTGAGCATATCTTGTTACCATTGTTTTTACTGAGTCGCCAGTATGGCCCATCGCCTACCAGAGTTACTGCTCATGTGAGCACCCTGCAGTGACTGCAGTGACTGTTGGAACGCATGGTTTAGAAGACATGTCCTGTGCTGGGGTGTAGCTCCATGGGAGAGTGTTTCCCAAGCATATGCAAGGCTCTGGGTTCAATCACTAGGACTGCAAATGGAAAGAAATAGAGCGAGGGAGAGAAAGGAAAACTGCTGAAGGCAGATGGCTTGTTTAGCATTTTTACTTGCTGTGTGATCCCAGTGTCTCCGGGCCTCTAGTTTCACAGCTGTAAAGTGAGGACCCTTGACACCTGCCCGAGTTGTGCAGTTACGGTGGGGCAAGCCTGAGAGCATGTAGGACTGACCCGGCAGGTGGGTAAAGTTTAGTAACCATCAGCTGTCCTCACGTGATCGGCGGGAGTAAAGTGAGAGTCCGGGCACGCGTCGGCGTCGAAAGGCAAGTGCTGAGACACTTCATAGAATACAGTCCCCTGATCCTACTCCCCGAAGAAAAATCTTTTTAGAAGTCTAACAGCAGGCACCATTCCTGATTTGGGTCAGTTTTAAGTATGACCAGGTATAGATTATGGGGCTCATTAAGCATACTGATGTATTTAAAATCACTGAAGGGGATCCATTAAAAACTAGAAGTGTGAGAAAGTGCCATTTGGTTTACTTTGTATGCAAATCTCACTTAACAAAAATAAAGATGACAATTAAGCTCCTGTGCTTCCTGACCTAAAATGTAGCAATGTAAATGTAGAAGCCAAGTCTATAAATAGTAAGGAATGGTTCAGAAGGGGCTGGGAAAATATTTTACAAATCCAAAGTAATTCTTTTTTACTGCTTTGTAGTTCCTTAAATTTACGGTTAAGAAATGAGCTGGCATTGCAGATAGAGCACCATGGATGTGGTTCATGTAAGGACAGAGTAGCACTGTGGCCCCACAGCACCCAGAAAAGCAAGTGGCCTTGGCTGACAGGGAAAGATCACCAAATGCTGTTTATGTGCTTTCAGTTAAAACGCAACATGTAATCGTTTTGATTCAAATGCGCTTTTGCAGAATGATTTGACGTTGTTCAGTCAAATTTTTGCATTAGAGCATCATTTGGGATCATGCCGCCCTTCCCTTCCTCTCCCTTTTTGGTTTCCTTAGCAAGGTGCTTCTCCATCTTCCCTGTAGATCAGAATCCCTGGAAGTCTTATTGAAGCAGATGGCTGTGCCCTAGCCCAGAGTTCTGGTCCTGTAGGCCCGGGACTGCTGAAAATTTGCCTTGTGGGGAGCTCCCAGGAGATGCTGATGCTGCAGGTGCAGGGACCACTATTTGAGGCCCCCTTTCCTTTGATATCCTTTGGGTCCTTTCAGCTCTTACCCACTCCTGTCTTTGCAGTTGCCCTTACAATTGCCGCATATGCATGTAGCCATGGGTCAGTGCTCTAAGCAGATATGAAAGCAAATGTCAAATGAAAATGTCCCTTTTCCAACTTTTCTTGTTCCCCATTTCTTCCCTGAATTTGCCCATCTCACCTCAGTCCTGAACATTGCATACTTTTACCATGCTTTGTTTCCAAAACTTTTTTGGGGAAAGTTCATCTCCTGTGACTTCTGTAAGTGATGCCATGGAGCAGGGTGACAACAGCATGGAGATCAAAGTCCCCCCGAACTGGCTCACAGAAAGCCCTGTACTGTGTGCTGCTTCTATGTGAATTGTCTCAAGAGGAGCATGTTGTGGAGATGTTCTGAACTTGACCTTTGCTCACCATATTAGCCTGCCAGGGTGGCCGTAACTAAGTGCCGCAGATGGAGGCCAAAAGTCCAAGGTGAATATGTCATCAGGGCCGGGCTCCCTCTGAAGGTTCCCGGGAAGGATCTGTTCCAGGTTTCTCTCCTCAGGCCTGGTAGTTCTTTGGCTTGTGGCAGTGTAACATGTGCATGTCTGTCTTCATACTCATCTTTCCCCTTTTTGATTAGGACACCAGTTATATTGAATTACCCTCCCCCCAACATCCTCTTAACTGAATAATCTGCAAAGACCCTATTTCCAAATAAGGTCACACTCACAGGCACTGGGGGTTGGGACTTAAACATCTTTGCAGGGGTTGAAGGTGGAGGCCAATACAGTTCAACCCAAAATAACTCAACCTCTGCACAATGGCTGTGAAAAACTTCTCCCAGCCCAGCCCATCCTGGCGTCTAAGTGCCATCCCTGCTGAAACGCTCCACTTGGGACCATCATGACCCAGGGCTGCTTTGCTCCCTGGAAGATGTCACCTGCAAGCTTGGATGTGCTCATGGCCACAGCGCCGTCTGCACCTCCACAGACAGGACACACAGCTCGTGCACGCCTTGGCTGGAAGTCTTGGTGGGAGGTGGGAGGGAAGGCAAGTCCTGCAAACCAGCTCAAGGAAAAAGGCCAGATGGCTCATCTGCCTTCTGTTCTTCAAGTGATCGAACACTCAGGAGGCTCTGAGCCCTACTTACCAGGTTTCCTTCCAACACGAAGCAGCCTATTTCTAATACCTTCCTTAATTATATTAACCCTCTAAGGAAATGTGGCCAGCGCCTTTCTATAGAAACCAGAGACAGCTTTGCCCTCTGCCTTAGTGGACTTCTGAGGGTTCTGTCCTCCATTTCACTGTTGGCCCAACATCCATACCAAGCGAGGTTTCACTGCCCAGTGCCCATAGAAGCCAACACCATGGCACCAGCTATTAACACAAAGAGCCTTATTGAAGGCCAACCCACAGGGAGGCAGGAAGCACACTCAGATCTGGGAAGGGATTAAAGCAGCCAGCCCAGCGTAAGGGGAAATGGAGCACTGGTTGTTTGTAGCTGGGAGTTTCTGTGAAGTAGACTACGCTGAGTTGGCCAGCTCAGGTGGAACTTGTGGATAATTCTGGGCCATCCTACAGTTGTTGACAGCTCTCTTGCTTCTCATCTAGGTCTGTAAGACCCTGTTCTCTCTCAGGTTCCATTCTTGGATGTGGAACACAAGACTCTCAAGCTCATTTCAGGTCAGGTCCTAGAGTTCTGCTCCTGAGACCTGAAAAACAGCTCCAAAAGATTTTAGGAGAAGGGAAGTTGTGGCTTTATGGCTCTGTCAGCATTACATTTTGATTTTGGAATTAGATGAGCGGCTTGTTCTGTTCAGGCTGCTATAGCGAAACACCATAGACCGGGGACCTTAAATAACAGACACTGATAGATTCCTCACGGTCTGGAGGCTGGAAGCCTGAGATCAAAGTGTGGCAGATTTGGTGTCTGCTGAGGGCTCTCTATCTCATAGTGCTGCTCCGTGTCTTGCAAAGAGGTGGGAGCAGAGGAGCTCACTGGGATCTCTTTGTAAGGGCATGAATCCCATTCTTGGATCTTCAGGACCTAGCCACCTCTCTAAATCCCTCACATCCTGTCACCTTGGGAGTTATGGATCTTGAGGGGACAAAACACTCAGACTGTAGCAGCAAGAGAACCACACATTAAAAGTCAATACTGAAGAAATGTGAGGGGAAGTAAGACTAAACGTGGCAGCGATAGAAACAGAAGACGTGTACAGAAGGGGATCAATGGACTCTGAAACGTCAGCCACACTCTGAGATGGAACCAGGTGTGATTTTACTTGAGTTCATATTTAAGGGCTTGCCTGCCTCATTTGCATGGGTCAGTGAAAAGTGAAAACCATGTGTCCTTTGTTGAAAAAGAATGAACATTTCAAGACAGCATTCACAGCACCAAAATCTAAGTAACTGCAAAGCTAACATGCCAGGAAGCCAAGCATCACATCCTTGATCTCTGCCAAGTTCTCCCTGAGATGTTGGCTCCACTGTCCCAAACTCTCCTTCCTGTTGAAGTGTCACTTCAGAATGCAGGCAGCATTTTTTGCTATGATGGGCATTTCTGACTTTTCACCTGAGGACAGATGGATAGATGGATAAATGGATTCATCTTTTAATTCATATGTTCAGCAGTGTATGGATTACTACCAGGGAGTAGCCACTGGATCATTTGCTGGATTCCTGGGACTTGGCAGTATCTGCTTCCTTTCTCACAGTACTGTTCACAAGACTGACCATTTTTTGTAGCGGAACTATCCTGGAAGGCAGATCTAGACTTGTGCCTGTCTTCTAACTCTGGAGCCCACCCAGCAATGGGCTTTGGAGCCAGTGGAGCCCTGGTAAGTATTAATCGGATAGATTGCTGGATGAAGCCATCAACCAATCACTTGATTTAATGAAGTCATCACATGGCTTTTATAGCTGTTTGAAACAAAACTAGCAACAATGCTAGACTAAAATTAAGTATTGTAATTTTGGGGGGGGGTTACCAGGGATCGAACTCGGGACCTTGTGCTTGCGAGGCAGGTGCCGGAACCACTGAGCTAAATCCCTGGCCCAAGTATTATAATTAATAAATATATAAATGGATATATTTATTAATTACAATTCAATTCAACTCCTTCTCTCCTCTTTGGATCTTTGATTTTAGCTCCCATTTTTCCTACTTCCATGAGGGCATCAGTAACCCTGAGCCAAAGATCATCCCAAAGGTAGAATCCCTTCCCCTTCTCCAACTGAGCCCTGTCCTTTGAGAGCGAGCGAGAGAGACCAAGGGCTTTGATACACAACTTCAGAGCTTTGTCACCTGACGGCACTTTCCAAACACCAAGTGGCGCAATTGAATAGCTTGCGACCAAATCCTGGTTCTGCTCTTTTCCAGCTGAGCAGCCTTGGGCAACTCACCTGACCTCCCTGAGTCAATGGTGTCTTCTAGAAAATGAGGGGTTAAATGAGGTAACCTGGGAAAAACAGACTCGGAACCAAAGCCGTTAATAAATGTTAGCTGGTAGTACCTGCATTTCACAGCAGAGGTTCCTAAATGTTGTTTCTAAAATGATCTCACGTGGGACACCGATGAGACTGCTGTCTGTTGAGTATGTGTTACGAGGTGGTGGCTGTGCCTCGGGTATTTTGTCACAATGCCCTAGGAATTCAGCGTTACCATGCCCTGACTATTCCGAGGAAACAGACAGGGAGGGAAAGTACCTTGCCAGAGGTCACCCAGCAGCTCAACAGAGGGAAGAGGAGTCCATCCTTGTGCTTTCCGACTTTGAACCCCGCACCTTGAAACTTCATTGTTTTTGGTACAGTCAGTAAATACTGCGTTTATGGAGCGCTCACCAGAGGGTGCAGAGATACTTCCTGTACCATTTCCTGTTAAAGCGGCATTCTTTGCAGTGGAAAGGCAGCGCCCCACAAGCCATCCACTTCACCCCCGTGCTGCAGGGCTGGGGTGGCGTGTCTGGTAGGTGAGCGCTGACTGAGCGACAGTGACTCTGCTTGGCATCAGCTCCCCTCACACTGTCTCCTTTCTTTGAAAGCTTTTTTATTTTTGAAAGCACAACCCTACCTCTTCGTTTGCCGGGAGGCTGTCTTGTGCTTTTTCTCCACTCACTTCGCGAGAAGTTGCTTGATCATATTTACATGCTTATGTGTAGCAAATTTGTATCAAGTGCCAAGAGGTGTCAGGTCTCTCCCTGGTCCAAGGGTACAAAACAAAAGACATAGTCCCCACCCTCAGGAACAGAGTGGGAACAACCTCCAGATAAAAACCTTAGACAGAACAATGTCTAGAAATTCTGTTAACGCAGCCACAATCCTGCGCAAAGGGCTAGAAGAAGCTGTGAATCGTTGTGTTTGTGGAAAAGAAAGAATCGGAACTATTTCTGCAAGAAAATAGCGTCTAATTGAGTAAGAAAAGTAGGGAAGGGATTTGAAGCCCATAAAATGGAAATGCAACATTGAGTTTTTTACCTGCCAGGGGAATTTTCTGCACGTGGCCACAGTCGAGGGTGCTGTGTTGGGGAGAGAGAGGAGACCAGATGGTGGAGTGTGCTCTGTCACCGTGGAGTGTGGGCTTTGCTCTGTAGACCAGAGGAACAGGAGGGCCTCGCTGGTTTTGGAACAAGACGCGCACTTCGGAGCTCTGAGCCTGGTGCTGTGGAGGAGAGAGGAGGGACAGAGATGCCGGTCCGCTGCAGTGCTCTGAAATGGAGGGGACAAAGGTGGGAATAAGACGATGGGGTCGGACAAAGCGGTGGGTGCCAGAGGCCCAAGACTGGGATCCTAGGCGAGGCTTCAGGTGAGGGCAGGGGAGACACCTGGGCCAAGGGGGGGGGGCAGGTTCACTGGAATAGTTGAGGCATGCAGTCAGTCCTCCAGGACTGTAGGGGCACTGTGCACAATCAGTGAGTGTCAAGCAGGTCATTTGGGGACAGGGAGGCTATCAAGGCTGGAGATTAGGGGCGCCAGATTTAGCAAATAGATGTTCAGTTCAACTTGAATATCAGATAAAGAATTTCTTCTTAAAATAAGTATGTCTCATGCAATATATTGGTCAATACATCATTTTTATAATATGAACATGTCTCAGATTTGGCATGAGACATACTGATACTAACACTGTTGATCTGGCATTCAAATTGAACTGGGTGCCCCATATGTTATTTGGTGACCCTGCTTTAGAAGTGCCAAGGTCAAGTGCCCTGTATCTTCAGCCCACCAGTTCTCGCCCTGCCAGGGAATAGCAGGGCCTGTGTCTGCGACAGGTAGTTTTTATTACTAAACCTGGGATGTTCCCAGGCAAACTGGGATGAGTTGATCGCCCGAGGCCAGTGATGGCACACCTGTTAGAGCTTTCAAAGATAACAAACACACGTCCATGCCATGCCGTGGGTTCGCCACCACTGCCCTAGGCTGAACAGATATGGTTGTATTGAATCTAGAAAATCTTCTGACTCTCTGTGCCTTGGTGAATTGAGGGCTGCCCCAGGCCACGGATCTGCACCCCAAAGACGACAGCCTGCAGTTCAGTATCTCCAGGATGCCGTCTGTCACCTTGACTCTGCCCAAGAACTACAACCTCTATTGAACTTCTCTCTCTTTTTTTCCCCCATGAAAACAGTTTGCTGCTGATTTAGTCTTGTTTTAAAATTCTACCTGGTCAAGATGTCCTGTTTTCATCTCTGTGTGGCCCTACTCCAGTCATTTCCTTTCTTTTCAGGTCAGTAGAATCTGCCTCCTGCAGTCTGTTTATCAGACTGACATATGTATGGCAGGCCCAGACTTTGTTCTGACATCTCTTTGTATTTCATCTCAGTGCTCTTTCTCTGCCAAGCAGATGTGTATTAAAATGTGCATAAGAAAAGGAGCAAGCTGGGTTTATTTAGAAATTTCCTCAATTTGCACACACTCCATTGCTAGAGATTTTTTTCTGTAAAAACCCACAACAAACATATGCCAGAAACACAAAAACGGTGACTGAGTATTCATAGGCACGGAGACATCTGTGGCACATTGCAGCTTTTTCTTACTCGAAAGATCTCTTTTTTGCTCACAAGGAATGACTGACATGAACAGCCTGGAAAAGGGGTTTTGTCCAACTCGAAAGAGTTTGAGTTTCATCTTTTGCTCTTGTCAGATATTATATCACATATGATATGGTGCTAGCAATAACCTCAATTTCCACTCAGGTCTTTGGATTTCATGTGCATTCTAAAGACAGTTTATGATAAAGACATACGATAAAGACAGTATGATAAGGGCATCCAAGAATCAAGTTTTTGCTTATTAAGCCAAAGATACAGCCACAGGGCTTAACTGTACAAAGAGAAAGTGACAATGAATATTGAGATATATACCAAGGATATTCTGAACTGTTTTCTGGATGGCCTTTTTATACCTGACTATCAACAGATGGACATACCTTTCATTACCTTTTTGACTGACATTAACTTCATGGCCATTTGATCTGAAAGGTTTTTGTTTTGTTTTGTTAAAAAAAAAAAAAAGACAAAACTAGGACCATGAGAGCAAAGACATGGCAGGAAGGGGGTCACATCTGTCAGGCAGTCCGGTCCAGGAGGGAGTGGAAGAATTGGTCAGACATGGTCAAATTCCAAGCAAGAAAACACAGGACTAAGGTGAAAGTAGCCGTACAGAAAAGCCACCTGCAATCCACAATCAAATAGCATTTGCTCGGGGGGCTGTTCCCAACTGTTGACTGAGTGTGGGCAGCCAGAACAAGGCAGCGTGAGCCAGTAGCACAAGTGATGGACCCAAAGCCAGAGCCTGAGGACAGCTCATCCAGTCCCCAAAGGTGAAAAATGACAGGCCACTTCTAGGTCTCATTATTTTGGTGCTGAAGCAAATTAGGCATCCAAGGCCTTAGAGAACAGATGCAACTTTCAAGGATTGTGTATGGTGACCCCTGACCAATTGGTGGGAATCCCGAGTTTCAGTCATGTAGAAAACTACCTTATCCTCGACAATTCAGGAAATAAGCCTTTTCTTGCAACGGATAATTACGCATGCTTTGGTGCTTCTGAGTTGATATCTCCAAGGGGTCTGATGTTTTAAAACTAGCTCGTTAGCTATATGTGGATATGTATAAAGTCGGTATTGCTTATTACACTTGGATTTGTGGATAGTGAACATGTCTGGCAGAGGGTGTGAGTTCATTCTTTAGATTTAAAGTCAGGGAACAAAGCTTTTGCTTAATTTTTTATTCATCATGGCACAAGATAGAACTTTAAGAAACTCCACTGAAAATTTCATCACCAACACGAAAATTAAGAGTAGCACGTTTTATAAAAATAAAAACACAAAAAAAACAACACAGTTTTTCTGTAATACACTTTCATTCTGAAGTGAAACAAAACACCTGAAATACTGAAGCAAACTGCCACCTGCTGGTCAAAGGTGGTTTTGCAGCGGAAAAACTTCAAACTACTGAAGTACGGCAGGAACACTTTCACAACACACACAAAATTTCGAAGAAAACGTTTCTTCAGCCTTTGGCACAATGTAAGGACAAAACTGCAGTTTTTTTCTCCCCAAATATGATTTACTTTTCGGAAAAGAGTTGTATGTAATTTGGTTAATATTGATTACGGAGCCAAAGAAAAAACCATGTTCTGTAATTTGAATGGTCTGTTTAGATTCTTAAACACTTTATGGTTGGATTCCAGTTTGTGGTTTGGTTTGAAAAATACGTAAAAGTTATACACTATAAATATATATTATATATTGTCTATATAAAATTGAATTTGACCTAAAATGGGATGGACGAAGTAATTCTTCGTTAGGCCCAGCCTTTCTCTCCTTTGATTAACTGAATCCTTTCTAAACATGTTCTAAAAATATATCTCACTATGTATCAAATTCAACATTTTCCTTAAAACTTACTCAATATGAAAAAGCATTCAGTGATTATAACTTCTGTATCTCACTACTATATAAAAATATGGCTTCTCTTACTCTTGTTTCATTTTCTTAGTGTTTTTCTTAGGCATCGAAGGAAGAGCTGTCCTCAGGTAAAAAGCTATGGCAAAAGCACAGAAACTGGCTTGTGCATATTCTCGAACACTCTATAGGACTTCGTTGCTTAATATATCTCATGGTGTAATATAAGTGAAGTGACTTTTTAAAAAAATTGTTCCTCTTTTCTCTCTGTGAATATATCATTTCGATTATCATACAGCATCTGTTACAGAATATATAATAGTCACAAGTGAAGACACAAAGATACAATCAAGCTACACGAAAGCAAGACTTTTGTCTTACACAGAGTCAATGTGGATGGTTTTCGATGGGATAGTGTCACTTGTTTGGGAGGCTGGCTATGCAATGGGACCCTATCATAAATGGCGAGGGTATGAGTGCTCTATCTCGGGAAGTGGACTCAGTTTCTCTTGTGGTGCTTTTTTAACGTGTGAAGGAAGAAAAGGGCCGAAGAGTCCAGTTGACCAAAAGCGCCTGTGGCCGGCTGGACGAAGGGGGCATCTGCAAGGGGGCTGGCTTCTGCTGGGCTGCAGTGGGGGGCTCACACCAGCGTCTCCGGGAGGGTGTCGGGGTTGTCGGTGGACAGGAGCTCCCAGATCTGCCACCGCTCTCGCTGCCAGTCAAGCCAGCTGGCTTCCCCCAAGTTCGGGCCGCTCTGTTCGCTGCCCTCCAGGGCGTAGGCGCGGCTGCTCAGTTTTTTCGGCGCGGCCTGGGGCTCCCGCTCGGCCGGCGGGCCTCCCTCAGTTCCTGAGCCTTCCCGAGGCCTCTGAAGCTGCCACAAGGGCGGCTCCGAGGGCTTCCCGGAGCCCGGGTAAGGAGGCGGGGGCCTGCGATCATCCCTGCCGCCCTCCCGAAGTCTCTGGGACGCGGGCTGGGCCCGGCTGGGCAGCCACGTCCCGTCTCTCTCGGCCTCGGGGTCCTCAGCGCTGCTGAGGGCCAAGTACGGCTCGGACCTGGCCGCCGGCCGCCCCCCCGCGCCGCAGCCACTGCCCTGGATGTGGGGGGTGCTGCAGACCCGCGACACCGGAAGGTGCACGCTGCAATGTGCCACGGTAGCTGCCGTCTGAGTCCTGCGAAAGACTTGAGGGCCGCCGTCGTCCAGCTCTGCCGGGCTCCTCTGCCACCGGGGCCAATTGAGAGACAGGTTCCCTTGAGAAAGGGAACAGGGCCCCGGTCGGAGGGAGCTGCTTTCAAAGATGTCGCCATAGGAACCTGAGAGCCAGAAAGGCAAGAACTGGCATTAGTTTCCCCTTGGGGATTAGAGTCCTGCTACTGTCTTCCCACTGCGGACTTCTACAATTGAAGAAGCACAGTACACACTGATCTGCTGCTGCTCCTTACACACACACACACACACACACACAAACACACACACACACACACACACACACCACTTCCTAGCAAAAGAAATGACAGACGCTTTTTAATTATTGGCACAATTCCTGTGGCCACTCCAAATACATATACCTAGACTCTGACAGGTCAGCTGAGCTGTCACACTGAATAAAACGGTTTTGTCACCAATTTATGGTGCAGGAAAGGAAATGGAATGAAATCGAGTCCGAGATTGTCATACTGGGGTAGAAATCCGTGGGACAGTTTATCTTCCCCAACCCCTATTTTCAGCATTTTCCAAATAATAACTTGACAAGCATGTCAAGATTATCATAACAAGGCAAAAGCTGAAGAAAATTTTCAAAACAAATGCAGTGAAGGTTTCAAGTAACACTCCACCTGTCATTCCGGGGTCTTTGGATCCACTTTTTAATGTTGAATGCCAAGTTCCCCAGATATTGAAAGGTTCCTCGG
This sequence comes from Heterocephalus glaber, assembly GCF_053883595.1. NCBI lineage: Eukaryota > Metazoa > Chordata > Mammalia > Rodentia > Bathyergidae > Heterocephalus > Heterocephalus glaber. The sequence goes on along the minus strand of NW_028258369.1, from coordinate 19,624,443 downwards.
ACATATCTAGGAAAAAGAGAATAAAAAGATGTATAACACAAAATGAAATTTTAAGGGCAAAATGAGCTAAACTATTTTAATGACGTCTCTCCTGTGCGAATGTCTTTGAGACTGCAGTACAGAATACACTTCAAGACCTGCCTTTGCAGGAGGCTTATTCCATTCGGAATTTACCACAGAGCTCTTTCTAAATCATGGTTGGAGTAGATGCATAAGGGTCCTCAAAGACATCTGTATCCTAGCCTCCAAACCCTATAGAAATGTTATCTTAGAATCAAAAAGGATTTTGCGAATGCAATTGAATTCTGGTTGCTGGCGAGGGCCGATTTTGCTGCAGGACCCTGGCTGGGCCTAATATAAACATAAGGGTCCTTCCTGGAGGCAGGTGGGAGGGGAGACGCTGCTCTGTTGCTGCCTTGAAAGGTGAAGGAACGAGCAACACGATGAGGAATGTGTAAGCTTCTGGAACACAGAAAAGGCAAGGAAATAGTTCCTCAGGGCTTCCGGAAGGGAAGGCAGCCTTGCAGGCCTACTGGAGACTTGTTATCTCCAGAACCGTACGAGAGAAAATGTAAATGTGGGTTTTAAGCCACCACGTTTGTGGTGGTTTCTGACATCAGTAGGAGGAAAGTCATAAAAGGTGACAACAGTCTCACACTCTCCAACCACACTGACATGGGGACAGGAGCAGCAGCGAGAGCTTTTGAACTGCACTCAGGAGCACGCTGCTAGTGGCACGCACAGATGCGGTCCTGCCTCCTTCATCAGTCTCCCCTCAGTGTGTGCATGAATAGCTATGGAGGAAGGTGCCCCGCTGGGTGCCTCCATCAGCTGCTCGCCTCCTCCTTACAACCCCTTGGTGGGATCGTAACTGTGACTTAGAGAAGCAAAGGTCTCCTGAGTGCCTCTGTGGTCCGGCTGCTCCCACACATTGTCTCCTCGCCTCCCTGGGGAATCCCTAGGGGATCATGGCACAGACGAGGCAACCAGTGGAAGGAGAGGCGGGAAACACACCCAGCGTTTCCTTGCCCTCCTCACCCAGTGCTCCTCGCATGCTAAGCGCTGCCTAAAGGTCTTTTCCGGGATCGGTTCATTTAACCCCATGAGTTGGCCAGTTTCTGTGGCAATGGGCCTGGGCGGTACTGAGCTCAGGCACTCGCTTGAGATCCTGCAAGTTGGAAATGGTAGAGAAGGTTTCTGACTCTGAGTCCTGTTCTCTGGTCATCGGACACTGACCCCATCTGGTTCTGACACACCGCATTGTTACACAGTAGGTTTTGCTTGTCCTTTTTAGGAAAGTAACAACAGTAATTGGGTGACACGTTAGACTAGCAAATACGCAACCCCTAACCCACCTGCCAGGACACAGAATCCTTGGATGCCAGGGCAGGGAGAGAAGGTAGGAATGAGTAGCTTCTCTGAGCATGCGCTCATTTCCTAGATGTCTGGGAGTCAGGATAGGGGCGGCAGGGACCCTCCAAGACATCACCTGGGCCTCCACCCCTTCCTCTTCCTAGAGTCGGTGTTCAGCAGGTGCTTGGCAAATGCTCATGGAGAGTTACAGAAACATCGCACAAGGGACAAACAGAGAGGAGCCTCAAAGCACCCCACACAGCTCCACATGCAGCCAGAGAGTCACTGGGTTTGGCCAGGGCCAGCCAGGCTTCCATTACCTTTTCCAAGCCTTGGTCCAGGAGAACTTTCTCTTGACGTTGACTTTGACGACGGCAAGTGGCCCACCAACATATACTTCTCTGGCACCTTGTAAAGCATCTCTGAGCCCCCCGGAGCCCTGTCCTCTTGCATAGCCAGCAGGGAACGTTCAGGTAGCACAGGGGAGTTGTTGTCATAAGGGGAGATGTCTCCACTGGAGGCCTTGTTGGAGTCTGTAGATGAATGCCTCCCTCCCATGGAAAAGGAAACGTCCGACTGTAGCATGTCAGGGCTTCTGGCACAACGAGACAATGGCAGGTGTGTGAGCGTGTAAAACAATGAGTGATCAGATGTAAATAATGTGATCATTACACAAATGACAGGAGGAGAACGCATGGGGGCTGAAACAAAAAGACCTTTTGAGCAATGTTTCAACATCTCTGCATTAATTAGGCGAACGTGTTTCCACATAATGGCCGCTAGATGGCAGCAAACCACAACAAATGTAACAAGAAACGGCAACTCAGAGAAGGAGGGGGGAAGAGGAAATAGTAATGGCGTCCACAGCAATATTTGGCTAGCAGATGGCAGTGAAACCTAACAAATGAAAAAAGATGCCGGGCAGGGCGCAGGATGGAGTAAAGAGGATCCTTGTATTCGCCGATAAGCAGCCAGCAGAGGGCCGCGAAACAGATGTAACGGGAAGTGTCAGCGGAGGGAAGGATGGAAAATGAAAGAGATGGATCCTCGTGTTCGCCAACGTGCCTCGCTGAAGTGCCTCCTGGATTGAGTCCTGATTTCATTTAAAAATTAAAGCTTGATGGTCGCTATCTATTGAGTAAAAATAAACTGGTAGCTAACTCATCTTTTTCAATATCCTCATTTCAAAATAGTTCAGATAAAACTATGGTTGACACTTTATTGGAAGTTTATTATGGCTGTATGGGTAGCTTTTCTTCTTCTGAATACTTACTGTAAATAAATTCCTCTTTCACACGATGATGATGATGATGGTGATGCTACCGGAGGGAAGGTTTCATGTGGCCAAAAAGATAAATATATGATTATCATTAAGAGTCCACTGTATTTAAATACACTTAAAATGATTCTGCAAGGCACTGATGCTTTTACAAATTGATAGATGACGTGCTAATGAGCATACTATTAGCACATACACAAGTGAGGGAGGTGTCACAGCAACAGATATAACAGGGAAAATGTAAGTGGAACAGGGAAACAAGAACTTTGGGAACATGAAAAGACTGAGCAAAGTCTTACCTGGAAACACCTTTATTTTCTACCTTCCTCAAAACAGTAGCCCTGACAACATCTTAAAGGGAAATGATCAGAGGTTGATTAGAAGTCGCAGAACCTGCTCCTTCGCCTCCCACACTTCACTTTTCTTTACTACTCTTTGCTTTCTTTTGGTTGAATATTTCAAAACAAAAATCTCTGTGGCTTTAAGAAGATAAACACAGTCCTGCGCAATCCTTTCCCACCCAAATGGTTTTGTACATGCAAAATGGAGGCGACATCACACTCACAGGGGACCTAGCTTTATCTCAGGCTTCCAGCAAGGGTTAGTACCCAGGGGAAAATATCCCAGAGTCTGTGACATGCCATGCCTGTCACTGGGGCAGCCAGGGCTCCAGCACTTTTGCCCAGGACATTTCCTACCCACATGGAACAAATCAATTCTTTCCTTGCCTCCTCTTTGAACTGATATCAGACAATCTTATGGGCAGGAGCCAGGGGACAACCATGAGGATGATTTTCCAGATCTTTAGGATGCCAATGAATTTGAAGGAAAAAAAAATCAAAGGAACCTAACTATTTCTGCTGGAAAGTGGTGGTGGGATATTTAACCACCATATCTAATTAAAAGGGGAAAAATCTCCCTTTTTCTAGCTGAGGGAACAGAAAACAAAACAAAATGGACACTTATCTGTTGTCATGGGGCATGACTCTGGTTGAGAAAAGTTTAAAAAATTGAGAAAAATCGAATGTGCTGAACTGACACGGAGCTCAGCTTAGAATCAGGGCTCTGTGTTTGGAACAGGGCTAGGCATTATCCTAGTGGGCTAATTTTGTTTGTTTTCCCTGCTGAGGTGATACTTTTCCATTCATTAATGAAAATGTCTTGTGTCTACTCAAGAAGAAGAAGTCATAGTTTTATACCAACAATAGTAAGTACATAAAGCCTTATTTTATGGGATGTTTTTAAAAAGTCAAGTCTATTCATGAGGCCAAACAAAATAACCAACAGGCTACGAGAATTTTGGTTTTGCCTCCTCCTATTGGGAGGGAAGTTTCGGAAAGGTCGTACTGTAGCTCCCAGAGACCACAACAATTATGTTTCATCTGTCTTATCAAACATACAGAAGAGAGTACAATTAACAAAATACTGTAAGTTGTAGATTCCATCAGGTGTTGTAAGCATAGAGAAAGATAACCTCATGGAAAAAATTTCTCAAAGTACTAGGGACATTTGGGATTCAACTGAGAGAGCAGGTTATTTTTGCCCTATGGAACCATGAGTCATATCATAAATAATGTATTTCTGTCTGCACTGACTGCTCAGAGGATCAGAGGAAATGGAGCTCCATTTGCGTTGGTATATGGCACCTTGCTTGTCTTTTGTGCGTTTTGCATTGAAGCTTCATTTTATCATTCTATTGTTTTCCTTCTCTCAACTCCTCAAATTATTTACTATGATAATGTTCCACTTCCAAGTTTTACATTTCTTTCAGAAAAGTGATTCTGGACTGATGTACAGACAGGGGTATTATACTTACATTAACTGTTGGGAAAGGGTGCAGAAAAAGCAATATGCCTCATGAGAGCATTTAGTTTGGTGCAAACAAAACAAGGACAATAATAACAATCACACAAGTAAATGAAGTTGCTTCACCAATTTCTCCTCCGCTTTCATAGTTCTTATTGGATCCCATCAAGTAGAGGAAGGGAGCAGGAGGTAGAAGGTCTTTGTCCCTTTCCTGTTTTCTCTGAGTTGATTCTGTAAAATCTCACTTAATGGTTGTGAAATAAGAAAGTGTATTCCCCATGGCATGGCAGCATCACTTGAGAACTTGTTGGAAATGTAAATTCCAGAGTTCCATTCTGGACTCACTGAGAGGCTAGGCTAATTCCTTTGCTGGGCCCAGTACAAAATAAGCATGTAAGGCACCATGCTAAAAAGAAATGAGGAATTTCAAGATGGCCACAGAATATCATTAAATGAAACATGAGCCTCTTCTGAGTGTGACGTCAAAGCCCAGGAATCTAGTTCTGCCTATTGAAAGGGGAACTCTGGGGTGGGGCCAATGGACTGGGCTTCAAAAAGACTTACAGGTGATTATGATGCACAAAAATGTTTGAGAAACTCTGAAAACCAAACCTTCCTTCCCTTCTTCAAATTACAGATGTGACAGAAGGCTGGGAGTCTGCTAAGAGCCAAAGCAGGAGGAAAAGTACAGATGGCAGCTCAAATTGCAGCATTGGATGGAATGGGGGTGAATATGGTGGTCTTGACCTTAGGGTGGCTGGGGCCAAGCTTGGGGAAGGAAGGCAGGTGTGCACATCCCAGCCACTTCTGGACCTCCTCTGTCTGCCATAAGCAGGATGCAGACAATGAAATGTAGTCTGATTGTGATCAGAACATACTGAGGTGTAGGGGAGGGCGGAAAGGCCGCCCGGACTTTATGCTCCTGGTTCAGTCTCCTAAGTCAAGCACCAAAGTGATCGCAGATGGGCCTCAAATAGGACAGAAATTTGGGGAGGTAGCTGGAGCTACTCCCTAGAGATAGAGGTGGATGAGTTGTCTTACAGTAGACACAGGTCACGAACCCCATCAGGGTGGCTGAGGTCACAGCCAGGGATATAGACAGAGAGGGCCATCTAATGAGAGACAATGACTTCCTTTTGTAGCCCCCCAATATATACCAGCCATGAGTATAGTGTGAGTACACATGACAAATGGCTTGAGAAACATACTTAGGGAAAATAACCCCTTGGCCTGTAAGAAAAGGAAAAGTTTATATTTACATAAAGTTCATCATGTGGCAGGCATTGGACTAAGGTACTGTTAATAACTGTTTGTTCCAGATCTCAGTATGAAAATGAGGAAAAGTAACAGGACTTGTAAATAATTTATCTTTCCAGCAGTAGAGTCAGTAGGGGTTGGGAATCCTTCCAAAATTTACTTGTTAAATAATATTCAACATTAGTACAACTCAATAGAAAAATAGTATAAAATACATATTATGGAGTTCATAACCTTTTTAAATGTTTAAAATACTTTCTTATCTATCATTTTATTTTCGCAGCAGAGGTCAGAAAGTGGCAGCTAAGTATGCCTAAGAACCCATTCCAAAGAAAAATCTAGAAAACCACGCTACCCTTTGGGGAACTCTGAAAAGATGGGACAAACAGCCACAAATGTCTTCTCTCAGATTTGTCTCGGGGATAATGCAACTCTAAGAAGTCAGTTTTGAGTTGAGGGTCTTAAGTAAAGCCATTAAAATATTCATGTATTGATTTCCAGAAAAATTTCCTTTGATAAGTGATATACTAGATGAGGAATTGTCTAAAGCATGTCTTTCTGTGCCCTGTGCTTTACTAGAATGTTGGGTGGGCCAGTTGTCATTTGGCATGGGTTTGGGCCCAAAAGCACACAAAGGCTTCTCTTGGCAGTCAGAGGATGTAATGGATTGAGGCTGAGAGTGTTGGGTGGGTGGGGTGAAGGCAACATGGCTTTGCCTCCATAGGCAGAGGATTTCCTCTGTAGATCCCCAAGCCCCTGAACAATCCTAGGCACCCATAGCCAGTCTCAGGTAACCAACAAGCATGGGATGGGCATGGAGAGCAAAGCACTTCCTCACCCTCCGCTGGTCCCTCCATCTCAGGGTGTAACCACGCTGGCAGGGCACTGTGAGCAGGCCTGCCCGGCAGCCGGATACCCAGAAGTTGTTCTGTAGATAGATGGAAAACTCCGGTTCAATCCCCGGATATAGCCAGTTCAGACTCTTGCTGAGCTATCTCAGAGAGAAACACTCACAGAGATTTCAAATGTGCATTGTCTTCATCCTTGGCTCAGTTGTTCAACTGATAAACTTCAGTCTATTGGAATGCAAAGCTCATAACCATCTTAGGCACTGTTAATTGTAGTAGGAAAGGAATCCAATGCCAGAGCAGCTCTCGAATTATGGAGGATTTTCACATTAATCACGCTCAAATCTGCAAGCCCCCCTCATACAGAGTCCTAGGGAAGAACGGCCCTCTCCAAAGAGGAGCTGAAATGGATGCAGCCTCCCCTCTAGATGATGAAGCCAGCACCCTGGATCTCTGGTGACATTTCTCTGCTCATTTTCAGTCACTGTTCATTGCCTCCTGTTAGCATTTATGGAGCATTTATGACAGATGAAGATAAAACAGTGCTGTCTTTATTCATCTTATTTACAGTGTGCCCAATAAAACATGTTCAAATTACTATTTTACAAATTTACGAAGAAACTGCGAATCACACTGAAGATGTTAGAAGGGAGGGAGGATGTGATAAATTCTTCCTCTACCCTGGATCGCCTTTCCTTAGAAGGAAGGCATAATTATGTTTTTTGGAATATTTCATTATGGATTTCTGGTTTACATGTAAGTTTTTCCTAAAACTTTCTAGTGGAAAAAGCTTTCTTGAATGGCGTATATGTGTGGGATGCTCGTTCTTCATCATTTCTGGGGTGCTGGAAAGAAATGACAGGTGAAGCCACCAGCTGCTGCCACTCAATAGTATTCTTTGCTATTATACTGTAAGTGCAGTCAGATTTCTTTTCTCTGAAAATTTCCTGAAAACCTTTCTGATTTGATCCTGTTTTGATCCTGTTCTCAGAATAGGAAGTAGGGAAGACACTCAGGTTTGCTGAGCTGTGTTATATTTCTGGGCCATCTACAAGGTTTGATGGAATAAGAGTAAGTATTGTTATCCATTTTCTCAAACCTACATTTAAAAATCCTAAGAACTATTGGTGGGACTAGATACCCTGTCACAGATGATCTGAGTGCTGCTGAATTCGCCTGTGCATTGGATTCATGGAGAATTTTCACATGAATCACATTCAGCTCTGCAAAGCATCCCTTATGGCAAATTCTAGTGATCTGGGGCACCGCGGGCAAAAAGAAAACAGTGTACTTCTGTATACACAATTTTATGTGTGGTTAATTTTCCCCCTAGAACATTAAAGCAGTAAAAAATACTGAGATAATGAAAAAGAGATATATTAAAACTTACAACCTTAAATTAAGCTTAAATGCCTTATTTATACTCAAGTAAGATTTCATTATTATTTGATTTCAAGTTAACCTAATTAAAAATGATTTAAGATTGTCACTGGTCAAGAGAAACTGCCAAACATAGCAATTGTCTCGGTTGAAATGAGATAAGCAGAGGAGATTTTTAAAATATGATTGATGAGTAGCTTGCATTTAAGCCAGCGGCACTCATTTTACCTTGGGCTAGGTTCGGCACTGGTCTTTTAAAAATGTTGACATTTTATTCACTGTTGATTTTGAAGATTAACTTTCATTTTGCAAAGTATTACATTGCAACTTAGTTAGTGTCGACGGCTGAGTGTGGGGACGTGCCCTTCTGTTTTGTCCCTAGGTAAGCCCCTCCTTTGCTGTCCCCTGGACCCAGCCCTGCTGTGATACCTTTGTTCTGTTGCTCATGCAGACATCTGACCTGCCTTTTCCTCTTCAAGTAACCTGCCATCCCCATGTCCAACTTCTTCACATTCCCCAATCAAAGGGAGGGATCTATTTTAAGGACCTTTGAAGAAAAGAGTATATAGGGGCAGGGTCTTTAGCTCAGTGGTTCCACCGCCTGGCCTGCAAGGGCAAGGACCCGAGTTTGAGTCCCTGTACCAAAAGAAAAGGAAAAAAGGTATATAATTCTAATAAATATGCCAGACAAGCAATTTTTTGAAAAGTCTAAGTTTTGTATTTTTCGTAATAAAAAAAATCTCTTCTAATCTCCCTTTGGCATCCCATTTTGGTTGAAGCCAAAAATTTAAGGAGACAAGCACATGAAAAAATGATGACTTCTCCTTACTCTTCTCTAATTTTTATGTTGCATAAAGAAGGGAAAAACCCAAATCAAAACGAAACATTCAGCCCCCAAATATCACTAAAAGTTTGCTATTTCAAAACAAAAATAATAATAAATGTTTTCTTGTTCTTGGTTTTACACTCTTTAAAACTTGTTTCTTTTCCCCTCCAAATTAAATCTTTTGCAGTTTTCCCTTGGCCTCACAGGAATCTAAAGCTTTATTTAGGTATGTGAACTTGGGGAAAAAAATAGAAGCTTCAAGAAAAAAAAATCAAAGTGTCTGAAGCATATAAGGAGCTTTGCTTTTAAGAGTCTCAGGCTCTACCGACTGAGCTAACCTGGTGCTAGGAGCTTTGCTTTTAAAAACAATGGCACAACTTCAGGTGGATGAGTTCTGTCCTGGTCCATATTACCTGGTACATCACTATCTCATGGAAATCCTGAGAGAGTCTTTGGTAAGTAGCTGTTAATGAACCAAATGGTGAAGTTTGAAGTAACCCAATAATTGTTAACATTTACTAAGTATTTCTTATAAGTCGGACACTATTTTAAGAAAACAATAATTGTATATAAAGTTGGTGCTACTTTCATCTCCAGTTTACAGATAAAGAAACTGAGTCAGAGACACTAATTAATTTACCCACGATCACACTACTAATAATATTGGAGCTGGAATTTGAATTTAGGAGATCTGGCTCTAAACTTGAAGCTTGTACCCAGTGTGTAAAATTACATAAGTGTAGGGTATTATGGGTAATTGATATGCCAAGGAAGCCAGCTCCTTATGTCAGGTTGGGGTATTGTAATTTACCATCACTCTAATCTGTGACTACAGTAATCTATTGTCACTTGTAACCCTACATCACTATTTCTTGACTTAAGTGTCACTTGCCAACCTGCTATTTAAAGGCCTCTTCCTACCTTCCTTATCATGTCCCCAGACAGGCAACACGTTCACTCTTAGAGCCAGACCTTAGTTTCCCCAAATCCAAGCCTGGTTGCACCCTCATCTTCCAAGATTACTGCAAATCCTTCCCCTTCTCAGAAACCATCCTTGACATTGCAAGTCACACCTCTTTCTCTTCTTTGAACTCCAAGTGGATTTATGATCTGAAACATTGTTTCCTTTTTTTCTTTAGCAATGCAAAGATAGCTATTGAAGATCAAAAATCACCCACCTCAAGTCCCTGTGTGATTGTAAGTGCTGTACATAGTATCCAGTGTGGTGGATATGAGAGAGAAGTTCTTAGCCCTGGCTGTTCACTGGAACCATGTGAGGAGTTTTTGCAACTCCCAATGCCCAGACTGCACCCACAACAAATGAACCTGCACTTCTGGGGCAGGGCAGGATGGTCTCCTAGCTGTCCTTTACACTCCCCAGTTGATTAGAATGGACAGGTCAGTCTGAGAACTCCACACCACGGGTCTAACACCTATCATCTTGTACTCTGCAAGTCTGACAGATCTTATAGGCAAGAAAATGCCTTGATATTTTAAGCTTTCCTTACTGAAAGCATGGATCATGGGCCCACATCATCAGTATCACTTAGGAGTTTGTTAGAAATGCAAATCTCAGAAGTCCTCCCCAGGCCTCCTGACTCAGAACGAATGTGGTACAAGCTCTCCTGGGGCTCTGTCTGCACAGTGAGGTTGGGCAGTATGTGTTTGAGGCACACAGAGCCCACCTAGAGCTGGAGGGATAAGACTCTCTGGCCTCAACAGGCCATTATGAATAAATGTTCTTTCACTCATGCATGCACTTCTACTTTGTGACATCACCATCAGTCTTCTAGGCTATTCTTTGGCCTATACCTAGAGGAAAACAAACAAAAACCACTTCTCCCTACTAAGCCAGTCTTGCCAAACATTTGCTGCTCTCTGATAACACTCACAGCTCCCCAGAGCTCACCTTCATAGCCCAGAGGCCCTAACGCTCACCTGAGATCTTCTTAGCCTCAGGTCAGTTCACATAGACCTTATAGTTGTACTTCATACTCTTACAGGGGTAGGGGACAAAAGAGGCTGGACAATTATACAGCTCACTTGGCATCAGCTTTTTCCTCCCTTTTTCATAAGAATAGACAAAAAAGCTTCACTTCTTACCTTGGCATTTATATGCAAAAAGCATACTTTAAGTATGCTTTTAAAAATCATATAAAAAGAATTCACATCAGTGGGTTTTTAGAGTACAAAATGTATCCATCTAATAATGCCACACAAAAACAGAATGTTGATGAGTCAAAACTCAGTGTTTTTAAAAGTATCTGTTTTCTAGCTTTTCCACAGAGAACCAAGGACATATTATAAATGCAGCTTGATGAGAGATTTACAAAGAGAAATGCCACCATGACTGTTTTCTTGCGCAGAGGAAATAAATTAGTGAGTTCGTTAAAATTCTGGTGGAACATGATCTGTCGGGAAGAAAGGCCACGTGGTAGTTTGAATGACGACTTACTCCTTGATGATAGTTAGAAATCTAGGAAAATCTTAAATGCAAGCCCAATATTGATACTAAAAGCAAGACCATGGAATGCCAGCCCATTTATACTTTGAATATTTTTTTTTATTCACTCATGGCTCTTGGGGCTTGAATCCAAGCAGAACATTTTACTTGAACCAGAATTTGCCCTGATAATGATTGGCACAGACCTGAATTTTTAAAAGTGCATTTGAAAGAGTACTCGATCCAATTACAAGCTCTTTCCTGCTCAGCTGGAAATGGAGTGAAGCTGAATTTAGCAAGGCTATTACTGTAAGGGCCTGAGAAAGAAGGGGATTGAAAAATGTGGAATTTCTTTTTGCTAAATTTCTCTCAATAATATAATTGTAGTAATGTCTAAAATAATTAGAAATGACAATTAATTAGTCAAATTCAATATCAGCATATAAGAATAACTTAAGATAGCTCAGTGTTTCTAAGACACTACTAAATGAGATATACTATCATTTTATATATGACTGAGAAAGAAAAAAATGTTATGAATTTCAAAAATCATGAAACCCGAGAGGCAATGTATCCTAGAATTGTTGAAATTCAGTAGATTTAAAGCACAACATAAATGATACTTTCATAAGATACCAACAACTTTTCCTGTCACAAATTTAAGGTATGGTGACTTGGTGGTGATATTGCTCCTAATTAACTATAAAATATCATCCCCTTAACTGGATTTTCCAAATTCTCAGCACTTGCATACATTTTGCTTCTGTAAGCAACTATTGGGATGAAACATAAAATTTGATTAATGTAAAAGTTTTTTACTCCTTCAGGGGAAAAAATGGCAGCCAAGCATAGCCTGCAACGTGGCTAGCTTCTTTCTCACTGGAAACTTGGGTGACTATGGAAACCAGTGTGCATTTTCATCAAAATAATACTAGTTATACCTAGTGGAAGAGCCAAGAAAGGGCACACCTCTAATTTCAAATGAGCACCTAGGCCTCAGTGAAGGCCCATTTGTGGTTTGATAATATGCTGTGGCCACTGGTAAAACTGCATAAGTAGGATAACCTCCAGGCACAGCCTGATGGGCCCCAGGGCGCAGTTATCAAGATTCTGGAAAATGAATTACTGAGATGCACCATGGCCCCTTGAGCTTCTTGCCAGTGATTTAGTGTTTTTCTCCCCCAGTAAATACAGTCAAAAGGACCTTAATGGGCTAGAAAAAGCTGAAACAGAAATGTACTGTAAAATGGTTCCTTAATTTGATAAGTGGACTGGTAAGACTGGAGCATTTTCTGGTTAGGCAGACTGATCAGAGTTGCCAGAAAGTTGCTAAAACTTCACTTCAGCCACCCTGCACAGAGTTATGTCAACTTTTTTAATTCCTTAGAAATGGAAATAGAAATCCCCAGCGTGGCATTAGAGGATGGAAAACTGGCATACTCACGATGATTGGGAAGCCTTCCTTCTGAGCAAGTAGTCCACGACATCAGGGTCTGTCTCTAACAGGCTGATCAGCACTTCGTTCTGGAGATCTGGGGAAACCTGGAGGAGCCAAGCATTGAGGCATAAATAAAATCATTCCACGGAGAGGCAACTTTATGATATCATAAAACAGAGCTTTAAAAGTTATAAGAATGCAGAGTGATTTACTAGTTAAAACCAAACCAACACCAACCCATACAGCTGGTTTAATTATTAGGACAAATAGGATGGTTATCAAATAGTCATATGCAATCCAAAAGGCTACCCCTCCTATGCCGGGAGACACAGCCTAGTCATTTGGATACCTCTGTTGCACAGACTTGATGTTCTTGGCTTTGAGAAAGCAAAATATTGTAGTTAAGAGGAATGGTGTCCATAATTTACTGTCCAAATGGGGACACTTTCTAGAGTTTATACTTTGAATTATGCCAAGACCACAGGCATAAATTACAACTACCTTGGACAATTCTGGAACATACAATCAGTTTATTAGGAGAGAAGACCCTGGGGCCAGACTGCTTGAATTCTAGCTCCAACACTTCCTAGCTGTAGGAGCTCTGACAAGGCACTTCGACAAGAAGCTAACTCTCAGTGTTTCCACCTGTAAAATGGGAAAAGCAATAGGACTCACTACAAAGAGTGGCTGTGGTGATTAAGTGACTTATTTTACATTGAGGAACCAGTACCTGGTGAATGGTAAACCCCCAAAAAGAAACAAAAATGCTAACAATACCTTTGTACCTGTTACTACCATTTGGTGCCTCCCTTCAGTCTTTCTTGCTCATAGTTACAAGTCCCCCACTTCCTAGTCCACTAGCAATTAAACATTTCTCACTTTATAATTTCCTAGGCATCCACTAGCATTTTATTAATGAGCATCACATGCTTTTCTAAGCCTGATCCACATGCACTGCCTTAGGAGGTGGCCCTAAGTCACCCATGTGGAAATGTTCTATGAGAAGCATGAACCCAGCTCTGGCTCATGGTTTTCTACTCCATAGATCCTGGTAGTTCAACCAAAGGAAACTCAAACTTTTGAAAGAAAATACGTTTTCAGTCTGATTCTCTCACACATGGTCTCAGAGAGATGTTTTCAAAACCACAGGGACAAGTCTTCTGAGAATAAGTGGTTGGTGGAAGAATTTGCCTCCTGCCTCGTGCAGAGCTCAATTGCTCTTGAGCTCCGAGGAGCTGGAAACAATTTATTAATAAAAACAAGGATGAGAACGCAAGAAAACGCTTTCCTTCTCTCATAAATCAGTTCATCCTACTTCATCCTGAATCTTTATTAATGGCATTCCCAAGTCCCAGTCACATAAGCTTAAACTCTTCTAGTTGTGTTCTAGCCATTCTGTGTCCTCTTCCCATCCCTTCAGAGCTAGAAGATCTACTTGATTTCATCTCTGTTACTTCTTTCCTCCCCCTTCCATTCTAACAGCAATGACCCAAGTTCAAGCCCTCATTACCCCTTTGTAGTGGTCATCTGTTGGCCATTACCAAGTCCACTTCCCTCTTCTTATAATAGTTATATCCTAAGTTCCCTCCTTTCCCCAACCCTCAGTTCAAGGGTAAAGTGTGCACCTTAAATGAAGTTGCCCGATCATTCCTTTCTTAGACCACCACAATGGCCTCAGAAATGAGCCTGTGGCCCCATTAGAGGCAATGCAAAACCATGAGAATTTCTCTGAGGCTTATGAGAGAAGGGACACAGCGCCTGTAGCCATATGAGGTCTGATGATTGTGCTGACAAAGAAACAAACATAAGACATGGAGAAACAAAGAGGAAAAAGGAAGGGTATCTTGATAGCATTAGAGTCTGGTGTCAAGCTATGCCCGAAGCTACAATATCTTTTCAACTTTTTAGCTGTATGATCCCTGGAGTTTCTGAAGCCAGTTTGAATTTATAGATGAAAAGAAACATAAATACTTGATGGACCTTTGATGTAAAAGCTTTCTAACTTGTGCACTGTTTCCTTAAAGTGTGCATCAAAATTCTTCTCCACATGGGTGTCAGAATGATCTGACCAAGGTACTCTCCTGCCTGGAACCCTTCCCATCCCCACAACTGCAGTCCTCCACTTGCTTGCTCTTCTCAATAAATATTTCAGGTCTTCACTCCTGGCAGCCCTCCTCCCACTCCCTCTGCTTTGCACCACTGTGCTGATCACCAGGGCCTTTTCCAGACTCTGTACCATCCACTCATTGCATAGATCTTTGGTGACTGCTTCTTGAGTGCCAGGAACTGGATGCTAGGATTCACTTACAAACCAACCAGCCAAGAGTCCTTGTCCCCGTAGAGCTGACAATGAATTCGGGGAAAATGGGCATGAAAATATAAGGAAAGCATAGCATGGATCACATGGAGAAACCCAAAGCAAAGAAGGGAAGTCAGAAATGCTGGGAGAGGTGGTGCAGGGTCAAACAGGATCGTCAAGTCATATAAAAGCTGGCATTTTATCGGAGAACCAAAGCTGATAAAGGAATTGGAGACAGTCATCCCAGACAGAAGAAAGAAGACAATCAAGGGAGACTGAGGTGGCCAGGGAGGCTGAGAAAGAGTGAAGAAGGAAGGAGGCAGGAAATAGGAGGGAGGGTCAAGTAACCTGGGTCAGATAGCGTGAAGTCCACTGTTCATGATGAGGACTCCTGCTGTTCTTCAAAGTGGGTGGAGAACCACTGGAGATTTTGAGCAGATGACTAGTACAAGTTGTCATCAGTCTGGCTGCTTAGTTGGAAGTAGATTGCAGGGAAGCCAGACATAAAGCAGGGTGAGCAGACAGGGGCTTTTGATAGATCCAGATCAGTGATGATGGGTGCTGAACCAGGACAATGAGATAGATGGTGAGAAATATCTGAATCTTGAAGATAATGTAGATGCTGACAGTAATTTATTATACAGCTAATTTATTGGATGGAAAGAAAGAGAATGAAAGGGAGAGAGGATGACCGGTACTTGGGGTCCTGAGTAAATAGGAGAATGAGGTTACCACTGACTTTCTCAGAGAAGCTCCAGGAAGAGAAGGCTGGAGGGAAATTCAAGAGTTCAGCTTTGAAATGGAAATACCGAGAGGTCTGTGAGACATCCAAGTGGAGATATCTAGTGGGTAGCTGGGAATAAAGATTTGGAATTCAGGGAAGTGGTTCTAGCTGGTCATAGACATTTAGGAGCCACACATAAATGGCATTTAAAGTTCTGAAACCAAATGGAATGGCCTGAGGATTAAAATAGAGAGAGAAGAGAAAGGGCAGAACAGTTAAGTCAAGGCTGAGAGACTGTATTCTTTTACTTTAGTGTGTAAGTTGAAAAAATCAAAAGACCAATCTTTTTTACTGGACTTTTTCAAACATCGTGACCTAACAGACATATGCAACTTGTATTAGTCACTTTTTCCATTAGTGGGATAAAATACCTGACATTTGCAACCTAAAGGAGGAAAGGTTTATCTAGCTTATGGTTTCACAGGTTTCCGTGCATGGCTGGCTGGCTCCAGGGCAGGAACATCATGGCAGAAGGGGGTGGTGAGGAAATCTGCTCAGGTCATGGAAGACAGGAAGCATAGCACAGGGGAAGAGCATAAGCAGAGCTGTACCCTCTAAAGACAAACCCCCCATGACCCACCTCCTCCAATGGGGCCCCACCTCCTAGGACATTCAGTTATGAACTCATCAGTGGATTACCTGATGAGTGTAGCACCCCATGATCCCATCACCTCTAAAGGGGTCTTTTAATCCAGCCAATGTGAAAATTAAGATTAACTGACACACTATTGTACAAGTTTTTAAAAAGTAATACTTAAAGGGTGAAAATGGGAAAAGAGAATGCTTTTTACAAAGCAAAAGGGGAAGCAAAACATAACATAACATTATATAACATAACAACATAATATAACATAGGCCAGAATGTATATCCTTAACTCTTTTTAAAAAGAAATATCCAGGAGCAAATTAGGAAAAGTGCTTGCATTTTGGTCCAGTTAATTTAGAATGGGCCAAGCTTAGACATGTGATAAAACTTTTTGCTCCAAGTACCAATCCATTCCCCCTGAAAAATGAACAAGAGTAAATATCCTTCGGAATGGCGCAGTGATTGCCGTATTAATCCTTTGAGAGTATATGATGTCTGATGATAAATTATCAACTTGTATCATTAGAATAATAATTTTTTATTAGAATAGGTTACAGAAAGTATCATTATTTAAAAATAACTTTCCACAAATTTTTGTTAACCTATTCTGCATTTCAGAAGTTTCCATTCATTCAACTAGGCTTGATTGCCAAGCAATTATAATTCTTGAATTTTATTTTATGTAGCATATGTGACTCTTACTTGGTAACAAATGCAAATAAAAAAGGCTGGAGTTGTAGATCAGTCTATAGTTTAAGAGACTTATGATACAATTTTGGCATGGAGATGCTATTTACAAGTAAATAAAAAGATACAGTTAAAATGTGGATTCACACATTATAGGAAAGATTTATAATATTTCCTTATATTATAAAAAACTCACTGTAATATATATATTTCATTAATTAACCCAATTTATTTGAATCCAACCTTTGCTGCAAAATGACTTAAGAAAACTTCAAAACTTCCTATGATAAAATCACTTATTTTTTAAAAAAATAAATGAATGGTACAGAATCCTAGATTCAGTGGAAAAATGAGGTGGGGAATTTGAATGATGCCTAGAGTCGATCTTAAAGTCCTCATATAGCAATGTCTAGTGATCTTTTTTCTCATTACTCTTTTAATCTTTTTCTATGATCGTTCATTTCATTTCCTATTATTTAATGAAAATTTAAGACTACAAGCTCAGTTCAACTGGATGAACATTCATTATCTATTAATTCAGGTACTTAATAGAGAATCAAAAGTCAAGTAAATAAACTGATAGGAAAACCCAACTTCAAATATGTAAGAAGGAAATATCCAGGCAGACTACTCACTCCTGCATACCTTTGTGGGAGTTAAGATGCTATGAAGATGTATCTGAGTCTAGAGGCCCTGAGGTCCAGTTTTAGTTCTGCTGCTTATAATTAATACAATCTCGGTGACATCAAGCACCTTCTCTAGGATTTTGTTCCTGCACCTGAAAACTTGCAAGCTTTCTCTTACCAGTTGCATTATCCTTAATGAAGGTGTTATGGGGACCAGCAAACCATTTGAGAATACCTCATCAACTGTAAAGAGGGATAGTAATAAAAATTTTCATTAGAAATAGATGAAAGAAGTTAAACATTTCAAAGAAAAAATAGAAGCAGTTAAGATGGAGATGAGCAATATTTGTTCTGTGACTTGTTTTCAATCATTTCTGTCTCTATCTCCACTGACCCACAGAGAAGACTCACCCTCTTCTCTTCCCTTAACACTTCTGGTGGGTAACTAAGGTAAGAGATGGTCTCTTGATTTGTCTGTGGTCCTAACTCCCCTCTGAATTTCTCAAGTTACAGCCTGTGACTCTTGGCCTCTCAACTGCAATGGGCTTGAAGCTAGACCCTGTTATAGTCTCCCCCTTCTCTTCCTATAGACCATGCATCTTCCTGCTGATCACATCATTGGAAGTTAAATTTCCAGAGGGATGAACTACCTGATTTGCTGTCTTGGAACTGATAAAAGTTCCTGATGTAGTTCTTTGTCATCTCACCTTCCTTGCAGCTCATGCAAGACAATGTATGCCAACCCTTGCCAAGGTACCCTAAGGGAGGGCTTGTAGGAGCTTCTGGAAAAGGATTTTCTCCATATTAAAAAAAGGGAAATGTCTTTCTTCATCTCTTGATGCAATGATGGTCCTGAGAGATGCTGGCTTTTGCAGCTGAAGAGAGCACAGCAGAGAGAGAAAAGTGCCTATCTAGGCTTAAGGGTACTAAGACTAAGGGTGTGAGTGATACCCACCCTAAGTAGTCTGGATAAGGTAAAAGGAGCAGAAGCACGCTGTTAGGGTCCCTTGCTTGTTTTTCTACCTCTTGTTTGCTTCCATGTGCTGTTTCTCCGTGTGAAGCACCTCTGCCATGTACCACCCTGCCTTGGAGACACACAACTATGGACTGAAACCTCTATGGACTGTGAGCTAAATAAACCTTTCCTCCTTTAACTTTGAGTGTCATGTATTTTGTCTCAGCAACAAGAAAAGTAACTAAGACAATGCCTTTGTCTGGATCTGTTCTTTTCTTACAAATAGTATCAACATCATGCTGTAGCACAGTCTCTTTGCTGTTCATTTCTAGACTAGAAAAATAAATTTCCTTTCCCAGGTAAAGATCATCAAGATTTTTGGGAGTTTTTAAACTACTGTTCCCATCAATATAAAACTTCCCCAAATGAAAAGTATAGCTCAATAATCAAAATTTTCCATTCGTTTCAGTGATTTTGTACATAAAAAAATGGGAACTAAGGAGTAAGATAGTGAAAAACACATTATTTCTTTACTTTTTTTACTCAAGCAATTCAGCATGCTTAAATGCAGAAACAACACCCAGCTCAAAGTGATTCTTTTCTTACAATTCACTATTTTACATCAAAATCTCTATTGGATTTTAGTCAACTATTTAGTAATTTTAGATATTTTAAGGGTACCATTTATGGTTGTGTTTATCTGGAGACTCAGACCCTTAGATTTTAATGTGTTCCTTCAAAGCATAATGCTATTCCAAAAATCAAAAGAACTTTGTACTCTCCTGCTTTAGAGAAAAAAATGTAAACACTGCACATATGAAGGAATAAAACTGTCATAATTAAAATCTAGCCTATCAAATTAAAAATGATACCTTGAATGATTGCCTAGGGTATAACTGCTATGAGGTAGTTTATTCCATAAAGCACTGAGAGGGAAAACTGCGAGTTTTCTCCATTTAATAAGACACAAAACAAACCATTAAGAGCAATTTCCTGGCCCCAGCCTCACTGTTCTTGCTGCTAGATGTTCCACACTAACCTGCCACTTTGCACTTGACCAAGAAGGATGCTTTGGGATTTGAAACTCTAACACTCCCCAGCAAAAGTAAATATCACTGGAAATCATGATGACATTTTTTAGTTCGCAGACACATTAAAGGAAATCATTTCGGCTGTTTATGGAAGCAAAAGCTCAAACAAGGGCAGACTCAGCCTCAGACCTTTTGTGTGGCTCTGTTGTGACACTGATTTCATAATTGAAGGTGGTCCAGGTGCATTTGGAGGATAGAGAAGCATTAAATTCAACAAATATTTCTCAAATGCTAGGGACATGCCAGGCAGAGTATTGTTTTGGCAAGTGGGGCACCTTACTGAACAAAAACAGTGCCAGAGCCCAGGACTCATGGAGCTGTTTTAGAGGAAGACTAAGTAAGAAAGATGAAGAAAAATGTGCAGTCCTTGCCCCATGGCAACAAGCTAAAGGGCATGGAAAAGCCCAGGAGCAATACACTTCTGCTCCCTCCTACCTGTATCGGATGCCAACGGTACAGGTGTTCTATCTTTGCAGACAGGGCCAAGGTGAGCAGGCTCCAGCAGGTACACAGACTGGCTGTTGAGGCCATCTGCTGGCCTTAACCTCAGGTGGGTGGATGCTTTGATTAGTCCAGAGGTATTAATGTGTTCACTCACTATTTTCAGATTGGCTAAAATAAAGTTTCCCCTTCCTCATCCAAAAATAGACTCCCTATCTGAAATACCACATCTGAGTGCCTCTTCTGTTTGTGGGGAAGCATCATGATGTAGAAATAATTCACTTGGACAAATGAACTAGGCTCCCTACTCACGAAGTGGTGGTAAAATTGAGATAAGCCAACAATGCATGTAATGACCAGCCCAACCTCTGGCACACAACGTGGTTATTTTTGCTGTAGAAAAATGGAAATCATATACAATTATCTGGATATATTGGTAGAAGTGGATTCTTGTTTGATGACCTGGATGACTGCTTGGCTTCTTTTGATTTGACATGAAAAATAGGTTACAAGAAAATGCAATTTGCATGGGGGGGGTGTGTGTGAAGAGAACACAAAGCAAAGCTTGGCTTCTGAGCTTGGGATCCTCATCACACCTTCTGATCCTTGTTCTCAATAGGGCTTACTCGAAATTTCCCAAGGGCACGGAGCGTGTCCCCAGCTCAGACTGATGGGCAGTGGAGTGGGAACTTTCTGGCTTTCCCACGTTTCCATTGCACTCTGCACTTGGCATGGGCCTTCTTTGCTGCTCTCCAAAAGAGCCCTAGTAGGAATCATGTAATACCCACTGGCAGAGTGAGCCGACACTTTTCTCCCTCCCTCTATGAAGCTCTTATTATCCAAGAACAATGGTATTTTTACTCTGGCATTCTCGATGCCAGTTGAAGAAGCTTAACTCTCAGAAGAATTAGTGTGTTGATGATTTTGTCAGTGAATGATTTCTACTTAGAATAATACTTATGGCTATTTCTAGAAATGACTGCTTCTTTATCTGTTATTTCCAGTGTTTTCCATGCAGTGCCATTTTATGTTAGGCAGGTTTTAAGTAGTTGTTATACCAGAAGTGGAGGAGGATAATGATTTAATGGTACAGGAATCTCAGGGGTGCGAGTGTGGAACCCAAATAAACAAAACAACAATGACAATAATACATTCTCTTATAGTAATACAGAGTTGTAGTATTTATTCAACAAATAATTACTGGGTGCTATCTTCTGCCGAGTACTTTCTAGATGTGTGGATGTCAGAGAATAGGACAAGAAACCCTGTTTTCAAAAGGTTTGTATTCTCTTAGGTTTTGACTTATAATAAATAAATTATGGAACAAGTTAAAAGGTGATAAATGCTGTGGCAAAAAGGAAGAGATTTAGGTAAGGAATTAGGAGTGTGTGTGTGTGTGGGAGCAGGTCTCAGTGTCATCCACAGTGGTCAGAGTGGGCTTTGATTCCAAGGCAACACCTGACTGTGCTTTGATAAAGCAGGCATCGTATCACTTCAATGTTATATAACAGTAATCTTTTTTCTGAGTACCTACTACATTTCAATCCTTTCCTAGGAGCCTTAAAATGTTGTTTCTAATTGTCAAAACTATCCTGTGAAGTAGGGTGCTTCATCTCCTTTTTTTTTACAAGAGGAAAATGAAGTGTGCTGGAAAATGAAAGTGTAGGGTGCTTCATCTCCTTTTTTTCACAAGAGGAAAATGAAGTGTACTAGAGTGTGAATTTTGGTAACTCATTCAGAAGCTTATAGTCTTTCCACCCTACCAGTGTCTCTCAACAAGTGGTTTCCTAAGGTGGGTGTAGGAGCCTGCCAGAACCCCTGGAGGTGTTCATTAGAAAGTACAGATTCCTGGGCCCCATGCTAGTGCTACTCCATTCAATTTTCTGTAGAGTGGCCTAGGATTCAGAATGTCTAACAAGTTTCCTTGAGAAATGTGCTGCATGGCTCAAGTTTGAGAACTGTTATTATAATGTGCTGCCTTGGTCTTTTGGTAAGAGTGGTCATGATGTTTGTTATCATGAAGTATTTCCAGCTTTAGGATCTCCAAATCAGTGCCTAAAAAGCAAACCTCTTAGCCTGACCCTTAAATTATATATTAACCTCTAAATTTGTCTTGTGTCCCAATGCCAGGTTCTTTTCGGCCCTTTTCCATGAAGTTGGACCCCAGCCACATGGGAGAGGCAGTCTCAGTATTAGGAAATGAAGGACATTCAGTACAAACTTGGGATTCCTTCCAGGCTGCTGGGGGTTTCCAGGTCCCACCCACCAGGTCTTCTGTGGAATGACTGCCTCCAGGGTACATTCTGCCTTCAAGGACAAGCTTACAGCCACTTCTCCTAACACATCTTGCTTTCTAGTGCCAATGAAATTGACACCTTCATTTTGGATCTCATAAACTCTTCCAAAGACTATGAAGCTGCACATTTGCTAACTACCTTTAACCATCAGGCCTTGGAGAGCCTTGCTTTTCTTTTTTTGAAATTTTAATAATTTCAAAAGCTTCTTAAAACAAATCAAAGCAAACTTATATATATATATATATATATATATATATATATATATATATATATATATATATATGACACATATTGCATTTCTGTCTATCCACACAGACCGACTTAAGCCAACCAACCACCCCAGTCTTGGTGTAACCAACTAGAGTCTAAAATGCCAAGAATGCTAAGAGAATCCAAAATGTGAAGAAATTAATTTTTTTGTGCTTTTTGGAATTATAAGAGGGGAAGTAAGTGTTAGAGCAGTGGTGGTGAACACATGGCATGTGTGCCGCAGCGGGCTGTTTGTATCATTGAAAGCTCTAAAAGGTTCTCCACCACTGTGCTAGACAATCGAGCCATGCAGATTTCAGAAGTAGAAGGGACTGTGGATATCATTCATTCAAGCACAGTTCTTGGATAACTAAAGAAATAGAAATCAAAGATGTGGCTGTGTAGCTAACATGTAGCAGACAGGACTGCCATAAATTTTTCTGGCCCCAGTTTATATTTATAGACTTAGGGTTAGGATCTTTGTCCCCTTTCCTACTCTATTGTTCTTTTTTTTCAATATATAATTCCCATAATCTATATAAGCAGAGCAAGAATGATTACATTAGTGGCTAACTAACTGTGAAACAGATATCCTTAACCCTTCCCTTGCCAAACCTTTTCACACATGTAAATGGTAAGAATTGGTAAAATGGAGATCATAGCTCACAAAGGTACCATCAGATCATTCATTAATTCAATGCGTATTTTTGTTCCTACAATGCTCCAAGCACAGAAATAATGCAGTGAAGTAGATGGAAATGGACGAAAACTTATATTTTAGTGAGGAAACAGAACAAATAAGAAACATTAACAAAATTCTCTATTAGTAATGGTGATTGCTAAGAGGAAAAAGCAAGGAATAAGAAGAGGGAATGAGTGTGTGTATGTGTGTGTGTGTGTGTGTGTGAGTGTGTGCATGTGTGTGGGGGGGTGGTAGTGGAGAAGCTCCATTTTAGATAAGGTTGTCAAGAAAGGCTTCCCTAAGACGGAAAGACTATAACTTGGGAAGCCAAATATGAGCTATGACCTAAGAGAATCTCAACATCAATTCTTATGGAGAATGATAACCAAAGATTAGATTGGGAAACAGTGGGGAAAAGTGGAATGCAGATATATTTTTGCTGTTCTTGGTAATCCAGGTGGCAGGAAATGGGGAGAAGATGGATGGCACAATTAAAATGACAACAGCTGTACTTTCAAGGAAGCTTTGTCAGTATCTGAGGTGAACAGAAATGCCTGATGGTTTGTAGTTTCATATAAAGGAGAACTTTGCTTGGAAAACAGAACTTAGAAAATAGAATTAAGATCGATGATAAGTACTATTTTTTAAAAAAAAAATGTTCAGAGAACATGAAGTAATGCCAAGACTAGTTGGCAAGATGATATGTGACTTAAAACTTGATGAAAATGTTGAAAAATTCTGACATTTGATTCATCCAAACATGTAATTAATTAGGAGGATTTGGGGTGAAGTGTGAAATTCATATAGAGTCAGTGACTAAATCAACATTTTTGAGAGCTTACTTACCATGTGGAACACAGGGGCAATGCTTCAGGGACACAAAGAGGATCAAGACATCATTCTACCTCAGTGAACTTTTCACCATGGTAAATTCATTTTCTCTTCCTCCTGGGCACCCCACCAGAATGCATTTCCCAGCCCCACTTGGAGTTAAGAGTGGCTTGTGGATAAATTCTGGCCAGTAGGGTTTGGGTCCATATGACAGATGCTCCTTCTTAGTTTGCCCATAAAATCCTAGCGGGTGGCAGAGTCTCAAGATACAGGGAACTGGGATTAGTGCAGTCACCGCCTGGAAGGCTGTCTGCCACATATCTGATTAAATATTATATCAACAACACATTTATGTCTGTGGTGTGAAAGAATTGAGATATGAGGCAGCTCGTGTTTCCCGAGTAATATAATTAGTAGTTAACACTTGCTTAGACTTTTACAGTTTGTATAATGCTTTCACATATCAAATAATTCTGGTAACCACTATGGGAATTAGGCCTTAGGCCATTCACAGGAGCTTAAATTTATGCCCACAGAGTATTGAATTACTTGGTCACAATCACATAGTTAATACACAGAAGGCAACCATTCTAAACCACTGGCTCTTGAATTTACAAAAAGATTTTTTCATAAGACAAGCTTGGAGATAAATCTAATACAAGGTATTTGATAAGCATAGATAAAACTCTTGAGAATATTCAACAGAGTCAATTAACCTTCTGGTTGAAGGAGCCACAAAATGGTCTTGTGGAATAGGTAAGCTTTATAGTGTTTACAAATTGACAAGAGAAATGGGACAACCATGGACAAAGTTCCTATAAATCTTGACCTGCAATATGAATCGAGAACAGAAATAGAAGAGAATTGGCATTTGTTCTAATGTTTCAAGGGAAGTTGGAGCAAGCCATGCAGTTTTATGAAGGAAAACAGGAACTGGTAACTCAATACAAATCAAAAAAATATTTATTGAGTGCCTGCCAGATGGAGGGCCTTCCAAAATTGTACAGAGGATACAGAGAGGAGATAACAAGGGCATAGCCCTTGTTTTAAATGGATTTATAATCTACCAGGGGAAATGATCATAAATGACCGTAACACAATGTTGAGTAATATAAACACTAATACGAACAGTAATGGAGTTCAAGAGACAGAGAAGTGGCATGGGAAGCAACATGGAAGGACCTAGGAAGGAAAGGTGAAACTTCATGCTGGAGGTAGAATGTCAAGACTGACCTTGCACAAGGTGCTGTCATCGAGTCTGGTTATGAATACACGATTTCATGAGGACCACAGAGAGAATTCTTAAAAGAAGGATTCATCAATGTTCTCAGCCAGGACCACTGCTTTTGGAGTAAATGACTCCAAAATTTGATTATTTTGCAGGGGACAACAAAATGGAATTTTCAATTTATGCATGTTTGTTTAAACATGCAATCACAAACTAGCAGTGATATCACAGTTATGAAAATGTTTATTCCTATGGAAACAACCTGGCTTCCAATGAATTCAGTCAGTTACCAGCATTGCAAATCAGAAGGTGGTGAACTTCAGTTTCATTATACACCATAGGCAACCAATAAGCAGTTCACTGAGATAAGCTGCCACTAAAAAGTCACCTACCATGAACAGGGTTTCATAATTTTCAATCATCTTCTGCACTACAGCAATGATGGCTGTGCTCTCTTCAGCCCGGGCCGAACTCTGGACTGAGAATTCTTTGTCTGATGACTTCTGCTTGTGCAGCAGGTTGGGTCCAAATATGGTGGCCAAGTTTAGAGATGTCATTTTGTTCCCAGTGACCTAGTGCAGAAGAGAATACCAGGGCTGTTGTTATGTTTGCTTTCTAAAATTCTGGTGGCTCCGTATTCAATGAAACCTTTTCTTTTCCATTTGTTTGCTGCAAGGGCATTATCTCTGTCAGAAACCACAAGGGGTCCTATCTTTTTCCCTTTGCTTCCTATCTTGGATCAAAGGTTACAGCTCAGTGGTCATCTCAATAGCATATTGAGCAAAAATTTGCAACTCCATGGTTAATTGTGAAACTGGTACTATATAAAATTTCTATCCTGTCTGTACTTAAAAAATACTGATATCTATCCATCCATGCATTCATGTCTTTATCTATTTACCCATCAACCCATAATATCTCCACTGATCTATCCACTCAGCACATACCACGGCTAGGCATTTTTCATGGATTATAATTATTTAAAAATTCTTCTGACAGTACTCATAACACAGTCCTTGTTTTGAAGGCCTCATGCTCTAGGAACAAAATAAACATCATTTTGGGGAAGTCAGTACAAAGAATGAAGCTGTCAACCCCAGAGACCCCAGGAACACTATTACAGAGGTGGCAATATTTGTCTACAATCTGAGAGGAAGAATAGAGTGCACTAGGCTGAAAAGCAGAGGGTCTGGGCAGGGGTCTGTTTCACAGTGGAGAAAATACCATAGGCAATGACAAACAAGCGAAAGGCATCAGAGTGCCCGGAAGCCCAGTAGGGCAGGGCTGTTGCAGGAAAGCCAGGCAGGCCCAGATGAGAGAAAGGAGTTTAGAAGGTGACTCAGGACAAAAGGATTCTGCATGAGAATAGAGCAGAGTTTCAAATGTGTTAACCCCTGTGCCAGGTGTTCACTGAGATACTCATACTACGCTTTCTTCCAGATCAGACTCTGATGGCTCTAATGGCCTAGCTCAGAGCCATTTCAGTGGTGTGGCAGGAAGTGGAAACAGTGAGTGGAGAAATTTTCTTCAAAAGGTCTCACAGATAAGGAGAAAGAACAAAGATGTGTGTGTGGGGGTATGGGTTGAAGAATGGGAACTATTTAAAAAAAATTGTTTTGCAGAACTGGGGATTGAAACCAGAGCCTTTTCACCGAGCTATATCCCCAGCCCTTTAAATTTTTTTTTTTTTAATTTTGAGACAAGGTCTTGTTAAGTTGCTAAGTTGCCCAGTCTAGGCTTTCATTTATGATCCTCCTGCCTCAGCCTCCCAGAGTGCTGGGATTACAAGCATGCACCAGCCTGCTGGCAAAGGAAACTATTCTTTAGTTTGAAGTATAAAGAAATTATTCATGTTCAATATATTAATAAATAAAAAGCACAGGTAAGCATATAGAAGCAAAATGCCCATAATTCCACCATTTCTAAGAGCCAGCTGCTCATATGGTTTTCTATGTGTATATGTACATATATGCAGTTATGATTTATATCTAAAATGTCCTTCAAATGTCCCATGTGTTCAGGCAATTGGATCACGGGGGCACTACAGCTAACTTACTGGGTCTCTGGAAGTGTGACCTGAAAGGGTGTATTCATGTCTCTGACTCCTCTTTTCTCTCTCTCCTTCCTGGGTGCCATGGATTGAGCACCTTTGCCTCCGCCATTCCTTTCTGCCATCCTGTTTCTGGCAGGAAATTTGTCCTCATTTTGTCCACCTCCTGAGACTTTGCAGGAGACTGAGTTCAAGGGTAGTAGAATAATCGATCTTGCAGAAGAAATTACAAAGCAGCCCAATATTCAGGCTGTGCCATAGGTACTGCTGGAAGATTTTAGCCAGATTGACAGTGAAATTCAGGAGCAAAAGCAGATGTGCAAAGTTTGCAGTTTCATTTGAAAAGAAGTGCTTGCAAAGTTGGGGCCACAGAGAACATGGTTGCTGAAAAGACTAGCATTAAAAATGACCCAAGCACTGTGTATCAGTATGTACATATATATATATATATATCCATACTATTATTTATTTTTAAAAATTAGCATCACATTCCATATATTATTTTGTAACTTGTTTATTATCTCTTAACAGCATGGTACATTAATCTCTCAATTTCAAAAAATCCTTTCTTTTCAGTCTGTATTGGGCCAAAACATCTTGTTGCATGAACAGATCATGATTTGTTTTAACTACAGCCAAGTGATGGGAATTTATGTTGTTTTCAATATTCTGTTATTATAAAACATAGTACAAAAATATCCTCAAAAAAGACTTTTTGTGAGCTTAGCTGAGCACTGTCTTAGGAGTAAATTCTACGAGTCAAATTGTCATAATAGGGAATACAAGAATTTTTAAAGGCTTGGGAATTTTTGTTTTGTTTTGTTTTACTTACTTGCTTCTTTTTCACATGGAAGGGAGAACTTGGCTAAGCTTCTGTAAGTCAGAGTTTATCTTGGCACTAGTGACATTGGGGCCAGATCATTCTGGCCTTGTGTGTGGTTGGATGTTGAGTGGCCCTTGGGCCCCTAAATGCTTGTAGCATCCTACACCCCCTCTCCTGTTTGAGAACTATTGGTATGTGTGATTTTTTATTTCTCTCATCAATATTAGCTGAGAATCTAGGACTGTCAGGATGAGGAGGTTTTCCCCAGAAAGATCTACATAGCCTTTGAGAAACACGTGGTTATCCAACATAGAATTCACAAGCTCCAATGAACATCCAATAGGAAGCTTCTGCGTCTCCCCCTCATTCTGTGCAGCCCAAAGCTGGTGGCTAACCTGTCCTGCAACTCTGCTAGGCCACATGGTTTGCTTTATTTTTAAAAGGTGAGGCTGTTTTCAGGTAAATGTTAGGTCACCAACAGAAACCATTCCATGTGATAAACACTAGAATTTGAATGGAAGTACTTTTTATGTGGGATCTTCAGTAATTTTTCTTTGTTTTATTTCACTGACATAAAGCCTGAACTATTTTCATTTTATTTTTCATTTCTCCTCCTGGCAATTCATGGTTAAGGATAAAATAAAATATGTGTCATTTTCAGATTCCTCCCTTTAGTACTCAGAGGTGTCTGGAAGGCTTCCCCTCTCCCTTTTAAAGTAATATTAGGATTTTCTCTTTTTCTTTAACATTAACAAATAGAAGATTTTGTTTTCTTTTAAAAGAATGTTTAGTACAAGGACAATCCAGAGCTCTGTTTCCGCTGTCTCCTTCTCTTGTTGCTATTCTGGGAATGCAATACAATCTGTCTGTAAAATTGCACATAGATTCCAGCTGCAGACCAAACTGCTGTGGTTTGTTACCATTTTTTGTTTTGTTGTTTTATTGTTTTTTAAACTGAAAAGGAGACTTGCTCCTAGACATCTTCCACCCTTGCTCTCTATGTTTCAGGATACATTTGCACCTACATGGGATAGTTAGGTAATATATCCACTCGAGGCCAGGCCATTATTGCATGATTTAATTAGCTGGCCAGTTTAAGGCAAACTTTTATCTTCACTACGTAAGTACTCTAGATCATTTCTAAGCCTCATAAAAATAGCTCACATTTATTAAAAGCCTAATGCTTACAGACACTGGTCTAGGGGCTTCCCACAGACTATTTTAACTCTTTCACTACAAGTTTATGAACCAGCTGCTGTTGTTGTCCTCTTTAATAGAAAGCATGCAGGAACAGTGATGCCCAGAGCCCCGAGGTGGTCCAGCAAGAAGCAAAGCTGGCAGTTGCACCCCAGGCAGCGCTTTGTCATCTCCTCCCATTCACTCTTGTGTGGCAGATCCTGCCATGGCAATGGGGAGATGGGAATATGAGCTTTAAAGCAGGGCTGGAGGAGGTTGAGGTGAGGAAAACACTGATTGTGCCAGAGTTCCAAAGCCAACTCACCGCTTCCTAGAGGCATGAACCTCCTCAAGATCAGCAATCGTGACTCTGTATTAGTTCATTTTGCCTCATGCTTAGACCCTTTGAGAACTCAGTACCAGCTATGGTCTCTCTCACCAAACAAGTACCCACTCACATCATAGTTTCTATGCAATTCCAGGGGCTTCTTGGACTCTCTGAAGAGCTACTGTCTGGGATATTTCTTACATTTGGGAATTTCTCTTTTCCTTAATGGGCAATGCAAATAACAAACTAAACAAAATTAATAACACAAAACAAATATAAGATGGAAAAATACCACAACTCAATAAAATACCAGTCTTTTTCTCCAAAAAGCACCAATTAGTCAACAACTTTTCTCATGCCTTCTCTTAGACATTTTTAAGATCCCACCAGCTAATGATGTATTGATTTTTAAGCACCTATTAAAGAGGAAATAGTATGTTCACTTTATAGATGAGGAAGTTCAGGCCTTCCCTGACCCCAACTCTGTTTTCCTTCCTCTTCCTCCCTTTCACAAAGGCAAGGTCATGCAGCAAGGTCCTGCCAGAGCCTGTGTGGTTATTCAAGCCTTCCCACAATCTGGCTCAGTTCTTGTTCATGCTTCAGTTTATAAAACAACAAGCTAACAAATAGGTCATGTAAATCAACAAATATGTAAGAGAAGTTGAGAAATGCTTCATTTCCTGACCATATTTTATATTTTGTATTCACCCTTGCTCTAGTATGTCCATTCTGTGATCTCTACAGGTGCATGCCAAACCAACTAAAAAATATAACTACACAAAGAACCTCCCTCTGGTTCATCTCCCTCCATCCTTCACTTTTACCACAGGGGTGCAGCTAACTTCTAAGCCCGTGGCATGCTTACATGGCCTATCTACTCAATTCCTACACAACTGCTGACGTATTCCTTCCATCAATTCTCCTCCACAGAGCCATTCCAAGCTCATGTAGCCAATGTTCATCCCTTCTCTAAGTTTCTGCAGTGACTCTGTACTGAATTTCCTGATTTTATGTTTGTCTTGGGTCCTCACCTCCTCCACCTCCTGCAAGCCACAGCATCCTTGGAACAGCCACTGGAAAATTCCTGAACAACAATCACTGCTTTAGAAGAGCTCAAGGCAGGTACTAAGGACATGCACAATTCAAATACCAAGGCCATACTTAAATGGAAACATTTATAAGGGAATTGTTTTCCATATTGCCAGTGTACCAGAGCTTCCTAACTTACTTTTCCTCTGTCTCTAAACAATCTGTGGTGTGGGTTTTATCACCTGTTATCAAATCCTTTCAAAGTTTCACATTTTAAAAGAATCAACCACCTACCCTCACAGAGGCATTCAGCACTCTATGAGCATGGCCCAATTTCCTGTTTTCCCCCTCAGTGCTCCTCTGTTCTGGAGCCTTTTCTTGAGCCTAAGTTGGCTGCACAGGCTGCTTGCTTTCCTGTCACTTCTAACCTTTTCAAGAAAGTAATGCTGTCCTTGTATTTTCCCTGCTGCTTTAATCATTGGTTTTTAGTCATTCATTTTGAAGCAAGGTTTAGGTCAAGAACATCTGGATATCATCATATTCTTTAAAGTAAACTAGGCTTCTCAGATACTGCACAGTGCCAGTTGAAGATTGATTGATTGCTTGATTTTTAGAGAAGGAGTTTTGCTATGTCTCCAACTTGTGGGCTCAATCTGTTCTCTTGCCTCAGCCTTCCTAGTAGCTGAATCTACAGGTGCCCACCCCCATGCCTGGCTCTTAAGTGAAGAACTTTTATTCCCTAAGTTCAGATGAGGAAACGTGGGTTTAGGAATTTTAATAGATTTGCCCGAGAACACATGGTTAGTGAATTACAGAACTACTAGATATTCTCAACCACAGATGACTTCTCAACCTAAACTTGAAACTTGGCAATGTTTGGAGGTATATTTGTTTGTCACAGCTTGTACATGCATACACATGTGTGTGTGTGTATGTGTGTGTGTGTGCTTATGTGTAGGTGGGTGGATGCTACTATTGGAATTTAGTATGTAGAGGGTAGGGATGCTGCTAAACAACCTACAATGCAAGGGTGGCTTTCACAGCAAAGGATGACTTTGCCCCAAATATCTATTGTGCAGAAGTTGGGAAACCCTGAACTAGATACCAGTAGAGTTTTATTTTATTGCTTCTAAATCCTAGTCTGTATTTTTTTTCTCTGTAATTAGACTGGTTTGTGCTTGAAGTACATCTGCGCATTTACTAGTTATGGAGCCAACCTGATCACTAGTCAATATGATGACTTTATGAGAAATAGAAAAAGGAGGCTCTTCTTTAAGATCTTTTACTGTTATCTGCTGGGATGCTGTGCTAATAACTGCAAATCTACAGTGACTATAGCACACATGGCACCTCCCCCAGAGTTGTGAAATACACAAATGTGCCACTCTGTATGACCCTAAATGGAAATTCCCTGTGGGATCCTGGGTGAGTTACCTAACCTCTTTAGGTCTCAGGTTCTACCTCTGAAACATGGGGACAATAATATCTCTTTTTTTCTGTTAGGAGAATTATCTTCTGTCTGTCTGTCCGTCTATCTATCCATCTATCTGGCACAAAGCCATTAACTGGTAGGCAAGGTATAAATAGTAGCTAGTATTCCAGTATGCAAATTTCCATTTATACCTATCTAAGAATACTGTTTTCTTCTTGGAGTAGCTTTTGGATTGAAAGACTGTCTGAGATGGACTCCAAAAAAGCAACAAAGAGTTCAACTGGACTTTTTGCCTTCCTTACATTGAGGAAATCTTAATCTCCTTAATCACCTGAGATTCAATGTGCTCCTTTTCACACAGTACTTAAGAAATGTCAGAGGCAATTGGTATATCTTCCAAGACAGGGCTCTGTCTTTACTCAGCCATCAGGCAGATGACTCCACAGGTTCTATAATATTTGCAGCCAATAAAGGCTGATACCCAGACGGGTAATATAAGTATGTAACAATTATAAGAATTATAGTCTACCGTCGAGGGCTGCATATGCTGAAATAAGGTGTCAGGACAATATTACAAAACCCAAAGCCAGCAAGGTTTCACTAATTATAACTCCTATGGAGACAAATGACTAACTCAAGTTCCATTCTCACACTCATAGGGAGGGGGAGGAGAAGATATGCAGGATTGCCTTTCTTGATTACAGTAAAAAAAAAAAAAAAAAAAAAAAAATATATATATATATATATATATATATATATATATATATGGATATGTCCTTTGGGAACTAAATTTGATAAGCACAGAACTGAATACATGATACAGCTGAGCTCTGCTTACCAGAGATTTAAATTCCTTTGGCTGAGTAAGTCGTGAATGCTTCTGGCCCCTTATTGATTTCCAGGCATGTTAGCATATTAAAGAATTTGAGACCTTCTGGGAAATCCAATGTCAGGGAGAAGTGTGACTCCCTGTGATCAAAGGGGAAGAGGTCTCTGGTGAAGGGGAAGACTAAATAGAGTGTCTTCTGGTAGACCACTTAAAATGGGGGCCAGCATCTCATTTGTTTAAAAATGAAGCACTAGTGCTGATCAAAGAGAACCAGTGCCTAAGACCTCAGATTACTGGGGTGGGGTTATCACACAGGGGCCTGAGTTGGGACCTGGTTGAACTAGAATATGCTAAAGGATCCACAGGACTGTGTTGGACCTGCCTTATCATTTAACACCATTTATCATCTAAATGCCATGTCAAAAGGTCTGGGAATGTAGCTCAGTGGTAGAGCACTCTTCTAGCATATGTGAAGTCCTGGGTTCCATCCTCAGTACCACCAAGGAAAAAAAAAGATGCAATAGCAAAGATCAGACCTTCCAGTCCCTTCCACATCTGGCTTGGAAGCAGGAAGGACCCCTGTTGCATTCAGCAAGTCTCTATTTTGGAGGGAAAGTTTACAGAGAGAAAGAACCCTTCTAACAGGCAATACTGGATTTCTTGGTATAGTGCAGATGAGAGCTCCAGGGAGAAATTGGAAGACTAGAGGAAATGTCATATTTGGGCTCCACATTAAACAGATCAAAACAGTATCAAGGACAGTAACCTCTTCTCACCTCCACTACTGTGCTTTTATATAAGAACAAGTGGCTCTATAGCTCATTGTCTGTCTTTTCATAAATGGAATTCAAGGTCTTCATTAAAGGATCACTGTGGAAAATGACAACCTCATTTGCAAGCATCCTTGAAACATGCACGAAGGATAATGGCCTATGTGCCATTAGGAACTGGCCCCTTAGAGCAGGCTCTTCCCAAATAGATAGGACAGAGATGGTGTGGTGTCATATTCTCCAGCTGAACTATTTGGTCACATTGATGCCCTGCTCCTTTGAAAATGAGAGAGAGGGAGAGTCACAGAGTCTACAGCAGCAAATGGGTCCTACCTCTTGCCCATCTTCACCTACGCTGTCATCGGCATGACTGGCCACGATGGAGAGGAACTGTAGGAGACGGTGAAGAGTGTCACAGTTGCAGGAAGGTAGAAGGTAAATGAGAAGCTTCAAGGTGCCCAGCTGTTCCTCCGGCTCCAACACTGTGCAAGGCAGAAAGAGGCGTTCTAAGTAAGAGTAAAGGGAGCTGGGGCCATTCAGGCGTAAAGGAGGAAAGGCTCCTCCCCGCTGTTTTAAGAAAGAGGTTACCAAGGCAAGTGCAATCTCCTGCCTTCATCCATTTCCTCATCACTGTAACAACTTAGTCACAAGGCTCTCGGACTTGGAGAAATGTATCACCTAGAGAAATTATGAGAAAGGTAACTCCACTCTCTTTATTTTCTTCTCTGTCCTTTCTCTGGCATTTCTCATGCAGACTTTCTGGATTTCAGTCACTTGTTGGTAAAGATATGGCTGAGAATTGGTAGATGATACTCTAAAATTTGAGTTTACAATGGATTTGAGGCCCTTTTCTGTTGAGCAATAAACAAGGAAATTTTTCATTGGTAATACTCAAGGCATGTCACAAAGACAATGTCTTTTCTCTCAGGTGTGACCTCATGGAAATTACAGCACTGGAGGAGGAAGTGTATGCAGACTGACTCAGCTCTGGCCTATCCTTCTGTCCCCCACTCTCCGTTCCTCCTCCATTGGGTATCTATGTATACCTCAGAAGTAGCTATGCTGAAAGTCCTGGCTCTTGGCTATGACATCTTGCTTCTCCTGAAATGCTGCCTGACCCCACCCACCCACCCACCCACATTTTTCTCATTCTGAGTTCTCATTCTGAGTTCTGGACTTCCTCGTGCCAGAAACACCAATTCATATTTAGGCACAGACTCAACAAGAACTCTCGCTGGTACTCCAAATCATCAATTTACAGCACTTTCTATTGTCCTGGGGGTCATTTGAAAGCGTCCCAAATTTTTCTTGTCCATTTCCGTTTGTTTTATTGCAGGTTTCTTCTTGCTAATTCTCCCCAGAGTAAATCTCAGAAAATTCCCCAAATAGCCCATTCATTAGAGACCGATAACTAAGGACAAAAACAGTTGTCAGAAAGCACGTGCACAAAGTTTTGATGAGTGAGCTGGACATCCTGGCACTTCCAAGTCACTTCCCCTAAATATGGCTGTAGTACATACGGAGAGTGTTGATGAAAGCTGTGTACAGCTCCCTGGTGAGAAGGGGGTCGGGCATGTCCCTCAGGAACTCCTTCAACAAGGCTGCCACATCATGAACACTGTGCTCCTCTTCCAGAGAGACATCAGTCCCACGGTCAAATTCCTCACGGAGCTGCAACAATAACGGGTCAAGGGGCAGTCACTTGACAACACCACACCTCAATATTAAGTGGTCACTAAGATAAATGTTTTGATCGTGACACTTAGTATTAAGCTTCAACAAACAACATGTCGTCTTGATCTGCAGAGTCTGCACAACTCAGCTATGATATCTATCATAAAACTATCAGTGGATTTGCTATTAATGATATAATCAGAAGGGCTCAAAAAGGTCAATGGGAAGGTTGGAAAAAAAGGCAAGGAGCAGAGCAGAATTCCAGTGAATGTGGGAGGGAGGAGTCAGTCTATTAACATAGAGTTCTCTATACCACCAGTCCTACCACATTGGGATTTTGATAGTCTACTAATGTAACAAGAAAGCAAGGATATTATTCTGCAAATAATTAAACTAAAAATCCTGAGAAGATATTCATGACTGAGGCTTACAAGATGACAATATATAAATAAAAGCTCTCTTGGATTTGTCAAAGTAGTCTTATGAACAATTACCAGGATTCCCTGCCTTAATCATAACTCAGTCCATTAACATTTAAAGCCACAGGAAAACACAGTAGCAATAAAAGAGCAATAACTCCACATCCTGCTTTCACCGCTGATGGCTCAACTATTCTTATGCATAGCTCTCTGTTGTAGAAATAGCAATAAAAGTCTGTGAATTTAAACTGTGCCATCAACTTCTATAATAGTTCATTTGTTCAATCATTCATTTGTCCATTTATTCCACAAAGATTTACTGCATTTTTCTGTGAACCAAGCTCTATTCCAGGCCTTTGAAGTACAGAAAGAAAGGCAAAGAGGGTAGTCAAAGTCCCTACCCTCCTCCGTCTCTCAGACAAGTAGAGAGATGAGGTGATAATCAGGTGATCTTACAAATGATTAGCTCTTAAAGTTTTGATTAGTGTTCCTGAAGAAAAAGTACAGGGTGCTACAAAGTGACACCATTAAAATGGTGAGTGAATTAGAATATATTTCATACTTGGAATCTAGCTCTGAGTAACCACTAATTATAATTTTATTGGGTAACCTTTGAATAAATCTCTATGCAAAGATTTTTTTCCTTTGGTGGAACCAGACGTAAGTGATGAATATTTTCTGGTACTTGCCAGCTGCCCACCTGATTAAAATCCCTATCACTGCCCCGAACCGCTCATTGATTCCAGACAACTTGCCACAAGCATGTGTCTGGCAGGCAGAATGAAGAGGCCTTCTTCCACCAGTGCCACTCCATCTGTGATTACTCAGATACACCATGTTTCTTTTCTGAGCACACACACATGCAGAAAGAATGGGCTGGACCATGGAAACAGCTTTGCCTACGAAGTCACAGTGACTGGTTAAATTGTGTCATCTGGAATTAAATTCCTAAATTTCTCTAAGCCTTGAAAGCAGGGGATGAAGGGAGCTACATGCATAGCTGGTGGGCAGAGTCAATGAAATGATCTTTTGGAAAACATTCTGTACTATTCTACAGGTAGGGGCCTGAGAAACATTGCTCTACTATCTTCCTTCTTGCAAGTCCTGTTGTAAAATGTTAGATATTTAATAGTCTCTTGTGTGAGCATTTATATTAAAAACCAAGCAGAAAACATTCTTCTTTTGAAAGTTCCTTTTGGCTTGACAAAAGAAATACATGAGAGAGCATTTATTTCAATTACTTTAAATTAATATGAACAAATATAATTTCTTTAGCTTCATCCAACTAAAATTTATTTTCACTTGGCTTTATTTTTGAATTGCTGAGTCCTTTATGTCCTTTTGATGGGAGCAACAGAGTGAAAACAGTATTTTAATTTTCTTTGACCAACAAATGACTTCATTTTAGAAGATGATTTACCTTTTATGAAGCCATCATGAACACAGACACTTGTCCGATCACAGGAACCTATTCCTGATGGTCTAATATCAAACTATTGTTGTGAGAATGTTGTAACAAAACCAAAGAGTATACTTTTCTCATGAAAGTTGAATTGGGGATCAATGGCTCCATGGAAACTTAATAATTGTTTATTTTTGAGAAAGTAAAGGCATATGGTGAGGCTGTGGGGAAAAAGGAAACTTTCTCCCCTGTTGGTGGGAGTGTAAGTCGGTACAACCAATATGGAAATCAGAATGGAGATACCTCAAAAAAAATTAAACTAGAGGTTTCATTTGACCGAGCTATTCCTTTTCTTAGTATTTTCCCAAAAGAATTAGAAGCATCATACCACAGTGATATGCACACACCCATGTTTATAGCAGCACAATTTGTAATAGCTAAGTCTTAGAAACAGCCCAAATGTCCATCAATGGATGAATGCATAAAGAAAATGTAGTTTTTATATACAATGGAGTACTACTCTGCCATAAAAAGATAAACTTGAGACATTTTGAGGAAAATGGATGCACCTTGAGACCATGCATTTGACTGAAATGAGGACACACGTGTAAATATTGCATTATTTCTCTTGTGTGAGAAACCCAAAGGGTAAATAAGAAACAAAATGGATGACAGATATTGGGAAGTAAAAAGAAAATGTTCGAATGGGAAGGGAAGCAAGGCAGAAGGAGAAGGAAAGGAAAAGAAAAAAAAGAGACTAGAGGGGAAAAACGGAAACAAAGCTTTTATAAATAGGGAGGGGAAGAAGGGCTGAAGGGAGGGAAGGAGAATGAGGAGAAAAGAAGAATCAGGATATATTATGTACAGATACAAATTTCCAAAGATGAATGTGATCATTATGTATATCAGAAGTGTATCAATACAGTTAATTTTAAAAAAAGAAAGTAAAGGGTTAAACTTAGCACCTTATGTGATGATAATGTTAATGGCATTTTCATATCAAACTTTAGTGAAAATAGGTGGTATACAATGGCTTTCTATTTATTGTAACTTATTGATTAGGTACTTTCTGAATCTTCACCTTTAACAGACCCAGTAAGATGTTTATAAAAGTGTTCTCTTTGGCTGAAAATGACACAGACACTTGCAGACATTTTCTCTCAATCATTTGGTCCTAACTCTCTAACACCTTTTCTGAGCTTCTGAGTTGTGCGGCTTCATATCCTGGCATTCAGTTCTACTATATTCGGTTGGAGGGTACAGATATTCAGAAGGGAATTTGCATCAGCTTGAAGTTTTCCCATGGTAATTCCGTTAAGCATGAAGTGAAATGGACAATATAATCTTCATTTTTCACTTACTTGTCTCACTCTCTTTTTTGAGCTTCCCACTCGGAATATCCCCACTGTCTGGAGGCCTGAAAATGAGCAAATAAAATCAAGAGCTTTATTTTATGGCTTGAGACTCCGGAAGAAATCAAAATAGAAATAGAGCAGAATGCTAGTGCAGAGCTGACATGTAGAGCAATATTAACTAACAGCATATGGTAATTCTTCTTCATTCCACACTATTTATGAATGTTAGTTCTTTGAGCACCAAAATTATTTTATTAAACATTTCTACAAAAAAATCTCCATATGATATTATGCCTTTCCACAACTCCATACAAAATAAAACATTTTCACAATTTGGAGTAATTACAAAAACATGAATCTTATAGGGAGCTGAGCTCTTTATTAATTTAAAAATAGATATTTCTTATTTGTCTGATCATAATTAAAACACACTTCTTAAAGAAAGTCTATAAAATAAAGAAAATGTAAAATAATACTTTAAAACAGACTTGATGTCTAAATAATTACTTAAAATTTTGATTTATTTCTATTCAGCCTTTTCTCCATGAAAAAATCTATACTGACTTGAGATCATACTACATACAAATATCTTTATCTATCTGTCTGTTAACAGGGAGAATGTTAATGCTTTATTTCAATATTAGGTCATAAGAATTTTTATGTCTGTAAAGATTTCCCATAATTGTCATTGAAAATGGATACAAAATACTCTGTTGTATGAATGAGACACAATTTCCTCCACTTACCCCTCTGAATGGCATATAAGTCCCCCCAAAACACACAAGTTTATTTTGCTATTAGAAATGGTTCTACTCTGAATGATTCTGTGTAGATGCCTTTGATCACATGTCTTACTGTCTTAGGGTAATATTCTAGATGTGGAATTAGAGGGTTAATGAATACACAAAAAGAATTATCTGACCTAAAACATCAACAGTGCTCTAAAAAGTTAGATCGCTTTAACAAGCAACATCACTACCACACATTAGAACTTTCTAGATCTCTAATAGCATTAAATTTCTAGTCAATGTCCACATAAGGCTCACAAATGTGATATGATCAATATGCCTTTTAGTCTCTTAATCTATCTCTCTCCTCTCCTTCTATTTTTCCTCCTACACAATAACTTGTTTGATTAAGAAATAACATGTGGGAGGATCACAAGTTTGAGCCCAGTCTGGGCAGCTTTGTGAGACTCTGTCTCAAAATAGAAAATGTAAAACGGGCTGGGGTTATAGGTCAGGGTGAAGTCCCAAGGTTCAATCCTCAGTACAGAAAAAAACCATTGACTTCCCACT
This sequence comes from Heterocephalus glaber, assembly GCF_053883595.1. Classification (NCBI taxonomy): domain Eukaryota; kingdom Metazoa; phylum Chordata; class Mammalia; order Rodentia; family Bathyergidae; genus Heterocephalus; species Heterocephalus glaber. The sequence goes on along the minus strand of NW_028258369.1, from coordinate 19,584,472 downwards.
TTCCATCTTCCCACCATCTGGACTTTTGACACTCTATGGTGTCATTTAGATCCTCCTTTCTCCCCTGATTTCCTATAAGCCGAAAGTTAAAGCCAGAGTTTTCTCTGGTTCAGGTGGGTAAGAATGCAAGAGTTTTGGGGGCCTCACAATGTCCAAATGTCCTTTTTCTTTGGCAGCCATTAACTATCAAAACTAATGTGCTTCATCCACGTTTATTTCATTGGTGGCAGCTCATTTTCCACTCCCTTGGGATAATCACTTAGGAGAATGATGCCAGATTGGCACTTCCAAGGGCCATTTGGAGCCACACCAAGTCACTGGCCTGAGAATGAAGCCAGAAAACAGAGAATGCTCATGACGTCCTCTGAGTCTTTGATTCAGCCGTGCCTGCATATAGATCAGACTCCCAGTATATAAATAAGGATTGTTGGTTTTTCTAGGGAGAGGGCATTTTGCTTAATCTTATTTTATCTGAGTCCCTTTCATCTGCCACCCCAAACCTTCTGAATAGTACAATATATATTAATTTGGACAGAATTTAAATCTTTATAACATTATTTTTTCCATCCAAAAGCAGAGTAAGCATCAATTTGTTTAAGTAGAGTCTTGCATATCATTACAAACTTTCTGGGTGTATATTTCTGATACTCACATGAATGATTTCATTATTATAGTAAGTAGCTGATCATTGCTTTTACATTGTTAATAGATTTTTGTATGTTTGTTGTATAGTCTTGCCAAAGTAACAATTTTGGTTGGCTTTCCAGGGGGTTTAGTTAGAAAAGATGATATGAATAAATATCCCATTTATCAGTACTGCACTTTAACGTGTTATCCTGAATATCCAGAATAATTTGAGAGAATTGCAGTAAGAAGCTAGTTACTGTTGATTTGCAAAACAGCACATATTTGTAGTTTGTACTTGAGTGGGATTTTGTTTTCAAAGGACTTCTGTCTCCTCTTTGTTACGGACAAATCCTCAGCCTAATTTATTGCTTCTACCTCTCTGGAAACTCAAGAACAGGGACACCACACTATTTAGAATAAGATACATAGTTATACTGCCTTATCTTAAAATAAACGTGAGAAGTACCCTTCCAAATTTCTGCAATGATTCAATTAACTAATGCATAAAGAATACTTAGAATAGTATCTGGCATATCCTATTATATAGCAAGAAAAAAGCCCCGAATGAACTGAATGAGTCTCCTATGGGAAAGGTAGAAATTTTTAATATATTAGGAGGTCTGAGCAATTTCAAATTTAGCTTCCTACTTTCTTATTCTAAGATGGTTTCTGAATATTTAGAATTTCTACAGAAGTGAGATATCACATAGGGGGATTTTCTATACAAGTGAGACTATTGATTTGGCTGAATTTCTCTAGGCTGTTTAGAAATGCCCAGTTCTATGACATTATTTCATCAATTACAGTACTTTTCTAGCTCAGTAAAAGTGTGATTTAAAAATAGCTTGTTAATAAGTAGATATTAATTGCTATAATTCCTTTGCACTTCAATTGTCTATATACTCTATTTCAAGGTTTTAAAATTTAATTTAATTCTTTAAGGGAGAACAAATGAGAATCTTTAGACAGCTAATGCCTTTTTCTGACATAGCTCTACAGTGATTTTCCTCAAAGACAAGATACAGTCTAGGCATTCACTAATCATGACTTAAGACAGTCACTGATAAAGACAGGTGGACACTGAAAAGGCAACAATCTGAAAAAAGAAATGGGATTTTGCTGTGTGCTGTCCCAGAAATTGATGTGATCATCTTTCTTCCTTTTTATCAGAAACTAAAATGGAAACCGGACCCAAAAGCACCTCAATATCAGGCTTAGGAACTTCAAGAAACCAGGGCAGGCACAATGAGCAATCAGCTCCACCACCAAATCAGCCTAAATCCCAGAAGCATAATATAATTTGCCTCTCTGTTATACAAGTATTTTTGTCTGGTTTTTGGAAATGGAAGTGGTTTTTGGAAATGGAAATTTTAGGCAGTTGAAGATGCTTAAGCAGTTTTGACCTAATTGTATAGAAAGCATTTGATTGAAATACAAGTGAGGAAGTGTTGGGTACAGAATATAGATGAGACTAATATAATTGTCCAAGACCAATTTTAGAGAGGGTAAAAAACATCACTGACAAATGTTTATAAGATTAAAGTGATTGCTGTCCTCTGCTTCCCATTTTAAAAACAAGCAAATAAAGTCTTATGAAAGAAATGCTTTTGACATTTGCTCTTTTTCCATTGGTTTAAAGCAACCAATGTTAGAATATTTGCTTGAATTTGAATGTGTCTCTAATTTTTCTGGAGCCATCTGGTCAAAATACTATGAAAGCCTGGAATAGAATCAGGCCTTGGAAGAAAACTTTGGTCCAAATCCCTCTCTCTCTCTCTCTCTCTCTCTCTCTCTCTCTCTCTCTCTCCCCTCCATATGTGTGTGTGTGTATATATATATATATATATATATATGTGTGTATATATATATATATATACATAGTATAGATATATGAAAAATAAGCTAAAGAAAATGAAAGAACCTACTACACTTAAAATTTTGTATAAACAAATTGGGATTAAATATATCAATTTTATTGTCACTCTATTATCAGTGATTTCCATATATAACAAGATGATTAGAAATTTAGAAATTTATTACAAAGAAATAGATGGAAATATTAACAGTAATCATGTCTGTATGGTAGCCTCAGAATTTTCTTTGGGTTTTAGTTTTTCAATTTTTTTTTTATCACAATAAGTGTATTACTTTTAGAGTAAAGAAGCATTTGAGAAACTTTTCCTATGTCCATAAAATGCATACTAACACTACGGCAAACAAATTTAGAGCACGGCAGTTTGATGAGTCCAAAAATATGAAGAATTGTCCATGATTTTAAAATTAAGATATTGACTAGAATTGAGTTACAAAGGGGTGACTTGGAGAAATTTTAAGTGAACGTCTTCTATGAAACTACAAATAGTCATATGTAAGTTTGTTTTAAAAATGATATATCATCTATTCACTTAAACAATGATTTTCAAATCCTTCTTAAAAGAAGGTAGGCTCTTATTTTTAAAGGAAACACTGTAGAAACCTCAATGTATGAAAAAGATATAAGTGACTGGTCTGGTTGAAGGAGGCCGTGGGCATAGATCCAACCCGATAGAAGTGACCCTTTCCTAAACTGCTTGGCCAGGGTCACTTCTGAGGACCCTTGGGGGCTGAGCAATACAAATACCATCAAACTGATTCCCTGCCCTCCAACAATCTTGCTGAGCTCAGTAATCTCTTAAGCAAACACTTCTGTACACTTTCTTTACAAAGGAAATTTTAGTCCAAAGCCCAATCAAAGGAACACAGAAGTGAAATTGGGTGCTAAAAGGAGTGATTCTTGACTGGATAGTTGAGACACAAATCTACGTACCATGTTTTTCCAGATACTGACAGCAGCTGTCCACCAGCCTGGGGACCTGTCTGTAAATAGGATTCAGACTGAGTTTTTTATCTCTGGCCTTTTCTTTTTTGTTTGGCGACTCAGCAGGCAAGGAGAGCTGTAAAGCTTCCAGCAGTCGAGAATGGTTGTCATCCAGATCAGTGATGGAATCCACTGACATGGCTCCCTGCAAAATAATGCACAGATTTTAACAAGAGGACAGACAGAGAAAAGAACAACAGCTGCCTCCGGGTCCTACCCTATAAATGCTTTTGCCCATGACTATTTATCCCTCTCAAAAGACTACTGCTTAATTTAATTAATTACATTTGTATCATACAAAGGAAGAAAACAAATGCTTTTTGAAGAAGTCAGGAGATCTCTACAAGATAGGGAAAGGTATTGGCAGTTACAATTTCTTTTTTTTTTAAATTTTATTGGTACATTTTAGGTATACAATATAATGACATTCATCATTGGAAATTTGCACCTTTACATAATCTTTCTTGGTGCTTATTTTTTCCCTATTCTCCTGCCCTCCCTTCAACCCCTCCATCCCTCCCTATTTACAAAGACTTTGTTTCCATTTTTTAATTGTCTCATATTAATTCTACTCCCTTCTTTCCTTTCCCCTACCCTTTCCACTTCCCCTTTCGCTTTGCCCCTTTTCTTCCCATTTCACATTATCTTTTATAACTTTTAGTCCTTGTTTACACTTTCAGTTTCTCACACTAGAGAACTATTCGGTATTTACACATGTGTGCCCTATTTATTTCACTTAAGAGTATCACCTCAATGTGCATCCATTTAGCTATAAATGTCTCTAATTTCTCATTTTTTATGGCTGAGTAGTATTCCATTTTATTAAAAAACCACATTTTCTTGATCTAGTCTCCAGTTGATGGGCAATTGGGCAGCTTCCAAGTTTTAGCTATTACAAACTGTGCTGCTATGAACATGAGTGCACATATATCACTGTGGTATGATTCTTGTAATTCTTTGGGGAAGATAGCCCCAGCAGGGGAATAGCTAGGTCAAATGGGACTTCCAGTCCTAGTTCTTTGAGATATCTCCATACTGATTTCCACAGTGGTTGCACCAGTCGACACTCCCACCAGCAGTGGAGCAGGGTTCCTCTTTCCCCACAACCCTGCCAGCATTTGTTATTGGTTGATTTCTTGATAGCAGCCATTCTTTCTGGGGTGAGGTGGAATCTGACCATTGTTTTCATTTGCATCTCTCAAATGACCAGTGATGTTGAACATTTTTTCATATGTTTATTTGCTGTTTCTACTTCTTTGTCTGAGAAATGTCTGTTTATTTCAGATGCCCATTTTTGGATTGGGTCTTTAAATTTGGGAGGTCTGATCTTTTTAAGTTCTTTATAGATTCTAGATAGGAGACCTTTGTCTGAGGAACAGCAGGTGAAAATTGTTTCCCACATTGTGGGTTATCTCTTAACACTGTTGGTCATTTCTCTTGCTGTGCAGAAGCTTTTAATAAGAAGAGATCCCACCTGTTGATTGTTTGTGCTAGTTCAAGGGCAAATGAGGTTTTATTCATAACATGTTTTTCTACACCAATGTCTTCAAGAATTCTTCCTAAGCTCGGTTCCAGCCGGTTCAGCGTTTCTGTTTTAAAATTTACATCTTTCATCCATTTTGATTTTAGTTTAGTGCATGGTGAGAGATACAGGTCTAGTTTTAATCTTTGGCCAGTTGAAGCCCAATTTTTCCAGCACCATTTATTAAAGAGGCTATCTTTCCTCCAGTGAGGGTGTTTGGCTCCTTTATCGAAGAGGAGGTGGCAGAGTGTGTCTGGGGTTGTTTCTGCATCTTCTAATCTAGTCCACTGGTCCTAAGGTCTGTTTCTTTGCCAGTACCATGCTGTTTTTATCACGGTAGCTTTGTAGTACAGTTTCAAGTTGGGGGTTGTGATACCCCCTGCCATGTCTTTGTTGCCTAGAATTGCTTTTGCTATTCTTGGTCTCTTCTTGTTCAAAATGAATTTTTGGATTGTGTTCTCAAGGTCCATGAAGTATGCTGCTGGGATTTCAAATGGGATTGGATTGAATCTATATAGCAGTTTTGGAAGTATGGCTATTTTTACTATGTTGATTCTTCCTACCCAGGAGCAAGGGATGTCTGTCCATTTTCTGATATCGTCTTCAATCTCTCTTTTCAGAGTGCTATAGTTTTCAGAGAAGAGGTCTTTGATTTCTTTTGTTAGGTTGATGCCTAGGTATTTCAGTTTCTTCGATGCTATTGTGAAAGTAATTGTTTGCCCTATTTCTCTCTCAGTGAGTCTGCTCGTGTAGAGGGAAGCTATTGATTTTTGTGTGTTGACCTTGTAACCAGCTACTTGACTGAATTTGCTTATTAAGTCTAGTAGACTTTTGGTGGAGTTCTTGGGGTCTTCTATATAGAGTATCATGTCATCTGCAAATAATGACAATTTGACTTCTTCATTTCCTATCTTTATTCCTCTTATTTCTTTCTCTTGTCTAATTGCCATGGCTAATGTTTCCAAGACTATATTGAACAGGAGTGATGATAGTGGACATCCTTGTCTTGTTCCTGATTTTAGTGTGAAGGATTTCAGTTTTTGACCATTTAGTATGATATTAGCTGTTGGTTTTTCATAGATGGCTTTTATCAGATTGAGGTAGAGACTGTCTATTCCAATTTTTTGTAGAGTTTTTATCATAAATGCATGTTGGATTTTGTTAAATGCTTTTTCTGTGTCTATGGAGATAATCATATGGTTTTTGTCCTTGGCTCTATTGATATAGTGTATTACATTGATTGATTTGTGTATGTTGAACCATTCCTGTATCCCTGGGATGAATCCCACTTGGTCAGGGTGTATGATCTTCTTGATGATCTTCTGCATTCTATTTGCCAGTATCTTAGTAAGGATTTTTGCATCTATGTTCATTAGTGAGATTGGCCTATAGTTCTCCTTTTTGGTTGGGTCTTTCTCTGCTTTGGGGATCAAGGTGATGCTTGCTTCCAGGAATGCATTTGGAAGTATTGCTTCCCTTTCAATTTCATTGAAGAGTTTAAACAGTAGTGGCAGTAGTTCCTCTCTAAACGTCTTGTAGAATTCAGCAGTGAAGCCATCAGGACCCAGGCTTTTATCAGTTGTGAAGTTTTTATTTATGTTTTCAATTTCATTGATTGATATTGGGTCATTTAGAATTTTTAGGTCTTCTTCGTTCAACTTTGGTAATTCATACGTATCTAGGAATCTGTCCATTTTTTCTGTGTTTTCCTTCTTGTTGGCGTATAGGTTCTCAAAGTAGGTATTGATGATCCTCTGGATTTCTTCTGGGTCTGTTGTAATTTCATCCTTTTCATTCCTAATTACATGGATTTGGGCCTTTTCTTTCCTTTTTCCGATAAGGTTGGCTAAGGGTTTGTCAATTTTTTTTTATTCTTTCAAAGAACCAACTCTTGGCTTCATTGATTTTTTTTGTATTGTTCTTAGTCTCCATTGCATTGATTTCTGCTCTGATCTTTATAATTTCCTCCCTTGCATGAGCTTTGGGTTTGTTCTGCTCTTCTTTTTCTAGAAGCTTGAGGTTCAGCATCAGGTTGTTTAATTGGGCTTGCTCTGTTTTCCTAATATGAGTATTCACTGCTATGAATTTCCCTCATAAGACTGCTTTCATTGTGTCCCATAGATTCTGATATGTTGTACTGTCATTGTCATTTAATTGTAGACACTGTCTGATTTCCTCTGTGACCCATTGGTTATTCAGAAGTGTGTTGTTCAGTTTCCATGTGTTTATGAAATTCTTGCAGTTTCTTTTGCTATTGATCTCCAATTTCATGGCACTATGGTCTGATAATATACAGGGGATAACTTCAATTCCTTTGCACTTACTTAAACATGTTCCATGAGTGAGTATGTGGTCTATTTTGGAGAACAACCTGTGTGCACCTGAAAAGAACGTGTATTCTGATTTTGTGGGGTGGAACACTCTGTAAACATCTGTTAAGTTCATTTGTTCAAGAGTTTGATTAAGTGCTAGGATTTTGTTGCTTATTTTTTGTCTAGTTGATCTATCTATTTGTGACAGTGGGGTATTGAGTTCCCCCACTACGACTGTATTAGTGCTTATTTGATTTTTAATGTTTGTTAGTATTTGTTTCATATAGTTGGGCGCACTAGTGTTTGATGCATATATGTTTATGATTGTCATCTCTTCCTCTTGGATTGTTCCCCTTACAAGGATGCAGTGTCCTTCTTTGTCTCTCTTAATCAGTTCTGGTTGGAAATCCACTTGATCTGCAAAGAGAATAGCTACTCCTGCTTTTTTTCAGGTTCCTGCCACATGGAATATTGTTTTCCACCCTTTAAGTTTGAGTCTATGAGTTTCTTTTTGAATTAAGTGTGTTTCTTGTATGCAGCATATTGTTGGATCTTGCTTCTTGACTGACCCATTCTGCCAGTCTATTTCTTTTGATTGGTGAATTGAGACCATTAACATTGATGGTTATAACTGATACATATTGACTTATCCTTGTCATGAGTTTTTCTTTCTGTTGGATTCTCCCCCTTTGTGTTTAATTTCCTGTCATGCCCAATAGATACATTCTGCTGGGCTTCCTGGGGTTGTGATTCTCACTGTCTTTTCCTAGGATACTGTCTAAAATTTTTTAGAGTGCTGGTTTGGTATTCATGAAGTTCCTAAGGTGCTTTTTGTCATGAAAGTATCTTATTTCTCCATCCATTTTGAAAGATAGTTTTGCAGGGTACATCAATCTGGGTTGGAGGCTGTTTTCCTTTAGGGCTTGAAATATGTCACTCCAAGCTCTTCTTGACTTGAGGGTTTGTATTGAGAAGTCTGCTGTGATTCTGATGGGCTTTCCTTTGTATGTGATTTGTTTCTTTTCTCTCACTGCTTGTAGAATTTTGTTCTTCTGTTTGGTTTCTGGAATTCTAACTATTATATGCCTAGGTGTAGATGTTTTTTGATCAAGGCTAGTTGGAGTCCTATATGCCTCACTTATCTGTACGTCAAGTTTTTTCCCCTGCTTGGGAAGTTTTCTGCCATCACTTCTGTGAACAGTTGTTTTTTTTAATGTCGTTTGCACTCTCTCCTGTTTCTTCATTGACTCCGATCAGTTTTATGTTATTCTTCTTTGCATTGTCTAGCAGCTCCTGGATTGATTTCTCATGGTCCCTTACTATTTTAAAGAAATTTTTCTTTTCCTGGTCACTAATTGCAATCTTATCTTCTATATGTGAAATTCTGTCCTCACATTGGCTCTTTCTGCTGTGTAAACTTTCAATGGAGTTTTTAATCTCCTGGAAATCTGTTTGCATCTGTTTTATGGATTTCATTTGTTTCCTATGTTGGGATTCCATCATGTTCCTCAGATCCTCTATTTTTTTATCTGTGTCCTCTCTAGGTTTATTAATCATGTCTTGCACTATGGACACAATCTCTGCTGATATCTGAGAAATTATTTCTGATTTCGTTTTTTCCAAATCCTCTTTCGTTGCCAGTTCAGGGAGTCCAGGTGGTTGAGTATCAGAGTGTTCCATCTCGTTTCCCCTTGGAGTTGCTTTAGGTGATCTGGATGTCTGGTTTTGAGACTTGACTATGTGTCTTCTCATTTCATTGGGGTAGTTGGGTGTGTGCTGCTGGTGCCCTGCGGCTCACCTCCTCCCTGCTTGGGGCAGTGGTACAGTGGCCCACAGGAACAGATTTTTAATTTGTTAGTTATTGAATGCTATACAGTTACTGCATACCTATCCTGAGAATGTCTCACGACATTGGATCCTAACCTGGTTCCTGTGGCACCACGCACCCGACAGCGAGCCATTGCCTGTGCCTGGTGCCCAGTAGGACAGGTTCTGAGACAACTCTGGCAGTTACAATTTCAACAATAGACAAAATTTTCCAAGTGGAAGACCAGAGATCGCAAACACATAATTAAGATATTTTCACCCAACCACTTCATTTTTTGAAAAAAGAAAAAAAAATCACATACTCAACAAATGAGGTAAAGTCAGAAGTCTTATGAGTAAAAAAACAAGCCTCAACTATGGCTCTAAGAAGTAGATTTTAAGAATAGGAAGAGTCAATAAAATAGTCTTAGTTTAGTTTTTTGCAGAAGCAACACAAAGTGCTTTATTAGGGAGGTGGTCCCAGGAAATACCTGTGGAGGCAAGGAGAAATGGCACAGAGCAAGGAGGATATCCAATGTAGGGAGTATTATCAAGCCCATTAGCATTGTGGACAGCTGGAATTCAGTGTCCCGAAGGAACTCCAGGAGCTGATGTAAATCATGCAACTCAGAGCTTGCTCTCTAAGCAGTGAGGGAATTGGGTATTTATACACTAAGTATAGGGGATCACTGACTAAGGACAGCCTCTTGTAGGGGTGTGGAGGTGACATTATCTACTCAGTACTTACAACCTGCCATTTGCGTATGCCAAGAGCCTCTGGCCATTAGAGAAAGCCCTCATCACAGAGATGTGCTGGAAGATGGAAGGGGGGTTAACATCCTAAGAATGGTAAACATGTGTACTATAGCCACCCATCTGGGATGAAGAATACAGCGAGAAGTTAGCTATTGGTGTCCAGCAAGGCATGGAGAGAGGAAAAGCATTTGGGAAGTCCATTGCCTACCATTAGATGCAAAGAAAGTTCCAATTTAGAGTTTTGTTTTCATTGTCATATGGGTTTATACACAATCTGAGAGACAATTGCCTTAGAAGAACAAGTTCATTGTATAAATTCAAATACTTCATAATTTTATAATTTCTTTATTTTTAAACATAGTCAATACCATAAATGAAGTCAGGGTTCCAGATCTTGCTTTACCTTGGAGAAGTTCTGAATGTTGGCGGGTGAATGTGAAATGTGTGTTGTAAGTGGCAGTGTGTCAACAGTTTTAACTAGGGCAATCTTCAGTGGCTGGAGGTGACAAGATTTAGGGCCTCTAGGTCAGAGGAAAGGGAGAGATTCCTAGTGACCCAGGAAGTCTTAGGGATTGATGCTCATCAATTCACTCAGCCAATCACCAGCCACTGTACCTGAAAACCTCAGCTTTTCAGGTTTCAAATTTGAAATGTCAAATAGCACAGTGCTTAGAACATAGTACTCATTTGATAATCAGTACCATATTGTTATAGTCTTGATTTGAAAGATGCTACATATAGTAATCTATGGTTCTGTTTCAGGTAAAACATGCTCCAACGATAAGGGAAAATCTCATTGTTTATAAAAGCCTATAGCCAAGGGGTTTGGCCAGTCTTGTTCTCAGACTGGTAATGAAGAATTAAAATCACCATGCCCTTCTCTCAAGCTTTAGCATCTAGCAGGGAAGTCTAGGGAGACAGCAAGTGATGGCAGGCCAGTGTCAGTGTCAATACTGCAGAATGTTCAGGATGCCATGGGGGACAGAGGAAAACTTGAAGGTTGTAGGCTGCCATACACCAAGTGAAAATTCTCCCTGAATGGAATTGACCCAAATTTTTCTCATGATTAAAGACTCAAAGAACAACTTGATATATCTTCAGTTTTCCTAGCATCAATGTCAGAGACAACCCTGGCCAACTCACCCTTCTCCTGGCCCGGGGAGCTGGTTCCAGAGTGTTGGGAGACGTCAGCTCGCTTGGTGTTTCCGAGGTGGAGCTGAGAGATGAGTTACTGCTTGAGAGTTCTTTGTTTTGTCTTTTATTTCCAAATGGCATGAGGGAAGCCACAAAATCAGATGAATCCTCCTGCTCCTCCCTCTGCAAGTCCTGCTTGAGTTTATAGGCCCTGTCATTGGCAATGACTTGGGACAAGGGCATTCCAAATGCCTGTGGGATGAATTCTGGAACCAAAAATCAGACATTCCTGTTCAGAGACTGCCCAGACCAGTGAAGACCTTTCATGGGTGTCTCAGACCTAAAGGCAGACATATTCAAATGATTGCTTTCTGAGGGAATGATTTATCTATCAATTGACGTACAGAAATGACTTCATTTTTATCAGAATGGCTAAAATTTCCACTTCAATCAAAAAGCAAGTAGGCATAATACACATTTTGGAAATCTCGATCTGCAGTTTTTTTTCATATGCCTCAAGTTTTTCTTAAAGGAAATAACATTACAGAGAGGTATGACATTTTTGACAGACTGTAAATAATACATTTTGCTCATGAATATATAGTTCTGCAAACTGTTAGTCTTTGATTTATATGTCTCAGAAGCCCCTAAAGACTGCAAGGGATGAGGAGATTGTATTTATCCATTTATTGAACAAGCATTTGTTGTACACCTACTATGTACCATGTCAAAGTATGTAAATGAGGGAGTTACAGCAATTATAAAAGGCCCAGGCCTTGCTCACGAGGGCTTCAGTGTGTGAGGTAACATAGGGAAATGCAGGGTCAGACATGTAAATAATTATAATAGTGTGCCTATCATGTGTTATAATGGAGAGATGCATGAAATAAAGACTAAAATTCAGTTAAGCAGATACATTTTGGGATTTCCAATAGAAGAGGCAGCACATAGAATAAAAGCTAAGGTGCAAAGGAGCAACTTGGGAACAGCTTGGGAAGAAGTTTGATTTATACTTAATCCATTTTCCCGGCCACATGTAGAAGTGGACTCCATCAGAGTATCTCTGGTGGGAGGTCTAGGAAGCAGTTTGTTAAATCTTCTAGTGGGGGCCCCTTTGGGAAGGGGCATAATGCAGAAATCTATGGCTTAGATATACACAGAGTTGTGTTCTGCATCTCTGTAGTGAATCCATTTGTACACATACATTGAATCCTTAGGGCCAGGCATTTTATCGGCAATATTTTAGATTCATGCCAAAAAGCATTAATAATTCAATCATGTGCATTATTCCTGTTAGACTCAAAATTATATCTCACAGAGCAGCAAATTGGTGTCTCATCTCTCTCTTGTTTTTATAAGCCCTATGAATGGAACCAAAATGAACAAGGGAATATAATTTTAAGCTTGTTTGTTCTTTGAACAAAAAAGCAAACATTAAATCGGGTGGAAAGTGGCTTTAAAAGGTTTTCCTCTTTGATTCATGGCAACATTTAAAAATAGGCTAATGACCAAGTCTGTATTAAGAGCAGAAATGCTACTTCAAAAGATGGAACCTCTTGTTCTATCAAAACATGGAATTTGTTTTGAAGGGAAAATATCCTAACTTCACTTGAGGATTTTCAGTGGTGCTTGCCATTCTCCATCAACATACTAGGTGATATATGATAATGCATTTCGGGTATTTCTCCTCTGAGTGATCAGTGTGGACAATGTAGCCAGATCCAATATTCATTACTGACAAAAGGCTGTTTCTGCTACTAGCAAAATCAGGAAGCAAAGAAGACAGTACCAGACCCCTGACTGTGAACACTGAAGACTTATTATATAAGCCAGAACTATCTTAGCTGAGGAAATAATAAAATATTCTTACTTTAAAAGATTGGAGAAGTCTGGGAACACGTGGGTGGTAAAGCTGACAACCACATGAAACATACACAGACAAACAGGAGATAATAACATTGACATGGATCAGGTGACATATGACTGCTCACGTCGGCATATGCAGGGCAGGGATTTACTCTTAAGATGAGAACTATAGGGCTGGGATATATTTCAGTGATAGAATGCTTGCCTAGCATGGGTAAAGCCCTGGGTTTGATCCCCAACATGCGCATGTGTAAACACACACACACACACACACACACACACACACACACAGATGGGGACTATTGAGTCCCCTTCTAGCCATTTTTTTTCCATATAAGGAAACCCAACCAGACTTGGTTAAAGATTTCTAATATTTCTGGATAAAGGAAGAAACATTGTTTCCTTTGGAATCTGTCATTTTAAATATCTGAAAATCTGTCACTCTACTTGTAAATTAGAATAGCTGAATACAAATGAAACAGATGAAATACATGAAGTCATCCTCCCCTAATTTTTATTCCTCTTTTGTTCTCATTCAAGAGATGAAGCCACCCATAACAGATTTTCATTTCTCTTTTTCTGGCTGAGTTTATCCTTTCAACGGTAGAGTTTTGATGCCGTCTCTTTCATTCCTTACTACTTCCCTGAGGATTCTCCTGAGTTTTACAAAGGAGATGTCTCCCTGCTCCAAGTTATGCAGTATCTATTTAGTCTTTATAAAATTCTAGGAAGAATTCCTGAATATTATTCTTCTTAAAAATATGGCAATTTTGAAATCAAGGACTCACCACAAGTCTTTTGAGCAAAAGTCTAGTTGATGTTTAGAAAAGGCACTGGGAATAGATGCCTGCCTAAGTTCAAAGCTCTTTCATGAGGGTAAAAAAGGAACTTCGAAACCCTGTGCTAACAAGTGAATAAAGTTGATGACAGGTTTTTAAAAAATAATTTTTAGTACATGTTTGTGACACATAATAATTACATTCATTTTGGGGAATTGGTAAATATACACATCACATCTTGATCATTTTTACCCCCTGTCACTACCCTCCCTTTCTCAGATCCCCTTCCCATCTCTAAAAGTCTACCTCCCTGTTTGCTGCCATCTCTCCTTTATTTTGTTTTAAAATGATTTGTGTTTGGGGTCTTTCATATAAGAGAAACCATGCAATGTTGTCTCTTCTGTGTCTGATTTATTTCACCTAGCATTATGTTCTCAGGATCCATCCATTTTTCTAACAGGCCTTTTAAATGAGAAGGAAATCAGCCAAGATCTACTGTGCTGGGACTAGAGACAATGGATATCATGTTCTCATCCATGGCATGTATTCTCTGGGGATCCTGTTTCCCTGCTGTTCTCATTAGGGGTGACTGTCTCTGTTCTCTCTCTCTTGGCTCCTGACTGCTACTTCCAAACCTTCATCCTCCCTCCCATGACAGAAACCCACCACCACAAGGTTTCTCTTGTTTCCTGCTCTTTGTAATCTTCTATTGTCATTCACTGTGACTCACCATTAGACCCCAGACAGATGTATCATCAGGCTGGGTGACTGAGCTGTTCATCTGTATAACCTGTTTCTCTGTCTTCACATTTTCTTGGTCTCCTCCTCTCTTCTTATCTTTTCATGCAGGCTACATTTATCATCCACTTCCTTGGTCCCATCCTGGACATTATCTTCAGCAGAATTTAACACCTCATTGCTACCCAAAACTTGGACCTTTCCTCTGGGCACCAACCATTTTTCTTCCTTGACACCCGGACATCCATCCCTAAGGCATCTCTTATGTCCTGTCTTCGCCTCCCAGGTCTGACTCCGATTTGCAATGTCTCTGTTCTTCATGGGACAGAGTAAGAATTCTGAGTTATACCTCTCTCTTTCTCACCTCTCATTTCCACTCTACCATCTTGTCATATTGCCCTCGCGTGATCTCTCATTTCCCTCTATGTCTTTCCACTTCCACTGTCACTCCCATTCCAGTCCAAGGTTCCATTACCTTACTCCTGGGCTTTCAAATAGCCTTCTACCTAACCTTTCTCCCTTCACTGTGGGGCCACACTCTTTCCCAACTTCATGTCTTACACTGCCCATCTGTTTTAAAGCATCCTTAGGCTCCTCCTTCCTTAGTACATTTTGATGGTATCTATTTTCTTTGAGAATTTATATATGGTGATATTTGTTAAGTGGTTCTTCTATTGCTGTTTAATATAGAGCAGAAATTTTGTATCAACTATTCTTACCTAGTGTTCCTTCAAAGCTCACTCACAATGACATATGAGACTGTGAGCACCAATAAAGCATGGCATAAAAGGATTTCAGCATAAAGAAAAGTACCAGAACAGAACTCTTCTCAGATTTTATGTTGATAAATATATGGCATAATTGGACAATATCCTAGCTCCCAGAGTCATGCCACCATAAAACCTCATCACCATGTTCTCTGATTTGGAAGTACTAGAACTGAAACAAACTAGCTCATGATAAACCTTCCCTCAAAAAAATGATTTCTTTTTGACACAAGAAATTTTCTGAAGTTTTAAAAATACTTTTTTTTTTGTACCTGGAATCGAACTCAGGACCTTGAGCTTGCAAGGCAGGCAGCAGAACCACTGAGCTAAATCCCCGGCCCCAAAATACTTTTCATTAAACCATGAGAAATCAAGGAGTTGGAACTATTTAATATGAAAATATATTTTCTGAACTGGTGTCAATTTTGGTTTAGTTTCTACATGGAAATCAAAAGTCATATGGATACTGCTTAAGTCACAGGAGGGACACAAGAGTGTCACATGATCTGCTGCTTATTTTATCAAGACTATTAACTATCATACAGAACATGATTCATTTTGATGGAATCAATTAATATAATGGCATATCAAACATTTGTGAGTCACTACTGGGAGAGCAACTTTACTTTAAAGAGCCGAGCCTCTTTATTTTTAGATGGCCTAATCCAAAAGGTCACTTAGAGTTTCCTGTTTTCCTTCTTTTTCTCTTGGATTCAAATGATGATCATTTTTCACATGTGCAGCTGTTATGAACCCAGATGCTAATAGGCAAAGGGGAGGAAATAATGTGAACCAATTACAACTGTGCCAGCCCTGCACACTGCCACCTCATGCTATGGTTCCCAGGCCACCCACGTGATGGCTCCCAGTGTTGACAAAGACCGGGATTTATGTTTAGAAAAGATGTCATGTAATTACTCTTCACTTAAGCCTAGGATACCTTGTTTTTAAACATCAAAGCTACTTTATAAAAAACAAACGTCTTTTGCCATGAAGCCAGACACTTCTCCCCTCAGTTGAATGAGTGGTGTCTTTTTTTGAAACCACCAGGATCTGCTTTCCTTTCCCCAGTCAGCTTCCTGTGAGGCAGGAGCTTTCACCGGGCCTGCATAAATGTGATTTGGTCTGAAAAATGTGTAGTGGCCCAAAGTCTGTTGGACAATTAATTTCCTGGCCCTTCCTTCTGGGTCATTCATGTTTGTGCCTCCTGCTGTTTGTATGCATTAGCAAGCACACACACACACACACACACACACACTCATCTCCTGTTGAGGGAATACAAACATCTCTCTTTACCTGCAAAAACGCTCATTTTGCTTAGACCAGCTCAAATTGATACTCCCTGAAGAATCACCTAAAGTTAGCACTGTAAGTATTTATAGGCCAATATCAACACCATTATCCTTGAATAAACTAACTTTAAGAGATAATACGTTATTAGCACAGTAGTATTTCTGTACTTGTAGCTTTGCTTTCCCTGGTTTCAATTACCCATAGTCAACTGTCTAAAAATATTAAATGGAAAACTCCAAAAATAAGCAATTCATAGGTCCTAAGTAACTGTAAAAATTTAATTTATTTATTTATTTATTTATTTATTTATTTATGTTTTAGAGTAGTAGAGATTGAAAGATTGAACCATGGGCCTTCACACTGAGCTACATCCCAAGTAGTTTTCTCTATTTTTAATTTTGAGACAGGGTTTCACTGAGTCATTAAGTTGCCCAATCTGAGTTCGAACTTGTGATTTTCCTGCCTTGGCTCCACAGAGTTGCTGGGATTACAGGTGTGCACCACCATGTCTGGATAAATTATATTATATTATATTATTATAATCATTTTATTTCATTATTAGTCACTGTTATTGATCCCTTACTGTGGGTATTTATGAATTAAACTTTATCATAGATATGTATGTATGTATAGAAAAAACACATTATATATGAGGTTCAGAACTATCCATGGCTTTCGGCTTCTTTTGTGCATCATCTTTGGAATGTTCCTTCAGGGAATAAAGCAGGACAAGTGAACCAACCTGGATGCTTCTTTAAATATGGTATTCATACAGAAAACTGCTCTAACCTAGACAGATAAATGTACTGAACTGCAGGAACAGAATGAGCAAAAACTCCACAAGAATGATGCTGGATACTAATATTCAAGACATTGAAAATAAGGGCAGTAATTATCAACCAATTAAATATAACACAATAGTTTTGGACAATGATATGTAGCTAGACAGTCCCTTGTCTTCATTATTTCAGGAGCAGATTTGATCGTTTCTCGGCCTTTTAGCTAAGATCAAGTGTAGGAGCAGATTTGACTGGGATAGGACAAGCCCTGGTGAGTATTCTGCTTAATATAGACCAGTGTTCTCATGTTAGAAGGTACACATTCAAAACTCATAAAAATACTCATGTTCAATGGTACTTTTAGACCAATGGACTCATATTCTCTGATGTATGTGTGGGGGGACTGGGCATTTTTTTTGGTGATTGCTATTTTGTTTTTTGCAGTGCTAGAGATGGAATCTTTGGACTTGTGCATGCTAGGCAAGCACCGTATCTAAAGTGCACCCCTAAGCCCTTGGGCTTAGAATTTCTAAAGGTTCCACAAGTGATTCTGTTGTACAGTCCAGGGCAGGCATCATTGATGCTTTCACTTCCTTACGACAATTTGAGGTAAACATTTGAAATGGCTGGAAGTGTTTTAGCTTGGGGTAGTGCTGCTGACATCTACTGAGTACAAGTCAAGGATGCTGTTAAACATCCCACAATAAACAGGACAACCTCTACCATACAGATTTTTCCAGTCCAAAATGCCAGTAACAACAAGGGTGAAAAATACCACCCTAAGGGAAACAAAACAATGATTTTCCACTCTTCAGAATTCTTCATCATCAAACATCAGGAACTGGTGTCATGACTTTTAAGGCACAGTTCAAGACATATGCGTAGTGACTAATAGTAGTGCTATGGAATAGGTCTTGTCCAGTACCGATTATTTTTAAAACCCTTGGTTTCACTGTTTCCATCACTTTTCAACCAGAAATTCAATCATTATATGAAAGAACTTGAAGGTGAGACATGTTTATCCTCATACGACACTCATTCACTGTGTCACATAAAATGAAAACATATTCATACGATCGCACCGTTCAACAATCATCTCACATGAGACCATAAGAATAAGCCACAAAAATGGACTGTGCTAACGAAGCCCAGGTGTCCATTATGCAGGCTCAGAGAATATTAGTTAAAAATGACCACAAATATCTCGGAAAGGGTGGCTAAAGTGTCAGTTCTCTAAATAGACATGGAGGGGGACACAAAACCATATGGGAGTTAGCAAGTCTCACAACATATGGGGTGAAAAATAAGCATCCTGTGTTTAACATGAAAATGCTGAGAATGGCACATCTTCAGTTACCCACGAAGCCGAGACTGTTTCTTCCCAGTAGTGATGGTGAGCAAATCTAAAATATTTCTCATTCAACTAGCCCTGCCTAACTGTTTGAATTTGCCAGACAGCTGGTTAGTGTTAGTGATGCTGTCCATGGCTACTTGACCAAGGTCCTTTTTTATGCATAGTTGATTGGCCAGGATAATTGGAACCATACATTTGGCCAAAGTTATACTCTGCTCAAACCAGCTGAATTCATCAGTTCAGCACAGGGATACTCAAACACAGAAGAGTAGACCAAAACATCCCTAAATGACATTCCATCATAGAAATCCGGTTTGCATAATAGATTGAACCACATAGCTCTATGCGATTCAAAAACCCTACCAAATTCAACCATTATGCTCCATGGAAGATATGTTTGCTTTAACTATTTCATCCTTTACCTCTGTCTCTGTTTTTCTCTTTTCCTAGGGAATCCAGTTTCTTTCTCAAAGATTTCTTTCTCTTTTGTCCATCTGTAAATGTAAAAAGAACAAGAAGTTGTAAAAATAAGCATACAAGTGATATTTTACATTATAAATAATTATATTTGAGCAAAAGTATGACTTCTCTCTTACTTTGCTCATAATTTGTCATTTTATTTAGAAGAACTGGTATGAGAGTACATGAAAATATCTGATTTGGTTAGCATATATAGCCAGAATTTTGATGTATTTTCTTACAGTCATGGGGAGTACAAGAAACCTCCCTTCTTCAGATATTACTTTAGCTTTGACATGTAGATTTGTTTGCTTGTACTATTATACAATTCTTTTCCTATTCTCCATGCTTTTGCAAATTGAACCAAATCTTCATGAGAGAGTCAACAGCTTTGATATTTATGAGCTAGTGCAGTGTGATTGGATAAGGAAATGCATTTAGTGGTCTGCAGAACTGAAGTCTGTTTCTCTACCATTTAATGACTGTGTCACTTTGGACAAGTCTCAGAGTCCTTATCTATAAAATAAAAACGCCATGTGGTTGTGGGAATTCAATGAAATAATACATATAAATTGCCTAATGTCGAGTCTGACACGTGTTCATAAATTCCCCACTTTGTGGGGGTTGCGTAGTACTCCATGGTGTAGCTGCACCACAGTTTGCTTAATCATCCCTCCATTAATGGATGTTGGTGTTGTTTCTAATTTTTCACTATAACAAGTAGGGAATATTTCCTTTTAGCATCTGGTGTTTGCAACAAATGTACTTCATATGTCTGTTTCACTCACCAAATAATAAAGATACCACTCATATCAGTGGGCAGCTGCAATCAAATTCTTGGGATGTCATCACAAAATATTGGCATTCATCACTGCCAGAATGTTTTTGGGAATTATGCAGCTGTCAGCTTACCATGTGGGAGGTGTGAACTGGGAATCCACACAGTGATCAAATAGCAGAGGTGCAGTCCATGCCCCAAAGAAATATAGTTTTAAAAGGAGGATTAAGAATTCTTTTACAAGACATGCTAAAAATGTAGTAAAGAGGTTCAGCTGAATAAAATTTAAAAACAAGACAGTGATATAAGGAAATGACAAAATAAGAATTCTGAAATAGAAATGAGCATTCCTGGGATCTTCACGTGGCTGCAGATGTTCCTGGCTTCTCCTCAGTGAATTTTTGGAGGCAAAAGAACATCTCAGTTCAGTTAACAGTCACATTCAACCCCTCCCCTCTTTCAAAGATTTCAAAAATCATCCTCCCCCCACAAAATAAAAATAGCTAAATTTTTCACCCTTGTAGTCATGAGGTTTGAGTGGAGAAAATTATGGAAATTGCTTGTAATGTGGCAAAGAGCCACAAATCTCTTGGTCATTTATATGTTCAGATCTTCAACATCTAAAAGTTGATCTAAATATGATGACTTATTGTGACATTATATATACACAGACAAACATTCTATGCACAAGACAGTAATCTGGGCTCCATATAGAACTGATAAGTCTTTTACTTTACAATACTTTGTTCATTGCTAATTCATATCACCAAATGTATTGACAATAACAAAATTTTAATTTTTGAAACCTCTAATTTCTTCATTTAAATAGTTGACCAAGCAGAGAAACTAAACCATATATTAAAGGCCAGTGGGCAGATCCAAAAATTCAAAATGTCAAAGAGACAGAATACATAAAGGATAGGGGACATTCTCTTTTAAGATAGAATAATTTTTTAAAATTATGGAATGTACCCCAGAAGTGTATAAATAAAAATGTACAATTTAAATAATAATTAGAAAGCATCTCTGGCACATCCAACAGCCATGTTAAGAAGTACACTATTGCTAGCTTTCAGAGATTTATCAGCATGACTCCCTCCTCCTCATCCCATGTAATCTACTGGTCTGATTTTGTAGTAATCAATTGTCAGCTTTTCTTTGCAGTTTTACTATGTATATGTGTATTTGTAAAGTATATGCTTTTCTCTTGTCTTGCGACGAATATAGATAGACTCATACTAGAGGTATTCTTTCTTTATTTATTTCATTCACCAACATTGTGAAACTCATGCTATAAATTCTGTAGGTAGCTGTAGATCACTCACTGTGATTGCTATCTAGTGTTTTCTTCCTGTATAAATATGCCATACTTAATTCTCCCATTGGATGGTTGATAGATTCTTGTGTTGTATATGGCTTGGGGCTATTAGGAATAATGTTTTTAAAAAATCTATTTATGTCTCCTGTGCATGCACCAAAATCTCTCTAAGATGGTACTTTTGAAAACGTGGTTCCAGAACCAGGAGCATTAGTATTGCCCGAGAACCTGTTAGAGATGGAAATTCTCCATGGTTCAATTCAGACCCACTGAATCCAAGGTGGCACCAGCAATGTGTGTTTGAACAGACTCTGAAAGGATTCTGGTACACACTAAAGTCTGAGAGTTGCTGCTCCAGGGTATGTACATAGAAGCTGCCTTGGTGAATCAGTGTGTATGCAATCTTAGGTTTTACTAGGTAAGTCAATATTTCTATTCCCACCAGTATGAAAGTTCACCTCATCCCACAAGGATAGTGGGTATCTTAAACCCCCAAACTCCAAACAATACCTTGAATTCTCCTTACAGCCAAAATATGATTTTTGTAAATAATGACCTATAATTCAAAACACTTATCTAGGGCCAGGGATTTAGCTCAGTGGTTCTGCTGCCTGCCTCACAAGCTCAAGGGCCTGAGTTCGATCCCTGGTACAAAAACAAAACAAAAACAAAACAAACAAGCAAAACACCACTTATCTATTTACAGTGCATACTATCTTTTCCACTTAATCAGACAGAGGTAAATATTACTAATAGGCCACTGCACAAAACGATCGGTGATATATGACGATGTGAAATGATGCAGTGCTTTAGCGTCTATTTCCTCTTTTTACATTCTCAAACAAATGACCAGAGCTATATAATTATTCCTTATTCCTTCTCTTTGCCTTGTAATCAATCAGCAGTTTGCCTGGGAGTCTCCCGTTTGTGAAGAAAGACTCATCTTTTATTCCTATAGAACACTAAAAATCTTATCAAGAGGTTGCCGTCCGTATTAGTGCCAGTTCCACACAATTCATGTTCAACCATTTCCTTGGATGGCAATAAACGAGATAAGTGTCATTCTGCATTTGTCTTAGTCCATTTTCTGCCACTGTAACAGAATACCAGAGTGGGTAATTTATATAACGAAGTTATATGGGTCATAGTTCTGGAGACTGGGAAGTCTGGGGAAAGTCACCATGCTGTGTCATCACATGGTAGAAGGCATCATATGGGTGAGAGAGGGAGATATAGAACTTGCTGCCTCATGCCCTTTTATAATTAGTATTAATTCATTCATAAGGGTAAAGCTCTCACGACTTAAACACCTCCCAGTAGGCCCCACCTCTCAACATAGTTGCATTGGGGAGTAAGTTTCCAATACATGATTTGTTTTGGTCCCCTTTGTCGGGGGACACATTCAAACCATAGCATTCTAAGAAGAAATTCAAACCTCCAACTAACAGTGACCATAGAAATGCTTTTCATGGTGCAAACAGTGATGAGCACATGTATACTGACTGCTTCCAGCATGCCCATGGTCTCACAGGCAACAGTGACCTGTAGGAGGAACTTGGGCAACACAGCTTCACCAAAAGCATCTTGGAGGAAGCACTTAGGGATTGTCTTGTATGTGCCCCCCTTTTGCCAGGCACTGTGGAAGTTCTCATCACTCTGCCCAAAGGAGGCCACATCCTATATGTGGGAGACCTCACAGAAACAAACCGCAGAAGAGCAGATGGTGAGGGCGCAAGCCTGCCATGTCCTAGTGACCCCCAAAGCAAAGGGCCTGTCCTGCAAGCTAGGTGTAGCTGATCTGGGGATGTTTTTGGAGGAGATCAATATTAAGCAGGCTCTTCAGGAGAACTGAGACTCTAGGACACACTTTTCATGAACTCATTTGCTCTTGGTCATGTTCTATTTTAAGGCGTGTTTGTTTCTCAAGCTAGAATAGAAGCTTTCAGAGAGCAGAACCATAGCTCCTGGGCTTTTGTTTCCCTCCAAGTAAACAGCACAGGGCAACTTGTTGGCACTGTCCAAAGCCCAGAAGTCAGAAGTTTTGGGCTGGGTCTGATGGAACCAGGAACAATGAAGTACACACCTCCTAATTTTAAGGTGATCAGATTCAGAGAATACGGCTCATGAAATGTTATTTTTTCATAATGCATTAATTCTAGACCTAATAACAAAATACTTTCTGTGGAAAGACTCACTTGGTGAAGATGAAGACTAAGTATTACCTTTGGGAAATGTATGCCACTTGAGAAGGGGCAAAAGGGAGCCTTTTGGGGAGCAAGAAGGTTCTATGCCTTGGTCTAGTTGGTAGTTCCATGATATATACATATTTAAATTCCACCAGGCTACACTTGTGCACATTCATATTTATGCACTGTAGTATATGCATTGTTTCTCACCAACAATAACAAGAAGAAATGATTTCATTATTTTTACATGGTGGCACCAACATAAAAATTACACTAACCTGAAGTGTGCTGAAAACTCAGCAAGAAAGTCCTGCAGAAAAGAATTCTTGCATGGTTTACTTTTCCAAATGTCTGAATACTGTGATCTCATCTGAGCACCTCTACTTCCCCATGACACAGGTACATAGTAGTGAGGATTAGTGTTTATTGGGCATGTACTATAAGATAAGCACATTGTGTGCAAAACTTCATTATATCCTCACAGAAGCTCAACAAAGCCTATACTATTACTCTTCCTATTGCATGGAGGAGGAAACCAGGGTTAAAAAAGTTTAAATAACTTGTCCATGGGCAAACATTGTATTATGGTAAATCCAAAACTTGCATCCAAAACTAATGTCAAAAGATGAAATTCTAAATCTCTACCGTGGCTGTGTAGGAAATATGGCACCTATTTGAGGATGTGCCAGTATGGTCAGATATATGGACAGACATGTCCAAAGTAATAGGGAGTTAGGGAGGAAGGAGAAAGAGAAACTAAAAACTGTTAATCTCTAAATATGCACCAGGCCTGGTGTAAGTCATTTTTGTATGATGATTTTTTTAAGGCTATGACATTTATTGTAGAATATGGTGATCATAGTTATAAGTATTGTGCATTAGTTACTTTTCCAATGTTGGGACAAAATACCCAACACCCAAAACTTAAAAGAGGAGAAATTTATTTTGGTCCATAGTTTCAAAGGATTGAATGACAATAAATTTTATATTTATATGATATTACCTAATATACATTAACACACAATCCACTGAGCTAGCTTTCTGATCTACACATTTGACAGTTGAAGGAACTGAAAATCAAAGAATTAAAGCAAATTCTCCTAAAGTCACAGAATTGGTATGTGGTAGAGCTAGAATTCAAAGCCAAATTCCAGCTCTTTCCAACAAGTAAGTCTCTGGCATGAGAAGTGTGGCTGAGAGCAGAACTCAGATGCCCACTGATGAGAAGCCAGAAGTCCTTTTGAAGGTCACTTTGCCTCTTCAGCCTAAAAGAAGGTTCGGGACTCTCTTCCCTGGGAACCGTTCATAAAGCCATGGATATCCCTCTGTGGAGGTCACTTAGACTCTGTTCTCAAAGAAACCCAAGTCACAAGCAAGAAGGCACCATGGCTCATTCATTAGTGAGGGAGTCAGGGAATGAATGTAGATGGCCTCATTTCACAGGTGTACCTTGACGTGGAATATGGTTAATATTAAGACCTTTCACATACGTTCACTTGCAGAGCTCAAGAAAGACTACATTACTGCAAAGGGGAAGCAATCTCATGTACTAAGCTATGAAATGAAGACAAAGAAAGAATTACCTAATGCCTGCTGGGACCAAATCCCTCCTCTGGTGCTACTACAGACACAAGTAAAGAACTAGTGCAACTGGTTCAAAATGGCCCTTTCCAGCTATTCCTTGTTCAGGTGCTATTTAGCTCATACATTGATTTATAAAAACTTGCACCCTAATGTAAAATCTTACTGATTAAACATATGTGTCTGGATGTTAAGCCTCTCAAAAGAGCCAGAAGAGCTGGCAGTACTGGATTCCATATTCCTCGCACTCACTCCATCACCCAACCCTGAGCCATTGTACCATTTGTGTTGTCTGGTAGGCCTTGGAGTTTGCAACCCCATTTGATTCTAAAAGGAAGGTTCTAGCCTGTTCAAAGCTTCAAGAATTTCTGCTGAGAAAACTTTGAAGGAATGCTTTTTGGCACCAGTCCCTTGATTCCCAGCCAGAGCTGCCTCACTATTTATTTGGATCAGAAAAATAGACTCTCTGAGAAAGCAAACCAAAGGAATTCATAGGCAAACAGGGGTGCTTAGTGGAAAAGTGAGGGAAACTTACATAAAAAGAGACATTTAGGTGACAAAATAAGAAGTAGCCCGTTACAAACTGCACAGAATCTACGCCAGGGCTTCTCAGCCTGGGCACTCATGCCATTTGAAGCCAGATAAGTCTTTATGAGGAGACACTGTTGTGTGCATCACAGGATATTCAGCAGCATCACAGAGCACCTATCCACACCCTACTGTGACAACAATTAATGTCTCTGGACATTACCAAATGTCTCTGTGGAGCAAAGTCACTGCAGCTGAGAACCACCAGTCTACACACAACTTATCTAGAGAGCAGCAATGAGCCCATACCATATGAATGTGAATAAAATATTCACATTCCCCACCTCCCCTTATCAGCAAGCTCCATTGATAGCCAATCTCAGTTTCTGATTGCAACAGAAGAATATCAAAATGTTTACAAGATATTGAGCCTTCAGATATCAGGTTGAATTTGGAGCGCAATAACAATTTCCTTCATTTTATGAAGAAATGGGAATCTGCCTACAATTATCTTTTTTCCCAATTCCTAAGACTGCATGGGAGAAATAAAGTGAGTTTCCTGAGTAAAGAGCCTTCTATTTTTTTGGATGATATGTTGTTTCCTCTCTGAGGGTGCAAAACCAGGTGTGGAACAGCATCTGTGGTAATTGGTGGTATGAATAGATGCTCAGCACTCAGGAAAGATTAAAGGGACACCATACATCTTTCCTTTTATGTAGAATACTAAAATTGTTCATGAAGAGACTTACTAGCTTAGCCCTCCATAGGCACAACAAGGACTCAGCAGAATACTATAGCAAATCATTTTTAAGCAAATAGAATTGTCCAACAAGGAATGAGGTCCTTCCATAAGTGTACCACTTCCTGTGCCTTCCATCTTGGTTGTATTCTTTGCTTTGTTATCCCTCACCCAGGCAGAAATCAGAGTTGTGATCAATTGTACACAAACAGCTCAGTGGTGAGGAACTGAAGGTTCTAGCCAACAGCCATATGAACACTTATTGTTCAGCCCCAATGTAGCCCTCAAATCACTGCAGCCCCATGTGAGCTGGGCTGCAACTTCATGAAAGCCCTGAACCAAGAAATCAAACTGAGCTACTCAGAGAAGCTATGTGTGATGAAAAATTATTGTTATATGGAAAGAAAAGAAAAGTTGCCCAATGAAATGCAGTATAATATCCTGGATGAGATCTTGGAACAGAAACAAGATTATTAGTGGGAAAATTGGTAAAATATAAGTAAGGTCTATAGTCTTCTTGAGACATATATAAAGACTGGTTTCTTAGCTATGATAAGTATACCAAGGTGATATAACATGTTAGCATTAGGGGAAACTGGTTAAAGTGTTTAAGGCAACTTGGTACTTTAAAAAAAAAACAAAACTTTTCTATAAATCTATAATTATCTCAAAAAAAACTTTATTAAAAACCTTTTTCTCCCAGGCACCAGATATATTCAAGCAAAAGTTGGAAATTCATTTGTCAAGCGTGTGAGAAAAGGGAAGCCTTCACTTCTCCCTGAAGGGTTTCACAGAATTGGAAGCTCAATTTTATGGCAAGAAGGGAGGTGACTCACAATCCAGAGTTTCTGACCTGGCTAAAACTAGAAACAATGTCCTATCCAAGTCTCCCTGATCTGAAAGAAAACAGGTACCTAAATTGACCAAAAGAATTCATGTGGCTGCCATTTTGGTGGATCATGTTTGCCGGAAAGGAAGTGGACAATTGAGAGCCTCCAACAGATTTGCTTTTATGGCCCTGGGGATGTTTTCATAGGTGGCTGATAAGACAGTCTTAAGATTCCTCCTAAATCTTAGGTTCTCTAAATCCTTTTTCAGCTAAAGTTATCCAGATCTAGTATTTTTCATTTGCACTCAAGAAAATTGATTAGTACAGAAACCTGTTAATTTTTTAAGTCTTCAGCCTATCCCTATAAACATGCCATTTAAAAAATAAAACACACAATAAATATATATTTCCATATGTATGTACATGTATATATGAATGTGAATTAAGTGAGCTATATAGTATGTGGATATCATGCAATTTTTTTTTACTAATACTATATTTTGTCCTCTGCTAAAGCTACAGTTCATTATTTCTTCCTATCTAGCTTTGCTTTTGAGAGCTTTCAAGCCACAGACCTCTTGAAAATAAGGCAAGAAAAGATTAACAGGATATTTTATTCATACTTTGGAGCAAGATATTTGCTAAAGAAGTAATAATGTTATTAATGGCCCCTGGCACTAGGGAGTCATTCATTGTGCCTGAGCTCTACATCTGGTACTTTACAATGATTAATCTTATCTATATAAGATGAATGGGCCCAGTCTATATTGGAAAGCAGATGGGGGCCAAAGGGAACAGGGAAGGCAAAACTCCAGTCAAAATCACACCTCAGGAAAAGTCAGGTTGGATATACAGCCAATTACTGTATTGTGATCTCTACCTTTATGGACAGAATTGTCCCTTTCACTTTGAATTGCTTGCTCTATATTCAAGGTCCATGTCAAGAAATGGAAGGGAGAGCGGCTCTGACAAAAAGGGGAAGTATCTACCCAGGAAAGGGGAGCCTGTGGGACCATTGCAATATTCTGGTCTAAGAGTTGGCCTGGGACTAACCCCAGAAATTTAACAAGGTAGCCAAAGCATAGGTCTCTTCTCCATCCTAAAGCAAGTATTCTTTGTTCAGGAATGTATCCTAGTACATGATGAACCTTCTTGATGAATCTTGGGAACATTACACTACAACATTGTCTGTTTAAATGTTATCTTTTCTCTAGAAAACAGGCTTATCATATACCCATCCATTCATTCATCAAACACTGATTAGGCACACATGGTAGGTGAAACTGAGCTATGTGCTATGAATGCAGATGAATGAGTACTATCTCTGTCTTTGAAAAATTCAGAGCTCAATGAAAAAGATAGCTATGGAGCTGGTCCCAGCACCCGGAAGGAAGCTCCCTGCCTCCATCCCAGGCTCCTAGGGCAGTGAAGCTCAGCCAGTCCAAGCACCTGGAAGGAAGCTCCCCCGCTGCCATCCCAGGCTCCTAGGGCCAAGAAGGTGAGCCAGTCCCAGCACCTGAAAGGAAGTTCGCTGCCTCCATCCCAGGCTCCTAGGGCAGTGAAGTTCAGCCAGTCCCAGCACCTGGGAGGAAGCTCCCTGCCTCCATCCCAGGCTCCTAGGGCAGAGAAGCTGAGCTGGTCCCAGCACCCAGAAGGAAGCTCCCCCACTGCCATCCCAAGCTCCTAGGGCAGAGAAGGTGAGCCACACAGGCACCAGAAGCACCCCCCCCCACCTCGTGGAAATGAGAAGACACATAAACAAGCCTCAAAAACAGATTTCCAAATCACCTACAGCAATCCCAAAGGGAAACGAGATGGAACACTCTGATACTCAACCACCTGGACTCTCTCAACTGGCAACAAAAGAGGATCTGGGAAAAATGAAATCAGAAATAATTACTCAGATAACAGCAAAGATTTTGCTCATGGTGCAAGACATGATTAATAAATCTAGAGAGGACACAGATAAAAAAATAGAGGATCTGAGAAACACGATGGAATCCCAACATAGTAAACAAATGGAATCCATAAAACAGATACAAACAGATTTCCAAGAGATTAAAAACTCCATCGAAAGTCTGCACAGCAGAATGAACCAATGTGAGGATAGAATTGCACATATAGAAGATAAGATTGCAATTAGTGACCAGGAAAAGAAAAATTGCTTTAAAATTGTAAGGGAACATGAGAAATCAATCCAGCAGCTGCTAGACAATGCAAAGAAAAATAACATGAGACTGATTGGAGTCAATGAAGAAAGAGGAGAGAGTGCAGATGACATAAAAAAAACTCTTCACAGAAGTGATGGCAGAAAACTTCCCAAGCAGGGGAAAAGAACTTGACCTACAGATAAGTGAGGCATATAGGACTCCAGCTAGCCTTGATCAAAAAATAATCTACACATAGGCATATAATAGTTAGGATTCCAGAAATACAACAGAAGAAAAAAATTCTACAAGCAGTGAGAGAAAAGAAACAAATCACCTACAAAGGAAAGCCCATCAGAATCACAGCAGACTTCTCAATGCAAACCCTCAAGGCAAGAAGAGCTTGGAGTGATGTATTTCAAGCCCTAAAGGAAAACAGCCTCCAAACCAGATTGATGTACCCTGCAAAACTATCTTTCGAAATTGATGGAGAAATAAGATACTTTCATGATAAAGAGCACCTCAGGAACTTCATGAATACCAAACCAGCACTCCAAAACATTGTAGACAATACCCTAGGAAAAGACAATGAGGATCACAACCCCAGGAAACCCAGCAGAATGAATCTATTGGGCGTGACAAATTAAAAGCAAAGGGGGAGAATCCAACAAAAAGAAAAAGTCATGACAAGGCTTTTAAAACTTTTAACTTCATCTCCCTAATGAGTGTATAATTCAATCTTGTTATTGTTCATGATTAGTATTTTTCGGATTCTAGAGTTGTATGCATTTCCTTGTGCTATACTGGCTATTTATCATCTTCTTATGTCTACGTTTTAATTGGGCTGTCTATTAATGAGCTCTAAGAATTCTTTATATATTCTGCTCAAAGGTTATATGCATTGTAAATATGGTCTGTTTAAGGACTACTTTTCATTTTAACGATGTCATTTAAAGTTCTAAATTTTGATGGAATCTTATTTATCAATTTTTTTCTTTTATACATCATGTCTTTTGTATCCTAGGTAGTTCTTGCTTACCCTGAATTCATAAATATTTTCCCTTATAATTTCTTCTTAAAGTTTTATACTTTTAGGCTTTCTTATTTAGGTTCATAGATCCCTTCAAGTTATTTTCATGTATGGAAAAAAAGGGTTGAGGTTAATTTTTTATATACGGATACCAGGTGTTCTAGTGCCGTTTGCTGAAGACACTGTCTCTTCCTCGGCTCTTGAATCGAGTTTATATTCTATAAAATGCTAATGTGAAATAATCTTTCAAAACTCAGTGGACCATATATGTGTGGTTCTATTTCTAGATTCTCTGTTTTATTCCAATGATCTATATGTCTTTCCTTACACCAACACTGCCTTGATTACTATAGCTTTAGAAGTCTTAAAATTGGGTGCTAAACGTCTTCCAACACTGTTTTTGTTTTTGTTTTGGGCTTTTCTGGGTCCTTTGTACTCCTACATAACTTTTAAATTCCAATATCCAATTCTTCATTTATAGCAAGTATACACAGACCTGAATTTTTATATATACCTTGTGTTTTCTAATCCTGCTAAATTCAAGTACAAGTTCTAGGATCTCCTAGAGATTTCTTAGTATTTTCTCTGTAGATGATCATTTCACCTACATATAAAGATTTTGCTTCTGCCGTGCCAATCCTATCCTAGTTGTGTCATTTTATTGCCAGACTATTTTGGTTTAGACCTATGTTTCAAAGTCTAATGGACAGATGAAGAGTAGGCATATATTCCCTTGTTCTTCACTTTAGGGAGAAAGCATTGTATAGTCTCCATTCATAGAAGGAGTTTTTGTTGGAAGTATGGAGTACATGTCTTTGATCTGTTGAGAAGGTTCTGTTCTACTTCTGGTCTCCTGATAGCTTTAACCATGAACAGCTATAGAATTTAGTCCAGTGCTCTTTCTCCAACTAGTGACAGGATCATATAGCTTTTTCCTTTCCTCTGTTAAAATGATTACTTTTGGGGGTGGATCTTCCTTCCAATGCTGAACCAACACTTCCATCCCTATAATAAAACCGCTTTCTACATACTGCCAGATCTGACTTCCAATAGTTTGTTTTGTTAAACAAATTTCTATCTATGTTCATACCTTTTTCTATTATCTTTATCCAGTTTTAGGATTAGCACAATGTTGATTTCCTAAAATGAGGGCAGAAGTGTTCCTTCTTTTTTCTGCTTAAATGTTTGATATAATTTATCACTTGAAATGTATATGAGCCTGCTGTTGTCATATAGGTAGGTTTTCAAGCTAGGAATATACTTTCTTTAATAGGTGCTATTCAAATTTTATATTTCTTCCAGAGTTAGTTTCATTAATTTGTCTTCCAAGGTACTTCTTAGAAGTTGTCAAATTTATTTCAAAAAAGATTTTTGTAATATGCTTTCTATGTCCTTTTAAATTCTGTAAAATCTGTGGTAATGTCTCATAGATCTTGATATTGTAATTTGAAAAATGTATAATTGATATTGTGTAATAGGATGAAAAGGTCTAAAGGAGTAGGGGAAGTGGGAAGGGTAGGGAAAGGGAAAGAAGGAAAAAGAAAAAATATGAGAAAAGGAAAAAAATGGAAACAAAGTCTTTGCAAGTAGGGAAAGGTGGAGGGGGTGAAGGGAGGGGAGGGGAATGGGGAAAAAATAAGAATCAAGAGACTGATGTAATGGTACAAGATCCCAATGATGAATGTAACTGTATTTTATACCTAAAATGCACCAACAAAGTTAATGGGGGGGGGGGAGAAAAAGATAGCTATGTAGAAAGTTAATTAAACCAAAATGAAGAAATGCTTTAGTATAGACATTTACTAGGTGCTAGGACAGATGAGAGAAGGCTGTCCCCAACTCTGCTTGCAAAAGTTCATGTTTAATTCAGCCCTAAAGGATGAAATTACCCTTCAAATTTTGGTGGTGGTTTCCTTCAGTAAATCGCATGATGACTACTTAGTTTAGGAATCACTTTCTTCCTAATTATTCTAAAACTTTGCCTATTTTATTCCTAGTATCACAACCCTTTATCAAGTCAACATTCTATTGGGAAAAAAGATGAGAAAATTACAAATTCAAGTATGGATTGATAGTTCCTTAAATTGGAATCAAGTTTCAAGAAAGTGGCAAATAAGAATTCTAGAAGAAAACAACTTATGTGAAAAAGCAGAAAAATATGTATTCAAGCCCATACTGGCTCCACCATTAAGTCAAGTTTGGATTTGAATTTCATTGGGCATATGTGTGCCTCTCTCTCTCTCTCTCTCTCTCTCTCTCTCTCTCTCTTCCTCCCTCCCCCCCCCCTTCTCTCTGCATGTGTGTATACTGTCTTCAAGTTATTTTCATACTATAGATTATTGGCTTTTTAACCAAATCCATAGGTCATCAAAGTTTCCATTTCTACATTATCTTATCCTTAGAAGTTCTTCCTTTAATTATAACTGACATAGAAGACAAGTAGCAATAGAGTGATTGGGTCACTTGTCTTGGCATAAACCCCATGGAATTAAACATTGTTACTTTATCCTGCTAGCACCTTGTGGGCTCAGATTTCCAAAGTGTATTTCCAAAGTGTCTACATTTCCCTGGGTTAGGAAATGTTTTATGGCATTCTTAAGTAACAGAGTTGCCTCTTCTTACAGCTGAGGCTCCCCAAGTACTTGTGAAATGTACTAATTCCCCATAGTTTACTTGCTGAAGTGGTGGTGAAATTAACAAAGCTGTGGGCATAAAATAAGAACATTCTGTGTGTCTCTCACTGCTGTAATGAAAGTCAGCTCTTGTAGGTCACCATGCCTCCAGCTCCATTAAACACACAAAAATACTTTTTCCGTTTTGTGTAAATTATTTTGGCAGGGTAATTAGTTCCAAAATTTTTCTATATCATATTCAAGAGGAAAAAATAACCACTCGTAGATTCTTGAATCTCAGAGCAAATCATTATAGAAAATCATTAAGATTTTTGATTTGTTGAGCATGTCTCCTCATTCTGTCAAAACATGAAGTAGGGAAGCTGATCTCATGGTTTGGATGCCATGGGTTTAAAAGCTCAAACATGGTTTTTCCTTAACTAGGCATTCTTTGTAATCACTGCTTACTGCAACAACTGGCTGTGATCAAATTATGCCCTAGAAGGATGTTTTACTCGCTGTCATTTTTTCCACATTTAAATTCTATGAGTTAAAAAATAGATAAAAAAGAGTAAGCACATATTCCAAAGGGGCAGCCTTGCTGCTGCTGTCTTTTCATTAGCTAGGAGCCAGCTTCTAGGCTCCTGAATTTGGAACCCTCATCATACAGTCCTTAAATGGAAAATGATACTTATAACAGTCTAGGTAGGCACTGTATTTGCGGAGACAGAAGTTTCCAAATATCATTACAAAGAAAGTGGCATTTGGCAAGTCATTTCTTTAGGCTATATTTCTTGCCCAGTGTGTACAGGAAAGAAACTGGTGGGAGAACCAAATAATAAAAATTACTTATCTAAATTTAGATATTAACTCAAGAAAATTAACCCCCAAATTATGGAGTTGCATTATTCTCATTTTAAAACTAAAGCTCATAGTGCAAGTTTAAAATGTAGAGTCAGACAATGGTGTTTATTTTGGGAGTGAGTGACCTATGTAAGGGGCTACTTCCACCTACTTTGTTTCGACAGATATTGTTTTATAATGACCAAGTAAGAAGGGAGTCAACAAACTTTAAAGTATAGACTTTAAGTCTTGGAAACTCCTAAAAATTTCTGCTAGTTGCCCCCATGAAAATAGCTCTCTCAGATTCAGTAACTGGACAGATGATGCAATTAGATGAAAATCATTTTGGCTCCTCATCTTTCCTCTTTCAATCCTTATTCTTGATTATTCTTTGAGCCATCTGAAACAATTGTATATGATATTGATACATTATATAAATAAAGGTGCTATGATTGAAATTTAATATATTCTATTTTGTCCCTAAAATGCTTATTGAGCAGCAGGTACATCAAGGCACTGTGATAAATATTAAAGCAAATAAATATAAGAATAGTTTCCTCCCCATCACTTGTATGGAATGGCAGAAGATGACATTGCTATCACATACTCCAGTGGTTTCTAATCCAAACCCATCTCTATCCTGCTCTCTTCCACCTGCTCTCCCCATTTCTTCCTTGCTCCATTTTGTTAGGTGCTCACCCCTCATCCAGTCATGCATCCTATGAGGAGTTCTCACCTGTGGGAAAGGACAATTAGTGCAAGCCAGTCCTGGCGATTTATTTCTGATTGCCAGTATCACTTTGGGCACTGGCAAGTGTTGCAAATCTAGGGCGTGAGAAGGGAGGAAAGTTATTCAGAAGCAGCAGTGAAAATGCTTCTCTAGGCTTAAAAAGATACGTACTTGTTGAAGAGTCACTGCTTTTCTCTGCCTTTTGATGCTGCCATAGGGCAGCAAGGGCTGTGGAAGCCAATCTGTGATAGTGAGTGAAGCAAAAGCCAAATAACAAAGTGACCTCAGGTGACAGCTAAGAAAAATGATGGAAAGACGCTGCATTAATGAACCCTACAACTAGCCTACCTCTGGGTTCCTTATAAAATAAGATAATCAGCTATTATTGAAATCAATTTTGGTTTAGCTTCCATAATTTGCAGTGAAAATATCTTTTTGGGTTTTTTTTTTTTGGTACTGGGGGTTGAACTCGGGTCCTTGCGCTTGCCCAGCAGGCGCCGAAACCACTGAGCTAAATCCCCAGCCCCCAGTGAAAATATCTTAACGGTGAATGATCCAAAACTCTGTCATGGGGTGTGTTTTTCTACTTTTAGGTCCATTAGACATATGATGTAATTCCAGGTATTCCAAAGAAAAGGTACCTACAGAAGTTTTGAATCTGTGTGTGTTGGGTGGAATCTAAGATAGAGAAGGTAAGAGATCAGATTGCAAGGAAGTATAAATCTAAAGTGTTTACAGACAAATATCACTAACTTCTAAGTAATAATAATCAATAATAATAATAATCAATAGTAATTACCCCAATACTGGAGTTTAATTTACTATTAAAATCATCCATTTAACTCACAAGTTATGTAACTGTAGTAACTGTGGTGGTATTAGTTGTTTAAACAACTCATAGAAACATTAAGTTTTCTTTCTCATTTAGTGTCACCAAAGGAACTTAGTATGTCTCCTTAAAAAACGTTTGGTCATATATAATAATATGTGAGAGTCATGAAGCTCTGTTCATTAAAATCCACCCAATCATTACAAAATACAATTAAGACAATGAAGAAGTTGAAATAGATAGGATAGAATGGTCAATGGACTGCATGGATAACATGAATTTCTGTATCAAACTCATATTAATCTCTTTAGCCAGAGGGTAGCAAGTTTTCCCTATAAAGGTTCAAATAGTACATATTTTCAGCTTTGTAAGCCATACAGATTTTACTTAAGCTGCTCAACTCTGTTATTGTAGCACTAAAGCAGCTACAGATAATACTACAGAAGCAAGTAGACATGGCTGGGTTTTAATAAAACTTTATTTATAAAAACAAGTAGCTGGCTGAATTTGGCTCATAAACTATAGTTTGCCCACTCCTATCTTAAATGAAGACTCCTTAAACTATTCTTTCAGAACTTTCCACTTGGAAACATTCTGTAAGCATTCATTAACGTAATTTTTAAGTAATCTTGAAGGATTGATTTCAAATGATCTAGAAAGACTGGTTAAAAACAAAAACAAAACAAAACAAAAAAACACCGCTCAGCATTTAATTACAATTAAGACTTACTTACTTTTATTTTACCCATGAGGAAACCAAGAAAAAAGCAGTCCTGGAAGCTCCTGTTCATATTTCAAGAATGGGAGATATTCTTTGTAATTACCAAGTTTACTTTGGACCCTGATCCCAACAGAGAGAACAGTGCAGTCTTGAAACCCTTCAAAGGTGCCAGAATATTTCAGGAACTTCAGTGACATTGTTTAAAATGCCAAGGCCTTGTGAAATACTGGTTGCTAATCCAACAAAGATATATAAATATGTGTAAATATGACCAGTAGAGACAAGACCTTGGAGAGAAAACTACATTGTCTGAGAACATAAAGGGAGCCATTTGTGAATACTAAAGCACAAAGCACATGGCTTAAAAGAATCACTCACTTGCTCAGCACCAGCACTAGGCCATTTGGCAACACACTTGAGATGGGTACATAGGAAAAGTTCTTAGCTGTTACAGAGAGCACCCAAGAAGGAAACAATAAAAGCACCTGCAGGAAAATCTCTCTGTCATGCATGGCTTTTACCAGAGGAGGTGAATGAAGCAGATTCTATCAGTATCACCAAACATAGCACAATAGATCATATCCACTGATCTATCTTTTTATATAATTGACATATTTGTATTTTCATCAACAACTGCATTGGAACTCCTTGAAGATACAGACTACTTTTGACATGGTATTGTATGCTCCATAGCAGCTAGAACCGAGAGCCCCACATAGATATCTTCTCTGGGCTGTATATCTAGCTTGGTATTGCTAAAAAGAAAGTGAAGCAATACAGGGAGCTTTCTGGGGGTCACTCCCACAGTTTGGCTCTAGCTAGAGTGGCACTAGATGCAGGATGGTTCTTAGGTGCATTTACATAGCCCTACAATGAGAACGCCTTTTTCTATTTAACATGATCCTGAGACCAAAAGCAAAGAACAACTAAAAGTTTTCTGTACTTACATTTTTACTGATTTCTTCTTGATTGCCTATTTTCCATTATACCTGCTTTCCAAGACTGTGCCATCAAACTCTGGGTCATAAACTACTAAATGAATCAAGAAAATTCCATGAGTCATGATTAATGTACTTTAGAAAATAAAACAGAATCAAGCAGAAGAGGGTAGTAGATGATATTAGAGAGCACATAAAGATAAAAATAAGCACTGCTTGGTTCATGCATTTGGCCAGGCTGAGATGTAAAATTATTTCTCACTGCAGATTATGGGCAAAAATTTGAAACCCGCTGTTCTAAGATATAAACTTATGTCTGTAGTGTGTCCTTAGAACAGGGTGCCAACAAAACGGATTACTTCTTTTACATAAAATATTATTATAAATGGCTTTAATGGTGAGTTCAGTAGATAAGAGGGAGCCTTGGGAGTTTTCCTTTTTTGCCAACAAAGTAGATTTCATGGTTGAAGACTACTCTGGTGGTTGAGGTGTGATGGACAGAATGGAGGAGATGGCTTCCATTGAAGAAAGTAAATAGGGGTTTATGACCACAACTAAATGAGATAGAATGATAGAATAACCTTGGGTTGAGGTTAATAGCACATTGAGTACACATGACAAAGTGGCATGGTATGATGACCATTGAATGATGACAGTGATGACTACTTGCTATGGAGATGTTATAAGATTTCAGTATATTTTTAGGCTCATTGTGATGATTATTTCATCTAAACCTCACATTAACCTGTGAGATCATGAATCAGTTAGAAACTTAGCATGGGGTGAAGCTGTAGGACGTCATTAAGACTGCTTCAAAAGCATTGCTGGAGATACGGGAGAAAGTAAAAGAAAGGTGACTGAAGCTTCTTAGAAAAGGGAAGGAAGGAGCTTGACATTAAAGGTATATATGCACATATGCATTCACTCCTTGGAGACTTGGTAGAGGCCAGTAGTGTACCTGGTGTTCCGGCTCAAAGACCATCACCCTACTGCGTGGTAAATCACAATCCTCTCTGGGAGGACCACATAAAGAGTCACTGTGACCATACAAAGGTACAATTAGCTCCATAGCTCCCACAGCAGAGAACTGTGTTGATGGCCTCTGAGTCTAATGCTCTGATTACCCCCAAATCATCTCCATTTGGCAGTGTTTGCTTCCTATTTTCATTTCTACCTACAGTTGTTTGTGGATTCTACAGCAGGTTTCAACTTCATTTCTGTATACACAAGATAATTGATAAACATATCTAGCATAACACATCCTCAAATGGGCATTACCTAAAAGGCCATTACAGAAATAGAACAATTACATTTTCTGTCTGGGGCTGTTACATAAACACCTACGCTCAATCCCCTTACCCACCAAATACTCTTATTTTTAAATCAATATTTAAATCACAAACCAAAGACAGATGCAGGGCTGGTTTACCAAGAACATAATTTTCTTTATTTCATTGAGTTGTTTATTTGGGTTTTACAATGCCTAAGGGATAATGGTGAGGGACCACTTTTAAAAAGCCATATAATTGAGCAATTTTGAGGCATCAGAGTACTTTTTTGTTACACTATTGCCCACATTTTCTTAAGCCATCAGCTCATTCCACATTTCCTAATATTATTGTCAAAAAATATAAACAAATCTTGCTCCATTGTGGTATCAGAAATTAACTGAAGAAAGAGAGGGGAAATAGCATTAAAGAAAATAAATATGCTTCTCTTTCTTAGGGAACCATTCAGCTTTAAATACTTGCTTACAATATAATGATATTAAACCATATTGCCTACATTAGTGGCTGTACTGATTGTGGCAGAAATCAGCTACTTCTTTTCACTTTTACCTTAGCCCAGGCATCAGTAATTTTCCCCCTGTAACAGGCCAGATAGTAAACTTTTGAGATACTGTTGCAAATCCTCAGTTGTGGTGTGGAGCAAAAGCAGCCATAGATGGTATGTACATGAGTCAGTATAGCTGTATTCTAATAAGACTTTTACTTTTACCAAAACAGGTGATAAATTGGGTTTGGCTCAGGGGCCAGTTTATTAACCCCTGCCTTTGACCATTTGTATTAAAATGCTATCAAAAATATTCATTGAACCTAAAACCCTATTTGTATTTGTTTCCTGGTTCTGTTACTAAGGATTAGGCCATTTACAGACTAGATAGTTTGATCCAAGAACCTCTGCCAAGAGCAGCCATTTGAGTCAGAAACAGTCCCTGGCTGGCTCTATTGGGCAATCTCAGGCTCACTGGGGAAAGTCTACTGGTAAATATAATCACTCCCACTGGAAGGCCTTCTGATTTCAACCATGAAAGATTTTTCTTTGATCGCAAAAGCAACTATAAGATTCCTTTTTGAAATATGTTTAGAAGGAGCGAAAAAATAAGCTTATCTATAGCTATTTAAATTTACATAAGTCTTTTTAGTTATTCAGTTTTTGCATCTCCTGGCTGAGTGGATACAGAAGGAGAAGCCACAAGCTGCCACCCACACTCCCCACCTTTGTGAGCAAAGTAACAAAGATACCTTTGAGCACAATAAAGAATAGATAATCGGAAGTAGGAAGATCTTTTTCAAATCGGAAGGGGAACAAGAGATGGAGGAGGAGGAAAGAAGGAAGGGAAAAGGGATTAAGAAAAAGAGAGAAACCTAGGTGTGGTGGCCCACGCCTGTAGTCCCAGCACTTGGGAGGCTGAAGCAGGAGGATCTCCATGAATTCAAGGCCAGCCTGAAATGCATAGCAAGACCCTGTCCTCTATGAGAGAGAGAGAGAGAGAGAGAGAGAGAGAGAGAGAGAGAGAGAGAGAGAGAGAGAAATAGAGCTTTTCCAAATTGGGAAAAGAACAAGAGTTGAAGGGAGCTGGAAGGGATAGAAGGGAAAAAGGATGAGAAAAGAATTCTAATATATTCTGTATGTGTATCAATATCCCATGAAAATGTAATCTTTATGTACTACAAACATGTACTAATGAAAAAAAATATAAAAAGATGCCTTTTTGTGTCAAGGTACTGAGTAGTTAGCCTAGCCCAACTAATACTATGAGTGTATATCTGTGAGATACACTGCTTTTAGATCTAGAATCATTGGCC
The DNA here is from genome assembly GCF_053883595.1 of Heterocephalus glaber. Lineage (NCBI taxonomy): Eukaryota > Metazoa > Chordata > Mammalia > Rodentia > Bathyergidae > Heterocephalus > Heterocephalus glaber. The sequence continues at coordinate 19,544,525 of NW_028258369.1, read as the reverse complement.
ATTTAAATTTAGATGTTGGCAAATTGCCTTGTAATTTGTTTCAATGACTCATACTCCTATCAAGAGTTTTTGAGATTGTCTATTTCCTCATCAAGTATATTATCCAACTTTTAGATCCATAGCAATGTGAGAGTAAAAAGCTCCCTTGTGTTCAGCTTACATTTCTTTAATTAATGTGAGCGTAAGAATCTTTTCAAATATTTATACATTTTTTTCAATTTCTTTTTCTGTGAGCTGCTTGTAATTTGTCCATATTTTAGATTTTTCTTCATTTTAATTTGGAACAGAGCTTATATAGTAAGGAAATTAGCATTTAGTTTGTCAAATGTGGTATGTATGAATTTTTAGTTGTCACACAGAAGATAGTATTTTTTATGTAGTGAAATTTTGATCTTGTCTTTATGTTTTCTGGGTTGTGTTTTCCTAAAATATAAATATCCAGTTCTGTTTTCTTCTGATACAATCATAGTTTTGTTTTGTCTTGTTTTTTTTGGTACTGGGGATCGAACTCGGGTCCTTGCACTTGCACAGCAGGCGGCGACACCACTGAGCTAAATCCCTGGCCCCAAGTCGGTTTTTTTTTTTCATAGTTTTGTTTCTTATCTTCAAATATTGCATCCAATCAATCTATTTTGATGTAAGGAATAAGGTCAGAATCCAGTTTTTCCTCCCCAATGGTAGTCTCATTGCCTCAAACAATCCATATTTTCCCAGTAAGAAAAAAATAATACATATTTATTATGTAATTGATTATTGTATATATTTAGATTTATTTTGGAACTCGATTTTCTCCCAATGCTTGTGCAACAGTACAGTATCCTTTTAATTGCTTTAGTTTTATGGCATATTTTAATAAATACACAGGGATCATCTTTATTAGACTTCTTTATCAGATTTCCCCTGACTACCTTCCTATAATTATTTACTCAGATGATATTCAGACTAATTTCATGAAATTACTGAAAACATTGTTTTGGTACACTTATTTTAGAATCATATTCAGTTTATAGAAAACTGATGGCATAACTGAACCTTTATATTATTGATTCTTACTTGAGAAAAATATGTGTTTCATGTTTATTCCTAGCTGCTTATTATCCATTGTAGACCCCAAGGTCTGGGATTATAATTCTCTTGGATATTGTATTAGTTTCCTATCACTGCTAAAACAAATGGCCTTAAATTTATTGGCAAAACTCAACTCAAAATTATTATTTTACAGTTTGGAAGACAGAAGTCTAAAATGGGTCTCAGCGGGCTAAAGCCAAGGTGAGGGCAGGACCGTGTTCCTTTTTGGACACTCTAGGAGAGAATCTGTTCCTTTGACTTTTCCAGCTTTTGGTGACCACCCTCATTCCTTGGCTTGTGGCCCTCCTTCTCCATCTTCAAAGCCAACAACACTGCATCTCTCTGGCTGTACTTCCATAATCACATCCTTCTTGACTACAGCTGGGACAGTTACCCACTTTCAACTATGTGCCTGCATGATTAACTTGGATCCTCTCAGACAATCCAGGATAATCTCATCTCAAGGACCTTAATTCATCCCATTTGCACAGTTCCTTTTGGTGAGTTGGGTAACGCATTTACAGGCTCCAGGGATTAGGTTGTGGCTATCTTTAGGGGGGTATTATTCTGCAGACCACAGATACACTTAATTGTCATGTCCCTCTCTACTTTCACCAAACTTTACCAGAAAACTCTAATCCTAATTAGAAGAGATTTGGATTAACTAGAGCTAAGGCATTTAAAACACAAAAATGATGTGTTCTGTTTTAATAGTGTTGATTCACTAGAATGTTTATTTTGCACTGGAAATTTCAATCTACAAATCTCAAATGGACATTTGGCTGTCTGCAATCCTGCATCATTGCTGGTGCATTAGATCCCCTCTTGTCTGCTCCTTCTCTTTTCTCAACCTCCAAGACCTCTTTCCGTCCTCACTCCCAGTGTATGAAATTGCTTCCTATTTCACCAGAAATTCCATATGATCTCCCACCATCTTCTAACTCACTTGCATCTATGTCCATGTAACTCACGTCCAATTATAATTATAGCTCCATCAAAGGTCAAGCCCTTCTCTTTTGTCCTGGATCCCTCTGTGGTCCATCCCAGGAAACCATCCCAGTAACTCCCCTGCCCCATCTGCAGTTGTTCGTTCTCTCTAGTAAATCCTGGCAGCTGATGACTATGTTATATAGTAATATCATTAATCTGAGCCCCAGAAGCACCAGTCTCCAAGAAGCTAGTCATAAATAAGTCCATGTGGGCATCATGAAGGGATAAGCTTGATTGTTTCCCTTTTCATTATTTCCAGTCTTTCAAGGTATGATATTCTTTAGGCTCTAGGCTCTGATTGCTGCATTTATTTTTCCTGGAAAATTTTTCATGCAGTGAATCTGATATTATTCTAGAACCTCCACTTGGGAGTTTCCACAGGGACCAAGTGGCCACATCCGTCCCAAAGCTACTGTCATAGCACTTAGCACTAGCCACACATTCACAGGATCTTAGTAACTTCATGTCTATAATCCTGTGCACAAAACAATAGCTTTAGAAACGCTTGGGTGAGGTTTGGTTTTGCCACCCAGCCATACAATTCCTTCTCCTCTCCGTAAGTGAGAAAATTTACTTTGTAAGTCATTAGTCTCCATTTTGATAGAAAGTATGAAAATATCCTCTGTGCCTTGATGATATCTTCAAACATCTCAATAGCATGATTTTTTCTCTAGAGGTATGAGGAACCGCACAATTTCAGAAGTAAGCAATGGAGACAGAACCTTCAGCAGACAAGTTTTGTAAAATTACCTGTTTAGTAAAGGTTATTTTATGGACCCTTTAAACGTAGGGAAACATCAAATTAACTGGATTTAAAAGCCAAGCTACAAAGTTCCCTGATGGCTTATCTGATGCAGATCCAATCTAAGTTTCAAAACTTTTCGAAGTCATCATTCCCTCAATGATAAGCTGAATTTCCACAACCTTTCTTTTTGTTTTTGTAGTACTGGAGATTGAACTACATCCTCATTTCTTATGTGATTTTCAAACAGTGCCTCACTAAATTGTTCAGGCCGGCTTTGAACTTGTCATCCTCCTGCCTCCACCTTCTGAGTAATTGGGAATACAGGTGTGCACCATCACACCCTGCTAATATTTTTAATCTTTTATGAATGTAAAGAACGTCTATGTTCATGATGAAAGGGACAAAGGTCTAGCTGAATGGGTTGGGCATGCATGGACCATCTTGTGAGCTAAGTGGGAGGGGAGGGTAGGCCTCATCTCTACCCTACAATAAAACCCAAACCAGATAAGGTAACAGGCTCCGTCCTTGAAAGCAACAGTAACACAGCCTGACAGTTTTTACAACTCCCTTAGTGACTCCTCTTGCCTGTGCTGAGGGCCTCTCTGTGGGAGATTAGTGGGAAAAGACAACACATGGGTGGGGATTTCCTGTCTGAAGGAGCTGGCTGTGGTTGTGGAGGGAACAGAAGGTGACAAGAAAGCCAAAGGAGCAAGGCACCTGCCAGGGACATACACGCCTTGTCATCCCTAGGCCTCCCCTACCTCTCCCTTCCGAACTCTTTCGTGGTCCCCAGTAGACTCAGATTCCAGGCAAAGGGGGAACTATGGCTCTAAGACTCACCACCAACAAACAAATGTACTTAGTGTTTTTGTGTTACTCCTAGTCAAAGAACCAAGCGTCCTACTTCAGAGCCAAACTGCTCAACTTACCTGTGTGTATAGTAATGAAATGAATTCCCCAAGTTTGGTGCTCAGCATTCTTTCCTTTAGACACAGATAAGGGAGGTAAGGTTGTTCAATCTTGGCGCACAGGTACCTAGAGCTTGATAATTCTTGTCTGGGGGACTATCGTGTATAGTACGGCATTTAGAAGCACCCCTGGCCCTATCAACTAGATTGCAGTGGTACCCTTTCCCCAAGCTTCAACAACCAAATGTGTGGCCAGACATGGGCAGTTTTTCCCTGTGGCTAGGAGGTAAAATCATCACAGTTGAGAACCATACATCTATGTATGTATGTGTATATCCACATGTATGCACACATATGTGTCTCTATAACCATATATGTGTCTATGATTACTTGATGAGTAAATAAATGCTCATGAAGTATCTAGCTCTTCAAAGCTTGCTATCCTGCTTTCCTTTATGTTCCAAGCCCACTGGCCAATGTCACATTTTATGGGCCAATATACTCTGTTTGCGTAACATCACAGTTTTCCATTCTGCCTCAAATTAGTTAGATAGTAATACGAATATTAAAAGTGTCTTCATAAATGACAGGAAATTTTAGAGACAGGAATCAGGAGCTGCGCCAAAAGATCAGCCAGGCAGGTGTGCCCAGGCTCCAGGATCAGAGCAGTGAAGCAAAACCCAGGCACAAAGAGTAAAAGACTGGAGACAAAGGAGTTCATCTCTATACAATCAATCCCCGATGCTAAGTTTGCATAAGGTCAAATGACAAGTATAGCACAGTGGCATGGCATTCTTTCTACATGTTGATTTTGCAATCAAGTTGGGACAAACTCAGCTTTTCTTCCAACCCTTTGGGTTGCCCTTTCTGGAAGCCGTGTCTCATTGGTTTTGGTGAAGCTGTGAAGACCATTGCTCTCCTTTGGAATGCCATAAATTGACCTTGCATTTCAACAGATGTGTTAGCTGACATGCAAACTGTCCTGCTTGGACATGTCTTTCAAAATGGACATGAATGCCAGCCAACAACCAAAGTTGGAGTTTCCTTCCTGTGTTAATGGTAGGTGTGAGAAGAGTTTGCTGCTTACGGCTTTGGTAAAGCAGATGTTTGACTTGTAGTGTTCCCCAGCAGAAAGGCAGACAGAGCCTTACCTTTGGGAATGCTGATCTGGCAGCTCAGGTCACAGTCCTGCTGCAACTGACAAAAAGCCACTTCCTGCAGCCGAGCCCGCTCCAGCTCCGAGAGACTCTGGATGGGGACTGACCTCAGCCGCACGCTGCGGCCCGACATGCTGTTCCAGGTGAAATCACCCTGCAGGCCAAAGGAAACACATTAGCCTTTACACAGTTCACCTGTTTCTCACAAACTTCATCCTCTCTCTTAGTCAGCAACCAAGGCAAACACACTTCACCTTTGTGCTCCATAATTGGCGCTTGATTCCCAAAACCAAATCCTCTCAATTTGCCATGAATTTTCTCAGCCAGCCCCCAAATTCAAAATTTAAAGAAGCTACTGGGTCACACGATCTCCTTTGAGGATGCACATATAGACCAAAGAAAATGAAATCGATTGTGAAAAGATCCTACACATTACCTCCCTTTTAAAGGAACTATACGGAATGTTTAGTGGGAAAAACTATGTTGATTGGTATCATGCACGCTTTAGAAAGGGGTAAAATTGTGTTTGAGAGCCTCCCATGTGCCAGCAGTTGTGCCAGGAGCTTCACAGTAAATCCATCCAATGGCCTGATGAAGTAGGCCACATTTTACCCTATCTTATATAATATTCAACAGTACAATAGTATCATTTAAAATAATATATTGATGAATTACATCTACTATTATAAATTAATGTATACTAATTATAATATATGCTAATATAATCTCCCCTCGTGTCCATACTGGATTGGTTCCAGGACTCCTGCAGTTGTAAAAATATGCAGATGTTTAAGTCTTTTATTTAAAATAACAGCATTTACATATAAGCCATGTAAATCTTTCTGTATACTTTGAATCATCCCTGATTACTTTTAATTCCCAATATAATGTAAATACTCTGTAAATAGTTCTTATACTATATTGTTTAGGAATAATGACAAGAAAAATTCTGTATATGGTTAGCACAGATGCAATAATTTTTTATTTTGGAAAATATTTGATCGATGGTTAGTTGAATCTGTGGCTGTGGAACCCAAGGATATGTATAAGGAAGGCTGACTTTTACTTTAGCATGTAGTAAAGCATAATAATCAAAATACATACTTAATATTATAGCAATGCATCATTATAAGAATATAGATGATGAAACTGAGTCTTGGGAAGGTTAAGTTATTTTCCTCACATCATATAGCCTCAGCTAAGAATGTACAGCACTAAACTCCATGGTAAAATTTTAACCCTGCGTTTCTATTTAGAGCACTCTCAGGAGCTGTGTTAACTCTGATAAGTATGCGATCAGTAAGTACGCATATTTATAGAAACATTTGATGTTAAAATAGTCTACATCACAGAGTCAAAGCCAAGATTGCCACAACTGTAAGAGTGCACAAGAGTGTTGGGTCCCCTACCCCCCAGTGCACACAGTGACAAAGTGATGGCTTAAGGAAGAGCTCTTCAGCTCTTCACCATCCTCTGAAACCAGTGTCCTCTTACTGAAGTGACCTTCCTGCAAACCATAGGAACCATCCAGAGTGTCACATATTAGAAGAGACAGAATTCTTCAGCAATCAAGGAAAGTTATCAGGGGACGTCCAGAAAGGTGCTGGCCCACAATGGCACTTCTAGGGATTCCCTTTCATGAGTGCAACACTTACAGAATCTCTTAAAACTTCACCATCTTGAAGAAATCACTCACTGTAAAGAAGGAAGACAAAAAGACTGGCTCAGCCACTGTTAAGATACTGTATATTCCATACTGGTGGCAACTTCCTGCCTAGGATGTTCACTGCAAAGAGTAAACGGCACACTACACCAATTCTTTGACATTTCCCTCTCTTTATCTGGTATTTCATTTATTTCTTCAAAAAATGGGGATATTATACTCTAGGAGGAACAGAAAATGAGTAAGGTAAGGAAGAAGTATAAGATGTTAAATATGGATAACTGCTAGAGAGGAAAAACATCAGAGCAGGAGTAGAGGAAAAGGATGTGCAGCTTTAGATAGCGGTGCTGGGCCACAGTGAGTAAGGGCTAAAGGAAGTGAGGGCTGGTCTTGACATGCTTGAGTTTACATCCATGGACACTGCTGTACTAATGGGTGCCGAGGACTCAGGAAAGATGGTGTGCAAGGGGGTGTGGGAGAGAGGAGCCAGTGAGCAAATCTCAGCAAAATGAGTAGGGCGCAGGTACACTTGGTGAACTAAAGGAAATTCTCCCAAGGCGATGTATTTTGAAATTTTTCTTTCTTTGGTATAACTAGACTAAGCTCAAGTGAAAGCATTTAAGAGTTAGAGACTCAGGCCTCGTCTATGCTTGTCATTCACATTCTCTAAGCTTAGGATACCACAAGTTATGTTATTGGTGAGTTGCACTTTTTCTTCCAAATGAAAAGTCCCGGAGGAATTTGTGACTTAGATAAGAAATGTAGTGATCAAAAGGGGCCAACTGCTATTTGGAGTGTCAAGATACAGTTATGTAGTGGTTCCATAAAAACATGACCTGCAATGGACTCAATTATCTATAGCAGAGGTTGGCACTCTTTTTCTCTCAAGAGCCAGACAGTACATATTTTAGGCTTTATAGGCCATGTGGTCTCTGTCACAACTACTCAACTGTGCTTTGGGGCATAAAGGTAGCCACGAGTAATTTATAAATGAATGAGTGTGGCATATTTCAGCAAAGTCTTATTTTCAAAAGCAGATGGTAGGCTAGATTTGGCTGATGGGCTGTAGTTTGCTAAACTCTGAACTCTAGTTTACTACTGAAATAAAACAATTCCTAGAAGAAATATTTTGTTCTCATTTTCTAAACCTTCTAGGGTAATTAATTCAATCAATATATAATGAGCACCTATTCCATGCTGAGCACTGTAGTAGGCTTGGGATTATTAAGATGACAACACAGTCCTTTCTTTCAGAGAGTTTAATCTTCAAGTAGGAGGAACACAAGCAATCTGTAAAGTACACAGATTATGATATTAGAAATAACACCCAAAGCAATGGGTGTCTAGCAGACAGGGTTTGCCATCTGTCTGGAGATCAAGGAAGGCTTTACAGACAAGGTAGTGTTTCAAAGGAGACATGAAAAATTGACTCTGAGGGATGAGGGTTTGTCTAGAAAAAAAAATACAACTTTGGGGAAAACAGCAGGGGCTAAGGCATGTGAGTTGGCTAATGCAGAACTCAGAAGGGCAGAAGGCAGGAAAGAGCAGGGAATAAAGGTAACCTAAAATCAGGGCCAGGTCCTGTAGAGCCTCCTCTGCAGCCAATGTGAAGTAAATTCAATTTTCCTCCACCATGATGGCTAGTCATTCATAAACCTTGGGTAAGAGAAGAACATGATCAGATTTGCAAATGGGAGGGATGACTGCAAATCTGTTTCTTAAGGAATTGGAGGAGAGAGTGTGTCAAGGATGCAGAGGTAAGAAAAGATGATGGGCTAGGTGCTATGCTGAGCCAACTTTACACAGATATTTCCATGAGCCAACAAACCAGTATGCAAGGGTAGAAAATAAATGTGATAATATATGATCCCGAGAAGAGCTACTCCCTGCCCACTCATCAGATCTAGTAGAAGTAAGTTATGAGCCCAAAGGTCAATGTCACCACAAAGTGACAAACAAATGTCCACTAAAACTACAAAAACCTATCAGCACAGCCTAGGACAGGGATGGCGAACCTTTTAGAGCCGAGTGCCCAAACTGCAACCCCAAACCCACTTATTTATCACAAAGAGCCAACACTGCAGTTAAACCTGAAGACTGAAGTTTTAATTTAGAAAAAAACAACTCATACATTATCATCTTTTGTCTTAAAAGAAAACCAACAACACACGTGCCACAGGTTCACCACCCCTGGCCTAGGACATGTTTATGGCTATTTCTCAGTGCTGAAAATTCAAGTTCAAGTTCAGCATTTCTCTGCGGTGACTGTTTCTTTTATAAATGGATGACTCATTTTAAGGCCCCCAATCTGGTCTTTTGAGTGTCATCATATTTTTTTAAGGATTGAAAATTGACAATTTCAAATTTGGTTCAATTTTGTAAACGGAAGTAAAATTGAAACTGACCCAGTGGTTCTGTATAGACTAACAACTTGAAAGTTGTAAAAATATTATTTTATTCTGAGTTACTACAGGAGTGACAACATTAATAAAAGGTAGTGCATGTGATAAAAAGGATACGTAGCACAGCTGTTCTGGGGGTGGGTAATGTTGCCCCAAGGAGCCATTAGGCAAAGTCGAGAGATATTTTCACTTGTCACAGCTGGAGGGGATGGAAATGTGTTTGTGTTACCGGCACCTAGAGGGTGGAGACTTGTGACTATGAAAATAATTCTACAAGGCACAAGACAGCTCCGCATAATAAATATCTGGCTCAAAATATCAATAGTGCAGAGATGGAGAAACTCTAATATAGGTAAGTTAGGTCTACTGACAGGCTCAAATTACAGAGAATCCCCTAAAAAGATGCTGTCAGGAAATATTACCATTTAAACATTTTGTTGATCATCAAAGGCATGAACTACATATTCTTATGCATATTATGCACTTTCTGCATATTATGCATATAAACAGAATCCTAGTGCTTATTTTGAACAGATTTAAGAAGCACAAACACCACAAACCAGTGTAAAAGAAGCAACACAAAAGTCTGAATACAACAGAATCTGAATTAACTGGAGAACAACTCACCAACAATATTCACTAAAGAGATTTCCTTCTCACTGGAAGTACATGTCTCCACATTTAGAAAACAAAAGAAAAGGAGAAGCGAGAGACAACCCCAAACCCCAACAATCTAATATCCATGGTTTATTCAGAAAGGTCATTCTCTTGAGTTTTGCTGCATCTTTACAAATGAACTTGATTTTCCCATGAAATATAGTTGATTGAAATAATTTGCATTTTGGTCGACACCGCATTGTTTTCTGATGTGCTGGGGGCCAGTCTCTAATTGCAGCACCTCTTTAGCTTCATCCAACTACAAACTCTCCAGGACCTAGGGAGCTAGCAACGGGCAATGTGGGCTGCTCAAAATGTAGTCTGCAGACCCAGGGGGTTGTAATCACCTTGGGCAGATGATGGTTGCTAAACACGCAGGTTCTTGGGCCCTAGACATATTGGGGGAATTATTGTAACAAGGCATAGGATCAAAGCACCTCCATCATGAGGTGGCAACCCCAGATGATTATTATTTTTGCACAATGAAGGCTGAGACCCGCTGGGGTGATGGGGAAGATTTGGTTTCAAGATGTGAACTCTGGCAAGATTCAGAACATCTGTGAGCCTCTGCTTTCTCATTAGTAGAGGAGTGAAAAGCAAAACTCTCAGGTGTGCAGGGATTACACAAGACAATGCAAATTAATTTCTTGTAGAGGGGTTATTAGCTCTGACAAGCAGTGAATAAGTGATACTTTAAGTTATAATTAATATTAATCATCATCACTCTAAATTTGCATCTCCATCTTAAGTCTGGCAGTTTTAATGACACCAAAAACTCTTAAGCAATGTGTGCTGAATTCATGAATAAATGGTTCCACTATGCGTAAGACAGTTTGTTTTTTTTTAACGTGCCAGCTGCATTGTGGTTCCCTAAAGTGTGAGAAGCATTGAAAAAAGAGGCAAGGTGAATAGGTTATGGCCTGAAATATGGTTTACCATTCAGATCAAATACGCCAGGGGCTAAATGTTTTTCGGTTGTTTCTAAACATGGCCAGCTGTCATTTATTAGTAGTTAGTAAAGCCAAGTTTCCCAGATAATCAAAATGTGTTGCTGAAGCATGGTATAAATGTAAATACCAAGCTTACAACTGACATTTCTCAAAGGAGTGCCTTGTTCTTTAGAACTCCAAAATAAACACATCATAGTGACAAAGAACTCCCTTTATGAGCTTCCAAGGAAAGCCCAGAGTATTTTTGTGGTTGTCACACCCCTGGTTGGACTCTTAAAAGACATTATTCCTTTACAAACTCAATAGAGTAACATTTGCTAACTCTTCCTCTCTTGAGTCTTCAGCTATTCTCCAATAAGTCTTTCTTTTGGGAGGATTTGTTTTATTTATTTATTCTGGCCTGTGTGTGTGTGTGTGTGTGTGTGTGTGTGTGTGTGTGTGTGTGTGTCTAGTTTTCTAAGACAGGGTGCTGCTGAGTAGTTCAGGGTGGCCTTGAACTCATGTAGCCCAGGCTGGCTTCAAATCTGTGACAATCCTCCTGCCTCTGCCTCCCAAGTGTAGGCCCAGGAATAGCCTGGTTTTTATAAGCAGGAATGTTTTCTTTTCTTTTTAAATATGAATTTTATAAAACTATGAACGTTGGTAAGAATGGTAGTCCATCTTTACCTTTTACCTCGGCATATTAGCTATTTATTTCTACATGAGGAGTGTCCCGATATGTCACAATAACATGCTGCATATCCCATCTAGCTTGTCCAACAAATACTTAATGTGCACTTGATACAGGACCGGCACTCTTGTACATCCTTGAGACTCATTAGTGAACAAAACAGTGAGTCCTGCCCTCAATGAACTTCCAGACTAGTGGAGGGAAACAGATAAGAAATATACACCATGAATGAGTAATCTACATGGCAGGTTCCAAGGTGATGAGTGCTAGAGAGGCAGTGCAGGGTGGGAGGAATCAGGAGTGTTGGGAGGGCTGCCAGAGCAGCCTTGCTGAGAACATGGTATTTGAGCCAACCCTTAAGGAAGTAAGGGAATGAGCCAGGCTGATTTCAGGAGCTGAGCATCCCAGGCAGAGACTGGCTGACTCAGAGCAGCAAGGGGCAATGGCTCAAAGGAAGGGCTACCTGCCTTTGGACTCCAGTTCTCCCACTTGCTGGTCACGTGGCTTTCTAGTAAGCTACTCACATTCCCATCCCTCACCTTCCTCATCTACGAAATGGGAATGATAATCATTCTGCTGATACCAGCTGCTGTGTCTGTGAGCCAAATCTTGCCCACGATTGCTTTCGTAAGTCAAGTTTTATGGAAGCACAGCCACTCATTCATTCAGGTATCGTCTGCAGCAGCTTTCACGCTACAATGGCAAAGCGCAGTAGAAGCAACAGAGACTGCCTGGCCCCTAAAGCTGAAAATATTTACTATCTGGCCATTAATAGAAGCTTGCTGACCACCGGACTAGAAGAAAAGCAAAAGCACACTTATGATTAAGACATGCTTTTTGAGCCAGGTGTGGTGTCACATACTTCTAATTCTAGAACTGGGGGCAGCTCATGCAGGCAGATCACAAGATCAAGCTCAGTATGGGCAACTTAGTGACTTAGTGAGATCCTGTCCCAAAATAAAAAATGAAAAAAGGGCCAAGGATGAAGGTTAATGTGAAGGCCCTGAGTATCACACATACACCAAAAAAAGGGTTTGCTTTTTGTATCAATAATTTCCTCCTCTCAACATTTTGTTTCCTTAAGAAATATCTCAAAGAACCTGTAAAGAAATCATATAATATGGTAATAATTTGGAATACTGGAAAGTATGTAAATGCTAGGGTAAAATAGAAGCAGTCATCTGCAAATGTCTGGTTCACCTGAATCATTAATAAGCCAATGCTGTGCTAACTAACACCATCCAAAAAAACAAATGCCACTTACATCTTGTTTCTAGTGGAAAGAACCTCTCCACTGGTTATCACATCACAATCACATATTCGAAGTTCCCAAGGGCCAAAACATCAGAACAAAAGGCCATTGTATTTCTGCATCTCCTCAGGTGAATTGTGGGCTTTTCCACCAGATATAGACTTAATTCTTAGCTTTAAGCTTTGCTCAAATCTTGGATGGGAAGGAGGGTAAAGACCCTGCACGGATCCCAGGGCTGCAGAGAGCAGAACCACTTCGTTGCATTAGAAAAATCTCAATGACAGGCCAGCTTTTGACAGTTTTGCATGTCTTTCTTTAGTTACACTTAGTTTACTGAAATTAGAGCAACAGACCTCCAGAGACTGGATAGACTTTGAAAATATTGATTATATTTACAGATGGTCCAACTCTCTGCCAGTCACCATTCTAAGCCTTTGATGTATACATTGTCGCATTTAATTAATACAAGAACCTCAGGGATGATGTCACCATCATTATCCCCATGTTTCAGATGAAAATACTGAGGCACAGAGCTTAAGTAAGCTTGCCAAGATCACACACCAAGTGGCAAAGCTAGGATTTGAAGCCAGACTTCAGGCTCTGGAATTTAGACTCACACCCACTACAATATGACATTTTATAATTTCTCATGATTAGCCAGTCCAAACTCCTAACTTTACAAATTAGCGAAGCTACTGCTTTAAGTGAAGTGACTCCTGCAGTAGCAGAGTAGATCTGGGACACAAAGGTCAAGTTCCACCTCTTTCCACCGTGAAGCCTTTTCATTTCAAAGACTCTATAGTAAGGCAAACCAGACAGTGTTTAAAAATCCAGAAGCTTCAAGTTTTCATTTTTGTAAAACAGAGCACATCAGATTTGTTATTAGCTTTATCTAATATCCATGTTTTTCTCCAAACCCCATTTTCCTTGTGGCTACCACAACTAAAATGATGCACCACGGTAAAGCACTTGAGAGGGGGAGATAAGTCACCTATCAGACCTCAAAACAGCCTGCGCCTGAATCATCTGCAGAAATCAGCCCAATTAAGCTGTTCCATTTAATCACAGCAGACTCCTTCCTGCACGCGTTTGCTCATTTCAAGCCGCTTCAGCATCATCAATCAATCTGAAACTAAAGGGCCCATCAATCTCTATTGGCACCAAGAGTTTTTAGCTACCACACATCTCAGATGCTGATAGATCCAATTTTCCTCCTAAATCACAAAATGGATGTGACACAATCACACAAGTTTATCATAATACTCTTTAGGAAAAGAACAGTAAATACAAATATTGATATTGCTTACCCATGAATTGTGCTCACCGCATCTCTGCTGTTCTCTCTAATCTAACAAAACTAAGCTGGGAGTAGGAACTTGATTCTGTTTTTAAAAATCAGTTTTTTGATGAAAAATGCATCCTGAATCAGCAGATCATATCGAGTGCTGGGGAAATGAGCCAGCTGGCATAGCTGTGACTCCCACTATACCTTTTGTTGCCAGAGACATCGGCTACTGTGAATCTTGGGACCAAAAACATACTATCTTTTTATGGAACCACTGGGAAGTTCCTGTCTCTTCAGAACGGAGGCAGACTGTGTCACTGACGGAGTGAGTGAGAGACAGAAAGAGAGAAGGAAGGGGAGAGAGCGTGTGTGCGTATGCTGGGGAGGAAGGGGAGGGCAGGGACCAAGAAATGAAAATAAATTGAAATTGGACTTCCTGCTTCTTGTTTTAATAAGACTATTTTGAAAAAAATCCTGGAGTTAGGAAAGGATTCCTCTAAAAAATATTGCCTTTTGCACAGGGATCTACAAACAGTAATTGGATTGTAACTGCAAACTGTCCTTATTAGGAATCAACCAAAGAATGTTGGAAGCCTCTGGTAAAATCCCTGAGAGCATGATGAAGCACATAGGATGCTTTCTTTGTTTAGGAAAAATTCTCGGTCCTTAAATTACATTTTAAAATCCCCGATTTCTTCCACACACATTAAAAAGCAACAAGGTTTTATTCTCTTTTACTCTGAAGCATAACACACGCTCTCAATTTTATGGTCTTTCTAGAACAATAGTCTGGAGAAATTGTTCATTTCCCGAACAGAGGGTGTGGAGTTCAGAGTGACCGTGTTTAAGCTGGTGCAGGTGGATGTGGGGGCTCAGGGGTGTGATCCATGAAGAGCAGGGGGAAAAGTGAAGACTGAAAACATATCCCAGTGACTAAGTACCTTGATCTCTCTGTATTTCACGTGGCACAGAAACAAACACAACACAAAAAGATATCTTTGTTTCCCGGTTGATATGAAGTTATAGTTCATTCTCTCATGGGTCTCAAGTGTATTCCAACAAAAGAGTCACTGTGATTATAATTGACAAGCTGAGAAATGATTTCATGGAAGATCTTACTGACTGAAATTGAAGGAGTCAGTATGGTTTTACTAGGATTCTGCGAGGTTAAATCATGTAAGCCACACATAGCCTCTGCTGCTGCTGGTATTTATTTAGCACAAGGAAGGAATTTAAAAACAGTAAAATGTGTCAGATGGTTTTCTTTACTAGAATGATTAAACTTAAACAGAAAACCAGAGTAAAAGCTACCTGTTACTACATACACTTCCACTTCCACTACCCCCAAATCTCAGATGCTGAAAATTATTTATAATTCCAGCAGGCAGTCAATATGATTTATATAATTCTGGATATTTATCTGTAAAAGTTGGACCCTCATTTAAAGTTATTTAATATATTATTTTACATGAAACTGATAACTGTGTTATTCATCTTTAATTGTCAGGCAAATGATCTGTTTTGTTTTGTCTTTTTGTGGTACTGAGAATTGAACTCAGGGCATTTGCAGTAAACTATACACCCAGCCCTTTTTACTTTTTATTTAATTTTTTTTTTTCGTTTTTAAAAAGGATCTCACTAAGTCACTAAATTGGCCACACTGGGCTCAAACTTGTGATTCTCCTGTCCCAGGCAAATGATCTTTTAAATTATAAATAGGTGCCAACAATGTGTAATTCTGATTCAGTGCTTACTGTCAAACATTGTTTTAAGCATTTTACAGGCACTGAGTCATTTCATGGTCAAAAGAATTCTAAGAAGTAAGTTACATTATGATCTCCATATTATAAATGAGGAAAGTTCAGAGAGGTTAAGCAACTTGCCCAAAGATTCACAGCTTTAAGTAATGCAGCTGTGTTCTCATACAGCTTACAAATTAACTGGAAAATAAAGCCATAGTCCTTAGCTCTAATAGATATCATGTTATAAGTGCCCAACAAGAAAGAAACAGCAATTAAATAAGAACAATTACCTAAGACTGGAGTGGTCCATTAAACCAATTATTTGCTAGAGACATACATTGTCAGGTCACTTTCATAAGAAGGTGACTATTTCTTTAAGTAAATAATCTCAACTTCAAAATACAGTGTCCTGTGAAGTTCCTTCTCTGTTTTAAGACTAACCAAGTCAGGCTTCCAGAGGAAATGCAGAAATAATGGGGAAGTTGTGTATTAGGCATTTTTACTTTTTGGAAAAACATAGTTAAGCCAGAAAAACAAAGAGTAAAAATAAGGAATCCTGTTTAAGATTTAAATATCAACCCTTTAAGTAGAACCAATAAGAGGCCAAAGAGTCACCCAAACAGCCTTGGAAATAAATACCAGGAAGCAATTAAGAGTTCCAATCTGTGGAAGAGTTTTGCTAACAAGAAAAAGTACTCAGAACACAAAAGTCATTTTCTAGCCATTTAACCCTTCATAGCCTAGGATACTACCAAATAATTTACAATGCAGACTGTACACCATTAAGCATCAACTCCACCTGCTTCTAGGCTTTTATCGTGCATCATTTTGGCTTATACCATCAACAGAATGTGGCAGAAGGTAGTGAAATCCTGCCACATTCCACTGATGGTCTAAACCCTGGTGACATCCATTGTCACATTCCTAAATCCGTTGAGTCACTGAGGCATAAATCTAGTTACTGTGTTGTGGAGACCATGTAGAGAAACATGTAAAACCGCCACCTGAGAATGAGAAAAGCTTAGTTGTCTCAATGTCTCAGCTGAACCCAGTCACAGCCAGCCTCCCAGCTGAACGGTCTCATGGAAGAGCACTGGCAGAACCAACAGAAGAGCCAATGCTTGTTAAGCCATTAAGGTTTGGAATGGTTTGTTCCACAGCCCGAGGTAACTGAATCAATATCTTCTTATGTCAAAGATGGCAGAAAAACAGAAAGAAGCAGTCTAGGTCCTCGAATCTTTCTTGTAGCCCAGGTGTTCCATCAGTGCGAATACTCTGACAACATGAATGAGAAATAAACTTGTATTGTGAGACTTGGGGTGGAGGCACTAATCTCACCTTCTTTACTTTCCTATGTATGCACAAGTAACAAATCTAAACAGTCTGAATCTGGAGCCTTCCTAGACTTCTCTCTATGGGACGTTATGGTGGCTCATTCCTGAGAGCAGCCAATCTACTGGATGGTAAAATAAAAATTGTTCTGTAAATATCATTTTGTAGAGCATTAAAAAGTCTTGAATGAAAAAATAGATGAAAATATTTTAATGACATCCTTCAGGTTTTAAATAATATATAATCAATTTTTAGAAATATGTAATGGTTTTATGTTTCAGGATGAGGATTGGATCTCATAAAATGGTGCAGTGATATTTTATTTAGGTCATAGTCATTACTGATAAACCTTTCTTTGGTCTGATAAACCTCTTTCGACAGATCCTTCAGATCCTTGATAGGGTTCCTCAATTTTTCTAATAAGTCTGGATCCCCAGAAAGTCAGCCCCAATATTGTGCTTGGAGAAATGCCTTGGGTAGAGAGGGAGAAATTTGCATTTTGTTTTATGTGTCTGAGAGGGCGGACCTAGCACAAACGTCATCTGTTCCTTCTTGGTTCTCACTGAGCACCCTCGATATGATGTCACAGGTTCTCATAAGCTGCAGAGAATGGCATTTCTTTTGCAGCTGTTCTTTCTAACCCTGTAGCAAGGAATGCTGAGCTATAAGGTCAGATTCTGAAGGTTTGTCCTAATATGGAAGCTCAAGGAGAGGGCACTCATTATGGGTAAGATATCCTGTGAACTCTTTGCAGAGTATGTCATTTATCCTGATACAAACAGATTCATTGCTTGCTAAACAAAAGAGTGGATTTCACTACAAGATTATCTAAAAGATACAGGGATGCCAAAGTAATGTTACTCCAAATTGGAGAACCCAATCCCAAATCAGATAGTCAAAAATCAGCAGAAAATAAAAGAAGCCCTAAGGATAGATGAATATCATATTTAGGAGACAGAAAACTCCATACTGAAAATTCTTAGGCAAAACAAAGTAAGCAACAGCAACAAAAAATGCCTTGGTGAATTATTTTACACTTTCTCATTTCAATGTTACATTTGATGACATTTTATTTCATCAGTTGCACTTAACCTTTTGCAAAATGTCACCTCTCAGTAGATTTCTTCTCTAATGAGAAAGGAAAGCAATTTCCTCAAAATTACATGAAACTTAACAGACTCTCGACTTTAATGAATAAATTTTGAGTATCACCAAATGTATGGACTTGTCATCTTGCATATGTTGCCTAAAGTGTGAGCCTTGGACAATAGCTACTTAGTTTCAGTTTAAGATAATTTATTTTATAAAGATCTCTTAATATGTGATTTAAAATCAAGGTGAATTGTACCTCTTTATTCAAAGCAAGAAAGGCAATTTATGCATTTTCTTTTGAAGGCTGGTAGTTAACTTATCCAAACTGAGCAAATGAGCAAGCAAGCTGCTTTAAATGAAAAATATATGTGGTTACATTTGTAGACTCCAGAAAAAGTTCAGCTTTAATAATATTTTTGGAAAAACCTTCAAAAGCAAAATTAGTTCAGCTACAAGTGAAGATATATTTTAGAACCATGTGTAGAAGGATAGCCATTCTTTTACCTCCTTGTACATCAGAATAACTTGGTGTGGTTTTCAGACATAGTCATGGCCATATCTCCTCTCCGCATCCTCTGAAACAGTGTGGTCCAATAGACCTTTCTATGTTTAAGGAAAGTTTCGTACCTGTACTACCCCATATAGTGGCGAGTAGCCACCCATAGTTAGTGTGCATTTGAGACATGTCTAGTGAAACTGAAAAATTGATTTTTTTTCCCATTAAGTTTATTGGTACATTTTCGGTATAAAATACAGTTACATTCATCATTGGGATCTTGTACCTTCACATGAGTCTCTTGGTTCTTATTTTTCTCCCCATTCCCCTGCCCTCCCTTCACCCCCTCCACCCTTCCCTATTTGCAAAGATTTCGTTTCTATTTTTTTCCTTTTCTCATATTTTTTCTTTTCCCCTACCCCTCCCAATTCCCCTGCTCCTTTAGACCTTTTCTTCCTGTTACACAATATCAATTATACATTTTTAAAATTACAATATTAAGATCTAGGAGACATTACCACAGATTTTACAGAGTTTAAAAGAATATAGAAAGCATATTTCAAAAATCTGTTTTGAAATAAATTTGACAACTTCTAAGAAGTAACTTAGAGGACAAATTAATGAAACTAACTCTGGAGGAAATATAAAATTTGAATAGCACCTATTAAAGAAAGTATATTCCCAGCTTGAAAACCTACCTATATGACAACAACAGGCTCATATACATTTTAACTGATAAATTATATCAAACAATTAAAGCAGAAAAAAGAAGGAACGCTTCTCCCCTCATTTTAGGAAATCAACATTGTGCTAATCCTAAAACTGGATAAAGATAATAGAAGAAAAAAGTATGAACATAGAGAGAAATTTGTTTAAGAAAACAAACTACTAGAAGTCAGATCTGGCAGGATGTAGAAAGTGGTTTTGTTATAGGGATGGCAGTGTTGGTTCAGCATTGGAAGATCCACCCCCAAAAGTCATCATTTTAACAGAGGAAAGGAGAAAGCCATATGACCCTGTCACTAGTTGGAGAAAGTGTATTGGACTAAATTCTACAGCTGTTCATGGTAAAAGCTATCAGGAGACTAGAAGTAGAACAGAACCTTCTCAACAAGTCAAAGACATGTACTCCATACTTCCAACGAAAACTCCTTCTGTGAATGGAGACGATACAATGCTTTTTCCCTAAAGTGGGGAACAAGGGCATATATGCCTACTCTTCATCTGTCCATTAGACTCTGAAACATAGGTCTAAACCAAAATAGTCTGGCAATAAAATGACATAACTAGGATAGGATTGGCATGGCAGAAGCAAAATCTTTATATGTAGATGAAATGATCATCTACAGAGAAAACACTAAGAAATCTCTAGGAGCCCCTAGAACTTGTACTTGAATTTAGCAGGATTAGAAAACACAAGGTATATATAAAAATTCAGGTCTGTGTATACTTGCTATAAATGAAGAATTGGATATTGGAATTTAAAAGTTATGTAGGAGTACAAAGGACCCAGAAAAGTTTAAAAAAAAAGTGTTGGAAGATGTTTAGTACCTAATTTTAAGACTTCTTCTAAAGCTACAGTAATCAAGGCAGTGTTGGTGTAAGGAAAGACATATAGATCATTGGAATAAAACAGAGAATCTAGAAATAGAACCACACATATATGGTCCACTGAGTTTTGAAAGATTATTTCACATTAGCATTTTATAGAATATAAACTCAATTCAAGAGCCGAGGAAGAGATAGTGTTTTCAGCAAATGGCACTAGAACACCTGGTATCCGTATATAAAAAATTAACCTCAACTCTTTATTTCCATACATGAAAATAACTTGAAGGGATCTATGAACCTAAATATGAAAGCCTAAAAGTATAAAACTTTAAGGAGAAATTATAAGGGAAAATGTTTATGAATTCAGGGTAGACATGAACTAGCTAGGATACAAAAGACATGATGTATAAAAGAAAAAAATTGATAAATAAGATTCCATCAAACTTTAGAACTTTAAATGACATCATTAAATGAAAAGTAGTCCTTAAACAGACCATATTTACAATGCATATAACCCATGACCAGAATGTACAAAGAATTCTTAGAGCTCGTTAATAGACAACCGAATTAAAAAGTAGACATAAGAAGATGATAAATAGCCAGTATAGCACAAGGAAATGCATGCAACTCTAGAATCCGAAAAATACTAATCATGAACAATAACAAGATTGAATTATATGCTCATTAGGGAGATGAAGTTAAAAGTTTTAAAAGCCTTGTCATGACTTTTTCTTTTTGTTGGATTCTCCCCCCTTTGCTTTTAATTTGTCACGCCCAGTAGATTCATTCTGCTGGGTTTCCTGGGGTTGTGGTCCTCATTGTCTTTTCCTAGGGTATTGTCTACAATTTTTTGGAGTGCCGGTTTGGTATTCATGAAGTTCCTGAGGTGCTCTTTATCATGAAAGTATCTTATTTCTCCATCAATTTCGAAAGATAGTTTTGCAGGGTACATCAATCTGGTTTGGAGGCTGTTTTCCTTTAGGGCTTGAAATACATCACTCCAAGCTCTTCTTGCCTTGAGGGTTTGCATTGAGAAGTCTGCTGTGATTCTGATGGGCTTTCCTTTGTATGTGATTTGTTTCTTTTCTCTCTCTGCTTGTAGAATTTTTTTCTTCTGTTGTATTTCTGGGATCCTAACTATTATATGCCTATGTGTAGATTTTTTTTGATCAAGGCTAGCTGGAGTCCCATATGCCTCACTTATCTGTATGTCAAGTTCTTTTCCCCTGCTTGGGAGGTTTTCTGCCATCACTTCTGTGAAGAGTTTTTTTTTTATGTCATCTGCACTCTCTCCTCTTTCTTCATTGACTTTGATCACTCTTATGTTATTCTTCTTTGTATCGTCTGGCAGCTGCTGGATTGATTTCTCATGTTCCTTTAAAATTTTAAAGCAATTTTTGTTTTCCTGGTCACTAATTGCAATCTTTTTTTCTTCTATATGTGAAATTCTATCCTCACATTGGTTCATTCTGCTGTGCAGACTTTCGATGGAGTTTTTAATCTCCTAGAAATCTGTTTGCATCTGTTTTATGGATTCCATTTGTTTCCTATGTTGGGATTCCATCATGTTCCTCAGCTCTATTTTTTTAATCTGTATCCTCTCTAGATTTATTAATCATGTCTTGCACTATCAACACAATCTTTGCTGTTATCTGAGTAATTATTTCTGATTTCATTTTTCCCAGATCCTCTTTTGTTGCCAGTTCAGAGTCCAGTTAGTTGAGTATCAGATTGTTCCATCTCATTTCCCTTTGGGGTCGCTGTAGGTGATCCAGAAGTCTGTTTCTGAGGCTTGTTTACATGTCTTCTCATTTCCATGATGGGGCGGGTGTGCTTCTGGTGCCTGTGTGGCTCACCTTCTCTGCCCTAGGAGCTTGGGATGGTGGCGGGGGGAGCTTCCTTTCAGGTGATGGGCCCGGCTCAGCTTCTCTGCCCTAGGAGTGTGGGATGGTGGCGGGGGAGCTTCCTTCCAGGTGTTGGGACTGGTTCACCTTCTCTGCCCTAGGAGCCCTAGTCCTTCTGCCCTCTCCTGCTCCTCCATCACTTCCACGTGGACCTCATCAGCCTTCGCTGCCCATTTCTTCTTCTTCCAAAAAATTGAATTTTTAACTTTATTTAATCCTAATTGACTTAAATAGACACAGGTGGCTTATGGCCACTGCATTGAACAGTGCAGGTATAGATCAAACGAAATAGACACACAAAGAATATAACATGCTCTCGCCTTGATGCTCTGATTCTCCTGCATCAACTTTCTCTTCCACAAGCAGAAGAAATCAAACCTAATAATTTTACTGATTAAGAAGTTGAACCCCTAAGCTCATACACCCAAAATATGAAATGGGTTTTCACTTGTACAGGCTTGGTCCAGACGGTACTTTTCACAAGTTTTGCTGTAGATGTGATGGGGAATATTTCTATGGTTAAAAAAAAATTAAGCAGCTGCTACTCATTTCTCATTTGCTCCTTTTGTGGCAGTTTCATATGAATGGGATGCAGTGTCATAGCATACTTGTTGCAGAGAGAGCTCTCTGGTCTGGCTACCTGGGTTTGAATTGCAGCCCAATCTTTAGCCAGCCATGTAAGTATCCAACCATTCTGAGCTTCAGGTACTTGCTCTATAAAGTGGACATAAAAAGTCTTGTGGGGAGCATTAAGAATGCATATAATATACATGATAAATGAAACATGCTCCATATTCTCTTTTATCCAGATCTCCTCTAAACATATACACATGCCCGCATGCATGTGTGCACACACACACACCATTTTGGTGAGCAAGGGAAAAAGTAGGGTAAACTCTTAGGGAGGGAAGTCATAGAATCCATAAAAGCATTTTATAAGCATATAATTAATTAATGTGGCTATGTGAAGACCATTTAAAAGCTGGTTTTAAAGAAAAATAAATTATATGGTAATATTATTTGTTAAAAAACATTGTATTTGTTTATTTTAATGAGTCTTCATTTTTATTGGCTATCATACCACCAGTTAAAATTAATAGGATATGGAAGTATATGCTATAAACATGGCTAAATGTCATTTTATTCATAAAAATAGTAAGACTCAGAATTTAGTGATATGAACATAAAGGAATACTTCCCAATATTCAGGCATATGATCACTTTGTTGGGCTTTTGGTAATTCCAACTGTTGTCACCTAACCTGTTTCCATGTCATTTTCACTCATGGGTACTATTGATTTGTGCATGTTCACATTCTCACACTGAATTTTGTTCCCTTCCTCTTTATTAAAATCCACCTATGTGTAGAATTCTTTAATGTAAGAAGCTATAAAATTGCCACCCATTAAGACTCTGAGAACTTGAAGTCAACACAACTATTAATGGTGCATGGTGAGGGGTTGCTCATCAGTGGCTCACAGCAAGGATAAAATAAGCTGAAAGCTATGCCCACTCCCAGGGAATTGAGGTCTGTTGGTGGGGGGAAATGAACATCTCTTGTGGATATAACATGTACCCACCATTATTCCAAATCTGTACTGGGCACTTTCTGCTTTAATCATTGAACAATCTTATGATGTGTGGCCTATTAATAGTCTCATTTTACACATGAAGAAATCAAAGCACAGGGAGGTCAAATAACTTGTCCAAGGACACAGACTGCAAGAAGTATGAGTAGGATTCAAACTCAGGGATCCTTCCCAGGAGCTTGAGGTCTTAACCACTATCCTAAGGTCCTTTCCCAGACTTTCCTCCTCCACTCAAGAAGGTTCTCCAGATCAAGTCTGAGTGTGAGATAGTCCTAGGTTCACCTCAAATCCTCTCTCATTTAATTTTCTTATGAAGTAAAATTCTAAAGTTTGCAAATTATTTATTATCAGTAATAGATTACTTTTAACACATGGATTGAGGCATGCCTTGAACTTGAGGTGGCAACTGTTGATTAGGGTCAGGGTTGGTAAGCTGCAGCCCTGCCCATATTCAGCACAATGCTTGTTTTTGTAAATCAAGTTTTGTTGGAATACACCCACATCCACTCATTTCTGTATTGTCTATGGCTGCTTTCCCAATACAACAGCAGAATTGAGTATGCAACAGAGGCTGTATGACATGCAAAGCCTAAAATATTTCCTATCTGATTTTTATAGAAAAAGTTTGCCAGCCCCAGATCTGGCCCCCTAAAAAGAAATCACCAGACAAGTGACAGAAGAGATGACAGTGTTCACATTCCATGGAGTATTTCACTATTTCAAAGAGCAAAGGAATCACATATTTTAAAAAGTATTATTTGAATACCCATGCATGTATGAGCAGATGGGTCCATGGCAATTGCTAAATAGCTCATTTTCTTTGATATATATATATATATATATATATATATATATAGAGAGAGAGAGAGAGAGAGAGAGAGAGAGGGAGAGAGAGAGAGACAAAGATCAGGAAAAAAGCGAAGGCAATAGCATGGATTTCAGTATTTCATAGGACGTTCTTATTAGAAACCCACATTTCTTCGAATTATTCTTAAAAGAAAAGGTACTTGAAAGAAAAGATACTCATATAGAGTGGTGCCTATCAAATCCACTATGACTAACCAGAAGAACAACAGATACTGCAGCTTTATATTGATATTAAATTCATTGAAGTATCTCTACATCCATATCACTTAATGTATTACAAGTAATAAATATGTGACTCTTAATTACATATGCATAAGTTACACATATAACATATTTATACAGACAAAAATTTATAATAAGTGTCTGGTAACATTCAGTGGATAAAGGGCTACATATGCACCTCCATTTTTTTTGTTGTTGTTGTTTTGGTAACGTGGATCAAACTTGGCTCCTTGTGCTTTTGAGGCAGGTGGTGGAACCACTGAGCTAAATCCCCAGCCTTGCACCTGCATTTTTTATCCTGAAATGATTAAGGTTAGATTTTTATTTTAGAATAAATGGATAAAAGGGTGATCTGACTCTCAAATTTAGAAACTATGAAAGCTTTTACTATTGGCATCTTTTCCTAGTGTCCACTTAGTCCTCCGTTTAACACCTTAGCTAAATACCTTTCATATGGCAGGGACTGCTACAGGCACTAGGAATAAAATGATGAATCTTACATGTTTCTTGCCTTCAATGAGGTCACAGCTTTGGAGGGGGAAAACATCTGTAAATACATATATTATAAAGCAATAAGCAGATGGATATAGAGATATCTACTAGGGAAGCAATAGTTAACTTTGCTGAATGTTTCCAAAAAATGAGGATGCAGAGTTCTTTCCCTACCCTGAATGCTTTGCTGTGCTATTTCACTTCTCTTTGCCAGGTAAGCCAGAGGTGCCAATGTAAAATAGGTTAGCATGAAATTTGAAAAATTTGGACTTTGTACAATAATATGAAAGCAAAAATATGAAATAATATGTAGCAATAATATGAAAATACACACTGAATAAAATGAGGAGCAACAATTTTGCAGTTCAAATACATCAATATGGGTTTCCTGCAATGACGTAAGAAGACAAAAAGAAATCATTTTTCACGTTACTTCTCTTCATGCTTGGAAAGTCAACAGTTTCTGTGAATTCCACCTCCTTAAAAGTTGTTCTTTCCTTCATCGCTTCTCTTCTGATGCAATGCCCACCGGCACCACCAGTTCTTTTGGGCACTTTCTTCCTTCCTAGAAAGCAAGATTTATCTTATCCCTCCCTTTCTGATCACTGATTCTCCTACCTTTCCAGATAATGTTCGCAACTCTGAGTTGAGGACATAAGGTCACAGAAGACCCAGCCACAGCTTAGGTCTGGGGTTTCAGCAAGCCTCATCTACTACAGACTCCTTAATTCCAGCCACGTGGAAGAGCCTCAAGGACTTCACTCAGGAAGTGCCCTCCGTCTGCATGCCTTCCACATATCTCAGATTCCCCACTTCCTACTCACCCTGAAAGGCTTATCAAACATTACCTCCTCTAAGAAACTTTTTTTTTTTTGGTACCGGGGATCAAATTCGGGTCCTTGCCCTTGCCAGGCAGGCGGCGGAACCACTGAGCTAAATCCCCGGCCCTAAGAAACCCTTTTGTCCCCCTATACAGGGACATTACAGATGAACCTTCATATAGACCATCAAATGTATAAGATTATCATACTATCTGGAACACAATCTGTTTCCTGTAGAGCTATAAGGAATACATTAAAACATGACTAAAAGAAAGTCACTTCATGTTTGTGAGAGAAGGAAAACCTGCTTCCTTTGAGGTCCCAAATGACTTAGACACTTGAGAAATGTAGACAGTCACTTGTGATGTCTCACTGAAAGTGGGAAAAGGAGAGTCAGGAATATTTAAATGTCTATTGTCTTTCCCAGAATACTCTATCGTCACAGCTACCTCCTCCTACGTAACTCCCCATCTCTCACATTGCAGCTATTTCCTTGACTCTTACTAAACATGAGAAAGCTATTTGATGCTCCACATTCATGCCTTCTCTCCCGACTAGAATGTACATTCCCAAAGGATGGAAATAGAACTTAGAAGAGAACACCACTTGCATTTTGTGCTTTTGTATGCTTGTTGGCTGAAAGACAGTTCTGGGGAGAGTAGCACTTCAGTGTCTATACAGAAAACTATTTGTCCCTATTATGTGGAAACAAGACCAGCAGGGAATATTTATATTGAGAATGTCTGTTATAAAGTAGCTAAAGTCACTTCCAGTAAAAATGAAAAAAAACCACTTCACTTCCCGGCTTTTACTATTAACTGTCAAACATGTAAAAGGGGAAATTGAAAAGAGAAAAACCAATTTGCAGAATGACACCAAATGCCGGGTATGACATAAAAACAAATTATCTGCACTCACTGGCACAGGTGGGATCTTTTAGTTGCTATTTTTTCAGATATGTTTTCATCTCAATATACTATCTTTAAAGGATAATATAAAAAGTATTTCACAGGCATGGGTAAATATTTTTGTTTTGATATATGGAAAACAATGCTTCCTCTGGGCAATGAAATATATTGAAAGCTATGGTTTACAAAGAAATTATACTAAAGCAATGGAGGGGCTTAGAGAGTTACAACTAATGAGTGCAATTTTTGAGATAAAATTTAACTTTCAGAGTGCATTCCAGTGTTTTGTTAAGCATAATCACAGATAAGTACAATCATTATCAATTTGGGACCATTTTTATCACTCTAAAAAGAAAGCCCATGGCCATTAGTAGTCACTGCTCATTCCCCTCTTACTCTAAACCCGGATAAACACTAACTTCTGTCTCTGTGTATTTGCCTAGGTTTAATTTTAATTTAAGTGTAATCATGCAATATGTGGTCTTTTTATGTCTGGCTTCTTCCACTTAGCATGTTTTTGAGGTTCATCCATGCTGTAGTCCTTCAGTATCTCATTTCTCCTTTTTGGTGGACTAATATTCACTATATAGAGAGACCATAGTTTGTTTATCCATTCATCATTTGATGGACATTTGGGTTGTTTCCACTTTGGGGTCATTATCAATAAAGCTGCTGCGAACATTCATACACAAGATTGTGTGAATATGTGTCTTCAATTCTCTTGAGTATATACCTAGGACCGAAATTGCTGGATCATATGGCAACCTTATATATAATCCAAACCAATCAAACAAAAAAACCTTTGAACAATATGATTCCAAATACCAAGATTTGCAAGTACATTTTAGAGCAAAACTGATTTTCAATATCATTCCTTGAGATACAGATATCATCAACTATGAGTAAACCCATACAATGTTTCTGTTTCATATATATCAGCTATTAGAGATTTGCCAAGCTGTGAGAAGGAATACAATCCTTTACTTTCTTTTTCTTTTCACCAGCTGAAGATCATGGGTGGCTTGAGAAATCTCAAGGTTTCTGGTGTTCATGTTTTGAACCAGTTATTCCCATTCTAGGTATCTAGTGAAAGAGTTAAAGGCATCATATTACAGTGATCCATGCATACTCATGTTTATAGCAGAACAACTAACTCATAGTAGCTAAATGTTGGAAGTGGCCTATATGTCCATCAATAGATGAATGGATAAAGAAAATATGGCATTTATATATGGAGTACTATTTTCCCATAAAGAAGGACAAACTTGAGTCATTTGTAGAAAAATGAGTGCACCTTGAGTCCATACTGTTAAGTAAAATAAGTAAGACATACAAGCTTAAATATCACACGGTTTATCTTATGTGAGAAATTCAAAATATAATAAAGAACAAAATTAAAGATAATAGGAAATAGGGAGGGAGATCTTTTGCAAAAGAGAAGGAGATCTAGAGATGGAGGGAGTGGGGAGGAGGAAGGGGATGAAAAAAGAATTAAGATGTGGTATGTACATGTACCAACGCCTCAACAAGGAATATAATCATTATGTACTACAAATATGTAACAATAAAAATAAAAATTAAAAAGGGAGCCATGTTCTGATTATACAAAAAAGCAGGTAAATGAATTTATCTTCATATTTCAATACCAATGACTAATTGCTGATACCCAGCACAGCAATTTTACATTTTTAAAATAAAGCACAGTTCAGAGTCTAGCTCCCTTCAAGGGAGATATTCTTGCCTATATCAAGAGAGAAGCTAAAAATAAAATGCTTCACAGAATGATTCAATAACCTCATTTTAATTACGTTTGTGTTCTTTGATTTTATTGCTCTTTGAGTGAGGAAAAGCCAGAAGAACTTAATACCTCTTACCAGATAGTGATTTCATACAGTTAGAGTTGACAGGATCAGAAACAGATTAAAAAAAGAAAAATAATCACCTGAGGTTCTTTCTGGCTGTATGGAGTATTGCCCTGCACCTCCCAGTGTTGAGAAATATCGGAAAACACTGTAACAGTCCTGCAAAGACATCTACACCTTAATTTCTGGAACTTGGGAATACGTTGCTTAGATGAGGAAGAGGACTTTGTAGATGTGGTGAAATTAACAACCCTGAGATGGGGAGAGTGTGCTAGATTATTTAGGTGACTGCAGTGTAACCCACTGGGCCCTTAAAGCTGGACAAACTTTCCCAGCAGAATTCAGAGAGAGAGAGAAAGAGAGAGACAGAGAGAGAGAGAGAGAGAGAGAGAGAGAGAGAGAGAGAGAGAGAGGGAGGGAGGGAGGGAGGGAGGGAGAATGCAGTCCTGTCAACACTTGATTTTAGTCCAGGGAGACCTGTGTCAGATTTCTAACTTACAGAGCTGCAAGATAATACATGCATATTGTTTTAATGCAGTAGGTTTGTGATAATTTGTCATGGCAGTCACAAAAGGAGTTAGCAAATTTCTATGCTTTCAAGAGACTCATAAATTATTTATTGCAGGCTTTTCCAAACTCTTCCATAACCAAATACTTTTGAGAAAGTTGTGTATCATAGCTCTTCCTTAAATAATCCCAATAAAGAATAACTAATGTTTAATAGAGAAATCCTGCAGAGAGAAAATATAATTCAGAGCATCTCCTAACTAGATTTGCTTAGAATCTCACCTCTTTTAGTTTTTATTTTCAGAACATCACTTCATATTACTCAGATTCCTGAGAGCATAGTCAGAAGATGTTGAACTAATCCCACCTGCTCCTTTGGGAACCCAAGGCCTGAAGGAAAGAGCAACTCACCAATACGGCACCTCGGCAATACAGAGACACAATCCTGGCCTCATGCATTCCATTTGGGATGCCGCTCTGTTCCAGTGACAAAAGGAACAGTCAGTTTCCTGGCACTTGTATTTATGAAAGCTAGAGCTTTCGCAAAGAGAAGAGGATATCAGCTGAGAATCAACCCAACAAAACTCCTAACAGGTAACATTCTCTACTCAATAATATAAAAATATATAGGGTTACTTTAGCACTGAATACATTTTATTACTTAAAATAAATCCAACCAACTATTGAAAGTCTACTACCTACATATTAAGAAGCACAGTGAAATATTCCCCCCACAGTGATTTGGTATCTTCCTAAAAATACCTAATTCTGCTGCTGAAGTCCATTCTTCAAAAATTCTAGTTTCCATAAATGATTGAGAAGGAACTGAAAGATACAGCTGAAAACTATTGTCTTCTGTAGCACTTAAATAATGCTTTTCCATATTTCCTACCACCTTTTCCAAGAGCTAGGTGTCTACCGTCCTTTGGTGACTTTCAGATACATGTTGCCCATGTTACAGAATACACAGGTGAAAACTGTTTATCATCTCTCAGTCTTTTACTACAAATCATGGTAAACATTATTACTAATAAGCTAACAACTTTTAATATGTATTTTGAGCCAAAGACTGTGCTGAATGCTTCACATTAAGAATGTTTCATCTACTCTATACAACAACCAACTAAGATAAGTATTACTATTAACATCTGGATGTTACAGATGAGGCAACTGAGGCATAGCAATTTAGGTACTTTGCCCTGGATCACACAAGTGGTGGATGCAGAATCTCAACAGCATCTGTTTAGATCCAGGGTCCTTCTGTAAACACTAGCCCAGTGGTCCTCAACTGGGTCCAATTCGGTCCCCCAACCAATTCCTGAAGACATTTTTAGTTGTAACAGCAGGCACCGAGCAGGTAGTGGCCAGGGATGATGGGAAACATTCTTCATTGCAAAGGACAGCCCCACCACAAAGAATGATCCTATCTTCAGTGTCCATAGTTCTAAGATTAGGAAGCATGGTCATAACTTAATGACTGATAGAGTGTTTTGACTGTAACATATTTTGCTAAGATATGTGATTCATTTCCAGGTTAGAAACCTTTCTCTCCACCTAGAAAATGAGGTAACCCCAAGCTGGAGTGGAGGCTGCACAGGGCCATAGGGTCTGTTTAGTGCATATTCGCATAGTATCAATTTACTCACAAGTTGAAGATGGCAGTTTTCATGCTGTATACCTATACCCTGGGGACATTCGGTCATTTTGTCTTTTTTTCTCTTTCAGTACACACAGAAGTACACACTACCCTGGGAACATTCGGTCATCTTGTCTTGTTTTGTCTTTCAGTACACACTAACTCAATGGAGAGTTCTGAAAAGGTCCAGAAAGAAGATTCTGGTTTCCATTAGACTGCCCTTGTATTCCAGAACACACAACAGCCTCATCTATATCAGAGATAATGTCAATAGCAAAGTGATGCAGCTATAATAGGTTGCTTGGGGTACAGACCTAGCTTAAAAGTAAAGATATTTTTAGGAAGCAGTTCTGTTGCACCTACTGAAAATGTAATTGTGCATACCATTTGACCCAGCAATTCTAAGAATCTATAGGAATATTTATAAAATGTGCAAAATACACTTAAAGAGACATTTGTTTCAACACTATCTCTGATGATCATACATTCATACAAGATGTCATACATATTCAACCAAAAGATGTGTCCCAGAATGCTCATAGCAACATTATTCACAACAGCCTCAAACTGTAAACTACCCAAACGTCCATCACAGTAGAATGGATAAATTGTGGTTTCTCCACATAATGGAAAACTGCATGGCAATGAGAAAGAAAAACAAACTCCAGCCACCTACCACAGTACAGATGAATCCCACATGAATCCCAACACAGATATCACATTGAACAAAATAAGCCTGACATGAAAGAGAACATACCATATGATGCCATTAATGCAAGGTACCATAAAAGGCAAAACAATCTATGGCATGAAAAGACAGAATGGGAATGATCTTTGGGGAGAAGTAACTAGGAGTCCAAGGGGCCCCTCCAGGGTGTTGGTCAGGTTTGTTCTTCATCTGAGAGAGGTGTACTCACTTTGCAGAAATCATTAAGCTGAAAACTTATGAAACAGGCACTTTTCTACATGTGTATTCTACTCTACCAATATATAATATTAATCCTTATATAAATAATTGTATATACTAAAATATAATTATATTATTATATAATAAAATAATGTACTTTAATTATATGTTTAAAGAAACGCCAACAATTTAAGTGTCCATCAATGAGAAACTGGCTAAATAAACTATATAATATCTACTCAGTGGAATTCTGAGCATCCATGAAGAAAAATGCAGGGGCTCTTTCTATATAAACTTGTAAATATGTCCACTGCCTACAAAGTTCAACAATAAAGTTTGCAGGACAGTATACATAACATATGTATTATGATTTCCCAGAAAGACTGGGATTATATTCTCAAATGGTTAATAGTGGCTATCATTTGAGGATGGGATTCTCAAGGTCTTAGACATTCTGCCTAATGTGTATTGTTTGGATTCATTTACAAACACGTATTCTGTTTGTACTGAGAAAAAAGGACACATAGAAAATTAAGATGAACAACAATGCCTTAAGTTTGAGTTTGTTATTATTTTTTCATTTGTGACAATTTGGGGTTTTGATGGATAAAGGAAATGATAATGGAATAAACACAGCCCCTTGCCTTCGGGGTTGCTTACTGAACCCAATTACGGAGGTCTCGTTGGTTTCTTGCTGGCAATCTTAACAATTGATTCAAATTAGCACTTGTTTGCAGGGTTGCTCCACATTCAAATCTAGTTGTGGTGCGGTCACCACAAACAGGATTCTTGGCTGCACAAAGAATGTGTCTCCAAAATGGCAAAACAACTGGATTTGTTTGATTAAATGAACAAAACCATATACTCAGAGGAAGGGAAAAATCAAAACAGCTACACCCAAAGTAACCCACTCCAATGGGTGGTTCACAAAATGTACCAATTCATTGAATCAACATGCTAGCAGCCTCATGTGGACTCCGTGAGAAACCCAGCATGAAATGAATCTCTTGTGAATAAACCAAGAGATCATGGAAAACATGTTCTTGTCCATCATCAGTAAACATTTTCTGAGCACTCACTGTGGATCTGCCATTGTGATAAAACTCCGTGTGGGTGATAGTACTTTTATAATCATAAATGACAATGTTTTGAGTGTTCTTAATTCTACCCACGGCAAAATTCACATATGAAAAAAATCATCAACTGTGCAAAGTTGATAAGCAACTATTCATAAAAAGTAAAAGTCTAATGAATAATGTAACAATTAATTCCTAAAGTAGAATAAGTTTATTTCATGGATGTCAGCTCTAGCTGCATGTTATATTCAACTGTGACAAATTTTTTGGAGATTGCATCTGGCCATCAACATTTTTTAAAGCTCCTCAAGTTATAAAAAAAATAGTAAAAATTGACATGAAGGAAATCTGGGGATGGGGAGATGAGAGGGTGGGGAGGGGAAAAGGACGTAAAAATGATTCAGATGCCATATGTCTCTGTACCAATTCCCCAAGATAAATGTAATGTAATTAGGTATCATATAAGACTTCTGTACTTGAAGGTAGCCCTTCAAAAAGCATCTTGTATGGAGATCATCACATTGAGTGAAATAAGACAGACTCAGAAAGACAAATATTGAATGTATTCTCTCATATGTAGAATAGAGAGAGAAAGAGAGAGAGAGGAGAAGGAGGACTATTAGAGAAGTGGAAGAGAACAAGGGAGGAAGTGAAGGAAAGAGAGTATAGGGGTGAAAATGATCAAAATATGATGTATGCATGTGTGAATATGCCAAAATGAAATTCATTAATCTGTATAAGTAATATGCATTAATGTTTTGAAAAAAAGAAGCATTTTGTAAAGAGATCCAATAGTACCTACCTGTTCTTCTCTTGTACAGTTTTTCCTCAAAAAATGATTATAAAGTCATAGTCTACCATGTTACGATTTCATGTTTCATGCAAATTATATATGGAGGTTCCTCACCTTACAATGGGGTTATGTCCTAATAAACCTACCATAAGCTGAAAGTACCATAAGTCAAAACATTTACTACAGCTAATCTACCCAACATCATATCTCATTACCCTACCTTAAACATGCTCAAGGGCCGGGAATTTAGCTCAGTGGTGCCGCCGCCTGCCTCACAAGTGCAAAGTCCCAAGTTTGATCTCTGGTACCAAAACTACAACAACAACAACAACAACAACAACAACAACAACAAAACCATGCTCAAAACATTAGCCTACCATTGGGCAAAATCATGTAGTACAGAACATATTGTATAATAAAATATTGAATATCTCATATAATTTATGAATATTGTGCTAAAAGCAAAACTTAGGTTGGTTGCATGAGTTCACTTCCATCCATCACAAAGTGAAAAATTGTAAATGTATACATATATATATATATATATATATATATATTCATGTTATCTCATTTGATCCCCAAAACAATTCCAAGGGAAACATATTATTATCCCTATTTTACTGATGTGGTAAATAAGAGTTGGAAAGATTTATAGAATCTATAAAGAACTTAAAAAAATCAGACCTCCCAAATTTAAAGACCCAATCCAAAAATGGGCATCTGAAATGAGCAGACATTTCTCAGGCAAAGAAGTAGAAATGGCAAATAAACATATGAAAAAAATGTTCAACATCACTGGTCATTCGAGAGATGCAAATGAAAACGACACTGAGATTCTACCTCACTCCAGAAAGAATGGCTGCTATCGTGAAATCAACTAACTACAAATGCTGGCGGGGCTGTGGGGAAAGAGGAACACTGCTCCACTGCTGGTGGGAGTGTAGACTGGTGCAACCACTGTGGAAATCAGTATGGAGATACCTCAAAGAACTAGGACTGGAAGTCCCATTTGACCCAGCTATTCCCTTGCTGGGTATCTTCCCCAAAGAACTAAAAGCATCATACCACAGTGATATATGTGCACCCATGTTCATAGCAGCACAGTTTGTGATAGCTAAAACTTGGAAACAGCCCAAATGCCCATCAACTGGAGACTGGATCAAGAAAATGTGTTTTTTTTTTTATAAAATGGAGTACTACTCAGCCATAAAAAATGAGAAATTAGAGACATTTATAGCTAAATGGATGCATTTTGAGGCCATACTCTTAAGTGAAATAAATAGGACACACATGTAAATACCAAATAGTTTCTCTAGTGTGAGAAACTGAAAGTGTAAATGAGGACTAAAAGGTATAATAGATAATGTGAAATAGGAAGAAAAGGGGCAAAGGGGAGGGGGAAGTGGGAGGGGTAGGGAAAAGGAAAGAAGGGCATGGAATTAATATGAGAAAATGAAAAAATGGAAACAAAGTCTTTGCAAATAGGGAGGAATGGAGGGATTGAGGGAGGGCAGGGGAAGGGGGAAAATAAGAACCAAGAGAGTATGTAAAGTTACATATCTCCAGTGATGAATGTCATTGTATTGTACACCTAAAATGTACCAATAAAAGGATATACAAAAAACAAGTTGGAAAGATTTAGCAGCAACCCCTCAGTTTCACACATAGTAAAGTCAGGATTCTCAGCTGATCTATTGATCTGGTGCCCATACACCTGGCAGGACTGTGCTGATGCAAGAATGCTTGCCAAGCACCCACTAGGCACTATATTGCCTTCTAGGCACTGGAGAGGCATGGAAAGAATGAATCGAAAATGGCGTCTGCTGTAGGCTAATGCTCACACTCCAGCTGAGAGGTCAATGTCACATGACCAATTTCAGAGGATTTTATAGGAAGACTTCGGAATGGCAGGATATTAGCTTTGGTTCAATTACCCACTAAAGTTTTTCTCTATGACACAAAATTTTGGTGAGAAAGAAAAGAAAAATGGTCTTTATGGGAGGCAGAATAATAGCCCTCCAACATGTCCACATCTCAGTCCCTGAACTTTTAAATATGTTATGCTTTATGACAAGAGGGAATTAAAGCTGCAGATGGAATTAAAATTGCTGCATAAATGTGGAACAGTGACTGTCGGTGACATGGTATGAGAAAGACTCAACTGGCTGGCTATGGGCTTGAAGATGGAGAAAGGGTATCATGAACCAATGTAGGCTGGCAGCTTCTAGAAGTGGGAAAAGTCAAGAAAATGGTCCTCCTTTAGCCTCCAGACACCATAATTCTAGCTCAGTAAGACAACATTTCAGACTTCTTACCTTCAGAATTAAAAGTTAATAAATATGTATTATTTTAAGCAACTAAATGTTGTTGTTTTAGCAGG
This sequence comes from Heterocephalus glaber, assembly GCF_053883595.1. Lineage (NCBI taxonomy): Eukaryota > Metazoa > Chordata > Mammalia > Rodentia > Bathyergidae > Heterocephalus > Heterocephalus glaber. The sequence goes on along the minus strand of NW_028258369.1, from coordinate 19,508,601 downwards.
AATCAGAAGCCAGTATATTTTATCTTCCCAATTTTTGAAGAAGAAAAAGAAGGTGGGGAAAAAAGAGGGATTCAGTCCTTACAGTTTTTACCTAGCTACCATATCTCTAGTCCAAAATCTGGCTCTTTCTCAGAATGAAAACCTGCCTTTTAACAAGACCTTTGGGCTAGTCACGTGCTTTCTAACAAGTTCCAGGAACTGTGAGTCCCTAGTAATTCTTAGGTTTAGCATTCATCAGAATCAGAGGGAATCCTGTTAAAAGACACAAATTTCTGGGTCCTATCCCTGGAGGGAGATACATGTATGGATTTGATAACCGCAGTGCTCCAAAAGTGTTGCCCCAAACCATGGGAGTGAGCAAAGTACAGACTCCATCTGCTAGGGAAATGTTAGTAATGCCGGTGGTACCGTCGTAGATTCATAGATATTAGTTCAATCATATGTGTTGCTTCTTTTCCTCCTAGTATGTTCACGTGTATTGTATAAAGCAGTGTGTTTTGGAGTGTTGTCCTGGTACCAGAAGCCTCAGCATACAACTCTCTAGAGATATAATAGCTTGGTAAAAACTGTAAGGGTTAAGTTCCTCTTTGTTTTTACCTTCCTTTCCGTTCTTCAAAAAATCGGGAAGATAAAGTGTACTCTCTTCCTATTGCTGCTAAAACAAATGACCACAAATTTACTGGATTAAAACACACAAATTTATTACCTCATAGTTCTCAACATCAGTGCTATTGATATTTGAAGTTAGACCATTTTTTATATGTGGGCCTGTCCAGTGCATTGCTGGAGGTCTAATAGCATTTCTGAATGCAACCCAACTAAATGTCAGTAGCATCCTCATTCCCCAATTATGACAAACAAAAATGCTCCCAGGCATTATAAAATGTCCACTGAAGGGTATGTTCATTCCCACTTGAGGTCTACTGGCTCATGTGATTCTTATGGATGCTTTTAGGAAAATGACTATTGTGAATGCAGATGTAGCTCAGTGGAGAACAAGCCTTTCCAACTAGATGTTATTCCAAATGTTTTGCTCTCACCCAATTTTACAGCTGATTTATGAGGCCATCCTCTGTTTCACATCCTAAATATCAGAGTGGGAGAATAGGTAAAGGGGAAATCTTATAAATAGGTACATTTAAAATCCTGAAAACATCATTAAAACGTGTTTTTCTAAATGAATTTAAGTCACCCCAGTTTAAGAATTCAGTAATATTCTTGATGCTCACAAAAGCTAAAAGCAACATCCTGTAACTGCTAAAGTCCACAAGAAATAAAAATGAAGATATACATTTTGCCTTTACAGAGAAGCCACTACGTAATGGCGTTGTCTGTGTAGGCGTAATCCCAGTCAGTCAGGACTTCCGTCTAACAGGAGAGAGTCCTAGCCGGTCAGGGTCGCACAGACTAAGGCAGTTGGAGGAAACAGCTTTGAAAAATTGAGAGCAAGAAACATGCCAGTTATTAGCTCAATACTTTTCTGGTTTCCATTCTGATCAGAGCAGACCCTAAGAGCTAGAGGGGTCCACTGACACTCTTGTCTGCAGCATATTTGTTTCTAAATGGTGTACCAGCGAGGATGGGCCCCTTCTGCACTGTTGCTCTTCTGAACAGAAACGACATCACGCTTGGGCGCGGACTTTCTGAAACTTTGGTTGTTCTCAGGCCCATGTGCTTCCTCTCCTCTCCTCCATTCCTGGGACTACCTTAGATTAGCAGGGTATGATCACGTTGTTCTCATTAGCCACGGTATAGATCAAATCTCATGCTTCCTTTTGCTGCTGAAGGAGTGTTTGTCCACTGTGGAATAATTTTAAAGATGACTTAAGTAAAGCTCCTTGAGAATCTTTAATACATTCTCATAGTTGTAGCATAAAACAGTCCAAAGCCAAACCTGGACACTCTTTGGATTATTGACACCATGGTTCCAGTCCTTTCAGAATGAAGGCAAAAATCACTGGTATGTGCCACTTAACTTTATTTTCAAAATGATTACTGCGTTTTAAATACACTAAAAGTGGATGATTTTCCCCACCAAATATCTTTTGAACAATAACTTCATTTAAATAGCCACTGTGTTTCCTTTCTCTAGTCATCTCTTTACTATTTTCCAAAAGGTATCATAGAATTTAGGAACTCAGGCTGGGCATGGTGGTGCATGCCTATCATCCTAGCACTTGGGAGGCTGAGGCAGGAGGATTGCCGAGAGTTCAAGGCCAGCCTGGGCTACATAGTGAGACTGTCTCAAAAAACAAAGAATTGAGGAACTCAGGTCAAGAGTTCAGAGCTTCAGGACCCCTGAAACAGTGACGTCTGTGCAAGAGCATGCTGGGCCTAGGCACTTACCCCATCTCACACACTCCTGCTCCAACTCAGTTTTTAGACTTGTGGTTCTCAACTGCATGGTTCTTTTGCCTCTACTTCCCCCAGTGAACAAGTGCTGTGTCCGGAGACACTTTTGATTTGCTACAATGGGAGTGTGCTACTGGTATCTAGAGGGTAGAGCCCAGGAATGCTGTTCAACTTTGCACAATGCAGAGTTATCTGACCCCAAACGGCCAGAGCTATGGAGGTTCTCAGAAATCTGTTTTCACATCACATATTGTATGACTCAACTGATATGAAATATTCAGAACAGGCAAATCCATAGAGATAGAAAGTAGATTTGTGGTTGTATAGGGTTGGAGGAAGGAGAAATGAGGAGTGACTACTAATGAGTATGAGATTCTCTTTCAGGAGATAAAAATGTTCTGGAATTATATTACAGCAGTGGTTACAGACTCTGTAAAGATACTGAAATATACTAAAAAGCACTCACGCTTGCATTTTAAATAGGCAAACTTTATGGTACATGAATAATAATATATCAATAAAGTCATCAAAATCCTTTATTGTAGACCATTCGTTACATAGTTTTTAGTTCCTACTAAATAAGAACTAATATTGTAGAGCCTTTTTGAGAGTAAGCTCTGGCAATACTTTTGAAAATGCAACCCTATCCTTTATGGGAAAGACGTTGTCTGCATTCTTCACTTTTAAAATTCACCTATGTCCATTTGTCCCCGTCTGATTCAGGGTCCTGAGAGGTTTGTCACTCATTTGCTAGCACATGGACCAAGAGGGCGGAGGTCAGGGCGGTAGCCCAAGTCCTGGCTTCTAACTCTGACCCCTGTTTTGTTTGTTTATTTTTTTAGTACGGGGGATTGAACCTGGGACCTCGCGCTTGTAAGGCAGGAACGGGAACCACTGCACCAAATCCCCGGCCTTCTGACCCCTGTTGTCCTGTGAAGATGGCCAGATCATCTGATCACTTTATCTCAACTTCCCCCTTCTTGGCAGGAGTCTCAGCATCCTGGTGAACTCTCTGGAGAAACCCAGGGAAACAAGGGTGAGGACAACAAGTGCTCAGTGCTTCACCATGGCCCCGACACGACACAACACGACACAACACTCCAGGTCTGTCTCAGTGTCTCAGCCATCTGCACCACCTTTCTACCTGAGGCCTTTACTCCTGCACAGCTGCTGTCCCGTACAACTGAACGTGCTCTGCAGTTTCCCATTTCTGTTCCCGCCAATGACTTAGCCCCATGGTGGATCAGATTTCATGTCTATACAAATATTTCACATTCCCCAACCCCAGCCATCATCCTGCCCCTTCCCCAAGCCTCTGGTTCACGGTAAATTATAATTACTGTAGGCAAGGCAGTCTACATTTAATTGCAAAGGCCACAGAAGCACTAGAAGGTGTCACCTTTCGGATTTCATCTCCTCAGCCCCCCGTTTCACATCATGCCAGCAGCACTGCCTTCCGGCCACTTCACCAACACAGTCAGTCCTTTCCACAATGGTGCCTTTCTACTCCTCTCCTCTGCAAGTGTTTGTGGAAAACTGAGCACCCCTTAGAAACACACGTACTTGAAATCCTCCACGACTAACTCTACTTTTTCCTTTTCCATAGTCCTCACATTCTAACATACCGATTTGTCCAATCTGTTGTTCTCGGTTGTTTTCTGTGAGGTTGTGAGCAGGAATTTTTGTGTATTTTAATCACGGATGTAGTCCATGAGCCCAGGATATGCCTATAATAGTGATTAATAAATATTTAAACATGTAAAATGCTTAGAACAGTGTCTGGCACTTAATAAATGTCAGCTTCATCATTAGCATAGTTGTCATCATCAGCTTTATCACAATGGGATAGATAATTCTTATGCTATTATTCTGTACCTTTGCATTGTATTTAGCCTTTTGTAAATACATAATGTATAAAGGTTTCAAGGTTGTTGGGGGTTGAAACATATACATACATACATACATACATATCTTTAAAAATTGATACGTAATTAACAAATCATAAATTCCACTTCTGTAAATTGTAAAATTGAACAGCTTCTCTAGGTTGTTTGAACATCACTTGTAATTCCAGAACATTTCCATCACCCTGTAAAGAAATCCCATGCCTGTTAGCAGTCATTCCCTATTTCCCCCTTCCTCAGTCCCTGAGGACACTGTCTACTTTTTATGTCTGCGGATTTACTATGAGCATTTCCTCTAAATAGAACAATAAAATGTTTGGTCTTTTATTTCTGGCTTCTTTTATTTAATGTAATGTGTTCCAGATTCTTCCATGTTAGAGCATGTATGGATACTTCATTGTATGCGTAATATTCCATTGTATGGATATAATGCTGCATATTTATATGTGTCCTAGGCTTTGTATATTACAAATATTCAACAAATACTTCATTCTGATGAATTAAGAATTGTGGAGATTTATGGAATCTACCAAAATACTTAGAAGATAAATATCATTGTGCTAAGAACAAAAAAGATGAAGATGTAACATCAAGCAAGATTTTAAAATGGAAAATTTGTGATTCTGAACCTACCTTAGCATTATTCTAGGAAAAATGCCATCCACAATTTGAGTACACTTGTACCCACCTCACAGAATTCCTAAACATACATTGTATAATTTCAAGTGAAAATTCCATATAATAAAATGAGTAGAACTAAATTAATTTCTGGCCTTAGCTCTGGTTTATTTCATTCCTCAGAATTACATCAGTTTCAGATTTCATCAAAACTCCAAGCTGACATACTATTCATAATGTGATTTTTCAAAAAGAGGCTTGGAAATAATTCTTAACTGCTATTACTAAATTTTATATATTTTAAGGGAGTCATGAAGAAGATACCAGTCGACAACCCATGTGGGACTCTGTGTTAGAAGGGCCATTAGCAGAAACTGCAGTTGCAATGGGGACCAGGAATGACAATGCAGCTGGAACTGCTGACAGTGCTGGCACTGAAGCCCTACATGGTTTCTTTCCCCTGTAGGATTTCACACCATATGAAAATGGTATTCTAACATTTTCTGCAAGAGGTAAGATAAAAGTTATGTTACTAAAGTGTGCAGCCATATAAGATTTTTCTGTCTAAGAACAATAGAAGAAAACTTATGTATCAAATATGTGAAAGAGATATTTCCAACATTTTGGCTGGTGAGCCATTTTCTTTGTTTCCTTGAAATTTCTCTCTTCCTACAGAAATTACTAAAATTGACATACTGAACATCATTACATTTAAGGGTAAAAACACATGCTGAATAACATTAGTGGCACCCCTTACTGATGTTTTCCCATTTTCCAGGCATTATGGTAAGTGCACAGAAGGGTCAAGTACATTGGCTAAGGTCGGGCACCATGGGTCAGAGGCCTAACCACAATTCTTACCTAGCCTGTCTTCTGCCAAAGATCAAGTTCTCTCCACCATAGTACATTGCCTTTATTTAGAAACTACTCATCTGTGTGTCTCTTAGACCCCAGCAGGAAAGTACAACTTACTTTGTTGCATTTTGTCCAATAAACAGAAATTACAATGCTTGTTTTTATATTACAGTGCTGTCTCTGTTGACATAGATGTAACATTTTCACTCCCGACAGTTACCGGTTAATTATAACTCAAACAGCACCCTATCCATCTGCATATAATTTCCTTTATTGAAAGTTGCTCTACCAGATCTTTAGCAAATGCCTACAGACCTTTCAAATTACAAGTTACATGAATTCTTTCTGTGAATGCTTATGTTATTAAGATATTATCTTCATGTGTTCTAAAAGAACTTTTCTCACTTTAAAAAGTACTGTGTTTAGATTTTATTTTCAACTTTTAGTTCTCCTAAGAATGAGCATTAAATAAACTCAGGGTTTTTGGAAAGTCGTCTAACACTATCACTTATTAATCACTCTCATCGAACGCAAATCAGAAATACTATGTCCCCAAATTCTTCTATTTCTTCTGAATTTATTGCATTCACAGATTTTGTAAATGAAATAAAATTAAATATTGGCTACACAGTGACTATCAGGGATGAGTTGTTTAGATGCTATAACTAATGTTTTGGCTAATATCTGCTTAAATGGAGAGAAAAGAGGGATCAAGAGAGAAATGATTTTAGACAAAGGGGACCTTGCTATCCATCTTAGCTGTTTAAATGGTTTATCTCAACACTGCATGATTTCTTTGTCTTTGCAGAATCCACATCAACAAAGAATATTTCTTAATTTTCACAATGGCATGGTTAACTTTTCCACAATTTCCTCAATTAAAATTGTAGCACCTACTCTGCCTAAGAGAGTTTTTCAGGTACTAAAGTACCCTAAGGAAGGATAAAATGTAGCAGCCGACTTCCAAGGTTTGAAATGTGTCCAGAGTCTGAATATTTATCCGAATCGATTAGTGATGAAGTGTCTAAGTTCAGAAGAGGGTGCAACTCCAATTCTATCCTAACCAAAAGCACCCTCGAGTATGATTTTTTCTTATAAGTAAATGTCAGCAGAAGAAACACTTAAAAGCTGAGTTTTGCTCCAGTTACTCAAGAATACTTACTCTTGAAATTATTCCAGAATGTTGGACAATTGTGTATTTACTTTAATAAGACCCAAGAGATGGACTATTACAGATGATAAGAAAGGCTAGTAGAATGCAAAATGCCTGACTTATCTAAACATCACCCTCATCCTCTGAATATGCTGAGACCCAGGAAGTAAGCCAGGGGAAGGAAGGAAGCGGCTCAAGACAAAAAAAAAAAAAAACTGCTGTCAAAATCCAGCGCCACAAAGCAGAAATCCCTGTGCATTTCTCACAGGTGAGCCTCGGTGAGCAGGCAGCATAGGGTTAGAGCATTGCTTTGCTTGCAGTCGACAAGCTTGGGCATATGTTTTTTCAGCACACTGTAAATTAGAAGCAGCAAATTAAAAAGGGAGAAGTTGCTAGCATAAGCATCCTAGGAACACCAAAATGTGACGGACTGCAAGTCAAGAAAAAGAATAACTACAAAAAAAAATGGACAAAAGAACTCAATTGAACAGTAGAGTAACTACCTAACTGTAGGATCACAGGGATTAAAGTCACCGTGAAGAAACATCCTGTTGATCATTGTGACCAAATCTATCACCTTCTCATTCATGGAAGGTAAGAAAAAGTAATGAGAATAAAACTTTAAGACCAAAAGTAATTAATCAACGACTTCCTTAATAGAGATTACTCAGAAGTTTGTGGAAAAAAATATGTCTTCAATCCCTTCAGGCACTGCAATGTATGTAATTAAATAAAATGGGGGTAAGGGTTGAAAGAGAATATAGTGTGATATACATATTCCCTTTTCTCCTTTTTATTCTCTTTTATTACCTTGTTGTACGTCTCCGCTAATTCTCCTAAACTTTATTTTGCAACTTTCTTCAGAGAGAATCCCTCTTATCTTTGACATATGATTCACAAATAAATATACTCACGGGGACATTTGGCTTTTAGAACCATATTATATGTTCGATTTCATGCATACATTTTTCCTGTTAGAACCATCCACTTCCTTCTTTTCATCCTCTCTTTCCTGACTGAAAAGTCTTTCTTCACAATTAGTATTCATACCTGATAATTCATATTCAAAGATCACCTTAGATCTTATTTATTAGCATTGTTCAAACATTTGCTATTTGCTAGGTGATGGGAGTGAGGGGGCAATAAATATCTTTCAATTTCCCCAGAGATATCTCTCATTTATATTTCACATTAATCCTCTTAGATAAGTTCTATTATAATCCTAATCTTACAGATGAGGAAACTGAGGCTTAGACAAGCTAAGTGATTTGTCAAAGTCCTTTTAACCTGTGGTGAAGCTGAAGTCAGGACCCATGTAAATCTCAGCTCTATCTCTTCACAATTGCTACATTGCTTTCATGGATATTTTCTCCTTAAATTTCATTTAATCAGTGTGGAAAATCCACAGAAAAATATATGTATATGTACAAGCTTTATCAATATGACTTAAGTATTAAAGAGATCCAGCTATAGGGCCAGGGATTTAGCTCAGTGGTTCCACCAGCTGCTTCGCAAGCACAAGGTCCCAAGTTCGATCCCCGGTACCAAAAAAAAAAAAAAAAGAGAGAGAGAGAGATCCAGCTATAACACCAATTGCATTGGGTATATATTTAGTATCTCCTTTAATGATTTAATATTAATGGACAACTCATTAATTACCTCCTGTCATTAGCTATAAGTTTGTTTTCAATTGATCTGATTCTAGAATAAAGGAAAGTCCATATATTTTATTAAGATAGAGAGGTCAAACACATTAACAAAGGCTGCTAAAAGCATGGGAAAAACATACGTAAAAAGATAGCTAAGAGGCTCTGAAAAAGAGAGGGGAATTTGTGTTTGCCTGTATGGGAAAGTGGGATTGCTGTGGGCCCAGAAGGACCACCATACTGAGAGGGGTCAACTTGCTGTGTGGAATAGGGGAGGCAGGGCAATGTCCCCTGTGATACATGTTCCTAAGGATCAAAATACATTTTTAGTATGCTATTTGCCATGTGACATATACATTGCTTGATCCTTAAGATGGCCAGAATAAATTTTGCTACTGTACTAAACTTGAGTTTATGGTTGCTTGCATGGCAGGAGGATTTCAGCATGGGGCCAAGAAGAAAGAATTTTGTCCCCTCTTTTGGTGGTCATCAGAGTGGTGATAATGGAGCAGCCACAGGGAACAAGGGAAAGAGAGGCAAAGGACAGATAATGATAAAATCATGATCGGTCAGGGCCATACTGGGGAGTGTTTTTGGTTTGCTTATCAGAATGGGAATTCGAACCAGTGTATCCTAATCAGAAAAAGGCTGGAGAACCCTAGTGGCCACTGTGATAACACTAGAGAAACTCAACTTTGTGCCTTATTTTTGGGAAAGAACAACGTTGTTTGCTAGAACTGAGAAGTAGACAATGGTATAGCAGCTTCTTAAAAATAAATTTGAATACATCAGCATGTTCAGCTAAATAATTTGCTGACTTCAAAACATCCAGGTGAAACTTTTTGCCTCCTAAACCTATTATTGCCCATAATGAAAGAGTCTATATGCATTAATCACTACATACAGCTTAAAGGTTGATCACAGCTTCTAAAACTTCATGATACAGGGATTTTTAGCTATACTCAACACATTTTCCCTTCAGAAACCTGATTGGCTGCTCTAGATGCCAGGAATCATATATATTGGGCTCCTAGTTGGGAGAAAGCTACAGGATCAAGCATCCCTGAGTTTCAGATAGAAACTTAGAAAACCTTCAAAGGTATGTGGATTTTATTCATAATTTGGTATCCTTTTTATTGTGCTTATTTCTTCTCTGCATTTCATGTTGAAAATATGCAAATATATTCCATATTTCTAATGCTTTATTCCATCAACAGTTATTTTTTCAGTTGGACCATAATTAAATTAGACTCTGATTTCTTTAATGAATGGTTTTACTGTTAATGCAGTAAAGTGTGTGTTTGTATTTTTTTTGAATTTTAGTTCAAGAATTGCAAAGCTCTCCTTGGATTCAGATTTCATGACAAAAATATTTTTTTAATTGCTTACCAATTAAGATAAAATAATGCTTGCACAGGCTGTGATGCACTTCTTTAAAAACATTTTATTAATTATATCAAATGGAATGATCAACAAAATGTATTTTCTTATTAACCTTTTAGCAAAACAGATTTAGGACGTAGAAAGTTTCAGTGTACTTTTTGTAGACAGTATAATTAATGTGATTTTTTTACTTCTTATCTAAACTTAAAGATCTTCTGGTAGCTTTCCAAGTCAGTCAGTAATCTATGTGACAAAACAATGTGTATATTTTAGGGTGGCCTCTTTCACTTCATGTCGTAAGGCCCTTAATTATGGAATAATTGTAGTGCATTGTCAAAAAATATAAAACTGTTATTAGCTGAAGATGGAATCTTTTAGGCAGAAATCATTCAAAATCCATTAAAGTATCATGGAATACTAGCATTGTCCACTTCCTTTGGTTCAACCTTATCTTTTGCTATAGATGGGAATATCTGGAACAAAACCCCACTCCCTGCTTAATCTATTTTGTCAAATTACTTAATATCTTTTCTCAAATAAGTCTTTGTTTTTAATAATGATAATACTCAAGTGCACTGTACAAAATATATTTCTGTGTCTTCTTGTTTTAAAAGTGTAGAATACTGTGCACTTTGATGATCTCCCAAACTTCTAGGGTCAACTTTATTCTTTCAATCAATATAAATATCACTAGCTCCTCTGATGCTACTAGCTGTATAGTAAAGACAAAAATTGTAGTGATAGATCATTTATGTTCCCACAACTTATTAAGCTCTCAATCTAATTTCAAAGCATCTTTATCACTATTCTGATTCTACAATTATATAGACTGAAAAGTTGCAGTCACATGTGAATGAAGTCACCTCACAAAAATTGTTCTATCCTTTTATTAGCAACATAATAATGTAGATAATGTATATTTTATGGAACATTAATTATGTCCATGATTGAGAAGACATAAGAAAAGCAGTTGTTGCTTTGGATTTCAGAACCACCAGAAATGGGGACCTGGATTTTGTTTGCCTGCCTCTTGGGAGCAGCCTTCGCTATGCCTGTGAGTAAAACATCCCTTGTGTAGAGCTGTCTAATTTCATAAGACTAAAAATTAAAATCTACCCTATGGTTCGTAGACTTCACGGTTTAAAACAGTACAAGTTCAGAAGTCCCCAAATACCTCTGTGTTGAAGATACCTTAAAAAGTTTGTTTTTTTAAAAAATGGATTCTTGACTGCCCCCAGCAAAGATTCTGATTCAGTACATCTGGGGTGGGGTCGAGGACTCTGCATTTTAACAAATTTTCCCAGGAGATCCTACTAAAAGAAGTAGCTTGTAAATATAAGTGCCCATCTCTAGATAGGGTAGTCCTTTGAAGGAGCCCTTGAAAGCCTTCCAGAGAAAGTATTCAATCAGCCTTAGGCAAATCCTACAAAAATCTCAGAAGCTCAATTTCTTACAAGTTTTCAAATCTCCTGTGCCCTTCAAATACCACTGCTATTACCCCGAAGTGGGTAAGATTTCTGTTAGGAATTCTCTTCTTGAACCATCTCTCCATTCCCAGAGGCCCCATCCCAACCCTTTGGGTGCATCTGCTAAGTAGGTGGTTTGGCTTTGCTGTGGTTGCCCACAATCCTGCCTATGTCCAGAAAACACTGACATACTTTATATTCAAGCTCACCAAAGACCAGGAATTCTGACCCACTCTGTAGATAGAGTTACATGAGGGCAGAGAGCTTAGATCACATGCAGGCAATGCTTTTTGGTGGCATAAAGAGCAGTTGATACAACCAGAAGCCAGTAAGCTTGCATACCTTCCTCTTTTTTTTCTCTGTCACCCATAAGACCAAGATTCTGCACTGTGCCTCCCTGAAATCCTGCATTGTGGTGATTTCTTAGTCCCAGAGGGCTTCCTCCATTACAAATTCAGTCCTTTTCCATGCCACAATCCAACACTCCCAATCTCAGAGGGCTTCTGTCCTGACAGTTTCACACTCAGATGAGAGCGAATAAATCCTCTTATGAAATATGAGCATTTTGAAAGAGTAGAACAGAGTCAACTCCTAATTAGCCCCGTATCTGAGGGAGATTTCTTGCATGCTGCCATTTCATCTCATCTCTCCTGTACTCCAGGCGCGTTCCAGAATTCCACAAAGCAGGCATCAGTCACTTGGCCCCCACATTGGAGGGGATAGACAGTGCTGGTTCAGATAATTATTCATGTTTCTTTTTGTTTTTGAATTTTTAAAATTCTGCCATAAATACATTGAGAGAATAATAAAAAGGATTAGTCCCCACATTGGAGGGGACAGACAGTGCTGGTTCAGATAATTATTCATGTTTCTTTTTGTTTTTGAATTTTTAAAATTCTGCCATAAATACATTGAGAGAATAATAAAAAGGATTGGTCTAAATTTCATAAATCGACTCTTTCTTTGTCCAGGGGAGGAATTTAGAATGTATCTTGTTCTCAAATTCATCAATAATTCCCACTTAGTTGCTCCTTTTGTTAGCATGGATGTGTTATTTTACTTGCATGCTAATTATGAGAAATCCCTTTGATACTTAAGGCACTTAACAAGCTGATCTATAAAGGACCTTTTGTGAGAAAATTCTTTTCTTGTTGATGTTTTTAAAATTGTGCAGTAGAAACCTACCTCTCTCCCCAACACGGAGTGAGTTTCATCAACAACTAAACTGGTCAGTGGGATAGGAAAGGGTTCCTTGACAACATGGGGTGGATGGGCTTGTCCCAAGAGTCGCTGGAAAAATGAATGTGCGCTGGTTTCTACTTCCAGGACTTTTACCATGATAGTATTACTCCTAGGAGAGTTATTTAGCTGTTTGAGAGTCCTTTACAATAAGAAGGCCTCTCTTATAGAGTATACCTATTTAAATTAAAAGTAGTCCTCAAATATATTCTGTACTATATAGATTTTTTTTAAAATAACTTTACTTTCCTATAATGTGAACAATTGCATATTGACTTAATCTCTTCCTCTCTCTTCCTCTCTCTCTCTCTCTCTCCCTCTCTCTCTCTTTTTCCCTCTCTATTTCTATTTTTCTGTACTCCTTCCTATAAAAGCTACCACCTCATCCTGGGCACCCTGGCTATATCAACTTCAGCTATGAGGTAATTTTTCTATTTACTAATTTTGATGATTGTTTGAATTAACGATGCCCTGTGAAAGACTAGTGTGTTGATTCTTCATTCAAGATGTTTCTCAAGTAGTTCCACATTTTCAGCTTTACAAGCCCTGACAGATGACAAGCCTGCACTGTCCCAGCACCCTTCTACCTGGTCCCTCTGAATCAGCCTCTTAAATATGTCTATAGATGTGTGCATCATGAACTGGCACTCAGGGAGGCTCCATGGTAGGGCAGAAAGTGAACTCTGAACAGCCTTTTAAAAATCTCAGTCCATAAAGTGTGAGGATTAGGTAAGATGCTTTTGAAGATCTTTTCCAGCTCAAAAATTTATGATTCTCAGATGTTCACACTCTATGTGTGTCTCTCATTGGTTTTACTGAGAGATCAGCGACTAAATCTTACAGAAGAGACTCTCCAGAGCTAAGGAAAGCATAAGAGTTCTGGAAATTGGGCTTGAGGTTCTCCTCAATCCTATAGTAACCACAGGACCTTGGGCAAATCATTTCCTCTCCTTGGAAATTCAGAAATTCTGGAGGAGAGAAATAATGATCAAAATATTATTTGGAGAGTAAAATAGTTAATGAATATGAAAAGTGCAGTGGAGCTGACCTATAACTTGAGCAAAGTTGATAATTTTTTAGTGTATTGATTAAATGTTGTACTAACATCAGATGTACAGCCAAAGGTTAAGCAAGTGTATACTGTTCAGAAAGGGATGAAACTCTTACTTGCCTCACAAGTCTGGGTAACAATTTATGAGTCTTTTCACTCATGCAGACTGAAGAAGAAAATAAGAAAATGTTAGTAAGAATTTGAGGCAAAATTTTCTGTTAAATCTTAAAAACGGTTGACACGTGTGACCAGTAAATCTTTGTCTCAGGGATGCGGGACAGTGTTTCTACCTCTTTTTCTTCCATTGTGATACCAAGCAAAAAATAATTCGATTAATATTATATCATATTATTATTATTATAATTTTTGCTTGTTTGTTTTGCTTTTGTAGTGAAGAGCAGGGACTGTAAAATTTAACAGAATCACTACTTTTGCAACCTCAGTCAAGTTACAGAACCTCTTTAGCTCTTCATGGACTTATCCATGAAAATGAGGGTGATGATACTTGCCTTAGTGTATGGGAGAAAAAATGAAAAGTGAATGTGATACATGTAACACAGTGCCTGACACCTAGGGAGCACACAACAAATATTTACCTTCTTCTTTCTTTTGTAGAAGTCACATTCTAAGGCTATCAATATTGACAGGACTGCATTAGTGAGTCTATATTTCATACTGCATTAGTGAGTTTACATGTTGGGCGAAGCTCAATGAAATCAAATGCATTCCAATGTCTCTTTCTCTTAAGGTCCTTACCCCTCTGAAGTGGTACCAGAGCATGATAAGGCAGCCGGTACGTAAACATTTTGTTCTTTATCCCCTTAACATGTTTGGCATACATTTAAATTCCCCTATCAAGTGAAATATCATGTATAGGCCCCATACAGACAGTAATGGGAATCTTAGTTTGAAAAATGTCATATATACATACATATATATATATATATATATATATATATATATATATATACACAGTTAGAAATTCCTGCAAGGAAAAAAATGACTAGATTATTCATATGCTCATAATGACAAAGAAAACACTGCTACTTCTCCAGTTGGAAGTCAAATGAGCCAATGGTAAACCTGACTCTCTGTTTCTCACCAGTACCCTTCCTATGGTTACGAACCCTTGGGTGGATGGCTGCACCACCAAACCATCCCTGTGCTGTCTCAACAGCATCCCCCGAGTCACACCGCCACCCTTCAGCCTCATCACCACCTCCCAGTGGGGCCAGCTCAGCAGCCCGTGGTCCCCCACCAACCTCTGATGCCAATTCCTGGCCACCACTCCATGACTCCAACCCAACACCACCAGCCTAACCTCCCACCAACCGCCCAGCAGCCCTTCCAGCAGCCTTTCCAGCCCCAAGCTGTTCAGCCACAGCACCACCAGCCCATGCAGCCCATGCAGCCCATGCAGCCCATGCAGCCCATGCAGCCCATCCAGCCCCAGTCACCTCTGCACCCCATGCAGCCCCTGCCCCCACAGCCAGCTCTGCCTCCACTGTTCCCCATGCAGCCCCTGCCCCCCCTTCTTTCTGATCTGCCTCTGGAAGCTTGGCCAGCAACAGACAAGACCAAGCGGGAAGAAGTGGTAAGTACACCTTGAAGCCACTAAAAGGCAAATCCTGGGGAAGTGGTACAGCAGAGCTGGGTCCGTAGTTCTAAGTTCACAAATAACTCAGGGCCTACAGTTGCATAACTACAGGCCCATGATTTTACTAGGTCCATGCATGTACTGTAATTTTATGCTATAAATGCATTTATCTACTTGGCTTGGTAATTAAGACCAGTTTTGATATGTATGGGTTCAAATTTGACAATGACTGAATTTCTATCAGAATATATATTACAGAAACCCATCAACTCAGAGTAATAGTGAAAGGGAATATCAATTTTTATATTCCAAAGGTTGACTAGCTAAACTAAAATTGCAGTGAGGATTTAAAAAAGGAATACTTTTCAAGAGTGAAAGGGTACAAATATTTGAAAAACTACGAAAAGCAAATAGGAAATCTCTTTACATCCCTAAAGGAAGATTAGCTGTTTAAACTGGTTGTCAAACTTGAAGGAAACTAAAACAGACAGTTAGATTCCTTTTCAGTGCTGAGGCCCAATAAATTGAGCTTTTAGCCAGAAGTTATCACAGTTAAGTACTAAATCCTCTTTCATTATGGGGAGCTCTTCCAAACAAATGGGAATAGTCAATAAAATGACCCTTCTCCACATCTATAAATGCTGCGTGTGAGATTATGTGATTCTAGTTTATAAATGCTATTGATGGTTTTACTACTGAGAAGCAGAGACGAGTGAGTTGGAAGTAACCTAGATGGGGAGCCAGGACACCTGGGTTCCAGTTCTGGCTTTGCCCTCAAAGAGGAGGTAGCATTGCACAAATCACTTCAAATTTATGGGTGTCTTCACTTCTTTAAAATATGGGAAGTGACCAAATCAGCTAATTTTTCTTTTGCCCAACTATAGATGCTGTAGTTTCCTAGTAAGAAATTATAATAAATACCAGATATGGCTTCACAATTGTGAGCAATTTATAGAGAAGATGAGGTAGAATATTTAAAAACTGATTGGGATGAAATAATGCGGTGCCTATCATTGATCATTCTAATATAAGGTACATGTTCTCTGTTTCCATAGAAAATAGATTTATTTACCTCTTTATTAAATAATTAACATCATGGACTTTCTAATGTACACTTACCTTCCCAAAACCACTTATGCAAAGGTGACTTTGGACAAATAATTTGAACTCCTTAAAACTCAATTTCCTTTTGCTTAAAATTAGAGTATAACTATTGATAGTTTTTTTGAGTTATTTCATGGAAAATGAAATAAAGTGATGAGCTCAGAACCTGGAAGGCAGGAAGTACCCAATGAAAGGTAACAATTGTTATTTTATTATTAAATAATAGACCATATATCCTGAAGGTAGGGACCTAATATCTAATGACAATGACAGAAGAAAGACACTTTAGAAGTTATAGAGTTCAACTCAGTGGTTGTACATTGTTTTGACAAGACAGAAGCCACACATGTTATTGTAAACGGTACTCACTGAGAATGTTTGTAAATTATTTTAATTGTTCCTTTTGCTATTTTTTTCAGGATTAAAAATCAGAAAATGAGAGAACTGAAGTAGATATTTCAGTTGCTTTTAGGAATGACACAAGAACACAATGATTTGTGCCTGCAATCATTTTATTTAGCAAGTTCTGTAACTAAAAATAAGTATCAATAGCAGACAATAAAATGTTTTAAAAATCATTCATGTCTTTGTGTTGAATTAAACTTCACTTTTTTGTGGTACTGAGGATTGAACCCAGGGCCTTCGCACTGAGCTACATCCCCAGCCCTTTTTATTTTTTGTTTTGAGACAGGGTCTCGCTAAGTTGCTAAGTTGCCCAGGTTGGGATCAAACTTGCGATTCTCTTGCCTCAGCCTCCCAGAGTGCTGGGATGACAGGTGTGCACCGCCACGCCTGGCTTAAAGTTAAATTTGCATGTCACTCTAGAGAGTATATTATAAATCAATATTCTTGAATAAAGTAGGAATTGTTTGTTTACACGTACAAATTGACCATTGGGCAGGCAAATAAGACTGTATTTCTTTTTAGAGAAACTTTTTATTATCTCAAAACTTTTTTAAAAAATAGAAGTTTATACATCAGTTATAATAGTCTATAAAGTGAAAAATGATGAACATGTACAGTCACTGATCCTGAACCAAATGAAGGAAAGTTTAGATGAAAAATGCTTTGCATTGAGAAAGATAAACTTTAAAGTAATGTTTATATTATAAAATGACTTAGGACTTGGCCCATTGGCTTTATGCTTCACACCACATTAGTAATCAAAATTTGGTCTTTTGATCTCATTTTACAGAAAAATATTTTAAGTGAAATTATGTGATATGTATAATATACTAAATTTAAAATG
Organism: Heterocephalus glaber; assembly: GCF_053883595.1. NCBI lineage: Eukaryota > Metazoa > Chordata > Mammalia > Rodentia > Bathyergidae > Heterocephalus > Heterocephalus glaber. The sequence goes on along the minus strand of NW_028258369.1, from coordinate 19,490,984 downwards.
ATTGAAATAATTAATCTTCCTAAGAAAAAATTTAGTAATGGAGCTTCAAATAGAGAACCATAGTGATTTTATATACAAGTCATTTCTTTCACTTCATAATCTTGAAGATGATAAATTTTACTGCATAGTCTTCAAAATGTTAACAAATGCATAAAATGAACTCAAAACAAGTTTTTTCCCCACTCATGTTTATATCTGAATCCTTTTTTCCTCCTACACCCACACAAAATTGTAAACAGTCTGTGCAGGGTTTATATTACACAGCATCCACAGTAACTTTATTCCAGTACCTTTATGATTAAGGTCCCTTAATCATTTTCTGGAATGAATAAACATAATTTTACCGGGAGGGTGTCAATATTCAAACAAATAACTTGATTTTAAATGATTTAGATTCAATAAAAATGGTAAGAAGGCTTTTAATCAGTTGGCATGGGCCAATTTAATCAATTGAGTAAATATTTATCAAGTACTGTCTAGGACAAGGCATTAGCACATTTCACCATGTGCTGGTGAAAACACTAAGTCACCATTCTAAAGGTATCTAGAATCTACCAAAGTGATCAAACAAGATCACAAGAGAAGGACAAATTATGTTTATGTTATGGTAGAAGTACAGTCAAATTGCTCTGGCAAATATGGCCACCATCACTAGCGAGCTGCCTAATAGCTTTCCTCACCATTTCTTCCTTGTTGCCAGAGAAGGAATTCATCCCAGCATCTGGCCTTCCACCAGCTCAGGAGAGATGCACCTCCTTCCCTGCCTGAGGTGGTGAATGTCCATTCTTCCATGCCAATTATGGCATCAACTACCAAAGCTATTTTTGTCCTTATCAGTGATTGGCTTAGGGATGGGTTGTGGTGGACCCTGAACACTGAGTGAGGACAAGGGCAAGTCTCTTGGGAGAGGAATACCCTCTAGGGAAACATTTGCTCTCTAATTAAAAAAAAATACATAGGTCCATGCTAGGAAAAAGTGTGGCTCCATCTTTGGATCTATTATTTTGAAGATGATGCCCATACCTGTGTCCATCATCTTGTGACCAGGAAGGGAAAGTGGAAAGATGAGAAGTCTCCGGGGTTTTGATGACCTCATTGTACCCCTGTATTAACCAATCCTGGGACCAGCTGCAGCTGTCCTGCTCTTTCAGTGGAGAGCAAGAATTGTGGAATTAAACAGTTAGTACTTTTGTAGCCTCAGTCAGATCAGCGAACTCAAACTCTTTATGGTCTTAGCTATAAAAGTAAGGGTGGTGATACTTGCTGGAATCATGTGAGAAAACATGAAAAATGTATATGAGAGATGTAGCACAGTACCTGACACACAGGAAGAACCAACTAATGTTTACCTTCTTTCTTTTGTAGAAGTCACATATTCAGGCTATCAATATTGACAGGACTACATTAGTGAGTCTATATTTCATACTGCATTAGTGAGTTTATATGTTGGGTAAAACTCATTTAAATCAAATGCATTCTACTGTCTCTTTCTCTTAAGGTGCATACCCCTTTGAAGTGGTACCAGAACTCAAGGCAGCAGGTATGTAGATATTTTGTTCTTTATTTACTTTTGATAGATAATAGGCATGTATTTAAATTATTTTATTAACTGAAATATCATGTGGATTCCACATGCAGTGAGGGCCAGTATTGCTGAAAGTCTGGTGGAGGTGGATCAGGTTCAAAAAGCAGGGAAGCCATAGGCAACATAAAATGTCTATTATGTAAACCTTTAAAAGTTGGAAGTCTGCAGTAACTTTTCATATTGGATTAGTTCTCTTTTGATTTCAGTAAATGCCTGAACTATTGCTAACCTAAAATTCAATGGACTCTCCACTGGCTACAGTGTACATTTTTCTTTCCTATGCTTAATTATATTGAGTTTGAATCATGCTAGAGGTCAACTTTAACAAATAACTCTAACCAGAAAATAAGTTCACTTATTAGAAAAGGCAAGGGAAAATACGAGTTAACAAGCCAATTTCCAGGATGTATTTTCAGAACTGTCTATCTTAATAGCATGTATTGAGGACGGAGATTCAAAAAATTATCTGAAATTTCTCATTGTCAAAGACAGTAATAATTGCAACATTTTCCAAGTCAAAATTTAGATGTATAGGGTGATAATGCAATGGAAAATTGCAAACCAGAGATGAATATTAACTGGTAATTACCCTCCCTACCTGTACTATCCAATCTGGTAGTCCCATGTGGCTATTTAGATATCAATGGATTAACATTAAATAAAATTTAAAATTCAGTGTCTCAGTAGCAGGTGACACATTTTAAGTGATAAACAGCCACACTAGATGTGTGACTATAACATTGGACAGTATAGTTGCAGAACTTTTCCATTTCCATTGCGAGTTTTATTAGTCAATTTTTCTACACACTGCTCTCTGAGCTAGAAGAAAACTTTTATTAATTCAAACATTTTAAATAAAAGACAAAACAACACAGATTTTTTTGGCTAAAATTGTTAATCTTAAACATCCACAACAAGTTATTTCTTAGCATGTCAGTGATTCAGATCTCTCATGAACATTTTTCTAAGAATGAGAGAAGTGTCATTCTTTTCCTCAGGCCAAACCACATACAGAAAATGGTTTCCCCTCTAGTTGTCCTTTAAAACAGATAAATCCGGATTTGAAATACATTAATTTTCCTGCTTATATTTGAACTGATTTACTACCAAAGGATTTTTCTTTTTTAATTTCAGACTGTAAACCAGCAATATCCGCACTGAAAGTAGAAGGCGAAGTCTGCCCTTGACCTAGAAATTCAATGGAAAGTGATTATAGTTTAAGCTGAAATAAAAGATAAAAATAAGAAAAAAATACTTGTGTCTGTCTTTGAGAGAGATTTACTGCCTGTAAACATTAGAAAATACTTACATTCTCTCTCTTTTTTTTTTTTGCTGTTCAAACTAACAGTGTAGCATGAAACATGGGGATACACACACACACACACACACACACACACACTGGATTTACTCATAGTAAAAAGACATATGTGGAGACTCATACCTTTTGAGGAACTTGAAATTTAAATAAAGCTTCACTCCTCTCCAACCTTTGAAAAAATATATACCTATGGTATGAATTATTGCTACCTAGGTACATCATACTTCTTCCTATAAAAAATTCTATCAAGGAGAAAGGTCAAGTTGCTCCTTTTATTTGCAACTAATGTCAAATTTACTTCTCTTTTCTTCCTAATGCCACACAAAATGAAAATCTAGACTTTCCCCCTAAATCTGAAGTTATCCCCTTGGAAGTAAACAATAACAGGAAATACAAAGACTGAGTTTAAATCCAAGACTTAGAAAATAATATATCAGATAACTCTGTTGATTTAAAAAATTATGTGAGATTCCACTGTGTATAGCTTAACAGGAATCACAAGAGAAAAACAGTATCAACCAATTTTCTACATTTCTGGGACATAGCAGGATCTAGTAGCATTTCACCTTGTCTTAAGTAGATACTCATCAATCTATGCTTTTTATGAAATTCTTATTAGTTAGAGTTTTCACTTATTTTTGGTGATTTGGCTCCTAATTCCTTTTCTCCTCACTTGTTCTGGAGGCTCATCAGTAGGGGTCACTGGCTGACATTTAGATATGAAAAAATACTTGCCTGCTGTGAAAAGTCCATACTAGCTTCTTGTGAAACACCTGACTCTTCTAGAAGATAAGTAATACTTGAGGAAGAAGACTGGGGTAGGCATGGTAAGGGGTGAAGAAGCTGAAGATAGAAGAGTAGTAATTTGTGTTCCGAGACAATTACCTCAATAAATCACACCTGGCTGCTTTATCAAAAACCTAAGTCAATAAAGCCCCCTTATAAATATTATTGTCCCATGGTTGACCAAAAACACCCCAAGATCAGCATTTATTTTCTTACTATTAAATTTTTCCCAATAACATTAAACTATATCATGTCCTGAAAACATCCAAGTCTTGTTTTCCTCCCCCAAGCATTTTCTGTGCTTCATATTTAGTTGTGGGATGAGGGGACTCTGGGACCAGTTAAGTGTCCACCCAAGTGAAAAGATGCTTTCCAGTGTCGTGGGTGTAGTTGGGGGTGGATATGCCCATTTTACAACCAGAGTGTTGTGTTCAAAATCAGGACATAGACTATCTTCTGTGGGAATGTGGTCAAAGTTCTTAGCCTCTCTGTGCCTCCGTGTCCTCAATGTCCTGTTGTCCTTCTCTGAGTCTTTTCATGTTACTAATCTCCAAGTTCAATCATTGCTAGCTGCAGCTCTTATATTCCCAAGGGAAGCCTTCTTCTGACTCTGTGGGCCTCCAAAGGGAATACTACACACTTGGAAACAGGGGTCTCCCAGAATTTTGGATGCCACACGGAAGTTTCCCATGCCAAAGGTTTCAAAGTCGATCGTGTTTGCTGTTTCTCAATGTGTCATCTCCCTTACTGAAGGTGAGATTGTGTGATCCCCAATTTCTTCTACCTGACATCCTCAGGTGCTATTCTTTGTCACCCCGCAGACTGGTCCTCACCCTCAATTTCCCACCTGACAGTAAAAGGGAATGAATCCAACAGGTGTATGTATTGGTCACACAAGGCACAGGGAAAGCCAAGCCATGAGACACCCCCCCGCCCTTTTCACCTTCTTTCTAGGGTGGGACTTTCTACAGTGACTCCTAACACATACCCATCCATCTGGCACTGGTCTCAGTTAAGCTAATTCTACTTTAAGAATTTCTTTTTCATACTGTTTCTAGCTAGAGGAGTGGTTCTTAGCCAGGGATAGCTGTGCCTCCTAGGGGATATTTGACAATATCTAGAGTCAGAAAGGGAGCAGGGGTGGGGGTAGAGCAGTGTTCTTGGTATCTCCTGGGTGGAGGAGCTTTCAGCAGTTTACAGAAGAGCTCCAGGACAAAAAATGAGCTGGTCTCGAATGTCAACACTGCTGAGGTTGAGAAACTCTAACTTAGAAAACCATGTCAACTTTGAGTCATGTTGGGTGTCCAGAATTCCATGCACAGAAGATTTCAGAACAAATCTACAAGTCTGTGTGCATTTTTTTTACATCACTGGAAAGAAAAACCAAGAGCTCAAATCTTAAAGCTGGTAAACTTGAGATAGGACCACATACAGTAGGCTTTCATTTTCTCCACCTCCTGCATTAGAAAAAACTCCAAATAACTTGTAGAGTGGCAAGATGGTAAAGCAAATTTGCAAGATCAAGAGAAAGAGAGAGCTGCCCTAGGCTTAAGTTGGCTGGTTTAGATCAAAATTATCCTGCACAAGTTAGGATAGTTCTTTGCTTCTTCAGAAATTACTTAAAAGTGAATGTGTTATTTGCTTCCCAGAAGGTTACCTAAAAGTGATTTTCTCCGTGATAAAGGGGAGAAAAATAAGCAGACTATTAGACACTAGTGTATCTACTGAATTAAAATTCACTTAGTTTAGAAGAATTCTGTTCTGAGACTTGCTTGAATGTGGCCATATAGTGAGAAATTAGTAGTTTTATACTCAGAGTGGGCAGGGATTAAAGATATGTAAATTTTCCTGATTTTCAGAACCACCATTCTCCAAAAGTATAATTTGATGATTATAATAAAGTTTTTGTTACAAAAGTATTATGAAAAGAAGCCCTACAGCCATGAAGAATAAAAATCAGTGCATTCTAAGTAGAAGAGACCCACATTGTCTGGGCATGGACCTTGGGTGACCTGGAATATCTGAAGGACCCAGGACATGAGGTATCCCATCTGTCCAAATATTGTAGAAAATTCAAGACACTTTTCAAAGGGAATTCAACCTTCTCCCTGCTTCCCTCCATGTACTACATCAGGAGAACAATCTCAATGAACATCATGTCAATGCATTCTCTTCTAGGGACCTTATCTCACTAGTCATTGTGGGCTGGAGTGCTTGGGCAAAGAGTTTATGCTTCCCACAACATGTTGGCCATATTTCCATTTTAAGCAACTACACATATCTACAACAGTCTCCCCAGTAGCTAACAAGCTGCTTGAGGCAGATTTAGAAAAATGCCTGGAAATTGGTTGGTGTGCTTAATATCTGCTGAATGAACCATATGAGTATTAAACATTCCAGATACAATAATATAAAAAGATAATAATGACATTGAACAGTTACTGGGCTCTTAGATTACAGGCACTCTTCTAAGCACATGACATATATTAGTGCATTTAATTCTTACATTATAGAAGCACTGTCTGCTCACAAGTTACAGATGAAGAGTTGTCTAAACTTTAACTTTTAACAAGAAATTAAGACCTTTGAAAAAACATATACACACAGTTTATCTCATTTTTGAAGAGTACTATTTAAAAAACAAACTAATTTGTCATCTACATGTAGGATTCTAATTAATACAACTTATATCTCATTTCTAACAGTGAATGTGAATTTAACCTTATCAGAATCTTGAAGCTAGTCTCCTGTCTTTAATTTTCCTGCCCATTTGACCTCCCAATTATGAGCTAAGGAGCTAATCATAAAACCAACCAAAGAATTCGTAACACAATCACTGCTCTGCAGTAAGGGGAAGAAACCTCTGCACATCTTGGCAAGTGGTTCAGTGTTGTCATGGCAATCAAGGGAGGATCATCTATCCCAGGGGTGGGAGTTCACTTGCGCATGGACACAGCTTCCCTGGTTCCAAAGGATGAACTGAGACAAATAAACACATACCCAGTGCTCATAAGAACTGTAAGGTACTGTCTCTTATTGATTAGGTCAGAGAAAGCTACAGTGCGACATAATGATGTCTTTTCAAAAACTCAGGCCTTGCCCCCCACCCCCACCCCCATCTTCCCTTTCAGATAGCCCTGAGGATACATGTGCAATGCATACACACAAGGTTTTTTAAGTGATATTCTGAAATTCACCAAGAACATCCAGAATATAAAAGGCCGCTGATATATTTCTAGCATGACAATGAATCAGAACTAATTGGCTTGTACACTCTCTCAACCTGGCATTTAATGCCCAGATTAAAATATACGAAAAGATTTAAATATCTCAATGGCTTCCGGTATTGCAGCCTCCACCAATGTTCGCTACCGAGGCAGCGATCCAAACTGGCTCTTTGCACAGGGTCCTGACTAGAGAAGGAAATGTTTGCAAATTTGTACAGCTGCATGCAATGACAAATTCAGGCTCTGCAGCTTCACAAAATCCCATTTTCTGCTTCTGATGAGAAACTTGGCCTCAACTTGGTCCACAAATGATTTTTCTTCATCTAAAAATAGATACAAGAGAGAACCTCAAAGTCTATTTCTTTTTAAAAGTAGTTGTCAATTTTAAAGTAGCTACTAAATATTGCTAAAATGCGCAATTTCTATCAGCAAGATTTACAGAGACAGTTGGAAAACAAAGAGATGTACTACCTTTGTGGCTTTTCCTTCCCATTCAGTTAGGAAAAAGACGTTCCCAATGTATAGTAAAAGGTGTGGAGGAACCTGCAATCCCCACAGCCTGAATTGTTTTATTTGATATTAGTTATTATTGTAAGTAATTAGAATCACAATAGAAAATCTTTCCTTACAAAATGGAACCATTCAATACATTGCAAATGATCATAATTGAAGAGCAGCACATTTTCTTCAGAAATAACTTGTCTTTCAACAAGCTAAATACTTCATATATATTTTAATTACTTATGCATATAGTGATATGCACATGATAGACAGAGGAAGAAATATGCAAATTTATGGAAATGAAATGGTCACATAGTTTAAGATAATAGCCAATCCTTAGAAAAGCTGGTGATTCTATCTTGCTGGTGTTAAAAAATATTCACCACATAAACTAACATTTATTACTTTAGAAAGGATTTAAAGAAAATTTTACTTGCAGCTATATGAAACCAGCAGGTATCTAAGCTCTGTGAACATTTTGATAATATTCTAAGCTAATAATAAAAGGTGAATATTGTGATTTTCTTCTATGAAAACATAAAAAGCCTGGAATCATAAAAAAAGACTAATAAAGATTGCATCAGAGGCTGACTTTCTCATACATAAACAGCAAATCCAAGATTTTCTGAAGCAACTACCTGTCTCGTCTGCATGGAATGGCCACAAGGAAGGAGACAGCCCACATTCTGTGGTTCCGCAGCAGTATACTATGAAACATCAAGCTGTCATAAAAATCAGTAGCTTCTGGAGCAGTGTGGATTCTTGCAAGCAGTTGTAACTGTGTAGTACCCAAAGACTAAGGCCCAAAGAGAGGCTCACTAGCCATGATGCTTATGCCACTTCTGTCATGGACGAGCCAGGTGACTGCCAAAGCCTGATCCACTCTGACCCTCAGTTCCTCTGCCTGCAGCACCAAACATTGGACTAGAAGACCACTAGGCCTACGTAAGAGTAACATTAAAAGGCCAATATGTATTTGAAAGCCAAGTTTCATCAAGTTTCAAATACTAAGAAAACAGCCAAAGGAAAGGTGCAAAAGAAATGACCAGGTTCATACTAAGATTTGCTTGAAGCTTTCAATAAAATGTATGAGAGTCTTGGCAATGATACACTGCATTCCATTCAGCCTGGCTCCAAGGCTCCAAATCTTTTCCTAAAGCAACATGCAGAGACATTTCAACTGTCATCTGAACCCTCTGAACTTGGAACTTGAAAGAGACTCAAGTGCTAGGAGAGAATCCTTCCAGGGCTATTGCATCCTTTCCTTCCTTCTGTGTCCTCTTCCCCACTCCTGCCCTGGGATCATTATCCCACCAAGCCTAGTTTGGGTCCTGCCTTGCTTCTAGCAAGAGACATGCTATGCAGAGCCAGTAATATATGCACCGTATCTTCTTACCTCTCCAGAGTCCTTACACCTCAGCAGTAGCAGCAGCTCCAGGCAGAATTGGCCCCCCATGTTCCTCATACAGAGGCCTGTCCAATGTGGCAACACAGGAGGAGGCAAGAGGCAGAGACATTGCTCAGCGCTAGAGGAGCTGGCTGGGCAGGCTCCTGGGCTGGCCTGCATAGCGAGAGGCCCTGGGAAGGAGAAGGCCTTGGGTCACTGTGATCCTCTGAGTCAGACACCCAGGGGAGCTCTCGCTTTGAAAGGCCTCCCTGGGCACAGGACGTCAAAAGCCTGGTTGAACTCACTAGAGGTAAATGTCCAAAAGTTAAAATGTTGAGGTAAATGGTTACATAGACCTATGCCAGTTTACAGTAAATGGTAGAAATAAGATATGACTGCTGGAGGAACTAATCATTAGTTGAAGTGCTAATTCACATATCTGATAATGGACTTGTTTTTTTTTTATTTTTTTTTTATTTTTTGGGTACCAGGGATCGAACTTGGGACCTTGCGCTTGCACTTTTATTTATAATGACCTCAAAGTGGAAATGACCCAAATATTCATCCACTGATGAATGGATGAACCAAATGTGGTATATCTACACAATGAAAGATTATGTGGCCATAATAAGGAATGAAGTACAGGTGCTAGCCACAACATGGATGAACCCTGATAACATTATGCCCAGTGAAAGAAGGCCCGCTTAAAAGGCTACATATTCTATGATTCCATTAGAAATGTCTATAACAGACAACTCTACAGTGACAGATTAATGCTCGCCAGGGACTCAGGGTGGGGGGATGAAGGACAGTGATGACTGAGGGCTGCAGCTTTCTTTTGGGGCTGATGAAACTGCTTACCAATTGATTGTGGTAATAGTTGCACAACTATGTACACTAAATAGATGATTTGTCTGCTCTGTGAATTTTCTCTCAATAAAGCTGTTCTATTTTTTTTTTAAAAGTGAAATGCAGGTTCTTACTCTCCTGCAACAATGACACTAGGATCTTTCAAAGTCACCATTTCTACTGCAAATTTCCCTATGTGGTGTGGCAGGGGCCACAGTGAGAGCAGGCTTCCATCTGAGGACAGAGCAATAGTCACTGGGCCCTAGCACCTTCTACTCAGCTTGGCTCCTAGGCCGTTCATGGCAAGCACCCTGCTCCATCTGCATGATGCAGTCACACTCCTCAATGGTCCTCTGTCCTCAAGTGCTGGCTCCCTTCTCTGCATGCTCATAGCTCCACCTATGAGAGCTCTTTGACTCTAACCACTGCTATTGCATCTCTTGTGGCTATCATCTTCAAATAGATTGAACACCATTTAAGCACAGTGAACCCTCCCAGCTCAGTGAGTTTCCTTTGCTGAACTTCAGTAATTACTCATTGGCCTCTACTTTGTTTGGCAAGGAAGCAATCTACTTTTTCAAAGACTTTTAAATTAGGGTATTGCCTTTAGGGCCCATTGTTCATTTTCACTGTTATAAGTAAAATGAAATTAGCAGATGTGAGAACAAAGGAAAGAGTCCAGTGATGATAACACTGCAGTGATTTTGAGTTAAAGGAAAACCCAACATTCTTACATAATTTATCATCCAGTAAGAGAGTTACATTATAGCTAGTGACACCTTTTAATTATTAATTTTCATTACTGTTATTTTCTTTTGTGGCACTAGGGATTTAAAAAAGAACCAAGGCCTTTACACTGAACTATACACTTTGACAAAATGTCTAAGATGCCAAGTTGCTCAGACTGAATTTCAACTTGTAACCTCCTGCCTCAGTCTCCAGAGTGCTGGGATTACAGGCATGCACCACTATAGCCAGTACCATCACCATCATCACTTGTGTGTTTTTGTATCTTTTATCTCTCCAGTTCCTTGAGCACAAGGGATCAAAGCCTCTGCACATAATTTTACTAAAGATAATTATTCTATACTGCCTCATGCTTAAGGTTTGTTTAAAGCAGTGCATTCTGCTAGTAGGACTAAAATCTCAAAAGAAAGTTGTGTTAGTGGCCCCAGGTAACTACAATACCTAGCTTCCGAAATTTATCACATTTTGGACACACAAGGGGTGTTTGCCTGTCCTGGATTTGTCTTTAAAAATTTCATCCTTTGTATCCATTTTTTTTCTTTTTGGTACCAGGGATCGAAATTTGTCTTTAAAAATTTCAACCTTTGTATCCATTTTTTTTTTTTTTTGGTACCAGGGATCGAACTCGGGACCTTGCACTTGCAAAAGCAGGAGGCAGAACCACTGAGCTAAATCCCCGGCCCCTATATCCATTTTTGAAAGTTGAGACGTGGCTTTCTGAATGATGTTGATGGAAGTATGAAGGAGTAGGCTTCCCGATGAAGGCGAAGGAAGGTTACAAAGCAGTGTTCCCAACAGAGCCTGCCTGTGTCCGTTCTGTACTGAGGTGCCCATTCAGGCCTCTTCTCAAACACCCTCCGGGGCTGGGAGTAAAAGACATCAAATAATAAAACTCTGAGGCACATGCTATGTTACTGTTTAAGGGCAAAAGTGGGGGCAGGGGGCAAGGGATTTAGCAATTTTATTCACTGGCTTACATTCAGCGACTCTGAAAATTTGGCCACTACTCAGGGTTGCAAATTTCTATGGAAAATGAACTGTGTTTGGCAAGCTCCACGAAATATGAGGCCAATAAAAAAAATGTTTCATGCTTTCTCAAGACCTTATGCCACTAACTGGGTGGGACTGGCAACTCTTTTTTTTAAAAAAAAAATCATTAGGTGTGTTGGTACATTTTAGGTATACATTATGATCACATTCATCATTGGGATTTTGTACCTGTACATGATATATCTTGATTCTTGTTTTTTCCCATTCTCCTTCCTTCCCTTCCACCCCTCCACCCCTCCCTATTTACAAAAGCATTGTTTCCATTTTTCCTTCTTTTCTCATTTTAAATGTCAATTTAAACACTAAATAGTTTTCTTTACTTACATGAATTAATATAATTCTGTTGATTTCAAAGCATAACTTGAACTAAAGTTTCTTTGAGTTTTGATTAGAAGATGTTTCACGTATAATAGGATCTTCAGACTAAGCAAGTTCAATTCAGGCGAGTTCTGTTCCAAAGTCAGAAATGTTAATGGAGTCCTTTATTTTACACTATTGAGAATTGACTGGAAATTCAGTTGATACTATGGTTGTCAGGAAGCAGCTCTTGAACTCATAAAAAGGATTAGACCAAAAGAGATAAAAATATTATTGTAACAGCTGAGGAAACTATATAAAAGAACACAGTGGGGAATTTCATTGCAAAGTTTATGACTGTCAAATATTATCTTCAGACCAGTCATCTCCAAACTTTATGAGGTCAGCTATCCAACTGCCTCTTGACCCTTCCACCTGGTATCTCAAGGTTATATCAAACTATGATTATCGAATACTGAACTTTTAACTCTCCATTCTGGCAAATGTCTTTGTACCCCAGCCTCCTGCATCTTGAGAAGTGTTTCTAAAGTGTTTATCACAGTACCTAGTATGCAGCACCCATTGCTGTTACTGGTGATGATTGACGATGATGATGAAGATCAATCATGAAAATGATAATTTCTATTCACTCAGCTGAGCCAGAAAATAAATGATATTTCTTTATTCTTTTCTTGACCTCATGTTCCATATTTAAAGTATTGCCAAGTTCTGGCAACTCTACCTCCAAATCAAATCAGGAATCTGACCCCTTTCCATCTGCACTTTCATCACCCCACTTCCAGCTTCCATCATTTTCCTCCTGAACAAATTTAACAAGCTAGAAGCCAATCTAACCATCCACTCTTGTCCTTACCCAACTAGTTGTTCATAGAGAAAATCAGAAGCATCTTCTTAGATACAAATACTCATTTTAAGATGTATATAGTGTATATCATGTACTTATTAAATCTGCCAAACCACCTTATGAGGCAAGTAAGGAACTGAGTAAAGAGAGGTTAGAACATGTCTGAGACCTCTCTGCCTCTAAGAGGCAAAGCCACACTGAACGGTCTGGGTCCAAAGCTGTGTGTATAACTGCTACACAAAAGACTGTGTCATTCCCAAGCTGGGGGAAAAAAAAAAAAAGGAGGCAAGCAAAACCTGTCAATGGGCTTCCACTGCACTTAGAATAAAAACAATAAAAGCCACCCATTTAAGACTTCCCTATGTCAAAGTGCTCAACTTCCTCAGTTTCCCCTCTTATGCCACGTTTTCCTTCTGTTCCCTGAACACTCAGGAACAAGCCAAGCTTAGCCTTGCTTTGCTTGCCTCCTGGGGGCATTTCCTGAGACTGAGTTTTCCCACGGCTGGCTCCTCCTTCTTTGGATCTCTGCTTTAATCTTACTGGCTCAGGAAAGCATTCTCTGACCTCTTCAAGCTGAAGTCAATGTCCCTTGGCTTCTAGATCTCAAACACCCTGCTAGTTTTCTACTCATAATTTATCTCTACTTGTAATTGCTTTTATATGTTTGTACATTTTTTGTTTCTCTTGCTTTATTATGTCTGTAATTAAAAAAACTGTAATTCCTCCCTCCTTTTTCCCCCTCTTGTCATTTATTTGCTTAAAATGCAATCGGCTGGTTTGCCTTGTAAAATTTCCCATATTATAAATTTTGTCATTTATAAACATATTCTCTTTTTTTTACATTTTAGTAAGTTTATTGGTACAACTTAGATATACATAATGATCACATTCATCATAATAGGCAATTTGTACCTGCGCATGATATATCTTGATTCTTCTTTCTTCCTAACCCTCTCCCTCCCTTGAACCCCCCTTCCCTTCCTTATTTGCAGACTTTGTTTTCATCTTATCCTTCTTTTATCATTTTTCCCTTCCTTTTTCCTTCCTCCCTTCCTTCTCCATCCTCCCTCCCTAATTCCTGTTTCCTTTTGAACAATTTTTTCCTATCTCACAATATCTATTATACATTTTGGTCATTACGTACACTTTCAGTTTCTCACAGCAGAGACACAATTTGATAGATATTTACACATGGGTGTCCAATCTATTTCACTTAAGAATACGCTCTCAAGGTGCATTCATTTATCTAAAAATGTCTCAAGTTTATCCTTCTTTATGACTGAGTAGTACTTCATTGTATAAAAAAAAAAACCATACTGTTTTTATCCATTCATCAGTTGATGGGTATCTGGGCTGTTTCCAAGCTTTAGCTATTATGAACTGTGCTGCTATAAACACAGGTGCACGTATATATTGCTGTGGTATGATACTTTTAATTCTTTTGGGAAGATACCCAGAAGGGGAATAGCTGGGTCAAATGGGACCTCTATAATCCTAGTTCTTTGAGGTATCTCCATACTGATTTCCACAGTGGTTGCACCAGTCTGCACTCTCATCAATAGTGTAGAAGGGTTCCTTTTTCTCCATAGCCCCACCAGCATCTGTTGTTGGTTGATTTCTTGACAACAACCATTCTTTCCAGAGTAAGGTGGAACCTCAGAGTTGTTTTAATTTGTATCTTTTGAATGAGCAGTGTTGTTGAACATTTTTTCATATATTTATTTGCCATTTGTACTTCTTCATCTGAGAAATGTGTATTTATCTCAGACGCCCATTTTTGGATTGGGTCTTTACATTTGGGGGTCTGATATTTTTTAATTCTTTATATGTTCTAGATACTAGTTCTCTGAGGAACAACTGGCTAAGATTTTTTCCCCACTCTGTGAGTTCTTTTCACTCATTTGTCTATTGAGTGTCTTTCCCACTGAGCTGAGAGCTTCATAATGATTATTTATCATTGTGTTTCTACAATCTAGCATCTTGCTTTGGGGACAGTAGGTTCTGGCAAATTTGATAAATAATTCAGTGAAGACTAGAACACTTTGGTGATAGGAAACCTCCGCCTACCTCTTAGGTCTTCCAAGGGTGGGTGCAGGATTAAATTCAAAGTCTCTTAGGGGTGCTTTTTGTCAAAAGTGAAGTCTTGTGGCTCTGGGCACTTCATTTTTGTAGCCCATCACCTTTTCCTCTCAGGATTTTTTTTATTTTGACATGATTTGGTAATAATTTGTTTGGCTGTGATTAAAGAACAAAGATGTACATTATAAACTGATTTCACATGATAAGATGGTTAAAAATACCAATTAACAATGAAAGTGATGCATGCTATGTTTTTAGATATGCAGGTTACATAATTATCTTAGGAGGCAAAAGTTTTCTTTTCAGTTTATATATGTGTGTGTGGGCTCCTGGAGAGCTTGTGGATCCTTGGCCCCCTGTTTACATGATGGTGTGAAATGGGTGCAATGGACCAGCTGGAATCCAGTCCCAAATTCACCACAGCAAGGTTCCTGGGGCCTAGGAATCTGCATTTTATGACACTTTTCAGGAAACTTATGCAACAGACCTTTTGAAAACTTGTTTCTTTACCTAGGTTTGTATATGTTGTGTTAGAAAAATATATAATGGATGTCCAGTATCCATTCTTTATATTTGTTGTTTAATTCTGAGAAATCCAAGATAATGTTTCACATAAAGGGAAAACACATAATATTGGTTTCCATTAAGGTGATTAGGTGTTCAGAAATGCAAATTATTACTAATCTTTCTGGTAAAAGTAATCCTGTCTGCTAAGTATCTTTTGTTTGCCTGCATGTGCACATGGGGAGAAAGGGACAGGCATTTCTCACCTTTGAGGGGCAGGAGAAATCATTTGGCCAAATGGAAAGAAAAGCCAAGTAAGCGCCTGAGCCAGTAACTTGCCAATGTCTTAGGCTGGAAGTAGATAATGTTAAGAAAATTAAAACTGAAAGCAGGAAGAGGCTTCTTGATTTGCTCAAAAGAGACAAAAGTAGCCATTTTTTCTCTTTTAGGGTAAGCTAGTCTAGTTCTAGAATATGAATGAAAAGTTTAAGGTAAAAGCAAAAGCAAAATAACAGCAACTACGTTTCTGACGCCAGGTAAACAAGTGCATTACTAAGCCACGTCCCTCTCCTAAGAGAAAGGAAAGTGTTGAGCAGCATCTCACAGCGGCTCCCTTGGTCCCCATCTCATCCTTATGTTTCCTCCGTTCTCTGGAACCCAAAAGACCTTCATCCTGAGCATGCCTAGGATGTTTTCCTCCTTTGCTTGCGGCAATGTTCCTCTCTTCACGTGCCCCCTCAGAACCTTCCATAGCTTCTCCTTTGCTTTGTAAGTTAAGTGTGACCTTTCAGTAGAAGATCACAGGCTTTCTATGGTGTGACCTCACCTCACTCCTCCAAATCCTTCTCTTGCCCTTTCTCCCAGAAAACTCTGCATTCTAGACAAACAGACCAGCTCACTCCCATATTTTGTGGACTCTCTGTCTTGGCTTTCTTCATTTTCCAACTTTCCTCCCTTATTTGCTATCAAACAGTATTCACTGTGCCCCAGATCCCATCCCCTTGTGCCTCCTCGAGGACAGCACTCCAGTCATTCTCTTATGCATCATCCACTTTCTCATTTCAACTGGACTGGACTCATCAGCAATAAAACACACTGTGCTATCTCCACCATACGAAAGTTCCTGATCACAGTCCTTTATAGCCACCATCTCATTTCTTTCTTTTTCACAGCAAAAATCCTTCTGAGAAGTGAATACGTACCCTATCTTGGATTTCCAGTCTTTTTTGAACCTACTCTAGTCAGAATTTGCCTCCAACACTCATCAACACTGCTCTTGTTAGGGTTACCACTGACCTCTACATTGCTAACTTCTCTCATCAATCCTCAGGCTTCCCCTACTTGACCCACCGGGAGGGTAACTACATAATTTCTCCAAATCCACACACATGTAAGAGTGAAAATGGGTGCTATTGATAATTACATTGATAATTATTCATTATCTCGGACTGTACTTGACAAAGTGAGAATTACTCTCTCCTACCCACTGGAAGCATCATATCTACCTATCTCAGCCAATTAATTGCTCACTCCCTTGAAAACACTACCTCTACTTGGCTTTGTGGATGGCTGAGTCTCTTGGTGTCCCTCTACTCCACTAGGCATTGGTTCTCAATCTTCTATACTCTTCTAGCCTCTGAATGTAATGTAATTTTGGAATTTCCAGGGTTCTGCCCTTGGATCTCCTTTATTTTTCATCCTTAACCATTCTGTTCATGCTTTAAACTAATCCTATGACTTTAAATGACATTTGTGGATTGATAGCTCCCTGATTTAGATCTCCACTCAGGAAATTTTTTTCCTATTCCCCTGAGACCTTCAATTTTTTTTCCCAACTGGCTCCCCTCTGGTATTTCCCTATTTAAGTCAGAGGCAATATAAACCTTAACATACCCCATAGCCAATCTGTCAGTAAATTCCATTTGTTTTACCTTCAAAACTTGCCCAATTATGACTTCTTCTTATCATTTCCATTGGTTCCACCCTGATCCAAGCTAATATTATCTCTCACCTAGATTTGTAATGAAATTACTGAATGACTCAGTAGAAAGAGAGCTTTTGTGAACCCTTTTGCTAAAAGTAGTATTTTTTTCCTAGTTTAAGATGATTTTCTTTGAGAAAAATCTGTCAGTAAGCCACTTCCCATCATATGATTTTCTAGAAAGGTATTGGTATAGGTAACCCAGAAAAACATATAGGAGCAGAAGACCTACCCCACATCCCACAGTAAGGACTTGAATTGCTATGTAAGAGTGCCTCTATCTTTAGTGGTTCACAGCATTCTTTTTTATTATTTTATTTTTTAGTTTTTATTAGTACACAGTTGCACTACATAGAGATTACATTCCTTGTCTGGAGTTGGTACATGCACATAACACATCCTAATTCTTTTATATCCCTTTCCCTTCCTCTCGTCCTGCCTCCCCTCCATCTCTCCATCGCCCTCCCATCACTCCCATCACAGCATTCTTAATAATGCCCGAATTTCCCTCTCTTTCTTGTAACAAAATAGTCCTACTACATGATGGGCATTTATTATTCTTGTTGACAGTGTATAGAGTGGTCATTCCCCAGGGCTTTTGGAGCTGAGTAAGCAGATCTTAATAATACCACTTCTTCTGCCTGTGACTAATCCCCACACTCAAGTCTAATGCCATCAGACCTTCTTTGACTCACTTATTGCCAGTAGCACAAGAGGAAATGGTGGTTGGGAGCTTCTGGAAAATGTTGCCTTGAACATAAACAAGAGACACAGAAAAGGACACCTTCCTTCATCCATACCAGTGCTTCTCAACACCATGAACATTTTGGATTTGATTATTCTCTGTTTTGGGGAATGTCTTGTGCATTATCTATGTTTAGCAGCATCCCTGGCCTCTACCTTACCAGGTGACAGTGGCTTCTCTCTAGTCATGAAAACCAAAAATGTCTCCAGAAATTTGCCAGGTCCCCTCTGGTAGTGGTGGCGATTGGTCTACGGAGAATCACTAGCTGGCCTAGATATTTTCATATTCATTCCTAAACTGCCCTAAGTTCTCTTGCTACCTGTCTAGGGATGACACATAGATCATAAAGTGAAAAGAATTACAGGAAAAAATATACAGGGTCACTGGATGTAACCCACCATACCTGTGTGTTTTCAGTGACATGCGCTGCTAAACTTCTTAATTATTGAAGCTGGTTTAAGTAGGTCTTGTGGGTATTATTAGCCAGGGGCATCAAAGTGACCTGGAACCAACCATCACAACTCAGAGCACATTGTTTTACTTCAGGGCATTCTATAGCTTAGGCTCCATCTGAGGTTAAGAGTCCATGGGTGCAGTTTTCATGAAGGATGGCAAATAAAATGGCTCATGTTTGGATTGGATAATATTGTTCGTATACTCTTGTTAGGGAATTGTAGAATTTTAGAATAGAAAAAAATTTTATGGAAGAAGGATTAAGCTGAAATAACTGTCTATGTTTATCCTAGTTAAAAGGCCTTCAAAAAAGGATCAACCCTTATGCTTCCAAATGTTAGGAAAAGTGCTATTATGCAGTCTAAAATATTTCTTAAACATAATTTCGTGTGAAAAGCAAAAGGGAATATTTTCTTATAGCCACATACTCTTAAATATCACCTTCTATCTAAACAGTAGTTCTATGTCTAAATCAATGATCTGTTTACAGCAGACTTCCTCTCATCTCTAAGGGCAAAGTTGACATTTAATTTTACCATCTAATAGCACTGTTTTCAAGGTGAAAGCTTTAATGAAAAAATAGAACTGGCATAATTGGTGCACAATTAAATTCAAGGTATACTGAGGAGAGAGAGAGAATACAAAATTATAATCTATTTCTTTTATTGTCTTTATTGTTTCATGTATTCTAATTCATATTATATTCAATTAGATTAAGAACAACGTAAACTTATAACTAAAAAACAGAAATACAGAAAAAGCAAAATGATTAATGTGAAACTCATCCATAATCCCAGAGTCAATCATTGGTTACATCTTAGTGACTATTCTCCCAAATATTTTTCTTGCATACTGAGATATTTCTTCTCAAATTGTATCATTATTTTGCAATGTATCATATTATGGTGTATCTTAAATGTCCCTTTTATCAGACATGTAGTGGTTTCTAAGTTATCTCTATTGTAAATAGCACTATATTTGAATGGTCGATTGAAAATAAATTACACATGCCTAGAAGCAAAAATCAAAGGGAAGACACAAACACAAGATTTCCCAAAGTGTAGGATATTGTTGGCTTTAGAATCCTCTTTGCATTCACATCTAGAAACCAGGCCCCAATGGATAGAACTAGAGCAGAAAGCAGCACTGAGCAGGGCAAAGGGAAGAGAGGAGCAAACCATTGTTGAGGTGAAGGAAAGCATCTGGAAGTAGATTTAATGAATAAACGCTTGAGATGGGCCTAATGAAGTAACGTTCAATAAATGAATCCCAAGCTGCCTTTCATACTTTATAAGTCAGTGCTATTGCCTGGAGAAGAACAAGCTTTACCCAATCATAAAATTAGAAAAAAGAATTAACTTGTTCATCTACAAAAATCTTGTGATGGCAATTCCAAATATCTATATTTGTATTCATATCTGTATTTATACCTATACATGTGCCTATAACTGTACATGTATATCCATCCATTTGTCTGTCCATAAAGTAGTTCTCAGACAAGAGTGCATCAGAATCTCTTGGAGGTATTGTTCAAACACATATCACTAAGTCTCATTCCCAGAGCTTCTGATTCAGTACGTTTCCAAAAATGCTGAGTATTTGCATTTTTAATACATTTCTGGGTGACACAGATGTTGCTATTGGGGAAACTACACTTTGAGAGAGAACTGTTTCTTATACTCTTTCCTGTATCTTACCTTGTTTTCTTTTTAAGTGTTACCTTTCTTTTCTTCATTTTGTTTTATGAATACATGTTTGCAGTACTTAGTGATTACATTCCTCATGGAAAATAGATACATGTACATAACACATCCTAATTCTTTTTTCATCTTCTTCCCTCCTCCTTCCATCTCTTGGTTCACTTCCCTTTTGCAAAAGATCTTTCGCCCTACTTCTTATTATCTGTCTTTTATTTTGCTCTTTATTTGTATTTGGGCTTTCTCATGTAAGTGCAACCATGTGCTATTTCAGCTTCTGTGTCCGATTTATTTCACTTAACGTTATGGTCCAAGGTTCATCCATTTTCCTATACATGACTTGTTTATCCTTTTTTGTCCCAGCCACTCCCCTTCTAGATATCTTCCTGAAAGAGTTAAAGACATAATACAGTCATACATAGCAGCTAAATCATAATAGTAGCTAAATTTATAACAGCTAAATTTTGGAAGCAGCTTATATGTCCATCAGCAGATGAATGGATAAGGAAAGTGTTACCTTTCTTCAAAGGATGAATTAAGATGGTTTCAGCAAAGGCAAAATTGTAACAACATAATAAAGATCTGAATAGAGCCAAAGCATATTAAGCCCAAGGCTTTATATTTTATCATGTAGAGTTTTCATAGTATGCTTAGGAGTTCCATAGATGTTTTGCTTGTTTTATTTTGTTATTCCTAAATTTGCAGATGTTTCTTCTTTTCACTCCCTCTTTTATATTAGTATATGTTTGCCATACATAATAAATACATTCATGTGGGGAACTGGTACATATACACATCACATCTTGATCCCTTTTCTCTTTCCTCTTCCCTTCGTCCTGTCTCCCCGGCCCCCAGTTCCACTTCCCATCAACACATAGTCGTTCTTGCCTTATCTCTAACTACAAATCTCTATTTAAATGAACATATGGCTTCTCATACACATTTTGATTATTTGTCAATTGTAATACTACATACCATAGTGTTAATTGCTACATAAAACAAATATTGTAGTGCTTTCCAATTTCCCTCTTCTTAATTTGGTAATAAAATTATGAGATGGAAAAATTATTGCCAAATTTTTTCTCCAGAAGAAGAGTTAAATTGTGGTACATCATTTGCTTTACTCTTGGTTTTCATTGCCATTTGCTTTTAAGTTGATGTATTTACATCTTAATGATTCAGATTTATTTCCCAAACAGTGAGATGAAACAGGGATGACTCAAAGGCAGCTTCATTTTGAAATTGGCCAGGCTTTTGTAAACAAGTTCTTGACAGAGCAATTTATAATTCTCTAAACAGCTGGGGTAGAAATATCACACAGAAAAGCAGATGTTATTCTCCTAACTTCTTTTTTTCAGGTCTACAATCATTGTGCCTACCACATCTCTACAAGTAAACGTTGGCTTTGCTGGATTTCAACCGTGTTACCATACTGAAGATGCAGGTCAGAGAACAAAGCTGTTCAGAGACAGCTCTGTGACCAGCCTCCACATGTGAGTTTGACAGCGCTTGATTTAAGGGTTGTGTTAGTTCATATTTTCAGAGTGCAATGGGAATGCAGATGGCACCCCTCACCTAAATAAAAGCTGGGCCTGCATCACCTCAGGGTCAAGTTAAAGAATACGGGCTGTGCTGTCATAGACCTCCGTGGGTACTAATTAGTGGGAGACAAGACATGTACACAGGAAAATGTAATCAGTAATTTTCATGGATAAACAGCTGCAGGACTGACAAAATGGGGTCGCTCTGCACTGGTGCAGTCAGGGAAAACTGCATATTGCATTTGTTCCAGTCTTGAAAAACAAATGTTATTTCTCCAGAAAGTGAAATACAGACATTGAAAAGGGAGGTAAATTTTCACAAATGAGGTAAAAAAAAATGCTAGTTAGAGCTAGAAGTTAATGTGTGACAAGAGAGAGCAATCCCCATGGGTGATAAATTTCACTACTGAAATGATTTTGAATTATACCCACCTGAAACCAATCATAAATGGCTTTTATGGTATCTGCACAAAAGAGGGAAGAACAGGAAAAATACTTGTGACCTAATGGAGAGAGGGAAAATATGTATTGGCCAATTCTAACTTCTATGTAAGGTTCTTTTGTTTCTATTTAATATTCAAAATACCCCTAATGTGTGAACATTTTAGCAAATAGTCACTGAATAAATAATACAGTCAGCGAACATTGAAATAAAGCTGTCACTAAAAATGTCACAAAAGAGAGAACTCATAGCCTATTATAATAAAGATCTGTATTTTAAACATTTATGGCTTGCTATGCATCTAATTGCTGTTCTGGAACTTAAATACATGTAAAGTATTTATATTTTGAAAAATGTGGTAAAAATGGAATTAATTGGAATCAATGTAATAAGGGAGATGGTGACTATTTCTGAGTGTTTTTAGATGCAACAATTTGACCCGTAGTTCCAAATTGTTTAAAAATCTGTTTACTTGGGTACACATTTAGGCACAAAATGGAATTTTGATGTAAACAGTACAAAAGGAAATGTGAATACTTTTCCAAATTACTGTTTTCTAAAAATATAATACTTCAGATACAAAAATAGTGCAATTAATGTTACACATAATTTCTCAATAATATAAATGACTGAAATAGGTACAAGAATACACTTAAATCTGTTGGCTCTCAGTTCTTAGGGTTTCACAGATAACACACACACATACACACATTTTCAAATTAAATGCCATCCTGTTAAGAACAAGCTGTGCTAAAAGAAGTTGTAGCTTCCCATCACATCGAGAAATGAATAGTTTAGCTACAGCCATTATAGCAATTTCTGCATTGCTCGTAAAGAATGGATTTTAAAAGCACAAATAAAATAC
The DNA here is from genome assembly GCF_053883595.1 of Heterocephalus glaber. Taxonomy (NCBI): domain Eukaryota; kingdom Metazoa; phylum Chordata; class Mammalia; order Rodentia; family Bathyergidae; genus Heterocephalus; species Heterocephalus glaber. Next base: position 19,468,065 of record NW_028258369.1, on the reverse strand, counting down.
AAGGCAGTTATACAAAACAAGTTTGCATCAAAAATTCAAAATTAATTGCCATAGGAATGGAATACAACTTTTTACTCTTATCATTAATAGAAGTTGACCATAAAAATCCCAGATGCCAGTATCCTAGTGAGAAGTCTTTGCAAAGGAATTGCAGTTTAAGTGACAGCTCTGGAAAATGAGATAAGGGACCAATTAAGAGACTACTTTTTGTATGCTTTGATGAGACATACATGAGCAAGACGGTTGACAAATCACTGAAATAGTGATGCCAATTTAACCGTTGTGACATATCCCAGGTCTGAGAAACATATCAAGAAAATCACTAGAAAACAAAGAAAATCTTATACTGAATCATCTCTATAGTACAGGATTTCTCAACCTTGGCATTCTTGATATTTAGGGTAGGGTTATTCATTGCTGTGGGGGATGTTCTGTGCACTGTGGGATTTTTAGCATCATCTCTGGCCTCTACCCACTAAATACCAGTAGCGAACCATCCCTTCCCAAATGTGATCTCAAAAATATCTCTGGCCACATGCAATTGTGTCCTAGAGAGCAACATTCCCCCATTGAACACTGATAGAACACAGTGACATGAACTTGTTTGACTGATTAATGTGGTAAATATTATAAAACTAGGCTCACCCTTTTTTCTTTTTTCTTTTTAAATTAATTTTTTGGTACATTTAAGGTATACAATATAATGACATTCATCATTGGAAATTTGCACCTTTACATAGTCTCTCTTGGTTCTTATTTTTTCCCCTTCCCCTGCCCTCCCTTCAACCCCTCCACCCCTCCCTATCTACAAAGACTTTGTTTCCATTTTTTCATTTTCTCATATTAATTCCATTCCCTTCTTTCCTTTCCCCTACCCCTCCCACTTCCTTTCCCTTTGCCCCTTTTCTTCCTATTTCACATTATCTATTATACCTTTTAGTCCTTATTTACACTTTCAGTTTCTCACACTAGACAAACTATTGGGTATTTACACATGTGTGTTCTATAAATTTCACTTAAGAGTATCACCTCAATATGCATCCAATTAGCTATAAATGTCTCTAGTTTCTCGTTCTTTAACCCATTTTTTCTTTTTCAAACAAGTTTTATTGAGATATAATTCACTACTGTACACCATTCACACATATATAGTGAACAATTCAGTGTCTCTCAGTATAATCTGAGTCATAAAGTTATTACCACAGTCTAATTTTAGACTATGTATAGCACCCCAAAGAAATCTTGTACCTATTAGTAATCACTTTCCAATCACCCTCTCCTCCCTTCCCAAATCTAAGCAATCAGCGATGTGCTTCTTGTCTCTATGGATTTGCATATTCTGGACATTTCACATAAATTGATTCATATAATGTGATTTTTTTGTGACTAGCTTCTTTCACTTGGCATGTTTTCAAAATCCATCCAGGTCATATCATATATCAGCATTTCATTTCTTTTTTATTCTGAATAAAGTTCACTGCATTTGCCACTCTTATACTTTTGCAAACTCATTCTGTGAATTTTTGCCGAAGTGTTATGTATCATAGTTCATATTTAAGCACAACTGATTGGCAAATGTGGAGTGGTTGCTTCTTTGATATAAATGTTTTTAAATTCCACTAAAATACTTCTGATTATCTTATGACAATTTCCAAAGATTCTTCTTCCAAAATTTGTGATTTGGGACTTAAAGCAACATGTTATCTCTGCTTTATATGATATTGTTTATATTTTATTTTAGATGTTTCTGCTATTTAAATAAAATCTTCAAGTAATATTGCTGAGCATTGTGTACCCTGAAATCCTGAAGAGTTTCATATTAGTTGTCAGAATTACCTTAGATAAATAATGAAAGTTTGTATCAATTACTTAGGAAACAGCTGGAGAATATTCTTCCTGGATAGGACTGGTCATAATACAGACTATTACAGAAATGCTCAATTATAATAACAATTTAACTGAGATATTTGCCCTTAAAATTCATCTTAGTAGAACCTTCTAGAGAAATGAAAAAAGATTTACTACAGTTGTCTTATGTGTTTTATATGTGTTTTGGCCTATTTGATTTTTAATGTCTACGTATGATAATTAACTTTATAAAGTCTTATACGATAAATAAATTCATCTGATGCTGGCAAAATCAATGAGGGGTAGAGGAAACATGGAAAAAAGAATTGAAATGTATTATGTATGTGTGCAAATTCCCTACAATAAATCTAATCATTATGTACTGTAAACATGTATGTACTAATACAAGTTTTAAAAAACTGAAAAAAAGAGAAAGTATAAGCAATAAATGGTGGTTTATTACCCTTGCAATTTTAAGATCTGAGATACATTAATATTCCAAAGAAGTAAAATAGGAACATTTTTTCTATTGAGTCTATTTAATAAGTGTGACCACATTGTTTGTTGATAGCAAATCTGGAGATCAAAATGCTTAAGAATAACTATTAAAATAATAATGAATTCACTGACAAGATAGAACAATTACTAATTTACCAAGAAATGTTGGAAATTTTTAAGAATAATTTATTGAGGAAATCAAATAGGAGCAACATGTCTACTTTAATAATAAAGAACAAAATATGAAAGCTATTATTATTTTCAGAATTGCTCATTTGTTATAATTTTCTAATGAATATGATTCATTTATCACTAAATGTAATTATATTATCATATCACCAAAAGACATTTCATGTAATTAAATGCATACATCAAAAATATCTTTGTTAGCCTGTGATACAAAATATTGGTTCTAAAAATATTATCATTAAGTTATTCATATTCCTAGCAGATAAACATTTGAAACTTACGTCTTGGCTTCTGCAGTTATTTGACATTTACTATTGATATAAAGTATAAATGATCTAAAGTATACCTCGCTTGAAAGGAAAAAACACCCTAAACCAAAGTCCTGAGTCTTGTTAAAGCTATGTCTCTCTTGGTAAAGTATTGGTTGTAACCTGGGAGCGACTTTGCACTCCATGGGGCTTTCAGTGTTGCCTGGAGACATTTTTAGTTGTCACAAATGGGAAAAGAGTACTGCTGGTGACTAGTGGGTGGAGGTCAGGGGCACAGCTAAACATCCTGCACTACACAGGACAAAAAAGAACAACATGAACCCAAATGTCAGTACTGCTGAGATGGAGAAAACCTTCCTTTAGATAAAAAGTGCTTCTCAGCTTAACCTGTGCAAGAAGGCAAGAAGCACACAATACAAAATGAGGCAATGAGAATCTGTATTTGAAGAGCACGTGATATTTGACCAAAGAAATTTTTCTTCTTCCACAGCAAGTGGAATTCAAACTACGCCTTCTTGTTATTATTGGCCTCTCATGGAGCAGGAAACACAATGGAAAGCTGAAGGGTAGTATGTGCTTGATATGGAGTCAAAGTAAGGCCTTCACTGTGAAACAGGAATCACTTGGCCTGCTAAGAAAGACCAATCATAGAAATCAATACAACTAAAGCTTGAGCAATGCTATTGAATAACTCTCTTCTCCCCCAATGTCAAACACAAGTGATATTCTGTATCACTTAGGAGTTACTATTAAAATAAAACTTTTTACACCCTTAAACAAACATCTTCATTTTCCATGAAGTTTAAGTGATGGCACAGGAGTATGATTGCTTACAGCTGCAAATGCTGCATCATAAACTAAACACTTGTTAAACTTTGGCTAAAATTTCTCCTCAATGGCTTGTAGCTATCTTTTCCAAGTAAAACTTTCTCTTACTATTTCATTAAATAAGGCCATGGTAGACCACACAAATCATGTGATATACTTCATACAAATAATCCACTGATTACATGTTAAGAGTATATTATGTTTTAAAAATCTCCATTCTTAAATATAAATTATAATTTTACATTAGGGACTAGCATTGTGTATCTTACTCATGTTTTAGCCCACCCAAAGGAAGGAAGAATAGAAAAGTTCACGCTAGAAGGGAAAGAGGTTTTCTGTCTATTTAATTTTCCTGAGTGTCTATGATAGTCTTTACATTATAGATCATCAGCATTTCAAGAAAGACATGTCAAGTTGCTGAATGGGGTAGTAGAGAGAAGTTGAAGTAAGAAAAGGACATCTGAGGTTCATTTCTGCTAAGAAATAAAACACAATCAGGTTCACACATTCCATTGCAAAAACTTGAAAGGAAAAAAGGTTCCTCTGAAATGACACAGTCCAAGATAAAACATATCAATTATTCACTTTTAGTAGTTATAACTTCAGTCTGGTTTCTTTTGTTCTAAAGCCACCCAGAATTCATTCTTCTAAAGATTGGAAGAAATTTGGTGTTGCTAGAAGTTTCGCAAAGTATAGAATAATTTTGGAATATTGTACACCTCTGAGAAGGGCATACTAAGTGAACAAAATAACTCAGGGGACTTTGTCAATGATAAGTGAGTATAGATGAGTTTGGATACCAACAGAGAGGCAAAAAATACCACTCTGCTTAAACACAGATGTTGTGGGGTCCTTTAAGTGGTTATTTAGCAACCCATCTACTGTGTGACAGGAATGGAGGTGCTGGGACTAAAAGATAAGAATAATTAGGTCTGAGCCTGACTGCACGATGGTACCTAGGAATTTGGGGTCAAACATTACTTCCTTTTGAGTGTAACCTTATACTACAGAGAAAAATAGATTGGGCTTATCAACTGACACAAAGGGACTGGATTTTCATTTCTAACACTTTTGGTGACTGCAGATGTTATCCCAAATCTGTGATCATCTACTCCCTTCCAAGAACTTTACAGGGTTTGACAAGCCAAAAGTATCAACACAGCCTTTGCTGATTTAGTGAGCACCTGGCCAGCTTCACTGGACATGCATTAATGTGGCCATTTTCAAATAACATTTAGTGATAGTTTTATTAAACTCCTTACATTAAAAGAAAATAATTGCCATACTGTACGAAATACTAAGGATGTGCACCATCTTTGTCAAGGGTTGAGGACATGCAACTGTCTGCATTTATAGAACTTGTAGTCTTTTCTCATAGTTGTTGGGTATTTCTGGGGGAAATCTTTGTTTCTATAGCTTATTTTGTTACATTTTATTTCTTCTCCACTAAAAACTTTTTTGTAAAACTTATTTCTGAGTTTAGAGGTACTTTCCTGTCCTTTAGTTGCCACAGAGCATGTGAGACCTGGGTGTACAAAAATTCTAAGTTCAATCTAATTTTCGACACACTCAATCCAAAGAATATTAACACACATAACTAGATCATTTTTGATCATGCAACTGAATATTATAATTAAAATTTCTCAGGGTTACAAAATAGCCAATTCTATGAAAGACAATCAATTTGATAATTGGAGTTATTCTGGCAACACTGGAAGAGACAAGTGCTAAAAATGAGCTTTCTCTCTATTGGCAGTTCTATCCTCTTTGTCATTCTACTAATTCCATTACAGCAACACAAGAACAGATCCCAAACTTTAATACACAATGAGCTTCTTGAAGGCTGAGAAGCCCAGGAAATGTGGGCAACAGAGTTATGAGATCATTACTAGAAGTTCCTGGAGCTAGTGATAGGGGAGGGATTCATTAGCAATTTACAGGATGCTAAAGATTTCAGGGATTGACACTCAAGTAGCTATTTTTCAATATTTCACATATATTGTTGGCACATTCTATAATTTACCATTATTGTTGTTGTTGTTGTTGTTGTTAGCAACAGCAGCAGTGATTAGCCCCAAGAAACGCAAGAAAAGAAACAAGTTAGAAAATTTCAATCCAATTTTCCCCTAAAATTAAGGAATAAAATTTGGTACCTGTTTAAATGAATTAATGTATTAATTAAATAATTCAACTAGCCAAGCTTTATCTCTGTTATCTGTCTCATCTCCTTCAAATACACTTTTTCATTGTTGCATCTCTGTTAAAGTATATCTGTATGCAGATCATAGCTATCATTTTATAGTAAAAACAATAACCTTCACTACAACTACCATAGCATAAGCTGACAATTATTTAGCACTTACTAAGCAGCTGTTGTTCTAAGCACACCCTCAGGTACCTTACCAAGCTGGTTAAGCTGGGAGCCAGAGATGAGGAGAATTGTACAAAGTCAATGGGCACTACAGTCTTACAAAGTTAGAAAGAAATATTTAGTTTGATTTTTGGAGATCTATTATACAGTGTTGTAAATATATATAATTGAGTACTATACATTTCAAAATCATTAGGAGTAAATTTCAAATGTTATCATAGAAAGGTTAAATATTTGAAATGACAGATATATTAATCATTCTACATTGTATTCAAAAATCATAACATAATTTTGTATTCCATAAATGTATACAACTATTATTAGTCAATATATAATTTTTAATATCTCAAAGGAGCTGCTAGACTTCTTAAGGACTAATGAGATGTGTGTAGGCATTAGAACTCCTACTATCTTGGCATCTCTAAAGGATGATCTCCTGTTGAAAATCAAGTAAACATGATCCTTCATATATCCTACAAATGCTAACTGAGGGTCTCCTGAGTGTCGGGCATAGAGCTCAGTGCTCTAGATTAAATCATCACAACACTACTGCTATTTTCATTTCATAGACAGAAAGGTGGGGAAACCAGCCTATAGACCTGCAGCAAGGTGGCCAAATCAAAATGAAGAGACTAAATTTAGGTAATCATTCTGAGTCACTCAGAACTGTGGCACCACCTTGACACCTAACTGAAATGCATCAGGAATATAACTCCCTGCTTTTCTTACCTCCACAGAACTGACCAAATCTACTGAATGGCTTTTCCCTTACACCCCTCTAGTCTCATGTCATTGCTTTGGCCTGGGCCTACATAGTCTTTTTAACAAGTTATGCTGTATAAATTAAATAATTCATATAGCATAAAACTAGTCCTTTTAAATGTACAACTCCGCGGCATTTACTTCCTTCACAATGTTGTGCAACCACCACCTCTATCGAGTTCCAAAACATTTCACTTAACCTCAAGAGAATCTAGTTCCCATTAAGCACTCTCTCCCATTCCTTTTGCCCTCAACTCTTGGCAATCACTAATTTACTTTCTTTCTCTACAAATTTACCTATTCTGAGGGTTTCCTATAAATGGACTCATGTGTGACCTTTTGTGTCTACTTTCTTTCACTTAGTCTAAATCTTCAGAGGCCATCCATGTTGTGTCAAGTAACAGTACTTGCCTTTTCGATGGCTACATCATCAACCTTTGTATGGATGGATGCCTTTTTGTTTATTCATTCTTCCACAGATGGACATTTGAGTTGTCTTCACTTGATGGCATGTAAATAGAACTGCCGTGACCATTCATGTAGAATTAGATATATTTTTGAATACTTGTTTTCGGATTTTTTTTGAAATATATACTTAGGAGGAGAATTTTTTCTTTTGAATATATAATGAGCAGGATCATATGGTAATTTTATGTTTTCTTTGTTTTTTTTTCTTTTCTTTTCTTTCTTTCTTTGGTGTTGCCTGCATGTTTGTTTCAGTAGTTCTGGGGACGGAACCTAGGGCTAGTGTTAGCTCCACCCTGAGCTCTACTACCTGCTCTTTGCTTCAGTTTTTGAAGAAACCTTCATAGGCTTTTGCAAAGACTCATGTGATAGACTGTTCTCCCTACCTGAAGCCTCCTTTTCTCTAATCTCTGCTGTTCGCTATGGGAGAGGGCAAGCTTTATCAAACAGGAGTCTCTTGATACCATCCCCTGCTCATAACACAGTAATTTCCCAGCACATACACAGACAACTGGCAACTCTTCAGGGCTTCATATAGTCCTCCTGTGCTGGGATCAACCTACCTCTCAGGTTTCAGCCAGGTTTACTTAGAATTTTCCTTCCTCTCTTCTTTTCTTCACCTCTGCCCCATGCCTCAGTCTCCAATTCTAGAGCAAACACTGTCTTTTGGGAATGTGACCTGAATAGAGCACAACTGGCTGCAATTCCCTCCCACATTTCAACACTACCTCTCCTGGAGATCCATTCAAATGCCATCCCTTCCAGGCCAACTTCCATGATACTCCTGTTCTTCCCCTATCCAGGGACAAGCATTCCTTTGTCTGCTCTGCCCAACACATTTCATCTGGGCCACTGTCAACACATCTGCCTCCAATAACCCTTCATCCTTGTGACATGGGTACAAGTCTCATCTCTCTCATACACTGTACTTCATCGGCAGCCAAAGTCATACTGTGTCTGCAACACCTGTCATGATGTTTCAAACGTGGTTGCTGAAAGGAATGAATGTAGGCATTGCCTGTCAATAGCACACCAGATGCAAGCACCCCTTTGCTTTCTGGTTGGCTTCATCAATCAGGCCTGCCATAGGGCTCTCCCAGAACAGATATTAATGGCCTGATCATAAAGATAGGTGTCTGGAAGTGAATCCTGAAAGGACTCTGAGCAAGTAACTCAGTCTTTCTGTGCCTTAGTTTACTCATCTGCAAACTACAAACTAGGTTTGCTCTGAGGATTAAAATGATCTAATATATATGAAGCTCTTAGAATAGTACTTGGCACACATTTGGCACTTGGAAGAATTTGTTAAATAAGTAAAATATATGTACCAGATGCTCACACTAAATGAATAAATCTGTGCCTAAGATAGACAGGAGAAACACACGGCTTTGCAAGCTGCAAAATCAAGGCATTTAATCACTGACCAGACTCTGCATGTCAATTTGGATGCTGTACACTGTTACTGATCAGCTCAGTGTTACTCTTCCACTGCATTAGCTTCAGAGGTTTGAGGTCAGCCTCAAGAAGCGCTTTCAGTCTAATCTTGGCATTTCCCTTTACCCAGTGTTGCCATGGGTAAAATAACTGATAACTACTGGTTGATTGGGCTTCCCTGGGCAAATGGAACTGATTACAGGGTAATCATAGCCATAACTGGCTATGCTTATTTTAAAATGTGAAGTTATGTGTAAACAGCTAACAAAATCCAATATATTGCTAAATCAATGACATGAAAGTCTCTAAGCACAAGAATATTTTCAAAAGATGTATTTACCTTCTCATTCTATTCATTTCAGTTTCTTTTTAATGGTTTAGTGATGGCGTTAAGAACTAGCCTCTTTGCTCACAGTGACCCTTTTTCTGCCACTCTTGTTTTCAGAAACAAGCTCCTTTTAGACCTATCTCCCAGAAGTATGCCTTCTCTGAATCAACTTAAATTATCCAATTCCTTTCTGCACTTTCCATTCAGACTGCCATGATAATTTAGTTTGTACCATTGTGTTTAGTGCTGATGAGTCTCACATGTAGGCATATTTTCACCTTTATTTTCAACTTTTTTTTTCTGAAGCAAACAAACACAAAGAACACAAAATGTTCTAAAGCATGCAAAGATGTATGTATTCCCTTGTGCACAGCGCAGGGGCAGGGGCACTGTGTCCCACAGCAGAAAGTCCACCCACTGCTACTCTGTGTGGCTGGGCTTGCTGCCCTGCACAAGGTGGAGTGAATACATCAAGGTGCCTCTCTTTCAACGTTAATTCTTATAGTTGACCCAAGTTCAATGGTGTAGAGAAGGTATATTTATTAAAATAAATTTTTGAAATAATTATAGATTCACATTCAGCTGTAAGAAATAATGCAGAGAGATCTCTTGTACCCTTTGCCTCAATGGGAACAGAATTATAACGTCAAAACTAGGAAAGTGACATTGATACAATCACATTATCTTCCTCAGGATTCACCAGTTTTCCCTATACTCTGGCAATGAATGTATACAAATGGCTCAAGGCAATTTTATCCCATGTGTAGACGACACTCAAGACACAGAGCAATTCTTTTGCCACAGAAGATCTCTCACATTACTGTTCTATGGCTATCCTCACCTCCCTGTCACCTCACCTCCTTCTATAATCTGCAACCACGAGTCTGCTTTCCATTTCTATAATTTATCATTTCAAGAATGATATATAAATGGAATCATTCATCACACAGCCTTTTTCGATAGGCTTTATTCACTCAGTATAATGTCCTTGAGATCCGGCCAAGTTGCTGAGTGTATCAATAGTTCATTTCTTTTTATTGCTGAATTGTATTCCATGACATGAACATATCATAGTTTGTTTAGTCAGAAATACATTCTTGATTCAATGCAATTTTATTAACTGTACCAGTGCTACAGTGCTACAGGGAGTGACATAAATGACCTTGTTTTTTTATTCTAAGATCTCCATGGAGGAGTGTAAAATGAAGTCAATCTTCTGTATATTTTAGGCTCAACTTTGCATGCTGCTTCCGTAGATTAATATATCAACCCGACTATTTCAGCCCTGCATTACCCAGATAATTATCTCAAAACATTTTAAATTTAATTTAGTACAGAGTGTATCTCTGTGTGAAGTAAATGGTGGTAATTTAATGTAACTAGTGTTCATAATTATTAGAAATCAGTCTTTTGATCATTTTCTCTCACAGAATTTACAGGGAACTGATGAGTGTTCAACCATACTATATTTTTTGGCAAAGGACCCTCATGCTTTGTCTGCATTTTACAGCTTCCTTTGCACCTGGGAGCAGCTATTTTAGGACTGTCTAGACCATCACCCCAGCTTTAAAGGTCTTTTCCTTTCTTTTCACATAGTCACCAACACTGGGAAGTAATAAATAGATGATGTCGGCACTCTCTCATCCATATTATTCCAATAGGGACAGGAACAAGAATGCTTTTGCTCTGTCTCACAAGATGAAGAGGGTTTTATATACAGCGTCAGAACCCTCCAATAGATCAAGCTTCAAACTACAATCCACACCTCAGTAAACGTAGTAATCAAGTCATTCTTTTTTGGTTGAACTACATGAAAGGATTACTAGTTGACCATCAGATGTATGAAAAATGACTACATTAAATGACTCAACCCAAGAAATTTGAGGAGGAATTTGGGGGTGGTCTCATTCTATTTCCCCATTTCAATTCCCAGGTAACATTCATCTGGGCTCTGGTGATGACCTAGAATATACAGTTTCTACGGGCCACTCTTGCCACTACCAGGGGATAATGCAACCAAACATGACCCCTGGACATTCCTCACATGCATGTACTAGATAATTCCTCTGAGTCAATAAGTAAGATCCCAGAGAGACATGATCAGAAGGAGAGACATCTCCTTCCCTGCTCACTGTCCTTTCAAGAGGGGAGAATCTTTTCATCTCACCTCAAGACTCCTAGAGTCCACCCATCTGCAGGTTTTTTAATGGGTCCTGAGAGTGCTTTCTCATCTGTAACCCTCCTATCCTTCGGGGAGTCTTTCTAGTGGTACTCTTTGATGGTCTAAGTATTTCTCTTTGGAGGAAAATATATGCACCAGGATGAATACATACATATAGACAGAAACATGACATTACATACAATGTAAAATAAATATATAATTGTATACAATATACATTACATATAGATATTTTAGATTGTATACTATATTACATGCCATCTGTAATTATTATTTATTTGCTTCCTTGTTTTACTATTAGTATATTCATTTGTTTTTCAATAAAATAAGACGCACCCACGGATTAATTATACCCTAACATTGTACTATTTCCACCGTCACTGCCAAGAGCATTCTCCATCCTTCACTCTGTCCCATTTTCTCCACTGCTGATATATGCACACAAATCAGGTCCGTGTCTCAAGTTGAAAGCATCTGTCCTGTATATAAACTGGAGCTTCAGAAACAAGAGCAGCCCAAGAAGTCTGAGCCAAGCTCCAAGGACTTTCGGATCAGTGCCATTCATGTTGGGGGATTTTGCTTGCACAAAGTACAGGGCTAAATGCAGTGGTACCGGTAGGGATACAAAGTAGAAAAATACTCAAGTCTCTACTTAAGCAGATTACAATTCTATAGAAGAATAAAACTAGAAAACAAAGTGGCTGGCACAAACAATGTAGAAACAAGTCAGAAAATGTGGATTCAAATTCCAGGGGAGATGGCTTACTGATAGTGCGATTAGAATGAGTCGTTTAGGGCTGGGCATGTAGCTCAGCAGCATAGCGCCTGCCTGGCAAGCACCAGGTCCTGAGTTCAATTCCCAGTACCCCCAAAACAGAAATGAGTTGTTTCATCTCCTCTATATCTTCCCTTGAAAATAAATGAGCAATAATAGATCTGATCTTCCTTTTGCTTGCACATATTACTTAGTAATATAATTGCTGAGAATTTTGATACCAAGCAGAGTGTGACTGAAACTTAGAACATTACAAACGTACAAGCACAAGCCATTACTTTAGTATTTAATGCATATAGTACTTTATCTAATGAGCAATCTCATTCTAATATACAACATTCTTACTGTATGCCCCCACTTTCCTCTCTTTTCCTTTACTAGCTACTTGCTCTAGGACTTTTGTTGCTTCTTTTCTTCTTGTGGGCTCTAAATGATGGGACCCTTCATGGCCCTCTTCCAGGCCAACGTCTCTTCCACCATTCCTTCTCAGGATGTGCCTGGCTGGAATCTGTGTACCTCCTGAATCAGACCCTTCAGAAACAAGCTCCACAGGGAAGCGAACTTCCTGACATAGTGAAAATATGTGTTCCTAGAATGCAGTCTTAGACTTTTAGCTAGAATCACAGTGCATCTGAGAACCAAATCTCTGCCACCAAACCTTTCATCCATGTTCTTTCCTTGACCTAATATCCTCTCTCCATTCCTCACCATTTAGTGCTCTAAGTACTCCCACTTCCACCAAGAATAAGTCCAACCTTGCTACAGAGCCTTTCATTGAACCCTCTTCTTTGTGTACCTTATGCCACTCTCATTTAATACACCTGACTGTTTAATGAAGTCCCATGTCTCCTGCTAACCTGTCTCAGAGCACGAAATCGTGTCCTCCCCTTCATATCACCATTCTTCATTCAGAGTGGATCCCTGATAAACCAGTAAATAGACTGTTAATATTAATTAGATTAATTATCATATTAATGTTAACCTATTTGAATTATATAAATGTTAAATGATAACTCAAATTTCTGTCTCTAGAGCCAAGCTCTCCTCTGAATTCTAAATGTATATACATCCATCTTGGAACTTCACATCTCCACATGGATATTTAATGGATTTCTTTATTTCAACTTGTTCAAAACACCAGCTTTTCAAAATCTTCCCCATTCTTCAGTCTTCTTTCTCTCTATATAATTTATTGGTGTCAATAAGCATTATCAACTACTCAGCTGCTTAGGCAAGAACTTTAAGGCCAGATTTGGTTCCTCCTTTTCCTTCAATAGCTTCCAGTCCTATATCCAATCAAACAATCCTATTGCTTCTACTTTTAATGTACATTTGAATCTGTCCTTCCATTATCTCCACAGCTTCTGCCCAAGCCCAATCCTCCATCAACAGTAAACTGTATGGTTGCCATGGCCAAAATGGTTTTCTGCATGCATTCCTGCTTTCCTGAAATTGATTTTTCCACATTGCTATTGTCTAGATATAGATAGTGCCCTCCAAATGGCCATTTGCAAAAGGCATGATTCTTAGGGTAGCAGTATTGGGAGGTGCTGTGGAATAGCAGGAAGAGAGGCCTAGTGGGAGGTCCTCAGTCTGTCTGTCTGTCTCTCTCTCTCTTCTCTAGTTCCAGGTGTGATCAGTTTTCTCTGCCACATTCTCCTGCTGTTGTATGCCACACTTGCCAGAAGCCCAAACAAATGGAGCCTTCTAGTCTTGCACTTGAACCTTCAGAAACATACCCAAATATACCACTCTTGGCTTCTTAAGTAGCCTATTTCAGGTACTTCATTATAGAGACGCAAATCTTAGTAATACACAAAACTCTGAATAGCAGTCAAATCACTGCAATTTGAGATTCATCCCAATTGAAATGGCTCCCTGTTGCAACATAATGAAGTACACACATCTTAGTTATTCTCTGCCTATCTATCCACAGTACCATATGCTGTTGTTTCTCTCCCTCAATAGACTTCTGTTTCCATTTTGCACATGCTCTTTCTTCTGCTTGGAAAGACCATTCCATGTACCTCCACCCCTTTGCCCACTTCACATAGCTGGTTCCTTCTCAGTCTTTGGTCTTCAGAATAAATGACACCTTAGAACAACTGTCTCTAACACCATCAAAAATAGATTTCACCTTCTGATATGTGTTATCACAGAAATCTGATTTTTACACAGCATTTTTCACAATTGGAATTACTGATTTAGTATTGTTTATTATCTTTCTTTTGGATGAAAATCCTCTGTCACCTGTGTTCATCATTTCATCCCAGCACCTAAAACAGACCCCCGCACATAGTAGAGTCTCAATAGACACTCCTCATTTAAGGACCAATTCTCATTCCTGCGAATAGATCATTAAATAAATTGGTTGCTAAATGAGGAATTGTATATAAGACATACATTACAATATTCAGAGCAAAGAAATAGTCCAAGGAAACTCCAACTTCATTACTTTGTTTTTATTTGGATAACTCTCACATGCAGTGCTGTAATGTATAAATGTATAATGGAACATAAAACTATAGTGCTGTACACTACAGTAGTCATCAAAAATTATAGTACTGTATACACAAGGTGTACTGTACAAAAAAAGACATTAAGGTTCTATAAACAAGATGTAAAAAAACTGTACAAAAGAAGACAGATCATAAGTCCAAACTGTGTGCCTCAGTTGTAAGTCTGACCAGTTATTAAACAGAGGAGTAGTTAAATGAGGCATTTGTTGCATGAATGAGTGGCATGGGGAAACACAGTCAAGTTAGTATAGTTCCAACAGGTCACTGGTTGTTAGGGACCTGAAATTGAAGGAAGGGATTGACTATAAAGAAGCAGCATGAGGAAATTTGGTGAGTGTGTGTGTGTGTGGTGGGGGGGAGGTAATAGAATTCTTCAGTGTCCTGATTGAGGTGGTGATAGTTACCTGATTTTATGTGTTTATCAAAAATTATACAACTACCCCTAGAAAGATGAATTTTATTGCATGTGAATTTAAAATAAATTAATAAAATTATTACTATTCTCAAACTCACAATCAACCCAAAATAAATCTAAGAACCTAAGGCTCACAGGTTTGCAGGTCTTTTTTTCTTCTTTTTTTTTTTGCAGGGGGAAGTTGGGTAGATTAACTTCCTGTGTTCATGGTCATGTGCTGACTCAAATCATACTTCCTCAATTCTCATTTATCGGTTTAAAGAAAGGAAATAGGAAACAAAATAAAGATGTGAAAGATAAACAATACAAGAAAAGACACAGTGGTAAAATATTTAAAACCATCATGTGATAAAATGTCAGCATTTATTTGTGATATTTGGCTCTGTTTGCATTGGATCACCCCAGTAGTGCAGTGGCTGCCGGTTGATTTCATAATGGTGCCTCCCACATATACACCCACAGCTGACCTCTGCTCTGTGCAGTTGATAATGACTAAACTTCACATATTATGCTGGCTAAATCTGCCCTTTCCCTTGAGGGGTCTCATACACAGGGAATTGAGGAACAATCTTTCTTTCTCAAAATGTATCATGATCAACTCTCATTAGAACAGTTATACAGGCTGATAAATTGCTGTCTTCTGCCAAAGTATTAGTCATCCTTGTATATTTGCCCAACATATGCCACTGAGAAACCCCATCCTACTGGGAGAAAGGAGGAAGCAAAGGCATTAATAGGTTCTTTAAACACAAGTTGCAGTCTCTAAAGTAATCAAATGACATACGAATTTCATCTTATGAACTTTCCCCCACCGGCCCCCACTACTAACTTTCATCCATTAGAACATGTTGATGGATATACCATTTCAAAATGAAATATTTGGATATCTGACTCCGTTTTAGGGAAAGGGAAATGGTGAGCTAATTTCCTCTTTTATCAAGTTGAATCATTGAGTTCACTGTTGCTATGCACGCATAAGTAATGTCATAGCAACCTCTTGGGCTTGCTCTTAAACACATAACAGCAGAATGATGCTAATAGGTACTTTGTAAATCTTTAGATTGCATTAATTTTCTTAGTTTAAATTTTGTACTATATTTTACGGTAAAGGACTATTTAGTTCTCCTTTGGGAGTCTTCCTGTGAATGTCACATGCATCAATATCAGCAAAGAGAAAGGTTGAGTTTTTGAAATTTTTCCCAATAGTTACACTTCATTCTTCTCAATCACAACTAAAAGTCCGCACATTGGATGGTATCCTCTCTAGGATTCTCATTACTGGGATCCTGATTTTAAATGAAAATGAAATGCACAGACTTTTTATTTACCTATTGTCTTAGCCCCCTTTTGTTGCTATAACAGAATATCTAAGACAGGGTAATTTATATAGAATAGAAGTTTATTTGTCTTATGGCTCTGGAAGTTGAGAAGTCTAAGAGCATGGCACTGGAGTCTGCTGGATGTCTGGTGAAGGCCTTCCTCATGCACCATAACATGCTCTTCTCTTTCTTCTCAGTGAGAACGCCTCTAATGCCATCATAGCATCTCCACCTCCAAACACCATCAACACATGAGTTTGGAGATTAAGCTTCTAACACATGAATGGGGGGCACATTCAAAGTATAACACCTATTTAAGTAAATTCAGTGAAGCATAATGTTCACTTGGCATGGTGTCAGGTTCTAGAAAGAAATAACAAAAATTTTACTATCAAAGGATTCAGGAACCTTCTAAGAGACAGATAACAGCGTATTGTAGTTTCTAGAAACTCTTCCTGTAGAAAATAATGGATGAAAACTGTTGAATTTTGTTATTTTAGAGTAAAATTTTTCACTTACAAATATGCTGTGATGTCAAACTTTTGACTAGTTTGGGAAAGTCAATCTAAATTGAAAAAAATGTTGATTCTTTACATTGTTATTATCTTTGTGCGTTTTCACCACAAATGTGTGCTCTTTTCTTTTCCTACTGGATGATCAAAAAAGAGGGCACTGAGACTACAGAAATACCTTTTGCAAAACACCATTCCAGCCACTGCTGTCTCTTTAGTGTCTCTGGCTAATGGACCAGATGAATAATTGGCTTGTTTTTGAAATCCCTGAAATGGCTTTTGCATTCCATATTGTACTATTATTCAGACACCTCTGGCAATAATTCAATTAGTAAGGATTTAAAGTTTGTTATTTAAAGAGAGACAAAACATTTCACTGAAATTTTAAATATCTCATCCACCCTTCCACGATCATATGCTTTTCTATTCAGAGATAGGTGAATTTTGTTCATTTTTACTTATGCATTCACTTATACTTTGAAGGATACACATCACATACCTTAGAAAATATCAGTTTTCTCACTGAATTAAAAATGTCTCAGTAAACTGGCATCTTTTCATTTCTGATCAGGCAGAGTGTTGTGAATTCTTAACACTAAAATTAGCTGTTGTTCTTAGAAGTGAGAACAAAACATTCAGTTTCATGGGACTATCTTCATTGGAATTGTACTACTAGAAGCCCCTTTGTACTTAATAATGAATCATATTTTAAGTTATTCACAGTATACTATGATGAAGTGATTTTTGCATTTTGGGGAATATTAACTTGTAACCTTCACAGATGTTCCCTGGGGTTAATATTCATTTGAAAAGCTAATATAGAAGCATTCTTCGCCTCAGTGATTCTCAAAGTATAGTCCCAAGGCCAGACACTTGGGAGAAGTCCAAGTGCTTGCACTCTGCCCCAAGCCAACTGATGGGACACTCAGGGTGGGGCCAGCAGTTAGTGGCTTTAACAAACCCTCCAGGGACTTTCAATGCCACTGAAGTTTGAGAACCACTGCTTCGTGGAATATACAGTTCTTATTTGGAATCGTACACATATTTCAGTTTTAAAAAAGCTTTTTACTTCTCGATGCTGTATGGATTTTTTATTTGTTTCCTTGTTTTGTTACTTTTGGTATTTGGACAAAAGTAATCAAGACTGTTCAATATAAGGATGTCTGCCTATCCTAGTGCAGTTATGATAAAGATCATGTGGCTCCAGATAAACTAAAAAGTCAGTATAAACATCTTAGCCTTAAAAAGCAACCTACTCAAAATTTATCTTACCAGCAGCAATAATAAGAGGATGACTAATCTGACTTTAGAGGCAGAGCTACTTTGGTTCAGCACTTACAGGTCAAATCGGGGCTTCTCAACATCTCCGCTATTGACCTGTGGGGTCAGATAATTCTATGTGCGTGGAGATTGTTGTAGGAGTTTAGAAGCATTCCTGGCTTCTATCCCCTAGATGCCAGTAGCACCCCTCCCCCAGTTGTGACAATCAAAAATGTCCCGTTGTCAAATGTCTCCTGGAGGCAAATACCTCCTAGTTGAGAAGCACAAGCTTAAATGATTTGGACCAGTTTCACTGGTCTGTCAAGGGTTCTCGACTTTGTCAACACAGTAGAATCAATTAAAAACACTGATGCCCTAGTCCACTCTGGGGCCCCTGGCCCACACCCAAATCTCTGTGGGTGGGCTCTGGATTGGAAACTTTTCAGAGCTCACCAGGAAATGTTAAGGTGCAGCCAAGACGGACGAGAATTGTACTGACACGATAGTACCTTAATTTCCTTACCACTATGCAAGAGCAGATGAAAGAACGTTTGTGAAAGCATTTGCACAACAAAATAGTACCTATGATAAAGGTAGTAGTGAAAATAATGCATTTTAAAATGTTGCCATGGAAATGAAAAGCTGTATCCAGCTCTTTATTGTAAAGTATGATAATTTATTTTCACTGCCTCTTAGTCACACAATGTGTTCCCAATGTGGAGGAGATGTAGGGCATTTTCAAAGTCTCTCTTGGGCATTAGGTCATGGTAGTATTAGTCTTTATGGCGAGAAAACTACGTAAATCAGATCAAATCAGTCATACTATGCACCGCGGATGCTCTGAACATACAAAATAAAATCAGTTTCTATAATCTTTGTCTCCAGAACTCATTTTAATAAGTAGAAAATTCAGGTTGCTTTGAAAATAATTTCTTAATAATTGTTAGAATAGGGGCCGGGGATTTAGCTCAGTGGTGCCAGTGCCTGCCTCGCAAGCACAGGGTACTCAGTTCCATCCCTGATACTAAAAAAAAAAAAAAAAGTAATTGTTAGAATAGGGAATAATCTTGTAAACCAAAGTCTGGCCTAAGCTTTAAACATGCCTATAATGTATACTTTGTTTTAAAATGAACATCTGAAGCATACAACAGTGGCAAATACATTGATTTTTGTATTACTTTTTATTTTTATTTATTTATCAATTATTATTATTTTTTAATGTTTTTGGTACCGGAGATGGAACTCTGGACCTTGCGCTTGCGAGGTAGGCACAGTGCCACAGAGCTTAATCCCCGGCCTTGTATTATTTTTTCTATATCTTTGTTTGTTTTTAATATTTGATTAAAAATAACAGAAGATGTGGAAATAGGCTTGAACAAAGCACCAGCAAACACTTGACAGGGGAGAAGAAAGCATGCCCCAGTAGATGCAAGGTGGTTATGGAGACCTCACAGGAATGAGGAGACCAGCTGGGAACAGAGGAACCCCATTCCATGTCTTCCTCAGTTTACATTGCGGGCTTCTGCAGGGAGGAAATATTAGGACTTTGACATTCAAGAGCAATTCTAACTCACTTTTTGCTAAAGAAATCTTAGAAGTTTATTTTTTCATATGTTCCAGCAGCTTTAAATGAAGCAACTTATCAACCTTCTACTATCTTTACTAAGTCACTGGAGTGTAACTCCTGTATTCTTTCCCAACAGAAACCACTATGATAATAAGTGGGACATTTTACACAAAGGTTGTGTCAGAGGACAGACTTTCAGGTGTATCTTTTAAAAGAACCAGTTTGCCTGAAGCATTACACTCCTGTGTGGGCTGTAGGCAGATAAATAAGCCAAATTTTTTTTCTCTAGAGAAGGAGTTGGCAAACTACCGTTCACAGGTCAACCCAATCTACTGTCTATTTTTGTCAAAGCCTTGTTGATTTAACATAGCCCAGTCCATTCATTTCTCTACTGTCTATGGCTATTTCAGCTAAACATCAGAGTTGAGTAGCTGGGACAAAACTTACATGCCTCCAAAGTCTAAAATATTTACCATTTGGCTCATTACAAAAAAGTTCCCTAATTCCTCTCATTGTATGTGAGCATATGAAAGTTTCCTATAAAACTTAATAAGTGAATGGATAAAATAAAATGTTTCTCAATGATTTTTTGTATTGCAATCACATGGTAATGTATATTATATTTTTCTTTTAAGGCAAAAATTTTAAAGACTCAAATATTAATTATCACATTTTTCTCTCTATAAAAACTAGTATGGTCTCCAAAGAAAAGCTAACAGAGGATGTACTAATGATTATAATTCAACATATTATTAAAATATCACTGAGAGTCTGTCAACATGGTTCTTTCCTACAACGAAACCATTTTATTTGTATGACTATTTGCATTTGAATAACTATTACAGGTAAAAATACTTATGAAAAATTATTGGCCAAGAATTTTTCCCTTTTTGAAGAAAACTAGAAGTCATAGTTGAATGCATGAGAAAAATATAAGCCTGTTTTTGTTCTCTGTTGAAATCAGTTATTTGATTTTCAGAATTAACATTTTCTAAGGTTTCACCCTGTCCCTCCATGTAATCCCATGAGCGAGTTCTGTGATTACTAAAACAACAGATGGGGATGTCAGCTCCTTGAGACTTCACTAGCTCAGAGTCCTTCCCTCTCTCCTGGGATGCGTTGCTCAGTCAGAGCTGGGCAGATGGGAGCACCCTGTCCTGAGAGGTGCTTCAGCAGTGTGCCTGCAGAGCAGTGTGGCCGGGCCCCACCTGGCTACAGTCTGTCACGCTCTGAGATGCTGCTCTTAAACTGTCCAACCTTTCTTGAACTGTCTGACAACCCATGTGCAATCGTCTGTTATCAATATATAGACTCTTTGTAAGTTTTATAGTTTTTCCAGTCTATGTGCTGATGGGAATTTGGGGAATGCTGATTAACAGATATAGAAGGAGAATCCACAGCTTGAGATCTATTGCTTGAGATTCCTTCTGAATGTCTACTGTAATCTCCAGACTTCAGTAAAATTCCAGAAGGTTCTAAAATCTGGAGCCTGAAGTCTGATGAACTATATGGGCAGTAGAAATTGGTGATGGTGATATGGTTCCTGACACTGCTTTTAAAGAGGTCTGCTCACTTACGTCATACCTCACTTCTTCAGTTCTATGTGAAGGACCTGCATGGTTGTTTCTATTGGATAACAAGTCTACAACCTTCTCAGAAGGCACAGTGACAGTTCTTACACTTTTATTGCAAACACACACTGCTGTGTTTGATTTTGCAACATCTGTTGGTGATGGAGGCACTTGTATTTCCATTCTGTAGGCCCTGCCAGGTTGTGTCAGGACCTGTGTAATGGTCTGTTATTTATTCAAGGATGAGTCTGGAGGAGATACTTCAGCTGGTTGTGCCATGGCTGAAGGGGCAGGTGGCAGCCAGGGATAGCAAATCGGGGGAGGCTCAGGTATGTTCTGGGCATTGCCACTGTAGGCTTCACTGTCTTTCAGATAGGCATCTTGAGAGTACGCCTCTTGGAGAATGTCTTCATCTTTTGGGATCACTCTAAGTTCCAAGGTTGTACCACCATTCTGAATTAGAGCCATTACTTGGGAATAGGTCTTTCCAATGACACTTTCTCCATTGACTTCAATGATTCGGTCTCCGGTGCATAATCCAGATTCAAAGGCAGGTCCTTCTTCTTTAACTTGTTTAACAAATATGGTGTCCATTGGCTCCAAGCAGTTTCTCTGTTTTCCTCCTCTGTTTCCATTTTCTTCATCCTTATATGAAAACTGAATTGCAGACTCCAGAGGATAAACAATAAAATGCCTAATGTAAAACCAAAGCCTCAAGATGTTCTTTTCAACATAACTGTTTTGGGACCTGGCCAGGAGAAAGTTTCAGCCTTGGACAGTGATACAATTTCACTTTGATCTTTTCCACCTTTATTTTTTGATACCTCACAGGCTGGGGCACCGCCGGCCTTGAGCTTGCCACCATCTCCGTCAGGCAGACCAGTCCAATGTGTGGCCATCATTTCACTCCAATGAGAAAAATATAAAAGTGTACATTTTTATAGTCCTTTAAAAACAATTACCTCTATAGGGAGTAAAGATGATGCCTGTGTTTTGACATTAATAATAGCCTATTTTTAGTTCACTTCATATGCCTGGACTTTCAAACATTTGGGGAAATTTTAAGAAGAGGAGATCTTGTTATAGCTATATGAAATTATATCATTCCTAGCAGCCTAATAAATTGAAAATGAGACCTTGTTGATATTCTTTCCTTTGTTTCTCCTCAAAATGACCCTAAAGTAGGAAATCAGTAAGTAATAAAACAAAAGGATTGCAGAGCTATGGTTGCCAAGGCAACCATAATCATATAATCATATTTCCTTTGAACTGTGGTAGAGCAGCTATTGCAGTTCAATTCAAGTTCATGTTTCCTCGGGAAGCTTATATATGTCACATATATATATGTATATGTATATGGAAATATATATATATATATATGGAAATATATATATATGGAAATATATATATATATATATATATATAGTTCCAATCAAGCAGGTAGGTGATGATAGTGACGTAGAACAGGAACTGAAATGCCCATAGAATTCACATTATGAAAGAGGGATTGAGAAATAACACTTGCTGTCACATGGAATGGCCAAGAGAATATTCCTTCTGCTCCACTCCATTCAACATGCATTTGTGGCACTATGCTGGTTACTGCCATCAATAAGAATGTGAGTTCTCCCCACAGACAATGCAACAAACACAGGTTAAATGAACTGCAATCTCCTGGTAGACCCCATGGCCTTAGAGAATTGTGACAAACTCCAAAGAATGGCTGGTGTGCACACTCTACAATCGACCATTTTGAAGATAAAATGGTGAATATATATGAGCACTACTTTGTCTTCATGGTGAAGAGAAGAAAACTTTTCCCATTTAATTTTTTAGAAACTATTACTATTCACTTGTATCTCATCTGATGTTGCCTCCGGTACTGAAGTGGTTTTTGTTTTCTCCAGGAGATGGTCAGTATCTTGAAGGAGGACAGGAGACGTTGCCTCATTGGACCTAAATTATATTCAATCATATTTTCCAACTCAGACACTCCTCAGATGTGAAAGTCTGTAAAGATGGTTGAGTGTCTCGAAGTCCACATGCATTTTTCCATAGAAATAGTGACACAGAGTGGTTTTGGTTCCCAGGCCAGCTCATGTGGCCTCACTTAACCCATAACACACTTGAAGCATAGAGCGGGAAGTATAAATATAAATGGAAATCCCATTATCACTCTTCTGAAATCCTGAAAAAGAAAGGATATTCCCCATAATAAGACAAGGAAATAGCCCAGGGTTGGTGTCAGAGGTCTCTGTATCAATTCTTTCTCTGTGTCCTCAGGCCATGGAACACAGCCTGCTGAGGCCCATGGATCCAGCTCAGTACCCTGGCCTGCTGTCAGAACTCAATACATCATTTACTAGATTCATGAAACAACGGGCACAGGAATGTGGGGCTGTCATTTCAATATTTCTGACATTGAGTCTCCTCTTCTGTGAATTAGGTATTTGGGAAGAGTAGTCCAAATGCTTTGCTTGTTTTGTTCGCTAACCACATTGCTTGTAGATCTGTGAATAACCCATTAGTTGTGGTTTTTATTGTTTTGTTTGTATAGAGGGATAGCAATGAGCTCCAAAGGGGTGGATGGGAAGATATCATGAAGATAAAAACAGAATTCATGTAAGTATTTTATCTTTGGTGGTGATTGGAAAGGGATTTGCTGAAAACATAAACACGAGGATTTTTCACAGAACTGGAAATGTGATAAGAAACACTCCTTAATTTCACCCTCTCAGTGAGCATTCTTTTTTTTAGTAACTCTCACCCAATCTTCCTGGTATCTCCTTTTCCTGCTAATTGTTTAAGCTTTCTTTGTTTCTAGTACATATATTGGCCACCCTTTGACCATCTAGAAAACATCACCGGGGTGGGGCTTGTGTGTTTGTTCAGAGTTGTATCTACAAATCTTAAAACAGTGTTTGTACACAGTTGGTTTTCAAAGCATGTTTATTGAATAAATTCTGAATGAATAATTGAGAAAATAAGGACTATACTCTTCTTAAGATCTAAATAAAATATTTAGATATTTCAAAGTATATACTGTATTTTCCAAAGAAGATAAGGAGGCATTAATTGAAGTCAAATTTTAGAATATTGGGCCGGGGATTTAGCTCAGGGGTGCTGCGCCTGCCTTGCAAGCCCAAGGTCCTGAGTTTGATCCCTGGTACCAAAAAAAAAAAAAATATTATTGAATCCAACAGAAAGAGGATGATCATTTTTTGTCAGAAAGGCTAAACTAAGAAGACCCAATAACCTAGATTACTACCCTGCATATTTAGTAAATGGTTGCTTAGCTGGAAATGTCCTTGATATATTAGAAATCAGCAAGTATAAAGGACTGTTGAATGCGCTGTAAGCCCTACATAGGCCTCAGAGATGCCTGCTACAGTGGGAAATGTCCTAAGTCAGCAGCCACCACACCCTCAGAATCCTTAGGTGTGCGTTTAATGCTGTGCCACTTAATAGTAACTTTTGACTTTAAGCTATTAGAGAATTTCCCAAGCTTCATTTTTCTCATTTATTAACTGAAATATGCTGCCGTGCTGTGCTAGGTTGTTGTGTGAGTAAAATCGAATGATTTTTTAAAAACTCAGGCAATAAGGAATATTTCTTAAGTGATGGTTACTTTTACTGTTGCTCTCCCAATTCTGCCCTCACCAGCTGTGGCCTTGCTGAAAGTCACTTAAGCCCTCTGCACTCCCGTTCTTTTCCCTCCAATTGCACACATTAGATGAGAATAAGTTCAAATGGACCTCCGAAGACCTTGTACACAATTTTACTCCCTCAGTCATGTCATTAGGGAAGTGAGTGAAATAATGAGAGATCTTTTAGGAGAGTCTAGTCTTAGCTCTAGATGGTTGTTAAGTATTGTGTGTGTGTGTGTTTACTGGAAATTGAACATAGGGCCTTTGTACTGAGCTACATCTCCAGCCCTTTTAGTTTTGTTTTGTTTTTTTTTTAATTTGAGACAGTGTCTCACTAAGATAAGTTGCCCAGGCTGGCCTTGAACTTTTGATCCTCCTGCCTCAGCCTTCTAGGGTGCTGGGATTATAGGCATATACCCTTGTGTTAGTTACTTTTCTCTCATCACTGAGACAAAATATCTGACCCTAAAGTTAAAGAGGAAAAGGTTTATTTGGCTACTAGTTTGTAGAGGTTTCAGTCCATAATCAGCTGGCTTGAACACAGTGGCATGTGGTGGAGGGGCATTGCAGAGGAGAAGTAGTTCATGGTGCCCACATGGTAGCAAAAGCAACAAGGGACCTTAAGAGCATCTTTCTGTCCCTTCTATCCCATCCAGACTACTTAGGGCAGGTAGCACTCACACCCTTAATTCTAGTGCTTTCGGGCCTAGCCCCACCACGAATCAATCACGCACTCTAGATTCAGCCACGTCCAAAATAGCCCCACTCATTCACATGAGGCTTCCGGGGGTCATCTAAATGCAAGCCAGATCAACCCTCATTCCCAGCTCTGTGTTATAGTTTTATACTAAATACTAAAATATATATTTTTTGCCTTAAAACGCATTCTTGCCAAAATGTTTTCTATGTCTTGGCAATTCAAATTTCAGAGTATTTTTCAATGTTTGAGAGGAGGGGATAAGGAAGTCCAGTATTTTAAAGATGAATAGACTTTGGTGCTGATATCTTCCTTTTTATTTATAGCTATGTCCCACATAGAATCCCAGAAAAAAATAAATGTGCTTTAGAACTATCAAGAGACCTATGAATTCAGCAAGGTTCAGATATACATTTTAATTGATTTCCACTTTAAATTTGTTATTCATTCACAAGTTCCCACATTTCTACTGCCCAAACAGGATGAATTTAACAACTTGTAAATCATGAAAAAGGAGGAAAACTAAGTTACTAGCCAAATTATTTTCCCTTTGGAACAGATTTACCCCATGAGGTAACTTTAATGTAGCACTTACAAAGAAATTACTTGGGATTAACAGAAAATAATTTACTAATTGCCATCTAAAATCCTTTAAAGAGCCTTTTAAAAATTGCAATTCAAAAGGCCCATAAAGAAGACAAATCTTTTAATTCTAATACTTCTTACAAAAAAGTGGTCTGAAATATTTCCAACTAATTCAGTGGAAAAATCTTCTTTCAGTAAAAATACAGTTTTGAATTCCAAATATCATATCTTGATGTGAACAACAACCTGTTCTTTAGTTAATATTCATATCACACACCCCCATTTGCACACGTGGGTGCACACACACACACACACACACAGAGTGTATCACCCACTTCTCCCATTTCCTCCTCTTGCAACCAGAGAATGGAACATTTTACTGCAACCATGCACACCCTTTCTATTTGCATAAAAATAATGGCTTGAAACCATTAAAGATGTACAGGAACACAATCAGACTAAAATTAGTCAAAATGAATAAAAAGCTTTTAAAGTAAGAACAAACCTTAAATTCTAATCAATTTTTCCCTGGATAAACAGCTAATATATTAAAACAAATATTCATATTACATAATTAAATACAAGTGACCTGAAAATGCCCAACTTACAAATATCCTGTACATGGGAACAGCCGACCCAAGTGAACCAGATCAGGAACAAGGTAGGCTCTCCCAGACTTGAAGGCGAGAGAAGGGTACCCCTGGCATTCACCTTGGTCTCTCTCTACTGGATACTGCTGTCAGTGGTTGATTAGGTTGGAAGGGGGAAATGGGAAGAAGTCATGGTTTCTGTGGCCCTGCAGAACCCTTCCATCATTCTCACCATGGAATCCATTTCTTATAAATGATACGATGAGCACCCTGGTTCCCAGGCCAGCTCAACAGAAGTCCGCTGGGCCCACAGTGCAGCTGGAACTGTGCTATTAATACTAGGCTGACTTCCCACTTGGAAGCCAACTCTAGCCCTGACAGTGCTTGTCAGCTCTGTTATGGTTAAATGGATTTGTGGGCTGTCCTGGGAGCATGCCAGTTAGAACATCCTTTCTGTGGGAAAATTCCTGTGAAGGCCCAAACAACTCAGTGTCAAACATGGTTGTAGGCCACAAGTTGGGAGGGGCTCAGGCACTGACAAATCAATCCTCACCTTTTCCTTCTGGAAATGCTTGGGTGGGTGATCATTACAGTGAACTCCAGCACAGATAAACTTAGGCAAGTTCAAAACTCAGCACACGACTCACTCCATAGCAAGTCATAGGGACATTTTACTGATATCTCTACTTGATTAGCAAATTGGCACCTGCTCCAACACATGTACACACACACATGCACATAAATATTCCACCATATGTGCTCCATTCAGATAATGTTTTCATCTTTACAGAAATATGTGTCTTTGCTTGCAGGAAAATTCAGCTATGATTCATAGTTCAACTCTTCTTCTGGGGACTGGTTTCTACTCATTCATCCATTCTCAGCTGGCCTTCCTGAGGCCAAAAGACAACTGTTAGGTGATTAGATAGAGTATGGAGATGCTAAGCCATGGAACAGAAACTGAAATAATTATAACCAAGATGAATGTGAGACATCCATAACATCATATTCAAATCAACTGAGAAACTTATTATTACTATTAATATATGATAGTCATTATTATTATTAATATATGATAGTCCTTATGAAAACATGGAACTTACGTGTGCAAAGGATAGTTTTCTCACTAACAGAAACAGGTAGTTTGGCAGCCCAATTGCCCATCAACTGGAGACTGGATAAAGAAAATGTGTTTTTTTAAATAAAATGGAGTAGTACTAAGCCATAAAGAATGAGAAACTAGAGACATTTATAGCTAAATGGATGCACATTGAGGCCATACTCTTAAGTGAAATAAATAGGACACACATATGTAAATACCAAATAGTTTCTCTGGTGTGAGATACTGAAAGTGTAAATAAGGATCAAAATGTATAACAGAGAATGGGAAATAGGAAGAAAAGGTCTAAAGGGGTAGGGGAAAGGAAAGAAGGGAATGCAAAAAATATGAGAAAAGGAAAAAAATGAAACAAAGTCTTTGTAAATAGGGAGAGGTGGAGAGGTTGAAGGGAGGGCAGGGGAATGGGGAAAAAATAAGAACCAAGATATATCATGTAAAGGTACAAATCCCCAATGATGAATGTCATTGTATGTATATCTAAAATGTACCAATAAACTTAATGAATAAAAAAAGAAATAGGTAGTTTGGTACACATTGATGAACACACACACACACACACACACACACACACACACACACAGCCAATAAGGAAGCAGAAGAGCTATTGAATGATTACTTTAGTAGATTGCAATCTGCTAGGAAATGAAGGTAATCCACTGTCTAGGAGCTTAGAAACACCACTACTCATCAATCCAAATAAAGCAATGGTCATGTTGGAGCAGGTATATCCCCAAAGATAAAATATTCAGGCATCTATGGGAAATATGGAATGAAGTAAGGGCATATTTGAATTGATTTCTTAGGATAAATGCCTGAGGACAATGTTTGAATTAACATATAAAATATAGATACACACATACATACAGAGAGAGAAAGAGAGAGAGAGAGAGATTATATGTCATGTACATATACTCATCATAAAATCTGGTAATTTCAATCCCATCTTATATAAAATAAAGGAACCAACTAAATTAGTGATGTCAGAAAAAATAATTTTTCTACACATTTTTTTCCATTCAGGAAAACATAATTACTGAGTTTAACAGTCAGCAGGAGAAGCTTTATTAGCTACTAAATGGAAATCGTGTATAATTAGCAAATTAATCCTGTAAATGGCATGAAAGGAAAATTAAAGGTAATCAAACAGTCTTGCAAATAAATTTTGCCAAAATAACCTCCAAATCCTATTTAACCGATAGTAAAAATCTTGTTAAAAATGTGTACCAGTGCCAAACTTCCTAGTACCATATTTCAATGCATTCAAAATTCCTAATCATCTTAGCATACTCATTATTAAACACTAATTCAATATTGTGTTTGTTTCCCACTTAAAAATATATTCCCTCCCGTACCTTCTAAGATGTTCTTTCTGTTATTTGTAGACTGCAGATTTTTCTTTTCTCCTAGTTCCTTCAGTATCAGTGAAACTATTTTGTCAAATCCACTAGCTATATGCAATTTATCATTCAGTCACATGGATAAAATTTGCTTTATGAAACGAATACATATTTTAACTATAATGAAGGCACTGTTTCCTTTGGACACCTCTCTTTAAAGCCACTCTTAAAACAACAAGAAAAAAATTTTCTAGCAATGTCATCCCTGCTGGTTTGCTTTTACGAGATAGCTACTGAGTTCTACAAATAGCTAATGAGGCCAACAACCCTTGTAATCAAAGTGCTGGAGCCCATCTTCTAATGGAGCCATAGTAGTTTAAAGGAAGTGAAACTTTTAGTGTCAGCACCCAGATGCTGTTGATAAGGAAACTCATATGCATGTTGCCATATAGGTTGTTTTTCAGATTGACACATGCTGGGCAAATGCATGGTATTTTAAGATTTGGTTCAGTTAAACATTAGCAAGGCAAATTTTACCCATAGCAAACAAGCAAATTTGAGGTGGTCTGCTCTGCTCACTTTTTTCCAGGTGAGTATAACATTCACCTTTGTACAGAAGCTTCTCACCAGTAGAGAGGTAACAGCAGACCATTTGTATCTTAGTAAGAGGAAATTAATGAAAACGAAAGTGTCACAGTTAAGGTCCCCTCACCTGCTACAGCCCTGGGACCTGCAAAGATCAGCAGACCTGATGCAGCTGCCATTTCAAACAGAGAAGGGGGAGATGCAAAGGACCGTAATATTGATTATGCCCAAGGCAGGCTGTAAAGAGTTAATCCCACAACTGGCTTGTTTATAGAAGTGAGTCTGGCCGAAGCCTACAGAGGAGGACAGGTTAACTCGCACCCAGATTCCGTTCCCACAACGAAAACCTTCAGACTTGAAGGACAATGTTCTAATTACATCCATATATTTTGTCAGTTCTGTTCCTAATTTGAGAATGCTTTGTCTTGTCCTTTATGAGCCTTGTGTACATTAATTTCCATAGAAACCACAGGTCGCATTTACCCCGATTGACTGCCAATAAAAAAGTCCGTGCCTGGGACCGTCTGGCGCCTTGGTTGCACCGGCATTGGTCGTCCTGGCACCCCGCTTTCTCTCGTAGTTCTGTCTCGGTGTATGTTTCTCAGGTCCACGTTGTATACTGGGCAGGTGAGGACTGGAAGCTGACTACAGGGGTCTGCGGCATTAAGCAACACTGGGCAGTGGGTACTGGGCCGACTCAGAGATGAGGCTCCCCTGGCTTACTTTTCTGCCATCTTGCTGCACAGTCTCAGTTCCTATACTTCTGCTCAAGCTCCAGAAAATGTCATGTGTACTTTAGCCAACAGGAAGCTCTCACTGGTGCAGACTTAGTCACATGGCTACAATTAGTTGTACAGGAGGAAGCAAAGGGTAGACTGGGAAAACGCAGAGAGGGGGGAAGGCAACTAGTACTCACTGCCACAACCTGAGATGCAGCGCCAGCCAATGAACCATGAGGAAGCTTCTGGAGTTCTGCTAAGAAGGAGAAGCTCTCTACTGTCCCATCTAGTCACAGTGATAGCTCAGTGTGGTGTCTGGAAGTGATACAGAGTCAAGCCAACAGAGCAGGATGGAGCCTGCAAGGAGAAACATCTGTCGCCTCGACATTCTACATACATGTTATGCTAGGTTGCAATTTCACTGCTGTTTAATTCCCTTGGAGGAAGGAGTGTTCTGTTACTGGCAGCTGAATGATTTCTAATTCATTCAACCAATAGGCCTTTCCACCTTAAAGACAGTTATCTTATCCTCCCAGTGTTTTTGAAAGCTAAAGTTCTAAAGACATGGAAGACCAGTTATGGTTTTAATCACTGTTACAAAGTGTATCTTGATTAGTGCCTTAGACACCTTAAAGATATGACTATAATGATGTGTTATCAGCATCCATCCCCAAATAGGAAATCAGAAAAATAACTATCAAATTCATTACATATATCATGTTCACAATTATTAAAAAATAAGCGATCATTTACCTTTTGACATGTTATTGTAAAATAAATGAAGAAAACCTCATTGCATTCATTCATTCAGATATTCAAACTTTTTAAAAAAATAATGGTCTTCAACTCCTGATCTCACCACTTACTGGCACTGTGATCTAGGGCAAGTAATTAAGTCTGTGAAAATCACAGTTTATTTATTTATACATTTAAAAAGGAGGGGAAATACCATCTGTCTTAGGCAGCTCAGGCAGCTGTAACAAAATAACATAGACTGGAGAGCTTAAGCAACAGATGCAAGTTTCTCACAATTCTGGAGGCTGGAAGTCTGAGATCAGAATGTCAACATAATCCAGTTCTGATTTTTTTCTTTTAATATAGTGCTATGCATTGAACCTAGGGCTTCTCATGTGCTAGGCAAGTGCTCTGCCACTGAGCTATATCCCAGCCCAGCCCAGCATATCCCAGTTCTGGCGAGGGTTGTCCTCCTGGTTTGCAGATATCTGCTTTCTCTCTGTGTCCTCACATGGGAGGGGATGGGGGGAATAAAATTTGACTTTTTCTCCCCACATTAGTCCCACCATGGTCCCTCCCTCAGGGCCTCACCTATGAAACCTCCCCAAGGCCTCCCTTCCAATACCATTGCATTGGGAGGTAGGGTTTCCATGCAGAAGTTTGGCACAGACACATTCAGCCCTTAATGCTATCTCTTCTTATAGGTGAGTGAAGGTCAGAAATACAAAAGTGGGATAATGGAAAATATATAGTAGCTATTCAATAACGAGAAACTATTATAGTATGAGCAGCCACTGAGGGGACACAGACGAAGTGAGTAGATCTGGTTAAAATTTTTATTCACTCATTCCTTCATGACTATATATTATTCATTTTTCCTAGTTTCAGAGGCAACTATAAAATTTATAACAATATTCTAAGTTAGAATCAATTGTGCACACCAAGGAACTATGAGTTATCAAAGAGAGAGCAGAAACCAAGAGACAGCAGAAGATATAAATGAACAGGAGCCATGAAAGAAAGATCAAGAAAGAGTATTTGAGAGTAGAACAAGAGGAAAGGAGGTAAAGAAGCAAGACAGAGAGAGCAAGGCAGAGATTGATTGATTTAGAGAAGTGGAATATACAGCCTGGTAAATGTCTGGTGATGCTAAAGAGTTATATTTTGCACAGTGACAAAGTTTCTTTGAGTCCTACATGCAGTACTATTCCAGTTTTTATAAGGGCTAAGATGTTTTCTTTCTCTTACATTCTTTCTCTTGTCATTCTTTCTCTTCTCTTACACTCTTTCTCTACAGTGAATTTCTCCTGCCTGGAATAAGCAAACATGTTTTTTTTCCTTGCAACCTCAGAGAACCTGAAACAAAGTGGAGGTTAAGCCACAAAATGGGTGACAGGGTGAAATATATCTGCAATGACAAGAACGAAGAGCTAAGATGGAAATGTGTTAGGAGCAGGTGAGGAGAAAGATACCTGCAAAAGAGACCAAGACATAACTCAGAGAGGTAAAAGGAGAAATAAAAAGAGATCAGAGAGTAATAGGAAAAGGAAGAAAAGCAGTTGTCAGGAAGAAACAGATTGAAAGGCTGCAGCAGTTAAATACAATAAGGTCTCACTCTTCTGAATTTGGCAAGGAGGTTTCCTATCACCTTGGCAATGAGGTGGCAATTATCCTATTACTTTGGATAAAGGTGACTCAGGAGAGCAATGGGATGGAAGCCAGTTGGCAGAGGACTGAAGTGTGGACAGAGGTGAGTATCTGAACTATTTTCATGAGAGATTTAGCTATAACAGATAGGAGGCTTCAGGAGAGGTTTGCTCAAGGAAGAATTTTAACATGAAGAGATAATTGAGTGTGTAGAAGCCAAGCTGAAGCTAGAGGAGAGCAAGACGATATTACTTGCAGTAACCCCAGGGAAGCAGGACTGGATGGAATTTAGACAGAGATATTTTTGCTTCTGAGATGGGAGGAAATGGTGTCTGTGCTGCCTGTATTTGATGCATTTATGATACATCATTTACCACAAGGACAAACTGACCCAGTACTTTCATATGGAGCCAGCTACAACAAAGTAATATTTAAAGCCTTAAATGAGCTTGTTTTAATATCACAAAAATTGTATGTCAACCATATGATCATCTATAATTTGCCAAATTGTTACTAGCTCTGGATCTTGAGCCCTCATCATAGGAGCATTGATGGAGCTGAGTTCTGAAAGTGACAGATCTTGTACTTGGGGCTGATTTATGAATCACCCAGGAAGCATGTGAGACCAAGATGTTACCTCCAGCCCACGGGGCTTCCAGGAGTCTGCCCTATCAGGCAGGCACATCTGCTTCTCTAGATGGAGGAAACAAAGCCAGAATAGAAGGGTCGGTTGGCAGAGGCACAAGGTCGAGCCTTACCCTCTCCTTCCTGGTTTCCTGCACTGATCTGGAACTATCTATGTGAACTGCCTTGGAGCAATTGTGCACTCTGCAAAAGGAACTAAAACAGGAACAACTACAATGCATTCCTCTTTCACAGTCCCTGAAAAGCCATCGGTTTCATTTACTCATCCAACAAATTTTAACTCATCTCCTTCTATGTATTAGACTGTGTTCTAGGCGCTAGAGAATACTTGGTGGTCACAGAATAATTTTCCTGAGTAAAATAGATTGTCATGGATTCTTGCATAAGGACTAATTATTAATAAAGATTCTTACTGTTTATCTAAATGGGTTCATCTGTAAATCTTGCTAAGCTATTGCATTTCTGTTTACAAAGGGTAAGGTTGCTGTTTATTTTTCAGCATAGAAGATGCACACATTGTGCTTTCCATTTACGAGGTACAGCTCAGGGTCGATGAAGCCTTTCATTCTAAAAACCACAAAAAATAATGAACTCCAAAGCTTACATGTGTTCTAATTTTCTTCATGCCCATTTGCCCCAGGGTCTCATACCTGAGAGAAAATCCAAGTGTCCTATAAGAGACCACATGTTTATTTTGTTATCATCTAAAATAGCATTCTCATCCCTCCTTCAATGCTAACTTCCTAGTTGGCCATAGGTACAACCTTTAGATTCACTTTTCATCAATTTATTTAAAATTGTTTTCAAAATTTGTAAATTGAAAACTATACTACAATCACTTCTGAAGATACAGGATAGGAATAGAACCAAAATGCTGGTAATTTATGATTTCTATG
The DNA here is from genome assembly GCF_053883595.1 of Heterocephalus glaber. Lineage (NCBI taxonomy): Eukaryota > Metazoa > Chordata > Mammalia > Rodentia > Bathyergidae > Heterocephalus > Heterocephalus glaber. The sequence goes on along the minus strand of NW_028258369.1, from coordinate 19,433,753 downwards.
AGATTAACTCTTACTCTATAATTGTGTTTTTTAATACAGGTTTAACAACCCTAATCAGAAAATCTGAAAACCAAAATGCTCTGAAATTCAGAACTTTTGGAGTGTGACACTTTTGGAGCGTTTCAAATTTTGTATTTTCTGATTAGGATGCTTAACTGATAAAGTCTACTATACAAATATTTCACAATCTGAAAAACTTTGAAATATGAAATACTTCTTGTCAGATAAGACATACTTAACCTGTCCTTCTGTTGTTAAGTTTAAAGGGTACTATTCTGTTAAATTCTATTGTAGCTAATTCACCTCTATATTCCTGTAGCCAATAAATTCCTGACAAAGAAGGAAAGGACTTGATAAATATTTGTAGAATGGGAGAATAAACTCATAATTTTCACTTCTTTTAATTTCTAGGCTTCCAATTTCCCATCTCTTTATTTTTAGTTTTTATAGACTAAAGAATCTTGGTACTTTAGTAGATTCTCATCAAATAAGACTTAGGTGCTGTAATTGAGGCGACCATGTGTCCCAATTTACTTTATGCAATTCCAATCTATGCCTAATACCCCGGGGTAATTATTACTGATGATGTTTTCCCTTTCAAAAATACTCCACTTTGACCCTGTATCCACTCTTCCCCTAGGGTCCCCTAACCATTTATAATGTTCTCCATGTGGATTTTAGGAGCAGGTGAAAGCTTTCTTGTGTACCGGACATTGTGGGGATGTCTGCTTGTTTTGCTTCTCAGTGTCCTTCCTGATGTTTCCATGGGCCTTCAGGCTACTGGGCAGGGCTTATCTAAGAACATTCTAGGACAGTGCTTTTCCAATTTTAATGTGCTATGTATTATCTAGTACTGTTATGAAAAAGCCACATTTTCTATTCAGCAGGCCTGGAATAGGGTACTGATGCTGCTGATCTGAGACTCACAGTTGGAGCAGTGAGAGTTTGCAAGTTTTCCCAGTGAGCAGTGACTTAGAGTTCAGGCATTATGATGTGGTGTCACTTAGTGCTCAGTAGCACATTATTTTGGAAGCAACGGCATGGAGGTCAAATCTTACCTCCACCACTTACTATGTGTGACCTTTAACAAGGAATGGATTTTCTTACAAATGAAATGGAAAAAAAATATATCTCAGATGAACGATGTAAGGATTAAATGAGCTAATAAAGACCAAATAGTACTGCCTATTTATTATAAATATCAAAACTGATGGCAGTTGTAATGGTTGTAATCAGTCATCAAAGTGTCCTTTGCCGGGGATTTAGCTCAGTGGTTCCGCCACCTGCCTCACAAGTGCAAGGCCTCGCAAGTGCAAGGTTCTGAGTTCGATCCCTGGTACCAAGAAAAAAAAAGAAATGCAAAATGCAAAAGCGCCCTTTGAATTCTTCCCTTACCCACTCTATCTAGCATTTCCCTGCCATTTCCCCCATTTTTTTCAAAGCTCACTATCAAAAGGTACTTACTTTGATAAACACCAGAGGGTCATGAGTAGAGCTGTATTTTGAAGAGTGTCTTAAAACTAGCACTTGATTATGCTCAATCATGGAGTTTTAGGTACATGTAGAAACTGTACCAAGATCTGTACAGATCCACAGGAAAGTTGGCAATGAGCTCCGATTCGTAAATGTTTCATTATCACTTGCCTGGATCCAACACTTTGGGCCAGGGCTATCTCCCTTAGTTTGTATGTATCAGCCAGTCATATAAACTACTGTAAAAGCCAGCAAAAGAAACATGATGAATGTTACAGAAATAGACTGGACAGGCCTCAAACTAGGGCTTATTGTAAACTTTGTCTCCTCATTTTCCTAATAGAACATTATTTAGCAGAACTCCAATTATTTCACTGTGACTTTCTTTCCTTTACTCAGAAGTCACAACACCTAAAACTTTGTTTTAACTTAATGTAAAGTGATACGGTTGAAATGGCGTTTTGTAAACAGTAACTTCTAAGTTAAATCGATGGGATCAAAAATCATTGGCATAGTCATGAAAACTGTGAACCTCTTCATCATCTTTAAGGTCATTTCCAGCTATAAACATTTCTCTTTCTCTAGTGTCAGTCCTAACACAGGACCTGTGTTCTGAGTAGAATCAACAATAAAAGAGAAAAAGTGAGATTACAAATTTGGATAATTTTCTTATTTGAAAATTAGTGTCTGACTAGTCCTTATAAATCTAGATGTTGAACTTGAAGTGACTATGTGCTATATGTTCATCTCTTACAATTTATAGCTCATTGTAGGTTGTAATTTTCTATTAATACATTCATTGACTCGTATAATGAATCTCTTCTTGGACCACAGTGCTTATGGCATGAAGAATATAAGAAAATGCCCTCCTAAGTAAGGGCTCACAAAGCAATAAGGGAATGGCTCCAAAACCCCATTAAGATTTACCCCTGGATCAAGGTTCCACCCTGAGTTTGACTATACCTGGCCTTTAGTTTGCAGGTCATTTTCAAAGTATATCCACAATAGAAAATATTCTTGTAAAAAGGATTGGCCCAGATGCTATAGTGACTGAGAAAGCAGGACTATTTATGAGAAAATAGGTAGAACTACCAGAGTTATACTTGGCATTGACAGGCCTCATATGGTGAATAAATATAAAAATTCCTTAGATCTCTAAACAGATGTGGAGAGAAATGTCAAGTACATCTTCATGATCTGATTGGAGTTTTCTAGAGAACAAGCAGCCAGGACATGGGCAGCATTAAAATTAACCTGGTCCCTCAAGTGGTTCTCTCACCAAATTGGTTCTACAAGCACACAGTCATCTATCTTTTAAAAGAGGGCTCAGCAAACTACAAGCCACAGACCAAATCTCCTATTACTGTAAATAAAGTTTTTGGAACCAGTCATGCATATTTATTTACGTATTATCTATGTCTGTATTCGTGCTCAAATGTCAGAGTTGTGATAGAGACCATATGATCAACAACGACTAATAATATATTACTACATGGTCCTAACTAACTAAAATATTATAATACTTTACCAAATACACTCCCACCAAAACAGAATTAAGAGAATTAAGAGAAACCAAAAGAGAGAGCTAAGCTTGCCTTGACATTTAACTGATTTAGTTTGAAGAGTTCATAAACATCTTTAATAACCTTGACATTTAATTGATTGTTTGAAGAATTTATAAACATCTTTAGTAATTTAAAATTATTATAATCCTTAACAAAGGCAATGAGAAGCTAATATGAAGATGTTTCTATTAAGAAATTCTACACAAATATCCTTTGGGGCTGTGGTTAATCACTAACAAATTAATCAAATATCAGTGAGGAAGATAATGCATAGTTTTATATACTGTGATTTATGTGGGAAAAGACAGATAATAAGTAAACACAGATATATAATACTTCTGATTTTTACAAACGTATCACAAAGTAAATACTAGTTCTTGAGCTTAAGCTCATGTGCTAAACATCTACATAATAATTTGGCACAGATATCTCCATCCAAAAGACTTTGCTGAGTACCACAGGAAATGTCTCTGTAAAAATATACTATCATCTTAATTTATATTTAATGTACATGTGTAATTATTTGCAAACCTGAAGCCGCTAAGAAAGAAACTATATTTAAATCTAGAAGAAGGTTCTCCTTGTGTCCTGCTTTAGTTAGATCATAAGATGTGAGTATTTACACTTAATGAAACAAAATGAGAAACGACCATCTGTCACGAGTAGTTTTGAAATTTATATCCAAGCTACTTTCTAAATATAGAACTTTCTTCCTCCTTTCAAAGGCCTTCCAGTATCTGCTACAGTTTTATTATTTTTTTTTTTTGGTGCCAGGGATCGAACTCAGGACCTTGGGCTTGCAAGGCAGGCGGCGGAACCACTGAGCTAAATCCCCGACCCCTACAGTTTTATTATTATTAAAGTATCTAGATGTGTCATTAAATTCAAATGGCAAATTCAATATAATTATATTTTCTCCAGTAAGTGAAATACATACTGAATATTTATCAGTTTTCCCAATATGATACCAATATGTAAAACTAGATATTTTTCCTCACTTATTGATCAGTGATTAACCATATGCCAAGTGACTATTGACAAACAGTGACTGTATTTTTAAAAATCTCCATGCTCATTTTAGGATATTGATCTCATATTCTTTATTTCATGTGCACTTTTAATAATAGCAAAGAAATTGTGAATGGCTTAATTGGGATAATGATTTACACTTTTAATTGTGCTGAAAGATTTTAAAAAGTGTGGAAATACAAAATCCAAGGCAAGTGATACTGCTTTCTTTCTTCTTTATCAAGTACCAAAAAAATTCTCAAGGAATGCTTACTATTCGTAAGTACTGAAAAAAGTTATTCATACAAATTCTTAAACATAAAATTAAAGGTTCTAGTGATTCTTAATTCTAATATGAATGTTTTTAAAATTTTTTCACATCTCTCTATATTTTAAATTTGGCCTTGTAATAAGTTTGTGGTTGCCAGGCCTCAATACCAGGACACACGAATATTAGTAGCTGAGATAACAGTTCAAGAAATTCCTGCTTGATAAGTAAAATAAAAAATAAAATGTAAAACAAAAGCTCTTGTTTTCTCTACTCTGGAGGAAAACAAAACAAAACAGAACCGGAGCCATCATGAGCCCTCTCCATTAAGTTCATAATAAATACATTGTCAAGAGAGTGGAGAGGGAGACAGGGAGAGAGATTTGGAAAGAAAAATACATGACAGCCATATTTACCCAGATCTTTGAAACAGATAGGCTTAAATTTGACCAAAGAACTTCCTATCTTTTGAAAATAAAATCATTGTCTCTTTTGGTTTGGAAAATAGATGTGCTGCCATTAAAGTACATAAATAATATAAAGGAATTGTGTCTTCACTTTGAAAAGCTACTCAGATATAAAAAAAAAAAAAAGTGAGACTTGAAGGGCACACTTTGCGGGTGAAAGTTAAGGAAAATGCAGATGAAGCTTAACCAGCTTCTCTCACTTGGTTGTCACTGGACTGCCCTGATTGGAGAAGTGCGAAAGTATGAACTCCTAGGTAACATGGATGCAGGTGGCATTAGTGAGGTCTATTTGATTTGTGACTTATTTTCCTTGAAATGAGGTTGTAAGACTTTGGGTGCTGAAAAGAAGAACATGATGTTTACAAACAAACTTCTTTTACCTCTCAAAATTTATCCAAATAGAATTAAATTTACCATTGTTCTACAGAAATAGTAACACCTACCCATCTGATTAATATTCCACCGTGAAGCAATTTGTTGTTATCAGTGGAGATCAGGAAATTATCAGCCTACTGGATATATAATATAAAACAACAGAATCAAAACCAATAGCCTATGGAAATTATCTGAAGCTACAAACAGAAAGCCTGAGGAGACATCTCTATAGCTAGGTTTGCTGAGGCAAAACACAGGGGTTTCACAATGGGCCTATTCTCCTGGACAAGTCCTAAGATAGAGGGGCTTTAAAATTCAGAACAATATCCAGGAGGGGTACAGCTTACTTGGCCATGTACTGGGGAGCCAAAATTTGGATTTTATTTTTCGAGAGGTGCTGGTGCTGGGGATAGAACGCAGGACCTCACACATGTCAGGCACTCACACATGTTAGATCTACCTCTGAGCTATACCCCCTGGCCAATACTTAGGACTTTAAGAGGCCTTAGCTAGTCAGTCCTTCACAGGTAAGCTCTAGGGTGGAGAGTCAGTCTTTTCAGTCCTTAAGGTATCTCTAACGCCAGCTTGGTAGCTATAAAATAAAACATTTAAGGAAAATTAATCAGAACAGAGCAGATTTTAAATATTTCTATCATCACAAAAATTTGTATTGGATAATTCTATGTAGCTAGATGTTACAAACATTTATGGTATCAGCTTTTCATAGTATCCTTTTCAAAATTGATCTGCAACCTTTTCTTCTTTTAATTGCCCCAATGTGGACAACCTAATATGTACCACATTTGGAGCTACTGTTTCAATGGGTAATCATATGTTTGCTTACTCAAACTGGAAAATCACAGAAATCTGAAAAAGTATGACTTGCCTGGAATGTGCTAATTTCCACTTACTCCTCCCTATGTATTGGAACTTAAACTAAAACCTATTCTTCATAGTAACAGACAAAAAAGTCTTTGTCTGACTATCTAAATTGACTTCCCACACAAGGCCTAAGTGATAGCAAGCTGTTAACAATGCTTGACTCATCCTTTAAGTATCAGCTCCTCCTTGAGTCATATCTCTTACTAAATGTCACCTTCTGAGGAGGGTGCTCTAACATCCCCCAGCTCCCCTTCATCATTATACCCCCTTATCTTGTTTGGGACCACCTGGGATATTACATACTTATGGATTTTGTTAAAATGAAATTTTAACTCTTTTATTCACTGATGTACACTTAATGCCTAGATCAGTATCTCTGTTTTGTTAACTTTGTATATACCCAAAAAATACTTATAGGATGAATTTATCAATGGAATCTCCAAGGCCAGGTGCAAGATTTTGTGCACCTGTATTTCTTTGAAGAGAAAATGCATAATTTACATCTTATTCTGAACAGGTTAGGTCTGAGGTCTAAAAAGACTTAGAACCTGAGTCATACACATATATGGCATCCAATTATCAGAAAGGTTATTCTCTGCAATGTCCATACATGAAGAATTTTCTACAATGTCCATAAATGAAAATTCTGATAAAATGCTCACTGTGTTAGAATCACACAAAATAAACAAACATAAACTGATAAAACAATAATGTATAATGTTTATATTTTAAAGGGCTGTTTGTTGTGTTGGAAAATTTACATCGAAAAGAATTTCATCCATACTAGATAAGCTTTGATCTTTCCCAATTCTGTTCTGAGCTCTGCTACTGAACATACATGTATACTTACATATGAGTAATCAATAACCACATACATTTTGCCTTTTAACGTTTCCCTAGAGTTTTTTAGCAAGAGTTCCAGCTGGCTTAATCTGGGCTGCGCAACATGAGCCGTCCCCAGATAGACCTGTACGAGTGTGGACTATGAGTCCCAACGCTGCTGGCTTTTCTCTGCTCCGTCAGCTTCCCCAGCTGCCCTGTTTACCAAAATATCAACTGCACAGTCAAGGCTGAAGGAGCCACAAAAGTTAAACAATGTGTGCATGAGGAGATAAGAATTCTGGATGAAAGCAAGGGCTAGAAGGGGAAGCTGAAGAAGGACACAAAAAGAGATTGGGTCAGTACTGGGTAAAAATAGAGCTGAAGTGGGCTCAAAGGAAAGCGATAACCAAATTAAATTAGAGAGAAGAGAATAGGAAAATAAAAGAAGATCAAAACAGCCCTGAATTGGCAAATTAATCTGAAATACAAAGAAAAAATGCTAAAAAAAGGGTAAAAAGATTATAATAATGAAAGAAAAAACAAATGCATAGCAAAAGAAAAAGAAAATAAAAATTGACAAATGGTAATAAAGACATGAAAAGAAAAAACAAAAAGGAGATATAAACACAGAAGAGAGAAAATAAAGATGGGATCGCGTATACACCCTCACAAACACAGTAGGGTATGGTGGAGAAAGGAACACCAGAAACATTTGTTGACAGATATGGCATGCTGGGCAGAATAATGGTCGTAAAGATGTCCACAAACCAATCCCTGGAACCTATGAACATGTGGCCTTACATGGTAAAGGGGCCTTTGCAGATGAGATTCAGTATATGAACCCTGGGGAGAGGAGAAATTACCCTGGATTATCCAGGTGGGACTGATCTAATCCCATGGGTCTTTAAAAGTGAGAACTTCTCCCAACTGGAGTCTGTCAGAGAGAGAGAGAGAGAGAGAGAGAGAGAGAGAGACAAAGGCCTGAAGAGATGCAGCCCAATGCTGAATGTATAAAAAAGTCTCTTTCTGGTGAATAAGCTTGTTGCTTAGAAATAATATGAATAGAATTCAGCCCTCTTTGAATTCCTCCAGTCTTTGTCATTGGATGAGAAAATTCACCTGCAAAATCTCAACTCCACACAAGTCTCATAGAAGAGTCTCATTGAATTTTCAATATGAGTGTCATGTTTAAAGTGACTTTTTTCCCTGAAAAAAACCCAAACACTCTTGACCTTATCCCTGTCTTCCCACCATTTGTGTTTTTTCCTTGTCCTCCAGATACCCTCACCAAATGAACAAAAAAGTAGTTCATTTACAGAGTCTGCCAAAAAACAGTATACATTAGGAAAAGAAAAGCTTGTATAAATATTTTAATACTGAATTTATCGAGACGTCATGAGATTAATACAAGTTACCTCTGGCCTCTACAATTACAAGAGGTGCTCAAAGTGGTGGCCATGGGCTTCCAGACATTTATTAGAACGGCAAACTGATGAAGTGTGTGTGTGTGTGTGTGTGTGTGTGTGTGTATAGTGCCAAGATACACTGTTTTATGATAAAATGTCATTTTCCCCACTGACTCACATTTAGAAGAATATGGATGAAACATGATTTCCTCTTGTCTAAACTAGAAATCCTATTATAACGTTGAGACAGATAATATTTTTGGTAAGGTGAAGAGACAGTTAGTATTACTCAGAAATTGTTCTAAAATCACAACTCCCTTATACCTATCCCTTCAGAACCAATTAAGATATTATTGGATTGAGGCAACCATGAAAACCTACTTTTCTGCTAAGCTTTCAAGAAAACATAACCTAAGTAATAATTTGATAACCTAAAACTGTAACAGATTAAATAGAGAAAAGCATTGGGTTGTCCCTCCTCACCTGGTATTTTTTTCTAGATTAAATATATAGCATAATAAAACAGAAAGTAAGACTAAACATGATGGAAACCATTTTAGAAGAGTGATATATGGACTCAAAGTGTGAGTGGAATGCCACTATTTATTGCAGCTGATGCCATTGCTGTTATTACTATTATCAAATCAATTAATGCAGATGAGTCAGGAATGGCTTCCAAATCAACATGGCAGACCAGACACATGCGTCTACCTGTCTTCTTTCATAAGACCCCTTTGAAATGACAGAAAAAGCACATCCAGTAAAAGTATTATCAGGGCACAAGGAATTCCGAGAAGATAGAATTTAGGGTATATTTGAAGATAAAACCACAGTAGAGAAAACCATGACCTGGACCATGAGAAGCGCACAGTTTTTCATGAGGGAAGCTTGGAAGGGTTTCAATGATGCGGCCGACCAACATGAAGAACAGAAGTAGGCCTTGGGGGCAATTTTAGGAATAATAAAAGAATTGCATTTACAAGAGTTGTGCAGTTGGATCATCCCCCTCACCTGTATTTGTATACAACGCATCTGGAGGTATTAACTTTGCTCCCAAGATAAAGTTCTTTGACCTGTTAAGTGTGTGCATTAGGGCCTGAAATTAAAAGATAGGGGAATGAAGTAACTGTGGGCCAAAAAGTGCGAAAAGCTGAAAAGTAATTGAGAGAAAACACAGTAGACATTGGACCTACTTCCTTAAATATTACACTGTCTAGTACCACAGATTTACCGCAAAAGGAAGGCAAGGCTACTAGGATATTTATACACAATCCTGGGTAACTCCTGGTTGAGGGCTGCTTCTGCAAATTGCAGTAAGAGAAAGGCATCGGGCAAAGGAACACAGGTGCTGGTCCTGTTGCTCAGGTGGGCACGCAGTTAAGGTAGGGGGAATCCATGAGGGACCTGACAGCAGTAGCTAGAAGCTGTGGCAAAAGGCATGTGAGGTCAATGAACAACACAGGCTCCTGGCACAGATGGGCCTGAGCTTCAGACTTCGTTGTCTCTCTCACTAATTAGCTACTGACCTTGAAAAGTGGTTCATCTCTTTGAACTGACTTTCTTCATCTAAAAAAAAAAATGAAGCTAAGCATACCCAACCCTGATTCTTACAGGAACAATAAATCTGATGCTACATCTGAGGGGTTGTAACACCGTTGCTGGTCCTTAATGAAAAGCAGTTGTGTCACAGCTCTTACAGTTACCATATTCTCCTCCTCCTGCCTTCATGTTACTGCCTCCATGTGTTGCATGTGTTGCAACACACCGTCCTTTTAAGTTCAATTCACCTGGGAGACCCCAAATCTGTGTTTCCTCCTATCTCTTGTCTTGCCTTCAACCGTGAGCCCTGTCTCCCATAAAGCCTCAGCATTAAAATTACGTTGAGGCTGTCTGCATTTGAGAGTGAAAAGAAGAAAAATATCACAAATATCAGCGATCTTTAAAACAACAACAACTGCACAGAGAAGTAAGAGTCTGTTGTACCATGCCTTTTAATTTTAAGAAAGTGAAGATGAAAAGGAATCAATGGCTTCCATTCTTACCCTGCCTTTGTCACTTATTAGATGGTATGATCCCCGTAAATCCTCAAATCTCTCTTCTATAAATCGGTACTAAACATGCCTTCCCTACCCCCATCTCACAAAGTAGGAATAGTTAATTTGAATGTTACATAGCTAGAGTGCATAAACTCTACAGCTCTGGTCTAAAGTCAAATCTTGCTGTTAATAACTGGGTCTAAAGCATTCATTGGCCTGTAGGTTCATTGACTTATATTTCTGATCACTTAACAGAATAAAATATGTACAGCAAATATTCTATCATTGAAATAATGAAAACATAAGTAAGATCAATTGGTTTGATTGCCTCCCATTAAGAAATCATTGATGCTGTTCTTAAATTTGGCTGCCTTATAATACTTAGAGGCACTGTACCTTCACTAAAGATCAGTGATCTCTTGCTGCCGTTTAAACTACACCAATGATTTGATAATCTCTAGTGAATTATTTGAGGATTGAGAGGAAAATGTGTCCTTTAAAATAATAAAATCAGTGATACTTTTTAGAACAATAAGAAAACATCCATTTATCTTTTTAATATTTGGGTTTCCACGGGTTACCTTTCTTAAAGCATGTGAGAACAAACGGCCGCTCTCTGTCACAGTGCTCATGATACATTCCATTTTATATGGGGTAGAGTCTTTGAACATATAAGACTCTCAGAACCTTACAGAGACATCTTATTTCACTATTATGATTTTGCCTATCCAATGTGTTGTTCTCACACTGGAACAATGACCTCAGCAGACAAGAGCTCTTAAGAATATTTTTCATTTATCATTACTCTGTCACTTGGGTTCCCTAGCATTGTCTCTTGGTCACTGTTGTATTTGGCGTAGGAAAAGATAAAGTATTCTGGAAGCTACAGTCTACTGGAACTCTTCAAAGATGACAAGGAGGAATCTTCAAACAGATTGGGTTTCCAAGAGCATGGAAATCCATGAATTCACACCAGAAATAAAGATATGTGCCATCAGATTTAACAAATAAAATCCTTTAACAAGTAGCAATATTTATTTCTTCAGCTCTTAAGAACTGTAACAGAAACACATCAATTCATTTGCCTGTTGTTTAGTGGCTTGGTCTACCCAGCACATAATTTTAAATCCAGAAGAAGCCCTAAAGCTTTCTCATGAACTTTTTCAAGATAAGGAAGTTCTGAGATGCCCTCTGGCCAGTTGATGAGATTGATACGGTGCTGATAATGATGGTTACTTAAAGAGCTTAACTATTTGGTTTCCAGTGGCAGCTTTCAATTCTACCCTCAGTTAGAGACAAGCAGAAATCTGTGAGATGGGTTAGAGGACTATGACGACTGAGGGAAAAGAAGAGTGGCTAGAGTGGTTTGGGACTAGGCAAACATTCTTACACACCCCCAGGCTCTCTGGAGGCCTCCCTATCTATCACAGGAGAGCTTGCTAACAAACACAGTGGACACTCAGATGCACTGAGGAAAACGCATGATCTTCTGAGGCTCTGGGGTCAGAAGCTAGGAAACCCGTGGTGGCTCCTGGCTCCTGGCCTGGCACTCACACAGAGCACATTCTCTCCTACACTCTGCAGGGTGCAGAGACCCAGCTGGTCCCCAGAATGTGGGTCTCTCAAAGACCAGAAGGATCTGCCTTCATCTTGGCTGTAGTCTGCCCTGGGCTGTACGTACACTTCACATTTCTTAAATTGGTACTTAATACACCTTTACATCTTTATGATAATAATTCTGGGGAAAAGGGAAGCCAACTTAAAGGGTAGAACATCAATTATCAGGAAAACTCTCAAATCCATTTTCTGCCTCCTTAATGGTACTTGATCATTGGAGGATCATTCTAGACTAAATTCACCAGTCATGCTCCTATCCCCAAATTCTCAGCCTGCAATGTAGATTGGCCTTTATTTCACCTAGCAGAGATCTAGCACCATGTACAGAAGTGATACAAGTGGCCTGGTAAATGAATTGTTTAAATTCTTCTTAAATTTCTACATATATATATATATATATATATATAGTGGGTTTAATAAAATATTTCAGTATATATTCTGCCATCAGTATAATGAAACCATAACGAAGATGTATCAATTTGATTCCCTCACATTAAGAAATTATTGACGCTTTTCCCTAAACTTGGCTGATTTTTTAAAAATATGATTTCTGGGCATACCCATAAATCTACATCTCAGTAAAAGGAAAGAAATTTGTCTGCCACCCTGGATGATTGTAATGCAGCCAACTTTATGCAGACTACTCAAAGAATGCTTTTTTCTTAACCATAATATGGTTAAAAAAACTATATTTTACAAAAAATTTAACCTTCTGAAGTCAAATGAGTCAATCAATATATAATGACTCAGTCAGGGGATGTCATTTTAAAAAATTTTCCATTTTTTAAATGTTCCAGCATTACTGTTTAAGAAATGTGACAGAGAATAGAGTGCAATTACAGTACAAACTGCCTGAACACAGACATTTTTGTTTGGCATTTTTATTGTAAACAATGCATTTTTGCCTATAACATGTTCTCCACATGAGCAATTTTTGAAGATAAACCCAGACAAAAATATTCCACCAGCTTCCCCAAACACGTCTCTAATCAGAAAACTGCACAAAAAGAGAGGATGAGTTATACGGGAGCTGTATGTAAATTAGAAACTCAATATAATTTGCAATTTAATACTCTGTGGCTTTATTCTCTCCAAAAGAGTTTTCACTCAATTTTGAGTTTAATTTTAGATAATCAGATTTCAAACCAACTCTGTATAGATATTGCCATTTTTTGAGCCTGGACCCAGTCTCCAACACTTCTCTACTTAGGGAGAGAAAATGAGAAAAAGCCTTTCTAGATTTGCAGCTGGGCGCGGTTCCTGGATTTGTAATTGCACTGATTTCCCCATGAGTCACACTTGTACCTAGTATATCCCAGACTTTCCCCTTTTGGATGCCTGAAGAGAAACTTCTACTTGACAATGGAAGACTGGAAAGTGATGAGGAAATCGTACAACTGTGTCCAGCTCAATCACACACAGAACTTTACAGCAGACAATTGAGTGTGCAAGAAAGACCTGGCAGGGAGGAGTGCTTGTGAAAACACTTACTCCTGGGCCCCACCCGAGAGTTTTAGGGCTACTAAGGCTGGGATGGAGGCCTGTGATTCAGCATTTCTAGCAGGTAAGTGTTATGACATTTGCTGCTTCGTGGACCACATTTGGAAGAGCACTGATTTGGAGCAGGGCTTCTCAGCCTCAGCATAATTGACACTTAGAGCCCAGTAATTCTTTGTTGTGGAGCTGTGCGGTGCATTACAGATTGTTCAGCAGCATTCCTGTTCCCTACCCACTAGATGCCGATTGCATCTTTCCACTGTGCCCTCCAGAAATGCCCCTGGACACTGCCCAAGATCCTCTGGGAACAAAATCACGCCCCCCCACTGCCAGTCACTGGCTTAGAGCAGGGGCTGTGAATAAGAGACCTAAGCTGAAACCTACCCAAACCATTTTACTACCCATGTGATTCAGGGAGGCAACATACATGTGGTTAAAGCAACAGTGTGACCGTGCCTCACTGAGCTATTGTAAGCACTGGTTAAATGAAGATGTATTTGATCATGTGGCATGGAGCCTAGCCCCAAGTCAGTATTTAATAAGAGTTCATGATTGTTGGGTCAAAAAGACAGTCTTTGTATGAGCCAATATCCTCCAAACTCTGTTTATCATAGAAGGGTAAGTTTTTGTCTGTTGAGTTGGAGAAGTTAGAGAATGTGCATTATATTTAGAATTCTAGTCTTTATTCAATTCAGAGGTAATAACAGTAAAATAAACCCAGCATCCATTTCTATGGTCTCAAGGATTAAAACCTAGTTCCATGACTAATATGCTAAACATATTGTTATGATTCTGACAGTCTTGATTTAAGATATAGATGTGCTTCTCAGTTTGTCTCCAAAGAAACATGTTATGCCAGTTTGTCAAATCTACTTCAATCTAAAGACAGTAGGAGATAAGAGTATTTTATTTTTTCAGAGAAGCAGAGAAATTTCTCAAGAAGCTGGCTAAAACATTAAGGCAGCCTGTATCCCGTATTTTATCAATACCGTCCCATAAGGGGCACCATTGCTAGTTTTTCCTTTCACCACCAGGGGGAGAACAGAACTTTCTCACAGTCAGAAGCTTTTGTCAGATGTGCATTACAGAGGTTGGCCGGCCAGAGTTGAATAAACCTTTTAGTTACTTCCTAATAGGATAAAAATATCTGCTGGCATGATTTCAGGAGCAAAGGCTGTACGAGTCACTTCTGTATACAACGTTCTTCTAAGCTTTTTTTTTATTCCAAACACTGCAGCAACAACTATTTTTGATCCTGGAAGACAAGAGATGACAAACTTAACTGTGTCTTGGTATTCTTTCTCTACACTTAAGATGAAGTATTAGGAATAAAACAAGTAAAAATTAATGTTATATAAAAGAAAGGTCTGAAATTTAGAGGCAAGGAAAATACACGGCCAGTGACCAATAGATTTATTATGAGAAAGAGGATAGAAAAGAGTGAAATGAAAGAAGAGAGAGAAATATTATCTGTCTCCCTTTACCTCCCTCAAACCAAGTATTGAAATATAACAATGATAATAGAAAGGTGGTAATGATAGTGGAAGCAAAGATAGTGTTGTATTTGGTTGGGGTACTTATAGTAATAATGATAATAAAGATGATAATGATAATGGAAATTTAAACTTAATCAAAGTCTGCCACCATAAAATAGATCTTGGGCTAGGTAGTTTCCATAGAAGGAAAGTATGACACTTTTAAAAAAATTACTTATTAAAATATTAAAGTTAGAGGAAGTTTAAGCATCCTGATCGTTCTCAAAAAAATCATCGAAAGTCCCCAAAGCCAAAGATAAATAAGTAGATAGATACAAAAGTTATTGTTAACCAAATATTAACTTAATGAATATTATATAAAGAATGCTTTTATGTTCATCTAACATTCCATAAAGGTGTACTCGTGAATGCTAGCTTTTCATCTGATGAGCTATTGGCTCATTCTCATTGATGTCCAGATAAAATAAGGCAAGAATATACATATGTGGATTATACCATATACTCAGAATTTTCTTATTATAATTTACTGTTTATAATTTTTTCTATAGTTGCAATTTTTTACAACGAGCACATGTTAAAGGTAAAACCAAAACCAGTAGAGCTTTGTCATCTTGGAACAAAAGATGTAGCTTCCTAGAATATATCCAGAATAAATATCATCTGGATTTCTGAGTCTAAAATATGGTGTGTTTATTTATGAAGATATTTCTTAAATCACTGGAGAGTCTCTGAAATTTTGTCTAAACAAGTTAAAATGAGACTGACAAAAATAATAAAAATAAAAGTACAACTCTACTAGAAAGTCAAAAACAATGGGGCTCAAGCAGCTTATACCGAAGTCAAGTTTCACTGGCATTTACGTATCTGTTAGAAATGTACCTAAATGAAGAGGTGGTATGGCATGTCCAATTACATTATTAATAACGATAATTATTTTTGGTGTCTCAATATGTAAGCTCCACATTATTTATTAGATATTCTATTTCCTCTTGGCTAAAATCACTCTGAGGCTGAAGCCAAATCCTATACTGCCTAAATGACATCAATCAGAAAGGCATTTACCAGAACATTCCAAAATCAATAAGGCATGTATTTTTAAGAGCCTTTGTGTTTTGTTTTGTTTTGTTTTTGTCTATCATTAGGCCATCAATTGAAGGAGTTGTGAAGAACTAGGACTAGGAACTCCACAAAGAACCATCATACTTCATGTTTCCTAGTGGAGAAAAATCCAGAAACTCTCAAGGGGATTTTAGTCCTGATCTAAAGTTATTTGGCAAAACTCGGGATCCCAGAGGAGGGAAATCCTTTGAATAATAAAAGTTTGCCTAATGGCTTTCCAAAGTGAATTCTATAATTAAGACTTAGGTCTAAGATCAAATGAAGAAGACTGGAAAGAGGACTGTCCATTTAGATATCTCACCTTCTCTCTCATCACCTCCCTCACAAAATAACCCAAGATGGATACAAAAGTCATTAAAACGATGTTTACATAGGCTTTATGTTTTGGCCTTGGCCTATGGTCCCTGTGAATAATGGCCATCCTGCTGAGATCCCAATTTCTGACTCTTATCTAGAATTTGTAACCTTAGACGCAAATTATCCACTTGTGTAATGACTGAGAGGGTGGCTCTGCTCACGTAGCTCCACTTCTCTTAAAATGCTGACAAAATAACTACTTCCTGTTATTTCAGAGAAAAATCTTTTCATTTAGTGTATAAAACTCTAAATATGAAGAATAACCAAAGGTGTGAGGACACTTCAAAAATACGAAGAGTGGGGAATGAAGAAATTATCAAACTATAAAAGGAAATAGAGTTTGAACCTGAAAGAAAACAGGGCATTTCCTCTTGCACCTAAACATGAACTAGAAAATATTTGAAGCCTATTCACACAGTTTTACTGATTCACAGCTGACATTTAGAAAGACAGTAAATAAATGATGAATTTTTAATGCTTGAAAAGATTCAAAAACATGTAAAAAATATATAAAATGGAAAGGTTGAAAACTTGCCACAGAAGGGACAATGAGATGTATAAAAACTGCATCAGAGAATTAAGAATTTCTGTCTCAGACAAGACTATGGGTCCAAGATCCACCTAAGACCAGTACTCATATAAAACAAATCTGATATTCCCCACCCCCAATACAGCTAAAATTTTGGTCTCCAAGTTAAATTTTCTCCACTAAATAGAAGCAAGAATCCTTGGAGAGTAGCGGATTCCATGTTGTGTGGTAGAAAAAATGATGTTAGGTCTGAAGGAAGCACAGATATTTTAAAGGATGCCACTAGCTGGACAAATGTGCCGAGTTAAAGACACTTCCCACTGATGAAGTTATGATAATTTAAATCTCAGAAAGAAATCAGTAACTCCATGAAGAGTCAGGAGAATACAGTGATACTCAAAACTCATAAAGAACATGATATGCTCAAGAAATGTGCTTATGATCTCCCCTGAAAATATTGAGTGGAAATGCTGCACATCAGTGAACCCAAACACATACTTGTCAAGTTCAAGTTCTGCTGAATTCCCATAGGACAAGGTAGACAATAAAACGTGGCAAAAGTGTCTCACACTGGGTAGAGCATGCAGAAAAGTGGTTCTCGACCTTGGTTACACACGAAAATCACTTGAGGGGATTTTTTAAATATCAGTTTCTAGGCAGTATCCCCAGACTCATTAAGTCAGAATATCCAATGAAATACTACTCGATCACAAAAAGAACAAAACCCTATTGTTTGCAGCAATATAGATGGATCTGGAGGTCATTATGAGTAAAATAAGCAAGATACAGAAAGACAACTACTGCACAATCCCACTCACATGTGGAATCTAAAAAAGGCAATGGCACGCAAGCCGACAGTAGAGTGATGGTTAGCAGAGGCTGAGAAAGGTACGGAGGCAGGTGGGACGGGATAAGGGTGATCAGTGGGCCCTGAGTTACAGCCTGATAGAAACAATAGAGCGCTATTATTGCACAGTAGGTGATTATAGATAGCAATTATGTATTGCCCATTTCCAAAAGCTATAGAAATGACTAATGTTTGAAAAGATGGGTATGTTTGACCTGAGTTAAACGTTATGCAATGTATACATGTATCCAAACATTACATGATACCCAATTAATGAGCACAATTTTTATGTTTTGTGCAACAGCTAACAATAAATTAAAAACTAAAATTAGACTACATGGAGATGGGTCTTGGACCCTGGTATGATTAAAAAGTTCCTGAGACCATTCTAATGAGAGTCTAGCATATAGGGTGACCAGTCATCCTGTGGAATTTTCTGGTTTAGCACTGAAATGTTCATGTTCCAGCAAATCTTTCAGTCTTGGCCACCAAAGATGTTTGATTACTTCCTCTGATCAAGCAATAAAAGTTGCCTGATCAGGTAATAAAAATTCAATGCAAATTGCCTAAGAAAACAATGGAAACGGGTTGGATATAGGTGACCATAATTCACCAGGCAAGAAAAAGTCAAGGTTTAGAAAAGTCAAGCCTGACTACTACAGAAATGATTATAGCCCAATAAATGTCCATTAAAGTTTGGAGTGGGCAAGCCCTAGTTTTTGGTATCTTGGTCCAAAGTCTTTGGCTAAAAACCCTGAATTTATGACACTGAAGACATATTCTCAATCAGTGGTTTTTTAATAAAATGGAGTACTACTCAGCCATAAAACATGAGAAATTAGAGACATTTATAGCTAAGTGGATGCACACTGAGGCGATACTCTTAAGTGAAATAAATAGGGCACACATGTATAAATACCAAACAGTTTCTCTGGTGTGAGAAACTGAAAGTGTAAATAAGGACTAAATGTATAATAGGTAATGTGAAATAGGAAGAAAAGGGGCAAAGGGGAAGGAAGTGGGAGGGCTAGGGGAAAGGATAGAAGGGAATGGGATTCATATGAGAAAATGGAAAAATAGGAACAAAATCTTTGTAAATAGGGAGGACTGGAGGGGGTGAAGGGAGGGCTGGGCAAGGGTGAAAAATAAGAACCAAGAGAGACTATGTAAAGGTGTAAATTTCCAATGATGAATGCCACAGCTTATGTTTTCCAGACTTGAATCAGTAACTTAGAAATCTGAGAAATACACTACTTCAAAGACTAAAGCTAATGCTAATGCCAGTGCTGATGCTGATGTTGGCATTGGTAATAATGGTAACTTTTGTACAAGCACTATTATGAATACTAATGCAACCACTAGTACTGACATTGATATAAAAACAAGTACTGCTATTAATAAAATACATGGAGCTAATGCAGAAATTAATCAACCTTTGGTAGTAACTATTAAACTGGGTATAATAATATCTTGGGGAGTCAACATACAAGGATATATAAGTTTTATTTGTTCTTCAAAACTTTTTTCATTTTGGGGACAATTTGACATATTAAATTTATTATTTTATTAAAATGCTTCATATTTAATGATTTAAGTTTATAATCACTATTAGAATATTTGAGAAACTTTGATGCATTAAATCTGGAAGTTTACACCTTGTAAGAAATATTTAGATGCTCAGTGTTAAGTTTGAAAATCTGATTGGCTGTTATTTCAAGGTTCAAGAGAAAGGTGTTTTTGTTTTTGTTTTCACATTAATGCAGAAATGACAAGATCTATAATGAAAATGAGATTTGTAAGTTGACTTTAAAGGCTTAAGAGAGGGTGTTTTTAAAGTATAACTTGATATACTGAGCATTCCACAAAGCAACTCGGTGTTAATATTGTTTTACACAGGTGAACAGACAAATGCTCAGGCTTTAAAAAATACAGGTGGTGTGATGTTTGTGGAATAGATGTAGAGTCATGATCTCAGGAAGGACAAGAAGAAAACAAAGAGGGTTCTGGGGAAATCAGAAGAGGGAAAAAAAAAACAGAGCGGGTACAGAGAATCCATCCCTAAGTCATGAAAGGGCCCAAACCAGCCCATGCATGCATTATGTTGTGGGGAACCCCACCACTAAATCTCTGGAATGAATTGGAAAGGCTTTTTTGCAGTGACTCAGGTACCAGAGTTGAGAGAATGTGACTTAAGTTTTACTGAGGAGACAATTTATGATTTATTTTGGAAGAACTCTCTGAGGGAAAAAGATGAAAGTTGCTGGAGGTGCTTAACAGAAATAAATACTCTCAAGCAAGCCAAAGATAAGGCTCCCAGCATTATGACTTGAAGTCCAAGGGGGGTGCTAGTGACCACGAGGTTAAAGGGAGAGGCAGGTAGGTGGTTAGAGGGCAGCTCAGCCCATCTTGTGGGAAGAGGAGAGGTGAAACCAGACGTGACGAGATGCCTGAGGCCTGGCATGGGATGGTTTGTCTCATCCAGATCCACTGGCCATAATAGGAACCTGGAGGCTGGCAGACATGAGGTGTCATATTTAAGTGCTCAGGCGGGGCAAACAGGGGCCTAAGAGCATACATTTTAAATAACACAAAAACCAAGAACACAGATTTTAAAAAGTTAAAAATAATGTGCAGGTGGAGGATCAAATAAAAGCAAACAGGTCAGGGTCAAGTAAGTAAAATATACTCTCCCAGCATCTTGAAATACACTTAAAGAATTCACAAAATGTGACCATGCCATCTAAGGATGGAAAAATTAATAGGAGGGAGCACAAAGAAAAGAAAGAAAATGAATAAATAAATAGTCAGGGGAAAGAATCGAGGCAAGTGGTGATGGGAATTGGGGATAATCTGCTGGCAGAAGAAGACATACCTGTTTAAAAACATAGAAGCTTCTTTTTTATTTTTGGTGGAATGAGGTTAACACTGAAAGGAAGACAGCAGTCAAAAGAAGGTCATTGATTCAGGGGACTAGATTAAGCAAGGAGTTTCCTTGCAAGTCCAGGTCTGAACAAAGCAAAAATCCTCGGACAAAAACAGTGACAATACCAGGAAGGGAGAGGTAAATGAGTTTGACAAGCATGTTGCAGATGGGAAGAAAGCAGGCCACAGGTAAACATGGGAAGGTGATCAATGCAGGATAAAGGAAGCAAAGCCAGATCAACCTCCATCGGCGGCTCTCAACCTGCCTGCACTCGGAGTCACCTGGGGAGCTCTATGCCCTACCCTGCACAACTGAGCTGGGCTCTCTAAGGCTTGGGGCTTGAAGTTACCCACACTCCCAGAGAACTCCAACCTGCAGCCAGGGTTGTGACCCAATGCATTGCATACCCAGCACGAACATGTGAGGTCCCATATCTCTAAATTATCAGACCCAAACAGCCACTTGCCAGCCCCAAAGCACTCCAATAAGTAGAGCCAAAGTCATTTCCTTATTTGGACTTGGCCGATAAATGGCTCAATTTTTTACTGGATTTAAGGGGCTTTAAAACTCAGAACGTTTTCTTAACTAAACTTAGGAAAGGAAATAGGGACATATATTGAGGTGACTTGTAAAACGTCAATTTTATTTTAAATATTTGGAAACATCTTTAAACAGAAATCTAATGTAACAGTACTTTACACTGATAAGTCGCCCAGCCACAAAATAAAAATTAACAACAATGAGAACTAAGAGTGTCTTGCTTAGATTATGAAATCTTAACAGATTCTTTCTCTATTTCCATCTCTGCTATAGAACAATGGTTGTTAGTTGGGGACAATTTCGCCCCTTCAAGGGACATTTGGCAATATGTCAGTTTTGATTGTCACAACTAGAGGCTTACTACTGGAGCCTATTCATAGAGTCTAGGGACACTGTTACACATCTGGCCATCCCTCACAACAAAAAATTATCCATCTCAAAATGCCAACGGCACCAAAGCTGAGAAATCCTGCTTTTGACAATATGCTTAACACTTCTGCAAATAATAGCAGTAATCCCTGCCTTTTAACTGAAATATAAATGAGTTTTAACACATACAATTTATATGCTGAGTTAAAGAAAAATGAAAAAGCCCCTCACAGAAAATAAAGCCACTAATAAAATTATCTTGTGGGTTTACCACAATGAGAAATCAAGGACTGGAGAATTAAAACCTTGCCCTACTAGTATGTTGAAGTGAAAACTTCATTTAGATTTAATTTGACTATTAGAATGAGTTTACAATCAGACAAATTGAGTCTTTTAGATAAAGACCTCTAAAGAACTTGTTTTATCATAAATGTGTAACAAATGATACTTGAAATAAAATATCCAAGTTATATATTACATTTTAGACCTCAATCATAGACTTGTTTTTAAAAAGTCTTTTAAAGCAATTCAATTATATATTCAGTTCTTCCAAACCACTTCATATATTCATTTTATGAAAATCAAAACAAAAATGGAATATTAAGATGTTTCTCAGAATTGCAATGCAAGTCGACAGTGAGAAATAATGTAATCTCCAACACCAGACAGTGGGTGTGGGTAGAGCTGGAGGAGGTCTTATCTTGCTTAGAAAGACAAGGAAAACTAGTCATTCATCTCCAGTCCTTGATCTGTGACAAGGGCAATGTTAAATGAAATCTAGAAGACTATTTTAGAGAAAGATTTATAAATTCTTAAGATTGATTATTATAAGCTAGAAACTACTGAAAAAATGACTGGGAATTCTAAAGCAGACAGTGTAAGTAATTACTGAAGCTCATTTCTATGTGCTTAATAGCTATCAGTGATTAAGGGGCTGTAAGTGGGTCCTACCAAGCCAGGGATCAAGTAACTTGATTGTACGTGATGATCAGTTGGTGACTGGGGGCTTTGCTTTTTCATGACTAGGCTTCTTCCAAGACCAAATGAATCAGAATTTCTAGGAGTGGGTCTGTCCTTGGTTCAGTATTGTACAGCATGTCTCAAGCTTTAATGGGCATGTGGATTGGGATGTTCTAAAGTGCAGATTCTGAGTGGATCTGGAGTGTGGCTGGGACTCTGCATTTTTATGCCATAGTGCTGGTCTAAGGGTCATCCACTGAATAGTGAGATATCAGAAACTTCCTGGATGATTCTAACTTGCAGTCCGCATTGAGAAAGAGTTTTGTACTGGGGAGTATCTGGGCATAAAAATTTTATCGTAAGTATAAAGAGACATGCCTCAAACAAGGAATTACTTCATCCTAAATCACTGCCTTGCTACCCACATATCTTGGCTTAACTTTCCCAGGAAGAAATAAAAGGCCAGATGTTATCTAATGAGCCGAAGTCCAACATTGACCAAGACAGGCCCAGTTACTCCTCTGGGGGGGGGCAGCACATTCAAGGCCAATCTGTCAACTCAGCCACCATGCCCCAGCCTTAGCACTTACCAGTCCATTCCCGATGGCAAAATGAGATAAAATAGATGTGCACTCACAGATAAGTGTATGAGCTTTGTTTCTTCTGCACAAACCTCACACATCCTATGAATCTGTGCCTAAAAGTATGCCACACTCTTCTTTACATGCCACAACACGGATGAACTTCCAAAACACCATGTAAATAAAACAACCCAATTACAAAAGACCTTATACTGTACAGTTTTATTTATGTGGAATGGCCAGAGAAGGCAAATCTTTTTCAAATGGAAAGATTTTCATTTCTTGGGCTTGGCGGTGGAAAAGGGGGTAACTGTAAATGTGTATGAGTGATCTCATTGTTTTAAAACAGATAGTATGGACTGCCCCATTCTAGAAACTTATTAAAGCCCCTTGACTTGTATACTTAAACTGAGCAAGTTTTATGAGGTGCAAGTACTACTTCAATAATGTTATTTTTAAAATATGCATTAATAAGAGAATTAAAAAGCATTTACTTGCAAATGAAGGATCGAAACCAATCTTGTGCACTCAAACTTAAAATGGATGAACAACACTATAGTATGGTTTTCCTTCTTAGCCTGCCCCCTTAGAAAAATCATAATATAATGAACGAGAACAAGCATCATTTTACCATTACTTATTCAAGATTCACAGAGATCTGAGCAAGCCTCTATCTGTGGTTAATATAGAAACATCCTACTGATCTAGACAACAGACTTCTAAAAAGTTCAGCTTTCCAAAATCTGAAGCAAATAAGACATTTGAACAACCATCAGGACTGACAACACGATGTTTGGAGCCTTTAAACAAAATGAACATGTAGGACCTCTGGTTCAAAAAGGATTACGAATTCCACAATAGTGATAACAAAGCATTAGCCACGCTGTCCTGCTGATCATGGGCCCATGTGTAACTGCACAGGGCAAACGCCCAGAAAGCTGACTCTCGCAACCAAACTAGTTGCCGCAAAAGGTCTGAACCAAGGACATGTACTTTAGTCAAGGACTAAAAGAAGTTCTCTGACTTCTATTTGACTTTTCTCCAATACTTATACCTAGCAGACTTGGTTACCTCATTTCTTGAGCTATGGACAATCAGAGTCAACAAACGAGAAATGAATGAAGGCTTCATCCATTCATTTCAAAAGGAAGAAGCTCCCTTTTGAAGGGAAAAGTGAAGAAAGCAATACTAAAAAGTAGGCCCATTATATGAATTATTATAATGAGTGCAAGAAAGGGTAACTTTTGTTACACCGTCTGTTTGCAAAAAGAGCAACATATGATATGGTTTAGAAAGTATTTATCCAAAAAGTAAGAACTCAAAGCAGCAGGAGTGTGCTAATAGAAAGTTTTCAAAACTTTCTCTGGAAAAAAGCACCAATTTGCAGCAGTTGTCAATTTCGGTGGTGTAAACACTCCCATTAGGGCAGATTTCAAGGTACCAAGATGAGGAAACATACCGCAGAGTTTGGAAAAGATTGATACAATGGGTTTTCCAGCTAGAGCAAGCCAGCTCCAGCATGCTGCTAAAATGAGGAAAACATTAGGTGCTACAGGCAGTGAAAATACAAGACAGCCCGGAGGCCCAGGAGGAGAAATAAAATTCAGTTCCATTCCCTTATAAAACATTTTGTTCTAAAAGTTAGTAAAGAGAGAAGGTAACTGTTGCTATGTGCTAAAATAGGATATTAATTCCAGTGGCAAAATCATCTTGGATAATCAAAAATTGACTACATAACTGTTTCCCTCGTCATTTTCCTTCCAAAAATAATTATCTCTGAATGATTTCACAGTAAAAGATTGTATGCTTACAGAGCAATCAATTGTAAAAACAACTAAAAACTATGCCAGTGATATGGTTTTGTAAAAAAAAAAAAAAGTAATATTTGTTTTTATAAAGGAAGGCATAGCCAAGTACAAATATTTCCTCTTTTCTGTTCTAATAGCTTAACCTATGAATCACCCTGTGGGAGTACTATCATACCAGAGACATGGAACTCTTAATCTTTAGAGTAAAGTCACAAAAGGTAACTATTGGTTTTCTTGTTTCCAATAGAAAGGAGGGTACATGGGATGTCAAAATGTAACCATTTCAAATTACCAAATGCTGAGAAACCCTAGCCCAGATAATAGCTCCCACCTCAGTAAAACAGTAAAACTCCTCAAAAGTCAAGCAGTCAACCAAATTCTGGCTATGCACCAAGTACTATGAAGATACTTCCTGGATATTCTCTAAGGTGGCGGCCATCTTGGCTTACTCAGTAGGCCTAGATTTCCAAAACTCCTCTTCAATCATCCCTCTTTTACCCAGAGTCAACTGGAAGTCTGGAATGATTGCCCCTTCTTACTGTAGCTGCTCCCTCCTCTAAAATGGGCAGGGGTCAAAGTTATCTTTTTTATTAACTGATAAAGTTATAGCTGACCCCTTATTTTTTCAAAAGTACTTAGCACATCCCATATCCAGGACTGTTCAGGAACTTGTGATTTTGTTATTCTTCTTAGGTACTGGTCCAAATCCTGACAAAGTACTTAGAAGGTAAAGTAATACACTGAGCACATACCAGACTGTTTAAAAGTAATTTCTGGAATGAATGCCAAGATTAGAGATATTATCTTATACTATGGGAAGTCTATATAGCTGTGATCATTCTCATGACATTCGTTTAGTGTAAGTTTAATCTTCTTTTCTTTAAATATCCCAGAGCCTATATGGAGATTACTAGTTTGAAATCAGTATTTTGTCTGACTTTATAACTTGCTGGAGTGTGCACATATGATGTCCTACTTAGTTTGAAATACTCTAGGCAAAGAAACTTGGAGATTTGATAATATTCATTATTTTGGTAAACTCAAATACACACACATACACACACTCACACATGTACACACACACCCTAAATGGGGCTCCACGTTTAGAAAGCCAGGTAGATGAGTACAGGTTTGGCAGTCTTGAAGGTAGACAAGCAAGATGAAATGCTTTTGCCTGTAAGACTTGGATCAGGAAACTCCTATTCATGGAAGGTGCTCCCAGAGCAGAAAAGTTGGTGCCAGGCTGCAAAGCTGTGGATATGTCTGAGGTCTCCGGATATCTCTTTCATGAGCCATCCTTGGTGTCTGAAGGCAGCTGAATATGGTTGATCTTTCAATATCCTGCTCACCAAGAAGAAAGAATAATAACTTCTAAGAACACTAGTAGCATTGTGATTCCTGAAAATGTAAGAAGGAAGCAGCAGGGATAGCATGCCAGTGTTATTACCCAAGCCATGGAGGCCCACGGGAAAGGGTATCAAGAAATGAGCATGTATGTGTGTATAATATCTGTATGTAAATGCACACATACAAAATACATAGCATTAAATACATATAATAAAATATAATATAAATATAATATAAATATATGATCTGTGATGTGTAATGTATGGTATAAAATAATCCATTATATAGGCAATAGAGCATTCAGGTTACAATGTGTACTATCACTTATTACCTACACTTAGTTTCACTGGTCTCCTAGGATCTATGAAAAATCCCACAGCTATGTTCCCTCTGAAATCTGGTATAGTGTCAGCCCTAAAGAACCCCTACACTCATCTCAACTCAATGATGGGCTTCTTTGTCACTACGGCACAAGTGGCATGGGGTTAAGGCAATAGCCTGATTATTGACTTAAGGCAAATTATGGAAACACTCAGGTTCCTATTTTGTAAAGTGGGGATAATAATTATATATGTGCCCTAGAATTGTGCTGAAGATTAAAGATGTCAGTATTTGCAATAATCAAAAACCCTGCACCTGGTAAATAGTAAGCTTTGTGTAAGTGCTTGTTAAAAATCAAATCTGTGGGAGTATATTATTCTGCATATTCACAGAAGTAGTTAGAATTTTACTTATCTGTATCTAATGTGAATGCACAACTCATTCTCAGTTTCTTTGTTTTTCTTTAACATAAACTTCTTTTCTGAATTCAAACAAATCACAGAAGAATTTTTAAGCCATTGTTAAAATTGATGTGATTTATAAACTAGAATAAAAATGTCATTCTCCTTTGAATACATCAGGTGATCTATGTGGTTTTTTTTTTCCTAAATACAGGAAATTTCTGTATGTACCTGCTTTAGGATGGATAAAATCGACATTTTATATTAGGTAATTAAGAACTTAAGTGAAAACAGTTTGATAACATGGTTAAATCACTTAAAAGGTAGGATATAATGATCATATTCTTATATAATTATATCTTTATGCAATATAATGAAGTTTTCATTTGTACAGTTTGTAGGTGGATTTCTTTCATTCTTTACATTGTTTAGGGATTCTAAATGTCTTCATTTCTCATTAAAACTGACAGAGTTGTAGAAAGACAAACATAAAACAAAACTAACTGCAGATAAAAAGCAGCATATGGACAGTTTATTTTTGAGTCCAGTGAAATTAAAATTTTAAAAGATGCCTCTTTTCTCCATAGCCTAGAGTCTCAAGAAGCTTTCATACTTACAAACCAACAGATTAGTATCCTTGACGATTCACTGTTTCAAAATAACTCACATTGTACATCCAAAGTTACTGCTGAAAATTTGCTGGCATTTATTTCCATAAGTATATTTGCTAAGTGGTACTGAAACACAAAAGCCTAAGAAAAAAAATCAGAACTTCCACATTTGGACCAAAAAGAGGACACACACAGAGATCTGTTCTCTCTTGAAAACATAATATATTAAATAGTAGACTTAAGTGGTGTTTGTAAGCATGACATTGTAGGAGGGAGACAATCAGTACGAATTCTGAGAAGCTGAAGCTGTACCTTGCAAAGACCATCATTACTGCCTTTACTTAAAGATGGACTGAAGTGATTGTATGCACCTCCTCCACTTGATGGAACTTTTCTATAGTCACAGCCTTAATACTTAATAGTTCCTGTCATGAAATAGGCAATCAAGAAACATTGGCAATAAAGACCAAACAACTGGATCATTGTCCTAAGTATCTTATAGTTTAATTTGGGTGTGAGACTAACATATATGGGATAATTAATTTGGAAGACAATAGTGATACCAATGGAACTGTGCAGAACAAAATGCCAAAGAAGATGTGGAGAGATTGGAACCCTCACAAACCATTTATGGGAATGTAAAATGGTGCGGCTACTTTGGAAAATAACTGACAGCTGCTCAAAAGTTTACCTATTATCCAGCAATTTTACTCCTATGTATATTTTATTTCAAGAGAAAACACAGGTCCATACAAAAACTTGCACATCAATGTTCATAGAAGCATTATTCACAATAGCAACAAAATGGAGAAAACCCAAATGTCTATTATCTGATGAGTGCATAAATAAATTATGGCATATCTGTACAGTGGTAGATTATTTGGCCATAAAATGGAATGAAGCCCTAATACATGATAAGACACAGATGAACCTTGAAACCAGTTTGCTTAGTGAAAAAAGCCAGATACAGAAAACCACATACTGTATTGCACGACT
Organism: Heterocephalus glaber; assembly: GCF_053883595.1. Taxonomy (NCBI): domain Eukaryota; kingdom Metazoa; phylum Chordata; class Mammalia; order Rodentia; family Bathyergidae; genus Heterocephalus; species Heterocephalus glaber. The sequence continues at coordinate 19,405,132 of NW_028258369.1, read as the reverse complement.
CTATTTATGGGACCTGTCCAAATCTATGGAGACAGAAAGTAATTAGTGGTTGCCAGGAGTACTAAAGGGAAATGAAGGGTGACTGCTAATGAGTATGGCATTTTTTGGAGATGATGACAATATTCTAAAACATATGTTGATGGCTTCAACAACTCTGTGAATACACTAAAAACCACTGAATTGTACACTTTAAAATGGTGACTTTAATGTATCTGAATTATATCTTAATTAAAAGCATACACACAAAACAGGCATCACTTTGAGGGCTCAGTGGAAAGAGAAACATTAATTAAATATAAAAGACCTTTAAAGAATTCAGGAAGGAGCTTAGAATTGAGCTAGGTCTTCTGGGATGCACTGGATTTAGATGTGAGGAGGTAAGGTATTTCAGATGAAAGAAAAAATGACAAAGTGAGGCTGGTCATTGTTCTAATTATGTAAAGTAGGACCAACATATACTGAAGTGGTATTGTCAATGAACTTGTGCCCTCTCCTGATTAAAAAGCATTGTTGTCTACCTCTGCTTCAGGTGGAATTCAATACTAAAGAACAGGCCACCAAAATGCAAACCATCTCAGCTTCTACTTCACAGCTGAGACTTACCATTTTCTCTTTAAAACACTAACTTGCAGATTTCCATTGGACTAGATTACTTTGAAAGAACCCCCAGATATTCTATCATTTGATCTAGAAATATTTCAGAATTAAACCATTAATGTTTACCATTGACACAACTTGACCTTTCCCTGTATAGTGATGCTCTTCTTGTGACTGTGTAGTATTCTATTTGAGAGTCTGAATTTCAAGAATGAGGTTGCCTGTGCATCTGGGGGAAGAGCTTTGGCAGCTTCTAGCATACAAATTGAACTGGAAATCACTCGCACTGTTTATCTTGATAAGTTTTCAATAGTTTACTATCAGACATTATATATCATGCCTCCGCTTGGAATCAGCTCCATTCAGGAGGCTGTTTCATGGTGTTGCACATCAGAATGCTATTTAAAAATAACATTTTTAGCACATTCATCAACATTCCAAAAATACCCTGCACGGCTCTGATGGTGAGATCTGAGAACAAGCTGGTCATGATGTGCATAAAGTCTGGGAGAGATTCTTGCTGAAGCATAGCTCTGTGGGGCAAAAGAGGGAAAACATGTGATTCTTGGCACTGATATTACATCCAAGGGTGGCTAACCCAAACTCTCACCCACTAAACAAATTTCCTCTGATAATTCTCATAGGTATGTTCACCTGGAATTTAACACTCACAGATTTAGGTAAAGCCAGCTCATGACTGGATAATTTTTATCTAGACAGTCCATGTAGCCTGGCCAAAATCACAAATGAAGGCAGATATCATAAATTCTAGAAAACCACATAATGTCAGCAGCATGTTTCTGAACCCCAACAGTATAAACATTTGAGGCTGGACAATCCACTGTTATTAGAGGCCATCCTGTACACTATGGGATTCATAGTAACTTCCCTGGACTCCATCCACCCAATAGGTGCCATTAGGACCCTATCTCAGTTGGGACAACAAAAACTGTTCCCAGACATTGTCCAACATCCCTGGGAGGGGAAAAGTGTCCAAGATTGAGGACCACAAGACTATAGACATTAAATTTTAATAGCTGTAAGAAGGAATCTGCCACCTACTAGCTATTCATATCTGTCACCTACTAGCTATCCTATATGGATAGTCATAACTTGAAAATAATGTGTACCTTGTAAGTTCTTTGTTATTATCCAAACTCAGAAAATGTTTGTTGGCTTAGATACAAACATGTGACTTCACATATTTACTGTTTTAGAATAAGAATGATTAGGTTAAAAGGCTAGTACATATACTGAAAATACAGATAATATATGGTATGTATACATAGCAAAATTTATATTTAATGTATATATACACATAATTGAAAGATATTTGATAATGTGTTAAATTTTAAAACTAAGTAATGTTATTTAGTTAGGGTTTACTTTGTACCAAGCACTGTACAACACTTATATACATTGTCTTAATTCTGACTCCAGCGCTGTGAGATAGGTTTCCTGACTTAGTTATGTGATGATAATAATAATGCTCACAAAGAACCCGCTGGAAGTCACCCAGTTGGTAAGTCCCAGGGTCAAGATTTGAAACCATGCCCAATTCCAGGCACAAACTGAAAGCACAACATTGCCTTGAAATCTAGGATCTGATTGCCAAGTTCTTGGCCACAGAGAATGCTGTACATAAGAGTCTAAATTTTGTCTCATTTTAAAGGATTATGAATATGAACAAATGAGAACAGCTCAAATATGCATGGATTTTTTCCATCCATTTTGGTTTCATCTCCTTTGAACATTTTCAAAACACAAAAGAGTATCAGTGATAGCTAAAACTTGGAAACAGCCCAAATGCCCATCAACTGGAGACTGGATAAAGAAAATGTGTTTTTTTTATAAAACGGAATACTACTCAGCCATAAAAAATGAGAAATTGGGGACATTTATAGCTAAATGGATGCACATTGAGGCGATACTCTTAAGTGAAATAAATAGGACACATATGTATAAATACCGAATAGTTTCTCTGGTGTGAGAAACTGAAAGTGTAAATGGGGACTAAAATGTATGATAGGTAATGTGAAATAGGAAGAAAGGGGGCAAAGGGGAAGGAAGTGGGAGGGGTAGAGGAAAGGAAAGAAGGGAATGGAATTAATATGAGACAATGGAAAAATAGGAACAAAACCTTTGTAAATAGGGAGGAATGGAGGGGTTGAAGGGAGGGCTGGGCAAGGGTGAAAAATAAGAACCAAGAGAGACTATGGAAAGGTGCAAATTTCCAATGATGAATGTCATTATATTGTATACCTAAAATGTACCAATGATAAGAATGAATAATCGATAATGCATAATAGGAAGCAAAGGTCCAAAGGGGTAGGGGTAGTGGGAGGGGCAGGGGAAAGGAAAGAAGGGAAAGGAAAAATGATGAGAAATGGAAAAATGGAAATAAAGTCTTTGTAAATAGGGAAGGGTGGAGAGGGTGAAGGGAGGGCTAGGAATGGGGAAAAAATAAGAACCAAGATGCATTATGTAAAGGTACAATTCCCAATGAGAAATGTAATTGTGTTGTATACCTACAATGTACCAATAAAAGAATTTAAGAAAAAGAAAAGAGTATCAGTGAGTCATACTTTGTCTAATTTAAGCAAAACTTCATATATAGCAGATTAATTAACAAACTGAAAGACTGTTCTCTGTTTCGGATAGGGAAAAGCATTGTCACAACATGGGCTTTGTCACAGAAGAGTCATCTCTTTTCTAGGATGACTTGGTCCATGACTGTGCTTGTATAGAGAGGTCTACAAATTACTGCTTCTCACCATGAATATCAGCTCCATGGTAATCCCCCTGGCTACACCAAGCCATGCTATGCAACAACCCCTGCATTCGACATAAATGCACAGGAGTGATGTTTGAAACATCTATTCCACTTTTGCCTGCCACTTCTCTTTCTTCCAAGAGCCCTGTTACATAAAGGTTTAGGTGTTCTGGGGAATAATTGGGCGTCAATTGTGGCAGGGTGTGGGAGGATGCCTAGGTTACCTCCATTATTTCATACTCTATTTAGGAGGTGGGCAATTCCTATTTATATCAGCCCAGATGAAGATACACCCCAGCAATTTGGGAGGGGAGATCACCAAAACAAGTGGATAATTTCATTTGAACACCTTGTACTAAGTACAAATCTGATTACTGCCTTCATCTTCTTAGAAAGGAACAGGTATCATTGCAAACAAAAGTTTGCGTTGGCTGCTCAATGTGGAAAACCAAGGGGTTGAAATTTAAAGCTGAGTAGAACACCAGCAGAGAATAGCAGCTGAATTGTACCGTGCAATGTGAAAGCACTGCTTCACACACCCACCCTCTCTCTGAAGATGCGACATTCCATTTCAATGGGAGACAAGTAAAAGAAGTAGTCCTGGGATGCTCAGGATTGGGGTGTAAGTATAAAAAAGTCGAGGATCCCATTCACTTCCCCAATAAAGAACTCAATCAAGTCTCTCATGATTTGGCTCCTAATTCACTCCTCTAAAGCCCTGGTGTCAAGTACGATGGCCACTAGTCCCATGTGGCTATTGAGTGGAGGAAATGTGCCTCGTCGCAATTGAAATGTGTTGTAAATGTAAAATGCACACTGTACTTCAATGACTTGGTACAAAGAAAGTACATAATGTGTCTCACTAGTAACTTCTCTACTGTTTCAGTAGCAAAATATTTCAGATGTAGTGCATCAGGTAAAATAAAATATTTTACTGTTTCTTTTTACTTTTTTACTTAAACATAGCTATTAGAAAATTTAAAATTACATATATGGCCTGTATTACATTTCTATTGGGCAATACTGTTCCGAAGGCTGAAAGTTACGTTAAATAATTTTTTTAAAGCATGATTTATGTTGAGCTCAAAGGCACTTCCATACAAAAGTGTTGGTTGACTGAACTTGGTTTCCTAATTCAAAATGTTAACTTCAAACATACTTGAAAAGTGAAATTTCATTCACTGCCATCTTGGCAAAATCAGTTAGATAAATAAATCTACTCATTTGAGACATGAAAAGTGATGGTTCGCAATTCTTCCTTTGCAGAATACTTAAACCATGTTAAAGAAGAAATAGGCCCTAACATTGAATCAGGCTCATAATTAGGTGTTAATGTTCAATGTCCTGTAGTGTTTCAAAAAGACATGAATGGAAGAATGCCGGAAATGCACAAGGTAGAAGAGAAAATGTTGCCTATAAGAACACAAATATGGTCTGATATGGTGGCTCAATCCTGTCATCTCAGCACTCTGAGGCTGAGGCAGGAAAATCAAAAGTTTGAGCCTAGCCTGGCAACGTTGAGAGCCTGTCTCAGAAAGGGCGGGGGGGGGACTGAGGATGTTGCTCATTGCAAAGTCCCTCAGTTCAACCACTAGCACCACAAAAATATATTATAACAATAATAACACAAATATGTTACAGATACCCAAATTCCATGGCTCTCTGCTTTCTTTGGAGTATTTGCTTTTTGGCACTTCCTCTCCAGTTTCATCACCCCTAAGTCAAAAGCAAAATTCATCTTTCTAGTCTGTCTACTGAGCCTCTCCACTCTCTGCATCTCCAGTCACTAATCTGTCTTGTACCTGGCCACTGAAAATCATCCCAGCCTTTGGCTCAAGGACCTACCCTAGTAGTAAAATTCCACATAAGCCCATCAAGCAACAGATTCCAAAGATGAGCATGATACTAATAACAAAATCTTCCAATTTATTCAACTTAATCTTGTCTTCTTAATACAGCATCTAAATTAAACCACAAAATAATCCTTTTGCTTTGCATTTAACTCATCAAAACCTACTCCATGTACTTAGAACTCAAAGAAAGTAACACTGTTTGCCAATAGGAACCAGATTTTCTTTTCAGTTCATGAGTTTTATGCCCCCCCAAAAAGCCTCATCTTAAGAATTTTTGTGTTTGTGGTTTGTTACAGATATTTTTCTAATCTGTAGCTCAAAGAAAATGTGGTCAAAGGATACTGCTGTGGATAACCTAGGGGAGGAATAATGTCTTCAAAAATATTAAAAAGAAAAGAGCAGGTCACAGCTTTTATGGCCCAGTACATTAAATCCTCAGGGACCTTGAATCATTTGAGAATGAGTCATTCTACATAAGCATATACCCTGGACAGTCCAAGGTTAATACTCGCACCATTTTTAATGTAAGAGATTTCGTTTCTCTGATGGAGACATATCCTTGGCTTTTAAACCACTGAACCAGTTTGTCTTACAGGCATAATTATATGTGAAAATAGAGATCAAATAAAAAGCTGAATGAGGCTGTCACAGTACTACCAAATGAAGTGAATATGTCAGTCATCCACACTGACAGCCCCTTATAATTGATAGGTCTTTTCAATATGGCCCCAGTATCCTGATGAGCCAAGTGTGAGTGGCAGCTGGCTACCTCTCCAAGGGTCAGAATCACTCCTGATTCTACCTCTTCATTGCCGTCTCTCTTTTCCTATCAACTATATAAACAAATTAGTATCCCTTTTTGATTCTTACCTTTACTACCAAGTGGCCATGAGTATCCACCTTGGAGTCCCATATGACCCAAATGCTGCTGCCACTGCAATCTCTACCACTCTGGTCCTCTTGGCTTTCCTTGTGCTTTCTGGTTCTGAAAATAAACTTCTCATGCACCTTTCACCCATGGGCTAGAAGTCCCTTTCCAATACATAAAGGAAGACACCATGGGATAAAAGCACATCTGGATCCCAACTCTACTTCTAAGGAGAATTTTTTCTTTCTTTCTTTCTTTCTTTCTTTCTTTCTTTCTTTCTTTCTTTCTTTCTTTTTTTCTTTCTTTCTTTCTTCCTTTCTTCCTTTCTTTCTTTTTCTTTCTTTCTTTCTTTCTTTCTTCTTTCTCTCTCCCTCCCTCCCTCTCTCTTTCTCTCTCTTTCTTTCTTCCTTTCTCTCCCCTCCTTCCTTCCTTTCCTTCTAATCAGTAGTCATTCCTGCAAGTTGGTATCCCAAAAACTAAAGATTTACTATAGATTATTATATCATCACAGGAAGAAATAACTAATTTTTAAAATTTGAATGCCAAAACTCAGACTCAGCAATTGGAAATCCTTGGTTCTTAGTCTAAGCACTGAATTATTCTGTAAAATTTCTAGTCAAATAACCCATTTTTGCTTCAGTTTTATTAATAATTATATTTAAGTCAGAGCAAAATAATAAAGGAGATCATACTCCTTGGGAAAATGAAAACTAGCTTAACATAAGGGAGTCTGGATATTGTCTTCGGAATCAGCTGAGATGAGTTCAAACCTCTACTCTAACACTTAACATCTTTGTGACTTTGAGAAAGTTACTTAGCTTCTGCAAGTCTCAATTTCCTTATCTATAAGATGGAATAGATAAACCCCATTAAAGAGTTGTAAGGGTTAGAGAGCACATACTTAAGGTATCAAGTAAAATGTTTGATACGGAGTCAGTGCTGAGCGTGGTGGTAGGAAACTTCTCTTACCCATTGCTGATCCTCTGGCAACAGAAGATCAAACTGGGCTTTGGCTGGAAAAAACAGGCTTTGAATAAATGAGAGTGCACAAGAATGTACTTTCAAAGATATTGATCTTTCTTCCTTTTAGAAGTTTATGATACTGCTTGGCCCACAGCATTCTGATTGAGCTTTCTGTAAACTAACACATGTGCACACCACCATCACCACCACCACCACAGCCACCATGACTGCTAGCCAGTTAAATAGATTATGGTACACTTGCCTACAAATGTCCATATAAAAGGCATCCTAGTTTCCTGTGGTTGGCAATCGTGGTTGCTCCTAGCATGCTGGTCCTGATTAATGTGTGGGATATGTGGGTTTGGGGCATTAAAACATATCCCAGTCTCCAACAAAGGCCAGACTACACTCAAATAAACAGTCATTGCTCACTCTGTTTCAATTTCCCACGACATAAAATAAACTAACCATATATATATATATGAGAAATTTCTTCAGTGCATATATAGCATATGGCAAAACAACATATAAATAGAGAATTTTCTTCAGTGCATATATGGCATATGCCAAAACAACATATAAATAGATAACTGGGGAGCTTTTATTCCATAAGTAAATGTGCCCAGGTAGACTATTTTCTTACAGTGACCAGAATATTTAAGTCTAGCAATGGTTGGCTTCCTTTATTTTTATAGCCACTTTATTAAGATATAATTCACATACAATTCATGCATTTAAGATGTTTGGTTTAGTGCTTGGTGGTATGTTACAGAGTTGTGCAACCATCACCACAACCAATTTTAGAATGTTTTCATCACCTTGCAAAGAAACCCTATACTCATCAACAGTCACTTCCTATTTTGTCCCACACCACCCCATGTTCCCAGCCCTGGAGAACCACCAATCTACTTTCTGACTCAGTGGATTGCCTATTATAGACTTTCCAAATAAATGGAATCATACAATATGAGACCTTTTGTGTCAGATTTTTTTCACTTCGCTTAATGTTTTCAAGTCTTATTCATGTTCCAGCATATGTCAGTACCTCATTCTTTTTATTGATGAATCAAAAGTATCCCTTTCAGGGGTATGCCACAGTTAGTTTATCCATTCATTAGTTGATGAATATTTGGTTTCTTTCTACTTTTTTGCTAATATGAATAATGCATTTATATTCATTCACACAGTTCATTTCTCTTGGAACATTTGGGTCATAAAGTCATTCTATGCTTAACTTTTTGAGCAACTGGTAGACTGTTTCTAAGCTGGCTGCATTATTTTCCATTGCCACCAGCAGTGTCTGATGATGATAGCTTTTCCAAAACCTCACCAACACTTGTTGTTATCTTTTTTTATTATTACTATCTTACTCGGTATAAACTGGCATTTCCTTATGGCTTACATTTATATTTCCCTGATGAATAATGTTATTGAGCATGCTTTCAGGTCCTTATTGGGCAACTACATGAATGTTTACTGAGCACTTTGGCCATTTGGAGATGAATGGGGAGAAGGTCCGTGATGGAATTCAACAGAATAGTGAAGAACTCAGACACAGGGATGATGTCCCACAGTTTATGCTTTTCTTTCTGCTAGAACAATGTCATAAGAAATGTTTGAGTATCTTTAATCTTGAGACTGGAATTTGTGAACTAGCTAATCACTTAACTAAGACATGATGAAATGCTATTCAACAAAACACTGAAGCAGTAAGATTAATAAGAAAACAAATGACTTCAACACCATAACTTCAAAAAGTATGACAATAGATCCCAGGCTCCTAGGGTAGTGAAGCTCAGCCAGTCCCAGCACCCGGAAGGAAGCTCCCCACCTCCATCCCAGGCTCCTAGGGCCAAGAAGGTGAGCCGCGTGGGCGCCAGAAGCACTCCCCCCCACCTCGTGGAAATGAGAAGACACATAAACAAGCCTCAAAAACAGATTTCCAGAACACCTCCAGCAACCCCAAAGGGAAACGAGATGGAACACTCTGATACTCAACCACCTGGACTCTCTGAACTGGCAACACAAGAGGATCTGGGAAAAAGGAAATCAGAAATAATTACTCAGATAACAGCAAAGATTTTGCTCATGGTGCAAGACATGATTAATAAATCTAGAGAGGACACAGATAAAAAAAATAGAGGATCTGAGGAACATGATGGAATCCCAACATAGGAAACAAATGGAATCCATAAAACAGATACAAACAGATTTCCAAGAGATTAAAAACTCCATCGAAAGTCTGCACAGCAGAATGAACCAATGTGAGGACAGAATTTCACATATAGAAGATAAGACTGCAATTAGTGACCAGGAAAAGAAAAATTGCTTTAAAACTGTAAGGGAACATGAGAAATCAATCCAGCAGCTGCTAGACGATGCAAAGAAGAATAACATAAGACTGATTGGAGTCGATGAAGAAAGAGGAGAGAGTGCAGATGACATAAAAAAAACTCTTCACAGAAGTGATGGCAGAAAACTTCCCAAGCAGGGGAAAAGAACTTGATATACAGATAAGTGAGGCATATAGGACTCCAGCTAGCTTTAATCAAAAAAAGATCCACACATAGGCATATAATAGTAAGGATTCCAGAAATCCAACAGAAGAAGAAAATTCTACAAGCAGTGAGAGAAAAGAAACAAAGCACATACAAAGGAAAGCCCATCAGAATCACAGCAGACTTCTCAGTGCAAACCCTGAAGGCAAGAAGAGCTTGGAGTGATGTATTTCAAGCCCTAAAGGAAAACAGCCTCCAACCCAGATTGATGTACCCTGCAAAACTATCTTTCAAAATTGATGGAGAAATAAGATACTTTCATGACAAAGAGCACCTCAGGAACTTCATGAATACCAAACTGGCACTCCAAAAAATTGTAGACAATACCCTAGGAAAACACAATGAGGATCACAATCCCAGGAAACCCAGCAGAATGAATCCATTGGGCGTGACAAATTAAATGCAAAGGGGGAGAATCCAACAAAAAGAAAAAGTCATGAAAAGGCTTTTAAAACTTTTGACTTCATCTCCCTAATGAGTGTATAATTCAATCTTATTATTGTACTGATTAGTATTTTTCTGATTCTAGAATTGCACACCATTCCTTGTGCTATACTGGCTATTTATCATCTTCTTATGTCTACATTTTAATTGGGTTGTCTATTAATGAGCTCTAAGAATTCTTTATATAGTCTGCTCATAGGTTATATGCATTGTAAATATGGTCTGTTTAAGGACTACTTTTCATTTTAATGATGTCATTTAAAGTTCTAAATTTTGATGGAATCTCATTTATCAATTTTTTTCTTTTATACATCATGTTTTTTGTATCCTAGGTAGTTCTTGCCTACCCTGAATTCATAAATATTTTCCCTTATAATTTCTTCTTAAAGTTTCATACTTTTAGGCTTTCATATTTAGGTTCATAGATCCCTTCAAGTTATTTTCATGTATGGAAAAAAAAGGTTAAGGTTAATTTTTTATATACGGATACAGGTGTTCTAGTGCCATTTGCTGAAGACACTGTCTCTTCCTCGGCTCTTGAATCGAGTTTATATTCTATAAAATGCTAATGTGAAATAATCTTTCAAAACTCAGTGGACCATATATGTGTGGTTCTATTTCTAGATTCTCTGTTTTATTCCAATGATCTCTTTGTCTTTCCTTACACCAACACTGCCTTGATTACTGTAGCTTTAGAAGAAGTCTTAAAATTGGGTGCTAAACATCTTCCAACACTGTTTTTGTTTTTGTTTTTGGCTTTTCTGGGTCTTTTGTGCTCCTACATAACTTTTAAATTTCAATATCCAGTTCTTCATTTATAGCAAGTATACAAAGACCTGAATTTTTATATATACCTTGTGTTTTCTAATCCTGCTAAATTCAAGTACAAGTTCTAGGGGCTCCTAGAGATTTCTTAGTATTTTCTCTGTAGATGATCATTTCATCTACATATAAAGATTTTGCTTCTGCCGTGCCAGTCCTATCCTAGTTGTGTCATTTTATTGCCAGACTATTTTGGTTTAGACCTATGTTTCAAAATCTAATGGACAGATGAAGAGTAGGCACATATGCCCTTGTTCCCCACTTTAGGGAGAAAGCATTGTATCGTCTCCATTCATAGAAGGAGTTTTTGTTAGAAGTATGGAGTACATGTCTTTGATCTGTTGAGAAGGTTCTGTTCTACTTCTAGTCTCCTGATAGCTTTTACCATGAACAGCTGTAGAATTTAGTCCAGTACTCTTTCTCCAACTAGTGACAGGGCCATATGGCTTTCTCCTTTCCTCTGTTAAAATGATTACTTTTGGGGATGGATCTTCCAATGCTGAACCAACACTGCCATCCCTATAACAAAACCACTTTCTACATACTGCCAGATCTGACTTCTAAGAGTTTGTTTTGTTAAACAAATTTCTCTCTATGTTCATACTTTTTTCTTCTATTATCTTTATCCAGTTTTAGAATTAGCACAATGTTGATTTCCTAAAATGAGGGGAGAAGCGTTCCTTCTTTTTTCTGCTTTAATTGTTTGATATACTTTATCAGTTAACATGTTTATGAGCCTGTTGTTGTCATATAGGTAGGTTTTCAAGCTAGGAATATACTTCCTTTAATAGGTGCTATTCAAATTTTATATTTCCTCCAGAGTTAGTTTCATTAATTTGTCTTCTAAGTTACTTCCTAGAAGTTGTCAAATTTATTTCAAAAAAGATTTTTGTAATATACTTTCTATATCCTTTTAAATTCTGTAAAATCTGCGGTAATGTCTCCTAGATCTTGATATTGTAATTTAAAAAATGTATAACTGATATTGTGTAACAGGAAGAAAATGTCTAAAAGAGCAGGGGAATTGGGAGGGGTAGGGGCAGGGAAAAAAGGGAAAGGAAAAAATATGAGAAGAGGAACAAAATGGATACAAGGTCTTTGCAAATAGGGAAGGGTGGAGGGGGTGAAGGGAGGGCGAGGAAAGGGGAAAAAAAAAAGAACCAAGAGACTCATGTAATGGTACAAGATCCCAATGATGAATGTAACTGTATTGCATACCTAAAATGTACCAATAAAGTTAATGGGGAAAAAAAAAGAAAAAAAGTATGACAATAGAACTATAAGTCATTTGTCCATTGGTCAAAGGTGTTATCACTGGCTTCTGGGTCAAAGATTAAGGCTTCAACCCAGTACTCTTATCAAGTAGAGTATGATGTGTGCATGTGTATGTGGTAGGGGATGATGCGGGAGGTGGAATGGGATAGTTAATAACAAAAATGGCAAGCAAGTTCTTAATATAGTCTATGCAACAAATCACTGTTGCAAACTCTGACAAGCATTGTGTAAACTTCAGCTGCATATCTGTTATCCTTGTCATAATTCTGCAAGGTTTATTTTTTTTTAATTGTTGCTTTCAGCGATGACTTGCTTGCTGTAACAGAGAACAACGACTACATCTTTTCCATGTCCACAGTCACATTCTGTTGTGGTTAGCAACAGTTTGGGGCTCATTAAGCATAAAACCTTATCCAGTTACAACATAATCACCCTTAACCACAGCTGATAGGCCCAGTGTAGGCTGGTGAGTGATCCAACAGTCACCCAAGAATAAGAACCCATGAGGAGGGAGATGAGAGAGTTTTGCCAGCAGAGACGCTGCTGCTGTCAAATTGAACCAATGGGATCTTCTCTGTTACCACTTGGCTGACAGTTATAGAAATTAATGTTTAATGGGTGCCAGAGCAGAAGGAAGGAGGAACAGAAGGAAGTAGATTTAAAGGTAGTTGGATTCCTCAGTAGTCATCCATGAATTCTTTCCACCATGGTTGACAAGATATGTAAGGCTGGCAATGCTATAGCCATCCTGGCAAAGAAAGACCTCCAATCCTGAGTGTCTACAACTTCATCAAATCTTTTTTATAGATAAGGAAATTGACCATCACACATACCACACATAAACACACACACGCACACATGCCAAGCTTCATACCTCTTAAATATTTCAGTAGATTTCCCTTGATCCTAAGTTACAATCCAATCTCTTTAGTTTATAGTCAACAAGACCCTGCCATTCTTCTTGCCCACCTCTATCCATCTCCAAATGCCTCTTAGCCACCCCACCCTCACTCATTGTGCTACTTTCTTCACTCACTTGCTTCAGCCTGCTATGTATTTTGGCTCCTCAAGGTCTTTGCACAAACTATTACTTAGTTCTAGAGTACATTTCTTCTATATTCACCCACATAATGCCCCTTTGGCCTGTAGGTGTAAGCCAAGATATCACTTCCCCAAGCAAAATAGATAGAACAGGGGCTAGAGAGAGATCAATCTGATTCAGTGTCCCACAGGAAAGGGGATGGAGATTGACTCACAGTTGTATCCTATGACTCAGAGACTATCTATGTCAAGTGGTCACTTGGAGCACAAGCAGGGTCCTGTGGCACAGGCCCTCTGACCTCTGATTGTGTTGCTGCTAAGTGCCAAGGGCAGGAGGACTGTTGAGCTGGAGGCCTTTGTCACTTCCCCCTAGATAAGAGTGAAGGCTGAGAAGAGTATCCGTAATTAGGGGATACATGTTCCCAGTCATGGAGAGGAGAAAGGAGGAGAATGTGTACTTTACTTTGTATAATGGCTGTGATTAAAATATGCGTAGACTGCAATGACCTACTTATAAAGAAAAGATCCTGTTTTAAATACAGAGGTGTTTTACAATTTTAAAATGAGTACTGCAGGAAATAGTGTTGTAAAATGCAAATGATTTCCTTCTAGTATGACTTCTGTTTACAACTAAAAACTATAACCATAATGAGATAACACTTCATGTCAACTAGGATGGCTATGATCAGAAAGGCAAATAATTAGCAAGTGTTGATGAGGATGTAGAAAAAACATGAACCCTCATACACTGTTGTGGAAATGAAAATGATGTAGTCATTTTGGAAAACAGTCTGGTAGCTCCTCAAATGGGTAGACAGTTATAATGACACAGAAAGTCCATTTCTAGGAATATATCTATGAGAAATGAAAACATGTATCACACAAAACATATGCGAATGTCCATAGCAACATTATTCTTAATAGCAAAAAAGTGAAAACAATCCAAATGTCTATCATTTGATGAATGAATAAACAAAATGTGGCATATTCATACAATAGAAGGTTATTTGGCCATAAAAAGAAATGAAACACTGATACATTGTACAACATTAATGAACCTTGAAAACATGCTAAGTGAAAGGACACATTAACAAAGGACCCCATGTTGCATGAGTCCATTTATATAAAATTTGCAGAAATGGCAAATCCAGAGAGAAAAAGCAAATTGTGATTTTCAGTGGCTCGGAGTGGTGATAATGGTGGAGATGAAAGGAGAATGACTGTTAATGGCACAGAGTTTCCTCTAAGGAACAAAAAAATGTCCTAAAATTAGATAATTGAAATCAAAATCCACAGAATTGTACACCTTAAATAACTGAATTAAATAACTGAATTCTACCATGAGTGAATTATATCTCAATAGAGCCATGCAACAAGTGATGCAATACCTTGGGTTGACAGAAGAAGGTGTCTGTACATAACTCTGTCCATGGTAGACCATTGAGCATGCAGGTCTTTCAGATTAACGAACACATTTCTAATTATCACAAGGCAGTCTATCTCCTATGAAATTAAAAACCCATATGAATGAAACAACAGATCTGAATCACCTTGACTCTGGGCAAGGGAATGATAAATGATAGTTATAAAATAAAGAAGGAAGAAAAATAAGTCAAAGTTGGAAAGGCATGCTACCACTGTGCTGGAAAATAAAGCAAAAGGAAACAAAAAATGGGTGAAAAGCTATTGTTAGTAGACCGTCTTAGATGAATTATTTCAAGAGCCTCAAGCAATCTTCAATATCATATGGTCAAGGCCAAAATGTCCAACATAAGATAGTAAAGTAAATATTATGGCCCCACTGCTGTGACTTCATTATGTGGAATGTAGGTATTGACCTGAGTGTCACTAACAGGTATATATTTATGTGTGTATATTTGTAAATATGTGTGTATGTTTATATAACATAAATATATAAAATACATATAGATTTATATTTATAAAAGTTAATTTTATTGTAGTATAATTTATACATCATAAAGTTCACCCAGTTTTAGTGAACAAGCCTATGCCTTTTAGAGAATTTACCAAATTGGGTAGCCAGAACTATAATTCAGTTTTATAGTTTCATCAGATTATGTAGACAATCCTGATGGTTACTCAGATGTCTTTTTGCAATTGATTTGCACTTTTCAGCAGTCCAGTGTCCAGTTTAGTGAAATATTTCCATATTAACCACAGAAGGATGCTTATTCAGTTCATCATGAATCCTGAGTAACAAGTAAAAACTTGTGTGTTCCCTCATTTATTACATTTTTATTTTTCTAAGAGGGTGATCTAGAAAAGAAAATTATATACTGCTAGTAATGTACTTTTGATTGTATAAATTGATTTCAATCCTTCATTTCCAAATAAGTACTGCATATTCTAAAACAACTTTATTGACACGTAATTTTAATATAATAAATTTCACCCTGTAAATTGATAAGTTGTGCAACCATCACCATGATTCAACTCTAGAACATTCCCATCACCACAATAACATTCCTGGTGCCCATTAACAGTCACTGCCCTTTCCCAACCCCAGCCACAGGCAACCACTAATCTACCTTTCTGTCTCTCTGAATTTGTGCAAGGGTTCATGTTTTCACACCGATATCAAAATATATATCACAAATATATCCCTCCTTTTAACAAAATTGTACTTTTACAATTTAGTAAAGTCTTATTTCAGTATCTATGATATTTTAAAAATTTGAGTAAAAAGCAAAGGTTTCCAAGAAACCTCTGAAAAACAGTTCCACAAACAGCCAGCTTCTGCACTGTGATGTATGATTTTAAAAGCTTGTAATAATCGGCCAATAGACAGCATTTTACTATCATGTAATACTTCCCTCATAATGTCAAAAGTGCCAATTCTACTCAATTTTAGACCATTCTCTCTGAAAAAACTCTAAACACTTTATAGAACATATTCTTAATTTTATTGGCAGATAAAACTCCTAGATAGGTTTATTCTCCTTCAAATTTGGATCACAGGTTGAATGAAGCAAAGAAAACTTCTCAAAATGACATCCTGTTCTACTCATTTGTAAGGGCTACAGAAAACTTTCTAGACACCAAACTCACTTCAAAGAAAATCTGGAATTATGTCAGACTAGTTAAAAAGTCACCTGTTTTCCTACTTACCTGATAATATGGTGGGCATATCCAAGTTAACCATAGAGCTGTCATTTTAAGGACTAATGATTAATTGAGATCTTTTAATATAATGAATATAGGGATATTATATAGCTTCTAGAAAATACCCCTTGTCCCTTAACAACTAATGAAAGAAATTCTTACAAGGTAAATTGAAATTCGAAGCATTTGGAGCTGACTCCACCATATGAAAAAATATATACATATATATATCCATATTTGTGTTCTCACTCAAACCATATATATATTATACTATACATATATGTGTGTATATATTTATGCATTTTATATATATATATATATATATATATATATATGGTTTAAGTATGTTCTCAAGAAAATACCATTCCCAAGTTGCCTTTATCAAATAAAGAACCATTGGTCAACATGACAAATATATGAAATATATATGAAATTGAGTCATTTCCACATTCCTGTCCAGAACAGCACAACTGTGAAAGTAGATAAATCACATTTCAGTTTGGCCTGTTACTCCTCTTTCCAAGCCAACCTATGGACTTCTGAGAGCAGCCTTCACAAGCCACAGGTTGCTGGTTTCTAAGTCTAGCACTCTGGGATTCTCACAAGGTTGCTGACCTGGTTTCTATTTTCAACTGGAATTTCCTCCTCTGGGGTCATTTGATCCCCACCCTCAAGGGCACTTTCCTGGTTCCCTATTCCCTGCCCCACCTGCCCCCCCCCCAACCCGCACTTTGAAATCAAAGAGATCCAAGCTCATCCTCCTGCATAATCCAGTTGAGAAGACTCATGGTCATTGTGCATTAAATCTACCAAGATCCACAGCCGTGAGTGACTGGAGACCCTCTGAGAAGACATCAAGGTGACATTTACTCAGGAAGCTGCTGAAATCTAAGACAAGACCTGCAGGAAATGATAGCAGGATGCCATGTTGTAGAGCTAACACTGGTAAGAAGCCTCCATTTAACAGGTCACAAGAATATGAAAGGGTCAGCCAAGAGAAACATCACGAAGTGTAAGATCAGGCCACATTCCTTGTTAAAACAAGGGCTGCACTGGCAAGCCCAAGAGCCCACTCACCCCCCTCCCCCCGGAGTGGTGTCAAAGCTCTCAGTGAGCTCTACAAAGTTGAGATAACAGGGCAATTGTGATTTTAGGGTGAGTCTTTGGAGGTTCTTCACATTCTCCCTCCGACAGAGCTCTGGATAGAAAAATGAAGTAACTTCAAATGCATAAACAAGAACCAGCATTTTCAACCAATGAGTAAATGGCACAATTCAGAGTTTAATTCTCCACTTTGAACTGGTAAAAATAGCAATGCTCAAAAAATTAGTGTCTATATAATATTTAGAAAAGAAGCCATAAAAGTTACTGGGGTTTTTTTTGGTACCGGGGATCAAACTCTGGTCCTTGTGTTTGTGAGGCAGGCGGCAGAACCACTGAGCTAAATCCCCGGCCCCAAAGCTACTATTTTTAACTTAAATGGAGAGAGTCTTCCAGTGATTTACAGTTTGGACAAGGTAGATGGGTTTTGGACACTAATCTATATAACAGATGCACCTTACTTTTTATTCAAAATCAGGCCTTTTTTTGCCCTTGTGTTTTTAGCAACAGAACTAACTATAGGATCTACCGTAATTTGAGACATAGCTTTAGACGTGATATAGACAAACTTTTCCAATACAGAGCCAGAGAGTAAAAATTTGGGGTTTTGCAAGCCATATAGTCTGTTGCATTTGCTCATCTCTGTTGTAGCAGGAAAGCAGTCACAGACAATATGTGAAGGAATGGATATGGCTGGTGTTCCAATAAAACTTTCTTTATGAACACAAAAATTTCTATGTCATATAATTTTCACATTGCACAAAATATTCTTCTTTTGATTTTTGAAACCATCTAAAATCGTAAGACTTATTCTTAGCTCACAGGATGCACTTAAAGTAGGCAGACAGTTTGCTGACGTCTGATTTAACAATGTAGCCACTGCAATATCATAGACCTTCTAGTAAGTATGATCACATACAGAGGAAATTGGGAGGGGAAAGCTGGGTATGGAACCTGTCCAATTAAGTTGATTTAATGGAGGAAAACAAGGCAAAGGTTTTGAAATTTCAGAGAAGATTTTGTGTGCGTGTATATTATTTTTAATTTAGCTTACCCATTTACATGCCCCAAATGATGACATTAGCCTTCTATTTGTTAAATGTTGCCTCTGACTTATTTGGCTCAACAGATTAATATATTTGTCTTACAACTGTAAGTTACTTCATGTATAATTTTTTCTAGATTTTAAAATGAGCTAAATTTACATTTTTTAAAGCAATCCTAGGAAGTAGAAACAGATAAAAACTCTCCAGGGTGATTTTGGTCAAAATATACAAAATTTCAGTTAGGAGGAAGTTTCAGAAACCTACTGTAGTACATAATGGTCATAGTTAATAACGTTATTGTATGTTTGAAAAGCACTAACTGAGTAAATTTTTAAGTATTTGCATCATAAAAATTCAGAAGGTATGTGTGGTGATGAATATGTTCCTCAGCCTCACTTAGGCATTCTAAAGTGCATCCATATTTCAAAACATCATTTTGTGCATCATAAATACACACACAATTTTATTTGTCAATTAAAAATAAATGTGAAAAGGTTTCTAGGAACATGATTCTGAATGTTTTGTTTTTGATAGTTTGAGGAACCAGAGCTAGACAAAAGGAACCAGGAAAGATTGTGGCAATTCTACTTAAATGTTAATATCATTCAGCCTATTCCTAAAGTCCCTTAACATCTGTTCATATCCGATTACTGTGAATTATGGGGACTTATATCAGTAGAAGAAACCTCAAGTCTTATCTTTGTTGTTTAATTAGGTCATGATGAAGTATGAACTGACATCCATTAAGAAAGAACCCCTGACCAAATAGAAAAAAATGGGGTTGATAGATTTACACTTTCTTAAAAACATTAGTGTTTGAGGAGCATTCGATTAAATAGTGTGATAACGTGAGTGTATCCCATTATTTATTCACCCCTGTTCACACACACACGCTTTCTGCAGCCCCATCATGGAAGAAGTATATTTCTCTACTCACTGACATTAGGCTTGGACATGTGACTTGCCTTGAGCAATGGCAGGTGGATCAAGACCACAGTGTGCTACATTCCTGCCAATGCCTTAATAGTCTTGGTAGGTTCCAACTGCCGTCTTGTGCCTTGGCTATCACTGCACTCCCCAGGCAGATGCTGCCCCATCAGTCTGGGCTCCAGACTAAAGAGATATGGAGCAGAAATGACAGAAGAGCCACAACCTCTGGGATTCACTGCTGGACCTCATGTCAAACAGCTGAACTCTGCCTAGATAAGCCAAGCAGGCTGACCCATAGATCTGTGAGGATACATAATGGTTGTTTTAAGCCTCTGAATGTCAGAATACTTTGTTATACAAAATTAGTGTAGCAATAGCTAACTGACACAAACACAATTTTACAACATAGCTGTAAATTAGATGACATAGCTATAAATAAAGCAACATTTTTGTGTTTATGGGTGTATTAGTCAGCTTTCCCATCTAACACAACTTAATACAGGAGAGGTTTATTTTTTCGCTCTTGGTTTCAGAGGTTTTAGTCCATGGTTTGGCTGACTCCAAGATAGAAAATTCATGGTGGAAGGTTGTGGGAGAGGAAAGCTACTAAACTCACGCCAGCCAGGAAGTAGAGAGCAGAGGAAGAGTTCAGAGAAGAAAGGGCCAGTGATCAGATATAGTTCCCAAGGTCATCCCCCATGACCCTCCCAGACACACTCAGAAATGTGCTTTACTAATGACCTAGACATCTCCTTAGCCAATAAAGTTGACAATCACAATTAGCTGTTATAATATGCAAATGTGTACACATGCCATGAGTTCATCTCTTCTTCATGATACCCCAAATTTAAAAGTTCCCACCTCATGCAGAGATTTCATGGAAAGCCCCATGGTTCTTCAACTCCAGTTTCCCTGTAGGGTCCCCACAAAAGCCCGTGGTCCTTCAAAGAATCTGCAGTGGATGAGGCTCAGTGCCCATACGGTGCTATTAGGTGCCTACCTGGTTAAAAGCAGTAGGTTGGGCTCAATTTGTCTAGGTTCTAAAAAATATTCTCCCTTTCTCATAAATATCAAGGTGTAATTATACAGTGAAACTCCAATAACTGAAGTAACCAATGAGAGTGTTCCTATGTTTCCAGAATCAGACATCATCAGCACTTTTGACACCTTTTTTTTTAAATGGTGGGAACCAAATAAATGCAGGAAGTCTTTATAACTGTGTCCTAATGATAAGGTTTCACTCTGCAGCCATCCCGAATAAAAACAGCTATTAAGGTTTTTTTGAACAGGTTCATCTTGATAAGGGTCAAATTTTTCCCCAAGAGAGGTCCATGAACTACCACTCCCTATGAAATGAATAAGTAAGAATGCATGTGTGCCATGAATGCCAAGGTTTACATAACCATTGGGCTGCTCAGGGCCACTACAAATCCATGTGGGACTTGTGTTTATCTTTGTTCATAAATACTTTTGAAAAACCATGATGATGGCAAAAGGCCAACTCTCATATACCTTTCCAGGCTGCTGCAAGTTCAACCACATGGTGTCATTCCTGAAGTGGATGTTCCAACAGAACAACCGTGCAAAGAGGGAGTGTGGACCATTCAGGCAGGGCTGAACTCTGTCATGTTTCAATCAAAAGTACTTTACCAGTGAAAACACAGGAGCTGGAATTATAAAATTACCACAACATTCAGCTAAAAATACCAAACAGGCCTGGTACCAAAAAAATATATACTAAACAGGATTTTTAAAAATCTATGATTATATATTTATTGCTGACCACATGAACACCAAAATGCTTTCTGATCTCTATCAATTCACCTTGCTTTTTTCTTTTGTCTCTGGTCATTTTGGGCATAAGCAATCAATGGAGGCAGGAATGTTCCCACTGCCCTGTGGGTAGGAAGGACAGGGAGAGTGATTTTGACAGGTGTCATCTTCCAATGAAAAGGTCAGTGATTGTCCAGATTAGGGATGGGAGTAGAAGGTGGGGTGAATATAACTATTACTACAATACAAAGTGGAAAGCTTTAAAAGTGTTACCTCAAGGTCCCATCTCAAGCCAATGACACTTTATAGTGAGCCACTGTGCAGTGCTTCAAGGACAGACAAGGATTTGAGTGCCAGCTTCACTACTTACTAGCTGTGTAGCCCTGAAACTGATAAGTAAGTTGTTGCTTCAATTTCCTCATCTTGTAAATGGGACTGATAATAGGACCTATCTCACAGGGTTCCTTTAAGGGTTAGGATAATATATGTAGACTGCTCAGAACTAGGGAAAGTATTCAGTAAATATAAGTTGTTGTTGTTATTACTCTAAGTCAGATTAAATGTCTGTAAGAACTGTAAATCATTGCTTAATATCACTGAATTTAAGCACATGCTAAACATCAGGCACATTCTACAAGTGGCCAAGGATATACAGTCACATGAGCCTCTGCCCTTTTAGATTTTCCAACTTTGTCATGCATGTGGTTTTTCAAAAAAGCAATTACAAGCAAATTAGTGGGTGCACAGGAGCCTCAATAAGGAACTAACTTAAGGACGAGAGGCTCTTTCTGCCGTGAAGGTTGAAATGGGAGTTTTCTCTTTGCCAAATTAATTGGGCTACAGGTTGGTTCGACTGCAGTTCTCAGTTGCAGCCATTCCTTAACCAGCCGAGATAAATAACTCACTTTTCACTCAAGCACAGTTATGCTTGTTTGTGATGATAAAGCTTTAGGGAAAAAAACCTCTATGCCTATCAACCCAAAATGGCTGACCAAATTCTTCCTTTTTCATTGTTTGGTAAACAAATTACAGTAGAATATACTCATGGGCTTAGAGGGAAAATCATCTATTATAATTTGCATTTATATTAATAAATTTGGAACAGAATATTTCAGAATTAAGCACGGAGCTTCCCAATATTAAATTAAGTACAATATATATGCAAAATATATCACTATCTACTAAGTGAAGAATATGTCCTTAAATAGATTTGTAATGAGAATATCCTTTACAGGCATATACACTATATATGTGTGAAATTGACATAAAACATGACTAGCAACAGGGGAGTACCAATTTTAACAAACTGGTTTCATTTCATTTGGATATATATCCAGTAATGAAACTGTTGGATCATATGATTGCCGTATTTCTATTTTTTTTTTTCAGAATGCTGCACAATGTTTCCCACAATGGCTGTACTAACTCACATTCCTAACAAGAGGATATGAGAGTGACCCTTTCTTTGCACCCAGCCCAATATATTTTGTCTTTTTGATAATAGCCATTCTAACTAGAGTAAAACAGTATCTCTTGTAGTTTTGATTTGCATTTCCCTGATTTTAGTCATATACGTATGTTTTGGACATTTGTATAGTTATTTTTCGTTTGAGAAATGTCTATCTAGATGACTTGCCTATTTAAAATCAGATTTTTTTTCTTGCTATTGAGCACCTTACATATTCTGGATATTAACCCCTGATCAAATAAACAGTTTGCAAATATTAAAAAAAACAAAAAGTAAATAAATTTGGAACAGAATATTTCAGAATTAAGCACGGAGCTTCCCAATATTAAATTAAGTACAATATATATGCAAAATATATCACTATCTACTAAGTGAAGAATATGTCCTTAAATAGATTTGTAATGAGAATATCCTTTACAGGCATATACACTATATATGTGTGAAATTGACATAAAACATGACTACTTTAAATGTGATAATTAAAATAACCCATGGGGAAAGGGATGAGACATTTTAAGCAATTTGGGAGTCCTACAGATACTTAGGAATTTAGGGTCTTTCATAAATAATGTAAGCAAACCTCAAACAAAACTTCTACTGCTTGGGTCGATATTTACTCTTTGCTAACACTCCCTCCCCCCAACAAAATAAAGCATTCTGCCCTTCTGTGTGCTGGCTGCCGCCTTGCCATACTCATCTCACCATATCAGCTGGGCTTGGTTCCAGGACATGGCCAAAGAAGAAGCCAAGACGTCAGAAGAAGAATTGTCTCAGTGCATCCCTGCTTCTCCAGTCCTCTCTTGGCACTCTGCTGGTGGCCCTTCCAGCTGATACTGGACGTCACAACCTCTAGTACCACTGTCCTTTCCCTAGTATCAGTGTCCCCCACCTTGCTAATCACTGGGTGCCACACCACCCAGTGTTGGTTCCCTTAAAGGTGTCAACATACCAATAATACTTTACTCCACAAGTTAAGCCTTTTTGAGCATGTGGTCTGTTTCTTGTTTAGACCTTGACTGACCTAAGCCCTTCTCTGTGAATAAGTGGCTAAGGCAGAAGATGCCTTATCTCTTGAGATAAAAGTCAAGACTGTTTGATATTTTTTCAGATCATCAAAATGACAACACAAATGGTATTCTGAAAAGTCATGTACATACTTACAGAAATGATACAGGTTGCTATTTTCAAATTCTTAGAGAAAACTCAATATTCTATTTCTTTGCCAGCCTATGATTACTCAGAGGGTCTGATTAAAATGGTCATCAAGCTAAGGATCTAAAGCAACATTCAGGGACTTGTGCTGCGTGGAGAAGCACCCGGCAGACAGAGTTGCTCAGGAACTACAGAGTCAAGATGCTCCCCAAACTGGCAAGATGCTTTTAGTTTCTTTATTGTACTTGGACTAAGTTGGACACATTCTTTACCAGATATTTTAGTCAGCTGAAGAAAGGGGTCACTCAAAAAATATTTTAAAACTTTATTCAACTAAACTTCTATTTCTCATGACAACTTTCGCCCAAAGCTATAACTCCATATTCTTCTGAAAACATCACTTCAGAAATCTAATTTAGCTAATACCACAAACACTCAAATTTTACTACAGTAATTTTTAAATTAGAAGAGTTGTAAGACTGTAGGAGCCAAGAAGGGAAGAAAACTCTAACAGATTTTTATTTCAAAGGCTCATGGAATCTTTCAAGGAAATCAGAAGTCAAAGAGCCCCTGATAATAGTAACCATATTTGAATGAACAAGGTGGCCTTATACTTTATAGTTAACTTTTTGGTGCTGAGACATATCCCATATTCACATTCATATGTAGATACTGCAGAATGAGAGAAGGTAGTATCATATTCATGGCAATCCTTGTTTCTTTATTTAACAGTCTTTAAGTATGCAGAATGTAATAAATCAGGATAAAGAATAAAATAAATCAGGAAAATTATCTCTTGAAAATAAAGTCAGAAATGTAAAATCAAAAGATATTGTGTTTGCTTAGCAATGTTGGTGATTGCAGTCCAAAATCTGGCAAATATGTAAAATCTTTACATCTCTACCCATCATCACTTCATAACTTGCAATCTAAGACAGGCAGTGCTAATTAGCATTCAACAATGTGGTAAATGGTTCAGAAAATGCCTCTACAATCCTCTTTATGGCAGAATAGACACCAACCACCAGTTTCTTTAGGCTTCTTGGGAGACATTGAACCTGATGGGACTGAGAGAGAAGAGTTGGGAGCCACTGTCTCCCCCTTTCTTCCTTTTGTGTTTCTTCCAGTGCCTCTTGCATCATCCAAAGAGCAAACCAGCCCATATCATATGCCAATCAGTGGGATAGAAGTAGGCACTCTCACTCCTCACTTGTAGCATTTGCAGAACTGATGTCCACCCCTGAGTGCTTTCTGAGAACTCGCCATTTCCTCATTTGGAGATCAGAATCTCTAACTTTTGACCCAGGCCTAATATATTTAATAAACTGGTATTCCAGCTACATCTCAATAAAGTTAAACTAGACAAGGCTATTAGATGTTAATAAATCAGAAAGTCAGCTAAAGTATGACGGGAGAGAATGGAAATATTTTTTAACCCAAGATTAGGAAGAACACCAGCACTGAAGAGTAGAGAAGCAAACTACCTAGAAGCCTAGGCTTCTGGAAGGCCCATGACAGCCTTCCCAGAAGAATCTCTCCAAAATGTAAAGTGTGCTCTTTGTAATTGTGGCTCACATCTAGCAAAGGTCG
The DNA here is from genome assembly GCF_053883595.1 of Heterocephalus glaber. Taxonomy (NCBI): domain Eukaryota; kingdom Metazoa; phylum Chordata; class Mammalia; order Rodentia; family Bathyergidae; genus Heterocephalus; species Heterocephalus glaber. Next base: position 19,379,755 of record NW_028258369.1, on the reverse strand, counting down.
CTCACATTTTGTAAATTCCATGTCTTAAAAAGCAGGGAAATACATATAATGTATTTTAAGCCATACTATATGAAATGGTTCTCAAAAACATTAAAGATTTTGATGTCTGTGAAGGTACAATTCAGTCAGGGTTTTTCAATCTTTGCATTGTTGATATTTGGGTTTGAAGCATTCCTTGTTGACCTGTACTGTGCACTGTAGGATGCTCCTCCACAGCACCTCGGGACTCTACCTATAGATGCCAATGGCAACCCCTTCCAGGTGGGCCTACCAGAAATGCCTTAGGACATTGTCCCTTATTTAAGAACCACAGGCTGAGGTTACTTTGAAACTATAAATTGAAGGACATATTGCCAGACCATACCAGAAAGAGGAAGCTTCCCTATACTTCTGATATCCTTAGATGCTTCAGCTGAAATGAACACTGGCTTATAAAACAAAGGACCTCTGAAAACCTGAACTAGATTGTCTCAGAGTCACCTGAAGTAAAATATCATATTGAATGCTCTGGCAATTCACTTTGCTGCTGAAGGACAGCTTTTGTAGGATTTGAGTTCTTGCTTGCTTGAGTAGTAAGTGGTTCACCACATAAATCAATCAGTGGTTGATTTTAAATATCAGAATCACCTCCAAAGCTTTTGTCAATTATCCAAGTCAGTCCTTGGCAATTCTCATTTATTAGGATTTGGGTGAAATCCTAGAGCCAATATTTTGTATAATCTCCTCTCTCCTTCTCACCCCAATCATCAACTGACAGAGTTGAATTTGAAAATTCTTGGTATAACTTCAGTAAAAAGTGTCAGGCAGCCAGATTCATCTACTCATAGATACTTATTTGGTGCCTACCCTGTGCCAGAGCCTGCTCTCAATAGTGGGAATATGGTGGGAAAAGGATTCTTCAGACATTCCCCTGAATAAACTCACAGACTAGTTAGGGGAGACAAACAATGAATATATCATGTGATACCAAGTATTGATGCAAACAATAAAAGCAGTGGTTCTTGTGTTCTGATCGATGGAACTAAGTGAGGTCAGAAGCACTTCAGAGAGAACATTCAGGGAAAATGCCATTTTTTTTCTACCACTTGAAGGACACAAAAAAGCATACTACACAAAACGTTCCAGGCTGAAGGGACAACAAGTACAAAGGCCTAGGCAGGGATGAAATGGTTGTTTTTGCAGAAAAGATATGACAGCAATGTGGCCAGGCAGTGGCAATCTGGGGAAAGATGATAGGAGGCAAAGATCACGCAGGAGGACTTGAAAGCCAAAGTCATGGATGAAGGCATTATTCTAATTGTAATGGAAACAAGACAGAGAGCTTTAAGCACTGAAATTTCCACTATTTTGTTTACTTTTCAAAAGATTGCATGAAATATAGGGGTGGCCAACTATTTATTGATGTGGGTTTTTTGTTGTTGTTGTTGTTTTGTTTTGTTTGGATAGCGGGGATCGAACTCAGGACCTTGTGCTTGCTTATGAGGCAGGGGGGCTACCTCTGAGCTAAATTCCCAGCCCTTGTCCAACCATTTATTGAGATGGGAGAGTTTGGGGATGATACAGATGAAGGAGAATTGAAGAATTAACCCAGAGAAGACTTTATATGACTGGACATTACCAACACTACCAAGTTGAGAGTCAAGAGTATCCAGTCCAGAGTTTTCACAAATGTGGAAAACAGGAAAAGTAAATAATACAAGTTCATTACCAGAAAAGACTAGACAAACCGTGGAGTTTATTTTCCAGCGACTGACAGATATTTCTACCATGCAGCACCCAATAAAAATCAAGCTATTTATCAAATACCAGCGGTACTTAAATGAAATGGTTTGATAGATGAGAAATATAATTCCCTAAGATGATGGGGCTTCCAGACCACAGAGGTCTCCTCCAAAAAGTCCTCTGAGTATAGCTAAAATGTAACCACACTGGGAAGAGCGGAGGTTAGAAAAGGCTGCCACAATTAGTAGAGGTGATAAGGGGATTCAGTAATCTCCCATTTAAGTTGCAAAAGTTTTGCTTTTGTGAGGAGACAAATGATAAGCAAACAAGAGTGATATAGAAAATGCCTTTGTGAAAGTAAATGCCAGATGGATAAGCACATATTCTGCTGAATTTCTAGATGTTTCCACTGGCAGCACTTCTGCCTGATAACTGAGTACAGCCCTGCAGTGGTGACCAGTCCTGTGCATCTTCAGACTTACCAAAGAGCATCCCACAATCAACATCCCTGCATTACTAAATGAACCTAATGATCTCCAAGTCTTTGAAAATTGTGTGCTCATGAAGAGTCAATATGGAAATGTTTGTATTAAGACCATAGCCATTCTGGGTGAAGAGAGGCTCTCTGTGAAGGTAAGCAGGTTAACCGTTCCAGTGGGCTCCTTACAGAGGGCTTAAGTGGAATAGGGTGCAGTCAACATCTTTATTTACAAGGTTGTGGTCAAAAGCACAGATGGTGAGGTGGCTGCACCAGACAGGAAGTATGGTCACGCAGGAGTTCAGAAATCAGGCACCACAAAGGATAATGAGCAACTCAGGACTCAAAACTCAATCCCAGGATCTAGATTCATGCAGTCCCACAACAGATACGCATGGAGCACCTAATGGGTTGCTGGCACTCCGACAGCAAGGGCAAGACATACCCAGTGCTACCCCTACCGAGTTTTCCACCTGCCAGTGAAATAAAAATTGAGCTCAATCCAGGGTCTTTTAATGGTGACTGCATTGGATATTTGATCCACTTTTTCTTGACCTAGATGAAGATTAACATAGGCTGAGGGCCCAAGAGAGAAGAGTGAACCTCCTAAGATCCCCAGTAAGTACTGGCAAAGTTTCTAATCTAGATCTTTTTTTATGTCTGTGAGAAAAAACATAATGATATGGCATTGAACTTACTGGATATTTCAAGATTTGCTTTTTTCTACACTAGTCAAGATAAAGAACTATTTGGCCATGTGATTTTACCATATGGATGGTCACATTAAGTCACTGAAGGCCCGACATTTGGTTGTTAGTTTGTTACTGTGACATGGGATGAGGAGAGGGATAATTAAATTCAATTATTTCAACCATCTAAATGACTCAGAAAAGCACTGTGGGATCAAGACATGTGGATAAAGCTCTAGGTTCTGTCACCAACCTGACCTGTGTCATCTTGAACTCTATTGCTCAGATCTTGGATTTCTTCAGCCAGAGAACAGAAAACCTGTCTAACCTTCCGTTTGGATCTGAGGCTAAATTGACTCAGACTGTGTCCAATACTTTGTATAAAACAGTAACAGTGAGGGCAATTTTATGATGACCTGCAGTTTCTCTTAAAGTGCTGCCAGAAAATCACTGATTCATTCAAGTCATCCTCAACCTTCATATTTTAATCCCTGTACACCCCATCCAAACTGTGTCTGGCCAGTTCAATGTCCTAAGCATCTCTCAAATATGCCAACTGCTTTAAATCCCCCCCCCCCCGCTCCAGCCACCATCTAGTGTAGGTCATCTTCTTCATCTTCATCTCTCTTGGGTCCAAACATCAGGATGTACTCTGGCTCCTTCTCACCCTGACTTCATGTTAGGATCAGAGCTGGCTTTCCAAAATGCAAATCTGATCAAGTCACCGAGAGGCGTTAAAGACAGCACCCAGCTGGAAGCATGGAGTAGCCATAAGTGAATGTGAGAAAACTGTGGGAGGAATGGTTAGAAGGAGAACATTAGCTGCTAATACACAATTTTTGTTGTGATGATAAATAAGAAGACATTTGTACTATACTTTGAGAAAGTATAACATTTTATAAATGCAGGATGCTCTTATCTATTTAAGTGTGTGCATTCCTCTCTCTGTGACACTTAATGTCCATTTTAAAAGATGAGTGAAGTGTTCATAAGATTTCTTAACATTTACACTATTTACACTATTAAATATCTCTTTGGGAAACTGATCAAATACCTGGCACACAAGAAACACTCAACACATTTGTTGAATGAATAAAATGTAAGCTAAGTGTTGATGTTTTGTATGCAGTCTCACTTTGGCAAAAAAAAAAAAAAAAAAAGAAAGAAGAATTTAAAGCCGTGTTCCCTAGATTACATTTCACATGTGATAAAGAGTACTAAGGATATATGGAAGATAATGCTTTTCCTGGAAGAGAGACCAGAATACTCCAGTACACAATGTACAGTGGGTTAATACCAGGTCCAACAACATAAGTGGAATATTTGCACTGAAGGACAAATCAGCCTCTAGAATCATCAAAATCCAAATGAGGGAAGTAGACAAAGAGTGAAGCATTCGATCTTAAGCCATCAAAGGCTGAACTAATATAAAAAGCAGCAAGTCATACTTAATGACGCACTTTCTTTCCACCAGGGACTGACATGGGGCTGCTGGACATAGCTGCTTTGTCATTCTGAAAGATGCGTAGGGGACTTCAGAGAAACAGGTGACTTCTTCCAAATTGAAATCCCAAGAAAGTCCCCCTGAAATCTTCCTTTTTACAGTCTTAAATCAAAATACATGCATATGATGATCTATGTGCTTTTAGGAGACTGAGGCAGCTGAATTAAAATAATAGCTTTAATGTTTGTGATATGTTGGTTGCATAGTATTTACATAATTGAGGCAAGGGCCATTCATACAATGAATAGATACGCAGATTTTTTTTAAATTACCGAGGCAATTCTCACCTTTCCTCCCCTGCTTGCACTCTTATGAATGGTGTAAAGAAACCGGAGATCATAGACAAAAGACCATCAGCCACAGTTGGAAATCTGAAAAAGAGGCTGAGTGGGCACAAGCTGCACAGGCCCTAGCTCCTTCGGTACAAAAGAACCTCGGCAGAGAACTAATCACCCTTTATACTACTTCAAAGGGTAAATCTCTGAGCAGCCAGTGTCTCTGAAGAAATGAATAAGCATCAGTAACTTGACAGGAATTTTAAGGCAAGTAATTATGGCCAAACCAGAAAAAGAGCTGTCACAGGTTCTGGAACATTAGCCTAGGAAGGACACTTGATGATTTCCTAATTCAGGCCCTCCAGGACCTCTGAGCCTACCTACCACCTAGTCCACATCATCTTTTTTCTTGAAAAAACTTTGTTACGTGTGTGGGGAGGTCGGAGGATGTGAATTCCAGACAGATAACTATATTTGTCTTATTATAAATATTGATGATTTTTGTCAAATTTCTCTCTAGTTTTTAAAACTGGCAGTCAGAATGTTCGATCTCAATCGTGGAAATCATGGCAAAGAAAACGCAGTAAATTAACAGATGACAGAACGACTGCAATGTCTCCTCTCAAAGACTGGGGTGATGTAAACCTGCTGCCTGTTCCCTTCCTGGAGGGGGCATGAGAATCTTCAGAAGTAGTACTCATGCCTCAAACGTCTTCCTTTTATTCCTTCTTGCGTTTTCCCCCTTTCTCTCAAAAGTAAACTCAGTCTAGAATCTGGATTTGGTTAGTGATTAACCTTGAAATATTGAATCTTTCAAAGGAGGCAGACCACAAGATCTTTTTTGTTTGTTGTGTTTCCTGAGGTACCCGCAGTGTCTAGCTCAGTGCGTGACATAGTAGGTCCCCAATAAATACTTGTGGGATACTTCAATCAAGAGGGAGAAGTCACCATGAGGGAAAGATTCAACAGAAGACCCCTGACATCCCCTCTGGTCAACCCTCTGCCCTCTGTAAACTCTAGGGAAACGCACATCCTCTGCAAGGAGCAAGTGGAGCGCACCGAGAAGCCCTGCGCATTTCTACAGGGAGTCCGGTCGCCTCACACTCAAGTCATAGGTGGCTTTGCCCCTTGTCTAACTCTGTTCCTTTTCTTTCAACGTAACTGATCGAAGCTGGCCCAGCTCAAGATCCGGAGCCACATTTCTTAGCCCTGACCAGCAAGGCAGCGACAGTCCCTGGTCCCGGGTCCAGCCCCGGTCTCGGGACACAGTCACTATGATCGGGGCAAAGGATCACCGGCTCCTGGGGCAGGGTCTCCCCCACTGAGGGACTGCTGGGAGTGCAGCTGAGTTCCTGGGCAGGTGGCACTCCAGGAGGGGCGCCCGGCACACTCACCCCTGACCCTGACCTCGCACAAACCAAGGATCCCATCACCTCGGTGCTGTCCCTTCCTAGGCCGACCAAGTGGCGCCCCCTGTCGCTTAGGCACGTGCTGGGTCACTCACCGAGTTGTGCACCTTCGGCTTCTCGCTTTGCGCTGGATCCCCCATGTCCCCGCCTGGAAGAACCACGGGCTCGGGCGCAGCCTGGGGTCGCGGTGTCTCTGCGAGGTCCCCTTACTTCATTGCCATTTCGGGGCAGCTCCTGAACTCCAGCTCTGCTCCGTGCGCGCCGAGCGGAGCTTGGTTCAAAGCTCCCCTGGCGCAGCGTCCCGCCGCGGAGCTTGTGGGGACGGGGAGGAGGCGGCGGCGGGGAAGGGGGAGGGGGAGGAGGAGGAGGGAGCGGCCGAGTCTGATGCGATGGGCGGGCGTTTAATTCCTTCCGCTCCTGGCGGGTCCCTGTGGCGGCGGCCGCCGCCAGCTGTTGGGGGCTGCAGCAAAGAAGCTTGCCCACGACAGGTGTCAGGCAGGCTGACGCTCCCGCCTCCTGACACCCCGTTGTTCCCCGGCTCCCACGGACCTCGGTGGGCAGGGCTGGGACTTCAGAGAGGAGAGCTTGGGTTTCCAAGACAGACTTTCACTAACTTTGCAGGAGGTGCGGGCCTGGCGCTGGAAGATTAGGAACCTTCTCCGGGTTGGGCTGAGTCGAGGGTTTTGGAAAGCCCTTCTCTGGGAGAGTCAGTCTCAAATGCGGGCACACAGAGAGGCCGGGACTGAGCTGGACTAAGGAAGGCTGGATGGAGTTTCAGGACCCAGGCAGTCTGGGGAACCCTGCTGGGCGAGGACTAGTTTTGGAACCAGGCTGGACCTGAGTCTATACTGCTGGGGTGCGGGCCGAGGGGAGTGCTGGCAGTGCTGCTTTCTGTCTTAGTTCTTTGGTGCAGATTGCAAAAAATGGTTTTGCAAGGATTTGGAAATACAAGAATTATACACTGTGATTGCAAATGCTGCCAAGTAAACCAAATCGTTTTTTAACACACCCTGGAGGTTCACAGTAATGCCTAAAACTGGCCCCTACTCTGAAATCCCCTCGTGGAAACCTGTCCTTTCAAACACCTTGTAAAAAATGGCCAAGTTCCCTCTGAGGCTTGGCATTTGAGAATTTATGTGCAGCCTCTGAAGAGCTGTGTGGAGACAAAGGAAGAGTGTGGGGCCAAAGTGAGACTCCAGATCTACACAATCAATCAATCCAAGCGGGGGGGGGGAGCAGAAGATGAGTTTGGGGGTGGCTTATACCAGGTCTTCAGGGTCCTGCTGTACTGGGCTCTCTGGGTGACCCTCTCTACCTGATCTGTGTGGAGAGATGGGAAGACAGACTGTTGACCCTGTGTTTGAACTGGGCCATTTGCTGGCATACAATTATTTTATTGGCACTATAATTGTACTTAGCAGGACAAATGTGAAGACAGGGGTACAGGTACCCTGAAGAATCTCCCATTAGATAATCCCATGACAGTTCATCTGCATGGAACATTGTATGTTCCACATATTAAAGCTGATTATGTGCCTACCCTCTGATCAAGCAGTTCCACACCTACATATGTAGAGAAATGAAACATGGTGATACAAGTCAGACTGTGGTTACCAAGTTGGGGAGGTGGAGTACACTGGGAAGGGAGAACCAGGGAACCTTCTGGGGTGCTGGAGATGGTTTATGTCTCGATCTGTAAGACAACTACAGGAGCACACACATGTGTAAATATTCTCTGAGCGGTATAGTTCAGATTGGTAAAATTTACACCCTTCACTATGTGTATTTTACACTGCAATAAAAAATAAATTTACAACAAACTCCCTGACAAAAACAGGAACTTCCAGCCAGAGGGTTGCCTGTCTTAAAAGCAAGGTAATTGCACTGTTTGCCCAAGCCTCTTGTTCTCCCTGCAGGCTACTCTGCCCTGTCTCCTTTCTCTGAGCCACGGGAGAGAAAAGAATCTACCTGTTCACTTTGGAAGGTCCTCCCTGCTCTTTGACATGTTCAAATAGAATGAGGAAAATGACATAATGACATCCTCTTTTTACTTCTGCTCTCTTCTGAAAGCAACAAAATGAAGTCCTCAAAGACCCTCAGAGTAAGGCAGAGAATCAGCATGACCTTTGCTGTTTGGCAATCTCCCAAAGAATTATGGTTAGGGCAGCCTAAGGAGGGCACATGAGATCCAAGGACCTTGATGTGCCCAGTTTAGGGACCTGTTTTTCACCATGATCTGTTTGAAAAAATAAACTCTCAAGCCTTAATATTATTTTTTTCTTGTCCTACATGCCCTACGCTACTGTTAAGACCCTCAAAACAAAAAAATCCCCTGGCCTGTGAAGATGGTCTCGTTGCTGATACCTATAAACAATACAGGGGAACGTCCTTGGGGCTTCAAAACCTTCACAGGAGTCTTTTTTAATCATTACCTCTGAATAAGTCATCTCTTAAAATTGAATCATCTTAGATTTTGCTTGTATTTCACCTTTAAATATGTATTAAGTCACTAAATGATATATTGTAAGGCAAAACTGATTCATCATGTACTTACGTTTTTAAGAGTGTTGTCTAGTGTATTTCCTGCTAAAGTGTCATTGATAAGTTGTCATGGAATTCTCAAGTATAATAGGATTGCATTTTCTGAGTTTGAAGAGTTTTGTGAAACAGGACAAAGCGTATAAGAAAATAAATGTCAGTCCATGGTTTAAAACTCTTATATTCAACTCATAATGACTCATGGGCCCTTCAATGGGCAGCCCATTTGCTCAAGGCTTAAGACTCGGGAAGAAAATGGAAAGAACGATCTATACAGAACATAAGAGATCTGCTCAATTTTAAATTATTTAAATTCCACACATTATTTCTATTTAAATATAATTAAACTCCACTCTAATTGAAATATCTTATTTGCACATTTCTACTTCCAAGTTTCCTTCCTATGTTATTTCTTTTTTAACTCAGGCATTTATTCAATAAATATGTTTAAGTGCACACTATGCTCAGGTATTGTTCTAGATTCAACTATATATTAACATGGTATGAAGCTTCCAAATTGGTGTTTGATTATTTAGGGTGTCACAGAGAGTTAAAAGAGAGCAAAAAGCACATAAAACTTCACTTCAGAGGGGGCTGAAATTCATTGGCTAAGCAGGTGCTTGGCTAATGTTCTTTTGAATTAGTGTTTTTCTTTTTCTTTTTAAAATTTCTTTGATGGTTACAATTCTCTCCAGAGGGGGCTGAAAAGTAATCTATATGAATTATTCTACCAGCATCACCTCTAAGAGAAAACGTGTCATGCTAACAGTAGAATTTTCACATCTTCCTATCTCCAAATGTTACAGTATTTCCAGGACTGACTGCTGCCCTTTCTCCCAGAGCATTTAAATTAAAATCCTTGTTCACATTCACTAGGCCTGCCTATAGATTGAGTTACAAGTTTCCACATTTTTTGCCAACCCAAGGGTGATTACTTTTTTCAGGAAAATTTTGATTATATTTGGAAAAGGAAATTCAACTTCAGAGTTTAGGAGGAGATGGATCAGAGGACAAGGTCCTTCTTGGAGGTCCAGCCATATTACTAGTAACAGAGGAGCTATGAGAATCTCTTGGGTGGAGAGCCACCTCCACCAAACCAGGGCCTACACTTTTCTATCCTATTATCCTGCTAGTCCAGGACTTAGAGCAATCTAAAAATTTTGGATTAGAACATTTGATGATGTATAATGTGCAACTTAATGAATTATTACAAAACATTCACTAATCTCACCTTCTCCCAGGTCAAGGAATGGGATATTGCTAGCATCCCAGACCCCATGCCCCCCAGCCACAGTAAAACATCCTCCTCCCTCCCACTGGTAGACACTATCCTTTACTACAATACCAATTATTATTAGTGGACATTAACTACAGAAATCAATGGGTTTCATTGTGACATTTCTCTACACGCATATATCATGCTTTGATTGTGTCTACTGTCCCTTCTACTTTCTCTTACCCTCCTCTCTCTGCCCCTCTCACAGTTTCCTTCCCTTTCCCTAATAATCCCTCTTCTACTTTCAGGTCATTTTTTGGTTTCCACATGTGAGAGAAAACATGCAGTACTTGTCTTTTTTCGTCTGCTTTATTTTGCTTTCTCTTGCCATGATGTCCTCCAGCTCCATCCATTTTCCTGCAAATGACATGATTTCATACTTCCTTGTGGCTGAATAGTACTCCATTGTGTACATATCTTACCTTTCACCGTGGAGTTTCTCAACCCCACACTGTTGACATTTGGAGGCTGATAATTCTTTGTTGTGGAGGCTGACCTGTACATTGGAACATGTTTAGCAACTTTCCTAGTCTGTATCAACTATATGCCAGTATTATACTCCTGAACCAATGATGACAACCCAAACTCTCCAGACATTGGCAAATGAATCCTGGGGCAGGGGGAGGAAAAATCACCCCTGTTTGAGTATCAGTACTTTTTCAGAAGCTGTGCATCCCTAAATACTAGAGCTTAGTGTTACCTGTTTTGTAGTTTCATATTAATGGATCCATAAGTCTGTTTATATTATATCTGGCTTCCTTTGCTCAGCACTATGTCTGAAGTTTCATCCATGCCATCTGTATCTGCTATCCTTTCCACTGCTGCCTGGCATTCCAGTGTATGTGGTTACTACTATTTATCTTTTTAACTGCGGGTAGACATTTATGTCCTTTTCAATATTGAACTAATAAAAACCATACAGTCTGAACACTGTTACACCTATCTCTTTGTGCACATGTGCATTCCTTTTTATAGGGTGCAAACCTGGAAATAGAGTTGCTGGGTCATTATCATGCATATCTTCAACATTGTTGGATAGTCCCTCCCCCCAAGTTTTCCAAATAAATTGTATTAATTAAGATCTTTATTTACGCTGCCATATAAATAGACCAAATAGAGTTTATATAAAGGCTGAACATAGTTTAGAGTTGACTTTTTTTTAGACTTTTGCAAGGGGCTACAAAGATGTGACTAAAGAAACTAAAGTCCAGGATCAGGAAGGAGAGCTGGTAGGTAGCTAAGGGCTTTCTTGTCTGAAATCTCATGTCTCCTAGAAGTGCAGAAAAACTTGCCAGCCCTGCTGGAGCTCCAAAATCATCAAGACTGCTACTGGTTGTTTTCAGGAGCTACCATTTGCTCTATACCCATAATTTCTTCCCATATTCTTAAGCCAAAGAAGAGCAAAGGGCCTCATTCCTTTCTCCAAGGAAATTAAAGACACAACCCCCAGGCTGAAGAGAGACCTGGGTCCAAGACTGGTAAATACAGAATACCTTGCAGTCCCCAAAACAGTGCCTGGAACTGCAGTCAAATAGGATAGACAGAGTAGAGAGAGGAGTATGCCCTGGCACAACCTTGTGCTATTGGCTGTGGCTTTGGTCTTTAGAACAAAGAGCACCATGGAGTTATACATCAACTGGGGCTGGAAATGTGAGGATCCAAGAAGTCAGGAGAAGTAGGCAAGCAAGGGAAGTTGCCAACAGGTTCTATTCGGTATCTTTAGTTTGTCCTGTTCTTTCTTGGTGTCATTGGTTTGTCCTGTTCTTAGGATTTTGAGATGTTCACTGAAGGATTGCTACTCAGTGCCAGGGAGCCAGGGAGAATGCCCTTAAAAAGTGCCCACAGAGAGATGTTTCTAAAATAAATGTTCTATTCAAGGGTCATTAAGGAAAAAAGGAGAGACCACAATCCCTCCAGCTATGACTTTCTAAATAACAGTTTGAGAATCGAGAAACCTTTACATTTATATTCATAATCAAATGTTAGGCTATTGCCTTCACCCCTCTGACCCCAGCCTTCTTTCATCTGTATGATGTTTCAAGAGTCTAAGGCCTTCAGAATGTCCATAGCAACGACAACGCTGTAGGTAGGAGAATAATTATTTGAAATGCTAAGGATTCTACTGCTTACTGTGCACCTACATCAAAGGCCCTTTGCATACAGCAAATCTGGATCCTCAGAACAACAGTATGAAGAAACCATAATCATCTTCATTTTATTCAGGAGAGTAATTAACTTGTTTTGCACATCTAATAAATGGTGGAGTTGATATGAGAATGAAAGTTATACCAAAATGTCTGCACACAAATTAGCATGTTTCAAAATGGAGGTTCCTTTTTGATAAATCAGATTCATTCATTAGATTCCCAATGCCCCTCCATATCTCCTAGGCCAGTGGTTTTTTTGAATGAGGATGATATTTTCCCCCAGAGGCTACTTGGCAATTTCTGGAGCTATTTTTGGCTGTCACAACTTCAGGGCAGGGCCGCTTCTATCTAGTGGGTAGAGACTAGGAATGCTGCTAAACATTTTGTGCTACAATGCACAAAACAGCCCCCAACAACCCAACAAAGAATGATCTGGCCCTAAATGTCAAGGGTGCTGTGGTTGAAAACCCTTTGATACACATAAGGAATTTATCTTTTAATACTTTCTACTTAGTAGGGGTATGTCTCACACCAATAACATAGTTTCTTTCAGTAAATTGTGTCATGTAGCACTCAAGAAAATAAGGAGAAAGTTCCCCAAAGCAGAAGAGTGGGGCTGAGCCTGGGACTTGTATCTAGCTGACATGGTATGTTGTTGGAGCACAAACAGATTGCTTAGCCATTTGTGGGATCACAACTGACAGCTGTAGAGTCCTTTGGAGCACTTGACTATTTGCCCAAAGAAACCCCCAAAATCCCTTGACTTTAGAGGCTCAACAGCAGTATGAATGGTGACACTTGGCAGTACTCTGGTGTCAAGCGGTTTCAGAGCAATTTCACATGCAATGGTACCCTCCTCCCCAGTAAATCTATCTTGTGATTATGATAAGTAGCAGAGCATATAAGGTAAATGTTAAGAATTTGTTGTCAGGAGTGTAATAAAATGGGGATAATAAAACAGAATGTCCCTCTCCTGCCAAGGCACTTAACCTATCTGTATCCCATTAATTCAGCAAATAGAGAGGATGAGCTAGGGAGTTCCAGATTCCCAAGGAATACTTGATACACAAAGGCTGAACACCAACACTTTAGCTGGGGCTTCCTCCATTGCTGTGTAATAGGAATCAGCCAAAAGAAACTGCTTCAAGCCTGATTCTTTGATTATTTTTCTTTGGGACAATGCTTTATGAAGGTCATTCCCCATTAACGGCAAATTTACTCCCTTCCTTGGACACTTTTGGTAATATGTGGAGGCATTTTGGTTGTTGCAACTTGAAGTCAGAAAAAGCTACTACCGGTATCCAGGGACAGAGACCAAAAATGCTGCTCAATGTCCTACAATGCACAGGACAGCCCCCACACACAGAGCAAAGAGCGATCTGGCCCCAAATGTCAGTAGTGCCAAGGGTGAAAAACTCTACTTCATGGATACAATGGTTCCGATGGAGGTAATTCCAATAAATCAGAATCTAAGCATCTGACTGGGGCATTTTCATTATTTCAACTTTGTTGGGCATCTTTCTTCATGTGCACATACACAGCACAGATGGAAAGATATTACCTGGAAAGATAATAAGATTTCTCTTATCTTTCAGCAGAAGACAGGACTGGATTAAAAGAGTCTAGAAAGAAATGGCTAATCAGTACATAGGGAAGTATTTATTGTCTTCAGGGGCATTGACATCAGCACCACTTGGAGGTGGATTTTTAAAAATTAATTTTGAGAATCTCCCAAAACATGCTGAATCAGAATCCCAGGGAACACCACTCATGACTGAGATTATAAGGTAGATCCCTTTATTGTTGTCATAAATAAAAAGTTATAAAACCTGTGCTGTAAAACACAGTTGGATGTGTGGTAAGGTTACATCACAGATGTGATGGTAAGGTTAAGAAATTGAGGCTTAGTCAAATGACTTGTCCAAGGTCATGTAACTACCATGAGGCAATGCTGGAAGCCATCCTAAGCCTTGGGTCTAATATTAAAAGAAGGTGAAAAATATCCCTAAGATTTTAGCTAATAAGCAAAAATCAGATCCACCTACCGCCACTGAAAAAGAAATGACCGTAACATTTGGGCCAATTCAGCACAATCCATAGCCTGTTATGTAACCTGCTACATTTTCTTATAGTTTTGTCAAGTGTCTCCCTGTTGTCTTCATGACTAAGAGTAAAAAAGAATGCTTCATATGACTTTTTCAAAGTTCTTAGAATAACTGATTTCCATTAAATTTTATTTTTTGAAACAATAGAATTATTTTCTCTCACATCAATATGTCAAGAAATGACAAGTGTTAGACAAATCATTAGTCCTTTTGAATTTCCAGAGGGAAAACTCCTTACAAATCTATCGAGGAGGAGCCTTCTTACCCGGAAAATAATTTATTGTCTCCCACCTTTTTTTTGGCACTGGGGATGGAACTCATGCCCTAGCGCTTGCCAGGCAGGTGCAGCACCACTGAGCTACATCGCTAGCCCATCTTGGCAACATAAAGTTATCAGCCACTAGCTCCCTATTGTTGATGGGAAAGTCTGAGATATGAAACAAAGGAAGGCTGTTTTGTACATCATAACAGATAATATGACAACTTCTAAGCTCTCAGTCTGCATTTCTATAAATCTCATTTTTGCTGTGGAGTTGACTGAAAGAACAGAAGAGATTCAGTCTGTAAAAGCTGAAGGAAGACATGAAGACAATGATGAATGATTTGAAGGGATGTCATGCATAAGAATGGAAAGTCTTTGTCCATTTTTCTACAGAATGATGGACAAACACCATGGGTGGAGGTTATTAAGACTCAAGTTTTGGCTGAACATAAGAAAGAAATTTCTACATCTGACCTAACAATTCCATTACTAAGTATATGGCTAAGTGAAATTAAAATATATATGCACAAAAATCTTTTACATGCATGATCATAGTGAAATTATTCATAATAACCAAAATATTGAAATAGTTCAAATGTCCATCAAGTAAAGAACTGATAAACAAAATGTGGTCTATCCATACAATGGAAGATGTCTTGGCCATACAAAGAAATGAAGTACTGTTACATGATACTACATGAATGGGCCTTGAGAAATTGGTGTTGATTGAAAGGAGTCAATCAAAAAAGACCACATGCTGTATGGTTCCTTTTATAAGAAGTTTGCAGAATAACTAAATCCACAGAGACCAAGAGTAGATTAGGGGTTGAGAAGTTGAGGAGGCAAGAGCTAAAGGGTACAGTGTTTTAGGGTTGGTGAAAATATTTTAAAATTGATTGTGATGATGGCTGTACAACTTTGAATGTGCTAAAAGTGAATTATTTACTTTAATGAGTGAATTGTATGGCATGTGAATACTATCAAAGGAAGGAAGGAAAAAGGGAGGGACCAGGGAGGAAGGAAGAAGAGAAGGGAAAGGAAAGGAGGAAGAAAGGAAAGAAAGAAGGAAGGGAAGGAGGGAGGGAGGAAGATAGGTAGGTCTTTATAATAAATGGAGTGGTAAAAGAGAAGGGAGGGAGCTGTTTCACGGGGACAGTAATACTTTCTTTCCTGGCAGTGTTTAAGAGGAGTTTGGATGGCCTTCAATTCTTCAGCTTGGGGAGGCTGCACTATGTGGGCTATAGGACTTCCAATTCTAAGACACGATACCTAGTCTTCCAGTGTTTTATCTCTTTTGTTCCTCCAACTACAACATGTGTGGCATAAGGCTAAAGGCTGTCTTCTGTTAATTCATTCAGTCCATTCTTTCATTAAGTCTTTCAATGCTAACTGAAGACGAGGTTTTGTGCTATTTCTCTCTCAAAAAAGTAAGCCTTCTTGCCTTAGGCAGAGTTCCCCAGAAAAACAAGTTACTAATGTAAGGACTGGTGTGCAGATAATTTACTAAGAATGTGATCCAAAGAAAAAATGGTTAGGAGTGTGTAACAATAGGGTAGGAAAGGGGAGAAATCCAACTAAGTACATGATTTCTAGCATAGTTCTGTCTTAGCCTGATCCTGAGGGGAGAGCTCTGGAGTGTCAGTTACCTTCCAGAGTTTGTCTCAAAGTCAAAGGAGCTATGAGCTTTAATATTTTCACTCCTGCTAGTTACAGGCTACGGGCTGCCCCAGAGTGAAATAAACTCCCCTACAAATTCCCAGGTACTTCCTGTGCTTTCTGGGTCTAGGGAAACTGCTCTAGAACCCCACAGGAAGTCTTCCGCAGAAGTTCATAGATGTTGGCCACTAGAAGCAAAGCACAGAGAAGCTGAGGAACAGGACAGGAACACAGAACGGGTAAAAGATCTGAGGTACTGTGGGCAGAGTAAGAACAGCAGGCAGTACACTTTGGAGTTGAAAACTTGTAAAGCTCTGAAAGCTATTTATGATTCTGTTCCTACCTCCAGAGGTCCTGAACAGGTTAGAAGCCTGCAGCGCCTAGATGTATTTCCACCAGGTGAAGTATGGGTCAATGTTCCCAGGCTTGCCCTTCTACCTTATTGTTCTCCTTTCTGATACATGCTTTATCTGACATTTTTGCCCATATTAGACCTGTCTCATTTCATACTCTGGCATATCTTCTGAACTAGGTGACCTGCCCACTAGTACTATAGGGAATTTCTTAGGAGCTTCAGCAATCTCACTGGCCATTTCACCACTTATTTTTTTTGTTTTTGTTTTTGTTTTTGTTTTGGTACCAGGGATCGAACTCAGGTCCTTGCACTTGCAAGGCAGGCAGCAGAACCGCTGAGCTAAATTCCTGGCCCTCACCACTTATTTTAAGGTTGGACAGATGCCAAAGCTCCAAACCCATGGGAACATCTATGACTGGGTGACTTCGCTTACTAGATTTGTTTCCTTCTCTTGAATCAACACAAATAAACCTAAGATACTGATCCCCCAGCCATGCATTTAAAGTTTCTCTGTTTCAGCAATCATTTCAGGATGTCATTTGTTGGCATATTATTTTGGTGGAGATGAAATTAATGTGTTTGTCTAGAGTATAGAAATCTATAGATACACAGCTATAGATCCCTGATTTACGATGGTCCTACATATTTTCTGAGTATGATGGTGTGAAATTGATACACATTTAGTAGAAACCATCTTTTGAACTTTGATTTGGATATTTTCCCAAACTAGTGGTATGTGGCACACTAATATGCTCTTGATGCTGGGCAGAAGCCATAAGATCACAAGGGGAAGTAAGTGATACTCCATAGTGCACTATATTGCTAAGCTAGAATGTTTGGAAGGTTAAATATATATTGAATGCATGTTTGAGTTGTGATATTTTTTTAACTTACAATGGGTTTAGAAAGATGTAACACCATTGTAAGCTGAGAAGCATCTATTCTATTTATCTATCTACTGTCATCCTTTCATCTAATATACGCACTTACAATAGTGCTCTGTATCAGTGTTTACTTTTGTCACATAGGGACTACTCTCAGGCTGCATGATGGCTACCTTTACTCCCAAAGTGTTTTTCTTTTCAGAGTACTTGCAACAGGTTTTCTGACCTATTTCAATTTTTAAAAGTTGTTTCTATCTTTCTTTCTCTTCTGCTGCTCATTAGTACTTTTTTCTCTCACGGCCTGCAAGACCATCACATAAGATGGGGGTCATAACAAAACACCTGAA
The DNA here is from genome assembly GCF_053883595.1 of Heterocephalus glaber. Lineage (NCBI taxonomy): Eukaryota > Metazoa > Chordata > Mammalia > Rodentia > Bathyergidae > Heterocephalus > Heterocephalus glaber. The sequence goes on along the minus strand of NW_028258369.1, from coordinate 19,362,108 downwards.
AACCTAGCAGAACGGCAGCAAATATTTGGTAGACTGAAAAAAATAAAGGGGTAGAAACAAAAAGAGCTCCCAGAACCTCTTGACACATATTTTGGCAATGAGGAGAGAGCCAGAGGGCTTTGCTCTAGAGCATGGTTCTGTTTGTATCTATGAAAGTGCACAAGTTGAAATTCCATAAATAGGGGAGCTTCTGTACCACGTTCTATTGCTAATATTTCCTTTTCCTTTGACGTCTGTCCTCAGCATTTCAGTTCATAGTGAATGCTTAATAAATGAATGACGACTCATGTTAAAAAGTGTTACAAAGCATTCTAGAAAAACCTAGGAAAATACCAAGGGGGAGAAATTCTTCATTCAATAAATTTACAAATACTTAAAAGGGCAAGCATGTTGCATTTCAACCAGGAGCTCCTAAAAGAATGTACTTGTGGGAAGATGTTTGTCTCAGATCTAGCACAGCGGTGGATAAGATTGGTTTCTACATTTTTAAATGGTTGGAAAAATCAAAAGAATATTTCATGACATGTGAAAATTATATGAAATTTCAATTTCAGCCTCCATAAATAAAGTCTCCTTGGAGCACAGTCACTCATTCATTTAAGTATTTGTCTCTGGCTGCTTTCTTGCTACACAAGCAAAGGTGAGTAATTGTCAAAGAGATTAAATGGCTCACACAACCTAAAATCTCTGGTCTTTTACAGAAAATGTTCACTGGCTCTCAAATTAGAAAACTGAAATTTCAGTTTCTTTCTTTCTCTCTCTCCTCTCTCTCTCTCTCTCTCTCTCTCTCTCTCTGTCTCTCTCTCTCTCTCTTTCTTTCTTTCCTCTTTTGGTTTTCATCTTTTCCCTCCTGGAGTTTAACAAGTCCAAAGGAAAAAAATCTATATTCCATATATTTGTTTCTACATCTCAATTACTTCATTTTATTTATAGCCTTGAAGCTGACAGATAACTTGCCAAAGAGAACCAAGCTTGTTATTTCCAAAAGCCTCCGGTAAATGCATTGGGGATTCATTTTGTCTGCAGAAAGCGCCTCTAGCCTCATTTCTTCCAGAACAACACAAATCATAATGAAATATAAAGTTTCCTCTGTTGCACTTGCATTTACTCTCCTCGAACCATCTGACAAAGTATTTCCCCAGCACTGACTGGTGTTTCGTTAAGTATCACCAAAAGCAAAACTTTCTTTATGGGCTCGCTTGCCTTGCAAGTTTGATCCTCCTTTCAAACACAAGCTCCTTCTTGGTTTCCTTCACTCCTGCAACGAACTGAATTTGCACCCATCTGCACTGGATTCAATTACACAACATGCCACGTGCTCTGAGACCAGAAAAGCAAAAGACTGTAAAGCATCCGTGTCTATATTTGTCCCGTGGAGTCCTGTGATTCCACCTTGTCCTTGAAACCCTGGGCTGCTCAGAGGAAGGGAACTCAAATTATTTATGACATAAAAATTTCCATAGGCTATGGGATCTAAGTCAAGTCACATTGTATAGATAAATATATGTGCACATAAAAATTTCAGACTTGTCAAGATTCTGGGAGGTATTTAAAATTTCAACCTAGTTTCTGCAACTAGCCCGATGCACCCAGCGTACTCTCTGTGATCTGAGCATTCATTCCATAATGTGGCCGTCCACCTTCTTGGCTTCTTCCTTTTGCAATTCAAGGTCATACATGGAACATGATTCCTGGTTTTTCCTTTGCTGATTACAACCATCTTCTCCCATCATGTCCATCACCTCCCTTTCTCTTCCGTTTTTCCTTGGCTAGCATAATCCTGAATGTCCTGGAGGAACATTCCCTAACCCACCTCACCAACCCTCCAATAGAAGGCCCTGCTGACTTCCAGTGTATACTTCTATTAGGATGTTTGTCTTGTCTCATTTCCCCAAAACACCATTCTCCCCCAAAACAGATATGTCACATTCATCATTTTACCCAGAAGCCTGCTCTGCAGCAACTACTTGAGGGATATTTGTCAAATGTTGCTCTTAAATATGATTCCAGGAGATAAGAGCAAATAGCATGAGTGGTTATAGCACCATCAAGACTCGAAAGAGGGTTGGGAATTTAGCTCAGTGGTTCCGCCATATGCTTCGCAAACACAAGGACTCGAGTTTGATCCCGGTACCAAAAAAAAAAAAAAAAAAAGACTAGAAAGAATCTGGCTGGAGTCAGGGGCAGCGGCAGTGATTGAAGTGACCTGGTGATGATTCCAAAAGAATTGCCTTTCGGGCCCAGGCTTGACTACCACGCTGCTGCTCGCCATTATCATCAGGACACGATGATATAGTATTTCAAAAGCAAGTACGTTCAAAATAAAAATTCTTGTCCTTAGGAAAGATAAACCACTTGTCCAGAAAAGGACAGTCCACAGGAAATCACAGTGATGCTGTCCAATCTCAGAGCCACCATTTTTGGTCATAGAGTAAATGTATTCAAGGGCTTCCCACAAAGGAATTCAGTATAATCAAGAAGTAAATGTGTTAAATGCCGGGGATTTAACTCAGTGGTTCCGGTGCCTGCTTCGCAAGCACAAGGACCTGAGTTCGATCCCCGATACCAAAAAATAAATAAATAAAGAAGTAAATGTGGCTGACAGAACAGGAGTACTTCCCAAGTACATGTTAGTCTATGTAGAGTTTACATGGCAAGACTCCCTAATTTGATTTTTCACAGAAACAAGTGGAATCCACTGAAACCCTTCACAAAAAACTTTTAGTAACTATGAGTGCAGTGCTTTGATAACTGGGAATCCTAACTTGGCATACTCAGACCTGTTCACCTCTGTTATCAAACACTGACATTTAACTCCTTGGGTTGCCACATTGAGGGGCCCCTAAGGGGCAGAGCAATTCACTTCTCTTAAGACAGAGTTCTTCAAAGGCTTGGGCCTACAAAATAAGAAGCCTACTTCATGTCCAACCACACAGCTGGCAAGGGGATCCTTTTCTCAACAGGACACTTCCTGTCGCCCAACTCCACTCTACATTGGGGACTGCTAAGAGAGAAAGAAAAAGGAACAAGGAAATAATTTTCCCTAACAAAGAGCATTCTCTAGGAGGCAGCCTAGCCCAAGCACAGGCCAAGAAGCTGGGTAGGTACCACTTCACCTTCTACTGCCAGAGCTTCATGTCCACAAAAATTCAAGTTATGTAGTTCTTTATGTTTTCTCCTAAACTAATATTTGGATTTCTTTCTAAAAGTGGTCTTTTGAGGTATTACACCAGACCCGGGAGGTTGCTTTAATATCCTCTAAATCATCTGGGAGCCATATAAATAGTCAGCTCCCGTTCTTTCTGATCACTTGCCAGTTGGTTTTGTGTTTTTTCCCCCTTTGGAGGATGATAATTTTAGAAACTTCATGAATGTCTACATGTGTAAATTTAAATATATATATATTATATACAGCTATACCAATATGAACACAATATATACACACAGAGTTTCAGTAAGATACATAAAATGATGTTACATTTTTAAGTGAAAGATTTTTTACAATCTGTATATATGATTGACTTTATAAGATCTTATAAGATAAATAAATGCATCTGATGCTGGAAAAATTAAAAGGGATGGAGGAAAGGGAGAAAAAGAAGGGAATTGAAATGTGTTACATACACATATCAATTTCCTACAGTGAGTCTAATCATTATGTACTGCAAATATGTACTAATAGTCAAAAATGAAAGATTTTTGGAAAATAAACAAAAATAGTACATATTATATATATAAAACAAAATTTTGAATTGAATATCTAGATATTTATTTATAATTAAGTAAATTTAGCTTATTTAGGTTGTAGCAGTGTCCTGTTTTTAAAGGATAAACATCAATCACTGTAATTCTTGGTTTATTACATCCTTTTTATACACTTCTGGCATTTAATTCTTTTCTTTTGTAACTTCTCCTTTGCATCCATGGTAGGGGATGAATTTAACTCAATATGTCAGCCAAAAATTTGAGTGACTCTTGAAAGACCTGGCTATTTCTTCTGACCTTCTCCTTTAAAAACTCTCAATTTCTCCCTTGGGAGGAATAACACTTGAATCTTTTGTAAAATGCAAAAGTGATTTTTTTGAGATGTGCACATATCCTATCCGGCCTCCCACACAAGACTGGGCAGACAGCCAAAATTCAAGAGCGCAATTGAGGCAGACAACACTTTGCATACAAACAACTCCCTCGGACTCCAGCCTCTCTTTACAATTTCTCCAAGTCAAGACTAAACAGAAATAGAAAGAAAAAAATCACTCCCAATTTCCTTCTTTGGGTCCGTAAATTCTACCTTTAGCTGTCCTTGCTGCCCTCCATAGATTTTCCCTTTGGTAGGAATGCCCAGGCATGTAGTCTTCTTAGTGGCTTCACCTATCATAGTTGAAATACTATCTTCTTCAGCTTGCCATGGGCTACTTGGAGCTGAGACCATCTAGGCAGGCACACTGTTGCTGTCGGGGTCGATGTAGTCTAATGCAAAAAGTTGGCAACAAAATGTATTCCCTTTGTGACTAAGACTAGACACCAAACAGAGTCTCTCACAAGAGGACAGGGCTGTTGTGTAGGATAGTGTGGATATTTTATGAGGTGCACATCATCAGCAACATTTTTAGCAGAAAACTAGCTGAGAGCAGTGCTGCTAGGTTTCCATCAGTAAAGAGATGTGTATTCCTTTGATTTTTGAAACTCTTTATTGAAATATAATATAGACGCAGGAAATTGCTGAGCCCCCTAGAACACACGCCAGTGCATTTTGCCCAAGTGTCCACCCCACATAATGACCATCCACAGCACAAAAAGTCCCCTTCCAACCTTAACCCTCTACAAATCACTGACTTCCAACACCATAGCTTTGTTGGCTTGTTTTGGAACTGTAGATCAAACTTTTTACCTGGCTTCTTTCCTCAGTATTACACATTGTAGCATGCAGTGATACTTCATGCTCACTGCTGAGAAATATTCCATTGTATGAATAAAACACAGCTCTCCTTTCCCGACTGTTAGGGTTGTCACTAGCTTGCGACTGTTCATGGATAGTGCCAGGATGAACAATCTAGTTCACATCTTTCAGTGAACATACGTAGGTATTTATGTTAGGTAGTTATGAGAGAGTGGAGGTGTTCTGTCACACGGAGTCTACGTGCTCTGCTTCACCCGATACTTACCAGTAGTTTTCCAAAGTCTTCGTGCCACCCAACACTGCCACCGGCAATAAGTGCAGGTGCCCCATATTCAGGGGACAGTTGATACTGTCAGTGCTCTCCCTCTTTCCTGATCACAGCCATTCTGATGGGCAAGTAGTGGCATCGCACTGTGGTCTAATGAACAGTTCCCTAGTGACTAAAGACTTGGAGCAGCTGGTCCTAACTTTACAGATCTTTGGATAGCCTTTTTGCAAAGCGTATGTTCAAGTCCTTTGCTCTCATTTGTCCACTGTTCTTAAGAAGAGAGGTTGTCAGTATTTTTATATAAAGGGCCAAAGGAATTGTATTAGGGCTTCAGAACCATATAAGCTCTATCACAACTACTCTACTCTGCCTGATAGCACAAAACAGCCATGCACCACACATGGATGAAGGGATGTAGCTGTGTCCCAGTGAATCTTTATTTACCAAAACAGCCTGGGCCCACAGGACATGATTTATCCACCGTTGGTTTACATTTATGTTCTATTGACTTTTGCATGTTAACAAAAGTTGAGTTTTATACAAGAGCTTGTTAATCGCCTACCTAATATCCATTCTCCTGTTATTTACTGATAAGGTAATACTGGAATAGGTGACCATATACCTGACTGAAAAAAAATTACATACAGGAAAGCAAGTGTTGGATGGAGGACTTCTAGGAAATTATTGAATGCAAGCTGTCACAGCAAGAACATCCTTTTGAGTTTCCTTCATCCTTCCTGTCTGAGACACAGGCATGATGGCTGGAGATACAGCAGCCATCTTGCAACAATGAGACATCAAAGAATGTGAAAGTTGGCATCAAGAATGACAGAACAGAGAAATCTAAGACACATATGACATTGTAGAACTGCTATACCAACCTAGTCTTTTGACTTTATTATGTGTGAGAAAAAACTATCACCTGTATTGCTTAAGGCACTTCTATTTCAGTTTTGTTCCCAACAGCCAAGTGTAATATATAATGAACAATAAAAACCCATCTTGTTTCATTATATGTTTACCCTTTAACTTCGTAGTGAAATTTTAACCTTCAGTTTTACTGTCGAGCTGTTTCATTTGTCATCATTGGACACTTAGCACATTTTCTCTCTCTGTCTCTCTGTCTCTCTCTCTCTCTCTCTTTCTCTCTCTCTCTCTCTCCCTCTGTCCTTTTCCCCCTTCCTCTGTTATATATTTTAATGGAGAAGAAATATTCTATGTGTTTTTGTGTCCACAATACCTCAAACTTAGTAAATCATTTGTAGTTGATGTCCCCCTAAATAATCCTTTGTGACATTAATGGTGATATTACCAAAAGAGTTAAAGACATCATACCACAGTGACGTATGCATACCCATGCTTATAGCAGCACAATTCATAATAGCTAAATCTTGAAAGTAGCCTATATGTCCATAAATAGATGAATGGAAAAAGAAAATGTGGTATTTACACATAAAGGAGTACTACTCTGTCCTGAAAAAGGATAAACTTTTTGGCCTATTAGTCTGGCTTTTAATTTCTATGTATAATAATTAACTTTATAAGTTCTTTCAAAAGAAATAAGTGAATTTGATGTTGGCTAATTAAAGGGGGGGTGGGTGAAGGGGGAGAAGAATTTGATGTGTTATGTACATGTACCAATTCCCCACAATGAATATGAACATTATGTACTGCAAACATGTACTAATAAAATTTGTTTTAAAAATTTAAATGTTGATATTAACCATGATAAAGGACATCTTCTTTGGGCGAAACAATAGCATGCTTTGGGTCAGAAAAACAGAAAAACAATTTAATCACTGGAGTCTATATTGACAGGGCAGGGTAGGGTAGCCTCTTATTAGGCATGCAATTCCAAGATACCAATACTTTCAATTTTGGCAACTCAGAAAATTACTCTAATGTTCTTGAGCCTACCTGACATTGTTTAGTCCTTCAGCACACTAAGTGATGTTGATTTTGTATACTCTGAGTATATTTATGCTTGAGACTCAGGTGATAATAGAATGCTCTTTCTTACAAGGCAGGGTAGAGAGGTTTACACTTTATGATTGCAGCCCCTTGCAATTTTGTACAACTGAGCTCATATCTTCCTATGCTGTGACTTCCTATGACAGTGTTCTATATAACCTAAGAGTAGGAAGTATACTTTCCAAAGTGTAATCCAATTCAACAATTTCATAAAAGCCACTTCTTTCATATTCTCCGTAGTCTGCCTTAGTTTACCAGGTGCCAATACTTTTGACTAATGATAACTTGTGAAATTGGTTGTTTCATTGGACAGCACTAGGCAGAGACCCATTGGGAAATACAGTACATTTGCCAACTTGTATTTCACCACCAAGATGCAAGAGTAACAAGAAACCAAGGAATTCCTGGAAAAGCTTCTGAAATCCAATTGAAGATAAAGACATAAACTTTATTGAAGTTTTAGGGATGATATCTGTTCTGACTTTTGTGCCATGTGAATCCAGGGAGAAAACATTACACAGAGAAGGAAAAGAGAGCAGGAAAAGGTAAGGTTAGTGGATGCAGCCAGTTGCCCTCACCTGCTTTTGTCAGGGATCTTCAACTCTGGCCCTCAGGACTAAGGCATTGTCCAAGTTAAAGAGCAGAAAAAGGCTCTAGGATGTTGACAAAAGTAACAGATGGTGGGGAAAAAAGGAGCTTGTATGCCCGACTTCACAAATAGACTTGATAAACTTATACATCACTTTAAAAATCGAATATGAGCTGGTTACTGAGTTGTATGTAGGTAAGTAAATGAATGCCGACCTTTTGAATGAGGTGGTCTCACAGGATTATCTTGCTTTCGCTTTGGGTTAGCATCTTGGCTTCACATTTCCAGGTGGGAGGCTGATTCTGATTACAGGTTCAGGTGCTCATTACTACCTGGAGGGTTTTTGTATGCATATTTTAGCAAAGGTACATGCCACAGAACAACACAACGCACATGTCCACTTAAGACTTTAATGAGCAGTCATTTCAACATGTGACAGGATTTAATGAGAGGGGGACTATTTTTTTTCTATTCTTAAGACCAAAGAAATGATTGTTTTTCAAACCACCCCTCTTTTCTTCAGGTCTCTTGTCTGGCAGCCTTGTCTGTTCTAAAGTCGTTCTCTTCTGCTGGAAGCATTGCAAAGCACTTTTCCAAGCGGGAAGCCTGAGCCCAGTAATACTGTGATTGTAAAAGCAAATATGAAAAGCCATTAGAAACCCCGCAGTAACTCCTTCCTCCTTCAAACTTTGGAGTCTGTTTTTATTAGGAGAGGAGCATTCTTTTAAAAGAACTGTTCTTTTCCTCACTGTCTGAGCTCACTTTGCCTGCTTGGAACAAAAATCAAAGCTCTCCGAAGTTAAGCCTCAGGATTTGAGTATGTAGTTCATATGGGCATGACATGGTTAAATTTCCAGGTTGTTATTAGACCAAGAAGACAAGGCATCAATAATCTCTGCACAGTTAAAGAGCTTTTTGTGAATGTAGGAGCCCTTAAAACTCTTCTGCATTCTCCAAAGCCAGAAGGAGGCCAGATAATTGTCATCTTTCCCGGGACACTTCTTAGGGGGGTGTTACTTAATAATTACATTCTGATGAAAAAAACTGGATTGTCCTAGGAAAAACTAGAAGTGTAGATTCCACACACTTAGCTGCTTCTTTCTGAGACTCGATGCAAAGCTGAGATCAAACATTCGGAGAGACTGAAGGTGTATGAATGTAGCCAATTTTTAAAGAACATCAGTTAAATGATATCAAACTTCATGGGGTGTAATATGTAATCAGAGCACTGGTTTCAATTAGGGTGCTTCTGCTTCCCAGGGGGACACTGGGCAACTTCTAGAGACATTTTGGTATTGCGATACCGACTGGGGGAGGGGACACTACTGGCATCTAGTGGATAGAGCCTAGGGATGCTGTTAAACCTACTACAATGTACTGAAAAGCCCATGCATCAAAGATTCACCCAGGCTTAAACATCAACAGTACTGAGTTGAGAAACTGAACTATAGCTGGCAGAAGCTAAAGCAATAGTGGGATGGGCCATGCCCATTCTAAAACCCAGAGGCATGGGATTGATGCCTGATGAGTGGTGTAGAAAGGAGATGTAGCTTCATAAGTTGAGCAAAGTTAACTTCCCATCACACTGGTCAGGGCCCTGGTGGCTACACAGAAGCTCGTGTGAGGCTCTTGTTACAATATATGCTCTAAATCAATGGTAAGTCTAATTGAGTTCACCTTGAGATTCACCATTCTAAATGATTTTGGGGGTAATTATTCTACAATCTAGAATAGAAGGAGTCCATCAGACATTATCCCTAAAGTCATCTCAATAGACTGTTCTGGTGAGAATTTCCCAGGTCTAGAGTAAAAGAAGCAGACCATGACCTTTGGTATGTTCTTTCAGAATGGGATCTAAACAAGTCCCATCACATCTGGGTAGATTCCAAGTGAAAATTTCAGAAATTATGCTTTAGAATGAAAAAAAAATACAGTAACCGGTGATGCTATGTGATACCCATTTTCTAATATGAACCAAGGAGCTTTATTTTTCTCCTTAATTACTTTTCACTTCTTTTGATGCCTTCCTCAGATAAATTCCCTATGTGACTCACATTGAAAAGAAAAAAAATTGAAAAATTTTCTTGCAGCCAGAAAAGTTGTTGGCAGAAAGCTGACATTCCATTCCATTTCTGTCCTACCAATGTACCCACATTTAACTCCAAAGAATGACTTATGAAAAAAGTTCTCTGAGACCTGATTGAAACATCAAACCATCTCACAGAGTGGCAGCATTAATAGCAAATATTGAATAGGTCTTAGTCATAAATGCATAAATACTTTACAGGGACATCAAAACCACATAACTCTGATGAACATTTTAAGGATGGTTTTATTTGTGGACAAGTATCCTCCCACTTCAGTCGTCTTCTAAATCATATGAACAACATTGAGTCTTGACATCTTGTCAGAGATTTTTTTAGTCATGCCACATTTTACCATTAAAAGATGCTTATTAATGAGAAAAATCAAAAACCTTGGAACAGATTTTCAATCCAATGTTAGTTTTCCTAGAATACACTGAATTTCCATAAACCATTGGAAATATAATTATTGGTCCAATAAATACTAAATTCACTGTTTCACTGGTGTCTATGAATTTTGTGGGTGAAGAAAATGACATATCAGTGTCATGCTTGTCCTTCTCCAAGACCAGAGAGGAGGTATATAGGTCTGCAGGGGACTAAGTTAAAATAACAAGCTCCATATCTGTCTACACCAGACTAGTACGATCCATTAAGCTTGTATAAACCCACCTGTAGTTAGAAGCTTCCATATGTTGTCACCATTTTCAAGTTACTTCATTTTTACAGAGCCATAACAATTTATGATATAAATGTTCTTTAAGCCAAAATTGAAAAGTCAAATCAATAAAAAATTAACTTAGGGACTTTCCTACAAAAATTACAGAGCCCACTAGCAACTTATATTATCTTACTTTATGGGTCAAAATCTACAGCCCCTTGGGTTAAATCCATCCAATTGCCTACTTTGTAAATAAAGTTTTACTGGAACACAGGTGCAATTTATTCACGTATGTCCATGGGCTTTCAACATACAAGCAGAGTTGAGTAGTTGTGACAACCTGTCTGATCTACAAAGCTGAAAATATCTATTCTCTGGCTCTTTACAGAAGCAATTTGTAGATACCTGGGCTGCTTCCTAGTGGATACTTTTCCACAGTGGTATATGTATATATAAATCATAATCTTAAAGACAGAATGTTTCTGCAGACTTAGCAACAAAATATGAAAGCAAACAAAAAGCAAGAACACAAGGTTTTAGCAAGAGAGTTGTTTCTAAAAGACACTGACCATGCAAAGCATTGGCTTAAAGTAATGAAATTTGCATAAATAACTTTAATTGATATAAAGTTTGGTGGATATGAATATTTCTTGATGCAAGGATAAGGGTTTTTCATTTTCTGTGGTCAATGTTTTTAAATGGTGTAAATATAATAATCTACTGTCTAGAATATAGCTGTGCTAAAAAACCTGAAATCACAATAAGATAGCCCTTTGTTAAGGAAATTGGCAAAAACCAAGACAGATTTCTAGAAAAAAAGAAGCATCACAAAATTGAAGAATTGTTTCTCCACACTTAAATCTTCCACCTCAATCAGAACAGCTTTCACTTCTAAGCAACTTCTTCCATCCTCTCATGCATCAATCCTCATTGAGCCATTTTGGAATTTCAAATTCACATATTCTATCTAGTCTTTGAGCACAGCCTCCAATGCTTCTTCCTCTCATATTTTTTTCCATACTATCAGCTCCTATTTAATTTTCATACCTGCCTATCCAGCTTGGATTCCAACATCAGTTGCAGAAAAACTTCTTGACCTTCCTTTCTCTCCTTGCTGTGACTTAGCCAAATCTAATCGCATCAACATCAGACCACACTCCTCTCCCTCAAGTTGGATGGAAGTATACTGGGAAAAGAAATTGCACAAATATGGAGGCTAGACACAAATCCCAAGTTCTTATCTCAGAGGCACTCATCTGTCCAGTGTGTTCTTCTCTCCTCCACAGTCTCCAACTCTTAGCCTGTGCTCCACATCCCTTTTTAACTCCCTTCCTAAATTTGCACTACTTAAAGTTACTGCCTCTCCCATAGAGAAACCAGCATGATTGCTGAGAACTCCTCATGCTCTGGGTCTGATAGGATGGGTCAGGAGCCAGGCTCAGCATCAGGAGTGACAAAGTCTCCACAGGTAATATACTCAGGGCCAATAACCATTGACCTATACCTTAACTGCTCCCAAATAAGCATCCTCATCTGAGCCCTGTCTTCTGAGCTCCTACTCAAAACCTCCATGGATACCTCCATATGGGCATTCCATGAGTATCCCACGCTTGTCATGTGAAATATCAAACATTATCCATATCACTTTCTCACTATATTGTTCCTGATTCACTTCAATGCCTCACCTTTACCCAGTTTTCTGAGCCAGGCACCAGTGATGCCTCTAGAATTCTATGCACAACCATTTGGTTTAGGGTTGGAGGCTGGGAGCAAGTTATTTTCACTTTGTTTCTGTGTTTACCTGGGTTGGCTGGGAACAAGATGCTTGTGAAAGTTATGAGAAGCCATATTCTCCTACAGTCTTCCTTTGTTACTGCCAGCAGAGAAGTCACTACTACCACCCATCTCCAAAAGGCACTAAGGCCAGCGGGAAGCTGCATTAGAAACCTCTCTCCAATCTATCACTTCCTTTTTTCCATCATCAATAGTCTCTTGCCCTCCCTGCTCCACTTCCCCAAACTTCAATCCATATATCCTCTCCACTGCCAGAAATGTCTTTCTAAAATGATATTTTATTTAATCATATCTCATCAGCCACATGATACACTGCGGCAGCCTCTGGGAATTGCCTGCAACTCCCTGGAAAACACCATGGTGCTCAATGTTTCTTATGCCTGCAGCCCTGCTCTTTTTTCTCTCGTGGGCACATTTGTAGTAGGCTTTTAAGTGTGAGCTCTGAACTCACTCTTTTCTGGTGAAGCTTCCTTGCACACCCACAAGCCCTCCACCTTGGGCTAACCAGCCCCTAGACATGCCTTTTCACCGCTGGAAATTGATTGCTCATTTTCCACATGTGCTTTCCTGTTCCAATTGAGTTCTCCTGAAAGCAGGGTCCACAGCCTCCTGACTTGTCCACCTGCAGCCTTTAGCATAGGGTGGGGCACCCTGCAGGAGATATGGTAAAAAAGGCTTAATGAGTGGACAGGTGAAATTCCAGGGACTCAGAAGGACTTCAGGGTGACTTGCCTCTGAACACAAGTGGGCCAATATGTCACGAAAGCTTGCGCTCAAAAAAAAAAAAAAAAGACAGGCTGTCAGGTTTCACAGTGCTGCTGCTGGGAAACATTCAAAGACACGTACACAGGTGTGACAGCCTTTCCTTGTGACAGGTGAGATATTCGCTGTGACGGCAATGGCTGATGAGTGAGCACATTCTCGAGCTGTGTATTCTCACAGTTGTCACTGGAATGGCCCCCAGATACCAACAATAAAGCATTTTGTTCTTCTCCTTTATGAGAGACCTTTCTAGAGTAAGAAAATGTAAGATGCTGTGTAGTTGATATTTGCATGAAGCTTGAGAAGTGATTTATGCTCGAAATCCCCTTTCTAGAACACAGAGAAAGTGTGTGTACGTGTGTGTACGTGTGTCTGTCCTTTGGTAGCTCCTGCGTGTTTGATCCTGGGTTGATAAGATAGGTGAAAAAAAACAGCTCATCGGTCTGCAGCCTGGCAACATAAAGTGCTCAAATCAAGTATAGCAAATGTCATTTAAATGTGCTCTGGTACCTTCATGAAATTTTTAAAAAGTACTATAATGTGAGGTAAAAGAAATGTCTTTCTGAAACTGAGCACCTTAGCCTGTCAGGCCTCTGAGTCATTTCACCTTCAAGATGAGCCCTCCACCGTGCAGATGCTGTGAACTGTTTGGAATGCACATTCTTCCAAGTGTGACATCCCATGAGAAATCACAGAAAACTTGCCCTAAAGAAAGCCACTTAGTATCATCAGAGTCCTACGTTAACCATGCTATTACTTCCTGAATGCCAGCCATTCCGAAACATGAAAAGTCATGGTCCAAACAGGGTCTCTCAGCCTTGGCACTATAGACATTTGGGATTGGATAATGTTACAAAGTGAGGCCCATTCCAAGCATTTGTAGCATGTTTATAGGCAGCCCTGGTCATTTGTATAACTTCCAGTTGTGACAACCAAAAATGTTTCCATTACCAAATGTCCCATGGGGAGACAAAATCCTCTCCCACCTCTACACCTCCCATTGAGAACTACTGCTCCAAAGGTTGGCGTCTTGCTGGAGAATTATCCAGAGGGCTGCTAGTATGAACCCCAGGAGAGAGACTGAAACAGGCCCTCTGGTGGATCTGGCTTCATAGCAGTAGAGCTCAATCAGTGGAGATTTGCGCCTTGTATACCACATGACTCAAAAGTGATCCTAAACTCAATTTCACATGGAGCCTCAGAGAAGAGTTTGCCCTTAGGTGCCCCTTCCAAGACACTGTTAAACACAGGGGCAAACACTGAGGGAAGTTCTTGTGTGGAAATGTCTGCCTCCATGACAAAATTTCCCTAGAGCAAAGCTCTGATTAGGTAGAATGCTTCTTGTGTAAAGGTAATAAAATACTGTTTTGATTAGTCACATGTCATCAGCCACATGATACTGACACTGTGGCAGCCACTAGATGTTGCCTAGAAGTACCTGGAAGGCCATGGTGCTCGCTTGCTTTCTTCCTTTCTTTCTTCCTTCCTTTCTTTCTTTCTTTCCTTGCTTTTCTTTCTTTTTCCTTCCTTCCTTCCTTCCTTCCTTGCTTCCTTCCTTGCTTCCTTCCTCCCTTCCTTTCTTCTTCTTCTTCCTTCCTTCTTTCCTCTTTTCTTTATCACTATGGCCTATTCTAAAAGCAAAAAGCAGAATCACTTGTTGCCATAGCGACAGAGCCAGAGTGCATCTCCTACACCCTGTGATTTCGCAGCGCAGACTCTTGGTGCCACCTGACTTGATTTTCTAATTGCTTGAGCAGAGGAATCAGTGCACTCAAGCACTGCAGGTCAAAAAATAAAACTTCAGTTATAAGTGATGAAAAAGACTCAAATATGTAGTTCCTCCAGCTAAAAGGAGACTTCATGTTTGAAGAACATTCCAAGGGGCTACACAAATGTGGAAGCTCTTTGTAGACTGCTTAGTTCACTTCAGAATGAGGCAGGATGTGGCAACATATGTAAAAGTTATGAAATACAAACCTTCAGCACCCTGCAACAGTATCACTTCCTTGATGTCCCAGGCTAACACAATGTCCTTTCTCTGTGACCCCTTAGTCCTTGTTAAAAATCTGTCCCACTGTAGTGACATTCTTTTACAGGTCTAAATTTACTCCCAGACTGGAAACTTCAATCTATTGCTGGATTGAGAGCACCCTTTTATGTTCAAAGCTTAAGAAAAGCTGAAAATCAAAGGAGAGCCAAAGAAACTCACACAGCAATTTAGAAAAACAAGAAAATTATGAATCAATCCCAAAACCTAGACATTCTAGCAGGAGATTTAGGGTTAATATAGATGCAATCTGAAAAATACCCATTGAAGGGTTTAGGGTGCCTATCCCATTCATTCATTTATTAATCAAAAAAATACCTACTGTCTACTATGTGGTAGGAACATAACAGATGAGAATAATATTTCATATTTACAAAGTGTGACAGAAATATATGGTGAATGTTTAAGTAAATATTTTATACAGTAAAAGACACACTGCCATTAATCCCCCTTAAAATACCCTCCATTCTTCGAATATATTTATCCCATTGTTTTTGCCATTTTCTGAAGCAGTTCTAGAGGTCATCTTTCATGAGCATCTTTAGTAGTACTGTCATGGCCACCTTGATTTCCTGAATTAATTCAAAATGTTAATCTTTCACCATCATTTTTACTTCAGGGAAGAGCCAGAAGTCACACAGTGCCAGATCCAATAAATGAGGTGGATGAGTTCACACTGTAATGATTATATGAGCCTGCCTTTCCCTTGGATGATACTTGGCAGCAGTATTCATTACATTTTTTATCACATTTTGTAAAAACTCTCAGGAAAGAGGACTTCCAGAACTGTTTCAGAAAGTCAAGAGAACAGTGGAATAAGTGTGTTCAAAGAGAGGGTAAATATTTTAAGGGGAATTATTGGCAATGTGTCTTTTAATGTAATAATTTTTAAAAACTTAACCATTCACCCTGTATTTTGATCACCACTTACACCTAAGATTTTACAGTCTATGTCACAGTTTCAGCAATGTAACCTAACTAGAGGAATATCAAGAAATTCACGGAGTGGTTGCACACTCCCGAATCATACAAAAGTGAACCAGCTTTTCTCACTGATGCTGTACTCATTATTGTACAACCATTTCCATTCAGAATGACACTCCTAAAGAATCTTATGCTTCTTAATAACCAACTAATTAAAATTTCAAACTTTCAAAATTTCAATATTATGTTCACACAGGAAGCATGCGAGTTAATCAGAGCTTTGCTCTAGGGAAATTTTGTCATTGAAGGAGGCATTTCCACAAAAGAACTTCCCTCTGCAGCCAGTCCCCTTGTCTTTGTCCAAGGGTAGGGTTGATTACTTGGTTATTAAGATAAATAGCACAGGGGAGACAAGCAGCAGCTAAATGAATTCGCAAATTTTCTTAACCTTACAAAGTTATCAAAGCCAAGACTTCCAAATTACTTCTTACTGGTATGCTCTGAAAGGTTAGCTTAGACACATCTTACATGGACGTTTGCAAAAGGCCCTATTCAAAATAAGGCAACACTGATGTAGGTTTTGAAAACAAAAATAATTAGCTACATTTGGGCCACTCAGAACTCAGAAGTCAACAAACCACTATATTTATCTGCTTCAATTTTATATGGGGTTGGATATATATATTTATACAATATAAATTATAATATATTATATATTTTATATATTAAAATTATAATTATATAATATATATTATACATAATATATCATATACATATACACACAAGCATATATATTAAAGAATGTTCCTAGATACTCCACTAGAGTGCTAAAGATCTTCTGGCTTATCCAGCTTCAGTATGTACCTGCCTGGGTCTCCAAGAGGGACTGTCTTGCAAAACTGGTTCTTGAGATTTTTGAAAAGCACTTCAAAGAGGCTTGGATCTGTTTACAGAATTTGAGGAGAGAAAAGACATTGTCAAGCAGCATTTCTGGGTACTGAATACTTGGTTGACTTCAACAAGTTTACATAAAAGACTTGAGTTACTTCAAAATTACTTCTGCTTGTACCACTAATGTTATTTTGACACTTCCCAAACTAAGCTACACATGGGTTGTATCATATGTATATTTCCAGACTTTGGAAGGCATGTTATTGCTCAGCAATCAATCCACATGTTTTGTTTTATCTAATATTTCCCAAAGAATAAAAAGCAAAGTAGTGTTCAGAGCAAACATGTTAACTCTTGTTTTGGGTAATGATTACATTTTAAGATACACTAACAATATGTCTCCCTGAGCAATCTTGTATGGTTTTGCACTTTGGGTGTTATTTCATCTATCTTGGGCTTTGTCTTACACTGTTTCAGAAAGTAAAAGAGCTATTTCTTGAAAGTTCACTTCAGAAATTACTGGACTCACATGGAGCCTTTCACAGTGAAGCCCCTTTTTCGATACCATCACAGTTCAGAAACATAAGCTCTAAAATTGGAGTTGGAGAAGGGAGTTGTGAATGGGGAGGTACAAGGGGACAAAGGGATATAAAATGATCAAGACATGTTATATACATGTACCAAGTCTCCAAAATAAACATAACTATTATGTATTGCAAACATTCAGTTCAGGAACAAAATAAAATACTTGCTTTAGGGCCGGGGATTTAGCTCAGTGGTTCCGGCGCCTGCCTCGCAAGCGCAAGGTCCTGAGTTCGATCCCTGGTACACAAAAAAAATACTTGCTTTGAAGAATTCAGGGGAGAGATAAAAGAGAAAGGATGCCTAATTTCTAGCCCCTGAAATAAAACTGACAATATCTTTCTTAAAAAAAAAAAACTACCTGAATAAAAGGGATTTTTTTTTTCTTAAGGAGACTTTCCAACAATCTGGCATTTGAATTCATTGAAGCATTTTCTATAGTAAGTTTCCATATGGGATTGCACTGGCAAGAACTGAGAAGTGTGGTTTTTAGGTCTTGGAGTTGATTAGGCTTATGTTGTTTCATTTACTGATCAGACAGCCAGTCCAGCTCTGTCTCATGTGAGTCACAGCTGGAAGCCCTATTTGCAAAACCTCAATTTCCACTTCCATGTGAAACAGATGGTTCAACAAGGGAACCCAAGGAATTCCCTTTTGCTCACTTTCGATAGCATATGCCATGAGAGAATCCTCATGACATAGGCCAGGTACTACGTGAAATATCTGTTATTCTGTATATACACCTCAAACTGGTCTGGCCTCATGATTGGAATCACTGCAGACTATGAACCAATACTGAACTGCCTTGGAATAGGAACCATTTGGCTTTTTAGCAAAACACATTTTTTCAAGCACAACTTGGGGAGATGCCAGATCTTTATTATAAACATGGAAACCAACACTTAGTCCCTCATGAGTTTTCCTGGACTCTGTTTCCTTATTATCCAATGGGCAAATTCTAATATATCTACTTGACATTGGAGAGGAAACACTCTCTGAGGTGGTGGAAGAAATTCCTATATTTACCAAATGGAAATTCCTCCATTTTCTTTCCAGGTCTCTTTTGAAAATAACCACAGGAAGAAACAGGATACATTCTTATTGAATCCAAACTTGAAAGTACTTTAGCAGATTCTTGCAGAATGAAGACAAAAGAAGAAATTGTGGCTTTCCACTTGAAATAATGGGTAGGATGATATAAACATGGCTAGACTATTTGGTGACATCTTTGTCATTCTATAAAGCTTTATGAGAGGCAGAACAATTATGGATACCAGGTCCTACCACTTATGAAGTGAACATCAGAAACTGTAGCGGCCAGATCTTATCACAGTTGGGTAAAGACAGCCAAGGACTTCATTACCTTAGTAGCATTTGGACAAAATTAAATGTTAAAGTTTATAAACGGAGCAATGGTATTGAGTCCTGAAAACTAGAAAAAAATGAAAAGAAGTTTGTAAATCCCTGTGGTCAATAAATCAAGACTTGGAAAATAATGATATTTTTGATGTTCACATGGTAACAGAAATTCTTTTTCTCTTTTCCATCTACCCCCACTCTTTTTGCTTCTCTCTGTATTTTTCATCTCCCTTTACAGGTGAGTGATTTTAGGAGGCACAGTGTTGGGTTGAAATAAGAAGACAGGAGATTAGATTCTTCCACTTCGATCAATGTCAGGTCACTTAAAATCTGCCACTTCAATAATGGCAGGTACCAAGGGTAGTTCACTTACAATCTTTAAATCTATTTTCTCATTTTTACAATGGCGATAATGATACTCATTATGATAGAATCAGTTGGGGTGATATATTTGAAATTCTTACCTGTTGTCATAATCTGCAGAAAATACAACTGTGTACATAGATTACCAAAGAGATTCCACAGATAAATTATTTGAATTAATAAGAAAGTTCAGCATATTTGTTTCAATATACAAAAACAGATTGAATTTCTATAAACTTTCATTCAGTAGTTGCAAAATCTAATATTAAAGACTGCCATTTATAATGACATAATAATAGGTGATATACAAAGATAAAAATGACCAAAATATGCAAGACTCTTTTAGGAAGAAAAAGTATACATTTTTAATTATTGGAAGCCACCAAAAAAAGTTTGAAGTAAATGGAGACAAATATCATTTTCATGTATTTGAGAACAAAATATCAATAAAGATGTCAATTCTCTCTATTTTTTATGGATCTGATACAATGTCAGTCAAGTCCCCAGTTGACTATTTTACATGGAAGTTGATAATAAAAGGTCAAGAAGGGTAAGATTTTCATTAAGGAAAAAGCAGGCAGGACATATTCCCTACCCAAGGGTATTACTAGAATGTGGCAAGGATGACAACAACAGACAAAGAAAACAAAAGAGAATTTAGCTACGGCACCACATATTTCTAGAATTTCAATATATGTCAGACCCAGCACCTTGGAATAAAGAAATGCAATTAGCCAGTCAACTTGGCCAGTGGCAAGGAGCAAAGGTAAAGCAGACACACTGATGCCTCCTGAAACCTAGCAGAAAAAGACCCTTCTTTGCATAGCACAAAGCATTCAATCACTCCTTGGAAATGAGGACCACATCAAACCTCATTACACAAAACAGTTCTGACAATTTTCTAATATATTCAACATCATCGGTTTAAAGAAGGATGATAATAATGTTCACTCATTGATGAATATGTTCTGTCCAAACCCAGAAAGTTATCTTGCATTGAAAAAGGTGAAATACAAACTGTGTATTAAATGAACAGTACATTTTTACATTCTCATTGCTTTCCCCTCAATATTTTTTTTTCTTGCTGTTATCCTTAAAAGGGGGCTAATACTATTTAGAGAAACAGAATGATTATCTCTGAGGCTCAATCAGACATACAGGACAAAGTAGAGATTTTTTTAAAAATCAGGTTAATACTGCTAGCAGTAGAAGCACAACATGTAGTAGTCATATCCTCAGGATGCACCTTTGCAGGTCCTCCAAAGCTTTGAAAGGTCTGATATTCTACTCTGCATTCAAGCTAATAAGTCATTCTGCCAGTTTTCCTGAGTGCTGGCAGAAATCAAGAGACACTTGAATCAGAGACAAAGGACATTTTATTACTCACAGCAATAATGGTACCAGAGTACCAGCATTTGCTCCAGTTCCTCTAAGATTGGGTAACCTAAAGAAGATCAGGCACCACATGTTCACATCATGGATTGAATTACAGGAGAGCTATCCTGAGCTTAGGGAGCCCAAATCTTTTATAACAGATGGTAAGCCACCCTAAACTTTGTCCCCAAGGGAGACACTCTCTTTAATTATACTGTACAACAAACAAACCTGCCTTTCCTCTTCCTCAGGCACGTGCACTGAGTAATCACTCCTCACTGGAACACTTCTGACCAGTTCTACAAAGTCTGTCAGCAGGACCGAGCCCCAGTTTCCCACAAGAGTAACAAATTCATTAACACCTTTTACTGGCTTTCCTCTTCTCCCTGTTTAACCTCCTTATTCTCTCACTGTGTTTCTGGTGTTGCCTTCCAAATAAAATGTCCACACTCAAGCTCTGGTTTCGGGGCCTAGTTTTGGAAAATCCCTACCAAGACAGACAGATAGAGTAAAGAAATAAACTCATGCTAAATTTCCAGTGTACATAACTGACAACTTTTTGGTGCACTTGGCTTCAAAAAACTGGCAGGAAGCTATACTTTGTGTGAAGCATCTTGGCATGAAAATGCAAGCCTTTCTTCTACGAGAATGTTCCTGATTTAGGGTGATCATGATGACCCAGATCTTGATTCACCTCAGCTCCTACTTGGATTAAAGCAAGATAATGCTAAACTTGATGGAGTCCAGCCTCATATACTAGATTCAATAGATTTACTGAAGACTTTAGTTAGGCTGCAGGCCAGGAAATGAGCTCAGCCTTCAGAAATATGCCTCAGCCTCCTGCCACTCCAGTACTTTGAAATGCAGCAGGACAAGAATAAGGAATTGGCTTGGCATAAGCCAGTGAATCTAAAACCCAGTGTGTGCAAACATACAAATTGCTTGTGTATTACTAGAGCTGGGCAACAATAACTGACTCAGCACATCTGCCCTAAGTTTCCTCCATATAGTATTCCATGGCCAAATGAGTATATTTTGGAGGAGCACCAACTAAACTGTGTATTTTTGGTGCTACTTCAAAATGCTACTCTTTTCTGGCAAGCTACTACATCTAAGATTTGCTTTCTTTGTTTTTTAAATGGCAATAATGACATCCACATCTCATGTTTTTGTTTTATGGGTTATATGTGGTAATATATGTAAACCTCATATGAAAATGCCCATTTCTTTCATTTAGCAAGTATTTATTGCATGTTGTTATGTGATAGGCATTTTGTGAAGAGCCTGGACTACACCAGCAAACAATTACAAAAATATTCTTGTCCTCATGGAACTTAAATTCTGACAAAAAGAAATAGATAATCAAAAGCAAATATAATACAGAGGTACATAATGCAGGATGTTAGATGGTGATAAATACTAGGGGGAAAAAATCAAATGTATAACAGGTTAGGGAAGCACCAGAAAGGAGGGGGGGAGATGGGATGGGGCCAGGTAGTTTATATTATCACAAAAGGTGGTCAGGGTGGGCCTCAGTGAAGATTACCAAAAATAAATATAAGCATACCTGGGGAATACTGCAAGTTCAGCTTCTGACTATTGCAATAAAGTGAGTCCTATGAACTTTTGGTTTCCCAGTGCACATGAAAGTTGTGCTCACATTATACTGTATAGTCTATGGTCAATAGCATTTTGTCTAAGAGAACAATGTTCATACCTAGTTTCAAAGTACTGTATCATGAAAACATGCTAATAACCATCTGAGCTAATGACCATCTGAGTACTGTATTGTGGAAACCTGCTAATGACCATCAGAAAAATGATGCCAAGAGACTTGCTCAACACAGGGTTGCCACAAACCTTCCATTTAAAAAAACCAGTATCTACAAAGTGCAATAAAGTGAACCACAATAAAATGAAGTATGTCTGTACTTGAAGCAAAGGAGGGAATCAGAGCATTAATATTTGGGGGAAGGGTGTGCCAGGCAAAGGCATCAATATACTCTTGCACTAGCAGCCCTCATAGTGGCCTTTTTCTTTGACTTAAATAATATTGACAAGAAGAAAAACTAGTAAACATTAATTTAGTGCACATTATATGCCAAGCACTATTTAGATTTCTCATATATCAACTAAATTGGTTCTCATAGCAACTCTTTGAGTTAAGTATTATTTCACTTTTGAGATAATCAAAACAAAGCAGAGAGAAATTAGTAAATTGCTCAAGGTCACATAGCAGGTGAGTAAGTGGGAGAAAGAGGATTCAAATAAAGCATTTTGACTCAAGTATTGAGTGCCCAATGATTATGCCTTTCATCTAAAGGATGCTTAAAGAGGTACTGCGAAGGTTGCTTGAAGTTGGAGTTGTGGGTGTCAAAAGCTATCTGGACTGTAAAGGTACATGAAGGATCTTTCAGTGATGATGGAAATTTATTGCTATTGTTTTGTAGTGGTTATTTTTAAAAACAATCATCAAAAACTCATCTACTTGAACATTTGAAATGTATGCACTTTACTATTTACAGACTATTCTTCAATAAAGTGGTCCTTAAAAAGGGATAATGGGCTGGGGATTTAGCTCAGTGGTTTCGCCGCCTGCTGCACAAGCGCAAGGACCCGAGTTTGATCCCTGGTACCAAAAAAAAAAGGGATGCTAACTGAAATATATTGAAACTACCAATTCACTTACCCCAATAACCTACAGATCATTTGTCTTTATTTAGCCATGTCCCTAACTCATGGACTAGGTGTAATTTATGTTTTGCCTTAATTCCTTCGTCTTTCTTTGAGGTATTATTTATAGAGACTATTTCATTTGTCTATCCACATATTTTAAGGCTGGATTCTATATCTAATGAGTGACTAACCAATAAATGTGAATGACCATAAAAAAGTATAACAGTTTCTCTTTGATTGCTGCTTGTGGTAAGCAGAATTCTAGGATGGCCTACAAGATTCCTAGCTCCGGGGTACACAACATTTCTTTGACTGTAGACAGAACTGGAAATGAGATGGAACCGTCTCTCCTTTGACTAGATTACTTTGTATGGCCCAGGTGATGAGGTCTTTTCGCCATGATTGCACATGATATATAAGACTCTACAGTAGTTACTGCAGAGAGATTCTCCTGCTGGCTTTGGTGTAGTGAGCTGCCACGTTGTGAGAGCACCTGTGAAATGACAATGGGACAATGATCTTCCAGGTCCTCTAGGAGCAGAGTGAAGCCTCTGGCTGACAACCAGCAGGAAAGGAAGATCTTATTTCTACAAGGCAAAGAACTGAATTTTGCCAATATCATGATCCTGAAAGAGGGTCTTTGCTCCCCTGTGTGATTTTGAGTGGAGGGTCCAGTTAGGTGTGGCTGAACTCCTGACCCACAGACACTGAGATGATATATGTGTGCTATTCTAAATCAATAATTGTGATGTTTTGTTATGCAGTGATAGAAATGGAATACACCGTTCCTTCAAAAGATTCACTTACTCATTTAATATTTATTGAGATCCTGCTATTTGTACCACTCTGAAGCAGCTTCCTACGGCTGGAAATTTCCACCCTGCTTCCCTTGGTTGGACTTAATTATTTTTAAATGTTTCCCTTCTGTGTTCCTAGTGCAGCTTATCATGGGGATTAGAACAAAATCCTAGGAGCCAGATTACCTGGTTCAAATCCCAGTTCTATAACTCATTAGCTGTGTGATTGTGGGTGAGTTATTATTTCTATATACATTTATTTTCTTATTCATAAAATAGAGAAATCGTTTCTACTCCATTCAAATGAGTTTTTTAGCCAATGTAGATCATGCTATAGCAGGGTTACAATTTAACAATGGGAACTCAGTGCTTAAACGCAACAATTTATTTGTTTTTTGTAATGCTTGAAGTTCGATATGATTTTAGGGGGCTCTGATTCTCGTAGTTATTCATGGACTCAAGTTGATGGAGGGACCTCCCAACTGAGATCCCACCATTTGAACATATGGCTTAGACAGAAGTGAGGGATCATTTAGAACTTTGGCCAGGAAAAAAATTCATGTTACTTCCACTCATGCCATGCTGCAGAACCAGTCGCATGATCCCACCTAATTCCATTTGGTCAGGAAATGGCTTATACAGAGAAGAAGCTTATCACGTGGAAGTCTTTCCAGTACAAAGAAGAGTAGGGATATAGGCT
Source organism: Heterocephalus glaber (assembly GCF_053883595.1). Lineage (NCBI taxonomy): Eukaryota > Metazoa > Chordata > Mammalia > Rodentia > Bathyergidae > Heterocephalus > Heterocephalus glaber. Next base: position 19,337,366 of record NW_028258369.1, on the reverse strand, counting down.
CTAGGGAAGGAACAACTGACATATTCACAGAAGAGTAATAAGTCCAGTGTGATAGCCATATGGTAACTAAAGACAAGAGTTGAAGAAACCGTTGGAGAAATAGAGAGGGACAATATCGTGCAGAGTAAGAAAGATAGAAACTGGTTCCCAGTCTATTGGCCATGTGAGAGTGGGCCATATCTGTGTTTTTATCTTCTGTACCCTAAGTGTCTAACCCATTTGCTGGAAATACAGTAGAAGCTCAAAGATGCTTTGCTTCCTGAATGACTACATGAATGAGGTGGTGGGGTACATAGATTTGCCTTGATGAATTCTCTTCCCCAGACCTCTCAAAGGTACAGACTTCTTCCTAAGCATCACAACCTGTCTTTGTGAACACATTTGAAGGATGATGAAACAAATTACTAATTTTTGTACAGGATAGCTCAGCAGAACATTATTAAGTAAACCACATTCCTATCTGGAAGGCAAAGGATGAAGGTGAAAAATGTGACTGGAGTTTAGATTCCTACAGACAGCAAAGCTTCCCTGCTGCAGGCTCTGTTGGCCAAGAACCAGGGTGCTTGTCAAGGAGAGATAGATCAAATCTGACCAGAAAGGACACTCTGCAAATAGCCAGCAACCCAGGGCTAGGAGGGAGGCTGGAGATGGGACAATAGCATCTATGGAAGTCAAAATATTTTCTTTTTCCCAGTTGCCAACTTGCAGGGAAGGCAATTAAAGCAAAGCTGCTTTCTTAATTTAGGATGAAGATATTTTCCATATTTTTGCAGCAATCTTTTATTTATGAGACACAAAATGAATCAAGGCATACAGAAAGTAACAGTGTCTACTGGCCTTTTAACACATGGTAGGCTGCACATTTTCTTCTGCTTTGGAAAGCAGTTAAAAAAAGAAAGTCAAACTTGTAAAATCACACACATTTAATTCTCTCAGAGGTCTGAATCCAAGAGATGTGACCTGAGCTGAGTTACATCTGGGTCAAAGAGAACTGCTCCATCTTTCCTCCACTTGCAGCATTGCCCTCCCCATAAAAACATAACCAAGTATTTTTCTCCCAGATTAACATCAAGCTTCGGGATGATGTGGGAAAATGACCTTTGCTTTATTTGTATGGTGTAGTAATGGCGTCCTCGTGTTTTCTCCTTCCCAACTGAGTACACTTTCCAAATTCATTTCAGCTGTGGTCAAGAACCAACACAATAGGAGTGTAGCAGTGATTTTGTAGTTTAATGGCTCAGTCAAGAAAGAAAATATCACCATCGTTCTGTGTTTGAAGATTCATTCCAAATTGATCAATTGGATTTTTGGGATCAGATTTTGGATGATATTCCAATCTCCCAAATCTTACAAAGCAGCCATGTCTTCCCTCAAATCAACTCTAAATCCTGTAGTGGTGTGGGACTCAAATTTACACTGTTGCATGGCAAGGATTCTATGAGGCATTTGCTCTCAACTTTTTAACCAAAATATCTCTGGGAACACAACACAGTATCAACACACTGGACCTATGTCAACACTTTGTTTAGAGTCTCCCAGATATTTCCACTAACTACAGGGCTCACTAAAATGGCTTTTAAAATGTAGTGGTGAGACTCATAACAGTATGTGAGAATATTCTTCCATCTCTACCCTCCAGTCTGTCCCATGGTCGAAAAGTGCATAGTCTGTCCCAGCCATAAATCTGGACTCTCATCTTTCTACTGCACGATGATGGCCTTTCCGATGTCTCCTATCAGAGGCATTGATGTATTTTTGTTTTTTAGCTTCCAGTTCAGGACTGCAGCACCCACAGGACAGCTGAGCAGAGAAAATCGTATTGAGGGAGGGGGGAGGCTTATCCATCAATGAAGTCACATGACATGCAAGTGTGTCTGCTTTGAATTTCACCGTGGATCCTTAGAAAAGAAGTGAGGGTGTGCAGGGAGAAGAAGGAGGGGAAGATAGTAGAAAGCCTATGAGAAAGCACAATCATAATTTAAACGTTGATACCATACTACATTCCACACAATGAGCATGCCCCTGCAGGAGTGCTCCATGTAATTCCTCCAAAGTTACCACAACTGATTGTGCTTAGTTGGTGTCTGTCTCTGCGTGCTTCCCACAGACAGAATGTCTTGCCAAGATGAACTGGATTTGCTGTTCAAAGTCATACTTTTCAAAATACATTATGGCCAACTACTCAGTGCTCAACCAAATACCCTGAGATCAGCTCCATGGTCAGAAAATAAACCAGCAGAATGTTGAGAAGTAGAGGAGGTGGAAAATTCCATCTTGGTTGAGCACAGAAGGAATATGTTGTAAGTGGACTTGACATCTGATTTTAGATTAGTGCCCAAATGCATGAATTACTGTCCAGCAGTTTCTCAGAGAAAGGATGACTAGCACCTATGTGGGTAGAGTGTGTGCTCAGGGTACTCAGATATAAGATCCTGTCTTTAACTGATGCAGAAGGACTGTTGTGTATTTGCTCTTCCCTTCTTCCTTGGTTAGAGAACCCCACTGTCATTCAGGGAGGGCAGTGTGTCCAGCCAAAGTATTTTCATTTTCTAATTTCTCTTTTCCATGAGCATTGCAAAGTCACTTCATTCTGGTCAGTGAAATATGAGCAGCAGTGTGAGTGGATTTCTGAGAAAGCTTCTAGCCTAACCCTTTAAAGAGCCTTCTCAGAAATCTACCAATACCTCTACTTCCTCCCTTGCCTATAATAAGTCTATGATGGGTGCCACAGCAGCAGCCATCTTAAATTGTGAAGGGTCCTTGGTAAGAAATACATGTGCCAGGAAGGTGAAGGAGGAAGACGGACGGTGCCTGGATCCTAGGTGAATACAGACCATCACCCAAATTTCCTTCAAATGAAGGGTTTGGGTTTTCAGATATATGAAGACAAGCATCACCTCCATTTATACTGTTTAAATGTACATTGAATTCCACCTTAAGATGTAAGGAGCATGTCCCCTTTGTGGCTGAAGATAGGTCACAGCGGAACTTCTCCCAAAAGGTAATATTCATAAAGCTATTGCTTTACACCCAGATAAGCAGGAATTATTTACTTCTGTTTATTTTAAAAGAATCATTATGCATCCAATACAAATGTATCTTCCTGAGCTTTTTATTCAGCATTTTAAACTCATTATTTTTACCAACAGACTAAAGCACACAGACAAAAAACAAAACAAAACCGAAACTAAATCACAGCTAAAAAAGAAGCACACATAACATATCCAAAGGCAATGAAACAGGTGCCCTAAAACTCAAAGAAAAATGCATAACTATGATTAGATGGGAAAAGGCACAGCCTGTTCCTACTTGTTTATAAAATTAACAAATCTTGGGCAAACTCTCCTTTTTTTTCTTATCTCCAGTAATCCCAGACTATTTCTACTGCAAAGCCTAAGAATTAGCCAATTTCCTTTTTTCAAAAATTTATTCCTCTTGTATTCACTGGTCACTTTCTTTAATGTTTCACTAGAAGTTTCTTAGACTTACCTTTTGATGAAGTGCCACTTTTTCTTTAACCATAATGAACCTCGTGTACAGGGAAATACCAACATTTACAAGTAATTTCTCCTCCACTTCTTCCCACCAAACTAAAACATTGGCACAGAAGTCATCTGATTGTCTATCTCTTTTGGATATATGATTCTGCAGATGCTAAAAAAAGACCTAGCAATTGAGCCGGCTTCCCATCTTCAACCAGTCTATTCACGGCAAAGTTAGAACTGGCTTCCAAGCGTACAACAATCTTCCAACTATACCTCTTGGATCACTCCCTTGTCATCTTCTTTCAGTTTCTTCTACTCTTGTTTGCCAATTCATCATGCATCACTCTTGATTGATCACTGTTTATCAGATGTGTGATCCTTATAACTACTTGCGCCCTTACACGTTTTATAAATCAGGTAGATTTATTGACCCCACTTCTCTTCTGCAGAACTTGTTCTCTTCTTCTATATCCCCTTAAATATAAGTCTCTTGATATACAGTCACTGAGCTATGTGGTCTTTTCAATGCAACTTTAATTTTTGGCCTGTTACTATTTGGATGAAGAACAAGAAGAAATAAGGAAACTTTGGCTCAGAGAAGTTAAACCACTTGTTAAAGTTTCCAGGACACTCCCATTTCATGCCCCAAACTTCTCTCTAGCATAACACTGCCTAACAGATGTAAGATGCAAGCCACATATGTAATTTAAAATGTTTTAGTAGCTAGGTCAAAAACATAAAAATAAGTCAGTGAAATTAATTTTAACTACATATCTTATTTAACACAAATATCCCAAATAGTATCAGTTCAACATGAAATCAATGTACAAAAGTAATTATTTATAAGATATTGTACATTATTACAAAGCATCTCAATTTGGACAAAATTTTCATTAGATATACTTCATGGGTATTTAGATTTCATAAGATACGTGGTTTAAAAGGTTGATTCACATAGACAAGTTGTTCTAAATATACTTAACAGTTTTCTAAAAACTGAACACAGTATCACTTTAAGTTTAAATTAAAGTTTAAATTTCTCTCTACTACAATTACATATGTTTAAAATCAGTTCATCAGTTGCACTAGCCACATGTCTTGGGCTCAATAACCACACAGAGTTGGAGGCTGCCATATTGGACATCACAACTCTAGATCTATGAATATAACCTGCCATGCAAACTCAACTACATTTTCATGCCTGAACTGATGCAATGAATATGCTTCCTTCTCTTCCTCCATGAGAATAGCTGATCACTGCTCATCCTTTGAGGGCCAGCTCAGAGGCCTCTTCCCCAAACAAGATTCACTTGATTCAGTTAAAAGGAAGGACGCTTCCTCTTCTCCGAGCCTCTTGAATGACAATGATCATATTTCTCTTTGTGTGCCAGACATTTCCACTTATTCTTGTCTCCTGTATTGCCATCTTCAGAAACTCACAAAGGCCTATCAAAAAATTTTGTGCAGCTTCTCAAATCTTTTTTTTTCAAAAAAATATTTCAAGAACCATCCAAAATGATTTATGAGAGAAACATTAAAATGAGACAAGTCTAAGCCTCCTGAAATGAATTGTTTACTCCACAGTCAAAACCAGGGAAAAAAGAAGAAAACAGCTTTAGTAAAAAATTATGATCTCTTCAGTACCCTTATATAAGTTGAAAAAGAATGTAGAAGAAAGAAATACTGGCATACTTCATTTTTTTATAAATTTTATAATACATGAAGTAGTCTCACAAACCAAGGGGCATTTTAAAAAGTATAACCCTGTATATGTTTCTTGCAGTAAGGTAGAACAAGTACCCAAACCATGGAAAATAACTAGGAATGTTGGATAACATATTTTAAAACTCTATTAAAGATATGCATGAGTGGGCAAGAAAGTAAGAAACACTTTGGTCTCAAAATAATCAGAAAGGACATTGTATCCCTACAACCAGTTTTTGCCTTGCAGTCATTTGTTGAACCTGGTGAACCTAAATTCTAGTTTTCCTGGCCTAATAGGATTTAGGGGACAAAAATGCAAATCCCAGTTTTTTCCATGGTGACAAGTGGAATGAGACAGTCTTCCCATAACCTTATGACTCTAAAAGGATATATCCTTTGGGAAGGGTGAACACCACTCCCTCCAGCCAAAGGCAGGAAAATTTCTTACCACAAAGCTTGCCGGTGGAAACAACTCCAACATTCATCCACAGCAAAACGGGTACATTGTGGGATATGGACCAAATAAAGTGCCACAGAGCAGTGCAAAACAGTAGACTACACATACATACAACTGTGTGGTTAAAATCCACACATATGACAAGCAAAATAATCACACACAAGGAGTACACACTATAGGGTTCAATTTATGTAAAGTACAAAACTGGGAGCAAAGCTAATCTCTGGTGACAGATGTCAGAATATTAGTTACCCTTGAAGGGGTGAGGGCTGGAGATCATAATTGGGCACAAGGGAAGCCTATGGGGTTTCGGTGACCTATTTCCTAGTAAAGTAGTAGTTTACATGACTGTTATTATTTGGTGGAAATCTATTAAGCTGCAACATAATTTTATACTTTTTGTCGTATATATTTCAGAAATACAAAATAAAAAAGTGAACAAATAGTTTTAAAAGCAGACTAAACACAGCTGACTTAGCATCTGAAGAAATTTTGCTGAGTTCAGCTCTGTCTCTACCTTTATAGTAATCTTCCAAAATTCTTCTGCCTTCTCTCTTTCATTGTCCTCTCTTCCACCTTTTCCTTCAGTCTTGGTGCTTTCTCATGTTCTAACAGTAGCCTTCTTCCTTTCTTAACCAGAAATTGTATTTGGTACCTACTCAATATTTAATAAAGGCAGTATTTTAAAAACATGTATCTGAGATAGACAAGATTGATAAAAATATTAACCAAATGGTATTTGTTTAGCAGCAGAAATATTTAAAATATCTGAAATGACTTCTAGAAAATACGTTCTGACCAATTTGTGTTTTGTTTTGTTTTCCACTCTGAGACCATCTCCTCCCAATGAAATCTCATAAAATTGATGCTAAACAGAATATCTATGTGACAAAAAGAGAAAGCAATCAAAATTTGGTTGTATCATGGTGCTACTAAATGAATGGTTGTATCCTCTCAAAATTCATATATTGAAGCACTAATGCCCAATATGAAAGTATTGGAGGTGAGCCCTTTGGGCAGTGATAAGGTCATGAGGGTGGAGCCCCCATGAATGAGATTAGCCCCTTTATAAGGGACTTGAGAGACATGATTATGATGAAAGGAATAAAGGTGGCTATTTGCAAATCAGGAAAAAGGCCCTCACTGAATTTGCTGACATCTTGCTCTTGAACTTCCCAGCCTTCAGAACCATGACAAATGAACATCATTGTGTAAGTCACCTAGTCTGAACTGCCTAAGACACAAACACAGTTAAGTCTCCCAGAATATGGTATCTTTTAAGAGACTCTATCACCATGTTATGCCCACAAATTAGGCCTTTTGTCTTGAAAAATAATTAAAAGTATGATGATGTTAATAACAAATGATTCGATGCAATCTTTAAACCAATTCTATTTCTATTCTAAGGCTGAGCTTAATTTGTTCCTTTTAAGTTTTCTCTTCGAACTGACTTATTCTGTATAAGTCTAAACCAATCTGATAAAAACACCCACAAGTAACATACTGTATTGAAATATGTATATATGTACATATATATGTATGCACAGATATCTGTAGAGTGCTGAAATATTTAGTCTCCTAAAGATTCTCTTACCTCAAATTCTTGCAGAATTTTAGCAAATCTAATTCACTAACATACAGCGAGAAACTCTAAGTGACAATTACCTCTTTACACCCCCAGGAACTAAGATCCAAGGGAGGCTGGAAACTGTTAGGTCTCCACACTTCTTGCACTCAAGGCCTACATATTAGGAAGGGAATAAGGGAAGAACAAAAAGTGATCCCAGTGTTATTCTCCTCAGTCTCCTGCCTATTTGCTCTCAGTGGGAATCAGTTCCCAGAAACTTAGTGGAGAACCAGCTGTGAGTGAAAAGAGACAGGTGAGTGCATCTCTTCTATCTGATGGAATTCTGTTCCATAGTGAAGTCAGTGGTCAGTGCCTGTTTTTTATAAACAGGAAGAAATAGCCCCAGATCCAGTATACCTTCTTTCACCAGGATGAATAGGTCATGAGTGCAGAAGGAAAGGTGAGTGTGTCTGCACCTGTGTAGCTCTGTCTGTCTATCTGTCTGTCTGTCTATCTATCATCTATCTATCTATCTATCTTGTAGGCTGCAGATGTGTAGCTATCTATCTGACTAGTACAATCAAGTAAATATTACAAGTGGATGCTGTGATCTCAAATTTCAAAGTACAATGCTGCTGAAGTTTGATAAATTAATATTAAAGACACAGGAATTCCCGGATGTGTATCCCTGAGATACTTTCAAAAGCACAGTTTACCAAGAACTTTCATAGTTCATTTCTTCACAGGTCCTTCTGTGATTTCATCAGAAATAACAAGTTCATGGGTTCCCTTGTGAAAGTGTTCCATTTGGACAAGTTAAATGAGTAAACCTGGTTTAAAAAAAATACATTCACCAAGAGCCTCTGGGCATAAGGTACAGTTTCCAAGAGCCCAGGCATTCTTGGCTACTTGGAAGTATTACTGGAAGGCACTCAAAATAAGCACTCTGTTTGCCTGAACTTCAGCAAAGAAAATATCAGCTTGTGTGAGCTGATGTGGATGTTATTTTAGAATTAGCTTTGCTGCCATTTCAGGGTAGCTAATATCATTGTCCTCAACTCAAAGCCTTTTGAACTGAGATTCAGAAGGCAGGCAAGCTGTGAAGCTTGGGACTTCAAATGTTCTAGGAAAACTCATATATGAGTAAATTTGGCTCAGTCATAGCAATGACTTTCTCCTAAGTCACTGAGGTATTTGAATCACAGAGGAAGTTAAAAGATTGGTAGGAACAATAAGGGCAACTTCATGAGCAAGCAACTGGGAAATTGCCCAGGGCTTTGCACTCAAAGAGACCCATGCTGAGTTCAATGCTCTGCTTCCGCCATCTTGAAATTCTTAATAAACTTGAACAAAGGGCTCCATATTTTCATTTTGCACTGGGCCTCATCTATTATATAGGAATCTTGGGAACAGCAACATTGCTTTACTTCTGTCTCTTCCCTAGACATCTTACTTCTTGTTGTTTGCATATACTCATATAGCATTCTCTATCTATATTAAATTTAAAATGTATCATTTAACAGTTGAGTCTCATTGAAAGGTTTCGTCCTGAAGAAGGAAAAGAAAGAGGATAGAAGAACACCACTCTAGGATGATAGCATTAGAGAAAATGGAAACCAAGTGTGGAATACAAGGGAATTCTCCATATAATCTTTGCAACTTTTCCATAAATCTAAAATTATTCAAAAATAAAAAGATAAGCTCATCATCCATTTAAAAATAAGAGAGGCATTATTAAAGAGAAAATTTTAAAATAATCAAAAACAAAAACCAAGCCCTGTGCACATGAACATTAATAATAAAAAGAAATATTCTTTAAAAACAGATCAAACAAAAATTAAAAATAGAAATTGTAAACTTGACAATATAATATTAATCTTATTATTTGAAATACTAAAGGATTCATTACAATGTTTAGATATAGTGAAAAATATGCTTAAAATCAATAGTTTACTTTTAGACTGCACCAGTAGCATAAATGTAAAACCCCTGTGTAATTGCTAAAAAAGTCTATAAAATACCTTTTTATAAATTTAGTAAGTAATTTTGCATTAACTATGTATGTCTGAATAAACTATAAAATTTCGCTAAAAGATATAAAAAATACCTAAATAAGTGATGAACCATATTCTACTTCAGGATGGAAAGATTTAATTTTGTAAAGATATCAGTCTTACTCAAATTAATACAGTAATAAAATTCTTTTTGTACTCTGGAAAAAATATGGTAAAGAAAAAAATCTCTGTAGCCCTCAAAGGTGGGAGGCAGGAAAGTGTCATAGGAAGACAGACAAGGTCACTGTCTGACTCTGAGAACCGGGGATGCAGGCTCTGCCCCAGACTCAGGCTGAACCAGATCAAGCGTAACTTCATACACTTATGTTTAGTGACTATCTCTTATGTGAGCTCACTTGAAGAAAGGTGTTTGGTTTACAGCAGGGAGAATGTTTTCTCCCTTGTCCCTAAGAAGTTTGTACTTGAGCAGGAGAATTTCACCATGGCTGCAGGATAAGACAAATGGAGTACACAAAGCCAACGTGGCAATTTTAAAGCAAGATGACAAGGAGAACATTTTACTTTCTACACACAGAAAAAGAGAAACGTGGAGACAAAAATTTGGAGTGGGGAGTCTTCAATGGCAAAATGAACTGCCATGAATTGAGGGCGTGCTACTTCAATGAGAGTATAATCAATGTGCTCTCTTTCAGTGAGCGCAAAACTAATGAATTAGGCACTTTAATGATCTCTGCTTCACAGATGAGGCGACTGAAGCTGGAAAAGTTAAGGCTTGTTTCCAGGCTCAAAAAACTAGTAATGGGTAGCTCCAGGGCTTAAAGCCATTATTCATTTATTCATTCATCAATCAATTACTTTTTGAGCACAAATCCTATCCAGGACATTGTTATGGGGACTGAATATAGAGCAGTAAACAAGACACAAGCCAGATCACATCCCTAATTTCTTTGGACGTACATTAAAAAAGAAGTGTCTATTGAAGAGATAGAGAATATAAGAGCAAAAAAAAAATAGAGAAAGACTCCTCAACTTTGGCACTGTTGACAATCAGGGCAGGATAATTCCTTGTCATGGAGACTGCTCTGGGTACTGTGGGATGTTCAGCAGCACCCCTGGCCTTTATGTACTTGATGCCATTAGCACACCTTACTCCAGTTGTAATATCTCCAGAGATGTTCACATGTGCTCTGGGGAGCAAAACTTACTCCATGTTGATAACCCGTGAAATAAGTGCACCCAATAGTTACAGAGTATAAGCAATACAAAGAGAATAAAATTGGATGATGGCTAAAGAGATGGAGACACACCACTTTAGACAGGAGGATCACAGAAGGTCGGTCCAAGAACTGAAGGCCAAGAAGCAGGCATGGATACATAGGGACAGAGAGCTCCAGGCAGTGGTTCTCAGGTTCTAAGGAGCTTGGTGTAGTAAAGGAACATAAAGAAAGCAAAGTGGCTGATGTTTAATGTCATGGGATGGGTGGCCAGAGACCAGATCATACAGCGATATGTAGTTTATGATTGGGGTTGGTAGGAGTAATAGGTGGAATTAGTAGCCTGAGAGAGAAACAATGGAGCTGGAACAGAGTTTTAGTGAAGGAAATGGGAAGATAATGGACAGATTGGTCACATGGTGATGCAGAGATGACAGGCCTTGCGGACAGACTGCACACGAATAAGTTCCCCTTGTTTGGGTGTCTACCACAATAGGCCCCATTTTCCATACCATTTTGGAAATCTATCCTTGTATCCAACTGGGCCAGACTTGTGACATTTCCTTTTGGGCTCAACTTCATAGTTGTGGACCCTTTCTTTACCTGCATGTTCTGATAGGTCACCGCTGACCTCTGCCCTAGTCAGCATTATGGCCAGCAGCCTCATCTTCTCTTACCCTCCCCACTATTCCTTCACATCCACTTTCCCTCCAAACACTGCCAGCATTCTGAATCTCTCAGGAACAAAAGCTGAAGATTCTATTTTTACAAACACAGAAACCTACTATCTTCATTATGAATTCTGGAGAAAAGCCTACAAGGATTCTCAGAATCATCATATGAACAAAAGGCACGGTACGTGTAGGGGTTAAAATGAAAGGCAGAGGAGTAACTTTCAATCTAACAGTACCATGTAGTAGCTAAGAAGGGATATTTAAACAACAGTGTTTCTAGCACATATGCATGTAATAGGTTGAGCTGTCTCCCCATAAGAAAATATCCGAGTCCTAACCTCTGATGCCTGTGCCTGTGACCTTACTTAGGAACAGGGTCTTTTAAGATGCAATTAAGTTAAATTAAGATGGTCACATAGGTTTGGGGTGGACCATAAAGCCAATGATTGATGCCTGAACCAGAGAGAGAGAGAGAGAGAGAGAGAGAGAGAGAGGGAGAGAGGGAGGGAGGGAGGGAGGGAGGGAGGGAGAGGGAAGGAGAAGAAGAAGAAGAAGAAGAAGAAGAAGAAGAAGAAGAAGAAGAAGAAGAAGAAGAAGAAGAAGAAGAAGAAGAAGAAGAAGAAGAAGAGGAGGAGGAGGAGGAGGAGGAGGAGGAAGAGGAGGAGGAGGAGGAAGAAGAAGAAGATAGGAACAGGCAAACAGGCACACACAGAAAAGAAATCCAAGTGACAGTGGAGGCAAAGATTGGAGTGAGATGCCTACAAGCGCCAAGGAAGATCAAGGACTGCAAGGAACCACACGCCGGAAGCTAGAAAGATGCAGAAAAGATCTTCCACTAGATCCTTCAGAGGGAGCACAGCCCTGTCCACTCCTTGATTTTGGACTTTCAACCTCCAGAACTGAAGGGCAAAACTTTCTATTGTTTCAGGACACCCAGTTTGTGATCATTTGGGTTTTTGGTTTTGGGGGGTTTTTTTAGTGTTTCTTTTTGTTTGTTTGTATTAAATTCTTTTATTGGTACATTGTAGGTATACAACACAATTACATTTCTCATTGGGAATTGTACCTTTACATAATGCATCTTGGTTCTTATTTTTTCCCTATTCCTAGCCCTCCCTTCACCCCCTCCACCCTTCCCTATTTACAAATGATGAGAAATGGAAAAAAATGGAAATAAAGTCTTTGATCATTTGTTTTGTTAGTCTAGGAAGTTAATATAATGCTCATTTGGACAGTTTCAGCTAACAGGTACATTTTATCCATCTGTGAATTTTCAGCTGAAAGTCATGGCCCAAAGTACTGTAACTGAATGATAAAACATGAATAAAAGAAGAGTGCCAGCAGCTTGAACTTTGGAGTTGATACCATGCACACGTGTCCTGGTGAAACTGCCTTAACAACACTTGTTGTAGCTGCTGAAGTGCTTGGCTAGATCTAGGCTCCTGGGACTAGTTCTCCTGAGTTCTCAGCTCAGTGAAGATCAATATACACCCTGTGGGTCCTTAAGCCTGGGGACTGTGGCCAAGGAGGCCTCAGTAAAGGGTCATAGAGCCTTTGAATGTTCTGATGACTGTTTTCATAAAGCTGTAAGTTCAATAGCTATGCACAATTCCCAAAAGACCTGGAACAATCTTCTCTCACACTACACCTGAGTCAGTCACTGCAAAATGCCAGGGGGTGCACAATGGTGGCACCCCAAGCCCAGCTGCTGCCTCATTCATTGGTATACCTTTAGATCTACAAATCTCCTCTAGAGTTGAGAACTGTTTGTCATTACATCCAACTCCACCACATTTACACTCATTTTATAAAGTAAAAAATTTTGTAAGTGTTTCTTTTCCTGGAATATGTTTTCAATGGAAAAAAACACAGGTAAGTACAAAAATCCAGGTGTGATAGTGTAGGCATTTATATATATGCAGAGAACAAAAGGCAATTAACCTGTAAATTCAGCTTATAATTTACTTTTCATTTAAAAATTCAGAGGAAGCTCCCCCACCGCTATCCCAGCCTCCTAGGGCAGTGAAGCTCAGCTGGTCGCAGCACCTGGAAGGAAGCTCCCCACCTCCATTCCAGGCTCCTAGGGCAGGGAAGTTGAGCCTGTCCCAGCACCCAGAAGGAAGCTCCCCTGCTGCCATCCCAAGCTCCTAGGGCAGAGAAGGTGAGCCACATGGGTGCCAGAAGCACACCCCCCCCACCGTGGAAATGAGAAGACACATAAACAAGCCTCAAAAACAGATTTCCAGATCACCTACAGCTACCCCAAAGGGAAATGAGATGGAACACTCTGATACTCAACCACCTGGACTCTCTAAACTGGAAACAAAAGAGGATCTGGGAAAAATGAAATCAGAAATAATTACTCAGATAACAGCAAAGATTTTGCTCATGGTGCAAGACATGATTGATAAATATAGAGAGGGCACAGATAAAAAAATAGAGGAACTGAGGAACATGATGGAATCCCAACATAGGAAACAAATGGAATCCATAAAACAGATTCAAACAGATTTCCAGGAGATTAAAAACTCCATTGAAAGTCTGCGCAGCAGAATGAACCAATGTGAGGATAGAATTTCACATATAGAAGACAAGATTGCAATTAGTGACCAGGAAAAGAAAAATTGCTTTAAAATTGGAAGGGACCATGAGAAATCAATCCAGCAGCTGCTAGACGATCCAAAGAAGAATAACATAAGACTGATTGGAGTCAATGAAGAAAGAGGAGAGAGTGCAGATGACATAAAAAAACTCTTCACAGAAGTGATGGCAGAAAACTTCCCAAGGAGGGGAAAAGAACTTGATATACAGATAAGTGAGGCATATAGGACTCCAGCTAGCTTTAATCAAAAAAAGATCCACACATAGGCATATAATAGTTAGGATTCCAGAAATCCAACAGAAGAATAAAATTCTACAAGCAGTGAGAGAAAAGAAACAAAGCACATACAAAGGAAAGCCCATCAGAATCACAGCAGACTTCTCAGTGCAAACCCTCAAGGCAAGAAAAGCTTGGAGTGATGTATTTCAAGCCCTAAAGGAAAACAGCCTCCAGCCCAGATTGATGTACACTGCAAAACTATCTTTCAAAATTGATGGAGAAATAAGATACTTTCATGACAAAGAGCACCTCAGGAACTTCATGAATACCAAACCAGCACTCCAAAAAATTGTAGACAATACCCTAGGAAAAGACAATGAGGATCACAACCCCAGGAAACCCAGCAGAATGAATCCATTGGGTGTCACAAATTAAATGCAAAGGGGGAGAATCCAACAAAAAGAAAAAGTCATGACAAGGCTTTTAAAACTTTTGACTTCATCTCCCTAATGAGTGTATAATTCAATCTTACTATTGTACTGATTAGTATTTTTCTGATTCTAGAATTGCACACCATTCCTTGTGCTATACTGGCTATTTATCATCTTCTTATGTCTACATTTTAATTGGGTTGTCTATTAATGAGCTCTAAGAATTCTTTATATAGTCTGCTCATAGGTTATATGCATTGTAAATATGGTCTGTTTAAGGACTACTTTTCATTTTAATGATGTCATTTAAAGTTCTAAATTTTGATGGACTCTCATTTATCAATTTTTTTCTTTTATACATCATGTTTTTTGTATCCTAGGTAGTTCTTGCCTACCCTGAATTCATAAATATTTTCCCTTATAATTTCTTTTTAAAGTTTTATACTTTTAGGCTTTCATATTTAGGTTCATAGATCCCTTCAAGTTATTTTCATGTATGGAAAAAAAGGGTTGAGGTTAATTTTTTATATATGGATACAGGTGTTCTAGTGCCATTTGCTGAAGACACTATCTCTTCCTCGGCTCTTGAATCGAGTTTATATTCTATAAAATGCTAATGTGAAATAATCTTTCAAAACTCAGTGGACCATATATGTGTGGTTCTATTTCTAGATTCTCTGTTTTATTCCAATGATCTCTTTGTCTTTCCTTACACCAACACTGCCATGATTACTGTAGTTTTAGAAGAAGTCTTAAAATTGGGTGCTAAACGTCTTCCAACACTGTTTTTGTTTTTGTTTTTGTTTTTGTTTTTTGGCTTTTCTGGGTCCTTTGTACTCCTACATAACTTTTAAATTTCAATATCCAGTTCTTCATTTATAGCAAGTATACACAGACCTGAATTTTTATACATACCTTGTGTTTTCTAATCCTGCTAAATTCAAGTACAAGTTCTAGGGGCTCCTAGAGATTTCTTAGTATTTTCTCTGTAGATGATCATTTCATCTACATAAAAAGATATTGCTTCTGCCGTGCCAGTCCTATCCTAGTTGTGTCATTTTATTGCCAGACTATTTTGGTTTAGACCTGTGTTTCAAAGTCTAATGGACAGATGAAGAGTAGGCACATATGCCCTTGTTCCCCACTTTAGGGAGAAAGCATTGTATCTTCTCCATTCATAGAAGGAGTTTTTGTTGGAAGTATGGAGTACATGTCTTTGATCTGTTGAGAAGGTTCTGTTCTACTTCTAGTCTCCTGATAGCTTTTACCATGAACAGCTGTAGAATTTAGTCCAATACTCTTTCTCCAACTAGTGACAGGATCATGTGGCTTTCTCCTTTCCTCTGTTAAAATGATTACTTTTGGGGATGGATCTTCCAATGCTGAACCAACACTGCCATCCCTATAACAAAAACCACTTTCTACATCCTGCCAGATCTGACTTCTAGTAGTTTGTTTTCTTAAACAAATTTCTCTCTATGTTCATACTTTTTTCTTCTATTATCTTTATCCAGTTTTAGGATTAGCACAATGTTGATTTCCTAAAATGAGGGGAGAAGCGTTCCTTCTTTTTTCTGCTTTAATTGTTTGATATACTTTATCAGTTAAAATGTTTATGAGCCTGCTGTTGTCATATAGGTAGGTTTTCAAGCTAGGAATATACTTCCTTTAATAGGTGCTATTCAAATTTTATATTTCCTCCAGAGTCAGTTTCATTAATTTGTCTTCCAAGGTACTTCTTAGAAGTTGTCAAATTTATTTCAAAAAAGATTTTTGTAATATGCTTTCTATATCCTTTTAAATTCTGTAAAATCTGCAGTAATGTCTCCTAGATCTTAATATTGTAATTTTAAAAATGCATAACTGATATTGTGTAACAGGAAGAAAAGGTCTAAAAGAGCAGGGGAATTGGGAGGGGTAGAGGAAGAGAAAAAAGGGAAAGGAAAAAATATGAGAAGAGGAAAAAAATGGAAACAAGGTCTTTGCAAATAGGGAAGGGTAGAGGGGGTGAAGGGAGGGCAAGGGAAGGGGGAAAAAATAAGAACCAAGAGACTCATGTAATGGTACAAGATCCCAATGATGAATGTAACTGTATTGTATACCTAAAATGTACCAATAAAGTTAATGGGGAAAAAAAATTCATATGAATGCTACTATGAGTTTTGAATATTACACAGCATTATCTTCAATAGTTAAACTATGTTTCATAATAGTGAGATATGATTTTTTATCTAATCTACTTTTTTTGTTTTTGCTCTTCCTTTGTCCTTACAAAAATTAGGCTGTGATAATACATTCTTGAAGCTAAATTTGATACAAACCCAGGATGATTTCCACAGGATAAAATTCTCATCGTGGACCTGTGATGTCTCAGAAATTAATAATTTTAAGGCTTTTGAGTGCTATGACTTTTGACACCTACTAGTGAATTTCTTCCCTAATCATGCCAAAGGACTATGCATTTGTACCTCCAGAAGTGTATGTTTCTTTCCCTACCCAATCACCAGCATTATATATTATAATTTTTCAACTTTGCCAAATTTATTTATGAAATGGTAATGTCAGCATTATAAATTATGCATTTTTCAACTTTGCCAAATTTACTTATAAAATTGTTACACCAAGGCATTTGAATGTAATGGTAATTAAAGAAATGCTACACACACATGAATATATATGTAAAGCATTAAAAATAATCATGGACTTAGTTGTAAGAGCTCAAACTTAAAAGCTTCAAAAATAAAACAGAGCAGAATATCTTTATGGCTTGCTGAGGTGAAAAAGAAGTGCCTCAGACTAGAGGAATGTTTCCAAAACACATCTAACAATTGACTTGTGTTCAGATATATTTTTAAAGCCCCTAAAAAATAATACCAAAAAAACCCCAGTAGCAGAGCCAATCTCAACACAAAATATTCAAATGGTCAATAAACCTACAAAAAGAGGTTCAATGAGAAATGTATATTAATGTCACAGTGAGTTTCAATAAGACACCCTAGAATAGTGATGGTGAATCTTTTAGAGACGAGTGCCTAAACTGCAACCCATAACCCACTTATTTAGTGCAAAGTGCTACCACTCCAATTAAACCTGAATACCGAGGTTTTAGTTTAGAAACAACAACTCACACATTAACAACTTTTTTCTTAAAAGGAAAACAAATAACATGCATGCCATAGATGTGCCACCACTGTGACTTAAAGAATGTTGTAAGTTAAGAAAAACATACAAAGAATATTTACACTGGAAGCAAAGAACATAGAGCAAACTTATTCTCAAAAAACACAATTATGGGGCTGGGGATCTAGCTCAGTGGTTCCGCCACCTGCCTCGCAAGCACAAGGACCAGAGTTCGAACCCCGGTACCAAAAAAAAGAAAAGAAAACAAAACAAAACAAACATACGATTATGTATTAATTAAATAGTAAGAAAATGTAGGGAAATAACCCTAAGAGTTAACAGAGTAATAAGTGGATTTACCAAAGCCTCAGTATCCAAGGTCAATATATTAAAGTTGCCTTTTTATTTGCTGTCAACAAAGAATTGGTAGATGAAATTAAGGAAACAATATACTCTGTAATTTAATCAGAGCATATAAAGCACTCAAGGATGAATGTAAGCAAATATGTTCATGTTCTAAAAACTGAATTTTTAAAAATATTACTGAGAAAAGAAACAAAACAAATCAATATGTGAATTCAACACAATCCCAATCAAATTCCCATGTTAGCTTCTGCAGAAACTGACATTATTCTAAAATCTTACAGAAATACAAAGAATCCGGATTAGCCAATACATTTTGAAAAAGAAGAGTAAAGTTACAGGCATTCTAACTGATTTCAAGACTATAAAGCTCCAGCAATAAAGACAGGGTGGTATTTACATGAAGGCATATGGAACAATGGAATAGAACAGAGAATCCACAAACAGAAATGTACATGATATAGCCAACTGATTTCAACAGAAGACTCAAGAGTAATGCAATGGGGCAAGAAAAGAGCTTCAATAGATGGTGCTGGAGCAGTGCTTTAAGAAAAAATAAAGCTGGCTCCATACTTCATATTACTGTATATATGCCAATAATTTAAAAATTGAATCGCTGGCCCAAATGTAATTGCTAAAATCATAAAATATTTGAAGAAAATATCTGAAATTTTGTGGTAAACAGATTCCTTAGAATACACAAAGAACCAAGCATAGTTAAGAATATCAAAAATTGGATTCAATTAAAATGCAAAACTCTTGTTCTTTGAACAATATCATTCAAAAATAGAAAAGCAAGACATAAATTAGGAGGAAATATCTAAATACTTAGACCTGACAAATGAATTATTCCCAGAATATAAAGTGTCCTGACAAGTCAAAAATAAAATAACAAGAGATCTGATTTTTAAAAATTGTCAAAATATTTGGAAACTTTACAAAAGAAGTTATATGAATGGCTGATAAGAACTTGATGATATATTTATCAGCCTTAGTCATCAGAGGAATGAAAATTGTGCCACAATGAGATAACACCAGACATACTTGAATTCAAAGCATACTGTACAATTAACAAGCACTGACAAGAATGTGAAACAACTGGAACTCTTAGACCTTGCTGACGGGAGGATGAAATTTAGCAATTCTTTAGAGAACTGTGCAACAGGTGCAACAGGTTCTTATAAAGTTAAACAAAAATTTAGTGTACGACCTGGCCATTTCATTTTTAGGTATTTATTCAAGAGAAAGGAAAACATATATCCCTAAAAGAATTGTAAACAAATATTCATGGCAGCTATATTCATAATGATCAAATACTGGAAATAAATGTTTGTCAATAGGTCAATATGTAAGCAAATTGTGATGTACTATATAGCAGAATATGACTCAATGATAAAAAACAAACAAACCATACAAAAGTATACATGAGAAAATGCAAGAATCTCAAAAATGTGTTGAGTAAAAAGAAAGTTGGACAAAAAAAAGTGAACATACCAGATGATTTCAATTATAAGTAATTCTAGAAAAGGAACAATAATCTTAGGGCTAGAAAACAGACCAGTGGTCGGCTGCCCCAGATGTGCTGATAGGAAAGGCTGTGAAGAAACTCTTAATACTGATGGATAATTAATATCTTGATTGTTGTGTTGATTACATGGGTATATATACATATATATATTATGTATATATATATATATATATATGCCAAAAATGTATACACACTTCAGGAAAAAAGAGTCACATGATGTTTTTTCAACAGATGGTGTTACCCTCCTATGGGGGACCCTAGAAGATGTTGTGTATCACAGAAAACTCACTACATTGTTGGCCCTTAGAGGAGAATTTGAAAATGCATGTGCAGCAATCTCAGTGACCAAGGTTACCCAAGTAGCATTTTACTGTACTAACAAATGTCTGGAAACTACTGGCCACCACTTTGAGCACCTCTTGTAATTGTAGAGGTCAAAGGTAACTTGTATTAATCTCATGATGTCTCAATAAATTTAGCATTAAAATATTTATACAAGTTTTCTTTTCCTGAAGTGTGTATACATTTTTGGCACTCTCTCTCTCTCTCCTCTCTCTCTCTCTTTCTCTCTCTCTCTCTCTCTCTATATATATATATATATATATATGTAAAACCTCATTAACCTATACAGTTAAAATGGGATATTTCATTTTGTATTAATTATACTTCAATAGAGTTGATTTAAAAACAATAACATAATGAAATACAATTACATAATAACCATGATGACTAAAATTGTAATGACTGGCAAGACTAAGGGTTGGCAAGGATAGGAAACAACTGGATCTCTTGCACATTAATGGAAATTTTGTTGGCAGTTAAAGTTAAATAAATAGCTTCCCTATGTCCCAACACTCCTAGCTTTATGCCCAAGAGAAATGAATACGTATACCCACAAAAAAACTTGCACAATAATGTTCATAGAAGCTTAATTCACAATATCCAAAGACAGGAAATAACTCAAATATCCATGAACAGGAGAATACATAAACAAATTGTGGAATGTTCATGCAACAGAAAACAACTGGGCAATACAGCAACAAAGAAATGATGCCCACAACAACATAAACAAATTTCAGAAGCATTGTGTTCAGTGAAAGACAGAAAAGTCTGCAGAGTATGATTTCATTTGTATGGACTTCAAAATTGGATGGCACAAGTGTGTGTGGATGTAAGTCAGAATGGGCAGGGGAAGCCTCTGGGCAGGGGAACTAACTGAAAGAGGTAATGAAAACTTTCTATGAAGATGTTTTACATCTTAATCTGGGCAATGGGTGCATTCATCTTTGAGAATTCATCAAGCTGTACACTTTAAGATTTGTACTTTTATTTGATGTATTTGTGATTGTATTTGATGTATTGTGTATGTGTGATGTGTTTATTTGATTTATTTGTGATTTTATCGCAACAGAGCATAGAAAATATAAAAATTTTAAATCAGAAAGACATGGGGACGGCGAGCTCTCCAGAGCTTGTGTTCATTAGTGCTTATTTTCTCATTTTCCTTGAGATTCCAAAGATGTTAATTATCAAAAATATTCTTCACTAACAACAAAATTCCTCTGAGAGCAAAGTGACTTGAAGCTCCAGTCCTCTGGGGGCACAAAGAAACAAAAACAGGAGACTTCTGGGATGTGGAAGCTCAAACTCTTTGAACTCATAGGAGACAGCTTCTAAATTGGGAACCCAAACATTTTCTCATGCATGCAACAGCTTCAAGCAGGCAAAGGGCTATTGAAATGGTAATCTGGCCATCACAGTTGTCTCAGTCCCCACTTTAAACAAATGTGGCTTTCTCCCAGAGTTATTCATAACAATTCCTATACTCTGTGGTCACAGTTAATCTGACTTGCAGGGCTCTGAGCTTCAGGGCTATGTGTGTCAGAAGGTTTCTCATAGCCATTTGGACAAACAGTCCTTGCCACACAAGTAGTGCATTGCCTGCAGCGTTTTATTGTTGCAGTCATAAAATGTGGAGTTGTGTTGACTGCACAATTAGCGAGGGCACTCCCAAACAAGGGCAAGATCCCAGGCCAGCTCCTCAGAACATAGCGGCAAAGTGGTGAAATATTGGAGATGCTGAGTAGCACATCATTCTAAAAGGTAGCTATCTCCTCTGATTATGGTGTAGATTCAGTTGCTTAGGAGGCATCTGAAGACTTGAATATCTGATAAAAAGCTGCTACAATATGGCAGATGTAATCTAGAAATTCTCAAACTCGGAAGACCTCCATTCAGGGCCGGCACCATGTGCATACAACCCCTGCACAAGGTTTCTGCTCAGAACTGCCCTTGGTTTTATGTTCACCTCTTGCCATCTTGAAATTCTAAAAATACTTACTGTTAAAAGAAGAGTCACACTTCCATTTTATAGTAGGGTCCTGCCAAAAATGCTTTAAGTCCTGACCCTGCTGTGAAAGCTCATCTTGCCCATACAGTGAGAATAACAGGGAACTTTGGTTCTATTGTCCTTAATAAAGAGCTCACCTGTATCTTTTATTTTGTTTCTACACTCACTTCAAGGTGCCCTGGTGGAAGAATCCATGCACTGGACTCATATGGCATTGCCAAGGTACTGGCCCCCCAGTCTGGCTGTACCAAAAGCCTCCTTTGAAATATACAAGTTAGGGTGGGAGAAAGATAATGTGAAGATGAAAGGAACCCTGGGGATGGATTAAGTCAGAGCAATAAAGGAAGGAAAAGAGAAAGTATTATAAAAGTTGAGCCCTTTATTGCTCCTGCTTGGATTTCTGTACCTTGTCCCTATCTAGTTTCACTGCCCGTTTTTGTCTCTTTCCAAGTCACACATCCCCTCATCCACCGCCACACTGGTATTTCTAAAATGCAGATGTGAACATGAGCGTGTCATCCGTCTAACTGGGATCTTCGCTACATTCCCCACTGGCCCCAGATATAATGCCATCAGCTATGTACCGCAGGCCTCCTGCATGCACCCTTCCATTCTTCCGAGCCTCTCATCTCTCCCACTTCTGCCACAGTGAGCACCAATGCAATTGCAGGGACCTGCCCTGTACTCCCAAGGCTCCTTCACCCTTTGCCCAGGTGAAACTGACCTTCCCTCCCACAGGCTCCTCACCGGGGCCCATTCAGTTATTCTTCAGGAAAGATTCAGGTGCCTGCCTCTCTGAAAAATCCTTCCTGAATCTACAGACTGGCATCTTTGGTATGAGATTTCTATACCTGAGTAATAGCTATATATCAGTCCTACGTATATCACTTACATGTGTATATTTCATTAGGTGTTATATCTGTAGACCTGTAGTATATGTCTAGAACTTCCTCCTAAATATTCAGGCTAGTTGGAGAGTTTGTCCATAGGAATCTTAGGGAAAGCAATCTTGTCAAAAATGGGTTTCAAGAGGAATGATTTAAGGTAATCATTGCATCAACATTGGGAAAATTAATATTTATGGAAAATCAACCATGTTCCAGACAACAAACTAAATGATTTCCATGTATTAACCTGCTTGATTTCCCTAACAACCCTGTAAGAAAAGTACTAATAGAGCCTTGTTTGACAGAGGAAGACACTGAGGCCTAATCAGCTAGGAGATGGGAGAGCTAGATCTCAATGCAGGATGCCTATCTTCAGAGCCCATGCATCGCCACTGGACAGTACTGCCTCTCCATGGACAGAGGAAGCCCACTAGCTTTTTGAATTGTATGATTATTTGGAGTTGTTTGGGGGAGCTAATTGAGATATAGCTCACCACCACTGCCACCCCGAAATCGCACTGTGTAGATGTATACTCTTAACATTTGGTAGAGCACCCCGTGCAAGGTAAAAATGCAATACTTGAGTGTAGGATTAACCGAGTAATCAATGGACTTGATAGAAACCCATATTGTTTATTGGGACCCTGGAAAACAGGATACTGGTGCAGATGATAGAATAGAGAAAAGAGGCAGAATACAACAGATACATGATGCCAATAAAAGGAAAGAATAAGATCTGTATAATTTTCAATTTTCCCAAACTTGAGCTGCCTTACATAGGGGTTTAAAGGCAGTAAGAGTTTGCAAAAACAGATAATTTCAGTTAGCACAAAGGCCCTGGTTTCCCTTATAATAGTCTTATTAGTTTACTAGCTTGCTAATATCTTCTTCTTTGTGCCCTTGGCAAGCATAATAAAACAGATGGTTGGTACCTTTGCTATTTGGGACTCCAAGTTAAATAATTTACCCAAAACTACAGTTGATGAAATAACAAGGCAAGAACAACCTGACACCCTGCCCAGTTTGACAACACCCATTCTAGCTTCACTCAGTTTCCAGATTTGTCTCTAGTGTTACTGTGAAAAGTCACAGCAATCTGAACCATCATCCTCCATTAAAAGAGAGCACCTTGGGCCGGGGATTTAGCACAGTGGTTCCGGTTCCTGCCTCGCAAGCACAAGGTCCCAAGTTCAATTCCTGGAACCAAAAACAAAAACAAAAAAGAGAGAGAGCACCTCTCCCTCAGTTATAAAAACACCTATCTCGTTCACGTACTTTTGTTTGAAAATATATAACCAAAGCCATGCGAAATGTAGCTTGAAAAATCTTTGCATGTCTCCATGTATTCTTAAACTCCAAAATCCCAATTTGGGAGGATGTAAAGGAGGAAAACACTAGCAGAAAAGTAAGAAGGATCCCTCAGAGAGCATTTCTTCCTGAAGCCTGTTCTGCCCTTTCCCTGAAACCAAGCTCATCACAACACATTGTTATCGCTTGCCTCTTTGCCCTCATAGCACTACATGGCAAGTATTTCACAGAAGGAGCAGGGTAGTAACCCTCTTAGAACAGAACAGCCAGGAACTCCAAAATGAGTAAAATAGAAGAAGAAACATTTTCTTAATAACCTCAACTTCACATTGCCACCAAGTTGCTAAAGCATAATTCTTATTCTGGCATAAGGATGCACATATAAGGTGTGAGCAAAATATACAGCAAGTGTTCAAGTTTCCAAAATTTGTTACAGTAAAAGACATATTGATATGAAACCCCCTCAAAATACTTCCTCTTACTTCAAGCATACTTATCTCATCATCCTTGCCACTTTCTGAATCAGTTCTGGAAGTCTTCTTTCATGCATGTCTTTATGAGGTGTGGTAAAAAAAATATGGTAAACATTGTTGCTGAGTGTCATCCAATGGAAAGGGAGGCCTGTAAAATTATGGTATATCCTCATCCATCTTATTCATCAGGTCTAGCACTGTGCAACTTTTGGGTCTTTCCAAAATTCAAAATAATCATGAAAGGTAAACATTTCAAATTGATTCAGGGAATGAAGGCAGCCACAACTGTGCAACTAAAGACACTCATCAAAGTAGACCTCCAGAACTGCTTCAGAAAGTGGCAAGAATGATGGCATAAGTGTGTACCAAGTGAAGGGGAGTATTCTGAAGGTGAATAACAGCAATGAGTTTTTTACCATAATACAATTTTTTAATTTAAACTTTAACCATATTTTTAATCACATATCATATTAATATCAATGTAATAAAATTGAGTCCAGAAATATGGTCTTACATTTATGGTGAACTGATTTTCAAAGAAGATGGCAAGACAACTCAATTGGGGAAAAGAACAATCTTTTCAACCAACGGTTGTGGGAAAATTGAATATCCATATGCAAAAAAATTAAATTTGTACTCCTCCCTTACTTCACAAAATTTACCTCCAGTTGGATCATAAACATAAATGTAAAAGTAGAACTGTAAAACTCTTAGAAAATAATATAGAAGTAAATTTTTATAATCTTGTATTAAGCAAGCCCTCTAGATATGACACCAAAAGCACAAGTGACAAATAAATAAATGTTGCTGAAATATATGTATCAAGGGTGGGTATACAAATATTTGTACATCTTTTATCCATTAAAGAAATTCCATCCAAAAAGACACCAAAGCATGGCAATAAAAACATAACTAGACAAATGGGATCGTGTCAAACTAAGAAGCTTCTGCACAACATGGAAACAATTGACAGTGAAGAGATAACCTGCAGAGAAAGAGAAAATATTTGCAAACTATGCATTCAACAATGGATTAATATCCACAATATACAAGGAACTCAAAAACCTTCACAGCAAGAAAAATCAGATAATAAAATTTAAGAATGAGCAAATGATGTGAATAGATATTTCTCAAAATAAAAAATACAAATGGCCATCAGGTATATACAAAAATGTTCAGCATAACTAATTATCAGGAAAATGAGAATCAAAACCACAATTAGATATCATCTTATCCAAGTTAAAATGGCTATGCTCAAAAAAATAATAAATGCTGGTCAGGATGTGGAAAGAGGAACTCTTATTGATGGGAATGTAAATTAGTATAGCCATTATGGGAAACAACATGGAAAGTCAAAAAAAAGAAAAAACCCAAAAAACCCAACAACAACAAAAACTAAGACTAAGACTACCATATTATCTAGCTATTCCACTACTGGGTATACATTCAAAAACAAAATGAAATCACTATATCAAAAAATATCTGCACTCCCATGTTTATTGCAGCACTGTGCACAGTATCCAAGATATGGAATCAACCAAGATATCCATTGATGTGTGAATGGATAAAGAAAATATATTATGTATACACAATGGAATATTATTCAGGCCTCAAAAGAATGAGATCTTGTCATTTATAGTAACATGGTTAGAAGCAGAAAATATTATATTAAGTGAAATAAGTCAGGCACAAAAAAACAAATACCACATGTTCTTGCTCATTTGTAGAAACCAAAAAGCTTGATTTGGTCATTACATATTAAGAAGGATGGTGGCGGGAGAGGAAAGGAGGAGTTGGATAATGAATACCAAAATACAGCTATATAGGAATAATAAGTTCTAGTGCTCTACAGAACAGTAGGGTAACTATAGTCCACAAAAATTTATTATGTATTTTATAAAGAACTGGAAGAGGGGAGTTCAAAGCTTCCCAACACAAAGAAATGACAAAGGTTTAAGGAGATGGAAATGCTAATTACCCTGATTTTCTGTGGTAGTTAATTGTGGGGTGAACTTCAGTAAGAAACATCCAGCTGATGGGATTAGCACAATTCTGGGTGTGTCTGGATGATGGACTTACTGAAGAGAGAAGACCCAACCTGGGTGTGGGTGGCACCAACCAATAGGCTTGTAGCCTGGATGGAATACAAAAAAAAAAAGAAAGAAGTCTCACTTCTCTTTCTTCAGAGGGGCTCCAGTCTTCGTCGTCGCCTTTGGACGTCTGTCTCCTGGCTTCCAGTCCAGACCCTTCAGCCCTGCAGCTCAGATCCTTTGGCTTCCTGATACAAGAACTCACGTGGACTCTGCAGTGAGCTCCAGCCTTCAACTTTTGACTGGATCTTTTGGTTCTCTAGCACACAGACAGCCCTTTGCATTCTTCCACACCTGACTCTGCAGGCGGGCATTAGAAGCCTAATATATATTTCTGGTATGCGTATTTCTGGTATGGTATTTTGGTATGCGTTATCCAATTTATAAGTGTGAAAATGTTCTAATAGACATTTTTCCAAAGAAGATACACAAATGGTCAATAAGCGTATGAAAAGATTCTCAACATCATTTGCCATTAGGGAAATGCAAATCGATACCAAAATGATCTACCCGATTACTCCCACTAAGAGGCCATAATCAAAAGGACTGATAATAACAAGTGTTGGCAAGAAGATGGAAAAAATAGAACCTTCACATATTGTTAGTGAGAGTGTAAAGTGGTGCAGTCTGTTTGGAAAGCAATTTGGTAGTTCTTCAAAATGTTAAATATCGAGCTATCATATGACTCAGAAATTCCACTCCTAGGACTCCACTCCCAGGAGAAACAAAAACATATGTCCATAGCATTATTCATAATAGCCCAAAAGTGAAAAGAACACAAATGACCTTCAACAGATGAATGGGTAAGTAAAATGTGATATACACAATAAAATGCTATTTGGCAATAGAAATAATAAAATACTATTTTATGGTAAAACATGTATGAACCATGAAAAAATTATGCTAAATGACAAAAATCAGAAACAAAACACACATTTTATTATTCCATTTATATGATAGATCTAGAATAGGAAATTCCATGCAGACAGCAATTAAAGTTGTGCTTGACTTGGACTGGAGGTTGGAGTGGAAGACAGGCAGTGATGACTAGTGGGTATGGAGTTTCTTTTTGGTGTAAAAAAACGCTCTGACTTATTACAGTGATGGTTGTACAATTCTGTAAATGCACTCAAAACCATTTAATTGCACACTTCAAATAGGTGAATTGTAGGGTAGGTGAATTATAGCTCAATAGAGCCAATTTTTACAAACATAATGTTTAAGTAATCATTAAAGTTTAAGCATATTAGCTGCTTTTCCCCACAGTCTTTTCCAGTTGAATGAACCCAAATATCCACAAAGAACTCAGCAATGCACACACTGTAACCAAAGCCTGATTTCCTCTGGGCCACTAAACAAATAGAAATGTGAATTATTTGAATCTCTTGGATAGGTTGGCTTTTCATGATACTGCCCTCTGCATCTTTGCTGTGGTTCTCTTATCCATCAAAGAGCTCGTCACTGTCTTTTCTAACATAGGATTAGCAAATCTGAGAATGATAATAAGCAATGTTTTTTTTTATTTTCGGGTTTGTTTTGCTCAAATAAATCAAAAGTAAGTTGCTCCTTTAGGCTATGATAGCATTCACAATCAGACCCTTTCAGAAAAGTTATTCTAAAGAATGTGTTATATATCAAAGGTTAACTTTATCTAGTCTTTAAAAATACAAACTACTGGGACGTTCCCCCAGAGTGTTATTATTTACAGAGGATTTTTTTCTTTGCCTCTAATATTTTCATGGCTATGCTGATGGGAGGCTTTCAGAACAGGAGCTACTGTGGAATGCTGAAGAATTCTTTCCCTAGGATCCTCTGCAGCTGTATTACTCAATTATTCCATTCCCATGAGCTTCCCTTTAGGGACAGTAATTTTTCTCACACGCATGCACACCCACACACAAGTTCTTCAGGCCTAAATCCAAGATCATATGATGAATTTGGGGAAGGAAGGACACAAAGCTGAAGAAAGGAAAGAACAGGGAACCATGGGAAGTAGCAGCAATGTTTACAGTGTTGTCATGGAAACAGTCCAAATTGTGGGGCTGTGGTGAGTGGATTAGAAGCTAATCAGGCAGCAGGGCAGTTATTCCATGGCTGAAGGATGAACTGAACGCACCAGAGCACACAAGAATTCAGTAATGGCGGGCATTTCCATAATGAAATCCCTAGAGAAAGAATGAATTCCAAGTACTGTTGCCAGATAAACCACATGACACCCAGTTAAATTTGAATTTCAAATAAAATGCACATACTTTTGTAGTATAGCTCTCAAATACTGCACAGGATATACTTACACTAAATTGTCTTTTTGTTTTCAAATTTAACTGGACATCCTATATTTTTTATTTGATAATGTGGGAAGCCTAATTCTAAGGGAAGAAAGGCTCAACTGGGTAATGCCAGGATGATGTAAAAAGAAAGAAAATGAAGTACTCTTCTCCCCCTTGTGCAGTGGAAGAAAGGCATAAATACCTAACTAACTCACTAAGCAATGAAGAATACAAATCTCATTGCACTAGTCTTCCAAACTTGCATAAGGTTCATAGAGACCAATAGCATAAAGAAAATTTCTTCCAGATTAGCAGTTGAAAACTTGGAATCCAGCGTTATAAGAGTCCACTGTTATAAGCCAGTGGCTCTCAACTGGGGGTGATTTTGACAAGTGCTGGGTGATATTTGTCACAAATGGGGTGTGGTAGTACTGGCATCAAGTGGGCAGGGGCTAGAGATGCTACTAAACATTCTATGTGCACAAGACAGCCCCCCCGTGATGAAGAATGACCCAGCCCCAAATGTTGATAGTGCTGGGGTGGAGAAAGCCTACATTCAGCTGAAGAGAGTGAGAGGAGCCTAAATGGGGAAAAGAGGTGCGGGACTACATCAGTAGCTGGATTGAAAAGTGAGAGTCTAGCCGATACCACAGAGTAGCTGAACAGCCTACATTCCTATTCACATGTAAGAGCCTTCCTAGAGGCACACTAATGAGTTGGAAGGATGTGTGGAGGACTGATGAGTGAGAGTCCTGAGATGTAGATGTCTCAATATTTATCTTTCCCTTGAGGCCATACTCTTCATGTCCATTGGCAATCACCAAGCAAGGTCCACCCACTTCTTGGTTGCGAGGTAGACTTGATCAGATCTGAACCCTCAAAGACCCTGTGGTAGATTCCCTTGGGGCTGTGCTACAGCCTCTCCAATCCCTTCGAAGCCAGTGTTATGCTCAGTGGCTCTGAATGGCTCTTCCTCCACAGCCAGCCTTAGATCTCATGGTTGTAGCATCACATTCAGGCTTCCAGAACCACCTTTGCCTGAACACAGGGTGAGCCAGAAGTGCCTGGAAATTTATATTCCCTTCCCACAGGGATGAGGTTACAAAACTGATGGGGTTTTCAGTGCTGGGAAGAGTCTACACTGTCCTCCGGTGTTCATGTGTGGAATCAAGCTTAGGTTTTTCTCTGAGAGGTGCAGAGAATTTTAAGACCTTGGAACCTTGTGGAGCCTTCCCCCCTTCTTCATCTCATTTCCCCTACCATTTCTTTCACTATGAATATTCTGTGACCAATTTTTTCATATTAATTCTAGTCTCAAAGACTACACCTGGGGGACACAGCAGAAGGAAGAACTCATTCCACTGGGTCCAGGAGGTCTGAGGGATAGACATGTGACCCAAATGACTTGTGGTAGACATTGACTACCTAATCAGCAATCATGTGCTCAGACACTATCTCGGGCCCTGTCCAGAGTACCTGCGCTGTGTTGCAGTGGCAGGCAGAGAAGCTTTGATTTCAGAAAAAGCAGTCCCTTGCTTAGCCTCAGATGGTGCCAAGCCACTCGTGTAATCCCATCACTCCTTTCCAGTGATGGGTTTTGGAGTATACATGCGACCCTCTCCTGACCAATGGAGTAAAAGAGAAATTCACTGAGTTTTACACAGTAAAGATCTTCTACACACACACACACACACACACACACACACACACACACACACAAAGACTGCTATGGAAAGAAGGACCACTCTTTCATCCTCCCTCCTTCTGATGATGCTGAGGTGAAGAAGTGATGTTTGCAGAAACAACAAACATCCGCACCCATGAGCATAAAGTCACAAGGTTCACAATACATTGTCCAGCTCCTAATATCACTGAGTCACCAAATTAACCTAAGAGCCAACAGCTCCAAACTTCTAGCTCTTTGAGATAATCAAATCACTTCTTTGGACTTAAGCTATTGCTAATTATTATTTTTTTTTTTTTTGCTTACCAGATGAAAATACCCTGAGATGACAGGTAATCAGAAAACTCTCCCAGGAAATTGGGTAAGAAATTGAACGTTGTAGAGGTTTACATTTTTGGGGACTGTAAGCTGTAAGGATGCATGTTTTTGCTGGCTATTAATTATCTTTCATTACCATAGGGAGAAAGACATCCCTAGGGGCCAAAAGAAACCCACCAGGGAAGGAAACTGAGCTGAGAGACTGCTTCTTTTATAGTATTAATTTTTATATAATGTTAATTCTTGCAGTGACACTGATTTCAATTTCCTTATCTGTTAAGTGGGAATAATCATTCCTATCATGCAGGACCACTATGAGAATGATTTTAAATAATATTTGTGAAGTCCCTGGTTCCACCTTCCTTAAATTTAAAAACCTTGGAGAATGAGGTATTCTAGCCTTATTGGAAAAGAAGCTTAATGCTTTGTTACTTGATAGTGTTTAGAAGACAGTGTGTCTGAACTTGCAAATGGGCGTCCCCCGGCATCTGATCCAACTTTGCCCTGTATGTGCAGCAGCTGTATTCAGAGAGGGAAGGGGAAGGGAGAAGAGATGGGCAGGAAAGAGGGAAGAGAGAGAGAGAGGGAGGGAGAGTGGGAGAGAGGCAGAACAGGAAGGAGGAGAAGAGGTGAAGGTACAGTAAGCAAAGAAAATAAGAGGAGGAGGAAGAAAGAAAGGAAAAAGGATAAAGAAATAAAAAAGGTGTGTGCTTGACTAGAAATTTTTTTAATTTCATGAATCTTTCATTTATCAAATATGCATTGAATGACACTTTGTTAAAAAAATAGCTAAAGTGTAGTAGCCATTTCCTGTCATACAAACTCTATTTAGCTTTTAATTTGAAATATAACATTTAACACTCAAAAATGATGAGGCATTTTCGCAGTACTGGGGATTGGAGTCAAGCTTTCCACACTAAGCTACAGCCCTTGCCTTTTGAAATACATATTTTATTTTGAGTCAAGGTCTTTCCAGGTTGCTAAGTTGCCCAGTCTGGGCTCAAACTTGTAATCCTCTTGCCCAGCTTCTCAAGGTGCTGGGATTAAAGAAAAAAATAAAATTATATATTTTTCCTTCCCTTCTTTCCTTTCCCTTACCCCTCCCACTTGTCCTTCACCTTTGGACCTTTTCCTCCTGTGTCACATTATCTATTATACCTTTTGATCCTTATTTACACTTTCAGTTTCTCACCCCAGAGAAACTATTCGGTATTTACACCTGTGTGTCCTCTTTATTTCACTTAAGGGGATGGCCTCAATGTGCATCCATTTAGCTATAAAGTCTCAAGTTTCTCATTCTTAAAAATAAAATTATTAAACAGGTTTCTTATTGTTTCTATTTCATATGTGAGAAAATAGGAGCCACCGAAAGTTAGATAAATTGCCCAAGTTACACAGCCAAGTGGGTGAGCAGGAATTAAGCCCAAATGTGTCCAAGTCCACAGCCTAGATCTTAGCTTCTCTTTTGCTACATGCCACTGAAGGCCAGTTACTGAAAATGAAAACATACATAGTACATCTCCCAGGGTGTCATGAACTAGTGTAATCATACCAACTGTATACACTTCAGATTCTTAACATAAGTAAAAGAAAACAAAATAAAATGCATCATCATCACAGGCTGGAAGTTACAGCCCATGGTAGAGACAGAATGTAAATATGTACATAATTACAATGCATGATTGTCCTTCTAATAAACTCACTGGAGACCCATTGCAAGTTTCATAAAGAAAATATTTGTCATGCCTGGTCTTCCAGGATGAGTGAGAATTTATCAGAGAAAGGATCTTAGAAAAGAAGAGAGAGGGAAGAAATTGCTTCTAAGAAGCATACAAAGCACAATTTATTTTGAGAGAGGTGAGCAGCTGAATGCCTTAGAAGTAAAAATTGTAAGAAATACCATTTAACCTCCAAAAATATTCTCAGCCCACATAACATTAATTTCCCTTCTCAGACCCCAAGGAAGTACTGAGCCATGAAATAAACATTTTTGAAAAGTTTCCATCAATTTTTTTCTCCTCTACATATATAAGATACACTTTGAAACTCTCTAGTGTTTGATAGCAATTTCATGTGATTTTTTTTTAGAATCAGCTCTAATAAATGCTAAATGAAAATATAACTTAATATACTGCAATGTCGGTCCACACACACATTATTCATTTTCCTTGTGATGACAGGGAAGACAGAGGGCCAGTGAGCAAGGCTGTGACATCTGCCCACTTTGCAGATCCAAGAGGAAGAGATTTTCCTGCAAGAATAGCTGTTTGATGAAAGGATGAAAACACTGTTCACTACTTCCTGAGCCCAAGGATGTCAAGGTGCCTGATTGCCCCTTCTCTCCAACTCATTCCTACCTATTGAAGAAGTGCTCCCCAATTCGTCCTTTTTTGTATAAAAGGAGCATTACTGAACTGATATCTTATTTAATAATATAAAAAATAGCAACTAGTCTGAACAAGGGCTACAATCAGGAGAAAGCTGAGAAACATAAAATGCGAACCCAACACAAACTCCAGAGACACCTCCTAATAAGGAAAATTGATGTTTTGACCATCTTCTTCTAAGAAAACAAGTCTGGGTTACAGTGACCTGAAAATAAACTCACTCACTTGTAATGCTAGGTCAGGTAGAAAACCTGAAACAGCCACTCGGATGCTATGGGTAAATACTACAACTGAAGTCAAATGAATTCCAGGGCCAAGAGAAAAGAAGTATTTCAGGGTATGATTTATTTTGGGGAGTGTAGAAATTTTAGCTCTACATGTGTTCACTTACTCACTCATTTATTCATTCAATGGATAATCTTTGAGTGCCTATTACAAAGCAGGCACTCTTATGGTAGTTTACCAGGGAATGAGCCAAGTCAAGAAGGGAAAAAAGGAGACAATGAAGAAATTCATCAATTAAATTTCACATAATGAGAAGTGTTTGAAGCCCTGCTTTCCTCTCCTGAACAATTCAATCCAAGGACCAGGAGATAAATGGTTCCAGATTGACAGAGATACAGCAACTAAATACAAATCAAATCCTGCTCTTGATCTTTTGGATATAAGATTATTGAGATATTTGGGCAACCTTGCTGGGCATGGAGACTAAACAGTAGTCATGAACTAATGGTAATTTCCTGATTTTGATGGCTATATTGCAGTCATTATTTGTAGAAATCACACTCTAATGCATTAGGAATGATGAAGAACCTAGTCTCAAATGGTTTAGGGCAAAATTTCTTTGTACTAACAGTGAAAGCTTTTTGAAAGTATGAATTTAGTTAAAGTGAATCTTTAAAAATAATCACCATCAAAAATAACACCAAATGCACCAAATGAAACAAAAACGTTGCTTAACACTGAAACAGATGTATCAACAATCTATACTTTCTATACCTCTTTGTCCCACTCAATCTAATGTTAAGCATTTTACCAGATACAAAGTCTATGACACAATTTTTGTGTGAAATGATCTTATAATCTATGGAGGAGCTAGAGAAAAAGGTAACTATTAAATCCAGGCAATTTATGCAAAGTGCTAAATGAGTCATACAGCCAACACAGTGGATTCTGAGGAGTTTTGAGCTAGTATTTGATGTCAGCCTGGCCAGGAAAGATGAGTTTCTGTTGAAGAGCATAAAGAAGGGGAAACAAGAGTTGGGTACCAGATAAGGACGATCTTAGATGCTCAAACAACAGCAACGTGGCAAGGGCTTCAAAAGAGAGAACTTCTAAATACCTGGCAGGGTCAAATGAGGAAATTATTGTGCCCAGGTATATAATAACAAAAAGAGTTAACAAGCTGAGCAACGGCAGAGAAAAAGGAAGGTAAGGGCTGGAGACTGCTGGATTTTAAAATGAAAAGGAAACAAGCTTGGAACTCTTAAGTTTAGAGCATAGGTTAACGAATGTAAAAAAGCCAGGTAATAAATCTTTTCAGCTTTTTTTCCCCATTAACTTTATTGGTACATTTTAGGTATACAATACAGTTACATTCATCATTGGGATCTTGTACCATTACATGAGTCTCTTGGCTCTTATCTTTTTCCCCCTTCCCTTGCCCTCCCTTCACCCCCTCTACCCTTCCCTATTTGCAAAGACCTTGTTTCCATTTTTTTCCTCTTCTCATATTTTTTCCTTTCCCTTTTTTCCCCACCCCTACCTCTCCCAATTCCCCTGCTCTTTTAGACCTTTTCTTCCTGTTACACAATATCAGTTATGCATTTTTTAAATTACAATATTAAGATCTAGGAGACATGACCACAGATTTTATAGAATTTAAAAGGATATAGAAAGCATATTACAAAAATCTTTTTTGAAATAAATTTGACAACTTCTAAGAAGTAACTTAGAAGACAAATTAATGAAACTAACTCTGGAGGAAATATAAAATTTGAATAGCACCTATTAAAGGAAGTATATTCCTAGCTTGAAAACCTACCTATATGACAACAGCAGGCTCATAAACATTTTAACTGATAAAGTATATCAAACAATTAAAGCAGAAAAAAGAAGGAACGCTTCTCCCCTCATTTTAGGAAATCAACATTGTGCTAATCCTAAAACTGGATAAAGATAATAGAAGAAAAAAGTATGAACATAGAGAGAAATTTGTTTAACAAAACAAACTCTTAGAAGTCAGATCTGGCAGTGTGTAGAAAGTAGTTTCACTATAGGGATGGCAGTGTTGGTTCAGCATTGGAAGATCCACCCCCAAAAGTAATCATTTTAACAGAGGAAAGGAGAAAGCCACATGATCCTGTCACCAGCTGGAGAAAGAACACTGGACTAAATTCTACAGCTGTTCATGGCAAAAGCCACCAGGAGACCAGAAGTAGAACAGAACCCTCTCAACAGATCAAAGACATGTACTCCATACTTCCAACAAAAACTCCTTCTATGAATGGAGAAGATACAATGCTTTCTCCCTAAAGTGGAGAACAAGAGCATATATGCCTACTCTTCATCTGTCCATTAGACTTTGAAACACAGGTCTAAACCGAAATAGTCTGGCAACAAAATGACACAACTAGGATAGGATTGGCACGGCAGAAGCAAAATCTTTACATGTAGGTGAAATGATCATCTACAGAGAAAACACCAAGAAATCTCTAGGAGCCCCCAGAACCTGTACCTGAACCCAGCAGGACCAGAAAACACAAGACACATACAAAAATTCAGGTCTGTGCACACTTGCTATAAATGAAGAACTGGACATTGAAACTTAAAAGTCATGCAGGAGTACAAAGGACCCAGAAAAGCCAAAAACAAAAACAAAAACAGTGTTGGAAGACATTTAGCACCCAATTATAAGACTTCTTCTAAAGCTACAGTAATCAAGGCAGTGTTGGTGTATGGAAAGACATATAGATCATTTGAATAAAACAAAGAATCTAGAAATAGAACCACATACACATGGTCCACTGAGTTTTGAAAGACTATCCAACATCAGCATTTTATAGAATATAAACTCGATACAAGAGCTGAGGAAGAGATAGTGTCTTCAGCAAATGGCACTAGAACACCTGGTATCCATACATAAAAAATTAACCTCAACCCTTTTTTTCCATACATGAAAATAACTTGAAGGGATCTATGAACCTAAATAAGAAAGCCTAAAAGTATGAAACTTTAAGAAGAAATTATTAGGGAAAATATTTATGAATTCAGGGTAGGCAAGAACTACCTAGGATACAAAAAACATGATGTATAGAAGAAAAAAAATTGATAAATGAGATTCCATCAAAATTTAGAACTTTAAATGACATCATTAAAATGAAAAGTAGTCCTTAAACAGACCATATTTACAATACATATAACCTATGAGCAGAATATATAAAGAATACTTAGAGCTCATTAATAGACAACCCAATTAAAATGTAGACATAAGATGATAAATAGCCAGTATAACACAAGAAATGGTGTGCAATTCTAGAATCAGAAAAATACTAATCAGTACAATAATAAGATTGAATTATACACTCATTAGGGAGATGAAGTTAAAAGCTTTAAAAGCCTTGTCATGACTTTTTCTTTTTGTTGGATTCTCCCCCTTTGCATTTAATTTGTCATGCCCAATGGATTCATTCTGCTGGGTTTCCTGGGATTGTGATCCTCCTTGTCTTTTCCTAGGGTATTGTCTACAATTTTTTGGAGTGCCAGTTTGGTATTCATGAAGTTCCTGAGGTGCTCTTTGTCATGAAAATATCTTATTTCTCCATCAATTTTGAAAGATAGTTTTGCAGTGCACATCAATCTGGGTTGGAGGCTGTTTTCCTTTAGGGCTTGAAATACATCACTCCAAGCTTTTCTTGCCTTGAGGGTTTGCATTGAGAAGTCTGCTGTGATTCTGATGGGCTTTCCTTTGTATGTGCTTTGTTTCTTTTCTCTCACTGCTTGTAGAATTTTATTCTTCTGTTGGATTTCTGGAATCCTAACTATTACATGCCTATGTGTAGATTTTTTTTGATCAAAGCTATTTGGAGTCCTATATGCCTCACTTATCTGTAGGTCAAGTTCTTTTCCCCTGCTTGGGAAGGTTTCTGCCATCACTTCTGTGAAGAGTTTTTTTATGTCATCTGCACTCTCTCCTCTTTCTTCATTGACTCCAATCATTCTCATGTTATTCTTCTTTGCATCCTCTAGCAGCTGCTGGATTGATTTCTCATGGTCCCTTCCAATTTTAAAGCAATTTTTCTTTTCCTGGTCACTAATTGCAATCTTGTCTTCTATATGTGAAATTCTATCCTCACATTGGTTCATTCTGCTGCGCAGACTTTCGATGGAGTTTTTAATCTCTTGGAAATCTGTTTGTATCTGTTTTATGGATTCCATTTGTTTCCTATGTTGGGATTCCATCATATTCCTCAGATCCTCTATTTTTTTTAATCTGTGTCCTCTCTAGATTTATTAATCATGTCTTGCACCATGAGCAAAATCTTTGCTGTTATCTGAGTAATTATTTCTGATTTCATTTTTCCCAGATCCTCTTTTGTTGCCAGTTCAGAGAGTCTAGGTGATTGAGTATCAGAGTGTTCCATCTCATTTCCCTTTGGGGTTGCTTTATGTGATCTGGAAGTCTGTTTTTGAGGTTTGTTTATGTGTCTTCTCATTTCCACGGGGGCGGCGGGGGAGGTTGCTTCTGGGGCCCATGCGGCTCACCTTCTCTGCCCTAGGAGCTTGGGATGGCAGCAGGGGAGCTTCCTTCTGGGTGCTGGGACCAGCTCAGCTTCTCTGCCCTAGGAGCTTGGTATGGTGTGTTGGGGGGGGGGAGCTTCCTTCCGGGTGCTGGGACTGGCTGAGCTTCACTGCCCTAGGAGCCTGGTATAAAGGCGAGGAGCTTCCTTCCGGGTGCTGGGACTGGCTGAGCTTCACTGCCCTAGGAATAAATCTTTTCAGCTTTGTGAGTCAGAAAATCTCAGGAGCAACTACCCAGCTCTGCTAGTGTAATGTAAGAACAGCTGTAAACTATACTTAAACCAACAGGCATGACTGTGCTTCCATGAAACTTGATTTGCAGTAATAGGCATGTGGATCAGATGTGGCCCATGAGCCATAGTGTGCCAATCCCTGCTTAGAGACATCCTAGTGAACTCCGATTTTGACCTCAGGTGACTTGAACAATGATCACACTTCTGAGCTGAGAAGAAAAGTTAGAAGGTGGAGATATTCAACATAATGCCAGCAGTTTCCTTTGACCCATGCTGAATTTGCAGACTAAGACAGAAAAGGGCTAAGAGGGTCAAGGGATCAGGGGTTTGACCATAAAGAAGACTATGGAGATAGCAAGAAGAGTACATTTCATGGAGGTGTTGGAAAAACAGGATAAAAAGTGTGGCTATTCAGAGTGTTTTGCACGTCCGAGCCTACAAAGGACTCAGTTATTGCTTTATGCATTTTGTTGTTGCTTTTCAAGTAGTGGGTGGAAGGTGGGAGGAACTGTATCAGAATTATTGTATTTAAATGCAAATTTGACTTTATTGTGGACAATAAAACCTACTGATAGTACATCAAGAACAAGACATTGGAGAAAAACCATTTTTTAGAAAGAAGGATATTCCATGTTGGAAATTGTAATGCCAAAAATGAACAGTGAAGGGTGGGAATGAAGCAGTTGGGAGGTCAGAGTGAAATGGTCATCATATTATTCTTCCCCATCTTCGCCTCTGCTGAGGAATGTCAACAGTGTAAAACCGAGCCAGTAACAGACTACAGAGGAATTTAGACTTGTCTCCAGTTCTTGGAAAACAGAATGCAATTTGCAGTGTATCATTTTAACTACCCTTGTCATTAACAGTGTGATAAAAAACAAAAACTCTACAGCTCCTTAATAGTTTTGGAGAATTGCAAACCAAGAATTCTCTATCTTTAATATAAATTTCTATACTAGGAAAAAATGGCTAAAACAAGCAATCCCTCGAATAGCACTAATACATATAAATCAAACATATTTTTTAGGTACTGAGCATTTAGTTAAGAGCTAAATGTACTGAAGGACTGAAAAATGCAATTTAATGGGGAAACGTTTTATATATTTGTCTTACGAGAGTCAATAATATATAAATCATGCATCCATTCAAGTTAATATAGCTGTTTCAAAAAGAGGCAGAGAGAGAGAGAGAGAGACTATTAGATAATTAGGTATCTAGCCACCAAATTTTGTTGCAGTTCAATTCCCAGCACCGGGATAAGGTGCAGCCATGCACATAGGTGCTCACCCAAACCTTTCCCTTAAGTCAGGTTTGTGCCTTCTTCCTGCTGTGTCACTCTTTTCCACTAAATGGAAAAGGTCGCCCTAGTGGCCACCATTCCATCTAGTATTTGAGACTGACCTTGACATGTTGAAAACTAAAAAGCCACAGAAATCCTGGGTTCCCAGCTGAACGCTTGAAACAGAGCTGCCCTCCGACCTGGACTACACATGTTGAGCCATGATCCAGAGAAGCAAATGTGATTATGCTTTAAGCCATTGAAGCCTCTTATAGAGTCTCAGTCAACTCTAATTTATATTTACATTATAATATTAAAAGTATATTATATGAGATATATATCTTTAAATGCATTGAAAATGTTTGCAAGGACATTTGACAAATTGTTCTGAATGGTTATTTCTGGGGAAGCAACATGGCAAATAGGGCTGAATTTTATTGGATGTATTCAAAGAGTAACTGACCAGAATCCCCTCCCTAATCCAGAGACTATTCCAGACAGGAACCAGGTGTGTCACCTGGATGCTCAGAAACAGCACCCTGAATCTGTTGAGAGAGACATGGTACAAAGAGAACTTATTCATGGTGGCAACAGTGGCATTGAGAGTCCAGCAGGAGTGGTGGCAAGTGTCCACAGGTGCAGTTTCCTCACCTTCCTATTCCTTGATGTGACTGTGCTCCCAGTTGCCAATGGCATAGGTTACAGAAAAAGTAGTAGATTCTTGGGGGTATCTGGGTCCCGGACAAGTCGGCAAAGGGCTGTCTCAGCTGTGGAGTCCAGATTTTATAGCAAAAAGTATTATACGACAAAGAAATGGGGCAAAGATGTACACAAATATAGCAAGACCTGGCCTCTACAATTGAACAGAAAAATATTTCATAAAAATCATACCAAACTGACAGAAGAGGCTGTATAAGATTTCCCATAGAAAACTTAAAGTAATTTCTGCAATTAAATCTGAGTTCTCAGCCTGAGGACACAGACCTTTAAGGTTGGATTACTTTTGCTACAGACGGAGTGACATCCTGCACACTGTGGAATATTTACCAGCATACCTGGGATCTATCCATGACCTGCCAGTAGCACAGTCATCTCCTCCATTGTGACAACGAAAAATGTCTCCAAGAATTGCCAGATGCCCTCTGGGGGAAAGCCCTTCCCTCTCACGCAAGTCAAGGACCATTGCACTAAATGAACTAATAAAAACCACTGTCTTCTCCCTGACATGTTTTCTGTTAAAATCCCACAGAATAGTCAGGCCTTTGGGGACACAGCAGAGCCCTGGCTCTGCTGGTTAATATGCCTGGACAGGCTTTACAAACTTGTGGCTGACACAAGCTGGAGCATTACAGTAATTAATGGGGATTATAGAAGCAGGATTCAGAAGGTCATGGCAAATGGGCTTAATAAATAAGACTCTATTTGAAAAGGATAAATGTAAGCTTATTCACTTGAATCCAGACCACCGATAGCAAACTGTAGGATGAAAGGGTAGCAATTTCACATCTGCAAGTGTGGAAATTTCTGCAAGAAAAACTACGCCACCACTGCCAAAAAGAGCAAGTACTTTTTGAAGACATTTCATGCAGACTGGCAGCAATTAACTAAGTTGGCTGATAGTGGGCTCACATGTGGAAGATGGTCACCAGGCTTTAAGGGTCTTGGACAAATATCTAGAAGCCTCATAGCCCAAAGTACTAAAAGGCAAGACTCCTACTCTGATTACAGAGAGATTTTTTGAAGTTAACTTACCACTGTCTGTGCACTCAGGGGACTTAGGCCAAAAAGGTAGAATCCAGGGTAAATCAAAGGCCTATATTAGAGTCTATTTTTATTTTCATGATTATCTTTGCACATCTAAAGAAATGACTTAGATGTCTGGAAGTTAATGATCCATAAAAGAGTCCATCATTCTTGTATGATGACTAAAAAGTAGACAAATTTGACAGAGAAGAGATTTGAGAATACAGATATTACAACTAGTTTAATAATTTCAACTTATTTAGAAAACATTGGAATAAAAGTATGCAAAACAATGTAGATAATTCAGACAGCTTCAGAATCTATATATGCATTGTGTTTGTTCAATAATATTTAAGCCACGTAAGGATTCAATGACATCATATCACACTAAGTGAATAAGCATCTCAAGCAAGGAGAATAGAGGCAAAAGGCAAGGAATTCAGCCATCATGGAGCACAGGCTAGCACAGGTAGGTGCTCCTGAAAAAGCCTGCCCTTTAGACAGCAGTCCCGGTGGTAGAGGCTTCTTGCCCCCTGCCAGTGAGTTCTCAGCCTCTGCCTGCCCTGGCCTTCGTTGTTGGCAAAGACACAGCTCCCACCAGGGACAAAAATGCCAGATACTA
Source organism: Heterocephalus glaber (assembly GCF_053883595.1). NCBI lineage: Eukaryota > Metazoa > Chordata > Mammalia > Rodentia > Bathyergidae > Heterocephalus > Heterocephalus glaber. The sequence goes on along the minus strand of NW_028258369.1, from coordinate 19,295,543 downwards.
ACCCTTACTGTCCTAGACCTACTGCAGTATGGATATGGCCACATCGCCCAGTTCTGACAAATGAGACCTGAGGGTAAATCTGCGAGGAGACTTTGGGGGAAAGTTTTCTTTCAAAATAACAAAGTGCAAATGCCTCCCCCTTCTTCCCGGTCTGCATAGAGAATCCGACAGTGCCACAGACACCTATCAATATGAGACATCCTCAATCCAGGCCAGAGAGATGAACCTCATCTGGATCCTTAGTGTAGTTGTGCCTCTGAGCTAACCTGAAATTGTGCTCCAGACTTATGCCCGTGATGTGGGGACTCTCAAGTGGCCCCAAGGATCTTCTCCCAGTATTTGCGGTCTTGGGCTGGTCTGCTTCTAACAAATAAATGCAGAAATCTGATGGGGCATCACTTCTGGGATTGTAATTATTTATTGCCTTGTTAGCTCACTCTGCTATTGCCTCCCCAGCCTGCATTCTTTGATAAAGTGAGCAGCCATGCTGGAGGGGCCCATGTGGCAAGAAACTGAGGGTAACCTGCAGTCAGCTGCCAGTGGGGAACGGAGGCTCTCAGTCAAACATCTTCTCAGTAACTGAATCTCACCAGTAACCAAAGTGAGCTCATAAATAGGTCCTTCTTTGACCAGTTGAGTCTTCAGATAAGACCCAGATCAGGCTATCCCCTTAACTGCAGCCTCATGTAGAGCTGGAGCAGAGGAATCAGCTAAGTTGTGTCTGAACTTCTCACCATAGAAACTCTGAGATGAAAAGCCAGTATAGTTCTAAGGCAAAAAGTTAGTGATAATTTGTTACATAGTGATGATAGTTAACTGTGGCAATGCCTGTGTGAGATAAAAATGTTCACACTGCTTATATGACATTTAGTTATATATTCTGTTTCATGCATTCCACAGTAGCCTTGCTGATGTACAGGGAGCTCTCTTATGCAGATATCTTTCTGTGATCATAATATTTCATTCGCAGAATGATGAGCTACTGCTTATAACAAGATTTATTATCTTGTATATCTGCTATTATAAGACTCAAAAAAAGGCTTTACTCTGCTAACTTTATATTCAAACGAAGAAGAGAGATTCACAGAATTTTCATGTGCTCCTCATTAACATTGACATTTGAGGATGATTCATTTCAGTTAAATGCATTCTAATTATCTTGAACCAGCAAAAAAGAATTATTGTACTTATTAATAACATTTTTACAATATCCTTATGTAAACAGACATTTTCTACATTTGATTTTCTTATTAAAATCAAAGCGTGAAGATGGATCCAAGTCTTCATTTTTCTGCCATAAATCCATCATTGGATTTTAGTGAAGCCAAATGAGCTGTCAAATTAAATTATTATTGCTAATGTGAATGTACTGATATATCTATGTATGTATACACACATATATGTGTGTTTGTTTTGATTAATAAATTTGCAGCAGGTGGTTTCAGTGTAGAAAATATCACAATGATTCATTATATGTCTAATAAATAAATCCGTCTGCCATTTATTTGAGAGCATCCCTGAGCTGTTCATTTTGAAGAAGTTCTATCACACTTTGGCTCTACAAATTTGGAACGACTTTCTTTGGGTGCCCATATTTGAAAACTTGCTTCTTTTCTCTGCCATGGGTACATATGTTATCAATTTAAAGATCACCAAACCTTCTTCCTTCTACTTTGACTTCAGCTGCTCTGGAGGAGAAGGATTTAACTTTTTGGGGTTCCCCAAGCTCCACAAAAGTAAATTTCTTACAGGCCAAGAAGCCAGTGTTTTAATTCACATCACCAGAAACATAACTCTAATTAATACATCCAACCATGTTTATGTGATACTAATAAAGATCTGCTTGGAATATATAGATAAGAACAATAAACCTAAGAAATTTATTCATAATTTAATATTTGACTGTATTTCAGTAAGGTTAGAGTAAGTCAGCATTGGAGTCTGTTGTGGATTCAGTGCTCCCCTCAAATCATATGTTAAACGTGCTCGCTTAGGCAGCAAATATACTAAAATTGGAACAATTCATATGTTAAACCCTGAACTCTCAGTGCAATAACCTTTGGGGGAACTGTTGAAGGTAATTAGGTTAAGGAGAGGTCATGCAATTAGTACCCTTAGAAGAAGAGAGACCAGAGCATACTACAGAACTGTAAGAAATAAAATTCTCTTGTTTAATCCACCCACTCAGCAGCATTTTGTTATAGCAGCCTGAGATGGCAAAGATAGTGTTTATGAGAATTTTTCCTCTTAATTGGTCACAGTTTGAATTATAAAGCTCTGGAAAGATGGTTCTCAGCCTTCTGGTATTTTTTTACTTTAACATATAAAACAATGATGCTCACATGCATGATGACCTCCTGAGAGGATACAATCCCCAAAGCCATACATAATTAGCTCCAACTTCTTTGTCTTCTAATCAAAGAAGCATATAAGGATAGGTCAGTATCTCATTATTGTTGATGCAACCTAGGATTTGCTTGAATTTAAATATGCAAATTATATTGTATCATAATTTAAGACATCCACATTGACACATATCAACCTATTTCACTTGTTTTCATTAAATAATTAATTTACCTATTCTCATACAGGTAATATCTTTCCAATTTTTTCCATCACTATGAATGCTGCAATTAATATTGTCACAAAAGAATATGAAGATTTCCCTAGAGCAATGATGATGAACCTTTGAGAGCTTTCAATGATAACAAAGAGCCAGCTGCAGCGTGCATGCCATAGGTTCACCATCACTGCCCTAGAGTATCTAGTCATCCTTCATTATTGGTAGGGGATTGGTTCCAGAACTTCTCCCAGCAGATACCAAAATTTGTTGATGATAAAGTCTCTAACCCAAAATAGCACATTATTTGCAAAAAATCTAGACATATCTTCCCAGATACTTAAAATCATCTCAAGATTATTTATAATACCTGATGCTGTGCCCATAATTGTTATATTATTGGGGGAATGACAAAAAAGTCTACACACATTCAGTACAGACACGATTGTTTTTTGAATATTCAGTCTGTGTTTGGTTAAATCTACAGATGTGGCACCAGCACATATGTAGAGCTGATTGTGTATTTAGAAATGAAGCTGATAATTCAAGATCCTGATATTTCTTCAATTTTACCAGACATCACTATATTATTCAACATAGAGGTGGTAGCAATTTACATACTTACATACAGTGGATAAGAATTTCATTTATATATGTAGAATTATTATTATTCTATATGTTCACATACTGCCAAAATGTAACTGTGTTTCTGCTGGATGATTAAAGAGAAGGAATAACTTCTACTTACTTATAAACTCACTTCTACCTCATTCCATTCTGATCCACTGTGTGTTCAGTCTCACCCCTTGAGCTCAGTCCCACAGGGAAGGGCAGTGCAGGAAACTCCTAAGTCCTAATTTAAGATCTGTAGGTAGTGTCCCTGCTACAAATCTTTTTTCTCCTTCTCCCTCTCCCTCTCCCCCTCCCCTCCCCCCCCTCCTCCTTTTTCTTACCAGGAATCGAACTCAGGGCCTCATGCTTGCCAGGCAGGCGCTGCGCCACTGAGCTAAATCCCTGCCCCCTGCTACAAATCTTTTTTTTTAATTTTAATTTATTAATTGCTTCCTTACAATCTTGATCTACAGTTTTACACGCATTGAAAGTGTGGTGCTGTTGAATGTTTAACAATTAGCTCCGATGTGTGCATTCTTTTTTTTTTGGTACCAGGGATCGAACTCGGGTCCTTGAGCTTGCGTAGCAGGTGGCGAAACCACTGAGCTAAATCCCTGGCCCCCTGCTACAAATCTTAAGCCACTCATTTCACCACTCTGAACTCCTATTTCATCATAATCAAAGTGGGGCAACACTTACCTCCCTGAGTAAACAGTAAAGAGTAAACCAAAGTTTGATTGTAGTAAAGCATTTGGAGGGAGGAGTTATTTTTTAAAGGACAAAATACAGCACTCTGGGAAGCTAAGACAGGATGGTCACAAGTTTGAGCACAGCCTGGACAACTTAGTGAGATATATATATATATATATATATATATATATATATATATATACATACACACACACACATATATATCAGTGCAAAGGTACTGGGTTCATTCCCCAGTACCACAAAAAGAAGGAGAAAATGACTTCTCAGGTCTCAAAGTCTATTCTTTTTGAGACAGCATCTCACTATGTACTTCAGGCTGGACTTGAAATCACTATGTAGCCCAGGACAGCCTCAAACTCATGGTAATCCTCTTGCCTCAGCCACCCAAGTGCTGGAATTACAGACGAGCACCACCATGCCTGGCTCAAAGGCTATTTTTGTTGTTGAAATAAAGCAATTATATAAAGAAAGATAACCTCACCCCAGTTAGTCTTGTCCAAGTTTTGAAACCATTGGGTGAAAGAGAAATCTCTGGAAGCATTTTAGCATAAACAAACTACACAGGGTCAGTGTCTCTACAACTTTATCTAAAGATTTTAAGAACCAGGGCACCCATCAACTGAGTAATATCTAGGAAAAGACTTCTCCCTTTGCTGGTTCAGTCACTCAAATAACATCCCTGAGTGAGATATTTCTGTTGTAATATTTTTTGGCTGTGTCTACAGAATGCCAAAACAAGAGAAAACTAAAGCACACAGGCAAACCAGGTACTTGGCACTTTGAAAATTAGTTGTTTTATTGATTTAGTCTTTTCTTCTCCTAATGCATTGAGTCAAATTGACTTTTGCATGTAGAAATAACTTTAGTGTTTATAGTTGAATTTCAGATCATTTGTCTTTGGTCAGTCATACATTTGATGTGAAGATTTTCGAGAAGATTACATTTATGAAAATGTTTTCCCAGATTTAGCAAGAAGAGTTTTTCTTCCTTCTAAGCATATAGATTTTTTTCTATTAAATTTATTTATCTTCAAAACAGTAATCATGTGCTCCTCTTTTCCTTTCACAAGCAAAATGATGTTTCCTCCTTCTCCCTCTTGAGGTCTTGACAGGGACTTGCAGTGTCCACAGATCCTCTGAATCCCCCACCCAGTAATTCTTCTACAGACAGCAAACTCAACTTTTAGGTGTTCATAAAATGACTTGTTTTCTCACATTTCCTTGATACCCTGGGCTTCAGGTTCCCTGACCTCTGGTTCCCAGTGTTAATGTTCCAGTTTTTCATCCATCTTATCCTTGCCTCCTGAAGGGACTCTGATCTCACCTTCTCCCAGGTACTGCTGAGTACAGATGGGAAGAGGAAGAACCAGCTTGGGGCTTTGCCCCTGGACAAGGGCCATCTTTACATTCGGAGGCATCTGGATTTGCCAAATGTGACCTCAGCTGGAAACTATCGGGAGGCATGAAGACTTACAAAGCTATATTCTGGGGTTTTATGAGTGTATATACCAGCTTTCTTCTCAAAGACAGATTCAGATACCTAAGTTCATGTGAGTTGTTCTGTGTATTTGGTTAATTTTCTTATTGGAAGACTATTGTTGTTTTCCAACAAAGCCTTTAGCATTGAGGGATATCTCAAAAAGGGTAAAAATTGCCTAGTCATATGTAGAAAATTCTGTGTGTGATTTTACAAAACGAAAGCACTTTAATGGGCACTGAGTCACATGGCCCACCTTTTTTCCTGCATATTCAGTTAATAAATATTTATGGTCCCCTGCTTTCTTTGGAAGGCACTAAGATACTCCATCATATACGTGTTTCATCCATGACTTGCTTACTACACTGTACTCCACTAAGAATAAAATAATAAAATCCTGTAACTTAAGATTCAGAAGCAAAGAGAGGCACTTTTTACAAAATGAAGTTACTAATGCAGACAAGTCTCCAAGTGCAACAGTTTGACTTCTTTTTTTTTTTAACTTTTCCACTGTCCAAAAGCAATATGGCATTCAGTAGAAACTATATTTCAGATTTTGAATTTTAATCTTTTCCCAGGCTAGCAATATATGGTCAGAGCCTCTCTCAAGATTCTGAGCAGTGAGAGTCAGCTGCAGCTCCCAGTAAACCCTATGATCACCAAAAGAAGCAATCAATTCTACACAGTGCATTGTGTTGCTAAGTATATTAAATACATGTTCCACTTAAGATGTGTTCAACTTCCAATAGGTTTGCTGGGATGTGAACCCACTGTAAATTCAGGAGCATCTGTATACTATGTAGAGAGATCACATCAAATAATTAAGTCTTCTTTTGAGGCGGGGTTACAGAACCTCAAGTTAAACTCAACATGTGATCATCATGACAACCCTATCTTTTAGGCCCCAATTCTAATGTATATGAAGAATTTAGTGGGAATATGAACATTAATAACATAACATGATACATGAAATGCCCATGGGAACAGCTGAAAAGAGCAGACAAGGTTGGCACGGTTGTTACAGTCCCTTGAAACTCTAATACAGTGGTCAGTAAGTAGGTTGGCTCTCTAAAGCACTTGAATAGTTAAAATGTTTGGTTTTGAAGGCCATACAGTCACTTTCACAACAGCTTAACTCTGCCTTCACCACAGGAAAACAGACATAGTAGATAAGTTTGTGTTCCCATAACTCTTAACTTTAAAAAAATAAGACTTTGGGCCATGGGGCCAAAGTATGCCAATTCTTACTCTATTACATTGTCAGTGAGAGTGTAAATTGGTACAAGCAAGTTGGAAAACTAAGTCTGAGTCGTGTGTGTATGTTTGTGTGTACACTAAGCTTCAAACATTCCATTTCTAGGTATATGCACATGGCAAAACATACATATGTTCACAAATACACATGCACAAGAATGTACGCAGGTATGACCTGTAATAATCCCAAACTGGAAAGATTTCAAATATTCATCAGTACTAGAATAATGGAATACTATCTAGCCATGAAAATGAATGACTTACAGCTACATGTAACAAAGTAGATTAATCTCACAAAATAATGTGAGAGCAAGACACAAAATTGTATATAATGTGTGATTATATTTACAAAAAGTACATAACTAATCTATGTGGGCAGAAGTTGGGACAGTGGTTAGCTTGGCATAGGGGTAGATGACTGCTACAAAAGGAGGCCAGAGGCTTCAGTGGTTCTGTTCCGGTGATGCTCTAGTCCCTAATGTAAGACTGGTTACATGGATTAATCCACAGTGAACATTACAGTTTGTATGGTTTTCTACATGTATTTCATATGTCAGTAACAGTTTTACAAATAAAATTCAAGAAGACTTATTCAATAACCCACACAGTTCAAATCCCATTTCCTCACTGGACTTTTCCCTGATGCCGTGAAACAAAATTAATCACTTCTCCCTCAGAGCTCCCATTAGTACTTCGCCCACTAATTCATGCTTACTTATATGCTATATTGCCAGGTTTATACAGGTGCAGCTTGAGGACAGGGATCATGTGTCAATCACCTTTGTGTGCCCAATGCCTAACACGTTGCCTGATTCAAAGGAAATCAGAAAAATGCTATTGAATGAGTTCAAAGACTTCAAATGCTCATCAAAAATGCCACTGTGAGTTGATTACTGTTTAGCCTTCACCAAAGATTCACTAGAGTCGACTGATAATCCAGGGAAAGATTCCCAGACTCTGTCTCATCTTCGGAGACACTATTGATTATTTATTTGACCACAAGCAAGGACAATATCCAAATCTGTGTCTTTTACAAAGCCACAGTGAAAAATTTACCTATTTTCTTATACAATGTTCCATATATAAAGCCCTTTGAGATATACTTCTCTTTGAATTCAATTGCAGGGGGAAAAAAACGGTTAGGAAATTCAGAACTGAGTCAAATGTTCAATGCTAATGATTAGGTCATTTTAGGACTCATGATATTTGTTTCTGATACATATATTTAGTTCCAGCTCTACTTTTATTTGTAATTGTTTTTGTTATGTTACTTTGTTAAGACTCCTTAGAAAGCAAGTAGAATATGTATTTTAAATCATGATTTTGTGATCACAGTACTATTGAAATTTAGGGTGAGGTAGTTCATTGTTATGGGGCTGCCTTACATACTGTAGAATATTTCGCAGAATCCTACCCATTAGATGCTAGTAGAACACCTCCCCCCAACACACACACAGCTAACATAACCTAGTCCCCTGGTGAGCAAAATAACCTCTATGAAGAACCAATCTTAAATACATAAATACATATTCTGGAACTCTTTCAAGTCCTCCTAGCTAAACATGCTTACCTAATATGTAGCTATTACAGATGATCCAATGGAAAGTATTGATTAAAACCAGAACTTTACCTTCACCTATATTGAGTGCAAATAAGTAGGTCATTAGCCAAATGAATCAACACACACAGAGACTTACTGAGACTACAGAGAGACAGAGTAGAGGCCCAGACATGGAAGGTGATTTCATGACTTCATGCCTTTCCGACATGTAGACATACAGGGAAAAATCTAAACAGAAATGGCAAACAGCTACCAGAAATGTTAGAAAGATATTTCAATGCCATACTGAGTGCATCCTAATGGAAAGAGTAAACATAACATTTAAAGGGTACTTCTTTGTGCATTTCCCCTCTATAGCTCTGATAAATGAAGTCACCTAAAAGGAGTATGCTTTTAGGGGAATAGCAAATGACTAAGAGGTCTGAATGGTTTTTACTGAACAAATGTGGAAGCTTCACTGAATTTTTCTCAGCAAGGAATAACATGAGGGGAGGAGTGACGGAGCCCAAACTAGGCAAGTAAGAAGCCAGTGGTACATAAAACCATCACCGTCAATGTGGCAGCCTCAGGCAGACTGCATGGCCCTTGTTTCCTACATGAGTAAGTCAAACATTTAAATGCACAGTCATGAACTTGAAGACTTGTGCTATTAATGAGTGTTAGAACACAGAAGAGCTTAAGTAGCAGTTACAGTAATTCTACGAGACCTATGATATCCAAATCCAATGCCTCCTCCTCTCTGAAGTCTTCCTTAGCCCAGCTCTCAGTCAGAAGAATCTGGGTCCTCTCTTTAACCTGTCTCCTTTGCTCTTTTCTCAGTGTCATCTGTGTAGCCTGTTACTCCCTACTCTAGAATATAGTGTCTTGATCATTTTTGTTTCTCCACAGTTTCTAATCAAGCACAGAGCCTTGTCAGGCTCAAAAATGTTTGTTTAACTGAGCTTGATCTATTAATATACTCCTGAATTCCTACTGTTTATGCTAGAGAGAAAGTTGAATAGTAAAAGCCTGGTCCTAAAGGGTAGAGGAGTTCCTGAAAAATATCTGGAGGTTTTTGACTCGGTGTCCCTCTAAAAGGAACGTGCGTGTTTGTGCTCGGGCAGAAGGAACTCTTTGCAGCATGGATGTTTTACCTACTCTTTCCACACTGTGAACATAAAGTGGTATGCGGCATGAGCATGACATTGTAAATGTAAAGTGGCAAGCAGCATGAGTACGACAGCACAGCTTTGACAGAAGCTCCTGTAGGGCACGTTTGAGTGGGGTTACACATCTCACTTTCCAAGGGTCTGAAATAGAGGGTGTCTGTGCAGGTGGAAGGGATAATTTTTTCTGGGACCTCCATAATTTTGCTGCACTGAAGTTTGCATCTATGTATTTACAAAAAGAAGTGTGATTATTTTCAGTACACACTGTCATTTACACAAATTCTCAACCCTGGTGAGTACATGTGAGTTAGGGATTTCACCACTATTTTGTAGGTAAGAAACTGAGGCTCACAAAGGTTGAGGGACTTTTTCCATGTCATTCGGTCAGTTAATGACAAAGCCGGCCATCCGAATCTCAGTCTGGGGCAGTGAGTCTCAACTAGAGCAACCCTCCCACCCCACCCCACCCCCACTGGACATGCGGCAATGTCTGGAAACTATTTTAGTTGACACAGCTCGGTTGGGGAAATATGAAGTGTCACCAACATCTAGAGGCCAGGGATACTGTAAAATATCCCGTAATGCACAAAGCCACCCTACAACAAGGAGTGTCTGGTTCTGAGTATCAACAGTGCTGAGGTTGAACTACCTGGGTCTAGAACACACAAACACACGATCATTCATACTCAACACATACAGAGTCTCATAATATGAGTGCAGAGTGGACATCTGCACCATTGAAATCACTGGGGGCACAATGCTTTATAACCCTGTGGCCATTGGGCACAGAATCACCCATAAAAGCCACAAACTGGCAACATTTCCTGAGGCTGTGTACCCCTCAGCCAATACCAGCTGCCACACCAGGAAGGGAATGTGGAATGACAGGGGCCTTAACCAATAATTCTCTGAAAGGCCCTCAGGCCAAATTCTTTCACTGGATGGGAGTGGCCACAACAGATGATTTCCCAGTCTTCTGATCTTTGAATATGTAGAGTCATGAATGTGCCATTATACAAATCTCAATGATTTCAAAATTATTTCCTCCCTTGCTCAATGCTCAGCCTTGAGGCAGTATATTAAGCTTCTGGATAATAATACCTCTTTCCATTTTCTCTCATTTTCACTTTCCTTCTTTCTTGAAATATTTGGGGTCATTCCTTCTTTGCCTCCCATTTAAATAAGACCTTTTGTTTTAAATCATAACCAATGAAGCCCAACAGCATTTTCCAATGTGCTTTTAGGATGATAAGAGATCTTTCTTTTCTAGGGAGAAGTCAAAATATCCTTATTGGCAGATGACATGATCCTTTATATAGAGAATCCAAAAAACTCCACTAGAAGACTCTTAGAATTCATAAACCAACTCAGCAAAGTGCCAAGATACAAACCAAACACACAAAAACAAATAGTTATCCTATATGGAAAGAAAGAACCCATTGAATAAGAAATCAGGAAAACAATTCCATTCACAATAGCGTTAAAAAGTTTAAATACCTCAGAATTGACTGAACCAAGGAAGTAAAAGACCTCTATGATGAAAATGGTATTGCTCTGAAAAAAGAGGTTGAAGAAGACATAAGAAAATGGAAAGGCATCCCCTGTTCTTGGATAGGCAGAAATAGCATCATTAAAATGGCCATATTATGAAAAATGATATACAGATTTAATGTTATCCCCATCAAAATACCATCAGTTTTATTTTCACAGAACTAGAAAAAATAATTCCAAAATTTATATGGAACCAGAAGGGACCCAGAATAGCCAAAGCAATCCTGAGGAATCAGTGCAAGGCAGGAGGAATTACAATCCCAGACTTCAAGTTATACTACAAAGACACAATAGTAAAAACAGCATAGTAGTGACACAAAACAGACATACTGACTAAAGGAATAGAATAGAGGATGCAGAAACAACCCCAAGCACTTTCACCTATCTGATTTTTAACAAAAAGGCCAATAATACACTAGATAAAAGATAGTCTCTATAACAAATGGAGCTTGGAAAGCTGGTTATGCATATACAGAAAAATGAATCTTGATTCATATCTCTCATCCTGTACTAAAATCACATCATAATGGATCAAACCTATATATAGAAATGGAAACACCAAATCTACTGAAAGAAAAAAAATGGTAAAACTCTTGATGATATAGGCATAGGCAAAGACTTCCAGAAGAGAACACCAGTTGCACAAGAAATAATACCAAGAATCAACAAATGCTATTATATCAAATTAAAAATCTTCTGCATATCAAAGAAAAACAACAGATTGAAGAGACAACCTACAGAACAAGGAAAGAATATCACCAGCTACACCTCAGAGAACTAATATCTAGACAATATAAAAACTCAAAAAATTTAGACCTCTCAAATAAAAGACCCAATGAAAAAGTGGGCAACCGAAATGAATTTATAAATACATGAAAAAAATGTATTTGGCCAATAAATACATGAAAAAAATGCTCAACATATCTGGCCATTAGAGAAAGGCAAGTCAAAACAACACAGATTCCACCTTACTCCAGTAAGAATGGCTATTATCAAGGATTCAAAAAACAACAAATGCTAGTGAAGTTGTGAGGGGAAAGGAACCCTAAAACATTATTGGTGGAAATGTACAGTAGTATGGCAATCAGTATCAAGGTTTCTCAAAAAACTAAAAGCAGAAGTTCCATTCGATCCAGCTATAGCTCTCCTGGGTATCTTCCTGAAAGAGCCAAAGTCATCATATTCTGGCAATATACTCATGACCATGTTTATAGCAGCACAATTCACAATGGTTAAATCATGAAAGAGGCCTATACACCCATCAACAGATGAATGGATAAAGAAATTGTGGTATTTGTACACAATGTAGTACGATTTGGCCATTAAGGATAAATGAGTAATTTGTAGAAAAATGGATGGATATATTTTTTTTGAGGGGGGGGGGTTGAGACAGGGTCTCACTATGTACTTCAGGCTGGCCTTGAACTCACTATGTAGTCCATGCTTGCCTCAAACTCATGGTGATTCTCCTGCCTCAGCCTCCCAAGTGCTGGGATCACAGGCATGTGCTACTATGCCTGGCTTAAATGGATGGGTCTTGAGACCATAATAGTAAGTGAAAAAATTAGTCACAACAGTTTAAATGTTGCATAGTTTGTATACTATGGGAGACCCAAAATATAAATAATTTAAATAGAAAATAAGAAGCCATGTTAAGAAACAGGGAACTGGCTCTACAGAGACCGGAAGGGGATCTGGGGAACGAGGGAGACTGGACAGTGTGGTGGGGAGTAAAAATGATGAAGGTTTGGGCCGGGGATTTAGCTCAGTGGTTCTGCCGCCTGCCTTGCAAGCCCAAGGTCCCGAGTTCAATCCCTGGTACCAAAAAAAAAAAAAGTTTGCATCATATTTTACAGTGTTTCTTTTAAAATATTTTTATTAGTACACATTTGCAATACATAGTGATTACATTCAGCTTGGGAGTTTGATACCTACATAGATCACACTTTCATTTCCCCCCCCCCACCCCCGGTACTGGGGATCTAACTCAGGACCTTGTGCTTGTGAGGCAGGTGGCGAAACCACTGAGCTAAATCCCAGGCCCTGAAGCAAACATTTTTAAATGAGGGAGAACTGAAAGAATATATAAAGAAAATTCTACCAATAGTTATTCTGGATTGTTATTTTTATTTTTTACCCTTCTTGTGCTGTTTTGTATTTTAAAGCATTAAAAATTAACATGTAAATAAAAGGATATACAGTGCACCGTAATCGTTTACCTGCCTGGCACTCTTCTGGATTATGAGCCTTTGAAAGGAAGACTTTTGCTGTTTATCACTTTTCTTATACAACAAATGATCAAAAAAACTTTAAGAGATCTTTCTTTCGTAGTCCTGGAATAAATGACAATGGAAATCTAGTCCAAATGTTTGTAGCCAGCCGTGAAAGCGGGTCCCTATGAGTTAGAGGCATTGCAGAGGGGTGACTCGGAGAGGAACAGTCCATGTGGGGCAGAAGGCAGGAGGGCAGCAAAGCTGCAAAGTAGTCAGCAATCTCAGCAAAGCTCTTTCTGTCCCTTATATTCTATCCAGGCTCCCCACCTCTAGTGGCGGGGAGCACACCCAGGTTGGGGCAGCCTCAATCCTAGCATCTCACCCTGAGTCAAGCTCAGCATCACATCCTTAATCCCAGCATCGCACACTCTAGATCCAGCCACTTCCAAAAAGCCCCAAAATGACTGCATGAGGCTTTGAGGGGTCATCTAGATAAAAGCTATAACACTTCATGTACAAGTTACTACAGAAACTCAAATGTATCCCCCCTTTTTCTAATTGGGTTTACATGGATGAGAGCATTTTGTAGCTCCCCATGCTTACTTTTATTCTATTTAGGAAACACTGAAATCATGACTGGTGTGCATCAGACACAGTTCTGGGCACTCTACAAAGAAGATGCGATTATTTCCCCTTTGCAGACTAGTGCCAGAGAGATGAGGCAGTGTGCCAAAGTATCATAGCCGGGGGTGGGGCAGGGGTCTAATGGGCCTGGGCTATTGGGCTCCAGGGTGTCCTTTCTCAACCACAATGGAAGGTTTTGCTACTGAACACAGCACAAGGAGTCTTATCATGGCTGTGGCTACAAATACCATCTAGATGAAAAAGAGAAGTACACTTCTTCCTAGGTGACGTACTCAATATTACATTCAGGAAGGTACTTATTAATACACGCCTTCATGTACTTAATCACGAGAATAATGATACATGAGAGGACTGCCATCCTTGTCCTGACCCTTTGGCACCCAAGCTCTTTGTAACTGCCTCTACTGAAGAAAATCTCAGGCTCTTATTGTAGAGTAGATATTGCACCAGAAGACTTGGGGAGACCATCTAATGGATCTTGTAAAGTAGTTCCATTGTTAATAAAGCAGTATTCATTCAACACATAGTTGTGTGTTTGTTTTTTCTGGTACTGGAGATTGAACTCAGGACCTTGTGCCAGGAAGGCACAGCACCACTGAGCTACATCCCTGGCCCCATTCAACACATAGTTCTTGAGCCCCACCTACTTTTTACACAGAATATGTCAAAAATCAAAACCCCATAATTGTTAAATAAAGAAATCATCTAAAGCTCAAGAGAGAAAACTACGGTAATGTTCCCAGATTTAGTAACAAGATGTGGGACACCCAGCTAAATTTGATAAAAACAAATCATTCATTTTTTTACCATAAGCATGTCTTATATGATATTTTGGACATACTGTGCTTATACTGACAAAATTATTCATTATTTATCTGAAATTCAAATTTAACTGGCCATCCTGGGGATGAGGGCAATGGCTGTGGTCTCAGACATGCACGCTTGCCCCAAGCCCCAGCCCTAACCCCACCTCCTCACTCTGTGCCACTAAGATTGCGGGATTACGACTCTGAGTCTGTCTCCCATTTCCTGGTATGATCCACATAGCAGTCAGCTTGGCTGTGGTCCTCCTAGCCCACTGGCCTCACTTCCCTGGAAGACTAGCCTCAGGTATCCTTGGTCCATTGAGGGACTGGAGTCCTTCTGCCATATATTCAACTCTCCCCCCCGGCCCCATTTGGTTTCTCCTGTATGCTTGTGTGTGTCATGGTTCTTAGATCTCTGGTCATCTTTTCCTTTGTTCTTTCAAATCTCAGTCCCCAGCCTTTTCACTACTTCTGATACAACCAGGCATATAATCTATGGTAAGCTTGACACAACTTGGCATTTTATCCTTAAGGTATCTCTATTTACTATTCATTGATTGCCAATACCATGATAACTTTGACACTGGAATTATTAAGGAAAACTTCAATTATATGCAGTTTAAAAAGATGAAAGATTTATATGATCTGAAGAGAAACCAGCGTATTATGCAGTTTAGATTGGGTGGTAAATTATGCTATTGATTCTAACCGGCTACAAGCCAGTAATCTCTTTATGATGTTGATCATAACTTTATGAGAAGATCTTTTGATCAAAATAGCTCAGCCCTACAATACCAGTTAACAGAGTTCATCATATTGTGAGGATTCCTCCAAATTCTTTCTTCATCACTCATCATATATTAATGAGCCCCTCAAACACTCATCATCTTAACCATCTAAAGAAAATAAAATTGGAGACTTTTTTACTTAGGGACAGGAAAGTGTGGGGGTATCCTGGGTTCAAAACTAACATTTATTGGTCCAGTATTTAGCCTATGCAGAAATTATAGAAATAACTTTGAGTTGCACCTCAAATTCTACATACAAATCTAGTTTTGTGGTTTTTTGCAAAACCTCAGAACCATATCACTTCCAAGCGTCGACTAGCTTTTCTTTTCAGATGCAAACACTGATGTCCTGCAAAGCTCAGTGACCCTTCCTGTCTAGCAGGCTGCCATGTGCATTCTCTGACCTACCTAATGTTTTCCTACAGGCAGGTGACTTTTCATTGATTAATTACTTTTTAAATTCAGGTACATGCTTCAAGAAAATGTGGTATTGTTCTGAGAAATGTTCTATCCAGGAATTTGAACTCATTAGTCTAAAATCCAGGTTATTGGAAAAGAAATCCAGAAAGTGAAAAATATTAGAAAAACATTAGACATTTTGTCATGTGATAAAAGTTGCATCAACAAATAGTGAGTAGAAAGAATGTGGTTAAGGCAAGAAAAGCTATGTTAAACAGTTCTTTCTTGGTGACGTGGGTATAGCCATTGTCAGGAAAGGGTCCAGTGGTTTCATAGCCCTCACTTCCAGGAATATATCCCTACATTCAGAACAAGAGGGCCTTTTGGATGTCAAGGAATCTTCAGACACCAAGCAAAGGATATCCACAGACAGCAGTTGACTGTTCAAAATTCTCTCCAGAAAAATATTCTATTGACCTTAACATATTAGATGAAGCCATGGAATGTCTATCAATGACATGAAATGTGTGCTTTCCCATACAAGAGATAGCAAATGAAGCCAAAATTATAAATGGCATTTTCCTGCAAATGACTAATAGTAATAGTCACAGGAAACTGTTCCCTACAGCAAGAATCTAAGGTAGATGATTCCCTCTTTGTTGTCTGGAAGAAAGGTGGAGGAAAAACAAGATGGAGATCATTGCCTCCTCTAATAAGGAACAGGAAAAGGCATTAATGGCCCCTATTCTTCACACCTACATGGTTCCTCTCACTAAAGTGGATATTGCTCTGCCTGTTGGTTTGAATTAAGCCACGTGACTTGCTCTGGCCAACACAACGTTAGCCAAAGTGAAACAACTAGTGCACTTGGGTGGCTGGATTTGCTCTCTTGTCTGTGTGCTATGGTCATGAAAAGCTTCCTCCAGAAAACTGCTACCATTCAGCCTGAACCCAGAATGCACCCACAGGAGAAAAGTTATCCTCCGCCTCTGAGAGAAGCCAAGATTGCCTGCGTCCAAAGCTGAATCAAAGTTCATGGTTAAGTCTACATTGCCTACCCCCAGCCAATCTGAAGACTGCTGAGTGATCACAATGGTCATGTTAAGCCAGGAGGCTGAAAATTATGGCTAGAATGCCAGACCCAGACTCCATGAGGAAGTTATTAATGGGTTTTACATTTTTAAAAATAGAAAACACACTAGATAAATATTTCGTGACACATAAAAATTATGACATTCAAATTGCAGCATCCATAAAGTTTTACTAGAACACAGCCACTTTCATATAAGTATTGCATATATGGCTACTTCAGTCCCACAATTGCAGAACCATGTAGCTGGAACAGAGATAATACAGCCTGCAGAGCAGAAAATATTTACTACCTGGTTCTTTCCAGAAAAAGCCACGGAATTTTGAAGTTCCTTTGTATGCAGTGACATGCAAGTGATTGTCCCTCTACAATAAAGTAGTAAATAATTAGTAGTAAATGCAATACAGGAAATGAACATAATGAACATAACATAAAAAGAGAATATTTAGAGGATCTACTGGTTTCTAAATGGGTTATACAAGCTTCTTATTGTTGCAAATTGAGTAAATTGATTACTTTTTCTGTGTTTCACTGGATGATTTTCTATCCAAATGCAATGACTAAAACACAGAACAGGACAGAGGTATCTATGCAAAGCTTGCAACTCCAGAAGAGATTGACACTTCCTGGCCTTGCATTTGACTTCATATTGGGTGATAACTGCACTCATAGAAGAGATCCAAATGGGTGCATAGAGTTCCTTCCCTAACCCTTGAGAGGACAAGGACCATGCCTTCTACATCCTCTATATTCTCCTCACGTGTCTTGTCTTGTACAGTTCCAAGAAAATAATAGATAGTGATAAACATAGGCTGATTGAAGACATCTCTGTGGAGACAACCTAGTTTGGTGGAAAACACATGGGCTTGAGAATCTAGAGGCCTGTCTTCTATGCTTGATCTTCCAATAAAGTCAGGGATCCACAGGATGCATTGATATTTTGGTCCATTGCATAATATCCTATCTGGTCCACACCATTGAAGGGTTACAGGCATGTGGAGAGGGTAATCGACTCATTCTTCCAGCCAGCTGCTGGATGTGAGGAAGCCAGAGCTCTCAGAGCTCGTCCCCTCAACTCCAAGCAGCCTTGTTCTTTTATCCTCATATGCCACCAACTTACGATTATGTTCTCTAGGTGCCATGTCATGAAAATGATTAGGATATACTTGGAACAATTAAACCAGGATTTAATTTATAAGAAGATTAGTTTTGTCTGACAGCTATTTATTTGTAAAGGGCAAGGAATACACCAGGCTTTTAAAATTAATTCTTCACTAATTGAATATAATAAAAATGGCCTGGAAATATTTCTAGGAATACTATTAATTACCCTGGAGATTAGGATGATTAAAAGTAAGCAATTGAGGTCCAGGGATTTCGCTCAGTGGTTCCACCGCCTGCCTCGCTAGCACAAGGTCATGAGTTCGATCCCCGGTACCAAAAAAAAAAAAGAAGAAAAAAAAGGAAGCAATTGAAGCTTAGTGTTCTCACTTTCCATGCTATATAGTAATTTCTTTTCAGTCTGTGGCAGACTGATTTTATTGATGGCGCCAATTAATAATTTCTCCATATCCACATCCTTTGAAATGGGACTTTACAATTATTCTCATCAAGAGCTGGGTCCATTTCCACATCCTTGAATATGAGCTGGTTCTGTGCCTTGCAAGTGATGATATTTTGGTTTTTAGTCCAGACCTTATGAAGTCAAGAGTGTTTCCATATTCTATCTTCTGGAACCCTGCCTGTACCACGAAAAAATGGAAAGGAACCTAGTTTTCTCAGCTATTAGCATGCTAAGCCGGCCACCTTCAAACTATATGAGAGAGGTAGCCAATATCACAGAGGCAACTCCAGTACTCAAAGCAGAGCCCAGCGGAAACCACAAGAAGCACTCAAATGACTCATAGATAAGGTGACCAATAAAAAATGTTTTTGTTGAAACTCGCGGAGGTTTGGGGTGGTTTGTCACGTATCAATTGCTGATACATAGATACCACATTTCTTTCCACTCTAATGAAAGAGAAAATTATTTTTCTTCATTAATAATATTCAAATATACATTGATCCATGAATTCAACCAAATATTATTAACCGTCCACTCTGAGTCAAGCTCTGACATGGAATCCCAGGATACAGCAGTAAGATCTACTCAGCAGTTGACTGCCTCCCGAATTCTGTCACCAACACTGCACTCTTATCTAGTAGTTTAGGGCCCAGCTGCATTAGAATATTTTATCATGACTGAAAATTCATCATGTTTTAAATCTTAAATCATCATTCCCTTCTCTGGGAATCCCCAGCCAAATACAAACAAATTATCACCCTGACCAATATCAATGAAACACTCACAAGATTCTGTTCTCACCTTTAAAACTACATATCCATAAATCCTTGCATGGAATGGGGGACATGAATCATGCCCAAGGAAGCTGAACCTCAAAGAAGAATATGACTCTTGATAATCTTCAAGGAGGTTATAGTTAAGTAGGAAGGTGCAGCTCTCCAGGCTTGCTATGGTTGACTTACTTGAGACTCTCATTGCTTTACCTTTTAAATGGAGTCACTCCCCAAGATTTTTGTCCTTATGCCATCACTTGCCCAGGTGCTAGCAACTTTTCCCTGAATCTTTGTGATAGGTTCCTAGCTGAGCTCATGATCCAGTGCCTCCCCATGTGACAGAGGCTAAGTATATCAAACTCAGTTCATCTTCTTTATGCACACAGAGCAAAACCACATTCCCCAGCCACCTTGCATCTAGGTGAAACCATGTGACTAATTCTTTCCAAAGGAATGCCAGTGAAAATGATGGGTCACCCCTGGTTCAAGGCAGGTAAGCCCACATGTGCTTTCTCTACAAACGTGCTCTCCTTCCCCTTTCATGCCTAGTTTAGTCTCTATGTATTAAGTATAATGCTTTATATGATGAAAGTTGCCTGAATTCCTGAGTAACTACTTGAAGGAGAACTCCCAGGATTTCTACCTGACCTAAAACGCTTGCTTTGGTTGTTTCATGAGCAAGATAGATTTTAGTAGAGTTAAGTCACTGAGATTTTGTGTTATTTATTAGAGCAATTAGCCTATACCAGAGTTTCATAACTTCAGCACTACTATCACTTTGAACTAGATAATGAATTATGCTGGGAGATTATCCTGTATATCATATAGCAGCATTGTTGACCTCTACTAATAGACACCAGTAGAACTCCATCTCATCCTCAGCTATGACAAAAACCAGTGTATTCCAACAATGCCAAATGTCCCCTTGCTGGTCAAATTGCTTGCATTTGAGACCTGCTAGCCCAGTGGTGGCAAGCCTATGGTATGCATGCCACAATGGGCTGTTTGTATTATTGTAAGTTCTAAAAGATTCACCATCCCCGTGCTCACCTCTTGTGCCTAATACACCTACTCCATTTCTGATCTATCTGGTGTGACTGATTCCTCCTGTCTGGTATACAGAACAATTCTCCATCCCTATCATTGCAAATATATGTCCTATATGTGAATCTCCATATTTTCTTAATTTGACCCTCCCACTCTTTTCCAAAGTTCTTCACAATTACTACCCAGCATATCCATTAACTTTCCTTAATATTGCTCTTTTTCTTTGTTTATGCATTGCACATGCACACACACACATACACACACATGCGCACACACACAAGCGCATGCACACACACATTCCCACCTCTCTGTGTTTGCTCTACTATCCATCTCTATGACGCTTTCAGTCCCAACCTCACTGCTTTCTCCTCTCTGGAAATTCCCATAGCCACAGAGATATCTAATAAGGGGTAAACAATGGTTTTCATCTCACATAAAGAACTGTAACTGACAGCGGCTGCTTGAAGCCCAGTGTTGAAAAGGCAAAGGCTACACACAGCCTCAGCGGCACCATGCTGTGATCAATTAGTAATATTGGCTACAGACCTGAAATAGCACAGTAGTATCCATCCCATCATAGATAATTGCTTCATTTTGTTCTCTGCTAAATTTTCCCAGGCCTATTATAATTTCCTTAAATGGAGGATCCACATTTTGCTCAGAAAATAAAGTATCAGTATTGGTCACTAAGGGTACAGAGAACTTTAGAAATTAGTTCTAAATGTCTTACTAATTCATTAATCAACATGAAAAGCTGCCTCCAGCTGCACTCATCCTCTAGGCTCTGTGTCATGTTAGAGGAAATTATTTTGATTTCTTTATCAGTTTGAGGAACAGCTATATATTGTATACTTACTGGGACATAAAAATGCAGCCCCTCCATTTTTTAAACAATGCTTCTCCTCAACAATCTTGGCCAAATTTCTAAACTTGGCTAAAAAGTATAGGCCATAGAAATTTATAACTTTTAAAATTCCTTGGACATCAGCCTCCTAAATGTTTTACTTTCATTTATTTTTTCTTTAAAAACATATTTTTTATTAAAAGAACCAAATGTGTCATTGTCGTGGGCACAAAATCATCTTGTTTATTACAGTGATTCATACAAATTAGTAATGGAAGAAATCTGTCCTCTACAGGAGCAGTAAACAATCTGCACAAAAAATTCTTGAAAGTTGTGCTGAGCTTTATCTCTAAACCTGATGTGATTTGTGAAAATTTCACTGGTATTTCTATAAACAGAAATGAAGACTAAATTATTGAATGGTGTCAAAAGATCCCTTGAACCTGTGGATCTCCACTCCTCCTCAGAACTGCAGACATAAACATTCCCAGGTTTTATTCTCAATCAGGGACCCTCAACTGCCTTCACAGTCTCAGTTGTTCCTTGGGAGATAATCTTCAATGCCTATCTTCAGACCCCTCTCTAAAACTCCAAATCCATACTACATAACAATAAGAACAACAAAAAAATCATGAAATCTCAGGGGCCAACAACACTAGAACAATAGGCATTGATTCAGTTCATGAATCTGCGGGTAGGCTGGGGCTGACTGATTTAAGCCGGGCTCTGCTGTCCATGTCATTCAACCCCCACCTAAGACGGGTGGCCTAGTTCAGGTGCGTCTTTCTAGGCAGACTCTCAAGAGAATAGACAGACATATGCAAGACCCCCTACGGATTAGGAATGCAACTGGCACACTGTCATTTCTGCCTTATGTGCTGATCAAAGCAAGTCAAAAGAGTTGAAAGTCAAGGAACAAGGAATTATATATTCTACTCTTTTAGTGCATACAGCTCTAAAGGTGTGGATACAGGGATGGTTGAGGAATTAGAGTCAATAACACAATTGGACTTACCAAGTTCTTCTTTCAGTCTTGTCTTATCTTGCTCTTCTCTCTCATGCAATATCATGACTACAATCCACTTCCATAGGTTTAACTGACATGTGCATGAAGATAACAGCCAAATGCATATCTTTAGCCCTTATCTCTCTTCTAAAAGTGTAAGTATGGCCAGACATCATCTTGCAACTATCCCTCCCCCAAATACCTTACCCTAATATTTTCAAATCTGCAACTATCACTATGTAGCTCAAGTACTCCTTATCCGTAACCCAAAACAACTTTTTCTCCTGTCTTCTCAAGTTTCATTAATGAGTACAGAATCTTACTAGTTACCTAAGGTTTTTGAATTATCCTATGAATATTACATCTCTTACAATTGCCTGCTTCTTTCCCATCTCCATTATTGTCTCTTTGACTTCTATCCATGCCACAACATCCCTGTGTTGGAAATTCTAAGTAACCTTGGCCTGTTTCTCTCCAAAGGCAAAAGTAGAACCAGCAAATGAGAAGGTAATTGAAGTTAAATAGATGGAATAACAGCCAGGTCAATCAAGGAGAACTGGAATGGCAGTACAATGGAGATGACTCAGGTTTTAGCATTGGATAGCCTGTGTTCCAAATGGCCACTAACATTTATTAGTTGTGTACTTTGGATAAATTATTTAACTTCTCATGAGTCTCCATTTAATAGAGTATGGAGATAATAACAGAACGCTAGGCTAGCAGGAGAATTTGATGAGTTAATACATGCAAAATACATACAAATTCATAAAATATATAAGTACTCAACAATCGAGGGCACTATCACTCTCATTATTTTACTGAATGAAGTGATGCAGTTATTCACTAGGGCAGAGACTGCTAAGTAGTCAGCAAAATATTATTTTTTTGTTTTCTGAATAATGGATTTGTCTATATTTTTCAGCCTGCTTTGCAGTTAGGTCATTGACTAATTTCTAGCCCAAGGAATAGGAGAGACAAATTGTGTGTTATCGCTTTCTACATTTGGCTTATATAAACCTCTTATGCATGCTCCTCCATACCGTTTACTTGTTCCAGCTGGCGGAAGTGGCGGGATCCTGGTGTGGCCTTGGAAATGATACGTTGTAAAAGGGAAGAATGGCATCAGCTAGTATCCTTGCATGGATTAAAACTGTCTAACCTTCCACACACAACCCCTCCTCCACAACACTGCTTTAGTCTACCTTGAACTACTCTAAACTGTTATGGAAGTAAAAAATTAAATTTCTATTATTTTGAACCACTAGATGCTTTGGTCTATTTGTTACCTTAGCATCAGTGACATTTGGAGCTGGATAATTCTCAGTTGTGAGGGAACTGTCCCGTGCATTGAAGGATATTTGGAAGAAACCCTACCTAACAAATACCACTAGCATATCCCCCATTCCAAGCTGTGGCAACGAAAAATATTCCCAAATACGTTCAGTGTTCCCTAGGGAGGAAAATCATCCTGATTGAGAAGAACCACTGGTCTAGCCCATCCTAACCACATACTTGCCTTCAAAGGTATATTCACAATACTGCATGCATAATCTCTTCCTCTTTCTAGTGGGGAGCGTGAGCAGGAAATCTTGAGATGTTGAAATCTACACATGATCTCAGATCCCTTTCAACTCTGCAGTTGACTCTGGGACTTTTATTGGTGGAAACGATCATAGATACTTATTGTGAATAGATTCTGAAAGATCATTTGGTCCACAAAGAAAATGGGACCAAGAGATTTTACAAGTCATACAGAAATCAGGGCTCCTGGCTCCCAATTTAATTCTGCTGTTACTACCTCATGTTGCTTGGCATAAGACTGAGTGGATACGTTATTTTGTTTAATTATTATACAACTTTCTCCCCAAAGTTCAAGAAAGTGTTCAAAAAAAAGATGCTAGGAAGGAAATAATATAGTGTATACAAAAACATATGTCAATTATTTATTTACAGGGACCAAAATGTAAAGAGGAAAAAATCTGCACAAGAATAATTAATTGATGTCAGGCTATATTTACCCATGTTGTTAGTAACTGCGTGGGCCACTCTGTTGAGAATTGATATTACCCAGGCTCACCAACCTGCTAGCTCTCAAAAGATGGGGCTAATTCTCAAGGCCTTGAGTATCAGAAAAGGAACAAAGAGCTTGTCGTTTCTAGTATTGGTAGCTATAGCAAGCTTCAAAAATATAAAATATCTTCTTAGTCCATATCTTAACATTGTGTTCTCACAGAAGCCAATGATGAGAAGAGAATTTGCATGTAAGTAGTTCAATTGAGAGGAAATTCCAAAAAGCATTGGAAAGGAGCAGAAGTGAGACAGGTATGGCAGAGTGGCAAATTACGAGTGTATCAATGCCACTACTGTGGCCAACTAGGGCTCAATCTTTTTTATTATTATTATTCATTAAGTTTGTCAGTACATTTTAGGTATACAATATGATGACATTCATCACTGGGAATTTGTATCTTTACATGATGTATCTTGGTTCTTATTTTTTCCCCATTCCCCTGCTCTCCCTTCAATCCCTCCACCCCTACCTATTTACAAAGACTTTGCTTCCATTTTTTTCTTGTTGGGGACCTCTGGAAGACTGGGGAGAGCTGAACTCAGTGATCATCCCAAGAGGCAAGGAAGCTGGTTGTGTTAAGTGCTGCCCCCTGGTGTAACTCCCTGCCACTCAGATTATCCCACTCTCCAGTAGGTTAAACACAAGGAGGAGGAAGGGGTGGCAGAGACAGGCTTTGAGTCAAGAATTGCACTGTTTAGTAGCAGAAAGCCTTCAGGCAGATGAGGGCAAAGCACTAGAGCATCTACGATGCTCCCAAATCCAATCATTGAGCCTCCATTCCTCTCTGTGATTGTGTTTCTCCCCAGCTTCGATAGCCTCTTCCTTCAAGTTCATTTCTCCAGCAAGGGAAAGAGAGTCCATTCATTTTGGGTCTATTTATGAAATTTAATGGCACTAAAGCCGAGATTCCCAACCAGTGGGATGTGGCTGTCTGGGATCAGTGCTTCTTAGAATCTCCTCTCAATTAAATTCTTTGCATGCAAATACTCATCTCACTATATGATTCTGGGAGAACTCAATGTTAAGATATGGACTCTAAAGGTCTTTTATATTTTCAAATTCTGCCATAGACACCAATACTAGAAATGAGGAGCTCTCAGTTCCTTCTCTGGTATTCAATGCCCTGAGAATTAGCCCAGCCTTTTGAGAGCTAGCAAATTGGTGAGCCTTGTGGAAGTGAGAGAGAGAATGTCAAATACTACAAGCAAATTCGCAAATCTCTTTCTACACCAGGACTCATTTGTATAATCAATAATTTATCTCAACATATGTATATTTTGCTGTTTGGCATGTGCTATTTGATGCTACTGTGAAAAATCATATACTAATTCATTTTAAAACATAATTTGATTTGCTAATTTTTGTCATTATGTTTTTTAGAGAATAGAACTACTATAATTAATAAATTGAGCCATGAGAGGTTAAAATGGGAGGGGGGGCTCTCTTTAACCAAGTTTGGAAACCACTGATGTACTTATTGGAAAATACCAAAGGAGAATTGATTCTAACAATGTTTGCTCATATGAGAGATGTGTGTGTGTTTATTCTGTAAGCTTTCAAAGCAATATTAAATCCCACATAGAATATACTGAACTATTTATTAAGCTACTTATTCAGTCAGATGCTCTACCAACAGACAACATCTACAGTGCCTTTCTGCAGCCCATTTACAGAAAATATTTGCTACCATTTGAGCATGAAGGGAGAAGAATCCCTTCTAGTGAAGCACAGCTTGTCTAAGGCACATCTTCCCATGCCATTCAGGCACACGCTGATCCTCACCTTTCCTTGCCGGTATTCTGCAAGCAGGGTTGCCTAGAAGGGCCCACCACATTTCCTAATGGAAAATTACAGAAAAGATTGGCTATTCTTTTAATCTATAGAATGTTATCAGTGCAGATTCTTTGAGTGCTTTGAAAAAGCCACAATGAACAATGAAGTTGTGAATTCCTGGACTTCTAGAAAACACACTTCCCTGGCCTACCCAGAATACTGCCACCAGCCAGATCCTCATGCAACAAAGCCCAGATCCTGGACTAATTGTTTTGTGTCCATCTTTGACTAGTGGTCAAACATGCCAGGTTTCCCTAAGCAAAAGCCTCTATTAGGCTTTTGGATTCTCTGTCAGGTCTCTAACACACATATGCATGCATGAACAAACAAGCCAGCAAAAACCCTGAAATTCTCAGTATTTTTCCTAGCCATCTGAGCTTAAGAGTTTAAACTATCAAGAGTTTAAACTGAAGTCAGTCCAGTAATGAAATGGAATGAATATTTAAATCAACATACTATCTCTGGAGTGGTTTGCCTTCTAGACTTTCTATAGAAAAATATTGTCTCTGGAAGAAATGTTGCATAGCCCAAGAAAGACTTGTACATCTGATGTCACACATGCAGTCTGCTTCTGATGTAACACAATCTCTCCATCCTATTTACTTGTACCTTTCTCAGTCTCTCACTCAAAGGAATTCCATCAATTCTTTAGGACAATGTTCAGAATACAGTGAGTGTTTGGTCAATGTCAGCTCTCAGCATTATTAATAGGCACCACCACCTTTAGTTCAAGGTTAGTGGACTCCTAGCTGAACTCTCATGTCCCCGCTAGTTCAGACTTTGTAGGACTAAAGGCAGCCCACATATCAGACTCTAGCAATATTCTCAAATGACCTGTATTGAAAGACCACATTTGAGTTACCTTTTTAATCCACTGCAGCCTCATACTTTTGTAAAATGTAATAAAAATAAAAGAAATTACTAAACAGGGGGAGAAAGACAGATAAAAGGCACCAACCCAGTCATAAAAATTTGATTCAGTAGATACAAAATTATGCTGTCACGTTTTGATAAAAGTTTCTGAGTGCTTCCTCTCACTTGATTTGCTTATCTTCTTGCAGACTTTCAAACACTGCCCAATGGTCAGCACTGGTCCTGCAACTACAGTTTGAATATCACTGATCTAATAATCATTGAATATGCATTTCAGTATTGAAAATGTAGACTCTTGAGCCGAGGATTTACCTCAGTAGCACCACACCTCCCTTGTAAACTAAAGGTCCTGAGTTTGATCCTCGGTACCAGAAAAAAAAAATGAAAGAAAATGTAGACCCTCAAACTGGAAAAAGCTTGGTTTAATCAATATGCTGACATCTGGTGCTTTTGTTAATAAAACAAACAATGAGTATACGAATATAATATATGAGTAATAATAATATATGAAGTTTGAAAATTTAGCTAACAATATTATCCTCAGCAGATTAAGTTGCTAAGTATGTAGTATGCAGGCTAACGTTAAAATATGTATTTTCTTCAGCACACAGAGTGTCAACAGATAAATGTGACTACTCAGGAAATACAACTTACTTTTGTTAAATATGTCTTTATGAATAATACTAGGTATACATAGTGTATAATACTCCTCAAAGAAGGGCAAAATGCACAGAAAGCTAAAAAGCATATGGATCTGTCACTGCAAAAAGTCCCTATGACACCTTCAAGTTTACAAGACCCTGTTACTATCACACTGTGTCACTGGTCTGAATACCTTTCCCACCCCCATCTAGCAAGGGAAATACTGTTGATCTTCTGTGAAGCAGATTGAGAGTTACCTCTGTAGTGCTTTCCCAACATCCCTTCATTTATTCGCCGTTTATATTCACCCACCCAACAAAGGCCTATTGCCTATCCTACCATGTGCCAGACACTGTTCTAGGTGTTGCAGAGAGAGCAGTGAAAAAACCATGAATTATACCTTCTTGGAGCTTTTTTTATGGAGGAAAGGACAGTAAAGAACATTAATAACTATATTCATAATTCAGTGTTTGGTAGGTGAAAATATTTTAAGAAAAAGTAAACCATGGACTCAACTTGCCTACCTCATCTGGACCACAGAACACAGAAAGTGACTTGAAAAGCTACATCCTCAGTTTTCCAAGGATAATGCACAGCTTTTACCATTTTGATATATAAAAAAAGAAGTGAATTCATTATGTACAATGAATGCCTTAGGGAATGAGGTCTTAATTCTTAGAGATAGTGAAATAGAGAGTAATTGAGATGCTGTATTAGATAATGTACTCTGGTGCCTTCTCTAAGAGTTGTACAAGTGATCAGAGATCTAAAACAACCTCTAAAAGCAAGTCATGTACCTGTCTATGGGAAGACCATTGCAGGCGTGAAATAGTAAACACAAACTCCAAAAGAAGCGGTGAACTTGTTGGGTCCAAACAACAGCTGAGGGAGTCCCAAGTGATTGGAAGGGAGTGAGTGAAAAGAAAGTGATGGGAGGTGAGGCCAGCAGGTCAGGATTGTCAGCAGGGAGATGTCCAGGCCAAACCTTATTGCCTACCATGATGTCTATAATTCAGTTAGAGCACAACCGCCCTATTTTTATTCAATTTGCAGTGGGTTAAGAGCAGACTCTATGTGATGCTTGTCTTTGTATTTCAGCACCCAGCACTGTAACATACTGAGGTCTAAATGTGTTTGGTGAATAAGTGAGTGGATGAATGAATGAACGAATGATTCCAAGGATTCCACAAATATCACTTCATTACTTATTTCCCATCCTTTGAGGAGGCAGATCTTGTGTTAGTCCATCAATTTTACATATAAAAGAAATCTAGGACAGCTGACTTCAAATTACTAATATATAGGGCCAGGACATTCTATGTTCATATTTTCTTCTTTGACTCCTGGTTTAGGGCTCTTTGTATACAGCAAGCTTCCAATTATGGTCATAGAATGGACTTCTTAAGAGTCATTGTGAAAAATACTAGTAGATGCAAAGATGAAAATTTAATTTGCTTTTTAGTATGGGGACATGCTGCCCTCTCCTGGCAATGTGAAAAATAATATGAAGCAAAACCAGGTTCTCCAGTTAGCATAAGGGCATCCCTCCATTTCTCTTCCCCATGCCTCAATTTCCTTTCTTTTCTGGATATACTTTTCATTTATACTTGTCATCTTAGCTTAATGACAGGGCATCATTTTGTTACCTATAAAATGCATTTTAAGAGCAGAGCTTCATCAAACACTGAATTCCTTGCATTTGCAATTTGTTGCTTTAAATTTTCTTATAATCCACAGCTACCCCAAACTTTGAGCCTCAGGTCACACTTTCTTTATATTTCCTTCTCATCAAAAATCCAAACAGCTACCTGGGATAGGTCCCAGTCATTACAGCCAAATGCAGTCTTGATCTTACTAGCTCAGTGCTCTAACTCTATAGAGTACTCTATAGAGTAGTGTCCACTATACCAGATATATTAGCATCTCTGATTTTAAAAACACAGAAGCTCAGCACCACCTCCTGAACATACACAGTGCTGATAACACTCCTCAGACAATTGTCTGCACATTCCCATTTGAGCACCTTTGCTCCAAATAAGGATGGAGTCAAAGCACTGCTGCTACACTTGCAGAGTGTTCAAATGCTCCTTTTCTTAACCATGTTGGTAGGGGTTAGAGAAAGATTTAGTAACACACACTCATGTAGCCATGATCTCTAATACAGTTCACACTATTTATTTAAAAATACAGTTCCAGTCATTTGTTACTTTATTCTTTATGAGTTGATGTCATGTCTTAGCCATGGTCCTTTGGTATTTATAACATAAACATTTTCCTGATCATACCAACTTAAAGACTTTGTCCTTAAACTCCATTTCCATAGATGGATTATGAAGAATATGGCTAAGAAATGGCATCAACTAAGAATGAACGAATTAATTAAATTGTAATTTTACAATAACGGTGAACTACATTAGAAATTATGGCTCCACTGCTGTGTGTAGCTGGCTTCCTGGCTGTGGTCATGTGACTAAGTTCTGGCCAATGGGATGGCACACTATTTTCCGGATGGCCCAGAACAAGATTCTTTTTTTCATGGAAGTAAGAGATAACAAAGTCCTAGGCAGGGGTCAGCAAACTATGGCTTGCCTTCTGTTTTTGTACTGTCTATAGCTCAGAATGTTTCTTACATTTGTATGGGAAAATCAAAGAGGCCGACTCAAGAAAATAATACGAAAGTCTAATCTCAGTGTCTAAAAGTAAAGTTTTATTGGCACACAACCACACTTGTTCATTTACATATTGTGTCCAGCTGTTTTCACACTACAATGGCAGAGTTGAGTAGTTGTGAAAGAGAACAGACAGTCTACAAAGATTAAAGTATTTCCAATCCGTCCCTTCATAGAAGTTTCCTGATCTCTGCCATAAAATCTGGCTGGGCTCTAACCTGGGAGGACCCTCGGCTCATGAATCACTACAAGGAAGGCTACCCACCAAATATCCTCACTGGACCTTGACATAAGAAACATGTCAACTTTTATTTTGTCTTTCTCAGATTTCAGTATTCTTTCTTCTGTTTCAGAACACAGGATTACCCAACTTATAAACATTTCCTTTTTCATATGCTGTCAAGATGCAGGAGCTGAATAAAATAAATGCAAGAATGCATATTTTTAA
Source organism: Heterocephalus glaber (assembly GCF_053883595.1). Taxonomy (NCBI): domain Eukaryota; kingdom Metazoa; phylum Chordata; class Mammalia; order Rodentia; family Bathyergidae; genus Heterocephalus; species Heterocephalus glaber. Next base: position 19,264,959 of record NW_028258369.1, on the reverse strand, counting down.
AGAGGCATCATTTGTGCTTTGCATTTAACAGGGTTTAAGCCGTACAAATTTCAGGAACATTTTAGAGTATATTATGTAACATATCCTCTTATTCCCACCAGGTGGCGCTTAAAATGTAGTTTAATAAAGCTGGATCTAACTAAGCCTGTTGTAAATTCACTACAGTATTAGTGCTGATGATACTGAAAACTATTTAAATCAGAGCCTCTCCCGCCAAATAATTGATCACTTGCAAATTTAAAGTAAAAAAATAGAATAAATCTTCCTATCTAGCCTCCAAATTAAGATATTCTTATTTCAATAAACTTAATACTGGTTTGAAAATTATTTAAATTGTATAAATGTGTTTTTATCCAAATGGTCTTGGGCCCATTCTGCACAAGTAAAACACTACTCTAAAGAACTTTGTTTACAGAAACAGCACTAGTCCTGTCCTCAAGCTACCTTTCTCTGAATGACAATCACTAATGTGTAACATCTTAGAGTTGTTTTGTGATTCTTATCATACCTAGCCCAAAATAAATTGTGTATCCTTAAGAAAAGTTTATTCAATTTGAATAAGTTCTTAGGGAATGCTAAAGAGTGTGGGCTGTATCCTGAGGGTAATGAAAGAAATATTGAAAGATTTAGGTGTTTTGGAAAGATCGCCATGGTATGGAAAAAGAATTGGAGAATTAAAATGGTCAAGAACAAGGAACAGTTAGGTGGCCTAATCATTGAGCCTCTCAATGGAATAAAACAAGTGGACTCAGCAGACTTTAGAGGTTAACAATTCTTTTCTTTGTGGTGGATAACACACCTCTAAGTCAGTAGAGTGTACTGACTTGGACTCAAATCTTCCCCTTCCTAAAGGAAAAACCTCAACCAAATGAACAAATAAATTTGATCAATCAAATGGAGATACTGACCACTTTACTTTGCTCTTAGGTGAATTAAACAAATAACATCAATAAAAGATTTTAATGTACTACTGGTGGCCCTTAGGTAAGGAGCAAAGGATGTCACTTTGGGTTCCACTGTTTCCACTTTAAAGAGAATATTCATATCTTCATACCTAGGCTCATGCTGAAGCTCCTATGGTCTAGGGCTGTGTTCACAGCCTTAACACTATGGACATTTGGGGCTGAATAATCCCTTGTTGTGGGGCTATCCTATACAATATAGAAGTTCAGCAGTATCCCTGGTCTCTAACCACTAGAGGGCTTCTAGGAACACCCCTTTCCAATAATAACAACCAGAAATGTTTCCTATATTGCAAACGTCTTCAGTGGAACAAAAATCACCTCAAGTTGAGAACTGCTGTTACAGGACTTGGTATAAAACAGCCCCATCCAGTAGAAATATCATGTGACTCACAAATAAGAGCTTCAGTGTAATTTAAAGCTTTCTTGTGGTCACATTAAAAGAAATAAATAGGTGAAGTTAATTTTTAAACTACATTTTATATAATCCAATATAAACCAACATATTATCATTTTAACATGTAATCTATGTAAAAATTACCAATGATATAGTTTACACTTTTTCCTATTAGTCTTTGAAATCCACTCTGAACATTTAACCCTTACAACACAGGTCAATTCGGACTCAACATTTTCTAAGAACCAATAGCTTCCAACATGAGATTAGCCCTGGGTCCATAACACTGAGTTTCAAAACCCTATTCCTTACTTTTCTACTGTAAATCTTTAGCATAATAGTAGCAGGCTGTGTGTCTCAGTACCTTTCCCTGAGAGATACAGGAAGCAATCTTTGTGTTTAGTCACTTGGTATGACAAAGAGCAAAGTGTGTGCACCTGTGCAAAAATGTCAAACTGGCATTTTCACCCACATTATACACCACCTAACAGGTTTTGCATATGTTCACCTGAGCATCACGTAGGGTATAATACACCCACACCACTCTAGGATTTGTTTTTAAAAACAAAAGTTTTCTTTCTACTTTTCTGGCAGAAGTAGCCCAGTTCAATACAATGGCACATGAAAAAAACAGATTTGCAAGTTTTGGAAGTCAAAAGTGAATCATCAGATTACTCATGCATGGATGATGAAGATGATTCATTATGGTAAAACACAAGTTTTCATAACAGGAGAGTGGTGTGGCCAATGTTTGTGTTTTACTCAATCCTAAACATGTGTAGCATAAATAGTTTGATAGTTTACAAAGAAAATAACAAGTGCAAAATATCATGGAGAAATTTTCTTAGAGGATTGGTACTGGAACTCACAAGAGATCATTTACAGTAGAGGAAAAACAAAATGTTTCTGCCCAGGGATAATGAGGAGAAGGAAGATGAGGATGAGGAGGAGGAGGATGACGACTTTGACACTGGCCATGTAAGCCGAAGTTCCTGTTACAGTGAAATGGAGCAAGAATCAACTGATACAGACACAGGGAATGCAGACTTCCTTGATTCAGATGACAAAGAAAACAGCAATGTGAGTGCATATTTGACTAGTCAAAATGTTGCAAAATGTTCACACAACCAAATGGAATGATCCAATGTTAGAACTAGGTTTGAAAATACAGTGAGGACCTTGGCAAGGGTGAAACCTATTGGATAGAATGCAGCACTTCAATGTTGGCAATTGTAACAGAAGAAATGCTACAAGATGTTGTGAAATACACAAAGGCTGAAATACAAGTAAAACTTTCTGTATGTACCAATCGCCATACTCAGAAATGTATTTATTATGACACCTGACTAGCTGAACTGAAAGCATTCATAGGTCTGTTGTACTTAGCAGGCTTATCTCATGGTAATCTCAGGAATTATTTAAGGAAAAGCCATGGGTGTGGGCTTGAGGTTTGTAGAATAACCATGACACTGAGGAGATTTGGTTTCCTTCAAAATTGCCTGAGGCTTGATAACAAAACCACCAGGGAAGAAAGAAAAAGAACTGATAATCTGGTTGCTATCCAGTCTTTGTTTGACAGATATGTGAGTAATTGTCAAGCAATTTACACACCATCTGAATACATGACTATTGAACGTTTTGCAGCATTTCATGGCCACTGTAGCTTCAAGGAGTACCTGCCGAAAAGCCCTTCAAAATATAGCATAAAATGTATCCCCTTGTAGATGTAAAGACTTATTATGCTTTCAATTTAGAAATTTATCCTGGAATTTAGCCACCAGGTCCTTATTCATATAGTAATAAAGCAAATGATGCTGTGAACAGACTTGTTGCTCCCATCTCCAAACTAATCAGAATGTGACATTCGACAATTGCTTTACCAATTTCCAATCAGTGTTACATTTGCTAACAGAGCACAAGTTGACCACCATAAGAACAAACCAGAAATTCCAAATGAAATGTTGCAATTTCAAAACAGAATTGTATAGTACAAACTTTGGATTTCAGCAAGATTTACATTGGCCTTGTATATGGCAAAGCAAAACAAGCTGGTATTGCTGATGTCAACATTGAACCATGAAGGAAATATTGATAGGGAAACCTCAACAAAATGGAAGTCTGAGATGGTAACTTTCTACAACAAAACCAGAGGAAAAGTAGATGTTGTTGAGTTATGCAGCAATTATGATGTCACTCCAAACACAAAGCACTGGCCAATGATTGTGTTTTACTAGATCCTAAACATATGTAGCATAAATAGTTTGATAGCTTACAAAGAAAATAACAAGTGCAAAATATCATGGAGAAATTTTTTTAGAGGACTGGGACTGGAACTCATAAGAGATCATTTACAGCAGAGGAAAAACAAAATATTTCTGCCCAGGGAACTATACAAAAAAATTGTGGAGCACACTGGTGACGTGACAGGTGAACAGGCAAGTGTAGCATCCCAAAGACCTGCTATGACAACAGGAAAACCAAAAAGATGTCAACTGTGCCCTACAAGAAAGGACAGGAAAACAAAACATACGTGCTATCAGTGTGATACTTGTGTATGGAGCATGCAGTTTTCATGTGTGGAGACTGCCTTGGGTGTGACAAATGAAGCAAAGACTATTCTTGTTGTAGAGCTCTATTGGTATTTTCATTGTAGTTCACATAGGTTTTTATTTCTAACGGTATCTTTTAGGTTTTGTAAGCAGGTAAACAAAGAGCTGATGTGAAAATGTTGTTTATTCTACACATGCAATACAGATTAAGAATTTAATACTTTATTGATATTTTTTGTTTCTGTTAACTACACATTGTATAATATAATAAGAACCTTCTGACAAAACAGCAAGACCAGCATGATGTCAAGTGTGTCCTACAAAAAGGCCAGGAAAGGGGCCAGGAATTTAGCTCAGTAGTTCTGCTACCTGCCTCGCAAGTGCAAGGTCCCGAGTTTGATCCCCCGTACCAAAAAATAAATTAAAAATAAAAAAAAGAAGCCAGGAAAGCAAAACACATGTGCTGTCAGTGTAAGCAACACACGTGTATGGAACATGCTGTTGTCATGTGTGATGACTGCGTTAGGTGTGACAATTGAAGCAAAGATTTTTTGTTGTAGAGTGCCATTGGTATTTTCATTGCAGTTCACATAGGTTTTAATTTCTGATTTTTTTTTTAGACTTTGTAAACCAAAAGCCAGTCAATGTTGAAAATTTTAATGCTTTTTTTATAAACACTCAATAAATATTAAAAATACATTTCTGTGATTTTTTTCTGTTAAACTCATTAATATAATAAAACTCAAAATTAAAATTAATAAATCAATAGAAATATTCTAAAGAAAAAATGTGGATTTGACACACCCATGTTTATGCAACTTTATGACACAAATGTGTTATGCCTCCGGGGCTACTGTATCATACAGTGCAGGTACAGTATCCTAGAGTGTATATTTTTATAGACTGATATCTTATTTCCTTTGCCTCTATTTCTCCTTTATACCCTGAAATCTTATTTGACTTGTATTTTAAACTACATGCTGGTGATATTTCTAGAAGTATTACATAGCTCCCAAATAGCAATGAGGGCTGGTAAAATTAAATTACAAACAAGTGGCTCTGTTCTCCAGTTCTTCCACCACCTGGCCATGATTGCCTTCATTGTCTTAAAAGACAGCTTGAATTTGCAACCCTCCTTTCCTCATACCTCTGATGTGTTCCCCCATTGCCTGTAGAAGTCTTTATCCCTTCAGCATGTTCTTCTTCTTGCCACTGGTATTAGTCAGAGCTTACAGAGCTTGCAGGGCTGAGGCAAGGCTCCTCGAAAGACTGCACATACTCTGAATCAGATTTAATGCACGATACAGAAATTTACAAGATTGGCCTATAATGGCCGCCCACAGAGTCAAATGTAGAAGAGTGTAAATGATCTGTTCTTGAGATAGAGATCCAAAGGATCCAGCTGAAGAACTGGAGCCCACAGAAATGTCCCATATGAATAGACATCAGGAGTCCAAAGGATCCATGATGAAAGACCAAGGAGTCTGTGCTGGGAGGTTGAAAGGTCAGCACTAAAAGCAGCTATAAGAGACTGCAGTCAGGCTGAAAGGCTGGTGCTGGAAGCTGAAGAATCTGTGCTGAAAGCCAGGTGACAACACCCAAGGCAAAGGCGAAGACAACAGCTCCTCCAAAGACAACAGCCAAAACTCCTCCAAAGAAAATCAGCGTCAAGGAAAATCTTCCAAGGAAAGTCAGCTGAAATCCTTCCTTTCCATTCTCCTTTTTATACTGTTCCAACAACAATCCTCCTTAATGTAGGTCTTCCACACCCAGAACCACACTGACTCAACTCAGTTGGGTGTTCCCCACTCAAGTTGACAGTTAATCAATTAATCACCACACCACCCAACACTTGCTTTCTAGAATTGTTTCTATTTACACAGAGACAACCATATTGGCTCATTGGGGAAAGTGCTAGTCTTCTATAGAATGGGGGCCAGAAAACTTAAATGTGATGTTCAAACAAGGTGGAGTCAATTGATACCTGCAGATAAGTATTTGATCTTTACATGAGGCTATTTGCTTTACTTATGTTCTAATTATAAGCATTCTTGCTGAAACCAGAAGGCTACAGTAGCCCATTTTGAAACTTTTCTCCGTGATGACCAACAGCTTTGATGTACTCAAAAACAGGAAGCTTTCAGAACATCTGCCCTTCTTCAAGTCACTGCATTGTTTCTGCATGTACCACAGTCACCCTCCTCCTCTCATCTCCATGCCTATCTGTGTTGAAATAGACACTGATTCTGGAACTACATTCTACAGTTTCATCAATAGTAGCTTGGTTTTGGATAGACAGTAAGTTTGATTCATAAATGGGCCTTGATAGGATAGTCATTGTGGAAATCAGTATGGAATTGCCTCAAAAAACTAAAAACAGAGCTACCATGCGATCCAGCTCTACCACTCCTCAATATATACAAAAAGCAGTTAAAGTCAGCATACCAGGCCGGGGATTTAGCTCGGTGGTTTCATCGCCTGCTGCTCAAGCGCAAGGACCCGAGTTCAATCCCCGGTACCAAAAAAAAAAAAACCAATAAAGTCAGCATACCATAGAAATACCTGCATACCTATATTTATTGTGGCACAATTCACAATTGCTAACCTACTGAAACAGCCTAGGTGCCCTTCAACTGATGAATGGATAAAGAAAATGTAGTTTATATATACAATGGAATATTATTAAGCCATAAAGAAGAATGAAATTATATCATTTGCAGAAAGATAGATGGACCTAGAGATTATCACGTTAAGTGAAATAAGCCAGACTCAGACTAACAAATATCATATTTCCACTAATATGTGTGATCTAGAAACAACAAAGAGAAATGACATGAAAGTAGAAGGTTGACTATTAGAGAAGAGGAAGGTAATCGGAAGGAAGGGAAAAGGAAAAGAGAGTGTAATGGGGTGATCAAAGTAGCTATATGAATTTAAGATTATGCCAAAATAGAACTCATTATTTTGTATAACTAATACATACTAATAACATACTGAATAACACCCAACAGAGAATCATCTATAATATGTTCAAATCAAACAACAGGAAAATTTTCAACTTCTCATTATTACTCTTCAGATCTCCTTTGAGCTGGAATTTCAAAGTACAGTGTTATAGCTTTTCCAAACTATGGTAGCTTCATATTTCGATTAATATCTATGTCTTCCTGACCATCTACTTGAGGAAATTTGCTCATTTCATACTCATACTGATACAAGGATTCTGTCAGCATCTATTCGAGGTCCTGCTTCAGCTGCTTTTCCTTTGCTTGTGCAACCTCAATAATCCCACAAGGTGAAACAAGGTTGGTGGGCCAGAGCATGCTAAATGAGCTAAGCCTACCAACCACTATGCAGGGGGTATGGACACTATTGGTGCCCCTTACCTCCCATGCACACTCACTGTGCCAGGACATGCCCACGACACCCTAATGAATGCACATTCTGTTCTCTGCCTAAGGGTTTCCTCTTGGCCAGGGAACAAAGGGAAGCCAGAAGTGTTAGGGAGCTAATGCCTCTGGATGTAGGCCTGAGAAAATGACATAAGGGAGTTGGAGGGTAACTATCTCAGTGTCCTTGCCCTGTGGGTGAGATAATCCTGAGGCCTGTGTGTACTGGCTTCTAGGGTCCCCTAATAGGATTATAGCTCATTGCCTAAGGTGGAATTTCTTTCTGCCTTGTCACATGCCTCTGCTCCTTTACTTATATTCCCCACATAAACTCCTTGAACTTGAATTCTGCAGTCAGGTCCTGCTTCTGGGAGAACCTGGCCCCAAATCACGATAACTTTAAGAGATACATATTTTGTCTGTTTTGTGAACAATGACCATCAAGAGAGATGATAAAACTTTAATGAAAGCTGAAAAAACAAATTACTTTGTGCTGGAAAAATGTGCACCACAAATTCATACTTTGAGGCAGAAATGTGACTGGGAGAAATAGAAGAGGCTTGCAATTACTTTAATATTTGTCTCTGGTATATGAATTTTTGCCATGCCATATGTACCAAGGATAAATGGCATGCTTGAACTCATTCAATTAATAGCATAGTAGGGTTTTACATCAAATGAAATTACCAGTTTGAACTTTTTCAATGGAAGATTCTCAAAATTTTCATACCTAAATATTTCAGTACAATCCAATGACTTATTTGTGTTCTGGAGTTGATAAGATGTGATATCACCATTACAAGTATTTAACATGTAGATTTCTTTTCATGCATGATAGAGACTTGGAGCTGCCCACAAATACTTGTTCTTTTCTTCTGCCACAGTAACAGAACATTCTATTTCAGCCAGCAATAAACCCACCTAGAATAAATATTATGTTACCCAGCCTGTTTACAGTTAGGAATGGCTATGTGACCAAATTCTGGCCAATGAGATATAAGAAGAAATGTCCTGTTGTAACAACAGAGAATCTTCTGTGAGTGATAATGGTTCTCAAGTGGGCATTTTGCCAGCTAGGGAACATTCAGCAATGTCTTGAGACATTGTCAGTTGTCACAGATGGAGATTGCTACTGGCATCAAGTGGGTAGATACCAGGGATGTTGCTTAACATCCCTACAGTGCACAGGACAACCTCACAACAAAGAATGATCCTGACCCAAATGTCAATAGCACTAAGATTGCAAAACTGCAAATTAGGCATTAGATTTGAAAAGACAACTCAGAAAATTGCTCTTGGTTTTCAAGCTTTGGCACAGAATCTATGTGCTTTTCAATTCCTTGAGATTTACAAAGTAATAAAAGATGGTGCCAGATCATGTTATTAGTCATGTACTTGAAGTAACTCAGGTCCTAAAATTTTGTTTAACCTCATTCATTTTCTCATTCACTAAAGCAGTAGGTCTCATAACTTTCTTGTTTCAGAATCCCTTTACATTCTTACAAATTATTGAGGGCTCCAAAAACTTGGGTGTATGCAGTTTTACCTACTGTTATTAATTGATTTTTAAAGATTAAAGCTGAGAAAGTCTCAAAACACAAAAACATTTTCCAGTAGTATTGTATCAATATGTTATAGCATACCATCACATACAGCAATACTGCTTAGTGTTTGCAAAACTGTACTGTACACTCCTAAAAGAATGAGGAAACATGAATAATATCTTCATATTGTTATCAAAATAATTTTTACTTCAAGGAACACCTAAGAATAAGGACTATCCATGGGTTCCTGAGACTACACTTTGAGCACTGTAGGATAAATGTTGCCACTTTACAGACCTAGACATTAGTAAATATTCTGGTATTCTTTGTGACAGAAAGGGGTCTCTTTCTTTGTGAACACAAGCTCATCATTTGTGAAAGATAGAGTTCTCTCGTACAGCTTCTCTATGGTCCATGCCATACAAGTGAGAGAGACAAAAATTGACCATTATCTAACAGAGAGAGACTTTTCATCTTCTAATGTTGAATATGTTCGCTGAAGTAGCTCCTTCATCTTGGAGATTATTTGAGAAGAACAATCAGGCATTCCAATCTTCTAATCTGAGATATTTGGAACTATCAGAAGAGCATGGTCTTATGGTTCATCAGTTCAAGCCCAGTAAAATCTGATAGTAAAATGGGACTTTGAGATCCTTTGTTATTTTTCTCTGTTTTCCTAACCTTCCACAGTTGGCACCTTCCAATAGAATTTATCTCTAGGAAAAGAGCAACAGAAGCTGTACTTCCAAACGTCAATTTCCTAGAGAAGAGGCCTGGAATATTTTTTTCTTTATGCAGATTTCAGGAGGAATTCATTATTTTTGTAATTTGTTAAAGAATGAAGTCCTGGAACATGTACAATAATAACCAAAGACTGGATATCTCATAGACAGCCTAAGGGTTAAGATATCAGTAAATGGAAACCAGTCACCTCTTCAGGTAATGATTTTAATTTAAAAAATATTTCAGTACATCATTTTTAAGCAATTATTTTCTCCATTTCATATTATTCTGGACACTGCATTTTTAGTGTAGATACCTTGCAACCAATACAGTTGTTAGATAAAGATGAAAATTTCTCAACCTTGGCACTATTAACATTTGGGGCTAGATAATTCTTAGTAGTGAGAGCTGTCTTGTGCATTATAGACTGTTGAGCAGAATTGCCAGTAGCATTCTCCAAGTTATGACAACCAAAAATATCTCCAGATACTGCAAAATCATTCTTGGTTGAAAACCAGTGAAATAGACACATTAATTTACCATTCAACTATCTGAGAATTTGTTCATTGAGAAAATTAACTTACTCATATGTAAATTAGAAGACTTTCAAGTATTTTCATGGCTTGTTTCATTATTAGGAATTCATGTTAAAATTGTTGCAAGGATTTGGGCGTGGTGGTGAGCCCAGCACTCAGAGGCTGAGGCAAGAGGATCATCATGAGTTCGAGGCCAGCCTGGACTACACAGTGAGTTCAAGCCTAGCCTGAACTATATAGTGAGACCCTGTCTCAAAAAACCAAAAACCAAAAAAGAAACAAAAAAAATCATTGCAAGGATTGCAAAAAGGGTCATTTCCCTGTGGATTGTACAAAGCTGCATACCCTGATCAACAAATAGCCAATCCCTTAGCCATCCACAAAGGTTCAGACACTCAGATACTCAGGGATAAACAGTTTTTCTCATCCTCTCGGGAAATGTTTCACAGAGACCCAAACCACAAGTCCCACTTCTAGACTAGCCTAAGTGATCTAACACTGGGAAATATCCATATCCACCAGATTTTAGCAGAGTGCCTAACCACTGTCTCACACTGTTTTCAGAGGAGCTGGGTCTACAAAAAGGAATGTAGCTTTTTCTTCAATCTGGAGAAGAACATAGGCCTCCTAATCACCATGGCCGTATCTTTGCCCTTCCTGCACACTCCATTCCCAGCCACTAGTCCTTAGTTGAATCTATAAACAGGTCTTTAAACACTATGTAGAATGAAAATTAATGGAGATAACTAACTAGCATATATCAATTAGCTCTAAACTTATTGGATATCCAGGGGCATAAAGAATTAAATTTAAAACGTTATCAAAAGAATCAGTACTGTAGCTATAGAGAACAGATAGAGGAAGAGAAGACTGTGTTACAACAGACCCAAAATTTCCTCCTATTCTTTCACCAAGTTCTAGAATTCTCTTATCAATAATCATGGCAAGTGGTCACCTTTTGGAGGAGTTTCCCCCCAAGTTAAATTATATCTGAGAGATAACCCAAATAAAGCAAGGACAAAGCCAGGCATGGTGGCACACACCTGTAATCCCAGCATTCAGGAGCCTGAGGCAGGAGGAGGCAAATTCAAGACTAGCTTGGACTACATAGTGAGTCCCTGTCTTCAAGGGAAAGAAAGAAAAGAAGGAAGAAAGGAGGGGGGAAGGAAATAAAGGACAAAGTAATTGTAGGGTGTTGGAAGTGGTTCAAAAGCGAGACTATTTAAGCAAACTGATTTCTCTGAGGTGCAATTTAGAAACAGCATGCAAATCACCTGATAAAGTAATACAAGCCAGGCCATCAGGGAGCCAAACAGCTGTTGTGGACCAACCATGGAAGAAGAATGGCAATTTGCGGTACAGGGCAGCACAGCTGTGAGCGGCTTGAAAACGGTGTCCAGCTGCACTCCTCTCCTGAATGCCAGGATGGAGCTCCGTGGGCCTCCAACTGTTTCCAAATGTAGGTTTCCTTGCTGTTCAGGTGTGATGAGGACAACAGATCAGGAGACAACTGCCTTTGGAAAAACTTGTTAAAATTCCCAGCCATGGCATACCCTGCAGGGCCACTAGAGGGAGCCAGGGGAAAGGCACCAGACCTCAATTATCAGAAATACAAAAAATAAAAAGGCATACGAAATTTAGTAGGTAACATAGCAGTCATAGGTCAGTCATAGAATTGACCATTTATTTAGAGGTCCACCCTACAAAACCACTGGCTTCTTATTTGTCTTTGTCATCCAGGATTTAACATGTCTATCTACTATTTCTTAGCAAGAACCTTTATTGTGATTTAGTGGGAAGCCATGGACTAGGCAAGGTAAACAAGCCTGAGATTGATTCCTTCGAAAGAGCAGCCTCTGGGGTGTAGTAGCTGTCTCTATGGTTTGGTACCTGGCTTGGGTGGGTAGGGCAGGGGAATAGTGTCCCAGACGTGGAGAGGTCTTCGAGAGTCCAATAAAGAAGGTGACTAGCAGCCAGGTGAGCTGGTGCACACACCTGTAATCCTAGCATTCTGGGAGGCTGAGACAGAAGGATTGAAAGTTTGAGCCCAACTTGGGCAACTTGGTGACTTAGCAAAACCTTGTCTCAAAACAAAAAATAAAAATGGACTGGAGATGAAGATCAGTGTGAAGGCTCTGGGTTCCATCCCCAGTACTACAAAAATGGGGAGGGATTGAAGTACAGCTCCTGGATTGGTTAGTGTGTATCCGAAATGTATGTTTCCAGGTGAGTTGTTTACCTTTCCTAAGAATTACCTAGCTCTTCCAGGGCAGTCCTTCCAGAATCAGCAAGGCATCAGACATCAATTATCAGAAATACAAAAAAAAAATAAAAAGGGATGCTAAATCTAGTAGCTAGCATAGCAGTCACAGGTCAGTCATAGAACTGACCATTTAGAGGTCTGCCCTATAAAACTACTGGCTTCTTATTTTTCTTTGTCATCTAGGACTTAACATGTCTATCTACTAGTTTCTCAATAAATTTGACTCCTGAAGAGACCACTTAGTACTGGCCACATGCCTTAGGCAATGTATTTGTCCTCCCCACGCCACAGTTTCCTTATCAGGGGGTTAGGGAAAATAATACCAACCACGAGGGATTGATATAAAAATTAAATTGGTTAATATTTATAAAACGTATTGTAAATACCACCAAAGTGGCTTCTAAAATGTCAGTTGAACTGAAATGAAGGCAAATGAATATTATACAGTGGATACAAATAAAGAGATTTGTGTGAAGGATTTCTACCTTCTAAAGGTGTGTCTATGTTTTTATCCTAGATTTAGATGGTCCATTTATTTTTTTACAGCTGTAAATAATGATTGGGTAAATCACTATTTTTGTCTCTCCTCCAAAGGGAGAAGGCAATTCTTCTCAAATAAATCCTATTTCAGGAAAAGGTCCAAAGGGGGAGGGGTGGTGGGAGGGGTAGGGGAAAGGGAAGAAGGGAAAGGAAAAATTATGAGAAAAGAAAAAAATGGAAACAAAGTCTATGTAAATAGAGAGGAGTGGAGGGGGTGAAGGGAGGACAGAGAATGGGGGAAAAATAAGAACCAAGATGCATTATGTACAGGTACAAGCACCCAATGATAAATGTAAATGTATTGTGTACCTAAAAGTACCAATAAAAGAGTTTAAAAGGAAAAAAATCCTATTTCTCTCAGCTCATTCACTGGGATCCAATGGTATCAGAATTCTTCTCATGCCAATGGAATCAAAGGAAGCAGAATGGGGAAGGGGGGTGAGTGGTGGCAAAAAAGCTTCTATGGTTATGAGTCGATCATGTCTATGCCCTCGGCCCCAAACCCCTAGTCCAGCAATCAGCCTAACTTGCAGTCGGAGTTTGGGATGCTGCCTTCAGAAAGGCATGACAGAGGGCAAAAGAGCTAATTCCGTGTCTTAACAAATGAATTTGCTTGCTCTCTTCCTTTCTCACCTCCACTCCATGTCCACACAACCTGCCATATCTTGGACATGGACTTGGGGCTGGTGTGGAAAGCCTCTCTGGAGCTAATAGTCTGTGAGTTGAGATGCAGTGAGAGAACCTTCCCGGCTTGACCATTTGCCCAGGAATGTAAAGTGAAAATCACTGCTGCACACTAATCTTAGCAACCGCCTTATTGGTTGCCAGTCAACACACAGACACATGAGGGTACAAGGTGGGAAGGGGGTCTCCAGATAGGAAAGAAAGTATATTTGGGAGTAATCAAAAGAACAGCTTTCACTACCTGGGATTTCACATGAGAGATGGAACAATGATATGAGAAATGGAGCCAGTGGAGCCATTTTCACAGGGTTGATTTCTTACAGACACTAATAGAACTTCTGGAGACAGGAGGCCCCCAAGGGCTGCTAAAAGCTGTGGCTCAGTGCAGCTTCTCAGTTCAGATGTCCGCAGTCACTTGATTCATTTTAGGGTTCTTTCTCCTCAGAGTCTTGAAATGTCTAACACTTACTGTACTTTGCTTTATATAAAAGGGAGTTACAGACATTCTCTGAATGATGACATTTAAGTCAATGCTGGATGACATACACGATGGAGGTCCCATAAGATTATATTGCCTACTGACTGCATAGCCATCTTAGTTTGGTTAAGGATACTCTGATGTTTGCACAGTGAGGAAATATAAAAATGTAGCCCCTCTTAATTAAGTGGCACATGGATGTGTTTTTATGATTTTAAAGCCGTGGTTTTCAATGGGTGGAGAAAACTATTTTGAACCTCAGGGAACACTTAGCAATATCTTGGGACACTTGGTCATCACAACCTGGTGGAGGGGATACCAATGGGTAGAAGCCAGGGATGTTGCTAAACACCCTACAGTACACAAGATAAGACTGCCCCCACAACAAACAATGATCCAGTTCTGAACGTCAATAGTGCCAAAGTTGAGAGCCTAGTTTAGACAATGAAATAGTGTTTTTTGCTCAAACAATTTCAGTAAGACCCTAACAATTCCAAGAGGTAAGTATTTTCCTCTCCCTTTTGTTGTTCCCATGAGGATAAAAGCCTGCTAATGTCAGCAAGTGACACTTCCCCTTGCCAAAGCTGAGCTTAGATCTGAGACTGACTCTAAAGTCTACCGTCCTAAATGGTATGCTACAAAAGTGTCTTCAGCTGCACTGTCATGATGGCCTTGATGTCCTAAATCGATTACATTTCATGGTCATTTTGACTCCAAGGAAGTGTCAGAAGCCCTGTGATGACAAAACTGATAAATAAAGTGGGCAAGAACATACTGTAACGTTTTCAGAAATCTTTCTTTGCATTGCATGGCACCTGGCAGCAGCATTCACCATATTTTTTATCATACCCCATAAAGACATGAAACAGAACTTCCAGAACTGCTTCAGAAAATGACAAGAACAATGGTATACATGAATTTTAAGTGAGGGAAGTATTTTGAGGAGGATTAATGGCAATGTGTCCTTTACTGTAATTGTTTGTTTGTTTGTTTTGTTTTTGGTACCAGGGATCAAACTCAGGACCTTGCACTTGCAAGGCAGGTGCGATGCCACTGAGCTAAATCCCCAGCCTTGTAATAATTTTTTAGACAGTAGCAAAGTTTCACACTTATTAAAGGTAAAACAACCCAGAAGGGTGAGAGGGAAATGGGCCCTGCAGAGCAAGTTTTGGGCTCAATAAAAAGGGAGGGAAAAAAACCAAAAATCAAACTATACCCTACAGTGTAGGGTGGGCTATAATGAAGAGAGGCACAATAGTTGTAATAATATTTTTAATTTAAACATTCACCATGTATTTTAATCACATCTCATATGTATGGGCCAGAATTAATTGTGTGTGTGTGTGTGTGTGTGTGTGTGAGAGAGAGAGAGAGAGAGAGAGAGAGAGAGAGAGAGAGAGAGACAGCGAGACAGAGAGACAGAGACAGAGAGAAGAAAGAGTATGAAATTCTAGTGATAATTTTTGTGAGTATGCTTAATTATTAAAATGCCTTGTTAAAATCAAGATTCCCTGAGGAACCACGGAATGTAGTTAAGTATATACTAGTTCTAGGTGAATTTCTTCACTTTCAAAGAATTGGAATACAAGAAAATTGCCTTAATGCTAAGGCTACATCAAATGTAATTCAATCTTTGACTATTCAGAAGATACTTTCTGCCTCAAAGCTCCCTACAGCCTTTTTCTTTTATCTTGGCTGGTTCACATGCTTTTAGGCATCTGCAATGATTGTGAAGCACATAAAGTGAAACATACAATACAGTAGAAGTTGCATTGCCCATGTCCTTGCTGAGTAAGAGATGAAGAGAAATAATGAATGATAAATATAATCTATGTATGACTGTGAGATTTACATCAACAGCAGGTATGTGTTGGATCAAGGTTTATTTAGGAGAAAATAACATGTTAGAAAGTTCCAGTGACCAAGACTTTAGTCAAAAGCTACAAATTTATCATATATGGACCAAGGTGGCAAATATATCACATATGGACCATGGTGTAAACATGCTCCAAATTTAAGTGGTCTTAAGAACACGACCAAATTTCCAACCTATCCTCAAGATTAGGTTGTGGCTGGCATTTTGCAGTTGGCTTCATAAAGACTTCATTTCTAAAGCTGAAAAATTGCATGCCCCAAACAAGTCCTTTTTTAGGTCATCACTATGCTTGCTGATGCCATGTTTGGGATGGGGTTCATTCTGTCATCCTGTTCACTTTTTTTATGCGGCGTCAATCCCAGTATCATCAGTTCTCTGGTGGAATTTCATTTCACATTGACGTCTTGGCCACTTGAAGAGTGTGATTTCTGTCTTGTGAATAAACTGACTCTCCTTCACCCTTTCAGAACCCAGTATGTTCTTACTCAGAGGTAAAAAGATCAAACATTTCAGCAAATACTGGATACAAAATATATTTTATGGTAGACTTACATATTGTAACTTTTCCAATATGGTCAAAGCTATTTGGCAGAAATTAAAGCATTATCTTCAACAAACAAAAATTTTAAAGAAATGATCTCGTGACTCAGAAACTTCCTACAAAATTATATAGCTGGCTCATAATTATGTTTATTTTTCAGCTGGAGATCCATCCCAGTATGGAATAGACAACCTCTCAGGTGTAATTCATCCCAGACAGTAGACTACTGTATGATATGGGGCAATACCTTTCTTTCTCTGATTTCCCCACCTGCAAAATGAAGGGAGTTGGGAATACTCTACACGATAGAAGAAGTGATTCTGACAACCACAAAAGGCCCCTGATTTTACTATATAATTCTCCAGAATAAGTAAAAACATATCTGGCAACCCAATGTTTCATTACTTTCAATAATACCGACTTCAAGGAGATATTGTGCTTCTTTGAAGTACAACTCCATTAATTTCAAAAGTCTAAAATATAAAAATCCAAGAAGCTACAAGAGCTTATTTCTTGCAAAAATTTTTACAGACATTTTTGGGCTAACTCTCTCAGATACAACTATCAGTCTCAAAAAAGAAGAGAAACAGATATAAATTTCAAAATAACCAATCAACTCTGACTTTCAGATTACAAATCTGTGTGCAAGGCCACATTTAGAAGTTTAAACATGGGGGTCAGGCTGACACTCCAACTCTATCCTTTACTTCTAGCTGAGACCTGTAGGAAATAATGCCTTCTACCTTAGACTCAACAATTCTCAAATGGAAAGAAAGGAGCCTTGAGTTCAGGGATTTGTTCCAAAGCTTGCAGGAGCTGATGCTTTGGGTGGCCTGGTGCTGGCTCAAGGCAGCAGCCCACAATGTAGCCACAAAATGGGAATCATTTCATTTCATTATTCAGAGTAAGTATCCTAACCAGAAGCAGTACATTTCCTACCAGTTAAAAAAAGTAAACTGGAACAAAATATTTATGAATCACATTTTACTTTTGTGAAAGGATGCAAAAATTCCCAGTTTAAGAAAGTAAACATGGATTATGCCCATCTGGACATGCCAGAACGGAGCTGCTGTGATTTGCCCCGCAGTCGACCTTCTGTTTTTATTTCTTTTTGAAGTCCTGCTTTCAAAATAATAAAGGCAAATATGAAAAATGAGCCTTCTCCTACTGGGAGAATTTAAAAAATGAATAGTGATTTAATGGTTGTTTTATTGTTTAAAGTGGAGACCCTGATTTATAGATTGTTTTTGCTTATTATGCTGGGATATTATCTTATTTATGTTTATATCCTTAATGCCTGGCACTTATTGGGTTTGCAGTAAAAGATTGGTTACTAGGTACATAAATTTCTTTCTCCATTCAATAAGCCCTTTTTGATCATCATGCTCGGAAGAATTTAATTACAGCAACAAGAAACTTTAAAATACTATAAAATATAATCATAGAACAAAGATTAGGGAAGTATTAAGCCTACTCACACCTTTTCTTCCCCAAATTGTATCAGAGTGCTGTCTGGCATTCAGAAGATTGTACAGCAAGAGGTAAAGACACATTTGGAAACCACTTTCACTATTAGACTAAACTAATTTCCTTCTCTATGACCTTGTTTTTTTTCTTTGAGGGACCATGTCTTACTATTTATTTTTTACATTTGCTCTCTCCGCTTCAATGGACACTCAGATGGATTCTTGCTCATGTATTAAACACTTTCTACCAGCTTCCAAATTTTTCTAACAAAAGTGAGGAAACGTGAATTTCCATCACACCCACTTTTTCTGTGTCCAGTGTTCCCACTCCAAACTCAGGAGAAAAATTTGAAGAAAGGACCATTCAATAAAATGTTATACATACTGAATCAATTTCTGGTTCTCTACATCAAGCAGTACCAGAACACATGGCATGTCTTTGGAAATGGAAAAAGGAAAGGGCAAACTTGGAAGTGGGACATAGTAGATACGTAGGCTTCATTCGTTAGTAAAACAAGGCTGAACTCAATAGTAAACACCCAAGGGATTTTGGAAAAGCAAGAGTTACAAGAAAATCTGAGACACATCAGCCTCACGTTCTTCAGAGTCATTTGGGGAGTGGAATCTTTGGCCTGTCCAGAAAACCTAAAAATAGTTTATGGCTCCACCTGATGGCATGTAGGTAGTGGCTTTCCAATAGAACATGTCACAACACTTCCACTGCAGTGTGGAAACGGATGTCTGAATTCCCAAGTGAAGCATGTGCCCAGACTGTTGATGACTTCTCTTTGTGGCAAACTCATCTTCCGTGGTAGCAGAAAGAAAACAGGGGCATTGAAAAGGACTTTAAAAAAGAAAACTGTCTTTCAGAGCACCACTTGTTAATTGCAATATGTATAGCAACTATTTGGACACACTGCTAATTCCATGGGTCTGGCTGGTGCCTGACGTTCTGCATTTCTAATGACCTCCCAGATGGTGCTAATCCTGCTGGTCCATACCCATGCTTAGGGTAAGGTAAGAGAATATTTCTCAATGGGCTATGTTCTGCAATCCCTTCTTGAATGACCAATGACCCACTAAACAATCTGAGTTTATACAATTAGAAATTGAAATGCTAAAAAGTCCAGGTAAGTAGATATGAGAAGAGACTTCTTTCTATTTCTGATAATCTTCCTATTTCAATGCTTCTCTTTTTATCTGGGAAAAAGCTATCCAGCACAATTCCCTTATGTCTTACTGGCCAGAAGAGGTCACAGGCCATTTTAAGCTGCAAAGGAGGGTGGCAAAGATAGCATTTACTGTTGGCAGCCACTTACCTGTCCTTAGAAGAAGGCGAATGGGAACAGTCACTGGAAAGGTTGTCAGTGCATGCACCACCTATCCACTGCGCCACCTCAGTGAGTGCACAGTGAGACTTCACCTCAGTCAAAAATACACAGCCTCAAAACTGCGCTTTAAAAATGCACTCTCTCCAATTTCACAAAGTAGTACGCGACTAAAGGTGGATAATCACTGGTCAAAGTAATCTACCTAAAAATGCCCACTATAAAATATTTAGATTTGGCCCAAAGATAGTGATGATAAATGGGTATCCAGGAACCTGCGCTGATCTAAGGCTTAAAGCAATGAGTTGACAACTGCATTGGTCAGCTTTTTCATTGCTGGCAAAAATACCTGACACCTGAAACTTAAAGGAGGCGTGGTTGAATTTGGCTCATGATTTCAGAGGTTTCCATCCATGACTGGCTGGCTCCAAGGCAGAAACACCATAGCAGAAAGGTGTAGCAGAGGACAGCTGCCTGGAAGCAGAGCTGGGGAAGAGCACCAGAGGGGAAGAGGCCAGGGACTAGATATAGACTCCAAGGTCACGCCTCGGTGACCCACCCAGACACACCCAGAAGTCTGCTTTACCAATCCCCTGGGCAGCTCCCAAGACAATCAAGTTGACAACTAAGGGTAACGCTCACAATCATTTCCAGGGCCTTACAAATTCTGGACTGATTTGATACTGCTTCCTCTTCTAGGCCAGGGCTGGCAAACCTTTCAGGGACCGAGTACCCAAACTGCAACCCCACACCCTCTTATTTAGTGCAAAGTGCCCACTGCACTTAAACCTGAATACTGAGGTTTTAGTTTAGAAAAAACAACTCTACATTAGCATCTTCTGTCTTAAAATAAAAACACCACAACAGAGCTTTCAGTGAAACAAACAGCTTTGTACTGAAAGGTAAACACGGCCTGCAGCTGTGCTTCTTGGTCCGTAATATGCACACAAATCACCTGGAAATCTCATTAAAATGCAGATTGTGATTCAGTAAGCACACGGGGGTTTCCTGCATTTCTCAGAAGCTGCTGGGGATGCTGACACTCTTTGTTTAGATTCCACTTTGTCTGGCAAGGCACTGAAGCAGAGGTACTTGAAGTGGTCAGGACCTGGACCAATGTAATCTGAAAACTTACTGCCATGCAATGACCAGTATAGAACTTGAAAGCACTCATTTAGAAATTTTGGTGGTAAGACACGTTGCTGAGATGCCCAAGTGCTGACTTCTGTATTTTACAAAAGTAAAAGAGGTTGGAACAAAACACCTAGTCCTTTAGCACAAATAATCTATAAGGCACAGGCCGAGAGTATCCCTTCCTTCCAAAGACATGCAAACATAAGAACAGAAACCATGCATTATTAACCACTGAATGCTCAGTAGCAGGCCATAAAGGGCACATAGGAACTGTTGATGGAATGAATGAATGGATGAATAAAACACCAGCCATCTGGTTGTGGCAAGGAATAGGTTTCAAAAAGAGACAGGTCTAAGCATGTGGACTTCACTGTCTAGAAAAAAAGTCTAGAGAGTTGAAGGAAAATTGAAATTTAATTTGGTTTCAAGTGTTTGCTAAAAGCTTCTACATTAAACCTTGGAGACACAAAGATGAGGAAAATGCGGTCCTGGGCTTCCGAAAGCTGTCTATCACCCTGAAAATGTGGTCCTGGCCTAGCAGCTTCCCTGCTTATTAGGAATGCAGAATCTTGGCTGGGGCCAGAGCTGCTGAGTCAGAATCTGCATTTGAATGAGATTACTATAGGCTTTACAGCTAGGCACAGGTTGCTCTAAATAGGTAGCTCTTAACCCTGATAGAACACTGGAATCAATGAGGTAACTTAAAATTCCTGATGCATAGACCACACTCCAGACCAATTAAATCAGAACCCCTGAGGTGGGCCACAGGCATCAGCAGTTTGTAAATATCCCCATGTGATTCAATGTCCAGCTAGCGCTGAGAACCCCTCCCTGGTTTAGCGCTCTAGCAAATATATAAAAATGCTTACATGTCAGTCTAAAGGATACATTTATAGAACAGGCAACAGATGGAGGGGTCTTGATGGATGTTGAAAAGAACATTTTATTTTTAGAATTACTTATTAGAAACTGTAACAACTGCGTTTTAATCTAACTAATCGAGATAGAAAATTACCATGAGAAGAGTCACTTAGGTTCTCACAGGAGGATAATATATTCTTTTGTCAAATTCCCCACTTTGTGGGAAAACTAAGGGGGCCCTAGTCTGTGTGCTGGTATGTGGACTTGTGGACAGTGGTGACTGATATCAAAGGGCTGGCTAAGATGACCCATCCAAGATCTTGATTTGAATCAGGGACAGCCAGGAGCTTGTCTAAGACAACTTCTTTAGGAGAGGCTAAGTGGAGAAACCCAGAGAATAAGTACAGATAACCAAAAGTGGGAGAGAAAAAGCAAAGTTGTGGAGCTGAAAGTATGGTCACAAGGAAGAAGGTCCTGAGCCAAATGTCACTGACAACATTCAGGGTCTGTAGATTTGCCATAATGGGCAAGCAGGTTTGGAAAATGGAATATGGGTTCAAAGTCAAGATAGAAATGACTCCATCAGCATTTCACTTATGCATATTCTGGAAAAAACAGAGCCAAAATCTCACGGTGTCATCAGCAGATTAATGCTCAGTAAATTAGAAATTCCATCTTTTAGAGCCTTTCATCCTAATCAGTTAAGTATCATAATAGCTAAATTAAAGATTTGATAGAGAACCCGTTGTTAACCCATGTCAACAATGCTGCAATGAGCATGGTTTGATTAACCTCCAAGTTTCACGTTTGAGAATCTGAGTGTTATGGACTGAATTGTGTTTCCAACGAAAGATTTGTTGGGATCCTTCCCCCAGTACTTCATAATGTGATCTTATTTGGAGATAGGGTCTTTACAGAGGAATCAAGTTAAAAGGAAGTTGTTAGGGTGGGCCCTAAGCCAATATTATTGGTGCCCTTGGACATAGGAACAGACATTCATGTGAAGATGAGGGTAGAATTTAAGGTAATGCACCTATAAGCTAAGAGATGCCAAAAATTGCCAGCAATAACTGGAAACTAGGAGAGAGGCACAGAACAGATTGTCCCTTACAGTGCTTATAAGGAGCCAATTCTGATGACACCTGATCTCAAACTTGCAGCCTCCAGAAGGTAAGATGATGAATTTCTGTTGTTTAAGCTCCCTGGTTTGTATACCTTGCTACAGCAGCCTTAGAAAACTAATACAATGCATTATAAGAGAGGAAAGTATAGATCAATGGCTGTTAGTTATCGCTGAAAGCTCTAAAAGGTTCGCCATCACTGGTACAGATGCTACTCAAATAACTCAATAGAAGAAAACAACCCAATTAAAACATGGACAAAGGACCTGAACCAAAATTTCTAAAATAATAATAATAATGAAATAAATGACCCAACTCACATATATGAAAAATTCACATCAATAATCTTCAGGGAAATGTACATTAGAACCACAATGAGATATCCCTTCATACCTGTTAGAATGGCTATTGTTAAAATGATAAAAGATAACAAATGCTGATGAGGTTGTGGAGAAAAGGGAAGGTTTGTATACTGTTGGTGGGAAAGTAAACTAGTACAGCCAGTAGAACAACAGTGCGGAGGTTCCTCAAGAAATTAAAACAAGCACTACCATATGATCCAGCAATCTCACAACTAGGTATACATCCATAGGAAATGAAATAATTATATCAGAGAGACACCTCCACTCCCAGTTCACTGCAGCACAATAGCTAAGTATGGAATCTACCTATATGTCCATCACTGATACATGCTTAAAGAAAATATGGTATTTATATACAATGGAATATTACATGGAGTTTGTTATGGTAAGTGAAATAAGCCCAGGCAGTGTCCCAAAGAGAAAAATCCCACATGGTCTGACTTACATGTGGGATTTTAAAAGAAGTTAAATTTATAGAAGCAGAGAATGGCTAGTAGGGGTTAAGGGTACAGCGGGAGGATTAGTAGATGTTGATCAAAGGATACGAAATGTCAGACAGGAGTTAGTCCAAGAGATCTATGCTATAACACGGTGACTATCATTAGTAACAATGTATTGTAAACTTGGAAATTGCCAAGGAATACATTTTAAATGTTCTTCCCACAAAAAAGAAAACTAAGCATATGAAGTAATGCATAGGTTAATTAGCTTGACTTAGCCATTCCACAATGCATACATGTTACAAGACATAAAAAACAAAAATCCTGGGAAGTTTGCTGTAAAATTAAACAGCATGACTAACCAAAAGGATTATTAGTTGAAAATATGTTTTGTGAAGAAAGATGTGAAAAAAGATGTTTTTAAAGCTTTATTTGGTTTTTAAAGCTTGAATGGTAGAAAGTCAAATCTTGAAGAAATAAACAATATACCTGCTTCAAACTTTTTAAAAGAACTATGACAGAATGGGATCTCAAAAATATGGGAAATGGTTCTTTCTCTTTAAAAGTGCAGAGTATTTCTACCCTTGAGGCAATTTACCATTAAGCAGATAATGGCTTCCACAATTCCAAGGGGGAGTGGATATAGGGAGTTAGTCCAGGTGAGGGGAAAGAAGGAAAGAACCAATTGCAGGAAAAAGGAAAGGAAGAAGAACAAAGAATATCAACATGTATTGTACAACTAGTTCCTGAAAAATGTGTCAGTGAGTCCTATGCCAGCTGCAATTGGCAAGGAACTAGCTAAGTTCCTTTGGGTAATTGAGGCAGTGACATCAGTCCAATGTGAATATCAACGTGGATTTAACAATTTCCGAAAGACAGGTCAAGCACATGGGGTTAATGAAGCATGACATAGGAAATAGGGAGATACATCTTTTGAAAAAGGGAAGGGGATCATGAGATGGAGCAAGGAGTGAGGGGAGAGGAAGGGCATGAAAAAGAATTAAGATGTGCTATGCACATGCACCAACTCCCCGTGAGGAATGGGATCATTATGTACAGCAAACATGGACCAAGAAAAATTAAAAATTAAAAAAGAAAATATACTATATCAAACATTACTAAAATGCTAAAAACAATGGCAAATGATCTAAATGCAATAGCTTAAATGTAATCAGCTATAAATTACTTTTAAGAAACATGTCATTCAGTTTTTGAAAGTTCAGAATTGGCTTCTTTTTAAATAGAGAACCTGGATTTCATCAAAAGTAGAAAAAATACTCTCTGGCTTTGACAGCCTTCTTGGTAGTTGGTTTTTGGTGTGTTAATATGAATAATACAAAATTAAGTTTGAGTCCTTCACATTAATTTGAAAGTGTAGCTATAAATGCTTTCATATAATGTCTCCCCAAAAGATGTATGCCATTTAAAACTGTATGATGACTTGTCAACAACACAGGAAAGAAAACAAGGAGATTGAAAACTGTGGTAAAGCAGTGGAAGAAAGGTCATCCCCACAAGTTGGGCTTTTTAGACAATCTAACAACAAGTAAGGATTTACTGAGCAAGTACTCTGAGTTTTAACTGGTCTATGTTTGGGATAACAAAATGTTTTTAATGGGAACTCTGTCTTGAGGGGGGTCACAGAGTGCTAGGAGGGACAAACCTACCAAGATACCTAGACATTCAAGTCAGCCCAACGGTATAAGCAATTCATCAATTAATTTCAAATTAATTCAACAGAGTTTACAGAGGGATGGCTATGTACCATGTACTCCTAGATTTTGGGGGGTATAGCTTTAAAAAAAGGTAACATCTTCATGTAGACTAGGTAGAGTTGGGATGGAGTGAACAGGAACGGGCAATGAATAAATGTACAGATAAGGCATAATATAGAAACATTACAAAGAAAAATAAAGCTTGATAAAGGGTGATAGAAGGGAGGTAAGAATGATGTTTGTTTATGCATGGTGATCAGGAGCCTCTCTAAGAAGGGAGTCTTTGAGTGGAGGTTTGAGAAAATAGAGAAGCAAGCTACTTTGGTATTTGGGGGAAGCACATCCTAGGTAGAAGGAAGGACATGTGCAATGACCCTGAGTTGGGAATATCTATGTGTGTCTTAAGAAAAACAAGCCAGTGTCTAAGAAGGTAGAACAGATGAGGTCAGAGTGATATCAGAGGAAGGCCAGAGTACATAGGTCAAGGCAAGAAATGGGGGTGTCATACTGAAGAAATAAAAGTCCAATGAGAGCATCGAACAAGAGGGATGATGTTCTCCGTGTCAGGTTTAAGAGGGAAACTAACTGCTCGCTTTATCCTTAACCATCTATTTGCAATTTCTACCACTGTGCTAAATATTAGACAGACAAGAGTAAGGTATGGTCCCAGATTTGTTATTATTATTTTTATTAATATTATCGTTAAGATCACCAGACACACCATCGACACCATTATCATCATCACCATCTACATCATCATTATCACCACATTCACCTGTCATTACCATCACTATAATCATTGTCAACATGCTGTTATTTATTACACAACCAGTATTCAGTACGTTCTCTTGAGCAATGTACCAAGAACCAGCAGCCTTTTCTTTCTAGAAGATGTGGGTACACAGGGTTAGAGTTAGGAGTACATGTGATTTCCACATGGTTATCAGGGCTTGCAATGGGATTTGAATTACAAGGGAGACCCAAGAAGCCAGGCTATGTGCCAGTGCAAATTGGCCACTCTGTGCCATACCGTAGCAAGGTTGCTCTTTGACTAGCCAACACCCCTTTGGGCAACTTCCTGCAATAGATCCATTATTTATGGATGATAGAGTTTCTTAAGTGGACCAATACTCTACTCTCAGACTCAACCGTTTCTTATTTGGGGATTCCCATGAAGATAGGGTTCTTTGAGGATAAAAGGAAGAGTTCTTCCAGGACAGATCAGACACACTAGGATAACCAATTATGGCTAATTTTGTTAGGATATGATTTGCGTGTAGCCCTTATTTTCATGAGTTTAATTTCAGGACCTAAATTTCTTCTCTAGAAATAGAAATAACTCTGTTTTCAAAGTCTTTGCTGTTTTTAGAGTATCCTATTATTGCTTCCCATATTATACTGCAATTTTCTGTTTATATGACTTTCTCTCCAATAGGTCCTGAAATTCACAAGGAGAGAGACCATGTGTTATCCATTTCTGTAGCCCAGTAACTTGCTCAGTCTGGCACGTAGGAGATGCTTATTTGATCTTCACTGAAGTAAGGTGTGTTTTCTTCTGTTTCTCCCCCCATAACAATAATATTTTCCACTCTCAGGCATTTTATTGAAGGATACAAAGGTATTATAATAAAAAGGAAATGGAAAGTTACTGGAAATGGAGCCATTGCTAATAGAAAAGTGAGGAGGGAAAAGAGAAGGAGGAGATGTTAGTGCTTGATGTGTTGCTCTTTCTGAGTAGGTAATATTTATTATTTAGTTGATAATTTCCTTCATAAATCCTACCACTCATCTAAAAGTCCTTTCTGGAAGCAGATCAAAGTTTTGAAAATACCCTGTCAGAAGCAATATGACAGTCATGAACAGAATGCAGCATGAATGCTACATTACTCATGACAGCAGTCCTTGTGCAGCAAAAGAAATACCATGCTAAGACTTGTAAGGGTGGCAAATGACAGCAACAAGCTGCAAGTTCTATCCCCATAGTCAGAATAATCCTTTGAATTTCAAGTTTCTTCTTTATTTTTACTGAAAAACATATATATATACACAAAGTAATGCATACAATCCAAGTACCAGTGTATGAACAACACAATTTTAGAAATAATCCTTTTGAAATAGTAGGGACTCTGACTCTTTCCAAAGATGAGCTTTATGATTCATCTCATCGTGAATAACTCTGAAAGTGAAAGGCACTTGATCAAAAAACCACTCCCATAGCAAGTACCAACAAGTCCTCTTTTGTTAGAAAAATTTTACAAATGCCACAAAATAAAATGACAGTTTGGGATGTAATCACAAGAAAGCAAGATTCTAGCCTACAACCTGTCAATCAAGCTCAAGCATGTTTTTGAGCAGATCTTAATTCCCAAATTATTCTTAAGGCTAATGTGGTCTCCAGTGACTTGTAAGGATAAGAAACAACCCAGATCTTAAATTATTCTAGACAGAAATGGTGGGTAGATCTACCAGAATTCATGCTCAAATAAGCATGTTGAAGAAGTCCAAAATGGGACTATCATCAGGAATTACTGGGAGGGAGCTACCATTTACAAGTCAGCATGCTCCATGATATTTGCTGCCAAAATTAAAATCCAAGAAATCTGCCTGGGAAATGATGAAACCTGACCATCATGACTCTTTGAGGGGGAGGTGCAGCATGACCTCAAGGCATTATTTATTACTAGTGTTTGCTTACTTTCCCCTCAAAGCCTGTGGTTTATCCATAACATCTGGGCTCCATTGTTGATTGGAAAGCTTATGAGAACCTTTGTGCTGAGTGAGGCAATGGAAACAGAAAATGATGTCGGAGGATTGTCAAAGGCATTGCCAAATGTCATGTTCTTTTCCAAGGAACATTCAGCATGCAAATAAAAATCAAATAACACTTCTTCTTGGCAAAGGGATGGCCTTAATTTGCTTTTGTTTTCTTCTCTCTTGGTTTTAACTTGAACCGGGCTGCAGAGGGTCATGAAGACTTTATCAACTCTAGTTACTCTTCTAAGATAAAAGGTATCAGCTAGAGTTTGAAAAGCAGAAGTGTTGCTTAGTCCCATGGAGATATCCTCCCCATGGAGAATTCTTGAGTTAAGTCAGGTAAATTCTCTCTACCTCCAGATGGACTGCTTTGGGAATTTACCAGTATGTGTTGTTCTGGCCCTAGTAACTTGTCTGCACTGTCTGCTACTATTTTTCATTTGAAGTGACTGGTCCTCGCTCTTTCTTATTTTGAAGAAATCAGCGATGTCAACAGCTGCTCCAGAATACCAGTCTTTGGGCCAGGGATTTAGCTCAGTGGTTCCACCACCTGCCCTGAAAGCACAAGGTCCTGAGTTCAATCCCTGATACCAAAAAAAAAAAAAAGAAGAAGAAGAAGAAACAGAACCCCAGTCTTTTATGGACAGGGAAGGCAATGTTACTTTCACCTCTTAAATCATCCATACTCTTGGTCCTTCATGAAGAATCTCCTTTCTTTCATGGTCACCTGTTCAATTACCTCAGGCTATGTAAAGGGGTTTAAAGCCGCAACATCTTTGTATATGCTAAATATATCTCTGCCTACCTGAAATGCCTTCTTCTTTCTTGTTTGTCCAATTCCTTCCAAACATCACCTTTTTTATATTTACATTTTTATAGGTACATGTTTGCCATACATAATAATCACATTCATCATAGAGAATTTGTACCTATAATAATATATCTTGATTCTTCTTTTTTGGAAGGGAATGGGGCCAGACTTCACCTTCTTGTGATGGCAAGGCTTCACTGTCCTCCAGGGTAAGACAGAGAGCTCTGCTTCTGACAGCATTTTCTCACACTTCTGTCATTCACTGTAATCACTGTCCTGTTTATCTGTATCAACTATTGGCCCCCAAGATATTTTGGAACAGGAGATCAATTTTATTTGCCTGTTTTTCACACTTAAACATGACTTGGGTTCAATTACTGTCTGCTAAATAAACAGTGTTGAAAAGTCAAATCAACCAAACAACTGTACTTATTTTCCAAAAGCTAAGAATAAGCTGATTTCATGGTCCCTGCTATAGAAAAAAATATATACCCTCTACAACTTCAGAAAAGAGGGCATAACATTATTAAGTTGGGGACAAAAAATACAATTGAAGAGTTTGGCAACTTTTTCTATAAAGTACTAGCTAGCAAATACTTTCATTTTTATTAATTCTAACGATTCTGTCTGCTCATATACTCAAGTTGACTGTTACAATGTGATAACTATTCCAATAAAACTTTATCTCCAAAACTAAGCAATGATATGGATTTGGCTTGTGGGCCTTTGTTTGCTGACCCCCGATCGAGAACTTTGCATAATTCAAAAGTATCAAATTTAGTGTCTAATGGAAAGAGAAGTCCTATCATGAAATCTAGAATCCTTGTCAAGAGTCAGAAGAAGGAAAAAGTCTATGTGGAACGTTCATAAATGGAAAACAAAGGAATAATGCTCATTTTCTAGAAGATACACTCGTCATCCAAAACCAAATAGCTGTAACATCCAATAGCACTGAATAATATTACTGTATCCAGTTTTGTGGGTCAATTTGAGTTTGCTGGTGAGACTAGGGCAGTTAGCAAAATTTCAAAGAGTAATAGTGCTAGGAAGAACACTATTATTAACAGTGATAATCCTTCGTCCATTATATAATTTCTCATTCTTGTTTACTACATACTATGGTTTGTGGCTAGATGTCCCCCAAAGCCTCATGCAGTCATAGGTAGGGCTTTTCAGAGGTGGCTGGATCTAGAGTGTGTGGTGCTGGGATCAAGGGTTTGTGATTACTAAATTATTCCACTGATTTGGCATAGTTCTGGGAGTGGGTAATGGGAAGGTCTTCCCTGGGTATGAGTGCCACCTACCCCAAGGGCAGGTAGCCTGGATAGAATATAAAAGACATAAAGAGGGTCACTGTTGTCACTTGTTGCTTGCTGCTTTTGCTGCCTTCTGCCTGCCATGCACTGTTTCTCCTTTGTGATGCACTTCTACCATGCAACTCTGCCTTGGAGCCACCCGATTATGGACTGAAACTGTGAGCCAAAATAAAGCTTTCCTCCTTTAACTTTGGTTGTCAAGTATTTTGTTTCAGCAATGAGAGAAGTAACCAAGACACTACACTTAGAAAATAAGTCAAAACACCACCCTAAAAATTTGTAATCACCAAAAGTCAAAAGCTTTAAAAGTCATAAACTTTCCAGTTAGCTCATTTTTCATACCAATGTGTCTTTCTCAAATCTTTCACTGTTTAGTGTTCTTCATACTTCTAATGACAAATTTCCAAACAATCTATCAATCAATCAACAAATATTTATTAAGTATTGGCTGCCAGGACAGTCACAATGCGAGGTGCTATTACAGTGCTTCTCAAACTTGTCTGACCATTCAGAGCACTGGGAACATCTGGGCTGTTACTTGTTTCTGTAAATAAAGCTTTATTGGTACACAGCCACATCCATTACTTTACATATTGTCTATGGCTACTGCCTTGGTACCAGAGCCAAATGGAGTAATTTCAACAGAGACCACATGGACTACAAAGCCTCCAATTTTTGCTATTTGGCTCTTACACAAAACATTTGTCAATACTAGATCCAAAGCAAAATAGCCTAAACAATATAAATGTCCATCATCGGGGACCAGTTAAATAAATTATGGGATCATTATTCTACCATTACTTTCCACATAAGAGAATATTGTGAAGCTCTTAAAAAGGAAGAGATACAAATATATATGTATATTATATATCCAGAGATATGAAATGATCTCCAAGGTATGTTAATTGTAGGAAATTGTGTACAAAGTATATACTCAGTTTGTATTAAAATGTCACAGATATGGATGTAAATATAGTCATGAATGCTTATAAATCATAAATACATACAATATCCCAGGAAGACTGGAAATATATGCAAGGCATTGGTATCTCTCATTCTCTCTGAGTAAACAAAATGGTGAACTGAGGATGGAGATGAGAGGCACCTCTTTAAAAGTCACATATTCCAACTGCCTTGCAAGCCCACAGTCCTGAGTTCGATCCCTGATACCAAAAATAAAATAAAATAAAAGTCACATATTTTTCTGGGCCACTTTAACCATGGGTATATATGATCAATTCAACATTAACTAATATATAAATTGAAATAATATTTTAAAAATTGATATGCTAAATAAAACCAGGATTGGCTATTACCTCAAAGGACATAAAGTTTTATTTGGCTAACTCAAATTTTCTGCCAACTCTGCACAACAATGGACTGGCAATTTCAACTTTCCCTATCATCTCCATTTTTCATGTCAAAGAAGAAAAGCTGCAGGAGGTCCTGGCCTCCTTGGTATCAGGAATCATTGGCTGTTCCACATGAGCACCACAGATGCAACATCCAGATATCCACAGAGTAAAACAGACTCAAATGAATACCAGTGGCAGGACCCTCAGAAGAAAAGCACTGGGTGTGCAATCCTTAAGCTGCTGAGACAAGTAACACAGCATGTCCTTATCAAGAGGCTGGAAACCATGCCCACTCTATCCATGGGCAACATATAAAAAGTGTTGCTGCCCCCTTAGGACAGGAAAAGGGAACAGAAATTCTTAGGGCGGGCAAGACAGCAAGGGCAACAGAGGTATTACATCATCCCTGGACAGGCCCTGACCCAAACAATGATGACAACAAAATGAATATGAGCCATGCTTGAGGAACTAATGAAAAGATGAATGTGTAGTTCTTTTTAAAGGACACGCCAGAAGTTGTGTATAATGAAATTTTTTTTCAAAGCAGTAGATCTAACATGGTACTTTAGGGAACTGCCCTCAAATCCACATAAGTAATCTGTGAAATACCCGTTCGACTTCTTAAAATGGAAATGGCATGAGTATTAATTCATATGCTCTTAAAATGTCCATGGGTACATTTTCTAAAAGAGATATTGAGACAACAAGAAACTTAGTCAATGATACTACACAATAGGGCTATTATGGGAAATCTTTTCTTAACTTTATCATTACTTGAAGGTAGGAAGATACAGCAACTTTGAAAACTAATAGAAGATAAATAAGTTTAAAAAGCATCTAAAGTTTCAAACTCAGGGATTATTTCAATTTTTATTTCCATAAAAGATAGGAAATGGTCTCTTTATGGCACATAGATAAAAATAGAGTAGCATGCACTACCCTGGCTTGATTTCAAAGTGAAATCTCTTCTTTTTTGCTACTCCCATACCAAAAGCAACCTTCCTTCTGGCTCCCACCTTTGAAATGCAGTGTCACTCAAGGTTCACTGGCTACTTTGAGAATAAGCAAATCTAATTACCCAAGACTTTTGCAAACTCACGCCACTCAGAAAAACTTAATGCCTTTATGTTAATTCAATTTGCTTTCTATTTTTGGAACTTTATTATTTTGAATATATGCCAGCTGTTATATATCTAATTTAATTACCTAATTGTGAAATTGCTGTGCCATGTGTATTGGACTAACTTCTGTTTTGGGGAAAAATCTACAACAAATAAGTTATTTAAAAGAATCATAACAGCCATTGAATGCTTGGGATAAGTGAGTAATTATAACTACATATCTAATACAATTTTTTAAAAGGCTTTGAGATAAAAATAGAAAAGAGAGGAAAAAATACACTTTTATTGGAAAACTCATAAAAAGGATAATATAAGAATTCATTTAAAATAATTCTTCAGTATTAAAACTCCTTGAAGACATTAATTACTAATTGTAATTATTGAGTCTAGTTTTGGAGCACTCACTTATGAGAAAATCATGTGAGAAGCCAATTTAGTATTAATTTTTAAATGCAGGTGCATAAGTAACAGGAATAATAGAGTGGACATTGTGGAAATGTTCATGAAGAAAACTTAGTAGTAGTGTTCTTTCCAGCCAATTTTCAATTGTATGAAATCCAGCCAGATGCATGTAATCAGAAGCACAATAGGAGTAATCATTTCTCTCTCTTATATGAATGTACATGCATTTAAATACACATTTACTGACTAATCAGAAAGAGATTCTCATGAGCCAGAACATGAGCCAGAATAGCACATTTATACAAAGACTGGAAACATACTGTGCATATATTTATCATTCCTGATAACTAGAAACTTGATCACAACTATTTTCTAAATTCAAGTCACAACTTAAGTCTAAAAGGAATTGCCATGAATTCACATTTATGTTTATATTTTCAAATCAAGGCGAAGTTAAATCTGGAACAAATCTTGGTATTCTTAGTTTCCCCTACAATGTAAAACATAAAACCCTTTGATAAGGTACTGTTAATTAACTTAGAATGATTTCTCATGGTCTTAATTTTCCATAATAAATCTCTCAGTAATCTTAGTTTTGACTTGTCATCTTTTATTAGTCCAGGTATCTGAAGAATCGTGGGTTAAAGATCAAACAGGAGCTGGATATAGCGCTCAAATCTACTCCCTTTAAAACGTTTTGGTCAACATAAAAATTCACATAAGATCTAAAAAGCACCTTTATGCTAAGAAAAAGTAAATAAAAGCATAGATATCCAGAACAGTCTCTGACTATAGGTCAGTATTCAATTCAGCAAATAGAGACTCAAAAGGATACTATTTCCAATCAACTGTACTTACTTTGGAAAATAATCTTAAAATTTAATAGTTTTAATATTAGTTTACTGTGCTTTTCTGTTTCTTTTTTAACAAAATTATAATTTATTCCAATTGAACAACAAAAACTACAGTTAATGCTTTTATAATTAAAAAGATCAAATTTTAAGGTATTGAAAGACTATAAACAACAGTAGACATTATAAAATATTACTAATAACATTACCATAAACTTTTACATTTGAAAATGTGATTATTAACAAAGTAAAAAATGAAACAATGGGTGAAATAAGTATAATAATGAGAAACTTATTCAGCAACAGAGCATACATGACTTCATCCAAGTGCCCTAGTAGTTTTTCTCCTGGATTTTGGAATGGTCAGAATTACCAGTTAGGGATAAGTTATCCATATCATGGGTTTTTTCTTGAATATCAATGACTCATAACTATCTTTTATGACTATAACTCTCTTCACATTATCATGTACAAATTCAAGACCAATATCATTTCATGCACGTTTCATGCACTCCTGAAACTGTCATTAACCAAATTAAATCCTAACATTTATTTTCCCTGCATATATATATATATATATATATATATATATATATATATATATTAGCAGTACTGGGTACTGGGGATTGAACTCAGGACCTTGTGCTTACGAGGTAGGCACAGTGCCAATGAGCTAAATCCCCAGTGCCCTGCTCATATTAATGTATGTTTGGGCAGGCATTATTTTCTCTAAGGCTATCTTTATTGATCTGAACATTTACTCAAGGCTATAACATTTTCACTTATAAGTCTGCTTAGATATACTAAAAACAATTCTGTGATATAAGGTCAGTTAATATCATTCCCATATATTTTGACTTTATAGAAATAAATATATTCCTTAACATTTAAAAATATTTATTCAAAGTAATTTTTACTTCAGTGGTCTCATCTCTGCCTGAATTTTATAGAGGACTCTAAGATTTGTATATTTTTCCCAAATTATAGTTATGTTGATTCAAGTTTCCATTGCATATACTCTTATTATACCATTAATGCTTTTTCATATTTTATTGAAGTTATGCCATGCATTTAAGTCATTGTAGAATAACTTTAGCTACATTAAGGGCATTTTCTCTTTAGTTCATATGAAACTATTATGTAGCTAAGAATTAGTATTTTCTTATCAATCGTGCCTCTGCTTGTATCCTACTAAGAATTTTTTTATCTTGCTACTTTCTCATTTGTACTATGTATCAGAAACACAGTTTTCATTCAACAACAGGCTCTGTTTTAGTGATAACAAGTAAACAACAACAAAATCTATGCTGAGATGCCAGTGGTGGGCTCTACAATCATTATTAAAGATATAATTTAATGTTAGTTTTGTACTGTGAAACATTTTCAAATAGAATTTTTTAAAATCTTGAGAATAATATTGATTACTCTTCCCAGTACAAATTGCCTAGGAGAAACAGATTAGAAATGTTAGTTAATGAAGATTAAGAAAATTAGAAGTTCATATCTTATTTGAAATAAATGCAGAGCCCCTAAGTGTTTAGTATACTGTCTTTTATCTGACTCACTCAAGAGCTCTAGTTTAATAATGTATTATTGAGGAAAAGCCTAGATCATTATTTGATATTTATTACTAATCTAAATGGGATAAAATTTCTTCCCCAAACATGATAATGAATATACCATTCTATATATACATACATACTATATATATATACACATACTGTTTTACAACATTATGAAAAAGAAAACTGAATGCTAGCATTATTTGAGGAATAAATAAGACGCTATGATTTGTAACATGCAGTAATGTTTTTATGCAGCATTAGGTCAGTTTCATGGATGCTTCAGCCTTCTAGTCTTGTACCTAGGCCAAAAGCACAAGCTTCTGGAAGCAAATGTTGTGAATCAGATGACAAGTATATTATGCCACTAAAAACAACCCCAACAGTATTTCTAGCACTCTGGGCCAGGTCCTATGCCCTTTGGGAGTGGTTTGATGGGGCAGGTTCCAAGGATGATCTTCTGGAGACTATTTCTAAGGTTGGTCTCTAGAGGAACGAAAACATCCAAATACCCTGACCTTGGCTTGTAAAAGTAGAGCCAGCTGATTAAAGTGCTCAATATTTTTTCCCAGAATGTAAGAAAATCTCTGAGTGCAACAATACTATGTATAGTAAGGACATGGATACAGAGTTACTTAATTTTCCTGATAGCTGTGCATAAAGCACAGGACCTTGTCTCTCCCTATTTTCCATCAACAAGTATTACAACTATTAATAGCAATCATTCTATTTCTCTTAATATAAATCATTCTAGATTGAATCTTAATTTTGAGGATTATCATGCCCCCAGTTGCTATTTCTCCCTGATTTCTCTTGGCACACCCCAGATCAGAGACATTCTTAGCACCTTTGGTGTTGGAGGAATGACATCCTCTTCTTTGAATAGCCCAGGCTGGTGATCTGTTTCAGAAAAATTTCCAAAGACAGCATTTGGCCTGAACTACCAGGAGGCTACTCACCACTGTGTTTTCTCTTTCATATGTACTTCTCTTTGATCTTGGGGCCTAAAAGTTCAGGCACTACATTTTCCCTGACTCCTTATCATCACAGCTTAGGGTGAGTGCACATAATTAAGACGCACTCACAGTCAGAAGAGAGGTGAAAGCCCAGTATGGTGGAGGCAAGCAGATATATGTGTTTTGGCAGGTGGCCAATGGCAAGTCTTGCTAGGTGCTGCTGGGCACAGCAGGTAGCTGAGGTACCATGTAGCATTTTCCTGCTGTTACTATCTTCCTAGTTTTTTTGTTTGTTTGTTTGTTTGTTGGTACCAGGAATCAAACTCAAGACCTTGCTCTTGCCAGGGAGGCGTAGGCAAGGTGCCACTGAGCTAAATCCCCCACCCTTCTTGAATGCTCATTGTGATCCTTTTCAGTTCTTCAGTAAGACTCTAACTCCTGTACTAAATCTATTTCTTCTTGAAAGGTCTGCAGGTTTTCTGTCTTCTCAATTGACTCCTGGTCAGTGTTGAATGGCTTAGTCATAACAGATTCATTATTGGTGGACGGGCCAAAGAGGGTCAAAAAGCTTCTTACAGGAGCAGCTCAGGTACCAACAGCAGACAACAGGCAGAGGCTCAATAAATTAGACTGAGTTCAATATCAGGGATAATAACAATCAGTAGAGTCTGCGGCCAAGGTACACATTTAGTATAAGCAAAATCAAGACTATGTTGAAACCAACATAGTAGGGCCCATAGGTTGTAGGCTGGTGATCCAGGAAAGGTGCTCTGTTGTTTAATTGTGCTGATAATCTCCTGAAGACTGCTAGTAAGAGTGAAGAAGAATTCCTGGAAGGTGAGGAAAGCACTAAGAAAATGCTGCTTTAGACTCTGACTCACTAATGCTCATTTCATGACAGCATGATAGCATTTGGTCCTAGAGAATGTTTGCTTCTTACCCTTACGTGAAAATGTGGTGAATTTGGGCAGTCACCAGATGTGGGAGAAACAGGCCCTTCGACAGCCCAAGGCTTTGTTCTACACCTTCCCCCTAGGCCTGTTTTCATAGCACCCAGGTGGTGGCTGTCCAGAGGAAGTAAGGGCAGAGAAAGTGAGCCGGTCCCAGTACCTAGGGGGAGGCTCCCCCAGCACCATTCCACGCTCCTAGGGCAGAGAAGGTGAGCCAGTCCCAGCACCCGGAAGGAGGCTCCCCTGCTGTGATTCCATGCTCCTAGGGCAGAGAAGGTGAGCCACCCAGGCGCCAGAAGCACAACCCCCTCTTCTGTGGAAATGAGAAGACACATAAAAAAATCTCAAAAACAGACTTACAGACCACCTACAGCAACCCTAAAAGGAAAAGAGATGGAACAATCTGATACTCAAACACCTGAACTCGCTGAACTGGCAACAAAAGAGGATCTGGGAAAAATGAAATCATCAGAAATAATTTCTCAGATAGCAGCAAAGATTGAGCTCATAGTGCAATACATGATTAATAAATCTAGAGAGGACACTGATAAAAAAAATAGAGGATCTGAGGAACATGATGGAATCCCAACATAGGAAACAAATGGAATCCATAAAAGAGATGCAAACAGACTTCCAGGAGATTAAAAACTCAATTGAAAGTTTATGCAGCAGAATGAGCCAATGTGAGGACAGAATCTCAGATATAGAAGATAAGATTGCAATTAGTGACCAGGAAAAGAAAAATTGCTTTAAAATTGTAAAGAACCACGAGAAATCAATCCAGCAGCTGCTAGATGATGCAAAGAAGAATAACATAAGACTGATTGGAGTCAATGAAGAAAGAGGAGAGAGTGCAGATGACATAAAAAAACTCTTCACAGAAGTGATGGCAGAAAACTTCCCAAGGAGGGGAAAAGAACTTGACATACAGATAAGTGAGGCATATAGGACTCCAGCTAGCTTTAATCAAAAAAAATCTACACATAGGCATATAATAGTTAGGATTCCAGAAACCCAACAGAAGAATAAAATTCTACAAGCAGTGAGAGAAAAGAAACAAAGCACATACAAAGGAAAGCCCACCAGAATCACAGCAGACTTCTCAGTGCAAACCCTCAAGGCAAGAAGAGCTTGGAGTGATGTATTTCAAGCCCTAAAGGAAAACAGCCTCCAACCCAGATTGATGTAACCTGCAAAACTATCTTTCAAAATTGATGGAGAAATAAGATACTTTCATGACAAAGAGCACCTCAGGAACTTCATAAATACCAAACCGGCACTCCAAAAAATTGTAGACAATACCCTAGGAAAAGACAATGAGGATCACAACCCCAGGAAACCCAGCAGAATGAATCCATTGGGCACAACAAGAAATTAAATGCAAAGGGGGAGAATCCAACAAAAAGAAAAAGTCATGACAAGGCTTTTAAAACTTTTGACTTCATCTCCTTAATGAGTGTATAATTCAGTCTTGTCACTGTACTGATTAGTATTTTTCTGATTCTAGAGTTGCACACCTTTCCTTGTGCTATATTGGCTATTTATCATCTTATGTCTACTTTTTAATTGGATTGTCTATTAATGAGCTGTAAGAGTTCTTTATATATTCTGGTCATAGGTTATATGCAATGTAAATATGATCTGTTTAAGGACTACTTTTCATTTTAATGATGTCATTTAAAGTTCTAAATTTTGATGGAATCTCATTTATCATTTTTTTTATTTTATACATCATGTTTTTTGTATCCTAGGTAGTTCTTGCCTACCCTAAGTTCATAAAGATTTTCCCTTATAATTTCTTCTTAAAGTTTTATACTTTTAGGCTTTCATATTTAGGTTCATAGATCCCTTCAAGTTATTTTTATGCATGAAAATAAAGGGTTGAGGTTAATTTTTTATATACGGATACCAGGTGTTCTAGTGCCATTTGCTGCAAACACTATCTCTTCCTCGGCTCTTGAATTGAGTTTATATTCTATAAAATGTTAATGTTAAATAATCTTTCATAACTCAGTGGACCGTATATGTGTGGTTCTATTTCTAGATTCTCTGTTTTATTCAAATGATCTATATGTTTTTTCTTACACTAACACTGCCTTGATTACTGTAGCTTTAGAAGAAGTCTTAAAATTAGGTACTAAACGTCTTCCAACACTGTTTTTGTTTTTGTTTTTTATCTTTTCTAGGTCCTTTGTACTCCTACATAACTTTTAAATTTCAATATCCAATTCTTCATTTATAGCAAGTATACACAAACCTGAATTTTTATATATACCTTGTGTTTTCTAATCCTGCTAAATTCAAATACAAGTTCTAGGGGCTCCTAGAGATTTCTTAGTATTTTCTCTGTAGATGATCATTTCATCTACATATAAAGATTTTGCTTCTACCTTGCCAATCCTATCCTAATTGTGTCATTTTATTGCCAGACTATTTTGGTGGGGCCTAGGTTTCAAAGTTTAATGGAGAGATAAAAAGTAAGCATATCTGCCCTTGTTCCCCACCTTAAGGAGAAACCATTGTATCATCTCCATTCATATAAGGCATTCTCGCTGGAAGTATGGAGTACATGTCTTTAATCTGTTGAGAGGGTTCTGTTCTACTTCTAGTCTCCTGATAGCTTTTACCATGAACAGCTATGGAACTTAGTCCAATACTTTTTCTCCAACTAGTGACAGGATCATATGGCTTTCTCCTTTCCTCTGTTAAAATGATTACTTTTGGGGATGGATCTTCCAATGCTGAACCAACACTGCCATCCCTATAATAAAACCACTTTCTACATACTTCCAGGTCTGACTTCTAATAGTTTGTTTTGTTAAACAAATTCCTATCTATATTCATACTTTTTCTTCTATTATCTTTATCCAGTTTTAGGATTAGCACAATGTTGATTTCCTAAAATGAGGGGAGCAGTGTTCCTTTTTCTCTCTGCTTTAAATGTTTTATTTAATTTATCATTTAAAATGTATACGAGCCTGCTGTTGTCATATAGGTAGGTTTTCAAGCTAGGAATATACTTTCTTTAAGAGGTATTATTCAAATTTTATATTTCCTCCAAAGTTAGTTTCATTAATTTGTCTTCCAAGGTACTTCTTAGAAGTTGTCAAATTTATTTCTAAACAGATTTTTGAAATATGCTTTCTATATCCTCTAAAATTCTATAAAATCTGTGGTAATGTCTCCTAGGTCTTGATATTTTAATTTTAAAAATGTATAATTGATATTGTGTAATAGGAAGTAAAGGTCTAAAGGTGCAGGGGAAGTGGGAGGGGTAGGGGAAACGAAAGAAGGGAAAAGAAAAAAATATGAGAAAAGAAAAAAAATGGAAACAAAATCTTTGCAAATAGGGAAGGGTGGAGGGGGTGAAGTGCGGGCAGGGGAAGGCAGAAAAAATAAGAACCAAGATACACATGTAATGGTTGGTACAAGATCCCAATGATGTATGTAAATGTATTTTATACCTAAAATGTACCAATAAACTTAATGGGGAAAAAAAAAGAAAATGTGGTGAATTCATCAACCTATATAAGAAATCTAGGACCATTTCTGAGGTTTGTACCAATTCACTCCCAAGCTCTGTATCCCCGACAGCTTTGCTAATACATACCCTGCTTCCCTTTGAGATCTCTCCCTCTTTGTAATCTTTGCAAAATCACTAGTCACCTTAATAAAATTTTAAAAGCTTTTATGCTAATTCATGATGAGATAAAAGTGCTAAATAAAAACTTGTTTAAATTCTCTGGAATTCTATTCTGTCATTAAACTGTGATCATAATCCTATTATTCAGTGGGTTTGTGAGGCTTAAATGAAATATTATGTGTGTAAGAGCTTTAGAATGTAAAGTATTACCAGTAAAAATTTATTGCAATCATATTCACAAAAAATGTCTATGAAATACCTCCATGAGCATTATGTAAAGCCATGCACTAGACAAAGTTAAGGCCTTTAGAGAGAAAAGGATTACAAAGCATAACAAAAGCCAAAATTAAAAACAAAACAAAACAAAAATGTTTTGTTTCTTTAAAAATAATATCACCAGCCAAATCTGTTTGACTTTCAAAATCACGGCTTAGAGCATGCTCAATTTCTAAAATGTGGAAACATTTGTGGAACTTGTGGGAAAACACAATTTCCAAAAGCTTTACTCAGAACAACCCCCAGAGAAATAACAATGTACACATTATCACAAATGTGCACATCAGTACACACCCACCCCTGATGCAGTCTGGCCCACCCAGAGTGTAGGCCTTAAAACACTTGGTGACAACACTGATCAACAGCATTTTGTGGAAAAATCTTTGTGAATTAGCTCAAGATTTCTCTAAACAAATTGGATTGCCATGTCTGTAACATAAAATCCTGGTTTGGGCTCTCCTACAAGTGGACTCTGAGACAAGGATTTGAGTACAAGTAGTTTAGGAAGGGACACAGAGCAAAGGAAGAAAGCAATAAAGGTGTGTCCTCCAATAAGTAAATTCTGTGGGTAATTTGAGCTCAATCCCACTAGGGAACACTGGGAGACAATTGAGAACAAGCATTCTAGTTGTCCCAATTGAGGGACTAGGAAACTAGAGCAGCTGTTCGCCGCTGCTTTCATACCCTTTGAGTCTCCCATCACTCCTCACTGTCAGAAAAAGAAAGCCCTCAGATGCAGTTTAAAGTGTTCTTTAGCATCTAGTAGGGAGAGCCCAGAGATGCTACTAAGCACTTTTCAAGGTGCACTGTCAGAGACCAGAAGAGAATTGAGGCCTAATCGGCCTCCTCTGTGAGCACAAAGGAGAAAGGCTGCACTCAGGGGCGATTGCAAACTACATATTAGGGAAAAGTTTAGACGGCTGAGGTTAAGTTGTTTACCAGAGTATGGACTAATGGATACTGGAAAGCAGATGAATCGTGTTACTTTGATTGCTTGTGCTCGTGTTTGGGTGAATAAAGGCAAGATGAGCCAGAGGCTAAGGGTTCCCCTGCCTACTAGAGGCAAGAGCTCTCTGGCTGCCTGTTAAACTGACTCTATGTTGCTTTATCATTCATCTTCATTCACCCCCGGTTAGGGAGAACAAAGTAGCAGGTCTAGATCCTGGAGCAAGGCCGGCCAGGTGTGGTTGGCTACAGGTGGTGCCCCAGTGTGGGGCTTGGGACCCAGATTTGCCTACAGTGCACAGTGGTTGCTAAGGAAACATGGGGAGACATTGTTAGTATCTGTTAAACATAGGTACCCCAAAATCAAATCCCAGGAAGAACCTAGAAAAAAGTCCACAAAATAACTCTTGAATCCGTAGCAAAGAAACAGTGTGGTTTCAAGATACCTAGGCACATATCATATGGTTGGAAGCTGTGGTGGTCCAAAACCTATCCAGGATATTTACATTAGAAATAAATTCATCACAAATGAGTACAGTCGCCCTTCCACATCTGCAGGTTCTGCACCTGGGATTCAAAGAGCCACAGAGAAAATTTTTTAAACTGTATCTGTACTGAACATAAACTTTTTTTCTTATCATTATTCCCTAAACAATACAGCATAACCCCTACCTACTTGGCATTTACATTGTATTAGCTTTGCATTAGGTATTATACAACATCTAGAGATGATTTAAAGTACATGGGAGGGTGTGTGGAGGGTA
The DNA here is from genome assembly GCF_053883595.1 of Heterocephalus glaber. NCBI lineage: Eukaryota > Metazoa > Chordata > Mammalia > Rodentia > Bathyergidae > Heterocephalus > Heterocephalus glaber. Next base: position 19,222,344 of record NW_028258369.1, on the reverse strand, counting down.
CATGCAAATACTACACCACTTTATTTAAGGAACTTGAGCATCCATGTAATTTGGTACCCATGGGGATCCTGGAACCAGTCCCCTGCAGATATGGAGAGATGACTGGAAATTGGAAGTTCTCTGCAGATTGGAAGAAATCACAAGTCTTTGTATCTTTATCTCAGTAGAGACTGAAATATTTATTTTCTTGAAGCCTGAAGTAATTCAGTAATGGTAAAATAGATAAATAAGCCACCATGCCCACCTATAATCCCAGCACTCGGGAGGCTGAGGCAGGAGGCAGGAGGATCACTGTGAGTTCAAGGCCGGTCTGGGCTACATAGTGAGTTCAAGGATAGCCTGAACTGCAAAGCAAGACCCTGTCTCAAAAAAAAAAGATAAGCAAAAACCAAGCAATGAAACTGATTAGTAATAGAAAATCGTAGTTCTCATTGGATCAAAACTTTACTAAGCCCATGGTATGCAGCGTATGTTCGTAGAAACCTTGGAGACATTTTTAAAATGAAGTTACAACCTTACACCTAGAATAACAAATATTGACCTACTACACATTGAAGCTAAGGCAAGTGCATAACTGATTAATCCTATGTCTGTGTGTAGGGATACAGAAGTTGCTCAGTGAAAGGAAAGCTCAGAGCTAGATGGGATGCAATAATATATCATTTTATACAGGTGATCATTACTCTTGAGTTATATAAGACAACAAGGAAGGATTGATAGAGCAGAAGAAACAGGATTCTAGATCAGTGGTCCTCAAGTGTAGACAGTTCTAGTCTGCAGGGGACATTTGGCAATATCTGGAGACATTTTTGTTTGTCCCAACTTGGGACAGAGGTTTAGCATCTAGTGGATAGAACCCAGAGATGCTACTAAGTTTTCTAAAATGCAGAGGACAGCACCTACATCAAAGAACTTTTTTGGTCCCAAATGTCAATAGTGTCACAGCTGAAACAAAACCTCTGTTTTAGACAAGGGAAATTCTATGGGTGCTAAAAGATTAATATGAAAAGCAAAAGAAGCATAGTAATTTGAAAGTGAATGTCTAGTTTAGGTGTTGGGGGGAGACAACAGCACTTTAAAAGATTTCAGAAGGTTTTGTTAATGAGAAATTTCTTTTTTAGCTTATGTTTTAATAACACATAAAATCCATGTAAGGTGATGAAAAGTAAAGGTGTGACTCTAACACCAGTTGTAACATACTTGGACTATTAAGGAGAGGTTAGGTTGTGTGCACGTCTACATCATGGTTTCCCAACCACATTGTCCATCTGGATTGAGGTCTGGGGATCCCTGCATTCTCCTTCACATACACAACTTGTAAACAGCCATGGAGCTTCCTCCTGGTACCTCTGCCCTTCATGCTTCTTCATTGAAATTTCTGTTTAACCCACCCAGGGCTCTCACATTTCCTTCCACAGAGGACTCAACAGGCATTTTGGTTGGCTGCCACAAAGTCTTCCTTCTAAGGCATTTCTTTTTCTCACTTTTAAAAAGTTGGCTTAGCAGAAGCCTAGGAATGTGGTAAAATGCAGAAAGAGAAAAGCTCTGAATAAAATGCAGAGCAAAAAATAAAACCTAAAAATAAATTTCAGGTTTCCAGCAAGCTCAAGTCTGGAGCACAAGTAAAATTAAACATGTGTTAGAGAGTTTATAATAATGGGTTTTGGATCAAGAGAGAGAAAGGCAAGTGGAGAAGAAAGCTCAGAAAGTAACAGTCTCGCCAGCAGCAGTATTAAATTTATATCCATTTAAGTTATTGACAGAATCAGAACGAGGCAGACAAAATCTAAACTGTAGGAAAGGCAGAGAAAACACATCTTCCTCTTTTATTTCTGAGTCTCCAAAGATTTTCTGAAACATTATAAAGTACTACATGTACTAACCCACAGATGAGATTTCAGAAGCAAATGCAATTTAAATTGGTATCAGAGGAAAATGTTTTATCTGCTCATTTGATGAATGAACATGATTTATTTTTGTTATTGACATTAAGTTTTTGTCTAACAAATATCAGCCATCTGGGCTGACTGGTGATGATGACAACATGACGACGCTGTTGATAATGATGGTAATGGTGGGAGGTAACAAAGATTGAGTTTTTATAGTGTCCCAGGAACTATCATAAAGGTTATATAAATGTTACTATTTCTGTGTCTCAATTCAACCCTAAGATACTATCATTATCCACCGTTTCAGCCTACAGAAACCGAGATTTGGGAAATCAGGGCAAATAAGTGGTAGTTCTTAGAATCTACCCAGATCTGTCTACATAGCCCACACTCACAGCATCTCTCCAGTGGTGGCAGTTTAGAATTATGGATACATAATTTGAAAATACTAAATCTATAATTTTAAGTGTAGCAATTATTTAAATTATATGCCCTTGCTTTTGGTTTGGTTGTTTTTGGTCCCTCCAAAGTTCATGTTGAAACTTAATCCCCATTGTGATGGTATTAAACGATGAGGCCTTTCGGGGAAGTGATTAAGTCAGGACAGAGCCCTCATAGATTAATGCCTTATAAAAAGTCTGGTCAGAACAAGCTTATTACCCTTTTCCCTCTTTCATCTCTTCAGCCAAGTGAGGACACAGCATTTCTCCTCTCTGGTGGAAGCAGCAATGTGGTGCCATGTGGAAGCAGAGAGTAGTCCTCACCAAACACTGGCCCTTCTGGCACCTTGATCTTGGACTTCACAGCCTCTAAAACTGAGTGAAATAAATTTCTGTTGTTTATAAATTACCTAGTCCTGGGCATTTTGCTATAGCAACACAAATGGTCTAAAATGTGCCACTAGGTTAGGAATTGAGGTTGCCCTTTCATTCTAGGATATTCTCTTGCAGTAATGCTCACCACTCATTTTCAGAAAAGGGCAGCCTGGTAGATGAAAAAGACATAGATTTTGATGCCAGTTAGTCTGGGGGTTCAAATCCTTGCTTTACTACTCTCTAGGTGTGTGAATTCAAGCAACTTAGTTACAGTAGCTGAAAAAAATTCTTAAGGTAAACTCCCAGATTCCCACCCCATGGCTAATAAATTAAGTACTGGGACTGAGGATTTAGCTCAGTGGTTTCACCACCTGCCTGGTCAAGTGCAAGTGCAAGGTCCTGAGTTCGATCCCCAGTACCAAAAATAAATAAATAAATAAAGTACTAATCAAAGTACTGTTATGAAAGGATTTTACAGATATAATTAAATCACAAGTCTTAAAATATCTAAGCCTTACTCTTAAAATATGGAGATTATCTTGTTAAGCCTGCTCTACACAGTGACCCTTTAAAAAGGGGAAGTCAGGGGGATTGAAAGAATGACACACCATTACTGGCTTGGAAGATGGAGAGGCCATGGGCCAAGGAATGCTGACAGTCTCTCAAAGCGGAGAAATACCTGCAGCCAACAGCCAGCAAAGAAACAGGCACCCTAGACCTACAGTCCGAGGAGCTCAATCTAGCCACCAATGTGAACAAGCTTGAAAGCAGATTCTTCCCTAAGAGCTTTCAGTATAGAATACAGCCACTACACTTGTGGTAGTTTGTATCACAGAAATAGAAAACGAATATAGTTACCTTTTCAAAATTTGTTTTCTCAGTAATCAAATAAAGATCATGGGTTCTGCAGATTCAACCAACCTCCAATCAAAAATATTTTTAAAATATGACACATATCCAACATGTACAGACTCTTGCTTCTTGTCATTATTGCCTAGGTAATACAGTAACAACTTGTTTATATAGCATTTTCATCACTGACGGTCTTATCAGTAATCTACAGATGATTTAATTGGATAGGAGGATATATGTAAATTATATGCAAATACTATATCATTTTATATATCAGTCTTGAGCATCCAAAGATTTTGGTATTTTTGGGGGTCTTGGAACTAATCCCCTATCCACACCAAGGGACAATTGTGCGTACCTTGCAGAGTTCTCAGGAGTATTAAAATGAGAATGGATTTAACATGTCTAGAGTGCATCTGACACAAAGTACACAATAAATGTCACTAATGACGCTGAACTCAAAGTCATAAGCAATTTCACTTATATTCACACAGACAAGACATGAAATTAACATAAAACTGCAAACCAAATACGTAAGTTTGGTTTGTACTTTAAATATGACCCAAGATAAAGTCCGAATTAAATGAAAATTAACATGTACCCTCAAAGTTTATGAAATAAGTTCCAAAAGTTAATTTTAGGTCAAGGGTTTAAAATTAGAAAGGTACTTTCCTATAAGAACATGTTAAAACCTGGTGATTCAGAGCTCAAATCTATCAAAGCTCTTGACCTATTAGGTGCCAAGTGCATGAACAACCAGGAGTACGCACTCTTACTGGGGAACAAGGTGAGGAAATCAATTCCTCCCATTTATACCACACTCCTTACTCTATGAAGGAACTTTTAGATCCATTTTGCATTTTTAATGCACACAGCAACATTTTGAGGTAAAGACGGGGAGGCAGAGATGGCTGGCTGATAATCAAGGATTTGTGCTAAACTGAGATCTACATTTCTCTGCCCGCCTTGCAGCTAGGGTGGTACTATGTGATTGAATTATTGTCAATGAAGAGGTTAAAATTCTAGTCAAAGGTAGGGGTTGTATGTGTCTCCTCCTGGTCAGGATTATGGGATTCTCACTTCTCATGCCATATAATGGAGCATACAGATTGAACTTAGAAGTTCCACACAGTGGAAGAAGCCTGAGTCCTTGAATTCTTGCATGGAAACTTGCCCTTCAAATGCTTGATTCAATTCCAATGCAAATAAAAACTAAGCTTGTGTTATGCAGAAATGTTCAGGTTGTTCGTCCTGGAATTAGCTTTGTGTTGCATCAATGATCTACACTAGTAGAGACATTAGAACATTAAAGTAGGGGCACTGGCATCACCAACACCTACTAGTAATCTAGAAGTGGCTCAGCCATCAGGTAACAGGTAGAGAGGGATTACATGTCAGAGATTAGATAGACTAGTGACTCACTTTATGTAGCAGTGAAACACTTGCTAAAATGTTTACCTGTGATAACCTAGAAGGAACCCCACACACCTTTGGAGGCAGCACCTTTAGAATTACAATGGTTGCATGTGTGGGTTACACTTGACTGTGTTTAGTAGCAAGGGACTGCAAGAAAGAGGAAGGAAGATCAGGAGAGAATTTGGCATCTTGCAAACAGAAATGAAAAGAACAGAGAGATTGCATAATTTGGTTTTTGGGGTTTTTTTTTTGTTTTTTGTTTGTTTTTTTGGTACCGGGGATCAAACTTGGGACCTTGCGCTTTCGAGGCAGGCGGCAGAACCACTGAGCTAAATCCCTGGCCCAAGACTGCATAATTTGAGCCAAAAAGTTTGGCAATGCTTACTCCCTTAAATGCCCAGTGATATAAAATAGAAAAGGACTTGGGGCAGTAGTATGCACTGGCCTCCATCTGCTGACTGATTTTAGAGGTTTCCTTGACTGTCATTAATTAACAGCTGCAGTTCAGAACAGTTAAATTTTTGCCTGAGAGTACATGACTTTATGAAGTGACAGATCCAGGATTTGAACTCATATCTTGTCTGACCTCTACTTTATTTTAGTATAGTTCACAGCCAAAACACTGCAGTAAATTTTCACTTTTTCAAATGTACTCATGGTTCAGGAGCTAAACAACAGAGAATTTCCTTGGAAACAAAATAAACCTTCTATGCTTTTTACGGGAATCTAGAAGGTGAAATCAGTTCTTCAGTTCCCTAAAAGGGGATCCCTGCATTATGTTCCCTTAGAACTCCCTGTTCTCCGTTCTTTTTTCTTACTGACAAAATGAGACTGGCCTCTTTTAGGGTGATACTGTCATTTTATTAATAGTTAGATTTGAGTATTTGCTTTTTTATGGGCAATGACTATGACATATATTTATAATAAACACTTGTGTATGACATCTTTGTGTGACATATACTTACATTTCTGATGCCTTCACTGAGGTGCACAGTGGATTCTTAGCAAAATTTTGTGATTGTTTGACTATTGAGAAAAAAGCAGTCAACAGTACAAGGCACTTGCTAGAATTTTTGTGGCATTTCTTGTTTCCACTGTTAAATTATAAGCTCCATGCAAGAAAGAGCTGAGCTCACTTTATTTGTATGAATAGACTTAGAGCAGTATCAAGCATATAGAAGTAAACAATTATTATTTGCTTTTTGAACCTTTGAAAAACATTGATATTCTAATGAGATAGAAATAAGCAAACAATGTCAGATTGGGGAGTTTCTTAATTTGGATTTTCCCAGAAGCAGATGCTGAAGCAAAGGTTCATGGACAAATAGTTTATCTAGGGGTATTAGTTTCCTGTTGCTGTGTAACAACTTGTCACACATTTAGCACTGTGAAACAAAAGAAATTTATTTTCTTACAGTTAAGGAGGTCAGAAGTCCAAAATGGGTCTTGTCGTGCTAAAATGTCAGCAGGACTGCATTCCTTCTGGAGGCTCTAGAGGAGAGTCTGACTCCTGCTCTTTTCCAGCTTCTGGAAGCCACCTGCATTTCTTGGCTTGAGGTCTTTACCTCTGTCTTCAAAGCCAAAAATATAGCATTGTCCAGTCTCTATCTCTGTTTTTGTCATCATACCTCCTCCTCTGAATCTGACTCCCTTGCCTCCTCCTTTTACCCATAAGGACCCTTGTCATTACTTTGTTTCCACCTGGGTAATCCAGGCTAATTTACCTTGCAAGCTCCTTACTTTAATCCACATCTGCAAAGTCCCTTTTGCCATGTAAGGTAACATATCCACAGATTCCAAGATTAGGACATGGACATCGCTCAGGGACCATTGTTCTAAACAACAGGAGATTGTAGTGGGGAAGTGAAGAAGTGAGACAGGAAAAGGAAATAAGTCAATAAAACATATGCTAACAAGTCAGCGATTACCCAGGACAACTTGAGCTCAATCTTGCAGGGAAGCGCTGGAGACAGGGTGAATACAATTCAGACTTACCCCGAAATTGCCCCCTGACTCCCCTTCTATCATCAATTGAGAGATGTTCCTGGGGTCCTTAACTTTATCTGCCACTTCTGGAGCTTGCCCCATAGTGGCAGCATGTGCACCCATGATCAGAAAGAAAGCGTGAGAAAAAGCTGCAGATGTTCTTTGCAAGCACCTGCCACAGAGTGAATGTCCAGAAGATGAGTAGCGGGTACTAACAGACTCTGCTGGAGGAAGCAGCTTCTGAAATCATCTTATGCAAAGATATCCCTTTTCAGAAGAGCAAACAGAGGCTCAGAGTGGTGATGGGTTTAGCTAATATCCCATGACCAAAGGAGAAGACAGAGGTGGCTTCCTTTTAGTTAGTGTCTCACGCCATTTTGTGTCACACACTGTACCAAAGGATTGACATATGATTCCAGCTCTTAAAACTCAATGCAGTTAAAATGAAAATCCTTGTCCTTCTGCCTGCACTTGCATTTCCTCCTTTATGCTCCCCAGCCAATGATTGTCTGGGAAACCATATCATAGTCGTTGCTTCAAGAAAACATTTATTTCCTGACGCTTGGCACACTCTCTAGCAGAGATGAATGCACTTGCTAAATTTTAGAAGGAAAAAGGAAGGAAGAAAAGAAAAAGAGGATATTTTATATATTTTTTTAAGAAGTAGCTAAAGGAGTGGAGGTACAGAGTGGGAAAGATACAAAGACATCATTGCTGTGCTCAGCCTAGGGTTCCAGCAGCCAGGCACAGGCATTCCTACCCCATCTCCTAGGCCCAGTGGATAACAAAGCAGAGACTCCGCTATTGAAATAAAGGGATGTTATTTCCCAAATGGCAGGCTAGCCCTTCCACTCTGTGCACCTCAACATTTTTTTTTGCTTTCAAAATCAAAGAAGCCACTTCTAGTCAAGGGAACTTTCCTTAGAGAAACTTTTGGACAAGAATCGGTTCACTGGAAAAAGAAAACAACTTCAAAGACAGATTATGAAGCATCTCTACTTGTGATCCGAGCTAAGAAGTATGGAGAAGATGACAAATCAGTCTCATGATGTTACCTGTAAAATAATACTATATAGTAATGTATAAAATAAATATATTTTTATATATAATATATACAAACATATATAATACTATATTATATAGTTACAAATGATAACTACTAAAGATAAATTTTAATATAGTCTCATTGCTTCAAAGGAAATATTTTATCAATGTATGTAGCTAGTTATTAAAAGGGCTAAGAAATAAGAACTTGATTAACTATCAATGAGCCCATTTCCCATAGTGCTTTTCACCCTCACATCTGGCACATCCTCTAAGAGCCACTTCTTTTGCAGGCAGAGCTCCAGCCCGCCTATCTTCTCAAAAGCTATAATCCAGAAAATTCCCAACAGCTCCAGCTGCCTGAAAGGTATCTGCACATGAATTATTATGAGTCTACACAACATGTGGGTTTGCTGTATTTTCTGAGGGAAATATCAAATTCCAAAGGCGATGACTTCATCTGGGCAAATATTTTACTGTAAAAGGTACGGGGATCAGCACTTGTGAAACCCTCATTCAAAACTGCGTCAGGAGACAAAATCTCCCCTGAGTAAGGGCAGAGGAGAAAATGTTGACAGGCCCATTATGACCTGTAACCATGTATGCGCATCCCTAGAGAAATCATTTCTGGGCACATATTTTCCATTTTAATATCTCAGCAACAGAATAGAAAGCACCTCCAAATTATACTACCAGCCACCGCAACTATCATTAACTACTGTAGAGACTCACTAAATGCCAGGAGAATCCCCTTGAAAGTGAAACGTCATCTCCTGGGGTAGGTGAGGTATCTATAAGAATGATGACAACAAAAACAAAAATGAAAATAGAAAGAAAAAGAAGGAAACAACTCATTTGAACAAATCTCTAAGGTTCACAGTTGAATTCTTCATTTCCGAACTTTGTGTTTCTATGCCCCGTCACGCTGTGGAGGGAATTAAGTCCCTGGAGACAATACAACTGTATTTTGCTGAGACACTGCCCGGATCATAGCCACATACATACATCTATGAGACATACGTTGCCCACTGCCTCTGCGAATCCAGGTGGCTCAACTGGTGTTGCTCCCCTTTGTTCCTGCACCATTTCAAAGCCCCCTGATAATCCGTGAACAAAGAGGATGAGTTTGACAGAAGAGGGGCATTTTTCTAATAAAAGGAAACTCTACTTCAAACTGTTTTCAAAAAAGGGCAAAAACTAATAGATAAGTAGTAGAAAATCCAGGATGTACAGATATATCTGTAGACAAAACTATTTAAAATGCACAAGTAAATTCAGTTTGTCATTTGGCAAATACTGTTTCTAAGTACTTCAAATTGTAAACAGTTATTTCAGAGGAAAGTAAAATTATTATTTTTGGATGTTTAAACTGTTGGCTGTCTTTAAAAAGGAAAAGATTACATAGCTCTTCCATTTCTTGAGTAGTACCATTTGGGGAACTGAAGCGAGGACAGAAGAAATAAAATGTAGGCTTTGTGTTTGTAAGTAATACACAAGAAGCCAATCCTAAAGCATTTTACACAGTGTATTTAATACTTGAACTAGGATTCACAAATAACCATCTGAGATTATTCCAATGTGTAGACCCTCAAATCCCACAAGGGACCTACTGCCCCACAATTTACCTTTTAGCCAGACCCACAGGATATTTGTGTGCACAAATAAACATGAGCAGCACTGATTTGCCAGAGAGTAGGTATCAATAAAAATGGTCAGTGTTACAACTTGATCACTGAAAAGACAAATCAATTTTAAATTGACAAAAGACAAAAGATCTGAATAGATATTTTCCCAAAGAGAAACACTAAAAACTAAAGATCACATGAAAAGATAGTTGACATAATTAGTCATCAGGGAAATGCAAATCATAACCAAGTTAAAATATCACTTCACATTTAGCAGCATGATTATAATAAAAAAAGATACTTGGTAATAAGGTTAGCAAGGGTGTGGAGAAATTGGAACATTAATGCGCTGCTAATGGGAAGGAAAACAGTGTGACAATTCCTCAAATGGAATATGAACTAATGATTCCACTACTAGATGCATAGCCAAGAGAAGTGAAAACATATGTACAAACAAAAAGATGTACATGAAGGTTCATTGCAATAGTATTCCATATAGCCAAAAGGTGAAAACAACTCAAATGTCCATCCAAGGATGAATGGATATACAAAGTGTGTTAGGTCCATATAGTGGAGTATTATTTGGCCATAAAAATGAAGCATTGATACTTGCTATGATATGAGTGAATCTTGAAAACATCAAGGTACATGAAAGAAGCTAATCATAAACGGTCAAATATTGTATGATTCCATTGTATATGAAATGTCCATAGAGACAGAAAGTAGATTAGTGGTTATTTATGGCTGGCTAGTTGGACAGATAAAGGAGGAAATAAGAGGTTAAAGATGAGGTTTTATTTTAAGATGAGCAAAGTGTTCTAAAGTTGTGGTGAAGGTTGCACATATCTTTGATTATACTTAAAACCACTGATTTGTTTAAAATAACACACAAACAATAAACTTTCTCCAAAACTTTCATATATGACATGCTGCTTAGCTAGAGATATGAAAACTTACAAATTAGAACAAAGAAAACTTTTGGATAACAAATGTTTGTGCTAAATGACACATTACTGACTGGGCACTTTCCTGTGTGCAGGATGCTATATTAATAGTGCACAGGGATTTTCCTTGTAATTATTTTCACAGCCCTGCAAGGTAATTATTGTTCTTATCACCATTTTATAGAGGAGGAAACTGAGATGTTGGGAACATAACCAAAGTCAGCTAGTCTGGTGAGTAATGGTAAAGCATAGATTTGACTGCAGGGAGTCTGAGAGCAGAGCCAGCACACAATCTCACTCTCTCTCTCTCTGGAGAACCCCTACAAGATAGTTTCGCTTTTTGTGAACTATCCTAGTCTACAGAAGGCATAGAAGAGCCTCCTCGAGAGAATGAGAGGTGTGAGTTAGCCCTCTAGGCTTGCCCAGTGTTTAGGACTTTTTTCTTTAAAACACTACATATATTTCTTTATTCCAATAATAGGCTTCAATCTCAGCCCTCTGAATTTTCCAGAATGCAAGTTATTTGGAAAAAAATCACCCTGTCATTTTTTATTGGGAAAACCCTTATAAAACAAAACTGCCTATTTTCAGAAATGTCTGAATGAGTAATTCAGGACTAGTCAAATTCTACATAGTACATGTTTCCATGAGTCCTATAAAAGGAAAAAGAAAAAACATTTCATGTGTGATCATAAGATGCTGGAATCTTTAACAAAAATTTTTGGTAAATTAAATGTAATTTTATCACTTAGAATCATAGCCAATAGCTGATAATAATGTATTGAATTATTTTAAAATTCCTAAGAGAGTAGATCTTAATTGTTCTCACCACAAAACAATATGATAGCTCTAAGGCAGTGGAGGTATTAATTACCTTGTTTATGGTAATTATTTCGCAATGTATATAAATATCAAAACATCTCATTGTACACCAAAAATATATACACTTCATTTGTCAATTATACCTTATAAAGCTGGAAATACTTTTTAAAAAGAATAAATTATGTTGAAATAAAAAATAAATCATAGCTAGCACATATGAAATACTTCCATTGCACTGAGTACTATTTTAAGTGCTTTATACTTATTTAATTGATATTCACAATAACTCATGAGGTACTTAAAATAGCCCCATTTGTAACATGATGAAACTGGGGAATTAAGGTCTTCACACTTAATTAATGGCAGAGTTGGGAAGTAAAGCTCCACAGCTCATGTTCTTAACCTCTATACGTCACTGACTGCTCTCTGGTGTGATTGACGGAAGAAAAAGCTAAAGTCTGTGCGGCTAAAGATTTCTGGGAAAAGATTAATAGAGCACATTAAAATCAAATACATTTCACAGTTGTATTAGTTTCCACAGGTTCAGGAAAGAATTTTGACATTAGTGATGTGTGTTGTCATAATCTTGAACAGGTTATTTAAACACACAAAATAAACCTTAAGGCTACTCAATATTAGACACCAGATGAATTAACCAGGAAAAATGTGGTCTGTGCAGCCAATAGGTCTTTTCTCTGTTATAATCAAATCCTATTGATCTTGTCTGCATGTAATGAAATTGTCTAGAAAAGGAGAGTATGACCAGCTAGTCCATTTGCACGACTCGCTATAATTTCAAACAACTTCATGGCTCATTAGGTATTTTGGTATACACAGCCAGTAAGCATTTTTAAATGGAGAATGGTTACAAAACTAAGTAAATAAAGGACTCCATAATAATAAATCATGAACAAGTGTGCTTTATCCGAGGAATTCAAGGAGGTTCAATGTTAAGAAAGCTATTATTAGTGGGCTTCTCTATGTATTTATATTAAAGGAAAGGAAAAACTATTGTCTCAACAGATTCTAAGATACATTTTATAAAATTTCAAAGCCTTTGCAGATTGAAAGAAAAACATAACTATTAGCAGGTTATGATAGGAAGCTGTTTTATCTTGACCAAGTCAAAAGTAGTCCCATTAAACTCGAGAGCAAAGTAAAGATTCCCATATTTCATATCAAGACCAAAAGTCTTCATCCATAAATAAGATGAGAAGGCAAAAAGAGTGCTGAATATGGAAAAAGGCTATGCCAAAATGTTATTAAATAAATTTTCTCTACCTACAAATTCAATCTTGTCAGTATAAAGAGTTTTAGAAATAATACAGAAGCAATAAGGTCACTGAATGAAAGCCCAACACACTAGTTGACAGATTTTCTGCCATCAGTAACCATTGAGAACATATTGAAAAACAAGGTTTCACCCAGATAAGCAAAAACAACCAAGAAACAAACAAAAATAATTCTGTAAAATACTGAGGAATAACATTAACAAGAAATATGCCAGATCTATATGAGAAAGTTATAGAAATGAAAAACTGTTAATTATGGGGATTGCTTTGATGAATAATCATCAAATGGGAACATATTAACCCCTCAGACTCCTCGGAGAGAGATGGAGAATTACTCACTTTCATTACTTGGATCTAATTAACCAAGTAATCGATATTATATCAGTGTGACCAGCTTCACAGGCAAAAGCCGACCTCATCCCTTGGGCATCCATCCTTATCCTCTTGAGTGCTAATCAATCCTTTCTAGAGTAGAAGGCCCATGTTATTCTCCTGCTCGGCATTCTGTAGTACCTTACACAATACCTGGAGCAGGAAGGTCTGCCCATATGCTGTTGTACATCTGAGCATTGTGAATTGTGCTACTTTTTCAAAGAATATGAACAACTTCGTATTGAGCAAGAGACCACCTGGGTATCAATTCAAATCATTTTACTATCAAAACAGTCCTAAAATGGGAATCCTCTGTGTGTGTATGTATGTGTATCTCTCTAAAGCTTTATGATTACAGTGACTGTAGATGTAATGTAAAAGCTCTACATAAACTTTAAAGTAATGTGTTTGTTAATTTATATAAAGAATATATGCAAGTCAAAGAAAAAACTTCCAGATTAAAATTCAAGAAATAATCAGGATAACCTGGAAGAAGACCATGTGTGAAGGAAGGGGATGAAAAAGGAATTAAGATGTGTTACGTAAATGTACCAGCTGCTCACAAGGAATGTAAACATTATGTTTTGCAAACATGGACTAATAAACAAAATCTTTAAACTGTTAAAAAAAGATTGGTTGAAAGAGTTCAAGACCCAGCAATAAAGAGACCAGCATAGAAGGATACAAGATAGAAATGCAATTGTGAAAATAATACATTTGCATGATTTTGAGTCACTAGTTCCTAAAAATTTAAAACAGGGAAAGATTCTAGGATCTTTGCTCTCTTCAAGCAAAGACAGAGCAGGGATTCTCCTATAGAGTTGGCCCTGGGAAAAAGTTTGCTAGGAACAACAGCAGGTAATGCATATCATTGAGGGGTTAGAAAAGTGGGCATTTGAAGAGAAATGGATTTCCTAGAAGAAATTGACTCCTTACTATGCTGCAAGATGGACAGCACTGCCACAATCTATGGAACATAGAATTCTTTGCCTCCACTGAAAAGGAGCAAATGGAAAAGAGTTAATCTTATTTAATAGAATAAATGCTTAGAGCACGATGACTTCAGTGGCATGATGTTTTCTATGTATTTAACCCTTCTCCCTATTGTCCAAAGTGATTTGTGTCATTATAGAATAAATTAACATTTTTTTTCTTTTTAAGAATATTAATTCACTGTTCTATGAGTCTCAATACATGCATAGATTATTGTAACTACAGATCTAATAACACAATAGGATATAGAGTAATTTCAACCCACCCTAAATTCCTTTTGCTTCCTCTTTATATTCAACATACTGCCTCCTAACCCCAGATTCTTGTCTCTCATTACTGCAATGTGTTTTCTGTTCCTATAGTTTTGCATTTCACAGAATCCCATATAAATGGAATCATGGTGTGCTTAATCTTTTGACACTGGCATTTTTTCACTTAGAATAATGCCCTTGTGACATAACATGATTTGCCTAAAATTCCTTTTTTGTCTTTTTTATCGTCTTGTTTTATTTAATTGGTATGTTTGCAATATATAATAGTTACATTCAGCTGGGTGTGGTAGCCCACACCTGTAATCCCAGCACTTGGGAGGCTGAGGCAGGAGGATCATTGTGAATTCGAGGTCAACCTGGGCTACATAGTGAGTTCAAGGCCAGCCTGAGCTACATAGCCAGACCTTGTCTCAAACAAACTAACAAAACAAAAAAAAAAATCACATTCATCTTGGGAAATCGACACACATATGTAATATTTTGACCAGAACTAACATTTTCTATTGTTAAAAACAGGTGTGTGATTTTTACAAATGTGCCTTGCAACCTATGGATTGCCCTTGAGATGTTTGGAGTTTGAAATAGACACATTCCTTACTGAGGTCGCAATCTCTTGGCTTTCCTCTTTGTCACTGGATATTCTTAAAGGGATCTAGGAGGGCTTCACTTCTGAACTGATCTAGCATTTTGAAAAATTTGGATTTAATTTATTAGTTTAGGGAATTTGTAAAAATTCTCTGGGCCTGCACTTTCTGGTATGCAAATGTAGGTAACAATTATGTCTCTGGATTATCGTCAATTTAAAAAGATATCGCAACTTTGCAAAATGGAATGCCAGTTCCTCAAAAACTTAGAGACAGAGGTAGCATATTACTCAGAAATTCTATTACTATGAAAGCATATTTCCACACCAAAACTTGTACACAAATATTATAGCAACATTATCCATAATTAAATGGATACAACCCAACAACTCATCAAAATATGAACAGATAAAACATTCATTATACATATAATATAGAAGACTTTCTAGCAACAAAAGGGAATGAAATATTGATAGCATGCTAAAACATAGATGACTCTTGAAAACATTACGCTAAATAAAAAAATCAGGCACAAAAGACCATACGTCGTGTGATTGCATTTATATGTGAGTGCAAAATAGGCAAATTACTAGAGAAAGTATGTAATGGTCTTGTGGGGCTGGGAGGATGGGAGGAAGGAGTAGTGGCTGCTGAAGGACACAGGGTGACTTTTTGGGATGAGAAAATTATTCCAACATTAGATAGTGATGTTAGTTGTACAAACCCATAAATGTACTAACACCCTCTGAATTGTACATTTTAAAAGATTGAATTTTATGGTCTGTGAATTATCTCTCTAAAAGCTGTTATTAAAAATGATTCTGTATTCTACGGTTTGTCTGTAATCCTACTGTTTTTTCTGTATGTGGTATAAAGAGATACATTTGTCTGCTGCACTGGAATTTGAATGGGCTTGTTCTACTACACTTTTAAATATGAAAAACTTTTAAAACTCAAGTATATAACCATTTTTGCAATTTCTCATGTGTAAGTAACAGGCAGAAGACTGCTTTTAGAAGTTGTGTGAGTAAATTAAACTATTAAGAAGCCTGATAAAATAAACCTGGAAAGTGTGCCTTTGAGAAGCATGTCAGCCTGCTCCTCTTATTTTCTATAAAAACAAGAGAGCTTTTCTAAGTGAAGGAAAGAAGGTGTTTAGTTATTATCTGCTGAAATGCTGAGTCCAAACAAAATTATCTAATGGGGAACCTGATAGGTTGGTTTGGAAGGAAAAGCTGATACAGGCCAGTGACAAAATCCAGACCAGCTCACTCATGTGGTGATGTCTCCTTAAGAGACTTGCAGAAGAAAACTGACCTCATTGCAAAAACTTTTGCCCACACTTCCCAAGTCCCCCTTCATCTCTGTGAACTGTTACCTTATCACTAGCTTATGTGAACCCTGATACTCAGCAATGAGACACATTCAAGCACACTCTCATTAGAACCTAAAATGTAATTAGGCTGATGTTGAGAAGAAACAAAAGCCAGGACTAATTAGTGATGTCTTTAAATACCAGCCTTATAATTCAAAGAAACAGAGGAGTTGAGAGAAAAGGGAGAATGAGAAGGGCAGAAAGAAAGAATAGAGTGAAGAAAGTGAAGAAAGGAAGAATAAGACAAGATGCAAATTGTACTGGCTGTCTCTGTTCTGAGATTTCTATGACCCTGAATGGGATTCTGATCTTTTTAAAATATGCTTTAATGATAATAAGGAGGCTTTTCACATCCATTCAGATTGGAGAAAGATCTACATCATAATTCTTCAAAAGTAGATTTTCCCAGAGGTCAATTACTATATTATAATTCTTTGTAAATTCCCCCTTTCATATGACCTACATTATTTCTTGATTTCCAAAACTGTCCTCTCGTCAGTATAAATACGTAGTATAAATGTGTAGTTAAGAAGCTGTGCCCTGGATTTTGGTTTAGAAAATAAAACCTTTTAATTCTAGTAAAAAAAAAAATACAACACCTGGTATAATAAATACTTGGTAAAAATTACTGAATGATTAAACCAATGAAATAAATATACTGAACACAAATACCAAAATTAGAATTATTTGATTTAAAGTTTGAAGAAACATTTGAAAATAAATTCTAAAAAGTTATAATATAAAACATGGCAAATTAAAACACTAAAATGCTGTACCATATTGTAAAATCTCTACAGGCAGTTTTTATGACACAGGAGGATGTTTTTATCTTATTAATACTTGAAAGAAATATACAAAATCATGTGTAATATCTCAATGATGCTAAAATTCACAAAAGCTTTTGAAAAGGTGTGCAACATTCTTAGCCATCAGGGAAATGCAAACCACAATAAGATATCACTTCACACCTGGGTGGCTACAATAAAAAAAGACAGATAATAACAAGTATTGGTAAGGATGTGGAGAAACTGGAAGCCTCATACAAAGATGGACTATAAAATGATTGTTATGGTTTGTCCCACCAAATTCCTGGTGAAGTTTGGTCCTTAATGAGGCAGTTTGGGCAGGGGGGTGGAGCTTCGTAGGATGTGTTTGAGTCATGAAGGCAGAGTCCTCAAGAATGCATTAATGCCCCCCCCCGAAAAATACATTAATGCCTTTTACAAGTGAGTGAGTTCTCAGTGCCACAGGACTGGATTAGTTACTACAAGAATGGGTTGTTATGCAGCAAAGCTATATCTGTCATGCTTTCTCTCTTCCACATGTACCATCTTGCCCTTCCACTTTCCACCATGAGTAAAAGTAGCACAAGAGTCTCACCAGATAGAGCTGCCCAAACTTGGACTTCCTAACCTCCAGAAACATAAACCTCTTTTCTTTATAAATTACTGTCTCTGGTATTTTGTTACAGCAACAGAAAATGGACTACAAAAACAGATTTTGCAAAATAGTCAGTTACACAAAAATTTAAACATAGAGTTAACCTATTACCCAGAAAGTTAATTTGGAGATATATACCCAAGACCAATTAAAACATACAACCAAACAAAGACTTATAGATGAATGCTGATTGCATTGTTCCTCACAGCTAAAACACAGAAATAAATAATATGGCCATGAATAGATGAGTGAATAAACAAAATGTGGTAAATCTATATGATACAATAGTATTCATCCATAAAACAATGAGGATCTGACACATACTGCAACATGGATGAACCTTGATAACATTATGCTAAATAAAGGAAGACACAAGCCACTCCTTTTTTTATGATACCATTCATATGAAACGTCTAAAGTGGTCAAATCCATGGAGGCAGAAAGTAGATTAGGGGTTGCCATGGACTGGGGTGGTGAAAAGTGTAAATTAATAGGAAACAGGGAAAGGAATCTTTTCCAAATGGGAAGGGAGTCAAAAGATGGAGGAAGGAGGGGAAGAGAATGTGAAAGGAATGAAGATGTGTTATGTACATGTACCAGCTCGAAATGATGAATGTAATCATTATGCATTGCCAGGGTACACTAATAAAGAAGAGGAGTGAGGAATCATGTTATTTAAATGGGCAGGATAGGTCTACTTGGCGTGATGAAAATGTTCTAGAAGTGATTACCTCTATTGGTGCCAAGGGCTGCAAGGTGGGAAAAGAATGGTTTGAAGAGCTGCTGATGAATTTCTAGCCAGGAGAAAAAAACCCTTACTGCTGACAAGCACTCCATTTCAGGGTATTTGCACCTTTAATTCTTCAAAGACCCCAGAAGTGATGCTAATAAATACAAAACTTGCATATAAAAAATAATGGTACTGCCTGGGATGGAAGGAGGGATATTGAACACAGCCCACTGGCCAGTTGTTTTTCTCAAAAGTTCTTTAGGATTTGGAATAACCAATGGAGAAGATCTGCCAACTGTGTAGATACCTTAAACTAATCCTAAAACAAACAAATAAACAAAAAACAGCCTGAAGGAAAATGTCAGAATAAAATTCCCACATCAGTCCATGATTTATTCACATTATTGCTGAGGAACACCACAACCACTGATGTGTTTATTTGTCCTCTATCCTTCTAAAGTTGACTGCTCCTGCCAAATCTCCTGTTCCCATGATTATTCCAGGAAGAGGAGAAATGTGACCTTTGGCTTTCAGAGGTGGTCTGCAAAATTATCCGAAGGAAGCAGGAGGGAAAGAGCAGTGAGAAGAAGCCAATCTTAAAAAGCCATCGATCATGTAATTCTGACTATATGGCATTCTGGAAAAGGCAAAACCAAAAGACAATAAAAGGTTAGTGGCTCCTAGGATTTAGGGAGAAGAGAAGGATGAACTGGTGGAGCACAGGGGATTTTTAGGGCAGTGAAACTATTCTGTATGATGCAACACTAGTGGATACATGATCTTATGCATTTTTCCAAACCCATGTGATATACAACATCAAGTGTAAACCGTAATTTAAACTGCAGGCTTTGGGTAATAAATCTGTGCCAACATCAGGTTCATCAAGTGTAACACTTGTACCCCTCTGGTTGGGGATATTGACAGTGGGAGAGGCTAAGGGTTGTGGGGCCAGAGTGTACAAGGGAACTCTCTGTATCTTTATCTCAGTTTTGTGATGAACCTAAAGCTGCTCAAATAAAGAAATACATTTTTTAAAAAATTCAGAAATCAGCAGAAAAATATGGTCCTCATAGCCATTAATTCATTATGCCCCCATTTACCTGGAGTCTTGGCCAAGGCCAGCTAGGTAACTTGGGAAACCTATTGTGAAATAAAAATATTAAGTCCGACATGTTGGAGAAGTCTGTGCTTAATTAAAGATAAGAGTGTGATTTAAAAAAAATATTAAGTCCCTTCATCAAAATTATGAATTCCAAGATGAAGAAAAGAGAGCATCAAAGCAAGTATGGGGCCTCTAAATACCAGACCTTGTGCAAATGCACAGGTCACATGCTGATGTATCTGGCTCTGGTCTCAGTATGTAGTTGCCACGCTCCATTTAAGAACTCACTGGCGTTCCCTGCAAAACAGTAAGGAAGTTGGAAGTGCTTGATTTTGACATGCCCTTCATGATGCCTATTGTGGTCTGGATTTGGTTTGTCCTCCAAAAGTTCGTGTGTTGGGCACTAGGTCCCAGGGTGGCTATGTAGGAGCTGTGGAACCTTTTAGAGGTAGGACCTGATGGAAGATGGTTGGGTCACTGGGGACTCTACATTTTATACTCTAGTCACCTAGAGCTTCCTCTACTTTCTGGAATTTTCCATGCTCACTCTGCCTCAAGGCCTTTGCATTATACAGATGCTCCTTGATTGGCGATGGGGTTATGCCCCGATGAGCCCACTACATTTTGAAAATATCCTTAATCAAAGATGCATTTAATACACTTAATCTACTGAACTACATAGCTTAGTAGCACAGCACACTGTAGTGTTGGTTGTTTTCCCTCAAGATTGTGAGGTTGATGGGAGATGCGGCTCATTTGGTGTCACTACCCAGCATCATCAGAGAGCATCACAAGAGAGTACTGCAAGTATAGGAAAAGATCAACATCCAAAACTTGAAGTAAAGTTTCTGCTGAATGCCTATTTCTTTCACACCAAGATAAAGTTGAAAATCCTAAGTTGAACTATCATAAGCCAAGGATCACCTGTATTTCCCTTACCTGGAGTTTAATTCCCCAAATTTTTATCACTCTAATCACTTTTGATTCTGCAGATTTCAGTTCACTGGAGAAATGATGGCTAAGTAAAATCAATGCTAATACATTAAATAACATTTTAAATATTTTAAACAATTTTAAAATACTACTTAATTTAGAAAAGGAAAATACCCTTTTCATGAAAGAAATAACCTAATTTTGTACATGTAAATGTGTATTTTTTCAAAGTGCTTTCACATAAAATAAAGAAGACCTATAGTCTTCACTATAGCTTGTTATATTACTAATTATTTAAGAAGCACAAGTTTCAGAACAGTTTTTATTTGGTTTATAAAGCAAAAAACAAAGCCTAAGGTGACTGTCTTCTTGATTAATAATGTTTTCTATAGATTTCTCCATTCTCTTAAAAATGAAAGATCAAAAAAGGGCTTAAACTACTCCTCCAAAACATCACCTATATAATATTGTAATTTTGGTCAAACTTGCCCATATTTACTCAAAATTCACACCCAAAGCCTTAGAGAACAAAGTCTGCTCCCTGCCCCAGGTTTGGAATTCGAAGGATGTTCAAAGTCAGCCTCTTTCTAGTCTCCTGACCCAAACTTGTGTTTGAGCCCAGGTAATTTACTTCTCATGATACTGTTTAAGGTTTCGTAATACATGTCTTTGATCATGCCGTTTTTTGGCTCGTCAGTGTTTTGATATCTCTTCTTTGCCCACCTCGCCCAAGTATTTAATAAATCATTTTTGGTTAAAATGAACATGTGGTGCTTTCCATAAAAACCACTCATGGTATTAAACTTATTTTAGTATATAGCTAGAGTGATGGACTGGTCCTGGCTTTGCTGGAACTTTCTGGTTTTCTCTCTGAAAACACTATGCCTCAGGCCTCCTTCTCCATCTTCTGTCCCAGGCAAACAGGGATGGCTGGTCACTCTTCTCTCTTTGATATAAATTATGATCTTATCAGTGTCTTTCACAGGCTTAACATGGGGATTTGAGTATAATGTTTAATCAGAATATTTGTGACTAATTTCAGTTTCACCCATTTTGTCATTACATTTCTAAGTAGCCATTTCCTAAACAGTGATTTTCTGTGCATTCATCATAAAGTCCAAGTGGTGTTAAAATTAGACAAAATGGTCTGTCTGTGCCTGGCAACACAGAATGAAGAGAAAAGAGAAGAGTTCAAAGTCAAAGTGTTAATAGCTTTTAAAAATATGGTAAATCTGGAAAAGTCCTTGTTAACTGAGTTTACTTCTATCTCTAACCGTCAATAACATCTCTCCTAACACCTTTTCTGTGGTAGTGATGGTAGAGTATTGAATCTGGTTTTTTTTTCTTGTCAAATACATTACATTAAAAATTACTTTGAATCCCCATGGGGGAAGCAAATATCATTCTGTAAGCTGTAAGGAATTATGGAGTTTATCATTGTTAATATAAAAAGCAAAGCCAAAATCAACATTTTTAATCAAAAACTGACAGCAGGTCAGGGCTTGAACTTGGCTCTCGAGAAACACAAGCAACCAAGACTATGCAATCAAGTTCCAGGCAGAGGCAAGAGTGTGAGTAAAGACTTTTAAATGAGAGATCACAAACTGCATTAAAGAAGCTGAAATAATCTATTTTGTCTTGGATGGAATCTGGGGGCAGGATAGAGTTAGAGTTGGTGTTGAAGAACTAAAGAGGTGGATTTATATCCCAGAGGGTCTTATAAACAACATCATGGGGTTTCAAGCTTGATTGTAAGAGCAATAAAGATGTACCAAAGCATTTCATCAGAGAAGTAGATGTTAGTTTTTCATTTTGAAAGTCACTCAAATGAATAGTATATTGTCAGTGTATCAAATCAGAGGCAAAAATATCCAGTCCTAAAAGCTGTCATACATCCTGGTGTGATCTAATATGGGACACTGGAAGGAAGAAACTGGAGAGATGTTTAAGAAATGGAAAGCACATCACCTAATTACTGATTAGAATTGGGGTGGAGGTGTGGGAGATAAAGGCTGAAACTGACATTCAAGTACCTGGCTTCAGTAATCCCTGCATCTGCTTCTCCTTCCTTCACAAGGATGGGAACTGGAGGTGGGTGGATGTGCTTGGTGGGAGTCAATTAATTCAGCTGTCTCTTTGTCTCCTAAATTGTCAACATCTACAAAGAACACTGACTTACAGGGGCACATTTATAATCCAGATAGTTTCCATCTGAGAAGCACAGCCAATTTCCTTCTCTTTCAGGCTAAATAATACTCCATTGTATGTACACAGAACATTTTCTTGATCCATTCATTCAATAGTGGACATTTTGGCTATTGTCAATGTAATGCAATGAACTTGGGAGTGTGCAGGTATCCCTTTGATCCTGATTCCAATTCCTTTGGATAAATACTCACAAGTGAGATTGTTGGATAGTATAGTAGTTCTATTTTCAATTTTTTGAGGAATCTCCATAGTGCTTTGGGCATTTTATGCAAAGTGAAAGGAGCCAGACACAGAAAGAAAAAACACTAGGATCTTACCTCTATTTGGAATCTAAAATAGCCAAAATCATAGAAGTGGAGAATAGAATGGTGCTTACCAAGGGTTAGGGGTGGTGGGAAATGAAGAAATATTGTCAAGAGGTACAAAGTTTCAGTTATGCCAGATGAATCAATTCTGGAGATATGCTGTATGGTGACTATAGGTAGCAACATGGTACTATATACTTGAAGTTTGCTAAAAGGGTAGATCCTAAGTTCTCCAACCACATACACACATGCAAAGGTAACTTGTGAGGTATGGAGATGATATGTAGTTTGACTATAGTGACTGTTTTACAGTGTATGTGTATCCCAAATCATCAAGTTGTGCACTTTAAGTATATATAATTAAAATGGAAGGAAACAGTAGAACAATCAAGTGCACAGTTTCAAACAAATGTTTCCACTTGTACAAAATAAAGAATGTAGAGAGTAAATAGAACAGAGATGTCAATTTGTAATAAATCTAGGCTTTCAGTGATGAAATAACTTATGTTCTGGGACAACTTTACTTTTTTCTGGAGACTTTGAGTTGCATGACTCTGTGATGATAGTCAAGATACCAGGCACCACTCCCAAAAGCTATCTGATCAGAACATAGGTCCAATGTGCACCAATTCCTGGGAACCCGAGGTAAGCCATAGGAAATGATATTCAGAAAGATAGGTATAATTTTAACCATATATGAATCCCAGAGCATATCTGGATAATAACAACTAGCTCAATCAGACTTTCCAGAGCCAGATGCTCTCATGATGGCAAACAGTATTGCATTCTATTTCATAGATTCCAAAACTAGAACAAAAGAGAAAACCTTGAGTGTTGCTGCAATGTAACAAAATCTTTCATAAAATTTAAACTTGTACAGCAGATGTTGTTGATGCTCCACCCTTGACTTTCACTTCTGCCTATTGAAGCTTGCCAACTGGGAACACCTGTAAATCTCTGCCTAAGGGCTTTTTTTCTGTCTGAAGGAGCAAGAAGTACTCATGCAGGGATAGCTGGAAATACCAGAAAGTTAATGCCCCCGGAAGCAACCCTTAACAATGACAAAAATTGTTGGTGGGCAAATACAGCAACTTCTTTGGCCCCAGTTAGGATATCTCTGAGGGTATTCTACATGGCCTTAATCTGGCAAGAATGAGTCCAGTTTGGGGTTGTGGACAAGATATGAGTGCATGTAGTTTGGTTTAGTGGTGTTCCCAGGAAACACTAGAAGAGTGTGAAGTGAAATGGGGTTTACATCCATAGTGGGGAACTATGTAGGACACGTCTCAGAGTTCTCCCAAGCAAGTTAAGGAAGCTAATTGATTTATGTACCAGTGCCCATTAGATGTGGGCTGAGGACTGATCCTGGCAGATGTGGATGGCTTGGCCAGGCAGACTGAAGTGTCCACAGAGGCATGCCCAGAGAAGGAAAAGTGCTAGTAGATGGAAGGCAAGGGCCAGGGTGTACAGGAATGGTGGTGAATGCTAAGGAACCTAGACAGCATCCACTGAAGAGAGGCACAAACCCAAAGGAGGATTCCAGCAATCAGTTCCCAGTGACCGAGATAAGTTTTGAAGAACAAGTAGGAGTTAGTGTGATTAGGGGAAAGGCTATCGAAGAGGGACAAGAGCAATAGGTGGAGGAGAGTTGGTCTGAAGAAAAGCCCATTAGGTGGGAACCTATTCAAAAGAGCATTTGGTGCAGGTGTGATGCCAGGAAAGGGAAACAGAACTGGAGAGAGGACATGACGAATGATTTGAGGGTAAAAAATAATGAAAAGAGGGTGATGCTCAGATGTCTGCCTCAAGAGACCAGATGTCAGGGACACAAAAGAAAAAATCATTTATGCCCCAGAGTAAGCATCACCATTTGATTTTTTTCTTTAACATGTGGAGTTAGAAGTTTATGGGGCATCCCAGTAGAGATATGCTGTGGATATAATTGGCAGAGAATTCAGAAGCAATCTGTGCTGAAGACAGAGATTTTATATCATTAGATATACAAAGCAAAACTAATTCCATATAGATTTATTTTAATTTTTTATTAATATATGTTTGTAATACACAATGAATACATTCATCATGGAGAACTGCTACACATATATATCACATCTTGACCCCTTTTACTTCAACACAGATTTTAAAAACGTGTACTATGTGCTAAGTACCGTGTTAGTACATAATGGTAACAATGTAATGGTGCATATGAAAAAGTTCCTTCCCTTTTGGAGCTTACAGTACTGTACAGTTTCCACCAACAGTAGATGTTGACAGAAACCACGCTTATCAGATGTCCATGGAGACCATTATCATTGAAAACAAAAGAACACTGAGCAATTCCAGTCTTTGAGGGACAACCAGAAGAAGGAAATATTTGAAAGAAAAAAGAATAGATGGCAAGAGGAGTACAAAAACTGTCTAAAGGGCCAGGGATTTAGCTCAGTGGTTTCGCTGCCTGCTGTGCAAGCTCAAGGACCCGAGTTTGATCCCCGGTACCAAAAAAAAAAACTGTCTAAAAAGACAAAGACTGAAAAGTGCCAGAGACTCTTGCAGTAAGTCTCAAGTCCCCACCTACCCAGTGTACCACGCAAGGTTATCAACTTAAGACAGGGTTAAAGAGAAGGTATCAACTGGGACGGCCAATGCTCCGTTGGCAAAAGGCACTGGCCCATCTCTTCCACTAAATTTTATTATTCATCAGTCAGGGTAAAGGTGCAGTATGTGAAATTACCATGGAAACTGATGCAGGCAAGGCTTTAAAGAGGAGTCAACGCATTTTCAAATTAGAAGCAAGATAGACAAAATATATGGTTGTAATTATAACACTGTCCTTCAAGCTATGAAGGCACTAATTGTGGGAATGGAATTTGGGTGCGATTACTCCAACTTCAGCTACAGACGTTATCTTCTATTAGCCCCACAGCTTCATAGCCCATTACTCTGTTCTCGGCTGTGGTCATTAGTGGAGAGGTCATATTAACCTGCGAGCTACTGCAGTGCTCATGAGATGCTTCTGTGAGTCACGTAGCTTCAGTCAGACTCGCTTCTTAAAGTAAGCTGGTTGAGGGATTTAACTCTTTACAGCCTGCAATGCTTACAGCAAATTTTGGCCATAATCAACATTGTAGGCTCTGGCAGAAAAGAATCTACAATGATTGTGTGGTCACTGCTGTGTATTTTGAGGTAGGAGAAAGTGTGTCACTAAAATGTAAATGTAGTGAGTTCAAGAATAAAGATGAAAAAAGAGCTAAGATGATTCCTATCATCTAGGCATCATTAATATTCCTTACTGGCTGAGAGGGCAACCCACTTTCTGGTCCCCCTTCTGTCTCTCTTAGACAGAAGCTTTCTTTCTCTCAATAAATTTTTCCTACTCTTAAAAAAAGAACTATTCCTTACCATTGGATATTAATATGTAACTAATACTTTACAAAAGTAAGTCTTATCTTTGAAACTTAATAAATATTTCTAACTTGTTTCTTAGATCATGACATGCCTCAATAAGAAAAGTAACACCTCCAATTACTAAAGTGCCTTAAATTGTATCAACTCAAACACATTTTCAGGTATCTTCTAGAATTCCTGATTGCAAGCAACCGAAATCTGACTCTAACTTAAAAAGAAAAGGATCCTATGGCAATGTATTGGAAGAAAACCAGTATTTTGGGGAATTAAGACTTAGGAAATATATAGGAGTCAAGAAGGCCCGGATGAGACACAAAGCTGTCTCTCCGAGATACTCAGCACTGCTATGGTACCTGTATAGTGCCACCTGCATAGGACCTGGAGGTCACTTCCCTTGCCTCTGTGCTTCAGGCCCCTCTGCTTCTGTATCACACAGTCAGGATTCCAAGCTCAGGCAGAAAATTTTGATTGGCTGGGTCTAGATCACACACCCTGGCTCTGCCTACCTGAGAGTGGGAGAGGGAATATTTTCCCCCTTAACCTCCCACAGAGAGAGGTGGAATGTGCTTTGCATCACAACATGAACAACTGGTATTGCCCAAATCTAAGAGACAGGTTTCTGAAGGGCCAGACAGGCAAGTAATGGCCATGAACATGATTTTGGTTCTGAAATATAGACTGGAGCTCCTGCTCTGGAAAGTAACAGTAAGATAGTTGAAACTATGAACTTCTTACATCCGTTCTCAGGCAATTTAATCTGCTAAGATATAATTTTTGTCCTTTGAAATAATTAGTACTATTCAGATAAAGATGATCTATAGATGGAAACACCCCACTGTTGTTTTTCAAAAGTATTTTTTTTATTGATAGAACTTTAGTATGAAAGTATTTTTGTTTCTCACATAAAACGAGGTGAAAATAATGCTCTGGAATATGTTTATCCTCCATCAATTGCTGCTTTAGCTTACAAGTCCGTGTGTGTGTGTGTGTGTGTGTGTGTGTGTGTGTGTGTGTGTGCCATGTTTATAGACCATGTTTGTGTATGTGGAGAGGAATGCTTTAAATAATCAGATTTGAGATATCTGATTCTCTGGTGTCTTGACTCTGATATTAGATGCTGTTTGTGATTTATAAACAGGATTTGTGCCTTTTGCATGTGGTGGGCAAAGGGGGATTATATTTCTGGATATAGTTTACCAAGAAAAATAATAAAATTTATACTTAAAGAAGAAAACAAGATTGTGGGTAAAGATTTAAGTTTACACATAAAGAACAAAATCTTAGAAGTATGCTTTTCTGGTCTGTATTCATATTTCTCTGACTTAACAAGATGAAAGAATGTAATAAAGCAAAATAGAAGTTAAAATATTCACAAACTTTTTAAAAATGCTAACCTAAATTGTTGAGTTATAGCTACTCATCTGGCAGTGACCAGCATCATCTAGTCCCATTCAGTGGTTCTGTTTCAGGCTACAGTCAGCTAGGGTTTAACTCTAGGCTTCATATTGAGTCTGGATTTGTTTCATGAAGCACAGGATGAAAGGGTAATACTACCTGAGGCATACTCTAATCCTGACAATTTTAGGAGCCCAGAGGTCAAGCTTAACTTTATAAGCATATGAAAGATCCCTTCTTGCATCACAGCTGCTAAACTTCCACTGGCAATCACAAGTCATATGGCCAAACCCAACATCATAGGGTGGAAACAAACTCTAGTGCACTGGAAGGTCACACTGCATGAGAGGGAATGAAGAACTGAGAACACAACCATGCTATCATACCATGCAAGGAAACTGTCACTATGACTCCAAAAAGCACATTCTGATGAGGAACAGTATTGTGTAGAAGGTTGATATGGTGACTTGGTCACTGAAATCATCAATAGGGAGAAACTATGAGTGAAATCACAAAGAAGATTCACATTTCATGTGTGCATTGAGAAGATGAATTCTACAGGCCTCTAGAAAGACCCAATGCCCACATGAATTCCACATATTCCATGCAAGATGTAGTTGTTACTTATTGTATAACTGGGTTCACACCTAGCTTATTTGGATCCTCTCCCAAGTTTCCATCTACCCAAATAGCGAAATGTATGGTGTCTTAAACAGGTTTTATGAAAAGTGCCTGAGCAAGGAATTTGCATGCAGAAGACTTGTTAGGGAGTTTTCTATGGTGTTAAACCTGTGTGTGAGTAAGCAATGAATGATCAGGCATAGGGAAGAAGGCACCCTGGCCAAGGCAGCTAACTAGAATATGTTACTTCTGAAACACCTCTCAGGGCACTCCCTTCAAACAAGGAGGGCAGGGCTCAGATTCTGTTGTCATGTAGGAAGGGTAAGTAGGCAGAAATTGGGGTGCCAGATACTTTCTGTTAAATGTCTCACTATGAATTTGAAGTTCAAGAAATTTTCCTCTCATCCAGATACACCAGAATTTCTGAGAAATGTAACATTAGGTCTCCCAGAAATACTCCACAAGAGTAATGTGACACAGCCAACATAATACTGACATTTTAATATTCACAGCCCCTACCCTGTCTCTAAAATGATAGAGGCTCTTCTTTTACTTTTTGTTTTGTTTTTCAGTGTCTTATAGAAGGAGATGGAAGCCAGGGTTACACGATGCCAGGTACGCTCTCTATCACTGAGCTACACCCCCAGCCTAATGGAGTCTCCTTTTATTAGAGAGTACGGAGTCTGGCCTTTTCTGTATTATTTGGGTAATGGGTAAAAAGGTGAATTGAAAAAGTTCAGAGAGCCGGGGATTTAGCTCAGTGGTTTTGTCACCTGCTGCCCAAGCACAAGGACCCGAGTTTGATCCCCAGTACCAAAAAAAAAAAAAAAGAAAAAGTTCAGAGAAGAAAGCATGATCTGTGTGAAGGCAAAAGGAACTCAACCTCTGAATAGACCCAGAAAGAAACCTGGGGGAGGCAGCGCTGTGAGAGACAAGATCTTGAGTGGGCTGAGTAGAGATATGTAAAGAAAAAGGGGAACAAAGAGGGGAGCAGGGCAAAAGAAATTATGCAGTTACCACACCATGATGAGTACGATTACAAGATTTAAATCATTGAAGATCTACAGGATGATTGTCTCCATGTTGTGTAATCGACCTTTGTTTTAAAGAAGACTGCAACAAAGATTTAACTTGCTTTTCAACTTTTGAAGGTTGTTGGATTTGTGTTTGTATAGATGTGATATTCACTTGGTCTGGACAAGAAGTAGCTTAGCTTTAGCCAAGTCAGACAAGAAAAGTAAGAGAGGTAATATAAAGATTTGCCAGGATAGAGGTGCTATAGTGGATTTTTTTGTGATAGTTCCCACAGGGTTGTCTCACATTTTTATTAAACTATATACTATGTTACATACTTATGACAACTTCTAGAATGGTCTCTTATTGTAGGTTCCACCTATTCAAAATGTGTGCCTGCTTTAGGATCCTTTCAAAGGCAAGGATTGTTTATTCAGATCAAAGGTTCTTATAGAGCACAAGCTCAATGAATGAAATCTTTGAGAATGAATGGATACTTACGGGGTCTCATCATTAGTTTTAAAGTAAAAATAAAAATGAGTAATCATTGAGTGTTCCCTTAGGTATAATCCAGGGAATGTGTAGGTGCAAGTGTGGTGGAAGTATCTTTTTATGTGAAAGACACTATTTCTCAAGTTACTTTTAGATCTCGTGAGGTTCAGTTTTTTTAATCTTTTTTTAAAACTCAATCTGTAAGTATAGTTGCTGTTTAATTTAGGAGCCACTTGCACTTTTAAATGAAACCTACCTAACAAGCATAATTCAAAAGCTTATTATGTTAGGAAGACCACTTAGCAAAACATAAATGTTGCTGAAAATGTAGTGATTACAAATACCACTTTGCAAAACCACCTCATTTGATGCTTAATTCTTTCCAGTCTGTTCCTCATTTCCTTTGTTTTTCTGAGTTCCCAAAACAACACACTCAAATACTTCTGCCCAGTCGGTATTAATTTGATTAAGTGGGATTTTGTCCTTATGGTTACTATTTCATCAACCATATCCATAGTTCCTATAAATTTTTATATTAAAAATGCTGAAAGCATCTTATTTATAATATTTGAATACTTAGCTGTTACTCAAGGGCAGTACGTATATGTAATAATACATAAGGACATGTTCCAGGTAGATCACACTTTTTTCCCCTTGAATTTTGACAAACCAAAACTCTACCCTTTTGGATTCAAAACTACCTTATAAACAATCTTACTTCTCTTGTCGCAGTTTCTACCGTCTTAATAATGGACAGAGTATGCACAATTGCTGCTGTTCATTCATAGGCAGCATTTTCTGTTCTTTCGTAATGCAGGATCTGGAAATGAGTGCATATTTAAAAATGATCACTATTAATGATTACAGCACAATAGTTGATTCCACACTTGTTTATTTAATTAAAAGAAAGCTGACAGAGACAGCTGAAGTGATATTTGAGTAGCTTAGAGGAAAATGACAGAATTACAGGGAAAGTGAGAATTTGAGGTTATGTTTAGGGTTTACAATTTCCATTTTTCTTTGTAAATAGGTACATTTTAAAAATATAACTATTGTATCCATCCATTTTCTATTACTATAACAAAGAAAGTGAGATTGGGTAATGTATAAAGAAAAGAGCTTGGACTAAGAGTACAGCTCAGTGATAGAGCACTTACCACTGCCTAGCATGCTCAATGATCTGGTTTTGATGCCCAGCACTGCAAAGAGAGAGAGAGAGAGAGAGACAGAGACAGAGAGAGACAGAGAGAGACAGAGACAGAGACAGAGAGAGACAGAGAGAGACAGAGAGAGAGAGAGAAGGGAAATTTAGCTCACAGTTTTAGTTTTGGAAGAGCAAAGCAAGGCAATGACATC
Source organism: Heterocephalus glaber (assembly GCF_053883595.1). Classification (NCBI taxonomy): domain Eukaryota; kingdom Metazoa; phylum Chordata; class Mammalia; order Rodentia; family Bathyergidae; genus Heterocephalus; species Heterocephalus glaber. The sequence continues at coordinate 19,191,062 of NW_028258369.1, read as the reverse complement.
TTCTCAGCTCTAAGGAGAGCCTCTTTGGCTGCATCACATCATGGTAGATGGCATCTTTCAAGAGGTGCTTGTGAAAGGGAGAGATCACAGGGCAAGACAGGAAACTAGAAAATGGGGAGGGGCCGGCCTTGTTCTTTTATAACAACCGGCTCTCATGGAATCTCCCATGAGAGCGGCATTAATCTCTTCCAAGAACTCGCCCTCATTAACCTAATTACCTTGCACTAAGCCCCACCTTTTAAAGGCTCCACCAACTCTCAACATTGCCGCGCTGAGGACCATGCTTCCAAAACATGAACCCTTGGGGAACTCACTCAAACCACATCAGTTATAAAAGAATGTAATCTGTTTCTGTTGGATTCTTGGTTACTGATAATTTAGGGCATGTATGAAAGTATAGATTTTCATAGTGACCTTACAGTCTATTTAAAATTTAATTTTAGTTGTAGCCAAAGAGCTGGGCCAACAAATAACTTGTAATCTGGCGTCTTTCAACAAAGTTTTGAGTGAACTCATGAAAAGCTTAACAGCACAGCTGACACTACAGGCCACAATGAAAAACAAGGAAAATAACCACAGTTTGGCTCTTCTTGGGGTATTTGCTTCAAAAACACTGATTTAAGAAATAAGTCAATAATCTATGCAGCTGTATCTTGTGGATACAAGGTCTATTATTTAAGAATGTTTTGTCCTCCTTGCTGAAAAAAAATACTTGGTTTTTATTAATTTCTCATTTACTGCCATTTCACAAATATATTTCAATTTTATGAAGTGATATTTGTAGCTACAAATCTAGAGTACGTAGCTCTAGGGTAATCTGACAAAAATGACTAAAATGATTGATATGATACCTGTCTTTCATTAAATAAATATTACTTTTTAAATGTTTATCAATGAAAAAATAATGAGAAACATTTGTTCTGATATATTTTAATGTTCGAAATATAGAAATGTCATTTGTTTCTTTTCAGTAAAATTGGATCATGGAATGTATTAAATCTGATAATGTGGTCATGGTACATTGCATATTGCTAGGCTCCAAACAAATACTTAGCAGACTTGGACCACCCAAACCCCCACCATCATCAACAATATCATCATCATCACCACCACCAGAACCACTAATGAAAAGCCTAGGATTCAAGAGATGGAACCCAGTCCTTGGAGATGGACAGTTCTGGCAGTGAAACACCAGAATCTGTGTCCTTTCAACTGTGTGGGCTTTGCCTGCCTGGGGCATGGCTAGACACTGATGCAACAGCATGAATGTCAGATTCTATGATAACTGAAAAATTAACAGTTGGCCTGTAATGGAAGGCACTGCAATGGGTGGAACATGAAATACCCTGCTACCTAGTAGAGCTGGTTGGCAAACTTGCTTCCATTGTTTATGGCCATGGGCCTTTGGCAAGTCCTCTAACTTCTCCAGAGTCTTAGATTTTACATTTGCAAGCTCTTTAAATTTGGGTTCCACCAAAAGGAGACCCTGGAGAAGACTGGGGTATAGGGATTTTGTGTAGGAGGTGATATCAAGGAGGTAGTAGAGAAAGTTCAGTGGAGAAGAAAGAAAAGCCAAGGAAATGTGCATCAGTAAGTAGGTTTCTACTATGAACAGGTGGGGCTCATTCCTGTCAAGGGCTTTCTGAGGAACCACAAGGAGCATACCTCAGAATCACTCAACAGAAAGGGAGAAGGTATGGCTGTTTTCTACTTACTACCATCTGCCACTGATTGAGGGACGTCCTTCCAGGAGTCAATCCCTGTGACACTTTATGCAATAAAGCTAACTCCTGGGATGCCTTTTAGTAAGGAGAAGGAAGAAGAGAAGGAGGGGGCAGCCAGCAGGGCAAAGGTGGTGACTGGAGCAAAGACGATGGTGGTAGACCTTTGTGGTGGAACCCTATTAGCATGTCAATAACTGTAGTTGCAAGTGGTATCAGATGGCTAGAAGAATGTGGGGTTTGGCCTCCACAGCATCTGCTGCACTCAGGTCAGCACTGGTCACCTTTCTAGAAGATTTTGAGACAAGGAATGCAAAGAGCCTTGTCCACAACAAGGCCTCAACACATTGGGGCAATGGTGACAAAGATGTCCCAGAACAGGAGGAAAGACACTACTAAGTTGAAAACCCTACCAGAAGCCCAGTCTGGCCAATCCAGTGCTCCCTCTCTCTCCCAGATCTGTGCCTCCAGGTATGTGCAGATAAGCTGTTGTATGTAGACTGCTTGCACTGTCAGTAAATTGCTGCAACAAGTGGACATGAGATATTTGTTGCATCTGTAGAGCAAACTGAGAAAGCTAAGAAGGCCACAAAGCAGCTCCTAGCTATTTCAAATTTGACCTACCCAGCAAAAAGACCCTTTGTACTTCCTTTTTTCACTGGTGCATGGACACCAACAGCCAGGGAAACAAAACATCTAAAACAACCTGTCCATACTATAATCCAATTGTGTCCCTCATTTTGGGCCACAAAATCATTAAATCATATATCTAATTTTCCCCTCAAACAATAAATAGGGAACTTTAAAAAATAAATCAGATGTCATAAGCAAAAATTGTATATCAGTACTGAAATGGTTATACTTATATTCAAGTGTTGAACATAAATATAAATATAAATAATGCTAGGTTCCTCATGCAGAGTATCTACAGGATGCAGAGTTGTTTTATCTACACTGCTTCTTTTGAGGCTCAAGCAACCTAGATAATACTTTACATTTTTTAAAGAAGATGAAACTATTTTGACAAGTTTAAATGGCTCCTTTAAAGTCACAGAGTAATGCATGGAGAACAGAACTCAAAGCAAAGCTTTCTATGCCTCTCAAGCAGGAAAAACTCTGTCTCCCAGGGGACTCTTGGCAGTGTCTGGAGAAGTTTTCGTCTTGTCAAAATGGAGGCGGGAGACTTGCTACTTACATCTAGTGGGTAGAGCCCAAGGATATTGCCGAACATCCTACATTGCAAAGAACAGCCTTGTATAAGCAAAATGACCTAATTTAGAATGTCAGTAGTTTGGGGGTTCAGAAACCCTGGTCAGGCCAAATGTGTTAGCCATTGTATCACACTGATATGAAGGTACAACCTGACTCTTAAATGGGAGATCTCATAACTTTTACTATAGTGCTCCACTTCCCAGTATAAGAGCCATGAACCACATGCAGGCACTGAGAACATGGAATGTATCTAGTCCATACCAAGACACGATGCAGGAATGAAATACTTTCTAGGTTTTAGAAACACAGTACTAAATAAAGCATACAAGTGATCTCACTATTTTATATTGATGATCTGTTGACATGATAATTTAGACCTATTGCATTAAGTAAAATATATAACTCAAAATAATTTCACTTGTTTCTTTTTACTTTTTTAATATGGCTACTATATAATTTATAATTCCAGATGTGGCTCATGTCTGTGATTTGTACTATTTTGTGATGGCCATTGGTGCTACGGAGATTTCTGCTATAGGAAACATTTAAACAGTATGTGTCATATCCATCATTCAAAATGCATGAGAACAAGCTAATTCAAAGTAGCCTCCCAGGGCCAGGGATTTAGCTCAGCGGCACCGTGTCTCCCTGGCAAGTGCAAGGTCCTGAGTTCAATCCCTGGTACCAAAAAAAGAAAATAACACCCAATTTAATATGCATTTTTGGTAGGCAAAATAATGCCTCCTCCAAAGATGACCACATCCTTATCACTAGAAACTATGGTAGAAAGGAGTCTGCAGATGTGTTTAACTTACAGATCTTGAGATGAGGAGATGATCCTGGGATACCTAGGTGAGTTCAATACAATCAAAAGTGTCCTTATAAAGGAAAATGGGAGGCCAGTGGGTCAGAGAAGGAAATGTCACAGTAGAAGCAGTGTTTGAGTGAAACTGGAAGATGGTACACTGTCCCCTTTGAAAATGGAGGAAAGGGCCACAAACCAAGGAATGCAGGCAACTTCAAGAAGCAGTAATAGGCAAGGGAACAAATTTTCCCCTTGTCCTTCTAGAAGAAACACAGAACTTCTGGCACATTAGTTTTAGCCTAATGAAACCCATTTCAGTCATCTGATCTTGAGAGCTGTAAGGTAATAAATTTATGCTCCTCTAAGCTACTAAGTTTGTGATAATTTGTCACAACAGCAAAAGGGATTTACTACACATATACAGATGAATTATGGTACACATAAGCTTTCCTTCAAAATTGAAGATTTTTCCAGTGTGATAAAAACAGCATGGTACTGGCCAAAAAACAGACATGAGGATCAGTGGAACAGAAGAGAGGACACAGAAACAACCTCAAGCACATTCAAATATATGATCTTTGACAAAGAGGCCAAAAGCATACACTGGAGGAAAGATAGCTTCTTTAATAAATTGTGTTGAGAAAATTGACTATTCACTTGCAGAAGATTGAAACTAGACCCGAATCTCTCATCATGTACTAAACTGAAATCAAAATGGATCAAAGAACTAAATGTTAAAACAGAAATACTTAACCTGCTGGAAGACAAAGTAGGTAAAGTTCTTCAAATCATAGGCATAGGCAAGGACATTTTGAACAGAACCCTGATTGCACAGGAATTAGAACAGAAAATCAACAAATGAGATCATATCAAATTAAGAAGCTTTTGCACAGCAAAAGAAATAACCAACAGAGTAAAAAGATAGCTGGATGTGGTGGCGCACTCCTATAATCCCAGCACTCGGGAGGCTGAGGCAGGAGGATCGCACAAGTTCAAGGCCAGCTCTGGCTACATAGTGAGTTTGAGGCCAGCGTGAACTACATAGCAAGACTCTGTCTCAAAAAAAAAAAAAAGAGTAAAAAGATAACCTACAGAATGGGAAAAAATATTTGCCAGGCATTCCTCAGATAGAAGACTCATATCTAGAAAGAAATAAAGAAATTAGACCCACAAAATAAAAGACCCAATCAAAACATAGGCATGTGAAATGAATTGGCACTTCACAGAAGAAGTACAAATGGACAATGAATACATGAAGAAATGCTCAACATTGCTGGGCATTAGGAAACACAAATTAAAACAGCACTGAAGTTCCATCTTACCCCAGAAAGAATGGCCATCATCAAGAAATTAAATAATAACAAATACTAGAGAGGCTGTGGGGGAAAAGGAACCCGTCTACACTGTTTGTGGGAATATAAACTAGAACAGCCACTATGGAAATTAGTATAGAGATTCCTCAAAAACCTGAAACTAGAAATTCCACTTGACCCAGCTATTCCCTTTCTATGTATCATCCCAAAAGAGTTAAAGATATCATATTACAGTGTTACATGCATACTCATGTTTATAGCCACACGATTCATAATAGCTAAATCTTAGATACACCTTATATGTTCATCAACAGATGAATGGACAAAGAAAATGTTGTATTTACACCCAATGAAGTACTACTATTCCATAAAGAAGAATTAACGTGAGTCATTTATAGGAAAATGGGTGCAGCTTGAGACGACAATGTTAAGTGAAGTAAATTGAACACACAAGTTTAAATATATATGTATATATAAATATATGCAAGCTACACACAAAGAATATAAATATTATGTACTGCAAACATGTACCAAAAAATAAAAAGGAAGGGGATAAGAGATGAGTGCAGAGGGGATGAAAAAAAGGAATTAAGGTGTATTATGTACGTGTATCAACTTCCAACAAGGAATGTAAACATTTTGTACTACAAACATGTACTGATAAATGAAAAGTATTTTTAAAAATTGAAGATTCTACCAAAATATATGATTCCATTTTAGCAAGTAGAGATCTCTATTACTATGATTAAAGACACTCACTGATAACTGATATACTCTGGGAATCTGTATTATACATTCCACATTTATAATAGAATGCCTTACCTAAAAGTGCTTTACCCAATGAATCACTGTAAATTCTACTGAGCTTATGCATGGTTAATTGGTTTGTATAACACTGATGGTGCCACAAATAGAAATCCCTAAAGAGAAAAAAGGCAGAGAAAATAAAATTTAATTGTCCTATATAGTGGACTTTCTTCACACATAATATTATGTCCTATAGATAAATCACTGTATAGTCATTTGAGATACTGAAATATGGTATTGAGACACTAACACAAAAGCATATTGCTGGAAGCTAGCAACAATTACGTACACAAAGAAGAAGCCGTATTATCTACCCACTGAAGTGAGGTAGCATAGTCATTCATTGTAAGTCATTCTACTTCTCTAATATTTAAACTCACAGGATTACCAAGCAAATGAAGATTTTTTTCAATGCAGAGAATACTATTCAAGATCCTCTGTGTTTGAGTGCAGAGCTAGAGAGTTAATCCTTTGGAGGATATTACTTTACAAAAAAGGTGGGTTTTAGTAAAAAAAAAAAAAAGAAAGAAAGAAAAATGGGAGAGATTATTAATACACTAATCTCCCTGGTAACTGAAGCTAATTTATGAGAACCATAAACTTTAATCTATTTCCAACTTTAAAAGCAGAGAACATAAGTCAACCAGAAAGTATTTATGGCTAGCTACCAAAATTAAAATTGATTCTCATTTGGGCAGAAGTAGCAAGAGTTTTGAAGTGGGGGAGGGGGAGACACAGAATTTAGTCCTTGTTCTGCAACCATGATATTGGGCAGCTTTGAGCAAATCCTTTGCACTTTCCATCTTAATTTTTCTCCTATACAATGTTAAAACATTGGACCAGCTGGGTGACTCTAAGGCTCTTCACAGCTCAAAGACAATCTATTCTAAAGCATTAATACAGTCTCATTTTGTTAATTTCATTTTTGTTATGATATAAAGGCATGATTTTTAAAGATGTTTAAATTTTGGCTTGGGTCCACGAAAATGCATACTGGGAGAATCAGTGAAAAAGGGCAGCATGCTTTGTCTTACAGTTTATTCACTGTTAAGGGACTTGATGTCTTCACTTGGCTTGCAGTGAAAATGTTGACATGGATTACTGCCCTCAAATAAAATACATTTTATTATGTTTGGCGAGAAATCTATGCATTACAAAGAGTAGGGTCCAACAACAGATGAACAGAGCAGCTTCGGCACAGCTTTGCCTTTCTTCCTCCTAGCAGTCCCCTGTGCCTTTCCTATATCTGTCCAACATAATTAATCAAAACCACGGCTTAACTATAAATAGGCACTGGAATAGACTTAACTAACTTTAACATGGTGGGAAAAGGCTGGGATAGGTTCCAACTTGGCTACATTTGATTTCATTCTTGAGAATTTTCCAGCAAGGTCTGAACCGCCTGCTGCCCTCTACTCAGTCTTTACTGATCTGCATTATAACTACAACTTTCCTTAGCTCAGAGTTATTGGGGAAATTTCCTTATTGTTTGAATTTGTCACATGCAATGTCTGCGCTCACTCCCAACAAGATAATACACAGAATCATAGGGAGATGCCTATAGAGGTCATTCAGAAATATCTGGAGGCTTAATTGGTCTGATCAATAACCCAAATATAGAACTTGATTAAAAATTAAGCAGGTTTATGGAGGTTTTTGGTATAAATACAAGAAGAAGAAAAGAGGAAGGAGGAGGACAGCAGCAAAATCATAATCAAGTCAGGGCATAAAAGTAATAAGAAGACATTTAAGAGTTGGGCTATAAAAAAGATCAATACAAATAACTCCATTTTTTTGTAAAATTTCTTCAAGGACTTCTGGTTTTAGGATCATGCTGTGCAGTGCTCTTCTGCTCCAGACATGCATGCAGTTGTTATAAGTGAAATATAATAAAACAACACCAAAAAGATAATACTAGAATATAAATTACTGTATATAGCCTCAAGGACCAATAGTGGTGAGTACTGTTGAAGTCAAAACATGGTGAGTGCTAGGTCTCAAAGAAGATCGTGGAATCCAAAAATTTCCAGTGGGAGATTTAAAATCCTCTTTTAATATGAAAGACTAAACCCAGGCCCTCGACTTAAACTGAAACAGAATTTAGAACCTCTTTTCTTGATAAAAGAAGCTAGAATCAGACATTGTCCATTGATTACAGGGTTTACAGACACCATTGATTAACTAGAGGCGGGGTATCACATTATTCCTCAGAGAATATGTGGCAATGTCTACAAGAATTTTGGGTTGTAGATCTGAACCAAGCTGCCACTGGGTTAGTGACTGCCTCTGCATTATTTCGAACATAACTATGGAGCAGGAGATCCAAACATCATACAAGAGGTGGTTTTGTCCTGGGCCCCAGGTGGAAGCCAACTGAGAAATACAGATGCAAATATGAGAGACAAGAACAAGAGACACAAAGAGAGCTAGAAAAGCACAAATAAACTCTACTCAAAAGTAGCCTGCAAATTAAAATTCCAAAACATATGAAGAAATAGAATATTTTAAAAGACAGGAATTGCATAAATATTCAGAAATTAACATGGTAAAATTTATTTTACAAAACAGTTTGACAAAGACTTTAAAACAAGTACAGTTAAAAAGTTCAGCAAGTAAAGGATAAAATTACTTCTATAAAAATAGAACAAATTATCACATAAAATCACACAGAAAGAAGAGAAGAGGAGGTGAATATAAAAAGAAATAAATTCTTTTAAAATTATAGTTTTTAAAATTATAAATTCAAAGAATAGGATGATCTTTAGATGGGAAGAGGATGAAAAATAATTTAAAGAATTATATTTTGATACCAATTTATCCAGATGCCAGCAAAGAGACAAACATTAATACAAAACTGTGATAGAAGTTTTAAGAATTATGGCACATGGTTTTAGAGCCTTCAACTTAAAAGACTTGTTTGAAATTTAGGACCTCTTATTCTAGATAATTTTTCTAAAAACTGAAGCATTTGAACATAAATATGCAAAAGTTTTCCAGAATCAGAGAAAAACAGTTTTCAGTTAAAAGAGTGCCCTATGAGTATTCAGTCACATACATACATAGAAAAAAACCTTCACGCCTAGAAAAATTTTATGAAAACTTCAAAATTTTAATTTCAAAATCTGGCAAAGACAAAAGCTAGCTTGACCTAAAAAATAAGTGACGATCAGAGTCAGAGAAGATTTGTGATCAGCAACAAAAGGTAGTAGACGCTGGAGAAATACCTTTAAAATGATGAGGACAACTATCAATATAGAATTTAATTTCCAAATAAACTATCACACAATGTTTAGGGGAAAACAATATTATAACACATAAAATATTTTGTGGATTTAACATCAACAGGTCCTCAATGAAAGAACTAATAGATAATTTATTTCAGCAAGGAGAAATGTGAATTCAGTAGAAAAGTGTGGGACAAAGGCAACAAAGCATGTATTTTTTTATCAAAAAAAATTTTTTAAAGTGACAAAGCTGCAGTAGTTAAGCTTGCACCACTTTAAAAAATGTCAAATGTCCTTGACTTCAGTATTTTTAATTGTTTATTTTTTATTTCCCACTTTAATGTGTTGCTTTTAATTTTATATGGGAGAAAACTTTATTACAAGTAGAGAGATGAAAAATATTTACCAAATGCAAGCATTTATAAACTTTAATAGAAACTCAAAATGATGAGAATAAATATATTATACACAAAAAGAAACAATATACCAAAGAAACAGAAAGACTATTCACAGAATTAGTTAGCACAATGGTGGAAAATGGCTAGGTGGGTGAAGAGGAAATGTCAAAAAATGAGGATGAGGAGAACTGCTGTATCCCAGGCCCTGCTATGTCACAAACATTGCTGTCATCACTTTGATAGCTTAATCTACAAAATAAAGGTAGGGAGAACTCAATATCCTTGATTCTTGTGATGGATGTGAAATGTCTCCAAAAGCTTGTGTCCTGAAGGCTTGGTCCCCAGTGCAGCAGAGTTCAGTGGTGGGGCTTTGGGAGGTGATTGAATTATAGGAGCTCTAATGTCATCAATGGAGCAATCCAGTGATGAATTTGGATTTTTTATGCATATAAAGGAATTTATTTACCTAATCCTTTTTTGCTACACTTCAATCATTTCCTGTATTTATAGAAGATAATCTCAATGAATATCCTTGGAACTAAATTTTTGAACAGATCTTTAGTAATTTTCTTAGGATAAATTTCTGGACAAATAAAACCTAGGAAACAAAGAATTTTTTAGCCATTAAAGCTTTTGGTATTTGTTGTCTTCCTGAGTTCCAAAACTGATTACACAGTTTTTGTCATATAAGCAGACTAACATTAAAATTATGGATTATTCGAATATAGCTCTGAAATGTTTGTTGTCTGTTAAATGCTATTATTTTAAAATATGACTCTCATGTATTATTTGTTTCAATTAAGAATTAACTCATTTTCCATCATATTTTAAAACTGACTATTGCTGATGTACAAAGAAATTATAGATTCTTTTCCATAGTTGATTTCTAGCCATATTTCTGAACTCTCTTGGTTTTTCAACTGACTCTTCTAAGCTTTCCATCCAAATAGAAAATTATATGATTAATAAATAATATCTATCTGAAACTCTTCCTTTCCAGAAATTGTTCATTATCTGTCATACTGCATTGACTATAATGTGTAAAACAATATTGAATTATAGGACAGTGGCAATCTTTTATCATTTCTAACTTTAATGCCTCCTATGCTTCTCCATTAAAAGTGATGTTTCCTCTTAGTTTAAGGTTGGCATTTGAATTAGTTGAATTAGTTAGCAAGCTGTTTTCATTAATACAAAACTCAAACTGCCTTATAACATATATTAGGAATCCCAGAGTAGGTTCAGGCCGAACTGACACAACCAAGCATCTCTCTCCTCAGCCTACACCTGAAATCCCTTCTCTTCCTTGTCCCAAGGTGGCCACCAGATGCCTCTACATTTTCTTTTTCATTAATTTTATTGGTACATTTTAGGTACAAAATACAGTTACATTCAGCATTGGGATTTTGTACCTTTACATGATGTATCTTGGTTCTTATTTTTTCCCCCTTCCCCTGCCCTCCCTTCACCCCTTCCACCCTTCCCTATTTAAAGACTTTGTTTCCATGTTTTTCCTTCTCTCATATTTATTCCTTTCCCTTCTTTCCTTTCCCCTACCCCTCCGATTTCCCCTTCCCCTTTGGACCTTTTCTTCCTATTTCACATTATCTGTTATACATTTTTTGATCCTTATTTACACTTTCAGTTTCTCACACCAGAGAAACTATTTGGTATTTACACATGTGTGTCCTGTTTATTTCACTTAAGAATGTGGCCTCAATGTGCATCCACTTAGCTATAAATGTCTCTAGTTTTTCATTCTTTATGGCTGAGTAGTACTCCATTTTATAAAAAAAAACCCACATCTTCTTTATCCAGTCTCCAGTTGATGAGCACTTGGGGTGTTTCCAAGCTTTAGCTATTACAAACTGTGCTGCTATGAACATGGGTGCACATATATCACTGTGGTATGATGCTTTTAATCCTTAATGGTCTATTCAGTGATACTGGATTACATTCAGTGATACTGGAAACATTAAGAAGTGGGGCTTAAGCCACTTCCTGGACACCCTGAGGTAAGGAGTTTTGCTTCTTCACCACGTGCTCCCCACCATGGTGTTCTACTCCACCACAGCCTCAGAAGCAACCAAGCCAAGTGATTAGTCTGAAATCTCTAAAAACAGTGAGTCAAAATAAAGCTTTCCTCCTTTAAGTTGTTTTTCTCAAGCATTTTGTCACAGCAATGGAAAGCTAACACAATAAATGATCAAAGGTATTACTTAATCTAAAAGATCATTAAGATGTCTTTTAGACCTATTTAGTAAATAGTCTAATTAGTGACAAATTTATCAGTGACAAATGCAAAATTTTAGCCTTGATCTATGTATATGGATTAAACATTTTGCTTTTCTCAGAAAATATTCTGTATTTCTCCATGGCTCTGTGCCAAGAGTTTTTTAGAGTAGATATTTAATAAAGGCCATGGAAACAAAATGAAGAATTTATCAACAACCCAGGAAAAATCTTAATATTTATAAGCCAGAGAAACCTGTTCTATGTTACTTTTAGCATTTGCTGATAAAATTACTGAAGAATCATTGAACTTTCAACTACACAATTTCTAATAACTCCTGAAATTTTTTTATGTGCCATATCTCTTAACAGTGCCAGTCCTTTGCTAAACTCTCAACATATTTTCATAAGTAAATAAAATAAAACTCCATTAAAAATAGAAGGAAAAAGCAGACATTGATGAAACAGACAACAAGGTATAATAAAAATATGTAAAACCAACAACTAGTTCTTCACAAAAAACTATGGAAATACGCAAAGCTTATGTAAGTTACACCAAGAGAAAATTCACATATACACAAAATGCAAATATAGTAAAATTTTTCAATCATAAAATAATATGATTTTAAGACAACAAATTTTAAAATTCAAGTAAAATAGATAATTTTCAAGAAACATAAAACTTAGAAAAATTTCTCAGAAGAGAACATGAAACCAAAAGAAATAAATATCTATCAAAGTAATTTAATTGTCAATTCAAAGTCTGGTCTTGAAAATGAAAACCAGACTCAGATGGGTTTACGATTTGTACAAATTATTTCAGGAAATGGAAAAAATTACCCAATTCTCTGAAAGAATCTAGAATGTTTTTTGTACCATTTTGATACTAACTGTATGAAAAATTAAATTTGGAGATCTACTTGACAATAAACATAAAGGCCAAAATATGAAACAAAATACAGCAGATTATTATTATTTTTTTTTTTGGTACCAGGGATCGAACTCAGGTCCTTGCGCTTGCACAGCAGGCGGCGAAACCACTGAGCTAAATTCCCGGCCTAGCAGATTATTTTTAATCTATAGTGTACATCAGGAATACAAGGATAGTAAAATGAAAAAGGAAATCTAAAAATATAGTATAACACATTAGTAAATTAAAGATGAAAACATATACATATATATATCTTATATTCAGGGAAAATATTACAAAATTCATTACATATACACTATTTTAAAAACTCTTAGCAAACAAGAACTTTCAATGTTGAACTTAATAAACATTATTTAAAAACCTAAAACAAAATACTAGGTTATCATTTTCACTCCAAACTTTTCTGAATGCCATAATAAATGCAAAAAAAATAGGGTTGCAAGATAACTAGAAAAAAAAAGAGATATAACACCTCATACTGGTAAAAATATGATGATCTTTTATAAAAAATCTGGAATAATTTATAGAAAAATTGTTATACAAGTATGAGAATTCAGCAAGTTTGCTTAATGAAGATCAAAATTGCTAGCCTTACAATATAGCAGTAATAACAAATAGGAAGAAAATTAATTGTACAAAAATTAAGGGTAACCTAAGGTTCCTAGAATACATATTACAAAACTAGCACATAGTATGTTGAGAATATTTTAAAACATTGCTAACAAAATATTTAGTAAATGGAAAGGTATGCCATTTCATGATATGAAGACTTAGCTTTATATAAGTTAATTTTCCTAAATTAATGTATAGATTCAAAAGAATTCCAAACAAATTCCAATATGGTTGTGACAGGTAAGCATAACTGTCAACTTGATTGGCTTAGAAACTGTGTAGGAGATTAGTAAATCATATTTTGGGGTGTCTGGATGGGTCATGGAGATATGACCTTGGGGAATATGTCTGGTTTCTAGTCCCTTCCTCTCTGGCACTATTCTCCTGTTCTCCTTCCTGGTCACTATGAACTAAGGAGCTTTGCTTCACCACATCCTTACAGCATGATGTTTCTGACTTGGAGCTAGCTGATCATGAACTAAATCTCCTGAAACCATAAGCCATATTAAAACTCTATCCCTTCAAGTTGTGGATATCAGTTATTTTGTCCCAGTGACAAGACAACACATTGGTACCAGGAGTGAGACCATTGCTGTGACTATATCTGATCTGTGACACACAAGCCTTTGGAACTGGTGTTTTGAAGGAGTTTAGCAAAGTTTAGAGAATCTGGCTGGAGAAGTAGAATACTGTAAATAGAGCTTTATGAGTCATTCTTTTGGGGGCTCAGAGGACCAGAATATTCATAGTAATGAATGTGGAGAGTAAAGATCAGGTTCATAAGGTTTCAGTAGGGAATGAGGACTCTATTGGGAAGTGGACTAGAGGCTATACAGGTTACACTCTGGCAAAAAAAAAAAAATCATCTACATTTTGTCCATGTCCTGAAACTTTGTGGGAAGCTCAGTTTAATGGCAATGGACTCATTGCTGTGGCGGAAGAAATTCCAAGGCAGACCAGTGTTCAGGCTGTGGCATGAGTACTGCTGGTTGCTTTAGTAGTGAGAAGTGGGAGCAAAAAGTGAACAAAAATATTTGAAAAACTTAAATTTTGGTCCAAAATGAACACATGTAAAGTTGGGGCCAAAGGATGTATAGTTTCTGAGATTAGTGCAACTGAAAGGAAACCAAGCACCTTTTACAGTGAAAATTAAAAAATGCCTTAAGGGTACCCCAGAATTTAGGAAAGCTCCCATTGCAAGCTGAAGCATGCAGAAGTGTAAACATTTTATTTGTGAAGAGTCCTAGGACCTGTGGTCAAGAAGTATCTCCTCAGGAATTGGTTCCCCATGATTCATTTCACTGGGCTCAGATGTCCAGGCACACAGAGACTGCCACTGCCATGGATTTAAGAGGGCTTGGCTTCTGTGTAAGCTGGCAGTCATCCTTGGCTTCATCCATTTGATGCTGGTTGTTCCAGCACACAGAATGCAATAGTTATAGGGTTGTTGAGGCCAAGCAAGGATCACCTGAGAGGGCAGGGTGTGAAGTTGTGAAAATGAAGCCAAAGGTGCAGTAGAGGCCCCAGGAATTAAGAAATGCTAGGGACATGGACCATCTGGCAAGGAAGCTGCAGCCCATGAGTGGAGCCAGCCCAAGAGAGGCCATGTGGGCTATAACCAGCAAGGCCATAGGGGCTGGGCTACTCAAGCTCCCTGGAAATTATATCTCACTACTATGTGTCTCAGACATCTGACAAAGAGCTATAAGACTTAATGTGTGACCTGACGATTTTGTTTTGTTTTAGTCTGATTCTTGTCAATCTCCCTATTCCAGCCTTTTGGAATGGTAATGTTTACCCTGTGCCATTATATACTTTAGGATTATGAAATTGTTTTTTAAGACAGAGTCTCACTAATGTGCTAAGTTACACAGACCTGGGTTCAAACTTGTGATCCTCCTACCTCAGACTCTGAAAGGGTCTGAAGTACCATGTCCAGCTTGTATGTATGCATTCATTTATTATTTTAGTTTTTTGAGACAACCTCTTACTATGTAGTTGAGGCTGGATTTGAACTCACTATGTAGCCCAGGCTAGTCTCAAACTCACAGTGACCCTCCTGCCTCAGCCTCCCAAGTGCTAGGATAACAGGTATGCACCAGCATACCCAGCTTGTGTTTTATTTTTACCAAGGTTATAGCAAAGAGCCTACCTTGAATGTCAAGAGCCTTTGACCTGGATGTATGCTGGAGCTGTTGAGACTTGGGGGAAGGGATTATTGCATTTTTCATTATACACAAAATAGTTGTATCATGTTAGGTGATATTATTACCTTGTTACTGTGTTTATTTAGAGATTAAGTACAGTTTAAGGAGATGTGTTTAGATGACAAGTAGACAAGGAGTGGGGTGTGATAATCTGAATTGTCAATTTCATTGGTTTGGGAGCCACCTGGAGGATTAGTCAAGCACACTTCTGAGTATATCTGGGTGGGTCGAGAGACCTGAACTTCGCAACTGTATGTGGTTCCTGGCCCTTTCCTCTCTGGCACTATTGCTCTGATCTACTTCCCAGCCATGATGAAGTAAGCAGCTTTGCTTTTTCAAGCTCTTTCACCATGACGTTTCTGCCTTGAAGCCAGCCAATCATGGACTGAATCCCCTAAACTTCCCCTTTAAATTATGTCAGGTGGATAAAGAACATGTGGGGGTTTTCCTAAAATGGAGTACTACTCAGCCATAAAGAATGAGAAACTAGAGACATTTATACCTAAGTGGATGCACATTGAGGCCGTACTCTTAAGTGAAATAAATAGGACACACGTGTATGAAAACCAAATACTTTCTCTGGTGTGAAAAACTAAAAGTGTAGCCCAGGCTAGTCTCAAACTCACAGTGACTTTCCTGCCTCAGCCTCCCAAGTGCTAGGATAACAGGTATGGATCAAAATATAAATAAGGATAAATATAAATATAAATAAATATAAATAAGGATCAAAATCTATAATTGATATTGTGAAATAGGAAGAAATGGTCTAAAGGAGTAAGGGAAGTGGGAGGGGTACGGGAAAGGAAAGAAGGGAAAGGAATAAATATAAGAAAAGGAAAAACATGGAAACAAAGTCTTTAAATAAGGAAGGGTGGAGGGGGTGAAATGAGGGCAGGGGAATGGGGAAAAAATAAGAACCAAGATCCATCATGTAAAGGTACAAGATCCCAATGCTGAATGTAACTGTATTGTGTACCTAAAATGTACCAATAAACTTAAGGGAAAAAAATAAATTGTGTCAGGTATTGTGTCCTACCAACAGGAAACTGCCTAGTACAATAATTACTTAGGAATTTGATAAACAAGTCATAAAATTTATATAAAGAAGCATTGAATAATAGCCAGGAAAAATTTGAAGAATACTCTATTCATCAAGAGAAAATGAGATAAAGGAATTAATATTATATAAATGGAATATTGCATAACAGTTAACATGACTAATTAGAACTGTGATGACAAAAGGAAACGTGTTGTAGAATGAGACCTCTCAAATACTTAGAGATTTTTATATATAAAAAAATGCTGTTTAGTCATCAATATATAAGTATACAGTAGGTCATAATAAATTATCTTTACTATTATGTTTTATCCAGCTGGAACAATTAATAACACAGTGGTAACAACAATGCAATTAGTTCAAAGGGATTAGGAACACATATCTGACTTCAAGTCTTGCTTATGCTCTTACTGCTTATAAGGCTTTGAGCATATTATGTAATCTCTTTACCTTAGTTTCCTCATTTGTAAAAGGGAGGATTATTTACATGAACTTAAAGGAAAGACACAATATAATTATTGATTTAATTCACTCAATGCCTGCCCTGAAAAGTAATACTCTCTCATTAAATGATGATTGCTATTGTTATCATAGAAAGTATTTCACCTTGGAGTTCAGAGACTGTGGCATTCTCAACCTTCATGTCTACATATAACATGCATCATTCAGAATAAAGTCACTATTTGCACAAAATTCATATTCTAGTGGTGAGTTTTTCAGTCAACTCACTGCCTATTCTATATTTTTAGACCCATAGGTAAACTTTCATTAACAATATGAGTGCACTGAACGTCACTGTAAGTTTGAGAAAAAATGAAACAAAGATAAGGCATTTTATTTGCAATAAACCACTTCATTATCCAGTTGCTTATTAACCTACAACTTTCCAAAGGGCTGGCTTATATAATATTTGAGATTTTAGAGAGGAACAAAATGTGCTAGGTCGATCCAACTGTCATCTAAAATGTTTGACATAGGAAAAATTTATGATTATTCTGTCATGGCTAAGCTTCTGAAATAGAACTCACAAAATGATTTCACAGAAAACTATTTGAAAGCTACAGAGAAAATTATATTATTGTTACATTTGAAAAGCATCTGACCCCTAATGTCATCTTCTGATTTGGTAAAGATATGAGATCGTGAAAATGGAATTGCATTATGAGCTACTATGAATATTTAAAAGATTTTTTTCTTTTAAGACCTTACTAGTCTGCCTCTCTCTCTCTCTCTCTCTCAAATCATCCCTTTAAAATACCTGGATTCTTTGTATATTTTGAATCTTTGAAAACAGAAACAACACTATATTCCTTTCTGCAATACTCTACAGTATGATGGATCATCAGAGCATAGCGAAGTTCTAACCATACCCAAAGTTAAGTACTGCTGTGAACTGTAAAAATGATAACCAGAATTCTCCTATAATTGCCACAAAAATCTACTATATCACAGCAAGCAAGCGAGCAATGAACAGATCAGCTCCTCTTCCCCAGTATGGAATCTTTTCCACAAAATGGGTGTAAGAATAGTTTAGCAAAATCAGAACTGTTTCCTCCCTGTTGAAATATTTCAAATATTAGCAGAAAGTAATTTTTGTAGTAATCATTCCATCACTTTCAACCACAGCTAATTTTGGCGATCTTCCTAACATGTTTTATGATTATTGCTACCAGGTGATTATCCTGATGCTTCCCATGCTGAGGGGTGTGTGCATGTGTGCATGCACGTATGTGTGTACGAGTTGCAGGATAAGTCTTGTATGTCTAATATCTTTATACATCTATATGAAATTAGCTAATTCATCCCAAAATAAATCTGGAAAAGGAGGCAGTTTTTCTACTTTCCTCCATCTTCACATCCTTCTGATGTTAACCTCTGGTGTCTTCAACAACAGAATTTCAGAACCTGACAGTTCAACAATTTCCTTAGGTCCAGTGAATTCTATATTTATTGCAATGCTACCATGCATAGGTGTGGTCACCTCACCTTAGATATTTGCCATCTTTTGCAAGTGCTTGACCTAGAAATGCTCTCTAACTACCAGTTCTATTCTCCAAGGTAACATGTCCTGAATCTTTCTAAACTTGTTTTGTGTTGCCATTTTTACTCATTTATTCAGTCAGTAAATATTTATATTTATTATTTGCACCAAGTTCTTCACTTGGGACTGGGAGTAAAATGATGAACAAGACCCACATGATCCCTGACTTAATAAAGCAATTATGAATATAACAATTTTGTACATACATATAGTCATATATGTAGGCATATTCTTATCAGGACATTTCATCCTGAATTTTAAAATTGCTACAAGTCATTCCTAACTCCTTAAGGCAGCATTCCATTATTAAAGCACATACTCCTACGAATGAGAAAGCAAAGGCATTGCCTCTGTGCCCAGGAATCAGCCACTCCTCGAGCCAGCTAGTGGTAGCAGGAGGACTGGGCTGAGGCTTGCTGCCTTTGCACACCCTGCAGAGCTCCCTGCCAAAACTGACCTCATGTTTCAACCACAAACACGCAGCTAATAATAGCTTCAGCTCTTAACTTACAAAACACAATTCTTAAAGGCAATTTTTGAGAACCAGCCAGATGTCTGAAAGAAAAATTTACGAAGTCTAACCAGTATCTATTACCAAAATAAAACTTCTCCCAGTGACCACATGGGTCTTCTGAGTTTGACCAGCAAAATCCTCTGAAAAGAATCCAAGGCTCCAGCAACTGGTGTGAGCATCTGCTCACCCTAAAGGTCAAGTCTATTAACTGTCCCCAGTCAGCTTCTGTTCTCTCAGAGTAACACGTGATAGATGAAAATCTTTAGGTATAAGGTCAAAAATGTATTATATAACAAAATATATATTATATATAAGGATATATATGTACACAATGCTACTAGAATTTGGCATGTGTTTAATAGCACTGAGAAATATTTATACAAAATGTTACGGTTAGTTTTCAAAAAGATATAGCCTTGCATATTTTTCACCATTGAATTAAAAATCTAATTCTAATGTTTTCATTCTAGTATTTAGGCTATTTGTAAAAGCAAAGCAAGAAGTCCAAGTCAAAAAGGTCAGACTGTGAACCACGTAGACACCAAACTCCGCATGTGATGGAGATGTCTGGACCCTATAATTCTGTGGGCAAATAAAATTTATCCTCTGTGTAGTTCTGGCCAGTGAAAAAAGGACTGTGACCCCTGTAAGTGTAGGGACCGTGTCTCTTCTGTTCACAACTGTATGCCCACTGCTTGTGCAGTTAGCATGATGGTTAGCATTTACTAAATGCTCAATAACTATACGCTGTTTGAATTAATGGTGAATAAGAGGATGGAGGGATGGATGGATGGAAAGGAAGATGAATTGATGCATTGATACTGTTATCTATCTGGATAGGTAAAGGAGGAATTGGGTAAGGAATAATCAATAATTTAAGGAAAGATTTTTGACCAATGTTAATGACACTCTTCCTTTGGCAATAAAAGAAAATACTCTGAGCAAGATTTGAAGTTAGATAAATAAAGTATGGTTCCTAGAGCAACCTTTGATTAGCTATGCAGTGTTAATGAAAATAACATCACTCTATTTGGCCCATTTCTCACCACTAAAATTGAAAAATAAAATTTATTTATATGCTTAATCAGAGAATGTAATGAAATAACCATGAAAGGATCTACTGAACTGCCTAACATTGTGCTTTTAAAATGCCAGAATGAGATCATTAAAGAGTTGATGATTGCTTCTACATTCAAGGACATGTCTCTCATGTAAACAGAGGAGAGATAATGCTTCAGGCCTCTAGAAATCTTCAATCACTTCAAATATGCAGAGATAAAAGATCTTGTGCTATGTCTGGGTTATAGCAGTACATTCTTAAGTAATACATTCATCAAGATAAACTGAAATCAACTCTTCCCCCAAGAAGTAAAATGGACTTCAGTTTCAATGTCTCCACAGCACAATTCCCCATGCTGTATGTGATGCTTTTTCCATGTTGTACAATGATGTTTTAAAATATCACAACATATAGGCAATAAGAAGCACAAAATTCTAGAGGAGGGAGCAGCAAATTTTTTGTAAAGAATCAAAGAGTAATTGCTTTAGACTTTCAGGGCCACACAGTTTCCCTCACATCAATTCAACTCTGGCCTTATAGCACTAAAGCAGTTGTACAGTCTATAGTATGTAAATGAATAGGTGTGGCTGTGTTCCAATAAAACATTATTTATGGACCTTCAATTTTAAATTTCATGTAGCTTTCACACGTATTATAAGATGCTTTTCTTTTCATTGTTTAGTCATTTAAAAATACAAAAACCATTCCTAGCTCACAGGATATGCAAACACCCATGAAAGGCTGGATTGGGCCTGTGAGCCATGTCACCAAGCCTTGGTTTAGAGTAAGAAGTTTTTTAATACCTGGCTGTCTCATGATTTAATGTCCTCTTCATGATCAATCCAACGGTAAGAGTTGAGAAATATAATCTTTATGATTTTACATAGAAGTGAAGAACAGTTATACCAAGCTACTCTATTAGTGAAGTTTGGGAATACTTACAACGTTCAGACATTTGCTGTTGAACAGTTTAGGTAATACCTGCTTTTTCTAGCAAAGACATTAGGTTAAGAAATCAGAAGAGAAAAGATGTTCTGCTTTCCGCTTAATCAATGGTTGAAATGTGTCTTCAAGTGATGATAATTGGAAAGGCATATTTCATTTCCTAATACTTCATAACAAATTTCCATCCTGCCGCTAGAAAGCTTTTGAGATCACTATTTCTGTGACTTTATTAAAGCCAGCCTTTGGGGGCAGAAAATTGAAATGCCCTAACTGTACCTTAACTATTACCATTTGCTAAGCTCCAATTTGAATTGCACATTAATCCTCTAAGTTCAAGGCTTAGAAATATTTGTCTTTTAATTTATTTTCCCTTAGAAAATTGCATTTTTAATTGACCTAATTCTAACTCCCATGGATTCTCACAAATGATCACAGTGTGAAGGACTGAATGCAATTTGTACTTCTGTGTGGGACATAAAGACTCAGCAGGAACTGAGCTGTTCAAATATCAAGTTAAGAAACAAACTTTCAGTTTTCCCAAGTGGATGTATTTAAGTGGATGCACAACCAATTATATGATAGTGGGCACTGCTTGTGCCCACCAGATAACCTAAGATCTCTTCTAACCAGCTGTGTGTGTCCAGTCCTTGACTTTTGTGTGTTTTGCTACTAATGGTCAGCACCTATTCCCTTGGGTCCTGAAGCCAGCTAATCCAAGACAGAAGTGACTGGCACACATGGCCATTATCTGATGTGCAGGGTACAAAAGCTCAGAACCATCGCTTCATGGTGTAATCAACTCTGAGATACAATTTACCTTCCAGAACACCTGCAGGTCAGGTCATATCTAGGGTGTCAACCAAAATTGTACTCTTGCTTGGTTTCTTCCCCTTCCTGCCCCACTTCTGTTCTGCCTTCTTTCTGAAGCTCTTTCCTAACAAATCATCACCATCTGAACCCTTAGCTTCCTGTAGAAACCAAACTAAAATAAGAGCAATTTTCTCAACATTACTGATGATAGCTACAGCTACCTAGACAAACGTTGGAGGAGAGGGCGGTCTACAGAATTTGCAATGTGCAGTGTGCTGGTACATCTTCCTTTTCCAAATGTCATAAATGTTTTTGCAGAAAAGAGTTATAAGCAGCTCATCTATGAGACTGATCCCTTTAAACTTGAGCTATCTTTCTCTCCACCATTCTGAATCACTTCACCACACACTCTTCCCAAGGGCTTGGCCATTGGGAGGCCCTCTGTGACCCTTCAAAGTGGCTCACTCTTAGCATCCCCCACTATATGCACTCTTCCCATCTTACATTCTATCACTCAGGTTGCATGGAGTAATTACCTGTTGGAGTTCACTCAGCCTCTATTTACTAAGCACATGCTTTTGAGTAGATATCACTCCGAGGAAATGTAGAATTGGAGGCAGGTGGCACAGACCAGCATTTGAGTTCTGAATCCAAGTATTGATCACCTGCATGACCTTCAACCACTCAAGAGGTGATATACTGGGTTTCATTTTTCTGATCCATAATTAAGTAATGACAATGTCTCCTTTGGTGTTTGGTGAATTAATTGATGTGTCTTCCTGTTTTCTCTTATAGTTAGTCAAGAGGACACATGTTTTCATCTTTCAGCTCTGTTTTACAGCTGCACTTCCCTCAGCAGATTGATCTTTGCCTATTTTCAATAAAGTAGGGATTATAGCAATAGTTGACTCAGAGCAGCAGTCATAGGCTATGTTCTATCATGGGAACCAGATTAGTTCATATTTGTAAAGCAAATAAAGAGTATTCTATAAATATTTACTGACAAACAGCTTCACATGTATACATTTAGTTGTAAATCTAGTGGTTTGAGATATATATTTAGCTAATTGTTTTTAGATATTTATTAAACTTTAATCAATTAACAGTCATGTGAAAGATAATAAAAGAATAAAACAAACTCATGAAGGAATACTATTTCTCAAGTTGGCTAATGTTTTTTAACCATTCAGTATTGGTAAAGATTCTGAAAAATACTCATTTTAGTGGCCTAACCTTTCTGGGAAGTAAATTATCAGTATTCTTAAATGCTTCAAATTGCTCATACACTTAGAATCACCGATTACTCTTAAAGCAATGAATCTTGGAATAATAAAATGTATAGTCAATGATATAAACATATTTGCTGTAGCATTATTTATAGTAACCAGTAATTACAACTGATCTAAATGTCTAATGAGATAAAATAATTAAAATATGGCATATCTTCACTATGTGATTTAGTGCAATAAGGAAAAATTACATTTGCAATAATTTTATGACATATTTTTATAAGAGAAAAATAAAGGCACTATAAAACTATAAATGAGACATTCTCTAATTGTATCAGTTATCTATTGTTCTGTAATCAAATACCTCAAAACTTGGCAACTTAAACAACATACACTTGTAATCTCGTAGGGTTTGTGGCTCAGGAATCCAGATACAATTTAGCTGAGTCGTCTGCTCAGGCTCTCCTAAAGGCTGTGAGCAATATGACACTGAGGCTTGGGTCTCAGATGAAGGCTTAACTGGGAAAGAATTCACCTTCAAGCTCACTCATATTGTCACCAGCAAGACTCAGTTCCTCAAAGTTTGTTCATAGGAGAACTTCATTGTCTTGCTAACTGTTAGCTGGAGATCATGTTAACTTCCTTGCCATGCAGACCTCTCCAGCAAAACTAGCAAAAGAAAGCTTACTAACAAGTCAAAATTCAAAATTTTGTGACCTAATCATGGAAGGAATATCTTTTAAAAATTGCTATACAGTACTCTATTGGCTCCAAGCAAGTTACAGGGAGATTGTGAATTGATCCTAAAAGAAAGAATTATTATGGGTGAGTTTTAGTTGTGTCTCTACACTCACCTATATTCTATTAGGTTTTTAATAATCAGCATATATTATTTCATAATTTTAAAAAATCAATTTTATCTTTTTAATAAGTATTTGGTGAAATTTAATTATAACTTTGTTCAGAATACTACAATTAAATTATCTTCAAATGGTTCTTCCTGTGAAAAGGTCTTGCTAGTAAAGATCTGGTTGAGATTAAAATGTCTACGTCCCAATGGACACTTTAAAACATCTGGTAACTAAACAGGTACTCAGGTCATGATTTTCTGTATTTATCATAATTCTTATCCCCGTGTACTGCATATGAATACAAACCCAAAAAATTTTTTAAATTACCAGCTTTTTGGCACCAAGTCATTCTTCCAGTCATGATCATAGAAAGAAATGTTGCTATGAAGGTAAGTCAACTACTCAGCAAGAATCTACTCTCTTTATTTTGGGCATTGCAATGTCACCAGAGCCGTAGGGAGACAGAGGGACAAGACATATTCCTGTGTTCAAGAAGGTTACATTCTAATAGATAAGACTGAACAAATGCATGTCAAATAACATCACATAAGTCTTTCCTTCAGGTAGTTAAAACGTCCTAATTTCTGATATGTTTGTGCCCCTGATGCCTTAATAATTCAGAAACAGGACAGCTGAAGTAATTCAAAGATCTTTCTTGGAAAAGAGTTGATCTGGGCCTTTGCAAGTAGGCAGCATTTAAATGCTGTACATGAGGCAGGTAGGTTTGACAGAGACAATCCAGGTTATGCCAGTTACTCTGGTATAATTATTAATATTTCCATTTTCCCTTTCCAAAGTGTTACAATTTTGACAGTAAATTATATGAACACCCTAATTAGAGGGCATTCATGTTCCCTAAATTCAGTCAACGTGCTCAATAGATAATAATTCCTATCAACATCAGCGAAAGAACATTTGTTCATTGGGATTCTTTGTTCAATCATTGAGAATGAATTTAATTTGAACGGGTAATTTTTAAATGCTTTTTTACTGGCATCACAGAAGAATAACCAATTGGAGTCATTGACTGTAAATGAGACACAATTCTTTCTGCATCATTCCTTTTCTTTTTCTCTTTTCTACTCTACAACTACCTGGATTCTAGAGCAGGGGTCAGAAAGTGTCCTAAACTTTGTAGTAATGGGCATATCCAAAGTTTGTAGAGTGAAGAAAGTTCCCCAATCCATGACTTGAGAATGAGGATTGTGTAGGTTTTCCAGAATTTTCCAGGACAAGGATAGATATAGGGTTTCTTCCCTGTTTTCTGCTAGGAGTAGACGTTAAAATCACAGGATTACGTGAATTGCTTATCTGAAATCAACTGAGATTTGGGGAAGAGGCTGCTGTCTCTGTGCTCATCAGATCAACCCTCAGCTTGGTATGTTCATTTCTCAGTACAATCTAAGTTGGAAATACTAAAATCAAATGAAGTGGCTGGAACTAGAAAAAAAGCCAAAATGTCTCAGAATTCTTGTCATGACAATAAAAGCACAACTTGTTACAGAGAGCACACTGGTAACCATAGGACATGGAATTCAAATTTTGGTCTGGTTAAATTTAACAATAACTTTCATGAACCAATCACGTTACAGCAAATTTTAAGCCATAGTCAATTTGATTAAAATATCTGCACAATTTCACTTTGTACAAAATGAAACTAAAAGGCCCTATAACCTCTCAGTTTAATTACCTTCTATTAAAAATTTTGCTTCATGGGCCGGGGATTTAGCTCAGCGGTTTAGCTGCCTGCTGCACAAGTGCAAGGACCTGAGTTTGATCCCTGGTACCAAAAAAAAAATTTTGCTTCCATGTAGTGGTTTATTTATAAACCAATAAGCTGTAAATTTAAGCAGAAAAACTTAATCTAAAGCAGGGAAATCTATTTACAAATGGACAATTTGCAATGGAAAGTTTCTTTGTCTTTTTTTTTTAAAGAAAAATCATGTTTTAAAAAAGATACTTGCTGCACAGCACTCATTACTGAGCACATCATAGGTTTTCTCATGGTCTGAATACTCACAGAAGACCTAAAATGTAAAGTTGAAATGGCCAAGCTGATGTTAGGGCAATTACATTCAAATCTGCAAAAAGCAATGATGATATAATGTGACATAAAATTTTGCTGTTTTCCAGAATCTACTGGGACAGCATCAATTAACTTTAATAATTAATAAGCTATTAAAATTTATTCTAAATTTTTATTTCACTTTAATTCTACTTGAATTATTCCCCTAATAATGGATGCAAGCAAAAACCCCCAGCTTAATTATCTGAGCTCCTATTCAAGCCTACTGAACTAATACAAAGCAAAGGTAAGAGTTGTTTGAACTCAAGTATGTCTATGTGAAAAGCTCAAAAAGTCACTTTATTGAGTTTTGAAAAGTTTTTCTTTCCCAACTTCTTCTAAAACATAATTAAATTTCTCAGTAATCAATTTTCCCTTTCCTCTAAAGTGTTGGCTGTAATAAATGCAAATTTTAATAATGTTTTTGTTGACATTTTTCAATCTTCTTAATTACCAGTGATTAGATGTCTTAAATTAAAATGATTCTTTTGGGACTCTCTGAAATTACTTCTAAGCATTTTCATAGATGTTCAGGTAATAAATGGTAATGAATTTATCCTTCCAGAGAAGGAAAAGTGTTCTTTTGAGAAAGGATGCTCAGCAATATAAATAGGTTATTTTCCTTTCAAAGTAATATAATAAGAGCTAAAAGAATGATAGTTTTTCAGTGAAATTAAAAGAAATCTATTTTAAGTCCATTAGGAAGCAAACTAGAGGCCTAGGGAGACAAAGAAAACTCCTAAACTAAGTGTGTCGTGCAGTGGTGGTACATACCATTTGTTAGCAAAATGCAAACAAGTATCACCAAAAGAAACAAGAGTGGGTAGAAGAGGTTGTTTTTAGAAATTTTGTATCTTGGAAGTTACATTCCAGTGTAAAATAAATTCTGAATAACATTTACAGCTGGACTGAAGAAAATGGTAAAGTCATGAATGAGCAAGGGTAATGCTGAAAGATGGAGAGAGAAACAATGCAAAGTTAGTGGACTCGTGTAAGTTGGCCTGACTAAAATCCACGAAGAGAAGTTGCAAGTCAACACATATGAAAAAATGGAAGCCTGAAATAATGTTCAGAGTCTGTGCACAAATAATTAAATCTCAGGCATTTAGATGAGTTGTCTACATGATTCAGGACTAATTTGACTGAACTTTTTAGACATTTTTAAGGGTTGCTGTAATCTAAAATTCATTCTATGCCCCTCATTGCCGCATCTATTTGTTTTCTTTTGTGACAGTGATTTTTCCTGGTTATCTGTCTTAAGAACAAGGAATTAGCAAGCATCTAGAGAAAAAGACACCAAATTACCCCCATATTAATTTCAAGTTTTAATTTCCAACCCCCAGAAGAAAATATTAATGTCTAAAAGATAAACCATATGTATCCTCAGGCTACTTCTTAATTACAAAGTCATACATTCAAAAATTTAAAAGTGTATTAGCTAGTAGGAAAGAGAGGTCAAAGTACTAAATTTGAATAATAAAGTGAATAAGATCTAATGGATAATGAACACCATTTTTAGATAAACATTAGGCTTCAGAGTATTCCACACTTGTAAATGGGAAAGCTTATAATTTGGCTAATCTGAAAATCAGAGGTTTTGAAAAGCATGAATTGACAGTCTCATCTAAAGGTATTTCTGACTGCCAAAAATCAAAAATAGAAGCCCAGAGTCTAAGGAATGTGAATTGGTAAGAAAATGATGCACAGTAGGACAAGTAGGGAGCAAAACCATAAGTGTGAAGCCAAAAAAGGGACATTGGGTGGATTATGAAAAGAATATGCTATTTTTAAAATAGTCCTTATAGATTAGTCAGCTGCACTCGGGCTTAGAAGCTGATTTATATTAAGAGTTTATTTTTGTTATATAATTTACACTGTGTGTGTGTGTGTGTGTGTGTGTGTGTCTGTGTGTGTGTCTGTCTGTGTGTGTGTGTGTCTGTATGTGTGTGTGACAGACAGAGACAGAAACACAGAGAGAAAGATTGAAAAAGCTCATTACCAATCAGGTTCTGAAGCCCCACCAACTCCCAATACCCATGGCCCTGGCCACGTTGAATTTTAAAAAGTAGATGAGAACCATATGTAACATTTTTAAGATCATCTTCTAGGTATAAACCAATTTTTATTAAAAAATTAACTGATTTTTTCATAAGCAAGAAGATCATCCCACAGCTATGATTTTATGCCAGGAAACAGTACATGTTTGGATGACTACTGATGTTAACAGAGGAATGAATCATCTCTCCACTGTCTTATTCAACATGCTTACTTACAGTAATATTTTTGATCAGGTTTGAGTCTTTAGTTTTTAAATCAAATAAATGTAAAGGTGATATAAGAGCAATTCTTAGGTGTGGAGGGAGAGAAAATCATCAACATTCTACACTTTAATTCACTGTCACTACTACTTGGTGATCCCACATTCACTGCTCAAGAATACATAAGCTTGGCATCTGCATTATTTTCTAGGCTTATGTCTGTATTTTGCTTCCCATCTGAAAATAACCAAAACCCAAAAATACTCATTTCTTCACCGAGTTGAGTATGGAAAATTCTCCTACACTGGAACTGGGTGTTCACCATAACTGTACATTTGTTTGCTGCTGAAAGCCATGGTGTTTTTAAAATTAGTACATAAATGCATACCTAGTGAAGAACAGTGCTGCCTTCCCCCTTTAAAAACATTTGACTATAAAGTTTATGGTGGGGCAAACAAGGGTATGTCAGGGAAAGAATGAGTTTGTTCAAATGTCTCAGCTCTTGCTCTCTGGTTTTGCTGTTTTATCCTATAACTGGGACTCCAGTTGTAATTTCACACAGATGGTGATTATGATGTTTAGGCTGCTTTTGTCTCAGAGGTATTATTCATATTTTTTCCCAATCTCAAGCCCCAAGAAGAGTCTCCACATTATGTACTGTATTGACATTCTATCTAGTCCAGAGCCAGCTCAAGGTCTCTTTTCTATGAACTATTTTTGCTCACTCTCAACCATCCCAAACTCCATTTTCTTAATTTAGATAAAATTGTCAGGCATCCCAATAGAGTTTTATCCCAACTTAATATGAGTACGTTATTTGATAATTTTTTCTGTGTGCTACTTATCTAGAATGGTAAGCTGTATATGCAGGCTAAGGCAGTTTTACATAATAATGCTGTGGACAGATTTGGGGCCAATGATTGTTTAACAAATACTTGTCTAACAAATACTTGATTGACTTTTTTTTTCTGACTGTAAGTGGGAGAAAGTATAAGTAGAAAACTTGTCCTTGGGAAGAGTAGTCCTGTAATTATCTGATTTTACAAAGGATCACAGCATAAGAATCACATTTTGCCTTGGGAGAAACACACGCCAAATATGGCCTCCTTCTTTGACTTTCATTACATCCTTCAATTCAGCAGCATCCCCTGAATTAACAGTGACACCAAGGACTTTCCATGATTGTACTCACAGAGAGCAGAGAGAGCCAGATCCATTCCCTCTCATAGAAGAAGAGGGACTGTGGATCCATAAAGACTGACCAAATGGAGGAAAGTGTCTTCCAAAGACATTTATCTTGTCGTTCAGCAAGAACAGCAAGTGGTCTAGAACATAGCAGACCAATAATTGTCATAAGTAGCTCAAAGCCTCAACATTCAGAAAAGAACTTCATTGCAAAATGCTGAGCTGTCACTTTCAACCTGAAGAAAGTTGCACCACATGTAACACCCTAAATTAAAAGGTGACACAATAGATGCAGTCATACAGACAGACACTGAAAACCTTCAGAGAGAAATAAAAATTAAAAAGCATGTATTTAAATTACGTGAACAAACTGGTATGCATATTATAAATATTTCCACAGACTATCTCTGCAGCACTTAAACAAAGCATACACTCTGCATGTTTGGATAGACTCAGTAGGGAGAAAAAGGCAATATTCTCTTGTTCAAGGGCTCTTATGCTGAAGAATTTTAACAGCGTCAGGAAAGGAAGCATAGAATCTGCTTAAGCAAATTTTAAGCATGCCCACATTGTTTCTGCTCAGCTGCTTGTAATTATCGATCATATCATTCTTGCAGAAGGTTGACAACATCACTTGTTTTCTTGTCTTCTTTTCCTCACCATGTGCTTTTTTCCTATGGAAAGAGCATTTTGAAAAGTAGAAAACATTCAGCCTTTTTCTACATTGCTTTACAGATCAATGATAGTTTATAGCTTTACACCTTCTTTCACTTATCTTCACACTATAGACAGGGAACCATTTCATGTTTCCCAGTTCACTTGTGTATGCAAGTTAATACCAAGTATATGCAATACACCGGGTTTAATACTGAACATAAAATTTAGTTTCTTTATACATGTGATACATCTTGGGAACAAGCAGCAGAATTTACACAATCACTTTAAAATGCTCAGCTATAGATGTTGGGCACCTAATTCTAACTTTGGAGCCATTGCTTAAAATTATGGTTGAACTGCTTTCCAGAAACACATCTAAGACATTTATTCATAACATTCCTTATTTAGTTGAAAAATTATATTCCCAGCAATATTAACTATCATATTTGCCAAATAAGAGTAACTAATAAATTTATTTAAAACTTAGTAGATTGCTAAAAGGGAACAGGGAGATAGATCTTTCGCAAATGGGAAGGGGTCCAAGAGACCAAGGGCGAGGTGAAGGGGCTATAAAAGGATTTAAGATGTGTCGTGTACGTGTACCAAATATCCACATTGAAAGAAAGCCTTATATGATGCAAACATGAACTAAAATAATGATGATGATCATGGTGACGATGATGATGAAATGGGGAGAGGGGATGGAGGAAGAGAGATGGGTAGGGAGAGCAAAGGGAATAAAAGGAGCAGAATGTGTTTTGTACATGTAGCTACTTCTTAAAATGAACATAAACTTCATGTACTGCGAACATGTAAAAATTTAATAAAATAAAAATAAAATTTTAATAATTTTTTTAAACAGTGTACTCAGAAGTTCTATTCATAGCCATATATAGGTAGGTCCCCTTTAGCCATTTTGCTTTCCACAGCTTCAACTGTCTATGCCAACTGTAGTTGAGAAATATTAAGTGGCAAATTCCAGAAATAAACAACTCATAAATTCTAAATTGTGTGCTGTTCTCAGTAGTGTGAAGAAATCTTTCACTGTCTTGTTCCATCCCACCCAGGACACACTACCCACTCATCAGTCACTTAGTATCTGTCTGTTACTGTGGTGCTTGTGTTCAAGAATCCTTATTTTACTTAACAATGGCCACAAAGCCCAAGAGTAGTGATACTGGCAATTTGGATATGCAAAGATATGCCATAAAGTGTTTCCTTTCAGTGAAAAGGAGAAAGTCCTCAATTTGAAATAAAGAAAAGAAAAAATCATCTGATGAGGTTGCTAAGATCTTCCTTACAATAAGATATTTTGTGAGATAGACCCATGTTTGTGTAACTTTTATTACAATATATTGTTAAAATTATTTTATTTTATTATGAGTTATTGTCGCTAATCTTTTACTGTAACAAATTCATAAATTAAATTTTATCATAGGTATGTATGTATAGAAAAAACACAGCACATATAGAGTTCGGTACTATCCAAGGTTTCAGGCATCCATGGGGGTCCTTGGAATGTGTCTCTCATGTTTATGTGGAGGAATACTGTACCCAAGAGAACTAAAAACATATGTCCAAAAAAAGACTTGAACAAGAGTGCTCATAGCAGCACTATTCATAATAGTCCCCAAGTGGAAATGACCCAATTGTCCATCAGCTGATGAATGGACAAACAAATTGTGATGTTTCCATAAAATGAAATACTACTCAGCCATAAAAAAGTACTGAAGTACTGATACTTTCTACAATGTGGATGAATCATAAAACATTGTGCCGGCCTGTCTTCCTTCCTTCCTTCCTTCCTTCCTTCCTTCCATCCATCTTTCCTGCCTTTCATTAGTGCTGGGAATTAAACTCAAGAACTTGTACATGCTAAATGTACACTTTGTCACTAAGCTACACCCCTAGTCCCCTACTTTTGTTTTTATGAAAAGCACATTTGAGGTTTTGAAGAAAGCACTGGAAAAGAAAAGCAGTTTGGGGGAGCCATTGTCCTACCATGGATCCACTACCCAGCTGTCTACCCAACAACAAACAAACACAAAAGTCTATACTATGAAGTAGCTTCACCCTTCATGATTACAGTCTTCCAATTCTAAGAGACTAACACTAGTACATCTCCTACAGTGTTTCTTCTTGGCAGACAGCTACTGTGAAAAATAAACTCTGAAAATTTGGTAAAAATCAGAGGCTCCCATCCCCAAATAGCATATTTAACATTTTAGATAAAATAATTCTGGACAGATTAACTCCCTAAAGGGCTACTATGTACAATTTTTGCTATTTGGGAAAAATGTTAGCACCTTCTTTACAAACAGAAGTGATCACCACCTCTTCCAACTTTCCAACACATTTAAATTTTTTATAACTACTGTTAAGCTTATACAAGTAACTGCTATTTGCTGCAGAAAAACTGAAAGTACAAAAAATCAAGAGTATTTAAATTAATCTAGAGATACTATAATTAAATGTTTTGATGTGTTCTCTTCTAGATTCTCTTTTATATGTATCCACTTCAAAATTCCAAGTCACAAAGACAGTGATTATGCAATCAGCCCCCTAGCAATATGTTAGAAATTTCCATTAATCAGTAGATTCTATGGCCCAACACCTTGAATTTGGGCTGGACTATATGGCTTGACCAATAAAAGAAGAAGTGATCTTATCCCTCCCTTACAAACCTGGATCCAACTCAGAGTACAAATCTGAGCTTCCTGCTAAAGAATGACAGACCACATGCAGCTAAGATGAACTATCTCCCACCAACATGCTAGCTGACAGTATGTGTATGCACATGAGCAAGCTCAGTAGAAATCAGCCACATTCCCATATTCTACTAACACTGTCTAAACTATTCTTCCAAACTGTAGACCCACGTGCAAAAAACATCACTGTTGCATGAAACCAAGTTTTGTAACTGTCTGTCTGCCACATAAACTCTATTGTGGCCATAGATAACTGACACAGTATATAATTCAATGTTATAATCTAGGTTCTTAGATACTGAGTCCAACAAATGAAAGGAAGAGTTAAGAGGATATTGGGCAGCTAACGGCATCATGGAAAGACTCAGAACCAACATTTGAAGAATAATTTCTAAAACCACATCATAGAGCTGAGCTGGTGATAAAACTGAATTTAGTCCTCTTCAAGCTCCTGATGCTATAATTTATGTTGCTTCCCAAACCTCAAATTTGCTGCAACCACTAGATGGCTGTCACTAGATGGATGTGGTTCCCATCAGAAACAACCTTTCTACCACTGCCACCCCCAAAAGATAGAAGCCACTGTTTCAGCCCTTACTAGAAAATGGATGTCACGATTTCTGTCTTGGAAACTCGCACACTGCCCCCCTTGACAGAGTACCCTGATATAAATAAACTCTTTTCTACATCCCTTATCTATTGGTATAAAATTTTTACCATCCACATCACCAGCCCATATGGGGATGGGGAAAACTCTCTTCTTGCCTCCCTTGGTTTCTCTCTCCACTGTAGTGCTTGTGAGTCGTTTGGCTGAGCAGCCTATAGGCAACTGAAGGACCCTCACTGGGGTGACTCCCCAGTGGGACCTGAAGGCCTCAGGGCAGTGACCCTCAACTGGTCCATCAGAGTAGAGGTAAAGCAGTTCCTTTTGGACCCTTGCAGAAAGTTACTTACCCCTTGTAATGTACAGACTCTAGCCAGGGCCACTCTTTTGTAGGATCTGAAGGCTGTAGAGAATGGAGGATGGCTATAGTCCGTAAGTGGAAAGGGCCGCTTTATCATCCTTGGGACCCCTACACTCTTAACACATAGGAAAATAAGCAGTGGAAGCCCCCACCCAGGGAAAATCTGTGCATATTGTGAGGACATCACCTTAGCTGTTGCTAACTCCAAGGCTTTGCCCTCTCTCAGTTGAATTTCCTGGTCTAGAAGACTCCTGAATGACCTGGTTTTCCATCTCTCCAGGATGGTGAGTCTCCCCTTCCCTTATGGCCACATATATTCTCTCTCTCTCTCCCTCTCCCTCTCCCTCTCTCCCTCTCTCTGCCTCGCCTCCCTCCTCCCCCACCTCATACCAGGTCTTGTCCAATGTGACCAATCAGACACGTGGTGCTGGGCTACACCCAAGGGTTCAAAGTGAAATGGGATTTTCACTGACTTGGAGGTTCTCCTTTCTCATGGGATGCCCTAGATTAGAGCTCACCTCAGGAGGTGAGATCTGTCACCCTCAGGGATCACCTTTTGGATGGTTGCTATATCTCCAATAGGACCCAATGGGGGTCTCACATTCTCTACCCCTTCTGACTCACTCATCAAATGTATTGTTTAATTGTTCCACATTTAACCCTTGATCTCCCCAAAAATATCTTATTTTCCTCTACAACATTTCTGAACCAGTAACTTTTGCCCCTTAGAGGCGCCCTAAATTATAACAACATCCTACAATCAGATCTTTTCTGCCACAATCTCAAAAGAACTCTGAAGTTCCTTATATTTGGGCCTTTAAGACTTTATCACAAGATCCCCAACTGCATGCAGGAAGGCTGTGCATGTTCCTTTCTAAAGTATGTCTTTCTCACCTCTAAGTTCTGAAACTGATATATTTAATGATCCTTCCTTTGGCTTTTCTTTGAACTTAACTTCCTTTCCACTGCTCCCACTTCATACCCTAAAGCCCATTCCTCCTTCTGACTCTTATTGATGCAATTCTATGATGATAAAAGAACAAGTATTAGAAGAGACCTAGTCATGATGCACCTAAAAATAAAAGGCACTAATTTATATCCCCTAGGGAAAATTCTACCTGACTATAGTTACAGATTCAAAACTAAAAAGATTATAATTCAACATGGCCAATACTTCTAAAAGTGCACTCTGATTTAATAATTCTTCAGCTCCTATTCAAGCTAATGCTCACCTGTGATATTATTAAAATGAAATGCCGTACATATATTCTATATAACTCAGATAGTGTTTCTTCAGACCCCAAAGATTTATAACAGCAATTTATTTCTTCCACAATCCAGCAGTTTTCAATGATACATGCTAGACCTTTGTCTGGATCTGCTGCACAACCCTATTTAGAGCTTGATGCTCAATTTAGATCTCAGCCATTAGCCTAAGAAAATAGGCCACCCACCCCTACCCCCAAACTCAAAGGGCCCCTGATGTTCCAGCTCAGCTCAAAGAAGTTATGGATATGAACATTTACTCTCTTGTCATTGACTTGACTTTGTTGGTTGGTCATGGGGAAAATATAGTGGGTGCCCATTGGGAACAAGAGGCTTAAACCTGTACAGTGGAACTCTGATTAAAGCCATCCAACAACAAAGAAACTCCAGTTAAAGACATTCTGCTCTTGATAAGCAGTCATAATACAGGAACAGACCTTTTGATGTAAGGCCCATTCATTCTTCCCAATGAATTTGGATTTATCTTCTCTAAAAAGCTATGCAAAGACCCCCCTATCACATACTTATCTAAAGTAAAAGGTCTTCTGTAAGGCAGAGAAAAATGGTCAAAATCACCACTGTAAACGTATAATTACAAACACAACACAGATATTCTGAAAGATCTGCAAGGTGCTAAATGATCCAGGAAAAGACTTTCTTTAGATAATCACATTTGCTACTGAGATCCTTTTTCCACATCCTCAAACTCTTATAAAAACCCCAATCTTTCACAGTGATAGTGTGATTTCTCTCTTGAAATTACTGTCCCCTTTGACAGCATACTTTGATCTAAATAAACTCTTACTTTTCTACAAAAAGAAAGGAAGGTGCATCCATTTAGCTATAAATGTCTCTAATTTCTCATTTTTTATGGCTGAATAGTACTCCATTTTATTTTAAAAAACACATTTTCTTTATCCAGTCTCCAGTTGATGGGCATTTGGGCTGTTTCCAAGTTTTAGCTATCACAAACTGTGCTGCTATGAACATGGTCGCACATATATCACTGTGGTATGATTCTTTTAATTCTTTGGGGAAGATCCCCAGCAGTGGAATAGCGGGGTCAAATGGGACTTCCAGTCCTAGTTCTTTGAGGTATCTCCATACTGATTTCCACAGTGGTTGCACCAGTCTACAATCCCACCAGCAGTGGAGCAGTGTTCCTCTTTTCCCACAGCCCCGCCAGCATTTGTTATTGAGGTGATACTCTTAAGTGAAATAAATAGGACACACATGTATAAATACTGAATAGTTTCTTTGGTGTGAGAAACTGAAAGTGTAAATAAGGACTAAAATGTATAATAGGTAATGTGAAATAGGAAGAAAAGGGGTGAAGGGGAAGGAAGTGGGAGGGCTAGGGGAAAGGATAGAAGGGAATGGGATTAATATGAGAAAATGGAAAAATAGGAAAAAAATCTTTGTAAATAGGGAGGAATGGAGGGGTTAAAGGGAGGGCTGGGCAAGGGTGAAAAATAAAAACCAAGAGAGATTATGTAAAGGTGCAACTTTCCAATGATAAATGTCATTATATTGTATACCTAAAATGTACCAATGATTAGAATGAATAATCGATAATGCAAAATAGAAAGAAAAGGTCCAAAGGGGTAGGGGTAGTGGGAGGGGCAGGGGAAAGGAAAGAAGGGAAAGGAAAAATGATGAGAAATGGAAAAATGGAAATAAAGTCTTTGTAAATAGGGAAGGGTGGAGAGGGTGAAGGGAGGGCTAGGAATGGGGAAAAAATAAGAACCAAGATGCATTATGTAAAGGTACAATTCCCAATGAGAAATGTAATTGTGTTGTATACCTAAAATGTACCAATAAAAGAATTTAACAAAAAAAAAGAAAAGAAAGGAAGGAAGGGAAGGAGGGAGGGAAGGAGGGAAGCAGAAAATGGATGCTTTCATTGTGCTCTTACCCAGAAAAATTTAAGAAGAATTTTCTCTTAGTAAAATTATATCTCATTGATTTAAAAATGGGCAAAAAATCTGAACAGATACTTCAACAAAGTGCACATAAAAAGGGCAAATGAGCACATGAAAAGATGTTCAACATCACCAGCTGTTAGAGAAATGCAAAGGAAAACCATGATGAAATGCAACTACCTATGTACTTTAGAATTGATCAAATAGAAACCATTAACAATTCCAAGTGCTGACAAGGATGCAGAGCAATTCAAACCCTCAGATGTTGCTAATGGGAATGCAAAAGGGTACAACTGCTCTGGGAAATGTTTTGAAAATTTCTCATAAAATGAAACATGCACTCATTTTGTGACCCAGAAATCCCACTGTGGGATTTACCCTTCAGAAATGAAAATTCTTGTTTACACAGTGGTCTGTAGACAAATGTTTATATCCATCCTAATATACCCAAAACTGAAGACAAAACAAATATACCTTGACAGGTGAATGGATAAGCAAACTATGGTACATCTATACCATGGAATTCAGTACACACAAAACAACAAAAAGAGATAAATTATTGATAATGCAACAACTTGGATGAATTCCAAAAACTTTATTTTGAACAAAAGAATCCAGTCTCAAAAGGTTACAGACTGTATAAGTCCACTTATATAACATTCTTTTTTTTTTTTTTTTTGTACCAGGGATCAAACTCAGGACCTTGTGCTTGCCAGGCAGGCACCAGCACCACTGAGCTAAATCCCCAGTCGTTATATGACATTCTTAAAAAGAAAAAAATACAAACAAACCGTTGTTTGCCAGTGGGGGCAGTAAAGAAATGTAAAGGGATAATCTGGAAGCATATTTTGGGGATGGTGGAACTGTTCAGTATCCTGATTGCGGTGGTACCTAACACAAATCTATAGTATGTTTAAAATCCAAAAACTGTACTCTAAAAAATTGTAATACTTTTAGTTATCCCTGATATTAATATGGGATACCCAGTACTTCAAACATGTCATCCACCACAATTTCAGGGGTGGTTTGCGGAATGACTTCATTTCTAAAGAGAAACTATCATCCAATAATGCTACATGGCTACCAAGGTTCCCAGCAATCTCCAGTTACCCAACTGCATACATGCTATACAATTTACCTGGAAAATTGTTTGATCTGAAATCATTCTCTCAATAATTAGACGAATGATATTTATTTTACTTTTCTTTGAACTCCTTTTCAAATGAAGTATTTGGATGCTTTCTTTTATTGGTTTGTAGAACTAGAAAGATGACTGTGACTCTTGAATATCATCTCTGAACGCTGTAAGGAAGAAGCTTGGAGTTAGGCAAGGTGCAGAAGAGAAGTGTGAGCAAAGAAGACCTGCTGGGGAAGGATGGGTGAGAGGGGATGTTTGAGTGACAAAGCAGATTAAGTCTTGATGGTAACAAGGACTTCATAACATGAAATAGTAACAATATTCATGTTTGTGGAGGAGGAAAGCATGGATTATAATGAGGAGCACCCATTAGTCAAGAAACTAGTTAGAAAGCCCAGCATGAGGGATGAAGGTCAGTGC
Source organism: Heterocephalus glaber (assembly GCF_053883595.1). NCBI lineage: Eukaryota > Metazoa > Chordata > Mammalia > Rodentia > Bathyergidae > Heterocephalus > Heterocephalus glaber. Next base: position 19,152,509 of record NW_028258369.1, on the reverse strand, counting down.
AGGGAGGATGAGCAAGAAAAAGCTAAATAGGAATATTGCACCAAGAGGGGAACAAATATGGAGGACATCTGAATCCACGATATGAAAGAGGAGGAATAATCAAATGTTTCCAGGTTCCAAGACTGTGAAAATGGTTATCAAAAGAAAATAGGACAGTTTGGAGAAACAGCAGGCTGTGGTATATCACCAACTTACTTCTCATTTGTTGGGGGAAAGAAACATCAGTTATCCTAAACATTTAGGATTTGATGTGGTGGCAGAATCTACACGTAGAAACATTGTGTAGGCAAGTAGAAATATGTAACCAGGATTCAACTGGGCAGGAAAATAACCATTTACACCTCTAAAGGATAGGGAGTGGGGATAGTTGAAAGAAACTAAGATATGATATAAGCTAAATGAGTAAAACTGTCAAGAAAATCCATTTTTTCCATTTGACTAAAATTATTTTTGACAAACATGAATATCTGATTTAACTTACAAATTACTATTGTAAAAACACATTATAAACATTTGTTTTAGTACCACTCCATTTTGAAAGAAACCTTATGTTAGCTTTACCTTCTCAAAGGTATTTAATAGTAGTAGTGAATGTCATACAAAATAATAACATCAAATTTTTCAAACAAGAGAAATATTTAAGTTAAAATCAATCATATAGGTAAAAAGATCAGTATATTCCAGGAATGCTGTGCAAACCAGACCTAATTAACTACCTTTTTCAAAGTACCTCTCAAATCCATACTTTGTTCTCCACAGATATTCACATAACTGCTGAGGATGCTGGCCAATGGTATTCCTTCCAGTGGTATTTATTATGAAACAATCCTGGCAAGTGAAAGAAAACAGCACACACTGCTAATATTTTGGTAGAATTATGTGTTTATTCTAGCACTGTTAACAAGAGAGAAGTAAGCATCCAAGGAGCCCAGAGGAATGCTGCTGATGTAAATGAATATTTACTCAAAGCCCAGCTCTTCCTCTGCCTCTGATAGGAAAATGACAAAGAGCATTTTGATCTTGGATTTTTCCCAGCCTCACAAACCAACAAATGTCATGCCTTTGATGGCCCAGGGTAGCAACAAGGACACACAAAGCGATGACCTAATGGGGAAGAAGGATAAGCAAACTCAAATTATAGAGAAAGAGAACATGTCTGAAAGGCCAGTCAAGTGAACTGGTTGCTAGTGATGTCACTGAAGGAGACTTTTTTTTAGCCCCTTAGGCTTCAATATTACATTTTCCCAACAAGCACATGACCATGCTACCAGGCACACAGGACAAAATGATATGGCTGATTGGATGAAAATCATCACCATTAAAAGAAACAAAAACTTTCATTAATGTTGATAAACAATGTCATTTGGTGTTCAAATGAGGTTTTGTGGTTTCTTCTCATCATTCCATCCTAATATGAACAAACATCAGACAAACCATAATGGAGGGGCATTCTATAAAATATCTGGCCGATACTTTTCAAAAGTGGCAAGATCATAAAAGACAAATAAAGACTAATTGAAGGAGACTAGGAGGTCATGAAAACTAGATGTAATGTGGGATCTTGTGCTGGATTATGGAACAGATAAAGGACATTAGTGGGAAAAGTCGTAAAATCCAAATTAAGTTCTGCGTTTCAGTTAAAAGTAGTAACAAGATTGCCTTGGAAATAAATCTGATACCAAGATTGAATTCTAAGTTTCCATGAACATATGTATCATACTCATACAAGATATTGTATTAACATTAGGAGAAGTAAGGTACAGGATATGCAAGAACTCTAGTCTTTGCTACTCTTCTATAAATCTAAAATTATTTTTAAATAAAAAGGTGTTGTGTAATCATTTGTTCTTTATATCTTAATGGCTGTCTAACAGATGAACTAATATGCAAAACAATTCCGAATTCATGACTCACCTTCCAATTATATCAGACACCTTTTAGTTTCTAGTCTGTTCCCTGCTTAGTGATGACAATATGCCTTTGTTCATTCTGCTCTTCTATTTGTGTTCCACCTCATCATTGTTCCTGAGAAAAATTTACACTCTCTGTTTTAAAACTGACCTCAAATTTCATCTCCCCTGGCTTCTCCAGGCCCATTAAATAGTTTCTCTAACCAAGTCTTAGATAAACCCACATGAGGAAGTACTGAGTATAGCCTAATGGTGTGATGGTTACAAGTAAGAGATCTAAATCTAGGCTGTCTTTACTGAAACCCTGGCCCCATTGCTTGCTAGTATGTAACCTTCAGCAAATTACTTAATTTTCTGTACCTAAATTTCCTTCTCTAGAAAATGGAACTATTAATAACTCATGGAGATGATAGAGGGCTAAATGAATTCATGCAAACAAAGTAATTCTAAGGGAGTCTGGCTCCTGCAAGTGCTCAATAGTTGTTAGCTATTATAATGGTCACCACTTGTCTCTCTAGATACTGAGGACCTTCAGAACAAGACAATACATATTTACTTTTCTGGATGGAATTCTTAGAGCTGAACTCAAATCCCACCTTTGTCATTTACTGACATTGGACTTCCGTGTATTATTGTGAGGATTTAATTAATGATCCTTTGCCTTTTCAAGCATTTAGTAGAGTAACTAGCTCAATGCAAGTTTTAATAAACATTAGTTTTTATAATTATTATTAGACTAATCCCAGAGTTTGACACTTATATGCTGAATTATTTAGTGAATGAATCAATGAGTATGTTAATCAGTTAGAGTGATGGATGATACTTGATTAGCTGATATAGATTATCATTACCAACTAATGATAGCAATAAATTTATTTTCCTCATTTGTCTGCTCTTGCCTTGACACTTTAGAATGCCTGTTTTAACTAAAGATGCCTGTCTGTGTTGCTCTATGTTTTGTTAACATCCAGCAATCTGGAATGATCTCCATGGAGTAAATGAAAAGTTCTAAGAACAAGCCACTTTACCCGATCATACTCTTATGACAAATGAGGGGGTGATTATCTGAGCCACAGTTATTGCCAGTTGAAGAATATGTGTAAATTCTCTGAGGGCATCAGATGAATCAATATAATGACTCTCATCTAATAAACAACCCCTTAAAGACAAGATGTATAATCTTAATTACTTCTTTGCCCTAACTTTGTGTATAATAAAAAGGGCTTGTTTTGCCATTTACTCATGAACATGTATGTTTGACAGAGATCAAGTAGCATGCTTTTTACACAACTAGAATTACAGTACACAATCTACTCATAGTGGTCTCCACTTGTAATCCCAGCACTCTGGAAGGTGGAGGCAGAAAGATCACAAGATTGAGCCTGGCATGAGCTGGGGATGTATCTCAGTATGAAGGCCCTGGGTTCAATTCTTAGTACCAAAAAATAAAAGAAAATGAAGAAAGAAAGAAAGAGAAAAAATGGTACACAAATTTTAAAATTTGCATTTAGAGAGAAACTACACTACATCACTTAAATATAGAGGAAAACTACACTGTAATTCTTCAACTACAACATGTTTTCCCTAAAATAGAAAAAAAAACAAATTGCATCTTATAATTGTCACTTGCATTAACAATAGTATTATTCTTTTTCCTCCTGGAAGCATGATAAAATCTACCTGCATCTTCCTATGACAACATTTCAGAATGAATTAGATTAGGTAATAAGCAACATCTATCTACAAGACTCCTCAGAGCTCTGGGTCTCAGGTACACTCTTCAATTAATTTCACAACCTCCTACAAAATGAGCACTATTATATTCCCCACAAAGTTGAAGAAACTGAAGTTCATACTTCATAAATCATGGCACTGGAATTTGATCCCAGGCTTAGACATCCCCAAGGTCTATGATCATATTGTCCATTAGTTATGCTTTTGGTTTGTGAAGATTGCAGTTGACTAATTCTAAAGGCTGCTCCCTATGATCCTATGCTAATATTTCTGGGTTCTGTGTGCAAGATTAGGCAGATCATGTGCTGCTAGTGATCCTTGTCTAGTGCACATTCATTCATATTCCAGAAATACATAGTAGTCAAAACCTTGGAATCCATAGTCTCAACCAATGGCAGATGGAAACCGAGACACTCTCCAGATTCTCATCTTTAGCTTGTAGCAGATTAAAGAAGACCAGAAATTCTTTGCTGTCTCTTCCATCAAAGGGTGGAATCTATTTCCCTTGTCTTTGAATTGGCTGGCTCTGTGATTTCTTTTAACCAAATACAAGGAGATGACCATGCAGTGAGGAAGCCCAAGCTAGCCACTTCAAGAGAGGGTGGGGGAGAGAGAGAACATATAGAAGCACTGAGCCACTAGACGTGTAAATAAGGGCATCGTGAACTTTCCAAGCCTTCCAGATACCAGCTGAAAGCAGACAAGTAAGGGGGCCCAGCTGAGCCCTGATCTAATTCACGATCCACACATTCATGCCACTATGTGTGGGGATGATGTGTTAAGCAGGAATAGATAACTGAAACATGGGTACAACATCCCAAAAGGCATTCTGAACACTTTCCAGTGGTTCTGGTGAAACTTCAGTCTTCCTTTTGTCCATGGCTGCGACTTTCATGAATTGACATCATGATGGCATTTCCTCCTTCCCCATTTCATTATTCCTTCTTCACTCTTGCTTCCTCACATCATCTCCCAAGTAAGCTGAATCCATCAGGCCCTGTCTTTGATACTTCAAACTAAGACATGAGATTTTTTTTCCCCTTTTATATTTTTTACAAAGTTTTTAAAAAACTTATATTTTCATAAGAATAATTTATCCACATTTCTCCAATTATACATAATGGCCAACCTTTCACTTTTTTATTTCTAAAGTAAGATGTTAATATGAAGTTATAAAGTTGTATGTAGAGACAGAGAAAGAATTTGTACTGATAGATAATGACCTGAAAGTCTTTTCAAATAAGAGGGGAAAAATGACCTTTCTGTATAGAAAAATATTTCATAAAAACATTAAATTAATTAATTGGAAGGAGTCTTTGTATGTGTACTGTTAATTATCTTCCTGACATTCAAGTTTCTTATTCAGTTTTCTGTAAAAAAAAACACAAACTTTAGATTTTAGAACAGTTTTAGATTCACTTAAGGAATGTTTATGTAATTTACATCTACCATATCTTTATATAACTTAGAAACTTAGTGAGGAAGCTGGGTATAGAGGCGCATGCCTGTAATCCCAGCATTCTTGGGAAGCTGAGGCAGGAAGATCACTGTGAGTTCAAGGCCAGCTGGGCTACACAGTGAGTTCAAGGCCAGCCTGAACTCCATAGCAAGATCCTGTCTCGAGAAAAAAAAAAAAGCTTAGTAAGGAAAGTCAAATGCACAGCAGGGCATAATTGTAAACTTTTTCTATGAAAAAGATATTTCTAGAAGGGAAAACACTAAGCAGACAATCACCACCCATTAACTTTTCTGTATCCAGCTCACCCTCATATATTTCAAAGAGAAATAAACTATTACAGTTTTCTAAAAACTCTGAATGACCAATTTCAGCTAACCAAACCCCAAACAAGAACCTGCACACTTGATTACTTCCTAACACTACTCATCTTTCACAGAGCATCTTCAGTATATGCAAAAGTAATATATTTCCAATTTAATCATAAATTGAAAGAATAAAATATTGCCATTGCAGCAGAGCAATATATTTGGTGAGTTCGTGCATCAGGGCTGCTGGAGCTAGTCTGATACCCATATCACAATTCTTGACATTCATATCTGAGAACCATTTTCACACCACCTTTCACATTTATTCTGCAAGCATTTGGACAAACACATTCCAACACCACCTTTTATTGACAATATATTAACATTAGAACCCAGATTCATCCCACCTCCTTATGGGCTTGCTGAGAGCCCCAGAGGAATGCTTATGGAACATAAAAACCACACTTGTTCTTGAGCTTTCTTATAAATAATGAAAAGAAGCCATCTGACTCACTCACCCAGAGATGGTGAGACTTAATCCTCTCTACAGATCATTTGAAAAATGTCTTTGGGTCATTAGTTTAACTTTAATTTAAGCTTTACTTCAATTCTGATTTGATATATTCACAATTCTTACCCATCAAAGAGAAAATAAACCAAACATTGTATTAATCCTCAGAAACAAAACTACACTAACCTGTATTTACTTACCAACAATAATAATGCTACAATGACCATCAGTATAACAGGAGAGGCAGAACATGTTTGTAGCATGATGAAAGTCCTAGAAAGATTGGTTTTTCACACAATTACAGGAATATTTCTATGTCCACCATGATTGCAGGGAAGAATTATGACAGTCTCCATTTGGGAATGGGGTGGTTCGGCATAGATTGGAAACATCAAAGATAGAACTTAAGTATTAACTTTTAAAGACTTTTTAATCCCAATATTCTTTTTTTATATATAGAATACTGAAGTCAGTCTAGGCATGCTAATGGGCATTACAGTCATATTTTGGGCAAATAAAACATCTGAGTATATCTGGTTTTATCTCCACTTAGTGATGCTACCTTGTTACCCTGGAGACGTGTTAATGAGATGAGCCACAAAAAGCAGTCGGTTTGGTCACATACGACAATGGTGGTATGAGAAAATGAGAATACACCAGGCTTAAAGTGAGAAGTTCGCTGCCATTTACCAGCTAGAGAACCAGAACTGGACCCAGAGCTATCTGCTTTCTAACATTCTCACTACTCTATAAACAAAAAAAATCTGGTGCAATAAAGTTCCTGTGTGGTGGAATGAAGGCTTCCCTTTGGCCTGTTAGCATGTCTTAGATTACACCAAATCCACAATGCAAGTCAGGCAAATACTTGTGTGCCAAGTCACTAAGCCAGAATGCCTGGGGCAACAGCTTGCTAGTACTCCAAAGGTTATCATGAAAAATGTACCTCATTTAACAACTTACAAAATAAATTTCCCATTGCCTACTGTTTTTATCCAATGTTCTTATTCATTTGTTGATCATCTAATCCCTGCTTGATTGCCATTGGGGAAAGACCAAAGTTTCTGGCACATGCAGTAGTAGATACATAATAAATATTTTTTATTATATTAACTCTTCAGTTCAAGTCCTACCTTCATTGTTTGCTAGCTGTGTGACTGCTGTGTGACTGTGTGACACATCTTCAATTTTATTTAACCTTGCCTTTTTTGCATCCTTTGTACTTTCTCTTTTTTTCTTAAATTCTTTTATTGGTACATTTTAGGTATAAAACACATGTACATTTCTCATTGGGAACTTGTACCTTTACATGATGCATCTTGGTTCTTATTTTTTCCCCATTCCTAGCCCTCCCTTCACCCCCTCCACCCTTCCCTATTTACAAAGACTTTATTTCCATTTTTTTCCATTTCTCATCAATTTTTCTTTCCCTTCTTTCCTTTCCCCTGCCCCTCCCACTACCCCTACCCCTTTGGACCTTTTCTTCCTATTTTACATTATCGATTATTCATTCTAATCATTAGTACATTTTACATATACAATATAATGACATTCATCACTGGAAATTTGCACCTTTACATAATCTCTCTTGGTTCTTATTTTTCACCTTTCCCCTGCTCTCCCTTCAACCCCTCCATCCCTCCGTATTTACAAAGACTTTGTTTCCATTTTTTCATTTTCTCATATTAATTCCATTCCCTTCTTTCTTTCACCTATCCCTCCCACTTCCCCTTCACCCCTTTTCTTCCTATTTCACATTATCTATTATACCCTTTAGTCCTCATTTACACTTTCAGTTTCTCACACTAGAGAAACTATTTGGTATTTACACCTGTGTGCCCTCTTTAATTCACTTAAGAGTATCGCCTCAATATGCATCCATTTGGCTATAAATGTCTCTAATTTCTCATTTTTTATGGCTGAGTAGTACTCCATTTTATTTAAAAAACCACATTTTCTTTTTATCCAGTCTCCAGTTGATGGGCATTTGGGCTGCTTCCAAGTTTTAGCTATTACAAATTGTGCTGCTATGAACATGAGTACACATATATCACTGTGGTATGATCCTTTTAATTCTTTGGGGAAGATACCCAGCAGGGGAATAGCTGGGTCAAATGGGACTTCCAGTCTTAGTTCTTTGAGGCATCTCCATACTGATTTCCACAGTGGTTGCACCAGTCTACACTCCCACCAGCAGTGGAGAGGTGTTCCTCTTAACCCACAGCCCCGCCAGCATTTGTTATTGGTTGATTTCTTGATAGCAGCCATTCTTTCTGGAGTGAGGTGGAATCTCAGCGTTGTTTTCATTTGCATCTCTCCAATGACTAGTGATGTTGAACATTTTTTCATGTATTTACTTGCTATTTCTACTTCTTTGTGTGAGAAAAGTCTGTTCATTTCAGATGCTCATTTTTGGATTGGGTCTTTAAATTTGGGAGGTCTGATCTTTTTAAGTTCATTATAGATTCGAAATAGTAGACCTTTGTCTGAGGAAAAGCAGGTGAAGATTTTTTCCCACATTGTGGGTTGTCTCTTCACACTGCTGGTGGTTTCTCTTGCTGTGCAGAAGCCTTTTAATAAGGAGAGATCCACTTGTTGATTGTTTGTGCTAGTTCACGGGCAAATGAGGTTTTGTTCATAAAATTTTTTCCTACACCAATGTATTCAAGAGTTCTACCTAACCTCTGTTCCAACTGGTTCAGAGTTTCTATTTTAATATTTAGATCTTTAATCCATTTCAATTTCAGTTTAGTGCATGGCAAGAACTATAGGTCTAGTTTTAATCTTTGGCAAGGTGAAACCCAATTTTTCCAGTACCATTTATTAAAGAGGCTATCTTTCCTCCAGTGAGGGTGTTTGGGTCCTTTATTGAAGATGAGATGGCTGAGTGTGTCTGGAGTTGTTTCTGCATCTTCTAATCTGTACCACTGGTCCTCAGGTCTGTTTCTTTGCCAGCACCATGCTGTTTTTATCAGAGTAGCTTTGTAGTATAGTTGCAAGTTGGGGATTGTGATGCCCCCTGCCATGTCTCTGTTACCTAGAATTGCTTTTGCTATTGTGGGTCTCTTCTTGTTCCAAATGAACTTTTGGATTTTTTTCTCAAGGTCTGTGAAGTATGCTGCTGGGATCTCAAGTGGGATTGCATTGAATCTATATAGCAGTTTTGGAAGTATGGCAATTTTCACTATATTGATCCTTCCTACCCAGGAGCAGGGGATGCCTGTTCATTTTCTGATAACATCTTCAATCTCTCTTTTCAGAGTACTATAGTTTTCAGAGAAGAGGACTTTGATTTCTTTCGTTAGGTTGATTCCTAGGTATTTCAATTTTTTGGATACTATTGTGAAAGGAATTGTTTGCCCTATTTCTCTCTCAGTAAGTCTCTTATTCATGTAGAGGAAAGCTATTAATTTTTGTGTGTTGACCTTGTAACCAGCTACTTGACTGAATTTGGTTATTAAGTCTAGAAGACTTTTGGTGGAGTTCTTGGGGTCTTCTATATACAGTATCATGCTATCTGCAAATAATGATAATTTGACTTCTTCATTTCCTATCTTTATTCCTTTTATTTCTTTCTTTGTCTAATTGTCATGGCTAATGTTTCCAAAACTATATTGAACAAGAGTGGTGATAGTGGACATCCTTGTCTTGTTCCTGATTTTAGTGTGAAGGATTTCAGTTTTTGACCATTTAGTATGATATTGGCTCTTGGTTTTTCATAGATGGCTTTTATCAGTTTGAGGTAGAGACCAACTATTCCAATTTTTTGTAGGGTTTTTATCATAAATGCATGTTGGATTTTGTGAAATGTTTTTTCTGCATCTATGGAGATAATCATATGGTTTTTGTCCTTGGCTCTATTGATATAGTGTATTACATTGATTGATTTGCACATATTGAACCATCCCTGCATCCCTGGGATGAATCCCACTTGATCAGGGTGTATGATCTTCTTGATGATCTTCTGCATTCTGTTTGCCAGTATCTTATTAAGGATTTTTGCATCTATGTTCATTAGTGAGATTGGCCTATAGTTCTCCTTTTTGGTTGGGTCTTTCTCTGCTTTGGGGATCAAGGTGATGCTTGCTTCCAGGAATGAATTTGGGAGTATTGCTTCCCTTTCAATTTCATTGAAGAGTTTAAACAGTAGTGGCAGTAGTTCCTCTCTAAATGTCTTGTAGAATTCAGCAGTGAAGCCATCAGGATCTGAGCTTTTCTTAGTTGATAAGTTTTTTATTACATTTTCAGTTTCATCAGTTGATATTTAGTTGTTTAGAATTTTTAGGTCTTCTTCATTCAACTTTGGTAATTCATATGTATCTAGGAATCTGTCCATTTCTTCTGTGTTGTCCATCTTATTGGCATATAGGTTCTGGAAATAGGCATTGATGATCCTCTGGATTTCTGCTGGGTCTATTGTAATTTCACCCTTTTCATTCCTAATTGCATGGATTTGGGTCTTTTCTTTCCTTTTTCTGATAAGGTTGGCTAAGGGTTTGTCAATTTTGTTGATTCTTTCGAAGAACCAACTCTTGGCTTCATTGATTTTTTGTATCGTTCTTTTAGTCTCCATTGCATTGATTTCTCCTCTGATCTTTATAATTTCCTCCCTTGTATGAGCTCTGGGGTTCTCCTGTTGTTCTTTTTGTAGAAGCTTGAGGTTCAGCATCAGGTTGTTTAATTGGGCTCGTTCTGTTTTCCTAATATGTGTATTCACTGCTGTGAATTTCCCTCATAAGACTGCTTTCATTGTGTCCCATAGATTCCGATATGTTGTATTGTCATTGCCATTTAATTGAAGGAACTGTTTGCTTTCTTCTTTAATTTCCTCTGTGACCCATTGGTTATTCAGAAGTGTGTCGTTCAACTTCCACGTGTTTATGGAATTTTTGAGGTTTCTTTTGCTATGGATCTCCAATTTCATTGCACTATGGTCTGATAATACACAGGGGATAACTTCAATTCCTTTGCACTTACTTAAACATGTTCTATGCACGAGTACATGGTCTATTTTGGAGAATGACCTATGTGCAGCTGAGAAGAATGTGTATTCTGATTTTGTGGGGTGGAACACTCTGTAAACATCTGTTAAGTTCATCTGTTCAAGAGTTCAAATGAGTTCTAGTATTTCATTACTTATTTTTTGTCTAGTTGATTTATCTATTTGTGACAGCAGAGTACTGAGGTCCCCCACTACAATTCTATTAGTGCATATATGACTATTCGTGTCCATTAGTATTTGTTTTATATAGTTGGGTGCACTAGTGTTTGGTGCATAGATATTTATGACTGTCATCTCTTCATGTTAGATTATTCCCCTTACAAGGATGCAGTGTCTTTCTTTGTCTCTCTTAACCAGTGTTGGTTTGAAATCTACTTGATCTGCAAAGAGGATCACTACTCCTGCTTTTTTTCAGGTTCCTGTTGCATGGAGTATTGTTTTCCACCGTTTAACTTTCAGTCTATGAGTTTCATTTTGAATTAAGTGTGTGTCTTGTATGCAGCATATTGTTGGATTTTGCTTCTTGACCCATTCTGCCAGTCTATTTCTTTTGATTGGTGAATTGAGATCATTAACATTGATGGTTATAACTGATATGTATTGACTTATCATTGTCATGACTTTTTCTTTTTGTTAGGTCCTCTCCCTTTACATTTAATTTCTTGTCGTGCCAGATGGGTTCATTCTGCTTTGCTTCCTGGGGTTGTGATCCTCAATGTCTGTTCCTAGGATATTGTGTAAAATTTTTTGGAGTGCTGGTTTGGTATTCATGAAGTTCCTGAGGTGCTCTTTGTCATGAAAGTATCTTATTTCTCCATCCATTTTGAAAGATAGTTTTGCAGGGTACATCAATCTGGGTTGGAGGCTGTTTTCTTTTAGGGCTTGGAATATGTCACTCCAAGCTCTTCTTGCCTTGAGGGTTTGTGTTGAGAAGTCTGCTGTGATTCTGATGGGCTTTCCTTTGTATGTGATTTGTTTCTTTTCTCTAACTGCTTGTAGAACTTTGTTCTTCTGTTGTGTTTCTGGAATCTTAACAATTATATGCCTATGTGTAGATTTTTTTTGATCAAGGCTATTTGGAGTCCTATATGCCTCACTTATCTGTATGTCAAGCTCTTTTGCCCTGCTTGGGAAGTTTTCTGCCATTATTTCTGTGAAGAGATTTTTTTATGTCCTCTGCACTCTCTCCTGTTTCTTCATTGACTCCAATCAGTCTTATGTTATTCTTCTTTGCATCGTTTAGCAGCTGCTGGATTGATTTCTCATGTTCCTTTATAATTTTGAAGCAATTTTTCTTTTCCTGGTCACTAATTGCAATCTTATCTTCTATATCTGAAATTCTGTCCTCACATTGGCTCATTCTGCTGTGTAGACTTTCGATGGAGTTTTTCATCTCCTGGAAATCTATTTGCATCTGTTTTATGGATTCCATTTGTTTCTTATGTTGGGATTCCATCATGTTCCTCAGCTCCTCTCTAGATTTATTAATCATGTCTTACATTATGAGCACAATCGTTGCTGTTATCTGAGAAATTATTTCTGATTTCATTTTTTCCAGATCCCCTTTTGTTGCCAGTTCAGTGGGTTCAGGTGGTTGAGTATCAGAGTGTTCCATCTCATTTCCCTTTGGGGTTGTTGTAGGTGATCTGGAAGTCTGGTTTTGAGACCTATTTACCTGTCTTCTCATTTCAACCCGGTAGGGGGGACAGTGCTGTTGGCACCGGCGTGGCTTACCTCCTCTGAGCTGGGAGAGATGGGACAGTGACTCAGAAGCCCCTTCCTCTGGGCAGGGAGTGGCGGGACAGAATGTGGCCCAAAAGCCCTTTCCTCTGGGCTGGGAGTAGTGGGATGGATGGTGGCCAGGAAGCCCCTTCCTCTGGGCCGGGAGCAGTGGGCTGGATGGTGGCCCAGAAGCACCTTCCTGTGGGCCAGAAGCAGTGGGACAGTGGCTCAGAAGCCCCTACCTCTGGGCCAGGAGCGGCAGGATGGAAGGCCGCCCAGAAGCCCCTTCCTCTGGGCCAGGATTGGTGGGACAGCCAGCAATCCTTAGGATTTGGGAAGGGCCCTGGGTGGCAGGGTGAGTACCCAGCAGTCAGCTGAATACAGTTCTGCATCCTTTCTACTTTCTATGTGCCAGGGATTTTCCAAGTAATTATGTCATGGAATCCTCACAACATACTTTGGAGGAAGGCACTTTCATTATCCTTATTTGATGAATGAAGAATCTGAGCCACAAGAATGCTCAGTAATCTATTGAAGGTCACAGGGCAGTGCTGGGATTTGAACCTAGGCAGTCTGGGTCAGAGCCCAGCTTAAACCATTCACTTCAACTCCTCTCCACTAAGTCTACGTGTTTTTTTTTGTTTTTTTTTTTGTACCGGGGATCGAACTCAGGACCTTGCGCTTGCAAGGCAGGTGGCAGAACCACTGAGCTAAATCCCCGGTCCCTGCTTACTTCTTGATCTAAGTATCAGTGTCCTCATCCATAACAGGAAGGTTGATAATATCACCCCACAGAGTTGTTCTAATAACAAAAAATAGGTGAGTATTCTACAAATACTACCAATACTAACTGTTATTGCACTTATATTGTCACCATTACCCATTAAATATTATTTAATTGAAATATATAAAGCAAGAACCAATTAGAAGTTCCAACTTGAGCAGAATTATACTCTTATCAAAAGCCAGAAAACCTGGTATCCCAGTCCAGGATTTCCTGGTTCAAATTATTAGCTATAGCAAAAGTCTTGTTATAATAAACCCCAAGTGACATAGCTATTGTCACCTAAGGCTTCTCTTTCCCCTTTTCCTTCCTTGTCTGGGTCTCAAAGCACCAGGTAGCCCAACTGAAACACAAGGTTACTAGAAATGCAAGCTGGGAATTAATGTTTATTCACACCTCAGTTCCTGTAGGTGATATTAATTTACCTGTTTCCACGAGCAGTCCAGGTCTACAAAAATGAAAACCCATTATTTTCTTGGCCCTTAAGGCCACACAACTCAATTCTCTTCCAATTTCTCCAAAGAGTTGATTAACTTCTTGGGCTCAGCATACTCCACTTGGGTCCATCAATATGCCACTTAATAAGGGGTTTCTCAAATTACTTTTTAAAAATTCTTTTATTGATATATTTTAGGTATACAATATGTTTACATTTATCATTGGGTGCTTGTACCTGTACACGATGTATCTTAGTTCTTATTTTTTTCCCCGTTGCCTGTGCACCCTTCACCCTCTCCACCCTTCCCTATTTACATAGATTTTGTTTCCATTTTTTTTCCTTTGCTCCTAATTTTTCCTTTCCCTTCTTTCCTTTTCCCTTCCCCTCCCACCACCCCTATACCTTTGGACCTTTTCCTATTTCAAATTAGCAATTATTCTTTTTAATAATTTTAATCCTTATTTACACTTTCAGTTTCTCACAATTCTAATGGATCTTGAAAATCTTTGACTATTTAATAGCTCTGGTGAGATATGGATAGGAATTTTTCTTCAAGATTATAAGTAATTTTTTAAATCTCTGCCTCTTCTCAAAACAATCATTGTAATAGGATCTCTGCGCTTACTTCCAAAGTATAATAATCAGCACAAACAATTTCCAGGGTAACCAATCTCAGAAAATCCCAGGGCTGGCTCCTGAATCCTCAGTTGAATCTTCCAGAGCTGTTACTACTTCCCTTGTTGCATCTTTGAGGAAGGCATGTAAAATAACATTGGTCCTGGACTGACTAAATAGCTATTCATCTACATTTATGCTTATGTTTTCTTTAAAACATGATATAACAATAATATTTATTATATTCTGAAAGGAGTAGGTTAAAACATGATATAGCAATAATATTTGGTATATTCTGAAAGGAGTAGGCATCATTCTTTTTTTAAAATTCAGATAAAATTCACAGAGTGTAGAACTCACCCTTTGTACAATTCAATGATTTTTAGTGTACTCACAAGGTTGCACAATCATTACCTACATCTAGTTTCAGAACATTTCATTACCCTAATAAGAAATCTTATACTTTTTAGCAGTCACTCCCCATCCTTCTACACTGCCAGGTTCTCACAACTACTAATATACTTTTCTGTCTCTATTCATTTGCCTATTCGGGACATTTTATATAAAAGCAATCATACAACATGTGGTCTTTTGTGATTAGTCTCTTTCATCTAGCATAATGTTTTCAAAATTCATCCATGTTGTAGCATGGTTCAGTACTTCATTTCCTTTGTTGCTAAATAACCTTCCACCGAAGGGTAGAACACACTTCGTTTATCCATTTATCAGTTAATGAATAGTTGTTTTCACCATTTTGGCTAGATGAATAATGTTGCTATAGTATTCATGTACAAGTTTTGGTATGGCCATGTTTTTATTTTTCTTGAGTATATCCCAGGAGTAGATTATTGGGTCACAGGATAGCTCTGCTTAATATTTAAAGATTGACCGTTTTTCAAAGCTGCTGTATTGTTTTACTCTTCTACTGACAATGTATGAGAATTAAAAGTTACATACATTCTTGTCAACATTTGCTATTATCTGCCTTTTTGATTATAGCTATCTTGGTGGTATCTCTTTGCATCTTGATTTGCTTTTTCTTAATAGCTAATGAAAATATTCTTACCAATGAACACAATAACTAATTTCATTTTTCACACATTACATTCCAAGTCTTTTTGCCATATTATGACATAGTTGTAATCATGGTATCACTCTTTATCTAAGCAATGCTTCAGAGAGGATGTAAACTTTAGAACAAGGTGCCATATCCCAAAGGCGTATCTCCAGGATGTGGGAGGACCATTGTCAGCACACAAACTCCTTCAGTCAATCACTTGATTGTGGTATGAAACACACTTTCCCTTATTCAAGCACCAGATTGGAAGAATCAGAATCTTGCTATCAAAACAAAACTTCTTGTTTCTGCAAATCTTGAATGTGTCATGTCATGTATCAGGGTCAAAGTTTATTTATTTGGATATAACATCTGGTTGAGCCATAAAATACAGATGGAGCCTTCTCAGATAGATATGGGACCAAGTCATCAAAAACAAATTTAGAAGGGGGAAATAATCTCTGCAGGGAACTTTTACATTAAATTATAAAATCTATATCATAGTGCTCAAATCCCAGTCAGACCCATATTTCACTAACTTCCCAATCCATATTCAATTCCAGTTGGATTTCTCCCAGTTCTTCAAGCATACTATATTCCCTCTTAAATAGGCCATTTCTTCTTGCCAGAGGGCTATCCTCCTGCTCATCCACCTTTTTCAGTTGAGATATCCCATACCTCCTTAGTCCTTGTGTCCATTTCCCTTCACTACTATGAAAAATTATCACAAATTCAGGGGTGTAAAACAATACAGTTATAGTCTCTTACAACTCTGCAACTCAGGAGCCTCAGTAGGCCAAGATCAAAATGTCTGAAGAGTTGTATTCTTTCTTTGGGCTCTAAAGGAGAACCTGTCCCCTTGCCTTTTCATGCTTTTGGAGGCTGCCATATCACTTAGCCTATGGATTCTCCCTCCATCTTCAAAACCAGCGAAGTAGCATCTTCAAAATCTCTCCCACCTCTCCTGCCATACCTCTCTCTGTCTCTCTGTCTCCTTTTCCACCTCTCTCTCAGGATCTCTCTCTCCCCACCCTCTCTCTAACTAACCCTCCTACTTCCCTCTTATATGGACTTTTGTGATTGCACTGGTCCCGTCCAGACAATCCACAATAGTCTCAGACCCACAAAGTTCCTTTTGCCATGTAAAGTGGCCTATTCACAAGTTTAGGACATGAACATATGAGATTAGGATGTGGACATTTCGGGGAGGCATTATTCCATCTACCACAACCCTCCTGTCATAATGCCTTAGCACTCTGAATAACTACAGAGATTTATTAATCAAAATCATTGCTATCATAGGCTATAAGTACTTATAGGGCCAGGCCTATTTGCTCTGCATATATCCTGGGGGTTCAGTACATAGCTGGCACTCAGCAGATATTTAATGATGACCTAGCTGAGTGGCCAGTTTGGTTTTGCTAGACCAGAGTTCCTGGAAGATAGGGAGGAAGAAGGTTAAGTTGCTATTGTAGAAGGAATTCTAATGCCTAGCTAAGCAGGTTGCATTTCAGTCCATACACAGTGAGATCCATCAAAGGTTTTTGAACAGGGAGTTAACATTAGTACAACTATATCTTTCGAGTATGAGGTCAAGATGAGAACAGGATCAACTGAAGGTAGGGTGACCAAGTAGGGACTACAGCCAGTAAGAGCTGAAATAAGGCAGTGGTAATGAGAATGAAAAGCTAGGAGAGCTGTAAGGACTCAAATACATTTTACCCAAAGCGTTTCTAGAATGGACGAAGTAAACACTACAGAATGTGATAACTTGTAGAAGAGTGAAGAAAGAAAAGAGGAGAAGAATGGAAGATATTTTGGCCTGAGAAAATTGAAGAATAGTGACACCAACCAAAATAACGAATACATAAAGTGGAACACGTTCAGAGAAAGGGGAACTTATTTGTTCTGCTCCAGTTATGTAGAGTCTGAGTCCAGTGGTCACCTTCAGCCAGATGTTCAGCAGGAATTTTAAAAATATGTCAGGTGCTCAAACACAAGATCCCAGCTAGACACAGTAGATTCTCCTAGAGAGATGATGGCTGAAGTCACCAAAGTGCATGAGATAATCAAGGGAGAATTACTTGAAAGAAAAACAGAGCGGTGTGGAAGGCTGGACAAACAAGCCCAGAGACAGTGGAACAGGACAAGGCCTTAGAAGTAAGGAGGAAATTGAGATTTTCAGTGGGTAGAAGGAGGAACTAGGAAGGACAGTACTCTCAGTTCCTCCTGGAAGTCTGGCCAAAGGAAGTGTAATAAATTAAAGGATAAACGTAAGACATTTTAGGTAAATGGATGCATTTCAGAACCATAATCTTAAGTGCAATAAATCAGACACACAAGTTTAATTATCACATTGTTCCTCTTGTGTGAGAAACCCAAAGTATAACTAAGAAGCAAAATGGAGGATAGATATGAGGAAGGAGGAAGAACTTGTTCAAATGGGAAAGGAAACAAGGTGGGGGAGGGGTAAGGAAAGGAAGGGAAAAGGTATTTTAAAAAGAGAAAGAATTGAAAGGAAAAAATGGAAACAGAGCTTTTGTAAATGGGGAGGGGTAAAAGGGTTGAAAGGGTGGAAGGGGAATGGGGAAAATGAATTAAGATATATTATATACAGGTACAAATTTCCCACGATGAATATGATCATTATGTATGGCAAACATGTACTAACAAAAAACAATGTAAGAGCCTCGTAATTTGGAGACCTTTGAGAGAATTGTTTCAAAAACTAATGGGGATAGACAATAGATTGCCAAGGTTTCATGGGCTCAGTGGAGAATGGAAATAGTCATGGTTGCTTACTCTGTCCAGAACTTTAGCAGTTGATTTTGAGAGTCAAGAAGGATTTCAGGGTAGTTCTGCACTGAATCTGAGTTTCGGCTGCTTAACCTTCTTTTTTCCCCCAGTTTCTCTCTTTAATGGTGAAATAAGGAAGTCCAATCCTCAAACTCTAAAATTCTGGTGAAAGTTCAATCACGAAGCGTCTGTGAAGCTGTTTTCACAGTATTCTGTAAGTCAAAACTTACCTCCAAAAGGAATTCTAGCAGAGAGATAGTGCAAGAAGGAGTTTTCAAGTTAAATAACTTTTCTACCTTAAAATTTCTTCAGGAATTATGATAATTTCAGATATAATTTTTTGTAAAGCACCCTTTGTCAATTTCCTGTTTGAAGCTATTTTGTTCCAATTACTTCCTCTTTGGTGATATAGGTGAGCTTCTATTTTTAATCATAATACAATTCCTCTCTGTTACACTTTAAATTTTAGTTCTAGTTTCAATTATTATATATTTACCATTCAATTTTTCCCTAGAGAGATATTTAGAGACTCCATATTTTTTATTTCTTCAGCATCCTTTGAAGAAATCCATATTTTCCAATTCAAAGCCTTGGTTGACATACACCAGGTAATAAGGAAATGACAGAGTGAAGCCAGAAACTATGAGAGAAAACGGTGCTGAAACACAAAACCTAGATCTCAGTTTCTTGTATACAAAGTGTCTCGACCTTTGTACTACTGACACTGCAGGCTGCTTCTTTATTATGGGGGGGGGGGCGCTGTCCTTTGCATTGTAGAATGTTTAGCAGCACCTCTGGTTTCTACCCACTAGATCCCAATAACGCCCCCCTGTTCAGTGCTAGCAATAAAAAATGCCACCAGCCATTACCAAATAGACTCCGGGGTACAAAATAACTCTGGGTTGAGAACCACTGATCTAAACCCTAAGAAAAGTCCAGATTTTACGAAAACAAATGTAAGAGTTCTGCATTCAAGTACTTTAACAGTGCAAGAAAACAATTTGCCAAAATGGAGAAGTGGGATATATTAGGCTTATATGCCAATTTCCATTTGTTTACAGACTGCTTGGCATTATTCTCTCATGCCCACCTCCTGTGAGTATCTATTTTTCACCATTTCATATATCGAAACCAGATACTGGACTGATTCTTGTAAAATATATAGCTTATCATGTTATACCTTCAGACTTAAAAATCACCCAGTTCTCCTCTTCTCTAAAGCAAAATTTCTCTGCTCTAGCACTAATTGCCTTGGCCAGATAATTCTTTGTGTGACTGTCCTGAACACTGTCAGGTGCTTAGGAGCATTCTTGCCTTCTGTAGAAGATACCAATAGCAACTCCCCTGTGGTAGGCAGAATAATGTCCAACCAAAGATTTCCATGCCTGAATCCCTGTTACCTGTGTGGCAAAAGGGAATAAGGTTTCAGATGCAATTAAAGGTCACTAATCAGATGGCCTTATAATAGTGAGATCATTCTGGATTATCCAGGTGAACCCAGTGTACTAACAGCGTCCTGAAGACATCCAGAGGAACAAATGACTAGGGAAGAAAGGTCAGGAATGTGACATGGTTGACTCTGCAGATGAAGGAAGTGGGCCACTGACCAAGGAAACACAACAGACCTTAGAGACTTCAGAACAAACACAGTCCTTCCTATACCTTGAATTTAGCCTAGTGAAACCTGGTGGAGCTTCTGATCTCCAGAACTGTAAGATAGTAAGTTTGGGTTGTTTAAACCCATGAAATTTGTGGCTATTTGTTACAGCAGTTATAGGAAACCAATACATCATCACCTCCATCAGTTGTGACATGCCAAAATGTCTTCAGACCCTTCCAAATGTCCTATGGGGACAGTCACCTTCAGATTCAGAGTCACTGCTCTATATAACAGTGTCCAAACTCCTGAGAAATGCACTGCGATACTCTTCAAAATACCTGCTGAACATGATCATTCAACAAACAGGGAGACACATCCGATGCTACAGGCACATCAAGCTTCTCACTTCAGAAACACTCTACATCCTTTCACCTTTCTGTAGATGTCATGCCAAGGGGCTCTTTGAAGGGTAGAAAATGTGCTTTGGCTCTTTTGTCATTTTTATCCACATCTATAATAATCTCCCTGCCCAGTTTGCTAGAATTCTAGTTTCATCAGGTCACTACATTGAAAGCCCTGTGGTTGCTGCATATATGAAACAGTGAGGCCCTAACATCCCCTTCCAAGCACATTATTGCTCTGAAGCTCCTGTAATTATGATTTGTCTAAAACACTGGCATTATCAGCATCTTTGTGCCTTTGTGCATTTATTCCTTTCTCTCTCATCAAGAGATGACTTTTCTTTTCCCCCCTTGTAAATGCCAGGCATCTTTGAAAATCAAGTTGAAGTATTCTCTATACAGTGCAGACTTTAATGACCCCCCCACCCCCGCAAAGGGCAGTGAGTTACCACTCTACCCATGTTGGTCTCCTGTGGTGTTGTCCCTTCTGTACTGTCCCTATCAGTTGGCTAATCTGTCCTCTCATTAGACAGAGAGTTCATTAATAGTTGAGGGCATACTGTAGTCTCTCTGCATTCCTGGTAACTAGAGAAATGCTTCTGCTTAAGAAATGCCTGTGAGCTGGGGGTAATGGCACACACCTGTAATCCCACCTACTCTAGAAGCTGAGACAGGAGGATCAAAAGTTTGAGGTTCGCTTGGACAATTTAGTGAGACCTTGCCTCAAAATAAAAAATAAAAGGGGCTGAGGATGTAACTCGGGACTCTCTCAGTTCAATCCATAGTATCAAAAAAATGCCTGTGACATGAATGAAGAGAAGTATAGGAGTCACAGAAGGAAGTAAAGAGGTCATTTTAATTATGTATTATAGGAGCTGGTAAACTCTGTCAGCTGTGGGCATAATCCCAGCTCTGGTCCAGAAGAATTAGGAGGATTCCAGGACTGAAACCAGAGACCATATCCCTTTATCTCTGACCAGAGGCAGGGGCAGAGCTTGGCTGCTAAGAACACAAGTTGAGAAACATGCACCAATTCTCACCGTGTACCATGTAGCCCTTTGTCTTCTCCCCTTTACTACTCATAGACATTTCTAGCCAACATGTCCATAAAATAGATGCTGTTAAAGCAATACTGAAACATAGTGTGGAAATATTTACAGAGTTATACCTGAATTTCCCTGACACCTTCCAGGATTAGGCCATAAAACAGCCGTTTATGAACCTGGAGTGAGCACAAGGAACAGGGCTATAGGCATTTATGAGAATCCTGGGACTGGGAGCCCTTGTATCAACAGTTTAGGTTAAAACAAGAGAATCTGCTGAAATCTACTAAATGGAAATGGATGTGATCCATCACTGGCTAAGCCTGAAAGTGAACTCTCAGGTTTTCCTATAGATTCAGGGGAAAAGAAATAGAAAATTTGTATGAACTATTACAGGTACATGAAGTCTGCAGGCCTGACTTCAGGGGGATGCTCATGGTTTTGGAATCAGAAGAAGGCCCCTGGGAAACTTCTGGGCCATCTGATAGTCCTTTTGTGGGCACTCACAAGATTGCCAGAATGGGTCACTACATTCACCTTCACTAATGTAGCTGCTCTCAATTGAGGTGATTTTCACCCCCAGAGGATATTTGGCAGTTTCTAGAGACACTTTTTTGTCACACTGGTAGAGAGGAGTGCCACTGGCATCTAGCGGGTAGAAAGCAGGACGCTGCTCCACCTCCTGCTATATGGAGGACAGCCCTACAGCAAAGAATGTTTCATCTGCAGATGTCAGTAGTATCAAGGCTGAGATTCCCTGAGCCAGAGCAACCAGCAAAATACAAAGATCGAATCTGTATGAGCCAGATCTCCCTTCTGTGGCCCTAAGCAACAGTGCAAGGTGCTAGTTTGCTTGACTGTGGACAATCATTAATAAAGATTCTCTTTCAGGACAAAGAATGGAGCCTGCTTGCAAATGAGGATAGGCAGTGCCCAGTAGGATGAATTTTCTTGGTTTCTGAGAGAGCCCTAGGGTGTTAAATGTTTCAAAAGTAATCCAGGTTATTAAATTCCAAACCTAGGATTTAGGTTAGGTTATCTTGGCCTCTGCTAAACAAAATCATCATCCAACCTGCATGCCAGGGTACCATCCAATCACTTCATATCTGCCTCCAGCATAAAGGGATTCCCGCTACCCCAGCCCTGTACACAAATAAAACTTTTATGAAAAAAATTATTTTTGCTAGATAGCTATGCACTTAATTTTTGTTTTGTTTTGCTTTGGTACCAGGGATCGAACTCAGGACCTTGTGCTTGCGAGGCAGGCTGCGGAACCACTGAGCTAAATCCCCGGCCCTATGCACTTAACTTTAATCACTGCAAAAAGTTGAAAGTCAAGGTATATGAGCTTCATTCAGAGTATTCAAACATGATAAGGAAGTCAGATGTCACTCAGTATTACTGCAGTCAGTTCAGATACCTGTCCATTGATTATAAGATTTTGATGGATAAGAAAATAATTTTCAACAAGTGAGATGATCTACAGTCAAACACTTTTTGGGCATAACAGCAATGAACAGTGTCTGTATAGTACATTCTAAGTACAATATATGCAGTTGCTAAGAAAACCATGAACAGTCTCAATAATGCAATCGGTTTCAAACACAAATGCCAGTGGCTATCTAATCCAAGAAGTTGGCTTACTTTTTCACTTCTCTCAACTCCTTGAGATTAATCTGATAATGTGTGTTTTGAAACAGAACAGGAAACCAGCTTCTCCTAGAGAGCAAGAGTTCAACATTTTTATTTTGATCCACGTTCTAATTCTTAGTCCCCTAGTTTAAAGTTAATATCTGCTTGCTGCTTCAACTTTTCTTGCTACTGCCTACCTTCCTCAAGAAAATGGGCAACACAGCCAGGTTTGTTAAGGTTTTTTTGTAAACCATACCCCCGCAGCAGCAGAAGTCACTTTGACACAGTAACTAACATTAATAATATGTGGTGCTAATATTTCTGAGAGATAATACTGGTTTTTCTATTAAAACTGAAATCTAGCAGTTATCTTATGTTGATAGAGCTGAGTATGATCTTGGATGTTATTTTCAAACTGTTTTGCTTGGTTGTGTTTCCTTTATTTAGTCTAAATCTCTAGCAATTACATAGTATTCCGTTTCATTTCTGTAATACTAACTGTGCTTTAAAATATTTAATTACAACTGATGGGATCTCCCTTCCCTTATGGAAACAGATCCAAGGCAAATCTATAGAGTTGGTGGACTGAAAGGGATATAAGAATCAGTCATTTTTAACCAACTACTATTTATTCTCTAAAAGCCTACTGCTTTCCAAGTTCCCACCAACCACAGTCTCCCAAAAGCTCTATTCTCCATTCTTAACCAGAAAGCAAGCATTTTAAGGGTATCAAATAGCTGCCTCTGAGTTCCCTACTTACTGTTGGTTCCTGATTCATGTCTATTTCACTACTAATTGTCCTTAGTGGAATTTGGGCATATTTCCATGATATTTCATACTCCTAGGCAGAGAAAGTATTCAGTACCATGGATTTCTGAAATTACACCTTTAGGGAAAAGAAATCCAAACTAGAGAATTCTAGTAGTCCACAAAGACTCCACTCTGCCTCCCAAACATGTGTGCATGCAGCACACACACACACACACACACACCCCTCCGTACACACTCAACAACATCCTTCAGACTGATGCTCCTGAATTCTCTGTAGAACAACCAGATGACACATACATAAAAATATATTTCATCTGATCATTACAAACAGCTTATCAATAAATGATTTAAGTTTCAAAAAATATCAACATTGGCTGAAGGAATAAGATGACCCCCTGAAACTGCCTGCAGCACAAACAGGAAATCAGAACACCATCTCTTCCACCAGCTAACCAGTCCTACAGGACATACACTCAGGTGTCCACTAGGCTTGTCCTGTTTCCAGGCACCACTTGACCAGCCTAAGTCCAATAGCTACACCATGGAAACCCCTCAGCGGGTGCTTGGCATTACAAACATATTTTAAAATATTAAAGACAGCTCCTAGAACTGCCTGGAGTTTCCAGCTTTGGGCCACGAGGCTGGACGGCGCCGGTCCCTACCTCAGACTTCCACACGATGTAGGGGTGACCGCGATTGTTGGGTGGGGGCTGAAACTTCCTCTGCTGGAGCCACCTCCTGGGAGAAGCAAAGATGCCATTGGGGCCTCCTCCCGAGGAACAGAGGATGCTTGCCCCGCCGCGGCCACTGCCAGGCCCAGCCAGGACCGAAGGCAAGTCCCAGCCCATGCTCTTCTTGAGACCACTTCGACCCAAGGGGACTTCGTAGTCAAAGTGGAAGCTGCCAGAAGGCGACTTCTCCTGCGGGGTGCTGGGTGTGGAGAAGGACGAGCAGAAAGGTCTGTGTGTGGGGAGCCAGTTGGCCCGAGAAGTCAGGCTCCGGGGAGAAGACACCGAGCGGGGGCCAAGATTCTCGGCTAGGGGCTGCGGGGAGTAGAGGCGGCCTGCTGTGGACCCCCGAGCGCAACCCTCTGTTCCCGTCTCGCTCCCGCAGCCGCCGATCAGGGCTGGGTCCAAGCTGCGGGTCTGGCGCAGCTTCCTCTTCGAGAAGCCCTTGGCTGAGGCCGCGCCGCCAGATGCGGGCGAGGAGCAAGAGAAGACGCTGTGGAGCAGGCTCTGTGCGGACATCTCGAAGAAGCTGTGCCTGAGGGCCACCTTCTCCTTCTTCTCTCTCCCTCCTGGAATCCCGGAGGCCTTGGGCTGGGAAAAGAAGGCGGTTTGGGAAAAGCTGCCAGGAGGGCCACGCTGAGGTCAGTGCCCCGCTCACGCACCGCTAGCGCGCTCTAAGTGCCCCTGAGGGGGCAGCAGCGGGAGATCCATCACCCGCCTTCTAGGAAAAAGGGCTCCGACCGCTAGAACCTTGCCTGGAGCCCAAGTGGCAAACAGCGTAGGAAAGAGTTGGGTGGGAGGTCAGGCGCTCTCTCGGCTCCTAACTCCAACTCGCCAGCGCCACTCCCCCTTCCTAGCCTAGGCGGGAGACACCGCGCTAGGGCTCGCTGCCTCTGGACAACTTGGAAGTCTCCAGCAAGCTCCTCCTCACAGCCTGAGGACCGTCCAGGGGGCTGGGGAGGAGGCTGCCCGGGCGTGCGCCCAGGGAGTGTCCGCCGCGCTCTCCGCTCGCTCGATGAGAACTTCGGCCCTGGAGCCGAGCGCCTCAGCTGAGCCCTCGGTGCACCCTCGCGATGCCCTGTCGCCTGAGCCTGTGCTTTTGGGCTCCGCTGGGCTGCTGCGCCCACGCTTTCGACTGGCGAAGTCCAGGAGTGTGTCCAAGTTCAAAGCTCCTGCGGGAACTCGGTCTTGCGGCAAAGTAGGACACCGTGCGAGCTTCGCCCAGGGCCTCGCAAGGGCTAAGTGACTATGACGCGAGAGAATTGCCGGCAGCGCTCAGCGCTCTTCGGAACGGAGGGAGCTCAGGGGACCCCCTCAGGAGCGGGTGCCCCCGTTCCGCTGTAGAGCGACACTCGATATTCGCAGCCAGCTTTGGGCCTAGAACAGAAGCGGAGATGTCCCCGCACGCTCGCGCTAGAGGCAACGGGTAGGGAGTGGCCGGGATGGGGAGGGCCAGGGCAACTGAGGGTCTGGAGCAGGGGCGGGGCCTGCAGCAGGAGAAAGCAGGACGTGAGGTTTTCCAGGCGCCAAACCTGGGAGCAGCGCAGAGCGGGCAGCTAACCTCAGAGACCCGGCCTCTCCCGGGGAGAAAGTCCGGAGGATGAAAATGCAAACCATCTCCTCCCCCAGATGGAGGGGCGCTCCAGCTCCACTCACGTTTCTGGAAAGGAAGGGAAGTGTCAGATTGCACCCCACCCACTGGTGTCAGATGGGCAGCCCGGGACGTTTGTACAGAAGTTGGAGTTAAATTCCCCACCACCACCACTACCACTGTGTTTCTTTTTTAAAAGGAAGGAGAGCGGTGCAGTCAAATGCTGCGGTCGCCCATTAACTGGCTGGAGGTGGGAACCTACTAAGAAGAGTGGAGGGGATGGAGTCCTCTCCGAGTAAGGGCCGTGAGAGCTTAAACTGCTCCAGGAGGAGGGGTGAGTGGAACTGGACAGGGGCAGGCGCCAGGCGAAGTGTCAGTGGAGAGCCCACGCAGGTAGGCGCCGACCAAGTGATCTGTCTCCGCCTCCGCACCCGGACGCCTCTTCGAGCAGAGCAGCACGCGGTGGCAACAATGCTGGGTAGCTGGAAAACGCTGGCGAAGTCAATATTCTGGGCTCCCAGATGAGTCTAGAAGCAGCTTCTCTGCCCGGACTCCCGGGACCAGTAAAGCACAGAGCATCAGCCACCGCTTGGGGGGCTTTTTGATGGAAAGCTTACGTTTTGCAAGGTGTTTTAACAACCATCTCAGCAG
This sequence comes from Heterocephalus glaber, assembly GCF_053883595.1. NCBI lineage: Eukaryota > Metazoa > Chordata > Mammalia > Rodentia > Bathyergidae > Heterocephalus > Heterocephalus glaber. The sequence goes on along the minus strand of NW_028258369.1, from coordinate 19,125,761 downwards.
GGAGCACACAGAATGTTGGAGATGCGTGTGTACTTTTTGTGTTTGTGTGTCCCCTTTTACCACTTTGGGATGAAAAGAATTTTATATAAGTGGAAAGATGACTTTATCATTTCTTTTATAAAAAAAGGTTTACAAGATGGGGAAAGGAAAGAATGGAAAGGAAAAATTATGAGAAAAGAAAAAAATGGAAACGAAATCTATGTAAATAGGGAAGGGTGGAGGGGGTGATGGGCGCACAGGTAATGGGGAAAAAAATAAGAACCAAGATGCATCATATACAGGTACAAGCACCCAAAGACAAATGTAAACGTATTGTATACCTAAAATGTACCAACAAAAGAATTTAAGCAAAAAAAAAAAAAAAGGTTTACAATGAAATTATAAAACAGTTGCCTTAGTAAGTCGTCTAGTTTGGTTTTAGAATTTGTCCTTTATTCCCTGTAATATTATCGGGGAATAAGTAATTTACTGTGATTTTTTTTAAAGCTGTTCAATATTCCTAGGTGTCCAAATATCTACAAGGAGCTAGATGAGGAAATCTAATCAGCGGACAATTCTTTACCTCCTCAAAGGGCTGTGACACATGAATCTTCGCGACAGGCTGTACTCCTTTCTATAAATGCAGGGAGCAGAAAGCATCCCAGTACCTCCCCATACCTTTAAGGAGCTATAAGAAGCTTGAAGACAGAGTAAGATTCTAATTTCCCATCCCCTGTGAGGCTGCCCATTCCTTCTCACCTTGCAAAGCGTAAGTATTTTCAGTGGCTTTCAATCAGTGTCCAGCTGAGAGACAGCATTTAAGATTCCTTGCTGCCTGACTACACACGTCCAAATGACCTTTGGGGGATGGTGAAGTTTGCTTTCTTCCCTCCTCACACAAGTCAACTTGGAAGTACTTGTGTGGGTTTTGCCTGCCTTTTCTTGGGTAACAATACCTTGTAATTTGTCACTAACAATAAAAACACTTAGCAGGAGTCTATACTACTAGAATACCAGCGCATGGTTATGGCTCATTGGATTTGGGTGTTTGAGGTAGATTGTTAAGAGTCACACTTCACAGGACCACTTATAACTCAGGGGAGTTGCGTAAATGTAATTTATAGTTCATATGATTTCTGTGTCTCTAAGCCCATAAAATGAATATGAGGTTGAAAGCACAGCCTGCTGCAATTGTGGAGGGCTCATATGAATTTCCTACAGATGCAAAGATGCGCATTCATGGTCATGAGTGGAGAGCCAATGAGCAGAACACTTCTATTGGCCCTCCCAGGACTTGGGGCACACACATGCCATTTAATTTGTCAGCTTGTTTCTGATGCGTCTTGACCCTCCATTAGCCTGAAACTTGCTTCATGGTTGGGAACAATAAATAAATTATTTTAAATACATTTTTGTGAGGCTTAACCATGGACATGGCTTAAGAAGCACATTGTTAAGTGATTCTACTGTGTGAACCTCATGGAGTGTATTTAAACAAACCTAGTTGGTACGGACCAATCACTCAACCTGGCTTCTTGCTGCAATCAAGAGATGCAGTAACATGGGATGTACGAGGCTGCTGCCAGCATGACACAGCATACTGTTTTATGGTGAACAATTTTTTAAAGTGGGAATATACTCTACAATAATAATAAAAAAGTATAGTATAGCCAGCCATATAGTCCTTATTATAATTGTCAAGTGTTATGTACTCTACATAATTGTGTGTGCTCTACTTTTATAAATAGCACAGGTTTATTTACACCCACTTCACCACAAACACAGGAGTAATGAATTGCACTATTACATCACTAGGCAATAGGAGTTTTTCAGTTCCATTATCATCTTATGGGAACATGGTATATATGGTCGTTCCGAAATGCCCTCTTGAGGGAAATGATTGTATTCATTTAACTAACCCAGAGCTCCTCTTAAGAACTCAGTTGATGTAAGTATGTGTGCTTTTTAAACACAGGGAGAAAAGTGGTGGGTCTTCTGGAAAAAAGATTTTGTAAGAAATTACTTGGATTTGCTTTTTGATATTTTAAAAACTATTCTGATTTTCGACCTGACTGGATTAGGTTTATATTACAATCATGACTTATGGTATATTCATTTACTCCCAGTTAGGGCATCCTATTTTATTCCTGTTTGTTACATAATCCCTTCCACATTGCTCTTTCTGATTGACTGTCAGGTTACGCCAAATTCATTTAAGGAAGACCTATGGGTTTCATTTACCAGTTTCAAGACCAAGTGATCATGTTACTTTGATCCCCAGAATTTTGCTTAGCTGGCTTCAGAAGCAATATGACTTCTAGTCTAAAAATAAATGGTTTTAAAATACACTTTAAAACAGGTCTCTAAGCTTTTGCTCCATTATTAGGGCATTTACTATTAAAAAGTAGTGCCATACTTGTTTATGGGTATTTTTTCTCAGAGGCATAATTAAAGCTTTAGTATATTATTTTATTAAGGCACAGAGCAGTCTGTTAGCTACCTATTCCCATTATCAGAGAACTTCAGTATTTTTTTTTAAATGACACTATTCCATGTGGTCCAGGAGTATTCTACTGGAAGTTGTAGAATCCTGGATCTGATGTCAAGGTATTCTTTTGTGTGGGATCCTAGAGAACTCATCACTATTTTTTCTACTTTCTTGAGAAACCATTCTACAAACATAAACATCTTACCATCAAAGGATGTATTCTGATGCTTAACCTAAATTTCCCTTAACTTTATCCCTCGATATTTTTTTAAATCTCCAGCCAAAATTCTTCTTTACCCTTGGTGTTTAGATCTCTGAGCTATCTGTAGATTTTTATCATGCCCCTTGTGTCTGACTCTGTGGTTTGGCTACACTATAAAGTTCATATTTTGTTTTAAAACCATCATTGTTGATGATCTTCTCTGGCTTCCCTCCCAATACTTATTCCTTTTCAGTCCTGGAGTCCAATATTCCAGATTAGGGCAACTTATTTTGCCCTTGTTTGCTATATAATTCCGTTGCTTAAATAGTTCCAAATCACAGTGAACTTTCTGATTGAGCACCATATAACATTTCAGACTTATATCTGATTGGCTCCCAAATCTTAGCATCACTGATTTTTGTTTCATCCTGCCCATGTCTCTCAAATTGATTGTGATCCCTTTGATATCATTTCCATGTTCTTAGTGAGTAAACAATTCATACCATCTCACTCACCCATAGAAGTCAAGGGTTCTGTTTCCAAGGTCCCAAAACATAAAAAAGGGGCATCATTTTCATCTATGTGACATGGACTATACAAGAAAGGTGTGGAGAACTTTTACAGGACTTAAGAGTGCTAATTACAATAGCCAGACTGCCCCATGGTTAAGCTACTTCTTGATTGTAAACTAGAAATTTTTGCAGCTGAACTAAGAATATTTCTTTAGATTCTTATTCCAGAATATCTTTTGAATGACTATAGCTGCCAAAGCATTGAAACTGCAATCAATGAATGTCCGTGGAGGTAAACCTAGAGGTTTTTTTAATACTACAATATTTTTTACCTTCTATTATATGTATATACCAAAGTGCCAGCTGTAGATTTCATCCCCAGCTAGCATCAAAATTTTAAAAATCCAAATGACTATTACTATTCATCTTTCTCATTCTCCATCCCACTCTGTGTGCCTAATTTCATCATCCCACACCAACTGCGACTTTAAAAATATCAAATTCAATGAAGAGAAAAAAATCCTGTCTCAGCATCTGCATTGAACGCAAAACAAAAAGTCACTTGCAACACGGTATATATATATATATATATATATATATATATATATATATATATATATTCTCATTTTCTGTGTGAACATTAACATTGTATCCTAGTGTTCTCTGATTTATTCTAGACCAGTGGTGGCGAACCTATGGCACACATGCCACTGTGGGCACTCAGAGCCCTCTCTATGGACACACAAGCCAAGGCCCCTCAACATCACCACAGCAGCCCAGTATCAGATATTTAGGTTGAATTGCAGAGTTGGCCCTTTCCAATAAATAAGTGGGGTTTGGGTTGCAGTTTGGGCACTTGGTCTCTAAAAGGTTCGTCATCACTGTTCTAGGTTTTAGACAGCAGAAGTTTTGCATAGGCATACTTTTCACTTACATGTTTATTCTTGAGTAGGTATGAGTAGTGTTTCTAAATATCACCTTGGTGCCCAAGTTAGCAGGACAGGTAAAAAGTAAGGTTGTTTAAGAATCTTAAACCTAGTTGCAATATGGATGTGGTCAGAGGGCCCAGGGCCATTCGTATATCAAACCATTGTTACTGTTTAGCTATGGTATTTGCCATAAATCCATGACAGTCATTACTTTTGTTGTTGTCTTTGAAACATGATCTCAAGAAACTTTGAGGAATGTACGTTGGCTGACAACCAAATTTAATTTTGGTTGATAAACATTTTTTAATACAGCTGTGTGCCAGTGATATTCTTTCTTTGTTAGTTTTACTTTTTTCTTCTATCTTTGTAGGTGAAAGTACTCTTAAGAGTCTCAAAATTAATTTTATCTGAGCCTGGTATATGGTTCAGCTGTGCTACCTACTTAGAAGATTTGAAAAACTAGTTGCAGTAGTTACAACACTATACTCCAGAAATGTGTATAAATATGTCAATTTAAAAAATAAAATAAAAAATTCAACAAAGATTCCAGGAGTGATGTTCCATAGCATGTTTTAGAACTATGTTTTCAGGATGAAGAATTATGCAATAATGTAAAAAATTTTAATAGATATTTTGTAAATCATTCTAAAATGTTCATAATCTAAACATTCTTCAATATTTCCAAATTTAAAAAATACTGCAGGGTTTATTCTCTGAAATTTTAATTTTCCCCTAGAATCTTCGCTACTTTAATACTGAACGGAAATGTGAGAATGTATTGGGCCCAGCATTTTTTTTTTTAAGGTGACAAGGTAGAAATGGCGTATGAAAGGAATGAAAGAAAAGGACAACTGTTTCTGTGCACAGTGTGTGTGTGTGTGTGTGTGTGTGTGTGTATTCTCATCAACTTTATTAAGAGTTTATATACAATAAACTATATAGATGGACTTTGATAGCTGTGTATACCCATGAAACCACCATCACAATCATCAGACAGATCATTACTAATGTTTGGTGAACACTGACAACTTGATTTTTGCACTGTGAAATGCTTGGATAGCACCTTCAGTCAATATAAAGGGAGCAAGAGAAGATGGAAGGAAGGGAGGGAAGACAAAATAGCAGAGTTTTTGCTTCTTGCCTTAGAGTAAGTTATGTTTCTCCAAATGGTGTATCTAAGTCCTAACGCTTTGTACCTATGTAACGCTCTTTGGGAATAGGATGCTTACATGTGTAATCAAGTTAAGATGAAGTCAGACTGGGGTAGGATGGGCCCTGAATCCAATGACCTGTGCCTTTGTGAGAGAAAGGAAAAAGCAGTTTGGATACACACACACACACACACACACACACACACACACACACACACACACACACACACAGAAGGCCATGTAAAGACAGTGGCAGAAACCGGAGTGATACAGCTATAAGCCAAGTAACATCATGGATTGCTAGCAACCACCAGAAGCAAGGAGAGAAGCCAAATATATTCTCCCTCAGAGCCTTGGGAAGGAATCAACTCTGCTGACACCTTAATCTCAGACTTCAAGGCTCCAGAACTGTGAGAGAGTAAACTTCAGTTGTTCTAAGCCACACAATTTGTAGTAATTTGTTATGACATCCCTAGGAAAATTATACAAGTCCAAAGCACAGCATGCCACAGCTGGTTCTCCTACTCTGAAAAAAATTAATGAAACCCAGAGCCAAGGAATTCATCGAGCAAAAGGTAATCTCAAAGGATTATTAAATAAAGCAAGAATATGGCTAATGAATGAATGTTTGTCAGTATTTCATTTTCAAAGAAAGGAGAAAAAAATTGACCGGACATTCTAGTGCTAAGCATGGTGCCACTGTCATGTCTAAAGCCAAGGTGCTGTTTGATTCCTGGCAAGGCTCTATTCCCTTAGGATGGAGTTTGCCTTTTGCCTTGGGAAACTTCTGCCTTTTTGAGCATTTGTTTCAAGAAAGGTGTTTGGGGCTCAGTTGTGTCAACAAAATGCAAACTGTATTGCAGGCTAATCCAGAAAGGGACACTCAAATCCAGAGGGACAGATGTTTCAGTTTGCCTTTTTTGGCATTTTATATTAAAAAGGTGGATCACACACCTGGGGTGCAGAAGTGTTCAAGTGCCAAAATAGGCCAGAGAGGAATGCCTACAAAAGGACACGTTGGAGTTGCTCAGGCTCCTCACCAGAGGAGAACCAAAGCCTTGTAAAGACCCAGTTTAAATAGCAGAGCTGCTTAAGTTCAGAACTACATGCCCTTCATTTGCCTCCTGTATGATTTATTGGGAATTCCTTGAGTATTTTTCACAGTTCATTGCTTTGTGGCATGACACAGATTAGAGACATACCAAAGAACTCCCATGCCCCTTTAAAGATATAGGAATAAAAATAAGATACTCACAGGATTGCAATATGCAGGTTGTGGATTAGGGAGCTAAATTCAAGGGGGTTTCCTCATTTTAGATAGAAATGGCTTCATAAAGTTGATAAATGCAAACTTCTAGAAGTTGTTGGAAGTTTATAGAGCAATGCAACTTTGTGTTCAATCTCTGACATCCCCAAGACCATAAGTTTTATGAAACAAGAGCTATCACTAGTTTCCTGTACATTCCTAGTACTAGAACAGCTCATATCGTATAAGAAGGTTTCCATCAATAATGATACACTAACCTCTGAGCCAAGTCTCATCATGAGCTTGACTCTTCACCCCTGATGATCTCACCTTCTGTGTCATAGCAATATAGACATATGCTTATCAAACTGCTGATAGTTCATTAAATGCATGACCTTGGGTTGAATATCTCCAAGTCTGAGTCCTAAATGCATGTGTATAGTGTGTACGTGTGTGTCTCTCTCTCTTTATGTGTCTGAGAAAGAGATAGAGACAAAGACAGAGATCAACCAACCAAATGACCTTGGGTAGTTATTTAATTTTTCAGAGGTTCAGTTCTTCAGGCTAACAGCTGTAAAATGTGAGGCATTTAATATGTTTGCTGGCATAGAACGAAAACAAAGTAAGTGCTACCTTTTATTAATAAATTTTGTTAGCATGATTATAGAAATAAGAAACATTGTATGGCTTGTCCAGACTTGTCTAGTTGTACACATTATCATAACATTAAATACCTAATAACAATAGCAGCAATAATAATTCCCAACCCTTAATATGCATCAGGTACTGTACCATGTACTTTACATGGGTTATTTTATTTAATTCTCATAACCACACGAAATAGTTCCTATTATCTTCACTGTCCAAAAAAAGAAACTGAGTCACCAAGTAAACTTGCCTAAATGAGCTGCTAAATAGTGGAGCCAGGATTTTCCCAGTTATCCGGGAGAAGATGAAACCAACAAGCTAACCTCATACACTGCACTGCTAGATTTTCAAAAACAGGATTCCTGTGCAAAGTACATGATGAATAGAAAAGTCATGCTAGTCTCCCCATTCACAGCATTTAGAACACATTTCCACAATTGAATATGTCAAGATAAGAGGGTAGGTATGGAGGCAGAGAAGGAGAACCTTGCATGTTTGAAGGATCTGTTCTGTGCTAAAAATTGTACATAAATTATTTTTACACAACATTACCATGAGGTAAATAAATACTCTTATTCCCATTTCATAAATCAATGATTCACGCCCATATCTGTTTAATGTCAAACCCTATCTGTTTTCAATCACATTTCTCGAATGTCAAATCTGCCTAACAAAGCTAAAGTATCAGGGTCATTATAAGCACAAACACGAACAGGAATATGATACCTCTAACTTACACATACTTGCCCTTGTACATTCTGAGTAAAGATGAGAACTAGCTGCAGCTCTGTTTCCTGTGCATATTTTCACATATTAAAAGAGTTCTGGGGCCCAGGATTTAGCTCAGTGGTTCTAGCTCTTGCTGCACAAGCGCATGGCCCCAAGTTCGATCCCCAGTACCAAAAGAAAAAAAAAACACAAAACAAACAAACAAAAAAGAGTTCTGGCCTTCTTTCCTCTAAGGTACATCTTCATTTTTTCCCTGGAATCTCTTTTGAGTGCCATAAAGATGTTCTTTGGGGCATTATTCATATACTGTATACTCTTCTTATGTTGTGAAGTCCCAAATTTGACCCAGTGTTCTCATAAGTGACAGATGCAAGCTGTGTTTAGTTTGATTTGTGAACATCACATCAGTTGTGTCTAAAGGTTTTATACACCCTTTATGATTTGCCTGATTCCTTAGGGTGATGTAAATAAATATCCTACAGTTGTGTCCTTCAGGATTTCTGAAGACACAAAATCCATGGGTGCCCAAGTCTCTTTTATGAAATGGCATAGTGTTTGCATCTTCCTGTATACTTCAAATCATCTCCAGATTATTTATAATACCAATTGTAATACAAATGCTATGTAAATAGTTATCATACTGCATTGTTTAGGGAATAATGATAAGAAAACAGTCCATATATGTTCAGTACAGGTGCAATTTTTTCAAGTATTTCTGATTCCTTGTTGGTCAAATCCAGCAGTATGAAACCCTCTGATACAAACGGGTGACTGTACTTCAAATTCTTGTTATCTATAAAGAAAAAGAGGCTAATTCTGACAAATTGAGCTACAATATTATGAGAAGTTGCTGTTACTAAATTCTTTTTTATTGCTCATAACAATTCCTTTTGCCCAAATGAATTTCCATCAATGAAAAAGCATACTTGAGCCAGATAATAATTGGAGGACTTTCAAACTGCATGCTGGAGCAGATGGTGTTTCCAAATAGAGAGTGATCAGATAGAGCAAAGCACCAAGAAAGGATCTATTTGGCCCAAGCATATCACACAGTCTGGATCATTAAGATAATGAAAAGAATGCATTTAAATAACTTGATAGCCTGATTTTAGGAAATACCTAATCAACTTTTATTTCACTGTGTAAAGCCCCTATTAAAAAGCTGTAAATTTCAAAAAGACAATATAAGATTCATTATTTTTTGTATATCCTTTTATTAGCACATTTTAGGTGTACAATATAATGACATTCATCATTGGAGATATGCACCTTTACATACTCTCTTGGTTCTTATTTTTTCCCCCTTCCCCTGCCCTCCCTTCAACCCCTCCATCCCTCCCTATTTACAAAGACTTTCTTTCCTTTTTTTCCTTTTTTCATATTAATCTCATTACCTTCTTTCCTTTCCCCTACCCCTCCCACTTCCCCCTTCCCTTTGCCCCTTTTCTTCCTATTTCACATTACCTATTATACCCTTTAGTCCTCATTTACACTTTCAGTTTCTCACACTAGAGAAACTATTCAGTATTTACACATGTGTGTCCTGTCTATTTCACTTAAGAATGTCGCCTCAATGTGCATCCATTTAGCAATAAATGTCTTTAATTTCTCATTTTTGATGGCAGAGTAGTACTCCATTTTATTAAAAAAAATTTCTTGATCCAGTCTCCAGTTGATGGGCATTTGGGCTGTTTCCAAGTTTTAGCTATTACAAACTGTGCTGCTATGAACTTGGGTGCACATATATCACTGTGGTATGATTCTTTTAGTTCTTTGGGGAAGATACACAGCAGGGGAATAGCTGGGTCAAATGGGACTTCCAGTCCTAGTTCTTTGAGGTATCTCCATACTGATTTCCACAGTGGTTGCACCAGTCTACACTCCCACCAGCAGTGGAGAAGTGTTCCTCCTTCCCCACAGCCCTGCCAGCATTTGTAGTTGGTTGATTTCATGATAGCAGCCATTCTTTCTGGAGTGAGGTGGAATCTCAGTGTTGTTTTCATTTGCATCTCTCCAGTGACCAGTGACGTTGAACATTTTTTTCATATGTTTATTTGCCATTTCTACTTCTTTGTGCGAGAAATGTCTGTTCATTTCAGAAGCCCATTTTTGGATTGGGTCTTTAAATTTGAGAGGTCTGATTTTTTTTAAGTTCTTTATAGGTTCGAGATAGTAGACCTCTGTCTGAGGGACCACTGGTGAAAATTTTTTCCCACATTGTGGGTTGTCTCTTCACACTGATGGTGGTTTCTCTTGCTGTGCAGAAGCTTTTTAGTAAAAAGAGATCCCACTTGTTGATTGTTTGTGCTAGTTCACGGGCAACTGAGGTTTTGTTCATAAAGTCTTTTCCTACCTCAGTGTCTTGAAGCGTTCTACCTAACCTCTGTTCCAGCCGGTTCAGCGTTTCTGCTTTTATATTTAGATCTTTAATCCATTTCGATTTTAGGTTAGTGCATGGTGAGAGATATAGGTCTAGTTTTAGTGTTTGGCAAGTTGAAACCCAGGTTTTCCGGCACTGTTTATTAAAGAGACTATCTTTCCTCCAGAAAGGGTGTTTAGCTCCTTTGTCAAAGATGAGGTGGCTGAGTGTGTCTGGAGTTGTTTCTGCATCTTCTAATCTGTTCCACTAGTCTTCAGGTCTGTTTCTTTGCCAGTACCATGCTGTTTTTATCACAGTAGCTTTGTAGTGTAGTTTCAAGATGGAGGTTGTAGTACCCCCTGCCATGTCTCTGTTACCTAGAATTGCTTTTGCTATTCTGGGTCTCTTCTTGTTCCAAGTGAATTTTTGGATTGTTTTCTTAAGGTCTATGAAGTATGCTGCTGGGATTTCAATTGGGATTGCATTGAATCTATATAGCAATTTTGGGAGTATAGCCATTTTCACTATGTTGATCCTGCCTACCCAGGAGCAAGGGATGTCTTTCCATTTTCTGATATCCCCTTCAATATCTTTTTTCAAGTGCTATAGTTTTCAAAGAAGAGATCTTTGGTTTCTTTTGTTATGTTGATTCCTAGGTATTTCAATTTTTTGGATACTATTGTGAAAGGAATTGTTTGCCCTATTTCTCTCTCAGTGAGTCTGTTGTTCGTGCAGAGGAAAGCTATTGATTTGTGTGTTGACCTTGTATCCAGCTACTTTACTGAATTTGCTTATTAAGTCTAGAAGACTTTTGGTGGAGTTCTTGGGGTCTTCTATATACAGTATCATGTCATCTGCAAATAATGACAATTTGACTTCTTCATTTCGTATCTTTATTCCTTTTATTTCTTTCTTTGTCTAATTGTCATGGCTAATGTTTCCAAAACTATATTGAACAAGAGTGGTGATAGTGGACATCCTTGTCTTGTTCCTGATTTGAGTGTGAAGGATTTCAGTTTTTGACCATTTAGTATGATATTGGCTGTTGGTTCTTCATAGATGGCTTTTATCAGATTGAGGTAGAGACTGTCTATTCCGATTTTTTGTAGGGTTTTTATCATAAATGCATGTTGGATTTTGTATAAGATTCATTATTGATAGTAAGTACTTATATCTCAACAAATAACAAGGCAATATTTTATGTATTCAGTATGTTCTTGAATCTATGACTTTCTTTTGGAGCTCATTGTTAGCACTTCAACTAGCAGTGAGACTCATATAAGCAGAAGTAACATAATGCCTGATCCATTTACTTTAAAAATGGTGAAAGCTATGACACATAAATGGCAAGAAAACAATGAATGAAGCTGCGTGAATTAATGTCAGAGGTGCAATTTAAAATAAAATTGTGGAAAAATTTCTAGGACTTCAATTTTTACTGCCTGGAACACTGTCCATAATGTTTTTTTGAACTGTATCTGTGAAATTAATTCATTTAGTTCCGTTCATTCTATTTAACATGCTCATTGAGATATAATTTATACACCACAAAATTTACCCATTTTCCAGTTCAGTTCCTTTTCACTCAATTTAGCCAAACAAGGGTGAGTCATAGAAAAACAAAAGGCTACTTGAAGATTTGTTGGGAGACAAGATGAATGTGCACAGTTAATGTAAGTTTTGTAATCCATCTCTTGATTTATTTGTTAATACATCCCTTGAGACTACCAAGTGCATTTTCCAAAATACATATTGGCTATAACTAAAAGAAGGTCTTGATGTACATTTTTAACTTTGCAGAGAATTTGTTACAGTGACGAGGAGATTGCTTTCCTGAGTCAGTATCCTGCTATAAAGAAGAGCACCCAGAGGAAAGTCATGGCATTCTCAATGATTTACCAAATCCAGACTTTTAAGGAGAAGCCAGATGGATTTATTATTGCTGATTTTCAGCAAGATAAAGCATTTGTTTTCACGGATTCCTTCAGTGTCCTCGTGTGACATTGGCTGTTGTTTTAAAAGGCAAATTAAAAACACTGGAAATGAGAGAGCCAGATAAAACATAACTCCCAACTATCCTGGAGGGATACAGTAATTGATAATGGTGATCCCAAGCTCCTCCTACAGCCCTGGGCAGGCCAGGGCCTCAAGTATTATTTGGCTGGTTCCTCTTTTCATTTGAAAAGATTTAGTCCATGGTCAACTGGTTTCTTTCTCTTCCAGGAACTCAAATTATTAGTTTAATGCAGAACATCATCAGCTTTTTAAAGCAAGGCATTGAATAAAACAGTACCTTCCTTTGATAAGAGTGAAAGTCAGAAGAAAGTAAACTGCTGTTAAGAAAGACATTTTCTGTTTTCATTTTTCCTTTTTGGAAATGAAACTCCTAATAAAAGGAAATGAACCTCCTCATATATAGCCCCTTTTGTGTGGCAACCACAGGACACCTTGGAAATACTGATTTTTCCCATATTACCTTGCTGGAAAAAGAGAAATTTGGGCACAGATCTTATGACTAACTTGACCCAAATTAGATAGTCTTCAAGTAAGTGGGCTTGAATCTCCAAATTCTATGTAAAACATTCCTTGAGCTATTTCACTCCAAAATGAGTAATTATAGTTTTTATACCCTTGGTCAGATAGTCATCAAATATTTATTGAGCAACCACTATGTACCAGGGATTCTCTGAAATTCTGAAATACAACAGTAAACAGAAATGAATGTGTGAGGGAGCACATAATAAACACATGAGCAAGATACATAATTTCAAGAATACATACTATGTTGAGTAAAAAGCAAATTTAGTGGGTTACCTTAGCTACAACAGTGGAGAAAGACCTTTCTGCAGAGCCAGTAGTCAATTTGATTCCTGTTTGGCTATAGGGAACTTAGAGGAGAACAATAATCCCAAAAGCCAATGATGGTGAGCTTAAATATCCTGAGCAATCAAGGAAAATCTAAAGTGAAAAACCTTACTAACCTTGAAGCCTCCCCAAAGGCTACCTTACCTATCCCGAGAAAAACAAGTCTGGCTTTCATTTAAATAATCCTCTGCCTTTGATTAATCCAGTGGCTTTTATCTTTATTAGGACAGGTGTTCCAATTCAATCTACAGATCTACAAACACCCTAAAAAGACGATAATTCTCTGATTAAAGAGACAGAGGACAGACAGGGAGTGAGAGAGGAGACGGGGTGGGGGGGAGCTTTGTAAAAACACTTCACTTACACTGAAAATATAGTTTCCAGAACTAAATTTAGTTTTGGCATGTATGCCATTGGCTGACTTCCTGTGTTGCATTTGCCTTTAAGGGCATGTTCACGTTCTAGTTCTCATGCATTTAGATGCTGCAGCCAGTTGAGCTCACAGCCCCGCAGGGGTGGTGTTTAAATGACTTCCCATGTTTTCATTAATTCTTTAAAAATCTTATACAAACATTTGTGTTCATGCTAGGTTTTGCAAACCTTTGCCCTTGTGCTTTTTTTTCTTTCACAAAAACCTAAATTTGGTGCTTAAACTAATTTGATCTCATAATATATCATCTTTTAAATAAATAGAAAACTTGACAAGAGCCAGAAACTGGTGCTGAAATGGAAGTCAGGATCCTCTCCAGTTTTAGAGGCCAGGTCAACAGAGCTACAGTTATCCCCATAACTCAAGGGAGAAATAAAATGCTCTATTTGGGGGGAGGGAAAGTAAATGCACATTCAAGGGGGGAATGACGACAGAGATCTCCATGAGTGTTACCTGAAATCATCGTATTTTTGTGTTATTTTCTACAGTCTATTTCCTATGAACATCAGTCCCAAAGTCATGATTTTGTGGTCATAAACATCCAAGAGAATGCCAATGATCAGCAGTTACTGCAGAATAACTAAACATGACCTCAAGATTCAAGGAACTACTCCTGACTTTAACTAACCAAGTTTCCTTGGTCAAACCTCTAAATAACTGCAGTCCCTTTAGCTTGCTAGTCTGATGGTGAGAGCAATGATAAAAGTCCACTGAAATGTATCAGGAATCTTTGTTCACTAACCCGTCCAGAGTAAGTGCTATGTAAATACCAAATGCCTTAGCAGTAGAATAGGTTCGCTCTAGCTTTAAAAGAAAATAAATGTGTGTCTTATGAAGTGGGGCTTAAACATATAGCTTTCAGTACTTGTTAGACTTTGAAGGATAATTTGCAGAACACAATTTTTAAGCCTTTTACATCATTATTTCCACAGAAACCACAAAGGGAATTACATAGGAGAGTTAGGCAGTTGCACAACTAATTTGCAAGGAAAAATAGCAGCTTTTGAAAGAATTTCTTAAGTATCACAGCACTGTAAGAGCCAATAAAGGAAGGCTTTTCATATAGTGGAGCTGAACCAGGCAAGATTAATTAAGATACTGGCTCTTGGACCACACATAGTTTATTGTGTATCAATGGACTCATCCTGGGGCCAAGTTCTTCAGCCCAATTATCTATGAGACTCAGTTCCCAGAAAGATAACCATTTAGAATACAGAGAGCTTAGAGGCTACAGGGGAAGAACTCTATCAACCTAGATAGTTTCCTCTACCCAAATGAGCTTTCCAGAATAGAAATAAAGGAAGGGAGGGAAATAAAGTGCGGGAACGTCAGAAATCAAAAGCTGACAGGTTCCAAAGAGTTGTACCTTTTCGGGAGAGAGATGGAGGGATGCAATGAAAAGTGACAAAAGAGAAAGTTCTCTCAAGTTCCTGTTATGAACATTGCTAGCTGTACAGTGATGCCAGGCAGTTGGCATTATTTTCCTTCTTCAGGGATCACTATCTAGAAGATAATATGAATAGCAAAGAGATGTTTATCAGGCATATTCAATAGGCATGGACTAATGACAATGACATAGGTGTTGGCTTTGAAGTCAGACTCTGTTTCTTTCCAGCTCTTTGCCTCTATTTTCTGTAATGTAAAATGGAAGAACAGCAGTTTTTGCTCTGGTTACTATGAGAATTCAATGAGTTAATACTAGGAAAATGCCTAGAACTGTGCCTAGCACACAACAAACATCGAGCATTTGTTAAATTGATAAGGATACCTATATCCAGCACTCTTTTGTCCATGTTTCGGTAAGATTAGCAGCTGATAGAAGACAGGAAACATTTTGAAGGCTCATAATTCATACTTCAACATTTTTCCATCTCTTTAAGTTTATAAAGAGCAATTGGTTATTATATTCCATTAATTTTATAATTTATGGAAAAATTAACTAAAGGAAATTTCTACCACCTCCCCCGGTTTTTTTCTGAAATCAATTTGTTCTTCAAAAAGTTGATTAATTTCATGATGGCCACACAATATTTTTCCCTGCATAGCACATGATGGCCACACAATATTTTTCCCTGCATATAAAATAATGTATTATAGGAACCAAGGATTTTTTTTCCCTCCCTGTGAACTGCTTTTTTTTCATACTGGGGCTTTCAAAGAACCCATTTGTGATTTTATGAAAACTTTTTAATGTATGGTGCTGTTTTTGAAGTTGCATATATTCATGCTGTGGAAAATATAAGTAACACTTGGCAGAGAAAAGTGTAGGAAAATTCTCCAAAGTAAACCAAAATATTTATATATTTTCCCACAAAAGATATGCACCAATGACGTTAGGATACATAGGAAAAGGAGTTTTTCTCTCAACACTAAAACCTACATCCCTTCTTGATGACAACATAAAAGATGCCATAAAAATTTCCCTTTGTTACTGGTTTGCCACAAGAATGTGAGTTAGGTCAACTGACTGTGTCCCCAACACTATCTTTAGTTGCGAGTTTGGTGGTCTTTGTTGGAGCCAGACTTTCCTTGTTAACTCAAAACTGTTTTTGCAGGATGTTTTACTGTTCTTCATATTTTGGAAAAGATAGTTTCAAGTTAATACTACTCTTTGAGATGATTCTGTTGTTTTTATGCTACTTTGCCTGTGTTCTTGCAACTTCAATTTGAATATTCTATAAATGATTTACATTTGGTGCATTTTATTTCCTCAAACTTACTTCGGTGCCAAATTTTTCCCCAAGAATGTACTTTGGGTGTAATTATAATAAACTTTGGCAAATGGAAAGAACAAAATTATTGTATCACTACAGTAATTTCTTACAGATTTAATTCTAGGTTGCTAGGGTATTTAAAGGAAAAAATCAGAATAGATTTATCTTTTAATATGACCCATTTGTTTTTCTGGATATATATAGATAGATAGATAGATAGATAGATAGATAAACTAATATATACATCCACACATATGTATATATACACAGATATACAGCATGACTGTTATAAATATGCCCATCTAGCTTTCTTCTGTATGTTATGTTTGCATGATGGTTTTTAAGGTGAAGTAACTTAAGTGAATGGTGTCAGGGGATTTGAGCACAGCACTTTAAAAATTTACCCTTGGCTCTCAACAAGATATCAGGTAATCACATCCAAAGGCCACAAGACATTGCAGCAGGTTTTGATGCTTTAGCATATTACTTTACAGAAAATTTAAAATCTGCTTGGAAAGCTGGTATAAGCAGTGGTGAATAAAGCAACCTAAGGTGTCTCCAGGAGCCACATGCCCTTCCTCCTAAGGAAGAAATGCTTTCCTCTTGGTGTTAGCACAGACTTACAGTTACAGGTGGACTTTTCTCCAGACAGTTACACTTTTATCTCATGCTTGTGGCCAGGAGCCTAGTGTGTGAAACCTAAGAAGCAAGTCACACTAGTCTTTGACACCGAGCACCCTGGGAATGTCCTTCCAAGGCCACAACCAACAGCCTTCCTGGGCTCTCAGGAGCACACACTCCTGCAGATCATTCCTAACCTGTTCCTTAGAGAGCTCGCCATTCCCTTCAACGATTTTTTTTAATTCATTTAAATATGGAAACTACATGTCCCTGATGAAGGTGAATTGAATTGGGCCTTTTGACTGGACATGCAGACCTTTCTAACACCCATCAGTGCATATAGTAACAATCACTTTCTAAAGAATGTAATTACCAATGAGAATTCCAGATGTTAAATTAAGTCATACTATCTTCCTAACACTAGGTAGAAAAGTAAAAGTAAATACTCCTTCTACAACGTTTTTTAATTGTAGAAAAGAAAAATAATATACAGTAAGTTTCATAATAAAAGCTACTCTGAGAGAAACCTCAAGTCCACAAGAAGGGGGAAAATGTGGCAGCCCTAAAAGACAGAGTAGAATGAGGGCTCACCCCAGAGAAAGGTGTTCAGGAATTCCAGCCTGGTCATGGAGCAGCGTGAGTCATATCAAATGGAATAAGGGGTGAATGTGTTCTCCACTGTACAGTTTACGAAGCTCTGTTCATCCCAAGGACACTTGCCTCCCCTGGCAAAAAGAGAACTGAATCCTTACCAGCTACTGAGTCAGTAAGCTATATTGAAGTATCAAAGCAAAACACAGTATTTCTTTTTTATGATTATGCAAAACAATTGAACTGATTGGAGATAAGGGCTGTTGATTAGGCACATTCCTCCTTCTATGTGAAATGAAAACACTGGGTACTGAAAACATGTACTAAGAAAAAATGTAAAAAATAAAAAAGAAAGAGGAAAAAAAAGAATGAGAAAAAAACACCAAGAAAACACATCTGACACTAGTGTACAAACTGGTGGTCCCCAAACAAAACTCTGAAAACCATTTGCAAGACTTTGGGTTGGTCACCACATAAAGCAGCCAAATAGTCAGGTGAGTTATTTAGAATAAGACTTTCAGAACCAGAAGTTATCTTGGACTGGTAGAATCCATCACCCTCAGTTACTGAAGAAAGTAGAGCCACAGGATACATAACTCAGGAAAAGGCATTCCAAGCTGGATTTAGAGTCTTTGCATCCTGGTTTCTGATCTAAATGGATTCATTATCTTATATTTTTAATTTTTTATTTTAATATATTACAAGTAGATATTAATAAAGAAAATATAAAAGCCGTTTGATGAAAAAATAATTTTTCATAACAAAAATTTAGAGAATAACCATGGTAAATACACTGTGTATCATGATCTTAAAAGAATATATTTTCACTTGTTAATCTATCAAATGTTTTTGCATAAAATATTTTAAGTTTTGACAAAGTAACTCACATTCTGTATAATCTTGAACAATTTCTTCCTATTTTACAATATTTATTATTCTTTTTGGTACTTATTTTCAATTTCAGTTTCTCACACCGGAGAGAGACAATGTGATATTTACACGTGTGTTTAATTTATTTCACTTAAGAGTATGTTCTCAAGGTGCGTCCATTTACGTAGAACTGTCTCCTTTATTCTTCTTGATGGTGACTAGCATTCCTTTATATTTAAAAAAAACCCCACATCTTTTTTAACCATTCATCAGTGGATGGGCACTTGGGCTGTTTCCAAGCTTTAGCTATTGCGAACTGTGCCGCTGTAAACATGGGTGCATGTATAAATCTGTTGTCTTGTAACTGGAGTGCTTCAGTCTTCTAACCTGCTGGGTCCTTGAATATCCAAATAAAGTAAACTGAGTGTAGGCAGAGTCCTCTCACCTAACCACCACCCATAAGCCTGCTCCAGTAGTTTCAAGGGTTTCTGGCTGTGCATGGTGGGCAAGTATTACTCGTCACTGGGTCTCCCAGTCACCACCCAGCCTCAGGTACCTCTGCAGGCCTGTGTTACCTATGTTCCCAAACCACTCAGCTCCAGGTTGGATACACAGTCTCCTTTTCTCCATTGCTAAGATGCAACAGAAATAAGTGCCATCCTGGGTAGCAGTCGACCAAAGATTGAAAAAAGTGGAGAGGAATTGCCACATAGTCCCCAAAATTGCTTAAAACTGGGTGCCAACCTTCTCATGGGTTTCCTTGACTACAATTTCTATGGAAGAACTGCTTCTCAACACTCTCAGGCCTCAGCCCCTCTCCTCTTTCCAAGGCCTCAACTCCATTTCTCCCAGGACATGAAGGAGGGAGCTCCAGCTTCCTACAATTCCTGGCCTAGGTCTAGGGATAGGGTCTTTGCAGAGTTCAAAGGCCCATTAGGTGTTTTATTCAAACAAAGGGAGATTATTTTCCTGAACCCTATCACCTAGCAGACATATTTGATTAGTGTTTTAATGTAGAATATTGTCTTAGATAATAGCCAGGTTAAATGAAATACAAATCATCAGTTCAGAAGGCTTCTTCCTGACTTTCAGAGCTACTGGTGGCATCGAAATTAATTTTGCTCCTGGATACATCTCAAAATCATCCCCACCCTTGCACCATCAGTGCTATCCTGTGGTCCAAGCCCCCACTCTTGACCCCCAACATCGCCTCCTAAACCCCTCTCCCTGACACCAGCATCTTTCTCCTTCAATTATGATGAACCTGGCTACCAAAGTTTTGTTTCAAAAAATCAAACTTCTAACCACGTATGGTGGTACATGCCTGTATTCCTAGCAATCTGGGAGGTAGAGGCTGGAGGACTGAAAGTCTGAGTCCAGCCTGGACAACTTAGCAACTTAGTGAGACCGTGTCTCAAATATAAAACAAATAAAATAAGACAAAGGGCTGGAGATGCAGCTCAGGGCAAAGGCCTTGGGTTCAATTCCAAGTGTGGCAAAAATAAAAAATCAAACTTGATCATGACATTCTCTAAGTTAAGTATCACAGTGACCATTGCCAGCATTTTTGGAAGCACGTGTAGTCTCTTTTTATAACTTGGTATCTTAAAGAGACCTATGCCTCTTTTTGAAATGTGTAATTTAACCTCCTTTAAAATGTCTAGCACTTATACCTATTTCAAGAACCAAGTTTTAGGTCGCAAATAATGGTGCATGCCTATAATTCCTACTACTTGGTAGGCTGAGGCAGGAGGATAAAAGGTTCAAGCCCAGCCTGGGCAACTTAGTAAGATCCTGTCTCAAAATTTAAAAAAAAAATTTTTTTTTAAAGAACTAGAAATGTATATCAACAGTAGAAAATGCCTAGTATGGGCCGGGGATTTAGCTCAGTGGTTCTGCCACCTGCCCCACAAGTGGAAGGACCCAAGTTCAATCCCCCTAAAAACAAAACAAAACAAAAGAAAATGCCTAGTATGCATGAGGCCCTGGGTATGATTCCCAGTACTCTCCCTTACCCCCAAAATCAAGTTCCAGGTCAAATGTCTCTTCTAGGAAGTTTTCCCTCTCGTTCTCAGAACCCTTAATATATGTTTTCATTATTGCAATTTCTACTTTATGTTGTTAATGTAGATATGTCTCCCCTACTGGACTGCAAACAAGAAAAATGACATGAGCTTTTAATTCATTTGAGTTTCCTGTACTCAGCACTGTATATCACTCCAAGTAGGTGCTTAATAAATATTTATTTGACTGAATCCTATAGACTTAAGGTTTGTGAAGCACAAAATTTAAAATATTTAAAATAGTGTGTAAAGCTTTTAAATTTTATTACAATTTAAATTTTTTCAAAATGAAGAAGAAGAGAAGACATTTTATTCAAAACTGATGAAAAATGTTTACTGGATAATGTTGGGAACTTGGCTCAATTCATGAAGACAAACAATTTGGGTCACTAACTCAAACCATTGGGTAAAAGGGACCTCAAAATGAATTAAAAACTCAAAAATAAAATTCCCCCCTCACTAAGGTAGGAGTAAAATGTAAAATTAGTAGTTTAAGGGTAAAATGGAAAAGAAGCAATGATCAAAAGGAACGAACTAAAAACACATAAAAGTTGATCTTAAAAACACTGGTTAAGGAAAACAGTAAGAAACAGAAAGAGATTTAGACTGTAACTGCATTTATGTAAACTCAAAAGATAAATGTAAAAATACAAAGCAACAATGAATATTTTTCCAGGATACAGCTTTATTATTCAAAGACATATATTAACTATGTCAGGGTGTATATCAGAGGTGGGATACAAGGTGAAGAAAATTAACAAAACAAGAAATAGTCTGTTCATATATATTTTATTTTGTTATATAGATTGAAGTGGTAATCATAGTGCACTGTGAATGAAGATTTTTTCAAGAGTACAGTTATATCTAAAGACATACTGAAATTAGGTATAAGAAGAAAATAAAAGGGAATTTTTTTCAATTGGTATTTGTAAGTAATAGTATATTATACCCTGAGGAATATAATTAATTTGGTTGTGGATCTGAGATGTGAATAATAGAATTCAAAGACTAAGCAAACGCCAAATATTTCAAGTTCAGTCTCTAAAGCAGTGGGGATCCACAGGGTAGTCAGCATCTGTCTTCAGGGTGTGATGTCTCACTCTGGCATCTGAAGATCAGTTAGTGGATCCCTTGTGAAGACACTGATATAGAACAGGCCAAGTGGTAGATAGAAGATGCTAATGCCTGCTCAGCCTTGGACTCCCTGTGTGGTCCCAACAGGCCACACCACTCCCAGGGGCCTGGGTTCCTTATCAGAATGTCACAGACAACAATTCCAACACATCATCAGGGAGGGCTGTAAGGGTAAGGGGAGAAAGCAGAAGGGCTTGTACCTTACAAATCATTCCTTTCCCTCCAAATACTAAATACATGCAGCAAGCAGAGGTGACCCCAGCTTACTGAAGGACACTGATGCTTGCTACCCATTGTCAGAAGCCTGCAGACATTGCATGGGAATTACAAATAGAGAGGAAGGCAGGGAGCTAAGGAAGAGAAATGGCTTACCCATGCAACCCACTTAACTGTTGTCAGGTTTCATCTTTGGATGTGTTCAAGCTTACTTAGCCAAATGTGTACATCTGGGCAATCATCCAGATGCTGGGATGTATGGTCACCATAACCTGGACCCTCTCTGAGTTACTCTCGTGGCTCCTGTTTCATCTCTGGAGAATGAAGCTGGATGGAAATCATATGATAACAACCTGAGACCCACATTTTAACAAGGTAGTCTCCATGCGGGAAAGTGAAAGTTGCTCTCAAATTTCCTTTCCTTCTTTGATTGATGAGAGACTGTTTAACTACTTCAGTGGGACCAAATGGAAGATTCACCTGTCTCAATCATGTGCCAACATAAACAGGGAAAATCCTCACTCTTTTTTATGCAGTGTGCATCTGGATTTATTAAATATCATTGCTATTTTGACACAACTTATAGTTACTATGTCCTGAAGTTTAGGCTGAAGGCAAATATTTATAAAATGTGCAAAAATAATTTTAAAAGAACTCCAAGATCACTGTTATTCAAACAAAGAAAACTATACTTTTTAATTTGCCACTAATAGTTCACCTGGTGTATTAAAAACATGAGCTCTTTCAAAAAAATTTTTTTTACATTAAACTTTGTTTTAATTTTTTACATTAAACTTTGTTTTAATGGGTCTCAAAATTCTGTGACAGATTTTTGGTCCAGTTGTTTCTATTAAAAAGTGATTTTAAAAATTAATAACTTAAAACTGTCACACACAGAAAGAAGACAAATAGTCCACAAAACACATACACATCAAAAATATTATCTTACTCTCAAGTCTTTTCATGAGCTGTTACTGCTAACTTGATTCATTAGCTTTCTTCTTGAGAACTTGACACTGTTCAGCAGCTATATTGTTTTTGTACTTTTATTTTTTAATTATAAATTGACGAAGTATATTTGTAGGGCAAAAAGTAATGTCATAATTTATGAATACAAAGAAGAATAGTTAAATCAAGCTAATTAGTACATCTACAAAAATACCTTTTTTTGCAGCAAAGACATTTGAAATTTCTACTCTCAGTGATTTTGCAATGTGAAATGCAAGTCATATCTTATATAGCTGTATAACATGCCAATGGGAAAAGTCTTGATGGAAAAAGAATACTGACTATTGAAACTCCTCATGAGACTTGATCAGTATAAAACTAAGGCCTTGAACCAAAGCCTCTGTGTTGATGTTACAAATCTGTATTTATTTACTTGCTTTATAATACCAATTTGTCTACACAGAAAAAATGATAAGATATATTATTCTTGATGCAAAAATTCCTAAAAATGAAAAAGTGATGCTTTTTTGTTGGCATACAAAGGAATAGGTTTAGGGCCTGCTAATATCTTATTGAATCAGTGTAAATGTGTGTGTGAGAGAGAGAGAGAGAGAGTCAGTCCTGCAACGCAGTTCAACACAAGGCAAGCAAGGAGGAGGGGCTAATTACAGAAGAAAAGTAACTTTATCTTTGACCTACTGAATGGTTTTTTGAAACCTGAGTCATCAGTTTGGGGTTGTCCCATGGGAAAGGGCCAGTAAGTGATAAACAGAATAAATGACAGAACCCAACTGGAAAAGAACTGTTCTGTGAGCTACTGGCTGCATAAAGAGGAAAGTGGAACACAAATATTTATCCTGCCAACACGCACAGAGTACTTGGACAAATCAGATTCTGCACTGAATGTACAATTATGTGGTGTTCTCATTCTTTCTATGCATAGGCTTCATAATTCCCTAAATTTAAAGTAATTAATAAACCAGTTACTTGCCACTCTTTTTACACAGTCACGTTCTGACAATAGAAAACATTTTTGTACTGTAAAGCACCAGGAAAGGAGCAGCAGTGATGTAAACTCAACTAGATAAATCTGACAGCTCTAGTATCATTGACGTCATGCCTCGCTGACTGTTAGTATGAAGAAAACAAAGCCTCCAGTTCTCAGCCTACTCAAAACCAACCCATTGCCAAGATGTTACCCTAATCTGGGAAGATGAGCTCAGAAAATCTCATGATAAAGAGCAGAGGAATCAATCTTCTTCTTTGACTATGGTGAATCTTTTATGATTATGAGTAGTACGAGCACTCTTTAAATATCACGTGGACACTAAACTTTACATACTAAAAAAAAAGATAGCTGTGTACATCCCATTCAAGCTATCATTTTTTTCTTTATTTTTTCCTTAAAATTTTTTATTGGTACATTTTAGGTATACAATACGTTTACATTTATCACTGGGCGCTTGTACCTGTACATGATGTATCTTTTTTTTTCCCACTAAGTTTATTGGTAAATTTTAGGTATACAATACAGTTACACTCATCATTGGGATCTTGTACCTGTACATGAGTCTCTTGGCTCTTATTTTATTCTCTTTCCCTTGCCCTCCCTTCACCTCCTCCACCTTTCCCTATTTGCAAAGACCTTGTTTCCATTTTTTCCTCTTCTCATATTTTTTCCTTTCCCTTTTTTCCCTTCCCCTACCCCTCCCAATTCCCCTGCTCTTTTAGACCTTTTCTTCCTGTTACACAATATCAGTTATACATTTTTTAAATTACAATATCAAGATCTAGGAGACATTACCACAGATTTTACAGAATTTAAAAGGATATAGAAAGCATATTATAAAAATCTTTTTTGAAATAAATTTGACAACTTCTAAGAAGTACCTTAGAAGACAAATTAATGAAACTAACTCTGGAGGAAATATAAAATTTGAATAGCACCTATTAAAGAAAGTATATTCCTAGCTTGAAAACCTACCTAGATGACAACAGCAGGCTCATAAACATTTTAACTGATAAAGTATAACAATTAAAGGAGAAAAAAGAAGGAACACTTCTCCCCTCATTTTAGGAAATCAACATTGTGCTAATTCTAAAACTGGATAAAGATAATAGAAGAAAAAAGTATGAACATAGAGAGAAATTTGTTTAACAAAACAAACTATTAGAAGTCAGATCTGGCAGGATGTAGAAAGTGGTTTTGTTATAGGGATGGCAGTGTTGGTTCAGCATTGGAAGATCCACCCCCAAAAGTAATCATTTTAACAGAGGAAAGGAGAAAGCCATATGATCCTGTCACTAGTTGGAGAAAGAGTATTAGACTAAATTCTGCAGCTGTTCATGGTAAAAGCTATCAGGAGACTAGAAGTAGAACAGAATCTTCTCAACAGATCAAAGGCATGTACTCCATACTTCCAACAAAATCTCCTTCTATGAATGGAGACGATACAATGCTTTCTCCCTAAAGTGGGGAACAAGGGCATATGTGCCTACTCTTCATCTGTCCATTAGACTTTGAAACATAGGTCTAAACCAAAATAGTCTGGCAATAAAATGACACAACTAGGACAGGATTGGCATGGCAGAAGCAAAATCTTTATATGTAGATGAAATGATCATCTACAGAGAAAATACTAAGAAATCTCCAGGAGCCCCTAGAACTTGTACTTGAATTTAACAGGATTAGAAAACACAAGGTATATATAAAAATTCAGGTCTGTGTATACTTGCTATAAATGAAGAACTGGATATTGAAATTTAAAAGTTATGTAGGAGTACAAAGGACCCAGAAAAGCCAAAAACAAAAACAAAAACAAAAAAAAAACAGTGTTGGAGGATGTTTAGCACCCAATTTTAAGACTTCTTCTAAAGCTACAGTAATCAAGGCAGTGTTGGTGTAAGGAAAGACAAAGAGATCATTGGAATAAAACAGAGAATCTAGAAATAGAACCACACATATATGGTCCACTGAGTTTTGAAAGATTATTTCACATTAGCATTTTATAGAATATAAACTCGATTCAAGAGCTGAGGAAGAGATAGTGTCTTCAGCAAATGGCACTAGAACACCTGGTATCTGTATATAAAAAGTTAACCTCAACCCTTTTTTTCCATACATAAAGATAACTTGAAGGGATCTATGAATCTAAATAAGAAAGCCTAAAAGTATAAAACTTTAAGAAGAAATTATAAGGGAAAATATTTATGAATTCAGGGTAGGCAAGATCTACCTAGGATACAAAAAACATGATGTATAAAAGAAAAAAATTGATAAATAAGATTCCATCAAAATTTAGAACTTTAAATGACATCATTAAAATGAAAAGTAGTCCTTAAACAGACCATATTTACAATGCATATAACCCATGACCAGAATATCTAAAGAATTCTTAGAGCTCATTAATAGACAACCCAATGAAAATGTAGACATAAGAAGATGATAAATAGCCAGTATAGCACAAGGAATGGTGTGCAACTCTAGAATCAGAAAAATACTAATCAGTACAATAATAAATTGAATTATACACTCATTAGGGAGATGCAGTTAAAAGCTTTAAAAGCCTTGTCATGACTTTTTCTTTTTGTTGGATTCTCCCCCTTTGCTTTTAATTTGTCACGCCCAATGGATTCATTCTGCTGGGTTTCCTGGGGTTGTGATCCTCATTGTCTTTTCCTAGGGTATTGTCTACAATTTTTTGGAGTGCCGGTTTGGTATTCATGAAGTTCCTGAGGTGCTCTTTATCATGAAAGCATCTTATTTCTCCATCAATTTTGAAAGATAGTTTTGCAGGGTACATCAATCTGGGTTGGAGGCTGTTTTCCTTTAGGGCTTGAAATACATCACTCCAAGCTCTTCTTGCCTTGAGGGTTTGCATTGAGAAGTCTGCTGTGATTCTGATGGGCTTTCCTTTGTATATGATTTGTTTCTTTCCTCTCACTGCTTATAGAATTTTATTCTTCTGTTGGATTTCTGGAATCCTAACTATTATATGCCTATATGTAGATTTTTTTTTGATTAAGGTTAGCTAGAGTCCTATATGCCTCACTTATCTGTATGTCAAGTTCTTTTCCCCTGCTTGGGAAGTTTTCTGCTATTACTTCTGTGAAGAGTTTTTTTATGTCATCTGCACTCTGTCCTCTTTCTTCATTGACTCCAATCAGTCTTATGTCATTCTTCTTTGCATCGTCTAGCAGCTGCTGGATTGATTTCTCATGTTCCCTTACAATTTTAAAGCAATTTTTCTTTTCCTGGCCACTAATTGCAATCTTATCTTCTATATGTGAAATTCTATCCTCACATTGGTTCATTCTGCTATGCAGACTTTCGATGGAGTTTTTAATCTCTTGAAAATCTGTTTGTATCTGTTTTATGGATTCCATTTGTTTCCTATATTGGGATTCTATCATGTTCCTCAGATCCTCTATTTTTTTATCTGTGTCCTCTCTAGATTTATTAATCATGTGTTGCACCATGAGCAAAATCTTTGCTGTTATCTGAGTAATTATTTCTGATTTCATTTTTCCCAGATCCTCTTTTGTTGCCAGTTCAGAGAATCCAGGTGGCTGAGTATCAGAGTGTTCCGTCTCGTTTCCCTTTGGGGTTGCTGTAGGTGATCTGGAAGTCTGTTTTTGAGGCTTGTTTATTTGTCTTCTCATTTCCACAGGGGGAGGGGGTGCTTCTGGCACCCACGTGGCTCACCTTCTGTGCCCTAGGAGCTTGAGATGGCAGCAGGGGAGCTTCCTTCCGGATGCTAGGACCAGCTGAGCTTCACTGCCCTAGGAGCCTGGGATGGAGGTGGGGAGCTTCCTTTCCTGTTCTGGGACTGGCTCACCTTCTTGGCCCTAGGAGCTTGGAATGGCAGCTGGGGAGCTTGCTTCCGGGTGCTGGGGCCAGCGGATCTTCACTGCCCTAGGAGCCTGGGATGGAGGCGGGGAGCTTCCTTCTGGGTGCTGGGACTGGCTCACCTTCTTGGCCCTAGGAGCCTGGGATCCATTCAAGCTATCTTTAATGGATCATTAAGAAATATACTCTTGAGAATAGAAATCATATGTTTAACATGAGATATTATATTCAATATATTAAACAATGATTAAGTAGTTATCACTTACTGAGGACCTATGGGCTATAAAGTCAATAGGTTTATTCATCTATTTTCTCAATCCAATAAACATTAAATGAACAATTATCATTAGCAAGGTAATTTAATGTTCATTTAAAAGCCTGCCAGCTGAATGAGATCTGCAACATAAACACCTGCGGAGGAGTGCCTGTCTTAGTATTATGTTGTTTTGCTAAAAATATGTGAAAGCCTTTATACAAAGGATCTCCAGTGCCAGTTTGAACCAAATAACACGTGTTTCTTTACTTTGAAGTTACGTATTTTTTAGTTCAATATATATAACTTTTATCTCTAGTCATCTTTCCTTTCAGGACTGATTCAAGAGGCTTTACCCAAGTCAAAAAATAGATAAATATATAATTCTTTAAGGACTTAGCATTGCAGTGCTAAGCACTATTTTGGAGAGAGGTTCCCAAATGCTCTTAGTAAAGGCATCATTGCTGGTAAATTAAATGTCCCCCCAAGTCTTCATCAAAGGGAATATCTGAGCTCCTTTTACAGTAATAAATTCTGGTGAGAGTACATGAAAATGATCAGTCACAGAGCTTTACAGGATAGGTCTTTGACTCCTCAGTCTCCTCTGAGGTCCTTTCCTATTTTCACTGAGAAGATCTGGAAACTTCAGCCTTATGTTTCAATACTAAATTTCTGCCAGGTACTCTTCCTTCCAACCTGTTTTTTGTAAGAGCTGACCACGCTCTAATCCAGCAGTTCCCATCTTTTAAAACTCTGTAGCACTTGTAGCTATCTGCTTTTATATTCCTAAGAGTGCTGGTGCTCATTTGATTATATTTTGTTTTTGCCTTTTCTACTTTATGCATTTTGTCAGTTGCTTGTCATTATTATTATGCTTTCAAAGTAAAGAACTTGACTTTTATTTTAATCTAGTCTATCATATCTTTTCATATATGTGCCAATCTTTATTACTCTCACCCATCCACATTCCTTAAGCTTGTCTGTTTCTTTTCAGACTTCTTAACACGAAGTTTAACTTACTTTTAGTCCTTTTTTTCTAATATAAGTATTTGAGTCGATAAACTTCCTGTCAAATATCACTTTAGCTGTAGCCCCCAAAAGTTGATGGGTAGTATTTTAATCTTTAAATTACAAGTATTTTCTAATTTCCAGTACTACCTCTTGGACTTTATATTTTGTCTTTTAATACTTCAAAAGTATTTTGTTTTCTATTGTTAGTTCTTTACTTCTAATGTTGCTGTGATCAGGAGAAATGAGACATTTGATAATGGTTCTTTTTAAAAAATATTTGTTGAGATTGTTTTAGTTTCCACTATGTAACCAGATTTTGTGATGTTCCATATGTGCTTGAAAACCATGTTGTGTATGCTCTGGTTGTTTTGTATAATATATACACATACACACATATGTAACTCTTAGTAATATATTTACATATATTCATAGAAATACATTTTACCTTAAATTCTATTTTTTCTGATACTACTGTGGATATACCAACTTTCTTTTGATTTAAAATTGGGTATGACTTTTTTAATCATCTTACTTTCAACATTTATGTTTTCTTTTGTTTTAGATATGTTACATGTAAATAATAAAATTTACAAGAAGTTTTCTTATAAAATTTAGGTCATGACCACTGCTTTTTAACTAGAGTTTAATTCTAATTATTGTGATCACAATACTAATTGGATTCATTTTTTCCACCTTACGTTATGCTTTGCCTTTGTCTCAGTTTTTGGTTTTATTTTCGTTTCCCTATTTCTGCTATCCTTTGGATTAAGATTCCGCTCAGTCTTACTTTTCCCCTCTTTGGGGGTCTGATGCCTGGTCCTGCCAGATTGCGATACACTGCTCTACAGTGTGATGGGAGCATTTGGGACCTAAACACTGGCCATTGTTTCTGTCTCCTTGAGTTATTCCCCAGTGAACTGTACCAGCAGGCATGAGGTATGTCTGCTTGGACAGTTGCTTTTGTTTGCATAACAGCAACTTTAAGTAGTTGGAGAAATATCTGACATCAATTCGTTTTCTTTCAATTAGATAAGCAGTCACAATCTAATCTCTCTTTTGAAGTTATGATGAATGCAGTCATCTTTGTCTAATAATTATATTTTCTAAACTTCTCAGCAGGTAAAGCTTACTTTATCTTACTGGTTTCATTAAACTGATGAAATAAAATGTCTTATCAGCTCAGCTAATGTGAATTGCTTTCGTGGGGTACAAAAGCCCAAGTCTCTACCTCTGCTCTTGATCAATGGAAACTACTTGGGAAAAAAACCATCCCACGCTGTAAACAACAGTGAATGAAAGAAAAGACTCTGACTAAAGACTAAGTTGGTGGTAGAAGGTACTTACAGTACACTGCAGAAAGCATCTACAGTACATTGTAGATATTCAGAAATGGGCATTGTGAGTTGAAGAGGGTGGGAATGGTTTTAAGAGAGAGGTAGAAACTGAGCTCACTGAGTAGCACTCCCAACACACATTCATCCATCGCATACTTTATCTTTCTATTTACCTGTCTATTGCTTCCTGCTCCACAGTGCTGATCAAACACTGATATGCATGCGAATAATCTGGGAGTTTTGTTAAGGGGAAGATTCTGGTTCAGTAGGTCTGGGGTGGAACCAGAGGGTGCATTTCTATCAGGTGACAGTGATGTTAGTGTTGCTGGTCCAGTGATGGCATTCGGAGTAGCAAGGTGATGCATTATTAGTTCTCTGAGGCAAGGGACCATGTTCCATTCACTTATGCATTCCTAAATCCTAGCACACTGCCTGGCACACAGTAGGCACCGTAAATGCTAATGTCATCCCAGCACTCTGGGAGGCTGAGATACAAAGGATGACAAGTTGGAGACTAGCCTCAGCAAGAGCTTGTCTCAAAGTACAAAATTAAAAATGGGCTGAAAAGCAGCTCAGGGCAAAGGTCCTGGGTTAAATCCCCAGTACCACTTCGCCTAGGCCGGCTGGGCACTAGCTGCCTCAAAATAAACATGTCCTGTCCGCAAAAAAAAAAAAAAAAAAAGTAAAAATACTGTTTTTAAGTGGATAAGAAAAAAAAGGGTAAGGATTGTCATTCCAGATAAAGGATATACTTAGAAGGACAACAAGAAAGGGCAATGTCAATGCCTGGCAGACAAAGAGTTAGTCTGACAGGTGTAGAGAACTGGGTCAATTAGGAGTAAAATATAACATTCCATGAAAAAACAAGTCTAGAATTTTATATTTGAAAAGTCTTAAAACATGTGATCAATAAAGACTTTGGACAGAAGACAGGGTGATGAGAGTGAATTTTAAACATGAATTTTTCCTTAAAGCATGAAACCTGAAGTTTTTTTCTTCCCCTTACTGCAATGATTTCATATCAAATACTAATTGTATTACTCAGTTAGAGGATCTCTACAAGATAGGTTCTCATGAACTCACACATTTTTAGATACAGCCATGTCTTTACCCGCATGGCAGGACTAAATGTGCTGTGGCTCTTTTACTTATGTTGTCTTTCTTCTATGTTATATAAAACAAACCCAAATCCCGCAGGAAGCGTAATTCATTACCATAAAAAATAGGTTCAGGATTTTTAATTATGTTTCATGAAACTTGGCTACAAGTAACTTTTGATTTATGAATTGGTTATAACTTCTCAACAGTCACCATGAATGCACACCAAATCTCACAAAGTGAGAAAATATTACTTACAGATGGTTTTTTAATGTAATGAAATGTTTATAGATACTAAATATGCTAATTATTAAAGTTGACATAATGTTAGGCTTTGCAGGCATTTAATTAAACATTTATTTATTTCTGTTTCTCAGACTTCACTTTGTATTTTTAGACCCATAAATTTGATTTCAAGTCTCAAATATTTTTATGTCCTTGAAAAGCCCCTAAGCCTTGATCAGACGTTCAAGGGGCTTAATGAGTGAACTGGCCCTACTCCATCTCCTGCCTCCTCTAACCTTGAATCAGGAATATGACCAATCATTTTTATAACAATAGGGACTATTAGCAAGGAAGATCAATATATTGCAGAAGAAATCAGTCCGATAAATACTTCTATAATAGTGAATGTGCCATTTTTGATCCAAAACATCAAGTATAATGTTGGCAGTGTCCATATATTCACTCTTTGAAAATTATTTTTGCTGCCCATATTCTGCCATAAAATGTCCTAAGTTCAGAAACTAATTGACATGAATTTGGGGATTTTTTGTGGTGTTCTGTTTTTTCATGTTACCCAGATTGTTCTCAAATTCATGTGCTCAAGTGATCCCGTCTCAACCTGCCAAGTAGCTGGGACTACAGGTGTGCACCAGAGCATGTGGCTTGGATTTTTTAAATGATGTTAAAGTATGAAGCAAAACAAGCTATTAATGAGTCTAATCTGGTCTATGGAATTCAACAGCTCCTAATTATCTGTACTATGCAAAGTTTGCTAAAGGTTGAAGCTTTCAAATGATGAAACAATGAAGAACTGTCAGATCACTTATATTTTCCTTTAGTTGTTATTTTAGTCTTTATCTGAGTTGTCCGTGAAGACTTAACAATGCTTTAAAATAACAGAACCACTCTGTTAGGAAGTCATAGCCTTCCTTATGCCTTCCTTGAAAGGTACAGTGGATGAAAGAAGGGGTTTTGAGCACTTGCTATGCCTGATAACTTCCCTGCATCCTCACACTTAACCCTCAGATCAATTCTGTGTGGTTTTCCAGAAAAGAGAAATAGTCTGATATCCCACAGCTGTAGACAGTGACAGAAGCAGATTTTTAAGCCCAAAGCTGTATACAAAGCCAGTCTTTGCAGATCATCTCTGGAAATGGATTGTTTGTTTGTTTGTTTGTTTACACTCTCCTGGGACAAAGAGATAATTTTGTTGACTTAAATTTGTGTTGATAGCCTCTAAATATCCCATGTATATTGGCTCACTGGTTCATTAGGTAGTTTGTGGAAATGAGTCTTAGTCTGTTTTCTATTGCTACAATAAAATATCTAGGACCTGGGTATTTATAAATAAGGCTTATGTGATTCATTTTTCTGGATGCTGGGAAGTCCAAGAGCATGATGCTGGGACCTGCTTGGTGTCTAGTGAGAATCTTCTTCCTGCATCATAACACAGCAGAGGGATCACATTGTGAAAAAGAGCAAGCATGCCCTTTTATAATAAAGTCTCTGCAGTGACAATCCATTAATTCATGAATGGATTAGCCCATTAATGAGGACAGGGCCCTTGTAATCAATGAACTCCCATTTCTCAACACTCTTGTATTGAGGACCACATTTCAAATACATGAAAATTGGAGGACGCATTCAGACCACAGCAAAATGTGTAGTCTTACTTAACTAAAATCTGACTTTATTACTGACCTCTGATTTGACTCTGTGATATATGAATTTTGTTTCTCTCCACCTCACTTGCAGACTGTGTTCATCTTTCTTACAAAGTAAATCTGTTTACGGTTTTCCTATTAAGAATAATTTTTGTGCAATAATTTTATTAGATATCTACTCATTCATTTACCATTAGTTAAATGTATTATGTAACATGTATGATTTCTTAAAATAGGTGCTAGAGTTATTTTTTACTAAAATAATTCCTCCTTAGAAGCCCTACTTGCAAATGTCTATTTTAGGCATGCTGTTTGAACTTAATTTTGATCTATGTTTACTGTGTATCACTAGTCTTCTATTTATAGCCAAGGGATTAACATTCCCATGTTCTTTTGACCTATTATACTTGATATCTAATTCCTTCACTGAGACTTAATTTAAATATAAATTAAAGTATTTAATTTAAAAGCCCAAATTAAGGGAAGTAATGTGATCTGTGTTCAGTAAGAATGTAAACGTTTTCTTAAGAAATTGAAAGCTGCTATTAACTCACAATTATATTTTGTGCAATAATGAAAACCATGAGTCTTGTGTGATATAAAAGCTGTGAAAAGCAAATGATTTATTGGGATAGTTAAGTATTTCTTCAAAGGGTTACTAAATATCTTTTGAGTATATATAAAAATAGTAGGTAACAGAGGAAAGCTAGACAGAAGTTATTTAACAAAGCTAGGAACAACCTAGACACAGCAAACCCAGCTAATTGTCTATTCAGTGTCCACTCTCCCGTTCTTTCCAGAGGACTCATCTTCCCAGCCTGTCTTGAGTGAGAGTTGGCCATGTGATGTGATGATAAGAGTGACATGAGTCAAAGCTTTCAGAGAGCTGAAAAAGCTTCTACTCTCCTGTTAAAAGAAAGCACCTCATGCAGGAGGATCATAAGTTCATGGACAGCCTGGGCAACTTAAGAAGAACCCGTCTCAAATTAAAAAAAAAAAAATAGAAAGATTGAGGATGTAGCTCAGTTGTAGAGCACTTGTGTAGTATGCACAAAGTTCTGTATTCCATCCCTAGTACCACAAAGAAGAAAAAGGAAAGAAGAAAACAACTAGCATGGACCATATTCCTTCTCAGTACCTGAAATATGGACATAAGGTCTGAAACTGCAACATCCATTCACAAAAAGCATGAAGGAAAAGCAAGGGAATCACAGCCATGCTGGGCTTGCTGACACAGAACCACAAATCCAATGCCAGCAGCCATTTAGCACTTCTACATTTCCTGATGTGTGAGAACAAATCCATGTAAGATTCTCTTAGCTGGTGTTCTGTTATGTGCAGCTGAATGCATCCCTAATGCTAGCTACAGTTGTGAACTGTGCCACTCAGAGTGTGGTGCATGATCCAGCAGCCTCAGTTGCATCTAGGAGCTTGTTAGAAATGCAGAATCTCAAGCCCACCTCAGACTCTCTAAATCAGAACCTATATTTTAATCAGATCCCCAAGTGATATGTATGCATATTAAAGTTTAAAAATCATGGTTTTCACACATAATGGAAACTTGGAGAGAAAAATATACTCTGTGTACATACATAGAATAACAGTAATTTTTCCAAACAAAGAACTACAGGGGACAGGGGGAGTCAGAGGGCTTAATTTCAAACATTTATGTATCACCTTCTATGAGTCAGGCATGTATATACATACATATTAACCTCAGTTTATTTTCATTATCTGGTTTAAACTTCAGATATGGCATACCTCTACTTTGTTGATCATCCACACAGTATAGGGGCAGAAATGGGACTTTAGGGATTTCTAGAGCCATTGGGGCAGAGCTGTTTTTTGAATCAAGGTCTTGCCAACTTCAAACCCACCTCTTTCTGGTATACTACACTGATTTTCTGGCTCCACGTTTTGAAAGGAGGTAGAAAGTGAGTTAAGACTTGTGAAGCGAGGGAAGACATGCTTGAATGGGAAGGGACCAAAGGGATGAACTGCTAAGGTTTGCATCTCTGGGAAGAATTTAGGAGATCAAAGGCTCCTGGGGGAAAAGAGAGCAGGATGGGAAAATAACAAGGAGTTCTACAATTTGAATGGCAAATGAAAGCCACACAATTCAGTTGAAAACTAGAGCCATTAAGGATAAAGAAGCAACCAACAGCATTATGAAATCGACTTGCTTCAACATCAACCAGAATTCTTAGTGCACGAAGTTGTTTTCTGGCATGAAGTCCAAGAAATCATTTCTTATTGGGGAAAACTCAGTTTTGCTCCCATTGATAGGCACTTCAGCTGAGTATTCTGTTAGCTTACATCACACATCTGGTCAAGGGGACTCACCGAGGCAAATCTGAGCTGTCTAAAGTGGTGTTGATTCACATAACCCGCATAAACTCAGACTCAGGTGGACAAGCACTGAGGCATACTGTATTTATATTGCCTCCTTAATTTAAGAGCAATTATGTTCAGTAGAAGTGACCAGGAGGGAAATCTGGGACTGGACACAGTAGACATTCAGCAACACTGTGTGGACCAAAGGAAGATCCAACACATGGACCAACACAGACTTTTTTCCAAAAATGCTGGTTCCTTCAGCAGCACTGCCATTAACAACAACAAAAACAAACAAAACTTCCTGTTGACCTACACTGAGTACACTGAGGAAGGACTAACTTGCCTTGAACTGCTTTTACTTATACTTGTATCAGAAATCTCTGAGTATGAGCTGGGGATTTAGCTCAGTGGTTCCGCTGCCCGCCTCGTAAGCGCAAGGTCCTGAGTTCAATCCCCAGTACCAAAAACAACAACAACAACAACAACAAAAAACTCTGAGTTATTCACAAAATATATAACAAGTAATTGACAATGACAAACTGGCATAAATGTGTTTTAAATTATGTGTTAATCAAAAATTTGGAAAAATGTTTAAGGAGATGGAAATTTTATCTACCTTGATTTGATCATTACACACTGTATCAAGTTATCACACTGTACCTCATACATTTGTACAATTAAAATAACATTTTAAAAATCTCTATCATTAGAGAGCCTCCTAATTAATTTAGAAAACAAGTTGAAGAATGGTCCCCAGTAAAGCTGTACTCAGTAAATGTTTAATAAAACTAAGAGAGGAGGAAAGGAGGCCAGGGGACTGCTCTTTCTCAGTAATGTTTGAGTGTTTATTAAGAAAGATAAATATAACTTCCTATGACATTGTTTTGATAGTGTTAGCTTCTTGCTTAAGAAAAAGAGAAGGATCAAAATTGGTCCTCAGGCCTCAGTCACCCTCTTTCTCATCATACTGTTTTATTATTTTCATCATGTTTGTTATTATCTAAAATGGTCTTGTTAATTTGTTTGTGTCTTAGTCATTGCTGCATTACCAGTTCCTGGGATTTTGCCTGACACTGCATAAATACTTGGCAAATGAAATCATCCAGTGTAAAGAAAGTAAACTTAAAATTCTTCCTTATTCTCATATTCAGAACCGTCCATGGGTTTGGTTCCAACTCAGTTTCCCAGGCTTGCCATTCCCTTCTTTAACTGTGGATACTAGTCCCATGTGCCCTGTCCAAATAGGGGAACTTCCTTACCAATGCAGTTTTTTATGAGCACCCCCATGCTTGCTACCTTCTTCCCCTCTGCCCACTCAATGTTGCCCAAACCATGTCGATGTCTTTCCTTCTTTGGGAAGCCAGGCTCACTGTGCCTACCCATACATGCCTTACTGTTCTCTGCACTTCATGGTATATGGTTACCCCATGTGCCAAGCATCTCCTTCTCCTCTCATGTTGGTATATTTCACATTCGTTTGTTACTTACATTTTCATAAGTTTTTATTTGGTTATGATACATGTATACTAAGCAAGCACAAGTTTTTCTCTGCTTCTTAAAAATCAGGTTACAAAGGGATTCATATAATATAATAGATATTTTCAAGGTATTAATTGACCAACAGATTGAATTAACTAATTAACATTTAAAAGGTACAGTGATAAGGAACTAAGGAGGAAGTTCTCTGTCACATGGAAAGTACTAAGAGAGCAATAAAAGAGGAACTCTCTCATGATTGGTGTTATCCTAGGCATCAGGGAGAGAGAATAAATTTTCTTTCATATGACACACTGAAAAACAAACACATTTCAAAAAGCAACTTCCCATGCCATGGATGAAACAGTAGTATAATTCCATTTAAGAACCATGCTTGATTTTAAATGAGACTATTACAGAAACTATCAGGTATTTTTTAAAGTCATTTATGCCATGTTTGGCCCTCAAGATTTCTCAAAGTGTAATGCACAACAAACCACTCATAGACATTCAGTATGATTATGACAGATTCTTCTATGATTATCTCCCCTACTGACTCACTGGAAAATGTATTTTTATACATAACCATCTCAAAATCCAGTTTTAGCATGGTCAAATCAATAATAGTCACCAAACAAATATTTGAACTGATTGTTCTTCCTGGCACATCATCCAATTTAATAATTGCTCCCCACATTTTGTCATTTCCAGCACAGCAGGATATAATTTCTAAATGTGCAAATGATATAAAGTCAGTACTTTTCAAAAGATGAATAGAAAAGGAATTTCTTCTGCTGACTTATAACCTCTTGGCTCATTTTCAAAGGTTGACGTTTACATTGCAAGTTCATTGCAATGCATGAATGCACACAGAACTGTTCATTTTGTTTTTAAAAGCTTGGATTTTTAAGTTGAGGATTAATCAGTGTTCTTTTGAAAAGACTTCAAGTATCTACTATTGAGAAAAGTTTTTGTTTTCCTATGAAATGTGAAAGTAAAAAATTAGCTCCATTTGCATGGTTTGAACTTTGATGTTTACACTTCTACTTTGCTGCAATCTATGAAGGCATGTTGCCTTTGTTTCTGAAATCTTGACATAAACCCAGGATAACCCTGAGGAAAACTCCACTAAACAAATTTGCTGTCACAAAAGGCCTTTAGTTATTTTACTATTAAATGTAAAATTATAGAATAAGCTCCATCATATTATTTGAACTTTTTATGAATTTTAATAAGACATAGATCTTCATTTAAAATATTAAAAAATAATTGGCCTACGAACATTGATTTTTTATTTTCTGTAACTGCTACATATTTTAACTCAAAATGAGTTTTCTATGGGTTTCCATGAATACTTACTTTGGAAGCTATAAATAAGAAGTTTATTTTCTCTGTTCATTCTGTAGTATGAAATATCTCAAACCAGGTATATATATGTGATTTGTGTATTCTTTATCCACACATTTTGAAACGTATATATCATATTTTAAAAATCAGATGAAGCAGGATGCTGATTAAGTATGTTTTCTTCCTTCTTCTAGTGGAAAACTATGCAACTATAAATCCAAGGACTGGGAATTCCTCTAAGCGCCAAGACGAGATGTTCAGATTATAGTGTTGAATGAAAACAGCAAGGCACTTAATAGTGTATGTAGAATGCTACATTTCATGAAGAAAAGCTGGGAAATAAGAATAAACCATCACAGGAGTGAAACTTTTCAAAAAATAGTGTTTTATATGTTGGCCTTTAGAACCAAGTAAATAAATGAACTCTTCAAAAATAACAAAATGAAAAATTTAAAACTACTAATAATCAAATAGAACAAGTTTCTTATTTCTTTAATAGAACATGACAAAACAATAATAAAAGTACTATTTAAATTTTTTAAGTACACAACTGAGTGGTTTTTAAGACATTTACAAAGTTGTGTGCAATCCTCATACTAATCCCTGTGCTTTTTCCACGCTACAAAAAAAGAGACCCTGTGCTCATTAGCAGTTATTCCCCATTTCCATCCACTATTAAGGATTTTTTAAAAAAATTACTAAACACTCAAGCATAACATGAATTTCAACCTAAATTCCAAACTGCTTTTTCTCTAGCATTCATGACCAATATTCACAATATGACTTCAATCAGGTTTATTATCTGCTGTCTTATTATTGTTATTATTATTGTTGTTCTGGATCAATCAGAACTCTGCTGAAACACAATTCTGACATTCCCACAACATCACCAGACTTATTAATGTCTTCATCATTAAGATCTTTTCATCTTGTCTTCTACTGAAGGTGAACTTGTCAATTTGCACATTGATTATAATAAACACCTTAAAGTCCTGCCACGTATTTGGGGTTATTTTGTACATTTCAATTAGAATGACAAACTAAATTTATAAAAAGAGAGAAAATGGGGAATGGGAAAGAAAAAAAATTTTCCTATTCCTAATGTGTCAGTATTTTCCTGTGTCTTGAATTGTCTTTAGCTTCTATAGGAACTCAAATGCTATCAAAAAGATACAAGTTTTTAAAATGTCTCTCCAAACAGAGGCATGACAATGACAATGGAAGGAGGTTTGCCTAATTAAGGAAATCATTCAACAAATATATTAAGTGCCTAATATATGTAAAGCATGGAGAGAAAGCAATAGGAAGAGGGCTCTGGGAGCCAGGAGAAAGTGAATTTGCTCCCACTTGTATTTCTATATTTCGCATTTTGTCAAGGACCTTTAATTCAGCTGTCATTCCTTGCTTCACCCAGCTTCTAGGTGCTCACTAGGAGTTCTTTATTGTAATGCTGAATCACTTGACAGCTCTTTTTATTTGCCTCAGCAGACATTGCTTTGTTTCATGGCTTTACTTTCTTCCACTTCCAAAGAGACAGCTCCTACCTGGGGTCTCACAGAGTTTCAACTCTCCTTCTCCTCCAGTCCTTCTTTGTTGCATTTTTCCAAAGCACAAACCTATTTGTGTCAGTTCCTTGATTGAAACCACCCAATGGCCTCTCTTGGTTACAAAATACATTCTGTTCCTAGCATAGCATATAAGGCCGCCAGATCTAGCTGTAGCCTATGTTTCTAGCACATTTCACATATCCTCCCGGCTCCCATCTATTTCCCCATAGAATATTCCCTAGGCAGATTGTACATTTCCCACATCTACCCATTTGATTTCTTTTTTATGTTGTTCCTATCTTAACAGCTTCTCTTCAACCCCATCCACTTAGAACACTTCCTCTTATATACTCAGACTCAACTCAAATAACATCTCTGATGCCTTCCTTGGTTGAAATGCACTACCATGGCAGATATGATGATTGTCATTTCATCTGTGTCACATCATATAGTTATTGAATGCTAGGGTTTCAATATGTCCTCTCCAAAATTCAGGTGTTGTTACAAATTGATTTTTTCAAGGTTATAGGATCTAGCAGTTGAGATTAAAGTTGAGAGAACTTACTCAATCTGCACATAGTAGATAGGTGCTGAAAGGGCTTGGATGAGATTTTTTTTGTTTTTGGGGGTTTTTTGCTTAAATTCTTTTATTAGTACATTTTAGGTGTGCAATACATTTAAATTTATCATTGGGTGCTTGTACCTGTACATGATGTATCTTGGCTCTTATTTTTTCCCCATTCCCTGCCCTCCCTTCACCCCCTCCACCCTTCCCTATTTACAAAGTCTTTGTTTCCATTTTTTCCATTTCTCATAATTTTTCCTTTCCCTTCTTTCCTTTCCCCTTCCCCTCCCACATCCCCTACCCCTTTGGACCATTTTTCCTATTTCAAATTATCAATTATTCATTTTAATCACTTTAATCCTTCTTTACACTTTCAGTTTCTCACACTAGAGAAACTATTCGGTATTGACACATGTGTGTCCTATTTATTTCACTTAAGAGTATGGCCTCACTATGCATCCACATAGCTATAAATGTCTCTAGTTTCTTGTTCTTTATGGCTGAGTAGTACTCCATTTTATATAAAAAAAAAACACATCTTCTTTATCCAGTTTTACAGTTGATGGGCAATTGGGCTGTAGCTATTACAAACTGTGCCGCTATAAACATGGGTGCACATATATCGCTGTGGTATGATTCTTTTAATTCTTTTGGGAAGATACCCAGCAGGGGAATAGCTAGGTCAAATGGGACCTCTAGTCCTGCTTCTTTGAGGTATCTCCATACTGATTTCCACAGTGGTTGCCTGAGTCTGAACTCCCACCAACAATGGAGAAGGGTTCCTTTCTCCCCACACCCCTGCCAGCATTTGTTATTGATTGATTTCTTGATAGCAGCCATTCTTTCTGGGGTAAGGTGGAATCTCAGTGTTGTTTTCATCTGCATCTCTCAAATGACCAGTGATGTTGATCATTTTTTCATGTTTATTTGCTGCTTTCATTTCCTTGAGAAATGTCTGTTCATTTCAGATGCCCATTTTTGAATTGGGTCTTTGAATTTGGGGGGTCTGATTCTTTTCAGTTCTTTATATATTCTAGATAGTAGTCCTTTGTCTGAGGTACAGCTGCTAAAAATTTTTTCCCACATTGTAGATTGTCTTTTAGCTCTGTTGGTGGTTTCTCTTGCAGTACAGGTTTTTAACAAGATGAGATCCTACTTGTTTATTCTTTGTGCTACTTCCCGTGCTACTGAGGTTTTGTTCATAAAGTCTTTTTCCATGCCAATGCCCTCAAGAGTTCTACCTAACTTATCTTCCAGCAAGTTTAGTGTTTCTCTTTTAATATTTAGATCTTTAATCCACTTCAATCTTAGTTTAGTGCATGGTGATAGGTATGGGTCTAGTTTTAATCTTTGGCAGGTTGAAATCCAGTTTTTACAACACCATTTATTAAATAGGCTATCTTTCCTCCAATGATGGTGGTTGGCTCCTTTGTCAAAGATGAAGTGGCCGAGTGTGTCTGGAGTTGTTTCTGCATCTTCTAATCTATTCCACTGATCCTCAGGTCTGTTTCTTTGCCAGTACCATGCTGTTTTTAATCACAGTAGCTTTGTAGTATAGTTTCAAGTTGGGGATTTTGATACCCCCTGCCACGTCCCTGTTGCCTAAAATTGCTTTTGCTATTCTAGGTCTCTTCTGGCTCCAAATGAATTTTTGCATTGTTTTCTCTAGTTCTGTGAAATATATTTTTGGAATTTCAATCGGCATTGAATTAAATCTATATAGCAGTTTTGGAAGTATGGCCATTTTCACTATATTGGTTCTTCCTACACAGGAACAAGGGATGTCTCTCCATTTTCTTATATCCTCTTCAATCTCTTTTTTCAGAGTGCTGTAGTTTTCAGTGTAGAGGTTTTTTACTTCCTTTGTTAGATTGATTCCTAGATATTTCATTTCTTGGGATGCTATTATAAAAGGAATTGTTTCCCTAATTTCTCTCTCAGTGAGTCTGTTATGTGTGTATAAGAAGGCTATTGTTTTTGAGTGTTGACCTTGTTGGATGAGATGTTTTGATGAGTTTGCTGTAAGTTTCTTAACCCTCAGATGCTTTGAGCATAAACTGAGTTGAAAATTAGAATTTTGCTTGCACAATTATTCCAATAAATCAAATATGAGAAAATCAAATAAGGTGGCAAAAATAATTCAGGTGTTGTCAATGTGACAGTATTAAGAGTTGGGACTTTTAAAAGGTAATTAGGCCACAAGAGCTTCTCCCTAGTTAAATGGGATTAATGCCATTATGAAAAAGGCTTCAAGCAGGGTTTGCCCAATTTGCCCTTTCACCTCCTGCCATGTGAGAACACTGCCAGCACCTTGATCTTGGACTTCTCAAGCCCCAGGACTGTACAGAAGTATATTTCTGTTGTTTTTAAACTACCCAAACTTAGGTATTTTTTATAGCAGCATAAAATTAACTGAGATATTTAATTATAACTCAATCTTTTCCATCCATGCTATGAGGTCTTTGAAAGCAGGAACCTTATGAGAAGTTGGGTTCAGTGAACTTTCAACGACAGTGTAGATGTCCCTGCTGGGGGCAAAGCTTTGAGCTTTCCCAGGAGGCTCTCCAGCAGTCAATAACTATCCAAACGATTTTTCTGGAGCAATCCCTGGTTCCTATATCATGTCTTTCTATCAGATCTTTCTTTTCTATGATTTAATCTCTTAATTTGCTCAATGTCATTGAAGATTTTTCTCTTTGTCCATCTTCCTTTCCATTCATTATGAACCAGCCAGATCCAAGACTCCAAATTACCTTCCTATCGCTCCAGGAAACCTTAAAGTTAAGAGTGTTGAAGGACCATCACAGATTAGAAGAGTCAGTGTTAGAGATTACTTCAAGATCATCTTGACAGTTGTTTTTTTATATATTTTATCTATGAGGAAACAAAAGTAAAGAGCATGGAGGTCTACTTAGAGGCTCCATTTGTGTGCCATAAGGCCCCTTCTAGAAATATTCAAGATGCTCCTAAACATTTTTTTATTCATTAAATGTATTGGTATATTTTAGTTATACATTATGATCACATTCATCATTAGGAATTTGTATCTGTACATGGTATATCATGGTTCTTGTTTTTTCACCATTTCCCTTCCCTTCCACTCTTCCATCCTTATTTACAAAAAATTTTGTTTCCATCTTTTCCTTCTTTTCTCACATGTTTTTCTTTCCCTTCTTTTGTAAACTTTTTTAAATAGCTCGGTTTAGCTAGGCACAGTAGCACATGGCTGTAATCCCAGCACTTGAGTTGCTGAGGCAGGAGGGTCACAAGTTCAATGCCAGCTTGACTACATAGAAAGTTCCCAGCCAGCCTGGACTACATGGTGAGACCCTGTCTCAAAACAAACAAACAAACAAACAAAACCACGAAACAACAAGCAAAAGTACCTCCTTTCAAAGTCCTGACATTAAGAACCAGAGTTGGGGCTATTCCCTGAAAACAGTGAGTTTTTATTCTGTGCCTGCTTGCTGTAGGCAGGGTGGTTGAGCACTCAATGCTAAAGGAGACAATAACTATAGCCACCTGTCTTCTATGACCCAAAGGAGTTCTTGAGTATGAAAAGGAACTGGCAAAACTCACTAAAAGCCCAAAATGACCAAGAAAGATTGTCCAACAACTTTCACTGGTCTAACAGAATTAAGTCCAAATATGTGTCATTATTTTTAGTCAGTCTAAACGTGTCAGGTATAAGATGTCAGATCAGAAAACATAATACCTATATCTTTGTCTATTGTTTCATTAATTTTCTGGTAGTTTTATTGTTTAATAAACAAAGGTTAAAGAGGGTTTAAAGTTATGTTTTAATGTTATTTTATATTTTGCATAAGGATAAATAATTATACTGTGGCAAACTTTTATAAAATGGTTTACATTTTACTTTTTCAGGAAAATGAAAATCACACCAGGTATTTTAACAGAAAGAAGTTAATAAAAGAAATTGGAGGGCCGGGGATTTAGCTCAGTGACACCACATCTGCCTTGAAAGCACAAGGTCCTGAGTTCAATCCCCAGTACCTAAATAAATAAATAAATAAAGGAAATTGGTTGAGTAGATATGGGAGTACTAACAGGATATGAAGGGCCTACAGAAGTAAGATAGAAGCAGTAACTTCGAGCAGTAATTTCCAGTGTAGGACTGAGAAAATAAAGAGCTTGGGGTGATCAGACCCTAGACCAGAGGAAGGGTCACACGGAATTGAGACCCAGACCTCTAAAGAAGAGACACTGGTTGACTGTTGGTGGTCTACTCTGAGGAGGTACAAAGTGGCTGGTTCT
Organism: Heterocephalus glaber; assembly: GCF_053883595.1. NCBI lineage: Eukaryota > Metazoa > Chordata > Mammalia > Rodentia > Bathyergidae > Heterocephalus > Heterocephalus glaber. The sequence goes on along the minus strand of NW_028258369.1, from coordinate 19,081,085 downwards.
GGAAATACGGAAAAGAAACTGGACATTTGAACCAACTGCCACAGCCACGTGAAGAGCCATTGTTGGGATGACAATGTCAGGAACAAGAAGAAAACAGTAAGGACCATACTCCTATCTCCTCCATCCCTAAATTCTCCCTGTTACCTACCTTTTGACTGAACCTCACATGGAGCCAACTCGCAAAACGAGAGTAAAGTTTGTCGACCTTCAGCCCGGATACCGAAGAGAAAAGTTTAGAACACTGGGCTTGGGCTGAGAGACAATAACTTACTGATCAACACATTTCCTAACTTAGCAATATTTACATCCATGTTTCAGTGTAAGAAAAGGCTCCATGCAGGAACAAATGTATGCAAATTTAAATCACAAAAGTTAATTATAATTTTTAAAGCTTGTGTATGTCCTGGATTTATGATTTTAGGGCTTCTATCAATTAATATGCAGTTATGCCTTAAAATTTCTAAATCCAACTTGGGAATAGGGTCAAAGTAGATGAGATGTGTATATACTAAATATACACTTCAAAAGTAGCATTCCTGGCCTCTATCCACAAGATGTCATTAGTACCCCACTCTCCAGTTGTGACAACCAAAAAGCACCTCCAGATGTCACCAAATGTCACCTGAAGGGCAAAATTATCCTGAATGAAAACTGCTCGTCTACCACTACATAAGCACAGATGTTGACTAAATACGTTTAAAAAGGATAGAAAGAGATAGGTCTTTCGTTTTTAGCACTCCTAATTGGAATGGGCTATCTGTTAACTCAGTGTCAAATTTGTGGCTGTTTCTCAAAATCCTGTCGGCTTCATTTTGGAAAAGATGATTTCTCATCTTTGGGAAAACCATTCCTATATTTGGGCTGGAGTCTTTTAATATATAGTTGTAACTGAACAGAGAGGATTTTGAAATCTAAGTGTGTTTTGCTGCACTCCCAGCTACAAAGCTAAAACTACTGAATTTTTTTAACTGTTCCATACTATTTATCTTAGGCTTTTGTGGTCGGAAGCCAGAGCTCTAAGATGTCTGAGTCGTGAAAACTCTCAAACTTGAATTTTAAAAATCAGTAAAATAAAAATTCTCTCAAGAATTGGATTCGATTCATTAGTAAAAGAAGCATTAAATACAAATAGTAAAAGGTAAGAATTTTTTTCAATATTTAACCTAAGATGGTTTAATATCATTGTATCTAATGCTTGGAATGTTTGTTTTTCTCTTTTTCATGGTTTTGAGAGAAAACCCAAAAGAAATAAATACAGTACAAAGAAAATGAAGGCTTCCAAAGCACATTTGGTTAGATGAACTAATTAGTCATGTTTTGCTTAGATTTACTAAACTATGGAAAGAAACCCATTTATCCCCCAAGGCTATCCTATACAATTCATGAATACAGCTGATATGAACAGTCATAAACAGTTCTATCAAAAGGGTGTCTCTATTCACTTATGGTTTTAAAATAATATCTGCCAAAGCAATTTGCCACCTCCCCCATTCCTTTTCCTCCCTCTCTCCCTCCCTCTTTTTAATCCATAACACATGCTTGTGTGGAAAATTTATACACTAACCATAATGGCAAAAGAGACTAATCTCAATACCCCGAGAAAATATTTTTAGATTTTTAGCATATCCTATTATTGCAACACTTTTCAGTTATTTTTTCAGTGCTAGGGATGGAACCCAGGGCATGGTAGGCAAATTCTCTGCCACTGAGCCACCTCCCCAGCCCAGCCCTTCAATATTCTTATCAATGTATTCATTCATCAAAAAAGTATAGCTATAAATCAAGATAATATTTTCTTTCTGTTTGCAGTTGAAATTTTAAATTAAATACTATATCATGCGTTTTTTGCATAGCGCTAAATATTCTTCAAAAGGCTTTATCATGCTTGACTCATTTGCATTTGAATAGTATTATGCTGAACTATTTTATATTTTTTTTCCTAAAAGTACTAGCACTCATAGAATTAAACTTCTTTGATGATTTGATTGTATATTTCTATGATTTTTAAATAAAGTCTGAATTTACTGTAAAAATGCTTCTAATTTTCTATTTCCTATGTTCTCATCTTTATTTTCTACAAAGCAAAGCTGAGATTGGGAGATTTATAAATCTAGCTATGTAACATTGATGTAAAACACTTTTGCCTATGTAAAGCAGTTATTACATTGCTTGGCACATAGATGGGTTTCAATGAAATTTAGTTATTATTATTCTTATAATTCTCATGATTATTCTGCTTGAAAGTTCAGCTTTGAGAATGAAGCAAACCCCATCAACAGAATACCTAAATATATATTATTTTCGTATGTTACTCTAGGTCAGAGTTTCTCAACCTCTGCATGACTAATTTTTTTTTTTTCTGTTTTTGGTCATGCTGCAGTCTAACCCAGGGCCTTCAGCATAGTAGGCAAGCTCTCTACCACTGAGCTACATCCACAGCCCAGAACCGGATAATTTGTCATTAGGTAGACTGACCTATATATTGTAAGATATTGAGCATCACCCCTGGTCTCTATCCATCAGAAGCCAATAGCACCTCTGCACAATTGTCACATCTAAACATGTCTCTGGATATTTCCAAGTTCTCCTTAGGGAGAAAACTGCCCTAAGTGTAGAATCTGCACCAGGCAAATCTGTCATAAACAGATTTTATCAACCATAAAAGCATTCCTTTATAAACACTTTCTGCCATCTCTGAGCCTTTAGCATGAGTATTTTGTATAAAATCTCAGTAAAGTTTCCTTTTCTCCTGAGAATTCTTTAAGCTTCTTCATGTTCTTTCTGAGATCCTAAAATGACCAGAATATTTGAGCTAAAATTATTTAACAAAGAGGCACATAAACAAGATATTTGGTTGAAAGTCTATGCATTTGGAAATTCAAAATATCCTTCCATTCTCATCCAAAAAGTTAGGTAGGACCACATGATACTGAAATGATAAATGAAAATAAAATGATCCATGATGAATACACTGCCTCCTCTCTTTAATCTTCTCCTTACGTATGTAGTAAAAAAGACTATGAGTTATTCTATTATTAATAGCAATATAAAATTAAGCAAAAATAGTTTTTACAAATTAAGTTGCTAATATAACTGACATATCTGAATTATACAAGGTTGTTTTACTTTGAGGAAAACAGTATGTAGTATCTATCCCTATACCCTATCCAAAGTTGGGCTAATTTTTATTGCTTTCTTTCAATTATTAGATTAAAATCAAACTGGAATTTAAAGGTGCATTTAGTAGAATTTCAACTTCTGTGAGAATATGATGAAAAGAAAACCACTCATGGCTCAACACATTAGTGCAATATTAGCTGATGTAACAAGTACGCCACTGAAGTTCAGTTATTCCATTACATAGGATAGAAGTTTAGTTCTCTTTGTATCAGTCAGTGCTTACTACATAAACAGATTTAATGCAAAATATACAAATGCATAAGAATTTACAAGACTGGCTTACAATGGCCACCTGCAGATCAGGTGTGGAAGAGCACAGAGGGTCTGTCTGTGCCCTGGAGAGCGGAAGGGTCCAGTGGAAGGCCTGGAGCTCACTGCAGTGTCCCATGTGAGCTCCTATCAGGAGGCCAAAGAGACTTTGGTGGAAGGCTAAAGCGTCTGTGCTGGAAGCCAGGAGAGGACATCCAAGGTAAAGGCGAAGACTGGAGCTCCTCTGAAGAAATAGAAGCAGCCTTCCTTCTTTGTTTTCCTTTTACTCCACTCAGGCTACAAGCCTACTGGTTGGTGCTACTGACACCCAGGGTGGGTCTTCTGACTTCAGTAAATCCTTTCAGCCACACCCAGAATTATGCCAATCCAGTGTAGCTGGGTGGTTCTTACTCAAATTGACACAATCAATTAACTCTTACACTCCCAGAACAAACCAATATAGATATTTTGAATCACTGGGAAGGCAGTTTCCATGAAGATCTGCTCTCAAGTCCTCTACTTCAGGGAAAAGAGAATAGAAAAAGCATCAGAGTCTTTAATGACTCAAACTGAACTGACAAGCCTCCATTCTACTCACATATCATTGGTGAGAATTTGTAGTGTGGTCACATCTGGAAGCAAGAGCAGCTGGAAAATGCAGTATTGGTCTGGGCAGCTGCCTTGCAGAGACTACACATGATAAAACAACAACTGTCAATGGACAGAGAGCATCTTGTCATAAGGAACAGACTTCCTTAACTCAAAGCAATTTGGAAAAAATAAAACAATTATTATAGATTGAATTTTGTTCCCCCTACAAGACATGAAGTTCTAAGCCCCATTAAATCAGAATATGGCTTTATTTGTAAATAGAATGGTTACAGATGTTACTGGTTAATATGATGCTATAAGGAAGCAGGCTGGGCCCTTAATCCATCTGACTGATGTCTGTGAAAAGAGAAGAGACAGAGAAAAGACAACCATGTGATGGCATAGACAGGGATGGAAAGGATTCATCTACTAGACAAGGATTGTTAGTAACCAACAGAAGATAGAAGAGGAAAGGAAGGTTCTTCTAGGGACTTTGTATAGAGCATGGCCCTAATGACACCTCCATTTCAGACTTGTGGCCTCTAACACTGTGAGATGATAAGTGTTGCTTTAAACCATCTGGTTTGTGGTATTTGGATATGACTGTCCTTAGAAATTAACACAGCAATCAAATACCAATAGGTAGTGTAAAATAATCATGTCAACAACTCCCCAGCCCCATGTCCTATCTACCTGGAACTCTGTATCTCCAAATGATATTAGCCTAAGGAAAGCATGGCTGAGGGTGGAGCCAAATCGGGAGGGAGGAGATGGTTGGAAAAATATAGTCCTTTAATCATGATTGTGCCAGCCTTGCTCAAACTTCTCAAAGATGCACTTAGGCCTCCAAGCAGGTCTTCCTCCATCATCTAGATTTAGTCTCTTGCATTTTCTAAAAAGGCCTACTGTGAAAAGTAGGGGTCATAATAGGCAATAAGCAATATTGGGAAATAAGCAACATCTGCCTAGGCTTCCAGGCTGTCTTCAGAACTCATTTCTCTCTTGTCTCCTGTGGCTCCCTGTCATCTCCCCCATGACACCCTGCTTTCTTCTTTATGCTCCACTTTCTCCATGTACTGACTGGTCAATACTTATGTTCTCCTGTCCAGATTCCAACAGGAGTGAGTCTCATCAACCTAGCTAATTACACAGTTCTATTAAGCAAAGCCCTTACATCAGGGTACCTCAAGACTCTCCACTCTTTGTTCAGTGGGGCGAGCTAGGGGGGAACTCTGAACTGCACAGGTCAGTGTGTCCAACAATCCAATATCAACCCAAAATATGCTCTATTAAACTTTCCTCTACTCTTAATTACTTATTCTTTACAGGTGTCATTTTATCTTTTGAGGTTATATATCTGCTCAATGTGAGTAAAGGCACAAAAGCAAAGACTGAAACATCTGTGGCCTCCATTCAGAGGCTATGTCCTGGGAGTAATAATGGCTCATACTAGTAGATAACTATTTTAGAGAACTTTCTAAGGGGCAGATAGGCAGTCTTTTAAACTCTTCACATATATTAACTCCTTAACACTCGCAATAATCCTTTGAGGTGGAAATTTACTATCCCCATTTTACAACTAAAGAGACTGAAGCACTTGCCCATGAATGTGCATTAACAAATAGATAAGAAGGTACATGTAAGGAAAAAAATATGAAATTTCTTGAATCAAAGACAAATGAACTGAATTTGGTGAGACGCAGAGGAACTCTGAGATTTTTGAGGACAAAATGATGCATCGGCAGCAGGATGGATCAGAGGCCCTTGAGGCTGGTGAGGGCTCCGCCAGGAAAGTCCTAAACAAATTCATATCCAGGGGAGGAGGTTCTGAAGTAGAGTGATAGCAGAAGGGATTGGGATAAGAAGCAAGTAGACAGAATTTCAGTGTCCTGTAGGACTTCCTGAGTAATGACAGCAGTTGTAACAATTAAGGTTCAATGGAAGAGGAACTTCTAGAGGGAGCTATGACTGAACTGTGTGCACTCACAATTCATTCATTCTAATCCCTGATGTGATAGTATTTGTAGGTGGGATCTGTGGGAAGTGATTAGGTTTAGATGATGTCATGAGGGTGGGGAGCCCCCTGGTGAGATTAACTTCCTATCTCTGCTCGACACCAAGTGAGGATGCAACAAGAAGGTAGCCATCTGCCACCAGGAAGAAAGTCCTCCCCGGATGTAACTATGTTGGCACCTTTATCTCAGACTTTTAGCATCCAGAACTGTCAGATATAAACGTTTGTTGTTTAAGCCACTCTGACTATGGTACTTTGTTATGACAGCTTACCTGAGTAAAATGAAGGGACAGAGAATAGAGGATACATTTTTGGGTGACAATGCTTCTGCAATGATGGGAGCTGGTGGAGTGGAGCAATGTACAGAGATCAGCAATCCGGAAGGAAAGCTCAAAGTCTGGTGAAACTGACTCACCAGAATCAGCGCCTATGCACGTGGTCTGGGCCCTGGGGAAACTAAGAGGGCATCCAGCAGGAACTGGAAGTACTGTGGTGAAGGTACTCACCCCATGTCACTAAACTGGTGACAATTTTGAGGAGCCTTACACAAACCTTCAAAGTCTGCAAGAGTGACTCCTGCTTCAAATTGATCTCTGAGTTATGTACAAATATCTTCCATGGCTAACATTACCCACAACCAAACAGCAAAGGCAATGCCGGGAAACATGGTCCTAGCTGAGCTAACTTAACACAATTCAAAGCTAGCAGGGGAGCAGGTAAGAAAGCAGGGACAAGTGCAGATGACCCAATGCTTCTGTGTGTGCTTGACTAGAAAAATGGTGGTGATCCCAGGAAACGAGGGTGTTGGGAAAAGAATATGGCAGGATTAGTTTTGCTGACTTTAGTCTTTGGCATGTGTGTGGAAACATCTAGCAGGCAACTGAAAATTTAAAGAGAGAACAAGAGGGGAAATAGAAACATAGGAATTGTTGACCAGTAAGTGAACAGTGAAGTTATATACACTTCTCCATTTTTCACGATCTACAAGAAAAGCATGGAGACAGAAAAATGTTGATTTTGTTCCTTTTTAAACTCAAACTATTTTTTGATTCATTCATTTAAAGACTACTTATTTAGGACTTATATGAGATGAGTTCCTTATAGTGGGACTAAGACTCCACTGCAGTCCTACAAATGGAAACTCTATATCCACTAAACAATAACTTCTAATTCTTCCCTAACTTAAGCCCTTTAGCATCTATCATTCTACTTTCTTTTTCACAAAAATAATTTTAAATGCCTCAGACTAGTCCATTAAACAGCTTGTCTGTGTTTTGGAAACTGTTCTGAATATTACACTTGGAAAAGAAAAAAAAGGAACTTGGAAGTTTCAACATATATGAGAAGTTTCTGCACTTATCCTTTACTTTTTCACAAGCAGTTATATATTTTTTTGGATTAGACATTGTTTTAAATCAATGAATTTAAGGCCAGATGTGGTGGCACACACCTATAATCCCAGCACTTGGGAGGCTGAAGCAGGAGGATTGCTGTGAGTTCAAGACCAGCCTGGGCTACAAAGTGAGTTCAAGGCCACCCTGAACTGCATAGCAAAACCTTGTCTCACAAAGACCACCCCCCCCCCCAAAAATCAATGGATTTAGAGAAAAGGCCCACCAGAAGATTATAAGAGAAGAAAAGAATCACAAGAATGATTTTTCCCTACCTTTCTCATTCTGAGAAGTTAGAGAAACTTTAATATTCAGGTTGTAGCTCAGCATTGCTCACCCCTATTTCCGCCAATCCTACCTAAGCCTGGAATCATGCAGGTCTAGAGTGGCTCCTGCCATCTCTATACTTGCATGTCATCACAGAGGCCCTCGGTCCCTCTAGCTTCCCCAAGTTATCTTCTAACCATAAAACCCCTGTGTGAACCCTGCCTGAGGATCACTCCATTTCAATGATGCCTTGAAAATCCTTTCTGAACCTCTCCCTGGTTGCTGAAATTTGAGAAAATGTTTTCTCCTCTCCTGTTCACAAGTTTGAACAATTGCTCATGAAGCATGCCCCGATTTTTTTGTTCCTTGTGACAATGTATAATGTGAACAATCAGCTACCCTTTCAGTCAAACCTAGAGACAAGAAATCTCCTGATATCAATGTCTTTAACCTGTGGTCTTCAGATCTCCTGCTGCCTTGCTGTCTTAGTCCATTTTGTGCTGGTAAAACAAGACTGAAGCTGGATACTATTTAAAGAAGAGATTTATCCAGCTCATTTCTGGAGGTTTAAGTGCATGGTGCTGGTGTCTACTTGGCTCTGGTAAGAGCCTCATTCAGATGATAAAGTGTATGTGACAAGGAAAGACCACAGATGACACAGCAAACAAGACAGTGAGCCAAGACAGCTGGGCTCACTTTATAACAATGCATTCACCTGGGAACAAAATTAGTCCTGGAGGAACTACGTCAATCCTTTCTGAGGGTCGTGTCACAAGACCTAATTACCGCACTGATTACTAAGCTTCCGGCACATGAACCTTCAGAGGTCATAGTCAAATCATATCCAAACTACAGGACCGGCAACAGAATCAAATGTAGTTTTGATAAAAATGAAGTCTTCAAATTGCTGAGGCAACTCTTTAACAGTGTGGCTTGGGGGTCTACCTTGTTAGCAAATTATCTGGGTGATTCTTTGCACACTACAGTTTGAGACCAGTAGCTAAGGTCTAGCATAGGTTACTTACTCCAGGGAAGCTCCTACTTCCCCAAAAGCTAAGCTTTGGGCCCCAGGTTGTTTTCTCATCAAGGCTGTTCTGAGTTGGCCATGGTTTAGCTGATTTACAAATTTATAATATTCACAAAATGCTGTTTTAAAATTACACATAAAGTCTCTTCCCAAGTAAACACTGATGCACCATTGAACCACATTGGTTCCGCCACCTGGTGGTCACCTTTCAGAATGGCACATTTTCGTTAGAGGAAAAGATGGGCGAATTTTTTAAAACTAAGGGAATTAAAAAAAAAAAAAAAAAAAAAAAAAGGTTCCCGAGTATCTTAAGAGATTGACAATAACAGCCTTTCGTTTTTTGTCTTGTGTGCTCTGAATGTTTACATCAGCAGAGAATTTTAACATGCAGCTATGGAGTGCACTTTCACTTTCAAACAGGAATGATTTCAATTAAATGACCTAACCCAGCAAACTTTTTCTTCAAAAGACTAGATTGTAAATATTTTAGGCTTTGTGGGCCATATGGTCTCTGTTGCAATTACCCAAATTTGCTGCTGTAGGATGAATGATATGAACATATGGTGTGTCCCAATAAATTTTGTTTGTAGATATAGAAACTTGAATTTCATGTATTTCACATGTCACAAAATATTATTCATATTTATTTTAACGATTTAAAATGAAAAAACCCTTCCTAGCTTACACGCCTTGCAAAAGTGGGCAACAGATGGAAGGTCAGTTATGGTCCTCAGTTTGTTGAACCCTAGTCCAGTCTACATAAGCTACCCTCTTCATTATCTTCCTTCAGGATGGTTATGGAGGATATACACTGCATTTGCACTGGCTATATATTGTTTGCATCTCTGTGTACTGAAGAAAGGTAAGGCTGGAAAACATGTACCATCTGATCTAGGAACTTTGAGTCCTATAGAGCCCTGCAAAGACGATAAGAAAGCAAGTAATAGGCTGAGGAAAGGAACTCTATAGAGGACAGTTTGTTCTAAAAATGAACTCACACACAAAATTCACAAAGCATGTGAGGAAATCAAACTCCATGAACAATTACAAAGAACTAGAAATAATAGAAGAATCTGACTTGATCAGTAAAGTGAAGTAAAATAAAATGATTTAAGCAGTAGGATATACAGAGTTATACAGAGATTTTTGAGTTCAGAGAAGAATGTAAAGAAAAGATGAAACTATAATACAGAAGGGCAAAGATATAGAAATTGCTAAACAAAAGTTAAGAAACAAGACATAAAACGGTAAGCTCCAATAAACAACAGTAAATACAGCCGGAAGGATAGAGATAATTAAAAAGATAATGGTGGAGATATGTCCAGGAAATATTCTTCTAGGAATGCGTAAACTGAATTTTAGTACAATGCAGTGCTTGAGATAGTGAACTCTGGAATCAGGCAGGCTTTGGTTGGATAATGGTTTTATCACTGGTACCTGCGATCTTGGCCAATGACTGAAGTTTTGGTTTTCTCATCTTTCAATCTATCTTCAACAAGGAGACTGTGGCAACTAATGCAGGAGAGACATGAGTTTGGGCCAAATTGAAACCAGTAAAATCCTTTATTCATTATTGAGCATCAGAGGAACTACAGTATTAATGGCTTTGGCAGGCTTAGGCCACAATTCCTGGGCTTACTTCTTTTAACCTCTTACAGTTAAGACCTGGGCAGCATACTTCCTTTATTCTGTGCTTTAAAAATTATTTAGCAGAGGCTCTATGACTAGCCAGCACTTTCCAATTCCTCTCCTCTGTACTCTGACTATACTCTTCCTGTATGACCCACCTTCTCCGATGACAGTGTACTTACATGTTGCATTAGTCAAGGGTATAATTTGGGATAACAGAGCACTGATTTAGTCTATGTTTTGGGGGTCCACTGAAATAAGGTGCACTCTAACAGTAAGGGTATTAGCTTTCTATGGATATTGTATCAAATTGTAACAAACTCATTGGCTTAACACAACACAAAATATTTATCTCACAACTGTAGAGGTCAGAAGACCAAAATGGTTCCGAAGGGCTATATTCCTTCTGGAAGCTATAAGGGAAAGTTTATTTCCTTGCCTTTTTCAGACTCTAGAGGCTGAGTTCCTTGTTTGGTGGCACAGCCTACTTCCCTCATATCTTTCTCTGCTTCTGACCTTCTTGCCTCCATCTTATAAAAAACTTTATAATTACGCTGGATCTATCCAGATAATCCAGAACAATGACCTCAACACCCTTAAGTTAATCACATCTGCAAAGTCCTTTTTACCCAATTAGGCAAATCCTTAGGAGCCATTTTCCCCTTCAAAGTCAGAATTTAACACAGGGAAGATATTTGGTGATCCGGACCAAATTTAACTTGGTCTGAGGTTGCATAACATTAGTGATACCGGTGTAGAGTCCTGATATTTTTCTCCATAGAACATATGCAACTTCAAAAACATTTATAAGGGATAGTGCCAATAGCATATTTTAAAAGGATTACTGTATGTAAAGAACGATGTATAAAATAAATATGTAATCTTCCGTATTGAACTACTTCAAATCAGTCATTCTCTTTCCTTTATTCTTGTGTTTTCTCTATATTCTTCTATATTTCCTTTGGCTAGTTGACTCTACATCATGAATCAGTTGCTCACATATAGAAAGTTAGTTTTGTCTTGACATACTAAAGCATGATGCTTTACACTGATGGTAAGGTATGGCCAAAATGTAACATGATAGACTGAACAGCTTTTATTTGTGATGTTTCCATTGCATCAAAAGTACTCATGATCTTCTTGAGTGTTTTGAAGTATATGGGAAAAAATAGAGTTTTCATAGTGAGTGAATGAAAATCGCCCAATGAATTTCTTAACACATCACCAGTGTTTAAAAGGTCAGAGAGGAACTGTCTTTACATCTAATATACTTCAATTGCTCATTCTATCATTTTGAGAGAACTACATAAAATATTTGCAAGACAGATGAGCACCTCCCTGGATTCTTGGCTGCTTAGTACAAGTGGCTGGCATAAACTCACACTGAGCATCTACTTCCTTTGGGAATCATTTTAGTCTATTAAATATGTTTAAGATGCCCTCTTCTTTGTGTACAGAGATGTTTTTACCAATCTGTCTTCAAGGGGTCAGTTTAGGAAAGATGGTGACACTGATTCATCATTGTCTTCTGGCACTTTCCCTTAATTTGTGAACTAAATTATAAATTTTTCAATGATGAGCTAAGATCCCCAGGTAAGGAAAGAAGGGAAATGTATCTGGCTCTAACATTAACATAATTGTCCCTTAAATTCACTAATGCTATAACAAACTGTAAAATAAAGTAAGAATACAGGAATGAAAATAATGCTCAAATACAGCTGTTAAGGTATGCCAAGTTGTATGTGTGTGTGTGTGTGTGTGTGTGTGTTTGTGGGCAAACATTTCATAAGCCAAATCAAAAAATAAATTTTACACCAAACTAAAATGTCTCTACACAGCAAATCAATCAACAGAGTGAAAAGACAAATTATTACATAATGGGAGAAAATGTTTGCAAAACATATATCTGATAAAGGGTTAGTACTCAAAATATATAAGTAATTAAAACAATTCAACAGCACAAAAACAAATAACATGATTAAAACATGGGCAAACGACTTGAAGAGCCATCCCTTGAAGGAAGACATCCTAATGGCCAACTGGTATATAAAAATATTCAACACCAGTAAACATCACAGAAACTGAAACAACAATGAAATACCACCTCTTACCTGTTAGGGTGGGTATTATCAAAAAGATGAAAGGTAAGTGCAGAGGGAATGTGAAAAAAGAGAACCTTTCTACACTGTTGGTAGAAATGTAAATTGGTACAACCATTGTAGAAAACAGTATGAGGGCTGGGGATTTAGTTCAATGATTCCACCACCTGTCTCACAAGCACAAGGTCCTGAGTTCGATCCCCGGTACCAAAAAGAAAAAAGAAAAGAAAAGAAAAGAAAACAGTATGAAACCTCCTAAAAATTAAAATAGAACTATCATATGATCTAGTAATTCTGCTACTAGGTATATATCCAAAGGAAATTGAATCAGTATTTTAATGAGACACTATACTCTCATGTTCATTGCAGCATTAGTCACAACAGTTGGGATATGAGATTAAATAAAGTGTCTATCAACTGATCAATACATAAAGAAAATATGGTATATATATACACAACAGAATACCATTCAGCCTTTAAAAGAATGAACTCCTGTCATTTGAAACAATATGGATAAACCTGGAGGACATTATGCTAAGTAAAATAGGCCAAGTACAGAAAGACAAATACTACATGATCGCACTTATATATGGAATCTAAAAGAGTTGAACTCATAGAAATAGCGAGTACAATGTGGAATGATTCAAGATGCTAACTTATTGCAAATAAGTCTGACTTTTGAGGAAGATACAAAGTAAGGAAACTTTCTCTGCTATCTATTCTCATCAAGATTTCTCCTCTCTGTCTTCTCTTTAGGTCCCAAGCTGTGTTCCTTTCTGTTTGATCTTCCAGTAGAGTTTGCTGAATAAGCTGCTTAAGGAGGAAACTTGCAGAGAATATTCATGCCACAATAGGAGGTAAAACTTCTGAAGAAGCAGCCAATAAATGGGAAATGACAGGAGACAGGTTTAATAGGAGGAACTGGGATCTTCTGCAGAACCCCTGAATCCACACCAAGTACTTCATCCAAGCGCCAAGCCCTTCCTCTGGTCCTAAAGGCCAGTCATTGAAAGCTGGAATTACTTTCTTTTGTGACTTATATATCAGAAAGTAATAGAAAATAAACATTTCATACAATTTTTAAAAGTTTAGCTGGGTGTGGTGGCACACACCTGTAATCCCAGAATTTAGGGAGCCTGAAGCAAGATAGCAAGTTCAAACCCAGCCTAGGCAATTTAGCAATTAGGCAAGACCACGTCCGGAAATTTTTTAAAAAAGGGGGCTGAGGATGTAGCTCAGTGCAGAGGCCTTGGGTTCAATCCCCAGTACCACAAACAAATTTGAATTTTCTTCTTTATTCTAACTACCTTCCTCATTCTCTTATTGAATCAGCTTTTTTCTCTGAAAGAAAATGATCTATAAAACTAGCTGGTACGTGCAGAGTCAAACATCTGTGTGCCAGATTGGAACCAATGTTTTTCTTTTTTAATAGATCCTGTTCTGTAGCAAACAGCAGACTGGTCCATTTGAAGTGAATTGAACAGAAGATCCATGAGGAAGGAGGAGGGGATGAATCAGGCACTAAAATTCTAGCAGAGGTTAAATGTTTTTGTTCTCTGTTCTCCCCTGTTATCTCCTTCCCCTCAAATTTCTCTGCTTTTCTCTTTTGCCCTTCTCCTCCTTACTCCTATTTTTAGCTTTGGGGATCACATTATAGTTTAGTGATAATAAATATTTTAGTCCATTAATTATGGTTATTTTTCAAATTTTTTCCAGAAAATTCTTAACCTTATGCATCTTCCCCTCCTGTGCTCACTTCAGGTTATGATGGTTTAGACCAGTCAAATTAATACGTTGCTCTTAGATTGTTACAGTACTGTCATATAAAGATCATAGCATGTCAAGCTTAATGCTCATGTATGACTGAGCCATGGTTCCAATCACCATTTCTGGTATTGCCCATACTTGTGTACCAACATATGTCACAGTCACAATTGCAACATCCACATTTCCTCCTCTGTTCCTTGAAAGTAACCCCATCTTATATCTATTTTCCATTCTGTTTCATTCTCAACTTTTTGTTTTGTTCTCTAGCCAATTTCTCTTTTTTCCCAGGGTTTCATCAAGAATCCCTGCTGTCTTGGGTTTAAGCAGCCCATTATATGGAACAATATCAAAGGCTTTCTGAAAATTGAGATTATCCACGTTGCACGCATTACCATTTTCCAATATGTCTGTAAGTTGCTCCAAAGTATACAAAAGAGCCCAGTGAAGTTAGATAGATAACATCTTTCTACATAAAACTTTCTTGTTCTTTATTTCATGAAGCCAAAACACTCATCTGAAAGGGAGAAAGATACTTGTTGAGTATGTTTTGAATGCCTTCCAAATATTTGGGTGTTTGGCATCTGTTGACAGCCATCTGGAAGGCTAATAAAATTGTTCTTCTGGATACTATGGTAATGTGGAGCCAGAGCTTCTGTATCTTCTTGGAAAATTGTTGATTGTGGCTGGTTCAGAGTTAACTAACAACATATGCATAGTATCTATTTGACCTATTTGATCTTCATGAGCTTCACATAAAACATTTTAGATATACTTCTACAGATAAGAAAAATGGGTCTTAAAGACTGGGGTCACAAAATAAGTGGCAGACTCAACTTTGAACTTGTCACTCTTGACTCCTACTCCAGTTTCTCTCCTTTACAACAAAATGTGCTCTGTGGATGACCAACTTTGACATTCACATTTTTCTTGGTAATGCGGAATCCTGAGTCCCACCCAAGATCTACTGAATAAGAATCTGCATTTCAACAAGAGCCTGGATGATCTCTCTGTACAGTGAATTGAGAAGTACTGCTGTTAAGCTCCATAAATATGGAAAGATCATTTTTAATTGCCCAACTGGTCACTTTTCTATATCCCTTTGTAATACTAGATACCCTAGAAGCTCAGCCTCTTCTTGTTTCCTCTGCTTAGCTTACTCTACTGTGGCGCTCTTAAATCTGCCTGTGGTATTTTTATGGCATTCTTCTTCATATTCTAGGCCAGAAGGAGCAATAAGTTGCAACTCCCTTGACAACACCAATCAAGCTACAACGGTTTCCTAGAGTTTCTGATGAGAAAGAATTGTGAGGCTCTAGCTGGTCTAAGGTGGTAAGAGTTTGATGTTCACCATGGGTTGGGAAGAAGGGCAAATCATATATGCCTTGGATTCACCATTACTTTTTTGAGACAGGTTCTTGTTATATTATCCAGACTGGTCTTAAACTCATAGCTGAAGGGATCTTCCTGCCTTAGCCTCCCAAGTGCTGGGACTATGGGTGTCCACCACCATATCCAGCTGAAGTTATGATTCTTGTTCCAGACATTATTTTCCTACTTCTATCAATGCTAATGTACTACCTCACTGCTCCAACACCATCCTAAGTAACTGCACAGAAAATCTGATAAGCCAATTCTGGTTAGTGGTTGATCACTAATGATGAATTATTTATAACTCTCAAGTAACTGTGTGCCATTTATACAAGGACTTTTCATTCTTTGAAACAAAAGCAAAATGAATGGCAGAATTTTGACTCACTGGACCTTTTCCCATTTTTAAATTATATTCTATTTAGGAGTTGGGGATGTAGCCCAGCAGTGAGGTGCCTGCCTAGCAAGCGTGAGGCCCTCAATTCGATTCCTGGTACCAAAAACATTCTATTCTATTTTGAAACAGGATCAATATGATAGTGTACACTTCAGCTTCTCTATCTTCTCATAAATTATCTTCTTTCTTCTTATAAACTGACAAGGAAGCAGTCCTTGTGAGAGGATATAATGGACCATTTCATATCCATCAACACCACTAAGGAGAAAGAAGTGACAAAGGGGATTAGAAGGCAGTTTTATGGGACAACTGCTCCAGTTATAAAAATTGGCCCAGCTGAGAGCAGTATAGCAACCCAGACGAGTCATGAAGAGTATTGGCAAGTCACATGAGGCTAAGTGATTGCAATTACAGATTACATTAGTCTAAAGTGCTACCATATACAAAGTACTTTCTCCTTTTCTGTACTGATTGATCCTCTGAGTTCTTTTGCTGAACTTTACTTGTAGATGATTTTCCTCTATATTTTTTGTGCATTTCTTTTTAACTAGGGATTGGGTCAGGATAACTGAATGTGATTCTTTAATGGGGAATTTTTATGAAACAAAATAATTTCTTCAGAATCCAGATTCCATTCTAAGAAGGGAATGGATAAACAGTATGTAAAAAGCAATAGACAAACAGGAGCCACAATGACTATTAAAGATCAAGTAGTTGAAGGGCGCACAGGTAATGGGGGAAAAAAATAAGAACCAAGATACATCATGTACAGGTACAAGCACCCAATGATAAATGTATACGTATTGTATACCTAAAATGTACCAATAAAAGAATTTAAGAAAAAAAAAGATCAAGTAGGACTTACACATCCACCATGCTTTGAACCCATCCTCCAAAATTCATGTGTTAGAAATGTAATCTTCAACACAATAGTGTTGAGAGGTGGGACTTTTAAGAGATGATTAGGTCATGGGAGCACTGCCCTCATGAATGGATCAAGGCAATTATCTCAGAAGTGGGCTAGTTATAAAAAATAAAATTTTGACTTCCTCTTCCTTCTCCTCTTCTTGTGCTCTCTCTTTTTGATGATGCCTTTCAACATACTATGGCATAGCAAGAAGCCCCTGCCAGATAGATGCTTCCCCTCAGTCTTGGACTTCCTGGCCTCTTAGACTATGTGTCAATTAAATTTCTATTTTTCAGAATTTTCCTAGTCTGTGGTATTCTCTTATAGCACCAGAAAATGGGCTAAGACATGATTTCTCCCCACCAGGAATATATGAGAATTGAGTAGGCAGCAACACAATTATGCCATCTGTTCACCTGCCTATCCAATCTTTCCAGTTGTTCATGTGGGGCATGCACAACAACAAAGAACCCTGACACCAGGAGAACAAAGATGAGTCACACAGAGCATCTTCCTTCCAGAAATTCATGTCCTGCACTCACTCAGCTTCAGATTCTTCTTCTTTCATCATCTGCATGTCACATGTTTTTCTTCCCCTTGCTAATCCACATCCAGGCTGATCATGAAAGTCCATGTAAAGGCATTTGCTTCCTTTTATCTTGTTTGATTCATGAATGGCAGAGTTCTGTCTCTTGGATTTTATTTTATCAATATTCAGCCTCAAAAGTACAGACACATTCTTTGCAAATTAATTTGTAGTTGCATGATGACTATATGAATGTGTTCTCATTTCTTTTTCTTCCCCATCCTCCAAGTTAAACAGAGTTACAGTTTTCCAATGCCTTAGGTTTCCTTACCTTTGGGCATGCCTTGCTGCCCTTTTTCCCTTTGCCTCTTTCATTTTCTCTATTTTTCAGAAATATGACAGTACTAGAACTTCTCTGGTGTTTCCAGAAAGATGCTTCTGTGTGTCAAAAGATGCTAAGAGTCTAAAAGATAAAGAAGGTAACATCACAAGATGGGACCCAAGGGCCATGTTTCTGTGGTAGGTTCATTTCTTTCATGTCTTTCAATAATGTTCCAATGCTCCAGCCACTTGAAATGAGGTAGTTTTAAGGTGATAGGAGGGAGTTTACTTGTGAATAGGGTGTGCTTTTTTAATATAAAATTTATATAATTATATCTCATTGAGATGGGCTTGGTTATTGTATTGTCTGGACTCACAATTCCAGCAGTTATAACAAGGTCAGTAAATTCATCAAACTACTCAGACAAGATTGTTGATGCTTTCTCTGTGTTTTTCATGTATTCTGCTATAATACACTTCCCAAAACTTAGTCACTTAAAACGAGACAAATTTATTCTGTTATATTTCTCAAGATCAAAAGTCTTAAATGATGTGCTTGCTTCAGCAGCACATATACAAAAGTCTGAAATGTAACATATTCCATCTTCAAATTCATTCCTCACTCCAACCCCAGCTTCTGCCATTTCATCTCCTTCTTCTTTAACCCTCTTGCTTCATTCCTACGATGCTTATGGTTGTATATGACCCATAAATTTCAGTATGCCCAAGTCTGGAGGCCAAGAGAAGGATCTCAGTGGACACTTGAGAGTAATGAAGATTGGAAAATCAATGCAAGCCATGTTGGATGATGGGACACTGCCTAGAGCAACTGTTCTTAATCTTTTTTGAAAGTGTAATGGACCTTACAGTCCGTGTCAGAAAAATGCAAATCTGTACACATCTTGATGTGCAGTTTCAGGGGTTTAAGCATTCTCTAAGCATTCATGGATGCCAATTTAAGAATTTATGATATAGGCGGGGGATTTAGCTCAATGGTTCATGACTTGCCTAGCATGTATGAGGTTATGGGTTCCATACCCAGCACCACAAAAAAACAATGTCTAGTCATCTAATTCAGTCAGACCTTACTTTATACCTCTAACTAAAACACATTTCAATGGATCAAGGATTGGAGCATTATAAAAGAAAACACAGAAAAATATTTAAACCATCTTAAGGTAATAAGGGCTTTTGTGTATGTGCATGTATATATGTATGTGTGTGTTTGTGTTCTGCATGGAATAAAAACAAACAAAATGAGAAAAAATTTGCAACTCATAAAGAGAAGGCAAATTTTCTTAATATTAAACACATTCTTAAATTGGTAGGAAAAAGATCAATAGATTAACTCAATAATGCAAAGAGTGAATTCACAGAAATTTATATAATCGCTAATATATGAAAACATGTTCAGTTTCCTAAGAGAAATGTCATTTTCAGATATTAATTTGAAAAACATTCAAGACAATTGGGAAGTCTTGGTGAAAGTAGAGTAAAAAGTCAGTCTCTCTCTCTCTCTCTCTCCCTCTCTCTTTCTCGCTCCTGCAAATTCCTTGTCTCTCTCCTGCTTTCTACTATAATTTTATACCATGGTGTGTAAGTAGTGGTTATTTTTTATTTTTAGGTTACAGCATATAAAATTTCAATTATGACTAATTTTAAAATAACTAAAATCACCCAGACAGAGATTCTGTAACTGATGGACTTAGTTCTGTTACAGGAAGAAGACGAAGGTTTTACTTACATAAGGTACAACGGTATTACATAAGTTGTAACCATGTTGTTGTAGTTTAAGGACAGTTATAAGACCGGATATTTATGCTAAATGACCTAAGGGCAGAGTGCTGCTCAATCAGTCTTTGGTATTCACTTCCACTCTTGTCTGCTTTGTTTAGGTTCTGCCATGAGTTGCTTGTATAAACAGGAGAATGAGTCCAAACTGAAAAGTATCCAGGCAAGAAATGAGACAAGGGCTATCTCGCTGATATTATGCAGGCTGCATACAAAGTCAAACAGGTAGATGTGAGTATGTGGGGCAGTTTGCTTCCATATTCCAGAGTCTACTCACCAGCTTAATGGGTATGAGATATCAGTATCACTTGAGACCATGGCAACTGCAGCTTCTGGATTTCTGCATGTTGGTTATGGTTGTGTA
This sequence comes from Heterocephalus glaber, assembly GCF_053883595.1. Classification (NCBI taxonomy): domain Eukaryota; kingdom Metazoa; phylum Chordata; class Mammalia; order Rodentia; family Bathyergidae; genus Heterocephalus; species Heterocephalus glaber. The sequence goes on along the minus strand of NW_028258369.1, from coordinate 19,061,197 downwards.
ACTTTGATATCAGCAATCCAGTGGCATCCCCATGATTTCCACTCCTTCATCACTTTGAATGGCTTAATTTCAATATTTTTTTAATTTTTAAAATTTTTATTTAATTAGTAGATGTTTGTAGTACATAATGATTACATTCATCTTGGAGAGTTGCACATAACATCTCAATTCTTTTTACTTCCCCTTCCTCTCTCCCCCTCATTCCACCTAATTCTCATTATTATACCTCTTTATGCCAGAAATCAAGTGAATTTCTACTTTCTGCATTAAACTTTGATTAGTCCAAGAGGGTTGGTTAAATATACTATGGTACATCCAGTTGTAGGCATGCTTTACATCCACATACACACTAAAGATTCGATTTGATATGTATGTATATGGAACAAACTACATGATATATTAAACAATAAAAGCAAGATAATATATGCATATAGTACTATACAGTGCTATGTGTATGTCTGTATATAGAATATATCTGTAATGATACATAATAAGCACATAACAAAGATTCCCCTTAAAAGAGAAATTGGGTAGCTGAGAATAGAATGTAAAAGGGACTTTTCACTTGATATCTGCTATACTTTGGAATTTTTACCAACTGAGCATATTGTATTAACAAAAAAAAATTATGGGGGAAATTAAAAAGAATTTCTGATGTAGGGTGAGATGAAAAAAGGCCTGAAAGAAAACTCTAAGGACTATGAATATATAAAGAAAAGAGTCATACAAAAAACCCCTCAAAACAAACAAACAAAGCAACTGAGAAAGAGTCCCCTGAGAGCTTGGAAGAACAGGAAAGAACTGGGAAGCAGAATCCAAGAGAGTAAAGTGTTTCAGAAGGCAAGAGTCCTCCATGAGCAGATGCTATGAGGAGGCACAAAGAATAAGACTGAAAACTCAGTTTCACTTGGTTTAGCACCGAGGTCACCAGAGGTGTTTGGGAAAGGAGCTTAATGGAATACATGCAGCACCCCTCTAAAAACTACAAGTTTATTGAACTAAAAGGGGGGACTGCATATACTTTACTTAAAAGTTCAAGTTGTTTGCTTACATGCTAAGTGTCAGTTCAGATGGACTTAATTCAAATTAATGTGAAGATTCCCACATACTGATGGAAAATCTTAATAAGCTGTTGTGATGAGAAAACCTCTTTCTTGCTAAATGAAATAAGTCACTAAGTGAAACTTAGGGCACACCCGCTAACATAACTCCTAGGAAATGGTATAGTTTTCCAGCAGAATCTGGATTTTTTTTTCTTCAATGTATATAGTAAGAGGGGAATGAGATTATCAATATTTTAACAGGTTGATGAGTGCTAGTTGGAGGGTGACATGCACCGTCACCTTCAATTAATGTGAAAAAGGAGAGTCAAAGGATTAACAAGCTCTCAAGGCTAAAGGAAATGTCAAGAGGAGGACAATGATTTCGTGGGCTTCAGATTTACTTCATTTTAATTTTTCTCACTAAATCAATGAGAAAGCCCACCATATTTATCTTCTACAATACTGTAATTTTCTAAATGACTCAGAGTAACTTATCAGTCACATGTTTTGCTCCCTAGGAATTAAAATTTGGTATAAACGACATTGATATGGATATAATTTGTTGTAGACAATATAAAACAAATTATTATACAAGTTCAAGACATATATTTCATTTCATAAGCTTTATCTTATGAAATAACATTAGTCAGAATATGCATTTTTGCTGTTTTCATATTTCTTTTAGGATATCTATTGCTCTCAAGTCTGTAAAAGCTGTATCTGCAAATAAACTCATTTAAAAATTGCCTCAAAAATGCTATTAAGCTAATAAAAGTGAGGTAATATTTAGGTCTACTTGAAGTGACACAGTTTAAACAGTGAGGAAAGAATGCCTAGCTTGTTCTAACTGCTACTTTACAACATTAGTTTATTATAATCCTAAAATTTGTTTTTTAAACATTGTTGGATGAAAATTTTTAAAGATTTCCAGGACCCAGGGATTTAGCTCAGTGGTTCTGGCACCTGCTTTGCAAGTGCAAGGTCCCAAGTTCAATCCCCAGTACCAAAAACAAAAAAGATTTCCATAAAAGGGAAGTTTGATAGCACAGATCTTTCTGGTTAGAGACACTGTTGTAAAAGGGAACCTAGTAGGTTTCTGTTTATAAAATTACTACAGTATTATTTCTATTATTTTCCTTTGGGATATAAACAAGTAAAATGGCAGATAAGATTCAATACAGGAAACTACAGTTACCACATTAGAATTATTTCTTTTAATTAATTTTATTGGTACATTTTAGGTATACAGTATAATGATATTCATCATTGGAAATTTGTACCTTTATGTAATCTATCTTGGTTCTTATTTTTTTCCCATTCCCCTGCCCTCACTTCAACCCCTCCACCCCTCCCTATTTACAAAGACTTTGTTTCCATTTTTTCCTTTTCTCATATTAATTCCATTCCCTTCTTTCCTTTCCCCTACCCCTCCCACTTCCTTCCCCTTTGCCCCTTTTCTTACTATTTCATATTATCTATTATACCTTTTAGTCCTCATTTACACTTTCAGTTTCTCACACTAGAGAAACTATTTGGTATTTACACATGTGTGTCCTATTTATTTCACCTAAGAGTATGGCCTCAATGTGCATCCATTTAGCTATAAATGTCTCTAATTTCTCATTTTTTATGGCTGAGTAGTACTCCATTTTCTTTTTTAAAAAACAAATTTTCTTGATCCAGTCTCCAGTTGACGGGCATTTGGGCTGTTTCCAAGTTTTAGCTATTACAAACTGTGCTGCTATGAACATGGGTGCACATGTATCGCTGTGGTATGATTCTTTTAATTCTTTTGGGAAGATACCCCAGCAGGGGAATAGCTGGGTCAAATGGGACCTCTAATCCTAGTTCTTTGGGGTATCTCCATACTGATTTCCACAGTGGTTGCACCAGTCGACACTCTCACCAGCAGTGGAGCAGAGTTCCTCTTTCCCCACAGCCCCGCCAGCATTTGTTATTGGTTGATTTCATGATAGCAGCCATTCTTTCTGGAGTGAGGTGGAATCTCAGTGTTGTTTTCCTTTGCATCTCTCGAATGACCAGTGATGTTGAACATTTTTTCATATGTTCATTTGTTGCTTCTACCTCTTTGTGTGAGAAATGTCTGTTCATTTAAGATGCCCATTTTTTGATTGGGTCTTTAAATTAGGGAGGTCTGGGTTTTTTTTAAGTTCTTTATATATTCTAGATAGTAGACTTTTGTCTGAGGAAGAGCTGGTGAAAATTTTTACCACATTGTGGGTTGTCTCTTCACACTGTTGGTGGTTTCTCTTGCTGTGCAGAAGCTTTTTAATAAGAAGACACCCCACTTGTTGATCCTTTGTGCTAGTTCATGGGCAACTGAGGTTTTGTCCATAAAATCTTTTCCTATGCCAATGTCTTCAAGAATTCTATCTAACCTCTCTTCCAGACAGTTTAGTGTTTCTGTTTTAATATTTATCCCTTTAATTCATTTTGATTTTAGCTTAGTGCATGGTGAGAGATACAGGTCTACTTTTAATCTTTGGCAAGTTGAAACCCAATTTTTCCAGCAACAGTTATTAAAGAGGCTATCTTTCCTCCAGCAAGGGTGTTTGGCCCCTTTGTCAAAGAAGTGGTGTCTGAGGGTGTCTGGAGTTGTTTCTGCATCTTCTAATCTGTTCCACTGATCCTCAGGTCTGTGTCTTTGCCAGTACACTGCTGTTTTTATCACAGTACCTTTGTAGTATAGTTGCAAGTTGGGGATTGTGATACCCCCTACCCTGTCTTTATTGCCTAGAATTGCTTTTGCTATTCTAGGTTTCTTCTTGTGCCAAATGAATTTTTGTATTGTTTTCTCAAGGTTCATGAGTATGCTGCTGGAAGTTCAATTGGGATTGCATTGAATCTATATAGCAGTTTTGGAAGTATGGCCATTTTCACTATGTTGATTCTTCCTACCCAGGAGCAAGGGATGTCTTTCCATTTTCTATCATCTTGGATCTGTTTTTTCAGAATGCTGTAGTTTTGATAGTACAGGTCTATGATTTCTTTCATTAGATTGATTCCTAGGTATTTCAATTGTTTGGGTGCTATTGTGAAAGGAATTGTTTGCCCCATTTCTCTTTCATTGAGTCTGTTGTTCGTGTAGAGGAAAGCTATTGATTTTGGTGTGTTCACCTTGTATCCAGCTACTTTACTGAATTTGGTTATTAAGTCTAGAAGACTTTTGGTGGAGTTCTTGGGGTCTTCTATATAGAGTATCATGCCATCTGCAAATAGTGACAATTTAACTTCTTCATTTCCTGTCTTTATTCCTTTTATTCCTTTCTCTCGTCTAATTGATATGGCTAATGTTTCCAAAACTATAATGAACAGGTGTGGTGATAGTGGACATCCTTGTCTTGTTTCTGATTTTAGTGTGAAGGATTTCAGTTTCTGACTATTCAGTATGATATTGGCTGCTGGTTTTTCATAGACAGCATTTATCAGATTGGGTTAGAGACCGTCTATTTCAATTTTTTGTAGGGTTTTTTATCATGAATGCATGTTAGATTTTGCCGAATGCTTTTTCTGCATCTATTGAGATAATATGGTTTTGGTCCTTGGCTCTATTAATATAGTGTATTACATTTATTGATTTGTGTATATTGAACCATCTCTGCATCCCTGGGATGAATTGCACTTGGTCAGGGTATATAATGTTCTTGATGATCTTCTGCAGTGTATTTGCCATTATCTTATTAGGGATTTTTGCATCTATGTTCATTAGTGAGATTAGCCTATAGTTCTGTTTTGCTGTTGTGTCTTCCTCTGCTTTGGGGATCAAGGTGATGCTTGCTTCCAGGAATGAATTCAGGAGTATTGCTTCCCTTTCAGTTTCAATGAAGAGGGCCAGGGATTTAGCTCAGTGGTTTCGCTGCCTGCTGCGCAAGTGCAAGGATCCGAGTTTGATCCCTGGTACCAAAAAAAACCCAAACAATTTCAATGAAGAGTTTAAACAGTAGTGGCAATAGTTCCTCTCTAAATGTGTTGTGGAATTCAGCAGGGAAGCCATCAGGACCTGGGCTTTTCTTTGTTGGTAAAGTTTTAATTACATTTTCCATTTCACTGATTGTAACTGGGGTGTTTAGACTTTTTATATCTTCTTCACTCAACTTTGGTAATTTATATGTATCTAGGAATCTGTCCATTTCTTCTGTGTTTTCCACTTTATTAGAGTACAGGTTTTCAAAGTAGGTATTGATGATCCTCTGGATTTCTGCTGGGTCTGTTGTGACTTCACCTTTTTCATTCCTAATTGCATGGAATTGAGCCTTTTCTTTCCTTTTTTTGATAAGGTTCGCTAAGGGTTTATCGATTTTATTTATTCTTTCAAAAAACTAACTCTTTGATTCATTGATTTTTTGAATCATTCTCTTAGTCTACTTTGCATTGATTTCTCCTCTGCTCTTTATAATTTCCTCCCTTGTATGACCTTTGGGTTTGTCTTGCTCTTCTTTTTCTAGAAGCTTAAGGTTCAGCATTAGGTTATTTGAGCTCACTGTTTTCCTAATATGAGTATTGACTGCTATGAATTTTCCTCATAAGACTGCTTTCATTGTGTCCCATAGATTCCGATATGTTGTATTGGCATTGTCATTTAATTGTAGAAACTGTCTGATTTCTTCTTTAATTTCCTGTGTGACCCATTGGTTATTCAGAAGTGTGTTGTTCAATTTCCATGTGTTTATAAAATTCTTGTGGTTTCTTTTGCTATTGATCTCCAATTTCATGGCACTATAGTCTGACAATATACAGGGGATAATTCCAATTCCTTTGCACTTACTTAAACATGTTCTATGTGTGAGTATGTGGTGTATTTTGGAGAACAACCCACGTGCAGCTGAAAAGAATGTGTATTCTCATTTTGTGGGGTGGAACACTAGAAACATCTGTTAAGTTCATTTGTTCAAGAGTTTGATTGAGTTCTAGTATTTCATTACTTAGTTTTTGTCCAGCTGATCTATCTATTTGTGACAGTGGGTATTGAGTTCCCGCACTACTATTGTATTAGTGCATATAGGACTTTTCATGTCCATTAGTATTTGTTTTATATAGTTGGATGCACTAGTGTTTGGTGCATGGAGGTATAATTGATACTATATTTGACCCCTCACCCCTTCTTCTTTGGTACTGTTCTCCTGTTCTGCTTCCTAATTGCCATGAATTAAGCGTCTTGGTCTGCTACACCCTGCCACTGTGAGGTTCCTGCCTTGAAGCCTGCTGACCACACAGTGAATCTCATGAAATTGTGAGTCTTACTAGTACAGAAGATTGGTACCGAGAGTGGGGTCATTATTGTGACTATACCTGACCATGTGGTTTAGAAGCCTTTGGGATTGGTTTGTGACAGGACTTTGGAAAGTTTGGGAATGCAGGATAGAAAAGTCTAGAATGCTATAAGCAAAGCTTGATGGATGATCTTCATCAGTGCTCAGAAGACCAGAATGCTGGTAGGAATTGGACAGTAAAGACCAGACTCAGAATGTTTCAGTTGGGAACAAGGACTTTATTGGCAATTATACAAGAGGCTATGTGTGTTATAATCTAGAAAAATGTCTATATTTTACCCATGTCATGATCCTTTGGTACAGACTGAGATAAAGAGTAGCGGACCAACTGATCTGGCAGAGGAAATTCAAAGGCAGCCCAACATCCAGGCTGTGGAATGGGTATGGCTGATTTCTTTTAGCCGGATTTAAAGTGAGAATTGGGGGCAAAAGCAGAGCAGAAAAAATTTGAAAAACTTACATTTTGGCTGAGAAGGAGATGGGGTTGCTGAAAATATTAGCTCATTAAAAAGAAAGCAAGTACTTTGTGTAGGAATATATAAAGAAAGAGCCTTTAAAGGCATCTCAAAAGTGAGCAAGACCACATTCATCACAGGTGAAGGGTGCAAAACAGTAAACCTCTCATTTGAGAGAAGAGTCTCTGAGACACTTGCTCAAGAAAGGCTTCCTAGGGAATTTGTTTCCCAGAAAATATTTCACTATGTTCAGCCATCCAAGTACTCAGAGGCCACTACAACCATGGGCCAAGGGGGCCCAACTACTCTTCCTGCTGACAGCAGACTCTGGCATTGCCCACACAATCCTGGTACTATGGGCATACAAAATGCAAGAGCTGTGGGGGTAGGAAGACTTCTACCCACATTTTACAGGAAGGAGCTCCTGAGAGGGCAATGGGTGAAGCTGTGAAAATGAGGCCAAAGATACAGTAGAGACTCCAGGAAGTCAGAGATGCCAGGAATGTGGAATGTCTTCCAAGGAAAGCTGTAGGCCATGAGAGGAACCAGCCTAAGAAAGAGACCATGTGGATATCAGCCAGCAAGGCAATAGGGGTGGGGCTGTCCAAACCCTTTAGAACTCATATTTTACCACTGTGTGCCACAGAGGTAGGGTGTGAAGCTATAGGACATAATGCTTGTACTCCTGGGTTTCTGTATTGCTTTGGCCCTATTTTTGCTATTCCACTGTTTCTCCTTTTTGGAATAAGAATTTTTATCCTATATGATTGTACCTTGGAATTATGTAACCTGTCTTTGAGTTTTGTGGAGGTTTCCAGCTAAGAATGCCTTGTGTTTCAGAAAAGACTTTTACCTGGGCCTGGGATTTAGCTCAGTGGTTTCACCACCTGCTGCACAAGCACAAGGACACGAGTTCGATCCCCGGTACCAAAAAAAAAAAAAGAAAGAAAAGACTTGTACTTGAATTTTTGAAAAATGCTGGAACTGTTGATATTTTGGGGAAGGTATCATTGAGTTTTTGTTTGTGTACAAGATAGTTGTATCATGCTAGGCAGAATTATGACCTTATGTTTATCTGGGGATTGAATACTGTTTAAATAGAAGTATTTGAGGTCAAGTTGACAAGAGGTAGAATATGACAGCTAAACTTGATTGTGTCAAATTGATTCACTTGGGAGTCACCTACAGGATTGGTGAAGCACACTTCTGGTATGTCTGGGTAGGTCTTGAAGGTGTGACCTTGGGATCTATATCTGGTCCCTTGCCACTCCCTCTTTGGCACTGTTCCCTATACTGCTTCCTGGCTTCCATGAACTAAGTAATCATCTTTGCTCCCCCATACCCCTCCACCATGATGTTCCTGCCTTAGAGCCAGCCAACCATGGACTGAATCCTGTGAAACTGTAAGCCAAAACTGTTCCTTCTTTAAGTTGTGGGTGTTGGGTATTGTTTTAGTCCCTTTCTTTGTTGCTAGGATACAATATCTGACACCTGCAACTTAAAGGAGGAGTGGTTTCTTTGGCTCACATATTCAGATCATTATTGGCCAGCTCTAAGGCAGGAAAGCATGGTAGAAGGGCCTAGGTGAAGGAAAGCTGCTCATGTCATGGCAGCCAGGAAACAGATAGTGAAGAGATGAGCTGGAGAGGAAAATATGCCCCCTCATGTCATGCCCCAGTGACTCACCACTTCTAACCAGGCCCCACCTTCCAAGAACAAGCCAGCTATATTGTCCCTGTCATTCAATCACCTTCCAAAAGTCCCACCTATGAGCACATGAGGCCCTAAAGGGACATTTAGACATAAACCATAACAGGTACTGTATCCTAGCAACAGGAAAGTTGATGAATACAGACTATGGAATCAAAGGACCTGGGCTGGAATACTGGCTCCACTGCTTGCTACACTGGTGTACCTCTCAGAGTTAAAGAATTGTTTTCAGATGATAATAGCTAATGGTTACAAGACTAGTATACAGGACTTTCTGGGAGCCAAATGTGCTCCCCAATATGTAACCCTACCGTCATCCTATTTCTCTTTCTTGGTGGTAATCACTATTCTGAATTTATTGTTTATTGGTTACATGCATTTTCATGCAAAGGTCATATAGAAGTTAAAGATCCCTTATCAAAAGTGCTTTTGATCAGAAGTGTTTCAGATCTTGGATGTGGGAGACTTTGGAATACATACATAATGAATATGTTGGGGAGAGAACCAAGCCTAACCATGAAACTCATGTACATCTCATATACACTTATGTACACAGCCTCAGGATAATTTTATGCAATATTTTTGGTATATGTGTGTTTTGACTGAGATCTATCACATGAGTTTAGGTGTGGAATTTTTCACTTAAGGCATCACGTAAGCACTCAGAAAGCTTCCAATTTTGGAGTATTTTGGATTTCAGATTTTTAGATTACCAATGCTGAACTTGTATCAAACACATTATGATTATGCATGTTTTTAAAATTATGTTTTACTGAATATTATGATTTTGATACAATAGCTTTCTTATATTTATTATTATAAATGTATTTATTAATATTATATCCCATTGTATGAACATATAATATTTATCTATTCTCCATTTACCATATAATTAGATCATTTAAATAAAATTTTTGCAATAACAAGCAAAACTACGGGCCAGAGATTTAGCTCAGTGGCACCGTGCCTGCCTGGCAAGCATAAGGTCCTGAGTTTGATCCCCGGTACCAAAAAAAAAAAAAAAAAGCAAAACTAGAAAGAACACTGTAATGTTTGACTCCTATTACAAAAAGTTAAGAATTTGTCTAGATATATACCTCAAAATGGAATTGGTGAATAAAGGGTAGGTGCATCTTCAACTACCATATTTGACCAAATTGTTTTCCAAAGCTGTTGCTCCTACTGGAATTCCCACTAGCAATACATAGGAATTCTTATGTCTTGGTATCTTCACCAACACATGGCATTACTTAGCCTTTATATTTCTTGAGGTGAAATTTATTTTATTTTTGGAAAAAAAAATTTCCTTAAACACTAGGAAGATTACACATATGTTTTAATGCTTCCTGTATTATAATTTCTCCCATGTTATTTGCCCATATTTTCCTTTTAGGTCATTAATCTCTTTCTTATTGATTTCTAAGCATTCTCTAAAAATTGCACTCAGACAACTTTTCCCCCTACTCTGGTGAACAAATTCTTTAAGTAAAATTTTAAATTAACAGACAACATACAGAGAGAAACATTCACAGATCATAAGTGCACAGATCAGCAAATTTTCATAAAGGTGGCCAGTGACCAAATAATGGAAACAGTACTTTGTCAGATGCAGAATATCTCCTTTCCCAAGTGTAAAACTTGTCTCAATTACTAATACTATGCATCATTTTTGCCTCTTATTGAACTTAATATAAATGGAATTACCCTTTATGTATTGCTTACTATGTGGGTTTTTTTTTTTTTAGTATTCTTGAGGGATTCATCTACAATGATTATTCTTTCTGATATATTTTATTCCATTTTGTGAATACATTATTATATAGCCAATCGGCAGTTGATAGATGTTTGTTGAGCTGACAATTTAAGGGCTATTCCAAACAATGCTACTATGAACATATCTTTGGTAAACTTACACAGTTCATGCATGTTTGCAAGGCATATATACCCAAGAATACAATAGTTGGGTCACAGAGAACAGTCAGTCCTCTGTATTCTGTGGTTCCAGATTCAAGTAGTCAATTAACTATAGATCAAAATATTTAGAAAAAATGCATCTGTGGTGAACACAGGTAGGTTTTTCTTTTCATTATTTCCTAAACAATACAGTATAACAACTATTTTGATAGCACTTACATTGTATTAGGTGTATATGTATCTAGACATGATTTTAAATTATAGGAGATGATGTGTATTTGTAACATATAAGTATTATGCCATTTTCTATAAGGGACTTGAACATCCAAAAATTTTGTTGTCTTCAGGGTACCCTGGAATCAATCCCCCATGAATACTGAGGGACAATTTGATATTATGTTCAACTTTAGTAAATTCTACAAAACAATTTTCAGAAGTAGTTGTTTCAATATTGGCTCTTACAGTGTTCCAGTTGCCTCCTCAAAACTTGGTTTTATCTGACTTTTCCATTTAAGGAATTCTAGAGGGAATATAATGATATCTTTGCAATTTGGGTTTTCATATTGAAGTTCATCACCTTTTCAAATATCCTTTTCCACAATGTGACTTGCTTTGGTACTATTTATGGTGACTTTTGATGAAGAAAAGTTTTTAGTTTTAACACAGTCCACTACTTTTGTTTTTATGGTTTTTTCTTTTTTTAAAATATTTTGCCACATCCAAGGTCATGAACATTCCTATATTATCCCTTCTGTTTTATTTTTTAAACTTTCACATTTAAGTCTACAACCCATTTGAAATTGATTCTTGCATATAGTTGAGATAGGGAGCAAGAGTTCTTTTCTATATAGACATGCAATCAACTCAACACCATTTATTAAAAGGACTATTTTCATCCTATTGTGCTGAAGCCATGCCCTTCTCATAATTCAAGTGTCATGTGTGGGTTTATTTCTGGACTCTCTTCTATTCAATTTGTCTCTGTCTACCTTTATGTTTAAAAGCATCTTAAATACTATACCTTTATAGCGTTACAATATCTCTTATAAGCTGATCTCTTATAAATCCTCTGTTCCACTTTTTCAAAATGTTCTTAGTTGCTATGGGACATTTTCACTTCCATACATATTTTAGAATCTACTTGTCAATTTTCAAAAAAAAATCTAGGATTGTACTATATCTATAAATCCATTAATCAATTTGGGGAGCACTGGCATCCTAAAATACTGATGAACAAATATTCATAAACATGATTTTCTCATCATTTATTTAGGTCTTTTTTACTTCTAGCAAGCATGGTATGATTTTTCTTTCTTTTCCTTTTTTTAGGGGGGTGGGGCTTAGACAGTGTCTCACTATTCAGTTCAGGCTGGCCTTGAACTCACTACATAGTCCAGACTGGCCTCAAACTCACAGTGATCATCCTGCCTCAGCCTCCCAAGTGTTGGGATTACAGGTCTGAGCCACCATGTCCAGCAAGCATGGTATACTTTTTGCATCTTTTATTAGAATTATTTATTCTAGGTATTTGATATTTTTGTAAGCTATTGTAATGGCATTTTAAATTTCATTTTCTACTTGCCTATCATGATGTACAGAAATACAATTTACTTTATGGAAATCTTACTAGGAATACTTATTAATTAATTATTATATACTTATTAATTAAATGTACCTTACCTACATAGTGTTTGAATTTTTTTTTTTTTTTGATACTGGGGATCGAACTCGGGTCCTTGCGCTTGCATAGCAGGCAGCGAAACCACTGAGCTAAATCCCTGGCTAGTGTTTGAAATTTTGTTAAACAATTGTGGCACTGAGAAGGATAAGATTTCTTTCTTCTTTTTCTATCTGTAGGCCTCTTGTTTCTTTAATTTGTCTTATTGTTCTGGCTAGGACCTTAATACTGAGTGGAACAGAGGCATAGTGGGCACCCTTTTCTCAGTCTCCATTTCATTACTTAACTGCTAAGTGAATATTCCGTAATGACTTTTCATCCTGGATTTTTAACACTGATTACATAGCTACTTTGAGGATCCATCTCTTTTTTATCAAAAGCATAGCTTTAGGATTTAAAAATAAATAACATGTAGTACCTGGTAAATTCTTGGCATATGATTTCTATTTTTAATAGCCATGTAACTTTTACAAGTATCTTTTAAAGGGGCTACATCTATTTTGATGTTTGGGTCTGCCTATTTTATCATATTTTCTTAAATAAAGGAAAATACAACCATATAGATTAAAGATCATTTATCTGCATTTTTAATTTAAACTAAAATGAGATGATGACTTTTGAAGGCTGAAGATCCAGTGATTCTTTGTTTGATTCAACAAACAGGCTCAGGGGTACTGAAGGCTGAACTGGTGATAAATGTTTAATTTAACAAGGATTTTTTGAGAAATGATGATGTACCCAGAACTGTACAAAGTCCTGGATATATGGAGATCACAGGAGTTCCCATTATACAGGGGGAGATCAAGATACAAACAGATGTCCCTATCATACAACATGGTAAGCATCATGACTGCCATATGTACATGGAGATACATAGAGGTTCATCCAGCTCACTGTTTGAGGAGCAGTTGGCATTTGTGAAGACTGCACAAGAGTTAATGCCTACATTGAAGGATAAAAGCTAAATATAAATTACTTGGGTAAAGGGGAATAGAGGTAGAAATATTGCAACATGAATAAATGGCCAAAAGTAAGAAAACAAAACTGTATTCTGAAAGGGTCGCCGAAAAGGAGAGGCACACCAGTGTTCAGGAAAGCCTTTATTGGGGGCAACCTGCCGGGACTGACTCACAAAAGGGAGACCAGCCATCGCATGAGCTGAGCTGGAGGCTTATATGGGGTTTTTGCATGTTGGGGAACACGTAGTCCTTTGATGGGGGTGAGTGATTGCAGTTAGGGCATATAGCAACAAATTCTGGCTGGGAGACAGAGTGACAAGCTCCAGGAAGTCCCTGTCTTGTGGGGACCTTTGGTGGGAGGGAGTGACAACCTCCAGGAGGTGCCTATCTTAAGAGAACATTTGGTGGGATGAAGCGACAAGCTCCAGGAGGTCATTAACTAGGAGGGGTCAAGCCTTAGTTATGTAGAAAGTCCCTGTTGGCCTTGAGGGAGGAGGGCAGGGAGAAGGGGGAGGGAGCTTGTTCTGTGGGGGCTTTGGAATACCTAACATCCCAGCCTTTAATTCGTTCTGGAATTGGGGCGACAGTCTCTTCTTCCGTATCTACTTCCTGCTGACACAGGACGAAGTTTTGGGGGAATGGGGAGTTGGCTGGGAAGTTGATCCGGCATGGGAACTCCTGTAGCGCTTCTGTTGACCCTGTCTCTGTCAATGATGCCATTTTTGGTAGGTGTGGAATTGTCAGAGCGCCAGTTCTTTGGTAGCAGTGACAATTGCCATGGCAGCCAGATCTAGCAGGGAGAGGGGGTGATGAGAGGAGGGTAAAAGGACTTTGGGCAGCAGGACCTCCGTGAGGGCCTGAGGTAGCAAGGGAAGATTTTGGTCTCTCTTGAGAAGTATCGGAGACAAAAGGGGGAAGCAGAATTTTTTGTAGAAGTCAAAGAAAAGTATTATCTGCAAAATCCTTCCAGCACAGTACGCAGGAGGCATGTCCGGTTTAGGGGATTGAGGGAAAGTCGGAAGGTGGCAGAAAAGATAGGCTAAGAATTCGGGGCGGGGCGGGGGGGACCAGAAGTAGTTAAGGAGTCCCTTATGCCAGTGGGTGGGTCTAATGGGTTGGCGATGGCAGTGGCAATACCCAGGGAGGAGAGCTAAATCTCCCCTTCAGTGCCAGGTGGAATTGGGGGAGGAACTTTTATAGGGGACACAGAAGGGGCAGGTCGTTTTTGGGTCCCTGAGGCAGCAGACGAGGTCTTGGACTTTTCCCGGGAGGGATTGTCGTGCAACATGGGAGAAGAATTGGGTCCCCAGGGTTTGGGGGCAGAGGGGCCTTCTGGACATGGGGGAAGCGAAGCAGGTGGAGACAACCAGCAAATAAGGAGGCAAGTATGAAGGGAAATTTCCTCGGGGGAGAAATCTTGGAGGGTTCCCTGATGGAAGTGGTCAGTTACCCACTGTAAGATCCCCTCTATTGACCCGTCCCGGGGGTGAAACCAATGTAAGTCTTGTTGCAGGTGGGAAATAAAGTAAAGGAATCGCGAGTGCAACCAAGCCCGAGTCATGTGTTCCTTATTGTTGGTCAGACAAGTCGGTCCTCAGGCTGGTGAAAAGGCCAGGTCGGGGCTGGTGGGGACTCTTCTATAGTCAGCTAGGAGAAGTTCATGGACCGTCTGGTTGGTAAAAGCCCTGAATCTTTCCTGAAGGAAATTCTGAAAACAGCAAAATAACCATGGGCCGAAAGCCAGGATTAGGCAGAGAGTCACCAGAGGTCCCATAAGTGCTCCCACCCAGGGTCTCCAGCCTGCGGTGGTCCAACTCCACCAGGACTCTGATTCTCGCATCCCATATTTTGATTCCATAACCTTGAGGTGATCTTTGAGCCTATCCATGGACTCTCTGACCACCCCCGACTGGTTGGCATAATAGCAGCATTCCTCCCCTAAGAAGAGGCAGGTTCCTCCATATTTTGTTGTTAAAAGGTCGAGGGCGCGCCTATTCTGCAGAACGACATTGGCCAGGGAATCGATTTGGCCCTGAAAGGTGAGGATTGACCTTCACACCTCGTCGAGGCCCCTTTGGATGTCTTGGCCCAGGGACAGGTACTGCTGTTGTCCCAGTCCTAGGGCTGCCCCACCGAGGGTCAGGCTGCCTGCAATGGTGACCCCTGCTAGGATGGGAAGGGTGATGGGGTCTCTTCGGATCTGGGTTTTAGCCATTTGGAGGGGGCTCTGGTGAGACTCTGGGGGGGGTAGACATTGAGATCTGGGATTAAGATACCCAGGGCACACATGCTCGCTTCAGCAGCACATATATACTAAGATACCCAGGGCACAGAAGGTGTGGGTCTTGGGGGAAAAAACATGATATATCCCTTCTGCACAGACAAAGAAAGTTCCTGTGGGGTCGCTAAGATTCGAAGTTGGGGTCAAGATAGAGGAGCAAAAATCAGGAATGTTTTGAGTGGAGGAGCCCAAGATGTAGGAGCTATTTCCCACAACTAGCCGGGGTTCTGGCAACAGGCAGAGGGCCGGTTTGGAGGTGGAGTTAAGGGTCCTGTTGACTGTCAATCCCAGAGCCTGATAAGAGAGTTGGCTGAGGGGAGCGCAAATCCAGCAGTCAGAGGCCAGTGCGGGGTTTACCTCCAAGAGCACCCTATGGGTGTTATTTATAATTTGGACCATATCAATTCCCATATAGGAGGTTTTGTTATGTCTGATCAGTTCGATCTCTTTAATCTGAGGACTGTCGCCAAGCTTTGGTTGGAGGATGGCCCAGGTCTTTTGGATATAGAGCACCCAATGAGGACCATTTGAAATAGGGGTCAGGAGGCCCTTGGAGGAGGAAAATTGTTTTTTAAACTTGCATTGTTGTACTGAAACAGTTTGACCCTGTAACCGTTTGGGGGCCTATAGATCTGGAATGGTGAATTTTAAAGGATAGCACTGTCCTTGAGGACACGACAGACAATTGGGAGAGGTGACCGATTTGCTCTTTATCTTAGGCGGCTGGGCCAAAGGATCGAGAGCAAACATAAAGACTGATCCACCGACAGGCAAAGAATTCAGATCTCATTGGGAACACCAGCTTTGTTCACGTGACGCTCCCCTACAATCCATGATTCCCAGCCAGCTGTAGTGTTGGCAGGGGCAGGCATCAACAGTAATCGAGAGGGGGCGCCCTTCGGGTTTCCATCTCACCACTTTAATCAGTGTTTTTGGGCCTCAAATCTGTCATCCTTAGGCTTATAGACATATAACTTGAAGGTCCAATGATCGGCAGCCGGAAGGGGTAGGGGACATAGAAGGGAAAAGAGTAGGAGAGGGCGGAAAAAGACTACTCTAAGCAGGATAAAAAGATCAGGAAGCCCTGCGCACCTAGATAACACATGAAAAGACAGCATTTTTCCTTTTTGTTCCAATAGCTAGGTGTAGCCACTGTCAGGTCGATACCAAATATCAAAAGGGCACACAGAATTAATATCCAAATGAATAAGGCAGGGAAAGATATAGTCAATAAAGGGGCACAGTTACTCAGCCTCATGTATGATGACCTATTATGAGCTTTCGGCCTGGGGGCAAGGATGTTCTGTAATCCTGGTCAGCTTGAGCCGGGTAGGTCCTAGAGGAGAACAAGAAAAGGCAGGGGGGGTAGGGGGTGGATCGAGTGGAGGGGGCTTGGTCTTTTTGAGCTTGGAAACGTGGAACTAGGGGACCTTTTCCCAGAGTTTAACCTCTGTGGGAGTGGTCAAAAGGACTTGGAAAGGGCCTGTCCAGTGGGGGAAGAGGTCAGTGGGGTGTAGGGTTTTTAGAAGGACCCAGTCGCCAGGGGTGAGGGAAACCAAGGAAGGAGGGATAGGGAGAGGTTTAGGAAGACAGGAGTCTGCATGTTCTTTTAGGAGACTTCGAACCACGTTCAGAGCAGGCACATAATCGCCCAGAGGGGGAGTTGTGGAGGGGAGATTACCTAGGAGGAATGGCCTACCATACATAAGCTCAAACAGACTGAGAAAGGTGGGGCTGTGAAGAGTAATACTGATGCGAGCAAGAGCAATGGGGAGAAGGGCAGTCCAGGGCTGTTGAAGCTCTAGAGTTAATTTAGTAAGGTGGGCTTTGATGATGCTGTTAGCCTTTTCTAAGCTTCCCGACAATTGGGGCACGTAGTGGATGTGAAGTTTCCAGGAGATACTGAGGCCTTCAGCCACCTGTTGGGTGATTTTTGAAATAAAAGCCAGGCCATTATCTGACTGCAGGGATCTGGGGAGCCCAAAGCAAGGGATGATTTCTGATAGGAGGACTTTGGCCACCTCTGCCATGGTTTCAGAGGTGGTGGGGAAAGCTTCCACCCAGCCTGAGAAGGTGTCTACTATGGTGAGAAGGTATTTGGTCCATTTATGGGATGGCATGTGGGTGAAGTCAATTTGCCAATCCTCCCCTGGGACATGTCCCCTGGCCTGATGAGCAGGGATGGAGGGGGGGCGGAGTCCCCCTTGAGGGGAGATGACCAAGCAAACTGGACACTACTTGGTGATTTTTTGTAAGAGAAAGAAGGTTTGGGCAGGTTAGGAGGGGTCTAGGAAGGTGGTGTAATGGCTTGGTTCCTATGTGTAGGGCTTGGTGGATTGTGGAAAGTATGTCATGGGCTTGATCTTGTGGAGAATGTATCTGCCCTGGGTGAGAAGCCAGTCCCCTTGAGAGGTAGCACCTATTTGGAGAAGTACCTCTCTTTCCTTTGGGGAATATTTTGGGAGAAGGGGAGGAATAGCCAAGAGCTGGGGGTTGGGGAGGGCTGGAGGGTGGCCCACTTAGCTTCAAGATCGGCTTTGTTATTACCCCATGAGATGGGGTCCTCACTGGCTTGGTGTCCCTTGCAGTGGATGACAGCAGCTCTAGCAGGTAAACTGGGCCGCCTCAAGTAGGTGGAGGATAAGGGGGGCATTGGCTATGGGGACCCTTTAGTGGAGAGAAAGCCATGCTCTTTCCAGATGGCTGCAGGGAGTGAAGGATGTGGTATACGTACTTGGAATCAGTGGAAATGTTGATGGTCTTTCCCTGTGCTAGGCTGAGGGCATGGGTGAGGGCAATGAGCTCTGCCTTCTGGGAGGAGGTGCCCAGGAGAAGAGGGTTGGGTTCAACAACTGAGCTTGGGGAGACTATGGCATAGCCTGTGACTCGGTTTCCCTCGGGGTGAGAGAGGAGCTGCTATCTATGAACCAGGTCTCCTCCGCCTCAGAAATGGGCTCAGGCAGAATATGTAGAAAGTGGGGGGCTAAAATATCTAGGGCTTCTGTACAGGAGTGGGAGAGCGGTGTGTTAGGAATAGCCGTGAGAGTGGCAGGGTTGAGAGAGGAGCAGTTACTTATTGAGAAGGGGAGGGAGCTTGTTCTGTGGGGGCTTTGGAATACCTAACATATTCTTTTATTCAGTACTTATTGAATATTTCCAAAGTCACAAATGTTGTATTAGGCACAAGTTACTGATAAATTAAAACAGACATAGTTCCTGATCTCCTAAGTAGTTTTCACATAACGGAGAAGACATAGTTATAAAATCATAAGGCCCTTTACTCAGGTAGTCATTAATCTCCAAACATACTCTTATAATCCATGTGCTATTACATACCAATACAAAATTTGATGTCTATTAAATGGCTATAATTTCAGAGACAGTTTCTAGATTTTGAGTGAGATGTCTCAGAAATTCATTTACTTAAACTATAGTCTCTAAATGAAACCCTATCATAGTTTCTTCCAATTTAGATGACAATCTCTAAATGAAAATAAATGATAGATTCCAACTCACAATTCTTATTTAACCGATAAAGCAAAGTATTAACAGTCATATTTAAAATATACTGAAGCACCATTATGTCTTGTCATTGTAAAAAATAAAAGCTAGGTTATGGGGATGTATTGTTCATTAAAGACAACACAGTCCTGTGTCCCACAGAAGTTACAATTCAAGGGAAGACACAAATAACTAGACAACCACACAAATGAGCATATAATGACAATAAGAGATGAGTGCTATAAAATGAAGGTCTAGTAGAGACATAAGGAAGCATCAAACTCTAACCCTGAGGCCTGGAAAGACTAATGTGGCAATCAGGCAAAGGGGTGGCCCTGAAACCTCTACAAATTGTAGAAACTGTAGAGGTTTCCTCCTTTAGTTTTGTTTTTTTGGGGGTTTTTTGGTGCCGGGAATCGAACTTGGGACCTTGAGAGGCAGGCAGGCGCCAGAACCACTGAGCTAAATCCCCGGGCCAGGTTTCCTCCTTTAAATTGTGGGTAATCTGCTATTGTGTCTCAGTGATAAGAAAAGTAACTAAGATAGATTTTGGTACTACAGAAGTGAGATTATTGCTGCAATGTTACCTGGTCATGTGGTTCAGAAGCCTTTGGAACTGGCTTGTGGGACAAAGAGAGCTCTACCTTGAGAATCAAGAGCAAATGGCCTACCAGAATGATTTTTAAAATTTTGAGTTTTGTCAGAAAGTTAGATTATTGAAATTGGGGCCTCCAAAGATGGAGCAGAGGATGGCTTGGTTGCTTAAAAAATTAGCATTAAAAAGAAGCCAAATACTTTGGAACAGAACAATAGAAAAGATAGCTTAAGGGTATAACAAGAACCCGCAGGACACTACCCTTAACAGACTCCAAACTGCAAAAGTGAAAGATTGCTTTGAGAAGAGATCCCCAGGGCACCATGCTGCAGAACAGCAGGAGCCTAGGGAATGGGAATTGATTCTCTTGGATTCAGCTCACCAGGCTCAGCCATCCAGGGACTCAGAGGCCTCTGCAACTACTGGCAAGATCCAGAGGGGCTTATCTACCACTCCAGCTGGCAGTAGACCTTGGTTTATTCAATATGGTGTTGGTTTTATGCACATGCAGAATGCAAGAGTTTGGGGGTCAGGAAGGCTTCCACCCAGGTTTCAGAACGCCTGGGAGGCCAGGCACTGTGCCCCTGAAAGGGCAGTATATGAAGCTTTGAGAGTGAAGCTGAAAGTGTAATGGAGAGCCCAGGAAGTTGGAGGAGCCAGGAATGTGGGCCATCTGATGAAAGGGGCAGGCAGTGAGAAAGTTAGCCCAAGAAAGAAGCCATGAGGGCTACAATCACCATCAGCAATGTTGCAGGGACAAGGCCACCCAAGGGCTTTGCAGTTCACATCTTGCTACAGATTGCTCCAGGTGCTGGACATGGAACTATGGGATTTAATGTTTGCTCTGCTGGATTTTAGTCTTGCTTTGGTCCCTTTCCTTTCCATCCTCTAATTTCTACCATTTGGACTGAGGATGTTTATCCTGTGCTCTTCTATGTTGGAAATGTGTAACTTTCTTTTCATTTTGACAGGGGTCATAGGTAAGAGTCTGCTTTAAACTGCAGGGGAGACTTTGGACTTAGACTTTTCAGTAATGCTGAAACTGTTAGGACTTTGGCAACTCTTAGAGATGGACTAAATCCATTTTGCATAAAGATATGCCTGAGTCTTTGGGGAGCCAGAGGCAGACTGATATGGTTTATATGTAGATGTCCCCCCAAATCCCCATATGCTCAAAGGTGGGGCTTTGGGAGGTGATTAGATCATGGGGGCATGATCCATCAGTGGACTGATCCACTGATGAGATTACAGCTAATTGTGAAGGTAAGAGGTGAAGCCTGGTTGGAGGAGGTGGGTCAATGGGGGCGTGGCCTGGCAGGGTCTATCTCCCTCCCTCTTTTCTCCTTGATCACTTTCTGCTTCATATTGCCATGCCTTGAGCTGTTTCTCTTCTATCATGCCCCTCTGCCATGCTGCCATGTCTTGGAACCAGCTGACTACAGACTGAAACCTCTAAACTGTGAGCCAAAGTAAGTCTTTTTTCCTTTAAATTGTGGGTGTCAGGTCTTGTGTCTCAGTGATGAGAAAAGTAAGTAAGCCACCACCTCTCTGATAAATAATGCACATCCTATTAATGAAAGTACAAATTAACAGAAGTTCAGCCTCTTTTCATCTGCATCCTTATAAAGCCAATTATTTGTATCTTGTTTGTGAAACCTTCCAAAGTTTAACTACAGGCCTTCTTATAGGGGAAGACAAAAATCAATATCTATTAAATAGCTAAAGTAAAAGCATATATTATATTAACTATACATTTTGTAACTGAATGTATGTGACTCATAATCAGATTTACTAGGCACAACTTTGTTCCAATAGAGTGAGACCAAGTAATGAGCAAAGAAAAGCAGAATTATTTTCAAATTTTAGCTGCTTCTGTAATCATTCTTTTCCTGTCTGAGAAATGGTCTTTCACAATCTTTTATAGCCTCCTTCTGTAATATTTATGGCACAGTACACACATGCCAGGTTGGTGTGTATAACTTTCACAAAATTATTTGTGAACTCAGAATGGGATTAGAAAGTTCACTGTAGCTAATATCATTTTCTTAATTATTTATCTATTATTGGAGGCCAATACAATAAAAAGACAAATGTGCAAATCTTGAGGAAGAACTAATTTTTTTCAAACTTCGTTAAAAATATCTAAAATAATGGCTTCACTGTCTTTTCACTACCTATAAAAAGTGGTCATATCAGCAGGCATTCAGTAGGCTGATTATATTCATTAGTGCTCTTGGCTGCAAATGACATTTGAAACGTTAGCTACTTCCTTTCCACCTGAGTTGCTTTCTTCTTGAGTCCAAGTGTCAAGAACAAGGAATGATTCTTTTGGACCTGCATCCTACCATGCGTGATTGTGTTTTTGCTCAATCATCTTGGTAAAATGTAAGATTTTTACCTTGGGACAGGTCTGAGCCCTGTGTACAACCTTCTGTAGCCAGAAGGAAAGATCTGGTACCAGAAAAAGAAGATGGCAAATCTTGCTAGGCAGATTAAATATGATCACTACCATACAATCCACACAACACTGATGACCAGAATAAAATACTTTGTGTGGCATGAAAAGAGTTCTGACAATACTTAAGAATCATCATGAATGATCATTCTTATTGGGGAGTGTATAGACAGAATAAGATTAGGGACTGGCTTGGGTCACTGAACACCCCTACAGGTCTGAAGGTTTTGAAAATATCACATTTGTAGATAATTACTAATAACTGAAAAATAGACTATAAAATCATTTTCAATTACTTTGTCATTTTATGTCTAGGTTTTACTATGCAAACCAAGTGTAATGAAGAGTGAACTAACAATTTTTAATTTGATCATTTCATAATCACTGATCCATTAATCGCTGACTGACATGGTACTATTTATGAGATTGTTTTACAAACAATGCCAACATCATGCCTTACAAGCATCAATTACACACTTAAATAAAAAGAAAGCATATGCACAGCAATGAGCCCTCAGAGAAATGAAAATCAATAATAAATATCTAGTGTAACTTGATTCTCTTTACTATTCCATCTTCAAAAATTTAAAAAATAAAGTAACTGTAGGGGCCAAAAAGCCATTTTGCATGTATGATTAAACAAAAAAAAACTATTTTCAAGATTCAGTGACTGCAATGTATTTACATGATCAAGAAACAAATAATATCCAGAATATGGTTAACAATGCAATTTATAACATGTATACTTTGTTCTCCAAAGTTCCCCAAAATTCATAATACACAATTCATAATAGTTTCATTATTCATAATACAGTTAAGTCTCCTAACTTACAAATGAGCTCCATTCCGAGAGAATATTCATAAATTGGATTCATTCATAAGTCTGACAAAGGGAGTCTTATACACCTTTGACACAAATATACAATGTAAAGCATAAAAAAAAACTAAACACACACATAAAAATACAGTAAGTCCCTGACACTATTGCACTGTACAGTAAGCACAGAGCAGCACAACTGTAACAAAGTATGGCAGACACATGAGCTACTTCCACAATTTGTTCACATCTACAAATGTCACCTTGCAGTCTGTTTGTATCTGTGAAAGTTCAGAGCTCGAATACTCTTAAATTGGGGATTTACTATAGTCATTTTATATTACATCAGTCAAGTATACAATCATCTTAAACAGAAACACCATCTTAGCGTTCAGTAAAGCATATTTCAGATAAGTGAGACATTCAACGTTCCCTTTAAAACTTTTACACCAAACTTCCATCTAGGCTTTCAAATTTCAGAGGCATTAGTAGACTGTTATTTAAGTCAACGTTTTAGAAAGCTGATTTGCTATTTTGAACCTTTTAAAATATATTTTCTGCAAATTTCTCTGGAATTGGAACTGTACTCTTCTAATCTGGCTTTTATAGCTGATAGACTCTGAATATCATGAAGACTAAAATGACTTTTTGATGCAAATCCTGTTCCCTGTGCTGGTGCTAATTTGATATGTCACAGGTGCAGAGAGCGCAGATTACATAGCAGCATAAAGAAACAGCTACTGGAAACCTCTTTAGAGTTTTACAAGCCTCTTTCAAAGCTGGTAAAACTTGTCGGGATGCTAATGAGGAAACTGAGAAAGCAGGACATGGGAATCAGAATGCGCTTGGAAAATACCTCGCTGTTTTGACATGTATTCATGGACTACCTTGTACAAGCCCCACAACATTTCTGAGCCTTAATTTTTTTTGTTTTTAATTGGAAATAATAAGACTTACCCTGGAGGGGTGTTTAAAGGGTTAAACGAAGTGACAAATGCAAAACCTGGTACGTAGCCACTTGATAAATAGCTGCTATTATTATTTGGTGATGTTACTCAGAGAGCAAGCCTCAGATTTGAACATTCAATACTGAATAAAAAGGTTAAGGAGCAAGAGTTATTTTCTGAACTTGTCACCAGGAACAAATCTTAGGCCCCAGATGGCTTTACTCAAACTTGCCAATGGTATAAATAATCATCCATCTTCAAACTACCAACGGACTGTCATTAAGTATAGTGTTGCAAGAGAATGTTAAATAACTATGTCCCACAGATCTGCATTCATCAGGACCCAATTATTTCCTGAGTGCTGGCATTAATGCTCTTGATCATATAACAGCAAAGCCTGACAAGTACCTCCTTGGTCTACTCCTCAGACAAATACTAGGCTTAGCCTACATAAAAGTACCAATTCTTGGGGCAGGGGATTTAGCTCAGTGGTGCCACCGCCTGCCTTGCAAGTGCAAGGTCCTGAGTTGGATCCCTGGTACCAAAAAAAAGTACCAATTCTTGAGTACACAGATGCTAGAATGCCACCCTGATATTTCAATTCAAGGGATCCAAATAGCAGCTTTACAAAGTTCCGCTGGTGGCCCAAATTCTGTTTTGTAATGTGCTCTGTTTATTATTACCAAATTATTAGCAGCTTTTACATGTCAATACATATTTTCGTTAACATAATTTTAAGTGGTTTCATAATATACATAATGCTGCTATAACTTGGTTCACACTTATGATTGGCTTCTGGTCCAAGACAGACATGATATATATTAATACCCTTACTATTTATAAAGTGACAGTGATTTGAGTCCTGAGACTTACTGCCCAAGCATAGCTGCATGGTTTGTGGGGAGGAGTGACAAAGACTATTATCATCAGCCTAAACTCACACCCCAGTTTGGGACAATTTGATTAGCAATTCAGCTCCCAGTTTCTACACCTTAATACCACCTCATAAGGTCCTAAGGACCAGTTGATCTAAATATGCAAAGTGCTTAGCACAGTGCCTATCAATAGTAAACACTCTACAAACTTTGATCATTAAAGGAAAATAACAAAACAGAACAATAAAAACAACAACAGCAAAAGAAGCACCACCCGGGAACTGGCCAGGCAGTCACACCTGTGCCTGGCTATTCTATTGCATAATGTCAGGGAATATCAGACAGTACCACTTAGGGAGCATGATGGATCAAAACAAAAACAAGACCACTCGATAATCACGCCTAAACACAAGACAAAACACAACTACTCGCCAAACCACAAATCCAAAGCAGTCTCTTCTCCAGGCAATTATGAGCAACAGCCACTTCTTATCAACTATAGTTTCAAAGTCAGTCTTGCCTTTCTTCCTCTTAGGTAAGATATACTCAAACACCCAGGCATAAAATCCCCTCACCTCTCCCTGACAGCATCCAACCCAAAGCAAAACCCTGCTTCTTTAATCCCTCACCCCCAATCACTTAAACAAAACCAATCTTCCAGTATGCCCTTTTGAACCTCCCCAGAAGCCTACAGGTCCCATGACACACCTTCTACCCTGCTGAAATGAGAAATAAATTCAACTTGTTCAAGTTCAACAAGTATGTTCTAGTGGCCTTGGTTTGGAGGGAATTGGTGTGTATTATCTATAACCCTTTCATCATAATAGAACTGCAATGTAGAGTTCTTGCTTTTACCTTGAAACTACATCCAATTTGTAGAAATAAGAGTGGAAACCAAAAAGCAATGAAAGTCATTTCCAATTGAGAAGTGCAAACAAGGATCAGGAAGCACTGCAACTTTTTTTTTCTGATACTGGGGATTGAATTCAGAGCCTTGTACATGCTAGACAAGCACTTTGCCACTAAGTTACACACCTGGCCTTTTTTATTTCGAGATAAGGTCTCACTAGATTGGCCAGGCTGGATTTGAACTTGCCATCCTCCCACCTCAAACTCCAACAGTTCGTATTACAGCAGTGTACCAATGCCTGGCTGCATTGTAAAAGGATCCCTGCAACTTTTATCAGAATATTCATTAACCACAAACTACAGTCTTAGAATGTAGATCTGTATAATACCAAAGACCAAAATAAAAATATCTAATTGTGAGGTCATCTGGTTGTAAAATCATAGATTGTTCTTTTTTTTTTTTTTTTTTGGTACTGGGGATCGAACTCGGGTCCTTCTGCTTGCGAGGCAGGTGGCAGAAACACTGAGCTAAATCCCTGGCCCTCATAGATTGTTCTGAATTCTATAAATGGGTTGGTCCCAAAATTCATTTTGTTTCTAAAATAGACATGCCAAAAAATAAAATAAAATAGACATTTCAGTTTAAACTGTGTCAGATGAAATCGGCTTTCAGGGTGGCATGGCTGTAGACTGAAACTGTATCAAAAGTGGGGGATTCAGTTTACCTTCGTTTCCAAAGTGTGTTTATTCCGAATACATGGTGATACACTATTTTAAATGTGCTCCATTTTGTCTGCACATTCATGTAAAAACCCATTCTCACTGTTGAAGGTCTATCTTACCGATGTCACCAAAATTAGCAGTATAGATTTTGCTAGATGCCGATAACTCTCTACAATGGCAGAGAAGCTGGCATCAGGATGTTTTGGGCAGCACAGGGATGGCTTATGCTACATACATAGCACGAAGCCTGGAGTTAGGCTCTGGACTGGGTAATTCAGTGAGGTGGGGCTCAACGATGCATTCAAGACCAGGGGAGCAAGCCCTACCTTTGGGCTCTCTCATCCTCAAAGTGTCAATGACAACAACCAGCTTCGCGGTGGTGCCAAGATGGCGGTAGCACTTATTCACGTTCCTATGCAGACATTAGTCTCCAGTGAGGAAGAGGAGACTTTTAAGTCATACTTAGGTCTGGGGTGAAAAGGAGAGAACCTCTTCCAGAAACTTCCTCCCCCTACTCAGTCGCTTGACCAGAAAACCTCTCATTGGTTAGGAATAGATCACGTATCATATCTCAACCAATCACAGCAGGAGGAAAAGGATTGTTGTGATTGGCTTATCCTCGTGTTTCCCCGTCCTTGGCGTTCAGACTTTATCCTGGAGCTTTGGAGAGAAAATTCCAATACCTGGCAACAGTGTATTTTAAAACTTCCGCAGCTGTTCCAAATGTACAAAATAAGCCCTACTGTATCAGTGTAATCAAGGGGACCTAGTGGAAGAGCAAACAGGCACAAAATTCGGGCTCTGCTGCTGGGTGGGGTTGTGCTTGCCTGTAATCACAGCTACACAGGAGGCTGAGGCAGGAGAAACCCTTGAGCCCTGGAGTTCCAGGCCGGCCTGAGCAACATATAGGGACCTTATCTCAAAAGAAAAGAAAAGAAAATGAGTTGGGACAGCAAGAACAGAGATAGGGCAGACACAACTAATTGGATCACCCTGAGGATGCACCTTGCTATAGTTAGGAGAAGGGATCGCCCTAGGTCAGTTGCCCATTAGGTGACCTGCAGCAAAAAGTAAAAGAGACATTGCTGTAAGAGATCTGGGGCTGTTTTAAACTCCTAATCCCTTGCAAAAACTGAAAAATGAGGAAATCTCCTTAAACATTCCAGCTGAAAAGCAAGTTCTTGTCTGGGTCTTCAGACAGTGCCTTCCTCCCAGGGAGACATAAGAAACTGTGCCTCCTCTCTTACGCACTGCACTAGCTTTATCCCGGTATGCATAAGGCTGGCAGGCGGCTCTGTCACCTTAAATGTGCCCTATGGAAGCCCAGAGTAATGTAGATATTCTACTTTGTATGTCTAGTACCCAGTATGAAAAAGCTCCAATACGCACTTATTGCATGAATAAATAGGGGACCATGAATATGCCTAACATTAACAGTAAACATTTACTCAGCACTTGTATGCCAGGTGATAGACTGGGCAGACTTATTTATTCCTAAAACAACTTTATGAGGTAGGCACCACTATTCTCTTTATTTTATTTTTTATTTTATTTATTTATTTTTTGGGGGTACTGGGGATCGAACTCAGGTCCTTGCGCTTGCGAGGCAGGCGTCAGAACCACTAAGCTAAATCCCAGGCCCTTCATTTTAAACATAAAACTGCATCATAGAAAGATTAATCACTTGTCCAAGGTCGCAAGCTAGGAAGGGACAATCTCTGAGACTAGGTCACAGAGAATGGATTCCAGGGCTCACTGTATTCTTAAACCTTTATACTCCAGAGGACAAAGGATACACACTGTGTTAGAGATAGAGAGCTCTCTTCAGTGAGTCCTAACCGAGGGAGGGGCTGCAAATGTGCTGCCATTGGCAACATTTGTAGCTTTTAGGCTCCAGAGGCTTTGGTATCCTTGGGCTTTTTCGAGGACAAAGCAGACAGTGCTCCCACAAGGGTAGGAATGAAGAAAGGAAAGAAAGGGTCTAAAAGACTTGCCCTGAAGATGATACAGCCAGGAGTAGAACTCTCCATTAATAGGTAAGAAAAATCCAAAGGTTAATACTTCGATTATGGTGTACACATGGCATGCTATTACCTGTACTTCAGAGCTGCCTGTGCCATTTGGGGGGGGGGGCATGGCCATTTACTCCTCTCCTTTATGAAAAGTCACAACCCGGAGGGGATCGTAGTTCTAGTTCTATCTTCTGCATTGTATTACACAGGTCATTATTTGGCCATCTTACCTGTCTCTTTTCTCCTGGCTCTTATCCTGGCGAGTGGAGCTCACTATACCAGCTCTTTATGTCAGAAAACCTGGATGTCACCCAGGATTCTTCCTTCCCTACCTTCTGTCATATCCAATTAGCCACTGAGTTTTATGTATTCTATTTCATAATTCTGCAATCTGTTCATTCATTCATTTAATATTTATTTGTGACAGGAGTATACAATGATGAACTGGATGAGCTATCTTCCAACCCCAGCTTCAAGGAGCTTGCCATCTTAATGAGGGCACATTGCAAATGGACAACCCATTCTACAGCAAAAGTTACAAGAAAAAGGGTAAGTAGTGTACTGGGAGGGCACACTGGAGGTGGGTATGCTTGTTCTTGGGAAGCCCGAAGGCTTTTCTCTCCTCACTGCTCAAGCTGAAATGTGAAGGATGTGTACCCGGAAGCTGGGGAAGCAAGAGTGGGAAGGGGGAGGAGGCAAGAACAGAGTAGTGTGGGAAAACGGTCAGTTCACCAGGACTGCAGAGATTAGCCTCCTTGCTGCTCTCCAGCCGGGTTTTAATCCAATAAACACACTGCCCAAGGCTTTCCACTCCTCAAAGAGAAAGAGGGCAGCGCCATTCCTTCCCGTCTCTCTGGAGGTCTGCCCTTCAAGTTCCCCATCGCCGTGCATTAACTGAGCATCCTTTCTGGGCAGGTACTGTGCTAACAGTGGCCTTCATGGCGCTTCCGGTCTTCGGGGAGTTTTTGGTCTACTGAAGAGGGATGACCAGGGGAAAATTCCGGGAGTAATGCAAGCGGACACTTAAAACGTTAAAGACTCTTTAGGGACCCATCTGCCACGCTGTCCACACTGCTCACCCCGTGACTTGAGGGCTCCGCGCCTGCCACCTGCTTGTCCGCTGGAAGGGTGACCAAGTGTTCCAGTCACAGCCTGAGAAGTCCTCCTCCTCCCCTCGCCCAAGGCCACTGGTGGTCTCGAGCCAGCTCCAGCACAACGTCCTTCTCGCGTGGCCACACTGCTCAGCGCGCAGCTCTGCCAAGGGGACTGACGCGCGCGCGCGCGCAGCCGGGCAGCGCCTGAGGGCAGTCGGCGTGCAGCTCCCCGCCGCCGGCTGCCCACCCCGGCCCAGCTCTCTCCCTAAGAGGGCCCCGCGCCTAGGCCGGAGAGCGCGCGCCAGGGGTGACGATCTTGCGCGCACGTGGGCGCAGCCAGGAGGACGCGGGGACCGTTTCCCATGGGGGCGAGAGGGGACGTTCGGCCGGAAGATCGCGGTCTGCGCCAGCAGCCCTCGAAGAGCCCCGGGGGGGACAGGCGGGGGCGCCCCCGGCTGGGGGTGCGCGCGCCCAGCTTCTCCCAGGTCCCCGCAGTGGCGCGAGGTGGCCGGAGGAGGGGCCGAGGGCGGGGCGGCCGCAGCCTCCGCCATTCCCGGCCCCCCCTGACCACGGAGCGCCGCCTCCCCGCCCGCCCTCCCCCACCGCGCGGGCTCCACCCGCCCCGGAGCCTCGCCCTCCGCCACGATGAGCAAATGAGCGCAAGCGAGGGCATGAAATTTAAATTCCACTCAGGGGAGAAAGTGCTGTGCTTCGAGCCTGACCCCACCAAGGCGCGAGTGCTTTACGATGCCAAGGTGCCGCCGCGGAGGGACAGGGAGGAGGCGCGGGCTGGGGTCCCGGGGATGGGCGGCGGGGGCGGGGGCGGACAGCGGCGCGGAGCCTCGGGAGCGGCCGGGCTCCTTGGCCTGCGCGGAGTAGCGCGGGCAACAGGGGGCGCTTGCGGAGCGCCGCGGGCGGAGTCGGGGCGGGGACCGTGATGCTTCCCCTTCCGCTTCCGCTTCCCGTCAGGCAGCGGCGCGCCCTCACGGTCGCGAGACCGGGGTGGCGATTTGAGCCCGAGGCGCCAAGGCGGACTGTGTACACCTAGGGTCTTTGACCTGTGATGTTTCCTCTTGTGAGGCCCGGCGCCGCTTGGGCTCCATCGGGATTCTCTGGCAGTCCTACATGGGTCTTCATCCTCAGCTCCACAGCATTAACCACCGACTCGCGACCTGAGTCGAGTTGAGTCCTGTAGACCACAGTCCCTACCCAGAGGGCAAGGTTTCCCTGGTGCCTCCGGTCCTCGGGGCCTTGCATTGTTATTTGCAACCCTGAAGGAGTTGCGTGCCTGACCATGTCAGGGCAGAATCGTCGTCTGCCCATCGGCTTGTGTCTGGAGCTAAGCCACATCTTCAGCGCCTCAGGTCTGGATGGCGGGTAGGAATGGTCACCGAAGTCCTCCCGGGCCCCCAAGGAAAGTGCACTTAAGCGCCTTGGGGATGGTAGTTGGCCCCAGTCTCTCGCGTCACCAGGGCGAAACCTTTGGTGGCAGGGACAGAAGGCGGCCCCGGGTGCGTCTTTAGTGAAGCTTGGGAGGCTCTGTCCTATGGGACACTCCAAAGTCGCCCGGCTGTTTCTGTTCTACCTTTGGGCCCCTCCCCTGCAGCCCTCGTCTCGGTTTTCAGAGTACCTTTGCTACCTTTCTTCCCGCCCGACCCCGCCCGAGTCTCTCCACGGTGGAAGCGCCCCATCATTTGCCCCAGTTCTCTCGGGGGAAAAAGACGGCAGAGGTTTCCAAGTCTCTTGACAGCCCATTTGGGCAAAGGCCACAGTGGAGCGCGGGAAACTACAACTCCCAGAGGCACCAGGGCTGCAGCTCTCTGGTTTGGTCTGCGCTCTTATTAGTGACAGATCCGCGGGCCATTGACTTAAGAAGCTTCACCCGGTCTCAAATTCAGAGCCCAATCATGGCGAGGTTAGACGGATGTTTCCTATTTTAAGGTATCCACTCGGAGGAAAAAATGGTATTGAAAGGAAAAATGTTTCAACCCAGCTCTCGTTCTAAAAAGGGAGAGAATGCGCTCTTTTCTTTTAAAATAGCACTATGATACAGTTTTCCTGATCTAATTTCTCATTTTTGGTGTGTTCTGACATTCGTGGCCAATATTTCCTGGTTTCAGATTGTCGATGTTATTGTTGGGAAAGACGAAAAAGGCAGAAAGATCCCAGAATATCTAATCCATTTTAATGGTTGGAACAGAAGGTGAGTATACTTGTTAAACCAGACTGAGTGTTGATCGCCTTTGTAGCATAAAAACATTGCAGACTTATTTAAGTTTTAGAAACACTTGTAAGAAAGTTTCATTTCCTGTTTTTGCTTTGTCCTCAGAGCTTGCCTATTTTGAGGAATGATTACTTTAAGTCCATTATATTTAGATTTTCTGTGAGTGGTTCTGGAAACCCTGATTGTTTCTGTGTCTGAATTGCTTTTTAAGTTTATTTGAAACTTTGTGATATTAAGGTTTCTGTGTAGTTGTTAAAAATGCAGTAATTGTGGGAGACGGGCCCTTCAGTTCCTTTGAGGTGCTTTTAGCTTTTGTTTCATATGAAACCAAAACACTGAACTTTGCACCCTCTTCTTTTTTTGTTCAATTAGCTGGGATAGATGGGCAGCTGAAGATCATGTGCTTCGTGATACAGATGAAAATCGTAGATTACAGCGTAAATTGGCAAGAAAAGCTGTGGCTCGCCTGTAAGAATACAAATGTTATTCAATACATTTTTCTTAGTGTTACGAATTGTTGTGGTATAAAAGTAATAAAATAGCAAGTTTATTAAGTAATATTTGAATTATGTGAATGAAGAATTCCTATATATTCTAAATAACTTTTCAGGGTAGTTATTGTATAATATTCTAAAGTGGAGATCACTATTTACGTTATAAAATGGAAGTTTCAAGACATTACAGAATCATTGTTAATTTTCTTATTTTGATCCCAAGCCCCATACCTGGTGATGTCCCAATTTATGTCAGTTGTGGTTATCTTCTTCAGGAGAAGCACTGGAAGAAAGAAGAAGCGCTGCAGGTTGCCCGGTGTTGACTCTGTCTTAAAAAGCTTCCCTGCTGAAGAAAAAAATGAAAATGATGAAAATTGTGAGTGGCTAGACTTCATTATCTTTGGTTAAAAGAACTTTTATCTGGTTGTTTTATACTTAAGGATCGAAGGGCAGATTGAAATTGCAGACAGGGAAATATTTCAAATTCATTATGTACAGACAGTCCCCAACTTAGTATTTTTCGCTTTTTTAAGATTTAGTTTGTTTACAATGAATGCATGACGGTTATAATAGCCGCGGGGAATTGGTACATGTATTTAACATATCTTGATCATCTTTGATCCGTTTACCTCTCTTCTCTACCTTTCCGTGTCCCTCAGTCCCCTATCCCATGTCCAAAATGTCTGCCTTTTTGTTTCCTACCATCTTGGTCTTTATTTTACCCTTGTATTCATTGCACTTGATCTTAGCCAAAAGGTCGAGGAGTGGTTACCCTTGTATTTATTTATATTTTAGGTTTCTCATATAAGGGAAAGCATGTATCTGACTTATTTCACCTAACATTATGGTCTTGGTTTCTAGTTCTATCCATTTTCCTGCAAATGACATGATTTCATTCTTCTTTGTGGCTGAATAATACCCATTGTGTATGTGTGTGTGTGTGTGTGTGTGTGTGTGTGTATATATATATATATATATATATATATATATATATGCCGCATTTTTTTAACTGATTTATCTGTTGATAGCCATCTAGGCTGTTTCCAGAACTTGGCTGTTGTGAATTGCAGTACAATAAACACGGGTATGCATGTATCAGTATAACGTCTTTACATATTTCCGAAATATACCCAGGAGGGTTATAGCTGCGTCAAAGCATACCCCTGTAACCACTTTGTTTTCCACTTTTAATGGAGGTTTTTTGTTTGTTTGTTTGGTTGGTTTTTTTTTGGTACTGGGGACTGAACTCAGGACCTTGAGTTTGTGAAGCAGGCAGTGGAACCACTGAGGTAAATCCCTGGCCCAGCTTTAATGGAGTTTTTAATTATATGAGATATTTAACACTTGGTCATGAAGTAAGTTTTGTATTAGATGAGTTTGCCCAACTGTTAGTGTTCTGTGAGCATTTAAAGTAGTAAGATATGATGGTGAGTACACTAGGTGTATTCAGTGCATTTTCACTTAAAAGGTTTTCAATTTACAGTGAGTTTATTGAGTACTGTATAACCCCATCGTGTCGCAATGTGTCTGTATAATATGTGATCCTTCTTTTTTTGACAAAGTACCAGTCAACATGATAAATCAATATGTCACTAACAAGACTTTATCAGAATCGTGCTCATGACTGCTACATTTTCAGCCAGTGAACCCCTCACAGGTCCTTTCTCGTGGTCCATTCTTTTCTCGGTACCACTTGAGTCTTGTCCCACTTACGAATCCAGCAGGGAACCAGATGAAACACTTTCAGATCATTATCTCATGTAATTTTTGCATCTGCTGAAATTGATATTTACCTAAAATAAATTTCTATTCAGAAAAATACAGTACTTGTGTTTAACATTTAAAATATATGCAGGTCTCCAGATCATTATTCTAGGATACACACTGTAACTAAAGATTTGTGAATGTAGCAGCTGGCAAAGTATACAATAGGAGTTTGCCTGATACTTTGTTTCACATTAGCCATAAGCAGTTCCTCTGATGACAGCAAAGAAAAGGATGAAGAAATAAGTGAAGAAAGTGATATTGAAGAAAAGACTGAAGTGGTATAAAAAGTTTTTATCATTAAAAATTCTGTCTTCGGTGTATATTTTAGTGGTAAAATTCTCTAGTTATGAATTATTTTCTAAAGGTACATTTTTAGACCAATATTATAAATCTTTACTTGATATTTACAACTCTACACAGTTACTATGTGAGCCTCTTAGCGGCTCTTTGTACCTGTAAAATGTTTCCACAAAATTGTAATTATGTCTTTCTTTCAGTAAAATTCTGAATGTTATTTTGTAATAGTTAAATGTTTTAGTGGAGCATAACAGAGTCTGGCCTCTTCTTCCTGCTTCCAAAGTTAACATAAACCGCAGTGGTAAACTTAAATGAGAAAGAAACAAAATAAGCATTTGCAATGTAGTTAATGCCATAAAACATGTTGATTTTTGGCCATTAGCATACTTTTAATTAGAACATATGAATGTTGAGAATTAACTCAATTTGTTTCATAATAGGCTCTCATGTGGTAGGTCATCTTTGTATATAGACTCCTATTTTAAATAATTAAAAATGGAATTGCAACGTTACAGAAAGAAAAACTAGAGCTGCAAACAAGAAAGGAAATGGAAGAAAGAACAATAACTATAGACATCCCTGAAGTTCTGAAGAAGCAACTTGAAGATGATTGTTACTATATTAACAGGAGGAAACGGGTATGTGGGGAGAACCAAAAGACATGGATTTGGTAAAGTGCTTTCATTCAACCATAGTTTGCAGTCCCAGTGCCAAACAATTGAGAAGCTTGAAGGAATGAAATTTACATTTTCATTTTTATACTGAATCGGGTTTTAAAGTTCGCTGACAGTGATGCTGTACTTCTGATTAACCTAAAACTCCTACAGCCCTGGATTGCCCAGGTGAAGCTTCTAGAGCAATGGTGGTGAACCTATAGCACACACTGTTAGGAAGCTTTCCAGAATTCTGATACCTAGATTTCAACTGAGAGATTATTATTTAGTTGATCTGTGGTGGGGGACTCTGTGGGTGTATTTTTAGAGGCTCCCCCAGGTTATCCTAATATAATATTAAACTTGATGATCACTGCTTACATTTACTCAAAAAAGTAATACTGTAATCATATGAGCATGTGATCAGTAAAGGGAACTATGATCAGAGAGTCAAAGCACATTTATTTAAGAAGCTCTCTTCAAGCAGGATTGGCTTTGCTTTATTTTTTATTTTTAAACAATGTTTGTGCATAGATAGGAAGAAGGAATTGGTGATGTTAATTTATATGCATGTTTATATATTTAATTAATAATCATAATGAATATAGAAAATTCCCAAAGAAGTTTCAAAAAGAACTTCATTTTCTTGAGGCTTGTGAAAAAAAAGTGATTAGAGACACAACCACTCTTTCTTGGAATATATAGTTTATTACAATGAGATGCATACATTAGACCTCTGTATTCTTGTTAACAGTTAGTGAAACTTCCATGCCAGACCAACATCATAACTATTTTGGAATCTTATGTGAAGCATTTTGCTATCAATGCAGCCTTTTCAGCCAATGAGAGGCCTCGTCACCATCATGCTATGGTGCATGCCAACATGAATGTGCATTATATTCCAGCAGAAAAGAAGTGAGTACTGATGTGTTTGGTATCTTGTGGTTCTCTCTTTGGGTATAGGGGTTAGATCAGGGAATACTTTTCTCCATTCATTTATTTTGAATTCATTTCATATGTATCGTTTGATGATTAATTTGTTGCTAACTCATTCAGTAATGAAGTGTCAAAATAGTATCGCTTTTGTGAAATCTTTGCTAACTCTTTGCACATCTAGCCTGGATTGATAGTACATTGCCTTGGCAAATGAGACCAGTATTTGCAATGATATCATAAAAGGCCAGAACTCTTTTTCCTTAAGAAGCACCAGAAAAGGCAATGAGAATTTGATCAAAGCATGGTTACAGACAGGTCTTGATTCTAGTCGGATGAGCCTTCCTCATATCCCACCTTGCCTATGTGACTTGACAGGACCAGAGTCATAGAGGTAGAGTGTTGGACTTGAAACAGGTTAGGAGTCCATCAGGCACTGTCCACCTGTCCACTGTCAGCAGTGCAGGCTGCTGGGACTCCTCGTGGCATTGAGCCTATTCATTTGTGTCAAATGGGTAAGTTAAGGTCACTAATATGCTTTCTGAACTTTATAATATAGGTCTATTTCTCTATTTAACTCTTTATTGTTAACCTCTATAGATTCATTTCATTCTTTGTATATGTAGATATATAATGTTTTTAAGAAGTCTGCCCTAAGGAGAGACAAAAAAAAAAAAAAAAAGAGGAAAATGAAGAAGAATGCCCTATTAAGAACGTGCACCTTCACTGGGAAAATTTGGAAAGTACCTCTCATTTATTGAGTCTCTAATCTCCTTTTTAATCTTCCTAGTGTTGACCTTTGTAAGGAGATGGTGGATGGACTGAGAATAACCTTTGATTATACTCTTCCGTTGGTTTTGCTCTACCCATATGAACAAGCTCAGTATAAAAAGGTGACATCGTCTAAATTTTTTCTTCCAATTAAAGAAAGTGCCACAAACACTAATAGGTAAGTTAGATAGTTTTCACCTTCACTCTCAGATGTCAGTACTATAATAATCAACTCTTTTGTTGAGGTTCAGTCTGATGCAATGGAGCCAATGCGTTTAGAGAAGGGAAATGATTGAAAAGTGCCCATACTGGTGGGTTTTTTCTTCCCCCGGTGTAAGCTAAGTCATCATTCACTTTCTCATGGCTTTGAAAGATTTTCCCATGTGACGATTCCAGGCGAGGAAATGTAGGTTGGATTGTAAGCAGCTGTCCCCTTCTTTCAGAAGACTGTGGATAGGGTGAAGAGAGCACAGGCCAGGAAGGGCAGAAGGAGTAGGCTTGAATTTTGCTCCCCCACTTGCTTCTGGGTGACTGAGGAAGGTTCTTTCTGAGCCTCTTGCATTTGCATGTGGACATGATAGGAACCTCTGGCTCCCAGGTGGTTAGAATTAAATGAGGCTGTCCCCAAGGGGCCAGCAACCCTTGGCCCTAGTAAAGGTTGGTTCCTTTCTTGCTATGTTGTGTCACCACTTTTTTTCCCTCAATGGCCAGACCTGCTCAGGTCTCTATTCTTTGTTTTTTGTTTTTTATTTTTTATTCATATTCATAGTATGTAATGATCACATTCATCGTGGGAAGTTGGTAAATGTATATAACAGATCTAAATTTGTTTTTATTCTTTTCTGCTCCTCACCCTCTTCCTTCCCTCTACCTTTTAGTGCCCTTCCCCTTTGCAGAAGATCTCATCTCCTTATTGCCTAGGAAAGAGTCAAAATCTCTATTCTTGGGGGGTGGTCTCCATACTAAAGCCTTTATCCTTGATGTCTGTAAGCTACTATGCCATCTCTCTCTTCTGTTTGAGACAGCAACCTATTCTCAAGCTTTCCGTGCATCCATCTCTCTTAAGCACTTACCATCTGCCTTTATCTACGACCGCCCTCCCTCCAAGGCCACTAGACTTCCCCAGGGGCATTAGTGCCATCCCACTTGGCACACACTGTGCTTTGCGTCAGCCACCCTTCTCACTCGCCCTTTCTGTCTTTGCTCCATGGCTCTTGGTTCTCTCTCTCCCTCTCTGCCATCTCCCTTTGGTGGCTTCTTCTTTCCGCCTGACAGTTTCACCTCAGCTGAGAGACTGATACTCACTGGGGACCTGTGTTGAAGTCCCCATGGCCTGCTCCACATCTTGAGATTCCCAGTATCCAGGAGGGATTCTGCAATGCTTGTGATTTTTTTTTCAATAGTTAAATTTGGATAAAATGCTGTGGTCTTTTTTTTTTTTTTTAAATACTGGGGATCAAACCTAGGGCCTCGTACATACTAGGCAAGTACACCACTGAGCTACATCCCCAGCCCTTCTGAGTAGCTGGGATGACAGATGTGTGCCACCACACCTGGCTATACGTATTTTTTTTTGGTACTGGGGATTGAACTCGGGTCCTTGCACTTGCGCAACAGGCGGCGAAACCA
Organism: Heterocephalus glaber; assembly: GCF_053883595.1. Taxonomy (NCBI): domain Eukaryota; kingdom Metazoa; phylum Chordata; class Mammalia; order Rodentia; family Bathyergidae; genus Heterocephalus; species Heterocephalus glaber. Next base: position 19,023,230 of record NW_028258369.1, on the reverse strand, counting down.
CTGAGCTAAATCCCTGGCCCGATAGTGTTCTTACTCTGTAACCAGATGAAGGTTTCTCACCCTCAGCCTTGTGGATGTTTTAGACTGGATCATTCTCTGTTGTGGCGGCCCTCCTGTGCAGTGTAGGATGTTTAGCAGTAGGTTTCCCCGGTGTGTCCAACCTGCAGCCCCACAAGCTTCTCGCCTTCTTTTCTTTCAGTGTTATAATAACAAATACAAAAAAACAAAGGAAATTTCATTACTTATGTACATTCACTTTATTATATATATTATAAGTGGCCCGAGACAATTTCTCTTCACTCGGTATAGCCCAGGCAAGCCAAAAGGTTGGACACGCTTGTGTGACTGGACAGCAGTAGCCCACCTTCCCTCAGCTGTGACAATCAAAACCGTCTCCATTCATTGCCAGCTGTCCCTTTAGACCAAAAGTGCTCCACTTGAGAGCCACTGCTCTAAGAGAATATAAAAGAAGCATAATCTTTAGTGGTAGCCAGCCTTGCAGAGATATGGAGAGGATTAAAGTGATTTAATGTATTTAGTGATTAAGAAAATATGTGTTTTGGCACCTTCAGAGTTGCAGCTATGTAGCTCTCCTGGAGGGAAAGCAGGTTTCCAATTCAGGAGGCCCTTTAAAGTGTCCCCAGGTTCTGCAGAGGCTCCACAGTGGCCGCATGTGACCTTGTCCTTCTCGCTTAGGAGCCAGGAGGAGCTCTCTCCCAGCCCGCCTTTGTTGAATCCCTCCACACCGCAGTCCACAGAGAGTCAGCCGACCACAGGTGAACCTGCCACCCCCAAGAGGCGCAAAGCCGAGCCAGAAGCCTTGCAGTCTCTGCGTCGCTCCACACGCCACAGCACCAACTGTGACAGGCTGTCCGAGAGCAGTGCTTCTCCTCAGCCCAAGCGGCGGCAGCAGGACACGTCTGCCAGCATGCCCAAGCTCTTCCTGCATCTGGAAAAGAGTAAGTGTAGTCCCAAGAGCCCCCGGGCGGGAAAGCTGCCGCTTGCTCTGCACTCAGTCGGCCAGACTGCAGTGTTGCCCCCATGCCTGCGAGTATAGTGTGTGATTCTCAGGACATGTCCCAGTACTGCTAGGCCACCCGCCTCCTGGAAGAGGAAACAGCCCTAGAAGGAGGAAGCAGCTGGCATGGGTAGCACAGTGAGATGGTGGGAGAAGCGGGTCAGGGCTCTGTGTCCTGAGCTTCTTCCTCCTCAGTCTCCACCACTTTGTGTGAGCAGACTGAATTGAGAGAGTCCCGCATTGTGTATAGTCCTAACGATGTGTTCAAAATGAGCAGTTCTAGGGGGGTTGGTTTGTTTTTGTTCTTGTTTTCAAGACATGCCTTTAAAGGGATCCTTTTGAATATTCAAGTATCAGAAAAAAATCAGGTGCTATTTTTTAGCAGTTTGAGATAAATCCACAGATTGCACAAATTACCCATTTAAAGTGGTTTTTAATATATTCAGGGTTATGCAACCGTCACCCGAACCAGTTCCAGATATTTTTACCGCCCACATGTGTTAGAGTCACTCCTCATTCGCCCATCCCTGTATTCCCTGGCGTAGATTTGCCTATTTGAGGCATTTCATATAAATGGAATCACATAATATGTATGCAGGTGGTTAGTAAGTAATGATTGAGTGAAGAGCAGGAAGGTTCACTTGGCAAGGATAAAAGGCACACACACTTCTTGTAAAGTCCTCAGACATGGAGCACTGTCAATGTTTTTTTCTTGCCATTTTTATTTATTGATATAAAATTCACACAAAGTAACCATATTAAAGTGAGTTTAGTGGCACTGTCTTTGAACACTTTTATCAGGACATAATCCACGTGCCGTACACTTCACCCATTTTAAGTGTTTAGTTCAGTGGCTTTTAGCACATTCAAAGAGTTGTGAACATCTCTGATCAATTACAAAACATTTTCAACACCCCAAAAAGAAACATCATACCCATTAGCCGTCATTCCCCATTTCCCTTCCCTCCACACCTCTCACAACCACTGAGCTACTTTGTGTCTGGATTTGCATGTGCTGGACAATTCATAGAAATGGAATCACAATATGTGACCCCTTGTGACTGGCTCCTTTCAACCTCGTATAACATTTTCAAGGTTCATCATGTAACATGAGTCAGGACTTTTTCTTTTTTTACCAAATGATACTCCACTTGATCTTAGCCAAAAGGCCGAGAAGCGATAACCAAATGATACTCCAGATGCAAGCTTTTATAGGAGGAAAGTCTTATTGTTAAAGATTAGTAATTTCTAAGAACCAGTTATAGATTTATGTTCTGCTTTTTGTAATGATCTTGATGATAGTCTTTAATGCAATTGCTTTGTAACTTATGGGCAAATAATTACACCTTTCTTTTCAAGAGACACCTGTGCATAGCAGATCCTCTTCCCCCATTCCTCTGACTCCTAGTAAGGAAGGGAGTGGTGTGTTTGCAGGCTTTGAAGGGAGAAGAACTAATGAAATAAATGAGGTAATGAGATAAGTGTTTGATGTTCATCTCTAATGATTCCTTTACCTTTTGTGGTGGTTAAATCCTAGTTTCTTTTTGTTGTTGTTTTTCTTGTTAAGTATGTTTTATTGTATTTTATTGTATTCTTGTTTTATGAAAATTGGTAGTCAACATATGGTATATATAGATATTCCAAATTAACATGAATATTCAATTAACCACAAGACTCTGCTCTTTGGTCATTCTGAATAAACTAGGGTTTATTTGAATTAGAAAACAGGTAAATTAGGAGGCAATCATTTGCATTACAATAGGATTCTTCATTCTAAGATGGGATTCCTCCTGGGATTCTCCAACCCATATGGGGGATCCAGCTCAGGACCTTGTGCTTGCCAGGTAGACACAGCACCACTGAGCTACATCCCAGGCCCTCCTGGGATTCTTTTAAATAGAAAGCTCTTCATGTACTTGGAAAAATATAATTTGCTTTAAAAAATTTTCTTCCCATGTAGTTTCTCAGGAACATGCTGATTGTGTGAAAGGAGAGGCATATCTATTGAATTTAGGGTTTTAGCCCTGTACTTAACAATCATCTTTCTTCCTAAGTGCAATTACTGAAATATTTGTATTTTCATTTTGTAGAACAGGCATCAATACACTACTTTTGCTAAGGGGCAGGCAGTAAGTATTTTAGGTTTTGTGGGTCACGTGACATTCATTAAGATTAGTCAACTCCAAACATAACAGACAATGTGTAAATAAAATGAGTGTGTTGTGTTCTGACAAAACTTTACTTATGGACTCTGAAATTTGAATAGCATATGGTTTTCATGTGTTACAAAATATTCTTTTGTCTTTCAACCATTTAAAAACATGAAATCCATGTTTAGCCTAGGCAGTATAGAAACAATCAGTGGTTGGGTCAGATGTGACCAGTAGGCAATGGTTATCTGACCCCTGCTTTGGGGTTCTGATTCTTCTCCATTATCAACAGTAATCCTAATAGCAGTCCCTTTGAGGGCATGCTGTATTCCACATTGTGCCAGATACTTGAACCTGTTACCTTGAATTCCTAAGAACAGCCTTGCTACCTGGTATCCATTTCACAGACAAGGAAACTTCATTCTAAAACTTTTTAAGACCACTCAGGTAATGTAGTTTGTGAGCATTTCTGGGGTTCAGAAGAAGTCTTAGTCCACTGGGATATTCTGTGAATTTCCCCTATGGTGAGATTTCTTTGGTTTCTTTTATTTGTTTTTGTTTTTTTTTTTTTTGGTACCAGGGATTGAACTCGGGTCCTTGTGTTTGCGCAGCAGGCGGCGAAACCACTAAGCCAAATCCCTGGCTTATTTGTTATTTTTAAGATGAGTAGGAGTTGCATTTGATGATGGGAACAGGGACCATCAAACTATTTCTGTATAAAAGGTTGGATTGTAAATATTTTCAGTGTACATACTGTATGGCCTCTTTTGAGATTACTCAGATCTGCTATTACAACATAAATGCAGCATGGATGATCCATAAATGAACAGGCACAGCCATCTGGCCCCAAATTCATTCATGGATGCTAGAAGCTGAATTTCATATGACTTTCACATATGAGAACATGCGCCTTGGCCTGATTTGGCCCATGGGCTATATATAGTTGGCTGACCCCAGATGTAGAAGCTAGCAAGCCTGATTTGTGTTACAATCATTGTTGAGGGTAAGTTAGGAAATTTCTAGTGCAAGCAGACCCTAAGCCTTCCAATTTTTGAGACAAGGAGACACTGCAGCTTTTATTTAAGTGGATCATGTCTCTAAAAGTATATCTGAGTGTTCAGGCAAGGACCATTTCTACTCTAGTCCTCAGTTCAAGGTTGCCATCTAGTGGTGTCAGGTACAGCTGCAAGCCACTGTGAAGAAGGATGCTTTCTGGTAAAAGGGTGTTCGGCAGGCTCTCACAAGGTCTAGAGCCCTTAGTGAATTCCCATGCCCTTAAGCACCTCCTCTAAAGAGTGTTTTAGCAATTGCTCTTTATCCAAATCCCCCATGGCTCATTTTGCAGCACAGTCCCCTGCTGCATTAGGGGAAGATCTGGACTATGCCAGTTAAGATATACAGGTAGTCCTTATATAATCCCCATTGAGAATCCCTCCTCTGGAAACCTAATTTTTTCCCATAAAAACATATTTTTGATAAATAGGAGATTATGCATTGCATTGAAATACAGAACTGATTGATTCAGATTTGCTTCCTAAATGATCTGCTTTTGCACACACTGTGTGGTTTATGCATCTGATGATTACAAATTGCCCCATGGTCCATGCTCCGAGTATCACTGTCATAGCGTTTCCCAAGCTTCAGCCACAAACACTGGATTAGGTGCTGGGATGATGTAAAGATGCTGAAACTCTCCCTGCTCTCAGCACTCTACTGTGCAGAGGGTGGCATGAGGATGGGCAGGCGGACTTTGGAAGAGTCTGGAGCCAACAAGGCAGGAGCTAAAGTGAAGCTAGGGCCTTCATCCTGGAGTCCAATAGCACCACCATGGTACTTGTGAGCTTCTACGGGGTTCATTTTGGCAATTTGACTAAGTAGCGTTTCCGATATTTTTGGAGCACTCTTCTGCTTTATCTCATAGTGTGTCTTTCAGTGTGACTATTTCTGTGTTAAATCTTACGTGTGCCAAAAGGCAAAGAGGCAAATTAGTAGAATAGACTCAGGGTCTCTGATTTGCTGAAGAATTTCTAGGGAAATTCATCGGTGCTTTGAAATGCAGCTCTCACTTTGACAAAAGCCCCAAGTCCACCCGTAGTTCCGAAATTCAGAGTAAAGACAGAACAAAGATACCAGATTGGAAAGTCAGTTGATTCATGGACCTTAAAGATTCATATTAGTTCCCATAGTGAATCTAACTGCAGGAAATTAGGGGATCTCAAAACAATGGTGATATTCTTTGTAACATCTTTGATTAACTTTTTAATGCTTCCTTGTTTTTCTGATGCAGTAGTACAGTATTTCTAATAAAGGAAAAAGGTCTAAGTGACCAAAACAGTTTCAGTTATTTATAGGTATAGCTGTTGAAATTTAAGAAATCAAGTATTTCCTTAATCTAGTTTTAAGTCATTCTATCCCTCACTTTTTTTTACATTTTTTACATTTTTAAGTGTGTATTTATTTTGATGTGCTGGCAGATCCTTTTTCCTCTTCATGCAATCTCCTGACATATGATTTAGGTGTTGGAAGTGTCTCCATTAGAAATAATGAAGGCATGCAAATTGTGCTTTTTCCAGGTCCTCTCCTGGAAGCTTGTGCCTGACAATTACCCTCCAGGTGACCAGCCACCTCCACCCTCTTACATTTACGGGGCACAGCATTTGCTGCGATTGTTTGGTAAGAATCCCAGCCCCTGCTCTCTTCTTTCCATTTTGTACTTAGCTTTAACTTAGCACTCTTGATAGCTTGTGCACATCTTGTCGTTTGGGCTATAAATATCTATTTTATATAGTTACTTTTGATTTTGAGCTTTTCAAAAGGAGACCTCTTCAAAGGAAAGGCATTGAATAAATCATAAATGTCATAAAAGTTGAACGTGTAATATTTGTACTACTACTGTACTTTTGTTTGGTAGGAGTTTTTGTTTGCTAATGTGGATGTTAATGTCAGATCCAAAAGGAAACATAGGGTCCCAGATGATTCGAGACTGTGTTCTGTGGCATCAGATTCTGCTGACTACAAATATGTTTGCCTTTACTTTTAATGCAGTAAAACTTCCAGAAATCCTTGGAAAGATGTCCTTTTCTGAGAAGAATCTGAAGGCTTTACTGAAGCACTTTGATCTCTTTCTGAGGTATTTTTATTACTTTGTCAAAACTTACCTGTGCTGTTGTATGTGTGACTTTTCTAAACTCTTCCGCACAAGTGGAGGACAGCTCTATAGTATTTTACATAGGAGCATTGTTACCTAAGTATGGTGGGTTCTCACCATAACAGTAATCTAGGAGGAGGTTTTTTGTGTGTGTGTATTTTGTTTTCTCCCTAATTTCTAAATCAAGGGCATTCACTGTGCTGAGGTAAAAAGATTTTGGGGACCTTAGAAGAACCCAGTTGGATAACTTTGTAAATAGAAATTAAATTTTCTAAAGTAGACATGATTGAGATTCATAATAGTTTAATTTTACATTTTTTTAAATTCAAGAATGACTTAAGCATTGCACTTTGGTTTGTTTCATGTACACAGACTAATTTAAAGATTAGCCCTTATGGACTGGATTTGGGGGTTTAACTTTAGAGTGAAGATAATTGACTAGTCTGTGACATTTGTGAATTCAGAGAAAGGTATTGACTTCTTCACCCAATAAAGCCAGTCGTTTTCTTATCTAATGGGATCTTTTGACACGGATTTGCTCCCTCATCCTTACCCTCCACACCGTGACTGAGCTCCAATAGCCCCCTCTCCCATCCAGATATCGTTAACTACTTCCTTAGCTTGGCCTTCTGGCTAGTCTCCACTCTGCCTTGTCCAGCGAGACCCTCCTATCTGACCTTGTCTCCTCCTCCTCTTGGAAGGGCATCTTTTCCTTCTAGGCAGGCCTCACCCTGACTAAGGTAGCAGGACTTGCCAGAGTGGGGAGTGCCCACCCTGAGAAATTAGTCTTATATACTTTCTTGGTTTGGTTGGATTTGGTTTTGTGATGCTGGGAATTGAACTCAGAGCCTTGAACACACAAAGCAAGCATTCTACCACTGAGGCATACTCCAGTCTCTTCCTTCCCCCCCTTCCTCCCTCTTTCTTACTTTCCTTCTTTTTTTTTTCTTTTTCCTTGAGACAGGGTGTTGATTCTCCTGCCTCAGCTCTCAAGTAGCTGGAATTACAGGCATGGGCATCACACCCAGCTCATTATTGTGGTTTTAAAAGATATTTTCCTATAGGAATTTTGAACAAAATTTTGGTGAGTGAAATTAAGCTTTATAACATTTTATTTGAAACGAATTTCAAAAATATTCTCTTCCCCCCAGCTTCCCCCTCACACCCATAACTGTATTTGATAGAAAATTTTGTGAAATCAAATAGTGCCAAGAAAATCTGAAGAGACAGCTGTAAGTTAGCACATGGAAGCCTGCTAATTTTGAAGCATTCCAAATATGAAGTAGAGAATAGGATTTTCAAAAATAATTTAGAAGGATTTACAAATAAATATAGTAAGAGGTTTAAAATATATATCCAAAGATATCAAATAGTATCAGTGGGCTTGATAATGACCATAAAATATGTGTAATAATAGAAGAAAAAAAGACTTACCTGTCAAATGATTTTTTTTTTAGTACTGGGGATCGAACTCGGGTCCTTGTGGTTAGCGCAGCAGGCGGCGAAACCGCTGAGCTAAATCCCTGGCCCTGTCAAATGAATTTTGGCTTGGTTTTTTACTGAAGAAGTTGTTGCACATGTTTAGGAATTTGGACAGGTGGGAAGTAGCTGGGAAAACCAGAATGAAACAAATTCCTTTGCTAGTTAATATTGCACATTGGAGAGTCTTTTAACCCCTGATAGCAAAATCAGCAGAAGTTTGAGTCAAGATGTTACACATATGTTGCAGATTCTTGAATGTACAGTCAGGTTTCAACAGTCTTTTTATGTTTTGGTATTAAAAGCTAGAACAATAATACCTTATAGCATAACAAATTAGGACACAAAATGCTACTGCTAATTACTCCGTTCAATTTTGGTTAACTTTATACATATAAGCAGCGTCCATTTCTTAAATGACGTATATTGAGTGTGTGTGTGTGTGTGTGTGTGTGTGTGTGTTTTATATAGTACTAAGGATCAAACCTGGGGTGCTGTATCACTGAGCAACATGCCCATCCCCATCCCTTATTATTTGAAACAGGGTCTTGCTAAGTTGCCCAGGCTGGCTTTGAACAAGTGAACCTCCTGCCTCAGCTCCCAAGTAGCTGGGATTACAGGCATGTGCCATCATGCCTAGCTGTTATTTTTTATAATTTGAAAAATAGGAAAAAAAAAAGAAAAACAGGAAACTACTCAGAGGCTTTTTTTCACAGAAGTGTTTCCATAACCAGACTATCACTGAGTGGAGTTTAGATTCTACTTTAGGTTCTATTACACCTGATGATGGTGAAGGGCTTCAGATAAAGATTGACATTGAAGCCAGATAAGTAGTGAAAGTAATCATTATATAGAAATCAAGACTACAATCATTTCTTCTCCCTAATACAAAAAGAGTTGAAATGGTAGTTGGTTGAAAGTTAGTATTTTGCTTAATAGTATTCAGCCCTGAGTATGATGCTCATTGGGTCCATTTTCTTTTCCTTTTTCTAGGTTTTTAGCAGAATACCATGATGACTTCTTCCCAGAGTCCGCTTATGTTGCTGCCTGTGAAGCACACTACAGCACCAAGAACCCCAGGGCAATTTATTAACATCCGGATGGTCCTATCAGAACAGCCCCTCTATTTGGCTTTGTGTTGTGGGTTCCAGGTGAAGAACTAATGAGACAGCAGGCCTTCCTGCCAGAGAGCACGAACCCCAGGCCTACCCCGGGAGCTCCAGCAGAGGCAGGCTCTGCTATTTGAATTGCTCACTTACTACAGTATCTCTGTTAAGAATTAATTCTTGGGTACCTGAACATGCTCAGATAAAACCCTGCTGTACACAGGACATCTGTGATGGCAGGCAAAGAACAACTGTTCATAGTGAAACGTCCACGAAAGTGTACATAGGTTAGGCTGTTTTGGTAGACGTTGCAGTTAATTGTGAGAGCCACATTGTTGAGTTATTTGTTAGCACTAAAGAAGATATTTTTGCAGACTATTTTCATTCTTGTGGTGAGGCTGAGCAACTCTGCCCAACCGATTTTAGTTTGTACTTGGAAACCACAAAGTCGTCCCAAAGTCTTTTAGAGGGAATCGATATTGATGGCGAAAGAAAATTTTCAGCTATACATTTGCTTGTAACAGTTCCCTCTCTGTAAATGTTATTTTTGGAGATCTAAAGTATTGCCTGTCTTGTTTGAGATTTTACAGTTATACTTTGGTGAGTAATGTCATGGTCCCCTTTCCATAAAATGTTATTTTTGGTGATCCAAATGAAGTGTTGCCTGTCTTACTTGAAAGAACCAAAAGAATTTTCATGTGCTGGCATTGTTCTTTTCTCTTTAATAGCAGCGTGACCTCTTTACTTGTAACTTTGTTTCATTTTGTTTTACCTTTATGCCTTTGTTTCTTTTCTTTCTTTGGTTTTGCCTCCCCTGGCAGCATGAATAGATGCTGGTTACTAGAAGTTACTTTGGTTCTGTGCTGTCTTACTGCCGCACTGTAGGTCCATCTGTGCAGACACAAGTTTATCTTCCCAAACTGCCAGCTAATGGTTTATGCCAATGGTGGCAAACCTATGGCATGTGTGCCACAGTGGGCTGTTTGTATCAATTGAAGGCTCTAAAAGGTTCGCCATCATTGGCTATGCAGTCACCTTCTAATCCTCATTTTAGTCTTTCACAAGTCTCTGCCCTCACTGTTTGTTTTAGACCATTCTGAACCATTTTTAGAAAGGAAACCAGTATCATACAAGCATTCGTTATAGCACCTGTCTTGTCCTATAACTCAGCTCATTTGACCTTAACTTTGAAAGATCATTGATCAAGAACAACAAGAGCCAGAAGAATCTTTAAAATCTAGAGATGGTTCTATCCAAGGGGTTTGTGCATGCACTGACCAGTGCGAACCAGTACCTCTGAGTCTCCTGAGTAGACATCCTCTTATCTGTACTTAGTTGCTAAGTAAGACTGAGCTTTTGGTGACTAATGTGGAGTCACATTCAAGTTCATGATAGGTTTTATCTCCATTTGGTTTATGCAATGCCTGTTTAAATCTGGTGCAGTGTAGGGTGTTCTGAATTGTTAAAAAAAATTTAATCAGTAATTACCCGTGGCCTGGAAAAAACTTCTCTTGCACTTGTCTTGCAAGAACCTAGTTGTTTAAATGTCCCCAATGAAATGAACACAAATCTTTTTTTGGAGTATTTTATATAGTGATATACCTGGAGTTGACAGTTAAATCATTTTCCAATAATGAAAAAATTATTTTCTTTCCCTAAGACATTTTTTAATTATAACTCTTTAATGTTTGATTATATATAACTTGTAGATTGATTTAAATAATAACTTTTATTTGAAATATCCATCCTTTTATATATTACTAATAGTTCAAATCATTCCTCAGGTAAAAATATTTAAATGGGTAGATACTCCTTATAAGACTTTAAGTTTTCTTCCTTTTGCTTTTTGTTTCTTTCCTAAACTGCTAAATCTTGAAATTATTAAGTATCACATTATGTCAGTGTTTTCCTGTTGTAGTCATTTAAATGTGTATTGAAATATGATATTTTGATACTTTTGCATCAGATATACTAGGTCTTTTACACAAAAAAGGAAAAAAAATGCTTCTGAACAGAAACAGATTATATAAATCTTCTGAAGTACAGTATACACAAAAGCCAAAGCATATTTATCATTTTACAAAAAATATTACCCATCATTGTTTTATCAACTCTAAGCATTTGAGCAAATGTATTTACCCTCTTTTGCCTTTATTTTTTAAGTAACATGGTAGCCTTTTCCTTTTAGGAGTTGGCTTTGAAGGTTAGTTTGTCTGAACATTTTATTGGTAACAACTTACTCTGGTGCCCGAAACTTCTAGGTGTCGAAAATATGAGGAAGGAACCATGGTTCTTGTTGGAAGACAATAGTTAAGATTGTTTGTATAGGCACACACCATGGTTTTACTACATTAGATTCTATATTAAGGAAGTATATCACTTTAACTAGTTTTGAATATGTAAAATATATTGATACTCCAAAGGGTGGTGACTTTTCACAATTAACCTTCTAATCATGCAAAGATGAATGTATAATTCTACTGTTTTAACTAGTTGTCAGTTTCAGTAGGTTTAATCATTGACATGCTTCACAAGTTATGGAATCTGGTCACAGTGGTTAAGAGACTTGATAGCCATTGCCAAAGGGAGTTTCAATAAATTAAAGGCAGTAAGGTGGGGAAATTAAGATTATGTTTCAAACACGTATGAGCATCCTCAATAAGCCAGTTAAAAGTTTTCTTTTTTAAGCAATATAGTTGGAAAGACTTTATTTTAATTCTGGCTGCTGCTTGTCTTATACTTGAGCAAAAGTCTTCCAGGTGTTCGTTTATTGTTACAAATACTTAGTGCACCTTGAAGGTAATTGAATTATGTTGTTTTTACCCAGTTCCCGTAAAAGATAAATATTCTTCTCTGCCTCCTTCTTCCCTAGACTCTATCTCCTAAACTCAAGGGGAATTATAAATAACCATTTCTTTGCTTTAGCTTTTCGTCCACTTGATGGAAGTAGTGGGGCATCTGACCAACGGGCAGTCTAAGCTCCCAGAGAATCATCTGCAAGGCCTGGGATGGTTTACCTTGCCAGCCCCACTCCTCAACTGGGAGGCTGCCCCAGATCATCTTATCCAGACTGATGTCGCCAACATATATCACATGTGAAAAACACAGATATCACTTCTCGTCACACAGCAAAGGATACAATGACTATAAATGGCCAAGTAAGTGCTTCCATGTGGTTAATAGTCAGGCTGTCAGAAGCCACGGGGACTTTTCCATGGGGACAACACTGCTCACATTTCCACGCCTTTATTAGCCCTGTTAGCCTCAGCAAGTTTGTGGTGAGGTCCAAGACTGTGCACTTCTGTGGAGGCTTCCAGGGCTGTTTATGCTGTTGGTCCTCACCCCACACCTTGAGTAGGAAGGTTATCAGATGCTGGAGGGGATAGGATACATGAAATCAAGACAGGAAATGAGATTCAGATGGAGGCCTTTCGTGTGTACATTCTGCTGTGGTTCCTTTTGTTCTCAGGACCACTCCATAAGGAAGGCATTATCTCTTACATAAATCAAGGAATTAGAATTCAGATTAGTTAGAAGCCAAGAGAGGTCAAACTGAGGTCTGTCCTGATTCTAAAGCTATTTTCCTCCAATTTTTTTCTCAAGTTGAGGTAAGACAGTAAGCAAGTTCTATGGGTCATAGGGCAGAAAGAAGGAGCAGAGGAAAGTTTGGAATTGTTTTCTGTGTCTTTTTACTTTGCCCATCTTCCTTACCCTTCCCACGTGCCCCCCGGGATTTCTTCAGTTTTAAACTACCATCTGCCTGGCCATTTGCTTGATTCTGGTCTTAGAGGAGTGGGCAGTTCTTACTTTAAGGTTTTATTATTTTTGTAGCTAGATCAAAGCTGGGTATGTTTTTCATAATTCTGAAATCTGAGGGCTGATTGCCAAAGAAGAGATATATTAAGTTCATCCAAGATTCAATTATGCCTTTTACTAATCACATTTTAAAGTTTTTATTCATGTTTGACTTCCTAGAAAATTTAACAAACTGCCTCAGTTTTATTGCATGGGGTTTAATAAGAACTATAAAATCAAATAAGTGCTAAGTGGACAGGATCATCAGGTATATTTAAAGAGTACTGGGAAATAGCTCTCTCTAGTGCAGCAGAAGTAACACAAGTGACTACCATGAAGTCATTCCCACACGTAGGTGTGCTCAGTTACTGACCTCTGTGGACCAACATGATCTATCTAAATGGACACAATAGTGGAATCTTACATTTCCATCAAACTATTTTATCGTTTCTGTTAATCTTACTGAAATTAACAGCATCTATTCTGAATGCCAACGAATTTATTAATGGTTAGTATACCCTATTGCCAAGGTCAAAATTAATACTTAAAAGTGGTTATAGTTCTATGGAAATGCCTCACTCATTGATAAAGTGGCATTTAAGCAAAAGTTCAAAGACACAGGGAGTATGACATGCAGATATCTGGAAGAAGAGCATTCAGGCAAAGGGAATAGCTAAGGCCAAGGCACTGAGGCAGAAATGTACTTGGTGTTGCTAGAGGAAGAGCATGGAGGCTGATGTGGTTGAAGCATAGTTAGGAGGTCAGGCAGGTCAAGGGTCAAGGGAAAAGTAGCAGATTATATGGAGCTATCTAGATCACAGTGAGAGACTGCACATTATCCTGGGACAACAATTTTGAGGGCTGGATAATTAGGTTTCTGTTTTCTGAGTCTCACCTACTGTGTGGAGGTTAGATTAGAATAAGATGAAAGCAGATGATTTGGGAGATTATGGGCTCCACAAAAGTATTGATATGGGAATGAAGAGAGAGAATATTTTGAGATGCACATGAGATGGAAGTTGTATCTTAGGAGGGAAGACTGGGAAGGAACTATAATTTCTGAAGTCACCAAAACATAAATGGTAAATGCTGACTGAGATTGGCTGAGGTCACCTGGGGAGGGAGTATGGATTGAAAAGAAAATAAGAATATCAGGGCTGGGGATGTAGCTCAATGACAGAGCACTTGCCTAGCATGGATGAAGTTCTGAGTTCAATTCCTGACCATGTAAGGAAATAAAATTTTGAAAAACAGCATCAGATTTCTTATCAGTAACCCTGTTTTAGTTACTTTTCTCTTTGCTGAGACAAAATACCTGACACCTACAAGTTAAAGGAGGAAAGGTTTATTTCAGCTCACAGTTTGTAGAGGGTTCAGTCCATAGCTGGCTCGAAGACAGAGTGGCATGACTGAGGAGCATCACAGAGGAAGAAGAGTTTGTGTCATGGCAGGCAGAAGGCAGCAAGAAGTGAGCCTTCTTTTCCCTTTTATCCCATACAGGCAACAAGCCTTTTGTGTGGTGGCACCCACAGCCAGGATGGGGCTTCCCATTATCCAGAACTATGCTAAACCAATTAGTGGGATAATCTACTACCACACCCTTAATCCCATTGTCACACACCCTAGATCCAGCCACCTCTGGAAAGCACCCCTATGAGCACATGAGGCTTTAGGGACATCTAGCTACAAGCCATAACAAACCCCAAATGTGAAAGTCAGAGCTGAATCACATTTTTAAAGTACTGATTACAGATGACTCTGGACTCCCTGGAACTATAGCTCAGTGGTAGAGGATGTGTTTATCATGCACAAAGCCCTGGGTTCAATCCCTCACACCAAAAAGATAATAACAACTTGGAACTTACACTTCATTTCCAGACTGTGGATCAAGTCTGAGAGTCTCTCAACACCTCAGGCTCCGCTAAAGCCCACAGCCACAACTCTGCTGGTCACAACAGCCTTCCAACATGAGGTGACTCTCAGGCTGCTATGTTCAACACTGCCAAGTCCAGGACCACAGGAGCCAGCACTTCTGGGGTTCCATGGCCTCACACACCACATCTCCAGAATTGAGTTTCTGTATCATTTCTGGGCTTGCTACTCTGCGATTCTCTGTGACTTAATTCTCAATCCAGTTTCCAGCAAGCAGGAGACAAATCTGACCACCACAGAAGGCATTAAAAAAAGCTGAGAGTGTAACTCAGTTGTGGGCTCTTGCCTAGCTGCATAAGGCCCTAGAATCCATCCACAGCACTGCCAAAAAAACAAAACAAGGTTATTTACTCATACGAGAATACATATGTGTAAGTTACCAAAGAGGAAAAAAATTAAAGAAATTACAGAGGGGTATCTTGAACACGATGTCAATTCACAGACAGTCCCCAATTTACAATGGTCTGATGTATGGTTTTTCAATTTCATCATGTTGAAAAAGCCATATGCATTCAGTGGAAACAATACTTTAAAAAATTGATGTTTTCCCAGGTTAGCAATATGCAATATGGTCATCTCAATGCTGGGAGCGGCAGGGAGCCATAGGTTCACAAAGGGAAACAACTGGACCTCTGCAGTGTACTCTGCTGCGAGGCTGCTCAGTAGTCTCAGTGTGTTCAGTGCATTTTCCACTTTTGATATTTTCAACGTATGGTGGGTTTATTGTGATGTAATCTCTTCATAAGTCAAGGAACATCTATTTTATAAAGTTAAATTCATTGAAATGTCATATAGGAAAAGACTCAGAGCAGAATTAAACCTATATATGTTTGGGCCAGGGATTTAGCTCAGTGGCGCCACACCTGCCTTGCAAGCTCAAGGACCTGAGTTTGACCCATGGTACTGGAAAAAAAAATATATATATTTTATGTATATATATTTTATATATATTATGTATTATATATTATATGTTTTACATATATATTGTATATTATGTATTATATATTTTATATATTATATATACTATATATATTTTTATTATATATTATATATACTATATATTTTATAATATATATTATATACATTTTATATATATTATAAATACTATATATTTTTATAATATATATTTTATATATGTTATATATTATATATTTAATATATTATATATATTATATATATTTTATATATACTATATATTATATATATATATTATATTTTATATATATATGTAAATAGGGACTCAGGAACATTAGCTTTATCTGTAACTTTAATTTCCATTTAATTTTGTTTTATTTTTCCATCATTTATTTATGTAATTTTATTTACTGTCTGTAACTAACCTTTTAAATCAGAAAAATATGTGAAGTCTCTTTTCTGTCACTATCACAAAATACCCAGAACAGGCAGACTTCACAGGTAAAGCAGTGTATTTAGTGCAGTTTGGAAGCTGAAAGCCCAAACAGCACATCACAGGCTCTGGCAAGGGCCACACCTGGATTACATCACCTCATGGTGGATAGCAATGGCTGAAGTACCTATGGGAGCAAGTGGTCACATCTGCGTCCAGGAAGCCAGAGAGGACTAAAGAGGCCACAAACTTGCTTCTTTTATAACAACCCTTTCTTGAGAACTCCCAAGGAATCACAGGACAGCTACCTTAAACCCCTTGAAGGGCAACACCCCAAGCAAAGCCTAAGGGCCTCCCACTGGCCCCACCAGTTAAAGTTCTCAAAGCTCTCATTGTGGCTACCAAGGCTGTAACTCAGGGACCACTGGCACACACCCAAACCACAACAGTATATATTGAAATGAATGTTTATTTAATAGTTAACTTGTGGGGCAGTGATGGTGAACCTTTTCGAGCTTTCAATATTACAAACAGCCCGCTGGGGCACTCATGCCATAGGTTCATCACCACTGCCCTGGGCTGTCCCCTGCCCTAGTTCTCAAAGCAAAGCCTTTCTTTTAACTGAGCAGAGCCCAGAAGTTCCTGGCCTAGGCAGTTATTTCTTCTCTGTCCCTGCCTTCCGCTTCAGCCATGTGCATGTATGGAAATGCATGCTGGTTTCTGGGAGAAGTTCAGAGGTGGGGAGTGCTGAGGAGAAAGGGGATGAAGAGAATGACCTACAATTTGTTCTCCATCTGCTTCCATTGACAACCACAGCCCCTAGCAGCAGAGGCCTGTAAAACCAAGGCATATGTTTCTGGAGGGATTTCCTGAGCCCCTAGACAAAAATGGAAGGCCTGAAGCTGAGGAAGCCTTCCAAGAACATTGGAGATTTGAGTAGAGTTGTGGATGCCCAGATGACAGAGGTGATATGAGCTTCACACTTCTATGACAGCATGAGGTCTAAAGCTTAGAACCATCTGTAGTCAGCTCATGTTACATTACTGTATTCTCCCTGTGGCCCCATGACCACAGTGAAAGAGGCCAGTCTCCTTCAGGGATCTTCCAAATCAGCCCTTCACTGTTTTCCTACTTATTCCTCCAAACATCTTCCTCCCTCTCTTCTTCCCCTTCCTTCCCCCCCTCCAGCAAGGATCTCCTTAAGGCAGTTAGAAAGGAAGACCTTGGCAGAGAGCATGGTGACTTTGACTGGCCAAATGATTTATGACAAGTCCTTTCAAGCTCTGCAAAAGGAAGCATTTGGAGAATGATCTAAGGAAGTAGTTGAACAATAGCTCAAGGTGGTGATGGAGATTTCTGAGGAGGAAAAGAAGAGAAAAGCGATAAATGATCTGCTGCAGTAAAAGAGAGGGCTTGAAAGAAGATTGGGAGCATTGTGTTAGGTCACTTTGCTGTGTAAGCCTTCTCCTCATCTTTGTCCAAGTATCAGCCATTTGCTTAGCACTTGAGGAGATGAATTCATGCTTTGGATTTTTTTTGTGAGATGGATTGCTAGGTTAAAACTAGCTTCCAGGTGGGTGAAGAAAAAGCAAGGCTGTGCTGAGTTGGTAACACTGGGTTCATTAGTTCTTTCACTCTTCAAAAAGGATGTGGAGACGCCAGAAACAAAAGGCCACACATATATCGTATGATTCCAATTACATGAAATGTCCAGAGTGGGCAAAAACATTGAGTAGAGAAAGTAGAGAGCCAGGCATGGCGGAGCACACCTGCAACTGCTGCAGTTTGGAAAGTTGAAGCAGGAGGATCACAAGTTCAAGCCCTGCCTGAGTAACTTAGCTACTTAGCAAGGTCCTATCTCAAAATAAAGAACCAAAAAATGTCTAAGAAATGAAACAGTGTGGTGACCCTGGGCTCGACTTCCAGTAACACACACACACACACACATGCACACACACAAAGTAGATTAGTGGAGATTTCTTTATTGAAAATTTCTGAAATTAGATGACTAATGATTGTTGTAGTGCTCTGTGAATATTCTAAAAACCACCAAATCAGATTGTTTTAAAGCATGAATTTTATGGCTTGTCAATTATATCTCAATTTTAAAAAGGTGGATACTCTAGACTTGGGCTCTATGCCTAAAACTCAAGAAAAAATCCCCACAAAAACCCATTTTTGAGAGCTAAGACACTATTTAATCCAGCATTCATGTGTGGCTTGTTTCATGCATTATTACCTAAGGAAGTCCAAGGTTCCTCTTGTCATTCCTGTGAGTTCGTATTTTATATGAAGTTCAGAACCCCCAGTTCTGTGCCTTTACACAGTTTCCTCTATGAGCAAATATGGGATTGACTAAGCATGGGACTGACAGATCTTCAAACTTCTTTGGCTTTTAAATTCTTCTGCACAGCAGATAGGACATAAGGAAAAAGTATATACTGATACCATGATATTAGCAAAAAAGTTAATAAACAGAAAGATTAGGGACAGCAAAAATTAAACGAATTTTTAAGAGTGATGCAAACCAGAGCCTGTTAATCTTTACAGGGCTCTACGTTTGAGAATTTCTGTCCAACATTAATCTTCATCTTTCCAGAAGGTCATGAAAATCTTAGGTAGAAAAGTGCTCAACTGTGTTTTTCCATTGATTTGTACTTTTTCCACTTAGATTTACAACTTTCAGTGGAATTATTTAATAAGTCATTGTAGAGATATACTTTGGCATAAGGTGAATTACACCAGCCTACAGGCTCTATTTACTGCTCAATTTTCACTATTGTAAAGGTGACTTCTGAGATAATTTCAGGTCACTGGCCTCTATTAGTTGTCCATTAGTATCCAAAAAATGATTTTAAGTGAGATGATTTGTGAGCTGTATGGAAACACACCTATTAGTGTTAGAGGATAAAAGCTATTTAAATGTGCTTGAGCAGTACATAAAGTCTGAAAACCCAAAACAGAATATTAAAGGTAAAGCCTAGTAAGATTCTCTTCTGATATATGATATTTCACCTTACCTTTTAGATTCTGTAGCATGAAAAGCCAACCGGAGCACTTACACTCTTGTGGACTCAAAAGCCATGGTGTGGGAGATGAGCAATGTTTCTAAACATTTATACCTCTACCATCTGCACCACCCTCACCCTCTTCCCTAAGCTTTCAAACATGAGTTTGAAGTTTCTCTAGCAAAGAAGTGGTGTGTGTTTTTCTTAAATTTTGCCTGCCTTTGTGACTTTCTTTGGCCAAGAAAATATGGCAGAAGTAACTCGCTTCCGGTATCTCCCTTGGAACCTTCCTGAGATGTGAACAAGACTGAGTTACCCTGTTAAGTGATAATGTCCAGAGTCTGGTTAGTCTCATTACCCAGGTAATATTACCCAGGTAATAACCAACTGGCTAGCCAACATGTGGGAGACATTGCTTTAGATCAGGTAAACCTCCAGTCTACTTACCATGCCAGAGCAGACGCATATATGGGCCAATCAAGATCAGCCAATCCTAGCCTAGTTTAGCAGAACCGCTCAGGTGATCAGACAGTGTAGATCAATAATAAATGCCTATTGTTTTAAGCCACTGAGTTTTGTTTGCTGCAGTAGCTAACATTACTTTGCGCCTTATGTGGTGAATGTATTTTATACTGTCTGTGAACAGCTCAAACTTCACTGTCTTGGTTGAAATTATTGAAATTTTGGCATGTTCAGAAGCCATCAGATACTCAAGGGAGTATCTGCCATTGCTACTGTTCAGCTAGAAAGTGGATGCAGACAGAATTCCATCTTTGGGATCTTGAGGAGGGTACCTAGGATGAAGTTTGGTTTTTGTTTTCCCAGTAAGAAGTTTTTATTAGTCAGCTTTCCTGTCACTGGAACATGATACTATCTGACATCCACATCTTAAAGGAGGAGAGTTTTAATGTGTCTCACAGTTTCAGGGGACTCAGTCCATAGACAGCTGCCTCCAAAGCAGAAATAGCATGGCAGAGGGCATGGTGGAACACAAATGCTTAGGCCATGGCAACAGAGGCTTAGTCTACAGCAAGGAATAGTGCCAGGAAAGAAGGGGCCAGGGAACAGATATAGACCCTAAGGCCATACCTCCATGACCCACCCAGACATACCCAGAAAGCTACTAATCCCCTGGGGGATCACAGGCCAATCAAGTTGACAATGAAGCTTAACCATCCCAAAGTTTAAAATTTGCAGAAGTCTAGATAGGAGAATAAAAAATACATTATCATCCTAAGATGGACAGTCTCTTATTATTTTGTACTATTTGTTTTTCCCCACTATTTCAAAAAGAAAGAAAACATTTTGAATTGGCTAATGTTCCCTTTAACCATTATCTGAGCTCCAGTCCCCTGACCTTTTCCCAGAGACAATGATAACTTGACTCTGATGTATTGTCAGTTCACACTGAGCACCTGGAAATTCTTATTCTTTTACTCATCATCATATTTTTGATACACATATAGATGTATATTTATACAAACATCTATATGTATATATCTTTGCACAATATATACATAAATATATATTTTTCCATACACATATTTAGTATAATCCTTTTGACTGCTATGGCATGGATACAATACTCTACCAATCCCTTTACCACTGTTGGACATTCAAATGGCTTTTAAATTCTCATTTACTAATACAGCTGCAATGAACATATATACATAGTTCCTCATATTCAAATGCCAATCTTTCTCTAGGTCATACACCCAGAATTCTGGATTATCTGACAAATGCTCTTTTGGGTTTTCTAGAGTTACTCCATTAGACAGAGGCCTAGCTTTGTGAGTTCCTAGGTGGTAAGTTTCAAGATTGTTGTCTTGTGCAACAGATTTATAACATGGAGAGTTAAAAGAAAAATACGGTGAAAACTTGAGATGTCTTTGAAACATTCTCCAAGTTTCTTCATTTTCTCCTTCCTAGCCCTGAGGTTTTTTTTTTTTTTTAATGTGCTATTGGATGTGGTTATTTGGTAGTTTTATAGAAATTAGAAATAAAAACAATAGTAACTTTACACTGGTCAAAAGCAGAGTGGGAAGTGATGGTCCTCTATGTTGCTCACAAATTGGCTTCCAGGGGAAATATTAAGGACATTATGAAAAGGAAAAGTGGTTATTGAAGTACTATTTCAAATACTGTGCTGAATTGGGCAAATACAAGCCAAGCATGGTGGCTCATGCCCATAATCCCAGCACTCCTGGGAGGCTGAGCCCGGGGATCTCAAGTTTGACACCATCCTGGGCAATTTATTGAGACTGTCGCAAAATAAAAAGGCTGGAGGGCCGGGGATTTAGCTCAGTGGTTCTGCCGCCTGCCTCGAAAGTGCAAGGACCGGAGTTCGATCCCCGGTACCAAAAAAAAAAAAAAAAAAAAAAAATGCCGGGGCTGTAACTTAGTGTGAAGGTCCTAGGTTCAATCCCCAGTACCAAAAATAAAAATAAAAATAAAAAATAGGACAAACATAGCACGTTAGATCATTTCTGAGCCAATGTCAGATTCATTATTTAATAAACGCAAACTAGTTCCTTTTTTTGTTTTATTCAATGAAGAGATCAAGTTTAAAATTCTGTATTTTACCATGCCAAGATGTGGTATGACAAACACAATGGTTTGGTTGTAGTAAGGTCAAACAATTTTCTCTGTAAACAGGAGAAAATTACTCTTGTTACTTAAGCAGTAAGTAACTAAGTGCACTTTGATTTTACACATCCTCTGTCAAAAGTGAATTAGTACACAAGAAGCCTGCCCTTATAATAAACGTTCTTCTCGACAAATTGTGTGTACCCTTTGCCCTGTGGGTTCAGCCCAGAACAGCTGATCATAATAGGACGTTGTCAACATCACTCTGTTGCTTTCCATTTGTAACCACATCCAAGAGCTGCCTGAGGGTTTTTAATTTATGTCGGGTTACATTATCCGTATTCTATAATATTGATGCTCTTAGTTTTGAATTCTTTTATCTGCCTATAAGAATTGCTGGTTTGTAGAAGTAATGCGCTAGCTTACATTTTATATGAAAAAATAAAGAGAAATCAGATTATTGGAAAACTACATCCTTGTTCTCAAAACCCCTGAGCTGTGGGACTGGGAATACAGCTCAGTGGTAGGAAACTTGCCTAGTATCCTCCCAAACTAGACCTGGGACAAAATCATAACTAACACAAACAAGAAAATAGTAATATTAATGAAGTAAAATCCCACTTCCAGAAGTCTCTCTAAAAGGAATATCTAATGTCATTTGCTTGGCTCTGTTTTTTTTTTTTTTAAGAAGAAATTTGGAATCAAGGCTGTAACTTTTTCTTTTAAGTAGCCAGCCAGCACATTTTGAGGAAAAAAAATTTTTCGGTACTGGGAATTGAACCCAGGGCCTCCGCATTGAGCTATATCCCCAGTACCGTGCTTTATATTTTATTTTGAGACAAGACTTCACGAAGTCGCTAAGCTGCCTCCCTGACCACTGGCATTACAGGTGCGCACTACCACGCAGGGGTCGACAGAAATTTATAGAGGTTTCAGGTGTTGCCAGTCTTTTAGGGATTATCGCGCAGCTCCAAATCTGATTTGACAGTGCTGTTTTTTCTAAGCATCGGACTCTGCAAACCACATTTTTTTTTTTTTTTGACCCGCTTGCTTCCTCTTCCGGTGTACCAGTAGGGGGCGATAGAGAGCAGAGACGGAACGGGAGGCGGGGCTTCATCTCGGTCGGCTTGGGATACAATGGCGCCTCACTCTGACAGGAACGGTGTACCTTCGGCGGCGTGGGAGACTCCCACTGCGTCAGGGTTGACCCTTACCCTGGAGTCCTTTTCTAACCTCACTATCCCAACAGCATCTGGACAGTGCTCCCGTTTCCACAGGTATGAACATATATAAACCTGTTAAAAGTCCTGAGAACATTTGCCAAATTGCTTTGTGACCAATTACTGTGATTTGACCCCGTCTCCTACAATTGTTAATTAATCATTCTTTTACCATTTTTACATTTAACTCTTCAACGCTGTGCTTCTCACAAGCTAGGTCCAAACAGGACCCATCGGAACTATGGAGCACATGTCACTTCTAATAATTCTATTTCTGTTTAAGTTTTCTAAAATTAGATGCCTAACTTTTCATATTTTTATTTTCAAACTTCTGAATTGTTGACATGGAATTGTTCAGGATTTAAAAGTTTCAACGAGTTCATTTTAAAATCATCAGGACACACAGCTCTTTCTCAAGTTCTTGTTTTTTTTTTGTTTTTTTTTTTGGTACCGGTACCTTGCGCTTGCGAGGCAGACTGGGCACCACTAAGCTAAATCCCTGGCCCTCTTTCTGAAGTTTTATGACTTGCCTAGTTTCTTCAGTGGTTAAAGAGTTTTTCAGATTCTTTACTTCTCGGTGGCCTTTTTATTTTTCTTGTTTTTCGCGTTGAGGATGGGACTCAGGGCCTCATGCATGCTAGGCAAGTAGTTCAACCACTGAGCTACACCCACAGCTTGACTTTTGGGTGAACTTTATGGGAATGCTCAGCCCAAACTAGGGTAACTGTACTGGATTGTTGTATCAAAAAGCAGCACTTTCTGTCCTCTGGCTAGAGTTCCTTACTCTACTTAATACTTCCTTCAAGGCCTTCAGCTCAAAAGCTCAAAGTCTTTTAGGATAACAATTTCTCATAATCTGTATGGGCTTGAGATATTTCCTGACAACAGAGTCCTTGTGAGTCCTAGTAGGCTAAGACATTTTTACTTTCCCTCTTTGCCCTCTAGAATTTACGACACTTTAGGGTTTTCTGTTTTTGTTTTTAGGTATCAGGGATTGAACTCTGGTCCTTGTGCTTGCGGGCCAGGCAGCAGAACCACTGAGCTAAATCTCCAGCTCACATTTTTTTTGTATATGTGTTATAATATATGAAATGTTGAGAAATGACTGGATTCTGAGCATCCAGAATCTGAAAAGTTTGTTCAACAGTGTCTAATGAGGAATGCTATAGATGAAGATGTCAGCGGACCCAGAGAAAAAGATAATAGCTCTGGTTCTTTACTTCATTGGTCAGGATTATCATCATGATAAAGAGGCCAAATTTTAGGAGGAAAGAAAACATGCAGGAAAAGGGACCTGGCCTTTATCGCTTAACTTGCAAGCTAAGACCAGTGGGCCAATGGCCTACTGCCTGCTTTTGTAAATAAAGTTTTATTGAAACAGAACCACAGCCAAGTATTTATGTATTGGCTATGGTTGCTTTCATGTTAAAACCACAGGGGTTGAGTGGTTGCTACAGAGACTGTATAGTCAACAAAGCTGAAAATATTTATTCTTTAATTCTTTACAGATAGAGTTTGCCAAACCTGACCTAGATTTTCAAATATATTAGAGTTGTGCCTGTCTTGTTATTTCTTAACAGCTGCAACATTTTTTCAGTAGTTGCTTTATCTATTTTAATACTTATAATTTATTTAATGGGCATTTTCTTCCACCCATTTTGATTATATTTGTCAAAAATGTTCCTAATGTTATTTTCTTTTCAAGAAACTTGCTCTTGGATTTATAAATAATGTTATGCTCTTCTGTTTTTAAATGTGTTTATTTTATGCTTTAATTATTTATTTCATCCCACTTAGACTTTCATAATCCTTTCCTAAAAATTGTAAGATAATCATTATTTTTGAACCATCCAACCCCTATTTGTTTTAAAATCACAGGAAACTAACATTTTCAGTTCAGAATATAAAAGCAAGCTAAAAACAAAAAGGCATAGGCACATCAAAGCACAAATAAAAAGAGAAGGAAAAACTCATCCATTATCCCATTGCCATTGCTAGCCATTGAAATCATTTTGGAGTTTTTTCTTCTAGTCTTTTTTTAAACCAATTTTCAATGTTTTAGTTATTATGAAACTATTACATGAAATTTACCACGTTATCCAATTTGAAGTGTATAGTTCAGAGGTGTTAAGTATATTGTCATTGCTGCGCAGCAGATCTCTAGATCTTTTTCATCTAGCAAAACCGAGACTTTGTACCCATTTAACAATAACTTCTCTCTCTTGCCCCCAGCATCTGGCTACCATCATTCTCCTTTTTGTCCCTATGATTTTTACTATTCCAGGGACCTCCCCTAAGTGTAATCATGCAATTATTTATCTTTTTGAGTCTGGCTTATATCACTTAGTACAATGTCCTAAAAGGTCATTCACGTTGTAGCATGTGTGACAATTTCCTTCCCTAAAGCTGAATAATATTCTATTGTATGGACACACCACATTTTGTTTATCCTTTCACTTATTAATACATATGTAGGTTGCTTCTATGTCTTGGCTTCTGTGAATAATGGTGAAATGAACATGGGTGTGCAAATATCTCTTGAAATCCTGCTTTGGTTCTTTTGGATACATACCCAGAAGGAGACTACTGGATCATATGGTAATTCTGTTCATTTTTTGAGGAGCCTCCATAGTGTTTTCCATAGTGGCAGGGCCATTTTAGTCTCCTTTTTGAGGCATATGTGCTTCGGTGGTTTGTTGAAGTCACTTTTTTCTTTAGATAAAGTTGAGATAAATTTGCCCAAGTCCCGCTTTCAATAACCTATAGTAAATCTAATTCCTTGCTTTATGCGTTCTGACTTGAAGGGAGCTCTTACTTTCCCCTTTGAATTAATGTCTTTCTCATTGTTTTCTTCTATTTAATCATTTTCCCTTTCTTTTGGGGAGTGTTTGTCAACTTTGATCCTCATATTAATAGTCAGTTATAAGTTGCCTGTCATCAGCCAACTCAAATTCGAAAATGTTTTTCCTTTTCATGAAGTCTTTTTTTTTCCTGTTTAATAATTAGATTGAAAAAAAATATTTTCTTCAAAGGTAAGAGTCTGAAACCCTTACTGAGATGGTGAATTAAATGTCTTTAGATTATATTTTGTATCTTATTATTGTTGTCAAGGGATTTTGCTTTTTCTGAAATGATTCTGCCTGTCTTATCTGTAGTTTAGGGAAAGCATTTTCCATCTAGTCTGCTCACTTTGCCATCTGAACAGAATGATGTTTGTTGCTCTTAAGATACAAGATAATGGTGTTGTTTTAGGAGTGTTTACATATCCTAAAGAAAGTTTTGAAATGCTAAATGGAACATCAAAGCTTAGGTTGAATTCCTTTATTACCATGTAATGACAAACCCTGGTGGCTTAAAACAACAATGATTTATTCTCTACACCCTGTCAGTTGCTTAAAATAACAATGATTTATTCTCTACACCCTGTCGGTTGCATAGACTGCTCCATACAGTGTTGGCTGTGTGGCCACATATGGCTGGGAGCTCATCTGGCACTAGGACCTCCAGCACGGCTTCTTTGAAAGACTGGCACCATGCCTGGTGTGCCAGGGACTGGCAGGGCCTCTGTCTCCATCAGGGGAGACAAACTCTTCACAGGGTGACTCAAAGCTCTGAGAGCAAAAGCAGAAGCTGCTAGGCCTCTTCCACCATATTCTGCCATCAAGGGAAGTCACAGGGCCACCTCAGATTTAAGGAGAAGGAAAATAAATTGATGGTGAGATCAGACTACTTCTTAGCCATATTTGCAGGCAATCTACTGAAACTTTATGTAAACACCTTCAATCCTGTTCCTTTAATTAATTCAGCAAAATAAAGCACTAGATATTGAAATTGTACATACCTGTTATTTATCATGCTATAGTGATAGGATAAATAATGAAATATTTAGTACATCAGTTAACAAACATTCCCTTTATAGGGCAAAATAATAAGTATTTGAGGTTTTGTGAGCCATACAGTCTGTCCCAACTACCCCACCTATGCCATTATGGTGTGAGAGAAGTCATAGACAATGTGAGATTGGACATGGCTTTGTTCTAATAAAACTTTATTTGAAAAAAGCAGGTGGTAGGCAGGTTTTGTCCTGTTGGTTGTGTTTTGCTGACCTGTGATCTAGAGAAAATTTGCCGCATTCTAAGTAGGCTTTGGATTAATTATGTAGGATTGACATATCAGAGTTTAATAGTATTCACATAAACTATCTGAAACTAAAGTTAATACAACAATGAGCACATAGTAAAGTTGTACTTGTTATTTTTTGTATCATCATTATTCTATACTAACAGCATTAAGCACCATGCATTGAGTCTGTTTATTACTTGAGAGCCATGCATAGAGGCACAGCTTTTTTTCTTACTTGAGTACCATTCCCTTTTAGAAGCTATAAAATCACTTAATGTCCTAGGAGAAAGGATATTTAATAATGTGAAATCCTATTTGGGAAGTGAAAGGCAAATAGTGGGATAGTTGCTATTTGCAAAATGCATTTACTAGCTTTATATTCCTGTGACTCCAAATATTTATGTTCTTAGGTTCTGAATATTGAGTCAAAAGGAAGGTTGTGCTTTCAAAATCCTCTTGGCCAGTTTTTAGTAGTTACTGATTTTTTTGACCTCTGACTTTTCTGTAAACTCTTAACATCTCACATTTCATCAGTGATACCTTAGCACTTTATGAGATCATATTTTATTTTTTCCTTGCACATGAGACAGCAGGCTAGAAATACGCTTTCATCTTGCTGCCCCCTGGGCTTCGTTTTTCTCAGGTGTTGAATGACAGGCACTAACTGTCTGTAAGAGCTAATATGAAATGCAGCTTTTTGTGGTTGTGTCATCATATTTTCCAGCCTGCCACCTGGGCCAGGATGTCCCCACCAGCCTGCAGAGGAGGAAGGGAGGGACTTCAGTCACAGGTCCAGACCTCTGTCTCCGGAGATGGTACAGCAGAGGTTTGGAGAGAGTTGTGTGGCCAGCAGTGTCCTTGGAAGGGTCTTCCTCTCACTAAAGAGTCAATTTTACAAAGTGCCTGTGTCACATATGTGAAGGAATTTGATTACCTTTTCTTGTGTATATTTGTCTGTATTGCTAGATGTTTGAGTAAAACCACAATGAGCATTTGGTGGCTCCATGCAGACAATGTTTGAGCTACTTTTAAAATTTTTATTTTTACTAGTACATGTTTGCAGTACATAATAATTAAATTATGTGGAGTTAGTACATGGACATAACACACCTGAAATCTTTTTTCAATTTCTTTCCCTTCCCTCCCTTCTCCCCTCCCTCCATCTCTTGTGCACGTTCCATTTTGCAAAAGATCTATCTCCCTGTTTCCTATTATCTCTCTTATTTTGCTCTTTAAGTTATTTATATTTTGGGTTTCTTGTATAAAAGAAGACATGCAATGTTTAAGCTTATATTTTCCTACAGATGACTCAAATTTATCCTTCTTTATGGCAATTAGGATAGAGATGCCTCAAAAAACTAAAACTAGAAATTCCATTCAATTCAGCTATTCTCCTTCTAAGTGTCCTCTCAAAAGAGTAAGGCATCATATAACGGTGGTACATGCATAGCCATGCTTGTAGCAGAACAATGCACAATAGCTAAATCTTGGAAGCAGCCTATATGTCCATCAAAAGATGAATGGATCAAGAAAATGTGGTATCTATACACAATGGAGTGCCTGAGCTGCTGCTGCTGCTACTGTTCCTGCTGTTCCTCCTCCTCCTCCTCCTTCTCCTCCTGCCTCAGAAAATTCTCTCAGTTTTCTGCCTACTAAGAATCTCTCCAGGAGTGGGTTCAAAAATAAAATAAGAAGAAATAGAATCCATGCCTAACAACTGTTTGAAAGTGGATTTTGCCTGCCCCCCGAGTCTTCTAAATTAATGCTTCTTTAATACTGTCTTTTCTCAGGTTTTTCCCTCTAGCTCTGAGCAATCCACCTGAAGACTGGCTCTGGCTCACCATCTTTATTTATTTATTTCTTTATTTCTGAGACAGGGTCTCACTATGCATTTCAGGCTGGCCTTGTTCTCACTATGTAGTCCAGACTGGCCTCAAACTTGCGGTGATCTTCCTGTCTTAGCCTCCCGAATGCTGGGATTACAGGCCTACGCCACCACTCCTGGCCCATCCCACCTACTTGATGGGACCAGGCTTCTAGAACCCACCATAGAGCCTACATCTCTGGAAGGGACCAGTTTTCTTTTATGCTTGCTTGAGGGAAATCAGTCCACAGTGACTCACAGACTTTCTTCTGTTTCATCAACCAGCCAGCTAGCTTACTGGGACTTTTATACATATAAAATTACTATGCATTGGGTTTGTTTCTATACACTTCCTTTCAGAGCTGTCACTATATTTCCTTTTCCCGTCATCTCTTAAAATATCTCCATTGCAGATAGCAAAAATGAGATATTAACTAACTATGCTTGGGTGGCTGGTGGCTGATGTTGGTAACTCAGGCTTGAGAGGGGATCCAAAGCTTGACTGTGAAACTGAACATCCCTTTTCTTATATTTTCTAAAAGGCACAGAGTAGTAAGGAAGTGCCAGTAATGAGTTTGTTGAAGACTTAAAATCACAGTTATTTCATTTTGATTTGCTAAATAACTGTGTAAATTGCCAGCTTGGAAGGATCAGGTCTTGGCAGGTGGAAAATGAGCAGTTTACAACATGCCATTCACTTTTCAACCTACTTGCCTTCCTAGAATCATCTAGATGCTTTCCTTGGACATTTCACAGTACATATTTTTGAAAAAATTCTTCTTCCAGTGGACTACTCATACTTCTAAACTGATTATTTTATCTTGAATAGCCATTGTAAATGATCATTTTAAGAAGGATACTCTTCCTGAGAACAGTTTCCTGTCTCCTGATTTTCTGTATCTAAGGGAACCAAATTTAATAACTTTTCCAGTGATGTACTGCAAAACTGACTTGCTTACAGGATATGCAAATAGGATGGTGTATTTAAACTGCATCTTCAATGTTGATGACTACATTGTGTCGATCAAGTCAAGCAAAGCATCTGAGCATATTTTAGTTAGCCACCTTAAAATATGAATTATTCAAGACACCATTACACAGATAATACCTAGTGATTAGTGGCAATTGCATCTCTTTTGCTAGGGTCTTGCTGGAATTGTGGCTTGGCTTATAGTCAGCTGGAGTACATGCTTTCAGGGCCTGTTGCTCCTAATGGGCTTTATGATGTCCAGGTTGACAAATGACCCATGCCTGGGCCCCTCTGACTCCAGCACCATTTTTCATAGTTGGTTCTTCTGTAGTCAGTTTGTCATGATAGAGTCTGCTTTCAGTTGTGTTAAACTAAGTGATTTTACTTGGGCCTTGCTACATTATTGTAATATGCATTTTGCATTGGTGGAACAAGATGGTCCTCTCCATGTGTACTCCACATCCAACATGTTGAACAAACAAGCAAAATTTATATATTCAAGTAGCTGTGGAACAAAGAAAGAAAAAACTTTTGTCTGTCAAATGAAATATATTTTGTATTTTATAACAGAAAAGGATGATGTAATAGTTTTTTCAGCTAAAATGAAAAAAATAAATTTAGTTGCTTTCTCTTAAAATTTGGCTTAAATTTATAAAAGTTGTATAAAATGCTTATTTGACAACTTTTATGAGAAATGTTGGACATACACAATTTTTAAAAAATTAAAACAGTGTCTTTTTGTTTTTTGTTAGTACATGTTTACTGTATGTAATGATTACATTCCTCATGGAGGTCCATGTACAAAGTTCATCTTAATTCTCTTTTCATCCCCTTCCCCCTTTCCTCTCTCTCGGTCACTCTTCCTTTTACAGAAGATCTATCACCCTATTTCCTATTATCTATCTTTTGTTTTGCTCTTTATTTATATTTTAGGTTTCCCATGCAAAGGAAACCATGTGATATTTAAGCTTGTGCATCTGATTTATTTATAGTCTCAGGGTGTATCAAGTTTCCTACAAATGACTCAGGTTTATCATTCTTTATGCTAGAGTAGTACTCTGTTGTCATAAATGCCACCTTCTCTCTATCCATTTATCTGTTGATAGACAGGTTGCTTCCAAGATTCAGCTGTTATGAGTTGTGCTGCTGCAAACATGAGTATGCAAGTAGCACTGTAATGTGGTGTCTGTAACTCTTTCAAGATGATACCTAGAAGGATTGTAGCTGAGTTGAGTGGAATTTCTAGTTTTAATTTTTTGAGAACTTTCCATAATGGTTGTACTAGTTTACATTCTGAACATCACCTTAACCATTATTGACTCTTGGCCAACTTTGTTTCATTTTGATTTATCCACACTTTTATCCACTTCTCATTGTGCTCTTATTTTATTTTGATGTAAATTCCAAATGTCATCTCATGTGAAAAAAAATAAGTACCTTTATAAATATAAGCATTCTTAAAAACGTGGAAGAAATAAAATATAAATAAAATATTACATAATAGTGGCTATGATGTTTACATGATTTAAGAAAAGTAAGAGTGAGGTCTGGCATTTAAAAAGTCAACCTTGGGCATGGGATTTAGCTCAGTAGTTCCGCCGCTTGCCTCACAAGTGAAAGGTCCTGAGTTTGATCTCTGGTACCAAAAAACAACAACAACAAAATGCCAACCTTATGGCATAAAACCACACTTCTGTAAAATAATAAATGAGGTGTAAGTTGAGAGCCAGTTAAATGGAAATTTTCTAACTATTCAATGAATACATTGTCCTAGAAATACGATGGTTTGGCTTCTGATTTTTTTCAACTTTACTGTGTTGCAAAAGCAATATACACAGTAGAAACTGCCTTTGAATTTTGAATTTGGATCTTTCCCTGGGACAGTGTTATGTGCTATGATCCTGTCTCGTGATGTTGGACAGTGGTGGTGAACCACAGCTCCTCGTCAGCTACGTGACCAGGAGGGGAAACCACTGATGCTTTTCAATGGGTTGTGTTGCTAAACTAGAATGTTTGGTAAGTTAGGTGTATGAAATGCATTTTTGACTTAGGATGTTTCCTACTTTGGATGGCTTTTTCAGGATGTAGCCCCGTGGTAATTTTTTTTTTTTTTAGTTTTTTTATTGGTACATTTTAGGTATACAATTCGTTTACATTTATCATTGGGTGTTTGTACCCGTACATGATATATCTTGGTTTTTATTTTTTTTCCTCATTACCTGTGCACCCTTCCACCCCCTCCGCCCTTCCCTATTTACATAGATTTCATTTCCATTTTTTTTCTTTTCTCATAGTTTTTCCTTTCGCCTTCCCCTCCCTTCACTCCTTTGTCATTGGACCTTATTTCCTATTTCAAATGATCAATTATTCATTTTAATCATTTTAACCCTTGTTTATACTATCAGTTTCTCACACTAGTGAAACTATTCGGTATTTACACATGTGTGTCCTATTTATTTCACCTAAGAGTATGGCCTTGATATGCATCCATTTAGCTATAAATGACTCTAGTTTTTCATTCTTTATGGCTGAGTAGTACTCCATCTTATAAAAAAAACACATTTTATTTATCCAGTTTCCAGTTGATGGGCAGTTGGGCTGCTTCCAAGCTTTATCTATTACAAACTGTGCTGCTATGAACATGGGTGCACAAGTATCACTGTGATATGATTCTTTTAATTCTTTTGGGAAGATACCCAGCAGGGGAATAGCTGGGTCAAATGGGACCTCTAGTCCTAGTTCTTTGAAGTATCTCCATACTGACTTCCACAGTGGTTGCACCAGTCTGCACTCCCAGCAGCAATGGAGAAGGGTTCCTTTCTCCCCACAACCCCGCCAGCATTTGTTATTGGTTGATTTCTTGATAGCAGCCATTCTTTCTGGGGTGAGGTGGAATCTCAATGTTGTTTTCATTTGCATCTCTCAAATGACCAGTGATGTTGAACATTTTTTCATGTATTTGTTTGCTGCTTTTACTTCCTTGTCTGAGAAATGTCTGTTCATTTCAGATGCCCATTTTTGAATTGGGTCTTTGAATTTGGGGGGTCTGACTTTTTTCAGTTCTTTATATATTCTAGATAGTAGTCCTTTGTCTGAGGTACAGCTGCTAAAATTTTTTCCCATATTGTAGGTTGTCTGTTAGCTCTGTTGGTGGTTTCTTTTGCAGTGCAGAAGCTTTTTAATAAGATGAGATCCCAGTTGTTGATTTTTTATGCTAGTTCCCGTGCTGCTGAGGTTTTGTTCATGAAGTCTTTTCCTATGCCAATGTCTTCAAGAGTTCTACCTAATTTATCTTCCAGCAAGTTTAGTGTTTCTGTCTTAATATTTATATCTTTAATCCACTTCGATCTTAATTTAGTGCATGGTGATATGTATGGGTCTAGTTTTAATCTTTGGCAGGTTGAAATCCAGTTTTTACAACACCATTTATTAAATAGGCTATCTTTCTTCCAATGATGGTGGTTGGCTCCTTTGTCAAAGATGAGGTGGCTGAGCATGTCTGGAGTTGTTTCTGCATCTTCTAATCTATTCCACTGATCCTCAGGTCTGTTCCTTTGCCAGTACCATGCTGATTTTATCACATTAGCTTTGTAGTATAGTTTCAAGGTGGGGATTGTGATATCCCCAGCCATGTCTCTGTTGCTTAGAATTGCTTTAGCTATTCTAGGTCTCTTATGGTTCCAAATGAATTTTTGGATTGTTTTCTTTAGTTCTGTGAAGTATATTGTTGGAATTTCAATTGGCATTGCATTGAATCTATATAGTAGTTTTGGAAGTATGGCTATTTTCACTATATTGGTTCTTTCTACCCAGGAGCAAGGGATGTCTTTCCATTTTCTTGTATCCTCTTCAATTTCTTTTTTCATAGTGCTGTAGTTTTCAGTGTAGAGATCTTTTGCTTCCTTTGTTAGATTGATCCCTAGATATTTCATTTTTATGGATGTTATTGTAAAAGGAATTGTTTCCCTAATTTCTCTCTCAGTGAGTCTGTTATTTGTGTACAGGAAGGCTATTGTTTTTTGAGTGTTTACCTTGTATCCAGCTACTCTACTGAATCTGTCAATTAAGTCTAGAAATCTTTTGGCGTAGTTTTTTGGGTCCTCTATGTAAAGTATCATATCGACAGCAAATAATGACAGTTTAACTTCTTCTTTTCCTATCTTTATTCCGTTTATTTCTTTCTCTTTTCTAATTACTATGGCTAATGTTTCCAGAACTATATTGAACAGGAGTGGTGATAGTGGGCATCCTTTTCTTGTTCCTGATTTTAGCGTGAACGTTTTCAGTTTTTGACCATTTAGTATGATGTTGGCTGTTGGTTTTTCATAGATAGCCTTAATCAGGTTAAGATAAAGACATTCTATTCCAATTTTCTGTAGGGTTTTTATCATGAATGGGTGCTGGATTTTGTCAAATGCTTTTTCTGCATCTATTGAGATGATCATATGGTTTTTGTCCTAGACTCTGTTAATATGGTGTATTACATTTATTGATTTATGAATGTTGAACCATCCTTGCATCCCTGGGATAAATCCAACTTGGTCAGTGTGCATGATCTTCTTCTTTTTTTAAAAAATTCTTTTATTGGTACATTTTAGGTATACAACACAATTACATTTCTCATTGGGAATTGTACCTTTACATAATGCATCTTGGTTCTTATTTTTTCCCCATTCCTAGCCCTCCCTTCACCCCCTCCACCCTTCCCTATTTACAAAGACTTTATTTCCATTTTTTCCATTTCTCATCATTTTTCCTTTCCCTTCTTTCATTTCCCCTGCCCCTCCCATTCTTTCCCCTGCGCCTCCCACTACCCTTACACATTTGGACATTTTCTTCCTATTTTGCATTGTCGATTATTCATTCTAATCATTGGTACATTTTATGTATGCAATATAATGATATTCATCATTGGAAATTTACACCTTTACATAATCTCTCTTGGTTCTTATTTTTCACCCTTGCCCAGCCCTCCCTTCAACCCCTCCATTCCTCCCTATTTACAAAGATTTTGTTCCTATTTTTCCATTTTCTCATATTAATTCCATACCCTTCTTTCCTTTCCCCTACCCCTCCCACTTCCTTCCCCGTTGCCCCTTTTCTTCCTATTTCACATTACCTATTATACATTTTAGTCCTTATTTAAACTTTCAGTTTCTCACACCAGAGAAACTATTCGGTATTTATACATGTTTGTCCTATTTATTTCACTTAGGAGTATCGCCACAATGTGCATCCATTTAGCTGTAAATGTCTCTAATTTCTCATTTTTTATGGCTGAGTAGTACTCCATCTTATAAAAAAAACCACATTTTCTTTATCCAGTTTCCAGTTAATGGGCATTTGGGCTGTTTCCAAGTTTTAGCTATCATAAACTGTGCTGCTATGAACGTGGGTGCACATATATCACTGTGATATGATTCTTTTAATTCTTTGAGGAAGATCCCCAGCAGTGGAATAGCAGGTTCAAATGGGACTTCCAGTCCTAGTTCTTTGAGGTATCTCCATACTGATTTCTACAGTGGTTGCACTAGCCTACACTCCCATCAGCAGTGGAGCTGGATTCCTCTTTTCCCACAGCCCCACCAGCATTTGTTATTGGTTGATTTCATGATAGCTGCCATTCTTTCTGGTGTGAGGTGGAATCTCAGCGTTGTTTTCATTTGCATCTCTCCAATGACCAATGATGTTGAACATTTTTTCATGTATTTATTTGCTATTTCTACTTCCTTGTCTGAGAAATGTCTGTTCATTTCAGATGCCCATTTTTGAATTGGGCCTTTAAATTTGAGAGGTCTGAGTCTTTAAATTTGGGAGGTCTCATCTTTTTAATTTCTTTATAGATTCGAGATAGTAGACCTTTGTCTGAGGAAAAGCAGGTGAAGATTTTTCCCACATTGTGGGTTGTCTCTTCACACTGCTGGTGGTTTCTCTTGCTGTGAAGAAGCTTTTTAATAAGAAGAGATCCCACTTGTTGATTGTTTGTGCTAGTTCATGGGCAACTGAGGTTTTGTTCATAAAATCTTTTCCTACACCGATGTCTTCAAGAGTTCTACCTAACCTCTGTTCTAACTGGTTCAGAGTTTCTATTTTAATATTTAGATCTTTAATCCATTTTGATTTTAGTTTAGTGCATGGCAAGACATATAGGTCTAGTTTTGATCTTTAGCAAGTTGAAGCCCAATTTTTCCAGCATCATTTATTAAAGAGGCTATCTTTCCTCCAGTGAGGGTGTTTGGCTCGTTTATGGAAGATAAGATGGCTGAGTGTGTCTGGCGTTGTTTCTGCATCTTCTAATCTGTTCCATTGGTCCTCAGGTCTCTTTCTTTGCCAGTACCATGCTGTTTTTTATCAGAGTAGCTTTGTAGTAGAGTTGCAAGTTGGGGATTGTGATACCCCCTGCCAAGTCTCTGATTTATGAATGTTGAACCATCCTTGCTTTTGCTATTCTGGGTTTCTTCTTGTTCCAAATGAATTTTTGGATTTTTTTCTCAAGGTCCATGAAGTATACTGCTGAGATTTCAATTGGAATTGCATTGAATCTATACAGCAGTTTTGGAAGTATGGCCATTTTCACTATATTAATCCTTCCTACCCAGGAGCAGGGGATGTCTGTCCATTTTCTGATATCATCTTCAATCTTTCTTTTCAGAGTGGTATAGTTTTCAGAGAAGAGGTCTTTGATTTCTTTCGTTAGGTTGATTCCTTGGTTTTTCAGTTTTTTGGATGCTATTGTGAAAGGAATTTTTTGCCCTATTTCTCTCTCAATGAGTTTGTCATTCGTGTAGAGGAAAGCTATTAATTTTTGTGTGTTGACCTTGTAACCAGCTACTTCACTGAATTTGGTTATTAAATCTAGAAGACTTTTGGTAGAGTTCTTGGGGTCTTCTATATAGAGTATCATGTCATCTGCAAATAATGACAATTTGACTTCTTCATTTCCTATCTTTATTCCTTTTATTTCTTTCTCTTGTCTAATTGCCATGGCTAATGTTTCCAAAACTATATTGAACAGGAGTGGTAATAGTGGACATCCTTGTCTTGTTCCTGATTTTATTGTGAAGGATTTCAGTTTTTGACCATTGAGTATGATACTGGCTGTTGGTTTTTCATAGATGGCTTTTATCAGCTTGAGGTAGAGACCATCTATTTCAATTTTTTGTAGGGTTTTTATCATAAATGCGTGTTGGATTTCATCAAATGTTTTTTTCTACTTCTATGGAGATAATCATATGGTTTTTGTCCTTGGCTCTATTGATATAGTGTATTACATTGATTGATTTGCCTATGTTGAACCATCCCTGCATCCTTGGTAATGAATCCCACTTGATCAGGGTGTATGATCTTCTTGATGATGTTTTGGATTCTATTTGCCAGTATCTTATTAAGAATTTTTGCATCTATGTTCTTTAGTGAGATTAGCCTATAGTTCTCTTTTTCAGTTGGGTCTTTCTCTGCTTTGTGGATCAAGGTGATGCTTGCTTCCAGGAATGAATTTGGGAGTATTGCTTCCCTTTCAAATTCTTTGAAGAGTTTAAACAGTAGTGGCAGTAGTTCCTCTCTAAATGTCTTGTAGAATTCAGCAGTGAAGCATTAGGGCTTGGGCTTTTCTTAGTTGATAAGTTTTTAATTACATTTTCAATTTCATTGGCTGATATTGGGTTGTTTAGAATTTTTAGGTCTTCTTCTTTCAACTTTGGTAATTCATATGTATCTAGGAATCTGTCCATTTCTTCTGTGTTGTCCATCTTATTGGCATATAGGTTCTGGAAGTAGGTATTGATGATCCTCTGGATTTCTGCTGGGTCTGTTGTAATTTCACCCTTTTCATTCCTAATTGCATGGATTTGGGCCTTTTCTTTCCTTTTTCTGATAAGGTTGGGTAAGGGTTTGTCAATTTTGTTGATTCTTTCGAAGAACCAACTCTTGGCTTCATTGATTTTTTTGTATCATTCTCTTAGTCTCCATTGCATTGATTCCTCCTCTGATCTTTATAATTTCCTCCCTTGTATGAGCTTTGGGGTTTTCCTGCTCTTCTTTTTGTAGAAGCTTGAGGTTCAGTATCAGGTTGTTTGATTGGGCTCGTTCTGTTTTCCTAATATGTGTATTCACTGCTATGAATTTCCCTCATAAGACTGCTTTCATTGTGTTCCATAGATTCTGATATGTTGTATTGTCATTGTCATTTAATTGAAGGAACTGTCTGCTTTCTTCTTTAATTTCCTCTGTGACCCATTGGTTATTCAGAAGTGTGTCGTTCAACTTCCACGTGTTTATGGAATTTTTGAGGTTTCTTTTGCTATGGATCTCCAATTTCATTGCACTATGGTCTGATAATATACAGGGGATAACTTCAATTCCTTTGCACTTACTTAAACATGTTCTATGTGTGAGTGTGTGGTCTATTTTGGAGAATGACCCATGTGCAGCTGAGAAGAATGTGTATTCTGACTTTGTGGGGTGGAAGATTCTGTAAACATCTGTTAAGTTCATTTGTTCAAGAGTTCGATTGAGTTCTAGTATTTCATTACTTATTTTTAGTCTAGTTGATCTATCTATTTGTGACAGTGGGGTGTTGAGGTCCCCCACTACAATTGTATTAATGCATATATGACTTTTCATGTCCGTTAATATTTATTTTATCTAGTTGGGTGCACTAGTGTTTGGTGCATAGATATTTATGATTGTCATCTCCTCCTCTTGGATTGTTCCCTTTACAAGGATATAGTGTCCTTCTTCATCTCTCTTAATCAGTGTTGGTTTGAAATTTACTTGATCTGCAAAGAGGATAGCTACTCCTGCTTTTTTTTTTGGGTTCCTGTCGCATGCGGTATTGTTTTCCACCCTTTAACTTTCAGTCTATGGGTTTCCTTTTGAATGAAGTGTGTTTCTTGTATGTAGCATATTGTTAGATTTTGCTTCTTGACCCATTCTGCCAGTCTATTTCTTTTGATTGGTGAATTGAGACCATTAACATTGATGGTTATAACTGAAACATATTGACTTATCATTGCCATGACTTTTTCTTTTTGTTGGGTTCTCCCCCTTTACATTTCATTTCTTGTCGTGCCAGATGAGTTCATTCTGCTTTGCTTCCTGGGGTTGTGATCCTCAATGTGTGTTCCTAGGATATTGTGTAAAATTCTTTGGAGTGCTGGTTTGGTATTCACAAAATTCCTAAGGTACTCTTTGTCATGAAAGTGTCTTATTTCTCCATCAATTTGGAAAGATAGTTTTGCAGGGTACATCAGTCTGGGTTGGAGGCTGTTTTCTTTTAGGGCTTGGAATATGTCACTCCAAGCTCTTCTTGCCTTGATGGTTTGTGTTGAGAAGTCTGCTGTGATTCTGATGGGCTTTCCTTTGTATGTGATTTGCTTCTTTTCTCTGACTGCTTGGAGAACTTTGTTCTTCTGTTGAGTTTCTGGAATCTGCCATGCACAGTGGCACCTGTCTGTAATCCTAGCACTGAGGGAGGCCGAAGCAGGGAGACTGCAAGTACAAGTCCTGCTTGGGCAACTGAGACCCTGTATCAATAAAAAAATAAAGTGTTGGGGATGAAGCTGAATGCCTATGTGTAGATTTTTTTTTGATCGAGGCTATTTGGAGTCCTATATGCCTCACTTATCTGTATGTCAAGTTCTTTTCCCCTGCTTGGGAAGTTTTCTGCCATTACTTCTGTGAAGTTTTTTTATGTCATCTGCACTCTCTCCTGTTTCTTCATTGACTCCAATCAGTCTTATGTTATTCTTCTTTGGCTCGTCTAGCAGCTGCTGGATTGATTTCTCATGTTCCCTTATAATTTTGAAACAATTTTTCTTTTCCTGGTCATTAATTGCAATCTTATCTTCTATATCTGAAATTCTGTCCTCACATTGGCTCATTCTGCTGTGTAGACTTTCAATGGAGATTTTCATGTCCTGGAAATCTATTTGCATCTGTTTTATGGATTCCATTTGTTTCCTATATTGGGATTCCATCATGTTCCTGAGCTCCTCTCTAGCTTTATTAATCATGTCTTGCACTATGACCACAGTCTTTGCTGTTATCTGAGAAATTATTTCTGATTTCATTTTTTCCAGATCCTCTTTTGTTGCCAGTTCAGGGAGTCCAGGTGTTTGAGTATCAGAGTGTTCCATCTCATTTCCCTTTGGTGTTGCTGTAGGTGATCTGGAAGTCTGGTTTTGAAACTTATTTAGGCGTTTTTCTCATTTTGACTGGGTGGGCAGTGTGGGTGCTGTTGGTGTCCGCGCGGCTCACCTCCTCTGAGTTGGGAGAGGTGGGCCAGGGGCCGGGAGGGGCAGTAGGAATAGTGGCCCGAAAGTCCCTTCGCTGGGCCGGGAGCAGCGGTAGGAATGGTGGCCTGGTAGCCCCTTCCTCTGGACCAGGAGCAGTGGGACAGCATCTGAGAAGTCCCTACCTCTGGGCCAGGAGCTGTGGGATGGATGGCAGCCCAAAAGCCCTTTCCTCTAGGCTGGGAGTGGTGGTAGGTATGGTGCCCATAAGACCTTTCCTCTGGGCTGGGAGCGGCGGGAGGGATGGTGGCCAGGAAGCCCCTTCCTCTGGACCAGGAGCAGTGGGACGGTGGCTCAGAAGCCCCTACCTCTGGGCAGGAATTCTTTAAATGCTGAGAACTTGATTAGCTCCAGTACAGTGGTCTGGTGGTCCAGTGTCCTCTGTGTCTTTGTAGTGTGGAACCAAGTGGCTGTACAGAGAAGAAGCCAAAGGAGCTGGGGGCGTGTCCAGTGGATTGCTACCGGGGCACGGGTTGATTTGGTGTTTTCCACATGACTGGCGACCTCGGGATTGCCTCAGCAGACCTACCTGTCTGCAGCGGGCTGGTTCATTGTTTTCCACGTGACTGGCTACCTCGGGACCGGGTCTGCAGACCTGCCTGTTTGCAGCGGGCTGACTTGGTGTTTTCCACGTGACTGGGTGCATGATCTTCTTGATGACCCTCTGTATTCTGTTTGCCAGTATCTTCTTGAGGATTTTTGCATCTATGTTCATTAGGGAGATTGGCCTGTAGTTCTCTTTTTGGGTTGGGTCTTTCCCTGGTTTTGGAATCAAAGTAACACTTGTTTCCAGGAATGAATTTGGAAGCCTTGCTACCCTTTCAATTTCCTTGATGAGTCTAAAGAGTAATCATGATAGTTCTTTAAATGTGTTTTAGAATTTAGCAGTGAAGCCATCCGGACCTGGGCTCTTCTTTGTTGGTAAATATTTTATTACATTTTCAATTGCACTCATCGTAATTGGGATGTATAGAATTTCTATATCTTCTTCATTTAACTTTGGCAATTCCTATGTATCTAGGAATCTGCCTGTTTCTTCTGTGTTTTCCCTTTTATTGGAGTAGAGGATCTTGAAGTAGGTATTGATGATCCCCTGGATTTCTGTTGGATCTGTTGTGAGTTCGCCCTTTTCATTCTTAATTGCATGTATTTGTGCCTTTTCTTTCCTTTTTTTGGTAAGGTTGGCTAAAGGTTTATCGATTTTATTTATCCTTTCAAAAAACCAACTCTTTGATTCATTGATTTTTTGTATTGTTCTCTTAGTCTCCACTGCATTGATTTCTGCCCTGATCTTTATAATTTCCTCTCTTGTACAAGCTTTGGATTCGTTTTGTTCTTCTTTTTCTAGGAGCTTGAGGTTCTGCATTAAGTTATTTATCTGAGTTTTCTCTGTTTTCCTAATATGGGCATTCACTGCTATGAATTTCCCATGAAGAGCTGCTTTCATTGTGACCCATAGATTCCTGTATGTTGTACTGGCATTTTCATTTACTTGTAGAAACTGTTTAATTTCTTCTTTAATTACTTCTGTGACCCATTGGTTGTTCAAGAACGTGTTATTTAGTTTTCATGTGTTTGTTGGGGTTTTGCAGTTTCTTATGTTATTGATCTCCAATTTTATTGCACTGTGGTCTGATAATATATAGGGAGTAACTTCAGTTCTTTTATTTACTTAGATATGTCCTATGAGCTAGCATGTGGTCTATTTTGGAGAATGACCCGTGTGCAGCCGAAAAGAATGTGGATTCTGATTTTGTGGGGTGGAACACTCTGTAAACGTCTATTAAGTCCATTTGTTCAATAGCTTGGTTCAGTTCTAGAATTTCCTTGTTAACTTTTTGTCTAGATGATCTATTTGTGATAGTGGGGTATTGAGGTCCCCCACTACAATTGTGTTAGTGTTTATTTGGTTTTTCATGTCTATTAATGTTTGTTTTGTATAGTTGGGGGCATTTGTATTTGGTGCATATATATTTAGGATTGTCATCTCCTCCTCTTGGATTGTTCCCTTCACAAGGATGTAGTGACCATCTTTGTCTCTCTTAATTAGTTTTGGTTTGAAATCTACTTTGTCTGCAAATAAGATTGCTACCCCTTCTTTCTTCTGGGTTCCTGTGGCGTGGAGAACTGTTTTCCATCCTTTTCCTTTCAGTCTATGAGTTTCTTTTCGAATTAGGTATGTTTCTTGTACACAGCATATTGTTGCATTATCCTTTTTAATCCATTCTGCCAGTCTATTTCTTTTGATTGGTGAATTGAGGCCATTGAGATTTATAATTGATAGATATTGATTTATCCTTGTCATGATGTTTTACTTTTGTTGGCTCTTTTATTTCTTATTTTTTCCCCCTTTCCCTTTAGTGTCTTACCTTGCCTGGTGGCTTCCCCTTGTTGGGCCTCATGGAGTTGTGACCTTCATTGCTTTTTTCTAGGATATTGTTTAGAATTGCTTGTAGTGCTGGTTTGGTGTTCATGAAATTTCTCAGGTGTTCTTTGTCGTGGAAGTATCTAATTTCCCCATTGATTTTGAAAGATAATTTTGCAGGATACAACAGTCTAGGTTGGAAGTTATTTTCTTTTAGGGCTTGAAATACTTCACTCCAGGCTCTCCTTGATTTGAGGGTTTGTGTTAAGAAGTCTGCTGTGATTCTGATGGGCTTTCCTTTGTAGGTGATTTGTTTCTTTTCTCTAACTGCTTGTAGGATTTTGTTTTTCTGTTGGGTTTCTGGGATCTTGACTATTATATGTCTAGATGTAGATTTTTTTTGATCATGGCTAGTTGGAGTTCTATATGCCTCACTTATCTGTATGTCCAATTCTCTACCTCTGTCTGGGAAGTTTTCCACTATTACTTCTGTGAACAGTGTTTTTATGTAAATTATGCTTTCTCCTGTTTTTTCATGGACTCCTATCAGTCTTATGTTATTCTTCTTTGCATCATGTAGCAGTTGTTGGATTGATTTCTCGTGGTCCCTTACTATTTTTAAGAAATCTCTATTTTCATGGTCTCTAACTGTGATCCTGTCTTCTATATCTGATATTCTATCTTCAGATTCCCTTAATCTGCTGTGGATACTTTCAGTGGAGTTTTTGATCTCCTGAATATCTGTTTGAATCTGTTTCATGGATTCCATTTCTTTCTTATGTTGTGTGATCATGGTTTCCATTTCTTTCTTATGCTGGGCATTCATGGCTTCCAGCATGTTTCTGAACTCATCTATTTTTTTATCTGTTTCTGTTCTAGATCTTCTAATCATGTCTTTCACTCTGCTCACCATCTCTGCGGATATCTGGGAGATTATTTCTGCTTTGAATTTTTCTAGAGCCTCATTCATCTGTTTTGTTACTTCCTGTGCTATCAGTTCAGGGTATCCAGGTGGTTGGTTATGGGACTTTT
The DNA here is from genome assembly GCF_053883595.1 of Heterocephalus glaber. Lineage (NCBI taxonomy): Eukaryota > Metazoa > Chordata > Mammalia > Rodentia > Bathyergidae > Heterocephalus > Heterocephalus glaber. The sequence goes on along the minus strand of NW_028258369.1, from coordinate 18,979,795 downwards.
CCATCTCATTTCCCCCAGGATTTCCCCTTGGTGGGGTGGAAGTCTGAGTTTGTGCCTTGCTTAAATGTCTTCTCATTTTTGTTTTTGGTACTGTCCTTGGTTTAACTCCTGGGTTGATAGTTTGAAATTGCTTATTGTAGGTATCTTTGTTACTTGTAATTAGAACCCTTATGGAATAATTGCTTCTCAGAGGTGTCTTCCAGATATAGCTGGTCTTTAAGTTTTGAGTCTCTAATGACTCTAAGGCTATCTCATTTTCCTTATACTAGGAAGGTTCATTGACTAGATCAATACCAACACCTTAGCCCACGTGATACAGTCAGCAACACCATTGCATCAAGTACGTCTTTGAAAATGACATTTTGTGGTAGTTATTAATCTATCACCTTTAGCTGTGTGAATTAAAGCAAGATCAAGGATCAACCCAACATATAGTGAATAAACTCTTCAATATAACAACTTTTCCCTTTGGGATGGGGAGTTAGAAGGGGTTGGGGAGGGAGGGACAGATGGAAAGAAGGATAGGGGAAGGTTAGCATTGTGGTCAGAGGACACAGGTGAGAAGGAAAAAGAGAATAATAGGAAAATAAAGAAGAACTCTGAATGAGGACCAAGACAGGGACAAAAAGGGAAGATGAACAATGTGGGAGAGCAAGAGAGTGAGTGTTAAGGGAGAGAGAAAGGAAAGAGAAAAGAAAGAAGAAAAGAAAAGCAAAAAAGGAGAGAAAAACAAATATTTGCAGAGTATGGAAAAAAAATTAAAGATAAGAGGAGCAAAAGAAAAGAAAAGAGAAAAAAACCAAAATAATGAAACTAATTTTGGGAATAAAAACTACCCATGAAGCTGAAGGGCCTCTTTCCGGGTATGTCTCTACTGTCACAATAGACAACGTGGGTAGCAGTGTGCAGATATAAGTCAGTGAGTCTCAGCAAGCTAGTCGCAGACCCGTGAGATTCAGGCAGATTTCTGGCTGCAAGTCCCAAGTTGAGCTCCCTGTCCTCCTATAGTGTTGAACTCTGCAGAGTTGTATTGCAGGTTCCAGCTGCCCTTCCCCTGAAGATAGACCTGGTCCTGATGGGAGGTGAAGATGCCTCCAACTTACCCAGTACAGTGGTCTGGTGGTCCGGTGTCCTCTGCGTCTGTGTAGTGTGGAACCAGGTGGCTGCACAGAGGAGCGGGGTGGGGGGGCGGCGTCGGTGTCCTGTGGATTGCTGCCAGGGGGCGGGCTGATTCGGCAAGTTCCACGCTACTCGCTACTCGTGACATTGCTACGACATCTGCAGACCTGCCTGTCTGCCCCCTGTGGTAATTTGAGGAACATCTGTATTCATTTTGTATTTTTTGTTTTGTTTTGTGTGTTTGTTTTTTTTTTTGGTATTGGGGATCGAACTCGGGTCCTTGAGCCTGCACAACAGGCGGCGAAACCATTGAGCTAAATCCCCGGCCCTTGTTTTGTGTTTTTGAAATGGGGGTCTTGCTATGTTTCTCAGGTTGGCCTCAAACTCGCGGATTCAGATGATTCTCCTGAATAGCTTGGATTAACATGTGCTACCATGTCTAGGTATTTAATAAATAAATAAATAAATAAATAATGTATGTAAGTGTGGGGCAGTTCCTGAAAAAGTTCAACCTAGTGTAACTATATGATTCAGCAATTCCACTTCTAGCTAGGGTATATAACCAAGAGAATTAAAAGCATATGTTTACCCCCAAATTTGTACCTAAATGTGCATAGCAGCATTTTCATTATAGCCAAATAGAGGAAATGATGTGAATGCCCAACAATAGATGAATGAGTGAACAAATGTTGTCCATACAATGGACTTATGTTCAGCCCTTAAAAGGAATGAAGTACTGACATGATACTACATGAGTAGACCTTGGAAACATGCTACATACAAGAAGCCAGGTACAATAGACCATATATGTTATATGATGCCCTTTATAAGAAACAGGCAAAACCATAGAGATAAAAAGTTGCCCAGAGTGAGGACAGAGGTCTCAGACCGAGGGTGAGGATGGACTACTAGTGGATAAGCAGTTTCTTTTCGACAATGATGAAATTATTTAGTTAGGTAATAGTGATAGTTACACAACTTTGTGAATATTCTAAAATTGCTCTATTGTACAATTTCAAGAAGTGACTTTTATAATATTTGAATTATATTTCAAGTAAAAATGCTATGGAAATAATATCTCATCGCACCAAAGGAAGGTAGATAGATCTACTTTACCACTAAAAGCCTGAGAGGTTAGGACAGGCATGCTCATCATTAATGTAAAATGAAATGTTTTGAAAATGTATTATAAAATTAAACAATGCAAGGAAGACATGAACATTGATATCTTCTACCAAAGTCACATTTCAGATTACTGAGTCTAAATCATTTTTATACCAATTTTAAAACATAGCTTGTACTTAGGTCTCTTCTTGAATATTGAGTACCAAGCATAATATAACCTTTTGTATTTGACTGGGATAATTACAAGTAGCACCCTGTTATCCACATTTTTGCTTTCGGTTATTTCAGTTACCCGTGGTCAACCATGATTCAAAAATATTAAATGAAAAATTCCAGAAATAAACAATTTCTAAGTTTTAAATAACTACTGTCACAGTATATTCTTATAATTGATCTATTTTATTAACTATCATTAATCTCTTATTGTGCTTAATTTATAAATTAAACTTTATCATAAGTATGTATGTATGTATGGGAATAACACAGTATATATAAGGTTTGGTGCTCTCTGTGAATTCAAACATCTGAGAAATATCTTGGAATGTAACATACCCCCTGTGGAAGAGGGAAGACTGTTGTACTTCATGTCTGAGTCATACTGGGTACTCAGTAAGCATTTGCTAGCCATATGGATGAGTGAATGTTCCTACTGCAGTGTTTTCTTAAGATACTGGGTTTGTGCTCAGGGGCTGGCATCAAAGTAGTTGACTCTTAGTCAATGTGAATCGCGCAGTTTGTTAACTACTGGATGAAAAATACATGCTATTGATTGTGCCCAAAGCTTCCCAAGGACCTCAGTGGGAATGTTCTGGTGGCCCGAATATGGAATTGAGGTGAAAGTCCAAGCCTTGAATGAACAGTAATGTCTTCATAAATCATGTTTTCTGTACTATGAGTTGTGTTTTCCCATATACAAATGTGGCCCAAGCACCATATTTTATTTTTTTATTCTTTTATCGGTACATTTTAGGTATACAGTATGTTTACATTTATCATTGGGTGCTTGTACCTGTACATGATGTATCTTAGTTCTTATTTTTTTCCCCATTACCTGAAGCACAATATTTTATCACAGTTCTTATGTACAGGGAAGATAAGGGACAAGCACACATTTTTCTTGCTTCACTGCCATTCTGTATTACAGTTTTTTTGTTTTGTTTTGTTTTAAAGAAATTAAGTGGTAGTTAGTCTTTCAAAATACAGTGTTTCAGGCTACCACAGTAAACAAATAGAAATGTAATCAGGAAATAAAAAAAACTTATGCAGCTTTTCAAAGTCAATTGTTTCAAAATTGGTGTTTTTTAAATAATAAGTGGTAATGTACTTGAATGGATTTTTATGACAATGATGATTCAGCAATAGTAATTTTTCTATTAAAGAAAGTGAAAGTTTAGTTTGTTAGCATGACTCAGCATGTAGGTGTCAGGTGTTCCTCACCTAGGGGCAAAAGAAAATGATAGTAATAATTGCAGTAGTTGTATTGTATTTTTTGCACCTGTGCTAAGCAGAGGCTTGAAGACATGGGTAGTCAGGTGAATGTACTTCCTCAATTTGGAGAGAATTACCTTTCTATAGGTTCCTTATGCTTCACTATTTTCATGTTCTTCCAGTGATAATTTGTAGTTACCTATCAGATTACTCATAGGGAATTAAAATGTAATGTTTTTTCATCTGTAAATAAAAAGATATTGGGTTTGTAGAATTATTCTCACCCTTAAAGTGAATGGTTTAAGAATATTGTATTTGCTTTAAAGTTCCTTACTTATTTATATTTATATGCTCAGTTGTCTTTTCACAATTTAGTTATTCAGATCAGGATGGAAATAATGTTCCAACATTGCAATTTTTGATGTCCTTTAGTTTCTTTAATCTGTAGCTTTCACCCTTTCCTTCTTTCTCTTTTTTTAAAGAAAGAAATTAGTTCTTTGTCTTGTAAAATTGCTCACAATCTGGACTGCCATTTATGTGGTATGACATTTGCATGATAATTTTGTTTACATAGTATTGTGTAACATGTTCCCTTGTCTCCTCTAATTCCTGTATATTAGTAGAGAGAGCCAGAGGCTTAATCAATTTCAAGTTCAGATTTTTTTTGCAAAACTACTTCATAGCTGCTGTTGTTACCTAGATTAGTGGCACTTGATGTCTGATTATTTCTCTTGTGACGTCAGTGGCCATGGATGCTCATAGCACAAAGGCATTAACTTATTAAGGGTTGAAAAATGGTGTTTGTCATAGCCTTGAAGAAGACCCTCAGGGCTCCCTGCCTCCTAGCGTTCATGCTCTCCTGTGATGTCTTCCTGCATTGTACCAGGTCTGCATGACCAGTAGACTATGAGAGAAATAATGGTATGTCACTTGGGAGGTTAAATCATAAAAGGCAGTGTCTTTCCCTCTCTCACAGGGCACCCACTCTGGGCAAAGCCAGCAGCCATGCCACGTGGAAAGGAATTAGGGTGCCTTAGTCCTTTTCTCCCTTGTTGGGACAAAACACCCAGTACTCACAACTTAAGGGAGGACAGGTTTATTTTGTCTTACAGTTTGTAGAGGTTTCTGTCCATAATCCGCTGGCTCCACAGCAGGGCTTCATGGCACAAGGGCGCAGTGGAGAAGCTTCTCATGTCATGGCAGCCAGGAAGTAGACCTCCAAGAGAAGAGCCAGGAAGGGAAGGCCTTCCAGGACATGCCCCCAGCGACCTGCCTCTTCTGACCAGAACCTACCTCCAAAAGCAAGTCAGCTATACTGTCTCTATGATCCAGTCACCACACACATGTCACACTGATGAGCCCATGAGGCTCTTGGGAGACATCTAGATACAAACCATAGCATGGGCCTCCTGCCTGTAGCTGCATGAGTGAGATTGGAAGTTAAGCCTTCAGATGGCCATAGCTCCAGCTGGCATCTGAATTGTATCTCCTGAAAGATCCTGAGCTAGATCTTCTAGCTCACCCATTCCTATTAATTGAAAATATTTTTGCATAAGGCTTTTTTAGGCTATAAGATTATTTCCCTAGATTTTTAAAAATTACTGTATCCAAAGTTACGGCATTTTTAAGGCCTGATACAATTTGACAAATTATTTTCCAAAAGGAAAATACAGTTTCTACTGGTAACATCGATGCCTGTGAGGCCATTTCACTTTATCCTTTGCCAGGGCTCTGCTTCAGTTCTCCACACAATGTGCATTAAGTAAACACCTGTAAAGTGTCAGTTGTGTGCCAGGCTGTTTATAAAACAAACTCAGAAAACTCACTTTTCTTGCCAGGGATTTACCTCAGTGGTTCCAGCACCTGCCTTGCAAGCACGAGGTCCTGAGTTCGATCCCTGGTACCAAAAAAAAAAAAAGAAAACTCACTTTTTGGGGGGAGGGGTACCGGGGATCGAACTCAGGTCCTTGCACTTGCGAGGCAGGCGGCGGAACCACTGAGCTAAATCCCCAGCCCTTAAACTCACTTTTCTTAAGTCATCTGTTGTAATAATACCTTGCAACTTTTGCTTGACATTATTATACTTACAGTAGCTCCTGGTACCTCTTCTTTTTTATCCTCTGAGTCAGGCAGGCATTTGTCTACTCAGTGCCACCAGTCTTGCTGTCTCCTTTTCTGAGACTTCTCTTTCCATCCTGTCACATTTCACATCTTTTATTTTCTATAGGCCAAGAAGCCAGATAACCATCCTTGTTAGGACCATGAATTAAATGAGGCGACTTTGATGCATCTACTGCCACTACCCATTCTCGTAAATGGAAATATAAATCCTTTTTTAGGCTATATTTTAGTTAGCTTGATTTATTATTTCTCACAAGACGAGCATTCCCTGAAAGTCCTGGAGGGAAAGGATCCTTGTAAAGATGCAGTAAGACATTTTCTAAGAAGTAATCTTTTGTAGCAGAGACTGCCATCCTCTAAACTAAAGAGACAGAGACTAGTTTCTCTTCTAGAAACTTTTAGGGTGATAAATTGAGAGCAGAGATTAGATTTCCTTTAAAATTGATGTCTCATAGATTAAATCTATAAAAGAAACTGGTTATTTCTGGAACAAATCACCATGTAGATGTAGAAACATCTTATGAGGGCCTACTATTTGGGTGGTTGCAAGTTATTTTACATTAATAACCATCTCCTTCCCCCATTCTAACGGGAAGGTAGACAATTTGAAAAATCAGAAAATTACAAAGAAGAAAATATTCATTGGCTAAATCCCTACCATTCAGACATGATCACCACCAACACACATCTTCCATCTCTCATGTGGATGGTTCCTTTGGTTGTCTGGATCATCCATCAGAATCTGGGATCAGCTGCATGTTACATAGCATGGAGGAAGGAGCAAGTGTTCTATGGAAAGGGTAGATTTGTGAAACCAGGGCCATCAGGAGATGAGAAGTGTGGACATCCCATCATTTCAAAATCCCAGGGAAAGGAGTGTGAAAGCCAAGGCTTTTTACTGTACATGGATCAGAGGTCTGTGTTTCAATGGGGTCACCCTGCCCTTCAGTAGTTTTCATTTTTATCAGACAACACAAGAACAGGTGAGTCCACAGGGAGATGATTGGGAGGGTGGCACTGGGCAGTCTGCAGTTGGCTGTTTGCAGGACTTTCCCAGGACCCTAGAAACCTAGATTCTATGGGAACAAATGACTCTTGTCGCAGGAAGGGAGCCAGTAGGCCTATGGGCAGCTGAGTTTAGGTACAACCCCTCTCACTGAAGAGAAGGGGAGAGGCATCCTTTTTATATAAACTCTGATGCCAGCTAGGTTAGAGTTTATGTGATCCAGCTGGAGGTGGGCTTCTGGTATCACATTTGTACCCTAATTTCCTTTCATTATGTATACATATATGTACATTGTTAGATTTTTCCTTATTTTATGTGTGTTATATAAACATTTAATATGATGTATAAATATCCATTCACACACACACACACACACACACACACACACAAACAATACAACACATACATACATTCCCAGTTTCAAAAAGTACTAGTTCACTTGCAAGCACAGTGTTCCTTACGTTACTGCCATACCTTTAAAGCTTCCTGTCCACTCTGCTTTATTTTTACCATGCTCTTAACTTGGAGTGTTTTTACTAATGTTCCATTCTTATTTTTGAATTAAAACAGTAAATAATCACATTAATTTATTTTATTTTTAATTGACAAATTATAATTGCATATATGTGTAGGTTACAATATGATGTTATGATATTTGTGTACGTCGTGGATTGATTAAATCAAGCTAGTATATTCATCACTTCATGTACTTATTTATTCATGGTGGGAACTTTTAAAAATCTCTTTTAGCAATTCATTAACTATAGCACCACACTGTGAAATTAACCACTAGAACTGTTCCTCTAATCTAACTGAAAATTTGTACCCTTTTCAAACATCTCCTTTTCCCTGTTCACTTTCCTCCCTCAGCCCCTGGTACATACTCTTCTACTCTGCTGCTGTGAATTTGAGTTTTTTAGATTCCACATATGAGCAAGATCATGCAGTCTTTCTCTGCCTGATTTATTTCACTTAGCATAATGTCCTCTAGGTTCATCCATGTTGTAGCAAATTTCCTTCTTTTTTAATTATGGAAAGTAGTATGGAGGTTCCTCAAAAAACTAAAAAAAGATTTAACATATGATCCAGCCATCCCACTTCTGAGTATAAATCCAGAGAAAGTGAAACCAGTATGCTAAAAGGATGTCTACATGCCCATGTCCATTGCAGCAGCATTATTCAGAACAGTACAGCAGACAAGATATGGAAGCAACATATGGGTGTGTATGTGTGAAAAAAATATATATTCCTTGTATTCCTCTTATTGTTTATTCACTCATAAGAAGATACTATTCTTGTTTCTTTCCTTTTGATTTTTGATAATGTGAAATATTATACTTTTCTTTCTGTGTCATCCTCTTAGCAGGTAGGACATGATTTGACAGTGAAAGGATATTAATTCTCCATAAGTAATTTAGGAACTTTCTATCATGTGGTATGTGTTCAGTAAGTACTGACTAGACAACATCTTCCATGATTTTTGTCAGCTCTGTGGTATATATTTTAATGCATTTTTATGTATCTTGTATTTTGTCACTTGTAATTTATGTACGTTTGGAAAGGTAGATCATGGGTTTAAATTTATTATTAGCATCACTTGAAAACATCTGTTTTGTAAACATCCCATCAATTCTGTCTCAATGGCATATTTATGGTCAAATTGGAAAAGGATAGAAGAGGTAAGAAAAGGGGAATAAGGGTGTTAGAGCTTTCTGAAACTCTGGCTAGTGTTAATTGAAAATGAAGCAACTTTTATTCCCCTTGTCATTTTGATGTATCTCTGAATTTTTGTAAACGGATTTCCTTTTAAGCTTCAGAGATTACAAGCTATGCAATATTCCACCTCAGCTGCTATAATTGATTAGCCACGTCTTCCATTTTAACAGTGCGGTGGCTAGGGTGAAAAATAATAGATTATAGTTCCAGCTTTCTAAACTGAACTTTAGTCTGTTGCATTTTAGCTTGGGAGAACAGCGCTTCCTTAGAATGTGTACGTTTTTCTTTAACATCGGTGTTTTCAAGTGTGATGCCTACTTAATTTTGTAGAAACTTCTAAAAAATGTCTAGTCTATGAGGGTGTGTTCCTTGAGAGTGGCTATAAACTAAGATTGATTTCTACATTCATAAAGATGAGTAAGAGACCGAAACAAGGCCTCTTTATTTTTAGATAATAAGTTAGCTCAGGGTCAATAAATGTATCTGAAAGAAAATGTTTTTCTCAGGTAGTAGAAAAGCTTGTGATTTTCCTGATCCAGTCTTTCATTTATGAAAGTCTGTTATTATTCTATAAGATAGAGTACGTATATGTGAAATTACAACTCTTCAAAGAAAATTTCCATTCAAGATTTATACCTCAAAACACCAAATCGGGAAGAAAAAATTTTAATGTAAAAAAATTTCAGTATGACTTGTCTGCCCCAAATTTTATGTGCAGTAGGAATTCTTTTTCAACTGAATTAACAAATTATAAACAACCAATTTATAAGATTGGAATAATATGAACCTATTAATCTTTTGAGTTCTTTAAATTTCTTGAAATATTTAGCTTTCTCAATAATGTCATACTGTGTATTAAATACTTTTTTCATTCATTAATTTTATTGGTACATTTTAGATATACAATATGCTGCCATTCATTATTGGGAATTTGTACCTTTACATAATATATCTTGGTTCTTATTTTTTCCCCCATTCCCCTGCCCTTTCAACCCCTCCACCCCTCCCTGTTGTGTATTAAATATTATGTCTTAACTTCCATTGGGAGCAAACACTCCCTGGTAGTGAATGATAGTGGAAAGAAGGAGAGGCTCTGCCACTTTGGGTGATGGATCAGTATGTGGATCTGGAGTTAGAATCTGTAGGGTGGAACTAGGGATGCTGAGAGTCAGGTGGTCTAAGGTCCAGGGCACAAGGGAAGCCCAGCTGAGCTTCAGGCACCTTGAATTTTCCTTCCAGACAACAGGACCAACAGCTTAAAAAGGGACAAGACAGAGGTTCAAGACCTGTCAGTTTGGAACCCAGTAAGTATTAGATTGGAAGTTGAGACAAGGAAGAGTGGAGGAACCATTGTAAGAATGGCTCCTGGAATATTCTCCAATTATCCTTCAATCCCAGTTTGTGGACGTATGCCACAGGTCTAGAGAAAGGAGACTAAAAATATGATAATGGCAAAACCCCATGTGCTGCTGGAAGGCTTGTTAGGATTGCCTGTGGGCATCACTGACAAGGCATAGGGGGACACAGAGCCAAGATTTTCAGAGAAGGGCTGTGACCACCTGGTCATAGAGACCCACAGCAGATTCCCGAGAGCTGTACAGTTATCACAATAGAACACAGGCATGAAAAAATATAAGGTATGAGATGCCACGAGGTGTGGGACCGATGAAGTTACACTGATGTGTGTAAGGGTTCCTGAAAGGTGTGTAGGTGGGCTGGAAAGAATGTCATTTGCCCTTCCTCATGTGACTTTGAGCCTGGATACTCTATGCTGTCATGGTCTGCAGAAACAGCATGAAATATTAAGTTACCATTATTATATTCTGCCTCTGATAGAGAAAGTGAGTATTAGTAGCACAGTGTTAGAAAACTTGCCATAATTTCTTAAGCTGTTGCTTTATTTGGAGCCATTGGAAGAAACCTAAATAACATTCCAAAATTTGTACTGTACTGTAAAGATTCCAGAAAATTTCATACAAATGGGAAAAAACATAGAAACAGCAATGTATGTTACTTACAAAGAAGAAATTTCTAGACCATTGGTAAGGGCACACAGGCCCCAGCCAGAGGACCTCCAGGACAGCAGCACAGTGAGAAGATCTAGAAGGCCATCATTCTGAGCTCAGGAATTGGTGCAGTGGTCAGCAGCAGAGAGAAGGCCTCTCCAAGGCTTGTTGAGAATTGAAGTACACTGGAAGAGCAAAGAGTCACCTCAGTAGAAGTGCAGCAGACTGCAAGGGTTGGTGAATTGTTGGGGTCAACACCTCCAGTAGGCACCAGACTTGTTGCAGGGTTAGGGTGGCTTGAACTTGCAGTCGATCTGTGCAGAGTTCAAACCTGAAGGAGGTCAGGGAGATCATTTCCAGCCTCACAGCCAGAAACCAGCCTGAAATTCAGTGGACTATGGCTGGTTCTGTGAGACCAGTGGACATAGATCTGTATGCTATGTACTTTGTCCACTGGAGACAACAGAGACACGCCTTGAAGGGGGACATTGTTTTCTTCTTTTCTTTTCTCCTTTGTCTTCATTTCTCACCTTTCTTGTTCCTGTTTTTTTCTCAATTGTTCTTATTTTTATAGGAGCAAGAATACAGTTTCTGGTTTTTCTGTTGCTGTCAGTTTGTTCTGTTCTTGTTTTTGTTCCTTCCTTCTCTCTTTTCCTTCTGTCTTCAACAGTTTCCCAAAGTTTACATGATATTCCTGTGTCGTCTAGCCTTACTTCTAACCTTTCCCTCTCCTTCTATTTCTCTACCTCCCTCAACTCATTCTAAATGTCCCCAGAGGGCAAATTTACTATATTGAAGGGCTTATTTACTGCAAATATATTTCTGGTTGGTTCTAGATTTTGATATATAACCACAAGTCTGGTTCATGCGGTCAAAGGTGGTAGATTAATAGTTACCACAGTTTGTTATTTTCTAGACTGTATTTGATGCTATTGTTGAGGCTGATTATATTACTTTGGCCATGGTGATGTGATTGTTCTAGTCAGTTGTGCTTCCTGGTATACCAAGACTGTGATTGCCTAAGGGCTGCTACAGACTCAAAACCCAGAGACCAACTAAACCTGGAAGAAAAACCAAGAAGTAGCTATTTGCTAAGGTTTCTAAATACTAACAATAAAGATACTCACAATAAGCAATTTACAAGCAGCAACCCAGGAATTAAACCAAAAACATCAACAACAACAAAAGTAGAAATGAGAAGACACCTAAACAAGACTCTAAAGCATACTTCCAAATCACCAAAGGTAACTCCAAGGGGCAACAAGATGGAACAATCTGAAACTCAACCACCTGGACTCCCTAAACTGGCAACAAAAGAGGATCTGGAAAAAAGTAAAATCAGAAATAATTACTCAGATAACAACAGAGATGGTGTCCATAGTGAAAGACATGATTAATAACTCTAGAGTAGACATAGATAAAAAATAGAGTAGCTCAGAAACATGATGGAATCCCAGCATAGGAAGCAAATAGAATCCATAAAATAGATTCAAACAGACATCCAAAAGATTAAAAAATCCACTGAAAGTTTACCAGCAGAATGAGTCAATGTGAGGACAGAATATCAGATATAGAATACAGGATTGTGATTAGTGACCAGGAAAAGAAAGATTTCTCAAAAATAGTAAGGGACCACGAGAGATCAATCCAGCAGCTGCTAGATGATGCAAAGAAGAATAACATAAGACTGATCAGAGTCAATGAAGAAACAGGAGAGTGCAAATGACATTAAAAAAAAAACTTAACAGAAGTAATGGCAGAAAACTTCCCAAGTAGGGGAAAAGAATTTGACATACAGATAAGTGAGGCATATAGGACTCCAAATACCTGTGATCAAAAAACAAATCTACACTTAGGCATATAATAGTCAAGAGTCTACAAACCCAACAAAAGAACAAAATATTATAAGCAGTTAGAGATAAGAAACAAACACATACAACAATCACATACAAAGGAAAGCCCAACAGAATTACATCAGGCTTCTCAACACAAACCCTCAAGTCAAGCCTGGAGTGAAGTATTTCAAACCATAAAAGAAAACAGCCTCCAATCCAGATCGATATACCCTGAAAAACTATCTTTCAAAATTGATGGAAAAATAAGATACTTTCATGATGAAGAACACCTGAGGAACTTCATGAATACCAAGCCAGCACTCCAAAAAATTCTAAACAATATCCTAGGAAAAGAAAATGGGGTCACAGCCCCAGGAAACCCAGCAAAATGAATCCATCAGGCAAGACAAGAAATTAAATGCAAAGGGGGGAGGAATCCAACAACAGGAAAAGATCCTGACAAGAATAAGCAAATACATGTCAGTTATAACTATCAATGTTAATGGTCTCAATTCAATAAAAAATAGACTGGCAGAATGGGTCAAGAAGCAAGATCTAACAATATGCTGCATACAAGAAATGAACTTAATTCAAAAAGAAACTCATAGACTGAAAGTTAAAGGGTGGAAAACAATACTTCATGTGACAGGAACCAAAAAAAAAGGAGTGGTAGCTATCCTGTTTGCAGACAAAATGGATTTCAAGCCAATATTAATTAAGTGAGACAAAGAATGTCACTACATCCTTGTAAAGGGAATAATCCAAGGGGAAGAGATGACAGTCATAGATCTATATGCACCAAATACTAGTGCACCCAACTCTATAAAACAAATATTAACAGACATGGACAATCAAATAAGCACTAATACAGTAGTAGTGGGGGACCTTAATACTCCACTGTCACAAATAGATAGAGCAACTAGACAAAAACTAAGCAACGAAATACTAGAACTCAAACTCTTGAGCAAATGAACTTAATAGATGTTTACATAGTGTTCCACCCCACAAAATCAGAATACTCATTCTTTTCAGCTGCACACAGGTCCTTCTCCAAAATAGACCACATACTCGCTCATAGAACATGTTTAAGTGGAAAGGAATTGAAGTTATCCCCTGTATATTATCAGACCATAGTGCGATGAAATTGGAGATCAATAGCAAAAGAAACTACAAGAATTTCATAAAAATATGGAAATTGAACAACACACTTCTGAATAACCAATGGGTCACAGAGGAAATTAAAGAAGAAATTAGACAGTGTGTACAATTAAACATCAATGCCAATATAACATATTGGAATTCATGGGACACAATGAAAGCAGTCTTATGAGGGAAATTCATAGCAGTGAATATTAGGAAAACAGAGTCAGCTCAAATAAACAACCTAATGCTGAACCTCGTGCTTCTAGAAAAAGAAGGGCAAGATAAGCCCAAAGCTCACATGAGGGAGGAAATTATAAACATCAGAGCAAAAACCAATGCAATGGTGACCAAGAGAATGATACAAAAAATCAATGAAGCAAATTTTTGGTTCTTTGAAAGAATAAACAATATTGACAAACCTGTAGCCAACCTTATAAAAAAAAAGAAAGAAAAGGCCCACATCCATGCAATTAGAAATGAAAAGCACGAAATTACAACAGATCCAACAGAAAATCCAGAGGATCATTAATACATACTTTGAAAACCTATATGCCAATAAGATGGAAAACACAGAAGAAATAGATTTCTAGATAAATATGAATTACCAAAGTTGAATGAAGAAGACCTAAAAATTCTAAATGACCCAATATCAATCAATGAAATTGAAAACGTTATTAAGAACTGACCAACAAAGAAAAGCCCGGGTCCTAATGGCTTCGCTGCTGAATTCTACAAGACATTTAGAGAGGAACTATTGCCACTACTGTTTAAACTCTTCAATGAAATTGAAAGAGAAGCGATACTCCCAAATTCATTCCTGGAAGCAAGCATCACCTTGATCCCCAAAGCAGAGAAAGACCCAACCAAAAAAGACAAGTACAGGGCAATCTCCCCAATGAACATAGATGCAAAGATCCTCAATATGATACTGGCAAACAGAATGCAGAAGATCATCAAGAAGAGCATACACTCTGACCAAGTGGGTTTCATCCCAGGGATGCAGGGATGATTCAACATATGCAAATCAATAAATGTAATACATTATATTAACAGAACCAATGACAAAAACCATATGATCATCTCAATAGATGCAGAAAAAGTATTTGACAAAATCCAACACCTATTCATGATAAAAACCCTACAGAAAATTGGAATAGATGGTCTTTTATCTCAATCTGATAAAGGCCATTTATGAAAAACTAACAGCCAACATCATACTAAATGATCAAAAACTGAATTCCTTCAGACTAAAATCAGGAACTAGACAAAGATGTCCATTGTCACCACTCCTGTTTAGTATAATCCTGGAAACATTAGCCACAGGAATTAGACAAGAGAAAGAAATAAAAGGAATACAGATAGGAAATGAAGAAGTCAAATTGTCATATTTGCAGACGACATGATACTCTATATAGAAGACCCCCCAAACTCCACCAAAAGTCTTCTAGACTTAATAACAAAATTCAGTAGAGTAGCTGGATATAAGGTCAACATCCAAAAATCAATAACTTTCCTGTACATGAACAACAGACTCACTGAGAGAGGAACTGGAGAAACACCTCCTTTTATAATAGCATCCAAAAAATGAAATACCTAGGAATTAATCTAATGAAAGAAATAAAAGACCTCTACTCTGAAAACTAGAGCACTCTGAAAAAAGAGATCGAAGAGGACATCAGAAAATGAGAAGACATCCTTTGCTTCTGGGTAGGAAAAATCAATGTAGTGAAAATGGCCAAATTCCAAAACTGCTATATAGATTCAATGCATTCCCAATTGAAATTCCAGCAGCATATTTCACAGAATTAGAAAAAACAATCCAAAAATTCATTTGGAACCAGAAGAGAGTGAGAAGAGCAAAAGCAACTCTAGGCAACAAAGACAAGGTAGGGGGTATCACAATACCCCTGAAACTATACGACAAAGCTACTGTGATAAACAGCATGGTACTGGCAAAGAAACAGACCTGAGGATCAGTGGAACAGATTAGAAGATGCAGAAACAATTCCAGACACACTCAGCCATCTCATCTTTGACAAAGGAGCCAAACACCGTCACTGGAGGAAAGATAGCCTCTTTAATAAATGGTGCTGGAAAACTTGGGGTTTGACTTGCCAAAGATTAAAACTAGACCTATATCTCTCACCATGCACTAAACTAAAATCGAAATAGATCAAAGATCTAAATATTAAAACAGAAACACTAAACCGGGTGGAAGAGAGGTTTGGTAGAACTCTTGAAGACAATGGTTAAGGAAAAGATTTCATGAACAAAACCTCGTGAACTAGCACAAAGAATGAAATGGGATCTCTTCTTATGAAGAAGCTGCACAGTAAGAGAAACCACCGACAGAATGAAGAGACAATCCACAACACAGGAAAAAAATTTTACCAGCTGTTCCTCAGATAAAGGTCTACTATCTAGAATATATAAAGAACTTAAAAAAATCAGACTTCCCAAATTTAAAGACCCAGTCCAAAAATGGGCATCTGAAATAAACAGACATTTCTCAGACAAAGAAGCAAAAGCAGCAAATAAACATATGAAAAAATGTTCAACATCCCTGGTCATTCAAGAAATGCAAACAAAAACAATGCTGAGATTCCACCTCACCCCAGAAAGAATGGCTGCTATCATGAAATCAACCAAGAACAAATGATGGCGGGGGTGTGGGTAAAAAGGAACACTGCTCTGCTGCTGGTGGGAGTGTTGACTGGTGTAACCACTGTGAAAATCTGCATGGAGACACCTCAGAAAACTAGGATTAGAGGTCCCATTTGACCCAGCTATTCCTCTGCTGGGTATCTTCCCAAAAGAAGGAAAAGCCTAATACCACAGTGATATATGCTCACCCATGTTTATAGCAGCACAGCTTGTAATAACTAAATCTTGGGAACAGCTCAAATGCCCATCAACTGGTGACTGGATAAAGAAGATGTAGGGTATTTTTTTTTTAATAAAATGGAGTACTACTGAGCCATAAAGATTGATAAACTAGAGACATTTATAGCTCAGTGAATGCACATTGAGGCCATACTCTTAAGTGAAATAAATAGGGCACACACGTGTAAATACAGAATAGTTTCTCTGGTGTGGGAAACTGAAAGTGTAAATGAGGATCAAATATACCATAGAAAATGTGAAACAGGAAGAAAAGGTCCAAAGGAGAAGGGGAAGGGGAAGGGGAAAGCAAAGAAGGGAAAGGGAAAAAAATATGAGAAAAGGAAAAAACGGAAGCAAAATCTTTGTAAATAGGGAGGGGTGGAGAGGTTGAAGGTAGGGCAGGGAAATGGGGAAAAATAACCAAGATATATTATGTAAAAGTATGAATTCCCAATGATTAATGTCATCATATTTTATAACTAAAATGTACCAATAAACTTAATGAATTAAAAATTTTTTTCGAGACATTACTTACAGTCAGTGAAACATAAAGATAATAAGTGCACAGTTCAGTGAATTTTGACAAAGGTAAACATCCACATACCCACTGCCTCAATCAAGATATAGAACATTTTTATCTTTCCAGAAAGTTCCTTCATATCCCTTTCAGATTAAATCTTGTTCTCTACTTTTCATCCCCAAACCCCAAGCTACCACATATTTGATTTCTTCATCATAGAAGTTTTGTTTGTTGTGGAAATTCATATAAATAGAGCTGTGTAATATGTACTGTAGCATTTCTGGCTTTGTTCACTCAACATGCTAATTTTGAAATTCATTTATCTTGTTGCATCTATCAGTAGTTTGTTCCTGTTTATTGTTAACTAATGTGACATTGTAGAAATATACCACAATTTGATTATCCACTCATTTATTGATGGAAATTTGGTAGCTAGTTTATGGGTACAACGAATAAAGTTCCTTTGAACATTTACATGCAAGTCTTCATTTCCTTTAGGTAAATGCTTAAGAGTAGAAATATGGGAGCTTTCTAAGAAAATGTCAAATCCTTCAACGGATATGTTGCACTATCTTACACTCCCATCAACCTTGAATGAGAATTCCAGTTGTACCACAACATAGCTAACTAGGTAATGCTAGTCTTTTCATTTTAACCATTTCATTGGGTTAATAGTAGTATCTTACTGAGGTTTTAATTTGTATTTCCTGGTGCCTAATGATTATAAATGTCTTTTCATGTTCTTATTAATCATCTATAATCTTTTTTGAAGTTTATTTTCTAGTACTATTTTAGAAATTGAGTTGTCTTTTTATTATTGATTTGTAGTAGTTCCCTTTATCATCTGGATTCATGTTCTTTGACATGGATTTATGTATTGTAAATATGACCACAGTCTGTGGCTTGCCATTTCATTTTCTTAATGGGTCTTTTGGTTAGCAGAAATTTTTAATTTTGATGAAGTCCAATTTATCACTTTTTATTTATGGCTAATGCTGCTTAAGTCTTGTTTAAAGAAATCTCTGCCTACTACAAGGTCAAAATATTTTTCTTTGCTTTCCCCAATAAATTTTTATGGTTTTTGCTTTTATGTTTAGGCCTATGATCCAACAAAGATATTTTTTGTTTACTACTTGTATAAAAATTTGTCAAAGGCAGGAAAGTGATTTATATAACAGCTCTTTGTGAAAATAATGGGATGCAAAGCATATGTCCTAAAATAAGTTATTCATGGTGGCTTATTAAATTGCGATCATGTATTAGTAAGCAAGTGATTTAGAAAACCGGCTGCCTTTCATTCTGTTGGGAGAGCTTGCTAATTAATGTACTACTCACTTTGTAATAATATGGGAAAGATTATCTAGCTGAATTCAGTTTTGTTAACAAAAGAATGTGCAGGTTTTCACATGCATTTCTTTTACACAGATGCATTTTGCAATTTGAAACAATTTCTTATCAATGGCATATTGTCTGTAGAAATAGTTACGGTTTTGGAAATCTGTTTCCTCAGCTTCTATGCAGAAAATCTCATCAGCCTTTTTCTTTTATGAGTGACACATGGTGAACCCTGCAAGAGGTGCTGAAGCGGGTTTTCATCAGCAGCAAAGCCAGCTGTTACAGATGACCTCCCTCTCCAGATCCAAGCAGGAACTCATAGCAAGCTCAGTTTGCAGATGGAAATTCCTCTCTCCTTCCTCCTTCCTCCCATCACCATATCTTTATAAAACAATTCTGATGTACCAGAGGTAGTACATATAATTAGAAAGGCTGAAGGATACTTCCTGATCATTAAATGTAATTTTCTTACTAATTTTTACCTGCATTAAATATGTGAATTAGTAGCTGCATCAGTCAGGATTCTCCAGAAAAACAGAAATAATTGTATATGTATGAATGTATTTCCAATATGCATATATATTCAAAATATACATATTTATGTGTGTGTATATGGACATATAGATAGATGAGTTTATTATATGGAGTTGGCTCATAATTGTGGGTCCTTCTGTACATGTTTGAAATTTGTAGGGCAGGCTGGCAAGTTGGAAGCTCAGATAAGATTTCTGTGTTAAAGTTTTGAGGCAATTTTTTTTTTCTCTGAGGAGCCTCAGTGTTTGCTCTTAAAATCGTACACTCATTAAGCATGTTACGGAGAGTAGTCTCTTTAAAGACAAGTGATGGTAGATGTTAATCACATCTACAAAACACCTTCACAGAAACATCTAGACTAGTGCTTGAAAAAAATGATTAGCGAGAGCCTCGACAAGCTGAGATGTAAAATTTAACCATCACAGTAACATATGGGGATCCTGGACTCTTAGGTCATTTTGAAGAAATATCTTTTATAATAAAGTCCAGTTTTTCAAAAACAGTCCAAATGACCACAAATTTTATGATGAAAGACTGAATGCACTCAAAGGTTTGTATAATGAAAAAAATCCCTGCTTATTTGAAGGTAAACAATGTCTACTGTATACATCAAGTTTCAGGTTAGTATCTCTAGAAATGATAAAGGGGGAGTTCTTTTTCTTAGCTCTACATGGTAAATATGTCAACCTAAATTAAAACATAGAGAGGGTCCAAAGAAGAATGTATTTATTTTGCAATGAACATGGAATGGTAATCCAGAATATGTTTTCTATGATAGATTGTAGGCATATATGGGGAGATTAAGGTAAGGAGAAACTTAAAGGTAGGTGCAGGTTATTTTGAAACAGTCCACTGATTATAGGGGTTTATCTTAGGTAACCATGTGTGTACTGACTGTTGTCAGGAAGGGTTGTGTACACTGGCTGTTGCTTCTTCACATAAGCGACCCTAACTGCTAGGGTATTATCAGGCAGATATGTGTGAGATCCCTTCAAGCCCTCCCAACTTTGTTTTATTAGGGTTTGATGTAAGTGACTCCATTTTGATTCTGACAGCTTTTCACAATACCTAGTAGTGGATAAGCCAAGCCTTGTCTTGTCTTCTGGAAACAGAGCTAAAGATCGGAATGTTTAATGATGGACCAGACTTCTCCTTTCTATCTTGATGCTCAAACTCATTCTCCCTTTGCCTGTGTCCCTGAGCGCCAGGGGTCCTCAAATTTCATCTTGTCTGTGAAACAACCAGTGATTCCTCTTACAAAATATCTTCCTTTAAAGATAAATACAATCCCATGGCATAGTTGGAGGCCATGAGGGTTCCTTCTTGGAATCTTTTCTCTACTTTTACTCTTTAGGGGACTTTGTCCAATTTCATGCAATCATCTATTGTCTATATGTGGATGCCTTGAAAATTTATGATTCTAGCCCAGATTTTTCTCCAGTTCTACAGGCTCAAATTTGCAATATAATCTTGTCATTTAGTTTTCTCCACCTTAATATGCCTAAAAGAAAATTACCAATTTTTATTTAAACCTCCTTTCACTCAAGCTCTCCTTCCTTTGGTATATAGTATCACGAACCACCTAGTTACTCAGGCGAATATCTAAGCATTATCCATGATTAATTTTTTCCTTCCCAGCAGGTAAAATCCATCACCAGTTCTGTCTGCACATATTCTGATCTACCCATACTTCATCTCCACTTATATTACTCTGGTCCTAACCACTATCACATGTTACCTGGACTGGTGAAATACTTTCCTAGCTTTTTTCTTTCTTCTGTTCTTGTCCGCTCTCTTAGTATGTTTTATACTGCTATAACAGAACACAAGACACTGGGTAATTTGTAATCTACAGAAGTTTATTGGCGCATGGGTCTGGAAGCTGGAAAGTCCAAGATTGAGGAGTGAGCATCTGGCAAGGGCCTTCTTGTTGCATTATTCCATGTTGGAAGAGCATAGAGAGAGTGAGGAAGAGCAAGACTCAGACTTTGGGTTCAAAGTCTCAGGTCCTTTTATAATTCATATTAAACCAGTTAAGAAGGTGGAGCCCTCATGACCTAAACACCTCCCATCAGGCTACATCTCCCAACTTTGTTGCATTGGGGATTAAGTTTCTAGCACATGTTTTGGAGGACACTTTCCAATCAGCATGTCCACAATCCACATTCCAGTTGTCTGTTATTTTAATACCTATTGGACTGTGACTTTCCTAGATAGTAGAGGTATGAAAAGATTACAGAGTCCACTCAAGCCTCTAGAGTTAGAGCAGAAGGTGGTCAGTAGCTTCATGAGCCAAATACATTTAAAACCTAATCACTCAGATTTGAGAGGACTTCCAAGCTTTCATTAGCTACCTCAAGAATCAGATTATATGGAGTTGAACTGTTAGACCACCCCATTTGGAGAGTGTCAGTGTGTCATCCATAAAGAGAATTCACTGTATCTCTGCAAGGCTGTATATAAGAATCTTGCATAGGGACTGAGGTATGGGTCTCTTTTCAGGGAACTAAAATCAAGCTACCATATCAGCTGGGGAGGTAACCCAATGTTCTTAGGGAATGCCATGGCTGAATTAAAACATTAAGATGCTCAACGTTTAAGGAAAGTTAACATTTCTTTAATGTACAGCCATCTTTTAACCCAAAGAAAAAAATAGAGTTTAGAAAAAAATTGGGAATCAAAACTATAGCAGTACCATTTATGTGCTGAAGAATAATTTGTACATATTTGGCATTCTAGATGTGGTATATTGTATTTAAAATCATTTGGCCTATTAAATTAACCAATCAGCTTTGTAATATCAATTCAAAATATATATGATTTATTGATATAAACTTTGGATTTTAGCTTGAAATCTATGAATTTTATCAGTAATATTAGAAAATTCAGAAAAAGCAAGTTTACCAACATTAGAAATTTAAGCTATTAGATTTATAAGTAGTACTTAAGTACTTGGGAGAGATTGTTACACAATTGAAACATGTAAAAACAGGATTAGAGTATATTAAAAATTTTCAACACTGTTTAACATACTAGAGAGAGTATAATCAACTATGTTGTTAATGGGAACAATTAAATATTACTCAAGAGTAATTATAAAAATTTGGTAGTTTTATAAGAAAATAATATGATTAATGAATTGAATTTAAAAGCTTGAGAACTAGTGTTTGAGTTGGAAATGATAATGAATTAGTTATTTCCAAAGCATCAGAAGTAATTTAAAATAGTTTCGTGTGTAGAAACTAAAATGAGAAAATGCAAATCCCACTCACTGACATTTAATATCTTACTTCACTATTTTTGAATAGTCAGGAGTCACCCAAGGATTATGATTAGGTTCTAGACCTATGTGTACTAACAAGAAGACTCACTAAAACAGCCCCTTACATAACAAAGTCATTTGGAAGGACAAATAACTACAATAATTGAAGAAGCAGATTTCTAAAAGTTTGGTTACTTCTTCTAATCTGCAAATGTTCAGAAATACTTAGTTTGAGTCTTGAGGTGTCTTGCCATATTATCAAAAAATGCTTTTTCAAATGATGAGAAAATAAGAATTTGTTTAATTCACCCAGTAACCTACAAAGGAGGCATTGTTATTCTCTCTCTTTTCCGGGTGAGCAAGGAGGTGTACAGAATATTTATAGGATTTTCTAAAGTACAAGGAGTGATCAAAATATGTGGTGAATGTTTAAATTTTTAAAAATATTACAGTAAAAGACACATGGCCATTAATCCACCACAAAATACTACTCTTTGCTTCGAACATACTTGAAACACTCTATCATACTTTCCACTTTCTGTAGCAGTTCTGGAAGTCCTCTTTCGTGAGTGTCTTTAAGAGGTGTGACCAACAAGAAGGTGAATGCTGCTGCTGAGTGACATCCAATGGAAAGGCAGGCTTGTAAAGACATTATGGCATGTCCTTATCTACTTTATTCACTGGATCTGCCACTGTGCTTGTGACTTCTAGCTCTTCCCCAAAGTCAAAATGTCCACGAAAGGTAAACATTTGAATCAATTAAGAACATCAAGGCAGCGCTGGGGATTTAGCTCAGTGGTGCAGGTCTGCCTGGCAAGCACAGCGTCCTGAGTTCGATTCCCAGTATCACAACAACAACAACAAAACTAAGAGTGACAGCAAATGAGGAGCCAGGATGACCAATGCAGGTACAACCGACAAAGAACATCGAGGCAGCCAGCCATGACAGTACAACTGAAGAAACTCAAAAAAGAAGAGTACCAGAACTACTTCAGAAAGAGCAATAGGAGAAATGTATTCAAGATAATGTATTCAAGATAAGATGGTGTGTTTTGAGGAGGATTAATGGTAATGTGTGTTTACTGTAACAATTTAAAAAATTTAAACTGGGTGAACATATCTCACTGTAGAAAGTATCAAGCAAAATATAGAGGCCGCTGATTAGTTACTGCTACCATGTGATTTTATTATGGTTTGTTCTCTCCAAAACTCATGTTGGAGTTTAATTCTTATTGTGAGGTGGTAAGAGGGTGGAAACTCAATCTAACTATGACATGTAGAGGTGGGGCCTTTGGGAGATGATTAGAATTAGATAAAGCCATCAGGGTAGAAGCCCATGATTAGATATTGGTGGCTTTATAAGAAAAAGGAGAGAGACCAAGACAAATATGCATGCTCCTTGTCTCTTACACAAGTCTCTATATGGCCTCGGGACTGTACCAGCAAGAAGGCCATTACCACATGTGGCCCCTTGACCTGTGACCTCCAGAAAAGTGAGCTAAAATAAGCCTCTTCATAGTTTACTCTGTTGTATTGCATTATTAGCAATAGAAAATGGACTAATAGAATTCCTGAACACTTGAAAACCCCACTTGGGAAAACTTGTTGGGTCTTTGAAATCTAGTACTAGCTCTGAGCCTAACTTTTCCTGTCCCTTTCTCCTAATTCTCTTCCATTCTGTCATCCTCCCACTACATGAGATTAAATCTATAATCTCAGTCTCTCCATATAGTAAGCTATTCCATTTTCAGCTGTCTTGTTTTTCTAAATTACTATTTTCATTTATTGTCTCTAGTTTCTATTTGTGCCTTTTGCCTCAATATTAAAACAATTTCAGCCTTCAAGAAGCAGGTGGATAGACATTTGTGGAATAAAGTGTTCTTAAAATCAAAGATAATCCTTTGTTTCCATCCAGAGTCTGCTTCAGCTGATCCTAAAGACCTATTCCTGGATCTTGTCAAAGTAAGAGGGGCTTACACTGCTTCTCATCAGCTTCTTAATCTACCAGCAAGTGCTATCTTGTCTTTGCTGTTCTCTTATGCCTTGTTTGAGAGTTTAAAATATGTCTACAAATATTTGACTTTTTTCCCCCGCAAAAGCAGGATCTAATTCTTCCCCTTGAGTGTGAGCCTGGCCTAATGACTTGCTTGTAATAAATAAAATAAGGTAGAAGTAATAATACATGATTTCAGAGACTACATCCTAAAAGGTATTGTGGCTTTCCTAGCTCATTCTTGGATTACTCACTTTGGAGGGAGCCAGGTGCCTTGTCATGTGTGGCTGGAACTGAGGCTTTCTGTCAGTACGCAGCTTCACCTTGTCTGCCACATAATGCATCTTAGAAATGATCTTTCAAAATGCCATGATGGAAATTTCATGAGACCCTGAACTAGAACTACTCAGCTAAATTGCTTTACTTCCAAAAGGATAATAAATGTTTATTGTTTTAAGCTGCTAAATTTCAAGGTAATTTGTTTCAGTGGATATCTAATACGCCTTCCTCGGTTGAATCTCAGTTTGTACATCTCCACATCCTCACTCTTACATAACTGCTCATCACATTGACTCATGTAAGGGTCCTGAGAACATATTTGGGTTTTCCCATTTCCTTTGCGCATTTCATATTTAAGATAATGGCTGTACCACCAACTCTATTATATTTTTGGTTATTTCTAATAGCATTCGTGTTATATTTCCTTCTGATATCAAAGCCGTGAATAATGAAGCATGCTATTGCTTTATTCTCATTCCTCAAAATGAATTCCGATCATTTTTGAGTAGTGTTAATGTATTATGTCTATTCTACATTCTCATTCTGGACATTGTGAATTTATAGACATGATTTCATTTTGATAAAGCCCCTTGAACATGTGGGAACATATCCTCCCTACCTTGTGATCTGTGGCTAAAAAAGAAGAACAGATGTGTTCCATGCTATATGCTAGACTTTAGATCAGTAGTCCTCACACCTGTATACACATTGGAATCACCTGGGGAGCTTCATAAACCAACACAAAATCAGAATCTCTCTTGGGTAGATCCAGAGTCTGTATATTTGAAAAGGACTCTGTGTGCATCTGCTAGACAGTCTGCTGTCTGAGGACAGGTTTTGCACCACTGTTTGGATAACATCTAGTAAAGAATTTGGTCCTTCAGTACAAAAAAAAAAAAAGAATGGTGCTGGTGCTCTCTGCTACTATTTAGTTATGCCATCTAGTAAAGTACCTCCTCTCTCTGGGCACTCATTTTCTAGACTAGAGCAGTGATCGAAAGCCTCGGCTATGATTCTAGAGAGCTGTAAGTACACTGATTCCTCAATCTCAATGCCTGAGATTCCAATGAAATTGTTTTGAGGTGTCCTCTGGGCATCAGAATTTTATAAAGCACCCCTTGGTGATTCTAAATCTGCAATCAAGATTGAGAAGTAGGAAGCAGATAATTGCTAAGATTTTTTCCAGCTCCATTCTTGCTTTGAATACTTGTGATTTGGGTTGACACAATTCATAATATTAGCATGTTTTATAGTCACGAAGAGAAACAATTCTCAAACTACACAATTGACTCTTCACATAAATACAGCATTATTTATGAGCTTTTTGAAGTCATGTAATGAAAAGAGGGGTTGGAGCTGGACAGTGTTGATTTTGGGACACTTTTGAGTTTTTAGTAAAGTTACGAAGTAGGACTGCAGACCAATTGAAAGGAACAGGTCTTCTGATACCCAGTTTCCTTGGCAAGGAACTGAGGATAGCCTCTGATCAGCAGCCAGCAAGGACCTCATTGTAACCCTTCAGGAAGTAAATCTTGCTAGCAACCACCTAAGTAAACTTGAATGTGGATTAGTTCCTATCTAGTCTTCAGATGAAATCTAACATTGACTGCAACCCTGTGAGAGAGCCTGAACCAGAGGGCCCAGTTAAGTCATGCTCACATCCCTGACCAATAGAAACTGTGGATTGATAAAGGCCTGGTATTATAAGATGCTGAATTTTAGGGTAACTTGTTAGGCAATGCTATGGTTTGGATGTAGTTTGTACCCCAGTGGTACATGTGTTGGAGGCTTGGTCCTCAGTTTGGTGGTGTAGAGGTGATGTGGAACCATTAAGAGGTAGGGCTTGGTGGGAGATCCTTGCGTCATAGGTAACTACTATAGTACTGTACTGATAGAGATCGTGGCTGGCGGAAGTATCAGGCGATGTTACCTTTGGAGACCTGGAGCTCAGTGAAACTGAGGCTAACAGCTGACTCCTAGTAGGTTCATTCATACAGAGTGTTTTCCCAGGATATTTGTACTCTTATCCCCACGGGATAGTTGTAGTCCTTGGGCAGAAATGCTAGCTGTCTCCTGATTTTGGGAATGAGGTTTATCAACCAACCATCAAGCTCCAGTCCTCCTAGAGTGAGGCTCATTTGGATAAATCTATAATTAGGGACAATGTTGTAGCTATAGCGAGAGTTTGTGCCACCCAGGGCAGTCCTTCAATTTGCCACCCTTTGCCATGTTAAAATGAAGTAAATTGTTACAATATAATTTTATTTTTGGCCAATAATGCTGCCCCCAAAATGTGCTGCCCGGGGCAGGATGTCCCCTCTTCCCCTACTAGCTGTGCCACTGATTAGGGAAGTGAATCTGCTGGTAAAGGAAGAAGGGAAAGAATGAAATTCATTACAGGCTTTCTGCATGTTAGCATGTGCTCAGCACTTGACCCACACATTGGTCATAAATGGAAGCCAGGTGCAAGTTTCTCATTTCATAGAGAGAAAACAGGCTCACAGCAGTTAAATCACTCGTTTGTACCCCCATTTCCTTAGATATGATTTTTCCAATACTCCATGGTACACTTATAATTAATCATTATGAAATGAATGCATTATTGCCACCTACAATTACTGTTACATAAGTATAAAAATTTACCCTCAACATACACCAGGTTTTGGTGAATTATCATCATTGTCATTGTTGTCATCATTATGCTTATTATTGCCATACAGGGAGCAATAAGTGATGCAGAATGCTTTTTTGGCTTCTAGTTCAGTTGGAAGTAAGTTTCATTTCCTTTGCCAATGCAAGTTGATTTGTGGTGGTTGCTGGGACTTAGTGTTAAGAGGGCATCTGAGGTCAAGTCTTGGCTTAGGTTGAAGAAAAATCATGATAAAGTAGAGATTACTTGGGTGTAGAGTACAGTTGCCTAGGATTTCTGTGCTTTTCCTAGTAAATGTCAATCCTGACATAGCCAGGCACCTACTCATCCTGGTTTGTCTCGAACTTTTTTAGTTTTAGCACTGAAAGTCCTGCATCCTGGCAACTCTGTCAATCTCAGGCAAACTGGACATGTCCACACTATGCAAAGCTATCTTTCCACAAATTAAGTAGGGTGGGACTTGGGTGTATTTTACTACCTTGTAACTCACATGTGTAACAAGGACCAGCAATTATCAGTATCACTGGGAGCTTATTTGAAATGCAGAGTCTCAGACCCCACCCTAGACCTACTGAAGCAAAATCTGGTCTTTTAACAAGATTTTTGGGTGATTTATGCACATTAAAGCCCAAGAAGCTGCCCTGAGATATTAGGCTCTGCTGGAGGACCACTGAGTATGTATGGATCAATGGTTCCTAACCTTTTCTTTGCCGGAACTCCAGGATTGATCATATCACAGGTGAGACACACTTTCATGGGCACAGCCCATGCTCTGTAGAAGTGTACAGACAGTGGCATACTTCACCCACTCAGGAGTCACATGAAAATGAGAGGAGGAGAGTGACGCTACTCAACTATCTTGAAGCTACTTTAATATTTTTCAAAATAAAGTATCCCAAACATGGGCATTTTAACTCCTTTTAGCGATGGAGCAATATGGAGGGGAGAGATGCTGCTTGAAGTTCTTGCTCTGACAGCAGGTGGCTCCCAGAAGAGAAGGGAGGATTACATATCATCTCTTATTTCCTGTTCACCCTCTGCTCATGTGGCCCAGTGGCATTCTGTCCTGGGCTACATCCTATCCAGGTTCCCCTCCTAGATGCTATATAGGGAGGGAGTAGGATTTGTAGGAAAGCCTTGAAGTCTTCTATACCAGGGTTTCTCAGACTTGAGCATGCATCAGAATCACCCAGAGTGCTTTTAAGAGAGCAGGTTGTGGTCCGAATCACAGAGTTCTTGACTCAATAGGTAGGAGATGAGGCATGAATACTTGCATTTCTTGCAAGTTCTTAGGTGACCCTTGCTGACACTTGCTACGCAAAGTGTGGCCCACAGTGGACCAGTAGAATCAGTATCCCTTGAGACCTCATTAAAAATATAGACTATCATAGATGTTCAGGCCCATTGCAGACCTCCTGTGTTAGAACCTGTGTGAGAAGCAAGGAACAGACAGCCACAAGAACTTCTTTTGTTTCAAACTTGTTCAAGGTGATTGGGGACCTTTAGAACTCACTCCTTCCCATGACCAGAAGGTTGGAGTAACATTGTGCCTGCCAGCCCACAGCCTGCTCTATGCTGTCCCCTGCATCAGTATGACTTGCCCTTCCTCGAGTACTCCTTTGTCCACTCCTAAAAGGCAATACTACTTGGTTCTGCTCCAGATGATTAGTTTTCAAAAGTGTAAGGAAGATAAGTACCTAATCATCTGCCCACCACTATCCTGATTCTCTGTGGGCAGGTGGCGACCTGTTTAGAAGAGACTGCTCACCCCCTCAGCTCCTCAACCCAGCCCGCTTTGACTCCTCCCTGTTCTTAGTGCTCTCTAATAAATATGTCTTGGGCCATTGCACCACCTCTTCCCAGTGTTGTTTGCATGAGGCTCCAGATGAGTATTTAAATGTCTAGGAAAATTAATGGCAATGATGTGCCTATGCCAAGTAGTGTTGGGGGTTACTTGGCAAGAATTGGGGTACCAGACTGAGGAAAATCTACAAATGTTGAGAAGGAAAAGCAAGGATGGTGCCAACATAGTAGACCTTCTTGTGCTAGTCCAGTAATTTAACAAACCTTTCTCATATTTTGCCCCCACCAAATACCACTCTTTTATCTGCAAAAGATTACAGAAGTAATCTGTCATTATGAAAGATTTGGAAAATAGAAAATATTTACTCATTATCCCACTATCCTAATATACAGTTATGTTTGAGTATATTTTCTCTATCTGAAAAAAACCATATGTATTAGGGAGAATAATGGCCCTCAAAGATGTCTGTGTCCTAATCCCAAGAACCTGGGACTATGTTAGATTACATGAAAAAAAGATAGTTAAGGTTCTAGATGGACTGAAGGTATGAGATGACGTCAGATAGGAAGATTATCCTGATTTATCCGGGAGGGCCCAATATAAGCATAAAGGACCTGAAAATTGGAAGAAAGAGGCAGAAAACTCAGAGAGAGATGTAATTATGGAAAGAGGTCAGAGTGATACAATGTTAGGACTCTACTGGCCTTTGCTGGCCTTGAAGACGGAGGAAAGGGTCACCAGCCAAGGAACGTGAGTGCCCTCTAGAGGCCGAAAAGGGCAAGGAAGTAGATTCTCCCCTAAAGCTCCCAGAAAGAAATGCAGCCCAGATGACACCTTGATTTTATAGCCCAGTGAGACCTGAATTTCTCTAACCTCCAGACCTGCAAGAGAATAAGTTTTCATTGCTTTAAGAAGCTCAGTTTGTGATTATTTGTTACAGCAGCAATAGAAAACTAATACACTTTATTTTTTAAAGTTATATCATGTTGGAACATATTTTATATTGCTGTAGTTTTTATGATTATTTAATGACCACATATTATTCTATGGAGGTGAAATACTGGTATTTACTTAATCAGACCCTTTTATCGAACATTAGATGTATAGATCTTTTTCTGCATTTCTCTTTTTTTGTGAGTTTGATTATTTCCTAATAATTTTCTACCAGAAATTAAGTTTAGGCTTTGAATTTCCTCCACTTTTTGAAAAAGTTTCTTAAATCCATTTGGAATTTAACTTGATCTATGACATAAGGTAAAAAATGTTTTATTTTTCCTAACTTGTTTTTTAACAACATATACTAAATGAGTTTTTCTTTTCTGTTGTTTCATAATGCTTTCTTTATTAAATATTCTATTTTATACAAAATTAAGCTCATTTAGTGGGCTGCTGGTTCTCTTCCATTAATTGATTTCTGTCTGTTCTTGAGCCAGTATTGCACTATTTGAATTTTCATTGCTTTATAAAACATAAATTCCTATAAGGATTAGTCTTCTCTGGCTGGAGGTGTAGCTCAGTTGTAGTGCACTTGCTTAGGATTAGTCTTCTCCCTCATTACACATTTGTTAATTTTTAAATTTGACCTTTCAAATTAAATTATTTGAATTATGATTTTTAGCTTCTAGAAAAGTCCTATATAGAGGGCCTGGTCTTCACTGCATGGGCAAACACCTTGAAAATCCTTAGCCTGGTAGTCAAGCCTGTAATCATGTGACCCCACTTTTCCTATTTCCATTTTTTGAAAACTTACATTATTGGTGGGGCATTTCCTTGCTGTCTTCCCTGTAGGACATTTTTCTGTTTTATGAGTTGCTCATTCTTTTCCCGGCCCAGATTGAGCTCATCACATTGATTATCTTACAGTTTTTGTCCTCTGAAGCTTGGTATGTGAAGAGTGTGAGCATTGGTTTGAATCCCAGCTCTGTTTCTCACTAGCTGTGTATCCTTGAATGAATCACTTAACCTCCTTGAGGGATAGTTTTGTCCTTAAAATGAAGTTACCAGTGTCTTCCTTGCAGGGTTGTCAGCTGGATTATTACATATTTGAAAGATTTCTGGTACTTAGGAAACAAATAAGTGTTACACTATTCATCTCATTACTGTGTTATCCTATCCTCGTTCAGCCATAAACCCTTTAAAAATACGGGCAGTTTGTTATTCTTACATGTATACCCCGATGAGCCCAGGGTATAATGGGCACTTAATAAACACTATTCAAATTTTCTCCTCTCTCTTCCTGGCCTTTTCTAATCTCATTCATTGTTCAAGGCTCCAGCTCCAGCTTCATCTTATTTATGACTTGACTGTGGCTCTGCTTTATTGCTCTAATCACACTTAAACTCAATGGGTGAGTGTAGTTGAGTGATGTAAAATGGGGGATAATGGATGGAATGGAAAGGACTCTATTTTCTTGCTCTTTTATATAATATGGGGATTTTTATCGGAGGCGAGTTGCTACTGAGCTCTTGTTAACGTACCCAAATGTTCCACACATCTATGGCTTCTTATCAACACATTTGAACTTCAACCTGACCCTTACAATATTTTACTCATTTTTCAGATAAGGAAATGGAATGAGAGAGGTTACATTGTGGAGCCAGGACTTGTATCCCAATTTCCTTGCCTCCAGAGCGTGGCTCTTTCTATTCTGTCACGTTAGAATGACACTGCCAGTGCTGTACCAATGACACCTCTCTTCTCACTTGCCCATACATACCTATAGGCTCCTCTCACAAGCACCTGCACCTCTTGGGCTGAAGGAGTGTGCTCGGTGCATGAGCCAGGCATGTCAGAAGGGCCAGGAGCCCACGTCTCTGAGAGCATCCTTAACAGTGATGGGTAGCTTTTGGTGGCTGTGCACCCTAAACTTCTCACGTGGTAATGGAGCCACAGGGCTGTGAGCTGTGATGCTAGATGAGTGGATGAGGTCAAAGTCCCTATCCACCTGTGAGAAGACAGGCACAGAATTTTTTTTCATTAAATTTATTAGTATTTTAGGTATATAGTACAGTTACATTCATCATTGGGATCTTGTACCTTTACATGATGCATCTTAGTTCTTAGTTTTTCCCCATTTCCCTGCCCTCCCTTCTTTACCCCCTCCTCCCTTCCCTATTTACAAAGACTTTGTTTCCATTTTTTTCTTTTCCCTTCTTTTCTTTCCACTACCCCCCCACTTCCCCTGCTCCTTTAAACCTTTTCTTCCTATTTCACAATATCAATTATACACTTTGATCCTTATTTACACTTTTAGTTTTTCACACCAGAGAAACTATTCTGTATTTTCACATGTGTGTCCTATTGATTTCACTTAAGAATATTGGACAGGCACAGAATTTTAGAGTAGGCATTTAGAAGCTCTTCCAGCAATTGGATGGAATCATTTTATATGTTTTCAATCTAATAATTAAAAAACACTTTTATTTTTAAAATTAACCCATAGAATCACATTTATTTGTGGGTTACCATGTGTGCCAGTTAAAACTGATTGTCGACTTGACTGGATTAAAAGACTTCTGAAGAGGTGATTGGATTTGAGGGCACTAACTCCATCAATGGGCTAAGCCACTGATGAATCTATTACCTGAAAGTGCTGTTAGGATGTGAGACCCAGTTGATGGAGGCAGGTCCCTGGGGATATGCCTTTGGAGGCTGCATTCTCTTTCCCTGTCCCTCTCCCTTCTGTCTCTCTTCTCCCTGGCTTCCATGGATTGAGCAGCTTTCCTCAACCTTGCCTTTCTGCCATGATGTTTCTACCTTGAAGAAAACCAACCGTGGACTGGAACTGTGAGCCAAAATAAACTTCTCTTCCTTTAAGTTGTAGATGTCAGTATTTTGTCCTGGAGAATCGATCAACACACCCCGTGATGTATAACATGCACATCAGCATATTTAACTCCTCAAATGTGTGTCATTTAAAAAAAATATTCAAAATCCTTTCTTCTAGATTTTTGAAAGATACGATACATTCTTCTTCTATATGATTATCCTACTGTGCAATATAGTACAACAGAACATCTTACTTCTAACCATAACTTAGCATCCACTGGCCTGCCTCTCCCTCTCTCTCCCAACATCCTTCCTCCTCCTTTCTCTCCCTGGCCTCTAGTAACCAACCACTAATTATCTCTAGTAACCACCCTCAACTTCTATAAGATCAACTTTTTTAGATTCCATATATGAGCAAGATTAACAATATTTGTCTTTCTGTGGCTGGCTTATTTCGTGTAACATAATAACCTCTAGTTCTATCTATGTTGTTACAAATACAAGGATTTGGGGATTTCTTTCTTATATATGGATCACATTTTCTTTATTCATTAGTTATTGGGCCCTTAGGTTGTTGACTATTATAAATAGTGCTGCAGGGAGCATGGGAGTGCAGATATCTCTTAAATGTACTGATTTATTTCCTTTGGATAGAGGCCCAGTAGTGAAATTGCTGAGTCAAATGGTAGCTATATTTTTAATCTTTTGAGCTACTTCCATGCTATTTTTTCATAATGGATGTACTAAGTTACATGCCCACTGGCAGTTTGTAAAGGGCTCCCTTTTATATACATGGATGTTCACTTTTGTGGTACTGAGGATGGAACTCAGGACCTTGCGCTTGCAAGGCAGGCAGTGGTACCACGGAGCTAAATCCCCAGCCCTGTATGTCCATTTTTTAAAGGTCATTTTTCTAGCGATTCATTTGTGTTATATTTACAAAAGCTTGTTTTGAGGAGGACTGGGCATTTAAAAAAATTGGTTCTTCACTACAGGAGTCTGAAGAACACTAGTTTACAGCAAGAGGTTGACAACCCACAGGACTTCCACTGGCTGCCTGGTTTTATAAATGTTTAATTGGAACACAGCCATACCCATTCATTTGTGTATTATCTATGGCTGTTTTTTCTCTACAGAGGCAGAAGTGAGTTGTGTAACAAATACTGCATGGTCCACAGAGCCGAAAATATTTATGATGTGGCCCCTGACAGAAAAGTTTTGCCAGCCATGTTTTACTTGACTTCACATAGTTTCCCAGCTGGCATGAGCTCCGCCTTCCCCCGGTGCTAACTTGTTTGATATTCTACCTTCCACTGCCTTGCCTTCTTTTCCTTTCCTCTCTTCTTTTCTTACTCCTTGCCAGTGTTTCCTAGATCTGTAACAAATAAATGATGTGTACTCACATTCTTCCCTCAAGGTTAACTTCTGGAGGAACCCAACCAATGCACATTATGTCCTTATCCCCTGCCCCTCACTAGATGTGTCAGCTTTAGCACATCAGTCATGCTATGCCATGAAACCCAGCCCATCCTCGTCTTTTATGCAGCAGTGTATGAAAATTCAACTTTGTGGACATAAATTTTTTTCTGATTCCTTTCTGCTCTCTTACTAAGCACCACCTCAGGATCAGGGATGGCAGAGGGGAGAACAAACACAGGGAGGAGTAAAGAAAACCCCATCTTGCCCTATATTAGATACTCCCTTTGTAAAACTGCAACGTTTGTAGCTGACCCCATGGTGTAAAAGCACCTGAATCTTGACCAGCTGTTTTTCACTGGCTTCTGGAGCTTTTCAGCCCCACAGGACATGACCAAGTCTCTGCCCACTCCAAGCTTATTGCTGCTGCTTCCATTCGTTACAGTCTACCCTCCTAATTACTTAGGTCATGTCAGTCTTTAATTCTGTCTTCTAAAGTGTAACACAGCCATAATTAGGCCATATGTTAATTAGTAGGATGACACCTTGTGCCTTGTCACTTGTGAGCGATGTGGATCATCCCAAAAAGTGCCATAGAAAGGGGAGTTCAGTGAGCAGAGGAAGTCTAAGGAAGCCGAGAGTGACTCTGCTCAGAAAAACGGCCTTAGAGAACAGGAAAAAATGGTAGCGTGCGAGCAGGGGAATGGATGGGGTCACACAAAGAAAAAGAGCTAGAAGTGACCTCTTTTCTACTCCAGGAATGAGCTGTAAGTCAGAAGGCAAGCCTGAGCCTGAGAATCCACCAGGGATGGCAGAATCTCCGGAAGGATTGGAGTTTGTGCCCTGGGCGGAGGTCAAGGTCCTGATGGAGGCCACAGGCAAGGTGAGTATCAGCCATGCCCACATCTCTTAGCTTTGGAAATTTGTGGGGAGACAAGTAAAAAATCAAGGCCAATCTTTGCCTTTTAGGCACTGTAACTGCCCTCCAGGAAATCTGAAAAAAGTAGAATCTGCTAGCTTGGGACTGTTTATATGTGTCTTTTACTAATTTAAATGGCCCATACAACCACCCCTGTCATTTTCAGTTAGCTAATCTTATTTTCTAACATTCTTGGGATAAGAAAGTTGAACAAAAAGATGGGAAGGTCATGAATGTTTCATGTTTTAATTGTTGTCATCTCTATTGCTCAGGAGACAGTTTTCCAGGAAACTAATTACTGAGGGAATTCATGATTGGGTAGAATAATATGTGAATTACAAAGATACTAACATCCTCCCCCCAATTTTCTCTGATGGTCATTTTAAGTGATATGTTTGCTTGGATTTTAGAGAAAGACATTGGAAACAGAAACTCTCAAAACACAACAAAGGGGGAATTTTAAGGGGGAAGTATGTGATAAAAATAATATTAATAAATATTGTTGGTATTATTATTACTGATATTTGTTGAGGTCCTACTGTACTCCAAATACTCCCAGGTTTACTTTTGAGTATTCCTAACAATCTTTAAGGAAAGTATCATCCTTCACATTTAACTTGAAACTCACAGACATTGGCTCATTCTCAAAGAACATACTGCCACTTGAAATGTATTTTTCTCCTCCTCCTCCTCCTCATTATTATTATTATTATTTTAGTGCTGCAGATTGGGCCTAGGACCTTGCACATGCTAAGCATGTGCTCTACACCTGAGCTATACTCCCAGCCTCTGTTTTCTTTTTTAAACTCTAAAATTTGAGCTCTCATCACTGTTTTAGGGACAACAAACTTTGTAAAGGGCCAGATCATAGCCATAGACATTTGCAGCTTTGCTGGTCATGTGGTGTGTATTGCAACTACTCAGTGATGCCTTTGTAGCACAAAGGAAGCAACAGACAATACATCAATGAAGGAATGTGACTTGCCACCTTATTTACAGACACTAAAATCCAAATTTAATATAATTTTCACACATCATAAATTATTCTTTTTTCCAATAATTTAGAAATTGTAAAAATAATTCTGCTGACAGGCCATAGAAAAAGAGGTGGCAGGGTTGAGGGCTTAGTTCAGTGGTAGAATACTTGCCTAACATGTGTGAGGTCCTGGGTTCAATCCCCAGAACCACAAAAAGAACAAAACAAAACAAAATCATGTGGTTGCACAGGTCTGGCCCACAGGCTGTAGTTTGCTGATTCCTTTTTTTTTTTTTTTTTTTAGTACATGTTTGTAGTACATAATGATTACATTCATCGTGGGGAGTTGGTACATGCACATAATACATCTTAATTCTTTTTAGTCCCCCTTTACTCTTCTCCCTCCCCTCTCTCTCCATGTCTAGATCCCCTCTCCATTTGCAAGTGATCTATCTCCCTGTTTCCTATTGTCTTTTTATTGTGCTCTTTAAACTGTAGTGTGCTGATTCCTACACCATGCCAAACTACCTTCTTAACAACTTATGCTCATAATGAAATGAAGGCAACTGAACTATGTATTTCACCTAAGGGAGCAGGTCAACTGTGGGAAAGCTTCAGACTGAAGCTGTATGAGAACACAATTCTTATTCTTTTCTTCCATCACATTAAGTCTATAGATTTAGGCTCATCTCAGGAACTTGTGGGTCTTACTCTCCTCATCTCCTGAATGAAGTTTTTAACATATCTGCTATTATTATTTCTAATCATGATATATCTGCACAAAGTAATTTCTATAAAATTGAAATTTGAATCTAAGATGACTAATTGGATGGTGACAGTAGTGATATGGAGAAGACTGGGGGAAAAACAGGTCTGTGGATAACATTAAGAGTTGAATTGTGAACAAATGAAGTTTGAGATGTAAGCAGATCCAGTTTTCTACAGGAATCCGGAGTTGGGAGAGAAGGCTGGACTAGAGATTCATATTTGGGAGGCATTAGCATGTAGATTGGAGCTGGATTTATCATGGCATTGAATAAGATCTTTCAGGGCAGGATTTCATAATCTTAACATTACTGACATTTTGGGTAAGATAATTTTTCTTTGTGGAGACTATCCTGTACATTGGAGAATGTTTAACAGCATCCTAGGTCTTTACCTACTAGAAGCCAGTAGCCACCCCTCCTGCAATTATGACAACCAAAAATGTCTCCAGACATTGCCCAGTGTCCCCAGGGGTAGAAATCACCCTTGGTTGAGAATCACTGTTTTAGGGGGAAAATGAGGATGAACTTCAATGATTCCAACTTTGGAACTCAGAAAGAGTAAAGAAATGGGAAAAGAGATTGTGAATCAGTGGCCAGTCAAGTTGGAGAAAAATTCATATGCAGTCTCATCCTTTTAGGCTGGGCTTGATTTATTATTTGCTGAAAGGGAGGGGTGGAGGCCAGACAAGAACCCCAGAGCTCAGGGCTGAATCCTACTGAGCTCTGCCATGTTTCCTTTATTGGATCCCCAGTGGTGGTAGAAGGGACAGGGGCACACAAAGTACTAAGATCATACTCTTCCTAACTGCATAGAGCTTGCAGGAGGTGCAGTGGACAGAATGTTTTCTACTAGGGAGTGGTGATTAAAATAAAGAGGATGTTAAAAATAACGTTTAGAAACCAAAGATAGAGACCTTTACTGTTTCTTCTTCTGATTTTATTTTTAGAAATAATCCCTAGAGGATAAATCTATTATGGTCTGGGTGCAGGAGAAAAACAAGGACAGAAATAAGAGTTGATATGGTTTTGAGGAAAAAGCAAAAGGAACTAAAGACCTCTGGCCTTACTGCCTGAATCATAAGATGGCCCCTCTTTTTATTTTTTATTTTTTTATCTCTTCAATCACTTCACGCCTAATTGTCATTTAAAAATGGTGGACAGATTTTGTGAACTTTAATTTTACATATTTGGCAACTAAAGAGCTATGACTTGGTAAAAGCCCAATATAAAGATTTAAAAATTCAGTCCTTCATATTGAAATTAATGACATTAGATAATGTTCCTCTTAGCCAAATGCCTGATAGTAAAGGATCAAAAGAAGGTGTACTACCTTCTTCCTTTTTATGTAAGTCTTCTTACTCCAAAATGAAGATAATAAATTTACCTCATAAGGTTGCTATGTAGAATGCCCAGCAGTGTCTAGAGCATTGCTGGACTTCCATAAATGTTTAAATAGAATAATAAATGTTCATTCTGATTGTGGTGGTGGTTACACATTTTAAACGTGTAAGAGAATTTATATAGAACTCATTGCTATACTCTTCCTGCAAATAAAAAAAGTATAAAGAGTGAAATCCAAGCAAGATTATTAGTTGAGTTAGTAGCATTGTACCAATGCCAATTTCTTGGATTTCACAATGTACTGTAGTTGTGTAAGATGGTCTTATTTGGGGAAGCTGGGTAAAGAGTACACAGAACTCTGTATTATTTTTGCAACTTCTTATGGGGAACTATTTAAAATAAAAACTATTATGAGTGTGGTACAGCTCAGAATTATTTGGTTTTATGGTCAACTTTACTTTACAGATTCATTTCTGTTTTGATAGACCCTTGTTTCATAAGCAATGCAAATTATTAGGTATTATCTATATGTGACAAAATAGAATCTGATATATATATACATATATATATATGTTTAAGCTAATGTAATAGGTTATAATCCAGATCATGAAGTGAAGTTGCCCTTAATAAAAATGTAGTCACAAAATCTAATAATAAATGAAAATCTGAAATTAAGTTTACTGCTTAAACTTTAATTTGGGAATATTTTATTTTAGGATAGTCTAGAACTTATCTAAGTTTGCCAAAGATTGAGAATTCCACACAACACATCCAGTTTGCTGAGAAGTAGAAAGTGGAAGTGGTTTGTCTACTTTTTAAGGTGAGAATTTTGATTTCAGCAGACTTTGGGGAGGCCAAGCCTCATTTGTCTTGCTGATATGCCTAAAATGTGATCTATTTATATTACAAACCATATGCAGGGCCAGGCAAGCATTACTGCAAATGAGCTCATCAGCTCTGCCTTAAAGTAGGAGGCTGCAAGGGGATGCAAAGGCATTAGGGACCTTTCACAGCCATTGGGCCTCTTGGTGCTGATTGAACAGGAAGGGGTACCCAAAAGCTATGATTTTGCACAGGGAGGATAAATAGCAAATACCTGTTAAAGAGAGGTAGATATTCTTCTTGATCTTTGTTACAAGACAGCAAAGTCAAGTTCTTAAAGACTTGAGTACTTTTTAATGGGTTTTCCTTTTGTGTGTATTGTGCAAATTGCAAGTACAGGCTATTTCAGATTGGCTTACTGATGAGCCTCCTTCAAAGTGTGATGAATTTTTTTAGAGCTTCATTCAAATCATCTAGTATTTATAGAGCATTTATCCCATGTTAAGTAATTAGATTTCTGTGTAAGAAAATATGTAGAGGAGAGCAGTTGTTGATCTCAGAAGGTTCAACAACAACCAAAAAGCCAGAAAACAAGAAGCATATTACAAAATGGCAAATGTAGTAGGAGAGGCACACTCAAGGCTCAAAGAAAGATAGGGAGGTGAAAAGGTGGGGACGAGTCATTTATTGTTTAACAAGACAGTGTCCATTGAGCTGGGCTCGCAGAAGAATGTATTCTTGGGTGTATTAGTTTGCTACAAGAATTCTTGCATTGTTATTTAGATTGAAATTACACACACGTGCACACACACACACACCCCTTTATTCCATCATCTGGAGGAGTCTCAGTAGATATTCAGGGGCACCTGATTGTAGTGCATCTCTGCACTGTTCAAATGAAAAGTTTGCTTTAGTCTGCATCAAGGGAAATGGATAGAGAGTTGCAGATGTGGGACTCAAAGAACCTGAACTTAAGCATCAGTGGCATACTCTGAGTTCCACTGAGTGCCTTGCACATATGCCATCTTTAGCTGTACAACATAGCAAAACTTCTGCAATAGATAGGTTTTCATAGGTATTCCGTGAAGAATTTATCTGCTCCTACTTCCCCCCTCAACTAGAAAAAATAGAAATGTTGTACCTGAATAATGACCCAGTACTTATGCTACCTTTAAAAGATCCAGAAGGCTATTGGAACGCATATCCTTTCTCTCCTCTTCTCCACATTTTCGCCATGAGCAAGGCAATAGGAATTTAAAAACTTTAATGGAAAGACCAAAACAGCTGAAAATACATAGACAGTGTGTCAGGTAGTACTTGTAATCAGCTCCTACTAATAAAAATCCATAACAGAGTGGGTTATATTATGGCTTCATTAAATCCAGATTGGGTAGTCCAGGGTTGCTATGGTCGTTACATGATATAAATAGGGACTCCTGATCTTTTTGGCTTTTGCTCTGTCATCCTTTGGGTCTGACTCTAATCTTCCTATTCTCAACATGGTGATCAGAGCTCTAGCCATCATATTTTCATTTCAGGCAAGATGAAGGGGAAGAGCAAAGAGAAAAGAAGATGCATGCAACTGTGCTGATTCTGTTAAAATTTCCTTCCTCGAGGTCCTCTTCTGTGATTTGTACTAACATCTCATTGGTCAGGTGTATCTTAAATACTCCTAGTTGGAAGGGAGGAGAATATTTTGTTTGAGGCTTATAAGTTTGTCCCTTTCAATAATCTCAGGGTTAAGTTACACAGAAATGAAAAAAAATAGTTGATAGACAGCTAGTAGCCCTTGTAACAGTGAGGTATGATGTCATTGAGCTCTTGATTAAATTTAACAATGACCTACTTTCAGACTTTTTGATAGATGAGAAAAAGAAATATTTACTTGTTAAAAGGTACTGTTATTCAGGTATCTGCTATTTGCAGCTACACATATTCCTAACAAAATCAAAATATAAACACTGTTGCTTGGTGTTTAGCTTTTCAAATTGACTTGTTTGAGAATGACAAATTCACATATACTCATAACTAGATAGGCAGTGTGGGTAAATGATGCCAGTTGGGGTTGGGGATGCTGTTGAACTGGAGAGTCTATGCCCCTTGAAAATGGGCAGCTTTTGTGGCTCTTGAAAGAAGATGGGAGTTTTCATACAGGGTCTTTGTTAGAGATATCACGTTTCAAGAGAACCAGAAGTGGGTCTTAATGTATATGGTAGGGTCACAACATTCCTTTCATACCACATTACAGGTATGTGGACAAGAATCTCATTTCTTTATTTAGGCTGCAGTTATGGCTGTTCCCCAATCTCTCTTCTGCTAGTTGGAAGAAGAATACAACAAAACA
This sequence comes from Heterocephalus glaber, assembly GCF_053883595.1. Taxonomy (NCBI): domain Eukaryota; kingdom Metazoa; phylum Chordata; class Mammalia; order Rodentia; family Bathyergidae; genus Heterocephalus; species Heterocephalus glaber. The sequence goes on along the minus strand of NW_028258369.1, from coordinate 18,938,683 downwards.
CCTAAAATCCTTCTTTAGTGTTACTGCACTCTAAAAGTTTAGGAAATGTTACTTATTTTAAAAAATAAGTAAGATGCAATTCACATACCATAACTTTAACTCTTTTAAAATTTACAATTAAGCAGTTTTCAGTGTATTAACAAAGTTGTATAATGATTGCCATAATTGCAGAGTGAGCACACCAGTTTACATTCCTATCAGCAGTGTATGAGGGCTCCAACTTCTCTTGACAATTGTTATTATTTGTTTTTTAAATTATAGCAATCCTAGTGGATGTGAAGTGGTATTTCATTGTGATTTTGATTTTCATTTCCTTAATATCCAATAATGTTGAACATGTCCTTGTGTGTTTAATAGTCATTTATATCTGTACTTTGGAGAACTGTCTATTGAAATAATTTGCCCATTAAAATTTGAATTGAGTCATATGGTTACTTTTTATGTAGTTTGAAATGTTTGATTATCATTTTTTTATAGGTCACAAATGGTTGGAAATTAATAATTTGTACAATTAAAACTAACAAAAAATATCCAATCTCATGCTACATTTCTCTCTAAAAGAGCACTAAGAATACGGCATGAGGCAGCTTCATCTCAGAGTTCCATATTCTCAGTATTCTCTTCAGTTTGTTCCTTTTGTCACTCTTGTGCCAGGCACAGGTGAAAATGATGAAAGCGGGCGATCCTACTGCTCATTTTGCGCTTGCTCTCTCTCCCTCCCTCCCCCTCTTCCTCTCTCCCCCAATTCCTTAGATCCAAAGACAGACATGTGTATTAGTCAGGGTTTCCAGAGAAACAGAATTAATAGGAGATACAGATACATATGTGGATGTGTTGGTATATAGAGTAGATATAGGTATAGATATAGACATAGATGTTTATTATATGAAATTGGCTCATACCATTATAGAATTTGACAAGTTCCAACATCTGTAGAATAGTCAGTAAACTGAAAACCCAGGAGAGCTAATGGTGTAAATCTGATCTGAATGCTGGTAGGCTTGAAACCCAAGGAGAACTGCTGTTTTAGTTCAATTCTGAAGGTAGGGAAAAGCCAATGTCCCAGTTTGAAGGCAGTCAAGCAAGAAGAGTTAGTTCTTTCTTACTTGGTTAGAGTCTGTCTTTTTCTGTTCTATTTAGGCCTTCACCTGATTGGATGAAGCCCACCCACATTCAGAAGGGGAATCTACTCAGGCTACAGATTTGTTTTTTTGTTTTTGTTTTTTGTTTTTGGTACCAGGGATCGAACTGTGGTCCTTGTGCTTGCACAGCAGGCGGTGGAACCACTGAGCTAAATCCCTGGCCCCAAAGATTTGAAGGTTAATCTCATTTGAAAACACAGAAACATGCAGAATAATGTTTGACCAAATATTATGGCCCAGCCAAAAACTAACCATCACAAAGGGCTTTCCCTTAACTTCTGTTGTAACTATGATGATCATAAACTATAAGCTATGTCACCTAATCTGGAGCACATTTGAGAGTGAAAAGACGCACTTGCTGGATAAGATATATGGGCAAGTATGAAGTGTGACTATAGCGGTCAAACCAGGCTGTTCAGTGACCCTATTTATAATTCTCAACTTCCATAGTATAGGTCTAACTAGCAAAGATGAAAGGATCAATTACCTCTCGTTAGGTTCCATAGAAATCTATGAAGCTGGGCCCTGAGCAAACTCAAGAAGAACATAAAGTAATCTAGAAAATCTTCTCCCACAAAATTAGTTTGGGAGGATTAGTGTCCTGCTTCATAAGCCTATTTTTGGTGATCAAAAGATGAATATTGCCTTAGAATTTCTCTTCATTTCCTCTGTAATGAATTCTCTTCTCTTTCTAAAATGCTGAATGACTGAGCATTCTAGGGTGAAGGTCATGTCATAGAGAAGGCAAAAGAATAAAACCAATAGAAATACTAAAAAAGTAGAGGCCCTGTTGTAGTTGAAGTTTCTCAGTTTAAAATCCAGGGAAATTAATTTGATTTATAAGTTGCTGTTTAAATCAAACAAAATACATCTGTTCATCTTTCCCTTAGGAACCAACAGTTTATAACCCTTGCTGGACAAATTGTAGGTTTTGTTACATAGGTTGGTGGGGACTAGAGAGGTGGAGGGAAAGAAGAAAATATTATTGTTTCCTCTTATAAAATAAGGAGGCAAGAGACATTGGCCGTGATGGGCAGAGCACAAAATAGAGAAGTAGAAGTGTACTTAAAATAGTGAAGAATGCTGTTGGTGATGGTCTGACTAATGGGGAGATCTTTATCTGGAGAAGCAGCTGGAACATACACTTAAATATAAGTGGACCCTGAATAGAAATTAAACCATCATTTTGCTAAATACGAAAGTTGAAAATAACTTTTCTTCATTCAACTTGAATGTACAACATTTAGATAAAAAGTTACAATGGCTAAATGGCCACCTATAATATTTTAACTTCAATTTTAATTACATATGTATATGTAAAACTACATGGTATATAAAGTGTACTATTATACAAAATTGCTCAATTTCACTCTTTTATTTCATTTTACAGTTTCTTTCAAATGCCACACTTGCACATTGACATTTATTTCTCCTTCATCTACAGCCACCTGAGAGCACAGTGCCATATTCACTTCCTCTAAGTTGTTCGATTGCAGCACTTTTTGAATCTAAATATGATTCTGCCATTAGAAATTTTATCCAGATTCACATTTATTAATTTATACTGAACTCCACAACATAAACATTTAATGTATTTTAGCAAAGAGATTTTCAAAAAGGCTTGTGTGCAGTGGCACTCAGAACTGCAGTTTCAAGAAATTTCTCCAGAAACAATGACTCAAGCTGTATTAAGTTTCTTTACTTTCCTCCATTGTGTCAGGTGACCTCTGTAAGCATCCAAATCTACCTTTGATTGAGGTCATTTCAGGTTGATGTGCCTTCCCCAAATAGTAATACAGTATGTTGTTCAAAATTAAATTATTGATAGGCTGGCTGCCTGTAATATGAAAGTCTTAATAAGGGCTTTATTTTTGATGGGATAATTTTGAAGGAAAATCCTTATATTAGGAACATACAGAATTTTGGGAAGAAGTGGTACTAGAAATTTAGGAGTAAAGAAAGTGGGTTAAATATTAATCTACAATAGCAGAAAATTAAGAGAAATGTCTGATTTTGATAAAGCAAGAAATTGTGACATAAAGCATACTATATAGAGATATTAAAGTAACCACTAGATGATCAAAACTGGGAATGGTTTCAATTAGTGCCTTGTGAGGATCTAGACTGGTAAGGGTAAGATTGAGCTAATAAACTTGTTCATTATAAAAGCCCCTATACTCTAATATATTATGCTCAAAGAAATGTAAAGTTAATGAAGAATGTTATTACAGTGCAGATGAGAGATAAGTAACCATGGTATTGGTAATGAGAACTGAAAGAAGAGGCAGGTTTTAGAGCTTCCTAGGGGTAAAATTGATGGGATTTCATGCCTAGATTATAAGGGTTCAGGGACAGAGAAGAATGCAGCAGGATTTTTGGCCTTCCGCCTTTGGGGACTGGGTAACTACAGTGCAAAGTTGGAAATGCATGAACACGTGAACGAACAGCAGTGAAATCCATTGTGAGCACACATACTGCTTGGCTCTTAGGATTGTTCAAGTAAAGATGACTCTGGGGCACATAGAAGAGATACAGAGTTAGAATTCATTAATATATGAGTGTAGGTACAGCCATGGGAGTGGATAGGTTACCCAGCAAAATATTGTAAGATAAGAAGGCTGAGATTAGGCTTTGCCAAAAATATCATTATTAGAAGAGAGGGGAGAGAATCCATTGGGAGAATGTAGGCCTGAAATAAAAAAGGCTAAAACAGGGAAGGAGAAAGTATTAGAGAAAAGGATAACAGCAATGGTAGATATTGAAGGAATACCAAATGCAATAAGGACTGAGAAGTATCCACTTGATTTGGATGAGATTTAAAAAATTTTTTTTCATTACGTTTATTGGTACATTTTAGGTATACAATACAGTTACATTCATCATTAGGATCTTGTGCCTTTACATGATGTATCATGGTTCTTATTTTTTACCCATTTTCCTGGCCTCCATTCACCCCCTCTGCCCTTACCTATTTACAAAGGCATTGTTTCCATTATTTTCCTTTTCTCATATTTTTCCCTTCTTTCCTTTCCCTTACCCCTCCCACTTCCCATACTCCTTTAGACCTTTTCTTCCTATTTCACAATATCAATTATATATTTTTATCTTTATTTACACTTCTGGTTTTTCACACCAGAGAAATTATTCAGTATTTAAACATGTGTCCTATTTATTTCACTTAAGAGTATGGCCTCAATGTGCATCCACTTAGTTATAAATGTCTCTAGTTTTTTGTTCTTTATGGCTGAGTAGTACTCCATTTTATTAAAAAAAATACGCCACACCTTCTTTATCCAGTCTCCAGTTGATGGGCGATTGTGCTGTTTCCAAGTTTCAGCTGTTACAAACTGTGCCGCTATAAACATGGGTGAGCATATATCACTGTGGTATGATTCTTTTAATTTTTTAGGGAAGACACCAAGCAGAGGAATAGCTGGGTCAAATGGGACTTCTAATCCTAGTTGTTTGAGGTATGTCCGTATTGATTTCCGCAGTGGTTGCACCAGATTGCACTCCCACCAACAATGGAGAAGGGTTCCTTTCTCCCTACAACCCCACCAGAATTTGTTATTGGTTGATTTCTTGATAGCAGCCATTCTTACTGGGGTGAGGTGGAATCTCAGCATTGTTTTCATTTGCATCTCTTGAATGACCAGTGATGTGAACATTTTTTTCATGTATTTATTTGCTGTTTTTACTTCTTTGTCTGAGAAATGTCCGTTCATTTCAGATGCCCATTTTTGAATTGGGTCTTTATATTTGGGGGGGGTCTGATTTTTTTGAGTTCTTTATATATTCTAAACAGTAGGCCTTTGTCTGAGGAAGAGCTGGTAAAAATTTTTTCCCACATTGTGGGTTGTCTCTTCACACTGTTGGTAGTTTCTCTTGCAGTGCAGAAGCTTTTTAATAAGATGAGATCCCAGTTGTTGATTCTTTATGCTAGTTCCCATGCTACGAGGATTTGTTCATAAAGTTTTTTCCTACGCCAATGTCTTCAAGAGTTCTACCAAACTTGTCTTCCAGAAAGTTTAGGGTTTCTGTTTTAACATTTAGATGTTTAATCCACTTTGATTTTAGTTTAGTGCACGGTGAAAGATAGGGGTGTAGATTTAATCTTTGGCAAGTTGAAATCCAGTTTTTCCAACACCATTTATTAAAGAGGCTATCTTTCCTCCAATGAGGATGGTTGGCCCCTTTGTCAAAGATGAGGTAGCTGAGTATGTCTGGAGTTGTTTTTGTATCTTCTACTCTGATCCTTGGGTCTGATCCACTGATCCTTGGGTCTGTTTCTTTGCCAGTATCATGCTATTTTCATCACAGTGGCTTTGTAGTATAGTTTCAAGTTGGGGATTGTGATACCCTCTGCCATGTCTCTGTTGCCTAGAATTGCTTTTCCTCTTATAGGTCTCTTCTTGTTCCAAATGAATTTTTGGATTGAATTTTTGGAGTGAAATATACTGTTGGGATTTTAATCGGGATTGCATTGAATCTGTATAACAGTTTTGGAAGTATGGCCATTTTCACTATATTCACTATATTCTTCCTCCCCAGGAACAAGGGATGTCTTTCCATTTTCTTGTATCCTCTTTGATCTCTCTTTTCAGAGTGCTGTAGTTGTTATTGTAGAGGTCTTTTGTTTCCTTCGTTAGATTGATTCCTAAATATTTCATTTTTTTGGATGCTATTGTGAAAGGGATTATTTCCCTAATTTCTCTCTCAGTGAGTCTGTTATTTGTGCACAACAAGGCTACTGATTTTTGACTGTTGACCTTGTATCCAGCTGCTCTACTGAATCTGTCAATTAAGTCTAGAAGTCTTCTTGTGAAGTTTTTTGAGTCTTCAATGTAGAGTATCATATCGTCAGCAAATAATGACAGTTTAACTTCTTCCTTTTCTATCTTTATTCTTTTTATTTCTTTCTCTTGTCTAATTGCTGTGGCTAATGTTTCCAAAACTATATTGAACAAGAGTGGTGATAGTGGACATCCTTGTCTTGTTCCTGATTTTAGTGTGAAGGTTTTCAGTTTTTTACCATTTAGTATAATGTTGGCTATTGGGTTTTCATAGATAGCCTTTGTCAAGTTGCGATAAAGACCCTCTGTTCCAATTTTCTGCAGGGTGTTTATCATGAATGGGTGTTGAATTTTATCGAATACTTTTTCTGCATCTGTTGAGATGATCACATGGTTTTTGTCCTTGACTCTGTTAATATAGTGTATTACATTTATTGATTTATGTATGTTGAACCATCCCTGCATCCCTGGGATGAATCCCATGTGGTCAGGGCATATGATCTTCTTGATGGCCCTCTGTATTCTGTTTGCCAGTATCTTATTGAAGATTTTTGCATCTATGTTCATTAGGGAGATTGGCCTGTAGTTCTCTTTTTTGGTTGGGTCTTTCCCTGATTTTGGAATCAAAGTAACACTTGCTTCCAGGAATGAATTTGGGAGTATTGCTTCCCTTTCAATTTCATTGAAAAGTTTAAAGAGGCAATAGTTCTTCTCTAAATGTCTTGTAGAACTCAGCAGTGAAGCCATCAGGACCTGGGCTTTTCTTTGTCGGTAAATTTTTTATTACGTTTTCAATTACACTCATTGTAATTGGAGTGTTTATACTTTTTATATCTTCTTCATTCAACTTTGGTAATTCATATGTATCTAGAAATCTGTCCATTTCTTCTGTGTTTTCCATTTTATTAGAGTACAGGTTCTCAGAGTAGGTATTGATGGTCCTCTGGATTTCTGTTGGATCTGTTGTGACTTCACCTTTTTCATTCCTAATTGCATGGATTTGAGCCTTTTCTTTCCTTTTTTTTTTTGGTACCGGGGATCGAACTCAGGACCTTGCACTTGCGAGGCCTGCACTGGAACCACTGAGCTAAATCCCCAGCCCCTCTTTCCTTTTTTTTTTTTTTTTTGATAAGGTTGGCTAAGGGTTTATTGATTTTATTTATTCTTTCTAAAAACCAACCATTTGATTCATTGATTTTTTTGTATCATTCTCTTAGTCTTCATTGCATTGATTTTTGCTCTGATCTTTATAATTTCCTCTCTTGTATGAGCTTTGGGTTTATCTTTGCTCTTTTCCTAGGAGTTTAAGATTCAACATTAGGTTGTTTATTTGAGCTCACTCTGTTTTACTAGTGTGGGTATTCTCTGCTATGAATTTCCCTCATATAACTGCTTTCATTGTGTCCCATAGATTCTTGTATGTTGTACTGGCATTATCATTTAATTGCAAAAAACGTCAAATTTCTTCTTTAATTTCCTCTGCGACCCATTGGTTGTTCAGGAGAGTGTTATTCAATTTCCATGTGTTTGTGAAGTTCTTGCGGTTTCTTATGCTATTGATCTCCAGTTTAATTGCACTATGGTCTGATAATATACACGGGATAACTTCAATTCCTTTGCATTTACTTAAACATGTTCTGTGAACTAGTATGTGGTCTATTTTGCAGAATGACTTGTGTACAGCTGAAAATAATGTATATTCTGATTTTGTGAGGTGGAACACTCTGTAGACGTCTATTAAGTCCATTTGTTCAGAAGCCTGGTTCAGTTCTAGTATTTTGTTGTTAATTTTTTGTCTAGATGGTCTGTCTATTTGTGACAGTGGGATATTGAGGTCCCCCACTACAATTGTATTAGTGCTTATTTGGTTTTTCATGTCCATTAATATTTGTTTCGTGTAGTTGGGGGCATAAGTATTTGGTGCATATGTATTTATGATTGTCATCTCTTCCTCTTGGATTATTCCCTTTACAAGGATATAGTGACCTTCTTTGTCTCTCTTAATTAGTTTTGGTTTGAAATTTACTGTTTCTGTAAATAAGATAGCTACCCCTGCTTTTCTCCAGGTTCCTCTTGCATGGAAAACTATTGTCCATCCTTTTACTTTCAGTCTATGAGTTTCTTTTTGAACTGGGTACATTTCTTGTATACAGCATATTGTTGGATTTTGCTTCTTAATCCACTCTGCCAGCCTGTTTCTTTTGATTGGTGAGTTGAGGCCATTAACATTTATGGTTATAACTAAAATGTATTGACTTATTGTTGTCATGTTATTTTCCTGTTGTTGGCTCTTTTTTTATTTTTTCCCTTTTTAAATTTACATTTTAATTTAAATTTTTTTAATTTCTTACCTTGCCTGATGGATTTGCTCTGTTGGGCCTCATGGAGTTGTGATCTTCATTGTGTTTTTCTATGATATTTTTTAGAATTGTTTGGAGTGCTGGTTTGGTATTCATGAAGTTTCTCAGGTGTTCTTTGTCATAGAAGTGTCTTATTTCCCCATCAATTTTGAAAGATAGTTTTGCAGGATACATCAGTCTAGGTTGGAGGTTGTTTTCTTTTAGGGCTTAAAATACCTCACCCCAGGCTCTCCTTGTTTTGAGGGTTTGTGTTGAAAAGTCTGCTGTGATTCTGTTGGGTTTTTCCTCTGCATGTGATTTGTTTCTTTTCTCTAACTGCTTGTAGTATTTTGTTCTTCTGTTGGGTTTCTGGGGTCTTGATTATTATATGTCTAGGTACAGATTTTTTTTGATCATGGCTAGTTGGAGTCCTATATGCCTCACTTATCTGTATGTCCAATTCTTTTGCTCTGTTGGGGAAGTTTTCTGTCATAACTTCTGTGAATGGTTTTTTATGTCATTTGCACTTTCTCCTCCTTTTTTGTGGACTCCTATCAGTCTTATATTATTCTTCTTTGGGTCATCTAGGAGCTGTTGGACTGATTTCTCATGATCCCTTACTAGTTTTAAGAGATCTCTCTTTTCATGGTCACTGACCACCATCCTGCCTTCTATATCTGATACTCTGTCTTCAGATTGGCTCAGTCTGCTGTGTATACTTTCAATAGAGTTTTTTAATCTCCAGGATATCTGCTTGAATCTGTTTCATGGATTCAATTTCTTTCCTATGTTGAGTGTTCATGATTTCTATTTCTTTCCTATGCTGGGCACTCATGGCTTCCATCATGGTCCTGAACTTATCTATTTTTTTAATCTGTTTCTGTTCTGGAGTCTCTAATCATGTCTTTCATTCTGCTCACCATCTCTGTAGTTATCTGGGAAATTATTTCTGTTTTGAATTTTTCTAGAGCCTCATTTGACTGTTTTGTTACTTCCTGTGCTATCAGTTCAGGGTGTCCAGGTGGTTGATTATCAGACTTTCCCACCTTGTTTCCTCCAGAGTTTGCCTTTGGTGAACTGGAAGTCTGGGATTGTAGCTTGCTTAAATGTCTTCTCATTTTTATTTTGGTTACTGTCCTTGGTTTAGTTCCTGGGTTGATACTTCGATATTGCTTATTGTAGGTATCTTTTTTGGTTGTATTTAGAACCCTTATGGAATGACTGCCTCTTAGAGGTGTCTTTCAGACATAGCTGGTCTTTAGGTTTTGAGAATCTAATGACTCTGCAGCAATCTCATTTTCATTATACCAGAAGGATAACTGATTAGATCAATCACAACACCTAAGCTCAAGTGATAGAATCAGCAATAACTATAGTATCAAGTACAGCTTCGAAAATGACAATTTGTGGTAGTTATTAATCTATCCCCTTTAACTGTGTGAATTAAATCAAAATGGAGGACCAACCCAACATATGTTTATAGTGAATAAACTCTTCAATATAGCAACTTTACCCTTTGGGATGGGGACTTACAAGGAGTTGGGGAGGGAGGCATAGAAGATAGGGAAAGGTTAGAAGTGAGGCCAGAGGACACAGGAAGTTCACGCAAGCTCTAGGGAACTGCTAAAGAGGAAAAGACAGAATGAAAGAACAAAGACAAGAACAGAACAACCTAACAGGAATAGGGAAGCTAGAAACTGTATTCACTTTCCTTTGAAACTAATGACAATTGAGAGAAGGAAAAAGAGAAAAGAAAAAGAAAGAAGAAATAGAATTAGGACAGGAACAGGAACAAAGAGGGAGATGAAGAACAATGTGAGAGGGTGAGATAGCAAGAGAAAGAAAGAAAAGAAAAAAAGAAAAAGAAGAAGGAAAAAATTTGAAGAGTAGAAAAAAATAAATAAAAATTAAAAATTGAGAATAAGAGAAAAAATAATTTTGAAAATAAAAAATAAAAATGAAGGCCTCCTTCAGAGTATATCTCTGCTGTCACAATGGACAACGTGGGCTGCAGTGTGCAGACCTAAGTCAATTAGTCTCAGCAAGCCAGCAGCAGACCCGTAAGTTTCAGGCTGACTTCTGGCTTCAAGGCCCAAGTTGAGCTCCCTGACCTCCTGTAGGGTTGAATTCTGCAAGGTTCTACTGCAGGTTCTAGCTGCCCTTCCCCTGAAGGTAGTGCAAGTTCCAATGGGAGGTGGTCATTCTTCCAACTTACCAACTGGTCTCGTGTGTCTTTATTGCAGAGATTCTCTTCACTTTTCCAGTGGGCTTCAATTTTCATCAAGGAGCCTGAGAGAGGCCCTCTTTCTGTTGTTCACTTCTGCTCTATCTTCTGGAGCTCGGGACAATGGCCTTTATAACCCCCTGTGCCTCTGGGGTATGGATCCAGGTACAGGTGCAACCAGGTAGGGGTGGTGGTGGTGGTGCTAGAGTGGTGCTGCAGGCACCCGCCCAGCTCTGCTCTTCACCGGTCCACCCCTGGCTGGGATGCCTGGACAGGGTGATGTAGCATGGACAGCTCCAGGGGGCTCTGCTTCTCACCACTCTGCTCCTGGCTGGGAGGCCTGAACGAGGGTGGTGCAGCCACTTCTTTTATATTTTTGACACAAACTGTGGACTCCTAAGTAGGTGGAGCTTTCAGTCTGTAAACAGTTTAGAAGAACCTCTGAGGGATGATGTGACTTAGGGAAATTTAGTTGAAATAAAGTCAGTATCCAACAAAAGGATGTAATTGACCCTGGCACAAACAAGTGAATGTGTTCTTTGCCCATGGCTTAGCATGGTGCACCCTCACCAGCACTTAAGCTGAACCTCTGCCTATATCCTTCAGGACATCAAGGTCTCTCTCTGAGCCCAACTTGCTGTCCTCTCTGGGCTTGTCAAATTGTTTCTGATCTCTGCCTCATTTTCTTGGCCACCTCTTCAGCAAGTGCTTCACATCTATGGCACAGGTATGAGATTTACTTCCAGACATCACTGTCTTTCTGATTCCCATGCATATATCCTATGGGCAGGAACTATGGGGATACAGATGTCTCAAATTGAGAACATATTTCAAAGAGGTTCAAGGAGGTTTTCAAAGAGTTAATCAGAAAGACAGCAAATTTCCATTCTCTGAAGAACTTCCAGCACAGGCTAGATAACCTTTCAGTAGCCATGCTGCAGAAGAAGGAATTCACCCATCGGTTGGCCTTTAAAATCCCTCCCTGCTCTAAGAGTCAGTGGTCTTCCCATACCAAACGGAGGGCAGAAATCAGGGAACATGAGGGTTGGAAGGGATTTTATGAGGTCATCTGCTTCACTTCCTCCCTGAGAAATATAGCCTTTCTACTACCTAATTGAAGAGAAGCATATCCAGCCCTTTCTTTTTATCATTAATAAGCTTTAATTTTTATAGACATTTAAGGCTCATGGTGAAATTGAGTGGAAGGTACAGAATTCTCATAGAACCACTGCCCCTGCACAGAGGCACAGCCTTCCCTACTATCCACGTCCTGCACCTGAGTGGTCCATTTGTTACAATCAGTGAACCTACACTGACACATCATTATCATCCAGAGTTCTTAATTTACAGCAGGGTTTCACTCTTGCTGTTGTACACTCCATGGATTTTGATAAATGTGTAATGACATGTTTCCACCATTGCAGTATCCTACAGATTCGTTTCACTGATGTAAAAATCCTGTGTGCTCTGCTTAGTAATTCCTCTCTCCCTGCTATCCCCTGGCAACCACTTTTGGTACTTTTAGTGTATCTACAGTTTTGCCTTTTTCAGAATGTCTTATACCTGTAGTGGAAATCGTATAGTATAAAGCCTTTTCAAATTGGCTTCTTTCACTTAGTGATATACATTTAAGTTTCCCTCATGTCTCCTCTTGGCTTAATAGCTCATTTCTTTTTTAGTGCTGAATAATATTTCATTACCTGGATAAATCAGTTTCATTATCCTTTCAACTACCTAAGGACATCTTTGTTGCTTCCAAGTTTTAGCAAGTATAAATAAAGCTGCTATAAGTATCTTTGCACAGATTTTTGTGTGGACATGTGTTTTTCAGTTCATTTGAGTACCAAGGAGTGTGATTGCTGGATTATATGATAATAGTATGTTTAGTTTTGTAAGAAACTGCCAAACTGCTTTCAAAGTGGCTGTACCATTTTATACTCCCACTAGCAATGAATGAGAGTTCCTGTTGTTCCATATCCTTGCCAGCATGTTTTTTTTTTTTGGATATCTGCCATTCCTGACTTTCTTCTGAATGCCCAAATGATGATTATTCACCATGTCAGAAATTCAGAACACATCTCATCTCTGGGGACAGAAGAACTTCATAGGAAAGTAAGTTGAGACAAAGAATGTTTGACGCTTCTCTACACTGGACACAGAGAGGATTCTGTCTGGGGTTTGGGTAGTGGGTGTTCCTGCAATAGAAATCTCATTTCCTCCTCTACATTTCCTAGCCTCCCTTATAGTTGAGTTGGGGCTGTGACTGAATTCTGGGCAATGGAAATAGGAGCATAAGTGAAGCCTCCGTGTATATCTAAAGCACTGAAGAGCTATGTGCTTCTTCCTTCTCCTTTCTTATATTCAGAGGCCTTGGAGTCTCCTGTGGTCCAGACAGAGCAGTTATGAGGAGCCAAAGATTGTGAGTTTGACTTTCCAGAAAGACTGTGCGGGACAGAGCTCAGAGATCCTTCTGCACTAGGGCATGCATCTTAAGTAAGAAATGAAGTTTCTTATGTTAAACCAGAAATTCCAGGGTGAGTGTGGTACTTCCACATGGGCTAGCTTCACCTCACTCTTTTCTGGACCCTATGTTCTCTCTTGGGTTTCAGTCCCTTTCTTTCCATTTAGTTGGAACTCCCTTCTGTGCCTGTACTAAACTTTAACTTCTGACCTACTTAGTTATATTCCGCAACCTGACCCATCTCAGCAAGGCATTTGGAATCTGCCCATTTAAATAAAGTTTTCCTAACCCTCCAATTGATTTCTGGTAACTGATCTTTGTTTTGAGATTTTGTGAGAATGTTTGTGTTCACTCTTCTGCCAATTCCTTAGTTCTCCAATTATTTTTCAGTCTCACTAATACCAGAGCTCTAGTCTTGAACTCCTTTGGTGACAATTCCCATCACTTGACAACTTCTGCATAAGCCAGCCCATTGAATTTTTAGAAGGGTCTAACTGATACTAAGTTTTTCTTTAAGTGAGTTTAGTGTGCCTGATGAAAATTATCTTGTGTTTATTTGGTCACTTCCATTCTCTACAGTTGTGAAAATATGTTCTTCCATGTGATAGACTTTCCGGTAACTCTAAATGGAAAGCTATCATCGTTAGTTTTCAAATTTCTTCTTTTATCTAGTATGTATATTTTTATCTAGATGGATATATATGTATCTTTACAAAAGTAAACCTACTTTTTTTTTGTAGCACTGGGGACTGAACCCAGGGCTTAGTGAAACCTTCTTGGTGATAAGAAATTAGAATGAGGAAGGAATTCATATTTCTATATATAAATATAATTATAAATAATATTACACATTTAACATAAGAAGAATGTAATTGTTTTAAAAACTATAAGACATGCATTGGCTGTATGATTATACCTACCATCCATCTGCTTTTGATACATCTTTTAGTTTTCTTGATAAGATTTCACTTGGGGTTGAAACTTGGCAAAGCCTTAGTCTGACAGCAATTTTTAAAATACAAAATGTGAGAAAAAGAGAAAAGGATCTGTCATATTTTTCAATTACAAAAGCACAGGGCAAGGAATAGCTCCTTTATCTTTTTTTCCTTTTTATGAACTTTGGAAGTAAGAAAAGGAAGGGCTGGAAGAATAAAAACAGCACCTTTCAGCTTTTTCAAAACTTGCACTAGGTATCTAAATGAGAGAACTAACCTGTGACCTCTCAGAAGTGAAGGAGGTCACTGTAATTTAAAGGTAACCCTAGAAGAGCCTATTCTGTCATGATATTTTCCCAATGTCTCCTGTCTTTTAAAGCCAGAAGGGCTATATATTTCTTTCAAAGTTCAAAGGGGCTCCAAAAGCCTGTTAATGCCATCTGGTTCCACTTAGCTTGAATGCTTTGGCCTAATCTTATTATCACTGTTGGGTTTTGCCTTCCTCTTCCTTCTTTCTCTTTATCAGAGCAATCAGATAGAACCAACACATCAGGACTAAATACTGTTTATATTATATTATATTAGTTATTGTTTATGTGGGAAATGTTCCCCCAAATGTTCATTGCATTGAAGTCTTGATCTCCAACGCAGCAATATTCAGAGGTGAGACTTAGAAGTGATTATATCAGAAAGACACTAACTTCATCAGTGAAGGTCCATTGAGGAGTTCATAGCTGAATGGGCTATTAGGAGGTGGGGCCCAGTTGGAGGAAGTAGTTCATTGGGGGCATGCCTTTGAAGAGTATATCTTTTACCCTGCCCATTCCTTCTCTCTGACGCCCTCCCCACTTCCTGGCTGCCATGCAGTGAGCAGGTTTGTCCCACCACATACTTCTGTCAAGTCAAAACCTCTGACACTGAGGGAGGCAAAGTAAACCTGTTCTCCTTTAAGCTGTTTTTCTCAGGTATTTTTTCACAGTAATGAAAAGGTGACCGGCAATAAATATGGATGTGTATTTATGAATGAGAGAGCGCACAAGAGAGAAACAGGCACACATAGTGTAGCTATATAGGAAGCAGAATGTAATATAGAGCACTGATAGGAGTGGCATTGAGAAAGAGTATTATAGGGTCAGGAGACACTGTAATTATGGAGTGAGGTTGGGTCAGCCAGGTGGCTACTTTCTCTTTGTGCCTTCCCTCTTCCTTGTACCTGTCTTATTTCCTTTCTCTCTCTTTCCTTTCTTCTCTTTTCCTTTCAACTATTTTTTCTTTCTTTATTTGCCCTATTTATTATTACTTTTCTGCCTTCTTCCCCAAGTTAACATAGCAGGTGCTTCTCTCTTCAAGAAATTCCTCTTTTGATTAATATCGAGAATATCTAAAGAACTCAAAAATTAACTCAAAACCCCCCAAAACCTAATCAGTAATCGGGCAGATGAATTGAATACACATTTTTCAAAAGAAGTACAAATGGCCAAGAAGTATATGAAAAAGTGTTCAACATCATTAGCTGTTAGGGAAATGCAAATTAAAACTGCTTTGAGATTCTGTCTCACCCCAGACAAAATGGCTTTCATCAAGAATACAGAGAACAATGAGTGCTGGTGAGGATGCAGGAGGAAAAAGAAAAAGAAAACTTTTAGACTGTTGGTGGGGATGTAATCTAGTATGAACACTGTGGAAAAAATACAAAGATTGCTCAAAAAACTAGAAGCAGAAATACCATTTGATCCATTCCTTGGCATATTCCTGAAAGAATTAAAGACAGCACACTATAGTGATACATGCATACCCATGTTTATAGTGGCACAATTCACAACAGCTAAGCTGTGGAGACAGCTTAGATGCCTGCCAATAGATGAATGTATAAAGAAAATGTGGAATATACACACAATGGAATACTATTCAGCCATAAAGAAGAATGAAACCATTCCATTTGCAAGAAAGTAGATGAAACTGGAGACTATCGTATTAAGTGAAGTAAGTCACTCCAAAAGTGAAGTGTCACATGTTTTCTCTAATATGAGAAATATATTAAAGAAGGAGAGAGGGACAGAGATAGAGAGAGAAACACAGGGGAGAGAGAGACAGAGAGAATGTCTTTTTCCCTTGGTAGTCACTGTAAGAAACAGTCACCATGAATACAACTGCTTCTGAGTCTTACAAGTTCTTCAAGCAATTCATTGAATGCATGGGTGCTTTTGGGACCTCTGAAACATACCAAAGATAAGTGTTTTTCTTGGCCCATCCTTGCTGTCTTCTAAGTGGTATTTAAAAGTCAGATGAAGGGCAGCCAAATTTTTACCTTGTTAAAAATACTACTATTTCCCACTGGGAAGGAACTTATTTTAAAATTAAAGATGAGGATGAGTGGAAACTATTATGTTCCAGGCACTGTGCTTAGTGCTGTCTATACACGTGTCATTTAATCTGGGGATCACCAACTCCTGGGCCATGGACTGGTAACTGTTCATGGCCTGTTAGGAACGGGCCACATAGCAGGAAGTGGGGAGCAGGTAGGCAAGGCAGTGAAGCTCCGTCTGTATTTAGAGCTGTTCCCCATCACTCGCATTGTGGTCTGAGTTCCACCTCCTCACGTTCAGTGGCCACTGTAAATGGTCATAGGAGGATGAACTCTGCTGTCAGCTGTACAAGCAAGGGTTTCTAGGTTGCATGCTCCTTGAATGATCCTGAAACTATCCCCTCAGCTCCCCTGTCTGTGGAAAATAGTCTTGCACAAAACTGGTCCCTGGTGTCAAAAAGGTTGGAGACTGCTGAATTCTATGAGGTAGTCATTATTCCTTCTACTTTGAATGTGAAGAATTTGACTTACCCAACATTACAAAGATGGGAATTGGGAGAGGCATGACTGCAGTGGTTTAGTTCACTTTAGTGAATATTTATTGAACAACTAACATATAGCAGGCAATGAGAGAAAATAATAAATGAAATATAAAACAAGCTGAGGTTTGAAGCTAAATCTTTTTGATGGTGAAGTTTAGTTTTTTTCTTCTTAATGTTCATTATTGCTAGATCCCTTTTTTTCAAAAGAAAATGCACATGAGGACATTTTAAAACTCTATTTTGTTTTTGGTTAATTGTTATTAGACTTTGAAATGTAAAAGAAATATATGTTCATAGTTCAGAAAAGTATGAAGTGATAGCTAGGCATGTTGGAGCATACCTACAATCCCACCTGTTTGGGAGGCTGGGGCAGGAGGATCCCAAACTCAAGGCCAGCCTGGGTAATTTAGCAAGGCCCTGTCTCAAGATAAAATCTTAAAAGTTAAAAGTCAAAATCCACATCCCTTTTTAACAATTTACCCCATTTCATTCCCTAGTGTGAATCACTTTCCATTTTCCCATTGTCCCATTCACTCCCTAATACTAAAAGATAAAAGGAAATAAAAAGATAAGAGACCGACATTACCTAAATTTAATCTTTAAAATAACAAATTATTTTCCTTACAGCTTTTCTCAGCAGTGGTTAACCATCATAACTACCCATGACCATGCCGGACTGAATTTTCATTTCTGACTATGAATTATATTTTAGTTCATTTTAAACTAAAAAGAGTTCTATTTCAGTGATTTCTTTTCTGTTTTTCAAAAAAACTACTAGTCACTTCTTTGATTTAGGAGTCAGAAATATGTTGACATTAGATTTTGAGGAAAGTATTTTAGAATGTCCTTGGATTCAGCTTTTCTAAAAGCTGATATTTTACATATGTTACCCTTGATGTGAAAAGTCTTACTCTCCTACGGATGTGGTAAAAGAATAGTGCAGCAAAAATAGATTCATGCTCAACTAGTACAGAAATAGGTGATAGTGGGTAGAAATGATAAATTATAGTTAAGAAAAATAGGGGGTCATGATTTACATTAAGATTGGAAGGAATCTTGGTGCTCACTCTGCGTGTCTCCTCATTTTGCATGCAGGACTCTTTGTACTGTTAATGACTAACATCCAGAAATGAATATTAATTTACAGTGATAGAATGGTGGTGTTTTCTTTTTTAATGCTAGAGGCTATTTTTGTTTGCCCCTGCACTAGTATTCTGTGTATGTTTGGAGAATTTGCAGCAGCATAAGCTGAATAATTAATTAGTAGAAAAGCTACTATGTTAGACCTGATTGGAGAATGGCTCAAACTCACCAATCTTATTCCTGTAAACTTAAAACAGATATGCTCAGTTCAAATTAAATATTGAGATTCTAGCACAGATTTTTAAAAAATTAATTTTATTGGTACATTTTAGGCATGCAATATAATGACATTCATCACTGGAAATTTGTACCTTTACATAATCTATCTTGGTTCTTATTTTTTCCCCATTCCTCTCTGCCCTCCCTTCAACCCCTCCACCCCTCCCTATTTACAAGGACTTTGTTTCCATTTTTTCCTTTTCTCATATTAAGTCCATTCCCTTCTTTCCTTTCCCCTACCCCTCTCACTTTCCCTTCCCCTTTGGCCATTTTCTTCCTATTTCACATTATCTATTATACCTTTTAGTCCTTATTTACACTTTCAATTTCTCACAACAGAGAAACTATTCGGTATTTACACATGTGTATCTTATTTATTTCACTTAAGAGTATGGCCTCAAGGTGCATCCATTTAGCTATAAATGTCTCTAGATTACCTTTCTTTATGGCTGAGTAGTACTCCACTTTATATAAAAAAACACATTTTCTTTATCCAGTCCCCATTTGATGGGCAACTGAGCTGTTTCCAAGTTTTAGCTATTACAAACTGTGCTGCTATGAACATGGGTGCACATATATCACTGTGGTAGGATTCTTTTAATTCTTTTGGGAAGATAACAAGTAGGGGAATAGCTGGGTCAAATGGGACTTCCAGTCCTAGTTCTTTGAGGTATCTCTATACTGTTTTACACAGTGGTTGCACCAGTCTACACTCCCACCAGTAGTAGAGCAGGGTCCCTTTTTCCCCACAGCCCTATAAGCATTTGTTATTGGTTGATTTCATGATAGCCATTCTTTCTGGGGTGAGATGGAATCTCAGCATTGTTTTCATTTGCATCTCTTGAATGACCAGTGATGTTGAACATTATTTCATATGTTTATTTGCTGTTTCTACTTCTTTATCTGAGAAATGTCTGTTCATGTCAGATGCCCATGTTTGGACTGGGTCTTTAAATTTGGGAGGTCTGATTTTTTTAAAGTTCTTTATATATTCTAGATAGTAGACCTTTGTTTGAGCCACAGTTGGTAAAAAATTTTTACCACATTATGGGCTGTCTCTTCATGCTGTTGGTGGTTTTTCTTGCTATGCAGAAGCTTTTTAGTAAGAAGAGATCCTACCTGTTGATTGTTTGTGCTAGTTCATGGGCAACTGAGGTTTTGTTCATAAAATCTTTTCCTACACCAATGTCTTCAAGAGTTCTACCTAACCTGTCTTCCAGCCTGTTTAGTGTGTCTGTTTTAATATTTAGATCTTTAATCCACTTTGATTTTAGTTTAGTGCATGGTGAGAGATATAGGTCTAGTTTTAATCTTTGGCAAGTCAAAACCCAATTTTCCCAACACCACTTATTAAAGAGCCTATCTTTCCTCCAGTGAGGGTGTTTAGCTCCTTTGTCAGAGATGAGGTGGCTGAGTGTGTCTGGAGTTGTTCCTGGATCTTCTAATCTGTTCTACTGGTCCTCAGGTCTATTTCTTTGCCAGCACCGTAGCATAGATTCTTGACCTGCATTCTCAGTATTCTGTGTCGCATAGAGCACTGCCCCACCAACATGAAAAAGTAGAAGGTGATATCAGAGCTCAAATATAAGACACATAGAAGGTCCCATCAGGATATTCATATATGTTCAGGTGCTGAAGAAGATAGTTTTATCATTTACAAAATAAAAATACTGGATTAAACTGACCCGAGTTTTATAACTATCACAACATTCTTATTTTTTGTAATTTTATACCTTTTTGTATTAAAAATATTTTATTAGTACATATTTGCAGTACATAATGTTTACATTACTTATGTGGAGTGGGCACGTGTATACAACACATCTTAATTCCTTTTTTTGTCCCCTCTCCCTACCTTCCTTCCCCCTCCTGCTCTTTATTTATCATTTGGGTTTCTCATATAAGAAACCATGTGATATTTAAGCTTGGGTGTCTGATTTATTTCACATAATATAATGGTGTCAAGACACATCCATTTTTCTACAAATGACTTAAGTTTATTTTTCTTTATGGCAGAGTAGTACTCCATCATGTACAAATAACACATTCTCCTTATCCATTCATCCGTTGATAGGCCACTATAGGCCACTTCCAAGAGTTACTTATTATGAATTGTGCTGCTATAAACATGAGTGTGTATGTATCTCGGTAATATGATGTCTTTAACTCTTTCTGGAAAATACCTAAAAGGGGAATAGCTGGGTCAAACGGAATTTATAGATTTAGTTTTTTAAGAATTCTTATATTGGGCCGGAGATTTAGGTCAGATGTTTCGCCGCCTGCTGCGCAAGCGCAAGGACCGGAGTTCAATCCCCGATACCAAAAAAAAAAAAAAAAAAAAGAATTCTCATACTGATTTCTATAGTGGTTGTACTAGTTTGCATTCTCTCCAACAATGTAAAAGGGTTCTTCATGATGGCCATTCTTTCTGGGTTAAGATGAAATCTTTGTGTTGTTTTGATTTGCATTTCTCCAATGGCCAACAATATTGAGGATTTCTTCATGTATGTATTGGCCATTTCTACTTCTTCTATGAAGTGTTTATTTGTTTTACTTGTCTATTTTTTGGTTGGGTCTATTATTTTGGAGATCTATTTTTTTAGTTCTTTATATTTTCTAGATATGAGTCCTCTGTCTGAGGTATAGCAGGTAAAACTTGTTTTCCATTCTGTAGGCTATCTTTTCACTCTGTTGGTTGTTTCTTTTGTTGTGCAGAAGCATTTTAATGTAGTTCTTGGTTAATAGATGTAGGATTTTAGTTTTGCAAGATGAAAAGTTCTGGAGATTTGACTGCATAAGAATATGAATATACTTATTACTAAACTACTGTTAAAATGGTTACAACATTAAATTTTGTTATATGGTAAGTTAAATCAAACACAGAAGGCTAAATATCACATTGTTTCTCTTATATGAGAAACCCAAAGTATAAAAATAATTTAAAGGGCAAAATAAAAGATAGATTATAGGAAACAGGGAGATAGGCCTTTTGCAGATGGGAAGGGGATCTAGGGAGAGGGAAGGGAGGGGAAATAATAGGAAGTAAAATGAATTTAGATGTGATACATATATGTGCCAACTCCCCAAGATAAGTGTATTCATTATCTATTGCAAACATGTACTAATAAAAACAAATAAAATTTAAAAATAAAAAATGTATATTTTATCATAATTTTTAAAAGTTGGTGAAAGGAAATCAAGTAAGCCTCTCTAGCAGAAAATGAAGCTATTGATGTTCAAGGCTCACTCTGCCCTGGTTGAACTACTGCATTAATACAACCATCCAGGGCTAGGGTGGGAAAATAGGGGTAGAAACAGGGCCAGTTATGAATCTTGCAGGATCAAATCTTCTTACCCAAGGTTCAGTGGTTTTCATGAATAAATACTACTCTGTTGTATGCCCATGGTCTAGTTTAAGAATGCTGAAATGGCTTTTTGACAGATTTGTCTAATTTCATGAGGAGAAACTTTGTGGACTTTCTCTTTACAGAAGTGAATTTGTCTCCAATGATTTTAGACTTTAAAGTCACAGATCCTCTCCCCACTGAAAGTGTACCAGGAAAGTAAACAAAAGCAATAAAATAACTCTGGTTCTGTTCAATTGTCCCCGTCATAGTCATTTTCTTTGTCACTTGGAAAAAAAATAGCTGACACCTGAGACTTAAAGGAGAGGTTAAATTTTGGCTCATGTTTTAGAAGTGTCCGTCCAAGTTTGACAGGGTTAAACAAAAAAAGTATAGCAGAAGAGCCTGGGAGGAGTAAAACTGCTCTCATGGAGGCTAGGAAGTAGAGAAAGAAAGGAAGGGCTGGTATGTAGATGTGCCCTTCCAGATCATGTCCCCAGTGACCCACCTATAACCAGGCCCTACCTCCTAACAGCAAATCATCAGTAGCACTGCTATAATTCAGCCACCTTCCAATAGCCCCACTTCTGAGCACACAAGCTCTTGGGGAATATCTAGATGTAAACCATAACATTCTGCCCCCATCTCCAAAAGAATCATGTGGATCTCTGTGTGCAAAATGCATTTAGTTTATCTCCAAAAGTCAACATGTTCTTAACATTTTCATCAGTGCTGAAAAGTCCAAGGCCAATGTCTCCTCTAAACCTTGAAACTCTTAACTGTGAGCTCCTATAAAAATCAAAGAGAAAGTTAAACACTGCGGACATGCAACAGCACAAGGTAAAAATTTCCATTCCAAGAGGGAGGATCAGGGGCATAGAAGTCAATGGAACCAAAGCAATACCAAAACCAAGCAGAGAAAACATTAAATCCTGTAGCTGTGTGTCCACCTAGGGCAAGTTGTAGTGAAATATGAATTCCAAATGATTTTATTGGCACCATCCCTATGGCACAGCCTGCCAAAGTTCCCATGGCCTCTCTTTTGGGGTGGCTTTGTCCATTGCCTGTGGCTTTTCTCTCTAGATCTTCTATGTTTCTGGCATTTCTAATCTTGTAAAGTCTCCTGTGCACTTTCAGCTTCACTCTCACAGCTTCACACACTGCCCTCTGAGGACCATACTGCTTGGCCTCCCAGGCTTTCTTCTGAAATCTGGGCAGAAGCCTTCCTAATCCAACAACTCTTGCATTCTTACCCATAGAACCAGCACCACATGAATGATGTGAAGTTCTGCCTGTAGCTCTGGCAGTAGCCAGGCCCCTTTGGATCATGGCTGGAGCAGCCTCAGAGTGCCTAGATGGTTGAGCACTGTGAAACAAATCCTAGCAAAGCAGTTCTCTAGGTGGTTGTTCTTGAGCAGTTTTTGCAGGGCTTTCTTCTCAAATGAAAGGTTTACTATTCTGTACTCTTGAGGCTGTGATGGGTGGTGTCCTGCAGATTCTTCACAGGCTCTCAAGGTATCATTTCTATTGTCCTGATGTAAACCACTTGGGTTCTTTTTACTGTTTTCAGCAACTTCACTCTCCAAGGCACCACTTTTGCAGGCTCTTCTTTTCTAGACAAGCTGAAAAGTTTTCAAATAGCTTTTTTTTTTTGCTCCTGACATTCTCTGTAAACTTGGCTAAAAGCCACAAACAGTATCCATGCTTTATTCTGAAAATGGGCTGCCTTGAAATTTCCTCTGCTAGATTAATTAGTCCACACCCTTAATCTAAATCTTTGGCAGTGTTTCAGGATATGAGCAAAATGTAACAAATTTTCTGCCAGTACATAGCATACATGGTACAGAGTCCAACTGCCAATGAATTCTTTATCTCCAACTGAATCCTGTGCCTGGTCTTTATTGTGAGCCTTCTTATCTGTATTCTGTTCTTCTGATCTCTGATCAGAATCTCCCATCAAGCTCAACATACTGCATTCTAGGGATGTTTCTCCAGTTTGCATCTCCAAACTCACTGTGCCTGGTCTTTATTGTGAGCCTTCTTATCTGTATTCTGTTCTTCTGATCTCTGATCAGAATCTCCCATCAAGCTCAACATACTGCATTCTAGGGATGTTTCTCCAGTTTGCATCTCCAAACTCACCAAGTGCATCTCACAAACCAGATTCAAAGGTTTCTGAACTACATGGCCAGGTAGCCTCATAGCAGTGGCCCTACTCCTGGTATCAAAATCTGTCTTAGTCACTTTCCTCGTTGCTGGCACAAAATACCTAACATCCACAATGTAAAGAGGAGAGGTTTATTTTGGCTCACATTTTAGAAGTTTCAGACCATGTTTAGCAAGCTTAAACACAAAGTAGCATGGCAGAAGGGCCTGAGTGGAGGAAAGTTGCTCATATCATGGTGGCCAGGAAGCAGAAAGAAAAGAAAAGAGCTGGGAGGGAGTGTGGTCACACCCCCAGTGACTTTTCAGGTCATGCCCCCAGTGATTCATCTGTAACCAGGCCCCACTTCTTAAAAGCAATTCTGCTGTTGCACCCTCATAATTCAATCACTTCTCCAAATCTCTGCTTCTGAGCACTTGAGTGTCTTGTCAGACATCTAGATGTAATCTATAACACTTCTTTTGTGTTACATGCTCTACAGGTCTTGAATAGGAATGCAGCGAAACCCCAACAGAGTTCCTTGGCACACAGTAGGAACTATCCCTTGACTAAGCATTCTCCAAAATGGTGTTCTGTTTTAATAAGTAAGTAGTTGACAGCTGACTTCCTCATGAAATTGTATCCTATCAGATGGGCAGGATTATTATTTTTTTCTTTTTGTTAGAGAATGGTTATTTTAGAAGAAAGTGTCACTCATTTGGTTTCTTACCCTATTTTTTGATTCCATTTAGCTTGATGCTGTCTCCCTTAAGAAAGCACACTACGTGTATTTCTACAAGATTTTTAGGGACAAAGAACTAGGAAGTGAATTTTGAACTTTCGAACTTTTCTTATGGCTTTTGTTAAAAAAATTTGAGGAAGTATTTGACTTTAGCTTGGGTACGATGACAATAAAAAATTGGGGAAATGGTTAAACTCACACCTTGGAATGTGAATTATATGCAGTTTACCTACAGTATTTTATGGATAAATATTATACCAAGAAACTTCTAAGAGATAGTGAAGATTTGTTATCAACTTCTAACTCCTCATTTGAGAGTAGTTAATGAAATACTTTCATATGACTAGGAGTCTTTGTTTTGTTTTGTTTTTTGGTACCAGGGATCAAACTCAGGTCCTTCCGCTTGCGAGGCAGGGGGTGGAACCACTGAGCTAAATCCCCGGCCCTAAGAGTCTTTGCTTTGCTCTAGTGACAAAACTTACTTTCTCATGGATATTGGTTGAAAATAAGAGTCCAACCCTTTAGGCTGAAAAATGGATGGTGGGTGGGTTAAGAGTTGAGATGTTCTAATGTAGCCAGTTTTGTGCTTCCTATCATCTAAGCCACCATCATGGCTTCCTTTTGGGAATTCCTTGTATGTCAGTCAGGGAAAGCAGCAGACTTCATCAGTAACATGGGCCACACTTCACTTTCTCAGAATCTGTGTTCACAAAATATACCTTGTATGCTCCCAGTCTTTTCAAATATATTGAGACTTGTTTTGTGTCCCTGTCTATTGTCCAGTCTATAGAAATATTCCATGTGTACTTTATATAAGAGAACTTAATATGAACTATGAGAACTTTTAGAGAAGTTGATCCTAATTAAAAAGTATCTTATGGGGGGAGCCCCACCCAATCGAGCCCATGCCAGGCGCATCCGCGGGATGCTGGGAGAGAGGTCCGGGGTTGCAGGGAGCCCCACCCCATCCAGTCCCCACCCAATCTGCTTAGCCACGTGGTCGCCTGCAGGACACAACCCCCCCCCCCCCCGCTGCTTCTCTGACCTCTTGACTGTACCGCCACCTGGTTCCACACTACAAAGACACGGGACACCAGACCACCAGACCACCATACTGGGTAAGTTGGAGGAATCATCACCTACCATCGGAACCTGAACTATGGGTTGGAACCTGAAGTACAACCTTGGAGAGTTCAACCCTACAGGGGTCAGGGAACTCAACTTGGAACTTGCAGCCAGAAATCTGCCTGAATCTCACGGGTCTGTGACTGGCTGGCTAAGACTCATTGACTTATATCTGGACACTGCTGCCCACATTGTCTATTGTGATGGCAGAGACATCCCCTGAAGGTTGTCCTTCATTTTCATTTTTATTTTTTATTTCCAAAATTAGTATTATTGGTTTTTTCCCCTCTCTTATTTTTCAGTTTTTTTCCTACTCTTTGCAATTTTTAGTTTTTCTCTTCTATTTTCTTCTTTCTTTTCTCTTTCCTTTTGCTCACACTCACTCTCTTGCTGTTTGACATTGTTCTTCATCTCCATTTCTGTTCCTGTTCTGACCCTAATTCAGATTCCTTCTTTATTTTTCTTTTCTTCTCTTTCCTTCTCTCACCTGCTCCGGCTTCACTGCTAACCTTCCCCTATCCTTCTACCTACCTATCTCTCCCTCACTCCCCAACACCTTCTAACTCCCCATCCGGAAGGGTAAAGTTGCTATATTGAAGAATTTATTCACTATAAACATATGTTGGGTTGGTCCTTCATTTTGATTTAATTCACACAGTTAAAGGTGGTAGATTAATAACTACCACAAATTGTCATTTTCTAAGAGGTACTTGGTGCTATTGTGTTGCTGATTGTATCACTTGGGGTAAGGTGTTGTGATTGATCTAAATGAGATAGCCTCGGAGCCATTAGAGACTCAAAATCTAAAGACTAGCTATATCTGGAAGACAGCTATGAGAAGCAATCATTCCATAAGGATTCTAAATACATCAAAAAAGATACTTACAATAAGCAACTTCAAAGCATCAACCCAGGAACTAAACCAAGGACAGTACCAAAAACAAAAATGAGAAGTGAGGCATTTAAGTGAGGCACAAACTCAGACTTCCACCTCACAAAAGGCAAATTCTGGGGGAAAGGAGGTGCAAAAGTCTGATAATCAACCACCTGGACATCCTAAACTGATAGCACAGGAAGTAATGAAACAGATGAATGAGGCTCTAGAACAATTCAAAACAGAAATAATCTCCCAGATAACTACAGAGATGGTGAGCAGAGTGAAAGACATGATTAGCGGCTCTAGAACAGAAACAGATTAAAAAAAAGATAAGCTCAGAAACATGCTGGAATCCATGAATGCCCAGCAAAGGAAAGAAATGGAAACCATGATTGCCCAACATAAGAAAGAAATGGAATCCATGAAACAGATTCAAACAGATATGCAGGAGATTAAAAATGCCATTGAACGCATGCAGAGTAGATTAAGGGAATATGAGGATAGAATATCAGATATAGAAGACAGGATCATGGTTAAGGACCATGAAAACAGAAATTTCTCAAAAATAGTAAGGGACCAAGAGAAATCTATCCAGCAGCTGCTAGACGATGCAAAGAAGATTAACATAAGACTGATGGGAGTCCATGAAAAAACAGGAGAAAATTGACTTAAAAAAACTGTTCACAGAAATAATAGTGGAAAACTGACTGGACAGAGGTAGAGAATTGGATATACAGATAAGTGAGGCATATAGAACTCCAACTAGCCACGATAAAAAAAAAATCTACCCATAGACATATAATAGTCAGGATCCCAGAAACCCAATAGAAGAACAAAATCCTACAAGCAGTTAGAGAAAAGAAACAAATCACCTACAAAGGAAAGCCCATCAAAATCACAGCAGACTTCTCAACACAAACCCTCAAGTCAGGGGGAGCCTGGAGTAAAGTATTTCAAGCCCTCAAAGAAAATAATTTCCAACCTAGACTGTTGTATCCTGCAAAATTATCTTTCAAAATCAATGGGAAAATTAGATACTTCCACAACAAAGAATACCTGAGAAATTTCATGAACACCAAACCAGCACTCCAAACAATTCTAAGCAATATCCTAGAAAAAGACAATGAAGGTCACAACTTCATGAGGCCCAACAGAGAGAAGCCACCAGGCAAGGAAAGAAACTAAAGGGAAAGGGGGAAAAATAAATAAAAGAGCCAATAAAAGTAAAACATCATGATAAGGATGCATCAGTATATATCAATTATAACCATCAATGTTAATGGCCTCAATTCACCAATCAAAAGAAATAGACTGGTAGAATGGATTAAGAAGCAAAATCCAACAATATGCTGTATACAAGAAACACACCTAACTCAAAAAGAAATTCATAGACTGAAAGTAACAGGATGGAAAACAGTTCTCCATGTGACAGGAACCCAGAAAAAAGCAGGGGTAGCAATCTTATTTGCAGACAAAGTAGATTTCAAATCAAAACTAATTAAGAGAGACAAAGATGGTCACTACATCCTTGTGAAGGGAACAATCCAAGAGGAAGAGATGATAATCCTAAATATATATGCACCAAATACGAATGCCCCCAATTATACAAAACAAATATTAATGGACATGAAAAACCAAATAAGCCCTAACACAATTGTAGTGGGGGACCTCAATACCCCACTATCACAAATAGAGAGAATATCTAGACAAAAAATTAACAATGAAATTGTAGAACTGAACCAAGTTATTGAACAAATAGACTCAATAGATGTTTACAGAGTGTTCCACCCCACAAAATCAGAATCCACATTCTTTTCGGCTGCACACAGGTCATTCTCCAAAATAGACCACATGCTAGCTCATGGGACATGTCTAAGTAAACATAAAAGAATTGAAGTTACCCCCTGTATATTATCATAGTGCAATAAAATTGGAGATTAATAACATAAGAAACCACAAAACCCCTACAAACACATGGAAACTGAATAACACCCTCCTGAACAACCAATTGGTCACAGAGGAAATTAAAGAAGAAATTAAACAGTTTCTACAAGTAAATGATAATGCCAGTACAATATACAAGAATCTATGGGACAAAATCAAATGAGTTCTACGCAGGAAATTCATAGCAGTGAATGCCCACATTTGGAAAACAGAGATAACTCAAATAAATAACCTAATGCAGAACTCAGGGTCCCAGAAAAAGAAGAGCATAACAAATCCAAAACTTGTACAAGGGAGCAAATTATAAAGATCAGAGCAGAAATCAATGCAATGAAGACTAAGAGAACAATACAAAAAAATCAATGAATCAAAGAGTTGGTTTTTCAAAAGAATAAATAAAATCAATCAAACTTTAGCCAACCGTATCAAAAAAAGGAAAGAAAAGGCTCAAATCCATTCAATTAAGAATGAAAAAGGTGAAGTCACAACAGATCCAACAGAAATCCAGAGGAACATCAATACCTACTTTGAGAACCTGTAATGTAATAAAATGGAAAACACAGAAGAAATGGACAGGTGGCTAGATACATAGGAATTGCCAAAGTTAAATGAAGAAGATATAGAAATTCTAAACACCCCAATTACAATGAGTGAAATTGAAAATGTAATAAAAAACTTATGAACAAAGAAAAGCCCAGGTCCTGATGACTTCACTGCTGAATTCTACAAGACATTTAAAGAAGAACTATCGCTATTACTCATTAAACTCATCAAGGAAATTGAAAGGGAAGCAAGGCTTCCAAATTCATTCCTGGAAGCAAGTGTTATTTTGATTCCAAAACCAGGGAAAGACCCAACCAAAAAAGGGAACTACAGGCCAATCTCCCTAATGAACATAGATGCAAAAATCCTCAATAAGATTCTGGCAAACAGTATACAAAGGGCCATCAAGAAGATCATACACCCTGACCAAGTCAGATTTATCACAGGGATGTAAGGACAGTTCAACATACATAAATAAATAAATGTAATACACTGTATTAACAGAGTCAAGGACAAAAACCATATGATCATCTCAATAGATGCAGAAAAGGCATTTGACAAAATCCAGCACCCATTCATGATAAAAACCCTTCAGAAAATTGGAATAGAAGATCTTTATCTCAACTTGATAAAGGCTATGAAAACCCAACAGCCAACATCATACTAAATGGTCAAAAAATGAAAATTTTCATGCTAAAATCAGGAACAGACAAGGATGTCCACTATCATCACTCCTGTTCAATATAGTTCTGGAAACATTAGCCACAGCAATTAGAAAAGAGAAAGACATAAAAGGAATAAAGATAGGAAAGGAAGAAGTCAAATTGTCATTATTCGCTTACCATATGATGCTTTACATAGAAGACTCAAAAAAACTCTGCCAAAAGACTTCTGGACTTAATTGACAGGTTCAGTAGAGTAGCTGGATACAAGGTCAACACTGAAAAAATAATAGCCTTCTTGTACACCAATAATAGACTCACTGAGAGAGAAATTAGGGAAACAATTCCTTTTACAATAGCATCCAAAAAAATGAAATATCTAGGGATCAATCTAACAAAGGAAGCAAAAGACGTCTACACTGAAAATTACAGCACTATGAAAAAAGAGATTGAAGAGGATATAAGAAAATGGAAAGACATCCCTTGTTCCTGGGTTGGAAGAACCAATATAGTGAAAATGGCCATACTTCCAAAACTACTATATAGATTTAATGCAATGCTGATTGAAATTCCAATAAGATACTTCAGAGAACTAGAGAAAATAATCCAAAAATTCATTTGGAACCAGAAGAGACCTAGAATAGTGAAAGCAATTCTAAGTAACAGAAACATGGCAGGGGTATCACAATCCCCAACTTGCAACTATACTACAAAGCTACTGTGATAAAAACAGCATGGTACTGGCAAAAGAACAGCCCAGAGGATCAGTGGAATAGATTAGAAGATACAGAAACAACTCCAGACATGCTCAGCCAACTCATATTTGACAAATGAGCCAACCACCATTATTGGAGGAAAGATAGCCTATTTAATAAATGGTGTTGTAAAAACTGGATTTCAACCTGCCAGAGATTAAAACTAGACCCATATCTATCACCATGCACTAAACTAAGATTGAAATGGATTAAAGATCTAAATATTAAAACAGAAACACTAAACTTGCTGGAAGATAAGTTAGGTAGAACTCTTGAAGACACTGGCCTAGGAAAAGACTTTATGAACAAAATCTCAGTAGCACAGAAAGTAGCACAAAGAATCAACAACTGGGATCTCATCTTATTAAAAAGCTTCTGCACTGCAAAAGAAACCACCAACAGAGCTAACAGACAACCTATATTGTGGGAAAAAATTTTTAGCAGCTGTACCTCAGACAAAGGGCTACTATCTAGAATATATAAAGAACTGAAAAAAATCAGACCCCCCCAAATTCAAAGACCCAATTCAAAAATGGGCATCTGAAATGAACAGACATTTCTCAGACAAGTAACATCAGCAACAAATATATGAAAAAATGTTCAACATCACTTGGCATTCGAGAGATGCAGATGAAAACAACACTGAGATTCCACATCACCCCAGAAGGAATGGCTGCTATCAAGAAATCAACCAATAACAAATGCTGGCAGAAGTGTAGGGAGAAAGGAACTCTTCTCCATTGCTGGTGGGACTACAGGCTGGTGCAACCACTATGGAAATCTGTACGGAGATATGTCAAAGAACTAGGATTACAGGTCCCATTTGACCCAGCTATTCCCCTACTGGGTATCTTCCCCAAAGAATTAAAAGAATCAACCCGTAAGGAGGCTCCCCCGCTGCCATTCCATGCTCCTAGGGCAGAAGCACCCCCCCTTCCTTGGAAATGAGAAGACATGGAAACAAACCTCAAAAACAGACTTCCAGATCACCTACAGCAACCCCAAAGGGAAATGAGATGGAACAATCTGATACTTGCCCACCTGGACTCTCTGAACTGGCAAGAAAAGAGGATCGGGGAAAAGTGAAATCAGAAATAATTTCTCATATAACAGCAAAGCTTGTCCTCATAGTGCAAGACATGATTAATAAATCTAGAGAGGAAACAGATAAAAAAATAGAGGATCTGAGGAACATTATGGAATCCCATCATAGGAAACAAATGGAATCCATAAAACAGATGCAAAGAGATTTCCAGGAGATTAAAACCTCCATCAAAAGTCTGCACAGCAGAATGAACCAATGTGAGGATAGAATTTCAGAAATAGAAGATAAGATTGCAATTAGTGACCAGGAAAAAAAAATGCCTTAAAATTGTAAGGGAACACGAGAAATCAATCCAGCAGCTGCTAGACAATGCAAAGAAGAATAACATAAGGTTAATCAAAGTCAATGAAGAAACAGGAGAGAGTACACATGACATACAAAAACTGTTCACAGAAGTGATGGCAGAAAACTTCCCAAGCAGGGGAAAAGAACTTGACATACAGATAAGTGAGGCATATAGGACTCCAACTAGCTGTGAACAAAAAACATCTACACATAGGCATATAATAGTTAGGATTCCAGAAACCCAACAGAAGAACAAAATTCTACAAGCAGTGAGAGAAAAGAAACAAATCACATACAAAGGAAAGCCCATCAGAATCACAGCAGACTTCTCAATGCAAACCCTCAAGGCAAGAAGAGCTTGAAGTGATGTATTTCAAGCCCTAAAGGAAAACAGCCTCCAACCCAGATTGATGTACCATGCAAAATCATCTTTCAAAATTGATGGAGAAATAAGATACTTTCATGATAAAGAGTACCTCCGGAACTTCATGAATACCAAACCGGCACTCCAAAAAATTTTAGACAATATCCTAGGAAAAGACAATGAGGATCACAACCCTAGGAAGCCCAGCAGAATGAATCCATTGGGCGTGACAAATTAAATGCAAAGGGGGAGAATCCAACAAAAAGAAAAAGTCATGACAAGGCTTTTAAACCTTTTAACTTCATCTCCCTAATGAGTGTATAATTCAATTTTGTTATTGTACTGATTAGTATTTTTCTGATTCTAGAGTTCTACACCTTTCCTTGTGCTGTACTCTTTATCATCTTCTTATGTCTACTTTTTAATTGGGTTGTCTATTAATGAGCTGTAAGAGTTCTTTATATATTGTGGTCATAGGTTATATACAATGTAAATATGGTCTGTTTAAGGACTACCTTTCATTTTAATGATGTCATTTAAAGTTCTAAATTTTGATGGAATCTCATTTATCAATTTTTTTCTTTTATACATCATGTTTTTTGTATTCTTGCCTACCCTAAATTCATAAACATTTTCCCTTATAATTTCTTCTTAAAGTTTTATAGTTTTAGTCTTTCATATTTAGGTTCATAAATCCCTTCAAGTTATTTTTATGTATGGAAATAAAGGGTTGAGGTTAATTGTTTATATATGGATACCAGGTGTTCTAGTGCCGTTTGCTGAAAACACTATCTTTTCCTCGGCTCTTGAATTGAGTTTATATTCTATAAAATGTTAATGTTAAATAATCTTTCATAACTCAGTGGACCATATATGTGTGGTTCTTTTTCTAGATTCTCTGTTTTATTCTAATGATCTATATGTCTTTCCTTACACCAGCACTGCCTTGATTACTGTAGCTTTAGAAGTCTTAAAATTAGGTACTAAACACCTTCCAACACTGTTTTTTTTTCTTTTTACTTTTCTAAGTCCTTTGTACTCATACATAACTTTTAAATTTCAATATCCAGTTCTTCATTTATAGCAAGTATACACCAAACTGAATTTTTATATATACCTTGTGTTTTCTAATCCTGCTAGA
This sequence comes from Heterocephalus glaber, assembly GCF_053883595.1. Taxonomy (NCBI): domain Eukaryota; kingdom Metazoa; phylum Chordata; class Mammalia; order Rodentia; family Bathyergidae; genus Heterocephalus; species Heterocephalus glaber. The sequence continues at coordinate 18,905,550 of NW_028258369.1, read as the reverse complement.
TTCAAATACAAGTTCTAGGTGCTCCTAGAACTTAGTATTTTCTCTGTAGATGATCATTTCATGTACATAAAAAGAATTTGCTTCTACCTTGCCAATCCTATCCTAATTGTGCCATTTTATTGCCAGACTATTTTGGTTTGGGCCTAGGTTTCAAAGTTTAATGGACAGATGAAGAGTAAGCATATCTGCCCTTGTTCCCCACCTTAAGGAGAAAGCATTGTATCTCCTCCATTCATATAAGGCATTCTCGCTGAAAGTATGGAGTACATGTCTTTAATCTGTTGAGAAGTTTCTGTTCTACTTCTAGTCTTCTGATAGCTCTTACCATGAACATCTGTGGAATTTAGTCCAATACTTTTTCTCCAACTAGTGACAGGATCATATGGCCTTTTCCTTTCCTCTGTTAAAATGATGACTTTTGGGGGTGGATCTTCCAATGCTGAACCAATCCTGCCATTGTTATAATAAAATCACTTTCTACATACTGCCAGATCTGACTTCTAAGAGTTTGTTTTGTTAAACAAATTTCTATCTATGTTCATACTTTTTTCTTCTATTATTTTTATCCATTTTTAGAATTAGCACAATGTTGATTTCCTAAAATGAGGGGAGAAGTGTTCCTTTTTTTCTCTGCTTTAAAAGTTTGATATAATTTATCAGTTAAATGTATATGAGCCTGCTGTTGTCATATAGGTAGGTTTTCAAGCTAGGAATATACTTTCTTTAATAGGTGCTATTCAAATTTTATATTTCCTCCAGAGTTAGTTTCATTAATTTGTCTTCCAACGTACTTCATAGAAGTTGTCAAATTTATTTCAAAACAGATTTTTGAAATATGCTTTCTATATCCTTTTAAATTCTGTAAAATCTGTAGTAATGTCTCCTAGATCTTTATATTTTAATTTTAAAAATGTATAATATTGTGTAATAGGAAGTAAAGGTCTAAAGGAGCAGGGAAAGTGGGAGGGGTAGGGGACAGGAAAGAAGGGAAAAAATATGAGAAAAGGAAAAAATGGAAACAAAATCTTTGCAAATAGGGAAGGGTGGAGGGGGTGAAGGGAGGGCAGGGGAGGGGGAAAAATAAATAAGAACCAAGATACTCATGTAATGGTACAAGATCCCAATGATGTATGTAAATGTATTTTATACCTAAAATGGACCAATACACTTAATGGGGAAAAAAAAGAATTAAAAGAATCATACTATAGCAATGTATGTGCACCTATGTTTATAGTGGCACAGTTTGTAATAGCTAAAGATTGCAAACAGCCCAAGTGCCCATCAACTGGAAACTGGATAAAGAAGGTGTGGGTTTTTTTTAATAAAATGGAGTACTATTCAGCCATAAAGAATGAGAAAGTAGAGTCATTTATAGCTAAATGAATGCATATTGAGGCCGTACTTTTAAGTGAAATAAATAGGACACACGTGTAAATACCGAATAGTTTGTCTAGTGTGAGAAACTGAAAGTGTAAATAAGGGGTAAAATGATTAAAATGAATAAGTGATAATTTGAACTAGGAAGAAAGTTTCAAAGGGATAGGAGTGGTGGAAGGGGAAGGGGAAAGGAAAGAAGGGAAAGGAAAAACTATGAGAAAAGAAAGAAATGGAAACAAAATCTATGTAAATAGGGAAGGGTGGAGGGGGTGAAGGGTGTACAGGTAATGGGGAAAAAATAATTCCCAAGATGCATCATGTACAGGTACAAGCACCCAATGATAAATTTAAACATATTGTATACCTAAAATATACCAATAAAAGAACTTAAGAATTAAAAAATGGTATCTTGTGCAATGCACTTGCAATGAGGTTATGACGTCCTTGGGTCAGTAAGTCTTCTTCCTATTCTCCTGAGGTAAATGTAACAAGAAGATGTATTCATGATGTAAATTTTTAAGAAAGCAAATACTATGCTTACAGAAACCCTTAAAATGTAGCTGCCAAATAATTCTTCGCCTATCCTTGGTTCTAATAAATACTTGCAGGTGTGCAAACATTTGTTTCTTCACCATGTTCATCAACATTTGTGCACATAATATAGGCTTATTAAGGTCATTCCTATGCATGAACTGAACGATTTGATGCTCATTTACCACACATGGAAAGAACTACACTTGCAGACAGAGACAAAATCACCCACCATGACAATTTTTATTCTCTGAAACATAAAGTTGTGATAATAGCTAAAAGTAAAGCAGGATAACACAGTTTTTTGAGGCTTTATTATGTGGTGTTTAAAAGTTCAGGGTTTCAAATGATGAAGTTTTATAAAATATATTTACCTTTTTTCTTTCAAACTTGGAATTGATCATTTTGAAGTAGAATTTTGAGATAAGGTAGACATTTTCTAGGATAATTAAAAATAAAAAGTCATCCTAGAACAATAGAATTCTTCCATTTTGAAAAAAGTAAGGAAGCCATTTTCAAAAACTTTGTTTTCCTGCCTTTTTGTGTTTTAGAAACTGTACAGTTAAATTTGCTTTGGTGTATAATTTGTAACTATGTTGAAAAAATATTTGAAGCTCAAGGTCAGCGTGAAATCACTGAAATGGTTTTCTCCACATATTTTAAGAGTTTTGTTTTTGGGGTTATCATGTGTACCACCCTGCTTCTGTCCTTTTAGTTGTATTAAGTGATTTTTCATAGGGTTGACCTATCCATCCAGTAGCAAGATTGTACTCATAACTCTCTCCTCCACCATCTATCCACTCAATGGTGGCCGCTATTGCCACTTTAAATGAAAAGTGTAATTCTGTTTCCTGACATTTTTACTTTTCTGATGTCCTTCTTTGTCTTTGGGGGTATCTTCTAATTGTTGGGTACACTTGTCCTGCCTTTTCTTCTTGGTTAATTGAACTGTCATTTTTACCAAGTTTGCTTACATTTTGCCTTGTGAGTTGCAAATTCTCCAAAATTATTCTTAATTTAAATGGGTCAGATTATCAATTGAATGAATCAAGAAAGCTCCTTGGGACAATCTGAAATTGAGAACGTATTTGCTGGAGCAGTTGAAATCTATAATACATAACATTTAGGAAAGAATAGCTTCACAAGGTACTGTTTTCTCTGTAAATACTGCTTGGCTATAATGAAGGACAATTTGACATTTGTAGGAAAATGGCTGCATCTACAAAATGTAAAGTTGAGTGAAATGAATCAGACACACAAGCTCAAATACTCTATGGTATCTCTCATCTGAATATGGCAAAGTACAGACTAAGAGAAAAATAAAGGAAGGACAGAATGAAATAAGGGGATAGATCTCTTGCAGATGGGAAGGGGTCCAGGGGACCGAGGGGGAGGGGGGAGGGGGAGGGATGAGGAAATATGTAGATATGTCAGGAACAAGGTCTTAATAACTTCTACGAACATGGATACTATAAGCCATAAACACCAACTAAGATTAACAATATCAACAAGAATGAAAAAGAGAGGAGAACTAGAGGAGCAGGGAGGGAAGGGAAGGAATGAGATTTTAAAAAGGAAGAAACAAGCTGTATTATGTACATGTATCAAGTCTTCATGATGGTTGTAAAATGCATGTACTGCAAACATGCTAATAAAATAAAAATTTAGAGACAGAATAGGTTGCTGTAGTTCTTTGCGCTGTATCTCATTTTAAGCCAGCCTGGTACATATAGTTACTGTCCTTCTGCCTAATCACCTTTTTGATTGATGTATAAGGAAAAGACCTGCTTGGCTGAGGGTTTTCTATGGGATCTGGGCCTGATGTTCAGCTTCTTCCAGGGGTATATCTGGACCAAGTGATTGAAGTTACTCTGTGACATAAGGTGACATTTGCAGTCCTGATTTCTCCCTTGCCAAGCAGAATTTTGATGCTACAGAATGTCTCCTGATTATCCTCAAAGTTCCCTTGCTTAGATATACTTGGTTTTTCCCAGCAAGGAAGTTGCCAACTTAGAGCCAGTTGGCACCCGACTAGCTATTAATATTGTGTTCTTCTCCCTCTGGGTGTCAGCTCCCCAAGGGCTCTGTGCCAGTCACACTTTAATGATATTTAAAAGAGATGAATTGTTTTGGAGAAAAATGTTTCTGCCTTGGAAGCAACTTAGGAAGTTCTTAAAACCTGATTATAAATGAATTCACAAAGAAACCAAAGTTTCCTAAGTCCGTTTGGATTTTTCCTAAACCAAATTAAAAATACATGGTTGCTTCCTTGCTGAAAGTGAGGTGGAATGAGTTTTAAGGGTTGATTATCCTGGGAAATAAAGCTTTATTAGTATTCATTTATCATTCGTTGTTCTTTTTTTGAAAAGTTTATCAGGTTCTCTATTCACATATAATCAGAATCAATATGAATATTTTTTTAGTCTAGACTCTTGAATTTAGTTGAGATTCATTTACATAATACTTAAAAATAAAGCATTTACTCTCTGCTATGGGACTCTTAAATGTTTACAGATGTTTAATAATTTTTCTTTGTATGAAATACATACATATATATATATTTACGACAAAGGTGAACAAGAAGGAAATGCTGTAATATATAATTGATATTGAGATTGGTGATATCTGAGAAAAGAACATAGATAACCAAAGAGATATTATTAGGATCTTATATTTAAATCCCTCTAAAAATAGTCATTTATTGGGTCAGTTTGCTGTGTCAGCTAATTATACTGTGCGAATTTCTCCATGACTTCAGCAGAGATGATGTCTCTCTCCAGGTCTAGTTTTTTCTTCCCCCTTGAATACTAGAGTAGGTAATACTTGGGGTTTGATAGTTCCCATTTATCTCATAAAGGAAACACAAACACAAGAAGAAGAAAAGAAAGAAAAACGTCATTTAGCTTTATTTCTAGTCCTGGGTAGATAGTGTGTACCAGGCCAAAATTTGTCTTTCATTAATACATTCATTTGCTTATTCAGTTTACTATTTGCACGATTTCACAGGCGTATAAACTTGAGGTAATTTTTTTTTTTTGGTACCGGGGATTTGCGAGGCAGGCAGCGGAACCACTGAGCTATATCCCTGGCCCAGACATATAAACTTGAAATGGCTGCAGTCCTTCCTGGTGTCTACTATGGAGATAAAACTTGCAATGATGAAAGCAAGTAGAAGGGGCTGCATACTCCCAAGTGCTCATGTCCATGTAGATGAAGTCCCATGGAGGTCACAAGGTTTGAGAGAAGCTTTCTTGGGGAATGGGTTGAGTGAGGGCAGAAGCTAGGAGTACAGTCTTAGTGGTGGATTAGCATGCGAAATAGATCTTAAAGAGCATGTTGGATCTTAAAAAGAGAATTTTGAATGGAAAGAAGTATTACAGGGAAGAGATGGTGTGAGGGAAAGTATTTTGCTTACCAATAGGGCTATATGGCAACCAAGAGTGTAGTTAGACTGATGTGAGGTAATACAAAAAGAAGTGCTAGAACATAGTTAATACGTGCATTAGGTGGATATTGGGGAAAATTTTCAATACCAGGCTCAAGATTATTGTACACATATAAAGTCTTTAGTTTCTATGTAGGAGTGGGGTGCCCACCCCCTATACTGTGTCACACAGACCTCTTACAGTAGCAAGCAGTTGTCCTAGGGCTCTAGCTCCTGCCTACTGGAATTCATTGTGGACTATGCCTGCCAGAGGCTGCTCCCTTCGGTGACTCAGCGTGGTAACGATACCAAGGTGCACTAATCCAGGAGACACCAATTCCTTTCTTGGTTGACCTTGGATCAAGATCTTCCTGACAGTGTTGTGGAATCTCTCTTGGATATTAAGGGACTCTGGGACACTACCACTCAAGTGAAGATGGGTCTATGATCTCTCTTAGTCTTGCCTGGCTGCATCCCCATTTCCTTTTACACAGGTATTTCTCCTAAAGAAAGCCCTTGCATATTTAGTCTCATCTTGGTGCTTGCATCTTAATGGACCAGAATTCACTGATGTTGTTTCAACATAGCAACCTGGCTGAAGGCATGTGGCCAGGGACCTGCCTTAAAGATGTTTTTTGCAATGTGTATGCTGCTTTTGTTTAGACCACATGTATATTTGAGGAGATTTGGGAGGGGACCAGTGGGGATCATGGCCTATGGCACCCCATATACTAGCTCTCCTGTTGGTAGCTGAGAGTCATTTGCACGTTTTCACTTGTCACAAGAATAATGACACACATGATTTCACCACTCAGTCATAAATTATGACTAAAATCAGATATATTATGCATTACTAAAGAAAACATCATTTCAATGCTAGTGAATTCCATGCAAACTAAAAAAGAATAAATAATAATGATTTCTGCCTGTACAAGTGCTTCTGACTTAGAAAGAACCAATATCTAAAAATGCTTGAAGTCAGCCTAGAAATTCTTTTCTCCATTATTTTTTTCTCTCAATATCCTTTGAATACATTTTATGAGGAATTATGGCATGGCATACAATTTCTTTACTTAGAGTACTCCTGCTTCATGTGAAAGAACTTTTCCTTGATTTGTGCAAGAACTCTTTTGACAGCCAGAAATTACTTTGCCTCAGTTTACTAAAGATGAAAGTGGAAACATGCACCTTATTTCCTTTTCACTCAGCTTTGTGTTATGCTTTCTCTTGTACTGAACTAATTCTTTGTTTAGGGCTGTGCCCTCGGTTGCCTTGGATATCATGGTAATGTCCCAACTTTAGGCTGTGACTTTGCTGCAGGAGCTAACGGGAGGAGACAGTGGACAACCAGGCAGAGGAAAGGAAGATTAAATTCCCACAAATGCTGTGGCTCTGGCAAGGAGGCATGCATTGCAAAGTCTATGAAAATAACATCTACCGGAATAACTGCAATAAATAAATAAAGACTGCTTGGAAAGTTAACAAGAATGAAGGGACAAGGGAGCAAGCAGAGAGGAGCCTGCTTGTGGACTGAGGGCACTTTAAGGGCATTGCATTGACAGCACTAAAGGAGCAGTTAGACATGAGGGGACAGGTCAGAGGAAGCCGCCTACAGCATACCCGAGCCTGGAGGAGTAAGCCAAGACTGCAGGCAGTAAGTAGAAGGGAAAGAGAAGCAACCAGCCAGCACATTTGATTTCCATGCACAAGTGGAGAATAGAAGCTTTAGGTATTCTGGTGGGTGTGTGTCTGTGTGTGTGTGTGTGTGTGTGTGTGTGTGTGTGTCCTCTATATTAACTAAGGGGGTTATACAGAAAATGCAGAGTGGTTGAGCATCTCATCATTCTTTTGTTACTCTGGGAATATTCTAGAGAACTAAGGTCCTGTTTATCCCTCAGGACTTAAACTCTTCTGCTTTTCCATAAAGAACAAAGATGCGTTCCAAAGTCAAAGAAATTTAACGGACATTTCTATCGATATAACTCTGATTTTGTTGACATTCTTGCCTTTTATTTATGGTAAAATATGAGTATTTTTCTTCATAGTAAAATGGGCTTTTCTCAAATGCCTGTTCTTGTGCAGCAAAGTGTGAAAAGGTCCTATACTCTGTTGTTTCCAGTAGTTCCGTAAAGTTAATCATTATTTAAATTGAAGGTAGTAGAGGTAGATAAGTCAGAAAGAAGAGCATCCATTGCTGATGTTCCCAGGGAAAGAATTCTTGCAGTGAGTAAATTATTTTGTTATTTAATAATGTGTAACACCTTTTATTGAAAGATCATTGAAACCTGGTATTGTATTAGGGACTCCTTTGAAACTGTCCTTTGATCCCTCTCTCTTTAACCCTTCTGCTCCTTCCCAATCTGTTTTGCTGAGAAACTCCACATAGGTGGCTGAGATCTTTTTTGTTTTATTTGAGACAGGGTCTCACTATGGAGTTCAAGCTGAACTCACTATGTAGCCCAGGCTGGCCTCGACTTCCAGGGGTCCTCAGCCTCCCAAGTGCTGGGGTTATAGGCATGTGCCATCATGGCCAGCTGGTGGTTAAGATCTTAACTGATAAAATTTTCATTAGACTCATAGAACTCAGAACAACTAGTGGCCTTTGTAATGCCCTTCCTTAAGTTTTAGTTAATTAGATGAAGGAAGTTAAAGTCCATTGTGTAGTCCTGGCCAGACTAAAAAAAGAGACACATCTTTGAACAAAGAAGACCCTGCCTGGCACATAGCTTTCCTGCTCACTGTACCTCCTTATCCCTCCCCATAAAAGCATTTGGTGGGGAAGGGAATTTAGTTCAGTGGTAGAGTGTTTGTCTAGCGTGTGAGGCCCTTGGTTCAATTCCCAGCATCCCTGGGGATGGGAGTGGGGATGGGGAGCCCTTGGTACACCGAAGACCCCAGAAGATACAGCTTTGAGAATCTAGTCCTTCTTTCTCTTTCATGGCTGGCTTTGAATAAACCTGATTCCTTCCCACCTACACTCATCTGCCAAACTTTGGACACCTTCAATGCGGAGCAGCCCACAGGTTTAATTCTGGTTAACAATATCATTTATCTTATAGGTGGATGGAAAAGAGACCAAGAGAAAAAAATCAGTGATTTAATGCCCTGGCTTTACTCAGAGAGTGGAAAATCAAATACAAGATTCCAAACCCGCCCCTTTCTTTTCATCATCTTTGAAAAAAAATACAGGTGAGTGTTTATATCCATTTTGAGAGTTGACCTGGTGGCTATGAAGCAGAATAGCCAAGGAGTGAAAAGTTGTTTTAGTTGTCTTCCAAATATAATTAGGATGGCAGTGTTTTCTTATTCATGAAGGTGAAAATATGTGAATTGGTGATTTTTTAAAAGCGCATCTAAGTGGGTTATATGTAACATATGAAGATGTGCCACATAGAACTAAATGTCAACAGCGAAGACAGTAACAGAATCAACAGTGATGACTACAAGCTTCTGGAGTGCTCATTCAGCGCTGAGCATTTCACCTGAGTATGGCCTGTAGATTCCTAATTAGTCCTTATAACAGGACTAATTAGAAGTTAGTATTTTCACCCTTTTATGAACATGGAAACTGAAGCATGGAGAGGTGAAGGTGTTTGCTGTGGTTTGTGTATCTACTGTGACTAGTCCAAGTTAGTCCTCTCAGAGATAGTACTGTTAGCTGCAGCAGATTATGTACCTGGCAATGGAGTGGTGGTTAGGCTTTGATTTTTCCAGAGGAATGTCCAAATTGTGGAATTTGTTGAGTCAAAATGAACCAGTTCAGAAAAAAACCTTTGGCATATGCTTATATTGCCTGGCTTATGGTATCATATGTTTATTAATCACTTGCTCTGGGGATGAGGACTTCAGAAAGTACATACAATTTTCACAAAAACCAAAATGTTGAGCATTTTGAAAATCTAATTGTGTTTATTTAGCTATTCATGAATGACGCAAGATCCAGTCTACAAAATGGAAAAGAATTTTGAAGAGCTGAGCAGAGAGGGTAGGCTTTGTAGGCAGAAAGGGTGGGAGAAAGCTGAAAAGAATAACAAAATGTGGGTTGGTCATTTGAAAGTTAATTGCCTTAGAGGGGATCTTGCTGGCTTAATAGGATTTAGTCAGTTCTTTATCTCCTGATTTCTCAGAAGGTGAGATCTTACAAGTAAACTGCTTATGTTTTAGTGTGGTAATGTGGCATCTTAGCAAGAGTGACTGTATTTGGGGGTGTTCTGTTGGGACCTAGTGTAAGAGCTTAGTCCAAATCAATGGCCTCCCATAAGTTTAACAGTTTCCAGGTTAACAATTCAAGTAATAAAGGACTGAGAACATTGAATATAGGCAATAGTAGGAGAAACAATGGGAAGAGGCAGAGTATTCCATTTGCGGGTCGTAGAAATCCACAGCCAACCACTGAAGGTCTAGGGTAGACAAGTTTTGTAAACTATAGTCATGATCTTCAAACATATTTGTCATACATCAGCCCAGTAAAATAAAATATGGTACAGATGTTGATATACATGTGTGTCTATATATGTATATATCTTTACAAATTACATACATTTAACTACCATATATATATATATATATATGATATCTTAATAGAGGTTCTTATTTATTTATTTATTTATTTTGGTTTTCTTGAGACAGAGTCTCGCTATGCAGTTCAGGCTGGCTTTGAACTCACTATGTAGCCAGGCTGGCCTCAAACTCGCAGAGATCCTCTGGCTCAACCTCCCAAGTTCTGGGATGACAGACCACCATGCCTTGGCTTAAAAGAGGTTTTTAAACATGTATCAAGTTTAGTAAAATTCTGTAAAGTTAAGGACTGAATGTTATCTCATGTTTCTTAATATTACTGAAAAATATGGTAGTGGTTTGTTCCATGGTCTTGATGTTTAGTTTTTAAAATATTCGTCAAATTGTGGTGGCTTCATACCACCACTAGCCACTTTCTAAGGGGGGAAATATATTTCCATGATGAGATTGATGGTTAACATTAATGGATGTTAATCCATTTTAACTTCTTGATTTTGATTTATTGTGACTGATTTCGTCTTAGGTAGGACTGATTGTATAAGTATTCTTCAAACTGCATATCACCACTACCTATAAGTGGATTATAAAATTAATAATAACTAATACTTTAAAATAGAAGACAAAATGTTATAGTAAATTAATAAGTATTGCTTTGACCAGCTACTATTTTGATTATGTATCTGTGTATATTTACATGTCTATGTACATATCTAAAGACTAAATTATGGGGTTAAATGTGGCAGTCAAATGCTTTTGGAAGTATTAAATGTGATCATCATTATTACTATTTTATCCAAGACCTGTTAGCTGTTGCAGGAGAAGGAGAAATGTAAATTCTCCTATTTTCTTGCTCTCCTTTGTCCTTGCCTTAATTACCATTATTTTCAATCCTTGTTTCTTTGCACAGAGCTTTTTTAAACCATCTGTGTATTGTGTGAGGATTTGCTGAGTTATAACTAGAGAATACAGTCTGGAACTTCACTTTCCACAGCATGTATCCGCTGCAGCAGAACAAGCCTATTGCAAGTGCCCTGACAGAGCCCTTGGGAACTCGTTTTCCTCAGATTTCTGGCAACATACCTGGTCACGACCTTCACCTTCAGATATCCTGACTGAGAGAGGCTGCCAGTGATAATCTTTCTATGACCTAATTGGCAAAAATCGGTTTCTTTATTTTTAGACAAAAACACATTTAAGTAAAAGTGCCAGTATTTCACCCTGCATCCCATGCTGTGTAGAGCATGCCCCCTGCTTTGTAGACGTTGGCTCATAGGCATGATGGTCAGGAGCTTCAGCCATCGCTGTCATCTGTTAGGACCTTATTTCAGAGTACTCTTGTTCTTATTCACCTGCTCTAGTCTAACCACACTAAGTATACCAAACAAGTCCCCACCTTAGGACATCTGCACAGAGGTTCTTATTACTAAGATCCACATAAGCCTGGGTCTTTGCCATCATGTTGGACTTTCCCCAAAAGATAGCCCTTTAGACAGGTCTTCCTTCATCACTGTTTATTTCCATGTGCCCTTCTTTGTCTCCACAGCCCCCATTCTCTATTCCATTACTCTCTTTTGTTTAGTTTGTCACAGAGCTTATCAATATTTACTTAGTGCCCCTCATTCTACTTTAAACTTTTCTAGAAGAGGACTCTTGTCTCTACTGTTCAACTCTATATTCCCAGAATGCTGTCAAGGCCAATAAATATTTGTGGAAAGATTCAGCGAATGACTGAACACTCTCCTGTCCCTGTTTCACCTGGGTCAGTCCCTTAGAATCTAGTCTTATTGGTTTCTGAAAGCAGTTCCTCTTCATGACATCATTTGACAGAGACACTGTATTATAAAGTATGGGGAGGCAGAAGATGAACTAAATGCTATAAGAACTCGCTAGAAGAAACTTGCATGAATTAGGGGCTAGGTGGGGAGGCTGGATCCAGAAATCCTTATAGTTCATATTTGCTAATAAAATTACTAGGTCACCTATGAATTTGAGAGCACAGACCTACAAATGCAGAACTTTTTTGTTATTATCCCTATAAGAAATCATATTTTTGTGTCTCACAGATCATTTCCATGATCAGAAATTGGATTTCCAACTGGAGATATTTGTTTGAGACACAATCAGTAGAGATAGCTAAATTTTATCCCTCTAGACAAAATACTATAGTCTAAACTTGGAGTTAACCATATCAGCTACAGTGGAATTTTCTGCCTTATTGCCTTATGTCTTAGAAGAATGAATGAATGAATAAATAAAAGAAATAAAGTCACAGAAGCTGGATCTGGCCTGTCTCGGCTCGGTAAGCTATATCCCATGGGCCAATTCCAGACCACCTCCACTTTTTGTAAATAAAGTTTTGTTGGAGCACAACTACTCTCATGCTCATTTGTTTAAATGTTATCTTATGCAGAACAACAGCAGGATTGACTAAAGGCAACAGAGGTGATATGGACCACAAAACCTAAAATATTTACCATCTAGTTCTTTATTGAAAAAGTTTAGTGAACTGCGGGCGCTAGAAAGTAACTTAACTCCTCTGGGTATTGATTTTGACATTTGTAAAATGAGTTGAATGGAGTTAATGGTGCCTAGCGTCCTTTTCAGAGATCATGTTCGGGTTCCCTGGAATCTAAGATATATGTTTACAAAAAAATTCAAGGTGATACTGACTTAAGGTTGCACTCACTTCTCCGATATGATTTTAAGAAGTTATGTTCTCATTAAATGGATGTAAAGACTTCACCACATAGATCTCCAAGACATGGAGTATTCCAGGCTGAGTTCATTTCTGTGGTTTGGTGTTTAAGTGCTTAGGGCAATCCACTCATTATGCTGTCTAATATCTTCTGCCTGATTTTCCCAGGGGCCTTACTAATTGTAAAGGAACTCTTAAAACTCTGATAAATGGGTTCACTTATAATCTGTAATGCTTTAAGTGTGGGTTCAGCATATTGAGTTAAGAAGTGAAAAATAATGTTAATATAACATTAAAATCCCAGTTGAATTTCTTTGATTTGCTGTGAGGTCATTTATGGACCAAGTAAGAAAATTATTAATATCACAAGAGAAAAAAGTGGTTTGTGAAGAAAAATCTTTATTAAGTTAGAATCTTGTCTTGTTTTGGTTAAAGTTATAAATGCTAAGTACATAGAAACCTCCTGGATAAATTTCAAAGATCATTAGATCTGCAAAAGTTTTGCTCAAGTTATAAAATTTGCATTGGCTGGTTCTTCCTGCACTGTCATTTCTTCCTTATTACTATTAACTGCACCCTGTATCATGGGTCACAGAATATAATCATCACCATCAAATCATGTAGTCAACGATTGCTAAGAAACTGTATAAGAAGAAGTAAAATTCTTTAAATTGCTCAATGAGAATAAACAATAAGCTGCAATCTAGGTGCTGTATCCTTCATTTATTAAACATTTATTGAGCATGTAACTAAGTAGCAATTCTGTGCCAAGACCTGGAAAAACTCAGTTTCTTGTTAATTTAATAGATGGCAAATTTGTAGAAATGCAGGCACTCTGCACCATAATTCCCTTGATTATCACTCCAAATGCCAGAGAGAGTCAGACCCAGCATTCTGTTCACTTCTCTAGTTCATGTAGGGACTTTCCTACAGAAATACCAGAATGGTATCATAGAGAGGAGACTGGTACTGCCGGTAGGTGTCCCATCTTCCTCCAGGTGACTTCTTCATGTGACTGTTTTCATGGATGGGGAAGGTGAGGCATCATGTTGATCTGAGGATGAGGCAAGGAAGAAGGCGGTGGCGTGGCATGGAGGCAGGACAACCTCTACATACAAGAGCCTGGTTCCTGATGCACACTCTGCTCTGACTTCCAGACCCAAGCAGGAGGCTGTGTTTTCAACTCACAATGAGAAGGGCTCCTTTAGGTTTACACTATGCACAGTTAATGACTGCTTGCCCTAAACCCTACTCAGAACAAAACGCAAAGAACTGCATCTCCCATAAGACATGGAATAGTGAGACTCTGGATCTACAAAATGTGAAAATTCTTTGCAAATCATCCATCACTGTTCCAGGTGACCTGGCAGTGGTAAAAATAGCATCTTGGACAAGAAACTCTGTGAGCCATAGCATTCCAATGTGTGATATAAAGGAATTGGACCTCACTGCCTTTGAAGTCTTACTTAGTTTTTACTTGACATGGTTTTTGGACTTATATTCTACTCCCAAATTAATTCCATTTACACGAGGCTCATGCTCCAGAAATTTCACACTGGCAGATGCTGTCACTGCAGTGCCTGCTCACATCCCCTTGGCACTCGCCGTCTTTACTTACTGGCGTTTGCTGCAAACAGCTATGACTCTCTGCCAGAAGCTTTCATTCTTCTTCTGAGACACACTTGGGTAGATATGCCGGGGAGTTTAATTCCCCAGGAGTGGCCCTCAATTAATGCCAAATATGAGCTGAAGAAAGCAACCCCAGCACCCTGTCCCTTCGTGGTGGAGATAACTTTTGAAGTTGGTTTTTACCTACCTGCAGCGGTAACTTGTTGGTTAATTCACACGATTGGGTTTCTTCCCTTTCCTTCCTTACATTAGCTCCCAAATAAAACTCTTGCATTCAGATCTCTATCTGAGGGGCTACATCTGGAGAAATCCAACTAAGACCAGCTCCAAGCAAGTTCTGTTGTGATTAATATAGTAGGAGCATGTGCATTATTCCCAGTGAGCAGTTCCTTGAATGTGTTTTATTTGCCCCATGAGGGTTGCCAGATTTAGCAAATAAAAACACAGGACTTCAGTTAAATCTGAATTTAATATAACAACACGTAATTGTTTATTATAAGTGTGTCCCATCCTAAAAATTGCATGATATACTAAAAATTTCATTGTTTATTTGAATTCAAGCATAATAAAAGTCCTGTATTTTATCTGTCATATTTAATCCCAGCTCACGTAGGTGGGATTGGACATTGCAGCTAAAATGAATTCCATAGCTGGGGAAGGGGAGGGTGAGGTGGGACTGGATTAGAGGATACAGAGTGTGGAGGGAGTGAAACACCCCTAAATAACCATGTCCATGGATAAAGCTGGATCAAGAATCAAATAGATGGGTGTGGGCTGGTGGGTGAGGAAGTATCAATTGAAAGGGCTCAGACAGGAAGGCAAATACCACATACTAACAAAACTGCATCATGGGGAGGGAAATGCAGCAGTTGCTGAATCTACACAGATATTATTCATTTCTCTAGCCCTACTGCCTAGCACAGTGCCTGACTCATTTTTAGTTCTCAGTAAACATTGAAAGACTGATAGGAAAGGAAGATTGATGGAGATATGAAATTCTCCCACTGTGGGTTTTATGGAAAGTGGTGCGTGCCTACTGAAAAATCACAGGGTATTTTTGAGCAATGACTTGCATGTGAATATAGATGAATAAAAAATGTGAATTAGTATGTGAATTCTAAGTAATGAGCTTTTCTAATCCTTTCCTCATTTTTCATCACAAGTATAATTCAACTTAAATCTTTCATGGCTAGACAGGTTTTTGAAAGTCAATTGTATATTCAAAGCTAATTTACTTAATAGCCAACTTATCTGAACCTTGAACAATATTACTGAAGCATTAAGATCCAGAGAAAGAGTTTGGGAGGAAAATTTCCCACTCAATTTCAGAAGACTGTCATCAGTTTATGTGTTTTAATGACATTTCTTTTTCTTTCTTCTGGGAAGGTAAAAGAGAGGATAAAAATTTCATTCTATGTTCATTAATTCAAACTGTAAGTTCAAAGTTGAAAAAGATTTTTTTTTCTCAGCAAGCTATGTCGTATTTTCTTGACTCTTACAGAGAAAACTAAGGGACGTAGGAAAATGAGTGACTGCATGTAGATGATGAAAAGCAATGCCAGAGTTTCTTCAACTTTTGTTAATGCTAGCTTTTATTGTTACTAGTGAAAAACATCTTTACAAAGTAGCAAACAGACTGCTCCCTAAAAAGTAGTTTCAACTTCAGATAATTTTTTCTGTGATGATATGTTTTTTAAAGTTAACATATTCACCTGTGTCCACACTGTGTCAGCCACATGAAAAAGGGCAACAATCTATATTAAAGCAGGTTCAGATGTTTGGATCCAATCTCTCATTAAAATGCTTTTTTTTCTTTGAGTGTATTGGTACACTTTAGGTATACAATATGATGACATTCATCATTGGGAATTTGTACCTGTACATGATATATCTTGGTTCTTATTTTTCCCCATTCCCCTGCCCTCCCTCCAACCGCCCCACTCCTCCCTATTTACAAAGATTTTGTTCCCAGTTTTTCCTTTTGTCATATCTTTTCTTTTCCCTTCTTTCCTTTCCCCTACCCCCCAACTTCCCCCTCCCCTTTGGACTTTTTTTCCCCCTATTTCACATTATCTATTATACATTTTGGTACGCATTTACACTTTCAGTTTCTCACACCAGAGAAACTATTCAGTTTTTACAGGCGGATGTCCTATTTATTTCACTTAAGAGTATGGCTCAATGTGCATCCATTTAGCTATAAATGTCTCTAGTTTATCATTCTTTATGGCTGAATAGTACTCAATTTTTATAACAACCCCACATTTTCTTTATCCACTCTCCAGTTGATGGGCAATTGGGCTGTTTCCAAGTTTTAGCTATTACAAACTGTGCTGCTGTGAACATGAGTGTGCATATATCGCTGTGATGTGATGCTTTTAATTCTTTTGGGAAAATACCCAGTAGGGGAATAGCTGGGTCAAATAGAACCTCTAATCCTAGTTTTCTGAGGTATCTCCATACTGATTTCCACAGTGGCTGCACCAGTCTACACTCCCACCAACAGTGGAAAAGGGTTCCTTTTTCCCCACAGCCCCGCTAGCATTTGTTATTGGTTAATGTCTTGATAGCAGCTATTCTTTCTGGGGTGAGGTGGAATCTCAGTGTTGTTTTCATTTGCATCTCTCCAATGACCAGTGATGTTGAGCATTTTTTAATATTTTTATTTGCTGCTTTTACTTTTTTGTCTGAGAAATGTCTGTTCATTTCAGATGCCTATTTTTGGATTGGATCTTTAAATTTGGGAGGCCTGATTATTTTAAGTTCTTTATATACTCTAGTATATAAAGAATATATATATATATATATTCTTTATGCATATATAGTATATATATACTATATAAGTATAAAGTATAAGTATATAAATATATACTATATATAAGTATATATACTTATATATAAGTACATATAGTCCTGAGGAACAGCTCATAAAAATTTTTTCCCACACTGTGGGTTGTTTCTTCACTCTGTCAGTGGTTTCTCTTGCTGTGCAGAAGCTTTTTAATAAAACTTGTTGATTCTTTGTGTTAGTTCATGTGTGACTGTGGTTTTGCTCATGAAGTCTTTTCCTACACCCATGTCTTCAAGAGTTCTACCTAACCTCTCTACTAGCCAGTTTAATGATTCAGTTTTAATATTTATATCTTTGATCCATTTTGATTTTACTTTAGTGCATGGTGAGAGATATAGGTCTAGTTTTAATCTTTGGCAAGTCAAAGCCCAAGTTTTCCAGCACCATTTATTAAAGAGGCTATCTTTCCTCCAGTGAGGGTGTTTGGCTCCTTTGTCAAAGATGAGGTGGCTGAGTATGTTTGGAGTTGTTTCTACATCTTCTAATCTGTTCCACTGGTCCTCAGGTCTGTTTCTTTTCCAATACCATGCTGTTTTATCACAGTAGCTTTGTTGTATGGTTTCATATTTGGGATTGTGATACTCCCTAACTTGTCTTTGTTGTCTAGAATTGCTTTTGCTCTTCTAGGTCTCTTCTGGTTCCACATGAATTTTTGAACTATTTTCTCTAGTTCTGTGAAATATGTTGCTGGAATTTCAATTGGGATTGCATTGAATCTATATACCAGTTTTGGAAGTATGGCCATTTTCACTATATTGGTTCTTCCTACCCAGGAGCAAGAGATGTCTTTTCATTTTCTGATATGCTCTTTGATCTCATTTTTAGAGTGCTGTAGTTTTTAGAGTAGAGGTATTTGATTTCTTTTGTTAGGTTGATTCCTAGGTATTTCATTTATTTGGATGCTATTGTGAAAGGAGTTGTTTCTCCTGTTCCTCTCTCAGTGAGCCTGTTGTTTGTGAACAAGAAAGCTACTGATTTTTTTCCATTAAGTTTATTATTGCATTTTAGGTATAAAAGACAGTTACATTCATCATTGGGATCTTGTACCTTTACATGATGTATCTTGGTTCTTATTTTTTCCCCTTCCCCTGCCCTCCCTTCACCCCCTCCACGCTTCCCTATTTGCAAAGACTTTGTTTCCATTTTTTTTTCTTTTCTCATATTTTTCTTTTCCCTTCTTTCCTTTCCCCTCCCTGCCCCTCCCACTTCCCCTACTCCTTTAGACCTTTTCTTCCTATTACACAATATCAATTATACATTTTTAAAATGACAATATCAAAATTTAGAGAACATTACCACAGATATTACAGAATTTAAAAGGATATAGAAAGCATATTACAAAAATCCTTTTTGAAATAAATTTGACAACTTCTAAGAAGTACCTTGGAAGACAAATTAATGAAACTGACTCTGGAGGAAATATAAAATTTGAATAGCATCTATTAAAGAAAGTATATTCCTAGCTTGAGAACCTACCTATATGACAACAAGAGGCTCATATACATTTTAACTGATAAATTATGTCAAACATTTAAAGTAGAAGAAAGAAGGAACACTTCTCCCCTCATTTTAGGAAATCAACATTGTGCTAATACTAAAACTGGATAAAGATAATAGAAGAAAAAAGTATGAACATAGATAAAAATTTGTTTAACAAAACAAACTCTTAGAAGTCAGATCTGGCAGTATGTAGAAAGTGCTGTTTTGGGGGGGGGGTTTTTTGGTATTGGGGATCAAACTCGGGTCCTTACACTTGCACAGCAGGCGATGAAATCACTGAGCTAAATCCCTGACCCTGAAAGTGGTTTTATTATAGGGATGGCAATGTTGGTTCAACATTGGAAGATCCACCCCTGTAAGTCATCATTTTAACAGAGGAAAGGAAAAAGCCATATGATCCTGTCACTAGTTGGAGAAAAAGCATTGGACTAAATTCTACAGCTGTTCATGGTAAAAGCTATCAGAAGACTAGAAGTAGAACAGAACCTTCTCAACAGATAAGCCATGTACTCCATACTTCCAGCAAAAACACCTTACATGAATGGAAAAGATACAATGCTTTCTCCCTAAGGTGAGGAACAAGGGCAGATATGCCTACTCTTCATCTGTCCATTAAACTTTGAAACATAGGCCAAAACCAAAATAGTCTGGCAGTTAAAAGACACCATTAGCATACAATTGGCAAGGAAGTGAAATCTTTATATGTAGATGAAATGATCATCTACAGAGAAAATACTAAGAAATCTCTAGGAGCCCCTAGAACTTGTATTTGAATTTAGCAGGATTAGAAACCACAAGGTACATATAAAAATTCAGGTCTATGTATACTTGTTATAAATGAAGAATTGGATATTGAAATTTAAAAGTTATGTAGGAATACAAAGGACCTAGAAAAGTAAAAAGAAAAAAAAAACAGTGTTGGAAGACATTTATTACCTAATTTTAAGACTTCTTCTAAAGCTACAGTAATCAAGGCAGTGTTGGGATAAGGAAAGACATATAGATCAGTGGAATAAACAGAGAATCTAGAAATAGAACCACACATATGTGGTCCACTGAGTTTTGAAAGATTATTTAACATTAACATTTTATAGAACATAAACTCAATTCAAGAGCAGAGGAAAAGACAGTGTTTTCAGCAAATAGTACTAGAACACCTGGTATCCATATGTAAAAAATTAACCTCAACCCTTTATTTCCATACATAAAAGTAACTTGAAAGGATCTATGAACCTAAATATGAAAGACTAAAACTATAAAACTTTAAGAAGAAATTATAAGGGAAAATGTTCATGAATTTAGCGTAGGCAAGAATTTCCTAGGATACCAAAATCATGATGTATAAAAGAAAGAAATTGATAAATCAGATTCCATCAAAATTTAGAACTTTAAATGACATTGTTAAGAAAATGAAAAGTAGTCCTTAAACAGACCATATTTATAATACATATAACCTGAGACCAGAATATATAAAGAACTCTTACAGCTCATTAATAGAAAACCCAACTAAAAAGTAGATGCAAGAAGATGATAAATAGCCAGTAAAGCATAAGGAAAGGTGTACAACACTAGAATCAGAAAAATACTAATCAGTACAATAACAAGATCATATTATACACTGATTAGGGAGATGAAGTTAAAAGTTTTACAAGAACAAATGTCAGGTTAGAGGTGAACCAGTTAGAACTATCTAATACTGCTAATGTGAATGTAAAATGACAAAACTATTTTGGAAAACAATATCGAAATTTCTTGTATTACTGATAAGAACCAATTGTTCTTACGTTTTTACTTCAGAGGAATGAAAACACATGTTCACAATAGATTTGTACATACAAGTTGTCTATTGCTTATCTGAAATTCTTGGGGCCAGAAATGTTTCAGATTTTGGTTTGAAATCCACTTGATCTGCAAAGAGGATATCTACTCCTGCTTTTTTTGGGGTTCCTGTCACACAGAGTATTCTTTTCTACCCTTTAACTTTCAGTCTATGAGTTTCTTTTTGAATTAAATGTGTTTCTTGTATGCAGCATATTGTTGGATCTTGCTTCTTGACCCGTTCTGCCAGTCTATTTCTTTTGATTGGTGAATTGAAACCATTAACATTGATGGTTATAACAGATATGTATTGACTTATCATTGTCATGACTTTTTGTTTTTGTTGGATTCTCCCCTTTTACATTTAATTTCTTGTCGCACCTGATGGATTCATTCTGCTGGGCTTCCTGGGGTTGTGATCCTCATTGTCTTTTCCTAGATATTGTCTAAAATTTTTTGGAGTGTTGGTTTGGTATTCATGAAGTTCTGGAGGTGCTCTTTATCATGAAAGCATCTTATTTCTCCATCAATTTGGAAAGATAGTTTTTCAGGGTACATCAATCTGGCTTGGAGGCTGTTTTCCTTTAGGGCTTCAAATACATCACTCCAAGCTCTTCTTGCCTTGAGGGTTTGTGTTGAGAAATCTGCTGTGATTCTGATGGGCTTTCCTTTGTATGTGATTTGTTTCTTTTCTCTCACTGCTTGTAGAATTTTGTTCTTCTGTTGGGTTTCTGGAATCCTAACTATTATATGCCTATGTGTAGATGTTTTTTGTTCACAGCTAGTTGGAGTCCTATATGCCTCACTTATCTGTATGTCAAGTTCTTTTCCCCTGCTTGGGAAGTTTTCTGCCATCACTTCTGTGAACAGTTTTTGTATGTCATGTGTACTCTCTCCTGTTTCTTCATTGACTTTGATCAGTCTTATGTTATTCTTCTTTGCATTGTCTAGCAGCTGCTGGATTGATTTCTCATAGTCCCTTACAATTTTAAAGAAATTTTTCTTTTCCTGGTCACTAATTGTGATCTTATCTTGTATATCTGAAATTCTGTTCTTACATTGGCTCATTCTGCTCAGTAAACTTTCAGTGGAGTTTTTAGTCTCCTGGAAATCTGTTTGTATCTGTTTTATGGATTCCATTTGTTTCCTGTGTTGGGATACCATCATGTTCCTCAGCTCCTCTATTTTTTTTCTGTGTCCTCTCTAGATTTATTAATCATGTCTTACACTATGGACACAATCTCTGTTGTTATGTGAGAAATTATTTCTGATTTCATTTTTTCCAGATCCTCATTTGTTGCCAGTTCAGGGAATTCATGTGGTTGAGTGTCAGATTGTTCCATCTTGTTTCCCTTTGGGGTTGCTTTAGGTGATCTGGAAGTCTGGTTTTGAGACTTGTTTACGTGATTTCTCAATTTGATGGGGGGGTGGTGGGGTGGTGGGTGGTGGTTGCTGTTCGCAACTGTGCGGCAGCTCACCTCCTCTGTGCTGGGGGTGGTGGTGGTACAGTGGCCTGGAAGCCTCCTCCTGGGTGCTGGGAGTAGCTCACCTCCTCTGTCAGGTTATTGATTTTTGTGTGTTGACCTTGTATCC
Organism: Heterocephalus glaber; assembly: GCF_053883595.1. NCBI lineage: Eukaryota > Metazoa > Chordata > Mammalia > Rodentia > Bathyergidae > Heterocephalus > Heterocephalus glaber. Next base: position 18,883,614 of record NW_028258369.1, on the reverse strand, counting down.
AGCTACTCTACTGAATTTGGTTATTAAGTCTAGAAGACATTTGGTGGAGTTTTTCAAGTCTTCTTTACAGAATATCATTTCATTGCAAATAATGACAATTTAACTTCTTCATTTTCTTTCTATTCTTGTTATTTATTTCTCTTGTCTAATTGCCGTGACTAATGTTTTCAGAACTATATTGAACAGGAGTGGTGATAGTGGACATCCTTGTATGGTTCCTGATTTTAGCATGAAGGATTTCAGTTTTTGACCATTTATAAAATGTTTCATTAAATAATAAAGTTACTGAAAAGCTAGCAAATGTGCAAAAATGAAGCAAAATGTAAAACAAGAAGTTTTGATGAAGATGTGGATAAATTGGAATCCTCGTGCACTGCTGATTGGGCATATGGTGGTCACTGTGAAAAATGGTTTAACAGTTCCTCAAAATATCAATCATAGAAATTCCATATGATGCAGCAGTCCAGCCCCTAGGTACATACCTAAGAAGCCCCAGCTCTGCAGAATGCAAAAATATTTTCTCTACATCCTGCACTGTTGAAGACTAAATTTTCTTAACATTCATTCTGTCAACTCTTTGGATCATTTAAGAATTCTTTCCCCATAAGATCAAGAGCAAAGCAAGGATTTCCACTTCACCACTTCATCATGATGTTAAGAGTTCTGGCCAGTACATTAAGGCAATGTTAAGAATGGAATGGATGTAGGAAAATGGATGCACCTTCAGACAATAATGTTAAGTGATAAAAAACCAGGCACACAAGCTTAAATATCATATGGTTTGTCTTATATGAGAAATCCAAAATATAAAGAATGAAATAGAAGAGGGCCGGGGATTTAGCTCAGTGGTTCCAGCTCCTGCCTTGCAAGTGCAAGGTCCTGAGTTTGATCCCCAGTACCAAAAAAAAAAAAAAAGTGCTGAGCCTTTTGGGCTGCCATACCACCATCCCACATGCCAGGGAGCAGAGCCACCTCCCCACCCCCAGCACAGAGGAGGTGAGCCGCAAGGGTCCCAGCAGCACACACTCTCGCCCCAGATGAAATGAAAAGACACATTGAAGTGAGTGCAGGGGGATGGGGAAAATATAAGAACTAAGAGAGATTATGTAAAGGTACAAATTTCCAATGATGAATGTCATTATAGTGTATACCTAAAATGTACCCCAATAAAATTAATATAAAAATAATGTAATAGAAGATAGATAATCTAAAAATATTTGGAAGGAGAGGAGAATGAGGATATGAAAAAAAATGCAGCTTGGAGGGCAGGGAGGGGAAGAGGTCATAAAAAGAAGATGTGCTTTGTGCACATACTGACTCATGATGAATGTAATCATTCTGTACTGCAAATTCACAATAATAAAAATAATATTGTATGTGCATCATATGAATTGAAACACCAATGATTTAGTTAAATTCTTATCCTATAAAAATGGATTGGAAAAGGAAGAAGTAAAGTAGATTTCAGTTGCAGGTTATGTAATGATGTGGAACATTCTAAAGTGGCTATAGAAGCCTACTAGAACAATAAATGAGCTTAGCAAAATTATAGATACAGTGTCACTATAGTAATGAACAATCAGAAATTAAAATTATAACATTTTGAAATAACACCAAGAAATATGAAATACTTAGGGCTAAAGTTAATAAATGATGTGCACCACTACACATGGAACACTATACAGTATTGCTGAAGAAAGCTAGAGAAGATTTAAATAAACAGGGAAATAGACTATATCCGTGAATCAGAAGACTCAGTATTCTTTAGATGCCAACTGATTTACAGATTCCACACAATCCCATTTACAATCCACCAGGCTCTTTTGTAGAAATTAATAAGCTAATTGTAAAATTGATATGGAAATATGAGGGGCAAATAATAGTCCGAACAGCTTTTTAAAAATAATTAAGATGTATTATGTACACGTACCGACACCCCATGATAAATGTAATCATTATGTAAGAGCATCCATAAAGAAAACAAAGTTGAGTGCCAGGGATTTAGTTCTGTGGTAGACAAACTGCCTAGAAAATGCAAGGGTTTTTGTTGTTGTTGTTGTTGTTGTTGTTTTGGGGTACTGGGGATTGAACTCAGGACCTTGTGCTTGCAAGGCAGGTGTGGTGCCACTGAGCTAATCCCTGGTCCTATGCAAGGTTTGTATCCTCAGAACCACCAAAACAAAAATAAAAACAACAAAACAAAACAAAAAATGTTGGAGGACTTAGACTATTTGATTTCTAGGTTGCAATTACCAAGACATTGTGTTGCTGGTGAAAAGACAGGCACATGGAATAAAGTAAGAGTCCAGAAATAGACCTTCACATGTATGTCTAATTCATTAGAAACAAAGGTGCCAAGGCAACTCAATGTGGAAAGGATAATTTCCTTAACAAATGATGCTGAACAACTGGATAGCCAAACCTGAGAAAATGAATTTCCACCCATACCACATGCCATATAAAAAATTAAACTCAAAACAGCAAAGTTCTTGAATGTAGGAGTTACAACTACAGAAATTTTAGAAGAAAACATAGAACAAAATCTTAGTGACCTTGACTTTGGTAAATATTTATAAAATAAGACACAAAAATAAACATTAAAGACAAAAGCAGATAAATTGTACTTGATTAAATTTTGAGATGCTTTGCAAAAGATACTTCTGAAAATTAAAAAAGGCAAATGAAAGAAAATATTTTCAATGTATTTACCAAAACACATGCATCTAGACTATAGAACAAGTGTTTACAACTCAATGACGTGAACCTAAGTCATTACCAAATATACTTCATGAAAGAATATCATTTGAGAACAAATGCACATATAAAAATAATGAAAATAGCAAGATACATAGAGCTGAAAAAAATCATTAAGGGGATTCAGGTGTATTTTTAAGGAAACATATTTCTTTACTTCTATGTAATAACAATTTTTTGAGCTATATGCAACATATTAAACATGGCATGACATGGTGGGTTTTTTGACCTTTGCAAAACTTATAATCTAGTAGGAGAGAAAACAATTTGCTTATTTTGATTTTTTTGTTTTTAAAAGCCTACTATATGTTAGTCTGCTGTTCTAGGTTATATGTGTGTTCAAAGTAGATAAAGAGTGTTACTTCTGTGGGACGTGAGCTCTACCAGAAGCAGTGAACACAGTAGTCGAAGGCAGAGAATGATAGCTGCTTTTACCAAGGTATAGAACCCTTCAGAAGTACTGAGGAAGGGAGATTCATTCCCTTAACTCAACCAGGAAAGTATCAGAGCAGGAAGAAGTGAAGAAAGGCCAGGAAATAAGGCTGAAGAGAGAAGGCAGGGGCCTCCAATGGCTGGTTAAGGATTAAGGACTTTATCTGAACAACTTTAATTCTCAACACTTTCCTTAGAGGGGTTATAAAATTATTTTCCAACTGTAAAAAGTAGTCTTATTTATTTTTCTATTGACCAATCCAAAAAGATGATTATTTCATAAATAACTGTAAAAGGGAGCAATTAAAATATACCTTTGGTTTTTAACTAGGCGACATTATCCAATTTTATGAAAACATTAAACATGAAATAAAAATTTTCAAATGTGCTGCACAAAGAGTGTTTTCTTATCATTGGTATAACCCTAAAATATAAGCTCTTTTAGGGTGAGAACATGTGAGCTAATTCTCTTATGTTTGCTGTCATTCAGGCCACTTGGTAGGTGTAACTAGCTATGATATAAAATGCAGTTACCCAGTTGGTAGCTTTCAAAATTATTGAGAGGCTTTTTCCAAGGTAAAACAACATTAACAAAAAATCCCTAACATACAGCCAAAGAATAGATTTGGGAAATATGCTAGAAATAAGAGGTTTGGTTTCTCAAAGCTCTTGCTATGCAGACCCAGCTTCAAGTGAAAGGTCCACCTCTTCTATTGGGGCCACTCCGAACATCCAGGACATTTCCCCAGCCAACAACTTCCTCCACCTAGAATCCAGTCCCTAGTACGGAACACAGGTCACCTATCTCAGAACACCATTATGATGTGTTACAGTTTCTTTTCCCCACCCTTTTCTCAAAGAAAAATGAAACACAGCACCTCTCTTTCCTGTCCACTTAATTCCATTTTCCCACAGGAACCTCAGAGCACCAACTTCAGTCCTTCAAAAACTGACTCTCTACGTTAATCTCCAAAGTAAGCCCTGGAGTGGAGAGAAAGCCATGCTGGCACAGTTTGCCAGTTGAGGAACTCCCCTTCCTTTTGATCACCCTAACTCCTAGCACTACTTCTCTTCTGCACTGTTTCTGCCTCCAGCATGTCATTCTTGTTAATGAGATACCATCACCTGTGGACTTACTGAACTGCACTTTTGCTTGGAAAACCATGCACCTCATTTTCTCAATGTTAAGTTTAAGCAGACTGCTGCTAGAGTATTTAGTTGAAAGACTTTTGCCCCTTTTTTGGAAGAATCTTAGGGTTTTAAGGAAGCATCTTGACTAGGGTTGGTTAAGGACACACAACTAGGCAGGGAATTTATGTCCTCATTATTTCTGCCTTGATTTGCTTTTCTGTCAAAGATCAGCTAGGAATAGTTTCCCAGAACAAACCCTGGGATGACAGAAACCAAGGTTATATATATATATATATATATATATATATATATATATATATATATATATATATATATATGACTAAGGAGAAATGAACATATTCCAAATATGTTTCAGAAATTTGGAAACTTTGGTAGTGTGAAGTTTGGCAAATGTCACTGAAAAGTTGATATTCTCCCAGCTTCGATGTGTCTTCATTTTGACAAGTAATTAACCACCTGCACTTAGGCATATGAGTCCTGTGTTTCCCTCAAAGCTTTGACTGTTTACTTACCATCTGGCTTTGGCACAAGCCCATCTCAAATGTAGCATTCCCATGGAACCTCTCAGTGACATTCCTCCTTTTTTTTGAACAACTGAACTAAAGAAATATGTCTAGAGTAGTGTTTTCTACTGGGGGCATTGTGCTTCCCAGGGGCTATTTGCCCATGTCTGCAGACATTTTCCATTATCACAAGCAGGAGATGTTACTGGTATCTCATAAGTAGAGATCAGGGATGTTGCTAATCCTCCTACAAGGCACAGGCCAGCCCCCCTGCCAGAACAAATAAATATTCAGCTCCAAACATCAGTAAGGTTCAGGTTTAAAAATCCTGGTCTAGAGAAAAAGAGGCATTTCCTATTGCCCAATAGAGTATGTTCCAAATGGCCCGTCATGGGAGACTGATGCTTTCTGTATGCTTTTTGGATCAGCATTTTCCCACTGAGTTTAAATTACTGGGTAGGATCTAGCATTAAAATTGGCAACTTTCAAATAGCTTTAAGGTAGTGTGTTAAATTTCCAATTTGGATGAAACTCAAGAAAGCCAGGGGAGAAGTTAAGCAGCACTTTGAAATCTAGGAAGGGTGTAAGAACTGCACGCAGGTGGCTCCATTCCAGTTTGGAGCGCCAAATATCCCATAGTGAATTTTCCCATGGGGAGGGGCAAATACTCATTTTCATCAAAGGCAAGTGCTAAAACTGCAGCATAGCCTCTCCAGACCTTCAGAAGTTGCCACTTCATTGCCAGTGTAATACCACTTCGATTTTAACTGCACAGGCTGTCCTGATTCAGAGGGGTTAATGGCAGCACTGCGACCAGAACTCTTGTCTCTGCACTTGTTCGTTTTTGTGCTCTATGCCCAATCTGATTGCATTTTTCTTAAATGAGTAGCCTGTGCATCTTTGCTTGTGGTCACAGAAAAAGTCCCTGTTAATAATTTACAAAAGACAGAGCTACTCCTCTTTTTCAACCTCAAGTCTCAAAGCACGTGATTGTTTAAGTGTATCTGGTTTCTAAGTAGCTGAGTGATGAAATATGATTGGCCTGTCAGTATTGATATCTCCTCTCCCTCCTCCTCTCACTCTTCTTGCATAGCAGTTGTTTGTTATTACACAATCCTTCTTCTTATAAAAGAATTAAGAGGATTCTTTCTTTCCATCCTCAGGAAAAGGTGGGCTGTTTTGGCTTCCTACCATGGAAGAGGACCTTGAAGGAGAAAATTGGCAGACCTTCTCCATTCCCTGGGGCTTCGGCAAGGTGGCAGAGGATGAAGGAGAACATATTTGCCAGTGAGTAATGGTCTTCAAGTAAAAATATAAGGAGTCTTATCATTGTACTCTGAGATTAGCTCCTGCTATTCAGTAGGGGGATTTATTTGGACAAGGATTGAAAGCCATGTCTCAGAATTCTACAAGAGTGATGTCTTTGATAGAAGGGTGATGAGGTCATTCTGAGTTTTGTTTAGAAAGAGTATTGGAAGTGAAGCAGGAATATCCTGTAAAACAAAAGGACAAAACCAAACACTGCTTTGGTTGTTTATTTCATAAGAATAAATGTCCAGAGGCACTTTTGGGAAAAGAGAAACTGATTTTATCTGCTTGTTCTTATGTATGTTATAATAATAGGTTATAATTCACACTAAACTTTGGACTGCTCATTTTGCAAGGGAAATTGGATCATGCTCTGTTTATTTTCTTTTAAAAATGATATCTTCTCAGTGACAAATGTGTCTGTCAGTATGAAAAGTTTTGATTTTTAAACAAAAAAGTGTTAAAGCTGACTGTACAAATTGTTTTGTATTTAATTGCTTCTTTATGTTCAATTGTTTTGATAAATAAGTTTTTCTCCTTTGAGAAAAAATACAATTTTACAGAAAGTTTAGATGATTGCTGAGTGGCTTATGGTTTTTATAAATATGTAATTTTTTCTTGGGGTTGTCTAACTTTCAAGTATGAGAAATTCATCAGTAAAGCACACACTTTGGAATACTGATTGGAAAGTTTCCAGTCATTCTGCTATTTAATGTTTTCTCGTTAATCACTGGCACTGTGTATTATAAGCCGTTTATGAATTTGTTGAAAAGATTTTTTTCAGTAGATTCTATGATTACTGAGTGTTTAAACATTGCAGTGAGAACATTATGTGCAAGTCCAAGTGTAGAGGAAATGCCTCAGGCTAAGAGAAGCTCTCCAAGTTCACAAAAATCATTGCCTTTGACTTTTACTACTTGGAACTTTCAGCCGAATAGTTTTTAGAATTACTGTAATTTTCTATGACAATAATTACTTGGTGGGATTATTTGTTTAGAACAGTTTTGAGATGAGAGCAAATGAAACCTCTTTCTGCTATTCAATTCATTATAAGCATATTTAGAAATTGATACTGCTTTTCTATGGGATGAAAACACGTGAGTCTGACATTTTGGAACTAACAACTCTGAACCTCACATGCTATAGTTTGCTTTTGAAGTAATTTCATTGGCTAACTTTCTGTTTAACATATACATTTCTTTCCTGATTTCATACTTAAAGGGTGAAATAATTGAATATTTTGCTTGTGGAAAGTGACCACTTAGAACATGGGATCCTAGTATCTGTGCCTTTTTTCTTGCCCAGTTAATAGTATTTGAAGAAATAGAATCAGCTCCAAGCTCATCAAAATATATTTATGGGTTTGGGAGAAAGTACGTTAACAAAAAGGATAAGGAATATTTGAAATCAAAATATTGAAACCAAACCATTGACTCTGTATCTAGTGAAAGGTCTTATTATGTCTTATTCTATTAGAATTATTGCTAGATATGCCTCTAAAGACTGAAGTTCTTTTTTAATGCTGGATGTGCTTTAATCATTGTATGAGATGATCCAGGTTGGTATATTATTTCTTTCGTCTTTTATATGCAAAATACTGTTTTATTTTTAAGAATCAACATAAAAAGCAACCGTTATTATAATTTTGGCCCAGGCCTCCAAAGGTTGATGTTCTCAAGTATGGTTCTAAGTAAATGTGATTGAAGATTCAATGGCAGGTATAATAATCATAGAACCACAAGTGATGCTAGTCCAGTTTGCTCTATACATGGGAAAAATTTTAAAAGTTTAGCAGAAAAATGTCAGTTTTGGTGCATAATAATTTAAAATATGAGGAGTTTCTTTTCCCTTGAGAGTTTACAGGTTCAGTGAGAGACAAATAGAAACACATATAATGCAGTAGAGTAAAGTAATGATAAAGATGTGCTTAAAGCAGAGCTTCTGTCAGTGTGACATGCCATGCTGGTTGGCCATGAATGGGTGACAGGCAAGCCTGTCACTGAATAATATTTGCTGCATAATAATTATGGGGGCCAGAGACCTAGGCTAGATGCTTACAGCTATGTACAGCCTAGTCCATTTACCCACAACCATTTTCTATGTTTTTCAAGATACAAAAATGTTTGAAAAAGTGCCAGCTTCAGTGAGAGCATAGAGGAAGAATACTTTGCCTGGGTGACTGCAGTACCAGGGTAGGGCTTCATGGAACACTGGCACTAGAAATTAAAAGATAAAGAAATGGTGGGTAGGCTAAAGTGAGCCTCTCTGGGGATTAGGGAAGATATTTCAGCACAGGCACAGTGAAAAAGTGCAGTGTGAGTCGGAGCTCTAGGGTATTCAAGATTACAGGAGTACAGAGTGGGATCTAGGGCTGCTGAAATAGGACTGTGAAAAGATTTGTAGATGACCTCGTATAATAAGGATAGCTTGTATAATATAGATGACCTTGTTCTATGATAGTAGATTTTGAGCATATGTAGAGGCTGATGAGGATGAAGCAGCAGAGAGGGCAATTTGATAAGACAGAAAGGAGGCTAAAGGGATAAGACAACAGGCAGAGATGTAGGGTTTGGTCTTAACTGTTAAGTGGTAGAGAATTCTCTTGTAACTTGTGTGACATTAATGGAAAACTGCCTTCTGGAGAATTATTCCTCTGTCTGTCCATTGTTATTTCATCCCAGAAATCTTTACTGGGCACTCACTGAATGCCAGGCACTATTCTAAGTGCTGGGATCCAAAAGAAACAAAACAAAGGCCCAGTTCTTATGGAATTGATATTTTGGGGGCTAATGGAGCTAAGCTTTGAAAATTTAGAGTGTAGAGGACCTCTGAGACATCCAGGTTAATAACTAATAGATAGTAGCTGTGAAGAGCTGCAGGCTGTGCTGAAAATACAAATTGGGAGTCCCTGGAACAAACATAGAAATCGGAGCCTTACAGATGGGGTTAAATAATCTAATTTTTTTTTCACCACAGGTCTCAATGATTTGCCATCAGTTGGTCTTAATATGGGATGAGAGATGCATCTAGTTTGTGCCATCCTCTTTGGGTACTCATCTACCCTTACTCTTTTTTTAAATGACATTCTGATAATGAGCTCCCTATTCTTTGTAGAAGAGATCATCTTAAAACTAACAAATATCTCTCACATGAAAACAATTATGCTAACCTTTAAAGGGAGTAGAAAATAAATAGTAGGCCTGGTCCTTATTCTGAAAACATTTAAAGTCTGCATAGAGAGATCACCCCTGTATACTTTATGAATCTTCATGGCACTTAAGAATGACTGAAAGGAAATAAGCAGAAATTCTAGGTTAAAAAGACTTAATCTTCCAGTATATATGTACAAACAGAGTTGTAAAGCAATTGCCAAGGATACATCCAAAAGGAGTACATTCTGAAGCCAATTGCTGGTGACCTGAATTCAGTGGCTTCGAATGACATAGGCCAAGTTCTTGGGTTTGACTTTGAATAATGTAGGTGGGCACATGAGTTTGGAAGAGGTCATTTTAATGAAAAAATTTGTTCATCTGTATTGTTAGAGCTATTGTGACTCGAGTATCCATCAGTGCTGCCATGTTGAGATAGACCAAAAAGAAATTCATTAGAATCCCAGCTGTTCTGATAACCAGGAGATTTTTAAGAAGGAGTCTTTTCTTCATCCTAAGGCATCCTCCGTGTGATGGAATTGGGACAAATGGAGAATTAGAGATGGGGTGATAAACAGGTAGTTCAGGAACTATTTGGCTGGCAAACCAACCATGACAGGTGTCTCCTGCTATTTCCCTCAGCTCGTAAAGGGCTTTTTATCACTCTAAACTGAGTGACTGCTGATTCTTGGTGACATCATGGGCATCTTAAATGAATAGTCTATATATCAATTAATTTCACCTTTAAAATTACCATGTTTCTACTTGTTTACATGCAGCAAAGAATTACCTTTACTCAAATGAATGTTTAGTTTATTTCCTCTTCATCATGATAATCGAGAGTTTAGATATCTCTGTTCCTTTGAAGGATTCTGGATTACACTCGGTTTCATTGATCAGCATTATGTTGGATGTTGGAAGGAAAGGGGAGGAGGAAGTTTTATGTCCTTATTCTCAGCTCATGCTGCAAAGAAAGTCTTCAAATAAACTCCTAACAGTTCTTTATCATAAAATATTAATTTACCAATATTTATATGATAAATTACCTTTGGATGGATGATTTTAAGAGATAGTTGGGATACACCTTGAGACTTAGTCCTAACAGACTTCAGAAGATCTTTATTTTCTTTTTATTAAGAAATTAATTAGTGGGCCAGGGATTTAGCTTAGTAGTTTCACCGCCTGCTACGCAAGCGCAAAGACCCAAGTTTGATCCCTGGTACCAAAAAAAAAAAAAAAAAGAAAGAAATTAATTCGCACATAAGAATTTAAAAAACTAATGAAATGAATATAGTAGGAGGTGAAATCTGCATAACTGAGGAGAGGTATATTGAATAGTTTCTCTAGTGTGAGAAATTGAAAGTATAAATAAGGATTAAAATGATTAAAATGAATAATTGATAATTTGAAATAGGAAAAGGTCCAAAGGTATAGAGGTGGTGGAATGGGAAGGGGAAAGGGAAGAAGGGAAAGGAAAAATTATGAGAAAAGAAAAAAAATGGAAACGAAATCTATGTAAATAGGGAGGAGTGGAGGGGGTGAAGGGCACACAGGTAATGGGGGAAAAAATAAGAACCAAGTTGCATCATGTACAGGTACAAGCACCCAATGATAAATGTAAATGTATTGTATACCTAAAATGTACCAATAAAAGAATTAAAAAGAAAAAGTATAGAATAAGGATCAAGGTCGACTGTTATGTATATGATTTGATGATGAAATTCCAATTCCACATTTTGGTGAGGGCCTTTTGACAAGGGACCTGACTCAGAATTGCTGAATTAGCTAAGTATGGTGGTGCACACCTGTAATCCCAGCCTGGGAGGCTGAGGCAGGAATATTACAAGTTTGAGCCCAGCCTGGGCAATTCAGTGACTTAGCAAGATCCTGTCTCAAAATATAAAAAGGAATAGGGATATAGCTCAGGGCGAAGGCCCAGGGTTCAATTTCCCAGTATTGCATGTGAGTAATAGTGCTCCAAAGGGCTCATCAAAATGGCTGCATCAAAACACGGGTGTCATAACACTTCTAGGTGTATTCCCCAAAGACTTAAAATAGAGTCTGGAAGAAGTATATGTACACCCTTATTTGCAGTAGTATATGAAGCAGAAACAGCCCATGTGCCCATCAGTAGATGAATGGATAAGCAAAATGTGATATAGTTATCCTCCCTTATCCAAGGGGAGTATGTCCCAAGACCTCCACAGCGAATGTCTGAAACCTCAGATAGTACCAAACCCTATATATACTGATTTTTTTCTGTACATAAATACCTGTGATAAAGCTTAATTTATGAATTAGGCACAATGAAGAGAAATCAGCTAGTGACAAAATAGAACATTGTAACAATATACGGTACAGTAAGTCTTCTCCTTAGGAACGAGTTCCGTTCTGGGAGAATATTCATAAATCAGATTCATTTGTAAGTCCAACAAAGTGAATCTTCTACTGTATTTCACTTTTGTTTCAATGGTTATTGCTTTGAGCTTCTTAGCAGACCCTCCATATCACCACTGCTTTTCTTCCTGCTTCTGGACATCCTGGGCTCTGATTAAGTGTGTATGACTGACTGTACACTATCAAGTGTATAGTGAGCACACAGTCACACAACTGTGACAATGTCTGGCAGACTTGTGAACTACTTTCACGATTTGTTCACATCTACAGATGTTCATAATGCAAGGTCCTTTTATGAATTGTTTACTTCTAGAATTTTCCATTTAAATTTTTAAACCATGGTTTACTAGAGACAGCTGAAACTATGGGAAAGAGAAAACATGAATAAAGGCCTTGAGGGGGAACTTATATATACCCAATGGAATATTATTCAGTCTTTAATAAAAGGAAATTCTAGTACATCCTACAACATGAGTAAACCTTGAGGAAATTATGCTGAGTTAAATAAGCCAGTCACACACAAAAAACCCCAAATACTGAAGGATTCCACTTATGTGAAGTATCTAGAGTAGTTAATTTCGTAGAAATGGAAATTAAGATGGGAGTTGCCAGGGTTTGATGGGAGGAGGGATGCGGAATTGTTTAGAGGGTATAGCATTTCAGTTTTGCAAGATGAAAGTGTCCTGAAATTGGTAACAAAACGATGGGAATAAACTTATCAGTACTGAACTGTACACAAAATATGGCTAGGTGATACATTTCATGTTATGAATATTTTACCAGAACTTTAAATTTTTAAATGTTTTTAAAAAGTCATTATGTTAACCAACACACCCTGACTGGGTATATATATCACCTCTAAAACTTTTTTTCAAGTGTCATGCAGACCTGAGGTGTTAGTGTTGTCACGCCTTTGGTCTTCCAGTGTAGCTAAGGCAGGGAGCTTTAACAATAGACTCAGGGCATCCATGACCTTGTCAGTACTTAATGCAAATTCTTATCTGGTTAGGCATATTTTAGGGAAAAGAGCCCTTTCACTTTCTTCAGTTTCCTCAAAGAGGCATGTGATCCCGCCCCCCAAAAAGTCGTAGAAGCACTGCTTAAACAGGGCATGATGGTACATGCCTGTAATCCCAGCACTTAGGATGCTGAGGCAGAAGGATCACTATGAGTTCCAGACCAGCCTGGGCTACACAGTGAGTTCAAGGCCAGCCTGAACTAATAGGGAGACCCTGTCTCCAAAAAAAATAAATAAATAAATAAAAGAAGCACTGCTAAACACTGCTTAATAGATGGCTTCTGTTCATTCAACTTTATTAGATTAACTGTGTGCATAAAAGCCATTGTTTCAAAGTTATGAGCTAATGTATACCCAAATAAAGCAAAATATCATTAAGGCTCATTAATGCTATTGATTATTCCACCTATATTTTCAGTAGCTGGGATGATTTTATGGCCAAACACTTTAAAAAACCAAGGTGCCTCTGTGAGATGCCCAGTTTAGAGTGCATTTTATTCTGCAGTACTGCACACACTCCTGAGGAATTGTATTGGTTAGTTTCTCAGCTTTTCCCACATGCATCAAGAAGGTGTAACCAATGGTAAATAATGCTCCAATCTCCACTCATCTGTACTCTCTATTTACACTACAGTTTTCTAAGATTTTTAAGGTGGCGATTGGGGAATTTTCTTCCGTTTCAATAAAGTGGCTTTCCAGAAAGAAACAGCTGGTAAATGTTGAAATTACAGAGAGGAGATCGATTTAGACAAACCATTTTTTTCCTCCTAGTTTCAAAGCACAGACAAGCATACTGCTTTGCAAAACAAACAGAAATGGCAGGAGGTCTTTCCCCAGGCAATCCGATTATACCTGAAGGATTCTGCGATGACAGTTGACAGTGCTTTGCCCTTTCCCAGGCTACTCCTAGGTGAAGATTGTTATCCTGTATTAGCGATAATTGCTGAGGGGATTGAACACTATCCTCCCTGAGGAACTGAAGCTAATGGGTTAGAAATTCCATGTCTTTAATGTGAGAACTCAAACCCTCAAACCGAGGAATATGCAAATGCACTCTTACACCCAAAGCCAGCTCCTGTAATCATATCTTTTAGGTTTCGTGTATTTTTCTTTTTCTGTTTCTTTATTTTATTGTATCACTTTTTGTTTGAGTCTGATATCTTAGGACAACCCTGCTTTCTGACTGAGGACTAACTGTCCTAATTCTTCACTTTCCCTGGCATGTTCTCTCCCTCCTGTCTCTGACCCATTGTCTCCTTGGAGAGGCCTTCCTGACTACCTTCCCCAGCTTCTCTTTCTGCCCACTGCCTTTCTGCTGAGGTAGCTTTTGTTTTGTGCCTCAGTACTTCTAATCATCTAGCATTCTTATGCATACATTAGTTTATTTATTGTCTGTATTCCCCCAAGAATATTGTTTTACTCCATGTTTGGGTTACTCTAATATTTGCAGGAAGATTTAGCACGAGATTGAAAGGGGGAAAAAAAAGCCCTATCATTTCTTCTTACTTTCTCTACCCAAGGTGATATTGCAGAAAGCTTGCATGCATTGGATTTTGTTCATTTGGTGTCTTTCTTGAGGGTTAACTGTGTGGCAATGCCCTGGGGGACCACAGCACTGTGCCACAACTAAGCCAATCCTTTGTTTTCTTTGCCAAATACACTTGACTATTGTTTTTGGTTGGAATTGTCATCCAAAACACACACTGTTCTGAGGTCTCAGATTATCAATATATCAGAATTGGGTTCTTTCTCCTTGGATTTTCATGGAAAAGAGGTAGCAACATGATAACATATATAAATGGAGTTTTGAGAAGATCCCTACAAGGTTAATACTGTCCTAAAAATGGCTTACTTATTTATCATCTGGTACAATTAAAACATGATTTTTAAGTGCACAATTTCTTTACAGAAAATACTTACAGAGTATTATAAAAACAAGTGTAATTTTGTTTTTCCTTACGTCTTATTCTTAACCAATGAACTCATTTTATTGGAATATTATTGAACATTTTAAATTCTGACATGTCACATTACCAATAACAATCACAAAATAGAAAATATTTATGCAAATGAAACACATTAAAACTGAAATCTGGGTGAGAGGGCTAAAGGCAATCAGTACATACATCAAACCCTTCACATATTTCTCTATTCTATTTTTGTGTACACTTTTCTCCTTAAAAATCCTGTGTTGTCACTTTTAGGCTTTAACACTATACCTTTACAATTTTTAACCTGTATTACAGTTTATATGTGTCTTATAGTAAATATTTATTTAAAGGTCTATTTAAAATTGTCATCTTGATTTTTCTAGAATATTTGTCAATAGGAGTGGCTGATTTTTGTATAGAAAATTTGAACACCATTACTCAACCATTACGTGTCTTTTTGCCCCTCCATTCATTCAGGTTTAAGCTGTGCTCCCTTTGTTGGACTGTTCTGTCATAACTCCAGAAGACCTGACTGAGCTCCTTGTAGGTGTCCATAGAATTTTATTGTTGATATTAAAATATCTTAAGTCTCAAATATATGTTTAGTGCATTGTTATTAATGTGTGCTAATTGTTTTCTTTGTAACATACTAGCATTCCCAAATATATTCCAATTTCTTGGAATTACATCCCATCTTTTCTCACATTCCCACTGTCCCTGAATAAATTTTTATGCAATTGAATTGAATACAGAGGAGAGGTTTTCATTAAGAACTTTATAGACACAAAACTCACCTTTCAGCATATACTCTGCCCTGTAGTTGACAGGCATGTTTTCTTATGAGTCTTCCACGTCTTCTGGCTTTTAAAATTTCTCTTGTCTTTGATGTGCCTAAATCATGTGTATCAGCTATCCATTGTTAGGTAACAAGCCACCCCAATACCTTGTGGCTTAAAACTGTTACGATTTATGATTTTTCACAATTCTGTGGTTGGCCACAGCAGGGTGTTTCATCTGCTGCATGAGATCTTGGCTGGAGTCTGGCGTGTGTCAGGTAAAAAAGCCGAAAACCAAAACCAGACCAGGCCACAACAAGCCTTTATTGCAGGGACGATCTGTGGAGAGCTGTCTCAGAACAAAGGAGAGACAAAAGCAATATGGCCGGGACAGGAAGCACTTCTTATAGGAGCTGGGGTGGGGTTGAGTGAGGAAGTGGCTAGGGACTGGAGGAGCTTGTGACGTCATTAGTTGCTAGGAGAAGAGCAAGTATTAAGTTACTCTTTTGGCGGGAATAGGGGCATGTTGGGAAGAAGGTCGTCCTTTGGTGGGAGAAGCCATCTTGGGGTGGCTTTAGGTAGGGAGGTAGAGCAGGGCATTATGAGAAAATGGCAGCTATTCTATATAGTAGCCTTCTTAGGGTGAGGAAAATCTATCAGCGTGTAGTTGCATAAAGCTAGGAGGTCAGCTGGGGTTGGATAGTCCAAGATGGCCAGCTCATGTAGCCAGCACCTTAGCTGTACTGCGTGCTAGAGCCAGGGACTGGCTGGGCCACTCTCTTTTCTCCTGCAGCAGTCTAGCCCGAGTTGCTTTCCATGGCCGCTGGGTCCCAAGAAGGTTAAAAAAGGACAGCTGCCATGCTTCCTAAGACTGAGGCCCGAAAGCCGCGCAGCTTTACTTCTGCCACATTCTCCTGGTGCAAAGGCCGCCACCGGACAGCCCGCACGCAACTGGAGGAGGGGCCTTCACCTCTCCACGGAAGAGACTGAAGTCACGTTACCGAAGGGCATTAGGTGTGTGGGGGTTGGGAGGGACTGTTGGCAGCCAGTTTTTGCAGGTAATCAATCAAAACATGGTAGCATGAAAGGAACGCGAAATTACTTAGATAAACTTTATAATTTTGCTTCTGAGAAAATGAAACCTAGAAGAGTGGCTTGCCCAGTATACCACAGCTGGTTTCCAAGCAGCATCAGTACCACTAGGAGCTCATTAAAATGCAGACTCTGAGGCCTTGTTCAAGTTCAAGAGGAACTGAATCAGAATCTGCCTCTTCCCAACATCCTCAGGGGCTCTGAATGCACTTGAAAATGTGCTGGAAACTCCGTTGCTCTTTGCTCTTTTTACTTGCAAAAGGGAGACAGGAGCTCTACCATTCGCCAAAGGATGGGTTGCAGTCAGTCTTAAGTCAGCATGTAAAAGGCTTTGTTTTCCTTAATACCTATCGTGTTTTTAAAAATCTTCTTCTTAGCTCTTTATAAATATTATTGAATTTATCCGCACAATAGCCATGAGCAGTAATGATTACAACTTCCCTTTTCCAAAGTGGAATTGATGCTTAAAGGCAGGTCATTAAGTAACTTACCAGATCACCCATACTTGTGCTTGGAGAACTAGAATTCAAACCTAGGGCTTTCTGACTCCAAATGCCATGCTCCTAGTCACAGTATCTTATCCACTGGCAACTGCCATATGGCTGCAGTGAAGGAGTTTAAATGTTTAGAGGAAGAGACTGTTAGAGGGGAGCGGTGGCATGCGGCTGGCTTGGTGAGCTGTCACTTCTGTCCCAACGCCTCCCACTCCTAACTTGCCTGAAGTGAAGAGGCTGGCACTGGTTGGACAGATGGCACAGCTCCGTTCTGCCGTATGTGCGCTGCTCCCTGTTCCCGGGTGCCCAGCTGCCTGACACAGACTCTGCCAGTTGGGGAGTCTCCAAAGGCCATTGCTCAGAGAGTGCGGTCCAGCATTTTCTCTGCTTCCCCCCTTACGCACATCTTCCGTCTGTTTCTTGGGTCTCCACCTGGGGCAGAAAGCCTTGTTTGGGTTATGACAGGGGGCCAGTGCCAGCCCTTGAGCTGTATATGATAGGTGGCCTGTGGACAAATCTTATCTGAAAGTGGGGGAGCCAGAGGAAGGAGTAGGGAGTTCAGGGTTCCTCCTGGATTCCCTCTTCTCGGAGAGCTCAGAGCCTGCCAGAGCTGCCTTCCAACAGCTGTGCGTGGGATGGAACGGCAATTTCCTCCTTGCTGTTCCCTTTCCAGGGATGAGAGAGGAAGGAATGAGGAATGAGGAACAAGTGCAAGGCAAGGGCACTCCTCTTCCTAGATCCAGAATCTATAGAAAGAGGGCCCAAGAAGGAAAGCTTGAGAACCCTTCAAAATTGGAAGGAAAGACTGTTTATGTTTATTTTGGTCCAGTCACCACATTATGACACCACAGTAGAGGCTAACAGTTGACAGACATCTTACACTAAATGGGCAGAATTAGGCCAGCTCAGGTAACATGCTTACCCTTTCTGGATTAAACCCGATGTGATATTGCTTTCCCTTCAGTCAATGATTTGAGCTTGTAAGTCCCTATAGGCACTCTGGACATTAGACGTGATAAGCAGCTCTCATGATTGCATAAGCCAGTTCCTGTAACAAATCCCTGTAATCTGGTTCTGCTGTTCTGGTTGAACCCGGACTGATGGAAACTCTTATAATATTAGCTTGTTGTTCCCATTTACATCTAGAGAAACGGAAGCACAGAGAGATTAAATAACTTTCCCAAGATCATGCAATCGGTAAATGACAGTTGGAAATCAAACCCTTGAAGTTCAGTCCTACAGCCAGGCTTTTTACTGCTATATGATACTGCTCTTGAATAGGCGTTTGCATGTACAAATGAAAGAGGCAAGTACCAACCATTACAAGAGGGACTAATACAGGTTAAAAGTTCTCAACCTGGGCTGCACATTAGAATGTCATGGGGAGCTGTAGAAATCCCAGTGCTCAGAATTGCATCAGACTCTCTGAGGGTGGGACTTGGATATTAGTGTGTTATGAGCTCTCCACAAGATTTCAGTGCATTTAGACTAGAGCAGCATGTCTCAGACTTTGCAGGTTCTAGCAGTAGGTCTGGTAGGGGAAGAGATGCTGCTTATAAAATGCACTTCCTAAGTGATGCCCATGCTGCTGGTGGGTAGCGAGGCTCTAGAATGTTTCAGAGTTAATACTTGAAAGGAGAAAAAGGTGTCCTCGGTTGCAAAAATAGGATATGGGGTGATCCGTGTGCCATGCATAAGGGAAAGAACTGGAGACAGACCAAGCAAGTGGAGTTGCCTGCCTGATGGTGGGGGGAGGGGTGGCGTCCAGGCTGAGTGTGGGAGTTGGGGGTTCAGGGAATGCCGCTGGCAAGAGGTCTTAGAGTCTCTTGTCAGACATATAAGCTCAAAGGACCAGAAAGATTCCCACATGGTTGTTTGGACAAGATGGTTTTTATTCTTGCTTGAACAACAGATCAGAGCAGTTTCTTAACAATAGCACCTACTGACATTAGGGGCAGCTTATTCTTTTGCGGGGGTTGTCTATGCACTGGAGGATCTTGAGCAGCATCCTTGGCCTCTACCCACCCACTGGATGTTAGTACCTGCCCCCAGTTGTACCAATAAAAATAATAAAATAGGGCTGGGGAATTAGCTTAGTGGTGCCGCCACCTGCCTCGCAATCTCAAGGTCCTGAGTTTGATTCCTGGTACCAAAAAAAAAAAGTTCTTTAGGGCCAGGGATTTAGCTCAGTGGTTCCAGGGCTGGCCTCATAAGCTCAAGGTCCCGAGTTTGATCCCTGGTACCAATAAATAAATAAATAAATAAATAATAAAACAAAATAAAATATCTCCAGGGGTGTAGTTTAGTGCTGGAACACTTGCCTAGAATTCCATGAGCTCTTGGGTTCGACTCCTGCACTGAGTCTATCTCTATATCTCTATATATCTATCAAATATATATGTTCAGAATCTGTATACCCAGGATCTCTCTATATAGCCACAATCTGTCTCTCTATTCAGAATATTGGTCTATCTCATCTGTCTCCGAATGTGAGTAAATGTGCCCTGAGGGGAAAGCACCCCTAGATTAGAACCACTGGAGTTGACTGGAGCTTAACACAGGGATGTTGCACTGAATTCCAAGATGAAGTGTTTAGAGCATACACGAATACTGTTAGGAAGAAAGAATGGATGGCAAAAGCAGTTACTCTGGAGACTAGGGAGCACTAGGTCAAGGGGGAGACTAAAAGGAGACTAAGTGGGCTTTGGCTTTAGTCAGTGTAATAAACATTGCTTTATTAAAATCAGCAAAAACCTTTCTAAGCTCCAATATGAGGCAGTTAGAGACTGAACCAGGACTGTTCTGCTGTTGATGGTAACATCCCAGAGAGAAGGGTATGAGAAGATAAACTGTTGGAATGTGCAGATTCATTTTACATTGTGTTAAGACTGGAGATGTCTACTGCCTTTTAGTCTATTAGCTGCCTACCCAGGGCCTATGCACCTTCTTGTTCTAGAAACCTTTCAACCACCTAATAGGTAGAGCTCCACCTCACATAAGTTGTTTTCTTCCTGCAGCTAGGTCAATGTTTATGGTTGTGTAAGCATTCTGACTTGGTAGTCGTTTAAAAAGTCACTATTTACATTTGTACCTGAACCTATTTCTAGATTTTTTTATCCCCTCTAATCAAGCTACCTTTTCTGCTTTAGATAAATATATGAGAACTCAAAGATTCTTTTCTTTAAAGGAACCATCCCTTATTGATGCTGTTTGATGTGATTTCTTAATTTCAAGCTTCTGGCCATTGAGCTCTGAGTGATTTCCCCTGTGTAATTATGCAGACACCCTGCTTGAGCTCTTTAGGCTATTGTAGTTTCAGGTAATCCAATTAGCCATTCCATAAATCTCAGAGGCATAGTCAAGTATTTTAAAGAAGGGAATTCAAACTCAGTCAGTCAAGTTGTTTGCTTCCTCCTGCAGTGTTCCTTATCTTTTCATTTCTAGCACCACACTGCAGTGCTTGTAAAGAGGCCAAGGTGCTGTGGTCTTAATGTTTGTGTCTCTCCAAATTTATATGTTGAAACTAATGACCAATAGAATGATGTTAGGAGGTGAGATCATTGTGAGGTGATTAATTTATGAGGGAAGAACTCTCGTGAATGGGATTAGTGCCCTTATAAAGGGGTCCCAGGGAGCTGTTGTGCCCTACTCACCATTTGAGGACGCACCTGCAAGGCAGCCCATAATCCAGATGGTGGGTGCTCAACTTGATCTTGGACTTTCTGAGATTTTGGAACTGTGAAAACTAAATTTCTGTTGTTTACAAGCTTCCCAGTTTATGCTATCTTGTTATAGCAGATTGAACAGGCTAACAAATCAAGGTGACATTAGGAGTTGTTGCTAAGTTCATGTTAAGAGGCCAGCAGCAGTGGTCTGGGGTTATAGTCTGGACTTGGAATGTCCCCCACAGCCTTATGTATTGAAGGCTTGGTCCCCAGCTGGTGGTGCTATTGTGTTGGGAGCTGCTGGAAACTTGAAGAGGTGGAACCTAGTTGGAGTAAGTGGGTTATTGGGACTCTGGCCCTCCTCTTTCTCTCTGCTTCCTGGCTGCCAGGAGGCGAGCAGCTTTACTTCTCCACACTCCCTGTCATGATGTTTTCCCCTCACCACAGGGCCAGAAATAAGAGCCAGGTAGCTGGGGAGTTAGCTCAGTGGTTCCGCCACCTGCCTTGCAAGCGCAAGGTCCTGAGTTCTATCCCCGGTACCAAAAAGAAAAAGAGCCAAGTGACCATGGACTGACACTCTGAACTGTGAGCCACAGTGAATCTTTCTTCCTGTAAGTTGATTTTATCCAGTATTTTGCCACAGCAGCAGAAAACTAATACAACTGAGCTGTGAATTGTTTTTTTCTCAAACTGCACGTAAACTGATGCTTCTCAAACCTTAAGATACCAATAAATCAGCTGGAGATCTTGTTAAAATACAAATTCTGATTTATAGGTCTGGGAAAGGGCTTGCGATTCTGCATTTGTGGCAAGCTCCCAGGGGATGCCAGTGCTGCTAGTCCTGGGACAGGCCACTTTGAGTAGTAGGAATGTGTGTGGAGGTTGAGGAGTGGCTAAATTCCATATCTGCATTCCTTTGAGTATAAATTACTTAACATCCACTTCACCCTTCTTTCCTGGAAAATCTTGAGAATGGCTGATTCAGTTTTCCACTTTAAAGTCTGGTATGGAACATGGATGAATTACAAAAATATGCTGAGCAACAGAAGCCAGGCACAAAAGAGTACATATGATGTGATTGCATTTATGTGAAATTCTAGAATAGGCACAACTAATATAGAGTGGCAAAAATCTGATCAGTGGCTGGCTAGGCTTGGAGTTGGTGGTGGTGCAGTTGTGGGGTTGTCTAAACTTGGTAGGTGTGATAATGACCTTTATCTTTCAGACATAATTCTGATATACTTAGAAATAAATGATGTGATTTTGGGGACCAGCTTCAGAATAATCGGCTGGGGGGTCAGGGATGGATCAGTGGGGGTACATACTGTAGCTAAAACAGGAGTGACTATGTGTTACTAATTGTTGGGGCTGGGTGTTGACTATGAGGCCCCTATTGTATATCACCCCCCATATGTGTGTGTGTGTGTGTGCGTGTGCGTGTATTTCCAGAACATAAACATAAAACAAAGCAAAACTGGATTTCACTTGAATGTTTCTTTTGATAAAAGCTTTTCATGAATTCAGGCGATATTATTACCAAAGACTTCTTTCATTTTTTTATTCACTATACATTCATTTTTCGTAATGTGAATATAGCAAAGAGCAAGGTACCCCCCAAACCCCTACAGTCCTGGCACTTGCATTGTGGTGCAGAAGACAGGCAGTTACTAATTAATGCAATAAATAAGTAAATACGTTGTATATTAGACATAAGTGCCATGGGAAAACTAGAACAGTGGAAGGGGATTGGAGGTGAGTAAGGCAGGTGAGGTTCATTGAGGAGTTGAGTGATACTGGCTTCAAGTCCTTAAGGTAGTTAAGGATTTAGTCCATATAGGTAACTGGGACATAGCATTTAGGCAAAGAAGGACCAGTGTGAAAGCCTGAGGCAGGAGTAGTCTAAAGGTCAAACAGAAGGTCCTTGTGACTGAGGTCAGGGCACGAACAGGTCTAGATCAGTCACTAAATGACTCTGGCTTTTCTTCTGGCTGGAGGGTTTTGAGCAACATTGTGCAACCTGACTGCTCTGTTGAGAATACACTCGGGAGTGAGGGCCGAGGGAAGGGGAACATGGAGACAGGTTACTTACTGCACTCACTTCCTCTGTCCCTGGTATCCTCTCGCATGTGTTGCATGTAGATTGCTCTATATCCTCTTATTCACAGCCTGAGGACATGTTCTTTTCCAGGCTCTTCCATCCTCTCAATATCCTCTACTTTGAAACACACTCTAGAGCCCTGCCACCCAAATGTGGTCCCCAGACAAGTAGCGTCAGCATCATCTGGAAGGATGTGAGACCCTAAGAAATGATAGGTAAGGGAGATGATGGATATGCTAATTAGCTTGGTTTAATTAATATTGTGTATATATATCTCAAAACATCATGTTGTATCCACTAAATGTACACAGATTATGATTTGTCAATTAAAATGTTGGATTCTGAACTATTCTTAATGTAGAGTCTGCAGAATGTCCTAGATGTGGGCTGTGAGAATAAGGAGGAGTGAGTGTGTCCTTAAGAATTGGAGACTGCATGAATGGAAAGATGGGGCTGCCTGACTTCAGAAGCCTGCTTAGGGTATCCAAGCAAGGGCTTAAAGACTGTTTTACAAACACTCCATTCTGCCATGAACATAACATCCACCTTCCTTACAGCTGGACATTGTATTTGTGTAATAGCTTCCTAAAAACTGCAAAAATGTCTTTCCCATCGAAGCAAATTTGAAAAGATACTGAGGAATACAGAATATCAAGACTGTAAATCTGCAGGGCCTTTTGTGTGATGTGAGCAAGCAATATGCTCTCCATTCTTTGTGGCAGCCTAATATTTCATGCCTAAAATGTACCTGGGTGATTAAGAATGTATTTTCTTCCTTTCAGGATGTGGCTGTAGCAAGAAGAATGTTGCAGAATAATGTGTTATTACAGAAGAAACTGGCTGAAGAGTTTATTGTAGACTAATACCTGGCATCAGTCCTAATCTTATTTTCATTTGCTGCGACTCAGGAATGATGTTGACTTGCTTTGTAGCTGACACTTTGTACCACTAGCTTCCCCTTTTATTTATTTGTTTTCATTTCTTTTATCACCTCATTGGCATCTTTTTCTTCCTTCATAGGAGACAAAAATTAAGATTTAAATGATAGGTAATATACTATGATAATGATTACTTATTCATGGTCACTGAATTACTCTATGATGATTTCATTTTTATAAGAGGCTTTGAATAGCAGCACACATTCTGCTAATTTGACTATTGCATGAAAGAATTTTTATGGCTAGCTACTGAGTCATTTTGTGCCAATATCAGAAAGCACATTTCCAACTGGACAGTATTTCTTCCTTCTGCCAATTTTCTAGTCACCATCAGTATAGCATTATAGTACCCTCATTTTCTGCTATTAACACAATCCACAATAGTACAAAAGTATCAGATATTAATAAATTATCCAAATGCATGGTCTTTGAAAAAATACATTAATGATTCAGAGGTCCATGCTTCTGAATAATTTTCCATAGTTCAGTTTCTTTAAAGCCTGTCAGAAACTGATTTATTTTTTTCTTTCTTTTACTTTTTCATCCAACTGTAAACAATTCTATATGGAAGGTATAATAATTTGACAGATATTCAATTACTGTTTTATTCACCTTCCGCTGCTATTAATAAAATACTACGAAAGACTGAGGTGCTTACAAAACAGATGTTTATTTCTCATAGTCCAGAGGCTAGAAGTCCTAAATGAAGGTACCAGCGGATTTGATTTTTGCTGAGGGTCTTCTTTCTGGAGTGCAGACAGCTGCCTTCTCACATCTCCGGGGGTCTGTCCTCTTCTAATGACTAATGGCTCTACCCTCCTGACCTCATCTAAACCTAATTACTTCCTGAAGTTCACATTCCCTGTTAGGACTTGAACTCCTGAATTTGCTGGGTGGGGATGCGGGAGGAGTTGCCTTTCAGTCTGAAATAATTGTCTTTCAGTGAGATTTGTTATATAAATCTCTCTTGAGGGATCTCCTTTGTAGCTGTTTACAGGTGGCAAGGGAATGTCCCTTAGGACTGAATTGGAATGAAAATGTCAGGGGTTTCTAGAATACCCAGAAGAAAAACGAGGGGCTGAAATAAAGGGCTAGGGTGAGCCTGGAGAGACCTGTTGGGACTTCCTACAGTCATCCAGGGAAGTGTCTGTAGAGGCTCAGACCCCTGCGCTGGCTGTGGGTTTTAGGAGGCAGGTAGATTCTGGGTGAATTTTCAGTAGAGGGCTCACGGGATTTGCTGACGGATAAATATATGATGTGAGTCAAGGATGACTCAAAGATTTTGGCCCTGAGTAGCTGGAAGGACATAGTCGATAGGCAGAGTGTTCTTAGAGGCCTACCATAGGAAACTGAGGAAGGTAGATTTGGTAGAACAAAGTGTCATTAAGCAGCAGACAGCTGCCATTCATTTGTTTACAGTCTCTGTGATTACCACTGTTATCTACCACTGGATATTTTTCAGATTTTTCTACTAAATGAAAAATTCTGAGAAAGAGAAATGATATATGTTTATGTGTCGGCTTTGAGCCCAGACTTCAACCCCCAAATGGAATATATTGCCCTGGTTCTCCAAATGATAATATTTTTTATTTTAATATTTATACTCATATACTTTCATTGGAGAGCAAATTGAATCAAACTTTGGTTTAAGAGCAAATGAGGGGCTGAAGATTTAGTTCAGTGGTTTTGTCGCCTGCTGTGCAAGTGCAAGGACCTGAGTTCGATCCCCGGTTCTAAAAAAAAAAAAAAAAAAAAAAAAAAGAGCAAATGAAAGCAATGCACATTTATATACAATCTAAATTCTGTCAGGCAGATTATCAAAATATTCGGTGAAGCTGTTGAATAGTGAGGCTGATTAATACACTACAAGGAAAGCCATTAGTGGTTCTTTATAGCCGTACTTCCTCTTCTCCAGTTTAAACTCAAACCACACTTCTAATTCATTCAAATTCCATCTTTTAAATTCCATGCTGTTTTATGTGAAGTCAAGACGTTTTTAAATTACAAATTTAAAAATCATTAAAGTATGTTAGAAGCCTAGTAAGTGAATCATAGTTGGAAATTTAGATTCTATGTTTTTCAGCCAAAATTCCCCAGAATTTTTTCTTTGTAGCCTGTTAGCTAGGAAAGGGTCCTTTTTTTGTTTTTGTTTTTGTTTTGGTTATTGGCTGTTATTTTAAATCTTGTGCTAGTTGAGTTGTAACAGGCTCTGTTTTGTGTCTAATTTTGAGAATATGATGTGACATGTCAGGATATTGTGGG
The DNA here is from genome assembly GCF_053883595.1 of Heterocephalus glaber. NCBI lineage: Eukaryota > Metazoa > Chordata > Mammalia > Rodentia > Bathyergidae > Heterocephalus > Heterocephalus glaber. The sequence continues at coordinate 18,857,645 of NW_028258369.1, read as the reverse complement.
ACCATTGTTAAAGTGGCTAGATTTATGCCCTGTCTTTTACTTTCAAATGGGCAGATGCAAGTGGCTATCATTTGGTGTGAAGCGCTTGTACTTTTATGCAGTGTCCATATCAAGTGCAACCAGACCTTCCTCAGGAAAGGCGGGCCTCATAGAGTGTTGCCTCACCTACTGGAAAGAACTTGCCACTAAGCTTCAGGCTATGGAGGGTTAGCCTCTTTTCCATCAAGCCCTTTTCATCCTTGATCCTATTGGCTGAAGGGCTGAAGATACTGTTAAAATGTTGACAGTAAGGGAGGTAGAAGTTTGATTTAGGCTTTAAATTTGTCATTCCATTTTGTCCTACCGGCATGGAGTCCAGTGGGCTTTGTGCAATTAACTGAAACAGAGACCAAGTTTCCCATCTTGCTCTTTGCTTTCATCTTTCTCAGGAAGCTAGCTGGCATCAACTCTGCATTGGCCTTGCCCTCCAAGACCCATGGGAAGTCAATACCCATCAGTTTCCTTTTAGGAATATCAACAGTGGCCATCCTAGGCCAGAGTCACTATTGATCCTTAGATTGCTGTTTTCACTTTGATGTCAGGAATCTGAAGTCTTTTTTTTTTTTTTTTTTTTTGGGTACGGGGGATCGAACCCGGGACCTAGCGCTTGAAAGGCAAGTGCCCGAACCAATGAGCTAAACCCCTGGCCCTGAGAAATCTGAAGTCTTGACCTTGCACCTATAGCCCTTGAGCTTTCATAAGATGCTTATTTGTAATGTTACACTGGTATTAATCGACATGGAAGAAATATGTCTATTTTTGGTAATTATGGAAATAAGTCCGTGCTCAAATAGCAAGACTGTTTGTTTGTGTTTTCCTAATACTTTTTGTGACAGATACAGTTAGTTGTATCCATAATAGCATTTCTTCTTCTTCCTTGCCACTAGGGATTCAATTTTATTTATTTGGTAATGTGTACAACTCCCATGGGATGGGTCCAAAACCAGTGTTCTAAACTGATGATTTAAATCAATGCATTGCAATTCCATTTCCCTTAGACAAATACTCCCTTTTCTAGCCCCTCTTGCAAATTAGGTGGCCATGTGACTTTAGGTCAATGAGTCATAAAGGAAAGACTGTTGGGGGACTTGCAGGAAATATTTTATTGCCTAACAAAAGAGTTTAGAAGGACACTCCTCTCCACTACACTTTCCTTCTTATCTTGTCTGTCACTGTAAGATGTGATGCCTGGATCTGCAGCAGCTGTCTTGCAACCATAAAGTTACAAACCTAAGGCAAAATGCTGAGGATAGCAAAGTGGAAAGATAAAAATGAGCCTAGGACCTTGGAGACATTGACGGTCTAAGAAGACATTGAACCAGGAATTCCTCTTTTTTCTACTATTATGAGATAACAATATATTGTACAGTTATTGTTCAAGTCATTGTTAATTCTGTTTTTCCGCAAGAAACCTCGTGTAGACACAAGGGTACCCCACCTTAAGGAGCCCTGAATTAGCCCAGATTTGGGCTCTAGTCTCAGAACATTTATATTTGAATGCCCACCTTCATCAGATACTATGATGCTTATTGGAATTATTAAGAATGATAATGTGTGCTCCTAACAGCAAAAGATCTTATAAGAAAATGGAAGAAATCGGCTTTAACCAGGTAATTTTCATATAATGATACAATTATAATAATGGAGGTAGAGATGAAAAATTCTAGGAGCAAAAACTGAGGTCATGAACCCCAGTGAGACACAGAGAAAGCTTCTGAATAGAAGCTTTATTGTGGTATAATTTTTTTAAAAAGCAGTTTTATTGAGGCATAATTTATAAACCATAAAATTCACCAGTTTGTAATGGAAATTTTATGGACGGTTGTATATCTGACACAAAAATCAAGATATGGAATATTTATATTACTCCATAAAGTCAATCTTCCCCCAGTATTCTCCGAGGAAAATACTGACTTGCATACTGTTCATATAGTCTTGCTTTTCCTAGGATGAGAAATCATGGTCTTTATTTCCCCTTCATTTCTAAGTTTTGTTTGCTGGATGTAGAATTATTGGCCAGAAGCCCGCCCTCCCGGCCCCCATGCTTTCAAAATATTATCTCATGGCTTCCTGGCCTCTTTTGTCTCTGATAAGAAGTCAGATTTATTGCATTGTGTTTTCTACTGTGTAGAATGAGTTCTTTTTCTGCTTTTATTGGTTTAACTATGGTGTTTCTAGGTGCAGATCTCTTTGTGTATATTACTTAGGGTTTACTGAGCTTCTTGAGTTTGTAGGTTAATGTGTATTATCAAATTTGGGAAGGTTCCAACAATCATTTCTCCAAATATTTTCTCTATCTCTTTTTTCTTCTCTGGCACTCCTAGTATGGATAGGTTGGTACACTTGATAATGTTCTGCAGGTCTCCAAGACTCTGGAATTTTTCTTTAGTTTTCTCTGTATTGTTCAGATTGGGTAATTCAGCGATCTATTTCAAGTTTAGTGATTCTTCTGCCATTTCAATTCTGCTGCCAAGCACATGTAAGGAATTTATCATTTCAGTTATTGTACCTTTCAACTCCAGAATTTCCATTTGGTCATTTTTATCATTTTAATGTAGCTTCTATTTTTGAGTCATTGTTGTTACGTTTTTCTCAACATATGGTTTCCCTTAATTCTTCAAACACATTTAATAACTACTTGGAAGTCTTTATGTGCTGAATCCAGGAACTAGATCTATTTGGAGTATTATTATTATTATTACTACTACTACTACTACTACTACTACTACTACTGGAGATTGAACCCAGGCCCTTTGCACTGAGCTACATCCCCAGCTCATTATTTATATTTTATTTTGGGACAGGGTTTCCCTAAATGGCTAAGTTGCTCAGGCTGGGCTAGAATTTGTGATCTTCGTGCCTCAGCTTCCCAGAGTGCTGGGATTACAGGTATGCACCACCAACCCTGGCTTCAGAGATCATTATTTATTTTTAACTATGAATATGGGTTACACTTTCCTACCTCTCTCCCTCTCCCTCTCCCTTTCTCCCTCCCTCCCTCTCTCTTTGCTGTTGAAAACTGGATTGAAAGATGGATGTTTTTAATAAATGACTTAGCTCAGGCTGCTGTCCATGCCTGATAAACAACAGTAATTTATCTGTCACAGTTCTTAAGGCTGAAGTCCAAGATGAGATCGCTACCATAGGTAGGTTCTGGTGAAAGTCGTCCTCTGGGTTGTAGACTGCCACCTTCTTTCATCCTTACATGAGGAGAATAAGAGAGATACCTTTGGGTCTATTTTATAGAGGCAGTAATTCCATTTATGAAGACTCCACCTCCATGAGCTACCTACTCCCAAGCCCCTTCTTAATACCGTCTTATTGGGGGTTAAAATTTCAATATATGAATTTTGCTGTGGCTTCTGGATTGTTTCCCTTTATGGTTGTTGTTTTTCTGATTTTTCTGTTTTGGTTTTGTTTAGGAACATGGTTTGCCTTGATCTGTGGACTCTTTTACTCTTCCCGCAGTCCCCAGGTTTTTGGCTGTGATTTCTGTGCTGTCTTGTCATTTTATTTTCTTCTTATTTTTAGTGTTAACTTGGCTTCCTATGGGTTACCCTTTTGTCTCTATAGTTTAGTTGTCAGCCAGTGTTTGGACAGAAGCTGTGCTTCACAACTCATGCCTGTAAGAGTTCTACTTTCTGCTGATGGTTGTAAGTGTAAAAGCACCTTCAGAGTTAAGAAAACGTTCAATCTTCTTTAATTTTTTGCTGGACCTCCTTGTATTTTCCTTGCATGTGCAAGCAACCTTGCAGTTAACTGTGGATGGGTGGAGAGCTTGGCCCCACTCAGGTCTGCCCTGTGCCTGTACATAGCCTCTTAATTAGCCAAGATGTGTGTAGTCATTTTAGCCTCCTGGAATCTCTAATAGCCAGGGTCTGCCTGTTAATTTTCTGTTTTTTCAGTTGCTCTGGAAATCACTTCCAGTGAGAACACAGAGGTATGGAAACTCCCCTTTTGTTTCCTATTGAATTTGCTGTTTTTACTGGCAATCATAGGTTTTTCACCCTGTCCTCCAAATCAAGATAGCGCCATCTAGTGGCAAATCTTCTGTTTTACACTCCCAGCTCCACCTGACAATATAAAGTGGCACTCCTTTGCTGATTGGTCTGGGTAGGTGGATGGGGTGTGTGTGAGGCAGTGATGCCAAAGATGCCAGTATTTTACCCACAGTTTGCTAGTTTTTCATGAATGAATACATCTCAAATTGTTATGTTTCTTTTTTTCTTTGGTTGTTTGAGTCAAGGTTTCACTAGTAGTCCAGACTGGCATTAAACTTGCTGTGTAGCCCAGGCTGGCCTCAAACTCGAGATCTTCCTGTCCCAGCCTCCCAAGTGCTGGAATTTCAGGCATGTACCACTACACCTGGCTGCCTTTGGTTTATTTTGAGAGGCTTAAAATGGTTGTCATCAACTTTGTTCAGTTATATAGTCATGTTTTGGAAAAAGATTTCCCAGTTGTTTTACTTTGCTGTTACTGAAAGTTTTTCCTTTATAGTGATTGATTGTTTTGAGTGTTAAATTTTGTGTTACTAGACTAAACCTTACTTGGTCATCATGTATTTTATATAATGTTATATTTGATTTGCTAAGATTTCATTAAGGATTTTCCTATATGTGTTCATAAATGATATTGTTTTTTAGTGTTCTTTCTTGTAATATCTTTGTCTTATTTTGGTGTCAGAGTAATGCTAGCATCATAAAATGAATTGGACATATTCTTCCATCTTCTATCTTCTGGAAAAGTTTGTGTATAATTATCCTTATTTCTTTTTGCCAAGCTTTCCTGGAGGGGGATTATCTACTCTGTTTGTGCCATTACAGCATATTTTTGGCTTTTTGTTCTTAGTCCAGTCTAGAAGTCAGCAAATGTTTTCTGTAAAAGGATGCATAATCAATCATTTAGAGTTTACAGTTTCTATGGCAAGTAGTCAACTCCTTTGTTGTAGTACAAAAACAGCCATGGACAGTACAGGAACAAATAAGCATGGCTGTGTTCCAATAAAACTTTTTATGAAAACAACTGGAAGCACTTATTTGGCCCAGTGCCTATAGTTTGGGACCTGGGGTGTAGACAATAACCTCTATTTTTGCTCCTCCAGTACTAACACTGAATTTCTTTGTCTCCGTACATGTGCTTGGTAATTAATTAGGAAAGGCGAGAGGGCATTCTGCTCAGGGAAGGTAGCTGGAAGAAAGATGTTAGGATGATCATTTGGGCTGGTTTTGAACTCCCTACAGTGAAGAAAACAATATAGAGGTCAAGGTGAACAGAATCATCCAAGAAGGACTTTAGGAAACTTTGGGTACAATTAGAGTTGCATCCTTTTGGTGGGGCCTGATAGGAGCTAGCAACAGAGAAGCTTCTTTTGGAGACAAAGTGAATAGTGGATGGAGGCTGGGTTAGCAAGAGAAAACAAAGAGAGAATAAGGGAGACATCTGGGATGGACTGCAGCTGGCTGACAGTTTTTATGGACACATGGGACATGTCCTTTTGAGCACTGAGAGAGATTGTGGTGGCAGTAATAGGAGAGAAAGCAGGGACTTTAGTCCAGTTGCTTTGCGAGTGAGTGCTGTCGCGCCAGAAGATACTTAGCCAACCGGGGCGGGGGGGCAGATTACTCAAGTGAACCAAAGTGGTGTCATAACCAGCTTTGGGCAGACAATGGAAATAGGCAGGCACGACCTATCCATCACCTTCCAGGAGACTCTGATGATAGAAAGGAGGTGTTAGCCAGCCTCTATTTGTAGTTAAACTGACTGACTGGTTATCAGGAAGAGATTAGGGGCCAAAGAGAGAAGAAAGCTTCCACAGGCTACTTCAACTGCAGGCACTGACTCCTCCTACTCAGAAGCCACCCAAGAAGAGCAAGAACATGCCCTTTGGTCCTTTCAACTGCACTTGGCTTGGCAGCTAGAACAGAAGTGAAGTTCTGGAAGGTGCCCCCGGCCTCTTTGCTTATTGTTTTGCCTTGGAGTTTGAAGGTTTTAGTGTAACCGGGCTAGTTTCATGTCTTTATATGTAGCTCAGCCTTGAAACATTACCCTTGGAAACAAATTCATGCTTCACACAGGTTAAATTTTATTCTCCTTTTAGAGATCAAAATAGAGATCACTTATTACAAATATATTTTCCTCTCTGTCTTCTCTCTAAATGATGATACAATGAACAGACAGTTTTAGCTTACTACTGCTTTCATAAGTTAGACAGCAAATGGCTTGTTGGTATAGTAGTGCATAAAAGAAACATAAAGGCTCAAATTCCTCCGAGGACAAAAATGCCACTTCACATATGAGTCAAACCTGAAAAGGCAGGAACTTAACCTGTGGAGGAAAAAATCCTAACGAAACAGATTTGGAACTGTGCCTGTGGATCCCCCTCGTCTGACTTTGTCAGATACCTTTTAAAAGCCCCACCAATACTTGCAGTTTTAAAGAATATGTAGGATCGCTCATTGGATATGAGAATAGATTGCTTATTTTCTGATATTTATAAGAGAATAAGTGAGATTGCAAGACAAGACCTTTCTTCTAGACAACAGAAAAATGGTGAAGGGAAATTATGAATCACCAGTGGCATGGGTTGTGTATTGTGTTTTATTACTTCATTTTCTTTCATTTAATTGAAAAGTTGTTATCCCCATTTTAGAGATTAAAAAATTAAAGAAACTTTAAAGGGAATCTACAGCTTTTAAGTGGCCTGGTTTAGAGCTAAACCCATGTCTGCATCCAAAGCCAGTCTTTCTTGGAACTCTAGATTGGCTAGCCTGCATTCACACTGTCTGAGCACAATACATGGAGGAGGGCTGGTCTGTACTGAGGATAGCCATGCTGGCTATGCATTGAATCACCCGGGCGCTTTCCAGTTACCAATGGGGCAGGACCAAGGGAGCAGTGTCTAAATGTTAAGTTCTGTCCACACAGCATCATGGTCATTGTCATGGACATTGAGGGTTGTGCTCTCAGCCTCCTCACTGAGTCCATGATGGCTGGCTGCCCTTGCTCCTCTGTGGAAATATAAACTATTGGTCTCTACCTCCAGAACTATTCTAAATACCTGCTTCTTGAAGGAAAACTAGTTGACATTGGAAGCATTGTTCCATTTCCTTTTTAGAATTAAAAACTTATATACCATTTTCTTCTTGGCAAATCACAATACCCACAGATAAAATCTGATTTTTTTTTTTTTTTTTTGGTACCGGGGATCGAACTCGGGTCCTTGCGCTTGCGCAGCAGGTGGCAAAACCACTGAGCTAAATCCCTGGCCCCTGATAAAATCTGATTTTGTTTTAGCATTTTCTGTAGAATGAAGATTGATAATCCTCCTGAAGCTGGACTAGGGTCGTAGCTCAGTAGTATCGCACTTGCCTAGGGTGGATGAGAGGAAACAGACGTGAAAGAAAGAAAATGATAGTTTTAGATTTGTCAAATGTAGTCATTTTAATAACATTGTCAATGATAGTTGACACTATGTTCTAGAATTCTAGTTGAGGTAAAATTCTGTGACTTGAAGAACATGCATGATCTAAAGCTACAATTCTCTATAGTCCACACATATCTCTTGGATGAATTAATTACAGATGTATAGAAGATTGACAGATGCAGAAAGTGAATTTGTCCTTCTTGTTTAAAGGATGAGTACATCTTGCATGCAGAACTCATGGCGTGTTGCCTCTGATTAGTGCTTACACAGTGTCTTTCAATTATGATGTCACCTGAGTACTAACTTGATAGGAATGACTTTTTTTGGAGTCCTCTGAGCTCCAGTAATGGAATCCTTCCTAACCAGATGTTGAAAACTCAAATGCCTGCGGAAGCCAAGCAGGCAGCCTGGCACAGGGTCTGGGGCAGATGAAAAGGAGCACGGAACTATGGAGAGTTTGGGCATGTAAGTCTTTTCAGAAAGCATTGAAATACACATTGAAAAGAAAAAACATTGTTCAGGCCAAAGGAAAGGCATTTGAGGACCACGAAGGCCAGTTCATATGCTGTTGCAAGCTTGCATTTTTAGCTTTAAAGCTATACTCCCTTGAATTATTTGATAATCTTTTATAGCTTTCCACATGCTATTTTGTTGCTGGGCTGTCTTCCCCCCTTGAGATAGAAAACAAAACTTGAAACAAACAAACAACTCTGTGTTCTTGAAACCTGTAGTGGCTATGGCTATACATATGAGAAAAGAAAATATTTCTATGGCTATTACTATTCTCTGTGTACTGTGCCTGGTGGGAGAAAAAGAAACTTTTTCTCATGTATATGTTAAATAACATGGTATAGACACAACATATGCTGCCTTTGTCACTTTCACACTTTCCCACCGTTTTTGCATGGTGTTCAGAAATTTAAATTAATTTAACTTCTTGATACTGATATCTGCCAAAGTTTCTAAGGATAAATCTCAATAGGATATATATTTTTTAGGGATAAGAGAGAAAAAAGAACTTTCTAGTAATACAAAACAAAGAACTTTCTGGATGTGCTTGTCTTTACTGTGGCTTTTAAATTTCCTATTCCTTGACACAATATGCTGACCTTACAAATGTTATTGGATGTTGACCTTGTAAATATAAATAAGAATTGTCAATAAGTGAAATTATATTTCCGAACACAGGACAGGTTCTCCTCCATGCTGCATGTGAGGTTGCACCATGAGCTTTTAGTATCAGAAAGTTTAAAACAATTTTTGAGATCCATTTTCAGTTAGAGCGGTTAACCAAATTTTCTAATAATAAGGACTGCATAGCACATGCTGCAAAAATAGAAACACAGCAAAATAGTCTCGTCCCTTAGTCAAAGTGGTAGAAAAGCTGCCCTGCATTTTTTGTGGCAGAAAAGAAGATCAGCCTGACTATTTCAGTCTAAGCTAGGTCCTGGGGCCAGCTGATGCTCAAGGAAGTCCCTGCCTCCCTGTGAGGAAGCATATGTCACAGAACTGTGCTGTCAAATCTGGCAGTCACTAGCCACATGTGACTGATTGAATTAAAATTAAATTAGCATTTAAAATTCAGTTCTTACATCACACTGGCCACACTACAAATGCTCAATGGTGACATGCAGCTAATGGCTCCTGTATTGGCTAGGAAGTACAGGTATAGGACATGTTTTGTCTTCACAGGAAGTTCCTTTGGATGATACTGGTAGAGATCATGAACTCCTCACTGCCATCAAACGCATTTGGTTTGAAACTCAGCCACATCACTCACCAGTTGTGTGAGCTCAAAGAAACTCCTTAAGATCACCTTGCCTCAGTTTCCCCACCTGTAAAAAGGAGATGATGTTTATAAGAGAGCTACTCTGAGGACTAAATAAGTTACTTCATACAAAATACTTTTAAAAGTGCCTGGTCCATAGGAAGTGTATAGTAGGTACAGTAGAGTCGTTCCTTAATAGGGGATCAACAGAACTTTCTGAACACTCAGAAGAAGGAACAAACTAACTTTGGCCCAGTGAGGCTCAGCAAGCTTCAAGGGGATGGAGACATTGACTTTGGATGTTGAGTAGTGAATTTTAACAAGTGAAGAAGGGATGTGGATGTTGAGGAAGGGTATTCTAGGCCAGCGGAACAGTCTACACCAAAGCATAAAGGTGCGAGATAGTGTGGGTGATCTGGGTAATGCCGCATCTCCTCATTTGTCTGTGGAAAGGGAAGTGGCACAAGGGGAGGCTAGAAAGGCAGGTAAAAGATTATGGTAGGCCTTGCATGCCAAGCTAAAGGAGGCTAAATTTTATTTTATACAAAAATAAGGAGCCAGTGAAGGTTTCTGACATGAGACACGACTGTATCTAAATTTTGGAAAGATAACTATGGTAATATTGTGGAAGACAGATTAAAGTGGGGGCTCAGCAATCAGAAAGGAAAAAAAGGGGATGATAAAATCCCCAGTGGAGTCTGAGATCTTGAACTAAGGCTGAGAGAGGGTGGAGGTAGAGGAGAGGGGAGTGTTGGTCTTCAAGGTGAATTTTTTGTGAGGAGGTGGTCCGAGAGGATTTGAAGACAATTTCTTGGGATTCTGCCTTAGATGGAGACTTCAGGAGAGGAGCTCAGTATCTCATCTCCATGAAGGTTTCCTGGACCTCTTCACAAAGTGCTGACTGCTCCTTGCTTTGCGCCTTACATTCTAGCTCTAGACAGTAGCAGGCAACAGTCAACAGCCCTGTGCTATGCTGATTCTCCCTGAGATAGGCTGTGTGTTCCTGGAGGAAGGCCCAGGCAGTGTCTGCACCATGAAGAGAGGACTAGACCATGTCCACACAGCCACGTGTCCTCTTTTGGATCCTCCCACACCCTACTTCTTGCCAACAGAGCTCTCCTCCCTCCAAAATGCCAGATGCCTATATTTCCTGTTTCCTTTGCAAGGAAGGTATGGCATGTGAGTCCATCTTGGCTAATGTGAACTGCAGAACTGTTAGGGCTGGAGCTGAGGGAAACCTTTCCTCCCTGACAGAAGGACAGAGCAGAATGGAAAGCTTCCCATCCCTTTGTACTTTAAGATACTGTTCTGTGTACATGTAAATTAAAGCTGTGGCTGCCATACTGTCACAAATGGAGCAAAGGTGGACAGATCATAGAAGTTGCCTCTGAGCCCTGATATTGCTAAGGCTCTGGTTTAAATATGGAACCACCTTTCTCACCATACCTTTCTCCCTTACTCTTGACATCCACTTTAGATAGGTGTTCTCTTTATTTTAGTTGAAATCACCCCAATGTAAAAAGGACAGTGTGTATTCAGTACTTCCATTACAGCAAACATGTACTTGTGTCTTATAATATGTTTAAGATCAGTTGTAAAAATGAGGTTGTTAATAGGGAGTTGTGTGTATCATGGGGGTAACCAGTTTAGTTTTGACTGGTTTTATTTATTGCTGCAATACTGAAAGGGACACAACTGGAATAAATGCATGTTTGAATCTCAGGAGAGAAAAAGTGACCGAAGTTACAGGTCTGTAGGTCTTAGTCACATATGCGTGCAACCTGATGCTGTGGGGGGATAAAGCCATCCAAATGGAGTGTGGGGCAGATAATTTTAAAAGGGGTTGATCACAGATCCTGTTTGTTCTTTGTTGGGGTTGGGGGCAGAAAGTAGTGAGAAAGAATGAAGATAGTGAAGGTTATGACAGGAATCAGGGTAAAACAGATGGAAGCCAAGGGAGCAAGACATTTCTAGAATGAAATGGCACTGCCAGGTATCTGACAGGGTTCCTCCCTGGCCCACATAGTGATGATGGATGTCTGTCCTATGAATTCTCTTCCAGTGACCTTTCCTTTTTATCTCTGTCTTCCATTCCTTTCTAACAAAGTCAGTTTGATAGAAAATAACTGTTCTGCTACTTGCTGGGGACTTGCCATTATTCATCATCTTCTAGACTATCTTCAAGTTTTCTCAGTGTCAGTATTGTTGACATTTTAAATTGTCCTGTGAAGAACAAGGGGCTTAGCAGCATCCATGAACTATACCCATAAGATTTTAGTAGTACACTGCCCCTCGCAAGTGTGACAACCAAAAATATCTACAGGCATTGGCTAATATTCTCCAGGAGGCAAACTTGCTCTCAGTTGAGACCCACATTTCTAGGCAAAGATTTTGGCTATATGCCAAAATCTGAAGGACAAATACCAGCCAATACACAAATATCTATTATGAATCACGGGTGAGCCCTTTAGAATCCCACAAATAGCCTTACCGACTGGATGGTGGAGAGGACAGGGCCTGTGGGGAGTGGGAAGCTTTACACAAGGGATCATGGGTGCTGTGCAGGAAGGATTATTTTGGTTAGAGTATTTCAGGGAACTTGTAAGGAGCCAACAGGGACACCAAGAAATCATACTTGCTGGTTTTCATTGGAGGGGTCCAGTGACAGTTCCTGCCTACTTTAGGGATGGCTGTTTGGGAAAAAGTCTCCCCCAGTCAGGAGTCACACCGTTACACTAGCATGTGTTTCAGATTCAAGGTTATTATTTGAAGTGCCCTTGTTATACTCAGTTCTCCAGGTTTTAAAGCCCAAATAGCATAGAATATCTAAAAACTCCCTCCCTCCTCCTCTTCAGAGATTGCCAGTTTACATATGGCAAGGAGCTCAGTATCTGTGACAGCACAGCGGGCTATCTGCTGGATAAGTATTATACTATTCTGGAATTAGTAATGAATTACTGAAGGACAAAAGGCAATGAAGAATGAAGGAATGGATATTTATTAGCAAGTAAATCTCCTTTTAGCCCTATAATTCCCAAATTAAAAACAACGCAGCTGGTGTCCTTTTATGAAACATTAGGCAAAACACACTAAACTCTCCTCCATTCCATGATCTAAATTCCTGAGATAATTTTCAAGGTACCTTGCTCAGTTTTGCTTTTAGCAAAAATAGAGAATTTTCTTTCTGGGCCATTAAGATTCTATATTGATAGGACCAGAGGGACAATAAGAGAAAGAAGAGAAGAGAGGTGAGAGGGGAAGGGGGAGGAGGAGAGAAAGAGGGAGAGAGAGAGAGAGAGACTGACTGTGGGCTTTAATCACAATTGATGATTGACATCAACATCTTTATTTAAAAGGCAGCATTTTTATGACAAGTAAACTCCAGTCAGCTGCAAAGTAGCCCATTAAATAAATGCAATAAATTGTTGCCTGCAGGTGGGCCCCAAAGCCTGGGTCCTTCCTCTCCAATTTCTACTCTCTAGTTCACAAACTGTTAATCATATCTTCCATATGGTAATTAGTGATTTTGGGGAAAAAGGGAATGTCTCTTTTGAGAAGACTGAAACATGCCAAGCTTTAACTTCTCCTAAGAATGAACTTCTTTAGTTCCTAAGAGAAACCTGGGAAGAAATAAAAATAACATTTAATGAAAGCCTATTCTGTGCTAGGATGGTCTCTCTGCTTTTACAGCATCCCTGAGAAACAATTAACAGTATTCCTGTTGGACAAATAAACAAATTAAAATTCAAAGAGTTAGTGAAATTTGCCCAAGGCCACGGTGCTAGTAAATGTTGAAATCTGAGTCCAAGGACAACTGCTGTAGCTATGACACCCATCTCTTTCCACTGCTCTTAGTTCTATGAGGTCTAGGACTGACGGCAGCCCTGGAAAAATGGAAATGAGGAGTTTTACCTTTGCCTTCCTCCACACACAACTACCGTGCTACACAATCATGAGGCATCTGAAGCTGGCCAACTGCTTTAACAAGCTTCCCCAGCCTCGCTGGTGTCATGTAGTAGAGGGTTTCATTGTCCTCAGTAATTTAGTCTCCTTCTCTGTGAGAAGATTCTCATCCTTCTCCATTGCCATGTAACCTGCAATGCCTCTCTCTGGGGACGTATTAATTTGCTAGGGCTGCTATGACATTAGGTGGCTTAAAACAACAGAAATTTCTTTTATTATAATTCTGGAGCCTGGAAGTTCAAGATCAAGATGTTGGCTGATTTGATTTCTCCTGAAGTCTCTTTCTTTCGTTTGTCACTGTGTCCTTACATGGTCTTTTTCTCTGTGCATGTGCACTCCTGCTGTCTCTTCTTCTTCTTGTAAGGGTGCCAGGCCTATTCGATTAGCCCCCACCCTTATGACTTCATTTAACTTTACCTCCTTTAAGGCCCTATCACCAAATGTAGTCACACTGAGGGTTAGGGTTTTACCCTATAAATTTTGGGGAGACACAAGTCCCATAGCAGGGAGTAAATAGAGTTTCTACCTTATAGATTGATCAGATTACAAGCTTTGATCAGTGGAATATGAGCAACTGTAATGGTTACCAGATCTGAGAAAAAGCTTTAAAGCCTTGTGTCACAGCTCCCTGTTGGTCTTTTTGCCACGTAAACAATATGTCCCAAATAGGAGCTGATCCTTCAGCCTAGATTCTGAAATATAGGTCACATAGTGAGCATAGCCGCAGCCAAACAACAGTTAACATGTAGTATGAACTACAAGAAAACTTTTGTTAGCGTAGCTATTAAGATTGGGGAGGGGTAGCTTGTTACTGCACCATAACCTAATGAAAGCTAACTGATACACCTAAAAACACAAAAGTGTATTTCTTGCTCAACTACAGTTTAATGCAGGTTGGAAATCACACCTTTTCATCTTCCTTTCCAAAAAGTGTCTCAGCAAAATGATCTTGAAGCATGAGGTTGTCCTCATTTCAGTTGGAGACAAGAGAGAGCCAATGATTTCTTGGGCAATATGTGCCTCTATTTATGACAGAATTATGTCCCAATGAACCTATCATAAGTTGAAAATACCATAAGTTGAAATGCACTTAGGTAGCTAATTCACTGAGCATCCAGTCTTAGTAGGACAGCACACTGTAGCGCCTCCACTGTTTTCCTCTTGTGATCATAGAGCTGACTGGAGGCTGAGGTGAACTGCCATTGCCCAGCATTGCAACAGGATAAAGGCATATCACTAGCTCAGGAAAGGACCCCAAGTCAAAATTCGACCTGCAGCTTCTACTGAATACATATATATTACATACATACATATATATATTTCTGGTATTATAAAGCCAAAAAACATGAGTGGAGCCACTGTAAGTTGGGAACCATCTGTATTATCATTCTGTCTTCATTTCTTTGAGAAGAGTCACTGACATAGTCTGAACTGAAGTGCAAGAAAAACTTAGAAATATAATTCTTCAGAATGCCCAGGAAAAAGAACTATTAGTGAGCATTTACCTCACTTCTCTTGAGAACCTATGTGTAATTTCTTAGAGAGTTCCTCTTCTCCAGCTGTTAACTGACTGTAGCATAACTGTTGGACACATGTCTGATTTAACAAAGATTAGAAAGCTTTATGAGCCCCAAAGAAATAAACTGCCAATGATCTGCCAGATGAGAATCAATCCTATGTCCATCTGTTCATACGGGCAGGTTTGACCCAGCTGATCCAGTGAGTACCCATTGCTCGTACATCTCAGCTGGGCCCTGGTGCTCCCCATGTGAGACCCTATGAAATGTGCTGCGGGAAGTAGGAAGTGACTAATTGTGCATAAGAGATTCTAAGAAGGTTGTTTGGAAGATGTGACATTTGAGATGTCCCCAAAGACTTTAGACATCCTGAAAATATAAGGTGGTGAATGGTATGCTCATGAGAAGGGTACCATCACCTGAGCACCACTGTACAGCCACATGGAAGAGCATGTTATGTCATGGAAAGTCTGAGTGGTAAAAGGTATCCAAGTCACAGCGTGCACTAGGACAGGGATGGGGAGGTGACATGAAAAAGTACAGAGGGGGGATTAAACGATGGCCCACCAAGAGATATTATGTCCACTTAGAACCTACAGATATGACCTTATTGGAAAGGAGATCTTCACAGATGCAAATAAATTAATAAGGATCTTCAAATGAGATTATCTTGGATTATCTGAGTGGGCCCTAAATCCAGTGAAAAGTGACCTTGTAAGAGGAAAACACATAATTGGAGTGATACAGCCGGAAGACCAAGGGATACTTAGAGCCACCAGCAGCTGGAAGGAGGGATTCTCTTCTGGAGGATCCAGAGGGAGCCCAACCCTAGAGATCCTTTTATTTCAGACTCTGGGCTCTAAAACTGTGCTAGAATAAATTTCTATTGTGTTAAGCCATGAAAGTTGTGGTGATTAGTTATGGTAGACACAGGAAACCAATTCATGAGGATATAAGGAATCTGGATCTATAGTCCTCCTGAGGGGTTGCAATAACATCCTGTGAGCAGAGGAGGCAATATTGAGACTCTTTAAGATGAAATTAATATGACCAGGAAGGCAACTCTGGTGTCTGTGGAGAACATTGGGCAGTTACTGTTAGTCTTCTTCTGCTTGGCGAATGGGACAATGATGAGTCTTGAAGTACAGATGAGGTGAGCAGGGTCATTTGTCATAGTCATGAGACTCTATAGGCATGTTCCAACCCAGCACTCTCTAGGGAAATAATGGGTGGGCTGTCTTTATTCAGCTTCCTGAATGACCAGTTCATTACCATCCAGAAGAAGGAAAAAGAATCCTTTTCAGGGATTTCCTTCTTAAAAAAAAAAAAAAAAAGCAGAAATTTTGTAATCATATGGCCATGAATTGCCTCTTCTGGAATACCGACCTCAGAAATACAGCATTTCAAGTGGAGTATGTGTATGTGTATGTGTATGTGTGCACACAAGGGTAGAGGGTTTCCCATTGGTCAGCCTCCACTTTCCAATGAGGCTTGTTTATCTGTTAGCTACTGCATAGGAGACACTCTAAAATTTTATGGTTTAAAACAACAGTTCTTTTTTTCTGTCTCATAGTTTTGTGATTTTACTGGGCTCAGCTGGCAGCTCTTTTGCTGGCCTCCGTGGGAGTCTCTCATAGTTGTCGTCAGATGGTAGCCAGATCTAGAGTCATCTAGAGGCTCAGCTGGGACACTGGGCTGGCAAAGGTTCTCCCCTTTCCATGTAGCCTCAGTATTTCTCCTTTTTATGTGGCTTCCTCATGTGGTCTCTCCAGAAGGGCAGCGGGACTGGGTGGTTGCAGGCTCTAAATGTGAGAGTTCCAATAGAGAGGAAGTAGAGACTTCTACTGCTCTTAAAAGCTGGGTCAGAAATTGGGACAGTTTTACTTCTGCTGCATTCTGTTGGTTACAGCTGTCACAGTAAAGCAGATTCAGCGAAGGAGAAATAAGCTCCATTTCCTCTTTTTCCTCCTCCTCTTCCTTCTCTTTTCCTCCTTTTCCTCCCCATCTCCTCCTCCTCATCCTTCTCTTTATCCACTTCCTCCTCCATTTATTACTTGAGATTGAACCTAGGGGATTCTAAGGTACATCATCAGCCCCTTTTAATTACAAAATTTTTTTCTAGACAGGGTCTCATTTGGTCACCCAGGTTGACCTCTAACTTTTGATCCTCCTGCCTCAGCTTCCCAAGTAGCTAGGATTACAGGATACACTACTGCCCAGCAAAGCTCTGTCTCTTGATGAGAAAAAGGCAAAGAATTGGTAGCCATCTTTAGTCCTTCTCAAGACTATTTTTGAGAAGTTGCACTTTTGCCATTTTCCTAAATCAGAACAAAGGGAAGTGAAGGAGGCATAGTGTAGGTAGGCAGTACATATTTGCTGGATGGATTGAATGAATGCACAAATGCACACATGCTAGAAAGTTGGCTATGTTTTAGAATTGCTAAGGCACCTTAACAAAAGAATATGTTAATAGTAAGGGCATGTTTTTGAAACTGCATAAGAATACTATTTAAGAGTTAGGTTAGAAAAAAAGGAAAGAGGTCTGTGTCTGATTAAGAGCTTAATGTCAGTCTGGAACAGTGTTATTAATTAAGTCATGTTATTAATCACAAAATGGATGCATATATCACAATAATGAACCCAAGGAAGACTATATTTGTCCACTCCATTGCCATTTAGGTGGGAAACTTATTGCAAAGAAATACCAAGGATATTTAGTTTCTTTTTTATGAATTATAATCTACCAGATAAAACTGCTATAGATGTGAAGAAAGATGAGTTAGTCACTTAAAATTTCATAAAATTAAAAGCTTTTAAATCAATATGTGCAAAAATGTATAATTCTTCACTCATAAATCATATTATTTTCTTTGCTTAACTTTTCCTAATATTTACTTTTTTCTCTTTCCTATGGTAGGAATCTTGAAAGTTATACATTTTCTAACTTAAAATACTACTACTACTGATAGGATGTTATAAATGAAACACTACCAGTTATTTTAATGATTCAGGCACCATGATGAAGGATGATACCATGGATTCACAAATGATGAAGGAAATCCCAATAACTTTTTTTTATCCCCACTGGAAGCTTCATTTCTTTTTTTAAAATTAATTTTATTAGTACATTTTAGGTATACATTGTGATCACATTCATCACTGGGAGTTTGTACCTGTACATGATAGATCTTAGTTTTTGTTTTTTCCCATTCCCCTTCCCTCTGTTCCCCCTCTCCATCCCTCCCTATTTACAAAAGCTTTGTTTTCATTTTTTTCCTTCTTTTAGGAAAGAAGGGATGAAAGCTTCATTTCTTATTAAAGGAATTCTAAAGGACATAACATATTTACTTGAACAATTAGTTTTGAACCTAATTTAATAATTTTACATGTTTCTTTATAATTTTAAATATTTATGTTTAAAAGGTATGTCATTTTACTCTCTCATGATGTATCTACTTTTTCTGGCAAGCTGTTGCCATATAAACTGCTTCTGTATTTGCCTTAGTTGGTGGCCCCTCTAATCTAAACTCAATAAATTTTTGAAAAAATATTCAAATTAAGAGATTGATCATCTGTCCAAATGGCCATGCCATAAGCAAGAATTGCCAGCTGTGCGATAAAATTATTTAACATTTATTTATTTGAGTTGGGTATGTTAAACTGTGCAGCAGGGTTTACATGTTCAAAGCAAGTATTGTTCTCTCATTTGAACAAAGGGCAGTACTCAAGAGGACCAAAGAGTAAAAGAAGCAGCATTCAAAAATGCCTACAAGTTGATGTGTATATTTCTTGATGCCTTGGCTAGCCTACTCTTTTCCCCTATCTTTTATCTTCCTTTGTCCAAGACATACATCAGCAAGACTTGCCCCTGGTTCTATTTGGAAACTTTCCCAAAGTAGTCTCTCTTGACCACCTTTGCTAAAACAGTATTCCTATTACTCTAAGTTTCTTCATGGTATGTTCATAAAATTGTTGATATCTTGCTTATAATTTGTCTCTCCACTGGAAACAGGGGCATTGCCTTTCTCACTGTCAGCCCTATAGTGTTTGCCACATAGCAGTTGCTCAATAAATACCAAGCCCCAAAATATCAGCTTGATAATGTAATAAATGCACAGAAACCAAGGCAGACATTCCAAACTCAGATGCACATTTCTACAAAAAAGAAAGATCAGTACTGCTGATTTAGATAGTAACCATAGATTTGGTGCACAGAGACATCTACATTCATTGTACAAAAGGCTGCTAGTTCCAGATTAGCCTCATTGTTCATGGATCATGAAAAATCAGTGCTTATGGTTTCATATTAACCATGCCTTTTATAGTACTCTTCATGAAGGCAGGCTTCCTGCTCTTCCTGGAACTTCTTTTTTGTGTAATAAGCTGTAAGCCATCTCAACACCCTCAAATGATTGGTTGAAAATACTCTTCATTTGGATCACAGAAAGTTTTGTAGATGTGTGGAGTAGCAGTAAACCAAGAAAAAACAGAAAAACAAAACATTTTATTTTATTGCTGAAGAATAAGGTCTTCTTACACCCAAAACAGTGGTCAGAAATCCCAAAGGTTCAAAAATGTCATTGGTTCTCAGTGCTTCCACTGCCAATTCTATTACAGGAACAAATTGTACCCTCTCCTAATTGGGAAGAACGATCACATGCATTTGTAAAATTAAAACTAAGTTTCCAAAATATTTGGTGACTTTATTGAGGTTAGCTTTGAGTTTCTTTAGGGACAATAAATATCTCAGTAGGGTAAATGTAGCATCAAATTGCATTATTTCAGTGGCAAGGCTTCTAATTATGATTCAGTTGATAAATCTGGTACTAAGTATGCAATAACCTTGCCCCTTCGTTTATGTTTGCCTTTGTGCTAATTTCCTTTTTAAATTAAACTCTTCAGGAGAGAGCTTAAGGTGTATAATTTTTATTTCTGTTAAATAGTCTTGGCTTATTCATGGTATAAACCCAGCTCTCCCGATCCATATGTCCTTACCAGTTATTCCTAAAGGGATGAAGAGTTTATCAAGATGGTTTGATACTGCCAGGCAACCAACCACCCTACTGCTTGGTAATCTTGTTTCCAATAATTCTAAGTCAGATGTGTGGATTTTATCTACAGCTCTGAGCAGGTAGATGGGAGGACCACTGCATGCTTCCTGGGTCACTGCACTGAGTTCTGACACTTGAAGTTAAGATTAGGTCTGTTTGTTTCCCTTACTTTGACCTCCTTCACTCTTATGGAAATGTTCTTGAGCCCTCATGTAAGTCATTCTGCCAATGAGTCAGCCTACATAGAAACAGGATATTAAGTTCAGAAGGGACCTTGACTTCCAGTTTATCCAAGAACAACATTGATATGAAAAGTATTGAAAAATGGAGAGCATCTCTGGCTTCTTGGGACAGTGATTTCTAGGCTATCGGTACTCCCAGGAAGGTCTCCATGAGGTGAGAGTGGTCCAGTGGACTCATGAAGATTGATCATCCTTATAAATGTAGAGAGGATTTAGAGAATATTTCCTGTTCCACCACAGAGAAATATTATCTTTCTGCTAAATATTATTTGGTGTTACTTAGCATTTTGGGAAAATGACTTGATAAAGAAGCCCTTTTCACTTCTAAAACAATTACTTATGTGGAATTGCTTACATATCTGTTTTCGAGATTGAAAAACTCTGTGAAGTGATGAACAATGTTTTTCTGTGCCACTGCTCTATCTCCAAGACCTAGAATAGAGTCTAGGTATGTGTCATGCTATGTGGCAGAGTCATGATATGTGACAGAGGATCAGTAAATACATATGGATTGAGTAACAAAGTAACGAATGATCTCCTGGAAGATAAAACGATTACTACCCCAGATCACTTTTGTTGTTTTTGAATTTAATTTGTTTGCAGAAGAAGAAAAACCTGCACCATAATATGTTAATAACAAAATCACAGGCCATATAAATTACATACAATTGGTATTTTTTGTGAATTTGGAAGGTCAAGATCATTCATATATACCAGTTTACTAATAAACCTTGTCCACTATGACGCTGGATTTCTATCAGTACAATAAATTGTTGGTAATTTTTTCACAGTACTGTGGGGAGGTTTTAAGAGGTAATTATTATGAGAAATTCCATATATTTACCTGTAGGTTATTCTGGTATTTGCTTGTAACTGCATTCCCTATAGTCTCCCAGCACTTGGTAAAATATGGAAGCATTGTGCCCTTCCTCCCCCGCAGTTAGCCATATGCTACTTTATATCTGCAAGTACCTCTTACACAACACTTCCTTGTGGTTAGGGAAAACAGTTCTCATACACATGGCTTCTTCCAAAACAAGAAGCATGGACAATATTTAATTTGTTTAAGAAATACTTCAGTCTCAAGTATTTAAAAGCTTACAGAGAACAGTGCCTTTGTTGGAATATATCCAGTATTCAAACTTTGAGGAAATCTCTTGGCTTCAAGAAACTGTCTAGATTTATCTCATAGTTTAAAAGACTTAAGCAAGAGAGACTGAAAGCATGGAAGTAATTTTTTGCACTACTATAATTGGGGAGGGCCATGTTTCTTGTTCTGCAAGTTGAGGAAATTTTTCTGCTGTGCTTAAAAACATCAGGTCCTCTTTCTCCTTCCTGAGGCCTACTAGTCATCTTGTCAATTGTCACTTATCAGTTGTGGGGCTTCTAGGAAGGACATATGCGGTAGATGTGAGGAAAAGACATGAAATAGATGAATATGAATGTTAACACTTTGAAGATAGATAAAGGCTAAACATGATTACAACTTAGGTTCTGATTTTGATGGATATATAATAGCAAGGTAAAGGCCTGTACTAATCTCTTCTGATGCAAACTTATCTTTAAAAGGGCTGTATTTTAGCAGAAATTTATGTGAGATTTTATATTTTATATTGTTTTCTTTTATTACTACATGTTTGTAGTCCGTGATGTTTACATTCATCTTGGGAAGTGGGTAAGGGTACATAATACAGCTTGTTTCTTTTTTTAGTCCCCTTCTCTCCCACCTTCCTCCCTTGGCCTCTAAATTCTCTTTTCTCATTTTCATTCATGTTATTACTATTCCTAGCTCATATTTATGACATGTAATGTTTACCTTCATTGAGATTATTAGGTTCTTGTACATGGCATATCTTAATTCTACTTATTTCCCCATCCCCTCCCACTTTCCCCTTGCCCTCACTCTCCTGGAAATGTTCCCATTTGCAAGAGTTCTGTCCCTTTGTTTCCTTCTGTCTACCCTTAATTATGCTCTTTGTACTTTGTCTTACTCAAATGAGAGATTCCATATGGTGTTTAAGCTTGTGTGACTGTTTTATTTCATTCAACATTATATCTTGCAGATATGCCCATTTTTCTACAAATGTCTTACATTTATCCTTCTTTATAGCTGAGTAGTATTTTATTATGTATAGGTATCACATTTTCATTTTTTTTTAAGAGTAGGAAAGATTTATTGAGAGAAAGAAAGCTTCTGCCTGAGAGAGACAGAAGGGGGACCAGAAAGTGGGTTGCCCACCCATCCCATGTTTCAAACATGTTTTATACAGCAAAGCCATGTGGTGAGGTGGATACAAAGTGGGACAAAACTATAAGACCCAATGGAAATGTACATGGTGGGCATGAGGTGGGACAAAACCATGACCAACCAGTAAGATTACAAGTACAGTCACCCAGGTAATATTGATTAAATGGGGGTCAAATCGGGGAGCAAGTCACATAGCAAGCATACAAGGATTTTCAGTACGGTTGGGGGTCAGGGGTATTTCCTGGAAAGGCTAGGTTAAGACCTTGGCCCCCCACCCATGTGATGGATATCAATCACGGCTATTCTTCCTACATGGGTGTGGTAGTTTCTCTTTTACAGTTTTGGCCTTTAGTGAATGTGTCTTCACTGTCCTCCAGGTTGGCTCTTTGACTGTCCTCCATGTTGGCTCCTAGTGGGCTGGCCCTGTCTAACTGTTTACAAGATATCTAATTAACTATGTGCAATATTCCCCCTCTGAAGAAGTACCCCTAACTGCTGTGAGAGGGCAAAGGGCAAAGACCATTCTGGCTACTTCCAGCTGAAGAGGGTTGTAGTTGATATCAGGAGTTAGAGTTACTCTACAGAGAGTCTATCTAAAGGCCCTCAATAGGTGCCAGGCATTGTCATCGTGGTAGCCATATAGCTTTGAGTCTAGAGTACACAAAGCCAAATAAACAGTTAATACATGGACCAAACTATAAGGTCAGCAGGATTGCTATGAACGTAGCCAACAAGGGTTTCCACTGGAAGAAACTAGTAATAGCCTCCCACAAAGAGGATAAGGAGAAGGTCCAGGGGACTTCAGAATCCAACATAGAAGTCATATTGTACAGTTTAGCAGTTATGGGCTGTTTACAAGGTCCATCCGGTGGATCCCCAAAAAAGAAGTCTAGCACATTTGTCATTGGTTCCATTTATATGACTGCTTGGAGTTTGGCAGCCTCTAAGCAAGAATAAACAAAACTTTTAAGAAATTAGAACATGTGTAATCTAAGCATGAGCACACTAGAATGGAAGAGAGGTTGGGGAGAAAGTCACACTTAGGATCCCCATCTATCCCTCTTGTTCTGTGCCCAATCTAAGTTGTCCCTTAGACTTTATCTCACCTAGTGCCAGTGGTGGCAGACTAGAGGTGCAAGGAAGTGGCCAGAGCCAGGTTAGCTGTTCTTAACATTCTCTAATTTTTCCTCAGGGCTGAAAGACAGATAAATTTATCTTTTGAGAGTTTCAGAATTAAACCTAGACCAGTTTTCTATATGGCCCAGTGAAAAAATGAAGGTCAGCTTTACTCTGGAAGGATTCCAGGGAGGGGAAACTCACCATTCTGGAAGTTTTGTCTTGAAATCCAGCAGCCACAGAAGAGGGAAGTACCTTGAATCAAACTGCGTTATTTCTTAGGACCAGGGCAGTGGAGAAGGACAGAAGAGTGCCTTTAAGTATGGCACAAGAACTAAATCTTATCCATCTCAGGTGTAGAAGTTCAATTAAGATCAGGAGCTTTTCCAGAGTGGATCTGTGATCCTTAGCAAAACATGTCTCCAGAGACAAAAGCTATGATTGACCCCCACTAGATTGCCAAGCAGAAAAATCAGTCCAATAAACAAAAAACTCAAATGGCTGCTTTTTGCCTCTTGAAAGAGAATGAAAGTGTTCTAACTATATTGTTTAGGGTTTACCCTTTTAATGAATTACTCTGAATCCATAATATCTAATTTATGACTGAAATACCCTACAGGCTGTTGAGCAGCTCCCTGATGTTGTAGAAACACTCCCAAAGCCATGTCTCACTTTTTATTAGCATACAACCTAAAATGGTGTCCTGTAGTTAGGCACTTAGAAGTGCTTGTTTGAACTTCTAGAGTGCAGTCTGGGAATGAGGTTCCCAGGTGTCTGTCTCTTGGGATTTTCTATAAGCTAACAGAGGGGTCACACAATCTCACTATATCCTGCTATCTGAAGCCACAAAAGCCAGTAATTTCCAGGAATCTCCTTAGCTGCTTTAGAGTCTTGGGCTGTGGAAAGGAAAGAATTGGTTTAATTCTTTATTCCGCCAGTCTTTGGGTTCCCTTAGATATAATAAGGCCTAAATATTTTACCTCAAGGCTTCAAAGTTGTGCCTTAGATCTAGAAATATGATAACCCCTGTCTGTTAGAAAATTCAGCAGAGCAGATATCTTGGCTGGAAAGCTCTTCTGAGGGGGCACATAACAGCATACCATCTACATATTGCAAGACTGTGACTTGGGAAAAACTATGGTATTTCCTTTTATCAAATCAGGATGTAGGGATAACCTATTTTTCCTGATAGTTGACAATTTAAAATAATTGAAGAACTTAGCTCTCATGTTTCTTAGACCTTCAAGAATACATGCCTGAAGATGTCTTCTATTTAATGTCCTGTCTGATTGGCAGGCCAGTGGGGGTCTTGTATAGGAACTGCTTGTGTTCCAGTAGAAACCAGTTGTTCCCCTGCCTGCCTGACTTTTGAGCTTCCAAAATTAAGATAATATTTGTCTCTATATGTAGTAGCAGCTTATAATACTACTTGTCTCTCATTAGAAATCAATGTTTGATTTAAGAGCAAATTACATCTTTCTAATGTAGTCCACAGGTCTTGAGTAAGTCCCCTAAAGACCTCAGTGTACATATCAGGGTCATCTGAAAACTTTCTTAGGCCTCATTTGATCTGTCTTAGATCACTGAGAGAAAAAGACAAATGAACACAGGCAGTCCCATAGTTGTCATTTACTTCCTGCAAGGGATGTTGTCTTTGAGGGACCTGAACAACTTAGCTAAGGACTGATATAGCCTCATAGAGGTTAATTATGGTTGGCCTAGAAACTCCACCCTCAGCACCTAGTGATTAGGGCAAGGAGTGGCCTCAGGCTTAGAGGTACTGAATGTTTTTTTTTTTTTTGTATTAAATTCTTTTATTGGTACATTGTAGGTATACAACACAATTACATTTCTCATTGGGAATTGTACCTTTACATAATGCATCTTGGTTCTTATTTTTTCCCCATTCCTAGCCCTCCCTTCACCCCCTCCACCCTTCCCTATTTACAAAGACTTTATTTCCATTTTTTCCATTTCTCATCATTTTTCCTTTCCCTTCTTTCCTTTTCCCTGCCCCTCCCACTACCCCTACCCCTTTGGACCTTTTCTTCCTATTTTACATTATGGATTATTCATTCTAATCATTGGTACATTTTAGGTATACAATATAATGACATTCATCATTGGAAATTTGCACCTTTACATAATCTCTCTTGGTTCTTATTTTTCACCCTTGCCCAGCCCTCCCTTCAACCCCTCCAGCCCTCCCTATTTACAAAGATTTTGTTCCTATTTTTCCATTTTCTCATATTAATCCAATTCCCTTCTATCCTTTCCCCTAGCCCTCCCACTTCCTTCCCCTTTGCCCCTTTTCTTCCTATTTCACATTACCTATTATACATTTAGTCCTTATTTACACTTTCAGTTTCTCACACCAGAGAAACTATTCGGTATTTACACATGTGTGTCCTATTTATTTCACTTAAGAGTATGGCCTCAATGTGCATCCACTTATCTATAAATATCTCTAATTTCTCATTTTTTATGGCTGAGTAGTACTCCATTTTATAAAAAACACCACATTTTCTTTATCCAGTCTCCAGTTGATGGGCATTTGGGCTGTTTCCAAGTTTTAGCTATTACGAACTGTGCTGCTATGAACATGGGCGCACATATATCACTGTGGTATGATTCTTTTAATTCTTTGGGGAAGATCCCCAGCAGTGGAATAGCGGGGTCAAATGGGACTTCCCGTCCTAGTTCTTTGAGGTATCTCCACACTAATTTCCACAGTGCTTGCTCCAGTCAACACTCCCACCAGCAGTGGAGCAGGGTTCCTCTTTCACCACAGCCCCATCAGCATTTGTTCTTGGTTGATTTCATGATAGCAGCCATTCTTTCTGGAGTGAAGTGGAATCTCAGCATTGTTTTCATTTGCATCTCTCGAATGACCAGTGATGTGGAACAGTTTTTCATGTATTTATTTGCTGTTTCTACTTCTTTATCTGAGAAATGTCTGTTCATTTCAGCTGCCTATTTTTCGATTGGGTCTTTAAATTTGGGAGGTCTGATCTTTTTAAGTTCTTTATAGATTGGAGATAGTAGACCTTTGTCTTAGGAAGAGCAGGTGATGATTTTTTCCCACATTGTGGGTTGTCTCTTCACACTGCTGGTGGTTTCTCTTGCTGTGCAGAAGCCTTTTAATAAGAAGAGATCCCATTTGTTGATTGTTTGTGCTAGTTCACGGGCAACTGAGGTTTGTTCATAAAATCTTTTCCTACACTGATGTCTTCAAGGGTTCTACCTAACCTCTGTTCCAACTGGTTCAGAGTTTCTATTTTAATATTTAGATCTTTAATCCATTTTGATTTTAGTTTAGTGCATGGAGAGAGATACAGGTCTAGTTTTAATCTTTGGCAAGTTGAAGCCCAATTTTTCCAGCACCATTTATTAAAGAGGCTATCTTTCCTCCAGTGAGGGTGTTTGGCTCCTTTGTCTAAGATGAGATGGCTTAGTGTGTCTGGTGTTGTTTCTGCATCTTCTAATCTGTTCCACTGGTCCTCAAGTCTGTTTCTTTGCCAGTACCATGCTGCTTTTATCACAGCAGCTTTGTAGTATAGTTGCAGGTTGGGGATTGTGATACTCCCTGCCATGTCTCTGTTACCTAGAATTGCTTTTGCTATTATGGTTCTCTTCTTGTTCCAAATGAATTTTTGGATTGTTTTCTCAAGGTCTATGAAGTATGCTGCTGGGATCTCAATTGGAATTGCATTAAATCTATATATATCAGCTTTGGAAGTATGGCCATTTTCACTGTATTAATCCTTCCTACCCAGAAGCAGGGGATGTCTGTTCATTTTCTGATATCACCTTCAATCTCTCTTTTCAGAGTGCCATAGTTTTCAGAGAAGAGGTCTTTGATTTCTTTCATTAGGATGATTCCTAGGTATTTCAGTTTTTTGGATGCTATTGTGAAAAGACTTATTTGCCCTATTTCTCTCTCAGTGAGTCTGTCATTTGTGTAGAGATAAGCTATTGATTTTTGTGTGTTGACCTTGTAATCAGCTACTTGACTGAATTTGGTTATTAAGTCTAGAAGACTTTTGGTGGAGTTCTTGGGGTCTTCTATATAGAGTATCATGTCATCTGCAAATAATGACAGTTTGACTTCTTCATTTCCTATCTTTATTCCTTTTATTTCTTTCTCTTGTCTAATTGCCATGGTAGTGTTTCCAGAACTATATTGAACAGGAGTGGTGATAGTGGACATCCTTGTCTTGTTCCTGATTTTAGTGTGAAGGATTTCAGTTTTTGACCATTTAGTATGATATTGGCTGTTAGTTTTTCATAGATGGCTTCTATCAGTTTGAGGTAGAGACAATCTATTCCATTTTTTTATAGGGTTTTAATCATAAATGCATGTTGGATTTTGTCAAATGCTTTTTCTGTGTCTATGGAGATAATCATATGGTTTTTGTCCTTGGCTCTATGGATATAGTGTATTACATTGATTGATTTGCGTATATTGAACCATCCCTGCATCCCTTGGATAAATCCCACTTGATCAGGGTGTATGATCTTCTTGATGATCTTCTGCACTCTGTTTGCCAGTATCTTATTAAGGATTTTTTGCATCTATGTTCATTAGTGAGATTGGCCTATAGTTCTCTTTTTCAGTTGGGTCTTTCTCTGCTTTGGGGATCAAGTTCATGCTTGTTTCCAGGAATGAATTGGGGAGTATTGCTTCCCTTTTAATTTCATTGAAGAGTTTAAACAGTAGTGGCAGCAGTTCCTCTCTAAATGTCTTGTAGAATTCAGCAGTGATGCCGTCAGGGCCCGGGCTTTTCTTAGTTGATAAGTTTTTAATTACATTTTCAATTTCATTGGCTGATATTGGGTTGTTTAGAATTTTTAGGTCTTCTTCTTTCAACTTTGGTAATTCATATGTATCTAGAAATCTGTCCATTTCTTCTGTGTTGTCCATCTTATTGGCATATAGGTTCTGGAAGTAGGTATTGATGATCCTCTGGATTTCTGCTGGGTCTGTTGTAATTTCACCCTTTTCATTCCTAATTGCATGGATTTGGGCCTTTTCTTTCCTTTTTCTGACAAGGTTGGCTAAGGATTTGTCAATTTTGTTGATTCTTTCAAAGAACCAACTCTTGGCTTCATTGATTTTTTTGTATCATTCTCTTAGTCTCCATTGCATTGATTTCTCCTCTGATCTTTATAATTTCCTCCCTTGTATGAGCTCTGGGGCTGTCCTGTTCTTCTTTTTCTAGTAGCTTAAGGTGCAGCATCAGGTTGTTTGATTGGGCTCGTTCTGTTTTCCTATTATGCGTATTCACTGCTATGAATTTCCCTTGTAAGACAGCTTTCTTTGTGTCCCATAGATTCCAATATGTTGTATTGTCATTGTCATTTAATTGAAGGAACTGTCTGATTTCTTCTTTAATTTCCTCTGTGACCCATTGGTTATTCAGAAGTGTGTTGTTCAATTTCCATGTGTTTTTGAAATTTTTTGAGTTTCTTTTGCTATGGATCTCCAATTTCATCGCACTATGGTCTGATAATATACAGGGGATATCTTCAATTCCTTTGTACTTACTTAAACATGTTCTGTGTGTGAGTAGGTGGTCTATTTTGGAGAATGACCCATGTGCAGCTGAGAAGAATGTGTATTCTGATTTTGTGGGGTGGAAGACTCTGTAAACATCTGTTAAGTTCATTTGTTGAAGAGTTCAATTGAGTTCTAGCATTTCATTACTTATTTTTAGTCTAGTTGATCTATCTATTTGTGACAGTGGGGTGATGAGGTCCCCCATTACAATTGTATTAGTGCATATATGACTTTTCATGTCCATTAGTATTTGTTTTATATAGTTGGGTGCACTAGTGTTTGGTGTATGGATATTTATGATTGTCATCTCTTCCTCTTGGATTCTTCCCTTTACAAGGATGTAGTGTCCATCTTCGTCTTTCTTCATCAGTGTTGGTTTGAAATCTATTTTATCTGCCAAGAGGAGAGCTACTCCTGCTTTTGTTCGGGTTCCTGTCGCATGGAGTATTGTTTTCCACCCTTTAACTTTCAGTCTATGAGTTTCCTTTTGAATTCAGTGTATTTCTTGTATGCAGCATATTGTTGGATTTTGCTTCTTGACCCATTCTGCCAGTCTATTTCTTTTGATTGGTGAATTGAGACCATTAATGTTGATGGTTATAACTGAAATGTATTGACTTTTCATTGCCATGACTTTTTCTTTTTGTTGGCTTCTCCCCCTTTACATTTAATTTCTTGTCATACCAGATGAGTTCATTCTGCTTTGCTTCCTGGGGTTGTGATGCTCAATGTCTGTTCCTAGGATCTTGTGTAAAATTCTTTGGAGTGCTGGTTTGGTATTCATGAAGTTCCTAAGGTGCTCTTTGTCATGAAAGTATCTTATTTCTCCATCCATTTTGAAAGATAGTTTTGCAGGGTACATCAATCTGGGTTGGAGGCTGTTTTCTTTTAGGGCTTGGAATATGTCACTCCAAGCTCTTCTTGCCTTGATGGTTTGTGTTGAGAAGTCTGCTGTGATTCTGATGGGCTTTCCTTTGTATGTGATTTGTTTCTTTTCTCTGACTGCTTGGAGAACTTTGTTCTTCTGTTGTGTTTCTGGAGTCTTAACAATGATATGCCTATGTGTAGATTTTTTTTGATCAAGGCTATTTGGAATCCTATATGCCTCACTTATCTGTATGTTAAGTTCTTTTCCCCTGCTTGGGAAGTTTTCTGCCATTATTTCTGTGAAGAGATTTTTTTATGTCATCTCCACTCTCTCCTGTTTCTTCATTGAGCCCAATCAGTCTTATATTATTCTTCTTTGCATCATCTAGCAGCTCCTGGATCGATTTCTCATGTTCCCTTATAATTTTGAAGTAATTTTTCTTTTCCTGGTCATTAATTGCAATCTTATCTTCTGTTTCTGAAATTCTGTCCTCACATTGGCTCTTTCTGCTGTGTAGACTTTCAATGGAGTTTTTCATGTCCTGGAAATCTATTTGCATCTGTTTTATGGATTCCATTTGTTTCTTATGTTGGGATTCCGTCATGTTCCTGAGCTCCTCTCTATATTTATTAATCGTGTCTTGCACTAGGGGCACAATTTCTCCTGTTGTCTGAGAAATTATTTGTGATTTCATTTTTTCCAGATCCCCTTTTGTTACCAGTTCAGTGGGTCCAGGTGGTTGAGTATCAGAATGTTCCATCTCATTTCCCTTTGTGGTTGCTGTAGGTGATCTGGAAGTCTGGTTTTGAGACTTATTTACGTGTTTTCTCATTTCGACTGGGGCAGGGGGCTGTTAGCGCCTGCATGGATTACCTCCTCTGAGCTAGGTGAGGTGGGCCAGGGGCCGGGAGCAGCGGTAGTGGTGATGGCCCAAAAGCCCTTTCCTGTGGGCTGGGAGTAGCGGGAGGGATGGTGGCCGGGAAGCCCCTTCCTCTCGACCAGGAGCAGTGGGATGGTGGCTCAGAAGCCCCTCCCTCTGGGCCGGGAGTGGTGGGAGAGATGGTGGCCTGGAAGCCCCTTCCTTTGGGCCAGGAGCAGCGGGACAGAAGGTGGCCCAAAAGCCCTTTCCTCTGGGCTGGGAGCAGCGGGAGAGATGGTGACCGGGAAGTCCCTTCCTCTGGACCAGGAGCAGTGGGACAATGGCTCAGAAGCCCCTACCTCTGGGCCGGGAACAGTGGGACTCAGTACCTTGGTCTGGTGGTCTGGTGTCCTCTGCGTCTTTGTAGTGTGGAACCAGGTGGCTGCCTGTCTGCAGCGGGGTGATTCGGTGTCTTCCGCATGACTCAGGACCTCGGTAGGGCATGCACAGACCTTCCGGGGTACGGAATGTCTTAAGAGTGAGGTGTCTCTCATTTTTTTATGGCCCACATTTACTTTGGAACACAAGCAAGAATTACTTCTTAATGTAAAGAAAATCTCAACATAAGATGATTTTGACCATTTTCTCTCTTTTACAGTATAATTCTAATTGAGATAGCATCATAGTACTTTCTTCTGTGTACTCAGCTCTAGGAGGTGGGCACACCACACGTGGGTGTAGAGAAATACTAAATTGCTCCTTAATATATTCCAAAGGAGTAAGAGGTTCAGATATGGAGTTCCTAATCTGAAACAAGCGAAACACTTATGGCATCCCATAAGTCTCTGCTTGATTCCTGTGCCCCCTATGTTATCCCCAGGGCATCCCCCAAGATTTATACTACTCCAGGGTAGGTAGCTACTGTCTGGAGAGAGAACCAGAAAATAAAACCAGACTGGACTATCTACCCTTTACCAGCACACGATTTTATCTTCCTCAGGGAATTCATATCCTTACTCAAGTAAGTACTCTCAAAGCACAAGTCACAACTGACTTCAGCCATAACAATCATGTTTAGGAAAAGAAGTATTGCTAGCAAACCAAGAGATTTAAACCACTGCTTTTTAATTCCTTGAAAGAGAGAGGAACATAGGTCAACAGTCAAATTAGGGCACGTTTCCTGCTAAAGAGATCACCTCCACAGATGGTAAGTCAGAGATTCTGCCCTGGGCCCTAGGGCACAGAAAGCTCTGATACATTTCTGTTGTCTCTCCAGTCATTTAGGCAACTTTTATTAGCAGCAATACAAGAGTACTCCTTTAAGGTCCATTTTAAATTCACTAAGTATTTGAAACTCATAGGTCCTCCTAGCAGCCATAATCTACATAGGAAAGGAACTCTTATTGACTTGCTATGCATGCATGAAAAGAAAGGCTGGCTAAGATAGTCCCATATTCTAGTTAGAATGTAAAAACACAAATGCAAGTTACCGATTGGTATTTTCCCCAGTGTAAGACAAAACAGTTGTTGCAAGTTGCCTTAGTCTGATTTTCTGGAAGGAGGAACACTCTGACTACAAGGGATTCTCAAATGAACTCCCCACAAGTTGGAGAAAAGTTTAAGGGGCGTCTTTAACTCACTCACAGAGAGAAAAAGCCAAATGCAGCTCAAGCTGGTTAAACATCCCCCAAAAATCACCATATAGCATTTTATAAGTCCACAGTGAATGTTCCAAAATCCACAAGCTGTCAGCAAAGGCATTTTTCTCCCCTACACGCATAAATGATGAAGACCATGCCTAGGTGGGAGAAAAGGTTCAGGTAGTTTTTATTCTATCAAAGGTTTGTTTTGTACATTTGTCTAGAGGTCTGTCTTGTAAGTAATAGAGAAAGCAGTCCAAACCTGTAGCTCAGCTCTTAATGGAGGCTTAAGAAAGGCTCTGACGGCATCGTTTCAGATCACTCTGAGACAGAGGGTATCTGATGATCACTGACAGAGTTCCCCTTTCACCTCACTGAGGAGTCCAGATAGGGACAAGATGTGGAGATTTTCTGGTGATTACTGAGATGCGCTGTGGGGAGCTAGTTTTTCTGAGGGACCTTTGGGTATCCACCAGAGAGTAGCCCTGGCCATGACTCCTCAGTTGTCACCTCAGTTTCCACTAGTTCATGCAATCAGAGATCTGTCTCTGAAAGGAACCCAATTGCCTATCTGGTCAACATTCCACCTGTCATTGGTGTCAATGGGAGTGGGGATTCACCAGAGGGCACCCAGGGAAACCTGTCCTCTGCTTTGAGAGTGGCAGCTGCCCTAAAGGCAATTACTAGCTGGCAGAGTAACCACTGATTGGCATTCTGTAAGGGACAGATAAAAGCCTGAACTGTTTATCTGAGACGATTTCATAAGAGACCTGTTTTACAACATTTTTAAGCAACTAAGTCCAAATGCAGCACATACAAAACAAGAATAAAACATAATTGTAACAAAAGACAATGTATAAGAAAAACAAGAAATTTGCAAACATTTAAAACACAACTTAAAATTAAGACACTTTTGAAACAAAAGCCAAAACAAAGGCCAGAATTTATGTGAAACAAAAACCAGAATCCATGAAACAAATGTCCAGAGCCTATGAAATTAATAGTAACAATCTATGAAGCAAAAAGACCAAAGTTAGAACCTATGGAACAAAAGCAAACTCGTACCTCTGACCAGTAATCTCGGTGGAAGACCTCCCAAATGATATAGGGGGAAAAGATCCAATTCCCAAACTTACTAGATGCTGAAACACAAGTTTGTGTTCTCTAAAATCAAAGAATGAATTCTAGGAACAGTGGAGGTTAAGAGTAGGAAAAATTTGTTGGGAGAAAGGAAGCTTTTGCCTAAGAGAGACAGAAGGGGGACCTGAAAGTGCGTTGCCCCAATATCACATTTTCTTTATTCATTCATCTGTTGATGGGTACACTAGCTACTTCCAGGAATTAGCTATTATGAATTGTGCTGCTGTAAACATTGGTGCACATGTATCACTGTAGTATGGTGTTTTTAGCTCTTGGGGAAGATACCGTGAAGGGAAATACCTGGGTCAGATGGAATTTCTAAATTTTCTTCTTTGAGAAATTGACATAATGATTTCCATACTGGTTGTACTAGTTTGCATTCTCACCAACAATTTAGGGGGGTTCTTTTTTTTTTTTTTTTTAACCACCGCCACACCAGCGTTTGTTATTCCTTGGCTTCTTGATGTTTGCCATTCTTTCTGGTATAAGATGAATATTAAGTTTGCTTTAATTTGCATTTCTCTAATGGTCAGAGGTGTTGAACATTTTTTCATATATGTTGGCCATTTGTACTTTTTCCTCTGAGAAGAGTCTGTTCATTTCATTTGCCCATTTCTTGATTGGGTGTTTTATTTTAGGTGGTCTAAGTTTTTTGAGTTCTTAAATATTTTTTCCCATTCTGTAGGTTGTTGCTTCCCTCTACTAATTGATTCTATTGCTGTGCAGAATCTTTTTAAATTTGATATAATCCCATTTGTTGATTCTTATTATTATTTCTTGTATAATTAGAGTTCTGTTTAAAAAATCTTTTTCAACACTTGTGACATCAAGTGTTTTACTTATTTTGTCTTCTAGTATATTAAGTTTTCTGTTTTAATGTTTAGATCTTTGATCCATTTTGATTTTAATTTAGTACATGGTGAGAGATATGGGTTCTGCTTCAATCTCCTACAAACAGATATCCAGTTTTCCCCACACCACTTGTTGAATAGGCTATCTTTCCTCTATTGTATGTTTTTGGCTCCTTTGTCAAAGATCAAATAAGTGAATTTGGCTGGGTATGTTTCTGCATCCTCTATTCTGTTCCATTGATCCACATGTCTGTTTTTGTGCCAGGAGCCAGTACCATGCTGTCTTTATCACTGTTGCTTTGTAGCATAGATTGATGTCAGGATTGTAAGGCTTCCTGTTTTGCTCTTTCTTCCCAAAATTGCTTTTGCTATTCTGAGTCACTTCTGGTCCCATATGAATTATAGGATTGTTTTCTCTAGATTGGTGATATGGCCCCAGTATTTTGATTGGGATTGTATTGAATCTGTATAACAGTTTTGGGAATATAACCATTTGGGCAATATTGATTCTGCCTATCCAGGGGCAAGGAACATCTATCCATTTTCTGAAGTCCTCTTCAATCTCCTTTTTCTGCGTACAATATAAATACTAATGCAATCATCATCGGGGATCTTAACACTGAATTGTGACAAAAAGATAGATCAACTAAACAAAAAAACCAATAAATAAATATCAGAGCTCAACCATACCCTTGAACATATGGGCACAATAGATAACTACAGAGTATTCCACCCTACTACAACAGAGTATATATTCTTTCTGCATAGTACTTTACACATTGTACTTTCTCCAAAATAGATCACATACTAGTCCACAAAGCCTTCTTAAATAAAAATAAAAGAATCAAAATCACCCCATGTATACTATCAGACCACAGTGCAATGAAAATAGAATTCAAACACAGAAGAAATCACAGAAAGTTTAGAACCACCTGGAAAATTAATAACACACTCCTAAACAACCAGTGAGTCACAGAAAAAAATCAAGGAAGAAATTTAGAAAATTTTGGAAGTTAATGACAATGCCTGTGCAACTTACCAGAACTTCTGAGCCATGATGAAAGCAGTATTAAGAGGGAAGTTCATTTCAGTCAGTGCTCGTGTTAGGAAAACAGAGTGAGCTCAAATAATTAACTTATGAAGAAACTTCAGATACTTGAAAAATAACAATCCAGGCCCAAACTGAAATTAAGGAAAATCATAAAGATTAGAGAAGAATCTCTCACACACTAAACTAAAATCGAAATGGATTAAAGATCTAAATATTAAAATAGAAACGCTGAATCGGCCAGAACAGAGGTTAGGTAGAACTCTTGTAGACATTGGTGTAGGAAAAGATTTTATGAACAAAACTTCAGTCGCCCAAGAACTAGCACAAACAATCAACTAGTGGGATCTCTTGTTACTAAAAAGCTTCTGCACAGCAAGAGAAACCACCAACAGTGTGAGGAGACAACCCACAATGTGGGAAAAAAATCTTCACCTGCTGTCCCTCAGACGAAGGTCTACTATCTCGAATCTATAAAGAACTTAAAAAAATCAGACCTCCCAAATTTAAAGACCCAATCCAAAAATGGGCATCTGAAGTGAACACACATTTCTCACACAAAGAAGTAGACGTGGCAAATAAACATATGAAAAAATGTTCAACATCACTGGTCATTGGAGAGATGCAAATGAAAACAATGCTGAGATTCCACCTCACTCCAGAAAGAATGGCTGCTATGATGAAATCAACCAATAACAAATGCTGGCGGGGCTGTGGAGAAAGAGGAACCCTGCTTTACTGCTGGTGGGAGTGTAGACGGGTGCAAGCACTGTGGAAATCAGTATGGAGATACTTCAAAGAACTAGGACTTGAAGTCCCATTTGACCCAGCTATTCCCCTGCTGGGTATCTTCCTGAAAGAATTAAAAGAATCCTACCACAGTGATATATGTGCACCCATGTTCATAGCAGCACAATTTGTAATAACCAAAACTTGGAAACAGCCCAAATGCCCATCAACTGGAGATTGGGTAAAGAAAATGTGTGTGTGTGGTTTTTTTTTTTTATAAAATGGAGTACTACTCAGCCATAAAAAATGAGAAATC
The DNA here is from genome assembly GCF_053883595.1 of Heterocephalus glaber. Taxonomy (NCBI): domain Eukaryota; kingdom Metazoa; phylum Chordata; class Mammalia; order Rodentia; family Bathyergidae; genus Heterocephalus; species Heterocephalus glaber. The sequence goes on along the minus strand of NW_028258369.1, from coordinate 18,821,267 downwards.
AGAGATATTTATAGCTAAATGGATGCACATTGAGGCAATACTCTTAAGTGAAATAAATAGGACACATGTATAAATACCAAATAGTTTCTCTGGTGTGAGAAACTGAAAGTGTAAATAAGGACTAAAGGGTATAAAAGATAATGTGAAATAGGAAGAAAAGGGGCAAAGGGGAGGGGGAAGTGGGAGGGGTAGGGGAAAGGAAAGAAGGGAATGGAATTAATATGAGAAAAGGAAAAAATGGAAATAAAGTCTTTGTAAATAGGGAGGGGTGGAGGGGTTGAAGAGAGGGCATGGTTGGGGGAAAATAAGAACCAAGAGAGATTATGTAAAGGTGCAAATTTCCAATGATGAATGTAATTATATTGTATTCCTAAAATGTACCAATAAAATAAAAGTTAAAAAGATTAGAGAAGAAATCAGTGAAATTGAGGCTAATAAAACAGTACAAATAATTAATGAATTGAAGAGCTGGCTCTTTGAAAGAATAAGCAAAATAGATTAAACCCTTAGCCAAGCTTGCTAAGAGAGAGAGAAAAGATTCACGTCAATGAAATTAGAAATGAAAAAGTTGAAATCACAACAAACACCATTAATATTTAGAAGATAGTAAGTACTATGTAAAAGTGTACTCTAACAAATTGGAAAATCTCAAAAGAATAGATTCCTAGACTTATAGAAATTACAAAAGCTAACCCAAGAGGTCACAAAAATGCCAAACAACCTAATAACATGAAATGAAATTAAGACAATAATAAAAATCCTACCAACTAATAAAAGTCCAGGACCTGATGGATTCATTGCTGATTTCTATAGAACCTTCAAAGGTGTTACATCTTCAATACTCCTTAAGCTCTTCAAAGAAATTGAAAAGGACCTTGTGCTTCCAGACTCACTTATGTAAGTCAGCATCACTCTGATCCCCAAACTAGATAAAGTCCACCTAAAAAAGAAAACTACAGGCCCATATCCTCAATGAACATTGATATAAAACTCCACAAGATATTAGTGAATAGAATGCAGCACATCATTGCAAAGATTGTACATCCTGACCAAATAGGTTTCATTCCAGAGATGTAAGGATGGACCAACATATGCAAATCAATAAATGTAATACACCATATAAATAGAAGCAAGGACAAAAAACACATGATCATATCAATAAATGCAGAAAAAGCTTTGACAAAATCCAGCATCCTTTCATGATAAGAACTCTGAAGAAAATAGGTGTAAAAGAACCATCTTGAATTTGATAAAAGCCACTTATGACAAATCAAAGTGGGGAAAACTGAAAGCATTACCTCTAAAATCAGGAACATAACAAGAACTATCACCACTTCCATTCAACATTCTTAAAACATTAGCTGGAGCAATCAGGCAAAAGAAAGAAATAAAAGGGATACTTATAGAAAAGGAGGAATGCAAATTATCATTATGTGTAGAGGACACGATATTCTTCGTAGAAGACCCAAAGAACTCCACCAAAAAACTGTTAGAATTAATAACCAATTTCAGCAATCTAACAGGAGACAAAATCAACACAAAAAATCAATAGCATTTGTGTACACCAATAATGAACTTAGGAAGAAATTATGAAAATAATACCATTTTATGGTAGCATCAAGAAAAATTAAATGCCTAGGAATCAAACCTAACCCAGGAAGTGTAAGACCTCTACAGAGATTTTACATTTTAATAGTTAAGTTTGCTTCAAATCTTACCCTGTGGAAATTTCCTGGGCTATTATGTTGATTGTTTTTCTGATTGCTAGGTGCATTTAAAAAATTTATCATTGGTAAAATAAAAGTGTAATTATTAAATAAAAATTAAGGCACCAAGAAAGCACAAGAAGAATTGCGTTTATGGTATAACTAAGGGAGAAAAAGTAACTTCCCACTTCATGAAATCTAATGGAAATGTAAGTCTCCTCAAACATAATATTTGTTATCTGTTAAGGACCAGATATTTTTGTCTGACAAATAAGTATCAAGAATTATTATCACTTCCCATAATATTAATCTCTTAATTTTAGAATATGTAAAAGAAAATACATAAAATCACCTTTTAGTGTGAGAAAATACACATAAAATTCACCGTTTTTGCCATTTATATGCATACAATTTGGGGATATTTAGAACATTTAAAATGTCATGCAGCCATCAGTACTAGGTAGTTACAGCACATTTTATCGCTACAAAAGGAAACTCCGTACTCATTAAGTAGTCACTTTCCATTCCCCCTTCTTCATTATTCTTGGCAACTAAGTACCAGACTTAGGCACCAGTAAAATCTGATTAATGTTTCTTTGTATTTACCTACTCTGGATATTTCATATATGTGGGGTTGAGTTTTTAAAGGAGGAAAATTCAAGGTGGCTGTAGCCATTATTTGGTAAATGGGGTAAAAGCAAGTGTTCATATTTATTTAAGAACCAAGAGAAATTATGTAAAGGTGTAAATTTCCAATGATGAATGTCATTATATTGTATACCTAAAATGTACCAATGATTAGAATGAATAATCGATAATGCAAAATAGGAAGAAAAGGTCCAAAGGGGTAGGGGAAGTGGGAGGGGTAGGGGAAAGGAAAGAAGAGAAAGGAAAAAATTATGAGAAATGGAAAAAAAGGAAACAAAGTCTTTATAAATAGGGAAGGGTGGAGGGGGTGAAGGGAGGGCAGGGAATGGGGAAAAATAAGAACCAAGATGCATCATGTAAAGGTACAAGTCCCCAATGATAAATGTAAGTGTATTGTATACCTAAAATGTACCAATAAAAGAATTTAAGGAAAAAAAAACAAACAAGTGTTCAGATTTTATAATCTGTGGCTCTTCATTCTACCAGCTGACTATGCCGTAAAAGAACTACAAGCTGGAGAATGTTGATCATTGAGCAGAAATGAGTGGTGGAATATTTAGGTACTTTTGGTGTACTGGGGACCCCTGAAACATTACTGGAAACCTCTGCAGTAGGCTCCAGTCTCCTACTCAGTGTATGATGCAGAGCTTGGGCGGGGACGGGGAGAGACAGAACTAAGAAATACAGAAAGCAATGCACCAGGACAACCAATGCCAGTGGAACTGACAAAGGCCCTGGCCAGGCCAAGCCACTGATTTTTATTAGTAATCAGTTGGGGTAAAGGGAAGCTACATGCAAGGGCAGTAGTATGTGCGAGGATCTGCAGGCATGTGGTTTCTATGGAAATTAATATAAGCAAGAGTCGTAGAAGAAAAAACAAAGCATTCTCAAATTAGGAACAGAATAGACAAAATATATGGTTGTAATTAGAACATTGTCCTTCTAGTTAAGAAAATTTTAGGTGTGGGAATGGCATATGGATGTGAGTTACTCTGACCTCAGCATGTAGGCTTCAGCCAGACTCACGTCTATAAACAAGCCAATTGTGGGGTTAACTCTTTACTGCCTGCACTGCTTACAGCCTGCTTTGGGGCATAATCAGTATTGCGGTCTCCTACACTGGTGAAAGTCTAGAATTTCAGATGAATTTCTATGCCCCAGAACTAGAAATTTGGATGGAATTCCACAGGATATTCTTCCATTATTATAATGACTTAAGTTGGGTGCTGGAAATTACCTCTGTTTAAGCTGTGGGAATTTCTTAGCTTTCTCCATCTCTCCTGTCCTTTTCTCTTTCTATTTTTTTAAAGTAAGGGGTTTTTTTTGAGCACGCTGTATGATGCACACTGTGGAAATAATGGTGTACAAAGCAGGCTTTGTATTTGCTCTCAGAAAATTTATACTTATGTGAACACAAACCATATATAAGTAAACAAATAGATAACTATATGGTGTTATTGGTGTTGTGAAGGAAAATAACACCATATTATGACTACAAATAATTGAAATAGGTAGCTCCTTTCTACCTGATGCTCAGAAATGGCATCTCTGAGGATATGATATTAAAGTAGGGTCTGGAGAATGCAGAGGATCCAGCTACATGGAGAGTGATGTGTAAGAGTTTCAGGTGGAAGGAATATCATATGCAGTGGCATGTGGCTAAAAGGAGCAGCGTACTTTCCACCAAGAAAAGACCAGAAACAGTGAGATGAGCCTAGAGAACCAGCCAAGAGATCAGTCATGTAGACTTTAGTTCATGTCACAGAACTTATAAAAAGCCTTGTAAAACAGTGTTTTGTAAAAATGGCCTCAGAACTCATTCACCCGCAAAACTGTAACTGAACCAATGTGAGATCATGCACAATCCTCTTCTACAGAGTATAAATATTTACATTGTTGGTGTGCGTATGTGGGGGGATACAGTTATTGTGTTTTACTACTCTTTGTGGTGACAGACTCTGTGGGGGCTATGAGAATCCAAAGGGCTGTCTATCAATCTTTCCGGTTCTCCTTCCTTGAAGCACACTGTAGGGTTTCATACACTTCTATTGCCCTTGGAAGCAAGGTATGATCATGTGACTTGACTTGGCCAATGAAGTGTGAGCAGATATAACATAGGTCATTTCCAAGCAGCAGTTTTAGAAGGCAATTTGCAGTTAGCTCTAACTCTTTTACCCTCTGGAACTCTGACTGGCAATGCTCCTGATGGTGCTTGCTCAGTGTGGTGGTTTAACATTATTACTAGATGTGTCTGGGAGGTGTTTCCAGAAGACATTGGCATTGGAATTGGGTAGATGAGTAAAGATCACCTTCAGAATGGTGAAAAATAAATTTTTGTTGCTTTGGAGTCATATAGTTGATGGTTCACTGTTATAGCAATGCAAATATACTGAGACACATGGATTCTGAAGCACCTCTTTAGTACCCACACCGAGGATAGGGAGTCTCAGAGCTCTCAAGGAGAGGAGGGGAACAGCCTGGACCATTGATCCTTGCACAACTTCTATAGCTCTGCTTTGTGATCATCATGTATTGGCTTCCATTTAGGGTTTTGTTTGAGGAAAGGCTCCTATGAATAAAAACAACCTTGAAAGCCATTAGAATAATATAGTTACAGAGATCTTTGGCAGCAAGAGTTGAAAACCAAAGCTTTTTGATAAATTTTAAGATAAAATAAATTAGTAAGTTATTCATGGTAGCTGGTATTCTGGCCAATTAAAGTGTTAATGTAGCATCTTGTTATAACATTTAAAAAATGAATGCTTTAGCAATCAAGAGCATATGAATCCTTACAACATTTTCTCTGCCTCCTCAAAAACCAAATAATAGATTTGGATATATGTAGGTTAATCACTTAAGAACTTTGCTAAGTTAGAATTTAATAAGATGTTCCTTAAAACTCCTAGAATGTCCTCCTTGGCTCATGAATTAGTGGCTCTGAAGGGCACACTAGTAGTGTATTCTGACTTAAGGCAAAACTAGAGATTTTGAGAAGAGGCTATTGCATGGATTCCATTTTTGTTGTCCCAGGTACTTATTTGACAAATGTGATGCTACTGAGTGACATTAGCTCAGTATGGGATTTGGATTGTGAGTAGTCTGGTGTATGTGTATAAAATAGCTATCCTCTCATGAACTAGCTGGCCCATGTAGTCTCACAAAAAATATTCTTCCTATTTATCTTTAGTCCCCATTGGAGCTTCAATGATTCCTGTTCTTGGAGCACTGTGGGAAAAATAAAAAAGAAACTTGAAACTTTCAGAGTTTGTTGTCTGAAGTGGAAGAGGGAAGTCAGCTGCTTAAAGAAGTGAATTCAAATTTGAGACTTCAGAAGTTTGACAAGTTTTCAAGGGCCAGTATAGTTCTTTCAAAATTTTGTCAAGGGTGAACCCTGCAAAATTGTGTGCAGGCATGTGTGCATACTTGCATATATATATATATATATGCAAGTCTGTTGGTGACTGGAGCTAGAGAAGGAATGGAAATTCTTCTTCTTCCTCTTTTCATCTACCTGGAATGTCCCTGCTTTTCAGGATTTTCAAGTGAGACCACTGTTCCTAGAAGTCAACCTGAAGTATAGCACAGCTCAGTGAAGACTGTGGTTGGCCCAGGATCATGATCTCCATGAGCAGCCTTATCTCAGGGTGGGGAAGGGGACAACTTGGGCTCACACTGACTTCAAAGATACTGCAGCACAAGCACTCCATTTCAGGCAGGAAGAAATCAGTGACAGGAATTTTCACATCTCTATCTAAGTTTTCTTGGTGGTAATTATCAATATTGCCATTTTAATAGCTGAAGAAACAGAAATTTTTGAGTCTAAATAACAAAACCTGAGTTGAAATCCAAAATATCAGAGACAAAGTCATGAGATGCCATTTTTTCACTCATTTCTTTGTCTAAATTCAAAATGAAAATACTAGGCCAGCTGTGGCAGCTGTGGTGGTACCTTCCTGAAGCCTCAGTATTCTGGGAGACTGAGGCAGGAGGAACGAAAGTTTCAGCCCAGCTGGGGCAACTCAGCAAGTTAGTTAGACCCTGTCTCAAAATAAAACAAAATTTTAAAAAGTCTGGGTAAGTAGCTCAGTGTGATGGTTCCACATTTAATCCCCAGGACTGGAAAAAAAAAACATGAAAGAAAAGAAGAAAGAAAAGATTATCTACTCAGTTGTATTAATTCTGTTGGTGATGTTTGCAGTGGCTGATAACATCAGAACAATGACTCCTCAGAGCATAGGTCTAATAAAATAGCATGATATTTCATAGAGTTGATAAGTTCAAATATACTGCTTTTGGCTGCTGCCTCTAGGTGAGTTCTGTTCATTCTTCCACTTTAGGGTTGAGAGAAGTGGGTTTTGGAGAGGCTTCAGTCTGGTGCTTGCTGGAGAATGGCATGCAGTGAGTAGCCTTTGAGACATAGGAGGACATTTCCAAGTAGCTTGAGACTAGTTGCTTAAAGGGATGATAACACCGACCCAGGCATCAGGGTGGGTGGTCTGTGGCTTGGCGGATTCTTGGCTTACCTTTCAGTTTCCTCCAGACCAGGTTTCTTAGTTACTTTCTGGTCACTGAGACAAAAGACCTGACAGCCACAACTCTAAGGAGAAAGGGTTTATTTTGGCTTCTAGTTTGTAGAAGTTTCCATCTATAGTTGGCTGGCTTCAAGGCAGCGCAGCATGACAGAGGGGCGTGGTAGAGGAGAAATAGCTCATGTCATGGCAGCAGGAAGAAGGTGATTAAAGAAGAGGGAGGGAAATAGACCCTTCCAGGTCATTCCCCCTGTGACCCACCTCCTCCCAACAGGCTTTACCTTTCAACATCACATTTAGCTATAAAGTCTTCAGTACATTAATCTACTGGTTCATTCCCCTGTAATACAATCACCTCCCCAAAATCCCACCTATGAGCGCAGGAGAGTGTGGGGGGACATCTAGATATAAACCATAACATTCCATCCCTGCTCCCCAAAAGACTCGCGTACATACTTCGAAGGCAAAATTCATTTAGTCCATCTCTCAGAATTGCCACAGTCCTAACAGTTTCAGCACTGTGGAAAAGTTCAAGTCCAAAGTCTCCTCTGAGACTTTAAGGCAAACGTGTAGCTGTGAACCTCTATTAGAATCAAAAAAGAAAGTTAAACACTGACAGCATACAAAGAGATGGGCTAAACATTCCCATTCCAAAAGGGAGACACAGGAGGATAGAAAGGAGTGGGGACCAAAGCAAGACCTAAATTCAGCAGAGCAAACATTAAATTTTGTAGCTCCATGTCTAGCACCTGAGAAATCTGTAGCAAGATGTGAACTCCAAAGGGCTTGGGCTGCTAGACCCCTTTAGCATTGCAGATGGTAGTTGTACCTCTCATGGCTTCTCTTTTGGCCTGACTTTGCTGACTCCTTGTGGCTTTTCTCAGACAATCCACATTCTTGGCTTTTCCAACATCCTGTGATCTCTACTGCACTTTGGCATCACTCTCACAGCTTCACACACTGCCCTCAGGAGCACACTGCCTGGCCTCCCAGACCTTCTTCTGAAATCTCGGTGGAAGCCTCCCTGACCCTACAACTTTTGCATTCTATTTATGGGTAAAACTAGCACCACATGGATGACACTGAGGTCTGAGTGCCTGGATGGCTGAACATGGTTAAGTGAAATCTGGGGAATCAATTCCCATTCCTTAGGTTGCCACCATTTTGGAGCATGGTGCTCTGGACCTCTCTTCTCCAAGCAAAGTCTTTCACCTTTGCAATTTTAAGCCTGAAAAGGGTGGGCCTTGCTGGTTCCTCACATTTTCTACAGGGATTTTCTGTTATCCTTTCCAAAGTATTTGGCTTCTTTTTAACGCTAATCTTTACAACAACCACGTTATTCTCTACTCTATCTTTGCAGGCCCCAACTTTGCCAGAGATTCCTTTTGGGCCAAATTAAAAACTTTTTAAATAATTCAGCTGTACCATTTGCTCTGATTTTTCACATAGCTTTAAACTTCCAACAAACTTATGCTACAGACTCAATATTAGACTGTCTTGAAATTTCCTCTGTAAAATTAATTATGCCATTGTCCATAATCTCAGTCTCCTGCAAAATTTCCGAACATGGGCAAAATGCAGGCAAATTTTCTGCCAGAGCATAATACACATGGCCTGGAGTCCAGAGGCCAAGGCAATCCTTTTTCCCAACTGATACCTCTTGAGCTTGGTCTTTACTGGTTGCATTACTGTCAACATTCTGGTCTTTTGAGCTCTGACCAGAATGTCCCATCAAGCTGGGCTCACAGCATTCTAGGGCTGCTTCTCCAGCTGACATCTCCAAACCTTTCCAACCTCCTCCTATAAGCCAGTTTCAAAGGCTTCTGAATCACACAGGTCATGTCATAGCAATGATCCCATTTCTCTGGTACCAAAATCTTAATTACTTTCTCGTCACTGAGATGCAATACCCAACACCCACAGCTCTAAGGTGAAAAGGTTTATTTTGAGTCACAGTTTGTGGAGGTTTCAGTCCATAGTGGGCTGGCTCCAAGGCAGGGCGACATGGCAGAATAAAAACAGCTCACAGCATTATAGCAAGGAGAGACAGGGAGGGAGGTAGACTCTTGCAGGACATGGCCCCAGTGACTCATCTCCTCCTATCAGGATTCACATTCCAAACACCACATTGTGACTCATCACTAGAGTAATCCACTGATGAGTATCACACCCCTATGATCCAATCACCTCATCAAAGCCCTACCTATAAGTGCACGAGGCTTTGGGGAGGACATCTAGATATAAACCATAAACCAAAGCAAGGTGAAATTTTAATTTTTAGAGTACAAGAAGGTATGTACTTTTTTTTGTTTGTTTGTTTTGTTTTAGGTTATGTAACCTTTTTTTTTACGGTACTGGAGATTGAACCCAGGGTCTTTGCACTAAGCTACATCCCCAAGCCTTTGTTGGGGGGTAGAAGGTATGAACACCTTTTAATGGCTCACAGTGTTTTATTCTTTTTTCAGAAGATTTGTGATAAAAATACATGGCGTTTAATGAGTCATAGTATGTTGGATGATCACAGAATAAAAACAGGACAAATCTGTAAAGTACAGTCTTTCTTGTGAGACAGAATATTCATCTACCAAGAGAAATCCCAACATGATTAGGCCCCCTATTTATACTGCCTACTGTTCTAGTCTCAGACACCAGCTGACTTGGGGGAAACATTTAAAAAATATATAAATAAAAGTGAACTCAATCAACTGCCCCACCCTCTGCCCTTTCTCCAAGTTCTTCAGGTGGGATAAGGATGTGAGGCTGGATCCTGTGGACAGGGCTTGAAGTTCTGCTGCCTGGAAGCCAGGCAGACTCATGGAGTCCCTGAGGTAGCCCAGAACTTTTCTTTAAGCAACTACTCAGTGCTGTAGGCATAGAGAGTGACAGAAGAGACACAGAAACTGCAGGCAGGAGGCCTGACATCCATGGCCCAACTCAGACAGCAAGGACAGAGGGTCACTACCTGTCTGTAAAAATGCTATTGAAGCATACACTTCTCCCCAAATTCACCATCCACAGTTGGTCATTCAATAGAAAAGGTCAAAACCACTTGTTTTTCAATGAAAATCCTTCACATCCACCTATGTTCAAAGATAATAATTTATGATATTTATGATTATTAATATGATATATTTATGATATAACAGCTTCCTTTTAAAAAGTGATTACCACAAAATGTTTAAATCCCAAGTGTAGAAAGGTCTACTTTTCTATAAATGTAGTTCTTATAAGATGAAAGATACACATACACACAATAAAAGCAATGGTATCTTGTGTGTTTAGCTTTAAGCTAAATCCACCAAACAAAACTAAAAAGTTTTAAGCTAGTTAGCCATTTTCCATTGCAAGTGATCTCAGCTCATTTAGACTAACACAGAATAAGCCAGATCAAGTAAGATATTTACCATTTTTCCTATCTGAGGGTGTACATCTACCTCTCTGATGAATGATGGTGGGAATCAAGCTATACTGCCAAGTCCCAATTTCCCTTTCTAAACTGAAGGAAAAATTAATAATCAGTGTTGTAGTATATGTAGCATAGTACCTTGGCCAAATGTGGCTAGAGTCAACCACTGTTTTTCCTGTTTTGGAACTACAGCTTATTAAAGGAGACCATGGTAAACTGGTCAGTAAGCAGGATGGTATGTTTTAGTCACAGGGAAATTGTCTTTCATGGGGCAATTTTGTAGGTTGCAAGTGAGCCAACTCATCCTTTTCACACAACTAGACACTGTTTGGACACTTTAGCATGACTTGGTTTTGGACAAAAATTAGTTGCTAACATTCTTTAGCTCTATTATTATTAGTTCAATGGAGGAAAAAAGAAAATATAATCAGCATTAGATAGCTTAGGGATGAGAGTGAGAAAACCATAAAGAAGAGGCCATGCTAAAACTGATTGGCAGTGTTCCATCACTGCCTACCTATAGGTTTGAGGCAGGTGTCTTCATGCACGCACCTTTTAATGCCTTACCATGTGTCATTTGTGAGTCTGTAGTGACCCTGGAGTGATGGTGTCTTCTTCCATCACCACCTTCTGCCCATGTGACCAAAGGGGGCCTTGGATGTGGTTAGTATGGCACCCCAAAAGATGCTGAGAACCTGAGTACCTTCCTGAAGACTTTGCCTCATCTTTGGACAAGTGATCAGCCAGTGGCTTGGAGTTGGGGCAATAGTATCTACACCAGAAGCTTAACTTCAGCAGCCAGCTTTGGAGGACGTTGCCCCCAGAGTACTTGGTCACCAACAGCATCATGAAGACTTCTGTACAGATGGAGTGGATTCCAATCATGTTGTCCAACTGCCTTTTGCTCAATCCACACTTGAGTGCAGCCATGAAGTCCTGAGTTACTCTTCCAATGCTTGGACCCAGTATGTGAAAGCCTACAACACATTCATTGTCTTGAAGATTGCAGGCTATTTTTGCATAACATTGTTATTGTTTCTTGATGGAACTGTGCATTCCAACAGCCAAAGAAAACTATTGTAGATCTCAACATTTTCTTCCCCAATAGCTTTCTCCTCAAAAAAGCCATAAACACCATATTTCAAAGCAGTAAACACAGTGTTTGGAACATTTTCATAGTCACACTTGATGGTGGAGCCACCATCCAGCCACCTGGATGGCTGCTGGGGTGAGCTCCAGCTTGCCCTCCAAGATATCACCTATGGCATAGATGTAAGGCACATTGGTCTGCTCCTCATCCATGACAGACATTTTTCCAGTCTTTTCATGGATCTTGACCCCCACACTTCCTAAGCTAATATTTCTTATACAAGCACCTCTTCCTATGGCCAACCACACCACATTATACTCTCCTTTGATGGTTTCCTTGTTATTGTTATTGTTATTGGTGGACTGAGCTATATCACCTTCTGTGGACCTGGTGTCCCTACTTCAGTTTGTTCAACTTCAATTGATACAAACTGTTTTATAAACTTGATACCATGTTCTTCCATGTGTCCACCAATTTTGTTGGCCATATCCTGATCAAATCCTAAGGAGAATGACCTGTACCATAACAGTGATGTCTAAACCTATACCAGCCAGAAATCCAGTACATTCCAAAGTGACATAGGATGCTCTAACCAGCAGGGTCTTACTCAGGCAGTAAGGTAAGGAGAAAAGATCATCACTGGTAAGGCAGTACTCTTTGTCACCGGGGATGCCCAAGTTATGTGGTCTTTCACCAATGGCAATGCGAAATCCCTCTGTTGAATAATGTTTTTCTTTCCCCTTATTATTTGTTGCCTTAATCCTATGAGGACTAACAAATTGCCTATAAGCATTCTCATAAACTACCTTTTCTTCTCCTGAAGAGCCACTCAATAGCCCTAGTTCTGAGAGCCGAAGCAGTTCTGTACAGTTTCTGTCATTTTTTACCAGGCATGTTTAACTGTATCCTTGACTTTCCATCCATAGTTATGAGAGTCTCACAGGGCTTGTCCTAACAGAGCCACTTGGTACATCAGTTTCTTAGGTATGCAACCCACATTCACACACATTCTTCCAAGACCCCATCTAGTTCCAAGAGGATTTTCAGTGACAAAATCCAAGACCATCTCCTTCTTGCCATATTTGGCTGCCTCTTTGGCAACTACCAGGCTTCCTGAGCCTCTGCCAGTGATGACAAAGTCGAAGTCATAGGATTCAGGAAGATCCTCAGAGCCATTCATTTTTACTGGTTGTGGAAGTCTGCCCCATGATAAGTCCACTAGATCAAGTTTGAGCGATAAATAAGGGACACACATAGCTTTAAATAAGTTCTTTACCCCAGTATAAGACTCAAATGCTGAGGATGACCACAGTGACTATCTCTGTGAGCAGAACTCCCAGGTCGGCCAAGGCTGAGCTGGTGCATCCTCCTGGGGTGTCTGGCAGGGTTTGAATAGGGCAATGATCCTTAGCTGTTAAAATGACTGTCTACCACCCATGACTATGAAGATCCAGGCAGTGTAATATTTTCCTTTAGGAGGCTTTGAGGAAGCAGTAGCTTCACAACACTGGAACATCACAGAACATAGGAATACAAAGTAATGAAGTAAATGATGGACAGCTTCGACCTGGGCTACTCTGGGACTTGACCTGCTCAGCCTGACAGCCACCTAGGCTTCCTTCTTCAGAATTTTTAAAAGTTTTTATTTTGAGACAGGGTCTCACTAAGTCACTAAATGGCTCCGGCTGGGCTGGAATTTGAGATCCTTCCACCGTAGCCTCCCAGAGTGCTGGGATTATAGGTCTGTACCACACATCCAGCTATAACCATTTTAAAAAGTTATAAACAAAAATTGTATAAACTTAAGGTATATACAACATCATATCTTAATGTACATACACATAGTGAAATGATTACTACAGTCAAGCAAATGTGTCACATATATTGCCTCATTTAATTATTTTATTTTATTTTTTTGATGGGTAGACCTAAAATGTATGTTCTTAACAAATTGCTAGTACAGAGATTCCTCATTTAACAACCAAGTTCCATTCATGTGACCAGGTCATTAAGTGAAACGGTCGCTAAATGAGGAATTGTACATAGTGTGTACAATATTCGGAACAAAGAAATGGTCAAAGGAAACTCTAATTCGATGAGTTTGCTTTTATTTGCATAACTCTTACATACAGTACTGTAATATATAACAGAACATAAAACCACAGTACTGTACTATACAGTACAATCAGCAGAAATTACAGTGCTATATGAACAAGGTGTACTGTATTAAAAAAAGACGTTGAGGCTCTATAAACAAGACGTACAGAACTGTACAAAGAAAGAGACACATTGTAAGTCTGAACAGCACATCCTGGTTGCAAGTCTGAGTACTCGTTAAACATATAGGTTGTTAAACAAGGAATATCCGTATACAATATAGTATTAACTGTGGTCTTCATGCTGTACCTTAGAATTTTTTATATAACTGCAACTTTGTACCTTGTCACTAACATTTCTCCATTTCTTCCTTGTAACCTGCAAGGACAATTTTATTTATTTATTTTTTAAATTAAGATATAACTCACATACCATAAAACCCATCCATTAAATGTCCAAATTAGCAGTGTTTAGTATGGTCATACCCAGGCACGACTCATGTATGAGTTTACCTTGCTTTCCTGAATATCATAGCCACTGGTCAGTGCCATGGTGAACCAGGGCCTTTGGGAACCTTATGCCACTAAGGGAATATTTACAGGTATCACAGGATGCAGGCTCATTCCCAGTTAGGCCAAGATTGGTGCTTTTATTTATTTATTGAAGCTACAAAATCAACACTTCTTGGACAGCAGGATAGGAGAGTTAAATCACAGCTGGAATTGTGCAGAAGATGTCACGTTTATCAGGGTAACCTCCCCTTTAAGTTTATCTCAGATGCTGCAGTTTGTATCCCAGGAGAGTAAAACCAATTCTGGCCTTCCCCAGAGCCTAATTGTAATCTTTAAAAGGCAGTGGGTCTTGGCAGCTGCCAGCCAGTGCTTCCCATCTCTTGTCATTACTGGAAATGGATGCACAAGATGGAAGCAGTGAACTCCATTTTTTGCATTTCCTCCTTAGTGACTCTACCAGGGTCAAAGCCAACCCTGAGGATATATTCGCAGTCATTGCCCACCCTATAGCAGCCTCCCCGGTGAGCTCTTCTTTCCACCAGCACCTTCCCTGGGGATTGGCTGTCCTGGCCAGGGTGCTTTGGGACTCTGATTGGATAATGAATAGGTCCTCACAGTGAGGATCATCAGCAGCATCAGGCATACCCTGCAACTTGTTTGAAACACATTTTAGGCATCACCAAAATCAGGAACATTGAGAATACTGACTAGCAAGCTGTGTTTTAACAAGCCCACCAGGAGGTTCTGCTGTACCTTAAAACTTGAGATATACTGAGAAGGCCTCAGTCAGTTGAAGATTAAAGTGCTATATGTAACAAGATGGCTCTGAAAGCTGTTGCCAAACCAACAAAAGAAAAAAGGCCGACTCAGACCTCCAAGGCACGGCCTCAAATACTGACAAGTTGTATCATTTTCATGTAGCCCCCAAACGAATGAGCCCCACTCCTACCTATGTCTGTTGTTTTATCATTTGATAATCTTTCTTCACAAAGCTCTTTATTGTTAATCTCATTACAAATAGATTAAATTAAAAAAATAATAGTGGTAGTGGAGAGAGAGTGAAAAGAACTTTTTAAACCTTGCTTTTCCTTATGTCTGCTGACCCAGTTAATCTAATTTGAAGACAACTGCATTAAATATGTCTCATTTCAGGGATGGCATTTTTAAATGCTGGGACTTAAAGAGTTTATGATCCCTAGCCATGGTGCTATTTAAATCTTTTGTCCAGATGTCTGCTGTCAAATAAAAGCCAAATCCAGGTTGAGGTAAAGAGAGACTTTATTCAAAGGATTGGTGTAGTGGGGGAGAGAACTTTGCAAGAGGGAGAACCCTCAAACTATGATCTGCAGGCATTGCAAAGGTCAAGCAAAAAGGAATTTTCTTTCTTCAGGAGAGACAAACAAGGCTAGACATAACCAGGCTGAGCAGGAAATGTCTGTTCTTGGGGACAGCCAGTTCTCCTGAGGGGTCATTCAAAGGGGTTCACTGTTGGGCATTTTGATACTGTTAGCAGGTATTTTGTCCCAATTGGACAGTGGCTACGAACAGTTCAGCTAATTGTGAATGGCAATGAGTGAAATGTGGAGAATCCTAGGTAAACAAAGGACTTACAAGTCTTCTCAATGTCATGTGGTTCAAAGGGGTAACTTTTTGCTGTAAGCTCTTTCCCTGAATACCAAAACATGAAAGGATTTTATACCTTTTGCTATTTTCCAACCAGCATGTATCATTGTCAGTACATATTATTGAAACATGTTAAAATGCAAACCTCTTTGTGTTTGTCTAATAAAACAATTCTCTTTACTTACAAAACATGTTTGTTGACTTATTTGATTAACCTAGGTGTCTTGTAATTAAAGAACTTTTACTTTATTAAGTAAATCCTAAAAAGAATTTCAGAAAGTCATAACCAAACTTAGCATTAAACACATGCAAATACTTAATATAGATGTTTTAAAAATACTTTGAGAGTAGAATTGGGCGAACTATTTAAAGCTAGATGCAAGAGCTGCAACTGAAAAAGATACTTCATATTTTTTCCATGTCAGTAAATGGTATGTAAAGTGTGTCAAACTGGTGAACAAAGAAATACTAGAAAGTAATGAATTATATACAGCAATGAGAGTATAATGTGGCTGAGAGGATATTCACAAGTTGTCACATTAGCACTTTCTTAAAAGTAATAATCATAGATTAAGTACTTTCTTCATGTGGAAGGCTTAATTTAAAAAAAAGCTACTAAGAGCAGAGAAATTTACAGAGAGGGGAAAATGCTTTAATTTTATAATCCCACATTTTTCAATGCTGTGGTCCACTGTGACCATCAACTGACTATAACTTGTATATGTAAAGCAAATCCCTCTAGTGTCATCCTGGGCTCATGTCATACTGTTTTATAGTTTTGGAGTTATTCCTCATCACTGTGTCCTACATTATGAGATCTTAAACAAACTGATGGTATAAAATGCAAATTCCCCACTGAGGATTTGTTCCTGACCTTGCTGGTATTCTGGGTGGCTTTTTAGCAGAAGAGGAAAGTCTTATCCCCAGGGAAGACTCTAAGACCTCTCAAGAATGGTAAGACTAAGTATCTTAGTCTACTTAGGCTGTTTTAACAAAGTGAGTGGCTTATAAACAACAGACATTTACTCTTTAGAGTCCTGGATGTTGGAAATTCCAAGATTAAGACATGGCAGGTTCAGTGTAAGGGCCCAATTCTTGATTCACAGATGGCAGCTTTTCCTGTTATCCCATATGGTGGAAGGGGCAAATCAGCTTGCTTGGGCCTGTTTTATAAGGATCTGGTCATGAGGGCTAATCACATTCAGGAGGGCTTCATCCTCATGACTGAACTAGCTCCTAAAAGGCCCTACTTCACAATACCATCACCTTGGAGGTGATGATTTCTATATTTGAACTTGGGGAGGACACAGACATTCAGCCCATAGCATAGGAAACTATTACGAATTTTCCAGGCACTCTCTTTGGCAGTTGATGAACTTTATTTCATTTAAGGTGAGAATCAGTCTTTTTACTATACTACAGGAAATTTCTAAAATGCACTTTTGTGGGCGAAGATTTCTGAAGGGTGAGAAAGAATCATGGGAAGGGCTGGTCTTTCCAGCTTCTCTCAGCTCTGAGTCCCAGTGAGCTTGCTTTTTAGGCTCATCTTTGCCAAGTTGTGGCATCAATTCTGACACAGGCAGGTGATCAGAACACCCTCTAGAGAACAAGCGCTAGAATTTTCACTGCCTGCCATGTGCTTGTTTTCTGGTGTATTCACTAAGACCATCTCCATCTTTCCACAAAATAGGTCTGGCTGCTCCCTTCTACCTAGTCTCCTTTGTAGCACTCCATTTCTTGACTGGGGCTGAGTTGGTAGCTACCTTGACTCTCTAGCTCTTGTTTTCCAAATGCTGGTTATCATGATAAATTCAGTTGAAGATTTTTGTGAAATTTAGGGCAGAGACACTTCTTTAGAGAACACTAGCTTCTCAAATATAATATAAAGCCAGACCTAGAAGACACCGGATATAGTAACAGAGAAGCTCCATTCCCTGTCAGTATAGCACTAGGTTACCCCTTAGTGGGGTTCCAGGTGTTATAATCCCACGATAAATGTATGTACTTGTAAAATTAGACTCTAGTGCCACCTAACACTTTATTCCTTGTGGACAATTCCTCTCATCAATAGGTTTTCTTAGCTTAGAAAACTCTTTCTGTACCATTTAAAATAGCATTTTTGTTCTTTCTCTTCCTTATACTTGGCCTTTCAGAAAATAAACTTAAAACGATTTAAGAGCATTAGAATATTTTTCCATGTTAAAGTTAGAACTGAAATAGAGTTTCACAGAGGGAGGCAGACTGGTTACTAACATATGTTCCAGGATGTAGTTCACAGGTTTGTAGTGTCAGAAATTAGAACTGTGTGATGCTGTGAGTTAAACAGCCTTGAACATACATAGACTAAATCTACTCACATGAGGCTGGTTTATAATCACAGTAACATGTACTTGTTTACATTGAGAAATCTGATTTTCAAGAAGACTAGAATACTTGTTTTAGCTGTGTAGCACATTTTCTCCCTTCTAGAAAAGGCATGGGTTTTGGTGAGCCATGGGAAATAGGACAATACAGAGTAGATGAGCTCACTGGTTGTTGTCATCTTCCTGTAGGTCCCTTGCATAGTCACAGCTTTCTGGGTAGAACTTGTTAAAAGATAACCTTTAACAAAAAGTAAGGTCGTGACTCTCATACAAATATAAAATAAGTGTGTAAACTATTTTATGTAACTCATTAATCAAGGGAAGGACCCAGCAAGATGCTACAACCAGTTCAAAGTAGTTAATGTGCCACTGACTTATATGGAGAAAAGAATGTTGAAATAAACTTACAAGTGGACATAAACTGGCTTTTTTCCTGAGGATTGTGGTTGAAGGAGTCAACAGAACTGCCACCAGACAGATTTTATTTTCATGTCTGTAATCAACAATTTTTTACACTGTTACCAGTTACTACACAAAGAGAATGAAAGAATAGCATCACCAAAGGTTATGCTCTACTCAGTGCATAGTTTTCCCACTCAAGATACCAAGTAATCTTTTTCGCTTGTTCTAACTTTCCTTACAAACTTGTCTGACATTTTCTCTTGATTGACAGTCATCTTGGAGGTCCTTTGTACAACAGATTTCTCTCAGCCTTCAAAGGTCCCTAAACAGCATACTCTAAGGAAGTACTTTTAATTATTTAAGACAACCCTTAAATGGTCTTTTGTTTAGTTAGAATTTATTGAGCATTTAGTATTTGAGTCCCAAATTTGGTTGACCAGAATCACCTAGATTTTTAGAACTACAGACTCCCAGGCCCATCTGTGGGTTTTTTTGACCCAGGTACTTGAGTATTGAAACCTTGATAATATGTCCTTAACAAATGCATGTTAGGAGTTTGTACTTATACTCCAAGTGTTAGACAGAGGGGCCTGAAGGGGGGAAATGTCATAGTTGATGGAGAGCAAGGATGGATTATGTAGAAATATTTGAGATAAAAGGGATAGGACCTAGTGACAAATTGAATATTGTAGGAGGTGGTGGAGGAGGAAGAGTTTTCACGAGTTGAAGGTGACTTCCACTTTCTGAAGGCCTCAAAAGACAATTACAACAAATTTGAATATCTTAATTGGGTTTTATCTGCAATTCTCAAATTGGGGAAATACACTTGAGTGTCCTGATGAGCTGAGCAGAAAAGGTTGGCCTTATGGGCGAAAAAGGGCTGAAGAAAGCAGAAACAGAACAAAAAAGTGGATTGGTCAGTTCGAAGTTACTTTTTTATAAAGGTAAAAACAGAGAGGACTAACTTATGCTGGTTGCAACTGGCCTTTTCAGGGATTTGGCCGTTATCTCTTTCTCTTCTGATTTTTTGGAAGATCAGGTAAACAACTTACTTTGACTCGGTCACATGGAACTTCAGCATGAGTGGCTCCATTTTGACTTGGTCTGTAAGGTATTGTACAGGAGCTCAGCTCAAACTAATGATCTCCTGTAAATTTTATTGTACAAGTGACTTGTTGGATGGCAATAAGGCCCGTTATCTTCTGAATAACATTAAGATCATTAGGACGCTCCCATTACATTAATATACTTTAGCAGAGCATTTTCCTCTACCACCAATCTGAAATTAATTCCATGATCATCATCAGTTTAGAAAGATGTATTCTGTGGTAGTATATGGACAATATAGAGGACCACACTCTGTTTTTGTTCTTGTTTTTTTTTTTTTGTACTGGGGATTGAACTCAGGGCCTTGCGCTTATGAGGCAGGCATGGGCGCCACTGAGCTAAATCCCTGGCCACACACTCTATTTGTTTTTAACAAAAACTACTATGAAACATGTGACATATCTGATAATTTTGTCTGGACTCCATTAAGTTACATTAAATAGGCATTTAAAATTCATCATGCAAAAGAAAGGAACCCTGCAAAATCCAAAGTCACAATACTGTTTGTGTCCTAAAAGGAAATCGTAAAAGAAAAGCCTGAGCTCTGCTATATTGCAGGTTGTATTTCTCAAAACCATTTGTATAAGTGAAGCAGACATGCCTTGTTCCCAACACAACTACTTTCTATAAAGAATATAAATGCCCTTAATTGACATATGCTTTCTTGGAGGGGAAAAAAATCACCTCAGCGAACAGTAATCAATGATGCCAAAGACAGCTCGGTTGGAGGTTCGAGTGTTTCACATGATGGGCATCAGAAGATGAATTCAAGAGCCCCTAATCCACCAGTGTTGAAAAGGAACAGCCTGCACAGCAAGCAGCAGGTGTTTTATCCTTTCCAGCAGCTGGGGTATATATCCCAGAATAGGCCCAACATATTACAGCGCTGATTATTGGAGTGGTGGGGAATAATATGTCAATACCGAGCTGCTTTTTTGGTGGAGCATGTAGGATTTCCTCTGCTTCCCTCTCTATTTTCCTTCCCTTTCTATTTTCCCTCCAGCTTGCCTTCCCAGATCCTGTGTGTGTTGCCAGTAACCATTTGGATTTTAAAGGCTGGAAAATAAGCCAGGTTCTCTCTCACCTGGGGTTGATCAACTGCCAGCTGCTGTTTTCTTCTGGGTGTCATCACAATCAGTCTGTCACTGAGAAGGCCATGCACTGCTGCCAAAGAGGACCTGAGAAGCAGCCTGAAACTCAGACGCACTGATTCATATCAGGGGCTGATATTTTCAAATGGCTGTCAGTTATCTCATTTCCTGGCACATTTTTCTAGAGATTCTTTTGGCTCTATGTATGTTTCAGAATTTTGATTTCCACATAGATATTTGAAGATCTAAATTTCCTATAATATAAAAATGAGCGTGCCATCTTTCTTATCCATGCACACCTTGATCATAGCATTCGTCACAGTGTATTGGATTCAGCTGTAAGAATCTGCTGCCTCCTTGGAAGCCACCTTATTCTAATTCATTTTCATATCTCACCACTTAGCACAATGCTAATATATATTTCACTTGAATTTCTTCCTTATTCCCTTCAGGGATAAGTCTAAACTCCTTAGCCTGGTAATCAAAGCCTTATTTATCTTTTCACCTTATTTTCCTTTGATTACCTACTTAGAGCCAGTATGTTGAACAGTATGGACTTATGGGATGGAATCATAAAGCAATTTTAGTTTTGCATCTTTTATCCTTTAAATCTGCTCTAAAGTTACTTTTCCTCTCATCCTTGGAGTTTTCTAGCTACTCTTGGATAGTACAAATCCTTAAAGTCACTTCAGATTGCACAATGCAGTCTCAATTGAGTAATTGAAATGTTTGGTGCCATATTATAAAACCATGAACTCAGATCTACTGTAGGCAGTATGTCTGGAGCCAGAGGAGGTTGTGTGACCAGCTTTTCTTTCCTTTTAACTTCTCGAGCTTCTTCCCCCTCAGATTGTTAACCATGATGGCTAATCCCTCCAGAGTGGAATAAGAGAAGAAGAAAAGAAGCAAGATAACTCTTCTTTGGCTGGTACTGACAGAGTGGTCAAGGCTCAGTGTCCTCACTTGGCAGGAATGTAATGTTGATCTTTTCTATCATGATCATATTCATCTCTTTTTCCTGGCTTTTCCCAGCCCTGAGGAATCTGGAAATGCCTACAGCTTCTCTTTGCTAAGGTCTTTTTGCTCCTTCTAGTGATCTTGGATAGAATTAGTGGAATGCCATGGCAGCTCACACCTGTGAATAGCTGACATCTGGTCTCTCAGAAACATGGTGACAGACACTAAGAATGATGCAGATCCACTTCCTATAAGATCCTCTACTATGCAGAGCCTTCAAAGAAATTAGCCAACTCAGCTGTCACCCTTCAGACTTTTTTAGTTTGAGTCAAGCACCCAAACTGTAGAGAACTCATCTTAGTTCTCGCTGAGTACTTCTATTAACTATCTTTTTTTTGTATTAAATTCTTTTATTGGTACATTGTAGGTATACAACACAATTACATTTCTCATTGGGAATTGTATCTTTATATAATGCATCTTGGTTCTTATTTTTTCCCCATTCCTAGCCCTCCCTTCACCCCCTCCACCCTTCCCTATTTACAAAGACTTTATTTCCATTTTTTCCATTTCTCATCATTTTTCCTTTCCCTTCTTTCCTTTCACCTCCCCCTCCCACTACCTCTACCCCTTTGGACCTTTTCTTCCTATTTTACATTATGGATTATTCATTCTAATCATTGGTACATTTTAGGTATACAATATAATTACATTCATCATTGGAAATTTGCACCTTTACATAGTCTCTCTTGGTTCTTATTTTTCACCCTTGCCCAGCCCTCCCTTCAACCCCTTCAGTCCTCCCTATTTACAAAGATTTTGTTACTATTTTTCCATTTTCTCCTATTAATCCCATTCCCTTCTATCCTTTCCCCTAGCTCTCCCACTTCCTTCCCCTTTGCCCCTTTTCTTCCTATTTCACATTACCTATTATACATTTAGTCCTTATTTACACTTTCAGTTTCTCACACCAGAGAAACTATTCGGTATTTACACATGTGTGTCCTATTGATTTCACTTAAGAGTATGGCCTCAATGTGCATCCACTTAGCTATAAATGTCTCTAATTTCTCATTTTTTATGGCTGAGTAGTACTCCATTTTATAAAAAAACCACATTTTCTTTATCCAGTCTCCAGTTGATGGGCATTTGGGCTGTTTCGAAGTTTTAGCTATTGCAAACTGTGCTGCTATGAACATGGGCACACATATATCACTGTGGTATGATTCTTTTAATTCTTTGGGGAAGATCCCCAGTACTGGAATAGCAGGGTCAAATGGGACTTCCAGTCCTAGTTCTTTGAGGTATCTCCATACTGATTTCCACAGTGGAACAGATTAGAAGATGCAGAAACAACGTCAGACACACTCAGCCATCTCATCTTTGACAAAGGAGCCAAACACCCTCACTGGAGGAAAGATAGCCTCTTTAATAAATGGTGCTGGAAAAATTGGGCTTCAACTTGCCAAAGATTAAAACTAGACCTGTATCTCTCACCATGCACTAAACTAAAATCAAAATGGATTAAAGATCTAAATATTAAAATAGAAACTCTATTAACTATCTTGCTCCCAGATGTCCCTCCACATTTTATTCCTGAGAAGGCTGGTCCAGACAGGAGAAAGAAACCACACTAGGAATTTGAACAGAGTTAATATACAATATTTAACTTATAGAATAGTTAGCTAAACTAAAATGTTGTTAGCTACTAACAAGATAAAAGGAGAATGCTAGGAAGTAGTGGAGGCAGCCACTGCTGAAAATTACTACCACTTGTGATGTGAAGGGACCAAAGAGGTTGGACTTATAACTTAGAAACTAAGAGAAGGAACCTCAGGGAGCTGGTATCTTTGTCCATTCATGCTGCCATATTCAAACACCCTAGACAAGCAATGTATGAACAATAGAAATGTATTTCTCAGAGTTCTAGAGGCTGACAAGACCAAGATGGAGACCTTGGCAGATTCAATGCATGATGAAGGCTCACTCTGCTTCACAGATGGTGTCTCTTGCTGTGTCCTCACATAATGAAAGGGGCAAGCAATGTATCTTCACAGAGACAAAGGAGTAGAAGGACAGAACATGATGGCCACTCCTTTCAATCTTTTCTACAACAGCACCGATCCCATTCATGAGGGTGGAGTACTCAGGACTTGATTACTTCCCATGAGGCCCCATCTCTTAATATCATCATATTGGGTACTAGGTTCCAACATGGGCATTTTAGAAGGACACATAAATTCAAACCTCAGCAACTGGTATCTCTGGTACCTACACTTATGAAGAGGGGCATGGCTCAGCCACAAGAACAAATCCCTGCTGCTGCAGAGATGCCAGTCCCAGGAACCACAGCAGACAGCCTGCCCTCAAGAAGGCAAACCTGGAAGGAGCAAGTCTCAGTCGCTTCCTCCTTCAGACTCTCAGCTTCCCTATGCTGCCTCTCATTGAAAGATCCCCTCAGAGATCAGCTAGCAAAAGAGAAATGTAAGACACAGAGTCTCAGCCCAAGCATCATAGAGCAAAATATTGAAGAGTTGCTTTTCACCTGAATAACATTAACTTACCTGGCACAGCTCCACTTGGGATGAGGCTGGACTTACAGCTCCATCTCTTCAACAAGCCCTTCCTTTTTATTTTTTTATTCTTTTTTTGTTAGTACATGTTTGTACTACATAATGTTTACATTCCTTGTGGGGAATTGGTACATGTATATAATGCGTCTTAACTCCCTTTTTTTTATATCTCCTTTCCCTTCCCTCCCTCCCCTCTCCACTCTTTTCTTGTTTCTCTTCTCTTTTTTTTGTACATATTTGCAGTACATGTTTACATTCCTTGTGTGGAGTTGGTACATGTATATAACACCTCTTCATTCCTTTTTTCATCCCCTGCCCCTTTTCTCCCTCCTTCCATCCTCCATCTCTTCATCCCTTTCCCTTTTGAGTAAGATCTATCTCTCTATTTCCTATTATCTACCTTTTCCTTTTTTCTTTATTTATAATTTGGGTTTCTTATATGAGAGACTATGTGATATTTAAGTTTGTGTGTCTGATTTATTTCACTTAACATTATGGTCTCAAGGTGCATCCATTTTCCTATAAATGTTTCAAATTTATCTTTCTTTATGGCATAGTAGTACTCCATCATGCATAAATATCACATTTTCCTTATCCATTCATCTGCTGATGGACATATGGGCTGTTTCCAAGATTTAGCTATTCTAAATTGTACTGTTGTAAACATGGGGTATGCATGTGTCATTGTAATATGGTATCTTTAACTCTTTTGGGACGACATCTAGAAGAGTAATAGCTGGGTCAAATGGAATTTCTAGTTTTAGTTTTTTGAGGAATTGCCGTACTGATTTCCAAAGTGGTTGCACTAGTTTATGTTTCCATCAACAATGTAGAAGGGTTCCTTTTTCCTCCAGCAGTCTCTCCACCATTTATTATTTGATTTTTTGATGATGGCCATTCTTTCTTGGATAAGATGGAATCTCTAATGGCCAGCAATATTGAACATTTCTTAATGTAGTTATTGGCCATTTGTATTTTGTCTTCTGTGAAGTGTCTATTCATTTCACTTGCCCATTTTTTTGATTGAGTCTTTATTTGGGGATCTAGTGTTTTGAGTTCTTTATTTGTTCTAGATATTAGTCCTCTGCCTGAGGATCAGGTGGCAACTTTTTCCCCATTCTGTAGATTGCTTTTTTTACTCTGTTGGTTGTTTCTTTTGCTATGCAAAAGATACAATACCATTTGTTGATTCTCAGTACTATTTCCTGTGCGCTAGGGTTCTGTTCAGAAAGTCCTTGCCTGTGCCTATGACTTCAAGAATTTTAACTATATTTTGTTTTGCAGTAGGTTGTTTCTGTTTTAACATTTAGTTCTTTGGTCTATTTTGATTTTAGTTTCATACATGATGAAAGATAATGGGCCTAGATTCAATCTTCTGTATGTGGATAGCCAATTTTCCCAACACCATTTAGCGACTGTCTTTCCTGCAGTGTATGTTTTTGGCCCCCTTTTCAAAGATCAAATAGTTGAATGTGCTTGGAGATGTTTCTGCATCCTCTATCCTGTTCCATTGATCCTCATATCTGTTTTTGTGCCAGAACCATGCTGTTTTTATCGTTGTAGTTTTGTAATATTGTATAACTTCAAGTTCAGGATTTTGATGCCTCATGCTCTGCTCTTTTTACCCAAGATTGATTTTACTATTCCATGTCTCTTCTGGTTCCATATGAATTTTAGGATTGTTTTCTCCAGTTCTGTGAAGCATGCTGTTAGAATTTTGATTGTAATTGCATTAAATCTATCAATGTTGGAAGTGTGGTCATTTTATCTATTTTGGTTCTGCCTGCCTCATTTTATCTATTTTGGTTCTGCCTGCCCAGGAACAGGAATGTCTTTCTATTTGCTGATGTCCTTTTTGATTTCCTTTTCAATTTACTGTAGTTTTCATTATAGAGGTCTTTCACTTCCTTAGTTATAGGTTAATTGGTAAGTATTTAAATTTTCTCCACGCTACTGAGAATGTTTTTTCCTACTTTCTTTTTCAGTGGGCTCATTATTGGTGTATAGGAATGCTATTGATTTTTTATGTGTTGATTTTGTATCCTGATATATTACTGAATTTGATTATTAATTCTGAGAGCCTTTTGGTGGAATTTTTTTGGGTCTTCTATTATAGGATCATGTCATCTGCAAATAATGACAATTTAACTTCTTCCTTTCCTATGCATATTCCTTTTATTTCTTTTTCTTTTGTTAAATTCTTTTATTGGTACATTTTAGGTATACAACACAATTACATTTTTCATTGGGAATTGTACCTTTACATAATGCATCTTGGTTCTTATTTTTTCGCCATTCCTAGCCCTCCCTTCACCCCCTCCACCCTTCCCTATTTACAAAGACTTTATTTCCATTTTTTCCATTTCTCATCATTTTTCCTTTCCCTTCTTTCCTTTCACCTCCCCCTCCCACTACCCCTACCCCTTTGGACCTTTTCTTCCTATTTAACATTATTGATTATTCATTTTAATCATTGGTACATTTTAGGTATACAATATAATGACATTCATCATTGGAAATTTACACCTTTACATAATCTCTCTTGGTTCTTATTTTTCACCCTTTCCCAGCCCTCCCTTCTACCCCTCCATTCCTCCCTATACAAAGATTTTGTTTCTATTTTTCCATTTTCTCATATTAATCCCATTCCCTTCTATCCTTTCCCCTAGCCCTCCCACTTCCTTCCCCTTTGCCCCTTTTCTTCCTATTTCACATTACCTGTTATACATTTTAGTCCTTATTTACACTTTCAGTTTCTCACACCAGAGAAACTATTCAGTATTTATACATGTGTGTACTATTTATTTCACTTAAGAGTATCACCTCAATGTGCATCCACTTAGCTATAAATGTCTCTAATTTCTCATTTTTATGGCTGAGTAGTACTCCATTTTATAAAAAACCCACATTTTCTTTATCCAGTCTCCAGTTGATGGGCATTTGGGATGCTTCCAAGTTTTAGCTATTACAAACTGTGCTGCTATGAACATGGGTGCACATATATCACTGTGGTATGATTCTTTTAATTCTTTGGGGAAGATCCCCAGCAGTGGAATAGCGGGGTCAAATGGGACTTCCAGTCCTAGTTCTTTGAGGTATCTCCACACTGATTTCCACAGTGCTTGCACCAGTCAAAACTCCCACCAACAGTGGAGCAGGGTTTCTCTTTCCCCACAGCCCTGCCAGCATTTGTTTTCGGTTGATTTCATGATAGCAGCTATTTTTTCTGGAGTGAGGTGGAATCTCAGCATTGTTTTCATTTGCATCTCTCGAATGACCAGTGATGTTGAACATTTTTTCATGTATTTATTTGCTACTTCTACTTTTTTGTCTGAGAAATGTCTGTTCATTTCAGATGCCCATTTTTGGATTGGGTCTTTAAATTTGGGAGGTCTGATCTTTTTAAGTTCTTTATAGATTGGAGATAGTAGACCTTTGAGGAAGAGCAGGTGAAGATTTTTTCCCACATTGTGGGTTGTCTCTTCACACTGCTGGTGGTTTCTCTTGCTGTGCAGAAGCCTTTTAATAAGAAGAGATCCCACTAGCTGATTGTTTGTGCTAGTTCATGGGCAACTGAGATTTTCTTCATAAAATCTTTTCCTACACCAATGTCTTCAAGAGTTCTACCTAACCTCTGTTCCAACTGGTTCAGAGTTTCTATTTTAATATTTAGATCTTTAATCCATTTTGATTTTAGTTTAGTGCATGATGAGAGATACAGGTCTAGTTTTAATCTTTGGCAAGTTGAAGCCCAATTTTTCCAGCACCATTTATTAAAGAGGCTATCTTTCCTCCAGTGAGGGTGTTTGGCTCCTTTGTCGAAGATGAGATGGCTGAGTGTGTCTGGCATTGTTTCTGCATCTTCTAATCTGTTCCACTGGTCCTCAGGTCTGTTTCTTTGCCAGTACCATGCTGTTTTTATCACACTAGCTTTGTAGTATAGTTTTAAATTGGGGATTGTGATACCCCCTACCATGTCTCTGTTACCTAGAATTGCTTTTGCTGTTCTGGGTCTCTTCTTGTTCCAAATGAATTTTTGGATTGTTTTCTCAAGGTCTATGAAGTATGCTGCTTGGATTGCACTTGGAATTGCATTGATTCTATATATCAGTTTTGGAAATGTGGCCATTTTCACTATATTAATCCTTCCGACCCAGGAGCAGGGGATGTCTGTCCATTTTCTGATATCATCTTCAGTCTCTCTTTTCAGAGTCCCATTGGTTTCAGAGAAGAGGTTTTTGATTTCTTTTGTTAGGTTGATTCCTTGGTATTTCAGTTTTTTGGATGGTATTGTGAAAGGAATTATTTGCCCTATTTCTCTCTCAGTGAGTCTTTCATTGGTGTAGAGGAAAGCTATTGATTTTTGTGTGTTGACCTTGTAATCAGCTACTTGACTGAATTTGGTTATTAAGTCTAGAAGACTTTTGGTGGAGTTCTTGGAGTCTTCTATATAGAGTATCATGTCATCTGCAAATAATGACAATTTGACTTCTTCATTTCCTATCTTTATTCCTTTTATTTCTTTCTCTTGTCTAATTGCCGTGGCTAATGTTTCCAAAACTATATTGAACAAGAGTGGTGATAGTGGACATCCTTGTCTTGTTCCTGATTTTAGTGTGAAGGATTTCAGTTTTTGACCATTGAGTATGATATTGGCTGTTGGTTTTTCATAGATGGCTTTTGTCAGCTTGAGGTAGACACCATTTATTCCAATGTTTTGTAAGGTTTTTATCATAAATGCATGCTGGATTTTGTCAAATGCTTTTTCTGCATCTATGGAAATAATCATATGGTGTTTGTCCTTGGCTCTATTGATATAGTGTATGACAATTGATTTGCATATATTGAACCATCCCTGCATCCCTGGGATGAATCCCACTTGATCAGGGTGTATGATCTTCTTCATGATCTTCTGCATTCTGTTTGCCAGTATCTTATTAAGGATTTTTGCATCTACGTTCATTAGTGAGATTGGCCTATAGTTCTCCTTTTCGGTTGGGTCTTTCTCTGCTTTGGGGATCAAGTTCATGCTTGTTTCCAGGAATGAATTGGGGAGTATTGCTTCCCTTTTAATTTCATTGAAGAGTTTAAACAGTAGTGGCAGCAGTTCCTCTCTAAATGTCTTGTAGAATTCACCAGTGAAGCCATCAGGGCCCGGGCTTTTCTTAGTTGATAAGTTTTTAATTATATTTTCAATTTCATTGGTTGATAGTGGGTTGTTCAGAATTTTTAGGTCTTCTTCTTTCAACTTTGGTAATTCTTATGTATCTAGGAATCTGTCCATTTCTTCTGTGTTGTCCATCTTCTTGGCGTATAGGTTCTGGAAGTAGGTATTGATGATCCTCTGGATTTCTGCTGGGTCTGTTTTCATTTCACCCTTTTCATTCCTAATTGCATGGATTTGGGCCTTTTCTTTCCTTTTTCTGACAAGGTTGGCTAAGGATTTGTCAATTTTGTTGATTCTTTCAAAGAACCAACTCTTGGCTTCATTGATTTTTTTGTATCATTCTCTTAGTCTCCATTGCATTGATTTCTCCTCTGATCTTTATAATTTCCTCCCTTGTATGAGCTCTGGGGCTGTCCTGTTCTTCTTTTTCTAGTAGCTTAAGGTGCAGTATCAGGCTGTTTGATTGGGCTCGTTCTGTTTTCCTATTATGCGTATTCACTGCTATGAATTTCCCTCCTAAGACTGCTTTCATTGTGTCCCGTAGATTCCAATATGTTGTATTGTCATTGTCATTTAATTGAAGGAACTGTCTGATTTCTTCTTTAATTTCCTCTGTGACCCATTGGTTATTCAAAAGTGTGTTGTTCAATTTCCACGTGTTTATGAAATTTTTCGAGTTTCTTTTGCCATGAATCTCCAATTTCATCGCACTATGGTCTGATAATATACAGGGGATAACTTCAATTCCTTTGCACTTACTTAAACATGTTCTATGTGTGAGTATGTGGTCTATTTTGGAGAATGACCCATGTGCAGCTGAGAAGAATGAGTATTCTGATTTTATGGGGTGGAAGACTCTGTAAACATCTGTTAAATTCATTTGTTCAAGAGTTCAAATGAGTTCTAGCATTTCATTACTTATTTTTAGTCTAGTTGATCTATCTATTTGTGACAGTGGGGTGTTGAGGTCCCCCACTACAATTGTATTAGTGCATATATGACTTTTCATGTCCATTAGTATTTGTTTTATATAGTTGGGCACACTAGTGTTTGGTGCATGGATATTTATGATTGTCATCTCTTCCTCTTGGATTCTTCCCTTTACAAGGATGTAGTGTCCTTCTTCATCTCTCTTAATCAGTGTTGGTTTGAAATCTACTTGATCTGCCAAGAGGAGAGCTACTCCTGCTTTTGTTCGGGTTCCTGTCGTATGGAGTATTGTTTTCCACCCTTTAACTTTCAGTCTATGAGTTTCCTTTTGAATTAAGTGTGTTTCTTTTATGCAGCATATTGTTGGATTTTGCTTCTTGACCCATTCTGCCAGTCTATTTCTTTTGATTGATGAATTGAGATCATTAACATTGATGGTGATAACTGAAACGTATTGACTTGTTAGTGCCATGACTTTTTCTTTTTGTTGGGTTCTCCCTCTTTACATTTAATTTCTTGTCATGCCAGATAGGTTCATTCTGCTTTGCTTCCTGGGGTTGTGATGCTCAATGTCTGTTCCTAGGCTATTGTGTAAAATTCTTTGGAGTGCTGGTTTGGTATTCACGAAGTTCCTAAGGTGCTCTTTGTCATGAAAGTATCTTATTTCTCCATCAATTTGGAAAGATAGTTTTACAGGGCACCTCAATCTGGGTTGGAGGCTGTTTTCTTTTAGGTCTTGAAATACATCACTCCAAGCTCTTCTTGCCTTGATGGTTTGTGTTGAGAAGTCTGCTGTGATTGTGATGGGCTTTCCTTTGTATGTGATTTGTTTCTTTTCTCTCACTGCTTGGAGAACTTTGTTCTTCTGTTGTGTTTCTGGAATCTTAACAATGATATGCCTATGTGTAGATTTTTTTTGATCAAGGCTATTTGGAGTCCTATATGCCTCACTTATCTGTATGTCAAGCTCTTTTCCCCTGGTTGGGAAGTTTTCTACCATTATTTCTGTGAAGAGATTTTTTATGTCATCTACACTCTCTCCTCTTTCTTCCTTGACTCCAATCAGTCTTATGTTATTCTTCTTTGCATCACCTAGCAGCTGCTGGATTGATTTCTCATGTTCCCTTACAATTTTGAAGCAATTTTTCTTTTCCTGGTCATTAATTGCAATCTTTTCTTTTATATCTGAAATTCTGTCCTCACATTGGCTCATTCTGCTGTGTAGATTTTCAATGGAGTTTTTCACCTCCTGGAAATCTATTTGCATCTGTTTTATGGATTCCATTTGTTTCCTATGTTGGGATTCCATCGTGTTCCTGAGCTCCTCTCGAGATTTATTAATCATGTCTTGCACTAGGGGCACAATTTCTCCTGTTGTCTGAGAAATTATTTGTGATTTCATTTTTTCCAGATCCCCTTTTGTTGTCAGTTCATTGGGTCCAGGTGGTTGAGTATCAGAATGTTCCATCTCATTTCCCTTTGAGGTTGCTGTAGGTGATCTGGAAGTCTGGTTTTGAGACTTATTTATGTGTTTTCTCATTTAGATTGGGTGTGGGGGCTGTTGACGCCTGCACAGCTCACCTCCTCTGAGCTGGGAGAGGTGGGACAGGGGCAGGAGCAGTGGTAGGGATGGTGACCCAAAAACCCTTTTCTCTGGGCTAGGAGCAGCCGGACGGATGGTGGCCGGGAAACCCCTTCCTCTGGACCAGGAGCAGTGGGACGGTGGCTCAGAAGCCCCTACCTCTGGGCCGGGAGCGGCGGTACTCAGTATCATGGTCTGGTGGTCCTGTGTCCTCTCTGTCTTTGTAATGTGGAACCAGGTGGCTGTACAGAGGAGGGGGGGTGGGGGTGTCCAGTGGATTGTTGCTGGGGCGTGGGCTGTGTGGGCGTGTTCTGTGTGACTTGCGACCTTGGTAGGGTGTCCACAGACCTGCCTGTCTCTTATTTCTTTTTCTTTCCTAATTACTCTTGCAAATGTTTCGAGTACTGTGTTGAACAGGAATGGTGATACTGGGCATCCTTGCCTTTTTCCTGATTTTAGAGGGAAAACTTTCAATTTTTTCCTATTTAATATAATGTTGGTAGTAGATTTGTCATAAGTGACTTTTACCAGATTGAGATAAGTTTCTTCTATACCTATTTTCTTCAGTTTATTTTTTAATCAGGAAAAGGTGTTGGATTTTGTCAAATGTGTTTTTTGCATTTATTGAGATGTTTATATGATTATGCCCTTGATTCTATTTATGTGGTGTATTACATTTATTGATTTACATACGTTGAACCATTCTTGCATGACTGGGATGAAGCCCACTTGGTCATGATGTATGATCTTTTTGATGATTTGTTGCATTCTGTTTGTATTTGCCAATATCTTGTTGATTTTTGCACCTATAATACATTAAAATATTGGTCTACAGTTCTTTTTTTCAGTTGGATCTTTGTCTGGTTTTGGAACCAAGGTAATAATAATAGCTTCCAGGACTGACTTTGGGAGTACTCCTTCCCTTTCACTTTCATTAAAAAGCTTGAGGAGTATTGGTGTTAGAACTTCCCTAGGTTTGTATAAAGTTCAGCAGTGAACCCATGCAGACCTGGCCTTTTCTTAGTTGGTAGTTTTTCTAATTATTATTATTGCTTCAATTTCATTGCCTATTATTGGATTATTCAAGGTTTATAAATCTTTTTGATTCAGTTTTAGTAATTCACATATATCTAGTAATCCATCCATTTCTTCTGAATTCTCCAATTTTTTTGTTGTACAAGTTTGCCAAATAGTGTATGATAATCTTTTATTTTAGCATTGTCAGTTGTGATTTCACTGTTTTCATATCTAATAACATTGATGAGTTAGGTTTTTTCTCTCTTTTTTTTTCAGTTAGCTCGGCTAAGGGTTTGTACATATTGTTTTATTCTTTCAAAGGACCAACTCTTTGATTCATTAATTCTTTGTTTTATTTTTGGTCTCAATTTCATTTATTTATGCCTTGGGTTTGGATTATTCTTATTTTTTTAGGATCTTGAGGTGCATCATTAGGTTATTTATTTGGTCTTTCTCTGTTTTTCTGATGTGGACATTCACAGCTATAAACTTGTCCCCTGGCATTGTTTTCATTGTTTCCCATAAGTTCTGATATATTGTACTTGCATTATCGTTTAGTTCTAGAAACTGTCTTTTTTTCTTCCTTGAATTCTTCTATAACTCATTGTTTACTTATGAGTGTATTTTCTTTAGCTTTAGTTATGCATTTGGATAATTACTGTGTTTTCTTTTGTCATTGATTTCTAACTTCATCACACTATGATCTGACAATATACATGATATAATTTCAATTCTTTTACAATTACTTAAGGTTGATTACTGGCTAGTATGCGGTCTATTTTGGAGAAAGCTCCACATAGTGCTGAGAAGAATGTATATTCTATTGTTGGATGGAACACTCTGTAGATTTATATTAATACCATTTGTTCAAAGGTTTTGTTCAACTTTGATATTTCTTTGTTGAGTTTTTGTCTAGTTGATCTGTTTGTGATAGTGGGATATTGAGGTCCCTCATTATAATTGTGTTTTTGTTTATCTGGTCTTTTATGTCCAGTAGTACTTGTTTTATAACATTGAGTACACCATTGTCTAGTGCATATATGTTAATTATTGTTATCTCTTCCTGTTGGATTCTTCCCTTAACCAATATGTAGTGACCTTCTTAGCCTCATTTGATCAGTTTTGGCTAAAAGTCAACTTTGTCTTAATATAGGATAGCTATACTTCCTTTTATTTGGGTTTCCCATTGTATGGAATATTGTTTTCCACCCTTTGATTTTTAGTCCATGAGTTTCTTTGTGGGTTTAATGTATTCCTTGTGTATAGCATACTATTGGATTTTGTTTCTTGATCCAATCTTCCAGTCTGTGTTTTTTATTTGGGGATTTGAGACTTACTACTGATAGGTATTCACTTATTCCTGTCAATGCCTTATTTTCCTTATTTCCAATGCCTTATTCGCCCTACTTGGTTTATTCATTCTATTAGATTTTTTGTCCTCTTCATTGTCTCTTTCTAGGGTATTCTTGAGAATTTTTTTTAGAGTGCTAGTTTGATAGTCATGAATTTCTTTAGGCTGTCTTTATCATGAAAGTATCCTTCATCAGTTTTGAAAGATAATTTTATACGGTATATCTGCCTGGGTTGGAGATTATTTTCTTTTTAGGACTTGAAACACTTCACTCCAAGCTCTCCTGGCCTTTAAAGTTTGTGTTTAAGAGTCTGACATAATTCTAAAGAGTTTTCCTTTATGGATGATTTGTTGATTTTTCTTACTGCTTTTAAAATTCTATGCTTGTGTCGGACTTCTAGGATTTTGACTATGATGTGTCATGGACAGGTTTTCTTCTGAATGTGGCTATTTGGGGTGCTACATGCCTCATTTATCTATATGTTAAATTATTTTCCCTTATTTAGAAAGTTTTCTGATGTTATTCCAGTAAACATGCTTTTAATGCCATTTTTGCAGTCTTCAGATGTTTTACTAATTACACATAATTTTAGATTAGTCTTCTTTGTATAATCTAAGAGGCATTGGATCCATTTTTCAAATTCTCTTGTTGTTTTTAAGGTATCTCTCATTAATTGTTTACCAACACCAGCCTTACTTTCTA
Source organism: Heterocephalus glaber (assembly GCF_053883595.1). Lineage (NCBI taxonomy): Eukaryota > Metazoa > Chordata > Mammalia > Rodentia > Bathyergidae > Heterocephalus > Heterocephalus glaber. Next base: position 18,786,413 of record NW_028258369.1, on the reverse strand, counting down.
GTTCTGACAATGTATCCTCACATCTGCTGCCCATAATTTTGATAGAATTTTTAATCTCCTGAATTTCTGCTTAGAGCCTTTTAATGGACTCTGATTCTGTTCTATGTTGGTAATTCATGTTTTCCATCATTTTATTTAGCTCTTCTACCTTTTTATTAGTGTCTTGTGTAGACTTGCTGATTGTTCTGTGTATTTGGCCCAATACCTTGTAACATATCTTCTGTGAGCTTCTCAAATGCCTTATTGATCTGTTGTGTTATCTCCCCTGATATGATTTTCAAATACTAATTTGGGTTTGTGGCGTTTAGTTTCTTCCCCTTCAATGCCACATCAATCAACTTTGGGAAAGTTGGGAGTTTTTGGAGGCATTTTGTTGACTTGTCTTCTCATGTTTCTATTTTTTTGTTTTTGTTGAGGCTTGTGGGTTGATTGTGGTTAAATCTTTGTTTCTAGTATGGAAACCACTTTAGTTAATGCCAACTTTTCAGTGGTGTTCTCTGGGCATGGCTAACTATTGGTCTTTGCCTCTGTCCTGGGATATAGCTACTTCTGCTTACTTGAGATGGGAGGTTGCAGCATAGTTGGACCAGTACCCAGTTTTCCAGGAATGGGCCACTGTATCATTAATTATCCTATGGAAATCCAGGTATTGTTATCCCAAGAAAAACAATTAATAGCAGTACTATGTCATTTTGATTATTGTAATAAAATGAGCCATAGCATCAATACAAACTGAATATTGACAAACCCTAAGGACCAATAAAATACCAACCCTTAACCATAGAAAAGAGATCTATAATTACAGTATGAATACTAAGACAACCCAAATTTTGACCTAATATATATATGGAGTTGGTTTTATTATTTCCTTCCTACCAACCATTCCTGCCACTGTCACAAGTAAGCAGTTTGTGACATTGTTCTTTATTGCGATGCATTTATTTGAATTTGTCTGATTTCTTTCAATATGCATATTAGGATGAATGAGATAACACAAAGGAAAAAATTGTCAAATCAAGCTCATATGAATTGGAGACTTTAGTAACTTCAAAGATACAAATAATTACAAAGCATGGGTAATGTACTGAGGGGGCTGAAGCCATTTTTTTATACTCTCATGACTTTTCTTGTGTAGGTTGCACAGTTCAAGGTTGAAAAGCAGAGGCTCCAAATGGTTTCCTGCTGTATCAACTACAGGGTAGGAAACTGTTTTGGACATAAACGTTTCCATAATATGCTTAGTTATATAGCTTAGATGACATTCCACTCCCTGTAAATCAATAGATTTTCACTCTGTTTTCCATAAGCAATCCTAGACAGACCAGGTACATCCTTCTCTTAGTTACTTTCTCATTGCTGGGACACAATATTGACATCCACAAGTTAAAGGCAGAGAGTTTTATTTTGGCTCAGTTTGCAGAGGTTTCAGTCCATAGTGTGCTGGTTCCAAGGCAGACCAGCATGGCAGTGGGACATGGCAGAGGAGAAACAGCTCATCACATGGCAGAGGGAAGCAGAGCAACATCAAGGGAGGAGGGAGAGAGATAAGCCCTTTTAGCCCACTCCCACAGTGACCCACCTCTTCCACAAGGCTTCACCTCCCAAATCATGTTTAGCTATGAACTCATCAGTAGACTAATCCACTGATGTGTATCATGAGCTCATGATCCGGTCACCTCCCCAAACTCCCACCTATGAGCACATGAGGCTTTGGGGGGACATTGACATATAAACCATAACAAACCTGAAAAAGCTTCTATATACAGGGTATCTTCCACTAGCCATTAGGTTTTTCTTTCTTAGGAGGCCTGTCATTAGCATATTTTTAAAGAGAATTATCCAGATGATCTTTCTTTTAAGAAAGATAATAGACTGCTGGCCTAGCAGTTAACCATTTCTATCTCAGTATGTGAGATGGAATTGACAAGAATTGGTGCTAAATAATGTTGATTGAAGACAAATGAAAATGAAAGCCAAAGACAGAGATACCTGGGCAAGCTAATTTGTATTGGACTTGACATATTTGTGGAGAGAGGCTAGGTAAACTTGGAAAGCCTAGGGCAAAGAGTAGGAACAAATCAGAAGACTCTCAACAGGAGCAAGTGGACAGATTACAGTATAAGAGAGTTGGAGGGTAGAGGTTAATAAGAAGCAAGCCCAGATCAAACGTGGGGACTAACAGACTTCGTAGATGAAAAATTTCTACAGAATCATGTAGTCCAACCATTTTTTAAAAGCTGAATAGATGCATTTATTTGCCCCAAGTTTAGGTGTTTTATGAAAGGTGGAGGAGATGTTTCTCCATTTGGTCATAGGATTTGCCTAGGAGATGGGGGAAGCTTTTTAAAACTATGTAATCCTACTGTCCCACTTCAGATCTACTTAGATCAGAATTTAGGTGTAGAACTTGGATTCAGTATTTTAAAGATGCTCCCCAAGAATGTTCTAATGATCTTTGTGGCTTTGACACCCCTTACCTATGCTATAGATCACATACAGTAGGACTTGTCACACTATCCTGAGACTGCAGCACACAATCTATAAATCTCTGGTCCCTTAAGGAGAGTGAGGCTCCCCGTCAGAGTGCTAATATCTTGTGAAATGTGTGGTCTGTTCCATTTGTACTAGGCAGTTATTACTCTGAGGAGTTATTTATTATTGGGTCTTGTGTTACTTTTCTGTTGATAGTATGACAGACTATTATAAGCTTAGTGGTTTAAACAATACAAATTTAGTATCTTGTAGTTCTGAAAGTCAGATGTCCAAAATGTTTTTCAGTAAGCTAAAATCAAAGTGTCAGCAGGGCTTCATTCATTTCTGGAGGCTCTAGCAGAGAATCCATTTCCATGTTCTTTCTGGCTCCTACTGGGCAACCCAGATTCCTTGGCTTTGGCTTCCTTATTTCATCTTCAAAGCCAGCAAAAGCAGGCTGAGCCCTTCTCGCACTATCATTTCATTGGTTCTTTTCTGTCTCCCTATTCCCCTTTTCAGAACTGTTGTGACTATGTTGGGGCCACTTGGGTAACTGAAGGTGATCGGCAAGTTTATTCCATTTAGGACCTTAATTTCCCTTTGGCCTGTAATGTAACATATTCAGAGATTCTGGGAATTCAGGTGTGGGCATCTTCGATGGGGCCATTATTTTGCCAACCATATGATCTGTTTTCCAAATTAAATTTCCAAGAGGACAGGAAAACGAGTTTGTTCTTTTAACTAGATGGGTGTTTTGCTAAGCAATCATTCAATAATTAATTGTTGAATGATTGGGTCGATTTCGAATAACTGCTGAAAATGCATTCATTTCCTAGTTTTATAAAAAGGATTCTCTTGTGTTACTTAGTTCATATTCCAGAATAATTTTATTAAGTACATTTCAATGAGTACATTTTAACACATGAATTTACTTTAATTTATCTCAGTATACAAAAGATATTATTTCTGTTTATTTAGATCAGTACACATGCTACCATAGCTGCTGTCATTTCTCCAGGACCATTGTTTCGCTACTTCAATAGTTGCTTGAGTTTCTGGCAGATTAAACTGCAGGAAAATTGTCTCCTGTTTAATCATTGTTGTTGGGAATAGAAATCATTCCTTTGTCTGTAGGACATGGTTCATGTCTGTTGCTTTCCACTCTCTCAGCATCTTAAATTTAGAAAACAAAAACAATACATGAATAAAAAGAAAATGGTATTAGCTATTTCCACTCCAGTATGGAATTTGAATAGTATCTTGATTTGATTGTTATTTAGAAGCAACCACTTTACATTCCAGAATCTTTGGAGGCAAGAAGTTCTTTCCCCTCTAACAAAGGGGAAATTATAGTTTTCCTGTATCTCTCACAATATAGTAACACTTCTTGAGCTCCACATTTTAATATTTAGTGACTCAATCAGAGAGTATTTGTTAAGCATCGGCATGATAAAAGGCATCTCAGAAATAAACCTTGCCTGAAAAAGCCTAAAATCTAGTGAAGATAAAGAAAGAATTGGAAGGAAAGAGCATGTATACAAAAAGTAGAATTAAATGAACCTTTTCTGTGCCATAGAAGCACACTTGCATCTAATAATGTGCTATGGTCTGAATGCATACCACAAATTCATATGTTAAAACTCAGTCCCCTTGGTGGTGGTATTAAGAGGTGATGCATTCGGGAGGGGATTAGATCATGTGGGCTCTGCTCTCCTGAATCGGGATGGTGACCTTATAAGAGGGGATTGAGGGAGCTAGTTTTTCCTTTCCACCACACGAGGACAAAGTAAGGAAGCATCATCTTTGAAGCAAATAATGGGTCTTCAGCAGACACTGATTATACTGGTGCCTTGATCTTGGACTTCCAAGCCTCTAAAATTTTGAACAATAAATTTCTGTTTGTATAAATTACTCAGTCACAGGTGTCCTACTATAACTGCCCAAAAGGATTGAGAAATTGTCTTAGTCCACTTTGCATTGCTATAACAGAATACTTGAGATTAGGTAATTTCTAAAGAATAGATAGGAATTAGGTATAACGGCACACACCTATAATTGTAGCACTCAGGGAGGCTGAGGCAGGAGGATCACAAGTTGGAGCCTGGCCTGTTCAACAGAGCAACTTAGTGAGGCTCTATCTCAAAATAAAAAATAAAAAGAGCTGAGGATGTAGCTCAGTGCAAAGGCCCTGGTTCAACCCCCAGTACAAAGAAGAAGGAGAAGGAGAAGGAGAAAGAAAGAGAAAGAGAAAGAGAAGGAGAAGGAGAAGGAGAAGGACAAGGACAAGGAGAAGGACAAGGAGAAGGAGAAGAATAAGAATAGAGATTTAGTTCTTACAGTTATGCAGGCTGGGAAGTCCAAGGTTGAGAGGTCCCCATCTAATGAGGGCTTTCTTGCTGTGTCATCCCATGGAGCAAGGCAGAAGGTAAAGGGAGCCCACGTATAAAAGACTGAAAGAGATCAAATTTGTAGGCTCAAGCTCACCTCTGCACTTCTCCTTTTGATGCTGGGGGTGGAATACAGGTCCTCATGCATGGTAGGCAAGTGCTATACCACTAAACTACACCCCACACTTCTTTGTTTTTTGAGACAGGGTCTCACTATGTTACCCTAATTTGTCATGGTAATGGGTTGAAAAGATAGCATAATTATATAAAAGTCATCAAGGATCACAGAATTTTTTTTAACTGAGACTTTAAACTCTTTTTTTTTTTCCAATCCAGTGATTTTAAAAAGCAGAATGAACAAGGGCCGGGAGTTCAGCTCTGTGGTGCTGCGCCTGCCTCGCAAGTGCAGGGTCCTGAGTTTGATCCCCAGTACTGAGAAAAAAAAAAAAGGAAAAAGCAGAATGAACAAGTAAATCTAACTGAATTGAATAACCCCTCATTTATTCTTCCCAGTAATGCAAATGACAAATTTTTGGTTCACCGTAGACTCTTGCTTTGAACCAAAATTCTGAATACGTCATCCTTTAAACCTTCTGTTTCAGTTATTGTTTGTAGACTAACATGTATGAATGCAGCCAACTATTTTTGAGTTGGATAAACATTTCTGGATGGCCACATTTACTTGGATGCTACTTTCAACCCTGGCCCTATCATACCCTCAGCCATCAGCAAGTAAGTGTCAGGGGTGTGTATTTTAATCCTTTGTCTGGGTTTCTTTTATGCTTTTCATGACAAAAGGTAATAGGGGAAAAATTCTACCACCTTCCTGGAGTTTGAAATGTGAAAAGACTTTAAATACAAATATATCCTATTCATATCGAGGCTCCTTCTCAGAACTGCTTCCCCCACCTATCATTACTGACAATGTACAGTGTAATGAAGTGTTTTGCATGGACAGCACTGTTCAAAGATGATGTGTTGTGCAACCCTGACAGATGCATTTTTATAAAAGTTTAGCTTTAGAGTCACAATTTACTGCTTCAATTAGAACTGTGCCTCCCCTGTCCCTGAATGACTTTTATTAGCACAATGTATTCATAGCAATAGGCTTTTGATGATAAATTTCTGATGCCTCCAGTCCTTACATTAGGACCTGTCAGTTGCATTTCTACATGAAGCAGCTGCTCTTGCAGTCCCTCAGTTAGGAGTGGATCCTGGTTTGACTCAGGAATGGAGGGGAAGCTCACCACCTTCCTTCAGCTTGAGGACTCAGACTTGCAGGAATCTGGGAAACACAGAGAAATGGATGACTGCTCAGCCTAGGCCAATTTGATGATTTTTTTTGAAAGCAAACTAACCAGGGGCAGCTGCAGTAGGTATGTTCATTACAGATGCTACTGGCACTGTCTTCTTAGTTTTCTCTGAGAATGAGAAATAGAAGACTGGAAGGAAGCTCCACTGGGAGCGATGGCCAACATTTAGAGTTCTGGCCACTTTTTTCTCTGTTTGACTGTATGTGGCCACCAGTACTTTCCATTCCATCTTCTCTTAGTCTTGCCTTCCTTTTCCCCATGACCAGCTGAAGAATCCTCTAGCAGCATGAACAAACAGCACTTGTGATTCAGAGAAGAGTTGGGCCTGTGGTGCCAAGGCCTTATCCGCAGGAGAAGAAAACAAGGCCAAAAGAGAGAACTCAGTAAAGTCAAAGGATGGAGATCATCTTCGTACACTCTCCCCACCCCTGCTAGCCCATTGTCTGAGCCTTGGATCTAGATGTTGGCAAAAGCTACAGTGATGTGTCCAGCATTGTGTTAATATTTGGGAAGTAGCTAGTATTTTCCTCCTGCTCTTTTTATTCTATGATAAAGCAATTAAGCCATTGAGAGATTCAATAACTTGCCCAAAGCTACACATGCTTTGTAAGTGCAGAGAGAGTTCAAATACGGATAACCTGACACCAGCAACACAGTTATCAACCAATAAAGTACACTGTTACTCCGTCATGCTACTTGCCATCCTCACTCCATCTTTCCCAGTTAGAGGAAACAGGAGAGCTATTTCTTTCCATTATTTGCCACCAGATGAGGCCTAACAAGTAGGCCAACCAAAATTCCAGGCAGGCTATTGAGTGTGAAGGCTGTAAACTTGGACCTCAACAATCTGCTCGGTTGGGTCTTCTTTCCTGTACTGTGTCAGTGGCAGCTTGAAGATAAAAGCTATTTCTCATTGGCATTTCCTCTCTGCAACAAGACTGCTAAGAAGAGCCCCTTCTCGACTCTCTTAGTATGGTGAAGTGCCTTGAAAATATTCTTAGGAGGCCCTAGCACAGCCCCTAATCCAGTCACTGAAACCCAGCCAAGTTGCTGAACTTCCTGGTCAATATTCAGCTGTAAAGAAGCATACCCCAAGCACATTATTGATGAAAAAGTGCTAGGATAAGGGTGAAAGTGCTGGTGGATTTTTATGGAACTGGCCCTTAGATATGAACGTAGGCTTTAATGACACACATAATGTAATGAAAATAGCCTTAAAACAATTGAACAGAGTTTCTGCAGCTTAGAAACTGGGTCCAAGTCGAAACCTGCCTTGCCGTCATCAGGATGAGTTAGGAGGCCAAAGCCATGGTGCTATAGATGCGCTGATGAATTTCAATGTGAAATGATGTGGTCTATAAAAGGCTACATAAGTTTGGGACCCAGGACACACAGGAAACCTATATGGTTTTATAAAATATCACTGCTTTTGTTATTTAAAAATATGTAACAAAGATGTCAATTCACTCTTATATTTTAGAGTAATTTCATAGACTATTAATGAGCTGCCTTATCTCCCTCTCAATCTTATCTCTTTCCACTCCCACTAGTTTAATTGGAATATGCAAAATACAGGTGGACTTACTGAACTACAGTAATAAACTGTTACTAGCATTCCTCTCTATCTTCAGTTCTAGGAGCTGTGGTATTTTGGGGGGTTACTAGGATACTGTGGCAAAATCAGCGACAGAGACAGTTTGCTGTATTTTTGGAAACCACTAATTTTGTGATGTCCATTGGCACCAAGAGAGTAGAGATTTGGGTCTCCTGCCCAGGGCAAAGGCATGTACTTTTCCAAAGGTGTACATTATTAAGGCTCTCCTTCATTTCCCTTTCAACTCAGTAACCTTCACCTTTCCTGTCACCATAACAACCTTCATCTCATAATGGGCAGTGATTTTTAAGAGAAGCTAGAAAGGAAAGCTTTCTGTAGTATCATGTGTTTCTCTCCCTGGGGTCCATCTGGTTATCCTCTTATAGGCTCTTTGTACTTTATAATAGATGATCATGGCCATTAGATCTACATTCCCAGATGGAGTCAGATGCTCAGCACATTGTCTGAAAGTTTTGGATCACACTTTTGCCTCCTCAGTGCTCCATGCCCACACATCATGGTTGGACTAAATGCCTAATCCCACTGACTCTACCTAGAAAACAGGGGAAAATACTTCTTCCTAGCACTAACAGATTGTGTCTGAATGACCAACACTAGTTAATAATGTTCTGAGACCAAATGAACTACAGGATGTCACCAATTTTCACAGATATGAGCTATATAAGAAGCACCAGAGGAAAAGAGAGTAGGAGTTGAAGTCACATCAGAAGTAAAATTTCTGCTGCCTGCAAATGACTGCCCCTTTGGCTCTGTGCAACAATTTTTTCCCCCAGAAGGTTTTAGTGATTACCTAAAGCACTTGCTGCTTTTGCTAATGTGGTTTGACCTCACTGGGGCTCTTATCACAAATACCTGTTATTTATCTCATACGACACACCCCTGAGGCAGAGAAATTTATTCCCAGCCAAATATCTCCAAGAAGTTGGAAAATTGCCCTTTGGTGCAATCTAGTTGCATTTGATAGTCCCCTAGTTTAAGTCTACACCCAAACTATAGTATTGACCTGATGGTTAGTCTATGAAATTCCCAACTGTTCTTCCCCTCTTTCATATCATTTATGTGTCTCACATGGTGTCAGGGGTTTTTCTATTACATGTCCCAGATTTCTGGGGGACATGATCTGGTCCCCAGGGTTTCTTTATTTCCTGTCTTTCTGGACTCTGAGTCACTGAATGTGTCCTAGCCATAGGCTGGCCTGTCATCCTTACTGTAAAATCGAGGTCTGAGTTGCTGCCTTACATGTGCATTGTTAGGGACAGAAAAATGTATTTTCTTTCACTTGCAGCAAAGCTTTTTAAATGTAATACTCCATCTAATATTCTCTGTTTCCTTGCCATTTCCTGTTTTTGATTATTATTTGGCTATTATCTATAGAACATGACTCAGAAATTATTGCAATATTATAATTTTATTACTTATACAGAAATATATGTTTATAAATTTAACAATGTAGCCATCAGGAATGCATGAGCTGTTCAGTGGCATTCTGTATCTGATCAATCATTAATGTCATAGCACCCTGATCAGTACCAAGCTCATAGTTGGTATTAAATAAATGCTTTCATTTTAATGAGTAAATAAGTGAAGAAATAAAATAATGACTATGCACCATGAAATGCCCCCTCCTAAGTACGTACTCATTAACATAAAAAAGTTTTCTACTGTCCTCCCCATAGCCATTCTTCTACCCTTTCCCATAGAGAATGACAGTAAAGTATTTAGTGACAGGATTAGGATCACCCTGGCTCTAGGGATAATTCCTGACCAGTCTAGGCCTATTGTCTCAATGTTAAATATCAAAATAAGGCACACGATTTTAGATATCACTAAAAATGAATGAGAAAAAACTGTAACAATTACAGCTGCATCAACTGTAAGATTATTTTACTTTAGAGATGTAGTTTGAACAATACATATACAATCTAGAGTAACAGAATGCACAGAATATACATAATATAAATAGTATATATATACACATATATATACATATATATGTATATATATGTATATATATATGTATATATATGTATATATATGTATATATGTATATATATGTATATATATATGTATATATATGTATATATATATGTATATATATATGCAAGGGGATTTATTAGGTACTGTACAGGATCAGAGGTAGAAGAGTCGACATGGCCATCTGCCCACAGGAGAGCCAGCGATCCAGTAGCTGCTCAGCCCAAGAATCTGGAGCCATAGAACAAGAGGGATCAGGGACATAGCACCATCCTGAGCCTGGAAAACCCGTGTACAGTCACTAGTATGAGTTCACATCAAAAGGCTGAAGCTAGAGCCTGAATTTTATAGAGGTGATGGCAGCAGCAATAGATGTCCCCACTCAAGTATAATAGAGTTTTTCAGATGCAGGCCAACTTCCTCCTTCTTCCTCTTTCATTCTACCTGGGCTTCAAGCCTATTGGATGGATGAGAAATAGTGAATTGGCTCCATCAAAGTGAATCTCAGGACTTTTGTTTTATAGTTTGGGGAAGAGATAGCCCTAGTCTCAGCAAGAATGAGGAAGCTTGTAGTCCTGGGAATCACTGAGCATTAGCATCTTCCACTTCTGAGTGGAGCTGGCCCCAGAGGTGGTCAACAGTTTCAGTGGCAATGAAGGATGCTGAGAAAAAACCAGGCTCTTGACACAGTCCTGTCTCAGGATTTCTTCAATTATGTGAGTCAATATAATCGCTCTATCATTCAAACCAGATCTAATTTTATTTTTTAATTTGGCTTGAGGCATGCTGATTCAAAAATAACTTTTAATGAAGAATGATGAGCTCACAAAAGGCAAAACAGTACACTGAACAAGTATAAGAATTGTTGGGGAAAGTACTCCAAAACATAATCCAGGATAGATTATGAATGGAAGGTTGCCAAATAAGTGGAGTACCTATCCCTTCCTCTCTCTGGCTACATTCTCAGATTGTAACTAGCTCCTCCTCTCAAGTCCACTTGGACATTTTGTTATAATTGTAATGGTGTCCTTTCCAAGGAAAGTTTCGAAGACAAAAATTTTGAATTGTCCAGTTTACGAAAAACAAAAGTAATAACACAGATGTAGGATAGTGTAGTGTTTAAAAGCTCAGGGGCTAGAATCAGATGCCGAAATTCAAATCCTGGCTGTATTATTCACTTCAAGGACCCCATACACATTACTTCCTTTGCTGCCTCTTCTTTCTTCATCCATCAAATGAGTCCTACAGAATACCTACCCTTGGCATTATTAAAAGGATGAAATGAGGGGCAGCCCACTTTCTGGTCCCCCTTCTGTCTCTCTTGGGCAAAAGCTTTATTTCTCCCAATAAATTTTTCCTACTCTTAACCTCCATTGTTCCTAGAATTCATTCTTCAATTTTAGAGAACACAAACTTGAGTTTCAGATATCTAGTAAGTTTGGGAGTTACATCTCTTCCCCCTATATCATTTTGAACGTTCCACTGAGATTACTGGTCAGAGGCATGGTCTTCATCATTTATGTGTGTAGGGGAGAAAAATGCCTTTTCTGTAGATTAGAAGATGCGGAAACAACTCCAGACATACTCAGCCATCTCATCTTTGACAAAGGAGCCAACCATCCTCACTGGAGGAAAGATAGCCTCTTTAGTAAACGGTGTTGGAAAAACTGGATTTCAACTTGCCTATCTTTCACCATGCACTAAACTAAAATCTAAGTGGATTAAAGATCTAAATAATAAGTCAGAAACACTAAACTTTCTGGAAGATAAGTTCAGTAGAACTCTCAAAGACATTGCCATAGGAAAAAACTTTATGAACAAATCCTCAGTAGCACGGGAACTAGCACAAAGAATCAACAACTGGGATCTCATCTTATTAAAAAGCTTCTGCACTGCAAGAGAAACCACCAAGAGGGCTAAGAGACAACATACAATGTGGGAAAAACTTTTTACCACCTGTTCCTCAGACAAAGGTCTACTATCTAGAACTAAATATATATATATATATATATATATATATATATATATATATATATTTGATCAGTCTTATGTTATTCTTCTTTGCATCATCTAGCAGCTGCCGGATTGATTTCTCATAGTCCCTTACAATTTTGAAGCAATTTTTCTTTTCCTGGTCACTAATTACAATCTTATCATCTGTATCTGAAATTCTGTCCTCACATTGGCTCCTTCTTCTGTGCAGGCTTTCAATGGAGTTTTTGATCTCCTGGAATTCTGTTTGCATCTGTTTTATGTTCCTCAGGTCCTCTGTAGATTTATTAATCATGTCTTACACTATGAGCACAATCTCTTCTGTTGTCTGAGAAATTTTTTCTGATTTCATTTTTTCCACATCCTCTTTTGTTGCCAGTTCAGTGGGTCCAGGTGGTTGAGTACCAGTGTTCCATCCCATTTTCCTTTGGGGTTGCTGTAGGTTATCTGGAAGTTTAGTTTTGAGACTTGTTTACGTGTCTTCTTATTTCAATGCAGGGGAGGTTGCTATTGGCACCCGGGTGGCTCACCTCCTTTGGGCTAGGAGTGGTGGAACTGCAGCCCACAAGCTCCTTCCTCTGGGCTGGGAGCAGTGGAATTGCGGCCAGGTTTTTTTTTTTTTTTTTTTTAATAAAATGGAGTACTATTCAGCCATAAAGAACAAGAAACTAGAGACATTTATATCTAAGTGGATGCACATTGAGGACATACTCTTAAGTGAAATAAATAGGACCCACATGTGTAAATACTGAATAGTTACTCTGGTGTGAGAAACTGAAAGTGTAAATAAGGATCAAAATGTATAATTTATATTGTGCAATAGGAAGAAAAGTTGTAAAGTAGTAAGGGAAGTGGGAGGGGTAGCAGAAAGGAAAGAAGGGAAAAATATGAGAAAAGGAAAAAAATGGAAACAAAGTCTTTGTAAATAGGGAAGGGTGGAGGGGGTGAAGGGAGGGCAGTGGAATTGGGAGAAATAAGAACCAAGATACATCCTGTAAAGGTACAAGATCCCAATGATGAATGTATTTAGGTATTATGTACCTAAAATGTACCAATAAACCGAGTTTGTGGACTTTGGAAAGAAAAGGATGAAATGATATTGAGGTATGTAAAGCATGTGAGTGGCTCATAAATGGTATTTGATAATATTAGATAAATTTAGAAATCATTTTCAATTATATACCATACCCAGTAGAGATAGTAATCATGTAGTGTTAGCCTCATTAATATATGAGAAAAAAGTTTGTGTGAAAACTCAAAGATATGGACTGATCAAAAGGAAGACTTTTCAGCCAACAACAGCTTCTGGACCCAAGATAGAGAACAGACCAATAAAATCCCTATTCATCTAGATGATGTAAAGAATCTTCTTGAGTTGGTTCAGTGCAATCTTCTGAAATAGAAAAGTTGACTTTGCCTCCCTCTTCCCTGGATTCTTTTGTTCTTTCAATGATAGAAATCAATAACTTTCTTTTGGCCTGATGGCCCAGTAACCATCACTTCAGTACGTCTTTCTAAATCCCACTTCCTGTCTTTTGTCATCCGTCTGTTGAAAGAGGCAATTTTTATTTCTACTATTCAGATCCTCAGCCATACCTACGAGTAAAGAAATCATTGTTATTTTTTTTTTTGCTTAAATTCTTTTATTGGTACATTGATTTTGTTTAAATGTATACTAAAATGTTACATTTCCAATAAAAGAACTCTGGCCTAAATACAAAACCAGGACTATCTAATCTTGCATGTCCTGCTTAAGTAGAAGTCTAAGAAGAAATCCATCTCCAAATATGTGTTGATCCAGAGCTTTGCTGTTACAAGTGTGGGTCTTGCTGTAGCCAGGGGATCACCTGGGAGAAGGTTAGAAATGGGCAGTCTCAGCAGCTCTCCTTTCTCCCGCTGAACCAGAGTCTGCATTTTAACAGGTACTTTGAATAGTTGTACAAGTTTAAGAAGCATCTCTCAAGGGCACATATCAAGACAAAGGTGGAGAATTGACTGTAAAGCTCATCTTCAGATTGAGGAAAGGCCTTTGTTTGTTGCTATGTTGAAATAAGTGTGCATTCTTTGTTTTCTCTGTCTTTTGCATTCTCTTCCTTTGTCACTAAGATAGAAAGTTACCATTTATTAAGAAAGAAAAAGGATAGAAACCCAATGGTGATAAGGAATGCAATGTAACACTAGGGAACAGGCAGGAAAATATGTCTTTTGCCACAGAAGCTCGGAGGCTGTAAGGATGGCAGCTAATTAATTTTACTTGTGTCTTGAGGAGAACCAGGATTAGATTCAGCAGCTATTGAAGGTTCCTGTGCACCCTGAGATGAAAGTGAGCTAGCATGATGGATGAAGGACATGGCTCAAAGAGGTTGGTATAGAATTGGCCTCCAGGTGGAGCTAAACCTGGGAGTCAGGCTTGAACTAGAAATCTGGAGTGAGTGGTTTGGAGTGGAACTCAGTTTAGCATTGTAGAATTTGCAGAGAAAAGGTCAAAGTCAAGAAATAGAGGAAAAGAGCTAAGAAAAAAGGTTCATATAAGTCCAAAGCAATAATCAGAAACCAGAAGATACCCAGGGATTTAAGAGGTAAGAAAAATAAAGCAGGAGATATGAGGCATCAGCCCCATGAACAGCCTTACTAATGAGAATCTCTGTTTTCTCAGCCAGTGCTGTGTTTTTGATGGGTGCGGGACACGGGGCCTGCAAGTTCTTCATGGGGTATCTGATGTGATTATGAAGTGGGAGTTCTTCACTGGGATGGGGAGTGAAGAGAAGCAGCTGTTGAGCCAAAAGCTGTTGACCAAGGCAACAGTTTGAAGAAGCTGGAGAGAGAAGGGTTAATGGAGGAGTCCTGCTATGCTAGAGCCCAGGAACAAAGAGTTCCTGAAGGATTGTTCAGGGGCAAGAAAGCAATAGAAGGAGGTCAGGTCAGGTTGAAAGGGTGAGCAGGAGTCAGGCAAATGAGGCTGTTGATTTGGGATGCTGGGATTTTACCATTTGTTCTCTGTACTCATTCCCAGAGCCTGATGGACATGAATGACCCTGAGCATAAATCACATCACAAAAGAGGGCAGAGGCTTGCAGAGAACAAGAGCAAGATACTGTGAATCAGTGCTGCTTGTACCTAGGTTTAGTATTTTCGATTGTTGAAGTCTTAGTCCACAGAAGATGATACCAGTTTGAATATAGGACAAAGCACGTTATCAGGCAAGTTTGAAGATTTGCAATCAAACACACTGAGGTGTTGGAAAATGATCTTCCAGCTTTAGTTTATCCATAAAATTCAGAAAACCCTAGATTTTTGCAGTGTTGTTGGAAAGATTTAAAACATGTAGAACCTTTAGCATAATAACACCCAAGACATAGCAAAGCCTTGATGAGATGCAGAGTAAGGATAGGGAGAAAAATCATTCAACTTTGCGGTCCAACCTCTGTCCCTACTATTGCTTCATTATGGAAGTTTCATTGTTCTTTTTTACTTTTGGGGCTACAGAAGTTTTTTGTATTTGCTGCATGAAGTTGACAATTCTATTTCTAGGGAGTAACTAATTAGGACAGATGTAATTGAAAGTAAGTTTTAGTTGTAAGTTGAATCTAGAAGCTGTACATAGCACATACCTAGGAATAGCTCACATTCTTTATGCATTTCCCTGCTGGAAGGCAGTGAGCCTCAAGATAAATGACAGCTTCTTACATACTAGCCCTGACAATCCATGTCTATAACATGAAACAAAACATCTCAGGCGAAATCAAAGAGCTGCTATTTATTTGCTGAGTTATATGTAAGGCCACCTGCTATTAAAGTTAATGGGTGGGTATAGGTTAGTATCCTACTCAGTCCAGACAAGACATTTGCATTTTAACAGGGCTCCTCAGAAAGAAAGGTCACCATTCCAAGCTGTGACTCTTTTGCACTAGGGACTTTTTGAGGTGGTGGCAGGCCAGTTTGTGGAGAGCAGTCCGGGGACAGGAAGGTTTGATGATATCCCTGTCTTTGGTGCACTTGAACATTCTGTCTCTCCTGGGTGAGCCTCTTTTTTTTCCCAGTTATTTTTGGACTTTCCTTATTTAGAGGTGGGGGATTGGTGATGGGGATGTATGTATATCCAGACCCACGTAAGTGTGCATTGCTGCTTGAAATTAATTCCTTTATAGGAGTTTTAAAATATAAGGATCTGGAGCTGTAGCTCAGTGGTAAAGCACTTGCCTAGCATATGTGAGGCCCTGGGTTTTATCCCTAGCACTGAAAAAAAAAAGGTAAGAAGAACCTACTGCCTTTTTGATAGTGAAAACTACAATAGATAAAAGTACTTTTTATAAAAGCCTTTTCTAAAAAAAAAGTCATACAGCTTTGATGATCTGATACTCTCTTCCTTTTCAACAAAAACCCTTTTGAATACAGCATTTTTGACTACACATCTATTTTCAGGTAATCTGTGGCCTTGATCAATAAATTGATTTTTATTTAAATGGGAAGGAAAAACTACTTTTCTGGTGAATTCATCAGTCTGGTTGACCCTTTGAATATGTTTATTACAATTTTCAAATGAATTGGAAGCTGTAGTTTTAAATATTAGATCAACCAATCAATTACAGTGTGATTCCTCAGATCACACATTTTTGTTTTGTATCAAACAAACCCATTACTCTTTAAATTGTCCTTTTATGAGAATTAATGCCTAACAAATTACCAGTGACTAACCAATTTAAGAGATTAACCCTGCTCAGAATGTTTGTGATTCAGAGGTCTTCATTAGATCCAATCCCTTGTTCCTTTCTGCCATGACTCATCAGGTTTGACGGGACCAGTTATGTGATCAATTTCACTTTGCTTTGTTCTTTTGAAAAAATTACATCATATTTTCATTTTCATTTTCCATTGATGGGATACTATTTATTGCTTAAGGCATTTATTCTTGTAAAAACAAAAATGTGTAAAATCTGCTTCATGAAAACAGTGGCAAACTGTACTCCACCTATCAGCAAATAGTGGTCTTTCTTTAAAAAATTAAGAAGGCATTTAGATAGATATGTATGTGTTGCTGCTTATTTAAAAAATAGCTGGACTTGCAAATGTCTGCATTTGTTTAATTTTTCTTTTTGGAATTATTCTCATGTGGTGTCAGGTCTTAGAAATGGAACATGCACAGCAGTGGTATCAAGGACATCCACCAGGGCACACATTTTAATTCTCTGTCATATTGATACATACTGAGAACAATCTGATGTTATTGGGGCTTCCCATTGGTTATTTCTCCTGGAAAATTCCAAGGTAGAAGTCCTTCTCTGTGATTCAGCAGGGCTTGGCTACCCTTTCTCAAAAGGGTGAAAAATAGTAGTTAAGTCAGGATAACTAGCAATGTAAGAAGAGAACCATATCCAAGAATACTGTAGCATATTTACTTTGGCTAGGTTGAAGTTTCTACAGCATTTGGGCTGCTTGAAAATAAAAAGAAGCAAAATACATTTGGAATTGAAAGAATATATGCTACTCATCTTAAATGGGAAAAATCCATGTAGTAATAACTGTAGGATAAATCTAAACTGAATCGCTGAAGTAATGAAATGTTTATTATGAGCACTGTAAGTCAGGGCTGCTAGTAAAATGGAATTATAATGAGTAAAATGTTTGTAGAGAATAAATCACTCTCCACAAACACAAAACTTTATTTTGAAGCAATTAGAAAATTAAAGGACAGAAGAAAAGGACATCTTTAAGATCTTAATTTACATTAGGGTCAGTGTTCTGTCATTATATTCAGAATCTATATGTATGCATAACTGGAATGTTCTGCCTTTTCCCTCTTCAAACACTAAGCCAACTCATCCTAGGAGAGGTCCCTATTTATGTTCTTAATACCTTATATGTGTTCTTTGTAGCCCTAAACACTTTGTAATTATTACTCTGTTTTAAACATGATTATGGTGAAATATGTTATATAATACACAAGAATGCCTGAAACAGTACAATTTAAAGAAGAAAAGTGAAATGGAAAGCCAGGTACCCACCATCCAAATAGAGCAATAGCTAGCACAAGTACCATTTTTGGACAGTGCTGGGGATAGAACCCAGGGCCTCATACATGCTGTGCCCATCAGTACTCTACCACTGAGGCTCCCCAGCCCAGCACCAGTATGTATTATGTCTCCTTTATGCCACTTCCCAGTTACTGCTCCCTCTCTACCCAGCAGTGGCTGTTTCCCTGAATTTTATATTAAAATTGTCTTGCTGTTCTCTATGTCTTAACTCAGAAGTGAGTATTACTAAATTATATACCATTTAGCTGTGCCTCTGTGATGAAGGCTATGTTTTTGATTCATCTAAGATGATATGTTGCATAAATGTAAATGTGAATTTAATTTATCCATTCTACAATTGATAGGCATTTGTTTCTTGTTTTGTCTTTTTCAAATGAAAAACTTTTCTGAGCATTCCTGCTTATCCCCTAGAGTACCTTTGCAAGTATTTTTCTAGGTTACATATTTATGGTGAGACTTGCTGGATTACAGAGTGGGTATGTGTGCAACTTAACTAATTAGTGCATGCCAAGCTCTATTCTGAAGTAGTAATGTCCATTTACATTCACATTATTGTTGGATGAAACTTCTGCACCTCACTGATGCTTTTCTTTATCCAGATTTTTCATTTCTGCCAACTTGGGGACATGAAATATTTTACAGTGGTTTTACTTTTGATTCCCTGGTTGCTACTCAGGGTGAGTGTATTTTCTGTTGTTGGTCAGTAGGATTTGCTTCTCTCTGAGATGTCTCTTTATGCCTTTTGTGTTTTTTCTATCTAGTTGCGATTTTTGTTGCTTTTATATATGTATGTTTATATGTATATATGTATGTATGTTTCTGGAAAATAAGCCTTTGTGTCTTCTACATGTTGCTCATGTCTACTTTTGGTCTGCAATTTGTATTTTCACTTTCTTTTGGGTGACTTTTGACAAATGCAATTTCTTAATTGTTTTTTTAAGAGTAAGAAAAATTTATTGAGAGAAAGAAAGTTTCTGTCTAAGAGACACAGAAGGGGGACCAGAAAGTGGGTTGCTCGCCCATCCCACTTTTCAAAGATGTTTTACAGCAGAGCCATGTGGTGAGGTGGATACAAAGTGGGACAAAACTATAAGATCCAATGGAAATTTATAAGGTGGGCATGAGGTAGGACAAAACCATGACCAACCAATAAGATTACACATATAGTCACCCAGATAATGTTGATTAAATGGGTATCAATTGGGAAGACAAGTCACATACAAGGAATTTCCCATTTAGAATATCAATCACTGCTATCTATAGGGGAAGTAGTATTCTTTTCCTTTTTATAATGCTAACCAGTGAATGTGGCTAAACTGTTCTCCATGTTGGTTCCTTACTGTGTTGGGTCCTGGAGGGCTGGTGCCTTAAGGGAGGCCCTGTCTACCTCCCAACAAGATATCTAATTAGCTTACCTATCTATAATATTCCCCCTCTGAAGAAGTACCCCTAACTGCTGTGAGGGGGCAAAGGGCGAAGACTGTTCTGGCTACTTCCAGCTGAAGAGGGTCATAGTTGTCATCAGCAGTTAAGAGTTACACTACAGAATTTATCTAAAGGCCCTTGATAGGTGCCAGGCATTGTCATCTTGGTAGCCATATAGCTTTGAGTCTGGAGGAGACAAAGCCAAAGAAACAGTTAATACATGGGGCAAATTATAAGGTCAGCAGGATTGCTATGAATATAGCCACAAAGGGTCTCCACTGGGAGGAACTAGTAATAGCCTCCCACAAAGAGGATAAGGAGAAGGTCCAGGGGACTTCAGAATCCAACATAGAAGTCATATTGTATAGTTTACCAGTTATGAGCTGTTTACAAGGTCGATCTGGTGGATCCTGGCAAAAGAAGTCTAGCACATTTGTCACTGGTTCCATTTGTATGACTGCTTGGAGTTTGGCAGCCTCGACACAAGAATAAACAAAAATTTTAAGAAATTGGAGCATGTATAATCTAAGCATGAGCACACTAGAATGGAAGAGAGGTTGGGAAGAAAGTCACACTTAGAAATTCAAATAGTGATTGTAACCTGCTGACTCTTAGATTCTTTTATTGATAAGAGGTTATCTATAAGTCTGATATTTTGTCATAAGTCTCTCTAGTTTCAGCTGTAAGAAGATAAGAGACAATTTGAGGAACAAATTTCACTAAGAAATATGAAACTCTAGTTGAGCTCTTACAGATTTTACCATAATTTTTTTTTCTAATGATCCATAATCATGGTCAGCTACTGGTAGAGCTAGAAACTGCCAGAAGGGGTCAGTGACTGGAGCCCCTTTTTACATCTACCTTTATTACTATGGCATTATTTTATACCTCTTTGGGTTATTCTTTTCTGCTGGGTGTTTAAGACCAAGTTAAAGTGAGACCTGTCAATCAGTATGAACCTCTTGCTATCTATCAAGGTCAGTTAAGTCTCCTCAGGCATTACTTTGGAACCATGCATAAAGCCTCTCAGCTCCTTTGTCAGTGTCAGCCATCAGGATGGGTCACAGCCTTTTTTGACCATGTTACTTTTAGTGAAAGCATGGGAGATTTTTCCCTCTTGGTGACCCTCCTTTGGCACACCATAGATTTGTCCTCTGGTGCCCAGCAAACTCCTTACTCAGGAGGTTGAGTGACTGACCAAAGATGTAGGATCCTGTAGATAAGGTTCCCTCAATTCCTGGATTCTTTGTTGACCTTGATGGGCCAGGGCCAAAATATTGGCTGTCCTCTTAGCCCAATTACCTTTCTAGTTTTGGTCTCCAAACTTTAGTTGTTGAACACTCAGAAGAGAAGATCAGTGACATAAGTATTTTGGTAGGAGCAGTGAGCTTAACTATTATAATAGTTAAGACATCAATCACTTTTGAAGTATAAAGCACAGTTAGAGGGCTATTATTTTTTACCAACCATGGTTGTCTTAGTAGTTGAACCCCTGTAGAATGTTAACAGACAACAGTTATAGAGAAACTTAAGATCAAGAGCCACACAGTATTTTAGCATGACAATCATGATGACATTGTCTTTGTAACACTTACATGTCCATCTTAGTATGGAATAGTCTTTCAGTCAAACACCTTCATCTGATCACAAGACATTAAATGACATAAAGAAAACTCTTATTTGTTATCCTTTAGTAGGATGCCATCTAAAGAGAACATACATATTGGCCTATAAATGTATCTTAGGCATTCATAATGTCTAGCCTCTAATTTTAGTGTGACATTGTTTCAACTGTTTGGTGACTGAGCATTCCTAAGTGTGGTGACACATATAACATACATCACATAAATTTTTGAGATAACTATTATTTGACTGGTTTTCTCATGTTGGCTTGACATGTACCTCTTATCACAAGTAGCTGTAGTGTAAGAGAATGGCAGATACCTGAGTCAAAAAAGATCATTACCATAAACAATATCTTAGAAGACCTGTACACCTAGAAAGCATGAATGATATTTACTACACCATGAAATAACAATGAATACCTGTTACATGAAACCTCTTGTTATTTAATTTTGTTTTGTACCAAGAACATTTTAAATAAGACCTTATTTTGTTTTTTCATGGAAAACGTAGCCCATGACCAATATATACCTATCACAA
Source organism: Heterocephalus glaber (assembly GCF_053883595.1). NCBI lineage: Eukaryota > Metazoa > Chordata > Mammalia > Rodentia > Bathyergidae > Heterocephalus > Heterocephalus glaber. Next base: position 18,765,040 of record NW_028258369.1, on the reverse strand, counting down.
TGATATGTTTAGTGATATATTTCCCACAAGGCTATGGAAATTATTGGGATCCCCTTTGTGAACAAAGGCTGGAATAATTTTTTTCCAGGGATCCACTCCTTTATTTACCAAGGGGAGTCCTGTCCCATAGTTTTCCTAAACCCAAGAGTCTTTAATTATCTTAACAAGTTTTTGATGACCTGTGAGAGCCAGATCATAAGAATTAACACATTATTTTGACCAATGAAAGATTCCCAAGTTATATATAGACAACAATATGTACTGTATTTGTAAAACCAGTTGACATTATTTGGATCATCTGGCAACCTGGGGGAACCATGTCTTTAATTACATTTATCTATAAGCCAACTAGAGTTACAGGCAGACATCTAAAAAATCCAAAATGCCGAAAGAAAAAAGCTCAACTATAACAGTACTCTACATGTTTAACAAATTCAACAGACAGACAGACACATAAGACAGCTTGTTTATAAACCACAGTGCACTCAGATGTATTTGGCCAAGTTCCATTATAATAACTTTTATAATTTTTAGGTTTATAACTATAAAAAGACTAGTCAGAACTTTGCAGATCAGTTAACAGAGATCTCTTATAATAAGAATCAAAAGGAATAAGAATCTTCTACACCTGTGAAAGCAAAGACCATTTTAAGATGGGCCCTAGGCTGATGATTTATCTGTCTGGAATACCCAGCTACACAGGATTCTCATGATTGCTTTTATAGCCACAGTTAATAGCCACATGTAATTGTTCCCTCTAAAGGGACAAACTGTTAAAGGTAATTTTAACTATCTCCAGTGTGGGTCCACTCAGGCCAGGTTTGCATGTAGAAGAGACTAGGTGACACTCTTTGGAGCTAAGTAAGAATTCCAAGCAGTGAGGGAAGAAGGCCTGCCAAGGCTCCAATCTGCTGTGCTGCAGATGTCTACCTATGACAGGTTTTTCCATTTGGAAAAGAAACAAAAGAAAAGAAGGCATCCCCATCTATCCTTCTTGTTCTGTGCCCAATCTAAGGTGTCCCTTAGACTTCATCTCATCCAGTGCCATTGGTGGCAGCCTAGAGGTGCAAGGAAGTGGGCAGAGCTGGGTCAGCTGTTCTTACCATTCTCTAATTTTGTCTAAGGGCTGAAAGACAGATAAATCTGAACTAAAACTTTTACATTTATCTTTTGAGAGTTTCAGGATTAAACCTAGACCAATTTTCTATATGGCCGAGTGAAAAAATGAAGGTCAGCTTCACTCTGGAAGGATTCCAGGGAGGGGAAACTCACCATTCTGGAAGCTTTGTCTTGAAATCCAGCAGCCACAGAAGAGGGAAGTACCTTGAATCAAACTGCATTATTTCTTAGGACCAGGGCAGTGGAGAAGGACAGAAGAGTGCCTTTAAGTATGGCACAAGAACTAAATCTTAACCATCTCAGCTGTAGAAGTTCAATTAAGATCAGGAGCTTTTCCAGAGTGGATCTGTGATCCTTAGCAAAACATGTCTCCAGAGACAAAAGCTATGATTGACCCCCACTGGATTGCCAAGCAGAAAAATCAATCAATAAGCAAAAAACCCAAATGGCTGCTTTTTGCCTCTTGAAAGAGAATGAAAGTGTTCTAACTATATTGTTTAGGGTTTACCCTTTTAATGAATTACTCTGAATCCATAATATCTAATTTATGACTGAAATACCCTACAGGCTGTTGAGCAGCTCCCTGATGTTGTAGAAACACTCCCAAAGCCATGTCTCACTTTTTATTAGCATACAACCTAAAATGGTGTCCTGTAGTTAGGCACTTAGAAGTGCTTGTTTGAACTTTTAGAGTGCAGTCTGGGAATGAGGTTCCCAGGTGTCTGTCTCTTGGGATTTTCTATAAGCTAACAGAGGGGTCACACAATCTCACTATATCCTGCTATCTGAAGCCACAAAAGCCAGTAATTTCCAGGAATCTCTTTAGCTACTTTAGAGTCTTGGGCTGTGGAAAGGAAAGAATTGGTTTAATTCTTTATTCCTCCAGTCTTTGGGTTCCCTTAGATATAATAAGGCCTAAATATTTTACCTCAAGGCTTCAAAGTTGTGCCTTAGATCTAGAAATATTATAACCCCTGTCTGTTAGAAAATTCAGCAGAGCAGATATCTTGGCTGGAAAGCTCTTCTGAGGGGGCACATAACAGCATACCATCTACATATTGCAAGACTGTGACTTGGGAAAAACTAGTATTTCCTTTTATCAAATCAGGATGTAGGGATGACCTATTTTTCCTGATAGTTGACAATTTAAAATAATTGAAGAACTTAGCTCTCATGTTTCTTAGACCTTCAAGAATACATGCCTGAAGATGTCTTCTATTTAATGTCCTGTCTGATTGGCAGGCCAGTGGGGGTCTTGTATAGGAACTGCTTGTGTTCCAGTAGAAACCAGTTGTTCCCCTGGCTGCCTGTCTTTTGAGATTCCAAAATTAAGATAATATTTGTCTCTATATGTAGTAGCAGCTTATAATACTACTTGTCTCTCATTAGAAATCAATGTTTGATTTAAGAGCAAATTACATCTTTCTAATGTAGTTCATAGGTCTTGAGTAAGTCCCCTAAAGACCTCAGTGTACATATCAGGGTCATCTGAAAACTTTCTTAGGCCTCATTTGATCTGTCTTAGATCACTGAGAGAAAAAGACAAATGAACACAGGCAGTCCCATAGTTGTCATTTACTTCCTGCAAGGGATGTTGTCTTTGAGGGACCTGAACAACTTAGCTAAGGACTGATATAGCCTCATAGAGATTAATTATGGTTGGCCTAGAAACTCCACCCTCAGCACCTAGTGGTTAGGGCAAGGAGTGGCCTCAGGCTTAGAGGTACTGAAAGTCTTAAGGGTGAGGTGTCTCTCATTTTTCTATGGCCCACATTTACATTTGAACACAAGCAAGAATTACTTCTTAATGTAAAGAAAATCTCAACATAAGATGATTTTTACCATTTTCTCTCTTTTACAGTATAATTCTAATTGAGATAGCATCATAGTACTTTCTTCTGTGTACTTGTCTCTAGGAGGTGGGCACACCACATGTGAGTGTAGAGAAATACTAAATTGCTCCTTAATATATTCCAAAGGAGTAAGAGGTTCAGATATGGAGTTCCTAATCTGAAACAAGAGAAACAAATATGGCATCCCATAAGTCTCTGCTTGATTCCTATGCCCCATAGGGCATCCCCAGTGTATCCTCTGAGGTTTATACCACTCCAGGGTAGGTAGCTACTGTCTGGAGAGAGAACCAGAAAATAAAACTGAATTGGAAAATGTACCCTTTACCAGCGTGCAATCTTATCTTCCTCTGGAAACTCATATCCTTACCCCAGTAGATACTCTCTCAAAACACAAGTTACAATTGACTTCAGCCATAATAATTTTTAGAGAAGGAAGTATTGTGAGCAAACCAAGAGATTTAAACCACTGCTATCTAGTTCCTTGAAAGAGAGAGAGGAAAATAAGTCAACAGTGAAATTAGGGCACTTTTCCTGCAAAAGAGATCACCTTCAGAGATGGTAAGTCAGAGATTCTGCCCTGGGCACTAGGGCCCAGAAAGCTCTGATACATTTCTGTTGTCTATCCAGTCATTTAGGCAACTTTTATTAGCAGCAATACAAGTCCACTCCTTTAAGGTCCATTTTAAATTCAGTAAGTATTTGAAACTCATAGGTCCTCCTAGCAGCCCCAATCTACATAGGATAGGCACTCTTATTGACTTGCTATGCATGCATGAATGAAGAAAAAGGCTGGCTAATATAGTCCCATATTCTAGTTAACATGTAAAAATACAAACAAAAGTTACCAATTGCTATTTTCCCTAGTGTAAGACAAAACAGTTGTTGCAAGTTGCCTTAGTCTGACTTTCTGGAAGGAGGAGCACTCTGACTAAAAAGGATTCTCAAATGAACTCCCCACAAGTTGGAGAAAAGTTCAAGGGGAGTTTTTAACTCACTTGCAGAGAGAAAAAGCCAAATGAAGCTCAAGCTGGTTAAACATCCCCAAAAAATCACCATATAGCATTTTGTAAGTCCACAGTGAATGTTCCAAAGTCCACAAGCTATCAGCAAAGGCATTTTTCTCCCCTACACACATAAATGATGAAGACCATGCCTAGGTGGGAGAAAAGATTCAGGTAGTTTTTATTCTATCAAAGATTTGTTTTGTACATTTGTCTAGAGGTCTGTCTTGTAAGTAATAGAGAAAGCAGTCCAAACCTGTAGCTCAGCTCTTAATGGAGGCTTAAGAAAGGGCTCTGACGGCATCGTTTCAGATCACTCTGAGACAGAGGGTATCTGATGATCACTGACAGAGTTCCCCTTTCACCTCACTGAGGAGTCCAGATAGGGACAAGATGTGGAGATTTTCTGGTGATTACTGAGATGCGCTGTGGGGAGCTAGTTTTTCTGAGGGACCTTTGGGTATCCACCAGAGAGTAGCCCTGGCCATGACTCCTCAGTTGTCACCTCAGTTTCCACTAGTTTATGCAATCAGAGATCTGTCTCTGAAAGGAACCCAATTGCCTATCTGGTCAACATTCCACCTGTCATTGGTGTCAATGGGAGTGGGGATTCACCAGAGGGCACCCAGGGAAACCTGTCCTCTGCTTTGAGAGTGGCAGCTGCCCTAAAGGCAATTACTAGCTGGCAGAGTAACCACTGATTGGCATTCTGTAAGGGACAGATAAAAGCCTGAACTGTGTTTATCTGAGATGATTTCATAAGAGACCTGTTTTACAACATTTTTAAGCAACTAAGTCCAAATGCAGCACATACAAAACAAGAATAAAACATAATTGTAACAAAAGACAATGTATAAGAAAAACAAGAAATTTGCAAACATTTAAAACACAACTTAAAATTAAGACACTTTTGAAACAAAAGCCAAAACAAAGGCCAGAATTTATGTGAAACAAAAACCAGAATCCATGAAACAAATGTCCAGAGCCTATGAAATTAATAGTAACAATCTATGAAGCAAAAGGACCAAAGTTAGAACCTATGGAACAAAAGCAAACTCGTACCTCTGACCAGTAATCTCAGTGGAACCTCCAAAATGGTATTGAGGAAGAGATATAACTCCCAAACGTGCTAGGTATCTGAAATGCGAGCTCATGTTCTCTGAAATCAAAAATGAATTCTAGGAACAGTGGAGGTTAAGAGTAGGACAAATTTATTGAGATAAAGAAAGCTTCTGTCTAAGAGACACAGAAGGCAGACCAGAAAGTGGGATGCCCCTCTTAATTTTAGTATAAGTAAATTGATCCAGTTATTCTTTTATAGTTTTATATCTTATTTAAGAAATTTTCTATACCCAAACATCAACGTTTTATTTTCTCTATTTTTTTAGAATTTTCTGGTCTCTCATATTTGTCTTTAATACTCAGAAGTGTGTGTCTGTATGTTTGTGTGTGTGTCTGTGTGTGTGTGTGTGAGAGCGAGAGCGAGAGAGCGAGAGAGAGAGAGAGAGAGAGAGAGAGAGAGAGAGAGAGAAAGAGAGAGAGAGAAAGAGAGAGATATTTATACTACTTTGTCCCAGTGATTTCTGTGTGGAGGATTAATCACTGCCTGTACCACACTAACACATGCAGCTTAGATGCTGTATTTTAGGTGTTATATTATTATTATATATAGATTGTATCTTAAGGGTGAATTGAAACTTTTATTTTTATGGCCTGAGTTTTTATTACCAGTATTAGCTTTTTTCCCCTAGTAGTGTATCATATCTGATATGAAATACCTATACTTTTCTAATTGTTTGACTTGATTTTCTATATCCTTATATTTTATAAGTGCTTCTTTAATATGTATGAGACTTGTTTTGATCCTGACATACTTTTATTCTTAAACATGTATATAGGTCTTTAAATTTATTTTGATTACTGATATATTGGGGTTATTTTACTATGCATTTATTTGTTTTGATTTCTGTATATTTCTTTCCCTTCCCCTGCCAAACCATGCATTCTATTTGCATAGAATTCTATCTTTTTTTTTCCCTTAAATTCTTTTGTTGGTGCATTTTAGGTATATATTACGTTTACATTTATCATTGGGTGCTTGTACCTGTACGTGATGTATCTTGGTTCTTATTTTTTTTCCTCATTACCTGTGTGCCCTTCACCCCTCCAACCTTCCCTATTTACATAGACTTCATTTCCATTTTTTTTCTCTTATAATTTTTCCTTTCCCTTCTTTCCTTTCCCCTTCCCCTCCCACCACCGCTACCCCTTTGGAACTTTCTTCTATTTCAAATTATCTATTATTCATTTTAATCATTTTAACCCTTATTTACACTTTGAGTTTCTCACACTACAGAAACTATTCGGTATTTAGACATGTGTGTCCTATTTATTTCACTTAAGAGTATAGCCTCAATGTGCATCCATTTAGCTATAAATGTCTCTAGTTTCTCATTCTTTATGGCTGAGTAGTACTCCATTTTATTAAAAAAAACACAACTTCTTTATCCACTCTCCAGTTGATGGGCACTTGGGCTGTTTCCAAGTCTTAGCTATTACAAACAGTGCCACTATAAACCTAGGTGCACATATATTGCTGTGCTATGATTCTTTTAATTCTTTTGGGAAGATACCCAGCAGGGGAATAGCTGGATCAAATGGAACCTGTAGTCCTAGTTCATTGAGGTGTCTCCATACTGATTTCCACAGTGGTTTCACCAATTTGCAATCCCACCAGCAATGGAGAAGGGTTTCTTTCTCCCCACACACCTGCTAGCATTTGTTATTGGTTGATTTCTTGGTAGCAGCCATTCTTGGTGGGATGACTTGGAATCTCAGTGTTGTTTTCATCTGCATATCTTGAATGACCAGTGATGTTGATCATTTTTTCATATGTTTATTTGCTGCTTTTACTTCTTTGTCTGATAAATGTCTGTTCATTTCAGATGCCCATTTTTGAATTGAGTCTTTGGTTTTGGGGGGTCAGGTTTTTTTGAGTTATTTAGATATTCTAGATAGTAGTCCTTTGTCTAAGGTACAGCTGCTAAAAATTTTTTCCTGCATTATAGATTGTCTCTTACCTCTGTTGGTGGTTTCTCTTGCAGTGCAGAACCTTTTTAATAAGATGAGATCCCAGTTGTTGATTCTTTGTGCTAGTTCCTGTGCTACTAAAGTTTTGGTCATAAAGTCTTTTCCTATGCCAATATCTTCAAGAGTTCTACCTAACTTATTTTCCAGCAAGTTTAGTGTTTCTGTCTTAATATGTAGATCTTTAATCCACTTCAGTCTTTGTTTAGTGCATGGTGATACATATGGGTCTAATTTTAATCTTTGGCAGGTTGAAATCCAGTTTTTCCAACACCATTTATTAAATAAGCTATCTTTCCTCCAGTGAGGGTGGTTGGCTCCTTTGTCAACTATGAGTTGGTTATGTATGTCTGGAGTTGTTTCTGCATCTTCTAATCTATTCCATTTGTCCTCGGGTCTGTTTCTTTGCCAGTACCATACTGTTTTTATCACATTAGCTTTGTAGTATATTTTCAAGTTGGGTATTGTGTTGCCCCCAGCCATGTCTCTGTTGCTTAGAATTGCTTTTGCTATTTTAGGTCTCTTCTGGTTCCAAATGAGTTTTTGGATTGTTTTTTATAGTTCTGTGAAGTATATTGTTGGAATTTCAATCGGCATTGCATTAAATCTATATAGTAGTTTTGGAAGTATGGCCATTTTCACTATATTGGTTCTTCCTACCCAGGAACAAGGGATGTCTTTCCATTTTCTTATATCCTCCTCGTTCTCGTTTTTTAGAGGATTGTAGTTTTAAGTGTAGAGGTCTTTTGCTTCCTTTGTTAGATTGATTCTTCAATATTTCATTTTTTGGATGCTATTGTAAAAGGAATTATTTCCCTAATTTTTCTCTCAGTGAGTCTGCTATTTGTGTATAAGTAGGCTATTGTTTTTTTAGTGTTGACCTTGTATCCAGCTACTCTACTGAATCTGTCAATTAAGTCTAGAAGTCTTTCGGCTGAGATTTTTGTGTCTTCTATGTAAAGTTTCATATCACCAGCAAATTATGACAGTTTACCTTCTTCCTTTCCTATCTTTATTCCTTTTATGTCTTTCTCTTTTCTAATTGTTGTGGCTAATGTTTCCAGAATTATATTGAACAGGAGTGGTGAAAGTGGGCATCCTTGTTTTGTTCCTGATTTTTTCATGGAAGTTTTCAGTTTTTGACCATTTAATATGATGTTGGCTGTTGGTTTTTCATAGATAGCCTTAATCAGGTTGAGATAAAGACCTCCTATTCCAATTTTCTGTAGGGTTTTTATCATGAATGGTTGTTGGATTTTGTCGAATGCCTTTTCTGCATCTATTGAGATGATCATACAGTTTTTGTCCTTGACTCTGTTAATATAATGTATTACATTTATTGATTTATGAATGTTGAACCATCCTTGCATCCCTGCAATATGTCCGACTTGGTCAGGGTGTATGATCTTTTTGATGACCCTCTGTATTCTATTTGTCAGTATCTTATTGAGGATTTTTGCCTCTATGTTCATTAGAGAGATTGGCCTGTAGTTCTCTTTGTTGGTTGGGTCTTTCCCTGGTTTTGGAATCAAAGTAAATCTTGTTTCCTGACATGAATTTGGAAGCCTTGCTACCCTTTCAATTTCCTTGATGAGTCTAAAGAGTAATCATGATAGTTCTTTAAATGTGTTTTAAAATTTAGCAGTGAAGCCATCAGGACCTGGGCTTTTCTTTGTTGGTAAATTTTTTATTACATTTTCAATTTCACTCATTGTAATTGGGCTGTTTAGAATTTCTATATCTTCTTCATTTAAGTTTGGCAATTCATATGTATCTAGGAATCTACCCATTTCTTCTGTTTTCCATTTTATTAGAGTGCAGGTTCTTGAAGTAGCTATTGATGATCCTCTGGATTTCTGCTGGGTCTGTTGTGACCTCACCTTTTTCATTCTTAATTGCATGGATTTGAGCCTTTTCTTTCCTTTTCTTGGTAAGGTTGGCTAAAGTTTTATCAATTTTATGTATTTTTTCAAAAAACCAACTCTTTGATTCATTAATTTTTTGTATTGTTCTCTTAGTCTCCATTGCATTGATTTTTGCTCTGATCTTTATATTTCCTCTCTTGTACGAGGTTTGGGTTTGTTATGCTCTTCTTTTTCTAGGAGCTTGAGATTCTGCATTAGGTTATTTATCTGAGTTCTCTCTCTTTTCCTAATATGGGCATTCTCTGCTATAAATTTCCCATGTAGAACTGCTTTCATTGTGTACCATAGATTCCTGTATGCTGTACTGGCATTATCATTTACTTGTGGAAATCGTCTAATTTCTCCTTTAATTTCCTCTGTGAACCATTGGTTGTTCAGGAGGGTGTTATTCAATTTCCATGTGTTTGTGGGGGTTTTGCACTTTCTTATGTTGTTGACCTCCAATTTTATTGCGCTATGGTCTGATAATATACAGGGGGTAACTTCAATTCTTTTACATTTACTTAGACATGTCCCATGAGCTAGCATGTGGTCTATTTTGGAGAATGACCCTTGTGCAGCTGAAAAGAATGTCTATTCTGATTTTGTGGGGTGGAATACTGTGTATACATCTATTAAGTCCATTTGTTCAACAGCTTGGTTCAGTTCTAGAATTTTGTTGTTAATTTTTTGTCTAGATGATCTGTCTATTTGTGATAGTGGGGTATTGAGTTCCCCCACTACAATTGTATTAGTCCTTATTTGGTTTTTCATGTCCATTAATGTATGTTTTGTTTAGTTGGGGGCATTTGTATTTGGTGCATACATATTTAGGATTGTCATCTCTTCCTCTTGGATTGTTCCCTTCACAAGGATGCAGTGACCATCTTTTTCTCTCTTAATTAGTTTTGGTTTGAAATCTACTTTGTCTGAAAATAAGATTGCTACCCCTGCTTTTTTCTGGGTTCCTGTTGTGTGGAAAACTGTTTTCAATTCTTTTAGTTTCAGTCTATGAATTTCTTTTTGAGTTAGGTGTGTTTCTTGTATACAGCATATTGCTGGATTTTCTTAGTCCATTCTGTCAGTCTATTTCTTTTGATTGATGAATTGAGACCATTAACATTGATAGTTATAATTGATAGATATTGACTCATTCTTATCATGATGTTTTACTGTTGTTGGCTCTTTTATTTTTCATTTTTTCCCCCTTTCCCTTTAGTGTCTTACCTTGCCTGGTGGCTTCCCTCTGTTGGGCCTCATGGAGTTGTGACCTTCATTGTCTTTTTCTAGGACATTGCTTAGAATTGTTTGGAGTGCTGGTTTGGTGTTCATGAAATTTCTCAGGTGTTCTTTGTCGTGGAAGTATCTAATTTCCCCATCGATTTTGAAAGACAAGTTTGCAGGGTACAACAGTTTAGGTTGGAAGTTGTTTTCTTTTAGGGCTTGAAATACTTCACTCCAGGCTCCCCTTGATTTGAGGGTGTGTGTTGAGGAGTCTGCCATGATTCTGATGAGCATTCCTTTGTAGGTGATTTGTTTCTTTTCTCTAACTGCCTGTAGGATTTTGTTCTTTTGTTTGGTTTCTGGGATCTTGACTGTTATATGTCCAGGTGTGGATTTTTTTTGACCATGGCTAGTTGGAGTTCTATATGCCTCATTTATCTGTATGTCCAATTCTCCACCTCTGTCTGGGAAGTTTTCTACTATTACTTCTGTGAACACTTTTTTTTATGTCAATTGTACTTTCTTCTGTTTTTTCGTGGACTCCTATCAGTCTTATGTTATTCTTCTTTGCATCATCTAGCAGCTGCTGGATTGATTTCTCGTGATCCCTTACTATTTTTAAGAAATCTCTGTTTTCATGGTCTTTAACCACAACCCTGTCTTTTATATCTGATATTCTTTCTTCAGATTCCCTTAATCTGCTCTGCATGCTTTCAATGGAGTTTTTAATCTCCTGAATATCTGTTTGAATCTGTTCCATAGATTCCATTTCTTTCTTATGTTGGGCAATCATGGTGTCCGTTTCTTTCTTATGCTGGGCATTCATGGCTTCCAGCATGCTTCTGAGCTCATCTATTTTTTTTAAATCTGTTTCTGTTCTAGAGCCTCTAATCATGTCTTTCACTCTGTTCACCATCTCTGTAGTTATCTGGGAGATTATTTCTGTTTTGAATCGTTCTAGAGCCTCATTCATCTGTTTTGTTACTTCCTGTGCTATCAGTTCAGGATGTCCAAGTGGTTGATTATCAAACATTTTCACCTCCTTTCCCCCAGAATTTGCCTTTTGTGGGGTGGAAGTCTGAGTTTGTGCCTCACTTAAATGCCTCACTTCTCATTTTTGTTTTTGGTACTGTCCTTGGTTTAGTTCCTGGGTTGATACTTTGAAGTTGCTTATTGTAAGTATCTTTTTTGATGTATTTAGAATGCTTATGGAATGATTGCTTCTCAGAGGTGTCTTCCAGATATAGCTGCTCTTTAGGTTTTGAGTCTCTAATGGCTCTGAGGTTATCTCATTTTCACTACACCAGGAAGGACAACTGATTAGATCAATCACAACACCTTTGCCCAAGTGATACAATCAGCAACACAATAGCATCAAGTACCTCTTAGAAAATGACAATTTGTGGGAGTTATTAATCTATCACCTTTAACTCTGTGCAATAAATCAAAATCAAGGACCAAGTCAACATTTGTTTATAGTGAATAAACTCTTCAATATAGCAACTTTACCATTCAGGATGGGGAGTTAGAAGGAGTTGGAGAGGGAGGGATATGTAGGTAGAAGGATAGGGGAAGGTTAGCAGTGAGGCCAGAGGACACAGTTGAGAGAAAGAAAGAGAAGAAAAGACAAATAAAGAAGCAATATGAATTAAGGCCAGAACAGGAACACAAAGGGAGATGAAGAACAATGTGAGACAGCATGGGAGTGAGGGAGAGAGGGAGAGAAAGAAAAGAGAAAAGAAAGAAAAAGAGAAAAATAAAAATTTTAAGAGTAGAAAAACAAGAAAAAAAATGAAAAAAAAGAGCAAAAAAATAATGGTAATTTTGAAAATAACAAATAAAAGATAAAAATTAAGGGACCCCTTCAGGGTATGTCTCTGCTGACACAATAGACAACGTGGTCTGCAGTGTGCAGTTATAAGTCAATAAGTCTTAGTAAGCCAGTCACAGTCCTGTGAGACTCGGGCAGATTTCTGGCTGTAAGTCCCAAGTTGAGCTCCCTGTCCTCCTGCAGGGTTGAACTCTGCAAGGTTCTATTGCAGGTTCCAGCTGCCTTTCCCCTGAAGATAGTCTAGGTTCTGATGGGAGGTGATGATCCCTCCAACTTACGAAGTACAGTGGTCTGGTGTGCCTTTATTGCAGAGATTCTCTTCACTTTTCCAGTGGGCTTCAGTTTTTATCAGGGAGCCTGAGAGAGGCCCTCTCTCTGTTGTTCACTTCTGCAGCTCAGGACAATGGCCTTTATGTCCCCCTGTGCCTCTGTAGTGGGGAATGACAGAGTGGGGCTCCGGTCAACCCAGGGTGCTCTCCCCACGCAGCTACGCTCGTGGCTGGTGTGTGTGCCTGGGGGTTGCTCTAGAATTCTATCTTTTGTCCTACTTTTTGAATGCATCTTTACCTTCTAGATTTGAAGTCATACTTAGTACCTATTTATATTGCTAATTCTAGGTATTTTATCATGTGAGTGTTACAATGTTAATGAACATTGTGCCATACTGCTGAAAAGTAAAAGAAATTTAGAAGTCTTTAGCTCCAATCACCATCCCCAAATTATATGTCCAGTATATAGAATTTTATATATCTTTTTAACTTTAAGAAGTTGTTAGTACTTTTTATATATTCAATCTTTTAATACATTTATTTACAAATATCTTACTATGTATTTCTTTGGGTTAGACTTTCCATCAATTTCATTTTGGATAACATCTATGGTTTAGAGTTTTGTTTGATGAGTATTGTGAATATATTCTTTCTATTTTTGTTTGCCTTCAAATATATATATATATATATATTTTTTTTCACTGTGTTCCTGATAGTTTTGCTAGATATACAACTCTAGGTGGAACTATTTATTCTTTCCTCTTAGAACCATCTTCTGGTTTGTGCTGTTGCAGTAGAGAAAACATCTGTCAGTCAAATTGCAATTCTTTGTAGATGAACTATCTTTTCTCTACTTTTCCCTGATCTTGTCTTTTGTTGTTGTTGCTATATATTTCTACTACGAAATACCTAGTTATATTTTTCTTCTTGTTTATCCTACTTGGAATTCATTAAAATTCTTGCACTGTAAGATTGAGATATCTTTCAGAAATTCTGTAAAAATCCCAGCTACTTAATGTTCAAACATTGATGCTATGCTTTCTTTCTAAAATTTTCTCCTTAAGCCCGATTAGATGCATAAACCACCTTGTGTTATCTATTATGCCTCTGGACACTTGAACATTTTCAACCCTTTATCCTCTGAGCTGAATCTGGAATAACTTCATTGGATATCATATAGTTCAACAGTTATTGAACTAAGTTAAATTTGCTAATCTATTATAGGTTTTTGTCTATTAACTTTTTTTAGCTTTTATTTTTTTTATATAACAAAACATTTATTGGTGCATTTTAGGCATACATAATAATAACACTCATCATAGGGAATTTGCACCTGTACACCATACATCCTGCCTCTTTTTTTCCCATTTCCCCCCTCCCCTTGAGCCCCATTCCCCTCTCTATGTACAAAAGGTTTGTTTCCATTTTTCCTTCTATTTTCACTTTTTTTCTTGTCCCTTTTCCTTTCTCGCTCCCCCCTCCCTTGCTCCCATTCCCATTTGAACATTTTCTTCCCATTTCCAGATATCTATTATACATTTTAGTCCTTATTTCCATTTTCTGTTTTCACATCAGAGAAACAATGTGATATTTACACATGTGTGTCTGATTTATTTCACTTAAGAGTATGGTCTCAAGGTTCATGCATTTAGCTATGAATGTCTGAAGCTCGTTCTTTATGGCAGAGTAGTACTCCATTGTATAAAAAAACACATCTTCTATATCCATTCATTGGTTGATGGGCATTTGGGCTGTTTCCAAGTTTTAGCTATTACCAACTGTGCTGCTATAAACATGGGTGCACATATTTCGCTGTGGTATGATGCTTTTAATTCTTTTGGGAAGATACCAAGAAGAGGAATAGCGATGTCAAATGGAACCTCTAGTTTTAGCTTTTTGAGAAATTTCCACACTGATTTCCACAGTGGTTGCACCAGTCTACCCTCCCAGCAACAGTGGAGAAGGGTTCCTTTTTCCCCACATCCCTGCCAGTGTTTGTTAATGGTTGATTTCTTGTTAGCAGCCATTCTGGAGTGAGATGGAATCTCAGTGTTGTTTTAATTTGCATTTCACAAATGACCAGTGATGTTCAACATTTTTTTTCATATATTTGTTTGTTGTTTCTGCTTTTTCATTTGAGAAGTGTCTGTTCATTTCAGATGCCCATTTTTTGGATTGGATCTCTAAATTTGGGGGGGGTCTGATTTCTTTGAGTTCTTTATATATTCTAGATAGTAGTCCTTTGTGTGAGGAACAGCTGGTAAAAAGTTTTTTCCCATGCTGTGAGTTGTCTCTCCACTCTTTTGGTGGTTTCTCTTGCTTTGCAAAAGCTTTTTAATAAGATGCAGTCCCAATTGTTGATTCTTTGTAGTATTTCCCATGCAGTCTGGATTTTGTTCATGAAGCCTTTGCCTACTCCTATGTCCTCAAGTGTTCTACCTATTCTCTCTTCCAGCGGATTTAGTGTCTCTGTTTTAATTGTTTATAAACTTTTTAATTTATTTACACTTTCACTTCATGATTGTTTTTCCAAATCTTGATTTCTTTTTCTGTGCTTCCTACTCATATTTACAAGCTCCTCTTTCATGATTTTAAAACCATTTTCTTTCTTTTTAGATTTGGGTTTTGCTTATTCGAATACCTGATGTATTTGTGGATCTGATTTCTGCTGAATCTCATGTTGTTTTGTCTATTTTATTATTTTTCACTAGAGCTAATGTATCTTGGAAGTTCATTTGTGGTCATTGCTTGATGTCTGTGTTGAGACCAAGTTCCTGCAGAATATACTGTGTTTGTTCCCATCAGTCACCTAGAAGTACCTCCAATCCAAGGTCACTCTATTCAATTTCCAACTTAAAGCTTTTCACCTCACACTGGCAACATGACGTGAGAAAGGAAACCCACATGTGGGCCATATTTAGGTATCATGCTCAGGGGAAGTCCTTTTTCTAACACCAAACTCAACACCAGCAATTGTTGACTCTTCATTCATGATGCATTTAAATTTTATTAACATTTACCCTAATAGGCATAGCCTTGTAGTAAAAAGATGTACATGCTGTTATGTTGTGTGCTTAGGAGGAGCTCTTGTCTTCATCTCTTTACCATACCTTTGTGGATTTTCATTATCATTTGCTTTAAGCACAATCTCCTAAGGATAAAGCTGCATACTTTTTTCATCTCTTTCTACTTTGCATTTTAAGCTCCATGAAAGCAGGGTCACATCTAACTTATTCACTGCTGTTTCACAGCAAAATGCCTGGCACACACTCTATATGTGTGCATTCTTTCCTTTGCATGGTAGAATCCTTCCAAGCAGTGTTCCAGCCTCTCTTAAAAATAAGTTTCCTCAGGACATCAGATAGTCTCTATGTAAGATCGAAAGCTATGGCTCTTTTTATTCTTTATGCACCGACCAGTCACTCTGCCATGTTGATTGAAGAATAGATCTTTGGACGCAGCATCATGAGCAAAACACTTATGATCTCTCTTCCCAATCTGTAATCCTAGCTTCCTCTAAGCACAGGTTCATCTTCTACCTCCTAGACCTATCATGGGTCAGTCCCTTAATCTTTTCTCCTGTTAGATTTATGTGAAATATTTAAAGGAAGATTTATAAAGAGTATTCAAAAACAGAAGCAAAATATTAGATGTCAATAATGAAATTATAAAGTTCATGTGAGTGGCCAGACAGAAATCCAGAACCCCGGGGAGTATAATTTTATGGGGAAAAATCCCCAAGAATTAAGTTTATACACGAAGAGTGATTTGTTTCACATATCTGTTTTAGCCTTGATACTGTGTGGGAATGCTCAGTCAATGGGAAGTTAGTGGCTACAAACTTTGAAATAAGCTAGTGATAGCTCACTTATCATTACAAGTTTCTTAATAGCTAAAAGCCAGGTGTGCTGGCACAGGCCTATAATCCCAGCACCTCTGGAGACTGAGGCAGGAGGAACATCAATTTGTTTGAGCCTAGCCTGGACAACTTAGTGACTAAGTGAGTACTTGTCTCAAAACAAAAAACAGAACAAACAAAGAAAAAACTACAAGCAAACAAAAAAACCTCAGAGGAATAGGGCTGTAGCCCAGTGTGAAGGCCTTGGCATCAATACCCAGTACTCTAGTACTAAAAAAAACAAACAAACCAAAAAACCCAAATCTCTTAAAAGTTTACCAAACATTATTTACAACAATTAACTGAAAATGAACAAATGATCTAGACATAAGAGCTAAAACCATAAAGAAGATCAAACTATGAGTGAAGAATAAGTCTTCAGGACTTTGGATTTGCCATTGGATTCTTAGGTATGAAGCCTAAATAACACACAACAAAAGAAAACACAGGCAAATTAGACTTCATCAAAATGAAAATCTTTTTTTCTTTTCTCTCAGTGCTGGGATCAAACTCAGGGCCTCACACATACTAGCAAGATCTCTACCACTGAGCTACATCTCCATCCCCAAATTAAAATCTTTTGTTCATCAAAGGACATTATCAAGGAAGTGAAGGCAGGCATGGTGACACATGCCTGAAAACCCAGCACTCTGGGAGGCTGAGGCTGGAGGATCACATGTTTGAGTCCAGCCTGGAAAATTTAGTGACACAGTGAGACCCCGTCTCAAAATAAAAACAAAAGAATGGGCTAAATCTTCTGCAAAAGAGAAGACTAAGAGATAGAGGGAGGGAAGAGAGAGGGATTGTGAAGGAAATGAAATGATAATTAAGATGAGTTATGTATGTGTACCAACTCCCCACAAGAAATTTAATCATTATGTACTATGAACATGTACTAATAAAAACTCAAAAGAAATTTTAAAATGAATGAGCTTGGGCTGTAGCCCACTGCAAAGTTCCTGGATATGATCTCCAGAGCAGTAAAAGAAAAATAAGAGGACAATCCAAATAATGGAAGAAAATATTTGCAAATCATATTTCTGATAGTGTCCTAGTGTCTAGAATATAAAAGGACTATGACAACTCAGTAACAAAAAGACAACCTGGATAAAAATGGGCAAAAGACTTGAATATGCATTTCCCCAAAGAAGATATGTAAATGACCAACAAACACGTGAAAATATGTTCATTCTTGTGAGTCATTAGAGAATTGAAAAATCAAAACCACAATGAGGTAACCCTTTGTGACCCACTAGGATGACTACTGTCAAAAATATGGAAAGTAACATATGTTGGTGAGAAGTTAAAACTTTTGGATGTTTCTGGAAAACATGGAAAATGGTTCAGCCACCATGGAATAGAGTTCAGTGATTCCTCAAAAACCTAAACAGAATTACTAAAATACTTAGCAATTTTTTGTCATAAGTAAAAGAATTGAAAAGTGATATTCAAACAAATACATGTATGTACGTATTTGTGTTAGCACTATTCACATGAGCTAAAAGGTAGAAACTTCCCAAATGTCCATCAACAGAAGGATCAGCAAACGGCGATATATATGTTTTTTTAGTCATAAAAATAATGAAGTCTTCACACATACTACAATGTGGATAAACCTTTAAAACATTATGCTAAAGTTAGAGACTATACACAAAAAATTATGGTGTATGATTCCATTTCTATGAAATATCCAGAATAGGGAAATCCACAGAGATAGAAAGCAGAGTAATGGTTTCCAAGGACCCTGAAAGGATAGGAATGGAGAATGACTGTTCTATGGGTAGAGGGTTTCATTTTGGAATGATTAAAATATTTTGGAACTAGGTAAAGATTCTAGTTGCACAACATTGTGAATGTACTAATTGCTACAGAATTGTTTGCTTTAAAATGGTTAATTTTATGTTACATAAAATTCACTACAAAATTAAAAAAATTAAAACCCCAAGGAAATGTAAATAAAACATGGAAATACCCCCAAAATGCAAGCTAAATATTTGCCCCAAATCAGGGAACTGGGCCTACTTGTTGTCCTAGTTTTTCTTTCTATATTTTCTTTCTGTTTTCCCATTTTTTAAATGGAACTTTAAACATAATCTATACTATCATTCATCATAGTTCATTTCTACCTTATTGCACAGAATTTTTGTTGTCTGTATTAGTTTCCTATTGGTGAGTAACAAATTAGTGGCTTAAAACATCACATATTTATTAACTTAGTTCTCATGGGTCAGTAGTCTAGGATGACACTACGTGGCCCTGCAAGGCTTCAGTGAAGGTACTGACTGGGCTCAATTCTCATTTGGAGGCTTGACTGGGAAAGAATCTGCTTCTAGCTCTTTCATTTGGTTGGCTGCATTCATTTCCTTTGAACTGTAGGACTGTGGATCCTTTTTTCTTGTGTTAGCTTTTGAATGGAGGCCACACTTAGCTCCTAAAAGGTAACCTGAAATTCTAGGGGCTATCTGCACTTCCTTGGTATGGGACCTTCTCCATAATGGTCGTTTAGTAAATCAATCTCATAAGGAGATACTCACTTCCATTTGCCAAAATGGAATGTTCTATAAACTGACATTATCTTGGAAGTGACATCTTATGACTTCTGCATATTTTGTTGGCAAGTCATGGGTTCTGCCCATACTCAAGGACAGAGATCACACATTTATGTGAACACCAGGAAGTCACCTTAGGGTATATCTGCTACACGGTATCTAATCCTTAATGTCATTTCAAAATAAGGTCCAATATTTCAAAGATAAATACTTTCAAGTTATGATTCCATAAACTATCATGTGAAAATTAGCTAATTTAAATGCTGAGGTGAAATTTATACAATACACCTATTGTTGTCTATAAAGATCACATGTCTTTAAACTTATTTTATCTTTTCCTGGAAACACACAAATGACAAGTTGCCTCAAGTCTAAGCCAGTGGAGCTGTACACAGCAACAAAATTTCTAATTCTGTATCTCTACTCCAACAGCAGACAAAGATTTAAATTTAGACACTAACTGTAGTTGAATAGACTTTTAAAGTCAAACTCAAGGATAGTGATTATTTCTAAAAGCCACACTCTTCTCAGAGCCTAAGTAAGTGAACCTAAAATTTTTCTTGTATACTTTGAGCAATAAGGAAAAATTATTTCCTTTAAATTTTAATCATTTATCTTATAGTCACCAAAAAACATTTACAAGCTTAGTCCTTCAAGAAACAGATAACAATACCTTTGACACTGATAAAACATACATTTTAGGGGAGATGCATTACAAAGACTCAGAAGAGTCGAGCTGAGTTTAGGTTTGCTTGCTCTAATTGCAAAGAGTGGCAAATGAAATTATATCGAAATTTTCTTGCAAGTGCACTCACATCCTCATCACAGGGTGCCATTGTACTTTATATCTAGACTACTATCCAATGATTGAGAAGATGGATTTGCTCTAATTTTATTCAGTATGTTCTTTCTAAGTGCTATAATAGGCTTTTGTTTGCACGCAGGCACCTAATTAAGAGAGGAAAAAAAATTCCGTGTTAAAATCAGCTGGGAATAATCAGAATGATCATTCCATGGCTCATAAATATTACATGAGCAATATGAGAGTGTTGGCAATATTTAACTGTTTTCCAGTTCCACTTAAAATCTTTTTGTTCTAAAAGTCTTCAAGCCCAAGAGAAGATCAGTGCTTTAAATTCCTAATCACAAGAAGAGCTCACAGGATTTCTATATACAGCTATTTGGTTTATTTATACATGTTCAAAGTTTATTACAAAAACCAACATATTATTGCTGTGGCTACTTTTAGTATCTCAGGAAAGGAATCTAGTGTGACTTACCCAGCATCCCACGAGTGAGATGCTATGTTCCCTGGGCAATTTCACCATCACCATATCTTGGACTTCTAACATTTTGTCTGTCCTTTTCTGTTGTTATTGTTTGAATTCCACTGCTTTTAGGGAATTTGGAGCAAAGGGATATGATTATATAAACCTTTTTTAAAAATTAAGTCCAATCAGAGTTCTCATTTAAAAAATCTTAGCTGGTGTGTCAGAAAAGAAATGCAAAACAGAAAATAAATAAACGGAGAAGAAATTTCCTTCAAGGAGGAGCAAAATTTATGCCTCACTGGAGTTCTATTTATTGCCCACTCTTTGGCTTCAGCCTATACCATGGTGGTCAGCTTGTGACCCCACAAGACCTTTCAGCATTATTCCTCCTCAGTTTGCTGCCTTCTCTTGATGGAGGGTTATGGGTGTAATGGGGGAGAAGGGGGCAGGGGTGGAGTCACAATAAGAAAAAGAGCCGTGAGCTCCCTCTGGAGGCTCAAATACATAATCAACAAATACTGTGTTCCAACATAATGTATGACTTTCCTGGTCCTTGTCTTTTGCAAATAATACAATTCATCCATTTAAAAATAGGGTTTTATTCCAACCATACTGAAGTTTTTTGGTTTCTCTAAAATATTTATCAAATATAATAAGATTTTTTTTGTTTTTTCCTTCCAAAAATCTGGGCTTATCAGGTAAGAATGTATGTGGGATACCTGCCATGGATATAGCTCTATTCTAAGCATCATGGGTCGTTTTTAAAAAAAAACTGCTAAGATGTATCCTCCTTTCCCTATTGGTTACAATAAAATCAGGGGCTGTGAGTGAGCATTCTGTGACTAGACCTGGGTTTCTCACTATGAAGATTCAGGGCTAGATAATTCTTGGTTGAGGAGGACTATACTATACCTTGGGAGATGCTTAGAAGCCACTAGATGTCATTTGCGCGCGCGCACACACACACACACACACACACACACACTAGTGTGGCAAGCAAAAAGTCTCCAATCATTAACAAATGCCTCCTGGAAGGCCAAATATTCATTTTAAATCAATATATTTTATAAATTACTATATGTATTTTGCACCTGAGACATGTATTCTACAGATCAGATATACTACCATTTTTGTGAAAATGAAGTTCTGTTTTTGCATATATTTATTCAAAGGTATTTTTCAACAGTTTTTGTGATGTGTTAATTTCAAGGGTTACAGTCAGTTTAAAGGAATACAATCAATTGTCCCTTCAATACGTTTTCAAGTAGGTATTTGTAAATAAGTCTAATGGCAAAGAATATGAGAGTATGTTGAGTCTTTCCTTGAGAATATTATTCATGTGTGAATATTTCTTCGGTGGATCAAGAACAAAAGCTCTTGACTGGAGTCCAAGTCTGCTAATTATTTTGTGAACAGATTTCTTATTTTGATTTTTTCCAAAGAGTAATTTATGTACTGGTAACAACTGCAAAAGAATAAAAAGAAAATAAGTGGCAATGAATTTAAGGTTATTGGTGTTTGGAAATAAGAGCTATTCTCAAGTAGACCAGTGGTTCTCAAATGGGTGATTTTTCATTCCAGGAGATATTTGGCAATGTCTTCAGATTTTTAATTTTCACAACTGGGTGAGGAGCCAGTATTTGCACCTGGGAGGTGAAGGCCAGGTATGCTGCTAAAAATCCTATAATACACAGAGCAGTCCCCATTGGCAAGGAATTCTCTAGCTCCAGACATCAGTAGTGCCAAAGCTGAGAAATCCCAGCATAGGAGACAGGAAGGGCTCATCACATAAGGTGTCTTGTGGTTCAGAAGAAAGTTATTTTTCCTCAAATTAACCTTTTAGTGGCCTGTGGGAGTTCTTTGCATTGGGTGTAGCACAGGCCTCCATTATTGTCTCTTAAAAGGTAGAAAGTCTTGAGAGGGTAAGATATTGAGTTGCTATGAATTGGGACCTTCTAGGTGGTTTGCTCTTATGTTAAGGTGATTGCAGAATAGAACGAATTTGTTTGGTGAGTGGATTTGAGAGAGGAAGAAGACTTTGACACACGGGAGGAGCTGCTGAAAGGGGCAATGGAGCCTGATAAAGGTGAACTCTATTGAGTGCATCATTTCCTTAGGGTTTGTTGTTTGCAGGATCATTCTTATGTCCATGCACATACATGATTGCAAGCTGTATGTTAAGGTGTGTGTGTGTGTGTGTGTGTGTGTGAGTTGAATTTTAGATTAACTCTAAAAGATGACTTCTGTAAAATGAACTTTCCATGCTTTCTTGTTCTTTAAACAGTGAGAGATAATGAACTCTATTCATCCCAATAATTTAAATAGCTCCTGGTTTACATTTAACCCATAGACTTCTAGAAGATATCAATTCCTTAGGGGGTGCTCTGCTTAGTCTTTCATTCCAGCTCTGCTTCTGTGTTCTTCCTTTTAACTGTTACATATTTAATAGCATATGTCTGCTCTAAAGTAGGTCCAAAGTAATTTGAAATGAAATCCCAGTCACTTTTCCAATTAAGGTTCTAAAACATGCCATCTATCTCCTTTTTTCTCTCAGAACAGCTTGAATATATGGTGTTTGGACCTTTTCATTTTCCAGAATATGTGTTTTGTCTGTGCACTCTAATGTTTCTCATTGCTAAATTGTAGTTTTTTACAATGATATTGGGTTTCAAAGTTTAGCCAAAACTTTCCAAAGTGAATTGAAGAACAGACAATTACCAAGAATGTCACACAGAATGTTCTTGGAAGCACAGCATCCCCTAAAATTGGGGTTTCCTGACATCTGCTTCTTCACAGTGGCATACTGTAGCATCTTTTTTCCCAATCACAGATCAGCCTGGAAGAGATCCCAGAAAAATTTAATTTTGTCATTCCAATCTTTTTCCACTCTTGCTTGGGCCCTGCTATCTTTATTTTCTTGGATTTCCCATTTTGGTTGCCAGTGAGCTGTTAATAGAATTGAATCTTCAATGCTTCAGACTTCTTCCCCTCACCAACAGGCACAAGAGGAGATTCTACTTTGCTTGAAACATACTCCTAAAAATTGAATATTACAAATTGAAGATAATGAGTTTTTGATAACCTTTCACCAGTTAGATTCGTTTTTGGGTGGGGGCAGTGCTGGGGATTGAACCCAGGGTCTTGCCTATTCTAGGCAAGCATTGCAGGACTGAGCTATATTCTAGCTTCTGCCACTTGGATTTTTAAACATGTAGCTAAGCTTATCTAAATTGTCAGATTTCACTGTGTGTCAATGTAATTATTACTGTAATCCTTATTGGTCATTTGAAGGCTTTAACCCCAAGGGGATATTGACTTCTCATTTGGCATCTCTTATTCCCTTAGGTCATCCTGGGCTTGGACTTAATGTATGGATAAAATAATTGACTTATGTGGATGAATGTCCATTCCTATAATTAGTATGAAATTGCATTTAAAAATTCTACCAATCCAACCCTTACATTCATTAAGACTGAAATATTGGAGGCAGGAGTGGTCTTCAACCACGTTTTACTTGTTGGTAAGTGTATCAAGGCCATTTTTCAGAGTCTTTTGGCAATACTACTATAAAATCTGTTAGTGAGTTCTGTTTTATAATCAACAGTGGGGCTTTAAATTTTCCTCCAAATGTGCCAGGTATAAAGACTTGGTCATTTGGATAGGCTCTCCATTTATAAAAGGAAAAAGAAAAGAAAAAAATGCTGACAGTATACCTGGAAAAAACAATTCCATTAATGCATTGATTTTGTAACATAATATGCTACCTCTTTGATAAATGATGAAAGTTGCTACATTTCTGTCAGATGACATGGAGGAAAATTAGGAAAACTTGTTTAAATATTTCATTCTGGTAAATTTCAGAAAACTATAAATAGTGTGCTTCCCTAGAGGCCCTTTTGGCCCTTCCTCACTGACCTTGCTAAATAAATAAATACATACATACATACATACATACATACATACATACATAAAGAAGGAATGACAATCATGTTCCCAGAGAGGTGGCAATTAGCTTAAGAAAATTCTCTGGGTAAGGCATGATTGTGACTATAGAAAATGCGTCCATCATGTTTGTCTTGCATCCTTTAAATCTGACAATAAATATAAACATTTAAAATATATGCAGCCAATAAAATGAAATTCCTTCAGAAGAAAACACTAATGCTCCCTTTTGTATATTTATTTGTTGTTGCTATTGTTTGTAAAACCCTTGAGGCCACAGCTCATGGTTTTTCTTTTCTCAGCCAATATACAGCACAGTGCCTGGCACGTAGTAGGTGCTTAATCTACATATATTGAACATATAAAAGCTTATTTTAGAGTATCAAGCAAATATCCATTTCTTGTCCACCCATTCTGCATAGAATTTGAGGAGGGGCAATAGAATGTGTAACATTTGATTTATTTTTGTTTTGTTTTGTTTTTCTGCAGTACTGGAAATTGAATCCAGGGCCTTCACACTGAGCTACATCCCTAGCCCTTTTAATTTGTTTATTTTGAGGCAGGATCTTACTAAATTGCCCAGGCTGACCCTGAATTTATAATCTTTCTACCTTAGCCTTCCTGAGTAGCTGGGATTACAGGCATGTGCAACCACAGGCAATGTAGTTCTGTTTTTCAAGGACATTTCAATGTAGTTAGGAAGATAAGATATACATACTGCATATGCATATATACAAAGTGCCTAATCAGCTATGTGTAGGCTAGAGACTAGAAGTGTAACAGAAATGTACAGGCTTTGCATCTCTAAGAAGTCTGGGAGGGGCAATTATTAAAGGAATAGTGGCTTTAAATGAAACTTTATAGATGGGGTGCAAAAGGGAAGTGAATATTCTCAGTAGGGCTTGGGGGAAGAGCTTCTTCTTCCTGGACAAAGTATGACATCCGGAATTAGTCTGGGATGCAAACAGTGAAAGGATAACACTAGTTGGTGGTGTCTGGAAACAAGGCAGAATTTGAATCTGACATAGCTTGTGATGGGAGTCCCTGCGGATTATGAGAGGAGATATGACATGAAGGTAGTGTTTCCCAGAAATAAACTAGACATAGACTTCAGGATGGATGGGAACTGAGCCAAACTGGACTTGAGGTTATTGGTTTAGGAGGCTGTCCCAGTGCTCTTATTCTCATGAAGGATTGGAAGAATATCTTTTTGATGAATTGAATTTGGAAGAAGGGATATCAATTTAAAGGGGAGACAAAAATTGCCATAGCTCCTAACATGCATGTATTAGTTAATTATCGCTGTAGTAGTGCTGTGTGACAAATCATCCCCAAACTTATTGGTGTATAACAATAAGCATTTATTTTTCATAAGCCAGATTGGATTGGACAGAGTGGTTCTGATTCTGGCTACAACTTCATGGGGCTTGGTTCCAGGTTTTATAATGCATGCACCAGGGTTTGAGCTCCAGGCTTCATTTCTACAACCTGGGTCTCATTATGAGGCTTAGGCTAATGGGACAGAGGCTCCCTAGGATCATTGTTCTCATGGACATTACAGGAGGACAAAAGGCTAAGTCAACTTGCACAAGTATCCTTAAGCCTTCTGTTTAAGTTTTATTCTTTGGTCAAAGTAAGTCACATGACAAAGCCCAAGTTTGGGCAGGGAAATGCTTACTTAGTTCACTTCAAGAAAGAGATTGAAGTGACTGTTTTCTGACCAATAAGCCATGCTCTCACAACTGATATGATTTCTCTGAATTGCATCTGCACACTCTATTCACCTTAATACCTGTAGGTGTCTCTATACTTGTGGAAAGGTCAAACCTCTTAGTAATCAGGGCTCTTCATGATCTGCCTGCATTGCCATCCTTATTCTGCCTTGTTCTAAGCTGTTTTACCTCTCATCGCAATGACTTCTTTACAATTCATCCTGAAGTTTCATGCCTGCTTTTTACATGTTGTTTCTTGTGTCTAGAATGCTCCTTTTCTTTCAGTCTTTCGAGTCTCATAACTTAAGTGTTGAAGAATTCTCTGACGCCTTTGCAAAACTGTGATTGATGCCACTTATGTTTATTCCCAGAAATAGTATACATAACTTTGTCAAAACACCTACTACCTTTAATGCTGTGTCCTGGGCTTTGGACATATGGCGCATATCTATCTATCTATCTATCTATCTATCTATCTATCTATCTATCTGTCTGTCTGTCTATCTATCTATCTATCTATCTATCTATCTATCTATATATCATCTATCTATCTATCTTGCATGCGTTGATGGAGGCCAGGAAAATGGTGGTACCTTTTGGAGGAATTGGGAACTTAGGAAGCAGAATGAAAGGTTCTTTGCTTGTATTTATTGTTTTTATTATGTGATGGGTAGATGACAGATGGGAAAATGAAGTTTTATGTTTTAGCATTTTTAGATTGGAGGTGAGGATAGGGCAGCCAGGTGACTTTCTGTAGCTCAAAGTCTGGGACTGAAGCAAAGGTGAGAGGTCTGGGATAGAAAGTCCAATTTGACAACCATCTGCATTAAACTCATATTGAAAGCTTGACCATAGCTATATGGTCTTTTCTGACTAATTGGTGTCTAAAATCCTGCCTTTGAAAGTTGTTCCATGACAAGGGATTTTTAAAAAAAAATACCTATTTGTAGTCAATCCATAAATCACATCCAACTCATAGGAAGTGTACCTTTGTTCATATTCAGAAGAGAAATTATTGTTTCATCAACTTTATATAACCTATCACCAAAAATTTTATTTCTTAATGTTGATAAAATGTTATGAAAACTTTGAATGTTTCTTTATTAAACAACTTGTCTTTCTAAACAGCTTACATCAGGAACAGCTGCACAGTCACTTTAACAAACTAGTTGACTAAGTGCTTTTCAGTTTGTATAGGAATATGGTTTTCCTTTGCTTAATGAAAAAAGAAATCTGCCTTGGTTTCATAACAGGAATAGCTTAGGATCCCTATCTGAATGGGCTATTTAGTCTTTGGATAATTTCATATGTCTATGAGACACAGAAGAAATGATAGTTGATTATCTGACTGCTTCGGTAATGTATAAGGATCTCATCTAGAAATGTGCTGCCTCCTGGAGAGAAATTGGGAGATAGTCACCTGTGGAATTGCTTCACCTACCAAATCGCCTTATCCCGGGAGCTGAAATCCTGTCTTTACCCATATCCACAGGACATCCTTGAGGGTCATCATATTTGCATATGATACACCACACTCAGTCCAAAAGCAATAAAGACATGAGCTATACTAGACCCAAACCGAATAGCTCCACTTGCAACTTCTCAGTAATGTTCTTAGAAAAACTCAAGGAGGCAGAGGTCCAGAAACCATCCAATCCCATAAATTAACATAGTCTTGATAATGAAACACTAATGTTAGCCGGGGAATCAGAAAACTTTCAAGTCGAATAAATTATTTTTAGCAACTCTGACAAAAAGTGTATACATTTAAGATAAATAACATCAGAAATACTGTAGCTATTCCCTCAGGGTGCCACTAGCGTGTTTGAAGCTTGATGTGAGAAGTTAGAGAAGTCCCTGACAACTTCACCAGGGCACAGAAAAGTGACACGTGGACCTGTAACAATCACAGGGGACTGGATCTGCACCTCCTGCTGCTGATCATATATCAGAGATTCTTGAGAAGCAGAAAGCAAGTCTGAATGGAAGATTACAGAGACACAAGCAGAGGAAGCAATTAGCAAATGGAGTACACCAGCTCTCCCAACTAAACACCTCTTCATCAAATGATTACAAGCATCTGTGCATGCTGTGGATGGCTGTGTCTGTCTTTGGGAGCCCATCAGCGATATTCAGAGTGGGAAAGATGAACCTTCCCTTATCAACACAACAAACAGACCCTGAAAAGATTTTCTGTGCTTTGCTTCTCTTCCTGTCTTTGAGGAAAGAACCCAACTTACTGACATTTCAAAGGGCTATGCTTCAGAACTTAGCTAGAAGTGGTAAAATGATATGCCTTGTCGGATTCATTATTTTTTAATTACACCAAATCGTGTTCTACTCATAACTTTAAAAATCCACTTTATTGTGTTTTACCTACTTAAGCTCTCTTACCATCTCTGTTCTACCTCCCCTCTGCTCCTACACATGAAGTCTTTTCTGTAGGTTTTGGCACAAGTTTGGATTAATTTCCTCCAGTTAATTTTGGCATAGAGTTGTGAAAAAATTTGATGAAGATTTTTAGTTACAAGGGGGCAAGGTGGTTTACAAGCCAAAGAGCATATCTGGATTTCAACCCTTACTTTAAAATATCCCTAGAACAGTGATTGAAATTACACAGGAGAAGCAAGGATCCAGTTAAGAGTCTGATAAAAGGAAATTTGATATAAATATGTAGCAGTGTTTAACAGAGGAAAAGAATGTGAATATCATAATAGATCAAGGACAGATGGTTTGTTCATTGTCACCTGTGAGGCTGAGCTTAGCTTGTGAGCATTCTCTGCTCATTCCCTCTTGCTCATAGTAGCTGGCTCAGACTATGTTTTCCTGTCCATTTTCTTTCATTCCTAAGTTCATGTTGATACTTTTCAAGACAACTCAGGCATCAACTTCCCCTGAAAGGGCTTCCCAAATCTTTAGATTAGACTTGGTGTCTTTTCTCTATGTAACTTCAGCAACTTCTGCCTGGCTTCTTTATCCCACTGAATTACCATACTTTACTCATTTGTGAGTTCCTTCCTATGAAATTGTTTTTCATTCTTGAACTTCCAGTACCATAGTATTTTATTTAACAAAAGGATGTTTTATCTGTAAATCTTGCCTTTCTATTTAGTACAATTTGTAGTTCATTGAATGCTTTTAAAAAACTATGAATCTATTTATAATCTTTATTTTGTCCAGTATGTATGAATATTCATACATTTAGCTGCAGAAATATCAATGTACTTGATTATAAGGTGCTGCTCTGATCTCTACTGATGACTTATGTAATCATTGGTCTATGCATGGCTCACCTTTCTAAAATCAGAAGAAAAATGAATTCAAGTAGGCATATAACCCTGAGAATTTCAGATAGAGGCAGGTGGATCTCTCTGCCTACATCCCACTCCCTGATACAGTACTTGACACTTGGGGAGTAGGCATTTGCATTAGTTAAGGCTGGTTGTGCTAGCAGCTATAACAAAGACTGGAGACAGCCACATCTGGTAAATGGTTTTCAGCATTCCTTTAAGGTGGGCTCATTTGGAAGTGCAGGAATTTCAGTTGCCTTTTTTGATGATTTTCTTGACAATCACACAAAAGCTTCATTGAAAATATAGGAGGGTGATAGGTGAGAGAGAGCTTAAATTAAGGAGGAAGTCAATCTAGAGAAGGAAGGGGCTATGTAAATGACTATAAACTTCTTACTATCTTAATTTTATGAGAATGGACAAATATTGATTTAGGAGAACGATGATGCTCATACCATTTCCTCCAACAAAGAAATAGACGTTGTTAGAGAAATAACCTCCAAAACAAAAAAGGCAAAAAGAGTCAAGCTGAAGGCAGAGGCCATCATATTTGGTATGTTCAGAATACTAATTTTCAATTTTATATTTTTCATTCTATCTAGGGGCTTGCTGGAATGACTTGACCTGCACAATTGACACATTTTTCTTTGTAATTAAATGAGACTTTGGAATTTGTCCCTGTAAATGAATCTTTAGAATGCCCTGTGAATTAATAATCTCCCCAGCATCTTTTCCCAAAGATTTTTTTTTTGGTAATGGGGATCAAACTTGGGACCTTGCACTTGCAAAGCAGGCGGAGAAACCACTGAGCTAAATCCCCGGACCCAAGATTATTGTTTTTGAATAAAGATCGACTGGCCATCATTAACAGACTAGAACCAATGCCCAGGCTTTCAGAAAACACAATTTTGAGTGAGGCATGAATGTAATGATGTCTGTATGTAACTAGAATCTAAAAAGTAAATAACAATAACAGTGGCTCTTACTCTTCCTGGGAGCCCACAGAATATCCATCTATACACAAAGCCTTGCCTTAAACACAGGATTAGGCAGCTCCTGGGAGGCCTGTTCTCATAATGCTAGAAAGGAAGATATGAAATGTGACCGCAGAGCATTGGACTTCCTTCTCAGTGCATTCTGTAGAGCATTTATTACCCAAATTCTAGACAATGAAAGATGCATTTTAATTAACTTTCTGTCTCTCCGGTGAGTTCTTGGACCCGTCACTTCCCTTTATACAGCTCAAATGATATAAAGGAACAATAGTCTGCCTGCTTCTGCTCATGTGGGTATAGGAATCAGTTATTTTCCTAGGCTTGTTCATAGGCAGGCCGATTTGATTGTGTGCCAGGTCAGCAGTTCCATGAAGCTGGGTAGCATTAGTCCAAGAGATATATTTCTAATCACATGACAATGCCAGGGAATGATTTAAAACAAATATGTAACAGAAAAGCCAAGTAAAATTAAGTAATGTAAGAAGTCAAAAGCAGCCACACTGCATTCTTGTTTTTCCTCTACCTGTGCCCAATTTCTAAGCCCCTAATCTTAGGGCAATAGTATTGACAACTGAGAGCCTTCCCTAATGTACAATGGGTATGTGCACAGTTCATGCTCAATAAATATTTGTGGAATGAATTTTTAAAAATCCCCTGGAAACTAGAGAAGGAACCCCCCCAGGTGTCATCCCTGTAATTATTCATTCATCAAGTCATTATTAAGCAGTTATTATGTGTCTCACAATTTTAGGCATTCAACACGCAAGACTAAATCAAAGGTGCTTGAGTTCCTTAAGACTAGTGAGGTAGGATTTGGCACAATCAGCACCAAAATCTGTTACAGTGGATATACATTCCACTACCAAAAGAGGAAATGGGAATTTCTCCCCCAAAGACCTTGTCCCTAGGACACTGTCAGGTAGAGTCTTAATGAAATAAGCAGAGCCTGAGTAGATAACCACTAACTACTCTGGAAGCTACTCTGGCATTAAGCTACTCTTATCAAGCCCCCCCCCCCCCGCCAACTCCAGCGACTCAAATTGAAAGCATAAATTGCAATGATCCAGGATCAGCAACAGCATTGAACTGAGTCACTCCCCAGCATCCCTACCTATTCCAGCCCAAGGCAGTGGAAGAGAGTCATGAGATCTGAGAGGTTGAATTTGGAATGCTAGCTCTGCAAGTCACTTTACCTTCTTTGAGCCTTGATTTCTTTATCTGTAAAGTAGGGATGTAACTGGATTAACAGGGACCATTACAGGTCTAATAGAAGTGATGTACTGCGCTTTACTATGATCCTGGCACCCCCCTCCCAATTAATTTAATTCAGTTTGGCAAGTATATATTGAGATTCTGCTGAGAATCTGTTAGTTCACTTTTCCATTTGTTACCTGGGTTCTTTCACTAGTTCTTCTCATTGTGCCTTTAAAAAAAATCTACCCATCATTCACCTAAATGTATGTATTAATATTATGAAATGCACGTTTTTTGCATTCTACTCTGTCTCAGGCTGCAAACAACTGATTTTCTGGGGGTATTTCAGCCACATAGGCTCTTACCCTAATTACTTCTATTATGGCTTATATCCAGATGTCCCCTCAAAGCCTCATGTGCTCATAGGTGGATCTTTGGGGATCAGATCACAGGGGTGTGATACTCAGCAGTGCATTAGTCCACGGATGGGTTTATAGCTAAATGTGATTTGGGAGGTGAAACCAGGTTGGAGCAAGTGAGTCACTAGGGGCGTGGCCTGGCAGGGTCTATCTCCCTCCCTCCTCCCTTGATCTCTTTCTGCTTCTCACCACCCTGCCATGAGCTCTTTCCCTTCTGCCATGCCCCTCTGCCATGTTGCCCTGCCTTGGAGCCAACCAGCTATGGACTGAAACCTCTACAAACTGTGAGCCAGAATAAACTTCTTCAATATGCAGGTGTTGGATATTGTGTCTCAGTGATGAGAAAGTAACTAAGACAAGTTTAATGGAGCTTCCAGTCTTGAAACTGTCCCATCCCTCCTCTCCAACTCTTCAAAGGGAGGCTGAACAAGGACTGGCTTCTCTCTCCTCCCTTCTCCTCCCGCCTTTTCATTCCCAGAGCTGTCTATATAATAGAATTACTTGAGGAGTGTTCTACAAATATTCCTTAGTCCCATCTTTAGCTGTACAATTGGCCTAAGCTTGCTTCATCATGCATTAAACATGCCAAAGGTTGAGAACGATTGTTGTAATGCAGAACTCCATGTAGGTCTGGTAAGAAGGAGGACTTCTGTTTGAGGTCAAGGTCTACCAGTCTGATTCAAGCAAGTACAATTGCCAACCCAAAGCCATAGGATTCTGGGTTCAGCTGGTGTTCAGGGGTTGCTCAGTTCTTGTTGTGGAATGAATGAGTGGCCGTTTCTTTGCTGTGGACATACTAATTGTATACTAAACCACTCAGAACATGGCTGATCATTTGCTTTACTTTATTTAATCTCCGTGCATTCCACATGGCACTTATCTGGCTATGTTCACCATCAGACCTGGTCTGGCCCACACCAAACTATAAGCCAACACCTAATGAAGTTAGTCCCCCAAACCCTTGTATTATTTATCACTTTGGTGTTAGACCACTTAATGGGAGCAAATTGGAAGAGGTTAGATTTTTAGCTTCTGACTTTATGGTTCTGCTTCCTGTTCAGCATGGACTGTCTGGCTGTGTGGTCTCTGACTGCCAGGGTTAAATGTTCTGTCTAGCCCAAACTGGCCTGGAGGGCTCTTCACTGGGGCCAGGTGTCCTTCCATCCAAGGAGCAGGAACCATGCTCTCTCTGTGAGTCCAGTGCTCTTCCTTTTTCCTTGCATTGTTTTGATTCTTAGCACCTTGCACATAACCTTCATGACTGTTTTCATTTTTGTCTTGTGAGACAGTCTCACAATGTTGCCTAGGCTGGTCTTAAACTTGTGGGCTCAAATATTCATCTTGCCTCAGCCTCTTGAATAGCTGGGACCACAGGAGTACACCATGATGTGGCTTATCAACATTTTCTAAAATTTGGAATATGCCATCAGTGATTTGGGGACAAATGATTTTAGTAACTGGTCTGTGAACAATTCAAGTTTCATTGATTAGTATTTATTCACTTCCTGTCAAACATTATGCAATGCTCTAAACACTTAAATGACCCATGAAGTAAGGCTCATTCTGTTTTGTGTTCTTTAAAGTTAAGCTCGAGTAAACCAAAGATTCTTCTATCTTCATATTTCCCTGTATCCAATCTGAATTGGTGCTTCTCACACTATAGTATGTTCAGTTTTTAGGTGAAGGGATTGTAAAACATGGATTTCTGGAGCCTACTCCCTGAGATTCTGATTCAGTAATTCTCAAATGGAACCCACGAAAACCTGCATTTCACACAAACTTCCAAGCCACATAACAATGGCTGATGCTGCTAGTCCGTGGGCCACACTTTCAGTAGCACTTGCCTAAATCACAGACATTGCCTCTTGGATTGACAGTTTTTATTTGAACTTCAGCTTGACCATTACGTTAACCCCCAGCAGGAAGAGTCCATGACAGAAAAGCATAACAATTTGTTTGGTTCGTTTTATTTTACTTTTTTTCTAGTCTAGACTGAGTCTCTTTTATTTCCAATATTTCCTTTAATCCCTAGGCACCTGGAGATGCAGAACCATTCTGTAGAATTGTGTTGTCCTAGTTTTTGCCCTGATGAATCATCTTTTGACAGACATGTGAGCCCTCACCAAATGCATTATGTCATCTTCTGAGCTCTGCAGAGAGAATTGATATGCCTTTGGGTCCGACACGAACTGATGGCTTCTGTGTGCCCCTCATGTAGCAGCTCTGACTTGGAGGGGTTCCCACGAATGTGACAGGAAACCCTCTGGCTGGTGCCGAGTGGGAAAGAGGTGGGCTTGTGACTCTGGTTACTCAAGCTTCCTAACTCCGTGCTCTGTGAGCAGATCTATCTCCTCCCAGGCTGCCACATTCAAAAGTGGGATTTATTTTTAGAGAAGAAATCATTAGTCATTAGTCTCTCCCAAGCTTCTTTTTATCCTTTTGGGTAAAATTTAAGAACCTGATCTTTATAAGAAAATTTTCAGGCTGTTAAAAGAAATGGTAAAATGATTATAGCCTTGGTGCAATGAAGCCTTTTTTTCTGGACAAAGCCGGAGTACCCATAGCAGTCCTTGTCCAAAGCTCCTGGTCCCTACAGCTAAATCATTTTAACTTTTACAGCTTATTACAAAAGTCCACAAGTCTTTTGATTTTGTGATCCCCTCAAACCTAGGATCTAAAAAAATGAATTATATCACACCCTGAACATTTGCCCTTTAAGTCTATTACAAAATCTCATAATGGAAGTTGATTTTTAGCGAAATAGCCCTCTAGCTTAGGTATGTACAAATTTCCACTTAAAAACAGAAGGATTTAATAGATATAATCTATACTGAAGCAGAAATAACTGAAAACAAGATATCTCTCATGTCTTTAAATGTGAGAGTGGAATTTTTAACGTGTTTCCATCACCTTGGGCTAAATAAATGTGATGGTAATCGTTTTACTACCAGAAAGCTACTAAAGTTGCCAACTTTTGCTTTTAATTAAGTTGTATTTGTAAATGTGTAGTCAGAAATGTCATGATTTAGAAGCTCATCAAAAATTCATAATCACCTGGTGGCTGATAAAGCCCAGTCATCCCCTGGGATAGACACAGCACATTTCATTGCATGTATCTCTTCCTCCCCACAGCTGTACGTACCACTTTATTTTTACATCTTAATCCTACCCAGTGAGGCTGAGACCATCAATTTTAGGGAAGCAGGAGGTAGATTTTCTAAAGGTATACAAGGAACCCAAAGGAAAGAAATTCTAAAATGTGACAACATGGACCCCAAAGGGTTCCTGTGGTCTTGAGGGAGGAGGAAGGGCCTATTTTGTATGGTAGCCAGTTAGGATTTCTCTGCTCTGTTGAGCTGATGGAGGAGGAGGTGAGACAGATTGGATGATTCTCTTAGTCTTCTCCTCTACTTAAGATGATTTAGCATAGCAAATGAAGATGGCCACATATTCTTTGACATACTTCATTAGCTTAGCAGCAGGTCCCTATGCCCCCACCCCAAAACTTGAATGTGAGCAGGCTTTGTGACTGCTTAGACAATAGAATACAATGGTTTCTGGACATTAACCTTGAGAGGCCTATGACCTCTACCTATCTCTTAGAACACCCAGTCTTGGAAACCAACTTGTATGCTTGGAGAGGTCAAAGCAGATCTATGGAAAGGCCTACTCCAGAAGAACTAAAACCCAATTACGACTAGCACCAACTTGGCAGCCATATGAATGTGCCATGTTGAAACTGGATACCCCAGCTTTAACAGAGCTGCCCCAGCTGACACTGGCTCTACCCACCTTGGAGATTCAGTGGAAACATAAATGATGGTTATTATTTTTAACTGCTAAGTTTTGAAGTCATTTTTCATGCAGCAATATATATATATATATATATATATATATATCCAGAATAATTAGCTTGTCCTTTTTCTATTCCTTCTCATAGCTACCCAAAGAGGCACTCCCAAGATTAATTAGCCTGTAGATCTAATGCCAGAGCCTTTCAGATAGGGTCCTGCCTGAATTCCCATGGCCAGAATGACCTTGGGTGTGTCCTCCTACTTGGCAAACGCTGTCCTCCAAAATGCTCTGTGTACCTTACCCCCACTCTATCATCTATACATTGTTGTCTTCTCTCATTTAGGGCTCACTAATTAACCAAATAATATGTTTTTAGTCAAGAGTAATAAAAGTAGCTTGAAATCTGCATCTTTCTCCTGGCCATCATGCAACAGAAAGCTTTTTTTTTTTTAATCAAGATTAAAAGCTTCTCAGTCCTCTAAATTCCCCCTTCAGTGACATAAGTATATCCTTAAGGGTAGAGCTAAAAGCTATCATATTGTTAAACTCTGAGAAGAGATTGGTGACAGTCAGCAGAGTATGGCTCAGCCTGTCACTGACCACAGAATGAGACCTCTTGCACTTTCAAGAGTGCTTGACTGTTAAGAAGGAGGAACTCCTGGGTCTGATCTCCAGCACAGCAAGAGGTAGGGGAGAGGAGATACATGTAGAAGGAAATGAGAAATGTGGAGTGGAAGGTATCAGAAATACACTTAGGTGCCTTACCCTTGATCGAGGTAGACTGGTCTAAGTCATTACCTACTGGGCCAATGCTGAATCATCACTGCCTAGTGCTAGTACTCCTTGAACTTGCTGACAGGGTAGGGCTATGTACCAGGTTCTAGTTCTACACCTGATATGAATTAAGGTAAGTATTGTTAGTATACTGATTTTGCCTGGGGAAATTGAGGTACAGAGAGGAGAGCCCACTTGGTTGAGGTCACACGGCATGGCATTGCATAACCTGAGTTTAGAACCAGGACTCAACGTTAGGGAGTCTGGCTCTATCATCTGCCCTGGGCTTCGGCTGACATCAGGAATCTGGGTGCAGACTGAGTTCACCATACACTTTTAGTCTTTGGCTCGTGTCAAGCATAAGAAGAATTGAGCTAAGACATGCTTCTTTTTTCTTATTTTAAACACATCATATGTGCCTTTGCAGGCTGCTTGAAGTCATCTTCAGAGAGCGTCAGAGTATAAATAAACAAATGTAAAAGGAAGGTTAAAAAAGAAAATGTAAAAAGCAAAGGAGTGGCTCTGTGTCATAAGTATTAACATTTTTGAGGCCGAGGGTATAGGTCAGTGGTAGAGCTCTTCCCTAGCATATGGGAGACCCTGGGTTCAATTCCCAGAACTGCAAAAAAAAGAAAAAAATAGATTTTGGGGTGTAGCCTATTGCCCAGCTAGCCTGGTGGCCTTTCTTCAACAGAAATGCTGACCTCTGATGGCAGACCTGGTTGTAGTGGATTAGCAGTTTATTGTGCTGACCCAGGGAACTAGATCACATCTATATTACACCTGTGTTCCAGGAAGTTCTAATAATTCTTGTCATAATGGCTTGAAAATCTTAAGTGTGCTTAAAACAAAAACAAACTAGCCAGGCATGGTGCCTGTGGTGGATTAACCAATGGTCAACTTGGAATGCCTAGCTGGACTGAGTCAGCGTGCTTCTGGATGTGGAAGACTCACCTGAGAAATGTTACCAACAGCATAAAAGGAGAGCTGGAGGGGAAGGTTGTATGCTGTTGATTTTCCTGGAGAAGCTTGCTGGCTGGTTTTCCTGATACGCACTTGGCTGTTCTCATCTTCACAGGAGCTCGGGTCCTCGCTGTCTCCAAGGACGGCTGCAGTTCTCTTCAGGGGAGCATCGCTTCCTGGCGCCACTGCAGATCCCTCAGCCTGGTGGCACAGACCCTTCACCCCGCCAGCGCAGACTTTCTAGATTTCACTACTAGCCTTAGGGCCTTCCCAGTGCAGATCCTTGATACAGACTTGCATGAGACATTGCCATGGGCTCTAGGCTGGACTGGTGGAGGACACTGCCTCGGGCCCTAGGCCTGTAGCTGGACTTGTGTGGGACATTGCTGTGGGACCCAGGTCCTTGGCTGGATTCTTCGGGTCTCTAGCATGTGGACAGATCTCTCGTACTCCTTTACATTAGACTTTTTGGGTGAATGTGATAAAATAATCCTATAAATTATGTGTCCTGTATTAAATCTATTCCCTTGCAAACCCTGACTACAACAGTGCCCCAGGCCTATAAGCCAAGCACTTGGGAGACTGAGACCGAAGGATCACAAGTTCAAATTCTGCCTGGGCAAACTCAGTGAGACCTTGTCTCAAAATAAAAAATGAAAAGGACTGGGAATGGAGCTCAGTGTGGAGGCCCTGGGTTCAAGCCTCAGTGTTCCTCCCCAAATTCATAGATATAGATGTGTTGCATCTATGAACATTTATTGAATGCTTGCAGAGAGTTGAATGCATACTTCATGGCATGCATTTTGGGGCAATAAGATAGCCTCGAGCTCAGAGAGCCCCCTGCCTAGATTGAAACTTTTCATTTGCTTTAAATAGCACACATAATTTAAGCCAACTGCACCACCCTAAAGAGGCTCAAAAACAAATCTATTCCTTCTCACTGGGCAGAAATAAGTAGATCCTGAAAAGAATGTGACCCATTTTGGTAGATCTTAAGTGCTCTCACAAATTCAAAAAGGAAAATAATAACCATATGAGGCGATAGATATGTTAATTAGCTTGATTGTGGTGATTATTTCCCCATGCATACATACATCAGAATATCCAGTTGTATACTTTAAATATAAACAGTTTTGTCAATTATACCTCAATAAAATTAAAAAGAGACCCATTTCAGAGAAACAGGTATTTAAAAAAATCTTGTATGTGTATCAAAAACGTAATTATCTAATATAAATGCAAAGACATTCCAAATATTGTTTAAAAATTTATGAGTCTAGTGTTTTAATATATTTACAATAAGCCCGGAGAACTTTTACAGATGACATAAAACAAATATCCTGTATTCTCACCACTCTTCTTTCCAATATTTCATATCAGCTGTGTAAACAATCAATACAGCGTAGTAAAGAGGTGTTGCTGAGCAGATAATGGACTTGAATTAGATAAAATTGGCCTGGGTAGGCTGAACACACCATTGGGGCATATTATTCTTACTTATGGCTTAATCTGATAGCTACTAGCTTGAAGTCAATAGTTTTTAGGTGTTAAATGAAAGAGAGAGCAACTGCCTTTGCAAGGAGGACAAACAGAGCAGGGAGAATCCGTGTGACCAGTGTGGAAAGTGTACATTTCCTGTATCTCTTGAAGTTTTCCTTGGGAAAAGTTCTGCTTTGTTTGTGTGGGGGGTGTTCTTACAAAGCTTTTAGAATCTTAATTAAATTTTCAAAATTAACATTTACATTATTTTTGAATTTTGAATCATAAAAATATTTTAACTGATTCTCATAAAAATAGTTGCCTGGGCTGTGATTATTATTATTTTTTGTTTGTTGTTTTTTTGAGACAGGGTCTCGCTATGTAGTTCAGGCTGGCCTCGAACTCATGGTGATCCTCCTCCCTCAGCTTCCTGAGTGCTGGGATGACACGCCCAGCCCGTATGTGATTATTAATTTACTAAGTGTATTCACATTTTTATTTTGGGTGCCAGTGATATTTTAGTTTAAGTTAAGGGAAAACAGAGCAGAAGAGAAGCAGAATCTGAAGATGTGGGTTTATGATGCTGTTTTGTAGCTCCTTCCTTACTCGTTGTGTGACTTAAGCAATTCTGTGCCGTAATTCCTCCTCGTGGAGGATGTGGGTAATGACACCTGCTTTCCCTGTGCCAGCAACCTACCTGATGAGTAAATGAGAACTTTGTCGGGGTACTGTTTGCAAATAGAAAATTGATATTGATAGCAGATATTACTATTAAATCCCGATTAAAGGAAAAAATCATTTAGAATATTTATGATATTACTGCTATATGTAGGGCAATAGTCTGGGTTTTGTGAACATTATAAAAATAAACCAAATATACTTTCTGTAGTCTGTAGAGACTTATAGTAAAGGTCAACAGATGTTTTCTATGAAGAGACAGATAGGAAATAGGCTTTGAAGACTAGATTGTCTCTGTTACTATTACTCAACCCAGCGGCTATACCATCGAAACAAAAAAGACAATACGTACAATAATGAGCATGGCAGTTTTCCATTAGTACTTTACTTACAGAAACATGCAGTGGACCAGGTTTAGTCCCTGTGCTGTAGAGTGCTCACCTGGGTTAAATTAGATAGATGATGTGCACATAAAGCTATGATCTGAAGCTGGAATACTCAGTGTTCCAAATGAAATAGATGAAGAATGAATGGCATCCTGTGGAGGCAAAAAAAAAAAAAAAGGAGTCCTGGAAAAGAGATTATAGATTTTTATAGATTTGAGTTCATCCTTGAAGAATGTGTTCATTTTTGTATTTATAGAGGCACAGAAAGACATTGCCAGGAGAAAAGATAGCCCAAGAAAATGTAGAAAGAAGGAGAAGGTACTTAAAGAAGAGCAAGTAGTTTGCCTGCCCAATCTGTAAGGGTAGAGTTAGAAGCAGGAGTCCACTGGAGTGGATGTAAGAGAGGAAAAACATATATAGATGCTTGAATATGAGCGATCTTATTTCTGACCTCATCCTACCCTCTTTCTGCATACTCAGATGTAGTTAGGAAAACATTTCTTTTATTTGTGGTGGTTGGGCCGCTATTACATGTTTCTATGTTGCAGAATCATTTTAGGTATTTCTAAGGGTGTTCTGCAACTTGTAATCATTCCCAGGGGTGGTTTGTTTTCCTTCATGCTGCTTCACACATTACTCATCGATCGATGAGGAGCTGCATGTAGGCTGGCCACTCCAAGGATAGAACAATGAGGAGGGGTATCTGATTCAGAGCAGGAACTGAAGCCCTGGAACCACCCCGCTCAACATGGGAGCCACTAGCCTTGTGTGACTATTTAAATTTAAATAAAACTAAAAGTTCAAAAGCCAGGAGCAGTAGTGCATACCTGTAATCCTAGCACTCTCTGGGAGGCTGAGGCAGGAGGATTGCAAGTTCGAGCTTCACCTGAGCAACTTAGAGACAGCGAGACCCTGTTTCAAAATAAAAAAAATAAAAAGGGCTGGGGATGCAGCTCATTGTGAGGTACCTGAGTTCAGTCCCCAGTTCAGGAAAAAAGTTAAATTTTAGTGATTTACTCATACTGATCATATTTCAAGTTGTCAATAGCCATTTGATATGTCAATAGCCATTTGATATGATGTCTAGTGGCCACTGTACTGAGCAGTACATATACGGAATGCAGTGGCGCCTCAGTTCATGAATACTTTTGTTTGCAAACAGTTTAACAAACAGAAGTGTTTGACAAAATTTTGTTTTTGTGTATGAACTCTGCATCGGGTGATGAACATGGCTGCGGCCATCTTTCCCATACAAATACGAATGTGGCCATCTTTTTCAGAATTGTGGAATGAATTACATTTGTGAACCGAGGTACCACAGTAATTTCATCATCATGGAGGGTCCTATTGGACTGTGCAGCTTCTAGGAGATAAGAAGCTAATCAATCTTACAGCACGAGTGTGAAAACCCAGAGCTGGAGATTTGGGCCTCAGTAGGACTTTTAATGACTGTGGGTCTATTAATAAATACTTGACTTTCTAAGTACTGCTTTTGCCATCCATAATATGGAGCAATAGCAGTACATAACTTGCACATGGTTATGAAGATAAAATGATGCCTATTCTATGGAAGGTGTGAAATGTTACATAAATATAAGGTATACCTGTTATTTCGGTGATACCATCTCTGTGCCTTCAGGCAATTTCCATTATTTCCTTGCTTGCTTCTATGTGCAAAAGCACATAGTTTGCTAAGTGAGATAGTTTTGCTTATTCCTTTTCAATCTGCATACCTTTCATTTCATTTTCCTACTAAATTGCCCTGGCTAGAACCTCCAGTGCAATGCTGAATAGAAGTGTTGAGAGCAGATATCTGTGTCTTATTTCTGATCTTAATTGGAAAGCGTTCAGTTCTTTCACCATTGAATCCAGTGTTACTGTGGGATTTTGGTAGATGTTAGGTAAGCACTTTACCACTGAGCTACATCCGCAGCCCTTTTTATTTTCAAACAGCATCTTGCTAAGTTGCTCAGGCTGAGGTCAAACTTGCAGTTCTCATCCCTCAACTTCCCAAACAGCCAGGATTACAGGAATATGTCACCATGCCCTCTTGGTAGATGGCCTTTTTCAGGTTGAGAAAGTTTCTTCTTTCCCAAGTATATTGATCATTTTTTAATCATGAAGGTATGTATGTTGTTCCTTGCTTCATTCTGTTCATTCAGTTGTTTATTTGCCTTTCTTCAGCACTTTATTTACTCTCCCCTTTTAGCTCCTTATTGCACTGGAAACCAGCTATGTGACTGGTTATGCCTACCATCCCCTAACACATCTCCTTTACATGGCGGTCAGGAAGGCCAGACATAGCACAGTATATAGTTATGGATTAGCCAACTCTATGATACTTACATGAAGGGTACTACTAAAGAATCACTGCAGAATTTGTGTCCTACTACAGTGGGAAACATATTATCTCTGTGGAGGAGAAACTTATACCATTTCTGTTTATAATCTATTATCTTTACATGGAAGATAATATCATTTTTATTGATATGGTAGCCTGCTATAGGGGAAAAGAAGACAGAAGTAGATAAAAGAAGGTGAAAGAATGTGGAGGAAAGGACAGAGAAGTGGAAATTTTCATGGAACATTCAAGAACAAGTGAGAAATGAGACTGAGCTGATATGTACCAGCTCAGGTATTTTTGCACCATAAGTAAGTAGTGCGTGTGTCCTAGAGATCTTCCCGTAACACTTCAATTTGTGACTGATCTACTAAATTCAGATCTGGAGTCCTGTTCTTCATACTGGTCTTGTAGATGAGGGCAAGTCATTCAACAATGTCCTGGATTCTGTGGAAATTATCTCTCAAGAGAAACAAAAAATAACTTTCTACTTTTTCCTTAAGTTCTTTTATTGGTACATTTTAGGTATACAATACGTTTACATTTATCATTGGGTGCTTGTACCTGTACATGATGTATCTTGGCTCTTGTTTTTTTCCCCATTACCTGTGCGCCCTTCACCCCTCCACTCTTCCCTACTTACATGGATTTCATTTCCATTTTTTTCTTTTCTCATAATTTTTCCTTTCCCTTCTGTCTACTTTTTTTTATAATCACCAATTTAGCAGTGTATCCTAATGTTTGAAAGCCTTGTCTTCTAGGAAAGGTAAACAGGTTTTTTGTGCTCTCCCTCCATTATATCCCCAAACTGCCATTATTTTCTGTATGTTAATCTAAGGAGTCATTCAGGCCCTTTACATGCAGAGAAAAGGACAGATTTATACTCTTCCAAAGAGCTTGCCATTGTAGAATAACTATCACTTTCAGGGCCCTCATATATTATTTTCCTCTTTGTTCAGTTTCAAGCTAACTTTTATTTAGCTACAGTCCATATTTGCTGACTCACGTTTAATTTCATTCATCCCAGAGTCAGAGTATTTTCTCAAGCTCCAGTGATGCTGGTCCTAGCCACTTAACTCCTGAATTGGTGGGTCAACATCCTCACTCCCCATCTCCATTTTCTGAGATCTTTGCCATTTTATAGCTCCTCTTACCTTCCCTAGTTTTCATTTGGCTTCCCATAATTCCAAAGAAACCTAAAAATTGTGTTTACTGTACTAAAGAATGATCAGAATGGCCTTATCTTATCCCTGAGCACTAACATTTTAAAACAGGACACCAAGAAACCGTGTGGTTGGCAGCAAATGGCATGGCCCTCAATGAACTGTTTCCTACTATTTATTCATTTGTGTAATTTCTTTTCCTTTGAATGTGGGACGGGCTTGGTTACTTGCTTCTAGTGAGTAGATTGGAAAATGTGATGGGATGTCGGTCTTTTAATTATATCAGAAACCATTACAGATTCTATCTATTTAGAGACTCTTTCTTCTGCCTTTTTGACTTGAATGCTTTGGTGAAGCAGATTGCTACCATAGTTTGGACAGTGGAATATGACAAGGGACTGAAGACCACCTCTGACCAAGATTTAGTGAGGAACTGAGACTCTCCACTTAACAGCCTGCAAGAAACTGAATTCTCCCAATAACCATATGAACTTGGATGTAAATCCTTCCCTGACTGAACCTTCAGATGAATCCCCAGACCCGGAAGTGGCACCTGATTTCAGCCTGATTAGAGACAGGAAGGAAGCAGCGGATCCAGACAGGTGACACCCAGATATCTGAGTCACAGGAATTTTGAGATGATAAATGTACATTGTTTTTAAGTCACTACATTTTGAAGTAATTTGTTATATAGTATAAAGACAGGTTGTTAGTACCTAATCCAAAGCAATGACTTCTAAATGGTGAATATTCAGGCATCTAGAAACAAGAAAGGCAATTCGTTGCAGCAGAGTCTATCCCTGGCTCTCCCCACAGAGACTGCTGTCTTCTCTACTCAAACATAGGTCATCTTTATTGCTGTCAGCCAAGAACCTTACAATCCTTACTAATCAACTCTTTATGATTTGCCTTGTTCAGTCTACAGTTACTATTAGTATGTGAACCTGGCATAGGCCTATGGCTGTGGTTATTAATCATTCCTTCCTTTATCATTTGACCCAGACATGTCATTGACCTGCACCAGGTTCATACTCTCATAATTCTCGAACTTGTCACAATTATTTCAGCTGCTTCTCTTCAGTTGTCAGTTATAACCTCCAGCTTGGCCTTATTAGGAAAATATTACAGGAATATATTCTCTAGCCTCCTTATGTAAATCACAAAGCATCATGGTACACTGAAGACTGATGCAAACGATGCATTAGCAGTCGTTAGAAAATGATTCTCAAATCAGTTATATTATTGAGGCTATATTATCCTAGTTTTGTTGTTTTTCCTGTTCTCAGGCCTTATCACTGAGGCCATTGAAATTTATTTTTTAAAATTAATTTTATAAGTATAATTGAAATATACATAATGATCACATTCATCAAAGGGAATTTGTACCTGTACGTGATATATCTTGATTACCCCTTTTTCTCCCAGTTCCCGCCCCTCCCTTTAATCCCCCTCCTCCCTTATTAAAGCTTTGTTTTCATTTTTTTCCTTCTTTTCTATTTTTTTGATGCAACTTGAGACTATACTCTTAAGTGAAATAAATCGGACACATGTAAA
This sequence comes from Heterocephalus glaber, assembly GCF_053883595.1. Classification (NCBI taxonomy): domain Eukaryota; kingdom Metazoa; phylum Chordata; class Mammalia; order Rodentia; family Bathyergidae; genus Heterocephalus; species Heterocephalus glaber. Next base: position 18,720,349 of record NW_028258369.1, on the reverse strand, counting down.
TATCACATTGTTTCTCTGGTGTGAGAAAGCAAAAGTGTAAATAAGGACCAAAATGTATAATAGATAATATGAAATAGGAAGAAACTCTTCAAAGGAAAGGGAAACTGTAAAGGGAGGAGGAGGGAAAAAGGAAGAGGAGAGGGGGGAAAACCCGAGAATAGTCTTCTAGTTTTCTTGGCAAGCACAGAATGTTCTTATCAAAAGTCTCGCTACTGCTTGGTCCCATTGTCTCCTAGCTGCCCCCCATGCCAGGAGTGGAGAGGTTGTCTGCTCAGATTTCCTGCACACTTTTATCCAGAGTCTTCTGGCCCCCAGATTTAGCAGTGGGGGAACTGGCTCTCAGCCGGGCTTCAGGATATCACTGGGAGTAACCAGCAACAAAGAAGCAGAAGCAGGAGACCTTTAAGGTCTGTTTCTCTCTCTACTCAAACATGAATAACCAATCTGTCCCTCTAACCCATGAAATTCATCATTCTGTTCAAACTTAACTGTTTGGACAGCATTTAGATTTTACAAAGCCAACTGATGCTACTTTCCCTAGTAGTTATACATAATTATTTTTAATGCTACATTCCAGTTGTCTTTTGGTCTGGAAGGTCCCTTCTGCAAGGGACCCTGCTGTAATGTTTGACTAGGTCTGACCTGAGTGCTAAAATATAGCATCCCTACTGCTACATTCCTATTTTACAGGAAATTGAACTAACTAGTGTGGAAAATAGAAAGAAAGCAAAATAATAGTATTATTTTGTGAGAGTTTTCAATGTTTTGAAGAGGAAAGAACAAAGTTTTAAAAAATCTGTGAGCTAGGAAGGGTGGCACACACCTCTATTCCTAGCAGTCTGGGAGGCTGAGGCAGGGGGATTGCAAGTTTGAGCTCAGCTCGAGCAATTTAATGACTTAGGAGACCTTGTCTCAAAATTTTAAAAAAGGCTGAGAATATAGCTTAGTGCAAAGACCCTGAGTTCAATCCCCAATTCCACAAAAAATAATGATAACATTTATGGATGCAATTGTGAGTGTGTTTGTGTGTGAGAAAGTTGTGTCCAGATAGTTGCTGCAAATACATAGCGTTGTGTGTTTAGTGATGTTACTGAGTCTGTGCTTCATCTGAAGCAGTCACTATACACGTACTGCAGGCTGTGGCAGAGAAGTAGGACATAAGAATTTAGAGGTGCAATTGTGATAATTAAATTGCAAATCCCCCACCTTTCCCCAGTAGATAACAGTATAAAATAACATTCTAGACAGTGAAGGACAAATAAGCTTGATGCAGACTCTGTGGTTGGACCCAAAGATATAATAAAGACAAACAAGAGTGGATAAGGGTTTTCTTTTTCCCCTGCAGTTCTGTATGTGGCAGGACTATGCTTGCATTTTTAAAAATGTTCTTGGCCCTCTTTTCAGATTTTAAAAGTGTAGTCAGACAGAGCGATTGATATTTATGTAGACTAGCTTTTGGCAAGATTGTCATCTCCAAGCTCAGAAATTTTAGGAGTACACATCTTCCCTACCTATATTATAATTCCTTCCATAATAAATTTTAAAAGCTTAGTCCCTGGATCTGTTTGGTTGGCTGTCTTCCCAGACTGAAGGTAACAGGACGAGAGCACGCCACCCCTTTTCTTAGTTAATTCCTGTTGGTTCGTCCAGTTTCATTTGTCAATAAGCTTTTCGTGATCCTCTTTTGGGCCCCTCCTTGGATCGCACTTCCTCCTTGGATGCTCTCACATAGGCCTGTGCTACTTTCATTTCACCTTTGATCAAGACCTGCAATTGTATTGCTTCTCTTACATCTCTCATCAGATAGCTGATATGTCTTGCCCTTTGCATTTATCCCAAAATAACCCTATTTTGTTTGGGATGGAAATTTTCTCACCAAAAATCTACATTTTATTGGCTTCTATGTGTTTATAGCTGGCCATATGACACAATTCTGACAATGACAATGTAGGTAAAAATTATACAGTATGGCTTTAAGCCATGTTTTTTAACATGGCAGCAGACACAGCTGATTTGGTTGTCTTTTGCCGATAGAAATATATACATACTATCTTTCTTTTCCTGTTTGGGACACAGTCACAATATTGCAAGAAAAATAGCCACTTTGAAATCATAAGTCAGCAAGCCTTAAAATGACAGCCATAAGTGGGTGTGGTGGCTCACACCTGCAATACCAGCACTCTGGTTGCCCAAAGCAGGAGAATCACAAGTACAAGCCCAGCCTGGGTAACATAGGGACTTAGAGACCCTATCTCAAAATCTAAAAAAAAAATGAAAAAGGGTTAGGATGTAGCTCAATGCAAAGGCCCTAGGTTCAATGACCAGTAAAACACACACACACACACACACACACACACACACACACACACGTCAGCCACATATTATGCTGAGGTGGAGTAGAAAGATAAATGTGGAAGGGCTTCCCCAGTGGCATTACAGAGCTAACTCCCATCCTCCTTGGAACTTAACTTGAGCGCTAGAAAACTAAACAGTTTTCTGATTTTCATTGCTACATTTTATAGTTTCCCTTACTTACAGAGGTACAGATGGATATGTAAAGAAGGAATGACATTAAGACAATTTTACCTAAAGGAGAGGGTTCTATTTCATTAGACTGTATAACATGGCTTTGGGGGATGATGTGAGAGAGAATTATACCCCTTCCTGGTAAATCATGATCAAAAGAGTCAGTGGAAGAGAAGAAAGGTGAGAGTGAGCCTGGGACACCACCAGAGAATAATGGAGAGTTGCTCATTGAATCCATTAAGTCAAAGGAAATGGAAGGGAAATTGCAAGAGTCTGTGGGATATCTAATGCTCCTGTTGTTAAGTGTGGTTGAGTTGGAGGAGAGAGGCTCAATGTAGTTAGTATACTTATTATGTGCATTACGCAGACTGGAGTGCATTAAATGTGGAGTGAATTGATTTCATGCAACTATCCTCTGCCATCTTTTTAGAAAAATAATGATTAATGCACCCCGCAAACGTGCATCTCCGGAAAAGCTTTTGGGGAAAGGAGATTTATTTTACCGAATCCCTTTTCATCTGTGTTATACATTATTTAGTATGCCTATTTGACCTTGATAATTATACCTCTGGCCATTAGGCAAAAGTAGCCTAACCAAAGAAGAAAAATTATATTGGGTACTGGTCTTGTAGAATTGCCTATTTAGTTTAATGATTTTCCCATGCTTGAACATTTGAAGCATACTGCCACTGGATGGGAAGCTGTGCTTTGGGAAGGTGAGATCCTATAGGCCAAAGTGCCGCACAACTTAGGGAGCACTTTCCCTTCTGCTCTTCTCCACTACCCCATTCCTTCCTCCAGAGAGATTTTCTCAAAGGACTTCAGCTATGGGCCTCAGATTGTCCACACTAGAAAGGCCTTCTCACGAATCAGGCCAAAACTTCTCACTGGAAGCAAGCTCTGATCTGACCTCCTGTTCCTCGACTTCCCCCACTCACTAGGCTATTGTGGGCCTTAGACTAGTGCTTGGCCCATATACCAGTACTATTTATATCCCCTGCTTCTTGCTGATTGACCTAGCTGTGGAATCATTACGTGCTCTGATCTTGGATAGCCATGTGTACCTCTTCATTGGCTTGCCTTGTGGATAATTTCCCACTTTCTGCTCTGACTTCCAGTATATACTCAATCAGTAACACCTTACCTCTGCTTCCTTGATGTCTCAGTTAGGTCCTTGCAACTCATTGAGTTCTTTCATAAGGTTATATACGGAGAAGCAGGAAGAGACAGGGTTGCTCAGCAGGAAATTTATCTGAGCACCTAACCTGCACATACCCAGCCACACAGTAGAAGCCAGACTTCCTGCCTACCACTGTGTTTATGGCATCTTTCTGGCAAGTCAGGAACTAGTTAGTTCCTGGACTCTAGTTTTCACTAGCAGGCTCCATTTCAGATGTGCATCTTTACATGGTGTTCTCTTTGTGCGTGTCTGTGTCTGTGCACAAATTTTTCCTTTCGGTATGAACAGTAGTCATACTGGATTAGTTCACCCTAATGACTCATCTTAATTATATCTGCAAAATCCCTACTTTCAAATAAGGCTACAATCAGAAATACTGGGGATTAGGACTTTAACATGTCTTTTGCGGAGACACAGTTCAACCCATAGCGTGCACTAATTTCTTTCCTAAAGTTCTTTGACCAGAGCCATTTAGCTTTTCAGATTAAAGAAAGGCAGCACAGGGTATATACCACCTATTAGATATCACTCCCAGCAGTACGCATGTACCCAAACCCTGTATTGCTATGGAAAATTCAAACATATTCAAACCAAGTGAGATAAAGTCCACTAATAAGATGTTAGCAGTTCAGGTCAGACTTTACTGCCAAATGAGTTATGACATAACTTTCAGTTTACAGATATTTTGATATTGGATGGGCAGATTATGCATTATGGATTAATATCAGACTGACTTGGGTATCCTACTCTTGGAAATCTCTGTCTTACAGTTCCTTTCTTCTTTGTTCCTATTGTCATTACCCTAGTTCTGGTCCTCGTGAATTCACAACTGAACCGCTACACTAGGCTCCTAATTGCCTTTGCTTTCACCTATTCTTGACATCTTAAGGAGCCTCTCTGCTGTCTCCATCTCATGTCTTCAATTGCACTTACACCCTGCCTCTGGTTTCATCCTTATGTTGCACAGCTCTAAGCCATCACTCTGGTCAGATGCCTTCCATTGCTCCTCACTGTCTCCTAAATAACTTCCAAACTCCTCTCTAGAGCATTCAGCACTTCTATAATCTTCTTCCCTACAGGATCCCCTGAGTGAGACTGCTCCTTGTTTTGAAAATCACCTTTTGCCTCATAATATCCACTTTGTATGTGTACTTTTCATGTCTCTCAAACCCTGACTTCTAAATATTCAAATTCTGTTCATTCGTCTAGGCCAAGTTCAGGTGATATCTGTGGAAAGCCTTCTTTGATTCTTTCAGTTGAATGTGACCTGCTTTTTTCCTTTGCCCCATCATAATCATGGTGAATGTGACATTTTTAAGCACTTACAATGTGCTAGGCTCTATAGAGTGCTTTGTGAATATTAATTAGTTTAATCTTCACAATAATCTGTAAGGTATATCCTTTTATTTATTTTATTTTATTTTATTGTTATTATTATTATTTTTTTTGCAGTACTGGGGATCGAACTCATGACCATGTGCTTGTGAGGCAGGCATGGTGCCACTGAGCTGAATTCCAGGCCCAGGCATATCCTTTTTGTAGCTCTATTTTATGTATATAGAGACTGAAATTAAAGAAACTGAAAATTAAGTAGTTTTCCTAAAGTCACAGAGCTGATTAGTGTCAGATCTGGAATCTGAATACATGACATCTAGCTCCAGAGCTTGTTATTCAATCACTGCATCTTTTATTACACTCCTACTATATCATTTGTCACTCTGTCCTGGATTAAATCTCAATTTTTCTCTCCCGGTCTAGATACCAGTACTTTACAGTTTCTAGATTTTACCCTTACAAGACTTTCTTTATTGTGGAAGGTGATGTGACCTACAGCAACAGACTAACCCTGAAGTCTTTGTGGCTTAACACAGTAAAGTTTATTTTTTGTTTACATAGTCACTGTAGGTCTTTCTGGTCTGATACCTTTTTTCCCCCAGGATGATTTAGAGAGCTGTTTTTTGTTTTTGTTTTCTTATCTTGTGACTCCACTGTTTTCATGACCTGACTTTCAAGGTCAGCTCAAGGTTGTCATTCTTCCAGTTGGCTGCAAGGTAACAGTGTATGCGGGAGCAGGAGTGAGAGGTTGTCACGACCCAGACCTAGACATGTGGTGCACATTGTTCCATTGGCCACAGCTCAATCACCTGGCCCCATTGAAGTCCAAGGGATGCTGAGAAATGTCATCAAGTTGCATATGGATGTGTCCAGGAGGAAAAGGAAGTAGCATGAATACAAGTAAATATTGAGAGAATGTACACTGCAGAGTCCTGCAGTGTGCCACCACTAGAGGATTTCAATTCATTCATCAACCCCCTTAGAGGATACTCTTTCTACCATTCAAAGGCTACCACAACCCGATCATCATGCACACCATATCTCTCCACTTTGTCCTCAGGATATTGGGAAAATTTGCATTAAAGGTCTTGGTAAAATCTGGCTATATACTCTGTTTCTATCATTTTCCTAACAAATATGTACATTTGATCAGCTTCAAAATCTGTATTGAAATGAACTGATTTTGCAAAAGGCATCTCATAATGACATGTGCCATTCAGGAATCTTTGATCTCATCTGGCTTCTCATGATTGATCCTAAGAGATTATTCAGACATTTAAAAAAATCACATGTAGATACACTCATGAGTTAATGCATCAGTTTACCTAAAATCAAATTGCCTTTCATCATGATAGATTTATTGAGTGGAAAGCTATGTGGCTGTTTGCATTTTAATTTTTTCTAGCCTCAAACTTTTCAAATGATTAATCAACTGAAAGTAATAATAAATTTATCTTTTTTTACATATTTCTTTTTGTTTCCCAAGTGAGAAATGTTAAAGTAATGTTCAAATGATTTATAAAAACAGCTACGTGTTGTTCTTCTCCCGTAAGTCTGTGAATTTCAGGGAACTCAATATTTGTCTCCCTTTAAAAACTATATATGTTCTTGATTTATGTTGCTGATATGTGGGGCCAAATTGAGAATTATTTCATAAGATAGTAATAAAAACGTTCAATTTAGGCTTAAACTAAATTTTAATATTTAAAGGATCAAAGGCAAACATTAAACAAACAGGAGTCATTTAAAATTACAGCTCCAGTTTCATTCAATTCTTTGTGACCAGTGCAAGTGTAAATTTTTATTAGGCTATGCCTCCCCTGCAGTTTCTGTTTTGCTTCCAAATATACAAGAAAAATCACTGGTGCTTGATAAGGTAATTTTATGGACACTTAAAACCCTAGCAATTTAGAAATGGCTAGTTCATGAGATATTAGTAGGCAACTAGTCTAGGGAGGGCCCGTTTTCACATTAACTATGCATGCTTATATTTTCTTTGGAATATTTTGGGGCTCCAAGTCCTTTGAACTTTTCAACTGGCTTTGTGAATTATTGGATTCTATCCTAGAGCAACACTGTTTCTGGGTGAGACCTTCTGATAGCTGAAAGAGCACAGAATGAGAGTTGGAAGGCCCAAGTGACAGCCCCTGCTCTAGTGCTAACTTGCTGTGTCACCATGGTCAATAAGACTGTCTCTTGGCCTCAGTTTCTTTCTCGGTGTGAATATAAAGGATGGGTTAGAAAATCTCCAAGATCTCCTCTCCTAGACCACGTGAGTTCTTAGAGGGCTGGAAATGTGTCATCCCTCTCTGTTCCCAGAACTTGGCATGATGCCCAATCTATACTTGGTGCAGTACAATATAAATGTTTCAATTTTTTAAAAATTCAGTGAATAAATACATGTAAATAAAGCACTTTAGCAAGTGTCTGGTACAATATAAGGACCGTGCAATTGCTTGCTATGATTTTAAAGGACATCTGCATTCATGAGAGCTGCTAGCAACATGTTTATCCTGAACTAATTTGCTAGTGCAGGAAAGCTGCTGAGTTAAACCTTCCTTCATAGGTAGGTCCACTCTTTACTTGGCAAAAGACATACATGAAAGATTTTTAGTATGGGCTTTTGCTCATAAATGGAGATAAGATGACATACATTTACATTCACTCAGCACCTTCTCTTCTCTCTGGCTGGAGCAGCTCGCGCCATATGATTCCGTGTTAAGTCTACATGGCTACATGAGTCATTTGTAAGGAAGTTGATCTACTTTGAGATCATACTCTATCAGGCACACAAGCTTAAATATTGTATGATTACTCTTACATGAGAAACCCAAATGTAGATAAATTGTAGAGAAAAATAAAATATAATAAGAAGCAGGGAGATAGATCTTTTGCAAAATAGGGAAGGGATCTAGAGATGGAGGGAGGGGGAAGGAGAGGAAGGGAATGAAAAGAAAGAAATAAGATGTGTTATGTACATGTACCAACTCTGCACAATGAATGTAATCATCATGTATTATAAACATGCACCAATAAAGTAGAAATCTACATGAAGCTAACCTAGGACAAACTTTATTGGGCCCTCTCAGTCATGCTCAAGACATCATGAGCATCATAACAGCTCTGAAAGCCATGATCTATCACCTGAGTCATCCCTCTTAAGACCAAGATCTCTCCTGTGCTGATCACAGTACCCTTTACAGTTTCTCCCAATTCAAGCAGAGTTAGACAGCAACAGTTGGGTCAGTCTTGCTTTTATTAGATTATTCATCTCAAACACCTTATAAACCAGAGTCGAGATGGATCTCTGGAGCTCTTTGCACAGTTGCTGGATCATGCCACCTCACACACATACCCTTCCCCGGCACCCCTCCCAGAGCCTTGCTGCCACTATCAGTGTAACTTGCAGCCATCAGAACAAATCTAATTTTGTCCTTTATCCTAATTTTCACCATGTTATACGATAAATGCCTGTGTCCCTCCAGGATTCTTGTGTTGAATTCCTAACCCCCAATGTAATGATATTAGGAGGTGGGGCATTTGGGAGGGTTCCACCCTCATAAATGAGATTAGTGCTCTTATAAAAAGAGCTCCAGAGAGCTCCATTGCTCTATCATGAGATGTCACAGTGAAAAGGTGCCTATTCAGGAAGCAGCCTTCACCAGATTTGAATCTACTGGTGCCTTGGCCTTGACTTTCCAGGCTCCAGAACTGAGCAGTGCATTGCTGTTGATAGTCACCCATCTGGTCTGTGGCATTCTGTTATGGTGGTCCAAACAGAAAGAGCCGCTCTGCAGGTCCCAAGAAGTTCGCGCTCCCCACTCGCCCATCATCTCCTGGACTCTCACCTCTGTGCATGGCACATAGAACCTCATCAGTAAGCTTGCCCTGCTCACTGCATTTGTAATTTGCAATCCTTTCCATAGTGTTCATTAGCTTTTTTTCTTCCTTTTCGAAATACTTGTTATTAGTACATGTTTGCAGTACAGAATGATTACATTTTTCATGGGGAGTTGGTACATGTCCTTAACACATCTTAATTCATTTTTTCATCCCCTCCTCCTTTCCTTCCTCCCCCTCACTCCATCTCTTGGGTCCTTTTCCTTTTGCAAAAGATTTATCTCCCTCTTTCCTATTATCTATCTTTTATTTTGTGCTTTAATTTATTTATATTTTGGGTTTCTCATACAAGAGAATCCATGAGATATGTAAGCCTGTGTGTCTCATTTATTTCTCTTAACATTATGGTTTCAAGATGTATCCATTTCCTAGTAAAGGACTTAAATTTATCTTTCTTTATGGCAGAGCAGTACTCCCTTATATATAAATAGTACATTTTCTTTATCCATTCATCTATTGTGGATGTATGCACCACTTTAAAGATGTAGCTATTATGAATAGTGCTGCTATCAACATGGATATGCATGTATCACAGTAATATGATATCTTTAACTCTTTCAGAAAGATTCCTAGAAAGGGAGTAGCTTAGTCAAATGGAATTTCTAGGTTTAGTTTTTAGGCTTCTTTGCAGAGAAGGAAAAAACTAACAGAGTGAAGAGACAACCTACAAAACGCAAAAAACAAAAAAAATCTTGCCAGCTATTCTTCAGGCAGAGGACTAGCATCTAAAATACATAAAGAACTCAAAATTTAGACCACCTCAAATAAAAGACACAATAAAAAAATGGTACACTGAAATGAATAGACACTTCTCAGAACAAGTACAAATGGCCAGTACATACATGAGAAATGTTCAACATCTGTAGTCACTAGAGAAATGAAAATTAAAACAATACTGAGATTCTGTCTTACTAGAAAAAGAAATCAAATAGTAACAAATGCTGGCTAGGTTAGGGGAAACCTTTCTACATTGTTGGTGGAAATATAAACTAGTACAATCACTGTGGAAATTAGTGTACTTAATTTTTCTAAATTACCACTGTTTACAATTTTTCTGACTATTTTTTATCTGCCTCCTTCCCTTAGAGTATAACTATCATGAAGTCATGGACTTTTTTCTTCACTCATATCTTCTCAGTGCCAGAACTGTGCCTGGTACATAAGAGGAACTTGAAGGACAATTGTTAGATGTCTCTCTACCAGTAATAGACACAAGCACTTTGGAAGATTCTCAGGTCTTTATGCTCCCTCTTCTACCTCCAGGAATTCTGCTCCATTCCTCATTTTTAGCCCCAATTCTCTTTAAGTTTCTGTTCAGGGTCTCTGAGCTTAATTTGCCTTTCCCGTCTGAGTCACCTGCAGCTATTATCCTGTTTCTGTCCTTGCCCCCATCTAGTTTTCTTAACCAGATGCTGAAGACATACCCACTCTCTCTTTTTCTCTTTTCTTCTTTTTTTTTTTTTTTGAAGGTCAGTGGTAGAAAGAATAGGACTGGGAGACTGCTTTCTTTTGAAAGTCACTACTCACTACAATCAAGCCACAAAACTTGGCTGACTTCTGAAAGTCTTTCGCTTCTACTTTCTTTGTATGAATCCCAACAGATCTGAATACCATTTGGCAGAATTCTCTGCATTTTCTTTCCTCTTTCCTCTTTCATTTTCATTTTTTTTTTTTACCTGTAATCTATACTCTTGGTAAGCTCTGACAGATTATCTTTTTTTTCAGCCCTACCTATGAAGGTCCAATTATAGCTATTATTTGTGTATTCCCTATTCCCTGCAATTATTCATGTGTGTGTTTATGTATGCATATAAGTCATGCATGTGCCCTCAGACATACATTTATATATACACACAGACAATCCATTTTACAGATGAGAAAACTGAGGTTTAGAGAAGTTTAATAACTTCTCTAGGGTTACATAGAGGGTGAAATCAACTCCTTTTTAGCCCATTGTAGCCTACTCTATTAAAACTATCCTTGAAAAAGTTACTAGATCTTGTCAACTTTTGTTTATTTAAAACTTTCACTATGAAATATTTCAAACTTATAGACCAAAGAGAAAATAATACCAGGAAAACCCACGTGTATTTGATATTTGCTTCAGGTTTTTTAAGGGAATAGTACATTACAGAGGAAGTAACGTCTGTTATATACTTTTCCCTGGTCACACTCCCCTCCTCCTTCCCAGATGTCATTGCTTTCATGAATTTTTAAAAATTCTTATGTTTGATTTTTCATTGTTCCTATATACAAATAGACCTATGCCAATATATACTTAGTTTTATATTTTTAATTTTTAAATCATATCTATCTTTGTACAATGGCTTTTTAAACTCAATATTATACTTTTGAGATTTTTCCATGTTGGTAGGAGTTATGTGCTTTTTTATTCATTTTATTTTCTCATGGTATTATTACATAAATATATATACCACAACTGCTGATGCATATATATTTCCATATTTTTTTATTTTTAAAAGCAAAAATGTTACTGTCTTCACTTTATTCTACCTCTTTGCAACATTTTCTGTATTTGACGATCCTTTATTCTTTTACAGTTTTCTTTCTTAGTTCTGCAATCTCAATGAGTCTTGTTTTTTTTCCTTCCCCTCTAGCTGCTTCTTCTGTATATTTCTTCCCTTCTTGTCCTCTTCTTTTTCACCTAAAAAACGTTGAGATTCCCTCTCTCTCTCTCTCTCCCCCTCTCTCCCCCACCCCTGACCCTCCCTCTGCTTCTTCTTCCTCTCCCTCCCCTCCTTCTTCCTGGATGGTCTCATGTGTTCCCGCAACTTTTGACGGGACTAGAGGTAGCTCAATGGTAAAGCACTTGCTAAATATGTGTGAGGTCCTGGTTTCCATACGCACTGCTGCAGTGAATCAGTCAATCAATCAATCAATCAATCAATAGATACTAACAATCCTCAAAGTAATGTTGTCCATACCTCCCTTCTTACATTCACACTCATGAATCATGACATGTGCCTACTTGTTATCTTTTCTTAGATATCTCAAAGACCATTCAAAGTCAAACTAAAGACATGTAAGGAAAAAAAAGCAACTCTCAATTTTTCTGTCTAAACCTGTAGTAGACAGTTTCTAAAATAGCTACCAATGATCTGGCCTCCAGATATTCACATCTGTGTCACATCTTTGTGGAATCTTCTCTTGAATGTGGCCTGAATCTAGTGACTCGCTTTTAATAAATAGAGTACCACAAAAGTGATGAGATATCACTTCCAAGATTAGATTGGAGAAGACTGCCTTCCATCTTGTGTGGATTCTTTCTGGCTCTCCTTACTTATTCACTGTAATGAAGCCATTCAGCATGTTGTGAGCTGCCTGATGAAGAGGCCCACATGGCAAGGAACAGAGTAAGAATATGATATTGTACATGATAAAAGCATGCAATGTCATCTTTCAATTTTAAAAAATTAAAATTAAAAAATTAAGAAAAAAACCACTGGATTCTGCTTATATTTCTATGAGTGTAAACTTGGAAGTGGGTCCTGCCACATTTGAGCCCTGTGCTGACTATAGCCACTGCCCAAACCCGGACTGAACTTTTATTAGCGACCCTGAAACAGAGAAGATCCAGGCAAGCTACATTGGATGCCTGGCCCACAGAAACTATGAGATAAGTGTTGTTTTAACCTGCTAAGTTTGGGGGTAATTTGTTATACAGTATTAGATAACTAAAACAAGTCTTATTCATCACCCATTGGTCTCCATATCCATAAACCATTCACTTGGTTACTCAAGTTAGTCTTCCTTAGCTCGCTCTTCTTCATCCTTTACAACAACCCATTTGATAGTTCAATAGTTTTTTTTTTCTTGTATTAAATTCTTTTATTGGTACATTGTAGGTATACAACACAATTACATTTCTCATTGGGAATTGTACCTTTACATAATTCATCTTGGTTCTTATTTTTTCCCCATTCCTAGCCCCCCCTTCATGCCCTCCACCAGTTCAATAGTTTTTATGTCCAAAATATGACAGAGATGTCTCTGCATCTATCTCCCTGAATATAGAGTAGACCAAGCCACCAGCATCTCTTGCCTTGAGAGAGGAATGAGGTCTTAGGCAGGTCCTGAAGAGGATGTTAAGGATTTGCCTGCTTATTAATGCACCTGCATAATACATTTTTATATATCACCAAGGTTTTTTTTTAAGTACTAGAGATTGTGATAAAGACTTAATATGCCCCCTGAGTCATGGAGTTTACAATATAATAAGAGAGCTAGATATTAAGTTAACTGAAAAATGTGAACATTATCTGAAGAAATAACTGGTTCTAGGAGAATAAGATCATATTACTTTATATTGCTGCCCAATACATTTGTGCAGAAAGTGGTGGCTGATAAAGTTATGCATATGCTATTATTTCCTATCATCCAACAAGTTATTCTCTTTCCCTCCTTAACTGGCCTCCCATGTATGAATGGCTAGGAATAGGCTTTCAACTCCCCTTTGTTATCAGAGAGAGTGCATAATATCTAACACGGAAAAAGGCATTATTTTTCCTGTAATACAGAATGTTCATATAGACATATATGTAATAATATATGTCATAAATCATGTTCCAATGAGAACTGTTAGAATGAAAATGGTACTTCTATTGAATATTAAGTTTCCCTCTTTCCTGTAGTGTGGGGATTCGCTCTATACCTTTCTAAACCAGTGATCTTCCAACCTCTGTATGATTGTCCTTAGTAGCTGTCATTATCTCCTATGGCAGCTTATTTAACTGTTAGAAAGATGAAATTTTTGTAGCCTCTTATATTAGTTAGGATTCTACTTCCTTTTGACTTAGTTCTGTGAAGCTTGTTTACTTCTAACACAACTGACTAATTCTAATCTAGAGTTCATTGCTACTTTGGGAATTCATATCAAAAGACTTAAATTACTTATGGTTAAGCCTTTTAAGATGGATTATTACTTTTAGGTCCTCAAAGTTAACTCAATCTGTTTTTATATCAACCCAATAGATTTTTTTATCTATTGTAAGAGACAATCTTCACATCTTGAATTGTGGGAAACTATAATTTCCTCAACCACATAGATGTTTGATGCAATCATCCGATGTGTATGAGAAATCTGTGTGAGGAAAACTGGAATCAACCTGAAACAATCCCTCCTGTTACACAGAGTATGACAGAATGTTCAGCAAAAACTTAATGATGGGCCAGGGATTTAGCTCAGTGGTTTCACTGCCTGCTGCAAAAGTGCAAGGACCTGAGTTCGATCCCCAGTACCAAAAAGAAAAAAAAAACTTCATGAAAATCTACACTCATTCCTCAGTCTTTGCTTTCCGAAAACAGATTTGCTAGGGTACAAATATAAAGATAAACAACAAATAAGAAAGATGGTCCTAATTTTAAAAAGCTAAACAAATATCTCAGCCCATGCTTCTTGTATTTTGGGTTTTATAATGCGTGTATTGATACCAAATGAATAGCTTGAACTAAACCGTGTTTTATTTTCCTAGTGAAAAGAAGTATTAGTAAAACTAATATCTATACAGACGAAACTGCTTCTGATAAATGATCAGTGAATTATTAATACAAGGGAATCATTTGCTTATAAACCATTGAAAGTTCTCTTGTCTGGCATTTAAATATATAAACATCTTTGAGGTTCACATAAGATGAAAGAAGAAAGCTTATTAAATAGGTCATTAGTCTCCCTCTGTTGCCGACTACTGAATTTTATATCCCAACACTAAGAATGTATTAGTTTTCATTTGGTGCATAACAAAGTGCTACAGACTTAGTGCCTTAAAAATAAATACAATTTATTGGAGTTAAAAGTCCATGCATGGCTTAGCTCAGTGCTGTTCTCAGGATCTGAAGCTTGAAAGTAAGATGCCAGCCAGGCTGAGCCCATTTCCGAGCTCCTGTGGTTGTCAGCAGAATTCCAATTTCCTGTGCAGTCAAAGGATTGAAGTCCTTGCTTTCTTATGGTCTGTCAGCTGAGAGGGGCTGTCTGCTCCTAGCCCGCTCTGCAGTTCCTTGCCTCTTGACTTTTTCACAAACCAGGAGGTAACTCCTTCCAAGGCAGCAGAATTGCTCTGAACTCTAGATCCCTCTGTGTAAAATATGCAGAGATAATACACTTTTTGTTTATTTCAATACACTTTTCAAAAATACAAACCATCTTAGTTTCACAGCAAAATTGAGAAGAAGGAACAGAGATTTCCCATACAATCTCTACTCCTCCAACTTCCCTTATACCAGCATCCCCACCAGAGTGGGATATTTGTTACAGTTGGTGAACCTACACTAACACATCATCATCACGCAAAGACTATAGTTTACATTAGCATCTACTCTTCTTGTTGTGTTTTATGGATTTGAACAAATGTACAAGGACACATAACCACCACTAGAGTTTTACTGTTCTAAAAATGCTCCGTGGCCAAGTACGGTGGCACATGCCTGTAATCCCAGCACTTTGGGTTACTGAGGCAGCAGAATTGCAAATTTGACTCCCATCTGGCTAACTTGGAGATACCCTGTCTCAAAATAAATAATTAAAAAGGGCTAAAGATATAGCTTAGTGTGAAGGCCCTGGTTCAATCCTGAATGCTGAGAAAATAATCTTCTGTGCTTTATCACGCATCCTTTCCTTTTTCTGACTGATCTTTTCACTATATTTTTACTGTCTCCGTATTTTTGACTTTTATTGATCTTTTTACTATCTCCATAGTTTTGACTTTTCCACAATCTAATATAGTTACAATTATATAATATGTAACTATTTCAAATTGGCTTCTTTTATTTAATAATATGTATTTATGTTTCCTCTTTGTCTTTTCTTGGCTTGATAACTCATTTATTAATGCTAAATAATATCCCATTGTCTAAATGTACCATAGTTTGGGCCGGGGATTTAGCTCAGTGGTTCTGGCCCCTGCCTCACAAGCTCAAGGTCCCTAGTTCGATCCCCATACCAAAAATAAATAAATAAATAAATAAATGTACCATAGTTTATTTATTTATTTGTTCATTTACTGAAGGATAGCTTGCTTACTTCCAAGTTTGGGCAGTTATGAATAAATCTCCTACAAACATCTCTGTGCAGGTTTTTGTGTAGATGTAAATTTTCTGCTGATTTAGGTGAGAACCGAAGAGTGTACTTGCTGGATCATATGTTAAGAATAAGTTTAGTTTTGTAAGAAACTGCCAAACTGTCTTCCAAAGTGGCTGCATTATTTGGGATTACCACCAGCAATGAATGGTTTTCTTGTTGCTACAGGGCCTTGTCAAGATTTGATGTTGTGGGTGCTCTGAATTGTGGCCATTCTGATATATATGTGATGGTCACTCATTGATGTTTTGATTTGCATTTCCTTGTTGACATATGATGTGGAACATCTTTTTGTATGTTTGTTTGCCATCTATATATTTTCTCTGGTGAAGTGTCTGTTAAAGTTTCTGGCCCATCTTTTAATTGAGTTGTTTTGTTATTGTTGAGTTTGAAGAGTTCTTTGTATGTATCGTACAGAGATTCTTTATCAAATATGTCTTTGGCAAATACTTTCTGCCAGCAGTAGCTTGTCTTTTTATTCTCTTTTAGCATCTTTTATAGAATAAAAATTTAATTTTAATAAGTTCCAATTTATCAATTCCTTCTGTCACGGATTATGCCTATAGTGTCATATCTAAAAGTCCTTGCAAACCTAAAGTATTCTGGATTTTCCATGTTATCTCCTAAGAGTTTTATACTTTTACATGTATGCATTGGTATCTGATCTATTTTGAGTGAATTTTTATGAAAGCCATAAGATTTGTGTATATATTATTTTTTTCATAGACTATCGTTTAAAGGACTCACTTCTTTACATCAGACCCACCCCAGGCAATCTCCCTTTTAATTAACTTAATGACAACTAATTAGGGACTTTAATGCATTTGCAGAATCTCATCCCACTTGTTGTATAATGCACCCTAATCATGAGAGTGCCTCTCACATCACATTCACAGGTCATACTTACACACACTGCAAGAGGACAAGAGAGGGCGTGGATAATGGGAGGAGCAAGAATCTTGGGGAATCTTAGAATTCAGGTTACCTCATTCTATTTGCTCATTTCTGCTTCTAACCATTCTGAGCCTCACATTTATCATCTGGCAAATGAAAATTTGTTACAGATCAAATGAGAATTGTTATAAATATTAGGACCCCAGTTTCTCCCTCTCTCTCCCTCTCCCTCTTTCTCTGCTACTGTGGTAAGGGTAAAAGCAAGTCTGGCTTATAAAGTCATAAAACACTTTCCATACTTCATGAGGCACACTGGTACCATGCAGGAGAATGCCATGCCTTCTAGATGAGCTCAAAAGGACAAGCTTTCCAGAAAAGTGAGTATCTACATTGCAGCATCTTTCGCAGTTCTTCTTCAGGTCAGCATCACTGTTATTAGTGCCATACCTCACAATAAGAAAGGGAACACCCATAGTAAAGATGACAGAGTAAACCTGCAAATGAGACTTCCCCTACATAGACATGTTGGTGCTTGAGGTCCACTTCTAATTATTTTAGATTTTGTTGATATTGACCATCAACTTGGAAAGTCTCATTTTGAGCTAACTGGTTGGAAGCTCTGCATATCCAGCATCAATTGATACAGCAGACACATGGAACGGAATATATTTTCTATGGCAAATCTGAGAATGATAATGGACCACAAACATATAACAGTCCCTTTGTTACCAGAGGTATCTGACCATTCTAAAACAAATGTTTATGAAAGTTGTTGGAGAAAGCATCCATTAACAAGCACTAGTAAGGAGCAAAAAGAAAAGGAAAACAAAACTCAAGTTGGAGCTAGACATTGACTTACTAGAGATAAGAAAGATGGAATGTTAGCTGAAACAAAGCAAAAGAATGAGGAATAAAAGCTATGTTTTGAAGATAGACATTCCTTTCTTAAATGGAGTGCCTAGCATTACTCTTTTTATATCCACTGAGCATCTCATTTTCTAGGATACTTTTACAAACATCAATAATGTATCTATGGATGGATTTTGGTGGACTATAGATAGTGTCTATAAAATACCTACCATAATGTTAGATAATGAATGCACATAACAAATGCTACCATGCAGCATTCTTAAAAGAAATAGGTTGATATACAATGCAATCTCCCCAGAGGTGAAAAACTATAAAACAGTAGCACCAATTGTCATAGTGATTTATATGAGGATTGGAAAGATGAGGAGTGAATACAAAAAAGCATGTTTTGGGGGCCGGGGATTTAGCTCAGTGGTTCCGCTGCCTGCCCTGTAAGTGCAAGGACCCGAGTTCGATCCCCAGTACCAAAAAAACACACACAATAAAAACATGTTTCAACATATTCAGTCAGTTTTCAGTAACAGGAGTAGTCATGCTTTCCCCAGTCTTTTGGTAGAAACTGTAGTGAATAGTAGCATATATCATCAGTGATTGTATGATGAGTGCTATTCAAAGCAAAGAATTGTTCATAAAAATCTTCCAAATTAAAACCTCCTGCAAGGGATATTTAGCAAGTTCAAAAGAAACTTGGAGAGTTAGAGGAATGTCAAAAACAAAAGTTCAAAGTGTTGAAGGAGACAATGTCCACGCCTGTGAATTTTCACTGTAAGGTGGAAATGCTCAGTGTAGGTGATGACCTGGGAGAGTGAGAGCTGA
This sequence comes from Heterocephalus glaber, assembly GCF_053883595.1. Taxonomy (NCBI): domain Eukaryota; kingdom Metazoa; phylum Chordata; class Mammalia; order Rodentia; family Bathyergidae; genus Heterocephalus; species Heterocephalus glaber. Next base: position 18,701,735 of record NW_028258369.1, on the reverse strand, counting down.
GGAGTCAAATTTGCTTTGTATTACTCTAGGTCAGTGGTTTTCAGTCGGGGTGAAATTGTCCTTTTGGTAGCATTAAGCAGTTTTTGGAAGACATCTTTGGTTGTCATAACTTGGGGGAAGGGAGGCAGTGCTGCTGGCATCTAGTGGGCAGAGGCATCCGACAATGAACAGGAGAGTCACATGACGAAGAATTATCTAGCACCAAAGGTTATAGTGCCAAGGTTTAAAAACCCTGCTCTAAAAATTTTAATTTTTTTATTGGATGAAATGGAACTAGCATATGCTTTGTCCATGATCTGTGTTAGGTTAGCTCCATATAGAATCACAATGTTGCAGTTCTATATTTTTCCTTTCACCTTTGTCAAAAACCAGCACTACATAAAACATAAAATTTACCATGACATCTGTGATAATAAAAAATAATATGTTGGGCTGGGGATGTAGCTCAGTGCAAGGGTGCTTGCCTGACATGCACAAGGCCCTGGGTTTAATCCTCAGTATAACAAAAACAAAAATATATTATTCATGCCCCATGAGACTTTAATGTTCATTTTATTACTAGTTAAAGATAATACCCTTTGCTGAGGACACCTGAAACAGCAGACATATTTCTTATCCAATATGATCCATATAAAAGTTCTTCTTTCCCCCTTTGCCTTCGCAGCCAGGAAATTCAGGGCAAAAACTTAAAATTGTCATAATTTTCGAGCATGTGAACATGATAGCTTGAAGAATTTTTATCTCTTCTTTTGTTATGATGTTTTTAAAATTTTACACTGTTTATTCCATTACATATTACTTTCTTATGAGCAGATAGAACATCTTCTGCTCTAGAGACTTTCTTAGCATAAACTACTGGAATTACTTATACAGTGTAAGTGTTATTATGAGTCTCTGCTAAGTAGTGTGCTTTCATGCATTTTTACATTACATGCATTCTTGTAATGTCAGACATAGCACTAAATTCTTGGAAATCTACTGAGTCCAAGACAGACATGGTGTCCTCATCTACTTAGAGCTTGCCTTTGGGGGATAGAGACAAGTAAAGTGAGGAACTGATATTCAGTGTGAAAGTGCTGAAGTGAGGGAGTATGTCCACAAAGAAGGCATACCAACATAAGTTTGAGGGTTTAGGGGTGATACCATGGAGGACATGCTAGCCAAGCTGAGATCTGGGGGATTAGCCAGTAAAGGGTGAGTATACAGAGACTGTTCCAGGTTTGGAATTAAGAGTACAGATAAGAGTCTAGATGCAAAAAAGAACACAGCCTACTTTAGGAAAGGAAAGATGAGAATGACTAGAGAAGAGTGGAATAGGTGGGGATGTCAGTGGAGAAGTTGAAAGAGGGTGAGAAGATAAGGACGTGTAACCTGGTTTGGAGTCTGGGTGCTAAGAGCAAAAGGTTATTGTTGAATGGTTGTGAGCAGGTGAATGACACAATTTTGTATCTATTAGAAAGATCCATCTACTTTCCGGGTAGAGTAGACTTAAACAGAGTCAGGCTGGACTCATGGGGACTGCCTAAAAGATAATTGTCTTCCTCCAGGGCAAGGGATACCTATGGTCAAGACTGAAATCATGGCACTGAGTGGAGGGCAAAAAATGGACACAGTTAAGAAAGAATAAAGAGTAAAATTGGCAAATTTTGATGTTTCTTCATTCAATGTTTGGATGAAAGCATGAGAGAATTCTAGAGTTAACTCCAGGGCTTGATTTGATAGCATCATTCACTATGACTGAAAAACAGGAGAAGTTTGATGGAAATGAAACAAGTATACATAATAAATATACTGAGTCTGATATGAATCCTTGGAACATTCAAGTGATATGATCCAATAAGCAGGAGTGAATCTGAAACTCAGATAAGAACTTTTGGGTGAAGATATGGATTTAGGAGTCAGCATCATACAATAATTAAAACCATAGGAGTTGAGATTGAAAAGATAATGCATCAAGAGGGAAATGAAGGAAGCCCAACTTTTCAAAGGTAGACAGAAAAGAGGAATGTACAATGGGAACAGAGAAGGAACTTCTATGCATATACAGGAACATCATAAGATGTGTTTCCATGGAGTATGTCTTTAATGGAAGGGGGCTTTGGCAATATTTAACATCTAACTGGAAATATCCAGTGATTTAGTAATTAGGTAATTATTAATGAAATAGAGAGAATAGTTTCAATAGAACCACTTGACTTTAACAGAGAGGAGAACAGTAAGAAGAGAAAGTCAAGAAGACTGTGGGTCTTCTATACTTTCAATGTGGCTGGTTCCCCAAGGATTTATGTGTTGGAGGCTTGGTCCTCAAAGTGGTAGTGATGTGTGCTACTAAGATCCTTAGTTCAACTGGGGGCTATGGGACCTCAGCCTCTCTGGCTTCCTATTTGGTGACATGATCCCTTCCTCTCACTCATATTCCTGCCCCCCACCATGAGCTCCTCATCAGTGCCTAGCGGATGCTGGCACCATACCCTTGAATTTCTAGAACTGTGAGCTAATAAATCCCTTTTATTTATAAAGTTAACCAGATTCAAATATTTTGTCATAGTATCAGAAAATAGACTAGAACAAGGTCTAAGAGAGGGAATTTTAAATAAATGTCAAGAACTAGAATATGTAGAATACTCAAAGTTGGTGTCAACTGAGAGTAGAGAATTCGGAAATAGAGCAAAAACAGGAAGAGATGGTTTCTAAAGCAAAAATGAAAAGCCTAGTCTTAGATAAAAGAAAGCGAATCTTCTGGGGAAGTTATAATGTTAATGAAAGTTGTTGGTAAGTTGATGAGTCTGTTAATAGTAAATAAATAAGTACTTGCCCGTGAGTGTCTTTCTTTTCTAGGAAGTTAAAGTCTTTTCAAAATGTGTGGTGAATAGGAATTTTGAGATGTTCGAGGAAAGTTTGAAATAGCTGCTGTAGAATTTGAGAGAGAGAGAGAGAGCAGTATAAGTAGAGGAAAACAAAGGGTTACTAGTCAAAGAAATCCCGAGGACCAGTTAGTCTGGCTGTCTTCAATGTGACACTGACAATTTATTCCATGTTGGATTCTCTATGGCAGTTTTTGGCATCTTGGTGAAGATGGTATCAATACAGAGAGTTGGGTTTTATCAGAGTTAAGATTTGGCCAAGTGGATGGTGGGTGGTAAAGAAGGGCATTAGGGGCATAAATGTCCATAAAAATTAAATAGAGAAGGAAGTGAAGACAAGAGGGTCAGGTGATAGGTGGAAACAAAATAGTAGAATGATTAAGGAAATAGAGGGTACCTCTGTGGTCAAAAAAGAGCTAGTTGAAAGAATGAGAGGAAGAGAAAATGGTGGTCCAAAGGTAGCTATTTGAGTATATGATTTCAAGCGTGGAATGTTTCTAGGTGAAGGCAATATAAAAATGCCAGCATGAAAGAAGCTTGAAGTTAATAGAAAGTGAAGGCACTTGCAAGTGAAGAAGTCAAGGGCTTGAGAGACAGGGTTTTAATGTGGACTTCATTGGCCAATTGGACTCCCATTACTTGAAGGGAGATACATTTTAATTAACTAGTTTGTCTCTTCCAGAACTATTATGTGTAAGTTTGCCTGTGCCTATATATATGTGTAGTCAGTGTGAATTATTAAATGAGAAATATCATCTTAGGATAAGGGGAGAAGTTTAAAGATGATGCAAAGAGGAGAGAAGGTGGTATTAGGTGTTGTACACAGCGAAGAATTTTAAACCACGGATTTGGGAGCAATGGTCAACAGCATTGATCTTATGGGATGAGGAAGGCAAAAATCTATTCTCAATCTTATAAAGACATGAAGAGACTGCAGTTTTCACTACCAGTTTTCATGGGAGAAAAGGAAATAAGTCACCCTTGTTTCAACCATCCTGATCAATCAATGTCAACACATTTCAGAAGATTGCACTAGAGACTGGATAAGAATTAGTCTGAATAGGAAGACAGCTGAGACGGAAGGTAATAAAATCTTAGATCTAAGGTAACAGCTGTCAGAATAGCGAGGGAGATGGGCTCATGAAAATCAGTGGTCAGATGGTCAGTTAATTGTTCTACTTTCAAGTGCCAATTCCTGAACATTTTCTGTGTTTGAAAGGCCTTCAAGTTCTGTCGGTGCTCTTCCTGGTCATCTTTCCTTCGGAGCCCCAATCCGTGTCACTTCTGCTTCCTGCCACTTCCTTCAGCTGGGGTTTGATTTAGCTAAAAAGATTTTCATCTGGTACTTGATTCTTGATTTACATAAAGGATCTAGTGAAGCCACTAGCTCCACCATTATTATTTCTACACTTGTGAGTAAAGAAGTGATTACAATACAGCCGAACCAATTTGTCTAATGTCTTTCTGGTTTCTTTACTGGGAATTTATACTGTAACTATTCAAGAAGTAGATTCCATAAGTTCATAAAAGAACATATATGTATTACTTAAAGGGAGTTACACTTTGGTTAAGTGGTCTGTTTCTTTGCCAAAATTATTGTGTATATGCATGCCTGTACCTAGATGTGTGTGTGTGTGTGTATGACTGATAAAAGCTGCAAGTGTTGAGTGTTTCCCATAGCCCCATGTGTAGGCAGCTCTAGCATCACTGTAAAAGGTCTGCAGTGGGCTGACAACCCAAGTTGACAGCTGTTCCTCTTCAAACTGTACTTCACTCCATGAAGTCGGCAAAGAAAGCAATCAGTCTCTTGTGTAGTTTATGCCGGATTCTTGGCATCATTAAAATTCTGTTCTGCTTGGTGTTGCTTCATTAGTATAATCAGGATGCTCCATTTTTAGACATTCAAAGGGTTGAAACTTGTTTAATAAATAGATTTTTATTTGGAATCAGACCCAAGTTAAAGTATTTTCCATGTAGGGTGTAACAGTATAGTTGTATTTTGGAGGACAATTTCCCTCTTTGGCTAACATTTGGAGGTGCTTTATAGCTTCCAAACCTCTTTCATGTGCAATATGATTTGTTGTATATATAACCCCCAAGATGGTACTGTGAGCCTCTACTTACAGGTAAGTAAAAGGATTTTCAGAAAGGCCGGTTTAAGTGATAGAGTTGAACTGAAAACACAGGTTGTCTGAAACTCTAGGGATATTTCTGTCATAACATGCTAACTTTGAGCAAGTGAGGTTGATAGTGTGTTACCAGCTTGTATTGTAATAAAGTGTGTTCAAGTTGGTCTCAAGCTGTATTTCAAGGTTAACACTTTATAAATGGAACTAAATCATTGGAGCTTAGGCCAAGGGCTAGAAGTTTATTTATTGATCCTGTCTGGCCTCTTGGGTTTCTTGGTATTTGGTGAGGTGGTGCATTTGTCAGTACATTGGAAAAGCATTTTATTTCCTCTAGAATAAGGAACGTTGCTCTTGAATTTTAAAAATAAGAAATGACTTCCAACAGAGCTCATGGGCACAAAGCATAAACAACAAGATTCATGTTATACAAGAAAAAGTAGGCAATTTCTTTTTTGGCACTGAGGATCAAACTCAGGACCTTGTGCTTACAAGGCAGGTGGCGGAACCACAGAGCTAAATCCCCGGCCCTAAAAGTAGGCAATTTCTGAAGTCCTTCTATTAAGTGGGCATACATGATAGTATCTGAAAATCTGTACAGTATTTCAATGTATCATTCTGTTATGCTTGATTGATTGTGTCAACCTGAGTAAGAGAAGCTCAACTAAATTGGCTCAGCAATTCCACACCCTGGGGTATGGAAGACCCACGCTAGGGTGGCTTGTTGCCTGGATGGTATAAAGGGGAAATGAAGGACAGGTCTGCTTTGTTTCTTTGGGAACTCAGGTCTTGGCCTTCACCTTGGACGTCATTTCTTGGCTTCCATTGCAGACCCATCAGCCTCCTGATATGGACTCTAATGGGACACTCCAGAGAGATCCAGGCCTTTGACTGGATCCTTTGGTCTCCAGTGTCCAGACAGACCCTGTGCACTCTTCCACATCGAACTCTGTGCATGGCCATTGTAAGCCAATCTTGTAAATTCTTATATACTTGTATATCTCATGCTACATCTGTTTCTCTAGTAAACATTGACTGATACATATTCTGTTCCAAAACTACATCTAGTGAGGTTATTATGATTAAATGTGTTTATTTTCAAAGATATTATACTTTATAATGTCATAATATTCTAATATTTAATGTATATGATGGAACTAAATTATGAGCTGTGGAAGTATTTGTACATGGATTATTTATTAATAGCAAAGGATAAAAATTTCCCTTTACCATAGAGAAATCTGACAAACATCACCTAAATCAAGTCATCCAATTTAACATTTATGATAATAGGATACACAAACATCATGGCTTCCTGATGTTATGTGCCCTGAAGAACACTGTTATGCTTGGTGTCTAGATGTCCCCCCGAAGACTTGTACGGTCATGGAGCTTTTGCAGAGGTAGCTGAATCTAAAGTGTGTGATGCTGGGATTAAGTGTGTGTGATTACTAAACCAGTACACTGATTGGTTTGGCACCACCATAATCCTGGTAGTCGGGATAGGAAAAAAGAGGCAGAAAGATGCTGTTAAGGTTCTCTTGTTGCTTTTGCTACCATGTGGGTGCCATGAACTGCTTCTCCTCTGTGACGCCCCTCTGCCATGCCACTCTGCCTTGGAGCCAACTGACTGTGGAGTGAAACCTCTACAATCTATGAGTTAATAAACCTGTTCCCCTTTAACTTTGGGTGTCGGGTATTTTCTCAGCCATGAGAGAAAAGTAACTAACACAAACACAGTATTGTATCTGTGATGTACCTGCCCCAAATGCTTACTCATGGCCTGCTTAGTCTTGAGAAACATCAGACAAACCCAGATTGAAGAACAGCCTACAAGAGTGATAGCAAACCTCTTAGAGATGAGTGTTCAAACTGCAACCCAAAACCTATTTATTTATTGCAAAGTGCCAACACTGCAATTAAACCTGAATATCCGATGCTCGGCTACTGGGGCAACTTGGCTCTCGGCCCACAGAGAGGGCTCTGCATGCCCGTTGTGACTGTGGCATTCTTGCCATAGGTTCACCACCAGTGATCTCCAACCAAATTGGCAATCCTCTTCAAATCAGCAATGTCATGAAAGACAGAAAGGCAGAGAAATTGTTTCAGATTGAAAGAGTATGAAGAGAAACGAATCACACATGTATCAGAGAAACAAAATTATTATAAAGGAAATGAATAGGAAAAATTTTCAAACTAAAAGATTGAACAAGAAAAACCAGTACCTTTGCAAAAAATTGAGAACATTTTGACTTTTTTTTTAGAAATAATGTGAATTGATTTGAATGTTATTTTGATGGAAATTAATTTAGAGTAAAAAAATGAGTGGTTTGCAGAAAGTCCTTTGAATTTGCTTCATTATTTAAAAATTCAATGCAAATAAGAAATTCTAGTTGAGGGTGGTGGCATGCATCTGTAATCTCAGCTACTTGGAAGGCCAGGGTGGGAGGATCATGCATTTGAAGCCAGGTATTTAATGAGATCCATTTTAAGAAAGAAAGAAAAAAGAAACTCTGCCTATGTAAAATGAAACAAATTTATTATAGAACTTTATTTCAGTGCATAGGCATTATCTAACCTATGCCAATAGATTTTATTTACACAGGATTATAAAATTTGGATGGAGATTCTTTCTTTGGATTTGTTTAGCTGTTTTAATCTTTAAGTTGGTTACTTGAAAGACATTCTGCCCTTTATACATGCTCCTTCTTAATAAAAACATATTTGTTTATTGATTTGGGAGTACTATGATGTATGCAGATTCTCAAGTAGCCCTTCAGGCACCACTGAGCCAGTACTATGAAGAATTACATATATATATATATATATAATATATATACATATATTCATATTTCACCATTTAACAGATACCACCTCCATACCTGGCAAAGGATATGAGCTTGGCTCAGTATCTTTGTTCATCTCCTTTTTCTGTCCTTTTGTTAAAATAAATATTTATTGAGAAACTTTAAGACTATGGCCCTTTGCTGGGCACTGGAACTATACAGAAAAAAATACCATGTTTTTCTCCTTACGTAGCTGACCCATGGAACTTCCAAGTTGTTCTTTAATGTCCTCAGCTAAGTGCTAGGTATAGATTTAGCATGAGAGAATAAGGAGACCTGCTTCTTAACCTGTATTTTTCCACAAGGATTATGAATGTTAGTGAGCTCTCTTTTCCATCTGCATCCAATTTGATGCAGATTAACAAATGTATACAATTGTGCAGCTACAACTGCAATCAAGATATAGAACATTTCCATCATTCAAAGAACTTGTCAGGCTTCTTTATACCCATCTCTTCTCTCTCTCACCCCAGGCTCCTGATCTGCTATCTGTCCTTTGATTATAGATTTTAGTCCTTTTATTTTAATGTAATTATTGATATAGTTGGATTTATGTCTGCTATTGTATTTATTTTCTATAGCTCATGAATTTTTTATTCCTATGTTGCTATTTTATTGCCTTTTTTGTGTTAAATATATCTTAGTGTTCTGTTGTAATTCTTCTTTTTAAAAGCTTTTCTCTCATTGTTTTCTTAGTGATTAGTGTTTACAGCATGTATCTTAAATCATCACATTCTACCTGAATTTAATACTGACTTAATTCCAGCAAAACATACAACTTTCCTTCAATACAATTCTATTTTTCCTCTTTCCTTTTGTTATTATTGTCTTATAAGTTACATGGGTACGTTATAAATGCTGTTTTAATTGTTGCTCTGCGTTTTAAAAAATAAATTGAGAAAAATGTGTATTTAGAAAATCTTTTGATTTACACTCCTATTTAATCTTAGTGTTCTTTTTTTTTTTTTTTTTTTTGGTACCAGAGATTGAACTTGGGACCTTGGGCTTGCGTGGCAGACGGTGGAACCACTGAGCTAAATCCCCGGCCCAGTGTTCCTTCTTTCTTGACTTATTGTCTCATATTATCCTTTCAGCATTAATACTAAAGCTTCCTTTAAGGAGGATCTAGCAATAAATTCTCTGTTTATTTCACAGTGATATTACTACATCTTCACTCTTTGATAATTTTGCTAGATATAAGCTTCTCGGTTAACTTTATTTTTCTTAGCAATTTAAATATGGCAAACACTTCTTTTGCCCTCTAGATTTCTGATATGGAGTCAGCCATTAATTGTATTGTTGCTTCCCTGTATCTTGATGAGTTGTTTTTCTCTTTGCTTTCAAATACTGTATTCTATTTGTCTTTGTCTTTAAGCAGTTTGCATATAAAGTATATATACACATGAATCTATTGATTTTTACCTAGGGTGGATTGAGCTTCTTGGATCTGTAGATTAAGGTTTTGCATCCAAGTTGAGAAGTTTACAGTCATAATTTCTTCCATTTTCCCCTGTCCATTTGTTCTCTCTCTCCTCTTTTCTGAGGTTTCCCTTAGGTATATGTTGATGTGCTTGATGCTTTACCACACATCTTTGAGACCAAGTTATTTTTCTTCTTTCTGTTCTTGTTCTATTTTTTGAACTGGATAATTCTTTCACTGTGTTTTCTTTGATTCGTTCTTCTTCTAAAATCTGTTGTTTGAATTCATCTTGTGAATGTTTCATTTTATTTATTGGACTTTCTCGTTTAGAATCTCCATTTGATTTTTAATGTAGTGTCTGTTTCTTTATTCATATTCCCTATTTGCTGGATCATTGTCATAAGATTTTCCTATTATCGTTTTTTGTTTTATTTTTGCAGTGCTGAGCTACTTCTCCAATTCAAATAATCTTTTCAACATGGTTTCCTTTGTATTTTGAACATATTTATAATAGCTCTTTGACATCTTTTTCTGCTGATTCCAACATCAGGACCAAAGTCAGTTTCTTTTAAAAGATTTTTTTTCCAGAGTATGGGAAATAGTCCCTTATTCCTTTACATTTTTCAAAAGTTTTTGTTGAAAACTGGACAATATAAAGAACATGTTGTAGCAAGTTTGGATTCTGCTTCCTATGCCCTGAGGATTTGTTTTGTTTGTATTATTTGTATTAATTTACCTAGATTTAATCTGTAGAACGTGGTTCTCCTGTGATGTGTGATAAACTGTACTTTATGATCATTATTCTCTCTTCTGGAATTTTTTCTAATTTTAATTTTTAGATCCTGCTGCTTTATCTGTATAGCTTAGCACTCAGGTAGTATTGGGCAGTGGCTATGCTCAAGTTTGACTGTCACAGTCTGCAAATTAATTTCTATGGGATTTGGGAGGACATTCAAAATTTAGGCAGTTTTAAAGTCTACCCCGAAGCTACATGTGGTGGTGCATCTGTAATCCCCCCATTTGGGAGGTTGAGGCCAGTTCAAGGCCAGCCTATGCTACATAGCATGTTCAAGGGCAGCATGAACCATAAAGCGAAACCTTGTCTCAATAAAACAAAGCAAATCAAATCAAAAAGAATAACAGCAACAACAAAAGCATATTGGCTTTTGCTTTCTACTGGGTCATTTTGCTTCTCCCTGCTCATACCCACAATTTTCCTAATCAAAGATGTGTGGAAAGTTTTCTTTGCACTTTTATGGTACTGTATCACATTTCTAGCATTACATACTTCTCTGTTAAACTTCTGGTTGGCTTCACACTGGCCCGGAACCTCTGGCTAGCAAGGCTGTGGGTTCCCCCTTTTGCTTCCTATGGAGTTTGCTATGTTTTTTTACTGACAATACAGCTGAACATGGGTTTTCCAACTCTGCTTAAATCAAGTTAGCCTTCTCTGGCAGTGAAGCTGCTGGTTTTCAGTCTCTCCCCAAACCCTTACAATTGCCAGTGTCGCCTATTGAACTGTGCCGTGGGGGTGCCAGTAGCCCCGGGCAAGAAGACTGTAGACTCCCTCAATTCTTGCCAGGACTTCTAGTTACTTTTCATGAATAAGCACCTCTTTCTTTATTGTTTGCATTTGTTGGCTTTCTGGAGCTCGGAAATGGTTATTTGTGACGATTTTGTCGAGCTTTATGTGTGCGAAATTGGGGGGGATTTCCTTAATTCTCACTGTGTGTGTGTGTGTGTGTGTGTGTGTGGTGAAAGAAATGACATACAATTAATTTAGTGAACTAATGATGAAAGACTGTAAATCAAATAAGGTCATAATTAAAAGTGATAAAAATTTAAACTACAATACAAATTTAGTACCTAGTTTAAGGAAAAGCTAAGAATCTTCTGTGGCTGGGGATGTAGCTCAGTGGTACAGCATGTGCCTAGCATGTGTGAGGTCCTGAGTTTGATGGGCAGCACCAAAACCAAAAAGGTTCCAAAAGAACTATCTTTGGTGATCTGTTTTGAGGATGGCTGTCAAAGGAAAAGACGTCATACACTTTATGATGATGCATAATCAAAGTTTTATTATGTTTTAAAAATCAGAGTTAAAAGAAACCTCAGATATTCCTTAATGGATTTTGGGGGCCTTTAGGACCTGTGAAAAATTTTCTGTAACCTAAAGCACATTTTTTAAAAAAGTAACAATTTAGCATGCAATTTATTTATTTATTTATTTTTATTTATTTATTTACTTATTTATTTGGTACCAGGGATCGAACTCTGGTCCTTGCACTTGTGAGGCAGGCGGCGGAACCACTGAGCTAAATCCCCAGCCCTAGCATGCTTTTTATAAAGTTAAATTTATTTAATTTAAAACACTACATTTTAGTCAGGTGAGGTGGTGTACACTTATAATCCCATCACTTGAAGGCTGAGGCAGGAAGATTGCCACAAGTTCGAGGCCAGCCTGGTGAGTTTAAGGCCAGCCTAAACCACATAATGAGACCTTGTCTCAAAAAAATAAAGTGAAATACTACATCTTAACCAACATAACATTTTTCGCTGAATTTTGGTATTAAAATGTCCCTTCTATTCTAGGAAATGCCAGTAACTCAGGAATATATATATATATATATATATATATATGTTTTACTTAGCAAAATTCATTTTTTTCCACTGCATGTTATTCTCTAGCACTTTGAAAATTTACTACAGGTCCTGAGAAGTTAAATGCTCTTCTTAATTTCATTTAGTTAGGCAGCTTTTAAAGAGGAGAAGATATGTTATGATAATAGAATTTAGTTTGTTCTTCATGAGAAAAGATTATTATCTGACAGGAAAAATGAATTACTGCCTTCCCTTGTGTGTAATTTAGCTATTTGACTTAGATTTTAGTTCTCACCAATTTTTGAATGATAGAACCCTATTTGGGCTGGGGAAAAAGTCCCACCATTATTTTTTTTTTACTTAAATTCTTTTATTGGTACATTTTAGGTATGCAATACATTTACATTTATCATTGGGTGCTTGTACTTGTACATGATGCATCTTGGATCTTATTTTTTCCCCATTCCCGGTCCTCCCTTCACCCCCTCCACCCTTCCCTATTTACATAGACTTCGTTTCCATTTTTTTTATTTTCTCATAATTTTTCCTTTCCCTTCTTTCCTTTCCCCATCCCCTCCCACCACTCCCACCCCTTTGGACCTTTTCCTATTTCAAAGTATCAATTATTTGTTATTAATCCTTTTAATCCTTATTTACACTTTCTCTCCATTCTTTTTTAAGGATTAGGTTGCACTTGCTAGTCAAGGACTGTAACTTTGAGCTACACCCCAGCACAATTCTCAAATATTTCTTTTTAATAATTCAGCAATGATTAGATGATTTTATAATCAGTAATTCAGAATCATATTCATATAATTTTCTTATGCTTTATCACAATATGTGTATTCTGAAGATCAAGAGCTTTGTATATGTATGTCTAGTCTGAAGTCCAGCTGTGCTGGAGCAGTGGCATAGTTGTTGAGAGACAGAAGAAATTATCTGAAGAAAGCTTATGAACAATAAGCTTTCTTAAGACTCGCTAGAAGGTACTATCAAGGAGGATCATGTTAATTGCCACTAACAGGCAAGGTTCCACAAGAAGTATATACAAGTCCAACTGTATTACTTGAAAGCCCACAAGGAATATATACTCTTTCACGGCACCACTTTACAAAATTCCACAAAGGATATGTATTCTAAATCCATGAGGGACATATACTCTATACTGTAACAGCATTGCTCAGCAAGTCCATGAAGGGTGCATAACTTCAGCACCTCTTGAGAGATCCGGTGGTGTTGGGCTGGACATATATTCGTCAGAAAATACTTGGAGTATCCTGTGGTGACCAGCTGGACCATAGCACTCCAGAGTAGTATGTCTTACACCCATTCCCACAGGGGAAAGGGCTTATAGCTTAGGTTACAAAGCAGTGACCTAATTAGCTTCCTTTGTCTCATTGTATGACTAGCATTCCAAGCAACAACTGACTTAGCATATGAGTAGGCAGCTAGGTTCTACAGATAATGCTAGTTGGCCCAGTTCACAGTGTTCCTCAGATAATACTTATCCTGACCACCCGGACTGAGCATATTTACAATGGCCCCTTGACTTGGTAGGAGTCTCATGAATGAAGAGAAACATTTCTGGGACATAGTGCTAAATGTCCTACTTTTTCTCAGGGACAATACAACATGTGCAAGAGATTTATGTATCATATTATTCTTGTATTGTATGAAAAGTAATCAGTTCATTTTTACATTAGTTGATTCTGTCTGTGTTCTCAAAATACATGAGATTTACTTCGTGGGGACCACATTTATTCACTTAGTAATCTTTAAATGGGTGATTTCCAGGTGTCAGTTTCACTGATTCAGATATGAGAGATAGGAAGCTTTTATTAGTTAGCTTTCCCATCCCTTGGACAAAATACCTGACACCTGCAACTTAAAGGAGGTGAGGTTTATTTGGCTGGTGGTTTCAGAGGTTTCAGTCAATGGTCAAGGGCTCTGAGGCAGAAATATAGCATAAAGGCATGGTGAAGCAAAGCTGCTCACTTAAAGGTTACTGGGAAGCAGAGCACAGGGGAACAGTGCCAGAAATGAAGAGCCAGGGACCAGATATAGTCCCTAAGGTCACATCTCAGTGGCCCACCTGGACACACCTAGGAATGTGCTTTACTAATCACTCAAACCAATCAAGTTGACAATTGAATTAACCATCACAAAGTTAGATTCAAAGCACTCACATGAGGAAGAGTAGGCAAAAGTTTGCAGTGCACTGATGAGTGCTGTCAGGGAGTATTGTGAATGAGTTCATGTGACAAACAGCTTAATATGGGACAGTCCAGGGGAGGCTTTTGTTAGGAAGTAGCCAATTTGAGCTAAAGTTTGAGTGATAATTAGGGTTATTTATGCCACTCTTAGTGTCAGGTACTAATCAGGTCATTTAAGCATTTCATGTTGCAACTATCTAAGTCCTTCTTCTAAAGTTCTGCCCTCATAGATTTATGCAGAATCAATTATTTTATTAGGTTAATACATAGAATTCTGTGATCCCCTACATTATGAACTCTGAATTTGTCTTAATGGCACAATAAGAAACTTTTCTTTGCAAGTTTGCTGAGAAGATTGCTATGGCAACAGAAGTATTGTTTTAATATTAGTATTATGATTACTTGTAATAATAATAACAAATACAGACTATGCAAGGTGAGGACTATACCGACTAGCAAATCAGTTACTATGTATTAGAATACATTCTAAACTAGGTGTTTTAGTTAATTTTCTTATTGCTGAGGTAAAATACCTGATACTCAAAGTTAAGGGAGGAAAGGTTTATTTAGCTCACAGTTTGTAGAAGTTCCAGTCCATAATTGGCTGGCTCCAAGGCAGGGTGGCATGGCAGAGGGAACTCACAGAGAAGAAACAGTTCATGGTGGGCAGAAGGTAGCAAAGCAAGCAAGGGACCTTAGCAGCTTCTTTATGTCCCCTTTATGTTCTATCTAGGATACCGGGATTAGAGTGGTGTCACACCAGTCAGTGGACTGATTTAGTAATCACGTACCCTTAATCCCAGCACCCTTAATCCTAGCATTGCACCATGAGTCAATCACACACTCTAGATACAGCCACTTCTGTATGACCCCATGAGCCTTTGGAGGGACATCTAGACACAAATCGTAACAGTAAAGTTGGCAAGCATTTGCCTGTGGGCCAAATCTGACTTGCTGCCTGCTTATGGATAGGCTATGAGCTAAGGATGTTCTTTGTTTTTAAATGTTGAAGAAAATAATAATATTTATTGATGTTTGAGAATTATATAAAATTCAGATTTCAATGTCAATAGAAACGTTTATTGGAACACAACCATGACTGCATTCATGTTATAATGTTAGAACTGTGTAATTTTCAAAGAGACCACATGGCCCACAAAGTCTAAATTTTTAATATCTGGTTCTTTATAGAAAAGATGTGCCAGGACCAGTTCTAAACACATAATAAAAAGCCTTTTTGAGGCCTAGGTTGAAGATATTTCTCTCCAAATATGTTTTGTATGTACTTCCAGAATTATTACCAATGAGAGACCACCTTTTATTATTTGGGAAGGAGGGTGGGGTTTCTTTCCAATTATTTTTTTTGCCTCTATGGGCATTAGCAATAGGAAGTAATTTTAATTATTTATTTACTTCTTGAATTAGAGGTTCCTGGAAAGCATCAGTATTCAACATCTGAACCCCAAACCTGTTTGAAAGGTGGTCTGTGATTTCAAATTCCAGGGAAAGACTTCTCTTTTTCCCTACACAAATCCACATTGAGACAGACACATTACCCAGTTTTCCTTGGCCAGTGTGAGAATGTTTCTTTCTGAGTCTATCATTTTGCTGAGGTATGTAGTTCTTCAAGGATCCTTGGCAAGAAGGAAATTAATTAAAGAACTGAGATTTAAGAAGGGAAAATTGGGAAGAAGGGAAAAGAAAAAATATGAGAAAAGGATAAACATGGAAATAAAGTCTTTGTAAATAGGGAAGGATGGAGAGGGTGAACAGAGGGGCAGGGGAATGGGGGAAAAAAATAAGAACCAAGATACATCATGTAAAGGTTCAAGATCCCAATGATGAATGTAACTGTATTGTATACCTAAAATGTACCAATAAACTACATGGAAATAAAAGGAGGGAAATTAGGAGAGAAAAACACTGGACAAATGAATAAATCTAAATACGACTATATAAGATAATGTTAATGTCCAAATTTTAAGAGAAAAATGCAAGAGGAAGATAAATTAATAGGCTTCAGTGACATATAAAGCAGAGGTATTTTCAGATAGTGTTAAATTGGTTTAATGATCCTATATTCTTTGGAAGAGGTAGATATCTAAGTTTATTTGAGACAAAATATAATTTAAGTCAAAAATCACAATTAGGCATAAAGAGGGCCATTGCACAATGAGCAAAAATAACATGTCAACTCAAAGATATTCACATTCTAAACTTTTACAATAAAGTAATAATATAAGCTAAAATATATAAAAATGCTGTTTACAAAATTACAAAGAGAAAATAAGTCCACAGTGGAAGGTTTTAATATACTACTCTCAGTAAATGGAACATTTACAAAACTTGACCAAGAAATATCTGGCAAAATTCCAAATATTGGTATCATATAGAATATATTCTTCATCTGTAGTGCAATAACGTTAAAAATCCATAATAAACATATAACAAAAATGCCATGTCCACTTGAAAATTGAAAAGCAGATTTACGATGAGCCCATGAATCAAAGAAGAAATAATATTGTATTTCAGAATTTGTATGATGTAGTTAAAGTGGTTCTTTTGAGAAATTTTATTTAATTATTTTTATTAGTATCTGTGATACACAATATTTACCTTCATTTTGGGATATATATATCATATGATCATTTTTTTGTCTCCTTCCCCCTTTTACTTTCTCCCTTTCCCCTGATCCCTTTTCAATCTTGAAGAGAAAATGTATAGTCCTAAATTATTAGATTGGTAAAATGAAAAAATCTAAAAGCCAAGAAGTGTATATATAGTGTGTGATGATAGTTTTTTCAAAAAAAAATTTGGATTTTTTTTTATTGTATCCTTGTTTTTGATTTATTTTCTACTCTTTATTTGTTCTTTGTAATTTCTTTGTGTTTCTTGTAACATCTTAACTACAACACTTAGCTCTTTATTTCTCTTTATTTTCTTCCTTGTATTAATCTAAGAATTAAGGATTATCATTTTTCTCTTCGAGATCCACTTTAGCTATATTACACAAGTTCTGACATATAGTATTATTCAATTATTGTTTCATTACAGATATTTTTTAGTTCTATTATACTTTCTTTTTGATCCATGGGTTACTTGTTAATATGCTGTTCAATTTTCAGGGAATTTTTGTTACATGCTTTTATTGATTTCTAACTTTACTCCATAATGTTTGAGAAATGTTTAATATACAAATATACATGTATTTGTATTTGTAAATATATGCATAGATATACAGTATATATACTCATAAGTAGATAATATACATATATGTATATAAATATACACATAAACTCACATATTGATGAAGCAAACATGAGAAGGCACAAGTAGGTTTTATTTAGGATTGAATCAGTTTTACAATGAGAAAAGCAACACTTTAAAATTTAATTTTCTATTTTAAATAAAATACAGGAGAATAATTAAAACTTTAATATAAGGAAAGATTTATTAAATAAGATATAATAAGTACAAACTTGAAAGAAATAGACTAATACATTAGTTACATTAATTATTTAAAAACCTCTATATCAACATACATTGGAAAAAGATATAAAAAGATATCTTCCCTTCTCAGGGAAGATATATGTAACTGGTAATAAATTATTATTTATAATATATTAATATCAGTAGAAAAAGTAACCCAGTTGAAGCATAACCAAAGAATATAAACAGTCAATTCACAAAGAGGGAGCCTAAATAGGCAGTATGTATGCTTATGCTTATCACCAGTCATGTAATTGAAAATTAAAATTAGTTACCGATACACACAATTGAGATTGGAAAAATTGAAATTTGATAATGTTAAGTGTTGATGACGATGTGGGATATGGCAGGATCGGAACTTTCATATACTATTGATTGGCATATCAATTGCTATTGTCACTGGAGAGCAATGTGGCAGGATCTCATAAAGCCAAAGATACTCATATCCAATGACCTAGTAGTTCCAGTGCTACCTAAAATTTGTTCATATCTGTGCACAAGTACAAGAAGACTTAAACAAGATGTTCACATTACCATTTTTATTAGAGCCAAGACTGCAAACATAAATATTGACTAATAGGAAAATGGATATGTAAATTGTGGTATATTACTACAATGGAAACTACAAAGCAAGGAAAATGAATGAGTTAGAACTACATGTATTAATATAGATAAATCTTATGATGAGTAACAAAAACAAATTGTATAAAGATACAATATAAAACCATATATATGTAAAATTTTAAAACAGGCAAACTGTGACATACATCTATATGGTAAATATAAAGTTATATATGAGATCCTATATACCTGTTGAATGATAAACAAAAAGTGCAGAATAATGCAGTCTTTAAGGGGTGTCAGGAGAAATTTAACTTTAAATATATTTGTAATATTTTATTTATATAGGTGATGAATATGTAAGATATTTTATAATAAATGTCATAAATCTTTTGAGTCAATGAAATAAAGGAGCCTTATTACATAAGGTATATGCTAATTTAAAAGAAAAACTCTTGGATTAAATCTCTGCTGGCAGTAGTGAGGAATTTTAGAAGTTGATTATGTTTATTTTTATTTATTTATTTTTATTTTTATTTTTGGTACTGAAGATCGAACTTGGGACCTTGCACTTGCAAGGCAGGCGCCGGAACCACTGAGCTAAATCCCCAGCCCATATTGATTATTTTTAATTGTTTGGTCAGGCACAAGATGTAAAAATATAATTAATTAGAATTCTTTATATTCTAACTTCATACATTTAAATTTTCTCCATTTAAACCTGTTTTGAAGGTTTACATTCAGAAGAGTACCAAATTAGAAAATATTAAGAAGACTAAAGTGTTACTATTAAGTCCTTTGCATTGAATATGAAAAATAGAACTGAATTTGAATTTTGAAAAATAGAATTGTTTGAAATTGCAATAACCTCAGAAATTATTTAGTCCATTTCTCCCACCCACTCCTTTTATAGATATCATGGCCATATACCATACATCCATCTATCTACCATCCACTCATCCATCCATAAAACCACTAAGTGCTTCATATTGTGCTAATTGTTGGAATGGTTAAGGCTATGTAAAAGAAAAAAAAACATGGTTCCTTTCCTATATTTCCTTTCTAGAAAGTAATATAGAAAACTAAACAATTTTATTACTATATGAATAGAGACAATTCTAAATCCTTTAGAAACAGAAGAGAAAAATAATAACTTGGTCAGTGAAGACAATTTTTTGCTACATTGCTGTAAGGAATATAAAACATTTCATTAAATGGAGTCATTGCATTTGTTTATTAATCACCTAGGCATATTTTATTGTGTACTTCAAACATATTTTAAATTTTTGAACCACATAAGATTTCTTGAATAAATGTGGTGATAAGGTCCAATGGCATTCTGCATTTAGATGTATTGTGCTACATAGGACACCAAGATTTTACTAGGCTCCATATTCTTGACTCTACTAGTCAGAGGTAGAATCACATGAATCCTTTGTAAATCACTATGTCAGATTTATAGAGAAGGGAGGCTTGTAAAAGTGTTTGTTGTGGTCATTAAACTCCCTTTGTCTTCTGCTTAGAGCTTACTATATTGTAGGTCTAACCAACACATCAAAAAAATTTATGGGGTTGCTGCTTTGATCTCACTCAGTCAGAGAGTCAGAATGGAGTGAAGGAAAGAGGACATCTTTGTTCTCAAATAATACCTGTATAGTACTTCCACAAATAAAATGCTTGGTGTTTGAATGGGCAAAGGAATATATGCTTTGACTCTCCTAGCTAAATAGGTGCAGTACAAAAGCTAGGAATTAAAAATCAAGAAGGTACAAACTCTGTCGTCTTATTAGTTCTGTCACACTGTGACATTGGGCAAATCAGTCAGCCATGTCAGAGCATTAAGTATCTAAGTCTGTTTATCATATTAATCCCAAAGCCATTCAATACCATACTGGCAGGTTGTTCCCCAATATTTTGTATCTGAGAAAAGGGTTGATTATTGACATACAGTCGAGTTCTTTCTAAGTTTCTCATTTAATAAGCATTCTCCCAATTAATTTAAACAACCACCAGTAACAGAAAGCCACCCATAATAAATTAACAGTATTTCTTATCATACTCAAAGTAACATGGCAGTATTTATATCAGGGAAGATAGAGAAGTGTTGAAGTCATTCTGAGAGGGTAATCAACACAAAGATATCCTAAACTTGAGATACTCTATCTTTGTTTAAATCTGTGACATATGGCAAGTTTTGAGATTCTAATGAAACATGGTTAAAAATTGAACTTGGACATTCATATGGGAAAGTTTCATGTTGTTGCATATATGACTTTTCATGTCCGTTAATATTTGTTTTATATAGTTGGGTGCACTAGTGTTTGGTGCATATATATTTATGATAGTCATCTCTTCCTCTTGGATTGTTCACTTTACAAGGATGTAGTGTCCTTCTTTGTCTCTCTTAATCAGTGTTGGTTTGAAATCTACTTGATCTGCAAAGAGGAGAGCTACTCCTGCTTTTTTGGGGGTTCCTGTCACATGGAGTATTGTTTTCCACTCTTTAACTTTCAGTCTGTGAGTTTCATTTTGAATTAAGTGTGTTTCTTGTATGCAGCATATTGTTGGATTTTGCTTCTTGACCCATTCTGCCAGTCTATTTCTTTTGATTGGTGAATTGAGACCATTAACGTTGATAGTTATAACTGAAACGTATTGATTTATCATTGCCATGCCTTTTTCTTTTTGTTGGGTTCTCCCCCTTTACATTTAATTTCTTGTCATGCCAGATGGGTTCATTCTGCTTTGCTTCCTGGGGTTGTGATCCTCAATGTCTGTTCCTAGGATATTGAGTAAAATTTTTTGGAGTGCCGATTTGGTATTCATGAAGTTCCTAAGGTACTCTTTTTCATGAAAGTATCTTATTTCTCCATCCATTTGGAAAGATAGTTTTGCAGGGTACATCAATCTGGGTTGGAGGCTGTTTTCTTTTAGGGCTTGGAATATGTCACTCCAAGCTCTTCTTGCCTTGATGGTTCGTGTTGAGAAGTCTGCTGTGATTCTGATGGGCTTTCCTTTGTATGTGATTTGTTTCTTTTCTCTGACTGCTTGGAGAACTTTGTTCTTCTGTTGAGTTTCTGGAATCTTAATAATTATATGCCTATGTGTAGATTTTTTTTGATCAAGGCTATTTGGAGTCCTATATGCCTCACTTATCTGTATGTCAAGTTCTTTTCCCCTGCTTGGGAAATTTTCTGCCATTACTTCTGTGAAGTATTTTTTATGTCATCTCCACTCTCTCTTGTTTCTTCTTTGACTCCAATCAGTCTTATGTTATTTTTCTTTGCATCATCTAGCAGCTGCTGGATTGATTTCTCATGTTCCCTTAGAATTTTGAAGCAATTTTTCTTTTCCTGGTCATTAATTGCAATCTTATCTTCTATATCTGAAATTCTGTCCTCACATTGGCTCATTCTGCTGTGTAGACTTTCAATGGAGTTTTTCATCTCCTGGAAATCTTTTTGCATCTGTTTTATGGATTCCATTTGTTTTTTATGTTGGGATTCCATCATGTTCCTGAGCTCCTCTCTAGATTTATTAATCATGTCTTGCACTAGGAGCACAATCTCTCCTGTTATCTGAGAAATTATTTCTAATTTCATTTTTTCCAGATCCTCTTTTGTTGCCAGTTCAGTGTGTCCAGGTGGTTGAGTATCAGAGTGTTCCATCTCATCTCCTTTTGGTGTTGCTGTAGGTGATCTGGAAGTCTAGTTTTGAGATTTATTTACATGTCTTCTCATTTCGACTGGGGGCGGGGGGGCACTGTTGACGCCTGCTCAGCTCATCTCCTCTGAGCTGGGAGAAGAGGTGGGACAGGGGCAGTGTGTGGCAGGAGGGATGGTGGCCCGGAAGCCCCTCCTCTGGACCAGGAGCAGTGGGACAGCAGCTCAGAAGCCCCTACCTCTGGGCCAGGAGCAGCAAAACAGATGGTGGCCCAGAAGCCCCTTCCTCTGGGCCACAAGCGGCTGGATGGATGGAGGCCCAAAAGCCCTTTACTCTGGGCTGGGAGTGGTGGGAGAGATGGTGGCCCAGAAGCCCCTTCCTCTGGACCGGAGCAGTGGGACAGCCACCCAAAAGCCTTTTCCTCTGGGCTGGGAGTGGTGGGACAGATGGTGGCCCAAAAGCCCTTTCCTCTGGGCTGGGAGTGGCAGGATGGATGGTGATTTTGGCTCATGTTTCAATCCACAGTCAGCTGGCTCCAAGGCAGAATGGCATAGTAGAAGTGCATTGTGGAGCAGAGCTACTCACTGCATGGCCAACAGGAAACAGAATCAAGGGAGGAGCAGGGAAGGGAAATAGAACTTCTGGGTCAGGCCCACAGGGACCCACCTCTTCTGACCAAGACCCACCTCCTAACAGCAAGTCTTCTATAAATCTCTGAAATCCAATGATCTTTTGAAGGTTCTGCCTATGATCCCAAGAGGCTTTAAGGGGGCATCTAGATATAAACCTCAACAATGCTTATATCTAAACACTACATTGTGCAGTTTTATTTGTTAGTTATACCTTGATGAAACTGGGGCAAAAACATTTTCTGGGCCTTATGTATGGTAGGCAAGTGCTTTACCACTGAGTACACTCCCAGTGTAAAAATGTTCTACAGATGTTTCTAGTCTCTCTTACTGGCCTTCCTCAAAGAAGAGTTTTCCTCCCTTGGGATAGTTTCTGGACTAGAGCATGTATGGAGGAAGGTGAAGCATGAAGCAGGAGGAGACTTGGTAAAATATTTATCATTTAGTAAATCAAAGACCACAGGGCAGGAAGAAATATAGCCCACTAGAGAATGTGGGAGAAGAACAGTATTCATGTTTCTGGAGGGTTAGGACTTGAATTTGATCTCATGATTGCAAGATGTGTAATTAGACATTTTTTTTGTAATTAGATATTTTTGAAATGAGACTTTTTTGGTTTTTTGATGCCAGAATTAAACTTAGGTCCTCTTTTATGCTAAGCACATGCTCTGAGCTATACCTCATCCTCTGGGAAATGAGAAATTTTAAATAATTACTATTCTGTTTGTTTGGACTTTGTGGTATAGAATTCATAGAAGGTCCAGTGATAAAATAAAAGTAATTTTTTCAAAATCTCTCCTTCCCATTCCTTTTCCCCAAATATTATCTCCTCTTAGGAATTTGGATTTTTAATCTATTAATATTTTTATTTTAGCAAGTCTCATATTTTTAAACCTTTTTGTACAAAACATAAATATGTGCATAACATCTTAGAATAAGTGTTAGCAAACTGTGTGTTATGGTTACATTATGGATATTATATATTCAAACTTTTTTCATCCAATAAGATATTATGGATAAATCCATGTCAGCACATTCTGGCAAGTGTAGTCTGTCTCCCTCTCTTTCTTTCTTTCTTTCTTTCTTTCTTTCTTTCTTTCTTTCTTTCTTTCTTTCTTTCTTGCTTGCTTGCTTGCTTGCTTGCTTGCTTGCTTGCTTGCTTGCTTTCTTGCTTTCTCTTTTAGTACCAGGTATCAAACTCATGGGCACTCTACCACTGAGCTCCAACCATGTAGCCCTTTTGATTTTTTATTTTGAAATAAGGTGTTGCTAAGTTGCCCAGCCAGGCCTGAAATTTGCAATTCTCCTGCTTCAGTCTCCTAAGCTTATTCTTTTTAATGACTACATAACATTCCATGCTATGAATATACCAAAATATGTTAACAATTCCTGTATTGATGGGTATGTGGGATGTTTCTATATTTTATTATAATAAATAATGCTGTAATTATCATTCTTATATATTTTTTAGCAATTATGCAGCTATTATAGCTATTCAAATGACTCACAAAATATGGTCTGGTTTAAAATAGTAAGAAGCTTACTTAAGTGTAAATTATATTTTCTTTCTGTTTTTTTTCCCCGTTATGTAAATTCAATTTTTAGGGCCTAATTTTTAAAATACATATTATAAAATGTTTTGAAGTAAAGAATAGAAACACTGTACAGTAATTGTATGATAAATTTAATGTGAACATAATGAAGACAGGCATTTATTTTAATTACTTACATTTTGGCAGATGTCCCTTCTGCTTTCATTTGTCAATTAGTCACATTACTGATGATGGTGTTTTGAACAGAGCATAATTTAGTCTCATCAGCACCACTGAAAAGAAACAAAATCAGAATTACTATTTTTAGTTATTTATCTTGTGTCATTTCTTACTTTTGCCTTAGATAGAATCTATTTAAATATTTAGAACATAAATATAGATTTGAGTCTACTGGCCTGAGTGTTATAAACTTGGTATTGTGTTGTGTTTTGCAATACACTAAGAGATGATGAAATATAGAAAGTTGCTCCTTGTCCCCAAATTTTATTGGGGCCCAGGATGGTCTAAGAGAATGAATTTCCAAATATAGTAAATTGATATTTATTTTTTCCAAAGACTCAAATATTTTAACCATTTTAACAGGAGTGATCTTAAATTAACATTGGTCACTTCCTATGCTATTCATTTATTTCTGTAGGTCAGAAGTCCCCAGCATGATTAGCTGAGTCCTCCTTTCAGGATTTTACCAGGCTGTGATCATGAAAGCCACTTTAGAACTTTACCTTACCATGCCTGTCTTCTCCAACAGGCCACACTAGACTTAATTTTAAAACTTTTGCAAATGCAGGAACAGTATTCCTATATTTAGCTGTTACACAGTGTGCAGTTGTATATCAGTTTTTGGATTACAGTGATAATCACTTCTGCTGCCCTGCCTTTTAATCTTTGCTTTAGGGTTGACTTCTCGATGTCTGAGTTTCCTAGACAGTTGATCATTATATAAATAAGAAATTTGTTCTGGGGGTGTAGGAAGGGGCTTTTCAAAACTAGATTCCCCACTAATTCTCACAGTATTTCTGTGAATCTTCTCACCATTCCCAGCAATAGGTTCAAGGTCAGTGAAATAAAATTACACAGGGAACATAGAGGGTGCCACCTGTCATCCATAAGCAGACATTACTTCATGGAATGTTGTCATAAAACAGAATTATATGTCATATAAGACTCATCAAATATAGTGACTCTAAGCTCATTGAAGGATAAGTAGGAAAATAAATGCCAATAAATAACAGTGGTGCACCATGATGTGGTATGCCATTTTTCATGCACTGGCTTCGTAAATGACATTTATAAAGTATATTAGGCAAGGTTGATTAGTATTGGTGGTATAAAAATGCATATGCTCTTCAAATGTGAGTGTCTGTAGGTTCGGCATTTCTGGAAGTGGATCACAGAATCAAATTAGAAATACAGAGTTGAGGGTGTAGCTCAGTAGTTGAGCAATTGCCTAGCCTGTGCACAACCCTGGGTTTTAGCCACCAGCACCACAAAACAATGGCCATTTAAGGTTGGTGATGTGGTTCAGTGGTAGAACATTCACATAGCATATAGGAAGCCATTGGTTTGATCCCAAGCACTGCAATCAATCAATCAATAAACAACAAATTAAAAGCAGGTCTGAGAATGTAGTTGAGTAAGAGAGCATGTGCTTAGCATGTGGAAGGCACTAGTTTGATCCCCACAACAAATAAAGAAGTAAATAAATAAATAAATGAGTGAATGTTTGTATCCTTTGATTGAACAATTCAACCTGGGAGTTTAGCCTAAGGAAATCATCAGGTACTCAACAAAATAATTTTGTGCAAGTTTTTCTTATTTATCATGAAACAAAAGATGAATACACTAAAATGTGTAATATATAGTCATTTAATGATTATGTGTTGTAATATCTTAAAATCATCAAAAACTGTATTTAGAGACTCTTTCTTTCTTTCTTTCTTTCTTTCTTTCTTTCTTTCTTTCTTTCTTTCTTTCTTTCTTTCTTTCTTTCCTTCTTTCTTTCTTTCTTTCTTCCTTTGGTACCGGAGATTGAGCTCAGGACCTTGTGCTTGCAAGGTAGGTGCTGGAAGCACTGAGCTAAATCCCCAGCCCCTAGAGACTATTTCTTGATAAAGGAAAAAGCTCATCATTTCACTAAGCCAGGGATTTTTCAGAGTTGGGCAGTATTGCCCCTCCTTCCTCTAGAGATGCTTTAGATAATGTCTGAAGACATTTTTGATTATTATAACTGAAGTGCAGAGGTGCTACTGGCACATAGTGAATAGAAGACAAAGATTTTGTTAAACATACAATGCACAAAACCATCCTGTTACTGGACCCAAGTTCAAATGCTCACCACTTAGAAGACAATACACTGAAGACAGAATTCATGGGAAGGAAATCAGACTACTCAAGAGTCAGCACCCTTGAAGATGGGAGTAAAGCTATTGTTCTCCCTCCAGAAAAGAGCATCTTGGGGAACTCAAGTACACAAAAGGGTTTTTATAGGGAGGGAGAGGAGGTGCAAGGGGCAATAGATATGAAGACTATGTGCTGGGGCCAAGCCTTCATTCAGGGTGTCTGTCTGTCTGTCTGTCCCCCTCCAGTGGGAAGAACACTGCAGTAGATCTCAACCTCTTATAATTAAACAAACATATTACTTTCCTGCAAGTTAAATTTTACAGGAATTTATTTACATGTTTGTGTTTCTTGATGCACAGAACTAAAGAAAAAGGAGAGACACTACACATTCTGGTGTTATCTGAAGGATACCAAATATTCTGTAAATTTGGAGAAAGATTGTTCATCAGTTAATGTCTTAATCATTTAGGTGTGGCTTTATTTTAGAATTTAGAATGTTGTGCCATGGGAGAGCAAGTAACTTTGTTAAGGACAACTCCCAAAGGAGTAGCCACAGTTATAATCTCCCATAACAAAGAATTGTCCAGCCCAGTAGTCAGTAGGGCTGGTTAATAGTGCAGGGATTGAGAAGCTTTGCACTAAATGAGAAAAAAATAGTCTATAGCCAGGCATGGTGATGCATACTTGTAATCCCAATTACTCAGGAGACTGAGGCAGAAGGATTGAAAGTTTGGCTACCCTGGCCAACTTAACAAAGTTCAGCCTCAAAATAAAAGTAAAGAAATAAAAATGGCTGGGGATGTAGCTCAGTGGTAGAGTACCCCTTGTTCTCTATAAAAAAGTGGTCTATAAACTTATTTAAAAAATGACTCCACAGCCTCAACTACATAGTGAGCTCAAGGCCAACCTGAACTACATAAAAACCCTGTTTCAAAAAACTAAAAAATAAGTATGATTTCAATAGAGGAAATGTCCCAACTATATATTTTCCTACCCACTTCTATAATATATTCTTAAACCATGAGCCTTTCCTTCCATATCTATGAGATCTAAGCAAGGAACACTACATAAACATTAGTGCTGAAAGGATAATTGACTTTGAATGAATGTATAAATCCATGCAGGTTTCTGGCTTCCCCTTCCTCTCCATTCTATATTTGCTATGTGTATATCCTCCTCTCTCACTGATCATCTGAAACATGTTCGAAACTTGTATGTTTTATAGTCATGACTATTCTATGTAGCTATAGGTGTTTTATGTTTTCATATTACAACTTGAAATTATATATGTAATTTAACGTGCTGTGTCTCTGAATTTATTGCTGCACATTTTCCTCTGATTTCTTGCTATTTAGGAATAACAACAATTCAAATATTTTAGTACATAATATTTGTAATATGCCTCACAATCTTTCTGGGTGGTGGATAAGATTATGATACTGTAGGAGAGGGAAATATAATTTTCTTTCTATTCATCTAAGATAGAAGGGTTCTGACCAAAAAGATGGATTATTATAAGAACAAACAGAAGTTTATTAATATGTATATCTCATAAGCATGGGAGATACCAAAGGAAACACATCTGTCTCAAAGAGACAAGAATCGTGCTTAGAATTGTGCATACATAATATCTTCAACTCTGCCAAAAAAAAAAAATGGTGTGGGGAAGGTAAGTTACAGGAAAATGCACGGGAAAACCACTGTAAATAAGAGGAAGGTTTGTTATGCGGATTAAACTCTGTATGTTTCCTGTGTTTTAGTTCTCCTCTTCCTGGTCTACAGAAGGAGATGCCCTTTACAATTAGAGATTTCCTTTGTGAATGCAAGTTTCCCTTGCAAGACTGTGACTTCTACTCTGTTTTCAGAGCTTCTCATCTGTCCACTGTTTCTCAAAATAATCCTTATGCAAAAAAGGCATATTTTGGGGTGGCGTATTCTCGTCTCCTTCAATACTCATTTAAAAGATGAAGTAAACGAGAAATAGAGAGGTAAAGTTAACCAGTTAAGCAGAGATGGAGACTGGGATGGCCAAATGATGTTCTACCATTAGGAGAAAAAAGCAAGCAAACAAATAAAAAGTTTTTAAAAAATCACATAATGTTGATGATTGCCACATGCCAAATGTAGAT
Source organism: Heterocephalus glaber (assembly GCF_053883595.1). NCBI lineage: Eukaryota > Metazoa > Chordata > Mammalia > Rodentia > Bathyergidae > Heterocephalus > Heterocephalus glaber. The sequence continues at coordinate 18,673,304 of NW_028258369.1, read as the reverse complement.
GATACTCTTTAAATACTTTTGGAAACTTGAAAATGAAGATTTTACATTTCATAGTAAGAATAAATGTGATGATAGGGATGATACAGGATGCATGTGGGAACTTGCTTTAGCAATAATGGAAATTAAAACAGGCAATGGCCCAAAATCCCAGGTGAAGGCTTTAAGGGAAACTCAATAAGAAAGGGGGTTGGGTGGGGGAAGGACTTTAGCTTGAAGGGCTAAACAGGGCACAACCCTGAGAAAATCAGGCTGGTCTGTTCACAAAAGAATGGACTAGCTTTCATGCCACCAAGGGGAGGTGTATGGGTTGGTAACTTTTTATTGGGTCATCAGTATAGCACTTTAGTGACTTCTTCCTCATGTTTTAGGGCATCTGCTTTTAGTGTAAGATATGAATCAGTGCCTATTTTTGTCCCCCCCCCCATTGTTACAGTTCACATGGTCCTTGCCATGATAAGGGAAGGGTGCATTCCATACATTGTTAGCAAAGGAGGATAGTGGACAAGGACATATTCTTACCTTCACTGTGTAACAGACCATGGACTAAGTATTAAGAATTCCCTCATCTCACATTGGCATATGAAAAGACTTTATGAACAAATCTTCAGTAAGATGGGAGCTAGCACAAAGAATCAACAACTGGGATTTCATCATATTAAAAAGCTTCTGCACTGCAAGAGAATCTACCAACAGAGTTAAGAGAGAACCAACAATGTGGGAAGAAATACTTAGCAGCTGTAGCTCAGACAAAGGTCTACAATCAAGAATATATAAAGAACTAAAAAAAATCAGACCTCCCAAATTTAAAGACCCAATTCAAAAATGGGCATCTGAAATGAACAGACAATTCTCAGACAAAGAAGTAAAAAGAGCAAGTAAATATATGAAAAAATGTTCAACATCACTGGTCATTCGAGAGATGCAGATGAAAACAGCACTGAGATTCCACCTCACCCCACAAAGAATGGCTGCTATCAAGAAATCAACCAATAACAAATGCTGGCGGGGATGTGGAGAGAAAGGAACCCTTCTCCATTGTTGGTGGGAATGTAGATTGGTGCAACCACTGTGGAAATCAGTATGGCGATAGCTCAAAGAACTAGGACTACAGGTCCCATTTGACCCAGCTATTCCCCTGCTGGGAATCATCCCCAAAGAATTAAAAGAGTCATACCACAGCGATATATGTGCACCTATGTTTACAGCGGCACAATTTGTGATAGCTAAAGCTTGGAAACAGCCCAAATGCCCATCGACTGGAGACTGGATAAAGAAGATCTGGTTTTTTTATAAAATGGAGTGCTACTCAGCCATAAAGAATGAGAAACTAGAGACATTTATAGCTAAATTGATGCATATTGAGGCCATAATCTTAAGTGGAATAAATAGGACACACATGTGTAAATACTGAATAGTTTCTCTAGTGTGAGAAATTGAAAGTGTAAATAAGGATGAAAATGATTAAAATGAATAATTGATAATTTTTTTTATTAAATTCTTTTATTGGTACATTGTAGGTATACAACACAATTACATTTCTCATTGGGAATTGTACCTTTACATAATGCATCTTGGTTCTCATTTTTTTTCCATTCCTAGCCCTCCCTTCACCCCCTCCACCCTTCCCTATTTACAAAGACTTTATTTCCGTTTTTTCAATTTCTCAGCATTTTTCCTTTCCCTTCTTTCCTTTCTCCTGCCCCTCCCTCTAGCCCTACACCTTTGGACCTTTTCTTCCTATTTTACATTATCGATTATTCATTCTAATCATTGGTACATTTTAGGTATACAATATAATGGCATTCATCATTGGAAATTTGCACCTTTACATAGTCTCTCTTGGTTCTTATTTTTCACCCTTGCCCAGCCCTCCCTTCAACCCCTCCATCCCTCCCTATTTACAAAGATTTTGTTCTTATTTTTCCATTTTCTCATATTAAACCCATTCCCTTCTATCCTTTCCCTTAGCCCTCCCACTTCCTTCCCCTTTGCCCCATTTCTTCTTATTTCACATTACCTATTATACATTTAGTCCTTATTTACACTTTCAGTTTCTCACACCAGAGAAACTATTCGGTATTTATTCATGTGTGTCCTATTTATTTCACTTAAGAGTATAGCCTCAATGTGCATGCACTTAGCTATAAATGTCTCTAATTTCTCACTTTTTATGGCTGAATAGTACTCCATTTTATTTGAAAAACCACATTTTCTTGATCCAGTCTCCAGTTGATGGGCATTTGGGCTGTTTCCAAGTTTTAGCTATCACAAACTGTGCTGCTATGAACATGGGTGCACATATATCACTGTGGTATGATTCTTTTAATTCTTTGGGGAAGATCCCCAGCAGTGGAATAGCAGGGTCAAATGGGACTTCCAGTCCTAGTTCTTTGAGGTATCTCCATACTGATTTCCACAGTGCTTGCAGCAGTCTACACTCCCACCAGCCGTGGAGCACGGTTCCTCTTTCCCCACAGCCCCGCCAGCATTTGTTATTGGTTGATTTCATGATAGCAGCCATTCTTTCTGGAGTAAAGTGGAATCTCAGCGTTGTTTTCATTTGCATCTCTCGAATGACCAGTGATGTGGAACAGTTTTTCATGTATTTATTTGCTATTTCTACTTTTTTGTCTGAGAAATTTCTGTTCATTTCAGATGCCCATTTTCGGATTGGGTCTTTAAATTTGGGAGGTCTGACCTTTTTAAGTTCTTTATAGATTCGAGATAGTAGACCTTTGAGGAAGAGCAGGTGAAGATTTTTTCTAACATTGTGGGTTGTCTCTTCACACTGCTGGTGGTTTCTCTTGCTGTGCAGAAGCCTTTTAATAAGAAGAGATCCCATTTGTTGATTGTTTGTGCTAGTTCACGGGCAACTGCGGTTTGTTCATAAAATCTTTTCCTATACTGATGTCTTCAAGGGTTCTACCTAACCTCTATTCCAACTGGTTCAGAGTTTCTATTTTAATATTTAGGTCTTTAATCCAGTTTGATTTTAGTTTAGTGCATGGTGAGAGATACAGGTCTAGTTTTAATCTTTGGCAAGTTGAAGCCCAATTTTTCCAGCACCATTTATTAAAGAGGCTATCTTTCCTCCAGTGAGGGTGTTTGGCTCCTTTATCGAAGATGAGATGGCTGAGTGTGTCTGGCCTTGTTTCTGCATCTTCTAATCTGTTCCACTGGTCCTCAAGTCTGTTTCTTTGCCAGTACCATGCTGTTTTTATCACAGTAGATTTGTAGTATAGTTTCAGGTTGGGGATTGTGATACCCCCTGCCATGTCTCTGTTACCTAGAATTGCTTTTGTTATTCTGGGTCTCTTATTGTTTCAAATGAATTTTTGGATTGTTTTCTCTAGGTCTATGAAGTATGCTGCTGGGATCTCAATTGGAATTGCATTAAATCTATATAGCAATTTTGGAAGTATGGCCATTTTCACTATATTAATCCTTCCTACCCAGGAGCAGGGGATGTCTGTCCATTTTCTGATATCATCATCAATCTCTCTTTTCAGAGTGCCATAGTTTTCAGAGAAGAGGTCTTTGATTTCTTTCGTTAGGATGATTCCTAGGTATTTCAGTTTTTTGGATGCTATTGTGAAAGGAATTATTTGCCCTATTTCTCTCTCAGTGAGTCTGTCATTTGTGTAGAGGAAAGCTATTGATTTTTGTGTGTTGACCTTGTAACCAGCTACTTGACTGAATTTGGTTATTAAGTCTAGAAGACTTTTGGTGGAGTTCTTGGGGTCTTCTATATAGAGTATCATGTCTTCTGCAAATAATGACAATTTGACTTCTTCATTTCCTATCTTTATTCCTTTTATTTCTTTCTCTTGTCTAATTGTTGTGGCGAATGTTTCCAGAACTATATTGAACAAGAGTGGTGATAGTGGACATCCTTGTCTTGTTCCTGATTTTAGTGTGAAGGATTTCAGTTTTTGACCATTTAGTATGATATTGGCTGATGGTTTTTCATAGATGGCTTTTATCAGTTTGAGATAGAGACCATCTATTCCAATTTTTTGTAGGGTTTTTATCATAAATGCATGTTGGATTTTGTGGAATGCTTTTTCTGCATCTATGGAGATAATCATATGGTTTTTGTCCTTGACTCTATTGATATAGTGTATTACATTGATTGATTTGTGTATATTGAACCATCTCTGCATCCCTGGGATGAATCCCACTTGATCAGGGTGTATGATCTTCTTGATGATCTTCTGCATTCTGTTTGCCAGTATCTTATTAAGACTTTTTGCATCTATGTTCATTAGTGAGATTGGCCTATAGTTCTCTTTTTCAGTTGGGTCTTTCTCTGCTTTGGGGATCAAGGTGATGCTTGCTTCCAGGAATGAATTTGGGAGTATTGCTTCCCTTTCAATTTCATTGAAGAGTTTAAACAGTAGTGGCAGCAGTTCCTCACTAAATGTCTTGTAGAATTCAGCAGTGAAGCCATCAGGGCCCGGGCTTTTCTTAGTTGATAAGTTTTTAATTACATTTTCAATTTCATTGGTTGATATTGGGTTGTTCAGAATTTTTATTTCTTCTTCATTCAACTTTGGTAATTCATATGTATCTAGGAATCTGTCCATTTCTTCTGTGTTGTCCATCTTATTGGTGTATAGGTTCTGGAAGTAGGTATTGATGATCCTCTGGATTTCTGCTGGGTCTGTTGTAATTTCACCCTTTTCATTCCTAATTGTATGGATTTGGGCCTTTTCTTTCCTTTTGCTGACAAGCTTGCCTAAAGGTTTGTCAATTTTGTTGATTCTTTCAAAGAACCAACTCTTGGCTTCATTGATTTTTTTGTATCGTTCTCTTAGTCTCCATTGCATTGATTTCTCCTCTGATCTTTATAATTTCCTCCCTTGTATGAGCTTTGGGGTTGTCCTGCTCTTCTTTTTCTAGAAGCTTGAGGTTCAGCATCAGGTTGTTTAATTGGGCTCATTCTGTTTTCCTAATATGCATATTCACTGCTATGAATTTCCCTTGTAAGACTGCTTTCATTGTGTTCCATAGATTCCAATATGTTGTATTGTCATCGTCATTTAATTGAAGGAGCTGTCTGATTTCTTCAGTTTTCTCTGTGACCCATTGGTTATTCAGAAGTGTGTTCAATTTCCACGTGTTTATGAGATTTTTTGAGTTTCTTTTGCTATGGATCTCCAATTTCATCGCACTATGGTCTGATAATATACAAGGGATAACTTCAATTCCTTTGCACTTACTTAAACATGTTCTTTGTGTGAGTATGTGGTCTATTTTGGAGAATGACCCATGTGCAGCTGAGAAGAATGTGTATTCTGATTTTGTGGGGTGGAAGACTCTGTAAACATCTGTTAAGTTCATTTGTTCAAGAGTTCGATTGAGTTCTAGTATTTCATTACTTATTTTTAGTCTAGTTGATCTATCTATTTGTGACAGTGGGATGTTGAGGTCCCCCACTACAATTGTGTTAATGATGTATGACTTTTCATGTCCGTTAGTATTTGTTTTATATAGTTGGGTGCACTAGTGTTTGTTGCATAGATATTTATGATTGTCATCTCTTCCTCTTGGATTCTTCCCTTTACAAGGATGTAGTGCCTTTCTTCATCTCTCTTCATCAGTGTTGGTTTGAAATTTTCTTGATCTGCAAAGAGGAGAGCTACTCTTGCTTTTTTTTTGGGTTCCTGTCACATGGAGTATTGTTTTCCACCCTTTAACTTTCAGTCTATGAGTTTCCTTTTGAATTAAGTGTGTTTCTTGTATGCAGCATATTGTTGGATTTTGCTTCTTGACCCATTCTGCCAGTCTGTTTCTTTTGATTGGTGAATTGAGACCATTAACATTGATGGTTATAACTGAAATGTACTGAATTGTCATTGCCATGACTTTTTCTTTTTGTTGGGTTCTCCCCCTTTACATTTAATTTCTTGTCATGCCAGATGGGTTCATCCTGCTTTGCTTCCTGGGGTTGTGATGCTCAATGTCTGTTCCTAGGATATTGTGCAAAATTCTTTGGAGTGCTGTTTTGGTATTCATGAAGTTCCTATGGTGCTCTTTGTCATGAAAGTATCTTATTTCTCCATCCATTTTGAAAGATAGTTTTGCAGGGTACATCAATCTGGGTTGGAGGCTGTTTTCTTTTAGGGCTTGGAATATGTCACTCCAAGCTCTTCTTGCCTTGATGGTTTGTGTTGAGAAGTCTGCTGTGATTCTGATGGGCTTTCCTTTGTATGTGATTTGTTTCTTTTCTCTGACTGCTTGGAGAACTTTGTTCTTCTGTTGAGTTTCTGGAATCTTAACAATGATATGCCTATGTGTAGATTTTTTTTTGATCAAGGCTATTTGGAGTCCTATATGCCTCACTTATCTGGATGTCAAGTTCTTTCCCCCTGCTTGACATGTTTTCTGCCATTATTTCTGTGAAGAGGATTTTTTTTATGTCAACTGCACTCTCTTCTGTTTCTTCATTGACTTCAGTCAGTCTCATGTTATTCTCTTTTGCATCGTCTAGCAGCTGCTGGATTGATTTCTCATGTTCCCTTAGAATTTTGAAGCAATTTTTCTTTTCCTGGTCACTAATTGCAATCTTTTCTTTTATGTCTGAAATTCTGTCCTCACATTGGCTCATTCTGCTGTGTAGACTTTCAATGGAGTTTTTCATGTCCTGGAAATCTATTTGCATCTGTTTTATGGATTCCATTTGTTTTTTATGTTGGGATTCCATCATGTTCCTGAGCTCCTCTCTAGATTTATTAATCATGTCTTGCACTAGGGGCACAATTTCTTCTGTTATCTGAGAAATTATTTCTGATTTCATTTTTTCCAGATCCCCTTTTGTTGCCAGTTCAGTGGGTCCAAGTGGTTGAGTATCAGAGTGTTCCATCTCATTTCCCTTTGGGGTTGCTGTAGGTGATCTGGAAGTCTGGTTTTGAGACTTATTTATGTGTTTTCTCACTTCGACTGGGGTGGGGGTTGTTAGAGCCTGCACAGAGTACCTCCTCTGAGCTGGGAGAGGTGGGACAGGGGCCGGGAGCAGCGGTAGGGATGGTGGCCCTAAAGCCCTTTCCTGTGGGCTGGGAGCAGCAGGAGGGATGGTGGCCAGGAAGCCCCTTCCTCTGGTCCAGGAGCAGTGGGATGGCGGCTCAGAAGCCCATACCTCTGGGCCGGGAGCGGTGGGAGAGATGGTGGCCCAGAAGCCCCTTCCTCTGGGCCAGGAGCAGCGGAACAGAAGGTGGCCCAAAAGCCCTTTCCTGTGGGCTGGGAGCAGCGGGAGGGATGATGGCCAGGAAGCCCCTACCTCTGGGCCAGGATCAGCGGGACTCATTACCTTGGTTTGGTGGTCTGGTGTCCTCTGCATCTTTGTAGTTTGGAACCAGATGGCTGCCTTTCTGCAGCGGGGTGATTTGGCGTCTTTCATGCAACTCGGGACCTCAGTAGGGTTTGCACAGACCTGCCTGTCTGCACCAGGATGATTTGGCGTGTTCGGCAAGACTAGGGACCTCGGTAGGGTGTGGGCAGACCTGCCTGTCTGCAGCGGGGTGATTTGGCATCTTCTGCGCAACCGAGTAATTGATAATTTGAAATAAGAAAAGGTCCAAGGGTTTGGGGATGGTGGAAGGGAAAAGGGAAAGGGAAGAAGGGAAAGAAAAAATTATGAGAAAAAAATGGAATCAAAGTCTGTGTAGATAGGGAAGGTTGGAGGGGGTGAAGGGTGCACAGGTAATGGGAGAAAAAATAAAAACTAAGATGCATCATGTTCTGGTACAAACACCCAATGATAAATGTAAATGTATTTTATACCTAAAATGTACCAATAAATATATATATTTTAAAAAAATAAAAGAAAAGAAAAAGAATTCCCTCATCTCCTGTCCCATGAAGGCACTTGCTTTATTTCAGATATTTGCTTAAAAATCCATTTAAAAATAATTTACTTATTGTGATTTTTTCCTTAAATTCTTTTATTGGTACATTTTATGTATACAATATGTTTATATTTATTATTGGGTGCTTGTACCTGTTCATGATATATCTTGGTTCTTATTTTTTTCCCCATTACCTGTACGCCCTTCACCCCTTCCACTCTTCTCTATTCGCATAGATTTCATTTCCATTTTTTTTCTTTTCTCATAATGTTTCCTTTCCCTTCTTTCCTTTTCCCTTCCCCTCCCACCACCCCTACACCTTGTGATAGTTTAAGGTCAGTTATCAACTTGATTGGCTTGGGAGCTACTAAGTGGACTAGTAAAGTACACTTCTATGTATGTCTTGGTGGGTCATGGATGCATGACCTTGGGATCCATATCTATTCCCTTACTCATTCCTCTCTCGCTCTGTTCCTCTGCCCTGCTTCCTGGCTTCCATGGAAAAAGCATCTTTGTTCTGCCATGTAGTTCCACCATGATGATTCTCCCTTGGAGCCAGCAGACCATAGACTAAATCCTCTGAAACTATGAGCCAATTTAAACTTATCCTTCAAATTATGAGTGTCAGAGATTGTGCCCCAGCTACAGAAAAGAAACTATGCTTATTTTTGTGCAATTCTTATTCTATTTCATTGAAGAATATCTTTGTTCTCCCCAAAACTCATAACTTATATGTTGTAAGTTAGTGTATGTTGAGCGGACAAATTAAGGAGATTTCACTAAAACCTCCTTTGACTTAAGTCTACTGTTCTTCTGTTTGTTCTTTTACTCAGAAAGATGTGAAACACACACTGGTATCTGCAAGTGTTTGGAAAAAGTGAATAAACAAATCCCCATTGTCTTTGATATCCTTAAAAGTTTTTAATTAGCAAAATAAAGCTTCATGTAAATTCAGGGATAGGGATGTAGCTTAGTGGCAGGGCAGTTGTCTAGCATGCAGAAGGCCCTGGGTTAGATATCTAGCACTGAAAAAAAAAGAAGAAAAAATACAAAGAATGTAATTATAGGCATAAAATTAAATTCTACCTCCCTAACCTTGCCTCCTCCTATTCCCTGTGCTCTTAGGATTCTTTTGTTTTCATATAACCTCTGTATCTATGCATGAAGGCACAAACACACTGGATTTTTCTTTCAGGCATGGACATTAATGGAATCATTCTGGGAAACTTTATTTCGCTGAACAACTGTCATAGTTGTGCTTTTTCAGTGCTGTTATGGCTTGTATCTAGATGTCCCCCAAAAGCTTCATACAGACATAGGTGGGGCTTTTCAGATGTGGTTAGATCTAGGTTGTGTTAATGTGGATTAAGGGTGCAATAGTGGAATGAAGAGTGTGTGGCACTGGACAAGTCCACTAATTGGTTTATCATAGTTGTGGGTGTGGATAATGGGAAGGGCCACCCTGGTTATCGGTGGCACCACCTAAAAGGCTTGTAGCCTACTTGCTGTTGCTACTGCTTGATGTTTTACTGCCTCCTGCCTGCCCTGTCCCAAACTGTTTCTTTTGTGTAACACCCCTCTGCTATGCTGCTCTGCCTTGGAGCCAGCTAACTATGGATGGAAACCTCTACAAACTGTGAGCTGAAATAAACCTTTCCTTCTTTAACTTGTGGCTGTTGGATATTTTTTCTCAGCAACAAGAAAAGTAACTAAGATAGTACATATTACAATTTTTTGGAGCTTTGTAGTAGTCTAAAATATGTATGTAACAAATCTAACCATTAATACATATTATTTGGTTGAGAAATAACCATTCTTTAAAATACTAAGTCTTCCCTTCCAAAAATATGGTCAATCTCTCTTTTAATTACAACTTTTTGAAATTCACTTTAGTGATGTTTTGTAATTGTATTCCTATAGATTTTCCACACTTCTCATTATGTTTACTCATCAGAGTTTTCTAATATTTTTTCTTTTGTCCATGTGGGTGGATGGGTGGATGGGTAGGTAGATAAATCTAGAGGTTGGCTCTGCTATTGTGAAAAATCTCTGCTTATATTTTTGAATAGATTATTAATGGTGTATAGGAGAACATTTCTTTTATAAAATTTTCTATCTACATATTACTGATTTTGATTGTTAATTTTTCTATTGAACTAGAATTTTGTAGGTAGAAAAAAATTTTTTTGAGACAGAGCCTTCCTATGTTCAAGTGATCCTTCTTCTTCAGCCTCCAGAATCCTGGGAGTACAGGCGCAAGCCAGTATCTTTGTCTTTTTGTAGAAAACTTTGTGTCAGAAGTTAGGACAAAAAATCCTAAGATATTTTTCTGTCATTTTCCAGTATGAATACATGTTATATTCTTTATATTTTGTCTCTGATAAGACCTACCTTCCAATATTGATTAGTTGAGAGGGCAATATTTGCCTTCTTCATGGCTTTGTGGCAACGTTATTAACATTCTACGTCCAAGAATGAAATTTAATGTTGATTACTGCAAGACATCTTTTATTCCAAATTATTAATGTTCTTCATCACATTCATATTTATTTAGGTTTTTGTTTTTATTTTGTGGTACTTGGGATTGAACTCAGGACCTTCACATAGAGCTGTATCCCCAGTCCTTTTTCACTTTCTAAATTTTGAGGCAGGATCTTGCTACGTCATTAAGTTGCCCAGGCTGGGCAATTGCAGTCATGTATACACCATCATTTTTGGCTTGTTGTTTTTAAAGAACAGATATTTCAATGTATCAGTCCTTCTTATTGCCCATTGAAAAGGTAATATACTTTGCTCCTTCAACAGAGTGATGTAGTAGAATTTATTCATATATTTTCTAATATTGATTGCATGCTTATTGGATAACCAAATTTAAAGAACAAAATCTGCTAATATATCACTTTGTAACTTTGGAGAGGCAGTAAGAAGTGAGAGGAATAAGTAGTATACCTTATTTCAGAGATGGCTGTGCTAGTGAGAAGGAAAAGACATTTTCATCTTGTTATTCTGGGCTACTTTAAATAATAGAATTATATGATCTTGGCGTGTTTCTTAGAAATTTTCTATAAAACCATTTATGCTTTTGTGGGGATTGATTTTTGCTACCTCTGACAATTCTTCTATGGTTCTTGGGCAGTTCACATTATGTGTGTCTCCTTATCTTTATTTTGAAATTTTATGTTTTATAGAGAACTGCTCAGTTTTTCTAGATTTTCAAACTTGTGAGTACCACATGCAGTGAAAAACAAATTAGCTTACTTTGTTTTAACAAAGACATCTGAATTCTACTGAGACTATTAACTACACTGTTTTTGTTTTTGATATTGCTAACCATTCATATTATCATGCTATTTTAGTAAGCACAACAAACTATTAAGTCTCACATTTCAGTTAGAGACTAATTGAAGATCCATATGAATGATGAGCTTACCATTCCCTTTGATTTATTATCTGGCTGGAAGGAAATCTGGAACATTCTAAAGTGTTGCACCCTATTCTGCTTCAACTATTTGCAATTTGTTGGTGATTCTTCAGTGAACTTTGCAAATATATATATGCGCTTATTCATCCAAAAACATTTGGTTGATATTCTTAGCTATTCTTTAGCTAGTGGTGAGTTTGAAAGTTGCATCTTTGAATCAGTTGTATTTATGTATCAGGGAATGGTTTCTGGCAGACATTATTCCTTGACCATCTAATTTTCTAGGCATTGCTTTAGGTGCTTTACATGCACAATCACTGACACTGTATGGATGATCAAATACAGACTGAAGAGAGTATTATGTTTGTTCAACATTCCAAAACAAGCTTGTGTCTGAGTTGAGATTGGAACCAAATTCTGTGGCAGTGGAGAGAATTCCTAAGATAGTACCACATATCAAAATTGAATTGGGATGGAATTTTTCTAGTTTCCAGATAAATCAGTTTATTCTTAGAATATGCTTCCCTGGGCCTATTTCAAGCCTAACAGATATTTGGCTAGGAAATATGTCTAATATGTGAAATACCAGTCAGGTGTTTTTTCTTAGAGGTGAAAGAAATTATGTCTTATGACTATTACTGAAGATACTTCAGTGTAATGCTTTAGAATTATTGATAATCAAATTGAGGTGCAGAAGAATACAATGTGAGGAACACCAAGGTTAATCTATATAGAAATAAGAAATCATCATTTACTTTATTGGCTGAGTTTGTCCAGTGCTCATTAAAAAAAAAAGAGCACAGATCAAGGGGTTTTTATATCAATATATCTTGGGGGAAATTTTATTGTAGGGATTAGCATAGTAATTAGTTGAGTCCCAAAACATCAAAAATGTTAATTTTGGTGGATTAACATAACTGTTTTTAATAAAGATTACTAAACATTTGTGTCCTTTCACAATAATGGGCTAATTTGTGAAGGAAAGAATATGGTTTGAAACCTCGAAGTTAGAAATAAGTGCACATAATCCATGTGAATTTTAAATGTCAGTGTCTGTAATTAATAATATCCATTTGCTAAAGGAAGAAAAGGCAGTTAACATGAAAATAGAATAATTAGGCTTCTGTAGTTTCTTAAAGGACATAAAGATTCCTATTTGCAAATACTATTGAATTTTAAATCATTCTCAGTTGGCAAATTGAGTGAGTGTTGTGACTTTTAAAAAGCTCACTAATAGTAGAAGGAAATAAATCCATTAAGCCTTTGAGCAGCTTTCTATGAGAGTTCCAGGTACTCTGGTTTATCCTTCGCAGCGTCGTTCCTGGGCAGGCTGAGGTACTGAACCACTGCAAGAACCAGGTAGCTGGAAACACAGAATGACACAGTAGAAGAAGGGACGAGGAGAGTGTGGCTTCAGCCAACACCAATGACTGGTGACAATTTCATATTGTCATTAGAAGAGGGAAGGTTATTCAGACGCCTGTTTCAGAACCCAGGACAGTTCCACTGAAAAGGTGCAGGCGGGCTGGCTGGCTGGAACAGGTCTGGCTGCCTGATGGCTCTATTCCTCCTTTCCTGCACTCCATTTGTATTTCAACCCTTGAGGCTGCATCATTAGTATTTCTTTTCATACTGTGTATTGCTGCAACAGTGTACCTACTGTGGATGCTCTCACTTCTGCTTTTGGTTTTATGGTTAAGGGCTACCTTTGATGATGACTTTGAACAATAATCATCCATGAATACTAGTATCCCAGCAGTAGATAGGGACATAGACACATCTTATGATGTGCCCATAGTTCTTATATTTTTTGCGAAAAGACTTTCTTTTCATCGAAGAATATTTAAGGTTTATATGATTAATGATCCAAATTTATACTTTAGGGTTCTGTGAGAGATTACTCATTTTTTTTTCTATAAAAATCTCCAACAAAATGGTGGGGTAGTGAGTGCCAGCAACTCAGCTTGTCCAGGACAAAGTGTCCGGAATCTGGAAAACAATAGCTTGGAGAGGGAATAATGTGAGAAGAGGGTACACAGGAACCATGATGGCACTGACAGAGAAGAAAATAGAATTAAGTGATACAGAAGAGGTGGCCCACACCGCAGGAGAGAAACCTTGGTGCTCTTGAAAGTGGCTGGCTAGCTGCCAGCTGTGAGGCAAAGTGAAATAGCAACTTCTCTGCTCTTGGAGAGCTGCACCAGGACCAAGAGGAGTCTTATGCAGTTGGAAACAGCAGCAAGAACTCGAGACACTGCTTCTCATGTGGCCCTCCAGAGTCAACAGTTGGTGAGTGACACCTGAGGACACAGTTGTGTGGAGCATGAGTTGGCAGGGACACCATTGTAGGGAAGGGCTGGATGTTTGACTCTGGGTCCCAGAACAGCCCCTTGGCTGTTTGACACTATGAAGTTCCCAGAGTGGATGGGGAAGGGCAGTCACAGGAGACTGTTGGCAGTTGGAGAGCAGACTAGGGGGCAGCCCCCCCTGAGAGGGACTGGTGATCACAGACCGTTTCTGTGGTCAAATGCCAGTTTAAGCCTGAGTTACACAGGACTGGAAGCTCACATTGGCACCATGTTCCCACTGCTAAAGGGAGACCCAAAACAGGGTCTTAGGGTATGTTATTTCTCAGCCAGCCCGGATAGATACTGCCGTAATGGATTAGCCTGTTACTGCTGTAGTTGAATTGATTCCCTCTGAATGATCTTGACTCAGTGGACAATTTAGTGCCAGTGAACTTGTCTTCTGAATCCACTGTCACACCCAGGGAGAAGAACAGCAAGATTCCTAATCAAGAATCCAGACTGGCTCAAACTCTGCAAGGATGTCTGCAACCTGGCAGAAAGAGGTCCAGAGTAGGAGTTGAGTTCAGTTTTGCAGTGGACGGGTCAGAGGAGTAATGGGAGTGTGAGCACTCAGACTGGCAGAGTAGCTACTTGGGAATCACATATGCAGACTCTCATTGGAATATCTAATCTGCATTCCCATCAGACATCATATTGGTTTAAGTTTTTGTATGTTCGAGTGGTTTAGTAACATGGTGTTGTTTTGCTGTTTTATGGTTTCCTGTATTTATTTGGTTGTTACTCTCATATATTTGAGTTTTCATTGGCTCTGATTTCATAGTTATCTAAGTTCTCTCCCTCATCACAGCTCTTTATCTAGTTTCTTCATCTCAACCTCCTGAGACAATATTATTAACATATTTCTTAATTCTTTTTCCAAACAGGTAAACTCCTCCTCCCAAGTTTTTTAAATCCACCATATTTAGCTCCATCATAGTCATTCTTATCTCTTCATTAGTATAATTCCTTGATCTCCCCATCCTAAGCCTTTGGTTCTTCCATATCTTATCTAGCTTATTGTCTTCCCTTTAAGCAAGTTCTTATAACCACATAGCTTTCCTCAATCACAATGTGAACCCCTTTTCTGCCATATCTCACCCTTGCCCCTACAAAATATCCTCTGAAAACTCAATGCTAAACCTTCAACTCAACTAAAAATACTCTAATAAAATCAGACCCCACATCAATCTTTTCTTCTCATCTACCACTATTCTCTCCTTCAAACCTCCTCCTTCGTGCCTAACGCTACTCATCCAACCACCTTACATTCTCCCCCACTCCACCTCACCTACCTCACTGCAGATTAATAGTATGCATAGAGAATAGATAAAGGGGGAGAAGAGTAGTTAGAAAGACTATCATATAGAAGTGTTGTGAGATTAAATCCGTGGATGCTGTTATAAATAGAAGCAATTCTTTCAACAAAACATAGGGACAGAGTCAAAATCACTTAAAGTAAATAATTGAAGGAGTAAATACTATCACTGGACATACAGAGCTGAAAATTATTCACGGAGAGGCAACATCCTACTGAAAATCTCCATATAAGTCACAAACTCTCCTCACTTCTCTAGTCCACAACCTTCAGTAACCCACCTCCAAAAACAGGGAGAAGAAAAGAGTATACACACACACACACACACACACACACACACAAATAAGATACAAGGAATCCTCAAAAAGATGTCAGACAGAAATACCTGAAATAAAAAAGTATAGAATTCATACATTGCATAAATGAGCATTGTGAAGATAGAGTGTCTGATATTGAGGACTACATAGTGAATTATGATAAAGGGCTTAAAGAAGCCAGAAAGAAAATAAGAGAACAAGAGAAGACTATCCAGCAGCTACTAGATGACAAAAAGAAGACCAATCTAAGACTAATAGGAGTTAGAGAAAATCTAGAAGATACCACAGATGGATTTACTAACATGCTTACAGAAATTATGGAAGAACATTTCCCAAATAAATGAAAAGAGTTTAATATAGAAGTAAGCGACACTTGTAGAACACCAAACAATTATGAAGAAAAGAGTTCACCAAGGCATATCCTCATTAAATTCCCAGATATCCAGCAAATAAACAGAATTTTAAAGGCAGCCAAAAAAATCACATATAAATGTGAACCAATTCTAATCATAGCAGACTTCACAGCACAAACCCTGAAGGCCATAAGAGCTTGTAATGAAGTATTTCAAGAGCAAATAACATCCAGTCCAGATTAACTTACCTAGCAAAGCTATCCTTCAAAATAAATGGAAAAATACAGTATTTCCTTGAAAAAGTTCAGCTCAGAAGATGTGTGAGTGCTAAACCAGCTCTAGAGAAAATACTCAAGAATATTCTCAACAGAAACAAAGGATTGGACACAGCTAAAAACACAGAAGAAACTAGTGAGGTCAATGGATAAACAGCAACAAAAACCATCAGGAAAAGAGAAACAACACACTAACAGATTAAAGAAGGCAATGATAGCGAGTAATACATCTCAGTAATATCTCTCAATATTAATGGCTGAACTCTCCAACCTATTGGATTCAAGAAACTCTTCTAATCCAAAAATATATTCATAGACTAAAAATTAAAGAATGGAAAACATTTCATGCACCAGGACCCTGAAAAGAAGAAGGAGTAGCAATTCTAACATCAGATATGGTAAATTGCAAGTTAAAACTGATCAGAAGAGACAAAGAAAGTCACTACACACTAGTTAAAGGAACAATCCAAACAGAAAAGATACCATTGATAAATATATATGGACAAATACTGGACCAACTGTCTTCACAAGACAAAAACTGCTGATATTAAAAGATCAAATAAATATTAACACAATCATAGTGGGAGATTTTAACTTCCCATTTTCACAAAGAGACAGATCAACTAAACAAAGAACCAGTAAAGAAATTTCAGAACCACACCCTTGAAAATATGTACTTAATGTGTATATACAGAGTATTCTACCCCTGTACAACAGAGTATACATTCTTTTCAGCAGCACAAGGTACTTTTTCCAAAATAGATCACATACTAGTCTACAAATTCTGCTTAGTAAATATAATAGAATTTAAATCACTCCATGCATACTATCAGACCACTGTGCATTGAAAATGGATATCTACAACAGAAGAAATTTCAGAAAGAGCAAAAGCTCCTGGAAAATTAGCAACATACTCCTAAACAACTAAGGATCACAGAAGAAATTAGAGAAGAAATTTTAAAATTTCTGGAAGCTAAAGACTGAATGTACAACTAACTCAACGAAACCTCTGGAACACTATGAAAGCAGTCCTAAGAGGAAAATTCATTGCAATCAATGGTCACATTAGGAAAACAGAGCAAGCTTAAATAAATAACCTTATGAGAATTCTTAACATACTTGAAAACAACAAACCAGCCTCAAACTGAAATTAAAAAGGGAAGTTATAAAGATGAGAGTGGAAATCAATGAAATTAAGACTAAAAAAAACCTCAAAAAATCAACAAATTGAAGAGCTGGTTCTTCCAAAAAATAAAATAGATAAGCCCTTAGGAAGACTCATCCAAAGAAATGGAGCAAAGACTCACATCAATGCAATTTGAAATGAAAAAACTCAAATCACAACAGACACTGTCAAAATCCAGAAGACAGAAAAATTATATTCCAACAAATTACCAAATCTTGAAGAAATGGACTGATTCCTAGACATATACAAACTACCAAAAATAACTCAAGAAGACATAAATATGCTTAGCAAGCAATGAAACTGACTCAGTTATAAAGAATCTACTAACAGCAACAACAACAAAAAGCCCAGGACCTGATGGATTCACTACTGAATTCTACAAAACCTTTAAGAACGTTATCTCACCAATACGTCTCAAGCTCTTCAAAGAAATTGAAAGGGATGGGGTGCTCCTGAATTCTTTATGGAAGCCAGTATCACTCTGATCCCCAAACCAGATGAAGACCCAACTGAAAAACAATACTATAGGCCAATCTTTTTAATGAACATAGATGCAAAAATCCTCAACAAGATATTCGCAAATAGAATGAAGCACATTATCAAAATGATGATACAGGGCCGGGGATTTAACTCAGTGGTTCTGCCACCTGCCTTGCAAGTGCAAGGTCCCAAGTTCGATCCCTGTACCAAAAAAAAAAAAAAAAAAAGATGATACATCATGATCAAGTAGGTTTCATCCCAGAGATGCAGGGATGGTTCAGCATACATAAGTCAATAAATGTAATACATCATTTAAACAGGAGCAAGGTCAAAAACCACATGATCATATCAATAGAGGCAGAAAAGGCTTTTGACAAAATCTGACACCCCTTCATGATAAAAACCCTGAAAAAACAGGTATAGAAAGACCAGACCTGAATATGATAAAGGCTATTTATGACAAACAAATACCAAGCATCATAATAAATGGGGAGAAACCTAAAAACATTCCCACTAAAATCAGAAACAAGACAAGGATGTCCACTATCACCTCTTCTGTTCAACATAGTGCTTGAAACATTGACCAGAACAATTAGGCAAGAGAAAGAAATAAAAGGGATACATATAGGAAAGGAAGAACTCAAATTGTCATTGTTTATCAGATGACATGATAATCTACATAGAAGACCCAAAGAACACCAAAAAACTATTTGACTTAATAATCAACTTCAGCAAAGTAGCAGGATACAAGCGCAACACAAAAAATCCATTAGCATTTGTATATAACATCAATGAACAGGATGAGAAAGAAATTATGAGAACAAAACCATTCACAGTAGCTTCAAGAAAAATGAAATATATAGGAATTGACCTAATCAAGGACATAAAAGACCTCTATGAAGAAAACTACAGTATTCTGAAGAAGGAGATTGAAGAAGACATCAGAAAATGGAAAGATCTACCCTGCTCCTGGATAGGCAGAACCAATATTGTCAAAATGGCCATACTTCCAAAACTGTTATACAGATTTAGTGCAGTCCCAATCGAAATACCTATAGCATACTTTACAGATCTAGAGAAAACAATCCTAAAATTCATATGGAACCAGAAGAGACCCAGAATACCAAAAGTAATTTTGGGCAATAAGAGTAAAGCAGGTGGCATAACAATACCTGACTTAAAACTATACTACAAAGCAATAGAGATAAAAATGGCATGGTACTGGAACAAAAACAGGCATGTGGATCAATGAAACAGAATTGAGGATACAGAATCCTCCTCATACATATTCAGTTATTTGGTCTTTGGCAAAGGAGCCAAAAGCATAAGTTGGAGGAAAGACAGCTTAGTCAGCAAGTGGTGTTGGGAAAACTGGTTATCTGTTTGTAGAAAAATCAAACTGGACCCTTATCTCTTACTATATACTCAATTAAAATCAAAATGGGTCAAATATCTAACATTAAAACAGAAACAGTAAACCTGGAAGATAAAACAGGTAGAAAAATTGAAGACATAGGTGTAGGAAAGGATTTTCTAAACAGAACCTCAGTCTTACAAGAAGTAACAGCAGAAATCAACAAATGGGGTTATATCAGACTAAAAAGCTTCTGTACAACAAAAGAATAAATTAGTAGAGTGAATAGACAACCACAGCTGGGAAATATTTTTTTCCAGCTGCTCCTCAGACAGAGGACTAATATCTAAAATATACAATGAACACAAAAAAATTAAACCACCTAAAATTAAAAACCCAGTCAAGAAATGGGAAAGAGAAATGAACAGACACTTCACTGAGGAAGAAATACAACTGGCCAACAAATATATGAAAAAGTGTTCAACATCTCTGGCCATGAAAAAATGCAAATTAAAACAATGCTGAGATTCCATCTTACACCAGAAAGAATGGCAGTCGTTAGGAAATCAAGCAATAACAAATACTGATGTGGCTATGGTGAAAAAGGAACCCTCCTGCATTGTTGGTGGGAATGCAAACTAGTACAAACATTATGGAAATCAGTATGGAGATTTCTTAAAGAATTTAAATTATAAATTCCATATGATCCAGCTATCCTCCTGGTAGGTATCTTCCCCAAACAACTTAACTCATTATACTACAGCAATACATGTGCAGCAATGTTTATAGCAGCACAATACAGAGTGGTTAAATTCTGGAAGCAGCATGTATACCCCAAAACAGACGATTGGATAAAGAAAATGTGGTATTTATTTATATTAGAATACTAGCCAGCTATAAAGAATGATTCATTTGAGACATTTGTAGGAAATGGATGCACCTGGAAAATATAATGTAGAGTGAATTAAACCAAAACAAAAGCTCAAATACTGTTATCTCTCATTTGAGTGAGGTAAAGTACAAACAAAGAAAATGATAAAGGATGGATAGAAAGGGACAAGGGAATGGATCTCTTACAATACAGAAGTGGTCCAAGGGAACAAGGATGAGAGGTGAGAAGGAGAGAAAGGGGAAGTGAGAGGAATAAAGATGCATCATGTACAGGAACCTAATAACCCCAATTAATGTAAACACTATATGCCATAACATGAACTAAGACAAATAATATCAACAAATATGAAAAAGGGGATAAGGAAACTGGAGGAGAAGGGAGGGGGAGGTGAGGGGATTAAAAAAGAAGAAATAAGCTGTAATATGTATATGTAACCACTCCTCAAGTTGATCGTACACTGCATGAATTGCAATCATGTACCAACAAAATAAAAAATTATATTAAAAATCTTATTTATACTATATTTCTAGCCTTTCCCATATTTAAGGATCAGAAACCATGTATTATTGTGCAAACATTTAAATCTAGCTCTATTACTCTACTGTGAACTATATCATATCATAGCCATTGGGGTACAGTATGAGCTATTTCATGTGTTTCAGAAATCACTTGGTTGGGGCCCAAGATTAACCCAATAGATAACAATATCCTGCAGTGAATTAAATTTTAGTAAGTTTCCAATTTTGTTTCTTTCTCCTGCTATATTTATTAACTTAAATAAATTAAATTTTCTTCCAAAGAAAAACACCCACCCCAGATCCTTCTTTTAGATTGTCTGCTCAAGTCATTTTCTGTTCTTGAAATTTACACTATGTAGTTTCAGGATCTTTATCCATCTGTAGGAGCAAAATGATGAGGTACTGATACCAGATTTGAAGATGTGTTACCTAGGAAACAAATGAAATTCTAAGACTGTGTTTTTTTCTGTTATCTTCCAAGTTTGGAGATGAACCCTTGAAATTTAGCTTCCCAGGAATATATCTTTTTGTGAGCATGGTGTGCACAGAAACAATCAAAAAGATCAATCAAGCAAATCTATTTGATTGGCTATTTAGCATTTCTTTTCTGCTTTTTATCCTTTGTACAACTTGAGTTCTACTTGCCCTTCAACAAATGTAACTACTTTGGCCATGTTCATGGGAAGGCAGAATTTAATTATGGGACATGTAGCTTTTGGAATGTTTGGAATATTTGAAAAGCAATAAAATATATTCTAGACTATCTAGGTTTCTGAAATAATGTTATAATTATATTAATGTTATAAGCTTTTTAAGTTCTGGCTAATTTTTTTACAGAAACAATATATAGTAGGCATTGTTTTGGGGGGATTATACTGTAAAACTCAAACTTTAGTTGCTATACTTCATATTTCAGATACCTAAAAACAGAACAAAACAAAATAAAACACAAGCATAGCAGTAGCCCCCATACTTTAAAGAAGCACTGAACTTTCCATGGCAGGTTGATTGTACAGTGAACTCCTTTCAGAGGAGAAGATCAGACGATGGCTACAACACTCTTGATCTTTCCTCCTCCACTAGTTTGAGAAGAGTATCCTGGTTCCAGGAATGTCTGTGACCAGTCAGAGCTGCCAGTGCTCACCCCTTATGACCTCAGTCACTTAAAACCAAACACCAAGTTGAGATTTTTTTGATGTAAATAATTTATATATTCTCATATTCTGCATGCCCAAATTACTAATCTGATGACTCAGGATGGTCCATATTTTCCTCTCATGCTCACAGTAGATGATTATTGTAGGCAGAGTAATGGCCCCTAAAGAAGTCCTTCTCCTAAAAGGTCTAAAGGAGTAGGGGAAGTGGGAGGGGTAGGTGAAAGGAAAGAAGAGAAAAGAAACAATATGAGAAAAGGAAAAAATGGAAACAAAGTCTTTGTAAATGGGGAGGTGTGGAGGGGGTGAAGGGAGGGCAGGGGAAGGGAGAAAAATAAGTACCAAGATACATCATGTAAAGGTACAAGTTCCCAATGCTGAGTGTAACTGTATTGTATACCTAAAATGTACCAATAAACTTAATTGAAAAAAATATGTCCTTCTCCTACACTATAATTCCAGCACTCTTGGAGGCTGAGCCAGGATTCCAAGTTCATGCCTAATCTGGGACTGAGAGCATGTCTCAAAATAAGAAATAAGAAAGGAGTTGGGGATGTAGCTTAGTGTAAAGACTGAGTTCAATACCCAGTATATATAATCTGTCCTAATCGTAGAATCTGTGAAAATGCCAAAGAGACTCTGCAGATGATTAAATTAAAGATTTTAAACAGAAAATGATCAGGGATTATCTGGGTGGGCCCAGTATCATTACAAGAATCCTTTTCAGAGGAAAAGAAGGTCAGTGACAGAGATGAGGATATAGCAGAACTGGGGGAAAGGAGAGATTGGAAGATGCTACATTGTTGCCTTTGAAGATAGAGGAAGGGACCATGAACTGAGAAATACAGACTGCTTCTAGAAGCTGGCAAAGTCAATGGAATAAATTCTGTTTTAGAGCCTCCAGGAGGAACAAAGTGCATATTTTAGACTATGGGCCTTCAGAATTGTAAAAAAAAAAAAAAAAAAAAAGTCAGTATTGCTTTAAGCCACCAATTTTGTGGTAGTGAAAGGAAACCAATATAGTGACAATTTCACATCTTTTCAAAAATGGAAACTCGTGTTTCTCTGCTTAAAATAATCACAATAGCAGATTTTTTGTTGTTGTTGCTTTCCTGTGCTGGGGATCAAAACCAGGACTTCACAAATGCTAGACAAGTGCTCTGCCATGGAAAGCATCTCTACAAACAGATTTCTTTTTATTTTCCTCTCTAGAAAAGTGTAAAGGGAAGAAAGAAGCCATTTATTAGAGAAAACAAGAAACCTACTGGCAACTTACAACTTGCCAGTGTTGGAACCTTTTGATCCACACCCCACTGATTTCTTATTGTCAAAGCTTAATAAATGCATTATGCCATAATACGTTTAAATTGGGAAACTAGGCTATTAATTTTTCTAATTTCCCCCATTAACTGTAAGCTCCTGGAGTTTAATTTCTTTTGGTTCTGTTCTTGGATTTTAATATTTTATTCTTGTTGTACTAGGAATCAAACAGAGCCTTGTGCTCACTAGGCAAACTTTCTACCACTGAGCTACATTCCCAGTCCCCAGCAAAATTCTTAACGCACAGTAGGTACATAATCAATAATTGCTGAACTCATTAGTTAGTTGATTAAAAGTTAGAAAGCTGATGAGACACCACTTCATAAATATTTACTAGATGTCACTTGAAGTGTTTTGAAGTGCTTAATGAATATTTTTTGGGTATATACTTGTATAGAATTCAATTCTAGTCACTGAATATCAAAGAAGATAAAGTCCCTGCTTCTGAGGTATTTATATCTGTAGAAGATATGCAGGCAATAAAGAAGACAAATAAAAACAATAGTACACTCTTCCCAGCTATGATTTGTACTTTGAAGAAAAATAAAGGCTACTCTGGATGAGGAGTGTTGGGTTGGTGCTTATTATGATTTAGATCAACAGTGTCCTCAAAGGCTTCATGTGCTCATAGGTAGGGCTTTTTGGAAGGTGATTGAATCATGGAAAACTGAACTGTAAGGGTATATCTCCATCCCCAGTGCCTCCTTTCCCTCTCTACTTCCTGTGTACCATGATATGAGCATCTTTATTTCACACAGGCTCTTCTACTATGTTGTTTTGTCTCAGAGCAAACCAATCATAGGCTGTAACCATGAGCCAAAATAAACCTCTCCTTTAAGTTGTGGATGTTGGCTATTTATCCTAGCAAACAAAGAAAGTGACTAAGACAAATTTTAATATGAGAGAAGTGGGGTCAGAGAAGTGCTGTGAATATACTTGACTATATGATTAAGAAGCCTTTAGAACTGGTTTGTGGGAGGAGTTTGGAAAGTTGGAGATTCCAGCTAGAGAAGCCCTAGAATGAGGTAAGCTAAGCTTGATGGGAGATTCTGGTCATAGTTCACAAGACCAGAATGCTGATAAAAATGGAGAGAGTAAAGATCAGCCTTGGGAGGTTTCAGTGGAGAACAAAGACTCTATTGACAGTTGGTCTTTAGACTATGTGTGTTATACTCTAGAAGAAAATTTGTCTATATTTTGCTCATGTCTTAAGACTATATAGGCGACTGAGATTAAGGAAGACTGAGATTAATTTGTGAAGGAAATTTCAAGGCATCCCAATGTTGAAGTTGTGGCATGGACACTGCTGGCAGCATTTGTCCACATATACTGTGAGAAGCAGGACCAAAAAGCAGGCCTGAATAATTTGAAAAATGTTACTGGTGGGCAGAAAGGAAGCATATGAATAGGTGGGGCGTATAAATTTGGAGTATGTATAGTTGGGGGTCTGTAGAGTTTATGCTGAAGAGAGCTTGGTTTCTGAAAAAACAAGCATTTTTTATTTATATTTTTTAAAATTTTATTTTACTGGTACAATTTAGGTATACAATATAATGATATTCATCATTGGAAATTTGGACCTTTACATAATATCCCTTGGTTCTTATTTTTCACTCTTCCCCTGGTCTCCCTTCAACCCTCCATCCCTTCCTATTTACAAAGACTTTGTTTCCATTTTTTCATTTTCTCATATTAATTCAATTCCTTTCTTTCCTTCCCCCTACCCTTCTCACTTCCCCTTCCCCTTTGCCCCTTTTCATCCTATTTCACATTATCTATTATACCATTTAGTCCTTGTTTACACTTTCAGTTTCTCACACCAGAGAAACTATTCGGTATTTACAACTATATGTCCTGTTTATTTCACTTAAGAGTATCATTTCAATGTACATCCATTTAGCTGTAAATGTCTCTAATTTCTCATTTTTGATGACTGAGTAGTACTCCATTAAAAAAAAAACACATTTTTTTTTTAATCCAGTCTCCAGCTGAGGGACATTTGGGCTGCTTCCAAGTTTTACCTATTACAAATTATGCTTTTATGAGCACGGGTACACATATATCACTGTGGTATGATTCTTTTAATTCTTTGGGGAAGATACCCAACAGGGCAATAACTAGGTCAAATGGGACTTCCAGTCCCAGTTCTTTGAGGTATCTCCATACTGATTTCCACAGTGCTTGCACCATTCTACACTCCTATGAGCAATGTAGCAGTGTTCCTCTTTCCACACAGTCCCGTCAGCATTTGTTATTGATTGATTTCTTGATAGGAGCCATTCTTTCTGGGGTGAGGTGGAATCACAGTGTTGTTTTCATTTGCATCTCTTGCATGAACAGTGATGTTGAACACTTTTTCATATGTTTGTTTGCTATTTCTACTTCTTTGTCTGAGAAATGTCTGTTCATTTCAGATGCCCATTTTCAGATTGGGTCTTTAAATTTGGGAGGTATGATTTTTTTCAGTTCTTTGTAGATTTGAGATAGGCGTTTGAGGAAGAGTAGGAAAAGATTTTTTCCCACATTGTGGTTTGTCTCTTCACACTGCTGCTGGTTTCTCTTGCTGTGCAGAAGCTTTTTAGTAAGAAGAGATCCCACATGTTGATTGTGCTAGTTCACGGGCAACTGAGGTTTGGTTCATAAAATCTTTTCCTGCACCAATGTCTTCAAGAGTTCTACCTAACCTCTGTTCCAGGCAATTCAGCATTTCTATTTTAATATTTAGATCCTTAAACCATTTCTATTTTAGTTTAGTGCATGGTGAGAGATATAGGTCTAGTTTTAATCTTTGGCAAGCTGAAACCCAATTTTTCCAGCACCATTTATTAAAGAGGCCATCTTTCCTCCAGTGAGGGTGTTTGGCTTCTTTATCAAAGATGAGGTGGCTGAGTGTATTTGCAGTTGTTTTGGCATGTTCTAATGTGTTCCACTGGTCCTCAGGTCTGTTTCTTTGCCAGTACCATGCTGTTTTTATCACAGTAGCTTTGTAGTAGAGTTGCAGGTTGGGGATTGTGATACCCCCTGCCATGTCTCTGTTACCTAGAATTGCTTTTGCTATTCTGGGTCTCTTCTTGTTCCAAATGAATTTTTGGATTGTTTTCTCAAGGTTTGTGAAGTATGCTTCTGGGATCTCAATTGGAATTTTATTGAATCTATGTAGCAGTTTTGGAAGTATGGCCATTTTCACTATATTGATCCTTCCTACCCAGGAGCAGGGGATGTCTGTCCATTTTCTGATATCATCTTCAATCTCTCTTTTAAGAGTGCTGTAGTTTTCAGAGAAGAGGTCTTTGATTTCTTTCATTAGATTGATTCCTAGGTATTTCAATTTTCTGGATGCTATTGTGAATGGAATTGTTTGCCCTATTTCTGTCTCAGTGAGTCTATTGTTCATGTAGAGGAAAGCTATTGATTTTTTTGTGTTGACCTTGTAATCAGCTACTTGACTGAATTTGGTTATTAAGTCTAGAAGACTTTTGGTGGAGTTCTTGGGGTCTTCTATATAGAGTATCATGTCATCTTCAAATAATGACAATTTGACTTCTTCATTTCCTATCTTTATTCCTTTTATTTCTTTCTCTTGTCTAATTGCTGTGGCTAATGTTTCCAAAACTGTATTGAACAAGAGTGATGATGGTGGACCTCCTTGTCTTGTTCCTGATTTTAGTGTGAAGGATTTCAGTTTTTGACCATTTAGTATGATATAGGCTATTGGTTTTTCATAGATGGCTTTTATCAGATTGAGGTAGAGACCATCTATTCCAATTTTTTGTAGGGTTTTTATTATAAATGCATGTTGGATTTTGTCAAATGCTTTATCTGCATCTATGGAGATAATCATATGGTTTTTGTCCTTGGCTCTATTGATATAGTGTATTACATTGATTGATTTGTGTATGTTAAACCATCCCTGCATGCCTCACATGAATCCCACTTGGTCAGGGTGTGTGATTTCTTGATGATCTTCTGCATTCTATTTACCAGTATCTTATTAAGGACTTTTGCATCTGTGTTCATTAGTGAGATTGGCCTGTAGTTCTCTTTTTCAGTTGGGTCTTTCTTTGCTTTGGGGATCAAGGTGCTGCTTGCTTCCAGGAATGAATTTGGGAGTATTGCTTCCCTTTCAATTTCATTGAAGAGTTTAAACAGTAGTGGCAGCAGTTCCTCTCTAAATGTCTTGTAGAATTCAGCAGTGAAGCCATCAGGGCCCGGGCTTTTCTTAGTTGGTAAGTTTTTAATTACATTTTCAATTTCATGGGTTGATATTGAGTTATTTAGATTTTTTAGGTCTTCTTTGTTCAACTTTGGTAATTCATACATATCTAGGAATCTGTCCATTTCTTCTGTGTTTTCCAACTTAATGGTGTATAGTTTCTGAATTTGTTTTTTTTTTTTTCGGTACCAGGCATCGAACTTGGGACCTTGCACTTGCGAGGCTGGCGGCAGTACCACTGAGCTAAATCTCCAGCCCTGGCGTATAGTTTCTGGAAGTAGGTATTGATGATCCTCTGGATTTCTGCTGAGTCTGTTGTAATTTCACTCTTTTCATTCCTAATTGTATGGATTTGGGCCTTTTCTTTTCTGTTTCTGATAAGGTTGGCTAAGGGTTTGTCAATTTTGTTGATTCTTTTCAAGAACCAACTCTCAGTTTCATTGATTTTTTGTATCATTCTCTTAGTCTCCATTGAAATGATTTCTGCTCTGATCCTTATAATTTCCTCCCTTGTATGAGCTTTGAGTTTGTCCTGCTGTTCGTTTTCTAGAAGATTGAGTTTCAGCATCAGGTTGTTTAATTTAGCTCACTCTGTTTTGCTAATATGTGCATTCAGTGCTATGAATTTCCCTCGTAAGACTGCTTTCATTGTGTCCCATAGACTCTGACAGGTTGTATTGTCATTGTCATTTAACTGAAGGAAATGTCTGATTTCTTCTTTAATTTCCTCTGTGACCCATTGGTTATTCAGAAGTGTGTTGTTCAATTTCTATGTGCTTATGAAATTTTTGCGGTTTCTTTTGCTGTTGATCTCCAATTTCATCACATTATGGTCTGATAATATATGGGATAACTTCAATTCCTTTGCACTTACTTAAACATGTTCTATGTGTGAGTATGTGGTCTATTTTGGAGAACAATCTGTGTGCAGCCGAAAACAATGTGTATTCTGATTTTGTGGAGTGGAAGACTCTGTAAACATCTGTTAAGTTCATTTGTTCAAGAGTTCGATTGAGTTCTAGTATTTCATTACTTATTTTTAGTGTAGTTGATCTATCTATTTGTGACATTGGGGTATTGAGGTCCCCTACTATAATTGTATTATTGCATATATGACTTTTCATGTCCATTAGTATTTGTTTTATATAGTTGGGTGCACTAGTGTTTGGTGCATAGATATTTATGATTGTCATCTCTTCCCCTTGGATTGTTCCCTTTACAAGGTTGTAGTGTCCTTCTTTTTCTTTCTTTATCAGTGTTGGTTTGAAATCTACTTGATTTGCAAAGAGGATAGCTACTCCTGCTTTTTTTCAGATTCTCATCACATGGAGTATTTTTTTCCACCCTTTAACTTTCAATCTATGAGTTTCTTTTTAAATCAAGTATGTTTCTTGTATGCAGCATATTGTTGCATTTTGCTTCTTGACCCATTCTGCCAGTCTATTTCTTTTGATTGGTGAATTGAGTCCACTAACATTGATGGTTATAACTGATATGTATTGACTTATCATTGTCATGACTTTTTCTTTTTGTTGGATTCGTCCCCTTTAAATTTAATTTCTTGTCGTGCCCAATGGGTTCATTCTGCTGTGCTTCCTGGTGTTGTGATCCTTATTGTCTGTTCCTAGGATATTATCTAAAATTTTTTGGTGTGCTGGTTTGGTATTCATGAAGTTCCTAAGGTGCTCTTTGTCATGAAAGTATCTTATTTCTCCATCCATTTTGAAAGATAGTTTTGCAGGGTACATCAATCTGGATTGGAGGCTGTTTTCCTTTAGGGCTTGAAATACATCACTCCAAGCTCTTCTTGCCTTGAGGGTTTGTGTTTTGACGTCTTCTGTGATTCTGATAGGCTTTCCTTTGTATGTGATTTGTTTCATTTCTCTCACTGATTGTAGAATTTTCTTCTTCTGTTGGTTTTCTGGAATCTTAACTATTATATCCCTATGTGTAGTTTTTTTTGATCAAGGCTATTTGGGGTCCTATATGCCTCACTTATCTGTATGTCAAGTTCTTTTCCCCTGTGTGGGTAGTTTTCTGCCATTACTTCTGTGAAGATTTTTTTATGCCATCTGCACTCTCTCCTGTTTCTTCGTTGACTCCAATCAGTCTTATGTTATTCTTCTTTGTATTGTCTAGCAGCTGCTGGATTGATTTCTCATGGTCCCTTACAATTTTAAAGCAATTTCTCTTTTCCTCCTCACTAATTGCAATCTTATCTTCTATATCTGAAATTCTGTCTTCACATTGGCTCATTCTGCTGTTTAGACTTTCAATGGAGCTTTTAATCTCATGGAGATCTGTTTCCATCTGTTTTATGGATTCCACTGGTTTCCTATGTTGGGATTTCCTCTTGTTCCTCAGCTCCTCTATTTTTTTATCTGTGTCCTTTCTCGATTTAATCATGTTTTGCACTATGGGAACAATCTCTGCTGTTACCTGAGAAATTATTTCTGATTTCATTTTTTCCAGATCCTCTTTTATTGCCAGTTCAGGGAGTCCAGGTAGTTGAGTATCAAAGTGTTCCATCTCGTTTCTCTTTGGGGTTGCTATAGGTGATCTGGAAGTCTGGTTTTGAGACTTCTCTAGGTGTGTTCTCATTTCAATGAAGGGGGGTGCTGTTGGCACCCACACAGCTCACCTCCTCTGCTCTGGGAGCAGTGGAATAGTGGCCCAGAAGCCCTTTCCTCTGGGCTGGGAGTGATGGAATGATGGCCCCGGTAACCCCTACCTCTGGGCTGGGAGTGGTGGAGTGGTGGAAAAAAGCATTTTTTTACAAAGCCAATTATTTTGCAGCAGGGAAATATAAAAGATGCCTTAAGGGCATCACCCAGACCTCCCCTTTTGTAGGACAAATGGTCCAAAAGGGAAAGACATTCTTTGGAAAAGAGAGCCTCAGGGCATTGGGTTAATGAATTGGATCCCTGGGATTTCTTTCACAGTACTCAGCCATCTAGGTGTTTGGAGGCCTCTGTAGGCATGATCCACGGTGGCCTGGCTACTGCACCAACAGACAGCAGACCTTGCCATCATCATTGTGGTCTTGATATTACAGGTATGCAGAATGCATGAGTTGTGGGATCAGGAAGGCTTCCAGCCAGATTTCCAAAGAAAGCCTTGGAAGTCAGACAGTGTGCCCCTGTGAGGGAAGTGTGAAAAGCTTTGAAAATGAAGCCAAAAGTAGAGTGGAGACCCTAGAATGTTGGAGAAGCCAGGAATGTGGAACATCTGCTGAGAAAATCTATGGGCAATGAACAAAGTCACCCCAAGAGAGAAGCCCTGAGGACCACAACCTGCTGTGCCATGTGAATGAGGCTTCCCAAATTCTTTGACGTTCATATTTTTGCCCCAAGTGCTGGACATGGAGCTACCAGATTTATTATTTGTTCTGCTAGGTTTCAGTCTTGGTTTGGGGCCACTGCTTTTAATCTCATTCCTTCCTTGTAGCATTAGAATGTTTACTCTGTACCATGGTATGTCTGGAGTATTTAACTTTCTTTTTTGTTTTTATATGGGCTCACATCTAAGAGTTTTCCTTGAGTCTCAGAGGAGACTTTGGACTTGGACTTTTCAGCAATGCTGAAATCATTAAAACTTTGACAAATTTTAGAAATGGACTAAATGCATTTTATATACAGTGATATACATGAGTCCTTCAGAGCCAGGAGCAGAAACTCTTTCAGAGTTTAGATCAAAAATGTCCTCCAAAGGCATCATGTGCTCATTTGTGCAACTTTTGGAAGGTGATTGAATCATGGGAACATGACCTGAAAGGGTACATCTCTCTCCCTGGCTCCTCCCTGCTCATTCTACTTCCTTCCCACCATGATGTGAGCAGCTTTCCTCCATTGAGGTTCTTTCACCATGTCATTCTGCTTTAGTGTCAACCAACCATGGACTGTAACTCTAAGCCAAAATAACCCTCTCCTCCTTTAAGTTGTGGGTATTTGGCATTTGTCCCAGCAACCAAGTGTAAGGAGGCAAGTGAAGCTGTTATAGGATGATGACATTTGATTAGAACTTGAAGGAAATGAGGAGTAAACAATACCAGTCTCTCAGTTAAGATCAAGGGTCTTGAGGCAGAACGAAGCTTGACAGTCTTAGAGAAATATGAAGAAGTAGGCAGAAGGGGGCCTTTCAAATGAGGAGAAGGCCAGCAGTAGTGAGATCAGAGGTAAATTGGGCACATCATGGGGGGCGTGGTTAGGACTTGGACACTTATCCTTAATAGGATGGGAAGCTTTAGAAGGCAGCATGTGTCAGATCAAAAGTATCTCCCTGTCTGCAGATCACACTGCTTGTGGTGAGAGTTAGGGCAGAAGGAATAGGAATCCAGACAAATGTGATATGGCAGCTTAGATCTCAGTTGCTTTGAAGAGTTGGGAAAGTCACCATATTGCAGGGGTATTTCTAAAGAAATGGCAATAGGATTTCTCATAGATTGGATGTGGGCTGTGAGGAATGAGTCTAGAATTCTGCAGAGAAGTGCAAGATGAAGACATACAATTTGGGAAGGTGAGTGGGTAAAAAGTGTTTTGGCATGGAAACTTGATGAGCACATCTAAGGAGTGAGGTGTGCAGCCTAAAGAGTCAGATGGACACAGAGTGCATCGGTGTTTTGAATTAGAGGAAATGTGACTGAGAGGGATTCCCAGTGAGAGGGCAGAGAACCAAGAGTAGATGGTTCCTCAGTAGGGGAAAAGCTTGGCCCTTAAAGTGGCAAGTAGACAGTTCACATTTTAAAAACAGGGACATATATTTTTAACAAGGGATTTTTCTTCTGTTCTGGGGATTGAATCTAGTACCTTGTACATGCTAGGTAAGTGCTACATCCTGAATCCCTTAATAAAGGCTTTTTATGCCACCTCATAGTGTGAGAAAAATTTCAAGAAATGTGGTTTTGATGCTGAATTTTTTAAAATAGAAAATTTTAAGAAATTTCATGTTTTAGAGGGGACAATGGGATAAGACATTTTTAAAAACCTGGACTTTCACAGAAAACACACACATACTAAATTAATTGAAAGGTAGTTATTACATATATCTGCTCCACTTAAATCATTTATTAGAATATTGTGTGAGGTGTTTCTTCAAGTCTCCAGCCTACTGTAATTTTGTTAGATATAATCAGGCTCTTCTTGTTCAGTAGCTGTGAACCATGCTGCTAAAGTGAGCCATGTAAATAAAGGTTGGGTGAACGAGAACACGTGGCACTGATTAATTGCAGGGCCCTCCACTTTACTGGGAACAAATTGTTCCAGGGATAGTGAAAAAAGACAGTTCCCACATCAGTGCATCAGGATCATCTCATATAAAAAATGCCCCTTTGGGAATATATATATTTTCAATGTAATGAAGCAGCCTTTTCAAAGATGAGCTATGAGTGAACTAAATCATTTAAAGTGCAAGCTTTACAGCTTTGTGGACATTTGCATTGCAAAGCATTTTGTTTCAGCACAGCATTTCCACAGTTGTATTGGTTATTAAGATCTTTCAGGGGAGTGTGTCCTTTGGGCTTATTTTGGATTGTCAAATTTTTGTCTTAGAAAATTCTTAGACAGTTACCTCACAGCATTTATGAAAGACAGGTTAAATTATCTGCACACTTTGGGTGGCAATGAGATAGTTGAACTACTTGCCCAGAGCCCATGCATGGTGCTGAGTATTGATCAGGTTGAGTCAAGATTCTCCTTTGAGGGCAATAGACAAGCTTCTCTTTTCCTTCCCTTCCTCCCTCCCCACTCCCAGTTTTCTCTCCATCATTCCTACCTTTCATCACTACTCCCCTCACCTTTTCTCTCCTCCCTTCTCCTCCTTCTTTTCTACCTCCTACATCCTTCCTCCTCCATCATTCCTGTCTCCCCCCTCCCTTTCTCTTTCCTACTTCCTGTTTATTAATCACACGAACCATGCAGATGCCACACAGATCAGTGGACATGATCTCATTAAGCTGCACATTACACAAATCTAAGCACCTGGTAGAATAGGTACCTTTGCAGAATTTAACCTTTTCTAATTTTGCAGAATTCTTCTTAAAATTATTCAGTGATCCTGGGAGATAGATATTTAGTCTTACCATAGCTTATAATTTCATTAATTTGTCTTTGGAGAGAACAAGGAGACAAGGATCTTACCCAGGGTCACGCAGGCTGCAAGTGGAAATGCTGATAACAGAACCCAAATGGCATGACTCCAAGACTCTTGCCCTAATGCTGCAAAATCTGAGCTTCAGCTTCCCTCTTAGTCAGGGTAAAATAGCACAATTGTGAAGCTGGTATAGCCTGACAAGTTCTCCTGTGTCCTTTCTCCGTCAACTCTTCCTTACTAGGTTGTCCAAACTTTTCCAGTGCTCCACTTCCAGCCCTGTCAACAGAGGAAAGACCAGGAAGGGTCAGGCAGGTGTGTGACTTAGCAGTAAGGGATTTTACAAGGAAATGGGCTTCTTCAAATACACTGTGTCACTGGGAAACCTCAGGCTCTGAGATATGTTGGAGGATGTAAGGTTCCCACCTCAGCTGACATCAGTCTCATTAGCATTTACTCATAGCAACATCCTGTCGACTTATAGCCAAGGATGGCACATTTCTATTTCTTTTCCAGAGGCTACAGTTGGAATTGAAGCCATTTTTAATTCAACATGTCTGGGAAATGCACCCTCTTTATTAACAGAGGAGTGATTGGGAAATGCCTTATGTCTCATGCAATATACTGAATTCTTTTCCATTTTCATCTGTTCCAAAATTCATAAAGCATTTATCTTGAGTTACAGCAATTATTTTGTCACCCACACCCTATAGTGCTCACTGTAATTAGGTGGATAGTCAAATAACATGGCTTTATGGACTATGTAATTAATCATGCCCGGTTGCATGCATTTCCTACCATCGAACAATACGGGGCTGACACTAGCCCAACCTCCTGCTTGATTTCTTCCCCC
Organism: Heterocephalus glaber; assembly: GCF_053883595.1. Taxonomy (NCBI): domain Eukaryota; kingdom Metazoa; phylum Chordata; class Mammalia; order Rodentia; family Bathyergidae; genus Heterocephalus; species Heterocephalus glaber. The sequence continues at coordinate 18,639,374 of NW_028258369.1, read as the reverse complement.
GTGTTATGTAACTCAAAGGGCATTTACAGAAAAGGTTGTGGTCAGCTGAAAATATGGACAATAGAAATAATAGCTCGTTCTTTCATTTTGTAGCTCTGAAATATATTTTTATTATGAAAATATTTCATACATTTCAGATATAGAGTCAGTTGCAATAGACACAAATATAACCTATAGCATCTTAAATTTCTTTTTTATCTGCGGCAGGTAATTCTTTTTAAAGCAATAAATAGAAGATTACAGATGCAGATACAGATCTCTATCCTATTCCCCTTTCTTATGCTGCAGAAATAACTGGCATCCCAAATGTATGTTTTTCCTGTCCATATTTTTTAAGATATAGAGTCAGAAATTCAGTCTTTGTTTTTTCCATTTTTATTTTATATTAGTTCATGTTTGCATTACATCATGATGACATTCCTTGTGGAGAGTTGGTATATGTACTTAATACATCTTAATTGGTTTTTTTTGTTGTTGTTGTTTTTTTGGTACCGGGGAACGAACTAACCCTTGCGCTTGCGCAGCAGGAGGTGAAACCACTGAGCTAAATCCCCGGCCCTACATCTTAATTATTTTTATCATCCCCTTCCCCTCCCATCTCTTCCCCCTCCCTCCATCTCTTGATTGCCTTTCCATTTGAACAAAATCTGTCTCCCTGTTTCCTATTATCTATCTTTTATTTTGCTCTTTATTTATACTTTGGATTTCTCATGTAAGAGAAGCCATGTAATATTTAAGCTTGTGTGTCTAATTTGTTTCACTTAATATTATGGTCTCAAGGTGCATCCATTTTCCTGTAAGTGGCTCAAATTTATTCTTATGTCAGGGTAGTATTTCATTGTGTGTAAATACATTTTCTTTATGTATTCATTTGTTGATGGACATATAAGTTGTTTCCACTATTTAGCTATTATGAGTTGTGCTCCTGTAAACATACGTATGCATTTCTCACTGTAATATGACATCTTCAACTCTTTGGGGAAGATACCTAGAAGGCAAATAGCTGGGTCAAATGGAATTTCTAATCATAATTTTTTCAAGAATCTCCATACTGATTTCCATAGTGGTTGCACCCTGTCCACATTTTTATACTTTAATTATCTTTCTCTCTTTTATGTCCAGCCCTGTGCACTGTGTGTTTTATAATGTATATAAGTAGTTTCATATTGTATCCTTTTGCAACGTGGACTTTTTCCCCATCCATCATGGAGTGTTTAAGATTTATCCAAGTTGGTAAATTTAGGTCTTTTTTTTTAACTATTTGATTTCATTTTATAAACATACCAGTTTATGCATGTAGTGACTTCTTACTGGATATTCACACTGCTTCTAGTTTCCTTTACTATGAGCCACGTTTGAGACAATACTCCTTTACATCCTCCCTGCACACATGCATGAAAGTTTCTGTAGGGCCAGGATCTGAAAACTGCACAGTGGGTCAGATAGTATATTGAGCTTTGCAAGCCAGATGGCTTTGGGCACAACTACTAATCTCTCCCATGGCACTCTGCCATGGTAGCAGGAAAACAGCTATAGACAATATGTAAATGAGTGGGTATGGCCATGTGCCAATTAAACTGTATGCATATGGACATTTGAAGTTCACATCATTTTGACAAGTCACTGTGACTCTTTTTATTCTGCCCTCCACTGTGGCCACTTAAGGGTGTTTGAACAACATCCCTACCACATGGGCTATACAACAAGTGTTGTTGTACCTGATTCAACCCATAGGCCTTAATTTGCTGACCCTTGTTCCAGGGTATATGCCTAGAAGTGGCATTACTGTACCAAAAATATGTGTGCTGGGAATGTAGCTCAGAGGTAAGCACTTGCCTCCCATGTGCAGGGTCCTGGGTTCCAAACCAAGTAATAGAAAGAAAGAAAGAAAGGAAAGAAAGAAAGAAAGAAAGAACCAAAAAAAACAAAAACAAAACAAATCCTGCCCAAATGGTATGTGCAAGTCCATTTTACTGGAGAAGGCCACGTTATTCTCCAAAGTAAATGTACTTATTTTTATACTCCTACTCACAGTTTTCAATAGCTTCATTTACACTTGGTATAGTCAGGCTTTTAATGTATTGCCTATCTGATGCATGTGAAATGATACTTCATCTTTGTTTCAATAGGCGTTTTCTGCAAGTCAGCGTTTTCATCTTTCCATTTCTTCAGAACTAGCAGATAATATTCTATATGTTCATTAGCTGTTTGTTTTCACTCTTCTATAGATTTGCCTGTTTCCTTTTCAAGTTTTTTATTGGGCTATTCACTTTTATTACTAATTTGTAGAATCTTTTTATATAGTCTGCATATTAATCCTTTGACAGATATAAACACCTCATTGCCTGTATCTTATGTTTGGGGGATGTATTTGATCCACTGGAATAATTTATATTAAATTTCATCAATATTTCATTAATCGTCATGCTTTTTGTAAAAGAAATTTCCAGGTTGAATTACTCTAAAATCATTGATATTTATCTAAAAGACCACCAGCACTGCTACAGCTCCCACTCCAAAATCTAGAAGGAGCTGATCCTTGACATAGATGAGCCCATCTCCTAACTTTTCATGGCCTCTTCCCTCTACCTCCATGTGCCCTATTAAATCCTGTCCCTGTGTTCCCACTTAGATGCAAATGTCTAATATCTGCCTGCAGGTTTTTTCAGACAAAGTGATCAATGCCTTAATCTAAAAGGATAATTGATATAAATTTTTAGGTGTCAGTACAATAAGAGGATTTTCTTGACTCCCTGAAATCAAGCCAGTTAGACTTGCAGTAGAATTGCCTTAGCATTGCAAGATAAGTGAGATTATTACTTTAATACCACATATTATTGGTTCAACATATGGTTCTTATATTCTATTAATGAAATTTGAGATAATAATATGGGAATGTTCCAAAAATGTATTACATGTTTCACTAGCTTTCCTCCAGTGACATGAGATTGCAAATACATTTGCTCTGCATGAGTCTTGCACCACGTTGAGTGACATAATTAAGATAATCTCTTTTATCCTATAATTCTTATAACAACATTCAGAGATATTTTCCCCAAATGCCTTAAATTATGGTCTTTCAAAAGAGAAGTGCAGTGTTTGTAGAGGGAAGAAGAACCTTGCAGCCTGTGTGGGAGGAGGTTTGTAACTAGTGGTAAAGAAGCTGAAAAGCAATAAGCTTGCAGGCAGAAGAAGGCAATTTTCTTGGCCAGATAATGTCAGCGACCAGGGAGTGCATGGTTCTCGTGCCTATGGAGGCAGTGATTGGAATCCATCCTTGAGCCCAGTGACTGAGAATGGATATGACCTGGAGGCAATCCATGGCTTTGTCTGAGCATAAGATGACGCAACTTGTGCCTCACGTTGCTCTGTCTTTCATCTTTTAGGTCAGTAATTATTACTGTTATGTCCCTATGTTTATGAAGCTTGTCTGAGATGGCTGGAGATCAAAACAGAGAATTCTAGAGAGAAGGAACATTGGGTAAACTCTATCACCGGCAATGCTGAAGTCCATAAGACACAGGCTGCAGAGGGACAACTCTGAGACAGCTCCCTGGAGGTTTCTACAAAGACAATAGGATTAGAGACCTCTGGAAGGAATCTTCTTCCTACATACAAGAAAAGAATAATGACACAGCCCAGGCAACAGAGTGGAGAGAAGAATCAAAGTCTGAAAGGAAAAAACCTCAGAAGAGATCTGCAGATTTTTCTCCTTTTCTTGCCTTGAGGATAACCTGGATGTGAGCAGGCAACCTCAGGGAATGAGTGTTTCCAGGCCTCCATCCTGAATCCTAGGAGGAAAAGAGAGCAGCACAGTCCAGAAAGTAGCCTGTATTGTGGAGTCTGAACAAGATCCACATGTTCACACTAAAAACTCCGCATGAGAACCCAGGGAGAAAGGAGACTCCTCCTCAGAATGGGTGTTATAGTTTGGAAAGAAAGCAATGGAACCTCTGTACAGCCACCTGGTTCCACACTACAAAGACGCAGAGGACACCGGACCAAAAGACCACGGTTCTGAGTCCCACTGCTCCCGGCCCAGAGGTAGGGGCTTCTGAGCTGCCATCCCACTGCTCCTGGTCCAGAGGAAGGGGGTTCCTGGTCACCATCCCTCCCGCTGCTCCAAGCCCAGAGGAAAGGGCTTTTGGGCCACCTTCTGTCCCACTGCTCCTGGCCCAGAGGAAGGGGATTCTGGTCCATCATCTCTCCCACCGCTCCCAGCCCAGAGGTAGGGGCTTCAGAGCCGCCATCCCACTGCGCCTGGTCGAGAGGAAGGGGCTTCCTGGCCACCATCACTCCCGCTGCTCCCAGCCCACAGGAAAGGGCTTTAGGGCCACCATCCCTACCGCTGTTCCTGGCCCCTGTCCCACCTCTCCCAGCTCAGAGAAGGTAATCTGTGCAGGCACTAACAGCCCCCGCGCCCAAGTCCAAATGAGAAAATACGTAAATAAGTCTCAAAACCAGACTTCCAGATCACCTACAGCGACCACAAAGGGAAATGAGATGGAACACTCTGGACCCACTGAAGTGGCAACAAAAGGGGATCTGGAAAAAATGAAATCAGAAATAATTTCTCACATAACAAGAGAAATTGTTCCCCTAGTGCAAGACATGATTAATAAATCTAGAGAGGAGCTCAGGAACATGATGGAATCCCAACATAAAAAACAAATGGAATCCATAAAACAGATGCAAATAGATTTCCAGGAGATGAAAAACTCCATTGAAAGTCTACACAGGAGAATGAGCCAGTGTGAGGACAGAATTTCAGATATAGAAGATAAAATTGCAATTAGTGGCCAGGAAAAGAAAAATTGCTTCAAAATTCTAAGGGAACATGAGAAATCAATCCAGCAGCTGCTAGATGATGCAAAGAAGAAAAACATAGGACTGATTGGAGTCAATGAAGAAACAGGAGAGAGTGGAGATGACATAAAACATCTCTTCACATAAATAATGGCAGAAAACATGTCAAGCAGGGGAAAAGAACTTGACATCCAGATAAGTGAGGCATATAGGACTCCAAATAGCCTTGATCAAAAAAAATCTACACATAGGCATATAATTGTTAAGATTCCAGAAACACAACAGAAGAACAAAGTTCTCCAAGCAGTCAGAGAAAAGAAACAAATCACATACAAAGGAAAGCCCATCAGAATCACAGCAGACTTCGCAACACAAACCATCAAGGCAAGAAGAGCTTGGAGTGACATATTCCAAGACCTAAAAGAAAAGAGCCTCCAACCCAGATTGATGTACCCTGCAAAGCTATCTTTCAAAATGGATAGAGAAATAAGATACTTTCATGACAAAGAGCACCTTAGGAACTTCGTGAATACCAAACCAGCGCTCCAAAATATTTTAGACAATATCCTAGGAAAAGACAACAAGGATCACAACCCCAGGAAGCACAGCAGAATAAACTCATCAGGCGTGACAAGAAATTAAATGTAAAGGGGGAGAACCCAACAAAAAGAAAAAGCCATGGCAATGACAAGTCAATACGTTTCAGTTATAACCATCAATGTTAATGGTCTCAATTCACCAATCAAAAGAAATAGACTGGCAGAATGGGTCAAGAAGCAAAATCCAACAATATGCTGCATAAAAGAAACACACTTCATTCAAAAGGAAACTCATAGACTGAAAGTTAAAGGGTGGAAAACAATACTCCATGTGACAGGAACCCGAACAAAAGCAGGAGTAGCTCTCCTCTTTGCAGATCAAGTAGATTTCAAACCAACACTGATTAAGAGAGATGAAGAAGGACACTACATCCTTGTAAAGGGAAGAATCCAAGAGGAAGAGATGACAATCATAAATATCTATGCAACAAACACTAGTGCACCCAACTATATAAAACAAATACTAACAGACATGAAAAGTCATACATCATTAACACAATTGTAGTGGGGGACCTCAACACGCCACTGTCACAAATAGATAGATCAATTAGACTAAAAATAAGTAATGAAATACTAGAACTCAATCGAACTCTTGAACAAATGAACTTAACAGATGTTTACAGAGTCTTCCACCCCACAAAATCAGAATACACATTCTTCTCAGCTGCACATGGGTCATTCTCCAGAATAGACCACATACTCACACATAGAACATGTTTAAGTAAGTGCAAAGGAATTGAAGTTATCCCCTGTATATTATCAGATCATAGTGCAACGAAATTGGAGATCCATAGCAAAAGAAACTCAAAAAATTTCATAAACACATGGAAATTGAACAACACACTGCTGAATAACCAATGGGTCACAGAGGAAATTAAAGAAGAAAGCAGACAGTTCCTTCAATTAAATGACAATGACAATGCAACATATTGGAATCTATGGGACACAATGAAAGCAGTCTTACCAAGAAAATTCAAAGCAGTGAATACGCATATTAGGAAAACAGAACGAGCCCAATTAAACAACCTGATGCTGAACCTCAAGCTTCTAGAAAAAGAAGAGCAGGACAACCCCAAAGCTCATACAAGGGAGGAAATTATAAAGATCAGAGGAGAAATCAATGCAATGGAGACTAAGAGAACGATACAAAAAAATCAATGAAGCCGAGTTGGTTCTTCGAAAGAATCAACAAAATTGATAAACCTTTAGCCAAGCATGTCAGCAAAAGGAAAGAAAAGGCCCAAATCCATACAATTAGGAATGAAAAGGGTGAAATTACAACAGACCCAGCAGAAATCCAGAGGATCATCAATACCTACTTCCAGAACCTATACGCCAAGAAGATGGACAACACAGAAGAAATGGACAGATTCCTAGATACATATGAATTACCAAAGTTGAACAAAGAAGACCTAAAAATTCTGAACAACCCAATATCAACCAATGAAATTGAAAATGTAATTAAAAACTTATCAACTAAGAAAAGCCCAGACCCTGATGGCTTCATTGCTGAATTCTACAAGACATTTAGTGAGGAACTGCTGCCACTACTGTTTAAACTCTTCAATGAAATTGAAAGGGAAGCAATACTCCCAAATTCATTCCTGGAAGCAAGCAGCACCTTGATCCCCAAAGCAGAGAAAGACCTAACTGAAAAAGAGAACTACAGGCCAATCTCACTAATGAACATAGATGTAAAAATCCTTAATAATATACTGGCAAACAGAATGCAGAAGATCATCAAGAAGATCATACACCTTGATCAAGTGGGATTCATCCCAGGGATGCAGGGATGGTTCAATATATGCAAATCAATCAATGTAATACATTATATCAATAGAGCCAAGGACAAAAACCATATGATTATTTCCATAGATGCAGAAAAAGCATTTGACAAAATCCAACATGCATTTATGATAAAAACGTTACAAAAAAATGGAATAGATGGTCTCTACCTCAAACTGATAGAAGCCATCTATGAAAAACCAACAGCCAATATCATACTAAATGGTCAAAAACTGAAATCCTTCACACTAAAATCAGGAACAAGACAAGGATGTCCACTATCACCACTCTTTTTCAATATAGTTCTGGAAACATTCGCCATGACAATTAGACAAGAGAAAGAAATAAAAGGAATAAAGATAGGAAATGAAGAAGTCAAATTGTCATTATTTGCAGATGACATGATACTCTATATAGAAGACCCCAAGAACTCCACCAAAAGTCTTCTAGACTTAATAACCAAATTCAGTCAATTAGCTGGTTACAAGGTTAGCACACAAAAATCAATAGCTTTCCTCTACACAAATGACAGACTCACTGAGAGAGAAATAGGGCAAATAATTCCTTTCACAATAGCATCCAAAAAACTGAAATACCTAGGAATCAACCTAACGAAAGAAATCAAAGACCTCTTCTCTGAAAACTATGGCACTCTGAAAAGAGAGATTGAAGATGATATCAGAAAATGGACAGACATGCCCTGCTCCTGGGTAGGAAGGATTAATATAGTGAAAATGGCCATACTTCCAAAATTGCTATATAGATTTAATGCAATTCCAATTGAGATCTCAGCAGCATACTTCATGGACCTTGAGAAAGAAATCCAAAAATTCATTTGGAACAAGAAGAAACCCAGAATAGCAAAAGCAATTCTAGGTAACAGAGACATGGCAGGGGGTATCATAATCCCTGACCTGCAACTCTCCTGCAAAGCTACTGTGATGAAAACAGCATGGTACTGGCAAAGAAAGAGACCTGAGGACCAGTGGAACAGACTAGAAGATGCAGAAACAATGCCAGATACACTCAGCCATCTCATCTTCGATAAAGGAGCCAAACACCCTCACTGGAGGAAAGATAGCCTCTTTAATAAATGGTGCTGGAAAAATTGGGCTTCAACTTGCCAAAGATTAAAACTAGACCTGTATCTCTCACCATGCACTAAACTAAAATCAAAATGGATTAATGATCTAAATATTAAAATAGAAACTCTGAACCAGTTGGAACAGAGGTTAGGTAGAACCCTTGAAGACATTGGTGTAGGAAAAGATTTTATGAACAAAACCTCAGTTGCCCGTGAACTAGCCCAAACAATCAACAAGTGGGATCTCTTCTTATTAAAAGTCTTTTGCACAGCAAGAGAAACCACCAGCAGTGTGAATAGACAACCCACAATGTGGGAAAAAATCTTCACCTGCTGTTCCTCAGACAAAGGTCTACTAACTCGAATCTATAAAGAACTTCAAAAGATCAGACCTCCCAAATTTAAAGACCCAATCTGGAAATGGGCATCTGAAATGAACAGACATTTCACAGACAAAGAAGTAGAAATAGCAAATAAATACATAAAAAATTGTTCAACATTACTGGTCATTCAAGACATGCAAATGAAAACAATGCTGAGATTCCACTTCACTCCAGAAAGAATGACTGCTATCATGAAATCAACCAATAACAAATGCTGATGGGGCTGTGGGGAAAGAGGAACCCTGCTCTACTGCTGGTGGGAGTGTAGACTGGTGCAAGCACTGTGGAAATCAGTATGGAGATACCTCAAAGAACTAGGACTGGAAGTCCCATTTGACCCCGTTATTCCAGTGCTGGGGATCTTCCCCAAAGAATTAAAAGAATCATACCCCAGTGATATATGTGCACCCATGTTCATAGCAGCACAGTTTCTAATAGCTAAAACTTGGAAGCATCCCAAATGCCCATCAGCTGGAGACTGGATCAAGAAAATGTGTTTTTTCAAATAAAATGGAGTACTACTCAGCCATAAAAAATGAGAAATTAGAGACATTTATAGCTAAGTGGATGCACATTGAGGCCATACTCTTAAGTGAAATAAATAGGACACACATGTGTAAATACCGAATAGTTTCTCTGGTGTGAGAAACTGAAAATGCAAATAAGGACTAAATGTATAATAGGTAATGTGAAATAGGAAGAAAAGGGGCAAAGGGGAAGGAAGTGGGAGGGCTAGGGGAAAGGTTAGAAGGGAATTGGATTAATATGAGAAAATGGAAAAATAGGAACAAAATCTTTGAAAATAGGGAGGACTGGAGGGGTTGAAGGGAGGGCTGGGCAACGGTGAAAAATAAGAACCAAGAGAGACTATGTAAAGGTGCAAATTTCCAATGATGAATGTCATTATATTGTATACCTAAAATGTACCAATGATTAGAATGAATTATCGATAATGCAAAATAGGAAGAAAAGGTCCAAAGTGGTAGGGGTAGTGGGACGGGCAGGGGAAAGGGAAGAAGGGAAAGGAAAAATGATGAGAAATGAAAAAAATGGAAATAAATCTTTGTAAATAGGGAAGGGTGGAGGGCATGAAGGGAGGGCTAGGAATGGGGAAAAAATAAGAACCAAGATGCATTATGTAAAGGTACAATTCCCAATGAGAAATGTAATTGTGTTGTATACCTACAATGTACCAATAAAAGAATTTAATTAAAAAAAAAGAAAGCAATGGAAGCATTGGCCTTTTCTACATTTAGAGACTCTATCAATTTCAGGGCAGTAATGGTGATTGTGACAATCATTGGGGTGGAAATGATTTCCAAAGGGGACTGGACAAAACATTACTGCTACACAGAAAATGCATTGCTGGCAGTGCTGAGAAATATAATAAGGAGCAGCTATTCCTCAAAAGATATTTTCTATATTAATGACCTGGGGATGGCCAACATGAATTTTATTATTGGATATGATTTTGAAATGGAAACTTGCCATCACCTCCACCAATGCCTCCTCCCCACAACCCTTTTATTTTATTCCTGTGTTGTGGATGGATCCCAAGACCTCAAGCATGATAGGCAAGTGCTTTACCACTGATTCACACCTCCAGCTTCACTTTCTTCCCTCTCAATCCATCTAAGTTGCCATTGTTAAGAAGCTAGGAGAGGAAACAAAAATAAATACCTGACCTGAATAAACTTGTCTAGAGAAGACACATAAATGTAGTTACTATCCTCTGCGACTAGTACTATGAGCGGAGTCTGCTGTTGGGCTTTATACTTCCAAGTTTTCTTGCCCCCTCTTCCAAATCACTCTTCATGTACCCACATACGTACCCAAATATTCTTTCTTTATAGACCCTACCACTGGCCAAATTATTCTGGAAGAAAGATAGTTTGAAAGGTCTAGTGGTCTTCTTCTTTACAAAACTTAATCTTGCAATCAGTATAAGCAATGAAATCTATAAGGAAATATCAATATTAAGTAATATTGATAAATACTTTCAGTCTTCCAACCATGGTGTTAAGCACTGTTCTTAAAAGTATGATATTTAGGGCTGAGGGTATGGCTCATTGGTAGAGCATTTGCCTAGCATGCACAAGGCCCTGGGTTTGATTCCCAGGACTCTCCCCCAAAAAGAAGTGTGACATTTAATCTTGTTTTAAAGCAAGTGCTGCTACCTCTTCATTTTATCCTTCATTTATTTTGTTCTCTTTGTTTTCAAAAGTCAAGGCAAAGGAGGTTTCTTTAAGTCACTTGCCTAAGGAAACACAGCTCATAATCATCCAAGCCACAGGTCCACCTATGTCTATATCTAATAGCTGAGTTCCTATCCAACTGAACTAAAGTGCTATAATGCCTATCATATGCTTTTGAAGTCATAAATCTCATTCTGAGGCAGAAAGAAGGATGAATAGGTAAACCATAGAGGATTTTTAAGGCAGTCAAAATATTCTGTGTGATACTTTAATGGCCGTTATCTGTCATTAGACATTTGTCCAAATTCATAGAATGTACACCACCAAGAGTGAACCCTACTGTACATTGGATTTTGTATGAGAATAAAATATTAATGTAGGTTCATCAACTATATCAAATGTATTACTCTGGTGGGGATGTTGTTAATGGGAGAAGCTGTGGATATGGAAGGAAGGGAGGTATATGGGAAATCCTGGTACCTGTCCTTCAATTTTGCTGTATACATAAAACTGCTTGTAAGAAGAAAGAAAAGGGGGGAGGAAATGGGAAAAAAGACTACATTAAAAATAATAAAGGAGCATGAATTTGTTCATTACATACATTTGTGTGAAGATGAAATCAATCAGTCAATCAATCAATCATTCCATGGGCCTTATGATTGGGTGCAAATCATGGTTGAGGCCTTATAACTTGGCCCACAGTACTCCAGTCAGTGTGACAGATGCAGCAGGTGCCCTGTCCCCCAACTGCCACCCCATCCAGCACTGTGGGAAAGTTAGTTTTTGAGGCAATAGTGCAGTGATAATTACAGAGCAGCAAGTAACTTTCCAGACTATTTATAATAGCAAATTAGCAGCAAAACAGCCACTAGCCACTGCGGTTGCTAAATTAGTTTGCCTGGGCTGAACTGGGCTTCCCATGGGTCTTGATTGCAAAGAGCACTGGGAAATTGAATGTGAAATTGCAAAACAAGACATTTCTCACTTTTCAAGTCCTCTGCTTTCCCTATCCTGTTCTTAGTAGTGTTTTAACCCATAATTCTGGCCTCTGTTTCATAATAAATATTTCAGGAAATTATTTCTGTGTTCTACTTGAAATTGTTGCTTGTCTTTTTATTTTTGTTTTGTTTTGAAACATAGCCATAAGGCATACTTTTTATTGCTTTGTGGCCTGCATGGAATTCAGAATAGACAAGACACTTGGGGTGGAGAATTAAGAACATTTCTCAGTTTGTGGATGTCAGCTAAAGCATATGAAATGTATGAATAAAGCATTTGGTCCCTTAGAGAGTAATATCTTCATTGACTCTTAACCTCTGTACAGTAGCACCAACTAGTGTTTTCTATTGGAAAGTTACTAATTCTTAGATGAGATAATGCCAGCAGAAGCATCAGCTTTGCTTCCAAACAGCCGGGAGGGGGGTGGGGAGAGGGAGCGAGAAGGAAGAGTGTTGAATCCTGACCTGTCGCTAACATTTACCAGTGTCTTTATGCAGAAATCTTATCTAAAAGGCTGTAAAAATTAGCTTCAAAACAAAGTTCATTTACCACAAGTATGGATGGTGAAAGTCTTCTTATCATCTTAAGAGTCCTAGTTGAAATCTAGAGATGATCAAATAGACATCCACTGTTCCCACTTTGCCTGGAAAGTTCTGGCTTCCCCCTTAGCAGCCCATATTGTAAAGATCAAGGAGCTCTGAGGCACCACAGCTCAAGAACTTATGGCTTTTCTTCTTTCAAAGAGTTTTTTTCCTACTTTGTGTACTCACTGACGATCTTTCCTTGACACTTGATGCTGACTGCTCTTGCTTCTAGAAATTCTTCGTTCATATTCCACAAAGTTACTCCATTTTCATTCCCTCCCTGCTCTGAAGAGTCCTTTTTCTGCACTCTCTTCTCTGTCTTTCCTAAATATGTACTCATCTCTTTTCATTCTCACCCTCTCCAGCCTAGATACAAGAGGGGATCAAGATAAAAAACTATTTATTATAGCAGAGGACACATTGCCATTCATCCCCCACAAAATACTCGTCCTCACTATGAATACATTTATCCTATCATTATTGCCACTTTCTTTTTTTTCACTTTATTAAATTCTTTTATTGGCACATTGTAGGTATACAACACAATTACATTTCTCATTGGGAATTGTACCTTTACATAATGCATCTTGGTTCTTATTTTTTCCCCATTCCTAGCCCTCCTTTCATGCCCTCCACCCTTCCCTATTTACAAAGACTTTGTTTCCATTTTTTCCATTTCTCATCATTTTTCCTTTCCCTTCTTTCCTTTCCCCTGCCCCTCCCAATACCCTTACCCCTTTGGACCTTTTCTTCCTATTTTACATTATCGATTATTCATTCTAATCATTGGTACATTTTAGGTATACAATATAATGACATTCATCATTGGAAATTTGCACCTTTACATAGTCTCTCTTGGTTCTTATTTTTCACCGTTGCCCAGCCCTCCCTTCAACCCCTCCAGTCCTCCCTATTTTCAAAGATTTTGTTCCTATTTTTCCATTTTCTCATATTAATCCAATTCCCTTCTGTCCTTTCCCCTAGCCCTTCAACTTCCTTCCCCTTTGCCCCTTTTCTTCCTATTTCACATTACCTATTATACATTTAGTCCTTATTTACACTTTCAGTTTCTCACACAGGAGAAACTATTCGGTATTTACACATGTGTGTCCTATTTATTTCACTTAAGAGTATGGCCTCAATGTGCATCCACTTAGCTATAAATGTCTCTAATTTCTCATTTTTTATGGCTGAGTAGTACTCCATTTTATTTGAAAAAACACATTTTCTTGATCCAGTCTCCAGTTGATGGGCATTTGGGCTGTTTCCAAGTTTTAGCTATTAGAAACTGTGCTGCTATGAACATGGGCGCACATATATCACTGCAGTATGATTCTTTTAATTCTTTGGGGAAGATCCCCAGCACTGGAATAGCGGGGTCAAATGGGACTTCCAGTCCTAGTTCTTTGAGGTATCTCCATACTGATTTCCACAGTGCTTGAACCAGTCTACACTCCCACCAGCAGTGGAGGGTTCCTCTTTCCCCACAGCCCCATCAGCATTTGTTATTGGTTGATTTCATGATAGCAGCCATTCTTTCTGGAGTGAAGTGGAATCTCAGCATTGTTTTCATTTGCATCTCTCGAATGACCAGTGATGTGGAACAGTTTTTCATGTATTTATTTGCTATTTCTACTTCTTTGTCTGTGAAATGTCTGTTCATTTCAGATGCCCATTTCCAGATTGGGTCTTTAAATTTGGGAGGTCTGATCTTTTGAAGTTCTTTATAGATTCGAGTTAGTAGACCTTTGTCTGAGGAACAGCAGGTGAAGATTTTTTCCCACATTGTGGGTTGTCTATTCACACTGCTGGTGGTTTCTCTTGCTGTGCAAAAGACTTTTAATAAGAAGAGATCCCACTTGTTGATTGTTTGGGCTAGTTCACGGGCAACTGAGGTTTTGTTCATAAAATCTTTTCCTACACCAATGTCTTCAAGGGTTCTACCTAACCTCTGTTCCAACTGGTTCAGAGTTTCTATTTTAATATTTAGATCTTTAATCCATTTTGATTTTAGTTTAGTGCATGGTGAGAGATATAGGTCTGATTTTAATCTTTGGCAAGTTGAAGCCCAATTTTTCCAGCACCATTTATTAAAGAGGCTATCTTTCCTCCAGTGAGGGTGTTTGGTTCCTTTATTGAAGATGAGATGGCTGAGTGTGTCTGGCGTTGTTTCTGGATCTTCTAATCTGTTCCACTGGTCCTCAGGTCTCTTTCTTTGCCAGTACCATGCTGTTTTTATCACAGTAGCTTTGTAGTAGAGTTGCAGGTTGGGGATTGTGATACCCCCTGCCATGTCTCTGTTACCTAGAATTGCTTTTGCTATTCTGGGTCTCTTCTTGTTCCAAATGAATTTTTGGATTTCTTTCTCAAGGTCCATGAAGTATGCTGCTGAGATCTCAATTGGAATTGCATTAAATCTATATAGCAATTTTGGAAGTATGGCCATTTTCACTATATTAATCCTTCCTACCCAGGAGCAGGGCATGTCTGTCCATTTTCTGATATCATCTTCAATCTCTCTTTTCAGAGTGCCATAGTTTTCAGAGAAGAGGTCTTTGATTTCTTTCGTTAGGTTGATTCCTAGGTATTTCAGTTTTTTGGATGCTATTGTGAAAGGAATTATTTGCCCTATTTCTCTCTCAGTAAGTCTGTCATTTGTGTAGAGGAAAGATATTGATTTTTATGTGCTGATCTTGTAACCAGCTACTTGACTGAATTTGGTTATTAAGTCTAGAAGACTTTTGGTGGAGTTCTTGGGGTCTTCTATATAGAGTATCATGTCATCTGCAAATAATGACAATTTGACTTCTTCATTACCTATCTTTATTCCTTTTATTTCTTTCTCTTGTCTAATTGTCGTGGCGAATGTTTCCAGAACTATATTGAAAAAGAGTGGTGATAGTGGACATCCTTGTCTTGTTCCTGATTTTAATGTGAAGGATTTCGGTTTTTGACCCTTTAGTATGATATTGGCTGTTAGTTTTTCATAGATGGCTTCTATCAGTTTGAGGTAGAGACCATCTATTCCAATTTTTTGTAGCGTTTTTATCATAAATGCATGTTGGATTTTGTCGAATGCTTTTTCTGTATCTATGGAAATAATCATATGGTTTTTGTCCTTGGCTGTATTGATATAGTGTATTGCATTGATTGATTTTTGTATATTGAACCATCCCTGCATCCTTGGGATGAATCCCACTTGATCAGGGTGTATGATCTTCTTGATGATCTTCTGCATTCTGTTTGCCAGTATCTTATTAAGGATTTTTACATCTATGTTCATTAGTGAGATTGGCCTGTAGTTCTCTTTTTCAGTTGGGTCTTTCTCTGCTTTGGGGATCAAGGTGCTGCTTGCTTCCAGGAATGAATTTGGGAGTATTGCTTCCCTTTCAATTTCATTGAAGAGTTTAAACAGTAGTGGCAGCAGTTCCTCACTAAATGTCTTGTAGAATTCAGCAGTGAAGCCATCAGGGTCTGGGCTTTTCTTAGTTGATAAGTTTTTAATTACATTTTCAATTTCATTGGTTGATATTGGGTTGTTCAGAATTTTTAGGTCTTCTTTGTTCAACTTTGGTAATTCATATGTATCTAGGAATCTGTCCATTTCTTCTGTGTTGTCCATCTTCTTGGCGTATAGGTTCTGGAAGTAGGTATTGATGATCCTCTGGATTTCTGCTGGGTCTGTTGTAATTTCACCCTTTTCATTCCTAATTGTATGGATTTGGGCCTTTTCTTTCCTTTTGCTGACATGCTTGGCTAAAGGTTTGTCAATTTTGTTGATTCTTTCAAAGAACCAACTCTTGGCTTCATTGATTTTTTTGTATCATTCTCTTAGTCTCCATTGCATTGATTCCTCCTCTGATCTTTATAATTTCCTCCCTTGTATGAGCTTTGGGGTTGTCCTGCTCTTCTTTTTCTAGAAGCTTGAGGTTCAGCATCAGGTTGTTTAATTGGGCTCATTCTGTTTTCCTAATATGTGTATTCACTGCTATGAATTTCCCTTGTAAGTCTGCTTTCATTGTGCCCCATAGATTCCGATATGTTGTATTGTCATTGTCATTTAACTGAAGGAACTGTCTGCTTTCTTCTTTAATTTCCTTTGTGACCCATTGGTTATTCAGCAGTGTGTTGTTCAATTTCCATGTGTTTATGAAATTTTTTGAGTTTCTTTTGCTATGGATCTCCAATTTCATTGCACTATGATCTGATAATATACAGGGGATAACTTCAATTCCTTTGCACTTACTTAAACATGTTCTATGTGTGAGTATGTGGTCTATTTTGGAGAATGACCCATGTGCAACTGAGAAGAATGTGTATTCTGATTTTGTGGGATGAAAGACTCTGTAAACATCTGTTAAATTCATTTGTTCAAGAGTTCAATTGAGTTCTAGTATTTCATTACTTATTTTTAGTGTAGCTGATCTATCTATTTGCGACAGTGGGGTATTGAGGTCCCCCTCTACAATTGTATTAGTGCATATATGACTTTTCATGTCTGTTAGTATTTGTTTTATATAGTTGGGTGCACTAGTGTTTGTTGCATAGATATTTATGATTGTCATCTCTTCCTCTTGGATTCTTCCCTTTACAAGGATATAGTGCCCTTCTTCATCTCTCTTAGTCAGTGTTGGTTTGAAATCTACTTGATCTGCAAAGAGGATAGCTACTCCTGCTTTTGTTCGGGTTCCTGTCACATGGAGTATTGTTTTCCACCCTTTTACTTTCAGTCTATGAGTGTCCTTTTGAATGAAGTGTGTTTCTTTTACGCAGCATATTGTTGGGTTTTGCTTCTTGACCCATTCTGCCAGTCTATTTCTTTTGATTGGTGAATTGAGACCATTAACGTTGATAGTTATAACTGAAACGTATTGATTTATCATTGCCATGCCTTTTTCTTTTTGTTGGGTTCTCCCCCTTTACATTTAATTTCTTGTCATGCCAGATGGGTTCATTCTGCTTTGCTTCCTGGGGTTGTGATCCTCAATGTCTGTTCCTAGGATATTGAGTAAAATTTTTTGGAGTGCCGATTTGGTATTCATGAAGTTCCTAAGGTACTCTTTTTCATGAAAGTATCTTATTTCTCCATCCATTTGGAAAGATAGTTTTGCAGGGTACATCAATCTGGGTTGGAGGCTGTTTTCTTTTAGGGCTTGGAATATGTCACTCCAAGCTCTTCTTGCCTTGATGGTTTGTGTTGAGAAGTCTGCTGTGATTCTGATGGGCTTTCCTTTGTATGTGATTTGTTTCTTTTCTCTGACTGCTTGGAGAACTTTGTTCTTCTGTTGAGTTTCTGGAATCTTAACAATGATATGCCTATGTGTAGATTTTTTTTTGATCAAGGCTATTTGGAGTCCTATATGCCTCACTTATCTGGATGTCAAGCTCTTTTCCCCTGCTTGGGAAGTTTTCTGCCATTATTTCTGTGAAGAGTTTTTTTTATGTCAACTGCACTCTCTCCTGTTTCTTCATTGACTTCAGTCAGTCTCATGTTATTCTTCTTTGCATCGTCTAGCAGCTGCTGGATTGATTTCTCATGTTCCCTTAGAATTTTGAAGCAATTTTTCTTTTCCTGGTCACTAATTGCAATCTTGTCTTCTATATCTGAAATTCTGTCCTCTCATTGGCTCATTCTGCTGTGTAGACTTTCAATGGAGTTTTTCATCTCCTGGAAATCTATTTGCATCTGTTTTATGGATTCCATTTGTTTCTTATGTTGGGATTCCATCATGTTCCTGAGCTCCTCTCTAGATTTATTAATCATGTCTTGCACTAGGGGCCCAATTTCTTCTGTTATCTGAGAAATTATTGCTGATTTCATTTTTTCCAGATCCCCTTTTTGTTGCCAGTTCAGTGGGTCCAGGTGGTTGAGTATCAGAATGTTCCATCTCATTTCCCTTTGTGGTTGCTGTAGGTGATCTGGAAGTCTGGTTTTGAGACTTATTTATGTTTTTTCTCATTTCGACTTGGGCGGGGGTTTGTTAGCGCCTGCACGGATTACCTTCTCTGAGCTGGGTGAGGTGGGACAGGGGCCAGGAGCAGTGGTAGGGATGGTGACCCAAAAGCCCTTTCCTGTGGGCTGGGAGCAGCAGGAGGGATGGTGGCCGGGAAGCCCCTTCCTCTGGTCCAGGAGCAGTGGGATGGCGGCTCAGAAGCCCCTCCCTCTGGGCCGGGAGTGGTGGGAGGTATGGTGGACCAGAAGCCCCTTCCTCTGGGCCAGGAGCAGCGGGACAGATGGTGGCCCAAAAGCCCTTTCCTCTGGGCTGGGAGCAGTGGGAGGGATGGTGACCAGGATGCCCCTTCCTCTGGACCAGGAGCTGTGAGACACTGGCTCAGAAGCCCCTACCTCTGGTCTGGGAACAGTGGGACTCAGTACCTTGGTCTGGTGGTCTGGTGTCCTCTGTGTCTTTGTAGTGTGGAACCATGTGGCTGCCTGTCTGCAGTGGGGTGGCTATGTGTCTTTCGCATGACTCAGGACCTCGGCAGGCCATACACAGACCTTCCTGTGTGCAGCGGGCTGATTCAGCATGTTCTGTGCCACTCAGGACCTCGGTAGGGCATGGGCAGACCCGCCTGTCTGCAGTGGAGTGATTCGGCGTCTTCCACGTGACTCATTATTGCCACTTTCTGAAGTGGTTCTGCAAGTCCTCTTTCATGAATATCAGTATGAGGAGTTATCAAAAATGCAGTAAGTGCTGCTGCTGAGTGTCATCTAACAGGAAAACAGGGTCATAAAAACATTACTGTGTGTCTTCATCCACTTTGTTCACCAGATAACATGGCATCATGTGGCTTCTGGCTCTTCCCCAAAGTCAAAATGACCATGAAAGATAAACATTTTGAATTAATTCAAAACATGGAGGCAACCGGGACAGTGCAACTAAAGACACTCACAAAAGAGGACTTCCTGAACAGCTTCAGAAAGTAGCAAGAATGATTTGATAAGTGTGTTCAAAGCAAGGAGGAGTCTTTTGAGAGGAATTAATGGTACTGTGTATTTTGTCAGAATAATTTTTAAAAATTAATCACAGTATTTTTTATCAAATCATCTCACATTCACGTTCTTTCAAACCTCTCCAAACACTAGCCCAGCCTCCAGTTCTTTTAGTCCACAATCTATCACTTTTTATCAGAATTCATTTCCTCATCTCTGCTATCATCATTTTCTTATTATTCTATTTGTTTGCAGTACAGGAGTTTGAACGCAGGTTCATCACCCTGAGCTCCATTCCTGGCCTTTTTTATTTCGAGAAAGAGTCTGTCTTTTTTACATTCTCATCGCTGAGTCACAGTATGTGACAAGAGGTATATTTGGGTTCACAGATTATAGTGCACAATTGGTCAACTCCAGGGCAGAACAGCATGGCAGAGAGGCACAGCTGAGGCAAGCTGCTCACATCTTGGTGGGCAGGAAGCAGAGAGAGAAGGGCAGAGCTGGGGATGGAGATGCACCCTTCTGGGTCACACCCCCATGACCGATGTCTCACCAGTCCCCACCTCATAACAGCAAGTCAGCCATCTCACCCTCTTGATTTAGTCACTTTCCAAAAGCCCTGCCTAAGTGCATGAGGACTTTGAGGGACATTCTCCATCTGAGCCATAACAGGGTCTCACTAAGTTGCTAAATTGCTCAAGCTGGGCTCAGACTTGCAATCCTCCTGCCTCAGGCTCCCAGAGTGCTATGATTACAGGCATGTACCATCCTGCCTGTCTCTCATTCTGTTTTTTATTAAATCTTTTTTATAATGCTATTTATTTAGGTGCTGGGAATGGAATTAAGGACTTCATAAATACTAAGCACACATTCTACCACCAAGCTGCACACCCAAGCCCATTTTAGGATTTTATAGGGCTTTTATGCTTTTCACTTCTCTCAATTTGAGTCACTGAAAATGTTATTTTGTTTATTTGACTACATCTTCCCTTTATTGTTCACGTCATCTGCCCTCTTCATCCCTAATTTACTCTTTCCTGATACAAATGTTTTTGTTTAGTCCTCACACTTTCACTTCTGTTTTGTTCTGTGTGCTTTGAATTAGGATAGTTACACCCACCTCTCAGCATCCATCCCTTTCCTTCCCAGTGAGTAGCACTGATGGAACCTTCTTGATTTTGTCGATTTGAATCTTTCTCCTGGAACCCGAAGTGGAGGGCTATGCTTTGCTGTCTTATAGGCTATGTTCAGGCCCTCAGCTTCCTATGGGAATGAGGGCCAGGTATGAGGCTTAGGCTTTAGAGCTCTGCAGCTGGAAACTGGGAAACCTGTCTTCTTGAAATGTCCCTTCCCTTCCTGTGAAATTTCTATACCAGCAGGTCCCTGCATCAGGAAAAGGCGTGATTATTTTTCGTGGAAGAGCATCTTCCATATTTCTATGTGCTTTGGGGTCATCTGGTCACTTTGCTGAGAATATGGCTGAAGGTGAAACCCAGAGGCTTTCCAGATTCCTGTTTAGTGAAACAGTATGGAGGTTTCTGTCTGTCAATCCCTTGGATTCACTGCTGCCACCTGGCCTTTAGATACTATTTGATAGTGCTCCTAACCCTAAACCTCATCCTAGACTTCTCCCTCTTTCTTTTTTAGGAAGTCAGGCTAATGAAGAAGAATATCTCATAGCTCCTTGTTTTCCTTTTAGGACTGCAAACATTGCTTTTCCATGAGGGGTTCCTCCTCTGTTGCCACAATGTTAGTGGCTTAAAACCATGCACTTTATTTTCTCAGTTTCCATGGGCCATATTTGAGCATGGCTTTGCTAGTCCCCTACTCAAGGCCACATAAGCCTGCAATTCTTGTAGTGGCCAAAGCTGAAGTGTCATCTGACACTCAACTTGGGGAGAGTCTTCCTCTAAGCTCTCTCAAGTTGTTTCAAGTTGTAGGCAGAAAGATTTTCCTTGAGGGTATTGGACTGAGGTCTCTTGTTTCTTCCTGGCTTCAGATAGAGGCTACCTTCATGTCCTCAAAGCCTCCCACACTCCCAGACATGAGGCTCACTGCAGAGGCAGTTTACAACATGGCTGCTTGCTGCTTCAAGGCCAACAGGAGAATATCTCACTCTAGTTTTCTAAGATAGTGTCTTATATTATGTAATATAATCATGGGAGCAACATCCTGTCAACTATGCATTGTTCAGAAGCAAGTCGTGGTTTCCATCCACACTCAAGAGGATTCTACAAGAATGTGGCTCATTGGAGGTCCCCTTGTGGTATGAAAACGAGAGGCTGGCCATTTCTTCTTGACAGGGTTCCTCAGAATTCCTTCCTTTCCTCCCTATACCAGAAATGCTTCTAAAGACCCTGTAACCCTTTGAATAGGGACCATCCAGCTCCAGATGCAGTATATTCCCACAATCAAGAAAGAAATAGTAAAAGTATCTGGTTTCACAGACCATAGGCAACAACATAAATTGGGTTTGTTTAATTATCAAATGGTGGGTTCCATCTTAGTAATCAGTTAAAAATATTGCACTAATGCCCAGGACAGTATTTCTTAACCTAAACACTATTGACATTTGAGGCTGGATAATTCTTTGTGGCAGGAGTTGTCATGTGCATTTTTAGGATGTTTAGCAACATCTCTGGCCTCTGCCCACCAGATGCCTGTTTTACTCCCTGTCTCCCTGATGTATCATGTAAAAATGTCTCCAGACACTGCCAACTGGCTCTTGGAGGGGTGAGCATAATCAACTTCAGTTGAGATCTGCTAAGCGAGGGTCTTTCCCCAGGTTTCCATTAAGGAGACAGTGGGCATCTCCTGATTGCAATAAGATCCATGCGGTGTAATTTCATGGAAACATAATTAGGGTGAAATTGGTATGAACACAGCTGTGAGTCTATCCAACTGAATTCAAACTGATGATCTAAGGCAGTGGGAAGTTTAGAACTGGCATTAGGCAGCCTATTAGGATCTAAAGGATTCTAGTCCTAGCTTGGACTGCAACCTCTGTATATCCGGATCAGCTCATCTATAAAATAGGTAGTTTTTACACACTTCTATAAAATAAGGTCCTGTAATCAATGGAAGAGTCATTTGATTTGAAAACCATTGCTGCATCCATAGAAATTACTTTTTTCTCCCTTAACAATGTACTTGCTAGCTAAAATATTTACCATTGACAATCTCAAGATTTTCCTTTTAACAGAAGAAAGAATGAAATTTTGCAGTTTGTATAACTGAACATTTGAGGGAGAGGTGCTGGGAATTGAACTCAGGGCCTTATGCATGCTAAGTACATGCTCTACCACTGATCCACACTGCAGCCCCAAATAAAAACTCATTTGAAAGATCTTATTTGGTTAATGAATTTCTACACATGATCTATTTTCAAAGGTTTGTTTATGTCCTCATTTTTATACTTGAATTTAAGACTCCAATTTTCTAGCCCTTCAGCCAATAATAAAATGTATACAATTGGAAATGAAAGTCCTCAGACATATGTTTGGCAAACCATTAGAAATTGCAATTTGTATAGATGCCCCCATAAGTCTAAATTATTGGCACTCATAAAAGGTTATTTCCATTTATTTTGTTTTATTATGTAATATTTTTTTGTTCAGGCTGAGGTAGTATTAAGTCCTGCCAGTTCTACAGTCATAACCTGATGATTTCATTTATTTTGTAAACATCCGCAGTCTTGAACTTCCCTCTTTAGGTCATTCTGCTCTTGGCAGCATTAATTGAAGTATATTCTACAACCAAGCTCTTAAAATAGAGAAAGTCTGTTAATAATCTTTTGCTACAATATACATTGGCTAGAAATGTGAATATCTCTTTATATTTCAGGGTTTAAATAAAATGTAAAATCAAAGATATATTATACCAAAATGTGCCATTTGGATCATTAACACATTTGTGTTAGAAATTAAGTTCTTACTTAAAAATTGAAAATTGTTGCTGAGCCAGTTTATTTTTGGAAGTTCTCCAAGATCAGGCACCATATCCTTCCAATCAGCAAAGTGCTTCTTTCTGTTAGTGCAGATAGAATGAGGACATTGTACCCAATGAGGAGAAGATGATAACGTTATTTGCCAGCTCTGTTGCTCTCTACTGTCCCCTCCACAAGTCAGCAAACTATTTCTTGCTTCACGACTTTTTCTCACTTTAACACTTATTATGATGTTTCATACCTGGGATAGCCACACATTGCAGACAGTCTTGGTTCGCACCTGGTTTTCTGCATTCACTCCCAAAAACATTCTGGTCTGGACAGTGACATATACAGTCCCCCTCCTACCATCTCCTCTTATCCGTTTCTATTTAGATGGCATCACCACGGCTGACCAGCAGGGAGTGCTCTTGTTTCTGGCTGTCATCCCTCAGTTAGAGGTGATTTTGTTGTTGTTTTTGTTTTGTTTTGTTTTCTCTCCTGGCAGATATTAAGAAAAAAGAGGAGACACTAGTCCATGGATATCTGTGAGAAGAGATTAGTTAGACACAAAGCTCTTGAGAGAATTTTCTAATACTTGGAAGTAAAACATGAAAGCACAATCTACTCTCACACCACAAGAGCATATTAAAGTGCAAAAGGAATAGTAGATGGTCACTGCCAAGAGAGAGAGAGAAAGGAAGCATTTAGACTTCTAGAAGTTTTTTATGATGTGATTACTTGGGAATTATAATTCAGAGAGAACTTATGAACATAGCCCTTTTGTAGATTCCAGCTGCTTTTCTCAGTAAATTCAGAAAGTCAATGCAATATTGCCATAGGTCTCTTGAACAACTCAGCTAAACGATGCAAAAGCTGAATTATTTCTTTAGAAAGCCATAAATATTGCATTTTATTGCCTTCCAACAATGTGTCAGACTTAACTTCTGTGAATTATTTACTTATTTGTTTGCCTTTCCTCCCATTTAAATGGCTGCTTATTTAAAGCTATCCCCAGGAAACTTCATCATAGCAAATCTTTCCTTGTTTGCACATATCGCTTCTTTTCATGAGCTAAGTCATCTTGTATAGAACAGATTTGCACAAGACCAAAAGATTAAGACACTCTGGTTCTCCACAGCCTGCTGCCCAGCGGGAAGCCCTGACCCTTCACAAGTTAAGGCCATAGAGAATGAGAATAAGCTCTCCCGTGTGGCACTTATTTTGTCTTGCTTAATAGACACAACCTGTGTGCTGTAACTGGGTTGAGGTTAACGCTAACATTTTCCTCCCTTCTTGGCTAATGGTATCTTCTTTTTTCAACTCACATTCTCCCAGAATCTACACTGTAGGAGGACTGCAAATATATTTACCTACAGCTTCTTATGAGGAGAGCGATTTTCATCAAGCAGTCTTTGGGCCATGGTGTTATCAATGGTGAACTTGTCATGACTTGATTATTTCTCTTTCCCATCACTTCTTTCTCAGAACTAACATTAATCGTTGTTTTACGAGTTGTCAACTACAGTATTTAACAGAGAGGCTATTTGACTATTTAATTGACAGGCTAAGAAGCAACAACAAAGTTGCCTGAAGCCTTTTGCACCTCTGATAACACATAGATTGCTGCTTTTAGAATATTCGTTTCTTCTATTTAATTATTTTGATATAAATTTAGATTCTAATGGAGAGGAGAAATATATGATCACAGGCCCTTTTGGGAGTTGTGATTTTCATTTTTTTATTATATTCGAAATCCCCTAATGTTACCAGAATTCACAGGTCCTACCTTAGAAAATTTCATCAATATTCTTTGCTGTGTATGAAGCAAATGTCCTCGATCCTGTGAAATTTATGATGCGAGAAAAGAGCCACCGTAAATACTCTTTCCTCTCACTGTGACATTATTCAGACAGTTGATGAGTTATACTCTTAAAATTACCTGATGTAGCCCAAATGATGATATTTTTAGACATTTTTTGGTTCAGGAATGAAGCGCAGCTTATTTGCTATAGGAGACCAATTAACTGGGAAAGCAAAATAAGATTTTTAATAAAATGGTATGATAATATGATATGCAATTAATTTCTTATTTATTGGCTCTTTGAAAACACTTCATGGTATTCTTAAGTAGTTTTATGTATATATGGGCATTCTGAAGAACCCTTATTATTACAAAAGATTTATATTTCAGAGTAAGTAAATAGAAACAATTCAGATAATTTTAGTGCTCTGAAGAAGTGCAGAATTTCTGATGTTAACATTGAATCTTATTTTTCATTATCAAAAGAAAGCCAAACATTTTAGTGGTTCATTAGATACAATAATGAACAATTTCCAGAATATCAAGAAAACAAATAAGTAATGGATGTTGATGTTTCTCACCTCTCTACTGTGGATCAAAGCAAAATAGGATAATAGATAATTAGCAGAATATTCTTAGAACATAGGAAACTGCCAGAAGAGAGAAGCCACAAGAACTTAAGAGTGACATTCCTTTGTGTGTGTAGGACTAAATGGCACAGAGATTTAGAGAAGAAATTATGCACACAGACAATGTAAAAGCCTTAAGACAGACTCAGCTCTGACATTCTGAATTTTGGTATAGCCAGAAAAGTGTTGGAGGAAAGGTAGTTGTTTGGTTAACATCAGATGATCACAAGCAACAGGAGAATAGATAATAAAAAAGTATGTATAAAATTCCTAGAATCTCAACCTAATATGTTTAGAGCTCAATCCCAAAAATAAAATCATGAGATTGATATTAATCTTAATTCAGTCATTGACTTTGATAATGGCATTTACTTATGCCTCATGATAGGAGATAGACCATCCAATGGCAAATTTTACTCAGTAAATATGGCTTCAGAGTTCAATTAACAAAATCTTCCTATAGATGTACACTCCGTGAAACATGTGAAATTAAATTTTCAAATTTAAAATATAGTTTAAATGTATGAGGAAGGCTCGTATCTTATAGAAACTTATGGGCATCTTTTTGAATACTGAAAAAATTAGTTGATCTAATTGTATTATGAATAATCCTTCTTAAGTAAATTAAAAGAAATTTTTGGGTTTGGGTGGCTATATGCTGACTCTTCTCCCTATTTTAAAAAATCATTTAAATGTTTGCAAGCAATATAATAATAATAATAATAATAATAATAATAATAGGAAAAGGAAAAGCACCCTTAAGCCCATTATTATATAATAACTATGGATATAACTACCATCATTTATAGACATTGTTGTATTTTAGTATTTTCTAGTCATTTTGCTATATATTTGTGTGTATATGTGCACATGAATACTCTGAGGATGATGTCCTGTGATATTCCACATATACACAAAGCACACATACAAAGTAAAAGGGGGAGAAATGGTTCTATAACAAAATGTTACAGAAGCTCTGTATACTGGTCTTCTTGTGTGTGCACAACTTCTTTGTATATTAAAGATTCTAAGACTCCACAGTAAAGGAACTTGCTTAATTTTGCTTTACTCACCATTTCCTAAATGTATTTGATCACTGAACTGCTTTGTATTTGCTTCTTGTTTTCTCTATAACTAATAATTCAGGGGTCACCTCTAGAAAAATATTATGATCTTCTATTAGAAGGTTTATGTCACTGCAGAATGGGTCTATATGAAGACTATTGATGTTTCATTATTAAATGATCAGAAATTAATAAACAAGTCTCTGTAAGGTGCTGGAAAAATCAGAGAGTGGATGTCTGATGAAAAAGAGTGATGTGAATCCCTCTCTTTCAAAGATGGGGCAAGTATGTTAGTCTGCCTTCCACCACTGTGACAAAATACATGAGATCATCAACTGAAAAGATCACGTGTTTATTTTGGCTCGCAGTTTTGGAGGTTTCAGTCCAAGGTTGGGTGGACCCATTGGTTCCAGGCCTGTAGTGAAATAGCTCAGCATGGTAAGAAGTACATAGTGAGGAAAAGCTATTCACCTTGTGGCAGCCAGAAAGCAAAGAGAGTGGGGAACATCAAAATCCCACAGTCATTTAGGGGTCATTCCAGATCCAAACTACAGTGGCAAGCTAGGGAGTTCTGGGCACGACATGACAGGGACAGGCCTGTGAAGTCAGGCTAATCCTGAAAGCACTGTGTTCATTTTCTAGTGCTGGGTAACAAGTTACCACAAACACAATGGCTTAAAACCACATCGTAGTGCCCATAGGCCAGGAGTCCAGGCGTGGCTGAGCTAGGTCTTTTGTTCAGTGTCTCACAAAGCTATCATCAAGAGGTTGGCTGCACTGCATTCCATTCCTGGAATCCTTGTCCAAGTTTACCTGGTTGTAGGCAGAACTTTTTGTTATTGTTGTAGGCTTAGGTCCCTACATTTCTTGCCAGCTATCAGCTGGGGCCACTTTCACTCTAAAGGCTATCTGCTCTCCCTGTCACAGAGCCCTCTCCCAGGCCACACAGACATTCTCTGACACCATGGTTACTTACTTCTTAAATACTCCAAGGAAGAATTCCTTATCTAACCTGCTAAAACGGATCCCTACATAACATTTCACCACTTGTGCCATTTTCCATTGGCTAGAAGCAATGCACAGGCCTTATGATCGAGGGGAGGGGATTATACAGGGCTGTAACTCACTGGGGTCACCTTAGCCCATGTCATGTCCACCAAGAACACCAAAGAGCTAAGGTGGGAAACTTGGGTGGAAAATCAAAGAGAGGAGAGATGTTCAGAATACCATGCTGGCAGGCATTCTGAGCTGTCTTCCCTGTTTCATAATTGAGCTCAGTTCTGCCCTACTCTGCTGCCTCTGTTTGATGTGTAAGTTTATACCCTCATTGCCCTCCTCTCAGAATTTCTTCCTCATTGTCGCTATCACCCAGGGTCATCATCGAGATTCAGGAAGCCTCCTAGGTAGACGGGCTGTTTACCCAGGCTGGGTTATGTAATACTTTGGCCTCTTTGGTAACTTCACCTTTTTCTGGCATCAGTATGCACTAAGCAGAGAAGAGATACAAAAACCTTGTTCAAGGAGAAACAAAAAATGCTCACATCATTAAGCATGTTTTCCTTGAACACAAAATATAGATTTTTTTGGCCTTCAAAATGACAATGGAAAGAATTAGTACTTGTAAGATTCTTCTTTCTTTCTCCCAAAGCATGTTACATCCCTACAACACAATGTACTATATAATTACTAACCAAGTACTAGGTTATGATTCTGCTGTTCTAGTACAGAAATTAGCATGCACTTATATTCTGAAGGAAACAATTGGCCTCAAGGAAAATTAAAAAATGTATCCTCTTCTATTAGATTCTTGTTGGCATTTCATAGAAAAGTGTGTTGGTAGAGAATTCTTGCTGCAGGTCTACATCTTTTTGCTCTTCCAGGATGGTCAGCTGCCCCTAAAGGCTCTAAACTATGGTCTGTCCTGTGGAGCGTTGGAGGAGGCAGACGTGCCACTGGGGCTCAGGGGTCTTGGGCCTCCATTCTTACTTTGTCTTAGCCTATTTGGGCCCCTGTCAAAAAATACCAAAGACTAGGTGGCTTATAAACAACAAATACTTTATTTCTCACAGTTCTAGAGGCTGGGAAGTCCAAGATCAAGACATGGCAGATTTGGTGTCTGGTGAGAGTGGCTTTCTGTCTCCTTGATGGCAGCTTTTTTTACTGTGTCCTCACATGGTGGAAAGGGTAGGGAGCTCTCTGAGACCTCTTTTATAAGGACATTAATCACATTCATGAGGGCTTTACCTTTATGACCTCATCACCGCCCAAAGACCCCAACTCTTAATAGTGTATCTTCTTAGGAGTTGAGATTTCATCATAGGAATGGGAGGAAGTACATAAGCATTCAGTTCTTTGCAACTCTTAGCTGTGAATTGGCTCTATGGCCTCAGACCAGCAACTTGACTTTTAGAGTCTGTTTTCTTGCCTCTAAAATGAAGTTCTTTGCAGTTCTTAAGTGCTCTGAACTCTGTGTAAAGAATGACACATTCCAGTGTGTTTAGCAAAAGACCAGAGGTGGAGAACTGGTGCTGGAGAATTGAAGGGTTTTTGTGGCATTCCGAGCAGAACAGCTGTTCTTGCATTATAGATTTCTCTCTCCAGGGAATAGTGACTTTTATTATCTGCATACTATGTACCAAACAGAAATCACTACCTGGAAATAAAGCAGAATATTGCTAATTGGCTCCTACTTACTCTCCTTTAAATCAACCAAAATAATTTTAACTTTATATTAAAGAATGCTCTACATAAAGAAAATGGTCCAGATTTTAATTGCCCCACTCAATGAATTTTCACAAATTGAGCACATCTATATAAGCAACATTCAGATTTTTTAAAAATCATTAAAAATCTTCCCCAAGAAGACCCCTCATACAGGAATGGAGAAACCCAAAATATAAATAAAGAACAAAATAAAAGTTATGTAATAGAAAATAAGGGGATAGATCTTTTGCAAAAGAGAAGGGGATCAAAAGATGGAGGAATAGGGGAAGGAGAGGGGAAGAGAATGAAAAAAGAATTAAGATGTGTTATGTATATGTACCAGCTCCCCACAAGGAAGATAATCGGTATGTTCTGCAAACACGTAGTAATAAAAATTAAAATTGGAGAAAAAAATAAAAAAGAATAACAACTGTCTTAACTGCTAAGAGTGTGGGATAGCATTGTTGTATATATATTTATATATATATATATATATTATGATTGTACACTTCTCTGTCTGGTTTCTTTCATTCAACATTATGTTTGTGAAATTCTTCCATATTGATGAGAGTATTGTAATCATCCATTTTCATTGCTGTGTCATATTCCATTAAAAGAAAATAGATGTTTCATTATTCATTGCACTGTCAATCAACATTTAGGTGATTTCAGAGTTTGTTATGTCTAATTATCATGAATATTTTAACATCTGCCTTTTAATGAACATATGTATGCATTTCTTTGGAGAATAAACCAAATGGTGGAGTTGCTGTGTCACAGACTGTACTTATGTTAAGAATTTGTAAATACTGCTGCTAAACATTTGTTATGGTTCAGATCAAGAATGACCCCCGGTACTCTTGGGTGCTCAGAAGCAGGGCTTTTGGAGGGTGATCAGATTATGGGGCACTGTGCTCATCACCAGATCTGTCTACTGGTGAACCCATAGCTGAGTATGCTGCTGCGAGACAGGGCCTGGTCAAAGGAAGTGAATTACTAGGAGCATGATCTAGAAGCATTAGGGGGTCATTAGGAGCATGATCTTGCTCACTAGCTCCTTTCTTCTCTCTCTGCTTCCTAGCTGCCATCATATGAGCAGCTTTCCTCCACCTAGCCCCTTGCACTATGCTGTTTCATTTGATCCAACTGACCATGGACTGAAACATCCAAAACTGTGAGCCAAAATAAACCTTTCCTTCTTTAAATTGCAGGTGTGGAGTATTGTGTCTCGGTTATGAGAAAGTGACTAAGACAGTAGTTCTCTAAAATGCTTGCATTAACCCGTGGTCTGGCCAGTTGTATGTCAGAATGCCACTTGGTCTACTCTTTGCTCTATGCCTTTTTGCATGTTTTATTTTTTCATTCTCATTGGTATATGATATCAGCAGCAGGGCTTTTGTGTAGGGAGGGGTTTATTGGTTTGTTTTTATTTTTTAAAACAGGGTCTTGCTATGTAGTCTGGGTTGAACCATGTTCGTCTGGAACTCCCAGTCCTCTTGCCTCCTGAGTGCTGTGATTACAGACATGCACCGCCACACCTAGTTTCAACAATGGGTTCTAATTTGCATTTTCTGGGCACCTAATATAATTGAGTGTCTATTCTTTTTTTTTTGGTACCGGGGAATGAACTCAGGACCTTGCGCTTTCGAGGACCTTGAGCTAAATCCCTGGCCCTTGAGTGTCTATTCTTATGTGTTGGTCATTTGGATAAACTTGTGAAGTATCTGCTCAAATCTTTAATTCATTTACCTATGAGGTTGTCTGTTGCTTTATAGGAGTATCTTCATCTATATACCCACACCCTTACCTATATATCTATGGCTATGTATGTGAATGTTTCACTGAATATATATATATATATATATATATGATCAATAAATGTTTAATAAATGTGTTTTATGTCCATGAGAGCTCCCTCTCACGGCATAGAGCAGTAGGCATCACATGTGAGAAGCATAAGCTAAGGTCCTTGCCGTAAGTCTTTGACAGTTTGGTTGGGAAACAAGGCAGCTACATGAGCAGCAGCTGAGTGATAGCTGCAAGCATTGAGGGCATGAAGTGCCTTGTGAGGTGACCCTTGAAGAGTAGGTGAAGTCCTCTGAGGACTATTGTATTTAAAGAAGTAGCCCAGAGAGCATGCCAGGGGCCACAGGGAAAGATGTGGTATCTAAGCTTACACCAAGAGAATAAATAGAATCGGAGAAGCAGAAACAGCCTGAGGAAATGCAAAGGCACAGGAAAGAATTTAATTTGCTCCAGTATAATGAAACTCCTGTACAATCAGGGTAGGAGATTTGTGATGAACATGTATATATGTCCAAAACCACATAAGTGTACATTTACTGTCTGAAATCCATGCCTTTATAGAAATTTACAAATAAAATAAGGAAGCTGGAGATAGAGCTCAATAGTAAAGTGCTTGCCTACCATGTATGAAGGCCTGGGTCCAATCCCCAGCACTGAAAAAATAAAAAGATATGGAAAGAGAAAGTGAAAAAAGAAAGCATGGCCTTTCTTGATCTGAAATAGCTAGAAAGTACATAAGCCTATCTAAGTTTCACTGCAGATTTGCATTTCTTTTCTTGGAATTTTCATCATATACTTTAAGCTCATATTTTTCAAAAGCATTTTATTCTTCCCTCCTTTCTTTGAAATTAGCACATCAAATATAAGAAAGAGATGACTGAAGGAGAGAAAAGGCCCATGTTTATTGAATGGAGAGATTTCATTCTTCTCTAGGCAGATTTGTGTGTGTGTGTGTGTGTGTGTGTGTGTGTAGTACTGGGAAATGAACCCAAGGACTTTCACATGGTAAACCTGTGCTCTGCCACTGAGCTACATTCTCAGGCTTGAGCAGATTTTTTAAATATATAAATTAATGACCTAAATGGTAAGATTCCCACATTTGCTTTGTTTCCCTCTGAAGAGTACTATAATGGCCAACAGTTATTGAGTGCCTCAACATTGCTTTGACTATTCTGAGCACATGATGTACCTTTACTTATTCAGCCCTCATAACAACCTCATGAATTTGGCACCAATTATCAGCTCCATTGACACATTAGGAAGCTGAGAGGCACCAGGAGATTTAAAGACCTTGCAATAAAACCTGTCAATCATAAGCAGCTGAACTAGCATGTACAAGTAGGATACAAGACAAGCAGTCTGCCCCAGATTCTATGTTCTACCCTATAAACCAAGAATCCACAGACTTTGTCTGTGAAGGGCCAGATATTAAACATTTTAAGCTTGGCCGCACAGCATCTGTTAAAACTACTCAACTCTGCCATTGGGGTGAGAAAGCAGTCATAGATAATATGTGAAAGAATAAGCATGTCTATGTTTTGATAAAACTTTATTTATATAAACAAACAATGGTTTGCCTGCCCCTGATCTAATGCAGAATTATATATTATCCCTTATGCAAAAGATTTAAGTAACATCTGATTTTCAGTATCTTCTGTCTCCTCTTTCTTGGCCAGACATCAGTAGTTTTCAACCTGGGGCATTTTGCTGGAGACACTTTTGTTTACCACAACTGAGAGGTTGTCTATCACATCTAATGCATAGAGGCCATACATAATGTTAGACATCCTACAATGTTTAGGGGAGCCCCCCTAGTAAAGAATTATGTAGCCAAAAATGTTAACCATGCCAAGCTTGAGAAACTGAAGCAGTTGAATCAGATTCATTTTTCATCGTGAAGAGCACTTTCCCACTTCTCTATTTGTCTCTGCGCGACACTTTTCTTTATTGCCTCCTAGGTAGACCAACACTTTCGAACAATGACAACAATGATGATGTGGTGATGATGGTGCTAGTGGTGATGCTGGTGGATGCGGCATCTATTGTGAATTGTATATATTATCCTACTCTTAAAATAGCTGATTTCATTCCAAAATAAATTCATAAAATAGGTATTATGGTTTTGCTTCTTTATATGAAGAAATATAAGTGTTTATATCCATAGCATGGATCTTCCCATTATATCCTGATACTTCTTTCTCATTACTATAATGAAATACATCGTTGAACATAAATAATTAGACATAAGGACTTCAAAGTCTATATTGTATCCAT
The DNA here is from genome assembly GCF_053883595.1 of Heterocephalus glaber. NCBI lineage: Eukaryota > Metazoa > Chordata > Mammalia > Rodentia > Bathyergidae > Heterocephalus > Heterocephalus glaber. Next base: position 18,605,800 of record NW_028258369.1, on the reverse strand, counting down.
GAACCCAGCTATGCTTGATAGAGTGCTGCATGTATGTACTCAAGTTTTATTTGTAAGGTTGGTTTTCTAACCATAATTAGTTCAAAAATAGCTTTATGAGAGAATAGAATTGAAAAATTTATTTTTGCCTTCTTTTTGACATTGGGAAATAGAGTCAATGGTCAATCCTGTGCCTTCACTGTTGATAATAGTTCTCACCTTCCATTAGTACATGCAGATATTTTTCTTTTCATTGCTTTGCCTTCTGTCTAATTTGTCTTGGAATGGAGCTCCCACTGTCCTGAAAGAGAGTAACCTGTGGACAGAGGTTGAGAAGGGAAAGAGAACTGGAAGAGCAGAACAAATGTGGCCTCTGGAGGAAACCATGAACATAAGATTAGAGCAGCAGCCCAAAGGCCAACAAGGAAAAGCAGTGGAGCTTGAGGCTGTTGAGACAAACCTCATACCTATTCTCACTGTGCTACCTTTGTTGTGTTCATTCATCCAACAAACCTTCACTGAGTCCTGTGGTGCATGCCTGCCAATATTCTAGGTACTGGACACTGCAGTGATCAAGACAGAAAAAAAACTTCTGTGATATGAAGAAAGCTAACAAGCGCCATAGAGAAAAATAAATCAGCATAGAGAATGGGGAGTCCTGGGGATTCCTGACTGTCAGTAAGTGGTTAGAACAAGTGTCTAAGAAGGTGACTCAGACAATTTGAATGAGCCAGGAGAACAAGCCATCAAAGCATCCAGGGAGAAGAGTGGCAGCAAGAGGGAACCACAAGGGAATACAGCTTGATGTTGGAAGGTAAATTGGAGGAGTGGTAAGACATGGGGCTGGGATGGTGTCTGCCAGGGAGAGAGGTGGGAGAAGTGGGCAGGAAAATGTCTAGAAGGTCCAGTGTCTGAAGGTCACGGGAAGGACTAGTGGCTGTTACTATGGGCAAGATGGGAACTCATTTAGAGGGTTATGAGCAGGGAAGGGATACAAGCTGCACTATTTGAAAATGGATTGCTCTGGATGTAAAGAAGAGAATATCCATTCAATAGGAATAGAGGGATCTATTCATATAAATTCCTTTCTCCTTTGAGATTCTCTCCCCTTCTCCCTCAAGCCAGAGAATAAACACCTGTCTGAGGATCTTCATGGTACTAGATGAGTTGTCTAGCCAAATCTCAAGACCAGAAGGAATATTAATGACTATCTCATCTTGTTCTCTCATTTTACCCATGGTCAAACTGGTGCCAGTTCATTGCTTATTGTTATTTAATGTTAGGAGCCCATGATCTGCCTGGTTTTGCAATAGTTGCAGGCGAGACCAAGACAACAAAACCTTGCCCTCAAGGAACATCCAGTCTGCTAGATCAACAAATAAACAGTTTCAAAATAGTGGACATAGTATGAGAAAAGTACTGTATGAGGTGTGATAGAAAAATACAGTGGATGTTTGAATTTAAAAAAAAATTATTTCAGTAAAAGACATGTTGCCATTAATTCCCCTCAAAATAGTCTTCCTGGCTTCGAACACACTTATCCCATCCTTCTTGTAACTTTCTGAAGCAGTTCTGGAAGTCCTTTCATGAGTGTCTTCAGTTGCACTGTCATGGCTGCTTTTGTGTCCTGAATTAATTCAAAATGTTTACCTTTCTTGGGTATTTTGACCTTGGAGAAGAGCCAGAAGTTGCGCAGTGCCCCCAGTGAATAAGGCAGATGAAGGATACACCATAATGTTTTTATGAGCCTTTTTTTCAGTGGGATGGCACTTGCCAGCAGAATTCACTTTATTTTCGATCATACCTCATAAGGACACTCACGAAAGAGGACTTGTAGAACTGCTTCAGAAAGTGGCAAGAATGAGGGGAGAAGTGTGTTCAAAGCAAGGGGGAGTATTTTAGTGACAATATGTCTTTTACTGTAATAATTTTAAAAATTTAAACATTCACCATAGTTTTAGATCACACTTTGTAAGCTTTGTATTATCGAAGTACCGAGGAGATATATCCAATTCAGCATGGGTATCAGAGAAGGCTTGGATGAGGTGACCAAAAATCAGTGTTCTGCTGGAATTCTGGGCCAGGGCTCTGCTTGACAGCTCTCCTGCCTCAAGTGCCCCGTCCTCTTCTTTTTATAACACGGTGCTTTCTGGGATGCTGGTGACTACCTTCATGCCAAAGGAGTCCTAAATACAAGGAGTTTGCACTCCATCTACTCAGAAAGAAAAAAGGCAACACAGAGGCTGAACTTGGTCTCTTCATTCCTATGACAGAAGTATAGGTTGAAAGAAATAGGGAAGACATTTCAAAGACTGTAATTCTTTGACTTTCCAAATCTTCTCAGTCACAGTGGCCACTGGAACTTAGACTTGATTTTCTCAGAATGATATTAATAGTTCTGAGAATAATTAATGTACTGTTGTTTATTCACAGAGCCTCCCAGAGGCCAAGAGGGTGACAATTTAATAAACACATAATAAATACACATCCGCAGCCTGTTGTACTTGTTCTTGATGTTTTTGTTCCTATCTAAAGACCTCAGGAAGTTTATTGAGATTAATTAATTTACTCAACACCCTTGAGAGAGACTGATGCATGTTAATATTAGCCTGCATTTTATAGCAAGGGCTCTCCTCTTAACCAAATCGTGGAAGGGAAAGAGTTAATTGTTCTTGCTTTTCAAGATACTTCTTTATTATCTTCTTGCTTTTCCTCATTTACTCAGTGTCACTAGCTCCAGAGTGTTCACAACCATTTCCCAGACTTGCACCTGATGAGCTGCCAGCCTTTGCTGTAACCGTGATTAAACTCTTCTCCTTGCAGACAGTGGGGTATATGGCCTCTGGGTCAGACTCCCTGCGATTGAGCTCTGCCCCCAGCACTTCTTGTGTGTTATGGGTCAGTCACTAAATCTAGACCTCAGTTTCCTCACTTATAAGCCAGGAATTGCCAGAGTGCCTGCTTTCGAGGTTTGTTGCCCAGAGTAACTGAAAGGATACACAGAGAACAGATTCTGGAGCCAGGCTGCCTGGGTTCAAATCCCAGTTCGCCACATTGTTGCTGTGAAAAGCTCTCTAGGCTCCGATCTCAGTTCATGTTACACGTAGTTGTAATTATTGGCAAAGGCATGACGAGTTTCAAAAGACAAGTCCTGTCTCTTGGGCTTTCCTGAGACTCAGAGGCACACACTGGGAGCCAATGCCACCTTCTAGTCCAGGGGGTGAGAACTGCTACCCACAGGCTGACCCCAGCTCACTGCCTGCATTTTTAGCACATGAGCTGAAAATTATTGGGGAAAAAAATTTTTAAAGGCTAATATATTTCATGACATGCAAACATTGTAATTGAAATTCAAATTTCAGGCTCCATAATTGAAGTTTCATTGGAATACAGTTATGTTTATTTATTGACTCATTGTCTGTGGCTCTTTCATTGCTACAATGACAGAGTTAAGTAGTGTGACAGAGACTCTGTTGTCTACAAAGCCTCAAATAGTTACTCTCTGGCCCTTTAAATATAAGATTTGCTGGCTCCAAGGAAAAGCTCATCAGATTGAATATTTTCTGCATTGGCAAGCTCACTGCTGTATTAAGCCACCTCTCTATTGTCAGAGGAAGGTCTTCCCAACATGCACACAGATTGGTCTTAAGATTTTTCTCAAAAGCTGCAGATATAAGTGATTTTTCACGCACATGGGAGCACTGCAGCCACACCCCATGGACTCTGCTGTGTCTAGGTTGTCTGGCTGAAGGCCTCTCCACTATGCTGCACTGTTTCCAAACTCCCTCCATCCAGGTTGCCTTCCTGGGAAAGTAGATCCAAGCTAAGTCCTCCATTCTCTCTTCTCACTCTCCGCCCTCTCTCTCTGGAAGACTGAGCATGTTGCTAATGACTAACTCAAGGTCTGCCCTTCTCACATCTTCTAAGCCTTGTTTTCTTGTGTTTTTCTTATATCCCCAACATGGTGTCTGATACTGACAGTTCAATTATTTGTTGAAGGTTGTTGAATGACTAACCTGTAATAAAAAGCCATTGCATTCAGAAATAGGATGTAATTCTCCAAAATGTCAATGTTACCTGAACTCTGTACTTCATTACTCTGTCCATAATAATATTCAATATATTTTTGCAGTGCTAGGGATTGAACCCAAGGCCTTAGGCATGCTAAGCAAGCATGATACCACTGAGTTATAACTCAACCCCTATAATATTCTTTTTATAAGTACATCATATAGTTCACATGGAAATTGTTGGCATGTCAAATCCATAGGCTTCTTGGAAAACAGTGATTGCAAAGCTGGATCTCATCCATTCTGCTCATGTGAAATGTATTGATTTATACATGCTTCAGTACTATGGTTCAAATGTGGTTTGAGTGTGTCCCCCAAATTCATGTGCTGAGGGTTGGTCTTCATTGTGGTGAAGTTCAGAGGTGGTGGAGCCTGTAAGAGATGGGACTAGGACATAGTGGTGCCATCCTCAAAAGAGCTTCATGCTGATCTCATAAAGTTTGTTATAAAGTGAGGCCACCGTTTGCACTTGGCCTCTTCTGCATGTGACTGGTTCCCTTGGTTTCTCTGCCATGTTGTGATGCAGCCAGGACATGGATGCCATGCTATTTGTATCCTCCAGTCATCAGGATTTTGAACCAGAAACCCTCTTTAGTTAATAAAGTACTGAGACTCAGATAGTTTGTTATGGCAACAGACAATGGACCAATACCGTTATTTAATTTTATTGTTTTTCATCACTTTGTTGCAAATTATTGAGATTTTTTTTAAAAAATTTTGATTCTAGCCAGGGATTTAGTTCAGTGGTTCCGCTGCCTGCCTTGCAAGCACAAGGACCTGAGTTCAATCCCTGGTACCAAAAAAAAAAAAGAAAATTTTAATTTTATTACCTAATATATTTTTCTGCCATCTCTATCCTCGAGAAACTAACAAATTCAACGAGGAGTATTTATCTTTAGTGATGTTGATAAAATATAGTCCTGTGGCAAGGACTATATTTGTGGCAAGCCACTGAAGTCTTCCCTCTAGATTGGTCAAAATCTATCAACTCAAAGCACTCTTTTTTATTATACATTTGATAGAAACTATTTGAATCAATGCCTAGGCTAAATGAGGCACAGTGAATTGGGGGAAAGAATGGAAAGAGGAACTCTTTGGAGGATGAGGACTTTAAATGCTCCTGAATCCTCTAGAAATCACTTGCCACCCATTCTACTGAAATGAAGAATTGCCTTCTAATTGATGTGAATAAGTAAATTAATTTGTGATTCCATTATAAGTCACAGCTGCAATGGAATTAGAACCTGTAAGACTTGATATTGTGTTTCAGTCTCGAATTTGGCCCATAGAAAGAATAGTAGAACTGCAAGGGGATGTAGAGATATGGGCATATCTCCTGTTTTTCCGTTCTGCTTCAGGCTTGATGCATGGACAGAGAGTAGAAGTTTCCAGACTGAGTTTATATGTTGGTAAGTGACTCTCATTTTTTATTCAGCAAAGGTTTTATCTTAACCTCTATAATAAATTTTAACAGCTTTAATGAGATGTAATTACACATCATAAAATCACCAATTTAAAATATACAGTCCAATGGTTTTTAGTTTATTTACAGAATTGGGCAACCATTACCATGATTTAATTTTAGAATATTTTTGTCACCCTGGAAACTCAATACATATGAGCAATTACATTCCCTTCCCACCCCTCCGCACACAGAACCCTAGCTAATCTACTTTGCATCTCTATAAATTTGCCTATATTGGACAATTTTTATAAATGGAATAATGTAATATGTAATGTTTTGTGTCTTTTTTCACTGAACATAATGTTCTCAAGGTGATCCATGCTGCAATGTTTTAGCAGTTGGTTTTGCTTTTCATTGGTGAATAACATTCCATTATATGAAGTACTATGTTTTGTTTATCCATTCACTTTTTTTTCCAGCATGCGGGATTGAACCCAGGACCTTGCACTTGTGAGGCAGGCACGATGCCACTGAGCTAAATCCCAGGCCCCATCCATTCACTTTTTAATGGGCATTTGGATTATGTTTACTTTTTATCTTTTTTTGGCAGAGCTGGTGCATTGAACCTAGAACTTCATGCAATCTAGGCAAACTAACAGTGAATTACATTCACAGTCCTTTCTTTTTAAATTTTATTTTTGAAACAGAGTTTTGCTGAGTTGCCCAGGGAGGGTCCAAATTTGTGATTCTCCCGCTTCAGCCTCTTGAGTAGCTGGAATTACAGGTGTGCCTCACCATACCCAGCCACTTTAGCTCTTTATTAGGAATGCTGTTATATACACTTGGGTGAAAGTCTTTGTATACACATATGTTTTCATTCCTCCTGGGTACATGTCTAAGAGTAGAATTGCTGTATTATGATGAATTATATTTGATTTTTCAGAAAGTGCCAATATGTTTTCCAAAGTGGCTTCACCATTTCACCACCCCACGAAGAATTATGACAGTTCTAATTTCTCTTCATGTCTTGACCCATACTTGTTATCTAGACCTAGGTCATATTTTAATTGACATTAGAATGACATTTACTTGAAGACTGTTACTTTTATTACATTTTTAGGTAATTGAATTTTACTTAAGGGCAGAGATGATGTAAGTTTCAAAAGATTGTTATTGAAAATTCCACTTTAGGTGCATAAAAAAACAGAATGAAAAAGAAAAAAATCATGAAAAACTGTTGATCCTTAGAGCATTAATGCTGACATGAAGTATATTACAGTGAATGACAAGTGACATTTATTATTATAAAAGCATGTCAAGAAAGCATGCTAGAGTATGCTTAAGACTTACAATGAGTCCAAAGCTTCAAAATAATGGCCACATTTAACAAAAAGGTGGGGCTGTGAATGGCATCCTGATCTTTAAGTGAAGCAGAAGATTGATCAGACAGGGCGGACCTACAACAAAAACATATCCAATCCAAAGTGTCCATGGTACGGAAATGGGAAATCCTGCTCTGAATGATACTTGTGAAGGTGAAATAATTAGAATGAATTAAAATGTTTGTTTCCCTTAGTTTGGTTACTAAGTACAGATGACAAGTTATTCTGCATTCCCAGGGGATCCTGAATTTTATTAGGGGTGAAGGCTGCATTGTGTACTGTATTTGTGATAAAGACTTCCAGTTGATTTTGTTATTCCCTTTCTCCATTCTCTGTCTTTCCAATCCAATCACAGTATATTGCTCAAAATATTTCATAATGACTTTAAATGAATTTCATCTCTAAATGAAATTATTGTTCAGCATAAAAAAGTTAGAAAAATGGATATTTTCTTATTCCAAATTCTTGTTCTATAAAGAATTGATGAATCAGTTCCTTTCTGCCAATGCACTGGACTTTTAGGAACTATTTCTGGATGATGGTAATCTGAATAAGAAAATATCTACTAATGTCTTCCAGAAAATTCAGGATAAAATTGTTTTTTAACATTCATATAATTCTTCACTTGATTTTGGCAAGACCACCTTCTCATTGAAGCAATACTTGCAAACCCTTTTGAGGCTATAAATTTTACAGTAAGTATGGGCCCTGAAATCTTGACATGTTCGACTTGAGTTATTTGCACACTGTTTGTGTTATGGAGCAACTGTATATTTGGTTGAACAGAGTCACCACCTTTCTGAACCATAAATCCTGCTTGTAAAGGGCTGCAAAAGGTATTATGTGATTAACACCATTGAGAATGGAGGAAAGAACATGAGCTCTGGGATTGAAGGTCCTAGGGTCAAATCTGAGGCATGCCAATTTTGAGCGGGGTAAACTGTGGCAAGTTGTTTAAACACTCAGAATAGTAGTTCATTTTCAGTTTGGGAATATTATTTCTTTTTTTTTTCAAAAAAGAAAAAAACTACTGCCCATGAAACAAATTTGGGCTGCCACTTGCTTTTTAAAATAAAGTTTTATTGGGGCATAGCTACACCCTTTCATTTTCATATTCCCTGTTGCTTTTGTGCTTGCTACTACAACAAGTTGAGTAGTTGTGAGAGACTATGTGTCTCCAAAGCCTAAAATGTTTATTTACTATGTGGTCTTTTACAGAAAAAGTTCGTCAGTTGCAGCTTTAACTGAAAGATTTGATATAATTTACAAGTAGGTACTTAAATCTCAGCCAAGACCTCAAAAAATATTAGTACCTACTTCCCAGAGCTAACAGTAATACTTAAACTAGAATTCATTCATTCAACATCTAATGAGTCTACTTACATATGAAACAATATACCACAAAACAATGTAGGTAGTGATTATTTTTATTTCATATGGAAAAGTCGAATTCTAGAGAAATTAACTTTCTCAGTGGCACACAGCTAATAGGAGAGTTGGTGATAAAAAGTATAAAGTTCACAGCAATTTTAGTTTTTCTATTTCTTCCTATTTAAATACTTTGGCTTTCTTTTTGTTGATACTGGAGAGTGAATGGAGGGTCTTTGCGGTGAGCTACATCCCCAGCCCGTTTTTACTTTTTTTTTTTTTTTCCATTTTTACTTTTTATTTTGAGACAGGGTCCCACTAAGTCACTCAGTTACCCAGGCTGGATGAAAACTCTGACTTTTTGCAGGATGCCAGTTTTTGAAGCATCTGAGAAAAAGTAGATGAGTGTTAAACACTTGAATAAACTTTTGTTTTGTTTTTTCGGGTTTTTTTTTTTGGTACCGGGGATCGAACTCGGGTCCTTGAGCTTGCGCAGCAGGCAGTGAAACCACTGAGCTAAATCCCTGGCCCAACTTTTTGAATATTTGTTGGCAATTGTTTTCCAAAAGAGTTTTTATTTTTGTATTAATTTGTTGTTGCCTTTAATGTTCCCCACACTTTCTCATCCTTAGTTTTGTGCTCTCTTAACATTCAAGCTCTGCTTCTCTTCTCTGTGTAAATTTGGGTCTTGAAATTAATTTTTCTGCCAGGGATTTAGCTCAGTGGTTTCGACGCCTGCTGCGCAAGCGCAAGGACCCAAGTTCAATCCCTGGTACCAAAAACAAACAAACAAAAAAACAAAATTAATCTTTCTTAGTTCTGAAATTATTTTTTTCCTTAGCACCTGAGCACCTTTTAACCTATTGTCCATAGGGGAAAGGCCCATTTGCAAATGTGACGTGTTATATATAAAAGCTATAAAAAAATACCAGAGATAGAATAAAATCATTCAAAAGGAAAAAGTCACTTATGTTTGATTCAAGTTGTCTTGTGATTTGTGTGTGTTTAAGCAGTAAGAAGTAATTCAAATAGATCTCACCACCCCGCTTCAAATCATTTTCTGCTCTGTTCCTCCTCAGTATCTATTCCTTTTAGGGTGATAAACTATACATTTAGATGTTGACTTTTTCTGTTTCGTGCATATAAATACGAGCTCTTTGAAAAATTTACTAGTAAGGTTTATCTGCTGCAATAAAACACATTTAAGACTCTCAGGCTGTGTGTCCCAAGTACAGGGGAAATACAATTTGGGCATGTTATTAATGATCATGCATGCATCAGAGTCAATGGATATTTGGGGGGGAAGTGATCTATTATGATATAGTTTCTATCTAGATGTCCCCCAAAGCCTCATGCACTCATAGCTGGGGCTTTGGGGAGATGACTGGACTATGGAGATGTGATACTCATCAATGAATTAGAGCACTGATGAGTTTATAGCTAAATGTGATGTTGGGAGGTGAAGCTGGGTCAGAGGAGGCGGCTCACTGGGGGTGTGGCCTACAAGAGTTTGTCTCCCTCTCTCCTCCTTTGATCTCTCTCTGCTTCCTACCTTCCAAGCCACGTTCTTTCTCCTCTGGCTATGCCCCTCCGCCATTCTGCCCAGCCTTGGAGCCAGCTGACTGTGGGTTAAAATCTCTACAGACTGTGAGGCAGAAATAAATCTTTCTCCCTTTAAGTTGTGAGTGTTGGGTCCCAGTGACAAGAAAATAGCTCAGACAATCTCTCTGGAAATTGAGTTCAATTTTTTGTAGGAGTATTTTCTTTTCCTAGAAATAGAGCTCTTATTAAATTTTCTTATGGCCTGTGATGATTATGCTAAGGAGTAAATTGGTCAGACTTTCCTGAAAAGGCCTAACTGGCTTGCTCAGAGTAATGCTTCATCCTGGTGCAACAGTAGCTAATGCAAGGCAGGGTACAAAGTAAATGGCCTTTTTCCTTATATAGTTCATCTTGTGGTGTATTGATTTGTGCAGGAGAAGGTACTTTCAGCATCCGGCAAAGCCTTTTCCCTCCTGTATTTCTGATTTCCCCAGGGGATGTCTTGGCTAGACTGGGACATTCCCTGCCTGGCTCCCACCTGGTGGCAGCTGTCACCTTTTCTTTTCTGTTGTGTCTTTTCCCTGAAGCAGACAACTACGACCTTGATGACATGGACTGTTATGAGATGTCTTCTCAAGCATCTTCTCGTCCCTATGGCAAGTGACCTGCTGGGCATGTCTCTCACCTCCGCACCACCAGTGCTCCTGGCCCTTAAGTCCCAGTGTTGGACTAGGACCCTGGAAGCTGCTTTGGACCCCTCTCAGTGATATATGGGACACCTTCACCCTTTCCCCTCTTACTTTGATGCCAAAGTATCTTCTTTATTTCTTGCTGTCACAGCGTTTTCTGTAAAAAAAAAAAAAAAAAAAAAAAAAAAGTTGTTGCTTCAGGATTAGCCTACAAGTTTCATCTCTCTCCCTTTTTTTCTCATTTTACTCCTCCTTCACTCTGCCTTTTCCCTCTCACCTCCCACTCCCTGACCCTAACCTGCTTCTGTCTGCCTTGGACACCTGTGCCCTCTCCTCCATTGTCTTTCAGCTCCCTGCCCCACTGCCACCCTGTCTATATCCTCCCCATCCCTTCCTGGCCTATGTCTCTCCCTTCTGCCCTGCCCCCAAGCCTCTCCCCTTCTTCCTCCCTCTGCCTCCCCACTTCTCCTTTCCTCACTTACAGGAGTCCTGGAGCTTACACAAAGGACTGAACATCAGGCAGACATTTCCTCTTCCTCCCTCACCCTGCCCAAGTCCCATTCACAGCCCCCCTGCCCTAATCAGAGTGATGGCTGCTTTATTTAACCTTGGACCTCTGTCTCAGTGACAGCATCCAACACTAGCATGGGTAGTAATGGTAATAGTTACAATTTTCAACTCAATGATGGCATGAGACCTTACCTATCTAACCATTATGTTTTTCTTTGTCAGCACAATATTCAGTAAATTATATGAGCTATCCAGCACTTTGTGATAAAATAGATTTTCTGTTAGAGGAGTTTGCCTGACTGTAGGCTAACTTAAGTGTTCTGAGCACGTTTAAGGCTAGGGTAAGCTAGAATGTTCTGTAGGTTAAATGTATTACATACACTTTCAATTTACCATGGGCTTATAGGGACATAACCATATAATAAATTGAAGAGCATCTAAAGTCAGCAACCCTCCATCCTATACCAAAATCTTAGGGGTCTCAAATGCCTCCAGGACCAAGGTAGGTCAAGCTAGGTGGTAGCAGGGTGTACTATGCCAGGGAGGAAGGGTCTGTGCCTAGGTGAGAAGGCCATGTCTGCTCGCAAAAACTAAATTCTAACCGTGATACAGTATGTATGTGGACCAATTCCCCAAGATGATTGTAATTATTATATACCACAACATACACCACTAAAATATAAAAAACAAAATTAAAACTCACTGAGAAATATGAAATTGTAATTCTCAAATATAAAGAAAACCAAGACTTGGCATAGTTTTCAAGATAAAATTCCATGACACAAAATTCTAAATTTTAGAAGACTAAGTATCCTAGAGGTCATGCAATGGGGACTTTCTTTTGCTTAACAGTTTAGCTCCATGATTAAGAATGTAGGCCTACAACTCGGATTTTCTGGGGTCTGTTCCTGCTTCAAATTCTATGAGTCAGTTTCCTCCTGTGTACTATAGCAATGATCATAGAATATAGGCTTCAGAGCTGTTATTAGGACTACATTAATTAGTTAATATATGTAAAGCACATAGAAGAGTAACTGGTGCATAGTAAACATTCCACAAAGATTATTGTTGTTATTATGAATTTTTGGAAATAAGACAGTTTAAGAGTTAAAAGTTCAAGCCATCTCAGTTAGCGAGTGGCCCAATTATAATAAGCATTTCATAATGGGCAACCGTGCTTGAGAATTTTCTTTAGACTAATTCAGGGGTTAGTAAACTTTGTAAAGTGTGACTGTTTTAGGGTTTGTGATAGCTACTCAACTCTCCCATTGTAGTTCCAAAATAGCCAATAGAGGATATGTAAACAAAAGCCTGTGGCTATGTTCCAATAAAACTTTATTTAAAAAGCAGAAAGCAGGGCCGGGGATTTAGCTCAGTGGTTTTGCCGCCTGCTGCGCAAGCACAAGGACCCGAGTTCAATCCCCAGTACCAAAGAAAAAAAACAAACAAAAAAAAACCAGAGCAGTTGTATCAGTTATTTTCTCATTGCTGGCACAAAATGCTCAATGCATACAACTTGAAGGAGGCAAGGTTTATTTTGCTCACATTTCCCAGTGGGTTCAGTTCAAAGTCAGCTGGCTCCAAGGCAGAAATGCATAGAGGAAGGGCATGGCAGAGGAAAAGGTGTTTAAACCATGAAGCCAGGAGGCAGAGAGGAAGGGAGGACCCAGGGACAAGAATATACACTTCCAGGTCACCCCCAGTGACCCACCTCCACCAGGTTTCACCTCCTAACACATTCAGCCACTGAATTGGATGGATCCACTGAGGATTATAGCACCCAGATGATCCAGTCACCTTCCACACCTTCCACTTGAGACTTGTGGAGGACATTTTAGATTTAAACCATAACAGTCAAACACTAATTTTCAGGCTCCTTTCTTCCCCCACCTTCTTAGATAAAATACTAAGATTTACATTTTGGTGAATATTCAATGAGTATTCTTCCAGTAGAAAGATGATTGTTTTTAATCTCTTCCTTTTGTAGGTTTCTGGCAGCTTAATTTATTAACTTGTGATTGATATTTTAATGTTAAGGTGTAATTATGGTAATCAGTAGGCAAGCTATAGTCTGGGTTCAGTATTTGTGGCAGTAAAGGCCAGGGGACATGTGGTGAGACAATACCTTATAAATTTCCTCTTTTCAGAATTGTCTTTTTCCTAGTACTGAGGATGGAACCTAGGGAGCACTGAACTACATTCCCTCCTCTTTTTATTATTTTATTGTAAGACAGGTTCTCACGAAATTGCCCAGGCTTTCCAGCCTCCTGCCTCAGTCTCCCAAATAGCTGGCATTATAGGCATGCCACCATGCCTGGCTCCTGTCTTTGCTGAATAGCAGCCTTTCTTTAGTGACTGTCCTGCAAGTTGACTGAATACTATTTAATATCTATGGGGCCTAGATTTGTATCATTATATAATGTATGTGGTTAAACCTCTTAATGTATACTGAATGTTTTATACATGCACATATGAAATTGTTATATTGCTAAATAATTTTAAACGTCAATGTGGGGGCACATTCATGCTCTCCTCTTCTCTAGACCCATGGTAAATACTATATGTCACTTCACTGATTCCTCAAAACCTTGTGAAACAGTTGTGACTATTATTTTACAGACAAAAGCAAAGGTGTCTAGACATTAACTATTTGGCCAAGACAACACAGAGTAATTGGCAGGCCTGGATTTGAAGTCCTGAGTCTGTAGACTTATCTTTACCCTGTATACTTGACATAGCTTTGTCAAGTGCTAATTATCTGCCTTCATTTTTGTTTCCCACAGTGGCCTTCTTTTGTGAAGGGAAGTTAAAATCCCAGCTGCGAATTACCTTCCTTCTTTTGACAAGAAGAGCCCACTTAGACCTAGTGCACTTATTTGCATCATTATCAGTATGCTAGAGAAGTTCCCTTCCCACACTTGTGACTCCTTCCATCCCATTTGCCATCCGATTTTGCACATGAGCAAAGCTGTCTCTGTCTTCTGGAATATGCTGGGTTTTTGTCTCTGCTGTCGTTGATTGAGACATCCCGGCCCTGCTTTCCTTGGCACTTGCTCCTCAGATTATGGCATTGGCACAAACTGTACCTGCAGCATCATGTTAGTCTTTTGTGCTAAAAATAACTGAGATCCTGGGTGAGACTTCATATATAATTCATGGTTTTGATTTATTAATCCTTCCATTAAGGAGGAGAATGACATTTTTGCTGGCTGCAACCCAGTCTGCATTTCTTAGACATTTAAAATCTGTGTTACCTTGAATATCCTCTGTCTGGGTGTGCACATGCATGTTGTACTCATGTATACATATGTCTGTGCTTATTTGCAGTTGCAGCAATGTCCCAATCTTTTCTGCTTATAACTCCCTTCATATTTCACTTAACCCCTGCTTCAGACCCTTAATACAAATGTAATATTTGAAAGCAGCAAACATCAAATGCATGTTGATGATGATAAAAATACAGAACCAGAATTAAAAAGAATAGCTGTGTCTTTTTTGTATAACCATAAAGTTAAATTTATATTCAACGAGTGAGAAAGGGCAACAGTTTGACGCCAGTTCATTCATTCAGTAATTATTTATTGAGATCTGCCTAAGTGCTAGGAACTGTGGAAGAAAGATAGGCAAGATGAGGGTGCAAGAGATAACAGATCAGCCTTCAAACCCACATGCTACCCAGGAAGTCTTCCGAGTAAATTTAAATCCTTTCCCACTCCCATAGTAGGATCAGAGTTGATCTTGTTTACCGGAGATTTTAGATGATACCTTGCAAAGAGTGGAACCACTGAAATTGCTTTATAAGATACTTTGGGAGAGCAACACCCTGGGGGTAAGTTTGGCTTTGGGGGCTCCACTACCTTCATGAAACCTTCATCACCATTGCCACTTTTCCTTGGGTGTAACCAGGCTTTTATATCAGGAAGTGAGGGCTGTATGCTAAGGGGTCAATAAAGGAAGGAGGAGATCCAGTAGCTTGGCCATCAGACTCTACCAAGCATCAGCCTCTCAGAATTCTGCTACTCTAGCATTGCAAGCCCCATTTGAACCGTGATAGTGTCCTTGTGAAGGCAACCTTGCCTTGGATTGAAAGCAGTGCCACTTAGACATTGCTCCTTGTAATTATTTTACCTGTTATTAAAACAATAGTTGTCCTTCTAACTGCTGAACTGCCAGATTCATTTGGTAGTATAGTATATATTATGGAACCATATGCACAATTAGGGAGTGAGATTAAAGGTATTAATGAAATCAGAAATTTAATCAAAATCTGAAGCTTCTTTTTATAATAATGTTTAAAAATCATATAATCGATATCCAGAGGAAGTTACAGCAGCAGATTAAAACTTAGGGGGGCTAGAGATGTAGGTCAGTGGTAGAGTGCTTGCCTAGCATGAGAGGGGCCCTGTGTTTGATCCTCAGCAACACACCCACACAGCAAAAATAAACAAAAATCCATTTTTTATCAAATATTGAATATGTGTCTTAAAATAGTATGTTATGTTTTAACTTGGCGGTATCTATGTTTCTTATTTATTCAATATCTTTACCCTTTCCCTCTTCTAGTAACAGCACCTCTTTTTTGTAGGAGCCCAAGTCCATATGGTTTCTATAGGCCAACACTCCCTAACCCCATCCCAACCACAGGAATGGGATGACCATGACCTGACCAATTAAAAGTAGTGCAAACCCCTAGCTAAATGATAAATTCAAAGAAATGGTGTGGCCTGGGTCTAGCTAATGAGATTTCTCCTGAAGTTTTTGGTGGAAATGTTCTTGATTTTCTTCTTGGGTTACTATCATTAAGCAGGACCACCAAGGACACAAAGGGATCCCTATTAATGAAGGAAAAGGAAATCCTCAAACTACCTGTAACCAGGTCAGTTTTCTTTTCCATGAGGTGAGGAGGACCTGCCTGAAAATGAGACCAGCATGGCAGAGAGCATTGCTTAGACATTGTTGTAGTAGACAGATTCACAGCATCATTGGAGCCCTTTGATTGAACTGGCTACAAGTTAGCTATACCCCCAAACTTCTCAGTACCATCAGTATATTTGTTTCCTACTGATGCTATAACAGATTACCACAAGATTAGTGTCTAAATCACTTTCTTGTCTCTGTGACATACCTGTCACCCACAACTTAAAGAATGAAAGGTTTATTTTGGCTCACAGTTTATAGAGGTTTCAGTCTACAATCGGCTGGCTCCAAGGCAGGGAGGCATGGCAGAGGGGCATAGCAAAAGAGACAGAGCTCATGCCATGGCAGCTGGAAGCAGAGAGATTAGCGGGGGAGATTTTCCCTTCCAGGCCACACCCCCAGTGACCCACTTCATCTGATCAGGCTTCACTCCCAACATCCCACACATCACATTTAGCTATAAACTAATCCACTGATGAGTATCATGAACCCATGATTTAATCACCTCCCAAAAGTCCCACCTATGAGCACAGGAGGCTTTTGGAAACATCTAGATATAAATAAGAACACTTAGTGACCTAAAAAAACACATTACCTTATGGTTAGGAGGTCAGATGTCTAAACTGAGTCTGCGGAGCCATGTTTCTCCTGGGGGATCTAGGGAAAAACCCATTTCCTTGCTTTTTCCAGCTGTATGGAACTGCCTACATTCTTTGGCTTGTGGCTCTGTATCACTCTAACCATTGTTCCTATAATCATATTCCTTTCTCCAACTTTGACTCTCCAGTCTGCCTCCCTTTTTCCCTTAAAAGGGCCATGGTGATTAAACTGGGCCTACCTAGATACTCCAAGATAATCAGCTCATCCCAAAATCTGTAACATCATATCAGCAAAAGCCCTTTTGGGTATATAAAGAAATATATTCTCAGATTCTCAGGATGACAGCATGGCCATTTTGGGGTTGGGCGGAGCATTATTCTGCCTACCACAATAAGCACATTCACTTTTGGGAGACTTAGGCTAATCTGAGTTGTAGTACTGTCACTTGTAACCAAGAGTTTTGAAAAACCCTATATTAATGACAATGTGATACTGGAATAATTTGGAAATTATCAAAAGAGAACTTTTTATATAAATCTTTGGAGTTATAAAGCATTTTCTCCTTTTAAAAAAAATGAAAGAATTACACGAGAACATTAAATTATATGTATAACTTTAAATGGCTCCAATATTTTCCTGTCCTTTAATCTCTTTGTAATTTTTTGAAATATCTTTTCCACTTTTTATGCTACCAACTGGGAATTTTCTTTCATATAGTCATGTTCTCATTCAAGTTCACCTTTAAAATATCTTGCTTCCTATAGTTGTTATATGTTACAGAGCCTTGGTGCAATAATTTTTCCTCCTGTTAGCCATTTTTTCTCTTTCCTCCCAACTGTCACTCCTCATTTTCCAAAATATTCACCTGTTCTCTTCATAAACTTAAATTGTTTTTCCTTGTTCCCTCTCTGTGACTATTTTTTTCTATCTGTCTTTGGGGATGGAAAATGAGGCTCAAAGCATTTTTTTAAAAAATCATATGCTCTCTTCTTGAAAATGTTTTATGATAAGTCTCATGATCATCAAATAAACATGAATTCCCATTTCACAATAAATGAATAAAAAAAGCCTTCCACGTTTGTTCTTATTATTTACTGTTTCTATGTAAATAATATAGCCCTATTATCTTTCTGAGCAGATTATAAAATAATATTTTTAGTCTTTAAGCATTTTTTCATATTTTAATTTCATCTTTTTATATTGGAAAATGATCCTTACTGGGCCATTTTGATTTTTGGCTCCTAAGAGTACCCTGCATAAGCTCCTTACTTACTCAGTGACATTTCACCATAAAATTTTACCTATGGCAATTTACTCTAAGAAATGGAAATTCTTTTTCTTTTCCTTCTTTAATTATAGTGCTGGGGATGGCACCCTGGGCCTTGCACATGTGTGAAGTGAGTGTCCTACCACTGAGCCGCACTCCCAGCCCAGAAAATTATTTCCTCATTATACTGGCATACCAGAAATAATTGTCCTATGTTTTTTCCATTTTTAATAATTTAAAAATGAATGTATAAATAACAATGTAACAGATAATAAAATACAAAATAACTTCTTAGATGTAATCTTAATTATCTATAAGATTCTGTGACCCCTTCCAATTTTTGTGCTGGTGTATGCAGGTTTATTTTTCTGTTTCCTTAATTCCCATAAATTTTTCTATGCATCTACTTGATTGATGATGCAGGATATTGCTATAGCATAGTACATGTAACAATATCCTGGCCTTGCTCACTTGTCAGCTGTTTTCTGGGTTGTTTTGTTTGTTTTTGCTCTCAGGGGTTGAACTCAATGCCTTGCACATACTGAGAACCTGCTCTGCAACTGAGCTATACCCTCGGCTCTACCTTTTTTGGTTTTGTTCTACTTTGTTTATACTATGAGCAATAGAGCCATAATCAGTCTTGAATTCATTTTTAAGTCATTCTTTGGGATAGATTGATTCCTAATGGTGGTAGACCAGGTCGAAGATATATAGAGGTAATTTTTCATCTCTATTATATTTTAGTGATATCAAGGTAAAATACTTGAAGAGTAAATAATATTTTGATGAAAGGAAGCAAGGACAGAAGATTATGCTATTTGAATAAATTTTCAAGGAGATCATTTGATTTTTTTGTTTGTTTGTTTTTTATGAGACCAGGATCTGAGGGATGTCTTGGAACAGAAATGAGATGTGTAATATTTTTGGGATGGATATTTCTGGTCTTTGTGATTGCTTTCTCATTCTTAGTTGTTTCTTTCCTTCACTGTTGCATGTCACCCCGCATGGGGCTATGCGTTTGACATTCTCTTCTTGTTCCCCTCTCCCTCCTGTTGGTTCTTTTCATCCTCTAACTCTGAATATTCCCCAGAGCTGGCTTCTTTTTACTCTTCCTTTATATCACACATATCCAGATAGAGTAATAGATCTGAGATTAACTCATGTCCCATCTCTTAGATTTATTGTCATTCCTACAATATCATCTCCTCCCCACTGTTACTGACACTTCCTTTTTTTGCCAGACCTTATCATTTATCACCCGATTTAAATTTACTCCTGGATGATTTCCCTGTTCCCTGGTGGTTTCAATCCTCACTCTTCCGTGGCAAGCTGTGCCTCTCTATGCTAGTCACTGAAACATTTCCGAATCTTGATTTATGTAATAGGCTCCTGGATGAATGGTTCATTGTTCCTAACGTATCATATAGATAGTCATTTCCTTACTCTTCTAGGCTTTCCTTCTTAGAACTCATCTCCCATCTATCTTCCTACTGTGACAAACAAGTCTCCTCGTGTCATGTCACTTTCAAACTTTTCTAACTTCAGTGACTTTGCAGGGCCTGAAGGGTAATGTCTGAACACTTTTTTAAAAGCATATCTCAGGCCCTTGGCATCCTGTTCATGTGTCCCACTTCATCTTCTGCCATTAACCCCCAGTCTCACTATCCCTGGCCCTGTCATGCTTGTCATCATTTCCCCAACATGCTAAGCTCTTTGCATGGGGTCAGTTTTGGGGCAAGGACATGAGCTGGGCTTAGAAGCCCTCACTGATCTTTTGCAGATCTTTTAAAGATTTTCAGATACTTGAACTCTTGCCACACTCTGGAGACTAAATCCTAAGCACTAGTGAAGCAGTAATACACCAATGAAGGCACTGATCGGTGTGTGACAGGGACCTCCTTGCTGAGGTGACTTCTGCTCAGCCCCTAGGTAGCCCTTTTCAGCTGGGGTACCTCATTTGAACCACAGAAACTAAAAATGCTTTGAGTGACAAGTTGCTCAATTCTGCCTGAGATGGCACATACATGCGTAGGAGAGGAGGGAAGTCATTATATGTGAGGTGTGCTGTAGGGCGGTGGAGCTTTCTTTTCTCATGGAGCTCAGGTTAGAAAGACTGCTTGCGACAACAGGACATTGTTGATGCAAGCCAGACTGTCCAAGTCCCCATTGATCCTGGGAGCTCTTGCTATTCTTACAACAAATTCTCTTTGTGTACATCATTCCTTGATTCTGTTTTGGTAGCTGACAAAATAAGACCCTTCTCTGACATAATAACATCAGTGAATGTATACCCGTTACTATATGTGTTCATTGCATAATGTGAAATTCCTCTATTTTCTTTTTTCCCCTATGCTAAATTAGTCACCATGCACATAATCTTTATTGCAGGTGTTGCTCAAAGTCAATCCTTTCTTTGCATTTCTGTGGCCACCATCCTGGTGCAGGTCTTTCTCGTTTCAGCCCACATTCCTGCAGCCATAGCCTAATGTTTTCATATACTCTTTCACTGTTCCCCTTCGAGCATACTGAACCAGACCCCCCCCCCAAAGGACACATTGTCATTGCACTTCCAAATATCATGCCAACTGGCTTCCAGATTAAGTCAAAGCTCAGAAGCACCCCCACCCTGTGATTTGGCCCCACTTTCTGTGCCAACGTGCTTCCCCTATGGCTCAGGCATGGTGGCTGTTTCTCCTTTTCTCATGCAGCTCATATCACCCCTCGTTCCCTGGAACCTAGATTATTGCGATTCATTTGTCAGATTTTACCCAATGTTCTTCTCCATATCTATACTTCAACTCTTTTGTTTCCTGGGCATGTTAAGCAGTATCTGTTGCTTCTTTTGCTGCTTGATATGCTCTTTTCCTATTTCTTACACTCTATTTCATATGGGTCAGTTATTTTGTTTTTGTTATGTTTAGAATACTTTTGTTCTTTACATAACTAACATACACTGGTAAGGAAAAATGAGCACAAGGAGAATTACAGCATGTTCAAAATTGTTTTTTACTGACTTCTAAAAACCCTTAGTACCACATCAAAATCTGTCTCCTCCCCAAAGCCTACTTGGCTCTTTTTGACCTAAATACTCACCCTTTCCTAATTTCAATTCTTACACTTTATTATTGCCTTGTGTACATACTAGTGAGTGGAATTATCCACTGGAACTGTCTTCATTGAGAGCCATTGACTGACCTGTTAAGTATGCACTTGAGGGCCTGGAAAAGGAGCCAGACATTTCTAAAACGTGCTTAGAAGTATTCTTGTCCCACTTTTTTTTAAACATCAAATTACTAAATGCTTTATGTAAAAAAATGTGAGTCTGCAGCAGGTCACTGCTGCCTGTTAACAGATCTAGTAATGACCAAAATCATTTCCAAGTCCCTGTTGGGGCATTGTCATTGTCAATAGAAGCAGAAAGACCTCCTGTGGGTGCCTGCGGGAAGTCAATGAGAACACCTGCCACTGAGGAGTGGGGGCGGGGCAGGGTGGCCTTGGATGGCCAGGCAATGTCAGACAGGAAGCATCATGCCTCTCAGGCCTGTGCCATCCGGTGGCAATGATCTTGGCTGGAAATCATGTGGTTGCAAGAATTAGAAATCTGCTCAAACTAGCTGTGTAAAGAAGGGAATTATAGAACATTTGTACTGTGCAGTTGCTCAGATCCATGAATCAAAATGTGGCCACACTTCGTGGGAATGGAAAGATGGAAACCACTGAGAGTGACAACTCTTTCCTTGTGTCTCTTCACCCTTGTTAGCAATCCCAGACCTCTCACATTTCTGCTTCTCTTTGTCTATTCTCTTTAACAAGCTTTAAAAGACCTCAACCTTAGGACTGTGCCCCCCAACCACCGGTAACTGGGTGCATTTGCTGTAACTCCCCATTCAGATTCTCAGATAAAAGGATTTAGCTAGTCTTGAGTTGGACAGTGGTGGTTGACCATAGGTCAAATATTCATCCTTGGTCTACAGCAATGTGTCCAGAATTGGGTCCACAATAGTATAAACACCTCGTACTCCCTTTTCAAGGGGAATTGGAATAGAGTCACTTGTAGGTCCTAAACATTGGGACATAGGTCCCAAACATTCCACCATGAAAAGTTTGATACAGTATATGTGTTTGAGATTCATCAATGAGTAATATAAAAGATTTTAGGTTTAGTACCTTCAGCTGTTTTTTGACTGTTGTCTAATTTCAGTTTACCATGATATAGAAGAGGATTTGCTAATTTAATCTTAAAATTAATATATCATCAATATAAAAGGAAAAATTAGGAATTAATTCTTACTGTATGTTACATGGTTAAAAATCAGACTTATTAGAGGCTGGTTGCAATATGGGGCTGCGAATTTAAAAGAGCATCAGAAGAATTAGAGCGGGTCTACAGAAAGCTAAGCAAATGATGAAAAGGAAAGGAAATAAATTGTGAGCTTCAATTTAAAGAAGTTGATAGGCTTTTTTTTTTTTTTTTTGCCTGGAGAAGCAAAGACAGTGGTGATGTGAGAACTTCCTCAAACATAGAAAAGACAAGCAGGAATACAATGAATTCGATGCCATTGTCTGGAAATAATATGCAACAGAATATGGGCTTTAATGATGGGATCAGCTCCACTTCTCAGACCACAGTGCCAAGTGTGGCCAATTCATGGACACTGTGGGGATATCATGAGTAAATGTATCTGTAGGAGAAGAATGTGGGTCATGGTCATAGTCACAGGAGTGCAATTACAGGACTTCTTTGAGATCATCTCAAACTCTGTGAGTGAAGACCATTTGTAATCACACTTCATTCTCAATGAGTCATTCCAGGTGTAACCAAATGAGTGGCGTTCTCCAAGGGACATGCAAAGGAACAGCAGTAGTCACCAATCTTGAGTTTGCTTTTGAAGAGTGGGAATTATGAACTCAGGATGAAAGCTAAATTTTCCTCAACTAAATTTTCCTCAAAAGTAAAGTACAATTCCCAGTGATTGAGGGAAGAGAGAAAGGAGAGATAGGGTTGCCAGAAATGAGGAACGATAGCAGATTTTCATTTAGAGAAATTGACTAGCTTTCTTGTAAGTGGTGTGTGATGTTCTGACTTTTACCACCCTTCTACCTGTGATTTCTCCATAATCTACTTCTGGCTACTGGGTCCTGAGATTGGATCTCTGCTAGGATGCATAGGAAATGTTCCATATAACATCAGGGTGGGCTTGGGTGAGAGCTCAGGTCACCTGTGCCAGATACGCTATGCTCTGATTACTTGTGAGCACTTGGCAACAGTGGACTGAGTAGATATTTGGATTTAGTGTCAAGACTAAGTGAGAATTTTGACTGAGTAGGGGAAAAAAAGAAGACTCAAGACTTGAATTGAAGAGATAGATTAAGTATATGACCCCAAGTGAAGTGTCTTAATTTCATCTTAAGTTGAGCTAATGTGTGTATTTCAACTATGTCAGGATACAATAATGTATGATTGCTTGAAAGAAAACACAGGCGTTTGGTCTCCGAAGTCCTGCTGCCAGTTAGTTAAAACTCACCCACGAGGTCACAAGGTCACAATTACTTTTCTTATTACACTAAGACTTTATTTTCTTTGTTCAATCTCATTATCTCATTAATGTTTGGTGAAGTTTTCCACAGGATACATGATGTGTGAGATCTGAACAGATTGAGGGCAGAAGCAGATAAGCAAATCCAGCTGTCTGCCTTAAGTTAGATCTTAAAGAGATTTGCAAAGATGTAAATAGTGCCACTTTTCCCACTCTATTTCTTTTGGAGGTATAAGTGTTTTTCATTAAAATTATATTTATGTTTACATGTGAGGGGTTTATTGTCCTCATTTGAAAAGAATTAATAACTATTTAAATGTTTTTCCATTTTAATGTCTAACACAGTAAATATTGACAGGCATAACTCATACAAACAAAGAATGTGGGAATTCTTCCATTATTTTTAAGAGTACAATGGGGGTCCTGATGATGAAATAATTTGAGAGCCACTGGTCTACCACTTGACCTTGGCAAGGTCGCTTTGCAGAGGGTGATCCATGCATCTTCTTATTTTCCCTCCTCCCATGATCTTGTGGTAGGTGGTAGGAACCTCAACAGAATCTGTCTGAGAGAACTCCATTTTTGGGATCTGTCCCAAATTGACACAAGATGGAGCTGAGCTGTGAACTTGGTTCCCTAGGCAACACCATCACATCCAAGGCTCACAACATGTCCCATTCTTATGCTGTGGGTCCTCCAAGGTTACTTATCTCAGGGTCCCACACACTGATGGTTTTTCAGGCTGAAGTAAAGGTCCTTTGAAGATCTAGACTTGGTGACAGAGCCTGGTCCTGTGTTATATTAAAAGCTGTCTTCCGTCCCTTTCTCAGTATATGCAGAGTGAACATGCCAGGGACCAGCTTCAGAATAGCTAGCTATCGTTCAGCCTCATGACCTCTGAAACATTGGTGGAGGCAACTTACGTGTATTGACTCTTTCCACACACTTAAAAGTGAAGGATGAATATTACCACCATTTTTATGAGTATCTGTTTATAGTACATATTGATTGCATTCATTGTGGGGAGTAGGTACATGTACATAATATGTCTTAATTTTTCTCCCCCTTCCTTTCTCTTCCCTCCCTACTCCACGTCAAGATCCCCTTCTCGTTCCCAACATCTGTCTCCCTGTTTCCTATTACCTATCTTTCCTTTCGCTCTTTAAATTATTTATACTTTGCTACCATTTTTATGTGTGGAAACTGAGGCACACTTTTAAGTAAATTAGTCCAAGTTCTCCCAGCTAAAAAGTAGCGGGAATAGTGTACAAACACAGGTACTGTGGATCCAGGTTCTGTGGCATTAAACAGTATATTGTATCACTGCCCCATAGACTTGATGCTTATAATTTGCCTCTCAACAATACACCAAGAGGGGCAGCATAACTGTTCCACCAAACAACCTAAAATCTGTGAAAGACTCATATAAAAGATGTTCCCTGGTGCTCCAGTGCATAGTGGGCTGCTCAGGGCTCTATGAGTTCACCCAGAGACCCAGAGAGGAGTCACTTCCTGGCTACATCCTTCTGTAGGCCCTTGGATTTCTCTTTGGACAAATGGGAAAAGACAGAGTGGAAAATTGTATGCAGAAGGGTTGGGTGGGCTAAGCCAGCACTTCCATGCACATTTCACAGTGTCCAATCACCCCTGTGCCCACACTCCACTATGAGAGGTGCTGGGAAATGGAGGAAGGGGAGAAAATGGAGCTTCTCTCATGAGTTCTGTGAAGAGTGTTGTGTCAGCTAATAATGCAGAGATTCCAGGAATATTGCCAGTGCCAGAGCTCAGAAGCCAACCACTACTCTGGAAAGTATACGGATACTTCTAAACCCCTGACACAGGACAAGGTCTACCGGGTCAGGGCCCTCAAATGAAAGTGTATAGAGGTCTATGGTTAATGATCAGAAAGCCTTAATATGACAGCTATCATCTCTAAGCAACTATCATCTTGATGAGATTAGAAAAAAAAGACTTTATTTTCTAAAACACTTTAGTGTTATGTTTCAGAAAATTTTCAGAGTTCATATATAAATTTATCAATATTATATGAATGGTACCCTCTGAAGTTGTCCATTGCACATTCTGCACAACTGTATAAAGAGTACCTGCCTTTATGCTGGGTGAGAACTGCTCCCACCCCCCACCCCTTTATTCTTTACAGTTTATCCCATTTTCCCAGTAGTCTTGCTGAAATGCACCCAAAGAGCATAAACAAGTTATAGCCTGATTTTCTTTTAACTATTCCTCTTCCTGGTTCCTTCCATTTGTCTCCTGCACTCTAGCAGCTCTCATCATGGCAAAAGAAAGCGCTAGGCTTCCAGCTTTCAGTCTCCACATTGTTCTTGAGTCTGTACCATAGTCCTCTATCAGGGTTTCTCAGCCTTGACACCTGGGTGTAGGAGCTGTGCCGTCCATTGCAGTATGCTTAGCAGCATCTTTGGTCTCAACCCACTAGAGTCCACTTGTAACTCTTCTTCCCAGATATGACAACAAGAACTATTTCTTTTTTCTAAGACAAGTTCTCGCTGAGTCACTAAATTGCTTGGGCTGGGCTCGGACTTGTGACTCTCCTGCCTCAGCCTCCCAGAGTGCTGGGATTACAGGCAGGTGCCATCATGTCCAGCTTGGAAAACTTTTAAAGTACTGCCAGATGCCCCTGAGTGGCAACTTGCTCCTAGAGAAAGACTCGCAGGTGGCAGGTAGTGGCTAGGGAGCATAGCCACTCTTCCGAATATGTTGGGCTGAATCCCTGCTCGCATGGGGTGTTTGCTGTGGCCATGCCATGTGGATTAGAGCAGAGGAGTCGGCTCTGTTCGCTCCTTTCCTCGTTCTCTCTCTCCCACCTTGGCCACGCACCCTGGGGCTCTTGGGAGCAGACATGTCATTGCTGCTTGGAAAAGTCACTCCACAGAAGAGTTGATAATAGGAAACAGGGAGCTAGATCTTTTGCCAAAAAGAAGAGGAGGACCAAGAGATTCAGAGAGAGAGGAGGGAGAGGAGGGGAAAGGGATGTAAAAAGGGTTAAGATGTGTTGTGGACATCATCAACTCCCCACGAGGAAGGTAATCGTTAAGCACTGCAAACAGGTACTCATAAAAAGAAATTTTTTAAGAACAGTTGAACGAATGTGGGGGATCTGTGGCTCTCCTCCTCCTCTTTGACCTCACCAGCTGCCACTGTCCCTTGAAGCCTTTGTAATCAGTCCCTGGTCCAGCCTATGGCCTTCCTTACCTGGGGGCATGGCATATGCTTGACTTTCTTTCTGGCGTGGCCTTCCTTACATGACTCCTCTTTATTCCCATGTATTCTTCATTTCTCAGTGCTTATCACTTAGCTCTGGGAAATATCCCCTAATATGTACTTTGTTCCTCTCAGGACAAGTTAGGTCCTGAGTTAAATGCTAATAGGACACGCTGTAAGTTCCCTTTCTATCTCTTATCATAAAGAGGTAAGTAAGTCTTTTTATCTCCCACCCAGAAGGTAAGTTCCACAGTGTGAGAACCCTTTGGGGATACCCTGTCCCTTACAGACCGATTAGCAGGAGCCTTTGAGATTTTCAGGGGTCTAGTTGATAATTTGAGACCTGAGGAAAATATGCAAATGAGCTGTAAAATTGAAAGTAATAAGTGTATAATTAAATGTTTACAAAACTTAATGATATTACAATATGGCAACCAATTGGCTGAAACTCAACTCATAAGTATTTATATAAAAATAGGATTAAATCACAAGAACAAGCTGCATATTTTATTTGCAATAAAATTCAAAATTTAAAATATTTTTTAAATTCTCTCAACTTGATGGCTGATGAGTGTCCATTTTCATATGCTTGGTAGGACAGGAGGGGCAAGGTGGTAGTGTGGTGTCCACTGGAGTGTTGAAGTTTGGTGAAGATGTGTTGTCTCCACAGTTCTTGCACAATGCTTTCCCCATAGTAAATGCTCAAAAAATACTGACTGAAAGAATGAGTGAATCATTGCGTCAAAGAATGTACTGTACTGCCTCAGCTAACTGTTCAGTTAATTTCTGCTTTGTATAGTATGCGTTCCATCCTGTAAGTGAGTGGGAACATTTTTACCCTCATTTCCTTTGACACAAACATTGTGAAGTCTTGACAGAATGCCTAGATCCCCAGAGGCTTTTGTTTTGTTTCTTTGGTGGCACTAGAGACCCAATCCAAGGTTTTCATAGCTGAGCTACAACCTCAGCTCCTTTTTATTTTTATTGTGAGATAGGTTTTTGCTAAGTCATTAAGTTTTCTAGGCTGGGCTTAAAGTTGCGGATCTTCTTGCATGGGTTGCCATGCCTGGCTCCCAGATGCTTTCTAAAAGCTATTAGCTCTGCTAGTAATTCCATACTGAGGGTCTAAAATTCTCATCTGCTTGTTAACACCCTCTGATTAAGGCCATATCTTTCACCTGGGAGTCACTGTGGGCTGTGGTAATTTTCTGAACTATTCTCCTGGAACCTGGCCATCCTGAGCTCTCAGGCACCAGCGCTGAGAAGAATATCCCTCAGGTTTGTCATCCTTAAAAGGAAGCACATCTGGAAGTGGTTCCATATATGTGGCCAGAAAGAAAGCAATCTCAATATTGGCCGATCTCAAATATAACAGAAATCAGTGCCCAGCACTTCTTTTCTCACCGAGTAATCTTTCTGTCTTAATGCTCAGCCTCCGATGAGCCACTGGGAGTTTTACCTTTCCTGCCCTCCCTTCTTCTTGATACTTTTTCTCTTTGCTTCCTAACTGGTGCCTTCCTGGCAAGCACTCTAGGGTCAGATGGGTGGAAGCTGTCATTCCTAGCTCTATTCTGGAAGGAATCCAAGCATCCTCCAAACAGGGTAATGCCCTCCAGGGGAATAGAATATTTACATCCTTTGGTTTCTTCAGGGTGGAACCGTCATACCACCAACTTTCCATTTGCTAATATTGACAACCCTCATAACTAGAGTCCAGATGTTCTTAGCTTCAGCAAACCAACATGAAAGCTTCCTTCTTCCAAGTGAAAGAGGGCAAGGATGGAATAGGGTGCAACATAGTGACCCTTCTTGATTCCCATCTCCTGACTCTCATCTTCCCTAGTGTTTTCTACTCGATTCATCAACAGGGTTCCCTCAGCTCACCCCTCCCCAGAATGCAAGGGCATCCCTAAGACCAAGCACACATGGGGGAATTTACATCAATCCATGTAACAGTCTCCTAATGACTGAGCTAATATTTTGCTACATTACTTCTGGGTGATGGCAGACGGAGCCTTGGTAATAATACCTTGCAAGTGTAACAAGACTGTAATTAGACTGTCCTGTAATTAGGGAGCTGACAACTTAGCCAGAGCTTGTCACTAGCCAGTGACACAGCAGGACACAGGAAGCACCATAGAGAAGGACATCTGTCTGCCAATTGATGGCGAGCATCTCAAGGAAAGCCAGAATGAAAACTATAATAATAATAATAATAATAGTAATAATAATGGCAAAAAGCCATAGAGAGGAGAAGATGGTTCTTGATGAGAGATGAAGCTTGTGCCTTGGGAAGAAAGGGATCGTAGCTCTTTCCTTCTTTTCCTGCTCTAAGGGATAACAAGTGAGAGGTGGATTCTGGTGTCTCACAAAGCCCGGAACACAGCAAAAGATGGGTCCGAAATTTTGGTGATGACTCCTGGAAGGGTGAAGGACAGGTCCCACCTCACATGCACATTGGACTGATGGCTCCATAAAGAGCCCTCTGAGTAGTTCTGAAGGGAAAGTAGTTTAATGAAGGTGCCAAAGAGCCAGTGGACCCATCCTCTCTGTCTTACCCCTCCCAGGAACCTGTTACTGAATTCTTGAGTTCTCATGTGGTTCCTCCCTTCTCCACCATCCCAGGGCCTCACTAATGCTGGGCAAGTGCTCTGCCACTGAACCACACTCTTGTTTCTCCATCTCTTCCATCTTGGTTGCCTCAGCCCTAGTTTGGCCCATCACACCTTTCATCTGGACTGACCACTGTAAAAAAAATAGCCTGCTACTGGTTTCTGCACTCCAGGATCACTTCTCTGCCTTCATCCACCCTGAGCCTTGTTGATAAAGCTGAATTTCCTATTGGAAGCACCCCCACAATGTCTATCCTAGTGTCACCAAAGAGGCCTCATTACCTACTAAAATGGTGTCTTTTGCTGGATGTGGTGGTGGATGCCTGTAATTCTAGCCACCCAGGAGGCTGAGGTAGGAGGACTGCAAGTTTGAGGCCAGCTTGGGCAATTTAGAGAGATGCTGTCTCAAAAAAAACAAAAAGGCTGGGATGTAGCTCTGTGGTAGAGTGAAAATACTGAAAATAGGTAGCTAAGTAAAATAGGTGACTAAGTAAGTAAATAAAAAATACATAAATCCATCCTTGTGAAGTTTAAGGCCTGATTTCACATTTTTTTGTCCCTTATATCTTTAGTTTTTTTTCTCAGTTAGGGCTTGTAGTCTGATTACAATACTTATTCCTTCCATCTCCCTGTTCTCTGTATTTGGCATGATATTGCTGATTTTTGCAAGTCCTGCTCATTCTTCAAGACCCAGCTCAGAAATGATGCTCCCTACCCATGTCACACACACCCCTCCAACCACTGTACTGAGCTGGGAAGCCACGGTATAGTTGGAACCTCAGTGAATTAAAAATTAGAATGCATCTGTGTGTGGACTGCTGCTTCTCATGTTTGCTGTGTGATCTCTGGCAAATACTTAACCTCCTAGGGCCTCAGTATTATTATTTATAAATTAGAGGTAATAATCTCTGCCCTACAGGATTGTTGTAAAGCCTGAGACAACATGTGCAGAAACCTTTCTAAACAGGCAAGCATTATACGAATGTGGGGTATCATGATTATCTGGCTTGCACTCTAGTTATTCATACTCTTGTTATTAAATCTCTTACACTATGGTGATTTGAAAAGTGGTTTTATGCCATCCTCCCACAACCAGTCAGTAGCCCCCAGATCAATTAGGCTTGCATTTGGTGAGGGTAACAGAATGCCTGGTTATCACTGGCTTAAGAAAAAAGAAAGAGACAGTTAATTATCTCAGAAAATGAAAATGTGTAGGTCAGCATTGTAGATTGGTTCTAGAATCCAGTTTTAAGTAAGGCCAAGGTCTAATTTCTACTCTATTACCATCATCCTCATGGTTTCCAGGTGATAGCTACAGCTCAAGATTTGGTGACTTCATTTGGAGACAGGAAACAGTGAGATGGGAAGAGAGGACTGGATTCTGGATGGGGGTGGAGCCTCTGGTGGTCCTGCAAAAGGACTTCATTTCTAGGTGAAAAAGAGAGAAAGGAAACTTGTGGAGCAGTCAACAGAAGGTTTCTGCTGCAGGCCTTGATATCAAGGTGATGTGGCCTGTGGCGGTGCACACCTGTAATCTCAGCACTCTGGGAGGCTGAGGCAGGTGGATCACAAGTTCAAGAGTCCAGCCTGGGCAACTTAGCAACTTAGTGAGACCTTGTCTTAAAATAAAAAACTGAAAAAAGGGCTGAGGTTGTAGCTCAATGGGGAAGGCCCTGGGTTCAATCTCCAGTACTGCTTTCTGCCCCATCCCCCAAAATATCAAGGCCAATAAGACTTGATTCCTTCTCCACCGTGTCTCGGACGTACATAGTAGATGGCATTTGGAAGAAGTTTAAAAAAATATTGAGTGAATTAATAAGTAAAATAATAAATTAATATAAAACAAGAGTTCAAATGCCTGGAACAACTCAAGTCAGCTGTTTTTGTACATTTGTCTCCCTTAAAGTTCACCCTCACAATGATCTTTGGGACTAGAGCAATTTCTCCCGTCAAACAGAAGTGCTACTATTCAAAGTGGTTTGATTGGTTTAGGTCTAGTCTGGAGCCAGGGGGCAGGAACACTGTGTCAGAAGACAGCATAAAAGTAAGGCTGGATCGAGGAGCTTGAAAATGAGTTTGAAATGTTAAAATGTGTCTCAGGCAAATATGAAGCTTTACAGGGTTTTTGAATGTTGCATAAGAACTCAAAATATTGTTACAAGGTATGTCAGAGTAAGACTTCATCTTCTGACAATTATACACTGGCAGAATCTTTTCAATGACCTCCTCCCCCTTTCCTTTCTGCACTTCATCAGACAAGAGGACATTCAGTGGGAAAGCAGTAATTATCCTGCATTGGCAAACTTTGGTTTGTTCCTGAGAAAAATGGGTGACAGAGGGTGGGGACGTAAAGGAAATGAGATGACTTAATAAGGCCTATGGAAGGTGTATATAGCCAATGTGGTTCTTAACCTTGAATAAAGTTCAGATGCTAAGGGGTTGAGCTAATAATTTTCTAATTTATAGATATACAGTTGACTATAAAAATATCTGATCTTGAATTTGTTCCTATAGAAGCTAGCCTTCTCTTTTCTTCTTCTCCTCTCCTCTCCTCTCCTCTCCTCTCCTCTTCTCTTCTTGCTTGCTTTTTTCTGTACTGGAAATCAAACCCAGGGCCTTACTCACTCCAGGCAAGTGCTCTACCTCTGAACTGTATCCCTGGCCCATGAACCTAGCTTTCTTGATTACAGAATTACTAAAGTAAATGGAATCTCAAAACACATCTCTTGATCTTCAGAAAGATTCATTTATATATTCACAGTGCATGAGAAGGGGATGGGATCATGGAAATGTATTTTAACCCATAAAATTTATAGATGAGGAAGTCAACACTAAGAAAAGTTAAGTAGTGGTGCATACCTAAAAACCCAGTTACTCGGGAGGCTGAGGCAGGAGGATCAAAACTTTTGAGTCCCTCTTGGGCAATTTAGACCTTGTCTCAAAAAAAAAAAAATGCAAAGGTCTGGGGATGCAGCTCAGTGTTAGAGTGCCTAGGAATTCAATCCCCAGTGTGGTTGGTGGGTTCACTTTTAGGTACAGATTTGGGAATGGAACTCAACTCCTAATGCCTTATCCACTGTTCTTTCTAATAACCAGTATGGCATTTAAAATTGTTAAGCCTCTACGCAGATAATCAAATATAAAACAATTGAATTATATTAGTAGAACTTGAGACTTTTTTTTCACAAATCTGTATTCCAAAGTTTCCTTTATGATGCTACATTTATCATCAGGAAACAATGCTTCTCATAGTATAATAGTCCTTGTACTTACTAAGAATTATTGTCATCACATAGCTTTTCTAGTCTCACCTTTTGTCATCCCTAAAATGGGATAATAATACCTTTCCTGTCTAATTTACAGGGTTATTTCCAGGACTAATGGAATAAAAGCTTTTAGGAAAATCAAACCATACAAATGTACAGTGTGATTCATCCTCTTACTCAATACTAATAAACATAATAATCTTTAAAACTATCTTGTCTTGACTTCCAACTCCTTGTCCTCCCTCCCACTCCTGTAGAATATTAGGTAAAAAAAAAGAGGAAGATGGAGATCAAGCAAGGAAGGAAACCAGGGATCCTTTCTCTACTACTGTTAATTAGTTGTGTGGTTTTTTTTAACTAATTTCTCAAGAATCTCCCTGTCTTTAGATGCATGCCCATCTCTGAGAGCATGGCTCCATTATTCACAACCACCACCCTCTACAGAAGGGGAATTCACATTTGCAGTAAAGTCATCTTATTCAGTGGCTGGTTGATGTGTCATAACTGCCCTTTGGGTTCAGGCTTGTAGACCTGACATCTTGTGGACATCTGCTGGACGTCCCCATGGCTCAGGCATCCAGTTTAGACCCATGGAGGGGGTCCTTTGACTCCCCCCTTCCTAACTCCATCCATAGTCAGATATGCAGTCTTGATCATTTTATCTCCAACACAGTTCTCCATTGCTCCTACTTGTTCCATAGACTCCTGCCTGGATTTCTTACTTTCAGTCTTCTCCCAGTAGCCTTCGGAAGGATTGAGTTAAAATACCTATCCAACAAGATCAGCTTCTGCTTGTAGCTAGCACAATCCCTAGCATCGTGGTTCTCAAACTAGACTCTTTTGAAGCCCATAGGGTACCTTAGTTGAAGGAGAAAAAGAAGACAAAGGGGATACTTTCTGGACTGGGGTCTGCATGTCTTCTTTACACCAGAAAATCTTACTCTAAATAGTTGCTTTTGGGCAATTTTTTTTCTCTGTGAAAACTGGAAGCCCACTGACC
The DNA here is from genome assembly GCF_053883595.1 of Heterocephalus glaber. Classification (NCBI taxonomy): domain Eukaryota; kingdom Metazoa; phylum Chordata; class Mammalia; order Rodentia; family Bathyergidae; genus Heterocephalus; species Heterocephalus glaber. The sequence continues at coordinate 18,572,416 of NW_028258369.1, read as the reverse complement.
AACAAGCTATAGTCCATGACCTGGCCCTTGCCTGCCTCTCAAGCGTCATCTCTCCCCTGTCTCTGCTCTACATTCCCCTCCTGCACACACAGCACTGTTTTGTGCCACTGACTAGCTTATTTTATTGTGCCCTGCACCGTAAAAACCCACTGCACCCCTGTCCTTACCTTTTGGGTCACTAAATGTCACATCCCTTTTAAGACTCAGCAGTACCATCTCCAAGAAGCTTTCCTTCTTTCCCCTCTTGTTGCCCCTTCTCCCTCTGACAGTCTGCTATCTATTGTGTGCTAGTTGAGATGTGAAGGGGATTCTACCATGTAGTGTAAAGAACACTGGATTCTGACCCTCACTCTGATTCTAAACAATTCACTTTACTTGTGCAACACAGTTCATTCATTCATTGGTCTCTCTTCACCCTATGGAGTTTACATTCTGGTAGGGGAACTAGTGAATGACATGAAGCGCTATGGAGAACAATAAAATGAAAACAGAGGAATAAAGAGTGTTGGAGAGTGGGATATTTCTATTTTTCATAAAAGAAAGGTCTCTCGGATGTCTAGAAGAACTGTCCTGGCAGAGAGGAGAAGTTCTATTGAGTGTAAGCAGACCAGATGATAGGTATTAAGGTGATTCAGGGAGAGAAAATAGTGAATTGGGCATAGGTGGCAGCAATGAAGTTGGTAAGACATGTAAATGGGGTAGACCTGTTTTTAAAATAGAACAGAAAGATTTAATGATTGATTTGAGGTGAAGTTTTTGAGAAAAAGTCAACAGTGACTTGTGGATTTTGGAACTAAGCAACTAGAAGAACGGGATTGACCTTAACAGTTGGAAAAGACTGCAGGCAAGAGTCTTCTCTATGGAACTGGCTTTAGGATATGTGAAGTTCAAGGTACCTATTAGATGTTAGATAGAGATGTTAAGTAGTGATCTGGAGTTAAGAGATATAGGTCAGAGGTATATATGTGGGAATTGTTGCATGTAGATGAAGTTAAGTATCATAAAACTCAATGTGGTCACCTAAGGCATAAGCATAGATATATAAGAAAGAGGAAGTACGAGAATGAGGGCCTTGAACAAGCAAGAGAGGGGAGGAGCAGACATCAAGAGGGGTGGCTTCCAAGAAGGGAGGAAGGAAGTGGAGATGAGCATAGAAGTAAGTAAAAACCCTTGTTACTTTTATGTTGTACATGTTTAAACCACGGTGTGTGTGTGTGTGTGTGTGACTGAATTCAAACCCAGGGCCACTCTACCACTGACATTCATCCCCAGTCCTCTATTTACCAATTTATTTTTATTTTGAGACAGAGTCTTGCTGAGTTACCCAGGCTGACCTTGAACTTGCAATCCTCCCGCCTCTGCCACCCAAGTAGCTGGGATTACAAGTATGTGCCACTGTGCCCTGCTAACCCCTGGATCCTAAGTAGCTACCTGATCCCTCTCTTTCAGTCAAAGAAACTTTAATTATTTGGACATTTCCATCGGCTCTTTTATTTTCTCTCTCTCTCCCTCTCCCTGTACTGGGGTTTGAACACAGAACCATCAAGCTGAGCTACATTCCCAAGGCTTTTGAGACAGGGTCTTGCTAAATCCTTCAGTTGCCCAGGCTGGGCTTGAACCTGTGATCCTCCAGTCTTAGCCTCCCACAGTACTGAGGTCATTGGCATGCACCACCATTCCTGGCTTCTGCTATTTTCTTATTTGCATTTGTTGTTTACCATCTACCTCCCTTATTACAATATACTTTCTATCAGAGGAGAATCTTGCCTCCTTACCTGATCTGTTTCCCAGTGCCTACAAGAGTCCATGGTATATAGGAGAAACTCCAAAATTATTTATAGAAGGAATGAGTACCTTGCCTTTCCTTACTTCTGTTGCCAGGAATGAGACCAGATGGTTGAGATGCTACATTCCAACCAAGAAATGCATAGAACTGTCTCTACTGCAGTTTGCAGCAGAAGAACCCCCCACTGCTATCCTGTATCAAACATTCAACCCAATAGAAGATTCCTGACACCAGCTTTAGATAAGCGCTTAGCATTGCTAAGGAAATTCCTCATCCCTTTTCCCTGGCAAGCTCCCAAAGCATAAAAGATACCACAGCTAAGGGCTTTGATGCAATCATGTAGCAGTGCATTTGACTTTTAGGCAATGGTGCCCACCTCAAATGATCCAAGCATATATTTTGACTTTCAAAGTAAAGATCTTAAAGGCTGAAACTTTCTAATATTGCCAAGGGTCAAGACAGTGGTAGAAATCCTTTTAGAGTTAACATCCATGTGCAGCCCAATTTCAAGTGCTAATTCTAGTTAATGCAGGGATGTATTATAATTTCTATTCACAGGTGGGGAAACTGAGTCTCTGAGAAGTTACAGGACTTGCTCTAGATCTAATGACCCTGATTCTTTTATTCATGAATACATTCAAGTGTTTCAAAGTATGTCTGGTTTTCAGAAATGACCAAATGTCATTTGAATCTAAATAGAGCAAATTTTGTAGATTCCCAAGGCTGGGAAATATAGTCTCTTATGAATAAATTGCTGTAAGATCTAGAACCAGTCTTAGAGATTATCCAGGCTGGAGCTAAAACTTCTGAAAATCACATAGGTCTTCAAGATCCCATTCTTCACTCTTTGTTTGTTTTAGACTCATTCGTTTCATGCTAGACAAAGAAACCTCCCCCCAGCCTCTGCCACACACATATCTGGCACAGAGAGATGACAGGGCTGGGAGACTAGCAACTCAAATCTGTACTTGTCTGCCAGAATGGCACAAAGGGATAAACTGGCTGTGTTAGCATGTTTCAGGGAAGTAGATTCTTCCATTATGACATTAACGAGAAACAAAGGAGGAGGGGGAGAATCTCTTCTTTAGAAAATGCTATCAATCTGTTAGAAAACATACTAGACAATTACTTTAACAGAAGAGTATAAAGACCTGAAGAAGCCAGTCATATCCCCTGGTGACTATTCTGTTGCAGAGAGTCAGCATCTGCACCATTCATAATCGTAGTGCAGAAATTGGCACAGGAATAAAGCCCAACAGCAAGCTGTTCCAGGTAGACCAGATGTCTTGAAGGGAGATTGTCTCTCTACAAGTAAATTGAATGCCTATTTCCTGTCACTTTCACTGTTGAATAACTAGCTGTTTGGTATCAGGAATAATTTCTTTGTTGTCTTTTTTCTTTTTTGGTGCTGGGGCTTGAACTTAGGGTCTTCTACATGCTAAGTATATGCCCTATCACTGAGCTGTGCCCTCAGCCCCTAAAAATTCTTGATTAACAGGGTATTCTTTTAAAAAAGGCATCTCAATTGTTCTGTTCTCAAAAGGAAATATTTTTTCAAAACACAGTTTCTAAGGGCACTGCTTTATTTCTTTTTTCCAAACCAAAAGGTGGTCTTATGTGGCCTGATGTTGACTCAGAGAATAGGGAAGACATTGGTAGACACTCTCTTGGGGCAAGGTAGAAAGGGTGAAAGGGGAAATAAATTGGAGAACGTGAGAGGGGCTTCACTGTCATCATTAGCAATGCAAAGGAGGGCAAAAGATTCAGGAGAAGGAGAATGGCTGAGAGAGGTCATCAGGACTCCTGGGGATGGCTGATTAGCATTGCTTTGGCTGTGAATTTAATGACCATACAATTCATTCATTCAATAAATACTTACTAAGGTTCTGTTCTAGGCATTTGGGATCCACAGTGAAAAAGACAAAACAAAACAAAGTTCTCTGCCCATGTAGAGCTTTCATTCCATTGGAATATTCAGACAAGAAACAATAATGATAAAAATGAACTCTATAGTATGCCAGTGGGCAGTAAATTCTCTTAAGAAAGAAAGAAGGAAGACAGACAACCAGTTCATGAGGACTTGAAATCCTGGGTGTGAGGGTCCTGCAATCTTAAATAGGTTTTGCCAAGTGATATTTGTGCAAAGACTTGTTAGGTGAAGAAGCTGGACATACAAATATCTACTGGAAGAGCATTCCAGGCTGAGAGAACAACCACTGCAAATAGCCTAAGGTTGCAAGATATCTGCAGGGTTTAAAGAAAACCAAGGCCAGTGTTGCTGGTGCCAGAATGTGTGTGGTGGGTGAGGAGGGGAGTGGAGAAGTAGATAGCGTCAGAAAACCATGGCTAAGGCATCCTGGGTCTTGCTGGTTATTGTAGAAGTGCTACTGTAGCTCAAAGAAGAATGGAGAGCTTTTTTAGAGTTTGGATCAGACAAGTAACCTTATCTGACCCATGTTTAAAAAAAATCTCTTTGTCTACTACATTGAGAATAGATTGTGGCATAAAAAGAAAAGATTTTTCTTTTTCCAACATGTTGCCTTACTTATATGACAGGGTTGCTATGAGACTCAAATGCAAACGTGCTTTAAAAATTATAAAGCCCTGTGCAGACCCAAACTATAATTATTTTACACAAACAATAGAGGGTTCAAAAGCCAAGGTCCCTCTCCACAACTTGGTCCAATGAGAAGGAACCACATTCATGATATTTAACTAGTCTGCTTACAAGAAGTTAAAGGCAAGTTGATTCAAAAAATATGTAATTTTATGCTTGAGTTCTAAATCATCTAAGATGTACAGATTGCCACCGATTTTATGTTTAATTTTGAAAGTAATGCCTTAAAAACGTGGAAGTACTAAGCTTGAATACTGAAGATTTTCATTTTAACAGCAGGGCCGGATAGAAGCAGAAGTCTGGGAAGTTTAAACCTATTTCCTTTTCCTTAATCCTCCTGGAGAGCTAGACGCACTGGCTAGCTCCTCCAACATTTCACGGGTGGCATCTCTTCTTTGCGGTGGCCCTGCCACCAGGTGAAGGCTGCCGGGTGGGAGAACACACACTTTGTGCGGCCAGCTGACCTTCAGAAAGCGTTTAAATTTAAAGGGGACAAGATTTAAAGGATTTTGGAGAAGAGGCCTTGAGACTCCAAGAGAAAGAAGGAAAAGGGGCCGGAAGAAGCCTGAGCCTCCCGGGAGACAGAACTGAGTTAATGAACAGGCGTGATTATCCAAGGTAATTATGTAAAAGAGAAGGCCAGGAGTTCTAAATGGCTGCTACTTGGAGTTTACTCTGCCTGAGGTGAGTGTTTGTGTTTCTGTGATTTTGTTTCTCGAGCAAGGTCCCCGACCCCCTTTTCCTTTGCCGTCTTTACCCACTGCTCAATTTGCAAAAGCAGCTCGCTCTGCGGGCCAGACCCCAGTGCTCACCCTTCTTTCCTTTAGATTCCCAGCCCCACTCAAATGAGCCTCCGCACCACCCGCTCCTGGGACCCTCGCTCTACCCTCCAGTAAGGAACAGCTGTTTGCGCCCCCCACCCCCCACCCCCGGCCTCCCAAGCTCATTTCGCTAATGTTGCCCGGGTGCCGCTGTCCAAAGAACACGCCTTCCCCGCCTGCCGGGATTTTAGGTCTCGCCCCGGCCGCTGGGAGAAGCAGTGGGAACTCTGCGCTCTCCGACCTGAGTCGCTCTGCTGTGCATCTCCCTTGTCTTTTCCCTGGAAAAACGATCCAGTCTCAGTCCACCCTGCTCCTTCCTGCTCGCTAGTTGTTTACGGAGCAAACCGAGTCATTGGGCAGCCTGCGGCTGCACGATTCCCCTTTGGTTTGGGGTGGCAGAGGGTAGCGTTCACGGTCCTCCAGTGTGCCATAGACTGTCAGTCCGGGTCTGAAAGATCTAGAGGCAGACGCTGAGGGTGACAGGAGGGTGCCCCCTCCCCCCGGGCAGCTGGGGGTGGGGAGGGGAGAAGGGACTCGGCTTGGGGAAGGAGGCTGGGAAGCAGCTGCAGTGTTGCGAGGGGTTCCTGCTCCTGTGCCAAGCTTGCACGCTGCCACTCGGCTCAGTCCTCGCTCCTCGGCGCGTGAGGCACAGGGGCTCAAGGGTCCCGTAGCAGGAGCAACGCCCCTAGCCCGGGCCTTGCCTTCCCAGGGCGCCCGACGGTCCCCGGGGCCGAGCGCACGGGGCGGGGCGCGCGACCCGGGCCGCGCTCCCGCCCCCGCCTCTCGCGCCCTGCCTGGCTCTCTCTCCATTGAGTTTTCCCAACGTCGGCGCCCATCAATGGTCCGGCTCGGGGGTGCACACGCAGCTCCCGGCCGGAGGGGGGTAGCAGCCACCGCCTCCAGGTGCGGGCTCTCCCGGGCCGTCGCCGCCGCCCGCCGCCGCCGCCACTCGAGCCCCGGGCGCACTGAGGTCCCGGCTATGGGTCTGGCGAGGCTGCCCTTGCTGGCGTGAGAAGGGGCGACCGAGCCGCCGGGCTCTGGTGTCCCCCGCTTCCTGCATGGATGTCTTCAGCTTTGTGAAGATTGCTAAGCTCTCGAGGTAGGGGCTGCGCCGGTTTCCTTTGCACCCAGGGCCGCTGCCGCCGCGGACAACTTGGTCCACCCCCCCCATCCCCCCAGGCCGGGGTGAAGCGAAAGCTGGACCGTGCAGCGGGGCTTAAGATAGGAGGAAGCCAGGTGGCCAGGGGCTGCACCGAACAACTTATTTCTAACTGGCTGATGGGGCTTGTGCATCCGCAGGTGTAGACCACTCAGCGGGAGACACGCCCTCACACACATGTTCACGGCAGTTTGTTTCCCCTTAGGAAAAGCCCCAGTGGTGGTTGGGGTCACATGTATAATTCAGGGCCATGAGAAGATGGTTGTAACTGCGACTGCTAGAGAAAGCCAGAAGTACTTGGAGCGTGGGTGATTGCCTTCCAAGCAGCAGGGACCCAAAGTGCCCCTCTCTCGCCCCGAAATTAGACTCCACGCCCTGGAAAAGTCAATTTGTTGGTTGACTCAGGTGCTCCCAGCTGTGACCCAGATGCCAAAGTCATGGGGAGGGAAGAGAAACACTTCCAGCGGTTATTTTGGGAGTTTTTTTTGTTTTTGTTTTTGTTTTTTTTTGACTAACTATATAGTCTTAAACCTTGAAAGATTTAGAAATTTGCTTCCAAGTAGCCATGTTGTTGAAACTGAAGAAAAATAATGGAATCAGCCAGATTTCTTCAGCAGTGCTGAACAAAGAGGACCATTTGCACTTTGAGGTCACCTAGGTATTATCTGATCAGAGCATTCCTCCTCCATCTTCTGCCCCATAGCTCCTCCAAAGTCTTCATTGAAACCATGGAGTAAGGTCTTGTGCTGGTGGCATTAACTGGCAAGGGCCAGGTAAGAAAGGTCTTAGAAAACCATGCCCAGCCTTCTCTGCCCAAGTCTCTGGAAGGACCTGCCCTCTGCCCCAAACCTCTAGGAGGTAGTAGCAAGGAGGGGGCACAGTGGGTTTTTCCAGGATGCAGCTCAAAGACTTACTCATAATGTGGAGAGAATGATTGTAGGTTTTCCTTTCATTCTTTTTGTGTCAGATTGAGAGGTGTTGATTGCATCAGGCAGTGATGAGCAGCCTCCAAAAGCCTGAGGCAGAAAAGTATGTTGACTGTTTTGCTAAATAGCATTTGGGCCACTTTAGTACCCTTCAGTTTGGATGGTGCCATGCAGATGGACCTTTCTGGAACATCCATAGGTCTTTGTTTTGCTGCTTACTTCCACCTGCCCTCTCTGTTCACATGAGTCAGTCTTCATGGCACAAACACATTTCCCCAGGGAAGAGGACCCAACGTAACTTACTCTGGGTAGACTCAAAATATACCAGTGATGAGTAAATATGTGTGTTTTTGAGCGGCCCACGAGAGGTCCCTGCAGATCACAAAACTGATGTGTTAAGCAGTGTATGATTATAGCATGGCAAATTGTTTGGTTTCATGCTGCTATCATAGAGGGCCATGGCTTCACACCACTCTTCGGTTAACTTCCTGCGTGCTTCTGCCAATGGCTGGATAGTAAACAGCTGTCAAATATGAATCATGGCTGGGAAACAGCTTTGGGCAAGTTCAGAGGTTGTGTAGTGCCCTCTGGGTGATGGACAGAAATGTCACTGAGGAGAGAGAGAAGTTTAACCAAGAGTATTGTTTCAAGTAACCAGGAGAGTTTCAGTGGCCTCATATGCTAAAACCAAGGAGATTAACTGAACATCTAGAGCCCGGATTTAGTCTTTAAACTGCGGAGCTTGGGAGAGGTCCATGCTATGTGTCAGTGAAAAGAGGTTTAGTACTCCCTTTGCTGAAATTCTAGGATAGCTTCATGATGCTCACACATCTGAGCATTTATAAAACTCGAGCCAGGTGTGGAGGGATTAGTATCATTTTAAAGAGTTTAAATTTTGGGAAATAAGTGTGAATTTCACTTTAATCCTTAATGTGATGCAATATTTATTCTAAAGAGAGAAAGTGCACATGTTCTGAGCCAATGAGCCGATTAAGAAGTCGGCCATCCTCAGAAATTCTTCCTTTTCCTCACTGTGGCCTCAAGGATGGTCCCCAAGCTGAGACACAGATACCTTTAGAGGTTACCAGCCTGCAGAAACACGTTTGCAGCTGCTTGTTTCTGCCCTTGAAGGAAGATAGTGAGTGTGTGTGTGTGTGTTTCAAACACTTACCAAAATCAAGTTCTTTTCTCAAAGGTGAAGTATAAAAGTGCTTACACTGCAGGATTTTCCTGATTTCAGAATGGATAATCTTCCTAAAGGATTTAGCTTTGATCAGCATGGTCATTTGAGTGCTTAAAATTCTCTTGGTTTCGGGGCAAACACACGTAGTTACTCCCGGAGTTAGCCTTGCCTTGGGTTCTGACAAACTTGAGTCTCTGAATATTGATTCAGAAAGCATTTGCAGTAACTGATATTTGCCAAGCGTCCTATCAGTGAGTAAGGGCAGTGGTAATTACAGAGTATTCTCAGAGGACATTAATCCACACTGGGATTAATAAAGTACATATTTTGACTTTCCCAGGTACCTACATTTAACCGTTTGTTCACAGAATCTGTGGCTTTTTGATCATGTGAAAAATCAGAACTCAAATTTGCCCTCAAGAACCCAGTATCATCTTTTGATAATAACTTAAACAAATTTACTTCTAAGAATTGGAATAGCTGGCAAGTGGTTTTGACCCTTTAGATCATCCGTATGAATTATGACCCTTGATTGCATCTGTCGTGGGAGGGGTATAGTGTGTTAGGGTTCTATCTGAAGATGTTTTATCTTGTTCTTTTAATTTTATTGTTATTAAATTGCTTGATAGTTTACATGCAGTTTTACTTTACTGTTTCCTTGGTAACAGTTATATATCATTTTCCATCTTTGTAGATGAGAGCATTACTGATGATTGCTTTATAAGCCAGTAATAGTATAAAAATAGGCATATATTTTTATTGTTACTGCACTTTGTATTGACTATTTCATTTGTAAAGCAGATTCACTCTTTCAAATATTTATAGAAGAATGCATTTCAGTAGAAAAACTTGATTATCCCCCTTTGCCTGAGGAATTTGAAACCCAAAATTCTTAGAGGTATTATTAAACTGAGTACAGTGTTCATGAATTGACTGCCGGACTTCTTTCCTTTCCTTTAAGCAAAATGGCACACTTTGAGGTCATGATTGAGTCCCAATTGTTAATATGAAGATTATTCCTTAGAGTAGTAAATTTTAAGGATGCTTTGTCTTGCAGTTTCTTGTAGTTGCATGGGTTGTTTTGTGGTTTGTAGCAGTGCCTATTATCTATTTTAATGAAGTCCGTTAATTTTGTTACAAGTATGTTACAATAGAGGAAGAAGAAAAATACATATTTATAGTTTCCTTTGATTTTTATGGAAAGCTGTTTAGATACTATGAAACCTCTATTTTTTTTTACCTTTACATTATTCAGAATTAAATATTTCCCAGGGAAAAGGGGAGGTTAAAAAGAAAGGCAAAAGGTTACAGTTTTCCCATATCTTCTATTTTTACCTGAGTAATTACATTAAGATTGCTGATAATAGTGAGCTCTGGAGGCTAGCACTGAAAAAAACTCCAAAGACTCTGTATTTGAATTTTATTAGAAATGCTACTTGCTCATCATCTGAGTCCTTCCTGAGTTCTGCTGATTTCTGTGGCTGTCAGGAGGCAAAATGATGAAGAGTTTCATAACAGAACTAGATTCCTGTTTTAGGAATATTTAAGTGGAGTTTCCCAGGGGTTGCTAGTGTGCAGCTGTGAAAGTCTTGTCGCTCACAGTCTCAGAAGGCATCTTGTTCAGGGTTGTAGCATTCAAGCATCTTTCTCTTCCTCTCTCTCTGCGATAAGTGAATTTCACCTTGCTGCTCTCAGGATTTGGTACAGACTGTCAGCCTCAGTGGAACTTATTTGTCCTTTAAATACATGACCTGGAAATTCTCATTTTCTGCTCATGGCCCTTCTAGCTGTTCATCCTCTCACTTTACACACACACACCCACACATCACAATTCAGCTTTACTATGTTATTCTTTATTATCCCACTTGGGGTTGCCATGTAAGTTTAGCTGTGAAAAAATATACATTATTGATGAATTAGAAATGTGTTTTTTTTTCTTTTACAGTGTTGAGAATTGAACACAGGGCCTTGCATGTGCTGAGCAAGCACTCTACCACTGAACTACATCCCCATCACCTGGAAATATATATTTAAGGAATAGTCTTAAAAACACAGATTTGATACTTGGCACAATAAGAAAAATTGAGACCTTTTTTGGGGAGGTATGGAAACATATAATCCAGAAATTTACCACCCACATATTGTTAAGTGATTTTGAGCCTTGAAAGCTAATCATATCAAGGAAAGAAAATTGTGAGTAGTTTACAAAGAGGGGTTGGCAATCTATAATGTATGGGCCAGACCTGGCATGCTGTTTGCTTTTTTGGGGGGGAGGGGTTTGAGACAGGGTCTTGGTATATAGTTCAGGCAGGCCTTCAACTCACTGTGTACCCCAGGCTGGTCTCAAACTTATATGGATCCTCCTGCCTCAGCCTCCTGAGTGCTGGGATTACAGGCACGTGCCATCATGCACAGCTAAGAATGGTATATATTTAAATGGTTAAAAAGCAAAAGCAAAAAACAAGAGTGGTAATAAATTAAAATATTGGTATCCATCAATAAAGTTTTATTGCAACACAGCCACATTCATTCATTTATGTATCGTGTATGGCTGCATTTGTTCTACAACAACAAAGTTGAACAGATCCCACAAAACTGTTATGGCCTGCAAAGCCTAAAACATTTATGATCTGGCTTTTACAGAAAAAGTTTTCTGACAACTGGGTTCAACTATGCCTTTTGCCGTTTTCCCTTTATCATTATACCACACGTGTGGGCATCTATACATGCATGTCAGAATGAGCATGTTAAGTAGTCAGATCCACTGATGCATGTTCACAATTAATGTAGATCTTATCTTTATTGAAACTTCTGATCTCAAACTATTTAACTTTTCAAAACTGACTATTGAAAGTAGTTCTAAGTGTCTTACTGGGCATTTGTTGCACCTGGGAAAATTATGCATGCTTATTCTTTGCTCACTAAGTTGCCCTGCTTTCCTTGGGCTGGAGAGTTACTGGTTGGAGTGATGCTTCCCTTCCATAGGCCTCTAAGCTTCTAGTTCAACATGGATGGAAAAAGAATGGGCATTAATACTCTTAAAGCCTCAACCAGTGTGTACTGGTGAACTGATAAGTCCACAGGAGAATGTGGGTATTTCCTTACAGTACACTTGAGCCATCTGGTCCTAATGGCTAATGACCTTTCCTAATCTGTTTCCAAATGGAAAGAAAACTCGATAAGTGGAGTTAGTTTTAGGTAGAAGAATGCAGGTAAGCTGTATTGTCTTGTAGTTGAATTCAACTTCACTTTCTTATGATTTTGTTGAGAGCATCATAATGAAAAAAAGCTGTAGGGTACCTTTTGTTTTTCACTGAAAAAATATCAGAAATATGCTTCTGGGTAATTTAGCTTGTTATATACTAAAGTTCTGTAAGTTATCTTGAAGAAATCTAAGCCTTAGTTTTAGATAACAAAGTTAACTTTCTCATTTCTTTTTTCCTGGCAAAGAGATTAGAAGGGTTTCCTACCTGAACTGTTTTTTTAAGCATATTTTCAAGTATAGTTTACAATATTTGGCATATGATAAATATACTAAATAATTAGTGAGTGAAGTCATATTCAATGGATTCTAACACTTGAGGCAAATAAATAGGTGCATTTGTTTAGTTAAACTAGTGGTGATGAACCTATGACATGCATGTTGTTTTTCTTTTAAGACAAAAGATGTTAATGTATTAGTTGTTTTTTCTAAACTAAAACTTCAGTATTCAGATTTAATTGTAGGATTGGCACTTTGCAATAAATAAGTGGGTTTTGGATTACAGTTTGGGCACTCGTCTCTAAAAGGTTTGCCATCATTGAAAAACAGTTACAGGGCCGGGGATTTAGCTCAGTGGTTCCGCTGCCTGCCTTGCAAGCGCAAGGTCCAGAGTTCGATCTCTGGTATGAAAAAGAAAACAACAACAACAACAACAACAACAAAACCCCAATTACAGTACCATAGTCAGTGGTTCTTGAATGTAAAGGAGTACACATGTTATATATTAAAAATAACGATCTGCTCTTGATCTAGACCACAAAGAATAAACCTGTATTTCTATTTTGACATTAGAAGCATATTTTTTACTTTTTGTTATGGTTAAAAAGTCATTAACTTGTATTTCAGTGAAATCTGTGTTTTACTGCCATAAGTTCAACAAGCAGAGTTATGATTACATGAAAATAGATTTTATAGATGTTATTATTTTAGGAAGCCCATTTTGAATAGGAGGAAAACACAATCATTTTTATAAAAGAAATGTTTCTGAATTTAGAAAAGAAAGTTTCCTATGCACCTTACTATAGAGTTTTAATTTTTATTTTGGTTAATTCTCAGGTTTCAAGTTTTGTGAGATTTCTTTAATTGAAAAATGGGAACATGATTATCTGACAAAGATGAGTTTAAAAGAAAGTAATAGGCAAAAGTTCACAGAATTAGTGTTAAAATTTGCCCAACAAATGTAAGAAATGGATATATTTTTTATATTTAATTGGCATGAAGGGGAAAGGGAAGAAAGGAAAGGAAAAATTATGAGAAAGAAAAAAAATGGAAACAAAGTCTATGTAAATAGGGAATGGTGGTGGGGGTGAAGGGCACATAGGTAATGGGGAAAAAATAAGAACTAATTAATACATCATGTTCAGGTACAAACACCCAATGATAAATGTAAATGTATTGTATACCTAAAATATACCAATTAATATCTAAATTAAAAAAAAGAAAAGAAAACAGTGGCGGAGAACACACAGCCATCTGGCTGATTCGGGGCTAATTTGTTGATTTAACATTGGATTACACATCTGACCATGGTGATTTCCCAATGGCTTCTCTAACTGGAGTGCTTGTCTGTTAATGAACTTTACAGTCCCACTCAACACTCTTGAGCCCCATACCAGAGCAATTAACAGTGAGTGGGGTCTAGGATTAGTTTTGCCCCAAGCCCTTCCTGTGCCCAACTGCATTGTGGTTCTGAGTAATGCCCCCACTTCTAGCATAGAGCCAGGGCCAGCAAACTATAGCTCACTTGATCTAATTTCTTTCTATTTTTTTTTACTTCTTTTATAATATCTTTACTGCCAGTTTTTGTCAATAAAGTCTTATTAGAACACAACCATGCTTGCTTTTGTCTGTACTGTCTATAGTTGTTTTGTGAGACATGAACAGTTGTGACAAAGGCCACATGGGTTGCAAAGCCTAAAATGTTTACTGCAGGTACCTGCCCTTTCCATAAGTACAATATTTTATTGTTTTTCCTTTATGTCTCTGCCCAATACTCACAACTTCCCTTTGAGGTTAGATCTGGGCCCTGGATGTCTGCCTGCTTTGCAGGGAGGATGGACAGGAGAATCCTGCACACATTCACATTGCCAGCCCCCCTCTGTGGATCTGAGGCTGTTGGCACTTACTGTAGCACTTGTAGGTTAATTTAGAAGCCTTCTAAGTTTCATATAGGATCTTCTCTGTCCCCTTTGTCTACTTGCTTCTGAGGGACAAATCCTCATTCTTTATCTTTATTCTTTTGGGTTTGGCCCATTTCCTTCATCTCCTTAGGGTACCATATTTCTGGACGTGTTTTTGTCCTCCTTTCCAGACTTACATTTCTCTTTAACCCCTATCATATGTACACACACACACACACACACACACACAGACTCTTGTCTACCACTAACCATATTGAGCTTCTTAGAAGTAATAAGGTGCTGTACCTGAGACTTGTATAAACTCTTTATTTCATCTGGAACAATCTTTACTTTGCCCGCATCTCACCTAAATAACTACTGTTTATCTTGTATGTTTCAGTTTTTAATCTAAGCTTGCTCCACGTAGCTTTCTCCAACCTTCCAATCCAGGCTTACCTAGCCAGAATATCTTTTATTATTATTTTTTTTGATACCAGGGATCGAACTCAGGACCTTGCGCCTGTGGGGCAGATGCGGTGGCCCTGAGCTAAATCCCCGGCCCCAGAATATCATTTTTATGTGATCTATTCTTTAATAGAATAACCCTTCAATTTATACTGGCTTATTTCTCACTTGTTTGAAGCCCCAAACAGGTGTGCCTGATGGGATAGAGAGGCTCTGCTACTTACAGTCAATCAGAGAACCTGGAAAGTAGAGGCTCCAAGCTCCTAGATGAGTTCCAAGGTCGCCTGCATTATCAGCATTCAGCTGACACATGAAAGGAGGGAAATGGTGGAAGATTGGCCAGGCCCCCAGTTGAAGTGCATCATTCTACCCAAGTTCCATTCACTAGACTGCTGGCCACATTAACTGTGAAAGAGATTGGGGAATTGAGTCCATTTGTGTGTCTTGTCTCTGGTGGACAGTCTAAACTCTACCCTTTTCATAACATTCATCCACTATGTGATAGATTGTACTTTTGTTCTCAATTTCAAGCCTTCCTTGAATCCAAGTCTTCTATATGACCTTGTAGTTCCTTCTGCTAGAGGTGAAGTATGCTTTCTCCCCATTGTGTTAGCTTTGACCAAGTGATTTGCTTTGGCTAATGGAACATAGACAGGAGGCACACAGTATCAGTTTTGGTAGAAGAATGTCTTTAGGTACATTGTACACATCTTTGTTGCTTCTAATGTTACTATATGAAGAATTACTTAGTGCAGCCTGTTGGTCTCAGAAGTAAGATATACATAGAGTAGCACCAGCTAGCAACCCTATAAGCATAATAACAGATGCTGACTGTTGTGTGATGCCATGTTATGCAATTTTATTGTGGCAATAGTTGACTTATATGGATTGCATTAGTATCTAGAATAATAAAGAACTAAAAGAAATTAGACCTCCCCAAAATAAAAATGGGCAACTGTAATGAATATACACTTTTTAGAAGATGAAGTACAAATGGCCAATAAATACTTGAAAAAATGTTCAACATCTCTGGTCATGAGAGAAATTAAAACAAAAAAACACTGAAGTTGCATTTTGTTCCAGAAAGAATGGCTATCATGAAGAAATCAAATAATAACAAATGCTGGAGAGGCTGTGGCAAATAAGGTACATTTCTTCATTGTTGCTGGAAATGTAAACTAGTACAACCACTATGGAGGTCAGTATAAAGATTCCTCAAAAAAAAAAAAAAATAGAAATTCCATTCCACCCAGCTAGTCCCCTTCTAAGTATCTTCTTGAAAGAGTTAAAGACATCATACTACAGTGATATATGCATACACATGTTTGTAGCAGCATAACTCATAATAGCTAAATATTGGCAAGAAGCCTATATGTCCATCAGCAGATGAATGGATAAAGAAAATATGGTATTTATACACAATGGATTAACTGCCATAAAGAAAGAAACTTGAATCATTTGTAGAAAAATGAGTGCACCTTGAGACAATAATGTTAAGTGAAGTAAATCAGGCACACAAGCTTGAGTAAATATCACATGGTTTCTCTTATATGAGAGACAAAAATATAAAGAGCAAAATAAATGATAGATAATAGAAGGTATGGAGGCAGATCTTTTGCAAAAGGGAGGTGGACCAAGACGTGGAGGAGAGGGGAGGGAGTGGAGGGGAAGGGCAATAAAAAATTAACATGTGTTATGTACACGTATCAACTGCCCACCGTGAATGTAATCATTGTGTGCTGCAAACATGTACTAATAAAAATAAAAATTGAGGCCGGGGATTTAGCTCTGTGGTTCCGCCGCCTGCCTTGCAAGCGGAAGGACCTGAGTTTGATCACTGGTACCAAAAAATTAAAAAATTAAAACTAAATAAAAGTTGAAAAAATAATAATTGCATCTGGTTTTGAATTATGTCTCATTTTTGAGCTCATTGCGAGTAAGCCTCCTTGTTTCATAGTATATAATGTGGAGGAATTATAAATGAGTCATGCATTTCACATGATGTCAAATATTGATGATGATAGCTATACCTGCTTCTGTACTTCATTCAACAGATTTTTGAATTGGATGCTTAGCAGTGAACCTCTGCCCACACCTGCAGCTTCAGAGCAGCCCTCATTCTCATACCTGTTTTCTTTTCCTTCCTGTTAGTCCTGAGAATCTTAGTCTTCTCCAGTTATAGACATTGTTTCTCTACTGCCATGAGAGAATTGTAGATAATGTTTGTACAATACTTTAACATTTCATGCCAAGAGGTTTGTGTACTTAAATGTGATATTAAAGAACCTATGATCAAGGCATTTTACATAGAGTCTATTGAGAAAATGAAGAGCCAAAAAGTGAAATATTGTCCTCACTATATCAAATGAAAGGTATTATCTTGCTAAAGTGTACATATTTGACCAATACATTTAGTTTTTATATTGCTCTTTTAAAATGTCACACTAGATGAGGAAATTTTAGCAAATAGGTCTGTGAGAACTTTGGTTAAAAATTAACTTAAAATACAGAACAGCTGTGAAAAACAAAAGGCCATGCTATTTGCAGTGATATAGAAAGATCTCTGGATACCTTTATTGTTAATAAAGTAATAAGGTACAAACCTGTTTTAAGAGATGTGGGGGGGATTGGATATATGTAGTTTTCTTTTCTTCTTTTTTTTCATAGAAATGACCGAAAGGATCTACAAAACATTAATAATGATATTCAAGGCTGGAAAGCAGTGATGTGTGAGAGAGTGAAGTACATGAGTACATGTCCCCATTCACATTTGAAATTTTTTATTTATTATGATTTTGAACCCTAGGAATAGGTTGCCCATCAACAAATGAGCTTTAATTTATCTATTAATTAAATATGCTAATAGAATACCTACATAAATCCCAGGGTCAAAACAATCAGAACAATTGGTTCTTCACATATTTTTCTGATTGTCAAAGTAAGACCTTTATTGTAGAATGTTTTTAAAATACAGAATATACAAAAGAAAAGATATGTGTTTGAAATTCTGCCAGCCTAGTATAATCATTTGGCCTTCTATTTTTTTTAACCTTTATATCTCTTTACATAGATAATATAAATATACAAACCTGTACTTAAGTTTTTACAAAATATTATGTTCCCATATCATTAACCATTCTTTATAAATCTAAAATTAACAGCTGCATGTACTACCATTTACTTAATGATTTCCTATTTCATTAACATTTAGATTGTTTCCAGTGCTTTGCTTTGGATAACAATGTGATAAATATCTTTACAGCTAAGTCTTTGGATTTCATGAGAAGATTTTTTAAATGGCATTAATAACAGCATGCTGAGTATTTAAGAACCCATGAAAGTCAGAAGGCAGTTTGAGATGCCATTAAAATGATATTCAAATTTTATGCTAATATTGTGGCCCTTCAAGTTCCTTGGAGGTATTAAAGTTGACAAACAGCGTGTTCTTTCTAGTTAACCTGTTAACAAAGCCTGAAGCAGGAGACAATGAGGAAAGCACGAGTAGTGGTAGTGGGAACTTCAGGTAGATTTGGAGCAAATTGGACTTTTGTTTCCTTATTTGTAGCATGGGAAAATTATGCAATACTCCCTCTAAATTTAGTTGTTTCAAAGTTTTATCATTTTACCATAGAATGGACACATTTAAACAAATTCATATATGAGGACTTGGATTAAAACAGGATGAAACACTATGCAGCTATGAAAAGATGAATAAAGAAATATTCTATGCAGGGACAGAGAATGAGTTCCAGGGCATATTTATTACATGAAGATATTAAAGTATGCAACAGTAAATATACTTGTACTTACATAAAAATACTGAAAGGAGATATAAAAAACTAATATTACTTTGACCAAAAAAAAAGGAAGAAAGAAAGAAAAAAAAACAAAGAAAAAGAAAATTGGGTAAAAGCTGAGCACAGTGCAATGTGCCTGTGATCTCAGCTACTCGGGAAGGAAAATCACTTGAGCATGTGAGTTTGGGATCACCCTGGGCAACATAGTGAGACCCCCTTTGAAAAAAATTGAGTAACTATGATCTCTCAAAACATGACAAAACATTGAAAAATCCACTCTGTATGAAAATATATTGCTAACTCAGACAGTTCTTAACTATAATTCCTAAGTTTTCTCTCTTTTGAATGAATGAAACAAGAGACAGTTTGATGTATTAAGGATATATATGAAAAAGTATAAAAATTTCAGATGTATAAAATTTTAATTATAATTTTATTAGAAAATTAAGATAAAGCTAGAAGATCATATCATTATAAAAATGATCTCTTATGTAGAACCAAGTGAAGAAAATTTGTTCATTTTTAATATCTAGGTAAGTTTTCTCTGATTGGAACATAATCAAAATATTCCTCTTATTTTTTGTGGTACTGGGGATTGAACCCAGGGCTTTCTCACTGAGCTCTATCTCCAGCTCTTTTTTATTTTTATTTCATGACAGGGTCTTGCCAAGTTGCCCAGGCTGGGCGTGAATTAGCAATCCTTCTGCCTCAGCCTCCCAGAGTTCTGGGATTACAGGTATGTCATCATGTCTGATTTAACAAAATTATTTTTGTACCCCCTCCCCAGAGTGAGGAAAGCTGTTTAACTTAAATTGTATTAATTTTTGACAGCAGTCTTACCGATCTTATTGTGTGATATTTTTCCATTCACCAAAGGGGACGACTTCATTTTTGTTTTGTTTTTTTTTTTGGAGAACCACATTCAGGGGATCTATTGATGGATGCTTCCTTCAGGACAGTAATTTGATTATGATGCCATTAGTTCATAATTTGACTTTCCGGTAGAGATCACGTTGACAGGCTGAAGAATAGAGTGCTATTTAACTAAGTTGATGAAACACGCAGGAGGCAATAAGCATCTCATCCTTCTTTACTGGTTAATCCTTTACTTTATCTCCATTTAGTGCTAATATGGTCTTGTAAACTCTATAAACTTCCATTTATCCAGAATATAATGATGTGTTAAGTATTCCAGCTATCGTACACATGGTACTACTTTTAAAAAATAGTACACATGGTACTACTTTTAAAAGATCATCTGAACACAAGAATATATTTGCATAACCACATACATCCATGTATATATATTTACCTTTATGAGTTTTTTTATATTTTGCATAAATCTGGCTTTGGACAATATCACTTTGCACTTGTAGATGTTTCACTGTATCAGTGTTCCTATTGTAAAGAATTATTTCTCTTCCCAAACAGATTTCAAACAATTTAAACAGCAATTGTGCTCTCAATGTTTATATTCTGCCATGCTTGCTTGCTTTCCCATACAAAAGATGTAATAACCCACACATGCTATGCAGGAAAGGATTAAAAGCAAAGCACTGATAAGCTAGTTCTTCTTTGTCCACTGGTTGCTTTAACTGCTACAGGTGAATACTTAGAAGGAAGTATAGCAGCTGTACTGGAAAAGTAGAGTTGCTTAAGAGGACAGATGAAAAACAAGGGCATGTGGGACCCTCAGCCCCATCCTACTACATTATCCAGCTTTTACCTACTTGCATAGGACTGACTGGCAAAACTCCACTACAATAGCGCAATTCTGATACAATGTAGGTAGTTTATTTAAAGACATCTATATTTAGCAGTACATATATAACCTAACTAGATACTAGGTTTTAAAGTGAAAAATGTCATTCTTGTTTCAAGTTTATCAGGATATTTTAGAAATAATTGACTAACAGTGGCTTAAACAATACATTCCTAAAGGTAGGTGGCTGCTGGATTGGGATTTATTGACTCAGAGAGGTCAGCAAAAATCCAGGCTCTTTCCCTCTTTGGCTCCTTCAGCCTCAGGCTTTGCACCTCATGGGCATAAAGTGATTGTCACAGCTCCAGACATCATATCATAGTATGACTGCTTTCAGAGACAGAAAACTGGGTGACTGGATCATTACGAACATTCTCCTTGTATGGCTCTTTTGAGCATGGAGGGACAGACCTTCTAAAGTTGAGGACTTCCTTTATTCACCAAAGTGGAACACGTGTGCACACCTAGTAAAGTGAATACAGATGGTCATTTCTGACTCATCTTTCCAAACACCCTAGCATTCAAAATCATGGTTGCAGTAGAATGGAGTGAAAAGGAAGAGGAGTTGAGAAAGCAATCAATATGCTGTTCTCCATTTCTGTTTTATTCAGAGAAGCACTTGGAGAACAATAAGACTTGTTCACACAAGAAACACTTGAACTTGGGAGGTAGTTAACAAACATCTGTCTAAACACAATACTCGTTTTCTGGCAGAAATATATAATCCTTACTGTTTTATGGTCAAGTTGAAAGTGTATTCATCAGGATGCTTTCAACATTCTGTAATAGAAAGCACAACAAAAATAGCTTAAGGAAGAGGAGAATTTATTATCTCACCTAAGAAATGCAGAGATGGGCCATTTTAGGACTGCTTATGTGAATTTGGAGTATCTGGCTTTTGCCATTCTTTTAATGTGCTATCTCAGAGTGTTGAGTGCACCTCTTTCAGTTGTAGAATGGCTACAGTAACTAGCAATCTTACCTTCACACCAAGAAGACCAAGAGTGAGGAGAACCAATCAGGGTCTGTTCTTTCAGTGCCCCCTCTTTTGAGAGTGTAGAGAATTTTCCCAGAAGCCTCACACCAGAGTCCCCCAATCTTACATGATACCATAGTGTCACCATGTCCTACATCTTTCCCCCAGTCTACCTGGTGAGGAGAATTGCCATAGTTGGTTTAAATTTAAGACACTGGTAAACTATGATTTATGGAGCAAATCCAGCCCACCAGCTGCTCTTATAAATAAAGTTTCATTAGAACATGGCCATGCCCACCATTTACATGTAACCGATAGCTGCTTTTTGCACTAAAATGATGGCATTGTGTAATTGCTACAGAGATCATATGGACCACAAATTTTTAACTGTTTATTATCTGGCCTTTTACAGAAAAAGGCCGCCAACCTCTATGTTAGAATTCCACTGATGTTCAACTGGGAGGCAGGTGTTAGGTAATGCCACAACAAATGTTTTAGTTGTTAATAGTGATTGAATATATGGTGAGAAGGATCCAGAGATGCTGGGCATCCTGAGCAGAACAGTCCTGTATAATGAAGAGTCATGCTACTCCTAACTCTAAATAGCAGTGCCATCTCCCATTGACAAATACTGGCTCCCATGATCAAGAGTAACTTTCTAGTATGGAAGAGGCCTCAGCTCCCTGACTCCCATTTCACCACCAGCCTAGCACAAGGCTATGTGATACCAGTGCAGAATTGAAACTCTGGGAAGGAAGGAAGAGAGGAAATGACTGGTGACTAGACATCCAAGAGCACTGACTCTGAGGAGCAGAGAGAATTTGCTAAATTGCTATCTAGAAGGGATGGTTCCATGGGTAGTTAATAATTATGGGCTGACTCATCAGCTGATGACAGTGGTTGCCTTGATGGAGTTTTACATTGGTGGGAAATGTGCTTCAGTGCATACTATATATTACAGAATTTGAGTTTACAAGAACTGAAAAGGTCCTCTTTTTCATGCTTTCCTGTAATGAGCAAATTATCTCCAACAAGCATGTATTAATCATGTGATTGAAAGTAAATTTTAAAAGATAATCATAAACAATTAAGTAATTAAGATAGTGTTCTTGGTGTTTATGATAAAACCAATTAAATTCCTATGCAACCCTTGTTGTTAGGATGTCATGTTGAAAAGAAATCCACAGTCAGGCATTTTTTATTCCTAAGCTTTATCTCATTGATTGAATGATGTATAATAATTCATAGTAAACATGGCTTGGCTATGTTTTTTCTCCATTTTTATAGCCATAAACACATTAAATGAAGGCCTAGTGATGAGTGTGAAAGAAATATTGTGTAGCTCTATGAACAAATAGATGAGGCTATTCAAATTTTAAGCAAATCTGATATTTGACAATTGTAGTACTCTGATTTTTTTCTACCAAAAACTGCTAAGAAATTTGTTTTCCATTGTTAGTACACACATAAAGCACAGGTGTATGTGGGCGGGCGTGTATATATGCACAAACATGACATTAAAACAGAAGCATCACAAAATCTTACTGAGTCTGGTACAATATGATTCAGTTCTGTTTTATCCTTTTTCCTATTCTTAATTCTGGTGATTCCATCCCACTGAAATAGTTTCATAAGTTGCAGTCCATGTCAGAGAACACTAGGGTGTGGATGTGTTTCTGGAAGCTCTTCCTTTTTCTTGAAACATCATTTCTGTTCCTTGGGGAACTTCTCTTTTCCCTTGCCAAACATTATGTAGTGCAGTGGCTGCTGATTATCAGACCTTGGGACCTAGATTGAGTTGGTGAGAGTGTTTGTCTAGAGTATTTGAACTTTAACTGCCAAGGAAGGGCTCTATTCTGTTGGGACAGGCCTTTAGGAATGGCAGGTCCAGAGTTCCCTGCAACTTTAGGTGCCAGTTCCAGGGAACATTTTGCCTGAGAGGTGGCCTAGCATCTAGTGAGGGCTTGGGTGAACAGACCCTCAAGAGCATTAGAGTTCTGCTTCTGGGCATGCCAGAGGCAAGTACACTTTGGTGGGGTAACTTATATAAGCTGATATTTGGTTTGTTCTTAATCTTATCTAAGATGATTTCTGTTCTGAAAGGGATTTAAGTAACAGCACTGGAGATTGCCAGGCACTGATTCTATGACAGGGCTTGGTTTTCAAAGATTTTCTTTTGTCTCTTGAGTGGCCTAAGCTTTTTGAACAATATAGCCATTCAAGATATATGAACACATTAGAAGCTTATAGAAGATAAACCTACTGTGTGTGTGTGTGTGTGTGTGTGTGTATACATGTGCATGCATAGATAGAGAATGAAGAGGCAAAAATGAGGATAAAAGAATGGGAAAAGGAGGTAATGGAAACCAGGAGAACTTTATTGGGAAAAAATGACATTTTCATTAACAGAGAGATCCATTTCCTCCATAATTCTGCTTATACTCTTTCTGGTATCTGCAAAGATTTGACTTCTCAGACTTCAGAGTGTACTTTAGTAGTTAACTAGGAATTTACAGTTTGAATCAGAGGCTAGACTGGGCTGCAAGGTGAAGAAGTATGTAAAGGTTCCTAGCAATTGTACACATTCCACCAGAAAAAAGTGTTTATCTCTCATTTGCCTAAATGAGGGCAATTGCCAATGTACTGTAGATGCACTGAACCTTTCTTTCAGTCTCTATGGTATCTTGTCTAAACCTCTGTCCCAACATGAGTGACACTTGTGTTATTTTTAAAGACTGTGTTTTAATGTATAATATTCATGTATAATTATAAGTATAGACTCAGTGCATTTTCAGAAACTTAATACATCCATTCAACAACCCCCCAGTTCAAGAAGTAGGATGTAACTTGGCCTCCAGTTGCCCTCCTTGGGGCATTTCCCAAAGTTAACTGCCAACCTGATTTCTCTCATCTGTCTTTGAATTTAATATAATTGGAATCATACAGTTGTATCTTTTGTTTAAGTAATGTTTGTGAGTCATAGCTGTGTTTGTGTGTAGCTGTAGTTCATTTTTTATTTGTATATAGTATTCCATAGTATGACAGTCCTGTTTATTTGTCTATTCTCCTGTTTGTGGTAATTTGAGAATTTTAGGTTTTACAGTGAATAGCACTGCTGTGATCATTCTTGGTCTGTCATTTATTGATCAGATCTATGTCTTTCTATTGTGTGTATTCCTATGAGTAGAATTTCTGGCTCTGTAACTGTCTTTTATAGCCACTCATGTTTTTCTCTCCCCTCACTAGACTGCAAATTCTTTAAAAGAGATGCAGTCTTATTCACTATGATCTAATCCCTACACTTAGCTGAGAAGCTGTTCCATAGGAATTATCCAGAGGTTTTAAACAGGTCTGAGAATGCTTTTGCTTTAACCCTGGTCATTTAAGCTGGAGCAAGGTGCATGTGCTGAGCAGGCCTTGTTGGCCAGCACATTTGTTAAAATGACCTTAGGTATCACTGCTGTAACAACATGATTCCAAAATGTGAAATGTCTCTAATATCAAAATCATTCATGTCCCACTCATGTAAGGTCTCCTGCAGGTGACAGTGCAGGAACCTAAATTCTTCCTGTCCATCATCTTGAGTTAGCTGCTGCTGAGACATCATGCTTCTCTGTGTTACTCAGGCTGGTTTTGAAAAGGAGGATGGAGACGATGAGAAGGCACACATAGCACTTCTCTCACCCATCGAGGACAACTTGATCTGAGGATGAGAAGAACCACAGGAGAGAGTGGGAACCATGGTCTCATGGTGTCATGGGTTACAGAAACTGGTCTAGTGCCCAGAGACCAGTCCTGTCCATTGAGACCCCCATGGAGTTCCAAGAGCTTTCTCTTCATACTCATCTGAGAGCTCACTTTGTTCTCAGTCCTCTGCCCACCTCTGGGAAGAGCACGAAGTCTTCATCTTCAGAACTGTTAAGTTTCCCTCTGACAGTGGTCTATGTCATCACATGTCTCCATGTTCTATGTTCTTTATTGGATTCTGGCAGTGCAGTATGTCTTTTTCATGCTTGAGAAGATACAGTCAGTTCCGCTATAATATGACAGGAGCATTCTTAAAATTATGGCACTTTGCAAAATCATGTGACAACAAAATACCAGGCTCACAGGGACAATGGTAGGGTACACAACCTGATATCTCAAAAACTTTGTCATTGGGCACATTTTTTAAAAAGATAAAAAATAATCTAATAGAAAATGAAGCACAGTTTTACACACACTGAATGTTGGAGAAATAATGAAAATACCACAATACACATGTCACTTTCCCTTGAAAAGACCTGAAGTTTGCTTGAGTTACTATGAAGGGGAAGAAGGAAATCAGAGAGGAAGTTGAAATCTCAGATGAGACTTGAGTGTAGCTCCTACATACGTTGTGAATGAGGTCACTGGAGATATCAAGGGAGGTGTGTATGCTCATGAGCGCTTTGTGTATTCCTCTGCAGATCCGTTCAGTTGTGTGCAGTTTTCTCAGTCCAGAGTACTTCTTCCAGGTGAAATTGTGCGTAAGCAAACATGAAATTTGCATTGTACTCAAATCATTCCCTAATGTATTAATCCCACTGAAACAAATTCACATTAACAAAGCAAGTGTTGCAGCCAAACTGACTGTACCAAGATAGTGCAGGTGGTTATAAGTAGGCATGATAAATAAGTATATAAGATGTATAAGTAGACGACATATATTTGTTGCAATAAAGTCCCAATCAGTACATACCTTCTTCTATGCACGTATTTTTGACCATCATTGTTCTCCAACTAGATAATCTGCTTCTAGGTAATTAAGAACTGGCTGTAGTTTGGAAGCTACTGTTACTGGGCTAGCATGCCAGTTTTTCTCTCTTTCAGGAGAGTTCCTCTATATTCTTTTCAGTGCAGCATTTTCTCCTCACTGGTAATCACCACAGATCATAAATAACCCTTACTTTAATTGTTCCTCTGTGGCTTTCATTCCCTTTAATCTTCAGATTGCTCTCCTTTTTTCCTAAGACTTCTTGATGATACAATTATCTTCCTTGAGAGGAAAGCAGAGGGTTGTGACATTCTTCAGAATGCTCTCATGTCCAAAATACGATCATTTCTAGTACAACATAGATCTTTGTGTGTTTTCTTTCTTTTTTGTGGTGCTGGGGATAAACTCACAACCTCTCTTATACCAGGAAAGCACTGTACCACTGATCCCCAGCCCTATTTTGTTGTTGTTGTTGTTGTTTTGTTATTTATTTATTTACTTATTTTTAAGACAGGGTCTCACTATATGTGTTGAGATAGCCTTGAACTTGAGATCCTCTTGCTTCAGCTTCCTGAGTGTTGGGATTACAGGCATATGTCTCCATGCCTGGTTGGATCATTATTTTGTACTGGAGATTGAACCCAGGTTCTCCGAACTAAGCTATATCTCCAGCCCTTTTTTAAAAAGCACATGCTCTACCACTGAGCTACATCCCCTGCCTTTCTCCCTTCACTTTTAAAACAATGATTTTTATCACTACTTCCAAAGGAAGTAGAGCAATTAAATGTTCCAGAAGTCCTGGCTGGCCCTCTTTCTAGATAAAACCATACTATTACATAACGTGTTCCCTTCTTTTGAATGCCTACTACCTTTGTACATTTTGTTTCTGAATTAAATGAATGTGATTTACTCAAAACAACAATTTCTGTCATGCGATGTCAGAGAAAAAAGTCTGCATTATAGAGGTTAATCTCAAATTGCAGGTAAAACTAGTTATTTTCCTCCCGGAATAATTGTTGGAGGGTCTGATTACTAATTTTCAGTGGCACAAATACTTAACTGTAGGGTGGGAAACAGGCTTCTCATATTTAATAGTGTTTGTCCAGCTGGTAACAATGTACGGCTCAGAATTAATGGGAGCGAAGTTGTGGGATCCATTTTGGATAACACAATATCAAGCCCAAGAAGGCTGCTGGCGGTTTCTGCGAACAAGATAAAGAGCCTTGGAAGGAACAGAGGCTTTGAAATTACTGCGGAACCTTCTTCTTGGAACAGCTGTGGTTACATGAGGCATGGGAGTTGGGACACCAGCTCCCCACTCAGAATGCAGTAGTAAATTGGATCCACACTGTTCTATAAGCAGATGTACTTTTTTTTGGTGACTTGTTTCCTGTTTATCGTTTTCAATGACATTTGCGATTAGTGCCCTTGAAACTGGGGACCACGAGTGCCAAGGAGTTAGTCTATGTAGCAGTGAGTCACAGTGGGAATGACATATGCTTTCACATTCACTGCCCACCACAGACACCCTGATGGCAGCATCTGGGCTTCAGGCAAATCTGAGAACACTCCTCCGCTTCCACCCCTAGCAGGTGGCATGTCCCCTGCCCTGTGGTGAGCATGGCTTTTTTTGGGTTAGGGAGATGCCTTCTGAATTTAAGAAACAATCTGCTTATGTAACAAAACCATGAGGTTTGGTAGATACCTGTTTCACCTAACTTCAGGTGTTACAATGGGCCATAAAATTTATCCAGTGACAGCTTCAGCTCTGTGAGTTCTCCACTGGGAGAATTTTCCTTTATCTGATTGTGACTCTTTCACTACTAACATCTTTTGTTAACTCTTCCTTATATCAGTTTATGAAAAAAGGAAGAAGGCGAGAATAGAAGACACATTTGTGTGTGTGTCTCTGTGTAGGGGACAATGAAATAGATAGTTGTCTGAGGATGGTTTTCAAGTGACAGATGCAAGCAATGGGTTCCAACTGGGGACTTAAACCTCTCTAGTGAGTGGTGGGTCACCCTCAACAGAGATACCCAGCGTCCAATTATTTCCATTGGTGAGATTTTCCCAGGATATTGAACAAGATAAACTATCCCAATTATTCCTTCTCCTTATTTGGAGTTGTGTTTTGCTTCTTGTTGCCTACCCTTTGAGCCTCGCTCACACTCTCCCTCACCCTGTCCCTTTCTCCTCTCTCCTGCCTCCTCCCTCTCCCTCTTCCCTCACCCCTCTTCTGTTCTCTCTCTCTCTCTCTCTAACCCATTATTATTTGATCATTCTTTTGGTTTGTTTATTTGTTTTCCTTTTTTTCCATTAAGTTTATTGGTACATTGTAGGTATACAGTACAGTTACATCCATCATTGGGATCTTGTACCTGTACATGATGCATCTTGCTTCTTATTTTTCCCCCTTCCCCTGCCCTCCCTTCACCCCCTCCACCCTTCCCTATTTACAAAGACTTTGTTTCCATTTTTCCTTTTCTCATATTTTTTCTTTTCCTTTCTTTCCTTTTCCCTACTCTTCTCACTTCCCCTACTCCTTTAGACCTTTTCTTCCTGTTTCACAATCTCAAATATACATTTTGAACCTTATTTACTCTTTTCATTTTCCACACCAGAGAAACTATTTGGGGTATTTACATATGTGTGTCTTATTTATTTCACTTAAGAATATGGTCTCAATGTCCATCGATTTAGCTATAAATGTCTGTAGTTTCTCATTCTTCATGGCTGAGTAGTACTCCATTTTATTAAAAAAACCCACATCTTCTTTATCCAGTCTCCAATTGATGGGCAACTGGGCTGTTTACAAGTTTTAGCTATTACAAATTGCCCCTATAAACATAGGTGCGCACATATCGCTTTGGTATGATGCTTTTAATTCTTTTGGGAAGATACCCAGCAGAGGAATAGCTGGGTCAAATGGGACCTCTAATCCTAGTTTTTTGAGATATCCCCATATTGATTTCTACAGTGGTTGCACCAGTCTGCACTCCCACCAACAATGGAGAAGGGTTCCTTTCTCCCCACACCCCCACCAGCATTTGTTATTGGTTGATTTCTTGATAGCAGCCATTCTTTCTGGGGTGAGGTGGAATCTCAGTGTTGTTTTCATCTGCATCTCTCGAATGACCAGTGATGTTGAACATTTTTTCATATGTTTATTTGCTACTTTTACTTCTTTGTCTGAGAAATGTCTGTTCATTTCAGGTGCCCATTTTTGCATTGGGTCTTTATATTTGGGGGGAGTCTGATTTTTTTGAGTTCATGATATAGTCTAGATAGTAGACCTTTGTCTGAAGAACAAGTGGTAAAAATTTTTTCCCACATTGTAGGTTTTCTCTTAGTTCTCTCTGTTGGTGGTTTCTCTTGCAGTGCAGAAGCTTTTTAATGAGATCCCGGTTGTTGATTCTTTATGCTAGTTCCCGTGCTACTGAGGATTTGTTCATAAAGTGTTTTCCTATGCCAACGTCTTCGAGAGTTCTACCTAATTTATCTTCCAGCCAGTTTAGTGTTTCTGTTTTGTTTTGTTTTTTGAGACAGGGTCTTACTATGTAGTCCAGGCTGGCATCAAAATCACAATCATCATGCCTCAGCCTCCCTCCTGAGTGTTGGGATTATAGGCATGCACCACGGCTCCTGGCTCCTGATCGTTCTTAATACTCATTTTTCCCAATGGAGTTACTTGATTTTAGTGACCCTTTTGAAAACAAAAAGTGGTCTTTGAGACCCAGAGGGATTAAATTTTTGTTATGATAGCGGCCTTCATTCGAAGTCCCCTCTCCTGGGTGAACCTTAGCCATTAGGTTTGACTTCAGTGGCAACCAGTATTTCTTCTTGCCAATGTATACAATTCCTTTTGCCTTTGAGGCTAGCACTATCCAGAAAATGACTTCTTGGGATCCAGCAAGTGCAGACTATAGGAAAAACATTCATATTAATTAAACTCCTCTTTCCTAAGCATGCACAAAACTTGGACAGAAACATGCAAAAGACATAGGCCTGACTTTGAGTACTATTTAGCAGCTTCATATCAGCAAGAATGAGCTGTAGTAGAGTTTCCAGGGAATTTGTATCATAGAAGTAATTATCAGGGGTCCCAGCATTTGGCATATAAGAGCCAGTTTTACAGTCTCGTGGGACTTAGTTTCACTTTCGAGGGAGTTCTGTGCATGCACTATCGCCTTCCTTCTGAGAGAAGCTGGAAGGATGGTGGAATTCTAAAGGGGGTGACTATCAGGTGGTAGCTCCTGAGGCCTGGAAAAACTCCCAAGGGAACCTGCTTTACTCAGGCTTGTAAAGACTTCTTCGATTCAAGCTTGGAGGTCATTCCTGTGGCCAATGGAGTGGTTCTGAAAAGCTTGTGCACTCATATGAGGAGGGGGACAGGGCACTTGCATTTTATAGGAAGATAATATAATGGACTTGGCAGCTGAAGCGTCTGTATATTCCAGCTATTGTGATCATGTGCCATGTGTATTACATGAAGAAATATGATGCAATTATATATATATATATATAATTTTAAAGTAAACAAATTAATCTTCTGCAATCAAATAGAAATAAATCATCTCTGACAGGCGATTCTAATCTTTTTGGGTAAGTCAGTGCTTTCCAATATGTGTGTGGGATGCACTTATGCCTTCGGGGGCATTTGCCACTGTTTGGAGACATCATTTTTGGTTGTCACAGGGGAGGGGCTGTTACTGGTATCTAGTGGGTAAAGGCAAGGGCTGCTGCTGTATGCACCCTATAAAACATGCAGGAAAGCACCCCCATACCAGAGTGACCTGGCCCCAAAAGCCAGGACCACCAATATTGAGAAACCTGGTATAAAGGTTTCAAGGAAGATGTCTGAGACCCTCAATGAATTTATAGAGCAAAACACCCTTACTCCTTTCCCATCATTTCACTGGACTGCAATAATGAAAAAATAAACTTCAACCGATTTATTCCACTGATACTTTGGAGTTGTTTTGTTATGCCAAAAAGCCTCCTTGGCTAAGAGAGTAAAAGCCAGATTGCAAAGTCTCTGCAGTATGATCAGAATGCAGTAAGCACCCAACTTCACTGAATGGCCTGTAAGCTTATTGTGGGGCCATCAGACACAGGCATGGTAAGAGAGTACAGTTTCAGAAGCTTAAGTACTCAAATTTGAAGCAAGGGCAACAGATCTGTTTTTGAGAATAAAGAAGTGTAAGTTTCTGAAAGTTATTTCTCATCCTTTTCAGATTTTTAGAGGGTAAAGGCACTGACTTTTTATTTTGTCTTATTTCACTTGAAAGTGCTTCTTTTACCTTCTTTGACAGAACACATCCCCAGTACAGCTATTAAACTTACTATTCATGATGAGGTCCGTATTTTAACTCCTATGTGAACATAGCTTTCCAATGCCACTAGACAAGAATTTTAAGGGAGAATAATAAAGAGGTTTGGAATATGTGTGTTTGTGTGATAAAATTGCTGGCGGTAGAGTTAATTAAACAGTAACTAGTGTAATCTTGAAGAAAGGTAAAATATTTTATATATATGATCCCCCTAAATAGGAAGGAAAGACCTAGTGGGCAACTAGTGTGTCACTTTATTTTCTTGAACTAACCAACAGTCAGTGTCATTGATGTGTATACCAAATTTCATAGGATTTCCGGGCATCTTGTGTGTAGTATGAATATAGGAAGACATAATATTTTGTCACTTAGATCATAGTTTGCAAAATTGACCTATAGGCCAAATCCAGCACACTGTCTGTTTGTATAAATACTGTCTTACTGCAAAGAGAAACACTTGTGCCTTTACATATTTTATGTATTTCTCCAACTGCTTTCTTCTCTTAATGGCAGAGTTAAGTAGGGGCAAAAGAGATTGTTAGGAGCTGGGCGTGGTGGCCTACATTTATAAAATCAGCTCTGTGGGAGGCTGAGGCAGGAAGATTACAAGTTCAAGCCCAGCCTGGAGAACTTAGTGACTTAGCAAGGTCCTATCTCAAAAAAACACTAAAAACAGGGCTGATGATGTAACTCAGTGTGGTGGCCCTGGGTTCAATCTCTAGTACTGGAAAAAAAAGCCTTAACTATTTACCATATGGACTTTTTCAGAAAAAGTTTGCAAAACACTTAGACTTTTATATTTGAGCTAACTTTCAGATGACTTAGAATATTTTTGTGCATACCAGAAAACTGGAATATAAGCAGACTACTTAGTTGAAATACTCCTCAAACTTTCATACATATAACATGACATGTACATATAACTTGACCCAAATGAATCATTTTTAATGCAGATTCAAATCTGAAATCAAAATCATGATTTCACACAAAATAATTTCCTTGGTATAATGGAAGGCATCAATGATGCAGCAATTCTTGTATTTCTTGTACTCTATTTTTTGTCTTCAAGATTTTCTTACAAGCTGCTAAAGCTCATTTTGCTCGCTTTCATCGAAGCACTTAGTTGTTTTCCCCAAAAGATTTCTACAGAAATTTTGTTTTTTTTAGTGACAACCAGATCTCTTATTCTTTCCTCAGCTGGCCTTTAGTAATGTCCTTCATAGTGATGTTTCAGTAAATATTGGACTGCATGTATGACAGTGGTCTAGTGACATGATAGCCATCTGAGTTTGTATTAAGTACTCTATAATACAATGGACCCTCAAGTTATCACCGGCCTGACATACGAACGACTTGGGTTAATTAGGTTAGTGGAAGATTCATCTGTCTCTTGTTATCTATAGAGTGTACCCAGATAAACATCCAGATCTCAGCCATATTGACTTACAACCAGCTTGAGTTACAGCCAGCCCTTGGGAACCGATTGAGTTTGTAAAGCAAGAGTCCACTGTATTTGGACAAAATTGCCTAATTGATTGTTTATCAAAACCATGCATTTCTACACCAAGAGGTGGTGCAGAATTGTAGCTTGTTGCCTGAAAAGGAGAGTTCAGGTCATCAATCATGACTGCAGGGGTAACCAGTCATTTGCACTTGCTCCAGGCAGACCGAGATGCCAAAGTGCCATTCATGATCAGATGGAGCTGGAGACTTTAAAATGCAAACAGCATGTGCAGCTCAGAATTCAAGACATAAGGACAGTGGTGGCGAACCTATGCCCTGCATGCCACAGCAGGCACGAACAGCCCTCTCTGTCAGCGTGAGCCAAGTCGCCCCAGCATTGGTCCAGCAGCCAAGAATTCAGGTTTAGTTGCAGTTTTGGCACTTTGTAATAAAGAAGTGAGTTTTGGGTCGGAGTTTGGGCCCTTAGTCTCTAAAAGTTTTGCCATCATCAAGATAACTTCTTCCCCAGCAGATGAGGAATGGTTTGGGTTCTGGTTAACTGAGAGAAGAGAAGAAAGAATCCAGTTAAATGTTCCTGCGGATCCTTTGTAAGCCAAGCACTACTTGCATCCTTAAAACTTTCTGTTTTCTCTTTACATTATCAAGCTGAACAGATTTCCTACCAAGGCTCAAAATAAAACCTCATGGAAGCATTCTTCATACATCTCTAGATTTTAAGCTGCTCCAGTCCTCTTGGGGCCTCAGTAATTCAGATTGATTGTGGCGATGCTTGGTGGTAAGGAGAGCTGGACTCTCACAGCTCTGCAGTTTGGTCCTGGTGCCCAAGTCAGCCCCTTGCCTTAGCAACCACAGGGTCTGATGTGAGCTCTGAAACTTCACTAATCTCCCTCCTCTCTCCCATGTGGAATGTGAATGTCCCATAAAATTCTAGAAACTCCTGGTTGCGTTAACAAGATGAGATCATTCTTTGAGCACCTTTCTAGTCACTAGTGGTCTCTAATGAGTAGGTGTTTCTACTTGTTCTCAGATTTCTAGCCAATAGCGCTGGACTTCAGAGAAGATTCCCACAGGGAATGGTTTTTAGGAAGCTTCTGAGGGTCTGTTAAGTAATGCTGTTCTTCCCTCTCTCCAGGC
Source organism: Heterocephalus glaber (assembly GCF_053883595.1). NCBI lineage: Eukaryota > Metazoa > Chordata > Mammalia > Rodentia > Bathyergidae > Heterocephalus > Heterocephalus glaber. Next base: position 18,538,879 of record NW_028258369.1, on the reverse strand, counting down.
ATGTCAACTTTGGGGGTCTAGAGATTCATTTTTATTTGGGGTGATAGGATCATGTAACCCCAGGTGCAGTGGAGGAGGGGCTGCTTATTTCCAGTACTCTCCTTACATATGGGACCCCTAAAAGTGAAAAGGCAAAGGATTCATGCAAGCAGGGGGTAGACAAGAACAGTCAGCTGTGAAATGTATTTGGTGAACATGGGAGCTCAATGGTGGTGCCTTTCTACTGATTGTGCATCCCAGTTTGGTGTGCAAGTTCTATTTATTGTTATTTTTTGCTTTATGACAGACATGGTTATATAAGCAGCTTTGAAAATAAGGCAGAAAGCTTTTGATTTTCACATCCTTTGCTTTTGTGAGATCCTGGAAGCCCTTTAAAGAACTAAGGCTGTTTCACACAGCAAAAAAGAACCAGAGTTGGTTACACTTTAGAGTAGAGCTTGGTGTGTGTGTGTGTGTGCTTATAACTTGTTTAAGTTGAAGAACTGCTTTATAACTTGGAAAAATACTGGAGAAGAAAGCCAAGGTTGCAGGGATACAGGGCTTCCAGATTAAGTTTTTTAGAATCAAAGCCAAACCAACCGAAAGCCCTTGTAGACTCAGAAGCCAAAACCTGGTTGAGTTGTTCTCTGTGGAAGCCCATGACTATGGGGTTTCATCCCACAGAGTCTCCATGACTTACGGGTAGCCTAGAGGTTGCTTAACGTGTGGAAATGGGGAAGGCTACATCAATAGTTTCCAGAGACTTGGGCATGAAAAAAGAGACTAACAGTAAGGAAATCCAGTCTGGCTCTCAGCTAGGGACATTCTCAGAGATCACAAGGCTGGTCCCAGCGGTTCCCTCCTTGTGTGGCTCATAGTAATATCGTACACTGTGATTGCTGGTTACCCCTCCCATCAGCCCCAAGTGCAGGTATACACCGGTTGTGTCCACTAGTGCAGCTCTCTTCCCTTGAATTTCTGCTCACATGGAGAGCTGCCATAGCTCTTCATCATCATCTGATACTCAGACATGGTTGATGCTTCAAACGAATAGGCCATCTCCAGAATAGTCCGTGTGGATGCTGGTGCATCAGGCCCTACTTCCTTCATTAAGGTTAAGGTCTTCTCTCTAGGTGACATGAAATTCAGATCTCAAGTCCTTCTGTAAGTACCTTTGCTCTTTCTCTGTCCTTGGAAACTGCTTAAGCAAGACCTGTGTGGGCAGAAAAATTGCTCTGGTTAAAACACAGACTGCGACAAAAACAAAACAAAACAGAACAAAACAAAACAAAACAAAAAACAGACTACAAAGAGCCGGAGATGTAGCTCAGTGGTTCCACCGCCTGCCTGGCAAGCGCTAGGTCCTGAGTTCAATCCTCCGGTACCAGAAAAAAAAAGAAAAGAAAAAAAGACTGCAGGGGTCTCATTCTTGGGTTTATGATTTGGTAGATCCGAGGTGAGGCCTGAGAATGTGCGTCTTTATGAAGTTCCTGAAGTGCTGATTCTACTGTTTCAAGGACTCCACTTGCGCTTTGAGAACCAAGAACAGAAGACGGCAAGAACAGAACAAGGAGGCAGAGGAAGAAGAGTCCGAGAGTCAAAGGTGAGAGCGACCCACTGTGGCTGGTTTTGAAAGGGCCATGAGCCCGGGAAGACAGACACACCTTCTAGAAGCCAAATATGAAAACTGGACAGAAGGCAGCCAAATGCACCATAGAAAAGAAACCTTTCTAACGAGGTGTGGTGTAGTCGCCTGTTCTATGAGCTACTTGGGAGACTGATGCGGGAGGATCATTTGAGCCCGGGAGTTCGAAATCAGCCTGGTCAACATAATGGGATCCTGTCTCAAAATAAATAAATGAATATTTCTTTTTAAAGAGAAGAAACCTTTCTTTAAGGGAAACATTATCTGCAGGGATGTGACTCTGTCTACAACCACTTTCTCATTCCCTCTGTAGCAGTATTAGCATTTCAAACATCCCCTTTGCTAATTATAGTCTCCACTTTAAATTTGCATAGTTAAATGGTCAATTTAAGCAGCTTTTGCCAAATAAAGTAATCCTCTGTCCAAAACTTGTATGTGCTGCTTTCTGCCTAGAAGAACCCTAAACTGATGCAGCTTTTAGTTCCAAAGATATAAAAACCCCAAACTTGGGCTAAGGCCAAGATCAAGGTCTCTGACCCTTTATTTTCTGTCCAAAAGTCTCTGGAAGTGGGAAGGTTTTCTACCATGAGGAAGCCTTAAGTGACTTCTTAAAATAGGCTTATGGGATGAGGCAGGTAATTAAAAGGTATTTATTAACAGGTCTTATACCCAGAGTGTGGTAGTAAATGAAATGGAAACTGTTCTCCGGTAGCTGAATTTGGGGCATGGCGTTGCTATCTCCTTGCATCCAGCCACAATGGGGTGTGGTGCCTGGACACAGCCCAGAGGTGGGCTTAAGCATCTTGCTCCAGGAATCACCAGCTTTACCCTGTGGCTATACATCAGTGGGGCCAGAAAGAAAAATGTCTTTAATATTCAAATTCAAGGAGAGCCAACCAAAAAGGTCACCTAAAGCAGGAACAGTGTTAGGAAATGAAGACCTATCAGGAAATGTCACATTTCTCTCTTTTACTATGTCAAATTCAACCTGACCCAGTCACCACTTGCCTGACAGGTGGAATGTAAAGAAGAGAGGGTCCCTGTCTCTACCTTTAGCATCATTTAGGAATTCAGGGAGTAGGTAGACCAGGAACATTGGAGTGGTGCCTTTGGTCTTCATCTCCTTGTGATTGCTGCAGAGGTGCTCTTGGCCCAAGTGACATAGGGAGGTTTGTGCCTTTGCTCATGGCCCAGTCTCCCTCCTCATGTGCTTGGCCTTTTGACCTTCCTTGCAGCTCATGAGGCCACAGATCTTGGTGGCGCTTCTCTAAGCTACCACTCTGATGGTCCTAGCATCACCTGCTACCACTGAGGCTGGGATGAGAGTAGGCATCCAGGACCCCTTGTACTTGGAGTCCCCCAGTTCTCCCACAGGCTGGAGACCTTCGGCCTTCCTGGGGCTGGCCCCTGCCCTGCTTATTTGAGCCTTTTAGCAGTTCCTCTAGCTTGAGAGCTTCACAGGTATGGACTTGAGAATGAGTGGGGAGCCTTTTCTGCAAAGGGCTATATAGTGGGTATTTTCCACTTTGGAGGTCACGTGGTCTCTTTCACAGCCATTCAGCTCTGCTTGATGGGGCACTAAAGCAGTCACGATCATATGTGGGCCTGGGCTCCAGTAAAACTTTTTTAATGGACATGGAAAGTTGAATTTTATATAACTTTCATGTATCATGAAATATTCTTTTATTTTTTCAACCAATGAAAAGTATGAACAGCAATCTTAGCTTCCTGATACTAGGAAAACGCATGGTCAGACAGATTTGGCCATGGCCTACAGTTTGCTGGCCCCTGTGTTAGAAAGCCAAAGGTTCTCATTCTTTCCCTTTTTAGAGACAATGGATGCCTGGATGGCTAGATGAAGATGAAACAATTCATCTGTTTTGTTTGTTTTAATTTATTTTTCTTTTTTCTTTCTTTTTTTTTTTTTGAGCCAAGGTTTTGGTATATAGCCTTGGCTAACCATGAACTTGCAATCCTCCTGTCTGAACTTATTTATTTTTACCAAGTTCTAGTGATTCCAGTGCTCACTAGACCTGCTGGAATTTCATTCCTTCTTTCCCTTAAACAAGCTAATCTCTTTGCCTGGAATGATTTATCTCCTTCCCTGTGGTCCATTAACCTGTCTCTTACACATGTTTTAAAAATGTAAGTCTTCTGGTTGTACTTCTTGGCCGACTCACTGATTTCTGTCTTATTTTGAGTTTTTAAAGCAAGTTGCCTATACCTTCATGATGGCAAAATTGTAAGACTTCACTTTGATTGATAGTTGTGTCTTCTCAACTAGGATGTAAGCTTCTAGATTTGAGTCTCTTTTGAACTTTTATTTCTAACATAGTGTCATGCCAGATATATAACATAGACTCAATCAATAAAAGATCATGGTAGGAATGAATTCATAAATAACTCAGAAACTGGAGGAGAAGTGATAACAAATGGGCAGGAGAAAAGGGACATCAGTAGAGATTTCTATTATTTAGATCTTGCTCTCCAGGTTTTATTGTGAGCAGTGCTCTATCTAGGTTAATTTTGCCTCTTCTCCCTCCTAGATCTGAGGGGTCCACTTGATAGTTCACACCCATTAACTGCCCAGAGCTAGTGGTTCTCAAAATATGGTCTTTGGCCTGTTTTCATAAGCATCATCTGTTAGAGACCCAACTTCTGGAGCTCTACCTCAAATCCACTGAACCAGAAACTTAATCAGTGTTTTATCACTTGATCAGTAATCATTCTAAGGACCACTCAAGTTTAAAAACCATTGTGTCTAGACTACTGGTTCTCAAACTTAGTTTCACATCTAAGCCATCTGGAGATTTTTAAAAAATACAAGTGCTTGTGTTCCACCTGGAAATGTACTGGTAATGTTTAACAGTTGATTCCTTAGAAAATAAAAGAGCCCTAATGTATAGTATTTGCCTATTTCTGTGGCATAAATACTACCACCTTCAACAGTTTCAATCTATTATTCTTTTTGTTATGGGGATCAAACTCAGGACCTTGCAGTTGTGAGGCAGGCACCGGAACCACTGAGCTAAATCCCCGGCTTCAAGCTGTTATTCTTGATGCCATTGAACACAGAGTTGGGAAGACGTGTGCTCTATGACTCTTGTGAGCTAGTAGGAGCCAAGCTAGCTGCAGAGCATCCATTCTGTTACTAGAGATCCAGATTAAGTGGGACTTGGGCCTCAGGACTTGTAGAATCTCTCCCCCACCAGGTGATTTCAGTGTGGAGCAAAGGTAAAACAAATTTGTTATAAGTGTAACTCCTCTCATCCAGCCGTTAGCAAAGTACTTCTTGCTCCTTTAATTCCATCACTTCCATACTTTGGCAGTGACAAAGCATGTTCTGTCATGAAGTCACTGATTTTCAGATCAGGAAAAGCAGTCTTGTAGGAATTGTATGAGGGCTATCCAGTATATCCCCTATTTTCATCCCCCAAATATGTGATAAATGTAAATGTATGATAAATATAAGGAAAATGTGACAGTAAGATCTGTAGAGTTAAAATAAAATCTAATATACATTCAATAATTTAACAAATTTTTAGATCATAAAATAAATGTGAGGTAATTTTTCCTCACTGAGTTTAAGACGATGATTAATATAATGCACATTTTAACATTCATTTCAAATGTTCTAAACATTTAATTACTGTTATCTAAACTCCAGCATAACAACAATGTTTTGTATTCTGAACATTAAAATAAACCATAATTGAGATGTACAGTTTGATGAAAAGGCAAAGAAAAATATAAAGAAATGTGGCATTTCAAAAAATGTACTATTTAGTGAAGAAGGAAAACCATGAGGTGATTTTCCTTAAATGGTTTGCCATCTCATGTCTGGAAAATGCAATTTCTGAGACCCTTGTGAAGAAAAATGCCTTGATAAGTGCAACAAATATATAATTGATTAAAGCTAAAATGAATCATTTATTCTAGTGTGACATTTGGCTTTCTGCGGATGAATCAAAATACAAAGTCATTATGAGCAGGTTACTTTTCATATACTTAAATGAAATCATCACTTAAGAAAAAGATGCTATTAATTAGTGCCCATTAAATACAAATAAAGCTGGAAACTTCACCTGCTGGATTCTAGGTGATAATGATTAAGTGAATCTTAAATCTATTATTGATTCTAAAATATTTATGTAGTGTGAGATAAGGGTAGATGTGGATTTCATGAAACACGGAGATTCACTAACTTATTTTATCTCCTCTTATGTGTGTTTGAAATTTTCCATAAGAATGTTTAAAAATATTCATTACAATTTTATTGTTTATACTGGTGTGTTAGGCAAAGTGGAAAATACAGAAAAACACAGAAAAACACAAGACACAGTTCTAGCTCTCAAGATGCAAGGAAAACATAAAGATACTTCCTAACTCACTTATCTGGCAGTTCATATTCATAAATTTTTCAGATGAATGAAGGTTACAGCTATATGTGTCCAAACATTGAAAAGCAATTTTAGTAGAATTCTATCCAGAATGATACTTCCTTCCCTGTGTTCTTAAACTTGGTTCAATGAACATATTTTAACTTTTCCCTGACAACTCAGGTTTATTCTCAGCTTAGACATCAGTCTGACCTGTGTAGTCTATGGTGACTGAGAAAAGGAGATAAAAATCCCAACCCCCTTTAGCACTTACATTGTATTGGCTGTTGAGATGTTTAGAGTAGCCAAGGGTGAATACTTTAAGTGAGAATAAACACCAAAATGCTCAGAATTCTACTTTTTCTGCCCCTCCTGTCTTTTATTTGTAGTTAATTTCATTCATCTCCTTTTTGTTTCTGAGTTGTTGCTGTTATTATTTCTTATTATCCTACTACTAGAGTCGGAATGTTCTTGCCCCACTTCCCCAATTCATATGTTAAAACTGTTAACCTAAATAAAAGTAATCAGAAAGAGATTTTCCAAAGAATACTGATATTTATTTGGGAATAGCAGAGCACTGCAATGGGCATTCACGTGCCAGAGAGAACTATGGGAATATTCAGAGAGGTTGAGGCAAGGGGAAATTTAAAAGGTAAAAATGAGGAGGATTACATCAGATATTTTGAAACAATACTTGGACATAGTGATTAATAAGAAGAGTAGCATCATTATGAGACTAGATGGGCAGCTGCTGTCCTTACAGAAGCACTTTTTAATAGAAGGACGTAGTGGCCTCTCTTCAGGTTTGTGGTTCTATCCCAGACTTTTGTGACAGTTACTATCAGGCAGTCAGAAGTAAAAACCCTTTCTTCATAACCACCTGACTGTTTTTCTTTTATGTTGCTGTTGCTCTTAGGGTTGACACAAACAACTCCATTTTGATTCTGACAACTTGTACATTTCATTCATAATACCTAATTTCCAAGGTGATGGCAGTAAGAAGTAGAGCCTTTGGAATGTCATTAGGTCTGAGGGAAGAGTCCTGGTGAATGGGATTAGTACCTTTCTGAAAGAACCCTAAAGGAGCTTGTTTGCCCCTTCTTGCTGTGTAAGCATGCAGCAAGAAGGCACCACCTCTGAAGTAGAGAGAAAGCATTGCCAGATACAGAATCTGCTGGTGAATGATTTTTTTTTGGTAGTACTGGGGATTGAATCCAGACCCCTTGCATGCTAGGCATGCTGTACCCCAATCTGTATCCACAGCCCTTTCTATTTTACATTAAAGCATGGCTTTTCTAAGTTGCCTTGGCTGGCCTTCAACTTGAGATCCTTTTGCCTCAGCTTTCAGAACAGCTGGGATTACAGTTGTGGATTACCATCCTGCTTGGCTTGATGCCTTGGTTTTGTACTTTCTAGCTTCCAGAAATGTGACCAATAAATTTCTGTTGCTTATAAATTGCCTAGTCTGAGGTCCTTTGTACTCCTACATAACTTTTAAATTTCAATATCCAATTCTTCATTTGTAGCAAGTATACACAGACCTGAATTTTTATATATACCTTGTGTTTTCTAATCCTGCTAAATTCAAATACAAGTTCTAGGGACTCCTAGAGATTTCTTAGTATTTTCTCTGTAGATGATCATTTCATCTACATATAAAGATTTTGCTTCTACCTTGCCAATCCTATCCTAATTGTGTCATTTTATTGCCAGACTATTTTGGTGGGGCCTTGGTTTCAAAGTTTAATGGACAGATCAAGAGTAAGCATATCTGCCCTCGTTCCCCACCTTAAGGAGAAAGCATTGTATCTTCTCCATTCATATAAGGCGTTCTCGCTGGAAGTAATCTGTTGAGAAGGTTCTGTTCTACATCTAGTCTCCTGATAGCTTTTACCATGAACAGCTATAGAATTTAGTCCAATACTTTTTTCTCCAACTAGTAACAGGATCATATGGCTTTTTCCTTTCCTCTGTTAAAATGATGACTTTTGGGGGTGGATCTTCCAATGCTGAACCAACACTGCCATCCCTATAACAAAACTACTTTCTACATTTTGCCAGATCTGACTTCTAATAGTTTGTTTTGTTAAACAAATTTCTATCTATGTTCATACTTTTTTCTTCTATTATCTTTATCCAGTTTTAGGATTAGCACAATGTTGAGTTCCTAAAATGAGGGTAGAGTGTTCCTTCTTTTTTCTGCTTTAATTGTTTGATATAATTTATCAGTTAAAATGTATATGAGCCTGTTGTTGTCACATAGGTAGGATTTCAAGCTAGGAATATACTTTCTTTAATAGGTGCTATTCAAATTTTATATTTCCTCCAGAGTTAGTTTCATTAATTTGTCTTCCAAGGTACTTCTTAGAAATTGTCAAATTTATTTCAAAACAGATTTTTGTAATATGCTTTCTATATCCTTTTAAATTCTGTAAAATCTGTGGTAATGTCTCCTAGATCTTGGTATTGTAATTTAAAAAATGTATAATTGATATTGTATAACAGGAAGAAAAGGTCTAAAGGAGCAGGGGAAGTGGGAGGGGTAGGGGAAAGGAAAAAAGGAAAAAGAAAAAATATGAGAAAAGAAAAAAAATGGAAACAAGGTCTTTGCAAATAGGGAAGGGTGGAGGGGGTGAAGGGAGGGCAGGGGAAGGGGAAAAAAATAAGAACCAAGAGACTCATGTAATGGTACAAGATCCCAATGATGAATGTAACTGTATTTTATACCGAAAATGTACCAATAAACTTAATGGGAAAAAAATTAAAAAAAATTTTAAAAAATAAATAAATAAATTACCTAGTCTGAGGAATCTTGTTGTGGCTTCCTGAATGAACTAAGACACCTACTCTCAATGATTTTTCTTGAGGGGTGAGGGGAGTATTGGGGATTGAACCCAGGGAGTGCTGTGCTACATCTTCAGCCCTCCTCCCTTTTCTTTGATACAGTCTCACCAAGTTGTCAGGCTGACTTTGAACTTTTGATCCTCTTTCCTCAGCCTCCTGAGTAGCTGGGAATAAAAACATGAGCCACCACTCCTGGCACCCTGAATAATTTTTTAAAAATTGATTTAGATGTTTCTATATAGCATTTAAATCATCACTATGCTTGTCTGCATGATAGGACTGCTTGATTTATTGTACATGTACATAAATAAGACAATACTAAAATTTGAATAAATTTTGAATTGCTGGCGGGGTGCCTCTTGCTTTACCCTTTTTTCCCCAATTACCTTTGTTGTTTTCGTATTTCTAGTTAGCTGAGGTTTCTAGATGAATGTTCCTTTCATTCAGTATTTGACAAATAGTTACTAAGCACCTATTTGGTGCCAAGTAGTATTCTAGGAGTTGGAGATCCGGGCTTTGAAACATATATACTGTGCATGCCCTAAGAATGAGAAAGATATAAAAGTATATTACTGTGTGTTAGATTAAGAAGGATTTGCAAGGGCACCTCATGCAGGCTGGAGATGAGGGGTGGGAATCTGAAGGGAATGGAGATGAGTTTAATTATGGAGTAAAGTTTGACCTGCTTCTGAGATGTGCAAGTGGAGACATCTTGGAGACAGCTGGAATTTCTATTATCTGTTGTTGCAAAACAAACCATCCTAAAACTTAATGGCTTAGAAAAATAACAATTTATTATGTCTCACAATTCAGTAGATTTTCTGGACAGTTCCGTGCTGATTTTGCTTGGGCTCGCTCATCTGGCTGCATTCATCATGGACACAGCTAGGCCGGAAGGTCCAAGAAATCTTCCTGACCTTGTTTGGCAGGTGGCTTCCAGCTGTGGATTTCTCTTCACACGGTCCAAGACGATAGGTTGGTTTCCTCCCTTACATAGTGCTTTGTTGACAGCATGCCAAGATGGTAGATGCAAAAGTTATAAGCCTTCAGGCCCACCTTTAGGAGATACATAACATCATTTCATCCACGTTTTTTTACTATGGCATTCACATGACCATCCCAGTACTGGGGGATGGCAAAATAGACTCACTCTCTTAATGGTGTGAACAAGTAAAGTGCCTTGCAAAGGGTCTGCCCATTCAGAATGGGAAGAATCCATAGCTATGTTTTGTAATCTACCATACCTATGTAGATGTGTCTGAATCTCAAGAGAGTGATTTGGAGAATAGAGATTTAAAAGTTACCAATGTATAGGTTAGGGGATAAATCCTGACTGCCTATGAAGATCTGAAAAGCAAGAGAGATTTTCCATATTCTCTACATGAAAAAAGACCATTAATCATGCAAGAAAGAGATGCCTCAAAAATGTTGGATGGGGGCCAGGGATTTAGCTCAGTGTTTCTGCCATCTGCCTCGCAAGCGCAAGGTCCCAAGTTTGAACCCCAGTACCACAAAAAAAACAATGTTGGATGGGAGAGCTCAGCCTCATGGAGAAGTGAAACTGACTGAACACCAAGGAGTAAAGAATCAATCTAACCTTACTAATTTAAGTGATTCCATGGAAGCTGGGTCAACAAGTTAGCATTCATCTCTCATGCAACCACAAACTTCAGTGCCCCACAAAGAGATTTATTATATTCAATGAAGAGTTTATAATAAAATTAAAACTTAATGAATTCCCACATAGCTTCTGTTGTATTCTAGCATGCATTCTATACTGCTAACTTAGCCATTTAAAATGGCATATTTGTTTTTTCCAGAATTTTTTCAAATATGGACTGGGTTCAAAGTCCACATTTATCATTAATTTTTTTAAAAATTCTTTTATTGGTACATTTTAGGTATACAATACATGTACATTTCTCATTGGGAACCTGTACCTTTACATGATGCATGTTGGTTCTTATTTTTTCCCCATACCCAGCCCTCCCTTTACTCCCTCCACCCTTCACTATTTACAAAGACGTTGTTTCCATTTTTTCCTTTTCTTATAATTTTTCCTTTCCCTCATTTCCTTTCCCCTGCCCTCCCCCACTTTCCCTACTGCTTTGGACCTTTTCTTCCTATTTCACATTATCAATTATTCATTCTAATCATTAGTACATTTTAGGTATACAATATAATGATATTCAACATTGGAAATTTGCACCTTTACATAATTTCTCTTGGTTCTTATTTTTCCCCCTTCCCCTGACCTCCCTTCAACCCCTCCATTCCTGTTTACAAAGACTTTGTTTCCATTTTTCCATTTTCTCTTATTAATTCCATTCCCTTCTTTCCTTTCCCCTACCCCTCCTACTTCCCTTTCCCCTTTGCCCCTTTTCTTCCTATTTCACATTATCTATTATACCTTTTAGTCCTTATTTATACTTTCACTTTCTCTCACACTAGAGAAACTATTTGGTATTTATACATGTGTGTCCTATTTATTTCACTTAAGAGTATAGCCTCAATGTGCATCCATTTAGCTATAAATGTCTCTAATTTCTCATTTTTTATGGCTGAGTAGTACTCCATTTTATTAAAAAAAAACCACGTTTTCTTTATCCAGTCTCCAGTTGATGGGCATTTGGGCTGTTTCCAAGTTTTAGCTATTGCAAATTGTGCTGCTATGAACATAGGTGCACATCATATCACTGTATGTGCATGTATAATTCTTTTAATTCTTTGGGGAAGATCTCCAGCAGGGGAATAGCTGGGTCAAATGGGGCCTCTAGTCCTGCTTCTTTGAGGTATCTCCATACTGATTTCCACAGTGGTTGCACCAGTCTACACTCCCACCAGCAGTGGAACAGGGTTCCTATTTCCCCACAGCCCCACCAGCATTTGTTATTGGTTGATTTCATGATAGCAGCCATTCTTTCTGGAGTGAGGTGGAATCGCAGTGTTGTTTTCATTTGCGCCTCTCAAATGACCAGTGATGTTGAACATTTTTTCATATATTTATTTCCTATTTCTTCTTTGTCTGGGAAATGTCTGTTCATTTCAGATGCCCATTTTCAGATTGGGTCTTTAAATTTGGGAGGTCTGATCTTTTTAAGTCCTTTATAGATTCTAGATAGTAGGCCTTTGTCTGAGGAACAGCAGGTGAAGATTTTTTCCCACATTGTGGGTTGTCTCTTCACACTGCTGGTGGTTTCTCTTGCTGTGCAGAAGCTTTTTAATAAGAAGAGATCCCACTTGTTGATTGTTTGTGCTAGTTCACGGGCAACTGAGGTTTTGTTCATAAAATTTTTTCCTACACCAATGTCTTCAAGGGTTCTACCTAACCTCTGTTCCAACTGGTTCAGAGTTTCTATTTTAATATTTAGATCTTTAATCCATTTTGATTTTAGTTTAGTGCATAGTGAGAGATATAGGTCTAGTTTTAATCTTTGGCAAGTTGAAGCCCAATTTTTCCAGCACCATTTATTAAAGAGGCTATCTTTCCTCCAGTGAGGGTGTTTGGCTCCTTTATCTAAGATGAGATGACCAAGTGTGTCTGGAGTTGTTTCTGCATCTTCTAATCTGTTTCACTGGTCCTCAGGTCTGTTTCTTTGCCAGTACCATGCTGTTTTTATCACAGTAGCTTTGTAGTATAGTTTCAAGTTGGGGATTGTGATAACCCCTGCCATGTGTCCATTACCTAGAATTGCTTTTGCTATTCTGGGTCTCTTCTTGTTCCAAATGAATTTTTGGATTGTTTTCTCAAGGTCCATGAAGTATGCTTCTGGGATCTCAATTGGAATTTTATTGAATCTATATAGCAGTTTTGGAAGTATGACCATTTGCACTATATTGATCCTTCCGACCCAGGAGCAGGGCATGTCTGTCCATTTTCTGATATCATCTTCAATCCCTCTTTTCAGAGTGCCATAGTTTTCAGAGAAGAGGTCTTTGATTTCTTTTGTTAGGTTAATTCGTAGATATTTCAGTTTTTTGGATGCTACTGTGAAAAATTATCTGTCCTATTTCTCTCTCAGTGAGTCTGTCATTTGTGTAGAGGAAAGCTGTTTATTTTTGTGTGTTGACCTTGTATCCAGGTACTCTACTGAATTTGGTTATTAAGCCTAGAAGACTTTTGGTGGAGTTCTTGGGGTCTTCTATATAGAGTATCATGTCACCTACAAATAATGACAGTTTGACTTCTTCATTTCCTGTCTTTATTCCTTTTATTTCTTTCTCTTGTCTAATTGCCATGGCTAATGTTTCCAGAACTATATTGAACAAGAGTGGTGATAGTGGACATCCTTGTCTTGTTGCTGATTTTAGTGTGAAGGATTTCAGTTTTTGACCATCTAGTATGATATTGGCTGTTGGTTTTTCATAGATGGCTTTTATCGGTTTGAGGTAGAGACCATCTATTCCAATTTTTTGTAGAGTCTTTATCATAAATGCATGTTGGATTTTGTCAAATACTTTTTCTGCATCTACAGAGGTAGTCATATGGTTTTTGTCTTTGGCTCTATTGATATAGTGTATTACATTGATTGATTTGTGTATGTTGAACCATCCCTGCATCCCTGGGATGAATCCCACTTGGTCAGGGTGTATAATCTTCTTGATGATCTTCTGCATTCTATTTGCCATTATCTTATTAAGGATTTTTGCATCTATGTTCTTTAGTGAGATTGGCCTATAGTTTTCTTTTTCGTTTGGGTCTTTCTCTGCTTTGGGGATCAAGGTGATGCTTGCTTCCAGGAATGAATTTGGGAATATTGCTTCCCTTTCAATTTCATTGAAGAGTGTGAACAGTAGGGGCAGTAGTTCCTCTCTAAATGTCTTGTAGAATTCAGCAGTGAAGCCATCAGGACCTGTGCTTTTCTTAGTTGGTAAGTTTTAAATTACATTTTCAATTTCATTGGTTGATATTGGGTTGTTTAGAATTTTTAGGTCTTCTTCATCCAACTTTGGTAATTCATATGTATCTAGGAATCTGTCCATTTCTTCTGTGTTTTCCATCTTATTGGCATACAGGTTCTGGAAAGAAGTATTGATGATCCCCTGGATTTCTGCTGGGTGTGTTTTAATTTCACCCTTTTCATTCCTAATTGCATGGATTTGGGCCTTTTCTTTCCTTTTTTCTGATAAGGTTGGCTAAAGGTTTGTCAATTTTGTTGATTCTTTCGAAGAACCAACTCTTGGCTTCATTGATTTTCTGTATCAGTCTCTTAGTCTCCATTGCATTGATTTCTGCCCTGATCTTTATAATTTCCTCCCTTGTATGAGCTTTGGGTTTGTCCTGCTCTTCTTTTTCTAGAAGCTTGAGGTTCAGCATCAGGTTATTTAATTGCGCTCCTTCTGTTTTCCTCATGTGCATATTGAACTGCTATGAATTTCCCTCGTAAGACTGCTTTCATTGTGTCCCATAGATTCCAATATGTTGTATTGTCATTGTCATTTAATTGAAGGAACTGTCTGATTTCTTCTTTAATTTCCTCTATGACCCATTGATTATCTGGAAGTGTGTTGTTCAATTTCCACGTGTTTATGAAATTTTTTGAGTTTCTTTTGCTATGGATCTCCAATTTCATTGCATTATGGTCTGATAATATACAGGGGATAACTTCAGTTCCTTTGCACTTACTTAAACATGTTCTGTGTGCGAGTATGTGGTCTGTTTTGGAGAAAGACCCGTGTGCAGCTGAAAAGAATGTATATTCTAATTTTGTGAGGTGGAACACTCTGTAAACATCTGTTAAGTTCATTTTTTTAAGAGTTTGATTGAGTTCTATTATTGCATTACTTATTTTTTGTCTAGTTGATCTATCTATTTGTGACAGTGGGGTATTGAGGTCCCCCACTGCAACTATATTAATGCATATATGACTTTTCATGTCTGTTAGTATTTGTTCTGTATAGTTGGGTGCACTGATATTTGGTGCATATATATTTATTATTGTCATCTCTTCCTCTTGGATTCTTCCCTTTACAAGGATGTAGTGTCCTTCTTTGTCTCTCTTAATCAGTGTTGGTTTGAAATCCACTTGATCTGCAAAGAGCATAGCTACTCCTGCTTTTTTTCTGGGTTCCTGTCGCATGGAGTATTGTTTCCCACCCTTTAACTTTCAGTCTATGAGTTTCATTTTGAATTAAGTGTGTTTCTTATATGAAGCATATTGTTGGATTTTGCTTCTTGACCTATTCTGCCAGTCTATTTCTTTTGATTGGTGAATTGAGACCATTAACGTTGATGGTTGTAACTGAAACGTATTGACTTATCATTGTCATGACTTTTTCTTTTTGTTGAGTTCTCCCCCTTTACATTTAATTTCTTGTCACGCCTGATGGATTCATTCTGCTGTGCTTCCTGGGGTTATGATCCTCATTTTCTGTTCCTAGGATATTGTCTAAAATTTTTTGGAGTGCTTTTTGGTATTCATGAAGTTCCTCAGGTGCTCTTTGTTATGAAAGTATCTTATTTCTCCATCCATTTTGAAAGATAGTTTTGCAGGGTACATCAATCTTGGTTGGAGGCTGTTTTCCTTTAGGTCTTGGAATATGTCACTCCAAGCTCTTCTTGCCTTGATGGTTTGCATTGAGAAGTCTGTTGTGATTCTGATGGACTTTCCTTTGTATGTGATTTGTTTCTTTCCTCTAACTGCTTGTAAAACTTTATTCTTCTGTTGGGTTTCTGGAATCTTAACAATGATATGCCTATGTGTAGATTTTTTTTGATCAAGGCTATTTGGAGTCCTATATGCCTCACTTATCTGTATGCCAAGTTCTTTTCCCCTCCTTGGGAAGTTTTCTGCCATTACTTCTCTGAAGAGTTTTTTTTATGTCATCTCCACTCTCTCCTGTTTCTTCATTGACTTTGATCAGTCTTATGTTATTCTTCTTTGCATCATCTAGCAGATGCTGGATTGATTTCTCATGTTCCCTTACAATTTTGAAGCAATTTTTCTTTTCCTGGTCACTAATTGCATTCTTACCTTCTATATCTGAAATTCTGTCCTCACATTGGCTCATTCTGCTGTGTAGACTTTCAGTGGAGTTTTTCATGTCTTTGAAATCTATTTGCATCTGTTTTATGGATTCCATTTGTTTCCTATGTTGGGATTCCATCATGTTCCTCAGGCCTTCTCTAGATTTATTAACCATGTCTTGCACTACAAGCACAATATCTTCTGTTACCTGAGAAATTATTTCTGATTTCATTTTTTCCAGATCCTCTTTTCTTGCCAGTTCAGGGAGTCCAGAGTATCAGAGTGCTCCATCTCATTTCCCTTTGTGGTTGCTGTAGGTGATCTGGAAGTCTGGTTTTGAGACTTGTTTACGTGTCTTCTCATTTTGACCCGGGCCGGGAGGTGGTCTTCCTCACCTCCTCTGAGCTGGGAGCAGTGGACAGCGCCTCAGAAGCCCCTTCCTCTGGACTGGGTGCAGTGGGGTGGGTGGCAGCCTAGAAGCCCCTTCCTCTGGTCTGAGAGCGGCAGGATGGACGGTGGTCCAGAAGCCCCTTCCTCTGGGCCTGGAGCGGCGTGATGGACAGCAGCACAGAAACCCCTTCCTCTGAGCTGGGAGCAGTGGGATGGTGGCTCAGAAGCCCCTTCCTCTGGGCCGGGAGCGGCGGGACCCACATTTGTCATTAAGTGTCACAGACAAAATCGCTCTCAGTGCTAAATACCTCTTGGTAACAGATATGGGAGAAATGAAGGAATTCTCTTCAGGTGGTTTTAACAGAGCCAGGAACAAGAAAGTACTGCTAGAGAGCATGGAGACTTTATTGTTTCTTGATGTTCTTAACTCTCTAATGCTGTATTGTCCAATACAGCAATCCTTAGCCACATATATGCATATCTATATTTAATTTAAAATTCATTGCCTTACGTAAAATCTTTAAAGATGTATTGCCTCTGTTGAACTAGTCATAGTTCAAGTGCTCAATAGTTACACAAGACCAGTAGCTACCATCTGAGCCATTTTCATCAACATGGGCAATTTTATCAGACAGCCATGATTTCAGGTTTGTTGTCCAATTAAGAATAAAACTGGTAATGCTAGTTTCAGATCCCTATGCTGAACATTGAATTAAGAGTGAGGAGTAATTTCCTCTGTATTCTAAAATACCTATTGCGATGCATTATGTATCCATTAAAACACATTTTATGAGGAGACTGGGGATATGGAATACAATTATGTTTAAGAGACTATTTGTCTTTGAATTAGATGTAGGTTACATATTTATGGAATTAAGATTGCACCAAGCTGGAATGAAGGGCTTGAGTAACAAAATAAAATCTAACAAGGGTAAGTGTAAATATTGATATTGTCGGTTTAAATCAGGGGTTGGTTGATAATTTTTTTCTGTAAAGAGACAGATGGTAAATATTTTTTATTTTGCCCAGCCAGGCAGTTTCTGTTGTAACTATTTAACTCTGTCCTTGTAACATGAAAGCAGCCACAGGCACTATGTAAGAGAAAAAAACCAGGTGTGGCTGTGTGCCAATGAACTTTATAGTTTATTATTATAAATGATAGTGGTGGGCTGGATATTGCTCATTGGCTCTAGTTTGCTGATCGCTGGTTCAAATAATCAGTTATTCAAGTTCAAAATGGGAGGCCTTAGCCTGAGTACTGACCTGACATTATCCCAGGAGTCCTTAGTTGGCTGATATTTTGGCCAGACCTGTTGCCTCAGGTTAGTGTCGTTTAATCTGCCTTAGTAGAGGCTTTCTAGCCAGTCAGGGAGAAGAGAACTCCATTGTAGTTCAAAGTGGGGACTTGTAATCAGTCTAAAAGTTGATGAACTGGATATTGCATTGGACGTTCGAAAACTTGGAAACCAAATAAAATGAGGATACAAGGAACTAGAGTCCAACTTGACAGCAGAGAATACATGGAAAATTGAATATAAATCTCTCTAAGTATTTGAGAGCCTGTCATGTGGCAGGAAGTATGATTTATCCGAATAATTCTAGGGAATAGAACTAATAGATACGCATTTATAAAAGGTTAATTTAGAAAACTGTTACAGTTGTTTCAAAATAGGCTACTTCATTGAGCAATGAGTTTTCACTACTGAAGGGTTTTAGAAAAAAGATGGGTAATCATTTATAAGCTGGTTGTAGAATCTTTTGTTCTGGAATTGGTGAGAGGTTGGAAAGTTGGTCATCTAAATTGTTGTTATCATAATAAAATTATGACCAGGTTGCTTGTGGAGAAACTTCAACTCAAACTAGCCTAAACCAAAAAGGAAATCTGTTGATTCACACAACTAAAAGGCCTCAAGATAGGTCTAATTTCAGGTGTCACTGGATCCAGAGGTCTTTCAAAGTATTACCAACTACATAGTTTTTGGCCCATAGTGAAAAGTGAAAGCATGGGTCTCTTGTTCAAAAATTATTAAGAGTCTCTCAGCTCTACTGTTCTCTAGTTGGTTTCATTTCAGGCAGTCTCTTCTTCATTGGCAGTTTAAGGTTTGTATTTGTTAACTACAAGAGAGTGCTGTTTTCCTTTAGTTCCATTAGCAAATGATGCCAGAGCATTTCTGACAGGCCTGGGTGATGTGAGTAGAGCCAGCTGGATCTGAGAGTAGAGCCAGCTCATCTCAGACTACAGAGACCAAGAGAAGAGGGAGCAGTTCTGAAAAGAAAACCAAGGTGGACTTTTCTGAGGAATGGGGAACAGATGCAGGGTAATGCAATACATGTCTACTCTGTTTAGCAAACAACAATTTTTGAGTGCTATGGACAAAGTGACTCAAAGTAAGCAAAAGTCAGAATCCACTCTGCTCAAAATTTGACCTTCCTGGTGAAATCATGGGTCAAATGCCTGGCAAGGTGAAGAATACTTGGTAGAATTTATAACAGACTCATCACCCAAACATCAGTTCAGCTCAGATTTTCATTCTAATCCAGTGAGATCAGGCTTTGTTTTTCCTGTCAAATCTGGCACGTTTGGGGAACTGATCTAACAAACAGTTGTATTTCTTCCAGTGTGTCAGGAAGCAGAGGTGGTTGAGTACTGTCTGTCACCTCCTTCATTGGTTCTATGCAACTCGTGGAGTACCCTGTCTGGTATCCTGTGGCACTGGGCAGAAGTTAAATCCAAGGGTACTGGAGCCAGGTTCGGGAATTTGAAATCTGGACCCGTCACTTACAAGCTGTTTTTCCTTGGGCTGGTTTGCCTCTCTGAGTATTTTCTCATCTGTAAAATGTCATCGTGGCTCTCTAGGTCTGTGCCTGCACCTGAAAACAATAGAAAGTGATTTCTTGCCTCGGGTCACCACACCCAACAAAATTCACAGGGTCCATTTTTCTGGACCATTCAACCAGGATGCTAGAACAGAAAATGAGATGGAGATGCCTTGGCTTCCTCTTAATATAAACAAGTTATCAATTAGTACTATGCTTGGCTAAGCAGACATTGGCATAGGTTATATTGGTTGATTTCCACCTGAAATCTGTCCTTAACCATGCAGCATAGCTCATCCTTTACAAATTCATGATGCATAAATTTACATTAATCAAACATTCAAGTTGATATTGTTTTGTCTCTTCTTTCCTATCTCAAAGGTCCTTACTGAAATCAAGAAGTCCTAAAGTTTTTGAGAAAAGAAGAGCTATTTCAAGGAAGACTCTTCACTTGCTGCTTTTTCACTCAGAGATTGAAATCTGGTCTAATAATTACATCAAAGACCTTTTCTGCCCATACCCATCCCCTCCGCCAAGTCTGAGATTTTAAATTTACAGGTTTGTGCTTAGATTTGGTTGGTCTTGAAGGTCAATTTTGTCCTTTCTTGTTTTGGTGCTGGGGATCTAACCCAGGGCCTCAGCATGTCTCTGAGTGATACCCCCAGCCCTGAACTTTAGGATTTTTAATATAAATGATAGAGTGCTACAGTTTATGGCTTTGGAAGACGCACAGAACAATCTATTGGTTTTCCGCATATAAATAGAAGCATTGAAAATACTCTTGAAGCTGTCTAAATTGACTTCTCTGAACCAAGTTAGAAATTGAAGTTGGACTGATGTGCCTGTGGCTCATTAAGTCTTGCAGTGTTTTCTCTGAAATGGCAGGTCACCTGGGACAAATCAAAACAAGGTTCTCTTTAAAGTCCCCGAAAATCAGAAGGACATAATTTTCTGATAATTTTAATTATTCGTTAGTAGGACTGTGTATTGAAAGTGGAGCATACAAAGTGGGTAGATAAAGGAAAAAGGGGAAATGGGAAAAAAAGCATAGTTATGATTGTATTCACTAGAAAAATAGTCTGAAATGTAGTTGGATATTTTAAAAGTCCCAAGCTACGTTCCCATCTTTGCTAACAGAAATACTCTGACTTAAAACACAGCACAACTTTAGGGAATAGAAATGACAATCCTGAACAGCAAATAAGAGCATGTTTGGAGGAAGTCCTCTGAGAAATATTTGCCTGCCTAGATATTCAGAGATGCACTGAGCTGCCTGTGAATTCCTGGACGTTCCTACATTGCATTGAGTTTGATTTCATAGTTCAAGCCATTGTCTCTAGTGGCCATTCACATGCACACACACATGCTGAAGGGATAAATACCTCCACTGTCATCTCAGCCTTAAAACAAATTGCATTGTAAGCCATCAGCTAGAGCTATAAAAAGATACAATAAGAATTTTGTCAGTACATTCTCCTCCATGAATGAAAGAGTGCATCAATATGGCACATTTATTCTGGGAAATGCTGATGTAAAAATGAAGGTCACATGATATAAGAACATTTTGTGCCCAAACAGGTGAGGAGGGAACGGGCAATTCTTCAGCTCCTACTTAAAAAGACTGGTTAAAGTGGTAATTTAAATGATGTGCATGGTCACAGTTAAGCAAATGAGTCACTGTGAAGATTTTTATAGAGTATAGATGCCCGCCCCATAGCCCACACCCACTGAAGCAGAACTCTGGAGATGGTGTTATAGTATGGGAACGAAGGTTACACCCCACAGGTGAATCTCATTAAGAACTATTTGGAGCAAACTGAGACCTAGAACCTTATCTTTACACAGTTAGACCTAATGCCATGTCTGACTTTTCCAAGTGTCCCTCTGCAGGGCAATTGCCTATCCTCCCACCCCCATCTTTCCTTTCCCATTGGCTCACTCCCACAGTTCCTGGAAGAGAAAACACCTCAGAGGGACAAACTGTTCACTGAGTCATTTTTAAAATGTCATTACAAGTGTAAGCAGTTTTGGCCTCACATGAGTAACAAAGGAAAAAAGGAAGTGTTAAGAGTGGTGATAGTTTAAGGAACTCATTTTATTCCCGGGGGCTCCATTCATCAAATATCACCATAACTTTATTGCATATTCACAAAAAATCATTACATTTTCGTGGTTTTGAATTCCATTACCCAGGGTCGTAAAATTCTCTCTAACAAGAAATCACTGCTGTCACGTCCGTTCTGATTAAAGAGAATCACAGATGATCTGCAGCCTTGGAGATGGTGAGGTTTTTTTTTTTTTTTCACTGCCCATTACTTCATATATGAGAGATGATTACATGATTATAAAAGGAAACCCATAGGTACACTTACAGGACCCCATAGCATAAATAATTTTAAAGGCGAGTAATCTGCGTTTTTTTATGTCTTTCATTGTTTGCATCCAATTCCTTGAATTACCCCCATTCCCAGGCATCACAACTCCCTATTTCATGTAAAATACCTTTTAAAAATCTCACCAGCCATACACAGCAAAATGACTATAAAATTTATGAGTCAAATTCCTCCCTGTTAGTAAACTAGAATGTCTGCCTATTATGAAACACAACACAACATGCTTATCAAGCAGAGAAACAGTGATAGTTAATTCTTTCTGCTGTCTTACTTTCAAAGTACAGGGGAGTAGTTGGGATATTTTCACTTATTTGTAATAGACTCTCCAAAATGCTTGTTGATGTTGTTTCTGTTTTACTTATTATATGTCATGTAACAATGCAATAGTATTCCAGAGAGGATCTAAGTAATTTGTTTATGTAGACAGCATCAATATATTTTGATGCCTTACCTGCTCAAAATTGGCAATGGCGACTTCCTAACAAGAAAACATTAAATGAAGCCAAGACTCAAATATGTCTTTGGTGTGTGGCATGGTGATAAAAAGAGGATTCCATAAAAATAAAATGAGTTATAATGGTTCCTTTTATATAATAAAAACCTGGTTGTGAAATCTGGAGGGGAAATGAAGCTATGTTATGACTTTGTATGTGGTTTCCTCTCTTTCTGTCCTTGGACCACTGCGCAGTACCTTTTTGGGAGAAAAGTATGCTTACAAATGTGTCACATCTTTGCATTTCTCCCTGTGACCTTTCCTTTATATCTTAGCAAAGGCCACACACAGCAGGAGTTATAGGGGTTGCCACTGAAGAGCATTTAGAGGCATCTGGAAAACTTGAGCTCATCTTCTTGGTGTATGAAATACAGCATAATTTTTTCTCCTCTGATTGTTGAAAGAAAATATCAGGGTGGAAAAGGTGGCAGCAGTGTTAAGTAAATCTGATTTTTTGGAGAAACTGTTAGAAGACACTGACCACCCACTAATAAACAGAAAGAATACCTAAGTCCTTGGGCCTTGAATGCACTTGCTCCTGGACCCTTCTCCTACAGGTCCTTCTCAAGTCACCATCACCTTCTTATTGAAGGTGCTTTTCCAACTCTTTCTTACTGCCGTGTATTTTCAATATTCACTCCAGGGTTCAATATGTACTATATATCATGTATCTACCACTGTAATATCATACAGAGCAGTTACACTACCCATCTATTCTTCCCTATCTCCCTCTCCACAACCCCTGGCAACCTAATCTCTTCTCTGTCCCAGAAGTTTTGCCTTTACCAGCATATCATATGGTTGGAATCATACCTATTTGTAACCTTTTCAAATTGGTTCTTTTCATTTAGTAACGTGCATTTAAGATAAATCTTTTGCAAATAAGTTCTCCAAGTCTCTGGCTGTTCTTCTCACTGTCTTGAAATGTCTTTTGCAGAACCAAAGTCTTAATTTTAATGAAGATCACCTTACCAATTCTTTCCTGAATTATGCCTTTGGTATTGTTATCTAAAGCATCTTACCCAAGGTTACCTAGCTCTTCTCCAGTGTTATCTTCTAAGTGTTTTACAGGTTAGCATTGTATATTTAGGCC
This sequence comes from Heterocephalus glaber, assembly GCF_053883595.1. Classification (NCBI taxonomy): domain Eukaryota; kingdom Metazoa; phylum Chordata; class Mammalia; order Rodentia; family Bathyergidae; genus Heterocephalus; species Heterocephalus glaber. The sequence continues at coordinate 18,515,878 of NW_028258369.1, read as the reverse complement.
TATGATCCATCTTGAGTTATTTTTGATGAATGGTATAAAGTTTGTGTCTAGATTTTTTAATGTAAATGTTCAATTTTTCAAGTATCACTTGTTGAACATTGTTGTGCTTTTGCTTCTTTGTCAAATATCAGTTGAATCTGTGGGTCTGTTTCTGGGCTATTTTGCTCCATTAATCGTTTCTCTATTCTTTTGCAATACCACAAGGTCTTGATTATTTGAGCTTCACAGTAATCCTAGGCTGAGTAGTGTCAGTCATCTGGCTATGTTTTTCTCCTTTACAGCAAGTCTTCAAGATGCATAGTGTCAGTCCTCCAACTCTACTCTTTGCATTGGCTATTCTGGGTCTTTTGACTGCCTATATAAACTTTAGAAAGTTCATATCTGCAATGTACATTTGTCCAAACTCATGGACTGTATAAAGCCAATAGTAAACCCTAATATAAACTATGAACCTTGGGTAATAAAGATGTGTCAATACAGGTTCATTGATGATAACAAATGTGCCACTCTCGTATGAGATTTTGATAGTGGAGGGGGTTGTATGTATACAGGAGGAGGGATTATAGGGACATCTCTGTACTTCCCACTGAATTTTGCTGAGAACCTGAAACTGTTCTCAGAAAAAGTCCATTAAATATAAACAAAAATTTTAATTATTATGAATTAACTCTGACTAGAGAGGTTTCTCCTTGAGTGTTAGCTTGCTTTGGATTTGGTTTTGGTTTGAATGAGTTGTGTCTCTTCTCTGCTACTTTCAAACAACTATGTCACATTTAGAAACATAACCAAGACCCCTTGGGTACACTCATCATCTTTCAGTGGCACTGCTGTGACCAGGCTCCACACCACTGGATATCATGTGACATAGACATCCACAGTAATTTCTTTAACTCACCTTTGTTATTCCCATAGTGGTATTTAGGACAGGGGGTCCTATGTAGCTATCAATAGGTATTTTGAAATTATTTCCCAGCACAAGCCATAGAAATGTAGCTGATAACTTGAGAGCCTATCCAAAGACAGCAGCCACTTTGACACTGGAGTGAGATCTGTTGAGGTGGTGGTGGTGGGGGCCTTTATGAGTCTTCCGTGATTACTTCTCTTTAGCCTTGCCAATCAAACATGACAGAAGGATTTGAGGTCCTTGCCATCTGCTTTCCTACCTCTAAAGAGGACAATGTGGATACATCAGTAATGAGTATTTCTGAGATTAACTGTGTGCCACCCACTGAAGAACAATGATTCCCTAACTTGTGTTCCACACATTCACCTGGAGGGCTTCCTTCATTCAGATGGTTGGGCTCCCATCTTCCAGCCTCTGACTCATTAGGACCAAGGCAGGTCCTGAGGATCTGTTTTTTAAAACAAGTTTCCATGCAATGCTGCTGGTTCAGGGATTGCACTTTGAGAATCCTTGCTATAGGAGGAGGCCCACGGTGACAACAGAGGAAGAATTCAGTGGAGGTTGTAATGCCATCAGGAAACATGCACTTATCCAGCTCGGGTTTTGTTTTATTTTCTTTTAATGGATAGATTGTTATTTGTTTGTCCTGGATAGAATATAATGCCTATTCCAGATTTTTAAAAATATTCTTCATTTTTTTAAGGAATTGGCAATAATGGTATAAAATAAGAGCAAAGACCAGGTGGGAAATAGAAAGTAAAGACAAATAAGAAAAAGGGGAACATTTGCTTCCTAGTTCCAGATCAGTTATGTTTTTTACATGTATTTTTCCATTGCAGAATTTGATAGACTTATTTTCTAAATTGTACTGTGTGCCAGCTTTATGTGCAACACATTATCAGCTGGCAAAATAATTGTATTGACTTTGAAAGCTTTGTCATTTTCTGTATATAGCTTGATGGCTACGTTGAATTTTTGGTACTAGTCTTATTCTCCCTCCATAATGCTATCAAAAATATTCATTTATTGTGAAAGACATCTAGGTGGTAAACATTCAGTTAATATTTAAAATTAATCTCTAAAATATCTTAAATTGTTCAGTTAATATTTTAAATTATATCATATATAAATATTTTTATTATTATATCTTATATAATATCTTATATATTTGATATATATCTAGCATTATATCTATATAGCAATAGATATAGATATCTTTTGGATAGAGTAGGGCTCCAGGTCAGTATGAAATGACAGGTGAAAGAGTACTTACAAAGGGACTTATACTCCTTTGATAATTTACAAATTGCTTCTTTGATAAAAATCTAACAAGTAAAGGTCCATATCTTTTTCTCTATAACTTGGCTAGTGGTTGGTATGTTACAATGAAAGGAAGTCTCACATGAAAGTTTGTATAAATAATTAATGAGCCTGCGCAAGAAAAAAAGAGAAGAACAGGCAGACTACTTCTTGGGAGGTCAGTGAATTGCTTGTGCAGTACTCAGCTGGAGCTGCCTTTGGAGCACGCAGTCTCAGGTGTCTATGTGGAGCCATCACGAGTGCTCTGATAAGTGAGTGGGGTTGAGGGATTGTGTACAAAACCAAGTGCAATGCTGGAACTGAGAGTATTACTCTTGGATGTTTGGCTGTTGGTTTTGACCACTTCTTATCCTTTGTGAAGGTGGGGACTTTGTAGTCTTTCTAGCTACCATGTTTCTGAGATACCACTCATTTCATGAATGAGTATTATTTCTGACACCATTTATGCTAGTTAGCAAACTTTCTGGTGCAGTTTTTGATAACACATTTGAAGTGCTGGCCTTGGCTCTCTCTGAAGTGTGAATTCCTAATTAATGGTCTTTAAATATGACCTAATTATTATAAATAGCTATCTCTAGAATATATATATATATATATATTATATCACCATTTTTTCTGCTTATAAATGATGGTAGCAGAGGTGACATATAATGTCCTTCATGTTGATCACAGTGAAACTAAAAATTTGAAGTGATACCACATTTTCAAGTCTATATGTTACACGTATTGGAGATAAAGAAGGAAGTTTGAGGACTATTATTTTTTTACTGAAGTGTGGTTGTATAAAACTTGGGTGTTTTGTGTATGATTTCAGTTACTATTTAAGAAAATGTTATCAGAATGATTGTAACATTTTCTAATTCTATCTTGAAGACCCAAGATTTTATAATTTCTAAAGCAAAATGCTAACAAGAGGAAAGGCATGCTTAAAAAGCTGGGTAGATCTTTTGCAGAGGGAATACTTTTTGTTTTCACACTTCTCTATTCCTAGCACAACACTTGGGTAATGCTGATAGCAAGCCTTATATTTAATTTTTTTTGCTTTAATTCTTTTATTGGTACATTTCAGGTATACAATACATTTACATTTATCATTGGGTGCTTGTACCTGTACATGATGCATCTTGGTTCTTATTTTTTCCCCATTGCCTGTACGCCCTTTGCCGCCCCCCCTTCCCCATTTATGTAGACTTCATTTCCTTTTTTTTTCTTTTGTCATAATTTTTCCTTTCCATTCTTTCCTTTCCCCATCTCCTCCCACCACTCCTACCCCTTTGTACCTTTTCCTATTTCAAAGTATCAATTATTAGTTATTAATCCTTTTAATCCTTATTTACACTCTCAGTTTATATTTAATTTTTGAAAACAATACCAGCATGAAATAGAAGTTCCCAATACCAGCTGTCCCCTTTTATCCAAGATCATTTAATTTGCCAAATAACTTAAGTGAAGAGTTGTGATTGAAAGGTTAATAAAAGCCATATTGCCCTTGGCTTAATTCTGTCCTTTTAATATCTTTTGATGTTCAGCTCAAAATTCAAATTTTGAAGACATGCCATGTGCATCTCTCTGTGTGTTATGTGTATAGATTTTTGTAGTTTTTTAGCCAGGCATGTGATCCTAGCACTCTGGGATATAGGAGGATGATAGCAAGTTCAAACCCAATCTGACAACCTAGTGACTTAGCAAGACCTTCTTTCAAAATAAAAAAAAATAAGAAAATGCCTGGGATGTAGCTCAGTGCAAAGGCCCTGCATTCAATCCCAAATGCTGCAAAAAAGAAAAAGAAAAAAAAAAGAGGCAGATGAGTCAAAATGAACGTGACAACTTATGTCACTGGTTTTGGAATTTTATTTTATTTCCCCAAACTCACAAATTCAGAGTGCCTAAAAAGTATTAATATGTAAATAGCCTTCCAAATGGTAGACTGATGGGACCATGGGACTGTTTGGGGATCACAAAGACCATCCACATATTTGGTGATTTTTTCAGAAGTGCTCACAGGACTTGGCATACAGTGACACTTACAGCCTTAATTGTTCACTTCAGTTACACAGCGGGATCAATAAAGGAAAAGGGCACTGAACAACATTGGAGGAATCCACAGGCAGGCTTGCCATGTTTACCTTGAATGAAGCCACACAAAATATTCTTCTTGCCTCCTGCAAGGAAAAGGAAACAACACATGTGCAAGTTTTCTGCCCAGGGAAGCCTGTCTGAGATTGTGAGCCCAGAGATTTTATTAGCTATGTGATCACAACCACCAGGCACAATTAATGAAATTTCAGACTCCCCAGAGAAGACCAAGGGCTTAGTACCCTAGGTGGACACAAAAACTGATAGTAAGGGGAATCTTTTCAGAAACTGAGTTCCTGGAAGCCAGCCAAGGGCCAATCCTACAGGTAGCAACTCAGCCCTGCAAGGTTAACAGCTCTGCAGAAATGCATGCATTTTTGGTGCTGTCAGGCTATCTTCCCTATAATATAGTAATTGGAAAATGGGTATTTTCTTGAATAAACAATATTAGGCCATCAGCTCTTTGAGGGCAGAAGTCATAGGCCCTTCATCTGTGTGTCCCTTGGACTTGGACTGACATATGAAGCTGAAGGGAAACCCAATGAATGGTTGTGAAATGAGTCAACCAACCTATCAGTGGCAAGTGAGTTTTAGTCCTGGGTATAAGTTAAAAGTTGGATTTTTAAAAAGATTATAATTTATCAGTAAGAATTCTCATTTTCTGAGCAGGTTGGGGTGGTGAGGGCTTACACAAGGAGCCACTGTGGATTCTCACTGGCCTTTGGCAGAGCCCTGACTTGCCTAGTTCCTGATGCTGTTGCAATCTACTTTGAATTTAGTATGAAGCAAACATGTATCATGAGGAAGGGCAGATAGTAGGGTGGAGTATCATAGAAGTCACATCAAGAATGAAAAATGAAAAAAAGGAAAAGAGAATACTGCACAATTGGTTTTCCACCATATCCAGGCCAGTTGAAGTTCTAGACTGTTTGGAGGAGTCTGAGTCAAGCTTAGTACAGATTTTCCATTCAGTTAACCTTAGTGTACATTTTAAGGATGAGTCACACTGTTGAGTACACCTGAAATAGAAAACATTTGTTTTTCAAAAAGAAACTTAAACAATGTGTAAAGAAATTTAAAATATGCACATATCTCTAGAGATAACTTCATGGACATGTGAGAGTGCATGTTGCAAGGTTAGAATGGAGGACAAATTGTTTATGAAACAGAGCCTCTGAACAGAACATCCGCAGGCATTTGTATGTGTTTCTTTCTCTTTTTCAATTGGATTTCCTAGACTATAAGTATGGAAGAAGTACATTAACAATTGAATTGAATCATTATGAGTGTTAGGATCCTCTTTAACCTTTTATGAACTGTCATTGCAGATGTGTAGGAAATGCTGCAAGTTCCATCAGAAAATGCAATATTCTATTTTTGTCACATATTATGACTTAACAGAAGTTAGCATGTGTGTCTTATATATCATCTTTTCAAATTTTTATATTAATTATGTATATTTTAAATTAAAAATCCCCTTTGAGATTTTCTGTGAATGTGAGGGAACATATTTATACTAGTTTTCTCAGATGGACATAGGAAGAACTCAGATGACCATGCGTGGGCTCTGAAAGTTCATGGGTGACCCCAGCATGAGTCAAGTTGGGTTGCTTCAAATCTTCATTTCCCCCCAATACAGACCCAATGAGAGAGTGGTTCATTTGTCAACTCTAAAATATTAACTTAGTGTAAGAGATTATTGCTATTGTCATAGCACTGCAATTTGATATTTGACAGCTCCAAGAAATATGGTACTCCTGCTCCAGGTCTGTTGGTCTTTTTCTGTCAGTTGCACTTTGAATAGAAACAAGAAGGTTGGTAGAAGGCAGGAAAGAGAAATGGACACATGGCTGTAAGCTGAAATAGGCACCAACAAGGGTGAACTTGGACAATGGCACTTCTGTGGTCTCTCAAAGAACTTGCTGTAATCTCTGGCTGCAAAGGTGATTTTCTTGGTTGTGTGTTGAGGGTGATTGTGGGACACAAAAAAGATTATTTAAAGGCAATTTTGTGGACAGACTTGAGATCCAGTTTTACAGTCCTGTTTCCCCTTAGATTGAAAAATTTTGCAGTCACTTTTAAGAGAATTTTCTAAGACCTAGTTAAAGTCCTTTAAATATTTAAATGACATCTCTGTATTTCTCTTAAGGTTCTTTAATTGTCTACCAATCCTTCCAAGTACAGTAGTTAAATAACATTTTTTAGAGTTATACGGTATGTGTTCCACTCTCTTAAATGTTTCAGACCGATTTACATATGTAGTCATCTAGTCACCAAATTTCTTTCTTTCTTTTTTTTTTGTATTAAATTCTTTTTTTGGTACATTGTAGGTATACAACACAATTACATTTCTCATTGGGAATTGTACCTTTATATAATGCATCTTGGTTCTTATTTTTTCCCCATTCCTAGCCCTCCCTTCACACCCTCCACCCTTCCCTATTTACAAAGACTTTATTTCCATTTTTTCCATTTCTCAGCATTTTTTCCTTTCCCTTCTTTCCTTTCCCCTGCCCCTCCCACTACCCCTACGCCTTTGGACCTTTTCTTCCTATTTAACATTATCGATTATTCATTCTAATCATTGGTACATTTTAGGTATACAATATAATGGCATTCATCATTGGAAATTTGCACCTTTACATAGTCTCTCTTGGTTCTTATTTTTCACCCTTGGCCAGCCCTCCCTTCAACCCCTCCAGTCCTCCCTATTTACAAAGATTTTGTTCCTATTTTTCCATTTTCTCCTATTAATCCCATTCCCATCTATCCTTTCCCCTAGCCCTCCCACTTCCTTCCCCTTTGCCCCTTTTCTTCCTATTTCACATTACCTATTATACATTTAGTCCTTATTTACACTTTCAGTTTCTCACACCAGAGAAACTATTCGGTATTTACACATGTGTGTCCTATTTATTTCACTTAAGAGTATGGCCTCAATGTGCATCCACTTAGCTATAAATGTCTCTAATTTCTCATTTTTTATGCCTGAGTAGTACTCCATTTTATAAAAAACACCACATTTTCTTTATCCAGTCTCCAGTTGATGGGCATTTGGGATGCTTCCAACTTTTAGCTACTACAAACTGCGCTGCTGTGAACATGGGTACACATATATCACTGTGGTATGATTTTTTTCATTCTTTAGGGAAGATCCCCAGCAGTGGAATAGTGGGGTCAAATGGGACTTCCAGTCCTAGTTCTTTGAGGTATCTTCATACTGATTTCCACAGTGCTTGCACCAGTCTACACTCCCACCAGCAGTGGAGCAGGGTTCCTCTTTCCCCACAGCCCCACCAGCATTTGTTAATGGTTGATTTCATGATAGCAGCCATTCTTTCTGGAGTGAAGTGGAATCTCAGCGTTGTTTTCACTTGCATCTCTCGAATGACCAGTGATGTTGAACATTTTTTCATATATTTATTTCCTATTTCTACTTCTTTGTGTGAGAAATGTCTGTTCATTTCAGATGCCCATTTTTGGATTGGGTCTTTAAATTTGGGAGGTCTGATCTTTTTAAGTTCTTTATAGATTCCAGATAGTAGACCTTTGTCTGAGGAAGAGCAGGTGAAGATTTTTTCCCACATTGTGGGTTGTCTCTTCACACTGCTGGTGGTTTCTCTTGCTGTGCAGAAGCTTTTTAATAAGAAGAGATCCCATTTGTTGATTGTTTGTGCTAGTTCACGGGCAACTGAGGTTTTGTTCATAAAATCTTTTCCTACACCAATGTCTTCAAGGGTTCTACCTAACCTCTGTTCCAACTGGTTCAGAGTTTCTATTTTAATATTTAGATCTTTAATCCATTTTGATTTTAGTTTAGTGCATAGTGAGAGATATAGGTCTAGTTTTAATCTTTGGCCAGTTGAAGCCCAATTTTTCCAGCACCATTTATTAAAGAGGCTATCTTTCCTCCAGTGAGGGTGCTTGGCTCCTTTGTTGAAGATGAGATGGCTGAGTGTGTCTGGCATTGTTTCTGCATCTTCTAATCTGTTCCACTGGTCCTCAAGTCTCTTTGCCAGGACCATGCTGTTTTTATCACAGTAGCTTTGTAGTGTAGTTGCAGGTTGGGGATTGTGATACCCCCTGCCATGTCTCTGTTGCATAGAATTGCTTTTGCTATTCTGGGTCTCTTCTTGTTCCAAATGAATTTTTGGATTGTTTTCTCGAGGTCTATGAAGTATGATGCTGGGATCTCTATTGCAATTGCATTAAATCTATATAGCAGCTTTGGAAGTATGGCCATTTTCACTATATTAATCCTTCCTGCCCAGGAGCAGGGGATGTCTGTCCATTTTCTGATATCATCTTCAATCTCTCTTTTCAGAGTGCCATAGTTTTCAGAGAAGAGGTCTTTGATTTCTTTCGTTAGGATGATTCCTAGGTATTTCACTTTTTTGGATGCTATTGTGAAAGGAATTATTTGCCCTATTTCTCTCTCAGTGAGTCTGTCATTCGTGTAGAGGAAAGCTATTGATTTTTGTGTGTTGACCTTGTAACCAGCTACTTGACTGAATTTGGTTATTAAGTCTAGAAGACTTTTGGTGGAGTTCTTGGAGTCTTCTATATAGAGTATCATGTGACCTGCAAATAATGACAATTTGACTTCTTCGTTTCCTATCTTTATTCCTTTTATTTCTTTCTCTTGTCTAATTGCCATGGCTAATGTTTCCAGAACTATATTGAACAAGAGTGGTGATAGTGGACATCCTTGTCTTGTTCCTGATTTTAGTGTGAAGGATTTCAGTTTTTGACCATTTAGTATGATATTGGCTGTTGGTTTTTCATAGATGGCTTCTATCAGTTTGAGGTAGAGACCATCTATTCAATTTTTATAGGGTTTTTATCATAAATGCATGTTGGATTTTGTTGAATGCTTTTTCTGCATCTATGGAGATAATCATATGGTTTTTGTCCTTGGCTCTATTGATATAGTGTATTACATTGATTGATTTGCATATATTGATCCATCCCTGCATCCCTGGGATGAATCCCACTTGATCAGGGTGTATGATCTTCTTGATGATCTTCTGCACTCTGTTTGCCAGTATTTTATTAAGACTTTTTGCATCTATGTTCATTAGTGAGATTGGCCTATAGTTCTCTTTTTCAGTTGGGTCTTTCTCTGCTTTGGGGATCAAGGTGATGCTTGCTTCCAGGAATGAATTTGGGATATTGCTTCCCTTTCAATTTCATTGAAGAGTTTAAACAGTAGTGGCAGCAGTTCCTCTCTAAATGTCTTGTAGAATTCAGCAGTGAAGCCATCAGGGTCCGGGCTTTTCTTAGTTGATAAGTTTTTAATTACACTTTCAATTTCATTGGTTGATATTGGGTTGTTCAGAATTTTTAGGCCTTCTTTGTTCAACTTTGGTAATTCATATGTATCTAGGAATCTGTCCATTTCTTCTGTGTTGTCCATCTTCTTGGCGTATAGGTTCTGGAAGTAGGTATTGATGATCCTCTGGATTTCTGCCGGGTCTGTTGTAATTTCACCCTTTTCATTCCTAATTGTATGGATTTGGGCCTTTTCTTTCCTTTTGCTGACAAGCTTGGCTAAAGGTTTGTCAATTTTGTTGATTCTTTCGAAGAACCAACTCTTGGCTTCATTGATTTTTTTGTATCGTTCTCTTAGTCTCCATTGCATTGATTTCTCCTCTGATCTTTATAATTTCCTCCCTTGTATGAGCTTTGGGTTTGTCCTGCTCCTCTTTTTCTAGAAGCTTGAGGTTCAGCATCAGGTTGTTTAATTGGGCTCATTCTGTTTTCCTAATATGTGTATTCACTGCTATGAATTTCCCTCGTAAGACTGCTTTCATTGTGTTCCATAGATTCCGATATGTTGTATTGTCATTGTCATTTAACTGAAGGAACTGTCTGATTTCTTCTTTAATTTCCTCTGTGACCCATTGGTTATTCAGCAGTGTGTTGTTCAATTTCCATGTGTTTATGAAATTTTTTGAGTTTCTTTTGCTATGGATCTCCAATTTCATTGCACTATGGTCTGATAATATACAGGGGATAACTTCAATTCCTTTGCACTTACTTAAACATGTTCTATGTGTGAGTATGTGGTCTATTTTGGAGAATGACCCATGTGCAGCTGAGAAGAATGTGTATTCTGATTTTGTGGGGTGGAAGACTCTGTAAACATCTGTTAAGTTCATTTGTTCAAGAGTTCGATTGAGTTCTAGTATTTCATTACTTATTTTTAGTCTAGTTGATCTATCTATTTGTGACAGTGGGGTGTTGAGTTCCCCCACTATAATTGTATGAGTGCATATATGACTTTTCATGTCCATTAGTATTTGTTTTATATAGTTGGGTGCACTAGTGTTTGGTGTATAGATATTTATGATTGTCATCTCTTCCTCTTGGATTCTTCCCTTTACAAGGATGTAGTGTCCTTCTTTGTCTCTCTTAATCCGTGTTGGTTTGAAATCTACTTGATCTGCCAAGAGGATTGCTACTCTTGCTTTTGTTCGGGTTCCTGCCGCATGCAGTATTGTTTTCCACCCTTTAAATTTCAGTCTATGAGTTTCCTTTTGAATTAAGTGTGTTTCTTGTATGCAGCATATTGCTGGATTTTGCTTCTTGACCCATTCTGCCAGTCTATTTCTTTTGATTGGTGAATTGAGACCATTAACATTGATGGTCGTAACTGAAATGTATTGACTTGTCATTGCCATGACTTTTTCTTTTTGTTGGGTTCTCCCCCTTTACATTTAATTTCTTGTCATGCCAGATGGGTTCATCCTGCTTTGCTTCCTGGGGTTGTGATGCTCAATGTCTGTTCCTAGGATATTGTGCAAAATTCTTTGGAGTGCTGTTTTGGTATTCACAAAGTTCCTATGGTGCTCTTTGTCATGAAAGTATCTTATTTCTCCATCAATTTTGAAAGATAGTTTTGCAGGGTCCATCAATCTGGGTTGGAGGCTGTTTTCTTTTAGGGCTTGGAATATGTCACTCCAAGCTCTTCTTGCCTTGATGGTTTGTGTTGAGAAGTCTACTGTGATTCTGATGGGCTTTCCTTTGTATGTGATTTGTTTCTTTTCTCTGACTGCTTGGAGAACTTTGTTCTTCTGTTGTGTTTCTGGAATCTTAACAATTATATGCCTATGTGTAGTTTTTTTTGATCAAGTCTATTTGGAGTCCTATATGCCTCAATTATCTGTATGTCAAGCTCTTTTCCCCTGCTTGGGAAGTTTTCTGCCATTATTTCTGTGAAGAGATTTTTTTATGTCATCTGCACTCTCTCCTGTTTCTTCATTGAGCCCAATCCGTCTTATGTTATTCTTTTTTGCATCGTCTAGCAGCTGCTGGATTGATTTCTCATGTTCCCTTAGAATTTTGAAGCAATATTTCTTTTCCTGGTCACTAATTGCAATCTTATCTTCTATATCTGAAATTCTGTCCTCACATTGGCTCATTCTGCTGTGTAGGCTTTCAATGGAGTTTTTCATGTCCTGGAAGTCTATTTGCATCTGTTTTATGGATTCCATTTGTTTCTTATGTTGGGATTCCATCATGTTCCTCAGCTCCTCTCTAGATTTATTAATCATGTATTGCACTAGGGGCACAATTTCTCCTGTTATCTGAGAAATTATTTCTGATTTCATTTTTTTCAGATCCCCTTTTGTTGCCAGTTCAGTCGGTCTAGGTGGTTGAGTATCAGAATGTTCCACCTCATTTCCCTTTGTGGTTGCTGTAGGTGATCTGGAAGTCTGGTTTTGAGACTTATTTATGTGGTTTCTCGTTTTGACTGGGGCGGGGGGCTGTTAGCGCCTGTACAGATTACCTCCTCTGAGCTGGGAGAGGTGGGACAGGGGCCAGGAGCAGCGGTAGGGATGGTGACCCAAAAGCCCTTTCCTGTGGGCTGGAAGCAGCCGGAGGGATGGTGGCCAGGAAACCCCTTCCTCTGGTCCAGGAGCAGTGGGATGGTGGCTCAGAAGCCCCTCCCTCTGGGCCGGTAGTGGTGGGAGGGATGGTGGCCTGGAAGCCCCTTCCTCTGGGCCAGGAGCAGCAGGACAGAAGGTGGGCCAAAAGCCCTTTCCTCTGGACGGGGAGCAGCGGGAGTGATCGTGACCGGGAAGCCCCTTCCTCTGGACCAGGAGCAGTGGGACGATGGCTCAGAAGCCCCTACCTCTGGTCCGGGAACAGTGGGACTCAGTACCTTGGTGTGGTGGTCTGGTGTACTCTGCATCTTTGTAGTGTGGAATCAGATGGCTGCCTGTCTGCAGCGGGGTGATTCGGTGTCTTCCTCGCGACTCAGGACCTCAGTAGGGCATGCACAGACCTGCCTGTCTGTAGCGGGCTGATTCGGCGTGTGTTCCGTGTGACTGGGGACCTCGGTAGGGTGTGGGCAGACCCGCCTGTCTGCAGTGAGGTGATTAGGCGTCATCCCCGTGACTCAGGACCTCGGTAGGGCGTGCACAGACCTGCCTGTCTGCAGCGGGGTGATTAGGCGTCTTCCTCGCGATCTAGTCACCAAATTTCAACCAGTTACTTGAGAATATATTTTAAGTTAGAATTCCAAGGACAACCTATTATTATGCCAATTTTAAGTAATATAAAGTACTAATAGTATCAACTATGCACAAATTAATTCTAGACTTAATACAAACATATTAATACTATGGTGATGGATGTACTCCATCATTTCTATGCTTCTAAACCTTTCTGGGATTAAAAGACATTAAATAAGGAAAAAAGTCATTTTTGCCCAGTTGGAGTTCCCATCCCAGGTCACCCAGTATTTATTTCAGGCAGAGAAACACGGGATTGATCTTTATTTATACTTGTGAGTCTGATGAGAAATACTGATTGCTGTGAATGTATTGATGAGTTTGACCAGTGTTTCTCAATCTTTGATGTGCACATGAATCATATGTGGGTCTTGTTAAAAAGAAACATTTGGATTCAGTAGGTGGGGGTGTGACCTGTGATCCTGTATCTCTCACAAGCTCTCCAGAGACCGGTGCTGCCTTTGCAGTGAACGCAATTGGGTACTGAGGCCTAGATTCAAGGGGCATTCTTCCACCTACTCACAGCTGACTTCCTTCCCCACTGAGATATTTAACTTCCTTCACAGTTTGATTAGTTTTGTATTTCTTTGACTCTCTGAAGACATTCAAAAATGTCATTTCCATTAGACTCTGCATACTTCTCCAAGCTTTGTGTCATTGTAGTCATAAAATTAAAAGAACTCTTTAAGATTAAAATCACTCTGACTCATTTAAAGGGGAAAAATTGTTTTGAAATAAATACATAGAAGTATTTCATTTGAAAAAATTAGAAAGAATGATGGGGACTGTGATTGTTAGAGTTAAAATTTGAACTTTGTTGAACGGACATGGAGTTTTATAAATGTAAAATACAGCACTTTAAAGAATTAGTTCCTACATCAAAATGAGTTTTTAGAATGTTTCTGGATTCCTCATTTTTACTGAGGATATTAACACGATGTGGGAATGTTTTCCTTTTCTCTCCCTCCTTTCCTCTTTTCCTTCCTTTCTTCCTTCCTTCCTTCCTTCCTTCCTTCCTTCCTCTAAGGAAACATAATGGCTCTGCCTCTTCTTCCCTCCCCATGAGTTCTTACTATTAGGAAATACAGCTTGCTGATGAATTTTTCTGTCAAATACCTGAGAATCAAGAAACCTGATAGAGCATATGAGAATTTCATTTATACTACCTAATTCCAGACCAAATTTCTCACTAACATTCTTTTGTTGATTACAGCAGACACTTTAAATTTTAGAAAAAATGTGTGTGCACAAGAATGCTCTTCTTTGAATGGCTGGTATTGGGAGCCTGGAGGGGTGGCAGAGAGCAGTGAACCTTTTCTCTCTTCAGTTCTGAGGTTTTTCATCACTCCATGATCTTGTGAAAGGTCTGAGTAACACAGCTTTGCTACCCACCTGACCTGGTAGGCAGTTACATTTGCCACCTTCCTAAAATTGGGCCCTATTCTATATGTTCATAGGAGTATACCTGTGAACAGCCTGACAGTAATAGTTTCTATGCTTAAATATGCAAGTACTTTGGTCAAGCAATTTCACTTCTAGAAATCTCTCCAAATATTTGGACAGGTGTGCAATTTTGTTCAAGTATATTTACTATGGCATTGTTTACAATAGCAAGATATTAGGATCTAAATATCCACCAGTATGGATCATTCATTCAGTTGGAATACTATGCAGTCATTACAATTTTAATGAATTGCCATGGAATAGAGCTACATGATGTACCATGAAAGGATAAAGCAGAGCCAGGTATGGTGACACAGGCCTGTAATCTGGCACTCTGGGAGGATGAGCAGAAGGATCACAAATTTGAGTGCAGCTTGAGTAATTTAGTGTCTTAGTGAGACCCTGTCTCAAAATAAAAAATAAAAAAGGCTAGGGTGTATCTCAGTACAAAGGTCTTGGGTTCAATTTCCAGTAACCTACACCCCACCCCCAAAAGATAAGGCAGGCTACAAAGTAGTAGTCACAGTGTACCCCGTTATTGTAATAACAACAACAACAACAACAATAGTGATGGTAATAATAAAATTGCGTGTTAAACTAAATTTTCAAAACAAGGTAAAATCAAGAGTCTCATACAGATATAAAGTGAACACAAGTTAAAGATTTTTATTTAGGGTTAGGGTTAGGGTGAGGGAATTTGCAAGATGTTACAATAGTTCAAAGGAGGATAGGAGGAACAGGAACATTTATGAATCAGGAATATTGAAATGAATTTGAAAATAGTTGCAAAAATAGATTCTTCTGAAGTGGGAAAGAGAGTCAATTGTATTTCCATTTTATAGAATTTATTTGCTTGTCTATAGATGATATTTGGCATCAATACCAGTTATCTATGAAGTACAAAGTTACAAAACAGCTCAAAGGCAACTAAACGCATGGAGCCCCCATGGAGTCATAATCAGATCACTTGGAATGGTATGTTTTCTAGTTTAGAGCCTAAACAATGCAGTTTTCCCTTGGGGGAAATATATATATGTCTCCAATGAGGACAGAAAAACAATGTTATCTCTGGTCAAAAGTTTTATGTTACTATTTCTTTGTTTTTCTATTTTTTAACAATATGTTCAAAAGAACATGTATGGCTATTTATAATCAGAAAAAATCCTACTTTTTATATTGAGAAACAATTACAAATCACTTCATATTTTCAGTAACTCCTTCAACACCAGTAAGAAAACAGAGACTATCTATTGCCTATAGGGTGCTGTGCATAATTGTGGAAGAAGGGGGGGCCAGAGTAAGTGGGTTACTCAACAGCCTCCATGCTTTTCCTGGTGCTTCCTCTTACAAATTGTTTGGTGTTCAGGCCTGAAATAGTCCCACTGAGAGGTGGTCTTGAAACCAAGGTGCATTTGCATGTCAGAGGTGCTTTTAGCTTTAACACTAAAAAACCGAAATGCCAGGAAATTCCCAATGTTTTTGGTGCCTTCTTATGGCAAGTCAAAAAAGCCCAGTTTACTAATGAGCAATTCCTAGGCAAGAGGGTGGAGACAATGGAGGTGGTAGGCCTGGGGTGTCAGAAGGGAAGATGCTTCCGGAACTGTGTGTGACGACAGTTATTCATAAATTAGTGCTCCAGAGTTCACGCAGTCCCCCCCGATTAATGTGCTTATTTAGATAACTGATTTGAAAATTAAACAGAACTCTTTCTTTCCCCAACCTTACATTTGTAAAGAGAATAAACATGCTTACGGCTTATTTTACTCCAGAAGTGTTTGGGTAGGAATCAGTGATCGCCTGGAGATTTGTTGTCTTTCTCTACTCTGCATGTTTCTCTTCTTTTTGTCCATTTCATGCCATTGTACTTCTGGTATAATTCTCATTTCCTTACATCCTGCCCAACAGCAGCTCCTTCTGAGTGCCAGAACTTTCTTATAATCCTCATCCTGGCTGATAAGAGATTTGCACAGAGGTGGGCCCTCATATGCAGTACAGTATGAATCTTATTGACAGTGCAATGAAATGTTTTAGATAATCCCAGAAGCTTGTATTTGCAGACTGTTGTATCAAAATGATAAAGATAGCATCATTAGTTAAACAACAGTTTTGTTCTTCTTTAGTTTATCTCAGAGCTCTTGTGCGTGTTGGTGCCAAAATATTTTTGTTGCATGAAAGAACTGGACAATATTTATGTCAGACTGTATCTCCTTTCTGAAGCATCGGTGTGAGTGATTATGAACACACTCTGCCCTCAGAAGTAACTGCTTTGCCTAAAGAAATATTTGGTGAGGGGCAGTATCCACATTTGATTACAGATTAGTTCTAATAACACTTATCTTCTCCTTCCCATCATGCTCAGGGCACTAGCCCTTAATGCAGGACTGGCCTTGGGAGAAAAGAAGGAGGAAGCAAATTTTGTCTTTGATGACTGTACTAGGATAAGTAGTGTTACTCAAAAGTGTTATGTCCACCCAGTACCTATGAATCTGACCTTGTTTGGAAATAGGTTCTTTACCAATATAATCAAGCTAAAATGTAATCATATTCATTTAGCATGGACCCTAATCTAATGACTGTTGTCCTTATCAGAAAGACACAGGAAGACAAGGGCACAGAGGCAGAGAAAAGGATACCATGTAATGTTAGAGAGAGAGATTGAAATAAGGCAACTGCAAGCTAATGAATGCTAAGGAAGGAAATGATTGCTCTAAGATGATTCCCTAGAGCCTTCAGAGAGGACATGGCCCTGGAAACACCTTGATTCCATACTTCTAGCTTCAAATCTTGGAGAGAATCAACTTCTAGTTTTTTAAAAGAGGCATAAAGGGATTTATTAGCCAGAATTTCAGGAGTACAAGCTGAAAGAAATAGAGGAGAGGATGGGCCTTCAAGAGGGCGGCACATTATAGTCAGGAATTGGAAATATTTATGTGTTTTTGGCTGTGAAAATCTGTGGAATTTGTGAGCCTATAAAAAGACTGGGATTGATTTATAGGAAGAAAGCAATGGCCCACTCACAGGTAGAAAGATCACAGCTCACTTTGCATGTGAAAGGATGACCCACATTATAGGAAAAAGGCATAGGCAGAGTCAATTGAATTTTTTTTAAGATGGCTGATCCATTTCCCCCAAAACATTCTAGACCTGAAGACCTTTTGTAGTGACTGGCTCTAGACAATATAAACATATAAAGTCTAAAGTATATAACAGAAAGTTTAGTAGCTAGAATATTTATATTGACATTTTTATCCTATGGGCATAACTATACAAGAAACCAAGTCTTTACCTGAGGGATACTTGAAAATACATAAAACTAACATAATGGTGATACACTAAGAGACTGAAGGACACTTTTGTTTGAAAGAACTAATGAGACTAGAATCATGACTTCTCATCTCTGTAGGTTAATATGATATAAGTGTAGCTTGAGCCTGCCAATAACAACTGGAGCAGTGGCTATTGCCCCTTTTTATAATCTACCTCTCTTTGTTTTTATATTATTATTAATTGTTCCATTTTTTGGTTATACTTTCCTGTTGGGTGTTTAAGACCAGGTCAAAGTAAGACCTGTGTTAACCAAAATCAATTAGTCAATCTAGCTAGCTAGCTAGCTAGGTATCTTGAAACAGGAGATTAGGGTGAGACAGACTGGCTGGGGAAGTGGACATGACCTATTAATTGCAAAATCCCAGGACACATGCACAGAAGAGTTCCCAGAGCACTGCACATGGAACCAATCAGAGAGTGCTATCTTCAATTCTTCTTGCAAAAACTCATGGCCAGGGATTTAGCTCAGTGGCACCACACCTGCCTCAAAAGCACTAGGTTCTGAATTTGATCCCTGGTACTGCAAAAAAAAAACCCCAAAACAAAAACTCGAGCAGGTTTTAGATAGGACAGCCTATACCTAATGCTAGCCTGAGGAGTAAAAGATACAAAAGAGTGTCACCATTGAGCTCTGGAGCACTGTGCTCTCTCTTGCACAGTGGTCCACTCTCACCCTGTAGAATGTACTTCTTTTGCTACTTTTAGGTGGCCCAAACTCCCTCTCCAGAGCCTGTTTCTTTTCCTACCTTTAATCAATGTAAAACTTCACTATCTTTTGCACTTGTCTTTGCCAAGTATTTGTTCAGGACAGGAAAAACCTAGAAACTACTTCTAGAAGGAGATTCCAGCACCCTAGAAGCATGTAACATATCTATCTATCTATCTATCTTTCTATCTATCTATGAACAAGGTCAGCTAAAGTTTCTCAAAGGTTCCTTTTGAGGTTGTGTGAGCAGCCCCTGAGCTCCTCTAGTTTTGCCTTCTACCACATGTGTCATCTACCAGGATGTGGAAGTCCTGCTTGACCATCTGGCTTCCTTTGGAAGCATGGAGACATTCCAATCTTCAGTGATCCTCTCTTTAGCACAATGAACACTAGTTTACTCCTGTTCTCTAGGGTCCAACAATACCCTTGATTGAGAAGTGGAGTGACTCACTGGAGGTGCATAACCCTCTTAGAGGGTTCCTGACATGCTCTGGGTCTTTGATGATGTGGAGAGCAAGAGTGAATATTGGCTGTCCTCTTAGCTTTGTTATTTTTCTTAGCTTTGGTCTCCAAGCTCAGTTGTGGAATACCTAGAAGGTCAGTTACACCAGTCTTGAAATGGAAGTAATAGATCTTAATCTTTAGTATTATAATCCTTTTGTGGTATTGGGCACTTTGAAATACAAAGTAGGACCAAAGAACAATTACTCTTTCCATTAATCATGGTCAACATTAGTGTCTATTTGTCCTATAGGTGATGGCCTACCATCTTAACATACGGTTTAGGTTGTTTAATTTTAGGATAACAATTATGATGATGGTATTATACCAGTACTGTTAGGTTCTTTTTATTTTCTCCATAAAAATACATTTGAATTCCCATTTTAGTACAAAGTAACTCATCAATAATAGTTTACCTTTATCCAATTATGAAATAATAAATAATATAATTAAGTTTTTATCTAAATTTGCTATTTTAAAATAATGTATCTTCATGAGTAGAATATACTTATTTACAAATGCACTTCATAGGTTACAAATGCTCAATCTTTAATTATTAGAGTGATACTGCCTGCAGTGCATTGCCTTTAGGCATGTTAAACTAGTATAATACAAGTAAGACCAGCAGATCTCAGAAGCTGGTGTAGACCAGAGCAGCACGGGTACAGAGAGGTCCAGCCAGGGCCCCACCCTGACCCTGGTCGCCTGGGCCCACAGGCTGCAGTCAAAGACCCACCTGGAAAAGAGCTGCACAGGTGCACAAGGAACAGCCAGAGGCCTGCCCCGATACGATCAGTAAGTGTATGTGCAGACCTTAACCAGAAGCCTATGCAGACACTAGTAACTTGGGTGCACAGCCCCCAGCCAAAGGCCCTCCCAGACAATAGCTGTGTAGGAGGGCAGGCCCTAGCCAGAGGTATGCCTAGATATAATCCCAAGTGTGCACAAGCCCCAGCCAGGACCCCACCTGTACATCAGGACAGAGAAGGGATCCAGAGGGCCACAACTCTGAACCCAGGAATTGGAAGAGTGGTGAGCAGCAGAGAAAAGGCTGCTCAGTGGCTTGCTGAGAATTGAAGACCACTGGGTGAGCAAAAAGTTGCCTCAGCAAAGGCGGAGCAGGCTGCGTCTGCTGAAATGAAAAGACAGGTAAAGAAGTCTCAAAACCAGACTTCAAAAATCACCAAAGATAACTCCCAGGGGCAATGAGATGGAACAATCTGAAACTCAACCACCTGGACTCCCTGAACTGGCAACAAAACAGGATCTGGAAAAAATGAAATCAGAAATAATTTCTCAGATAACAGAGATTGTGTCCAGAGTGCAAGACATGATTAATAAATCTAGAGCAGACACAGATAAAAAAATAGAGGAGCTGAGAAACATGATGGAATCCCAACATAGGAAACAAATGGAAGCATAAAACAGATGCAAACAGACTTCCAGGACATTAAAAACTCCATTGAAAGATTACACAGCAGAATTAGCCAATGTGAGGACAGAATTTCAGATATAGAAGACAGGATTGCAATTAGTGACCAGGAAAAGAAAAATTTCTTAAAAATATAAAAGAACCAGGAGAAATCAATCCAGCAGCTGCTAGATGATGGAAAGAATAATATGACTGATTGCAGTCAATGAAGAAACAGGAGAGAGTACAAATAACATTAAAAAAAACCCAACTGTTCACAGAAGCAATGGCAGAAAACATCCCAAGAAGGGGAAAAGAAATTGACATACAGATAAGTGAGGCATATAGGACTCCAGCTAAGCTTGATCAAAAAAAAAAATCTACACCTAGGGTATATAATAGTTAAGATTCCAGAAACCCAGCAGAATAAGAAAATTCTACAAACAGTTAGAGAAAAGAAAAAAATCACATACAAAGGAAAGCTCATCAGAATCACACCAGATGTCTCAACGGAAACCCTCAAGGCAAGAAGAGCTTGGAGTGATGTATGTATTCCAAGCCCTAAAGGAAAACAGCCTCAAACCCAGAGTGATGTACCCTGCAAAACTATCTTTCAAAATTGATGGAGAAATAAGATGCTTTCATGACAAAGACCACCTGAGAAACTTCATGAATACCAAACCAGCACACCAAAAAATATTAAACAAACTCCTAGGAAAATACAATGAGGATCACAACCCCAGGAAGCCCAGTAGAATGAATCCATCAGGTATGACAAGAAATTAAATGCAAAATGGGAGAATCAAACAGAAAGAAAAAGTCATGACAAGGATAAGTCAAAACATATCAGTTATAACCATCAATGTTAATGGTCTCAATTCACCAATCAAAAGACATAGACTGGCAGAATGGGTCAAGAAGCAAGATCCAACAATATGCTGAATACAGGAAATGCACTTATGTCAAAAACAAACTCATAGACTGAAAGTTAAAGGGTGGAAAACAATACTCCATGTGACAGGAACCTGAGAAAAAGCAGGAGTGACTATCCTCTTTGCAGATCAAGTGGATTTCAAACCAACACTGATTAAAAGAGACAAAAAAGGGCACTACATCCTTGTAAAGGGAACAATCCAAGAGGAAGAGATGGCAATCATAAATATATATGCACCAAATATCAGTGCACCCAACTATATAGAAGAAATACTAATGGACAGGAAAAATCAGATAAGCACTAATACTAGTAGTGGGGGAACTCAATACTCCACTGTCACAAATAGATAGATCTATGAGAAAGAAAATAAACAACAAAATACTAGAACTCAAACTCTTGAAAAAATGAACTTAACAGATGTTTTCAGAGTGTACCACCCCACAAAATTAGAATACACGTTCTTTTCAGCTCCACATGGATTGTTCTCCAAAATAGACCACATACTTGCTCTTAGCTCACGCTTAAGTAAGTGCAAAGGAATTGAAGTCATCCCCTGTATATTATCAGATCATAATGCAATGCAATTGGAGATGAATAGCAAAAGAAACCACAAAAATTTCACAACCACATGGAAATTGAACAACACACTTCTGAATAACCAATGGGTCACAGAGGAAATTAAAGAAGAAATCAGACAGTCTCTACAATTAAATGACAGTGTCAGTGCAACATATCAGAATCTATGGGACACAATGAAAGCAGTCTTACGAGGGAACTTCATAGCAGTGAATGCTCATATTAGGAAAACAGAGCGAGCTCAAATAAACAACCTGAGGCTGAACCTCAAACTTCTAGAAAAAGAAGAACAGGACAAACCCAAAACTCATACAAGGGAGGAAATTATAAAGATCAGAGAAGAAATCAATGCAATAAAGACTAAGAGAATGATACAAAAAATCAATGAAGCAAAAAGTTAGTTCTCCAAAATAATAAACAAATTTGACAAACCCTTAGCCAACCTTATTAAAAAAGGAAAGAAAAGGGCTGGGGATTTAGCTCAGCAGTGCCACCACCTTACTCACAAGCACAAAGTCCCAAGTTCAATCCCCTGTACCTAAACTCTAAAATAAAAAAGGAAAGAAAAGTCCCAAATCCATGATATTAAGAATGAAAAGGGTGAAATTACAACGAATCCAGAAGAAATCCAGAGGACCTTCAATACCTACTTCGAGAACCTATACACCAATGAGATGGAAAACACAGAAGAAATGGACAGATTCCTAAATATGTATGAATTACCAAAGTAGAATGAAGAAGACCTAAAAATTCTAAACAACCCAAAACGAAATTGAAAACTTAATTAAAAACTTACCAACTAAGAAAAGCCCAGGTCCTGATGGTTTCACTGCTGAATTCTATAAGACATTCAGAGAAGAACTATTGGCACTACTATTTAAACTCTTCAATGAAATTGAAAGGGAAGCAATACTCCTGAATTCATTCCTTGAAACAAGAATCACCTTGTTCCCCAAAGCAGAGACAGATCCAACAGGAAAAGACAACTATAGGCCAATCTCATTAATAAACATAGATGCAAAAATCCTTAATAAGATAGTGGCAAATAGAATGCAGAAGATCATACAACATGACCAAGTGGGATTCATCTCAGGGATACAGGGTTGGTTCAACATACACCAATCAATAAATATAATGCACTGTATTAATAGATCCAAGGGCAAAAACCATATGATCATCTCAATGGATGCAGAAAAAGCATTCCACAAAATCCAATATGTATTCGTAAAAAAAAACCGTACAAAAAATTGGAATAGATGGTCTCTACCTTAATCTGATAAAATCTATCTATGAAAAACCAACAGCCAATATCATACTAGATGGTCAAAACCTGAAATCCTTCACACTAAAATCAGGAACAAGACAAGGATGTCCACTATCACCGCTCCTGTTCAATATAGTCTTGGAGACATTAGCCACAGCAATTAGACAAGAGAAAGAAATAAAAGGAATAAAGATAGGAAATGAAGAAGTCAAATTGTCATTATTTGCAGACTACATGATACTCTATATAGAAGACCCCAAGAACTTCACCAAAAGTCTTCTAGACTTAAAAACCAAATTCAGTAACATAGTTGGATACAAGGTCAGCACAAGAAAATCAATAAGTTTCTTGTACACAAACAACAGACTAACTGAAAAAGGAACTGGAGAAATAACTCCCTTCACAATAGCATTCAAAAAAATGAAATAGTTAGGAAGCAACCTAAGGAAAGAAATCAAAGACCTCTACTCTGAAAACTGTAGCAGTCTGAAAAAGAGATAGAAGAGGATATCAGAAAATGTAAAGACATCCCTTGCTCCTGAATAGAAAGAACCAACATAGAGGAAATGGCTATACTTCCAAAACTGTTATATAGATTCAATGCCATTCCAATTGAAATTCCAGTAGTATACTTCACAGACCTTGAGAAAACAATTCAAAACTTCATTTGCAATAAGAAGAGACCTACATAGGCATGACAGGGGGTATCACAATCTCCAACTTGAAACTATACTACTATAATTTCAAGCTACTGTGATAAAAACAGCATGGTACTGACAAGGAAACAGACCTGATGATCAGTGGAACTGATTAGAAGATGCAGAAATAACTCCAGACATACTCAGCCACCTCATCTTTGAGAAAGGAACCAAACACCCTCACTGGAGGAAAGATAGCCTCTTTAATAAATGGTGCTGGAAAAATTGGTTTTGACTTGCCAAAGATTAAAACTAGACCTATATCTCTCACCATGCAATGAACTAAAATTGAAATGAGTTAAAGATCTAAATATTAAAACAGAAACACTAAACCTGCTGGAAGAGAGGTTAGGTAGAACTCTTGAAGCCATTGGCCTAGGAAAAGATTTCGTGAACAAGACCTCAGTTGCCCGTGAACTAGCACAAACAATCAACAAGTGGGACCTCTTCTTATTAAAAAGCTTTTGGACAGCAGGAGAAATGACCAACAGCATGAAGAGACAACCCACAGTGTGGGAAAAAATTTTTACCAGCTGTTCCTCAGACAAAAAATATATAAATATATAGAATCTATAAAGAACTTAAAAAAATCAGACCTCCCAAATTTAAAGATCCAATCCAAAAGTGGGTATCTGAAATGAACAGACATTTCTCAGAGAAGTAAAATAGCAAATAAACATATGTAAAAGTGTTCAATATCACTCATCATTCAAGAGATGCAGATGAAAACAACGCTGAGATCCCACCTTAACCCAGAGGAATGGCTATTATGATGAAATCAACCAATAACAAATGCTGGCAGGACTGTGAGGAAAAAGGAACCCGGCTCCACTGCTGGTGGGAGTGTTGACTGGTGCAACCACTGTGGAAATCATTATGGAGATACCTCAAAGAACTAGGACTGGATGTCTCATTTGACCCAGCTATTCCCCTGCTGGGTATCTTCCTCCAAAATTAAAAGAATCATACATGCACATACAGTGATATATGTGCATCCCTGTTCGTAGCAGCACCGTTTTTAATAGCTAAAACTATGAAATAGAATAGTTGCCCATCAACTGGAGACTGGATAATGAAAATGTGTTTTTTTATAAAATGGAGTACTACTCAGCCATAAAAAATGAGAAATTAGAGACATTTATAGCTAAATGGATGCACATTAAGGTGATACTCTTAAGTGAAATAAATAGGACTCACATCTGTAAATACCGAATAGTTCCTCTGGTGTGAGAAACTGAAAGTGTAAATAAGGATCAAAATGTATAATAGATAAGGTGAAAAATTAAGAAATGTGCAAAGGGGAAGGGGAAGTGGGAGGGGTAGGGGAAGGGAAAGCAGGGAATGGAATTAACATGAGGAAATGAAAAAAATGAAAACAAAGTCTTTGTAAGTAGGGAGTGGTGGCGGGGCTGAAGGGAGGGCAGGGGAATGGGGAAAAAATAAGAACCAAGATAGATTATGTAAAGGTACAAATCTCCAATGATGAATGTCATTATATTGTATACCTAAAATGTACCAATAAAATTAATTGAAAAATGCAAGTAAGATCACCTGACCTTAACAATGAAAAAGCCTATTATAAAAAATACTTTAGTCTGGAGTTCATCACTATTATAATGTCAGCCTAACCTTTATACTTTAGAAGGTTTATGCATCCAAGGAGCATAAATGTATTTACTATACCAAAAAGTTATTAACAATTAGCATCACAGCTATATAGAAGTCTTTTACATATATGAACTTAGCTTTTACCCTTGAGGAAAAATTTAAAAATTGTGGCTCAGTAGTATAATTGTAATCATGATTTTTGTATTCAACAGATCTACAAAGTTTAGCAGCACTGACAAAAAATATCATGGAATAGCTGTGGTTCTCTTAGTTTAAGAAACAGTGTAATTCACCACAAAGACTTATTACCCAATAAATCAGTACAAGTTTCTGTTGTGTTAAGGCCCCTATTAGTGGTAACTAGTTATGGCTGCCCTAGGAAACTAATACAATGTCCCTCACTCCACAGTGATTTTCTCCTTTCTTCTTAATATCTCTCATTCCCCTGTAATTATGTGCATTATCTTATAGCTTTATTCATGCTTGAGTGAAGGCTGAGTTAGGTAAGCTGAACCCAGTATATATATTGAGCAGGAAGGGACTGATTATAGAGAATTGTATGCTTCTACACTGTTGGAAGAATTAGGTAGGGAAAGTCAGGGAAACTCTTACTAGTATCACAAACTCAAGAAATACAGCTGAACCAGGAAACTGCTACCCAGAATCTTAGCAACATTTCAAGAAGATGCTTGCAAGACACCAACAAAATTCAGCATATATCACCTGTTGATGCCCACATATCTACTTGAGTTGCTAGCTCCCAGTGAATAATGTCTTCCCTTATTCTCTCCCTATCAGGTCCCTGTCAGTGGATGTCTTTGGCAGGATATAAATGGGAATCTTACCACTAAAGGGGAGTAAGGAGCTATTCCAGGCTTTCAGTTCCAGTGGTACTGGGGAGTTTTGAAGGGTAGGGGTGGAACTAAATAGTATATGAGATGATAACGTGCTTCTTCAGCTTAATTCCTTTCTCTCAACACAAAAACAAATGTACTTGATTCTCAGAAAGAGTGTTAATCTTTTCATTTATTAAAAGGTATTATAGATCAATAATACCTTAAAATGTTTTTATTTATTGTTTTATCCCAGGACAACTTGAACTTTCACAAGATCAAGGGCTTAATTCACTAAAGATAATCTATCTAATTGACACTTGATTGGAACAGTCACTCACTAACAACTGTGTTTTCTGAGGGGTCCTCTGAGAATACAAAGAAATTTTAGACAGAAGTCTTGACCCATTGGGATTGTAATCTAGTTTGGTCTTTCTATGCACATGCAAAAATATTTGGTTTTGTTGATCTTCTTTTGTTTTTATAGGAATCAATAAATAAGAGACTGATTCATTCTGGTTAAACGAGTTATTCTCAATTCTCTGTTACTGGTCAGTTTTGATTTAAACCTCATACCCTCAGAGGGAATTCTGTAATGTCTGGAGACATTTTTGGTTGTCACAACTGAGGTAATCAGAATGCTACTGGCAGAGTGAGTTGAGGTCAGGGATGCTGCAAAACATTCCGTAACATACAAAATAGCTCCTAAAACAAAGAATCACACAGCCCAGAATGTCAATGGTGCCACAGTTGAGAAACATTTTTTCAAAATATCTGGTTGTAGTGAAAAGTTGTGGTCAGTTTTTATTATTGTGGCCCATTCTAACCTGAGCCTTTCTGTCTTGACCTTGGCCTTTTGGACTACCTGCCTTTAGGTACCTTTATATTGCCTACATCCAGAGTCTACCTCTGAGACACCCTGCAGAAAAGTGAGGTCAACGGTCCCTGTTGGCTTCCAGTTCAGGACCAAGGTGCCCGTAATGTATCCTATTCACTTTACCTGCTTTTTAGTTGTGTTGCATTTGGAAATCCCCTGGCCTTCCACAATTCCTGAGTCTGCATGACCTTGCTCATCTGAAATCCCTTCTCCAGTGTCTCATCACATATCTAGAAAATCTCTTCCCTTCTCTTCTCTTTCTTTATCATTCTCCTCCTCACCCTTGACGTTTGGCAAATGCTCTGCATCTTGGCATTTTAAACGTTCTCATCTCCACATCACTTTTCTGGTTTCATTGGAGAAAAGCTTATGGCATAGAAATCTGCTCTTCTCCCCAAATCTCCTTGCTCCTTTACATACACTTGCCCTTTCTGCCTCCCTGCCCAATGCCCTTATTCTCAATTTACACATTTTAAATTGCTCCATTCATGAATTGGGCTAATGATTATATTTCTTTGGTGCTGAATGCTGGAGGAGTCACATCTTTGGTTACCATACACTATAAATTCTAAGGTTGGGGGAGTCCCCTGTACTGCTCTTTGACCTGCTCACAAAACCAGGGCTAATTAAATGCTAAAGAAATGCTTTATAATGATACACGTGATGATAACCCAGGCTGGGAAGGATTTTGGAAGCCCACAAAGTCTGTTCCCAGTGCACTCAGACAGACTGAATTATCCATGATCAGTGAAGGTCTATCCAATTTTCAAATATCTCCAGAGAGGAAAAATTTCTCAACCTGTTCCAGCTATTAACTACCCTATTATGAAATGCTTTCTTTCATGTAGCCTACATCTACTGACTCTTAAGGAATCAATATCGTGTAAAAATATATAGTAATAAATTGTGAAATATGAGTAAGATTTTCCTTATATACAAGAAATTTATATAGTACAGTTTCCCCTCAACTTGAGGATTTTTATTCTTATCTGAAGAAATTGCTAAGCCAGGACTTTTGGAACGGGGATTGGAATTCAGGATAAATGAGTAGCTTGAAATGACGATAGATTGTATGAGGCAAGAAAAATAGATTAATTCATTCTGTGCACTCCCAGGATGCTGCTGCATAGCTAATTTAGAATGCTGAAAGCTTTTTAAAGATGACTTATATATGGGAGTGTTTATTTTTTAAAGGAATCATGTCTCCTTCTGTATTAAAATGGTGCATTATATTGTTTCCTTTATAACTTCCTACAGGGCAGCTGTTTAATTTTGCAACTTTACAGGGCAGTTCTGTTTACTTCAGTATTACCCCTTTCATCACAGAAATGAATTTTTAAGATTTGTGCAATTTATTCAGCGAACAAGGATGGTGTCTCTCATCTGCATTGGCCACCATGTGGACTAATTATAGCTTCAGAGAACAAAATGCTATCTTGACCTGCAAGGGACTTAGGTTGAGCTGAGAATTTAAACATGTAAGGCATTTCCAGAAGGGGCTGTGGATTCTGTGATAGAGGTTTGTGTATTCTACAAGAGGAAATATTTGGTACATAACTTCCTAATAAGTATGCTTTACTGGATTCTTCAAGAACCCATTACTTTGACCCTAGATCAATCTGGTGACATGTCTGGTCTTTATCACTGTGTGATCTTTCTGAGCCTCAGAATTAGTTCTTGCAAATGAAAACACATCTGCAATAAAGACTTTGGTGATTAAATTACATTAAATATCATGCTGATCTAAAAGTACTAACCAGAGGGCCTAGAATTGGATAGGTACTTAATAAATGTTTTTCTTCTCTCTTTGATGATTCAAGGATGTTTGAAGAGATTTTTACTCTTTTTTGACGGGGAGCTTCCTAGTATCAAAATTACTGTTGTGCATTTGAAAATTCTTCCAAGTCCTGAGACAGAGCCAACTGTACTATAAATTCTGAGGATACCACAGACCCATCTCTCTAGTAGTCTGTTAAGGTTTAGATCTAGAATGTACCCCCCTCATGTGTTGAGGGGAGCCATTTTTGGAAGATGATTGAATCATGGAGCACTATATTCACCCAGAGATTAATCCATGATGAGTTCATAGCTGAATGTGCTGTTAAAAT
The DNA here is from genome assembly GCF_053883595.1 of Heterocephalus glaber. NCBI lineage: Eukaryota > Metazoa > Chordata > Mammalia > Rodentia > Bathyergidae > Heterocephalus > Heterocephalus glaber. The sequence goes on along the minus strand of NW_028258369.1, from coordinate 18,486,773 downwards.
TTCTCAGGTATATTTTCCCTGGGACCTGGTCAGAAGCAGTAGGTCACTGGGAGCATGACTAGGAAGGGTATATCTCCCTCCTTGGGTCTTCCCTTTACTCTCTGCTTTCTGGCCTTTATGGGTTGAGCACCTTTTCCTCCCCCATGTCCCTCTGCCATTCTGCTTATGGTTTGGAGCTGACTGAACATTGACTGAAACGGTGAGTCAAAACAAACCCCTCCTTCTTTAAGTTGTGGATGTCAGGTATTGTATCTCAGCGATGGGAAAGTGACTAAGACACCTTCCTTGTGGCTGTCAGTACTGTCTTAGTTTTCTGAGACAAAATACCTGACACCAAAGTTAAAGGAAGAAACGTATATTCCAGCTCCCAGTTCCTAGGGGTTTCAGTCCATAGTTAGCTGGCTCCAAGGCAGAGTGGCATGGAAGAGGGGCACTGCAGAGGAGAAACAGTTCATGGTGTGTAGAAGGCAGCAAAGCAGTGAAGTAGCAGCAGCAGCAACAAAGCTAGTTTTTATATTTCATCCAGGTTACCCACACCAAGGGCAGAACACCCTTAATCCCAGCATCACACACCCTAGAGCCAACCATCTCTGAAAAACCCCACCTATGACCACATGAAACTTTGGGAGGACATCTAGATACAAGCCATAACAGCACAATTTCAACCACACACATCAATACTTGTCTTTGAATCAGCTCATGGTTTGGAGAAGCAGAGGCTATCTGGATCTGTCCTGATGATGAGTCCTGGTGGGAGCAGCCATTGTACCTCTTCTTAGAAGTCTCGGTGTGGTTCCAGCAGAGGCAGGGCAAGAGCAGCATTGGTGGTGTCCATGGTGCACATGTCAGTGTCTGTCCTTGGTGGCAGCAGCTGTAGTATCTCTACTTTCCTAATTTGTGATCTGATTTTAAAATTGACCCTGGGTACATTGCCTTTTACTCTGGTTCTTATGATGTTCATGAACAACCATCATGAATAACCAAACATCCTTTAATTAATATCATTTGCATTTATATTATCCACATTCTGTTTGTGTTGCTCACAAATATAACTTTTGATTGATAAAAATACTGTAATAAATATAATTTTGTTTATGCAGCGATATTTTATATGCTATCAAATAGGGAAAAACTGTTTCCTTTTATATTAAGTAGACCTTTATAATGATTCCCTTTTCAATTGGTTTACATTTTTTGTTTCTGAACCTTCTTAATCTTCTTTTACTGTCACATGTCATTTCTTATTAGAAAGATAACAGTGTACCAGAGTTTCCATTTTCTTGATGCTAGGCTTACATGACAGGGAGATGGATATACCTTGTAAAATTGCCAAAACCTGTAATGCCATATGCAGAGAGAAGATAATTTAGATTTTTTGTTTTGAGCATGGAAAAAAACTCATCACTATTCTTTATTAAAGTTCTATTTTAAATCCTGACTACTAAGCCCCAAAGCTCTTTGCTATAGATAGAAAATTTTCAGTATTTTAACCAAGGCTGTGAAACAGAGAAAAAAAGTGTACCACTTTATTTTTTTTAAAAAAAGAAACAATCAATCAAAAACAAATCCCTAAGGTTCTTGTTTCACTATTAACAGTGTACCTTGTATTGTAATAAACATCCTTGGACTAAACAGCTTGCTGATAATAGTTATAAACTCAAAATTATAGAGTGTAAAAACAATAGTTTAAAGGCTGTTTGGAGAACAACAAAAGCAAGCCAAAACTGCAGAGAATATGATCCTTGAAAGAAGAAGAACGCATTAAGTAAAATCCACATTTAACCACAAGGATAGAGTTCAAGAAAAAGCAGCATTCTTACTAAGTAGCAGAGTCAACAATTTAGAGTTCAGATCTGCTAAACACCTGGAAATTGACAGTAGGAATTTTGGAAATGGGCAACCTCAACATACAGATCGCTGGTTGACTCCTCAATTGCATTTTCAATTGTGAGTCCAAAGAACACAATAGAAAGTATGAAGATCTAAACAGTGATTTTACCAATGCCTGATGCTAGGAAGATAGAGATTGGAGTACAAATCCTGCCAAGGAATAATGGTTTGGCAAACAGTTCAGGTCTCTTTTTAGAGCCCTCAAGTAACCATACATTAGCATATCCCAGGAATAAGGACTGTGTTCTTCAAATGAGAAGAAATCCTAAAGAGACTCATCCTAAAAAGACCTAGAAAGCACTCTTCCACAAAATGAAAGTGATCCTCCAGTAATGTCATTGTCTGCCAGGACAAAACTCAACACTCTTCAGAGGAACATAACTGAACCCAGAGTCTATACAACATATCATTAGCAATGGTAGACAGGTAAGAGGCAAAAACATGCAATTCTGTAATTAATACCTGAAAACTAGATGTCACTTGAATGTTGAAATTAACTGACAAGAATTTTAAAATAACTATATAATGTGTTTAAAAATGTGTAGGGAGGGGCTGGGGATTTATCTCAGTGGTTCCAACACCTGCCTCACAAGCGCAAGGTCCTGAGTTCGATCCCCGGTACCAAAATAAATAAATAAATAAATAAATAAATAAACTTTAAAAAAAATGTGTAGGAAGGATGGATATAATAGGTGAAAAGATGAAGAATAACAGATGAGAAAGAAACTTTTTAAAAAAGACATCTTATCACAGAAAAAAATATCTTTAGTATATTATTCAGTTTAGTATCTTTTCCAATATTTTATATCAAATAGAATTGGTTTTGCCTAGCTGATTACTAATTATTGTTATCAAATAGATTTCTTTTGGTTTTCCTCCTTTAGATCATATAAAAATAGGCAAATGATCTTTACTATGCTACAGATGATTTACAACTTATGATGGTTCAAATTATGATTTTTTCAAATTTACAATGGCATAAAAATGATATATATTCAGCAAAAACCATATTTGAGCATTTGACTCCATATTTGAATTTTGAATTTTGATTTTTGGGGGGGAGCTAACGACATGTGGTACGATACTTTACTGCAATGCTGAGGTAATTTAAATGTTCTGAACACATTTAAAGTATACTTGGCTAAGATACTATATTGGGTAGGTCAGGAGTATTAAATACACTTTTGATCCCAGGCTCCTAGGGCAGAGAGGCTCAGCCAGTCCCAGCATCTGGAAGGAAGCTCCCCTGCCTCCATCCCAGGCTCCTAGGGCAGAGAAGGTGAGCTGTGTGGGCCCCAGAAGCAGCCCACCCCTGTGGAAATGAGAAAACACATAAACAAGCCTCAAAAACAGAGTTCCAGATCACCTACAGCAACCCCAAAGGGAAACAAGATGGAACAATCTGATACTCAACCACCTGGACTCTCTGAACTGGCAACAAAAGAGGATCTGGGAAAAGTGAAATCAGAAATAATTACTCAGATAACAGCAAAGATCTTGCTCATGGTGCAAGATATGATTAATAAATCTAGAGAGGACACAGATAAAAAAATAGAGGATCTGAGGAACATGATGGAATGCCAACATAAGAAACAGATGGAAGCCATAAAACAGATACAAACAGATTTCCAAGAGATTAAAAACTCCATCGAAAGTCTGTGCAGCAGAATGAAGCAATGTGAGGATAGAATTTCACATATAGAAGATAAGACTGCAATTAGTGAGGAGGAAAAGAAAAATTGCTTTAAAATTGTAAGGGAACACGAGAAATCAATCCAGCAGCTGCTAGATGATGCAAAGAAGAATAACATAAGACTGACTGGAGTCAATGAAGAAAGAGGAGAGAGTGCAGATGACATAAAAAAACTCTTCACAGAGGTGATGGAAGAAAACTTCCCAAGGAGGAGAAAAGAACTTGACATACAGATAAGTGAGGCATATAGGACTCCAGCTAGCCTTAATCAAAAAAAGTCTACACATAGGCATATAATAGTTAGGATTCCAGAAATCCAACAGAAGAACAAAGTTCTACAAGCAGTGAGAGAAAAGAAACAAATCACATACAAAGGAAAGCCCATCAGAATCACAGCAGACTTCTCAATGCAAACCCTCAAGGCAAGAAGAGCTTGGAGTGATGTATTTCAAGCCCTAAAGGAAAACAGCCTCCAACCCAGATTGATGCACTCTGCAAAACTATCTTTCAAAATTGATGGAGAAAGAAGATACTTTCATGATAAAGAGCACCTGAGGAACTTCATGAATACCAAACCAGCACTCCAAAAAATTTTAGACAATAATACCCTAGGAAAAGACAATGAGGATCACAACCCGAGGAAACCAGCAGAATGAATCCATTGGGCATGACAAATTAAAGGCAAAGGGGGAGAATCCAACAAAAAGAAAAAGTCATGACAAGGCTTTTAAAACTTTTAACTTCATCTCCCTAATGAGTGTATAATTCAATCTTGTTATTGTACTGATTAGTATTTTTCTGATTCTAGAGTTGCACACCATTCCTTGTGCTATACTGGCTATTTATCATCTTCTTATGTCTACATTTTAATTGGGTTGTCTATTAATGAGCTGTAAGAGTTCTTTATATATTCTGGTCATAGGTTATATGCATTGTAAATATGGTCTGTTTAAGGACTACTTTTTGTTTTAATGATGTCATTTAAATTTCCAACTTTTGATGGAATCTCATTTATCAATTTTTTCTTTTATACATCATGGTTTTTGTATCCTAGGTAGTTCTTGCCTACCCTGAATTCATAAATATTTTCCCTTATAATTTCTTCTTAAAGTTTTACACTTTTAGGATTTCTTATTTAGGTTCATAGATCCCTTCAAGTTATTTTCATGTATGGAAAAAAAAGGGTTGAGGTTAATTGTTTATATATGGATACCAGGTGTTCTAGTGCCGTTTGCTGAAGACACTGTCTCTTCCTCGGCTCTTGAATCGAGTTTATATTCTATAAAATGCTAATGTTAAATAATCTTTCAAAACTCAGTGGACCATATATGTGTGGTTCTACTTCTAGATTCTCTGTTTTATTCCAATGATCTATATGTGTTTCCTTACACCAACACTGCCTTGATTACTGTAGCTTTAGAAGAAGTCTTAAAATTAGGTACTAAATGTCTTCCAACACTGTTTTTGTGTTTGTTTTTGTTTTTGGCTTTTCTGGGTCTTTTGTGCTCCTACATAACTTTTAAATTTCAATATCCAGTTCTTCATTTATAGCAAGTATACACAGACCTGAATTTTTATATATACCTTGTGTTTTCTAATCCTTCTAAATTCAAGTATAAGTTCTAGGTGCTCCTAGAGATTTCTTAGTATTTTCTCTGTAGATGATCATTTCATCTACATATAAAGATTTTGCTTCTGCTGTGCCAATCCTATCCTAGTTGTGTCATTTTATTGCCAGACTATTTTGGTGAGGACTAGATTTCAAAGTTTAATGGACAGATAAAGAGTAAGCATATCTGCCCTCGTTCCCCACCTTAAGGAGAAAGCATTGTATCTTCTCCATTCATACAAGATGTTCTCGCTGGAAGTATGGAGTATATGTCTTTAATCTGTTAAGAATTTTCTGTTCTACTTCTAGTCTCCTGATAGCTTTTACCATGAACAGCTGTAGAATTTAGTCCAATACTTTTTCTCCAACTAGTGACAGGATCATATGGCTTTTTCCTTTCCTCTGTTAAAATGATGACTTTTGGGGGTGGATCTTCCAATGCTGAACCAACACTGCCACCCCTACAACAAAACCACTTTCTACATACTTCCAGATCTGACTTCTAATAGTTTGTTTTGTTAAACAAATTTCTATCTATGTTCATACTTTTTTCTTCTATTATCTTTATCCAGTTTTAGGATTAGCACAATGTTGAGTTCCTAAAATGAGGGTAAAAGTGTTCCTTCTTTTTTCTGCTTTAATTGTTTGATATAATTTATCAGTTAAAATGTTTATGAGCCTGCTGTTGTCATATAGGTAGGTTTTCAAGCTAGGAATATACTTTCTTTAATAGGTGCTATTCAAATTTTATATTTCCTCCAGAGTTAGTTTCATTGATTTGTCTTCCAAGGTACTTCTTAGAAGTTGTCTAATTTATTTCAAAACAGATTTTTGTAATATGCTTTCTATAGTCTTTTAAATTCTGTAAAATCTGTGGTAATGTCTCCTAGATTTTAATACTGTAATTTAAAAAATGTATAACTGATATTGTGTAACAGGAAGAAAAGGTCTAAAAGAGCAGAGTAATTGGGAGGGGTAGGGGAAGGAAAAAAAGGGAAAGGAAAAAATATGAGAAGAGGAAAAAAATGGAAACAAGGTCTTTGCAAATAGGGAAGGGTGGAGGGGGTGAAGGGAGGGCAAGGGAAGGTGAAAAAAAATAAGAACCAAGAGACTCATGTAATGGTACAAGATCCCAATGATGAATGTAACTGTATTTTATACTTGAAATGTACCAATAAAGTTAATGGGGGGAACAATAAATAAAAAAAATAAATAAATACACTTTCAACTTGGGATATTTTCAATTTACAATTAGTTGATTGGGAAGCAATCCCATTGTATGCTGGGGAGCATCTGCATAATAAAAGGTTTACAGTAAATTAAAGCAATAATGAATCTTCATAAATTTTTGATTTCAGTTGAAAAAATTATTTCAATTAAGCTACTCTATCTCCCAATTACTTATAATCGTGTACTTACTGCTGATATTTAAAGTAGAAAAATAAAATTATGGAAAAATTCTATTTGAGAAAGCTTTTGCAAAAGTAGGAATTGGTTGTCAGAAACTCCAACAATTATGAATCATTCTGGTAGAGTGCTTTTACCTATTTAGAATCAGCTAACTTACATAAGCTGGCTTTTAATAAGGTATTTAATTTGTTGATTTCAGTTATTGAATGTAAAACCTATTTGTGAGATTAATGATCACAATTAACCTTTAATGGACTTTTGACTTTTAAAATCAGTGTTGTTGCTAAAGTATCATTTTTTTCCAGCCGTTGAAGGAATCAACTCAGTTTCTCTTGAGTCAACATATAAATTAATTCCAATCATAAAATATTTTATTTAAATATCTGCAGTATTGTACAGGGGGCTTAATCTGGGGTTCATTAAAAAGCAGATATCCCCATATTTCTGTATTTTACTGAGTAGTAATATATTAAAAGGAATATTTTTGAGACTAATTATTTTGCAGATTTATGTTAGATTTTTAAAAACTCAGTATCTCAAACTAATACTATATACTCTCTTTACTTCATGAAAGAAATTACATGGAAGCAAAAAATTAATGTAGGTAACCACAGTATCAAGGAACCTGGAATCCTTTATATACAAGGCCCATAGGGATTTTATAGCTCTATCTATCTATTTATCTATCTATCCATCTAGAGAGAACATCTTATAGAAGTTGTTGTTTTTTTTCTCCAAAACATTAGATGCCTCCTCACTTAACCTGGATTTACAGATTATTATTCAAAAGCCCCTGCTGTAGTGAGGTAGGCTTCAGTAATGCATGGGCATAGTGGTGGAAGTGGGTGGGTCTCTTTAAAGTGTTAGCGAAATTTATTTATCTGTACATATTGATGCTTTTCTGGGAAGCTGCATCCTAACCTTCAGATGATCATTGTGTTCTTGATTCCAAAAGGGATAAGAATCTTTAGTAACAGTCTTTTTCATTTATTGACAGTGGTGAATCTCCTGCATTTCCTTATTGCTCCTGACTTTTAATAATTGACAAGAGCACTCAAAGGAAAGGAGTATTTATTTGATAATTTCTTAGAAACATTTCACTTAAAAGAAGTAAGATCAGGTGTTATTATTGTAAAATATAAAAGCCATGACTACGTTTCTGTAGGTGCCACTGAAGACACAGTTACTTAGTTTTCTTTCTGTGGTAGTGTGTTTTGGACTATTTGCCCCATGACTTCGATCATATCAATGCGCTTATGTTGTACCTCATTCAAGAAAAAGATTTAATATTCTTAAATACATTGTACAAAACAACATGATAATATGTAAAATAAGTGAAAAAAGCAAGTAAACAAGAAATATGGACCAAAAGGTGGCGTAAAGCCAGAAGTTAGTATGGAAAATGTGTCTCAAGCTACTTTTGCTAGACACACAACTCAGAATTGGATCCAGTCTTCCTGATAGTCAGTACAAAGGAGGAGATTACTGTAGTTGGGTTAGAAAGGAAAGAAAACAGGGCAGCCCAACTAACTGTGACCAGCAGAAGCCGGTCAGGACCAGGGAAAGTCACGCATTCTTCCACTCATACCTAGTGGCTCTGGATTGCTTTCAGAAATGTGGGGGAGCTCTTGGGACAGAGAAAAATGGTGAGCCTCTACCACCTCCTTCATGAGCATCAGGAATCTTTCATGCCCTTGACCTCACTTCATCTTCTGGATGGCTGCGGCCTTCTCTTTTTTTCCTCTCTATACATTTCTTGATCCCTGGTCTGTGGCAGGTTCTTTGCTGCTCACCGAGAACGTAGCATCGTGAGAAAGTTAGTCCCCAAGGAAGCAGATCACCTTCTGAGAAGTTAGCAAAACAACAAGCAGAGTGGACCATGAGATTCCCCAGTGTTCTGCCTTCAGAAGCACCTGCCTTGCTTGAGAGAGTGTGGGACATAGATTTACAAAGAAGAGTTTCTGGAAGGGCACTGGTCAGGCAGAAAGCATGAGCTAGGCTGTCCTCATCTATCCAAGATGAGAAGAAGTAGCTGCTTGCCATACATTTGACACTAGCATGGTGGTGCTCCCAGAAAGTAAGTCTGATATTGTGGAGACTCAACAATCATTGTTTGTTAATACTGAAAACCCACTTCCATCCCAACACACTGAAAGAGTGGGGAAATAAAACCAGACAACCTGCAGTTTGAATTTAGATGTATGAGACAATATGAAAGCCTTAACATTCGCCAAATTTAAAAAGACAATCTTGAATGGTAAGTTATATTTTAAAATATCAAACACTGAAATGTTAAACTTTCAGAAGTATGAAGGTTTTAAAATGTCAAAACTAGACATTTGAAAAATTCTGCAGATATAATTTCAAAGTGACAAAATTAAATAGAATATCTGAAAGGTACTTTTGTCAGGATGAAACAGTTTGAATTTGGTAGGTGATTGTTCATTGCTCTGGCATTTATTTTACGTTCTCGCTAAGGACCTGGGAGAGAGCAGCCCCATGTAATATGCGAGTTGGACTGACTGGCATTTTTGTAGTTCTCTTTAATAGGTTTGAATCCACCAAAGCTGAGATAGTGCTGCTTGCTTGAAACTCTGAATGTCTGAATTTTCTTTGATAAGCAACATCATGAGCCTCTCTGTCAACAAATAGTGGTATGTAAGATTGGACGGAACAGCTTTCCTCTTCTCTACACTTGTATGTGTCTCCTGTTTCCTTCCCCTGTGTAAGTGGGCAAATGCTTTCTTCCCTTTTGCCCCTGTTAACTTACTCATAGATCTGCTTACTGGCCAGTGATCAGCTTGATGTCCAGAGGAAAATCTCCACATATGGAGAGGATTATTTTAGTACCTTGGCTCTTTACTTCATATTTACTTGGCTAGAGGTATATCTGCAAAACTCCCCTTTTTCTTGTGTTTTGAAGTCGACTGGATACATTTTACTATACTTTTTTAAATGTAATAAAATAAGTACAGGTGCCTTCATGTTTTATTTGACTAGTATTTAATTAATTTTAGTCAAACAAATTATACTTTCTTAAATAATCAGACTCATTTTCAAAGGTAGTTAATTAAATTCTCTTAAATATTTTACAGTTCAATTATGCATTTAATATACTACAGTTTTCCTTTGAAGTGCTTCCAGTGACCTGATAGGACAACTCAATATGCAAACAGAGCTTTCCAAGCATTTAAAAGTACTCTTATAAATATAGTAAATTAAACTCACAAACCAAACAAGCTTTGCAAAATGTTTCTATTCTCTTTAAACATATCAATTTTCCTATTTCCCCTCAGTTTAATGTGAGAAGACTAATGTGTTAGAGTTTGTTAAATCACTTATATGACATTGATTGTTGATAAAATTAATGTAAAAATACTAATTCCATGAGTTTGTTATTTCAGTTGTTCACATAATTCTAAACATTGTGACATTTATCTTGTGGCAGAAACTTCTCATTCCTTTGCTACATCCATTTTCCATTCCTCAGTGATAAGTATTGGCAAAATTTTTCTGTAAAGGGCCAAATGGTAAATACTTCAGGCTTTGCAGGCTACATATAGTCTCTGTTTCATGTTTGCCTTTTTAAAAAAAAACTATCATTCAAATAATAAAATAAGACATTCTATAAACCCCCTGGCAGTACAAAACCAGTCAGTGGGCTAAATTTGGCCTATGAGCTATTGTTTGTTGACCCCTGTTTGAGAATTTAAAATTTTTCAATATTTTAGCTGGGCACATTTTCCAGACTCTCTTGTAGCTCAGTGGTCATGTGACTTATGAGCAACAAGGTGGAAGGAGACTGAGCTCCACAGCACTGAAGGACCCCATATCACTCTGACAACTTTGAGGGTAGTGTTGACATGCCAGCCTAGACTTTTATGTAAGAGAATAATGTGTGTCTTAAGTCACTATAACCTGCAACCCAATCTATTTCTTAACTAATTCACTTTCTAGGGGAGCAGACTTCATACTTTAGGGGAGCTCAGCTTAGTGAATCAAAAATTTATAACGACCATTGGCTGTTAGAATGAACTAGCTCTTTGGAGATTGCTTTCAATTTCTCCTTATTTTCGGGATAAAATCTTTTACTCTTCTCTCTGGTCTAAAGTGCTGAAGCTATTTTACTACATTTAAAAAGGTCTCTTATTGTTTGACAGAAAACCCAGAGACCTTATTTTGGTGTTGGGTTTCATATGTTGATCGTTTGAATGGTTTCTCCTAAGAAGGCAGAACTATTTGTGTGTGAGGACATAAGGAGCCTTGATTACTCTTGAGTAAATTGTGACCTGAAGCCGATAGAACATTGAGACTGCTCAACTCCTAACACTCTAGATTGAGTTTCTTTCATTATCTTCTTCCTGAAACCCAGTGCCCAGCTGGTACGGTACACTCACTGCTGCAGCTGCAGCTGCATTTCTTCCTTGGCCCTGTGTTTCTGAACCTTTGTTTTGATCCTTTGCTTTGATTTCCCAGATTCTAGATCTCTGGCTTATGTTTGTCAACCTTCTTCCTGAATGGAAACTACGCCCAAGTCTCTGTTTCATGATAAAGTCTCCTTTATAATGAAGTATGTGGCACATAGTAGAGACTTAATAAAAGCTAATTTTCTTGTTCCTGATGCTTTTGAAAACTAGAATAAGGTCATAAATTTTGGTGACATTTCTCATGGTTGGGCTTAAAAATAAAATTCTACAATATAAATGTATTTTGCCAGATTAAATTGATTCTTTCACACATAAAAGTTGAAAGATGGGTGGAAAACATTGAAAATGTATGGGAAATATTTTGTCATGGAAAAGTTGGAGCATATATTCCCCAAAGAAGCATTTTTCTCCTGTGTCTGCTTTACTAGAGTGGCCTCAATTTTTACTGTTGATCTCAAATGACTGGTGGACATTTAGTTATTTGTGTCTGATGAATGTTTTTATCAGGTAGGATTTTTGTTGGGTGAGTACTGACCTACTGAATACCTTGAAAAATGTCTTGCATCTCAATTTTAAGAGTGTGGACTTTACATATTGTTATGGCTTGTGTCTAGATGTCCCCCCCAAAGTCTCCTGCAGTCATGTGGGGAGGCTTTCACAGGTGGCTGGATCTAGAGTGTGTGGTGCTGGGATCAAGGGTGTGTGATTACTAAATCAGTCCACTGATTGGTTTGGCATAGTTCTGGCTAGGATTAAGGGTATGAGTGCTACTCTGCCCTACAGTGGTTAGAATATAAGGAATAGAAAGAGGGCTAATGTGCTCTCACCTACCTTCTTACCACGAACTATTTCTCCTCTGCGATGCCCCTTTGCCATGTCACGCTGCCTTGGAACCAGCCGACTGTGGACTGAAACCTCTACAAACTGTGAGCCAAAATAAACCTTTCCTCCTTTAACTTTGGGTGTCAGGTATTTTGTCTCAGCAATGAGAGAAATAGCTAAGACACATATTTAGGAAAGATTTCACATATTGCTTGATGCATGCAATCTTTGGAAGCTTTCCTTTGATCTGTGTAAAATGAGAAATGGTAAAAAACATGTATGGCTTAACCAAATTTTGCTAAGGTGTCATCTTGTATTATGAATCTAGAAATGTCTTAAGTGTTTGCCCTCAGTTATTAGGTTTCATCCGTTATCCTTACAAACTGCTTTACTGTTATATATTAAAGAGTGCATTTCTCTTGGGTTATTTATTTATTTATTTTGGTACCGGTGATCAAACTTGAGATCTTGCATTTGCAAGGCAGGCAGTGGAACCTCTGAGCTAAATCCCTGGCCCCTCTTGGTACATTTATTTGCCTTACCTCTGAGCCACTTCTTTTCTTAATATTGTTGAAAGTTGAGGTAGAAATATTTCTTGAGAATCTGAAGATGTTTTATTTAGGAATATTGAAATTTAAAGGAATATTGTAGCAATATTTAAATTTTATTTAAACTTTTCTATGATGTCATATCATATTAACAATGACTTGTTAAATTCTTTATCACCAAAGTAGAAGTAAATTAAAAATCAGAGCTCTTTAGCTATATGAATAGTGGAAGGTTACTTCCATATATTGTTTTCTTGGTGAACTATTTTTTCTTTTTTCTTGGTGAACTGTTGAAATAGCTCATTCCTCATTATTAGCCTTTAAAAATAATAAACTAACCTAAAAAGAATAAGCTTAATGAAGTGATATTATCTTGCCATTAAGTAAATATAATATTCTTCTTTCTAAACCTTGTATCTCACTGAATTTTAACTTTTACAAGGTCCCCAAATCCCAGAATAGGGAAACTTAATATTGAGTGTGTCATAGGGACTCTACTTACATATATTTTTATCTACTATGATTTAAATATATCCTGTTTTAGACCATATTAATACTTATCAATGATTCATGCAAAAAACACAACAAAAAATACAATTTATTGTTTGTAAGGAATCCAAAGAGTCAGGGCAAAGAATGATTTGGGAAAAAATAGGAGTGTAAAACACAAGTGACACTTTTGCTCATGTTTCCTTGAACCAGTGGCTCATTTTTATATGAATACCATTGGGTTTAATGTAGCAGCAGTAATGAATAGATGGAATATTAAGCATCCTTTTAAAGTCTTCTTTTAAACACAATATTAATTATATAAGAAAGTGTTCAATCAAACATGTTTAAATAAAAAACTGATAAGTATATAAATCTGTGATACATACTTTGTTATATATTTCCATCCTTTTGTAAAGCAATTATATAAAATATGTAAAGTAAGATATTTAGAATTTGTTACAGTATACATAAATTCATATATTATACATATCATTTTGCCTTTTGATATATGTGTACTTGTGTATATTACATAGGAAGGGAATTCCTACAACACTCTAAGTATAAAATTATAAAATTGTTGACATTCAGCCTTTTATTGACTCACAAAAGTGGTCATTTTCTGGGTTGTGAGGCTGCATGAGATTTTTTCTCAAAGTAGTTATGTTTCTTTTACTTTATTATCAAAGGTTTTTATGTAGTGCTTTTATTATCTTTAGAGGCAGGAAGAAGCCTGTTAAATGAAATCTTAAAGGTACTCTGCTTTCCTCCCCTATTTAGATTCTGCTTTCGGCCCAGCCTGGTTGGCTGTAGTAAAAGAATAAATCCAACTTTAGTTGTCAGGCACCAGTGCTCACGTTCTGCATAAGCAACCCTGACTCCTGCACTTCTTGCTCTTTGTATCCCACTTGTGGCAGAGTCCCTTCTTCTGCCATGCTTCTCATATGTATTTCCTATGTCTTTCTGTTACTACTCCCCTGATTAGCCACAATTAAAATAGTGCTAGTCATTTATACAGTGCTTGCTGTGTGCTGGGCACTGGTCTAAGCTCTTTTCACATCACTCGATCCTCACAGTGACCTAAGAGGTAGATAATATTATTATCTTCTATTGTAAGATGGATAACGGAACCGAGGCACAGTGGCTAGTGGATTTCCCAAGAAGTAATCTGGATCCACAGGCCATATGCTTATGTACGAAGCCATACTACTTTCTAGATGCCTTATTTTGCCTTCAAAGTGATCTCTGTTATTGGTAAAATAAGCAGGCACATTTCTGCTTCTGGGACTAACATCAGAGTTCTCCCTTTACCTAAAATAGGTCTCAAAAAATCATCCCACAGGCCAAGTCTATCCTCCCTACCTGTTTTTGTAAATAGAACCTTCTTGGTACACAGCCACACCATTCACTTGCATATTGTTTATGGCTACTTTCCTGGGACCACAGCAGAGTAGAATAGTTGTGATGGAGACCACAGGCCTGCAAAGTCTCAAATAGATACCATTTAGCCCTTTATAGAAAAAGTTTGCTGGCCTGGCCTAGATGGCAGTTTGTATATCTAGCTGTTCAAGTTTCTATAGCTGTGTAACCAATCACCCCAAATCTTACGGGTGTAACCCAGCCATTTCTCACACTCCTGCATGACATTTCTTCTCTGTAATGTCTGGTACGTGTGCTGAGAGGACTCACACAGTGAGAGTTTTGAGCAGCTGGGCTCCTCAAGCACCACGCCCTACCCTGGGTGGTCTCCCCACGTGGTCTCTTCTGGGTGGCAGCTCAGGCTGTAAGATCAGGAAGCCCAGTGTGTGTGTGTCCCCAGAGAGAGCCAGGCAAGTGAGTTTGCACCATTTATGAGTAGTCTTGGGAGGCATACATTGTTACTTCTGCATTCTGTGGGTCAAGAGGCAGCCTGGAAACTCCTCCCAGGTTCAAGCAGAAGGAATACCACCTCAAATGCAAGGATGTCAATGTCACATTAAAGAGGAGTAGGAAGGATGGAATGTATATCGGTGTGGCTGCCTTTGGAATATAAAATCTACCATGCCCATCCACCCATCTGTCTTCAACTCTAGGGATCTTATTACCTGCCAAGACCCTAACCAGGAAACTAACCGTGTCCTAGGCTAAAAAATATCCTTGCTTGTGCTACCTCATCTCTGAAATATTTGCTGATCTTCCTCCCTGAAAGGCACATTCATCTCACTGCTTCTCATCCTCTGTTAGTAGAGAACATCATATTTTCATTCTAAGCCCCAAGGATTACTCCCAGGCTCAAGCTTGACTCTTTTTATGTGGGTTATTATAGATGTATTTGTTTACTTGTATGTTTTTCTAAGTTAGAGTCAGATTTTATAATCTGTAAGTAGCTTCTTTTTCTCCCTGTACCTAAGCCAGGTCGCTACTCTGTCCTAGCTTTAAAAATCTTCACTACCCTTTTCTGGTGTATGCTGAAATTATAAGTCAAAAGATCCAAGTGGCAGTCTGGATTATGTGAAAATGAATGTAATACTGTGATAGGAGGTGCCCAGGACCAGGGGACTTGTCTTAAAGCAGAATTTATGACAGTATTTTACATACAGCTAAAAAAGTGAATGGATACTTTTTTTTTTTTTTACAAATCCCAGGCAGTGGAGTCCCTTTATTTTTTATGTAGTCCCTTTATTCTGACTCTCCTCTTTCCAGATGGAGTTTTTTTGTTATCTTGGGGAAGTAAATTTTTTCAGGGTTGCTTTGAGATTTACCTAAATAAAGGGAAATGGGAAAGAAAGAGATGTAGATTCAAAACACTACCTGATGTTCTTCAGTCCAAGCCTGCCAATAATAGTGGGGCAAAGAAAAATAAGCTTTCCTTAGAAATTTAAATGAATTCATTTCTTTAGAGAAATGTACGAAAGCAGGAAATACAATTTTGATGTTCCATCACATAGGTACTCGGATAAGAAGCCTGATATTCTTAATTGGCAAGCTATATTTCCATTACAGATCATCTCAGGAAATAATATTTTGCTTCTATCTTTTTTCCCTTTCTCATAAAATTTTCCACTTAAGTCAGCCTTTAGCATATTATGGCCTGCAGGCCTCTGCCTGTTTTTGTTAATGAAGTTTTATTGGAAGCTAGTCCTGCCCATTGGTTATGTGTCTATGACTGCTGTGATACTGTGGCATGGAGACTGAGTAGTTGTGAGAGAGATCACATGTTCTACAGAGAGACAATATTTACTCTCTGGACTTTTACAGAAAAAGTTTGCTGACCCAGAACATATGTTACCATTTAAACTAATTTTGAGATTCTTTCCATTTAATTGTCAGGTAATACAGTGAAGCACATGGCAAATTTCAGTAGGGTTATATTTAACTTTACACTGAATTATGTATTTAGTCAGTATAAAGGTGTCAGGAGAAACCACGCTACCTCTTAATTTTGGCACTTGTATGATTGGACTTGAGAAATAAACTTTCTAAAAAAGGACTTTGGTCATAAGTGCTCATTAACATCCTTAATTTTTTAGCATCTTAGAAGAATTAATGAGAAAAAATAAGAGGTCAAGACAAGAACTTACAAATCTATGTGATGAACTCCTTGAAAGAAGATTAATAACATCCTATTAATGTACAATGACTCTTGGTTTAAAAGAAATTTGTAAAAAGAATTCCAGTGACTTTCTAAAATGGGTACAGTAGTACAACTTCTTGGCAATAACAAAAAATATTAGAGAGATCTACAGGCTGTGATGACAGGAATCTCTAACCCACATGGGCCTATGCATGGTGGGAACTGGTGGCTATCCCTTATGAAGTGCTATGGAAAATAGGGTGAACTAGACTCCAAGAGGGTCAAACAACACAAAGTTGTCTTTGAATTTAGTTATGATAGGTTATAGCATCCATAATCAGGGTTTACAGATCTCTGCTGAATTTGTTTTTCTCCACTTTTAGCATAACCCACCATCCCCAAAATGGGAATAACAGAAGTAGAGCAGCTCTAAAAATAGCAAAAATGGTAGAGTTGACTTTAGTTGAAGGCTTTCAGGACTGATAATCATGACCATCAAAATTTCAAAACAGTTTAAGGAACCTAAGAGATGAGTTAGAACAGAGGTCTTAATGTTGCTCCAGGGTCTATGGAGCAACCATGGGGGCCACTGAAGCTAGAGATCTAGGAGGTATTTCATTATATGATCCCTCCCACCTTTCAAACATAGCTTTACTTTTGTTTTCTCTGGACGCTCTTACTCAGGGCATTTGCTTTATGATGGGTTTTTAGTAAAATATTTTGGAAGTATAGATTCTAAAGCCAACTCTTACAGATGAGGAAACTAAGCTACTGTAATTTAAATAACTTTACTTGGGTCATACATTGAATTACAGTAAAATGAGGATTAGAATCGAGGTCACCTATGACTCAGTCAAGAGGGTTTATTTTCTTTTATAATCCTATAGTGAGGAAAAACAGACTCTCATGCCTTACTCTACTGAGATAAAGTGAAAATGTTTGTTTATATTTTTGGTGCAATAAGAGTATAAGGATTCAGTTTGCTAGCTATTATGACTTTTGTTATTATATGCTAATAGATGTTGGAATCTAGGATGCATAAGAATCACCTGGAAAACTCATTTTAGAAACATTCACTTTCCCAGTAATCCTTTCTAGGAATTGTAGTATGGAATATCTGCATTTAAATATATGGAGTCTAAAGTGACCATGGAAGGGGAAGAGAGCTAAAAAATCACGCTTGATAAGTTTACTATTAAAACAACAAACATACCAAAATACAAACAACCATGAGTATGTACCTTAATGAATTCTTACAACTGGGCATATTCTATTTTAAATTTTTTTTTGTTTTGCGGTACTGGGGATCGAACTCAGGACCTTGAACTTGCAAGGCAGACGTGGTGCTACTGAGCTAAATCTCCAGCCCAACTGGGCATATTCTTGTAACCAGTATCTGTCTTGCTTTGTTCCCTGTGCCCTCCTCTCTTCTATATGGCATATTCCACTCTGGCATATGTTCCCATGTACCATGTTATGTCATGGCCTGAAGCCCTCACCAGAAGTGGCTGTGATCTTGAATGTTCCAGGTTGCACAACCATGAACCAAAACAAACCTTTTCCTTATAAATTACTCAGTCTCAGGTATTACATTATAACAACAGAAAACAAATTAAAAGAGTTTAATGTGAAGTTTAGCTGATCAATTAAAATAAAGACAGATTTATATGGCTTAATCACAAATATGAAATAATATCCTATGATTGTTAAAGAGAATAAAAATATATTAAAATATTTTGAATGATGTTAAGATGCAGAAATTCTGGATGACTGTCTTTTATTCTATATTATTTGCAATGTTGTCTATGAAGAGTGTATTAGCTTTCATTGCTGGAACCAAATATCCAGCACCCACAACTTTAAGGAGAAGTTTATTTTGGCTCATGGTTTCAGGGGATTCAGTCCATGGTTATGTGGCTCCAATGCAGAACCATCATGATGGAGGGCATGTCAGAATAAAGATAACTTAGTTTATGGTGGCCAGGGAGCAGAACAGGGGAATAGTGCCAGAGAGGAAGGGGCCCCAGACCAGATATAATACCCAAGGTCACACCTCTACGAGCCACACATGCACAACCTAAAGTATGCTTTACTAAGTACCTGGGTAGCTTCTAAGCCAATTATGTTGACACAATGAGCATATATTATGTTTTATATTAAAAATTAAATAAAAATTCAAAGTGTTCATTATGTACTTAGAACTACAAACTCTGCAAAGAAATACAATTCATATTATTTATATGCCTATGGAGAAGAAAACTAGACATCCTATGGGCAGTTAAATTTTAGCATAATAATTGAATTGCAGAACTCCAAAATATTTTAGCAGCTTCATTGTAACATATTTTTGCATGGCATAAGTTGCATCATTTAAGTGTACAGTTTGATATGTTTTAGTAAATTTATATGGTTGCACAGCCATCACCAGCATTCAGTTTTGCAGTAACTTCTGCCAACAAATTTTTATGCATATTTGTTTGCAATCAATATCTACTATAATCAGACACACCCAACCACCAATCTGCTTTCTAACCTTTAATTTTGTCTGGCTAGAAATTTCTTGTAAATAGTATTATGTAATCTTTTGTGTTTGACTTCTTTCACTTATTATATCATTCCTGGTGTTCAGTTGTGTTGTTTCACCTATCCATGGTTTGTTCCTTTTTATTAGTTAGAAGGATTCTATTATAGAGATATACCACGTTCTGTTTACTTATTTACCAGATATTGGACATTTAGGTTGTCTTCAGTGATTAGCTGTTATGAGTAAAGTTACTATATGTATGTGTGAACATACTCTGTTACATCTCTTGGGCAAATAACTTGAAATGCAAATGCTGGATCGTATGCTTAATCTTTTAAGAAACTGACAAATTGTTTCCTTTAGAAGCTGTGTCATTTTACATTTCCATCAACTGTACATGAGACTTCCAGTTTCTCCACGTTCTTGACAACACTTTTACTTAGCTGTCTTTTTTTATTATAACCATTCTAGTCGGTTATAATTGGTATTTCATTGTGGTTTAATTTGCATTTCCATGATGACTAGTGATAATGAACATATTTCCAAATGCTTATTTGCCAGGTACACATCTTCTGTGGTTAAGTGTCTTTTCAAATATTTAACCATTTTAAACTTGTTTATTTTGGAAAATATTTGAAAATATTACATACCTTTATGGTTTTGACAGAGCTCACTCCACACTGGCAGTATTGGCACTTTGAATCTCCTTGGTTTTATGGGCTGTGCTGTGTATTGTAGGATATTTAGCATCACCCCTGGCCTCTATCTAGTAGATGCCTGTAGCATACGCTCTGTCATGACAACCAGAAATGTCTTCAGATACTGTCAGGTGTTGCCTGGAAGACAAAGTCCCAAATTGAGAACCACTGGTTTAGCAAATTGATATGGATTCAAAAGAAATATAGATCAAAATTATGTAGTAAAAGTGGAACTTAACTTTGTTATTTTTAAATGAATAGAATTTAGGACAAAAAGAATTCAGGTGACACATTTCCTTTTTATGATTGCTTTTGCTGCTAAATCACTTGAAGTGCTAGAGATTTACAGTAATAATTATCTCCTGTTTTCCTACCTGTTTTTTCTTGTGTTTTCATCTGCTTTTCAGCCACAAGTGTCTATTGGTAAGCAGAACTGCATACACCTTTTGTGAGACAGTCAATTTGGCTCTGATTTTGTGCTTTTAAATCCAGTCTTGCAGTGTGCTGCACTGTAGTTTTTCTTTTTCTTGCTTTGAATTATTTTCCTATAATGAACATCTATGAATAATATTACTGGGATAAAGGATTAACTTTATTTTTTATAGATTTTATTATGTATCACTTCTTTGTTTTCTAAGTTTGTACCAGGTAGGAAATGTCCATTTCCAATTTGTATAAGCCCTGTTATACTAAAAATACTTTTTGAATAAACCATTTTTTCTCTACAGCTTCAGAAGCTGCTGTGCCAGTTTCTAAGCCTCTACAGTAATAGTCTAAGACTTCTCCTTTCTTAAAGCTCCTGTATGAAGAAAACCAACAATATGCTAAGTCAGAATTCCTCTGCAAAACAAAATCCCCATGACAGACTAAGATTTGAAGTATGGGATGATAAGAAATGAGTTTAAAAAGAGAAATCTACTTATGTGTGAAGTAAGGATGCTCTTTTATGCAATAAAGCCTCCTTAAGTAAACATTTGATGGAAGGAATAAAATCATACTTGCACATGAATCTTTTTTTATTAACATCAAGGTTGTGTATATAAGTGAGTACTAATGTACCCAAGGGAAGAGGAAGTAGAAGGAGAGATTATAGCAAATAAGATGAAGGGAGAACTGTTTTACCACTGATCATAAATTGATACAAAGTTGTTTAACCAAAACCAAAGATAAATGACCATCCTGATGATGTTTTACATAACAGAGTGAAGCTAGTACTTAATCAGTAAGCCCTCTCACTAAGGGTTCTGGGTGCTCTAAAAGCCTAATGCCCTTCAGACATAAATGCAGAGTGTTTCCTGACCTTTTTGATTTCCCCGGCTTAACTGAAAATGGAAGTGCAACAACAAAAATACAGACTTCAGATTGTGTTAGTTATTATTTTATACAGAGCTAAAACATTGTCATGGGTAGAATTTTTGGGGTAGTGTGATCAAAAGACATTTGGCCAAGGAATAGTCTCACTGTCCCTTTGAATGAGTTTTCTAGCAATTCATAGCATTTCACAAATGTGTCTCCTTGTATAAATGTAAACAGTGAGGCACAATATAACTAAATAAGTAAGAGAAATGACAAAAGGAGAATTAAATGAAGTTGAACCCAAGTGGTATGCACTGCTGGGGTTCAGAACATGTGGGGTGATGGGCCCATTGCACTGCTCCCTCCCATCAGCTGGCCTGAGTTAGAATGACATAACTACCTTGTAGGATTGTTGTGAGCATTAAGGGAAGAATTCCATGTCTGATGCAAGAACTGAAGAACTCAACAAGTTTTAGCTATTCTTATGGAGTAGGTTTGTTTGTTGTTGTTGTTTTTTAATCAGGAGAAGCTTCTGGGATGGAAGGAGATTCATTCTTAAGATAAATTTGTCTCAATGTCAAAATATCAGCCATATCAAGAAGAGGCACTTAGGAGACTATCGCTTGGATTTTTTTTTTCCAGTTTAGCCTCATAATCTGCATTTAGGTCTTAAATCCACATGTCAGGTTCCTAAACATAAATTTCATAACCTGCGAAGGTTCTGAGATTTTTTTCTCCTTACTTGGAAGCTAGGTAGGTAGCTTGCCATAGTTTCAAAGATCCTGGCAGAAAACATGATACCTATGCCAGAGACAAAATACATTACTCATGGCAAAGTAGTAGCCAGAATATCAGATTCCTGTCAATTTCCTGAACCCTAGTTGCCACAGGGCAACATGAAGAGACCCAGATGGATGCCCAGTATGAGTGGTTTCCATTACAGGAAAGAAATCTTGAGCCTAGAGAACCCAAATCTTTTATAATAAGCAGTAATCACATTTATTTATTGCTCCCAAGGGAGGCACTATCTCTATCTCCCTGTCCTGTAGGCAGACCTCCTTCTACTCGTGAAGGAGCCACTTACAGTTTAGAAGTCCATATACAAACATCTTTGCAAAACTAATCCAGAACAAAGGCAGTGAGAGCCTTTGCTTGAAGGATCTGTAAAAATGCAAGATACCTGTGCAGAACTGCCTTCTAACTATAACATCTGAAAGCTGTGTTTACATTTAGAAGATAAGGAAGTATGCAAAGAAACTGCTTTGATGTCCCATGTGTCAAAATGTAATATCAAAATGTAGAAAGTAGCTATGACACACTGGAGATTGCAAAGCACATGTGGCATTTCAAGGACAATGTGTACAGATAGATATCTGATGCACTGAGCTGGTGGTGATTCTGAAGGCAGTGGTTCCATGTGGGGGCATCAAAGGTACCTGGTGGCATATCAGTAGAGCCTGCTGGAAGCAGCTCCTTCGTGGTTGCTGGAGGCCCTGAGGAGGGACCCTACCTGCAGATGTGCAGGTAGGAGAAGGCTAAATGAGCAAACTGCAGAGACGCTTACAGGAGCTCTTTAAGAGCCTCTGGAGATACTCGTTGAAGATTTCTAGAAGTGACTGCAGGCAAGTCCATAAGGAAATGTTAGCTCCCTAATGGTTGGGACAGGGGAGCAGGATCTAAAAGAATAGATTCCATTGGGAATAGCTCGTGCTTCTCCTGAATTAAAAGACTATTTCTATGGATTGTAGGGGGGTGTGGGTATAAATGGGAATTTGGTAGTAAAAAGAAACCCTAACAAAGTCTTTGTAAATAGGGAGGGGTGGAGGGGTTGAAGGGAGGGCAGGGGAATGGGGAAAAAATAAGAACCAAGATGGATTATGTAAAGGTGCAAATTTCCAATGATGAGTGTCATTATATTGTACACCTTAAATGTACCAATACAATTAATTTTTTAAAAAGAAACCATAATGAAGAAGTGGCCAAACACAATCAAAGTGATCCACCTGTGTCCACTAATTTTCTATTTCTGACCCAGATATTCCATAATCTTAAATTTTTCATTGTGATATTCCCAAAGATTGCTTTGAGGAATCTCAGCATGTACTTCCAGATATTCTACAAAAGAGAAAACTTTGGTCAAATATGTTTTGAAAATGCTATCATAACATCTCTTTGGGAATTTATACTTCAATATCATTAAGGACTCTTGGTTATCCTGTCCTGTAGGATGCTCTTGTACTTGGTTTAAACCAGTCTTTCCTAAACTAACCTGATCACAGAATCCATTTTTGTATAAATAACTCGTGAAAGTCTCATGGAACTATATTTTGGAGAACTCATTGTAAGAATTATTTTTTCTTTTTTGATGGTACTGAGCATTGAACTCAGGAGCTCACACATGATAGGCAAGTGCTCTGCCACTGAGCCACACCTCCAGCCCTCTTTTAAATTTTATTTTTGAGATCCTCCTGTGTCAGGCTCCTGAACAGCTGGGATTGCATGCATGTTCCACCATGCTTGGCTAGATAATGTTTTATGGTAATATTATAATATCACTGTCACAGTTGAAATGCTAATAAATAATAAAAGAGTTTTTCAGACATTTTTAAAAGCTTTTTAATAATACCCATTGTTTTACTTGTTGCTTATTTCCAAGGCAAATTAGAAACTCAACATTTTTCAATCATGTTACTGCACTGCATTCACTAGTAAAAGGATCTAGCCTAGCAAACATGATCTAAAATTTTGTATATTTATATTAGTAGCTAATCTGAACTTTTAATAAGCCATAGTTACCATGCTGACTTAATAAGATTCTGGTGAAGGTTAAACTTGCTTAAAGCTTGAGTACTACACTGTGCTTATTGAAGTTAGATTTCCAGTTTGTAACAGGCTTATAGAATATTAAAAACTTACAAACATCCATTTGTGAAGTTCTTGAGTGTGTAAAATGTAAGGGTGGTGACTACTGGCTAACGATGTCTTTTCCTTGGGTCCATGTGGGATTATTTTTTCTTTGTTGCTAGGTAAAAGATTAAGACTGTAGTTAAGAATTCAATAACCATGTTGGTTTTCAGCTTTAGAAAGGTATATCAATTGGAGGATTTATTGATTGCTTTTCATTATGTTAAATAGAAGATAAATTAGTGTTTTAGCTGTTATTTGCACAAATCTTATATCAAATTTTATACATGAAAGCTACTCTTTTTGAAGTTATCTAAAAAAAAAACGAGTGAGATATGACCAAGTTGGTGGAATTGATAGGAGGTATTCTAGCAGGAATGATCACATTTATTTAGAGTGAATTTTGTGATAAATTTCACAGTGGCTAAAACTGTGATATAGGCAAAGATCGTTTGTTCATCTTCAGTAAGGTCTTGTCTTTCCCTGCGGTGTTTCATCATGCATTCACTTCAGGGAGAGGAGGAACATTTGTGTTTCGGCACTGGAGCCACTATGGGAATTTACTTTGTGTAGAAGATTCACATTTCTTCTTTTACAAAGAGGAATATATTTAGGTCATAAGATGTTAGGCACATGAAATAAAATGCCAGCTGTGAAGGACCCAGTAGAGTGCCTGGCATATAACACAAGCCCCTTTGTTTTCATTTCTTATTTTTCCATCCCTTCTTTTCTCCACATTTAAAATCCTTCCCTCTGCTGCCCCTTAACTGAGTTCCACGTGGTTCTCCTCCAGTTTTTCACTACTCCATATTTTTCCTTCTTCCTGAGTTGGCACTTCCTACTTTGCACTGCTCTGTTCTCAGCTTCATTTTCACTCTCTCTCTCTCTCTCTCCATTGGCCTTTTTCCCAGGCTTCAATCATAAGTTGAGCTAACTCACTCTGACAAGGACTTGGTTCAGCTCTCTTTCTCCCTGGTACTACAGACATTGTTCTCTCATTTACATCTACACCCAAATCTTAGAACATGTTGTCTGTGCTAGTTTCTTCCATTTTGTTCACTCTTTATTCCATACTTAATCCTCGCCATTTGCCTACAGCCTTTCTACCATAGCACTTTTCTTGATTGATACCAAGCAACCATTTTGCAAAATGCATTGACCTCCCTCCACTGTCGTTTTTTCTTAGACCTTTCTGCTTTCCTCCCCACTTTTGCGTTCCACTATGTGTCTTGTAAGTCCTCTTGCTCCCTTTCTGACAACTGTAGGATCTTCCTTGCCTTATTCCTCTTGCTGTCACCTGTTTATCCAAAGGTTATCCTTGGTCCACTGGTTCTGTACCATACACTGCAATTCAGTAGGATTAAATTATATTGGCAGATGAATCTAACCAGCTGTTTTCCTCTATGTTCACATCATTATCACTTGAGAAGTATCCCACGGGGAAGCCATCTTTTCCAGCCAGATTGGAGGTCTGTTGTTCCAGCACCAACGTTACCCTCATGACTTCCAAGCCTTCAAAAATGACCATCCCAGTCCTCATGCACATAAAATGCATCAGGAACTGAACAGTAGCAAATTGAGATCACATTGATTCAGACTGCATTTACATATATGCACAGGAGATGTGACAATATTGTCACAAGATAGCCATCTTGCTTTTGAACAAGCTGATTAAGGTCAGTCTCCTCCTTGTGGAAGGATAAAATGTTTTAGTGCTTGGAAAGTGGTTAGCACATGGCATGGCTGTTCACCTCTTTTTCTTTCTGTGCTCCAACAAGGCATCTGTGAACATCAGGCCAGTCTCAGGCTTACCCACAAGGCCCCTTGTGGCCCACCTTCTAAACATCTAAGCCCTTAAAATTAGAGGTGAAGTGATCAGATTAGCACTTGCCAGATACTCACTTGCATAGATTCACTTGGGTGGGGTTTAAGAACTAGATTTCCCAGAGTTACACAGATTTGTTAGATAAGGCGGGGGGGGGGGGGATCAAAGGATCAAGGAGGGATCACTTCTATTCTGTGTTTTTGAAGCTTCCTACAGTCTAGTTAGTTGATTCTATGTGCAGCCGATCTTTTCACCATGACCTGGAACCAACTGATGAGATTTTCAGATTTGACACTCCAGTACTTCCCCCCATATGAGCCTGTTGTCCTAGTTTCTAGTTCTTTTTCTTTTTCTTTTTTTTCAGCACTGGAGATTGAACACAAGGGTGCCCTTCAACTGAGCTATCTCCCCAGACTTCCCCTTACTTTTCTTTCTAGATAGGGTCTTCCTAAATTGCTCAGACTGCCCTTGAATTTTCAATCCTTTTGGCCCAGCTTCCTGAGTCATTTATACGCATTTGTGACCATGCTAGCTCATTTCTAGTTCTTGAATAGAGAAGAGAAGCAATGGTAAGACGAGTAGGGAGGGTAGGTTGAGGGGTAGAGAATCTTTATCATGGAAAATCTGAGTACAAACATTTGTGCATTCTGATGAGTATCTCCATACTTCTTACCTATTTAAAAATTAGTTCTTGAGTGTTCTGTGAGTGGGATAATAGTCCTTTTGGGTACTTTGGATAATGAAAAGGGCTTATTAATAATGACTCAGAGACCAACAACCAACATAAACTGGGACTGTCCCAAACAAGTTCTGGTAGCCCATTTTTACTTTCCAAATACAGTTCATAAGCCTAAATTCTATGCAGCTTTATCCATTTCTAAAGTATAAATGCTTTAAGCACTAACATTCTAATTCTCCCTCTCTATACTCTTGTTTCCTGCTCACAAATCCAATTTTCTGAGGTTATTAAATGCTAGGTGGAGACTGTTTGAAACAATTGACATGAAAGTTTGATTCTCCTCAGAAGCATTTTTAATTCAAACATGAGGTACCTTAACCCAAAGGAATCTCAAAATGATACATTTGTAAG
The DNA here is from genome assembly GCF_053883595.1 of Heterocephalus glaber. NCBI lineage: Eukaryota > Metazoa > Chordata > Mammalia > Rodentia > Bathyergidae > Heterocephalus > Heterocephalus glaber. Next base: position 18,459,995 of record NW_028258369.1, on the reverse strand, counting down.
GTGGGCAGGGTTAACAAAGAAAAATACAGGGTATTAAGTTAATTTTGAATTTTAGTTGAACAATGAATATTTTTCTTTTTATTATAAGTACATTCCATGCAATATTTGGGACAGAATTATGCTAAAATTATTCATTGTTTATCTGAAATCCAGATTAAATGAGAATTCTATATTTTGTCTGGTAATCTATGTATTTGGGGAGCTAAGTTTAAATCAAGAACTTTCTCAAACTACAGAATTTTTTGGTCATACTGGAGATCACAAATAGTGTTTCATGCATGCCAGGGAAGCACTCTACCAGTAAGCTACACTCCTAGCCCTTTTTATTTTATTTTGAGACAGGGTCTCTTCAATTTATCTAGGCTGGCCCTGAACTTGTGTTCCTCCTGCTTCAGCCTCCTCAGCTGCTGGGACCAAGAGCATTATGTCTTACTTTTTTGTACTGCTGGCCCTCACCACAGGAAATTGCTTTCTTTTGTTCCTTTAAAAGCATTCATTAATCCTACACAAAGGTCATCCTGATGAGTGAGAACACAGCTAAGTGCAGGTGCCAGAAGCAGCGGGATTTTACTGATGCTTGAATAGAAGGGACTCTGGCTGCAGAGCCTGGAGGAGCAAATGGAGATCAAGAAATTTGGAAATGGAGGCAAAAAATTGGGGCCTTGTCATCAAGGCAGGGAAACTTGTTGAAAGCAGGACTTGGGCTATATTCATTTTGTCTTCCCACAGGTCTTAAAATAGTTTTTGCGTGAAGGAATGGTTCCACTATTTGGTGAATTAAATTACCTCTTCCAAGAGGCTACCTTCTGTTTTTTCCTTCCACAGAATGCATTAGGGAATGAAATACTTGACCAATTTGTTTCTTAGCTTGATGCTTGTACACCATGTGCTTCCCTTGTGTAAGTTTGTAAATTATGCCATGGGGTTCAGGGCAGGAACCATCGTGAACAGGAACAGACAGCAGACCTTGCAGCCACCTGAGCCAAGCAGAGGGCTTCTCTGGAACATTAGTAGAGTGGAAGGAAGTGTGGTTGTATGTGTGAATGTGTATCAACCAGTCAAGCTCTGCAGCGGGTCTCCCTCTAATGTTATACTTTAATGTAATAGAAATGATTTTATATCATGGCAGAGTAGAAGTGTGTGTGTTTGTGTGTTGTGACAGTGACAGAGAGTAAGCATGAGAGCTGCGCTGTTGAGATTTTACAGTAAAAACCTTCCATTAGAGCCTCCAAAGTAGAGATTCATTAAAAAATGAACCAAAGTCAATCATAAAGGTGTGAAATGAGCCGGTGGTGATGAGCTGTCCTGCAGCAGGTGGGCAAGCATTGGTGGCTGGGGTAGAGTGGTGCACAGACAAATACCACTGCAGAATGATTATGCTGAGAGGCACTCTTGGGCGTCTCCTACTGCACTTTGTGACAAATTTGGTTTTCAGCCTCCTGGACTGATGCCAGCCACCTCCTGGGGTGTTGAGAAATATCCAAAACAAAATTTAAGTAAATTCATTTTCATTTAAAATGCATTTATATTCTATATAACACTTTTAGGAGTAACAGGACTGGGTGTTAAAAATCAGGGAAAGCAATGGAGCAGCAATGTTACAAATTGCAATGCTGGAGAAAAAACACTCTAAAGACTGGATAAGGGATTGGACACTGCTGGGAGGAGATAGAAACAGGCAGGGTAAACAGCCTCTACATTCAGCTTTCATCAAACTCTCGGGAATTCATGCCTCTTCTCAAATTGTTATCAGCAGAATGACTGCTTGTGTGTAGCTCATTTTGAGCGTTTGTTTCTTTGCTTGCTTATGATTCATTCATTCCTTCCTTCCATGTTCATTTTATGTACCAACTCTGTGCCTTACTAATGAGCCTTACTAACAAACATCATGGGTTTGCTATGGGTTCTTTTACCACTACCATATTGCTGTCCTGTCTTCAAATTTTGTCCTGGCCTGCACTGGGAACTGGGGGAGGGGACATGGTGTCAGCAAGTACAATTGAGTGAGCTCATCACAAAGCAACCATTGAGAGCCCAGGTGTGTGGGCCATGGCTCGTCCATTCTGGGGAAAACAGGGACAAGAGCAGCTTTGAGTATGAGATAATATACACTGACCTCAAGGACAAATTGGAGAAGAGAAAAGTGGAAATAATCTTACTTTTTGCAAACCTAAATTCATTGTAGTTAATAGTGGTTCATGCCTTTCTTATCAGAAAAGAAGCCTTCCAGACTATGTGATCGTACCACTAATGAATTGGGACCAGCATTATTGAAGATTTGGGTAATTATTTTTCTTCCTGAAATATAAGTAGATTTTGAGTTGACCATCAGGTAATAACTAAGATGCTTTTTTAAAATATGAAAATTCATGCTTCTTCAATATTAGAAATAATTTGTAACAGTTAGGCGTAATTGTAAACTCAACTAGAAGAGACTCCTGGAGAGGTGATTGAATCATGGGTGTGCTATGCTCATCAATGGGTTAATCCATTGAACTGAGTGTGCTGTTAGGAAGTGGAGCCTGGTTAGAGGTCATTCACTGGGGACCTTTGGGGAATATATCTCTTGCTGGTGCACTTTTCCTGTGATCTGCTTCCAGATACCATGAGGTAAGCAATATTCTTCTACCAGGTCCTTCTACTATGATGTTTCTACTTTGGAGCCAACCAGCCACGGACTGAGACCTCTGAAACTGTGAGCCAAAAATAAACCTCACCTCCTTTAAGTTGTCGGTGTGGCGTACTTTATTTCCAGCAATGGGAAAGCTGACCAATATGAAATTTAAAAATTAGTTTTTTTGCATGTATAACTAATGATATTAATGGTACTATTAAGCTGCTTTAGAAGAGTAACCATCAGTAGTTATGGAAGTAACTGTAAATTACAGGGCAATGCTTACATTGTAGTATGTTATTTTATGTCCAGTATTCAATATTGTGCTTTTTATCTTATACCTTTATCAAGAGCCATTTCTCAATATCTATCTTTGAAAGTTTGAGGAGTCATAGAAAAATATTACAGCTTTTTGTCATGTTCAAGTGCCAATCCCAGGTAACTATACATCTCTGAACCTAAATATTTTTACTAGTAATGGGAATAATAGCACTGACACTGTAGGACTGTTTTGAAGCTCAATGACATACATGTAGTTTATGACACATGGCAAGAGTTGAATAACTGCCAATCAGGTCCCCACCACCTTCCCCTTTAACCTCTCATCCTTTACCTGTTCCTGCTCCAGAAACCCAAGTGCATCCCCAGAAAGACATAGCCTATAAGCCACAACTGTCAGGTTATCTATGGCTTTAGAGTCATGATGTTTGTAGTAAAAAGAGTGTTTAGCTAGGACTGAGACATCTTGTGTTTTTAACAACTTTGATATTCATGAACTGGGGGAGCCATTTGGCCCCTCTGAATTTCCACTTCCTCACCTGTAAAACAGATATTTTCAAACAATGGAGTATTAATCTCAGACTCCAAAACAGTACATGAGGAAAGACTTTGAAAAATGTCAAGCAGCATACCAAGTAAGATTTGCCCAACAGTTTTATTGACCACATAATATCTATTAGCTACTATTCTCAAATCCAAGGATGGAATTAACATTCTAGGGGGAAGTGATCCATATAAAATTAAAAGTTCTTAACTTGGCAAGCTGAGGCAAGATGGTTGTGAGTTCCAGGCTAGCCTGGACTATGTAGCACAAACTTCCTCTTCCCCCCTAAAAAGCTTTTTAAATGTAGAAATTTAGTTTTGTTCATCTTATTATCATTACCGCTTTCATGGTAAATTGGCATATAGGCTTCTATGTTTAATAAAAAAGGTAAATTAGTTTAAAGGAAAAATAAGAGAATTTATATGCTTTTGATGATTGTGTTGTCAAATACTGAGGGAGAGTCTTATAGTAATAATTACCTCCAAATTAAATGTGTACCAGGATTCTGATCAGAAAGAATGCTTGACAACAAGTTTAAATATAAATTAGAAATATGACAGAAATCTGAAGGCCAATGGGTGGAGCAAGCCCAATGTCCTGTCATGTTCATGACTTAAAAAATACCATTGGATTCTGTGACCCTGAAGTAACATTGCAATATCGATGAATGTTAATGTCTCTCGGAAATTAGAACATGGATTGATCTACACAAGTCATTTTATTGAATCGGATAATTTTTGCTCCTGGAGGAAATATAGCCACGTTTGGAAATGCTTTTTAATTGTCACAGCTGTTGAGAAGTTTGCTCCTGGCATCTGGAGGATAAAGGATAGGGCCTTGGCTAAAGCTCACACAGTACCTAGGACAGTCCCACCACAAAGGACGATCTGGCCCCAAATATTAAAAGTGCTAGGGTTGAGAAATCCTGACCTACACAGTGGAAGAACAAAAGTTTACATTTATTTCTTAATATTGAAATTATAAAAACTATTTTTGAAAGTATGTCTTTACTGTTTATGTGTTATCATTATAATCATTACTATTATTACTACTAGTAGCGCTACTATTAGTAGTATTGATACTAAAGATCAAACTCAGGAGTCCTCTATGGCTAAGGTACTTCTTCTCCTTAGCATTTTTTATTTTTTATATTGAGACAGGGTCTTGCTAAATTACCAAATACCCAGGCTGGCCTTGATTTTGGGATCTGCCCACCTCAGCTTCCAAGTAGCTCGGTTTACGGGCATATGCCACTGCACCTGGCTGTTTTTACATTTAAGAAATACGTAGTTGTATTCTTTTTACAATGTATATACAACCAAGCATAGCAAATGTCCCTTTTTGTCTGTACTTGTTTTCCAACTGTATCAGAAAAGAGATGATTTAGAATGTTCAGTTGTGCTTCATTTATCCTGATCATGAATGAAAAACTCTGTCAGAGAAGGATCATCTTGTAGTATATTTCATGTTGGCAATCAGACTTTGTGGGTTTTAGCAATGCTCTTTGCATTTTGAATAAATATCTTCCAAGTTCATTGGGAAGAAGGCTCATTAAAATACTTCCAATTAAATTCCATCTCAAGTTTTTATGCCAACATGTTCAACTTAATTCTGTATCATATGACTTTCATGTTTGACCACACATTCAGAAAAAGTATATTTAGAGATTAAGGCTTTCTGGAAAATTCTCCATTAATTTATTTTTGACTACTTCTTTGTCTTTCATATTTGCTCCAAAGATTTTTATCTACCCAAATCAAGTTCATTTTTAGCCATCTTTATACTTTGAAGGGATTGGTAAGGGCTTACTGTAGTCCTTAGAATGTTATTCCTAAATATATGCAGCAGTGATTTAAAAGATGAGGCCACTACTATTAGGTAAATAGTACAACAAAAGTAGACCAACTACAGTCAGGGGTCTATTTTTGTAAATAAAGTGTGTTGGATCACAGTCCTAGGAACTCACTCTCTGCATTGCCTGTGGTTGCTTTGGTGCCTCAGCTGTTGGGGCAGGACTGTATGGCAACAGGATGGTATGGCCAGCAAAGCCAAATACTTTTCTGGAGCTTTACCAAAAAAGTTTTGTCATTCTCAACAGAACCTGGCGGAACCTGATTCCACCTTTAAAAATATGATGTATAATCTACTCTAACAGTTGGTAACTGTTTTGTAAAACACATTAAACATCAATATTATCTCTTACAATATAATTATTTGATCACAATATATTTATATTTTAACGTGTCAAATTAGTTTTATATCTCTCAAATATAAAGTTTACATTTTGAAAAATTCAATAGAGTAAAATGTCATTAAAGTTCTCAAAGCTGAGTCCTTGAAAAAATTATTAATGGTCAGATAATATTATTTAATAAACTTAAAATAGACTATAAAATTTGTAATAATTCTTTCTACAGACTTTTACTGCCCTTAAAATTTTTCTTTTAAAATACCAATGCAGTTATAAAATCTGTAAAATCAGAAATGTTAATAACAGCTTCTGTTTGGAGCATTCTTTAGATAGTGAAATAATAAAGCTTTAGAAAAGTATTTGCTCAATTACAAAACTGGTGTCTTTTGTGGGTCCATCTGCAGATGAGAAAATGACTTATTTGTATGTATCATTGTATATGAATTATCTGTGTATTATCGGTCCATCATATTAAATGGAAGTTGAAGGCATTTCCCAGAATGAAATTGTACCTTCTTTCTTTAAGACATCATCACTTCTATTCTCAGATATCTATTATTAAGAAATCCATTACTGGAAAGATTTGTCCCCTATCCACTTAGGGAGTTAGCCCGTGTATCCTTGGCAAAGATTTAAAAGGGAAGTGGGTAGGGGGCTGGATATGGAAAGTCTACTTGGTTAAAAATTGTAAATAGGTCTTTAATATCAGGGAAATCTTGATACTGAAGCTGTTACAAGGACTCAGAGGGTAGTGCTAGTATTTTTCCAAGGAAGCACTTCATTTCTGAAATAGTTTGTAATGGAATCTGTTCTTTCATGATTATGCAGTTAGTTTTGTATCAGCCAGGTATTCTAACTTCTCTAACAAGCTGTGAGATCTAACACAGTAAAAACAATTTCTTACTCATGTTACTGTTTAGTGGGCATTGGGGGGAGCGAAGAATTTCTTTTCCATACAGTTGTACAGAAACTCATGGCTATGACATTCTAGGGGGTGGCAAGATCTGTCCTGTGCGGTAAATAAACATGGCGCTTTAGTCAGTGTGGGCTGCAGAAACAGATCATTGCAGAGTGACTTATCAACAAGAGAATTTTTTTTTTCTCACAGTGCTAGGACTTGAGTGATCTAAGATCAAAGTGTAGCATTTGGTATCTGGTGAGGGCTGCTTCCTGGCTCATAGATGGTGTTTTCGCACTGCTGTCACCTGGTGGAAGGGGTAAGGGTGCTCACTGGGGTCTCTTTTACAAAGACACAGACCCCATTTGTGAGAGTTCCACTCTCAAGACCCGATCATGTTTGTAAAAGCCTCACCTCCTAATATCATCGCTTTGGGGGATAGCATTGCAACATACGAATGTTTTGGTGGGGTCCAAACATTTAGGCAGTAAGACTTTTTTTTTTACATAATATACAGGAAACAGGGAGATAGACTTTGTGGAGGTGGGAAGGGAATCTGAAGATGGGGGAGATGAGAGGTAGGAGTGCATTTATTATGCACCACAAACATATACTAATGAAAAAGTGAGAAAAAAGAAAAATATCAGTAATATTTTGTGGCACATGAAAATTACATGCAATTCAAATTTTGTATCCATCACCCAAAGTTTTATTGGAACATAGCAATGTTTTCTTATTGGCTGCATTTGTGCTAGAATAGCACAGAGGAGCAATCATGGCAGACAACAGGTATGTAGCCTAAAAGCCTACATATTTTCGGTCTGTCCCTTGAAGAAAAAGTTTGTAGGGGTTTGAAATTGATGCATCTCTCCAGCGGGTTTGAGAGCAAGGCTAATTGATGACTTGGTTTACACCACTGGCCAGAACTCAAACTTGTATGTATTGGCAGTACCTGCCAGGGAGGCTGGTAAGTGCAGTCCAGCAATGGGCTGTGGATGAGAGGACACAGATACTAGAGGACAACACTCAGGCCATTTTTTTTCTTTTTTTGGTACCAGGGATTGAATGAGGGTCCTTGCGCTTGCGCAGCAGGCAGTGAAACCACTGAGCTAAATCCCTGGTCCTCTCAGGCCATTTTTAGGAGAAATTTATTTGTGTGTACTCACTATTGATCCCTACCTTCAACCATGACTTCATCTGATCTTTAGTTCTTCTTCTGATCTTTAGTAAATGCATGAATTCTTTTATTCTCCCTCCCCACTCTGTCATTATTTCAGCTCACCACACTTTATTTCCTCAATGTGCACAATTACAAAATGAATGACAACATGTTTGTTTTTTTTTTTGGTTCTTAGCATTTTTTTTTAAGATCAAGGTAAGCAATGTGATGGAAACAGCAGGGGTGTCCAATAATTCAGTTGAGTTTGACAGGCTTATTTGTGTATTTATTGGGCTAGTCATGCAATAGGTGTTTGAAATATTGATCAAAGCTATGTTTTCTTTTTCTGTATCCTATTGTCTTTCTTTTTGGTCTGTTTGCACCGGCTGATTTTTGTGAGTTATTGTCAAATGGGCACCTTCCCAAAGAGTAATGTTTCACTGGAGTATAAATTTCATGTGAATGTAGAAACTCCTATAAATTCAAAGATTGTGATCAACCAGGCTTTTCTTTCAAGACAGGAGAAAGCGACAAATAATAGGAATACAGAAATCAGATATTTTCATATTACTAAAGGGAGGCCCTTCATAATAAAACCCAGTAGGATACTTCATTTTGTTTGGGTTCCTGTACGTTTCTCAGGAATAGCTGGACATTAGTACTAATTTTTAAAAATCTGCCAACAAGAGAAATTACAAATATTTATTTGCCCACCAAAGGCACAGTACAAAAGTAGTGTTTGACCTATTGCATTCTGGAGATTTATCTGTTTTGGCCTCAAATTGCAGCAGATCTTGTCCAAGTGTGTCACTCATGCCATCAACATTGAGTCCACAAGAGTTCTTGGATGGCCATGGAAAAGTCATGATTACAAAGTGGGAGGTAGAGAACTGGAAAGTGTACCTTGTCTGTAATTTACAACTTCCTATCAAAGTGAACTGCCCAACCTCAATCTTGGAGATTTTATGGTGAAATCATACTTTCAACTTTCACATCTGTCCACTGCCATCATGGACAACCTGGCTCCTGACTGGCAGTGCTGCTCTGTTGAGTGTCAGACCTCTGGAGGTGAACTCAGAATCCCTTGAAAAGGGGCTACCGGGTATAGAACAATAAAAGGAAGAGATTACCCAGACTTTTGTGCATTTGATGGCCTCTTTGCATATCAATCCATTTCTTTTAACCTTTGAGAAGGTTATCCATGTACATTAAACCTAGTGCTTGACTTCAGGATTGTAACTGAGCTTTAATGTGAATCTGTCTGTATTTGAAGGGAGTTATTATTTTTCTATCTTAGGTCAATCAATCCCCTGACTGCCTAGAAAGGGAGACAGTGAGGACTAAAGAAAAGAAAGACAATAGAGACTTGCGTAGTTTCAAAGTATATGGGGGCCGGGAGGTCAGTGCTTCAGAGCGGGCAAAGACGAAGACACTCCAAATTTGCCATTATTAATTGGGTTCATAGGGAGTGTCAGATGTCTCAGAGGGTGGCAGTAATCCTATGACTATGAGGATCTTATGCTGATGAGGATCTTAGGTCTTATGTTGATTAGGATGGTGAGATGAGCAAAATGTTCTTACAATAGTAGGTGGGATGAGTTAAGCTAATAGGAATTTGCCCCTTCCCAGGTGAAACTTTACTCTTTTTGGAATACTACTGATAGGTCTCCCACCACCTCAGCAGCTATTAAGTACAGTAGCTGCCCTCTTCCTATGGTGCCTTGCCCCCTCCCCTGTGTGACGTCATGCCAGGATGGTTGCTCCCACCAAAGAACAAACCCTTCTTCCCAGCATGCCCCTGTTCCCGCCTAGAAAGTAACCTAATACTCGCTCACCTCCTACCACCTAGTGACATCACGGGCTCCTCCATTCCCTAGTCACTACCTCACTCAACCCTGCCTCAGCCCCTACAAACCCCACCCCAGTCTCTATAAAAGACTCTCCCTGCCCCGGCCATATTGCTTTTGTCTCTCCTTTGTTCAGAGACAGTCCGGCAGATCTATTCCCCTAATAAAGGCTTGTTGTGGCCTGGTCTGGTCTTGGTTTTTGGACCTTTTACCTGACAACTACTAGGTTCTTAAAGAATCAGGATGTCTTCAACTGATGTAATCTTACCCTTGAATGGATTGCCTCAGAGTTACCTGCCCTGAAATTACTGTTCCAGCCCCTTTTGAATCAGCCCAGGATGCCAGTAGTGTGCTTCCTCCCTTGGGCTTTGTAAACAGATGTTTTGACAGCTAACCACTGATTCTTGGGTTTATTTCCTTGGAATTTACTGAACCCTGGACCCCATGGGGATTTCTGAAAAGGCTGCTTCATAGTTGGATCACTGCTCTGTTAAAAGTCAGGAAGTTTTGGTTCACATCCTGTCAGAATGAGATCTGTCTTCCTGCTTCTAAAAGCTGACTTTTCATTCACTTACCTAAATGGAAGAGATGAAATTTCCTGCTTCCATTTTCTGAGATGTAAAAGTTACCTTTGTGTGCTCTTAGCAGAAAAAAATGTTAACCTGGTAGATCAACACTACAGTCAGCCTTTAGTATCTTTGTTTCATTAGTAGTATAGGGCACAGTGACCTGCTAGGAGCCACTGTGAATTCCAGGAAGGACCCATTAATTTCCCTGAGCTTTTGGTATTCATTCACTCCTTGAAAGTGGAGTAAGACTAAAAACAAGGGTATTTTTAAGGATATAGTTTTCACATTCTCTGATAATCCTGTTAAACCACTTAGAGTTATAGGAAAAAGGCATATTTTTTCTTTGCATAATTCTTATGGTAATTTCTGTCCTTTTAAAATTCTGATGAGAAATAGGACATACAAAAGGAGATACATATTGCATGGGATTCATGAACCAATTTGGCATGTTTCTTAGCACATTTTAGTATAATCTTTCCTGGACACCTTAAAATTAAGGTTCACTTTCCATTGATGTGATGGCCATGGAATATTGTTACATCTGCCAAAAGATGGGATTCTTACAATGTAAAAAGGGAGAATTCAGAAACAAGATTTCCAGCAATCTAAGTCCATGATTTAAAAGCAGAAGTGGTGGCAACTAATGAGCCTACATGAATAATATTCTGGTACAATGCACCGATGGTTGGTGTCAGTTGTATTCTTAAGGGGATTCACAGAATTGGTGAAATTTCTCTTGGATTTTCTTGTATTACTCTTTCGTCTACCACTCCTTATTTCTAGAACATGGGTTGTTAACCTCTGTACTATTTATGCATATGTTGAGCAGGCTTGCTCTTTGCTATAGGTACTGTCCTGTGCATTGTAGGATGTATAGCAGCATCACTGGATTCCACCCACTAGATGTCAATAGTATCTCCTCCCCCAATTGTAACAATCACAAATGTCTCTGGTCATTATCAGTTGCCACTTGGAGGAGAGGAGCAGAATCAGGCCTGGTTGAGGACTTCTGCTATGGAGCCTCTTTTCTACCAGTCACTGGATGCTGCATGTTGTCTTTTGGAGTTCTGAACTTTTACAAGAGTAACACATCCCCAAGCGCCCTCTGGCGCACCAGTGCTAAGAAAGTCATTGTTTTGTCTCCACGGAGGTAGACTCTTCCCGTGTTCCTTATTGGAAGTGCCTCACACTGATGCACAAACGTCTCATTGGGTGAACAAAGAGGAATTAGTTACACTATTGTCCGGGCACTTCACAGAAACTGTCTATAGCTTTACTAATTGTCACAAGGTTTTATTTGAGAATTATAGCCACTTTGTCAGATAGATAAGTTTATGAAAGAGGAAATTGAGACTTAGGGTAATGAAATAAATTTCATTAGGTCAGGCGGTTTGGTGTAACAAAACATGTGGAACTTAGGCTTGTGAGCAAGATGTTTTGAAATGTGAAGAGTCCTTCCAGATACTCTCTGATTGTTCCAAGCAATCACAAACGCTCTCCTTTCTCTAGCTTCCCTCTGCACAGATTGCTATCCTCTTTTATACCATGTAAGTCACAAAAGGATTGTTCAAAAGTTGAAATTCCAAGAAGCTGACACATGTCTTTTGAGACTTCCTGCAGTTTAGGAATTTTTTTTTTTTACAGAAAGAATAATAATTCTAGCTACTGGCACTCAGTAATTTTCTGTACAGACATCCTTTTCAGTCTGAAGCCTCGTTGCAAACAAAAGTGAGAACAAGACTCTTATTCATATGTCTCTTATAGGAGATGATGGCATAATTTTTATTGGCCATGATCCCGCCTTTACAATTTTCATAAGAATTATTCTGATAGTCCTTGTGGAATCCAAGCAACATCATGCAACATCATGGTAGGTAATTGCTTTCTTAGTGTCTCGGGAAATATTAAGGGATTCTGTGACATGTTAGCAAACTTACAAAAACTAGAATAAGATATTAAGAGCTATGTGTACTCTAACAATTTTTATGGTTTGGATCTAAAATGCCTCCAAAACTTTCATGTGTTGCAGACTTGGTCCCAGTTTGGGCAGTAATATTCAGAAGTGGAGCATTTGGGAAGTGATTTGATCATGGGGATCTGACCTCATCCATAGATTAATCCATTGATTGATTTATAGCTCAGGGTTCTGTTGGGAGGTAGTGGAAACTAAGAGGTAGCGCCCAGTGGCAGGAAGTAAGGTCACTGGGTGTCCTTGAAAGCTTTATTTTGTCCTTGGATTCCACGCCCACCCTGGTGGCTATGAGGTAATCTGCTATCCTCCACCATGCCCTTCTGTTATGTTTCTGTCTTGCCAAAGACCTAAAAACAATGGAGCCAGCTGAACATTAGCAAAACCTCTGAAGGTTAGCCACAATAAATATTTTCTTCTTGATGTTATTTTTCTCAGGTATTTTGGCACATCTATGATAAACTAACACAAAAGCTATGAAATTATTTTTCAAATGTTCTTTCTAATTGTAACCAATTTGTAAGCAGTGTAAAGGCACAGAAAGTAAAGCAAGCACATTGCCCACAGTTCCATTGCCATGGCCACTGGTGACATTTTGATGTCTGTCTTTTTAGTCTTTTTTCTGCTCATACACATACTATGAAAACAAACACAGTAGAATCATAGTAGTAAGGATATTTAAGCATACAAATTTAAGGGTATTTTTGAGAATCATCATGTATTTGATGTGGATATCTGCATAAGCTTTGTTTTATGTCATATCATATGGTGTTCTATTTGAATATATTTCCCTGTTTAGAATCCAGAATATAATAATGGTGAAAGGGATAAGAAGCATTATTAGGCATGCTGTAGGTCCTTTGCAGTATTACATTTTGAAGATAGAGGGAAAGATGGATGCCTGGACTTTGGTTTTGTGAAAATCACACATCTGAGCAGTTCTATAGAGAAAATATAAGGTTAACTTCCTCGGTCACATTCACTAGGATGATGTAGTGGGACAGTGGACAAGGGTGGGCAGCAGCGGCTGGCAGTGAAGGGACAGGAAGCACAACAACAGTGATGAGCTCCTATTTCCTGGGTGGTTGCTGCCTTGGACCAGCTGGATGGAAAGGCTTGAGATGAAGAATAAAGAGAAGCGAGTGTTGTTTCCTGTGTAATCATGCTTTCCAGGGCAAGAAGCACCACAGCGTCGTCCCAACACACACTCACTGACTATTATCTTTGATCACTGGGTCCCTAAGGAAAGCAGGATGCATTTGATAGTCTCTGCTTAACAACTAGAAGTATACCAAGAGAGAAAGAAGATGATTTGGGCAGTTTTTATAGATTAAAGTGATCAAAATTATTCCCTCAAGAACTGAGATCTAAGTTTTCTGAAGGCAAAGAAAGGTGTTAGTGAATTATTTAATGTCGAATATAAGTGATACATTAGTTTTAGGACCCAAAAGCCTCCCAAACCCCAAGCTAGTTGAGTTGTATTTTGCAGTTATGGGGGGTAATGTGATAGTGATTCTCAGACCCCCATGACTAATTCATGTGCTTATTTTGTAGAATCTAATTTAGAATATAATTTTTATTAGGCAGAGTATACATAATTAAACTTATTTTGTGAGGGATTTAATGATTAATTATGTGGTCTGTGCGTGTGTATGTTGGTGTTTATACGTCCTTCTTAAAATCTTGAGTACAGTAGCCTCAGGAGGCATAAAAGGAATTTTTGTTGTTGTTGTTGTCTTGAAGCTCCCTTGTGGTACGAGTCTATAGACGACAATCACTTGGTGCCTTAATTTTCAGAAGCACACTATAGTACCAACTGGAAACTTCTTGTTCGTGGAGCGAATTATAAGCAGACATTTAATCATGTCCTGTGCCCTACCTAAATGCAATTGGAGAGTTTTTTCTTTGTTTTATTGGGCTTTTGGTACCAATGGGGATCGAACTCAGTGGTGCTCCACTACTGAGCTGCATCCCATTTTAATTTTTATTTTGAGACAGGGTCTGGCTAAGTTGTCCAGGTTAGCCTTGAACTCGCTATTCTTCTGCCTCAACCTCCCATTAGGAGAGTTGTTGTTGTTGAACGTTCTCATTTGACAATGATTATTTTCACAATAAAAAAGACTAAGGTGATCAATATGTACATCTACATTTCTTTTGAGTGAATTATAACATGTTATTTTTTTTTTGGTGGTGGTGCTGGAGATTAAATCTAGGATCTTGCCCATGCTGGCAAGCTCTACCACTGAGTTATGCCCATGCCCAACATCTTACAAATTTTTAAGTTATTTTTCTTTAGAATGCCACATGAAAATACTTTAAGTAAACCCAGGATTTCCAAGTTTGAATGGATCCTTCTTTGGCAAAATTCACTGCTGATGCACACAGTCAAGGGAATATACCTTTGGGGAGATTAATGCATATTACAGAATTAATTTCACAGATTATGGAATAATGTAGAAATTTTTAAGTGGAAAATTTCTTTATCCCAGTCAAATTGACTACCCTAAGGAAAGAAAATAAAGATTTCACTGAAGTACCGAGAAAATCAAAATGCATTTAAACAAATATAGTGACCTTATGTTGTCCAATTTTAAACTTAGCATAAAACTACTGTTTAAGAAAAGAGATCAGTACTAAAAAAAAGAGACTGCAACAATAAAAGTTCAAGCTTCCACTCCTCTCATCCTCAATGAAATGACCACCATGGCCAGGTTTTTTCAAAGGCCAGACAAAGTATTTTGCCTTGATTAAAAAACAAAAACAACTTAGGTAGCAGTGCCGAGGTTGGATGTGAGTGGTGCCTAGAGTTGCAGATCACGAACTCAGAAAGTGCATGCTGTCTCTAGTTGATGCCTCAAGTCAAGTATTCCTGTCCCAGAGCTCCTCTGACAAAGAGCCATTGAACACAGCCCACCTGTTCCATGTCTCCAGGTGATCCCGCTAGAGGAGAAGCCTCTGTGAAGAATGCAGCCATGCTCAGTGCCTGCCGGCCCAGTGTCTCCTGGCTAGGGCACCAAAGTTTCCCTCCTGAGTTTAGTTAATGCTCTGTTTAAAGCTGAACACTGTAAGCACTGATCTTCCATGAAAGGAATAACAATTTCAAATATAACTAATGGAATTTAAGATTTAGTGAACTTGACTGAAGTTCAGAAATATCATCTTTCTGAGTGATAGTCTCAGCCAGTTGCCTTAAAGGCTGAAGAGACCCAGCAGATCAAACTCAAGGGACAGGGGAATCAGGCAAATGTGATGTGGTTCCCAGGTAAGGGTGAACAATGTCAGAACCGGGCCTGGATCGCTTGATATACTTTTTACTGTTTTGGGACCTTCTTGCCCTATTTGATTTGGTTTTATTCTTTTGCTCCTTTCTTGGTGATTCTCCTTGACTGCTACAACTCACTTTGTTTCATTGACTAGAAAGTTGGAAGTACCTGGGAATCTATGTCCCCATCTGTGTGCACAAACTCACTGTATTTAACTGCTGACTGGCTGATGCTGCAATATGAAGGCCCAAATGCTTTTCCCAAGGCTAAGGCAACTCTGAGGCCTAACACACACGGGAGTCCCCCATGAGATCAGGCTGAAGGGACCCTTATGAGGCATTTTTTGCAATCCTGTCCTTCTTGGCTTCCTCCCTGCCTCTGTGCTGCTTCCTCTCTCTGGCCACCAAGTGTTCCTAGGGAGCATTTTCCTTTTGATAACTTGTATGCACACACACCTGCGTTTCAGGACTGGCTTCTAGAGAAGCTGGACCAAGACAGCAGGTCAGCATACATATGTAGGGAAGACAGGGAGCTGATGAACATTGGCACTGGGAGCCGTGGGACACGGGTAAGTGGCCCACCCCTCTGAGCTTCATTTCCCTTGCAAAACAGAGCAACAGTGGAACCCAACTCATAAGCTTCTTGTGAAGCTTAAAAGAAATAAGGCATTAAAAGAGTCGTTCATGGCACAAAATAAACCCTAAGTGTTGGCTTGGAAAAAAGCCTGCTCTTAAGTTTCAAAGGAATTCCTATGTTTAGATAATCATCCATAGTACAAGTCAAAAAAGCTTTATGAAATGGAGCTGCTTTTGGTGTCCCCACTTAGAAAAGAAGATGGGGGGCAGAAACATTAAATGAATGTATACTGAGTCATCGAATTTTTGTGTCCTGTGACTAGAATGGCAGAACACAGGCCTCGGCATCTAGTGGTCTGGTATTTGGAGAATGTTTACTTGAACAAGTGAGGATGTTGGACTCCAAGTACAAGATTGTACCTGAGAATTTTAAAGATCAGAAATATATTATTAAGGAAAGGTGAAAGAAAAAGGAATAAGGAAGAACACAGTAAGAGTCTGTCCTCTAACCATTCTTTGAATGCCTCAAGTAATAATAATATTTTATTATGTGTGAATCTCTTCATTTAAAGTGATCCCAATCTCTAGTATTGATTCGTCCACTTCATCTGGAGGAAATGAAAGAGGTTTAGATGATGGTGTACTCAGTAGCTCTTGAATCTGTGAGTTTGAAAATATCACATGAAAAATGTGAAGGTCATGTGCATAAATCTACATGTGATTACATTCATGTATGTGTTAATTACTTCCAAAGAAATGAGGATCAGACATATGGGAAACCTTATGTACTGGGAGGAAGAAAACCTCAGGTGCATTTAATATATCAAACTGCAAGAATCTAACCTGGTCAGCCTCATGATGGAGGGCACATGTGAATCAAGTCTTTCTAGGAGAAAGAAAGTGTGTTTCACTGGTTTAGATTGGAAAGCCAAGGGTAAAAAATCTATTTAGAAAAAGATTTGAATAATATATAAAGGAATTCAAATTACATTTTTGTTTCCTGAAGGATTTTGGGCCACCAGATCTGTGAGACTTTATTCATGAGGACGTAAAAAGGACAGAAAAGATACATTTGGAAAGACACAAAATAATGTCATACAAATAAGGGGTATTTATTTTTTTTGAAGCAAAGAGCAAATACAGGCAAGACACAGTAGTGTAGAAAAGTTGTTTGAATACCAGTGAGGGGTTGTGTGTGATGTGTGTGAATGTGTAGGTTTCTGGCCAGTGCTTCTGAAAGGTAGAGCCAAAATTGGAGGCAGAAAGCTACAAGTGAATGGATGAGGGTTCACTCTTTTCCAGTGCTGCTCAAGACAGGAGGTGAGGTGTCCATCTCTAGAGGTACTTTCTACTTAGCAAAGATGTTACAGAAAGCTTTGGATGAGTCTAACTCTTCTCTACTTCTATGAATATTTCATTTTAATTTCCATATTCATTTGTGGTTCTTATAATTTAAACATAATCAGTGTTCTTAATAAGATATTTTTAAATGTCATGAGTTTTATACCCATGTGATTTATGTGAATCCAGTTAAGCTGTTTGTGTCTTGAAATCAAGCACACTACATGTCTTTACCCTGTAATGAAAGCAATGGGCATTGATTATTGATACGAGTTCTCATACAACAATGAAGACTGTAGCTTTTCAAATGGACAGAATTATGCCACGCATTTTTTAGTTAAGGTAATTGGATAATGTGTGTGCAGCATAATAATATCTTCAAAGTACTGGGGAAGATGAAAGGGAAGGACAGAGAGGGAGAGATTGAGTGAGTGAGAGGCTCCACACCAATAAGTACATATCCAGAAAAATGATTTCAAAGGAAAAGTTGAAGAAAGAGAGATTTTTCAGTGAACAAAATATGAGATTTTTTTTCCTAAGAGATGATCACTAAAGACGGTCTTCCAGGAGTGAGGGAGTATCACTGGGAGAGCATGAAATGTAAATAGTGTTTCCTTTTCTGTTTCCTTCCTCTGGAAATGAAGAATTAAGTCTAGCTTTCTTATCAGTTCGATATTATGGAGTCCAGAGACAGAAAATAATTTTTTTAATAGAAAATATGGCAGTTCAGTTTTTCTTGGAAAAAAGTAGATTGGCCCAGGGCAGGAATGGCTGTAGATAGCAGTTTGTAGGCTTCTGCAGTGATTTTGCCAGGAGAGGGAAGGAACCTGGCTAAGTGGAAAGACAAGTGACCGACTTGATGACTGAGGAGATGTGAGGCCTGGCCAGGAGGCCAGCAAGAGCACCCAGCTAGAGGTTGGTGTTTTTCAGCAAGATAAATGGATGGACTTGGGGACAAGACCATTAGCTCAGCTCTGAAACTGGTGATTGCAAAATGTACATGAGACATGCAGGTGAAAATGTGAGGCGGTGCATCCAAGTATGCTGGTCTAACCCGCAGGCAGCTGAAGCAGCTTGCTTTGGAGTCAAGTGCAATGATGTTGAACTCTAATCAACACAGCCCTCCCAATCTCTGAGGATTCTTGATGGCAGAGCTGGTGGGAGGGAGGCGGGCATGTAAATTGTTTTCTGCTCATCTCAGCCTCAATTCCTGCTTCTCCAGAATTTGTTCAGTATACTGTCACCTTGTGCTCATAAGCTGTCTGTCTTCTCTTCTACGTTGTCTTGAGCAGAGAAAAGAGTCTCACCAGTAACAGTTACTTACACAAGGCATTTATTTAGCCAACTTGAAGTTCTGAGGAATTAGAGGAGTTAACAATAGAGCAGTTAGTTATGTTCCAACATCCTTGTTTGTTAGCCTTGCCAATATATTATTTCTCCTCCTTCAAGACTTTTCTTTACTGTTTTCTAGGTCCTTTCTATAGGCTCTTTTGGGAGAGTCTACTACCCTCCCTGCACAAAGCACAGTATTTCCCTTCTTCTCATACCTCAGTTTTTCCACACTTACTGTAGCCTTCCCTGTACTGGGACCTGAGCTCTGCCTTTCTGCAGCTCAGCCCTTGCTGAGGCATTGACATGTCAGCCTTTTCTTTCCTGCAGTGGAGCAGAAAAGCTCTTCATTTTCCCACGTCAAAAATACTGCAGAAGCAGCAACAATTTTGCTTTTAAGTAAGTTTTACTCAACATTGAGTTTTGAGCTCAAAAAAGAGGTCTGGTTTGGGGTAAAGTTTGAATTGTCAGCATGCAGACCTGAAAGGGGGAGTGGCTGAGGTGGGTGATGGCACTGCAAGCACAAGGCAGAGGGAGTAGGGGAAGGATGGTGAGAGTTTTCTGCTCAGCTTGCCAAAGGGGAGAAATGAAAGTTTTGTGGGCTCAGGCCACATTTGCTGTGAGGACCCTGGGAGGATATGTCTCAGGAGGCAGTTTCATGGTTAGGATTTCAGTGAAAAACTATTGCCAAATAAAAGGCAGTGATTTATCAGCTGCTATGTCTGTGTCAGTATAGGAAAAATATTTTATGAAGCATTGTTTCTGAATATAAATTCAATTTAATTCAGTTTCTGTAATGCAGGCTTTTCTTTAAAGAACTCAAATAGTTATTGAATATTTATCATGCACAAATAATTCTTGTACCTCCATTTATGCTTATATCATTTATGAATTGCAAGATATACATTGTAATATTTTGGGCGTTCAAAATAAAGTGTCATTCTCCAGTGCAGTTCAAGGAAGAATTTGGTCATGTAATCGAAGGCCTGTTCCTCAAGATAACAAGTTTTCAGATGCAGAAAAGCAGCATCTGTCTTGCTTTGGGGCCCATCAAAGTGGCTTTGCTGCAGTGAATGTTGTACTTTTTCTTTCATTTAGTGAATATAGATGTAGAGGGCTGGAAAAAGAGCAGTCTCATGGAGAGTGGTTCTAGTTTGGGCATTTCCTATGTTTTGAGACCTCATTTTAGGAGTTGAAAGTTAGGTGCCATCTTCTGTGGGCCAGCTCAGCAACCCGACATTACTAGGTACGAGGATAGATAGAATTTTAATGCCAACCAACATCGAGGGCAAATGGCCAGTTCCAATCACATGAGCTGGACCATCAGTCTGTTTGGAGACCCCCATAGCATTGAATGTAGGCATGCAATATCAGTGAGATTTCTGACCCAAACACTGGTAGACCCCTGAAAAGCTCTATGTGGGTATGGGCAACATGAATCTCAGATACCTTCGTGTTTCATCTCCCTCCACACAAAGAGGAGGGTTTGGTGGAACAAAAAGTAACAGAGTGGTGTTACATGTCTCCCAGGAAAATCAGCTGGAACCTGTGCTCCAAGAAACTAGCTAGGCCTATGAGCCAGTAAGCAAGGCCTGTGCTAACCACCTCCTTGGGAGGCAAAACCAAAGCTTCAACCTGGTCAAGAGTGAGTGACTGTAAGCAGCGTGGCATCTCCACTTGAGCATGTGTCGGTGCTTCCTGATGTTTGCATGGCATAGAAAATCCAGAACCAGTAAGTGGGTGAGGTTATTTGTGGGAGAAGGTAAAGACCCAGAGCACCCAACTATCCCAGGCCATTCCTTCTGGTTAAATAGCTGGCTAGGAATCTGGTTAAATATCTCACCACCTAACTCATAGCACATCAATGTACTTAGCTATTGCACAACTCTCCCTCATTCCTGAAATGTTCCACTACCATTGATACATCAACTTATTGTTTCACCTTTCTCATTTAGTTAATGACCAAGGTGTGGTAACTCTGTAAAAATATTTTCCAGAAAAGATATTCATTTTTAAGCATTAGAAATGCTATCTGGCTTCCCACTTACATTTTAATTATCATACTAGCTGGAATAATTCTTCAGAATTAATGTTTCTTGTTTAACTTTACTGGTGTAGTGTCTCTTGCCAAGATTTTCATGTTGTTTGTGCTATAATTGTTTGGTGCTTACAAGTCATTGTGTTTCACCAATATTTGGCTTTATAATTTTTCCTTGCAAATCCGAAAAGCCTACATACCTGAGTGAGGACTTTTGACTGAAAATGTTAAATTAGGCTTATCATACTTGTGGTTCCTATGTTTTGTTTTGGTCCCTTTTCGTCCACTTAACAAATTCAAGTAGTTGATTTATTTGCTTTGCTGGCTTCTTACACACACACACACACGGACACACATAAAGTCATGCTTTGATTCTTGATTCATTTCCCATATATTCATAGTTGAGGTCAAAGAGTTTTCTTGTTTATTTCCAGTTTGGGGGAAATCTGAGTGCATCTTTAATTTGTTTTGATATTTTCTGTTCTGATTTTTCCCACTGAACCATTAGAAGTGTTGTGGTACACAAGATTAGGTGAGAGCCCATCTAACTTGCCAGGTATATTGGAAAGAACGTGGATTTTTTATTTTTTTGATTAAACAAACCTGGTCCTAGTCTCTAATCTTGACTGTATTGCTGATTAGTTGTATGACCTTGCAAAATAACTTATGCTCTCAGTCATTTTCTCAATGCAAATCCTAATGGTTACGTTATGTATTTTGAAGAATAAGTTTGAAGAGTACATAGGAAACCATTTATAATTATTTTGCATTGTGTCTTGGTATCCATAGCTATTGCTTTTGCCCTTGTGCTAGTTTCTACTTAGAAAAACATCTGTAAGTACTTCCCTCCACTTTTGGAGGATAAAGTGTGCCTGCTGTTTTGGAAGTTACCTCTCCATCAGTAGTCCTGCTTCTATCACCTTTCATCATCTTCAGGGCTTTGTGCCCACCTTATCCCTTCTTTTACAGTTCTCTTTCTCTCCCCACCAGCTGCCCTCTTTCTTTACTACATGTTTAAACACTCATCCTGAGGGTAGCATTCTTCTCGCCTTGTATTGCTCTACTTCTTTCCCCCTCAAAATTCTCCCTTATCAGTAGCTATCGACTCAATTTGGAATAATAGATTCCAAATTTATTTTATATTTTTTGTCCTTTTCATTCTGTCCACCACCCACCTCTATTTGGCTTTTACCCAAATGGAAAATGCTAAAGCAAATATCACCAGTGATCTTCCGTATTCTCTAAGGGTAAAGCTAAGTGTTGAAACAGATACAACTTTCAAGTTCAGAAGCTTAACCAAATAAGGCGTATGTTTCACTGACCTAACAGTAGGTGTTTGGTCCTGGGCATGGAGGGTTTTTTTGCCAGTCAATGATACAGGGACCCAGATACTTTCCCTTGTGGTTCTGTCTTCTTTAACAGATGGTTCCCAGGGGAAGGACTGTGTCTTGATTTTAGCTATCCATAAATGGTAAAGAGTAGAGAGCATCATACATAAGAAATTTTTATGGATTTAAGGTGGGCCCTAAATCCAATTTTACTGATGTCCTTATAAGAGGAGGAAACTTTGGACACAGAAACAGATACACAGGGAGAATACCTTGCGGTAGTGAAGAGAGAGATTGGAATGATACGGCTGCAAGACAAATTTTGAGCAACCACCAGAAGCTAGGAAGATGTAAGGGAGAATCTTACTGGAGAGCCTTCCAAGAGTATGTCCCTACCGACACCTTGATTTTCACCTTTGAGCCTCCAGGCTTGTGAGAAAATAAATTTGTTTTATGTTCTCTTGATTAGTTAGACTTTATGACTGCTGACTCTTTGTCCTCTTCTTTAGGTTCTTCTCATAGGTGCATCTGGACTTAGCTGTTCCCTGGTTATGACCTTAACATTTTGTCTTCCTTAGTCAACATGAATTCTCTTGGTGACTTCATCATTTTGGGATTTTACCTGTACCTATATGTTACTGACTTTAAAATCTAAATCTCTATATCTAATCTCTTACCCGAATTTCAGAATGATATGTCCATGTACCCACCACTGGGGTTGTACAGATACTAAAACTCAGCCTCTCCTAAAAGACAGTGCTCAAATTTCCTAAGAGTTTTCTTCCTTTTATATTCTCACAGTAAACAACTCTGTCTAGTCACTGAAACCAGGCATGGTTAATGGTAACCACAAATTATTCTGGTTCTTTTCCAATGCTACCTCCTAGACACTACTTTGAATTAGCCTCTTTAGCTTGTACCTGTCCACTGCCTAGTCCTATCTCTTTATTCCTAATTGGACTTTATTTCAGTCTTTCAATAGTCCCATTCATTAATTTTGCTTCCTTGAAAACCATTATCCACGCTGGTTCTAGAATGTTCTAACTGAAATGCTAGCTGTATGCAGTTAGTCCCTATTCACTCATCAGAGAGTCCTCTTTATGTACCAATCCAAACTCTAAAGCAAGCCATGTAAGGCTGTCGACAGCCTCTTTTTGAGAGTATTCTTCAGCTTCAGACCCTCCTACCTACTATGCTATACCGTGGATTCTAGTCATAACAAACAGTTCTGGTTCTCCTGGTACAGTATGCTATTGCACCCCACCCCCACCCTGGCCTTTGCTTAAGCAAGTGTCTTTACTTAAGATAAGATTGGGTTAAAACAACCAGTAGCCCTCCTCTGGACTCTACTCATAATCTGTGGTTTCTATCATTGCACTTATAATGGCATACAGAAACCCTTTTCATGTGTCCCCTCCCAAGAGCAGGTACTGTGGGGACAGGGAAGGATGTCCTATTACCTGACACTGTAGTTTCTGGAGCATTTTAGAAACTGGATAAGCATTTGTTAAACAAAGCTGAGCTACTTGCAGACAACATAATCACCTAAGTAGAGATTTCGAGTCTGGGTGTGACCAGAGATAATGGCTCATCACCTCTAAATCCCAAAAGAGAAAAAGATACCTACTTCATAAAAACCTGTGAAAATTGCATCTCAGAATCATTAAAGCTGATATAAATAGAATATAAAGTATGCAATGCCCTAAATTTTGTCTGATTCTCTGGGTCGTATTGATTTAGGAAAAAAGAAACAGCAATATTTTGATGCTTCCTAGAACTTCTGACTTCAAATCTGGTAATTTGCACTTAGCCTCTTAAAATGCTGCCCTTGCATCTCTCTTGGACACCACCAAGACTTGACATTTAGGGAAGAGGCTGTTGGAAGCTAAAGGAGTAGCAAACATTGTTTTGGTGTTAAAACAACAAGAACAAACAGCAAATTTCAAACTCAGTCCAGCAAGAAGTCAGGAGACAAACAGAACAGAGCCTACCAAGTAATTTAAGACATAATGCACATTTTATTCAACAATAAGTACAGAATTCATATTTTGAACTATTTGTTCTGAAAATTTCAAACATAGGTAAATAGAATAGGAAAACAATTCCTTACATCATCCAGCTTCAACAATTATCTGCATTCTACTGTTCTGAATCATGTGTACATTCAGGCGTTTCCGCCCTTTTTTTTCTTTCCTTTGGAGGTAAAGTCGAAGCTTTCATTTCACATATTCATATTTTCATTTTCACTTATTCCAAAGCACAGGACAACATTCCTGTGATAAAAATATTTCCATTCTATAATTAGTAACATTATAAATACACAATATTAGATTTTTATTACTTTGTATTGTAGCAATATAACCTATTTTTGTCTAGTCTCCTTAATAAATAACATGGGAATAAACAGCCTATTTGGCCCAGGAAGCCTAAAACATTTTTTATCTGACCCCTTACAAATAAAGCCTGCCATCCCCTTATTTAGAGCATGAGCTTCCTCTTATCATCCATGTGGCCTTAGATGAGTGATTTTGACTCTCTGAAATTGTGTTTAATCATCTGTACACAATGGAAGTCAAGTCCAACACATGTGATTGTTTTGAGGCTCAAAAGAGTTATTAGTCTACATAAAATGCTTAGAACAGAGTTTGGCTCAGGATAAACAACACTAAGTGTAAGCATTATCACTAATATCATCAGTGATGGTAGTGGTGGTAATGGGGTCGGATAAACCAATGGGCTTCAAGTTGAATCTGTGTCATTTGAGGTCTTATGGAAGTAAGTCATTCTGTCTTGGCCCATTTCTGTGTTACAGGAAGATAATAGTCCTTTTCTTGTGAGAGTATTGTAAGGAATGAAGATGACAAAGCCTTGGGACATGGGAAGGTTTCCTGAAATGGGGGCTCTTTTTATTAGTGTACTTCTGCAGTGTTCTCATTTGGAAGGCACTGGGCAGGTGAATCCTTGGAGAGATCTGGCTGACAGATACTCAAGAAGCCTCCTGGGCCTAATTTCTACAATCCAGAGTCTGGGAATCAGTTTTGAAGGTCCAGGATCTTTATTTTCTTATGTCTCCAAGAGAAAAATTTTCCCTCTTGAACAAATTTCAAGTCATAAGACTAACGGGTAAACCTCTACAATTAAAATTAAAACTGTTAGAAAGATCTGACACTTGCATCCCCAGACCACGTATTTTTATCCAAGGCATATTGCTCCATGGAAGTTGGCAAGTGTATTCTGAACAAGGATCCTCTCTTGAATCCTTTGCATGTTGAATGGATAACGCCTAAGAAGGCTCCATCCCTACCTCCCACCAGCCAATGTACCTTTGGATGGGCTCAGGGGTGCAATAGGGTGTGCCAGAATTTGACTGAGTCTCGAAGTAGGATGTGGGATTCATTGGCATTCTTTTTTTTTTTAGGTACATGTAGCCAATCAGATTATGGTCTGAGTTGTAGAACCATGGGCAGGTCCAGGGGGCCCTAAAGTAGGGAAGGTTAATGGCTTGGGAGAGCAATTCATGTCCTTCTATGGAAGGAGTTTGATATCTTCCACTGAAGTTTATTGTATGTGTTGACTGTGTGCCCTGCACTTTATAGGCCTCAAAACCCTAAATGGCATGATATAACCAGAAAGTGAAATCAAAGCCAGTATTCATAAGAGGAGAGAAAAGAGAAACCTATTAGGAATTTTTAACATTTATCTTTATGAAGCAAACATTTGCCTCTTAAAATGAGATATTTATTTGGAAGGAAAGCAAAGGCTCCCCAGCATATCCTTGCAGTAATTTGAACTTGTTTATGAAATCAGTTGTGGGTGAGATGAGGTGATTGTGGTTTTTTATCTGCACTATACCTGATATACTGCCAATCTTTAATAACAATTAAGTGTATTAAACATCTCCCCTCACCCTCAGGTGAGTTGTTTGTGTTATTAAGATGTTGTTGGTAGGTACATTATAATAATTGATTTATGTTATGCTTGGAAAAACTCTCAATGGTCTTGTTCAGCACTGTAAGTGGATTAAAATACACACAAATACAATGACAAAGAGCAAATGAATCTTATGTCAGTAACACACTAACTGCCTATTTTCAGCCAATCCCTTTTGGCTTAAATTTCATTTTCTCCCACAAGCACTAAATTTTGTATGTGTCATGGGTTTCTAAAATCTTCTTGATTATAATTTTTGTAGATCATAAGGAATAGTGTTTGATCCATTATTGCCACTTTGAAACAATATAGTCATCTTGAGTTATAAATATTCCCTGGAATATTCTTATGTGGGGTAGAGCATTAGTTCATTCAGTAGATACTAGTGGGTATTCCAGGCACTATTCTAGATTTCAAGAATACTCAAGTAAATAAAACAGCCTTCCCAGGCTTACTTTCTTGTGGATGGAGGCAAAAATGAAACCAGGTAAATAATTAAATATAAAGCATTTTAGCTGATGATAAGGACTATGAGAAAAAAAATGAAATAGAAAGATGGGATAGGGATAGATGAGAAAGAATAGAGTCAGGTTTACAGACAGGTAATGAGTACACACCTAACCTAAGAGAGGAAGCATGGCATTGAAGGTACCTGGGGGAAAATATGTTCCACGTAGAGTGAAAAGTAGGGTGACCACCTCACCTTGGCTTGGCCAGCATTTGCCACCTTTTTAAAGTAATGAGACTTTATTTGAAAAAAATTGCAACAGAATGAGCACAGCTATAATAATTTGGAGAACGTTTGGACCCAAAAATCTTCAAGCATCTCAAAGGGCAGGCAGATACAGTTTGCTTAAGTTCCTTCCTCCCTTCCTTCCTCTCTTCCTTCCTCCGTCCTTCCTTCCTTTTCCTCTTTCTTTTTTATATTTTTTAAAATTAATTTTATTGGTACATTTTTAGATATACAGTATAATGACATTCATCATTGAAAATTTGTACCTTTACATAATCTATCTTGGTTCTTATTTTTCCCCCTTCCCCTGCCTTCCCTTCAACCCCTCTATCCCTCCCTATTTTCAAAGACTTTGTTTCCATTTTTTCATTTTCTCATATTCCATTCCCTTCTTTCCTTTCCCCTACCCCTCCCACTACCCCTCCCACTTCCCCTTCCCCTTTGCCCCTTTTCTTCCTATTTCACATTATCTATTATAACTTTTAGTCCTTATTTACACTTCCAGTTTCTCACACTACAGAAACTATTCAGTATTTACACATGTATGTTCTATTTATTTCACTTAGGAGTATCACTTCAATGTGCATCCATTTAACTATAAGTGCCTCTAGTTTCTCATTTTTATGACTGAGTGGTACTCCATTTTATAAAAAAAGAAACATTTTCTTATCCGGTCTCCAGTAGATGGGCTATTGGGCTTTTTCCATGTTTTAGCTATGACAAACTGTGCTGCTATCAACATGGGTGCACATATATCACTGTGGTATGATTCTTTTAATTCTTTGGGGAAGACACCCAGTAGGGGAATAGCGGGGTCAAATGGGACTTCCAGTCCTATTTCTTTGAGGTATCTCCATACTGATTTCCACAGTGGTTGCACCAATCTACACTCCCACCAGCAGTGGAGCAGGGTTCCTCTTTCCCCACAGCCCCACCAGCATTTGTTATTGGTTGATTTCATGAGAGCAGCCATTCTTTCTGGAGTGAAGTGGAATCTCAGTGGTGTTTTCATCTGCATCTCTAAAATGACCAGTGATGTTGAACATTTTTTCATATGTTTATTTGCTATTTCTACTTCTTTGTGTGAGAAATGTCTGTTCATTTCAGATGCCCATTTTTGGACTGGGTCTTTAAATTTGGGAGGTCTGATTTTTTAAATCACTTTTTAGCACTGAGGTTCTAAATCCCAGGAAACTCTGCAATCTCCTTGGTGAACCAAGATAGTTGGTCACCTTAGGAGAGTCAAGAATGTGCACAGAGTGCAAATGCAGTAGCAAGCAGACACATGTGGCTGGCCTGGAGCTGTGTTGGGGCACTTGAAGGACTAGCTTTGACTTGGCATGAGATGGAGAGCTAGTGGAAGGTTGGCATTTTAGTACCATAAGCTGATGTCTCTTACTTAGGGTCCAGCTAGGCTTCTGTCATGGGAGTGGAAAAGGGAGCAAGGCTACTTGTGAAGCTGCCAGGAAAACCCTGGTGTGAGATGATAGAGGAGTGAGGCAGAGCCAGAGTAGCTGTGAAAATGAGAAGTGGTGAGAAGACAATTTGGATATGGAGTGAAAGAATGGGAAGAATCAGGGGCTGACTTGAGCTTTTGTAGTTGCACAAAGGTGAATGAATGTTGCCATTTCTTAGTACTGAGAAGAACAGCTGAACTTTCTTAAGGAGAAAATTAGGAGATAAGCTGGAGATGCTGATTAGTTATGCACATGCCAATGTTGCAAAGGCCATTAAATTTAGAAGTTTGGGGTTCAGAGTAGAGGAGAGGGCTAGGTGTTATGAGGGGGTCAAGGCACTCATCCCCTTCTTCAGTTCATTACAGTAGTGGTTATTTCACACTGCAGCTGCTTTCTGTGAATGTTTTCTTATAATTCTGCTTAAATTAATATATCTAAAAATAGAGTGTGATAATAAATCCATTGCTCTACAAGAGGTGTTGATTTGAATTAAATGCGATATAAGTGTAGGCTACCGTATGTTTGTTTTCCCACAAGACTTTAATGAGTTTGTCTATTAGTTTAACATAACAAATTTTTGAATACCAAGAGAAGAGATGTTTGATTACGCCATATTATGTTCTTGAAGATTGTCTACAGGTACTGTTTGGCTGATTTAAAAGTGTTCTTTTACTAATTTTTGAAAAACAAAATTATTTTAAGTTATTCTGAATTGCTTTTTGCTCTTATAAGCTGGGAAAACAGGGAGTTCGGTTGAATTAAGCCTAGTAAAATCCACTGTGAAATACAATATTGAAATATATAGTGAAATTGGCTGTTTTCTTCCCCCCATCTCCTCAATAGGCTCACAGTAAAGAGCTGTGGTATAAAGCCAGCCAGTTTCCATTAAGTGAAAATTAAGGCCTAATGCTGTATGTTACCATGCTAGGGTATAGCAGTGATAGAAAAAGTTTGCAGTAATGGAAAAGTAGGGTCATCTGTGTTTTGGTTCCATCATGTAGAGTAATCAAAGGCAAAGTATTTCTTAATGTTGGTTGCATTTTGGAATCCTGTGAGGAGCTTTAAAAATACCTGGGTTCCACCCCCAATAATTATGATGTAATTGATCTTGAGTGTGACTTGAGCATCAGGGTTTTTAATATCTCTCAAAGCAATTTTGATATGCAGCTAAAGCTAAGAACCCTTATATGGATCAGATTCTGATAGTGTGATTTTTCTAGTTCATTTACCAATGAATATCTTTATAGTAAATTAATCAACTTCTGAGAAGTTGACCATTAAGTATAAGAAAAAGCCCATTGAGTATAATCAGGGTCCTTTGTATTTTTATGGGATCTAGTTGTGAGAGTGATTTCTGTGGGTACCATGGTGAATGCTGCCCGCATCCAGGCTCCATGCTGAAGGATGAGAGTAGATCTCCCTACCTGCTCTTTATCAATTCTATATAGACATCAAAAGGACATTTTGATTTTTTAAGGACATTTAGATTTGCAAGCATTTCCCTTTGTGGAAATTTGCTAATCTTTAATGTTCTGAATTCCTCTTTTTTCATGAGTTTCTGCTGCATTATTTTCCCTTTTATTCTGTGACTCACATCAATAATACAAACAAGTATTTTCTGTGGGCAAATATTCTGATAATACAACATCCTCTTGTGATTATAAGATAGTTTTAAATTTTCATGGTCAAGACTGAGTTAAGAACCCCTGAAAACCTCATATGAATTGGGATGTTAATAATGCATCCAAGAAGATAATTGAATTTTGAAATGTAAAACTAAATAACCAAACAGACCGTACTATGGGAAAATGTCATTATTAGATAGTGAAATACATAATTGTCTTCTTGTATCAGTTAGCTCTAGCTGTGTAACAAACTACCTTTAACTCAATAGCATAAGATATTAAACATTTCTTATGAGTCTACAGAGTTCAGCTGATGTAGGCTATGGTTAATTGGACCTTACTTGTGTGCCTGCAGATTGGCTCTGCTCCATATTATTTTCATCCTCCTGCTGAGACCAGTGGATTAGCCCAGACATACCTTCCTGTAATGATGGTAGAAGGACAAGAGAGCAAATGGAAATACAAAAGTCCCCTTGAAGTCTAGACTTGGAAGTGATTAGTGGCTTTTCTGCCTCATTCTCTTAGCCAGAGCACTCACTGGACCAAGCCCCAAATCAAAGATTGGGTTAGGTCAGACCCCTCACAGTGGGAGAACACATCAAAGTTACCTCAGTGGGACCATATTTGGAATCCACCACAACAGTTGATCATTGCCTTTTTAAAAAAGCTGTGTTGTAAATTTTACCAAGATTACTGTATTAAACCTTGTTGCTTTAAACATAAAGATTCTGACCTTATCCCTATATATTTTATATTTTTAATTCTTTTTAATATTAATTTATGTATTTAAAACTTTGAAATAAAGTAAGGCTAGGGTTAATGTTCAGCTAGTTCATGCATGCTTTATGTTTTAATCATTTTCTCTTGAAACAACAAGGGAGATGCATATCCTATAATTGTTTATTCACAGTAGCCTATATCATGTTTGGGAGTCTGAATGAGGTGTCTATATAATCAATGACTTGCCCTCTTTCTCCATATTGTAGGTATATCTAATTAGATGGAAATATATTTTAAGTATGACTTCAAAAGCACCTTGCAATTTCCTCAAACTTCTTCTAGAATACTAAGTACTGGTAATTTTACTAAGCTTGATTATTATGACACCCTATTTTTCTCTTTTATAATATAAAAATGTATAGTGCTCCAAGTAGCTCCTTCTTTTTATCTAAGACAGATGAAACACATGAAAATGCAATCCTGAATCATGGTTATTAGTATAAGTCCTGATAAATTCAGTAACAGATCATTGATTCATTTTTGGGTCACTGATTGTTGGTAGAGTGGTGGTAAAACTGTTATTTGTCTTATTGGTCTAAGTTTCTTCACACAATCTGAAGGCTGTCCTTTGATATCCTGGCAAAGAATGTCTGTAACTTCCTTCTACATACAGGCTGAGCCTCCAGAAGTTCCTCAACAATTGGCTAGTTTTTCCCTTCCAGAATGTGGTGCTATCACAGTTGTTTTTACAAGAGTTGTGGTAGTTGTTAAGGTAGTACAACCAAAATCTCACTGGTTTCCTTTTTTGTTTTCATTTCTGTTACCAGAAATTGAACTCAGGGCCTCACACTTGCCAGTCAGGTGCTGTGCTGCTGAGCTACATCCCCAGCCCTCACGGGTTTCCTTTTTATATTTATTTTTATTAGCACATGTTTGCAGTACATAATAATTGCATCCATCATAAGGGAGTTGGTACATGTACATAAGACATGTTAATTCTTTTTAAATTCCCTTACCCTCCCCCTCCCCCAATAAGAATTTATTATCTCCATTTAGCTGGCAGATTGAGAAACAAAGTAAAGGCCTCAAGTGGGAGGTTTTTCATTGATCAGGCTTGGAAGCAGCATGGAGGAGGAGAACATGAATAACGGTGAGTGATAACAGGCTTCACTGTAACCATGGACAGGAAACGTTAGGAAGTGCAAATATTGTAAATACCCAATGTGCAGGAGCATCTCACTCTACTTGTAGATGCAGGTGTAGAGCAAAGAACAGTGGACTTCACGACTTGGAACATGTGTTCTGATCTCAGCTCTGCACTCACGAATGGTTGGGGCTCTCTCTGTATCTCATTTCTTCACTTATAGTAATCCCAGAATTCTGGAAGGCTGAGGCAGGAGGATCATCAATTCAAGTCCAGCCTGTGCAAGTTAGCAAGCTTCTGTCAAAAAAAAAAAAAGGACTGGATAGCAGCTCCAAGTGAAGGCCCTGGGTTCACTCTCCAGTGCCACAAAAAAAAAAAAAAAAGAAAGAAAGAAAGAAGGAGAAAAGGAAGGCAAAGAAGTGAGAGAGGGTTAGTGAACTCTTAGGATGATTTTGAGAATCAAATGCACTAATAGTTGGGAAATTTGGAAGTATTGCAATTCAGTCATATTCTACTATCTTTTGAAGTTGTAGGCATATCCTATACTTGCCTCTCTGTGATTCTTTTTCCAAATGGGAGCATTTCATTCCATTGACAAGAGAACATCATTAGTTCCTTAGGGTGCTCTGCCTTCTGCAAGAAGTTGTATTCTAACATTGGGGACCTTAAGTGGAGTGCTGAGAGAGTTTGGATATAAATGTTACTTCAAGCCTTACTTTTTCAGTGAGCTTAAAGATTTCTACTTTTCATTAAAAAGATTTGCAATTATTTCCTTTCAGTAGTTCTGCTATAACCTTCATTTAGGTCATACAGTTTCCACTAGTCATAAATGATACACTGGAAGTGAATTAAGATAAATAACATTCAGAAAAGATGATCTAAATGTCTTCAACTGCCTATCTTCAAAATGGTTGGTTGGATTCTCTTATTACAATATAAAAGAATAGAATAGGGAGAGTGGGTGGTGAATTTTGACCATTCTTTTAGGTTCTGTCTCCATTTCTGTATTATTTTCTTTCTATTATTTTTTTTTACCAGTGTGGAAGGCTAGGTTGTGGCTTTATATGACATAAAAAAGTAATCTACAACTTAATAGTAAGACAATAACTTGATGAATTATGTGATTCGGAGTTTGAGAGAAGCTAAGCAAGTCACCACAGGGATGGATGGAGTGCTAGACTACAAACCATGCAGCTTGGCTCACTGTGTGAGTGTGTGAGCATGCTTATCTCCTCAAAACACCTCAGTTTCTCTGTGAATAAAAATTGAAAAGTAAACTTGGAAGCTCTTTAAGAAGCCTTCTAGTTATAGACTCTATTCTATACATTGATTGGCAAGATTGAGAAAATTTTTAAAGCTAGAATGGACAAGTTAAGATATATCTGGGGTCCACTTACATCATTGACAGATATATTTCTAGCCATGATTTATCCTTAAAAGGACCTAGATTTTCTTTGAAAGAACATCTAAGTAAAGCGTTCATAGCAGTAGTGATTTTGCACACCTCCCCCCAGAGGACATTTGGCCATGTCTGGAGACAATTTTCTTGTCACAACTCAGATGGGAGGAATGCTACTGACAACCAGTGAGTGGAGGCCAGCATGGCTGCTAAGGTATCTCGAACTGCTCAGGGCAGCCTTCCGACAATCCTGCTCTGCCCCGCCCCATCAGGAGTTAGTCCTCAGTTGTCAGTACATGCTCAGCATTGCTGAGGCTGAGGACCTTTGTGGCAGACCGGAGGTAGAGACTCCAATTCTGCAACTTGGTGCCATTGGGCTGAGGAATACTTACTTAGGGTTTGGTATCAATGAGGGGCATGAGAAGCATGGAGAATAATGAGAAGGTAGTTCTAAAAATCATGTCCTTGACTCCCAAACCTTGAATTTCCAAAGTTCTAGTGGATTAACAGAGAGTTGTGTTTGGTGAAAATGCTGATTTCTGGATCCCTCAGAAAGAATCCAGGTGTGGAAATATCCACGTGCTCATTATATGAAATATCATCTACTAGCTATGAACCACATGTAGAGTTGTTTTTCTTGTTTTAGTTTTATTAGTTGGTAGGTTTTTTTCTCTGAGTGAGTCTTTATAACGTCATTCTAATGAGGAATATTAGTTAGCATGCCAAATGCCATTGTCTGTTTTTTAAGTTCTTAAAAATATCTTCTTTAATTTGTCTTGGATGAACTGCCTAATTGAGCCATGTGTCAAATAAATTTTTATTCTCTTAAAACTCTTTGACCATCTGGTTGATTCATAGCTCCTTAAAATTATAATTAGTATTTTAAAATTTCCCTTAAGGAGTTACAAGAGGGGAGAAGATAAAGAATAGTCCCGATATTGCAGTTAGGTAACTGGTGGACTAAATGATTAGTGACAATTTCATTAATAGGAGAAACTAATTTGCAAGTTTATTTAATGATTGTTTACTCTTCAATTTCAGATATACAAATAGAGCTATAGATATGTATACATGCACATATGTTTTTGTATATGTCTATGATATATATTCATATATTGATACATATGAGTGATGTATGGATAAAATAAGGTCTAACAAGAGGTAATCAACACATTTTTATTGAATCGACTCATTCATCTTTGTTTCTACAGGGCCACAAGGTTTGAAATGGGTAGCAAAGATAAAATATTCCTACTGGAGTCATCGCAGTAGTGTCTAGAGTTAATGGGTTGGTGCTAATGTGAATTTTCGGATTTTGATACTATAGTATGGTTATGGACGATTGAGTTATCATTCAGAAAAGCTGGGTGAAGGATGAGAGGGACCAAATTATTTCTACAATTATTTGCATATCTAAAATAAAATGTAAAAAACAATCAAAACAGTTAGGATGGTCTTCCTGTTTTCAACAGGAGTATCTGATAAATTAGTCTTGTAGAAGGAACATGGCTTGTGCTTTTGTTGGAAAGTGTAACAATACTCCCATATGCACTATGCAGTTCTCACCCTCAGCTATAAACCACTGATAATATGTTGCATATATGTTAATTAGTGACTATTTTAGAGAAATAGTAACATCTTTTGTGTAAACTGATTGACATAAATATGCATATGGAATAATGTGGAAATAGTCTATAGCTAGTGGATGTTTGCAAAGTGAGCATGCTTATGAAACCAGCACCTGGATCAGGAACCAGAATATGTCTAACACCCAAAGCTCCTCACCCAACCCACCCAGGCCCTTTCCAGTCCTAACTGGCTCCCATCTCTCTCAAGGGCAACAATAGTTTGACTTCTGGTATCTTATCACAGACTGGCACTGACTGTTTCTAATTCTGGCATAGTGAGATTGCATATAACTCCCCATTTTCTTCCTGGTGATTGGCATTGGATCAGCACCTGCCTTCATGAAGGCTAGGTGCTGTACCACTCAGGAGGCTTCCATTTCCATACAGTGTGTCAGAAAGCCCCTGTTGCGCTCTTGCTGCTCACCTGTGCCAGGTGAGCTAAACCAAAGCAGAACTGAATACCCTAGGTTTTCTTTAGTTTTGTAACATATTTGTGACTTCACCTTGTCACTGCAAGATAAAAGTTGTAGCCTTTATTCAGATAAAAGTGAGAACTTTTCTGCATAGTGATCAAAAAGTCAGTATTGTATTTTTTAATGCATTCCTTAGACAAGTACATCTGAAAGTTTGTGGACATCAGGCTCCACTGACAGTCTGTTAAAACTGCAGATTCTTGGGCCAGGGATTTAGCTCAGTGGTTCCGGCACCTGCCTTGCAAGCGTAAGGTCCCAAGTTCGATCCCCGGTACCAAAAAAAACCAAAAAAAACCTCCTGCAGATTCTCGTGCAGTATGACTGAAGTTCAGTCAGTTGCAGATTCTGCACTTCTTTCAAACTCCTACTGCTGCTGAGGTTGACCACATTTTGAATGGCACTGATGTGGATATTTTCTTAGTATTGGGACAGCAATGTGTGGCGGTTGATGACAAAGACTATGGAACTAGATTGCTGAAACAGAATCTTGATTTGCCATGTTCTTCTTGACTTTGAATAAATTTCCTAATCTTTCCTTGCCTCAATTGACACATCCATCCAATAGGGGAAATAATAGTAGAGTTTTGAGAGGATTACATAATATAATACATGAAAACTGTTTGAAAAAGTGCCTGTCACAAGGTAAGCACTCAATAAATGTCATCATCGTTATTCAGTTATTGGGCATTGGGAATATTTTTTGTCAGTCATGACATTGAATTCACACTCACATGGCCTTCCAAATATGTATGTGTTTCTTTCTGGAAGTGTGAAGGAGAGAGTATGGGTGTTTGCACTTGGGTGGGCATTGTGAAGGCACCGACTGTGCAGGTAGCTGCTTCAAAATCTGGAGTCCAGGTAATGGCATGGTGGTGATTGGAAACCCTTAAGTGTAACAGACTGCAGGCTGTGAAATCTGAGCAGCAGTTGGTAAAATGTCTATGATAGTGGGATCTAAAATGACCTGTAGAATGGGAACTGTTTTACTTTTAAACTGATTTGAAAGCTTTGAGCTTTCACCTATTTGTGGCATCTTTAACAATTCATAACTCGCAATGATTAGCGCAAATATGAGGAAATAACTCAAGGTGGAAAATAAATTCTGCAACCCAAAATAGCTTTTAAAGAAAATACAATTCTTGTGTGATATCATGGCTTAAGGAGAGAAAGATGCCTGTTATTTTAGTTGCCAGTGCAACTGTCATACCCACTCAGTCATTGAAAGAACTCCAGCTCTGACCCCTGACCAATTTTAATCTTGTTATTCTAAATAAAGATGCTTTTATGGCATAGTATTTTTTGTTTGGTTTTGTTTTACAAAATGAATTCCTTAAAGAATTAGGAAAGTGCCAATAACTGTAGAATTTTGATAATATTAACAAGTCAATATCTAAAATTATTAAACAAAAAGATTGCTGTCAATTTTACTAAATCTGCTGGTATTTTATATTTCCTGCCAAAGTATAGTATATGTTTTTTGCAATTTTTGGTAATTTAACTTTCAAATCAAACAAAAAGACACTAGAAATTTATTGCAAGCATAAAACTTGACATGTATTATTTTCCAAATACAAATTGTTCCAGGATTAGAAAATGAAAATGACATAAATAATATTCTATGAAAATGTAGTATATAATCATATGCTATGCCAAGATGATAGCACTGTTTTAGTTTATTGAAGCTTTTGGTTGCTTGCCGTGTCTCATTAGTGGGGGTGATATTTTGGTAGAAGCAGACAAGACTATATAGTGCCAGTTATTAAGGATATTTTTCCTGTTTTGCTCTTAAGTGCCTGTGCCCTGCTGAGAACATGAAAGTCTATATGCGGCTCTTTTATACATCTGTATAAGGAATTACTTTGAGAAGGTTTTCTTCTTTGTACTGAGTTTACATCTCTGGGGATCAAAAATGCATATGATTTACTTTGCCTCCTTGACCAAAATGTGTCTTTATTGTGTTGTCATCCTCAAATTTGTTTTCTTCCTCAGAGATGACAACCTTTTCATTGTGCTATGCAAGGATGCCAGTTTGTGAAAGCTTCAGTGTCCTCATTATGGAATACTATGACATCATAGAATTTCATTCCTGTATTTACTCACTTGCTTGGTCATTTACTGCTTCAGTCTTTCATGAAGTGTTATGAGTCTTTTGTGTACAGAAAAGGGAGCCTACTGGGAGTACAGAGTGTGGAGTCACATTTTCATGGGTCTGAGGACTCCTAAATGCCTCTAGAATGTATTTCTTACTATTGACAAAATCAACTGAGGTTTTTGCTTTTGCCAATGAAAAATTAAATAAGAATTAAAATCAGGCACAAATCCAGGTTTTAAGGAGTCAGAAACTTTTCTTACATTTTGAGAAGCACTCTTTGGAAAGAATACAAGGTCCTGAATACAAATTGCCAGAACTCCACCCAGAGTCTTAGAAGGAGCCTTGCAACTGAAACATCATCAGCCTCAAATCAGTCCATTTTGGAATAAAACCAAGCCACTTTACTCTGAACAAATGTGTGCTCATTCTTAACTTCTGTAGAAAAGAGATAGTGCTGATAGAACAATAAAGCAAAGAAACAACATGATTGAGTTTTGTAGTTTATATAAGCTGCTGAGTAATCCATTGAATGCAGCTGCCTTCCCACACAGAGGATTATTCTGGAGAGTTGCTAGAATAAAGGAGCTAGGAGGGAGAGGAGCCCAGCTTGTGGCTCTTCTGCCTTCAGTATGGAGCACTGTGCTTTTTTTCACTTGGGACATAAAGATGGGGTCTGCTTTTCAGCAGGTAAAACATGCACATAAATACCATAGCCCCAAATAGGATGCATTTCCTTTTTTAGGAGGCAGTAAGACATGGTGTTAATGAAACTTGGAATAAGTAAGATTATTGCCAGTTGAGGAAATATGAGCTTTCTGGGCAAGGTAACATTTCAGTGTGACTTTGATTGATAGGTGACATTTGAAGGTGTGGCAATGCAGTGAAATGGGATTGGAAGCAGACAACTTGATGCAAACCCTGGAAGGAGGCTGGATACAGGACAGCTCTATGTGACAGACATGCAGGGACAGAACAGGTGATGGAGGCAGGAAAGGAATCTCCACCATAGACAGTGGGCTGGGCTCTGTAGGGTTTTCCTTTTTATTGAGTGTGTAATGGGGGACCCATGAAAAAATTTGAGTTGGCAGTGACAGAACCTTTGAGGGAGATTGAAGGATAGTATTAGGGTGACCTGGAGATCAGTCTAGTTTAGACTCTCACTTTATACATGAATAAACTGGGGTCCAGAAGAGTGAGAAGTTTGTCAAGATCTCAATGCAAGGTGGGGAGTCAGCTTAGGTCTCCAAACACCAGGCAATTCCCCTTCCTTGACACCAGGACATCAGGATCATTCTGTAGGCCTAAATCTTAGTTCACAAAAATGGTGTTCCTTCCTAAATCCAGTGGATACAAAGGGTTAAGATAAAGCTGTTTAATGATTAGCTAAAACCTCAAGTATCAGTTTTCAAGTACTTTTTTGTGTAAAGTAACATTGTTGAATAGAAGTATGTGAGGCACATTAGAAATGTAAACTTTTCTAGTAGCTGCATAAAAAAGCTTCAAAGCAGTTAAATTAATTTTAGTACCATATTTTATTTAACTCACTAGATTCAAAGCATTAGCATTTCAACATGTAATTATAGGGAAGGAAAAAATCCTTCTCCTTTTGCTCTTCTAAGTTCTCTGCTGAGGCCCCTGTAACACAGACAAATTAATGAGAAAAAGTATACAAGTATATTTATGTTTTATGTGGTATAGGAATCTTTACAAGGAAGTGAAGACCCAAACAACAGAGTTAAACACTTACATAATGAATTGGACAAAGAATAGTAAATTATGAAAACATGACAAGACAAAGGGGCTTGGGCTCAGGCAGTTCATGGTGGAAAAGTAATTAGGAAGATAAGGGTTATTTTAACAAGGTTTGTTTGTATAGATTTTTCTCAGCCTTGGCTTCCTGTCTCTGGTGATAAGAATGTTACTTTCTGTCTGGTATAGGTATGATATCTTTCATACTGAAGTTTTATCCTCTGCTTCTGGGAAAAAAAGAAGGTGGTCAGGGTGCCCTTCCTGAACCTGCTGTTTTTCTTAAGTGACTTTACTTCAAACTAACTCTTATGCCAAAGTGGCACATTTTGGGATGGCATCATTAAGATAATAACAAATTCTGGTGAGAATGCAGGGTGAAAAGGAAACCTTTTACACTGCTAATGGGAATGTAAACTAGTACAACCACTATGAAAATCAGTATGGAGATTCTTCAATAACCCAGAACTAGAAATTCTATTTGATCTAGCTACTCTCCTTCTCGATATCTTCCTGAATCAAAGACCTCAGATTACAGTGATTCATGCACACCCATGTTTATGGGAGCATGACTCATAGTTAAACCTTGGAAACAGTATATAGGCCCATCAACAGAAGAATGCATAAGGAAAATGTGGTATTTATATACAATGGAGTACTAATCTGCCATAAAAAAGAATAAACGAGGCATTGTAGGGAAATGGATGCACATTGATACCATAATGTTAAGTGAAATGAATCATTCAAACTTAAAATATCACATGGCTTCTCTTATATGACAAACCTAAAATATAAATAAAGAGCAAAATAAAAGATAATAGAAGTAGGGAGATCTTTTTCAAATGGGGAGGGGATCAAGAGATGGAGGGAGCAGAAGGAAGGGGAGGGAAAGAGGATTTAAAAA
The DNA here is from genome assembly GCF_053883595.1 of Heterocephalus glaber. Classification (NCBI taxonomy): domain Eukaryota; kingdom Metazoa; phylum Chordata; class Mammalia; order Rodentia; family Bathyergidae; genus Heterocephalus; species Heterocephalus glaber. The sequence continues at coordinate 18,420,200 of NW_028258369.1, read as the reverse complement.
AAAGAATTGAGATGTGTTATGCACATGTACCGACTTCCTGTAGTGAATGTAATCATTATGTAATGCAAACATGTACTAATAAAAAATAAAACTGAAAAAAGTTCTGTCTCTATGACTCCTAGAAAAAAATTTCAAAAGACCCCCCCCCAAAACAAATGCATATGTATTTGTCATGGAAGGTGGTATCTTTTCTTAATAAATTTTTTCCATCTAAAGTTCAGGGCTAAGTAGTACCAAAAGAGTCCAAAAAAGTACCAAGCCTGTTCTTTGACAGGAAATGCCAGGGAATGATTTTTTTTCTAGTTCCTATTTGATTTTCATCCATTTCAGCTGCTTCTTTTGGTCACAGATGCTTCCAGCCACCTGTTCTCTGAATATATTCTTTTCCCAACTGGTTTCTCCATTTGTTTTGATATTAAGCAAAGCAGATTCCAGCCATCACTTATTCTGCTCACTCATTTTTTTAAGATCATTCAGTCTGAAAGGTTTGCCTTTGTCCAGCTGGGAAATTAAAGTCACAGACAACTTTTCCAAATCTAACCTCAAAATATTTTCTCAATGGGTCCAGCCTACAGATGAATGATTGAGGGAAAAACAGAGACAAAAGGAAGACGTGTGACTCTGATTGGAGCTGAGGTAAGAGGTGAGGCAATGGTATAGCTGGCTTGAATGTGTCTTGGTTTTTCTCTTAGTCAAATGATTTGGTGCAGCACATGCTTCCAGGCCCCACTCAGAACTCCTTATTAAACTGGAGATGTATACGTGCTGAGTGCTGAGGATCTCTACTGCAAGCATCTGGGCCTCTTCAAGAGCAGTGCTTTCTCTGGTCTACTTTCCTATGGACAGGCCAGAAGTGCTGGGAATTGTTGTCTTAGTTACCGGTCCTCAGCTAATGACAGAGGAAGCTGGAGAGTAAGTTCCACAACTCCCTTACCCTCCAGTGGAGCAATTCTGAAGCATGTTCTATGTGGTCTCCCAGAAGCCCTGGCAGGACTGAGCGCCAGCTGCCCTCGGCAGTCCCTTGCTTATTAACCTTCCTTTTAATGCCTTCCCTTCCCTGTCTTATTTCCCCACCCCATCTATCAGAGCTCCCTCTATCTTCTCCCAGAGAAACTATATTCACTCTGCTCATTGCCTTGGGGCAGCTTACAGGGAAGCCAGCCTAAGATATCTGCCCTTTCCAGCACTGCTTAGAAGTCAGTCCTGTGTATAACTACTGTAATGGATATGATGCATTCCTGGTTGCTGAAAGTCCCCATTGTAACATTCAGAACTGAATGCCTTTTCTCTTAATTCCTTCTTTTTCCACCAGGACCCAAGGATGAGCCCAACATTCTTCTTGGTACACCCAATCCTCTCCTTTGCTATTGCCTGTGTAGCCTGTACTCTACTGCCATCTCTGGCTCAAAACAGCATGATATTTGCCATCTTTCAACAGACTTGAGCAATGTTAGGTTTCCTAGACTGCCTTCTTTCAAGGCAAGAATGATACTTTCAAGTAGCACAGTGCTTTTTAGGCTTTCAAAAGGTGTGACCTTGGTCTTCATTTCATAGAGACCTCTTAGTATGGGGCCCATATTGGCCATGCCTAACAGGTTCCTTTTATGCCAACTGAGCCAGGTTCCCTTGTGACTGAGACAGGGAACACCTCAACTGCATCTCCCCCAACATCCAGGCTTTGTTCTGGACCTCAGCCCTCCACTTTTCCATGTGAGGCGTGACTCAGCCCAGGGCTAGTCCATCATGCCAATGGATTTCACTATAGCACATCTCAGCATCCTCGGGAGTCAAATATCCTACTACCCTTTGTTCCAAAAGAGTCACCATGCTTCCCTCCAGCTTGAGGAGTCTGTAGAAGAGTGTGGCTACCCAGAGCACAGACCCTGAGCAGAAACAAGCTGCCTGGGCTCAAACCCTAACTCTCTCTGTGTGCCTCTGTTTCTTTATTTATGAATAGGGATGACATATAACCTTACTGTGTAGGTTTGTTGGGAAGATTAAATGAGTTTATACATGTAAAATATGCAGAACATTGGGCACAGTGTTGGTTTACTATCTAGTAAGTTTGTGGACTTGTGGATGTACACACACACAATCGAATCTCTGACACACTAGCATATAAACTGGTAGTAAAAATTAGCCTTCATTGGTCATGTTTCTATTATGCTTTTGCTCCTAGTGCTACATATTTTGTAAAGCTGCTTAAAAAAAGATAATAAACCAATTATGAGAGAAAAGCAAAGATATCCAAGAAAACACATCTCTGATACAAGTGTATCTTTACTTGATGTTTCTCCCATTGTGAAGCCCCTCACCCCTTCCTTGACCTTTCCTGATGACTGCCCAAGGGTCCACCAGAAGTCATAGATTTTAGGAAACTAGAGGCCCAGGCCCAGGTGAGAGGGTGAGAACCAATGGCTTGCTGAAGCTTCTTCATCAGGCACAGGACTGAAGGCCTCTAGTAGTTTTAATTCTTTTAAATACTAACAAAAAAATTGAACTTTTAGGTAAACTTAAGTTTTAGTATGTAATATTATATTTGTCATCTTTCTTTCAATATACTTGTAAAACTTGATTTTTTATATGTTTTATAGATGGAAAGGTATGAAAAGGTAAAAAAAGTAACTTGTACCACAGAAGGTGGCCTGTGGTAGGTCAAAGCAGAAGTTTATTTAAAAACTAGCTTTAGGCGCATGCCCTACTGAGGTCCCGAGTTGCACGGAAGATGCCAAATCAGCCTGCACCCCGGCAACAATCCACTGGACCCCCCACCCCCCGCTCCTCTGTACAGCCACCTGGTTCCACACTACAAAGACACAGAGGACACCGGACCACCAGACCACGGTACTGAGTCACACTGCTCCCGGCCCAGAGGTAGGGGCTTCTGAGCCACCGTCCCACTGCTCCTGGCCCAGAAGAAGGGGCTTCTGGGCCACCATCCCTCCCACTGCTCCCAGCGCAAAGGAAAGGGCTTTTGGGCCACCTTCTGTCCCGCCGCTCCTGGCCCAGAGGAAGGGGCTACTGGGCCACCATCCCTACCGCTGCCCCCGGCCCCTGTCCCACCTCTCCCAGCTCAGAGGAGGTAATCCGTGCAGGCACCAACAGCCCCCACCCCCCAGTCAAAATGAGAAAACACATAAATAAGTCTCAAAACCAGACTCCCAGACCACCTACAGCAACTCCAAAGGGAAATGAGATGGAACACTCTGATACTCAACCACCTGGACACACTGAACTGGCAACAAAAGGGGATCTGGAAAAAATAAAATCAGAAATAATTTCTCAGATAACAGGAGAAATTGTGCCCCTAGTGCAAGACATGATTAATAAATCTCGAGAGGAGCTCAGGAACATGATGGAATCCCAACATAGGAAACAAATGGAATCCATAAAACAGATGCAAATAGATTTCCAGGAGATGAAAAACTCTATTGAATGTCTGTCTGCACAGCAGAATGAGCCAATATGAGGACAGAATTTCAGATATAGAAGATAAGATTGTAATTAGTGACCAGGAAAAGAAAAATTGCTTCAAAATTATAAGGGAACATGAGAAATCAATCCAGCAGCTGCTAGATGATGCAAAGAAGAATAACATAAGACTGATTGGAGTCAGTGAAGAAACAGGAGAGAGTCCAGATGACATAAAAAAACTCTTCACAGAAATAATGGCAGAAAACTTCCCAAGCAGGGGAAAAAAGCTTGACATACAGATAAGTGAGGCATATAGGACTCCAAATAGCCTTGATCAAAAAAAATCTACACATAGGCATATAGTTGTTAAGATTCCAGAAACTCAACAGAAGAACAAAGTTCTAAAAGCAGTTAGAGAAAAGAAACAAATCACATACAAAGGAAAGCCCATCAGAATCACAGCACACTTCTCAACACAAACCATCAAGGCAAGAAGTGCTTGGAGTGACATATTCCAAGCCCTAAAAGAAAACAGCCTCCAACCCAGATTGATGTACCCTGCAAAACTATCTTTCAAAATTGATGGAGAAATAAGATACTTTCATGACAAAGAGCACCTTAGGAACTTCATGAATACCAAACCAGCACTCCAAAGAATTTTACACAATATCCTAGGAACAGACATTGAGCATCACAACCCCAGGAAGCAAAGCAGAATGAACCCATCTGGCATGACAAGAAATTAAATGTAAAGGGGGAGAACCGAACAAAAAGAAAAAGGGATAGCAATGACAAGTCAGTACATTTCAGTTATAACCATCAATGTTAATGGTCTCAATTCACCAATCAAAAGAAATAGACTGGCAGAATGGGTCAAGAAGCAAAATCCAACAATATGCTGCATACAAGAAACACACTTAATTCAAAAGGACACTCATAGACTGAAAGTTAAAGGGTGGAAAACAATACTCCATGCTACGGGAACGTGAAAAAAAGCAGGGGTAGCTATCCTCTTTGCAGATCAAGTAGATTTCAAACCAACACTGATGAAGAAAGACGAAGAAGGACACTACATCCTTGTAAAGGGAAGAATCCAAAAGGAAGAGATGACAATCATAAATATCTATGCACCAAACACTAGTGCGCCCAACTATATAAAACAAATATTAATGGACATGAAAAGTCATATATGCACTAATACAATTGTAGTGGGGGACCTCAACACCCCACTGTCACAAATAGATAGATCAACTAGACTAAAAATAAGTAATGAAATACTAGAACTCAATCGAACTCTTGAACAAATGAACTTAACAGATGTTTACAGAGTCTTCCACCCCACAAAATCAGAGTACACATTCTTCTCAGCTGCACATGGGTCATTCTCCAAAATAGACCACATACTCACACATAGAACATGTTTAAGTAAGTTCAAAGGAATTGAAGTTATCCCCTGTATATTATCAGACCATAGTGCAATGAAATTGGAGATCCATAGCAAAAGAAACTCAAAAAATTTCATAAACATGTGGAAATTGAACAACACACTTCTGAATAACCAATGGGTCACAGAGGAAATTAAAGAAGAAATCAGACAGTTCCTTCAATTAAATGAAAATGACAATGCAACACACCAGAATCTATGGGACACAATGAAAGCTCTCTTACGAGAGAAATTCATAGCAGTGAATACACATATTAGGAAAACAGAACGAGCCCAATTAACCTGATGCTGAACCTCAAGCTTCTAGGAAAAGAAGTACAGGACAACCCCAAAGCTCATGCAAGGGAGGAAATTGTAAAGATCAGAGGAAGAATCAATGCAATAGAGACTAAGAGAACGATACAAAAAATCAATGATGCCAAGAGTTGGTTCTTCGAAAGAATCAACAAAATTGACAAACCTTTAGCCAACCTTGTCAGAAAAAGGAAAGAAAAGGCCCAAATTCATGCAATTAGGAATGAAAAGGGTGAAATTACAACAGACCCAGCAGAAATCCAGAGGATCATCAATACCTACTTCCAGAACCTATACGCCAAGAAGATGGACAACACAGAAGAAATGGACAGATTCCTAGATACATATGAATTACCAAAGTTGAACGAAGAAGACCTAAAAATTCTGAACAACCCAGTATCAACCAATGAAATTGAAAATGTAATTAAAAATGTATCAACTAAGAAAAGCCCGGGCCCTGATGGCTTCACTGCTGAATTCTACAAGACATTTAGAGAGGAACTGCTGCCACTACTGTTTAAACTCTTCAACGAAATTGAAAGGAAAGCAATACTCCCAAATTCATTCCTGGAAGCAAGCATCACCTTGATCCCCAAAGCAGAGAAAGACCCAACCGAAAAGGAGAACTATAGGCCAATCTCACTAATGAACATAGATGCAAAAATCCTTAATAAGATAATGGCAAACAGAATGCAGAAGATCATCAAGAAGATCATACACCCTGATCAAGTGGGAGTCATCCCAGGGATGCAGGGATGGTTCAATATACGCAAATCAATCAGTGTAATACACTATATCAATAGAGCCAAGGACAAAAACCATATGATCATCTCTATAGATGCCAAAAAAGCATTTGACAAAATCCAACACGCATTTATGTTAAAAACCCTACAAGAAATTGGAATAGATGGTCTCTATCTCAAACTGATAGAAGCCATCTATGAAAAACCATCAGCCAATATCATACTAAATGGTCAAAAACTGAAATCCTTCACACTAAAATCAGGAACAAGACAAGGATGTCCACTATCACCACTCTTGTTCAATATAGTTCTGGAAACATTTGCCACGACAATTAGACAAGAGAAAGAAATAAAAGGAATAAAGATAGGAAATGAAGAAGTCAAATTGTCATTATTTGAAGATGACATGATACTCTATATAGAAGACCCCAAGAACTCCACCAAAAGTCTTCTAGACTTAATAACCAAATTTAGTCAATTAGCTGGTTACAAGGTCAACACACAAAAATCAATAGCTTTCCTCTACACAAATGACAGACTCACTGAGAGAGAAATAGAGCAAATAATTCCTTTTACAATAGCATCCAAAAAACTGAAATACCTAGGAATCAACCTAACGAAAGAAATCAAAGACCTCTTCTCTGAAAACTATGGCACTCTGAAAAGAGGGATTGAAGATGATATCAGAAAATGGACAGACATCCCCTGCTCCTGGGTAGGAAGGATCAATATAGTGAAAATGGCCATACTTCCAAAACTGATATATAGATTTAATGCAATTCCAATTGAGATCCCAGCAGCATACCTCATGGACCTTGAGAAAACAATCCAAAAATTCATTTGGAGCAAGAAGAGACCCAGAATAGCAAAATCAATGCTAGGTAACAGAGACATGGCAGGGGGTATCACAATCCCCAACCTGCAAATACACTACAAAGCTACTGTGATAAAAACAGCATGGTATTGGCAAAGAAACAGACCTGAGGACCAGTGGAACACATTAGAAGATGCAGAAACAATGCCAGACACACTCAGCCATCTCATCTTTGATAAAGGAGCCAAGCACCCTCACTGGAGGAAAGATAGCCTCTTTAATAAATGGTGCTGGAAAAATTGGGCTTCAACTGGCCAAAGATTAAAACTAGACCTATATCTCTCACCATGCACTAAACTGAAATCAAAATGGATTAAAGATCTAAATATTAAAATAGAAACTCTGAACCAGTTGGAACAGAGGTTAGGTAGAACCCTTGAAGACATTGGTGTAGGAAAAGATTTTATGAACAAAACCTCAGTTGCCCGTGAGCTAGCACAAGCAATCAACAAGTGGGATCTCTTCTCATTGAAAGGCTTTTGCACAGCAAGAGAAACCAAGAGCAGTGTGAAGAGACAACCCACAATGTGGAAAAAAATCTTCACCTGCTGTTCCTCAGAGAAAGGTCTATTATCTCAAATCTATAAAGAACTTAAAAAGATCAGACCTCCCAAATTTAAAGACCCAATCCAAAAATGGGCATCTGAAATGAACAGACATTTCTCAGACAAAGAAGTAGAAATAGCAAATAAATACATGAAAAAATGTTCAACATCACTGGTCATTCAAGAGATGCAAGTGAAAACAACGCTGAGATTCCACTTCACTCCAGAAAGAATGGCTGCTATCATGAAATCAACCAATAAGAAATGCTGGTGGGGCTGTGGTGAAAGAGGAACCCTGCTCCACTGCTGGTGGGAGTGTAGACTGGTGCAACCACTGTGGAAATCAGTATGGAGATACCTCAAAGAACTAGGACTGGAAGTCCCATTTGACCCCGCTATTGCAGTGCTGGGGATCTTCCCCAAAGAATTAAAAGAATCATACCACAGTGATATATGTGTGCCCATGTTCATAGCAGCGCAGTTTGTAATAGCTAAAACTTGCAAGCATCCCAAATGCCCATCTGCTGAAGACTGGATCAAGAAAATGTGTTTTTTTAATAAAATGGAGCACTACTCAGCCATAAAAAGTGAGAAATTAGAGACATTTATAGCTAAGTGGATGCACATTGAGGCCATACTCTTAAGTGAAATAAGTAGGACACACATGTGTAAATACTGAGGTTTCTCTAGTGTGAGAAACTGAAAGTGTAAATAAGGACTAAAAGGTATAATAGATAATGTGAAATAGGAAGAAAAGGGGCAAAGGGGAAGGAAGTGGGAGGGCTAGGGGAAAGGATAGAAGGGAATGGGATTAATATGAGAAAATCGAAAAATAGGAACAAAATCTTTGTAAATAGGAATGGAGGGATTGGAGGGAGGGCTGGGCAAGGGTGAAAAATAAGATCCAAGAGAGACTATGTAAAGGTGCAAATTTCCAATGATGAATATCATTATATTGTATACCTAAAATGTACCAATGATTAAAATGAATAATCGATAATGTAAAATAGGAAGAAAAGGTCCAAAGGGGTAGGGGTAGTGGGAGGGGCAGGGGAAAGGAAAGAAGGGAAAGGAAAAATGATGAGAAATGGAAAAAATGGAAATGAGGTCTTTGTGGATGGGGAAGGGTGGAGGGGGTGAAGGGAGGGCTAGGAATGGGGAGAAGATAGGAACCAGGATGTATTATGTAAGGGTACAATTCCCAATGAGAAATGTAATTGCGTTGTATATCTACAATATACCAATAAAAGAATTTAATTTAAAAAAATAAAATAAAATAAAGAAATAAAAAAAACACCAGCTTTAAACCAACCCTATTTTGAATGCTTACAGGTATTTGACCTACCCTGGGCTGGACTGCAGGAAGTTTATTCATGTAGTGTAGGACGACAGCATTAGGGTGCCTTCTGCAAAACTAAAGAGAATGGGGTTCTCCTTGGGCAAGGTGCCCTCTTATTAGAGCTCGCTCCATGGTCTATATCAGCTTGCGCTTGGCAGGACCACACAGACTTTGTGATTAACTAGTAGAAGGCAAATAGATCCTGAGCATCAGGATAAATCTGCACGGAGGAAGCCCAGAAATTTCCAAGCAAGTCAGTGTTCATACCTATACTATTCACGGGTGTTAGCCACAAATGGCTATTGGATTTAAATCTAACTTAATTAAAATTGAATGCAATTAAAAGCTTGGTTCCTGAGCTACACTAGCCACATTTCAAATGTTCAATAGCTGTCACTGCAGAAAGTTCCATTGGACAGCACTGGTCTATATTGTATTAAAAGCTTGTTTAGGATTATTGGCTTTGTACTTTCCCAGAAGCAAAATCTTAAATTACAGACCCCTCAGTGACGACTCACTTAGCTTTCAAATCCTGTTCTGCTACTGGCAAAGCTGCCCTTGCAAAGTTCCATCTGGTGCTGTGAGGACGGAGTGGGGAAAAGGCCAAGTGGAGAGCTCGGTGGGCGGGCCTGCTTGAAGATAAGAATGATTTGCAATTAGTTCCACAGCTATTTCAAAGTGTTTTTCAAGTTCTTGAGATCAGTTTGTTCTTGTGGGAAAATTAAGCGTGTCTTCAGAAATCTTGTTTGTGCCCTTGAAGTAATGAATGCAGGCTTCATAGTACAGTAGAGATATTTTAGCTTAGACACGTCAACCAGTGACATGCATTAAATTGGTGGGCTATTAATTAATGAGGTTTTAGTATAACTGTCCTTTTCTCTAATAAATATTTTGTTTGAGTTACATTTTCAGAGTACAAATTGCCTGGAAGTAAAATATGACATTAGATTTCTCTGAAACTATGTGAACCGTCTTCCTTTTCTTTTTGCGAATATTTATTCTCCCACTGATTTACTGGACTGCTGCAAAGAAATGATGAATTACACCCGAGAAGACCCACAAGCTCACTTTAACATCTGTATGGTTTTAGGACTTTTGTTCTTATTTTTTAACATAAATTTAGGGAATTCTGAAAAAAATATCTGTTGGGATGGAAGCAAATGATTAGAAACCTGTATGACATGACTACTTCAGGAAGTCTCTCCTGACGTTCATTGTACCACCAGAGATTCCCCAAACTGTGTACTGAAGTACCCAACCCAGAGTGTCATGAATTGTGATAAAAGGTCTTTAGAGAAAAAATAAATCCTACAGGCAAGAGATATGGTCAACACTGCACCTGAACCCAATAAACGTTCTGATAAGTACTCCAAGAAACGAATCTGTGGAAGATGGTCGTATACAGTACTTCTCACTACCTTTTGTTGTTGTTTTAGATCAGCCCGCTTTACAGTTGTGTTTGTTTGTTTTGGTGAAAAGCTCTTATGATGGAACAGTGTGTTAGTGTTCTTGAAACTTCAGGGAAATATAATAAGGGGCTCAACAGAAAGAAATTGCCTCTTCTGATTAGTAGCTTGCCGTAAAGTAGGAACCCTCAGTTTAGAACCTTTGTTTAGTATAAACCATTTCTTCTGCCATGTACCTCAATTACAGATTGCTATCCCGCCCTTCTGCCACCCCTACTCTCTGCTCAACTGCTTCAACTCCAAGCTCCCAACATTCTACGAGTAGGGGCTGGTTCAGTGCCTTCTTATGACAAGAGGATTTACTTTTTTACTTTGACCAAAGTAGTGGAGAAATATGTTTGAGGCAGTTAAGACTTGGATTGTAGACAAGACCATACTTTCTGAAAGTGTTATAGGTGGGAATTGGGAAAGCCAAAACAGTCACACATGCCATTAGGCAGATGGTAAGGCTTCTAAGGCACAGCTTCAGTCTCCAGCGATAGGGCCCAAGCAGTTTGTGCTTGCCTGGTAGTCCTTCTGCATGCCTAAGAATTATGAGCATGCACAGTAGCCACAATTCATCTCCTAACTTTCCCTCCCCACTGCTCCCCCTCACAATGTGTGGAAATATGGATTCAGACATCTGTGTGCTGTGTTACATTTCATCTTAATGGACTTAGCTAAACTTGCCTGGCTGTCAGAAACCTTAAAGGCAGCTTAGGGGAGCACCTCTTGAGACAGCCTGTTTTCTAATTCTGATTCTGCCTCTCAGGCTCTGCAGGAAGCTAGCAAATTAAAAAATTCCTCTATGACTCAGTTTTCTTTTCTGTGAAATGGAGGAAATAATATGATCTGTATCATAGGAGTACTGAAATTGTTAATTTATGTAAAGCATTCAGAAACATGCCTGGTACATAGTAAATGATCAGTGAGGCTACCAGCTATTATTATTTCAAGCTTGACTTTTCATCACTATGTTATGTAACTCTTCCCTTTTGGTATCCTCTGTAAACTTGATCAGATTTCTAGCTACATCTCCATACAAATCATAGAAACAAAGAGTGAAAAGCAAATGACATAGAGTGAAAACATAGAGTGAAAGCAAATGTATCACTCAAGATTTCTTCCCCAGGGTGGAGGAAGTAGCTCCATTTTGGAAAACTTGCCTGGCATGCATGAATCCCTGGGCTCCATCTCCAACATGGCAAAATAAATAAGACCTATTTATTGCACAACACCTTTTGACCATGGTCATTCATTTAGTCAGAAATGATCTTGCTGTATTTCTTCAAACACACATGACTCCATCTTGTTCTCAAGGAGGAATTTTTTTCAAATGTTACCTTTCTAAGAAAGACCAACATCAGCTCTCCAAATTTTTGTTCAGTGGTTCTTATGGCTGGATAGGATTGGCTATCAGAATCATCTGGGGAGGTCTGGGGACAATTTTATCACTTCATCATTTTACATTTTTAGATATGGTACAAGAGTTTAAGAAGTAAAAAGAATGAGATGAGCAAACACATAGGCATGTGCATGATACAGTAGGGAAACTCAGGAAGCTAATTTGATGTGTGTGTGTGTGTGTGGGGCGCTCACGTTTGCATGTAGCTTGGATGTTTCATTTAGGCAGGGACAGGAGAGAAGTGTTGAACAAATTGGAGAGTGTAGAGGAAACTCCACTTAGCCATAATGGAAGGTTTGGCTAAATCATATTTAGGCTGTTGATGACCCAAATTTTTGAAGCAAAGAATCCTCTAGTCCAATTCTGGAGAGAGATTATAGAAAATCATTTGAATATTCACTTGGTTTTTATTTGTCTAGCCCATGGCATTGTAGTATGATGTGCTTCTTATAAAAGTCCATCATTCAGCAGCCAAAATGCCAGGTGTATCTGAGGACTAACTGTACATTGGATGCACTTATGAAAGTTAATTCACATGCAAACCATCCTATGTACTCACATTTAGGACAATTCTGAGAGTAAACAAACCTGACACAGGACATTTTCTGGTTTGGCCTTTATACTCCATAGTGATATAAATAGATAAACACATAAAATTTGTTTCCTTTTAGCCAAGCATTTTGTGACACTTTCCACTTCTACTAAACTGGCTATTCATAAGGAACAGTTAACTCACTTCTCCATTGATGGTTCTTTTCATTTATTTACATGAGAAAAATGCATTTTATATATACGTAAGTGCATAGTAAAGAAGACAACATAGCTAATGGCAAAACTTTAATGTATTATAAATGGTACCACATACACACACACACACACACACACACAAACATCTATGCTCAGACATCCAACTGTCCCTGACAGATATATTTGGAGACGATTTGCATTCTAGAAGGATTCTGGTTTTTGTGCAAAAATCTTGCCATCATTTTCCTCTTAGTCTTGGACCCGGCATACATAAAATTAATTATTGTAAGTGCAACCCAGCTTTTCCATTTATAATATGAACACCCCCCCCCATTATGATATGAATGGTTTTGGCCATTGCACAGTTGGCCCAGAAAATGAGGCATTGAATTACATGATCTGAAAGATCCCTTTGAACTCTATCATTTCTACGGTGCCTTAATGAAATTTATAGAACATATACTTAAGCTTTTGAGCAAGCTTCATGGATTTTACTGCCATTTGTGATTGGCAGAACTTTGGGATACTCACAAGAACCATTCTTTTGTTTTCTATTTTTTCTTTTGAGAGGTTTCATTTTGTTTTAGCTTTGATAAAATTGCTCATGTATTGTTATCTTGTGATAGTCTTTGGGGAATTTGTCACTATCTAATCACTGTCTAGGGTGAGTAGATCAGGAAACTAATGCATGTGGGGATTTAAGAAACTCAAGTGCATGACATTTTCGTGTCCTCTAAAGAATGAAGAAAAATCTCGTTGATTTTTTTCTTATAGTAAATGCAGAAAATGATGGAGGCATTTGGCACATTACGCAGGTGGATTGTACCTGACCTTTGAGAACCTTCTGCCTGCATGGTAAACACTCTCTCTGGAGGCATCTGTTCTGACTTGGCCCAAGTCAAGAGCACTTGCATCCCGTCCCTTTCCTCTCTTATCTCTGTTGATTTGCAGCTGAAGCAGCCTGTGAGAGGAAGTCCACCCATTCATTTGGCCATTCCACATTGATAATTTACCCAATGCACTATGTGTTCTCCACACTGTCTAGGTGCTAAGGATGCAGTGATGAATGACAAGGCAAGACCACAGATATCCCTTCTGAAGATGATTATGCTGAGGGCAGAGGAGCTGGGAGAAGACAAGTAAATAGACAATTTTAAAGTTAAAGGAAGAATAATGTGATAGGAACCTTGGAGAGGGGCAGTTAGGCAGGTCCTGGTGAGTCAGGAAGTCTTTCTTCTTTCCTAGTACATCTAGTAACAAGGGTACATCCCCAAGCCCAAGAAGGGGGTGTGCTCATCAGGAGGGCTCTTGGGAGTTAGAAGTAGAGTTAGCCTCCCAGATGAAGAAAAGACTGGCCAAAAGATGCCAAGAGTAGGAGACAAAGGTGACAAAGGCCCATTTGGGGGCCTGGTCAGAATGCAGAGATTGGCAGCAGTCTGAGGCATGGCTGGGGGCCAATCAGTGAGGATTTTGTGTGCGTGTTAAGGAGTCTACATTTACTTGTATGGCAGAGGGGTGCCACTAGGGGTGCCTTTAAAGCAGAAAATACCCTTATTAGATTTGGCATCAAGTCTTGAGAGAAGCAGATTAAGTGGTTAGTTTGTTGAATCATTGCAGGCATCTGGGACAGATGTGCCCATGATCTGAGTTCTTTGGTATGAAGAGATCAAAAAGATAGGTTAAAGAACTTCTAAAGACATGTATTTGGATGAAGATTTAAAGATAATACTTTACTGCTAAATAATGATAAGTATTACATCATTTCAGATAGGTTAGCTGCTAATGAGGAGTACCAATTAATGTGGCTGAGAGTAAAGTTAAAGACCTTTACTATCTCAGGTGTTAGAAATGTGGATGTCAGTAGTGATGCTTGGTGATGTCAGTGCTCTGGCTTCTCTGCAGGGTGTTTAACTTCTGCCTCATGGGTACAGGTGGGTGCCCCCATTGAAAAGCATGCCCATCTGTCAGACAGAGCAGGGGTTGGGCTTCTCTTCCCAGTTTCTCTTCCCATGAAATTTAATCTTTTCCTCACCTTCCTTATTAAGGATTCTTCTAGGATCTCTTTGCCTATTATGAAGTCAATACTCACAGCAGGAGGGAAAGTGTTACTGTGATTGACTTAGACTCTTTGTGACACACAACCTGAGTATAATGCCATCCAAACTCTGAACAAAATCCAAGTTCTGTTACCATGGAAGAGAGGGAATTTGGCTATGGTTAGGTCATCCAACTATGTGTTCCAAAACTATTACCAGGGCTGAACCGCAGAAGTGTGAGTGGCTTACGAAGGAGGTGCTACTAAAACCCTAAGAGTGGAAATCTTGCCTACACCTCTCTAAAGCAACAAGGATCTCCATCCACATTGTTCTTTAATAGTGGTTCTTGAACATCTTGGCTGGGGTTTTGGTGTGCTGATCTTAGATAACTGATAATGTAGAGATGTGCAAAATTACCTAGTATCCAAAGGAAGAACAAGAAAGCTCCACTGCCCTGTAAAAATTATACTGCATGTTTTCCACATTTATCTTAGCATTTCAGTTGTGTGCAGAACATCCCTGCTTTGTTTCTTTATAATGTCTCTTTGCCAAGATGTAGCAACTCCAGTTTATTTCAGACCAGTTTTCTTTTGTAGAATATGCTGCACTTTATCATTTGACTTGTGTAAGTATTAGTTTCTAACAGGATTGAATAATTGAATAGTACTTGTTCCTCCTTTTTTAATTTTTAAAATTTTTATCGGTACGTGTTTATAGTACATAATGATTACATTCATCATGGGGAGTTGGTTTATATATATACATAACACATCTGAATTCTTTTTAAGTTTCCTTCCTCCCCCTCCTCCCCCCTCCCTTGTCCCTCCATTTAAAAAGAGTGGTTTGAAAAAAAAAAGTGGTTTGATCGTTTGCTTATTATTTATTAAATAATTTCATTCATACATATTGAAATATGGCTAGCTCTGAATCTTGAGGAAAGCATGGTTGCGTGGACATTGGCCGGTGCAGCACAGGTTTTCTGACTCTGAGTTCAAGAGATATGGTCTTTATGTGGTCTGTGGAGCTAATCCTAGGTGTTGCCTTGCAGGTATGTTGTTGGGAGATGTGCTGATTCAGCTCAGTGGTAGCAGAGCTTGAAAAATGGCATTTTTATGTTGTGGTCTATTTATTTTCCTTGTTTCCTCAGTAGATCAGTTGGATGGGAGAGTCAATGATTTGCTCTTCATTGCATCTTTTTATGTTGACATGATGTTCTAATCTCTAGAATTGTGCTGCTCACCTAAATCACTAGCCCACATGTAGCTATTGAAATGAAATTTTGAATAACAACCCTAAATAGGATTTAAAATCTTATTCCTCTGTTGCACTAGTCCCATCTCAGTGCTCAAGATCCATCCGTAGCTAGTGGCCAGTACACTGGACACTGTAGGGAGAACACGTCCCTCCTCACTGGGAAAAGTGCTGCTCCAGTTGCTTACCAGTCTTGTCTCTGTAAGCTTCCTGTTTCTTTGGATGCAAACTGGAGAAAGTGAGGGCTGTTTCTGACCTGGCCCGTCATAGATTCCAAGTCTATACTTCATGTTGGAACAGAAGAGAAGAAAGCACATGAGAAGCCTATTTCATACTGAGCAAGCCCCATGCCTTCTTGCAGGTGTGGGAGCCTTGGGCCCAGTCTCAGCTGTGACATTCAGATAAACAGAATGTTTCCTGAGAGGGTTCAAAAAGCAATCTGCACAGTGGGACCTTGAGAAGGAAACCCTGTCATTAATTTGGATGCTGCAGAGTGAGGAGGCAGGAGTAAATGCTAGGACACATTTCAGGGCAATTTCTATGTTTAAACAGAGAAGAAACTTTCCCCAGAGCCATCTACCTTGCATGGCCATGTCCAGGGGTTCCACTTCTTCTCCTTCTCCTCCTCCTCCTCCTCCTCCTCCTCCTTCTCCTCCTCCTTCTCCTTCTCCTTCTTCTTCTCCTTCTTCTTCCTCTTCTTCTCCTTCCTCTTCTTCTTTGTCGTCTTCTTCTTCTTCTTCTATTTTTTTTTTTTTGTGATATCAGGGATTGAACACAGGACCTTGCACTTGCAAGGCAGGTGTGGTGCCACTGAGCTAAATCCCCAGACCAAGGATTCCACTTCTTCATGGTAGCCAGAGGGCTCCCAGATGTGGGGGCTGCTTAGAACAGGCAAAAACAGAGAAATCAGGTGTATTTCTGTATTCACATTAGCAAGAAGGAGCTGTCACATACTGACTTCTTATTATACAGGGACACAGATAATGAACAATTTACTGACTGCCCGATTTAATCTGATGTCTCTAAAAAGAATTCAGTCAGTGGCTCAAGACTTAATGTTGTTGGAGTAGCAAGATGTATGTTCACCTTACATGACTTGCTTAATGTAATCTTTTTCTTGACTCATCCCGTTCTAATTTCCACCTTCCTCTACACACATGCATGCATATAGCTGGCCTTGTATTTCCCAGAGAAATGAAGGTAGTAAGCAAAAGCTTCCCCTAAACACATCGAGATGGACTTCTTTGTTATGCATTGTTTTAGATGAAGAAGCCTCTTTTTCACAGTACTAACCCTTCCAAGGCACTAGATCCTCTTTCCTTGTCTCATGACTTTAATTATCATTTTTCTTTCCAAATATATAGTCTTTCTACCTTCCTAGCTGTATCTTCATGGTCAAGTAATATGCTGAAATTCTCCCTTGGGTTAAATAAATAAAAAGGACTTTATACTCTCCCATTTCTCTTGCTATCAGCTCTCTTTTGAAGGGTTTCCCTAGGAGGCCTCATTATCAAGTCCAAAGGCCAGTGTTGATCTTCATCTTCCTTAAACAGCTTTATAACATTTGTCAATTACCATTTTTTGCTTCTTGAGCTTCTCCCTTCTTTGATTTCTAGTTTTTCACTTTATCCTAATTTTCCTTTGAGCCTTCTGATCTTTCTTTGCTGGATCTTCGATTTCTATTAAACATTATGATTCCTCAAGGATTGTTCTTGGCTTCCTTTAGGCCTTCATATTCCATTCTATCTTAAGATCTTATCTGTCCTCATGGTTTCAAATGCCATTTATATGCAAATTTCTCTCAAATCTTTGGCACTAGATTCTCTTCCAGTCTCTATATCTGTATTTCCTAAGTAGGGAACCCTGTCTACATGAGTATGTTATAGCAATATCAACTTTATAATTGCCAGATTTTACTAATGATCTTTCTTCCCCTCCAACTGCATCTTGTTTCTTGCATTCCTAACTCATTGACAGCAAAGCTCCAGATTCTTCAGTAGATATAGCAGTCATTCACATTGTCACTTCCCTCCCTCCCTCAGTCTCTGATCAATTCTTAGTTCTACCTTGAACATATGTCACAATTCTAATCTTCTTTCCTCCTGATGACACTCTCCACCTAACTCTTCCCTTCTTCCCTTCTGAAAGGGTTTGTTGTTTCCTACTCAGTTTTAATACGAACAGCATCATCCTAATTCAGTTCATTGCCACTGTAAGAGTAATTTCCCTAAACAACAACACTTGTCATTTTACTTTTCTGCCTGAAAACCACTTTTTGCTCTCTGTTGCCTAGGGAATAAAAACTCATAGGCCTTTGCTTGGCAAAAAAAAGGTGTTTTTTATGCTTTCCAGACAATGACTAACAACACACCTGGGATCGAACAAATTGGCTTTATTACCCATTTGCAGTGAGAGAATGCACACCATGGGGATCATGGGGTGTTTCACGGAGAGTGTTAGCAAAGTCTTACAGATTCTGAGCTAGTGTTAGATGATTTGAGGAGAGCTCAAGGAAGCAGGACTTTGCTCTGGACTGGATAATTTAGGAAATTGGAGCAACGCTATAATTACAGATAAAGTTAACAAATTCAGCCTATAAAACATCTATAAGGAGAAGAAAGGAATCAGGGTTAAGGTTAATTAGAAAGGATGTAGTAGTCACTCATTATTGCCAAGCTAGAGAGATTCTTGTCCATTTTTGTGGTTTGGACAGTGTTCTTGTTCTGTCTGTGTTCAAACATGATTACATCATGGTTTTATTTGTGCCTTGATCCATTGTGAAAGCAATGTTGTCCTGTCTGGTGTTGACGCTCGATGAAAGCGGTTGTGTTGAGAGTCTGCATCGCCTGGGGCTGAGGACCCACTTCTTCCTGCATTTTGATAGCTGGTTCCCATTGAACCCCACTAGCCTTCTCCTTTGCCCCACTCTCTTCTACCTTTTTCTTCTCCTTTACATCTTGTATTTTTGCCATACTGAAAGGCTCCAATTTTTTTTATGCCATGACAAAAAAATTTTTTTTGTCCTTGGCTCTTCTGAAAAGTTTCATTCATTCTCATCCCTGCATTTCTAGTTAGAAAATGTAAAATCAAGTGTCTCTTTCTCAAAATAGTTATATTACATCATTTTTGATATTACATATTTACATGTATTACAAATATTACATATTTGATTTCCCCACCATGTTATGAGCCTCCCTCATGAATAATTTGCTAGTTGTACAAATTTGAACAAGTTACTTAAACTGTATCGATCTCATTTTGCTTATCTGTAAAATGGGAACAATATTAGTACCAATCTAAAAGTGTTGCTTTGGAGGTTAATGTGTAGTAATGTAGAACATCTCCTGGGACATAGTGAATAACAAATATATATATATTACCTATTATTGATGGTGTTGCTGGATTAGAGCAGTGTTGCCTTTTATTATTACTGCTTTGTTTCTAAAGTGTCAACAATGCATTCAGTGACCGTCCCATAAAATGGTGGTAAAACGTTTTGTATTTGTACATTTTCTTTCAATTGGAAAGTATTTGTGTATTGAGTATTTGGCTTAGATTTGGCACAGCTTTGTAAGTTAATTTTTCATTCTCCTGTTGTAGTTGAGAAAACAAGGGTGGAGTCATTAGCTGGTCACCTCATGGTTACATGAAAACGGAACTGAGATCCGCAACTTGAACCAGGTTCCTCTCATGCCTGAACTAATGTTTTTCAAATTGATTATGTCAATTTCAGTAACAACTTGTTTCATATGCACTGTTATGTAAAATCCATGCTTCCCCGGTTGTGAAGTTTCTTGACATACATTAGGGAAAATAATTGAATGCTCTCAGTCATTTTAGTCTATTGGAGTATAATTGAGAAAATTGAGCAAAATTGTTGGATCTGTCCAATAATCCAATCCGAGGATAAAGGATTTTGTTGTATATGTACATACACACAGGTGCACATATACATCCTAATATTCTATTGTGCAATATAGAATATGCATTTTTTTAAATGAAATTTTGATGCAACTGTGGCTGCATTTTTTTTAATCCACCACCCTCCAGGTTGCTAATGCTTAGTGACTGTAGTCTGCTGTTAAGAAATTTTCCAACTATATTTTTAGCTGATTGGAGTGTATTCTCCCACAACTTTGTAGCTAGAAGGCTACGCAAGCAGCTTGCAATAATAAGAATCTAGAGGTGTAAGAAGCATGGCTGGGGAAAAATAGCTAAGTTATATGTAGCAGAAATCTGGAAAATAGATTTACTTCAGGGGAGTCCATTTGTAGCGTTACAATTGGTATCCAACGTAAATGACTGCCTGGAGAAGGGGAACAATTTGAAATCCAGCTTGTCTTGGACAGCAGAGCATAAATATGCAAATTGGTCATTCTTTGAAATAGCAGGAAAGAATTATACCTTAATTCACTTTTGCTGTCACTGTCCATTTTAATACTCACAGAAACACTGAATTCTTTCTCCATTTAATTTATTCTTTGCCTTTCTTTAAATTATCCCTGTTGTCATGGGTGGCCACTGTTGTACAACAAGAAAGACTAATAAATTAAGAATGACTACCATGTGTTACATACACCAAGGCTGCTGACTTCACAATTAATATTAGATAATATTGCTCCAATTTAGTGCAAGCCAACTGTTATGTTAAGTATTTTTGTTTTTAGAATTCATGTGACACTTTTAAAATGTAACATTTTAATATTAATGGTGCTATGAATTAAATCTTTCTACATGTGTCTCTTTCAGTTACATATCTATATCTATATCTCTATCTATCTATCTATCTATATATATATATATATAACAAAACAGGGATTATTTTGTAGGCCTTATTGTTTTCCATACATAAACTTGGTCAAACATTTTATGTATTTGTCAATAAATTTCATTTTCATTTGAGATATCTTGGACCAAGAATAATAGAGAAGCACTCAGAGCAGTACATTATGCATGTAGAAAGAAGAGACTAATAAATCAGGAAGTATTTATTATGCATTCACTAAAGTAAGGTGGTGATTAAGTGTTGAAGCAGAGCATAACACACAGTCCTTCGAACTAAAAAAAATTACACTCTACATTAGTATTTTTTAAATCCCCTCCTTTCTTTTTGCCTTCAGGCCTTGGATTCTGTTCTTCAAACAAGCTATTTTCTAACTGCTGTGTTGTAAGGAGGTGTGGTGCTGGGGTTGAGGAAGGCAGCTTCCCCAGGTGGCCTGGAAGGGTGTCCCTAGAACTCTGGGACCCCTTAGAGTAAGTTGTGAAGACCATTGCTTTACATGAGGAATGATACGCCCTTTTGAAAAACTAATGGCTCAGCAGGGGTTCGAAAATCAACTATGGGAACTAAATAAATTTGTCCATCAAAGGAAGTGTTTGAAACAGTATATAAATATCAAACACTTTAGAAAAATGTGGCCATAAACCCATAACTAGAAAGCATATGCACAGCTTTGTTATGTTTGTTCTGTTTGATATGAAGCAGTTAAATAAAATCTTTTGCCAAATGTGTTATCACACATATGATGTATATAAGTCACAGGGATTTCACTGGATGGTGAATATCTTTGTCTTTCATCTAATTCGCAAAGGGTCAGTGATAAGATTGAAGGCCCTCTCAGTATAGAGGGGACCTCCACCAGAGAAAGTAGCATGTCACCCTAGTCCTCACTGTACTCTCACTCCCCACCACCGTCCCTCGAAAACATCTCTTTAATAAGTAAATATGTAAATATGAAAAGCCTGATCAAGGAACTTGTCTTCCGATGCATAATGTGGGAATCAGATTTTGTTCTCTGACCAAGTATAAATTGGCCTCCTAAGGAAGGAATCCCATTAAGCAACTTCATAGAATTGAAGTATAAATTTACATATCTCATTTGTTATGTAAACACACAGATTATTTATGTAGGTTTCTATTGAATTTCTCCTGTATGGCTCTACCATGAAAAATACAGTCCTCAGATGGCCTGGGATGTTCACTTTCTTATTCAAATCCCTACTATAGGTAAGTTATATGACAAGCCAAATTATAATCAGACTTCCCGTTTATGAAAGTATAAACAGTCTGAACAGAACTCTCAAATCAACTAGAGGTTCATATCAGCTTGAGCTGCTCACTGTTTCCCTGCAGAGAACCTGCAGAACAAACCAAATTATCAGAAGGGTGCTTTGGGGAGTGTGGAATCAGAGTAAGGGGTATTTGCAATATCAGTTAACTCTTTAATTGCATCTGGTTTTCAGCTGTGGATATGCTGATCCAGAAAGGTACTTTTGGTTTATCTAAAGGGAGCCTGCCCTTTCCAGCCAGCATGGACTCTGCTGAGGTTTGCTTTTGAGAAAGCTGTGTGACAACAGCCTAGAATTTTTGTGAGGATCAAATCACATGAACCCTTGAGGAACTTACTGATAATCCAATAACTATTTGCTGTTTAAATAATGTATATTTATTACTTCTCTTTACCTTCCTAATTTTGGTCTTTTCCTTGTTTGTTATCTTATTTTCATCTGTACCTTGTGTGGCTAATGCTTTTCTCAAAGTCACCCTCATTCTTTGCAGGTGTTGACATCTTCTGCTTCTCTTTTCAGTCTAGGAGTCCTTTTGCCTTTCTGAGGAGAGTTTGCATTTCTCTGATCTAATTCATTATTTAAGTATTTCAAAGTTTAATTCTCAAATTTCAATATTCCTCATTACTAAAATTTTGAGTATTTCGGAAACCATTACTTTAGCATCTGTATGGGTAGAAGATTTGTCATTTAGTGGGTAGAACTGGCAGTGCTGTTATGATTTATATCTAGATGTCCTCCCAAAGTCTCTGTGCTCATAAATGGGGCTTTTGGGCGGATTGGATCATGGGAGCCTGATACACATCAGTGAATTAGTCCACTGATGAGTTTATATCTAAATGATTTGGGAGCTAAAGCCTGGGTGGAGGAGGTGAGTCACTGGAGGCATGGCCTACAAGGGGCTATCTCACTCTCTCCTCCCTTGATCTCTCTCTCTCTCTCTCTCTCTCTCTCTCTCTCTCTCTCTGCTTACTGCTGCCATGCCATGCAGTGTCTCCTCTGCCATGCTGCCTTACCTTGAAGCCAGCTGACTATGGACTGAAACCTTTAGACTGAGCCAAAATAAATCTTTCCTCTTTAGAGTATTCAAGTATTGTGTCTCAGTGATAAGAATGTAACTAAGATAAGTGCCCAATACATGATATAGTGCTTTGCACCTGGTAAACAATAAATACAGGTTGAATTTATTGTAGTAGTTAAAATACCTTTCCTTTCCAGCAGACCATTCAGACTCAGGGCTAGATAATTCTTTCTTGTGGGATTGTGCTATGCATTGGAAGATGTTTAGCAGTAACTGTAGTTTCTATTTACTTGATACCAGCAGCATGTCCTTTAGTTATGGCAACTAAAAATATTTTGAGACATAACCATATACCTAGGAGGTGGGGGGCATCCATGATTGAGAACCATTGCTTCAGAGCAAAATACTGCATGAGTGGTATACATATTCATATTATCTCTGTTTTTCAAAAATTCTAAACAAAACAAGCAAGAGATAAGGGCACTGTCATTAATATTAATGAGCTTCCACTAACCTAAGGGCAGGCAGTAGCATTAATGCTAAATGCCACAAAGGGCCCCTTACCAATTATGTCCCTATTATTTAGGTTCTTCTCTTATAGGGGCAGGACACAAAAGAAAAAGGCTAGAAGAACTGAAGAGTGAAGTTTTACTGTGTCCAAATGACACAACTGTGATACTAATCCTTTGTTTTAGGGGTGGCTGTGATTTTGTTCACAGCCCTGGTATACTGGAGGTAGATTAAATCAACAATGCAGGACTGAGTCTATTCCAGCTTGCTGAAATTCATTTTCTAGATTTACAACATCAGATTCATAGACCTTTATCTCATCTCTGTCACCTGTTGACTTTCCCAAGTTATTTAGATTCAGCTAACCCTGGAAATTCCCCGTACTATGGAATTCACTTTGGCCCTTGAGGCCCCGGAGTCCCTACTCTCTCTTCAAATGCATAAAACTCAAATGAAGCGTAGTGATAAGGTGACCCCTATAGTGGAAGAAGGATGGGTTGGGGAAGGGCACATCTTCTGCTAAGCACCTGTTTATTTCTCCAGGTACCTGACCATCCTTATGGAATAAAGAACTGTCATGTGGCAGTACAGGTAGACATAGGATGGTTCCTGGCCCACCCCTGTTGGCTGTGCCCAATTCCTTCCTGTCCTCTACCTAGCTCACATGCTTACTTGAACATTTTACTCAGAATGCAAACCTTGATGCTCACTCCTGAATAATTAATTGGTTCTTTTATCCCTTCAGTGCCTGTTCATTTATATATGAAGAATGAAACAAAGTGATAGAGAACAGTTGCCGACCTGTGCCAGTAGTCCCCCCTGAGATGTGAAGTTTATTCTAGAATGTAAAATTACTGCATCACTGAACACAATGCTTAATTGAGATAGGAGTCTATTCTTTTTTTTTCCATTAAGTTTATTGGTACATTTTAGGTATACAATACAGTTAACATTCATCATTGGGATCTTGTACCTTTAGATGAGTACCTTGGTTCTTATTTTTCCCCTTCCCCTGCCCTCCCTTCACCCCCTCCACCCTTCCTTATTTACAAAAACTTTGTTGCCATTTTTTTCCTTTTCTCATATTGTTTCTTTTCCCTTCTTTCCTTTCTCCCACCCCTCCCACTTCCCCTATTCCTTTAGACCTTTTCTTCCTATTTCACAATATCACTTATACATTTTGATCCTTATTTACACTTTTAGTTTTTCACAGCAGAGAAACTATTTGGTATTTACACATGTGTGTCTTATTTATTTCACTTAAGAGTATGGGCTCAATAGGAGTCTATTTTTAATAAAAGAAGTAATTCTCTGCTTTTCCATTTTGCACAAGCTCATTGTAAACTAAGAAGGGTATGTGAAATGACTCCTAGTAGAGTCACACATTTTGAGTACCACTGACATAGAGGATAGGAAGCTTAATAATATATTTTCAACTTCAGAAATTTCACAGGCAAGCAAGATAAATATACTTATAAACATAATTATGGGAAAGAATAAAGAATTGTGTGAAAAAATAGAATTGGAGGAGAGACATGAAATTGTGGGGATCATGTGATTGTGGGAAAGAACAGAAAACTATGAAAGAGTAGAGAATTTGGGTTAAGAAAATATAATTATGGCAGATTATAAAGTGGGAATGTATGATAGAAAACAGAAAATTGTGAGGGAGAATTTTATGAGACAAAATATTGTATAAGAAAACAGAATTCAGGGAGGGAAGGGACAATTTCATAAAAAATGGGGAGATTGTGGGAGAGAAAGGAGAATGGTGGGAATGACAGAAATTGTGAGAAATATAAAACAGTATGGGAAAGATGAGGAATTCTGGGAGAAGACAGAATTATGTTTGAACAAGGAATTGTGAGAGATAGGAATTATGGGAAAAAGGAGGAATTCTGGGAGAAAATTCTGAGAATGAGGAATTATGGGAGACAATAGGGAATTATAAGAAATAACGAGAATTGTGGAACTCAACAGGGAATTGTGAGAAACACAAGCAGTTGTGGGAGAAAACAGAGTTATGGGATCCAAGAAGGATCTATCAAAATTAATGGATAATTGTGAAGTAGAACTAGGAGTTATGGAAGTGAATAGGGGATTGTGAGACATAAATAAAAAAATATGGGACCTAATAGATGTAAGAAACACAAATTATATGACACAACAAAGAATTTTATAACCTAAAATGGAATTATGGGAGGGAAGAATTGTGTGTGGAACAGGGAATTGCGATAAAGAACAGAAAATTGTGGGACTGAAAGGGGGGTGGTGGGAGACAATGGACAGTTGTTGGACTCAAGGAATTATCAGATGGAACACAGAATTACAAAATTACAGAAGTGAGTGGAATTATGGGAGAGAATGGAGAATTGTGTGAGGGATTATAGAATTGTGGAAGAGAACAGAGAATGCGAAAAGGGAATTGTGGGAGACTCAATGAATTGTAGAAGAGAATGGAAAATTGTGGGACTGTGCTAATTGAACTAAATGGAACTGTGGAAGCAACAAGGAATTGTGGGAGACAGCAAAGAATTTTGA
This sequence comes from Heterocephalus glaber, assembly GCF_053883595.1. Classification (NCBI taxonomy): domain Eukaryota; kingdom Metazoa; phylum Chordata; class Mammalia; order Rodentia; family Bathyergidae; genus Heterocephalus; species Heterocephalus glaber. The sequence continues at coordinate 18,394,525 of NW_028258369.1, read as the reverse complement.
CACTCAAGGAATTGTGGAAAAGAATAGAATTGAAAGAAGGAACAGGATTGTGGGATAGGACAGTGAATTGTCAGAGAGATCAGGAATTATGGGAGAGACAGAATTCCAAGATGAACAAGGAATTGTGGTATACACAAAGAATTGTGGGGGAAAATGGACAACTGTGGGAGAGAAGGTCATTAGGGAGAGGAAGAAGAATTGTGAGGTAGAACAGGAAATTATGGGAGAGATTGGAGAAATGAGACAAAATTGTGGGAGACTCAAGCATTTGTGGGAGAGAATGGAGAGTTATGGAATAGGACAAAGAATTGTGGGAGAGAATGTGGAATTGTGGGATAGGATAGGATATTGTGGGGGTTAATGAGAAAGAACAGGGAATTCCGAAATGAATAGGGAATTGTGCAAAGCTCAAGGTATGGTGGGAGAGAAAAGAATTATGGGAGATTCAAGGACTTATGGGAGGGAATAGAAAGTTATGGGATAGGTCAAATAATGTAGAAGAGAATAGGGAATGTAGGAGATAACAGAAAATTGTGGGACAGGACAGGGAATTGTAGGAGAGAATAGGAGTCATGGGAAAAAATAGGGAATTCTGGGATGAAGAGGTAATTGTGGGAGATTTGAGGAACTGTGGGTGATGGTTGAAAATTGTGGAAAAGATAATTGTGAAGAAGAACAGTAAATTGTAGGGGAAAACAAAATTGTGAGAGAAAACAGAATTATGAGGGAGAATGGAATTGTGGTATCTTGCAGGAAACTGTAGGAGAGAATGAACAATTGTGGGATAAGATAGGAAATTGTGGAAAGTACAAGGAATTGTCGACAAATCAGAATTACCTATTCAACAGGAAGTTGTGGGTGAAAATGGGGAATTGCAGGTTAGGATGGAGAGTTGTGGGAGAGAGTTGAATTATGGGAGAGTGAGGAATTGTAGGCCCTAACAGGAAATTATGGGAGAGAATGGAGAATTGTGGGATAGGGCAGAGAATTGTGGGAGACACAAGGAATTGTGGGAAAGAAGAGATAATTGTGGGAGACAATAGTATTGATACAGTGGAGACTGGTGAAAGAAAATAGGGAATTGGGGGAGAGGCCTGAGAATTGAGGTAGGCACTGGAGAGTTTTGAAAAAAAAAAAAGAAGTATAATGAGAGAACAGGGAATTTTAAGTGAGAATAAAGAGCTGTGAAAGAGTACAAATAATTCTGTAAAACATTAGGAACTGTGGGAAAGACTGGGAATTGTGGAAGAAACAGGGAATTATAGGAAAGAATAGAGAATTATGGGAATTAACTGAGAACTGTGAGAGAGAAGGGAGCACTGTGGGTGACGATGAGAAGATTATAAGTAAAACGAAGGAGGGATTGATAACATACTATGTATAAGAAAAACAGTTGGGTCCCTGGGATATCAGACTGTCAGAGCCACATCCCTCAGTTCTGGATATGTCACCTCTGCTTAATCAAAACCAATTCTCAATCCACTACTGCACTCCCCCACCCTCCAGGCCTCTGTCCCACTCAGGCCACCCCTTCACACACTCACTCCATGCTTTTCTGTCCAGGTCTTTTTTCACCAAGCCACCCCCCTCTCATCTGGCCCACATTTCTCCCTGTGTCCCCCTTATGAGCCAATCTTCTGTGTTTCTTATTGGCCCTTACTATGACTAGGCAAGATTTCTTGCCTGCATTTCACACCAAGACCCTCTCTGCAACTACTGCTGCACTCTTTTCTTTACTCTGCTGTGACAAAGAAGCTTTTGCTCATACTAACCCCTGAGTTTGTACAGCCACACCTTAGCTTTGGCCATTCCCTTCCACTCAGGCCACACCTTGTCCTTCCTTCTGCCAATTTGTAGGCAATTCTATGTTCTCTGCCAGGGCCAAGACCCTGTACCCACCATCAGGCCTCATCACCCTTGAGCCACACTCCTCATGACAGGGTTTGTAGAGTTCTATTGGCCCATGAATGGCCTGGTCCCAGGCAAACCACAAATCTACATGCAGGGACCTTCTAGGTTTCCTGAGAAGCCTGCTCAGGCCTGGGAGCTGGGTGCTCGGTGGATTTGTAGTGTTAAATGAGGCTTCATACATGCAATCCTTATATAAAAATGTGTTCTGATTTTTCCCCACCACACACATCTCATTTGATGAGTGGAGACTGGCTCCACAGAGAGTCAAAACTGGCAGTCAAAACTGGTAATGGAAACTTATTACTTCCAACCAGTTTTCATGTCCTATAACAGAAACAGTGGAACCAATTCCTCTCAGCCAGTTTCCATATCCTTTAACATGATCTGGGGACCTACATCTCTTCCAGCTTCTCAGTCAGACCTTAAATGGAGAGTAAGTGGTGGACTAAGCACACTACTTCCTGATGTCTCTTCCCCATGACCTCTCCAAAGGACTCAGTGTTCTCTTGCTCTTTAGGGGTGTCTTTGAAACACTTCCCTTAGACCAGCCCTATAGTTTTGGGCCTGTGCTCTAAGGTTATTCTTCTGTCCTTACTGCCATTTTCAACTCCAAGTCCACAAGTAAAGGTGTAGATGTTATAACCATCTTTCTTCCCCTATGGAGAAATTTTGATAAGACTTCTGGGGAAAGGTCGCTCTCCATGACCTATTCATTCATTTAAGTCATATTTATCAAGGCCTTTGTTTCAGTGACAAAAATGACAATGCTTAAGGGACTTATAGCATGAAGTTGCACCAGCTTGTGTTTAGAAGTAATGAGAAAGTTAAGAAAGCTGCGGTAAGGGGACAATAGATGGAAAGAGGATTGATCTCCTTAGTCCCTTGAGCTTCAGTAATTTTGGCCAGCAGATAGGAGGCCACATATTTTTTAAATTGTATTTTATTGGTACATTTTAGATATACAATATAATTACATTCATCATTGGAAATTTACACCTTTACATAATCTCTCGTGGTTATTTTTCACCCTTCCTCTTCCTTCCCTTCAACCCCTCCATCCCTCCCTATTTACAGAAACTTTGTTTCAATTTTTTCATTTTCTCATATTAATTCCATTCCCTTCTTTCCTTTCCCCTACCCCTCCCACTTCCCCTTCCCCTTTGCCCCTTTTCTTCCTATTTCACGTTATCTATTGTACCTTTTAGTCCTTATTTACACTTTTAATTTCTCACACTAGAGAAGCTATTCAGTATTTACACATGTGTGCCCTATTTATTTCACTTAAAAGTATGGCCTCAGTGTGCATCCATTTCGTTATAAATGTATCTAATTTCTCATTTTTTGTGGCTGAGTAGTACTCCATTTTATAAAAAAAAATATTTTCTTTATCCAGTCTTCAGTTGATGGGCATTTGGGCTGTTTCCAAGTTTTGGCTATTACAAATTGTGCTTCTATGAACATGGGTGTACATATATCAATGTGGTATGATTCTTTTAATTCTTTGGGGAAGATACCCAGCAAGGGAATAGCAGGGTCAAATGGGAGTTCCAGTTCTAGTTCTTTGAAATATAGGAGGCCATATTTATTTATTTTTTTTAACACTCTCTTGGTTTTTATTTTTCCCCCTTCCCCTGCCCTCCCTTCAATGCCTCCATCCCTTCCTATTTGCAAAGATTTATTTTCCATTTTTTCATTTTCTCATATTAATTCCATTCCCTTCTTTCCTTTCCCCTACCCCTCCCACCTCCCCTTCCCCTTTGGCCCTTTTCTTCCTATTTCACATTATCTATTATACAATTTAGTCCTTATTTATATGTTCAGTTTCTCACACAAGAGAAACTATTTGGTATTTACACATGTGTGTCCTATTTATTTCACTTACAATTATCTCCTCAATGTGCATCCATTTAACAATAAATTTCCCTAATTTCTCATTTTTTATGGCTGAGTAGTGCTCCATTTTATAAAAAAAACCCCACATTTTCTTTATCCAGTCTCCAGTTGATGGGCATTTGCGCTGTTTCCAAGTTTTAGCTAGTACAAACTGTGCTGCTATGAACATGAGCACACATATATCACTGTGGTATGATTCTTTTAGTTCTTTGGGGAAGATCTCCAGCAGTGGAATAGCGGGGTCAAATGGGACTTCCAGTCCTAGTTCTTTGAGGTATCTCCATACGGATTTCCACAGTGGTTGCACCAGTCTACATTCCCACCAGCAGTGGAGCAGGTTTCCTCTTCCCCACAGCCCTGCCATCATTTGTTATTGGTTGATTTCTTGATAGCATTCATTCAACTCTCAAGAATTCTACATAGCCTCTGTTCCAGCTGGTTCTGCATTTGTTTTAATATTTAGATCTTTAATCCATTTCAATTTTACTTTACTGCATGGTGAGAGATATAGGTCTAGTTTTAGTCTTCGACAAATTGAAACCCAATTTCTCCAGGACCATTTATTAAAGAGGCTATCTTTCCTCCAGTGAGGGCGTTTGGCTCCTTTGTCAAAGAAGAGGTGGCTGAATGTGTCTGGAGTAGATTCTGCATCTTCTAATGTGTTCCACTGGTCCTCAGGTCCGTTTCTTTGTCAGTACCATGCTGTTTTTATCACAGTAGCTTTGTAATATAGTTGCAAGTTGGGGATTGTGATACCTGCTGCCATGTCTCTGTTACCTAGAATTGCTTTTGATATTCTTGGTCTTTTCTTGTTCCAAATGAATTTTTGGATTGTTTTCTCAAGGTCCATGAAGTATGCTGCTGGGATTTCAATTGGAATTGCATTGAATCTATATAGCAGTTTTGGAAGTATGACCATTTTCACTATTTTGATCCTTCCTACCCAGGAGCAAGGGATGTCTTTCCATTTTCTGATATCATCTCAATTTCTCTTTTCACAGTGCTATAGTTTTCAGAGAAGAGGTCTTTTATTTCTTTTGTTAGGTTAATTCCTAGGTATTTTAGTTTTTTTGGATGCTATTGTGAAAGGAATTATTTGCCCTATTTCTCTCTCAGTGAGTCTGTTCTTGTAGAGGAAAGCTATTGATTTTTCTGTGTTGACCTTGTATCCAGCTACTTTACTGAATTTGGTTATCACATCTAGAAGACTTTTGGTGGCATTCTTGGGGTCTTCTATATAGAATATCATGCCATCTGCAAATAATGATAATTTGACTTATTCGTTTCCTATCTTTATTCCTTTTATTTCTTTCTCTTGTCTAATTGCCGTGGCTAGTGTTTCCAAAATTATATTGAACAGGAGTGGTGATAGTGGAGATCCTTGCCTTGTTCCTGATTTTGGTGTGAAGGATTTCGGTTTTTGACCATTTAGTATGATATTGGCTGTTGGTTTTTCATAGATGGCTTTTATCAGATTGAGGTAGAGACCATCTATTCCAATTTTTTGTAAGGTTTTTACAATAAATGCATGTTGGATTTTGTCAAATGCTTTTTCTGCATCTGTAGAGATGATCATATAGTTTTAGTCCTTGGCTCTATTGATATAGTATATTCCATTTTTTGATTTGTGTATGTTGAACCATCCCTGCATCCCTGGGATGAATCCCACTTGGTCAGAATGTGTGATCTTCTTGATGATCTTCTGAATTCTATTTGCCAGTATCTTATTAAGGATTTTTGCATCTCTGTTCATTAGTGAGATTGGCCTATAGTTCTCTTTTTCAGTTGGTTCTTTCTCTCCTTTGGAATCAAGGTGATGCTTGCTTCCAGGAATGAATTTGGGAGTATTTCTTCCCTTTCAATTTCATTGAAGAGTTTAAACAATAGTGGCAGCAGTTCCTCTCTAAATGTCTTGTAGAATTCAGCAGTGTAGCCATCAGGACCCAGCCTTTTCTTACTTGGTAAGCTTTTAATTATATTTTCAATTTCATTGATTGATATTGGGTCACTTAGAATTTTTATGTCTTCTTCATTCAACTTTGGTGATTCATATGTATCTAGGAATCTGCCCATTTCTTCTGTGTTGTCCATCTTCTTGGCGTATAGGTTCTGGAAGTAGGTATTGATGATCATCTGGATTTCTGCTGGGTCCATTGCAGTTTCACCCTTTTCATTCCTAATTGCATGGATTTGGGCCTTTCCTTTTTCTGATAAGGTTGGCTAAGGGTTTGTCAATTTTGTTGATTCTTTCAAAGAACCAACTCTTGGCTTCATTGATTTTTTGTATTGTTCTCTCAGTCTCCATTGTATAGATTTCTGCCCTGATCTTTATCATTTCCTCCTTTCTATGGGCTTTGGATTTGTCCTGCTCTTCTTTTTCTAGAAGCTTGAGGTTCAGCATCAGGTTGTGTATTTGGGCTCACTGTGTTTTCCTAATATGAGTATTCACTGCTATGAATGTCCTTTGTAAGACTGCTTTCATTGGGTCCCATAGATTCTGATATATTGTATTGTCATTGTCATTTAATTGCAGGAACTGTCCGATTTCTTCTTTAATTTCCTTTGTGACCCATTGGTTATTCAGAAGTGTTTTTGTTCAATTTCCATGTGTTTAGGAAATTTTCGCGGTTTCATTTGCTATTGATCTCCAGTTTCATCACACTATGGTCTGGTAATACACAGGGGATAACTTCAATTTCTTTGCACTTACCTAAATATGTTCTATGAGTGAGTATGTGGTCTATTTTGGAGAATAACCCATATGCAGCTGAAAGGAATGTGTATTCTGATTTTTGGGGGTGGAACACTCTGTAAACATCTGTTAATTTCATTTGTTCAAGAGTTTGATTGAGTTCTAGTGTTTTGTTGGTTGTTTTTCATCTAGTTGATCTATTTGTGGCAATGGGGTATTTAGGTCCCCCACTGCTATTGTATTAGTGCTTATTTGATTTTTCATGTCCATTAGTATTTGTTTTATATAGTTGTGTGCACTACTGTTTGGTACGTAGATATTTATGATTGTCCTCTCTTCCTGTTGGATTGTTCACTTTACAATGATGTCGTGTTCTTCTTTGTTTCTCTTAATCGGTGTTGGTTTGAAATCCACTTGGTCTGCAAAGAGGATAGCTACTCCTGCTTTTTTTCCGGTTCCTGTCACATAGAGTATTGTTTTACACCCTTTAACTTTCAGTCTTTGAGTTTCTTTTTGACTTGTGTGTTTCTTGTATGCAGCATATTGTGGGATTTTGCTTCTTGACCCATTCTGCCAGTCTGTTTCTTTGGATTGGTGAGTTGAGACCATTAACATTGATGGTTATAACAGATACATATTGACTTATCATTGTCATGACTTTTTCTTTTTGTTGGAATCTCCCCCTTTGCTTTTAATTTCTTGTTGTGCCTGGTGGATTCATTCCGCTGGGCTTCCTGGGGTTGTGATCCTCATTTTCTTTTCCTAGGAAAAGACAATGTCTATAATTTTTTGGTGTGCTGGTTTGGTATTCATGAAGTTCCTAATGTGCTCTTTGTCATGGAAGTATTTTATTTCACCATCAATTTTGAAAGATAGTTTTGCAGGGAACATCAGTCTGGGTTGGAGGTTGTTTTCCTTTAGGGCTTGGAATAGGTCATTCCAAACTCTTCTTGCCTTGAGGGTTTGCGTTGAGAAGTCTGCTGTGATTCTGATGGGCTTTCCTTTGTATGTGATTTGTTTATTTTCTCTAATTGCTTGTAGAACTTTGTTCTTCTGTTGGGTTTCTGGAATCTTAACTATTATATGCCTATGTGTACATTTTTTTTTATCAAGGCTTGGAGTCCTATATGCCTCACTTATGTGTATGTCAAATTCTTTTCCCCTGCTTGGGAAGTTTTCTTCCATCACTTCTGTGAACAGTTTTTTAATGTCATCTGTACTCTCTCCTGTTTCTTCTTTGACTCCAATCAGTCTCATGTTATTCTTCTTTGCATCATCTAGCAGCAGCTGTTGGATTGATTTCTCGTAGTGCCTTACAATTTTAAATCAATTTTTCTTTTCCTGGTCACTAATTGCAATCTTATCTTCTATATCTGAAATTCTGTCCTCGCATTGGCTCATTCTGCTGCATAGACTTTCAATGGAGTTTTTAATGACCTGGAAATCTGTTTGCATCTGTTTTATGGATTCCATTTGTTTCCTATGTTGGGATTCCATCATGTTCTTCAGCTCCTTTATTTTTTAATCTGTGTCCTCTCTAGATTTATTAATCATGTCTTGCACTATGGGCACAATCTTTACTGTTATGTGAGAAATTTTTCTGATTTCATTTTCTCCAGATCCTGTTTCATTGGTAGTTCAGGGAGTCCATGTGTTTGAATATCAGAGTGTTCCATCGCGTTTCCCTTTGGCGTTGCTGTAGGTGATCTGGAAGTCTGGTTCTGGGACTTGTTTACTTGTCTTCTCATTTCGTTTGGGGCTGCTGAGGGGGTGTTCTGCTGCCACCCATGCAGCTCACCTCCTCTGTGCTGGGAGCGGTGGAAGGTTGGCCTGGAATCCTCCTGCTCTGCACTTGGAGCTTTGGCACGTTGACCTGGAAGCCTCCTCTGTGCTGGGAGCTGTAGCACATTGACCTGGAAGCCTCCTCTGTGCTGGGAGCTTCCTCTGTGCTGGGAGCTGTGGCACATTGACCCTGAAGCTTCCTCTGTGCTGGGAGCTGTGCCATGCCAACCTGGAAGTCTCTTCTGAGCTGGAAGCTGTGGCACACTGACCTGGAAGGCTCCTCTGCGCTGGGAGCTGTGGCACATTGACCCTTAATGCTTCTCTATGCTGGGAACTGTGGCATGTTTACCTGGAATGCTCCTCTGTGCTTGGAGCTGTGGCATGTTGACCCTGAAACCAGGAGGCCATATTTATATACATACTGTAGTCACTTATATAAAAAAATTCTTAATCAATTTTTGTTGAATATATGGCATTTTCACTTGTGTACAGAGCTATAGTTTTGGCCTTCATTGTGGGAAGTTTTGTTACATGTAATTCTTCAAATGTCCATATATAGTTTGGATCTGAAATATCCCTGAAAATCTCATGTGTAAAAGGCTTGACCCTCCTTGCCACTATTGGAAGATGGAGGAATCTTTAAAAGGTGGGGCCTAGGGGGAGGTTTTAGTTCACTGGCAGCATAACTAGGAAGGGAATTGTGGGACAACAGTCTCTTCTTTTCTCTTTTTGCTTGCTGGCTGCCTTGAAGTGAGGGTCACATGTGCCCACCATGGTGTACTGCCTCACAATGGGTACAAATGTAACAGAGCAAACTAACCATAGACTACAACCTGTGAAACCAAAAGCCAAACAAACCTTTCCCTGTAAGTTGATTATCTCAGTTTTTTTGTTTGTTTGTTTTTTGTTTTGGGTACCTGGGATTGAACTCTGGACTTTGCACTTGGGAGGCAGGCTGCAGCACCACTGAGCTAAATCCCAGGCCCTTATCTCAGGTATTTTGCTATGATAGAAGCTAATACAGTCAGTAAAAAAGTTTTTATGATAACACATTCGCTCCTTTGTTTTCTCTTTCCACCCTCATTCCTTTTGTAGTTTTAGGAGGATAGGAATAATCACAGTATTGAGTCTTCTGGAGCACAGCGAAACAATTTTTAACAAAACATTTGTATTAAGTTCATGCTAATCTCGAAAACTGTCTCATTTATATAAAATATTTCAACTGGTATTCAGTTATTTCATGCCTGATAAAATAAACTAACAGGAAATAGGACAAAATAACTCTGTAAGTTATGTATTAACTTTTTATGCAGTTAGTAATATCTCGCCTTCTTCCACAAATGATTTGAGATAATCTACCAAAATATAGACAAAACTGGACAATAGAAATAGTAAAATGAGCCAGAGAAAGAGGAATTTAATGGAAGGAAATTAATGTCACTGATGGTAAAATTATGCATGCCATCAGATTCTGAACTTGTTTCTTTCTGAGATCAGAGAAATGTGCCCTTGTTAAGTTGGACCAGGGATGCAACTATGAGATTTTTCTGTGTTCAGAAAATGAAAACTAACCGAGCTATGTTGTCATTTTTCATTTTTTGTTTATTTTTGAGAAGCACAGTTTTCTTGATGTTTTTTAGTATTTGATTTCTTGATTTTTTTAGTATTTGATTTCTTGATTTAGTACTTGATTTCCTGACTTTTATAAATCCCAATTGCACATACATATGATGTTTTGAGTTAAGAGGGAAATACATGTTGTATGAAGTTATACACAGATCCCATCACTGTAATGTATTGCTATAATCACAACCCTTAGTGCTTTAAACCACCAAAACTCAGTTCAACTGAGTGTGTAAGTTCTCAATAATCTATTTAGATCATTGTTCCCCACAATAGCAAGCAAGTACTAACTTGCATATCCTTTCACATTTACTGATAGTAGTTGTCCTGATAACTATGTTGGGAAGTTTTATAGCTGAGTCCTGGTTCAGAAGAAAAAGGTTCTGGAATTGACTAGCAGTGTGTCATGGGTGCAGGAAGGCCATCTCTGGTTTGTAAGATTCAAGGTTTTGTTTGCAGATTTTCCAGGTAGTCCCCCAAGAACATTTTTCATTCTAAAGCTTTTGGCAAAAATTACACAGTAGAGAGTTCAAAATCTATGGGGAGAAACTCTGAAACATCTATTGATTTATATGCTTTAAATATTGACCAAAAGGGAGGTAGTTTAAGGTTATGTTATGAAAATGAGAATACCTACCATAAGAGGTACATGGTCCAATGGCTCCTCCACTTTTTAAGGAAACTGGCCAAAGGAGTATCTATACAAAGGCTAAATGCTTCTGGGTACCTTTCAACTGGAAGCCAAGTGGGTGACAAGCAATTGAAAATCTTACTTCAAAGAGCATGGCAACAGTAATTTTAGCATAGAGAAACAAGTATAACCTTCCAAAACCATGAGAAAATTCTCAATGCAATACTGAAGCAACAGTGGAAACAATAAACATCTAGAAACAAGTGTTGGAAGATCATACAGTCTTCCTTTGACTGTATTAAACTCATTATGACATATTTGTCTTCATTCATAGGGTAAGACACTCAGACAGGCACATGTGCATTGTATTTAAAAAACTGTTTTTAGATTTATACTTTAGGAATATAACCTTCGCAAAATGGCATCAATTGAATTCATCTAAGTTAGCTTTAATTTCCAAGCCGTAGTAATTAACTTCCCTGAATTTAACACAAAATTGTTACCCAATGAAAAATAACTAAAATGCTAGGTGTTTATGGCTGTTAGTTAAATTATAATGTTTTAATGAGCCTTTCAGATATCAAATTTCCTTGTTTTATAACATTTTCTCATTTTGAAAAGGGGGATATGGTGTGATGGCAAAAACAAAAATATTCCAAAGTCTAGCATTCTTTGTTTCTCATCAATCCTAGAGGTTGTTTTTCTCTGGCTTGGTATGACAAAAAATGTAATGTATCCTTCTGTCTCAATAGACTCCTGGGGCTCCATAGTATTTGTTTTGGTCCTTTCTGTGCTGCTATAAGAGAATATGTGAGACTGAATAATTTCTCATGAACAGAGTTTCTACCTCATGGCTCTGGAGGCTGGGAAGTCCAAGATGAAGGGAGTAACATGGATGGAGGGTCTTCTTGCTGCATTAGCCCATGATGGTAGGGTGGAAAGGCTAAAGAGCATCATGCCCATGTCTAAGAGAGAGAAATGGGAATGAACTCATTCTTCATCAGGAACCCACTCTCACAATAACTAACCCACTCTTGTCATGGTGACATTAATCCAGCCATAGTTTAATGAAGCTTATGCCTCTTATAAGTCCCACTTCTCAACACTATTGCATTGGGAGACACATTCAAACCTGAGGAGTCCTCAAGTTTATGATTAGGATTAGTCATTTCAGATTTATTCAACAATCAATACTAATAGGGCCATGAGAAATGCAAAACAATGAACCAAACAAATATAGTCTCTACCCTCCAGGAAGTTTCACTTTTGTAGGACACAAAAATATATCGTGTTGACAATAGATGCATACTAGAATGTGAATAAAATGCGTAGGAACATAAACAAATGTGAGAATCAAAAACTAGTGAATTTGACAAGTCATTTGTAAAATTATATAACCAAAACAAAAGAGAGGAACCGCTTTTCCAGGCAAGTGACAGAAGATAGACCTTGCACAGTCGCTGAGAAGTTTAAAGGTAAAAATGAAAGCTCACAAGATTCAAGTTAAGAAAACTGTGAAAATGCAAAGAAAGGACTGAAGTAGGATATGGCTGACTTGCAGTGCAAGACTAAGCTGTACGTGTTCCCCAGATTCCCACTTTAGACAACAAAGCTATTATTCCCTTGGGTTCTAGCAGGAACATATTACCTGTGATGCTGTAATGAAATCTGCTGTTTGGGCATCACCCTGCCCTGGGCTGGTTTTCTTGCCTAGAGCCATGTCTTTAGCCTATGAACTACCTTCTTTGTTTACATGCTGATTGGAAATTTTCACTTTGACTCTTGGTGAATTCTACTCTTCACCAGCATTTGCTCATTTCCCCCTTCCAACTAGATTGCTTATTACATAATATTAGCTATTAGGTGATTTCTATTATCCTTATAGTTAGGTTTTCTTAACTATCCACTATGTGTAAGGCACTATTTAAGTACATGCATAAATATCTATCTCACCTAATACATATCTCATTTAACAGTGATAAAATCTTAGAGGAAATATTGTTGTCAGCACTTTTTTAGAGGCAGAGGAATATAAGTAAAACATAAGTGAAATACATTTGTCCTGAGGTCACCTAAGTTAATGGAAATAACCACAAATAAGAACAGGAGTTCAAAAAAAAAGCAAAGGAAAGGAAATTTGAAAGTTGATAAGTTAGGCTGATAATTGCAATGTGAAAAGAAGCCTTCGTAGAAATTGAGCCTGTACAGCCACAATGCTAGGCAGCCACTGAGAAAAATACATTTTTAGAAAGAAAGGATTCGGGTCAAAGGAAAATTCCATTTTGTGCAAATAATGTCAAAGATTGAAAAACAAACTCTGCATTATTTTTGATGTAAGGCATATGTGTCCAAGCTGAGAACTATTAAAGGGAAACTATGCAGTTCTAAGACAAGAATCTAGCAGCACACAAGATTGTACTTAATTATTTCTGCCTAAGCAGGTATAGACAAAACTTACTCCATCACTTGAGGCTTTCCTCTATGGCATGTAATTATTTATACATCTAAACAATAAAAATAATAATGCCAGTTTATCAGTATGTCAGTACTAAACATTGTCTTTGATATACTGAGTTTTAAGTTTCTATTTTTAATAAGGAGAAACTGAGAATGACTTTGTAAGCAAATTAAAAGATAGTAGGAAGGTAGGGAGATAGAGCTTTCTCCAAGGGGAAGGGGATCAAGAGATGGAGGGAGGGGAAGGAGATGAAAAAAGAATGAAGTTGTGTTATGTACACACACCAGCTCCCCACAAGAAATGTAAACACCAAGTACTGCAAACATGGACTAATAAAAAAAAAGAATGATTTTGTGGTTCATTACCCAAAAGCCTTGCAAAATTAAAGAGGCAGCACTAGGTCAAAAAAAGGTCTCTCAGCCTCAGCACTACTGACATTAGATGCTGATAAGGCTTTACTTTTGTAGGCTGACTATCTTGTGCATTGTAAGAAGTGTAGCATCATGCCTCATGCCTGGCTTTCAAGAATAAGATACCAGCAATTCACAGTTGTCTCCAGACATGGCTTAATGTCCCCTGTGTGCAGAATCACTCATGGTTGAAAGCCACTGCTTGATGGTAAGGCTATAGCAGTGCAACTCACATCCTCTGCTTGGTCTCAAAAATATTGTAAGGAAAGAAATACCATGGTGATGGTGGCAAGGAGGTGTAGATTTCATGTCACTGTTCATTATCAGTAGAGACAGAGCAGCCCATTGCCTCCTTCTACTCAGTGGTTTTGTTTTACAGCAGCTCCTCCTGTCACTCATTTACTCACTTGAAGCCAAAGTCCCCCTGGGAAATTTTTGATTTTGCAATCATATATAAAATATAGATGCCTGGTGCATGATTTTGAATTTTGACTTAATGTGTGTCATATGAAATGAATTATTCATGATGAGGCCATGATATACTCTATTGTAGAACAATATGCCATAGAGAACCTTATTAATTGTGTGGTTATCGATAAAATATGAACATTCCAGGTCAGGTCTTGCTCTGCCATTTTATCAATTAGTTGCAGCTTGCAGCAAAATTCTGGGTAGAAGAGATTAGAAATTAGAACTTAGAACACTTGATTAATGGCAAAAGATTCTTTGTGTACCCTGATTTAAATACAATTTCTAAATGTGAAAACAGTTCTTATAAGGACTTTTCCTTGACTTTTGGCACACAAGTAGCATCATATACACACTTAAGTTATGCAAAGTCAGCTTCATTAGTGAGGGGTTAGATTAGGTGACTTCCTAGACCCAGGCATCCGGCTGACCAGCTTCCCTCAGAGTTGACTTGTGCCTACAAGCACGGAGGGAGGCAAATTCAAAATATTTCTGCAAGCTGGCAAAATCCCTGGAAAAAAACCATATTTTAATGACATTGGAGACTCCTCCACCAAAAACCAAGAAATAAAACATGTTCTCAGGTGGTAATGTCCCCAGAGACATTTTGACCAGGGAAGAGTTAAAAGGAATCTTAAAATTGTCCCTAGAGGAGCAACAACAGACAAAAGTTAAATGTATAAATCTTCATAAATGCTGAAGTAGCCTAAGCAGAAAAACATTTAAATGATTTAATGATTAAAAGCTTTCTTAAATTCTTTTAAGGTTAATTTTATAAATTCCTGCATAGGGTAGTTACTATACAAAACAGTGACGATTGTACCTCATAGGTAATTTCAAGAAATTCCAAGAGTGACTAGATGCTAACTTTACAGCCTAACCACCAACTCAGCTGGATCTCTACTTTATACTTTTCCAAATGATTTTGATCATCAGTTTTTTAAACTTTGTTTCAAAAAGTCCAAAAAATAGCCTGGCCCAACCAGCATTAGCTAAAAATGCATCACTAGAGATTTTACATTGACAGAGGCTATTTTAATGAAAAATCCTTTCACAATCGAAAATACTGATTGTATTTCTTATTCATCTCAAGAAACTTTCCTGGTGTTTCTCAACGTATTATTTACATTGGTTATTCTATTGCCATGTTTTAAATTTCCTCCAATAGATGGTAAGATCCTTAAGGGCAAGTTTACAAGTTCCTGGTACTTAACATACCTCCTAGGATAAAAATTGGCAATGAGTGGCATTTTGGACAAGAACAAAGTGAATTATTTATTATGAGAACGAAGGCTGAATGTAGCCAGTGATCCTTTCTTATTAATTCTTTTCTTTCTCTTATTAAGCTTACAAAAGTCAACATTTCTGAGATTCCCATTTTATTAAAATTAACCCCAAATTGAAAATCATCCAACTAATTTATTTCCTCTTAATTTGTCAGAATCTCCCACTGTTTAAGCGATTAAATGATTAATCAGAAAGTATTTACTTTCCAAGTGGAATTCCAGTAACTCAAAGATGGGGTGTCCTTAGGAACTCAGTACAAGTAGCAGCAGAAGTTTGATTAGAAATAACAGCCAACCCTTTATTCCATTCAATTTTCTATTGTTATGAAGAATTCATGGCGATCAGTACTACTATGGCCCAAGAAAGTGGCAAAATCTTCCATTGTAGTGGACTTCAAAGATGAGAAACACAAAGTTTTCTCAAGACTTCCTAGAGACGCTGTCATTTTTAGATTAGCCTAGATGATATGTGCTTTCTGTAGACCTAAAAGAATATGTTAGGGAAGAAGCATCAGGACCAAACCTATAGCAAAAATGAAGACTCCCAAGCATGATGTGAGTCAGGTATGCTTGAGAAATCTAACCCATCAAAGGTTTGATTTGCTTGACTAAATACAAACATGGAGGACAGAGATGGATGATAAATTATGACTAGATGATGAATTAAATGTCGTAGTAGAAACTCTTGAATGTTGGAACGAGGAGATAAGTTTCATTTAGAAAGTTAATGAGAAGTTATTGGAACTATATAAGCTATTGAAGTCTTATAATGGGAGCTTGGGTCTGGAGAGAGTAATTTGGTGGCTGGCATAAGGAGCAGTGATTGGAATTTGGGGGGCTGGAAGTCAGAGATCTTTTAGTTAGAGACCTAAAGGGCCACTGCAGACTTTATCCATCATTGTCCCAAACTGCAAACAACTTAGCCATCAGTGGCAAACTAGATAAATATATCTTTGCATAGTATTCCATTGTACAAATACAGCAGAACAAAAATGAATGCACCATCATGCTAGCCAACAGAAACTGGAAGAATCTCACAGATCAATGATGAGCAAAAGTCCAAGATGAATCTTTCTATTTATATGAAGCTCACAAACAGGCAAAACTAGTCAAGAGTGTTAGTCTTCAAAGAACTGGTTATATCTGAAGGGATTATTGGCTGAGAAGAGGTCTAAGCGGACCTTCTGAGATGCTGGAAATAGTCTGTGTGCATGCCTGTATCTAAGAGTAAGTTCAGTGAACTTTAAGATTGATGCATTCTGCTACATGTATGTTGTACTGCAATAAAAGTAAATGGGAGTAAAAACTGAAACTAAAACAATTCACTGAAGTGTTTTGTGGAAAGGAAGAAAGCCAGCATTAGAGACCAATGATAACAAGCAAGAGACAGATGAGACAACATATAAGGGGTAGAGCAAGCCTGGGGGTTGACAAACATTGGATGAGAAGTCCAAGCAGGGAGAGGAGTTAGAGAGCACTCTGAGATTTCAAGTGCAGGTAAATGTGTGTGTGTGTTGCTATAGCAACTAAAGGAAAAGGATGAATATAATGTGTTGGCTACCGTATAGTTAGGATAGCCATTTTATTTGCAGTGACATCCAAAGTCTTGGCAGTTACCTTAGCTATGAGGTCCTGGCATAGTCCACTCTTTTCTGCTTCCTTTGTTCACACATACAGCAGCACAAGGACTCACAGGCTGTACTTCTCATTCCATGATCCTCTGCGTCTCATTAACATCTGCCTTGTATTCTATACGGGGACACTCTTCACTCTGAGAAAGTTAAATAAATACATTCTCACCAAGGTCACTGCAGAATTTATACAGAAGCCATTCTTGTTCCCAGATGATTCTCAAGCCTACATTATAAGAAGCTTGTTTCTTGTCTTTTCAGGGTCATTATGTTGAAAGAATTTTGATATTTGATAGCTGATTTTCCAAGCATTCTGTTACTGTTATCATACAAAGAGACTATGACTACAGTCATTCCTCAGTATCCTCAGGGGACTGGATCCAGGACCCCCTAGGATGCCAAAATCCATAGATCCTCAAGTCCCTTATATAAATGGCAGTGTATTTGCATAAAGCCTATAATACGATCTCATATATTTTAAAATATCTCTAGATCACTTATAATACGTAATGCAATGTAAGTGCTATGCAAATAGCTGCTATATTGTATTGTTAGGAAAAATGACAAGAAAAAACATCTGTGCATCTTCAATACAGATACATTTTTTCCTGAATATTTTCTATCCTTGGTAGGTTGAATCTGCGACTGTGGAACCTGCACATCCAGAGGGCCTACTGTATGTGTTTCTTATACTTGTCTTTTCAGTTCTGTGCACAGCTGGGCCCTGGGGCAATGGATTAGAACTCACAGAGCCACTTCACTGTGCTTTGGCCCTGCACATTTGAATTGAACTGTAAATTCTGAAAAGAGTGGCTACACTTGCAGTCCTTTGGGCCTTGGTGAGGAGCCAGCAGGGTGCAATGACAGACATCTTAGGGGGATGGATGACAGAGACCAAGCTTGCACAGTAAGGCAGCAGGCTCTGCAAGAGACAGTTGGGAACATCTTGCACTCTTCAGAGCAGTGCCCTGCTCCTGGCTCACAGAGGCGGTGGAGATGGCCATCTTGACATTTGCTGAGGAAAAAAAAATTAAGGATGACTTCATCATATGAAGATATATGATTCATTTTAATAAAAATCTTTGCTAAAGAACTGCCTAGCCATCTGTAGGGAGCCAGCTTGGTATGCACCAAATACTGAAAGTGCACCCCCCACCCCCGTTGATGTTTATCTCCAGGTAGGAGCTAGAACAATTTTCCTTATGGCTGAGATGGTCCAGACCTGAGTTTGCTCCAGAAGCACAAGCTTTCTGAAAAGGACCAACAAGGGAATATGTTTGGCTTTGTAGGCTATATGATCCCTGTCACAGTGACTCAGCTCTGGTATTATAGCATAATATGCATGGATACACTTTTGGCAATACATAAACTAATGGCTGTATTCCAATAAGACTTTATTTACAAAAACTGATGGCTGTGAATAAGGCCTAGACAGTCTTGATACCTAAGTTTTTAATTTTCTTTTGCCTTTTCAAAGAGTGGCACCACGTTGTTTAAGAACCTTTCATCCTCTTTTGCATTACTTAATAATGAAGTTATTTGCAAAGTGAGAAATTGATATATAAAAATAAGCTGATTTAATCACTTACTAGACTGTTCACACCAGGATGAGAGAGGTTGTCTTCCTAGCTAACCATGTACACCAAGCTTCTAGTCATAAGTGCACAATAAATATTTGGTGAGTAAATGAAGGAATGGAGCATGCAGATACCATAGGCTGCTATCTGGGAGTATTTATTTTGCAGTGCACAAACCATGCCATCCTCCTCATCTGATGCCTCAGAGCAGCCTTCAGGCGGGACGTCCACGCATCGTGTCTGGGCGTTCCAGACTTGCTCTGCCCTGTTGACACAGTCTTGCTGATCCCCTTGGTGTAAGAGTTGCTGATTGGATCAGAAAGGACATCTGTGCTTGTGCAGGAGTAAAGATAACTGGTCCCCATAGATTGAATTTTTCTCATTTGCACTCACTGTCCTTTCAGCCTAATGAGCTGAACAATGTCAACATAATTCCTTACTGGTCCTGGTCCTAGTCAATCCTCTCAATAAAAATGAAAGGAAACTGTTCAAATAAAATTCCAAATGCATGACCAGCTCAGTTTCCCACCTTCCTTCCAATGAATAAATATCATTGTCATAAACTGAAATCAATCGTTTTTCTGCAGATACGTCCAGCAAAAATAGCTTTCATAAAGAGCAAAGAAGGAGCAACTGCTTATGGAGCTTTATTATTCCCAACCCAGTGCAGCCAAGCTAACTTAATTTGAGAAGTTGATCATACTGGGTAACTATTTTCAACTTGAATAGTACCTTAATATAATCAGAAATCTTTGTCTGCTCAGCAGGCAAGAAGATCAATGATTAGTTTAAATTTTCCATTCTGTTTCTGCTGCTAGGTAGAAGATGTTCCTCTCTAGATTTTCTTATGCTTTCTACTTTAACCTTGTTTCTGTAGCCTTAAATTTTGTATGTCTCACATAAACAGCCTAAAGTTGGAATTTTAAAAATTGTCTCATTTTGTCTTTTACCTTGAGCATTCATTTCAGTTGCATTCAATGCAATTATTGATATGCATGGATTTAAGTCTGCCGTCTTCTTTTGTGTTTTGCATTTCTCTTGATTCTGTATTCCTTGTCTGGTTTTTGTTGTTGGCTCATAGTTTGGGGGCAGGGTGAATGGAGGAAGAAATTAGGACTTCCAAGGCCAAGGGTTTTCTGCTTTCAACTATCTTGTGTATCTAGTGCCAGTCATGGCTTTGTATAGATGTGACATTCAAGTGCCATTTGTTTTTGGGGCTAGTTGATTCAGCCAATTCTGTCCTTTGAGTGGTTACCACAGAAAACAAAACATGAATTTTAGCTATCAAACTCTAAATTTGTGGCTGAGGCTGTGGCTCAGTGGCAGAACATTTGCCTAGCCTGCATGAAGTTCTGGGTTTGATCCTCAGTACCACATTTTTTAAAAATCTAAATTTGATCAATACTTTTATCCTCTCATGGAATGAAAAATACTGAAACTCCGTTTACCTCCTTCCTCATACAATTATACCTTTATTGAGTATGTTAATTTTCCCACAACATAAGACCAATTTTGCTTGATACAGCCAGTTTTGGTTTAGAGGCACCCAAACATATACATATTTATTACTTTCTTTGCTCTTCTTTTCCTTTCTGCACCATACAAATTTCCTCTGCCTCCCTTCCTCCCTTTCCTTCTTTCCCTCCTCCCTTCTTCCTTCCCTCCTCCTGTCCTTTCCTTTCTCCCTTCCTTCCTCTCCCCCTTCTTTTAACTTATTTGAGTTATATGTTTTTGAATTACATTTGGCAGTGAACTTTCTCTATTTTAAATTGCTCTGAACTATCTTTCATATTTTTAAAATTTTTGCCTATGCAACCAAGGGCCTTTCACATGCTAGGCAGCTTCTCTACCCCTGAGCTACATTTCCAGCCCGTTTGTTTTTATTCTGGAAAAGTATTTTGTTGATTATGTTATTCTAGAATAGCAAATTTCCCTGGACTCATTAAGCATATTCCATGTTCTTGTAACTTCCATTGCTGTGGAGAAGTCAGCACTGGTTATAAGTGTAATTCCCTGGAAGATAATGCCTCTTTTACTCTAACTACTTTTAAGAATATATACATTTCTACATATACATTTCATCTATTCTTCTTGGCATAATCTTTCATTTATGCAGATTGAACCTCCAAATCTGAAAATCCAATATCTGAATTACTCCAAAATCCAGAACTTTTTGAGTGCTGACCTGATGCCGGAAGTGGAAAATTCCACACCGTGAAACTTTGTTTCATTCACAAACTTATGTAAAATATAGTATAAAATTACCTTTCAGCTATATGTGTAAGGTATATATGATAGAGAAATGAATTTTGTGATTAGGCTTAGATCCCAACTCCCTGCTCTCATTTCTATGCACATATTCTAAAATCAAAAACAATTGAAATTGCTTGAAACCTTTGTGGTTCCAAGCAATTTGAATGAAGAGTACTCAATCTGTACTCTCTATTCTTTGGTAAGTTGTTTATACTTCTTAGAAGTGTGGATCCATGTATTTTATTGATCAAAATATTTCCTCTGCAAAATACTCTTTAGTCCATACAGATTGATTCTCTCACTGGACTCTCTATATTTTCTACCCACTCTTCTCTGCTTAACAACATGTTCTCCCTCTGCTATATTCTGGATAATTTTTTAAAATTTATCTTCTAGTTCACTAATTCTTTTTTCTACTCTGTCTCAATTTCTGATAAACCTGTCCACTGTGGTTTTAAATTTAGTTATAACATTTTCATTTAAATAATTCCCATTTGTTTCTCTTTCAAATATGCTGCATTACTTTTTGTAGTTCCTGTTTCTTATACATTTAAAATGATGTTTTTATTTCTTTCTTTCAACTGTTTGTTCCAGTTGTTTATATTCAGAAGACTGACACAAATAATTAAACTTATTATTACTGTAAACTGGATGTCCTATATGCATTCTATCCCTCTTTTTTGGAAGAAAATGTCCTGTGGTTTTTGTTTTCATCAGCTCAAACACAGACCTCTTGCATTTAGAGAGCAGAGTGAATGTTTTCCCCTAGAGGACTCTAAATTATCACCGCCATCCTTGCCTTCCCTCTGGTTCAGGATAGTAGGATAAGGAGCTATCGGTGATAACAGGATGCACCCAGGATGAAATGAGAGAAGAAAAGGAAGAAGCTCAGTACCCTGGCAGAGGATGCCAGGGAAGGATGTGTGGGGAAGTGAAAGTAGAACATGAATAAAATCACCTAGTAGAACATGTCTGAAAAGAAAGGGAAAACCCAGTCCTGAAAATGCTTCTATTTCACTGGGGAGGTGGAGAAGGAAGGGTCAAAGGTGTGACTGAAAAGTTAATAGTTAAAAATGAGAAGTACAGCAGAGCTCTTCTTCGTGGGATCTATGGAGGTGCATGTTTCAAACGTGAGCAGATGAAGACTGGAACAGGTGATATAATTAGACAGTTTGGTGGTCCTTAATGACCCTTGAGAGAATAATTTTCAAAGTGGTAGATGGGGGACAGAATTCCAAAGGACAGGGGTACTGACAAAATGGAGGATTTGTAGATTGAGGAGTGGAGCCATGGGATAGCACCTTTATGAGATGGTACTAGGGCTTGGCAAACCATGGACTGCAGGTCAAATCTAGTCTGCTGCCTGTTTTGTAAATGAAGTTTTATTGGAGCACAGCCATGCCTTTAAAAAATACTATTATGTATGGAAAGATTGTATGGTAGTTAGGAGACTCAGACATTCAAAAATGAATATTTCAAAATAGCTATCATCTGACCTTTCACAGACAATCTTTGCTGACCCTGAATCTACACAGATAACAGTTTTTCCTGTTTCTGTTCAGCAGGATCCAGTTAAAGGCCAATTAGAAGGGAAGAGTAGTGTGGAAAAGCTTGCAGTGATAGTGGGAAGTAGCTAATTGATGAGGATGGTTCTCAAGGAGAAGGGGTCTGGTAAGCCAATGGAAAGATCAACTTTCACAATTTGAGACTTGGTCTGAGTTACTAGATAGACAACAGAGAAGATGTATAAATCTATCAGAACTTTGAACTGAGAAGAAAGGATTCTGAGAGAGCTCTTGACCAAAGTATCAGAGATCTTTTCCTCTTTGTAATGTAAATATCTAAAGAGTTCAAAAACCCCAACCCTTTCAAAAGGTGAGGCTTTGTGAGTGCTTTCCCCACTTCTTTCATCTTTATAACCATCTTCTTTATATTTCCTGAGGGGTAGATGGTTTCATTTTTATTCTATAACTCTTGCTCCTGACTTTGCACTATTTTTAATTTCTGTTTTTTCCTCCCAATGAAGCTGACTGTCTCATCCTCCATGAATTTTTCAAAATGGAGTGTCTCCAAAAGTTAATGTAATGTGTATGATGCAATGTAATGTAAATGTATTGAGCTAGAAAATGGAAAAAAAGGACCAAGGAATGAAAGGTGTCTATAAATATTGTATCTGTAAATGATGTTAAAGCTACTCTGAGTTTCAAACTCAGTAAATATTTCTGGAAGTTGTGGCAAAATACAAGACATTAAAACTTGCATTACTCTCATTATCAAAATGTGGACAATGTTTGCTTAGTTAACTAAATACTGATTCCCTTCTATCACATAAACATGGAGAAATGTTTAAATCTAAAACCTTTAATTTAAGTAGTTCAGAGGGAAAAGGAAGGAAACAACCAGATCAACTCCGCTATGGGTAGTAAGGGTAGTGATATAAGACGACTCAAGGTACCATGGAAACACAAAAGCTGTGCATTCAAGTCAACTTGAGTTACCAGGCCAGCTTCTTGGGGGAGGTGGGCCTAAATTATCTTTAAGCTGTGGCTTGCACATTTTAGGGTTCCTAAGAATCACCTAGAAATCTTGTAAATAATATGCATTGCCAGTCTCATCCTCCATAGGCTTCTACATCAGTTTAAGGAGTGAGACTTGGGACTCTGCAGGTGGTTTGGTGGTTGTGAACCCTGCACTGAGCAACTGGGCTGTAAAGGATGCACAGGAATTGTCGAGCGGTAATCAGGATAGTATCCCATTGAGATGCTCAGAATATAAAAGTCTCAATTTCAAATGTGCCTATAGTTGCTATGGGAAAATCTGAGGTTATGAGCATTGAGTGCTTAGGGTTTATGTATGTTTTATGACTTTTTCTTTTAACACAGTAATAGACCTGTTAGACCTCTGTGTGCCACTTTTCACTCCTGAATGTGTAGGTGGTCCACTTTAGAGACAAGTGACAGGAGGACAGTATGATTAAAGAGGGACTCTAATTAACAGCACAGTGAACACTGCAAAAGCAGAGGCATCCTCTACAGTTGCTAAATATAATTGCTGGAGAAAAGTGTATAAATATTCATTTAAATGTATTTCTCAAAGGCTCATGTTTGGGACCACAGCTGCTGGGTTGCCTAAAGATGCATAAATGCGCCACAATTAATGCACTCTTAAAGGAAGAAAAAAAGCTTTATCTTTAACGTGCAGACATTTGAGTAAATACCATGGATCAGCGATTTCTATAGCTAACATTTTGCATGTCATATTTATTAGATGGTGTTACTACTTATACTTTAGAAATTCGGTCGTTTCTCTGATTATGGCTTTCTAGATTTAACAGTTATAAATTTAACTTCTGTGGAGTGACTAATACACTACTTAATGTCTTGCGTGATTAAGTTCTGATTCTGCTTGCCAGAAAATTTGGCTAAAGACTATTAAAATGAATTTCATTTTCTTTTCAAACTGAAATCTGGAAACCTCGTTTCATTTTAAAATTCCAAATGCATCTTTTTGGTTTTTTGGCAAAAAGAGTATTGGGTTAATTCTCCATTTTGTTATCTTGAGATGAATGTGATAATAAGTATTCATTGACCATTTGTTCCTCAGGACGTGCCCAATATGAGTTAAAGGATGTATCCCCATGACAATCGTCAGTCACTTCATATATTGAATTTGGTGGGTGGGTTTATGGGGCAGGACATAGCAAAGACCAGAGATAGTTACCAGCCTGGGGAAATCAGTTGGTGATGGTAGGCAGTGTATAGGTGCCTGAGGATAAAATGGGCAGGGGATGAATTAAAAATATGCAGATTCTCAAGGGTAAAGAGGGCAAAGCACATCAGTGACTTCATTGTCAGAGTCCAGAGCAAGGAACAAGGAAGAATTCATGATGGAGAGAAGAGAATTAGAACTAGACACGTCAAACAGAATGTTGTCATGTAAGCTTGGTACTGAGACAAGGTTTGGCCAGAATTTTCTACCCAGGGAGGGCCTAAATCTAAAGATATAGTTCTTAACCAGAGGCAAGTGTTGTCCCTCAGTGAATACTTGTCAATGCCTGGAGACATATTTGGTTGTCACACTTGAAGCTAAGATGTATGGGACTGGCATCCAGTGGGTAGAGCCAGGCATGCTGCTAAACATTTTATATTTGGGGTTGGCAGAAAAGGATACTGTCTTTCCTGTCCATCATAAAGTCCATGGTCCATATGCCTATGTAAAACAACAGATTAACAAGAGATAGGCATAAAAGGTTTATTGTGACAGTTTACGTGACGTGGAATCTTAAAGACTCCAAGACCTAGGGTGAACTGTGCATTTTTAGGCTTAGATTCAGTGCAGCACACCCTGTAGAAGTATGATAGGACTAAAAGGATCTGAGTTAATGTTAGCAGAATGAGTATGGAGACCCAGCAAGGCCCATCTGTACAGGTTCTTCTTTGTCTTTCTGTGCAGCACTCCTTCCATCCAGGTATGGGGCAGGTCCCTTTCTGGAATGGAGATCTTATGACCTACAATCAAAGAAAGTGGGTCAGAGAATTTCTTAACAGCCAGCTCTTACACAGAAAGGTGAGGGAGACTTAGAGTAATATTTTCAGATTTTATGGCTGGCTTTGGGGGAAAAGGGGTTCTGGTTTCTATGACCTGCCTTAGGGATGAGGAATCCTAGTTTCTATGGCTTGCCTGGTGGGAGGAGGATGGGGGTGAGGGACGAGAGAGAGAAGAGCAAGTGAAGTTTAGAGAAAACTTGCTTCTGAGACTGCTTTGAGCCTGGCCTTTTCTCTCAGCTACAGTTCTCTGAACCACACACTTTTCACAGAGCAACTTCACAATGAGTGATCACCTGACCCCAAATACTAGTTTTGCTGAGGCTGATAAACCATTCTTCTTAGCTTACAGGCTAATGGGAGAAAAAGTATGGAATTTAAACATAGATGGCAAATAACATCTCTTAGGTTTAATAGGTTATACAAATGGGTACACTTTGTGTTCATTTCCAAATTTCTTGAAAAGCAGCATCTTACATGGTAATCATATGATTTAAATTCTCAAGAGAAATGTAACTTTAACAATATTTTCAGCCATTATGTATTTGAAGGTAACAGTTTTTATTAAAATCATCTGAAAGCTTGCTTATTTTATTTATTTTTCATCAAACATGATGAGCTTGATTAATGCTTTTCACATTTCCCTTACTTATTTTTCATTATTTTACATCTACTTGTGAAATATGTTCAGTCACTATGGTATCCAGGTAAATCTACTATGTGGTGTGCTTGCTTTTAGCATTACAGAGAGGGCCATAAAAAGCCTTTGAGAGTCTATGGTTTTCTCTTCCTTTATGCTACAAAGGTTGGTTGAAAGCCAGGCACATAGCTGCTGGGATGCACTGATCACGTTATCTGTTTTAGAAGGAAAAAGTCTCTTACAGTTATGGCAATCATCATTTAAAATGGCATGCACTGTTTAGCATTTTTAATGTTACTAAAATTGTTAAAATTTTTATTCAGTGAAGAATGCTTAGTTCTGAATTAATGAAGTTCTTATTGCCGTTTTAAAATCCGAATACTGAAGCCATTTGCATTTTAAGGTCTTTGATGAGTGTATAATTTGGATTTCAAGTAAATGGCAGAGAATGTATATGTCTTGTCACTATTAAGAAACAGATTTCTTTTATTCTGTTTGGCTCATAAGAACATGGGAAAAGTGTCAAGACTGTTTAGGTAAAATGACAGACAGCTTGAACATTGTAATTGTGTGTGTGTGTGTGTGTATGTGTCTTTGCTTTTCTGGAAGCCTCTGAGTTGTTTGGGATGAGAATGTGATGATTCTGCTTGTAACTGTGCCTCATTAGAGCAGAGGCAAAAATCAGAGGTGAATTTCCTCTCCTAGCTGGGACTGACTAATTGGTATCAGTGTCTTTGTGTCTTAAAGGCCTAGCGGCATTCTGATTGATAAGCAGCATCCCACAGGCATGGAAAGGAGGCTGTGGTGTTCTTGCAGTGTAGTATTCCCCATCCTTGCTTGGTCCTTTATCTGTGCCATCAGGAACTCTAAAGCTGAAGGGACAACGTGTTGTGACACTATAAGGCTTTGCATTTGCTTTCTGTATTTAAAAATAAAAAAGAAGAAATCAAACCTTTGTAACCTATCATATGTGGATCAATGTTGGAATGCCCATTTTGTGCCTGCTCTATTTCACGCTTGATCATGTATCCAGAGGGACATCTGAGTTTTATAACAAGGGTGAGATTGTCAGTAGTTCTATTACCTATTATTATTTGCTTTCGGTATTTTACAGTATATTGTCATTTTCATCCTGTAGGACATCAGGATTGTGCCTAGTTTAATTAAAACATTTTTATTAAAACTTTAAACAATAGAATTATCACTGAATTTTGCTGCAAGATGGGACATCATCATGAATAATTTTGTTCCATGCAGAGGTTTGCTCCTTAGCTCCTGGAAAATGCTACTTAAATGTGCTTTCAAAATTGAAAATTTTTTTATTTTACAAAAACTCTTTTCTAATATGAAAAGAGGTTGTTAATAATATACTTTCCAGCAAACTGTTCTGACATATAAATGTTGTATTTATTATTTCAAGATAAAATTTCAATGAACAAGCAATTAACTGCTTTTTAAGAGAAATGTGTTTTAAAATTCAGGACAATTTTGAAAGTGGATGTTTGTCAGTGTTTCTGTTGTTATAGCTTCAGAAATGAATTTATTGTTAATGAAAATGATAGGTAATACCTGTCAGAACTCTCATAGCTAAAAGTTTAGAATCCTTGGAAACAGAATTTTGTAACCTGTTTAAAAAGCTTCCAGATTTAAGATTGCTATGGATTCTGAATTCAGGTATTAAAAATATGAAAATTAACAAATTCCAATTAGTTTACCGGACAACTGATTGTTGCCAGGGAAGATGTACATTTACTTCATTCGGTGATTCAGAACCGAAACTGATAACTGCCTAGAGGCCCTGGGCTGAAAACAGAGGTTCATGAGTTGGGAATTTCAGCCAGTAGACATGTGAGTTAGATACTTCCATCAAGTTTTTCTTTTAGTCTGAGAGCCACAGGTCCAAGTTTGGTTAGTGTCAGCTTTGCAGATTGCTGTATCATAGAGTATGAAACTAAGATTTTCAATTAATTAAACATATTAAAACAAATTGCTCCCTGTAAAAAATATTAATAGAATGGTTCCACAGGAGCACATTCTGTGCTATTAATAATAAAACACATAGTTAAAAATGCATTTATTTCATCCATTTAAATTTTTCTTTGTGTGTGTGAATTTTTATAATGTACACACCATATTAGTATAGTAAGATAGGTAAATAACTTACCAGAGTCTAGATTAGGGGTCCCAAAACCAGGGCTCCAGGGACAAATCTGGCTCCTTGTCCATTTATGTATTGTCCATGGTCGCATTCATTGCTTCCAAAGCAGTGTGGGGTAGTTGTGACAGACCGTTGCCCAAAAAGCTGAAATACTTACAATCTGTTTCTTCATAGATGAAGGCTAATGACCCTTGGTGTATGTTAATAGGGCAGCAGTGGAAAAGATGATCCACCCTCTTTCACGCAGGTAGTGTTTTTCAGTGTCTTATAGTACTGGTTCTCACATGTGGCTGCATGTTGTACAAGTTGAAAGAGTTTTGTAAAATACAAATGCCTAGACCCACCCCCAGAGATTAGAAAGTGATTGATGAGAGAGGGGTGACCTCCCAGCGATGAACACTTCCATAAGGAGAGGTTACTTTCTTTGTGCTGGCGGGAGCTGCCCCCATGTAGCATTGCTGAACCATTCTTTCTTGCATATTCTGGCTTTTCAAAAAGGTTTAAGGAGAGCTGACCCCAGATTTAGTGGAAAGAGGACAGGCTTGAGAATAGCAGCCCATGGTCAAACTTTATGCTTCCTTCAACTTCCACTGGACTGTGGCAAGCAAAAATGTTACTGTAAAACACATTGATTCCCCAGACTTGGATGCAAGGTAAAACCCAAGGGCTTCTATTGTCTATGTTTTCAGTGCTTTTGTTAGCTCTCTGGTGCCTATTTTTATCACTGAACAATGAAAATCTATTGGCTACAGTCCTGGTAGTTATCTTCCATTCAAATGTTGATGGAAGATGATCTGAAAGTTCCAGAAGTTTGGCTCTGGTGGATTTCTCTTCCTGCATGGTTTAGGAACTAAGGATTATTTCAGTAATAATCCGATTTCTGAAAACCTGGCACATGGTGTTGTTTTGCAGCTGTGTGCATGGCTGTCATTGTACACGCTGTTTATAGAACCTTTATCAGCATTTGCCTCAGGAATTTATAAAGCACTTAGTATAATTTGCTGTGAAACCACTGGTGTTTTTTTTAGCTTAATAGAGTCAGCACATATGGAGTATTCGGAAGATAGCAGTTTACATCCTATAAAATTACTTTGGAATCTAAAGCACTTTTATCTCAGCCATTTAAAATGATTGATTAGTTAATTCACACAGCCAGGTACTGTTCTTCTCACTTTACAAATGAGAGAAATGAGGCAAAAAGAGGACAGGAGACTTCTTTCTTCAAGGCCATGCGGCAAGGTAGGGGCAATTGAGAACTGGAACTTGAGGTACCCAGATCCCCATACTGAGTTCTCCCAGCGAACACTTCCCTCCACTTCACAACACTTAAGTTTAAACACCCCCTTGCTCTTCATCCTCCCTGACTGCCAAGCACCCCCAGCAGGTGCTTGTAGTAAAACACATGGCTAAATCACTGCTCCTTCCTGCAGGAAAACTTCTTCAAACTTTATTATTGCATTTTGCCTGAAATGGCAAAAATACAAATAGATCCACTGAGAAACAAACATTTTCCTTTTAAAATTAAGCCGAGACTGCAGCATCATCCATGGAGCAATTGGGAATTAATTTCACTGATGATCTACAGGGGACAGTGATAATCAGCAATGTGCTTTCTTAGTGGTGGGATGGGTCATGCAACTATGTTGATTATTTAATTTAGAAGGCTTTTTAAAGAAGCAGTAGAAAATCTTGACTAGCAAAAAGACAAGGAAAGCAAAAATGTACCTGGAAAGAACAAAACTTTAAAAATTTCTTGTTAGGAGTTTATTAAAATTTTTGATTTCCAGTCTAAGTACCAACAGAGAACCTCTTCTTGTATTAATCATGCATAACACTTTTGACAGTGACTCTGAGGCAAAGCAACACAGTCAATTATCAAATAAGATTCATTTCTCTCTGTGTACCTTCGAAGGCAGCAGAATAATTTTTTTTAATTGTAGGAAATATTTCATAACTGGCACTAAGCCATATCTATTCATCAGATGTTCTAGCTACCTGAGTTTATTGTTCTGAGGCTTTAAAAATATGAAGATTTTGAGATAATAAATATATCCAGCAACATATGTCCTGGAGACAAAATTTTTGTAAAATGAGACCTTTTTGCCCACTTATGAGATGCCTAGATGTTTCTATAGCAGGGATCTACCTGAATAAATAAGTGAGTTACACAATTTATACACTGTAAAATTCATAGGTAGCAGTATGTGTTTATATTGTTTTATTCCTACTATTATTGTTGTTGTTGTTTTGAGAGAGGGTCTCACCATGTAGTTTAGTTTGGTCTTGAACTCACTATATCGCTGAGGCTGGCCTCCAATCCATGGTGATCCTCCTGCCTCAGTCTTCCAAGTGCTGACATTATAGGCATGTTCCACCATGCCTGGCTTATTACTATCATCATCATCATCATTATTATTATCATTTGATCTCTTCCCTCGTGAAGTTTCTGACCTAGTTGAGCAGTCTAGTAGAATACAGAGAACCAGTTCAATAGGCCCTGATGTGGAACCAGCATCAAGCCATCCTTAAAGATGGCTGCTAGGCTGACTTTCTACAGCCAAGTCCAGCTGGTGGAAAACATGGAGCCCAAGTGGATCGCAGCAGATTATTATTCAAGATACAGCATGTTCACATTGGTTCCCCCCTAAGCTCCATGGGTGAAGTGGAAGAGGCCTGGGCCAATGTTGTGCACACAGTGGTTTGTGTCACAACTGGAAACACTGAGCTTAGGACATGCCCAGTTGTATAGGGGTCTGTTGGCAAGCCTGCTCATCCTCCTCTCCAGAGAGAGAGAGATCCCTTTGTGTGCCTTGAATGTGGGCAGCTCTGAGATTTTCCTGTCCTTTAATGTGTCAGAGTTAGGGCCAGAGGATGAGAAAGGAGGGATTTCTGCCTTTTTTGTCCTGGACAGGAAACAAAACGTGACCCAGGACTATACCGTCTCTAGCTTCCAAGGCTATCTGCTATTCCAACATCCTCGTATGAAGCCAACAGTTCCCCTGATTCAGAAGATGTGCAGAATCTGGGCATGGTGGCTCATGCCTATAATCCCAGCATTCTAGGAGGCTGAGGTAGGAGGCTAACTCCTGAGTAGCCCTCAGGATGGGCTGAGTTTAAGCCCAGCCTGGGAAACTTACTGACTTAGTGAGACCCTGTCCCAAAATAAAAACATAAAAAGGGGCTACGAAGGTTCTCAGTTCAAGCTCCAGTACTGGAAAAAGAAAAAAAACATGTGATGTAGAGTAATTTCAGGGTCCAGGAAAATGAGGAGCTGACTTCAGGGTGATAAAAGAAAAGGGCGGGGGGACTGGCCCTAGGAATAAAGGCGGGGGGGACAACAAGAGGCAGATAGTGTGCTTGGTGCGTTCAACAGATGCCAAAAGTAACAGGACTGCAGCTTTCTGGGCAATCAGGAAAGTGACCAGGGAAAGTTGGGGAGGGTGCAGGAGCCAGAGCACTCTGGGCTTTGTAGGTTGTGCTTGGAGTTGGTAGTCCATGTGCAGAGTGATGAGAAACCTGTGCCAGTCTCTGTGCATGAATGAACTGTATTTTCAAATTATAACTTTGAGCCATGTACTGGATGTGAATCAGTGTAGCTGGTCAGAAGCAGCAGCTCATTTTTGAATGATGTTGTAGAATAGGACAGAAAATATCAGAGTGCCTTACATGTAGTAGGATGCTTTGCCTATCATTTCATGAAACTTCTTTGTTATCATTTCATTAATATTAGGCTGCACATTTATTTCCTATTTTGACATCTCCCCTAAAGCCAAGGTAGGTCTCACAGTCAGTGGCATCTAAAGTTTGATGAAACATGGCATGAATGTTTTGTATATGCATAGGGCAAGTAGATTGTTATGTGATATGTATTTCTACCTGTGGCTTAGAGTTAACATTTTACCTCCAGAGCCCTACTTAGAGGTATCTACTTTGGAGCAGCTGAGGGAAGGTGGAATCCTGCTTAAAATTGATGGCCCCCACGCTGGGTGGGGTGATTGAAAGGAGATACAAGTAGCCTTTGACTCTGGGAGTATATACAGTTGTTATTCTGGCCATCTACCTTAGACTAGTATGGTCAAGCCAGCAGATTCCAGCATTGAGAAAAATATGCCACAGGGTGGGGAGAGAGTGCTCAGTAAACATAGGGACTCAGGATCTGACAAGGCCTGGGGCTCTTCACAGCAAGAGTAAAGCCTCATCCTTTAGTGGTCTGTGGGTACTGGGTGGTTACCAAGGACAGTGATAGAAAGAACCAGACCCAAGTCTCCTGACCAGCACGAGGTCCCCAGCCTGACACTGGGGATCCAGCCTCATTAAGCAAAGACTGCTTTTTATTGCCACCACCCTTGGGCCACTTTTCAACCGTGCTCCTAATTTCACTTGCTCACTGCATCTTCTTTTGTTGTGGTCTTCATAACCTCGGCAGGGGCTACTTTCTGGGAATGTGCTCAGGGAGACTGCTCCCCTGACTTCACTGTGGGGGTCTAAGGTGGGGAAATTTGGTCTCTGGAATTATATGGAAGTCACGCTGAGGCCCTTCTGGTAACAAGAGCACTGCAATCCCAGAGTGTTGCATTGAGTTTGTGTAATCCAATCTGTATGGAACCTCAGTGAAATTCCTCATGGAGCAAGGCTGAGCTTTGAGGTAGGATCACGCTAGAGGGAAGAGAAGGGATACTCTGCTAGAATCCTGGGGTGGCTCACACATCTCACCTTCTGTGAAGATGAAAATAAATGGGGTGCAAGCAAACCAGAAAGTCTGTGTCATGGCTTCTTTCTCTTTCCAAGCTCTCTCTACCAAACCTTGCCTTCATTTCTCCAGTGTGGACAGGAAGAGGCACAACAAACATCTCTAGTCCAGAGGCTGGGCTTCTTCCTTGTTAGCTTCATCATTTCAGCTTGATAACAATCTGTATGTCAAGTTGTATAACCTTTTTCCAGGGAGCTGAATTTAGTCATAACAAATCATTTGCTGACACACACTCCACCATATATACTTTTAATGTCAGTATGTTATGACTAAAATTAATCAAATAACTGAAGGCTGCTCAGGACCAGTAAATTAGCATGTGATAATTTGTTCTTCACCTAATTTTGAGTTCAAACCATAGCTTCTGCCCATGTGCGTGGGAGTTATAATATCAAAAGACATTTCTTGAGCTTGACAAGTTGACAAATTTTGCTTCTTCATTAGTTGTTTTCAAGAACAACTTAAGATTTTTAACATCATTTTAATGTATTATGGTGATAATTCCTACCAGTTAACAGAAAAGCATTTTGAGACTAAACATGCTATGGAAAATTTTCCTAATTTTCTTGTTATTTGGGGTTATCTGTAACACACTGGGTACTTTATTCCTCAAATAGTGAGTTCTCAGTTTATTTCATTTACATTTTTACTGACATGAAACTATATTGATAAATATAAATGTTGATGCAGACAAATTAACATTTTAAGCAATATATTTAGAAAGTAATTGCTATTACTAATATATTTGTTGATTAAGTAAGGTAATAGGTATGAGTGGATACAAAATAGACTTTTACCAAGCACAAGCTGGGGTTTTATGGTCGTTCAATGTTTTTGTACAAGAAATGTACTGATTCAATGAAATTCTGTGAGGACTGAAAAAATTTTGTTTGAAGCTTTGTCAAAGCTGTAAACTCTTTAATGTAATCTCCACTGGGTTTGTTTTTATTTCTGTGATGTTTCCTTCACCCAAAGCACAAATTAAAATATGCCAGGAGAGGAAAATATTTTAAATGAATCCAATCTGTTTTACTTTTCCTATTGGTGAACAATATTATTTGTTGTAAAATAATACATGAAACTGTTTCATGTACTTTTTTTAATATTGGACTCATGTGTAATACATCTTTTTAAAAAATTTTGTTAAATGAATACTGAAGGCATACTGTTGATGGTTTAAATCTTGGGGATTGAAACCTATCTAAGCTATGTAACTCTATTTCACTTAGAGAAAATTTTAACACTGACAGGGACCACGTGACATGCAAAAGCCAAAAAAAAAAAAATGCTATCTGGCCTTTCACAGAAAATGTAATTCAGCTGCACTATTTGAATTCTTTGGGTTCTATTGAATTCTTGTAAGATAGTCCCTAAAACTGAGTTTGTTATTACTGCCCTGGAATTATAGCATTCAGAATGACTTCTTTTGCAAGACCAAGGATCTCTGTCACAGCTACAGGACTCTGCCTGGTAGCTTGAGAACAGCCTCATGCAATATGTTAACAAATGGATGTGACTGTCAGCCAATAATTTGCCGACCCCTTCAAACCTTCGTTATTCAAAGGATAGACGACACATTAGGAATACCTGCAAACCCTTGCAGCTTCTTAGAAATGCAGAATCTCAGGTCCTACTCTAGACATACTGAATCAGAATCCACATTTTAGCAAGATCCCCTGGGAGATTCATATACTGCTTCGAATTAGAGAAGCACTCTAAATTACGCAGCTCCTAAGGAAGCTCTGAAATGAGTAAGTACTATATTTTGACTGCTGGGTTTCCTACTAGGCTTAACTAGTAAAAAACCAACTATTTCACTATGGCCTTCTAAATACTGGAATCTGGAGAACTTGTATGGGTCACCAGTAACCTCCACTTCCTGCTCTAGTACTTATCAGGTGGCTTATTCCATTTCTTTAGGGAAGACTCTTCTGATTTCTTGCCTTGGAAAATATTGGCTGTGGGCACTTGTCTGTGAGGGAATGGGTGGGGTATTATTTCGTAGAGCAATATCTGTATAAATTCTGTACGCCTTCTGTTTTCTGTCCATGACATATGCCACTCAGTTTTGACCGTAGAAGTTTTGTGTCTCAAACTTTGCCATTCTTCAAGTCAGATCAAGTGTCCTGTGCATTGTAGATTGGTCTGAGTGTAATCCCAGTCTCACAGCCTCTGTTCTGGGACTCAGTAGTGAGCCACTGATGGGTGCCACAGGGTTTCTTAGCCTTTGCATTCCTGACATTGAGGCCAGGTAATTGGTGTGGGAGGCAGACCTGTGCATTGTAAGATGTGTAGCAGGATTCTTGGCCTTTAGTTTGATGCCAGTATTATGTCATGCTCCCAGTTGTGATAGCCGAAAATATCTTCAGACATTTCCAGGTGTACTCTGGGGAATAAAATTGCCTCCAGCAGAGACCCACTGGATTACAGGGTTAGAGAAAAAAATCAATGCCTTCCTAGGTGGTCTCAGGGAAGCTAGAGGCCCCGAATATTGACTTCCAGTCTTAAGCATTCTCTCTTTTAGTTTTAGTCTATGGTTGGCAGCTCAAAATCATACACAATATGGTGGAAGGGACTGGTATGGAGGAGAGCTGCTCACACCATGGTGATCAGGAAGCAGAGAGCAAAGAGAAGAGTTGGAGTGATGGGCTTCCAACCAGGCCCCACCTCCTAAGAGTCCATTTAGTGGAGTGTCCTCATGATCCAGTCAGCACCCAAATACATGAGGCTTTTGCAGGATACTCCAGATGTAAACCACAACACTGTTCCTCCAGTGAGGCATAACAATCCCATGTTCCCTGCGAGTCATGAAATAAAAGGCTTGGGATGCAGAGTGAAAGATATAGCATTTCTCTCCTGCTTTTCTAGGCCCTGCCCTCCATCAGCCCTGTGTCCTCCCTTTTCTCACCTGCCCACCCATGCTCAGTTCTGTTCTGTCAGTATCAGTTCTTATTCCATTTTCATTTTCATTTTAAATCATCTCAAATGGCAGAAGAGCTGAATATGTATTGTCTGGCTGACATTTTGTACTGAAATCTCTACCACAGGTTCCTCAAAAGAAACATATTGGGAATGGGGAAACAAATGTACTTACAGTTTTGTAATTTTCTTTCAAATTAGAATTTTGCTGTTGCTTAGTTCCCATTATTTGTTGCATGGTATATTTGTTTAAAAAATCATCACTCAGTGATGATTTCTGTAGCTGATACATCACAAGTCAGGATTGGTAAATGACTGTCCTTCATGAGGAAGAAATCTAGCATTTGCTCAGTTTATGTGAGTAACGATGGCCTTCAACTATCTTTCCAATCTGATCAAAACTAATTCATTTACTCCTGTAAAATAATCACTTTATATTATTCAATAATTAAAATATTAATTTTTCAAATATTGAACTTTGTTTTCCATTTGGTTATTTCCTGAATTTGTGGTATGCAAATTTGCAGTGTATTCAACTGACTATAATAATTGTTGCCAGAGGGAGTAAGCATGGGTCATCCAGAGAATTGACTATGGAGTCTACCTCCTGAGAAGAAAGTGCTGCAGAGCAAACTTGACTTATAATTCCATTTGGATATTTCATCATTTTCCAAAGAGAAAAAATGATTACATATAACTCAGGACTCTTTCTAGTATATATTGTGCCTTAGTGAATGTCATAGATTATTTACCGAAGTGACCTAGTTCTCTGTCTTTGCTTGTCTGTGTTCTCTGCATTGTGAATTTTGTGCCTTGGCTAGGTCAGTGGGATGCAGGAGCAGTAAGGATTAGCCTATTCTGAGCTGAGTCCTCAAGATGTTTTGCATAGTTCTGCTTTCTGTCTCGGATCACTGCCTAGCCTGCATGAGATTAAGCCAAGGCTAGATTGCTGGAAGATGATAGACCATGTGAAGCAGAGAAGAGCCATCCAGCTATGGCCACACTAGACCACCAGTCCTAACCTCCCAGCATCTGATCGCAGATGTGGGATCCTAGCTGTGACCAGAAGAACTGCCCAGCTGAGCTCAACCCAGCTGCTAACTGCAGAGTTGTGAGTTCAGTAAGGGAGTAAAACACAGTTGTTCTTTTAAGCCACTAAATTTAGGGATGATTTGTCATATGGCTGAAGCTAACTTAAATAGTAAGAATTGAAAAAAGGTATACCTTTGGGTGGCTGAATTAATGAGTTAGATAGTGATGCCCCCTTTTCTGTTCCAGAGCCTTCCAGAATGCTCACTATTAATTGCTCCCTTGAGCACCCTTATGCAAGGCTACAGCATTCATAATTAGAAGCAGTAGCTATGAAATCTGCAGTCAGGTGGCTATCTTCCACTCTAGTCACAGTCAGTTAGAAGCTATGCAGTCTTCAAGAGGGAACTCCATGAGCCTGAGTATTAATTTCCCAAATTCAGGTATTGGATGGAACTCACTAGATACCAGAATATATTCACATAAGGCTTTTGTTTAAAGACAAAGATGGTGTTGCAAGAGAAAGTAATGTCAGTGAGCTCTAGGAATCCAAGAGACATTCCAACAACCTAGGGCCCTTTTCTTTGAGCACACTGGGCCAGGCTAAGCTGAGATTTTTGAAGATATAGGCCCAAGGATACATGCAGAACACTCAAAAACCCCTGTGGTCATAATCAGGCTAGCATTACAGAACCACTGAGGGGAGTTGTAAACCAGCAGTGAAGAAGCTCATCTAGGGTGTTGCCAGGGAATTTTCTAACCTCAAGCAATCAAAGAAACAAAAAAACACACATCTTAAATCTCACTGTCCTTATCTTAGATGAGAGTCAAAAACTAGACATCCAGTAGCCTCCTCAGAGATAAAGATTGAGCTGTTTAAATTCTAGTTATAAATGAATTACATAGGTACAGCCTTGGTTACCTTATTTGTAAAAAGATGTAAATTATGCACCTTTTTACTAGGATGGCTATGAGGATTTTGTAAGGTGATTCATGCAGGATACTTACTACACATGCCTAGAAATTAGTAAGTACTCAGGAAATTTGCTGTTGTTATTAATTAAATGAAGAACACTCAACTGACAGGAATGAAATTTGAACTATCTGACCTCAGATGCAGCATTTCAGCTACTTGGGCCTCAATTTCCTCAGATGAAATTAGGAAAGTAAGGAGTAGGTTACTCCCACCCTATGATTGTCTTTAACACTTTCTAATGAACTGAAGTTTGCAAACCCAACTAAAAGTGCTCCCTTATTATCATTAACTCATGCAGCTTAGCATGTAGCAAGTGAGAAAACAAGGAAAACTGCTTCTATTTATACCTAACTCCAAGAGAGTAGTGTATGATTATGTAGATAATCTAGTATTTTAGTTACTTTGCTCATTGCTAAAACAAAATACCAGACACCCAAAGTTAAAGGAGAAAATTTATTTGCCTCACAGTTTGTACATGTTTCAGTCCATAGTCATCTGGTTCCAAGGCAGGATGGCATGGGAGAAGGGCTCACAGAGGAGAAACAGTCCATGGCAAAGCAGGGCAGGCAGAAGGCAGAGAGCAGCAAGCAAGTGACAAGCAACAAGCAGTGACCCTCTTTCTGTCCTTCATATTTTATCTAGGCTACTTGCCCTAAGGGTGGGGCACCCTTAATCCTAGTATTTCATCATGAATCAATCCAAGCATCACATCCTTGGTCCCAGTAGCACATGCCCTAGATCCAGCTACCTCCAAAAAGCCCCATCTATGACCACATGAGGCTTTTGGGGGACATCTAGACATGAGCCATAACATCTAGTAAGCAAACTTCATAAAGCAGGTAGGTGAACTGAAGAAGGCTCTAGGATTAGAAAAAAGCTGTTGACAAGTGGCTCTGAGGAACTTTTAGCATTGAAAGTCTGAGCAACACAGAAAATAATCTTTTTTAGAGTCAGTGGTAGAGATCCATTGTGGTCCAGGAACCTTTGGTGATCAGTGGGTTTTCACTTATAGTCAGTGGACTGATGGAGATTTTATGTTGGGATGTTATTGGTAAACAACTGAGAGGAGTAAGAGGCTTGATTTGCTAAAGTGGCCTTCTTAACTAATACTTGATTTCACCTCTAAAACAATATTGGCACCCCTGTGACATCCCTAATGGATTAATTCCCTTCATTCTGCCTAGGTGTGCTGTGGGGCCCAGACTTGCCCTCCCTCCCTGCTCTGTATCCTCAACTGTTAGCCACTCAGTAATAGTGTAGGTGTGCACTGCAGAAGCAGCTCTGTAGCTGGGAGTAGAGCCAATGATGTACAGCAGGAATTAGCAGGTGGTTTTTGTAAAGGGCCAGACAGTAACTATTTAAGGTTTTAGAGACCAAACTGTTTTGTCACAACTACTCGACTCTGCCATCAGTTATGGCACAAAGCAGCCATAGGTAATATGTAAATTAATGGACATGTCTAAGTCTAATAAAACTTTATTTATAAAGCAAGGTGTAATGGGTTTTCACCCTCAAGCTATAGTTTTCTGACCCTTGGATCAGCAGAAATGATATTATATACACACACACACACACACACACACACACACACACACATGCTGGGGGATTTCTTCTTAAACATAAACAGGGTAGTCTTATTCATTTCGCATTTCAAAATGACATAATACTATGAAATATTAAAATATCAATTCCTATAGAGTAAGCATCATAATTCCTACAGAGTAGCATCATGGAGACACATTGCAGAAAATAATAACAGTAGCCCACTGATTAATTTTATCAGGTACTAAAGTCTGTATCTGCTGTCAGTGCAAAGCTAGCAAGCTTTCCAAAATGGGAATGTTGAGAACTTAAATGGAAGTTCACATCTGAATTAGATCTCTGACCTAGAGAATGAAAGGCATTTTTGAAACTTGAATACATGTGGAATCATCCTCATGTACAAGGGAATTTGAATTCAGACCAACAGTGAAACCCATCCCACTTAGTTATACTTTGCAAGATGCATTTATATTTACATTTAAAAACTGCAGCAATGAACTCAAGATCATGAATACTTTGAACAAATGTAATGTTTCAACATTAAGAATAAAGACAAAGCCTAGAAGACCTGAAAGGTTGACATTTTGATATTTGGAAGAACACTTTTATTGGAGAAGTTGAAATGTTTTATGTTACAATTTGATTTGGTATAGAAATCATTAAATCTAAGGAAATAAGTGAGTTGATCCAGTGTGTTCATTGGATACAAAATAGATAGATGAAATGTGAATACTTCCTATAAAATATGGGTAGGTGCATACTGTTTTCCAGACCACATTAATATTTATATCCAAAATAATTTTATTTTAGTAAATGTGTAAATAAATTATAATTTACTGATTTTCATCCAAATTTAAGTTGGAACTAATATTAAAACACAAGATCTTGTGTTCATGGGTTAATTGAGAATCCTGAAAGTGAAAATGTTTTTTTCCTGGCAGCTTTTAAAAATAGATTTTAAACAATTGCTTAGCAACATAATGTAACGTTTAAAAGTAGAAATAAAAGCCACAAATAGTCCTTTGCTACTGTTTATTTTTTCTTCATGAAGAGTTTGCTCTTAAAATACTGCATGGGGAAGCAAGGTGCCCTTGTAGTCAGAAAGCAACATATGGACAAAGTAAATACAATACAGATTAAGCTCCCTATTTTATACAGAATGGCAATATAGCCAGACATTTTAAGTACCTGCAACTTGTCAACCCCTAATTTGTGTTTTCCCATAGGACCAAGGCACCATAGTGTATTTTTCCTAACTACAGATGTTTGCCATTTTTAACCATAATAAATGTACCAAAAGTTTTTAAAGCATTATATTTTTCTACCCCATTTAAAGATAAACATGTTTGCTTTAAAATTGGAATAAAGTCTATGAATCATAGAAAAAGTGACACATTTTATGGGCCATATGCGCAAACTTCAGAAATGGGCTAATTGTCAAAAATTATTATGGACAGGCAATTATGTGCTTGAAATTTTGCAAGCATGTATGATTCATTACCAAAGGCATGTTGAGCATTTTTGCATTTAAAATGTTTTTGTAAAAGAGCAGCCACTAGGGTATATTTCTGCTTTGGACTCATTGTTGCAGAGGTTTTGCCAAGATGAAAGGTAAGGGAAATTAGCAAAATTATATAAAACAGGAAATATAATCCTCAGAAAAGGTTTCTTTAGACATAACAGTGCTGACAAAATGAATCTTTCATCCCTCGAAGTTAACCAGGAAAAGATACTTCAAGGATCTTGTGTAACCTAGGTTGTAGTAGTCCAATCTGTGGAAATGAAAATCTAGGCTACAAATGACCCAATTGTCTTACTACAGTTGTATCATTTTTGTGAAATTTGGGGTTACATTTTAAATAGACTCTGTAGTCTGTGATGTGGAACAGAGTCAACTCGTGAACATAATTGTCTGTGACAGATTAGAATCATTATCTTCTCTTTGTATGGTTTAAGCCAAACGACCAAAGTTAGTTTACTGATGAAATTTATTATTTTTTCAATTTTTATTACTATATGTTTGCAGTACATAATGTGTACATTCCTTGTGTGGTGTTAGTACATATACAGAACATATATTAATCCTTTTTTCATTCCTTTCCCCTCCCCTCTCCCTATTTCTTACCTTTTATTTTGCTCTCTATTCATATTTTGTGTTTTTGTTTTGTTTTGTTTTGGTACCAGGGATCGAACTCAGGTCCTTGCGCTTGCGAGGCAGGTGCTGGGACTACTGAGCTAAACCCCCAGCCCAATTTTGTGTTTTTCATATAAGAGACTATGCATTATTTAAGCTTGTGTGTCTGATTTATTTCACTTAACATTATGGTTGCAAGGTACATCGATTTTTCTAGAAATGCCTCAAGTTTATCCTTCTTTGTGGCCAAGTAATACTCCATTATTGTATATAAATATCACACTTTCTTTAATAAGATTGAAAAATCTATTTGACATTCTACAAAATTTATATAGAAGGTATATGTGCACCTGGTTGGAAGAAACAATTCAGGTATATAACTTTTTGTTGTGGTGGTAAAAGCTTTTGGCAGAAATAGCAACATCCACTTTGAAGAACATAGGTGCATCTGGTATGGATAGGGAGGGAGCAGGTTTTCCCAAAATATGAGATAACAGGAGGACTTTATGGTGCATAAGGTGCAACAAAAATCTGGGGTTTTGCATTATCTTTTCCCATTAGAAGATTCTTTCTATATACCAAGCAGTCATACACTTTTCTGAGGCAGTACTAGGAGGGCCTTCCCCACCCATACCCTGGAAATCGCAAGATTTTATTGTGTAACATTCCCATCTGCCTTTCATTGGGAAGTAAATTTGAGAGGAAGCTTTATCTTCATTTTTGGTCATGTTTTCTTATT
The DNA here is from genome assembly GCF_053883595.1 of Heterocephalus glaber. Taxonomy (NCBI): domain Eukaryota; kingdom Metazoa; phylum Chordata; class Mammalia; order Rodentia; family Bathyergidae; genus Heterocephalus; species Heterocephalus glaber. Next base: position 18,352,479 of record NW_028258369.1, on the reverse strand, counting down.
TCATGGAGAGAACAGTCTGCATTAGAATGGCTTAAATGTAACTTGTGTCAACTCAGTTATATAATTTGCATGCAAATAGAATTGCCTCTAGCCCTCTAGCTCTTGTTCTCTTTCTCAGATTCATGTCAGGACCAAGCTATCTATCTGGGGTGGGAAATTATCTCCCATCAACAGCCTGCCTCAGTGGCGGTGCGGTGTTCCTCAGTATGGGCCATGCCAAGTTAAGTGTAAGGGCAAAATTTGAATACTGTGCAAACTCATTCTAGTGTGTACTTTATTTAAAGGCATATTTCTTGAGAAATGAACCAAGTTTCTGCATCTTCTAAGTTATTAAGCTTCTTTTTGTTCCTTTGTATAAATAGGTATGGTATATATAGAACTCTATTCGGGGTAAATAAGCCAATTTATGTACAGGTAGGTAGCTACAATGCTTTGGGCCTCATGCTTATTAACTAAGTGTTCTAACTCTTTCTGTTCAATTCAACAAATATTTATTGCGTACCTGCTATGTTCCAGCTGTGCTATGAGGATAGATGAAATGTAGCACCTGCTCCCTAGGAGCTCACAACTTGCAAGGAGAAAGAGACACAAAGACAGCCACTAGTGCATCTCATACAGTGAGTTACTTTCTTGCTAAGATGCATCTTTTAATAAATGCCTAGTGTTGTTCTGACTGCTTGATGTATATTACGTCACCCTCAATAATACCATGCGGATTATTATCCCATTGTACAGATGATTCAGTTGAAGTCAAGTAACTTTTGAAAGTCAGAGAGGTCCATATTTGCTTCACATATGACTGAATTGGTTCTGCATTGTTCTGGGGAAGATGCTGCACTTGAATTCAGAGCTCTGTGGTAGAATGTGCTGCCTCATTAGCTTCTTGACTTTTGTACTAAAGCTTTTGTCTTTTATATACTGATTTTAAAAAATATAACACTTTACCTCTTACCCAACATAAGGAATGTAATAAGAACCTTTTTCCCCATAGAGTCTAGCCTAATCCCAATTTTTCTGTGGACATTTCTCTTCCTCCTGAGATGCTTTGACTATCAATTCTCTTTTTTCCTGTTTTGATTTTTTTAATTTTAATTTTAATTTTTTATTAGTACATGTGTGCAGCACAAAATGTATACATTTTTTTGCGTGGACTTAGTGCACATACATAAAACATCTTAGTTCATGTTTTCATCCCCTTTCTTGCTTCTCTCTTCTCCCTCCCTCCATCTCTTGATCCCCTTCCCATTTGAGATAGGTCTATTTCCCTACTTCCTGTCATCTATCTTTCATTTTGCTCTTTATTGACCAATGGGCCTTATCTCTTATCCCAGATTGCAGGGCATTTAAACCTCAGTTTCTGTCAGGAGGGTGAGTATACTTGTTATTTACTGCAGCATGTTTTGTATCCTCTTTTTTCTCAGCTTCTCTAGTTCTTTAGCCACCAGACCTCATTTTGCATCATCATGAGTTGGGTTCAATTTAGATCTTTCTCCAAAGAGATAAGTAGACATCTTTTACAAGGAGGATTTTGTCCTTGTAGAACAATTAGTTTCCACTGTACCCAGACTTAACAATATGATTATTTCCTTACTCACCTCACTTGTAAATCTAATTTGCCCAAAGGCATTGACTACATTTTTTTCAAAGAAATCAGTAAGCTGGCTTTAATGTGATTCTTGGTGACTGAATCTTTATTTGGTTGGAATTCTAAATACAAAACCATTAGTCCCTGTTAGTGTTCTAGTTTTAGGAAACTAATTTTATTATCTTCAAATTTTTTCTTTTGTCATAAAGGAGGAAAATGTGGCAGAGACCAAGATGGTGGCCCATCTCAGTCTCAGAGTTAAGAGAACATCTCCACGTTCAAAACTTGACCCCAAAAGGACTTGCTTTCTTTGCATTGTTTTCACTCCAACTTAGATGACTGGTGATTTGTACAGTCCAATGTCAATGGAACAATCATTAGAGCTCTATAAATTATTTGTTTCAAGCAGTTGACATCACTGTAAATGTCAGCACTAGCAATGGCCTTGCCAGAGCTCAACTGGATAGCCCTGGACTTGGGGACTTATTTCTCTTTGGGGTATTCTTTAAGGAATGGTGAGGTTTGGGATTTGGAAGGCTGAGTGCTGCCTTTGCTGTCCCAGACATTCCTTCACAATAAGAGGAACTGTTTGCTGAACAGGGCCAGGCAGATAAATCTTGTGTAAATTGGGGCCTAGAGAGATGCCTGGCACATGGCTGATTCTTACATGGAAACACATCAGTCAGTGTCAGAGAACTGTAATATTGGCACAGGCAGACTTGGGAAAAAGGCCAAAGAATCTTTTCCAATGATATCTCTGATGGACTTTTGAGAATTCTGTTTGGGATTTAGATGAACAAACTAATCCCATGCTGAGCCTAAAAGGTTGCACAGCTGGTAGAGGGAAAATGTCCAAGTTCAAAGCCATAGCTTTCTCTTAGCCTCAGGGGTAAGAAGAGGGATTCCAAAAGGTGAGAAGGGCATGTCACAGCTCACAACTTTGGATGGGGAACAGCAGTGGAGTGAATCAAGAAGATAGAGTCTGGCAGATTAGCGGGTCTGGATTGTGGGACAGTGGGAACTAGGTTGGAGGGCTTGAGTAGGGCTGAACGCTGCCAAATGGTGCATGTCTGTGTGTGGCAGGGGAAGGCAAGTGGGTAAGGTAGAGAGTAGAGTTTTAAGAGATCAAGATGTGCAGAACAGACTGAAGGGGTGAAAATCTGGAGACACTTTGACCAATAAGAAAGCAGTTATAGCAATTAAAATACAAATAACCACAAATTATCTTTAAATCTATGCAGTATATATTCTTTGCCTGATGATTAATGGTAAAATTAAAGATGATCTTTTTGTAGGCAAGTATTCATTAAGAGACTTTTCTGTTATATTTATTTATTACCTCAATATCTTTTTAATTGAAAAAATAAAATTAAAATATTACTGCCATTGTTCAGAAATATTGAGCAATGTAGAGTTGTTAATTGAGGATCTAGAAAGAAATTGCATGTATCTGATTAGGAAAAATACAGTTAGGCTTCATAAGGAATACACTGTGGTGGATTAACTAATGGTCAACTTGGAATGCCTAGCTAATCTGAGTCAGCGTGGTTCTGGGTGTGGAAGACCCACCTGAGAATTGTGACCAGTGGCAGAAAGGGAGAACTGGAGGGGAGAATTTCATGGTGTTGGTTTTCCTGAACAAGATTGCCTAAGCTGGTTTTCCTGATAGGAACTCAGCTGTTCTCATCGTCAGAGGAGCTCGGTCCTCCACTGTTCTCTTCAGGGGAGCTCTGGTCTTTACCTTGAGCATCACTTCCTGGCTGCAGTGCAGATCCCTCAGCCTGGTGGCGCAGATCTTTCACCCCGCCGGTGCAGACTTTCTAGCTTTCACCACTGATCTTTGGGCCTTCCCAGTGGATGCTTGATATGGACTTGCTGTATCAATGTATTTGAGAGAGGCACTAGGCCTTTGGCTGGACGGGTGGAGGACATTGCCATGGGCTTTAGGCCTTTGGCTGGACTTGTGGGGGACATTGCTGTGGGATCCAGGCCCTCAGCTGGATTCTTCGGGTCTCTAGCACATGGACAGATCTCTTGCACTCCTCTGCATTTGACTTTTTGGGTGAATATTATAAAATAATCCTATAAATTGTGTCCTGTATTAAGTCTGTTCCCTTGAAAATCCCAGCTACAACATGCACACAGACCAAAAGCATGCTGTCTAACATTTTAAGTATCTAGTTTATGAAATTTGCTTGGGATGTGGGTTTGAGTTAATGAAGTACACTATGATGGACTGTCTAGGTTATATAAGATAAGAAAAACTCTTGTAGACTTTCCCACAAAGAGTATTTTCCTCTCTGAGTGTTCTGTTAGCCAAATCTGCCTTTGAGCTTAAAGATTACCTAGGTGCTTTGCAACAATGACTTATGTCCTCAACTCAGATTAGGTTGGGAGGTCAATTGTGCCCTTGCAGAATAAAAATTCAGGGAGGTAATTGGCTAAAATAGTTCTTTATATGGCTATATTGCTTTACCGTTAGTGTCTGATCGATGTCAGATTCTACTTTCGAGATGGAAATGGCTTTCTAAGGAATAATATTTCATTCTACATTTGGTTTGGTTTGACTCAGAAACATAAAGATAAAAAGTTATATGCACTTGTATCAATCCATTCTGCTATAACAATATGCTTTAATTTATAAATAATAGAAATTTATCATTTTCAGTTTTGGAAGCTGTGTAGGCTAAGATCAAGCCAGCAGCAGATCCGTGTCTGGTGAGGGCTCATTCTCCTTAAAGATGGTGCCCTTGTGCTGCACTCTTGTAAGATGGGAGGGAGAAATGTTATGGTTTCTTATGGGGAAGGGCAAGCAGCTTCCTTCAACCTCTTTTGTAAGAGCACTGATCCCATGCCTTAGAGCCAATTCCTCATGACTTAATCACTTCAAAAATTCCCTACTTCTAAATAAGACACTTCAGCTTGAAGTTCACAGGGGCCATTGAGATTGAAGCAATGCTCCTTTGCAGAAGTCCCTTGTTATAGTTGTTTTTATGTCCTGGACAGCATGCAGTCCTTGGGAAAGGGCAGCTTCATGAAAAGCAGATTGAGGAGAGTTATCACATCATCTGTATTTGCCTTTGAGTTATAAGCTGAAAAATCTCCACCTACACTATGTTCACTCAACCATGCATTCCCTTGATAAACATTTACAGAGCACCCACTGTAGGCATTGATTGAATACCTGCTATGTGCCAATCAGTATGTTTGATGTAATTCAAATACAAAGATGGATAAAACAATCTTTTGTCTGGAAAAATTCACCCACAATTGGAGGGTGCACACATGATTTTTAAAAATTCTATTGGCATTAGAAATGGTTATAAATTATTTTAGAAATTCAAGTATGTGTACTTGATTTTCCAGAGTGAAGCTATTAGAAAGGAAGACACAGCTGTGGACATTTTGCCAAGCAGTTGGCGAAGTCCTTCAATTTTACAGTAAACAGCAATTAGCATCATTTTTGCCCTTCTTAAAATGTGGAAACAGGAGCTTCCAGGGGTAAAGCAACTTGCACCAGGGCAAATGCCTAAACAAGGATACAGAGAGCCAGGAGTTCAGTCTCAGATATCTTCACTCCCAAGCCTGGCTTGCCAGTGGGCCCTGTTGGATATTGAAGGGTAAATGGGAGTTTACCAAATAATAGAGGAAAGGAAATCTTAACCTGAGAACAGAGAATGTGAAAAGATTCTTAAATATAGAAAAGGTATTGAGTTGAAACTAAAACATTTGGGGTGAAGGACAGCAAGAAGGAAGGAGTTTGGGACTGGGAGATTATTAGTAAAGACTAAGGGTTACAGTTCAGGTAAGAGAAGCCAGGGAATGAGAAATGGCTGACTATCCATCCGAGCAGACCATTTTAGTTAATCCAGGTTTTAGAGAGGCCTCTTCTAGGAATTTTCTACAAATATTCAACATGATTTCAACTTAGACAAAAGTTTATTTTATGGACTCCCCAATCATGGATTTTGAATGTGCCAATGCACTTGTTTTAGCACAGGATGCATGTAATCATTTACAGATACCAGATATCTGTGTATGGGAATACAGTTATGTGCCGAAAATTTGTTTTTGTTTCTTTCTTTAATTTTGCCTTGATGTATTGAAGTTTGGTATTCCTGCATGTTCATTGCCTTTTATACCTTTGGCCCTACTGGTGATATTCTAACTAACCTGGCTTGCCTGTGTTAAACTTGTGCCGGTGAGCAGGCCCACAATTTGCAAGTTCATTCATTTCTGTCATAATTCACTCTCTCAGTGTTCCTGGGAACATATGAAGTAAGACATCAGGCATAGTCGCCAAACTTCTTGCTGACATACCACAGGATAAGTGGGAAAAATCTAATGAAGTTACTTAATAAATCTGAGAAGCAATCAAGCCACTCAATGGCAAATGGGATTTTCCCTTCATCTATTCTAAGAGTTAATTGTAACATTCCCTGGAATTCTTCTTCCTGACATACTGCAGTTTTATGGTACTCCCTATGCCGTCTATATCAGGCTTGCCATTAGTGGCACTCAAGGACCAGGTATTCAGATTGTCAAGTGTTACCTGGGCTGATTACCCAGTGTTGATTATATCATAAAATTTATTAGCCATACCATAAATGTCATTTTTCCCAGTGAAGATGAATATAACATTTCAATACTCAACATTTTTTAGACATACCACATTATTTGTGTGTACAATTAGTTATGAGAAAAAATGGTCCATAGACTATTACTAAAGAATGAAAACAAAACTGGATTTATATGAGGGAGGGAAAAATCAGATGGGGAACAGTGAATGTTGGTTAATATTTTTGGAGGAAATGTATTGTTTTATTTGTTTCAGAAAGAGGACAAAGTGGGTACTGTGTCCATTAATTGGTCAACTAGGGTTACCAAAGAAAACCATCTCAGTTTTGAAGACTGTCTCGTAAACCTTGAGATTTTAGCTGAGAAGCACACATGACAAGTTGTCTCTGTGTTCAGCTGACCAGTGTCCCCTACCTTAGTAAAGTGAGATCTGCACGATTACAGGCTCTTTCAGAATCGTTTACATTTTGTTTCGCCAAATATTTATTTGTCCCTGTGGGTCTTAATGTTTATGTTATTTTATGTATGTAAGGGCTCTGATTTTGACATAAACACTGACTTTCAAAGAACTTTCCAAACGTTGCTTCCCATCTTAGAAATGTCCACCTATGTGTCCAGTGGTGTATCCGAATGACCTGTTTCAGTGGGATCAGTTTTCGGTCCTTAGCTTTCCAGTTACTGCCCTCCAGGTCAGTAATGCTCCACTCAGGTCATGTGAGTTTACCAGCCCACTGCCGCCAGCACACAGGTTTGTCACCTGGGATTCTTTACTTACTCCTTACCCCAGGAAAATCATATACTTCACTTTATAAACTTGAGATCTTCAGCTCTCATGGTTTTATAGAGTTTGGGTATGTTTTTTTGTCTGTTTTGTTTTAAGTTAGTGTTATTCTAAATCAGTAAATATCTAGGTTGGAGGCTATGCTGTTTCAAGTTATTTCAGCCTTCAGTTCGGTTGTTAAGGCTATTCTTCATGAAGACTTGCTTTTCCTGTATCTTCAAGGCATGAAATTTTATCTCAGAATTGCATTGTTTTCAGAAATGAATTTAAAACATTGATCAGGAAGTAATGATGCATAGGAGGGAAGCATAATGAAATATTGCCCTATTCTAACCATTTTATTTTTTTCTTTGTAACTAAGGTACAGATTCTATTAGACCCCAAACTGTGGTTGCTGTGTAGTTCATGCAGATTTTTGTATCTTAATTAACTGACACTAAAGCAAAGGTCAAACTTGTTTTCCCAAACTATTATTATTGTTGCTATTGTTATATTTTAACATACACCGTTTACCAAGTGTTTGTTATTTTTCAGGCACTCTGCTGTTTTATGAGACAGGCATTAGTGTCCCCACTTACAGTTAAGGAAACTGAGGCACAAAGCAGTTCAGTGGCATGAGGTCACACAGCTGGTAAGTGAGAGATCCAAGATTTGAATTCTATCTGACTCTAAACCTTGAGCTATTAATACATGGCTATATTTGATTTTTTCTGGTTGACTATTGCTATGACTCTTTGACACAGTTCTATAATATTTCATTTCTTCCAACAGAATGACTGAGTAATCTTTGATTCAGGAAGTTTTAAAAAATATTGTTTTCAGATAGTTTAATGGTTCTTGAAAAAATTCACAAAGTTCAGGATCTCCAGAATTAATCAGAACTGGAAGCTCATAGAATTATATTCTTCCCTCTTCCTGTAGGAGGAAGAAAAAGGCTAACTGGAAAGAAAGTAGCTCATTACTGAAATACTGATTTTGCCTCTGGATTTTGGCCATCCTCCTTTATCTTTTAGAATTGATATTCAATAGAATAGATATTCAGATTTATGAACTTGAGCTAAATATTCACTATGTTCAAACTACTAAGGCAGGAAAGTTGACTGATACACAGTCATTCAACAAATGCTTAGTTCTTTTCTTTCTTAACTTTCTCAGGGTTACAGCTATTGGTGAAAGAGCTGGATACTTAAGTACAGGCAGAATGACCCAGAGTCTGTACTCTCAGTGGTGTGGTAACCTTCAGCTAAAATGGCTCATGGAGTAAATGGAAGTCAAGTTCACATGTGCCATCTGGACCCTGGTTGTGGGGTCTGGGAAGACAGTTCTAAGCTGAGGAAATACCTGGAAGAATGACAGAACCAAGAGCGTAGAAAGGAAATGTTTGTGGAATAGTGTCCAGTGGACCTGATAGGATGTTTTGTATAGGGAGAGATTTGCGTAAAAGGTGGGGAAGGCCACAAAAGCCAAAGTGAGCAAGCTAACTCATCGTTCACTTAGCAGACTTCTACATTGCACTAGCTGTGTGCCTTCTTTATACATATTGGCTCCTTTATTCATCACTGGGAGGCTATAGGTCATTCTCACCATCTCATTTCACAAATGAGCAAACCATATACAGAGAGACTCACTTGCCCAACACCACAGAGCTAGTTAGAAGTAGAGAGGTGATTCGAGTCAGGGGATTCTGGTTCCAGAGGCCTTGATTTTAACTGTTATGCTGCTTGTTTGTTTGGAAGAAGAATGATGCACTCAGAGCCTAAGACCCACTAGTGAGGCCCCAGGAATAGGAAAGGAAAGGAAAGATGAGAGACCAGGACAAAAGAGACCAACCTAGGAGCGGGAATCAATGGTGCTAATAAGATGGCAGCAGTGAAAAAGAGTGTGAAAGGAGATAGATCAATGAGGTGGGCATGGGATTTGGAAGTAGGAACTCAGGGTTCACATTCTGACCTTCTCCTGCACTTGTTTGCCATGTGACCCTAGGTTTGTAGATTAAGCTCTGTGTTTTGTTTTACTTATCCTCAAAGGAGGGGAGATGCATCAGAGCCTGGGCAAAGGAGTGCTGTTTGGGCCCTATTGGTGGTGAAGTAGCAGCAGGCCACTCATCTTGCTAAGCCCAGCATGCCAGTTGGAAATCTGGGTCTAGAGCTCTGCAAAGGGGTCAGGTCTGTCAGTGTATTCAAGTGTCACCTCCAGGGACCAGGAGAGGAGGATTGGAAAACCCACCTGCTTACTGCTGAGAAGCATCAGGATCAATAATGGGATGACTAGAAGTGTATTGCAGTTTTTGAGATCCATTTTCCCATAGTTAATGTATTTTTTGATATGTGAAGCTGTCGCTGATCTCTTTCCTCACATCAGCGTTTTTTTATCTGCAAGATTCATTATGAAGTTGAGGTAGTGAGCGCAAATGACGCTTATTTATTGGTTTTCCACATTTGCTATTTCTTGGAAGAAATGACTTCATCAGCAGAACCTCACCAGTCGTTTCATCATTGGACTAAATCCATCTACTAAACCAAAAAAGGAGGTTTGTCCTTCATTTTTGATGTCACAGACTCATCGTTTTATTTTCTAAGGGGCATCCTATGTTACCAGAGAAACTGGAATCCTATTATTTAGTATTTTATTCATACATCCATTCATTCCCTTCATTTAATTTGGAATTTGCATATGTAGTGGGCCACCAGTTAAGAGCAGTTGTCCAAAATGGACTTAGAAATGGCATTCCTTGGTGCCTTTTTGTGTGTTCCACTCTGAAGTCCTTCAGTGTCTAGCTGTTTGCTCCTGACTAAAGGCTCAGCTCAGTGGGCCATGCCATTAGAGACACATACCAGAAGCCTTGCAGAACCAATGTGTGACCTTGCTGAAGGCTGGAGGACATGTGGTATGCAGGGATGTGTATGGAGGGGCATCATATTTCTTTGGAAAACTTTCCCAAGTTCTCTTAAAAATCTCTTCCCCAAACCCCACTTCCTTCCTTCAGTAACTGCTTAGATTTCTCCTCCCCTCCTCTCCTCTCTCCTGTCCTCCCCTCCCCTCCCCTTTCTTTTCCTTCTTCCCACCCTCCTAGTCCCAGCCCCTTCCCAGTCTCAGCCTCTTTCTCCTGTTCCTTCTTCTTCTCTCCCTCTCGCTCTCCTCTCTCCTCTCTCCTCTCTCTTCTCTCTCCCCCTCCCCCTCCCCTCTCTGTCCTCTTTCCTCTCTCTTCTCTCTCTCCCTTCCCCAGTCATCAGCCCATCCTGAACACTTTATCTTTGGATATTATGTTTTACCTGTTTCCTCACTTGCATCCTCATTTAGAGTCCTTGTCAAAACCAACCTGGCCTTATTATTCACCATCTCTAGGAAGTGGAAGAGGAGGAAATTGTATGCTTTGTCCCTATCACAAGAATATTGATTTGCTAATGTTAATTATTTAAATAGAACTGAGATTCATTCAATAAATCGGGTACAATGGATTCCTAGCCAAAGAGCATGCATTTATCTTTTTGTAATTTAGTGGGATTTCACTGACCTTTGCAGACTTGTGGTGCTGACTTCTTTTGGAATCTTTTTCTGGCTTTCATATATAAATATAATACATATATTTTATCACACTTATTATAAATGAATATATATTTAATATACGGATACATTAATTAATATATAAAATATAATTCTATAATATATATATATAAATTTTCTATGCATATATATTTTCATATATGTATATATTCAGCCTTCAGTAGATGGACCCCTTCAGTAAATAGACCCACATGTGCATCTCCAGATGCACCATAGTGGGGAGAGGAAGTAAATTTAACAGTGAAATTATTCCTTGTTCAATCCTTTTTATTCCTTCCCACACACACACAGAACAAGAAAAAGTAGTAATCAAAACTGCTTCAAATTTGTTTGTTTGTGTATAGATATAGTCAAACCTGGTTAAAATGAATATAAAAAATGCCCGGCAATTAGCCTAGTGGGCACTCAGTGGGTGGATGGATGACTGGCAGATGGATAGTTGGAGCGTGTGAGAGCAGGTGGGCCTCCTCCACTGACGATCCAAGGTGAGAGAGGTTTGTGTGTATGCACACAACTGGCTTTTAAGGTTGTGAACGAGCTTGTGCTTCAGATCTGGTAGAGCACTAATGTAGGATGACACTTCCTTTTCTTCTAGCAAATGCATAGCTAACCATTTCCAAAAAAATCAGAAAGATTGAGTAACTTTCCCAGTGGTTTGATCTAGGTAGTGGCAGCAATGGGCTTTCATCTAGAGAATCATGAACTTTGGACCAGAGATAATGATGATGAATACTTGGAACTTTTCTAATTCCTCATATTGCTTATTTTTATTACCCACTGCAATTTCCCACTGCATAAGCTTGCATTTTGTGACATGGATGCACGATTTGTGACATATTGGGATACTGGGAGGAATGGTATTATATCTAATTTTCACTTATTTAGCCAATTTTGTTCAATCCTGTTACTGTATTGAATACTATGTTACCATCTAATAATATATTATTATTTCTAACTCTAAAATACTACAACATATGATATATTTAAGGCTTAGAACTTTGACAGAGAGCCTCTAAATAGCTTTTTCCATGAATTCTTAAAAAACATTAGTTAAAGGCTGAATGTTGTCCAGCACATACCTAGTATGTGTGAGGCTCTGGGTTTGAGCCCTAGCACTGCAAAAAAAAAAAAAAAAAAAAAAAAAGCGAAACAAAACTTACTCTAAAAGTAGTAGAGTAGTAGTTAAGCTACTTTAGAACAAGAAATCTACAAGGAAAAGAAGGTACATTTAAAGCTTTAAAATATAATTTTTCCTTTATCTAAAGTTTTAAAAATGTATATTTTAAAGGCAAATGCTTAATAAGCGTTACTGTTTATTGACTTGAACTACCCCAAATTTTGGAGCCAGTTGCAGAAAAACCAAGAAGCAATGATTTAGTACATTATTGGAAAGGTAAAGTGGGGGTTAATGAAAGTTATTGCTAATAAAATAGCATTCTGAATCACTGGGAAATAAGTGGAAAATGTTTCTTGGAATGATAAAGTATTGCAAGAAAAAAAATTAGGCTGCATTGGAATTAGGTAAATGAAGGAGAGGAAGTAGGGCCTATTCTGACATTGTCCTAAGTAGGGGCTGTGGAATTTAGACCAGCCTGTGAGTAGAATGGACTTAGCGTCTGGGGTTAAAATTCAAACTCTCCCACTGAGCTTACATTCCTGCTGAACTTTTGGGAAAATTCTATAATTTTTTGGCTTATATTACCTTATCTGCAAAACTGGTAAAATAATATCCACTTCAAAAACCATCATACAGATTTAAAATGACATAAGTGTATCCTCTTTTCTGTTCTGCATACTTCCTGTATAAGCTCAGCTACTTTTTTTTTTTTTTTTGGTACTGGGGATCGAACTCAGGACCTTGTGCTTGCGAGAGATTTGCAGTGCTACTGAGCTAAATCCCTGACCCTTTGGCTACTGTTAATACAGCTTACAAATACTTTGGACTACGCCACCTAATTTGGCCAAAAATGTCATATGCATTTTTATTCTCCTGTCATCTTGTTTTGCTTCTTTGTTTGTGAGGAAGGTACCAATTTCATGACATTTTCTTTCTTTTGTTTAAAGACTTTTTTAGAAATCAATTTTTTGTGATTCAGATGGATGCTTTTGTTATTTCCATGAATAATATAATAATAATATTCACTTCCCTTAAAAATTATCCTAAATCACAAAGACTTTTTCATTAATTCATAACAGTAAAATTGGCATTTATAAATAGGATATGACATTATGTGGGATCTATTATCCAATATTCTGAGACAAGTAGTTAGCATAAGTAATATTTTTCACTGCTACAAAGGTGTATAATTTTCTTTTCATGTAATTAATTGGGGGTAGTTGTTATAACACAGTGATTCAGCCTGCTTGGGAATATTCTGTTTAATCATACAATCCAATTGAGGAAAACTTGCTTTTTCTGGGTTTGGGCACTTGAATGCAAGCTGGAAAATTTTGATATTCACTCCAGAATATATCTCCTCTGCCTTGAAAATGCCTTTAATATTTTATATGCTTAATGTTTTCCATGGCCATTTGCTATAAGAATCCTTGCAGTATTTATCAACTTTAAAATCCAGAATTTCAATGCATATCATGTGGAGTTGATGTAAAAACCTCACCTCAAGATTAGCTTAATTGCACATATGAAAATACAAGTCATTATTTTCAGAAGAAATTTTAATAATAGACAATAATAAAATAGATTCTTAGTCTTCCTAATTTTAAAGAAGTTTCCAAATATTAAGTTATTCTTTGTAATCTAAAGTGGCATCAGCTTAAGTTATTAAAGTGTTCATAAAAAGAAAATAGTTGTTTTGAAATATTACACTGAAAAATTCCTATTTTGTCTAATTCTTCATTTTTGCTTTTCAGTTTATTTAAATGATTTCTTGTATTAGAATATATGTTCAGATATTTTATAGCTATTGCAAATTTTCTAACCATAATTATGTCATTTAAATTAACACTATCCATACATTTGAAGCAGTATTTTATAAGTAAAATATATATGTGTGTATATATATATATATATTGACTAATTTTTTTCCAGTGGAGGAAATCTAATTTATGAAGAATTGATTAGGGGAACCACTCAGAGTATTAAGGATAGCTCTCACTAGATTAAATTCATGATACCTGATAACATAAGCTATTTCTTTATCATCATTTAAAAATACAGACCATTATATTGTATGGGCAGCAACTTACTTTAACAGTGAACCAAGGTTGAAATGAAATTGTAGCTTTCATATTGAATTTTGAATTCCAATCAGCTGATGGCTCCACTTAGAGGCTCAGGATTCTCTGTCCACAGAACTCCATCTCTAATCTTACGTAGGCCATAAATAAAGGAAAATATGAGATGCATCCACTAATCATCTTGTTTTTATGAGTGAGAGGGCAGCAGAAAATGAGATGTTTCACGAGTCAGTTTCTCATGCTAGGAAGGATAGATGGAATTGGGGATCCCCAGAAATTCATTCATGCCCAAGGGAGAAAACAGAGAAGGACAACAGTGCTTTCTCATTGCATCCTAGAGTGAAAAGGGCAGACACTTGCCCTAGGGCTCCCCTTTCCAATAACCAAGTGTTGGCCGGAATACTTGGAGGGTGGGGTGGTCCTTGAATGAGCCTTTACCATCCAGAAGACCTAAAAGAAGACATTTTTAGAAAACTATGCTTTGATTATAAACTAAGATAAAGCAAAGAAACCTAGGTAATCCACTAGTGCAGAGATTAAAGCTGAGTCCTTTTATTACTGAATCCAACACTTTTCTAAATGGAATAATGGAGAAATTAGCTTCAAGTTAGGGTGTTCTGACCCTATTCTCCTCTCATAAATTAATGGAAAGCAACAAGAAGAATGCAAAACAGAATAAAAGACCTATTTAATGAAATCAAGGGAGCAAGCCAGGAAAGTTTGTCAAAACAAGTAATTCCCAAGTGACCCACTGTGACACAGAGTGATCGCACTCAGTGAACTATAGCCTCTGGAAAGGGAGTCCTCCATAAAAGGAGAAGCAGATATGAAAGGCCTAGCAGTGGTCCTGAAGAGGAGGACCAGGAAAACCATGCCTTTGCCCTCACCAGAATGCAGTGGGGTGGCAGGGTTGAGGAAGGAGTCACCCTGCCAAGCCCCCTTTGGAGAAGGCCAGGCCAGCTGGGGGGAAGAGTGCCTGAGTGGAGGGAAGACAGTGGGTGGCAGTCAACTATGCAGTGCTTATCTCAGCCAAAGAAAAATAATTTTTAAAAGTGCAGAATCACCACAAACACAGGCAAATCTTGTGACACCCTGGGCTTCTCTGCAAGCCATATGTAGACTGTCTGTTTGCATAGAAAATGATTAGAAGGATAAAGAATCCTATAATCCCCTATGTGATCCTATAATCCCCTATGTGACCCAAAGCAGTCTTCCTGGGGAAGGGAAGAGATCTGACAGTCAAGCTACTTCCAGAATCTTCCATAGCTAAGCTCTATGCTGAAGTAGCAAACAGTTAACAATGCTACAGGAAGACAATGGTGAAAGTCAAGGAGCTTGTGCTCAGTCGAGTTGTCCTTTAGGTCTAAAAGCAAAAGAGAGACATTTTTTCACTTCTAAGTGTGCATGACATCTGTGAGATCTCCTTGCAACAAAACCATCTTTCTTTTTCCAGTACTGGAGAATGGACCCAGGTTTCCTGCATGCTTTACCAACAAGCTATATCCTCAACCTCAAAACAAAAAAACTTGACTGTGACTCGGTTAGCTGGAAATTCATAGAGAAGCTGAGATGAGTATGATGTCCATTTCAACATAAGAGTCTGATTATGGGAATTCAGGTTACAGCAAGGAATGCAAATATTTTCTCTTCCTAATGGATGATTAATAATATAATTAATATAACAATAAAAACTCATGGCAGGAGAAGATGTAAGAATAGCTTATGAGTATGATTTTCTTCTGTTTCAGCGCCAGGAGTAAAAAGGGACTGCCTAAAATGAATGCATCCAGCAATAGAGCCTTAAATTATATTATAAATGCAGCATATAAAAGTGAAAATCAGGTGAAGAACATAAAATACAGTACAACGAATAAAAATTGACAAGTAGAGTAGGGAGAGGAGGTAAGAGGACGCATACAGAGGCTAATACTCCCTTGCCTTAGGTGGGTTATAGATTTTGTGTACTTTTTCCTGTTTTTTTTTTAAAGAAGAATATATACATAGATTTTCTTAGAGTCCAAAGTTAATAGACCTTATCTAAGATTAATAATGAATGAAAG
Organism: Heterocephalus glaber; assembly: GCF_053883595.1. Lineage (NCBI taxonomy): Eukaryota > Metazoa > Chordata > Mammalia > Rodentia > Bathyergidae > Heterocephalus > Heterocephalus glaber. Next base: position 18,336,713 of record NW_028258369.1, on the reverse strand, counting down.
AGATGTTTGGATATATAATAGACTTATAAAGGTAACCACTAGCAGATCTAAAAAATTGACTATAATATGTCCAAATTGTCAGGAACAAAACAGGAAGAAAACAGAATGTGTAGCTGTATAACTGAGGTACAGAACAGGAGGGAAGCAAAAGTACTGTCCCTTTGTTTTGTATTTCCTTTGTTGTGTAGGATTTGACTTGTCATTTTATTTTTTAAAATCATGGACCTGTGTTGTATTTATAATTTTTTTTCAAAAGATAAGTAGAGAATTTTTCCTTCCAATCGTCGAACTCAAATTTGCTTTAATGGTTATATTGTTCTGTAAGTACCAAACTTCTTACCTGTTTTCTTTGCCAGATTTCAAAAGATGAACCATCAAATTCATTTGTGAGACTTCTTCCTAGAGGTCTAATGCCTGCCTTGGTCATTGTGACCTCATGTTTATTGAAAAAGAAAGTTGTTTTAGATCTATAATAGCGGGCTGAGATAAATTGTCTCATATTTAATTAAAGTTACAAAATGTTTCTGACTAAAACTACCCTGATATGGACTATATGTTGCAACAGGTCAGACAGTTCAAATTAACTTTGTAATAAGTTAAAAACAGGTCGAGAGACAGGAAATGAAAACTGGAGATGAGCAAGAAAAATCTCAGAGTAGAAAAGGTATCGTGGAGAATTCTTTTACAATGAATGGGCTTAATCTATTGATTAAACCCCTGGAAAGGTACATCCTGACAGAGCAAGATGTGCTCAGAGTAGAAGATGACAGGAAATGAGAAAGAGCATTTGGAGAAAATGTATTTACCTACAGTGTTTGATAATGTTCCTTCTAGAAAGCATCATGTAATGGAGAGTCCTCCGAAATTAGTAGATTCTTGTGATGTTTTATTTTTTATTTTAGTTTATCAGGACATGAATGTAGTACATACTATTTACATTCCTTGTAGGAAGTTGGTACATGTACATAACACATCTTAATTCCTTCTTTCATCCCCTTTTCCTTCCCTCCTTCCCCCCTCCACCCATTCCTTGATCCCTTTACTTATTTTCTTTGTACACTTTTGCAGTACATAATGTTTACATTTCTTGTGTGGAGTTGGTACATGTATATAACACATCCCGATTCCTTTTTTTCATCCCTTATCCCTTTTCTCCTTCTCCCTTCCATCTCTTGATCCTATTTCCCTTTGAGAATGATGTATCTCCCTACTTCCTATTATCTCTCTTTTGTTTTGCCCTTTATTTTTACTCTGGGTTCCTCATATAAGAGAAACAATATGATTTTTAAACTTGTATGTCTGATTTATTTCACTTAACATTATGGTCTCAAGGTGCATTTATTTTCTTACAGATGACTCAAGTTTATCTTTCTTTATGTCAGAGTAGTAATATGTGTTGTATAAATACCGTGTTTTCTTTATCCATTCATCTGCTGACAGACATAGGCCACTTCCAAGATTTAGCTATTATGAATTGGGCTGCTATAAACATGGATATGTGTGTATCTCTGTAATATGATGTGTTTAACTCTTTGGGGAAGATTCCTAGAAGGAGAATAGCTGGGTCAAATGGAATTTCTAGTTTTATTTTTTTGAGGAATCTCAAAAGTATGGAATACTGATTTCCATATTTTTGAACTAGTTTACATTCCCACCAACAATGTAGAAGGGTTCCTTCCCCCACTCCCCTTTCCTGTAGCCCTGTAGCCTCTCTATTAATTAGTATTCTATTTCTTGATGATGGCCATTCTTTCTAGGGTAAAATGGAATGTCAGTATTGTTTTAATTTTCATTTCTCTAATGGCCAGTGATGTTGAGCATTTTTTCATGTATTTATTGGCCATCTGAACTTCTGTGAAATGTCTATTCATTTTGCTTGCCCATTTTTTGAGTGAGTCTCTTATTTGGGGGATCTAATTTTTTTGAGTTCTTCATATACTCTAGATGTGAGTCCTCTGAGGAATTGCTGGCAATTTTTTTCCCATTTTGTAGGTTATCTTTTCACTTTTTTGGTTGTTTCATTTGCTGTGCAGAAGCTTTTTAATGTAATATGATCTCATTTGTTGACTCTTGAAGCTATTTCCTGTGGAATTGCAGTTCTGTTCAGAAAGTCCTTGCTGAAGCCATTGGCTTCAGACACTATTTCTCATGCCTTATTTTATTGCCCTACTGGCATAAGCTCCCCCCTTGAAATGGAGAAACATTTGACTTTGTTCTTTATGCCTACATTTTTCAGCAGTCTGTGAATAAGCTCTAGCCAGACATGAGAATTTCACAGTCTTGTACATTGTTCTTTGAATCGAGGGACTATCACAGTGATAATCTTCATCATTTTAAATATACAACAACATTTTAAAATAAACTTTTGATTAAAGTATAACATACAGAAAAATCCACAGGTTATAAGTGGACAAATCAAAGATTTTCCCAAAGTAAACATGCATATGCTACAGTTAAATCCCAGAACAACAGAAGCATCATTAGGACCCAATCTGTGGCCCCTCATACTCCCATGAAGCCATTGCCTAGACAAAGATAATGTCTGTCCTAACTCTTAGTGCCATGGATTAGAGCTGCCTTTTACAACTCTATTTTAATGGAATCGTGGAGCATGTATTGTTTTGTATCTAGTTTCTTTCATTCAACATTATACTTGAGAGTTTCATTCACATAGGGGAATATTGTTGTAGTTCACTCATTTTCAGTGCTATAGAATTTCATTCAATGAATAAATCACAGATTAACTCAGCCATTGAATTGTTGGTGGACATTTGAGTTGTTTCCAATTATGAGCTATTGCAAATAGTGCTTATATGAATATTCTGCTACATGCCATTTGTTGAATATTTTCATATTTATGTTGGGTACATTTCTAAGAGTGTACTTGTTGGGCCAAAGGTGATTTTTGTATGCTCAGCTTTCATACTGACTTCCAGTGCTTCTAAATATCTGCACCATTTATAGTCTTACCAGCTGTGTTTGAGAATCCCAGTTGCTTTTTCATTTCTTCTCCACATCTGTCATTGTGTATCTTTTTGCAATGTGGCCTTTCAGAGGGATACACAGGGGTATCCCACAATGGTTTCCAGTTTCATTTCTAAAGAAGAGACATTTTAACATGAAATTACAATGTATAAATGCAAATTAGAAATGAAATAATAAAAGTACCAAGAAAATTACAAAGTATAAATGAAATTATAATCCTTTTCCAAAGAGGACAACTGACCAATGTTGCTGACCTGCAAACTTTTATACATACATACATATAAAAGTATGAATGCTGACAGAAGCAGCTTCCAGGTCGAAGACTACAGCTCCCAGTGCAGAGGAGGCTTCCAGGTCAATTTGCTACAGCTCCCAGTGCAGAGTAGGAGGCTTCCAGGACAATCTACCACCACTCCCAGCACAGAGGAGGCTTCCAGATCTAGGTGCTACAGCTCCTAACACAGAGGAGGCTTCTGGGCCAACCTATCCCTGCTCTCAGGACAGAGGAGGTGAGCTGCATGGGTGCAAGCAGCATCCCCCCCCCCACACACACACGTTCAAATGAGAAGACATGTAAACAATCCTCAGAACCAGACATCCAGATCACCTACAGCAACTGCAAAGGGAAACGAGATTGAACACTCTGATACTCAACTTCCTGGACTCCCTGAACTAGCATCAAGAGAGGAGCTGGAAAAAATAAAATCAGAAATAATTTCTCACATAACAACAGAGATTGTGCCCATAGTGCAAGACATGATTAATAAATCTAGAGAAGACACAGATAAAAAAATAGAGGAGCTGAGGAACATGATGGAATCCCTACATAGGAAACAAATGGAATCCATAAAACAGATGCAAACAGATTTCCAGGAGATTACAAGATCCATTGAAAGTCTACAGAGCAGGATGAGCCAATGTGAGGACAGAATTTCAGATATAGAAGATAAGACTGCAATTAGTGACCAGGAAAAGAAAAATTGATTTAAAATTGTAAGGGACCATGAGAAATCAATCCAGCAGCTGAAAGATGATGCAAACTGATTGGAGTCAATGAAGAAACAGGAGAGAGTGCAGATGACATTAAAAAAGTGTTCACAGAAGTAATGGCAGAAAACTTCCAAAGCAGGGGAAAAGAACTTGACATACAGATAAGCAAGGCACATAGGACTCCAAATAGCCTTGATCAAAAAAAAATCTACACATAGGCATATAATTGTTAAAATTCCAGAAACCCAACAGAAGAACAAAGTTCTACAAGCAGTTAGAGAAAAGAAACAAATCACATACAAAGGAAAGCCCATCAGAATCACAGCACATTTCTCACTGCAAACCCACAAGGCAAGAAGAGCTTGGAGTGATGTATTGCAAGCCCTAAAGGAAAACAGTCTCCAATCCAGACTGATGTACCCTACAAAACTATCTTTCAAAATTGATGGTGAAATAAGATGCTTTCATGACAAAGAGAACCTTAGGAACTTCATGAATACCAAACCAACACTCCAAAAAATTTTAGACAAAATCCTAGGAAATGGCAATGAGGATCACAACCCCAGGAAGCCCAGCAGAATGAATCCACCAGGCACAGCAAGAAATTAAATGCAAAGGGAGAGAATCCAACAAAAACAAAAAATCATGACAATGATAAGTCAATGCATATCAGTTATAACCATCAATATTAATGGTCTCAACTCACCAATCAAAAGAAATAGACTGGCAGAATGGGTCAAGAAGCAAGATCTAACAATATGCTGCATACAAGAAACATACTTAATTCAAAAAGAAGCCATAGACTGAAAGTTAAATGGTGGAAAACAATAATCCCTGTGACAGGAACCCGAAAAAAAGCAGGAGTAGCTATCTTCTTTGCAGATCAAGTGGATTTCAAACCAACACTGATAAAGAGAGACAAAGAAGAACACTACATCCTTGTAAAGGGAACAATCCAAGAGGAAGAGATGACAATCATAAATATATATGCACCAAACACTAGTGCGCCCAACTATATAAAATAAAAATACTAACAGACATGAAAAATCAAATAAGTACTAATACAGTAGTAGTGGGGACCTCAATACCCCACTGGCACAAATAGATCAACTAGACAAAAAACAAGCAATGAAAAAGTAGAACTCAATCAAACTCTTGAACAAATGAACTTAACAGATATTTACAGAGTGTTCCAACCAACAAAATCAGAATACACATTCTTTTCAGCTGCACATGTGTCGTTCTCCCAAATAGACCACATACTTGCTCATAGAACATACTTAGGTAGTGCAAAGGAATTGAAGTTACCCCCTGTATATTATCAGATCATAGTGTGATGAAATTGGAGATCAGTAGCAAAAGAAACCACAAAAATTTCATAAACACATGGAAAGTGAACAACACACTTCTGAATAACCAATGGGTCACAGGGGAAGTTAAAGAAGAAATCAGACAGTTCCTACAATTAAATGACAATGACAATACAACATATCGGAATCTATGGGACACAATGAAAGCAGTCTTAGGAGGGAAATTCATAGCAGTGAATACTCATATTAGGAAAACAGAACGAGCCCAATTAGACAACCTGATGCTGCACCTCAAGCTTCTAGAAAAAGAATAGCAGGACAAATCCAAAGCAGATACATGAAAGGAAATTATAAAAATCAGAGCAGAAATCAATGCAATGGAGACTACGAGAATGATACAAAAAAATCAATGAAGCCAAGAGTTGGTTCTTTGAAAGAATCAACAAAATCGACAAACCCTTAGCCAATCTTATCAGAAAAAGGAAAGAAAAGGCCCAAGTCCATGCAATTAGGAATGAAAAAGATGAAATTACGACAGACCCAGCAGAAATCCAGAGGATCATCAATACCTACTTCAAGAACCTATATACCAATAACATGGAAAACACAAAAGAAATGGACAGATTCCTAGATATGTATGAATTATCAAAGTTGAATGAAGAAGACCTAAAAATTCTAAACAACCCAATATCAATCAATGAAATTGAATACATAATTAAACACTTACCAACTAAGTAAAGCCCAGGTCCTGCTGGCTTCACTGCTGAATTCTACAAGACATTTAGAGAGGAACTACTGCCCCTACTGTTTAAACTCTTCAATGAAATTGAAAGGGAAGCAATACTCCCAAATTCATTCCTGGAAGCAAGCATCACCTTGATCCCCAAAGCAGAGAAAGACCCAACTGAAAAAGAGAACTATAGGACAATCTCACTAATGAAGATAGATGCAAAAATCGTTAATAAGATACTGGTGAATAGAATGCAGAAAATCTTCAAGAAGATGATATACCCTGACCAAGTGGGATTAATCACAGGGATGCAGGGATGGTTCAACATACGCAAATCAATGAATGTAATGCACTACATCAGTAGAGCCAAGGACAAAAGCCATGTGGTCATCTTAATAGATGCAGAAAAAGCATTTGACAAAATCCAACATGCATTTATGATAAAAACCCTACAAAAAATTGGGATAGACGGCCTCAACCTCAATCTGCTAAAAGCCATCCATGACAAACCAACAGCCAATATCATACTAAATGGTCAAAAACTGAAATCCTTCACACTAAAATTAGGAACAAGACAATGATGTCCGCTATCACTACTCCTGTTCAATATAGTTTTGAAAACATTAACCACAGCAATTAGAAAAGAGAAAGAAATAAAAGGAATAGAAATAGGAAATGAAGAAGTGAAATTGTCATTATTTGCAGATGACATGATACTCTAAATAGAAGACCCCAAGAACTCCACCAAAAGTCTTCTAGACTTACTAACCAAATTCCTTAAAGTAGCTGGATACAAGGTCAACACACAAAAATCAATAGCTTTCCTCTACACGAACAACAGACTCACTGAGAGAGAAATAGGGCAAACAATTTTTTTCACAATAGCATCCAAAAAGTGAAATGCCTAGGAAACAACCTAACAAAAGAACTCAAAGACCTCTTCTCTGAAAACTATACCACTCTGAAAAGAGAGACTGAAGACGATATCAAAAAATGGAAAGATATCCCTTGCTCCTCGATAGGAAGGATCAATATAGTGAAAATGGCCATACTTTCAAAATTGATGTGTAGATTCAATGCAATCCCAATTGCAATCCCAGCAGCATACTTCATGGACCTTGAGAAAACAGTCCAAAAAATTCATTTGGAACAAGAAGAGGCCCAGAATAGCAAAAGCAATTCTAGGTAACAGAGACATGGCAGGGGGTATCACAACCCCCCAATTTGAAACTATACTGCAAAGCTACTGTGATAAAAACAACATGGTACTGGCAAAGAAACAGACCTGAGGACCAGTGGAACAGATTAGAAGATGCAGAAAGTACTCCAGACACACTGAGCCATCTCATCTTCCACAAAGGAGCCAAACACCCTCATTGGAGGAAAGATAGCCTCTTTAATAAATGGTCCTGGAAAAATTGGGTTTCAACTTGTCAAACACTAAAACTAGACCTATATCTCTCACCGTGCACTTAACTGAAATCTAAATGGATTAAAGATCTAAATATTAAAACAGAAACACTAAACTGGCTGGAAGAGAGTTTAGGAAGAACTCTTGAAGACATTGGTGTAGGAAAAGATTTTATGAACAAAACCTCAGTTGCCCATGAACTGGAACAGTCAATAAGTGGGATCTCTTCTTACAAAAAAGCTTTTACATAGCAAGAGAAACCACCAACAGTGTGAAGAGACAACCCAAAATGTGGGAAAAAATTTTCATCAGCAGTCCCTCAGACAAAGGTCTACTATCTCGAATCTATAAAGAACTTCAAAAAATTAGACCTCCCAAATTTAGAGACCCAATCCAAAAATGGGCATCTGAAATCAGCAGACATTTCTCAGACAAAGAAGTAGAAATAGCAAATAAACATATGAAAAAATGTTCAACATCACTGGTCATTCCAGAGATGCAAATGAAAACAATGTTGAGATTCCACCTCACCCCAGAAAGAATGGCTGCTACCAAGAAATCAACCAATAACAAATGCTGGTGTGGCTGTGGGGAAAGAGGAACCCTGCTCCACTGCTGGTGGGAGTGTCTCCTGGTGCAGCCACTGTGGAAATCAGTAAGGAGATACCTTCAAGAACTAGGACTGGAAGTCCCATTTGACCCAGCTATTCCCCTTCTGGGGATCTTCCCCAAAGAATTAAAAGTGATATATCTGCACCCATGTTCATAACGCAGTTTGTAATAGCTAAAACTTGGAAGCAGCCCAAATGCTTATCAACTGGAGACTGGATCAAGAAAATGTTTTTTTCTTTATAAAATGGAGTACTACTCAGCCATAAATATGAGAAATTAGATACATTTATTGCTAAATGGATGCACATTGAGGCGATACTCTTAAGTGAAATACATAGGACACAAGTGTAAATACTGAATAGTTTCTCTAGTGTGAGAAACTGAAAGTGCAAACAAGGACTAAAAAGTATAATAGATAATGTGAAATAGGAATAAAAGGGGCAAAGGGGAAGAGGAAATGAGAGGGGTAGGGGATAGGAAAGAGGGGAATGGAATTAATATGAGAAAACGAAAAAATGGAAACAAAGTGTTTGTAAATAGGGAGGAATGGAGGGGTTGAAGGGAGGGCAGGGGAAGGGGGAAAAATAAGAACCAAGAGAGATTATGTAAAGGTGCAAATTTCCAATGATGAATGTCATTATATTGTATACCTAAAATGTACCATTAAAATAAAATTTTTAAAAAATGAATGCTGAAAAATAGCAACATAAAACTTTCCTTTGCCATGCACATGAATCTTAATTGCTTTCTCAAAGCACCTGTATCATTTTGCATTTTCATTGTTGTTGTTAATCTAGTTCAACATAAACCCAGCTAGTGGAGCCAGAGTAGTGAGTTTTTTTCTGGTGATCGCATTGTTATTCTATTCATAATTAAAATTGGAATGGATGGCTATATACTGATTTTCTAAATCTGCAATATTCTGTCCAGAATGGGAGGTGAAAGACTAACAGGGTCATGGACATGATGCTTCCTGTCAGTTCAGGAAGACCTCTGATTGGCTCGCTAGTCAGGACCAGAGAAGGATACCTGTCCTGAATGTTTTCCTCTCTGTGTGGGCTCAAAGAGAGGATTCTGGTCTTACCTGGACCCACAAGCAGGGGGTTTCTCAGGGGGATGTCCTCACTGCTGAAGTGTTAGTCATTGGCTGGCTTGAACACATAGACCACCTTTTAGGAACAATCACTGTAGCTGGTTGTAGAGGTTGTGTTTCATCACTCAAATATTTTTCTCTCTCTGCATGGGTTTGCCCCATCTTAACTCATCATTAACCTCTGTTTTGACTTCCCCTTATCCATCTACTAAACTTTTTTCCAAGAAGAGTGGAAACCAATCACACTGCACTCAGCAGGTGCGGCTCACAATATTTGGGTCACTCACATAAAAGTTGTACAGAGACAAATTTACCATCAAATTAATATTCCTGAAACTGCAGAGCTTTTTACTTGCGCAGCTTCTTGTAAGACCTCGTATCTACTTTAATTCTGCATCCACGATTATGTATTCTTGCTCTCAAATTGGTTTTCTTTAAGTTGTATAAACTTCAGGCTCCAGAATCCTGGGTCCCACTTGGCTTCGGATGTCGACCATCTTATTTGAGTTATTTTATTTAGTTAGTTGTCTTTGGAAAAGAACTTGGAAACGGAATAGACTAACGGTTGTTTGGGAAGAATGCTACAGTTAGGTGTGAAGTGTGTTTCAGTTAATGAGGATAATGACCACTATCCACTGAGTACTCATTTTGCCATAGATAAAAGTCTCAATAGGTTTTCTTTTAACATTCATGACACTCCTGTGACAAAGACTGTATTAGTATCAATCATTTGTATATGGGGTAAAGCAATCTCAGAGAGGTTAAAGAAACTTGCCAAGGTCATATTTCTAGAAACTGGTAGAGCCAAGGTATTTTGGTTTTACTGATAATTAACCTCTGAAATGCTCCAATGATCACCCAACTCAAGCTTACGTAAGACATAATTAGCACAAATTTCCAAGTATCCTCAATATTAAGTTTTTATTTGCCTAATAAGAGTATTCTCTATTGGGATAGGATCGTGTTTCATCCAGATTTGTAACACTCATGCCATGTTCTCTGATGAACCCTCCAAAAAAAGAGACTCCATGGAAACATCAGTCATTTGCACATAGAGAACAAAAAATAAGAACAGTTGAGCTACAATACCTGCCTGCCAGTGTTTCAGAGAGGACAGGCATCCTGAGCTGTTTCTTGCCATTCAGAGGTGGTGGACTGGCTTGCAGCTTGATGGAATGTCAGCAGACCTCAGGGGCAACTGTGCATCTTGACAAACATGGAAGAACTGGCCACACAAAACCTGAACCAAGCTGAGGTCATTTACAGGGTTTCAATTGTATTCCAACTTCATTCAGTTCTGCACCAAAAATTTCATAGCATTAGACGATATACAGTTAATCTTGAGCTTTGGATTGAGGCTAAGATGTTATTACTTTCTTACTTAATGAAAAACTTGCCTCACTTTTTAAACCCAAGAAGGACACGCTCTTGACGGTTTAGGTCTTTTGAAATTTGGTACACTGTGATTTTTTTCTCAAATAGCTGTATAATCACTAGTATAAATTGTTCTGTTGAAGATCACATTAAGTGACACAAGAGAATTCAGTCCAGTACTAGAAAGTCTATCCACTGATGTCAAGTGATAGAATAAGATGTCATTGGCTCCCTCCAGCCCACTGAAGGAGCAGAAATTAAAATGTAGTGTAATGAAAGGTGGCTGCAGAGAGTATTAGCAAATCTTACTCTTGTGTGTGCAGTTTCTACATATGATGACCTTAAAAGTTTGATGTTGTTTTTCTTCATAAATAAAATGCCATTTGGACAACTGATAATACAGACAGCGCAGTATTTTTCCTCCAAGGGAGAGGCAATGAATATTTTTTTCTTCCTGGTAAGCCAGTAACTACCTGACACTTTACAGGTAAAATTTTTTGCAATGAGATTTGTATTTGCAATATTCTAACACTAATGCGACACTACTTTAGGAATACCTCCACATATATATATATACATATATATATGTATATATATGTATATATACATATATATACGTATATGTACATATATATATGTATATACGTATATGTACATATATGTATATATACGTATATATGTATATATTTTGGTCCTGGGGACTTGAGCCTAGGGCCTCTTGCACATTATGCAAGTGCTCTACTACTGAGCCACATCCCCACCCCATTTCTCTATATATTTAAAAGCATATCCTATAGCTTGCATAGTATAGTGACAGAAAACTTTTAATAAAATTGTGGCAAATGGCAAATTTTATTGTATTAGATACAAGGAGAAAGCCACATAAATGAATGAACTTTCTTACTCCAGGTTAAGCGAGAGATTTTCAAGATGAGTGATAGATGAGCTGTTCAAATCTTCTTCTCCAGTTTTCTTTTGGAATAGGGTTTTAATTTCTCTCTATTAGGAAGGAATTCACAACTTTCCTATTCTGTACTTCCAATGTATTAAGTAACAAAATCAAAGCCACTATAAAGTATAATGGCATGAAAGAAAGTTTCTTGAGTTCTTCACATTTGAGTATGAGCAGTATATGTGCAGTAGACTGAATGTTTGCATCCTCTCAGAATGCATATTTTGAAACCCTAATCCCAATGTGATGGTGTCACAAGTTGGCCACTTTGGAAGGTAACTAGTTCACAAGGCCAGAGTCCTCATGAATGGGATCAGTGCCTGTAGAAAAGGGCCCCAGAGAGCTCTCTCTGCTCTCTTTCTGCCACGTGAGTATGCAGTGAGCTCTGACTAGACAATGGATCTGCTGGCACCTTGATCTTGCACTTCCTAGCTTCCAGTGCTAAGAGAAATAAATGTTTGTTGTGTAATCCCCCGAGTGTATGATCATATATTAGTGCAGCCCAAGCTGACCAAGGAGATGTGTGTTATGTGACCCTCCAGTCTCTCCTTTTACATGTACTGCAAGCAAAGTAAGCCAAGAACATCTGTTCTATGTGAAAGCAGTAAGATCTCAACACAGTCTTAGTTTTGATACAAATCGAGGTGGCATCCCTTGTTATTTTTACGACTATTCATATCTCTTCACTTCAAAGGAAAAAATAATTCATGTTTCTTAACCTAAAAAGAAGATTAGCAGGTAACAAGGGAAAAAACAGGTAAGTTAGACTTCTTCAAAATTCAAAACTTTCATACATCAAATATACTACCAACAGAGTGGAAAGGCAAACTTATCATATATCTGATAAGAGATTTATAACCAGAATATATAAAAATTACTGCACTTCAACAGCAAAAAAAGAGAAAGAGAAAAGAAAAAGAAGCACTTGACTGGAAGATGATCAGAGGACTTGAATAGATTTTTCTCCAAGAAGATGTGCAAATGACCAATAGGAACATGAAATGGTGATCAATATCACACATTCTTAGGAAAATAGATATCAAAAATTCAATGAAATACCACTTTCTATCCGTTAGGATGGCTGTTATCAAAAAACCAGAAAGCAGTAGCCAGGCATGATGGTATATGCCTGTAGCCCAAGCTCGGTGGGAGGCTGAAGCAGGACAATCACAAGTTGAAGCCTAGCAACTTAGTTACTGAGACTGTCTCAAAGTTAAAAATAAAAAAGAACTAGGAATGAAGCTCAGAGTGATGACCCTAGGTTCAATGCCCAGTTCTGTGAGAGAAAGAAGAGAGAGAAGAGAGAAGAAAGAGAGAGAGGCAGAGGGTGAGACAGAGAGGAAGGAGAAGGAGAAGAAGAAGAAGGAGGAGGAGAAGGAGGAGAGGAAGAAGAAGAAGAAGAAAAGGAAGAAGAGGAAGGAGAAGAAAGTAAGTGTTGATGAAGTTATGGAGAAACGGGAACTCTTATGTATTGGTATGGTACTAGGAGGTGATGCAGCCATTATGGAAAATGGTATAGTAACTCAGCAAAAAATTAAAAGTAAAATTTCCATCTGATTTAGCAATTCCATTCCTGGGTGTACACTAAGAAGTGAAGTCAACCTCTCAAAGAGATAATTGTTTGTGCATATTCATAGCAGCATTATTTGCAGTAGCAAAAGGAAGTAACCCAAGTGGCCTCCAACAGATGGATGGATAAACATAATGCAGTCTCCTCATGCAATGAGCTATTGTTTAGGCTTGGAAGGGAAGGGGGTTCTGACATGTGCTGCAGTATGGATGAATCTTGAAGGGATTGTGCTAAGTGAAACAAGCTGGGTATTGTATTGTCCTGCTTATACAAGATAACCTAGAGTAGTCAGATTCATAGAAAGAGTAAGTCGAATGGTGCTTGCCAGGGGCTGGGAGAGAAGTGAGTGAGGAATCATTATTTCAGTGGGGACACAGGTTCAGTTTGAAGAGATGATAAAATTCTGGAAATACATGGTGGTAATGGTTTTAAATAATGTGAATGTAGTTAGTTCCACTGAATTGTATGGTGAAAAATGGTTGAAATGATAAATTTTATGTTATGCACATTTAACCACAATAAATAAAAAGATTGATATGTTCATCTTAGTAGTTGTCCTCAGCTACTTCTCATTGACAAGTTGAAAAGATATAACAGCAAGATTTTTACTCTGGTGAGTTTATCTTGAAGACCCCAAGAGCCAGGGTCAGTTAGTAGCAGCTCTGTCTAAATGATTAGCTTAGGTCACTGGGAGCCTCCAATTCTCTAAAGTCTTTTAGTCACCATGATTTAAAGATAAGGACAAAAGATTACGAGATATAAAGAAAGAGAATTTAATTATAGTTCATAAAGCTGAAAAGGTAAGGCAAACAAAATTCCATGCTGGATATCTGTAAGGACAAGTAGGGGAAGGTATATTAGAAGTGTTCAAAAAGTAGTTAGCCTTTGCTCTGTATAATTTGACTTTTGCCTCAGCCACTGTGTCATTTCTAATGATTTTTTTAAACCAGATTTCCAAATACGCATTATTTCTCTAACTGCAACAACATTGTAAAATATGTTGCAAAGCTTGCCTTAAGGGACCCATTGCCTTTTTTATATTTAAACAAGGGTGCAGAATGCTGGAAGCTATCGTCAATGCTTGATGGAAAGAATGTGATGTCTGTTTCTCTGGTGTGGCAAATGTGACTGCTGGTAGATCTATTAATAGCCCAGAGTTGGATTTTGACCTTCAATTTATTAAAGAAGCTATAAAAATAAAGATAAATGAAATGAACCCATGAGAACCCAGGGCATATTCCCCACTCATTTTTCTGTAAGAGTACTTAGCACATTATATGTGTGGGGGCAGGTAGATCCATACAGGCATGATTAGTGTTTTCTGTATAAACTCTCTCAGAATGTAATTACTACTTTCAGGTTAATCTGAATGGAAATAAGTCTTGTAGATCTCACCTTCTCCCATCTTTCTGCCATTTTGTTTGTTTTCAAAGAGTCATTGCTGTGTTCTCAGTGAAGTGCTGTCATTCTGTGGAAAGGCAGATAGTCAAGGGAGGGAGCAGTTTTCCTCCCTCTCTTCTGTTCCATATGCAGCCGGCTATCCGTCATCTACTAGGGACAAAGCTGGAGACCTTCAGTGTCTCATGTGACACTGAAGTCTCTGCTTCATTGGGTAATGGCCACAGTGACATTTAGGGCCAGGCCAGGGACTTGATTTAGTATATTGCTCACACTTGATCAAGCTGCTCTTCATGAGATTTAGGTTTAGACTTAATGCTACTTTTACATACTTTAATACTGTACTTCGTTCAACATTTGCTTTTGCTTTTCTTTTTATTTTCCTGACAGACATCAGATGAAATGGTGCAAGCATTGTGGTCCAAGTATATACTGCACCCTATCTCTTGATCTTTAAAGGAACTGAATATTTTATATGTGTATCCAGTGAAATGATGTCAGGCATGTGTGCCTCAGTGTGAATAAGTTCATGTGGCTCCCTTCTAAAGCTGGTGAGGATTAGAGGCAATGAGACCAAATTCTAGGAACTGTAAGAGTTTGCATGATTGGCTCACTCCATGAATTGAGCTGAAAAACACATGGTTCCTTGGAACGTATTGGGATAGTTTATTGGAGGGCACCTGTCATGTATGTATATTGGAAGCTTGATGTTTTCAGCTTAGGTTTCTATATCAAAAGTAAACATGTGAAAAAATGAAGACAGAAGATTTCTGTGTCATCTCCATTTTACTCAAATGCTAATTCTGAACAAGTCTGAATCACCATTGGCCGCCAGTGCTCTGAGATGTTAAGAGTGGTCATGCAGCCCAACTTATCAGTTGAAAATTCCTCTTCATGCTCCCACAAATTAAACAAGTACTAAAAATCTCATGCTCTGATTAATTACTGACATTTTTATTATTTAAAAACATCTTGGTTGATCAACTGGAAACTGGATAAAGAAAATGTGTTTTTTTAATAAAATGGAGTACTACTCAGCCATAAAGAACGAAAAACTAGTCATTTATAGCTAAATGGATGCATATCGAGGCCATACTCTTAAGTGAAATAAATAGGACACACATGTGTAAATACCAAATAGTTTCTCTAG
Organism: Heterocephalus glaber; assembly: GCF_053883595.1. Classification (NCBI taxonomy): domain Eukaryota; kingdom Metazoa; phylum Chordata; class Mammalia; order Rodentia; family Bathyergidae; genus Heterocephalus; species Heterocephalus glaber. The sequence continues at coordinate 18,321,138 of NW_028258369.1, read as the reverse complement.
TGTGAGAAACTGACAGTGTAAACAAGAGTTAAAATGATTAAAATGAATAATTGATAATTTGAAATAGGAAAAAAGGTCCAAAGACGAAGGAGTGAAGGGAGGGGAAGGGGAAAGTAAAAGAGGGAAAGGAAAAACTATGAGAAAAGAAAAAAATGGAAATGAAATCTATGTAAATAGGGAAGGGTGCACAGGTAATGGGGAAAAAATAAGGACCAAGATACATCATGTACAGGTACAAACACCCAATGATAAACATAAATGAATTGTATCCCTAAAATGTACCAATAAAAGAACTAAAAAATATATTAAAAAAATAAAAATATGTTGGTTGCCAAATATTCAACCAATACTACATGTTCCTCCATAGAGAAGGTGACCATATCTTTGAAGAATTATTTGAGGAAAAGAGTATATCTAAGGATTATTTTATGCTCAAGCAATGTAGTTTTTTGACAGTTACACTTCTATTTTATACCCATTCATTTATTTTCTAATCATTTGGGAGAATTCAGAGACAGCTGTTTGGCTTTTCTGCTAAAATCTCAAGTCATGAAAAGAAGAAACCAGTAAGTATTTTGAACTCTGCAGACCTAAATGGAGCTCTGAGGCTTGGAGTATGATCGCAGAAGTCACTTAATATTACCCTTATTTTGTCAGTTCTGAGATATTAAAGGAAGTTGGAATTTCTCTGAAACAATAATAGTCAGTGGTATAATGTAACAGTTGGGTATAGTAGCCTTGTCTTTCAAAATAATGCAAACCAGGTCTTTCTTGAACTGTGTCTGATTGTGCAATCTGATGTTGCAGTTTTCTGAATCTAACATGTAAGGTACATTTTGAAGAATACTTATGTATTGGTTAAGAGATGGCTTTTAAAATAGCCAGAGCAATGAAATCTCAGTTGGACTATTAAGGGAACCTCAGTAAGAACCCACAAGAGGTAAAACTGTCAAAGGGAATAATGGGTTTGCCAGCTCTGGAAAGGTTCCAGGCTGATCTTGACATCCCCTCTCTGTGACAATTTGAAAATCACAAGAGCAGGCTTTCCTTAATACAAAAGAACAGGCAGATGAACCACCAGGCTTTGCTGGGAACACAAATCCCGTTTTCCATTTGGTGTCCCATAACATTTGATTGGATAGCTTTGTCTGCTTGCAGGGAAAAGAGCCAAATAAAGCTTGGTAGATACAAGTTGAGCACAGTGTTTTTCAAATATTTTGAGATAAGCACACTTTGGTACATTATTATTTGTGTCTTCAGGACTTTGAATGTACAAATAATAGTATTAGTTTCCAATGGCTGCTGTAAGGAACTAGGTACATTAGAACCATGGTAGTCTCACAGTTCTAGAGGTCAGAGGTCCAAAATCAATGTGTTGGCAAAAACTACACTCCCACTGAAGTTTCTAAGGGAGACTCTTTCCTTGTCTCTTTCAGCTTCTTTGGTTATGGTGCCCTGCTATGCAGATCTTTTTACATCAATTAAAAAATCAGAAAAAAATATGTATTTATTTATTTATTTAATTTATTTATACATACATACATGTTTGCAGCACATTCCTCGTGGGGAGTTGGTACATGTACATAACACATCTTTATCCTGTTTTTTAAATCCCCTTTCCCTTTCATCTTTTCCCCCTCCCTCCATCTCTTGGTCCCCTTCGCTTATGTTATTTCACTATTTCTATTGTCTTTCTTTTATTTTGCTCTTTATTTCTATTTTGAGTTTCCCATATAAGAGAAAGCAAGACGTATTTAAACTTGTGTGTCTGATTTTAGTTCACTTAACATTATGGTCTCAAGGTGCATACTTTTTCTTACAAGTGACACATTTATCCTTCTTTATGGCAGAGTGGTACTGTTTATATCCTTCAGCTTCTGATGGCTCTGACATTTCATTGCTTATGGCACCATAACTCCAATCTGTACCTCTGTCATCACATAGCTTGTCTTGTGTGTTTTCTTCTGTGATTTCTCTGCGTTTTGTCATTGGATTTAAGGCCCTTAAAACAAACTGATCTCAGGCTGAGGCAGGAGGATCGCCACGAGTTCCAGGCCAGCCTGGGCTACAGAGTAAGTTCAAAGCCACCCTGACCTACATATCTGGACCCTGCCTCAAACAAACAAACAAATAAACAAACAAACAAACACACAAATTGATCTCAACCCAAGATCTTTAATTACATCTTCAAAAACCCCTTTTCCAAATAAGGTGATATTTCAGAGGTACTGAAAGTTGAGACTGGGACATATCGTTCTGAGGGTCCCAGTCAACTCATTAGAGACAGCAAAAGAGACTGAGTTAAAGTAGTAGTAAGTATCAGTATGTCCATTTTCCAGGCTATGAAGGCAATCTGAATCATATCTAGGTCTCTGAAAATAATAGGAGGAAAAATCTGTCATCCCGCGACTTTCTTCATCCTGCCAAATAGTAACTTAACGATTCTAAATTATGTTCTTCCAGCCAGAGTATTTTATCCTTTCAAAATACTTGCTTCAATTTCTAGGGCACCATGTCAAAGATGAGCTAAGTTTTGACATTTCTCTTTGAGTTCTGGGACAGGCAGGGCTTTGAGGACATAGGAATCAGCAATGGCCCCAGCTCAAACTATATAAATCCCAATAGCTCAGCTATGAAGTGACATGATGAAGAGGGGAGATACCAGAACAGTTCTCATTGCTCTTCAGTGGAGAAAGGGGAAAGAGGGGTAGGACCTGGATAAGGAGTGAGTGAAATCCCTCAAAGCCATCATCAGAAGCCTGGCCAGCTACACTTTATTCTCACATTGCCAGGGCTTTGATGGGCGTTCCACAAGCTCGTGTGCTGACCTAATGCATTTGAAGTATCTGTCATTGCTGTTATTTGGCACGTAAGACAGCTCAGATGCCCTACATTTAAATCACTGTTCAGTCCGCTGTATATGAGCATTTTACAGCAGAATTTGACAACCTCTTTAGGGAGTTCAGTGACAAGTTGCCAGTATTACAGCCCAGAAAGTGATGTCTTGCAAACAGAGAGGAACGTGATGCCCATGGCATTAGCACCATGTGGTTAGAAATAGAGAGCACATCAGGTGACAGACAGCACTTGGGAATGTGGTCAGCTGACTTCTGAGTCTCCCCAAACAATATCTAAGCTGCAAGTCACTATAATTCAGAAGGAACTTCTTTTGTTTACATGTAGAATCTCTTCAGTGTTGGAAATGTTTCCCTATCAAGGAAGAAAACCAAAATTTCCATGTTCTCTAATGACTGGAGAATCAAATCCTTCATCACTACCAACTGAATCCACTGCCACACTTATGCTGCTAAAATATGGTGTATTCACCAAAAAGTAACATAGGCTGGCAGAGCAGGAGATGAGATCACAGAAGAGGTAGTTTACTACACAGAGTTCCCAAGAGGAGGGGCCACACTATGTCATGGCGGCCACATAAGGATGCACCAAGGTCAGTTAGGAGGCAGGCAGAGCAGGGAAGTGTGGGTAAGAGTCTTCATAGTGGTTTTCATGGGAAGGAGCAGGCAAGGCAGAGTGAGCAGGCTCAGGTTTGGCTAGTTTGAATAATCACCCAGAGATTATTAAGGCAGGAAAGTAATATCCTGGAGTGTGAGAGCTCCATAAAGAAGCCAGGAAAGCTGACTCAGGCATATCATTCTCTTGTCTAGTACAAGCTGTGTCAAGCCTCGTACATCAGGAAAGATATTAGAGAACCGAGAAACAGAAGCTAGAAACATGGTAACATGCACACACGCATGCACCCACACATGCTCAACCCTTCTAAGAAGGGCTCTTCCAAAAGCAAAAAGTTTGGATTTTTGCTGTTCCAGTCACAAAACCACAGAGACTGGTCCACTGAGTTTCAAATAACTAACCTTGGTTGGAGACTACCCAAAATACTGAGACCATCTGAGATAACCATTGTTTTGCTGGGTCCAGGCTTCCAGCCTGCTAGGCAAGTACCCCAGCACTGAGCTACATCCCAGCCTTGATTCCTTTCATTTTTTATGTAGTCATCAAAATACAGTACACATCAGGCAGCAAAGCTAGACTTGGGTCTTGGGTTTCATGTCTTATCTAAAGATTTTCACCTTATTCTTCCCGCTCCCCCACTGTGGTTCTTATTTTCAGATCTCAATCAGTTGTTGCTGTGTTCTTTCATTTGTGTTAACTTCATTTATCAGGTTCTGTGGACAGCACTGAAGATAGAGGAATAAACCTTACATCGCCCTTAAGAGTTCAGATTAGCAACAAATAACTAAATAACTAATGGCACAACAAGGCCTTCTGCCTTATGGTAAGGGGTGGGACAGAGAGCTGTTGAAACTCAGGGTAGAAGCCTGCTAAGTAACTCGGCCCTGGGATTCAGAAAACATTAGCAGATGTAATGCTCTAGCTTCGGAGGTTTGCTAGGCTGAGAAAGGGTAAAAACGTTTTGACCTTATAAAGCAAGGGAACAGGTATTAGTATAGGTGGCCTTAGAGAATAGGACCTGGGGTCCATGGAAAACTGAAAAAAAAAAATGAGATGAGGCTTCAGGATGAAGAGCCAACCATACCTTAGTTAGGAACTTGAAGTGTGTCCTGCAGACTGTGGGCATCTGGTGGATTGAGCAGGTTTGACAGGACTCTGTGAGCTAATCTCAACTCTTAGGGCAGTTCAGAGGGTGGGCCAGCGTGCAGAGACTAGTTTGAGGGTTCAGGGAAGAGGTTGTGGCAGTTGGCCAGAAAAGAGATGAAAATCACATCAATCGCATAAACCAAAGCATTAGCAATCTCCATGCATTTACTCATTTACCTGACATGATGCAACCACTAGATATAAGTGCATCTACCCAGTGTCCCCATGGGCCAGACTCTGTCAGCTCTGGGAATATAGTGCCACACGAAAGTGTCCCAGACCTGATTTTAAAGGACATGTAGTCAAGTAGGAGAGGGGGGTTGAACATAGCAGTCACAAGGCTGAGTGGAGGATGCCAGCGGCTTGGACTGCATTGAAAGATACCTGCAGGAACTGTAGAGTACTTCTTCAGGCACTGGCCCGAGACAGGCATTGAGAAAGTGCTGAGAACCACTGCCACAAGAGCTGAGACTGAAGGGGGCTGAGTGTGTGTTGGCCAAGCCCTGAGATGGCCACAGCATAGAGCACCAGGGCAGAGAGCTAAAGAAGGCAAGAGCCCACTACTATTGGCCTGGGGTAGGGTTCACCCTTATTCTGTTCCTTCTTCCTGCGATGTGTGGCTGCTGCTTGGAGTGATGGCTTAGGTGGGGAGGATAACCAGACCAGGCAGGGACAGAGACTCTGTACTCCCGAGGGCAGGTTGGTACTCCAGGGACACAGGAGACTGAGCTGTGCTTTTCCTAGTTCATGAATAGCTTTCCATGGGTGTGTGGAAACATGAAACAATTTGGACATATAGAAATATACAACCTTGCCTATGTATTTACCTGGAAAGAATTAGGAGAAGAAGAAAAGAATGCCTAGATATTTTCCAACACTGATACAGTTTTCTACAAGCTCTTAAATCCCCTCTCCCCTTTTTGGTCCTCCTTGAATCCAAATGAGATTTATGCCAAGTTGGATCACCTCTGGATGAGCAGTGCCACCCACTTCGCTATGTGTTTCTGCCTGCACATCCAAAGCTGCAACATTGTATAGACCCAGGGGCACTTTCTCTTTTTATTCTAAGGAAGGTGCCTCTTGGACCCTTGGAGTCACAGATACATTGCATATAGGAGCCCCTGGAGTTGTGGAATGAATGCCCTCAATGACTGCCTTAAGACCAAACTTCCACTGTGACAAAGGCTTGCTGGTGGCAGTGTGGAGGCAGAGACTGAAGACTAGAGGTGAGGATATGGAGTGCCGTTATTAGCTGGAGGGTGGGCAGGGGAAGATTTGATGGCGCTTGCGACAGTGATAGTGCCAGATAGTGTGATAGTGATGAAAGAAAGTGAGGCTTCAAGATATTTTCCAAAGGCAAAATTGATGGACCTGCAATTTTCTATTGAAGGTGAAGAATAAGATGATGTCAGGAAGCAACCTTGAGTCAGGTGATAGTAGTAGCTGGTGAAGTTTTAGAGAAGGGACTTATCATGTTAATTAAAAAGGAGATCAAGGGGAATGAATAACCCAAATGTCCCTTTATCTTCATTCAGAACAAAAACTCAGGAGGTTCATAAACCTGGCGCCATTGTCTATTCTTCTTATCACTGACACCCACTGACTTTCTCTTAGCTCCCTAGGCTTAGGTCTGTGTTTTGTCTCTTTTTCTCTTGAGTGCTCTTGGTTGACTTCAGCATCCATGGAGATGACATCTCTCATGCAGTGGCCATACATTGCTAATCCATTCTGGAAGAGCTTGGCCTTTCCCCTGGGAGGCAAGAGAGAGTGGTGGTTTGGAGCTGGCCCTTCAGGACAGACTGCCAGGCTTGAGCAAGTGACTACACCACTGTACCTCAATTTTCTCCCCCCAAAATTCAGGGGCCAGCATTAACAAAGGTCTAAGACAAAGAGACCTCACAGCCCAGTGTTTTGACCTTTACCATTTTGGGTAGCTGCCATTGAGGGCCTGTATAAGAACTGCCATTACCAGGGAGAAAGAAAGCAGTTACATGCCAGGTACTGCCAAAGTTAGAAAACCAGCTGGAATAAATTATTCGTACTGTATTCTTACCAATAAAACAAAACCCAGTGCTGAATTGAAGAGGGAATAAAAAATTTAAAAGAATGGTCTGTAGATTACTACCTGGCGAGGGAACATGTTTTACGTTTTCTACTCTGTGCTATTTTGGGCAAGTCTATAGAGTCAAAACATTTAAACATAGCCTATTATCTACAAACAACAGGATGTATAATAAAAGCTATACATTAACACCAAATGTACAAGCATATAATAAATTTGGACCTAATTTGAAAAGCTTTCTGCCTCTCCTCCTCCTCCTCCTCCTCCTCCTCTTCCTCTTTCTCCTCCTCCTCTTTCTCCTCCTCCTCCTTTCTTCCTCTCTCTCTCTTCCTCCCTCCCTCCCCCTTTACTTCTCCCCCCTTCCTCTTCCTCTCCCTCTCTCTCAATTTCTTTAAAAAAAGTAGCCCTAAGAAAAATATGTAGTATTATATGAGGTTTGTGTTCTTTGATTCTCTGATTTGGAGACTTCTACCTTTTTAAGGGGGACTGTGCTGTATGTAAAGAAATAGTTGAAACAAATACAAACTTATTTTTATTTTGAGAATTCTTTAATCATTTGTGATACCATGTGAGTAATTGGAATTATACTAGTTTGTTTCCAAATAAGGTTTAAGACATTTGGTTTTAGAAGATTTGTTATATCCCTTTAACTAACTCAGGTCTTCTTTTTATTTGAATTGATTTCAAATTCAATTCAACTCATACTTGTTTTGCATTTAGGCTGGATATTGTCTCAACACTGGAGAAACAAAGATGAGAAGTCAGAATAGAAGTTGTGTAATCTAGAATGGGAAGCAGTTCATACAATGTGAGAGGTGAGATAGGTCTGTATAAAATGCCATGATGGTTAATAACCATGCCTGGAGAATTCTGAGGTGGCTTCATGGAAGAAGTGGTGTTTAGTCTGGGTCTTGAAAGATAAGTAGGACTTCAGTATTTAGAGGGAAACTGCTTATATTAGCCAGATTTTCCTTACTGTAATACAGTAGTTGAAGCAGCCAGCTTATGAAGAGAAAGGGTTTATTTGGCTCACAGTTTTGGAGGTTCAAGAGCATGGTACCTGCATTGGTGCAGTTCTGATAAGGACCTCATGGCAAATGACAGATGGCAGTGACAGAAGTGTGTGTCAGAGGGGATGGTCACATCTCAATCCAGGCAGCAGATTTTTCTGCTCTCATGGGAGAGGCCGGTCTTGCCCCTTTTATAACAATCCTTTTTCTGGAACTCAGGGAGTTGCATGTGTTTGCGTGAGAACCACCATGAAGTCCCTCACAATCCCTTGTAAGGGCATGCCTCCAGTGACCTAAGGGACACTGCCTGATATATATTGTTTGTATGTGTGGCCTTCCTCTCCTCTCTTAGGACATAATGGCTATAGTTTTTTGTTGTTGTTGTTTTTCTTTTTTGGTACCGGCGATTGAACTCGGAACCTTGTGCTTTCGAGGCAGGCAGCAGAACCACTGAGCTAAACCCCTGGCCCTTAATGGCTGTAGTTTTGATTGAGCTGAACTTTTCAGTTTTGAGCAAATGCACTTTCGATCCTCATAGTCTTCCTATTTAAAAAGGAATCTATGTTGTTCAGTAACCAACATCATTCACTGAAAGAATGTCCACAAGCTTTTGTTACAAATTGTTTGCTTTATTTAAAATTTTCAAACTGAGAAAGCAGATGAAGAAAAGTGACAATAAGCAAAAGCCAAATGGATTGGGAGTTATTCTAGCCACTTCATCCAAGAGGCTGACATCAATCTTCTCAGGAAATGCCCCATGCCTCTGTCCTTGGCCTTGGCCAGGTGGAGTGAGCAAACCTTGCTGGAGGCAGGAGAGCAAGCAGGCCGAAAGGTCTGACTGCCTGGGCCTGAATACAGCCCCAGGGTAGCATGCCTCTCCAGGATCCATGCCCTGTGCTAGGGAAATCTGTTCTCAGGAAAAAGCAGCCCAGTCGAAAAATGCTTATAAAATGTTGCAAATGTTCCAGGGGGGGAAATATCTTGTGAGAATAAGGAAAGGTTCTGACAGGGCTGAAAATTTAGCACGCCTGCCTCACAAGCACAAGGTCCTGAGTTCGATGCCCCATACCGGAAAAAAAAAAAAAAAAAAAAAAAGGGTTCTGACAAAGCCTGGCTGTTCATTGTGTTTCACGATCTTTTCTGAAGTTACAAGAATCTGGAACTTCTTCCTTAAACAAATTTTTAATATTTGTTTCTCAACTGCTTTGTATTCGGGGGCTTTATCCTTAAGAATATTTGGAACCCAGAATCCTTCTGTATTAGTGAGATTTAAAAATAGACCTGATTGATTATGTTGTTTTGGAAGACTTATTTATTAAATAGCAAAGTGAGAATTTAATGTCATTACCAGGGAGAAAAGTTTTGTTCCCTGATAAAGTATGCTTCCTCTTATGTGATAGGGAATCCATAAATATGTTGAGTTTCCCTTTTTGTCTTTACTGCTAGGAAACCTGTATGTGTTCATGTTTTATACTAAATTGCCATATGCCAGCTACCTTCAGTCTAGCTTTACTTATAAAACTATCTCATTCCTTTCTCTGTTTGAATTTTATATACTTGTTTTAGTACTTTTATAGTATTTCTTAGTATAATTATTTCCTGTAAGTATTTGTTACTATAAATTATTTGAGTAAAGTATTTTTTGAAAAACAATAAGGAATTGGCTACCCTTATGGCCTGGTGAATATCTCCATGGCATAGCCAGATTATCTCCTCACCGTTAGATTTGAGAATTATGGATGGCCAAGCTGTTTGCCAGGCAGTTGGAATAACAAGAAATCTGGAAGTCATGACATAGTTCAGGACAAAGGTCCCTAATTACCTGCTGTCTTCTAAACTAATTTACTTGTGGCTTTAAAGAACTGAACCTGAAATTCCTATAGTAAGTGTTATTTTGGTTTTATTTTAATATGAGTACAATGATCATTCAGTATCCATTATACGTTGCTTTCAGGGCCTTTCACAGATATCAAAATCCACAGATGTTAAGGTCTCTTTTTATTTTATATATATATATATATATATATATATATATAGTGCATTATCTGTACATAACCTATGGGCATCCTTCAGTACACTTTAAATCTTCTCTAAATTATAGAAATGATACCCAATACAATGTAAATGGTGCATAAGTGGTTGTTATACTGTCTTGTTTTAGAGAATACTGGTAAGAAAAATGTCTGCCTGTTTAGTACAGACATAACCATAATAGGACTTAATATATAGTGCAGGAAATAGACACAAGGCAAACTGTGTTCAAATGAGTACTAGAGAAAGACAGGATCTGTGAAATGGAGGAAGGCTTCAGCAGGGTATGGCCACACATTACTTCAGTTGTGTGGATTCGGCATAGGGCTCAGTTTGTGGCAAACTTAGGTTTTGCTGTTTGGAACGTTCTAGAATTTTTTCCAAATCTTTTGGGTCCTCAGTTGGTTAAATGTATAATTGTGGAATGCTGGATACAAGGGTATTTCAAAGACCTTCCTCCAATCAAGTTATTAGAATATCAGGACACTAATGATTGTAAACATTTAAAGAGTCTTTATTATGTGCCAGGTAACCTCTAGATAGATCTGTTCAGTGGTATTTTTGGAAAAATCAAATATGCTACAGTACGCTAAATGTTTAGTTCAGTGCCTGACACCTGAGATAAATAAATATGCCTATGTAACAAATTAGAATGATAATGAATAAAATGGCCACATGTAGCAAATAAAAATATGGGATGGACTCTTAGCTTTGAATTTTAGATGACAAGTAATTTCTAGTACACATATGATTCATTCAGTATTTGGCACATACTTATTATAAAACATATCCCTTGTAATACCTGAGATATGCCTATGCTAAAAATATTTGTATGTCTGAAATTTATATGTAACTATGTTTTATTTAGCAATCTAAAATATGAATAAATGTGGAATGGTGTCCTTTGATAAATGCTGAGATACTTCCAGAAGTTCAGCTGTGTATTTCTTTAAAGAAAACTTTATCTACTCACTGTCTCCTGTGCTTACCTAGAGCAAGCCTGGGCTTCATTCATATTTCTTGATTTAACTCAGATTCCCTGTATCTTTCATCAGATTTTTTTCATTAAGTTTATTGGTACATTTTAGGTATGCAATACAGTTACATTCATCGTTGGGATCTTGTACCTTTACATGATGTATCTTGGTTCTTATCTTTTCCTCATGTTTTAAGAAGATTTGGTCAACGGTTGGCTGGATCCAAGGCAGAAACATCATGCTGGAAGGGCATGGGAGAACAAAATTGCTTATTTTCTGGCAGCCAGGAAGCAGAGAACAGTGCCAGGGAGGAAAGAGCAAGGGCCCAGATATATACCCAAATGTCACGCTTCCACAACCCACCAAGCCACACCTAGAAATGTGTTCCACCAATCACTTGGGTGGCTCCCAAACCAATCCACTTGACACAATCAAGCTCAACCATCGCACTTGCTGGTGCTTGACATTTGCTAGCTTCCCAAAGGTGCCATAAACCTGTCAGCATTACTTTGGTGTTTCTCAGCCTCAACTAAATGTTAGCATCACCTGGGGATCTTTTAAAAGTCCTAGTACTCAGGTTACACCGCAGACCAATTCATCAGATTCTCCAAGTTAGGACTACCAAGGGCAACCCTCATGATTCTAATGTATCCCCTGGGATGAAATCTACTGAATAGGCTTATGGCCCACTAAAGTCCAGTGATGCCAGTTCCCCAGATCGCCTGCTGAAGCATGCTTCCTGTGTTATGTCCCTCCATTCACCATCCCTGCCCTTGATATCCCTTCAGCTTCCAATATAGTAGCCAAGTCTGATTCTTGGTAAACTTGAAAGAGCAGAGTACATTGAGGCTAGGCCCTCCAGTTTTGCTCTAGGATCTATAATTTGGGCCTGGAAATGGTTGGTTAGGTTTCTAGATGGCTCCCAGGAAAGTGACATGCCTTTATCCTTTTTGTGATGTGCTGACAGGGCTGGCCTCCCTACCAACTGGGTTTGATGTACTTCCTCAGAGGAGAATGAGCTGTAAGTCATGGGCACAACTGTGTCTGAGTGCATAAAGGCACCATCACTGATGTGTGGCAAGACCAAACATTATCTTTCTGGGACCAGCCCCAAGAGAGGGTAAGAGTTGGTGGACCAATCCCTGTTTCCCTGGCACCATGATGTATCAGAGAATTCCTTTAGAACTTTGAGGGACAGCCCCAATGATTTCTCTCTGCTTGTTGCCTCACTAAATGATTCTACAGTTACAGGGCAGTTTCCTTATATTTCCGTCTTCGTCAGGCACAAAGTGTAAAAGTCTTGTATAATTTAGTCCTGGATTTGTAAAGTCAAGTGCACAATCATAATATGCATATTAAGTGTTTTCATGGGTTCAGGTTGACTCATCCAGTTCTGTGTGCTCTGTTGAATTAGTGGAGCTCTAACTGACTGCCTAGTGAAAAGGAAACGATTCATTTTTTGGAGAGACTATTACATTTCTCATACTTTAACCTGGCTGTTTAAAAATTCAAATTCTCTCATGACATTGCCTTTCCTTTTTTTGCATTTTAATTATTATGGAGCTGTCAAGAATGTTCAGTCATTAAGTGATAATCACATGCTGATTGCTTAAACTCCACAGAGCGTTTGCTTTTAAAACCCTCAGTACTAGATAATAAATGGTGTGAATTTATCAAAGCAAGTGGCATATACTTTTACTCTGTTTTGGTCCAGATCTGTAACAATTTCTCTCAGCTGGTTTCAATTGGCCCTGGGAATACCATTTGTGTTAAGCCTACTCACAGCCAGAAGGAACCAGCATCAATCTGACAATAGAATAATATTATCTTCCCACTAAACAAAGTGAAAAAGCCAATGGGACAAAGCATCCTGTCAATAATCCATAGCCCAAACTACATAGTCTCCTGCTATTTTTAGAACTTGAGGGAAAAAGAATTCCCTTATTGTAAAAATGATCCAATTAAATATGAAGCTGGCCACTGGGGGACTGAGTGTTTTCTTTGAGCACCATTTTGGAGTCCAGCATTCCTTTTATGAAGGCAGAAAATGAAGCTCACCAAGGTGGTGGCCTTTCAAAAGAACAGAGGGTTGTGTGACCACTCTGTTACCGGCACCACACATGCCAGGGAGTATTTCCCAGAAGCTGTATTACCAGCTTCACAGAGCTGCAGAAATAGCTTGACCTCAATTGCACAATCTAGTCAGAGTTGGTATGGACTTAGCTCTCCCTAAATTTCACCAAAGCCTTAAATTCAGTTCACCTTTCTTTATAGGTGTGTTGGACAGCAGAATGGGAGCAATACAGATTTTTCAGCAGTAAAATTATTCTAATTTAACAATGAAGTTGATGTGAGTAAATAAATACTTTGGACAGATTTATAGAACATAAAATTAAGTTTTCCTGAATCTTTATGCAACTAAGAACTGTTGATAAGTTTAGGAATTGGGCTACTTTTTTATAACGATACAACATTATCTATAAAATTTTAGACTCTGAAGTTTGAGACTAGAGAGGAATAAGAGAGCCTTCCATTAAGCCCTCCACATTAGAAAACATAAAGCAACAAACCATTTTACCAAAGCCCATGTGATCTACATCAGCCATTGATCTTAAACTTGGACTAAATCCCTGCTTCTGCCTGATGCCCTACTGCCTTCCCAGCTTTGCTCACTCTTTACTAGGGTGAGGCACTTGCCTGGGGAGCAAAATTGAAGGGGTTGCCAAATGTGCTGCAATCAGCATAAATAATATTGCATAGTAGTATTTTTTAAAAAATCAAAATGAATGTAAAAATGTCCAAGAAGAAGAAAATATCACCGTTTTAGCAAAAGGCAAAATCGACCAGGGCTGCACATGGTAGAGTCATGCCAATGCAGAAGCAGATGCAATCCTCACACAAATGTTGCTAGCTTGATCACTGATAGGTGATGATTTGCCTTGGAGGTCAGTGCACACACAGCTGGCAGTTTTTTGACTTTCTGACTTTAAGGACTCATGTGATGACCTTGAGTCCACCCAGATAATCCAGGATAATGTCACTATTGTCGGGTCAGGTGATTAAGAACCTTAGTTACAGTAGACAAATCTCTTTTGCTATCTAGGAAAACCACAGCAGAAAAATAGAAAGTGCAGGCCGTGGGGACCAATATGAGGGCTGCCACAGCTAGCAATTGCAAAAGAGGGAGCTGAGCATTTGCAGATCCTGTTGGTGCCTCAGGGCCCAGCCATTCTTGGCCTCTTCTCAGTTCCCCTTGCCAATGTACTTGAGAAGGTGGGAGTGAGCTGCCAGGAACCCCAGGGATATTTTTGATGGGCAGAAGCAAGAATCCCTCTTGTGGCACTCTATATTGTCATTTTGGGGGCTTTTGCAGAAATATTTCTTTGGGAAATCAGGAAAGGCATCCTGGGTTCTAAGACCATGAGCCTCAACTGGTGCGATCTATTCATTCCTGTTCCCCTGATGGGCAACAACAAGCATGAGGCACCGGAGGCACTGCAGGAATGCTTATTTAAATAAGTGAATGAATAAAACAATTGATCCATCCTGAGCATCTTCTATGTAGAGGTTTTGAATTGATATTTATAGTCACCATTTCCTACCAGCTGCTTCCATATTTCCCAAAATGCTGGAACGCAGCATCCAATTGTCCAGGCTATCTGTGAGCAATCATAATCATAGAAACCTTGCTTCCCTTCTGAGAAAGCTGGATGGAATATTTCCCTGAATTTGTTCTAGCCTATTCATCAGTGCTAACATATGCATCTGTTTCTCCTTCCTTGTCACCACTCAGGCTTCCTAGGCTTATACTAATGGCCTCAAATGTCTATGCTATGATTAGGAACTGAATGTGCATATTTATGCCTGGTGTTGAGCCTAAGAATCCACTAGAATTCATTTTTTAATTGGTTGATTTACCAGCTATTTGTGAAGTCTCTAAGTCAGATTTTTAAAAATTTTCATTGACTCCAAGGATGAGATTTATATAACTCAATACTTATTACCATACTATTAACACACTCACATACACACATATACATACACACATTTGTACTTGCACACACAGTTTCTTAGTCCGTGGAGGAAAACTTAGTTGTAATTTCAAATAGAAGCTCATAGAAAATTGCCCAGCAATTTTATCCTTGATTTTGTACTAGATTTCTTTCTTTCTTTTCTCTCTCTCTGCTTCTCACCGCTTCTTCCTCTCTCTCTCTCTCCCTCTTCCCACCTCCCTCCTGCTCTTCCTTCCTTCCTCTTTCTTTCTTTCTTTCTTTCTTTCTTCTTTCTTTTCTTTTTGTACTAGGGGTTAAACTGAGTACATACTAGGAAAGTGCTTTATGATTTATTTTTCTTTAATGTCTTTCTGTGTGCCTGAAATAATAAGCCAGCCTCTAAAGGTGGGGGGTTGTGTCAAGCTTGGTAGGTCTATTTGAAAATCCTGGTCATTTGAAAGATATTTCTTTTGTCATATATTGTTTATTCAGTAAGTTGTAATTTGTTTCCCATATCATTCTCTTGTGAAACAAGCATGATTTTCCAGTGAGCTTCTTAAACCCTGAATATAGTGATCAAGTAGAGTTTCTTGACCTACAGAACAGAGCAGAATTCCTCAGACCTGAGTGATAATAGTCTGCATTTCTCCAACAATACTTCTGCCCAAGTTCCAAAATGTTTCTTCCCAATGGAGTGCTTGCTGCCACTCTAGAGATCTGACAATCTCAGTCATCTCACTCTCTGAAACAAAGGTCTCAGCAAATGTTTCTGCTGTATCTAAAAGCATGTTACCTAAATTCAGGGTTGTGCCACAAGGTTTAGAGGGGCCCTCCCAGGCCACCCCAAATTTCTGCCCTGTGGTCTGGACAGGAAATTGCATGCTGAACACAGCTATGAGAATTTAATTTCCAAACCATGCTTGACAGTTGGGGCAATTTTAAGAAGGAAAAAACCTATCACAATAATGTTGTCTTTGCGACTCAGTCAACTATGAATTGCATGTGAAGGAAAAATGTAAAATTAAATATACCAAGAGAGCTGCTTTCCCTCACTGCTGGTAACAGGTCATTTGAATCAAATGGAAGTTGGCCGTGGCCTGATGGCCACATGCTATTATGTTACATAACATCGTGCACTTTTTGGACATTATTAAGGTCCTGTTCAATGTCATATATTGAAGACGAATGAAAGCCAAGTTACCCTGTTTCACTGGGTTCATTTCTGATAAAGGACCCAGAGCAGGTAGTTCTCAGCATAAAGCTGAAACATCACTAGACATCCAGTGATCATTTTTCCCAGTTTGGAAAGTTGGTTATTAAAAAAGAGAAACACTGCAGGGAGCTCACTCAGCATCAGGGTCACCAGAAGCGTCCCTGGGTACAGATGGGAACTTATGGAAGGTGCTTCTCTTCACAGAAGGTAATCAGAATAGTGCAGGTGTGTTGAATGTGTGGAAGGGATATTGGCTTGAAGTTGTGCTGCTCGCAGAAATGCAGCGAGTGCTGGCAGTGAAATGTAAGCTAGCCCTGTAATAAAAGCTCCTGGGAATGCAGAGGATGCCTCGGCATTAGGCATTCTCCTCGTGTTTCACATAAATGCATCCTGTTCTCAGGAGCAGAAGAGCAGTGCGAGCAGTGCGTTCGCACTGGCTCATTCAAATTGAATGTTGGTAAAAGGAGAGTCCTGAGCAAACAGAACAGTTTGGCATCTTTGAAGGAAGAAGCAAGGTTAGGCTGCAGGCTGCATTCTCTGCTGTTTCTTGGACATTTGTTTGCTGGCCATGGTATACACCTAAGGTATGTTGCAAAGAGGCACCTATGGGGTGGCTGATGGCTGCATGGCACAGGCCCCCAAGCAGTTTTGCTCAGGTGCTTTGGGGCAGTAAAGTTCAAGGCTTCATGTGTGGCTTCATGTGTTGTCCCCAAGCCTGCTGTGGATAATGTTTTGCTGGAAGAGAAAGCTCCTTTGGAGAGGCAGTTTGTACTGTATTTTTCTTTTGTTCTTCTTTTTCAATGCTGCAGCTTTAACTTTGTCACAGCAAGGGTAAGGAGAGGGAGCCTGCAGAGAGCATTTTGCAACATGCTTTTGTAATTAGTTTGAACGGGAGCAGAGCAGAGCATCACCAGCGGCAGTGCTCGCCTGCTTTCTGGTCATGTGCTGTGAGGAATAAAGACGCTGTAGGGCAGTGAACCTGAACTTGCCCCATTCATCCATACTGCATTGAGTGATTGCATGGAGTGGAGTCAAATGCCACTTGGGGGTGAAGAGCACACATCATCTTGCATTCCTGCTGGATACATTAGGAAGGACCCTTGACAAGATCCAGTAATTAAAAGGTAAACCATGAAGTGTGTGGTGTGTGTGTGCCGAGGGGAGATTGCACAGGGGAAGAGAGAGAGAGAACTACGTTTCACTTTTGGGGAATGCTATATCCTTTCGATTTTCTTGGCCAGTGGATTGGTAGGAGAAGAGGAGAGACTTTGACTGGCTGCGATTTATAATACAGTCCTGAGGTAAGATTGCTTTTACACATGATGGCATCTCTCCTCGGCTGCAGGTACTCGAAACTTTATTGCACTCATATCATTGAAAGGGAAGTATTCTGAGTGAGGGCCATGCGCAAAAGTTTTGACTATAGAAGTGAATGAGTATACTCTTTGCTGCCTCTGTGTTCTACCAGGTGAAATCTCATCGTGAGTATTTATTCTGTGTTTTAAAGCAGAGGTTCTGTTTCTTTGCTCATTTGCCCCAAATCTAATAAGAAATGGCTCCTAGAGGCACAAAAACATGGGGGAAATGTGGCATTTGTCTTAGATTTCTTTCAGAAGACATATAGTTTCCAACTTCTCTTGGGGAGAATCTTAAGGGGAGGGTGAAGTTCTACTTTAAAACATGTTGGCTGCTTAGTGAAACTTAATGCCATCTCCTGTAAATCATTTTTACAGGTGTTGCATTTAAACCAGGACTCTCTGAAGTAAGCAGTCTCTTTTGGCAATGTGTATTCCATGCAACTAATTGATCAATTTTGTGACTAGAAACTTAGCTTATGTCTCGTAAATCTCTTGTCCAGCTCTCTGGGCTCTTTTACAAGCAGCATTAAAAATAGAAGGATAGGTTTTTAATTAAACCACGTATTGGATTTGCCCCCAGGGAGCTGAAATGCAGTTACAGGGGCATGTGGGCAATAGGAGTCCCTTGTTTCTAGTAAATTGTTTTTATAAGTCAGGATTTAAAAATAAAGTATGCTGCTCTTTAGATATTTGGAATATTTTCTTTTGTCACCTTATGCAAGTGAATCTATTGAATATCTGTCTCAACACTCAAGTTGAGTAGAGACATAAAGCTAATTTGGGAGGTTATAAAAATATACCATTATATATGCGTTATATCCATTACTTATTGATATGTGTATACTAAGACTTTATTCAAAAGGTCTGATTATTATCAGTGCAGTTTGTTAGCAGCAGAGATAACTTGGCATATAAATACTGGTTCTCAAAAAGAAGAGGAATGTTCATGAATGTACCATTTAATGGCATTTCACTTGTGAAACAATGCTGATGATTACCCATTGGTTCGTCCTGGCATGGCGTCCAGATCCTTCTTTCTGTGCCAGAAACTGCACAACTGATCTGAGGATGAGAGGACAAGGAATGGGGACAAAAATTTAAAAGAGAAACTGCTACATCTTGGGGGAAATTTGGTATTGGAAGTTGTACCTTCTAATGGATTGCATGCTGGCACTAGGGACCAACTGTATGGTCACTTGGCAGAAAAACAACTTTGATTGATGACAAATTCTACTTTGTTTTGAGCCTATAAAAGTGTACCTTTACTATTCTATTTAATTTGTTTGTTAAAGTTCTTGTTTAGGCACCAGCTGAGCTGTTCCAAGGAGAACTTTTTCAGTGAGCTTTTAAAGGTATAAACATATATTTTTGTGAACTATTTTGCACCAAAATGTCAAAGTAAAAAGTAAAGTGTCTTACTGAATTTTCAGAAATACTCTTTTACATAATGAGTACTGAGTTTGGAAGAGGGTAAGCTGAAAAAGTGTAACATAGGAAAATCCACACTACTTTCTCTTCATTTTCAAGTGAAATCTAAATTTGATTATTCCCTTACCTTTGATTACATACAGCCTCATAACAATAGAAGGGAGGGAAAGTAAGCAATTCAGTTTTTATCCTGTGAACTATTGTGCTTGAAATAAAGCAAGTGTCTGGTCCATTCATGGAAGCTGCCCAGAGCCCCACTGGGATCGAGGGTTGCTGTGATAAAAATTGCGTTGAAGGCCAACTTGTTCAAACAGTGGAGGAGAGGTCTGTGACAGTGCAAATCAGGAACATCTGTGCTTGATTTATTTCTTAACATGATATATCAAAGCAGTTGCGATATCTTGTATTTACAGAGCAGCCTTTAGTGAAGAGCTCAGAGTGTTTCTTGGACAGTATCTAATTATCAGAACGCCAGAGGGAAATAGAGACACACACTATCTCCAGTCCACAGTGCAGATGACAGGGACAGAGAGGTAAAGCAATTTACCCAAGATGATTCTGAAAAATGCTGACACATAGCTAGCAAATGAGCCAATCTGAGTTCTATGAATTAGAGTAGGACTTTAGTCTCTAAGACCACCTTGCCTTATCAGTGGGTTCTCACTTTGCCCGTCAGGAACATGTTCTGTCTGAACTTCAGGGATCCCATCCAACAATTTGTGGTTACGGATTCCAGTGACCTGCCTGACATTTGCAATGATCAACTGGAGGAAAAGCATTGCAAGACATGCCTGTGGGCTTCAAAAATGGGGGTCAGAGAATTAGCAAATGTCACTGGAAATCTATGCAGCCAATACAGAAAGCAACAGGACATATGACTTCTCTAGGATTAGACATGAAAAACATTTGAGAGCTAGAGATGTAACTTAGTGTTAGAATGCTTTCCTGATATATGCAAGGCCCTGAGTTCAATCTGCAGTCCTGTAAAAATACAAACATGAACACAAACAAAAACAAAAACAATTGAACCTTCTTCTAGAAGCACATCAACTATAAAGGAGAGAGTTGGATCCTTTCTCTCTCTTCATAGAGAAACCATAAAGCGAACAAGAAACATGCTTCACTTAGTATTTCAGCTTTTGGATATTGCTCAAAGTTGAGATAAAATTATTAATAAATTAGAAAAAATACTCTCATGTACTCAGAAAGAGTTATTAATTTTCTTTCCTTTGCTTTATGAAGTGCCTATTTTAAAGAAACTGTCACATTTGCAAGATCAGAAAATGATTTCACATACCCAGAAGTTAGCAAATGAACACCAAAACAGTTATAACTTGGCCTCTTATTTAGATTCAGAAGCATCTGGGTGGCAAGGTAAGGGCCTTTTAGAAAACAAAAATTGAGGCCATCCTGGCTATGGTCAAAGTGTAAATACCCTACTGATGCAGTGATCCAGAAGGAGAGTCTGAGTAGATGGACTCTAGAAGGAAGATCTCTAAAATGAAATACATATGCCAGGAGATTAGATAAAGTAATCCATTTGAATGGCTAAGCCTATCACCTTACTCTGGATCTCTTTCTCCATAAATGGCATTACTGGCATTCTATACTCAATCACCTGTGCCAAATAACATTATAAACTTTTGAGGGTAGCAAATTATTTCATACTAATTTTTAAAAACTCACTGAGTAGGACACTACCTTAAACCTTTGCAGATAGTTACTAAACATTTACAAAACTGAAATTGTTCCCCAAATATAGGGCATGATTATCATTCTTAAAAATATATAATCAGAATAATTTAGGGCACAGCACATAAATAGAAAATTTGCTAATAACAGGAACATATATTGAAACTGGTGATTCTCAAACAAAGAGACTTTGCTACCCCTCCACAGGGAATATTGTGGAACTGTCTGGAGACATTTTAGCTGTCACATCTAGTGGGGATACTACTGGCATCTAGTGGCAAAAAGCTGGGGATGTTGCTAAACATGCCACAGTGCACAGGGTGGTCCCAAGTGCAGAGAAACATCTGGCTCCAAATCTCAATAGTGCTGCAGTTGAAAAACTTTGATTTCAAGTAAAACCCATATCACATTGTTTTATAATAATTTTTATTATTTGCTTCTATTTTCCACTGAACTCTGTGCTTCTTGGAAACAGTGGATTTTTGCTCGTTTTGAGTCTGCGTTCAGCACAACACCTGACATATATTAGGCCTTTAATAAATGATGGCTGAATTGATGAATGAATGAATGCTAATGATGTCAGAAAAAGTGCCCCAGTATCCCCTTTGAAACAACATTATAATTAGAAACTGCATTTCTAATCGAGACCTTGACCTTAAATAATCAATAGGGTCAATGACAAGGTGCAGAAGTAGAAAAACATCAACCACACATTCCTGTCTTTATTTAAGAAGTCCATATGGGCCGGGGATTTAGCTCAGTGGTTTCACCGCCTGCTGTGCAAGCGCAAGGACCCAAGTTTGATCCCTGGTACCAAAAAAAAAAAAAAGAAAGAAAAGAAAATTCTAATTAGGGCTGGGGATTTAGCTCAGTGATTTCGCCGCCTGCTGTGCAAGCGCAAGGATCCGAGTTCGATCCCCAGTACCAAAAAAAAAAAAAAAAGAAAAAAGAAAAAAGAAAAAAAGAAGTCCACTGGGCCTCGTTTCATAGAATGTCAACACAGAAGGAGATCTGAGAGATCCATCAGTTCAGCTCTTTTAAATTACAAGTGAATCAATTGAAATCTGGGAGGTTAAATGACTAGTCCAAGGTCTCACAGTTCAATGACAGAACTGATAGTTGAATTGTTTCTAACTCAGAGCCTTGGTGTGTTATATGGAGATGGTAAGCTGTCTCCATTGTGTCAGCCCTAAAAATGGGCGAACAGATTGTTGTGATTACATGAGTATCTTAGTCACTTTCTCATCACTGGGACACAATAGCAGACACCCATAGCTTAAAGGAGGAGAGGTTTATTTTGGCTCATGGTTATACTCCATGGCTGGCTGACTCCAGGGCAGAAATGCAAGGCAGAGGGACATACCAGAGACAAAGGCTGCTTATGTTATGGCAGCCAGAAAGCAAAGATAGAAGGAATGAGCCAGAGAGGGAGATGTCCTCTTCTAGGTCACCCTTTCAGTGACATGCCTCTTTTGACCAGATTCCACCTCCCAATGGCAAATCAGCTATGTTGCCCCCATGATTCAGTCACCCTCCAAAAGTACCACCTATGAGCACATGAAGCCTTTGAGAGATATTCTCTATCCAAGCCTTAACATTCTGGGCCTGGTCCTCAAAAGACTCACATAGACCTCTTTATGCAAAATACATTCAGTACATCTCTAAGAGTTGCCAAAGTCCAATACATAGTTCTAGCATTGCTGAAAAGTCTAAGTCTGTAAAGTCTCCACTGAGACTCAAGGGGACCTCTTAGCTGTGAGCCCCTGTTAAAAAAAAAAAAAAGTTAAACACTGCTAATATACAATGGCAGAGGGTAAATATTTCTATTCCAAAAGGAAAAAAATGTGAGCATAGAAACCAGCGAGACGAAAGTAAGACTACAACCTGACAGGGTAAACATTAAATACTGTAGCTTTTGAGCAGCACCTGGGACAAGTTGTGGTCATGATTGTGAGCTCCAAGTGTCTTGGGAGGCTCCACCCCTACAACATTGCTAGTTGTAGCTCTCATATCTTCTCTCTTGGGGTGGCTTTGCTCACTGCTGGAGGCTTTTCTCATACGTTCCATGTTCCTGGCTTCTCCAACATCTTGGAGTCTGCACTGCACTTTCAGCTTTACTTTCACAGTTTCACACACTGTCCTCTCAGGGGCACACTGCTTGGCTTTGTAGGCCACCTTCTGAAATCTGGGTGGAAGCCTCCCTAAACCCACAACTCTTGCATTCTGCATACTGATAAGATCAGCACCAAGTGGATGCCACCAAGGCCTGCCACCAGTTTAAGGAGTAGCCACATTTCGTGATATCATGGTTGCAGTGTTCTCTGAGTGCCTGGATGGCTGAGCACTGTGAGAGGAATTCTGGCAAACCAATTCTCTAGCCAGTCCTTCTCCAGCAGGGTGTTCTGGGGGCTCTCATCTTAAAGCAAAATCTTCCACATTTGTACCTTTGATTCTGTACTGGGCAAGGTCTTGCTGATTCCCTGGATGCCCTCAAGCTGCCCTTCCTATTATCTGGATGCAAAGTTCTTGGCTTCTTTTTAATGCTAATATTTACAGCAATCAAGCTTTCTTGAGTCAAAATTTTATGAGTCCCAACTTTATAGGCCCTCAACTTCAGGGCTGCTTCCTTCTGGCCACCAGCAAAAATTTTCAAATTATTTGTTTTGGTTTTGCTTCTTATGGTAGATATGACTAAAAGCCACCACTAGTACCCACTAGTGCCACAACCTCAATAACGGGCTCCCTTGAAATTTCCTTTGTCAGATTAATTAGTCCTCTGCCCTTAATCCCAATCTCAGGACATGAACAAAATACAGGCAAATTTCTTGCTAGAGCATAAGAGACAAGGTCTTAAGTCCAACTGCTTATGGAGTTCTTTTTTCCAACTGTAACCTACTGAGCCTAGCTTTGACTTTCTATTGCTATCAGCATTCAAGTATTCTGAGCTTTGACCAGAATCTCTCATCAAGCTCAGCTTACAACATTCTAGGGCTTCTGTAGCTGACATCTCTAAAGCTTTCCAAATTCCCCCTAGAAACCAGTTCCAAAGGCTTCTAAGCCATATCATCAGGTATAATGACAGCAACAGCTCCACTTCTCCAGTACCAAAATATGTCTCAGTCACTGTCTTGTCACAGGGACACAATCACAATCACCAACAACTTAAAGGAGGAAAGTTGGTTTTTTGGCTCATAGTGACAGTTCATGGTCAGCTGGCTCCAGTAGAGAAACAGCATGGCAAGGGTGCATATTGGTGGAAAAGCTGCTTATATCACTGTGGTCAAGAAGCAGAGAGAAAAGGAATGAACAGAGGAGGAAGGCCATGTCCTTCCATATCATGTCTCCATTGATCTACCTCTTCTGCCTAGACTCCACCTCCCTCTCCAGCTCCTTTATTCTCTCTCTCCCTCCTGGCCGCCATGATATGAGCAGCTTTTATCTGCCCAGGCCCTTCCACCATGCTGTTTCTGTATTTAAGCCTGCTGAATATGGACTGCAACTTCTGAAACTGTGAACCAAAATAAATCTCTCTTTAAAGTTGTGGGTGTTGGGTATTTTGTCCCAGTGATGAGGAAAGTGACTAAGATAATGAGATACCACCCCAAAGTACTGAAACACATAAAATCATATTTCCCATATCATAGAATTTCATCTTATAACTTGTATGTTAGGTATGACCATGCTTAATAAAGAATTTAAAATAAGGCAATGTTAGACCTCGAAGAAATCTTGATAACTGTCTGGTAAAGTCTTGTATCCGGCAAAAGAATGAAAGAAGGCATCAGAGATGGAGCTGTATCCAGGGTCATAGGAAAGGAGTGCTAAAACTCTGTTCTGCTCTTTGTCAGTATTAGAATGTTTTCTAAAACAGAATATGGGATATTACAGGAAAACACATTTACACAACCAGATAAAATTTGAAAGTGCAAGGATAAACCAAGCGAAGCAGGTCAGTTTGCTAAAGGATATTTCAGAGTTTTC
The DNA here is from genome assembly GCF_053883595.1 of Heterocephalus glaber. Classification (NCBI taxonomy): domain Eukaryota; kingdom Metazoa; phylum Chordata; class Mammalia; order Rodentia; family Bathyergidae; genus Heterocephalus; species Heterocephalus glaber. The sequence continues at coordinate 18,296,777 of NW_028258369.1, read as the reverse complement.
ATATATTGTATACAACTCTAAGAAGTACAATACCCAGCTCCTCTAAGACTCACTAAGTCGGAGGTCATTTATATTATGCACCAATGTTCCTCAGAACATACTTTGAAAACTGGTGTAACTCTTCTTCCAGTCTATGTAAGTGTCAGAAAAGCAGCAAGCATGCTCATGTTTCAGAGAGACTTATGTAGACTTTTGGGTACCCCAAATCCCCACCCCCCCTTGTCTTTGGGAGAAAGCTTTCCAAAATAGTTTGAATCAGTCTGTTTCTCATGGTGTGTTTCCCAATTCCAAATCAAGTTTCGAGAGTTGGTCCTGTGATCAGTGTTGCAGAAATAGGTATTGAAGCATCACGGAGTAGAAAGACACAGGCTTCAAAGTCAGAGTGTTGCCTGGGCAAGTCAGCTAACATCAGTTGGTTATCAAAGAAATTGGACGTGACCTTCAAGATTTTAAGTGCAGAATTTCAATGCGATTAGATAAGACAGGAGGGCTAGTTAATTTAAAGAACATACAAAACTATTTGATGACACCTGATAGTGTTTTTAACCTGATGCCTGACAGTTTCATGCTAAGATGTCAGACTTTGCTAGTAATACCAGTGACACCAGTCAGTCCTTGAATTATTTTCTTTAAATGTCACAAGGTCAGTATTTAAATTGAATTGAATTAGTGATAAAATTATTCTGTAGTGAGAAAGGCAATCATCAAAACATTGCCCTTCACATATCAAGCCTTAGAACAGGACTATACATGAACGTTCACATTTCACAAATATACTTACAGCACGAGATTTTGGTGATTTTTAACAAAAACATATTGACATATAATTAACAATAAGGAGGAGAGTCAAATAGATTCTGAAAATGGTCAAGTTTGGCTTGAGTCAAAATTGCAGATACAAATCTTCACCTTAACCTACAAGTAAAGCAGTTCAAAGAGAATCTCCTTTGAAAAGGCAGTCCTAAGGAATTTAAAATAGTGCCTTTTTGTCTAGTTTTGTTTTTTTTTTTTGGTACCGGGGATCGAATTCGGGTCCTTGCGCTTGCGCAGCAGGCGGCAAAACCACTGAGCCAAATCCCCGGCCCCAAGAGTGCCTTTTTTTCCACAATAAGTTTCCTCTTAATTGCAACACAAGGTCTTTAAAATCATTTCTTCCACAGTCCTTTCGGAAATTTGAAATCTGTACAAATAAGTAGGATTCTGCCTTCAAGTAAGCTTTGGCGTGGCCCACTTCTTTCTTCTTTTCATTGAACTTGACTTACATGTTCACCAGGGCCAAAATCTTACCCAAAAATCAGAGGGAGAATGCTAGTATTTGCCTCACGATTGGAAATAAATCTTAGCCCTTCTGAGTGAAGCTAGATATTCAGAGCTAAATCTTATAACATCTAGAAGGAGGTCAGTGCAGCTGCTACCGAATCGAAGGTCCCTCACAAATGATAAGGTACAAAGCAGCAGCCCATTTCCAAGGAAAATTCGGTGAGAAAGAACAGCTTGGGAGAGCTGGCACTCCAATATAGATTAAATGGTTTATGCTGTGGGTGTATGGAAGGAAATTTATGAGCACCCAAGGATGGAAGTGTGTGGATGGATTAAGAGGGACTTGCTCTAATTCTTGTGATTCAGTCTTGACTTTGATAGATGGGCTCCTCTAGACTTTCAGGGTTCTCCCTAACTCTTGCAGAATTTGTGCCTCATGGCTTGTTCCTTCAGTATACTCTCTACGTATTCAGTTTGCTTTTAGGAAATAAAAAGAACCAGAATGAGTCATCTGCTTCTCATGTCTTTTACTGTAGCCAACTCATCATCATCTTTGTATGAAAGTTCCTGACAGTTCTTGAATATTTACCTGATATGTCACAGGCTACTGGGATGGCAGTGGAGAGTTGAAGAGGGAAGAATAGTTCATAGGACAAAGGCTCCTATTCAAGAGAAATAAATGAGCAGGGCAATAAATAAATGAAAGGCAAGAAATTTGTTATCAAGAAAGGAAGTTGTAATAAAGAGATATAGCTATTCTGATGGGGTGGGGATTCAGGGAGGGGAGGCCAATCCTAAAGAGTTATTACAAACAATTTGCTTTTATTCTAATTATTCATGTCAAGAGAAAATCATTTGCTGAACATTTAGCATTTATCCTGGAAAGGGATCAAAAGATGCAATTATTGGCAAACAAGACATAAAAAAGCCTTTTTTATTTTATTGAGGGCTATTTTTCTGTACTGTATTTAGTTTTAACTATGTGTTCATGAGTTGCTCTGTTCTTTTAATTACCAGGTTACAAACATCATAAAACAATAGGGAAGCCATGCCTTCTTTGTTGCGCTATGAGATGAATGTCTAATGATATCAGCAAGCTTCTTACTAACAAAATTTGCAAATAAAACCTTGATAAATATTTTTCACTGTTTGGGAGCCCACGAATATCCCTGGGGCTCAGGTACATTGAACTTGGCTTAGCATCATTTCAGGCAGGCCTAATGATTAAAAGTTGTTCATTTCTATTTTACAGCATTAAATCTAAGCCTCTAGGAAATTCTAAGACAGATTAAATAATGTGAAAGCAACTGCCTGAAAGATGCACAATGGAACACGAGGCTTATTGATTATAAAGTGAAATGAATCTCACTCGGAGACAGGAAGGAAAGTTACGTCTATGGAGAAAGCTTTTTAATAAGGTGTTGTGATTTAAGAGAGAAGTTCAGATCAGGAGAATAAGAAAAACATAATTAAAATGAATTAATCATGGATCAGCATCTTCCTGCAAATCCCTCTTATTTATGAGATTTCATAAGATTATATTAATAATATTGCTGTTACTAATTTGATATACTTGCATCATTTTAGGAGCTTTCTGTCTGTTTTTTTCTTATAATTCTCTGAGTACTAGATGAGCAGTATGGTATGATATAAAACAAATTTTGAGATCATTCAGTATTTTCTACCACTTCTCTCCCCTCTTCTTTCCCAGGCATAAAATGGAATTGTCCAGGGTGTAATTGTAGTGCATCTGATAGCCAGTGCCCATGTCTGTTGGTGGTGAAACCCTCCATTAACCACTTCAGTTTGCATTGTGAGGCTGAGCATTGCCTGCATCAATTACCTCTGCCAGAAAAAGTAGTATAGTCATACAATGAAATACAATTTGGTGATGCAAAGAATAAACTATTGTCAAACAGCCATCATGTCTCAGAGCCAAATAAAATGTTGTGTGATTTGATTTATATGAAGATTAAGAACGGATACTACTAATCTTTGGTAATGGAAGTTGGAATAATGGTTACTTCTGGGAGCCAGTTGGATACTGACTGGGAGTGGTGCTAGATATGTTCTATATACACTGTACTGGCCTGGATGTTGGTTATATCATTATAGTATATATGTAAAAACTCATTGAACTATGTACTTAAGATTTATCTAGTTTATTATATAGGCTAGCCTTTAAAAGTTTAAAAACCTTTCCACATATTAATATGCAAGATACATTCTGAAAAAAAAAACTAACAATCGAACTACCATATAATCCAATGATCCCATTTATTAGTTTCATTCCCTCCCGTTTTACAGATTTCCACCGGGAACATTCTGCAGCTACTATGCATTGTAGGATGAGATTTAACCCTAGATTCATCTCACTTCAGTTCTTTTGGGAGAATTCATGAAATTGTAATTATAGTAGAAGTCAATTGGAATGTGATAAATTATCAGTTTTGATTGTTATATTCTCTAGATTTTCTAGAATATTTCTCATGAAGTTCATATAAGTGCCAGAGCTGCAGTGTAGAATGTCAGCTTTGTGATGGAGGAATAGTCCTGCAGGGAATCAAAGGTAGGTTACCAAAACTCAGTGCCACTGTGACTTCATTCTTTTAATCTGATGATAGAACCTGTTGATGGCATAACAGACAAGATTGGGTGCATTCAGGGTGGTATGGCTGCAGGCATGATGGCATAATAGAAACTGAATTTTTAAAAGGAATACAAAAGAAAAACTCTCTGAAAGACAAATAATTTGTAGCTATTCAAGATCTGAAGTTTTTTGTTTATTTGCTCATGATGTCTTTTACCTTTGTGTGAGGTTTTTAAAAGGAACAAAAAAAAACTTTTTGAAGACAAATTAAGTAATTTGTAAAAATATTCAAGATCTGAAGGTTTTTCTCCATTTTCTCATGACCCATTTTTACTCTTGAATATGTTTCTCGGAAGCTCTAGTTTATATCAAATATTTGCACTTGAGATTATCACTTTTGCTATCAACTCTTTGCCTTTTAATAAAATGTAGATATTTGCTCATTGATTAATAATGTACATTCTCATGCTCTCTAGAATGCTTGATAAACTTGGATAATCCAGCAAAGTATGTAAACTGTGCTTTCACAGTCATTTTGAATATTATCCTAGAGTGGAAGAATAGTGGAATAAGACTGAGTCCTTACCAATCAACTTTGGGACTTCCTTGTTTCAGAGAAAGCTGGAAATTGGTTCCCCTAAAGGCACCGCACTTTGTGGCTATATTGCTTAGGAGTAATGACACTAAGTCTGACATTACCTTATGACGTTTATCACTTCTTTTCTGGTTCTGTGAGGAGTTACTCCAACTCTATGGTAAATGCTTAAGAACCAGTTATTAAATCTTATGTATATCTCTCAGAAATTTTCTCCTATTTTCCTTCTGCTCACACTTTTCTGATTTCAACATTGTTCTTCAAGAGGTACTTTAAAACATAATCAATTACATATTGGTGGAAAGCATCCCTTCATTTCATGTTCCCAAATATTTCATCGACTTCCTGCAGCCCACTTATCTCTGAAGTTTCCAAATCAGTAAGGGAAGAAATATCAGTACCTGCTAGAGTCAGTCCTTTTTAGCACAAGGCCTAGAAGAGGCACTCAATGCCAATCCCCTAACTGAGAGAGGAGATTTTTTTTTTTTTGGTACTGGCGATCGAACTCGGGTCCTTCCACTTGCGAGGCAGGTGGCAGAACCACTGAGCTAAATCCCCAGCCTGAGAGGAGATCTTTGTAAGTATTGTAATCATAAACTTTTCATAGACCACTTCTTAAGAGAAAAGTTTCAAATTCTTTTAGTAGGGAAAACACTCAAAAGAATAATATCCCCACTAAAGTTATTGTTTCCCCCATCTCCTTTTCATGTGATTGAAAATAGAAAGGGAAAAAAGAGCATAACACAGACCAGACTCCTGACATTTAAGATCCCTTTGTTGTCAAGAAAGAGAGAAATAGCTTTTTCAGGGCAATGTCCTGGATAGAAGTTATTGAAACCTGATGAAAACTGAGTCCACAAAAGGATGCACTACCCTTCCCCACCTCATCTGCAGTCACTGATGACCCGAAGAAAATTGGGAAAGAATAATTATGGGTTATTACCTGTATTTCCTCATGCTCACTCAGATTCTAGTCTCTCAATATTGCTCATGCAAATAATCGTAGCATTTTGAGAATAGAAGAGCTGTCTGAGTTACTTTCCTCATTACTGGGATACAATAGTCAACCCCAACAAATTAAAGGAGGAAAGGTTTATTTTGGCTCACAGTTTGTAAAAATTTCAGTCCATAGTGGGCTGGCTCCAAGGCAGGGTGGCATGGGAGAGGGGCACCTCAGAGGAGAGCTGCTCATAGCATGGAGGACAAGGAGAGAGCTTGTCAAGGTGGGAGCTGGCAAGGAAGATAGATTCTTCCTGTCCATGCTCAGGGTGATCCACCTCTTCTGACCAGGCCTCGACTCCCAACATCAAATTTAACTATAAGCTTATCAGTGGACTAATCCACTGATGAGTATCACACCCCCATGATCTACTCACCTCCCAAATGCCTCACCTATGAGGGTGGCATCTAGATATAAACCATAACAAGAGCCCTTTGAAATAGTCTAGTGTCTTGTTTTCAATCTAGACATGAGGAAACTAAGGTACAAAGGGGCGAAGAGCTCATTAGGAAGCCAGGTTCTCTGACTTCTGCACTAGGGCTCTGTCCTCCTTGGTGTCACTTTATGTCTCTGTAGCCACCTAGATGAGGGTCTCAGGGCTGAGGAGCATCTGGTGAGAGTAGGAGGCCAGGGGTCTTGGTAACAACAGAACAGCAAAAACAAAAATTCTGGGAAGAGGAGCATTGCCTTGAGGCTTGGTGACCCCTGGGTAGCATCTTTCCTGCCAGTGTCCCAGCTGCGTGGGATTGGACAAATTTGTCCCAAGCCCTGTCCTGGTAGACTCTAGGCCAACCCTATCTAATACAATTTCTGATAATAAAAATCTGTGTTAGTAGCCACATGTGGCTATTAAGTGTTTCAAATCAACAGAGCCAGGCAACTAACTAAGCTTTTGATTTTATTTAATTTTAATTCATTTAAATTTAAGGAGCCACATGGGACTCATGGGGGGTCATCTTGGACACAGGGACTCCTCTCACTTTCCTGTGTGTATGAATTTTCAATTCAGGTCTAAGTGTCTGCATTGTTTTCTCTCTGCTTCTCATATTTTGGAGACAAGGACCTGCCATTTAATGTAAACCAAATCTAGATGCAGTAGAAGATTATAAATAATTATTTTTGGTTCCATCTCAGTGTGTACTTCACTTTTTTTTTCTTACTTCAGGTTTGAAAATAACAAACCTAAAATTTCATGGATAAGATGGGAAGTATTGCATCAATGGTTTGGAGGTTAGGGACTGCAAATCATATTTGGAAGCTTTGGAATTATCTTTGATTCCCTCTATCTCTTCTTTGATTTCTCCAGTTCTTAAGGAGAAACAAAAGATCACTAATGGAATTGCCAAATTTAGCAAGTAAAAAATACAGGATGACTTGTGTGTTTATCTAAAATTCAAACTTAACTAATTGGTCAGTATTTTGCCTGGAAACCCTATTCATCTGTCTATTTAAAACACCCATTCTCCTTTCTTTTTCATGAAAAAAGCAAGATAAAACAGGAAAATATTCATATTTTCATCATCTTTGCTTTTCATTCATATTTCCTTAATAGGGATTTCTTGATCTCAGTGGTAATTTTTTAAAAGACATATTATTAATCTAAATTAAGATATGCTTGGCCTGTCTTGCCCTATGGGCTGGAAAACAATTAACTATGTATTGAACTAAAGTATAAAGAACTGTGAATATCTAAGAAGTCATTATATTCCACTAATGTCTATTCTAAATGGACTGTATGGAAAGAGGCCGCATTTGCTTTGCTTTTTAATGCGAGAGCATTTTTGTTACAGTTCTTGTTTTTGGAATAAGTATACGTGGCTTTTCAGGAATCTGACAGAAGACATTGCTTTTTGACTAATGTCTGTCTCCAGAAAGACTTGGAATTTGCACATAATTTTTTTCTCAAGTAACCCATTTGTCAAACAGCATTTTCACCCTTGAGGGAGTATGAGGTAATAAAATATTTCTCTACAGGTCTACCAGACGTATTTTTAAAAGTCAAAAACTTTTCAAGAAAATCTTCTATACCTGACTACTTATGAAAGATCAGCACTGGTAATCATTCTGTAATACTTGCAGTGAGGTCACCATTCTGTGTGATAATAAGTATAGGCAATAGTGTTGACTTCCATATGGAAATATCATGACTTCCATATGGAAATGTCATTTTGTCATCATTGAGTGATGGCTATCACAATTAAAAGGTAAGAAGGGCCCATATATCTGTGCTGAAACAGAGATGGTGAAATGATGGAACTTAAATAAATACTTAGGATAATGAAACAGAATGGTGGCTCCTCTTCAAGACCAAGTGAAATTTATTTTGGCCTTTTACCCTATAACATTTTTTTCTCCCTTTTATAAACTCTTACTTTCTCATTTAGGTATTCGTTTAATGGTACTTCAAAACGAAAGTTTGAAAAATTTTATTGTGGACAACCACTGCTTGTTAATGCTAATCTCTCTTTCTCTCTCTCTCATTATCTTGTCATCCATTTGTTCTTTAATTCCTTTCTTCCTCTCTCCTTCCTTCCTTCTCTCTCTTCTTTCTTCATTGGCATTGCAGTCAGAAAGCCATTTGTTTTATTAATCCAGGATAACATGGAGGGGAATTATTATTTCCATGCCCATGTTTGGATTTGTGTGTGTTTTGACCAAACATTTTGATATGTGGTATATCTATAGTGCTGGGTTCTTCTATAAAGACTCAGGGACAAGTAATTCTGTATATATATATATATATATATATATATATATATATATATATATATATATATATATATATATATGTGGTGGTTTGCTTTTGGGTTGCAAGTGATAAAGATGACTGAGATTTTCAGGGAGGCCTTGTGCTTCCACTGTATTGTTGGTTGGCATTTCCAGGGCTTAGAGAAGCCTGGATCCAGCTTGCCACATCTGAAGCATGAAATTCCCTACTTATCTGGCTGTGTTGACAAATTTAACTAACAGACATCTGTTGGTGTAGGTGTTGGGCACTGACCAATATCAATTATATCTTCCAACTGCTTGCATGAAACATAGTGTAGAATTAGTTAAGCTCTGTTGACAAGCATACCGTCAGATTAATTAGTCCCAGGAGGCTTTCCTGAAAACTGAGAAGTTGTGGACTGGAATGCAAGTAGGCCTCCAGCAAAATCTGCCGACAGAATCAGCTTGACTTAGAGAACAAAAAGAAGTTCCTATGAAAGTCAGCAAATTGGTTCTATGGATTTTTTTTCTGTTGTTGTTTTGTTTTTTTATTGAAAAGATTATGGTATGAGCTATCAAAACTAGCAAACATTTCACACAACTAATAGGCAAATTTGTGTCAAATTACTCATCCAATAAAAGATAAATTGGACAATTTTTATAATGACTCTATGGCTATTATTAATAGAGTTGTATTCACATAACTTGGAAAGTAACAACTTTTTTCTATGTACACTTCTTTCACATAGTATGCGTTGAAGGTTTGAGGCTCTAGAGCCTTTTCTTTGCCCTGGCTGCACATTTTACTAAATATCTATATATCACTTGATTGATTTAAACCTGGAACAGTGCTGATTTTGGTGTCATAAGAATACAAAATTTGAGAAATAAGACCTAGTTGGACGATTTGAGGGCTTCTGAAATTTAAGCAATGTTTTCAGTCTTGTCAGTTTCACGTATGTCTTGATATTCATGTATTAGAATAATGTCCAATATATTTGTAGTATAATTTCCTATATAAGCAGCAGAATTAAATGACAAATTTTTATATAGATTAATGGGATATTATTTAAAGTGATATCAGCAGGTATACTCCAGAATCTCAGTAAGCTTGGAACAGTAGACATTTGTGTTTCCCACACATAAAAATCCAACCAATGGTAGGGGTCAGGGTTCTTAAGTCTTTGATCAATTCATGGAACCTTTTCCATCTTCAAAACATGGTTTCTGGTGTTGCTCTGTGAATTGATATTCAGCTAACAGATGGGGAAAGACAAAGCCTACAAGGTTTTATGGGCTAAGCTGGGAAGTGGCATATATGATTTTGTCCATAGTCCATTGCCTAGAATTTAGTCACGTGTCTTCCCTGAATCTAAGGGAAGCTGGGGAATGTAGTTCCTAACTGGGCAGCTGTGTCCAACAACAATTCCACATTATGGAATGGGGCATGGAATTTTGGCAGATAGTCATTTTTGAAACAAGTAATTAACAAAACCCATTTATGCTAGTAAAAGCTAGTATATGATTGTTGTTATCATCTGGATAATGACTCCTCAATGACCTATGTTTTCTTGTCTAGAGCAGAGACTCCTCTTTACAAGTCTTCTTGGGGGTCTGCTCTAAGACTGCAGCTGACAGCTCACATACCTGACTAATGGAGGGAGGAAACTGAAGACTTGTGCATGCTTTTTAATAGCCATGAAAGTAACTTGTATTCATTAAAGAAGTCATGAAAACATAGAAAAACAGGCAGAAGAAATGAAGAAAACATTAATCCACACTTCCCACCATCCAACCACAATTGCAGTCAGTGTTTTATTTTCCAAATTAATTTTATTGGTACATTTTAGATATACAATATAATGACATTCATCATTGGAAATTTGCACCTTTACGTAATCTCTCTTGGTTCTTATTTTTTTCCTATTCCCCTGCTCTCTCTTCAACCCCTACATCCCTCCCTATTTGCAAAGATTTATTTTCCATTTTTTTCATTTTCTCATATTAATTCCATTCCCTTCTTTCCTTTCCCCTACCCCTCCCACTTCCCCCTCCCCTTTGCCCCTGTTCTTCCTATTTCACATTATCTAGTATAACTTTTAGTCTTTACTTACACTTTCAGTTTCTCACACTAGAGAAACTATTCAGTATTTACACACATGTGTCCTATTTATTTCACTTAAGAGTATCACCTCAATGTGCATCCATTTAGCAATAAATGTCTCTAATTTCTCATTTTTTATGGGTAGTACTCCATTTTATTTTTTAAAAACCCACATTTTCTTTATCCAGTCTCCAGTTGATGGGCTATTGGGCTGCTTCCAAGTTTTAGCTATTACAAATTGTGATGCTATAAACATGGGTGCACATATATCACTCTGGTATGATTCTTTTAATTCTTTGGGGAAGATCCCCAGCAGGGGAATAGCTAGGTCAAATGGGACTTCCAGTCCTAGTTCTTTGGGGTATCTCCATACTGATTTCCACAGTGGTTGCACCAGCATTTTTTCATGTTTATTTGCTATTTCTACTTCTTTGTCTGAGAAATGTCTGTTCATTTCAGATGCCCATTTTTGGATTGGGTCTTTAAATTTGGGAGGTCTGATTTTTTTTAAGTTCTTTATAGATTCTAGATAGTAGACCTTTGTCTGAGGAACAGCAAGTGAAAATTTTTTCCCACATTGTGGGTTGTCTCTCCACACTGTTGGTGGTTTCTCTTGCTGTGCGGAAGCTTTTTAATAAGAAGAGATCCCACTGTTGATTGTTTTTGCTAGTTCATGGGCAACTGAGGTTTTGTTCATAAAATCTTTTCCTGCACCAATGTCTTCAAGGGTTCTACCTAACCTCTCTTCCAGCCGGTTCAGCATTACTGTTTTAATATTGAGATCTTTAATCCATTTTGATTTTAGTTTAGTGCATGGTGAGAGATATAAGTCTAGTTTTAATTTTTGGCAAGTTGAAACCCAGTTTTTCCAGCACCATTTATTAAAGAGGCTATCTTTCCTGCAGTGAGGGTGTTTGGCTCCTTTGTGGAAGATGAGGTGGCTGAGGGTGTCTGGAGTTGTTTCTGTATCTTCTAATCTGTTCCACTGGTCCTCAGGTCTATTTCTTTGCCAGTACCATGCTGTTTTTTATCACAGTAGCTTTATAGAATAGTTTCAAGTTGGGGGTTGTGATACCCCCTGCCATGTCTCTGTTGCCTAGAATTGCTTTTGCTATTCTAGGTCTCTTCTTGTTCCAAATGAATTTTTGGATTGTTTTCTCCAGGTCTGTGAAATATGCTGCTGGAATTTCCATTGGGATAGCATTGAATCTATGTAGCAGTTTTGGAAGTATGACCATTTTCACTATGTTGATTCTTCCTGCCCAGGAGCAAGGGACGTCTTTCCATTTTCTGATATTGTCTTCAATCTCTCTTTTCAGAGTGCTATAGTTTTCAGAGAAGAGGTCTTTGATTTCTTTTGTTAGGTTGATTCCTAGGTATTTCAGTTTTTTGGATGCTATTTGGAAAGGAATTGTTTGCCCTATTTCTCTGTGAGTCTGTTGTTCATGTAGAGGAAAGCTATTAATTTTTGTGTGTTGACCTTGTAGCTAGCTACTTTACTGAATTTGGTTATTAAGTCTAGAAGACTTTTGGTGGTGTTCTTGGGGTCTTCTATATAGAGTATCATGTCATCTGCAAATAATGACAATTTGATTTCTTCATTTCCTATCTTTATTCCTTTTATTTCTTTTTCTTGTCTAATTGCTGTGGCTAAGGTTTCCAAAAGTATATTGAACAGGAGTGGTGATAGTGGACATCCTTGTCTTGTTCCTAATTTTAGTGTGAAGGATTTCATTTTTCGACCATTTAGTATGATATTGTCTGTTGGTTTTTCATAGGTGGCTTTTACCAGATTGAGGTAGAGACAGTCTATTCCAATTTTTTGTAGGGCCTTTATCATAAATGCATGGTGGATTTTGTCAAATGCTTTTTCTGCATCTATGGAGATGATCATATGGTTTTTGTCCTTGGCTCTATTGATATAGTGTATTACATTGGTTGATTTGCATATGTTGAACCATCCCTGCATCCCTGGGATGAATCCTACTTGGTCAGGGTGTATGATCTTCTTAATGATCTTCTGCATTCTATTCTGCAGTGAGTGTTTTGGTAGATTTCTTGCCTTTCTTTTTTATATATGTTCTGAAAAAATTTAATCACCCTCAAACCATAAATACAATTTTATTTTCTGCTTTTTAAACTTAATTTTTAATTATTAGCATTTCATGTCACTATTCGTTTTAGAATCTCATTTTATAATGATTGTTGCTTATTCTATTAGTGAATGTTTCATATTTTGTTTAATCACTGACTTCTCATTAGCTATTTGCATTTCTTCCAAATTTTTCCTCTTGTATAAAATACTTGAATAAGCTCTATCTGTATGTACAATTAAATGTTTTGGAGAATGAGAGATAAATTCTTTTGACTCACACAAGATCAAAACTGTATAAATACTTAGGATATACACATGTGTACACACATGTATACAAAGTCACTTCCATACACAGTAATGTGTATGTGTTTTCAAGTTACTTTATAAAGGATTTCCATCCTTGCACTCCAAAAACGAATTTGTAAGGAATTTTTATTGCCTCTTTGTAACACTAAATTATTTCTATTCTTGCTAATTTCAAAGGAAATTTGATTTTCTTATCCATATTTGTTTTGGTGCCATAAACATGATCCTTATATTTGGCAATTTATTTTCTTTATCCTTCAGTCATCCTCAGTGGGATTTAGGATGACTTTCATACACTGACCAAGTCTTTTTTCCCAAAGACTGAGAAGCCTAGAACACCACTGTCCCTTCGAAGTACACAGATGAATATACATCAAGTAGTTTGTGTAAGGCGGGCCTGGTAGGCCTCCCCCCCACCCCCGCCACGGCCACACACACACCTTGGTTTTGAGAGATGGATTATATTTTAGTCCTTTGTGATCACACAGCTGCATTCATCATCCTAAACAATGCACAGAATCTGGAAGGGTGTTTCAGGATCTCCAGAGTTGGGTAACTGCACCCTAAACCTGTAACACCAAGAGTGAAGGATGAACAATGTTTTTCAGAGCCTTTTTATTTGAAAAAATACCAGTTTATAAAAAAATTACATTCATTAAAACTTCCGTTCCGTGGACCACGTTTTGGGAAATGCACTGCATGCAACAACTGTCTGCTGGAGCCTTAGTGTTATTAAAGCAATGTGAGCAAAAGATGTAAGCTACAGATACTGAGTGATGAGCATGTTAAATTAATATCGAACTACAATGAAAGAGTAGACTTCAATTTTCTAAACTGTATAATTTTGTAAAATGGATACAGAGTCATGATTTTATTGTGGCAAAGATAAAAAAGACAAGACTTTCCTCAGTGTGATGGATGGTTTTATTGGGTTTTTTTTTTTAATGTGTTAAACACCTCAGTGTCTAGTCATCTCCTTTTGAAGCTGTCAGTTAGGTGGTCATAGGTAAATAGGAGAGACAATGGAGATCTCAGGCTCTCTCCCCTCTCTTCTCTGCTCCTAGCTGGCTCCGAGGTCATACTACAGTGTCTCTCCAGTGAGGCCTGGGCAAATGTGAATGCTTTTAGAAAAGTGTCAAACCCTATATAAATGGCTATGAGATTGCTATTTACAGTAATAACATAATCTAATGAGGTGTGAACCCCATGAGGTCAAGGAATTGTGTCTGTATTTTTCTCCGCTGTATCTCCAGCAATTAAAGCAACACTATGATCAATAAAGTATTTGCTAAATGAATTAACGTGTGTGTGTGTGTGTGTGTGTGTGTGTATGTGTGTGTGTGTGTATCAAAATTGCTAGGCCAGGTTGTAATCATATCAGGTACTCCTAAAACATCATTGCTTCCATTTTGATTGTTGTTAAATCAGGTTCAGAAAGCTTATTTGGTTTATAATAAATTATTAAGGGTGAAAATATTTGAAAGCACAGAGAAAAATAAAATCCACTATGCAAAATTAGCTTTGTCTATTTGTAACAACTGCTTTGCAGGGAAATCTGCAGAAATGTTTTAAGCTGTAATTATTGTGTATGGAATGACTATGATATTCCTTTTATTGTTCATTGCATAAATGTTCTGTGATTTTCCATTCTCTCTGTAGGAGATGAAGAGTTGAGATGCATCTGTGGCCTTTCGTCATAATTGCATGAGCACACAGTCCATGTTTCCTGTTCATAAGCAGGGCAATAAAGTAAGCACCAAGCTAGCAGGTCCAGGGGAGCATGGGCCAACCACTCAGATCACCTAATGTGTATATTTTTGTAGGCCTCGAGGTAGATGCAGATGTGGGTGTAGATATGCATATATAGATAGATAGAGATGTAGATAAAGTTAGCTGTAGATATTCAGTACATCGCATTTTTTAATGAAAGTATTTTATAAGATTCTCAAGACCATGAAATATGAAAGTAGGATGGACACTGAGTCTTTATCCCAAATGTTTATGTTGCAACAGTCCTCTATAATAACAAGGGGTGATATGTAGCCAGAGAAAATTTGCTTTACATTTGTGCTTGCCCACATGGCTCCTCTGTGTATTCTTTAGGGAAAATAATAGTGTCCTTCATCACTTTCACTAGCCCTCACCTGAAAGGCTTTCTTTGGCAAAATAGTCTTAAAATGAACTCAGTGTAAATATTTGCATTTGCTCCTGAGTTGGCAGATGGGAAAGCGAAGCAGGCATACTACTCATACTTAATAATTGGGTAAGAAACCTATTTTCTTGTGAGGACAACATAGAAGTGCCCTGTCCCCAAAGTGAAATGAGATGAAATCCATATAAAATAATTAGGAACATTAACTTTCCATGAAAGTTTTAGAAAGTAAGTTGAACCATCTGCTTCTTCATATTTGTCATATTTAATTTATCAGGATGGCTTTTTGATTAGAAAATGGGCAACTGCTGTATCCTTTTGGGAATTCTGCCCAAATCAGAGAGAAAATGCCAACTGGCAAAATGCTAAGCCTAAAATTATGGAAAAGTATTAATTTTAACGACTCCTCCTTGGATATCACCACATGTTTGAATGTAGCAAGCACCACATCATATGTGAAACAAGTTCACATGGTTTATAGGAAAAGCACATTAACAACTATCATTACAAAACCATAAAATGTGATTTTAAGAACATTACTTTGTTGCCTTTTTTCACCCCTGCTCAAGATGTTTAATGTCCTTTTCAACCTAGGCTGGGTGCCAAGGTGCCACTTTAATTTATATGACTTTTATGCCCATTTAATTTGATATCCACTTTGGCTTCCAAACAAATCCATGCCAAATATCAAGTTCATAAGAGTTTCATTTTGTTTAATTAGAGTTTGTTTTATTACTGTTTCTGTTTTGATCATTTAAGGTCATGAAAGATTTTGTGATGACACTGATTTGAAAATAACACTAGGAACTGATGTTATAATCCGCAATCAAATCACACAGAATCCTGAAACTAAAAACTTAATTCCATTTTTAGCCAGACTCATAGAAAGGGTTAGTTCTCATGTTTGTTAGAAGGATGTGATAAGAATTTGAGAACTAAATGGCATGTCTCTTAGTTTCAGCCAAATCTTAGCTGAAGAAAATCTGTCATAAGAAGCAAGTCTAAGGTTCAAGGCATTTTCATGTAATCTTTTTCTAGAGAAACTGGGCAACGTAAATATAGTTAAAAATCAATTCATCGGTTAATGTTATGTCCTTCACTCTTGATAAGACTTGAGAAGAGAGTTAAGTCCACTCTCCTCGCTCCCTTTTCCCCCTCTGTTCTCCTCCTGCTCTTTCTTTTCCTTTTCTTTTCCCCCTCCCTCCTGCCCTGTCTCCTCTGCTCTCTCACAAATGGAGTATATAATTCTCCATGCAGATGCTGGTTTATTTTGGCAGCTCATAAAAGGTTGGGTGAGGACAGTCTGAGGACAGTTGCTTCTAATAGTTTTTGGCTTGTGTTGCTCCCCATATCTGGTCTTCATCATGTTCCAGATTTTCCTTGCTATTCTTATCTCCCAACACTCTCTCTGTCTTTGGGAGGACCAAATGTGCCAGAGATAAATGTGGAAACAAGAAAAAATGAATAAATATTCAACATAAGTCGGGTATGTTAGTTAAATTGGGACAGGTGATGATTAAAGAAAATTTGTTTTATAAAGAAAGTCAATTGGCCTTTAAATGTTTTACACTGGGCCGGAGATTTAGCTCAGTGGTTCCGCTGCCTGCCTTGCAAGCTCAAGGTCCTGAGTTCGATCCCTGGTACCAAAAAAATAAAATAAAATAAATATGTTACCCTATGGGTAATTGTTAGACATAATAATGATTCACCTGATACCATGATAAACCTGAGGTCTGAGATGGCTCTACTATTTACAGATTCATCCATTCTCTGAATAGTCTATTTGCAAAGTCATGCTTATTTATTTACAAAGTATATTAGATAATGTGGGAGAAAAAATGAGTCTGTCATAGTCTGCCCTCGGGTTGCTTAAGAGCAAATGTGGACCTGACCACTGATTTAATTTCTGTGCTAGAATGTCAAGTTATACCTTGGGTAGTGCAAAGCCTTGGAGAAAGAGGTTATCCTGACATAGTGTGGTAGAGGACTTGATCATCCTGCAGGCAGCTGGCTAGATTGTTGGAGATAAGGCCATGGTAATCTGGCTTGTGCTGGGAGAGCAACAGGTCAGAGTATTAACATGGTCAGGAAGAAGAAGAAGAAGAAGAAGAAGAAGAAGAAGAAGAAGAAGAAGAAGAAGAAGAAGAAGAAGAAGGAGAGGAGGAGGAGGAGGAGGAGGAGGAGGAGGAGGAGGAGGAGGAGGAGGAGGAGGAGGAGGAGGAGGAGGAGGAGGAGGAGGAGGAGAAGAGGGAGGGGGAGAGGGAGGGGGAAGGGGGAGGGGAGGGGGAGGGAAGGGGGGAGAAGAAGAAGAAGAAGAGGAGGAGGAGGAGGAGGAGAGGGAGGGAGGGGGAGAGGGAGGGGGGAGGGGGAGGGGAGGGGGAGGGAAGGGGGAAGAAGAAGAAGAGGAGAAACTTGGATGGGCAAAGTACAGCAACCACTTTTGAAATAGTAGCCCCAAGGCCACCTCTGAAGTCTTTTGTAACCCTGGCTTTCTCAAGCAAAGCGAGTTATGTCCCTCTGTAGCAACCCAAGAAAGCAGATAACGGTCAGGACAGAAAGCCTTGCAAGTAGCATTTCAGATGAGGCTGACTAATGAGATCTGAGAGAAGAAACATTCCAGAAAGAGAATAGAAAAGGTCCAAAGCTCCTGAGGTGAGAATTAGCTCCCTGAGTTCCAGAACAAAACACTCTGCCAATGAAACCTAGATGACTACCCATCTTGGTCAGTTGTATCACCGTAGATACTCAGGTCAAACCCCAAGGAGTCATCCTTGTTTCCCCTCCATTCCTCATCCGATCCCACCATTGTTCCATTAACAACATTCTGGAATCTGGTTCTTTTATTTGATCAAGACCACTAGTAACCAGAGTCCACAACTGCTATGGACTGCATGCATCCTAAAATTGATGTATTGAAACTTAATCTCTATTGTGATGGTACAAAAAGGTGAGGCTTTGGGATAGTGGTCAGGGGGCCTTATAAAAGGACTAGAGAAAATTAGTTTCGGCCTTTCTACCACATGAGTATTCCATAGGTGTCCCCTCTGGAGGGTGAAGCATCCCGTCACCATTTTGGAAGCAGAGATCAACCCTCACCAGAAATTGAACCTGCTGGCTCCTTGATTTGGGGCTTCCCAGCCTCCAGAATTTAGAAATACATTTCTGTTCATTATAATTAACTGAGTCTCAAGTATTGTGCATTATCAGCACAAACAGACTAAGAACCACCATGTTTTGCTGGGATTATTGCAGCTGTCTTTTTGCTGTTCTTTGTGCTTCAGTTCTTCCTCCCTTATAGCTCCCTTTTTTGTGGACAAGCCAGAAGGTCTTTGAAAAATACAACTCAAGCTTGAGAGTGTGGCTCAGAGGGAGAGTGTGTGCATAGCATTTGCAAAGCCCTGGGTTCAATTCCCACCACTGAATACAAAACAAAACAACTTGGACTATGTCATGGGTCTGCTTATAAGGCACTAGTGTCTGCCCACAGCACAAGGAATCCACCTGTAAATTGTCATCATGGTCTACATGTCCAAACAAGTCTGGCCCCTGCTTCCCTTTCCTGCCTCTTCTAGAATCACTATTTTCCCTGACCTCTATTTCTGGCTGATGACCTTCTTTATTTTGTAACACATTACGCCTATTTCTGCATCAAGGTCTTTGCACTTCTAGCCCCTTTTCCTAGATCACTGTTTTGCTCAGATCTCATTATTCAAATCTTAGAAAATGCCAATGTCCTGACCACTCTACCTGAAGTAATTCCCTTCTTCCTTTACCATTAACTCCATCCTGCCACCTGGCTTTGGTTTGCCCATGGCTTTTAGTGCCATAGACACTCTCATTTATTGACTTGTTGTTTATCCCCTGCCCCAGTCTTCTCTCCAATGCTCCCGAGAGCCTGTAGATCTTGTTGATTGCCATCCCTTGCCAGCACATGAAACAGATCCTGTGCGCTCAAGTGTATTCATACTGAGTACATGAATAACACAGTATCCTCGGGGCTACTTCCTGTTTTCCCTTGATCCTTCTGCCTTGACCTTTGGGGAGCTTAAGGCTTCTTTCTGTTCCTATTATGGTACATTTTTCCCACAGTTAGATTGTGGCCTTGACCATCCTCGGCTGTGTTTCTCTGATGAAGTCTTTGTTAGTGAGTCAGGAAGTTTGCACCTGCCTCTGTCCTCAGCCTAACACCCTTTGTGCTGCTGATGTGGCCAAACATACCTTTTTTTTTTTTTTAGATTTTTCATTGTGGACATCTTCCAGCATACAAAAAAAATCAAACTGTATAATGATGCCTACGTACTCATTCCATATACCTATCATATAGATTTACCAATCATTAAGGTTTGTTCATATGTGTGTTGTATTTTAAGGAAATATTTTAAATCATACTACAAGAGTAGTGACTATGTACCCTGCAACTTTAAAAAATAGACTTACATACACACAATGTCATTTTCATGACTACTTAAATTAACAATGCTTTTCAATCATGTAATCCCCAGTTCATATTCAAACTTTCCCATTGTCCCCCAAATGTCTTTCCAAACCCAAATCCATGATCAGCCCACATTTCTCTTGGTAATGGTGCCTTTCAGCTCTCTTTTACTGCTTGCCTCTTATTTAATACCAGTTTGTTGAAGAAGTCAGGTCTTGTGGAATATCTTAACTTCCAGAATTATCTAATTGCTTTGTTGCAGTCTTGTTTACCTGTTTCTTTCATCACCTACGTAACCATCTGTTAGTGGGAGTCGGAATTAAAGGTCTGAGTAAGTTCCAAATGAACCTTTTGGGAAAGTTTCCCTTAGGTGTGATGTTGGGCATCACATCTTATTTCACAAATGAATGAACATCATTTCTCTTTGTTCCACCACTGGGTTCAGGTGATCAAAGCCTGATGCTTTTGTTGTACTCTATGTGTTTCTTCTTACAACCAGCAAATAATCTGTGAGTAAATATGTTTTCTTCCTTAAATTATTCTTCTGTTAGCTTCAGTAGTTTAAAGCAGAAACCAGCAAACTATTTCTGTATAGGACCAGATAGGAAATATTTTCACCTTTGCCAGCCAGATGATTTCTGTTGCTGCTCAGCTATTCAATTCTGCCATTGTACCATGAAAGCAGTCCCTGATCGAATGTAAACAAATGAATATGGCTATGTTCCAATAAAACTTTATTTATGAGAACAGGCAGCCAGTGGATTTGGCCTGTGGACTGTAGTGTGCCAGCTCCTGGTTTAAGTAGTGTTGTTCAACCCAGATGATTAACATTCTTTAGGGAGTTAAAAAAAATACTGATGCCCAGGCTATATTCTAAAGTAGATAAAATCTCCTGTGATTTTACTGCACGATTACCATGGAGAGCCACTGATTTGCAGGGAGTGATACCCTCTAGGGACAGAAACTCCAAGGTGAGATAGAGGACCATGTGAAAAACTAAATCTAATAAAAGATACAGTAAAATAATTATTGTAGAAGAACAAGGAGGGACCACAGAAAGAAGGGTGGAGGAACCAGAAAAGTTTTCCCAGAGAGCAAAATTGGAGCCATTTCTTGAATTTTGACAAAATTTTATTGATGCAAAGAATATGGAAGCAGCAGGCATCATCCATCTCTGGCTAAATTTCTGCCAAGTTCTATCTCCCTTATTAATGTGAAATTAAGAGCATAATGAAGAATTAAAACTTGCACCCAGGAGCCTTTGTTTATTTGCACCTTGTCATTATCTTATTCATCTAGAATCAATATATCAGTGACTACAGGCAAATGAATAATTAAATTTTATTTACTTAAAGTTCTTTTTTTTAAAGAAATTAGAAGTAAAAATCTGAGATCTGAAGAACACTATAGAGACAATGGGGTGGGTTCTGTACACTTTCTTAGAATCTGTTCTCAAAATATTATTTATCTACTGCCATTTTGTCTTAGTCACTTTCTCCTCACTAGGACACAATCTAATGGAGGAGAGCTTTATTTTGGCTCATGGTTAGAGTCCATGGTTGGCCCAACTCCAGGGCAGAAACTGCATGGCAGAGAGATGTGCCCAAGGAAAGCTGCTTACATGATGGTGGCCAGGAAGCGGAAAGAGAAACAAGGAGCTCAGAAAGGAGATACACACTTTCAGGTCATTCCCCACCCCATGACCTTCCTCTTCCGGCCAGGCCCCACCTTCCCACAGCACGCTCATCTACTGAACTCACCAGTGGAGATTTCACTGATGAGTACATGACTCCCATGTTCCAATCACCTTCCACAAGTCCCACCTGTGAGCACATGCAGCTTTGATGGGACATTCTCCATTCAAACCATAATATACAGTGGACCCCTGACTTACAAACTCAGTTGGTTCCTGGGGGCTGGTTGTAACTCAAGTTGGTTGTAAGACAATACAGCTGAGATCTGGATGTTTACCTGGGTACATACTATAGCTAACAAGAGGCAGATGAATCTTCCATTAACCTAATTAACCCAAGTTGTTCGTATGTCAGGCCGGTGGTAACTTGAGGGTCCAGTGTACTTGTTCTTTATTTATTTTTCTCAGATGAGGGAAGGGGGAATCTGTGGAGTGATGAGAGGAGAAAAAATACATAGTGGCATGATGAGAATAAACTAAAAAGTAATATTTGTGTTCGATTATGCCAGTACTCCTCAACCAGGAACAACTTTGAATTTTGTTCCCTCCCCCAACCACATCAGTCAGTGTCTACCTATTTTGTTGTCTCAACTAGAGGAAGAGTTCTACTAGCAACTAGAGATTGGAGGCAAAGGATGGTGCTAAACATTCTACGGTACAGCACAGACAAACGAAAGAGTGACCTGGCCCCAAATGTCAGTTGCACTGAGGTTGGGAAACCCTGGATTATGCTAATGTATTCAGACACACGCAGCCTTTCAGGAAATTTTTTGTCCAGGATTTCATGTGGTACCTATATAATTATCCCCATAGGTCAAGTTTTTGAGAATCTCTGAAGTCACAAAGATACCTTTTAAGAAAGCAGAGAATGGTGGCATTAATGTATCTGGAAATCTGAGAATTAGCTTTTGGATGCTAGAAGGGAAAATCAGATTAGAGGAAGGCCTGCTCTTATTTGTTTTTTAAATAGTCCTCACCAAGTCTCTTGAGCTCTGTGCAATGCAGCTACCTTTCTACCACGCTGGGCTGGCTCCTATCTGCCTTTAGAGACTACATACTAATCTCAGTACAATAGATATGGCAGTCAATATCAGGATTCCTCTTCCCCTCCTCTCCAATCCTTGCTGTCCAGTGGGTATCAGTATAGCACTGTTTTAATTGTTTCTTTATTGTTTTCCAGTATAGCAGTGGTTTTGCCCTCTTCCTGGGGCATTTTCAGGGCAGGTTATTATTGGCATCTAGTGAGAAGATGACAGATGCTGCTAAGCACAATGACAGCCTTTTACCATTGAGCACCATCCTGCCCCAAATGTCAATAGTGCCAAAGTAAGAAACTCTGGGTTTTCTTTTTTTATGTATTTTTTTATTTTTTCCAGCTAAAAGGCATGTGCTTTCTCCAGTTGGAAATGTATTTTTCTCTGTGCCTCACTCTCTTAATTTGAAGATTAAGTTTGATGGAAATGAGAGCCATTTCATTGAATGAGGTCTATTTATCGAGCAAACACAACAGAACTTTGAGGAGATTCTGATGTTGAAATTAGAGTGAGGCAGGGAAGTAGAAAACGTAGGCCATATTTCTGGAATTGACTCCTCCCTGATTATACCAGAATCTAACTTGCTCAATATTAATTGGCAATAGAAATGTAATTTGAGTAGATCCATGTTAATGAAATGTTCAAAAATATTTGAATGGTCATATAAAAAGGATTTTAAAAATTCTGTTAAAACTAATCAGTCCTCTGTTTTTCAATTTCACTGAAGGAATCAGCCCATGAAATGAAACCCATACTTCGTCAAAATCATTAGGTATAGTGATAATTCAGTTACTTTTGGGGGTGTTAAAAATACTGAGTAGTATCACCTTTGAATTCTGGAAAATTTTTATTATTTCTAAAAGATTAACATTAAGTTCATGGTTGTTCACTAAACACATTTCCTCCTTTCATTTTCATTCTATAACATAACTCTCACCTCTGTTTTCCTCTCTTGAATTCTAGAAAAACAAATGTTTAAAATATCTTAGCGAAACCTTAGGACAGTCCCCATTTAAATATCCATTTAAGCAGAAACTGTTTTCCTTGGGAATATGTGTCTCAGATCAACTTAATTACATATTTTATAGTTTCTGATGCTTTATTATCACTGATATTTCTACGCTTCCTCATGGGTTAAATGAATAAATCATTCATTCCACTTTAGCTCCTAGACCAATCCCATTTACATACGCAGATAATTATTTTCCTGAGTTTGAGGTGGGCACTTCTGTAAGCACTTGTTTTTGCAAGTGAATATTAGTGTCTTGCACACATTCATTTCAATTTGCATACATTGTATTGGGCCTATGTTTCTTTGTGTATATGTCTTTGTGAGCCCTAGGATTTTAAGATCCATCCATGTTGCTCTGTGTACTTCTAATGGGTTTTTCCTGATTGCCACATCATATTCCAAGGTGTGCTGCAAACTTGGTTTCTGAGAGCAAACCACTTTCTTTCCGTGACTTGCAGTGCTGCCTTTGCTCCTTTATGATGGAGTCATAAAAGCATAATGAAAGAGAAAAGCTACTAGCTGTGAATAGCAGTGGAAATGCCA
Organism: Heterocephalus glaber; assembly: GCF_053883595.1. Taxonomy (NCBI): domain Eukaryota; kingdom Metazoa; phylum Chordata; class Mammalia; order Rodentia; family Bathyergidae; genus Heterocephalus; species Heterocephalus glaber. The sequence goes on along the minus strand of NW_028258369.1, from coordinate 18,273,249 downwards.
ATTTCAGGTCCCTCAAAATTGATCCAGCCCACAGTCCCCTAAAATTGTCTTACTTTTAAACTTACTGAAAGAAAAATCTCTTTTCTTAAACCCCAATTCTTGCAAAAGGCTATTTAACTTATAATTTCACGGAGATAGTTCCTCCGTCCAAGTACCACTTAAATAGTGGTATTTAACCATTTAATAGTGGTGTGGGTAGTCTCCTTTCCTGCCCTATTTTCTTTATCAGACCCTGCTCTTATTATACTGACTTGCACAAATGGTTTTGGAATTATTGTCTCCTCTGTGGTCCTTGACTCTTTTAGATTTATTCAGATTTCTTTTAGACTTAGGGAGATTTTTTAAAAAATCTTTTATCACTCCTCACAATACATAGGCAAAATAAATTGGTTAAGATATTTCCCAAAAGTTGTAACATTCAGAACCCCTTCAGAATGAGTCTGCAACTCAGAATCACTGAGGCCCAGGCTTGTCCATGCAGCTATGCCTTTGACATCACTGGGAATGGAACCTTCCATAAGAATCGCCATCATTATTCTAGAGGTTTTCTTTTATTTATCTATTCATTTGAAATTTTTATTTTTTTATTAATTTTATTTATTTTGGTTTTTAAAGACAGGGGCTCTCTGTGTAGTTCAGGCTGGCCTTGAACTCACTACGTGGCCCAGGCTGGCCTGGAACTCACAGCAATCCCACAGGCATGTGCCACCAGCCCAGCTTTGTTCAGAGGATTTCTTCTCCACTCCTGACACCCACTCTCCAAATTTTGACCCTGCGGATTTTCCTGCTTGCCCTGAGATAGACAACATTTTTGCAAGTATCTTAGCAGCACAGCTTCATTTGCTTGTGTGGTTATTTTCCTATCTTGGATAATGGAAGCTTTTGTCCCTCTGCTAGAAAATGTGAAAATGTGTTCACTTCTTCAACAATGAGTGTTTGCTTTCCTAATATGAAATTCATATCCTACTGCTCTGTCTCCATGCCTTTCTATACCAGTAACTCTCCATTACAGTATTGAATCATGATGTGATCTTTTGGAAGACATTGCAAATGGTATTTCAACCTAACCTGTAGTATCAACACTAGACATAATTAAGTTGAAGTGAAGCCCATATACATAGCAGAGAGTTCATTGTTTATATCTGTGTAGGACAAAGTGTGGCTTTGTGGAGAGCACTATAAAATACCACAGACTATATGACTCATCCCAATTTTAAATATATTCAAATATGGAAAGTCTTGTGCAATACAAGAGCAATGGTAGGTACTCAGGTTTCAATATGTGCCTTCTTAGTCCGTCAGAGACCTGAGCTGCTTTTGCCCTCTACTATTGCATACTTAGCACAGGACGTTTGCCACTGCATGGTTCAAGATGAACTAGTAGGCTCTAGATATTATATCTAGGGAGAAAGGGAAGAAGCCAGAAAAGACAAACAAGCAAGGGGCCTGCAACTCATTGTGTACCGCTAACTTGAAGGGAGGCTGATTGGAAACTAGAGTTGTTTTTTGTGAAAGCGTGTCCACCAAGGGGGGGAAAAATCTTGTTACTGTTATTAGGGAAGAAGGGGAAAATGTGTGCTTGTAAGCAACTAAGAAAAGTCTCAGTTTATTGCAACCTGATTCACAGGCTGCTTCAGCCTAATTTCAATTATATGATGATTCATTGTGTAAGGCTTAGTGACAAATCATAAAGTTTTGCTCTTATCATTATATGTGATTCAAAAGGAAGCACAAGTATGTAATTGGTATTTAATATGGCTAAGTCACTTTCCCTAATGAGTCTACAAACTCCTTGAGGCAGATCTGTCTCCTTCATTTTAGTCATTTCTCCCACTCCTCCGCCTACCCCATTGCCCATTGTCTGAATTTTCTCCATACCATAAATGCTGCATGCATAAATTTGATGTCATCTGACTTCAGTGGCCTTGATGGCAGATTGCTGCCTCCAGCTTATCTGTTGTCAAAGGTTCCTCCTGAAAGTCCACGAGGACTTCAGAAATGCCACACCTTCAAAGAGGACATTTTTAGAGTTTGTTCATCTCCTTTGAGAAACTTAATCCCTGTCCGATAAGCATCTGGATACTTCTGGGGGAGATGCTTTGTACTTCTTAGGTGACTCCCTAAGATTTTTATGTCTGAGTGAGGCACTTATAGTATTCAGATGAAATGAACTCAACCATAGCCATTTGTGAGAGCCTCAGGGCCATGCCTAGCAGTGGCAGCAAAAATCTTCTCTCTTTTCTAGAGAGGAAAGCCTCTTTGTTTCATGGGAGAGGAATATGTGTTTGGGATTGGTAATGGTTTGCACTTCATCTCATAGGCACATAGTATGCACAACCAGCTGCCAATTTTTCAGTCTGAGCATTCTGGTTGAATCTGAGTCATCATAATTATGATTGTCAGATGAAGAGCTGTTCTATTGGCAGCATCAACAAGGTGTCAGAACATAGACATAAATGCCTGGTGCATTGGCCAATGCATCTATGGGCAGTAACCACAAGAATAGTGATGGTAATAATAAATAACATTTATAGAACTCTTTCTATGTGTCATACATGGCTCTGTGCACTTTATGAGACGTTAATTTGTTCAGTCTTGCCCACATCCCTTGGACCATACCACATAATGTGCATTAGATGACTTCCAGCAGCCAGTATCTCAATCTCTAAGGGATTTTTCTGGAACTATTCAAAGCTGCAGTGCTTTTGTCTGGGAGCACTTTAACAGTGACTGATAAGATTTGGTATGTAAATACCGCAGCTCCTTTGCTCCCCAGCTGGAATATTTCAGAAGTTTGAGTTTTGCATCATTCCCAGAGTTGCCTGGCAGAATTAAATTCCAGTCAACTCCCACCACACACACACACACACGCATGCACATACAGACACACACTACCACCACCACCACCACCACCACCACCACCACCACCATTATGGTAGCTGGCTGGATAATGCATTCCTTATTAGCAGCTTTCTCTTCCCAGTAGAAGTTCCCATTCTTCCACTAGAACTTTTCTCTTGGGGCTTGCTTCTAGGACAAGGAAATGAAGATAAATACTAACAGCAGCAGTGTGAGTTACATACTATTATTACAATTATTTTGCAGGCAAAGAAATTGAAACACAGAGGTACAGGATGCAGCAGAGGTGGGGTTCAAACCTATCTCTACTGATTGTGGTTTCAGAGCTTTTACACTTTGTACTTAAAAAATGCTACAGAAACTAAGCAAGGAGCGTAAAGAATTTTCTTCTCATGTGGAGATTCTGATCTGGTAGAGGGACAACTCCCTGGTAGTCAGAGGATTTAGTTACTTTTCTAACATAGAAGTTTCAGATCCCATGTTCAAGAGAATGTGTTATACAGACTACTGCATTCATATCCATGATGTGGTCTCTGGAACACTGTGTAGCACCTGTTCAATGAACAAACTTACTCTTGAGAACCTGGTGTGCCTACCGATTAGAACACCTGGAGGGCTATTTTTAAATCTGGTGCTATTTGGGTGTTGTTCAGCTCTCCTAGCCAAAAACTCTCCAGAACTGCCAGGAATCTAAAAGGTGATATCTGGGTCTTCTGTTCCCTTTGAATTCAGTTAGTATCTGAGTGATAAATGCCTTGTAATTAAAGCCCACAAGGCTATGGATTTTCTGTTAGTCTATATGACTCTAAATAGGGGTTTCAGCAGTTTTTTCTACCTTGGCTAAGTAAAAGGAAACAAAGAATTCTTTCAAAAACACTTAGTGATGATTTCCTATGCATTGCTTCTACGTTCCATGGTAGTATCCCTGTGCAATAAGTCAGACAGGTCTTTGCTAATCCTACTCATGCAACACACCAGGACTCATTAACAGATTCCTATTGATGTAACATTTATCGACCAGTTTTCAATTTTCAGGTTGTCTACTTTCTGCAGATTACAGTTGAAAAGATCTATCATTGATTCAACATGGAATTTGATTTTTTTTGAGCTAAAGATTTATTTGAATTATGAAAAAAGCCTTTTATGAAGCAAAAAAGACATTGTTCCTTAGCCTCAGTTGATTCATTTGGTTATGTTATTTGATCCCAAGATTAACACAAAGTAATTCTCAATTTAATAATGATATTGCCCTCAAGATACTTGGTGTCAATATGGAGATACATATCTATATATCTTTCATTAAAAGCATAGAAAATTCCAGAACCCCAAGTTCTGCTTATCTTCAATTTTATAGAGCTGTGAATATGCTCAGGCCTTGAAAGCCTTCATTGCAGCTTGGAATTTTAGAGAAGAGGTAGGCCAGAAATAATGAAGAAGAAACTCCAATAGGAAAGAGACCTCATTATGTTCTGAACCTTATGGCAGTATCATGCACATCATTATTTCTTCCCCCAAACCACAAAGAAATTAAATCATTTCACCAAGTTGGTTATTAGACTAGAGAAAGAGAGGATTTTGAATTCTCCAAACAGATGTCTATTTGATGCATAGTTCTCTCTTCACACATAATTATCAGGTTTATTGAAAGCCTTAATACTACCTTGGTACAGTTTTTTCTTTTATGGAATAATGGGAGTAGATAGTCTTTCTGGTAGTGCTTTATATGACACCACGAAGGAACTTCATTTCCATTTGAGGCTTTATTTGTAGTGATGAGCACTACAAAAGTGAGAAGGGTCTGAGGTCTGGGGAAGGCCGCTGAAGGCATGAGACCCAAATGTTCCACATAAACTGTTCTAGGTGACACATTGACTTTTAGTTCCCCCAAGTTTTATTTTGATGCTGGGCTGATGTGGAGGTGAGGTGTCTCTCATTGTAATCATTGTTGACACACAAGGATTCTGAGAATAAGGGTTCTTTATTCTAAGTAGCCCTAATTGGAATTTCTAGAGGTAGCTGAGCTTGCACCAGAATAATAGTATTGCTAGGTGGTATATGTTATTTTTCTAGAGATAGAATTCAGAGTCCTACAACTTTTACCTCTTCCATCCACTCTCTCCTCCCTATTTGGACAAAAATCTAATTTCTTTAGTTCTTAGTATGAAGAAAGCAGTGTGACTAAATTAATATATTTGGAAAAATCTGATTAAAGGATTTTATACCAAAATTCACCTTCTGACACTCTCTTAAGCTTTGCTACCTCCTTAACCATTTCATTTTGGACTAAAGTGATGAGAGATAAGATTGATTAGTAAGCCTCTTGCCAATATTAATATTTTATGGCTGATGCCCAGTTGCTATTTACATATTATGATTATAAATATTATGAAAAGTTTGAGATTAACTATTTCCTATGTTGTGTTGGACTATGACACCTAACATTGTATGCAGATATATCTAGAGTCTTTCTAGTTTATTGCTCATGTAGTAAAACTTATTGTTAGAGGAATGCTGACTATGGTCTCCTGTAAAGAGTTTATTGTTTTGTTATGATGCATGTTCCTAGCACTGCTGTTTACTGGTGATTTTGTTCATTCCAAGGCCATGGCACATTGGCATTATTCACAGATATTGACCAACTCTAGGCTTTCAGGAAATTTGCTGATTATTTAGAATTCTTCAGGAAAATATGAGATCATTGTACAGCATATGTAATTTTAAGGCAAAGGAACTAGTCTGCCTTCTACTAAATGCTAAAATGACAAGAGCAGGCTATTAAGGAAATAATAACATTCGCTGCACATCTATTCTGCTTAAATGCTTGCCTTCCTTTTTTCCTTTTCTTTCCCTCCCTCACTCTCTCTATCCCTCCCTCTTTCCTTCCCTTCCTTCCTTCCTCTTTCTTTTATATTTCTTTCTCTTTAGTTCTCCTCCTACCCTTCTGTCTCTCCCCCTCATTCCTCCATCTTTCCCCTTTCTGTCTCCTTCATTTCTTGTTTATTTTTCTGGATGCAAATTTTGACTGAATGAAGGAAACAAAACAGCACTCCTCCTTAACTTCCCCAGTCCAATGATTTAATACAGGATGACCAAAAATTGCATATTTTTTCATTAGTTGTTATAAGATACTATAACAGGAAATATAAAAGTGAAATATAGAATATAAATCTATTAGATTTATTCAATAGAAGAAGCGACTGGTTGAAATGACACCCGCCGAGGGGATGCTCAGGATATTCAGTACATGAAGAAATGTGCTGTCCGAGTGGTGCTCAGGTAAACTGTTAAGTTGTTGAGGGAAAGCTTGGTTCTCAGTTGGGTGATGGTGGATTTCCTACCATGCGTAGCCTCTGGTCTTCCTGGCAGTCACATTCTCCTTCCACTACAGTCCTGGAAGGTAAGTTGTTAACATGATGATTAACAACTTGTATAATGTAGCCTTTAAAGGCAGGGAGATATTTCTTATCCATACCCTTGTTATTCTGTAATTTGCAACAATAATAATCAGTACCTTTTAGATTTACATAAGATCTTTTAACCTTAATGGTTTTGATATTTTCTCCAAGATACGTTTACACAGGACTCAATTCTAAGTTCCGATTTTCAAAAACAAGATTGTGGTGTGAGGCTATTCTAATTGGTGTCATGATTCTCCTTTTGTTTACCTTTTTGTTTCTTTGGAGACTGGGACATGTGAAAGTTGGTTTGACTCCATTGTGGGCCAGAAAAAAATAAAAGAAGTTATTTGGTTTGTTAAAAATAAAAAAATATATTTGGTCTATATTGAATTTTTCCTTTAACCACTTTATTAAGGAAATCATAGCATAGATTTTGTCTTTTTTTAAAAAAAATTCCTTTGTTTTTGGAACACCAGAAAAAAATTTAAATTTTCTCTCATTTTTGCTTAATCTCATTCATCAACTACTGCTGCTTGGTTGAAAAACTTTTATTAATTCATGGATAAGTATAATACCTTCAAGATCTGAAGGCTGAGCACATATAGTGTCTCCTGCAGGAGGCCGTTGCTAACACTCTTCTGTGTTTCGTAGCATAGGTGTATACTCTAATATTTCTGCAGTGTATTCTACTTATTTTTTTATAGGTTGGCCTTCTTATTAGCCTGGAAGATACTGTTTGTCTCACCAGCAGGCCACACCGTACTAGGCACAAGTGACATTAGTAACACTTCAAGATATTGCTAGGACTTTTTATTCGATGTATTAACCAAGGAGCACATGTTTCTATATTATATATTTGATTTTTTTTAAATGTTGATAACTCTTTTGCAGGATAATTCATTTCCTTTGTCGTTCTCTCCATAGTTATTTTACTTGTTTAAAAACCTTGTTCTGAGAAGAGATCCATAGATTTTTATCAGATTGCCAAAGAGGCTCATGGCATGGAAAAGGCGAGGTTTCCCTGTCACAGTAACACGTGCTCAAATTCAGATACACTCCAGAAAGGATCAAGGGGTAGTTTTACGCCAGTCACTATAGCTGCCCTCTTAGCTGTGGCCTGAGATTCCCTGATGACTATCACTGTGGAGAAAGCTTGGGGACTTCTGACTGGTGCAGGAACAAGCAGAAATTGGGTGACTGAGATATGTTCTAGGTGGAGCTAGTGACCTGTGGGAGCATCCATCATTGTTTCCACTTGTAAACAATATTTGTCTCCATGTGACAAGGCTGAGATATGCAGAGAAGACAACTGCTGTTGGGCCCAGATGTAATTGTGTAACACTTGTGCTGTGCCCTGTGATAATACCATTATTGCTAGCTGACAGGTGGAGAATGACCACCACTTCCTCAGCTTGTCTCTAGAAAAAGAAAGGTGGTGCGTTTATTTTGCTGCACCTTCTAAAATATTTCTGCCTGAATTTCAGTTTCCCAGAAGGCCTCACGATTTCTCTAACACCAGAAATACCTTTCTTGATATTTAAAATCACGAAGTCTGTTTGTCCATAGAAACTTTATTCCTTGTATTTTTTTTAATAAGAATGGATGACTTGTGCTCAAATATTCCCTATGCTTTTTAAATTTCCAACCCTTCTACTCTCCTACCTCCTGATCCTACTATACTGGGAAAGTAGAATCTCTTAGATAAAAAGTCTCTCTACCTCCTGCCCGCTGTGTAGCACCCCATTTATCAATCTACACATGGAATTGTGTGTTTGTCAGGACCTTTGGGAAGGTAGAAGCCCCTTCTCTTTTTTGCCATGGAAACCCTCATATTAGCCTCTAGCTCTGCCAAAACTCAACCAGAGCCTCTTGGGAGCTGTTTGTTGAAAGAGGCAGTTCATATATTTCTTAATTTATCTTTTATTTTAAAGCTGAGTATATTTCACTGATTTTCTTGTGTCAAGTAATCACAGAGCGGCTTGAGCAGAAAAAAAGCAGTGATTTCAGTGCTTACAAGTCATAGCTGCTATAGTTTAGCTGTGGAATGTTCCCAAAAGGCCTATGGGTTACTGAGTGAGTCCTCAGCTTGACACTGTTGGGAGGTGCTGAGGCCCTTAGGAGATGGGGCCTCATGAAAAGGTCACTAGGCCTCAAAGGGGGTTAAGAGGGTTGTGGGACTGGCCTCAAAGGGGGTGATTGTGGGAACCCTAGAGTCCTCTCCCTCCCTCTCTCTCTCTCTCTCTCTCTCGATAAGGGGATTATCTCAGATATTACAGGAACAGAAAACTGACTACCAAAATAGCATTAGATATTCCAATACTGACCTGGGTATAATTTCAATGACGGCTTATAAGAAAGCAACAAGAAAGAGTGCCCCTGTCCTGGGTGGCAGTGGATGGGGGCAATAGTTTACAAACTTCTTTCTAAATATAAGGAGGGTAAAGTGTGTGGAATGGAGATCCAATAAACATGGCCCTATGGTGAGTGTATTACCACAAGTGATTTAATTCTTTGTTTTATTTCAAAAGTGATCTTCACTTATAAAAACCATTAGAAAAATGGTCCTTTTGTTTTAACTATTTTGTCACATCAGTGAGCAAATGAAAACATAAAATTTATTGTAGGGCACCTGCTTCAGGTAATGATTATCTGCTAAGTTAGGCAATATGAAGGAGCAGGCTCCTATGCTAATTTGGGTTTCTCAAAAACCAAAATATTTGTAATGAAGGTAAAGCTTTTTTTTCCTATCTATTTCATGGAAAGGCTGAATTCGTGGCCCATCATCTAAAGAGACTAAGAAGATAGAAACATAAACAATCTAAAAAAGGGGTTTCACTTCTTGCTTTGCACATTTTCTTCCTATCTAGTCTAATTCCTTTTACATTCTTCCATATCCATTCTCTTGACACTTTCTGGGCAACTGATCAGACCTTTACTTTCGTAAACACCTTTGACGTTAAGGTCTAATGCTTTTGAATCCTCGAGATGACGGTGTGTTGGAAAGCATTTCTTTTCCAGCATTATAAAGTAAGGTGCTTAATCAGGGGATTTATAAGAGATTATGTTCCCTGCCTTGCTTTTTGTGAAAAGCAAAAAGCACATGACCACCAGTTCCTGCATCTCTTGAGTTCCATTTCCCTCAAAGGACTTGCAGCTCATCATCTGGCCAACGAAAACTATGGTCTACAAGTTAGTTCAGTTCAACAAATATTTCTTGGCTATCTTCGAGCAACAGACACAGTGCAGGGTGCTAGGAATAGACTTCAGGCTTTGACACGTAGGGTGTAAAGCCTGAATCTCTTATTCCATTTGCTTTCTTCAATCCCAGTTTATTCATGAAAAGTTGGGAAAATAGTGCCTATTTTCACAGCCATTTCAAGAATTAAATGTGGTAGTGAAAATAAAGTGCCTATTTCAGTGCCTGAATAGTAGAGACTCAGGAAATCATGACTTTAAGAATTGTACAAGCAAAATTGTAAAGGGTAAAGGAAGAGCCCCAGGATTCCAGAGTGAGCTTGAAAGAAGTCTTACATTTTTGTAAGAAGGGAAATATAGAGTTCACTGCACAACAAATGTGTAGATGCATTTTTATACAAGTGGAAGTTATGCCAATTTCACTCTAAAAGTAGCACTGTGCTTTTGGGTTTGTTCTATTATTGATGAAGGTAATTAACTGTCAAGAGACCTGAGACACTACTGTGATAGTTGTGGGGTTTTTGTTGTTGTTGTTGTTTTGATTCATGCTTGCACATTTTAAAAGGCAGAATAGGCCCCAAAATGGGAAGGGAAGACGAAACATTGTGTGTGTGTGCTTTTATTTACTGGAGGGAGGGAAGGGCAATAGACCTATATGTGTCACGTTTGTTTAGATTGAGCCCAGCTTTTGAGGGAGTGGGTATTCTTGACAGCTGGGTATTTCATATCCTGCCTGTGGAAACTCAGTAGGCTTCCAAAAGCAAAGTCTAGGGGTAATAACCTAGTGTTCCCGATGCCTCTGTGAGAAAGGATTATTTTCCAGCTTTGAGGAAGCAAAATGCCTTTTAAAAATTCCTGCTCCCCAAAGCTGTTGGTACATGATTTTGTTCTGGATAAGGTCATGGGGTCTGGTTGGCAAAAATCTAACTTTGTTCAAAATTTGACCCCAAATTGTAGTTTCTCCTTTAGGCCTTGGAAAAATGAGATTAGGTTTTAAGGGAAGAAAAATTTAAATGAGTGATTTTCCTTAATTATGTTTCTGGCTGCCACCACAGGGATTATGGACTTTAAGCTTATAAGCTTTCATTTTTTTGGATATATTTCTGTTACTGTATTATTGTTGCCCAAATGAGGGAAAAACCGGGCTACAAAAGAAAAAGAACCCCATCAATATATCTCAAATGACATTCACTATAATTCAGTGATTAGCTTTATTTTTAAGATTTGAGTAATTTTCTTTTAATTAGGTAGCATTTTTTTCACTTATAAAGTTAACTGCCTGCTGTTTATTCATATTCTTTAACCTTGTTCATTGAACTTAGATACAGCATCTTTAAGAGAAATTTCAGGAAGCAGTGTTGGCATCTGGGGACAGCTGACCAAGCCCAGTGAAGCTTGCTTTGCCCAGTGGTCTCAAATCACAAACTACTGACCAGTTTCAGAAAGAAACAAGAAAAGAAAGAGGGCTGCGATATAGCTCAGTGGTAGAGAACTTGACTGGCATGTGTGAGGTGGCCCTGGGTTCAATCCTTGGCACCACCAAAAAAAAAAAAAAAGAGAGAGAGAGACATTGAAAGAAAGCCTTCAAAATAAAATGTATCATACCCTAAGGTTCTAACTAGTTATTCATTGTTTGTCATATTAGCATTCTGTCACAGCATTTTATATTTCTTGGAAAAATATTCTTAAGCACCATATGTAGCTGATCAGTCACTTGATCTGCCACGATTCAGGAGGACAATATAAATAAAAATCAACTAGAGACCTGCTTTCTTTTTTAGGTGTACATATCTCCCAATCTTGTAGTTGTACTTAATTTTTTCCTGTGCCTTCATTTTGCCAGACCCACACATTCATCAATGAAATGCTACTTTTGACCTGCTGAGTATTATTATTCTGTGTTCCATGAATTCTTCTATCAGAAGAATTGTCCTTGTCGAGCCAATTTTGAAAGTTTTGAGAAATTTCCATCCAATCAGAGTTATGGTTTTGTTCGTACTTTTCATTTTAGGTGAAAACAAAACAAACAAAAATTACATGTAGAAAGGCACTATCCCTTAGGTTTCGGCAGAGTTCTGAGTCCACTTGTTTCCTGCCACTATTGGATGAATTTGTGAACATTATGCTATGGGTAAGTAAATCTATATAAATCAATAAACCAGGTATAGTAGTATGTGCCTCTAGTCTCAGCTACTCAGGAGGCTGAGGCAGGAGGATTGAAAGTTTGGGGCCACCCTTGGCAACTTAGCGAGACCCTATCTCCGAGTTAAAAAGAGCTTAGTGAGTCCATACCTCAAAACAAAATTCAAAAGGGGTCCACTCAATGGTGGAGTGTTTGGCCCTGGGTCCAATCCCTAGTAACACACACACACACACACACACACACAGAATTTCTCGATCAGGTCTTGATCAGATTATAGCTGGCATATTATTTATATCACACAGTTCTTAACTGGAGCCATTTTTCCCCAGCAAGAGACTTAGCAATGTCTAGAAACAGTTTTATTGTCGTGATTGAGGGTGAGTGTAAAGTACTGGCATCCTGTGAATCAAGACCAAGGATCCTACGATGTATGACACAGCACCCAACAACAAGATTTATTCAGCCCTGTGTGTATGTGTCATAGGTGATGAGGATGAGAATCCCAGGACGCCTGGTACTCAGTATAATTTTGCCTGCTTAGTGTCATTGTTCTACTCCCTCCCTCCTATGTTCAGTTCCATTGGACTTTATTTTGCTTTGATGTATGAGGGTGTTAGCCATGTAATTCCCATTAGAACAAGGAAAAAAAATATATATATATATATACTCTTGGGCAATGCAATGTGATTCTCTGCTGAAGATTTGATATATTTTACAACAGGTAATTTTCTGTGTGTCAGTAGCAGGTGATTTTCCATACATACTAGACCATTAAAATTTTAGCAAGTTAGTTTTCAAATCAGAAATATCATTTGAGCACATCTATTTTAAAACACATTTTGATAATATCTGTCTCTTAAGAAAGTCTGGGATCCCAGGCTAGACTGTACAATTGAGTGGATGGTCAACCATTGCACTAAAGACCACACATATTACTATTGGCAGCTGTTTTCTCTGAAGCATACTACTGTACTTTTCAGTAGGGGAGTACCGCCAATCCACTGCCTGCATAAGGAGGAAGGCGGCTGATAATAAGGTTAGAAAAGGGCAACAGGGACCCACTCTCTATCCAGAGTGTGGCCTTGCACATCAGCCTTGCATTCTCAGCGGCCTGTGGCTTCTCTCTAACAAGTGTCTGAGGTCTCTGTGCTTCAGTTGCAGATTCTTCTGTGGAAAACCCTCTTGGCATCTCCATTGGTTGAGGAGGACGATTGTTTGACTATCCTCAGTAGGGATGTGGCCCAGATGAAAAAGATCTTTCTACTGACTCACAAAGTGCCTTGTTCCAGCCTGCAGCCTTCCCCTTCCTTCCACCATATCTGGCACTTCTGACTGCCACAACTGTCTGGGGTTCTGTGGAGTAAAATGCATACTTCTCTTATTAGCCCTTCACCTCTTCACCCAAAGCACCTAGCTTTGACCTTTCTCCTCTCTGCTGAGTTCACGTGGCTTTCCTCCAATTCATTTCTGAAATTTGGGATACAGTTTTCCTACAGTAGATGTGGACTGTCCTCTGTTTCTTCTTACAGCTTTACAGAATGTTCAAAAGTAATGTCTCTTCTCTATCTTGAAAAAATGACTTTGAAGCTCTTTTTGTATCCTGTGAGTCTGTGTTGATAATAGTTCTGCCTCTAAGGGATAAATTGCTGGAATAGAGTAAAATATTAAGTGTTGTTTTTCTTACCATTTTGTTTTCCAGAATTCCATTATAATTAATTCTATGTGCTTTCCATATCAAATAATTTGCCATTCTCAAAACTTGTGTCCTTTCATTACCACACTTACTGAGTGTGACTCTCAGGAAAAGATACCTATATAGATATATAGGTATCAAGTGTCATGTCTTGATTGGAGTTAACTCTTGAAAGTTAGCCTTGCTTTCTCTTCAATACCGTTGTTTATTTGTTTATACATTACTCTCCAAACCAAATGGGGAAAATTTGATGGAAAGATATCATCTCATTTGTCTATGAATCCTTGCTAATGGTAGAGATCCCGGCTTATAGGTGCTCAATTAATATATGCTTAATGAATGGATGAATGACATGTCTTTTGGATGACAGCTGTCCAGAAGACACAGGCATTCTTTATACCAATGTCAACTTCTGCTTCTTTCTCTGATGCCAATGACAGTTTCACTAGCAGCTGAAAAATGATGGTTTGAAATGATAAATTCAATCATGTCCAATCTACAGCCTGCCTCTTTTTCCCCACTTTAAAACATGTTAAAATAAAAATATAAATATAAAGGAACGTCACTCATGTACATTAACTCTATTATATATTTCATGTGTAGCTGAAAACTATTCATCTTTACTCAAAAAAAAAAAAAAAGATGGGCCACAGGCTGGTCAGACCTACTGGGGGTTAAATTATTGCTGAACTCTCTGTTTGATTTATGAATTATTACTTTGGGTTTCATATGCTTTTATGGCCAATTAATTTATATTCAGCTTTTCCGATTTGTCTTAAAATTTGTTAAGTGTTATTTTCTAACATCTCCCACACATATATAACTTTGACTTTACGGAGAAAATGACTTTATTGAAGTCTTTTTTAAGATTAAAAAAAAACCATTTTCTGAAGCACTTGACTTCTGCTATTAATTTTCCAGACTAAAATTTTGGTAACATTCAGGGTTCAGAGGAGTATTTATATTCAAATTGCAAGGAGAAATTCAATCTTCTTGAGTTACAAATCAAATTGCATCTTAAATATTATGTTTAAGAGGGACGTAGTTTTCTATTTTAGCTTTTAGAAATGTGTCTTCAATCCATTTATTCATTCATTTACGCAAACATTTAGTGAAAACCCACTAAGTGCCAAGCAATTTGGGGAACTTTAAGAATGCATATATGAATGAAATGTGTTCTCTGCTCTCAAGTAATCTAGGAGGAGTAGACATAGAGAAAACATTACAAGCAAAAATGTAATCATCCCATATGAATGTAAATGCATCACGAGATGAGTGTCAAACAGCGTGAGCCTGGCATCTGATGGCAGAGTCTCAATAAATAGAGAAAACAAGAGGTCATGCTCTTTACAACAACTTCTTGAATGATAGCATGGCTACGAATCTGTTCAAGTCACATGTAGATTCCAACCCATCAAGCATTTATTGACTACTTGCTCTATGCTGGGAGGAGGTGTCCAGTGTTTAACACAGGTCTCATAAAAGGAACATGCATTAAGGTCACATTAATATTTAATCAAAACAAAACAGAATAAACTTAATAGGTAAATGGAAACAGTTGCCAATTTGCCATCCATGTTCATTTCCCAATTGATTTGATGGTTATCTCAGGGGCCTGCTTTGTCATTGTGGATGCTCTTTTGTCCTTACTTAGAGGTTCTTTCATCTTAATACATTTAAAAATTACTATATAAGGTTGTTACGCACAAAATCCTCTATAATAAACTTCATGGTTGATAATTTTGACTATGCAGTTTTTTACCTTATATACTAAAACTGTTCCCTCTTAAGAAGCAGTTTTCATTTTGGCTCACACAAGTTCAATTTAAACACAAAAAGGTAATACCTTTAAGAATGTGTCATTTGTATTTCTTTGTTTTGTGAATTAACTGTTCATCATTATTCTTTTTTGTGGTATTGTATATTATGTAATCAATTCACTATCTTCCAATTTATTTTAAATAGTTTATCCAAATTTATCACATGCCTTTTAATGTTCTTTATTGCAGGTCATGATATAAAGCCTACCTCAGTTTTCACACAAAAAATATATGCACTGTTCCCTTTTCATATCTTCTGCTTTTATAATTTATATATATTTAATTTTTAACATTCAACATACATTTCAACTAAACTGATTTATATTAAATGGGACTGTCTCTATTCTGAGGTGCCAAGTGAGATTTCTCAACCTTGAAGGTATAAGAATTTGAACACGATGCTTCTGTCCTGAAGTAGGCCACAGGGTGAGGGGCAGGGTAGCGGCTGTCCTGTTCATTGTAGAATACTTAGCAACATCTCAGCCTCTACCCAATAGATACCTATTAGCAGCTGAGATACAACAACCATAACTGTCTCCAGACACCACTGACAAATGTTCCTGGGTGGCAAAATATCCCCCAGTTGAGAATCACTGTGCTAGAGTAATAGTTTGTGTAAACAGTAGAGAGAGAAAAGAAGAATGGAGTAAAGTAGAAATAGAAAGGAATGCTATTTATTATAAATGAAAAGTGTGCACAAATATTTTTCTAATATTTTCTCTATAAATAAGGGCTTTTTTTCTTTTTGAAATATTGTTGTACTCATTCCTTTTGTTTCCAAAGTAGAAATGAATTAATGAATTTTGGTAAAATTATAACCAAATACCTACTAAGTCAATAAAGCACATTTTAATTTGGATATAGAGATTTTATAAATGAAACATTAGTCTTTTAAATCATTTAATCCCACCTTGAATTGCTTGGTTGTTGATGAGCACTTTGTGATTATGCAGTGTTTTAAAAATCTGGGTTTTAGTCCTGTGAAGCTCTGATTTTAGTTAACTCCTAACTACTATTAACTACAGTTCTATATAAAGAAAATGAAATGCATTTTCCTGCTATGGAATGTGAGAAGTAGGCATAGAAGTTAATGATAACAATATTTCTAGCTGGAAGATTTCAAGGTACGCTTCTGAGTTATGAATATACTTTAACACCCTAAATAGTCTGTCAAAGTTCTGCGGCTCAACTTTTGAGCTATGATAGTTGTCAGTATTAAAGCCAGTGTTGCTCAGCTAAGCAGGCTTTCAGGAACACAGCAGGCTATCTTCGAGCCTGTTTTTGTAAACAAAGTCACAGGCAGAACAGAACTGAACAGTGCAGAGCAAAAAGCAGTCTATTTCTGCTGACATGGAAAGGAGATGGTTAGGATTAAGCTATAAATACAGCCCAGTGATTGTCATCTTCTCTCTTCCATTGACACAACAGTGCCCCTAGTTACAAATGATTTCCAAGGAAAACGTGGCTATTGAATTGTCTACTTGATGCTAGGGAGATAGTACTCCTCAGAGGTGGGTCAGAATTCACAACTCCAACCTCTGAGTTAAAGGATCAATGTTGGTCTGGGGATTTAGCTCAGTGGTTCCACTGCCTGCCTTGCAAGCTAAGGACCCAAGTTCGATCCCCGGTACCAAAAAAAAAAAAAAAAAGGATCAACATGGATGGGCTGTACAATTTAGAAACAAGTTAGAGGTAGCCAGGGATAGAATTGGAGCTGAAGATATTGAACAGCAAGACAAATCAGATGGTTCAAGAAGCATGATCCGGAAATCCAGTTCAATCAACAGTATTTTCCGAAAATTTATTGTGTTCAGTGCCATGAAGGCATGACTTATAGTGTGTCCCCACATTGCTAGTGATCTATTTGGAAAGATAACCAATATTCAAGAAGTTAAGGAGCAGTGGAAGATCTCAGCAATGGCAGAAGAGTGACCACTTGGCAGTGCATCTTCGATGCCAACTAGGTGATGTTACCTCTAAATAGGAGTTTAGACAAAGGAAATTAGTGGTATGGAAACCTTAGGGAAACATTTGTAAACAGAGTGAAATTATTATGTGGGTTTTCAAGATAAATAAGACTTTATAGATGGAGGAAAAAAAGGGTAGGGACTTTCCTGGTCAGCAGAATAGTACATGTCTATTAAAAAGCTTGGAAGTAAAAATTATGAAGTGTGCTTAGAAGCAGAGAGCTCAGATGTGGAGAGAGAGAGTGCAGGAGGTGAGCTGAAAGGTGGGACTAGTGGAGAAGCTGTCCAGTTCCTGGTGGACCTCTGCTCTTCAGGCCTTCTCCACACTATTGCTGTTTCTTCTATACATGGACATCGTCTTTCAATACTTGTGCTCTAATTTGCTTAAACTAACTCCTGTTTTGAAGGGCCTGTGGGAAACAGCTCTTCAGGGAGACCTTGTGGTGAATATTTAACTCTCCTTCTATCTGTGAGCATAATTTTGTCAAGTTACAAGTTTCATATACTAACATCAAGGGTCTGAGGATTGGCTTATCCCAGTGGCTGAGTGGCTACCTGCATTCCCATGATGGTCTTGGCTCTGTTCTTCTCTCAGCGTATGCTTTCTCCTCACTCTAATATCAAGACAGAGACACAGTTTGGTCTACTCAACCCTACCAGAAAACATCAAAGAAAGAGATTGCATGTCTGCTTGAAACTCTCCAGGTAGTGTGATTCTTCCAGAGGCTCCCAGGAAACTTCCCCTCCTGTCTCCTTAACTTAAAATTCAGTGTATCCCATGCCCTTTCCCAAATCAGCCTCCATAGGCTCAGGTACACCATACCTTGTCTGGCTCAAGCCTGGCTTCTGAAGCCCCCTGGAGGCAGGAGTGGTGAGATGGGCTTGGCTGCTTTGGCCAATCAGGGCCATTCTTGTCACTGAGGTGAATGTCCAACCGTGTGGCAGCTTTGCAGAGGAGGAGAGACAGAATGGATGTTAGGGGACGCCCACAAGGTTCAGGGATTCATACTTTTTTGGTACAGATGTGAATTTTGCATACAAAGTTTGCTTTGTAAAAATTGACCTTGCTGTCCTAGCACTACAAATCCATGTCGATGTTACCCATTGATATTTTAGCCCGCAAAAATCTCTGATTTTAAATGAGTTAGTGAAAATCAACTTTGAGAAGACTTGACTCTTCACAAGGAGATCCTACTCATCCTTGAACAGAGTACCCCACTGCGGATATTCACAACACTTATTTCCATCAATAACATTTTGTACTTTTGTTCATACTTAATTCCTCATGTATAGTTTCCTCATAACATACATATTTGTGAGTTTCATGGCCACGTTTTTACAGTTTGTTTGGGTTTTTTTTGCTATTGTAACTTGGAGTTATTTTTGTATTACATATGCTGTTTAAAATGTGGCATTTGATACATGTGTTAATCTTGCCATTAGCCACTTGCTGAATTTTTCATAAAGTCCTAATTATGTGGTGATTAGAAATAATGGAAAATATTCTCCCATTCTTTACAACCATAAACCTGTTGTTATTTTTCTAAAGTCACTCTGTTAGCTGGAACCTCTAGTATAGTGTTAAATATATGCTGGCAGCAGATATTTTCAGCTATTTCTGGATTTTCACTGGAATGAAACTTAAATTTAACAACTAAGGGGGTTGTTTTCAGTACATTTTTAGTAGGTATCCTTTAACTGACTTAGGAAGTTTCCTTTTCTGGTTTGCTATAATTTTGATGATGAATATATGTTAAATGCTAGTAAATGCTTTCTATGCTGTGTATAGAATTATCTGTACATCTGAGTTCATAAATAAATTGGGTCTTTTCCTTCTTGTGTTATTCTTCTTTGATTTTGTTTATGATTCTACTAGCCTCTTGAAGTGAGATGGTAGGGCAGACATCTCTTGCCAGTATAAAATAGTTATTTTAAAATAAGAATCCTTTTACTAGACGTTTAGTTGAAATCTCCAGTAAAACCACTAGACATAGTGAGAGTTTTTGTATGAACTTGGACCATTGGCCCAATTGTTTTTGGTGTAGTCAAGGTTATTGGTCTACTTAGACTTTTAGTTATCTATTTTTTTATAGAAATGTATTGTTGAGATGTTCAAGGTGTTGGTTAAAATTGTTACAGTGTTCTCTTATTTCTGAAATCACTAGAACATCTATGGTTATGTCTTTTATTTTAATATTTATATTTGCTTTTTATTTTTTATTTCTAGAGATTTATTTCATTAGATGTTCATAGACCTGATGTTAGTTTTATTGAGCAACTCTGTGGAGGTTTTGTTTAGATATTTTCACCAATTTTACTTCTATTTTTATATTTCATTTTCTTCCTCTTGTTCATTTGGCAATTTCTAGCTTTCTGAGTTGATGAGTTGGTTAATTTACATTTAGTTCCTTTTTCCTTTTTTAAAGAAAAATATTTAAGTTCATTTCACTAATTTTGATATGGACTGGCTTTATTTATAGTTGAGTTTTAAATATTTCATAGTATTTATTTTTCTTTTTTCATTAGCCAGGGATTATTTAGACAGATATCTTAGTCATTAAATATTTGGTATTTGAAGTCTTTTTGTTTCTATTTTTGTTACCTTGTGATGACGATTATAGTGGGTATAAAGTTAGTTCTTTAAAATCAAGAGAGAATTATTTTGTCCTAATACATAGATAATTAGATAATTTTTTAAATATCCAGATATCTTTATTTTAGTAGGCAAGTTTAACTGATTTGTATCTATTGCTGCTATTGAACTATACTATTTGTATGAATCTATTATATCTTCTTTTCTTTGTTTTTAATATTTATGTTTTTTATTTTCTGATTTCTGTAGAGATGGTTGAGACTTGTTTGTTTCTTTTTTACTACTTGATGCTATACATCACATTTTTATTGTTTTTTGCTCCCCTTATTATTAACAAGTACACTATAGGTATAATAATATGATATTTTTTGATATTTTTTCTAATATACTCCAAAGCTAGTCATTATTTGCCTTCCCAAACAAGACACTTTGGCTTCCATTTATAGTCCCAGCTGGCAACCTATCCCCAGTTCCCAAGAAATATTACTCAGAATTTGAAATTTTATTCCAACTCTCTCTCTCTCTCTCTCTCCACTTTTTCTATTACTTACTTGATTTAGCAATATACATTTTTCTTTTCTTTCTTCTTCCCACCTTTATTACCCATTTCTTTGCTTCTTTTATTCCTTTCAGTTACACTGGGATTGTTTCTAACTACCCTTACCCTCCAGTTGAGATCTGCCAGTAGCAAACTTTCTCAATTCTAATGTTAGTGTTTCTTTCTTATTCTTGAATGGTGGTTTGCAGTTCCAGATGTGTTTCCCCTCAAAACTTTCTCAGTTTACTCAGCCCTTCAAACTTACTACTCCACTGTCTTCTGAAATTGACTGCTGTCACAAGCAATGTGCTATTGGTCCCTCCCCATTTGTGTCTCATAGGGGATGTGCCTTTGCTTCTTTTCTTTCATGGTGCTCTCATCGTACTTCATTTTCTAAAGTTTACTGTGCAGTCACTGAAACTCAAGTGAATCTTTCCCATGAGTGTATGGCTTTAGACTTCCATAAGGATTTACTGAGCAAGCAGTGATATTATTCATTCAAAGTTTTTTGGTTAGTTGTAATTTTAGAATAGAAAAAATTTTGTTTTAGGAAAAAAATTTTGTTTTATGAGCTCTGTTTGGGATCAAGGATCAAAATTTACTGCTGAAAACAATATGTGAATACATCTATATATTTTTTAAAAACTCAACCTAGAAAATAAAGGAGATAAATAAATCAATCTTAGCTGGTCCCAGCACCCAGAAGGAAGCTCCCCCCTCCATCCCAGGCTCCTAGGGCAGTGAAGCTCAGCCAGTCCAAGCACCCAGAAGGAAGCTCCCCTGCTGTCATCCCAAGCTCCTAGGGCACAGAAGGTGAGCCGTGTGGGCGCCAGAAGCAACCCACCCCCGTGGAAATGAGAAGACACATAAAAAAGCCTCAAAAACAGACTTCCAGATCACCTACAGCAATCCCAAAGGGAAACGAGATGGAACACTCTGATACTCAACCACCTGGACTCTCTCAACTGGCAACAAAAGAGGATCTGGGAAAAATGAAATCAGAAATAATTACTCAGATAACAGCAAAGATTTTGCTCATGGTGCAAGACATGATTAATAAATCTAGAGAGGACACAGATGAAAAAATAGAGGATCTGAGGAACATGATGAAATCCCAACATAGGAAACAAATGGAATCCATAAAACAGATACAAACAGATTTCCAAGAGATTAAAAACTCCATCGAAAGTCTGCGCAGCAGAATGAACCAATGTGAGGATAGAATTTCACATATAGAAGATAAGATTGCAATTAGTGAGGAGGAAAAGAAAAATTGCTTTAAAATTGTAAGAGAACATGAGAAATCAATCCAGCAGCTGCTAGACGATGCAAAGAAGAATAACATAAGACTGATTGGAGTCAATGAAGAAAGAGGAGAGAGTGCAGATGACATAAAAAAACTCTTCACAGAAGTGATGGCAGAAAACTTCCCAAGGAGAGGAAAAGAACTTGACATACAGATAAGTGAGGCATATAGGACTCCAGCTAACTTTAATCAAAAAAAAATCTACACATAGGCATATAATAGTTAGGATTCCAGAAATCCAACAGAAGAATAAAATTCTATAAGCAGTGAGAGAAAAGAAACAAATCATATACAAAGGAAAGCCCATCAGAATCACAGCAGACTTCTCAATGCAAACCCTCAAGGCAAGAAGAGCTTGGAGTGATGTATTTCAAGCCCAAAACGAAAACAGCCTCCAACCCAGATTGATGTACCCTGCAAAACTATCTTTCAAAATTGATGGAGAAATAAGATACTTTCATGATAAAGAACACCTCAGGAGCTTCATGAATACCACACCAGCACTCCAAAAAATTTTAGACAATACCCTAGGAAAAGACAATGAGGATCACAACCCCAGGAAACCCAGAAGAATGAATCCATTGGGCGTGACAAATTAAAAGCAAAGGGGGAGAATCCAACAAAAAGAAAAAGTCATGACAAGGCTTTTAAAACTTTTGACTTCATCTCCCTAATGAGTGTATAATTTAATCTTATTATTGTACTGATCAGTATTTTTCTGATTCTAGAATTGCACACCATTCCTTGTGCTATACTGGCTATTTATCATCTTCTTATGTCTACATTTTAATTGGGTTGTCTATTAATGAGCTCTAAGAATTCTTTATATATTCTGCTCATAGGTTATGTGCATTGTAAATATGGTCTGTTTAAGGACTACTTTTCATTTTATTGATGTCATTTAAAGTTCTAAATTTTGATGAAATCTCATCAATTTTTTTTCTTTTATACATCATGGTTTTTGTATCCTAGGTAGTTCTTGCCTACCCTGAATTCATAAATATTTTCCCTTATAATTTATTCTTAAAGTTTTATACTTTTAGGCTTTCTTATTTAGTTTCATAGATCCCTTCAAGTTATTTTCATGTATGGAAAAAAAGGGTTGAGGTTAATTTTTTATATACGGATACCAGGTGTTCTAGTGCCATTTGCTGAAGACATTATCTCTTCCTCGGCTCTTGAATCGAGTTTATATTCTATAAGATGCTAGTGTTAAATAATCTTTCATAACTCAGTGGACCATATATGTGTGGTTCTATTTCTAGATTCTCTGTTTTATTCCAATGATCTATATGTGTTTCCTTACACCAACACTGCCTTGATTACTGTAGCTTTAGAAGAAGTCTTAAAATTGGGTGCTAAATGTCTTCCAACACTGTTTTTGTTTTTGTTTTTGGCTTTTCTGGGTCCTTTGTACTCCTACATAACTTTTAAATTTCAATATCCAGTTCTTCATTTATAGCAAGTATACACAGACCTGAATTTTTATATATACCTTGTGTTTTCTAATCCTGCTAAATTCAAGTACAAGTTCTAGGGGCTCCTAGAGATTTCTTAGTATTTTCTCTGTAGATGATCATTTCATCTACATATAAAGATTTTGCTTCTGCCACGCCAATCCTATCCTAGTTATGTCATTTTATTGCCAGACTATTTTGGTTTAGACCTATGTTTCAAAGTCTAATGGACAGATGAAGAGTAGGCATATATGCCCTTGTTCCCCACTTTAGGGAAAAAGCATTGTATCGTCTCCATTCATATAAGGCATTCTCGCTGGAAGTATGGAGTACATGTCTTTGAACTGTTGAGAAGGTTCTGTTCTACTTCTAGTCTCCTGATAGCTTTTACCATGAACAGCTGTAGAATTTAGTCCAATACACTTTCTCCAACTAGTGACAGGATCATATGGCTTTCTCCTTTCCTCTGTTAAAATGATTACTTTTGGGGCTGGATCTTCCAATGCTGAACCAACACTGCCATCCCTATAACAAAACCACTTTCTACATACTGCCATATCTGACTTCCAATGGTTTGTTTTGTTACACAAATTTCTATCTATGTTCATACTTTTTTCTTCTATTATCTTCATCCAGTTTTAGGATTAGCACAATGTTGAGTTCCTAAAATGAGGGGAGAAGCGTTCCTTCTTTTTTCTGCTTTAAATATTTGATATACTTTATCAGTTAAAATGTTTATGAGCCTGCTGTTGTCATATAGGTAGGTTTTCAAGCTAGGAATATACTTGCTTTAATAGGTGCTATTCAAATTTTATATTTCCTCTAGAGTTAGTTTCGTTAATTTGTCTTCCAAGTTACTTCTTAGAAGTTGTCAAATTTATTTCAAAAAAGATTTTTGTAATATGCTTTCTATATCCTTTTAAATTCTATAAAATCTGTGGTAATGTCTCCTAGATCTTAATATTGTAATTTAAAAAATATATAACTGATATTGTGTAACAGGAAGAAAAGGTCTAAAAGAGAAGGGCAATTGGGAGGGGTAGGGGAAGGGAAAAAAGGGAAAGGAAAAAATATGAGAAGAGGAAAAAAATGGAAACAAGGTCTTTGCAAATAGGGAAGGGTGGAGGGGGTGAAGGGAGGGCAAGGGAAGGGGAAAAAAATAAGAACCAAGATACTCATGTAATGGTACAAGATCCCAATGATGAATGTAACTGTATTTTATACCTAAAATGTACAAATAAAGTTAATGGGGAAAAAAATTTTAAAAATAAATAAATAAATCAACACTGCCTCTAGCCTTTAGAGATATATTGTGATTTCCAACCCTAAAGAGAATTAAAAGCTATTTGGATTATATCCAGGTACATTATTTGACAACTGAGTGTATCAGCAAACCAATCCACAAAAGATTTTCAGATGACCTTATCAGGGAAACTATTCCTGCTGTTTTAGTAAAGTTATAAAAAGTCAGTTTAAGCAGATACAGCACACGAAAGCTTTATGAAATTAGAAATCCATGAACAGAATATTAATGAAGTGACCTTAATTTCTCTGTCATCCTTTATATAATTTGAGATTGGATATAAAATTGTTCTACCTACTTGTTCATTAAATATGCTTGTCTAGTAATAAAGTTTAGGCAATACTAGATTCTTAGGGTTATATACCAGACTCTTACTGAAAGTGTTGAGGAAAATTGAATGAATATATGTATAACTTTATAATTTCAAAAGTGGCTCCTCATTCATTATCTCATCATTCCTAATAACAATATAGAGAGTGTATTGCTCTTCTTATTTTAGAGGAATGAAAGCCTCAAAGAGATTCGGGATGTCTCTGAAATAGGAGAGCTTAGATCAAGCCAGACAACCTAGGCTTAATCCAGCCCATCACAAAGAGCCTTGTAGGAGCTCGGTGATCAAAACACATTTGCTTAATGAAAAGGATGATAAAAACCAGGATTTTGATATCATACTCAAAAGCACTTTCTCCTTCCACAGCTGCTATTAGTCATATGGAATTATACAACTGTTGTGGAGGAGGCAAGAAATAGAAGTAGTCAGAGTAAAGGAATTTTTCTAAGAAGAAAGTCAAGAACAGCTCTGTGAGGCAGAATCTATTATCCTATTTTATAGATGAGGAAACCAAGACTTCCGTTCAGGAGACAATTCTCATGGGTTTCTCACTTTCCGCATGTCTTACAAACAGAGGTATGGGTGACTCATGAGTCAACTTGGAAGGCAGAGATTATGACTTCACCCAGAGCAGACATGAGGATGTTTACCACCCAGTATAATAAAGATGACATCTTCTTCCAGCACGGAATTCAGGAATGCTTACTGCCCATTATGAAAGATTCAGGTGCCCCAAGTTTAGGATTCTTGTCTTATCACACACTGGCTTCAGGTGTCACCTGAATATTTGTGTCCTCAGTGGGAACTGAGGCTTTGGAAGTGGCAGAAATGCTTTTCCTCTGGCTGTAACTAATAAATTCCTTTTTTTCTGACCTAGAGTTCTTGTGTCTTAGGCAAGCATCCATGAAAGTATGGCAGATTAATAAATTAGCTTGCTAGCAGGGTCAATCTCAGGCTTTTCCCAGGTCTTGACACTTAGCAAGGCTCTCAGTCATCTAGCTAATAAGTTCTGATATTTGAACCCATGTGTGACAGACCTCAAACCCAGAGCTGGTGAGTTCCCCTTTGTTCTGTTTCTCATGGAAACAGGCTGGAGCTCCTGGCATCATGGGATAATGAGAACCATTTTGTTACCACATTCTGAACTGATAAAGTCCAGTGCTCATTTCATTTTCTTCTCTTTTATCACCCTTGAAATTACTCCACCCCATTTTCAAAGACAGAGGAAATGGACCAGGGGCAAGAGAAAGTCTCCTGTCAGCAGATATGTTTCTACTGTGAACAATTAACATTTTCCCATTCAGGCCTCATTTATGAAAATTGAACAAAGCACAAAAAGAACAAAACCAACAAAAAAAGCAAAGAAGAGTTCCCATGTATGAGTCAGAAAACCGGTAACTCTTCCATGACCTTTGAAAAGTCACTAGATTTCTCCAAGCACTAATTTTTTAAAAATCTATCAAATGGAAATAATTATCTCAGTGGGTTGCTGTGAGGGTCTGAGTGATAGGGTTGCCAAATTTAGAAAATAAAAATACAGAATGCTTACTTGTATTTGAACTTCAGATGTTCAATACATAACGATTTAGTGGTAAATGTGTCCCAAATATTGCATTTGATGTAATAAACAGTCTGTTCTGAATCTGAAATTCAAGTTTAACTGGGTGTTCTAGGTTTTATTTGCAACCCTAGAGGTACAAATGGTCCACTAAGGACCTGCTCCTAGGGGTGACCTTGACCAATTAGAGAGTAGACAGTGGGACAGGGGAGGGAGAAGGAAGTGCTGCTGAGCAGGGCAGACTTTAGCCTAATCCTGCAGGGCTCTGGAATGTGACCTGTACCACAGTTGCCTCTGAAGCAGCAGGATGGGGGAGGGCTGGGCTTTGCTATTCCTGCATCTCTCAGTGACAGCAATGGAATCCCTAAGGAAGGGATCTGAGGAAACCTGGGAAGGAGGCCAACTGTATTCCATACACCACTCTAAAACTAGAGAGTACCACATGTGTATTCCGGATCATAGCAGATTGAGCACTAGCACACAGGAGTCTCCATGAAGAAACCAAAGAGATAGCAGAACCGCTTTCCCAAATAAGTGCCATAATTCTCCTCATCATTCTTTACCAGATTCTGACACTCCTGAAGAAGGCTGGATAGCATTTACTGTCTGTTTTATTTGCATACATCTGTCAGCTTTCTTTAAATTCAGAGAGAAACAACCTTCTCTTTGCTGTGCTAGGGAACGCCCAGCTGGAGGCAACTGTAACCATATAGTCGCCAGCCCCCCAGGGGTATCTCCTGAGGAAACTACAAGACATAATTTAGAAGTCCATAAAGCACTACAGAGCTTTGTGTACAAAATAATGGCTGAAAGTTGAGTGGCCTTAGACTAATGCCCAAATTGCACATTTCCAAAACTCTGTAATTTAGAGGAAGTCTCCCCAGAAGGCTCTAAGTGCTCCTTGTCCTATAAAACCCTAAATATTAAAATTAAAAATAGTTAAATACACACATGGAAAGAACGTGTCTATTGAAATCATCAATTTCATTTGGTTGTTTTTTCCCTTTTCTCTCTTTAAATAATACCTCCAGGACACAAGGGTCCTCTAGTGTCAGCACTCCCTCCCCCGCATAATGATTGCTGGATGGAGCAGGGCATTTTGCCACTGCCTTGTGCATTATTTAGAAGTGAAAAGGAGCAAACTGAGAAGCCAGGGAAAGAGGAAAAGAGTCTTTGGCAAGACACATGGGAGGATTTATTTTTGAGGCCTGAGCATTTGGGAAAAAATGAACTCTGTAGGAACAAATTATCGAACAAGTTCTCTTTAACTCAGTGGAGATCTATTTTTGTCAGCTAGCAAGTTTGAAAGCTGCCAGAGGGAAGACAGCATGCCTTTAATTGTGGATACCCTCTTTCCAAGAAGTTGCACTTCCTAAAGTTATGACTTTAAAAGAACCCAGAATTTTTAGTCTGACCAATAGGCAGCATTTCTCATCCACAAAGTCTGGGAACACAGGCTCCTAAGCACCATGACCATGAGAATTCGGCAGTTGGCATGTTTCCAAGTGTAATGTAATGAGCTCCTTCCAGAGACCCAGAGTGTTACAGCAGACCTTCCCAACAAGTGTGCCACAAATGAATATAGGCAGGCTGCCCCTATGGTTTATGTCTATAGTCCCAGAAAACTTACTCATAGCACTTCTGTTCACTAGAACTATTTTCCCAGTTGGGATGATAAATAGGAATGGGAGAATGTGTGTGCCTGGATGTTTGTCTCCCCAGTCTTCAGGGTGGCTGGTGTCACAGGGCCTTTGTCTCAGGCTGCGGGCAGTCTCATCTATTTCCCCCACCCTGCTGTACAAATACTGTCACTTGTTGTACATGACATATGATGTGCCCCGTCCTGCCTGTTAAGGGATCTCTGCTCACTGGTGACAGTGTGACTGTGAAAATTGCCATGGAGACAAGTGAGTCTTTACGTGGAAAAGGAAATGAGGAGAGAGAAAATTAGCATCAAGGATGCAACTAATGCAGCCAAGTATTCCCTGTGGTTTTGACAAGTCGAAATACTCATAGCTCCTTTGTAAAGATCATCTAACTCAAAACTGTCCAGTAAAACTACAGTGCAATCAAAAAGCCAAAGTAAGAAACCACTTCACATGCCTTAGGATTCACAACACAAAAAAGTTAGAAAATAAGTGTTGGCAAGAGTGTGGAGAAATTTGAAACTTCATTGATGGAAATACAAAATGGTGCAGTCATCTTAGGAAATAGACTGGTTTGCAGTTGCTGAAAATATTATACAGAGTTAGTGTATGACCTTTCAATTTCACGTCTCATTATATAACTAGAGAAATAAAAACATATGGCCACACAAAAACTTGTACATGATGTTCATAGCAGCATTTATTATAACAGATAAAAATGGAAATAATACAGATAGCCATCAAAGGGGATGAATAAACAAAATATGATACAACCCATACAATATAATGTTATTCACCCATGAAAAGGAATAAAGTACATGCAACAATATAGATGAATCTAGAAAGCCTTAGGAAAAGTGAAAGAAGCCAATTACAGAAGACCGCATATTATATGACTTTCTTTGTCAGAAATGTCCAGAATAGTTAAGTCGAAAGAGAGAAATTAGGTGGTCATTTCCACCAGGCTGCAGGGAGGGGAAAATGGGAGCCACTGCTCATGGGGAAAGGGTTATATTTTTGGTTTGATGAAGATGTTCTAAAAATAGAAAGTGGTGATGTTTGTGCAACTCTAAATATACTAAAAACCACTGAGTGGTACACTTTAAAGGATTGAACTCTATGGTATGTAGTTATATTCCAATAAATCTAGAATTAAATATATATGATACAAACTACATATAGGCATAAATTTCCTTATAAACATATTAAGAAAGATTAAAAAGAAACAGGTTTATATAATTATAATAATGCATTTGACTAACATGATATATTCAAAATATTTTAACAGTAACCAATATTTTTTAAATTAGTTACCTATTTTACATTCTTTTTATTACACTAACTCTTAAAATGCATCATATATTTTAAACTCACAGGCCATCTTAGTTCAGATCGGCCAGATTTCAAAGAATGAAATGCCACCTGGGCTTAGTGGATGCCACAGTGGACAGCATGGGTCTAACTGATGGTTCTGAATAATTGGTACCTCTGGGTTGTGTGAGTGTAATAAGGTAACATTTGAAGCTAAAATAGACTATGCTTTTGCCTGAATTTAGTACAAACAGAAACAAAAGGAGGCATAGTTTAGTTAGGTCTCGATTATTCTTAGGGCCAACTTGTTTGTACTTTCTAGCACTATTGATTATGCTGTTAAATAAATAGGATGGAGATGTTTTTGGTTTTTGAGAACAAAAGTACACACACACATCTACTAGCCAAACCCAGTCACCATTCATGTTTTGACTTTCCAATAACTATATTCTGGTCCTGTGGTAAGTTAGCCTTCTTTGAAGAACTTCAGGCTATATATCATTTGCATCATTTGTCCATTTTCCAAGAACTGGTCTAATGTGAATCTTGGCACTTCTAACTTAACTTGAAAACCCTGGATGTTTCCACTTCTAATTTTCTGCCCATCAGATGGTTTGGGTTTCCTGCTACTTCCATAGCATGGCATGGAATACATCATTACTCCCTTTATATTGTTCTGCTCATCCCCAATTTTGGGGAGACACAGAGTTTCATCATACTGTTGGTGAACATAGGGGCTATTCGTAAAGCAGAGAAAAGAAAAAAGTAACTTATGAGGAAATAGGCTTGTCATTTTCTTAAAGCTGAGATTTTTTAAGGAACAAGGAAAACAAGAAGGTTCTAAAAGGAAATTTCTTGCCTAAACAGGAGCACAAAAATGTCCCGCATTAATTTTGGTGAATCTGTGTTTTTGTTGGGATAAAGAGATTGGTAAGTTCATTTATTTTTGGCTTTTTGGTGTTTGTTGTTGTTGTTGTTGTTGTTTTGACTTTTTTGAGACAGGGTCTGGCTTTGTAGTTCAGGCTGGCCTTGACCTCACTGTGTAGCCCAGGCTGGCCTCAAACTCATGACAATCCTCCTGCTTCAGCCTCCTGAGTTCTGGGATCATAGGCGTACACCACCACACATGGCTGATATTGGTAAGTTCTGTGCAAAGAGAGCTGTAAACAACAGCCATGTAGACATTTTCCTATGAGGATGGCAAGAGAGTTAATTTTGCTACTCCCTCCAAAGATGGACAACAACTACTGGGCAGTGAAGTTCTTGGGATCTGAGGATAGGTCTTTCTCTTGAGCTTCTCTCTTTCCTGTATATATTGCATTCATTCTAGGAGTAATCATTTTAAACCAAGCTTGACTGAAAAGATCATGATGGTAGGGTTCTGGGTTCTCTTTCCCCTGGGTGTTTTCTATGTACTCCTGTCCTAGAACCTGGGTCGGATGTCTTCAAGGTTGTGATAGTGCGTGAGGTACACTTGGTTAGCTCGTCT
Source organism: Heterocephalus glaber (assembly GCF_053883595.1). Taxonomy (NCBI): domain Eukaryota; kingdom Metazoa; phylum Chordata; class Mammalia; order Rodentia; family Bathyergidae; genus Heterocephalus; species Heterocephalus glaber. The sequence continues at coordinate 18,242,642 of NW_028258369.1, read as the reverse complement.
TGCAATGGCCATTGCGTTCCTTATCACAAACATCCTCATATAGCAGTGTTTCTCAGAGTGGTCCCCAGTTGGGCAACAGGTATCACTTGGGAACTGGGTAGAAATGAAAAATGACAATCCCTTCCCCAGATCTACTGAATCACAGAATATGTTTTAACAAGTCCTCCAGGTGATCATAATGTGTTCTAAAGTCGGAGCATGCTGAGGTAGAGCATTTCATACTACATACATATTATCTTCGGCTTTACTTGAGGGACTTTAAAAATACATATGAATGGAAATAATGGAAGAGCTCTAGTGGACAAAAAGTCCCAGTAGTAGAGAAAATATATGCAAAAACAGATTAGGAATATTCATTTGATGAATGCCTGAGATGTGTGAACACCTTTTACATATATTCCCTCTAGTCCTAACAAATCTGAAATGTCAGTGATCTTATCCACTTACATCCCTATTTTGTAGTAAATGAAACCGTTACTTCATAAGAAATGCAGCTGGGGCCAATAGCTAATAAGAGGCAGCATTGAAATGGGAGTTGAATCAAGTCTGTTCACTTAAAGTGCCTGAATATTGAGCTATTGGTGTTGTTGCTACCCACTCTTTTTATTATAGAAACTATTTGATGACTGGCATAGTGTTTTTGGCCCTATTTTAGATGATATTCTGGCTCTCACCACTAGCAAGTTTTCCACAGTCATATCGGATTTGCTTAAAGAATTTTCAAATTGTTACACATAGAGAAAATATATACAGATCTCATGTCTTCATGTATTTAAAGGCATCTCTTCTTTGTGAAATGAAAATGAGAGATAATTTACCCAAGGCAGTGTTCAATGGATTGACTTATTACTGCTAATGTGACATGTGACATGAGCTATGGTCTCAGAAATGAGATAAAAAGGGAAAGAATGGGAGGGAAAGGAAGAGGGAAATTGTAAACTCTGTTACTCTCAGGGACTGGGTGGGAGATGGCTGTCTACACCAGTGGCTTTTAGTCTCCTGTAAGACCTACAGCTAGAAATACATTTTACAGTACATTTCAGAACATCTATATACACATCTTTATAGAACAATCGATACAGAACAAAACCATATATGTAGTTAGTATTGTGATGAACAATGCCGCTTGCTATTTTATTTATTAGTTTTCTAGTGTCGGCCACCACCTGTGCTAGTGATTTGGCATTCCACCAATCAGGTGTAACTTGTAATATCGAAATACTAAAATGCTGAGAATTTGGAGAAAATCCGAGGTGCTTTGAGTACCTGGAATAGGGAATAAATGTCCCTTAAATGGGTAGAAAATAATCAAATAGGCTGAAGCAGACAGAGAAGAGTGGGTTCCAGGTCCCAAAGCCCATACCCTGGGCTTCTGAAGCTGACAACTCAAGGCAGTAAGGCATTGTTCAGGGGAGTTCCTCAATAAGGGTGTTTCTGCCCCTGCAAGTGCCTATGAGTGTGACACAGCTGTCAGAATGACAGGGGGCACTGCTGGCATCTGGAAGTTGGGTGTAAGGAATGCCACTGTGGAAAGGAGCTTGGAACTATACTACTCCAGAAAGTATTTCTTGCCCAGTGTGCCTGTAGCTCTCTAATGTGGAAATGCAATGGGAAGCTCTTTGGCTACCAAGTCGGTCTGGTCCTTTGGAGCCATAGCCACCAAAGACTAGATCCCAAGCGGTCTCTGGGCTTGGCTCCTGTGGTTCATTATCACTAAACAAACACCCTGATCCTAAGTCAGTGATGGAAAGAAAGCCAGCAGGGAAGCACCTTGATGACCAAGGCAGGATTTCCCTAGCCTTGACACTGTTGCTATTTTGGGCCAATTTTTTTGTTTGGGGGAGCTGCCATGTGCACTGTGGGATGCTCAGCAGCATCCCTGGCCTTAATGCTAGATGCCCATGGCACTACTTCTCACCTCCCAATCATGACAACCAAAAATATTGCTAGATGTGCCAAGTGTCCCCTAAGGTATAAAGTCACCCTAGTTGAAAACCACCAGGGAGCCCCAATTCTAAAAATGAATTTTAAGTAAAAACAGACAGTTTCCAAGTACCATGTGTGGAATAAGCATGTCCCCTCCTTCCTGTAACTTTCCTGAATCAAGTAGAATCAAAGCAGTTCATTAGGTTTTTTTTAATTTTTATTAATTTATTTTTGTATTTTATACTGTGATAGGGTTACACTTCTTATACCTTTCATATTGCTCTGGATCATGAGGTATTGATAACAATTTTATGGCCTAAGTTCATCATGGATCCAGGGCTTTCTTCTGTTTACTTATGTGTGGGATAAATATATAAATATACATTGTAGTCTGCACAGATTACTGGTAAAATCTTGTTGGAAGAATAAAGACAATGCATGACATTGCATATTTCTAGTTATTACCAAAACAACATACAAAATTCAACATAGTCTCTGCTAAATTTCCTTAGTTTTGCTTCTGTTTCCCGTCCTATCTATCTCATCTGACTAAATGTAGTATTGTCTTCAGATATCTCCTTTTATTCTCAACATAAATCCTGCTTTCAGTTTCTCTGGGAAGCATGATTTGGATTTAGGTGCCATGGGTGGTATCTGTCCTTGTAGAAGGACTATCCTTGTAAACAAAGGTGATATTTGTAGAGCGGTAATTAATTTCATGCAGCCAATATTGCTTGAATCTCCTTAGAATCCTCAGACTGCACGTTTGGAAAATGATTGAGCATTTTGTGTACTCATTTGATCAAAGTGGAAGCATTTTGTTGTTTGTAAACTAAACAAGCATTTCTTAAATTTATTTAGACTTATTGTTCCTGATAAACAAAATGGCATACTTTTGTTAGAACTTTGTCTTCTATTTTTTTTATTTATATATTAGTACATTTTAGGTATACATTTACATTTATCATTGGGTGTTTGTAGCTGAACATGATGTATCTTAGTTCTTATTTTTCCCCCATTACCTATGCGCTCTTCACCCCCACCACCCTTCCCTATTTACATAGACTTTGTTTCCTTTTTTTTTTCCTTTCTCATAATTTTTCCTTTCCTTTCTTCCCTTTCCCCTTCCCCTCCAGCCACCCCTACCCCTTTGGACCTTTTCCTATTTCAAATTATCAATTATTCATTTTAATCATTTTCATCCTTATTTACACTTTCAGTTTCTCACACTAGAGATACTATTCGGTATTTACACGTGTGACCTATTTATTTCACTTAAGAGTATGGCCTCAATATGCATCCATTTAGCTATAAATGTCTCTAGTTTCTCATTCTTTATGGCTGAGTAGTACTCCATTTTATAAAAAAACCACATCTTCTTTATCCAGTTTCCAATTGATGGGTACTTGGGCTGTTTCCAAACCTTAGCTATTACAAACTGTGCCGCTATAAACATAGATGCACATATATCGCTGTGGCGATTCTTTTAATTCTTTTGGGAAGATACCCAGTAGGGTAATATCTGGGTCAAATGGGACCTCTAGTCCTGGTTCTTTGAGGTATCTCCATACAGATTTCCACAGTGGTTGCACCAGTCTGCACTCCCACCAACAATGGAGAAGGATTCCTTTCTCTCCACACCCCCGCCAGCATTTGTTATTGGTTGATTTCTTGATAGCAGCCATTCTTTGTGGGGTGAGGTAGAATCTCAGTGTTGTTTTCATCTGCATCTCTTGAATGACCAGTGATGTTGAACATTTTTTCATGTATTTATTTGCTGTTTTTACTTCTTTGTCTGAGAAATGTCTGTTCATTTCAGATGCCCATTTTTGAATTGGGTCTTTGAATTTGGGGGGTCTGATTTTTTTCAATTCTTTATATGTTCTAGATAGTAGACATCTGAGGTACAGCTGCTAAGAATTTCTTCCCATATTGTAGGTTATCTCTTAGCTCTGTTGGTAGTTTCTCTTGCAGTGCAGAAGCTTTTTAATAAGATGAGATCCCAGTTGTTGATTCTTTGTGTTAGCTCCCATGCTAGTGAAGTTTTGTTCATAAAGTCTTCTCCTATGCCAATGTCATTGAGAGTTCTACCTAACTTATCTTCCAGCAAGTTTACTGTTTCTGTCTTGATATTTAGCTCTTTAATCCACTTTGATCTTAGTTTAGTGCATGGTGATAGGTATGGGTCTAGTTTTAATCTTTGGCAGGTTGAAATCCAGTTTTTCCAACACCATGTATTGAACAGGCTATCTTTTCTCCAATGAGGGTGATTGGCTCCTTTGTCAAAGATGAGGTGGCTGAGTATGTCTGGAGTTGTTTCTGCATCTTCTAATCTATTCCACTGATCTTCGGGTCTGTTTCTTTGCCAGTACCATGCTGTTTTTATCACAGTAGCTTTGTAGTAGAGTTTCAAGTTGGGGATTATGATACCCCCAGCCATGTCTCTGTTGGCTAGAATTACTTTTGCTATTCTAGGTTTCTTCTGCTTCCAAATTAACTTTTGGATTGTTTTCACTAGTTCTGTGAAGTATATTGTTGAAATTTCAATCAGTATTGCATTAAATCTATATAGCAGTTTTGGAAGTATGGCCATTTTCACTATATTGATTCTTCCTACCCAGAAACAAAGGATATCTTTCCATTTTCTTATATCCTCTTCGATCTCCTTCTTCAGAGTGCTATAGTTTTCAGTGTAGAGGTCTTTTGCTTCCTTTGTTAGGTTGATTCCTAGATATTTCATTTTTTTAGATGCTATTGTAAAAGGAATTATTTCCCGAATTTCTCCCTCAATGGGTCTGCTATTTGCGTATAAGAAGGCTATTGTTTTTTGAGTGTTGACCTTATATCCTGCTACTCTACTGAATCTGTCAATTATGTCTAGAAGACTTTTGACAGAGTTTTTTGGGTCTTCTATGTAAAGGATCATATCATCAGCCAATAATGACATTTTAACTTCTTCCTTCCCTGTCTTTATTCCTTTTATGTCTTTCTCTTTTCTAATTGCTGTGGCTAATGTTTCCAGAACTATATTGAACAGGAGTGGTGATAGTGGGCATCCTTGTCTTGTTCCTGATTTTAGAGTGAAAGTTTTCAGTTTTTGACCATTTAGTTTGATGTTGGCGGTTGGTTTTTAATAGGTACCCTTAATCAGGTTGAGATAAAGACCTTCTATTCCAATTTTCTGTAGCGTTTTTGTCATGAATTGGTGTTGGATTTTGTCAGATGCCTTTTCTGCATCTATTGAGATGATCATATGGTTTTTGTCCTTGACTCTGTTAATATGGTGTATTACATTTATTGATTTACACATGTTGAACTATCCTTGCATCCCTGGGATAAATCCGACTTGGTCAGGGTGTATGATCTTCTTGATGACCCTCTGTATTCTGTTTGCCAGTATCTTGTTGAGGATTTTTGCATCTATGTTCATTAGGGAGATTGGTCTGTAGTTCTCTTTTTGGGTTGGGTCTTTCCCTAGTTTTGGAATCAAAGTAACACTTGCTTCCAGGAATGAATTTGGAAGCCTTGCTTCCCTTTCAATTTCCTTGATGAGTTTAAAGAGTAATGTTTGTCTTCTATTTTAACAGTAACTATACTCAGATCTGAAAATAATAGAAATTTATTCTTTAGAATTCATTTTGCTGGCTAATAATGGGATCACAGAACTTGAGTAAAAAGCAAACAAAACCAACTACCTCATTCTGGGTCCAGAAACAATTTTTTAAAAATGAGTTCCTTTCCTTTCAATAGAAAATGCTAAAATGTATAGTGTGGACTAGGCAAATTCAAGACCAATAACTGCAGTTTTCATTCTCATGGTATTTCTGCTATTGATTAAGAAATCTTTAGCTGAAAAGAAAATTAACACTCCTGACATATGCCTAGGAAAGAATTAAATTACCCAGGCAAATGGGTGTACTTGTTTTTTTTGTGACAGAAGGACTGATAAGAGTTATTACTGTCTTCATGGAAGTACAGGAATCCTAGATCACATGTGTTGATATGAAGGTGCTTCTGTTTATGCATTCAACATTTATATGTTTGATTTCCAGCAAGGCGAAAATTAGTCATACTTTGATAAAATAATCTGATCCCATGCAAGTCTTTTCCCATTGAGTAGTGTTACTGGCCCAATATAAATTCACCCTCTCTCCATGTTGACCAGACGGGAAGTTGACATTTCCTTTAATTGGGTGTTTAGGACTCTGCTTGAACACCCCATCACTGCTCAGAAAAATTTCTCTGACAGCCTAGAATCTTGATTTCAAGACTTAAAAGAAGTAATTCTATGACTATTTCATACCTGGCTGATCGGTTCAGACATGCAGAAATCCATGAGTGCATCATACTATTTGAAATTCTGAGTTTGGGGATTTTCACAATTCCTCTTTTAGCCAAATAGATTGTAGTCAACCATCTGGTCTCTGACAAATTCTTTGGAGAGAAAAATCATAGGATAAACAAACACTGGGTTTAGCAATCAGAAAATCACTTCTCCAACTTCCTTCCTCACTTTCCAGCTGAGTAACTGTAGACAAGTTGCTTAAACTTTTTGATCCTCACTGTCTTCCAGTGTAACCATTTAACCTAGCCTATATCCTATGTTGTTGTATTTGAGACAGTAGTGTATTTCAAATTGCTTTGAAAGTTGTACAAATGCCCTCAAAATAGAAGACAATGTCATTTCCTAGTAGTTGAAATTAGATTATCAGAATGACTAGACTTAGGAATAAATAAAAAATATTTTTCTTAAAACAGTGGAACAAGGGCCAGGGATGTAGCTCAGTGGCACCACGCCTACCTGGCAAGCACAAGGTCCTGAGTTCAATCCCTGGTACTGAAAAAACAAAACAAAACAGTAAAACAATATAATACTGACAAATATAAATATAATACTGACACAAATTATGCCACTACTATTGGTGCTTTTCATTTATTTAGACGGCATCCATACCTGTCATTTGACCCGATTTTCCACAATCCTATAAAAGAGTCAGATCGTATTTGATCTATTTTGACTAGTGAAGTAAAGAATGCACAGATCAAGTGGGTCCTGAAATGTGAACCTATTTGCTTAAGTTTAAAGGGGTGGAGAAATGAGAGGGATTTTACATCAAGAAATTCTCTTTTAACTTCAGGAAAAACATAATGTTTTCCTCTCAAAATAATTTCAGATTCTGCACATTGCTTTATCTTGGGCCAGTCATTTTTGTGACCATCCTATAGGCATCATGTGTACATGATAAAGATTTCTGCCTTCTCTATGATCAGCTCAGCTAATTAGTCTCTGGTCTTCATCTTTGATTCTACTTCCATGGTTCACTACTCATGATATCCTTAATTACAAGCTGTGCTGTTTATTTGAACTGGCTCTCTTTTTTTCCCTGTGAAGGGATTTTCTAAGTGATGTTGTTTATTTGGGGAGCCAGCCATGTATTCTTTAAAAGTGAAAGGGGTGGTTTTTAAAATAAAACTAAAGAAAGAAAAGGCATAGAAATAAAACATAATAACTCTCAGCTATAATTAAATTTTAGTATATAATAAAAAATTGCTACTACTACTACTAATATAGTGGTATTAAAGGAGTATATCTTTCTTGTGAAAGAAGTCTGAAGTTCGGTAGAAAAAGGCTACAGACTGAACAGTTACAAGGGACATTTGTGTTCTACCATCATTGTAATTTGCTTTGAATCTCAAATTCCCTTCATGTTCAAAAATGGCCTGTGAATCTTAGCATTGACGAGAGTAGCATGAAGAGAGGAGTAGGAAAAGCAAGCACCCTACTTTTAAGCAAATGTTCTACAAGTCCCACCCATCACTTGCATTACAGTATCGTCCGCTAGAACTTAATCATATAACTTCAGTGAGCTCCAAGGCTTCCAGTGTAACCTTTTAGTTGCACATGACACTCTGAATAAAATAGGGATTATTTTAAGAAGGAAGAAGGGAAAGTGACTGTTAGGTATGAGAGAGGTAGCAGAATCTGCCATACATTCCCCAAAAGAAACAGCAGCAACCCATGAAATTGACATAGAATGTTTGATGGGGGCCTTCTTTCCCCCGAATAATTTCTTCTAAATCAATAAAATTTTCTAATTTTGCCTTGCCAAATTCTGTGCAATTTATCTAAGTTAAGAAGAGATATGAAATCCAGAGATTATGTTAAGTCAGTGGCTTCCTATCTTACTCAGAAAACAAACAAACAAAAAAACCCACATCATCAAAAAGGCCCGCCAGAAGCTGGCCTCTTCCTCCTTCCCATAGCTCCTAGGCTCATTCCAGCCTAGGGACACTAGACTTGGGCGTGCCTAGCAGGCATCTGCTTTGGGGTCTGCACCCAGAATCTTCCTTTGGACTGCAACTGCTTCTGATAGTGTTTGCATGGATAATTCTTTCTCTTCTTTCAAGTCTGCTGGAGACCCCTGTAGTCAGGTTCCAGTCCCCACCTGCCCAGTATACAGTGGAGGCCTGAGAAAAAAATACACTAGGAGACAGAACTAAGAGAGAAAAAGTGGGGTGCCAGGACGACCAATGCCGGTGCAACCAACAAAGGAACTGGCCAGTCCCAGGCACTGACTTTTATTGACAATCAACTGGGTTAGAGGCGAGCTCTGAGTGGTTTCTATGGAAATCAATGTAAATAAGGCTCATAAAGGACAAGACAAAGCATTCTCAAATTAGGAACAGAACTGACAAAATATATGATTGTAATTAGAACATTGTCCTTCAAGTCTGAAGGTTTTAGTTGTGGGAAGGGAATTTGGGTGCGAGTTACTCCAACCTCCTCATGTAGGCTTCGGCCAGACTCGTGTCTATAAAAAGCCAATTGTGGGGTTAACTCTTTACAGCCTGCCTTGGGCATAATCAATATTATGGTCCTCTGCAAAGTCTTCGTTCAGATTTTGTCTTGTGAGGCCTACTTGATCAGAAAAGATTGGAAGCTTAGAAATATAGTATCGTTACTCCTACCCTTGAAAAGGAAATAAATGTAAATAATGGCACTTTCCTTTTTGATACCCAATACATTTGGAAAATGGTTGAAGAACCTCCCTGTGTCGTCTCTTGTTGGTTCTATAATTTTGTCTTTCTATGAAAGATATTTTCCACTTGTTTAATTGGGAAGGGAGTTGGAAGGAATTTTCAGAGTGTGCAGGCTTGGAGGAAGGAAATAAAGGTGGCATATATATCATAAATTTTGATTGGTATGTATTTCTGTATATATAAAAATATTCTCAGAGGACCTAAACATGGAACACATCTATTTAAATATGTAATATTGTTATTTGTATTTGCCTCTAAGTTTTCAGACTGTTAGCATAGTCAGTTCATAGTTTGCCTCATAAAATCTTTTCGCAAATTCTACATTACTTGTAGCCTCCAATATTTATACCCTTAGTGATTGTGTGTGTGTGTGTGTGTGTGTGTGTTTCCCACTTACCTTTTTTTCACTTCTATATGGGGTCAGAGTGTTAGCATGTTGAAAAATTTATCCTTTTTTGCCAGTGTTCAGGCTCACTAGTTACTTTCTCATTGTTTTCTGAGTCAATTTCTCATCCTCTCCTCAAATTTTGCTCATTCAACTCTTGATTCTGTCTTTTTTTCTTTTTCCGCTAGCCTTCTACCATCCTCCAAACAAAGACATTATGTAGAATCCATGCAAATAGGTATCATGTCATTCTAAGTAAAATATTATCTTCTCTGCTGAGTCATTTTTGGGCTCTCTCTGCAGAAACAGCTATGTCAACTACAGCTAGCACCCAAATACCAAAACCAAGAAATAGGAGCTTCTGTCCCTGAAGGAAAAAAAAAGCCCTAACCAGGAAAGGGGGAAGTTGGATATACATCTACTTTGGTATGCATTCCATTATAATTTATGGAACAATTTTTTTCTTAATATCTGCGTATTCATGACCATGAGTACTCTCTTGACTCTTTTTTTAAACAGTTAGTTGAGGAGAGAAAGGAAAAGTGATTTAAGAACTTTTCCATGATGAGCAGAAAACAGCTCATATAACCAGCAAAAGCCAGTTTCCTCAATATGTCGATGGTCCACATTGTGGGTGCCCTGAACTTTTATCCTTGCTTTTCTCTGTCAGCTATTACCAGCATAATAGGAAGCCTCCCACCAAAAATAATCCCCAAATTTAAAAAACTGAACAACTTACAATTGAATATAAGCTAAAAGCAGGTCTATTTTTAATATTAATATTCATTTTATGCTATGAAATTGTCATAACATTTTATGTCCACTCATAAATGTTGAAGGAGGCCCATGATTCAGCACCATTAAATCACTTATGAATTACCACTCATGAGGCTAAAATTGCTAGTTCTAAAAACTCACTGCTGTGAAGGCCTCCTGGAGTTTGGTGAATTACCACCTCAAATCCGCCTTCTGAGTTGCACTGACTGTCTGGTCAGACTTGATGAATGCTTGGTGGCCACTGTTGGGGAGCTCTGAATGGCAAGGCCAGCCTTCCAGCCCAGCATGGCCATCATTATTTCTATTTTTAATTTTCACTACAGAAGGTAGAGTACAACACCCAAAAAGTGTAATTATATAATGTGACTCTCATTACTCAGAGGGAAAAAAAACACACAAAAAAGAAATAAACCAAAGCAAAAACCCCATCTATTTGTCAGTGTTAATTTAGAGGGCAGTAGTAAGGAAGCAGACTGGTGGTTGGGTTGAGTTTTGTTGCCCATTTTAAGAATTTGTATTTAACTCTTGTCTTTTCAAAGCTCCCTACAGTGAGTAGAACAAATTAAATAAGTAAAAGAGAGAATTTAGGCTTTGTCAACTCTCCAAACAATAAGATGTTCTAATTCTTGAAAAATAGATATAATTCCCAAGCAAAGTCACTGCAGGAGATCTTTGTTAATAATAGGAAGGCAAGGTTGCTGGTTGTTCATCTTATTTTGTTTTGGTTTTTTGGTTGTTATTTTTTGCTTACTTCTGAAATTAATAACTTATCTTAAGGTCTTCATAAGATATACAATATAATGACATTCATCATTGGAAATTTGCACCTTTACATAATCCATCTTGGTTCTTGTTTATTCCCCATTCCCCTGCCCTCCCTTCAACCCCTCCACTCCTCCCTATCTACAAAGACTTTGTTTCCATCTTTTCTTTTTCTCAAAAAGGAATCCCTTTTTGATACTTTTTAAAAGCAGGAACATCTTTTCTACTAATTCTAAGTATTTCTTGTTATTATTATTATTTTTTTGATGACAGCAAAAGGTGACGTAATAGGGGCGTGAGTTCTCTTATTAGAGTGTCATTCCTGCAAACCAGTTCTGCGTGGTTTTGATGTCAAGGACAATAAAGAAGGTTACAGGAAGTTTGGGTTTCCCATTGGGTACCATTCAGCACTGCATCCTATTGTTCATTCATTCATTCAGTCCTGTGTACTAAATGCCTTTTTGTGCCAGTATTAAAAGAAAGCAGAATGTGAAGCTAGGGATAAGGGCATCTGAAAATACAACAGGATTTTGATTTCTGATATAGAACAACCACTTTAATGATCTACACAGATGATGATTTTAATTGTACAATGGTGAACTCAGACTTCAATGTTCCACAGTTTCTTAAACTAACATATTAACATACTAAACCAATACATGACTTTTCAAATGTATTCCTCTGTGTTACCGTGAAGGCATAGCTGTCATTTCTGCATGTCTTACTTTGTAAATACAGATGAAATAAATATGATCTACAAATGCTTGCTTTGTGAACAGATGTGCTACTTGTCCAGGAAAGTTAAAGGAAAAAAGGCAGAAGAAAACAAAATTTTTATGTCTTGTTAGAATATTCAGAATCTGTACTGGTATCGGTTTAGCTAACAGTCATTTTGTTTTGTTGTGAGACAGAGTCTCCCTGTGTAGTTCAGACTGAATTTGAACTTACTATGTAGCCCCTGCTGGCTTTGAATTCACGACTATCCTCCAGCCTCCACCTCCCACGTGCTGGGATTACTGGCATGCAACACCACTCCTGGCTAACAGTCTCTAAATACCTAAGTTTCTATGTGAATATTAACATGCTAAATGAGTTGTGCTTCCAGACATGAATCAATCAATGAGCTTCTCTTTTCCCTAAAATGTCAGTGATGGATGTGTAAGCTTTGATTTTTCAGTATCCACTGAGACCTTGGAGATTTGGGAAGGTACAGTATTTTTTTTAAAAAGGTACTTAGAAAACATCTGACAAATTTCTAATATTCTAAACTGAGAAGACACTTCCTCCTCTATAGTCTCTTCTGAAGGTCATGTGTGCATTGACAGCAGTGACATTTTTGGAGGAACTCCTACACTGTAAGATTCCATGATGCAATTAGGAATAATCATATGGTCCTGGACTGCAGAGAATACTGAGTGCCAAAGAATTGCTGGAGGGTATTTCTGCAAAGGAAAATGGCCCTTTGATCGTCAATACTAGTTCCACCAACATAGATTTACATGAAAAATAGGAAATCAACCCCACATAAGAAGTTATGTTCTGGAAATATCGATGGACTCTAAAACAAGAACCCAGATTTGAGCTTTGCTGCAGATTCTTATTCATCACTCTGTGCTGATCCACACAGTACAATGGAAGCCCTCACATTCTCAGAGCCAGCAAAGTTCAGCAGGATGAAGGAAAGCCTGAGATTTTCGGTCAGGAATCCAGGATTTGTAGCTCTACCTATTAGACCAAATATTAAGAAGCAACAGTGTCCTCATCTTTTCAGTAAGGTATCACTACTGTTTCTATCTCATAGAGTTGATTCAAGGTCCTACAACATTTATGAAATGAAATAACATTATGCACATTGTTTTTTTATTTAATAATTATTACAAGGTTATTAGCCAAATTACAATGAAGTCTGGAGTTGGATTCTAAGCAATATATCAAAGTTGTTGCTCAGTTTTTACAAACATACCATGGAGGCTGAATGAAGGGTATGTGGGAACTATTTGTACTACCTTTGCAACTTTGCCACAATCTAAAATTGTTCGAAAGTAAATTTATTTTTGTTTTTTCAAATGATCCCACCATCCCTGAGCTTTCCCCACCAATAGAATATATTAGCTCAGCCTGACATGACTCTAGGCATTTTCAGGATCTTTCCATCACTGCCATATATGTTTGGAACAACCTCATCCTATAGATCTGGTAAATGGTTAGGACTGGAAATAAAATATTTTGCAGAACCTTAAATGATTGTAGTTTAATTAAAATAATTATGATCTTGCATACAGTGTAAAATGAGAGATTAATTGTAGAATTCTACTGTCCAGCACGATAAATCTCCATCGACTTCATTTCATCTTTGTTACTTTCTGGGATAAAACATTCCCTAGGCTCCACAGAGAATGTTAGGCTTCTTTTATATGCTTTGCAAATGGCTCCTACTTGGAATACAGAAGCAGTTGCTTAGAGTCCATATGTACCATGATTGCAATTTTAGGGTGCAAGGAAAAAATGAGCCATGGCCTACAACATCACCAGAGTGAGTCGGGTTAGGGGGTGAGGATGTGAGTTTATGTCATGGGGTCTGGATTCAATCTTAAGGCACTGAAGGTAAATGTCTCCTTTGAAAGGAAAGGACTAGAGTTCAACTCCCTTGTTTTTATTCTACCCCAGAGGGGGCATATGCCTTCAAACATGTTAGTTAACTTACATGTGCCTGAGTTCCTTTAGCTTCAAATGGACATAAAATAATAGAATAGTGGGTCTACATTATAGAGATACGGGGAGAAAAAATAAATATTCACTGTGCCAAGCACATAGTAAGAACTCAACAGATATATGCTAGTCTGGCTACTCAAGTCAGTCTCTCTCCTCTCTCCTTTTCCTTTGCTCTCCTTCTGTCTTCCTTTGTCCGCTTTCTGTCTCCTTTCTCCTTCCTATCCACCCTCCTTGTTCTTATAGCAATGCTGGAGCCAACTCCTACTGGTTCAGGAGAGCTGATAAATCATAGAAGCATAAAATTGGCCATGATGTGAACATTTACATCATGGAGTCAACAAACACTACCAATCAGGCTGGAATAGTTTTTTTTAGTCAGCTGATCAGCACACCACTGCTTGCTCCCTGCTCCCCCCAACTCCATCTCTCAAAGCAGAATAAACACAAACAAGAATCACCACAGATTCCTTCTTGATCTTGAATTCAAAGATGAGTTTTATTTTCAATAAGAATTAATCTTTCTGTATAAAATTAACAGAAGAAAATAAAAAGGTAGATGAAAGATGATTATACTTTATTGGGAGATTCTTTAAAAATTGTAGACATTTTCTGCTGTAATATTTGCATTCTGCAAATAGATTTAAATTGCAATAAATAAGGAGATATACATCTCACTTGGCTCCTGAGTATATTTTCTTTATGCTTTGGAGTTTGAACCAAACCCTCCCTCTATATAGACTTTCCTTAAAATGAAATGAATTTGGTCAGTTCCAAGGTCACATCTCCACCCCTTGTGTGAGGATGAAAAATTGTCATTCACCAGGTTCTTTTCAGGCCAGTTCTCATGGTGCTGAATTTTGACCCCGTTTCTGGCTTCCAGACATTTGCTTCACTAAAGGAATCCCTGAACTATAGTAATTTTTAAGAGCTTCAGAAATAAAACTCACAGCTACTCTGAAAGAGGAATACATCTAAATCCGACAGACTGTCAGTCAGTTATCTCTTCCACTATTTGCAATCACAGCTGAGTAGGTTTTGCAGCTGGCTTTTGACCACACATGTTCTGTTTGCTCCTTGAGTAAATAGAAGATGCTGACACAATCTTGAAGAAAATTCATCTTTGGGAAGGAATCTACAGCGAACTGAGAGATGGTGGGCAGTTGGCACACCATAAAGAATAACCTCCCAGCCCATTAGATTACTGACCCTCTCATAATCTTTGTTGATTCTCACCTTTCTCAACCAATTGGGCCATGGAGAGCAGCATCTAAAGTAGAAATATTTGGTGGTGAAAGAAGTGTGCAGTTAAGAAATCGTACTGACATTTACTCTCTGCCAGGCACTATGCTAAGTTCTTTATTGAATTGTCTCTCATTTAATCCTCATGAATACTATATATGCTGTAGATACTATTATCTCCCTGCTAGGAATGAGTTATGTAGGCACAGAAACCTTAAATAATTTGACAACATAGTGGCTAAGTGCTAGAGCCAAGATTCAACTTCTTGAGGAGTATGTTTAACCACAGCACTGTAGTCTGTTTCTGCAAACGATAAGACACTACAGTAAGTGATGATTCTTGTGAACTTCAATAAAGAATTCTGCAAGATGCAGTAATGATAATAGTGATTTCTGAACATGGCGATTCTGTACATTTCAGTTAGCATTGCAAGGTGCTTTAACATCACCATCTTTTTTAATCCTCAGAGCAAACCTATAAGACAGTGAAGGAAACTCTTTAAAGAAACTGGCTGTTTAACAGAGTTAACATGGCAAGCCTGAAACTACTTCCTTTAGAAGGGCCTGCTTTCAAGGTTGGCCCTCAGTTGATGCATTAGATCTTGACTCTAAAAATGTTCTCTCTGTTACTAGATAAGGTTTATCCACTGTGCCTCGATGGTTTGTACAAATGATGTGATGTTCAGAGAACACTTGCTATCCTTCTGGGAGCCTAGACAAGGGGTTCATATGAGTATTGAGTCTCTAATGGGTTTCCTTGGGCAAATCATCGCATGCATATGTTCCCACATTTTTGTCGCTAAAAGGAGAATGTATTCCATGTAGTGAAGGTATAAGAAACTTGTATATGGATTCACCCAGAACACTCTTCACAGTATTGATATAATAAATCTTAGTGGTACTACTATATATTGAGAACGATGAATCATTCTAATTAATCACCAAACATGGAGGTGTCCTAAAGACTCCGGACTCACTGGAATTCAGACAGTTTAAGTCATTTAATCAATTGCTGTATAACAAAACACACCAAAACATAATGGCTCAAAACAACCCTGGTGTATTGTTTCTCTTAATGCAGTGAATTGACTAGACAGTTCTGCTATGCTTACCTGTTGTTATTCATGTGGCTACATTTGGTCTTCTGACCTCATGCTTCAGGTCCTCACTAGATTTCTTTTCTCCAAAATCATACATGTGACATATGGATGTAACTAACATAGTCCTCATTTTATAAGGAGCCTGAATCCTGTCTTAAACGTATTTAAGGAAAATAAGACTTTGGAGAATGTAAAAATTTGAAGAGGAGGGAAAGAAGTTTCAAATATTTATTTACAAGGTTATGTTTCTTGTGGTAACCTAGGAAGTTATAATTTGATACAGTGAACACTGTTTTCTATCTAAAGGTTTCTCAGTGTTTATTATCTGTTGGTCCAAGGATTAAGACAAAACAAGTAAAGTTTGTGTTTTGTATTGGAGTGTACATCTGGCAATAATATCTCCACTATTCCTCTCACCAGCCCAGCAAGTTATAAGCTATGTTTGTAAGACCAGGGCAAGGGGGATAACCTCATCAGTTAGTCCAACTCAAATGGGAGTGGGGGTTTCAAACCTGGGCTATCTCACTCCAAAACTTATAATCATTATCCATGCCACCAGCCAACACCACATATAAGAAATCTTTTGATTGTATAACTTTTACTAAAACTTTTTGAGTATGAGATCCATTTGTGTTTCATCTTTGAACCTCTGTACCTGTCACTTTGGACTAAATCGTGGTGTGGTAACAAACAGCCACAAATATCTCAGTGGCTTTCAATAGCAAATGTCTGTTTCGTTCTCATCAATGTCATTGTGGAGCATCTATGGTGTCTTCACTTTGGGAATCAGCTAAAAGAAAGCAAAATGAAAGATCATTTACCAATTTTTATTAGGAAAGATTTTGTCATTTCCACTTGTATGTTATTGGCCAAAGCAAGTTGTTTTTCCAAGCTTGACTCGGACAGAGTGAGGAGGTAAATCTGCACATAGGGAGGACTAATGAATACAATGTTTTAAGCAACCCCCATGTTTTGTAAATAATAGGTTTTTAAAATTTTATGACTGAAACAATGAATGAATGTAATGAAAAGAGGAAGCATAAGAAGAATTAGAAGGAAATTAAAAATACTACAACACCATCAGCCATCAAATTTAAACCAGGCAATTGTTTTTATAGAGAACAGAACAGATAATGTGACTTATTATAATTTTATTATTGTTTCATATGAAAATTTAAATACTGACACCTTTGGGAATTTATGGACTCTTCTCTGGTTGAAATCCTTGTATTTAACCATAGGATTAGTAACTCATCATTACCTGCTTTATATAGTTACAGATCTTTTAATGGCATTAGTGAAAATAGTCAAATATTTGCCCACTTTCCATAGTCCCATTATTCGATAAACCTGAATAGACAAAGATTGTTTTTCCTTTTTCTTTTACCTCTTTTTTTATCAGTACATGTTTGTGATATAATAAATACATGCACTGTGGGGAATTGATACATCTATCTATTGCATTTTTATCTTTTTAAATTTCTCTTTCCGTCCTCTCCCACCTATCCCCCCATCCTCACATTCCCTTCCCATCTTTACATAGTCTATCTCCCTGTTTCCTATCACCTAGCTTTTACTTTGCTCTTTAAATTATTTATCATTTGGGCGTCCCATATAAGAGGGACAAGATATTATTTATCATTCTGTAAGACATTCTTTTTAAAGGGAGTTTATCCAGTACACTGTCACATCTGTATTTCAGTGAGTAAAATATTTTATTTAGTATACAACTGTTAGAAAAATTTCTGTGAATGTCATATCTAACAGAGGAAAAGTGGTATTTTTTTTTGTACCATAGTGCTATTATTATAAACTGAGGAGAAGTGAGTAGGGCCAAACCACAAAACATCTGTATCCATAAAGAACACACAAGAAGTAATTTTAAGAATCTGATGAACTGAAAAAAAAAATAATATGGGAGAAATCATTGAGAAGTTTCCTTTGAGGCCACCACCTCAAGGTTCCCTTGTTTTGAGCATTTGCCCCATTGTACCTGTTTACTAAATCCTGATGATGTGCATGGACCAACCCTTGGCACAGTCTTTTAGAGAAACTGAAGAATCTGCTAGAACAGCACATGGCTTGGAATCAGCTTGGGGACCACTACAGCAATGCTGATTTGCCTGCCAGCACTGTACTCCCTAGCCTGTAGCCCCTCAAGAGCCAGATATGTTATTTTACCATATTTTTGTAAATAAATGATGATTGTGAAATATAGAACATAAGATTGTGCAATTTATTCCAATGTCAGAATGAACCCAAGTCCTGAAGTTTCTGCTTCATATTACTTACATTTTTGCAGCAAGCATTTGTTTCTACCCCCCAAAACAAAGGCAACATGCAGTGGATCACATTTTATCATGCGTGCTCCTTTCATTATTTCTGCCAGCTACATGTCAGTTTTATTAGTGGTAAAAGGTAATGATAGTCAATTTTATTGCTAGCTGATGTTCGAGGTGATTCAAGGAAATAGGAGTGAGGAATAGAAAAAGTGAGAGAAGAAAGAAAAGCAAAACCAAAAAAAAAAAATAGAGGGTGTGAGTTAGCAGTGTACATCTGGGCCTCGAATCCATTGGAGAACTTCTAAGAAACCATGTAGAATAGAGATCACCAAACTCTACCCTGTTGGCCAGATCTGACCAGCTTTTTGTAAAGTTTTATTGAAACACACCCACACTCATTTGTTTATGATGATGGCTATTTTTTGTACTACAATGGCAGCATTGATTAGCTATGACAGAAATCACATGAACTAAGATGTCTAAAAAGCATCTCAAAAGATATTGGGACCATTCTTGAAATTGTTTATTGAACCTGGTTTAGAATTTGCCTTAGACTCATCCTTTTGGAGGATAAAAGCTGAACACCTTTCCATAGGTCAAGTTTTCCCGTTAGCACTGGAGCTACATTTCAGAACTTAAAAGAAAGCTCTAAGACAGCAAAGTGGTGGGCCCTGTCAGCCAGGCCCCTCGAGGTGAGGCTGCCAGTGGACACAGACCTGTCCTCCATAGCTATGCAGTGAATACTGTTTAACCAACAAGGAGGCATGAACACAGCTCCTGTGGTCTAACAATACCCTGCAAGAACTAACCTCTTCTCACCCTCCAATATTTGTTTTCCTTTGACCAAAAAGAAAACTTTATTGTTATCCCTTTATCATCAACTGGAAAGTTCTGATTATCCCAGACATTGTACTAGGAGTTTGTGTGTATACATGTGCATGCACCGACTAGGAGATTTTCTGTGAAGTTAATTTTGCAAAATAAACTTGACAGTTTCACCAAAGAGAAACAGGATTGATAGCCACAGTCTATGGGACTGTACAGAAAGGGTGCCCATTCTAACCAAAGACTCCTTTGATAGTACATGATAGTAAGGGCAAGCTATGTGAGGTTTAATGTTTTCTTTTTTGATTTTGGGGGGTTTATTTTTTTATTTTTTGGTTTAATGTTTTCTTGAAGGACAATTTACTTGATGTTGCTTTAGATACTTGTTATCAGTAACTATGTGCAAAACTATATTTCCATAATCCAATTGGGAGATACTTTTTTGAGATGACATCTCCTTATGCTGTTCAGGCTGATCTCAAACTCCTAGACTCTAGCCACTCTCCTGCCTCAGTCTCCCAAGTAGCACGGATATAGGCATGCACCACTACACCCAGCTTTAAGACACTGGATTATATATATATATAAGAATGACAGATGGGTTAGATGCTACAGTGCTGCAGAGGGACTACAGATAGAGGTGTTCATATAGAAGAGGCAAGCATTGGAGTCAAAATGAAGAGAGAAGATGGAATTCAGGATATGCAGACCTCTCCTTTAAAATTATCCCAAGTGCAAGTTTAAGGTCAATAATCTGTTCACTATACCATCTGCTGCGGGTAGTAACCACTCATTTCTTTCTCTAAATGTATTATATATTTCCCAGTAGTTTTAGGGTTTTTTGAATCTATATGGACACCATTTATTTCAAGTGACTGCCTCTGAGAAATAGAAGTTAGAATTTGAGGAATCCAGAGTTAGAACACTGTCGTATATTCGAATTTCCCCACGGAGGGAGGAACCCTGTCTGTGCCATCTCTGATTGATGAGCTTGGCCTAGGAGGGATACAGTAATTATTTCGTTGTCAGCATTCCTGTCACTCCACTGCATAGCAGTACCAAAATGTCATTGATTTGGAAAAATTATGCAATCCTAATCTAGGAGAGTTTCCAGTCTTAGAATCAGTTGAAGAGGACCTGGTAAGAACGTCCCTGATTTTACATCTCTTTATGGGTTAGGATCCTGATGTTTGCTTGGCTCACAGCTTAGCAGAACTAGAGCCAAATGCCTGGGTGACAAAAAATGTAAATGAGGCTAGATTTTATTATTAAAAACTCTAGGACGGAAGTCTGACTAAACTCTAAATGAATGTTCAGTGCCATTGCTTAGAAAACACTCAGGGTTGCACTGCCCTCTCTGCCTCAAAACAAATGCTTTGTTGGATTTCAAATTAAGTTTTATAAGTTCAATTGAATCATCTTTAATGCTACACTTTTAATATTTGAAAACCTAGGTTTTAATAAACATTTGCTTGGGAAAATTGTAAGCTTTAAAATTAAATGAAGGGACAAGTTGAGCAATAAATACAGTGCCTAGAATGCATGGTTATTGCAGACTATCATTATTGAGAGCTGGCCAAAATGTGGAAGTAATGTTTTTTGTAAAAAAAAAAAAAAGTTCTAGCAACAAAATTCTTCTTTTCAATGTAACTGCCATATCTATTTGGAAGTACGGAAAGTGTGGCTGACTTTTGTTATTAGATTCAACCGTGGGTTTCATGCCTGGGTAAAGCCATCAACTTCCCAGCCCCTGCCCTCATTTCTGCTCTTGAAAAAGATCAACATGTAGCTGAATTTTCTTCCTAAATGGATCAGAGTGTCTATGAAGCAGTTTAAAGTTTGATTCGCCATTTGACTATTCTTTGAATTTTTATTCCCAAAAGAGATGGTGGCCCCAGTTGGAAGAGGTGGGAAAGGAGAGAAGGAAGAATGATGAATGCATACTTCTAGTCTCATTAATACAAATGGAGCTTTAAAAGTGGGAATATAACCCTTTACCCGAAAATAAGCCTTTTTTGGTTTATATTCTCAGAAATGCTTATGAGAATAAATAGGCGCAAAGAATTTTATGCCAGGAAAAAACAGAGCTAATATATTTTCCAGTGTTGCTTTTATTCCCCATAGAAATACCTGCAATGAAAAACAAAAAGGATAATGATTACACTTTCACACCACATGATTAAGAAATTCTTTTGCTTCCCCAAATGCATCCATGAGCTTCACTCGACAAGCTCTGAGATTTTCTTCCTTCTCTTTTTGATTTCTATCTCTCCCCAAGTTTTTAGTTTTTGTTGTTTTGCTTTTTCCTGTGATCTGTTCTTACTATTCTGTGAGCTCAGAAAACAGACAGGTTTCTTTTGAACTTACCAAGACACAAACAAAACATCCATTTTTTAATGTCTGCAATCTGTAAATCACAGAGGAAGAAGGAAAGAAAAGAGAATCAGAACTTCTGTTAATGAGGGACTGAGAAAATACAAGTCTTCTGTAACTGCCTGGCATAAGCGAATATGCAAGGAATGCTAAATCCATTTGCAAAACCATTCCTTCTTTCTAAAGGAATGTCAAGGAAAGAGATGGCTAGACTGCAGCAAAAGGTAACTCAGTCATCATATGGAAAAGGCAGAATCAATATAGGGAGACTTGAGATGTTTTATTTTATTATCAGTGTTGATATATGAACCCACTTTTTTTTTTGGTACAAGGGATCAAACTCAAGACCTTGCACTTGCAAAGCAGACAGTGCAACCACTGAGCTAAATCCCTGGCTCTGAACCCACTCATTTTTACAGAGTTCTAGTTAGCCCCACCTTTTCTCTCCTCCTTATAAGTGTTTTGGTCTCCCAAACCTGGGAGAGTTGTGTGAGTGTGTTGCTACAGGAACTTTCCTGTGTGCCTGCTATAAGGTGCCTACTTGCTTGCTTGCTCCAAAATGTGAATTCTAAAACCCTAAGGCAGTTGTTGGAAATACCAGTGAGTCAATAACTATTGCATCATGATTTCCTAGACTTACCATCAGTACGTTCTCTTTTTCAAAAGCAGTTTGCTATCACAGACTTTGGTGGTTCAAGTAGTTACAAGACAGCTTTAACTCTGACAGATGCTCCATTTTACAAGGTCAACTTGTGCTGTACTTCAGAACTTGATAATTCCACCACAGTTTCCCTTTGCAACTGAAGGCTGTATTTTACCTCAAGCTGAAAGGATCAATGGATCAAACTTTCATGGTACCATTAGGTGGTGTCTACTAAGAAAGTGTTCATTGCATGACAGTTGTCCCTTTACATTTTAGTAGCAGAAGACCACTCTGATTGACATTTGAATTGCCTGTCCCTGTTAGACCAACCCATGCTGAGACATTGTAAAAATATGATTTCATTCTCAACATGATGAATAATTGGTCCCCAGCACAAATGTACCCCATCCAACATACTAAAATTGATTAAGATAAAATTCTAGTTTGTGAACCATCAGGAAAAATTATCCACTTTACTTTTAACAAACGAAAAGTGTTTTTAAGGCTCAGCCAAAGGATATAGCATTTCTATCTTTTAATTAAGATGACACTTCACTTGTTTTCATGCAACATTAAGTTAATTCGTTCCAGTTTAATGCAGACAAGGGGGAAGGAAAACATGCACGGAGCTCTACATAAGATCTTTTCTATGGGTTATGTCTCTTGAAGGGATTTGATTTTATAGCAGATGAAAGGTTTAAACTGACACTAAATCGGAGCTATCCCCCGCAAAACAAGATCAAAAGTGGAGCAGAGAAGCTCCTAGTTTTCATCAGGGTCGTGAGGTACTTACTGATTTCTAATTTACTGGTACTTTTCCCATCTCTTCATGCAAAGGTCTGTTGTGTGCAAAGTGGAGTAACAAATGACAATCATCTGAAAATCGAATGGCCGAAATAAAATATGTGGAGATGTGAATCCATAAATTTGCTAGAATTAGCAATTTTTTGTGGATTAGTGAGAAATCCCATTTACTAGATTTACCTCACACATCATATTTGTGTATGTGTGTAAATTTCATCTCAGTGGACCAAATAAATCAAATGAAGATTTGCCTTACTTTGTTTTCAGCAAACCCATGTAAATTACTTTCATCGGGAATAAAGAAATGAATGGTTCAAACCCAGAGGTGTCCACTTGAGACAGTATCAAAGACCTAGAAAAAAATTCTTTTTTTTACAAGGGAAGCATTTTTGAACAGAATATGAAAGTGATAACATGCAAAAGCAATAAAAACGATCAACAAGGTTGTATAACATGAAGGTTTAACAAAAGATCATATAGGAAGGTGTCTCATGCCAAGTCCCAGCTACCATTGACACTCAGTTCATTGTGTGTCTGTACTAGGGGTCTATGCAGAATCAAGGTCATGGAAGTTCTTGCAGAAGAGAAGTCATTATGGTGAAATTATTTAACTTTCAAAAAGACCTTATCAGTTCCCCTCTGTGCATGACTTGAAGCCTACAAGGAACAGGCATACCGTGAACAGTATCCAAGTTGAGAAAATATTCTAGGCACATCATCACCTCCTTGCCATGGATTCCAAGCATGGATCACCATGGTAACCTGGATCAGAAAGGTTGTGTGCTCTCGCATTCCCTTGCAACTCACAGAAATTTCTGGAAGGATGTTCACAGAAAATGAAATGTCTTAAAAGCACTTGGTGATCTTTCAAGGATAGGAGGATCATAGATATGTGTTTTATTGGGCTAGTTTAACACTGTACAAGATGTGTTGGATGCTATGTCCATTACTATTTGATCTATTAAAATTGTAATTTTGGAGGTAATTTTTTAAAGAAAATCCATGGTTCTTCTCTACTTTAACATGAAATTGAGTCATTTCATTTGCTTAGAAAAACCTGAACATTGAATACAGTATTCCAGACCTACAATTTTGGTCATCTCTCTGAAATCCAAGAGTAAAGCTTAGTAATTTGAATGTTTGAGACTGACATAGATTTATTATTCCTTCCTTCACTTTTTCCTTCCATCTGTTAATTATCTTGGCAAACTATATCTTTATGTGAAGGAAATTATATTTTCCAAGAAAGTCATAATTTTTTTAGGTTGAGGTAGACTGGCTTTTATAATTACCTTCTTAAAGATAAGTTCTGGCAGATGCCCAAGATGAAGCAAGTTGATGAGTATTGCAAAGACAATCTTAAAACAAGGCTAATAAGGAGAAGAATAAAATATTTGAAGTTATTTTAAGTTAATTATCCATCATTGGCTTATTATCAGATACCTGTGTAGAGAAATATGAACTCATCTATTAGGTAAAAATTATTCAAAAGCATCTCCCCTATTATTGGACTGTTTTTCTCAGATAGTTGATTTGAAGTAACAGAGGTCCTGCTGCTCTTGTACACAAAAGCTTTCAACCATTTAATATGGGACCAGTCAGATCACCATTTCTAAATGGAATACTAATTTACCTTCCTTAGTCCAATGGTCAGGACCAGATGAAATGACAGGTATGAAAATACTTCATAAAGGGAAAGCTGTGACCCAAGATGCCAGTGTTACAGAATATCATTATTGAACAATCCAAGGAGGAGCTGATCAGAGTGGATTCACAATTAAGATCAGTGTATTGGCATGAGTATAGCCCCCACTTCAGAGTCTCTTAATGACTGGTAAAAGTGATTATCTCTGACAAGGTAGGACTCTTAGGTTGTCTTTCTGTTTAAACGCAATTGGAAAGTTTGGCCACATCTATATATTCCTTATTTATTTCTCCCAATGTAAAGCACTCAAATCACCACATAGACCTTGCCAAACATTGTGCTCAACTCTTTTGTTTACCTCTGCCTGCCTATGAGAACAGATGCTTAACAAGAAAGGCCATGTTAGAGCTTGAGCAGAAGCCACGGTCTGAGGCAAAACACATTCCGCCCTAAGCAAAGATGCTAAGAATTAAGTATCAGAAAGCTTGTTTTAAAAGTATTTATAACTAATGGAGCAAGAATAAAATTCAATAAGAACCATGAAAAATACACTTACACAGAACAACTGAAGTGAAACTAATATAGCTTGAATGAACTTCATAAAGCACACAAGGTGGATTCTATCACAACTTTAGGTGACTGGATAACAGGGACAAGCTAGAAAAGACTTAACAGATGAAGAATAATACAAGCAAGTTTTCAGTGGTCATGACAAAGGCTGGTTTGACTTGGCAGTTCCTAAATCAGAAATGAAAATTCAAGCAAAGCCAGAAACAAATGAGCAGTAGGTTCATCTTGCTAGTATTTAGGCCAGGGAGGAAGGAGATAGGAGGATGGAGATCTTGTGATGCTTACTGTTGTGCTTTTGTGGAGAACTCAACATAATATCCATTCTTCACTTGTAACTGGCAATAAGTATGGTTGAGGACTCACTACTGTGGTTTCACTGGCTGTGTTTCACCAAAGCGGAGGTTCACCCAGCAGATGAGTGGAAGAATGCCAGTCTCGGTACTTGACATGGGTTTTGCTCATTTAAGTCACTCACAACTGAAGAAGGTATGCATTTTTCATTTTGCAACAGGAAACTGGCACTTAATTACATGCCCAAGGCACAGCCCAGACCAAACTTCACAACTCCCTACCACACCCACTTTTCCATGTACTCTGTCTGCAGCAGGGCTTCGCAAACTGCAGAAGTGCACTGTCACTTAAAGCTATTCAAGGCACAATTTGACCTCCACACCAGAAAAAATATATGATGAAAAGTTAGGCCCCCTGTGCTGTATTCTTCAGTAGGGCCATTATAAGCTACTAAAACCATTTGCCCACTAACCCTCTGCTGAATCCTAGGAGTCAGTGATGTCTGTTTCTATCTCTTTGTTATCCCTTACAGTGATAAGCTAGGTTTGGAATAAGCCCAGTTTTACGTGTACTCAGAACTATTTCGGAGTTTCTGGAACTCAGTGTGAAAGCTATCTACAAGTCAAAATTCTTGAGGCATTCACCCTCTTTCCCCCAGACCTAACAGTAGTAACTTTAAGGTGCTTAGAAAGAAGATTCCTTGAAAATAAAATATTGCGTTGTGAAGTCAGGATTCAGCCTGAGAACTCTGGTCATGGAGCACAGACTAATCCTGGGGACTCCAGGATTAGCTTTAAGAAGCTGCAGTGCAGCTTTAGCCATAAATTATTTGAAAAGTTGTCTATCCTAGGAGCATGAGAAGAACTGCTGGGAAGACATCATTCTTTTCAGCTGGGTTGTTTCCAGCATCTTCGTTGAATACAAAATGATTTGTGAATATTGAAAACTCAGTCAGGTTAGGGACCATGTGCTAGACAGTGGGATTATTAAGAAGAATTACTTATAATTAGCAACAAATTAATTGGCATTGCAGTCACTCATTGACAAATATTTATTACATACTCATTACATACAAGTATAATTTTATAATGGGTGAATATTTGATGAGCTATCCATGAAAAGTTATTGATACTACATTTATATAGATTAAAAGGGCCAAAAATGAACTTGAGGGATTTTCAGTGTTTTGTTTTGTTTTGTTTTTCCTACTTCCAAGCAGGGATGTGAAAAACTACATATTTTCATCCCCAGTAGAGTCCTAAATTAGTTTAGGTTTCCTGCCTTAGGGATGCTTCTAAAAACCTGAAGCACACAACAGCTCGTGGCAAGGTAGGGACAGGTGATCCAAGTCCCGGGCTCTCCATTTCCTTTGTACCCTTGGCCACACCCAATTCAGAAGAAATGTGCTGGTAACTCCATCATGCTTCTTGGAGATAGGTACTTGAAATTTAAAGTGAAGTCATGTGCATGGCGTGGCCCTTGGTGCTCACAGGAAGAAGGAGTTCTCTGGAGTAGGCCAAGGAACTGGTTCCCATGGAGGGAGCATTTCAAGGTCAGGTGCTCACAGAGGAGGACAAGCCCTGAGAAACCCTGCCAGGGTGAAAGGGGAGGGGAAAGAGGGTGCAACTGCTTTTCTTTTGCTTTCGAATGACAAGAGAGAAACAAGTGCAGACCTGTGATTTGAGTTAGACCATCTGAGGTTGACAAGCTGGCTCCATCCACTCAGTAGTTACATTACTCTGGGCAGATGGTTCAGCTGTTTCCTCTTGTGGAAAAGGTGGGTAAGAATAATGGCCATATAGGACTGTGTAGATTATTGAGTGTGATTATTGTCATAAAGTTCTCTTAAAAATTGTTAAGTGTACACTGAAATGTCTGAGGGCTAATAAGACTAATTTGAACATTCAACTAGTTGGGCCACATATTGAAATTTAAGGGCATCAGTTGCTCATCTCTATCACAGTGGGGTGAAGAAAGAGCAAGGTGTAGCCTCAATCTCTTTAAGTTATAAAGTTCTCAAATATAATCAATGAAATCTAAATAAGACTACTACTTAGGAGTGTAAAAAGTAAAACTGTTGCAGAGTTCTCAAAGGAGACCTAGAAAGCATTTGAAACAGGGACTAAAATTGGAAATAGAACCTAGACCAAATTTATGCTTTTCTCCTCTCCATGCCTCCTCAGCTCACGACAGCATCAGATTTAAAGCTTTATTTATAGGAAGAAATTAGTGTAAAGAGATAGGAGTCATCCTTTTGTACTAAGTAAAAATTAAGGATACAGGCCAGAAGGTAGGGATGGGAAAAGTGAAATCCAAGAGGTTAGACCTACTGTGATGAGTGACTGTATGTTCCCAGTTGTTTTTAGGCTCAGAATGTGTCTGTCCACTGAGAAATGGGTCCTTTCTTTTTACAGTTGAGGGGAGACTGGTGAGATAATGTCTGCACACTAGTTTAATCTCCATGGGTGCAGCCCCCTCTGCAAGTGCCCATTTCGATCATTATGACCATTTGTGCCTCTATGAAATACTGCCAAAGGAAGTGAGAGGAGCCTGCCAAAAGAGAACTGTTCCTAGGGAGAGAAATGAAAAGGTGAAAAGAAGGATGAGGTTTAAAAAAAGGGAAAAAGAAAAGTAATTGCAACAAAGAAATTAGAACAATTATATAAACAGAGATTGGCTTCAAGGACACATGGCCAGAATCCCAGAATCCCAGGAAGACTGAGAGTGGGTAATAAGACAAAAAAAAAAAAACAACAAAAAACCTTTGTGACTTAGCATGTTGAGTTCTCCAGGAGTGATCAGAGGTTCCAGAATAGAAGCTTCAGGCAGGCTACATTGAAAAAGTATAATAAGAAAGAAAGAAGGAAGGAAAAAAAGAAGAGAAGAGAAAGAAATGAAAAGGGGAAAGCAAAATTTGACCCTTCTAATTTTTTGACAAAAAAATAGTTTTGACCATTTTCTCTAGCAGAAGAGATTTTTCAGTCATATGATACTGGATGTCACTGAGAAAAACACACATGGAATACACGTAGTAATTATGATGTTTGTAGCCTACTAAAGTTTATTATGTTTCCTGGATATAATTCCTCTTCCTTTTCAACTCATTCACCTGTGCTCGCAACAAAGCAATTCTCAGTTGTCTTGTGCCTTATGATGAATGGCTTGCATCTTCTCAATGAATAAAGCAAATGGTCTTAATGACCTCAGGAGTGTACATTAGCAATGTTTGTCATAGCAGTGGAGCTAACATAGATCATCAGCCTACAAATGTGGACTCCTGTGATGGTTAAGATTATTTTTAAGTTAAAAAAAATAAGCTTAAGAGCAAATATGTGCTTCAGTGTGGATGTTTTCACTAAACTTAGCAGCTGGCAGATTTGATGTTGAAGATATAAATTAAGATTGTGTTTTTCTGCAAGAAGCACGTTGAGAACCACAGAACAGGATCTCAAGACACTGTTGAGGAGCTGGATGGTCACTTCAGGCCACTTCTTCTACTTCTTTTTCCCTCCACCTATACCCCTGTCCCATCTGCTTTTAAGACGAGTCTAGTCACATATTCATTGTCCCACATCAGACCCACCCTATAGAACATGTTGCTGTAGTGTGCATCTGTAATGTTGCTGAAAAGACCCATGTGTTAAATGCTTAGTCCCCAGCATGGCACTATTGGAAACTGGTGGAACCCTTGAGAGGTGAAGCCTTGTTGGAGGTCTTTAGGTCATTGGAAATGTGCTCTTCCCTCTCCTTTCTTTTACTTCCTTGCCGTGAGGTGAGCCTTTCTCTCCCACCATGATGTACCACCACAAATCCAAAGCAATAAGGCCAATCAAAACTGTGAGCCAAAGCAAACCTTTTCTCTTTACAAGTTGATTATCTCAAGTATTTTTTATAGTGATGGAAAGCTGATCAACGTACTAGTAAAAAAAGCTTAGTATTTGTTGAGTTAATTGATAATGACTTTTAAAGTATTTATAGAGTTAAAGACATCATATTAAAATGATCATATATACCCATGTTTATAACAGCACAATTAATGATAGCTAAATCTTGGAAGCAGCCATATGTCCATCCACAGATGAATGGATAAAGAAAATGAAATATTTATACACAATGGAGGACTACTCTGCCATAAAGAACAATACATGAGTCATTTTTAGAAAAATGGATGTACCTGAGACCAAATGTTAAGTGAAATAAATCAGACACATAAGCTTAAATATATCATGGTTTCACTTATATAAGAAATCCAAATTTTAAATAAAAGACAGATAATAGGAAGTAGGGAGATAGATCTTTCTTGAATGGGAAAGGAATCAGGAGATGGAGGGAGAGGAGGGGAAGGAAGGGAAGGGAAAGGGGATGAAAAAAGGAATTAAGATGTGTTATCTTCATGTATGAACTCCACACCAGGAATGTATAAACATTAATATGAACATGCACTGATAAAAATAGATAAAGTATTTACAGAGTTCTGAAGAAAATAACAAGGAAAATATGTTTCTCACCTTGAAAGAAGTGAAAACCTGAGGAAGAAGAGGTAATTCACTTATTTTTTTATTTCTTTCTTTCTTTTGCAGTATTGGGAATCAAACCCAGGGCATCCTGCATAGTATGCAGCCACTGTACTACTAAACTGCATCCCAACCCAAGAAGTGACTGATTTAAATATGGATGTTAGATATGTGCAGTCAGTGAACCAGAAGGGCTGCTAGATACAACCTAATTTACCCCCTATACACACACACACACACACACACACACACACACACACACACACACGATGGCCTAGGGAAGCGAAGGGACTGCAACTCTGGTCTCCTGAATCTCAGCATAGTTCTTATGTTCATTTAACAAACATATGTGAATGCCTACTGTGCATCAGTTCTGGGTGTAATCTCAAGCAAGATATCAAGTTCACTGCTTCTGGCAGCTAACAGAGCCCAGAACAGATAGGCATGTAACCAGGCAAATTAACAAAAAGAATGACAGTTGTAAGAAATCTGTGGGAGGAGCATCTAGCCCTGTTCCAAGGTTATAGAGCAGCACAGTTGAATAAAATTATGATGTGAATCACATGTTATTTTAAATTTTCCAGTAGTCATATTTGAAAAACAATTAGCTTGGTAAAATTTACTTTCAGTATATTTTTGCTTAATCCAAAATATTTTCATTCAAACGTAATCAATTTATTTAAAATTATTAATTAGATCTTTTATATTCATTTTCCTACTAAATCTTCAAATGTTAGTGTGCACTTCACACTTATAGCTAATCTCAATTCAGACTCACCACATTTCCAGTGTTCAATAACCACATGTAGTGGGTGGCTACCATATTGGACAGAGCAAGTTGATTAAGTCTCATAGAACGTGAACGATTAAGTCAGAACAATAAGAAGTTGGGACAATGAGTGGAGAGAGAGAGAGACAGAGGCACAGACACAGAGATGGAGAGACAGGGACAGAGAGAGAAAGAGGGGGGCACATTGGAGAAGTGCTCTAGGATTGAGGGCCTAGCATTGGAATTTTCATAGCCACTCTTAGAGTACAGGATAGCCATTTATAGGGAGAGGTAAGAATTAAGGAAAAGGAAAGGAATAGGTTTGGGGGAATGAGCATGACTTCAGTTTTCCACTTGTTGATTTTGAGGTCCCTGTAGACAACCAAATGGTAAGAACTACAGGAGTTCTGAGACTCCAAGGCAGGCTGAACTAGCCCAGAAGCTTCAGGAAGGAGGTGAGCCTTTAATCAGCATTATAAAGCACAGGTAACCAATGTCATTACCCTGCAGGAGGTGCAGGTTACATAAAAGAACAGGCTCAGCAAAGTTAATTATTGGAACCATCAAGAGTTTATGGACACCAATTTAGTCTGTGTGTATCATTCACACCTCATTATCTTCTGTAAACAAAGTAAAGTTTCTTGTTATGCTAGAATGGCATCTTTATGTAGGATGCAGACCTTTTATTTGAATATTTCTATTCTAATTCTTCATGAAATCAAAGTTCATTTTGTGTGGCTTAGGGGAACTTTAAGAATCTTAGGCTGTTAAAAAATCATTCACAAAATTATAACTATTTTTTGCTTAAATTCTTTTCGTACATTTTAGGTATACAATACATTTACATTTATCATTTGGAACTTGTACCTGTACATGATGCATCTTGGTTCTTATTTTTTCCCCATTACCTGTGCACCCTTCACCCCCTCCACCCTTCCCTATTTACAAAGACTTCATTTCCATTTTTTTCTTTTCTCATAATTTTTTTCCCTTCTTTCCTTTCCCCTTCTAATTTTGTGATTCATACCTGTCAAGTAAACTGAATTTAAGCACCATATAGCTTAATGTTTCTATCCAAATTGTTAAAACCTCTTCTAAATTTATATATGAACTTCTCATATAGAATCTAGGTGTGGGCAAAATTTAAAATTTTAGATTTGTTAATGGGTGAGATCGAATGAAAGAAAATATTGTATCTGTAACTATTACCTTCAAATAAATTTATTTCATTGGGCCAAAGCCACAACAGCCTCTTAGAAATGCACTTCTTATGTGAACTAAGCAATTGTTGGAACATCTATGGACTTACAGGACTCAAAAAGTATGAAATTGGTGAGGCTGGAAAAATGATAGTAAATGAATCAAATGCTGAAAATTAGGACATACAATGGATGAAATTAGGGAAGGATCCAACTTGACCTTTCCAGAGGCAATGACAAAAGGTGCATGTTTTTACTTTATTCTTAAGAATTGATGAATATAAAGAAGTAAAATTTTAAAAAATAAGGAGAAATGCACAGCCTGTAAGCCACCACTCCAGTAGTGTGCCTTTGGGTGTCCTCACTGGAAAGGGCAGGGAGTGTGCTCCAAGGATAGAGAGTGCTAATAGTCAGTATTTTACAGCTGCATTTCATTGTGGAGCCTCTTGTAAAATCCCTGTCAAACAAAACGGCTGTAAGAGCCACTTTGGTTTTGCTGCCAAAGACCATCTGGTTTCTGCTAATTTAGTTACAGGTATACTCAGATGTTTGCTTATTGCTCTCAGAAATTTTGCCATCCTAAATATCCTGAGTTCAGGATTGCCCTAAAAAAACTCAACAGTTCAGTTTGCTTCAGCTCTGTTCATTGGGCTCTAAGTTTAGACAAATCCTTTACGGGTGGTACATAGCTTAATGGATGAGTCACACGGTCTAAGGAGGCTTGGAACCTCTTAAGAGAATTAGGGTTATTTACAGCAGAAAGTAAATGACAACACTCAGAGTAGTCCAACCAAGTGGCCCTGGAGGAACACCTGAATCTGTCCTCTTCTTACCTACCTACCTACTTATCTGACCTCCCTCTCTGCAGTTGACTATAATACAAGACGCAATACCAGCGCTGTGAGGAAGGAACTTAGGACTGTAGAACAGGGCTTACCAACCTTTTTCTCTAAAGGTCCAGATGGCAATTATTTTAGGCTTTGTAAGCCAAGTGTCCTCTGTCATGCTACACAACTCTGCCATTTTTGTGTGAAAGCGGCCACAGATAATAGCTAAATGAATGGGCATGGCCATATTCCAATAAAATTTATTTACAAAAATCAGGCTGCGGACCAAGGCCATGAGCTGCAGTTTACTGACCACAGGTGTAGAGAATAGATGGGGGAGAGGCCAGTACTGGATGTGAGAGTCAGGCTGAAGTAGAACCTATATTTTAGCACTGCTCAGGTGATTTGTATGCAGACTAAATGGAAAGGCCCTCCTGTAAGGGGCTTTTTCCATTATCAAAGGCTTTTCGCACGTTCCTAATAAATGTGTCGTGTAGTTGCTAAAATCTCTTTCCTGGAAACATTCTCAGTTGCAGATATATTATTACTGTCAGTTGGAAGAGCAGATTTTTAGAACTTGTCTAATAAAAACTTAGAATGTCACACATGGTTGCAATATAGCTCTTTCCCTGCAATTTATGTCTGCTCACTTTGTAAATAAATGTCTTCCTTGCTGTGGACATAATTACTCTATGATGTAGAAATATTGAGAGCTTATTGCCTTCCCAGTGTTTTCAGCTCATTTTGTCTCTAAGTCACATCTTGGAAAAATACATGATGGTTTCTGTCCTGATTTACAAAATGATTATGTTTAGACATTTTTTTTAAAGGTAGAAGAGCTTTCTTGTGGCTATTGCTTGAGCTAGGGCAAAGAAATTCTGGCTCTTTCCCTGTTTTTAATGATAATATTCCTGTATTTGGAGTAGATGGAATGAGAAATACAGATAAACTCCAAATGGAAATTAGGGAAAATGGATGAAACCTAAGGAACCCTGATATTTTAACCAATGGTACTATTTATCTTGCTGTATTTTAATTGTAATTGTCATGATAAATATAATAATTGTTATCAAAATTGTTAAGGAAATGTGAAGTCAGGAGGGAAACTATGAAAATTATTATTTTTAAAATGTGGTCCTTCTCTTTCACCTCGAGAGTTTGAAGTGAACTCCAGCTCTTCAAGATTTGTCTAAACACATAAACCATAATTCAGTGTTTTCTATAAGGAGCAAGAAGGCATAATGATTATATCTTCACCCCTCACTCAGTATCATCACCCTCCATTTTGTTTTAGATTGTTCATGCTTTATCTGTGACAGTTCTAGCCATAAAGTAGTGTTCAATTAAAGGGCTTTCCCCCTTCCTTCCTTCCTGTCTCCCCCTTCCTTCCCTCCCTCTCTTCCTTCCTTCCTTTACTGGGCATCAAATCCAGCAGCCCTCCACCAGTGAGCTACATCACCAGATCTTTTTATTTTTTTAATTGTGCTCCAGGATCTTGCTAAGTTGCCCAGGTTGGTCTCAAATTTGCTATCTTCCTCCCTCAGCCACTCTAATAGCCAGAGTTTTGGGCGTATGTTGCTGCACTCAACATGAAAAAGTTTTCTAATAAATGAAATAAAAACAAATTAGAGGAATGTGGTATTGTGTGGGAAACATCTCCAAATTGGTTTCTATCCCTACTGTAAAGTTCCTACATTTTAATTTAGAATATCTTTTCTCCATGTTATCTTTGACATTGTTTAAAGATGAGAGAGAGAGAGAGAAGCTCTGAGTGATACCCATTTCCAAGTGTATATGTTCGCATTCCCTATGAGATTTTTTGTATTCTCTATTCTATACATTTTTGATTACCTTGGAAATGTGCAGGTACTCAGAAATCTAGTGAACTAATGTATTTCCTTTTGGTGACTACACTGAGAGTATTAAAAATTATTTTAATTTCTGCACTTAGCAAAAAGCACACATTTGTTCCTTATAATCTCAGAAATTATGAGACACCATGGAACTGCGTGATGAATTCAGGATTGTGATAGGAAGAGGCAGCAGTCACATAAATGCAGGAACAAAAGCATGAATCTTTGTATTAAACAATACTAAATGAAAAGCCACCCGAAATCTTCCTAAAATTAGATGAAAAATAAAGTGCACTAGGTTTATGTTTTGTTTACATTACATATAACCCATTGAAGTATCACAAATGCTCCCTAACTCGGGGGAAGGGAACCAGAGGACATATTTAGAACCAGGGCATTTAAGTGTACCCATGTGTGCCGTAACTCTCCATCCTGCCTTTTAAGGATATCAGCAAGTTTACTAGAAACACTGTTCTGCAGTGATTATAATTCAGCAGTAAGGAATGAATCTCTGTTTAGACACTGAGATAACAAACCAAACTCAAGCATGTTGGAGATTACATATATATGTGTATTTGTATGTGTATGTGTATGTATACATATTAACCTCCCTTGGTAATTTGATAAATCTGAATTAAGCTTATACAAGGATGGACATTATTAGGCATCATGCCCCTTGATAGTAAAACCACCTTATCATATTTGAAAACCCTTACGTATCAGCTTATAATCCTGTTTCTCCAAGTCTCAATGAACCTTGATTTGAATTTTGGAAAGCAGCTGCTAGAGCAAGATTTCCATTATAGTTTGGTGACTGCCTGCATATTGTATATTTTTTAAAACACCATTCATCCAAAGAGTGACCTTATTTAAAAGAGAAGATCAATGGTTCAGAGATCTTAAACTCTCCATAAATATTCAGGTATGTGGTGGGCTGAACTATAATATTCTATCCTTGGATCAAATGCTATGGTAAATAGGAATCTTACTCATTTTCCCTGGGTGGTGAACTGTTACTTTAGTGAAAAAACAGTTTTTTAGAATTTGTGTAACTGGGTGACTTCCAATCCTGTTAAAGATTATGGCCTTTGAGAAAGAGACCTGTTGGAATGATGGAAGTGGACATTTTGGAGCTTGAAGGGACTTCAAAAATCATATAGCCTAGCACCTTTATTCCATGAGAAATCTGAGGAGCAGATATATAAATGACTTTCCCAAGGAGACACTATAAAGCAGGAACCAGCAAACTATGGCTAGAAGGCCACATACGAATTTGTTTTTTTAATAAATTGTATTGTAAAGAACCGCACTCATTAGTTTACATATTGTTTGTGGTTGCTTTTGATACAATAGTAGAGTTGCATAGTTCCAACAGAAACCTTATGGCCCACAAATATGAAAACATCTACTCTCTGGTTCTTTCCTGAAAAAGTTTATCCATTCCTGTTCTAAATGGTTCTCTTAGAACATAATCTCCTGCGTCAAGGCCTGTGTTCTTTCATCTATATCCGTTTTCACTCTTATTTCACCAAAAGTATATACATAGTCATATCAGTTCTTTTTGCCCTTTCTCTACTTTTTTTCTTTTTAATAATCCCTTCTCCTTCTATTCCTGTTTATACCTAATTTAGGATAATTTTTAGGTAATATTTGGATCCTCTCAGAAAAATCTTAGTGGAATGGAGGTAACTCTTAAAATGAACTTTAGACTCAAGATTCAGCGTCTTAAGAAATATCAAGATGATTAAATCAACTATAGTCCAGACAAGCCAGACAAGCAAATATATAATACACATATGTACAAATATTAACATATATTCATATACAAAAGTTGATATATTAATTTCCTTAATAAATATTGGTATATATTTGTTAAATTTGCCTAAGCAAAATAATACATGTTAATATTTGCTTATGTTAACTTACAAAAATTTTTAAAGGGTCAAAATATATGTTCATGTTCCCAACAATGAAAATAAAATTTTCACAATAGATAGCTAAATCACAAATTGTTTGAATTTTTCAATTCATTTTCAATGGGAAACCAATTAGATTTGATTAAGCTTGGTGAGTAGCAGTATTAGGTTGTGAATTCTCTATAAATAAGTGAAATATGAAGATGAATGCCATCTCTCAAAATGATGAGTGGTTGCAAAGGTATTTTAACAACACATTTGAAAATTAGATTAGGCCATTTGGCAGACTCAACCAATGCTGTGTTCCATTAATCCTATAATCACTGTCAAGTTCTATGGCATGATGCATTTGGTGGGTCCTGGGAGAGTATTCAAGTATTCAAGTTCTATATTGCAGCTAAGAGCAAAAGACTAGGCCCTCAATGAAGAGGAGGAGAAAGCATTTAATGATTGGTATCAGTAACAAGGGTATCTGGGAAAGGGGGAAAAAGGAGAGTGGGCGCTGGGAGAGGGGAAGTAAAACTGATCAGGATGAGAGAGGTATGTGTACCAGTTCCTCAAAATGAGAGTAACTATTATGTATCACAAGCATATACTACACTGTACTAAGAATTGTTTTAAAGCTGTCTGTGTGGAATAATTTGAGAAATGTAAGGAAGATTTCTGTCTCTTAATGACCTATTCCATGGAACTCCAAACTGCGAAGTTTTGATGAAGCTCAGGGTGTAGGAAACAACCCAGAGCCAGGATAATGCCCAGGTTGGATGAGCCACGATCCCTGCCATCCTCAGCAGTATTGTGAGTTCTAGGAGGGCAACCACATGATCTGTTTGACACTGCTGTAGTCCTGCACGAGGGCTGGCACAGAAGCCCTCGGTAACATGTTTTGAATGATTGAATGAATGGGTGTAGTGTCATAAGGGGACAAAGTACTTGGCAGAGAGACACTCTAGCCCACAGACGAACTGCAGAGTGGAGAGCTGCTGTATCGTGCACAGGACTGACCTTGCAAACACGAGTCAGCACTCAAGGAGTGCTGTCGATTGACCAGAAGGGTTCGCTATGTAGAGGTCTGGCCCCTTCAATGTCTTTTCCTAATCCAAGTCTTTCCCCAAGTCATCAGGAAAACCAAGCGGTGTTTTTTCAAGAGACTCATTTGCCTCCTCAGATCTTTCCTGGAAGAGGGAAGGATGAAAGGGATAGCTTAGCATCTGGCATTTACTAAATAGCAAATATGCACACCTTGCTTGGCTCTGCCTTGGGCTCCTGACACATGAAGACATCTGTGAGGTGCTGTCCAGCCAGAATAGAATGTTCTTTGATGTTAAAAACCCTTGTTTTGGTGCCTGGTGTGTGTTGTTGCTGTCCTTTCTTGTCTCTCTGTTGTCTTTTTCTGACCACTAGGATGGGAGGGCCTCTGATTTCCAACTGACCCATTTCCTTATCATAAATTTGAGGACCCTTTTTGTCCTGCTTTCTGATTGCTGACCAATTATCAATCTATGTTCCCATCTTGAACTCCAATGTCTCAACAATCCTAGGAGGTGAGTTTTTACTGCCCATAATTACCATAGTCTTTGCTTGGAAAGTTGTAACAACTTGAACAATGATAGAGAACCTTATAGAGTTTTAAATGAAAACAAACAGCCCGCTACATCACGCATGCCATAGGTTCAGCACCACTGAACTTGTGGGTCAGTGCAGTTAACAAACAGGTGCTTTGAACCACCACCATTGGCAGGCACTGTGTGAGCCCTGGAGTCATATTTCAGTGTACTCTGCTGTGTGGTTTACAAACATTGGTCATTATTGCCTAAGATTTAAG
Source organism: Heterocephalus glaber (assembly GCF_053883595.1). Taxonomy (NCBI): domain Eukaryota; kingdom Metazoa; phylum Chordata; class Mammalia; order Rodentia; family Bathyergidae; genus Heterocephalus; species Heterocephalus glaber. The sequence goes on along the minus strand of NW_028258369.1, from coordinate 18,204,364 downwards.
GGGAAAGCCTGCATAACCTTCTCTAAAATCCTAGGGTTATGATAGCTTTGCATCTTTAACACATCGTTACATAAAGAGTCAGGGCAAGTAGATGGAAAGCATAAAGCTTGATTGGATACTGCAAAAAAAGACAACTCTGTCAGGACAATTGGAGAAATTTAAATATGGACTATTCATTAGATAATATTAATAATATCATAAATATATTGGATGAGATATTCTTTGTGGCTTGAAAGGAGAATCTCTGCTTGTTAGGAGATTAATGCTGCCTCAGTTTAGGGTGTTGTGTCACAATGTGACTGATTTACTATCAAATATTTCAAGTAAAGACTTAAAAGTATTAAGTGGAGAGACAGGGAGAGGACAGAGAAGGGGGAGGGATAAGATAAATGTTGTAAAATGTTGAAACTTAATAGTGGTGCAGACTCACTAGGTACCAGTAGGCACCGCCCTACACTAGTAGTGACAACCAAGAATATATCTAATCACCATCAAAGGATCATGGACCGGGGGAGGGGGGAGCAAATCATCCCTGCTGAGAACCACTGGATTGGGTAAGAAAAACTACAAGGATATTTGCTGGCCTCTTCTTTCAACTTTCCTATATGACTGCAATTTGTCAGACTAAGAAGGGAGAACAAACACTCATGGGCAGAACTGTGAGATCTCCTTGAGTGAAGAGATATCCTGCTAAGGAACCTTGATCTGGAGAAATGGAAACAACCTCACACCAAGACTTAAAAGTTTGCATCCATAGGGTTTAGACTTAAACCCTTGGATTTTGATTTGAGGCCTCTGAATTGTTTCTTTTTTAAAATTTAATTTTATTGGTACATTTTAGGTATACAGTATAATGACATTCATCATTTGAAATTTGCACCTTTATGTAATCTCTCTTGGTTCTTATTTTTCCCCCTTCCCCTGAAAATGGGAAAATAGGAACAAAATCTTTGTAAATAGGGAGGAATGGAGAGGTTGAAGGGAGGGCTGGACAAGGGTGAAAAATAAGAACCAAGAGAGACTATGTAAAGGTGCAAATTTCCAATGATGAATGTCATTATATTGTATACCTAAAATGTACCAATGATTAGAATGAATAATCGATAATGCAAAATAGGAAGAAAAGGTCTAAAGGGGTAGGGGTAGTGGGAGGGGCAGGGGAAAGGAAAGAAGGGAAAGGAAAAATGATGAGAAATGGGAAAAATGGAAATAAAGTCTTTGTAAATAGGGAAGGGTGGAGGGGGTGAAGGGAGGGCTAGGAATGGGGAAAAAATAAGAACCAAGATGCATTATGTAAAGGTACAATTCCCAATGAGAAATGTAAATGTGTTGTATACCTAAACTGTACCAATAAAAGAATTTAAGAAAAAACAAAACAAAAGCAAAGGTACATTTTTCAAAATTTTCTGTACAATTTTTATCCCTTAGTTAAACCAAACATAGTGGGACAACTGGTGTTCAGCTCAGTACATCTACCGTTACCATGTAATGGTTATAGTGTGAATTTCAGGGACATAAAGATAAAGGACACAGACCGTGGTCCGTAAGGAAATCACAATTGGCTAGGGGAAATAATAGACAAATAAGACATCATTCCAATTCAATATGACAAGGCTAATGAGAAGAGTTGAAGCTGCAATTAAAACATTAACAAGTAAATGTTCATTGAACATCAACTAAGAGCAGCATGTGGATCTTTTTCTACATTGTACAGAGTCTCCAGAAGGTTATCATTTAGAAAGGCTTAATACACACCATTATTAATAGTTGTATAAGATAGATGTTCCTTCCAAGGTATAAACACTAGCTACTCCTAAGTATAGGGAAGCAAGATAGTAATTTGAGGGCATGCTATTCAGAAACTGCTTTTACAGGTGGAAGCCTTCAATATGGGTTTTTGAAGGTGGTCAGTTTTGAAGTTATGGAGAGGCATGGGTAATTAGCATGGGTGAGGAGAGTGTTTTACACAGGGGAAACAGTATGGACAAAGACACGGAGATACTAATGTAGAAAATGTCTGTCCAGAGAGTGATAGGTGAGTTGGTTTTAAAGTAGCAGAATATTCTTATACAAAATCAGGATGACAGGCTAGAAAAGGAGGTCTGGGTGAGATGATTGTGAGTATTTATTTTCTGCTTTTCTATGTCTATTTTGTTCACTGATGCATTTCAAGCACCTAGAACAGCATGTGGTACAAACTAGACACAATCAATATTTGTTATGTGAGTTAATGAATACATGCACATAATGTTAAAGGCAGCTGTATTTGATCGCCTAATTCATGCGGTCCTTACAAGAATCAGATAAGGTGGTTGGTATTATACCATTTTCAGAGAAAAAAACTGATGCTTTTGTAAGGAACATACTAAAGCTTACTTGGATGTTACTTGATAGAGCTAAGGTTCAAATACTGCTCTATTTGAATGTGGATTCCATGGTTTGCTTTATTTCTTCTTTGTTCCTCCCTTGCTTTTGCACAAACAGTAGCAAGTCATGTGTCTTTCTGCATAATTTAAGCTTGGATTGAACCTCAGTGTTAGAGTACTTGGCTAGCATGCATAAAGCTCTAGATTCAATCCCTAGCCCTGATATATAATTTAATTATCTTCAGAATCTTTCCAAATTAGTACACAAAGAGATTCCTCATTCTTTTTAACTGTTGCATAATATTCCATGTTGTGGTTGTACCATGGTTGATTTAATCCACTCCATACTGATAGACACTTAGGTTAAAGGGTACAATCATATCAAATTTGGATAGAAACTCCTAAGTAGGGAATTGGCAAAATGCACTCTGAGCAATATATGACAATGCGTGCTTCTCTATAGCCACACCAATACTGTGTTTTCAAACTTTTACTACTTCCTCTCTACAGTTTCTCCAGTGATTCTTCCAAGAACCCATCTGGTATCATATCCCCTTTCCAAAGTCTATTGTTTAAAAATTTATAATTACAAAAATAATTCATGTAGGAAATAAAATATGAAAAGCAGACAATGAATCACAGACATGCTCCTCAGAGTCATAGCCGAGTGATAGCCACTGTTGGACTCCTTCCAGACTGTTTTGCTGGGCCTATATACACTTTTTTTGCCAGATTGTTTACAAAGTGAGTCATATTGTGCACACTCTTGTAATAACCCATCTACTTATTTAACTGCGTGTCCTACAGCAGTCAGTCTTTGTGTACACTCCAGTTTAATGGCTCAGTGGTATTCTGTAGTTGGATGAGCAGTCGACAACATTTCTTGTTGGGCTGTTGTAAGGAGTAAAAAGAAGCAACGCGTGGAGGTGCCTCGAACACTGCCTAACAGGGGTTACTAAACAAATGGCTTTTTGCCCACACATTATGCCTAAGGTACTGTGCCAGTACAGTGGACCCTTGACTTACGAACTCAATCAATTCCTGAGGGCTGGTTGTAACTCAAGTTGGTTGTAAGTCAATACAGCTGAGATCTGGATGTTTACCTGGGTATACTCTCTATATAACAAGAGGCAGATAAATCTTTCATTAACCTAATGAACCCAAGTTGTTCATATGTCAGGCCACTCATAACTTGAGGGTTCACTGTACATTATGAACACAGCATTTCATTTATTAATTCAACTCATATGTTAGCATCAACTATGTACCTGGCACTAGTCCAAGCAACAGTGCTAGGAAGGTGAAGAAGATAGAGTCACCGCCCTCACCTGGTGTGTGCTCAATTTAGCCTATCTACTTGGCATCATATGTTCACTTGGAGGTACAACTACAGACTCATGGGCAGATACTACAGTGTTTGAGTAAATGGAGCACTCGAGTCTTGATCTGTCACCTGTCTCCACATTTAGCTCTTCAGATAATGGAAACCTGGCCACTCTGTTCCTCTTGATAATACCAGTGAGGTAGAGTTATCTTTCCTGACTTACAGAGTTGGAGAATAAAGTGAGCTAAGAGATACAAAACATTGCACAAGTCAAAAGCCTACTTCAAGACAAAGTTGCATTGAGTTTTATGGCAACCCTTATGTGTGACATTTGGGCACTGTGGGTTCATAGCCTCCAACTCTTAGGACAGCTGCAGTCTGTCACAGGATTGTTCACAAACTAAATGTTAAATTTGGATATATAAACTTTTGAGAGGAGACCCAGTTAGCCCATAGGTAATTTTTTTACTAATTTTCCCCAATACCTAATTAGGAAACACAACTAATTCAACAAGCTGTGAGAGATTTGTGCTGAAACTTACAGATGTATCATCACGTGATTAGCTTTATTGTTTAGGTTGCTAATGATTATAATGAAACAGATGAAAATAATCAGGAAATGCTTTAATTTGCTTATTAAAATGTACACGCAAATGTCTTTTACCATAAATTCTTGATACCTTATACATTTTTACTTGACTAAAATGATTTTGTCATGAATATATTTTTAAGTGTCTGCTTTTATAAGGCTTGCCATTTGTATATAAAGTAGTTCTAACTGCTTGTTTCTTCCCCTTTACTCTATTTTCCTGTCCTCCTTGTCATAGCATAAGTGACAACTTAAAAGATGATTCTTCTGTCTGTGCAGCTTTTAAGTTATATCCACCCTATTAACATAGCTTTCCTCCCATGCACTGGCACCCCAAACCTGCTAATAAGGGATTGTAGATTGGAAAGCTGTTACTTCTTGTATGAGATCAAAGTATTTATTGCTGTACTGAAGACTTGGAGGAGAAAGTTATGTTGTCAGGTAGAAGAGAGTGTAACCTAATTTAAGGCATGTCTGTGTGTCAATAGCAGGACTGACCAGAAACAAAAGACCTGGTCAGTCTATTCCTTACTGACTCACAGGAACAAGGACCTCTGAAGAACAGGCCTCCCTGGGGTCCTTGGCATGACCCCTCTCTAATTACAGTGGAACACACCATGCTGTGCATAAAAGGAACATGACTGGTGCTAAAACTTCCAGTGTTTTCAATTATTCTGGAACAATCTTCTGTTGTTTATTTTCCTTGCTCTCTGTCTACTCGCTTTACCTCAACCTACATTGCATGGCAACTCAGAATATACCTTGAATACCAACAACTTGGAAGTGCAAAAGACTGTTTGAGGATACGTTGAGGTGTCTGTAGGGTGTCAGGTACTATAACCCAACCACTATTTAGAGCCAAATAAATGTGGAAATGCTTTCCACCTTATAATACAATCTGTAGCACTATATAAACTTGAGTTATATTGCAAATAGTCTTTGTGATTCCGAAAAAATTTGAATCATGAAATTCAAGGTCATGTTTTATTATATTGGATTTGTATAGTGCTATTCAATGTCAGGGATGAATACTTGAACAGACGTAGCTGTGGTTTTCTTGTATTTGAAATCAACATGGTAATCACTTCTCAGCACCAAGTCTCGAAGGATGCAGCTTAATTCTGGTCACAGGTTCTTTAATAGCATTGCCAAGTGTATAAGGAAGCCTGAAAGTTGATGTCACACTAATTGTGGCACAGTATGAGTTATATGCAGCTTGGAGTAGGATGCCACAGTCTTGGCCACTTTCCTAACTAGTTGTGTAATCCTAGCAGAAGCTTTGCCTGGGCTAAGTGTATTAGTTATCTTTCTGTTTCTGGAACAAAAATACCTAACATACACAGCTTAAAGGAGAAAAGGTTTATTTAGGCTCATGGTTTCAGAGGTTTCAGTCAATGGTTGGCAGATTCCAAGGCAGAAATAGCATGGTAGAAGAAAGCTGCCCTCCACCAAGATGCAGAGAGCAGAAAAGAGCCAGGGGAAGAGAGAGAGAGAGAAAGAGAGAGAGAGAGAGAGTGAGAGTGAGAGAGAGAAATTTCTGTCCCTGTGGGCAAGCTATGTATTGTCTCTGAATCTGAGTTTCTTCATCTTCAGAATTGAAACAACAGTGCTTTAGGAGCCACCCTGTTACATGTCAAGGTAGGCCTGTGAGTATGAAAAGAAAGTATGGACATACAAATGCTTTGAAACTATTGTGTCAGATACAAATGTTATTCTCGTTACAAGTACTACTTAACAACAACATATCATTTGATGAGACTATTACAAGTAAGTCAAGGATTGTACTTAAGGGCTTTATATATCTCATTATCTCATTTATCTGCTTAGCATTACGGAGTTGGATGTTATTTCTATTTTACACATAAAACTAAAACCCAGAAAAGTCACCCTGTTAAGTGGTAGAGTTGGAATTTTAACTCACTGTAACATGCTACAACATGTTGTGCGTGGCATAATTAAGCTGTAAACAGAAACATTGAAGATATTTGTTTTTATTTCTTTTTTTAACTAAGGCTTATTGAGCCCCTACTCTGTCAGGTACTGTGCTAAGAATTATATTGTCATTACCTTACTTTCTCACAACAGCCCTATGAGCTAAGCAGGTTTTCTCCACCTTGGGACTGCTGCCATTTTAGCTGGATTGTTCTTTATTGTAAAGACCTGTGCTGTGCACTGCAGGATGATTAGCAGCATCCCTGGGCTATCCAACTGAGATCCCAGCAGGACACATCTCCCTTCCTCCAGTTGTGACTACCAAAAATGTCTACAGATATTGCTAAGTGTCCTTTGGGGGCAAAACCACTCCTGCATGAGACCCATTGAGTCAGAATCATTTTACTTTATAGTTGATGATAATAAGGCACAAAGAAATTATAGTAATTTGCCCAAGGTCATACATCTAGAAAGTGGCACAATTTGAACCTGTTTGACTCAGGGCTTTGGAACCTGACCCATCATTGCTTCTTCCCCACAGCACCCCTAATACTGAGTTGTTTCTAAGGAAACTGAAATCCTGGAGAGGTCTGCAAGTGCTTCCTGAGAGCCTGCCTTCTGGGAGCATAGATTGGCCGTCAAAATTTATGCAGGGGTAAGCCATGGGATGCTTCCAGTGGCATCAGCACAAATAGTTCTGCAACTTTGTCCCTACCATTCCTAGCTGTTCTCATTTCGTATAAAATATCATGGTCTTTTTTTGTTCAGGATGGTTTCAATCTGTTGTAGACAATAGATGAGGGAAGCACAAGGTTGCAAACCAGTTCAGTCAGTCGTTGGGAGTTTCTGGAGTGATTTAAATAGCCCTGACAATGTAGGTCGCTATTTTTAAGGCTGAGCTAAGTGTTTAAAAGTGCTTCACACAGCCATGATGTCAGGTAGAAGTCACAGAACACTGGAATTGCAAGGACTTTCGTGGCCTTGCCTGAGAAAACTGGAAAGTGAACCCCTATACCCTGGATCATAGAGTAGGGATTCCTGGGTTTTGGTGAAAATGTTCTGATCTTTCCTTCTGCCTTGAGAATAGCTGAACTCATCAACTTGTTCTGCCCCTTCTTGCCCTGTTTCTGCCAGATTGGAAAAGAATAGATTGAGCCTTTCACTTTCTTTCTATTCTGAAGATGGATTACAGCCCTTTATACTTGTACCAACCCTCCATCATCTTATTTTGTTTCCACTGGTGGGTAGATTATTTTTAGCATTAGACTAAGCCATTTACAAAGTTTACTTGATATTCTCTCAAAGATATGGTTTCTATCCCCACTATTTTACAGAGAAATAACTTCCTCTGAGAAGGATGAGGAGGTTAATTAACTTATTCATGGTCATCGAAAATAAAAGGCCGAATTGGGATTGAATAGAGGCTGTTTCTAAACCTACTGGTTCTCAAATTTGAATAGGCATCAGCATTGTCCAAATAGTATATGAGATATACTAGAAAAATGTTGTTTATGGAAAAATTGAAATTTACCTTAATGTCCTCTCTTTTTTGTTTCTAAATCTGGCATCCTTAGGCTGGAGGATGATCTTAGTGGGGACAATCTGTAAACTGTCCTCAGCACCACCAGGAAGCTGAGCAGAACTGCTGGGTTCCTTTAGGAGAGTCTGGGCTGCACAGAGGTGGTCAAGAGGAATCTTGGGGTCGAAAGGTCCTTGAACATGAAAACTAAGCTCTCATTCAAAGAGGGGAAATTTTACAATGTCCTCAGCACTCAGATAGGGAGCCCAAGAACTCAGAATAAAACCTCTCAGAAAGGGATGAGAAAAAGAGGTGTGTAAGTCACACTGGAACACAGGCTTACCATTATTGACAAAAATGAGGGGTTCTGCAGACAGTAGTGTCACCGTAACAGCACCTGATCTACTCTGAGGAACCCAGTAGGATCTCTACATCCGGAAGGGGCGCTAAAGCGTAGCAGCCAGGAGCTCTGCTTTTCCATGCATCAGCCATGCTGCTGCTCTCCAAGGGAACCCCCTCTGAACATGCTGAGTAGAAAAGGTTGTGTTTTTCAGCAGCAGCCCATGGGATAGGACATTTGGGGGTGGTGGAGAGTTCGGTGCACTCGCAGAGGGAAAGCAGGGAAAGGAAGTCCCTGAAGCAACTCCCCAGTAAGCAGAGAGGAATCCAATGACTTCTAAGACTGGATACTGTTAGGGCTGGACTTGCAGTCACATCGCTGCATGGAAGCAGAAGTCCAGTGCCTCCACCATTGGAGCCCATGCCCTTGATTGTTCTCAAGACTATTATGGAGAGATACTTGAAAAGGGTATTATTTGGTCCTACTTGGACTTTTACTTTGCTAAACTCTACCAACATCTTTCAAACCTATGCATTTTATGTTCACACTTTAAAAGGTAGACATATAGCCATGTCTGATCTTTATTCTTCAATTATTTGTTTTATATCAGCTGATGCCACTTGACCTAAACTAACTCAATTAGTATTTGTGGGTTTTCCAGTGTTAGTGTTTCATTTGCGGTTTTATTAGAAAAAGCCTCATTTACAAGCATCTTGCTGGACTCTTGTTTGCTGCTTCCTGAACATACTGTCCAAGACCAAATGTAGCATATAATAAAATTCAGGCTTCTTCCAGCTTGTTATTAGAATGCTGTATTTTACATGTAAATTATATTAGGAAGCCTGTGTCTTTCCTTTAGTGATTAAGAGGAAAGCAAATGAAAGAAAAGAAAGATAGTCTATTTGTTTTTAACACATTAACCCCCTCTAAGGAAGATTGCTTTTCTAACACAGTACAATCCAGAATGAATTGTGGTAATCTGTACACAGCTTCCTTTCACTTCCAAGAATATTCTTTGTGTTACTCGTAACTGTACTCTTAGCTTTGGAAAAGTTCTTAATGACAGAATAGACTGTATTTATACCTCCAAGATCTTGTTTTCCTGGTACTACCTAAGAAAGCATTCCAAGTGTGTACTCTGCTGGTGTGGGTTTTTTGGTTTGTTTGTTTGGGTGGTTGTGTGGTGTTTTGTTTTGTTTTCTTTTGTTTTGTTTTTGGCAGTAGCTCAGGGTGGCAAATTAATGTGCTCTATCACTGCAAAGAATCAGAACATCTTTTTAAAAAATAACACCAGAGGAAACTGCCATTGCTGACTTTTGCACAAGCAAGAGGAACACAAATGGTGGCCATGTCTTTTCTTTTAATAGTCAGTGGACAAGTAATAATCCTAGGGTGGTATTCTAAACTTACCAGACCTGCATTGAATTTGTGAACATTGGGCTGGGGATTTAGCTCAGTGGTTCCAGTGCTGCCTGCCCTGCAAGCACAAGAACCCGAGTTCGATCCCCAGTATGAAAAAAAAAAAATTGTGAACATTTTTGTTCACCACATTTTGTGCAAGAGGTAGGAAAACTGAAGGGAACTTAAAGAAAAGTAACTGAGGAGGTAAAAGTCATGCAAAATACTTCCTCTGCAGAAAACTTGAAGGAAGTGAGCTTGTTTGCCTAGAGAAGTGTTGAGTTCTTGTCATGTGGATGTGTTGAAAGGGCAAGAGGGGTCTGAGGAACTGTTCAGCATCCTGCTACTTAATAGTCTCCCTCCTCTCAGAAAGGTTGAGGCCTCTGGTTTGAATATTTGCCACTAAAGGGCAACAGGATGTGTGAAAGCCACCACCTAAGATTGTTCAAGTCACACCTTGTGTAAGGCCCAGCCAAGGAGACAGGTGGCAACTGCAATCCTTTCCTTGCCACATTCACTATCAGGCTGGGCCCCAGGCTAGGGCTCTCCCTTCATCTGACCAGAGCAGGCGCTTCTTTTTCTATTGTAAATGGCTCTTGGGTATCTGTTGAGAGACTGATTGTGACTCCATGAAAATGGTTTCATTGTTTTGTCCCTGCCCACTTAGGTGGTGCCAGTCTGGCACTTAGAACCAACAGAGGACATTAGAGGTTATCCTTTGAGTGTTTTCCCCTGGAACAGAAGGACCAAGTGATAAGGGATGTTGATCCACCCTAAACGGCCTGGCTTACTTTATTCCAAAAGCAGATTAAACTCAGAAGAAATCTTGGACTTTTACGGGCAAAGAGGAATTTCTGAAGTTTCTGAGTTGAGTTGGCCAGGCCAGGACTCAGTGATGCTCCAGACACTGTCTTAGGCCTGATGAGGGACTGTGACTGTGCCTTGCTGCCTGTCACAGCTACCCGTCATAAGGAGGAACTTCTCCTTTCCTCTTGCTCTTGGAAAGACCGACTTGTTGAAAATTATCCTTAACCCACCTTCATTTTGCAAATTAATCAAATTTAAGTTTTGGACTGAAAAATGGAAAAGAAATGCATTTTTTGTTACAACTTAAAACTGAGGGTTTGTGTGAGGTTTTATAACTGACTTACTTGCCCAAAGTATGGTTAAGATGGGTCTAAATTTTGTATTTTGATCATAAAAATCCAGGAAACTAGGGCTTGAGTTTTCTTCTCTGATTAAAGACAGCACTTTATTTTCATGTGTATTTGTATTATAGTGTGCAGTGTATTTATGTGCCCAGACTGTTCTAATATCTGGCCTCAGGAATGCCTAGTCTGATAGAAAGTGTGAAGAAATATTGTACGAAATTGGCTTGTGTGTTCTCAGGAAAGTCACTTAATCTTACTAAGCCATTCATTGTTTCTTATCTGTAAGATGTATGTGTGTGTACTTCATAGAGCTTCTGCAGAAAATAAGTGAGATAACACATAGGAAATGCCTAGCATAGTACTTGACATAAAAACATTGTAATTATTCATCCAATCACTGGAGGATATAGCTCACAATTCAGAGGAGCAAGTCAAGTGCCTTTCTGGAGCTGGTGTTCAGGAGTCTGGTGTGATGATGCTTGTTTTTCTTTTCCAGCCACAGGATGAAGTCTTCAGGCTGGCCACCTCCCTCAGGAACCTGGAGTTTGAACCAGGTGCCACCCTATGGATGGGAGATGATGACAAACCGAGATGGGCGCGACTACTTCATCAAGTAGGTTAAAAGGATGGCATGAACAATAAAACCCTAGGCTGGTGGACTTTTCTGGGTTTGATTTAACTAGGAAAATGAGGCTCCTTAAAGTAGGAGCTCATAGGAGTTTGGAGACCATTACTTCAGCAGCTTCGTCTCCTACACTTTCTGCAACTTGTGACATTGGATTACTTTGCTCGGGCAGGTGACACCTTACTGTGCCAATTCACTGCGTAGCACAGAAATCCCGGCTCAGAGCAGAAGTGCCCATCATTAAATATTGGGCCTGTGGTACTCATTGTCTGACACTAATAGCTAACTTTTGACATGGGATGGTATCATTTAGAGAAGTTTCTAGAAATGGTCAAGGCAAGAATTCTTATATATATATATATATATATATATATATATATATATATAACTAGAAAAGTAAGCTAAAAGAATTATGTGCATTATATGTTTTATTATACATTTCTCATACTAATATTGGCTTAGGTTTTAGATTTTTATGGTACTCTTTTTTAAATTGTGCTAAATGAATATATAGATCATGAACCTAACTATTTTAGCCATCTCGTTTTACAATTTAGTAGTATTATGTACATGTACAATGTTGTGCAATTTTTTACCATTATCCATTTCCACAAATTTTAATCACCAGCAACAGAAATTTGGTACTCTTTAAACAATAACTACCCATTCCTCCATGCTCCTAGCTCTTAGTAACCACTGCTCTTTGTATCTCTATGCATTTGTCTATCATAGGTACCTCATATAAGTGAAATCATGCAATATCTGTCCTTTCCTGTCTGGCTTATTTCATTTGGCATAATAAAAATATAGGCTTCTCTATATTATAGCATGTCAGAATTACACATTTTGTTTACTCATTCACCTATTGAAAGACATTTAGGTCATTTCCTCCTCTTGACTCTTTGAATAGTGGGATTATGAACATTAGTGTACAAGTATCTGTTTGAGGGACTGCAAGTGTAGCTCAGTTGGTAGAGCACCTGCTTAGCATGTTCAAACCCCTGCATGTAATCCTCAGCAACCCACATGCTTACACACACACCCAGAGAGAGGCAGAGAGAGAGAGAGAGAGAGAGAGAGAGAGAGAGAGAAAGAGAAAGTAGGGAGTCTCTGGTCCTTGATCTCACTTCTCTGGGGTATCCCACTCATGGAATGATATCCTGCCAATTCATTAGAAGAGCCGTCTGTGAAAACAGTAACAGCTCCTTCCAAAGGCAACAACTGGCCGACCTTGGGGAACATGAAAGGAGTAAGGTTTGCAAATTGTAAAATCTTGTCCAAAGGCAGATGATTGTCGATCTGTCCTGGGAAGGAGGCTAAGACAGTCTGCCACTCTTCAGAAAACAGCCAGAGCCATCGCTGTTGTTGTACGGAATAAGGTAATGAGTACATGAGGCTCTCGCGCCTGTATACCTAGTAGAATTGCTGAGTCATATGAAACTGTTGGCTCCAAGCCAAATTCTGTGTCTAACTTTTGAAGGAAACCACCAAACTGGTTTTTCAGGGTGGCTATAGTGCTGTGGGTTTTGGCAGTTTTATGAAAAGAGCATTTCTATCACATTTCTCAAAAAGACAAGCAGTCAGCCTGCTGTTTTCTCCAACCTAAGTGAAATATTCTTAATTACAATAAATTAGTGAAATACATTTGAAATCAAGAAGCATAGTGGGTTCCAGCCCAACTGTAATTGAGTAGAGATTGGAGAACATGGGAAAAAACATTCATAACCACAGGCTGTGTTCTCTGCCCTGGCCAAGCTGACTATGCACTGACTCAAACAAGACCTAGGGGAAGCTGGGGGTGGTATTTATAACAATGTCAAGGTTGTTTTAGGGTATGAGGTCTTTTGTACTTCCTACCCCACCTCACCGCATGGGAGCATTGTTAGGAAGTCACCAGGGGACCAACACATCAGAGTGCATGGGTGGTTTTCCAGGCCCTGATAGGGCAAATCTCTCCCCTTCCCCAGAACAGCTGTGGAGGGAGAACTTACTGCTGCAGAGCACAGTTGCCAAGGGACTTAGCTGCAGGGCCCACCTGGGAAGATACAAGTGACCTTGGACATGACCCATTCTGGGGAGCCTATGGGAAATGGCATTCTGGCTCTTTGAGGTGTTCTCCAGTCTGTGCCCACAGAGAAACTAGCCTGGAAATGGGAGGTGGAACAGTCTCCCAGAAAACTCAAGAACTGGTGGGAAGCCTGATAGTTTGAGTCATATTCTAGATTTTGAGTTGTTCTTTTCATACAGTTTACCCAAATCCCTTCTGCTGATACTAAGACAATGTTTTATGATATCAGATTGTGCCATCAATCTTATAACATAGTTATGAGCCTATGCTCTGAGAAGGTGGCACAATGCTTGCACTCAAAACAATAAACATGTTGTCAAAGAAATACAAATTTTAAGGCATAGATTATGAGTTTATGAAGGCATATCAGAGACTTCACTGATGAACATGGGTTTTTCTTTGTCTCTGCTTAGACTTGCCTTCCTTTATGTTCCAGGACATTTGACCACATGAGTAGAAACCTAAACCAAGGCCAACTGGGTACAGGTTCTGGCAACCCCCACCAGCTCTACTTTCATGATGACCATTAGCACCACTGACATATTTAAGGGACAGACCCAATGTCAATATAACATTTATACTGGCCTGAAGCCAGCTGTTAAAACACAAAACCAAGTCAGCTACTTCAGAAACCTTCACTGAATGCTAATAACACGTTTTAAAAATGAAATCACCAGTGCCATTTTCCAATGACAAATTACATTTTCTGTGTGTTTTCTTTGTACTTGAAAAGTTTCTACTGTCCTTGCAGAGAAAGTTTTAAGATGTCTAGAACAGTACTTTTTCGAAAGTGTTTGTTCTTTCCTTATCTCTAACGAATTTTATAAATAATGAGAATCACTTTTTTCCTTACAAACTGAATAATGTCCATTACAAAGAGATACTCTAATTATCAGAGTTTCTAGGGAATCTAAGTTTGCAGTATAGAGAATTTCTGTACTTATTAGTTTTAGAAGTTAAAAGGACAATTTGAAAACAAATCCATTGTTAGTAATTAGCACCTTTGCATTTAGTTTTTCACTCTTTTACATATTCTTTTTGAAAGATGTTAGTTGTTTTCTTTTTCAAATGTTGTCTTAGGAGGTAAATGATATCCACATCAGACAAATGTTTTGCATGGAAGTACAACTATCTCTGAGTGATAAGCAACGCTGTGGGAAGAATCAGGCTTCATGTGTTCAAAGTCACAGCCTAATAACTAAATAATGAGAAAATTCTATCATTATGAGTCTTTTGGAACACAGCCCAGGACAGTTGAAAATGTGTTCAAAATTCATCTCCCCCTTGAATCCCTGATTATTTAGAATAGTGCTGGGTGATCTGCTTTCTATAAGGAATTACTGATCCATAGCATTAAAAAAAAATCAAGGAAACGAATATACACGCATTGATGTACATTTGTAAAATATTGTCCAGTTCATAAATCTTGACTATACATTAGAATAGCCTGAGGAGCAGTAAAAAGTCCTGGTGCCTGGGTCTGGGGGAGAGATTGGGAGTGGCAACAGAAACTGCCCAGGTAATTCTGATGTACAGCTGTGGTTGCTGCTCTGAAGCATTTCTTCATGAGACCTCATTGGTGTGGCTTCAGCACAGAAATTATCCCCACTTCTTAGATGATAAGATTGAGGCTCAGACTACTCACGTGGCATTCCCAAAGTCATATATGTGTGCTGGATCACAATCCGTTTCTTGTTCAACTGCATCAGATTCCCCATTAAGAAAGGCCAATTTAACTGAGCATGGTGGTGCATGCCTATAGTCCCAGCAGTCTGGAAAGCTGAGGCAGGAGGATCACAAGTTCATGCTCAGCCTGGGCAACTTTATAACTTAGTGAGACCATATCTCAAAAAAAAAAATAAATAAAAGATGGCTAAGGATGTAGCTTAGTGTGAAGACCCTGGGTTAAATCCTCAATGTTGACAGAGAAAAAAAGGACAACTTTTGTTGGTATTCTTAGAGAAATATGAAGTACAGTTTCTTGCGGAATAGAATATTTTCTAAGACACATGCCACATGCAAAATAAAAGTTTCTCACTACTCATTAGTACCAGTTAAGAAAGACCGCAGAGCAGGGGAAGGGAGGGAAGTAGATGGGAGGAGAGAAACTAAGGAAAGTCAAGCATCTCAGTAAAGAGTATCATGGCATGAATTGGTTAAAAGAAGAAGTAAATAGAGAGAGAAATGAAGGAGCAAAGTGAGACACTCTGAGGTGATTATTATAATAACAGCATTGGTGAACAATGAGGGTAGGTGGAGATGGAGATGGGTAAAGATACAGATTCAGCTGCAGAGACGCATATGGATATACGAGGTGTGACCAAAAAGTACGGCGAATGTTTAAATTTAAAATATCGTTCCAGTAAAAGACGTATTGCCATTAATCCCCCTCAAAGTACTCCCCCTCACTTCAAAAACACCTACAATTCTTGTCGTTTTCTGAAACAGTTCTGGAAGTCCTTTTTCATGAGTGTCTTATAATTGTGCTGTCCTGGCTGCCTTGATGTCCTGAATCAATTCAAAATGTTTACCTCTCATGGTCATTTTGTCTTTGGGAAAGAGCCAGGAGCTACATGATGCCAAATCCAGGGAATAAGGTGGATGAGGACACACTGTGATGTTTTTATGAGCCAGACTTTCAACTGGATGGCCCTTGGCAGCATCATTTATTGTATTTTTGATCACTCAGAAGAGAGGACCTCCAGAACTACTTCAGAAAGTGGCAAGAACAATGGGATAAATGTGACAGGGAGAGAGAGTGAGAGGGAGCACTTCAGCATGTGTCTTTTACTGTAAGAAATTTCCTGAATTCAAACATTAATCATATATTAAGGTCACACCTTATAGTTATAGATGCAGGCATGCATATAGATAGATGTGCAATATAGATATTGATAAAGACGTAGATGGATATAGATATGCAGATATAGATGTTTATAGATATACAGATATAGCTATACATATTGAATATAGATATAGATGATATAGATGTAGATGAATGACCATACAGCCAAGTTCACCCAAAAAAGTCTAGTTTGTGGATGGTTTAGAAGTGATTACTGATACCACCTCTCTTTCTCTCAAAGTGTAAAGGTTTGCATAAAACAAGACAACCCAATTTATACAACACACAGCCACCTTAAGAAAATTTTTACATGACCTAAGATTTTGTTTAATCTCGACAGCTGTCCTGTGAGGTAGTTTAAGCCCACAGAGGACTCTCACTCTTAAAGAAAAAGCTGAAATTCATAGGAATTGGATCTCCCCATCTTATAGCTAATTAATTAGACCAATATTTGTATCCACAATTTTAGACTCCGAGGCCTTATTCTTTTGGCTTTATCCACACTGAGACCCCTATACTTTATAGCGTTGGCTCCCACCCAGGCCCATGTGTGTGTGTTCAGCTCAGCTTGCCCCAGCTGTCCCTACCATACTCTCTTTCACTCAGCATCCTTAGACTTGAGCCTGATCTGCCTAATTGTCTGGTCATGTGTTTCCTTCAAATGCTCTTCTTGTCTACATCCAGCATTTATGGAGCACCGCAAAATATTGAAGATATCTAGATAAGTGAGACAGGTTCCTATTTTCAGAGGTAGGCTTCAATGGAAGTGATAAACACAATAATACACTATACCTAAAACACAGAGAAGGCTCCCAAGGAAGAATTAACCCAATACTGTATGTTTGAAGGAGGATGAAGCCCATTGACATGAGCCTCACACTACAGAAAATCCAACCTTCATTCTCAACTAAGCAATATCTATTTTAATCTCTTTACATGTATTTCATAGAGAAAAGGGTATGCCATATGTTTTCCCCCTATGTTTTAATTAAATGGAGTAAGAGCATGCTGGTTTAACTCTCTAGTTGGGGATTGTTAATGCAAAAGTAATGTGATTCATAAATCTGGAAATTTGGTCTTTGTACATAAAAGAAAAAACATTAAAACATGAGCAAAATAAAAATTAAAACACTAGCTGGCATGATGCAGAATTATGATAAGCCAAGTTGGAAACTGGGAGGCTTAGAAATGGGAGATGAGAAGAGACTAGGGGTCATTTCCAAACCACATGGATTTTCCAAGTTCAAATTTGAGAGACTCTTTTTGCTGGCCTGCTGGTTTTCTGGCCACTTATACCTGTATATGTAAAAAGCATCCCTGGGTGTGTATTGGACAAGACACACCATTCTATTATTCTACTAGCAATTCCCATGGTGGGCAATTAAACTGAGCTACTATCTCCTTAATGCAGAAGAATTCAATTCTGAAACCTGAATAGTGGAGATTAGTAAGGAGATGTGGAAACTTCCACTTTGTTCTTCTGTATGGGCTTGGCCCAACTTGGAAGTAGTTTAGCCATTTCCATCTGCCAATCTATTCACAGGTCAATATGAAATGTATTTTTGGCTCATCTATCTCTAGAAGATAATAACGTGAATAAATTCAAGTAGTTTGTATGTTCTCCCTCCTTTCTTATCAGCCACAGCAGAAGACAGTCAACTCAAGGTAATAAGATTCTGTCATCATGGAAATTAGAAATAGAAAGGTTTTAGCTCATCTTTCTGCGTGAGTCCCAAAGTATTCCCTCTACAACTTTACCTGGTCTAATTCAAATGTCTCAAGGAAGGAAGAATATCTTCAAATATTATTGTCTAGTTCTAGAGATATTCTTAGAATATTTTTTCTTTGATTTTTTACTCCAAGATTTAATAAGACCCTTACTGTTATGTTGTGGATGAATTCCTTTATCTGTTATTCTGTATAATTCTCTATAAACATTTTTTTCTCCAAAAATGAAAAAATATGCCAAGAAGAGTTAAGTTGTAAATTTTGATGTGGACATTTTGTTGTGTCCTCATCCCTGTGACATTTTTGTATTTGAAGCAGATATCAATTTCCTACGTTATCAAGCCTCTGTTTTAAATATACATCCAACAAAAGACAAATGAATCTGAGAGATGTCACAAGTTGCTTCCCTCTGTTTCTGGTAGTAAAATGTTGGAAATCTCAGTGGAAATTACAAGTTGTACCAATGAAAAATAAGGGAGATCTATTGCTGGTAGTTTGCTCTGTTATTTTGCAAAGCTTTAAATATCCAAAGAGTTGGGCAGGGTGTGTAGCTCAGTGGTGGAACACTCACCCACTGTGTGTGAGGCCTTGGGTTCCATCCCCACCATGGCATGTATAAATAAATAAATAAATATCTAAAGAGTGAACAACTAACATTGTGTTGAGAAGAGGCAGTTTGCTTCTTCTGTTGTGAGTTTTATGAAGGATTCTTAATTAAAATATATTCCTTCCAAGTGCACACAATGAGTTCTGCATAAAAATATAAATAATTGCCTCATGGCAAGACCAAATGCCACTTGGTGTAACACGTTCCATAGGATCTCAAGCATCCAGTCAAGCAGAAGGAGGTGCATGATAATTTTGGAGTGGGGGGAACAAAGTAAACACGACAGTATCTTTACATGAAATGAAAGTAATTATGTTATGTCGTGCAATGCAAATGCTTCCCAGGCTGAACATTAGGGGCTATTTATTCCCTTCATTGGAGCAGATTTGTTTTCTTTTGCATCTGACAAAGCACCTATCTGCTGAGTTAATAATTGCTGCTCCCAGCTGGAAGGTAGGTTTGCCGAGCTGATGGAAGGGTTTTTAATGGCAGTCTCTGAAATGACACTACAGTGCCGGATCTAACTCGGCGTACAGCACGAGGAGCGGTGCTAAGCAGACTTCTGCATCAGAGGCTGCTTTGTCTTCCCCCTACTTTTCTTCTTAAAACATTTCTGGCTTACTTCACGTGGCCTCCATTGGAGGACAAACGCCTGAAACACTCAGCTTCTTTGTCCAGCTGGTCAAAGGATCTGATGTGATTTTAATTATCTGAAGTTCCTTGGGCCACTTGACTACAACGGAGTTGGGACAAGCACGTCCTCACTGAGCCGTGGGCAGCAGGTCATCTCGTGCTGGCTCACCTCTTTCTTCTCCTGTGCTGTACGTAGCCCTAGGGATGTACATGAGGTGGGTCACAAAGTCCATTTGGAACCATAGGGATGCCCAGCCTGTGAAAAGCAGCAGCACCTGGAAGACCAGCTTTCCGTCACAGCCTGTAATTGAAAAACTAGCTCGGGGCTGCCTTGCACCCTTGATTCTTCCGAGTCGCCTTTGAACCTCTTCTTTCTAGATTGAGCCAGCACTTTCAGAGAGCAGTTTGGATGTCATTGCCTAAGGCTGGGGCACAGGCAAAAATTCTGACCTGTACCAAAAGCCAAATGGGAGATGTAGGTGTTGCTGGCAAATAAATCAATCGGCTGAACTTAAGAGGACACAGACTCATTTTACCGGCAGGTGTCTTCATTATTGTCTGTCCTCTGACATAAAAGGTGAAGAGGAACTGGGAGGAGGGCTGGTGACAGCAGCACCTTACTGGGGTGGGGAACAGCTGTTCCTGCCCAGCCCTTATCTTATAGCTCTTCCAGCTTAGATAAAGCTTTGTGATGAATGGCCTGTGTCTGGCAAGGAGCCAATTCAATTGCAAGGATGATGAATGGTGGTGATGTTTTTCATGCCAGTGGACACTCAGACCAGCCTGAGTCAAGAGGAGCCATGTCACACGGCTGCAAGGAGCATGCCATTCAGCTGGTCCAGGAGTACAGGCTTGGCGACAGCAGTTCAGATTGGAAAGGCCAACAGAGGCTAAGAATGTTGCTAGGTATCAAAGGATGATGCTGTGCATAAGGAATGGCTACATAACTTTGGGATTCATTACAGAATAAAATCACAGTGTCATAGTGCAAAATCAGGATAAAAATGCCAGTAAAAACACTGAAATGGAAAGGTTTTCCTTTTTTTCTGTGGCCTCTCTGTCAACATCTAGTAGAGGGGGTTTTTTTATTTGCTTTTTAATCATTCTAAGTAAAAATTGAAATTTTCATTATGAGCATGAATCTTACTGGCCATCCTTATATTTGCAACTCTTACAGATACAGTCATAAGAGTGTTAAATTCATCTGTGAGGTTACCGAAATTACATAATTTATATTTCATAGCTCATACATGCACATGTCTTTGCTCCTAGCTGGAATAGGAAAAGCGCTGCACAAAACTAACTCAGTTGTTTTAGTTGTCTTGATCTGAATAGATACTCCCTAATAGTCTCTCCCTTTGGCTTGCAAGTGAGTAAGGGAGAACAGAAAGGAAGGGGAGCTCTGGGTCGTCCTCTTTTCCATTCCTCCTGACACCATTCTCAGCATAATTGGTTGGCCAGGACAAGGAAATACATGAGTAACAGCAGATACAATGGGATTCGTTGGTTGTTCATTTTTCTTAGAAGGCCACATGTGTTAAAAATGAATTGGCCGTTAGCCCTCACCTTCCAAACTTACCTCTTGACTTTTAAAAAAATAATTTCTCACATGATCTTCTCAATAAAGACCAAGCAATTAGAAATAACTGCTTCTAGCTACTGATTTGCTCAAAAATTAATCTTTATGCTCTGTCAAGGATGGGTTTTCTCACCAAACATAGACACTTTTTCCCTCTGCCCACTACCTTTAATTCTCTAAATTAAAGAAGAGGCTGCATCAGCAAACCTCTTCTATAAACAGTCACATAGTAATTATTTGGGGTCTTGAAAGTGATATGGTCTCTGTTGTATCTCAATACAAAGGCTACTGTAGTGTTAAAGCAGTCACTGAAAATATGCAAACAAATGCATATGGATATGTTCCTATAAAACTATATTTTTAAAAGCAAACTGGGGGTCAAATTCAATCCATGAACTACAGTAGTTGCTGACCCCGGCTCTAGAACTGTGCGCGCGCGCGTGTGTGTGTGTGTTATCAGGGACTGAACCCAGAGTGTATGAGTAATGAGTTGCATCCTCAGCATTTTATTTGTGAGACAGGGTCTCACTAAGTTGCCCAGGCTGGCTATGAACTTGCAGTCCTCCTGCTTCTGCCTCAGAATAGCTAGGAGTATAGGTATGCCTACTATACCCAGCTCATTTTTAATTTGTGGATTGGTAAATTTTCAAAACTCTTTCATGAAATAGGGAGCTACCACATTTTTATATTTGAAAGGAACTAGGGCAGAGATTGGTAAAGTGACTTTTCTGAGGTTGCAGAGAGCTAAAAATGGACCTCAGAGCCCCGGTTTGTCCTATTTGTTTCCAGAAAGCTCTGTGATGTGTCTCCTGTCAGCATGTAGTTCTTGTATAGCTCTGACACCTATGACCTATCTCTAAAATGTATTCTAGGAAGCACATCGTCAGAATCCACCAGAAGAGTAGAACTTTTAATATGAAAGCCCCATTCCATTGCCCCCTCCTTCTTTTTGGTGGGCGCTCAGGTGGAGATCTGTTGATCACAGGGTTTGCGGCTACTCGCCACCACCAACCAGCATCTTCGTGGGAGGGTGATGGAAGGACAGGAAATGATAGCAACGGGGCAGCCTAGTCACAATGGAATGCCAATGTCAAGTGCAAATAATTATTAGGGAGGTGAAAATTACATAGCAACTTCCTTTTACTAATGGTCTACAGAGAAACAGCTCCATTGTACTTACAAAAAGTTAATTGGCCATAGTGCTTTGAAGAAATTCTGCTTATTATCCTTGTGGCTTTTATCAAAGTGATCCAGAAAGGTCCCCAGCTCATTTGTGGCAGTGTTCTATTCTGGGCTGTTCTCTCAGCTTCTGTGACCCCATCCCACTTCTTTCTTCCAAGTTCGTGGGTATATCCTTCTCACGTTTTTTCCCTTGGCTCTTCTTTTTACCTCAACATTGAAACTTGAGTTTTCCACATTATCAAGCTTACATTTCTACTTAGACCCCACAAAAAGGGTAAAGGTTGAGTGTAAATACGTTGATACCATTTGGTTTTGGTCCAAAACTTATTAGAGTATCATGACTGTTCACCTATAGGAGATAAAGGAGTTCCATGAGGATTGCTTTGCACTGTTTAGAATATTTCCTGGGCATTAATACACGGCCAATAAGTATTTGTTGAATAAATATTTTCATGAATGTATGTGTGATAGATTGATGGATAAATAAATAGACCAAGTTCTGAAACATTATATTCAGGAGGTCATTAGGGAAAATGCTATTAGGCAAATCAGTGAGTGAAACTATCTCTTCCTAACTAACAGATGTAAAAATTTCACTACCAGAATTTAGGCATTTAGGTAAAGCTTATATTTCGTAATAAGACCTTAAAGGTTCATCAAAGCCTCATTTCTGATTCATAGATTACTGTGGCTGTTTGTCAGATTTCCAGAATTTAAGATGCAATAAAGGAATCTGAGTGTAGTATGATCGCAGTGTTTTTCATTAACAAGAGGCATTGAATAATAAAGCACTGAATTTGGAGACAAAACACTTGTGTTAAGATCTCAGCTCTTCTCCAGTAAAGGTAAATATGTGGACAGATAGAATATCTACATTAATGTACTTTTGGTCCACTCATTCACATTTGATTCTTACACAGAATTTAAATGATAAAAAAGATTTAAAAAGCACTATAAATCTGTTAGCAGATATGCAACATAGAAAGATGTAATTTGTGACATCTATAACATAAAGTGGTCAAATGGAGATGTATGAGAGTAGTTTTTCTACGCAATTGAAAAAAAAGGAAGTTGTTATTAATTTTAAATGGAATGTGATAAGTTAAAGTTGATTTATATAATTGTGATAGTACCCACATATATCGCACCATAGCATACCTGGACCAGTCTCTTTGTGCAGAGAGAATGGGAATTACTGATTGAAGCTGAACAGGGCCTAACCTTAAAGTGGGAGTGGAATCAGTCCTACTCAGACCACTGGGGACAGAGGTAGTTTTCCAGCAGGAAAAAGAATCAGAAAACCCTCTGTAAAAGGCCAGATAACAAATAATATGCTTTGTGGGCCATGTGGAACTGTACTGCAACTATGCAACTCTGCCACTGTGTAACAGAAGCAGCCATAGACATTAAGTAAATGAATGAACATGGCTGCATTCCAATAAAACCTTACAGACACTGAAATTTGAATTTCATATAATTTTCATGGATCATGAAATATTATTTTATTTTCCTTTTTCTTTTTTAGTCATTGAAAAGTATAAAAATCAGGCTGGTGATGTAATTCAGAAGGCCCTCGGTTTAATTCCAAGAATGCCCCAAAACAGAAAGCCATTCTTAGCTCACAGGTGGCTGGTAGGATTGGGCCCATGCACTCTAGTTTGCAGATCCCTGTTCTAGATAATCTCTCCAACTGTCCTTTTAGCTCAGCAATTATTTTTCTTCATAATTATACCTAGGTTTCTTCCATTTCTGGTTTTCTTATTGCCTGTAATGAGATGGCCCTTAGCAGCTGTGTTTGCTCAAAATCCTCAGCCTTACTTGCAACAAGGCATTTGAAAGGTCATGAGATTTCTTTTCATTTCCCTTTGTGCACTAAATTGTCATAATATCGCTGTTGCCATAGGACACTTGGGAAATATAGGATAGCACGCTATTAAATATTAAAGATAATGACTCTTCCCCCTACCAATATTGGAAATTAAAGGTATGCCTTTAACTCTACAGGTATGACTTACAGAGTTAGGTTTAAACTCTGTCATGTTGCTAAGCAATTGTTCTTCTATTTTTGTTCACCTTTAGCTGCACCTTAATTTTTTTTTGTAGCTTAAATATTTAGTGATTAGAACTGTCTTCCAAATGATATATGTCTTAAAGGCCTTATTTTCCAGTCACTGGACAGAGTACCATTATGTAAATGATTGAAGCAATATTCAAAACGTGGGTTTAAAGATCTTCAGGGTCTGCAGGTGACCCTGGGGAGGTAGAGACAAAGATGAGACAGAGCTGAACAGTAAGGAGCAGAGGAAGGAAAAGTCAAGAAGCTTATAAATTCCTATCAGGAGAAGTTTGGCTGGATCTCTGGACAAAGATGCAAAGAAAACTGGCTTGGGAGCAAGTAAAATTCATTGGAACAGCATGGGCTATAGGAGGGCAGTGATCCGGTTTAAATGAAAATGGCAAACTGTGGAATTATTTGGTCAAGTGTATTTTGGCAGTCTTTTAATTTTGGTCTACCTTTAGCACATACTGCATTTTTACTTTCCATAGTTTCAATTATTTATGATCAATTGCCCTCCAAAAATGTTAAAAGGAAAATTCCAGAAATAAACAATCCATCCATTTTAAATAACTTTTATTAAAATGTAGTGTTAGAATTGTTCGGTATTATTAGTTATTATATTTAATTTCTTACTATTTCTACTGCCTATTTCTAAGTTAAACTTTATCATATATATACATGTATAGGACAAACATAGTGTTTACAGAGTTCAGTACTACCTGTGGTTTTGTTAACAATTTCTGACCCCAGACTAGATTCTTTTTCCCCCTCTCAGTATTGTTGAATCAATAACAAGACTAACCATAAGCACTGATTGAGCAGCAGAGACTTTTATTCTTATCTAAGAATAGGAAAAAGGGAAGATTAAACCAATAAATCAACTCTTCAAATCATTTGGAGTCAGAAGATTATAGATAGAGGGTAAAAATGATGAGGAGGGTTAGGCTAACAAAGGGGAGGAATCATCGTGTCTTTTCTGGGAATGTGTGAAGATTTTCTAGGAGTTTTGGCATAGCCTCTTTGCAACTCCTTTTATGGTTCTTTCCTCTTGCCATCATGGCAAATGTCAATTGTCATGGCACTGGGAGATGCACCACTTAGCACACAGATGGGATTATAGAAGTTAGAGATTATCTGTTAGTCACTCTGGCACCCATCTTAGATACAACAGTTTTGGCTAGCCCACCTGAGGAGAGACTTCTGGCCTAGAGGCATCCTGTCCACTAAGATAAGCAAGATTATGATGGGGTAAAAATTCAGCTAGGTCAAGTAGGCAGCACAGGATTTGTGCAGGGTAAGAGTTTCAGGCATACACTGGGGTCTTAGAATGTGTCCCCGCACTCTTAGGGAGGGACTACTGTACAGTAACAGTTGTGTTCACTGTTTATGGACCTTCTACTTCTTACAACAAAAATCTTAGCCTTAACCAGCCTGTGGTCCCCTTATGTGCATACAAAAGGCACCCCATTTGGGCCATCATGTCCCAGCCAATGCATCTTTGTGCTGAGTTTTAGGAATTTGCGAAAGGAGTAGATTTCAATCTCTATTTGCTCCTGGCCAGGCCCTTTGCATATCCATGTGTGGAAGCCTAAGTCTGAGGTGGTTAAGGATAAGAAACACATCTGACTAGGTGACAGTGCCCTTGAATTGCTGTTCCCCAAGTAGACTTTCCATATAGGAAACAGGACTATGTGGGACCAGGTAAAATTCACTAGCCTGACACTGATGTCTGTATTGAATGGTGGACTCACTTGTTTAGATTGTCATAAAGACATATGTATCTCCATATATATGTACATATCTACCTATGTATGTATGTACATATATGATCTCCGTCCTAATTCTGGAGGAGCACAATTTATATAAACTTCAGTGTTTTATTTTAACAATTGCTGTAATGGCAAGATCCCCTGCCTCATTAACTACCCTTCCTTCTCTGCTCTCTTCAGCCTATCTGATGAGGCACACTCAAGGTTGGAAGGAAGGTTTACTCTGGCCCTTCCTCTAAGTGGTTCCAAGATGCTTTTGTTATTTACCTGTTTTCTATATGGATTTTGTTTTTGTGATTTTTTCCTTTCTTTGGTTTTCTAAATTGTAGGTCTCCCTTAACAGGGAACTGTCTCCTGACATGGCTTTGGGCTTTAAATATTCCTTCTAATAGCACCCCGTTTCCAAAATACTCTACTTCCTGATTCACTTTTAACATATACTTTATAATCTGCTAGTGACCAGGAAACCACTTCCTGTGGTTCTTAGAATTATATATAAGATAAAAGTTACTAGCCTCTCAGCAAGGGCTTCATGGGCTCTCAGAAACCACTCCAGCCTGAGGCTTAGCCCTCAGGCTGTGTGTGGTGCCTCCTTGAGCACCCTTGGGGTTCCATTCACTTTATCCTTTCCAACATTTCCTTGTTGTGGAAACCCAGTTGCCTGTGGATGGGCAAGCTGCCTCACCTTGCCTTCCTGTACCTTGTTTTACTCACATGTAAAATAAGCACAATAGTAGCACCTGGTCCACTGAACTGTAAGAGGGTTAAATCCTTTTGCATACGATGTGCTAAGAACTGGAAGTATTCAAGTGTTAGTTCTCTATCATTATTAGGGAGAAAAGAACAGTAAGGGAGCAGGCTCTCCAGATAGACTTTAAGTCACAGATCAGTGTGACTGGTGTCTTGGAACACATGATGTGTACAGCCTTTCCCTGGTCCCTGTCACTTTGAAATATACAGAGTTCTAGGCATGGCAGCTGTGAGTCAAATTTTAGGCTTATTGTGTTTGACCTTGATGTTCTTTGCATCCTCTCTTAGTCCCTTTAGAACCTCCTGTATGAAATGGATGTCATAGGGCCAGTTAAACTAGAGTTGGACTTAGGGGCCAGCGCACTACTCTGCCCAGGGTTCCTTGTATTTTTCTACATGTACAATACCTTGAACCAGACAACTGAATCTAGTAGTAAGAGATCTGGAATCAAAGATCCTCCCTCCCCAGCTTTCTCTGCTCACCTACATTCTCACAGACATATGTGCTCTTATCATTGCTTGTATTTTTTGGCCCTATCCTGCGGAACAAGGGGCCCTTTTCTTTGAACCAGTGGCTCCTCTTTCCCTGAGTCCAAGCTCTGCCGCTTCCTTTGGGACTTCACTTTCTCTGTCATGCCACCTCTTTGCTGTATATTCAGCATCTTTGTCATCTGGATGCTTTGCATCAGGTTTTAAATACGGTATGGATCACTGATTACTCCCTTAAGAAATAAAACATAATAAAAATAAATCCCTTTGTCCTTCCAACCTACTCCATGCCTTGACTAATTTTTCCCTTTCTATGTCTGCAAAATATTGGAATCACGGCCCTGCTTTGCTGTCCTCTTCCCACATTGCCCTTCACTACTGAATTCACAGAAACTCCCGTCAAAGCTCCCCCAGTGAGTTGCCCTTCCCAAGGCCTGAAATGTAATCGACAGTTTTAAATTACTCTTTCTTGATAATTTGCAGCATGGTATAGAAATGGTAATAACCATGGATTTCATGCAGTGGAGAGAAAGGATATTCTAGAGATACAAATGTCAATAATTCATCATTAATAAATCCTAATATTGAATAAAAATTAAGATGCTAAAGAAAGTATATGTTATGATGCCATCTCATAGAGTTAAAGACATGCCAAATATATACTGAGTATAGACATATACACCAATTGTGCATGTTCGAGAACATTAACAAGATAATAAAGCCAGGTGTGGTTGCACATGCCTGTAATCCTAGCAGTCTGGAATATGTCATGTTTGAGCCCAGCCTGGGCAACTTAGTAACTTAATGAGATCCTGCCTCAAAATATTTTTTTTAAATTTAAAAAGGGGTGGGGATGTAGTTAAATGCAAAGGACCTAGGTTTAATCCCCTACACCCCCCCACATGAACACACACACACACACACACACACACACACACACGCGCACATATACACACACAGATAATAAACATCCAAATTAAAATTTATGCTGCTTTTATGAAGCAAGCAAGAGAAATACATTTATAAGCTTCTATTTCTGAATTTCTAATTCTGTAGTTGGGTGATGTACCTTTGGTTCTCTTGTTATCTCTACTTTTTAAACAACTTTACTGAGGTATAACTTATATGCCATAAAATTCACTTGTTTTGTGAGTACAATTTAGTGCCTTTTAGTAAATTTACAGTTGTGCCACTTTCAGCACAATCTAATATTAGAACTTTTTACCTTGCCTCAAAGAAATCTTATGCCCATTTACAGTCACTCTGTGTTCTCATCCTCACCTTCAGGTGTCCATGAATATGCTTTCTGTTACAATAGATTTGCTTATTCTGTACATGTCATATACATCTGGTCTTTTCTGAATGGCTTCTTTCACTTAGCATAATGTTTTTGAGTGTCATCCATATCATGGCATGTTTCAATACTTCCTTTTCACAGCTGAATAATATTTCACTGTGTGAATGAACCACATTTTGCTTATTTGTTCATCAGATGATAGACATTCAGGCTGTTCTACTGCTTAAACATTCACATACAAGCCTTTATGTCTAAATGCATGATTTTATTTCTCTTGGGTAGATATTTAGGAGTGAAATTGCTAGAGTGTAGGGTAACCCTATGTTTAACTTTAAAAAGAACCTCCTGTTTTCCTTTTTACATTTTCACCATCAAATCTGCATGCTCCAGTTTCTCCACATCCTTTCCAAACGTTGTGATTATCAGCCCTTTCAGTTGTAGCAATTCTAGTGAGAGTGAATTGTTTTTTCAATGGGTTTTCATATGCATTTTCCTCACGGCTAATGCTGTTGAGGATCTTTCCACATGCCTGTTGACCATTTGTATATCTCCTTTGGAGAAATAGCTAACCACGTATTTATCCCATTTCTAAATTGGGTCATGTATCTTCTTACTAATAAGTTGTAAGTGTTCTTTATATATTCTACATAAAAATGTCTCTTTTCATTTCCTGAAACATTTTGTGACAATTCTTCTTTTCTCAGTTGGAGAGTGCTACAGGAAAAGTAATTTAAAGTTTAAGGGCCCTGGAAATGTCTCCTCTCTGGAGCAGCACTGATTACCAATCCCCACAAGCCTGGGCCCTCTGCAGGGTCCTCTGGTGGGTTGGTTCCCTTGGTGTGACCAATTTATCAAAATATAGCCTGTCTCTGTCACTCTCCTAAGACCAGAAGCTAAGTGCAGTCTGACATTAACCATCATCTGCCCTGAATTTTAATTTTAAACACCTTCCATACTAACATTTGCGCCTGAAATCTGGAGCAGCCAGAGTGAGTGACAGGGGCCTACAATGACATTCTTCCCAGAGGTATTATTCTTAATCCATGCATAGGTTTGACTCTTTCATTACAAAGTGCCCCTAGGGAAAAGTGTCATAGTTAGCAGTTGATGGGGTGCAGAAACTATGACTCAAAAGAAGCCCATTTCTAAAGAACTTGAGAGTAATCTTACTGTCAATTCTGCTTCTCATATGTCTTCCTCTGAATCTTTTTCCTTCTGCCCTTCAATGTCAACCTTCATAATACTCTCTCTAAATCTTCCTCCTGCATGAGCAGCAGTCATCTGGTGGCCAAATAAGCATTAAAAGTGCCTTTGACAGTGTTGTGAATATAGCAACTCATGAAAAACCTTGTGTTTCCAAGAGAGATAATGGATGGGTGACAATAGAAAGGTTTTACATTTCCAGAAGTTATATGAGAAAAACAGTCTGATTTTCCACTAAGCCAAGCATTTCTTATGCTTTCAAATACTGTTGTATTGCACATCAGTGTACATATCATCAAGAGGAATTACTCACAGGTGGCACCTGTTAAATTCTCCATCTTTCACAACAACACATTCAGTTGTAAGTGCTTCTCCTGAGATTCCCAAGAGGCTCAGTCCTAAAATTAGAAGTCAAAAAGTACCAAAGATTGCTGTTGGTTATCTACAGTCTGTCTTCATCTGCTACATCTAATCAGTTTCGTAAGTTATGGTATAACCAAGATCAAATTTTGGAAAGCTGGGAAAAAATAGCCAAGCAACCCCTTAAGCAAATAATGTTTTTAGTTGATCATTTTGTCTTTGAAATTGTAAACTTGTAATCAGTGTGTCTCCTGAGGGACAAGTACTGGTCGAGGGACAGTGGCAGCTTCACATTCCTCATCGTGCTCAGTTAAAGCTGTTACTGATTTTTCACCTGCTGGAGAATGCCATGCTAATAGCATCTTTCTGACTGAGTCTTCCCTTATGAAACTCACTAGAGGTATTTCCACTCGTGTTGCCTGCTCTTTGGCCTGATTTCTTCCCCTGTTAATTTACATTTCTGTTTATTTTACTGGCACTGCTTCTGTTACTGAAAATGATCCTTGTTAATCCTTTGGGTTTAAGGCTTGCAATATTACTTGGCCCTTACCCAACATCAGAGAGTTTTGAGTAGTAGTTTGTTTTTTGCTTTCCTTCTTTGTGAAACATAAGCAAATCACCATGCCCTTGGAATCTAAGGGTTTTTTTTTTTTTTGGTCTCTTGGTTGGCTGGCTTATTTTACTTTGCATTTCTGAGACCTCCACTTGGGATAAATACTCTTTTGTTTTTGACATTTGTGTGGAAACCAAGTCAGTATACCTGAAAAAATGCAAAGGTACGTTCCTGACTATATGGAACTCAACTACCACAAAGCACATACTATTTTCATTTTTGTGTGTTGTATTCTACTAGTAAAACCTCCTTCAGACCTGAGATGTCATGGTTAGAATTTCATTTGTCAAATTTTTATTTCAAGAAAATTTTAAGTATAAAAACTCTTTTTTGGCTTAGTGGGGGAAATCAAAATGTTGCCTCATGCAAAAACCTTTGGCACTTAAAAACATTTCTGTGTTTACCTATCAGCCAATCAATGAACAGGAATTTATTGGTTAATTATCACATGCCAAATGATGTGGTAGGCACCATAAGAAGTAAAAAAATCCCACAATATGCCCCCGATTTCAAAGATTTAAAGTTTGTTGATATGATTTTAAATCTGTTCATCTGTGCATTCATTCATTCAACTAATGCTTACTATATACGGTATCTACTGTGTGTCAGGCACATAATCAAGTTGGGGCAAAATAAACATAACAAAGATATCAAATAATTATTTAGCAGGAGACCAGCTATCTCATCTTCCTCCCAGTAGTCAGTCTTCTGTAGTTTCTTCCACTTCTGATGTGGTTGCAAAGCTTCCACAGCCTAACCCAACCCACACTGGGCTCCTCACGTTAGAAATACTTGTCAGGCTGAGAAGAACCATGGCAGCGTTACTCAGTGAAAGACTTCTCCTTGAAGCATCTTAATTTTTGTTCTAAGGGAGTATTATTTACAGCATAGATGTACTGTGTGGAAAAAATGTAGCATCAGGAGTCCTCAGACATCCTTGCCTCAAAAACACTCTTTTTCCTATTCATATTTAACCTGATGTCCATGAACATCCTGAACTATCCTCAAGCCATTTATTTGTCAACCCACCTAGATTGGTTCTCTTGTTGTGTTTTTTATCTATTGCTACATAACAAATTACCCTACCTCATAGTGGCCAAAAACAACACATGTTTATTATCTCCTAGTATCTGTGGGTCAGGGATTTGGGCATAGCTAAATGACCCCTATCCCCCCCAAATCTCTCACAGGCTGCAATCAAAGGATTGGCCGAGACTCGTCATCTCATTTGAAAGTTCTGGTGGGGAAGAGCCTGCTTCCAAGCTCTCACAGTGGTTATTTGCAGGATTCAGTTCCTCCAGAGTTGTTGTGCTAAGGGCCTCATTTCCTCAAGAGCAGTTGTTCAGTTCCTTGCCTTGTGAATCTCCCTAACTGTGACCACTACTCCGGATATGTCAACTTCATTGGATTAAGAAACGCCTAGCAGATTACTTAACATGGTTGTAGGTGTGTCTGGGTGGGTCATGATGGTGTGGCCTTGGAGTGCATATCTGGACCCTGTCCTGTTCCTCTAGGGCACTGTTCCTCTTTTCTGCTTCCTGGCTGACATGACAGGAGCAGTTTTATTCTATCACACCATTCAGCCATGAGGTTCCTGCCTTGGAGCTGGCTGATGATGATGTGGCTGTCAGGTATTGTGTCTGGGTAATTAGAAAGCTGACTAATATACCAGCACAGTTTCTTCATCAAAACATGCAAGCCAAGAAGGCCACAAAAAGTCTGCTAGTAAGATGGAAATCATAATCTTCATTCCTAATCATAGAAGTGATATCTCCTCAACATGGTCATATTCAATGAATTTGAAGCAAATTATTCAAGGAAAGGTTATTACACGAGACAGTGGATAACAGTGGATAACAGAAAGACAGGAATCATTGGAGGCCATGTGAGAAACGCCTTTTCAATATAGATTTTGTTCAGCAAACATTTATCAATCATCCAACATGTTAGTCACTAGGTTACAACCATGATTAATAAATGGTTCTTGTCCTCAAGATGCTCATAATCTGCTTGGGAACATGGGCAAATTGATCTCTAATTCTATAGTAATTTTTTTGTTTCATTTTTTATGAGTACATCTTTGTACTAATAAACATAGTGATGACTTTCATTGTGGAGAGTAGGTACACATACATGACATCTTAATTCTCTTTATTCCCATTCCCCTTTTCTCCCCCCTCCTTCCTTCTGTCTGTAGATCCCCTTCTCATTTACAAAAGATATGTCTCCTTGTTACTTATTGTCTATCTTTAGCTCTTTAAAGTATTTATACTGTGGGTTTCTACATAAGAGAAATTACATGATATTTAAGGTTGTGTGTCTGATTTAATTTACTTAATATTATGGTCTCAAGTATTTTCCTACAAATGCTTCAAATTTATCCTTCATTAATGTAGCATAGTAGTCCATTGTATATAAATACCACATTTTCTGTATCCATTCATCTGGTGATGGACATATAGAGTGTTCCCAAGACTTGGCTCTTTTGAGTTGTGTGGCTATAAATACGGGTATGCATGTATTACAGTAGTATGATGTCTTTAGCTCTTTTGGGAAGATACTTAAAAGGGGAATAACTAGGTCTAATGGAATTTCTAGCTATTTTTGAAGATGTTTCATATTATTTCTATAGTATCTGTACTAGTTTACATTACCAGCAACAATGTAGAAAGGTTCCTTTTCCTTTTTCCCCCACAGACATGCTAACATTTGTTATTATTTAATTTCTTGATGACAGCCATTCTTTTCTAGAGTAAAATGAAATCTCAGTGTTATTTTAATGTGCATTTCTCTGATGGCCAGAGATGTTGAACACTTTTTTTCATGTATGTATTGGCCTTTCATATTTCTTCTGAGACGTGTCCATTGATTTCAGTTGCCTATTTTTTGATTGTGTCTTTTATTTAGAGGGTCTAATTTTTTGAGTTTTTTATATATTTGCAATATTAGTTCTCTGTCCAAGGTGTAGCTGGAGAATGTTTTTCATTTCTGTAGGTCTCTTCACTGTTGCTTATTTCTTTTGCTGTGAAGATGCTGTTTAATTTGATATAATCACACTTATTGATTCTTGGTGTTATTTCTTATATAAATTGGGATTCTGTTTAGCAAGTCCTTATTTGTGCTTATGTCTTTCAATAGCTTTACCTATTTTATGTTCTAGCAAATTAAGTAATTTTGTTTTAATATCTAGGTCTTTGTTCCATTTTGATTTTGTTTTGATGCATGGTGATAGATATGGGTCTAGTTTCAATAGTCCATGTGTATATAAATAGTTTTCCCAGCCCCATTTGTTAAAGAAGCTTGCTTTCCTCCAGAATATGTTTCTGCCCCTATTGTCAAAGATCAGATGACTTAATGTGCCCGGAGTTGTTTCTGGATCTTCTATTCTGCTTCATTGATCTGATGTCTGTTTTTATCACTGTAGCTGGGTAACATAGCTTGAAATCCAGGATTGTGAGTGCCTGCTTTGGTTTTATTATCCAGGATTGCTTTTGGTGTCCTGCGTATCTTCTGGTTACATATAATTTTAGGGTTGATTTTTCTAGTTCTGTGAGGAATGCTGTTGACATTTTGATTGCGACTGCATTAAATCTATGCATCAGTTTTAGTAGTATGACCATTTTAATAGTGTTGGTTCTGCATATTCAGGAACAGGATATCTTTCTATATTCAGATGTCTTTTTCCATCTCCTGTTGTAGTGTGCTGTAATTCTCGTTATAAAGACCTTTCACTTCCTTGGTAAGTTTAATTCCTAAGCATTTAATTTTTCTTAAAGCAATTGTAAATGCTCCTGTTTTTCTAATTTGTTTCTTGGTGGGTTCATTATGGTGTAAGGAGTGCAATAATTTTTGTGTATTGATTTTGTATCCTGGTACATTGCTGAAATTGGTTATTAATTCTAAGAGCCTCTTGGTGGGTTTGGGGGGATGTAGAGGATCACGTCATCTGCAAATAATGATAGTTTGACTTCTTCCTTTCCTATGCATACCCTTCTTATTTCTTTCTCTTGCTTGATTGCTCAGGCTCATGTTTCAAATATTATATTGAACAAGAGTGGTTGATATTGAACATCCTTTTGTTCCTGATTTTAGATGGAAAGCTTTGAGTTTTTCCCCATTTAATATGATGTTGGCAGTAGGTTTGTTACAAATGGCTTTCATCAGTTGGGAGGAAGGTCCTTCTATGGATATTTTCTTCACGGTTTTTTATCATGACTGTATGTTGAATTTTATCAAAGGCTTTTCAGCATATATTGAGATGATCATGTGATTTTGGTGCTTGCTTCTGTTTATTTGTGAAAGTGGAGTATTGAGATACCCAGTGTGATTGTGTTGATTTTTAATTGATCTTTTATGTCCACTAGTATTTGTTTTATGAAGTTGAGTGTGTTCATATTTGTTGCATATATGTTTATAACTGTTAACTCTTCCTTTTGAACTATTCCTTTAACTAATGTATAGTGACTTCTTTTTACCACTTTTGATCAGTTTTAGCTTGTAGTCCACTTTGTCTGAAAATAAAATTGCTACCCTTGGTTGTATGTAGCAAACTGTTGGGCTTTGTTTTTTGATCCAATCTGTCAGTCTGTGTCTTTCAGTTGGGGAGTTGAAGCCATTTACATTGTGAGATATTACTGAATGTTATTAATGTGTTCTTGTCATTGAATTATTTTTCTGTTGCCTAACTCTATTTTAATATAGAAAATCTTGTAGTAGAGACAAATTCAAAACCCACTGAGTACATGGAAAAGAGAGTTGGCTTTGTCAATGAAAGATCCTCTGTTGAGAATGCCATTTCAAAATTTAAAACAAGATTAATGTGTCTTAGCCCTTTTGGCTATTATAGCAAAAAATAAACGTGGTATCTTATAAACAATGGAAATTTATTTCTCACAGTTTGGAGTCTGGGAAGTCCAGTATCAAGGTGCCAGCAAATTCATTGCTTGGTGAGGACTTATTTCCTGGATCACAGATCAAACCTACTAGCTGTGTTCTTACTCAGGGAAGGGATGAGCTATCTGATATCTTTATAACAGCACTAATCCTATGAAGGTGGAGGGTTCATGACCTAATCACCTCCTAATACCATTGCCTCAGGGCTAGCATGTCAACATGAGTTTTCGGGAGGGCATGGACATTCAGACCATAGCAGTTTTTCTGTTGTACTTTCTTTGACATTTGTCTTTTTCTGCAACTACATCTCCAGGGGAGGTGACATTAGAGAGAGTTCTTAAGAAATAAGTTAAGGAGGAATGGATTTCCAAGCACAAAACACAGCATAGTGATGTGATACAGTGCAACATACACTAGGAACACTGGAACTACAATAGGACTAGAATGTTGGGGATGTGGTATGGGATACAGAATTGTTATGGCAAAAAATGAGCCTAGAAAGTTGAATTGGATTGGAGTCATTAGTAAAAGGAATGTGAATGATATGCCAAGGATTTTGGGTTTTATCCCATAGGAATTAGAGGACCACTGAAGAGCTCTAAGTAGAATAATGGGGTAAATGCATGTTTTAGAAAGGAACTGCAGAAGCAAGGTGGAGGATTTTGTACTGAAGATACTATTAGACAGAAGACTGACATAATATTTCAAGGAGAATTTATTTTGATGTGAAACAAGACACAAGTAAAAGAAGGTCATGGAGATACAGTTCAAAATCAGGAGATGCTTTAGGGTTAGAATTGACAAGATGATCTGATCCAGGAAAGAATTGTGAGACATGAGGGAAATGGAAGAGCCAAAGATTTACTTGGAATTTCTATCTTGGGAAAATAAAAGTCTCTTATAAGGATTATGTCTTATTTGATTTCAGAATATCTTCACTTTAATGATTCTTGAAATTTGGTTAGTATTCAATGGATTGACAGGTAGGTAAGTGGATGGATGGATAAATAGATGGGTAGATGGATGAATAAAATGTGGTGGATGGGTGGAACATAGATGGATGAGTCAGTATGTGGATGTGGAGATGGGTGGATGGATCTATTAGTAATGTTGTCAGTCATACAAGTGAATACAAGAAAGAAATAAGTTTTCCCTTCAAACAGAAGAGAAATGGATAGAAGGAAGTTATAAGACCCTCTGATGGTTACAGTGACAGTGAAAAGAATCATAGTGGATTTAGAAAATTAACCCAGGTTTCTTCTAGTTCTCATTGGCAATGTTACTTCATCTAATTCAACAAATTTCAAGAAAATAATTTCCTTAGAGAATAAAACTAATTGTTTATATAAATCATATTGAGATTTTGGAAATCTATGAGATTTCTCAGGAGTTTATTCTGAAACATTATGCAAAGCTGTCACCAGTCTAGCCACAAGCACTATGTAGCATCCCTTCATTTTCAGTAAGGAATATGGGAATATTGATTTTTTTCTACCAGAAATTCAAATAAACTCTTTCTTTCCATGTCCTATGCTAACCTTACCTTTAACTTTCTACCAATGGCACAACCATACTTCTTGCCATCAATTTTTCTAAGGCAATACTTCTCAGACTTTAAAGTTTACCATCTGGGAGGTTGGCATATGGCTCAATGGTAGAGTTCTTGCACAGCGTGCATAAGGCCTTGCGTTTGGTACCCAACATTGCCAAACTGAACAAAAACAATATGGAAATAAATCACACCATCTATTGAATCTAGTTGAAATGTGAATTTTCTTTTGAGATTTGGAGTAGAGCTTAAGATACTATGTTTCTAAGGACCTTCCTGGCAGTACATATGCTACTAATTTGTGGATCATACTTTGAGGGGTGAGAATCTCAAGGTAGCGTTCAATATTGATTTACCTGACATTACTCTTGCTGTTGACAGGTTGTCAGCTGCTTTCCATTCCAAAATTTCATTTCCTTCTGGTCCTTGTTCAGAACACCCCTGGGTGAATTTATATTATCTGTCCCTTGTCTGGTACTCCCAGCTCCTCCAGCTTAATCATAATATGTGAGAGTGCCTTGGACATGCTATCTTTCCCCTCACCCAGATCCCTAATGAAGCTGTCAAATATGACCTTCCCACCACTCTCTACTACTTTCCTCCCTCATTTCTTAGTTTAATGCTTTGTTTACAGTCCTTAGGTTTAGTCTTCTGTCTCATTCCTTGAAGTCTTCAAACATTCACCATCAATTCCGGTTCAGAGGTCAGGAATCAAGTCCATTGTTTGAGTAAGAATTTGGGATTTAAGAACTCAGTGTTTGGAAGGTCAGCAGTGTTCAGCAACAACAAATGAGAAAAGCAATCAGCAGGAGAATGGTGTCTTAGATGGAAACAAGGAAGCTCAAATCTCAGCTCTCCTGCTGAACAATTGCACTGCATGACCTTGAGGAAATCACTCCCTACCTGAGCCAATGTTTTATCAGTTGTAAAATAGTCCATTAAATTTAAATGATGTCGCAGAGGATTTAGCTCAGTGGCGCTGTGCCTGCCTTGCAAGTGCAAGGTCCTGAGTTCGATCCCCTGTACAAAAAAAAAAAAACTTAAATGATGTCTGTGGTCTGTTAAAATTAATTACATAAAGGCCAACTTAGTCTCATATCTTCAATATATATTTAAACTAGAAGACAGGTTCCTAATATGAGGTTCATGGATCTCCAAGAACTCTGTGGATAGAATTCAGAGAGTCCATGAACTTTGATGGGAGGAGGATTAATTTTTATCTTCACAGATACAGGGACCTCTGACTGTTAGGAAGCAATTTTCTTCAATCAGGAATATAAACAACGTACTAGGGTAATATTGGCAGTGTTTGTGACTTGTGTAGCAGTCAAAACCACAAATATATATTATGTCACATTTCAGTTTTTGCAAATATCAAATGCTATTGCTGCTCACCACTGGTTCAAAGTTGTGCTTATCAGATCCTTCACTACATCTTCTCATTAACATGCTAATGGAGAAGTACATTTCTTACTATAGGCCAGCAGCTATTAATCAGAGGAGATTTTACCCCCTAGGGCACACTTGACAATGTACACAGGCATTTTCAATTGTTAAAATTGGGGGAGGGATATCTGTTGTCATCTAGATGTGACTGAACCCAGTGGGTTTGCCTCTTGGTGAGTGCAAAGCTAATAAGGGTGACCAGGAGATAAAAGAGTGGATAGAGCTATTACTTGGAGCAAGTAAGGGGAACACAGGTGTTAATTTGCAAAGCAGTGTTCTCTCTTCTAAGGAAGTAGTGTTTTATTGGGAAATCTATACATATTCATGTAGGACGGCACATGTAAGGGTAGACACATTCCTGAGCATGCTCAGCTTAAGGTAATAAGTGCCATGTTCAAAAGTGAAAGATGGCAGATACATTCCAGAGCAGAAAATTTAGTATTATATAATATATATATTTAGTATTTATATATGTAGTGTTATATAATATATATTATATAAAATATATTATATATTCTTTAGTATTATATAATATATATATTCAGTATTTATATATTTAGTATTATATAATATATATATTCTTGTATGTATGCAGAGCATAGAAGAATGAGTGGGAGTGACTTCTTGACCTCAGGTGGTTTCTTGTTTCTCCAGTCTTAGCTGAAAGAAAAAGAAAAACAACTTTTGAAAGGACAGCTGCTTTGCCTCCCACAAGGAGAGAAGTTTGCCTTGCTTAACAGCCAATATGGCAAACAGAGGGCAGTTATACTGAAAAACGTCTTACATTGAACTAGACAGGTCCCCACAAAAAAGAATTTCCAGGGACCGGGGGATTTAGTTCAGTGGTTTCACCGCCTGCCGGGCAAGCGCAAGGACCCAAGTTCGATCCCCGGTACCAAAAAAAAAAAAGAAAAAGAAAAAAAAAAAGAATTTCCAGCCCAAAATGATCACAATGCTGAGGTTGGAAAATGTGTTATAGCCTTTTGTTTTTATGTTTTTAAAAAAATTTTGTTTTGTTTTTGAGTCGGGTTCTCACTATGTTGCTCACGCTGGCCTTGAACTCCTGATCCTCATGCCTCAGCTTCCTGAATAGCTGGGATTACAGGTGTGCACCAGCATGCCTGGCTCTGCTATAACCTTCCAAAATAGTATTTTAATATCTTTATTTTAACGATATTTGTAATCCTGCTTATTTTATTTTGTGCACTGAATAAGCTTTATTCTCAGAAGTGGTCCTATGACTTCCTTAGACTGTCAGAAGGGTCCATGGCACAAAACGTGCAAAGACCCCCTGATCGAGAAGGAGGAGGGAAGGGGTGTCTGAATTCAAATCTCGTGGTTGCTGGAGCACGAAACAGAAGTTCAAATACTTGACCCCCAAAAGCAGCATGGCACAATGGAAAGATCAGGGATTTTAGACTCAAACAAGGTTCAGATACCAAGGTGCAATTGTCAGCTTCATATTTACTGTGGAGTTTGGCCAAATCATTTCACTTCTTTTGGAATTAATTTTCTCATCTGCAAGATGGGTGAAATTTTCCTTTATTTAGATCAGAAATCAGCAAACTAAAGCCAAACTTCCTGCTTATTTTCATCAATAAAACTTTTTTGGAGCACAGCCAGGCCCAGTGTTGACATATTGTCCCTGTCTACTTTTGCACTACAATGGCAATTTGGTTACAACATAGATCACAAAACCTAAACTATTTATTATCTAATCTTTTACAGAAAGAGTTTGCTGACCCTTGACATAGAGTATAGCTATAAAAATAAAGGGACCCAAAGTGTATAGAGGCTTTGCTCATTGCCTGGTGTGGAGTAACCCTTAAGAAACTGTAATCAGTTTCCCTCCTTGAAGACAGAACGCCTGTTGTAGGAAGGCAGAACACTGTTTATGATCCACAGTATATAATTTCTTTAAACTGGAAAGGAACCCAACAGTCAGAAAATATGTGAGGAATAACGTAACCAACTCACAAATAAGTTCTGCAGAAGTTAAAATGAGCCTGTAGTATATCTACATGCGATTATATCTTATCTGAGAACTACTTAAGATGACTTCTAATCCATTAAAGAGCAATAGATTTACTAAAATCTCCTAATCATCTCCAGAAGGTAAATGTGGTAGAAAGTTAGCACAGCGCCTATAAATTAACTTTATTCTCAACACTAAATGGCCAGGCAGCCATAGTAAATAGTAAAACATGAACAATTGTAACACCTGTTATTAGGAAAAAAATCACTAGATTCAAGGGACAAAAAAGATTAATCTTGATATATAGATTTAAAGAATTACTCACATAGATGTTTATACAAACTGAATAGTATTAAAAACAATTATTATAACTGGTAGAAGTTACTTTAAAGAATATCTGAGCCCCTCTGGCCCTGTACAACCTCTTAAACCTCCTCAACCTGAACAGAGAGAAGGGAGTGATGGAATTGCGCCAGAGTAGAGTGAAATATCTCTGGAAACTAAAAGGGTCAGTATTTGGACTGGTGAACACATTTACCAGGGCAGAAAAGTTTTCTGCTTTTCAGAAAGGAAGGTCACTTAAGGGAATTTGATAGCTGAGAAAAAGACAGTGCTTGCAAATTTGACTGTGAACTAAAGAATCCTAGGGCTTTTGTTCCTCTGAAAACTGATGCTAGGAACATAAAATAAACAAATACAAGTTAAAAAAAATAAAATGGTACAGGGGCTGGGAGGACAGCTCAATGGTAGAGTGCATGTTCAACATACACAATGAAGGAAACTTCCCTTTGGTTCTTAGCAGCACCAAAAACAGCAAGGCAAAACAAACCAGTTGGCATACCATGGCTGAGGTTAAAGTGAGGCAGGTGCAGGGTCAGATTCAATTTTTTTTTTCAGAGCTGAGGATCAAACCCAGGGTCTCAGGAATGCTAGGCAAGGGCTCTACCACTGAGTTATACCCCAGCCCTCAGATTCAATCTCTATTTAAAATTTGAATATTCCATTCATATTGGATTCTTTGCATTAATTTTGATTTTTTAAAATATTGAATTAAAATATTATTTATCTGGATTATGGAGCTTTCAGACACTCTTAAATTTTGTTCCAAAGGTAAGGACTTCACTCTTCTCCCTCTGACCTAAGCCTTAGCCCACAGGTCCCTGCTAGTAGGAAATAATTTTAATAAAATATATTTGTTTAAGAAGCACTAGTGGGCTAGGGATTTAGCTCAGTGGTTCCAGCGCCTGCCTTGCAAGCGCAAGGTCCTGAGTTCAATCCCTGGTACTAAAAAAAAAAAAAAAAAAAAGCACTAATGACAAGCTGAGCCACTTTATAGGATTGTGATCACCTTTCACATGTTAACGTAAGATCTTTGTATCTCCAAGGACATTGCTTTGTTAAAATAATTGTCATTCGATGCATTAAAATCACAAACCTCAAATTGTTCTCATTCTGTCTTTTAAATTCACTTTCTAGAGTATAGTGTATTTCAGCAATCTGCTTTACGGGGCTTTTAAATAATGGTCTAGTTTACATACTCAATTATTTAAATACCTTCAAATTTTTAAAAGATTTAAATGAAGTGTGGATGTATGTATATATGATATATATATTCTACTTTTTATGTGCTGTAAAGTCAATGTCTTAATTAATTAACAAAACTTCCCTAGAGTCTAAATATATCTTACAGAGCTAATAAGTAATACTTATGAATGTAGTGAAACAAAATGAGTTGATTTTTTAAAAAATTCTAATATACACACATATTTATTTAGATTTCAATTTAAAATGAAAAGGCTAAACAGACACTCAATTGTATACATTATCTGGGAATCCCAAGCCATCATTTTAATAGGCCATAATTCTCTTAACTAAGCTGTCAAGCACATACAGCTCAAATTTGTACAGATGGTTTAACCAAGAAATATTAATCCTGTGGTTTTGAATCTTTCAGTGTTAAAGCTTCTCAGGGATAAAAACATTTGGCCACTCAGGAAGATAAATGCAGCCTCAGTTACTTTTTCTTTTTTCAATACTGGGTTGAAGCCAGGGATGCTCTACCACTGAGCCACATTCCCCAGTGCTTTTTATTTTTCATTTTGAGACAAGGTCTCGCTAAATTGCCCAGGCTGGCCTTGAACTTTCAGTCCTCCTGCCTCAGCCTCCTCAGTAGGTAGGATTACAGGCTTGTACCATCACACCTTCCTGAGATGACTTTGTACTCAATATTTCAACGGGGTGTTCAGACTTGGAAGGGTAGACATCTAAGTTGATGTTTCTCACACTGTCATTTTGCCCCAGGAAGTCTGGGTGATGCCTTCTGCCTATGCTGGAGATGTTAAATAGCCAGCAATTTCAGCCAGGATCTTGTAAGCTCTTTCTCAGGAACCTTACTGGGTTGCAGATGAGCCCATCACTTCCCAGGCTTGCACATATGCAGCCCAGCTTTCTGGTCGTGAATTATGTATAATACCTAATCCTTTCTCCTCCCAAAAGATGGCACACCTCACCCCGTTTACTGGCTTTCCCACAGTTTTGTAGTCAACTGTAAATGCTCTCTCTTTCTGTGTAATTTCAAGATCTTTGAACTTGGTAAAATATTGCTTTTCTCATATTCTCAAGACCTACCATGTCTTGAATATTTCTATCTGATCTAATTGACTTCTCTACCTTGGATGATGGCCTGCTGCCTCAACTTGTCAGGTCCTTCTGTTAGCACACCGAATCACAGAATTTTGTTCATTCTAGAGATGCTCTCCCTGGCTCAGTCAAACTCCGACATTCCCTCTAGATCATCTGTGGAATAACTGCTTTTCTCATTTATGTCTCCCTGTCATCCGGACCAAAGTATAAGATACATCAAAGACTCTCTGGATGGTATGTGCCCTAGGGCAGTTGCCGTGAACTGAGTACAAAAGAAAAACTCTATAAATTTCCAGAATTAATTCAAACGGGCATAACTCCCTGGGAAATTGTGTAGCGTATGTTGCCAGGCAAGGGAGATGTGCTCTATGTGCTATTTTAATGAGCCCACAGACTGGGGTTTCAGCTAAAACCTCCTATATTTTGGCTTAGTTTGGAAAGAGCAGGATAAAGATGCTTAATGGTGAATTGAATGACCAGAAGGGAGGAGGGAGAGGTGGCACAGAGTAATCCTTCTGCACTTCAAGGCATGAGCCACCCCTTCATTAAAGTATTCTTTCCACTTTAGGGCTCCATGGATTAAGGGAAATTGAAAAACCAAGCACAAGTCCCAATCAGCAGCACATCTAGAAAGTAGAAATGAAAACTCCCTAATTATCAATGAGCCACTTGACTTATCTTTATTGTGCTACACTTAGCTTCTCTGCCTAATACCTCTGCTAGTTAGAGCTGGAACAAAAGCAACTTGGAAACA
Source organism: Heterocephalus glaber (assembly GCF_053883595.1). Taxonomy (NCBI): domain Eukaryota; kingdom Metazoa; phylum Chordata; class Mammalia; order Rodentia; family Bathyergidae; genus Heterocephalus; species Heterocephalus glaber. The sequence continues at coordinate 18,160,678 of NW_028258369.1, read as the reverse complement.
GTGCCATTTAAAACCATCCTTTTGAGCTACAATTTCAGTATGTCAATGAAAGAGTGGTCCACATTTTGACACATTATTTTCTAATGAATTTAAGTTTTATGATATCTATCATTTAGGGAAATATATTGTGTCCCAAATTGTGAGTGCTTCATTTCTTGCCAACTGCCATTATTCTTGTCCTCTTAGCCCATAAGCAGCTCTATAGCAGTCTGTCATTTGACCAAAACATATTTCAGTTATTAGTTTATAAACCAGAAATCAGAACATGGAATGTGCTTTTCCATAGATGCAATGTAAAAAATGGTTGCAAAATTCCAGGCCTATCCACAAGTGGTAACTGTTCAACACACACTATAATTTAGCTGTAGTTGGGGAAAATCCTCCAGAGAGGCCTTTTTCCATATTTTTTTCATGAAGCATTATATTAGGTTCCATTCATGTTAACCTTGCTACTTCAGGAGCAGAACTGGCAAGTGAGTCCACTCAGCAAACCCCTTGGAGCTGAGTCCACTGATCACATGTCCTTCCAACAAACACTGGCACCAGACATGTGTGCCCATGGTGGGGTTTACGTGTAATATGACAAGACCAAGAATAAAAGCAGTTAAGGTTTATTACATAGTTATTAGGTGCCCTTTACTGCTCAAGTCACTCTCTCAACAGTCCTAAAGAGGGTTACTCCTTTCCCATTCCACTGTTGAGGAGCTGACGTGCAAAAATGTCATATAACTTGCCCAAGGTCACACAACTGGAAAAGAGCATTACCAAGTGAACTCAAGTGGTTTGGCTCCAAAGCCATGGTCTTTGCCACTGTCGTGCACAGGTCAGAAATCTGCCGTCCACCACCTGCTATTGTATAGCTGAGAAATAAGGATGGCTTTACCACTTTTGAAGACTTGTTGAGGGACAAGGAGAATATTTTATGGAATGTGAGGAACGTTGAGATTTAATTTCCAGTGTCCATAAATAAAGTCACATTGGAACATAGTGACACCTACTTATACATCTTATCTCATCTCATCTGTAGCTGCTTTCAGGCCAGAAATTTTATGACAAACTATTTATGGCATAATGGTAAGTGATACAAAGTATAGAAGAAATATTATTCCACTAATCTCTATAAAATGTTTAAACAGAAAAAAATACTGGAATATATTCTAAACAATTAACAATTAGGGAAAATGAGTAATTTAAAAAACATATTGGACTAGGGATGCAGCTCAGTGGTGCAGTAATTGCCTAGCATGGATGAGACCATGGGTTTGATCCCCAGCACCACAAAAACAACAACAACAATAACAAAAATCTTCATGTCCTACCTAATGTCAGCTTTACAAATTAAATAAGTTGGCATAGGATAGCTAATTTGCCAAATAGAAAAGATTCTACATGACAAAAATAAATTGACATTTAATGAAAGACTCTAGGGTACGAGGTTCTGAATATGTTATGCCCATTTCCTGACCTCTCATGACCTATAAATCATTCTTGAGAACTAAAAATTGTCAATGATACATTATAAGAATTTTAGAGAGCACGTTCATTAAGTATGGACTTCATATATTTCTAAGCATTTTTTTCCCTGTGCCACTCCAAAATTGGAGGAAATGTAGACTTTAAGGTTTAATTTGTTAAATCACTAACTACATTGTTAATGCAGATACTCTTACATGAAGTTTCTCCCCATAGTTATACTGTCATGTTATTATTGAAGTGTAAGATATCTGAAAGGTATTGCTTCATCAAATCTTAATTAAAGATGAGGGATTCTCATGGATAGCTAGGTCTTGTAGAAAGGGTAGGAAAAGTGAGGTAAATGAAAAGGATTTTCTAAGGGAATTTATAATCCTTAAGAAGGTTCTTAGGAGGGGCTTCTTTCACTGGAGTATAAATCCAGCCTTCTTTATTATGCTTTTACTTCTCATGTCCTTCTTTCATTGCCATGTGGTCATTTAATGCTTTTGGAGCTCTGAGGCTCAGAAAGGGGTTTTTTTGCACCAAATTATAACTAAATGCTAGAGTCTGGCATCATATCCAATTCTACCGAAATGGTACTTCTCAACTGCCTAGTGATATGCTAACATGATGCTATTTACTTTTGAATTCTCTCTACTGTTCTCTAGTTCTCATGAAAGGGTGTCACTAAGGCACAACATCCCTTTCCAATGTTTTCACCACTTCTCTGTGAATTGATTGAATGAGAATTGATCTGCTTGGAACTGGTAGGGTGCTGAGCACCAGTTGAAGGGGCAGTGGGGAAGGTTAGGTGTTAGCTGGGTAGGTCAAACAGCAGGTGGAGTTTTAATCAAGCCAGGCAGGTATGGGCTGGGAGAGTAGCTGGCTCCAGCTAAACCAGTAGCAAAAACAGCTCAGATAGCTAATGGGGCTTGATCTTTCATGAGTTTCCCAATTAGCCAGTTTAGCACTCTGGGCAGTTCCTGGAGAGTAGCTACTTCTAGGGAGACTCATTCATTAAGAATTCCAGGTCATGGATCACTGCTTTACAAATTTTTTTAACTGCCTGTTCTCCCCTTGGTTTTTAGCTCAAATGCAGTATTGGGTTAATGGAGCTGCAACTAGCAAAATAACTTTTCTTCTGAAGATATTCACAAACACAAAATTTCCCAGATTATTACATAGAATAACCATTACTTCTAGCTAGAAGTGTGTCTGTATAACTAAGGATTCCATCGGGTTGATTTACGTCAGTGAGGTAAATATCTAGTTATTATCTCCTCAGAACTCTCCTCTCCTGGGCCAGCTCAAAAGTACTAATAACTCTGACTCTTCTTTGCAAGTTCTTGAGAGGAAAAATGTAATTTATTTCACAGGTTAGATTCTTAAAATGTGCACATGCAAATACTCTCTATTTCTCAATTGTTATTGACTGTTCTAATTTTCCATAAGATTAGATTATTCACTTGTAGAACATTTTCCTTGATCTCCAATAGCTGAAATTGATGTACCTGTTCTTGATTAGTTCCGAAGACAAGTTTGTATTTTGTATAAAGGCTCTTTAATACAAAAGCCCAGAATGTGTCTTCATAGATGGTCATTATTTTTTTTTCTGTAAATTTGCCAACTGCTTCATCTGTTTCAGAAAATGAAAGTTCTGAATCAGAGCTACAAAAAGATTTAATGGGCTTTGTGCTGCTCTTGCTGGCAGTATCCAGGTGCTGATAGCATTTCCCAAACGCTTTTACCAAACACTAGTCCAACACAAAACTCTGTGAGAGGAATTACGCTTCAAGGAAAACTGGCCTCATTTTCTACTTTTTTTTTTTGAAAATCACAATCCTCGTTACCATTATTTGTCTGAATAAAGGAAGGCTGCTTGTGCTTTCAGTCTAACATTTTCCAACTCCTTTTGACAATACCCATTAATATTTCCCTGATCTACCATTTTAACATAAAATATTTCTAGATGTACTTGACTGCTAGGTTTGTTATTAAGGAGACTAATGGATCTAATATTTAAAGTTAGTGAGATTTATATCTCCTAACCTGAGAATTTATAATATTTTTGTTATTCTAGCTTAAATATTTACATATGTGACAGAGTCCATTTTAGTTAGATTCAAAAGATATGATGTTGATATCTTTCTTAAACACTCTTTGGAATTTGGTGACATACTTTTCTAACAGGGAAGTAATTAAGTATAGTTGCATATTGGCAAATGGCAAGTGTATACATAGAGGCTTATCTATAAGTGCTTGTAAAATGTACACTATTTTGTGAGCATGTTTTCTTAATTTATCATATAAGTAATGTATTTACATATTTCTTATTTTTCATTTTGTACTGTAGTTTTTAAAATAACTTTCTACTTTGAAAAATTGCAAGCATAAGCCAGAATCCACCAAGTTTAAATGGAAAAAAAATCTCTGCAATCATTTATCCTTAAGGATGTTAGCTAACCTTAAACATGTTAGAATCTTCTTGAAGAATGCAATGCTTATTTTTTTTGACATTAATTTTTTAAATATTATTTTATTGGTACATTTTAGGTATATAATATAACGACATTCATCATTGGAAATTTGCACCTTTACATAATCTCTCTTGGTTCTTATTTTTTCCCCTTCCCCTGCCTTCCCTTCAAGCCCTCAATCCCTCCCCATTTACAAAGACTTTGTTTCCATTTTTTCATTTTCTCATATTAGTTCCATTCCCTTCTTTACCCTGCAATGCTTACTTTTAAAGGGGACATTATACCTAATAGTTTTCATAGGAAAAAGTGGAATGATTTATGTGGGATTTACTGAGGTGTACTTCTATTGAATATTTCAGAATAGCATGACAACTCTAAGAAATACAGTAATGTGTTTGTGGCTTCAGCTTTGAAATACTTTCCAACCCATTTATTAAGAAATATTCATTTTGTAAGCCAAATGATGGAACAAAACAAATTGTTCTCTGTATGTACACTTGTTTTTACTTCTGGATCTTAGGTGCAGAAGGCTGATTTAATAATACAGTACTCTAAAATTTATAGAACATTATAATCATTGGTTCTCCTAAGACTTCCTCATGATATGAATATTCATATATGGATCTATGTACATGTATGTATAATTTATTCTATTTTTTAAAGTGCATATAAGTATATGTGCATATACTATATATCTGTGTATGTCCACATAAATGCATATATATTTTGTTCCCTTTTGTATTGTATATAAATGTAAATGAATATATAGCATATAAATATTTTAGAACATATTTATGTGAATATATTTTACATATTCCCTTTTTCTCGGTACTGGGGAAACATATTTTCTAAATATTTCTTTATTTATATATATCCTTGTAAAATGTGCATTGTTTTGTGCGCATGTTTTCTTAATTTATCATGTAAGTAATGCACTTACATATTTCTTATTTTTCATTTTGTACTGTACTTTTATAAATAACTTTATCCTTTGAAAAATTGCAATCAGAAGCCAGGTATGCAATCAGAGAAGGATACTGTATACCCCTCCTGCAGGCCCACCAGCTACTGACTTAGGGCCAGTCTTTTCTATCTATGACCTGCACCCTTCTCTCCCACCTAGATTATGTGAAGCAAAGCTCAAAATGTAATTTAATCATGTCTTTAAATATATATCTCCAGGATGTCTTATAACAATACACTTATCATACCCATGAAAGATAGTAATTCCTTAATGCTATCACATGTCCAGTCCCTGTTCAAATTTTTCCCAGTGGTGTCATGGATGTTTTTGTTTGTTTGAGTAAATTAGTATCCCAATGAGAACATGCATAGCAGTTGATTGATATGTCTCTCAAATCTCTTTTGATCTCTAGAATTTTACTTTCTTTTCATGTATTGGTTAGAAAAAATATTTTACTAATGCTATAGGTTTGCCTATTTTGTTTGCCATGGTCCTATTGTGTTATTTAACATGTTCTTCTTGCCCTGTATTATCTGAGAATTAATACAGTAGTCAGGTTTATTTGTTAAATTTGATAAGGTTCTAGTTAATTTTTTTGAGGGAACAATATTTCATTGGAGGTACTTCCACTGGGAGGCACACACTATCTGTGTGTTTAGTGTCAGCAGCCATTGACGATCCGTACTTAAACATTAATTAAATAGGTGATGGAAAATCGTTATATTCTAATTCTTTCATTCCATCTTCATTTATTAACCGCAGCATTTTCATAAGAAAAAAACTTCCCCTCAGGTATTTCTTACAATGTGTGCAGTTCTTATGAAAAGCCGAATAAATGCCTAGGCTTTCACTTTACACTTCAGCTTTTTAAATGATTAGTTGGTTCCCTAGTATGCACCAAAAGTGACCAATGACATTTTTTTCTATCATTGTGAATTTGCCTTGTGGTATAACAAGATGTTTTGGCATCATTTATGCATTTCCCATCCCAAACCCTGGACCATCCATTTCTCCAAGAAGCTTTTGGTCACTGGGATAAAATATCTAAGAATGACAATGTAAAAGAGGAAAGGTTTATTTTAGCTCATCGTTTCAGAGGTTTCAGTTGGCAGGTTCCACTGCTGTGGGCCTGAGGTGAGGCAGAACATCCTGGTGAAAGGGCATGGTGGAGCAAAGCTGCTCGCCTCATGGGAGCCAAGAAGCAAAAAAAGGTAAATAGCCAGAAAGAGAGGAAGGTACCAGGGATGAGATACACCCTTCAAAGTCACGTCCTCAGCGATCTACTTCCACCAACTTTGCCAGACCTCCGAATAGTTAATGATCCAGTTGCCTCTGTAGGCCCCATCTCTAAATTGTTGCATCGGTCACTGAGGCCTCAATACATGAGTCTTGGGGGAACATTTTATATTTAAACCATTAAAAGTCCAGATTGCTTTTGTAATAAATGGTATTTGAATCTAAAATTGAGGAGTTAGGAGCATGCATTACTGCTAGGATAGCCTTTATTATTTGAGGTTATTCAGTTAGGAAATATGTATTTGGAAGATAAAATACATCATGATTTCATACTTTCAATTCAAATTTTAAACTATAAGATTTTTATATAACCTTGCTGATTTTACATCTGTAGCTTCTTTCTAATATCTATAATAGCACCAATATAAGTATTCTTTGGGTTCATCCCATAAATAATACACAATCTCAAATAATAGTACCAACACTACAAACAACAATCTGTACTGAATATGGCTAAACATATTTGCAGTTCTTTGTCCTTAGAATATATTCCACTAGTAATGTTTAATTAAATTGCTGTGCTTTAAATTTCCTTGAAGTGTTTCCTTCTTTACTCGTAGGCCACTAGCTCAATTCATGGTTTTCTCTCTCTTTGCTTTTGATTTATGAAAATGGCCTTATTGAATAAAATTTTGGTCAATAACTATTCAAAATATTTACCTAGTTTCAAAGTGAAATCTACAAAATGAGATTTATTCAGGGAAGACTAACTCTTCTCTCTTTACCTTGTTCAATTTCTCCCTCATAGGTAAAATTTTATTTTATTTTTATTTTTCTTCCTTCTATCTCATTATTTTTCAATATTCAGTATGTGTGTATGTATGTATATGTATATGTAGATATCAGTTTTTGAAAATAAACAGTAGCATACAAAATGTGCTTTGCTTTACTTGGATTTTAAATTCACAATGTATTCTGGAGACTGCTCCCCAAGGATATATAGAAGTAGTCCTCACTCTGTTTTTGCAGACTCAGAGAATACTGATGGAGATTTGGGTCATTTATAGTCTTATGCTACTACATATAGTGCCAAGTAGCACTAATTTTCTGAGGTCTTTACTTCATTATATACGTCTAGTCCAGTCCTTTCAACTGTAACAACATATTCCATGCAACACTTTGTCTCTCCTCTAGCACCCTCTCCATGATAGCTTTTCACTTCTTCACACTTATGCAGGTCCCCAGTCCTTATACCAACCCCCATCCTACCCAAAGCTGTACGTAGGACTGTACACATGGGCCCTGGTCCTCTTAGATGTCATGAATCACCAGCACCATGAAAGCTGCAGTCCTATTTGTGCCCATTACCTTATTTTGTGCTGTAGTTTCAATGTGCTCCCCAAAGCTCATGCTGAATTTAATGAGGTAGTAAGAGACTAATTAATTGATTATGGATCAAGGGAGTACCTTTGTTACAAAAATGTTCTCTCTCTGGCTTGCTTGCTCTGCCTCACCATGTGATGCACTCCAGCACACATGAAACAGCACAAAGCCCTCACCCGATGCCAAGCAAATGCTGGGGCCATGCTCATGAACTTCTAGAAATATAAGCTAAAACATTTTGTACATGATAGCTAGTCTGCGACATTCAGTTACACCAATGGAAAACAGGTTAAGATACCCACCTTCCTCATGAAGGGGCACTTCAGGAGAAACTTCTGTGTAACTTCAGTATCAAAGGTAGTCATGCTTCATAGATAGAGTTCTTGCCTAGCTTGTGTCAAGTCCTAGGTTCAATTCTCAGTACTGCAAAAAAATAAAAATAAAAGGAAGGTAAGACAGATGAAAGAAAGAGAGAGAGAGAAAGAGAGAGAGAGAAAGAAAGAAAGAAAGAAAGATAGAAAAAGAAAGAGGTGCTTCTCAGAAATCCTCTGAATTTATCTTATAGCCAGTGTGATTGGTGTATGTAGCTAGATTCTCCTCTGCGTTGGCTTCAGTAAGGTTTGGTGTCTAGTTTATGACCCACATGTCATCAGATAGTATTGGTCCTCTCTTCAATAGTAATGGAAATTAAAACTGAGGCCTTTAGTGCAAGTTTACAGGTAAAACTTTAATTGGAAAGCAAGAGAAAACGAAAGGAGGCACAGCTCTGACAAAGATCAAGCCATCCCCCTAACAAAGGCAATTAAGAGAGAATGGGAAGGGTGCTTCAGTTTGAGGAACTGAAAGGGGACACAGATCTGAAGAGTATCAGAGTGGCCCATTAAAAAGGACAGGGCACAGTTTTATGGGGTGCTGTGGTAGACTGGGGTCTGGTTGATTGATCATTGTCTCACTCCTGATTTCCTAGCTCCAGAAGAACCCTGGAGGGGCAATTTTATGCCCAAGAGATGATTATCTCTGCTTGGAGCAGTCTCAGTCACCAGAGGCTGAATCCATGCTGGAATCCAAGGTGAAGGGAGGTTTAGGGCAATCCAGACTTCTGGGCATAGCTGATTGTCCCTGCAAATTCAGAAAATTAGTTACTTTTCTCCTGGTATCCTCAATCTTGAAGGATGATGAGATAGGCTTGATAAATCTAGGCCTAAAAGTTGTTGTTACAACTTTTAGACAGATAAACAACTAATATGCTGACATGCAGAGCTGAGAAGAGATTGACTCAAAGTTTTACAAACACAAGGACAAGCTTTGTTCTACTTTTAGTTACCTATTGGACATCTGTAGGCCCCCAAGTGAAGAGTCACAATTTTTAAGCAAATATTGCTTTTAAGTCCCTGAGTGCCTCAGAAGAAATCACAGATCATACTTTTTAATAAATAACAGATCAAGGACCTAGGAGTTTGCCTTTGTTCCTTTGATGGTCTCTGACCATTTCATGCCCATAACAAATATAGTAAAATTATATGGTTTTATTTTTCCTTATTTTCTTGAATTTAACTTCTAAAAAGTCAGCATTATGGTGGGCTTTTAAAAAATCAAGTCATCCTATTTCTATGAAGTTCAAGTCTTGCTGCAACATACCCATTTTTGATCCAGGCTGTGTCAGCATTCAAGGACATTGACAAACATTCCATATTATTCCATTTAAGAGGATGTTTACAAACATCAGTGTCCTTGAGAAATGTTTTTGACTGTAGCTTTTCAACATTCTGTATAACACACTCTTCTACAATGATATCATTTTGAAGTGATTTTCAGAAAGAAATAGTGACCCAACCCAACTATGGGGTCAGGATTTTTATGGAGAAAATTTTGAGCCATGAATAAAAGCAATTGCAGAATTTGGCAAGTAATCATCTGTGCTTTAAAGAATGCATTGCCTATAATAGAGGCACAAATTACGTGTAAAGATACATATTTTATATTTAATATATTTTTGTTTGTTTTTGCAGTATTGGAGATTGAACCCAGCCTTCACACTGAGCTTCACTCCTAGTCCCCCTTTTACAATTTTGAGATAGGATTTGCCTGAGATGCTTAGCCTGGGCACAACTTGTAATCTTCCTGCCTCATCATACCAGAGTTCTAGGGTTATAGACATGAGCCATCATGACTAGCTTTTAATATTATGTTTTAATTTATGCTTATTTTCATATCAAATTACAATCTAAAAAGTTTTAACTATGTAAATTATACTGACTTTTGTTCTTACAAACATAATTTTTCTATTTTGGCTAATGTGTGAGACAGAATTCTAAGAGGCCTCTAAGATCCCAGTCTCTGTTGTATACACCCTGTATGGTCCCTTCCTGTTGAGTGTGAGCAGGACTTTCAATAAGGTGAATATCACTACTATGATTCTGTTAGCCAGTATGCCAATGGTAAATGAAATTTGCAGTTGTAATTAAAGCCTCTAATTAATTGGCATTAATTTAATCAAAGGAGAGATTATCTTGGGACAGCTTGACCTCATCAGGTGTGTCCCTTTAAAGAGACTCCAAGCAGCAGAGACCCTCTTGCTGCAAAGAAACCAAAAGCCATGTGATCCACTGCTATGGGGAAAGGTGGCCTCTGAATGCAGAAGGCCTCATTTTTGTACCTGCAAGAAACTCAATCATGCCAAAAATGCTGAGCTTTAAAGAGGACTCTGTACTCTGGACAAGAACCATCGTAGCTGAGCCAAAAACTTGATTTCAGCTTCGTGAGTACCTAAGCAGAGAACCCAGTTAAGCCAAGTCCAGATTACTGGTCTTCAGAAGCATGCATTGTTTTAAGCCCCTTTGTAGTAATTAGTTACAGCAACAATAGAAGACTATCACATTGTCTCTCAGACTGGATATGGTAGACCCAACTGAACTCTGCTTGGGTTTTAACAGCATCTTTTGGATTAGACATCATTTACCCCTCTTTGAGGGATGAGACAACAGATTCCAAGAATCATATAGTTAGTATATGGTAAATACAAGATTTGAAGTAAATCTGAAGGATTCCAAAAAGCAAGTCTCATGCCGTAACATTATGTGCATAGAGATAAACACAAACAGCATATCAAACTTTGCATGTTCTTCTCGAAGTGACCAATTCAATCATTCGTGCATGATAATAACAGCTACCATTTGTACATTCTTTGTTGAGCTGCAGTGAACCTGTACTTGTTTCATTTGATCCTCACAAGGTTGATTGCTCATGCAAAACTGTCATATGCTTTTGTCTTTAAAAAAAAGTTAAGGTTCATTAGCTGGAAGTAAAAAAGAAAAGTGTTATGTCTAACAAGTCATTGATACAAAGAAAAAGAAATGAAAATGGCCTACAGACATTGAGATAACCAAAGTTGTTTTTTGTCAACAAAACAATAGCAATGCTTATGATCTGTCTCTGCAACTGTACAGGTACAATGAAAACCAAACATTTTGTGCTTTTTTAATTCCAGACATCTCCCCAGGAAGTGATCTGACTTTAAAATATAAACTATATTTGCTAAAATGATATCTGTTACAGAACCTGATAGATGTCAACCCTTTACAAAAGCTATGTTTTGCTTTCAGGGGAAACAACAGGAAAAACACAGAATTTTTTTTCCATATGCATAAGAAGGCTAAGCAAACAGCAATGTCTTTCAGGAAACATTGGTGATAGTTACTGAGTAGGGCTATTCAGAAAAGGAAATCATTAAAAAGTGAACCTGCAGGGGCCAGGGATTTAGCTCAGTGGTTCTGCCACCTGTCCTGAAAGCCCAAGGACCTGAGTTCGATCCCTGGTACCAAAAAAAAAAAAAAAAAATGAACCTGCAAGAGTAAACTGGTTAAGTTCTGGTCATGGCACTATATTATAGGTGTTATGCTTGGATTTTATACTGATGCACCTGTTTGAATTAGGAAAAATTAGCTAAGTATTAGACTTTTCAAATTTGAAACTGCCAATATTTGTCTACTCATTACCCAAGATAATTCTTGAGCACATAAAAGTTATTTGGGCTGCATAACCCTATACCATGCCAAATTTAAGTCAAGAAAAGTTTCATTCTCTGGCTGTTTCAAAAATAAATGTAGTGCATTTGGGAAGACAAAAGCCCAAAAGAAATATTGGAGTAGTGAAAAGAATTATTCATAGAAAAGATTCGTTAAGATTGAAACAGTCAGCAAGAATATGGGAGGTTTGAAAAAGTGTCAGAAAGATCTTTTTAATTAGGGCATGAATGTTACCTATGTTGAAGTCTTCTTCTAACTCTTTTTTGAGAAAGAATCTAACTAAAATCCTTAGATGAACACTTAGTGACAGAAAATTGTGTTGTGTGGAGGACTTGTGACTTTTGCTTCGTTGAGCAATTATTTTAAATTGTCAATTTAAGGAAGAGAAAGATGATGTCTTCAAATTAGATTGTATTCTGTGAAGAATAAAACTGTCTATTCTATTTTCAACTTGCCCTCCTTGTTTTCAGTTTCAGTCCTGGAAACCCAAGATTTTGTTCAGAGAGAAAATAAAAGTTTTCTTTTGCAAATGCTTTGCAATTACAGGGTGCATTCAAACAGATGATTTATTGAGTTTGGAAAGTGATAGAATCTATTTAGTAGTAAGTAATTCATGACACTTTTTCAAAAATCTGCTGAAAAATATTGATTTAATTCTCACTATAAAGTATCAGACAGTATACACACAGTTGGGAAGTGTTCCCTTTTAAATATAAAAATTTGTGATTCCATAATTAATATTTTCTCTTATTCAAAACCTCTGTTCAAATGTATACTTTTGTTTTCTTATCTGAAGTTCATTTATTTTAGAGTCACCAGAACTGCATAGAAATAGCATTAATGCCTCAGGGATATGCAAAAAACAAACAGCCAGTATTGATGGAGGAGAAAGGGAGCCAGAAAAAGAAAATTTAGAAGGTAACAAAAAAGTCACTTGAGTGACCTTAAAAGAGAGCTATTGGCTAGAATTTACAATAATTTAACTTTATAGTAATGATTTTTAATTTTTAAAATATTAAATATTTCATGATTTCTTTAAAAAAACAAAACCTTCCCCAAAGGAGGGGTGGATGTAGTTCACTTTTGCTTTGCATGCACATTTACCTACTATGCATGAGGCCCTGGGCTTGATTCCCAGTTACCTCCAAATTGAAGGCAGGCAGGCAGGCAGGCTGGGAGGAGAGAAGGAACTTTTGAAAAGTACTGCTAAGTAAAGAAGAACCCGAAATAGAATTTTGGAGCTGAAAAATAAATTTTACTAGCTTCAGTTGTTAAAAATTTTATTTCTAATGATCCTCAGTAAAGTCTTGTATCTTTATAAATTTGGCATGACATGTGACATGTGTCTGGACAATGATTGGTGTGTATGTATTTTTTGTCACTTCTCAGCATCTAAGAGTAGGAGTTCCCCCTGGTGTTTTCACCTTCCCTTATGCTTTTTGACAGCTCTAACATTAATTTCTCTGTCAAATGGAAATTGTGAATCTTACTTATTTTTACTGTTCACTGACATTGTAGAAGTCAATAAGTCCAAATGTCTAAAAGTCTGTCCAGATACTTCTACATTTCAATCAGTTAAGGATTGATAATTTCACTGGGCCATTTAGGATCAAAAAATTTTTACTATATGAATAAGTTAAAACATATTTTCCATTGAATCATGTGTTCATTTTAGACTTAGATTCCCTAGAAAAGTTTCTTAGCTATAAGTCATAATAAATTAGAAACTTCAAAAATCTTATATTTCACCTGAAAGAATTTTCTGCCTCTGTCAAATGATATTATATATTTTAAACATACTTATCTATAATATTCCTTCAAGGTGCCAAATGAATACTCAGTTCACATGATTTTTTTTAACACAATCACATTGGCATATTTATGAAAACCTATTCTATGAAAGACACTATTTTAGGTCTTATGAAAGATTTTTCTAAGTAACCTTTGTTTCCAAATAGCTTAAAATCTAGTTGTTGTTAACATAAACTAACAATATAAAGTAATGTGTGATGCTTATGAAGTGCAAAAGATTGAGAACTTACTGTGTGTGTCAGAAGTAGATATCATGTGATGGTTAATAGTTGTGTGTTATAAGCATTGTAGTTTGCATCCTCTCAACAACACTGTGACATAGTTTTGCTATTCAGAACTCTTCTGGTTCCAAGTTACAGATACTCTGACTCAAATTGGTTTAAGAACAAAGAGAGTTTTGTTAGCTCATAACCGGGGACAGATTTGTACCCAGGGGTTCCAACAATATCACTAGGACTACAGTCCTGGTTCCTTCTGGACTGCTTTATTTTCAGATTGACTCTCTTGGGCACCAACAGCCTCAGGCTTATACCCCACAAGTTTCTGAACTGGAAGCATAATGCTTATCTTTCTCAACAGACCTACCAAAGGATAGGCCCAACAGTCTTCTGGATTGCTTCATGTATCCTTCCTGAACAATTTGCTGTGGCTGGAAGCAAGGCTAGCCTCTTGGGTGTACAACTTGTACAGTCACACAGGACATTGCACTTTGAAAGGCCCCCTGCTTGTTTTAATCTTCTGCTATCATCATGTTGAAATTCTCAATAACTGTTGAACAAAGGGAGCTGCATTTTCAATTTTCACCTCATTTCACAAATTATGTGGCCAAGGCTAGAGGGATGTGATCATCAGCCAGATGTGAGACCAATGATAACCACAGGAGAGAAGTTGTTGGGGTCACCCTAACATGCACCTGGAGTGAGGATGAGGTGAAGTAAATGGGTCTTTAAAAGAAAACTGAGAAGGAATGTATCAAGGCCTGGAAAAATCAAGATGTTTACTGCATAAATGTTATTGTTACCATCAGGACTCAAGATGAGATACTTAATAATGGTGGGGGCAGGACAAACCCACAATTCACTCTAAAGCTTGAACTCCTAAACTTTTATGCCATACTTCTAGCATAGATTTGCTTGAACTGTATCATTGAAGAAGAGAGTTCCAAGCAGGCCAAAGATGAGGGTATTATGAAAAAAAAATCTTGAGATAGAAACGTCTTAAGATATTTCAAGGAATAATGTGGGCCTGATCTCTACTTCATAGGGTTGCTGAAGCTGTGGAAGATCTAGTTGCATGCATGAATTTGAAGCTAGAACTTTGGGAGATGCCCCTGATAAAGTGCCAGCTGGGGCAAGATTGGAGCAGGAATGGGCAGAAACTGCAGGCTCAGAAGGCCAGGCAAAGGGATTTGGCCTCACCCTATAGACTGTCCATTCTCAGTGGAGGCATATATCATCCCTAAACAGGCAAAATTTTCTCCTTAATGGACAAAACCAAACTTCTTTGATATATAAAGCACAAATTAAAATATCACACATCAACAGATAAACAGTATATCTAGGTATTAAAATTCCTTGGGTGGGGTGAGGTCTACCAAGCAAAAATGTCTTAAAAAGCTCCAAGAGGTAATAATTAATAACCAGGAGTTATGAATTTGTGTCCCCAAACCCGTTTGGTAAATCTGATGACAGTTGTAATCCTATCCTCATATGGTGCATATAGAATTTCACATATTGTTTTGCAGGTTCAAACTCTACCCACTAGAGCCACAGATTGGTTCCAGGTTAAGAATGGTGAACTTGGAAACCTTTGAGCAAGAGAATGAATGTTAACCATACTTAGTGAGCCAGAGAAAGTAGAGTTTGAAACATTAACTTTGTGAGGATATACAGTGAAGATCAGAAGTAAAAGGAAACCAGAAGAACTTGCTAAATGGAACATTTTATTTAAAAAGAATAAAAAGGAAGAAAGTCACAGGCCTGTGAATATCTCTTTTGCTAAAATCTCTCACTGACTCTTTCATAGATAAATGTTGACAGCTGGGTATGGTGGTGCATGCCTGTAATCCCAGCACTCCGGGGAGACCGAAACAGAATGACTGCAAGTTCAAGGCCAGCTTAGGAAACTCAGTAACTTATGGAGACTCTCTCGAAACAAGCAAACAAACAAACAAACAAAATACTGTGGATATAGCTCAGTGCAAAGGCCCTGGGTTCAATCTCCCGCACTGGCAAAATAAAGAAATAGAAATTTTAAAAATCTTCAGCAACCATCAAGACAAAGATTGATAAATAGACATCTCTACTGTAATTGTAACAGTTATGTGGAAATTGAGGGTATTTTATTTCTCTGATAGATATCAACCAATCCAATGATACAAATGCCCATCCTCCACTCACCTGTCAAATATGACGTCTGGCAAGTTCAGTTTGCAGAATAAGTAAAATAATAGTAATAATAACTGTGCAAGAGATTCCACCTTTGTTTCCCCTTAGAGTTTGATAAGCATGATTTAGGCTTAAAAAGCTATATCCTGCTTAGATGAACCTCTATGGGTGTGTGTGTGTGTGTGTGTGTGTGTGTGTATGTGTGTGTGTATATGGAGGAAGAAGTGGGGTTTGCTTATTCTCCAGAAAGGAGTGAAAATAAATCACAATCTTTCTATAATTTAAAAATGCTGTCTCTTCAGGTTCTATCTTACAAAGATTTGCTCTTACTGCTTTACTATTCACATAACCTAGTCAACCTTTGGAGGTCTTCTCCACTGTGATAACCAGTGAATTTACCCACATTGCTGCCTTCTGGTGCTGACCATAGCAAACATATAATCTATGGCCTCATTTTCCTCACCCCAACAATTATGAATACATTGGCAGTCTACCTACCTCAGAGACTTCTTTCTCATGATCTCTAAGGAACTCAGTGTGAAGTAATTTTAGCTCCTTCAGGGGAAAAAATGCACAAAGAAGTACAAAGTGTTATGATTAATTCTTCCATTCTTCTCAAATGGTGTTAGTTGAAGAAGAAGCAGAATGAAACACAGGAAACGGACTTGGAAGCTCACAGAAACACACAACTGTGAACTCCCCTTGCTGGTGAGAGTCAGCACAGAACCATAGAAAACACAGGTTTGGCTAAAATCCCTCACTCAGGAAGCTTGTCTGTACAGAAGCAAATCTTAGTCTGTTTCCTGTTTGCATGCAATAAGGTGAAGCCATCTTCTCCAAGTGAAACCTCAGGCCCTGTGTCTTGGGTGTTTCTATTCAAGGACAATATTGGTAATACAAGGGGTGATCTAAAAATACAGTGAATGCTAATTTAAAAAGTTACAGAAAAATATGCACTGCCATTAATTCCACACAAGTATTCTCCCTTGCTTCAAAGAAATTCATCCCACCTTTCTTGCCACTTTCCAAAGCAGTTCTGGAAGTCCTCTTTCATGAGTGTCTTTACAGTGCGTGATCAAAAACGCAGTGAATTGTGCTGCTGAGTGCTATCCAATATAAAGCCAGGCTCATAAAAATATGACAGTGTATCCTCATCCACTTTTTTTTTACAGGATCTGGCACCATGTAACTTCTGACTTTTCCACAAAGTCAGAATGACCCTGAAAAGTCAACATTTTGAATCAATTCAGGACATTGAGGTAGCCACGACAGTGCAACTAAAGACACTCATGAAAGAGGACTTCCAGAACTGCTTCAGGAAGTGGTAAGAAGAGGCAAACTCTCTGGTGTCTCTTCTTATCCCGTCACAAGGGCTCCACCCTTATAATCTAATTTCCTGCTGAAGGCCACACTTACAAGTGCCATCACCATGATGGTTAGCCTTCAACATATGGATCTTGGTAGAGCACATTCAGCCCCTAGCACTCTACATAGGATTTATTTTCCAGATTGGGATCCATGTGCTGATTTAAATATTTGCATCAGAGACTGATTGGATGATAATTTTTTTTCCAGTACTGGGGATCGAACTCAGGACCTTGCATTTGCACGGCAGGCACCAGAACCACTGAGCTAAATCCCCGGCCCCTGGTTGATAATTTTTAATGTCTGAGTGGTTTTTAATATGTAACATCTCAGATTTCTGTTTCATGGTAAAATAATTACAAATGGAAGATCAGGACTGATAAAGTTAATCACATCTGGCAAAAAGAAATTCTTCAGTCATATGTTATTGCATGAAGATTATTTAGTTCTGAAGATTTATTCTACATAAGTGCAGCATTTTCCCTCCAACTGACTCTGGTCTCAGAACCTACAGTTTCACAATCTAATATTTAATTCCAGTAACATGTACTTTTTAAGCATAATAAATGAGTTTTAATACTCAATAAATCATTGTAATTGGAATCAATAAGTGGGTCTTGTTGGGCTCCTTTCCAGGTTCTTGGTGTACTGAACAAAGAATTGGACAAGACACACATAAAAGGTCACAAAGATATACATTTATTAAAGATAGAAAAAAGGTATGCTTTATAGGGAAAGAGCAGCCTAGTGAAAAGGCTCGCAGTGGCCCCAAGGATAACAGGAAGGTCTTTTTTGTCCAAGATATCTGGATTGATTTCCCTCTCATGCAAATAAGGCACTGGGACATTTGTCCTGTCAAAAACTCACTTGACCTCACACCAAATTTAAACTGTCCTATCAAAAATCTCACGTGGGTTCTCACCAGATTTAAATGAAGGATTGAGAACAATATCTTTTGATTGGTTGTCTCCACATGTAAATGAAGGATTGAAAATAGAGCCTTATGATTCTATGAACAGCTTCAGACTCCAATGAAGGATTGAAAATAGGAGTTTTCGGATTGGTCCACAGTGTGTGAGAGTTGTAAGTTTGATATCATTTTGGGTCCTGTGTTCTGTGCATGTCCTCTCCTTTAAGGGAGCAAGCACTGAACTTGACAGCCGTAGATTTTTATGACTTGACACATTTTGCCCAGTTGGTTGTCTAGTTTTCCCCAGCCCTAACCTACCTCAGGATCAACTTGCAGGTTAAGGCATATGACTCCTATTGAGGCCCCTGTGAAGTTGAAAGGGTTAAACCATTCTCCCATAAAATGAACCCAAGCACCTTGAAAAGATGGCTGGTTGTGGGGCTGGAAAAGAGAAAAAGCAAGATAAGCCTGTGTCATCTTATAGTACCACAAAGTAAGGAAACACTGGAAATAAAAATGGGGTAATATGTCATGGGGACACAGGAGATGACTTCAAAGAGTTCCCAAAGGCCAAACTTGGAAATTTTGAGGTACAAAATGGTGGCATAGTACTGGATTATAACCCAATGTAAAAGTTAAATATACATAACTCCATAGTGACATAAATAAATGATTTAGTAAATCAATGGGAGAAACCAATGTTCCTTACAGAAGAAGTCCAAATAATTTATGTAGATACTACTCCCCTTTTGGAGGTGAAGCTAAACCACCTCCTTCTCTTGTTAAATGTAAGCTGCACTTAGCTTTCAAAGAGTATGTAAATGTGGGTGCGGTGCGGTGCGGGGCACTTTACAGTGGAGAAAGCTGGGAAGGGATACCTCGGCCAGGTGACTAAGCTTGACATCACCAGTGATAAGTCATATTGTTGGCACACACTGCTGGCATCATGTGATGAGAAAGGAGCATCACTTCTGGGATAGTCTTTACAAAAATCCATGACCTAATCATGAAGGAAAGGTCAGCCCAACCCAATTTGAGAGACATTCTATCAAATATCCTACCAGTACTCCTCAAAACTGCCAAGGTCATGAAAAATAAGGAAACATTAAGACACCATCACAAACCAGAGAAGACTAAAGACGCCTGAAAACAAAATGTGATGTGGCACTTGAAACGCATCCTAGAACCGAACGAGGACATTCATAGAAAAACTGGGGAAACCCAAATGCAGTATGGTATTTACTTACTAGAAGGCACCGATGTTGGTTTCACAGTTGTAACAAATGTACCAAGACCTCAAAAATAGAGGAATCTGAGTGGGGGTGGGAGTGGGGTAAACTGGAAACTCTCTATGCTATCTTTGCAACTTTTCTACAGACCTAAAATGAGAAGTTTATTAAAAATGATGAGGTGAAAGGTCAACCCTTCACTTCTGAAACAGAATTTTCTTTATCATATTAATCATACCCGGGCAGGGTGCAGAGTAATTACAGGCAATAATGTATTGCCTTAATTAGGAGGACTGTTGTGTGTAAGAAACAGTTTGGAATGCAGAGCATTAATATCTTCCCAGTGTCCTCTGGATGTAGGAACTACTGTACGACTCTCTGAGCAGCACTTTTGTTTGAAGAATATTTGAAGATCATTTAGAAAATAGCATACACTATTGTTTCCCTAAGATCACACGTCACATTGACCCTCACAACTCAGCTCTTGGTGATGAGAAAACTGCCCTCTTCTCTCACGTGCAATATAAGGATACATTATTCTAATCCTAGCTATAACCCAAAGTTCAGTGATAGAAAAAGAAATCAGTGCAGCTTTCCTTCATTCCATTCCAATGTAATCTTCCCACAAAGATTCTTAAGCTATTACATGTTTGCTTCTTTTCCTAGTTTGAGAAGGAAACACATTATTTTTTTCTCTCCATTAAATTTTCCTCTCTCAGCTAGTTTCTGTCATGCACAGACACATTTCTGAAGTGCTGGTGCTTTCCATTGTCTGAGTTAGTATAGTAAATGACAGCTGTAGTTTTCCTGTTTGGGATTTCTGAGGAGAAAAGTAGACCTCTGCTACCTCAGTCTTCAAGGACAACAGACTAGCATAACTCTCATATTCCTAAAATCTTCCCTCTACTGCTAGTTGTCCCAGAGCCATTTGGATTTAAAATAAGAGTTTTACTTAAAGTGAAATATCATTGTTCCTTTCTGGTGTTTCTGTGACATGGAATCAATATTCTAAGAAAATAAAATGTAAAAAATCCTAGCTCTCTGTAACCATTCATTGTGGGACCCCAAAATATATTTATTTGGTATATTTTGAGATAGATTTTCAGAGAAACTACAGACCTCTGCAGATACAGAATTAATTCTGAAAGCCTGCCCTATTGTAATGAAATTTGTGTCTCTAAGGGAAATTTACCTTAGTGACATACATAGCCAGCTAATGCAATGAAGCTTTTCCCTCTGATACCCCCCTTTCTTCCTGGGAGGGATCCTTCCACCAGAAGGGGGTGGGAGTCTGACAACTGGCCCAGACAGAGATTACCATGCATGACTATTACCTGAGTGATTTTACCTGCATAATAAGACAAATTTTGTTGATTGTGCACCACCTCCCCCAATCTCCCATAGCCTGTGCCTCCCTTCTCATAGTACAAGTCCCTATGTCTTTATTTATGTCTGTCTTAGTTACTTTTCTTGTTGCTGAGACAAAATACCTGATACCCACAAGGAGGGAAGGTTTATTTTGGCTTAGAGTTGGTAGAGGTTTCAAGCCATAGTTGGCTGGCTCCAAGGCAGAGTGGCATGGCAAAGGGTTATCACAGAGGAGAAATAGTCCATGACAGGGCAGGCAGGAAGCACCATGCAGGAAGCAGTGACCCTCTCTTTTTTCCCCCTCTTTTCTATTCAGGCTACAGCCTAATGGTTGGTGCCACCCACACCCAGCTTGGGGCTTCCTATTACTCCCACCCAGAATAATCAGTGGACTAATGTAGTTATCACACCCTTAATCCTTATATCACACCCTTAATCCACATTCACACACCCTACATCCAGCCACCTCTGAAAAGTCCTACCTATGACCACATGAGGCTAGATACAAGCCATAACAATGTCTTAGTTACTTTCTCTCTGCTAGGACAAAATGCCTGACATGAACAAGTTAAAGGTGGAAAGGTTTATTTCAGCTCACAGTTTGTAGAGGTTTTAGTCCATAGTCGGCTGGCTCCCAGGCAGGGTGGCATGCCAGAGGGGCACGACAAAGGAAAAACAATTCATGGTGTGGCAGACATCAACCAGCTCTAATTTCTTCTTCTTTGCCTTTTTATTCCATTCAGGCTACTAGTTGGTGCCTATTTATTGGTGCCACCCACACCCAAGATGGGTCTTCCCTCTTCAGTAAATCCATCATCCACACCCAGAACTATGCTAAACCAATCAGTGCACTAATCCAGTATCACACTCTCATAATCCAGTAACA
The DNA here is from genome assembly GCF_053883595.1 of Heterocephalus glaber. Taxonomy (NCBI): domain Eukaryota; kingdom Metazoa; phylum Chordata; class Mammalia; order Rodentia; family Bathyergidae; genus Heterocephalus; species Heterocephalus glaber. The sequence continues at coordinate 18,139,181 of NW_028258369.1, read as the reverse complement.
CATATGCATGTCTCCAGTCACCCTGAAAAGCCCCACCTATGAGCATAGGAGGCTTTGTGTGTGGGGGGGCGCATTTAGATATAAGCCATAACAGCTTAGCTCTATAGAAGGTCACCCATCTTGACCTTCTTTGAATATCATACTGAAATTGTGGGGCCCTCATGTTTAGTCATGTAATAAATTTACATGCTCTTTTTCCTGTTAATCTGGCCATTATCAGTTCAGTCTTTAAACTAAAATTATGGAAACCTCAGAGGGAAAAGAATAAATTTTAAACTTGCCTACACATTCGCATGTTCTTTAATCACGTAGTTACAATTATAAGATGAATAAACCAGTGACTCCTTCACTGACAAAGTTCCTATTTCATGGAAGGGGCTAGTATGCAAGAAGATAATTTTAATTCAACATGGCCAATGCTGAACTAGAAAGTGGGAATGGAGAAAGCCAACAGATGGGGTAACACTTACATGGCATTACAGTTCAGTCTCTGTAGGCAATTCAAGGATTTGGGGGAAAGAGGGACCAGCACAGATGGCCAGACCCATGGCAGGTCTTAGAGAAGTTCCTTTTGCTAGGGTTGCTGCCCTAAATCCTATCAAGTGGCTCTGCAGGATGATGGTGGAGAAAACAGTGTGCGGCAGGTTCTGAAGCACCAAGTACATGACCCAAAGGATGCTGGGCCTTCACATGTATGCATTCTGAACTGGCAGAGGTTTTTAAACAGGATTGTTTCCTGGATAGTCTGTTTTTAATAAGAACTGTATAGCCTTGACTGTTTCCAGAGCAACTCACTTATGTGTAAGAAATTATCAACATTTATAGAAAAGTTGATTTTCTTTAAAAACATAAAAAAGGTCTAATGATGAGAGCCACCAACTGAGGAGGCCTCTTGGCTGCTCCCCAGAGACAGCCAAGGCCCAGTGCCTTTGAGAAAAAAGATAACCTTGAATCTGCACATACAACTCTGTTTGGCACGAATATATTAGCAGTAGGAAAAGTTTTAAGATAACAACATTAGTATATAGCAAGCAGAATGACACAATACAGAAATGTATTGTGTGCCATCATTAATTCTTTGCATTTCAAAGTCTTTTAACTTTTAGTTCTGTAGCTCAATTAGTTTTCCATTGTGTCGTATCTAAGAGACTCGTCATGGTTTATAAACCTTAAGCTTACAGTAACTATTTCAATTAGCAATAATTGTTTCAAAGTTTAAATAGATTAAGATGCAAATACCATATCAAATTTAAAGGGCCAACTGAGAAAATATTTGCAATTATGTATGACTAACCAAAGGCTAAATTTCTTGCATCCTAGGTATCAAACTCAAGTCCTTATGCATGCTAGGCAAGTTCTCTACCACTAATCTATACTCCAATCCCTCTCATTATTTTTAAATGCTGGATAAAATCCCATTGAATATGATTTAAAATGATCTCTAAGTGATAAGTGAGTAATGCATACAATAAAATATGCAGTAAAGATCCACTAGAAAAAATTATCACATCTTCAGGGAAATGAGCCTAGGGTTTGGAAAACTGGGGTAAGGTCCTTATTTCCCATTTTTTCCTCTTCCATACTATTTGGAATTTTCTCTAAAAGCATATTTTACTTCCTTGATTTTAGAAAACTGGTCTACATTATAAATTAGCATGGAAAGTATGGAATTTCTTGATTCCTAGTCTGTGACACAGATTACCCAATATGGTTTGTCTGTAAGGGAAAAGCACATTTTATAATTCCATGGTCTATAAAATTACATCTAATGATCAAATATCAAAGACATTATTTGTGAGGGATATTTCAGAATATTTCGAGTGAAAATTTAGGTAAGCTAAATTTTGGTAAAGAAAATTGGTTATGCTAATGCAAGCTTGTAATTAATATTGAAATGCTAGTAAACTGCAACTCAGGAGACCCAGAATTCAGTATTTTTTCTCTTGATGACTAGGCTTTAATATAGTTTTTTGTTCTCTTCTCTATGGCTCAGGCTATTAATTGGCAGACAGAGAATGATTCTGCACCTATATCAATGGGAAAGCAATTTCTTTTACCTACTATTTAAAATCTGTAAGAAATTCAGCTGAAAACTTGCAGAGTTTTAAAATATATATTCTTAACCTTCTGTTTGCTGCTGTTATCTTTTAGAGTTTGTGTTTGTGAAACCACATATAATTTATTCAGTTATTTTTTCTTTTGGTCTAGTGATATGGGAACTTTGTTTAAAGACAAGAGATATCAATGGAAAGAGTTGAGCACTAGTAAATGGGCTTAAATCAGAGAAATTTTAGAATTTAATTTCAGTGGTTCATTCTGGGGGTAAATGCCTTAATTTCAAGAATTAACGTAACGTATTCATGACTTAAAGCAGTGACTGATATGGCATTAGGCACATTGTAGGTACTTAATAAATACTTGCTAAAGGAATTTTCAAAACCAGGTAAAATCACAACTCTCCTACAGATACAAAGTGAGTCCTTGTTATCTATTTTATTCAATTCATTTATGAAGAAACCACTACAATGCTGTCAACAGTCCAAGAGAAAATCCAAAGAATAGTGAGAAATACTGAAATGAGTGTATAAATGGAGGTTAAACTAGCTTCCTCCATAGCAGGAGAGCAAAAATTTTTGAACCTCATAGACCAAGCCAAGGCAAAATTGGCACATCTATCAACAAGAATTATTTTGCTTGGCTATAGGTTATCTACAACTTACAGAGCTGTAAAATAGGTCCCATGGAATCCTAATTAAATGAATCAGTATGCTCTGAGAAATGCATAGTTTTCCACTGAGGAAAGTTTTTGGTTTTTGATTTTTCTCCTGACCAAAATTTTAGGGCAAAGCCTTGGTTCCTGGGGTTCAAAAGACCAGGCTTGGGGCTGGGAATTTAGCTCAGTGGTTCCATTGCCTGCCTTGCAAGCACAAGGTCCCAAGTTCAATCCCCAGTACCGAAAAAAAAAAAAAAAAAAAAAAAAGGACCAGACTTCGCCACTGTCTTAGTTACTTTTCTCTTGTAGCTGAGACAAAATACCTGACACCCAAAGTTAGAGGGGAAAGGGTTTATTTAGCTCACAGTTTGTAGAGGTTTCAGTCCATAATCGGCTGGCTCCAAGGCAGAGTGATACATGACAGAGGGGCAACAGTTCATGGTGGCAGAAGACAGCAAAAGCAACAAGGGACCTTAGCATCTTTCTGCCCCATTTATCTTATTCAGACTACTTAGGGCAGGTAGCACTCATGCCCTTAATCCTAGTGCCCTCAGGCTTAGCATTGCACCATGAATCAATCACACATTCTACATCCAGCCACCTTTGGAAAAAGCCCCACCTAAGACCACATGAGACTTTGGGGGGACATCTAAACACAAGCCATAACAGCCACCAGGAGACAGACAGGGGTAAAGGGGAGGAAAGGAGCTATAATCAGCATGGCCATGCTGGGAAGAACAGACGAAGAAATTCAAACTCTGTCTTCAAGAGATTATCAAAAGCTTTGTGATTTTATAGAAAAGGGGAATAAAAGCAAGTATGGGGGTTATGCATAGCTGGGACAGTTGCATACCTGGCAAGGTAGGTAATCCTGGTCAAGCTGTTGTCTCAGGACTAGTTCCTAGAGATCTCCATGAGATAATTGCTCCTGCTTAGAGGGATGACCATATCATGGGGTAGTGTGTGAGGTTCTGCTTTTCCTTGAATCTGAGGTGACTGCAGGGTTAGGACAATGCCCAGAGACTACTAGGTACAGTTTCAGGTATTCTAGAACACTACATTATATATTTTAAAAATGCCAGTTGTATGTCCCTGAATATTTTGCCTCAGTCTTTAAGGGAGATGAGATAGGTTAGGTAAATTCAGGGCTAGTGAGGGTCTAGTGCTACCTACTATTTAGCATGCCTGCACACAGGTACAAGCTACATTCTCCTGTTGGCTGGATGACAGTAGCAGCTCAGTTCCTGTCCTCCTTCCTCTGACGGATCTGAGTCAGGACTGGATAAAGTAGTGTTCTTTTTATGGACCCTCTCGAGACCACTCCATTGATGATCCCATCGTTCCTCCTGATGAACCCGAGCTCCGGGGCTCCCAGCATGGAGACCTGTAGGCTCATCCTCCTGAGAATCTGGTGAAAGCCCAATGATATCAAACCAAGAAGGCGTATCCATGTTCATATTTAATGTTACAGGCATACTTGGCACATGTGAGCAGATATATTTGATATGTGAACTTCTGATACCTGCAAAGGCTTCTGGCCATCCATGCCCAGTATCTCCCAATCCATGAAGGAAAATAACCACAGCCGTGGCCTTCTGGGTGGGGGGCACGATGGCTGGCATCGGAGCAGACATATTACTGCCGCACATCCACCGGCTCTCCGGACAGCACGTCGGAAGCGGAAGGGAGAGGGCGCACTTGGCGGCGGCCTAAGGGCATGTGAGCCCTCCCTGCCCTTCTTCCATGAGGCCCTCACCAGAAACCAAGCAGATACCAGATATTCTTGGATCTCCAGAGATCCTCTCCTCCAGCCATGGACCTCCATGCAGCTGCCCCAGTGCGGCGCTTCCCTGAACTGAGTGGTCGGTGTGTCACCTGCCCCACACACTGTCCTGCTGAGGGTCGCTCTCCTGTCTTCCTGGAGTGTCAGCCACCTGGCCTTTCCTAAAAACCATCCTTCCTCTTCCCTGGTATCGCTTGCTGCCATTCATGTCAGAACCTTGCCTTTCACCTTCTGCAGCAAGGACTCCAAGTTCAGAGAATTTCCAAAGGAGGCAAGAAAGGCAAGGCGCTGCAGGAAGATCAGAGAAAGGAATGGACATCCACGCCGAGACAACCGCTTCCAAGGCTGTGCACCCATCTCTGTCTGGAACCCTTCTGGCTCAGTGTGGTCCGCCGACCAGGAGCAATAGCGTGTCCTGGGAACTCGGCAGATATGCAGAGTTTCAGGTCCCACCCCAGACCCAGGGCAACAGATCCCACGGTTTTGCCGAGATCGCCAGGCGATGCATTTGTACATTAAAGTGTGATATACATCAGGCTAGGGCTTGTCCTCCATTCCTCACTGTGAGCTCTGCGGCAGGGGCCTCGGTTCAGAGCAGGACTGTGAAGGGAACCGGAAGCGATAACACAGGGCTCAGCCTCGGACTCATCCCAGCCAGCCTGGCCTGGAGGGGGGTGTGAGTGTTTCTCCATAGCACTGGCTCGAACCCACCCGACTCTGCCCCCCAGGATCCCTTCCTGTGTACTCAGCATGACCATCCCAGCTGCACCAGCCTGCATAGCTCCACCTGCGAGATGCCTCTGAACTCGAGAGAGGGAACTTCATTTTGTTGGGTGGCGATGTTTTATCTTCAAATGTGCACGGTTCACTTGGAGAAAAAAAAATTCAGGGGTAGTAAACTTTGTATTACCAGTTTTTAGACAGATATTCTGTAAGTTATTAGTATGCCTACATGAAGAGCCGAGTAGCAAATTGACCTAAAGTTTAAAGGTATATATTGGTTAGGGTTGTCTAGAGGAACACAGTCTATAGGGAAAAAAATACATATATACAGTGGTACCTCGGTTCACAAACTCCATTCTCTTCATGATTCTAGTCACAAACTGAACTGGATGAGAAGCAAATCAAATTCCCCATAAGGCCAACATTAAACCTAACCATTGAATTTGATTTGCTTCTTATCTAAAAGTGGGAGGGTCCACAATTGCCGTGTGTGTGTGTGTGTGTGTGTGTGTGTGTGTGTCTGTGCTCGAGAGCTGGAGGATCCAGTAGCTGTTTAGCCCAAGAAATAGAAGCCCCAGAACAAGAGGGATCAAGGATGCAGCATTAGTTCAAGGTCAAAGACCTGGAAGTTTCCTGAAGAGTCACTGGTGTGAGTCTGCATACCACACCTGAAGCTGGAAGAAATTTGAAGAAACTGGAAACTGCCAAAGGCAATGGCAGCAAAAGAAACACCTGCTCAAGCAGGCTGGACCTCTTCAGAAACAGCCACACTTCTTTCTTCTTTCCCTTTTGTATTCTATTTGCCACCCACAACCAGGGTGGGTCTTCCCTTTGAGTTCGATGGCCTACATGCCAATCATATCTTGAAACACCCCTCAGACACATCCAGAAGTGTGCTGTACTAATCTCCTAGGTGTTTCTTACTATAGTCAAGTTGTCATATCACAATTAATGGTCACAAGGTAATGAAGGAAACAGATATAAAATGAAGACAGCTTTAACCTACTTTACCCAGTGGGCTTCTGCAGATCCAGCCACTAAGTCTGTGCTTTAACCTATTTTTGATTGATCCAGGAAGATTTGTAAATGTGTTTCCAGTGCTACTGCATTCCTGATATCTCATTAAGAAAATACCATGTTTTCCTGGTGGGGAAGACAGTATGACCCAGAAAAGACCAGCAATACAGCTGCACTTTCTCTGCAATGAAGAACTACTTTTCACCTCTGATTCTCAGGCCTGATGCTGATTGCCAGGACTGATCCTCAGAAGGCAGTCAATGTGATATTGTCATACAATGTTCTCCCAATAAGCAGGGAAGGCAAATAATATTTTCTGAATGCCTACTGTGTGTCATGTGCCTTCTGAGTATTTTATGGTCCTAAGACACATTTAGTTAAATATCATGTGACCTTCAGTTGAGGAAACAAGATATAAATTGAACTAATTTACCCATTTCCACAATAGGACAAAGATCTGAAGCTAAGTGGAAATCTGACTGTGTGACCTCAAAACCTGTGTTCTTTTCCCTTATAGGAATAAAATTCCAATGATTATGTTTCTGGATGAATTTAAGAAAGGAGAGATGAAAATAGTTCAATATTTAGTGACTTGAGAAAGGAGAATACTTCTGGAGGGAAAATTAGGTAAAATTTATCAGAATTTATAAACCACCAGCACTGCCTAAACCTATATCAATGTATGTTAGACCTTGTCCCCAGAGCTTTCCATTACATGAATTGAATCCTCCTCACACCTGCCAGGAGAGTATTATCCCCATTTCATAGATGAGAAACCCAGATACTGAAATGTGAAGAAACTTCACAAAGCTTCTCTGTGAGATTACAGTCCAGGTTTGGTTGATTCTATTTTTTTTAGTTAAATTATGACTTTTATTGCTTGGAGACATAGACAAATTTATGCCACTGGGACAGAGGTGTGGATGACTCATATTTCCAATTGGGGTGGAAGATCCACTCAGTCTTATACTATCGAGACAATCAGTAAATCCAGCTCCCAATTGGTATCAAATGGAACTTGGCATCCTTAGCCTTTCTGTTCCTCTAAAGATGCTTTCAAATAGAAACTGATTTCTGAATTAAGTGGTAGAGATCTTCAGGGAGATCAGGAGCAAGTCTTTTAGACTTAAGAATTCTTAAAATTTTACTACCCATCACAAAATGTACTTGTGCAATGCCATGAGAGTCTCTCAGGATCACACTGATCTGTGAGGGAGTCAGGCCCTTCTTGGCTAGCTTGTAAATCTGCTCCTTCATGTTGTCAGATGTCGGCTTAAGCCAGGTGGGGACACTGTGGTTATATGGCAGAGCTGAGTGTGACAGGCCCTCCCCAGGAACATGCATATGACCCATGATGGCAGAGGTCTAGAAACAAAAGCCACGTTTGGTTCATTCTAAAGCCAATTGCCTTTCCTTACAAGAGTCTTCCTCCTAGCCCAACTTTTGGCACCATATCCCAGAATGGCTTCCTGTTCTCAAACAGCATGCAAGGTGACATTTCTACTTCATCCCTTTGTTATACTCTGGCTCTTTTTTTCAGGGTAGGCCTCTCTCCAACTATTTGCTGACAAGGATCCATTAGCCCAGTGAGAAAGACCCCTGCCTCACTGTCCCTCCCTCCTTGCTCTCACTAGGATCCCTCTTTGCACCTGATTCCCCATCATTCTTCCCTTAGTCCAGTGGAAGAGGCAGTGAAGAAAGGCAGAAGATCCATCCCTCTGCTAAGGGGAGCAGCTAACTGGCACAAAGACTTGCCTCCCAACTCCAGGAGAGAGAACTTGTTGTCACATTAGTTCCAGTGTTTGCATTCAAAATAATTCCTCCTGCTAAATGGCATGAAATAATCTCACACTGCCACAACATTTCTTAATCTAAATCCATCATCTCCTGTGTGGCTTTTTTTTTTTTTAGTACTGGGGATCGAACTTGGGTCCTTGTATTTGTGAGGCAGGCAGCTGAACCACTGAGCTAAATCCCCGACCCCTATGTGGCTTCTTGATCCTGCTCTTCCATTGAGATGCCATATGTTCCAATCAGAAGGTATCTTTTATGCCTTGGGCTCCAGTCAGAAAGTCTCTTTTAAGAAGACTTCAATGAGGCAGACAGATCACAAATTCCAGCTCAGCATTGGTAACTTAGAGACTTAGCAAGACCCTACCTTGAAATAAAATAAATTGAAATAGCTGAAGATGTAGCTCAGTATGAAGGCCGTGGGTTTAATCCCCAGTAAACACACACAAACACACATGACTTCAAATGTACAACAAACCATACACTGCATATATTGAAATAACTTTGATTACTCTGAAGATTTGGAATATACTTTCTATTTCCACACATCTACTGAGTAACATTTTAAAATTGAATAGCACTTTGTAGTTGGGCCAGCCCTTTTTCATTGTTATCTCATTTGGAAACTTAAATTTCCAAAGAGTTGCCTTTAGATGAAGCCACTACAAGAGGAAAGGCTAGAATTGTGGCCCAGGGCATCTCCTGGTAATTCCTCTGCCCTTTCTTCCCTCTATAAGTACCTTCAGAGAAGCATCCAGTTCCCAATCCCTCTGAAAAGATAGGACTCCACTCTGTCTGAGCTTTATACATGAAACAAGGATCTGACTTCTTTCCTTGCTCTGCTGCACAACAGTACAAAACACAGAAATATTATTATCTCTGTAAATAAAAAATGTTATTCTTGTTTTAAATGTCTCTAAGAAACTTGGACCCAAAGCTAAACTTTCAGGTCAAGATTATCTACCCAGTAGTTAAGACTGACCTTACTTTATTAAACTACTGAGCTCTTTCCTCCCATGAAGAATAATTCATTGTTGAGCTAAACATGCTTATGAAATAATTAAATGAGAGCTACACAAATGATCACAACAAGAAAAGCCTTATTAACTTGCATATAAAACATTATGGTATTTGTAGATAGATGTCACCATAGCAGTGATTTAAAAAAAAAAAAATCAGGGCCGGGGATTTAGCTCAGTGGTTTTGCCGCCTGCTGAGCAAGCGCAAGGACCCAAGTTCAATCCCCGGTACAAAAAAAAAAATCAAACATTTGGCATGGTAAGCGAAGTATGGGCTATAATTTTTGTCTGATGTTGCTTTATATGACCTGCAACATGACAGTGACTTAACAGGAACTAAAAAATAAAAGGAACTAAGATCGAAGTGGATTAAAGATCTAAGTATTAAGACAGAAACACTAAACTTGTTGGAAGATTAGTTAGGTAGAACTCTTGAAGACATTGGCACAGGAAAAGACTTTATAAACAAAACCTCAGTAGCCCGGGAACTAGCACAAAGAATCAACAACTGGGGCTTCATCTTATTAAAAAGCTTCTGCACTGCAAGAGAAACCACCAACAGAGCTAAGAGACAACCTACAATGTGAGAAAAAAATTTTAGCAGCTGTACCTTAGACAAAGGACTAATATCTAGTATATAAAGAACTGAAAAAAATCAGACCCCCCAAATTCAAAAACCCAATTCAAAAATGGGCATCTGAAATGAACAGACATTTCTCAGACAAAGAATTAAAAGCAGCAAATACATGGAAAAATGTTCAACATCACTGGTCATTCAAGAAATGCAGATGAAAACAATACTGAGATTCCACCTCACCCCAGAAAGAATGGCTGCTATCAAGAAATCAACCAATAACAAATGCTGGCGGGGGTGTGGGGAGAAAGGAACCCTTCCTCACTGTTGGTGGGAGTGCAAACTGGTGCAACCACTGTGGAAATCCATATAGAGATACCTCAAAGAACAAGGGCTAGAGGTCCCATTTGACCCAGCTATTCCCCTGCTGGGTATCTTCCCAAAAGAATTAAAAGAATCATACCACAGCAATATATGTGCACCTATGTTTATAGCAGCACAGTTTGTAATAGCTAAAGCTTGGAAACAGCCCAAGTTCCCATCAACTGGAAACTGGATAAAGAAGATGTGGGTTTTTTTATAAAATGGAGTACTACTTAGCCATAAAGAACAAGAAACTAGAGACATTTATAGCTAAATGGATGCATACTGAGGCCATACTCATAAGTGAAATAAATAAGACACACATGTGTAAATACCAAATAGTTTCTCTAGTGTGAGAAGCTGAAAGTGTAAATAAGAAATAAAATGATTAAAATAAATAATGGATAATTTGAAATAGGAAGAAAAGGTCCGAAGGTGTAGGTGTGGTGGGAGGGGAAGGGAAAAGGAAAGGAGAGAAAGGAAAAATTACGAGAAAAGAAAAAAAATGGAAGCAAAGTCTATGTAAATAGGGAAGGGTGGAGGGGGTGAAGGGTGCACAGGTAATGGGGCAAAAAATAAGAACCAAGATACGTCATATACAGGTACAAGCACCCAATGATAAATGTAAATGTATTGTTTACCTAAAATGTACCAATAAAAGAATTTAAGGGGAAAAAAATAAAAAAAATAAAAGGAGTTTCCCTTCCCTTTCCTTGCTTGTTTCTCCTTCCTCCTCCAAGCCATTTCAGGCTTTCTATCTTGATTAACCATGTCTTAGTAATTGGAGATTGCAGCTCAGAACAGTAATTCTGTCCCATAATTGTAGATGATACATTTTAATTCCACTCTCTAATTGGCAGTGATCAGGCTTATTTGGAGTGCTCAAAAAGAAGGCTGTGATCTCCTCTTTCTCTTCCTGAAGTGCAGTATCTCTTGTTGACTCATCCCCCTCTGAATGATTATATGTCGATAGTTATACAATATGATAAATTTTCTTAGATTTGGAAAATTTTGAAAAAGGATTTCTTATACATTGTTTCCTTGATTGAAAATCTGCCAGCTCTGAAGTTATGGTCTTTTAATCATGTGGTCACTACATCTTTGATTGGCTTCAAAAGGGTCATTTTATGTGCTCAGCAGTTAATATTGGTATAAAATAATAGAATTTTTAATCTCTATTTCTTTTTAAAAAAGGAATATTTTCTAATTGAAGAAAATAGCAAGGAAAGATGATTCATTGGGTTTGTACTGAACATATAAAATTCTATAATAACTTGGCTTGTTTCATAAAGTTTCTCCAAGTATATTTTTCAAAATGTTTCTATTCAAATGGTTCCTTAATGAAAATAAACCTTAGGTCATTGCAGACTCAAAACCCAAAGATCAGCTATATCTGGAAGATACCTCTGAGAAGTACCCATTCCCTAAGGGTTCTAAATACTAGCAATAAAGATACTCAGAATAAGCAATATACAAATATCAACCTAGGAATTAAACCAAAAACATCAACAACAAAAAAATAAAAATGAGAAGACACCTAAACAAAACACAAACCCAGACAATCAGCTCACCAAAGGCAAATCCAGAGGGCAAAGAGATGGAAGAATCTGAAAGTCAACTACCTGGAGTCCCCAAACTGGTAACAAGGGAAGTAACAAAACAGATGAAGAAGGCTCTAGAAAAAATCAAAGCAGAAATAATTTCCAGGATAACTGCAAAGATTGTGACCTGAATGAAAGATATGCTTAGTGACTCTAGAATGGATAAAGATTAAAAAACATAGAGAATCTCAGAAACATGATGGAAACCATGAATGCCCAGCATAGGAAAGAAATGGAATCCATGAAACAGATTCAAACAGATATCCAGGAGATTAAAAACTTCATTAAAAGTATGCACAGCAGAATGAGTCAATGTGAAAACAGAATATCAGATATAGGACAGGATTGGGGTTAATGATCATGAAAAGTGAGATTTCTTAAAAATAGAAAGGTACCATGAGAAATCAATCCAGCAGCTGCTAGATGATGCAAAGAAGAATAACATAAGATTGATCAGAGTGAATGAAAAAGCAGGAGGTAACACAAACAACATAAAAAACCTGTTCACAGAAGTAATGGCAGAAAACTTTCCAAGCAGGGGAAAAGAATTTGAGATACAGATAAGTGAAGCATATAGGATTCCAACTAGCCATGATAAAAAAATGTCTACGCCTAGGCATATGATAGTCAAGATTCCAGAAATCCAACAGATGAACAAGATATTAAAAACAGAGAAAAGAAACAAATTACAAACAAAGGAAAACCCATCAGAATCACAGCAGGCTTCTAAACACAAACCTCAAGTCAAGAAGAGGCTTGAGTGAAGTATTTCAAACTCTAAAAGAAAACATCCTCCAACCCAGATTGATGTATCCTGCAAAACTGTCTTTCAAAATCAGTGGAGATATTGTTCCTTGCTTACAACAAGGAACACCTGAGGAACTTCATAAATATCAAACCAGCACTCCAAACAGTTCTCAACAATATCCTAGAAAAAGAAAATGAGGACTAAAACTCCATGAACCCCAATAGAATGAAGCCATCCAGGAAGGCAAGACATTAAATAGAGAGGGAGAATAAATTTTTTTAAAAGAGCCAACAATAGGAAAATATCATGACAATGATAAATCAATATACATCAGTTATAACCATCAATGTTAATGGTCTCAATTCATCAATGAAAAGAAATAGACTGCAGAATGAATCAAGATGCAAGTTCCAATGATATGCTGCAAGAAATACACTTAATTCAAAAAGACATTCATAGACTGAAAGTCAAAGGATGGAAAACAATACTACATGCAACAGGAACGTGGAAAAAAGCAGGGGTAGCTATCCTATTTACAGACAAAGTGGATTTCAAACAAAAACTAATTAAGAGAGACCAAGAAGGTCACTATATCCTTGTAAAGGGAACAATCCAAGAGGAAGAAGTGACAATCATAAATATATATGCATCAAACACTAGTGCACCCAACTATATAAAACAAATATTAATGGACATGAAAAATCAAATAAGCACTAATACAATAGTAGTAGGGGACCTCAATACCCCACTGTCATAAATAAACAGATCAAGCAGACAAAAATTCAATGAAATATTAGAGCTGAACCAAACTTTTGAACAAATGAACTTAATAGATGTCTGCAGAGTGATTCACCATACAAAATCAGAATACACATTCTTAGCTGCACAGAGGTTGTTCTCCAAAATAGACTACATGTTAGCTCATACAACATGCTTAAGTAAATGCAAAGTAATTGAAGTTATCTTTTGTATATTGTCAGAAAATAGCACAATGAAATTGGAGGTCAATAGCAAAAGAAACCACAAGAACTTCATAAACATATGGAAATTGAATAACACCCTCCTGAACAACCTTTGGGTTACAGAGAAAATTAAAATAGAAATTAGACAGTTTCTACAATTAAATGATAATGCCAAAACAACCTACTGGAATTTATGGGACACAATGAAAGCAGTCCAACGAGGGAAATTCATAGCAGTGAATGCCCATATTATGAAAACAGAGAGCACTCAAATAAACAACCTAATGCTGAAAAAGAAGAAGGAAGACAAACTGAAATCTCATGCAAGGGAGGAAATTATAAAGATCAGAGCAGAAATTAATCCAATGGAGACTTAGAGAATGATACAAAATATCAATGAATTGAAGAGTTGGTTCTCCAAAAGAATAAATACAGTTGACAAACCCCTAGCCAAACTTATCAAAAAAGCAAAGAAAAGGCTCAAATCCATGCAATTACGAATGAAAATGTGAAATTAAAACAGATCCAGGAGAAATCCAGAGGATCATCAATACCTACTTCCAGAACCTATACTCCAATATGATGGAAAACACAGAAGACATGGACAGATTCCTAGATACATATGAATAGCTGAACCAAGAAGATATAAAAATTCTAAAAACAACCCTATATCAATGAAATTGAAAATATAATAAAAATTATCAACAAAGAAAAGCCCAGGGCCTGAAGGCTTCACTGCTGAATTCTACAAGATACTTAGAGAAGAGCTAATGCCACTACTTCTCAAACTCTTTAATGAAATTGAAAGGGCAGCAGTACTCCCAAAATCATTCCTGGAAGCAAGCATTACCTTGATTCCAAAAGCAGAGAAAGACTCAACCAAAAAAGAGAACTACAGGCCAATCTCCCTAATGAACATAGAGGCAAAAATCCTCAATAAGATACTGGCAAACAGAAAGGAGGCAATCATCAAGAAAATGATACAGCCTGACCAAGTTGGATTCATCCCAGGAATGCAAGGATGGTTCAACATATGTAAATCAATAAATGTACTACACTATATTAACAGAGGCAAGAACAAAAACCATATGATCATCTCAATAGATGTAGAAAAAGCATTTGACAAAATCCAACACCCATTCATGATAAAAACCCTGGAGAAAATTGGAATAGGTAGTCTTTATCTCAACCTGAAAAAAGCCATCTATGAAAAACCAACAACCAACATCATACTAAATGGTCAAAAACTGAAATCCTTCACATTAAAATCAGGAACAAGACAAGGATGTCCACTATCACCACTCCTGTTCAGTATAGTTTTGGAAACATTAGTCACAGCAATTAGACAAGAGAAAGAAAATGAATAAAGATAGAAAATGAAGAATTTAAATTGTCATTATTAGCGGACACATGATATTCTATATAGAAGACCCCAAAAACTCCACCAAAAGATTTCTAGAGTTAGTAACTAAATTCAGTAGAGTAGCTACATCCTAAGTCAACACTCAAAAATTAATAGCCCCCTGTACACGAATAACAGACTCACTGAGAGAGGAATTGGGGAAACAGCTTCTTTCATGATAGCATCCAAATAATGAAATACCTAGGAACCAATCTAACAAAGAAAGTAAAAGACCTCTACTTGAAAACTATAGCACTCTGATAAAAATGATTGAAGAGTATATCAGGAAATGGAAAGACATACCTTGTTTGTGGGTAGGAAGAACCAATATAGTGAAAATGGCCATACTTCCAAAACTGCTATATAGATTCAATACAATCCGGATTGAGATTTCAAGAGCATATTTCACAGAGCTAGAGAAAACAATCCAAAAATTCATTTGGAACCAGAAGAGACCTAGACTAGCAAAAGCAACTCTAAGCAACAAAGACAAGGCAAGGGGTATCACAATTCCCAACTTGAAACTATACTACAAAGCTGCTGTGATAAAAACAGCATTACTGGCAAGGAAATAGATCTGAAGATCAAAGGAACAGATTAGAACTTGCCAAAGATTGAAACTAGACCCAGATCTTTCACCATGCACTAAAGTAAAATTGAAATGGATTAAAGATCTAAATATTAAAACAGAAACAATAAGCCTGGTGAAAGGTAGGTTAGGTAGAATTCTTGAAGACATTGCCATAGGAAAAAACTTTATGAACAAAACCCCAGTTGCACGGGAACTAGCACAAAGAATCAACAACTGGGATTTCATCTTGTTACAAAGCTTTTCCACAGCAAAAGAAACCACCAACAGAGTGAAGAGACAACCCACAGTGTGGGAAAAAAAATTTGCCACTGTTCCTCAAAGGAACAGAATATCTAGAATATATAAAGAACTTTAAAAAATCAGACCCCCCAAATTTAAAGATCCAATCTGAAAATAAGCATCTGAAATGAATAGATATTTCTCAGATGAAGAAGTAGAAGCAGCAAATAAATATATGAAAAAATGTCCAACATCACTGGTCATTTGAGAGATGCAAATGAAGACAATGCTGAGATTCTATCTCACTCCAGAAAGAATGGCTGCTTATTAAGAAATTAACCAATAACAAATGCTGGTCGGGCTGTGGGGAAAAAGGACCCCTTTTCCACTGTTGGTGGGAGTATAGACTGGTGCAACCACTGTGGAAATCAATATGTTGATTCCTCAAAAATCTAGGAATAGAGGTCCTATTTGACCCAGCTATTCCCCTTCCGGGTATGTTTCTGAAAGAATTAAAAGCATCACATCACAGTGATATATGTGCACCCATGTTTATAGCAGCACAGTTTTATAGTAGCTAAATGTTGGAAACAGCACAAATTCCCATCAACTTGTAATTGGATAAAGAAGATATGGGCTTTTTTAATAAAATGGAGTACTACTCAGCTATAAATAAAGACAAACTAGAGACATTTATAGCTAAATGGATGCACCTTGAAGCCATACTCTTAAGTGAAATAAATAACACACACATCTGTAAATACCAAATTGTTTCTCTGGTGTGAGAAACTAAAAATGTAAATGAGGACCAGAATGTATAACAGATATTGTGAAAGAAGAAGAAAATATTCAATGGGGAGGGGGAACTGGGGTGGCAGGGGAAAGGAAAGAGGGGAAGGAAAAAAGAATTAAAGGGAAAAAATGAAAAAATGGAAACAAAGCTTATGTAAATAGGAAGGAGTGGAGGGGTTGAAGGGAGGGAGTGGAAAAAATAAGAACCAAGATATATCATGTACAGGTATAAATTCCCAATGATGAATGTGATCATAATGTATAACTAAAATGTACCAATAAACTTAAATAAATAAATAAATAAATAATTTTTAAAAGAAAAGAATCCTGGGGCTAGGGATGTAACATTGGTAGAATGCTTGCCTAGTGTGCAGGAGGACCTGGGTTCCATCCCTATTGTTTCAAAATTCCAAGAGAGAGGAGATAGCAATGGGAAACAGGAGGATTTATTTCAGGTGTTAAGTGAACACCAGCTCAATGGACTCTTGTCCAAAGGAAGAGAATTGAGCAAAAGTTCCAGCTTTTATACACTTGATCTAATAGGGGTGGTCATTGTAGTCACGTAAAAAGTGTGTTTACTGAAACAGGACAAAGGCAGACAGTTTTATAATTTATCCTTCCAAGAAGACAGTATCTTATGAATCATATGAGAACAGGGTGTCATAGACTTTGTTTACAGGACATGGTTCAATTTTATCTGTACCAGAACAAGAAGTTACAGCTACAAGGCAGAGGGAGGTGATCCAAGGGGTAGGGGGAACTGCCCAAGGCTTGGAACAACTTGTTTTTGTCCTGCTTTACCATCACCTAAAAAAAAAAGTCCCTGTCCCCTAAATGCCATGCATTATATAACCCTTCTGGAGGATTGTGGTGTATACTAGATATTTAAAGCCTCTGATAATTCCTGAAACAATAATAATAAACCTTATTTGGTTTACTTTTTTGAAAGCCTAGATTAATGGATTGTTTTCCAGAGAACCATGAAATCCTGTTTTCAAGTAACATATGTTGAACTGTGCTTATAATTCAATCATTTTTAAATTCACAAATTTTACTATATAAACTTATAAGTTAATCACATTGGAGCCATAAAATTTCTTTAAAATACATGATCAAAGGAGGAGTGATTTGGTATGTGTTTAAGAAAACAGAATAAATGCTGCCTTTAGAAAAAGAATTGACAGTGTTTTAAGATGAAAATTAAACATAAAGTAGTCTCTTATAGCAGGGGTTTTCCCTATTGATATTTGAGGCCAGATGCATTTGGTCATGGGGGCTGTGCTGTGCTCTGTAGGATAGTCAGCAGCATCCCCGGCCTCTATCTACTACATGACACTACCACACTTATCCTTAGTTATGACAACAAGAAATGTCTCCAGGCAGTATCAAATGTGCCCCAGGGGCAAAACTGTCCCATTGAGAACCACTGCTCTGGAGCACCCCAATAGTGGAGAGCTTACAGTTCATTTTCTGCATGAAAATTGTTCCAAGTTGTTCCAGTTTTGATTCAGGCCCAGTGGTATCTAATATTTGAGGTGGAACAAAATAAAACACTTGAAGTTAGTCTTAATGTAATTGAGAAGCAAGTCCAAGACATTTTCAAAGGGAACATTTATCAGTGCTTTGGCTTTATATTTTTAAAGCATAATAGTGCTCTACCTGTTTTGCTTATGTAAAAAAGGACTTAAAAGGAAATGTGACTTTTATTCTTAGTTCACTGGTTAATAGCTATTTTAAAATCTCTTCTGGTTTGAAAACTCTCAGAACAAAATGAAGGATATGAAAGTAGTCCAGACATAGGTAGAAGGAATGTAAAGGTGGAAAAGGATAGACCAGCCTACCCGACATGGTGTGGGAAACCAGGCTCCTCAAACTGTCCCCGCTTCTTATGGCTTTAAAAGCCAACTTCATTTACAGTGGCATGATGGAATCATGGCGTAAAACTGCTGTTTTTGAGATTGTTTTTTGCGGACTCCAGCCCAAGCACATATTCTCCGGAATGTGTTTGTCATTTAACCAGGCTTCATAGAGCACTTACTCCCTGCTGAGAAACATACTGGAGTGTGGTTCTCGGAGTGTGATCAAAGAACCCCTGGGAGTCCTGAAGACCCATTGCAGGGGCACAATGTCAAAACTATTATTACAACGATCCGAAGATATTTGTTGCCCTTTTCACTCTCATTCTGTCATAAGTGTACAATGATGTTTCTGCATGTGTGGCCTCATGGGAGACTGAATCGGGAAGCAGATAGACAATTCAGCAGTCTTCTATTAAGTGAGACAGGAAAGAGGTTTGCAAAAATCTAAAGCTGTGCCAATCCTCTCACTATTTTTAAAAAATATAGTTATATTTTATAAATGAGTCACATGTTAAAATATAGTGCTATTATCATTATTATCATTATTATTATGTGCAATACTAGAGATTGAACACAAGGCCTTTCCACTGAGCTACATCCCCAACCCTTTTTTATTTTTTATTTTGAGACAGAGTCTTGCTAAGTCACTAAGTTGCCCAGGCTGAGTTCAAACTTACAATCCTCCTGGTCTCATTCTCGCAGAGTGCCAGGAGTACAGGTTTGGGCCCCCTCAACAGGCTGAGTTGTTTATTATTTTAATATATTCATAAATGCTTCTGAAATTTTCTATTTGAATATTTCATGGTAAATATTAATAGATAGAAGCCATAATAAATTTTCTTTGAGGTCTTCAATAGTTCTCAAGCATGTAAAGAAATTCTGAGACCAAGAAATTAAGAAGTGCTGTTCTAGAGAATGGGAATATTCTGTTGGGTGTGTGTGCAAAGGGAAGGATCAGACTAAACTCAGTGGAGTCTTTAGCATGGAGGAGTTTTCAATACACACCGAAAGGCAGATGTAAGTCTCAGGGATGGGATTCATTAACATCTTAAACCTAATAAAATGCCACATTGAAATTAGGCTTCTCTTCTGTCACACTCCTATCTCTTGAGGTTACTCATTGAATAGAAGTATCTGTGAACACGAGTCTCCCCTCCTGAAAGCTTTGTTATCAGTCTTCTTTTTCCAATAATTCATAAAGAGAAGCCCAGTTATCATGAGAACTGCCAGTCACTTGGCTTTCTGGATGTCTTTCCCTATCAGATCTATCGTTTCCTGCTGGAGATCCCTCTTAGTGATCCCATTCATAGAGAGCCTAATTGATGCAGATGATTACTTGAATGCTCACAGAAATGAAAAGAGTATTTTATCCTGCACAATCAATATTTGCTATCAGTCTTTCCATGAGTCTACTAGGTCAACTGTCCTCTCATTTTCCTCATTTGTTAACTAAGTTGGAAAGGAAAAAATAAAAAGGCAGTAAATTTTCTTTTATAAGTCAAGGCCTAATTTTTCCAGAATGATATCTCATCTCTCTTGTGACCTTCTGTATTATTTAGTCCTGATCAAAGCTGAAGCCCAAGTGGATATGTTTATTCTTTGCCTTGGACTATATAGCAGGTCAATGACATTCCTAGAATCAAGCTGTGGTAGGGCTTCATAGAATCTTTTATCATTGAATCTAGTGGTTCTCAAATTCCCCTGTGAGAATCTGTTTACAGCTAGTAACCCTTTGCATAGGAAGATGCAGGTGGTAGACATGGCTCTCCAATGATGTCCACACCCTAATCCTCCAAACTTCTGAATATGTTACTTTAGATGGCAAAAGAGAATTCAGGTTACAGAAGGTTGCTAATCAGCTGACCTTCATAGAGGGAGATTTGCTAGTATCATCCACTTAGGTCCAATAGAATCACAAGTGTCCTTAAATGTGCAAGAGGGAACCAGAAGAGTCAGTGTCAACATTATGCGATGTGAAAAAAAAACTTGACTGGTCATTGCTGGCTTAGGAGATACAAGGAATCCAAGAGCCAAAGAATGTGGGCAGCTTCTAGAAGCTGGAGAACACAGGAAAAACATTCTCCTCTAAAGCCTTGACAAAGGAACCAGGCCTGACAACAACTTGACCTTAGCCTTCTGGGTTAGTTTCTTTTCTCTCATTGCTGAGATAAAATACACAACATCCAGAGTTAGAGGGGAAGGGTTTTATTTGACTTACAGATTGTAGAGGTTTCAGTTCTTACTCAGCTGGCTCCAAGGCAGGGATGGCAAACAGGCATTGCTGAGGAGAAACAACATGGCATGCACAAGGTAGCAAGGGCAACAAGAGACCTTATGAGTGTCTTTCTACACCTTTTATCCCATCCAGACTACTTAGGGAGAGTAGCACTCGTGCCCTTAATCCTAGGGCCCTCTGGGCTAGCTCCACCATGAATAAATCACACACTCTAGATTCAGCTACCTCCAAAATAGCCCCACCTCATTCGCATTAGACTTTGGGGGTACACCTAAGCACAAGCCATAGTACCTTCTAAGGCCTATTTTAGACGTCTGAGCTTGGAGCTATAAAACAGTAAATTTGTGTTGTTTTAAGCCATTAAGTTTATGGTAATTTACCATAGCAGCAGTAGAAACTAACACAAGGCACATCTATGTATACATACCCAATGTTGTATACAATTCAAGATAAAGACCCTGTGAGTGGTTTGAAAATCTCATTTGGTAGACATCAGTCGAACCCAAGCCCCTTGACTTCTGGTCACTAAAGCTTTTGGTTTCCAAAAGTAAAAGCTTTCCTGCAGCTACGTTCAGAGTTAAAGTGGATTACAGTTAGATGCTCTTTTCTAATAAAAATAAGGGCTTTGACTTCAAGTTGGGTGATTTTTCTAAATGAAACTAATATAAGAAAATGAGGTTCAATCCAGATTTTTCATTAGTTGGACTGAACTTGGGGAAGAAAAAGAAAAGAATATTGTTACTCCGAACAAAGCCCATGAGAATGCAGACACCTGAGACATATCTGGCTCTGTGAGGACCCAAGAGGCATTCCTCTGTCTATTTATACCACACCAGTCCTCACTGTTTAAGGCCTGCAGGCTACATTTGTGAAACAGGGAAATGAGGAATCTGTCAGCCCCTTCCTCCTGATGACACCCTCAGGCACTTATTTGTGGGAATTTGAACAAAAAACCCACATCTTCTGTCAGGTTTGGGGGACATAGACTGAGAGCTATGGTGAGACGTTGATGGTATCCTGGGGTGCTTTGTGGAGCTCTTTCCATACTCTATGGTAAAGAACCAGAAAAGCTTCAAAATCATCTTTTGCACATTGTTTTTTTTTTCTCCATTAACTTTATTGGTACATTTTAGGTATACAATACAGTTACATTCATCATTGGGATCTTATACCATTACATGAGTCTCTTGGTTCTTATTTTTTTTCCTCTTCCCTTGCCCTCCCTTCACCCCCTCCACCTTCCCCTATTTGCAAAGAGATTGTTTCCTTTTTTTTCCTCTTCTCATATTTTTTCCTTTCCCTTTTTTCCCTTCTCCTACCCCTCCCAATTCCCCTGCTCTTTTAGACATTTTCTTCCTGTTACACAATATCAGTTATACATTTTTTAAATTACAATATTAAGATCTAAGAGACATTACCACAGATTTTACAGAATTTAAAAGGATATAGAAAGCATATTACAAAAATCTTTTTTGAAATAAATTTGACAACTTCTAAGAAGTACCTTGGAAGACAAATCAATGAAACTAACTCTGGAGGAAATATAATATTTGAATAGCACCTATTAAAGGAAGTATATTCCTAGCTTGAAAACCTACCTATATGACAACAGCAGGCTCATAAACATTTTAACTGATAAATTATATCAAACAATTAAAGCAGAAAAAAGAAGGAACACTTTTACCCTCATTTTAGGAACTCAACATTGTGCTAATCCTAAAACTGGATAAAGATAATAGAAGAAAAAAGTATGAACATAGATAGAAATTTGTTTAACAAAACAAACTATTAGAAGTCAGATCTGGCAAAATGTATAAAGTAGTTTTGTTATAGGGATGGCAGTGTTGGTTCAGCATTGGAAGATCCACCCCCAAAAGTCATCGTTTTAACAGAGGAAAGGAAAAAGCCATATGATCCTGTTACTAGTTGGAGAAAAAAGTATTGGACTAAATTCTATAGCTGTTCATGGTAAAAGCTATCAGGAGACTAGAAGTAGAACAGAACCTTCTCAACAGATTAAAGCCATGTACTCCATACTTCCAGTGAGAATGCCTTATATGAATGGAGAAGATACAATGCTTTCTCCTTAAGGTGGGGAACAAGGCCATATATGCCTACTCTTCATCTGTCCATTAGACTTTGAAACCTAGGCCCAAACCAAAATAGTCTGGCAATAAAATGACATAACTAGGGTAGGATTGGCACGGCAGAAGTAAAGTCTTTATATGTAGATGAAATGATCATCTACAGAGAAAATACTAAGAAATCTCTAGGAGCCCCTAGAACTTGTATTTGAATTTAGCAGGATTAGAAAACACAAGGTATATATAAAAATTCAGGTCTGTGTATACTTGCTATAAATGAAGAACTGGATATTGAAATTTAAAGTTATATAGGAGTACAAAGGACCTAGAAAAGTTAAAAACAAAAACAAAAATTTGCACGTTGTTTAGAAACCAAAATAGAAACAGAGATCATTGAAACTGGAGTATCACCATTTGTCAAACACTGTCTATCTGCAGTAAGGAAATGTGTAGGTGTGGGTGCTGACTCTGAGGCAAGTTTAATGAGCTATCCTTGTCAATTTGGGTTGGCCAGAGGACTTTTGGGGACCAAGGATGCCTGAATTCCATGGTATCCAGCACTTTCAGCCTCTACTTCCTGTTAACTTGTAAATCCATAGACCTATCTTAAAACACCTAATGAATTCTGAGTGCCTTGAGGAAAAGAATCATGTCTTACTCATTATCTTCCTATTCTCTTGGAGGCAAAAGCCTCATGTAGATGGTGGTCAGTAAATGTTTAGTAGTTACTGGGGAGAGAACACTGTAGTCTTAATCCACAGCTATTTTTTTTCTTTTTAATTCCAGTCACTGTGTTAGGTACTCTTGTCTCGTAGTCTGTTTTCTGTTGCTATGACAGAATACTTGAAACTAGGTCATTTGTAAAGAGTAGAGGTTTATTCATCTCATGGTTCTGGATTCTGGAAAGTCCTATGTCAAGGAGACAACACAGAGCGAGGGCCTTCTTCCTGTGTCATCACATGGCAGAAGCTGTCCCATGGGTAGAGGGAAGATGTGTGCCATCTCAGTGTGCTTCCTTTTCTTATAAAGTCACTAATCGGGCTGGGGATTTAGCTCAGTGGTTTCACTGCTTGCTGCACAAGCACAAAGACCCAAGTTTGATCCCAGGTACCAAAAAAAAAAAAAAAAAAGACCAAATAAAGCCACTAATCCCATCATAGGAGCCCCACCCTCATGACATCATCTAACCCTAATTACCTCCCAAAGGCCCCACCTCCAAATACTATCAATATATAAATTTAGGGGTTAAGTTTCCAACAAATGAACTTTTAGGAGAAATGTTCAAACCATAGAATCTGGAGTTCTTAAATAAATCTGTGTCAAGGTGTGGTTGCACTTGCCTGTAATTCCAGCACTTAGGAGGCTGAGAGGAAAGATCACAAACCTGGGCTACGTAGCAAGTTCAAGGCCAGACCGAGCTACATAATGATGCCCTATTCGCAAAACAAACAAAAATAAAGATTCTACATCTGCCTGCCTTCATGTCCACTTGTATCTAAGTAGGCATGTGCGTGTCACTTTATTGTATAAAAGAGGTAGGATACCAAGTCAGAGCTGCAGGTATAGTTCATATGTGAGGCCCTTGTTTCTATCCCCAGCACCAAAAATATAGAAAATTAGATGTTGTTTATTAATTCATAATGGAAAGAATAACTTTCCAAAGTAATTAATACTTCAGTCTTCCATCCAAGACCCAGAAAAATTGAAGTAGCAGATAATGGGGGGAAAAAATACTAAGAGAAAAGAAACTGCTGAAGTAGCATTGAGTCAAAAGAATTGGATAGTCATGGAGAGAATATTTCATCCAAAGTATAGAATTCTCAACAAATTATTCCTCATTCTAACACAAAACCTGACTTTAATGAAAAAATATAGCTAACTCTATAATAGATAATAGATTGCTGTGTCTGACAGGGCTGATTTAAGTCTTAAAAGCTGTTTTTCCCTTTTGATTTTTTAGACACCCTTCAGACCACCTGTCCAATTTTATAATAATACAGTTGTCTCAGACTTGTTACAATGCAACTGAGTTGGTGATTGTCCTTGAGAACATCTTAGTTTTCTGAATTGGATTAAACTGCAGACTCTGGTCTTACCAAGGACACATTTCAAAGCCATCTACTAAGGAAAGGTACTTCTTCAGATCCATTCTGTACTGTTTTGAGTAGTCTCACCTTCACGGGTAGCCTCACTCTGACCTTGTCCACAAAGCCTTGTGGATTCCCAGTGGAGCAGGGCTTGTGAAATATTCATAGGTTGGGAACTGGATTGGATGTGTTCCGTTGAGTCTGGCAATGGACATTTAGCTCTGTCTCTTTGTTGTTAGTGCTTTTGATGTTTTACTTTTTTAAAAAAAATTCATGTCCCATAGACAAAAATGTTTTTGATCCATCAGAAGCTGATTCGTGTGTTACTATATTCACTAACTTCTTACTGGACAGAAAATTGAATCCAATTTCTTTCAAGAATGGGCCTCTTGGGCTGGGGATTTAGCTCAGTGGTTCCGGTGCCTGCCTCACAAGTGCAAGGTCCCAAGTTCAATCCCCAGTACCAAAAAATAAAAATAAAATAAAAAGAATGGGCTTCTTCCACACTAATGATATTCTCAATAAACAAAAGAGAACTTGAAAAGCTTTCTTGCTATAGCTTCAGAAAATGAGGTTGAAAGAACAGAAGACTGAAACTAGGGATAAAATGTCTTTGGTAAATACAATAAAGTTTATTCCATTAGAAGGAAAGCTATTGGAATAAATAAAAAGTTTGAATTATAGATTTGTTTAAAAATAAAAATGAATTTCTATTTCCAGTGTGCCCCCAAAAAAGCTCTTATCAGACTGACCTTCTTAAATAAAGTAGTTATAAACTCTGGACATAAAAAATGTTTTGAGACACTTATTGCAAAGCTTTGGAAAATGAACAGAAGCAAAGATTTAGGAGGGGAGTTGACACCTGGATGAAAAGAATGGCAAGGGATCATTTTACCAGTTTTCATGGCTGTGAGTTTAAGGATGTGTTTATCACTCCTGGCTCCTTGTCATGAGACTAAAATTTTAAGAGGAAATCTATACAGTCTTTCTGGCCTGTAGAACAAGGAGATGGAGATCAGGGTAACCACTGTTACTGGCAAATAAAGGGGGAAATGTCAGCAAGGAAAAGGCTAAAAAAAGAGCACCGTTCATTCTTCACATATACTCTGCTCAAATCTCTGCCTGACTCTTTAGCCAGATATGTGCAAGGACCAGAAGCAGTCTAAGGATAAGAGAACCAAGCCATGCCTTTAGTTGATGTCTAAGAGACATCGTGTACAGTTTGAATGCCAGACAGGGCAACTAGGGCTTAGCTCTGCAGGGGTGCTCAGTGGACAGTAAAGGTCACACAATTCCCAGTTGGTTCCATCTCTCGGGACAGGAGCTGGAGAAACTCTGCCCCATCCTACTCTTATAGGATGCTCCCCCTCCATCATAAATTGTTTCTGATCTCTGTGCACACAGGCCAAGCAAGTTCTGGCTACCAGTGCTGTCAGCCAACCCAGAGACACAGTACAAGCTCTTGGGAGTGAAATCCCCAGAAGACAAGATGTTGGGAAATGGTAAAGGAATTGTGGGACTATAAGGACAGAACTCTCAGAGTGACTCTGCTTTTTAGCTTTATTCTTACTCCCATCTGGTTGCAGAGTCACCCCCTGCTCTTCCTCTGTGCTTTTGTTTGCACTTTGCTGGCCTTGCCTCTCTCCCATCATCCTTTACATATGGTCCTTAGCCAGCTCCTCAAATAAGCTTTTACAAGGTCTCAGCAGCCTGTGTCTCCCTCATTCGTCTGAATCTTCATTATCATGTCCTTGACCCTGGAATCTGTCCCCCCAGCTCTGTCGCTAAATTGCTATTTGTCCTTAGACAAGTCACTATGTTTGATATACCCACCTGTCAGGGGTTTGCATTCTGATCTCTCAGTCCCATTCTTAGGCAAGAATTCTCTGATTCCATGCCTTACTATTCCAAAGTATATTAAAATTATGAATACATTCATCAGCTTTTACCAATCTGTAAAGTTCTCAAGGGTAAGAATATCTTGTTCTCGAAACTACTGCTATATCTTCTGAAAATTTGGAATAATAACATCTCTAAATCTAGGTCATGAAGATTAGCAATAATATATGTGTCTGGAACATAAAAGACTCTCAAAATAGGTATCAGCATATTGGCATATCTTTGTACTTTGGGAAGAGTCTTGTACATTAGAAGCATTCAAGAAATATTCGCTGCATTATGGAAGGAGAAACTAAAGGGCAGACCCTCGTTGATGGCAAAGCCTTGCCTTGTCACACCGCATGTTGTGACCTTTCTACTCCCCCGTGCTGCCACAGACAAGAGAACCGGATTTAGCCAGATTAGTAATAGCTAAAACCCCACGTGGAAACGATGACCAGTTCCTTTGGACCTGCACCAACCAGTTGATTCCAAGACAGTTAGTTTTTAGTTTCACCTAGTCCTAAAATTTTTCTTGGCTGTCATTAAATCCGTGAAATATGGACCCAGTGCTGAGGAGATTGTACCCAGTTGTTCCTCAAAAATATGTGACAGCTGTAGTATCAGATGTTTGTAACTTGGTTTTTCTTAACATGCTGTTATTATTTACTGCAGAGTTTAAGATTCATAAGCGTTGATTGCTTACTACAAGGTTGGATCTAGACGAAGGGCCTATCATTTATAATTCAGCTATTGAAAACAGACCATGCAGACATAAACTTCAGCTGCCACTTGTTTGCTCATTGATACGCAGAAGTATGAAAACCAAAACTAATTCTGCAACAAAGGATATCCTGCTCCGAATCATAAACACAATTTGTTATATCAAAAAAACCACCCAAAACATTACTGCAAAACCTTCACTTAGCAGGCAGGATTAATGGGATCTTTTTTATTCCCCATTTCTTCCTTAGTAGATATCCCACCTCCTGCTTACTTTCCACAATCACTTCTTTGGAAACCATCATGTGAATAATGGTTCTGGAAATTTAATACTTGTACCTTGGAAGGGAGCTTTTATTTCTTTTTAAAATTACCCTTACTCCTAGTCAATTCCTCATAGGGCCATAGAAGGGGATGAAAGAGATTCAGGGAGAAAATTAGCCCCTCAAAAAAGGAAATAGCATATCTATCTATCTATCTATTGCACATAACCTAAATTTATCATTAGTGACAGTATATTTATAATGTTTTAGAGTTATTGCCACTGTCTAGTTCCCCCCAAAGGAAACTGTAACCATTAAGCAGTCAATTCCCATGTTCTACCCCCAGAGCCTCTGGCAACTACAAATCTACTTTCTGTCTCTTCAAATGTGCCTGCTTTGGAAATTTCATATGTATTTTCATATGAATGGAATTACTCAATATGGGGCTTTTCAGGTGTGTCTTCTTTCACTTAGCATAATGTCTTCAAGTTTTATCCACAAAGCAGGTGTCAGTATTTCAGTCCTTTTGATGGCTGAATAATATTCAATCTTGTGTGTACACAGGTGTGGATATATGTGTTTATCACAATTTATGTAGCTATTCATCCACTTATGGATATTTGGGTTGTTTTCACCTTTGGGATCTCATGAATAGCATTTTCATCAATGCTCATGTACAATTTTTTGTTTGAATATGTTAATTATTTTTGATGTACACCTAGGAATGGGATTGCTGGATCATGTAGTAACTCTGTTTATCTTATTGAGTAAACAGCAAGCTCAGCGACTAAAAAAAAATCTGGCTTGGTCTATGGAATCCTCAGGTCTTTGAGTTCAATAATAGATAAAAGAGAGTAATTAATAAATTGTTAATGGAAATGGTGAAGGAAACTTCATGGTGTACAAAATGCAGGACCTAGAATTTCCTTCTTGTGGGGGTATGAAGTAAGAATCTAGTAAGTGCCATGTAACAACATATCCCACAATGCTGTTAATGATAGAGATGCATCATCCGTGAATATCCAAATTGAAAAGTAAAGTAGTTTTCTCTTCACTACATGAATCAATAAAGGAAACAACACTCATAAAGATCTAAAGAGTGAGGTACATAAAATATTTTGGGGGTACAGTAGTACTTCATTCATGAATTTAATTCGTTCCAGGATTCTGGAAAAGATGGCCACATTCATGCAGGAAAGATGGCTGCATTCGTGTTTGTCACCTGATGCAGAGTTTGCAAACAAAAGCAAAATGTTGCTGAACACTTTAACAGAGGCACCACTATATTTTGTAACTATATCAAGTTTGAGATTAGCAACAGAGAACATGAATCTTCCAACAGTGTTTCACATTTCACTTTTCTTTCCCACCTAAATGTAATCCAGACAATTTTGTATAATGTAGAAGATTAATATATTTCTCACTTGTAATAAAGCATTCCACCCCACAACTAATGTCAATGTGCTACAAAGGTCAATTGCTTACCAATACATTTCAAATACTTCTTAGTTTAAAATATGTTTCTACTTATACACACATACATTTTAAAAGGAGAATCGTATGCCTTTAAAACATTCTATCACCAGAATGTTCTCTTATGAATTCTGTAAGGACACTTGCTAATCATTATTTATTCTCAACTTCTATAGAATAGACAATTTCCTAAGTCAGTTTTTCCAAATATTTTGTTGAAGACAGATTGAAAAAACTTCGATTACTTTCTGAGTACTGTCAGACTATTTTCATAGGTAGACATAGACATTTGAGGGTCATTAATATTTAATTGATTTCAATCTTAGAGTAGTTGAAGAAATTTCATCCTGTTTATTTTAAATTAGGCTAATACCTAACTTGATTTTTTCTTTAGATCAAAATCAGATGTTTCATTCGAAACTTTCATTGTCTAAGGATAACATCCAGGAATGTGGAATGATCA
Source organism: Heterocephalus glaber (assembly GCF_053883595.1). Classification (NCBI taxonomy): domain Eukaryota; kingdom Metazoa; phylum Chordata; class Mammalia; order Rodentia; family Bathyergidae; genus Heterocephalus; species Heterocephalus glaber. The sequence continues at coordinate 18,109,816 of NW_028258369.1, read as the reverse complement.
TTATGTCTTTCTCAAAGATCAAGCTAATATTTACTCAATTACTTCTTAACAAATCTCATAAATCAAGGAAAACTCTGTGGGGAGAGAAACTGCTTGCAAGTGTGAACCATCTCAGGTTTTAATATATCTGAAATTGAGCACAGAAAATGTTACATTCTCTTTAACAATAATAGTCACACACACCAAAGGTTTATCTTTTCATGTAGCTTAGGTAAGATTAAAAAATATTAATAATCATATTATTACTATCTATGAACCCCTAAATTTGGTATCTGCAGAGGATAAGTACAACTCTGTCCTACCAAACTCCATTTTCATCCACTTTTCATATATTATACTCACCCTGATGCATGCCTGTGAAAAGTGATGCAGCCTTTTCATGATTAATTTACTTCTTAATTGTGTGTGATTTTATAATGTTCATAAAATAACATTTATAGGCATAACATTTCAAGACAGTCCTTTTCAGAAAACTTAGATTTATTTCCAGTTGTCTCTACCGAACATTTCTTTTCTTCCTCTCACTCCCCACCTCTATTTTATTGTTGTGATTAACAGTACAAAACTCCGTTGATTCCTTCCACCTACCGAATCCACATTTTTCAGGTCTCAATTTGAAAGTCTACTTGACATAATTATAATATGAGACTATCTGCATTTAAATGATGACATGTGGTTATGCTCTAGTTGATGAGGCTTTACGTGAACTGAAACAACAAAGGTTTATTTCTCTGCTTTAACTTTCATCTGGAACTTGTGAGGGAAAATAAAAAACATTCACTTCCAAAAGTTTAAGTTCTCTTGGGAATTTTTTTTTAATTTCCAGAGAGAAGGCAATTTCTTGAAGACTAACTGCGGATGTTAATAGGATTGCCTCTTTAATGTTAATAAATATTGCTCATAAGCTTTCAAAAGTGCTAATTATCAACATTACACTTTGAGTTTTGCCTTAAAAATATTTTTAAAAGCTCCTGGCATAGCTTTTTGAATATGTATATGAAAAGACTTGTGATTCATCACACAATTCCGAAGCCTCAAATGAGCTTTTGAAAACTTGCTAACGCTTATTCATAATCTTGATTTATAGCCTTTCCATTTCTTCTAATTAGATAAAACAAAGTTGATAATATAAATTCAAAAAAAGAATAGTTCTAAAATGTATTCAAGTTGGGCACAACACCTCTGGGATTCTTTGTAAAACACCATGAAATATTGTTAAATTGAATTTTAAAAACTGAATAGGTAGATTTGAATGAATTACATTTGTATTTACCAAGTATTTTTGCCTACCAACTATATATCATATATTATTAGAGACTAAACATTAAGAGATGAATGTTATATAACTTTAAAAAATTCATATTCTAGGCATATTCTATTCTAAAATTTTCATGCAGGCTGCATTGGTCAGTGATTTACCAAGACAAATGCAAGAGTAAAGATTCAATTTAAGTACATTTCCCCTATTGGTCTCTCCTATCTTAAATATTGAGGTAAGACTACCATTGTTTAATCTTAGAGGAACATTTGTGTTTTGATATGACTTTGAGACTCAAAGAAACGATTCCTTCTAGAAGCAAATGAAGAAGGAAATTTAAATACTGTATTAATTCATATTAATCTTAAAGGTATCCCTAATGATAATTTGGAAAATCATACTCTATCATTTTTATAAATGTGGTCATTTAGCACATACATCTAGATCTGACATCAGCAATTTATGACCCACAGGCCAAATCTAGGCCTCTGCCTGTTTTTGTAAATGAAGATTTTCTTGGAACATTAACCATGCTCATTCTTCTTTCTGGGGGAAGGAGGGAGCAGCAGGGATTGAACCCAGGGCATCACACATACTAAATACATTCTCTGCCACTGAGCTACTCCCCCAGACACTTCATCCCTGTTTCATACTCATTGTCTCTAAGCGATTTTGTGCTATAATGGCACAGTTGAGTAGTTATGATCAAGATCATATGATCCACAAAGCCTATCTGAATCTTTACAGAAAATGTCTCCAACTCCTGATCTAAGTAATATGCTTAAACCAGGTATGGTGGCACAGGCCTATAATCCCATCATTCTTGGAGGCTGAGGCAGGAGGATCAAAATTCCAGCCTAGCCTAGCCAATATAGTGACCCTGTCTCAAAATACAAAATGGCCTGGGTATGTAGCTCAGTGAGAAGCCACTGTGTGGTATCCCAAGTACTACAAAACCAACCAAACAAAAAAATGCTTAAATTTATATTTCTCAGTTTACCAGTTTTGGACCTTATTTCCTGATTGCTTAGCCTGGAAGATAAAGGTGAAGTCATTTGCACCATTCCTCAGGCTGAGTACTTTGAGCTAAAAGAGATTGGAAGGTCTTTTGGACCTTTTGTATCCCATCTTCTATTCCTCTTTCCCTCCTAAAGTGAGTCATAGAAACCAGAAATCCTCTTTCCAAGCCAAGTCATAGAAAGTAGAGCCCATATCCCCCAAAGCCAACCATAAAACCTAAAAATCTCAGTGTCTCCTTTCTCCCTTGAAGACCCTCATACCAGAGGAAGGACTATCCAGGAGGAAGGAATGTTGCACACAGAGGCCAATAGCAATCTGAACAGATAAGCCTTGCTAGGATTCCTCACTCAGGTTAAACACTAGGTCAAAATCTTTGTCCAATCACATTTTGGCATGGCAGTCCATTTTTAAAAATCAAAACTAAGCATAAAAATAGACAGTTCCCACTGGAACTAGTACCATATACCTGTAATCCCAGAACTTTGGGAGGCTGAGGCGGGGCGGGGGGGGTCACAAGTTTGAGCCCAGACTGGGCAACTTAGTGACTTAGTGAGACTTTTTCTCAAAATAAATGAAAGGCTAAACATGTAGTTCAGTGCAAAGGTCCTGACTTCAATCTTCATGAGAGAGAGAGAGAGAGAGAGAGAGAGAGAGAGAGAGAGACAGAGAAAGAGAGAGAGAGAATATTCCAGGAAAATGGCATAGTGGTAAGCAACAACAACTCAGCCTCTCCAAGATTCGGAATCCAGACACTGGAAAATAACAACTTGGGGAAGAAAGAAAGAGAAACAGAAGTAGATCCCCAGAAACCAGGAAGGATGTAGCAGGAAAATTAACACCTACAGAGCTATTGAAGAGACAGAACAGGGAGGGGACAATCTGCACTTTCTCCCCGGCTCCTGGCTTGTGACTCGAAGGAAAGGGAGACCAAATCTGCAGAGACAGAGAGAAAGCGGGGACTCCAAAGATTCACCGTCATTGGAACAGACACTTCTCAGATGAAGAAGACCAAATGCCTAATAAGGACATGAAAAAATGTTCAATATCACTGGCCATTCAAGAAATACAAATTAAAATAGCACTGAGATTCCATCTTGCTCTAGAAAGAATGACCATCAAGAAATTAAATGTTAACAAATGCTGGAGAAGCTGCGGGGAGAAAAGGAATCCTTCTTCATTGTTGGTGGGAGTGTAATCTGGAACAACCACTATGGAAGTCAATATGGAGATTCCTCAAAAAACTAAAAACAGAAATTCCATTTGACCCAGCTATTCCCCCTCTTGGTATCTTCCTGAAAAAGTTAAAACATCACATTAGAGTAATTCATGCATACACATATTTATAGCAACACAATTAATAATAACTAAATCTTGGAAGCAGCCTATATGTCCATCAACAGAAGAATGGATAAAGAAAATGTAATACACAATGGAGCACTACTCTGCCATAAAGAAGGATAAACTTGCGTCATTTATAGAAAAATGGGTACAGCTTGAGGTCATAATTATAAGCAAAGTAAATCAGATACACAAGTTTACATATCTCATGCTTTCTCTTACATGTGAAGCTCAATACAGTATATTAATGAAATGCAAAATAAAAGATAGACAATAGGAAAAAAAGAAGAGAAAATTATTGCAATGTAGCATGGCAAATGTATCTAAAAGTATTCTTTGATTTAGTACAATTATCTTACCCATTTTATGTTTTTTGGCCTGTTAGTCTGGCTATTAATCCGTGTGTATAGTGGTTAACTTGGTGAGGAGTTATAAATAAATAAATCTGATGCTAGACAAAATTTTTTTTTAAAGGAGGAATAGAGGGGAAGGGGAAAAAATGCTTGAGATATGGTATGTACATCTACCAAATCCCCACAATGAAGGTAATCATTATGTACTACCAGAATGTACTAATAAAAATTAAACATTTTTTAAAAAGAAAGAGAGAAACACAAACAAACAAGGCAGTTCTCCCTGGATCTTAAAGTCTTCCTTTCTGAAGACTCCTGTGTCATATATGACTTTGATTAAATAAATCTGTTTTTCTGCTTTTTCCCATTAAGTTTATTGATACATTTTAGGTATAAAATACAGTTACATTCATCATTGGGATCCTGTACCTTTGTCAGGTTTGGGGGACATAGACTGAGAGCTATGGTGAGACGTTGATGGTATCCTGGGGTGCTTTGTGGAGCTCTTTCCATACTCTATGGTAAAGAACCAGAAAAGCTTCAAAATCATCTTTTGCACATTGTTTTTTTTCTCCATTAACTTTATTGGTACATTTTAGGTATACAATACAGTTACATTCATCATTGGGATCTTATACCATTACATGAATCTCTTGGTTCTTATTTTTTTTCCTCTTCCCTTGCCCTCCCTTCACCCCCTCCACCTTCCCCTATTTGCAAAGACCTTGTTTCCATTTATTTTCCTCTTCTCATATTTTTTCCTTTCCCTTTTTTCCCTTCCCCTACCCCTCCCAATTCCCCTGCTCTTTTAGACATTTTCTTCCTGTTACACAATATCAGTTATACATTTTTTAAATTACAATATTAAGATCTAGGAGACATTACCACAGATTTTACAGAATTTAAAAGGATATAGAAAGCATATTTCAAAAATCTGTTTTGAAATAAATTTGACAACTTCTAAGAAGTAACTTGGAAGACAAATTAATGAAACTAACACTGGAGGAAATATAATATTTGAATAGCACCTATTAAAGGAAGTATATTCCTAGCTTGAAAACCTACCTATATGACAACAGCAGGCTCATAAACATTTTAACTGATAAATTATATCAAACAATTAAAGCAGAAAAAAGAAGGAACACTTCTCCCCTCATTTTAGGAACTCAACATTGTGCTAATCCTAAAACTGGATGAAGATAATAGAAGAAAAAAGTATGAACATAGATAGAAATTTGTTTAACAAAACAAACTATTAGAAGTCAGATCTAGCAGGATGTAGAAAGTGGTTTTGTTATAGGGATGGCAGTGTTGGTTCAGCATTGGAAGATCCACCCCCAAAAGTCATCATTTTAACAGAGGAAAGGAGAAAGCCATATGACCCTGTCACTAGTTGGAGAAAGTGTATTGGACTAAATTCTACAGCTGTTCATGGTAAAAGCTATCAGGAGTAGAACAGAACCTTCTCAACAGATCAAAGATATGTACTCCATACTTCCAACGAAAACTCCTTCTGTGAATGGAGACGATACAATGCTTTTTCCCTAAAGTGGGGAACAAGGGCATATATGCCTATTCTTCATCTGTCTATTAGACTTTGAAACCTAGGCCCAAACCAAAATAGTCTGGCAATAAAATGACATAACTAGGATAGGATTGGCATGGCAGAAGCAAAATCTTTATATGTAGATGAAATGATCATCTACAGAGAAAATACTAAGAAATCTCTAGGAGCCCCTAGAACTTGTACTTGAATTTAGCAGGATTAGAAAACACAAGGTATATATAAAAATTCAGGTCTGTGTATACTTGCTATAAATGAAGAACTGGATATTGAAATTTAAAAGTTATGTAGGAGTACAAAGGACCCAGAAAAGCCAAACAAAACAAAACAAAACAAACAAACAAAAAAACAATGTTTGAAGACGTTTAGCACCCAATTTTAAGACTTCTTCTAAAGCTACAGTAATCAAGGCAGTGTTGGTGTAAGGAAACACATATAGATCATTGGAATAAAACAGAGAATCTAGAAATAGAAACACACATATATGGTCCACTGAGTTTTGAAAGATTATTTAACATTAGCATTTGATAGAATATAAACTCGATTCAAGAGCCGAGGAAGAGATAGTGTCTTCAGCAAACGGCACTAGAACACCTGGTATCCGTATATAAAAAATTAACCACAACCCTTTTTTTCCATACATGAAAATAACTTGAAGGGATCTATGAACCTAAATAAGGAAGCCTAAAAGTGTAAACCTTTAAGAATAAATTATAAGGGAAAATATTTATGAATTCAGGGTAGGCAAGAACTACCTAGGATACAAAAACCATGATGTATAAAAGAAAAAAAATTGATAAGATTCCATCAAAATTTAGAACTTTAAATGACATCATTAAAATGTAAAGTAGTCCTTAAACAGACCATATTTACAATGCATATAACCTATGAGCAGAATATCTAAAGAATTCTTAGAGCTCATTAATAGACAACCCAATTAAAATGTAGACATAAGAAGATGATAAATAGCCAGTATAGCACAAGGAATGGTGTGCAATTCTAGAATCAGAAAAATACTAATCAGTACAATATTAAGATTGAATTATACACTCATTAGGGAGATGAAGTCAAAAGTTTTAAAAGCCTTGTCATGACTTTTTCTTTTTGTTGGATTCCCCCGCTTTGCGTTTAATTTGTCATGCCCAATGGATTCATTCTGCTGGGATTCCTGGGATTGTGATCCTCATTGTCTTTTCCTAGGGCATTGTTTAAAATTTTTTGGAGTGCCAGTTTGATATTCATGGGGTTCCTGAGGTGCTCTTTATCATGAAAGTATCTTATTTCTCCATCAATTTTGAAAGATAGTTTTGCAGGGTACATCAATCTGAGTTGGAGGCTGTTTTCCTTTTGGGCTTGAAATACATCACTCCAAGCTCTTCTTGCCTTAAGGGTTTGCACTGAGAAGTCTGCTGTGATTCTGGTGGGCTTTCCTTTGTATGTGCTTTGTTTCTTTTCTCTCACTGCTTGTAGAATTTTATTCTTCTGTTGGATTTCTGGAATCCTAACTATTATATGTCTATGTGTAGATTTTTTTTTATTAAGGCTAGCTGGAGTCCTATATGCCTCACTTATCTTTATGTCAAGTTCTTTTCCCCTCCTTGGGAAGTTTTCTGCCATCACTTCTGTGAAGAGTTTTTTTATGTCATCTGCACTCTCTCCTCTTTCTTCATTGACTCCAATCAGTCTTATGTTATTCTTCTTTGGATCGTCTAGCAGCTGCTGGATTGATTTCTCATGTTCCCTTACAATTTTAAAGCAATTTTTCTTTTCCTCCTCACTAATTGCAATCTTATCTTCTATATGTGAAATTCTATCCTCACATTGGTTCATTCTGCTGTGCAGACTTTCGATGGAGTTTTTAATCTCCTGGAAATCTGTTTGAATCTGTTTTATGGATTCCATTTGTTTCCTAGGTTGGGACTCCATCATATTCCTCAGTTCCTCTATTTTTTTATCTGTGCCCTCTCTAGATTTATTAATCATGTCTTGCACCATGAGCAAAATCTTTGCTGTTATCTGAGTAATTATTTCTGATTTCATTTTTCCCAGATCCTCTTTTGTTGCCAGTTCAGAGAGTCCAGGTGGTTGAGTATCAGATTGTTCCATCTTGTTTCCCTTTGCAGTTGCTGTAGGTGATCCAGAAGTCTGTTTTTGAGGCTTGCTTACGTGTCTTCTCATTTCCACGGTGGGGAGGGGGATGCTTCTGGCACCCGTGCGGCTCACCTTCTCTGCCCTAGGAGCTTGGGATAGCTGCGGGGGAGCTTCCTTCCACATGCTGGGATCAGCTCAGCTTCTCTCTGCTTTTCTCTTGTTATAGGAGTGTTGGTTATGGTTTTTAGATGGGTAAGGGAAAGGTAACATCTTTCCACACCTACACACTCTTTTTTCCTCTGTGTAACTCTGTAACTGCCAATTACTTTTGTGATTTTATATGATAGATTATATTTACATTTCTTTTTCCTTTTACTGTAAATAGCATATCCTTATTTAGTATTTCCACTTAGTAAGATGAAAAGATAACACATGCAGCCTTCTTTTTTCTACTTACCCTTTCTTTTCCCAACTTCTGTGTTCCATAGCTGTCTTTAGTAAGACAAAAGTTGAAAGCACTTGCAATTGTCCTATAGTCATTACTAAGTGGTTTGTACTTCACCTGTGGGTTGGTTCTAAAGTTTCAGCCTCACTGGATAGTTTTTATTTTTAGTACTATAAGAAACTATTACTCATTATATAGCTAATTATAACTGTTTGTATTTCCACGAATGTAAAGAACTTTTTGCTTTTCTGGCAATCTCTGACTGCCATTCATCTTCCCCCTTGGCCGTCCTGTCTTAAATGCTTTGTCCTCCTCAGTATAGATTCAAATCTTTAGAATCCCCTTTTATCCCAGGCATCTCCCTCCTCAATTCTTCTTCCAGCTCTATCCTGGGTTGATGACTCCCTAGTTCTCTTACAAAACTAGCATCCTATGACATTGCCTCCTTTTCTTCTTGTGTTAGATCCATTATTTCCTTGATTTCAGAGCTTCATCTTTCTTGATTTTGTTGGAGTACATGTTTAGATAACTTGCTTTAAAAACATGTGCTGGTAGTAAACTCTCTAAATCTTTGTCTAGAAATATATTTATTCTGCCCTCTCACTTCACATAGAAACCTAGGTTGGCAATGATTTTCCCACTGAATTTTTTAGGCAAACTATATTGTATTTGAGCCTTCACATCCCACATTCAGGTAATGATCTCATTCTCATTTCTTTGTCCAGCCCTCTCTATAGCTCTAAAGATAATTTCTTTATCTTGGTGAATTAAAATGTCATTGTGACGCATCCAGGTGTGAAGGTGCTTTTGTTGTCAGGCTAAAAGCTCTCAGGCTGAGTTCTCAAGTCATTCTGCTCAGGGGGTTTTCAGATACATTTTTTTTTTGGTAATTCTGTTCTCATTATTTTCTCGTTTCTATTTCAGAAGTTCCTATCAATTGCGTATTGTATCTTCTGAATTGATCATCTGTAATTTTATTCTTTTCTCTCATATTCCCAATGCTTTACCTTTTTACTTAACTTTCTGGAAGATTTAAAAAATTTTATCCTTTAAGCTATTGAATCAAATATGAAATTGTTTAATTTCTAAAAATGTTTTTTCATTCTTATGTTTTTTCCTATATATTTTTTTTCCAATAAGGTGCTCCAGTGCACATCCTAAGGCACGTATCTCTATAGGATTTAGGCAGAGAATTGGTGAGACATGTAATATGTGCATTTAAATTTTGAAAATTTCCAATGGCCTTTTAGGAACAGTTTGCACCAGCTTGTACTTCTACATCTAGGGAAAAAGGTATATTTTACTTTGCATTTATGGAGAATGTCTTCCAGAACTTTCTTGACCATTTGTATTATTTTCATCTATGTGCCTTTTCACATACTTTACCATCTTTTTAATTGGATTTTTTTGGAAATTATAAAAGCTCTTTATTGTGTGTATTTTATTGTGTATCTTTTTTGTGTTCCAAATATTTTCCTTCTATGTTATTTGTGTAAAAGTTTTTGTCATTTTAAATTATTATATAGTTGAACCTGTTCATCTTTTCCTTCATAGCTTCTGAGTTTCACATTATGCTTAGAGATGTCCTTCCTACCTCCAAGACTCTAAGTGTATTCCTTACCATTTTCTTCTATTCCTTTCATAGCTTATGTTTTACATGTAATAAATGTTCTATATAGTCTGTATGAGGATCTAGCTTATGCCCTTGCTGCCCTAAATCTCATTTTAGTGTGTGTGTGTGTGTGTGTGTGTGTGTGTGTGTGTGTGTGTGTGGTGCTGGGGATTGAACCCAGGGCCTCACTCATGCTAGACAAGTGCTCTACCCTTGAGCTTTTCCCCTAGACTGCTTAACCCCATTTTAAACAATAGTTCACTTTTCCAAGTTTGGCATTGCTCTCATTCTTTCTTTCTAGACCATTTCTGTCCCATTGCACTATGTATCAGTTTCTTTTAGAGAATGTCTTTTTCCATAATGTAATGATTCAGTGGCAGCTCCCTTCATTGCCTCTTACCATTGTGCAAAGTCCAGCTACATTATTGCTGTTTTTCCTCAGTGCTTTCAACAGTACATGACATTAAGGATAATATCCATTTAGTACGTTCATTGTGAAAATAAATGTAGCAATACATAGCTGAGAGAAGTTCTTGGCGAGCTCAGGGCATGTTAACAGAAGCTGCTGCTATTAAGGTGCTGGTTCTTCAGGGGCTAGCTCAGTGCCTGATTAAACAAATATGACTTTAAAATAGATAAATAAGTGTAATTTATTATTATTATCATTATTGTGCTGGGAATTGATCTCAGGGCCTTACATATGCTTAGCATGTGCTTTACCACTTAGCTACATCCCCAGCCAGGATAAATGTAAAATGTCTGAGAAAATGAAAAGCACTTGTGAGGAAGAGAGAAAAGCATAAAGCTGTAGTGTCCTTTTCAAAAATGAAGAGGCAAGGGTGCAGGGTATAGCTCAGTGGCAGAGTGCTTCTCTAGCATGTGCCAGGCCTTGTGTTCCATCCCCAGAAGTGAAAAATAAAAGTAAAGAGAAATAGGGCTAAAATTTCCAAGTTTTATCTAAGGTCTTTGGTTTGTTTCCCCATAGCTCGTGTAGCCCAGAAAATAGGTGTCACACTAATAAAGGTTGAAAGTAGTTTCCAGCCCTTAAATTGAATTAAATGAATACTATTGTGACAAGTTAATTAGACATCCATAAAATTGCTAAATATATGTCCCTGAAAATGCCTATTTTCTATATTTTGTTAAAAATCAATTATGATCATAAGAAATCTGCATCTAGTAAAATGGATATTGATGACACATGTTAATTATTCTGAAAAATAATTGAGCACTTTAAAATTTTCAGTATGCTATTAAGCATTCATGGCCTCTGAAAGTTTGAGCTATTCTGAGCTTATCCAAATGAATCTAATGTTATAAAATGAAGTAAAAATGTCCTTAAAGTTCTCTTAGTAAGTCAAGAGGTGAAAGCAAATTTCTATAGTTAAAGGTCCATAAAATAATCTTGGTTTGGACTCCAAGATATTCAAGTAGGCATGTTCCTGAGTTTCAGCTCCAGTCTGTGTTGGAGAAGCCACAGAAAACTAAAATAAAACAATGAAGAGCTGTTTGCTTTGGCTGTAAGATAATGGTGCATCAATTCCAAAAAGAGCAACATAAGAAATTTGAAACATGTGCCTGTAATGTATATGCTTTCCAATCCTTGGCAATGGTTTTGATTCATGCTAATAAAATGCAAATGTTAATCCATCAAGTTGTTTATCATAAAGATTTGCAATTGCCTCCCCTAAGTATTTCTTTATCTGGTAACTGAGATTCTCAAGAGAGTCACCAGGGAATTAAAAAGAAACAAGACAGGACAGCACTCCAGCCAGCTGGATAGGGAGAGTAGCTACAAATTACAGGATATGGGCATTGGAAAACTATTTCATCTCTTGAGCTGTTTCCCTGGATGTCTTCCACTGAGCCCATGCTTTTAAAAATGTGGTCTTCACCCTTGCACAAGAACCACAGAGAATGCCTATGAAGAACACAGATTCCTGGATACTGCTAGATTAAGTAATGGGAATAATTTAAGTATGATTTAGGTTATCGGCTCAATTGGGACTATAAAATGAAATATTTTCAATCAAATAGCACCAAAGTAAGTATTATGGAAAGCAACAAAATATTGTTGTACTCTCTTTAATGATTCTAATATTTTTATTCTGAAAAGGAGACGGATGGTGGGAAACTCATGACTTTGGAAGACATTGACAATTCTACACTCAGCAATGGTTTTCTTCTCTCTACAAAAATAGATAGGACTTCCCTGCTTGAATAGGCTCTGAACAACTAAATCCTCTGGTTTCCTCCCAGCCTTGCTTGAACACCTCTAACTTCTAGCTGGAGTGTACTCCCTATATCTCTGTGTGTGTATGTGTGTATGTATGTATGTATGTTTTGTGATGCTGGAGATGAAACCCAGGGCCTCACACATGCTAACATGTACTCTATCACTGAGCCTATATCCCCAGTCCTTGGACTACACTCTTGAAGTTACAGAACTACACACCAAGTGTCATGGAAGGACCATTGACATATTATGCAAAATTCCCTGCTCCTGGGTCCTACCCAATAGCTCAGAAGATAGGGTCAAGAAAACAAGCTTGAGCTTACTGCTAAATACTTTTCTAACATTTGTACCACTTTATTCTCCACTTTGTCTTAGCCAAAAGGCCAAGAAATGATATATACCAGTTTATTCTCTAGGAACAGATTTTAGTAATGAATGATTAGTAATATATAAAGTGCTCCATGGTTTTCCCCATATTCAGTACAGACTAACTTACATAAATACCTCAGTATTTGTACTAATTGTTACCAAACAGAAGGTGTAATTCTGGGCATTTATCATTGTCTATATTATTTTTTTTAATTTCTAGTCACCAATACATCTCCATCTATGCTTGAATGTTCCTTGGATAGGGAGGGAGTGGGGTGACCCATTTCCTCTGTATCAGAAAGGGTCACATGAACATTTATGTATAGTAAAAGGCAGGTTAACAAGAGAAAACCCTAAGAAATTTATTCAATCAAAATTTTACATGACACAGGAGTCTTCAAAAATGAATGCCCACAGACCTAGGAGGAAGGATTTTTTTCTATGTATGTGTGTATTTACTGCTTAGTTTCAATGAATGGACAGCAATGTAGAAATGTGATTGAACAGAAATGTATGAACTAGTGGGAATAGAAGTTCCTCGCTAAGTGAGGAAACCCAGAAAGGCTTGTCTGTTTGGATTCTTCTTGGCTTCTCCGTGTAGTACTTTTCCTCCCAAGTATAGGGTAGTACCCTCTGTGAAAGGAAGGCCTTATAGTTTACTACCAGACATGATAGGGCAGAGAATATGTTATGACTAGCCCTTATACAGAAAGGTGGCAGAAAGTTAGAGTAGTATTTTTAGGTTTTTGGCTAACTTTGAGGAAGATCATTTCTAGTTTATGTGACCCACCTTGGGGAAAAGAAATTCTAGTTTCTAGAGGGAACAGGAAAAGAAGGGTAGAACATCAGAAAGAGACTTTGCTTCTAAGGCTGTTTCAGTGTCCTTCAGCTCAAAGTAAATGTGCCAAAGCGCCACGCTTTGAGGTATTTTCTGAGCCCCAGCACTTGCAAGTAATACATATCTGGGGTTAGCTGCATGAAGTGAGGTTGAGAGTTACCAGGACTGCTCAGGATCTCAATCAACCCAAGGATGTGACTTGATTATTATTGGCGCCTCAGATTAGAGCGCCTTAACATAAAAGTCATCTCTTAAACACATTGAACTAAACTCAATTAACGTAATTGATTACCAGCCTAGCTGTAGGGATTTTGCAGCTTTAGGGAAACTGACAAACATCTTGCCCTTAAAGATCCTACAATTAGATTCACAAGTCACAGTCAATAAGCTTTTCTCAGGCTCTAAATTCATCCTCTTTAATGATGACAAAAATCTCTCTGGGTAGATGAACTGGCTGTTGATGAAAGACTAATTGTGGAAATGGTTTTCAGTAGTGGTATTGGCAAATAGAACTGAGCCTTTGAAGGATAAATTTGATCTTGAATTAATGGAACCTATTTTGGACATTAATTTATACAAGCCCTAATAGATCCTTGATTTACTGCATCTCGTTTTCTAAAGCTGAAAGCATGACTTGAAAAATATATCAGTCTGGGTTCTATTGTATATAAACCCAATGTCCTTTGAACTATAATCCTCAAAAAGGAACAACGCTCTGATTCTTAAATACAATTAATAACATGTGCATTCTATTTAATATTTAAGAACTCTATTAACCTTACTTTCCAAGATATTTCACTTTTGTCTCCTGCAATTAGGAGAGAGAGAGAGAATTTCAAGATTTTCATTTTTTCAATCCATTGTATATTGAACCCTAATGAAGTGATAGTTTTTAGTCTCTAAGATTTCTGGAAAGGATATGTTTCTCCTTATGTAAAGGGTAGAAGGTTGATATTGGATAGCATTCTAACATGGCTCTAAATTTTCCTCTGTAACTTCATTTCTCTTTACCACTGTTCTCTTCTAATCCTTCCCTCACCAATACCCAACACAAGACACTTAAGAGTTGCCTAAACATGGGTTACTTTAATGCCTCTAGGATGGCCTTTGCTATTCCCTGGAATCAGGAGACTGTCCCTTCCTTATCCACATTATAGTTATGACCTCACTTCTCCAGACTCATCTTAAGGACACTTAATCTGTCAAGTTTTTCGTGGTCTCCCACTCATTCGTTGCCTTGGAGCTAGATTGACCTGTGTCAGGACAAGGCAAGCCCCCCTCAGAGCAGAGTTTGTTTCCTGGAACCTATTGAGATGTTCTACTTCTATGGAAGAGAGAGGCACAGTGAGTGATTCCAAGTCCTAAGAGAAAATGAACAGATGTGCACACAGATAAGGAAACCTGAGGTTCCAGGGACTGGCAGCAGCTGAGATCTCAGTAGCACTAGGTCTCACAAGGCATAGAAAGGCCATCGTGTGGAGGAAGGAGAGGAAAATAAGAATAAATACCCAGATCTCTCTTGCCACCCACATTTTCTCTTGCCATCATCTTTCTTTGTTTGAACCCAACAGAAAGCCATGAGCCTTTGTCCCTGGGGTGTGAAGCTGAGGGCAAGGAGCTACAGGAAGGGGAAATTCACAGCCTAGAACAGAAAAGTTACATAGAGTTGAATGGTAATATAGTTTTAGGTTTAAGGAAATTGAATTCTCTAGTTAAAGGTTAGGAAGAATTATTTTAATATGGAAAAGATTTCAAGTTCTCAATTAAAATAGAACAGTTAGCTTAAAATTTGAACCTGTGATTTCCTTACAGCCCCTTTTAACTTCCATTAGAAGGTTTTAGTTATCAAAGTGAGCCCTTAGCAATTAATCAGTTTTTAAAAACTATTTTATGCAAAGATTATAAAGTTATGAAGTTTGTAAAGTGTGGCCAACCAACTGTAAAAACACCCCTGTTCAATATCAGTGCATGTTTTTGACTCTTAGATTGGAATTTCTGTATCACATACCCTTATAATTCCTAAACACCAAGGCCATAAGATTGTTTTTACTTTCCAAGTATAAAATTATAACCTAAAATTTCAAAGAATACAGGTTCACTAGGAGGACATACAACAGCCCCTTGGGAGAGAAAGACCTCCTGTGTCTTCAACCCTCTCCCCAACTACTGCCACAAAATATGGATAGAATCCAATTTGGGGGAGACAAACTCTCAGGCCTAAACTGATGATTTTGACATGTTTGAGAAGGCTTTGCTTATTGTTATCAAGTTACTTGTTCCAAACTGTATTTTCCTGTAGGTACAAAAAAATAAAAGTAATCAATCAAGAAGAAAAAGTCTGCCCGTGATGCACTACTTTATGCTCAGTGAGCAACAGATGTTGACACTTCAGAAAAGTTTGGGGTGACTGGATTTTTAATCCACAAAGGGTTCAATCTATTGGTCTCCAAAGCAAAAGCACATGTAAGAACCATCAGTCTATCTGTCCCTTATTCATTCAAACCTGGGGTCAATCCATTTCATTTCAGTGGCTGGGACAGGATTAGACAAACAGGATGGAAAAGCACCATTTATCACGAGCACTCTAATTCCTTTTTAGGTTTCTAAAAATGCTAGTGAATATTTCTGAATGTAAGAGCTGAACTTCTCCAGTGCTACACTGAGCCTTGTAATATCAATGATTGTCCATCATATGTGACTATGTAAAACACCCTTAGAGGTCAAACTATAAGTCAGGGACCCCCTTGATAGAGAACAAACATCTCCACATGTTTAGCTCTTATACTTCCATTAGCAAAAACTTTTGCATATGTACAACCCCAAATATTCATTTATTTGTAATTTTATATAATTTACTCAGAATTTTGAGTTACTTATCTATACATGTATTGCTGTGACTAATACATTATACAAAGTATAAACCACCTGCTTAAAAAGGTATTTAAAATGAGATGTTAAAATGAAAATGAAGGTGAAACATTTTAATCACTTAAATATTTTCCTATCACTGCTGCATTAAAAATATTCAATATTTTAAATGATGATGAAGTGATTGAGGCTACATATTTATATTTCAACATCTTAATTTATCACTTCATTGAATAAAAATTTGAAGGACTACTTGTAGGTTTACCTTATTTCTTTATGTCGTTTTAATCACATTGGAAAAAAGAGCCACAGAAAAATATGAAGAGGCAAATGGATAAAATGTAGCACTGATTTACTTACCAGGTCACGAAATATTATTTTTCAATCCCCTCTATGCAAAGGATTTTTGTTGAAATTCATCTGGAAAGTTGCCATCTTCTTTGATGTCTTTCAACTGTTCTTACAAGCCAAACAGAAGATGTTTGCATTTTCTTATATTTAACAAATGAGTTCACAATCCACTGAAATGTTCATTTGAAAGATTTTGAAGCAGATTTGAAAAATCAATTTCCAAGTTGTCAAAGACTGCAGTTTTTATCTGTACATATTTGCATAATTTTTAATAAAACAGTCACACAACTGTTATGTCCAAACATCTGTTTCCCTACATTCTTACCATAATCCAAGCTTATTTGAAAAAATAAACTTTTTACTTTGTCACTCATTATAATAAAACATCCTTTACCCTGAAAAGACAACTCTTTTAGTTCACTGTCACCAGGTAGCCCATAACCTTCGTGTAGGACAAAAGATTTTCATAGCCTTTCTAATACTTCTGTTTCAAAAGCAACCACATTGTTGACATATGAAAGCAGGTAGGTTTCTTTGCTGCCATAGCTTCCATTGAATTCTTTCAAGAGGGCGGGCAGCTCTACATTTACCCTGGAAGCCTTGTTTTGTTTCTGTCAAAGCTATTGGTACCTGGTCCTATACTTTTCTGCATTTTGCCAGTATCATAGTATTCTAAGAACTGTCATTTTTATAATAGGTTCTGGTACCTTGTAGGGTAGACAACCAGAGTGTTTTTCTTGTTCCAAGTTCTTCTACACTATTATATAAAATTTAGAATTCTCTTTGTTGGACTCATTAAAAAGTACTGTTGAGATATCTTTATTGGATGACAGTAAATCTGTACATTATTTTGGAAAGAACTGAATATTTCATAGTCTATTTAAAAGCAGTCCCATTTATGCTAAAGCCTTCTAAAATTCTCCAAGATTCTTCTAAATGTTTTATGATTTTAAGGTTAATGATTTTGGTTTCTCTTGGCTTTTCAAGTACTATGTAAGTTTCCAAACACTATGTAAGTTTCCAAACCTGACTAAGTAGTTTTAGATCTTTAAGTGTTCCTGACATGTTGTGGGAATTGACTGACAGTGGCCTGTGGAATTCATTAGTGAAGGTTAAGTTCTTCTGAACCCACAGCATTCATATTCATGAAGGTAAAAGAACAACAACATGTGGCTAAGTATATTATGTGAGGTGAAAACTATTTGTGTACAGTTATTTATGTTCAAATAAAATTTAACTCATCTCCAACTGAGGAATTTGGTTTGGATCTTTTGATCCCAAAGGACAGAGGCTTGCCAGACTTGCTCAAAAAATGAGAGTTGAGCATAAGTACACATTTATGGTAAGAGAGGTGGAGTCCCATGGAAATGTCAAATGCCTGAGCTTCTTGGCCCCATGGGATGCAGTAGCAGGAGGCAGTTCCAGATGAAGAAAGGTTTAGGATCCTCATCAGCAGGGGTTTCTGAATCTTCTGTCATGCCATTTCTCCACAACATGCGCTCTCTCTCCAAATTTAGTAACTTCTCTTCCTATTCCCCTCCCGTTCTTTCCTTCATAGATTCTCTCTCTACCTTCTCATGTGCCACGTATGAATCCTTTCCCCAAATTGATGTGTGAGTATATCATCACATTATATCCCTACTGGTTCACCATTCAAATGTAAGCATATTGAATATTCCCGAGTGCCGAGAATCTTCTGCAGAACAGAAATCCCAGCAGGCCTTGATGGTTTCAAAACACATTACCTGCACCTATGATAACCTGGTCCAAGGCTGTGGGATCCCTGGAGTTTGCTGACTCTGCCAGTTGCTTAGGCTCAGTCTATGCGTGTTGACGTCTTTCTAAACATAACACCAAGTTGCTTCTCCTGATGTTTCTCCCACTTCACTGGGGTATCTTGCCCTTGCTTCTTTCACCAAGTTGCTCGAAATTTCAGGAGACAAAAGTCAAGAAAGAGTTATATACAGTCAATTTTTGCTCTCAGCCTTGACAAAATACATTTCCCCTAAGATAAAAGACTGCAACAAACCTGTCTACCTTTCTACACCTGGGAGAAGAAAATATTCAATGAGAACAAGGTAAAAAGTGTTTTTAATATATTATTTTGCCATACACATCATGATCATTTTTACTCACTTGGAAACCTGTCATGGGATCTGATCTACCACATAACTTTTCTTAGTTGGAACCTATCAATTTTAACAACCTATACTTTGTTTTCTTTTTTTCCCTTCCAACTTAAATTTTGGTTCTGGACAACTCTGGTTTGTTTAGCTTAGCACTTTTGGTCAAAGCTTTCCTCTTAGGCCCCTCACAGGCCACAGTGAGGATTATGAATTGTTGACCCTTGCAGTGGGAGCCACCACTACCTAAGACCCCTCAGGGATGTATGAAGGTCATGCAGAATAGACCGTGGGATTCCTGTGTCAATAGGAATGGTAAAGAGAGAAGTTTCTTCTGGGCTCCGTGGTGTTTGTCCAGTGTAACCTGTATAGGCATGAGGGATGTGGGGCATGGGGCTGGCAGAGAGAATCCTTCTGGGATGTAGAACTTCAAGGTTTTAAAATACTGTTGAAAGCACTCCTTACAGATTTTATGAGCTTTTGGGGCATAATAAGCATCCCTCAAATTCAGTGTAATAAAATAATCATTATTATCCTTTATTCCACTGGCTAATCTTAGCTGGGCAGTTGTACTACACCTGGATTCTCATGCAGGTTTGGTGTCTGGTTTGTTCCACATTTGTCCATCTAGAGACAAGGCTGAAGGGGCAACAGCTACCTTGAGATTGTATCATGGTAGTGACAGAATAGCAAAAGCACATGCCCAAACACAGTGTTTTTCACTTGTCACATCTGGGCTCAGCCTTGTGATATGCTTTGGGCAATGGCATGTTAGCAGAGTCAAGGAGTGGAGAACTATGTACTGTGTGCAGTAGGGAGGCACTGGAAAGGAAGGAGGCATCCGGTGGAAATTACATCCTGGAGCAAAGGAATACTAAGTCAGTCTATCACGCTAGAAGAGAATAAATGCAAGGTATGATCACAAAATACCATCTGTATTTAAATTTTAAAAATATAATACAGTAAAAGACACATTGCCATTAATCCCCTTCAAAATACTTCCCTTCACTTTGAACACTTTGACACTTTTGTGAGTGTCTTTAGTTATGCTGCTGTGGCTACCTCAAAGTTTTGAATTGATTCCAAATGTTTACCTTTCATGGTCATTTTGATGGTGGGAAAGATCCAGAAGTCACAAGGTGCCATATCCGGTGAATTAGGTGGATGAGGAACACCAGCCTGTTTTCACAAGCTACCTTTCTGTTGGATGGTGCTCAGCTACATGGTTCACTTGCATTTTTGATCACACCTCAAAATGACCCTCACAAAAGAGGACTCCAGAACTGCTTCAAAAGTGGCAAGAACCATGGGATAAGTATGTTCAAAGCAAGCAAGGAGTATTTTGAGGGAGATTAGTGGCAATGTGTCTTTTACTGTAATGAACATTTTAAAAAATTTAAACATTCACAGTATTTTTTCATCACTCTGTGTGTGTGTGTGTGTGTGTGTGTGTGTTTCAGTATTGGGAAATGAACCTAGGGTCTTTGCACTAAGCTATACCCTCATCCCTTTTTATTTATTTATTTGTAAATTTTGAGACAGGGTCTTATTGAGTTGCTAAATTGCCCGGGCAGGGCTTCAACTTGTGATGCTCCTGCCTCAACTTCCCTGAGTGCTAAAATTATAGGCTTGCACCACCCTGCCCAGCTGGAATAAATATATTGACTCTTGATTCCATCATGAAATCACCTCTGGACATCCTTGAGAGGCAGCACTGAAGTGACCTTCCCAGGCAGAACTCGGGCACATATTTCTATTCATACTCCTTTTGTTCCATTCTTAACCACCCAGGTGGCTCACCTACCATCATCTTCTCAGACTCCTGCACTTTCACACCAAAGGCCAATGCTTCTAAATTTGGTCTTTCCTTCTAGAATCTTCCCACTCAGCACATATTCCAAAAAGGAACTTGCTGCCTCTGATGAGTGGATCCAAAACAGGAACCACTTTTGTTTTTCTTATAGTGTGCTTTCTTATAGCTAAAGTAGTTCTTTGTTTTACATTGGATGTATCAGCCATTTATTTTTGCTGAGGAAGAAGGGCTCCAAGAGTTCATGGAAAGCTCTTTCCTTTTGTTAGGAGGAGTGAGGCAGCACAAATAACCATCATTCCTTTGGAAATCAAGTCTGTCTAAAACAGGAAGAGTGTTGAATTAATCTTGATAGACACATTTTACACCTCAGTTGATCTCTTCTGAATTTTCAGGTCATAGATTCCTGGTGTCTATATGTGTGTTTGTTGGAGAAGGTTGGGGGCAGGGCATAGAAGTGTTAGCAGCACGTTAGTTTTATTCTAGTCTCAGCATCAGAATTCACTGAAGCATATTCAGCAGCTAAAAAGATGTTGCTTTTCAGCTCATTATGAAGGATTCCAGCATCCTTATAAAAAATATTACAAGGATAGAGCCCAGAAATATTTGCCTTAGTTCAAAGAACAAAATGATGTTTTGTGAGTGAACACTTTAATATGGACCTATTCGTACTGGAAAAAGAGATAGAAGTTAATGATTGTTTTTAGATAATTTACTCTGAAAACAAGTTGTGGAGCAAAAACATGATAAAGCCATTGGAAAGTTATCTTCAATGTGCGAGCAAGACAAAGACTCAAAAAGTTGTTAAGAAACATGAAAATGATAGAACAAGCAGGACCACACGCATTTGGCTGTGTTTCTAGCCTTATTTGGGTATGGAAACAAGGATGAAGTGATACAGCTCAGTGTCTGACTCTGCTGACAAAGAGAATGGCCGCATCTGAGATGAAAGGACTTATGCCTGCTTCAGTTCTCACTATAGGACATCATTAGTGCCTCTCATTTCCCCCATGACTCAGGCTAACTCTGCAGCCCTGTGCTCAGTGGTCACTTAGGGTTGGAGAAACAGCCAAGGGAAATTTATGAACAGTAATTCAGTCACTGGCTTTTATTCTGGCTTCTTTGATTCTTTTGTTCTGGTACAATATACCCTTGTGTATATCAAATCATATTTGTATTTATTGTGTCATTGCATTTGATAGGATTTTTTGAATTGAAAGCCTCAGAGCTTACCTAGGATTTGTGAAGCATTTCACCAAGAGAATTGGGCCATACATATTTGAAATGCTGAATTTGTTTTCATCTCTTAAGATTGAATGAGTTTGTTCATAATGTCTGAAATTGATTCCATGCTATTCATTGGTTTCCAAAGTTGAAAATAATACCAAATTATTTTTGAGTGTTTACTATGTGCCATTTGCTGAGTTTATTACATCTATTCAATAATTTATTTTTTACAAGTATCATATGAGATAGTTACAGTCATGACATCATTTTGCAGATGGGGAAATTGAGGCACAGATGAATGAAGCAATTTGTGTGGGTCATACTTCTTGGAAATGATGGGGCTAAGACTGGAATCCAGGAAGTCTGGTTCCAAAGTGTCATTCCAAACATACAAACAACCACATCAATTCTCATGGTCACCCTGTATCTGGTTATTTGTTTCTAAGCAAACCAGGAAATAATGCCTCTTAAAAGAAAATATCCTCTTTGTCTGGGTACATCAGGCACACCCTCATAGGTCCATCCTTACCAAGAAGAAATGTATGAAGGAAGAAGATTCCAGAGTAGGAGTCCTGCCCCTGCCTTGTCAGAATGGCCTCCAACCTATTAAAAGCCCAACAATTTCTGCCACTTATGTCCCTCTCCCCTTGATTCAAGCCATCATGACCTTTGTCACCAGTGATGCAGTTTAGGTCTAAATGCTCTCCCTGCTTCTACCAGTGTCCCGTACTCTTTCAGCATAGCAGCTGGGTAACATCATCCTCATTCAGAACCTTCCAGTGGCTTTCTATTTCAATCAGAGCAAGGTTGTGTTTACTCTGCTATAAAGAAGGATAAATCTGAATCATTTGTAGGAAAAGTGGATGCACCTTGAATCCATAATGTTAAGGGAAATAAATCAGACACACATGTTTAAGTATCATATGGTTTCTCTTATATGAGAAACCCAAGGTATAAATAAATTTAAAAAGAAAACACAAGACAAAAGGAAATAGGAATATAGATCTTTTGCAAATGAGAGAGGGACCGAGAGATGTTGGGAGGGGGGGAGGAGAAGGGGAAGTAAAAAAATTCAAGATGTATCATGTACATGTACCAACTCCCCACAATGAATGTACTCATGATGTACCACAAACATGCATGGATAAAGAGAAGAAGAAAAAAAGGCCAAGTTCTGTCAAGAGCCTGTGTGATCTATTCCCACCGGCATCACTCCTTCACTCCTCCCCTCTCTGCCTCCAGACCCTACCTATGCACACTCAACTCCTGTATGCTCTCGCCAGGCACACATGTGTGCCTCAGGCCCTTTGCACCCATGGTCTCTGTGGCAAGTGCTCCTCCAGCCCCTGACAGAACAATGCAACCCCCTCACCCTGAAGCTCTCTGGCCTCTTTCTCTGCCTGCATTGACAGTCTCCTTACTATTTATAATAACCGCATATACTGTATATTTTACTAATTGATTAGTTTATTCTCTGTCTTTCATCACTAGAGTAGATGTTTCATTTTTTGTTGGCTGTTTTTTCCCTCTTGTATTCCCATAACAGAAAATCCAGTGGGCATGTAATAAGTTAACTAAATGAATAAAGGAATGTATTATGGAATTGTTTTGGAGGACCAAGTGTATTAACATATGGAAAGCATTTAGAACAAACAATGCTTAGCATTGAATTAATATTTAATAGATGTCAAGTTACATTATTGAATTAGAATAATGTAATAGTTATTGAATGAATGATGCATTGAAACATTAGCTACTATTACCTTATTGTGAGTAGGAAGAGGCCAATCAAACTACAGATTTTATCTGCTTCTATTTATGTATTTATTTTTAAAATTAATTTTATTGGTGCATTTTAGGTATACAATATAATGGCATTCATCATTGGGAATTTGTACCTTTACATAATCTCTCTTGGTTCTTATTTTTTCCCCATTCCCCTGCCCTAATGGAATTAATGTGAGAAAATGAAAAAATGGAAACAAAATCATTGTAAATAGGGAGGGGTGGAGGGGTTGGAGGGCAGGGGAATGGGGAAACTACAGATGTAGTACAGATGAGTAGATGAAACTACGTTGGCAATGGATGTTTCAGCAGCTAATTGGAGAAATCATTTGTGTCTTCTTTTACTGTTGTCTGGAAGATGCACTGTAACCTACCCTTTCTTGGGCAGGTGAATGGTTCTCAAACTTTACCGCACCTTGGAATCATCTGGAGATGTTTTAAAAATTAATCCTGATTTCTCCCTCCAGATGTTCTGATGTTATTGGTATAGGGTAAAACTTGGGAATTCAGATTTTTTAATGCTCCCCAGGTGATCCTAATGTGTAGCAAAATTTACAAATCACTCCTGCAAGCTGTCACAGAACCAGCAGCAGAGGGAGGAAATCTCTTCCCCAGTCCATCTCCATGCTTGGCATTGAGAGTTAAGCCAGCTTCAGCTTCGGTTCTACAACACATGACTATTAGCAAGTCATTTAGCTGCAATAAACTTGACCTTATCTGTCTATGTGTATGCTATAGATTATGGCAAAAACTCAGAACTCAGAGTCAGGCTCCAAAAGTGTGGCTCCTCTTCCTTCCCTTTGTTCCTCTCTCTCTCCCTCCCTCCCTTTCTTCCACCAAAGAAAATCCAGGATCTTTTCTAGATGTAGGACAAGAATGGCATGCTCTGAGATGGTACTTTCTGACACAAAAGATAAGAGAATGCAACAATGTCCACCACACCTAGGTGACCCCATTCTCCCTCAGGCATGCCCAGCCATGTCTGTTTTAGGTCTAGGAAGACTCAGTGGCAGGAGGTCAAGTTCCTGTCCAGTGGGGCCCCTGTGGAAGAATCAGTAGTCCTCCTTATGACTTGGCCCCCAGAAACTTCCCCATCTTTTCAGTGTGTTTCAGTCCTTCTGCCATCCTGAAGCTTTAGCCCTGGACACCAGGGTTTACTCGGCATTAGTTTTGCTGCTTAACTCAGGTTCTTGAATTTTGTTCTCTAGCTTCCAGGCCTCTGCATGTGATTTTCTGCCTGTCTCTCATCTGTCCCAAGCATGTCCCCACCATGGGAATCGTGTATAATCTCTGGGTCCAGACAGATACCTGCAACTTCACATAAAGCAGCCATTCCCCCTTTGACCCTATTACATCACCACTCCACTTTGAGCCTGGATTTTCTAGAATCATGGTAGGACATTGGGAGTAGCACAATACCAGAGCAAGCTTCATGGGCATGTGACATATGACAGGGCTCTGGGTTGGGTTTAATGTCCTTCTGTCTGGAAACATTCTTAATCATGCCTGAATAAGGAGTCAGCATTTTTGATTTGTAATCTTCTTGCAAATTATGTAACTGGCCTTGCATAGACACTTAAAATGCATACCCCTGGTGTGAGTCATACCTAGCTTATACCTGAGAAAAGTGTGACCTCAGCCCAGTTATTTTCCTGTCCCAGCATTTGCAAAGAGGGGCTATATGGGGTCAAATAGCTTCCACCGTAGCAAGGTTTTTAAAGATAAAAAGGTGACAGATGAGTGTTAGCACGTGGCACACAAATGTCTTCCCTAGCATTCCAGATCACAAGCAGCTAAACTGAAGACACTTCCTTTACCTTTAAAAGGGATTTTAAACTTTTATTTTCCTCAACAGTGATATATACGTAAAGGACAGATCCTGGAGGGTTTTCGTTTATCTTACTTAACTTTTATTAATTATGCAGAGAGACAACAGGATTCCTTCTTCCCTGCTTTTCTTTATTAAATTTGAACAATATGTTGTCCAGATGGCCTACAGAGTAGCATCATCCAAGGTATTTGAAAATGATATTCTTTTACTTATTGAAGAAGATTAGAAAGAAAAAAATTGAATTAAGCCCATGTCATTGAAATAATTTTAGCTTACATTACTTTAAGGAGATACCTAGTGTCCAAACTAATAACTCTTTCCCCCATAGGAAGCTGCCTTGGATAATGTGCATGAGTGAGGACTTTATCAGAATTATGAAAGTTGGTCTTTGACCTGACTCTCTGGTGTATCAGCCATGGCTCCTGAGTAACACTGAGCCATGATTTTTATCTCAATTTTCTTATTGGCAAAATGCAGATGATAATACTTGTTATGCTCCCTTGTTCTCAGCGGCGTTTCATGAAACAAAATCATTTTGATCCAGCACTCAGGAGGCTGAGACAGGAGGCTCATGGAGTACAGCCTGGACTACATAGTGGGACCCTGTCTCACAAAACCAAAAAAAGAAAGTATGAAAAGTTCTGAATGCTATACAAATATCAAGTTTGGATTATTGATAAGACTTCAGAAGTTAGAGTGTTAATGGAAAAATTCATTTAAATCATTCAAAAATCTTTCCATAAAGTAAATGATCAGAGCCAAATTCTCAACTTCTTTGGAAAGGTAGATGTATTTAGCACCAGGATAATATGTCACCACCAAAATTCCATATTACCTCAATTTCTCTGAGGGAACAAGTCATAGATATTAGCTACCAAATGACCATGTCCCTCTGAGACTGTTTCTCAGTGTGTCACTAATAACTCAATAGTTTTCCTGAAAGAACTACTTTCCTCTACTTAATTTAGTTACTAATTGAGAATCTCCTGTGTGTCAGATACTGTTCTAGGTACCTGTATCAGTCAACTTTCTTGTTGTGCAGACACAGTACCCAATACCCACAATGTACAGGTAAAGAGGTTTAATTTAGCTCATGATTTCATCGTATTCATCTCATAATCAGCGGGCTCTAAGGCAGAAACAACACCATACTGGAGCAAAGCTGCTTGGTCCATGGCAGCTGGGAAGCAGAGCAGAACAGTACCAGAGAGGACTGAGAGATGAACTCTATGTAGTACCCAAGGTCAAGCCTCCAGACATACACAGCAGCATGTTTTACTAATTTGTTAGGTGTTTCTTAACCCAATGAGATTGGCATCTCAGGGTTAATGGTCACAGTGCCTGAAATAAATCTATGAATAAAACGAAGTTCCTTGCCTTCATAGAGTATATGTTCTAGTGTAGAGAGCAATAAAAGTAAGTAACTATATCACATTAGCAGATGATTACTGCTATGGCTAAATATATAGAAGAGGAGAAAGTGGATTGAACACCGAAGGAATCAGGATGATACGTGAGCAAAGGTTTTGGAGAAGAAAAGGTGAGTTGTACAGAAATCTGCAAGATGAGCATTCCAGGTTAGGGGAACAGCCAGTGCAAAGGCCTAAAGCAGGAGGCCTTGAAGAAGCATAACTGTGGATCTCCCTAGATCTTTCTTACTCTCTACCAGAGAAAGACTGGTGTCAAAATTAGAGAGCATGTGATTGCCAAGCCAATGCCTAATACATACACTGATTCCACCTTTCTTTTGTGTTTATTTGCTTTTCCCACAGTCACATGACACAGGCAATCCCATTCGACGACCCTCGGTTAGAGAGCTGCCAAATCATCCCTCCAGCTCCTCGGAAGGTGGAAATGCGGAGGGACCCTGTGCTGGGATTTGGCTTTGTGGCAGGGAGTGAAAAGCCAGTGGTCGTCCGCTCAGTAACACCAGGTAAGGATCCAACCCCAACTTCGGGGACCATCTTCTACACTGTACCACATGACTAGTGTTCACTTTCATAATGTCCAGGCTGTGAAGGCTGGTTGAGTTTTCCCAGTACCTGGGTAGAGTCAGAACATCAGAGGAACAGAAATGTCTCCTCCAACTAAGTTTTAAACTGTCAAACCTATCATACTACTTGACTCAGAGAAAATATGGATCCATCCTTTGTAACCATAGAAATGACCTAATTCTTAACATACAAATGCAAATGCTAAATTTTACTGTATATGTAAAACATGTGATATGTAAAACATGTGATGAATTTTTTATTTTTAATGCAGAAAGTGGTGTTTAAGTTCTAGTACAATTTAGTCACTAGGGTAGTTGAATTAATTTAAAGATATGTACTCCCTTCCCTTCCTGCTGGAGGCAGGATATATTCCCCTACCCCACTGCTGTTGGACTGGACCAGGTGACTGACTTTGGTCAGTGGCATATTAGCAAAGATGGCATGAACAAAGCCTTGGGATGAGCTTGTGCAGTTGAACTTGTTTCTTGAGCTTCTACCAGGGCCATAAGAAAAATTTTCCATTGGTGGCTGCTACTTCTTCAGCCTCAGCCCCAGGTTGATCACCTGGAGCATGACTGAGCAAGATGGCAGCTTCAAGTTAAGAATAGCCCGTTCAACCCTTCAAAACCAACTGCCCAACTGAGTCTGGCCTCAATCAGCCAGTCTGTGGTTGTCATAAAAACCCATAGCATGAGGGAAAAAAAAGATTATTGGACATCCTTCTGAGTTTTGAGGTGGTTTGTTATGCAGCAAATGCTGACCAATATAATACATATCAAATCCCTCATATTCTAAGATATGATAATCAATTTATATCAGTCATTCGTATTAGAATATACAGACTTTCCACCATCAACACAGTTCAGTATGATAGACTCTGATTTAATTGCCTGATATGGCTTGGCTTTGCCTTTCCAGAAACAATGTGCTTTTTATGATTTATTGATTATATGGATTTAGGTACTTATTGTAATAGACTCATATTGGACTTATTTTTAGACAAAAGAAAATATTCTTCTGTATTGTTGCTCTCCAGGGTTTTGCAAATCAGTAGCAGAATTCAGTAGTAAAGCACTTCACTTAAGAGCACAGATTCTAGTGTCAGACTGCCCGAGTTTGCCTGCTTCTGCCCCTTTTAGGGTTATTAGCTTCCACAGGGACCCTGCTTTTCAGTTCAATGTGATTTCTCTGTCATCTACATAGTAGGAATCAGAGTAGTACCCGACTTGAAGGGCTACAGAGCTTGCGATAAGAGTATCAGATACATAGTGGTACTTACTATAATGCTGTTTATTATTATTGAGCTCTCAAATATTTGGCCAGTTGGATTTGTCAGTTATGGGAAACCGAAGTCAACTAGTGGAATGAGGTTCATGTTTAAAATTGATTAAAATTTTAACTTTTCATTATTTTAACATAATATGTTCCAGGCAAGCACCACATATATAATCAACTACTTTAAATTTGTGCTGAGAAAGTATTGTTCCCTCCTACCACTGTCCCACCACAAAATTTCTCATTCTATCTGCCGAACTCTTCACTTCATTAGATGTAGATCACATTTTAGTTCTTAATGTGTGATTGTTGAGCTTGACCCAAATGAGAATTTCATTCGCAAAATAGATGTGGTGACTTGTATGATAATAAAATAATATATATGCTTTGTCTAAAAATATAAACAATATACATAGTAGGAGAAAACGTTTTAAAAATCACCTGAACTTCTACTACCAAGATACAACCATTATTCACATACGCTGAGAGAATATGTGTAGCTGACATAATTCTGCACACACACATACATGTGTCATGCCTTGTATATAGTGTATTATGAGTGTTTGTACACACCTACTTTCTTTTCAGTGGGAATATATTGCCATGCTGATTTATGATATTGGGGTAGTTTAACATCTCTAGTTATGAGATTCTCCAAGGTATATGTCCTCTTAGGAGATGACTGAAGAATCCAGTCTTGGTTTTCACTTTCTTTTATAGTCTCATTGTTGCCTTAACCTCCCACCTGCCTTGCCTTCAACGCTCTCCCTAGTTTCAATGTCACTAACATATACTGTTAGTTTTGAGAACAGTATAAAGAAAGCGCAAAAACAGGTCAAAGAATACCAGTTTCTCTTATTTTATGAGTGAAAATGATGGTCACATAAACTATCTCTGTCATAAAAATCACTCTCAAGTCCCAAGAGATATTAGTACTGTGACCAGATTTTCTATATGACACAACCCAATCTTCAGAGTAAAGGCCTGAAACAATTCTTAGAAGGGTGCCACTCTTTTATGGTTTGGAAGAGATTGTGTATTGCTTCTTCCAGAATTCTTGATTCAACTTGCTTGATTAAACAAGAATATTTCTATTTGATCAAAAAGCATAGGTGAAATATAAGAATATCCTGTTGACCTGAGGTGGTTTTCTGCTTGGAATAGTTAATATCTATCCTCCAAATAGCTACTTTGAAAACTTTTCTGTGCTTGCCCAGCATTTCGTTTCTGACCATTTATTTGACTGAATTGCAGTAACTGCTTGCTCATAATCCAATAGTTTCTCAAGTGATTTTTCTGGAGTCTTATGTGTGCAAACACTGAATCTCAGTTCCCAGATCTGTGAAATGAATATTTTCTATCACTGATATGGGTACATATTAAGGTTTCCCTACTGTCTTACTCCCCAGGAAGAAGACAAATTTATGCTGCAGCTTGAGTGACACATATGCTAAGTGTCTGGGTGGGTGGAAAACAACTGAATGAATATCAGTTGCTTGTTCTGGGCATGGAGTGTTCATTTCAATTACAAAACAGTAATAATGATATTATTTGAAAGATAACACTTCAGCTGCATCTGTCGCCGAGTGCCAGACCTCTGCAACTATAGTTAAAGATACGTTACCACATAGTACAATATCAAGATTTGAGAGGTAACTGGACCTATCTAGACATGTGAGAATAATCCAAATAATTGATTTTGGGTTTTGTTTAAATATCAATGTGTATTTTACGCAGCTATGGCTTTAAGTTTATGTGTCAGAAGACCTGGTATTGATGAGGTTTTGAATTGTAACAAGTTCAAAAGATATGTTGGCCCTTCTGAACTTGGAGGAGTCCACAGTCCTAGCTGAGAACCAATCCTATCTTCATGCCAGTTCTTTCACTGATGTGAGTTCAGTGATCTCATTATATGGAAAGAATTGCAGCATTCAGTGGAGTTGACAGACACAGCATTTATCCCAGTGCCTGGCACAGAACAACTGCTCAACAGACATTAGTTTCCCACTCCCTCACTGGAAAACCAACACAGAGAGAAAAACAGCCTCTGACGTCCAGAGATGGGCCTAGCTGTTCTGCTGAATGCAAACAATTTTACTAAGTATCACCACTAGACAAGGCCACGCTGTGACTGTGATGGATTATGACAAAACAAGACTCCTCAGTAATCACAAGTGAGCACAGACACAACCATCCAAGCACACTCCAAAGCAGAAACATGACCCACCACGCCCCTCTGCCTTATAAGTGACTGCTGCTTCTTTGTCTCACCTAACTGATGCCTCACCTAACTCTGCCTCCCTCATTTCACAATTATTAAGAAGCTTATGACAAAATTGCTCCCACTTTCTGTTAGCATCTAAACCATGGAAAACCTCATTTTCTTGAGATCATTCCATCAGCATGTAACACAAGACCAAGTCATATAAGTCCTTTTGAATACCCTCTGATTGAGATGCTCATGTTTTCCCACAGTGTGCAGTCTCCCTGCTTGTAAAGAGCAAATAAATAGAATTTTGTTTGAATCCAGCTGTGCCCAGGTTGTTGCAGCTTTGGTGGCAGGACATGAACACAGCTAATTGGCTACCTAGCCATTCAGGGCATGGTCTTTTGCCCATCAGCATCAGCACTAGGAGTTTGTGGGCAATACATAATCTCCCATAATCTCCCCCACCACAGGTGACCCTGTTAGTAGTATGTGGAACGTACTACTAACTTAAGTCCCAGTCTTGTCCATGACATTTTAGGGAAATGTGGATGCCTGAGTCCTACTCTCAGAGATTCTGATTTAATTGGTCAGGGAGCGGCCTGAGCCTCAGGCTTGTGGGAAGAACATCTAGATGTGGTTGGGTTTTGCTCTGCCGGACAGCACCATTGGCTCACATGAGTCATAACAGGAAGAAAAGGGTTTGGATGGGCGACCAATGGTCTTCACTTTCCTTTTTCTCCAGGTGGCCCCTCCGAAGGCAAACTGATCCCAGGAGATCAGATTGTAATGATTAATGATGAGCCGGTCAGTGCCGCACCCAGGGAGCGGGTCATCGACCTGGTCAGGTAGGTGACTCATTCTCCTGTACCCCATCCGATCTCAAAGGCTGCTCTGAGGCTTCATCTACTACAGGAAAAGCTTCACGTGGGCCAATTTAAGGCAGAAGCATTAAGTCTACACATTTCCATCATTGAAAACACTGGTGACGCTGAGCTCTAACGTAAAAACATATGCTCCATAAACACATTGCTTAATTGTCCACTCTCTTAACATTAAGAATCCATGTGTTCAGCTTAAACTTTTTATGACTCTTGTTTCCATTGCTATATTCAAAGGTTGCTTTTTTTTTGCTGCTAAATTTGCTAACATATTGATTTTCTGGAATCAGGGAGATCAAAATGCAGTACCTCAATTCAGCATTAAATGATGAGTAATGTTATATACATAATCTCATGGATACATAAACATACAGTTCACTGATTTTTCATACTTGACTGAGCAATTCATTGCTGAATTTTTAAATCATCAAAAGAGGCAAAAGGATAATTAGGTCGGAGCTAGGACAGTTGCTTGGTTTATTGGTTTAGTTTTATTGTGGATATAAGTATTCTTTTCTGTCACATTCTCAATAGGGTACCCAAAATATATTTTGTGTGATTTAAAATATATTGGTCAACAACTCAGAGGCAACCAAACTGTGGCTCTGTAGGATGTGAGTCTAACATCTCCAGATGTTCCAGTATTTCAGGTGAAGCCAGAAATCTAGATGTTTGTGTGAAATCCTCTCCAAAGTAAATGTTAGCTCAATTATTTTTCAGAAACTGTGTGTATGTTGTGTATGTGCATGTGTGACAGCTATAGTCCAGATTCAGATGTAGACTGTGACCTCTGTTTTATAGAAATAAAGAACTTCTCTTTTTCCTCTTCAAAAAGTATAAATATATATAGGTCAAGTATCCCCTTAAAAGCCCACTGGAATTACACTTTTTCAGTGAACTTAGGGCAAAAGAAGTCTTTAGAAGTTATCTAAATTGAAGCTAGGCCTATGATAGGGACAGATCCACTTGTGCCAGGAGGATATTAGAGGGACAAAGAAGTGTACCATTTGTCTTTTATAAACTGTTCTTTTCAAACAAGATTGAAGTAGAAGTTAAAGCTATGAGAATACTTGAAATTGAGGAGAGGATCTTTTAACACTCATATTCACTCTAATAAAAAAAAAGTACCTATTTCCTTTGGGAAAAGCATTAAGTAGAATGTTTTTAGGGTCTTCTGTAAAAAGTTTCTTTCCTGAACTAGTTTGACTTCTGCTTCATAAAGAAGTCATGGATGGTCAGGTACCCTTGGGAGAACTTGGAGAAGGGTAAAAAGACAGAGATATAGAAAGAGAGAGGCTTCACTTTCAGGGTGACAAATCATCCCGGTGTTAGCACTGGAAAAGGCCATGTCCCAGGAAAACTTCTCCAGTCCCAGAATGGTTGGGTGATTCCACAGTCTGAATGTTAGTGTGTCCTGCCCCCCAATTTATGTTTTAGAATCTAAAACCTATTGCCATAGTATTAGCAGGTGAGACCTCTAGGAAAATAATTAAGTCATGAGGTGGAACCCTCAGGAATGGTTATTGGTGCCCTTATAAAAGAAGTCAAAGCGAGCTGCTTTACTCCTTTTGTCATGTGAGAATGCTGTCTGTGTGGAATGGAGTCTTCATCAGACTTCAGGTCTGTTGATATTTCTAAGTCTCCCAGTCTGTGAGAAATAAATTTCTATTATTAATAAATTATCCAATCTAAGGTATTTTTAATAGCATCCCACACCTAGCTGAAAAAGGTGTACCTTTATTTGTGGGGCATCCAGATCTTCAAAGAACACTCTTACACAGGAGCAGGCACTGAGACTTGTGTCATATTTGCCCTGCATCAGGAATGAGACCTGAGAATGGCTCATATCTTTCTTTGGACTGGGAAGGCAAGAATAGAAAAAGACTTCATATCTGCAAACCTTTGGCAGGGAGCTGCAATGTAACCATTTGGGATCACTTCTATCTTGAGGCATGTGTGGGTGTCAGCAGGGACATACCTCATCCAGGCCAGCTCTCAGGCTTACCTTGGCTTGCATCCTGGAGCGCCATATTTGGCCCTAATGGCAGAAGTCACATTTTGTTTTTCCGCAGGCACATCCCTCTGTGATTAATTCCATTGATTTCTGTGCTTGAAGAATGATAAACGAAATAATATATCTGTGTTTGGGTTAGCTGTAACTGAATTGCCTGCTGTAGGACAGATATAGAGAAAAAGCTATCTCAAAGTATGATCATTTCTTAACAATCTTACCTGGGGCATTCAGAAAGTTTTTCTTTTGAAAAAAGACCTTTTCCTTCTGTTTTAATGCACCAGGGAAGAAAATGGCAACTCTATAAACAAGGCATTTCCAATAAGACTTTGTACGTAATGGGATAAATGAACCAGTTAAAAGAGAGGCTGGAAAGCAACAGCTCGAAGTCCACATTCAGCCTGGCACATGTTTTTGCAAAGCCCATGAACTAGAAAGGATTTTACCATTTTTAAAAGGTTGAAAAAATAGTATTTTTGACACCTGAAAATGATGTGAAATTCAAATTTTAGAGTCCACAAATATAGTTTTACTGCAAAACAGCTACACCCACCACTTACATATTATCTAAGGGTGCTTTATCCTTATAATAGCAGAGTTGAGGGGCCAGGGATTTAGCTCAGTGGCACTGCACCTGCCTCCCAAGTGGAAGGTCCCGAGTTTGATCCCCTGTACCAACAAAACACAACAGAGTCGAGCAGAGGCTTTGTGGACCACCAAGCCTGTGATGCTGTCAGGGTCTCTGTAGGAAAAACTGGCCAAGTTCAATAAAATAAACTAACTGTTTTGTATTTCCTTCAGTTAAGTCAAATTTAGGCTGAAACCCCAAATAATGTATTCAGAGACTTTCTCTTCTAATATAATTGTGATTACTGTGAGATTATTACATGCTCGATAGATGATGGTGTTTTAAATGGATTGAAATTAAACACATGCATGCTCTCTATCTTTTCTTTGGCTGTTCCCTAATGTTCTATTTGAGAAGATGTGTTGATCTTGTGATAAAGGCGTATGAAGACTGTCCTATGCTCATGCAATTTTGTAATATTAAATAAGACATGAATAACATAAAGGGAAAAGTAATAAGTGAGGGGACCTTGGTGGGGAAAATCACACAAAGGTATGGCTTGTTTCCTCAGTGGCAAGTTGGCAAGATTAGCCTTTCGCTTTTACCTCCTTTCTTTTCCTTTCTCCTTCTTGATGAAAAATCAGATCACTGGACAGAAATATAAGAAAGCAACCTGATTGGAACTGGAAAAAATGGGGTAAACTTGGGGCAGCCGAGGTTTCCAATCTTCTATGCCAGGAGGAACAAACAAAAGAATAAAACTAAAAGAAACAAGAACAGCTTCTTAACCCATAAGAGTCTTTAATTGATAGAAGCATGAGATATATAGATTCAGTGAATCATTTTTGGTTCTTTTCTCTTACTTCAACCTTGATTCTTTTTTCCTGGTGCTTAGTCTAAGTATCCAAAGTATAAAATACAAGAAAATATATATATTTTTTCAATCATGAAGCTATAGACTCTCCAGCCATATTTCTACCTTATTCACGTCAAGACTCCAGTGAAAACAAAGCATTGACAAGACGCAGGCAAGTCCATGATGACCAAGGCATAGTCCTCACCTTCAAAGAATCTAAAATTAACTTTTGCTACTGATTACCACACTGTTATACTGCATGGTGACTTTGCCTGTAGAACCATAATCCAAGGTGGAAATCTGAAGGTCATCTTCAGTTTCCCCCCCAGCCACCCATTCTTCTGTGCACTCCGTGGGAGACAGACGTGTAAAACATCCCTAGTTTCCTACTATCACTGCCTTCAGCCACAAGCCATTAGACCTCCCTTTCATGCCCATTAACATCATCTTGGGCAGAGCCCACTGACACTTTCATTTGCTAAAGCCCGGTTTTCACCTCCAACTTCATTCCACTTCAGTTCTATTTTCTCCTCTCTCTCTAATTTATAGGTCAGGCTCAACATGAGGAGTGAAGAGTGGTGGTGGGATTTGGATCTGTTAAATTTCCTCCTTCCACTCCTTTTTAAACATCATAAGTGTTGTGGCTTGGATTTTAAATATCCCCCATATGCGAAAGGTTTAGTCACTAATCTATGGTACGACTGGGAGGTGTTGGGACTTTTAGCGGATGGGACCTAATGGAAGGAACTTAGGTCACTGGTGTTGTGTGGCTGTGAAAGGAATACTGAGAACTCGGCCTTTTCCTCTCTCTTTGATTCTGGAACTCCATGAGGTGAACAGACCCTTTCCATTATGCACTCCTGCCATGATACACTGTGCTACCATCGCCCCAAAGCAATGAGGTCAAGCAACAATAGAATGAAACCTCTGAAACTGTGAGCCAGAATTAATCTTTCTTACATAAAATTGATTTTCTCAGGTATTTTTCACAGTGCTGGAAAGCTAAGTAACACAACGCCATACTTCAGACATGTAAAACTCCCTTTTTCTTCTGTAGGTCCAGCCATTCTGGGGTGCAGGTTGGGTGGAGAAATAGAAGAAATGAGGTTTTCTTGTTTCGCTGCCCACTGGTAGGGCCCTCTGTTGGTGGACTATGTTGTTCCTCTGACTAGCATTGGCTGTGGATCCCCTTCATGTTACATAACTACATCCTGGCTATCTTGCGACACTCAGGTATAGATTTTTGGTGGCAGAAAGCAAGAAAACTCAAATGAGTCACCCCACTGTATAGTGTCATCCATGGGAGTTCTGGCTTCAGCTCTTTCACTCTTGCTGCATTTTTCTTGACCATAACTCCTGGATGAGGCATCAGCTAGACCAGCTACTTTCCAAGACATCCACTTGACCTTTCCCCAGAAAGTCAAGTCTCCCCAGATCACAGTCCTTCTGAAAATGCAATGGTTCTTTCTCCCATCCTTTCTTAGTCTTCTAATAAAGACTAAGGAAGGGGAAAGGAAGAGAGTTAGGTGGGGGATGAAAGTAGAAGAACACACAGTGCCTCCTCTTAGACAGTCGTGGGGGATCCTACTTGTTTGCACCTTACTCTAGAATGTAGTCTTAGCGTCCCTTTACAGGTGTCAGATCAGTGACAAAGACACATATTTACATCAGCAATGTAGCTTGATGTTGTAGAATCAGGTGATCTAAATTCCAAGTTCCATGAGAAGAGAGACCTTGTCTGTGCTGCTCTTGGTATGACGTAGCACAATAGGAGGTTCTTGATAAAAAATTGTCAAATGGGCTCTGAACAATGCTGTTTGAAAACCACAGATCCACAACTGTATCCAAATTCTCCTTTAGCTCTGAATTATGCAAATTTGAGTATCAGGTAGAGAATCCACACCTCAGAAAACAGTCATTTTATTTTACTTCCTTTTTTTTGGTACGAGGGATCGAACTTGGGTCCTTGCACTTGTGCAGCAGGCAGTGAAACCACTGAGCTAAATCCCCAGCCCTTACTTTACTTCTTTATCAAACATTGTTACCTACCTAATCTATGTAGGGCAAGGGGCCAGGCACTGGTTATACAGGGATCAATGAGAACAATCCCACCCTTTGGAGCACTTACAATCTAGACCTCTATGAATTATGACTCCAATTAAAGTTGTCTTTAAGACAGACAAGACCCCACATTGAACACATGAAGAAATTGTCATTTTTAAAGAACTTTTCTACTAATAAAAAATAGAAGCTCTGATACCTCTGAAATGTTAAGCATGTAACCCTAAAACATGTTCCCTTTTAATCCAGGGCAATGAATTTATCTTTGTAAAAGTTACCAAGGCACTTTATTTTAACCAAATAAATCTAAGTAGAATGGCACAGTGTTAACCAATGTTTTCAAACTCTTTTAGTCAACAATATGAAATAGTGTTTTTCTCACTAATGAAAACATTCTTCCATTAGAAAACTTTCCTGTACATTCCTGCAAGTTTTGTCATCTGTCTGCCGTAATGTGTACTAACCTAAAAATTTAGCTCTTATGAAAGAAACCCCTTTTGACTGGGCTCCTCAACCAGTATGCATTTTAATGTCTATATCTTACACAAGATAAATTCACCTTCTGTTTAGTAAAATACCCCATTTTCTTAGCCACTAAGGAAATTCGGAAAAACCACTCATCGTTTTAATAACACTGTAAAATTCTCTCTTTGAAAATTGGCATCCATTTACTTGCCTAAATAGTTTAGTCTTGTTTTGTTCTTTCTTTTCCCATTGCAGTATTTTCTCATGGAATCTTTTTTTTTTTCATTGTTTCCAGATACATTTGTGTTTCTTTGTGGATTATTTCCCTTTTCATTTGCTTGCTATATTATAGAAATTTATTATTTTTTATTGAAAAATTAAAGAGCTTCTTGGAGGCCAATTTACTGTTGTAGTAACCACATTTAGACTTTTCATGTAGTCTCCAAAAGAGCTATAATTGCTGCACTGAAATTTTGTAGTTTTCTATGTTGTTAACTCTAACTCATACTTTATAGTGGCTGAGGAGAAAAACTTTGAAGAATCCGTGCTCTTTGCACATGACCATATCCTTCTTTAATAGTATCTAAGGATAATTTTCTTTGGCCTTTCACAATTAGACAAATTAACTTAAAATAATCTCCCACACTTTATTTTTTTAAGTACAGAGTATAATTTCTCACAGAAACATTATGAATCATGCCTCATTCCCTCAAGGCTACCCAACCCAATTAAATTCAGTGGACTTCAACAGTTATTAAGCATTAATTATGTAGATCATGTAAGGCCCTGAATATGTGTATACACAAGACATGATTTCTGCCCTCATAGAGAGATTTCTAATTTATTGTACTGTATGAGTGTAAGGCTGGTGGGGAGGATAGTGTTTGGTAGAAAGGCTTGGTGGAGATGGATGGGCAGATTAAGGAAAGTAGCTGTGGTGGTAAAGAGTAACCATCAACACTGAGTAGAAGAGCAGGTTTATGCATGGGAAGGGGATTGTAAAATAGATCTTTCAATTTCTTGGAAACTCAAAACCCTCCTGAGGAACACACTTTCCAACCTGCAGAAATAGGAAAATGTATTGCCTAGGTGGCAATCCTAAACCACAACCTCAAAATTATGTCTGCCAAGGCAGTGATATAAATCTACTGGTTCATGTTAGACTGGATACATTGGCCTTTTTGAATTAGAGATTCATTTAAGAAACTGATAAATACCATGGAATTCTGCTTGCACTCAGAAAAATGCACATGTATGCAAGGATCTACATATATCATAATATTTTCCCCTGAAGCCAGTCCCAGTTGTGGAGACCTGGCAGCAGACTTTGAAAATGCTTTCTCTCTTTCTCCCTCATGCTCAATACTGAAAGTCAATACTGAAGGGATAAGCACATAAACAATTTAGTCTTGGCCTTTCCAACACACCAGTGGAAGTGGAGAGTTCTCCATCCCATAAAAAAACACAAAACTGGAGACTAATTCCCCCTTGTACCATCCTGTGTACTAGAACAACCAGCTTCCCTCAATATGCCTCCTTTCACTACCTGAGTTGATCATTCCTACTTATCTGATTGGTAAGCAATGCTATAGCTATGGCCATTTAGCTACAAAATGTTGCCCACATCTCTCAGACATGTCATCACTTCTATATTAATACCCTAGGATTAGAGAGCTATTTCAGGAAATAGTAGGGTTCTTCTAACAAGAAAATAACTGTAATAAGAAATAAGAATAAAAGATAAGGGGATAATGTTAGGGGGTAGAAGAAAAGGTTATCTGCTTGTATCCTCAGTAGCAGCAATTCAGGTAGGAGGTTGTAAAACTCTGGTGGAGTCCAAGACCAAGGAGGATGATTTTGGAAGGCAAAGCCACCTATGCTCAGGTGGTAGGTTCATGGTCCCTGATACAGACCCAGAAACAGCTATGTTCCCCTATAGACTTGGCTGCAGTCTTGTCTATTTGCCTGTAATCCTACTACCAGCACCATGTTTCAGTAGACCAAGGAAGAGCCATACCTACTTGTCTTTGTGCAACAGACATACCTACCTCAGTCCCAGATGAGAACCCTGCAGTAACTTCTCTCAGTCAGTCTAGGGACAATTCTGCCTCCCCAGGATCCTGGTGTGGGACAGGCCAGTAGGCTTGATGAACTCTATCCCATAAATCCTGTGACCACCCTGTAACTCTGTTCTAGCCCCCTCTTAGCCACACTCAGAGGCAGTCCTGTGTAACCAGGGATTTCTGGGAGACACATCTATCTGTGCTCCTTTAGGGTAGGCCTACCAACTCTAAATGTGGAATTTAAAGTGGCCTTGTAACATGGCTCCAGATCCTCTCAGCCATGGTCTGGAGTGGTTCTGCCTACCCAAAGACAAAGAGGAAAGCAAATCCATCTGTGTCCCCTGAAAGCAGGCTAGTATACCTTTGTCCAACTTCACATCCTGAAGCAGCTCTGCAACTTGATTCCAGCCACCCTCATCCATGATCCAGAAGCAGTCCTGCCTACCCAGGAATCCACTAAGTTATATGCCTATCCATGCCACCAGAGGGAGCCCTGCAGATCTCAGTATCAGCTGTGGACCCTGAGGTA
Source organism: Heterocephalus glaber (assembly GCF_053883595.1). NCBI lineage: Eukaryota > Metazoa > Chordata > Mammalia > Rodentia > Bathyergidae > Heterocephalus > Heterocephalus glaber. The sequence continues at coordinate 18,069,788 of NW_028258369.1, read as the reverse complement.
ACCCTGTGACTCAGCTCCAACCTCTCTCATTATGCTCTGGGGGCAGTTCTGCTTACCCAGGAACATGCTAAATGAGCTAGCAAGAACCTTCCCAGGGATATTTTGAGAGTCATACTCATCCAAATAATTTATAATTGGTCCATAATCAGTAGACTCAACTGTGTACCCCTAATATGGGCCCATTCCAAGCACCAATCCAATCAACCAACATCCTAGAAGAAGTCAAGTCTTCCCAGAGACCAGAAGAGATAACACACTCCCAAGATCCTGATCACAGGCCTGCGAACCATGGACCGCACTGCAGATCCAGCAGCAGTGACATGACCTAGCTCCAAACCCACTTGACTACGATTCCAGATAGCAACCCTATTAGCCTGAGAAACCAACAGGAGAAGGTTCTTACTTGCTAAAACCAGTCTCTAAAGATTGGAAAAAGTGTTTGCTCCTTCAGATGCAGATGTAAACTTAACTATACCAGGGGACATAAAAGACACAGGCAAACATCTACTATCAAAGGAAATCAATAGTACTTTAATAACGAACCCAAAGCAATGGAGATCTATGAGCTGCATGAAAAGTAATTCAAAATAATGATCTTAAAGAAGCTCCTAGTGATTCAAAAAAGCACAGAAAACTAAAAATCAGGACAAAATAACTAAATGAACCTAATAAAATGTATGAACTAGATGAAAAAATTTAGTAAAGAAATGTTTTATTAAAAAAGAGTGAAACAGCAATCCATGATCTAAATGATACAATGACAGAATTGATGAATTCAATAGAAAGTTTCAATAGCAGATTCAATCATGAAGACAAATCAGTAAACTTGAAGAAGGCCATTTGCAATTAAGTAGTGATCAGAACAAAAAGAAAAGAAAATAAAAAAGTGAAGAAAGCATATGGGACCTATAGAACACCATCAACTGAACAAATGTATGTATTATGTAAATACTAGAAAGAGACAAGGGAAGAAAGCCTAAAGAAATAATAGTTGGGAACTTCCCAAATTTGGGGAAGAATTTTGAATTCCAGATTCATGAAACACAAAGGCCTCAAAGAAAGGTCAACCCTAGGAAGACTACCCCAAGACACATTATAATCAAATTGTCAAAAGGTAAGCACAAAGAATTCTGAAATCAGCAAGAGTAAAATGAGTCATCTCATACACTAGTACTTCCATAAGGCTATCAGAAGTTTGCTCATTAGTAAACTTGCAGGCCAGGAGGGAGTTAATGATATGTTAAAAGTGCTAAAAGAAAAATTTCCAACCAAGAATTCCGTATCCAACAAAGCTGTCCTTCAGAAATTAAAGAGAGATAAAGATACTCTCAAGCAAAAGTTGAGGGAGTTCATTGCCACTAAACCTCCCTTATAAGAAATGTTAAAGGGAGTTCTTCTAGTTGAAATGAAAGGATGCTGAGTACATAAAAATGCATGAAAGTATAAATCTCATTAGTAAATGTAAATATATAGTTAAATTCAAATTTAGAATACTTTAATACTGTGATGGTGGTATACAAAACACTTTTAATTATAAAATTTAAAAGACAAAAATATTTTAAAACTAAAAACAAAGTTATTAAATAACTATAGTTATAATAATTTGCAAATGGACACACAATATAAAAAGTTGTAGAGTATGATATCAATAGTGTAAAACTGGGGATATAGGAAGAAGGAAAATGTAGATTTTTTGCATATGATTGAAGTCAAGTACTTATCAGCTTTAAACAGAGTTTTATATCTGTAAAATGTTTAATATAAGCCTCACAGTAACCACAAAGACAAAGTCCTTAGGAGATATAGAAAAGATAAACAGAAAAGAATTAAGGCATACCATCACCAAAAAACAACAAATCAAACAAAAAGAGGAAGAAAGGGGAATGGAGCTATAAAGCACTCAGAAAACAATGAAGAGAATGGTAACAGTAATTCATTAGAATCAATAATTACTTTAAGTGCAAGTAGTATAAATTCTCCAATGAAGACACAGTAGCTGAATGGATAAAAAAATAAAATCCAACCATATGCTACCTACAAGAGACATTTCAGCTGCAAGGACTCACACAGGCTGAAAGTCAAGGGATGGAAAAAGATATTCCATGCAAATGGAAACCACAAGAGAGCAGGAGTGGCTGTACTTACATCAGACAAAAGAGATTCTTAGTCAAAATGTCTCACAAGAGGCAAAGATCTCTATATAATGATAAAAGGGTCAGTTCATCCACAGGATATACCAAATGTAAATATATGTGCCCCCAACATTGGAACACCTAAATGTGTAAAGCAAATACTAACAGAACTGAAAAGAGAAATAGGGGGCCAGGGAGAAAATGCTATGATTTGAATGTTTTTATCCACTCAAGAATTTATAGGTTAAAACCTAATTCCCAAGGTGATAATATTAAGAAGTAAAGCCTTTAAGAAGAAATTAAGTTCTGAGGCAGAGCCCTCCTGGATGAGATTAGAACCCTTATAAAATGGCTGGAGAGTGAAGGGGGAGGTCTTTTCTTCCTTGCGCTTTCTTGCCCTTTCTCCTCATACAGTGGAATAACTAACAAGAATATCCTCCACAGAAGCTGGCCCCGTCATTCGGAACTTTCCAGCTTCCAGTATTATGAGCCAATAAATCTCTGTTCATTATAAACTGCCCAATCTGTTATATTTTCTTATAGCAATAAAATAATGGACTAAGACACATAGTAGCTATAGTTGTAGCTAATAATATTGTACTATACACTTGAAACTTACTAAGAGAATAATCTTATTGTTTTCACCACACACACAAGTCATAACTATGTAAGGTGAGAATGTGTTAACTTCATTGTGATGATCACTTCATAATGTATACATATATCAACATATGCTATAATTTAAATATGTGCATTTTCCTCAAACAACCCTATGAGCAAGTGCCGTTTATCGTACACACATTGCAGAGTGGAATCTGAGGCTTAGAGAGGTTGAAGCACTTGCTCCTGGTCAAAGCAAGGAGGAAAGTATGCAGCAGGAAGGGAAGAGAGTCATTATAAACTATAGGGCCCTCATATTCCAAAGGGGGCCACACCTGACTGATGAGCATATTAAATCCTCCTTACATGGTGGGCCTACCAAATAGTAGAGCCTTAACTGTGCTCTAGAACCTGGGTCTTATCTCATAAGACCCAGAGACACTCTCCACTTGGGGCTAGCATGATTCCTATTCCAGGTTTGCCAAGCAGTTGCCTTCATTTTAATAGAGAATGCTCAGGAGTACCTGCTGGTTGCAGTCAGTGGGAGAATGGCTAAATTTTGGTTTGAAATCCATTTGATCTGCAAAGAGAATAGCTACTCCTGCTTTTTTTCAGGTTCCTATCACATGGAGTATTGTTTTCCACCCTTTAACTTTCAGTCTATGTGTTTCTTTTTGTTTTAAGTTTGTTTCTTGTATGTAGCATATTGTTGGATCTTGCTTCTTGACCCATTCTGCCAGTCTATTTCTTTTGATTGGTGAATTGAGACCATTAACATCGATGGTAATAACTGATACGTATTGACTTAACATTGTCATGACTTTTTCTTTTTGTTGGATTCTCCCCCTTTGCATTTAATTTCTTGTCACGCCCAACAGATTCATTCTGTTGGGATTCCTGGGGTTGTGATCCTAATTGTATTTTCCTAGGATGTTGTCTAAAATTTTTGGAGTGCTGGTTTGGTATTCATGAAGTTCCTAAGGTGCTCTTTGTCATGAAAGTATCTTATTTCTCCATCAATTTTGAAAGATAGTTTTGCAGGGTACATCACTCTGGGTTGGAGGCTGTTTTCCTTTAGGGCTTGAAATACGTCACTCCAAGCTCTTCTTGCCTTGAGGGTTTGCATTGAGAAGTCTGCTGTGATTCTGATGGGCTTTCCTTTGTATGTGATTTGTTTCTTTTCTCTACCTGCTTGTAGAATTTTGTTCTTCTGTTGAGTTTCTGGGATCTTAACAATTACATGCCTATGTGTAGATTTTTTTTTTTGATCAAGGCTAGTTGGAGTCCTATATGCCTCACTTACCTGTATGTGAAGTTCTTTTCCCCTGCTTGGGAAGTTTTCTGCCATTGCTTCTGTGAACAGTTCTTTTTAATGTCATCTGCACTCTCTCCTGTTTCTTCATTGACTCTAATGAGTCTTACGTTATTCTTCTTTGCATCATCTAGCAGCTGCTGGATTGATTTCTCGTGGACTCTTACTATTTTAAAGCAATTTTTCTTTTCCTGGTCATTAAATGCAATCTTATCTTCTATATCTGAAATTCTGTCTTCACATTGGCTCATTCTGCTGTGTAAGCTTTCAATGAAGTTTTTAATCTCTTGGAAATCTGTTTGTATCTGTTTTATGGATTCCATTTGTTTCCTATGTTGGGATTCCATCCTGCTCCTCAGTTCCTCTAATTTTTTATCTGTTTCTTCTCTAGATTTATTAATCATGTCTTCCACCACGGGCACAATCTCTGCTGTTATCTGAGAAATTATTTCTGATTTCATTTTTTCCAGATCCTCTTTTGTTGCCAGTTCAGGGAGTCCAGGTGGTTGAGTATCAGATTGTTCCATCTCATTTCCCTTTGGGGTTGCTTTAGGTGATCTGGAAGTCTGGTTTTGAGACTTGTTTATGAGTCTTCTCATTTTGATGTGGGGGGGGGCTCACCTCCTCTGTGCTGAAGGGTTTGGTACGGCGGCCCAGAAGCCTCCTCCTGGGTGCTGGGAGCAGCTCACCTCTTCAGTGCTGGGGGAGGGGTTGATATGGCAGCCCGGAAGCTTCCTCCTGGGCACTGGAAGTTGCTCACGTCCTCTGTGCTGGGGGAGAGGGTGGTATGGTGTCCTGGAAGCGTCCTCCTGGGCACTGGGAGAGGCTCACATCCTGTGCTCTCAGGGGAGTGGAACGGTGGCCCAGAAGCCTCTTCCTGGGCACTGGGGGTGGCTCATCTCCTGTGCCAAGAGTGGCAAAATCAGTAAGAGAAAAAAGAACATTTAGAAGGAATCCATCTAAAAATTAGGTCTCAGCCCATCTGATTTTTATCAGTCCCTTCTGATCAGGATTATAATGGGAAGTCAAATCACATCATTTTCCAGGAACACTGAATCTGCAAAAAAATACATTACAAAGGTCACCTTCCTACCTAATTTCAGCTGGACTTAGGTGCATCATGGTGCTGCTTAGTAAAATAACAAAGTGAGGAACATCTCCTGAACGTCCAGCCCATAAAATATGCATGGTGATGTATGATATAATAAAGCCTTTTTATAGTAAAGCCAGCAAGCAATTTCAGTGAAAACACAAAAGAAACGGCCTTGTGGTATGCTGACACTACAAATGTAGTCTCACCTAATACACACTTGCAGTATACATGTTTTCTGGCAATTGCAAGTTACAGAGCCTGGGAAGAAAGAGGTTAGCCTTTCCAGAAAAGGGAAAGTGTGAAAAAAAATGTTCTAATAAGGATAAAATAGAAAAAGGGATTTGAGTTCATAGTTCATAAAAGTTATAATGACACATAATGATGAAAATTAATAAGAAAAATGGCCTCACTCATATTATTTTAATGTTCCTAGATTTTGTTAATGACCACCTCCCACTCACTCATTAAATTGTTCCATTATTGTAGAAGCTTTTATGTAACTCATGTGTGGAAAATTAATGTTGAAGTTTGAAGAGGCAGAACAAATTTAAAGTGGGGCATGTTTTCGGTGATCTCACATGGTTGACTACTGAATGTCTTAACGTCTTACTTATATTAAGAAAAAATAGAAGAACATAATTAAGGGATCTAAGCTATGTTTTGTTAACTCTTCAGAACTACAGATTTACAAATGACTGCCTGCCCTATGAGAACATGCCTAGAACCAGTGTGTAAGCCTCATTCCTAAGAGATGTTTGTAGTATGAGGGTCTCAAAAACTCAAAGCTAGAGGTCAGTTTTACAGGTAATACATACAGTAAGTGGATGTGGTTGGCAAGAACTTCAGGCTGTGTATTCCAGTGTGTAAGAAGTGTGTGGCTATTTACTGTTATCTGCAGTAATACAATGTTTATTTCCAATCCTCATTCTAGGGTATGATCAGTTGATCCTATTTTTCTTCATGTTAAATCTACAGTTAGATGGTTTGATTTAATGGAAGGAGGCATTGGATATAGTATATATGTGTTCCTCAATAGCATTGTCCATCTCACCAGCATTTCCTGAGATATCTTTGTGCCAATTTGATCTGCCCTTGATCACTTCCATAGACAGGGAGCCCTTGTATCATTCCTCTCTCAATACTATCAATACTTCCTTAGCTACTTTTCTGTCATTTTGCATTCATTTGTCACTCCTGAGCCATACTGAGACATAGAATAATCTCTGGAACTAATTTCCTTCAGAGTCTCATCACCTTCCCAGGATTGACAGGAAAGAAGACACAGGTTGCCAATCCTCCTTCATTCCACATGCTATCTGAGGGTCCCCAATTAGTTCTTCCTGGAGAACCAGCTTCCAAAAAGACAGGGAGCCTGCCAGCTCTTTTGCAGGCACCCACAAATCTGGGCCTTTTTGTTTGCCCTAAGAGTCACCTTATTTTCCCCATCCTCAGACTAGTTCCCTTTATGAGGAGGAGTAAATTTTACTGTAATTTTTTGAATATCTTTCCTAGATTTACTCTCAGTTTCTAAAACCTAGGTGGTTTTTTTTGGTTTTTTGGTTTTTTTGTACCAAGGACCGAACTCAGGTGCTTGCACTTGTGCAGCAGGTGGCGAAACCACTGAGCTAAATCCCTGGCCCCCTAGGTGGTTTTTATTGTTGTTGTTTTATTTTGTTTTATGTTTTGACTTTTTTTCTATAACAACGATGTCTTGGAGGAATAAGTATTTGTTCTAGATGATCGAATGGGTAAAGAAATACAGGTAACCAAGCAGAGCAAAAAAAATGAGGGATATGGGAATGAGAGGAGAACTTTAGTGACTATTTCAAAATGTCATCCTGCTACCCAGTGAAAAGACATATGGTGTAGAAGACAGAAAAATCTGAACTCAGATCCTACCTCAACAGTGAATTTGTGTGTGACTTTGAGCAGAGAACTTAATTTACATAATCTTCAGTTTCTTCACCTATAAAAGACCTAATTTACAAAGTTATTATAAGAATTAGATAAACCACAATGAATAAAGCCCTTAGTATAGTAAGAGCACATAATCAGCTCTTAATAAATTTATGTTATTGTTGTCTTCATCAGGTTAGCGTCAGCTTCATTGCCATAGCTTAATGATCATGGACAAGTTGCTGAAGCCTCAGGATCATAGTCTCTTAGTCTGTAAAAGTGGCTACGAATTTGCACGTCTAAGCCCTTGTCTAAGTATCAAATGAGGTAATGTACATGAGAGCGCTTTGTGACTTGTAATCAGTTAGGTCATTGTGTGAGAGGCTGTCATTACTGCTCTTAAAATTGCAGGGTAGGGGACTTGAGTACAAACCTGAGCATCCAATCAAAACACAGAGAGGAACCTGAACAGAAATCTAGTCTTTAAGGATGAAAACAACTTGAGACATGATTTTAAAGCCCCAAGACACAAGGTGTGTAAGGTACCCAGGGCTCACACCTGGGATGTTGGAACTCATCGTTTGGGGGTGAACTTGACTTTGGGGTCCACATAGACATGAGGAATGTAGCAGTGTGCTGACAAGAAAAGAGTGATTTTAGTGTTCTCTCATATGGGTGAAGGTATGTGTAAAGATATGTGGCTGTTGGCATGTACCCTGCTGGGGCTCATTTTAGGTTAGGCATCACTTAAATCAGGGACCAGCAAATCTTTCTCTGTAAAGGACCAGATAGCAAGTATTTTAGGCTTTGCAAGCCATATGATCCCTTCCACAACTCAATTCTGCCATTGTAACACAAAAATAGTCATAGATGATACATAAACAAATGATTGTGGCTATATTCTGATAAAATTTTATTCACAAAACAGGAAGGCAAGGGGCCCACATTTAGATCACAGGCCTTGTTTACTGACCTCTGACCTAAACCAATGAAATTTAAAGAAACCCGACCTGAAGATAAAAGATCATAGAGGTAGAGAAATGAAGCAGAGGCTTTTTGCTAGAAATAATAATAAAGATAAGGCAATTATTGCTTTTTTTCAGACCACCTAAAATTCTCTTTTGGAAGTGGAGAAATGAGAAAAAAATAATAAGCAGAGAGATAAATATAACAGACATTTTTGATGGTTTCTCTGATCTTTCATAATCCACTCCCCAAAGTCAATTGCTCCCATATCTTTACACACTGGGGGGCATATAGATCTTTATTATAATCTATACCATGTAGTGTTATCAGTGTGCAAACTTGACTTTCTTTGTCACAATTCTATGTGTTTCTTAATGACAAAGACCAGTGTTAGGACTAGCTGCTGTAACAAACCACAAACCAGGCAAAGACTCAGTTACAATAGGAGATCATCAATTGCAGAAATTCCAGAGTAGGTGCTCCAGATAAGTGGATGTCTCTCCTTTAGAGAGTAATACAGGGACCAGACACAGACCCTTAGCATCCTATGGCTCTGCTATCTTCACCACACAGCTTCCAATTTGTCCCTGTCAAACTGGCAGGAGAGAAAGAAGATACAAGGACACATGAAAGTTTAATAGGAGTATACAGCATTTCCACCCTCTTCCCATGGCATAAAGCCAGCCAATGGATGAACCTACCTTCTCAGGAAGCTAAGTGTAGTCTAACTTTTTGCCCAGGCAATGGGAAGACAAGGTTTGCCAAGCAGGTAGCCAAGCTCTTCACCGATCCTGTTTTACTCAGTGTGTTTGCCTGTGTGTCTATTCTAATGATAAGCATGAAACTGGAAAAAAAATGTTTGCAGACAGAACTCTCAAAATGAATTCAGAGCTACCCAACTTTGAAAAAATTACTTAATTTTTTTTATTTTTGGAATTAAATCTAAGTGAATTGACCAACTTTGCAGCCACTGTACCTGAAGCACGTCTATTGCTTGTCTCGTGTTTGTGCATGTGTTGATTTTAGCTTTGCTACAACATATGTTCAAACATCCTCACCACTTCATCAATGTCATTCACTATGTGATCTCCATCTGCCTCACTTTTACTAACTTCATTGTTTCTCAACCTCTTCAAATCACTTTAGGCTCCATTTATGAAATGAAGTATTTGGCAAGTTGGATAAATTGTCATTCTGAAGTTATCCTGCTCCCATGCTGCTTTAACCCAGTGTCAGATCATATACCAGCATAACCAGAGTCACATGTATGCCTATTTAACCTTAATGGTTCTTTAAGCTCAATAACCTATTTTCCCCTGGGATACTGCAGTGTTTTGTGGCCTGTTGTGTGGAGTTTCAAGGGTTGTATTATACCTTATGTACATCATTTACATGTGAACTTGCAGGTAAACATCCTCGTCCTTCTTTCCTAACTGAACCAACATCCAACCTGTGTAATGTCCCTGCATCTCTTCTTATGATTGAGATGCAGAAATACCATAGCTTGGAAGCAACTTGCATCTAAGAGGAGAATTGTGGAGTTACGCTAGGAATTTCTCAACCAGCTCTGTCAACTTGGACACATAACAGCTTCAGAGTTCTCATCTTCCAAACAGTTGGAAAGAGTACTATAGAAATTATGTTAGAGATCATTCTTCATTGTACAGGTTGGTCCTTACATGAAAAGACATTTAACATCTGTGATCTCATCCAGTTAATCTTGGTGGTGCTCTTCTATCATTGGGGATGTCCTCATCCCATTGAGAACTACTAGAGAGCATACAACGATTGGTAGTAGAAACATCTCACCTTTCACTCAAGGAGATGCTGTTTTTAAATTCCTGTAGATTAATAGCTCCCTGGTGGATGGGAATGTTCCAAGATGGCAGGATATTCATGAGATCGTTAAGAAGAGAGGAAAGATGTAATGAGGCAAGTCTTGTCCCTGCTCCCAAGCAATGGAGCAGGGTAGACGGGAGGTAGCAGTGATCAAGTTCCCCCTCCCTGCTGGGAACCCACCCCACATGGTGGAGTAGCAGAGACTATCATGTTTGTAAACTCAGTGGTAAGGTAGTGGATTTTAGTTATAAATGGGATCTGCAAAATGCATTGGCTTGTAAGACTACAGGATGAGGCAGAAAAGGATTCTTTGAAAAAGTAAGATGTAAAAAGGGATTTTGTACTCCCTTGCCACTCTTTTGCTAGCTTGTTTTCTCATGCAATCAGAAGCTGCTGAAAGACGCTCTTGAACTTATTTATTTTTTAAGGAAAAAGGAGGCAACCATCATTTGTCAAGCTTTCCTTTGAGCAACATAAACCAAGTCCTTGCACATCTCTATGAGTGGGGGTAATTAGTCTCATTTACAGTTGAGGAGCAGGATGAGACAAACGGTAACTCTGTACAGGACTCCGTACTATACTAGTGAGTTCTGAAATTTGCTCAAGGTCAGTTAGGCAATACCTGAGAAGATCAGGAGGTGAGCTTGGCATCTGCCTGTATGTGCACTTTCTCTCACACAGTGCTGCCACTCCAGGTGAGAGAGGCTGAATAGTGGGGTGACAAGGGAGTTAGTCTCATCTCCAGAGGCAGCTCAAGGAAAGAGAAGTGCACAGTGTGTCGTTCAAGCTTTCAGATGACATTTACAGGTCACCTTCTGTTATGGCTTGTGTTTAGATGTCTCCCCAAAGCCTCATGGTTTTTCAGAGGTGGCTGAATCTAGAGTGTGTGATTGATTCATGGTGGGCCCAGGCTCAAGGGCACTAGGATTAATTGAGTGCTACCCGCCCTAAGTAGTCTGAATAAGTTAAAAGGGACAGAAAAATGCTGTTAAGGACTCTTGTTGCTTTTGCTACCTTTGGTCTGCCATGATGAACTGCTGCTCCTCCGCCATGTGCTACCCTGCCTTGGAGCCAGCCGATTATGGACTGGAACCTCTACAAACTGTAAGCTAAATAAACCCTTTCCCCTTTAACTTTGGGTGTCAGGTATTTTATCTCAGCAACGAGAGAAAGGTAACTAAGACACCTTCCAAGGACTCTTAGACCAGGGGTCCCCAACCCCAAGTTAGGAACTAGGCCACACAGCAGGAAGTGAGCAGTGGGCCAGGGAGCAAAGCTTCATCTGTATTTATAGCTGCTTCCCATGGCTAGCTCTGCCTCCCATCAGAGCAGCAGTGCCATTAGATTCTCACAGGAGCACAAACCCTAGTGTGAAATGCACAAGCCTGGGATCTGGGTTGCACACTCCTTATGAGACTATCATGTAATTATAATAGAAATAAAGTGCTCAATAAAATTAATGTGTTTGGATTATCCTGAAAACACCCCCTCCCCATCTATGGAAAAGCTGTTGTCTATGAAACTGCTTCTTGATGCCAAAAAGGTTGGGACCACTGTGACAATGAATGGGTCAGTGAGGAGTGGCAGATTGGGTTTAATGCATCACTAGATGACCCCTCCTGAAAGTGAGCAGCACTGAGTTAACATCCCAGGAGGCTCGCATGTCCTGGACAAGGGAGAAATCTTCCCAGAATGAAACTATAAATGTGTATCCCACCAGCCAGTTGGACAAGGACTGAGAGTTGGGATAAGATTATTTAGAAAAATAAAGAAATGGAATATTTCTTATAACTAGGATGAAGTAAATATTGTGTACACATTACATAGTTTTGTTTTGATGTTGGACAAAATGCAGAAGCATAGAAAGTAAGGACTTTCTTTTATGCCCCTTTTCTGCTCTACAATCTGTTCTGCATCCTCATTCAACCATAGGTGCTCATGTCTATCAAACTCGTCTAATTGAAGGTAAGACTTCATATTTACTTCAACATTTTTGGTTATTAGTATTCTGTGTATTTTAAACCAGCCTTTATTTTGTGCACCAAATTATATACCACCATGTAGTATACATTAAAACCAGTTAATAAGTCATCTGATAACAAAATAAAAAATAAAATACAGATGTTCCTCATTTAACAGTCTACCTGTTTAATGACTGTTTGCATTTATGACTGAGCCATACTGTTCAGACTTACAATCTGTCCTTTTTTTTGTACAGTTATGTACATGTTGTTTATAGAGACTCAAAGTCTTTTGGGTACAGTACACCTTGTTTATATGGTACTATAATTTTTGCTGATTGTACTGTACAGTACAGTACTGTAGTTTTATGTTCTGTTATACATTACCATACTACATGAAAGAGTTATGCAAATAAAAGCAAAGTCATAAAGTTAGAGTTTCCTTTGACCATTTCTTTGTTCTGAATATTGTAATGTACATACTATATATAGTTTTTCACTTAGCAACAAATTCACTTAATGACCTAACCCAAGAACATGACTCAGTAGTTACATGAGAAATATCTATATAGACTCCTAGCCTGGTGTGGTGGCACATGCTTATAATCCCAGTGCTTAGAAAGCTGAGGCAGGAGGATCGTCACAAATTTGAGGATAGCCTGGGCTATATGGTGAGTTCAAGGCCAACTTGAACTGTATACTGGACCCTGTCTCAGAAAAGGAAAAAAAAACAAAATAATAAAATATACTTATTTCCTCCATGTATTGCATATGTTAAACAGAAAGGTACAAAAAATATGCATCTTGTAGTTAGGCAGAAAATTTTGTAATATAGAATTATTACAAATAAGACATTTTATGTCAACATTTTTGCCTTTTATGTATTCTTAGTCTATTTCAAAGTAACTAAGGGGAAGTTTGTTACCAATTCTAAGTCAAATAATAAAAGGCACAGAAAACAAAAGATTTGTGATTTTCCCCTGATGTAAGAACTTATCACTGTTAAACATCCTTCTTTCCCTTTTAGCTCCTTGTGCTGTTCTATTATACTTTTATGAACAGAACAGTGTACAGCTCTGTGTCTAATAAATGGGATTGCTTTGTGGGTTGAGCATTCTTGGATTTTTATAAGAAGTATATCAGAGCTAAATTTTCATCACGTGCTCTGAAACTCTACCCCATGGTGTTTTCATTTATATTTAATGTTAAATCAAGGATATTAGAGGTGGAACAGACTGTTCTTCATTGAATACAATCAACAGTATCAGCTCACTTTGAATTCCAGAAATAACATTTAGAATGTTCTTTCTGGTACAGCACTTCAGGGTTTCTGGGTAACTTGGAGCTTGATAATTTCAAAACTGAATACCCAAAAAGTGCAAAAAATTTTTAGAAAACACGTTTCTTGCCCTCTTTAGTTTCCTTCATGTATTATGATTTTTAAAGCACAGTGAGCCACCTGTTTCCATTATTTGACAAAGTAATACAATATGTGGGAGGCTCCTAAAAGTAACATTCCACTGTAATTTGTTTTCTTTTCTCCATAAAGTCCCTCTTCTTGGGCTCTCAGATATACAGTATGTGTTAAAGTAGCATAGCTGGGATTGGTAAGAGCTTCTTAGGCAGAAGTGAAAATAACATCATTCAAAATGGCTCAAGCAAAGAGGGAATTTGTTGGATGGCAGAGCTCAAAGGGATGTGAGGCGAGGCCACTCGGGCACAAAGAGAGATGGGTGTAGAGACTTGATTGTGTCAGGAACCCTTCCTTCACCCTTCATCTCAGCTTCTCCCAGTTTCCTGTGTTGGCCTTTTCCTCAAGTTATCGCTCTTCAAATAGTGTTAAGGTTGTCTAAGAACTCTGTTTTAAATGCTGCTAACTTCACAGCCCACGAGGTAAAAGATCACCATCCCAATCAATCCAACCAGACTTCCTGACAAAATTTTCACTGGCCCAGTAGGGTGACTATTCCCCTCTGAATGAATTACTGTCACCCAAGGGATGGAATACACTGGAGACATGTATTAGTCAGGATACTCCAGAAAAATGGAACTGGCTCACATGACTGCAGAGACAGAAGAGTTCCACAACAGGCTATCTGTATGCTGGTGAGCCAGAGAAGATTGTAGCATGGCTCAATCCAAGAATCCAAAACCTCAGAACCAGGGAGGCCCGTGATGAGCCCCTAATCCATGGCCAAAGGTCTCAGAGCCCCCAGAAGGCTACTCATGCAAGTCTCAGAGTCTAAAGCCCAAAGAACCTGGAGTCTGATGTCCCAAGGCAGCAACAGGAGAAACCAGAAACCCCTCCAGCAGTAAGAGTCAGAGAGAGAGAGAGAGGGAGAGAGAGAGAGAGAGAGGGAGAGAGAATTTCTTCCTTCTTTCCTGTTCCATCTGGGCCTCCAGCCTCTTGGATGGCATGGGTGGGTCTTCCTTTCTCAGGTCACCCACCCATGCCAATCTTTTCTGGAAACACCCTCATAGACACGCCCAAAAGTAGTGCTTTACCAGTTCTCAGTCCAGTTAAGTTGACAGCCAGAATTAATTCCCATAGGCAACCAGGTCTGGATAAAAGGAATGGGACCAGCCCTACACAGATTTCCGACATCTAAATGTGGGAGAGATCAGTTTTTCAAAGGAAATCTGGTGGTCATTATTAAAAGAATGGATTGAATCCTGGTCAAGCCAAAGAAACAACTGCCACTACAACTGGTCACTCATGGCTCCAGGTTGTTCTAGGAACACTTTGTTATGGAAAATTGTTAATGGAAGAATAAGTGTAGAGACTAATATGACCAACTCATGTTCCTGTCACCCAGCTTTGAAAGTTATAGACTTGTAGCCATATGCCATACTGCATCCACCCAGGCACTTCCCTATTTAGGTGATACTGACCCAAACTCCAGAGAGCACATCAGTTCATGCCAAATAATTCAGTATATATTGCTAAAGGATAAGCATTTTCCATAAAAATAAAAACCCACAATGCCAATATCACACCTTACAAATTAATAATATTTTCTCAATAGTTTCAAATATCCAGCCAGCATTCACATCTCTTCCATGATGTCATAAAATAATTTCTTTCTACAGAATACTTGAAGATTCAAGTAAAGTGATATTATCATTTGTTGATATGTCTTACAAGACTATTTTAATCTACAGTTTCTCTTTCCATCTCTTATTGTCTCTCAAAACAATTTATATTGTTTTAAAAAAAGAAGTTATTTGTCTTGTAAGAGTTTCCGGAGCCTGGATTTTGCTGATTGCATCTCTGGGTGTCTTTTCACATACTCTTCTGTAAATATCCCTGTATTTCTTGTAACTCCCTTATGGGGGGTGATGTGTACTTCATCCTCCTCCAGGGCTATATGGAATTTGGTTATCTCTTTGTGATGTAAGCAGCTATTGGTAATGTTTTGCCAAGATCAATTAATTCATTAATGATTACAAAAGAATAGTGCACTAATTCCATCATTTCCTCTTCAATTATTAGCTCAACAACTCTATGAAGAGAAATTGGTTTCTTCAAGGAACAGTTCATAAAAAAAGATAGAATAAATACTTGATTCTGTCCCCTAATTTACCAGTTTTCAAAACCAGTCTTCAAAACTATTGTTTCACCAGCATTCTCAAAGGAGAAAAATGGTGGAATTTTTAAAGGATCATTATTCAAAATATATTATATGCATTGAATCACTGCCCTCCAGTGAGAAGAGGGGTGGAGCAAAGGGGATGATGGGGGGTGAAAATGATCAAACTATGTTATGTGCATGAAGAAATCTGCCAAAATGAAACCCATTAATCTTTATAACCAATTTTAAAAGTATGAAAAAGAGGAAAGGGGATCATTATAATAAACTTACGGATTTAAGTATACTGGAGATATTTACATCCACTGCTATTATTCTTGCAAAAATGAAATTTGTCTCATCTGTGGTGGTGGGAGCCTGTTCAAGTGGGCTATTGTTTCCTTTTAACATAACTCAAATATGTTATTATCTTGGGTTCTGATATGACATGATGTTCAAGGCTCACCCTGTATCTTTGTTGTTCCAGATGTACAATTAGTAATTTCTCCAAGGATCCATGATTCCTTTTAATGCGAAGTGGTATTTAGTAATCAGATTGCAAGTGTGCTCACTGATAAGGATGAACTAAGAAATATTTGTACATCTTTAAAAGATCAAATACATCATGGGCTCATACTGATGCGTCTGATTCAAATTCACGACAAAAAGTTTTTATGTAACCTCATCTATCTTAAATCTTTATCTAGTTTTTTCTCAAACTGTAAATCCCAGTTCTCAGTGACACCACATAATCTCTGAACTTTATCCCACACTGCACACACAAGCCCGAAACAGTGACACCACCACAAGTAATATGATTACAGAACACATTTTAAAATACTTTTATTACACTTTTCTTTGTCTTTATGGCATGTCCCACAAGGATATTCAAGTTACTGTTTTAAAATCCCTTGGGATAGCTCCTGTCTGTGTCATTCTGCCACTGAGTGGATTTACTGATGTTTTATGTATAATTCTCAAGGATGGCCCTTTGTTTTGGTGCCAGGGATGGAACTTAAGGCCTCAGTCATGCTAAGCACACATTCTACCACAGGACCATGCCCCCAACGTCACTGTTGAATATGACTTCATAATCTGATCCCTCTCCATTCTTAGAAACAGTAGTATATTAGGCACAGTTTTATGCTTATTGCTTTTTTCACTCAACTATATATCTTAGTGATCACTATTGTGTTTTCACACATGCACATGTGAAAAAAATTGTGTGTATGTGTATCTACATGTGACCTTTAGATATTCAGAAGATGCGTACTTTTCTTCTAGTGGTTATCATTAGACGAATGCCTTTATATAATAGCGTATTCCCTCCTCCTGATCCCCCATACACATACCTACCCAGCTTTTTTCTCCCTGGCTATTGTCTGTTGAACATTGTTGAAATTAGCTAAGTAACCATTTCATAACACTTTTTGCTCTAGTCCTGAGGATTTGGCCTGACCTAGTCTCTTTGTACTCACAATTAATATTAACACATGTAAGACAAGCAGCTACCTAATGATGCTCTTCAAAAACTTTCCTCTTTCTGCCCTATTTGTGGATAGATGTGTTACATCCACATCATCAGCGTAGAGCCAATGCGACTGCTACCTGCCTCTCGTATAGCTAGCCATAGCTGTGCATGTAAATATGTGCCTCACCCTCGCCACTCTGCTTTGGAGGCTATCATGCTGCCTATTATGGAAGTCTGCAGCTTGTTCTCCTATAGATTTCCAGGATGAGAATCTCCTACTTCTTGTGCAAGTATACCTTCCCTCCATTTCCACTCCCTCATGCCATATTTTGGCATTCATGGGAATATCTCGTCACCTGGTTTTGCTGGTAATGTCCAAGGGTTTTTGGCTTTGCTATCCTAGTTGCCTCCTGCCTTTTAAAGGGAAAACTCAAGTACACTCAAAAACTACTTTGCCAAATTCCCATAATCCTACAATTCTCCAGATTTTATGAAAAAGTTTTGTTTCTCAAAAATTATTTATAAATATCCAGTATCACTTATGGTCACTTAGTACTTTAATTTGAATAATTATCTAAGGGTCTAGCAGACAAATATAAACAAGTGTTAAACCTCAAAAGCTTAGGTAAAGTCTTGTTTTTTTGTTTCTTTGGGTTTTTTTTTTTCTTTTTCATACCGGGGATCGAACTCGGGTCCTTGTACTTGCGCAGCAGGCAGCAAAACCACTGAGCTAAATCCCCGGCCCAAGTCTTGCTTTGTAAATGAAGAAATAATAATCTATTATGGAAAAATAAAACTTAGCTGTTCTGCTGGAAAAAAAAATTCTTTTCTTCCTTGAAAGTGAACAGCAGATGACTTTTTATAATGCACATGTAAATTGCTATGTACATTTTAAATGTTGAAGATTTAGCACTTGTGCACATCAAACAAAGCCTAGATTTTAAAAGCTGAATTTCTGCAAAGTATCTATTTATAAAGTAGTGTGGGAAATATCTAATTCATTGCAGGCCTTATCTCTGCCACAATTATTTTCATGCTCTAGGTTCTTCCACGATTAATGTATGTGAATAGAGTCTCCTTCACCTTCTCAAAAGTGGTAGGCTCAGAGAAAGGGTCTTTTTAAAACTTTTATAAATGAGGGTGCAAAAGCTTAAAGAAGTGTAGAATTTCCCCAGGGTTATGCAACCAGTAAATAGCCAATCCCAGAGTTAAAGATGACAAGTGGGAAAACAGACTGGGAACCATTGTTCTAGACCACATGGAAACCATGCAGTACCATTCTCAACACTCAAAATAGATTCTAACCATTACTATTAGAGAAGAAATCAGACTTTTCATTTGTTTAAGGATACTAAGAAGAGGAGGGGAAGGAGAAAGTAATCAAAAGGCTTATATACTCAACATCACAATTCAATCGATTTTAATTTTTTCCATGTTTTATAAGCTGTAATTCAGAGAAGCGCCAGTGTGGTATCTGCCCACCTCTAGATTGAAAAAAAAAACATGGAATCAAGGCTATTTTAGGCATATGTCAAGCTGTAATTACCTCCTTGCTCAGAGAAATCTTTATGTAAGACTAAGGCAGATGGGTGTTTCTTGGGTTTAAAAGAACATTTCCAGTCATCCTTTTAATAGAATGATCCTTATTAAGATGGCTATTTCAATATATTTTGAATAGGGAAAATGTTCCTGGCATGATTTTAACATGGGAGATTATACTTTTAATCTAGTCTATTTCTTATTTTACTTTTTCCCCCTCTCCCTCTAGTTCAGAAGTTGTTGAATGGTCTTGAGTTAAGCTTTTCAAGTAAGCTGGGCTTGATTAACAACCAGCATAGGTATACTTTCTACAAAAAGATTACCCAAATGATGACCATTAAAAGATGGGATTGAAATGGCAATTTAGAGAATACTATTTTTTTCATCATTAGGCACTTGTTCATTGCCTTAAATTAGGCTCCCAGAAGTTTACTCTGAGATGAGGATCCATGTGTAAATGATGTAATGGGAAGAGTTCCCAAGAAAAATAAATAGGGGTTGGGAAGTATATAAGCTTTTTTATTACTTTCTCTTCACCCCTCCTCTTCTTAGTATCTGGTTTAAAAAAAAGAGGTTAAGAAAAGATGTGATATTAGGCAGTTCCAGGAGGGCCAAGTTTGACTCAGTCCACAGGGGGTTCTAAATACTTTTTAGCTCACATCTAGTAGTTGTACCATCAAAGGCAGAGGGCTAGTATTTATAGGATAATCACAGGTTAAAGGCTACCCCCTGGGCTTACTGTTACCTTTCTGTGTTTAGGTAACACAGACTTAGTAGCCTGAGGGTATTTCTTTCCTTTTTCTTTTTTTTAGCGGGGGTAGGGGTGGTACAAGGTCTTAGCATATAGTCCAATTGGCCTTGAAATTACTATGTAGTCACTCTGGACTTGAATTTGTAATCCTCCTACTTTAGCCAAGGACTGTTCAGATTAAGGATTACAGTCGTGCACCACCACATACGGCTTTGTCTGAGGATATTTCTTAAACAAAGAGCTGAGTCTGAGGGTTGGATGCTGAGTGAGAAAACACCCTGGACCAGTGCATGTGTGTCTACTGACTGCCTCTGATGCTTTCACTCCATTCCCTGCATGTGCTTTACTCTTCTTCTTTCTATCAGGAGCCCCTAGGATCCCCAAAGATAATGTAAGCAGACCAAGGTGCATAAGAAGTTCAAATTTTGTTGCATTTTCTAGAACCTTAATAGATAAAATATTGGAGACCACCTACACCTAAGTCTAATTTCTGTTTCCAGCCCAAACTCCACACTCACTGGTAATTGTCTCTACAGGAAGGATTTAGGATGGAATTAATTTAACTAGAAAAAGATAATTGTTATAAAAAGAAAAGTATGTGTTTCTAATCTTTAATTCAGATTATAAATATACAACCAAAGTACCCTGAATGTTCTGGCGGAGGTGATGGATCACCAACCACTCAAATGCCATTTGAAAGAATGAATGATGTGTTTAAGAAATTATCCTATTCATTAAGACTGTATCTGTATAGGCGAGAACCACACACAAGAAAATATCTGAGTCCCAGGCACTTCCCCAAGAGTTTGGCACACTTAATCATCAGGGCAATCCTCTGAGGCAAGTATAGTTATGAGTTGCTTAACAATGGGGGAATGTGCCATTGGGTGATTTTGTCATTGTGGGAACATCATAAAGATTACTTATACAAACTAAGACAGCTATGACCTCACTAGGCACTATAATCTTGTAGTGTCATGGTTTGGATCTAGAATGCCCCCCCCAAAGCCTCATGTGTTCAGAGGTATGGCTTTAAGAAGGTAATTGGAACATGTGGGCACTGTACATAGCTAAATGTGCTATTAAGAATGGGGCCTGGTCAGAAGAGGCAGTACACTAGAGGCGTGACCTGAAAGGGTGTATCTTCCTCTCCGGCTCTCCTTTCTAGCCCTGCTCCCTGGCCACCATGCCGTGAGCAGCTTTCCTCAGGCCAGACCCTCCCACCATGCCATTTCTGCCTTGGAGCCGGCTGACCAGGAACAGTAACTGTGATCCAAAATAGACCTCTCCCGCTTCAAGTTGTGGGTGTTGGATCTATCATCCCAGTGACAAAGCAGAGTGATGAAGGCATATGACCATTGTGTATGTGGTCTATCATTGACTGAAACATCATTACACAGCGCATGACTGTACTGTTATTCCTGTTTGAGAGGTGAGGAAGCTATGGTTCAAGGAAATGAAATGTATTCATTTTATAAGCTTTTATTAGACAACCATTGTGTTAGGCATGGTGGTAATTGCTGGTTACTCAGAGTAGCAAACAAAATAGGCCTGGTCCCTTCCCTCCTTGATCATATGGCCTCATGAGAAATACGGGCAATAAGAAGTAAAATAAGTAAATACACAAGTAATTACAAATTATAGTGAGTGTCATGAAAGCAAAGAACAGGATATCATAAGAGATAATTACAGCATAAAAATAAGAGAGTCAGAGAAGTCTGCAAGGAAGAAGTAGTGTTTAAGTTGTGACCCAGAAAGAAAAAAGGGAAAAGCTTGGCAGAGTGGCAAGAGTGAAAGAGCTTGGAGGGGAAAGGGGTATGGAAAGATGTGACAGCTGCACGGGTGAAGTGAGGGAGGGTCTGCCAGTAAGAATTTTCAGACTGTCTCTCCTGGGTCAAATCTGGCCTTCTGCCTGCTTCTTGGAACAGCTGTGTCCCACACATTGCATATTGTCTGTGGCTGGTTTTGCTCCATGACTGCAAGGCATAGTGGTTGTGACAGACCCTCTGACCCACAAAGCCTGAAATATTTACTATCTGGCTCTACAGGAAAAGAGTGCTAATCCCTGGTCTAGAACATGATAAGGAGTCTGGACTATTCTAGGAAAGAAATAGGGACACAGGAGGGTTTTAAGGAATAGAGTCAAATAATACAACCCACGTTTTACAAATATCACCCTGGCTGTACTGCATGGAAAATAGGCTCTAAGAGACAAAAGTGGAAACAGGAAGCCGTTAGAAGTTCGTGAAAGAGTACAGATGAGAAATAACACTTAGAGGACCGGTTCTGGAGATAGAAAGAAGTTATGGGTAAAATAATCAGTAGGACTTCGCTGTGTACTTAATGCTGAGACTGAAAGACAGTTTAATGGAGCACCAATGATCAGTGATCCCTTTCAGATAGATATAATTGTGCAGCCTTGTCTTTATACTCTACAGAGTTTATATATAGTTTGTAATATGCACAAGCATATGCTAATTTTAAGCTTCATTTTCAAGATAACAAATAGTTCAGACCATTAAGTTAAATCTTCTCAAAGTAAATTAATTATGTATTGGCATACACTGTGCAGAGGCATCTTTGTGGGCATACAATATAGGGCTCAAAATAGTTGTGGGCTTCTTGCTGTCTCTGTAGCATTTAGTTTGTCTCTGGCAGCTGTGAGAGACCCACTCATCAACAGTTTTCAGGTCCTAACTTGAAATGAGGAGATTTCAATACTGTGCTAAACTATAGGCTGGACAGAAGTAGCTCTGAGGGCTCCACACCTGAACAAGGCCTCTCACATAGGTTTCCCTTCCCAGCTAGGTAGCTGAGCAGTAGAAAGGGGCCTTCCCTGGTGGCCAGGCTATTCCACCCAGGGTGAATGCAATTTCCAGCCCCAGGCCATCCTCACACAAGCCTTCTTAAGTAACTCTGGCATAATTTAGAAACTCAAGGATGATGATTCAACTAGCTATGCTCAAATTCAAGCTCCAAGGACCACTCACATTTAATCATTTCTGGGGATTTACATGGAGGGCTTTTATTTTACCTTTTTAAACAAATAGCAATTTATCTACATGGAGAAACTGCATGTGACTAAGAGGAAAACATGTAAAGAGTAAGTTATTAAGTCTGTAAATTGATTACTTCATTTGCACTGTTCAGACTTCCACCATCAGTTTTATAGGGCATGTGTTATTCTACTACTTCTCTTTGGTTTACTTGCTTTTCCTTTGTTTTTAACCCCAATGGATGTGTGTGTGAAAAGTAATCTTTATGATTTTTCACGTGGTAATTGGATAGCTTTTGTGAGTGAAACACTTTCTTTTTTCATACACTCAGCCCAAACGTAGACTGCAAACTCTATTAATATAAAACAGAAAATTCTCAGAATACAGTTGCCACGTTACCGTGGCCCAAGTTCATGTTCAAGGCAGTATTTCCCAATAGAGCAGAAAACAGAATTTTTCTCCGCCTTCGCACAGATGAAATATAGCCATTGACCAATTTATAAATTATTTTCCTAAGTTGAAGTCATATTCAAACAGAGAAGGCACACTTTAGAAATTTATTATAAATCTCACAACCTCTTCCCCTCAATGAAAATATTATCAAGACTGACTGAAACATCTGTCAACTTTCATAGCGATTTAGGGCATAGCTATGTTTTCAGAGATTTGAAATGTCATTTCAGAATACCCCTGTTTGAACTATGTACCTACTCTTTCTTAACTGGTAAGAAGTGACATTCTGTCGTATAGCTGTTCATTAGTCTCTACACGTACCATCTTTAAATTGAAGTTTCTTCAGGGCCATCATTTCTGTCCAACATTAAAAATAGTATTTCTGTGTTTATACTTGTCACCGCTCCCATAATACACATATGAAAGCTACCAACTGAAACAAGACTTTACAGATTTTACCACTGCCTTTTTAAAATATTATTTTATTGGTACATTCTAGGTATACAATATAACGACATTCAACATTGGAAATTTGCACCTTTACATAGTCTCTCTTGGTTCTTATTTTTCCCCCTTTTCCTGCCCTCCCTTCAACCCCTCCATCCCTTCCTATTTACAAAGACTTTGTTTCCATTTTCTCATTTTCTCATACTAATTCCATTCCCTTCTTTCCTTTCCCTTACCCTCCCACTTGCCTTCCGCTTTGCCCCTGTTCTTCCTATTTCACATTATACCTTTTAGTCGTTATTTACACTTTCAGTTTCTCACACTAGAGAAACTATTCGGTATTTACACATGTGTGTCCTGTTTATTTCATTTAAGAGTATTGCCTCAATGTGCATCCATTTAGCTATAAATGCCTCTAATTTCTCACTTTTTATGGCTGAGTAGTACTATATTTTATTAAAAAAAAACCCACATTTTCTTTATCTAGTCTCCAGTTGATGGGCATTTGGGCTGCTTCCAAGTTTTAGCTCTTACAAATTGTGCTGCTATGAACATGGGTACACATATCTCACTGTGGTGTAATTCTTTTAATTCTTTGGGGAAGATAGCCAGCAGGGGAATAGCTCGGTCAAATGGGACTTCCAGAAGATCATACACCCTGACCAAGTGGGATTCATCGCAGGGATGCAGGGATGGTTCAACATACACAAATCAATCAGTATAATACACTACATCAATACAGCCAAGGACAAAAAACCATATGATTATCTCAATAGATGCAAAAAAGCATTTGACAAAATCCATCATGCATTTATGATAAAAACCCTACAAAAAATTGCAATAGATGGTCTCTACCTCAATCTGATAAAAGCCATCTATGAAAAACCAACAGCCAACATCATACTAAATGGTCAAAAACTGAAATCCTTCACACTAAAATCAGGAACAAGACAAGAATGTCCACTATCACCACTCTGGTTCAATATAGTTTTGGAAACATTGGGCATGGCAATTAGACAAGAGAAAGAAATAAAAGGAATAAAGATAGGAAATGAAGAAGTCAAATTGTCATTATTTGCAGATGACATGATACTCTATATAGAATATTCCAAGAACACCACCAAAAGTCTTCTAGACTTAATAACCAAATTCAGTAGAGTAGCTGGATACAAGGTCAACACACAAAAATCAATAGCTTTCCTCTACATGAACAACAGACTCACTGAGAGAGAAATAGGGCAAACAAATCCTTTTACAATAGCATCCAAAAAACCTGAAATACCTAGGAATTAACCTAACAAAAGAAATCAAAGACCTCTACTCTGAAAACTATAGCACTCTGAAAAGAGAGATTGAAGAAGATATCAGAAAGTGGAAAGACATCCCCTGCTCCTGGGTAGGAAGGATCAATATAGTGAAAATGGCCATACTTCCCAAACTGCTATATAGATTCAATGCAATCCCAATTGAGATCCCAGCAGCATACTTCACTGACGTTGAGAAAATAATCCAAAAATTCATTTGGATCAAGAATAGACCCAGAATAGCAAAAGCAATTCTAGGTAACAGAGACATGGCAGGGGGTATCACAATCCCCAACTTGAAACTATACTACAAAGCTACTGTGATAAAAACAGCATGGTGCTGGCAAAGAAACAGACTTGAGGACCAGTGGAACAGATTAGAAGATGCAGAAACAACTCCAGACACACTCAGCCATCTCATCTTTGATAAAGGAGCCAAACACCCTCACTGGAGGAAAGATAGCCTCTTTAATAAATGGCACTGGAAAAATTGGGTGTCAACTTGCCAAAGATTAAAACTAGACATATATCTCTCACCATGCACTAAACCAAAATCGAAATGAATTAAAGATCTAAATATTAAAATAGAAATGCTGAACCAGCAGGAACAGAGGTTGGGTAGAACTCTTGAAGACATTGGTGTAGGAAAAGATTTTATGAACAAAACCTCAGTTGCCTGTGAACTAGCACAAACAATCAACAAGTGGGATCTCTTATTAAACAGCTTCTGCACTGCAAGAGAAACCACCAGCAGTGTGAAGAGACAACCCACAATGTGGGAAAAAAATCTTCACCTGCTGTTCCTCAGACAAAGGTCTACTATCTCGAATCTATAAAGGACTTTTAAAAAAATCAGACCTCCCAAATTTAATGACCCAATCCAAAAATGGGCATCTGAAATGAGCAGACATTTCTCAGACAAAGAAGTAGAAATAGCAAATAAACACATGAGAAAATGCTCAACATCACTGGTCCTTTGAGAGATGCAAATGAAAACAATGCTGAGATCCCACCTCACCCCAGAAAGAATGGCTGCTATCATGAAATCGACCAATAACAAGTGCTGGCAGGGCTGTGGGGAAAGGGGAACCCTGCTCCACTGCTGGTGGGAGTGTAGACTGGTGCAGCCACTGTGGAAATCAGTATGGAGATACCTCAAAGAATCACTGCCTTTTTTATTAATATTCCAGTACAAATTCAGTCCCAGCAGAGCTCTACATTGCTCTAGTTCCGATACATATATATGTGGGTAGTGTGATCAGTAAACCATAGGAACACCTGGGAACCCCAACTCCTTCTGGCCCTCCAACAGCATTATACATAGGTTCCATTTAATTAATTGCTCCTATGACTCTCAACTTTTTAATCTTGGATACCCCTCCTAATGTGCGGCCTCTGGATGTATATTTCTCTGATACATCCATCTCTGTGACACCTGGTCCTTCCTTGAAATTTTCTCTATAGCTGCTCTGTCTTACTTTTGGACCCCCTGAAACCTACTCAGAGACAAGGGTTTGTGTGTGCATAGCTTATTTAGGAGGAAATCCCAGGAAACACCAGTCATGAAATGGGGGCGTGACAGTGAGCAGGAAAACAACCAGTGAGTGCTGAGTTATCCAACTACTGTGGACAGTTGGAGTTTCAACCTCTTTGGGAACTTCGTAGCCAGTGTAGAACACATGTCTCAGAGTTCTTCCACAGCGGGATAAATGAGCTGAGGTCTTTATACCCCACATCCTGTCAGGTGTTGGTTGAAGGCTGCCCTGAGAGGTAATTCCTTAGTACTCCCTGTTCACTGTCTGTGCAGGGTGGACTTTAGCAGGTAAAGAGAGCCCTCAGGCAACTGGAAGTCATAAGGGCACCTCATATTGTCTGCTATACCTCCTAGCTAACCATTTCCACTGCACCCTCTGGGATCTTTACTCATATTGCAAACGCAAAGATTTAACATTTAACCTCTTTACCGTTTTTTGAGGGTTGATCCTCTACTTCCAATTATCTTGGAAGGAGGTTGAATCCTTCTTATGGCATTTAAATCACAGGGTCAAGAAACAGTGTTGGTGCTCTTCTGGCTTCTTGTTATTAATTTATAGATCATTATTTTTCACCCCAGTGAAAAATTAACTCCTGTTTATTGCCCCCCTCCAGCATTATCACCTCAGATTCTCCAAATTTCAAGCCATTGCCTACATGTACTGAAGAATCAGCACCTTCCACGTGCCCTGTCACATTCTAGATGAATATTGACATTTAAATATTCACAAAAATGAACTTAGCATCTCGGTTTATTCATCCCTTCAGTTCTAGCCACCTTCTCCATCATTCCATTTTCAGGCATGCACTCCCATCTCCACATCCCCCACCTTTTTGATACCCAAAACTAACCTTCCTGTAACACTGTAAACTCTCAAGATCCCAAGCCCCTCTTACCTGAGCTCACTTCCCCATGTTCACTGAACCTTCCCTTGACTTTATTTCAGTCTCCCTCCCTGCCCCTCAAGACATGGCCTTTAAATGGCTCTCTTACTGAATTCATCAGCCACTTGCCTCCCTTATCCTTCTGCCATTGCTGTCCACTGCTCTGGGGTCCTTTCTTTTTTCCTTCCCCGTTGGCCACTGAATGGTGAGGAGAGTAATCGCTAGCCCCCTGGTTCCTCCAACTCAGGTCACAAAACAGCCTAGATGACACAGACAGAATCACCATTCCATCTTTGGGTCTTTTCCAAGGTTGCATTATGGCAATCCCATCCCCTAAGTTATTCTACTTTCTGCATTTTTCTTCTTCCTCATTTCTACATCTTTAGTTTAAGCTCTCATTACATCATGCCTAGGGTATGGAAGTAACCTCAGTGAGCCACCTTCTCTTCAAGTCTCTGACATGTTCCTGCACTCTTGCCTCAAACTCCTTGTATTTCCTTGCTCACCTGAGAAACTCCTCCATCATCCCTCAGGACAACTCAAAGCTTTGCTCACTTTCTTCACATACATCATGGGAAGAATTGATCTTTCTTCCTTCATGCCATAATGTACCTTACATGCTTCTACATGATACTTTCATTGTAATGAAGCCTTTATCTGTCTACTAATCTATGAGCTCTTTGAGGGAAGGAGCTTGTGATGTTCTTCATACCCCTTCATATCCTAGTATGACTCTAATATCCAGAATATTTATTGAATGCAAAATAACAAATGAATCAATACATCTATCCATGAGATCCAAATTAGGCTCGTTTTGTAAACTTTATTCTTATGTCTGTCTTCCTTCTGACAATATTAATGGGTTTCTTTTAAATTCTAGTAGTGGCCACAGGTAATGTAGAGCATTCTTTGCTGTATGACACTCAACAAAGCACAAATCATGCTCATCCAGTTAAAATTTCACCTGGGCTCCAGTAGGTTTCCTACACACAGGAGTAATTTCTGTATGATATTACCCACTGACGGCACCCTCTCCCTTTGTAATGACTCTAGCAGTGAAGAGTGGTGCTCACCAGAATTACCTGCATCAACAAGAATCCTCCCTGGCTCTTCCCAGTCTTCTTGGATTGCTCTCTTTGAGTACTGCTCTCTTGGGATGCGCTCATCACCTGTCTTGCGTCCTAATTACACTTGAAAAAATATGTCTCCTTAACCAGACCCTATTTATTCCTGCCTATGGTCCTGTTTTTACTTTCATTATCCCTGGAACCCTTTTCTTTGTCAAGCCCTTATCTATCCCTATAGAGCCAGCTCAAAGGCTGCTTTCTTTTTTTTTTTATTAAATTCTTTTATTGGTACATTGTAGGTATACAACACAATTACATTTCTCACTGGGAATTGTACCTTTACATAATGCATCTTGGTTCTCATTTTTTTCCCATTCCTAGCCCTCCCTTCACGCCCTCCACCCTTCCCTATTTACAAAGACTTTGTTTCCATTTTTTCCATTTCTCATCATTTTTCCTTTCCCTTCTTTCCTTTCCCCTGGCCCTCCCACTACCCCTACCCCTTTGGACCTTTTCTTCCTATTTTACATTATTGATTATTCATTCTAATCATTGGTACATTTTAAGTATACAATATAATGACATTCATCATTGGAAATTTGCACCTTTACATAATCTCTCTTGGTTCTTATTTTTCACCCTTGCCCAGCCCTCCCTTCAACCCCTCCAGTCCTCCCTATTTACAAAGATTTTGTTCCTATTTTTCCATTTTCTCATATTAAACCCATTCCCTTCTATCCTTTCCCCTAGCCCTCCCACTTCCTTCCCTTTGCCCCTTTTCTTCCTATTTCACATGACCTATTATACATTTAGTCCTTATTTACACTTTCAGTTTCTCACACAAGAGAAACTATTCGGTATCTATTCATGTGTGTCCTATTTATTTCACTTAAGAGTATGGCCTCAATGTGCATCCACTTAGCTATAAATGTCTCTAATTTCTCATTTTTTATGGCTGAGTAGTACTCCATTTTATTAAAAAACCACATTTTCTTTATCCAGTCTCCAGTTGATGGGCATTTGGGCTGTTTCCAAGTTTTAGCTATTACAAACTGTGCTGCTATGAACATGAGCACACATATATCACTGTGGTATGATTCTTTTAGTTCTTTGGGGAAGATCTCCAGCAGTGGAATAGCGGGGTCAAATGGGACTTCCAGTCCTAGTTCTTTGAGGTATCTCCATACTGATTTCCACAGTGCTTGCACCAGTCTACACTCCCACCAGCAGTGGAGCAGGGTTCCTCTTTCCCCACAGCCCTGCCAGCATTTCTTATTGGTTGATTTCATGATAGCAGCCATTCTTTCTGGAGTGAAGTGGAATCTCAGCATTGTTGTCATTTGCATCTCTAGAATGACCAGTGATGTTGAACATTTTTTCATGTATTTATTTGCTATTTCTACTTCTTTGTCTGAGAAATGTCTGTTCATTTCAGATGCCCATTTTTGGATTGGGTCTTTAAATTTGGGAGGTCTGATCTTTTTAAGTTCTTTATAGATTCGAGATAGTAGACCTTTGTCTGAGGAAGAGCAGGTGAAGCTATTTTCCCACATTGTGGGTTGTCTCTTCACACTGCTGGTGGTTTCTCTTGCTGTGCAGAATCCTTTTAATAAGAAGAGATCCCACTTGTTGATTGTTTGTGCTAGTTCACAGGCAACTGAGGTTTTGTTCATAAAATCTTTTCCTACACCGATGTCTTCAAGGGTTCTACCTAACCTCTGTTCCAACTGGTTCAGAGTTTCTATTTTAATATTTAGATCTTTAATCCATTTTGATTTTAGTTTAGTGCATGGTGAGAGATATATGTCTAGTTTTAATCTTTGGCAAGTTGAAGCCCAATTTTTCCAGCACCATTTATTAAAGAGGCTATCTTTCCTCCAGTGAGGGTGTTTGGCTCCTTTATCGAAGATGAGATGGCTGAGTGTGTCTCGCGTTGTTTCTGCATCTTCTAATCTGTTCCACTGGTCCTCAAGTCTGTTTCTTTAAGGCTGCCTTCTTATAATTCTCTGCCAATTCCCCTTCAATACCCAAAAGTTAGAGGAACTCTTCTGCATTCTGTGTTAAGACATCTGTAGTACCTCCACTTTGAAACTGTCAAATCATCCCTGCCAGTGAAGTGGGGCAAATTATTTAGCTTCTTTGTGCTTTGGTTTAATCTCCTACCAAATGGAAGAAGTGATAGTAACCTGTCAGTGTCAGTATGAAGATTGTAAGACTCAATATGTGGACATGTTGACTTTGGAACTTGTAAGATTAACACGTGTTTTTTTTTAAATGGAGAACTCTAAGGGACCAAATAAGAAAGGCAAAGCCTTGGAATGTGGACACTTCCAAGGCTGAAAATGACTTTGTCATGGGCAGATGGAAAGAACATTGGTGCGTGTGGCCTGGGTTGGACTCCTGGCTCTACTTCAAATGAGCTGTGTGGCCTTGGACAAGATGCTTAATCTCTTTGAAGGGAGTCTGTTTCCTCATGTGTGAAGTGGAAATAATGCAACTCACTTTGCAGAGTTATTGTAAAGATTAGAAATGATGAGAGTCAAGCGGCCTGACCTGGGCTGGTGCAGTAGGTGATGAATAATGAATGGAGGCTGGCTTAGCTCTGAGACTGGAACCCAGATGGCTGCCAACATTGCCTTATCATCTCCCTCCCCGACCTGTAAGATGGAAGCGCACACCCTGGGTAAGAGACAATGTTGTGTGACTTGATAAGGCCTAAGAGAAAGTGTCTGCCAGACCTGTGAGACAGAATTCTATCCTGGGAGGTGGCACTGCTGACCTAGACAAGTGTCAAGATCTTACTTTAGAAACCTGCTTTGCAGACCAGTGAGCTGCGGGGTTCTCTGAGTCATGGCTGAGAGGAGTCTAGAGTGTCATATGGTCTTCTTCAGAAGTTATTCTCGGAAGCTCAGGGATGTGGGCTCAGAAAGAAACTCTGAGAATGTGCAGCACGCACAAGAGGAGGGAGAGGAGAAGTTCCTTACATAGCCACAAAATGAACCAGCTCCTTTGCTGTGCTACACTCTCTTCTGTGTCTTCTGGAATGGTCCCCCTCAGGGATCCAGGGACATGAATTAGTAATAATAATAATCACTAATGACTAATAATTAGCAATGCTTTAATACCAGCAACACCAGGCAGCATCCTTGATGAAGCCATGGTTCAGGGCCATGTGTGACATGCTTCCCATATGCTGTCCTGCGGAATTCTGCCAGGCTGGAGCCAGATACTGCCCCAAGGTGAAGCCTGTGACTGGCTCTATAACAGGCCCCACCTACTGCAGCAGGAGTGGATGTAAGACTTGATAATGAGGATGTTTTTGAAACTTGGATTTAAAGTATTTTAATTTCCAGAGCCTCTGAATTTTCATCTCTAAATGGAAATAATAATACTGACTTCCTACTGTACTTGAAGGAGTGCATGAGATATATTGGGTGGGAAGTGCCTAAGGCTGGGTATTTTATAAAGAAAAGAGATTGCTTCACTGTTCTGGTGACAGGAAGGTCCAAACAAGATGGTGCTTGTGTCTGGTCAAGGTTCTCTCTGGCCATGTCATAACACAGTGGAGAAGAAGAATGGAAGCAGCAGCATGCAGATGGGACCATAGCATTGAGTGGCCTCACTTTATAATGATCAGTTCTCAAAAAATGGCACTAATCCATTCATGAAGGTGGAGCCCCATGATCTAATTACCTTCCATTAGGCTTTTGAATGTTCCATCACCTCAACACCACCACAAAAGTGACCAAGCTTCCTACACAAACCACATCCAAACTATAGCAACGACATTGCACAAAATAGCTTGTATGACATAGGGGACTCATTACCTGGATGAGTAAGCCACTTGGGGTCTCTATGAGAAACCCATGGAATTTGAGGTCTGTTCCACTTTCTGCATCTTCTGGATGAGAACACGGAGGCTGGAGTGTGTAAGGGGTTTCCGGCATATTTCCAGTTCTCTAGGGGGTTCTGTGCTCCAGTTCCCATGACCCAAGAGAGGGTTAGCATTCTTTTCTGTTTTGTTCACTAGTATATCCAGCATCTGGAACAGACTTTGATGCATAGTCAGTGCTTACCTGATATCCAATGAATAAATTCAGTGCTCTTTGAAGTGTAGATAAAGATAAGAGGAGATGAGCAGAAACCTACTGAGGGGGTCTCCTACTGGGAGAAAATGATTAAGAGACCTTACTTGAACCCAAGATGAATTTTGAAATCATCATAATATTTTGAGAGGGAGAATGACTTATTGATCAACATAATATCTCAGTATGACTGTTCAAAATGCTTCCAAATGAGCTGGAGAGGAAAGAGCCAGAAGGCGCTCCATTTCTTGCTGAACAATTGTTTTCCTCAAGTATTGTTATTGAATGAATTATTTCAAAAAATAATTAACTTATGTATTGATTGTCACGAAAGGCTTAAGGTTATTTCATTTCACCTT
Source organism: Heterocephalus glaber (assembly GCF_053883595.1). Lineage (NCBI taxonomy): Eukaryota > Metazoa > Chordata > Mammalia > Rodentia > Bathyergidae > Heterocephalus > Heterocephalus glaber. Next base: position 18,037,530 of record NW_028258369.1, on the reverse strand, counting down.
CAAGTCATATCCATGGAGTCAAAGATAGGAATTGAGTGTTTCTCACTATAAACTGCAACAAACTGGCATCAGCCTAGCCTTCTGAAATGCTCAGTTTAAAACAGTTCCACATACTGGTATTTGCATGTTAATTCTCTTAGAGCATGCAACATCAGTGCCTGCCTTTGGGACTAGTTGCCTAGGTAGAATATTCTCTGTACATGCAAAAAAAAAAACCAACAAAAAACAAAGACAGAAACAGAACACAATGATGGAAACAATGGCAATTGAACATAGAACAGCCACAAGAAGGAGATGATTCTATTAGCAATACAGATGTAAAGTCTAGATCCTTCCTGGACAAGAGTGAGAGCAGAAAAGACCCTCACAATCACTCCACCTCCTTCATAGCTGTGTGTCTAGGCAGAAGAAGTGTATTGAAGCAAATGTGATGGTTGAGAAGCTCCTTAAATGAGCTATTTCTTGCTTCCTTGAATTATTTTCTCTTTCTCCTCCCTCAATTCTTGCTTTTATCCACCCACTAGGAGTTTTCTTTCTTTTGGCAGTCTTCAAGGAAAAATAATAAAAGAAAAAGAACTGGAATTTACATAATACCTTCCATCCAAGATACTAAAAGCAATTCACCCATCTATAATTTGTTCTTGCAACACTCCTCTGAATAGGCCTGTTATTGACATCATCATCATCACCATCATTATTTTTATTTCCACTTTGCAGTCACATCTTTTACTGCTGAGACTTTTAGCTAATACCTTGTTCTTGAACAATTTTAGCCCCTCAGCATATGTATAAAAAAGACTTCCACTGTCACCTCACATTTGTGATTGTGTCATGTATTCCATTACAGTCTCTGGCCCTCTGTTTAATTTTATCATTTAAAAATGTATTAAATCCTTGTATTGAGAGAGCACTGCAGGATTGCTGAACAGAAGGTGAAGTGAACACAAAAAGAGAATAGAATCAAGCATAAATATCTTCCCAACTAAAAGGGAAAATGGAAAGCAACTGTCAAGGCAAATTGATTTGAATTGCATAAGTATGTGATTTTTTTTAAAAATGACTTGGGATATAAACTATTTTTTAACAGCTTAAACTTGGCAGATGACACTACCTGTCTCTTTCTAATATTTTCCAGCCTTTCAGGTTCCAAATTTGTGTTGGTTTCACAATTTTTAACATCTCAGAAATGTTTCCAGCTCATTGAATTCCTTTAGTCATTTCACATATCCCATGACAGCAAGGCCTCCCATGGGAATGACCTTGGAATGACATGAGCACTTGCAAATGATTTATTTTACTTTTTTTTCCTGTGGTGAGGATCAAATCCAGGACCTCACAGGCACTAGGCAAGTGCTCTAACACTGAGCTACATTTCCACTTCTTCAAATGATCTCTTTTAATTGCTCCAACAGTCAGTTCTTTCCTTGGCCCACTATCTAATTCATTTTGACACAGGTATCATTCAACAGGCAAGATGTTGAATCTTACATTTACTTCCTCTTCTTCTCTTTGTCATGTTTTGGGTTACGTGAAATTCTCTTTCTTCTTTCTGTATAATAGCTGCCCTGATATTAGATAATCACTCTATCAGTCAGCTATTTCCTCAAAACAAATAACCACAGGACATGAGTGGCTTACTGAACATTTCTTTTTAAATAATTTTAGTAAAATATACATAATGTAAATATTTTCATTTTAACCATTTTAAATATATAATTCAGTAGCATTATATTCACAATATTGTACAACCATTACTACTATTTCCAAAACTTCTTCCTCTCCTCAAACAGAAGCTGTGCACATTAAGCAATAATTTTCTATTCCCTTCTTCTCCAAGCACCCAGTAACCTCTATTCTACTGTCTCTTTATGAATGTGTATGTTCCAAATATTTCATGTAGGTAGAATCACAGGATATTTGCTTTTTTGTGTCTGGAAATAAATGTTTATTTTTCATACATCTACAAAGCAGGTGCAGTAGCACTGTTGGTCTTAGATGGAAACTAGTTCAGATCTATTTCACCTGTCTTTCATCCTTTTTGGAGGCACCTAGTGATACAGAGCTTGAGAGTGCAGGTAGAAACATACAAGGCCTCTCAAGGATTAGGCTCTGAACTGGTACACTGTCACTTCCATACCTCTTCTCTTGACCACAGTGTAGGATCAGGCAAGAAAACACCATCTTTAGTGGAAGAGTGTGAAATTATGTAAAAGTGCATGGAGATAGGCAACCCTCAAGAACTGAGACTATGCCATATAGTAAAAATGTTAGCTCTGCAGTTGGGTGGAGCCTACTCTACAACTTTGGAAATATAAAACTTTATTTAAAAGAGTTTTAACCTTTCTGGGCCTTGTCTCTTTATTAGTAAAACAGGGGTAATGGTATTACCCATCTCATAGGGAGTTGTGATTATTGATGAAATTCTCTATATTTGCAATAAAAAATAGCAAACATTATTATTGTCATTCTTAAAATGTAAGGAATAGAAAAGCAATAAAACTAATACCTTTGATTTTAATTGAGAAAAGTTTAGAAGAGGTTGCTGGAAACCATGGGCATTTAGAAAGAGATTCAGAATTGCAGATTAAGTTCTATTGCTATTTGAAGCACCAGTGGCAATCATTCATGCTCATATTTCCTATAGCAGTAGAACTCCTCATTCAATAGAAACCTAGCCCACTACCCTGGTGCATTACTCAGTAGAAAGGTTCTATTTAAAAGGGCACTGGGCTATCCAAGGCTCTGCCCACTGATATTTGTCTCTGCCTCTGAAAGGTTGCACATGATCACAATTTGAAAACTACTAATTTGGTCTAAACTCTCTCTTCTTCCAGATTAAAAATAAATAAACAAACCAAGAAAAGAAACCCAACTGAGTGATATGATCCCCCCATCACATAGCTAATTAATGCTGGAGCAGAGAGTAGAACCTCTCTTCCTAACTCCTTGTCCCTACTGTGCTGACTTCTGTCAACATTCAATGGCTTCATCAGCTAATGACAATCTCTTCTTCCTTATTTTACCTCCTATCTGCTTTCTCAATTTGTGCTTGATTCAGAAATATCACACTGGTAGGTAGCACTCATGTTTGTCAGCCATGATTATGCCCATTTGAAGAATATAAGTATGATACTGGTGAAAGGAAGCAAATCTCCAGACCCAAAAGGAGATGAAAGGGAAGGAAAAGTAAATGTGTGAAATATAGGAGTGCATACAGACAAAACACGAAAATATATATATTCACTTTCATACAGATGTGCATATATGTATATTTATATTTACTCCTATATGTATATGTACACACACCATTTTGTGAATCTGAAGCATAATATAGTATATTAGAGATATGTGAAATGGAAGTCAGAATTCTACTATTTAGTACCTGTAAGGCTTTGGACTAATTTCTCAGCATCTCTGCATCCAGGGTCCTGGATGCAGTAAAAGTATTGTTCAGTGTTGTTTCTTGTGTTGAACTCCATTTCCATCACTGTGTGTATCCCAAAAATCTGAGGCATCTAGCAAGATCCATCTTCCATTATGGTTTAAATATGAAGTATCCCCCAAAGACTCATGAACTGAGGGCACTAACCTCATCAAGAAACTAATCCCATTAATGAGAGTTCATAGCTGAATGTGCTGCTAGGAAGTGGGGCTTGGTTGGAGGAAGTAGGTCACTGGGGGCATGCCTTTGATGGGTATATCCGATCCCCAAATCCTTTCTCTCATGTTGACTCTCTTGCTCTCTCTCTCTGCTTCCTGGCTGCCATGAGTTGAGCAGCTCTTCTCTGCCAAGTCCTTTTGCTATGATGTTCCTGCCTTGGAGGCAGCTGACCATGCTGAAACCTCTGAAACTGTGAGCCAAATTAAACCTCTCCTTCTTTAAATTGCAGATGTCAGGTACATATTTTGTCCTCATGGCAGAAAAGCTGACTAATATCCCTCCTTTAGAACAAGATGCTAGCATTTTGGATGAGGATCATGTTGTTGTTTCCTGGGAAAATACCTCTCTATGAACATCGATGGCAGCACTGTGCCACAGATGATTCTGCAGTAATGGAATATGGCAGCCTCTAGGGACATGTGGCTATTGAACATCTAACATATAGTAAGTTCAATTAAGGAAATAGATTTAATTTAATTTAATATTTATGTGTTTGTTTATTTATTTATTGAGGTACTATGCATTGAACCCAAGGCTTTTGCATAGAGCTACCTCCCTAGTCCTTGTTTTCTTTTTAAATTTTAAGACCAGGTCTCACTAAATCACTAAGTTGTCCAGGCTATGCTCAAACTTGCAATCCTCTTGCCTTAGCCTCCCAAAGTGCCCAAGATTACAAGACTGCACTGCCATGCCTCGCTAATTTTATTTGATTTAATGAATTTAAAGTGAGCCAACCATATATTTAGAGACTACTTCGGATGTTCTGAGCCAATTAGAATGCTGTTTGAAATTTTTAGATTTGATGCATCAAATGACTCATCCTCAAAGATATAGACAGGAAAATAGATAATGGAAAGAAGGCTTTCATACTATGAGTATGTCAAAGCAGCAGGAAACAAATGAGATGATTTGGATTACTCCTCTTCCGACTTTTCATGATGAGCAATGGACTATTACCACCTGCACACCAGGACTTTATGGTTCTCAATAATTTTCAACAGTTTTTGCTCTGTAGCTTGTGTGAGTTCAGTGTGGCCTACTCATACCTTTTCAGCAGACCTTACTCAACTGACAAAGCTTTAATTACTTTTTACATAACTTTAAGACGGTCTTCTCCAAGCCCTGCTTTGTGAGACATAAATTGATCACTTACTCAACATGATTCTTTCAGTCAAATAACATTTATCTCCACATGCACTCAAAGATAAATGCATGTATTGATGGACTGCAACTTTTTACTAGCTAGCAGAATCAAAGGGACTCAGTAAGACACTAAAAAGAATAAAATAGTGAAGGAAAAGAAGGCTGTTAGAATTCATATAGTTAGAGATACACATCACAGAATGGGGAAGGAATGATATAGCCAAAAAACCAGGGTAATTGACTGAACACATCCATATCCTACAACCTATTGATTCCATTCCTAGGTATATATGAAACGAAAATGTACAGGTTTGTTCAGCAAAGAACATGTACAAGACAAGTGATAATAGCACTATTTAACAATCTCAAATTGAAAACTGCCCAAGTGTCCATAGGTGGTAAAATTGATAAATAATTTATTATGCATTCACAGAATAAATACTACTTCGATGAGAATGAATGATCAAACACTGCACATGATATTCTGAATGAATCTTAAATTTTTTTTACATAGAAGGAAAAAAATAGCTCATACTTTGCAACTACATTTACATAATGTTTCAAATGAAATTATACTGTTCTATGGTGTTAGGAATCAGAACAGTGGTTATCTCAGAGGGTTTATCTAGAAAACAGCATAGGGGGCTTCCGGGATACTGGTTATGTTTTCCTTCTTTATCTGGATCCTACTTATAATTATTGCTCATAGCAAATTGCCTCAAAATTTAGCAGTTTAAAACAACAGACACATCGGGCGTGGTGGCGCACGCCTGTAATCCCAGCACTAGGGAGATTGAAGCAGGAGGTTCACAGTGAGTTCAAGGCCAGCCTGGGCTACATAGTGAGACCTTGTCTCAAAATAAAAAACAGACATTCGTTATCTCATATTTCCTGTGATTGGGAAACTGGGCATGACTTATTTGGGTGCCTCTGGCTCGAGATCTCTCACAAGGCTGCAATCAAAGTGTTGTCTGGGTCTGTGTTTTCATACGAAGCTTGACAGGGAGGGAATCTGTGTCTAAATCCGCTCGTGTGCAAACAGGATTGTTGCTCTCAGGCTGTTGGACCAAGGGCCTATGTTCCTCACTAATCCTTTGGCCCCTTGCCATATGGGCTGAACCAGAAGGCAGCTTGCAGTGCTTCAGGTAGACTTCTCTAACTGGAAGTTCTTAAATTAAAAACTAAAAGTCTGCCTTCCGGAAACAGAGTCCCTTCTTCCAACCTGCCTCTGCCAGCTGGGTAAACTGCGACTTTACTAAGTCTCTGTCCCTCTTCTCTGATCACCGTGTATACCTACGATCACCACTGCTCTGAAGACGGGAGAAGGCTGAAGGGCCGAGGGTTTCTCTCCAGTTAGACAGGCACAGAACCTCGTGTTTCTTGCACTGTAGAAGGAGAACATAGCCCTGTGTTCAGATTGTTAGAGCAGAGAAGCCTCTCAGAGGGTGAAGAATGTAGATTGTGTTATGTAAAGTTACCCACTAGTAATGATGCATGTTAAAAGGACCAGAAATAAAGATTCCTTCAGTAAACATCAGAACAATTGCTGTATACCAAAATTCATAAGTATGCTATACATTGCTCCAGATTACAGAGCCTGCCTAGTTCTAATGATTGCTTATCTTTAGGGACCTGTGCCCACTACTGTGAACATGCATAGAGATGGAAAGGAAGGGAATTAACCAGGGAAGTCTTGTCCTGGATAATGAGAATAAAACAGTAATCTTGTGAAGGCTTGAGAAATGTTAGCAAAGGAGCCGCAAGTTAAAATGCACTGTATTTCATAAAAGAAGCTTTTTGGCTATTCCTTGATAACCATTCCATTTTTCTTCAGGATTTGTTCTAAGCCATAGCTGGATTGGCCATCAGTGGAGCACACAGCAGTGGTGACCTGGTTTCTCATGGTGTTCATCTGGGTCCATGGCAGTGTCTTTAAGGAAAACATCCATCCTGTTTTGTTGTTGTTGTTGTTGTTGTTGTTGTTTCAGTATTCTTTGTGCTTTTAGTTTCCTCTATAAGTTCCTTCCAACATGATTTATAAGAAATGCTGTTCAGAATAGGGGTTCCTTTAGAGGGCCTTCTAAAGAATCGTCCACTTAATGATCTAACAATTATTGCTAATAATCAGCTCCCCCTTTGCCCCCTAAATAGGCCCTTGCTGCCACTTTGTCTCCTACAGGCTATTCTCAGCATAGTGGCCAGAGTCATCCTTGTAAAACATATCTTGGCTCTCTTCTGCTACAAACTTATATCGAAAGCCAGCCTCTCTCAGTGGCCTAACAGCTTCTGAATAATGTGGCCCCCGAAAGTCTCCCTAACCTTCCTCCCTGGAATTCTGCCCTCCTCCATGGTACAGCTCACTGGGCTCCCGGCTCTTGCTCAGTCGTCCTTGGTAGGCTCCACTGAGGGCTTCTGCACTGGCAATCCCATGTGCCTGAAAGGTTCTTCCCACAGACATCTGCATAGCCAACTGCCTGCTCTCCTACACACTGTCACTCAGATGTCACCTCTTAATAAGACTTGTCCACACTACTCAAGATGGCACAGAAGCCCACCCTCCAGCTCTCACAAATGCCTCCTTTTCTACCGCATCACCTTCGGTATGCTGTACATTACATATACAGTATGTACTTGGCCCCATTTATCCACGGTTTCACTTTTCCATGGTTTCAGTTACACATGATCAACCACAGTCTGAAAATATTAAGTGGAAAATTCCAGAAACAAACAATGCATAAATTTGAAATTGGGTGCTGTTCTGAGCAGTGTGCTGAAATCTCATTGGTCTATCTGCCCCACCTGGAACATGACTCCTCCCTTTGACGTGCATGCCTACATTCTGTATTCTACCCATCCATTAGTTACTTAGCACCTGTCTTGGTTATCACATCGACTTTCAAAGTATCATAGTGCTTGTGTTCACATAGCATGTAGAGTTTGGTTCTACCCATTGTTTCAAGCATATGCTAGGGGTATTGAAGCATATCTCCCACAGATAAGGGAAGTCTCCTGGTTTTCGTAGTTATTTTTGAATGTTTTCTCTCTCTAGAAAGTAAAAGCTACCAGGTTAAGCATTTTCTTGTCTGTTTTATTCATTGATGCCAACAAGATTTCTTTGTCTTGCCTGTATTGACATTCTGTACTAGATAGAAACCTTTATTATGGGGGCTGCTCTGTGCAATATAGGGTGGTTTCCAGCATATCTGGCCTCTACCTATGAGCACCCTTCCTATTTATGCCAGATACAAATGTTTTCAGACATTACCAAATGCCTCCTGTGGAGTAAAATCTCTCCACATTGAGAACTGCTGACGCATCCCAAATGGCTGGCTTCAGGTGAATTCTCATTAAATATTTATTAAAAGAATGCATGAACTGAGAAATGTTTAGTATCACACGTGTGTACAATTTTATTTTTACCCCAAGAGACCCTGTTGCCTTTTATAAATCTTAAATATAAGTAAGTACCATTTTCATCCACTGGGTAAATAAGTAGCTCAAAGACATCATTCATTCAGCAAAAAGTGAATTAAATGGGCAAAAAAATTGGATCACTGCAGACACAGATGTCATGTGCAAATAAAACTCTCTTGGCAGCAGCTTCCAAACTCAGAGTGTCAGACCTGAGTTTTACTGCAGAGGTTTAAAAAATAGAACAAAATAAAAGGTTTGAAGTGATATAGTTTCATCAAAATGTTGATTTTGTTAATTACTATATCAATTATATGGATTTTATGCTTAATAGTTCCTCACAAAGAAAATCACAGCCTAAGCCTAAACCATCTTCAAGTAAAATGTGAATTACACATTCCAGAGAATTCTGGTGTCTCCATCAGTTCTATTCAAGCCATTGGTTGTATGTAAGGTATTTAATTTTAAACCTAAAATTACAATGTACTTTAATCTTTTCTTTTTAAAATTCAATATATACTCCACAAGGCAATACCAATTGTGTCCTCAGATTATTCTTTGTAGTGAATTGATTTTAGTCCAAGATGCTGATTGAGTTCTCTCCTCTTCCCTAAGTTGATTAGCTTTTTCCTTCTCCATCCCAATCTGCAAAAATCCATAATTAATGTTACAATTGTTCTGACCCTATTCCCAGCAATAAGAGCATTGTCTTCACACTTCAGCATATGTTTGTGTAAGACAGTCTTGGTGTTTCATTTGTTTGGTCGGTTGTTGGCTTTGCTTTTGTGTTTTTGTTTTAGTGTAGGCTACAACTAAAACATACCAGGGAGCTGATAGCTTGGATGTTTTCCCTTGCCTGATAAGGGAGATGTGTGTTCAGTTTCAAACTGACCTCAGTGAATGCCTGTTGTTTTAAAAACATAGTTTTCAAATTCTTTATGGAGAGATGATGTTCTAATTGTCCACTGCAGTCTAACAAATTGCAGTGCACATTGGCTTCGTAAAATTCTTTCTTATTTCTCACACTTCTGTGGGTTGACTGGTCTTATCCAGATGATTCTCACTGGGGTCTCCCATGTGGCTCAGTTAAATGGCAGCTGTGGCTGCAGCCATCCAAAGGCTTGATTGGGCCAGGTGTCAGAGAGTGGTTCTTCACTCATGTGCTGTTGCCTGTCCTTGGAGAGCTGGCTGAGCTGGAGGTGGCCAGGTGTCTCGCCCTCTCTCCACACCACTTCTACACATGGCCAGCTTGCTTTCAACAGGGGTCCCAGGGTTGCTGGAATTCTTACCTAGGAGTTGGCTTTCCTCAAAGTGACATTCCAAGGTACCATGGGCTGCTGTAAGGCTTCCAGGACTCTCCTGACCAAGGCCTAGAAGCCATGCAATGTCGCTGCTGCAATGTTGTCTTGTCAAAAGTGAATTTCAGGCCTAGTTCAGATTCAGGGGAAAGAGACTACAAAGAGATGTGGACCCCAGCACAGTGGTAGTGAACCTATGGCATGTGTGCTGCAGCAGGCACACAGAGCCCTCTCTGTTGGCACATGAGCCAAGTTGCATCAGCAGCTGACCATTGGATAACATTGTTTTATTCTAAACTAAAACCTCAATATTCAGGTTTAATTGCAGTGTTGGTGCTTTAAGATAAATAGATAGGTTTTGTAGTTTGTGAACTTGGTCTCTAAAAGGTTCACCATCACTGCCCTAGCAGATATGGCTAGTCAAGGGTGTGATGGTTAACTGCTGTATCAGCTTGAGTAAGAAATGCCCAACTGATTGGCTCAGCATAGTTCTGAGTGTGACTGAATGGACTTACTAAAAATGGAAGACTCTCTTGAGCATGGGTGGCACCAACAAATGGGCTTGTAGCCTGAATAGAATAAAAAGGGAAAAAAGAAGGAAGGCTCTCTTCTGTTTCTTCAGATGAGCTCCAGTCTTTTTGCCTTGGCCTTGGACATCAGTCTCCAGCTTCCAGGCCAGGCTCCTCAGCCCTCCGTCACAGACCCTTCAGCTTCCTGATAGGCGCTCCCACTGGAGTCTATAGTCCAGGCCTTCAACTTTTGATTGGATCTTTCCCATCTCTAGTGTGCGGCAGCCCTTTTGCACTCTTTCACCCCCAACTCTGCAGGCGACCATTGAAAGCCTATCTTGTAAATCCGAGTGTGCATGCACGCCTGTGTGTGTGTGTGTGTGTGTGTGTGTGTGTGTGTGTGATCTGTTTCTCTGATGAGCACTGACTGATACAAGGGCCATCTTTGGAGTCTGTATCACAAATGGGAAAAGGTGAGCAATTCAATCCTCCACTTTTTCAGGATGAACTCTTTTAACACATTGTTTAACAAAAGATCTGTCCTTACATTTTCTTTACTTCTTCTTTGACTGCTAACCTGGTAGTCTTTTTGATTGTAAATATAACCCCTCACTCCAAGGTGAAGTGAAGGAGACATAGTAGAATTGGTAGAAGCCAAGCCATTGCTACTGTACAAGTGGAGTCTTTAATCTATCTCCTTTACATCTCTGTTGCTCTGATGACTAGGGTAGCTTTATTTTGTCCATTTTCTCCACAGCTTCCCTTGAACATAACAGGATGACAGATAATCTCAGTCCTTTTCTTTGCAGGTAGAATGGATCCTTGACTTATGAAGTCAGTTCTTTCGTAAGGGCTGGTTGTAACTCAAGTTGGTCAATTGAAGGCTCAGGCTCCTCTACCCAGCCTTCAAAGTCTCTCTCCTGTATACAGGCAGATCTCAGTGTCCTTAGAGAGACACTGGCCTGGGACTTCTCAATTATCCCCACACAGGAAAGGATATTGTAATATTCCTTCTAGAACTCTTTGTCTGTATCTGAGACCATCTGTAAGCACAAGTGGCCGGCATTCGGGACGTAACTCAAGACTTTGTTCATAAGTTAAAACTAAAATTCCTGTTGTAACCCAACTCGTTCATATGTCAGGCTGGTTGTAACTCTAGGGTCCACTGTATCAGGAGAGGGGCAAGCTTCAGCAGGACTGGGCAGAGGATCAATGCCTCATCTAGTCCAAGATAGAGCACACTTAGCTATAATATGTTGACCTTTTCAAAACACTTTGTCATTTACTAGACATTTCCATTCTTGTCCACCAATGGCTTCAGTACCTGTTACGAATTGACTCAGTGGATAATTATAATCCCTATTCAGAGTGTTGCAAAGGCCAAGAAGATGAAACGTGAAACCCCATCCCAAGTGGAGTCCTGTAGTAACTTTTCTGAAACTGAAAGGTCAGCACTACTTCCACCAGCATTGCTGGCAATTGCTTAGGCTGACACTCTGTGTGACTGCTTATCAGGTCAGAAAAATCTTGCTTTTCCTTTCACATATATAGGTTCAAATAGGAAGGAAAAAGTAAAGGCAAATTAAGTGGCTTCATCATAAAGTACCCTAGGACTGAGGAAAGGCCCTTCCAAGCAAAGAGTCATCGGAAAAATGCTGGTATCAGTTCTTATTTCCATCACCAGTGGCTGCCCACCAGCAGAGAGGCTAAGGGCTGACATGCACTAGCTTGCCAAAAAGAATATTTTTCTAATCCCTTTGAAGGACTCTGAAGCACAGGAAGAAGAAAGAATCTTGTGTGTGCCCATATTTACCTTAGAAGTAAAAGTTCAAACAGCCTTTTCACTGTGCTTTATCACCTTGCTTTCCAAAGAAAAATACTACACATCAATCTCTTGAGTCATTTTAGAATGTCATTTTACAATTTACAAAATCCTTTCATACAGAGCCCCAAATTACCTCTTTATTTTGCCTCTTCAAACATAACCTTTCATGCTGGGTATGGTGACACACACCTGTGATCCCAGCACTTGAGAGGCTGAGGCAGGAGGATCGTTGAAAGTTTGAGACCACCTGGGCTACGTAGTGAGTTCAAGGCCAGCCTAAATTACATAGCAAGACCTTGTCTCAAAACAACAACAACAACAACAACAAACAAACAACTTTTCAGCCTTCACAGATTGGTTACTTCCACTTTTGACATTTAAAATTCTACAATTAACTTGTTTGGTCTTAATTTACATAAGACTCTTGAATGTGAACATAAAATATCTTCCTATATGTTTTTGTCTTTTGATTTTATTTTGTTTCATTTTCTGAATCTCTTAGATAATCTCAAGGCCCTTCACAACAGTGTTAAATTCATATCAATCTCTGACTTGATCACGACCTCTAATTAGTTTATCTAGAAGGAAAATACATAGGAGTACATGCTAATATGATTACATACTGAAGTATTAAAATGGTATAAATAAAAAATGGAAAAGGCAGTTAAAGAAAGGTGCCAACTGTGGTGCTCTAAAATATAGAGGACACCAGCTATAGCTTAATTGTTGAGAAACATTTTAGGACTTGAGAGGTAGCTCATTGGTAGAGTGCTTGCTAAAATTCATGCAGCCCTGGGTTGGATCCCGGCACTGCCAAAATTGGTGGGGGTTAATACTGAAAGCTCTACTTCGTTAAAATCTGGACATAATAATAAATACCTGTCATCCCAGCACTCTGAAAGGCTGCAGCAGGAGGATCGGAAGTTCTAACCCAGCCTGAATAATTTAGTGACTTAGCAAGACACTCTCTTAAACAAAAAAGGGCTGTGACTATAGCTTACTACAGTATCCTGAGGACCAGAAAAAATCTGAAATCTGAGCTTTTATTCTCACATAGCTTGCTTGGATCAACATCTAGTGAAATTATACTATGGGATGTGACATCAAATCATGCCCTGCAACCATGAATGCTGAGTGTCCCAAACATGTTTCAAGGGACTCTCTGTCAAAAGATGATGAGACAAGAAATAATGCGAGAGGAAGGGAAAGCAACTCTGACAGGAAAGGTTTAGGTAGGGTAGGTTCGCCTCTATTTTCCTGCGGGTCAGCACTGTGATTCAGGGATTAAAATGATGTTTTTAACAAACTCATCCATTTAAAAATATTGGCACTGAAATTTGAAATTACTCCTCAAAAGTAAAAAGTTTACTTGGAATTTATGATGAAATACTTCTCTAAATGTGCTTCTAACTGGTTTTTTAAAAGCCTCTGGCTATTTTAGACCTTCCTAAAAAGAGGTTATCTGCTTGCTTGAATGTGGTGTCTTCATTCCTGATTCCAATCTTTCTGTTGAGGCTATTTTAAATTAGCTTGGATCTATTTTTTCCTCCTAGAATTAAAGATATTCTAAGGGATCCAAAACATTACGGGAGTTAATTTTTCTTGTCTGGTAGATTATAGTTAAATAATTATACACAAGAAAAAACAAGAAAAGCATGTTCCCAATCTTAATGATACATATCATTTTGGAAATATTTTATTTTAATGCAGATAACTTCATTGTTCAAATTGTAAAATTAAAATCAATCTAGATTATGCTTCAAGAAATTCGCAGAGCATCATTATGAATACAAAGACTTGAAATATAATACATGTATTTTGAAAAACGTTTCTCATTTTTCAATTAACAAGATATGCAGGGCAGTGCTACTTCTTGAAGTTGTCGACAAAAAAAAATTCTGTGAATAGTGAAGTCATAGGTGAAAACTACTTTTGAGATACTTCAGGATTACTTGGTTGTAAGTCCTTCTTTATTATTGCGACAGGCAGAATATAAGGTAGACCCCAGTGACGCATACCACTTTGTATTCATAACTTTGTATAGCCCCTCTTTCAGTATGGCTGGAGTATGTGCTTGCTTCTAAGAGAGTATAACCAAGGTTATGGGATGCCACTTCCACGATTAAGTTACATAAAACTGTAACTTTCATCATTTTGCTAGCTTTGCTGAACCCAGTGGCCATTCTGGGAGCCCCATATGGCAAGGCAGTGAGGGTAGACCTAAGCCATTTATCAACAAATAACTGAGATCCTCAATCCATAAACTATGGAGAAGTTTAATTCTGCCAAAACCTTGGAAATGATTTTGGAAGTGGATCCTTTCCAATCAAGCTGTCATTTAAGACCACATCCCTGGCCAATGCTTTGCAGCCTTGTGAGAAAACTTGAAAAAGATGACTGACATAAGCCATGTCCATATTTCTGACCCACATAAACAGTGAGATAACAAATGGGTGTTGTCTTCAGCTAGTGAGTTTGTGGTAATCTGTTATGAAGCACTCGATAACTAATAAAACTATGGTCTGTTGTAGCCAGAACTATGCTCCCCCCAAAGATGCCCACATCCAAATCTCTAAATGCTGGCTTGCTGATGTGATTAGGTTAATGATAGAGTGGTAATCTTGGATTCCAGGCAGACCCAACTGTCTGTCGTCGCAAGGGGCTGTCAGTGAAAGAGGCGGGCAGGCAGTCAAGGAGTGATTTGAAGATGCTACACTGCTGGTTATGGAGATGGAGGAAGCGGCCATCAGCCCAGGAATACAGGCAGACACTAGAACTGAAAAGGCTCCAGAATGAAAACAACAGCCCTGAAGACACTTTGATTTTAGCCCAGCTAAGCCCAATTCAGACTTCTAGCCTTGAGGAATGTAAGACAGTACGTTTGTATTGTTCTCACCCACTAAGTTTGTGGCTGTTTGTTATAGCAGTACTAGGAAGCTAACACAGTATCTATGCTTATTGACATCTAAGATGAGGAGCAAGAGTCCATCTCCAGGGGCTTATCTGCTATTAGAAGCTACTGTATAAGACCTGTGAACATCAGCTTTCCTTTTCAAAAGTGAAAAAATACTGTAAATATGGTACCACTGAGCATTGGTAGAAAATTAGCATTTGTCTCACAGTCTATGGGCCCATCCATTCTCTTGCCCATTCTACCCCCTTATAATTTGTTCTAATCTTTATCTTTCATTTTTTTTTGAGACAAGATCTCAATATGTAGTTCAGGCTGACCTTGAACTCACAATCCTCCTGCCTCAGCTGTGCCACCATTCATAGTTTTTATCACTCACTCTTAGGTTTAACTTTATTGTTCTTCTTTGGGTTCAAATGCATTTAGTCTAATCTTTTAATTTGAATTCAAAGAACAAGATCTATTCAAGTCTATCTAAGCAAAGGGAAATTGGGAATAAATGTAGCATAGGTCTCAGAGGCTGCAATCAAATGGCGACTGTGTTTTCCCCCCCATTGACTACTTATAATAGCTCTGCAGGACCAGTTAGAGCCCTCCAGAAAAACTCAGGTAGGTTGTGTAATGTATTAAATAGGTGCAGAAAAATTTTCCATTCACTTGCTCACTTGTAGTCACAACAATCTGTAACCTGTAATTAAAATGTTCTATTGTCACGTAAGAGTGAAACTCCCAATTCCACAAACTTTTCCTTAGCCCCTGTTTCAGGCCTGGGAAGCTTGTATCGAGTTAAGAGGCACTGTCAATGTTTTCTCTATTTTCCACTTTTTCTCTAGCTGTCTCCCCTTCCAAACTGAAATGGGGCCAGGGTGGTGAGATGAAAAGGGGGAAAGTTCTCACTTGATTGGCACCAGTAGAATCCAGCCCTGGTGCCTGTGTCTATGGAAGATAATCAGAGTTGACTCTCTTGTGGGTGCTTTTGTGGACTTCTGGAAGACTTTTCAGTTGAGTTACTCCAATTGCAGCCCCCTTGAGTCAGACAGAACCCAAGGGCTGGCTATGTTCAATGCTCCTCAGCTTCAATGTCTTTCTGCTCTGACCCTCTCACCCTTGGAAGAAGCTCTGTTGATTAGGAGGCCTTCAAGAAATGACCCCAGGGCAATAACTCTACTGTATCTTCTACATCTTGCCCTGGGACTCACTCATTGGCCCTGCCTCCCTGGAAGGGCACTCATTTCACAAATGTAGCCTCTGCCCTTTGGGCATGTGCTGCCTCTCCCGGCCTCTCCTTTGTTCCTACTTTCAGTTTTTAATTACTGTAAGTCTGTCGTCAGACCTCAAGGCAAGTAAGGGGTTAAGGATTCCAAACTCTGGTTTGCAACACCTCCTGTGAATGTCCCACAGCACCCTTCTTCCACATATGGTGATGATTGGCATCTATTGGCACGGGGCTGCATCTGAATCTGTCTAAATCCATCTTGGCATTCTATAACATATGAACACATATGGCTTTGATCTTTTTTCTTCCTAAGATTTGTTTAGGAATCTTAGGAGACCTGAAGCACTATGGCATTTATTCTTCTTGTCTGGCAGGTAATGATTAAATACTTACAGATGAGAGAAAACCCAAGTAAAAGCTCTTATCCAAAATGACGATAGATATCATACTGAGAAATTTTATATCAATTATTTTATTTCTAATGGAAAAGTGAACAACCAGCTTTGGGAATGATGGGAATCAAGACTGCTAGGAGCACTGCTGGCATCTGCAGCCTTGACTCTGGTATCCTGCCATGAATGTGTCTCAGCTCCGAGCCTTCTTCATCTCTTTCCCTCTTCGTTCTTATTCCGGAGAGAGGAAATCTGATTGGCTCATTCCCACACTCAGGTCCGGTCAGCTGTGCCCACAGGATGGATTGCTGGGGCCCACTGGCTGCTTCTGAGGGCTCTGGAAGGAAATCTGGGCAGGAGCCAGCCAGCCAGGGCAGACAGGTCCACACTCACAAATCTGGTCTGGGGGGCTATCTGGCACTTCTTATCTGCTGAATGTTTCCTGTGACTAGGGACTGAAAGCCAGGAAGCAGTACTTTGCTTCCATCTGCATTGCTTTTTGTGTATTTGTCTTGTGTCTTCTCTCCTAGAAATGGATACCCAGCTTGCCTTCAGCGTTTCACTCCACATAGTCTGCTGCAAAGAACATCTTTGTCCCTATTCCCTTAAAGCCTAGTGGGAGAATTCCTTTGTGACAGAATGACAGTGTTAGGTGACAGTGCTTTGGACACTGAAATTGACCTAATGACACCACATTGCTCCCCCAAACTGCTAATTGTGTCCACATACCCGCCAGCACTGCATGATCCTTCATCTTGCCCACAGAAGCCTCTTTTGATTACACCGGTGTTCTCTGTCTGCTCCCTTATTGGCCTTGCTGCCACCTGGACCACGGAGTACTTGTGGGAGCAGCCAGGACAACGCCAGCTGTGTGCACCCCACCCGCGCCACCTGCTCCCTGCATCACCATCATTCTAAGTATCCTGGTGCTTCCTAGGGTTGTAGTTTGAGCCGTCCTTTTCCTATTCCAATGTCCCTCTCCTTCCTCATCTCTTTCACTACATTAAGGCCCACACTCACCTGGATGACATCAGTAGGACATGGTCCTGCCAGCTAGAGTGGAAATCAGTCAGTGAGAGAAATGCAATTTGGACTGGCCACTTCAAGGGAACAGAACTGCAACAGATCCTCCGTGCCTTACTCATTTGAGCAATAAATCACAAAAGCAGATAATTAATTATAAAGTGAAGTAGAAAACATCAGCTTCTCTTCAGCAAAATGGAACTGACCTTTTTCTTATGATACAAAGGAACAAAGAAAGGAAGGAGAAAAATATAACTCATAATATGATTGTTCCTCAAGGGTTTGAGTCACTGGAAAGCCTGGGTTACTTGGAGGAAATTAAATAAACCATTAGATTACATTGTTCTGCTTTAGCTAGGAAGTGTTCTCTGTCATGAGAGATATTTCCCAATGGGTGCCTGTCTGAAATACTTATTAGCTCAGAGTCCCAGGCATTGGACTTCCACCGATCCACGGTCTGGGAAGTAAAAGCAAACTCCAGTGATTTTTATTTTGTGATGCAGACCCTAAGGTAACGATGTTCCATTAATTGATAGAATTTTTCAATTAATTTTATTGGTACATTTTAGGAATACAATTTAATGACATTCATCATTGGAAATTTGTACCTTTACATAATCTCTATGCTTCATATTTTTCCCCCTTCCCCTGCCCTCCTTTCAACCCCTCCATTCCCCCTATTTACAAAGACTTTGTTTCCATTTTTTCGTTTTTTCACATTAATTCCATTCCTTTCTTTTCTTTCCCCTACCCTCCCACTTTCCCTACCCCTTTGCCCCTTTTCTTCCTATTTCACATAATCTATTATACCTTTTAGTCCTTATTTACACTTTCAGTTTCTCACACCAGAGAAACTATTCAGTATTTACACGTGTGTCCTATTTATTTCACTTAAGAGTATCGCCTCAATGTGCATCCATTTAGCTATAAATGTCTCTAATTTCTCATTTTTTATACCTGAGTAGTACTCCATTTTATTTTTTTAAAAACCCACATTTTTTTTATCCAGTCTCCAGTTGATGGGCAATTGGGCTGTTTCCAAATTTTGGCTATTACAAACTGTGCTGCTATGAACATGGGTGCACATATATCACTGTGGTATGATTCTTTTATTTCTTTTGGGAAGACACCCAACAGGGGAATAGCTGGGTCATATGGGACCTCTAGTCCTAGTTCTCCATACTGATTTCACAGTGGTTGCACCAGTTGACACTCCCACCAGGAGTGGAGCAGTGTTCCTCTCTCCCCACAGCCCCGCCAGCATTTGTTATTGGTTGATTTCATGATAGCAGCCATTCTTTCTGGGGTGAGGTGGAATATCAGCATTGTTTTCATTTGCATCTCTCAAATAACCCGTGATTTTGAGCATTTTATCATATGTTTATTTGCTATTTGTACTTCTTCGTCTGAGAAATGTCTGTTCATTTCAGATGCCCATTTTGGGATTGGGTTTTTAAATTTGGGAGGTCTGATTTTTTAAAGTTCTTCATAGATTCTAGAGAGTAGACCTTTGTCTGAGGAACAGCAGGTGAAAAATTTTTCCCACATTGTGGGTTGCTCTTCACGCTGTTGGGGTTTTCTTGTGCTGTGCAGAAGCTTCTTAGTAAGAAGAGATCCCACTAGTTGAATGTTTGTGCTAGTTCATGGGCAACTGAGTTTTTGTTCATAAAATCTTTACCTACACCGATGTCTTCAAGAGTTCTCCCTAACCTCTCTCCCAGCCAGTTCACAATTACTATTTTGATATTTAGATCTTTAGTCCATGACAATTTTAGTTTAGTACATGGTGAGAGATACAGGTCTAGTTTTAATCTTTGGCAAGTTGAAACCCAATTTTTCCAGCAGCATTTATTAAAGAGGCTATCTTTCCTCCAGTGAGGGTATTTAGCTCTTTTGTCAAAGATGAGGTGGCTGAGTGTTTCTGGAGTTGTTTCTGCATCTTCTAATGTGTTCCACTGGTCCTCAGGTCTGTTTCTTTGCCAGCACCATGCTGTTTTTATCACAGTAGCTTTGTAGTAGAGTTTCAAGTTGGGAGCTGTGATACCCCCTACCACGTCTCTGTTACCTAGAATTGCTTTTGCTATTCTAGGTCTCTTCTTATTCCAAATGAATTTTTGGATTGTTTTCTCAAGGTCCAGGAAGTATGCTGCTGGGATTTCAATTGGGATTGCATTGAACCTATATAGCAGTTTTGGAAGTATGGCCATTTTCATTATATTGATCCTTCCTACCCAGGAGCAAGGAATGTCTTTCCATTTTCTGATATCATCTTCAATCTCTCTTTTCAGAGTGCTATAGTTTTCAGAGAAGAGGTCTTTGATTTCTTTTGTTAGGTTGAATCCTAGGTATTTCAGTTTTTTGGATGCTATTGTGAAAGGAATTATTTGCCCTATTCCTCTCTTA
Organism: Heterocephalus glaber; assembly: GCF_053883595.1. Lineage (NCBI taxonomy): Eukaryota > Metazoa > Chordata > Mammalia > Rodentia > Bathyergidae > Heterocephalus > Heterocephalus glaber. The sequence continues at coordinate 18,017,738 of NW_028258369.1, read as the reverse complement.
GTGAGTCTGTGGTCCCTGTAGAGGAAAGCTGTTGATTTTTGTGTGTTAACTTTGTATCCAGTTACTTCACTGAATTTGGTTATTAAGTCTAGAAGACATTTGGAGGAGTTTTTGTGGTCTTCTTCTATCTAGGTTATCATGTCATCTGTAAATAATGACAATTTGACTTCTTCATTTCCTATCTTTATTCCTTTTATTTCTTTCTCTTGTCTAATTGCTGTGGCTAATGTTTCCAACACTATATTGAACAAGAGTGGTGATAGTGGACATCCTTGTCTTGTTCCTGATTTTAGCATGAAGGATTTCAGTTTTTACCATTTAGTATGATATTGGCTGTTGGTTTTTCATAGATGGCTTTCATCAGATTGAGGTAGAGACCATCTATTCCAGTTTTTTTTGTAGGATTTTTAACATAAACGCATGTTGGATTTTGTCGAATGCTTTTTCGTTGAGATGATCATATGGTTTTTGTCCTTGGCTCTATTGATATAGTGCATTACAATTATTGATCTGCATATGTTGAACCATCCCTGCATCCCTGGGATGAATCCCACTTGGCCAGAATGTATGATCTTCTTGATCTTCTGCATTCTATTTGCCAGTACCTTATTAAGGATTTTTGCATCTATGTTTATTAGTGAGATTGCCCTATAGTTCTCTTTTTCAGTTGGTTCTTTCTCTGCTTTGGGGATCAAGGTGGTGCTTGCTTCCAGGAATGAATTCTGGAGTATTGCTTCCCTTTCAAATTCATTGAAGAGTTTCAACAGTAGTGGCAGTAGTTCCTCTCTAAATGTCTTGTAGAATTCAGTGGTAAAGCCATCAGTTACCGGGATTTTCTTAAGTTGGTAAGTTTTTAATTATATTTTCAATTTCATTGATTGATATTGGGTTGTTTAGAATTTTTAGGTCTTCTTCATTCAACTTTGGTAATTCATATGTATCTAGGAATCTGTCCATTTCTTCTGTGTTTTCCATCTTATTGGCGTACAGGTTCTCAAAGTAGGTATTGATGATCCTCTGGATTTCTGCTGGTCCATTGTAATTTCATCCTTTTCATTTCCAATTGCATGGATTTGGGCCTTTTCTTTCCTTTTGCTGATAAGGTTGGCTAAGGGTTTGTCAATTTTGTTGATTCTTTCGAAGAACCGACTCTTTGCTTCATTGACTTTTTGTAACATTCTCTTAGTCTCCAGTACATTGATTTCTGCTCTGATCTTTATAATTTCATCCTTTGTATGACCTTTGCCTTTGTCCTGTTCTTCTTTTTCTAGAAGCTTGAGTTTCAGCATCAGGTTGTGTAATTGAGTTCATTTGGTTTTCCTAATGTGAATATTGGCTCCTATGAATTTCCTCCATAAGACTGTTTTCATTGTGCCCCATAGATTCCGATATGTTGTACTGTCCCTGTCATTTTAATTGTAGGAACTGTCTGATTTCTTCTTTAATTTGCTCTGTGACCCATTGGTTATTCAGAAGTGTGTTGTTCAATTTCCATGTGTTTATGAAATTCTTGTGGTTTCTTTTGTTATTGATCTCCAATTTCATTGCACTATGGTCTGATAATATACAGGGGATAACTTCAATTCCTTTGCACTTACTTAAACATGTTCTATGAGCAAGTATGTGCTCTGTTTTGGAGAATGACCTGTGTACAGCTGAAAAGAATGTGTATTCTGATTTTGTGGTGTGGAAGACTCTGTAAACATCTGTTAAGTTCATTTGTTCGAGAGTTTGATTGAGTTCTAGTATTTCATTGCTTATTTTTTGTCTAGTTGATCTATCTATTTGTGACAGTCGGGTGTTGAGTTCCCCCACTACAATTGTATTAGTGCATGTATGACTTTTCATGTCCGTTAGTATTTGTTTTATATAGTTGGGTGCACTAGTGTTTGGTGTATAGATATTTATGATTGTCATCTCTTCCTCTTGGATTCTTCCCTTTACAAGGATGTAGTGTCCTTCTTCGTCTCTCTTAATCAGTGTTGGTTTGAAATTTACTTGATCTGTAAAGCAGATAGCTACTACTGCTTTTTTGGGGGGTTCCTGTCACTTGGAGTATTGTTTTCCACCCTTTAACTTTCAGTCTATGAGTTTCTTTTTTTATTAAGTGTGTTTTTTGCATGTAGCATATTGTTGGATCTTGCTTCTTGATCCATTCTGACAGTCTATTTCTTTTGATTGGTGAATTGAGACCATTAACATTGATGGTTATAATGGATATTTATTGACTTATCATTGTCATGACTTTTTCTTTTTGTTGGATTCTCCCCCTTTGCATTTAATTTCTTTTTGTGCCCAATGGATTCATTCTGCTGGGGTTCTTTTGGGGTTGTGATCCTCATTGTCTTTTCCTAGTATATTGTCTAAAGGTTTTTGGAGTGCTTGTTTGGTATTCATGAAGTTCCTAAGGTGTTCTTTGTCATGAAAGTATCTTATTTCTCCATCAATTTTGAAAGATTGTTTTGCAGGGTACATCACTCTGGGTTGGAGGCTATTTTTCCTTTAGGGCTTGAAATACATCACTCCAAGCTCTTCTTGCCTTGATGGTTTGCATTGAGAAGTCTGCTGTGATTCTGATGGGCTTTCCTTTGTATGTGATTTGTTTCTTTTCTCTCACTGCTTGTAGAATTTTGTTCTTCTGTTGGGTTTCTAGTATCCTAACTATTATATGCCTATGTGTAGATTTTTTTTGATCAAGGCTATTTGGAGTCCTATATGCCTCACTTATCTGTATATCAAGTTCTTTTCCCCTCCTTGGGAAGTTTTCTGCCATCACTTCTGTGAACAGTTTTTTTATGTAATCTGCACTCTCTCCTGTTTCTTCATTGACTCTGATCAGTCTTATGTTATTCTTCTTTGCATCATCTAGCAGCTGTTGGATGGATTTCTCATGGTCCCTTACTATTTTAAAGAATTTTTTCTTTTCCTGGTCACTAATTGCAATCTTATCTTCTATATCTGAAATTCTGTCCTCCCATTGGCACATTGTGCTGCATAAACTTTCAATGGAGTTTTTAATCTCCTGGAAATCTGTTTGTATCTGTTTTATGGATTCCATTTGTTTTCTATGTTGGGATTCCATCATGTTCCTCAGCTCCTCTATTTTTTTTATCTGTGCCCTCCCTGGATTTATTAATCATGTCTTGCACTATGGGCACAATCTTTGCTGTTATCTGAGAAGTTATTTCTGATTTCATTTCTTCCGGATCCTCTTTTATTGCCAGTTCAGGGAAGCCAGATGATTGAGTATCATCAGCGTGTTCCATCTCATTTCCCTTTGGGGTTGCCTGAGGTGATCTGGAAGTCTGGTTCTGAGGCTTGTTTTCATGTCGTCATTTCGATGGGGAGGAGGGCAGCATAGGTGTTTGGTGCTGGCGCCTGTGTGGCTCACCTCCTCGGCTCTGAGGGCGGGTCTGCTCCTTGGCGCTGGTGGTGGCTCTGCTCCTCGATGCTAGGGGCAGTGGTATAGTGGCCCAAAAGGTTCCTGCTTGGGGCTGAGGGTAGCTCTGCTCCTTAGGGCTCGATAGAATTTTTAAATATCCCTTCTCCTTACCAGAAAACTAGAGAGAAATTGTTAGGCAGCAAAGTTAAGTAGGCCAAAGGAAAATCAGAAGGGGAGAATCAATTTCGAGAGCAGTGAAAAGCATAGAGGCTGATTGAGTTGATTCTTCTAAAATCATTCTTTCCTAGCCCGGTTTTATTTTAAGGGACCAGCCACTCAGCAGCACAGATAATATTGCCTAATGTGAATCACCCAGGAAGCTTTCAATTGGACAGTTTGTTATAAATGGGAAATACTTGATTTTGGTGTTCTGAGCTGTTTGATTTCCACTGCCTTGGGAAAATTCACCAAAGAATATTCACCAACACATCACACATTTGGTTTTGAAAGAAAACTGTCACTGTTTGCATCTTGGCTCTTTGCATTTGGTAAATATGTTTGTTTTCCTCTCTTACAGAAGCTGCAAAGAATCGATACTCCTCACTGTCATCCAGCCTTATCCCGTAAGTGTTCTGTGAGTAAAAGTGCCACAGAATGGTCTTGGGCCTCTGGTCTCCTCCACCCACTTCAGTAAAGCCACAATAAATAACAGCTGAGAAGAATAACATGTGTTTACAATACGAGTTTGAAAACCTGGATTACTTGTATTTATACCCCATGTCCCAAAACTATTCATTAGAGAGAAAAGATAGTAATGTTTCCTAAAATTCTTAACAACTATTTCTTCGATCCTGCACATCTGGAAATAACACAGAAGTCAAGACTTTCTTGTGGTTTCCAGCCTAAGAATTACAAATCTTGTGGGAATATCTAATTGTAGGAGGTTGGAGCATAAGTTTTATCCTTGTCACCATCTAAATAGTTTGTTAGAGACCTAGATATATCCGCCTGCTTTAAAAGAGATATTGGAGGAAATGATGGTTTTCAGAATTTGCTTTCAGCTAACTTAGGAAGGTGGAAAGTCATTAAAATCATACTGCTGTCAGTTCCCATAATTTTTTACAAAGCAACTTCATCATGGTTTAATTTGCATACCATACAACTCAATCATTTTGCAGTCACAATTCAATGGTCTTTCAAAATTTACCCAAGTATGCAACTATCACCACCGTCCAATTGTGGAATGTTTCCTGCACCCTAGTAAGGGTCCTTGTTCCCATCTTGCAATTAATTCCTGTTCACATCCTCATTCCTAGACAACCACTAGTTCAATTTCTATTTCTATAGACTTGCCATTATTTGTGATTTTCATATTTTGTCAGATGAACTAAATTTCATCAAGACAAATTCCTTCAGATTTTTCCTAAAACAACGGCCATTAGTATCTTGTCTGGCCTGTAGAGAGAGAAGCAGAGATTCCAACCTGCTTAAGCTGTTTTTTTTCCCCCACAGAATTAGAGAACTTCTACATTGGAGCACTAGGACATAACTGCATATATTAAAAGCTCAATTTAACATTGACTATGTCTTTTAGCCCTAACGCTTTGTTAGAACTTACCATATGCATTTGAATTTAAGGCCTCAGGATATGAAAACCCAAATTTGAGATCTAGTGCCCAGCAGTATAACAGGTGACTTGTATAGCTGCTCAGAACTTCCATTTTCTCATCCACATGAGAATGGGCGTGATCACATGTCCAGGGGCTCCCTTCCTCTACCATCTCAGGATCCCATGGTTTGTAACATATGCTTCAATAGAAAGTACCCCTGGGCTGTAATTGTCATTTTCACTTACTTCAAATGTACCCACACTTCTTAATTTGTTTGTTGTAGGCAAATGCATTTCAGCAAAGCCAGTGTAAATCCCTACAATAAGAATACATTGAACAATTATAAATTCCTGCTAGAACTTCAAGTTTACATTGTCTTTTTCTGAATTCTATCTCCTCACTTTGTAACCCATTAGAAATGTAAGATCAGAACCATTTTACTCCAACCCAGATTATTTGTGCAATGTGTAGTACCATTTCACTGCGTGTAGTAAGCTTAATAAAGCAAAAGAGGAGTTTGGCATTCAAGTTTAAGGTTGTGTCATGTGGCTTTGCTTGCTCTTTTTGCAGATTGGATCTGTGTAACTTGTTCTCTGTATGAATACTCTTTACTATTAATGAGTGAATCCTGGGGCTTCCTTTTTGCAGATAGTCTGGAATTTTCTAAAAGTTCAATTGGCTTTTGCTGTTGAGCTCTATTAAAATCAATGTTTAGCCTCAACATTCTGGAGTGCATGTCTCATGTTCCAGCAGGCAATAGCCACTCTACTGCTCACAGTCACTCACCCCCTGTCTAAACATTGCTGATGAATTCTCATCTTGGACTTGACACTGACCAGCCCTCCTTCCTGCAATGCCCACCACATACTCCATTCTGACCCCCTCCTCAGACTGGCCAGATCATTCTCACCATTCAAGTCTCAGCCCAAATTCCAAGTGCTACCCCAGGCCAGCACTGTTGACATTTTGGAGAATTCTCTATAGTGGGGCTGTCCTGTCCATTGTGGGATGTTTAGCAGCATCCCCAAACTCTACTCACCACATGCCAGTAGCACATTTTCCCCCAGTTCTGACAAACAAAAACAACTCCAGACATTACCAAATGTCTCTTCGGAACAATGTCCCCAGTTGAGAAGCATTGTCCTGCCTACAGTCTCCCTTTACTGTTCCAGTCCAAAGTGACTTTTCCCTCCTCTGAATTGTGAGAATTGGTGCTCTCAAGTTACTTAGACACATTAGCTATGAAGTGGAGAGCAAATGAGAGAGGAGACAGCAATTTCTTACTTGTATTTTGGGGCTTGGATTTTCCTACCAGAAAATTGCTTTGTAAACAAATACTGTGTTTCATTTATTTGCTAAACATCCTTTTGGCAACCAGGATTGACATACACAAACAGATGACCCAGTAGACCAAGAGAAAATCCATAAATTCTACTTTTACTGCAGACAATAAAAATTAGCATTTTAATTTCTTTTGCAACATGCTGGCCAGCACTTTTTATGTTACTTGCACTTCTTGTGTAGGTCAAGGGCCAATAAAGACAAGAAAGCCAATATTTAAATATTCTTTTTTTTTTTTGGTACCGGGAATTGAACTTGGGACCTTGTGCTTTCGAGGCAGGCAGCAGAACCACTGAGCTAAATCCTCAGCCCCAAGAGAGCCAATATTTTCACTTTCCTGCCATGCTCCACGTACCTCACCATGACCTAGCCACAGAAATCCCTTTCCAGGAAGGCTCAGGGCAAGGGGACCTGGGAGAAGAGTCTTAGGGTCCCTGAAATACTTTGATAAGAAGTAAATCTAGGCCAGGCATGGTGGCACATGCCTGTGATCCCAGCACTCAGGAAGCTGAAGCAGGAAGATCGCCTTGAGTTCAAGGCCAGGCTGGACTACATAGTGAGTTCAAGATCAGCCTGAGCTACATAGCCAGACCCTGCCTCAAAAAAAAAAAAAAAAAAAAAAAAAAGAGAGATTCTAAGTAGATTACTTGCCTCATTTTTAAAAGTATTATGGAGTCCTCCCTCACCCTACTCTTTTTACTTTTCTTCTTAGGAAAAAATGTAAAGGTACAGAATAATTTCAGAAGCAGAAAAATAGGCATCAGTAAACCTTTTCTTCAGAGGCTGTTGTCTTAGTTTCTTTTCTCTCATTGCTAAGACAAAATAACCGACACCCAAAGTTAAAGTGGAAAAGGGTTTATTTAGCTCACAATTTGTAGAGGCTTCATTCCATAATCAGCTGGCTCCAAGGCAGAGTGGCACATGGCAAAGGGGTGTTCCAGAGGAGAAACAGCTCATGGCACCCACACTGCCCCTTTTATCTTATCCAGAGGACTGGGATTAGGGCAGTGCCAAAGCAGTCACTCAGTGTAGTGGTTCAGTAATCACACACCACCCTTAATCCTAGCATCACACACTCTAGATTCAGCCACCTCTGAGAAGGCCACCTGTGACTGGATGAGGCCTTGGGGGACATCTACACCCAAACCATAAGAGCTACCATATAAATGACATGCCCTGCCTCCTCCTAGCCTTTCTTAGTATGCCTTGTTAGCTGTTGAGGTCATATCACACAATTTTATTTTGCTTCTTTGTTTAATAAGCATCTTTGCATGTCATCAAAAATTCTTTATAAACACCTTTTAAATGGCTGCAAAACATTACCTTGAACTGAGAATGACTTCCCTAAGCCACTATTATTGTGCTCTTCACACTGTCTTAAATATTTTGCTGTTATTATAAACAATGCTGCAAAGAACATCTTTGTGCATAAATCACCATCTTTGTTTAGTAATGTTTCCCCAGGATGGAGTTTTAGAAGGGGCCTTTCTGGGTTACTCATGGGTTTTTTTTTTCCTTTTGTACTGATAGACCATCTTCTTTCCTCATACTGTTATTTTTATGGCAGATCTTTCATTGGTCAGCTCCTTCCTTACCCTTGAACTCTGCCTTCCACAGTTTCCAATACTAGAACTTCTGAAACTTCCCAGCCAATCCTACTTGAGACAGAGAGTATTTTGAGTCTCTACAACCTTTCGTCAAACTGCCACAATTCAATGGGACTTAAGCTAATTTGCTCTATCAGTTCTAATGTCCCTGGGCTACCATGACTCACTTTCCCTTGGATTTCTTGTAGGCGGAAGAGCTAAAGGACGTGCTTCCCAGCCTCCCACTGTCTATCTACCTTCCCCTTTGCTTTATACACCTGAGGGCAGCTACAACCTCCTCAGATAGCATACATAGCAGGTACTAAGAGAGGTCAAGACAAGACCCCCTTGGCATGTGTCATGCTGACCATGCCAGTCCAAGTTCCTGGATGTTCCCATGGGAGGGAGCACTAAGGGAGTGGCCTCAACCAAGCAAGTCAGGAGCACAATGAGAAGGAGGACCTGTGGGCAAGTGCCTTGACTGAGGATTAGGGTGAAACACACAGGAAAAGTTGCAAGGGGATTTCATTGGTGCTTTTAAATGTCACTAGGTCATGGTCAAGGGAGAGTGGTAAGGGGAATTTGCAGCAGGTGCCAACCTCATCACACTGATTCACTTTGGTTGCTTGGGTAGAATGCCCAGAGACTGTTTATGAGGATATTGAGGCATCAGGAAAATATGAAGCTGTGAAATTTGCAGTACAAGCAGGCACTCCACCTATGATTGGTAGGAGATGGTGGACAAATACCCTAGCTCCTTCTCCCTGGATAGTGTAGTGCTGATGCATGTGATCTGCCTTTCTTCCCAGGAGTCACCAGTAAGATAAACTCCAGTGTCCTACAGCAGTGCCTTATTTCACATTGGGCACTTTACTGGCTTATTCCCCCTGCTGTGTGCTTTCCACCATTCACCTTCCTGTGTCTCCTGGCAACACCTCCCAAATTAACTGCCCTTGCCCTGAGGTCTGCTTGATGAGGACTCCAAACCAAGTCTCCTAGAGAGAACTGTAGGCTAGTCCTCACCAAATACATACCCAATGCCCGCTATATCAGTAGTACTGTAGAGCTATAGGACCTGTGATTTCAAGGCCTATACTTCAGTTTCTGAATTTGATTTTATTTATGTGATTTTTTTCATGCTATGTTCTAATGACTTCTAAGAGAATCTAAAAGCATCAGGAGCATACCACACTCTAGTGTGGCCACCTGGGCAACAGCAAATTTGGAAAGAGGTGCAGGGATTGATTAGGGACCCGCCAATATTAAAATTAATTAACTGCAGGAGATCTGATTACTCTAAATGGTAATTACTCATCATTTCCACCCCAGGATACAAAATAGTTGTGATGGGCACCTACAGGTTGCTAAGAATTAATTCACCAAGATTTTGAGTGGGGCACATTGTGTATTTTTTAAGTAGCAAAGAAAAATCTTCATTGAAACTACTGCCCTGACTGGTTTACACTCCTCCATCCACTGTAACTCTGGCCAGTGGAGTAAGCCATTACTTTGCCAATTGTCATTAAGTAGCCTTCAGACTTGAAGACTTTTTATCAAAAAGCAATTTTTACACATATGTCCATATGAAATAGTCATTAATCCAGAACAAAAAAAGTGCAGTTGTTGTGGACCCTTAGACTTTTACCCCAAGTCTATTAATTTCAAATTATATATACAGTATTTATTTAACACCCTTGACTATCGTGTTTCTTTTGTGGTCTTCCTAGAGAAGCATGTTTGTCAGTAAGGTGTGGTAAATAAATATAGTAAGGAGGCTTCCCAAAGTGGACATACTATAGCTATAAAGAGAAGGAAGAAGCATCCCTACCTTGGCGAATTCTGCCCTGAGGTATCATTTACTTTATGGGCAACTAATCCTATGTACATCCATGACCCCTGGGGACATCGGTACATTCTAAGATTATATCCCCAAACAAAGCTTTGTTAAATATACTTTTCTATGGACTCAGGTAGTCATGTAGGAAATTCTAAGAAAATATGGTAAAATATTAAATTGCAAAACCAGGATGCTTAGAGGAGTAAACTTCTGTATCTGGCACCTGGAACACATGGGAAGTATTTCGTTTCACCAGCAGTTCTGGAGAAGTAGGGCCTTACTGCATGGAAGCACGGTATGGAATCGGTAGTGTCTGAGCTGGGTAACTTTATCACACTCACTTCCCCTGTGCTAAACTCATTGTGCCAATATAAATACTGGGTGCTTAAAATCATTAAAGGAGAAGAATGTTCTCCTTTCAGCTAAAAAGTGGTATATCAAAAGTAAATGAGCCCACCACTGTATGATTACCTTATGAATCATCACAAAAGTCAGCCTCTAATTACACAGACACTGATGAGCCCAGTTCTGTCCCATCACTTTGGCTCTGCAGTAGGTCTTCGAAAGCTCACACTGAACATGTTTAAAGCTGGGGTTTCTAGAGCAGTCATTCTGAGCTCTTTGGATTTGTTGTTTTGTTTTGTAAGAGGGCAGCCATTCTCTTAAAATGTCTTGCATAAATGGGTAAGTTAAAGCTCTGGAGAATAAATCATCCATCCATCCATCTTCTGAGACACTTTTCACCTCAAAAGTTGAGCTAGGTATGGAGGAAATCTTTAGAAATAGTAGAATTCTTTTAGTATTAAGGCCAAAACTACACCCACCACACACACGCATACACACACACACACACACACACACACACACACACAGGTTTTATGTTTTTTACAACAGTGATTTTTTATTATAGTAAATTACATGTAACATAAAATTTGCCGCTTAAAATTGTACATCTTAAAGAATACAATTCAGTAGCATTAAGTATGTGCACTTTGTTGTACAACAGTATCTAGTTTCAGAATTTTCTCATCAACTCAAAAGAAAACTCCATATTCATTAAAGAGTCACTCTTCATTTTGCCCTCCTCCCTCTGCTCCTGGCAAGTACTAATCTACTTTCTGTCCCTCTGGATCTTCCTATTCTGAACATTTCACATAAATAGAATCTTACAATCTGTGGATCTTTTGTGTCTGGCTTCTTTCACTCAGCGTTATGTTTTCAAGGTTCCCCCGTGTTGCAGCATATGTCAGCACTTCATTCCTTTTTGTGGCAGTGCAATATCCATTGTATGAACAGACCACTTTTTATTTATCCATTATATCATGTTGTTTTTAATTTAACTGACTGCAAGACACTTGTATTTGACAAGAATCGAAATCCTTCAGATTTTTTTTTCATTTTATTTGAAATCCAAAGTAAAAGCCACTACAGTTGGTTTTTGTGCCTTGAAATTAATATAATATCCTGAAGGTCAAACCCTTGTGTTGATTCTGGGGCCAATTACTAGAAATTGTTATGGAACAGCCTCAGCATCTTACACTATCTACCGCAGGCAATTGGCAATGTTCAACCATTATAGTTTATAAAATAGCTTATAAACTAGGATATGCTTCAAAATATTAATTCACCTCTATATTAGGTTTAATAGAGAACGTAGTTCTTTTAAAAACAAACAAATGATTCTGGCAACATAGTACAGTAGTACCTCAATTCACAAATTTAATTTGTTCTACAATTGTGTGTAAGATGGCCACATTTGTGTTTGTGTGGGAAAGATGGCTGCAGTCTTGTATGTCACCTGATGCAGAGTTTGCAAAGAAACACAAAATTTTGCAAAATGCTTCCGTTTGCAAACCAAATTGTTTGCAAACAACAGCATTCATAAACCAAAGTACCACTGTAAATATTTACTAAATGTGAATTACCTTCTCTTTGGGCTTTATTAAAGTTATACAATAAAGATTATTCTCAAATGAAGCAATTTTATAAAGGTCATGCAAAATCTCCCCCAGAACCTCAGCACCCTCCTAAGCAAGGTCTTCCCTGGCACCTCTGATTTCTGAAGAAGACCTGTGCTGCTCGCGCCCTCATTCTAGTAAAAGGGATGGGATCACAAAGTACAAAGAATCTGTAAAGTGAGGAGAATATGAATTCAACTTGCAACTGTAAGTCAAGGTTTTCTCTCTAGCCTGGCCCAGTAAGATCACGGATCAGAAGTAACCAACAAGAAGCTAAAACTCAAGTTGGAGATACATTAGGCATGAGTGCTTAAGCGAGTACATGTGTACATTTGTATGTGTGTGTGTGCATGTGTGTACTTGCCTGCTTACATGGCCACATATTCTTAACATGAATAACACTGGGATTATCAATCATTTCAGCCTATCAGTGGCTCTTCTCCACCTCATTAAAATAAGTACTTAATGACCAACTCACCCAAAGCCCAACATCAGATTTGACCACCCCCTCATCTTCCACATTGTGTTCAAAACTCTTAGAGGCAGTGTTTATGCACTTCAGTTGCTACCGTTTTAAAGATCCTTAGGTATGTACTCAGTGAGAACGTGAAACATACTGTTTGTAGCTCTGGACTGGTGACTCAAACTTACCAGTTTATGGACATCGTAAGGTTTCAACTGTACCCACAGTTTGCATTTCATCAATGAATTGGATATATACCAAACATTTTATATTTTAGCAAAAGTACTGCATATCTATGAGGACAAAGACGAAAAACAGCTAGTACAAGTTTGCATTATGCTTCCGGTAATCAAATGAAGTGTTTTGTTTTCTTCTAGTCTCCCAAATCAGCATTTATTAGTGCTGCAAAAAAGGCAAGACTAAAGTCCAACCCAGTCAAAGTACGCTTCTCCGAGGAGGTCATCATCAACGGCCAAGTGTCGGTGAGTTGACAGTCACCTGTTTTGTGACTCCAAGTCACTGAGGCAAGTCCATTGCACTCAAGCAAAGTCAGTAATCTTTCCAGAAGGATCTATCTGAACCTGGTTGTTGGTTTGCACAGGGGTGTTGACCCTCAGGATGATGACGGGCTTTAGAGATCCTTGGGCTGTGCCTTAATCCCCTCTCACAGAGCCAAGATATGGGAAGGCCAGTGTTTCCTAGAATGTTCTCGGTGTTAGGAAGTGCTTTACAAAGGAGTCCATTTAGTGTGGAAGACTGGCACACGTTCATGCTGAGTTAAATATGCCTCTTTGAAACTACCTCCAACTAAGTGTTCTTCCACAAAATAGACCATTATGTATTTTGAGAAAAATATTAAGCTTCCATTCTGAATTTTTCCCTCTGAGCAAAATAAGTTTTCTGATCTTTCAACAAATCAAAATAGCAAAGAAGCCATGTGCTGGAAAGATTTTTGCATTCATAGGCAGAGCCCCCAGACCTGGAGAAAGCAGGACCTTCTTCTCCCAATTGCCACTTCCCATGTCACCCTCCAAAGTCCCATTCTATCATGGCCTCTCCTGCTCACCTCAGTGGACCCTTGTGAATCCTTCAAATACAGGATTGTGATACACAATATATTTGCAACAAGATGGTCCCACTTGAAGGCTGGAAGGTTCCAGGCACAGAGGATCCGAAGGGTCATCTGAAACTGACCTTTTCTGCTGGGAGCTTTTCCAACCATAAGACTGGGAATCTTTAGAAAGAGCATGATCCTAGAAGCTGCTACAGCAGTGTCAGTGTTGCTTCATTACTGGACATAACAGGGCTCATGGGTGAGGACAGCTCTAAGCGCTGGTGGTCTCCTGTAGCCTCGTCACAGACCTGTGGATGCCAGACCTTCGGTCATGTGTCTGCTCCTCAGCTTTAATGACTTCTTTCCCAGTCGACCCCACTCAGTTCTGGGGTGCCATTTGTTCTGGACTTGGATGCAGACTTACTCAGTGAATTGGGTAGCAGGAAAGCCATGTTGGGAAGTCAGCAGAAGTAGGAAGGAGGGGGAGAAATTCAGAAAGAAATAGGCAGTGAAAGGCAGGTAAGCTGTTAAGAAAATATGTAGGGGTTGAACTTGCTCAGACTGTAAGACTGGCAAATGTCTGAATATCCTGTCTGCAGACCAAGGGGTCCACGCTTTCGTGATTGCTGAGTTCCCCCAACCCCTATGAACTTTGTGATCGACTACATGTGCATTAGTCAGTTCCCTCCCAGGACTACAGAACTCCTGCAAACGTGCCTTCTCCTTCTCCTGCCCCTACTGTCATCTCTCTCATCTCTCACAATGTTCAATTGAAAAAAATCCGAAGGAATACATTTCTGCTATTTACTTTTAATTGTGTTTTAAGCTGGCATCTTTTTAAGTTATCTCCAAATTGTGATCTGCTCACTATAGACTTAATGATTTACTCTCTTAACACACTAACCTTTTCTTTATATTTTCCTTTTGAGTTTGAGGAACGTTTCTAAATGGATTAAAAAGAGTTTCACAAAGTAACGTCACATTCTGAGCTAGTTAATGCTTGGGACTCACTGTGTTAATCACTTGTGATATTACTGCCATTAGGTGCCAGCAACAGCCCAGCTCTGGTCCCTGTGCTGCTCAATTCATCCTGCTCTATGCAAGTCTGCGCTTGTAATTCCAAACAGAGGCTGATTACAAAGGAATTGTGTTTGTGATTGTATTTCCCAATGGGAATCTTGAATTTTTTTTTTTTTAAAACGCACCTAATTGATTTTTTGATGGGCAAATGTCTTTTATTTCAATCAGGTGAGTTAACTGTAGCTGGAAAAAGATGTTGCTATGAACATCTTAACTCAGATATCGCCAGAGGGACAGCTTGGTTGGCTTTTGAGAGTTTGATTGCTTTCTTATGTTGTGGTTAGGATAAACTATAGATGTGTTTCCAGTACCAGAAGTAGAATTCTAGTTCGACTGACCTGTACTAACTACCCCCACATTGTTTTGTTAAACAGGAAACGGTTAAAGACAATTCACTTCTTTTTATGCCAAATGTTTTGAAAGTCTATCTGGAAAATGGGCAGACCAAATCATTTCGCTTTGACTGCAGCACCTCCATAAAGGTAAGACAATCTGATAACCTTGGTACCTGGACACTGCCAGGTACGAAGTAAAAGACGTACGGTGAGGCCAGTGTAGCAGCACCTTCTTTTAGAACTGTTCTCTTATTTCTGCAATTGTGTTGATTGCTTCCATATAAGGTATGAATACTTAAATATTCATATAATATATGAATACTTAAAATCAAATCAAAACAAAAAGCTTTAACCCAGAAGGTTCTGTTCTTAACCACCTCGGTGTTACAAAATGTTATATAACATGCTATCAGTGAAGAAACACTAGGCTTGTCATTTTAATGTAACTGCAGAGTAATTAAAATAACATGATTGTCACCAAGAGGGGTTGGCACCCTGCCCAAAGCCAGCATGATTTCTCAGCAATGTCAGCCACCAAGATTAAGATGTTAGCTGTTAATTGAATATCTGCTATTTTGGTGTCCAGCAAAAACAAGGGGCAAACTAATGTAACGATAATGCTTACTTTTAATTGCTGTAACTAATTTCATGGGAATGATGCATACAGAGTCGGGAATGAGGAAGATGGGTGGAAAGGAAGAACTACAAAGCAATCCTATTATTTCAGAGCCACAGGTGAGTTTTACATAATAGGCATCATAGCAAAGCATATGGGTTTTTCCCCCATGCTTTTCCTGAAAAAGAAAAGTGCATATTCTCTTTTTTTATCGGACAAAAGTCTGTTCAGAAATTGATTGCTCCCTAATGTTTCATCAGCCTAAAATAGGCTTTCTTCAAATGGCATAGTAATAAAGGTTCTATGGATGTAAAAGAAAAAAAAAAGTACCTAGTGATGATCTGTACAAATAATCTATCAAAAGAATATCAACTCCATGTCAAAAATGTCTATCAATAGTCAACCCCTAGTTCTCAGTGTTTTAAATTAACCAGCATGGACCTCACGTTTGGAAGCATTTCTGCAAAGACCCACTCACTGCATGTTCTCATTGTCGTGATACCAGCAAGCAGCTTGTTTTGAATTGCTTTAAATATGTGGTGATTTAGGAGGCAACAGAGTGGATGATATTAGTAGATTGATGTTAGAGCATTAAGTCATCCTTAAATCATTCCAGGTGAAATACTAACTTCTCTCATCCAAGGCTACTAATTTTAAATGAGGATGACTGACAAAGCCTTGTTCCTTTTCTTCTCTATTCATTACCCATTTATGGTGAGATGGTAATCGAATTATTGATCGACTGATGCAGGAGTTGGCCAGCTTTTTCAGGGAAGGGCCAGATAGCAGATACTTTAAGTTCTGGGGGTTCAGTCTTCCTGTTGCATCATGAAAACAGCCACAGACAGGGGAGTTAGGGGAGTCCTTAAGACTACACACAGATTCAATGATTCACTTAAAGGATGCACAAAACTCAGCAATTTGTCAGCCTCATGGTTACAGTTTATTACAGCAAAAGGCCAGAGAAGGAAATCAACAGTGGGCAAGGGTACATAGCTGGGGCTGGGGTGGAGTGGTGTGGGCAAAGAGCCTTCCAGTGTCCTCTCCCAATGGATTCTTGCAGACAGCCCTTCATTCTCCCAGAAATGATGTGTGGTGATACGCATGGGGGTACTTCCAACAAAGGAAGCTCCCCTGAACCTTGGTGTCCCAAGATTTTATTGTGATGCAGCTGACCACTCGCCTGGCCTTTAGGCAGGTTACTATGCTATTGCACAGGCCACATGTGAACAAATTGGCAAGGCCAGATGGACCTACAGGCCACCATTTGCAGATCTCGAAATGACCCATAGAGCTAGACTACTACCATTCTCTCTGACACCAGGGCCTTGTTCTGCTCGGTTCCTTGCTGTTGGACTCCCTACCCCATTCAAAGCTGTAGGCAATGACTTGAGTGCATTTCTTAACAGAAACAAATCTAAATTTAAGAAAGATTTGCTGTTAATTCCCTCTGGCCTCTTTATTATAGGAACCCACACTAGACTGAGTTTGATTTCCCCAAGGATTGTGTATGACAATGAGAAGATGAGGAGCAATGCAAAGAGTTCACATCAAATTCAAGTTATCTTATCTTGCACCAAACAGCCTTATTATCACAATAGACACTGGCTGGTAGGCGTAAAATAGAAATAGTACAGTTATGAAAGGAATATGACACTGTTTAATAAAAATTGCCAAAATTCTTGCTACAGAGTTACAATAGGGAAAAACTGTAGCTATCAATTTTCTAGTGCCCTCCCTGGTGGTTGAGGAGAATGTTTTCTAAAGCATGTGTTGCTATACAAAAGGCTGATTTTGTTTTCTCTTTCCTGCACCTTGTGCAAAAATTATAAAGCAGAGAATTTTTTCAGGAAATTCAACATGGCTCGGGCATTCCTGTTGCACAATTGAGGGTGGGTGGATGTGGGGATTTCATTTTAGTAAGGGCTGAAATTTTTTTAAAGGGCCACAGAGAAGAATCCAAACATCTGAAAAGTCAGTAAAAGAAAATGTTACATACAGCAGAGTTTCTCTATGTTGGCACGATTGAGATTTTGGACCAGATAATTCTTTGCTGTGGGGCTGTCTTGTGCATTGTAAGATGTTTAGCAGTGTCCCTAGCATCTACACATTCATCCCCCACCCCACTGTGACAACAAAAATGTCTGCAGAAATTTCTAAATGTTGCTGTGGGGCAGCATTTCCCTTGGTTGAGAACCAGTGTTCTATGGGATTGTTAGCATCTGAACATAGTTACCTTGAGGAGGGATCATTTCCTACTTTTCAAGTACATAAGAAAGTAAAGGATGAAGAGATTACTTTTGCACTGCAGTAAATGTGTGCATTTGTGCCTGGGACCCTTTTCTAATGACACATGTTTAATCTTAGAAAAGATTACCAACAAAGCTTGCTTATTCCACCTTCCCCAGAAACGTTAAATGAACGTATATTTTATAGTGCTCTACCTCTGCACCAAACAGTGTTATAATAAATGCTTTCTATATATGGACTCATTTAATTCTTATATCCATTCCAAGGCAAGCATTATTATCATCCCCACCTGACAGATAGGGAACTAAGATACTTAGAGATTAAATATCTTGCCCAAAGCTGCATAGCTAAGAAGCAGTGGAGCTGGATTAGAAAACCAGATGGACCATCTCTGGAGCCCACAGTCCCCACCACCAGCACACTGCCCTTTCCTTCAGCAGGATAGGACCGGGGCCAGCAGGCTATGTTTGTGAAGAGCCAGAGAGCAAGTAGTCCAGGCCACTCAAGCCTCTGCTCAGTTCTGTTGATGCATTGCTCAAGAGCAGCTATCAACAAAAGAGGAAGAAATGGGCCTGAACCTGTCCCAACAAAACTTTCTTTACAAAACTGGCAGTGGGTTGGATTTGCCCTGCAGACCTTCTTCTGCCAAGCCCTGGGGAAGAGCACTTTCAGAACTCATTTAATCACTACCTCATTTAGTAGAGAGGAGACTTGAACTGAACAAGCTATACCATCTATTGACAACCTTTCTCATTTAAGACTAAGTAATAGGAAAGCTGTGCTTCTGGCTATTCACCTTGTTACCACTCTGTTTTGAGTGCCATAGAGAATTTGAGTGGTGGTAGAGGCCACGAAAAGGCCAAGGGAAGGAAAGCCTCATTTCTGTGTCTTTCGGGTCTTTGCAGCATCACATTCCAGAATCAAGCAAAGGTACACAATTTTGAGATGTGAAGCCTGAATATGTTACAACTCTCCAAGCATTGTAGACTCCAGAAAAGAGCAGCCTGTAGTTTGATCTCATTGTGTCAATGTTTTCTCTGCAAGGATGTCATCTTAACTCTTCAAGAGAAGCTCTCCATCAAAGGCATTGAGCACTTTTCCCTCATGCTGGAGCAGAGGACAGAAGGGGCCGGGACCAAGTTGCTCTTGCTGCATGAACAGGAGATGCTAACTCAGGTCTGTGAGACATCACCCTCAGGGGCAAAGCTGCTGGGGCCAGCAGAGCCCATGCAGCCTCAGAACACCCCTCCCTCTATCCCTTTAAATGCAGTGACTGCATCCCCAGTGGCCCCACTGAAGGAACCACTGAAATTCGCAATGCATTTTATACCTCAAGGTGATGGTCTCTTTTTGGTCAATCTTTCATAGCCTGTCATTTGGTCACCTAAACAGATTTGTCATCCAAAGACCCAGCAGCTACTCACAGGGAATATAGCTCTGTTGAATTCTATTTTATGTTATTGCAATGACTTGTTTGACTGTTTTGATCACTGATCTCTTTAAATCATTAAAAAGAAATGGTTTCTGAGAATATGTAAATAAAACTAAAATCATATTTAGTTGTTTGAAATTCTGCATGCATACTGAAGACTTTTTTGCATAGCCTGAAATCTCTTCCCCGGTCTTTCCTGCTATAAATATGTGATCTGCCAAGGTGTCCCAGTTCCTGGTTACCAAGATGCCACCCTTATCTGTCCTCTGGAGAGAAAAGCAGGCTGTTTGGCTGCTGAATTCAACAGAGCACCCTCACTTAGAATTTCACACCAGCAGTCTTTGTGGAATGCCTTAGACATTTCAACAAATGCACTCTACCTTGGAGACTGTGGTGATGAGAGAACGTTAGAGGGAGGTCATGAGAGAACACCAGGTGCTGAAGCATGACGATAGCACCAGATGGACGGAGGAACAGGAAGCACCATCACAGTAGAGTGTTTCTTGGTGGTGGCATAATTAAAAGTTGGTGCTGCACACATCAGGTCCTGCAAATATCCCTTCTTCTCTTGACTTAATCCATTTCAATTTACTGTATTGGAAAGCTGCTATTTGTGTTGGTTCATATTCCTATCTGTAAACTTGACCAATCATTTCTATCAGGCTCAAATCTACTGATACTTTTGTTGCTTTTTGAACTATTTTTATTAGCGCATGTTTCCAGGACTAGTCGTGACTGCATTCATCATGGGGAGTCGATACATGTACATAACACACCTTCTTCTGTCATCCCTTTTCCTTCCCTTCTCCTCTCACCATCTCTTGATCCCCTTCTCTTTTGCAGAAGAACTATCTTCCTGTTTGCTGTTATCTTTTATTTTGCTCTTTATTTATACTGTGGGTTTCTCATATAAGCAAAACCATACAATGTTAATTTAAGCCTATATCTGATTTATTTCACTTAACATCATGGTCTTGGTGCATTCATTTCCCTTCAAGTGCCCTCAAATGTAGCCCTCTTTATGGCAGAGTAATGCTCCATTCTGTATAGATACCACATTTTCTTTATCCATTCAACTGCTGATGAACATATAGGTCACTTCCAAGATTTAGCTACTATAAATTGTGCAGCTATAAACATGAGTATGCATGGATCATGTAATATGATGTCTTTAACTCTTTCAGGAAGATACCTAGAAAATAGCTGGGTCAAATGGAACTTCTAGTCATGTTTTTTGAGGAATCTCCATACTGATTTCCATAGTGATTGTACTAGTTTACATTCCCACCAACAATATAGAAAGGTTCCTTTTTCCTCAAAGCCTCACCAGCATTTGTTATTATTTGATTTCTTGATGATGGCCATTCTTTCTGGGTAAGATGGGATCTCAGTGCAGTTTTAATTTACATTTCTCTGATGGACAGCAATCACATCCAATGATTACTATTTTAACCTGTGCCAAAGCACTCTTGGAAGTGGATAACATTACGTAGGAACAAGCCCTGGTAGACAGAGTCCCTCGTGTGGGAGCTGTGTCTGCAGCTGATTTCCCCCAGAAGCATAATTTAAGGATTAGAATGCATGGGGCTTGTTTGGAAGCAGATCTCAGGAAATTCTGGAAGAGGAATTGGGGAGGGAAATGGAAAAAGCTGGGAAGCCAATGAAGAATGTGTTACTGCCAGTTTCCACTGTGGGCCACAGAAGCTCAATCCCACTGGGAGGACTGAATACACATGTCAGAGGTGTCCCATGCCACGGGAGAGGCAGCTGGGGCATTTGGCCCCCAACATGAGGTCTGTTGTTGGTGGTGGGCTATGCCTAAGGACAGTCTTTCCTTGGTTATTCAGGTTTGCCTCATGCTGTCAGATGGTTCCAGGTACTGTACTAAAGGGCTGTTAGCCCGCAGCAATAAGTGCCAAGGAGTTGTGAGCAGACAGCAAGTTACTGTGAGTCTAGCGAAAGCCCCATAGCTTTATGTTTCCATTTATCGTTTCTGAGCCCTAGTAACACCTAGGTTGTGGGATAGCATCATGCTGATTAACCTGAACAAGGACACTTCAAAAGCCTCTTCTGGAACTCAGTAAGCAACTCTTAAGCAAATTGGTTTAAATATCCTGGTCAAACCAGATCTGTGCCTTTGAAGTCAATGCAGTGCAGTTATTACCATTTCTGAACAGGATAAAAATTGGTATATTGAAATGTATGTGTGAATTTCTATGCCCTACCATGCGCTGTCTTCCCTCTTTCCCTCACCTGCTTCCCCCCTCTCCCATAGTACTCTCTCCCAGGAGCAGTTCCTTAATAAGCTCCTCGAATGCAAACCCTCATCTCAGGTTCTGCTTCTGGGCAGCTCAACCTAAGCTTCAAGGTAAGGTGCCCTTTTCAGGGAATGAGTATGTACAAGGAAGGAGTGATCAAAATATACAGTGAATGTTCAAATTTTTACAAATTGGACCGGGATGTAGCTCAGTGGTGCTGTGCCTGTCCAGCAAGCACAAGGTCCTAAGTTTGATCCTGGTACCGGAAAATAAATGAATAAAAGAGTTTTAAAAATTATCACAGTAAAAGACACATTGCCATTAATCCCCCTAACTTTGAACACACTTATCCCATCATTCTTACCACTTCCTGAAGCAGCTCTAGAAGTCCTCTTTTGTGTCTTTATGAGGAGTGATCAAAGTACAGTGGATGCTGCTGCTGAGAGTCATCCAATGGAAAGACAGGCTCATAAAAACATGATGGTGTGCCCTCATCCACCTGAGTCACCAGTCCTGGCACTGTGAAACTTCGTGGCTCTTCCCCAAAGTCAAAATGACCATGAAAGGCAAACATTTCCAATAGATTAAGGACATTAAAGTAACCTCAACAGTACAACTAAAGTCAAGTAAGTACAAAAGAGGACTTCCAAAACTACTCCACAGAGTGGCAAGAATGATGATGTAAGTGTGTTTGAAGTGAGGGCATTTCAGGGGAATTCTTGGTAATGTGTCTTCTATTGTAATAATTCATTTATATTTAAGCACATACCATATTTTTTATCACATCTCCTATGCTAAATACAAAAAGAACTTCAACTGCTTCTCTCCTTAGTGTTGAAGAAAGCTGACTTTGCTTTTGTGTCCCTCAGCCATTTCTCAGTTAGCACTGAAGTGTTTTTGTGTCATGGCTCTGCTCTTCCAGGTGACACAGAGGCCCAGCTCCCATAAGATGAGGTGTCTTTTCCGAATTAGCTTTGTCCCAAAGGATCCGATTGACCTGTTAAGGAGAGATCCAGTTGCTTTCGAGTATCTTTACGTTCAGGTACGTGAAAATTTTGTTATGTTTTAGATGAATGTTGTAGGATAAACTAACTTTGGCTTTTTCTCTGAATTTTCGAATTATGAAACTTCCTTGTCTTCTAAGTTCCATGAATTTTAAAATGATTATGTGGTACTCTTTTTATTTTCATATTTGATTTTGAAGTAATGTAATACTTCAAAAAAAGTTGCAAGAGTAGTCATCTAAACCCTCCATCCAGATGCACAGAGTAATATTTTGCCACAGGCACTTGATCTTTGGCGTTGATACATATTCCCTGTCTTTCCACAGAAACACACACACACACAATTTTTTTCTAAAACATATGAAAGTGAGTTGCCAAAATCAAATTGTTTTACTCCTAAATGCATTGTGGATATTTCTAATAACAAGAACACTGTCTTACATAACCATTGTATAATTAACAAAATCAAGAAAGTTAGGACAGAGGATGTAACTCAGTGGTAGAGTACTTGCCTACCATGCACAAGGCCCTGGGCTCAGTCCTTAGCACTAAGAAGGAAGAAAGAAAAGCAGGAAGGAAGGAAGGAATTTAACACTGACGCACTTCCATGATCTCAACTATACTCCACATCCAAAGCATGCCTATTGTCCTCCTCCTAATGTTCTTCATATCAATTTCTTTCTGGAACAGAGTCCACCACAGGACACAGGATCCCATTTTGCATTTAGTCTCTCTCTCTCTTTTTTTTTTTTTTTTTTGGTACTGGGGATTGAGCTCGGGACCTTGCTCTTGCAAGGCAGGTGGCGGAACCACTGAGCTAAATCCCCGGCCCTGCATTTAGTCTCCTTAGTCTTCTTAAGTCTGAAACATTTCTCAGGCTTTCTTTGATTTTCATGACCTTGAGAGATTTGAGGATTACTGATCAGCTACGTCGTAGACATCTGTCAATTTGGGGTCCTCTGGTGTTTTCTCATGATTAGATTGAGGCTGTGCATTTTGGAAAAAACAACAAGAGTGGCTTTGTTTCCTCAGTGTGTCACATCAGGAGGCACATGATGGCATTTTATCCCCTTAATGGCAAGCCTAAATGTGACTCTTAGTTAGGCAGTATCCTCCAAATCTATCCTCCCCCAAATCACTTTTTCTTTTGTAATGAATAAGTCGTTTGTGGGGAGTCACTTTGCAACTCTGTTTTTATGTTATACTCCATCACACTTTCACCCACTTGCCTTAGTATTAATTGATGACACTTACCTAAATAAATTATTATTATGATGGTTGAAAATGACGTGTTTGACTCTATTATTTCTTCATTTATTAATCAGCATGCTACTGTCAAAAACAGTTTTCTTTCTCCTTTATTTACTTATTTATGTATTGCTTACATTGTTCTGAAATATCATGAAATCCACTATACTGAAAGTATCAATTTCAGGTGATAAAACTCTAAGAGAATAGAATCTCTTCTAGATTGTCTATCTAATATTCGATCCTGAGCTATAATTTCTCAAAAAGTAAAGCTTCCGCGAATGTGTACCCAGCACAGTTTGTCCCAGAGGAAACTTATCTAATTTGATATTTAGGAGGTGGTCCTAGGTTTTTCTATAACTGCATCCTATTATTATCATTTAACTTTCCAATATAAGCACATTACATAGTAACCCATTTATCTAATGCTTAGGCATCTAGCACTAGAACTATTCAGAGAGGTTGTAAATCTCTATGTTACTTTTTCCCCTCAAAAAAAAGAGAAAAAAACAAAAATGAAACAAAACAATAAAAAAAGGACATGCTTTCTCTTCAACTGGGGATAACTGCACAAGGCAAAGTGACTGGAGCCATGCATAAACAATAAAAAGCCACAAAGTTGGAAAAGAAAATAAAAGAAACACTTGTTAACTCTGAATAGTTGGTACACAGGTATTAGTTATATTTCAAAGCTTTTGTAATCTTTAAAAGTTGGGGAGACAAAGAAAGCAGATAGAAGATGGAAGAGATAGAGAAGATAAATACTGGATGTTTGAAATGGTGAAATAAATTAAAGTGACAGTAAGTCCTAGAAATCAGAACTGAAGTCAGAAGAAAAAGAAACAGAACAGACCAGAACATTCTAGCAAATGAGGGCCCTCAGGATAAGACCAGCTAACTCCCCTACCTAGGTGGCCTTTGGAAGGCTGTGCTATTTACAGATCAATAGAGTAATTAATTTTTCCTGAAGATAACCCAGAGTCACCCAGGTAAGTCATATCCTGTTCAATATATACCCTGTTTACCAAGTTAAAAATTTAAAAAGCAAACATATGGTGCCTTTTCCACCCCAAACATTAAACCTGTCATATTTTGGTGTTTTTAGATTTTCAACTTTACTCAGCTACACCCTTCACTTGTCAATAGTGTCCTCTGTCCCTCCATGGGCCAGGGAAGCCAGATGTGACTGTATGAAAAGAGCAAAATTCAGCTTATCTGTTGTACATTTTTCCCATATTCCTGCTGAGAATGGTTCCATGGATTGGCAACTGAAACTAAGACCCTGTGCTGGATTTATTACTCCTCAGCTGCAAATACATAGTTACAGGTGCCTGTCAGTACCTAGCTACAGACAGTGAGATACACTGGGTGGTCATTCTCTATAAATATACACCCACCTAAGAGCAGGAAGATGCCCTCTTAAACCATTTGATTCTACTTATATTTCAACATCCCAAGTCCATTGAATTTAAAAAAGAACAACCTGATTGTGCAGGGTGTCTGTGGGGGTCTAAGTAGACAAAGAGACACTGCTAAACCCAGATCTGTACAAGGTGTGTGTTCCACTGTAATGCATAGAGAGCTTGCTTATTCGGAAGGCATCCCTTTCATACCTGTGGGACTGGTCTTGGAACAAGAAAACCCGACTGGAGATCTTGCCCAGGGACTTGCAGGAAAAGACTAAGGATGTTTCTGCTTTCCCACCTGGCATATTGTGTGGGTGGTGGATTAGCTACCTCTTCAAGGGGTAGCCAGCCGGGGAAATGGATAGCCATATTTGGTGGGCGACAGAGACCAAAATAAAGCTACTATCATTTTATATATCCTCCACTGAGAATAGGAAGTGAACATTTCTTTGCCTTAGACTCCCCACTTGGAAATGCCTGTATCACAGAATGTGTGATGCGCCTAAAATAACATCTGTCTACTATAAGTCAACTGGTCTGCAAATGGTGCCTGTGGCCATGTCAATTTTAAAATATTTAAAAGATACAATAAAACTGGCCTAGAGATCAGAAGAGCAAGCAGAAGCAATGCATATTGCTTTACAAAAACAAAATCAATTTAACTTAGCATGCTCCTAATGAAGACAGTCACCAATGACTAGATGAAGCATGACTAAGAGAACAGAGATTTTAATAGTGATAATGTCTATTAATCTCCTAGTTGTTAATGGCCCATGAGGTCTTTTACAGATTTTAGCATATATAATAACAGTAAACTAATAATATAGATTATTCTAGTTCGGAATCATAATGAGTTATGCTGACATTTTCCTGCCCTCTGCCTATTAAGAAGAAGATTGTTAGGGCTGGGGATTTAGCTCAGTAGTTTCTCTGCCTGCTATGCAAGCGCAAAGACCCAAGTTCGATCTCCGGTACCAAAAAAAAATAAGAAGATTGTTAGACCAGTTAGTAAACAGGATTTGACCTAAGAGATTCCAAAAGGTTTTCAAATGCTTTAGCAATATTGGTTTCATTTTTAATATCTAATATGTTAATTATCAATGAACTTTTTGTAGGCCTAAAGTGGAGCCCACTAAGACCTCTGTTTCATAAAACAGTGACCACCATTCACCTGTGGACTGCATTTTAAGTAAAGTACTTAAGAGTAATAAAAGCATGATTAATACAAAAAATATATATAATTCAGATTTCACACTAATTCTCCAGGATCAATCTAAACTAATTGCATAATATAATTAAATGACTAATCCTCTTGTCAAAAAATTCACCCAAAAGCCTAGCTAAATACAGGGTAAAACAGGTATGAAAAAAAATAGTTCCAGCCACAACTCTTAGGAAATATAATAGTGATAACTCATCTTTATAAAGCACATTCTGTTTTATTAAACACCCTCATAGGTATCATGGCAAATTTACAAGTTATTTGTTAACTCTCAAATTAAAGAGTGCATCCATTTTTCAGACAAGAAAATTGAGACCTAAGAGATCTGAAATGCCATGTCCAAGGTTATTTGATTAACAGTTGACAGAGCCTAGAATCAAACTTGGACTTTTGTCTCTAAATTCTGTATGAAAAGCCTCTGTCTTATTCCAATGTGCAATAGCAGTGAGTGAAGAAAGTGTTTTCTCAAATGCCTGAGCATGGCACTGTGACAGTGGCTTTCCCACCCCTATCTCTCCTGGGACACTGTAAAGCGACCCCTATGTAGATTGTTAACACCCTTGGAGCCCACGTGAGCTGAACTGAGCAATGGGAAGTGACAGGTAAACCCAAGGCTAGAGAAATAAAATGGCAGCCTGGAGTGGCTTTCCTAGCTGGGCCAGTGAGGCTGCCCTGACTCCTGCCTCAGGACAGATGCACCTCCAACAAGGGGGCCAGGCATTCCAGGGAGCTTTAAAGTTTCACAGGGAAACGAAGGTGAAAGCCATGTTAGGGATGGGGGGGTACAATGGGCTAAGGGACACACACATCACATGTGGGTACACAGTGTGCATTGCACAGAGTGCCAGCATAGCACGCGTGAAGTATGCCAAGTGTGTAGAAGCCGTACAGCAGTACATGTTCCCGTTTTAGTAAAATGAATCTATGAAGTGATTACAAATGCACATCTCTTGGAAAGGAGGCAAACTCATCCAATATAGGCTTCCATTTGAACTCTTCTTGGGACAACGCAAAGAATAAAGAAAAGAAAGGTGTAAGAAAGGCATTATCTGTATTTGCTCACCCAAGAACAGTTTCCCGTAACAACAGTAAGGAAACACAGATGCACAATCTGCTTACGCAGTCCCGCGCTTCTCCCCAGCATTGAGCTCCCTGCTCTGCTCCTAGCAGGAGTGAGAACACACCCCTTAGACCAGTGGCCTGTGGCCATGCAGGACTTTACACATTGTAACACACTCTCAGCCACTCTAATCTGATCCTCACAACACAGCCAGTGAGTTGGGTGTTTCCATTTTCCAGATGAGCAACCACACCACGAGATGTGACATGACCCCCACAGAGTTGCACATTTGAGGCAGCAGGGATGCAGCCACGAAGATGATGGGGGACTTTAGTAACTGCCCTCTGTGGAGCGGACCAATGCACTGCAATAAACCATTGCTTGTTCGTCTCATTTAATCCTCGAACCACACCAGTGAGGTAGTTCATATGAAGCCCCACTGCACAGATGAGGAACTGAGGTCACGAGAGTGCAAGTCAGTGGTACACAGGCAGCCACTGGCAAAGCCAGGACCGCAGAGCAGCAGGGTCTAAGCGCAGATCTGCCATACCCAGTCGCCTTCCTGATTCTGCCTCCCTGAAGGTGCTCTGGATTCTAATGAAGAGGAGGAGGACATGTCTTTCTTGAGGACAGTAGTTAAGGTGTAAGAGTGCTTACCACTTACCAGGTACAGTTCTAAGGGCTTTCTTTACACTGTTAGCTCGTTTAACTACCCCCACAACCCTGTAGTTAAACAGCACTATTACCCTAATTTACAGACAATGAAACGGAGGCACTGACAAGTAAGGAGCTTGTCCAAGGTCACACCCCCACCCAATACGGAGGGACGAGTTTGGAACCCAGGATTCCAACTCTGATGGCCCAGCTCCAAAAACTGCATTATGCTATCGGAGCTTCGCCTGCTCTGCTGCAGCACCTGTGTTTGGAAATTTCATCCCTAAATTCCTAATTATTTTTACAAAAAGCTAAATATTTAAATAACAGCTTGTCGATGAGTGTTAAATGTTTTGTATGGTCTGTGTTTCTGTGCGTGCAATTAAACACTGAGTCGGTTCCAAGCTGCACGGTAGAAGCGTTTCCACATTTAGCCTCCTTGCCTTTGAAGTGAAGGTTGAAACACTGAGGAAATGCGTGTCACCTGTTCCTCTAAAGCGGCGCGGGGCGGCCTATTCTCTGACGAGCTGCGCCCTCTGCTGGTCTCTTCGCAGAGTTGTAACGATGTGGTCCAGGAGCGCTTCGGGCCGGAGCTGAAATACGACATAGCCTTGCGGCTTGCAGCGTTACAAATGTACATCGCCACCGTCACCACCAAGCAGACGCAGAAAATCTCCCTCAAGTACATCGAGTAAGTGCTGGCTCTCGGCGCCACTTCGGAGCCAGAAAGGCGGCTTCCTAACCGCCCGAGCGCACTTTTGATCTTTGTTTTTATTTCGAAAATTGTTCTGTTTGTGGCAGGTCATTTGTTAACCAGAGGCAAAAGGTATGAATATCATGTTCCTTTATGGTAGAAGAGATACATTTCGTACACAATCTACCTTCGGAAAGTTGTGGTTCAAATGAAGGTTATATCAAAAGTGAAGTGTCCATTTTTAAATTCCTAAAGGGACTTGGTTCCAAGCTAAACTTTGGAATCAGCACTTTTCAGGCATTAACCTATTAAATTCTTACATGTGAGATCAGTTTTCCAGAAAACCAAACGGAGTCACAGACTAAGTAACTTGCCCAAGTCTGCTCACTGGAGGGGGCAGGATTTGAACCCAAGCAGTGGGACTCCTAGTTTTGCTGGGATTTTCCTGGTGATTTGAAGCACCTGTGTTTGGAATGTGTCTGTGTAGCCTGAGGTCACTTTTAGATGGTCAGAACTCAGTATAAAAAGTAATGTCCCAATCAGGGAGCATGGTATTTGTAGTCGAGAACTATGACGTAAAAAAAGAAGTGTGATGTAGCCGGGAAGGAGGCCACACACAAACCTCACTGGCCTCTTGGGCAGAGGCTGAGTCGGCCATGGAACTCCCTCAGTAGACCTCTTTGGCCAGGGAAGAACCTCTTGCCTTAGGATCGGTGTGGACTTCAGTTCCTGAGTCTATCCTTCAAAAGGATCTCTCTGTCTCCCAGCAGGTGATTCATTAGCTTAAAGCAACCCTACTTCCTCCATCCCAGGAGTGACTTATGCTAAGAGAAAGGAAAACACATATTTCAGAGTTTATGACCAGGCTGAAGTCATATCTCTACATACAGTTATAAGCCTTGGACATCTTCCCCACCCCATCCCCACCTGCAAGCAATGTACAAAGTCATTACAACTACCCCTTCCCAAGAAGTTTGTCAAGGGCTGCCTATAAGACACCAGGATGTCAGGTTTACCCACGGGTCGGGGGGGCGGGGCAATAGCTTTTCTGTGCAAGTCCATGAGCCCATATTGGGGAGGTCTGGAGCTCCCATTTGCTGACTTCAATGCCTCTGTTCTGGCAACTCCATCCACCTGTGGATGCCCAGGGAGGGACAAATCCTTCTGGCCCTTTTGAGTCTTGGTGCAGCGGTGCCAGATGATTTCTCTCTTTTTTCCCTTGCCACATACGTGCAGTGACTGTAGTCTGAGAGACACAGCTCACCAAAGAGGCCTTCCACTCAGCTGGACACATTCATACCTCCTCCCAATCACCTTTCTGTCCCTGTTCTTAGGGACAGATGGATATGGCTGCCATTTGAGAAGGTGGCCTGCACAACATGAGTGGATTTCCAGATAATTAAAATGCATTTCTGTTTCTACTATCTGTGTCCACACTGTACAGTCAAAAGTCTCTCTTAGAGCTGGGCGTGGTGGCGCACGCCTGTGATCCCAGCACACGGGAGGCTGAGGCAGAAGGATCGTCGTGAGTTTGGGCCAGCCTGGGCTACATAGTGAGTTCATGGCCAGCCTGAACTACAAAGGGAGACCCTGCCTCAAAAAGCAACAACAAAATAAATTTCTCAGTAGCCAAGCATGGTGGGGCACACCTGTGATCCCAGCACACGGGAGGCTGAGGCAGGAAGGTCCCATGTTTGAGCCCACCCTAGGCAACTTAGCAATGTAGTAAGACCCTGTCTCAAGAGAAGAGATTTTAAACGGGATGAAAATATAGCTCAGTACAAAGGGCCTGTATTCAATCCTCAGGAACACACATCTCAGATTTAAGTAACTTGACTGAGAATATTGCAGAGTCTATAATAATTGTCAGTAATGAATTTCTTTCTTCACTCAACAAATAGTCATTTGGCATTTTATGAAGTATTCACATTAGGACAGTAAAAAGTATTACTATGTATAAATGTAATCTTGACCATCAAGGAATTTGTGATCTGATTGTGAAAAGGAGACATCAACATTGAACAGTACTTATTGAAAATAACGATAAAGGACTTGGGGTATAGAGCAATGGTAGAGCACTTGCCTAGCATGCATGAGGCCCTGGGTTCAATCTCCAGTATTAATATACATACATGCATACAAACATAAATAAAATGATACAAGTAGAATTAAAAGGCCACCCATAAGGAGTGTCAAATAATGAGTAAATATAAGTACAAGTTGAGGAGAAAGAAGAAAACATAGTGACCATAAAAATAGCATCTTTATCAAAGAACATGGACGGTCCGGTGGAACAAGACTGTATTCTCATCCTTCTTCGGAGAGGACCTGGAAAAGAAGAAATAACTAAAATCCTCTTGAAGATCTCAGGATAGATTTCCTAATGGAACTTTCTTAGGAAAGAATAGTAGTCATTGCTGGGGAAGTGGCTCTTGGCAAAAATATTTCACTCCAGACCCATTTGTTGCTTTTGCTTCTTTTATATCCATTCCCCTGAATGGATACCCTGCCAGATGGACATACTTGTGCAACCACGAGCCACCCTCCAACAAGAAATGTTAATGGAAGGAGTTGGACAGACATGAATTGGCTGGGACAAAAGAGAACTGTGCATTGCTAATAAAATGGCCTTTGAGAGGGGAAAAGGACAGAGAAGATGGTTTAGGCACATGAAGAAATTGCATTCATCCATGTAAGAAAAGAAAGTGAAACAATGTAGGAAGACAAGGAGATAAGAGAATGAGAATAAAGAGGTGGAAAGAAATTGGTGTTGGAAATATAAACTTAGATATGGGAATGTATTTAAGAGATTCAGATGTTGGTTGAGGAGGCCTCTCTTCTATTTCTATTGGTCCCCTTATGCCTTGTTTGAATTCTTTCTGGAGACTGAGGAATGTGTATCTTTTGAAATGCAGATATAGGTTTTAATGAGCAAATAGTATGTTTCCTGAGTGTAAATTGAAAGCTGCTTCCCTAACTGGGAACTTATCTCCATTCCCTGCCTAACAAAGAGCTCATTTGTTCCAACAAATATCAGAGCGCCATTTTGTCTTAGATAACTAATCATCACAAGAATGTGAAATTAGAGATATGCTTTTTATTGCAGGAAAGAATGGGGATTAGAGACTTTTCTCCCCTCTGCTGTGCTGCAAAGCATGAAAGAGAAGAACATCAAGAAAGCACTTTCACACCTTGTCAAAGCAAATCAAACCTTGGTACCACCGGGTAAAAAGGTATCACATTTGCATCTTAATAGAAAATAGATTTTTAAAATGTTTAAAATTAGCCTGTGAATAAAATACTTAGCACCATATTTTCAGAAGGCGGTAACATCTTATAACTTTTTAAAAGCTATTAACATAGGTCTAAGTCTAATGAAAAACAAGCATTCTTGTGGACACTTATATCTTTCTCACAAGTTATAGACTCTTTATTGTACAGGGTGGGTGTGTTCACAGCCCATGCAGGTGAGCCTTGCGTGGCCCCAGAGACCTTGTGACTAGATGATAAAATTGCAAGATGATTCTACATTTCCCTCATAGTCTTGCTCACCACTCAGACATTCACAGCAGCCAGCAAAGGACCCTGAAGGTCAGATGCCATATTAATGAAACTGGGATTTCTCTACTGTGGCACTTTTGACATCTGATAACTGATCCTTCTTTGTTGGTAGTAGTAGGAGCTGCCCTGGGCATTGTAGGATGTGCAGCAGCACCCCGGTCTCTCCCCACCAGAGGCCAGCAGCACCCTTCCCCTAATAACAAGTAAAAATGTCTCCAGACATTGCCAAATGTTCCCTGGGAAACAAAATCACCCCAAATGACAACTATTAGATTAAACTGTACTTGGGGAAGGAATATACAGTTATTCTGTCTCTCATTATTAGTGTTAAAATCTTTGTTTTTGTTTTCATTAAGTACACAAAGAACATTTTAAAATATACTGTTGGTCAGAAAAGAAAGATATAATTTATAAGTGATAAAAAGAAAGGAGTCCAGTAACCAAAAAGAGTAGGAGCCTTCAATTACCAGGCCTAGAAAATGAGGAACAGTCTAAAAACCCAAGAACACTTTCCAGTTGATACTGGCTACAGAAACTTGTGTGACTGTAAAATGAGGCACTCTCCGCACGGACTTAGTATATGGTTTGAAGTCACAGTTACTTGCTAAAGCACTTACTCCTATTCCTGCCTCACCTCATAACTTTTAAAAAAATATATAATTGGGCTAAACCCACTCTCACCCATGTGCAACTTACTTCCCGGCTTCGTGGGAGGATACCTCCCATCACAGAGAGCATTCAGCTTTAGAAATAGAGCAGGCTGCCTTAGGTCAAGATTTTTTAAATTTCAGTTTGACTTGCCCAAAGCTAATTTCTATTAATTGACTTGATGTTAATTTTTTTCAAGCCTGGCCCAATGGCCTAGTAGTAGTTTGGTAACTGGTATAACTTCTATCTTTCTAAGTTCTATCTATCTGTCTGTCTGTCTACCTATGCATCCATCTATCTATTTATGCATTTATCACTATCTTCATGTAAGGCCACTTGTCCTAGTCAAGAGGGCGTGGTTGCTTTCAACACAATTTTCAACATGCTTTTTTAAAAAAGCTGAACAAATGGTGTTAAATAACAGTTATGTAAAGGGCAGTGCCCATAGGTCTGGTTAACAAATGATTTGGCAAGTCAAGAGTGATTGAAAACAGAATTTTTTAGTCATTACAACTTAATGGTTATGTACACCTTGTTGGAACATTTCACCCTTAATAAATATTCCGGACACATTCTGTATGAAACATGGACATGTTTTTAATCAGATACCTTTATTTAAGTGATGTGAGAACCTACATTTTTAAGTCTTTATAAAGATTAATTTGTCTGGATGAAATTTCATTTGTAATTCATTCATGAAACTCAACAGATTCTCATAGTTGAACTAAAAAAAACACAAGGACTTAGATAGCAAGTTCAAACATTTCCATAATGATCGGAACGCAGAAAGTTCATTTTTCCCTGGAAACTTGCAAAGACCAGAGGGAACTTGAGAGGGGAGTTGTAAGAGCCTGTTTAAAAGGCTTTACATAGATTTCAGGTGTGTATTCAAAACAGCTCCCACACATCTTCCGTGCGGGTGAGACTCCGTGCTGTGGGAGAACCTGTGTGCAACCCGCCTCTGTCCCTGGTCACAGTGGGAAAGCACCACTCACTTCTTCAAACCTCCCAACGGGCAGATGTTTTCATGGCCCATTTTATCAGTTTGTTCTCATTTCTCCAGTCCCCTAGCCCACAGATCCATACTGATGAGTGCCCCGTGCATTGCCCCCAAAGGGGGGAAGATTTGAATCTTAATGTCACACTGCAGTCCAGCATCGGGAAACCAAGTATGTAGCCATTTCCTTTCCTTCCTAATGAAGAGTCTAATGCACACTCTACCTCCCCAGTCCCAGTTTACCTTCCTTGCCTGCTGGTCTCCAGATGAAAAGGAGTCACACCCAGTGGAGTCATTCGAGCTTTCCTTTCTCTCCTCAGCTCTCTGCGCTTCAGGCCAAGGTCCACTATCTCAAGTTCCTCAGTGACCTGCGACTCTATGGGGGCCGTGTGTTCAAGGCAACATTAGTGGTAATTTCTTTTCCTTGCTTTTTCTTGGAAGCCATGGAGGTCTGCAAAATATCACTATAGAGGCTGTCTTGATGACCAAACCAAATCAGCCGTGAATCTCTTTCAGCCTTCGTTTCTAATCAACTTCACCACAGCTTGAAAATATCCAAAGAAATGTTAAACTAGATAATGCCAAGTGCAGCCTGCCCTAGGAAAGGAAATGTGAACAAAGAAGAGAAACAAAGGACTCTAACAATGGCCACCTTTTCAGTCATTGAGCCAGAAGTTGCTTTCATGGGGAGGGGGACAGAGAGAGAAAGAGAGCAAGAGATCCACAAACCTATATATTGTATTATGGTAGCATTTACTTTCTACATTATTTGTAATTTATCAAGAACCTCAATGTAGTCATCTATCTGGTTCTTCTAATTAGATGATTTAGTACAATGTGACCCAGAAATAATTTCTAAAGAAAATGTAATCTTAGAAAAACAGGCTCTCGAGCTTAACTTTGCATGGTGCTTCACAAGTCTGAGCTTTAAAAATTTTTGTCAATATCTTTCTCAGCAGGCAGAAAAACGCTCAGAAGTGACTCTACTAGTTGGGCCCCGGTATGGCATAAGCCATGTCATAAACACCAAAACCAATCTGGTCGCTCTTTTAGCTGACTTCAGCCATGTCAACAGGATTGAAATGTTTACTGAAGAGGAGAGTTTGGTGAGGGTGGAACTCCATGTGCTAGATGTGAAGGTAAGCATTTCAAATGTTCACATTTGCAGGCCTTTGTTTGAACAGCTATCAGTGCTACTATTTACAAAGCAGGTAAAAGTTAATGTGTGCAGGGTCTTGGGGATGCCATCCAGTGCAGAAAAAAAGCCAACTAACTCAGGCCTGAGGGTTCTGTTCCTCACTAGATAGTTGTATGATTTGGGTATGAGTTACTGTACTTCTCTGAGTCCAATTTCTTTATCATGAGAAAGCAAGCCACATCATTTCTAGGACCTTTCTGAGATTAGAATATTGAGTCATAGGGAGTAGGGAGGATTCTTCCCAACTAACTTTCTAGAATCTATGACTCACACAGAGAGTGAGATTTCTTTTTCCCCAAGTTTCTTCAGATTTCCCAATCTCTTTGGTTTGGTTGGGTCCATATGTGGTTATTATTTTGGAAAATCTGGGTATTTTACTTAGTAGCAATTGGTACTAACTATGACCATTCCATTTAATACAACAATCGGACATTATCCACAAAGGGCTCAGGTCTACTCCCAAAATAGAAATTGACAGAAATAGTGCAGATCTCCCCCACCCCTGCTTCTTTTCTTAGTAAAGATGAGTCATTGGATTTTGGCTATGTTGATATATCTGATGCTTCCATGGAGAAAAAGCAAGAGAGCCGAAAGGAGACAGTGCCTCCACAAACGGGACATCATTAGCCAGGAGGAGTCCTCTGGTCAGGCACGACCTAGCCCTGCCTCCACTCCCACCAGGGTGGTGTGAGAGGAGTGGACTAAGAGTAATTGAGACTGCTGGCAAGGGCATTTGCAGAGCAAGTCAGAGCAGGATGAGACAGATGATCGAGAGAGAGAGAAAGGAGAGAGGGCATATAGTTCAGACGTGTTAGCTGTGGCCTGTGGGATTTCATGGGCTGAATCCAGAGGACTGCAGTTAACTTCAAGGAAGTCCCAAAATGTGTACATAAACTTGGAATGCCTATGAACGAAATAGCCCCATCATGGGAAAAGGGCAGAAGAAAGCATGAACTGGATGTAGCTGCAGCCATTACAGCCCTGATACCAGTGCCAATCGGTGCTGAACAGAAGTGAGCAGTGAGACCCATTCATGAGACTAATGGTGTCCTGCCTACTGAATGTGAGGAGTGGCTGGCAGGCTGAGGGGGGACCTCAGTTGAAGTGGAAGGAACGATAGTTCAGCAGGTAGTATAGATACTTTAGATGGAAAGTTCTATGCCACCAGACAGGGACATCAAACCTGGCCAGTGTCCTACTCCTGGGAGTGAAAGCAGTGACTGGTTGTCTCACTGTCTGCCCCTTTTTCTGTCTGCTTTTTCCTGCCTCTCTCTCTCTCTCTCTCTCTCTCTCTCTCTCTCTCTCTCTCTCTCTCTCTCTCTCTCTCTCTCTCTCTCAACAACAATATACCCTTCCTAACTCATTGAGAAAAACTGTTCTGTCAAAACTTCCTTCCCTACACTCCCAAGATCCATATCCAATAATATAACTTCAGGATTTGCAGTAAATTCTAGGCTTTTGTCAACTCTCAGCACCAGTTTACCTTCCTGTAAATTTACTGTTTCTTTTAGAAGCATCTCTTTGACATTTTTGATCCAGTCTTAGAAGACTTTTCCACTTGATTTTTTTCCTTCACTTTAACACTAATTTTCACTGTGAGCCCCAAATTTAATCTTCCCGTGAGCTTTTTCACATTGAGTGTTCACTCCTGGTAATGAAAGTAACTTGTAACTTAACTTTTTAAAATGTTGACAATTTGGGGACGAAAACCAATGATTTTTTGTTCTTATTCCAATCTGACTGGGAAGAGATCCAAAAGGTCCCGGCTTTCTAGCCTCCTACATGTTTCTCAATAAAGTGCTTTGTGTTTGCCCTGAATTTCCTCCCCTGTTGTGTTTCTCCACTGGAATCTTTGTTCAATAACTTCTTTTGTTTGTGTTTTATAAGCATAAATGCAGCTGCTGCCACTCCAGGGAGCTTCTTAAGGAAAGATGGCTTTAACCAAAACAACTTTTTTTTCTGCAGCCCATCACGCTTCTGATGGAGTCATCTGACGCCATGAACCTCGCCTGCCTAACTGCTGGGTACTACAGGCTGCTTGTTGATTCCAGAAGGTCGATATTTAACATGACCAACAAGAAAAATGCAGCCACCCAAGACACAGGTATTTTCTTTCTAAGCTTGTGAAGCACTGACCACTTCACCACCACCACCACATCCAGACCTCACCTGACAACAATAAGAAATGTGTTCCTTAAAAAGTTAAAATTGTACTCATATAGACCTTAATATCCAAATGAAACAAAAAAAGCCTTCAAATACTGCTGATATTCTCCAATTGTGAAAAATGAATGTGCTGATTTCCCATCATGTTTGGCATGTCACTTGGAAATGGCAGCCACTTGCTTCAAATGCAGTGATTTTATTATTTATGGCTGCATTTGCATCGCCTCTCTATTGCAGAGGCCAGGACACACAGCACTAACTGATGATGGAATACCCAGCTAAAGTTTAGGAGCTCCCTGCTGTAGGGTTGTGCTTTCTTTAAGATATCTGAGGTCCAGATGGCTGTGCAGCCTCCTTCCTGAAGTCAGGCTTAACCAGGATTTGGGGGGTTGATCAACAGGAGGAGGTGAGTATTACCCAGCACTTGGACTTGGGGGCACTAGAGGGAATTTCTTCAGCCCAGACAGCCATCTTGGATCCATAATAGGAGCATAAAGATAGCAATGATATAAAATAATTCAATCCAGCCACTTGACAGGACACAGCCCCCCCCCAAAACTGTGGACAAGAAGTTTGCAAATGTTAAATTGATATTTCCTTCAGGGCTAGTGGTTTTCATTTGTTTTAGGACTTTTTCAGTATTTGAGCATTTTCCTCCATCTACAGTGGATGCTCAGTAAGCGTGGCTGATGGATAGACACCACCATGCAAGGCAGAGCCACTGGCCCATGAACGATTCTAATCAGGGGTTCCGTAATTACACTTCTTTGACAAGAAAAGGAATGCTTAAGAACAAATTCATTGTCACTAAGAGAAAGGGGGAGGATGAAAAAAGGGAAGGAAAACTCATTTTTAAAATGAGAAGAAAGCATAAATCTTTAATCTATAAATATATTGTATAAATATACAAGTATATTGGAATATGTTGATGTACACAGACTCATACTTGGTTTATGATGATGGCTGGGTAAGTGGGAGCAATTATAATCACAGAAAAAGAGAAACCAGACTGACAGAGAGAGAGAGAGACAGAGAGAGACAGAGACAGAGACAGAGGCAGAAACACAATAGAGACAGAGAGAGACAGCATGCTAGAAGGCCACTTTGATTTTCCAATCAGATAAATCTTAAGATTTCAATCCAGCCCGACCTCCAGGTGCATGTGTTTTTAGATTTTTCTAAGCTTGGGTTTCCTCATTAGTATAAATGGGATTAAAAGGTTAGTTTACAGGGTAAGGGTTACTGACAAATCTACATACAGCACCTAAAACCATGCTCAGTACATCTGTTAATAGTTGGCAGTTAAAAAAAAAAAAAACTAGTGGGAAAAATTGAGAATGAAAGTGATAGAACTACAGAAGGAAGACAAATGCAGAACAAGAGGCAAAGAAATTCCCCGAGGGACGCAAATGGTTGAAGATAATTAAAGAAAGGGAAGGAGCAAAGAGGAGGAGTGAAGAGCACGCAGAGTTTGGTGGAGAACACTTTTATGACCACATGTTTTTGTTGGGAGAAGAGATTTAGAGCAATTCAGCAATGACCTTTGGAGTTCCAGAGAGTGGAGAACCAATTTAACACAATCCTTTCACGTTGGAAAACCAGGTTTGGGCTTTTTATTTTCAAATCTTAAAGTTTATTTTGAAGATAAAACCTTTTCTCCATGGGCTGTTAAAATTCTACCAGTACAGGAAGAAAACCAAACCTACCATCCTAAAATGATTACAGTAATAAGGGTCTCAGTTCTGTTCAATTTATAGTGATTAAAAATGTAATATTTAGTAAAACTGAGAGGCAAACCTTAGTTATGAAGTGCTATTCCAGTGGGGGGAGAAGGGAACTTCAGCCTCTCAGTAAGTTATCCTAGTTTTACAGCAAGAGTGAAGTGGAGGGCATGTGCTCCAAGTATCTGTCCCCATGCTCAAAGAGAGTGGGGTGGCCAGAGAGAGATAGAGCACACCCCAGAAAGGATCCGGAAGACCTTGGCTGAGCAGCAGTTTGGATCTTGACTTCCTACAATGGCTGCACACACTCTCTCCTCTTTCGAAACTGATAAAACATCTTATGAGACATGAGAAATGTCAAAAGTAAAGTCCTTTTAGTCCACTTCATCCCTAGTCCACTGGAGACTGGGCCACAGAACAGGTCTCATTTCTCACTCCAGATCCTTCTGCATCTCCAGAACCATTCTAAGAGGCCAAAGCAGCATATCCTCCTTGAAGGAAGCCAAAATTGAGCACATATTTTCTTCTCATCTCAAGTTGAGACACAACTTAGGCAAGATCTTTAATAAAGAACTGTAAGCCTCCATTCTCCCCCACCACTATTTTGAAAATTCACCTTCAAACCTTCACCAAATCCCTGATACCTTTCATCTATAGACCTCTGACCTTTAGGAAGGGCCTGTTTAAGTATCATTAACTTGTAGCCTCCTGGCCTATTCAGTTTTCTTGTTTCTCACAGCTGGGAATTGACAAGCTAAAGCTAATGGACTGAATCTTATTCTCATACATAAGGTCTTATTGGAATTCAACCACACTCATTGGACTCCTTTCCTGGAGCTGCTGTACCAAATTACCACAAACTTGGTAGCTTAAAATACAGAAATAGATTCCCAATTCTTGAGGCCAAAAGTCCAGAGTCAAGGTGTAGGCAGGGACGTGCTCCCTCCTCAGCATCCACAGGAAAGTCGTTCCTTGCCTTTTCCTGCTGCTGGAGGCTGTCGGCACTTCTGGTGACTGCATAACTTCAGCCTTTGCTTCTGTCTGCACCTGCCCTTTGCCTCATCTCTCGGCCCACGCCTACTTCGGCCTTTCTCTTCCCCTTGGATTTAGGGCCCACACAGATGATTCAGGGTGATCTCATCCGAGGACCCAGACCTTAATTAAATCGACTAAACCTTTTTCCCCAAATACAGTCACATCACCAATAAGAGCACATTCACGGAGGGGACACATCTTTTGAGAACTGCCATTCAACCCACACTCCCATTTGTTTATGGATCATCTATGGCAACTTTCATGTTATAACACCAGAGTTGAATAATCACTCTACTAAAGAGTTGACCCACAGAACCTAAAACATTTACTAGCTGGCCCTCCTATTGCGAAAATATCTCTCAACCCCAGTGAAATCCTAAACCTTGTTACAACCCTGTGGAACCACTCTCCCCCCCTGGAATGAATCAACCTCTCCCCCAGCCAACGTCACAGAGCTCATCATAACCTAAATTCTTGTTGTTGGGAAAACAGTGTTGAACCCCACAAGGCATATGGATTATAAGGTTAGATCTGAAGATGGTCAGTGATAGCTCAGTGTCTTCGAAATCATGTCATTTACTGGCTCTTTGTGAAAATATATGTGTTTTGTAAAATGGCTCTGGACATTGTTTAACATTAGGTCTGTTCTATAATTTAGAAGAAGCAAAGCCCACTTTGGTAAAACTGATTTTCTTTTCCACATGTCTTGTACATCTGATGTCAGTATTACCCAAACTTGTGCCAGGGGCAATCTGAGGGAACAGATGGAAGAATGGCAGAGCTCTAAATTTTCCTCAGAATGTTGCCTCCAGAATGTACACAGCAATATTGACAGAATGACCCAGTTCCGTATCTTGTTAAATATCAGAGAAAATGTCCACATGAAAATTCCATATTAAAAGAAGAACAAACAAAACAATAGTATTTAAATTAGGACTGTGCAATTTTAATTCCTGAGGAACATCAAGCAAATCTTTATGAGTTCCCATGATATAAACAAAAATTTGAAATTAGCCTAAATATTGACTATGCCTAGCAATAACAGAGACATACATTACCTGTGAATATTCTACCTTAAGCATCATATACACACATACACATACATACAGGTAGGCATACTGACATTTGTTCATGAGTGGATTATACTCACTTGGATATAAATAGGTTAAAGATAGAGGTACAATATTTATTTTCCTTTCCTAAGAAATGTGGTAGAAGCATGAACACCTTTGACCTTCTCTTAGCTCAATGAGGAAGAAGTTCAATATTTTCTTGCACCAAGAGGGGAGTGTTAGGTCTCACTTGAAAAGGAAAGGTCAGTTTACTTTCTGAAGTAGCCACCTGTTGAAATATCACCTTTAAAGGCTGTGAAAGACATGTTGTACATTTATATTCATAGATGTAATGAAGTCTTCTAATAATAGAACCAAGGGTCAGAGGGAATTAAGCTATAGCTTCCTACTCTCTGATGACATTATATTTTATCAAATAGCAATGATATTTTGTGCAGTACCCATTTTGTTCAGAGCAGTTTTTCAAACCAAGGAGGCTACATTGACTGCTACCATGTAGGAAAATCAAATAGTTGTATTTACACAAGTGATGCCACAAGCCATTAAATAAAGAAACACAGACAATCTCCTATGCCCCTGAAACTGCATATCCCACTAATGTGTCTTTGCATGATTCTTTCTCTTTAGGAACTGAAAATAAAGGAAAGCATAACCTCCTTGGACCAGAATGGAACTGCATGCCCCAGATGACCACCTTTATTGGTGAAGGGGAGCAGGAAGCCCAGATAACATATATAGATTCAAAACAGAAGACGGTGGAGATTACGGACAGCACTATGTGTCCAAAAGACCACCGGCACTTGTATATGGATACCACCTATAATTCTGAGGCGCTGAACCAGCAGCGGAGCCAGCCCGGGAATGCCTCCTGTGAGGCAGACTACAGAAGCCTAGCCCAGCGGTCCCTATTGAGCCTCTCAGGGCCAGAAACTCTGAAGAAAGCACAGGAATCCCCACGAGGAGCTAAAGTGTCCTTTATTTTTGGAGATCTCGCCTTGGATGATAGTATGAGCCCTCCCATGCTCGGCTATGAAAGACTATTAGACGAGAATCCAGAAGTGCTGGCAAAGCAGAGGAACCTGTACATCAGCAGTCCCAATGACATGAAGAATCTGGATCTCGCTCCCGACACAGAGAACATCCAGTTCGTGGCAAATTCTGTTTACGCCAACATAGGCGACGTGAAAAACTTCGAGGCCCCCGAGGGGATAGAGGAGCCCCTCTTACATGACATCTGTTATGCAGAAAACACCGACGATGTGGAGGACGAGGATGAGGTGAGCTGTGAGGAAGACCTCGTGGTGAGCGAAATGAACCAGCCAGCCATCCTCGACCTGTCCGGCTCAAGTGACGACATCATTGACCTGACTTCCCTGCCCCCTCCAGAAGGTGATGACAATGAGGATGACTTCCTGCTACGGTCCCTGAACATGGCCATCGCTGCCCCCCCACCTGGCTTTCGGGACAGTTCAGATGAGGAGGACACCCAGAGCCAGGCAGCTTCCTTCCCAGAGGACAAGGAACAAGGCGGCAAATCACAAAGCGATGAGATCCCTGTGTCCCTCATTGACACTGTGCCCACCAGCACCGAGGGCAAGTGTGAGAAGGGTCTAGACAGTGCTGTCGTCTCCACGCTGGAAGCTTTCGAAGCTCTGTCCGTGTCAGAAGAGCAGCAGTCCAGTGACAATTCAGGTTCTTTCACAGTTGTTACATTTATTCACTGATAGGCGTGTCATTCCATCCTTGCCAGCCATTTGTCCTTGAAGTCCTGTTCTGTGTTGTTCTGCATTTCACGCATGCCCCGGTTCATAAATGTGCTGAACTACCATCATGCATTTTTGTGTATTTCATTTCTTTTTTTGTTATTTTTTTTTTTAATATATGGCACATCCCCCTCCCCTATTTCTGGAACAACCGTGCAATAAACTCAGAATCCTTACTGAAAAGGGAAAAACTTGTTTTATTTTTTAAATACTATATTTTTCTTACATGTCTCCAAGTGCCTCTGATGTATCCATTAATTACTTCTTGTTTTTTACGGCATGCAGGTGTAGCCATCTTGCGAGCTTATAGTCCTGAGTCCTCGTCAGACTCGGGCAATGAAACTAACTCCTCTGAAATGACCGAGAGCTCTGAACTGGCCGCGGCACAAAAGCAGTCAGAAAGCCTCACCCGCATGCTCCTGGCCACTCATGAAGGCTACCACCCCCTTGCCGAAGAGCAGACAGAGTTCCCCACCTCCAAAGCCCCCCCAGGGGCCTTGCCTCCCAAGTCCTCAGCCCATGGCCTAGCTGCTCGTCCAGTGCCCAACCTCCCGCCCAAAGTTGTGCCTTCCAAGCAGATGCTTCATTCGGACCACATGGAAATGGAGCCGGAAACCATGGAGACCAAGTCGGTCACAGACTATTTTAGCAAAGTGCACATGGGGTCAGTGGCATACTCCTGCACCAGCAAAAGGAAAAGCAAGCTGGCTGACGGGGAGGGGAAAGCTGCCCCAGGTCGGAACGTCCCGGGAAAAAAACAGCAAGGAACCAAAAGTGCAGAGATGGAGGAGGAGGCCAAAGGGAAATTTGGTACTGTGTCTTCGAGGGACGGTCAGCATCTTGGCACGTTTAACCTGGAGAGAACTGCCTTTCGCAAAGACAGCCAAAGATGGTATGTGGCCAGTGAAGGTGGGGTGGCAGAGAAAAGCGGCTTGGAAACAGCAACCGGGAAACCCTTTCCCAGACCTCCTGGGCTCGGGGCCAAGGAGACCGAAGGGCAGGGAGAAGGGGACCCGGATGGAGAAGCCAGTGATGTTTCAGGACTGGGCCAAGGGGACCGCTTCGTAACAGAGGTGGCCTGCGTGTCTTCAGCCAAAGACTTAGACAACCCCGAGGACACGGGCTCACCCACTTGTGACCATGCCTCCAAGCTTCCAGAGGCGGAAGAGAGTGTCGCCCGCCTTTGTGAATACCACTTGGCCAAGCGGATGTCATCATTGCAGAGCGAGGGCCACTTTTCTCTGCAGAGCTCTCAAGGCTCTTCAGTGGACACAGGCTGTGCCCCGGGCAGCGGTAGCAGCACCTGTGCCACTCCTGTGGAGTCACCCCTCTGCCCCTCCGTGGGGAAGCACTTGATTCCAGATGCTTCCGGGAAAGGCATGAGTTACATTCCTTCAGAGGAGAGAGCCACGGGCCTCCCTAGCCATGGAGCCACCTTTAAGGAACTGCACCCACAGGCAGAAGGGATGTGTCCGCGGGTGACAGTGCCAGCTCTGCACACAGCCATTAATGCTGACCCCCTGTTTGGCACTTTGCGAGATGGATGCCATCGGCTCCCCAAGATTAAGGAAACCACAGGTACAGCAATGATAGATTTAGCACTTTGCAATACACACCAGGAATATGAAAGCCATAGTCACAACAAATCTAAACATACAAAGTCCAGAAGAAAAGTAAATGGTGGGGGAAAGCCCACCAAACTATTAAGTAGCAATCATTGATCAGGCCCTAGTATTGAATGGCAAAGTTCCTAGGTCTGCAGCAATGTGGGAAGTGGCATTTGCTCTTTATAATCTTGCAGTGCTCTTGCTTTTAGAATTTGATGGAGCAATTATTTTTTCCTAAATTCTAAATGCAGGCTTTTAGCGAGGCCAGATGTTACTTTTAGTTCAAAGATAGTACTGCTTAGGGTCACATAACAGTTTTATTTTCTCCCCAAGATGTATCATTTCTAGTTTTGTCAGCTTGTTGTTGAGAAACAGTGAAGGCTAATAGAGCAGAGTACTCAGCAAAGAGACTGCAGGGGTTGGGAGACATCATTTGCCCTTCAGCAATGTCACAGATTCTGCCCTTCTCTGAATGACTCCCCTAATGAATATTCCTGAAGTTTCTGGCATACTCACTGTCAGGAAGATTCTGGGGGTGAGCTGGATGAGCTGCTGTATTTTCCCCCAAATAGTGAAATCTAGGCACAGTGAGAAACAAGAACTGGGCCACTTTCTGTACCTGGCTCCACAGT
The DNA here is from genome assembly GCF_053883595.1 of Heterocephalus glaber. Lineage (NCBI taxonomy): Eukaryota > Metazoa > Chordata > Mammalia > Rodentia > Bathyergidae > Heterocephalus > Heterocephalus glaber. The sequence continues at coordinate 17,972,847 of NW_028258369.1, read as the reverse complement.
TCAAACATCCACTGAACACGTGGTTCTCTCACCAGTTCCTGGACAGCCCATCACATGAGAGCACCCAATGCTCCTTTCATGCTTTCATGCTTCACATCTGATCAGTACTGTCTTTTCTGTACAAATCAACAGATGTTAGTGAGATCTTATATTGGTTAATTTCCATTTCTGCCCTTTAAAGACTCTTTTAAACATCTCAAAAGTTTTCTATTTTCCCACACCCCATCATTGGCTTTGTCTGCCTTGGGAAAGCCATCTGTGTAAACTGTTACCTAACTTATCACCCAACTCATCTTCACCCTTGAAATTAACTAAACCACACTGTTTAATCTTTTATTAAATAAATCAGGCCATTTCTTTTTAAAGGTACCAATGTCAGGATTAACCTAACTCCCTTGAAATGAAACTTAAATATGTTTGAATAATGCATGTATAGGATATGTGCTTTCTGACTATGTGTCTAAACTGTGGTGAGTAAATACTGGGAACAAGGCAATTCATTAAATACCATTGTCTCTCCCAAAGCCATTTGTGATTTCTAGATGATTCCAAGGGAATAAGTACAGCAGTTCCAGAAATACCAGATTCCAGTATTTCTTGCCATTCATTGAAATGGAAATCTGGTATGAGCTGTCAGGTGGCAGTCTTTAGAAAGCAGTGTCCCTGACATATGGCAGCCCTTCTACAGTGCTTCTCTGAGACATGACAGACATCACCTAGAGATGTAGTCTCTAGAAAATGGCCACCCAGGAGACGCTTAATGAATCTCTTTGTTTTTCTACTACCCCTAGTGTAGCTTTGACAGAGCCTGGGAAGGAGAGACAAGGAGGAATGCCTTCAGCTTGGTCTCAACATCCTGAAGCCGATCCCATTCTGCTACCATCAGACATTCACTCGGAATCAAAGGCGCCAATTCCAAATCAAGACCCTAATGATTTCTCCCAAGCAAACCAGGCATATGAAGAGGCTGTGGGCTGGCGGCCACCAGATCTCAGAGGGGGGAGCCTCCGGACACCCCCCAGCCAGAGGGCTCTCAGACATAGCAGCAGCGTCCTCTCAGGATCCGCAGGTTTGGAGACCTTCCGAGAGAGAACCAGGGATGCAGTCAGCTTGAAGTGTCCAGGTATCACAGAAGCACAGGAGGCCACTTGGGAGAAGCGAGCAGAACTTCCCCTGGGGAAGAAGCTCACCAAGAGTGTTTCTCAAAGCTCAATGCACTTTGGGTCTGAGGGGAAGTTTCACAAAAGGTCCCCAGTGGCTCATAAAGACTCAAAGCTCTATAGGACATTACCCTTGCGGAAGCGGGAGGGTAGCAATTGGAGGTGCCGAGGACCTTTCAGCTACTGTTTCTTGAACCGAGAGGAGGAAGAAGATGGTGATGAGGATGAAGAAGAGGGAGAGGCCACCCTCCAGGTCTCTTCCCTATATCGGCCACAGATAACTCAAGCGATGCCACAGCCAACTAGCCCATTGCTGGCTGCTGGGATTCAGAAGCAGAGAGTGGAGCTATCCAGAGGATCACTGCTGAAGGTCTGGGCAGAAGACCCGAATGGCCCAGATGACTTGGACTTTAGCAATCTGGCTTTTGATGCCCGGATTGCAAGAATAAATATCCTAAAGGACAGCACATATGTAATGCCCAATGGGTTCCTCGAAGCCCAAAATGATGCCAACGAGCTGCTCTGCCTCATCAGGGCAACCAAGGGGAAGAGAGAGGAGTCACACCCTGAAGCATATGACCTTACACTTTCTCAGTACAAGCAGCTGCTATCCATTGAGTCCAGACAGTTGGGAAGTGCCTGTAGGAAGATGGCGCTGGCCGAGAAGAGCCCAGAGGAGATGCTCCTGGCTATGACCTCCAGCTTCCAAGTGCTCTGTTGCCTAACAGAAGCTTGCATGCGACTAGTGAAAGTTGTGAACTCGGAAACACAGCGGCAGGAAATTGTAGCGAAGATCGACCAAGTGGTCATTAATTATATTTGTCTCCTGAAAGCTGCTGAGGCAGCCACTGGGAAGACCACTGGAGATCTTAATGTTGGACTCTCGATGCGACATTCAACCACCATGGCCGCTCTTGTAAGCACACTAACACGTTCTCTCAAGATGCTATTAAATAAATAAATATGAAAAGTCACATCATAATCTACCTTTGCAAAGCCATACATGAACTTTTATTTACTTTCTGTGTACGATGAACAGATGTCTCCTTTCTTCTCTCTCTATATTTTATTTTCTATAAAATAAGAGATAAAGGTTACATTGATGAAATGTTGAAATGTCCTAATCAGATTTATTCTGTTTATATTATACATATATATACATGTAAAAGAAATATACGAGAAAGTGATGACATTTGGCTATTTTTCATATAGTCCAAACTCCAAGTGTATGACATGAAATTTTAAATTTTACTGTTAGAGCAAAACAATCAATCCTAGCCCCTCTCCTTCCAAGTGGATACTTGGAGACCATATCATTCATATTTAGAAGTAAAAACCAAAAGAAAAAATAGAAAAGAAATCACAATGTATATAAAACAGTATTTATGTTTTAAAATTATGATTTTTAAGCATTGGAAATAGCAAAACAACATTTAAAATTCAAGAAGCTCTTATGAGTTACTAGAGAATATATATGTAATAAATTAATTTTCCTGCTCATAGTGTTTGTTTATTGGATGTCTTCTTCCAAGAATCCCACATATTTAATTTTGGTTTATGCTATTTGGGCTACAGATGGGTGTGGGGGGTTTCTATTGTGTCCACACAAATGCTCTTCACAGTATTTCTAGAATTAAACAGCTTCCCAAAAACAAGAACAGAGGGAATTATGGGCACTTTTCTAGGTAATACCTAAAGTTATGGCTTATCTAATTACATAAAATGAATAGAATTAATAATACCAAAATTAAATTGTTTGATGAAAAGAGAAATCTGCTTTAACTAAATGTAAAAATACATAAGCCAAAGACAGTATCTTCTCCCCACCCCACCTCAGCCACGAAGCTTAAAATTCCCTCTAGAGTCACAGAACATTTATTAGCATATTTGCAAAATTACAAAAAAAAAAAGAAAGGAACATTGAATGATCAGGAAAAGTAAGCACATACCCAGTATTGTGGACCAGCTTCAGACCAGCACCAAGGAGGCAGGCCCCTAGCCACTCTGAGTGGGGCTTCATGCGGCACCTCCTCTCCAGGAGCCAGAGCTGCTGACCAAACTTGGAATTACAGCCTAATACCAGGACAAGATTTCAAATCTGGAATGTTCCAGAAAATCAAGGAGAGATGGCTACTCTCATACTAAAAGCCATGATTAAATAAAATATTTCTTAAATAAGCACTTAATCTGGATTGGCTGATAGAAATGTGAAATCTGAAGAAGAAAACAAAAACAGCAGAAGTAAATTTGACCATTTCAGGTGAAACCAATGAATCGGCTGCAAAGTTTTCAGAATTGCCGTCTCTCTAAAAATGTAACTTTGGATTAAAAAAAAAGGATGCAAACTCTGCAATCATGAAATAAATTTGATATGTACATATGTATTTCCTAGGTCATTCAGCCGTCAGCTGTACACACTCCTGTTTGTGTAGGCTCCTCAGAATATGACAGACTATGACAGTAGTGTACCAAGTACACATTTTTGTAGCCTACTGCCAGGACGCATCACAAGAGTCCACACCTCTTGCTAGTCAGCCATTCCACAGACTCAACAACAAAAGCTACACCACACGTTTATAGATGGCAGCAAACAAAAGGAGTTTAGGCATGTATTATCATAAATAATGTTTAAATAATAAAACATTATTTCATTACAATTATGACTATAAATATTGGTGTTTTGATATTGAGAGCTATTAGTGGTGTTTACTGTGGAAAATTTAGTAAATATCATTCTGTGTACTAAAATACTATTAATAGGATGTGTGCTGTGTGTCAGACAGTATGCTAAACATTATTACATATATTATCTCATTCAATCATCACAACAATCTTATGGCTTAGACACTATCATTACTTCTTTCTGAGGCAATGTGGTTTAGTTAAAGGATATGGAGTTTGGGGTCAATATCTTGATTTAAATTGCAGTTATGCCATTTTCTAGCCTTTTCATCTTCGGAAAGCTATTTATTTTTCTAATTCTCAGTTTCCTTGTGGTAAAATGAAAATCAATAGTAAGATCTATTTCCAGAAGGTTGTCACAAGTTTTAAGTAAAACTATGTATGTAAAGTTCTTACCACAATATCTGGTGGAGAATAAGTACTCAATGTTAGATATCATAATCGTCATACTGATTGTAAAATATATCGACTGAGATAACATGTGGAGGATGTTTGTTTTATATGCATATTGTATCCTGACTGTGTGCAGAACACATTCTGTGAATTGCGTATATATAAAAGAACTGTATAAGGAAATGATGATCCTTTTGCAAATTGCATTTCTAGTTAGAGCAATGTCCTAGTTCATTCCAGTTTTTTGAGAAGCCTCAGGGAAATGTCTCTGGGTCTTTCTATTTGATTTCCTATTACCTATTGCTGCTCCACTAAGTTTCTGTTTCTCATAAACAAATTCTTTACTACTCAGAAAACCTTAAGGGGTCCCCTCCCTTTCACTAAGCATGGGGCTCCTAACCGGGGTCCGGGTCCGGAAGAGGATAAGAAGAAAATATTAGAACGATACCTGTGTTTATTTTTATCTAGCTTTTTTATGTTTGTGTATGTTTTATAATGGCATAATAGTACAGTGGTACATGTACATAATTTTAAATAAATGAATGAATAAATAAATAAGCATATGCCTGGTACATGCATGCAAAGATATTGTCACTGGTAGGAATGCATTCACTAAAGTTTGGAGAGCACCAAACTGGAGAACAGAACTTCCCTGCACTGGAAGTACTTCACGTTTAGTCCCCAGCCTATTTTTCTAAGTGTTATCCTCTATCATCTCTACTAATCTTTTATAAAACTTTCAAACATACGAAAGATTAAGGAACTAATCTGCACTATCAGACACCGATTCACATCCAATCTTGTTTTATCTATTTCTACTCACCTGACCCCATACTGTATGATTTAGATGCAAATCCCAGATATCACAGCATTTAATCCGTTAACACTTCAGTAAGAATCTTTTATAGATAAGGACCTTTAAACATGACCATAATGATACCTTCACGTTTTAAAAATTAACAATTCCTTAATATTATCAAGAAATAAATGATGGAGAAAGAGAAAGTCCTCTGTAAACCCAACCTCCAAAGATGGTCATTGTCCACAATTTAGGGCATCTTTTTTCAATCTTTTTCTCTATATGTACGAATGTTATTGTTATCCTGTTTACAAGTTTAACTTTGGATTCAGAGTTGTTCTGACCACAGCTGCCTTTTACCTGAATCTCAGTTCCATCAGATTTCATGTAAGTGGATTGGTCAAAAGGAATATAACTGGCATGAAAAGTGAGAGTGCTCAGATGAACAACTAACACAGTGTTAGGCCTCTAGTAAGATACAGTGTCTGATGCAGTTGCTTGGAACTTTAAAATTAACACAGACCTCACTGACCCTAGGCCCAACATGCATTAGTCAAATCACAAAATACATTTTTTTCAGAAAAAAGGCTAAAATTAAATACTGAAATCACCAGCTACATGACACTACAATAGCTCAGTTCTTTTTACTATTAATTTCATCATCCATTGTAATTTTAGAAAAGACACTCTTCTTTTGTTTATATTGCACTTTAATATATTTCTAAATGCCAGTTACTAATCATCTAGATGTTATTTCTGAGCCACTCAGCATATTGCTCTAATTTCTTCAGCCTGAATTATTGGTTTGGAAATGGAGCAGTTTGTTCTTTGACTATTCGTCACCCATTGAGATTCTGTTAACTGTTCTTGAAATTGAAAAACAAAAAAAGGAAATTAGCTATGTTCAAGTGATTCGTTATCTTTTCCAAACATTTGAAATCTTCCTGGGGCATCCATGAGTTCCTGAGTTTGATATCAACACTACAAAAACAAAAACAAAAACAAAACAAAACAAAAACAAGCAAAGGAAAAAGAAATGTCTTCATGGAGATCAAAATACATGAATATTACATTGTCTCTAATCTCTCTCTCTCTCTCTCTCTCTCTCTCTCTCTCTCTCTCTCTCTCTCTCTCTCTCTGTCTCATCAGTTTGCCTTTATGGATTTCAATGCTGGTTTCCTCTCTGCCAGTCCAAAATGATGAAAAACAAATTTACATAGAACATCCCTAATCTTCCTTTAGAGGCAGGTTACAGCAATAGCTGTTCAGCTTTGAAAGATCAAAGAGGAGGAATCTTCCCTTTTGAACCAAATTTTTATGCACAACTCGACTATTGCCAAATTGGATACTTTTTAGTTAGTCCAATTATTCTCTGGCCTACCTGTCTCACTTTAATTCCAAAGCCTATACATAGGAAATCCATGGAGAAACAATCCATGTCTATCAAATATTGTTCTTAAACCAAATAATGGAATGAGTGAAATCTTATATATTCCTGAAAGAAATATATAATTATCCCAAGTAGCTTATGAAATTAACCTGCTGCCTTCAGCTGAATTTCCTCTAATATTTCCTCCATATTTATGATTATATCACAATTTTCTGCTACATATTAACTTCAGAGCCTAGGATTTGTTTTGTTGTTCTCATTCTTCCTATTAATTCTCATTTCCATTCTACAGCCTAGACCAAAGTTCTGTTCCATTTGTGACATCATAATTCACAGCTATAGGAAGAATTAGCTTTGGGATGTGAGATCTAAGAAGCTGAGCTTTCTTAGTAATCTCCAACCAAGTACTATTTTTGCTGTTTTCTTTTAGACTAGTATTTGTTGCCTATCTTGCCCATTCACTAATGAGTCATGACTCCTTTCTGTCTCCCATTGAAATATGCATGATGGGCCTTTGCATTCATTCAGCAGCTATTAATAACTTCCTAATCTGGGCAAATATGCTAAGTCCTAGAGGCAGGTACAATGATAAATATGATTGACATAGTCACTGTCAAAAACTAGAGTCCTCATTCTAGAACAGGAAAACCCTCGTCCTTCCCCAAGAAAGGGGGAATTCAGAGCAAGGCAGCATTACAGGCAGTCTTCCTTTGCATGGTAGCATAGGCCTAGAAAATGGTCTTGCAAGCTGAAACTGTGAAGACCTATCTAAGCAATGAGAAAAACTTACACCTGCTCCATGACTGTATTAGTCAGCTTTCCTGTTGCTGGCACAAAATACTGACAACGGCCGCTTAAAGAGGGAAGGGTTTATTTTGCCTCACAGTTTCAGAAGTTTTAGTCCAAGGTTGACCCCAAGGAAGAAACATCATGGTGCAAGGGCTTAGCAGGGAGAAGCTCCTCAACCCCTGGCATCTAAGAAGCAGAGAGCAGAGGAAGAGTCTAAGAGGAAGGGGCTAGGGACCAGATATAACAACCCCCCGCCACCACCATGTCACATGTCCTCGAACTAGGCCTCACCTCCTAATAGCCCATTCAACTATGAATGCAAAGGCAGGTTGCCCCATGGTGGAGATTAGTGCCCTCACAATTCAGTCACCTCTCTGGGAGTCTCTTAACTCAGTCATGATGGTAATCAAGATTAACTAGCACAATGACCTTCAACAATTTTTGTAAACATTTTAAATACCGTCAATTACAAATATATAGGGACCTGAAAAGGTACAGTGAATTGATACATATTTAGTACACAAACTTTAAACCATTAGGACGTTGAGAATTCAAATGAGTCTTTGTAAAAACTCACCAGTGTAGTTTGAACCATGCTTGCCTGCTTTTACTCGCTGTGTCTTGTACTCACAAGCATCTTTTCTGTACTCTAGTGGATTGTCACACCCATTTGTAAATTTGGATCAGCTTCCCACATTTTAGCACTGTACTGTTAGTCTTGTGACATATCAACGAGTGCTCCTTCAATGTGAAGTGTTTGTCTTTTTCTTAGTGTCATTTCCTCGGAGACAGCTTCATCCTTTGCAATTGCCACTCTCCTTCTTCGTTGTCAATGTGCTCACGTTTACTGCTTTTCTTTGGTTCACACCTGTAGTCTCAAAGGAAGACGCTGTCATCCCCACTATCAGTTACTTCAGTTGTTCCACTGACATTTGGTTGTAATTTCACTTCCCACTTTGGATGTCATTACTTTGGGTCTCCTTGCGGCCACACTTCAGCCTTAGTTGGCCAGTTTCCTCTTTCATTGCTCCATTTTTATAAATTGTTCTGCGGCTTTGTCACTAAGCAGGCAAAAAGGTGGCTCTCTACTAAATGCTGTGCTGTCTGAGCATGAGCAGAACACCAAACACTCAGTGACCAATGGCTCACAACCTTTGAAAGAAATGATGTGATTGGTCATTTGCCATTATGCACAACTTTTATTAGTAATCTTTGAACTAAAGAACCTACAGCAGAGTTTGCACTTTATACAATTACCCAGTTAACATACCATGATAACTGGAATTAAACCATGTTTCTGGGGACTGGTGATTAGTTAAACCATGGAAACTAAAATTCATGTGTATCAGAACCATAAATAAAGAGCACTGGCTGTACTCAGGTTTTGAAGGGTCTAAAACCAGTGATAAAAGTAGCATTCAACACTGGCCAACAGAATTTTCTGAAATGATGGAAATTTTCAAATCCTTAATGCTCAAAATATGATAGAAAATCATCACGTGTGGCCACTGAGTACTTTCAATGTGGCCACTCTGAGTAAGGAAGTCAATTTTTGACTTCATATAATTTAATTTAAACACCCATATGTATGGCTATTGGCAAGCATATTGTACAGTGAATTTCTAGTAGGCAAGCACATAAAAATAAAAATGAACAGAATATTTAAAAATACAGTTAAGTTCTAAGAGGAAAATTGCTAGGCTTCAAACAAAGACTCTGCATGAGAATCAAGGCTTTTGTCTAGATTTAGAAAGAAGGAACTAGCTCTAATCAGTTAGTATACATTGCAACCATTTCACATTCATATTTTCTGCTGAAAGTATTTAAATAGTATACGTAATAGAGAAAGTGGGAAATAAAATTCCCCCCTCATTAGACCAGAAGCTCAACTAACTCAAATCCTTTCCTTGTCTCAGGGTAAGTCCTAGGTCAAAAGACAACTGAGCTCCCACCCCAATGCAAACACAAACACACACATACACAGAATTAAACACAGTCACTTGTTCTCAGTGGTGCTATTCATGCATGTCCAATCCATGGACCTCATGCTCTTCATTTTAAATCATGTAATAAAAAATATAAAAATAAGGAAGTTTTGTTACTTATATACATTAACTATGTTATATATTTTATATGCAGCTTGAGCTAATTCCTCTTCATTGAATTTGTCCAAGGAGCCCAAAGATTGGACACCCATATATGATATGTGTTTGTTTAGATAACTAATTCTTCTCCAAGATCCAAATACCTATTGTAGAATTTTGGCAATACATTAGCTTAAAAAGGCAAAGGCACTGGGGAATGGAAGTACAGTGGCATATTCTCGCCTAACCCAGCACAGCAGTCTGTTTCCTAAAACATATCTCCCATGACATTTTAACTCCACACCAACCCTCAGTTCAGACCTTAGACTTTCCTCTGCTTCATCTTCATTTTTCTCTCTGTTCTTGGATCCAACTTACTTCTTGGTTGAGTTTTAAAACTATTGCCAAATTCACTCAAATGTGCATCAAAACATATACATAAAACTCACAAACTTAATTCTGGTTGAAAACCCAATTGGTCGGGAACCAAATCAAATTTCTCCATAAGGTCAACATTGAACCTAACCATTGAATTTGATTCGGTTCTCAGCCAATTAAGATTGTGATCAGAATGGTGGAAAGAATTAAGTTCTTGAAATGAGGCACTGCTGTATATATCTTCATTCATAATTATGACATACATATATATATATATACACCTTCATGTATAATTATTACATCTATTTCTTAGAAGAATCTATGAGAAATTATTATCTTCACAATTTTTATGAATATATAAATTATTAAGTGTAAGGGAGCAAAGGAAGGTGTGAGCTCAGAGTTTTATGAGAGCCAGTTTAAATGGATTCTCCACTATCCATTATTTCCCCTCTCTGTCTTCTTTCTCCTCTTTGTCTTCCCTGGCACTGTCCCACCCCACCTTTCAGTATTCATTTTCTACTGCTGTGTAAAACATTAACACACATTTAGTGACTGACAACATACATTTATTATCTTACTTTCTTGGTGGGTCAGGAATTTGGACACAGCCTAAGTGGCTCAGGGTCTCACAAGTCTGCAATCAAGATTTTGTCTGGGCTCATCTGAAGGACTGGTCGAGGATGGATCTGATTCTAAGCTCATTCAGATTGTTGGCAGAATTGACTTCCATGCAGCTACATGACTGAGGCCCTAGCATTTTGCTGGCTGGGCACTGGAGGCTTCCCACAGTTCCATAGGGCATATCCAACATGGCTGCTTATTCTATCAAACCCAAAAGGAGACTCTCTGACCTCAAAGAGGGCCCTAGTCTCTCCCTTAAGGGCTTTCAGCAGGTCAAGTCAGGCCTACCCAAGATAATCTGTCTTTTAATTACCTGAAAATTAAGAGATTTGGGACCTTAAGCGCCTCTCCAAAATGTCTTCTCCTTTGCCATATGCTATTGGTTTCTGTCCACTCTCAAGGGGAGAAGCTTGTACCAGGGAACAGAAATTATGGGGAATACCTTGGGATCTAGTCACCATGCCTTCCAAGGCTTTTACAGCAACTATAGACTCAAGAGGTTCCATGTTCCTTTGGGTAGAAGAAATAATGCACATGTTCCTTCAGGTATAGAAATAGAGCTGTCATCTGAGTCATTAAAGGCTGCATGGGAAGCCTTCAGCCCTCTCCGTCTTAGCATGTGCCCATTTTCCAGATATATTTCTGTGTTAACTTGCCAAGTTGCTCATGGGATGGAAAGTACAATAATTATGATGTACTGACCTGTGCAGGTCAGGATTTTATTAGTGCTGAATCCATAGGTAAGCTTTTTGTGGCAATATGACTTTTTTCGTTCCATTCATTTTAGAGTCAAGTTATAACTTCAGTATCAGGTTAGATCGAATAATTCAATTGGCAGATGAATTATTAAAGATGCTGAAACCATGTAACCATGCCTTTCTCAAGTATTTATGGAGCAGGAGGATATAGTCAGCTCAGGTCATTGGCCCCCAAGTTATTCATCTGGCAACAGAGCCCATGCATTCAGGATCAGCGGCTCAGCAGGCTGAGCTTTTGGAACTCTTCAGCAGAATTTTTTGAAAGGATGATGTTCCCTTCATAGAGGCTCCAGCAAAGATGAGTATGAACTAGGACTTAGATTCCATCTCCCTTTATTCTTTCCCTTTATTTTCAAAGGCTATATGAAACTATATCAGTAAATCAAATTTACTGAAGCACTCCTTCTTTAGTACTCCCTGGATTCCTTAAAAAGATGCAATAACACACACTCACACACACAATTGCACAAGATGTAAATAAATGTAGTATATAACATCACTCAGAATTACATACAGGGACCAGATTTGTCTCCAGCCTCCAAACTGCCTATGCCTCTCTCACAAATATTGGCTATTAATGTCATTATAAACAGTTGTCAGCATGTTTATAATGGTATGAATAATAATAATCATAGCCAATATTTATTCAGGTGCAATGCACCAGGAACTATGCTAAGTGATCTTCAAATATAATTATTTCGTCTATTTCTTAGGACAATCTATGAGAAATTACTAATTTCCCAATTTTAAAAAAAGCAAATTGAAGTTAGGTACTCCAAATAACAGCCCCAAATCATGGATGCTTGTCAGACTCACCATTTGAACTTATGAAATGGATTTTTATACCATGGTTTTTAGCCAAGTAGCTAGGTTGATTGTTTTTAATCAAAGAAGTATTCATATGTATTTTTAAAAAATTAAATTCCACCAAAGAACATGCAACCATCTCCCCTCCCAAACTCCCCACCCTTAGTTCCAGTTCAAAGAGATAACTTGTTTAGCCAGGTATATTTGTTGTTTCTACTGTGTTTTGTTTTGTTTTAGTGGTGGTACTGGAAATTGAACACTGACCTTTCTGCATATTAAGCACGTGCTCTACCCACTGAACTTTAGCCCAATGTCTGTTTTTAGCTTTTCTAGTGATTTCTCTATAGTTATAATTAATCCAATTGTTTGCCTTGCCAACTTTGAAATAATTTTTATCAACTGTCCCTTGAAAAATAAGTATTTCACTTACTTCTCTTACCTTTCATGTTTGATAGGGATATAAATAAGTAAGTTCTGTTCTTGGATACTTTTTTTTAGTACTGGAGATTGAACTGAGTACTAGCCTTTGCACTGAGCTACATCCCCAACTTTTTATTAATTTTGAGACAAGGTCTCACTATGCTGCCCAAGTTGGGCTCAAACTTTTGTTCCTTATGCCTCAGTCTCCCAGAGTGCTGGGATTACAGGTGTGCATCACCATGCCCTGTAATTTTTAGATACTCATTGTCTCAGTTACTTTCTCATTACTGAGACAGTACCTGACACCCACAACTTCAAGGAGGAGAGATTTATTTTGGCTCACATTTTGTAGAGGTTCCAGTCCATAGCCCGTTGGCTCCAAGTCAGGGCAGCATGGCAGAGGGGCAGCACAGAGAATTGCTCATGGCATGGCAGGTGAGAGAGAGAGAGAGAGAGAGAGAGAGAGAGAGAGAGAGAGAGAGCAAGGGAGGAAAGAGGGAGATAGACCCTTCCAGCCCACACCCCCAGTGAGCCACCTCCTCAGACCCAGCTTCACCTCCCAGCATCACATTTACCTATAAACTCATCAGTGGACCAATCCACTGAAGAATATCTCATCCCTATGATTTAATCAACACCTAAAAGCCACACCTGAGGCATGGGGGTGACATCTACCTGTGTTAGTTACTTTTCTGTCATTGGTGAGACAAAATACCCAACACTAAAAGTTAGAGGGGAAGGGGTTTATTTGGCTTACAGTTCATAGAAGTTTCAGTCCATAATCAGCTGGCTCCAAGGCAGGGATGATAAACAGGCATGGCAGAGCAGAAACAATATGGCACACACAAGGCAGCAAAGGTTAACAAGAGAAATTTAACAGAGTCTCCCTACGCTTTTTAGCTTATTCAGACTACTTAGGGTGGGTAGCACTCACACCCTTAATCCTAGTGCCCTTGAGCCTGGCATTGCATTATGAATCAATTCCAGCTTCACACACTCTAGATCAAGCCTATCACCACATGAGGCTTGGGGGGGACATCTAGACCCAAACCATAACACTACCTATAAACCATAACACCAATTTATCTTTAAATATTAAAATCATATCTCTGCTTCTGGCTCAGTCATTGTTAGTCTCCTTGACTCACATATAAAGTTATTTATACCCATAGTTTTTCTTTCTCTCCCCTAGCTTCCTCCTTTTATGTTGTACCTTCCCATTAACATCATTAATATTGTCATTAAAATAATGTTTTCCATGGCATTTAAGAATAAAAACAGTGACCCATTACATCCTGAAGAAATATGTAGTCAGCTGCTTTCTCAAAAACCATAAAGTTATCCAGAGCTCTTCTACAGGGTAAAACAAAAAATCCTAGGCATGGAAGGAAAGAGGAAAGGTACAATCAATTACAAATTCATTGTATCTTAAGTCAATAGTTCTCAAAATGCGGCCCCTGAACCAATAGCATAAGCATCACCTAGAAATTTGGTAGAAATGCAAATTCCTGGGCTTCACCCAAACCTACCAAATCATAACCTTGGGGCTGGAGTCCAGGAATGTGTGATTTAACAACTCATCCAGGTGATTCTAATGCAGACTTGAGTTTGAGAAGTACTGTGTCAAATAAATAACAGGTACAACTTAAGAACCATGACTCTTCCTTGCACTAGACATTGTCTTGTAACTGAAATTACTTAAAACATGCTATAAAAATTGCAATCCACATATAGTGGCTATAATTAATATTTCTGAAAGAGATGACTACAGTTGCATGCATATTTATGAGAGCTCTTACCAGATGGGACCTTCAGCATCATGACATATCAAGGGGAGAAGTTTCATAAGACAAAAGGAAGTAGCAGAAACACCATTTAAATTACATTTAACCTGAAGGCATTTTGTATATGCCAGAGCAAGGCAATTTTCAGCCCTACCTTTGCCTAACAAAAGTTCAATGTGATTGCCTCATAGAACCTTTTATAACTAAATCTTCTTTTTTGCTTTGTTTTGCTTTGTGATGCTGAGGATCAAACTTTGTGTATTAGTCAGTTTTCCCTTTGGTGACACAATATCCAACACCCATAATTTGAAAGAGGAGAGGTTTAGTTTGGCTCACATTTTAAGGGGAATCAGTACATGGTCAGCTGGCTCCAAAGCAGAAACATCATGGTGGAAGAGCCTAGAAGAGCAAAGCTGTTTAGTTCATGGTTTGGGGGAGTAAGGGGCAAGAGATACCTCCATGACCTACCCAGATCCACCTAGAAGTGCACTCCACCAATCCCTTGGGTGGATCTCAAAGCCAACTATGTTAACATTCTACCCTAACTGCCACATCCAGGGCCTCTCCTGAGCTAAGCAAGATCTATCACTGAGCTGTACCTTCAGCCCTGCCTAAGTTTACCTTCTTGTTTTTAAAATTTTTCTTTTATTAGTACACGTTTGGGGTACATAATGATTACATTCATTGTGGGGCATTGGTACATGTATATAATAACACATCTTAATTCCTTTTAAGTTCCCTTTCCTTGCCCTCTCTCCCTTTCCTCCATCTGTTGGTCCCTTTCTCATTTACAGTCTATCTCCCTGCTTCCCATTATCTATCTTTTATTTTTTCTTTGATTTATTTGTATTTTTGGCTTCTCATATAAATCTGCCTTCTTAAAGAGCCAGTTGATCTCATTGTTTCCTCCTTGTCAAGATATGTATGTATATGTTCACTTCTCTAATAAAAATGAAGTCATTGATGATTTCATTTAGATTAGATCTACAATTTCAAGGTAATAATCAACATTTTATTATAATCATTATTGTGCTACAATGATTCCTTTTCTACACATTCAATATCACGGTTCCTGGGTCACTTGAAAGAATTCAAAAAATCAAAATAAAATGAATGTTGTTTCTTTAAGGAGCATTGATTTCTCAAAATAATGCCGTATTTATATTCTTTTGTGCATAACACCAATACCTTCTAAGTTGTTTTTAATTTTTTTCCTAGAGTTTCTATAGGTTTTCCTTTGTCCTTGCTGATAAATTAAGATGTGCTGTCTTGCGTATTTACTGCTGCATTAAAAACCACCCCAAGGTGTTGTACATATGGGTCAGTAGTACAACAGTTGCCTCACATGCATAAGGCCTTGGGTTTGATCCTTGTCACCACTCAAACAGCAATGACAGCAAATAAAACCCACCCTAAAATGGGGCTTAGCCATTTGTGGTCATCTCTCCTGGTTCTGGGAAGGGGCTCCATTGAGTGGTTCCCACTGGCAGTCCCTCCTGCAGTTACAAGCAGGGCATGACTGGGTGCAAGCCCACCAAAGGCTTGATCTGGATTGAGCCATGTCAGTCTTACATGGATATAATTGGCTGGGAGCCCAGCTGGGGCTGCCCAGACTAATCTTACCAGTGACCTCTCCGTGGGGCTTGGGCTTCTCCCAGCACTACTTAAGTGGTGATGGGGTCTCAGGACAGGGCATCTTGGTGTGAGCATCCTAAGAAAACCAGGCAGAAGTTGCAAGACTCCTTCTGACCAAGTCACGCAGTGCCTTTCTATTATACCACCAAATGATCAGACCAGACCAGGTTCAAGGAGAGGAGATCTACTGTCCACCTCTCAATTCAAGATGTGACGCAAAATCTACAGCCACCTTCAATCTGGCACATGTGCTTCCGCCAAAACCTTGCCACTATCCAGATCGCAATTGCATTATGTGTTCTGTGAAATCAGCTCTTCCTGAAGACACTCCTTTCTGCTAGAGCCTTTTGACTTCCTTTTCCAGTATGAACCTATTTTTCTCTGCATAAGTACCACTCTAAGACTTCCCGGCTTTCCCAGAATATACTCCAAGGTTTCCTGTATCCAGTATTGCCTGAAGGAATTTTCTCATGAAGATTATATAGAATGTAACCTTTGTGAATCCTTGTGTGTCTGAAAATACCTTTACTTTGTCCATATGCTTAATTGATAATTTGGCTAAGTATAGGATTCAGAATCACAGATCTTGAGAATCTGGATCCCATTGCCCCACCGTCAATTTGCATCAGTTTGCTAAGTTTTTCTTGTTCCATTAGAGTGCCCCTCCCACTCTCACCTAAAAGATGCATTTCTTTCATTTATTCATAATCTTAATTTCACAAGGTTGTATCTTAAGTCTGAATATTTTTCTCACTCTTTCTGCATGTAATTTAGTGGATCTTTTCCTTCTGAAGCTTATGTCTTCCTTTGATTCTTTTACTCTTGGTCTTCTCTATAGCCATTATCTAGTATTCAGTTAGCAGAGCAAGCAGTTAGCCAGGTATTCACAGATACTGGTTCAGTGATAACAGCTACATTTTTTTCATAAAATCTTCTGGAGTGTATGCAAGCTGTGGGTTGACATTTTACGATTTTAGTTATGATGAGACCAGTGGAATACATATAAGTGCGCTGGCCATAATGTAGATAAATAGGTAACTTTGCTCATACTGATACTTTAGCAGGTGTCTGTTAATAATATGTTTTTCAATGTGGCAAGATTGAAGCATACTTATTCTCTATAATTTTTATAACCTATTCCTGTGTACCTATCATACAGCTTCATCGAATCCTAGCAACTTATCATATTTCTTTGGATCTTGGTTTTGCAGAAATAATTATCTGAGAGGGTTGGAATAAGCTGGGTAAACTTCCCCATTCTCAAGCTTCTTTCTCCCTCATCAGAAGCATCAAGGCTGACTTGGGGTTTTTTTGGTTTCCAAGCAGTTCTTTATTTCTTGTTACATGATTACGTCTTCATAAGGTGGTTAAGCATGTTTTTAAACTTTATATAAATAGTATGATACTGTACATGTGCTTTTACAATTTGATTTTATTATTCAACATTAGTTTTCATCTTAGTTACTTTTCTCATTGCTGAAACAAAATACTTAACACCCAATGTTAAAGGAGGAAAGATTTCTTTGTCTCACAGTTTGTAGAGGTTTCAGTTCATAGAAGGCTGGGTCCAAGGCAGTGTACAATGGCAGAGGGGCATCACAGAGGAGAAATAACAGGGAGAAATAACAGAGGAGAAATAAGCAGGCAGACTAGAGCACATTAACCCTCTTTCTGTCCCTTATATTCTACCTGAGCTGGGGGGGTGTAGCACTCACACCCTTAATCCTAGCCAGAACTATGCCAAATTAACTGGGACTGACCAGTAATCACACACCCTTGATTCCAGCACCACACACTCGATCCAGCCACCTCTGAAAAGCTCTCCCCCATGACTCCATGAGGCTTTGGGGGGACATCTAGACACAAGACATAAAAATTTTGTGAGATCTATCTTTTGAAAATATAAATCAAATTCATTTATTTCCATTGCTTTTCAGTACTGAGTGGAACATTAAATTTGCATTGTTTATTAATGGACATGTAAGCTGTTTACTATGTTTTGCTATTTAACATGCTACTTAAATGAACATTCTTTTATCTGTCTTTATGTGTACACATATGAATATCTCCAAGATGCATGCTTAAGTGTGGAATTTGAAAAATAGATAGCTCTTCTTTAACTTTGCTAGATATTGGTTTTCACCCTGTGGGCAGGCGCAACCATCCACAGTGGTTGCAAAAGCTGTGAAATCAATCCTAGCAGCAGGATGCTTGTGCTGCTCACAATCTTCTTCCTCTGGTAGCCAGTTCCCTAGTATCTGAGATGTCCTTCCAAGCAGGGTACCAAAACAGGTAGCCTCATTCTATGGAGAAAGGTTAGTAGAGAGATGTAGACACAGAGGTGGAGAGAGATAT
Source organism: Heterocephalus glaber (assembly GCF_053883595.1). NCBI lineage: Eukaryota > Metazoa > Chordata > Mammalia > Rodentia > Bathyergidae > Heterocephalus > Heterocephalus glaber. Next base: position 17,954,789 of record NW_028258369.1, on the reverse strand, counting down.
ACTGATTTTCTCTCTCTTTTCAGTAAACTATACAGCAATTCCCCAGCACTGATCCAAACCAAAGTACCCCAAAGTATTTGCAAGTACCTAGGCTCAAGTTAATTTTTTAATGAAAAGTCAATTTTTTTCTCTTTAGGGCAACATGACTGTAGTGTAGAAAAATGTTTTTAGTTGGTTTAAACTACCACTCTTGGACAACACCTGGATAAATCCAACAGACAAGGTGATGAGAGGGGGAAGAAGAAAGAGAGGGAAGGGAAAGAAATGGAAGATATTGTCTAGCATCTAAATAAAACCTCTTTTTGAAAAAAAAATGCAGAGCACTTTTGTGTACATATACGATAACTCAATATAAGATCTGAATCTAATTATATTATATTTATTTCTTTTCATATTATTATTATTGAAGAATCTGTTCCATGATGTTGTGTGAGCTCTCTGGTCAGACCTTGGTTTCCAATTACAGTACTGTATAATATTCCAAAGCATGTATTACCTACTTTTATTTGTCCATTTCCTTAGACCTGAACACCAAAATGATCTTCAACATCCTTCTACAAACAAAACTGAAATAAATGTCTTCATATACACCCCTATGTGTTTGTATTGGAACATAGGAGTATGCACAGTAAATGTGACCAAGATGGTAGCACCTTGTCTACACTCCCATAGGGCACTAGTTCATGTGGCCCATCAACAATCCATATCAACCACATTTCTGACCTTGCCTATTGAATGGGTTTACATTTATTTATTATTTTCATTTTCATTCTCTGATTGCCCAACAGTTTGAGCCTCTCTTCATATTATTGTTTACCATTTTTGTCTCCTTTAATTTTCTTTTCATGTCTTTTTCTCTATTGAGTTCTCTATTTTCCCTTTGTATTAGTATATGTTTTTGATACATAATACATACATTCATCCTGCGAAATTGGTACCTATACATATGGCATCCTGATTCTTTTTACCTCCCCTGATCCTTTCCTCTCTCCAATCTCCCCCTTCCCTCAGATCCCCTTCCCATTTCCACCAAGTCTATCTCCCTCTTTCCTATGGTTTATCTTTTATTTTGCTCTTTAAATTATTTATACTTTGGGATTTTCATATAAGAGAAACCATGCTATATTTAACCTTCTGTGTCTGATTTATTTCACTTAGCATTATGGTCTCAAGGTGCATCAATTGTCCTACAATGACTCAGATTTATCCTTTTTTGTGGCTGAGTTGTAGTCCATTGTGTATAAATATCATATTTTCTTTATCCATTTATCTGCTGATGAGCATATAGGCTGCTTCCAAGATTTAAGTATTATTAGTTGTGCTACCATAAACGTGGATATTGCATATGCATCACTGTAACATGATGGCTTTAACTTTTTCAGGAAGTACCCAGAAATAGAGGTAGGTCTAATGGAACTTCAATTTTTAGGTTTTTCTTTTTGACGAATCTCCATACTGATTTCCATAGTAAATGTACCAGTTTACATTCCCACTAACAGTGTAAAAGTGTTCCTTTTTTACCACAACCTTGCTGGCATTTGTTGTTATATGAATTCTTGATGATAGCCATTCTTTCTGGAACACAATGGAATCATTAGTTTGGAACATTGAAAATATCTTCTCCCAATCCATCATTTGTAAACTTTGTATTTTCCTCTATAAAATAGAACACCTTAGTATGGAAATAACAGTAATGAATGATGAAGTTAAAGATTGGTGTGTTTATTTTCATCCTGAGGTTTTGTTTAAAAGTCCATTTTCTTTCTTTTTTCTTTTTTTTTTCTTTTGAGACAGGGTCCACCTTTTTAGTTCAGGCTGGCCTTGAACTCACTATGTAGCCCAGTCTGGCCTCGAACTCTAGGCAATCCTCCTGCCTCAGCCTCCCAAGTGCTGAGATTACAGGCGTGTGCCACCACACCTGGCTTTAAAAGTCCATTTTCAATTCTTTATGAGCAATGTATTCTTCCACATTCTCTTCTATTTACTTTGCAGTTTCACCCTTCATGTGGAGGTCCTTAATCCGGCTGAAATATACTCCTTTATATGGAGTCAGGTAGAAGCCACTTTTATTTTTCTCCACCCATGTAGGTAATTTCTTTAGCATCATCCCTCTGGTCAGATCCTGTGGAACAGGCAGGACACATTCAGGCTTAGATGGCAAACGGTGGCACATGGTGATTTGCATGCTCAACTCAGAAGTCTTGTTGAATATATTTTGCCTCCAATCTAGGTGGCACTATCTGGAGGGAGTGCCCTTTATTATTACACCCACTGCATCATGGAGATGTGAACATAATGAAAAGCTGAACTCCTCATCACCAGCTTATAGGGAGCAGATTACAATGAGGATGAGCCAAGGCCATGAGAAGAACATGTCGACTATCACACAGTTTGGGCAGAACTGTTAGTGGACTGGTGTAAGCCACCACCATGGACTCCCAGGAAAATCTGAGACATTACTAAAAAACACAAATCCTGCATTCCCAGGTGAGTGCAAGGGCAGCCAAACCGTTAATTACTATTAAGTTGATTCCTTCTAGACAACAAAGCTGATGAAAATCAAGCCAAATAGAGCAATACATATCAATTACATTCTTTAATGTGTGATGGATGAAATTGCCCTTTGATTTTCAGATTGATTGCATAAAAATTACATTTCTGAGACTAAATTGCAGTTTGAAAAGAGAAAAATTTTAGTCTCAAAACCAAGCCACTCATGTTGTTATGAAAGATTACTCTATATTTTAGAATTATTTTTCTATCATACCATATTCATGCTGTTAAATGCAAATGGATATACAATAAGACATTACAACTGTACATTTAAACATGAAAAAAACCACTGACTCACATTTCAAAGTTTCTTAAATGAAATATCATAATAGAAATGACAAGTAAACCCAGGAAGACAATTTCTTCTGCTGTGCAGAAGGCAGAGTGGAGTTCACCAGTGCCTGAGGCAGCACAGAAATCAGCACAAATTTGAAGTATCATAAGTATTGATTTTTGATCAAGACATCTTGAATTTGCAGTTACAATTTCAAGTGACCTTTTCTAGGAAAATTGCTATAAATTCCTCAGAAAATGTCTCACATCACTCGTTGCGTGTAGCAGACATTCAGCTCAAAATACATCAGAGATTATTCTCACAAAACTTAGTTCAGATTCATTTCGAAGTAGCTCTATATACTGCTACAGCTGATGACCTTCTAATCCCTTGAGTCACTTTATTTATTAATCTGATTGGCCAATTATAATTAATTGGAGAACAGTCAAGTTAATGAAACAATTTCTCATAATACTATTGCTCAAAATAATTTAATTTTTGAAATCTTATATACCTAAAGGCAGATATACCATAAGTAATCCAGAAAGTTTCAAAAAATTATAACATAGAAGCTAAGGTATAATGTTACTGAGGCAGGAGAAGTAGTTGTGACAGATAGTGACAAAGGTGTGATGGCTGGTGCCCAAAGGAAGAAAACACCTTCCTCTGGAAGCATAAAACAAAAACAAAAACAAAAAAACAACAGCAACAACAACAACAACAAAACCTCACCCTACTCCACTGTTTGAAGTAAAAACAAAAATGTCTCAAACCTGACTGTGTCACCATACCTTACCACATTCTTAGCTTAAGACAACAGGAGGGCTTTGAGCAAGTATGAGTCCACTTTGACCCAAAGACCTGAGCTACAGTACCCAAGACCCTCATTTACATGATAAGAGATTCCTAACAGGAAACTACATGTTGCTAGGCACAAAATAAGGCTGAGTGCAAAATCACATATGTACACACCATGATTGCCCCATACTCATGCATATACTTTATGTGATCGCTACACTCCTTATACATATGTTAATGATTTTATGAAAGTGTTTATGATCTCACTGTACCCTAACCATGAGGGTGCTCTGTCTGTGGAGTATCCTGCTTTGCCATTCTTTCCTGGGCTATTGTGTCTATGAGGCAGCCCACTGTTCTATCCTATATGATTCTAATAGATCTCTCTTTACTAAATTCTGTTGGCCATGTCTGATTTCCATTTTCATGAGCCAAAGACCTCACAGAACTGGTGATGCTACCACACTAGGTAATAACTAGTATGAAAAAATTTGACCTAATCAAAACACTTCCACTAAAATATTTCGTATCTGTGTGTGATTGTTTTTATTCAAAACCCGGGAGTGAATCCTGATTCATTTCAAGTACAGAGAAGTTTTCATTTACTCTTTTCTCCCTGAAGTTTCAATAATGTTGTCTATAAAACAAACTGACAGTAAGAAAACAGGAAAAAGAGACACATAAATTTATTAGATTTAAAGGGGACAAAATAATTGATTCATATACAGCTTAAAGGAGTTGAAGCTTGGGCTTCTAGGGGAAACGGAAGTGACACAGCACATGGAAGATCGGAAGAGAATGTGCACAGTATGCAAGGCCTGTCTTCTTATGCAGAGGAAGCATCACAGGTAACAGTCATCTTCCCTCCTCTCTGCCTGGGTCAGGTATCAGATCCCCAAACGTTTCTTCTTATGGAAAAACTCCTCCTAGTGGGAAAGGGGAGAATGAGCGAAGAAAAGCTTCTATATTTACTTTACTAATGGAGATAGATGCAGATTTCTTCATACAAAAGGACAGCTTTACAGAGCCATTTCCCTATAGGCAGAGGTCTCTGGCTCTATGAAAAACCAACTCATTTGCCAAAGAAATATATTTGGGGTAGGATATTTTAGTCCCCTACACAGAATGACAGGCCAAAGTCTGTTTTCCACCCCATGGCCCCAAGTGGCCCTTCTAAATGTCTTTCTTACTACTTCCAGTGGGGCACCCCAGTCAGATTGGTAAATTGTTTGGGTCATTTTCTTGAAAGGAATCAGCGTTAATCTGGCATGAGGGTCGGGAGCTGGGAGGGTCAGATAAGCTGGAGGGAGAGAGTAACTGCAGCCATAATTCCAGCAAGAGAGCTAGTATAGATCTTGGTTCCTAGGCAAAAGTTCTTGAAACTGGTTTTCACCAGGCTAAAGCTAAGGAAACCCGCTATCTCACAGTCTCTGAGATCTGGTCAGTGGCAGATCCAATTTTGTGAGGCCTGAAGCTTATGCAATTGGTGGGTCCCATTCATGAAAATGTATGACAAATTGAAAAACAAAAGTAGATGCAAACATATGTATTTATTTATAATGAGAAAACAATCACAACAAATTTCAGTTAAGAAGTTGGTAAATACTATAAACATCCTAAAAACCCACAAAAGCAAGATTATTTTTTATTAATGAACTGCACAATAAATTACTATACAGCAATACCTTTTTAGTCCACAGGCTTTTGATTTTATACTCTTTAGTCACCTTTCCAAGGTTTAGAAAAACTTTTTTCAAATGTGTGACACAAATCACCAGTAAGCTCATATAAATTTTTAGAATTGTCAAATTTGGGGAAACTTCTATTGAGTGTTTTCATACGTAAGCTGTAAAATCTGGGGACATTCAAGGGTGCTTGAGCGTTGACTAATCTCAAGTGTTTTTTGTATTGGCAACACTCATTAACTGGTCGTCAATTTCCTCACTGTTGTAGCATACTATGAATTGTATAGCTTCTTTGTCAATATTTCATGTCAAATCACTAAGAAATGCAATTGTAAAATAGAGTGTATTTCTGACAGGAGAGAATTTCTATTTTGAATAGTGGAAATGAGAACCAAATCCCCTGCTTACAATTTTACACATTTGAATGATTGGAAGGATTTTTCTGCAGACTAGCTTCTGGCTTCAGATATTTCAAGCTTTCTTTCTCCTTCACTACTCACATACTTTGGATTCCAGGTTCAGTAGCATGTGTCTGTATTGGAACAGAACTTCTGGCCCTGTGATTTCCTATCACACCATTAGGCCAGTCAACTCAGTGGGAAATAGAATTAATCTTAGGAGCTTTTTCTACACCCAAGATAGCAAGCAATAGCTTAACTGCACTAAGAAGCATCTATGAATCATGTAAATATATCCCACTAAGTCTACTAACTGTATTCCTTATTTTACTTCCATTTAACCATTTTCCAAAAATGCTCATCGTTGCCCCAGTACTACATAAAATAAAGGAAGGAATAGCAGAGGGATGTCAGACTGAGACAGCTGTCTTAAACAATCTCAATTAAAATATCTTCTCCTTGCAAATTTTTCACAAAACTTTGTGAGCATTTGAACACATTACTAAGACCCTTACAAGGGCTTTGGAAAAGACCCATGGAAATAGGGGCCCCTGGGACAAAGTTTTCTTAGCTTGAGGGAAAAAGCAACAGCATCTCTGCCCTAGTGCTAAGGTTTAAATATGTCTTCCAGAGTTGGCGTGTTGGAAACTTGATCTCCCATGCTGAAGTGTTTGGAGGTGGGACTTTTAAGAGGTATTTAGGTCATGAGGTTTCTGCCCTCCTGAATGGAACGATGTTGTTACTGAGGGTGGATTTGTTTTCTGGGAAGTGAGTTTCTTACTACAGGAGGAGTTCTGCCTCTGTTTTTCTCTTTCTTTCCCTTCTGCCATTCAACCATGAAGAAAGAAAACCCTCACCAATGTGGTCCCCTCAGTTTTGGACCTCACAGCCTCTAGAACCAGAAGAAGTAAAATTCTGCACAGTATAAATTACCCAGTCAATTAGTCTCTGGTATTGTTATAGCAGTCATGGAAACTACACTTTATCACTTCAATCCTATTCTATTGGTTATGTAGACCAGTCCTATTACAGTGTGAATGAGACCTACACAAGGCTGGGATTTTGGGAGGTGAGGATCATCGAAGGCCACCTTGGAAATTGGATACCCACTGAATGACACTGAAGTAGCACATCAGAGAATTCTGAGCACTCTTGTGTTTGCTATTAATGCTGTCTGCTGACTCATCTAAAATCAATTCTCCTGAAGCCAATTCTCTCAAAGGTATGTTGTCTAGTAAACATGAAGCAAAACACAAAAGACCAACCTTTTAATATAAAATTCAAAAACAAGGAAAATTGTTAAATGTTGGGTAGCAATGCATATATCAGCAGTATGATTCTAAGGGAGAGAGAGGTAGGACATGGCAGCAATACAGGCTAGGTGAGTGGTTGCCTCTAAGAGGGAGGGAGTTCATGTGATTGGAAGGGCTCTGGGGCAATGACAATGTCCTATTTCATGACCTGGTTGGTGGTTACACACGGGTGTTAGTTTTATAAAGAGTCATAAATTGTACATTTATATGTTACTCATGTTTATTTATGTGTGTTGTATCATGGCTCACTAGAGGAACAGATTTAATATAAAAATATATAAGATATATGTGTATATGGATCCATGTATATGTGTGCGTGGATTTACAAGGAAGGCATACAATGACCACCTGCAGACTCAAGTATGGAAGAAAGCAAAAGGGTCATCTGCCTGCTGGCAATCTAAAGGATCAAGCCAAAAGTTGGAGACCTGGAGCTCACTGCAGAGTGGATGTGAGTTCAAATCAGGAAGCTCAAGAATCTGTGCTGGGAGGCTGAGGAGTCTGCACTGGAAACCTAGAGATGGACATCCAAAGGCGATGATGAAGACTGGAGCTCCTCCAAAGAAGCAGAAGTGAGACTTCCTTCTTCTTTCCCTTTTTATTCTATCCAGGTTACAAGCCTATTGGTTGGTGCCACCCACACCAAGGTAGGTCTTCCATTTTCAGTAATTCAGTCATCCAGACACACCCAGAACTGTGCTAATCTAATCAGCTAGGCATTTCTTATTCAAGTTGACACCACAGTTTACAATCACATGTATTATATGTCACAATTTAAAATCTAAGAGTTAAAAAATATATGGGGGAAGGATTAGGTAACAAGGGAACTGGACTGGAAGTTAGGTAGTTCTCAAATCAGACAGTAGGTTCTCCAAGATTCTGGTCTTTAAAAGCCTCTTCTGCAGTAGACAACTGAAGGAGGGTGGCTTTTGAAACACTTCACAGTGACTATCCAGAATTTGTTAGAGGCAATCTGAGCATACCAATGTAAAGAGAGTGGTGAAATCATACTGTAGGGAGGCCACCTGCCCAACAGGTGGGAATGAACTTGCCAGAAAGGCCCAGTGGTGCAGCCAGCAAAAAGAGGGCTGCATTGTTTCACAGAGTGACAGCCCTAGTAGAACATTTCTGTGAAGACCAGTGAGAGAGCATACTGCTGAGTGGTATGGTCTGCTGGTTAAGAACCTTGACCCTGAAGCCAGACTGTCTGGGTCCAACTCCTGGCTCTGCATCCTGTTAGTTGTGTGACTCTGAGCATTACTTAACCCCTCTGCAGCTCACTTCAGGGAGGGAACTCAAAATTCCTCTGGTCCCTTCTGCCATGTGGTTATGGTTTATATCTAGATGTCCCCTAAAGCCTCATGTCCTCATAGGTGGGGCTTTGGGGAGGTGACTGGATCATGGGGAGTGATACTTATTACTGGATTAGTCCACTGCTGAGTTTGTACCGAAATGTGATGCTGAGAGGTGGAGCCTGGTGGAAGGAAGTGGGTCATTGGGGGTGTGGCCTGGAGGATCTATCTCCCTCCTCCTCGCTTGATCCCCCTCTGCTTTCTGCCAACATGCTGTGCTGTTGCCTCTCTGCTGTGCTGCCCTGCCTTAGAGCCAGCTTACTATGGACTGAAACCTCTAGAAACTGTGAGCCAAACTAAACCTCTCCTCCTTTAACTTGCGTGGGTTGGGCATTTGTCTCAGCAATGAGAAAGTAACTAGAACACCTGTGATGATGCAGCACACAGGGCCTCATCAGATGTAGCCCCCTTAATCTGGACTTCATAGCCTCTAGAACCAGAAATGAATTTCTGCATATTTTAAATTACCCAGTCTCCAGCATTCTGTTATAGCAGCATAAAACACAATAAGACACATAATCTTGGAAACAGCACACCATTACTTCAACCGTACAAGGTTCCTTCAATACCCACACCTGTGCACATACCCTACTGTGGACTTTCTCACATTCAGTAGTACACAGGGCCAGCCACTTTGGCTTTAAGGAAGGGATTTTGCCCATGGGTTAAACAACAAAGGGCCAGGATTTGAGCAATGGTGATTGATCTACCAAGAGAAGGAAAAATAAATATGTGACATACAGTGTTATTTATTATGTCATCATTGAATCCTTTGGTATATGGCTTATGTTTAATTTGAAGCTGGATGTAGTAGACAAATAGGAAGACTGGTTCTGCATGCTGACTCACTTCATTCCTTCAAGCTCATCTTGTCTACCTAATGCTCTCCTTGAATCTTCAATCCTCTCTTTAGACATCCCAAAGGCAAACCTCCCCTCTGGCTTAGGTGAAATACATGGCAAAGATTGTCAGTTTGAACTAGAAATTCCTTAGCCCAGTGGTTCTGTCAACTGGAGACAGTTTTGTCTACCAGGGATAACTTTGGCAATATCTAGAGCCATTATTTTACCGTCATGAACTGAGGACATGCCACTGGCATCTGGTAGACAGAGGCCAGGGATGCTACTAAACATCTTACAATGCACAAGATGTCCCCTCACACACCAACAAAAAAAATGATCTAGTCCAAAATGTCAGTAGTGCTGAGATTGAGAAACCCATTATCCAGACTCTTTTGCAGATTGGAAGCACCCTTAGCACTTAAGACCTAATTAATTCCCCTTTGTTATGTGTACAAAGAAAATTAGAAAAGTTACATCAAGCCAAGATCTGTATATATGTTTTCTAGAAGAAAATTTGTGCACATTATACATATTTTACAATTTATACATACATATTCTGCAAACATCACATATTCAGTGAGAAATCTCTCTAGCAACTGCACCTGCTTGCTGTTTTAATGATGCCAATTAGAAAGTAGATGGAGACTTTCCCATGAACAGGCTGTAAATGAGGTAATAGTTATGGCTGGACATCCATTACTGAGCATTTTTGCCCTAGAGAGATAATAAAACCAGTGGACTTGTGTCCAAGGAGCTAGCCTAAAGCTTACAGGCAGATTTTCCTTGTCATCTTTCAAGAGAGAAGTAATTCAATTAAACTCAGCAATGTTGAGATGTTGAAGGGGGCTGAAACCAGAGTTGAAAGTGGCAGAATGTGTACACAGTTAATGAAGTGGTAGAAAAGCTGTCCACGCTGGCACACTCCAATGGAAATTAGTGCTGCCTTGATGATATTTTCTATAACTGCACTGTGCATATAAAAGTCACTGGCCACATGTGACTGTGGAGCACTTGACATGTGGCTGATACAATTAAGCAACTTTTATTTTATTTTGATTAATGTAAATTTAAGACATCACATGTGGCTACCATATTGGCTGTGCAGGTACTGGCTGTGTGTTAGTGTCCTAGAACTTCTTTAACATTATTCATTAAGAATCAAGGATAGGGAAGTTACCTACGATTTAGGAAAATCACTATTTGCTACATGCATGCTCTGAGCTGGTATTAGTACTTTTGAAGCCATTCCAACTTGACTGCCTATATTGGAAAGGTAGATGTGAATAAATTCATACATTAGGAAAAACCTGCTTCTATGTCTCCACTGCTAGTTGGGCTCTGAAAACTAGGAATGAACTTGATATTTTATCTACTTAATACTTTTAAGGACCGCCATATTGTGGCAGTGCCTTGAATGGTTAAACACAGTTTACATATGACCCGCAATTCCACTCATAGGTATATGATCAAGAGAAATGAAAATAGACATCAACAAAAAACTGATACATAAGTGTTCATGGCAGCATTATTTATAGTAACCAAAAGCTGGAAAAAATATCTGATAAATGAAGAGATTAAAAAATAAACGTGGCTGTATTAGTCAGCTCTCCCTTACTACAACAAAATATCAAAGATAATCACTTTATAAGGAGAAAGATTTATTTTGGCTCATGGTTTTGAAGATTTCTGTCCATGGCTGGGTGGCCTCATCACCATTAGGTGGCACATCATGTAGCTTGCACAATGGAGGAAGCTTGTTCAGCTCATGGCTGGGAAGCAAAAGACAGAGCAGAAAAAAACAGGGTCCCACAATCCCTTGCGAGGGCATGGCGCTAATGTCATAAAACCTCCCTCTATGCTCAATCTTTTAAAGGTTTCACCTCCTCACTATAGTGCCACGTACTGTGAACCAAACCTTTAGCACATAGGCCTTGGAGGACACTTATACAAAGCGTAGTGGTATAATACTATCCATATTATGCGATAGTATCCAGCCATAAAAGAGACTGACACTCTGATGCATGCTAGAGTAAGGGTGACCCTAGAAGACATGATGCTAAGTGGAAGAAGCCAATCACAAAAGGCCACATATCACATGTTTCTATTTATACAAAATGTCCAGAACAGGGAAATCTATAGAGACAGAAAGTAGATTTGTGGGTGATGATGGCTAGACGTGTCGGGCAAGGGGCAAGGGAAAGCTAAGAAGCATGGGGTTTCTTTGAGGAGTAACAAAAGAGCCTCAAACTGATTGTGGTGTTACACGCACAACTCTGTGAATATACTAAGAAGTATTACATTATACACTTTAATTGGATGCCATATTAATTATATCTTAAGGCTGTTAAAAAATCCATTTACAGCATTTTGTGGAAATATGTCTTTGAAAAACTCAAAAATAAATAACTCTCTTCTTCTTTCTTCCTTCCCTCCCTCCTCCAGGTTTCAGTTCCTCCTTGTTAGAGAAAAGGCAGGCTCTCCCTTCTGTTATTGGCAAGAGCTTGCGCCTACTTTTCCAGGAGCCCCAGGTTTTGCCAATGCCATGGACTCGAAATGATCTTCTGAAAGGAGAATTTGACAGTGCTTTCCCCTGCTTCTACCTCTCCTCTAGGCTCCCCACACATTCCAAGCTGTGTCCTGTTTCTACGCCTTCCCTCAAGAGTCCCCTGGGTTTGAAAAGCCCTTCCTCCACCCTGTGAAACAAATGAAGTCATTCCTGAAATCACAACTCAGAGGACACCTCCCCAGGCAGCCCTCCGTGATGGGTCCTCTAACCCCACCCAAAAGCAACACTTCCGCCTCTGAGCTATCTGTCTTATTAATGCTTTTAATACAGTATTAATTTGTTTGCTTTTTGTTGTTGTTTTTGTCTGTTCTAATTAGTGGAGCACTTGCATCTTATTCACATTTTCAAAATATTCCTAGTGCTTCGAACAATACCTGGCACACAACAGGCACCAAAATAAGTGTCTTTAAAAAAATCCAAAAGCTAACTTGAAGCAGGAGTGCCTGTCATCCCAGCTCTCTAGGAGGCTGAGGAAGGAGGATCACAAGTTTGAGCCCAGCCTGGGCAACTTAGTGATTTAGGAAAACCCTGTCTCAAAATGAAATTAAAAAGAGCTAGAGAGGTAGATCAGTGTGAAGGCCCTGGGTTAAGTCCCCAGTAGCAAAAAGGAAAACAAATAAATAAGTAGAGATGACAAGGACTTTATGTATTGACATAGTGATGAAAGAGCTGATGGAGGGTCACTGAAGCATTGTGTTGTTTGAAACTTTTAATACAACGTGTTCTGTAACCACATGAAAATGCACAGGATTATACAACCTGAAAATTGGAACAGAATGTTCCTAGCCCAGTGGCTTTCCAACTTTCCCTTATATGTAAATTATCTGAGTGTGTGTGATAACTCAGATTCTGATTCAGGAGGTCTGGGGCAAGCCTGAGACCATGCATTTCTCACAAGTACCCAGGTTATGTGGTACTTTGGGTCCATCAACTATGTGTGTAGTAGCAAGAGGCTCATTCAACCTCCCAAGCAAAAGCATGGATTATAGCTGCAAGCTTTGGGCAACTGGTCAACCAGCAAACACGTATGAAAGTAATCCTTCCTCGACATCTCTAAAACAGCAGTGCTCAGACTTGAACTCCATCAGAACACCAGATGGGCTTACAAAAGCACAGTCAGCAGGATCTCTGCCAAGTGTTCCTCATCCAGGGGATTCTGCATTTTTAGGAAGTATCACGTGAGTCTGCTACTGCTGGCCCAGGGACAATGCTTTGGGAACTGTCTCTCTGAGTCATGCAGAAGCCTTCATCAAGGATCAATTGGTCCATAGTTGTAGGGTCCAACTGTTCACATCTGATACCACATGAACACATTGGAGGACCTTGGAAACATGTGACAGTGAGATGGTGGCCCATTATATGAGGTATGATCAAGAACTATGATGAATATTTCATTTTTTAATTGTTACAGTAAAAGACATGTCACCATTAATTACCCTCAATGTACTCCCCACCAGTTCTGGAAGTTCTCCTTCATGAGTATCTTTAGTTGCCCTGTTGTATCTGCCTCAATGTCCTGAACTGATTCAAAACATCTCCTTTTCATAGTCATTTTGACTTTAGGGAAGTGCCAGAAGTCACAGGGTGCCAGATCCAGTGAATAAGGTGGATGAGGACACACAGTCATGTTTTTATGAGCTGCCTTTCTGTGGGATGGGTCTTGGCAGCAGCATTCACTGTATTTTTTATCACACCTCTTAAAGACACTCCCAAAAGAGGACTTGCAGAACTGTTGCTGAAAATGGCAAGCGTGATAGGATGCACATGTTCAAAGCAAGGAGGAGGATTCTGAGGGAGATTAATGCCAATGTGTCTCTCACTGTAATAATTTATTAAACACACACCATATGTTTTCATCAACCCCTGTATTAAGAGAAGTTCCTCTACATTATATGGAGGACAGAACCCTGAATCAGAAGCACAAAGACCTGGCTTCTAATCTTGGATCTTGAACCTGTGATTTTCACCCACTAAGAAGTTACTGAACCTCCCTTGGCTGAAGAAAGGCCAGGGCTGCCGGCCACCAGAGCCCTGCCCCAGGCCCAGGCAGTACACTGGACCTGGTCTCTTGACTTTATCAGGCTGCGCTCCCTGAGGGAAGAAATGAGTTTTAATTATTTATTCTTGAACAACTAGAGATACCCCTGGTAAACAGCAAGTAGTAGGTACTCATGAATTGTTCACTGTTGAATAAGTAAAAGTAAGAAACCCTGGGCTCCAATAGTCCTTTAGCACCTGGCTGTATGCTAATCTGATGTTTTGAAGTACCATTAAAATAGCATGCCCACCAAGTTGTGCTGAGAATGAAAAATACATAATTGGATGCTTAATAGGGCTTTCTGGAAAGGAATGGATAGTTAGGCTGCTGAGCTATAACCGACTTTTTAAATTTAGATTTAATGATATATTGAATTTTTTTTAACAGGTGAGTGTTTTACTACTGTTCTTTAGTGACAGATTTATTAAGGAGAGCATTCGTATAGGGCCGTGTTTTTATAAATAAACTGTGGCCTTTTTGTCTAAGACAAGGTCTTGCTATGTAGTCCAGGCTGACCTTGAACTCACAGAGATGCTCCTGCCTCAGCCTCCTGAGTGCTTGGATTACAAGGGTGAGCCATCATTCCCAGTTTAATCCGTGTCTTTTATTGTTATCAGAATTTTCATTAATAAAAGAAACTTGTTTGTCTTTTAGATGTAAAAAGTTATTTTTATAGAATCCCTTTGCTGACTTGTAGAATAACAGATCCATATTTATCTTTTTACCAGCTTCTGCCATGTCCAGCTGTGACTTGGAGTGAGGTACCTAATGTTTATGCACCCCACTTTCCTTCTCTGTAGCACAGGGATAAAACAGCACTACTTCATAGCTTTCACATGATATACCCTCTAATAGATACCTTTAGAAAAGTGTCTGATATATAATATGCCTTTAAGCAACTAAACAAATTGTTCAGCCCAGCATGGTGGCACATGTCTATAATCCCAGCACTCTGAGAGGCTGAGGCAGGAGGCTCACAAGTTCAAGCTCAGCCTGGGCAACTTAGCAACTGAGTGAAACCCTGCCTCAAAATGAAAATCCTGGGGATGTAGTTCAACACAAAGCCCCCAGGTTCCATCTCCGGTGCAAGAAAAAAAGAGAAACAGGGTGGGTGATTGTTTTTAGGTTGAGTAAAAGGAGCACATTTGCAAAAGACTTTTTTTTTTCTTTGTGATACTGGGGTTTGAACTCAGGACCTTTGTGTTGACCAACATCCCAAGCTCTTTTTTAATTTTTAATTTTGACACAGGGTGTCTTGCTAAATCACTGAGTGGCCCAGGCTGGTCCTGAACTTGTGATCCTCCTGTCTCAGCCTCCCAGAGTTCTGGGATTACAGGTGTGCACCACCAGGCCTGGCTGAGACTGTGACACTAACCATCACAGGAAGGGAGGTTTGCTCGCTCACAAGCCAGGTCAGAGTCTTGCTGAGGTGCTTCTTGGGAGGACCCAGAAGGCAGAGCTCCCCAGTATAATCCAGTGTGTGACTCGCTCGTTTTGCTCACGGTTTAGAGACAACAGGCTTGTTCTTTTATCTAAGTGTACTCACAGGAATAATGACTCCAGCCAGGCACAGTGGCGTACAGCTGTAATCCAGCACTCAGGAGGCTGAGGCAGGAGGATCGCCACAAGTTTGAGACCAGCCTGGCTACACAGTGACTTCAAGGCTAGCCTGAATAACGTCGTGAGTCTCCCTCTCAAAAATAATAATAACGATTCCTGAGGTGTACGCAGTGTTATCATGTCAACATCCCCTTAAGTCTCCTAAGAGTTCTGTGGTCCTCTGCACTCCACACCTGAAGAAATGGCATGGACAGGTCAGTGAGCAGGCTGGGCTGCTCAGGGGTGTGGGAAAGGGGAGTGAGAGAGGCAGAAACACTGCTCCAGGCTTTGACCCCAGGTCAGAACACATGGACGTAGGAGGGGTGGACATTCACCCTTCACCAGCATAAAAGTTCAAATACTGACTAATGGCCCTGGTTGGAATGCACCAAACCCTCCTCGCTCTGCATGGCAGAGGCCCTGCCCTCTGGAGAGCTGCCTCTGGGCTGTGCAGATACAGGAGAGGAGGGAGAGGCAGCTCAGGGTTTAAACTGGGAAGTGGGAGTGCAGGACCGAGGAGAGTGCTTTCCTTCTCACACGGGCTCAGCCTAAACCCCAGGAATCGGGAAAGCAGGTGGCCTGGGAACCTGCAGATACATGTGACTCTATTGTATTCAAGTTTCTGCTGCTCTGAACACTGCCACCTTGTGGTTGTACAGGAGCGGTTCCCCAAAGGTGCAAAGACAGACAAAGAGGGAAATTTGGTTGAAAACATAGCTTGCCTGAAGATGTTGTATCCAGCAAGTCAGGTCTGTTTTGCGCGTTGGCGGCTGCCATGTGGATACCCGAGGTGATGAAATGAAGTGCCTTTGACCTGCTGGCTGTTAGCTAGGTGACCTCCAGAAACAGCTCCACTCAGTCTGCACTGTGGTTCTAAAGAGTCTGAGGCTAAGGGCATTGTTGTATGAAGGCCCTAATTTTTGAGGTGCTTGTTATAAAGCAATAGGTAACTGATCCAGGAGACTATATACTATATGATAGCAGGCCTTTGTGAGTTCTCTTAAGTATGCTAATGTTATGGTGATTGTATAAAAATATATTCTTG
This sequence comes from Heterocephalus glaber, assembly GCF_053883595.1. Lineage (NCBI taxonomy): Eukaryota > Metazoa > Chordata > Mammalia > Rodentia > Bathyergidae > Heterocephalus > Heterocephalus glaber. Next base: position 17,938,326 of record NW_028258369.1, on the reverse strand, counting down.
CCAAGCATAGCGGCACATACCTGTAGTCCAAGCTACTTGAAAGACTAAGGCAGGAGGATCCCAAATTCAATGGCAGTCTGGGCAACTTACCAAGAGTGTCTCAAAATAAAACTTTAAAAGGACTGGGAATGCACCTCAGTGGTACAGCACTTGCCTAGTATGCACAAGGCCCTATTTTCAATCTCCAGTATCACCAAACAAACCCCAAAAAAGTCCTTATTTTCCAAAGTGGCTAAACACAATAATCACCAGGACTGTTTTTAAAAGATAGGGAGGGAGGGAGGGAAGGAAAGAGGGAGGGGAAATAAAGAAGAAAGAGATGGGGGAAGGAAGGGGGAAGGAAAGAAGGAAGGAAGGAGATAGAAGAAAGGGAGAAAGGATAGAAAGGGAGAAGAAAGAAGGAAAGAGAAAGAAAGGCAGAGAAGGAGAAAGGAAAGGGAAAGAAAGAAGAAGGCGACAGGGAGGGAGAGCAGAAGAAAGGGAGGAAGGAAATACACAGGCTGAGCACCTCATTCGGTTAGGTTTGGGATCCATTGGGCTACTGTAATGAACAGAATATGAGCAGGTGAGACAGCAATGTCAACTGAAGTGCCTGAGTCCCTTCCTCTCCCACTTCCTATATTTCCTGTCCAGAGCCAGGTGGCAGAGCCTGGGGCATCCAAACCTCCAACCGTGCAGGGGCCTCGAAGCTGGTGGTCTGCAAGTGGAGCACACTGACAATTCACGGGAGTAGGAGGAGAAAACTTTATTTAGGGCTTTTCATATTGTAATAGCATATTGGCTATGTTAATGAAGAAGTCCATTCATGTAATTTTTAACTGATTGGATGTGGCCCACCCCCATTATAGAGGGTATTCTGTGTTGCCCAGTCTACTCAGCTGAATGTTAACCTCCTCACAAAGCACCTTCACAGACACACCCAAAGTAATGTTGGGCCAAGTGTCTGGCCACCTGTGGTCCAAGCAAGTTGACACATGAAATTGACCATCATAAGATGCTATAGATACACACTGAACCCTTCCAGTGGAGAGCACTCTGAGGGTGCCCCCTCCGGTTGCACCATACCATTCCTTCTGGCCAAAGTGAAACTTTTGTGCTGGCCTCGGATCATCACTCCTCCTGCCAGTGTTCTTTTCACCTCTTTCTCTACTCCACAAATAGCCATGGCTCAGTCCTACCTCCCTGTCACTGAAGAGTGAGAGTAGAGAGAACTTGCACACAGTATGTTCTAATAAAAAGAAGAGAAGTAATACAAGGAACTGAACCTTCTGGAGTTGCTGATGCTTGAAGCCTCCTGGGGAAGTGGGTTATCTGCCCACCTGCATCCACTATTAACCTGGGAGGGACCCCTGGCTCTTTCTCTTCCCAACGGCCTAGGGGGCGCTAGCTGCTCAGGTGAGCCTAGTTATTGCCACCCCTGAGATGAGGAAAAGAATGTAGCAATTAGCAAAGAGGCTTAATAGCTGCGAGAGGGAAATCCAGGGAGGAGAAAGGCTTTCTCCCCCACCAGCCTGGCTGAGTTTTGCCCCTGTCCCATAGGAGTCCCAGGGAGGGACACCAGCAAGTGCCTTGACTGTGGAAGGTGAGCAAATGGAGCCCAGTTCCCAGGGGGAGATACCAAACAGAAGCCCTAGAAGAAACGGCTTCTGGGAAATAATAGTACATGACATATTTATTATTTTCTATTTATATTATTTCACATACACCACTAACCAAAAAGAAAAGCAAAGAGAAGACTTAAACTCCTTGTTACTTTTAGAAAAAGACTTTCTGGAACTAAAAGAAGATAAAGGATTTCCAGGTTTTTAAAAAGCATACATGGGTTTTGTTTGCTGCTATATGGCTCTGTTCATTACACACAGTGGGCAATACAAATCGTCAATAATTAAATGAATAGAATTCAAATTAAAATAGAAGACACAATAAAAACCAATCAGAACAGAATTAGTAACCTCCAAGTAAGTGGACTGAAGATGCCATATAATTAAGGAAAAACAAATCAAAACCACAATAAAGTGCCATTTCACAGCCACTAGGATGACTATTATATAAAAACACAGGCAAATAACAACAATCCCAGAAAATTACAAGTGTTGAATAGTGTGGAGAAATTGGAACCCTTGTGTATTACTGGTGGTAATTTAAAATCTTGCAGCCACTGTGGAAAACAGCATGGCAGTTCCTAAAATAATTAAACATAGGATATGATCCAGAAATTCAACTTCCGGCATATGTCAAAAATAACCGGAGTCAAGAATAAATATACATACTCCTGCCAGCATTCTTTACAATAGTGATGGCAAACCTTTTGGAGCTTTCGGTGATAACAAAGAGCCCACGCATGTGTGCCACAGGTTCGCCACCACTGCTTTACGATAATCACATGATGGGAATAACTCAAATGTCCATTTGGATATGAAAGGATAAAGAAAATGTGAACTATATGTGGAATATTATTTAGCCTTAGAAAGGAATGATGAATGTAGATGAACCTTCGAGGACGTCGTTTGAAATAAAATAAGCCAGACATAAGAGGATGGAGACCGTAAGATTCTACTCATGTGAGTTATCTGGGGTACTCAAATTCTTGGGACAGAAAGTAGAGGGGAATTTCCAGGGGCAGTCCAGAAAGGGCAAATTGTTTAATATGTACAGAGTTTCAGTTTGGGAAGATGATAGAGTTCTGGAGAAATGATACCAAAACAGAATTTATGAGGAGCTAGATGACATATATGAAGACAGATGGCAAAAATCTAACATGTAACTAATCAGAGTTGTACTAAAGGAGAAAACGCACTAAAAAAGAAGAGGACAATTAAGGAAATAATAAAACGATGATATTATTGGTCTGAAGAAAGAACTGTTTGCAGATTAAAGGGGCTCAGCAAAGTCCAGATTGGATTAATAAAAATCAAAGACATTTGCCCAGCAGCATCTTGATAATATTCCAGGGCTCCAGAGGCACAAAAGAAATCTTATAAGTATGATTCAAACTGAAATAGTACATTGCTTATGAATATTCAGTCCTGAACAAGAGGGTGCCGGTCAGGTCTTCCCTGCCAACATTTTGACATTTTAACATTTCTTTGTATGGGAAAGGAAACTCCCCAGCAAACTTCCCCTTTCATCTCCTGAGCCAGAACTGCAAGAAATGATCAGCGCCAAACCTAATTAATGGTTGATTTAGACGAAATCTGATTCGGACCATCCTGGAGATGAATGGCTGTAACCTGAACAAGTAAGTGTCTTTCCCACCTGTCAGCAGAATTGGAAGCAAGGGCAGGGTAGGGTTCTCAGCAGTATCTGCACTCTCCTTCATCAGCCTCAGATCCAAGGGTGAAAAGAACTGTGCAACTGAAGGAAAAGGACAAGATTGGAGAAAGGAACCAGAGCTAGGGGAACCAGCTACCCAGGGGCCTGGCAGAGTGTGGAAGAGGGGCCACCGAGCAAAGACAGGAGGAAACCCCAGGAAGGGTGATGTCATGGAACAAAACCCAAGGGATAAATGCTAGGTTTGATCATAAAATAAGGTGAGGATTTAATTTTTCTTTAATTTATTACAGTAAAATAGACATTGCTATTAATCCCTCTCAAAATACTCCCCTTGATTTCAAATACACTTAATACATCACTCTTACCACTTTCTGAAGCAGTTCTGGAAGACTTCTTTTGTGAGGGTCTTTAGTTGCACTATCATGGCAGCCTCAGTGTCCTGCGGGCATCCAAAATAGTTCCTTTTCATGGTCATTTTGGCTTTGGGCAAGAGCTAGAGTCACATAGAGCCAGATCTGGTGAACAAGGTGGATGAGGAAGCAGTGTCATGTTTTTATGAGCCTGTCTTTCTGTTGGAAGGCAAGTGATAGCAGCATTCGCTGGATTTTTTTTTATCACACCTCATAAAGACACTCATGAAAGAAGACTTCCAGAACTGCTTCAGAAAATGGCAAGAATAATGGGATAAGTGTGTTTGGAGCAAGGTTGGGAGTGGATTTTGAGGGGGAGATTAATGGCAGCATGTCTTTTACTGTAGTATATTTTAAAAATTCTTATCTAAACATTTACCTTATTCTTTGATCACACCTCATAATCCCCAGCTCCTGTGGCTGTTATCTACTGTTATGTAACATAACACCTCAATGGCGTGTGTTACAACATTCATTTGTTACTATACTCTCTCACATGCCAGGGATTGGCTGGCTCAGCTGGGCAGATCTTGCTCAGGATTCCTCATGTGACTGCAGTCAGATGACTGGGGCTGGAGGCATCTCAAAACTCCTCCCTCTCACCTCTGCTTGAGCTGAGAAGATCTAGCAGCCAGAGCCTGAGACAGCTAAGCATCCTCCAATAGCCCCCTTCATCTCTGTGATTTGTCTCCATGCTATCTTCCCCATGACTACTCCAGGATAGCCAGACCTCATACAGCTTCCAAGGGTGCATGATCCAAGGAGGGGGCAAGGACCAATTCTGTCACTTTTGAGGACCTAGCATTCCCACCTGCTGCATTCTTAGAAGCAATAGATGAAGGCCCACTCATCTTCAATAGCTCTTGATAGGTTCCCAGGCAGAGTTTCGGGACATGTTCAGTAATTTTCCTTTTAAACCACTGATTGGCTGGCACAAGAGGATAGGGATATAAGGCTGGAAAGTTGGTCATAGCCCCAGGTCAAGGGTATGAGTTCTTTGAATACAGCTGTAGGACATAAAGGACCCATGAGTAAGCCACCCACAGAAGGGGCCCAGTGACACTTCCAACTAGACAGACACATTGCACTAAGCTTTCTAGGCCCCCTTGTTGCCCAGCTGATCTAAAAGAGGAGCTCACCAGGTCTTTCTAGAAACTCAAGTTTGCCATTCCCTAGGCTTTTTTGTCTACTCTCAGATGAGTGTCGCCATCTCACCAAACCTTCGAGACTCCTCCCCAAGTGACCTGCTCTCAAGTGCAAGCCACTGGGATCAACTTGCAGGCCTTGCATCTTCCTTGTGTTTATCACAAGCCTCAGTGATAAAAGGTCATCTTTCCAGCCATCGCTTCTGCTAGCTGATGCTGCCTTCCTACCTGCCCGAAAGCCTTCAAGCACCTTCTTATCTAACATCTGTACCCTTCCTGTTGCCAAGGGCTTTGACTTTACTTACATAATCAAGCAAGCAAAGCCACAGAGAGGTCATTAGAGAGTACAGGGACCTGTGTGGAACGGACAAAGGGGACAGAGGATCATTGTGCAGCTCTACACTTCTAGATAGGGAAGCCAAAAATAGCCAATCTTGGGTTATAATTCTTTTCATTCTTCAGAGACAAACTTTTTCTTAAAAGTTAGCTTATTTATGACAACAGGGCACTGAAGAAAGGACACTTTATCACAAAGTCGATATGGCACCTTTAACTACGGTTGTATAAGAGTCATTAGCTATCTTCATGATGGCGTCTTCTATTGATCCGTTATAAATCATTAAAGACATACTATACCCCGTAGGCTGTCTCTTCCAAAATCATGTGTCTTAAGTGACTCTTTCTTAGGTTAGGTTGTTTCTCTGAAAAAGGTACTGAGAATCTTCAGGATGTCAGACACCATGGCAGGTACTGAAATAGTCAGTTTATTATCCCTGAGTTCTATAATCGGAACTTCTCCTTCTCGATTGTGTCACACACTTTCACGGACAGCTTGTTAAGACTCTAGGCTCCACTACAGAGTTTTCCATTCTCTAGATTTGGGCATGGCTCTAGAACCCACATTTCTCACAGGTTTTCAGGTAATGTTGGTGGTCCAGGTGAGGAAGGAGACTGGGATGTGGCAAAGCTGGCTGGGGACGTGGGTATGATCTGCTAACTGTAAAATTTCAGGACACATGCATGGAGCAGTTCCCAAAGCCCTGCCCCTGGACTTCTCCCAAGAACTCAAGCAGGTTTTCAATAGGATGGCCTAGACCTGAAGTCAGCCTGAGTGGGTGGTACAAAAAGGACAGTATACAATGAGTTCTTTGCTGTTGTGTTTTTAACAGTAGTTCATTCTCATGCTATGGAGTACTTTTCTATTTACTTTGTCTTGGCCCAAACTCACTCTGCAGAGCCTGTTTCTTTTTGTACCTTTAATAAATATAAGGCTTTGCTACTGTTTTCAGTCATCATGACCAATTCTTCGCTCAGGACAGAAAGAACTTAGAAACTACCTCTAGAGAGAGACTCCAGCACCCTAAAACCTGGGAACACAGCGACCACACTTTGAGAACCACACCTGTAATACTGCCCTGCAAAAGTAAGTTTACTAAAGTATAGCTTTAGGTATGTGACATACTTTGGATGTGAGATTCAGGCCAGGAAAAATGGTAGAGAGATTGCAAGTCAGATTTAATTTCCAGCTAGATGGAATACCAACTCACTTCATGATAAGTGTAGAAACAGTGCAACTCATTAGAATATGAACAGTATTTTTTTCTCAGAACTTGGGATCTTTCTGAAAAATGTGGAAGTTACTACAGTTACTGCCAGTAGCCTGTGATCCTGTGATGATACGAGGAGATGACATTTAGGCTGAAAGATCATTTGAAACACCTGTTTCCTACTCATAGCTTAGTTCATAAAAATACTCCAGTGTTGCCTCAAGGAATATTCCATCTTTACGAAGGCCATCGTTTTGATGGACAAGTGAGAATAGATTAAAAGTTTCAAAATACACTTCTTGTGAGCTAAGTAATCTGGTGATTTAAATGAAGATTAACCATACCAATATTTTCTTGTCACTTGTTCTCCAGATAATTATTGCCAATCTCTTTTATCATTTGCTATATTGAACTCAATTAAAATAATTCAAGAGCAGGGCATGGTGGCATACATCTGTAACACCTGCACTCTAGGAGGCTGAGGCAGGAGGACCACAAGTTCAAGCCTAGCCTGGGCAACTTAGTGACTCAGTGAGATTTTGTCTTAAAATTTTTAAAAGGCACATAGGCGTGGCTAGGGATGGAGCTTTGTGTGAAGGCCCTGGGTCAATCCCCAATACTGTAAAAACAAGAAAAAATTTATTCAAGTGCAGAGACTTACTGCTAATTCAAAAACATTCCAGTATGTTTACTAAAATACTGAAGAAATAAAATACTATAGCTAATTTGGCTCATTTTAAAAAGATCTCATGTAAATTTTGAAAAAATCAGATTTTTCAAACTTTCAATTTCTTTTGGTCTCTGTTGAAATATACAAATACCAATTTAATAACTAGGTCTTCTAGTGAAGATGAGCCATTAAAACACAGCAATTATTTCTGCTCTATTCAAAAGTGCCCTCAAGCAAAGTATCGGGATATATTTTAAGGCATGCACCCACAGACAAAGAAAATGCAAGAAGAGAATATCATAACACCATGTTGGAGGTATGAAAGCAGGGAGACAAGCAGTAGCTGACTTGGTAGCTGGAAATAAGCAAGTCCTAATCCTGGCAGGCAAGTTCATCCTGTGACCTGCGTGTTAGACACACCTGTGTTATAATACAAACTATTTTACAGGACATTTTGTTACTTACATAAATTAACTGTATTATATGTTTGACATATGGCTGCAGACAATTCCTCTCCACTCAATATGGCCCAGGCAAGCCTGGCTTGCTAGGAGAAGAAACCAAAGAACCAAAGAGAATTTTCCAGCAGGTCCACCACATGGCTCAGGAATGAGTCACCCCAGTGAACCACGGAAGTGGAGATAAAGGGATGTTACGGACTGAATTGTGCTCCCCACCCAAGTTCATATATTGAAGACTTAAACTTCAGTCCCTCAGATTGTGACTATGCTTAGCTATGGTATTTTTAAAGAGGCAATTAAATTAAAATAAGACATTAGGACAGGGCCTAATCCAGTATAACTGGTGTCCTTACAAGGAGAGAAAATTTGGAGCTGGTGTGGTGACATACACCTGTAATCCCAGTACTCAGAGGGCTGAGACGGGGGGATCACTGTGAGTATGAGGCCAGCCTGGGCTATGCAGTGAGTTTGAGGCCAGTCTGAACTACATGGTGAGACCCTGTCCCAAAATACCGCCCCCCAAAAAGATGGGAAATTTGGACACAGACATGGACAGAGGGAAGATAATGTGAAGACACAAGAAGACAGCCCTCTGCAAACCAAGAAGTGAACAGAGTCGTTCCTTATATCCCTCAGAAGAGACCAACCCTGCCCATGCCTTGATTGCAGATTTCCAGTCTAACAGGGAGAAAACTGATTCCTGTTGTGTAGACCACCAAGCTTGTGGGACTTTATTATAGCACCCCTAGCAAACTAATGGAAAATGGAATTTAAACAATAGGAATAGGGGTTGAAGCAACTGCTGCACCAGATGCCCTCCATCAATCACTGTGGCAAGGAACTTCCTCTCTCCTGAGGGTCTTGCCCTTGGGGAAGCCAGGCACAGTTCAGAGTAAGGTTACTGTGTGGACAACAGGAGAATTCAGTTAAAACCACACATACATGCAGGCAGGAGATTAGAAAATTCTTCCCTGGGAAATTCGTGCAGCCCAAGTGAAATAATATTGGGACTTTTGTCATACAATAGATCATGTATTCACTTCCTGTTGCTCTACTAAATTACTACACATCTAGGTTTCAAAAGACATAAATTTATTTTCTTATAGTTTTGGAGGTCTGAAGTTCAAAACAGGTCTCTCTGGGCTAAAATCTAGATGTCAATGGAACTGCGTTCTTCTGGAGTATTATCTAGAAAAGTGTTTCGGTTCAATATGGTTCACCCCCCCCCCCCGCCAAGGCTCTGTGCTGGAAGCTTGTTCCCCAGTGTAGCAATCTTGAGAGGTAATGGTGCTTTAAAAGGCCTAGTGAGAGGCCACTGGGTCTTTTGCTTATTCTGCAGTGCTGGAATGAGCCCAGCGCCTAGGGCCTGCTAGACAAGCGCCCTGCTACTGTGCTCCACCACCAGCCCAGAGTGGGGCTTCAGTCTGTACAGGGGTGAGCACTTTTCTCCTGGGAGTGCTTTCTTACTCTCACAGGGAGTCCCATGAGAGCAAGTGGTGCTGGAAGGACAGAGGTGCGCCCCTCCGGAGGCTCTTGCTTCTAGTCTTTGACTCCTCTCTTGCCCTGTAATATCCACCATGAGGTCCTCATCAGGGCAGAAGAGATGCCAGTGCTTCACTAGGACAGCGATCTAAATAAACCTCTCTTCTTTCTATTTCTAGAGGCTGCCTGACCTGCGTTTCTTGGCTTATAGCCTCATATCTCCACGACCTCTGCCTCAGTGTCACGCTTCTCACTCTTCCTCTCCTTCTGCCTCCTTCACATGTAAGGACCCTTTTGATCACATTGCGCTCACCTGAGTGATGCTGGGTACTCTCCCATCTCAAAGCTGCACTCAGTCACATGTACAAAGTCCCCCTGCCATGCCTGAAGCATAGTCACAGCTTCCAGAGATTAGAGTGTGGGCACTTTGGGAGCCATTGTTCTGCTCACCACAGAGGCCTCCATGACTCAGTGAAACACCGAGGTGACAAACCTCACTCACTGGCACAGAGCTTCTCCCTTTGCATTGGAGCCTCAGTTTCCTCTTTGCTAGCACGTATAAGATTGCCGTAAAGGTGAAATGGGCTCATATGTGTAAAGTACGTCAAAGAGTTTCTGCCTGACACTAAGTCCTGTAAAAATGGTTGCTATTATTATACAATCATCACTGGAGGAAAATATCTGATGGGAAAGGCAGAGAACAAAACAATTAAGCAGGAAGGTGCAGCAACAAAGAAAGATAACATAGGGAGATGAAAATATACAAAATAGCTGCCATTAATATATTCTCAGAGAGATAAGAAAAGACACTGCCCGCCCCCCGAAGTGAGAATTGGGTGCTATCAAAATAGGAAAATATCACAAAGCAGAAACATGCTTTTGTAAGTTAAAAAAATCAGTCTGAAGCTTATGAAATTGTCATTTTTTTAAGATGAAAATCTGCCAAATATCGATAATTTCATATGGTTCATCCCAACACAAACCCAGAAAGAAACAACTCAATCAAGTAAAAAGTTGAGGAAACTTCTCAGAGGGTAGAAGTAAAAGATAAATAAACAACAACCAGAAAATGTATAAGAAGTGTCTCTCTAGAAGGTTCAACATATAAATGGGGGAAGTCCTAGAAAGAGAAAACACAATATTGGATGAAAGAAAATCATCACTGAAGCAATTCAAAACACTGTCCCAGAATTGAAGAACATGGTTGGAAAGATACCCTGAGTGGCCAATATGAAGGAGGAAAATAGAACCACCCCAAAATCATAGAGAAGCCAGGTTCACAGAAGATTCTAGGGAGAGAAGTAGAGGGAAAAAGCAATCTCATATAGGATTAAAATTTGTAACTTTTTAAGTAAGAATAACAGAAACTGAAAGTATAAAATGTTGAGGGAAATCAATTTCCAATCAAGAATTCTACTGCCAGCCATCCACATTTTAATTGTGAAACTATGCTTGAGACATTTTCAGAAGTCAGGCATTCTGGCACACACCTGTCATCTCAACACACAGAAGGCTGAGGCAGGAGAATCTCAAGTTCAAGGCCACCCTGGGCTACAGAGAGAGTTCAAGGTCAGCCAGGAATGTATAGTGAGACTATCTCACCTCCCCGCAAAAACATTTTCAGACTCACAGAACCCCAAAAATGAATTTTTATGCACAATTTCTCAGGAAGCTACCATATAATAGGCTCCCCAAAAAGAGGAAGAACAAGAGAAGAGGAAGTTATGGAAAGTGGGGCTAGTGACATAAGAGAAAAGAAAACATGTTTTTAAGATAATATTTTAAAATGTATTTTTAACATTCAATCAGCAAGTCTAAATAATTTTACATTTCTTCTGATGTATACATTGATTCAATAAATATCTGTTAAGTGAAGAAACATATGTATGTAAATATATTTAAAATAATATAACAGAGAAAATCCTCTGGAGCCAGGTTCTCAAACTTTAATGAGTCACCTAGAGGACTTGTTAAACCACAGCAAACTTTCTGGGGAAAAATTGTTCTGTATACACAACATTGAGAGATATAAATGTTAATTAGGAAAAAATGAAAGAGTGAAAGTGATCGCGTCAAGGCAAGAAAAACTGGAGATGCAAGTGGTGGGGGCAGAGTGGTGCAGTGCAGGAAACTATTGATAATAACCCCAGTAGGCCCTTAGAAAAAAGATGTTTGGGGCCAGGGATGTATAGTATAACTCGGTGGTTCCGCCGCCTGCTTGGCAAGCACAAGGTCCTGAGTTCGATCCCCATTACCAGAAAAAAACAGCTATTTGGCCTTTTATATCAGCAATTTACAGCCAAAGCACCAGCTGCTTATGTTTGTAAATAAAGTTTTATTGGCACACAGCATGTCCATTTGTTTTTTTTATCTATGGTGGCTTTCCCACTGGAATGGCAGAGTTGAGTAGTTGCCGCAAACTCTGTGTGCCTCCCCAGACCTCAAATACTTACCATCTGGCCTTTTTGCCAACTTGTCTAAACCATCAATGTTTAATTTATAGAAACAAAAATTCGACTTTGATAAAAGCAAAGAAAATAATGACCACAAAATCATGAAATGTGGGCTGAGAGTACAGCTCAGTGGTAGAACATTTGCTTAGCATGTATTAACATGTTTGAAGCCCTGGGTTCTACCCCTACTTAGCACTACATTAAAAAAAAAAAACATAAAAAACAGTGTGTTAAAAAAGTTAAAACCAAGATCCTGTGGTTTTTTTTAAGTTGCAATATGTTTTTGGTTTTTTTCATATTTTAATCTTGCAGTAAAGAGAAATGGAAATTAATTGTGTTAATCCTGCAGAATGTTTGCAGAACTATCAAACTGAATGGCTTCTGTTTATACCCCACTGTGTCAGTTCAATTATCAAAAAACCTTACATCTGAAGCAGACTTCCTACATCAGGGATAGGTATCTGTGTGTCATTATACAAAACAGTTCTAGGGGGCTGAACTACATAGTAAAAAAATAAATAGTACCTAGTGTAAAATAATTTTATAAATAATCTTTTGTACTTTAGGACATTAAATTATACAACTTTTGTATATATATAAAAGCTTAGGAACTTTCTGTTTAGCAGGAAGGCAACACATTCCTACACTTTTAATGTATATGTTTGTTACAATGTCCATGTAAACATGCCCTATGTTTGTGCCTTTTAATTAGTTTGTCTCAATAAACAAAATGTAGAGAAAAAAACATAAAATATTAGTGCTGGGAAAGATCGCTTCAAACTGTGTTGCTTTAAAAGTGAGAAGACTTAGTTTCAGGGAGATGAAATACCTTATCCAAGGCCCAGGGCTAGTAGGAAACCAAGCAGTATTACCCAGTCCATCAATCCCATTCAGCTCCATCTCTACTGTTGACATCTCACTAATCTGTGGCTGCTTTTAAATGACTTTCTATGGAGGGAACTCATAAAAAGTTACTAAAGTGAGGTATTCATGAATTAAAAGTCACATGTGACAAAGGTTCACTGTAAGTTCTCATTACGCACTTGACAAAAAAAATTGTGAACCAGAAAGTCAATATGCAGCTGAAATGCTCAAACTTTTCGAGAACACCATTTTGAGTGTGAAATCAATGTATCCTTGAATATGATTTTGATTGCTTTCAATTGTAAAATGCCTATAGCTTTTTGACAGTTATTTCATCAGCCCAAGTATGTATTTGCTGATTAGAGGCCTATAATTTTCCAAAGGCAGGAAGAAAAGTGCCAAAGATAGATAGTCAGGATATGAATCATCCTTGTCCTTTGTTGTAACCTAAACTGCTGTAACAAGTAAACCAAAAATGTAATAGCTCCCACACGAAGTTTCTGATTCACACTTGGACAGGCATGGTGGGTGCTGTACACAGGTTGGGTGAGGCAGGGGAGAAGCTCTGTTCCACAGGGTAATTTGTTAGAAATGAGACCCAGACTCAAACTGTCGAGGCTAGAAAGCATGCACTCAGACAGCAAGGGAGAGAACTCCACAAGGCAAAGTTTAAAGTTTACTTCTGCAGAAGCCATGAGTGCGCTCAGACACAAGGCAGCAGGTGCACCTGAGCGGCGGGAAAGCGAGGTTTTTAAACCCTGACACATGGACAGGTAGCAGCTATCCTTTAAATTCATTTGGCAGGAGGGGAGGATTTGAAGGGTTGCTGAGGGGATGGAAGAGTAGGGGGAGGAGCAGAAAGTCCTTGGCTATTGATAAGCTATCTTGGTCTGTAGCTATGTTTCCAGAATCTAAACTGAGCAAGTGTTTCCCATCATTTCAGTGTGTTCGGGAGGGGCCGCCTAGGGTGGACCAGAGTCTAAGATGGAGGCACTCCTGTTGATATCCTTTGATTGAAAAGACAGGGCCACGGTTTCTCACATTCAGAGGCCCAGGCTGATGGTGACTCTCCCATGGTCCACTTTTGGCTTTCAAGAACTGGAGTCATCATCCTTCCAGCCAGCAGGAAGGGGAGAGGGTCATGGAGGAGCATGTGAAGTTTCATGGCACTTCCGCTGAAGTTCCACTGGCTAGAACTCAGCCACATGCCATCATCAAACTGCCTCACTGCAAAGGCAACTGGTAATTTATAAGAATCTGTGAAAATCAGGAAACACAAAATGAACTTATTTTAAAATGATATTCTACGTGTATCTTCAAGTAGCATGCAAGTAGCCTTTCATTAACTTCCAAACATCTTTTTATGTGTGTAGCCTGGGGTCTGGGAAGGAGTAGATTTTGGTGATCTCCACCATCCCTATTGCTACAAGGCAAAAAATCCCTGTAAAACAACATTCCATTGTTATCACTTGGATCTTTTCTCCATTGGAAGGTGGGAAAGAGACAGATGGACATCTTCCAGACATCTTTTGTTCCACAAGCTCTGTCGGAAACACTTTGTGTCCTTGCTACTGATGAGCAGTTTCAATTTATAACTTGGCGGACTGAAAATTAAAGGGTGAGGATTTTAGTTGAAGCATAAGAAGGCTATTGTCTACCCCCAAGGATTTAGGCTTGCAGAGACAGCCAACTCGACCTGAGGCTAAAAAATAATTTTAAAAAGAGGCATAAAAAGCCATACAGACCTGTAAGCATAGACCAGTAATAGTCAAAGACACCACTAGGTATCTTCATCTTAGATCTCTGTAATAGTTAAGCCTAGGGAAAATTCTGATCCCAGCCACTGCGGTCAATATACTCCAACCCGGTGCACCTGAATGGATACAGGTTCCACAGGCCTGTGACTTCCTCCACTGCTCAGGTGAGCATGGCTTTATGAGGATGTATGGTCCTGCCTCAGCATGCTCATCTTTCCTTGCTGCTTCTGCTAGTTGAGTGTTGCCAGGAAGAAACCAATCATGAATTGAGGAAAGGTAAAAACTCACTCCGCCCAGTCTTGCATAATTTGGCCTGGAATTGGCATAATCCATGTGGTCTGCCATTTGATTTGTTCTCGAAGTTCTTCCTGGTCTCTCATCTGAGAGAGAGAGAGAGATACTGCCCAGAGGGACAAGCAGAACTGAGAGCATGTGCTCCCACCTGGACTCAGGTGGTCTAAAAGTGAGTAGCACCAAAGTGGGAAAAGGAAACTACAGTCATAAAGGATAAACTGTATTCCCTTAAAATACCACGTGAGCTCATCCCAGCCTCACACAGGAGCCATTTATTTATTTTTGCAGTAAGAATGTTTGGATTCATTATGGGCATTGGATTTAGGTCCATTTTAATTTGCAAAGTCCTGCCATCTAGTGGCCAAATTAATAACCTCTCCTTTGAACGTGCCAGTATTTGCCTGACTCAAATATTTTTTCCTTGAACTGTGAGTTTTCTAAAATGCCTAATGCAGAGCAGATGTTCTGAAATACTTGGTGCAAAAGTGACAAGTCCTTCAACCACAAGTTTCAATATAGGGCATATTACACACACATGGAGATGAAAGAAAACAGGCGTCTGACAGTATTTATGACTAGGCTCTTTTGTCAGTGCATTGTAATCCAGTATGGATCTCCCTAAGAGAACTCTTAGGTGGATAAATATAATGAACTATTTATGAACATTTCTTTGTCATCATCAATACAAAAGGACCCAACAACAGGTTTGCCTTCAGAAAAAGGAAGAAACGGATTATAGCAGTGGTTTCAAAATTTGTCTGCATATTATAATCACTGGGGGGTCTTTTAAAAATTCCAAAGCCCAGGCCACATTTCAGACCATTTGAACCGCAAGCCCTGGGAGTAGACTGAGCATCAGTATTTTGAAGCTCCCAGAGGATTCTAATGCACAATTATGTATGGGGATGACCGGATACAAGGCTTTAACATTTCTATGCAATGGTATCTTATAGAAACACGACTAGTCACATTTTACAGGAGCATTTTAGCATAGATTATCTCATCTAATTTTCATTCAGTAGTGCAGTAAATACAAACCCTGTGGGATGAATACAATCATTTCCTTGGGAGGCTCCTAAATTTCAGTGTAGGGATAGTAAAGTGGTGGCAGCAGTGCTTGGGCTAATTTTTGCACAGCAAACCTGTCCCTCTTCCCTATATTGTATAGTTGTTTGGGGTGCCTGGGGTGGGGAAAATGATGAAGACTGTAGGACCCTCAAGCCTCCTCCCACAGTGTCCCCACTGATTCTCTCTCCTCTCTCTCCCTCCCTCTCCCTCTTTTCAGTCCTGGGGATTGACCCCAGGGGTGCCCTATTACTGAACTACTTGAGCCCATTTTATTTTACTTTGAGATAGGGCCTAGCTAAATTGCCTAGGCTGGCCCCAAACTTGCAATCCTCCTGCTTCAGTCTCCAGACCAGCTGGGATTACAGGCGGGCACCACCCTGTACCTAGCATTTGTTTGCTATATAAAGGAGATGGAGCCTCTGGTTTCCTTAAAGCTGCACAAATGGTGCCTTGTAGAGACAGCACTGTGACCTAGAGTAAGTATGTCCCTGGGCTTCCTGAGCTGTTGCTGGAGAGAGCAGGGATTGCGCATGCACTCTCCACTCACAGACCTGGGATCCCTGCCTTGCAGTGGCCTTCATTAGAAGGAAATCGGTATACAATATACTGACATTCATCATTGGAAATTTGCACCTTTACATAGACTCTCTTGGTTCTTGTTTTTCACCCTTGCCCAGCCCTCCCTTCAACCCCTCCAGTCCTCCCTATTTATATTGTATACCTGAAATGTACCAATGATTAGAATGAATAATCGATAATGCAAAATAGGAAGAAAAGGTCCAAAGGGGTAGGGGTAGTGGGAGGCGCAGGGGAAAGGAAAGAAGGGAAAGGAAAAAATGATGAGAAATGGAAAAAATGGAAATAAAGTCTTTGTAAATAAGGAAGGGTGGAGGGGATGAAGGGAGGGCTAGGAATGGGGAAAAAATAAGAACCAAGATGCATTATGTAAAGGTACAATTCCCAATGAGAAATGTAATTGTGTTGTATACCTACAATGTACCAATAAAAGAATTTAATACAAAAAAACGAGAAGGAAATCTGATGTACAATAATCTGAATTGCTCTAATTACATGTGATTACTTTGTGAAAGGTTTTTTCTCTTTATGAAAGAAGTCATCCATTACGTCTAGATCTAAAATGTTTCTCAAAAGTTTCACATGTGTGGAAGGCAATTGGATCATGGGAGTCCTATACTCATTGGTGGATTCATCCATTAGTAAGTTCAGGAGCTGACTGTGCTGTTTGGAGGTGAGTCACTGGAGTGGGATCTGGAAGTACATATTCTTGTCCCTGGCTCCTCCCTTCTCTCTCTACCTCTTGGCTTCATGGTTTGAACAGCTTTCCTCTACCAGACTCTTCCACCATGATGTTTCTGCCTTGGAACCAGCTGATCCTGGACTGAAGCCATGAGCCAAGATAAACCTGTCCTGCTTTAAGTTGTGGGTTTTGGGTATTTTATCCCAGTGATGGCAAAGCAATTAATACATCAATACAGGATTTCAGAAGAAGTCTGATTCCTTGTCTATTTTAAATTACTTAATTTAAACGTCCAAACCTGTATCCACCTTTTTCAGCAATCATTTCTGGGTTGAAGCTAAGCGCTACTAAATGTTTGTCCAAGTCATAGCTCTACAGTTTTATACTTGTCCATCCAGCACACAATAAAACGGATGAAACACTTTTCCAAACCCAAATACACCTCCTTCTTTCAGGGCTGCCAGTGTAGGGGCACAGGTTGTGCACTGCATAGCACCAGGGGACGCACACTATGTGGATAGTGATATGAATCGTACCTCCTTGTTAGTGTGATAAGGTGGGCTTGCTTGGATGCTAGGTGTTGTAGAAGAAATAGAAATACCTGCCTTCGCTTGTGTTTGTAAGGATGGTAGTGAATCGTTTCAGTCTGGGAAGACCCCACAGCTATACCTGCTTCAGCCTCCCACCATGCTGAAATTACAAGTGTGCATAATGTTTATCGCTTTAAAGCCAGTGCTATTTCTCCTGTGGTGGCTTCATACTGGGCCCATGTCATTTCTCCAGTCATATAAAGAACATCTTTTATTTTCTTTTTGAAAAGAATTTCTCTGAGAACATTTTTTTAAAAAGATTTGTTCCAGTTCATCCATATTCAAGAGAACTTCATGCCTTCTTGTACTCTAACCCTGAAGAACTCAACTACTAGAAAGAACATAATGTTTACCCCCCAGAACACCCACCATGGCTGTCCATTGACCTTCAAGGTCTTCTTGCTTTTGTTCTTCTAAACAAACCCTGATTCCGTTTGTATTCAATGACACAGCTGACCTCTTCTCAAACATCTGATCATTCTTACATTTCTGGGTGCCTTGGAAATGACACCACCCTGCAGCTAGGGTCCCCCCAAGCTCCTGGAAGGGAAGGGGGCGGGTCTCTGTCCCTTGCTTGAATGACTTGTCCTCCTCTCAAATAGAGAACTGAAAATGAAGGTGTTAGGAGCAGAGGTGCTACTTCATCATGGCCACGGGCCTGTAATATCTTCCCGCAAAAGGTCGGAACAGCAACCACCAAAAGCCATCGTTGGAAGTCTCAAGTCCCTGTTCTTCCCTCTTATACTGCTACCTGCTGTTGTCCCGACTATTTAAGTCCTCTGGGCCTCCCTGGTAGGCCAGGAAGCTCAGAGCTGTTTGGGATTTCAAACGCTATCTTCTAACTCAGTTTTCTAGTGTAATTTTTCCAAATCTACTAGATCACTTTAATCTTGAGTTAGTATGTTTGACTTGATTACTTCTATGCTTTTTACCTTGGAGCTGGCCCAAATAGGAAGAGGAATAGAATTATAAGCAAATCCACATTAGAAATGCACAATTCCAACTCCAAGCCTTGGAGAGCTGAATAGGAGACAGACACTGGAGAAACTAGAGTCTTGGAGACTCCTAAACCTCACTTCCTGCTCACAGCAATGGCAGGGGTAGCTGGAGGCAGAAATATACACCCTCTTTGTTGCAGTACTGGGGATAACTTCTTTTTTATTTTTTATTTTGAGACAGGGTCTTGCTAAGTCACTAAATTGCCCAGATTGGGCTCAAGCTAATGATCTTCCTGCCTTAGCCTTCCAGAGTGCTGGCATTACAGGTGTGTGCCACAATGTCGTCCCCCCCCCCCCCCCCAGCGTATAGCACTCGCACGCTAGCAAGGCACAGCAACAGCTAGGGGGCAGTGCGTGAAGTAACTCTGCAGACAGACTTGGGAGCCCTGAGCCTCGTGACTTCAAATCAGGCTTCTGCTGCCTGCCAGGTGTCTGCCAAGCTACTTTTTCTCTCTGCCCTTCAGTTATTCATCTAAATAGGGCTAGCAACTCACACTGCTTCCGTTTTGGGGAGAATTAATTGAAATAATGAATGCAAACACTGAACATGATGTTTGGAGAATGCGTGCTAAGGGCTCAATAGGTATTATAATCTAATATAAGAAATATAGTTCATTCTCTTTTTCCAGAAGAAAGCAAGGTGATAATATTTAACTGGGTATTTTATTACTCATCATTTTAAATAACAGGCACAATTCAAATTGTTATCCTTTATGAGAAGGTTTGGGACCTATGGAAAGAAAAACTTCTAGAAAAGCCTTATTTCTCTTTTCAAAAGTCTCCTCAGTCATACATAAATGTACCTGCCCTCAAACACTAATTAGGACAGTTGAGTGCTTCGTTTGTGTTAGTAATCTGTCATTCGCAACTACAAAATGCTATTCCCTTGGAGTTTGTTTCCAAAAATGGAAATTCATAATACGTGACCTCAGGATACATACAGTAAAACATCCAAGAGATGATGTGTTCTTAAATCTCCTTCACTTTTATAAAAACAAATTCACTAAAAATTTCTCTATTTCAGAAAGTTGAAATAGTGAGTTTCTGTTTTTTCCTGTCTGAAGGTTTAGTTACCATGAGACCCATATACTTTAATTTTTCCAAATTGTAGAGAAAATATACAATAGAGATGAAAGTTATACTTAAAACAAGGGTGCCACAACAAAAGGGTTCTCTGGAAGAAATGAAAATAGAGACATGTTTCTGCAATAAGTATTCTTTCTGGAGTTAAACTAAACCTGAAAATCTCACACTACATATGATTAGAGTTAAGATGGAAAAGAAAAACCCAAACCAACAGCTTCTGAGGCACAAATCTAAATCTAAGCAATTTCATTGTTATGTGTTCCCTTAGGGCTGCAGTATTCTATTGGTTTCATTTTTTAAAATTTGTGTTAGTGCCTATTTGCAGCACGTACTGATTAGCTTCACCATGAGGAATCCGTACACGTACCTAATATATCTTAATTCTTTTTATTTTCCCTTCCCCTCCACTCCCTCTCCCCTCCCTCCGCCTCTTGATTCCTTTCCCATTTGCAAAAGATAAAATTGGAATTTTATTTGATTGTCTAAAAGCACAAAACAGGCAACAGATCCCTGGCCACGAGGAGGACAACAAGTCCTTTGCCGAAGTAGATCTCTGGTCTGCACCTTCACCCTCGCTGCCTTGCTCTGGGAAGTTCAGAACCCAGAGCTCAGGCATAGCTTCCCTGTTAAGCCAAGGTTTAGCCAGACCTATTTGATCTACTCTGTGGTTTTTCCTTCTGCAGTGAAAGTACACGCCCTCTCCAGGAGGGTAATTAAATCTCTCCCGCCCCCTGTGCGTCCTGAACTGCAGAGCGGGCCCAGGATAATTGGAGACAGGCAGCTATTTGCCCTCTAATTTAAACGGATCCTAAGGTTTAGAGGTCTACAGCCAAAGCCAGACGCCTTTGTGAGGCAAGGGAGCAACAAAGAGGGGTGTCTAGTGGGCGGCTCGAATGCAAACGCCAGCACAGGGCGACACAAGAGTTCAATCCACATTCGGCCCCATGAGGCTAAAACGGAGATTTCTGGGGCAGGTGGCCCAGGGGATGTTGGTACCCCAACTCTGGGACAGATCACTGTGACTACAGGAGAAAGCAGAATCCGAGTTGCCAGATTTTTGGATTTTTCAGAAGAAGTCACAGATCTGGTGTTTATATGAAATCAGCCACATTTCAAAGTCAACAATTCATTCAAATGAAAAGCAACAACACAGCATCACTAAGGCAGACCAAAGGAAACAGAAGTGCAAGACATTGCTTTCCTAATTGCAGCTTAGAGGATGAAGTTTTCTGCAGGGTTGCATTTCTCCCTGAAATATACACAGAGACAAATGTTGTTCTTTTGAAAAACTCTTTTCTAAAAAGAAATAATGCTAAAGACAACAACCTGTATACTCAGTGCAATGTGGTGCCCTGGATCTGCTCCTGGAACAGAGAAAAGCCCACAGTGATAAAAGTAGGTACATCCAAGTAAATCCCACTGGTTCCCCAAGGACAGCTTGCCTTATCCAATATTGAAGAATGAGTAATTATCCTCTGTGTTTCAATATAAAAATGAATCAAGCTCCTAAACAGATAATAGAGAATTCTAATCTTTGCCCCCACCATTTACTTGCCAGGTGACCTTGGATGTGTCAGTCTGTGAGACTCAGATTCCCTGTCCGTACTAGGGTCGTTGTGAGAATTAGATGAGACTCCATGAGGAGTATGGTCTGTAGTAGAAACTTGTGACGTCTTCTCATGGTCCCAGCAATGAGTTGACAAACAATGTTTTTCTGTACTAACCTGGTATGATTTATAGTTACTTATATTTCTCTCGATATTGGGATTTGTTAAAATCCCATTCAAAGCATTTAGAATCGAGGGTCTAAATACATAGTAGGGCAGAGTGTACATGAACTAAAATTACCTGTGACACTGTCACCTTGAAGGTGCACCAAGGGTGTTAATTATTTACTAAGCTTGGCTTTCTCCCCAAAGACACTTGAGCTGAGGGGTTTTCAAGGCTGATTAAGGTCACATTATTTTGCCTTAAAAGATCAAGAAAATCATATCATGCCTTTGAGAACTGATGTGGAGATAGTTAGCATAAGTTGACATTCATAGCAAGGAACTTTTCTGGTTAAAAAAACTGGTTGTAAGTCCAATTCTCATATATGATAAGCCTTCAGAAAGTATATGCTGAACTCTTTCATTTTCCTTAAGTTCTACTTTGGAGGAAATTTTTTTTCAAAAATTATTCATTTTCTCTTTTTGAAAATAAATGCTATTTTTAAATGAATAGTTAAAAATGAAGAAAGCATTGATTTCAATGTTTCCTCACTATGTTAGTTAAATTAATTAGGTAGGATAAATAACTTATCTTCTTAGCTGGCACTGCTGTTCCCTGAGGAACATACAATATTGAGCATGGGAAAATAAGGTCAAACAATATTAGAATCACAGCGCTAAAGAACAGATGAGGGTGGGAAGAGACAATGGTGGTCTAAACATCTAAGCCACGAATAAAACTACAACAAAGAACAAACACATACACTGCTACATTGGTTGCTGTTCTCTGGGTTGCCATCAGTTCCCCGCAGTATTCCAGGCCATGAGAAGAAAAGGATCCAAAGGTCCAAAAACTGGTGGCGGAATTGGAAAAGGTGGTATGTGAGTTTGCATGTGTGTATATTCTGTACTATGCAATGACCAGAAAGACATACTTTCTTGGAATTATTCCTCATTACTCTCAGAATTTTCTTGGGTTCACGGGGTATTAACTCCTACTTTATAAGTAGCATATTAATGAGAATGAATATGTCTATGCGGCATACAGAGAAGTCAGTCTTCAGGAAGATGCCCAAAGCTTTGTGGACTTTTGCTCACTGTCTACATTCATCACATCAACTGCAAAATAATCATATTTTCACTTACCCATGTGCTGTGCCCTCTCTCTAACAAAGTTAAGAAATTTCAGGGCCGGGGATTTAGCTCAGTGCTTCCGCCGCCTGCCTCGCAAGCGCAAGGTCCCGAGTTCGATCAACCGTACCAAAAAAAAAAAAAAAAGAAAAAAGAAATTTCAGTTGGAGAACATCTCTCTTTTTTAAGTTCTTGCCTACATGCCTTCTTTATTGAAAAACAAATAATTTTGTGCAAATCTGCTAAACCATGCATGAGATGAAGGAGTGGCAGACTCCTCCAGGCCTACTGACCACTTCCTGTCTATTTCATTTCTTCACAGCCTTTGAGCTAAGAATGTTGTTTTTTTACATTTTTAAGCAGTTGGAAAAACTCACAGAAGAAGAAGAAAAAATATGAGTAAAGTAATAATGGTAATGATAAGAAGACTATTTTGTGGCACATTGAAATTAATTGAAATTTAAATTTCAGTGTCCATACATAAAATTTTATTGGAACCTAACCACACCCACTCCTTTAATTGTGCTACAGCTGCAGACTTGAAGAATTGCAACACAGATGCTATAGCTTGCAAAGCTGAGCGTATTTATTCTCTGGCCAACCATTGTTCCCGACTCCAAGGCTAAGACTATAACTCAGACTAACCCAAAGCTTGGCTTAGTGTCACTTGCATTCTAGTCACAATGGGAAAGATAAGCAACTAAAGATAACAAAGGGGTGAATTAAGGCAAGTGCTATGAAGGCAACCAACACACACAGCAATGAGATAGAGAAAAATTGAGGTGAGGATGGAGGGGAAAGGAAATTGTCATATATAGGAAGGTTAAAAAAATGGCATTTATAAGCTGAGACTAAAAATTCAGAAGAGCAGAGCCTGCAATGGACGAGCTAATAGAAAGAGCTTCCTAAAGGATAAAGGAGTAGGTGCAAAAGTCCTGTGGCTGGAAGGATTTTATGTGTTTTTAAAAGGGGATGAGAGAAGCTGCAGACCCATGAAGGGAGGTCACATGGAGTTGGAGGGTTAAACATGGCCAATTCCCATGAATTGGGAAGTCGTTGAAAGGCTTTAAGCAAGAGAGTGATTTCCTCTCTGATTTTTGAAAATTATTTTTCTCGTGTGGAAAGGGAGTGAAGGGGAATGTAAATGCTTGAGGAAGACAGGCCTGAGGAAGCCCACTCTGGAGCTGACTGGGCACGAAGATGAGGAGAGGTGGGCAAACATGAGATCCAGACTTGGCAAACAAAGGCCTGGGGATGGGGAAGATGAGAGGAAAGTCAGAGTCAAGGGGGAGTCACACATTTTGGACTTGATCAACTGGACGGTGGTGGCACCATATATTGGGGTCAGAAAGTGTTGCTGGGAGGCAGAGCACCGGGGCTTCCCATTGGAGAAGCTCTGCTTTTCCTCTACAGGGCCAAATGGTGAATACAAGACATGATCAAAAAGTGTAGTGTGTGCTTAGATTTTAGAAGTATTACAGTAAGGGCCGGGGATTTAGCTCAGTGGTTTCACTGCCTGCTGCGCAAGCACAAGGACCCAAGTTCAATCCCCGGTACAAAAAAAAAAAAAAGTATTACAGTAAAAGGCACATTGCCATTAATCCCTTTCAAAATACTTGCTCTCACTTTGAACACACTTATCCCATTGTTCTTACCACTACCTGAACCAGTTCTGGAAATCCTCATTCCTGAGTGTCTTTAGTTGCTCTGTTTGGATGCCTCAATGTCCTGAATTGACTCAAAGCATTGACCTTTCAGGTCATTTTCACTTTAAGAAAGGGCCAGAAGTCTCATAGTGCCTGATCCAGTGTATAAGGTGGATGAGGACACATTGTCATTTTTGGTTTTGTTTTTGTTTTTGTTTTTGTTTTCAATACCAGGGATGGAGCTCAGGACCTTCCACTTGCCAGGCAGGTGAAGCACCACTGAGCTACATCCCTGGCGCTGTCATGTTTTTATGAGGCTGCCTTTCTGTTGGATGCCACTGAGCAGCAGCAGTGACTGGATTTTTTATTATACCTCATAAAGACAATTCTTGAAAGAGTATTTCTAGGACTATTTCAGAAAGTGAAAAGAACAATGGGATAAGTGTATTTGAAGCAAGAGGGAGTATTTTGAGGATTAATGGCAATGTGTCACACTGTAATTTTTTAAATTTAAATACTCATCTTACTTTTTAATTACCCCTTGTGTTTAGGTTTTTGAAGGCCACAGTGTCTCACCCACAGCCCTTTGACTCTATTTGGGTAGCCCAAGAGCAGTCACAGATGAATTAAATAGGTGTATAAATACATATAACTTGATTTACAAAAAGCAGGCCAGGGACAGGATTTAACCATTGGGCCATAGTCTCCCTCAGAGGAGAGGTCTGAACGAAAGATATAGACATGTAAGTCTGCGGGGTTAAGGCCTGGGCTGTTATAACATCAAAGAGGGGATGTAGAAAGAGTAAGGACAAAATCAGAGGCTAGAGTGTGGCTCAGTGATAGAGCACTTGTCTAACATGCTCAAGGACCTAGGCTCCATACTCAGCATAGGGAGGAAGGGAGGAAGGGAGGAAGAGAGAAAGAGAGAAAGAGAAAGAAAGAAAGAAAGAAAGAAAGAGAAAGAGAGAGAAAGAAAGGCCACCCAGGATCATGCTTGGAGACATTTCTTGGCCTGGTAGGATGATCTTTATCAAAATTGCATTACCATTATTACTTAGAGACAAAAAAAGAATATTATAAGGAAGAAGAAGTGCTCTTTATGTACTGTGTTGACCTAAAATTGAAATGTTTCTTCAATTGCTTACACTTACTTGGTAGAATGAATTAGGAGGCAGAAGAAAGCCATAGTAAAAGGATATCTGGCTCTACTCTGTAATTGTGTGATCTCGGGCAAATCACCTGTACTCTGCTCTCAGTGTCTCTTCACCTATAAAATAGGGCTGAGAGTAATAAGACTCACTACATCAGGATATTGTGAAGGTCTGTCATTTGGAAAGATAAATATATATATATATATATATATATATGTTTGTGTGTATTATTAGTATGTGAATATTATTATTCCTTCTCTTGAAAGCTACTATATTCTAGGAAATATTTGAGACTACTTGCTTTTATTAGTCCTGACTTACTTTAGATCAGTGATGGAGAATCTTTTAGAGTTTTCAATGATATAAGCAACCCACTGTGTCATGTGTGCTATGGGTTTGCCACCACACTTTAAACCCTTCATTTCTCTATCAGTTTGGCTGACACTAGTGTTAAGCTCAATGCAGTTTCAATGTCTTCATCTTGTTCCTCTCATCAAAACATTACCCCATCTCCTTCCTCAAAAGTCAAGCATCTATCCCTGTACTAGTGTGGCTTTCATAGCTAAAACAAAATACCCAAGACTGGATAACTTTATAAAGAAAAAAAGGTTTATCTAGCTCAGAGTTTGGGCAACTGAAAATCCAAAGAATGAGGCGCTGGCCCAAAGAGCCTCGGGACTACCCAGCCTTGTTCTGACAACCTTCTCAAGGGAACCAAACTGGGGGTCCCACAAGAACTACCTTAATCTCTTCCCAGGGCACACCCTCAGTGACCTAAGGACTTCCCACTTGGACCCACTTCTCAAATGTTCCACACCATCACTTAACACTGTTGCATCCAAACCGTAGCAACCCCTTTGAAGAGCTTCCTGTCTCCACCATTATACAATGTCCTTGCACTCCTGTCTGTTCCTGGTTGTGAATTCCTACACCTTTTGTCTTGCCTTGACTTCTCCTAGCTTTAATCATGTATGCTGCATCCAACTATCTTAAATTGATTGGAGGCACCCGATTCTTCATATTTGATCTTATCTCCAGAATTGTCTGATACAATTCTTGTGAAAAGGACAGTCTCCTTAGTGGCATCAGATTTCATGGAATTGCCAGATAATCCATTTTCATGGAAAGGATTAGGCTTAGTATACAGTATACATCTTTATTGCGGTCATGTGAGATTTACTTTTTCTCAGGTTTTCATTTTATTGAACATCATTATGGACTCCGATTTTTACATACCTAGTACATTTCAAGAAATTTTTACACTCATTTTTGATGGTCACACTATTCTATATTTGATCAATGGGAACTAATTTAAAATGGCACCATACTCCTCCTCCTCTTTGATATAGTTGAGGCAATATGTCCTGGCTCACATTGTGTCCTTTCCTATCCCAGATCTTCAATCAGCCAAATTGCCAAGGATTCCTGGTTCCTTTCCATGGGAGATAGTATTTAGAAACAAAGGGAAAAAATAATTCCTTATTTTAGGGTAATCAATTATCACCAAAAGATAAAGGGTAATTCTTTTTTAATTAGCATATTTTTGCCATACATAGTAATTACACTCACCTTGGGCAATTGGTACATATACATATGGTATCTTGATCATATTTACTTCCCCTTTCCCCTCTCCTTTCTCCCCCCTTCCTCAGACCCCCTTCCCATCCGAGCAGAGTCTACCTCCCTGTTTCCTACATCTCTCTTTTATTTTGCTCTTTAAATTATTTATATTTTTGGTTTCTCACATTAGAGAAACCACATGATATTTTAACTTGTGTCTGTTACTTCACATAGTATCATGGTCTCAAAATCCATCCATTTTCCATCAAATGACATGAATTCATTCTTTTTTGAAATTAATTTTATTGGTACATTTTAGGTATGCAATATCATGACATTCATCATTGGAAATTTGCACTTTTACATAATCTCTCTTGGTTCTTATTTTTTCTCCCTTCCCCTGCCCTCCCTTCAACCAATCCATCCCTCCCTATTTACAAAGACTTTGTTTCCATTTTTTCATTTTCTCATATTAATTCCATTCCCTTCTGTCCTTTCCCCTCATGAATTAATTCTTTATGACTGAAAAATATACCATTGTGGATATATGTGACATATTCTTTATCCACTCATCCATTGGTGAGCATCTAGGCCATTTCCAGAGCTTAGCTATTATGAATTCCACTGCTATAAACATAAGTATGCAGGTATCACTCTGGTATAATGTCTTTAAACTTTTTGGGAAGATACCCAGGAGAAGTGGATGGAATGGAATTTCTAATTTTAGATTTCTGAGGAATGGCCATACTGATTTCCATAGTAGCTGTACTAGTTTACATCCTCACCAACAATGGAAAAGTGTTGCTTTTTCCCTATGACCTTGATAGCATTTTGGGTTCTTAATCATAACTATTCTCACTGGAGTAAGATACAAAATCAATGTTGCTTTGATTTGCATTTCTCTAATGACCAAAGGTGCTGAACATTTTTTCCTGAACTTATTGACCACTTGTACTTCTTCTCTTGAGAAGTATCTATTCATTTCGATTGCCCTTTTTATTTTATTTTAATTTTATTGGTATGTATTTGCAGTACATACTGTTTACATTTATCTTAGGGGGTAGGTACATGTACTAAACATATCTTAATTCTTTTTATCCCCCTTCCATTCCCTTCACTCTCCCTCCCACCATCTCTAGATCACCTTCCCATTTGGAAAAGATCTATCTCTCTGTTTCTTGTAATTGTCCATTTTTTACTAGGTCTTTTTTTTTTGGAAGGGGGTCTAATTTTTTCTTGAGCTCTTTACATATTCCAGATTATTTTACAAAGTAGATGCACTATTTTATATTCCCATTTTACGTTCCCATTAGTAGTAGGAAAGCTCTATTCCCTACAGTCTTGTCAACACTTGGCACTCTTTTTCTTTGCAGTGCTGGGTATTGGACCCAAGACCTTATGTATGCTAGGAAAGGACTCTAGTACTGAGCTACATCCCCAGTCCTATCTTTTCTTTTGATTATTGTCATCCTAGTGGGTGTGTAGTGATGTATCATTGTGGTTTTGACTTGCATTTTCCTGATGGCTAATGATGTTGACCATCTTTTCACGTGGTTCCTAGCCATTTGTGTATCTGTTTTGAAGAAATATCTGTTTAGATCCTTTGCCCAGTTGTTTCTTTCATTGTATTTTAAATTTTTATTTATTTTAGAGATGTTTTAGATCCACACCAAAATTGAGCTGAAAGTACAGAGTTCCCATATACCCCTAGCCTCTCACGTGCACAGCCACCACCACTATCAATATTCCACACGGGAAGGGGCACATTTGTAACAATGAATGAACTTCCATGGACACATCTTTACCACTCAAAGCTCATAGCTTACATTAAGGTTCACTCTTGGTGGTGAGCATTATGTGGGTTTGGATAGATGGGTACTGACATCTAGCCACCAATATAGCATCACACAGTACAGTTTCACTGCCCTAAAAATTCTTTCCCTCTAGCCCTGGGCAAACAGTGACCTTACTGTCTATAGTTTTGCTTTTACCAGGATGTCGTAGAGTTGGAATCACACAATAAAAATGAGGCCTTCTGAGATTGGCTTCTCTCACTTAGTAATATGTATTATAGTTTCCTCCGTGTCTCAGGGCATGGTAGCTCATCTCTTTTCAATGCTGAACAGTATTCTATTGTCTACATGAGCCACAGGTTACTTATCTAGTCACGTACTGAAAGACATTTTGGCACCTTCCAAGTTTTGACAATTGTAAATAAAGCTGCTATAAACATCCATGTGGAGGCTCCTTTGCCCATTTTTAAATTGAATTATTTGTCTTTTTACCATTGAGTTGTGATCATTTTTTATATACTCTAAATACAAGTTTCTCATGAGATACTTGATTTACAAACCTCTCCTACAATTCTTTTGGATTATCTTTCACTTTCTTGATGATATCCTTTGAATCACATTTTCATATTTTGATGTTTAATGTATGTGTTTTTGTTGTTGCTGCCTCTTGTGTTTTGGATGCCATATTAAAGAAATCATTGCCTAATCCAAGGCCATGAAGATTTGTACCTATGTTTTCTTCTGAGAGTTTTCTAATTGTAGCTCTTACATTTAGACCTTTTTTTCCTCCCAGTACTAGGGATTGAACCTAGGGATTTATGCTTGCTAAGTAAACATTTATACCTTTTATTAATTTTAAATCAATTTTTCTATATGGTGTGATATTTTTATCTTTTGACAGACTAAATTTAGAGCTGAATATATGATATCTGCAATTTACTTTAAAATAAAAATTCATCAGAAAAACAGCTGAAGCAAATATGGCTAAATTTTTTCAGTGCAAAGTATAGATGATAAGTGTACAAGTATTCACTGAACTCTCCTCTCTGTGTTTTTAATTTCTCTTTAAGCAATAGAAAGTAAAAAGTAAAGATAAAATCATTAAAAAATTAAATTATAAAAAAATGTCACTTTATTTTTGAAGTAAATAGTTTAAAAGCTTTACTTTTTTATAAATCGTTCACCACGGCCCAGGCAAAAATACACAAGAGAATGGATGTGTTGAATGTCTTGGCATGGCTCTTAGAAACCAGTATTTCAAAGCTTTTTGCTGTAATAGATCAATTACTAGCCATATGTAGCTGTTGATTGCCTCAAATATGGTGAGTCCAAATTGTGATGTACTCTAGATGTAAAATCTACATCAGATTTTGGAGACTTGGTATCAAAAATGCAAAATATTTCATTCATTTTTTATGACAATTGCATGTTGGAGTGATAATATTTTGGATTAAATAATTTGTATTATTAAAATTACCTGCATTTGTTTCTTTTATACCCTTTTTAAAGTAATGTACATTACATACATGGCTTGCATTCTATGCCTTTTGGACACTACTCTTCTAGAGAGAAAAGAACTAGGCTAGCAGACTTGCATTCTAATTCCTGTGCTGTCTTTCAATAGCCATGTAACTTTGGGCCATTTCTCCCATTT
Organism: Heterocephalus glaber; assembly: GCF_053883595.1. NCBI lineage: Eukaryota > Metazoa > Chordata > Mammalia > Rodentia > Bathyergidae > Heterocephalus > Heterocephalus glaber. The sequence goes on along the minus strand of NW_028258369.1, from coordinate 17,908,326 downwards.
CTCAGCCTTAAGATAGCTAGGGATAAATTCACGCAGCAAATATTTGGAGACTTTACTTGTTGCGAAGAATTTGGCTAAAATAAATGGGAAATACAAAATGTAAATCTATCTACAAATTCAAATTATGGTTTCCCCATTTCATACCTACCCACAAATTAATGAATGTAGAAGTCAGTGATGGACTGGTCATTCAAGAGATGCGGATGAAAACAACACTGCGATTCCACCTCACCCTAGAAAGAGTGGCTGCTATCAAGAAATCAACCAATAACAAATGCTGGCGGGGGTGTGGAGAGAAAGGAACCCTTCTCCATTGCTGGTGGGAGTGCAGACTGGTGCAACCACTGTGGAAATCAGTATGGAAACACCACAGAGAACTAGGACTAGAGGTCCCATTTGACCCCGCTATTCTCCTGCTGGGGATCTTCCCCAAAGAATTAAAAGAATCATACAATAGTGATACATGTGCACCCATGTTTATAGCGGCACAGTTTGTAATAGCTAAAGCTTGGAAACAGCCCAAGTGCCCAACAACTGGAAACTGAACAAAGAAGGTGTGGTTTTTTTATAAAATGGAGTACTACTCAGCCATAAAGGATGAGAAACTAGAGACAATTACAGCTAAATGGATGCATATTGAGGCCATACTCTTAAGTGAAATAAAGAGGACACACAGGTGTAAATACCAAATAGTTTCTCTAGTGTGAGAAACTGAAAGTGTAAATAAGGATTAAATGTTTAAAATGAATAATTGATCATTTGAAATAGGAAGAAAAGGTCCAAAGGGGTAGGGGTGGTTGGAGGGGAAGGGGAAAAGAAACAAGGGAAAGGAAAAATTATGAGAAGAGGAAAAAATGGAAACAAAGTCTTTGTAAATAGGGAGGTGAAGGGCACACAGGCAATGGGGCAAAAATAAGAACCAAGATACATCATGTACAGGTACAAGCACCCAATGATAAATGTAAATGTATTGTATACCTAAAATGTACCAAAAAAAGAATTTAAGGAAAAACAGTCAGTGATGGAAATTATATCATCATTTTTATTTTTCCCACCAACATTTTATCTTAAAATAACGAATATTTTATAGTATGTCCAAGATCTGAGAACACACATACTCAGACTATATATCTTTTCCTCTCTGAGTCTTTAAGCATGTGTTTCCCTTTCCTGAAGCCTCCTCTAATTTGTTAGTTAACTCATGAAGTAAGTGCACTGTGGCAGACCTTTGGTAAACCTAGCGCTCTTGCTTCTCTGTGATTCCATCCCACATTGACTCTGATCTTGGCCATGCAAGTTGGATTGACCAGTGGAATGTTAGCAAGCAAGATTGACTCATCTTTTTGGAAGACTCCTTTTTAGCACCCTGCAGTTTTACTGGCAGGAACCCTGAGCACCACTAGAGATGGTCCATGTGGAGAAGGAAAGAGCCAGGGTTCATTCAGGCAAGTAATTCTCAATCCAGGGTGATTTCATTCTCTGGGGCTTAACTGACAATATCTGGAGACACTTTTGATTGTTGCAACTCGTAAAGGGGCTACTGGCCTCCAGTTGCTAGAGAGGGGCTAAGGATGCTGCTAAACATCCTACAATTCACAGGACAGTCTCACAACAAAATAATCACCCTGCACAAATGTCACCTATGCTGAGGTTGAGAAATTGGCTGTCCATCGAGGTTTCCCCAAGACCTGACTCCCATGGATCAAAGGAAAGGGGGCTTGGAAGAGAAAGTATTCAAATAGAATCTTCCATAGCTGCTGTTTTAAGCCTTCACATTTCCCAGTGATGGTTTGCTGTACAGTCTGTTACTCATGATAATATTTCATGATTTCCATTAGTATTGAAATGGCACATTTCCCCTTGTTTACTCTCAGCACTTTAGCACAGTAACTCATCAAACTGTCAAACAAAGAGTCATTTTCTTACCCCAACCCAAATAGTGCTTCTTCCTAGTGCTATCAAGGTCACAGTGTGTCGACTCAATCCTAGATTCTAAATTCCCATTCATTAACTGGTCCAGAAACCAGGACCTTGAACTTACAATGTTTTATAATGCAGCCTTGTTATCAAAAAACCATGGCCTCCCTATTCTAACAGGAAGCCACGTTGTTCTCTCTATATTTAGAGGAATCGCATTATTAACCAATTTTATCTGTGAAAGAAATTTTAAGGACATAAAAATTGCAGTAATATTGCTGGCAGTAACTTTTATCAGGAGAGTGTAAATATAATTACATTACCAGATTCACTCAATAAAAATTTTAGACATATGGTTGAGTATGAGTATAAATTTCATTGCTATGGTAATTTAGTATGCAAATTTAATTTAATTTTTTATGAAATACAGTCATGTGTCACTAACATCTGGATATGTTCTGAGAAATGTATCATTAGGTGATTTCATCCTTGTGTGAACATCGTAGAGTGTACTAAGCAATATAATCTTACGGGACCCCCTTTGGATATGTCCTTTAGCAGTGACTGAAACATTATTATGTGGCACAGTAGATAACAAACTATTGCAGGTAGTTTTTTTTTTTTAATATCATAGGGCATGTATGCCTTCCTAGAAAGAATGGAAAAATGCAAAAATGCTACTGGAAATGGTGCTTTGACAACTTTTGCTTTTGGCAGTGCTGGAGTTTGGACCCCAGGGCCTTGTACATACTAGACAAGTGCTCTAACACTGAGCTACACCGCAGACCAAGTTTTTCTTTCTTGGGAGGGGGGTTACTGGGGATTGACCAGGGCCCTTACACTTGCTAGTCAAGCTCTGTACCACTGAGCTACGTCCTCATCCCTTAGAAACCTTTTATGGTAAGTAGACAGCTACAGAAATTTAAAAGAAACACTTGACGCACAGGTAATCCAATTTACAAAGTACAAAGACTCAGAAGAAAAATCCTAGTGATATAAATAAACCCACTAATCTCTCAGATCCCAATGGTAAGAAGTCGGGTAGAGTAAGCTACAGTTCAGCCTTCGCTGTGGGTGGCAAACCAATTCTTGCCAAATATTAGAGAGCTTTAGGCTTTGCAAACCAAGAGGCAAAAGGGAAGATACACTATAGGTACTTAGATAATAAGAAAAAAAAGAACAATTTTTCAGTTTTTCTTGCCAACATCCAAACTGTAATAATATTTGCGTCCCTTTTTGGTGATACAGAGCTACTAATGCGAGAAGAGGAATTTGGGGGCGAGGGGAACATTCTCCTAGCTGGGATTCCAAGGTGGTCTGTGCATCACCTAAAGTACAAACGTGCCGAGCTCTCTGCTACAAACTCGGGCGACTCTATGGATCTGGCCTGTGGGCTACAGTTTGCAGATCTTGCTGCAGTGGAAAACCCGTCCTTTACTCTGGGTTTCTGGGTTAGAGGATGGCTCTTCCCTGCGGTGCACACACCTCCTCGGTCCCTTCCCACCTTCTCTCTCTGTGCCCCAATCATCTGGCCCCTGGTCTTTCCACTCGAGGCACGTGACAGATGTCAAGTGTGGGACTCAGGCCCCCAACGGGGCAAGGACCCCGTAGATCTTTCCAACTTGCAACCCTGGTGGTGCTGGCAGCCAGCTTCCCAGCAACCTCCAGCTTCCCCTCCACTCCTGCCCCTCCTCTCTCCTCCCTGCTCCTCTGGCTGCGCCCCAAGCTCCTCCCCTTCGCCCCGCCCCGCCCCTGGGTCCCGCCACCGCGCTTTCCCGCTCCCACAGCAGTAGCCGTCTGCGTCGCTGTCGCTGTTGTCCTCGCCTTCGCAGCGGACCTCTGGAAACTCAAGAGCCACCATGCCCAACATCGTGCTCTTCAGCGGTAGCTCGCACCAGGACCTGTCCCAGCGCGTGGCCGACCGCCTGGGCCTGGAGTTGGGCAAGGTGGTCACCAAGAAGTTTAGCAACCAGGAGACCAGGTGGGGGCCGCGCCGGGGCAGACGCTGGGCTGCGGGGCTGGGCTGGGGACCGACGCGTGCCCTGGCCACCTCCGCGGGCGCCGCAATCTCCCTTCCGGGGCGGGACGGCGGCAACGCGGCCGCGGAGCCAGAGCGGCTGCGCCCGGGGAGAAGCTGAGGAAGGGCACCCATTCGCCGCCCCGCCCGGACGGCCCCGAGCGCGCCCCGAGTTGCCCCTCTGCAAAACCGCGGCGACCCATCGACCCCAAGGTTTGCCCCCCTCCGCTCTCTGTCGCGGCTCCCGGCCTGACGTCCCCTGTCCGGAAGGGCGACATCGACATCGGGGCGGTCACAGACCGTCGGAGATCGAGTGGACACCGCGGGCGGGAATACATCCGTGCCACGCGCGGTGAAGGGGCTTCCCAGGCTCTGCTTGTCCTAGTTTCCGCGTCCCTGCAAGGGTGAAACCAGACCCTTGAGCGGCCCGAAAGATTCCTCTCACGTCCAATACCCTGGCTGGGCACTAGATTTACCTGGGGACTATTCAAACGCTGCTTTTCAGAGGGCTGTCCTCGGAGGTTCTGATCCAACGAGGGGTCGGGGTCAGCCCGGTTGTTCTGCACCGCTTATCCAAAGGGTGAGGTTGTGCTGAGGTTTGAAAGAGTGTGAGAACTCCAGGGTGCACGTGCTGGGCTCTCCAAGGCTCCCTCTCATTTGCTGCCTCCAAGCTGATAGACATTCAGCTTCTTTGTGGTCCTGCGGCTCTGCTGTGTGCAGCAACAAGGCCCTAGTTTGGTGGGAATTCTGCCCAGTTCTCAGGTCCACAAAAAGTGACCGCTTGTGCTCAGTGCAGTCAGGAGGCTGGGCGGCCGGGAAGAGGGGTCCTTTCTCTATGGCTTGAGTCCATGAAGCTCTTTAACTAATTTCAAGGCAGTCTATTTTCTCTCATTGCCCTCAAATATCTAGTGCAGCTAACTGTATGCAGTTACAGATAACTTTTTTATCACTGGCAAAGTTCCAGTCCAACCAACAATTTTAAGAAATGGTGCTGAACAGTTGGACAGCCATACGCACACACAAAAAGAGCCTTTATCCATACTTCTCAGTATTTACAAAAAATAACTTGACATAGATCAGAGATGGAAATGTAAAATTTAAAACTAGTATTTTTAGAAGGAGGCAGAGGGGAAATCTTGATGGCTTTGGGTGAAACAGACATTTCTTAGTGAGTTGCATTAATAATCTGTTAAAGCCCTGGACTGCAGATTAGGTGGGTCATCTTTCTGAGTAGAAGGACAACTGTGTTTGCAACAGGTATGCCACGATGTCCTCTGTCCTACCCTGGACTGCTAGTCACTGATGGCAAAGATGCTTTTTCTTGAGCACTCAGCTTTTAGGGAAAATTCATTCAGTTCACATGACTTCTTCTGGTTGCACAGTGACTCTTATGGTCAAGTAAGAGGAAAAGTTGTGAGTGAGCAGCAGGTGGTATTATTGCCTGCAGCACTTGGCTGAATAATTCCACTTTGCAGCTTAGTCTTTCTCTCTGGAGAAAAACATAGTTAGGTTTAAGGGTTGCAGTACTTTGCTAATCCTTCTTGAGTTTCAGTAGCTCTAAGAACAATAGTTTTTGCTCAGAAGGTGTTGCCACATAAGTAAAGGAGACATTTCTGGATGAAGTGAGTTTCGGAAACAATTTTTGCCCTTCCGGTTCATCTCAGTGCTGCACAATCCTTTGCTAAAGTCATGGTTAATCTAGATCAGTTAATTGCTAAGTCAATGTTGGATGTCTACAAAAAATACTCTGTAGACTGTGGGGCAAAACTCACTCAGATAGCCCAACTATGATTGTTTATACATTTAAATGTAAAGAGATGTATTTTTATTTGGTTTTGAGTATCTTTTATCTACCACTTGATAATAGAAATCGTATGGTCTCCAAAAGCCCTCAGCATGAAGTCTGACAGTTGCTAATATAACTCCATTTTGTGCTTTAACATGTAGACTATAAAGGTTAACGTGGTGACTTTTTCCCATGAACTGTACAGGTGCAGAGGATGACTTTTATAAAGTCCTCTCTGTACCAGGTACTGTGCTAGCAATCTGGTTTTTACCCTGTGGTCCTAGGCATGGGAAACGGAAGGGCCAAAAGGAAAGGAAAATTGATTCAGTTCATGGAAAAGGCCCCTTCCTGAATCCCTCACTGAGCCAGGACCAGAAATCTGGTTTGCTCCTGGTCATCAGTGCTCCCATTGTGTTTGTGAGTATTATTTAATCAGACTTAGAGCCTCCTGATTTTTACCTTCTCATCTCTAAATCACTCCAGATGTGCAGGAAGAAGTCTGCTGCAGCTTCACAGAAATCGCTAGATGACTTCCTAAGATGCATGGTGGTATCTAGAGGTCTCTCTTATAACACTGTACCCTGGTCAGTTCACCAGCTTGTGGGGTCCCAACCTGTGCTGTGGGACCCAAGGTTCTGATGACCTACTGCCATGTACGAAATCACCCCAGAATTTACCAGTTTAAAGTGATAATTGTTTATTTGGCTCACACATCCCCAGTTTGGGGAGGGCTCAGCAAGGAAGGCTTGTCTCATGTGTGGCAGCTGGGGTGGCTGCTGAGGCCGGAGGATCCATTTTGAAGATGGCACTTTTGCACAGCTGGTAGGTGGGCACTAGTTTTTGCCTGGAAGCTCGGGTAGAAACCTGAGTTCCTTTCACTGCAGATCTCATCAGAGTGCTGCTTGGACTCCCCTCTGGCATGGAAGCTGCCTTTCAAGAGGGAGTGCTTTAAAAGGCAGGAAGGGGCAGCTGCCAGCCTACAAAGGCTTGGACTTAGAAGTTGGCACATCACCACTCCTGTCACGTACTGTTGGTTAAGCACAGAGCCCTCCCAGATTCAAGGGCAGGTAACAGAGACTCCGCTTCTTCATGAAGAAAATACTTAAGAATCGGTGACCATCTTTTAATTACCACTCCCATTCACTGTTGAGTTGGTCATATGCATTTGGGGGTCCAAAAAGACCCCGTGGCTAAATAACAAATGATACTGCCTTCTGTCCACCATCTGTTAAAGCCCTGGACTGCAGATTAGGTGGGTCATCTTTCTGAGTAGAAGCACAACTGTGTTTGCAACACATATGCCACGGTGTTCTCTGTCCTACCCTGGACTGCTAGTCATATAAACACTGGTTCTTAAGTGAAATACAGAATCAGATCTTGTGGGATAAATAATCAAGACTTGGAGTTGGGAAACTGTCCATAGAATGCCAGATCATGAATATTTCAGACAGTGCTGGCCACTGGCAGCCTCTGTTGTTCCTGTAGCTTACAGCTGTGTAAGTTAGAAGTCCTCCTGGATCAGGAGGCTCATTCTCTTGGAAGCTCTAGGGGAGAATCCATCCCCTTGACTTTCCAACTTTTAGAGGCAGCCCGAATTTCTTGGCCCTTGGCCCCTCCTCCAACTTCCAAGCCAGCAACTAAGCATCTCCCTGACCCTGCTTCAGTCTTTGCACCTCTTTCTCTTATCCCTTTTGTTTTTTTCTTCCATTTTTAAGGAGCTTTCTGATTGCATTGGCCAATTTAAGTAACCCAATATAATTTCCTTATTTTAAGGGCAGCTGATTAGCATCCTCAACTCCATCTGCAAATATATATCCCCTTCGCTATGTAATCTAACATATTCAAAGGACTTGGGTATAGATGTCTTTGGGGGGGTGTTACTCTGCTCACTGTACCATCTTAGCTTATGAACCATACAAAAAGAGATGTATGCTGTATTTTGTCAACCCTTGAGCTATATAATACTTGATTTCCAAATTAAGTTCACTCTACAGTTGTAAAGTTCACCAAGAAATTATGTTCATTCCTTAGAACTCAAAATAGGGGGAGGTACACATGGAATTCTTTCTGACACTTTCAGCCTGAAGTTGATGGTGTACCATTAATATTCATTTCTGAGACCATGCAGGAACATGATCAAAAGATGGTTGTGGTGGTACATGTTATCCCACTTATTTGGGAGGCTGAGGCAGGAAGGCCAGCCTTGGCAACTTAGCAACTTAATTAAACTCTGTCTCAGAAAGAGAGAGAGAGAAAGAGAGAGAGGGAGAGGGAGAGAGAAAGGGAGGAAGAGAAAAACCAAATATCATTTTCACAACATGTAAACTTAAAATTCATGTTTATCTTCTCATTATTATCCTTGAAGTTGGATATAAGCTTTTGTTGGTTTAGATAGTCTACTACATGGTATCTCAAATGTTGATTTGTTTTGAGTTTTCAATAGTTATAATTTGCTCCTTTAATAAAATAATTTCATTGGGTATAGTTGCCTTCTGATAGCAGAAATAGGGTAACCGTGACCCTCACTTACAGATGCATTGTAGTTCACTTATGGATGAATTTGCTTACAACCAGTTTTGCTATAATGCTATACACAGATTCCTAAAAATTACTGTGCTGTGCAGATTGTACAATTAAAAGTCACAAGGCTTATGAGAAAAATGGAATTGGAGCATGACACTTAAGAACTTCCTCAATGACATCTAAAAAAACACATGGAGATGTAGTATAAACAATAAAACACTTTTACATGTTTTATATATTCTGCAAAGTACAGAAATACTGCCATCAACATGGCTTTTTCTGATGAAAACTTTGCTGATGGAAGTGCGACTCCGAAGGGCTACAGCTTCTGAGTTATTATGAGATAGCAGAAGGGAGGTTATCTGAAATGATGAGGCGAGCTGGGACCCCAGATGTGGCTGAGTGCATCTCACTGTCCTCGTGTGATGTATGCTTGTGTTTTTCTAAGTGGCTCCATTTAGCTGGACACAGCTCAGTTTTCTGCATTCTGTCCCAAGATGCGTTTGTGCATAAGCAAAAGCAAACATTATGCTCAAATTGTTCCAAATCTATCAGCCACTGGAACAAACCTGCCTTTACAGAAGAAACATCTCAGCAGAACTCACCACAGTCCTGATTCTTTTTTTTTTTTTCCCCCGGTACAGGGGATCAAACTCGGGACCTTCTGCTTTCTAGGCAGGCAGCAGAACCACTGAGCTACATCCCCAGCTCACAGTCCTGATTCTTACCCGGTGCTCTGGGCAGGACTTTCCCCGAAGACACAATTCAGTTTTAGTTTTCTTTCCGAGAAGGGTACACACCAGGAATGAATGGGCTCTCTCTCCCTCTCTCCCTCTCTTCCTTCCTCTCTCCCTCTCTTCCTCTTTCTCTGAATACCACTGAATTTGTTACCTGGAATTCCAGAAATTTTCAGATATGCAATTTTAAAAAATTTACCTCTTACTTATTCTTTCTCAGTAAGCCGCAGGAGGATGCTAAGCACCCAACAAGGAAGTGCAGGAGAAAAAGGGGTGCAGGAGATGGGACCGAGGCAAAGGGAATCCCCGGCCAACAGCTGGGCACAGGCAGGAAGCTGGCACCAGGTCAGCCAGCCCTGGAAGGGACATCTGCAGGACAAAGAAATGGCGCTGGCACTTGAAGCCTCTGATACTCAGAGATTGAAATTGTCAGTGAGGTATTCAGGGTGAAATCGGAATTTTGTAGGCAGAAAATTTACCAGAGAAAAAGGTGATTACCTAGAGGGGAAACAAAAATCTGCAGGAAAGAAAAATATGAACCTTGATTTAAGTTTCCTATGTGGCTCAGCTCTGAGCCTCATTTACACAGTTACAGAGTAGCAGTCAAAGCTGGGCGTGATGGCGCACACCTGTAATCCCAGCACTCTCTCGGAGGCTGAGGCAGAAGGGTAGAATTTAGGTTTGAGTTTCGGGAGTGACTGAGGGAGACCTTGTCCCAAAGAAAAAAAATGAAAAAATGAAAAAAACTGGGGATGTAGCTAGTGTAAAGGTCCTGGGTTCAATCCTGAGTCACACACACACACAGTGTAGCAGTCAATTTTCAGTTTGAGTATTGATCTGTGGATAATGGCAAGATGGGGAGGGTGTACCTGTGAGATGGAACAGAGAGGAAGTAGAACCAAATCCCCTTCTTCCACAGTGAGGAGTCAAGCCATCAGATGAAAAGTCAAGATGTAGGAAGGCACATATTAGCTAGACACTTGAAGGTAAACATCTAAAAACCATATCAAGGGTTGCAATTGATTATCTATTATAAGCCTCACAGAATGATTTGAATTTTTAAAGCAACATTCATGTAAAACTTTAATATCAGTAAAGCACTAAAACAAAGTATTTTGCAGAAAAGAGTTAACATAGCGGGCTTGAAACTCAGAAAGGCTTGCTTCCAAAGTTGGCCTTTGGCTGGTGTCTGGGAGCTTCGATTCCCCAAGGTTCCCACCATCCTTTGATAAGAATGGTTCCCGGGTGCCTAAGTTGGTAACAATTGGGGAACGATGTGATTACGGGAAGGCCGGAGAGCCTGGCCTTTTGGCATGCACTAGGCATCTAGGTGATGGCCCTGATTCTTTAAGCAGTTTCCCTGGTAGCAACATTTTGCAAGTCTTATCACAGCTTGCTACTGGAGGCGTTAAGCTCGACCTCTGAATCTCACACCTGCTTTCCCCCAGCTTCACCTTATGCACCCTCCCTTCTCTGATTTTCCCTGTGTCCCTTCCCCATCATAAACCTTAGCCATGCATAAAGTGCAACTTTATGCCAAGTTTTGTGATTTGACCTGATGAATCATCAAACCTGGGGGTGATCTTGAGACCCCTCCAAGATGCAGACATACTTTGACGTCAATCGATGGCATTTTTCTTTTCCCAGTGTGGAGATCGGTGAAAGTGTCAGAGGGGAAGATGTCTACATCATCCAGAGTGGCTGTGGAGAAATCAATGACAACCTGATGGAACTGCTCATCATGATCAATGCGTGCAAGATCGCCTCGTCCTCCAGGGTGACTGCGGTGATCCCGTGCTTCCCGTATGCCCGCCAAGATAAAAAGGACAAGGTGGGAGAGGCGGGCGTGTCCTGCTCTGAGCCGCCATCATTTCTGCACATGCCACTTCCAGTAGAATATCTGGCAGTTGTTGGCTTTCTCTTAATGCTCACATGAGCACGCGTCCTCACCTTGTCTTTTTCAGATTTGTCTTTGAGCCTACCACATTAGTATTTACAGATCTCCAAACAGGTAAACCATATTTTGCAGGTGTCAAATTATCATTATTGGCTTTCTCATGATGGAATTGTGTGTGTGATGGTGGATGGAGCTAAGTATACACACCCCTCTGTGAGTACATAGTCAAACTGGGGAGCATCCTGTTCAGTTCATTCATTGTAGCAATGTCAGGGTCCTGACTGTAAAATTGCTAGAATTTTGCAGGATATTTCTATGACACCGGCTAACATTGTTACTTATGTTGTTAGGAACTGCATTGTTCCTTGCACCTGCATGTGGATCTACAACTCTCCCCAGATACAAATTTAATAAGAAATGCTATTGTCTGTTTTTAGCCTTTTAAGGAGAACAGATTTCATGTTGCTGAATTATTTTTTTTTTTTAGCAACATTAGCACTACAGGAGGCTCTGTAAGTCTATACAGATTGAAGAAAATATAATTGTTCTTAACCTTCAAGGTACATCAGAGAAGTTGAAGTTTGAGGAAACCTTGGAGGCAGATTTAATTAGTTTGCTAGGGTTGGGAAAACAAATTCCCATAAAGTAGGGAGTTTAAGAGAGCAGGAATTTAATCTCACACAGGTCCAGAGGCCAGAAGTCTGAAATCCAGGTGTGGGCAGGGCTATACCATCTGGAAGCTGTAGGAACAGCTGTTTCCTCAACTCTTCGGCTGCTGGTGGCTCCTTGGTTCCTTTACTTGTGGCAGCCTCACTGCAGTCTCTGCCTTCCCATATCATTGTGTGTCCTCTTCTGTCTCTTACAAGAATACTGTCATTGCAGTTTAGTTTTACCCTAATCTTTCATACTTTGTTTTTTTGAGACAGGATCTTACGGTATAGCCCAGGCTGGCCTTGAACTCATTATGTAGCCTTTAACTCAAGGCAGTATTCCTGCCTCAGCCTCCTGAATGCTGGGTTTATAGGCATGCACCAGCACTCCCGGTTTAGAATGGTTTCATCTTGATCTTTCCCTTGGTTGTTTCTGCAAAGAGCCTATTTCCAAAATAAAGCCACATTGTAAGCCATGGGTAGGAGAGAACTTGGGGGCTGCCACTTGACCCATTACAGTGATCAACTCTAAGCTCTGGGGCTCATTTCTAAAACAACACAAATTTCTGAAAACAGCATAAATTTGAATTCGTGAACCAAGGTCTTCCTGAATTTTAACCTCAATCTCTTCAGATATGGCTTCCAGTCCCTTCTTTCAATTTCTTTTAACCATTTAAACATGTTCGAACCACTATTAGCTCACAGGCAGTGCCAGAAGAAGCAGCTGGCTGGATTTGACTGATGAGTCATAGTTGGCCAACTCTTGCATTAGAGTGCGGGTTGGCTTTGTAGTCAGTTTTGTGTTGCTGTCACAAAATCCCCAAGACTGGTGACTTCTAAAATGAAGGAGCTGATATGGCTCACCACGCTGGTGGCTGCAGGACCCAGATAGCATAGCACTGGCACCCTGGCAAGTGTTCCCTTTGGCTGTGGAGGAGAACTGGAAACAGAGCTAGCCATGTGCAGAAATGCCAAGTGAGCTCCTGGGATCAAGTTTCCAACACATGGACCTCGGGGTGTGTGTGTGTGTGACTTTGTGACTGCAAGAGGGCTGTTGCTGTGAAACCATGCCCCCTACTTGTTATTTATCCAGCTTCTTGTATATTTAAACTAGAGTAAAGTTTTTTGCATTACTTTTAGCTGCTGAATGCCAGTGTTTAAATTGTGCCCCATCAGTGTCGTGTGCCTTAGCGCTTCCTCTCATCTGGATCTTTCCATGGGATTGCTTAGCAACTCCATCTTTGTCCTGTCATAAAGAACCTCATTTTCTGCTGCCTTCTCTTCCATATGGCAAGAGGCTTAGTAAATTCCCACACTGTAATGATTTTTTATTGAGTTCTTTAATTTTCAGTAGGTTTTGCATTTTGTGTTTGGCCCTGAGCTATTCAATACACTGTATCTCCTCCAGTAAATCATTCCTTCATCAGGCCCTGCTCCCATCGCTGAGTGATTTCTAACCCCCAGTTCCTCTGTTACAAATAGCGGATACAGATATTGAGGTGTGTGCATTTTTTGTTGGCGCATATCTGATTCACACCAACCTCTTTTTCCAAGGTTGTGTTTTCAAATTTGGTTTCTTATTTTTATTCATAATAAAGTCTTTGTAATGGAGAAACCAGCACAATCTGTCCCCTGCCTCTTACATTTCAGGACCTATGATGGTCCCTGATCTCTGTCCCCAAATTGCCGTGCTAACAAGAAGAACTCTGCAGACTTTTGAAAACCCCGATGGCTTTAACTGCTCTGTGGAGCTGCATTGTCTGACTAGCTGTTCACCAGTTTCCTATTGTTACACATTTAGATCTGTTTTGCATTTTGGGCCATTTTGAACATACATTATGTGACTTCCCTGAACTTAACTGAATGGAAGAGATAAGACCTTCTTCATCCTCAGCTGGGGCATGGTTGTGTACTCCTGTAATCCCAGCACTCTCAGTACAAAGGCCTTGAGTTTAATCCCTGGTACTGCAAAAAAGAATTATTTTAAGGACAGCTCAATCTTTGAAATAGTATTACTATCGTATTGTTTATCACCTAAGCCACTGCGGAGATTGAAAGGGGGCTCTGTTACTAAGTACCTGTGCCAGGAAACATGTGTTCATGCAGACTGTCCCAGGCAAGCCTGATGGGATAGCCCCCTCTGTCTATAGCTCCAGACAACCTTGCAGGTGACCAGGGCATGATTGAGATGATTGAGCAACTTTCTCTGAAAAGAGCCACGTGTGAAATTGGGGATCCTTGGGCCTGGTACCCGTATATTGTCCTGGCATCCTTATTCTGATATGTCTGTGTAGTCAGTGTGACTTGTATTATAGTAAGGAGAGCATTAGTCTTTCTTCAAACTTGTTGAAAGGAGAATTCTTAGTTATCCATCATCTGATGTATGCTTTTGTGTTTTTTTAAGTTTCTCACAATTTCTCTATTTATTTCTCCTCTTCCTTCAGCTTTCAGCTAGAAAACTGTACCAGTGATTGCAACAGGGATTTAGGAAGCACTTGAGAGGAATGGCCTTGCTTGGCTTGATGTGCATACCTGTAATCCCAGCACTCAGAGGCTGAGGCAGAAAGATGGCTGGAAGTTTGAGGCCAGCCTGGGCTACATAATGAGTTCAAGGCCAGCCTGAGCTACACAGCGAGACCCAGTCTCAAAAAAGCAAAAAGAAGAGGGAGAGAGAAATGGCTTGAGCCTGCTGGCACATTTCATTTCTTAACCAAGTGCCACCGTGCGCCAGTGTGGGGAAACGGTGAGGAGACCAGGCAAGATTTGGGACGGAGAGTTCACTTCCGCCTTCTGCTTCCTGTAGGCAGGCAGAGGGCCATGTGGTGGTTGAGTGTCACAGCAAGCCATGAGCTACACTTGTTTTGGCCACAGAAGGAGCTCTGGGCAGCTCTCCCAGGTTTTCTGTTGTCCTTTTTCCATCCCATGGGACTGTCCTGACTATGACATCTCATGAAATTCTGTGTAATCACTCTACTCAGAAGTACCTGCAGAGAAACACAGGAAAATCTAGAGCCTTTTTGCCCTCTTTAAAGCCTGTTCCCGTTTTTTACCTGTGGTTGATGTTTTTTCAGCAAGCCCTGTACAAATGTTATTTCGGGTTTTGTTTGTATGCACAAGAACCCAGGGATAGTTTCTAACAGTGAAGGAATGGTTTCGTACATGATAACACATCAATACAATGTAATAGCAACATGGACTAGTGATGAGGAGGTAATATTAATTGTAAAAGACATGGTACAAAGTGCTTTGAGCTTGGGGGTGGCAACATTGGAGTGAAATTGGCTCAGGTTTGAATTTCAACACTATATTTACTCAGTTTTCCCTTTGTAAAAAAGTTACTTAAACTCTGCAAATTCAGTTTCCTCATCTGCAAATGAAGGACAGCATGAGCTGCTATTTATAACTACTAGTACCTAGCCTATAATCCACAGTTGACCAACGTTCTCTGAAAAGAGCCATGTGTGAAACTGGAGGTCACTGAGTCTGTTACAGCAGCCCAACTTCTGCCATCTTAGTGTGAAGGCAGCCATGGCCAATATTATAAATGAACGGGTGTGACTGTGTGCCAATAAAACTTTATTTGTGCATCCTGAAATGTGAATTTTATATAATCTTCAACTGTCTGAAAACACTGTTCTTCTTTTGATTGCTTTTCAGGCACTTATAAATGTAAGAACCACCCTGAGACCTTAGGCTGGGCAAAAACAGGCCACAGGCAGGTTTGGCCTTGGGCTGTAGTTTGCTGGCTTCTGCCATAGCACAAGTCAATAATTGCTTGTTCTCTTATCTGGTGAAAACAGTAGGTTGTGGGCAAGACAGGGAATAGTTACTTCTGGGGGTGAGAGGGTGACAAAGGACTTTCAGCTTGTTTTTTGTTTGTTTTCTGTTTTCCAAAATCATTTTGAAGGTCGTGTTCTTGTTCAAATGATAAAATATTGTTTCCTTTTAGTTTTTAACTGATGTGAATCTCTGTAATCGTGTAGTTTTGCAAAAGCTTGTCAAAGTTACTTTTCTGGCACTGTGTTGTTTGATACATTGAATGTGATCTGGAATATCCTGAGAAAGTCTTTGTCATTATTGGGCTGACTTGCAAAACTTTGACCTTCATGTATTTTTCATTAGAGAAGTCGAAAGTTTTATTTCAGCTACTAAGACTTGACTCTACCTTTGTTTAAATGCTGTACTACTTTGTCTCTGTCTAGACTATAAGTTGTCTTGTAAGTCACTCTTCCTATAGGGTTCAGTTGGGTGCCCAGCCAAGCTGTGAGACTTAGTACCAAAACCAAATTTGTAAACAAAGTCTGAAGAAGGAAATCAAAACATCTGTATTCAGAAATTACCTCTGTCATTTAGAGCCCAGCACTAAGAAATGCTTCGTGCCACTGTGGAAAGAGGGGAGTCTTTTTGCTGGTGTGTTAGTCTGTTTGTGCTGCTATTGCAGATTATCTGAGACTGGGTAATTTGTGAAGAACAGAAATTTTTTTTCTCATGGTTCTGGAATCTGGAGGTCCAAGGCCGAGGCACCGGTGTGTGGTATCTAGAGAGGAACACTGTGTCCTTCCGTGGGAGAAGGTGGAAGGAGGACATGCACAATGGAGTTCACAGCCTCTCTGCCAAGGGCCTCCCTTCCATTAACTAGGGAAGAGCTCTCCCAGCCTCGTCACCTCTGCAAGACCACACTGCTTAATTCAATCACATTACCAACTTCTGAATTTGGGAGGAGGTACATTCAAACCTAACAACCACTTATCAAATTCTAGGAAGAGCACATAGTTGATTAACATTGTGAATCAGATTTTATTACAAAGAAGTCAGTGACCAGTTTGTTCTTTCAATTGACCTGGAACTTTCTTAGATGAAAGAATGCTTACTATCAGTGAGGCTAATGACTAAGCCTTGGAAATTTGATACTACAGAGATTCTACTATGAAATATTTACTGGAAATTATTATGTGCAGGGCATGAGCTATGTGAAGCAAAAGATGAGATGTTCAAAAACAATTGTTTGCCCTCAGGAACAATGATGTTCCTTTCTTCAGCAGGCATCACAAAGAGGGCCCAAATGGTAGGAGCCAAATGCTTAAGTGATGCTATGTCACTTCTGAAAGGAGGGATGATGTCTGGAGTCCTTGGTGTGCCTTACAATTGGGAGACTGGAGCCAGTCTGGGAGGACTAAACACATTGGGCCAGCAGAGATGGGTAGGATAGGGAGCAGGTGCCATGTGGGTATACAGGCAAGGCCATTCTGCTCTCTAGAGGAGTCAGCCAGACCCGGTCCACACTGTGGGGAGGGGCGCAGCGCAGATGCCGGGCAGGGACAGTTCTCAGTAGACTGCAGCCACATTGGCCAGAGAGCTTTAGTTTGAAAGCTGAGAAAATCAGGTTTATTCCGTGTGAATATGTGGTATGGGGGAATTAAACAGTCAAAACATAAGTTAAAGATATATACTTCATAAAGATGATTGAAGAAGTTTTTTTTAAAAAGGAAAACAAAAAGAAAGATACTGATCCATAGTCTCATTTTCTAGAAACAATTGCTGTTAACATTTTGGGGTGTTTTCTCTCATTTTTTTCTATATATATATATATATATATATATATATATGCAGATTTTTATTATAAGATATTTTTTAAGAAATGCAATGATGTGTCGGAAAATATGACAATAATCTGATAACATTTTGATATAATTCTTTGCTAAGTGTACGTGAATATATTGCATATGATACACTGTGTGTGAGTGTGTTAAATGGGATCATTTATTTGTCATTATTTTGAATGCCATCTTTCTTTAAGCTTATATTTTCTTGAGTACTTGTGTAGCAATAATGTTGTTCATAGACAGTTGCTGAATTCTTCCTAGATCCTGTCCATATAGTCTAATCATGTCAGTATAGTTTCCTGGATTTTTTGATGTTGAGTTTTATTGTCCATAATTTGTAACGTGGGAACTAAAGCTATAAAGAAGTTAGGAAACATTGAAAAGAACATAATATCAGTAAATGACAGTGCATCTCTTTCTCTAACTACTAAATTATCTGTCACCATAAAATGTTCTTTCTTCTCCCTGGTTTTGGTTTAATTTGTAACAAGGGTGGCTTCCAGCTGTCTGTACAGGAAAGCATCTCTAACAGCTGAACTGCATGCCATTGCTAGCTGCACAAGGGTCTCCTGGCTTTGGTCATGTCCCATGTACTGCTGTCCTAAAATGTTTTTCTCCAGCCTTTGCTGGCTTGCCTTGAAAGTGATCTCAACGAGGCTTCTAACAACCATCCTGCTTAAACTCTGTGTCCTTCCTGCTGTTATCTCTCTTTTCTATACCTTTTATTTTACCTCTAGGCATTTATCCCAGCCTGAATTATGCAAATTGTGACATTCTATGTGTAGCAGTATCTACATTTAACTGTGAGCTTCTCTGACATTTGTTCTCTATACCCAGTATGGAGCACATTGCTTCACAACAGTATATGGAAACAGTCAGTATTTGCTGAACAAAATAGAATGAATATATCTTTTGTTGTCACAACATGTGTCATTTTCCTTATTACACTTTGTTGATACCATCTGTGCTGTAGCTTTCTCAGCTATTGCTTAGCAGGAGGAATCTAACAGCATCTATCTTTTCCTGCTGTCAAGTCCATGTCTTTGTTTTTTTAGAGCCGTGCTCCGATTTCTGCCAAACTTGTGGCCAACATGCTCTCGGTGGCAGGGGCCGATCACATCATCACCATGGACCTGCATGCCTCTCAGATACAGGTACCAGCATTTTCTCCCTGCCAGTGGTTAGGTCCTGACTCTGTTAAATTACAGTAGTGCCTCACTTCATGAACTTGATTCATTCCATGATTCTGGGGAAGAAGGCTGCAGTCATGTTCATGCAGAGAAGACAACCGAGGCCATGTCCATCACCTGATGTGGAGTTCACCAACAGAAGCAAAATTTTGCTAAATGCTTCAGCTTACAAACTGAATTGTTCACAAACAGAAGGGTTTGTGAACCTGAGAACCAAGGTATTATTGTAAATAGTTTCAGAAGGAGGTAGCATTCCTTGTGTTTGAGTTTGTGTATGGCTCCTCACTTGGAGGTTTTTTTTGTAATAATAACTCAATGTTGATACATCTTATCTCTGTCACTGCTTGCCTCTTACCAGTTTTGGAGGGGTGAAACAGGTTTTTGGAAGTATACATGGTGTAATTCCATCTCAACTTCTGGAAAGCCACTGGAATGACAGAGTTGTAACATACATTTGTTAACCTCTTCATAACTTAGTTCCTTCACCTCTAAAACAGGCCAAATTATACAGCACCTGCTTTATGATATATAATGAACGTAAAGTATTTGGTTTGGGAGCTAAAAACAACAGCCCTGCATTGTGTAGTGGCCCATGTCTGTAATCTTAGCTGAGAGAAGCTGAGGCAGGAGGATCTCTGTGAGTTTGAAGCCAGCCTGGGCTACCTAGTGAGTTCAAGGCCAGCCTGAATTACATAGTGAGACTCTGTCTCAAAAAAACTAAAAATAAATAAATGAATGGCCCTTTGCCTCCTTGCAAAAGGCCATCCCAAGCAATTGAATACATTTGGAAGGTGCCTGGCTTGAAATATCTGCCTTTTGATTTTGTTAAAATTAACAAAGGAGAGTCTGTTGGAAGATTTCTTTTGAATACAAAATTAAAATGTTATTTAATGAAAGCAATCATCTTTTCAAAGAAACAAACTCTGCAGTGTAACACTCACTTGTTTTGTAGGGATTCTTTGATATTCCGGTGGATAACTTGTATGCAGAGCCCGCCGTTCTGCAGTGGATTCGAGAGAACATCAGCGAATGGAAGAACTGTATCATTGTTTCACCTGACGCAGGAGGAGCCAAAAGGTACCATGCAGGCTGCTTGTGGAAATTTCTCTCATTATCAATTGTTTTTTCCTGTCTGCATTTCTCCATGCATTAGATAAGAAAGTAGGTTTTATTATTATTATTATTATTATTATTATTATTATTATTAGCAGTGCTAGTGATGGAACCCAGAGCTTCACACGTGCTAGGCAAGCACTCCTCCCCTGAGCTGTACCTCCAGCCCTGGGAAGCATGTTTCAAATTACTTAACATTTTATTTTGCAAATGAGCAAGTAAGTAGACCACAGGCCTCACTGCCAAAGCAGAAACCCCCCATCTTTGTTGCCATTTCGTAATTCATGAAAGTAAACACACACACACACACACACACACACACAATCTATATATTTGTTTTCAGCAAAAAATAGATTTTTAAAAGTTATTTTCTGATTATAAAAGTAATGAAATTTTTTGTTGTTTGTTTGGGTTTTTGTTTTACTTTTTTTTTTTTTTTGAGACAGGGTTTTTCAAGCTCACCTTGAACTTACATGTGGTCCAGACTGGCCTCGAACTCACAGAGATCTTCCTGCCTCAGCTTCCTGAGTGCTGGGATTTACAGGCCTGTGCTGCTATGCCTGGCTAAATGTAATAATACTTGGAAAATAAGGCTTTTAATTCACAACACAGTTGAGCTAGTTCTTCCTATTCCAAACACTCGGAAATGATCACCAAAAAGGAATGAAATTTTACACAAGAAATTTCTATGTATAGAACTCTAAGAAACAGAAATATCTGAAGCCAAGACATAAAGAAAGGGCTGAAAGCTGTGTTCTGGTGGCCTGGGGCGTGAGGTATGGGATCTAAGAAGAGACTGGTGGTTTTGAACACCTACACAAGAGCATCCGTAAAGAAGGGAGCTGAAAGCCAGACCTCCAGCTAGCAGTCGAGGTCTTTGGACAGGGGAGAAAATAGTGACCCATGAGAAGTCAGATCCTGAGCCTGGGCCATGGGCAGATGTACAGTGGAATGTATGGGGATAGGAATCCCTAGCGTGAGAATTGGTGACCCCCTCAGCCGCAGAGCCGCTTGCAGAGAGAGACTTCCACAACCTAGTTGCTTAGTGAGCTCTCCCTGCTTATGTGACCCAGTGTGTGATGGTCCCAAGTCAGCAATCCAAGAGGATACAGTCTGCCGGGCCCCAGGGTGTGCTGACAGCAGGACCCCTTGGGGCGCTAGAACAATGACTAGACTGTCGAAAGAGCAAGTTTCAAAGAAGACTAAAGAGAGAGAAGAGATGGAAGCCAGCCAGGCGTGGTGGTCCACGCCTATAATCCCAGCACTCTGGGAGACTGAGGCAGAAGATTCCAAGTTTGAGTTCTGCCTGGGCAATTTAATGAGTTGTTTGAAAGTAAAACATTTTTAAAGGGGATTGGGAATGCAGCTCAGTGTGAAGGCCCTGGGTTCAATCTCCAGTATCACAAAAAAGAGAGAAAGAGAAAGGGCGGTGGGGGCACGTGCTACGGAGAGGCCCGCAGTGATGAGCTGTGCAGTGGCGTGCGAAAGTGGTCCCGAGAAGCAAGTCTAATCAGCTTTGCAGAGGACTCGGAGTTAGTGAGCCAGTCAGGCACAGGGTGTTCAGAATCAAGACAGAAGAATGAAAGAAAGCTGATCTGATACATAGTGTTCACTGCAAGCTCAGGCTGCTGACTCAGGAACCTTGGCAGCTGCAGTCTGGGAAGAAAAAACATGTAGAATCTGCAAAGAAAAAAGTGACCGGGAGTTGTACTGTCCAGGTAGGGGCCACAGTGGGGAAGGGAGTAGTAGGCGAGACTTCTGCCCACCAGCCCAGTGTGAAAGCAGAGGCTGGTTAGTGTGTGCTAATAATGCTGAGAAGTCACGGGGACCCTGAAGCTTCAGGCGACTGTTAAATGCAGGGCCTGGGGGTGCAGCTCAGTGGAAAAGCGCTTGCTCACCTAGCATGCAGGGAGCCCTGAGTTCCATCCCCAGCACTGCAAAACGAAACAATCAAAACCAAGCCTGCCCCTGGTTTGGAACCCTCATCCATCTGCAACCCAGTAAGGGCCATGCAGTCACACTTAAAAGCTTAGGAGTGGCCCAGAAAGCAGGCAGTCATAACGCTCTGCAGTGCAGTGTAGGCCCAGATTCTCAGAAGAGCCCGTTCCTTCTGATCTCAGCTGCCCTCCAATGGCTGCTTAGGTTTCCAGCACAGAAGAGGAGGAAAAAGTGGGCCATGCAGCTGGTGACGGGCCTCTGCCAGCTGCAGGAAGTGGCCATGGACAGGAAGGAGACACAAGTGTATGAAAGACAGTAACAGTTAGCTTGCAAAGAGCCCCCATTCGAGCAGCAATCGGATGGAAAGCAGCACCACTTGAGAGGACCCTTTCCGGTGTGGGATGGGCACAGGAATGCCCTTGGCCAGCACATCAAGGTTAATTCATGCCATGTTGTCGGCTGCTTAAGAACGTGTCAGTTTCGCAGACTGGTTTCTGCTGGAAATGCTTGTGGTTGACATGGAAACTTACTTCTGTCATGTGGTAGAATCTGCATTCAAACAGAACAAATCTCCTGGCTTGAGGTGAAGAAATAGACTAGGGGCTCTAGGAGTGTATGATGTCCTTGGTTTGTAATAACAGCTTTATTGGATTGCAGTTCAAATACCTCCACTTCACCCACTTAAAGTGTACAGTTCGGTGGTCACAGACTTGTGAACCGTCACCACTAACCCAGAGCATTGTTATTGCACCAAGAGGAGACCCTGTTCCCATTAGCAGTTGCCCCCCATGCCCCCTACCCCCAATCCCCTCTCCCCACTCATCTCCCTTCTGTCGCGATGGAACTGTGTTTTCGGAACTTTTCACATTAGTTGATCATACAATGAGAGGCCTTCGTGTCTGTTATTTCTTTTTTTTAACCAGCAGATGCAACTTCGGTAGCTAATAAGCCCAAATAGATTCCGCAGACCCATACAGCCTTTTCCTTTCCTTTCCCAACCCTGTTTTTATACATATGACAAAAAATATCTTGCATGTTCTTAGCAAAAATTGAAATAGTGCAAACAGTGACTCAGCTCTTTGCTTTTTTAAGCACTGCTATTCTTTCCAGTGTCAGAATGATGTTAGTCAAACACATATCCCCCTATTTCTTACACCTAAGTGGTAATGTGCTATGCACATTGCTTTCTTGCACTTTTTAAAAACCCTGTTTGCTATATTTTAGTGATAATTCCATGGATGTGTAGCAGGTGTGCCTGAATGCTTTTTACGCTGAGTAACACTCCCGTGTATGCAGAGATTGTAATTCCTACGATTAGTCCCCTGTTGTGCACTTGTAAGTACTACAGTTCATACAATCCCATGGTGATATACTGCCTTGCCATTTTGCACAAATGTACAAGTGGGACACGTGCCTAGAAGTGGAATTGCCAAATCAGAGGCACAAGCTGGTTTAGTTTTGATAGACAGTGCCAAAAGCTAGTCCCTCAAAAAGAATAGACAAGGTGACAGTCCATCAAGTATGGATGCTCACACTGTGGATTAGCAGACTGTTTTGCTTGTCAGGCTAGGTAAGTGACCTGATGCATCGTCCTGTGAACTTAGGTTGCCGTGGGGAAGGGAAAATGCTCCTTCTGGTATTGTGAATTTCCACGAGTGGCCTAGTCCCACTTTTTGCCTATTACTCTTATTAGCTGGAGGCCTTTCCTAAGATTGTCAAGAATTCTGCATCAAAGGGCAATCACAGCTCCTGTGTGTTGCAAATATTCTCCCCCAGTTTCTCATTTCTTCCTGCTTTTTATAGTTTTATTCTCTGTAGGACTTTTCAAACCTTTTTATATAGTCATATTTTTCTTCAGATATGGCTTCAGTGTTTATGAAGCACTCATCTTAAAATTTTTCTTAAATGAGTTGTGTATACTTGAGTTTCCCTTTTTTTCTTTTAATGCTCCAATTTTTCTTCCATCTGCAATTTATTTTTGCATGAAGAGTGAAATTAGAATTCAACTCTTCCTTCCCCCAACCCTACTAGTTATGTGCTTGTTCCAAAACTGTTTATTAAATAACCCACTTTTTCCCTATGGTTTTGAAACAGAGTCTTTTTTTTTTTTTTTTTTGGTACCGGGGATCGAACTCGGGTCCTTGTGCCTGTGCAGTGGTGGCGAAACCACTGAGCCAAATCCCTGGCCCCCTGAAACAAAGTCTTCTTATACCCTAAGTTCTCCTGCCTGTTTGCTAACCCCCACTTTCAAAACATGCGGAGTAGCCTGGCCAGGTAAAGGGCCATGTTTGAAGTGCTGTTTGGTTCAGAGCCAGTCAAAGCAAACTCACTTAGCCACCCTGCCATGCTGGGAAGGGCCACGTTTGGAGCATACATTTCAGAACCCTTGCCAAGTCCTTCCCTTTTTGGCCTGCCTCATTTTCTGGAATGGGCTCTTCTCCAAATGACTTGTCACCTCCCAACAGCCTTAAAAGTAATGTGGGACCCATCACTTGGCATTATCTGTGTCTTCTTAGCTTAATGCAAAAAAGTCCTATTTCGCCAGAGAAAAGATATGTATCTATCTGACAAATCAGAGCTTGTTTTTTTATATTTTCAGTTATTTTTACATGTACATGTTTGCAGTGCATGTTTATATTAACCTTACGGAGTAGGTATATGTATTTAACATATCTTGATTCTTTTTATTCCCCTTCTCCTCCCCATCTATCTCCCTCCCTCCATGTCTAGATCCCCCTTCCCCGTTTTCATTATTATTGTTATAAGTTTTTTAAGTTCATGTTTGTGACATATAATGAGTACGTTCATTGTGGGTACTTAGTATATGTACCGTACCGTGACACTTCTTAAATCTTTTTATATCCCTTTCCCCTCCCTCCTTCCCCTATCCTTGGTCCCCTTCCTATTTGCAGAAGATCTATCTTTCTACTTCATTCTATCAATCTTTTATCTTGCTCTTTATTTGTACTCTGGATCACTGAAATGAAAGAAACCATCCTGTATTTGAGCTTATGTGTCTCATTTATCTCACTTATCATTATGTTTTCAGGGTGTGTCCATTTTACTACAAAGGTCTCAAATTTAACCTTCTTTACAGCCAAGTAATGCTCCATTGTGTATAGATACCACATTTTCTTTATCCGTTCTTCTATTGATGGACATATAGGCCACTTGCAAAATGTAGCTATTGTGAGTCGTGCTGCTATAAACGTGGGTATGCATGAATCGCTGTAACATGATGTCTTTAGCTCTTTGGGGAAGGTACCTAGAAGGGGGCTAGCTGGGTCAAATGGAATTTGTACTTTTAGTTTTTTGAGAAATCTCCATAGTGATTTCCATAATGGTTGTACTAATTTCCATGTTTTAGAAAGACCTTTGAGGTTTGACTCTTTGCAGGTAAAACTTAAGATTGCCACAGGAGGGCACTCTTGGGTAATCTATGAAGCTTGACTGAGTTGTCAGCCATGAAAAAGTAACCCAAGAAAGAAGCACCCACCTCTGTTGAGATAGTGAATAGCTACCCACAAGTGGCCTGGCAAGTGGGCAAAAGTAAACAATTCAGATTTCACCTTTTTTTTTTCTGGTTATATAATCTTTGGGCATGCTCTATAAAAGATTTGAAAAGTTAGAAGAAAATTTTATCTACCTTGTATCTCTACCAGTAATACCACTAGGAGTAATTTGGTGTACCCGTAGCTGTCTCTCCATGGAGTCCTCCCACACATCCACGTACACACAGAGGAAAGAACGTAAATATGTGAAATAGGCATCCAGAAAAAAATCAAAATCAGAGAGACAGTGAGAGAGAGAGGTATTATTTTTTAGATCTCTCTGCCTGAGATTTCAGTGTGATATATTGTCTTGACATTACTTTTTAGGAATATGCATTTTGTCTCTATTATATACATGAAAAGGAGGAATTACCTGTAGACTTCTCAGGAAGTGATATATTCTAGCAACCCAGGGGGCTTTCTGCAGAGATCTCCCCCTTCATCCTCTGCCTCCAACATCGCCCTTGGGTACCTGATGTGGCTACAGCCCTTCATCTAGGTCAGATGTCCCAGGTCCCCCACTCCCAAGAACCACACAGCTCATCTTCTTTCCCACTCAACCTCAATGCCTTCCCAGCCGTGTGTCACAGGAGAGTGGAGACAAGAGGATCCTGGCAGAGAGGAGAAAGCAGGTTGAGCATGGAATTTGTGGGCTTGGCGCATCAGCCACAAACGGCTGTGGTACCTACCCAGTACCACACTCCCTACCAAATAAACAGATAGACAAAACGTAACACATATGTCCATTTTGTGTAAGGTGTCCTTGGGAAAACCTGTCTCAGTTCTGAGAAGTGAGCTTCCCTTAATTAGAGTTTCAGTGGCTTGTCTCTCCTTAAATGGGCATATGAATAGTAGTATATATTTGAAGAGGATTATGGGGCAAAATCTGTGTCTGGCTCCAAATCACATTTTTTTCTCTCAGTTTTAAAATCTTTAAGTAAGGAAACTACTGGTAAATAGAATTTATTTTTTTTTATTCCTTTACCTTCAAATTTCCCTTTAATTCCTTTTTTTATTACTTTTATTGGTGCATTTTAGGTATATAGTGGTAGATAGACAACTTGAGAAATAAAGGATGTCTGCTCGGGCCACTGTCATTTTGGTTCTTGCCTGGAGGATGATTTTTTAAAGGGAGAAGTAATAACACAATATTCTGCTTCCAAAGACATTTGAAAATCTAAAATTGGTGTCATGACTAATTCTTTTTATTTCACTGGAAAGTTTGTTCTCTTTGCTGTTGCACAGTTACTGACATTTGAATTTAAATATCTTATTGCCTTAAAGCTGTTACCTAGTGTAGTATTTGTTTCTTTTCCACAGATTAGGTATTATTGTGGTTTTATATAATCAACATTTATTCAGAGTTTTCCACATATTGATCAATATTTTTGCTTGCCTTTCTTCCCCACATCTCAATGTAGCTACCATTTTGCTTTTGCTGAAATTGCAGTCTTAAATTGTATGTTAGAAATGGATTTTTCACTTGTATAGTTTGACGGAAAATATCTTTATGTTGAAAAAAGGCAGTTTCCTACCCTGACTTCCATGGTGGGAGTTAAGAATGTGGCTCTCAGTGTGATAGCTATTCCTTTCCAGGTGACCTGGCTGTATCCTTTGCCTTTTTTAGGATTACCTGATCCTCTGAAGTTTTATTACAATTCCTTAGAGAGTTCATTGGATCAAAGGATTGATGTCTTCCATTACTTCCGGAAAGTTCTTAGTCATTATCTCTTTGAGTATTGTCTCTTCTTTTTTCTTTTCTCCCCTGTCTAGAGCTCCAGCTACTCCTGGTACCTTGTCACTCTGCTGTTCATGTCGCTTAGCTTCTTTTTCAGGTTTTCCGTTTCTCTTTTGTCTCTTGGGCTGCATTCTGAGCAATTTCATGTCCATCTTCACTCATTCCCTCTAGGGATATTTTCAATCTATTGCCTGTTCTGTTTTTTAATTTCAATAAAATTTAAATATATTCTCCATTTTTCAAAAATACTTTAGAGTTCTTTCTCAAGGCTTGATTGGGCATTCTTTATCATCCTTTTGTTCTTATCCAAGCTTCAGTTTTGTTTCTTTGAAACATAAGACAATCACTTTACATTCCACTTCATCTTAATTGCAGTCCCCTTTGCGCTTATGATTTGGTTACTGTCGCTTCTGGTGGCTCTCAGTCTTGGTGCCTTGTTTCCTTGGATGTTCTATGACTCTTCTGTGAATCCCTCATTTTTCTCAGAATTTTGTCATTATAATCCTTTGGAGAAGACTTGCACTTATTGGCACTGGCTTCCTTGGAGAAATACCCCAGGTAGTCACTCTCATGTCAACTATCTACTTGATAGTTTCTGTCATGCACATAATGGATACATGGACAAGCAGCCCTCAGGAGAGTGAGATATGGTTGTGAGCTCTCTGGAAAGAACTCACCCTCTCCACTCAGTGTCGGGTTCCTGACCCACCTAGGCAGCACATTCACTATTCATTCCTTGTCACTCTGAAGGAAGAAGCCCAGTGTCCCTGTGTTACACAAGGCTTTCCTTACAGATCCTGAGTCTCCCCTGGGCCCTTGTGCTCACATCTCCTGTGCCCCTGCTGGCAAAACAGGGGCTCAGGATTGCAAGGGCTCCTCCCCACCCCTCAGAGCAAGCCTCGGGTACTTGCCAGCTTCTCAGAATAATCTGTTTCTGCATCATCTGCAACTGCTCCTTTCTACTCCTTTTCCAGATCTGTGTGTTTTAAAGCTCGTCCCCTTGTTGCAGGGTCATCTAGCATTGCGGTTGTTCCCATTGGGAAGGATAACCAGGCTGCCTAGTCTGCCTGAGTACCAAAATGTACCGCCCAGATGCCATCTGGAAATGGAGAGGTGTCTATAGGGAATAAAGGTGGTGCCCTTCAGCCTCATTTTCACATCTTTCTCTTGAGATAGCAAACATCCTTACTATCTCTAAGGTAAAGAGCATTAAGGCTTGAAAGAGGTTGCTGCCTTTTTTGAGCAAATTGAAAAGAGAGTAGTTTGAAGCTGCTAAAATACTAGCTGAATATGTTCTCTGTAGAGCTGTGGGTGTTCCAACAATTCCACTCCCGGGTGTGTGCCCAAAAGACTCATAGAAAAGGATGCAGGTGCCTGTGTACCAATGTTCTAGCCACACAATTCACCAGAGCCAAATGGCAGAAACCACCTCAGTGTTCATCAGCAGATGGATGGATAAACAAAATGTGTACATCCATGCGATGGGATGTTACTGAACTTGTGATATGTGCTATGGCATAGATGAACCTTGTAAACATTCTACCAAGAAAGAGGCAGGCAGTCAAAGAACTAGGACTGGAAATCCCATTTGACCCCGCTATTCCACTGCTGGGGATCTTCCCCAAAGAATTAAAAGAATCCTACCACAGTGATATATGTGCACCCATGTTCATAGCAGCACAGTTTGTAATAGCTAAAACTTGGAAACAGCCCAAATGCCCATCAACGGGAGACTGGATAAAGAAAATGTGGTTTTTTAATAAAATGGAGTACTACTCAGCCATAAAACATGAGAAATTAGAGACATTTATAGCTAAGTGGATGCACATTGAGGCGATACTCTTAAGTGAAATAAATAGGACACACATGTGTAAATACCGAATAATTTCTCTGGTGTGAGAAACTGAAAGTGTAAATAAGGACTAAAATGTATAATAGGTAATGTGAAATAGGAAGAAAGGGGCAAAGTGGAAGGAAGTGGGAGGGCTAGGGGAAAGGATAGAAGGGAATGGGATTAATATGAGAAAATGGAAAAATAGGAACAAAATTTTTGTAAATAGGGAGGGCTGGAGGGGTTGAAGGGAGGGCTGGGCAAGGGTGAAAAACAAGAACCAAGAGAAACTATGTAAAGATGCAAATTTCCAATGATGAATGTCATTATATTGTATACCTAAAATGTACCAATGATTAGAATGAATAATGGATAATGTAAAATAGGAAGAAAAGGTCCAAAGGGGCAGGGGTAGTGGGAGGCACAGGGGAAAGGAAAGAAGGGAAAGGAAAAAATGCTGAGAAATGGAAAAAATGGAAATAAAGTCTTTGTAAATAGGGAAGGGTGGAGGGCCTTGAAGGGAGGGCTAGGAATGGGGAAAAAATAAGAACCAAGGTGCATTATGTAGGGGTACAATTCCCACTGAGAAATGTAATTGTGTTGTATACCTACAATGTACCAATAAAAGAATTTAATACAAAAAAAATAAAAAAGAAAGAGGCAGGCAGAAAAAAGCCACATATAGTCCAGTTCCACTTACAGGAAAAGTCCAGACTAGGGAAATCCGTAGCAACAGAAAGATGAGCACTTGTCATGACCCGGGAAGAGAGGACATGGGGAGTGACTGCTCCATGGCTGTGGGGTTTCCTTTTGGTGTAATGAAATGCTCTGGAAGTAGGGAGAGGAGAAGTTGTGTATCATTGTGAATATACTCAATCTCATTGAGTTGTATCCTTTAAAACGGTTAAAAAGATAAATTCCATATTATAAATATTTTTCCCCAATTGTAAAAGCTATTGGCTATGTTGAGAGTCCTCAGAAATAGGGAAGGGTAGCCTGAAGTATTTAGTCCCCTTCATGCTTCCCTCTCAGCCCCAGAAATTGAGTCCTCTCAGAATTGCACACTCTGACTTGGTGTGGTGGCTCACACCTGTAATCCCAGCAGTCTGGGAGGCTGAGTCAGGAGGACTGCAAGTTCAAGCCCCGGTCTGAACAACTTAGCAACTTAGTGAAACTCTATCTCCAAATAAAGAATTTAATAAAGGGCTGGGAGTGTAGCTCAGTGCACAGGCCCTGAGTTCAATCCCCAGTGCCACCCACACACAAAAATATATAAATAGAAAGAAAGGAGAGAAAAAAGAATTGCCTGCTCTGTCCTGGATCTGAGCCCACAGGGCACTCTTTCTTTGGTTGCCCTCTAAGGACAACACAAGGAAGAGGACTGCTGCTTTGAAAACGGTGTCCGGAGCTTACATCCCCCATGCACTGTCTCCTAAATTGGGGTGTGTGCATATTGATCCTGCAAATATTTTTCACCTGAATTACAAAATGACTATTATTTTGAAAACTGGGATAGGAAAATCTCAATGTCACATTATGTCTCTGACATTGTTTTTGAAATAAATTTCATCATTTAAATCTACTCTTCCCTGTAAAATCCAAAATGCCCTGGCCTCACCAACCCCGTGGTCTGCCCACCTTCTTCTCTGAGCCAGTGACCTTCTAGCAGTTGCCTCAGATGGACAGGGAGCTGGCCTTCCAGTTCAGTCTCCTTAGGCCTCCAGTGCAACAAAACCCACTGTCACAAGCCTACGCAGTCATGGATGAGCCAACCAGGACGTTTGTTCCCACTGTTGGCTCTACAAACCGAGCAAACGGTACTTCCTGTATAACTTGTTTTAAGCTGTGCCTGTGATTTAAAAGATATGTCCCCAAATACTAACAAATGGAATATCAATTTCATCCAGGAGTCCAGGTGCCCTGCTGTTCGTTACCGGGTGCCACAAAAGCAGTCTGTCACTGTCGCATATCTCTTCCTGGATTGCTTCACCGTTCTCCAGATCATGCCTGGCTTAAAAAGTGACACTGATTTTTTTTCATTAAATGTGATCATTGGCTGTGTTCCTCAAAAAAGGTTTAAAAACAGATTCTATTTTTTACTTCAATTTTTTTATTTCTACCTTTATTATTTTTTAATTAATTTTATTGGTACATTTTAGGTGTACAATATAATGACATTCATCATTGGAGATGTGCACCTTTACACACTCTCTTGGTTCTTATTTTTCCCCCTTCCCCCGCCCTCCCTTCAACCCCTCCATCCCTCCCTATTTACAAAGACTTTGTTTCCATTTTTTATTTTCTCATATTAATTCCATTCCCCTCTTTCCTTTCCCCTACCCTTCCCACTTCCCCTTCCCCTTTGCCCCTTTTCTTCCTATTTCACATTATCTACTATACCTTTTGATCCTTATTTCCACTTACAGTTTCTCACAGCAGAGGAACTATTAGATATTTACACGTGTGTGTCCTGTTTATTTTTATGAGTACATGTTTGCAGTGCTGAGTGATTCCCTTCCTCCTGGGGAGCTGGTGCATGTAAATAACACAGCTTAACTCTTTTTTTCATCCCCTCTCTTCTCCCTCTATCTCTTCGTCCCCTTCCTCTTTGCAAAAGATCTATCTCTCTGTTTCCTAATATCCAGCTTTTATTTTTTTCATTAATTGTTTGTGCTGTGGGTTTCTCAAATAAGAGAAATCATACACGTTATGGTCTCAAGGTGCATCCATTTTCCTACAAATTACTCAAATTTATCTTTTAAAAAAAAGACTCTTAAATGGACTGTATTAAGGTGTCCACTGTATCTTCATGCAGGGTCACATCCATTGCAGACAGGCTGAATGTGGAGTTTGCTTTGATTCACAAAGAGAGGAAGAAGGCAAATGAAGTGGACCGGATGGTGCTGGTGGGCGACGTGAAGGGTCGCGTGGCCATCCTTGTGGATGACATGGCCGACACATGTGGCACCATCTGCTTCGCTGCCGATAAGTACGTGGGACAGTTCAGGAAAGCATGAAGACATCTCAAGAAAGAAAGAAAGATCAGTGCTTTAAAAATTGGGCCTAGTTTTCCTAATTATTAGTGATTGTTTGATACTGTGCTATTAGACCAAAGGAAATTTGAGGAACCTTTGTTTTTATTGTTCTTTTCCTGGTAGAAATAAAAACATGGGCCTTTTTATTTTCCATGTGGAAATTTCGGTATCTTTTAAAAGGGGAAAGAGAAGGTGCTTTCCTGGAAACTACACACAGAAGGAAAGAGTTTTTCAGGCTGTGGCACACTCGGAATGTGGCCAGTCCAAGTTGAGATGCACTGAACTATGTCACCAATAATGTTTTGTATTAATTACACGTCAAAATGGTGATATTTTGGCTAGCTTACTTTCAAGCAGTGGTTCTCAGCTCAGGCAGTTTTTCTTCCTGGGTGACTTGTGGCAATGTGTAGAGACATCTTTGGTTGTTACATCTAAGGGGAGGGGGGCCGGGGATTTAGCTCAGTGGTTCTGCCGCCTGCCTCGAAAGTGCAAGGTCCCGAGTTCGATCCCTGGTACCAAAACAACAACAACAAAAAAAAATCTAAGGGGAGGGGAATGTTGCTAGTGGGTGGAGGCCAAGATGCTGCTAAATTTTCTTGTAATACACTGGATAGCCTTCATGACCAAAAATTACTCAGGCCCAAATGCTAATGCTGATAATCCCTGATTTAATGGCATACTGTGTTTTGCTAACATACCTAGTCTTGGCTAATAAATATGTGGGAAATTTGTCCCATCTTTTCGTTTGTGGAACTCACTATTTGCTATTAACATTGACATTAGGAGAAAGTATTTCAAGGACATTAGCATACACTGACTTTTGTGTCTTCTGTTTTATAGGCTACTCTCAGTTGGAGCCACCAAAGTTTATGCTATCCTTACCCATGGTATCTTCTCTGGGCCAGCAATTTCCAGAATAAATAATGCTGCCTTTGAGGCTGTTGTTGTGACAAACACAATTCCGCAAGAGGACAAAATGAAGCACTGCACCAAGATTCAGGTAAGATGCATTCCACAGGCAGAAGCAAGCAGCCAGCCACCTGCTTCAGATCCCTCAAAATAGCAGCCAGCCTTCCGCAGGCGAAAGGCACTGCAGCTTCTGCTCCCCAGCAGGATCTCAGTGGCACCAGATCCTGAAAAAGGCCAAGTTAGCAGAGATCAAAGTACGCTATTTAGAAATAGCAAATGAATAAAACCACAAAAGAAAAATGATACAAAACAGGCTGTGCTCAAGTTAAACAAAATTAGCATATAAACCAAGAGTTCCACCACTAGGTCTGTACCCTCAAAATTTGGAAATATGTTCAAACTAAAATTTGCACATGAATGATCATAGCAGCACTGTTCACAGTAGCCGAAAGGCAGAAACATCCAATGTCCATCAGATGAATAGACAACCAAAGAGGGGCCCGTCACTGCAGTGGAATATTATTCAGAAAAATGTGTAGAGACAGAAAGTAAAATAGTGATTACGAGGAGCTGGAGGAGGGAAGAATGAGGAGTTAGCATTTAATGGGTACAATTTATTGGGGATGATGACAACAATTCGGAAATAGATAATGGTGATGTTTATGCAACATTGGAAATGTAATTAGTGCCACTGAATTATATACTTAAAAATGGTTAAAATGGCCAATTTTATGTGATACACACACACACACACACATATGTGTGTGTGTGTTTATATTTTTAACACAGTTTTAGAAACAAGGGGGGTGATACAAAGGAGTGGGCTATGTGAAGATCTTCAGAGCTCCACTCCTTCATAGCTCTCCTGACTGGATGCCACAGGCCACCACAGAGCTGTTGGCAGTCATTTGACACCAGCTGGCCTAAAGCCACTCAAAAAGGTTTGCATCTCCATTTGGCCTCTGTTTCAGTGAACCTTGGCAGTCATTTCAGCCTTCAAAGCCTTGGTTCCCATCAGCGGAGCATGAAGGTGGGTCACAGTGATCCACTTCTTGCTTTCTAATTCTTCAGAGAGAAAGAGATCATTGGGCAGAAAGAGATAAGTTTGGAAACGATCAAAATGGTGGTCTCTTATATTTTCATGCATGATTAGCAGTAGTTTTGGAGTTTAGTAAACACTGGCCCAGGCCAAATGCAGCCCACCATCTATCTGTTTTTGTAAATAAAGTTTTATTGGCACCCAGCCACACCCAGATATTTGTGTGTTGCCTGTATGGTTGCTTTCATGCTACAGCAATGGAATTGAGTGTGTGTAGCAGAAACTCTCACGACTACAAAGTCAAAAGTAGTCCTAGACCTTTACAGAAAAGTAGTTTGCTGACCTCAGGGTTAGACCATCACAGTTGTCCTCGGAAATGACCCAGTCACTGCCTTTTCTGAAACCCAGATAGAAGAACCTTCCACTAATGATTAAGATTAATTTAAAAGCAACAAATGTCCTAAGAAAAGGATGTCTCAGGTTAACAGCAGCCCTGAAAAGCTTTGAGTAGCCACTCTGCGAATCTTGCTTCTGGGAGCCCATATGGGTTTGGTTCAGCAGGCTGTGATTTGAAAATAGACCCCTTAAGCTATCTATCTTCCCAAAAGAAGCGGATGTGGGAGTTTAACAGTCACACATAGCGTGTGCTGGCTGTCATTTCTAGGCTTTCTGGCTTTTCAGTTTTTAAAGAAATATAACTCCTCCCTTTCTGTTTTCTTGTTTGCATTCAGGTGATTGACATCTCAATGATCCTGGCCGAGGCCATCCGGAGAACCCACAATGGGGAATCCGTGTCTTACCTGTTCAGCCATGTCCCACTGTAAACGCGAATGGGAAGTGACAAGTGATGTCCCACTTGTTTGAATCTCTGCTTTTTTAGTGGTAGGACTCAGCAATGATAAGATAATCGCTGGCAAAAGCATCAGATATTTGTTCACTCTGAGATTCAGTGTTTCCCCTTCTGAACCTCAAGCATGTAAGGGGCCGGGGATTTAGCTCAGTGGTTCTGGTGCCTGCCTCACAAGCACAAGGACCCGAGTTCAATCCCTGGCACCAAAAAAAAAAAAAAAAAAGAATGTTTCCAGCTTATTGGGGGATGGTGGTGGTTATTTGGTTTTTAGTGGACTGTCTTAAATGAGAAATGTTTTTATTGTCTTGACTTTTTTTGATTGGTGATCTTGCCTTTGTTCTTTTAGTACATCTCTGAGGCAACAGCACTCTAATATAAAATTCCATTCTGGAAACTCATATTTTGTATATTTTGAGGTTGCCAAAGGTAACTTCAGATTAAGCCTTCTGTGTAAATATATAACCATAATGCCTATGGATATTTGGGTAAAAACCCCATATAACCCTTTACTTTGGAGTGAATCTTAGAAAAATTATGACACGATGAATTTTGAATTTTTCTTTTTTCTTCTTTTACTTAATGCTAACTGGGTTTCAGTTAAACTAATGTAGTTATTGTGCTTCATCTGAACCAAATTTCACTTAGCTTAAAATGGCCATTGACATGTTCATTTTGGGGAAAACATAACTATCGCTTACTTGAAGCGCCATTTTCCAAAACTCCAAAATTATGTTCAGCAATTCTCTGACTTAGAAACCACATTGAGATGTAGTCTCTAAACTCAGTGTCATGTTGGTGCTTTCCTCTGGCCATCCCAGAAACACCTCAGGCCCTGCCACCTTGTTCTTTCCATCATATTTTTAGCTAAAGCTTTTACTTGCGATTGTTTCCAATGACTTCACCTTGTGGACTTCCAACAAAATAAGGACTCCTCCAAATCCCCTCAAATTTACTAGCTAATCATTATTTTGCTTTTGATAGAAAAGGTGAATTTTTATGAGTGCCACCAAATACATATTTAAGCATTATTTCATGAACTTTGATTCAGTGTTCTTTTAGTTTTCATAATGGAAAGCTGTAGGTTTCTAGCAACTGTTTATCTTAACTAAAGCTATTACAAACAAAATGTGAGTAGGAGAGTCCTATGAAAAAGTAAACAAAAAGTTGATTCATTAATGGCTCAAAGTGATCCTGAAGGGGAAATTCACCTAGGATTGTATTCATCATAAGATGGCCTCTTAGAATTTGGTCCTCCTAAGTGAAGTGCCTCACTGCCTCTAGTAAACATGTAACAATTTTATTTCTCGGAATTTCTATGCTTGGATGAAATGAAGACATAGTTGTATTAGATGCATTATGACTAAAGCCAGTTAATTTAAAAGTAATCATTTTCTCAAGATACCTGATTTTTAAAAAAACTGCTTTACTGTTCTCTGAATTAACTGATGGTTTCTATTATTATTTAGCTCCACTTTTGTATTTTAAAGTATAGCTGAATACATTTATGAACTAATTACTGTCCTCAGCTTTACACAGTAGAAATGCAGACTATAACTGCCTTGATTCTTTCAATTCAACAAAGATGATGAAGACTGCCAAGCAAATCTTAAGCTTTCTTGTTCCTTGCTGTTCATGGTGTGGAAACTTAAGTGAGACCACCAGAGAGTCCTGTCCAGCTACACTGAATGGGGTGTATACTTGGTATATATCTAGTGGAAGGGGGGAGCCGGAGAAACACAAATATACCAGAGTTGCTTAGCCTCCAACTTAAATTATATTAGTCAACCTGTAGATGTTTCTATGATGATAACTTTCCTTTGTTAGATATGATGCCAACTAGATTCAACAATACTGTTTATCATTTGCAATGCTTGTATTGGTTTAGAATATAGGATTTTAAGATCCTCCGATGCTGTACTAAAACATCTCAATTAAACCGTACAAACTACTTTCTTTTATAGTTTGCATTATCATTTTGGAGTAATGTATTTTGATGGAGTCATGTGTTGCAGTACCTGAATATGTGTTCTACTTTACGATTATAGCCCAATTTATAACATTAAAGAAAAGCTAGTTCATTGAACTCAGCTTGTCTCCATTTTGAAGGTTTTCCTTCATGAAGGACTTCTAGCAATCTTCCTTCCCCAAGGCACAACAGCTATACCACATAAGGCAACCAGGGTGATAATTCTAGGTGTTTCCTTTAAAATTAAAAGATTACATGTTGAAGGAGTAATGTTCAGTATCCTTTTACTTAAGTGTAGACCAGAAGGTTGTTCACGTGGTTCCATTTCAGAAGCACAGAGAAGGATTCCTGACCCCACAGAAGATTTACCCGTTCAGAGATGCTTTTAATTACTCTAGTGGGGACCAAATGTTCTCCCTGTGACACTAAGTTTTAAAGTACGGATAATGCCAAGAGTGGCAATATAATGTCCTAAAGTCACTATGAAGTAAAAAGAATGACAGCCAGGCCTGTCTGAGGAAAAAAGAAAATATCATATAATGCACTAGAAAGGAAGAGGAAGGTGAAGGAGAGGTGGAAGCCAGTCTCATCTCGGAGGTGTTTCACTTCCTGTGGCATCCACTGACCCTCAAGGATAAGGCCAAGTAGAAAAGAGAAAGATGAAGTAATGAGTGTTTCAGATCATTCAGTCACACTGGGAAGATCAGAAAGGACTTCGAGAAAGCACCACTGTTCCAGATGTAGAATTTTCTAGAACCTGATGGCAGTGTTCCAGCATGGACCAAAGTAGAGCAACACAGGGTGTTTGGTACATGCTGTGTTTGAGAAAGAATAGAACAATTCAGATGGGAAGTGGGGCTGACACGTGCTGCCAGGCTCTTCCTCAGAACTGCACACAGAAAGAAGTCAACGGAATCTGTCCGCTTCACTACCCACTACTGATGCATGTCCCTGTACCCCAGAAACACATTCCTCCACCCTTCTGCTGCCCTTGCTTTCCAACCCTTGCTTCAGGATGATTTGCCTCGTGTAGTGTTGAGCTCTACTTTCTCTTCTGAAAAAACAGAAAGGTCATGAACACAGATGCCACTGTCACAGGACACCTAGGTTCAGCCACTCAGGTTCCTTTGCTTGCTGCTGGTCATATCAAAGGAGGCCACTTACTTTGGGAAAAAACAAAAAAAGATTTAGTCAAAGCTTATTCCAGGGAGACAGAGGGGCTCATTTGCCTTAAATCACCACCTCACCATGGACAAAGCTATTACATAATATGGTAGGGTCTTTTATAGCAAGGAACAGTAGTAGTTGAGAATACAGTGAGACAATACATATGTTCAGACTTGTTTCGTCCCCTCCTGGACCCAAAACCCTCCCTCCCTTGCCTAAGGAAATAAAATTGGACTAGACCTTCTGGTACCAGCATCTGCATATTCTGTCCTTTCCTCTGGTCTCTGGAGGGGTGGAGGGGGGCTTATGCCCTGGGCCTGAGGAAGTTTGGAGAATCTACTTGTCTCTAAAGAGGAAAAATCTAACTTTTAAAATTCTATTTCATTGGGCCGGGGATTTAGCTCAGTGGTTCTGGAGCCTGCCTCGCAAGCGCAAGGTCCCAAGTTCGATTCCCGGTACCAAAAAAAAAAAATTCTATTTCGTGCAGTGCAGGTTACAACTCCCCCCTGAGGTAACACATCATCTGGCTGTCTGTCTTGAATTAGCTAGAGCACAAGCAAAGGGATGCTGAATGCTTGAGGCTAAAAAGGTATCACTAAAAATTGTAAGGTCAAATACAAAAGAAAGCCAGTCAGGAGACACCTAATAGTTACACCTGCTGTAAGGGCTTTTTGCTTTAGTCAATCAGTCCATGTCATCAAACACTTCTTGCCAAATTTGAGCAATATCAGAAAACTGGCTCTGGCTCTTCAGCTCGGTTTATTTAAAGTCCATTGTCAAGTCTAATCTCATTTTGTAGTCAGTATCCTAAAATATTATGACTTTGACAAATACTAGTCACAAAACTCATAAGCAAATGGAAAACAAGCTAGTAAGAGCAAAGAGAATCCAGTCTGTACAGTAGACTTGAACTAAGAAATGTAATGACCAAGTTAAAACCAGTACAGTATTTCTGTGAGACAAGGTTAGTTTTGTCAGAAAGTATATCAAGCAAATACTTAAAGTCTCTTTTTCTTGTAAACCAATGTGAATTACCAATTGGAAGAAAACACATAAGTTATTAATGTCAAGACCAAGAATTACAGCTTGGTAACACCTTTAAGATTTCTTAGGTATGCACATACAGAACTGCAAAAACTTTGAATACAATGTGCAAGAGCTAATGTCTATTTAACCAACTAACACTGTCAGACCCCTGCCCAGGCAGGAGAGAAAAAACTTCCCAGGCAATGCAGTTACACATCCTGCAGGGTGCAAAAGATCACAGGAACCCAAGGCCAGGGTTCCAGATAAACAGCCCTCCCCATGAAGCAACACCTGTGGGTCCAGACACCCCTGGAGACCACCAGACTTCCTCCGCCCCAGAACAAAAGACTTTCTCCACTCCAGGGCAAAAACTTCCACTCCTCCTGGCACTACCCCTCCCCTACCCAAACTCCCCTATAAAGTTTCCCCTCGCCCAAACCCGCAGGGTCAACAGCTTTGTCACCCTTGACTAGCCTGCACCCAGGCTGGAAATAATACCTTGCTTGTTGCTTCATTTTTGTCTGGTCTTGTCTTGGTCGTGCTTCGGTTTACCCTAACACATTTTCCAGTAAGACTGTCTCTTATCAAATAATAGGAATGTGGCTTTTGTCAGTGATATGACTATAAGCAATACATGTATGTTAACAGTTCTGAAGACAATCTTATTTTATTTTTTGAATATTTGTTTCACTCGTGTAGACTAAAATGCATTTTGATTTCTGCTTTCCTGATTACCGGGTGCTCTCATTTTTAAATTAATCTGGTACCATCTCAATGATATAGAAACATAAGCACACAGATAAACAAATAATACACACATGGATGCCAACACACACAAAGCAAAGACATAGCTTTATCATTTACCAGCTTTTGACAAGCTTACACTTTAGGCACCATTCTCCTTTTTATAGTCCTAAGCAACACTTGATCCTAAATTTGCAAGTCTGAAGGCAGGAATCCTGGTTGTAGCAAGATGAAAAATATAAACCTCATAGGAGATCACTTGGTTGATTAATCTGAGTTTGAATTTCTTGGAGCTTTTTTTCTCCTCCTGCCTTTTGGCATTAGTTCATTTTAAAAGCTTTTGCCCCAGGTTTTAAGACATTTCCCATTGGACTAAAATTTAGATATAGCTGGTCAGAGGTTTACACATCTGATCCTGGCTCTCTGCTCTGGGCCTTTAGTATAGAAAAAAGAAACCAGTTTAGGAAGACTACTACCCACTGAGAAAAACACAAAAGCAAGTCATCTTTAGTCAAATTTATTCATCTTACTAGTTGGGTAGGTAAAATGACAGTGTTAGCAGGGTACTGGGATACTATTCTCTTCCCAGAGGTCCCTTCTAGACTCTTATTGTCCTGAACAAGGAATTGGACAGGAAATAAAGTATTGAAATTTTACATTTATTAAAGGTATCAATGGTAAGAAAAGAAGAGAGAACTTCTTTGAAAAGAAGTACTATGTAGAGTATGGGCAATTAAAGTAGGAAAGGAAATACACTCTGTGTGCAGAGAAGGACACTGAGAAAGAGAAAAAGAAGGTAGTGACCATAAGGCCACTGGTCATTGTCATTTGTTCCCCCATTCTGACATGAGATCCAGGCCATCCTATCAAAAATCTGCTTGATCTTGTGCCAGAACAACTGAAGATAGCATTCTCTCTCTGATTGGTACCAGATGCAGGGCTCAGAAGCTGTTCTGCACAGGTTCTGAACAGGTTACACCCACTTGTCCAGCCACTTTGCCATGCCCTAATCTTCTGCCTCAGCAGGAGACAAAAAATTGCCAACAAACAGAACTTTTGACAAATATTTTGAAACACAACCAGTTTACAATGAATCAAGGACTATTAGCCAAAAGGAGAGGAACCACAGTAAGAAACTCAACATTAGACAAGTAGCTGCATGGTCAGTGGCACAGAAGGCTCTTGCATGTACTTGTCACTAACCCAAAAAAGGGCACAGAAAGCAGCTGTGGATGTTATTCTGGCCAAAGTTAATCCAAAAAAATTTCTTAAGGGCATTTACATGAAATCAGAATGCATCTTCATTTATATAGTTTATGTTGTAATACAATAAATCACCTTTTTTAAAGTCACGGGTGACTATAACTTCTGTAGGGAGCTATAAAGTAGCACAAACACTTTTATTCCTGAGCAAATCACAGCAGATCTCGAAACACACACCAGTGTCTGTAGCCACTTAAAGTCTCTTAATCCAAACTTTCCTGTCAAACAAACAATTCAAGAACCTTGAACTCTAGATTGTCTCCCAAGCCTCAGTATGCCTTAATGCTCCAAGTGGCTTACATAAAGGAAAGACAAGGCATAGTGTCTCTGTAAGATGGAATTAAACCTCTAAACTGAATACTGCCTTAGACAGTATTGGCCTGTCTCACAATGGGAAGCTCCCTGGCCAAACTGAATACTCCATCAAGTCTTAGAAGGGGGAATCTTTCCTGTCTTACATTCATAGTGGAAAAGACATAGCTGGGGGCAGTCCTCTGATTATAGAATACTGGATGCAAACTGTACTGTTAGTATGTAGCTCCTAGATGGTACTGAAATACTGTTGCCCATCCTAGAATAAAGGTCTTTATAAGAACAGAAAGATAATCCAAAGCAAACCAAAACACATGAGTACTCTAAACCAACCAAACAAATCCCTGGAAATTTTTTCTACCTCTGATCTCTTCTCATACCAGTTAGAGCCCCAAAATGATCAGCAGTAGGTCCAAATGGCCACAAACAATTAAGGCACTTACCTCACCCAAATGGTACTGCCAAACAACCTAAGAGAAAGTTGACCATATGGTGGAAACAGTAGATGCACTTTCCAGTGGGAAACCAGGGAGAGCCCATCACCTCTTAAAACAATCTTTTTTCTTTTACCAACAAACGAATTTATAGGGAGCTGATATGAACAAGAAAGGAGGGGCAATTAATTCTCCAGTGCAACATTGTCCTCTGCAGCTGCTGGAATGTCTCTGGAGTCCTGATCATGGGCTCAGTTACCCCAAGCTGACTCTTACTACCACTTACTAGAACTAAACAACCACCAACGTGGCTGGTTACTTAATTCCTGTGTGCTTCTGTTTTCCTATACTGTATCGTATATTCCATGGAGACAATAACAGTCCCTCTCTCATAGATGCGTAAGGTCAATTAAATGAGAAGTGCTTTGGACTGATCAGTTTGTACATCAACCTCAATTTGTAGAGCAAGTATCTTAAACCTTCCTCTTGAAAAAAATGTAAGGGATAAGAAAGAAGATTTTCATGTATTTTTCAGGTGGGAAGCCTAGAAGGGAACACAGTACACTGGGCTGCCATTTTTGAAGGGATACTGTAAGGAACATGGTGGCAATCATGTCAAGTATGCAATGACATAATAGTGTGCTATAAGGGACAGGAGGTGAGCCAATCCCAGAGCCCAGGAGGAGGCTCCTCGCCACCATTCCACCACTCCTAGGGCAGAGGAGGTGAGCCACGTGGATGCCAGTAGCACCCCCCCCCACCACCGTGGAAATGAGAAGACATGTAAACAAGCCTCAAAAACAGACTTCCAGATCACATAAAGCAATCCCAAAGGGAAACGAGATGGAACAATCTGATGATCGATCAATGGACTCCCTGAACTGGCAACAAAGGAGGATCTGGAAAAAATGAAATCTGAAATAACTTCTCAGATAACAGCAAAGATTGTGCCCATAGTGCAAGACATAATTAATAAATCTAGAGAGGACATAGAAAAAAAATAGAGGATCTGAGGAACATGATGGAATTCCAACATAGGAAACAAATGGAATCCATGAAACAGATGCAAACAGATTTCCAGGAGATTAAAAACGCCATTGAAAGTCTACACAGCAGAATGAACCAATGTGAGGACAGAATTTCAGATACAGAAGATAAGATTGCAATTAGTGACCAGGAAAAGAAAAATTGCTTTAAAATTATAAGGGACCATGAGAAATCAATCCAGCAGCTGCTAGATGATGCAAAGAATAACATAAGACTGATTGGAGTCAATGAAGAAACAGGAGAGAGTGCAGATGACATAAAAAAACTGTTCACAGAAGTGATGACAGAAAACTTCCCAAGCAGGGGAAAAGAACTTCACATACAGATAAGTGAGGCATATAGGACTCCAACTAGCCTTGGTTAAAAAAACCCTACACATAGGCATATAATAGTTAGGATTCCAGAAACCCAACAGAAGAACAAAATTCTACAAGCAGTGAGAGAAAAGAAACAAATCACATACAAAGGAAAGCCCATCAGAATCACAGCAGACTTCTCAGTGCAAACCTTCAAGGCAAGAAAAGCTTGGAGTGATGTATTTCATGCCCTAGAGGAAGACAGCCTCCAACCCAGATTGATGTACCCTGCAAAACTATCTTTCAAAACTCATGGAGAAATAAGATACTTTCATGATAAAGAGCACCTTAGGAACTTCACGAATACCAAACCAACACTCCAAATAATTTTAGACAATATCCTAGGAAAAGATAATGAGTGTCAAAACCCCAGGAAACCCAGCAGAATGAATCCATCAGGCACAACAAGAAATTAAATGCAAAGGGGGAGAATCCAACAAAAAGAAAAAGTCATGACAAGGCTTTTAAAACATTTAACTTCATCTCCCTATTGAGTGTATAATTCAATCTTGTTATTATACTGATTAGTATTTTTCTGATTCTAGTGTTGCACACCTTTCCTTGTGCTGTACTAGCTATTTATCATCTTGTGTCTACTTTT
The DNA here is from genome assembly GCF_053883595.1 of Heterocephalus glaber. Taxonomy (NCBI): domain Eukaryota; kingdom Metazoa; phylum Chordata; class Mammalia; order Rodentia; family Bathyergidae; genus Heterocephalus; species Heterocephalus glaber. The sequence continues at coordinate 17,865,086 of NW_028258369.1, read as the reverse complement.
TAATTGGATCGTCTATTAATGAGCTGTAAGAGTTCTTTATATATTCTGGTCATAGGTTATATGCATTGTAAATGTGGTCTGTTTAAGGACTACTTTTCATTTTCTTAAAAATGTCATTTAAAGTTCTAAATTTTGATGGAATCTCATTTATCAATTTTTTTCTTTTATACATCATGTTTTTTGTATCCTAGGAAGTTCTTGCCTACCCTAAATTCATAAACATTTTCCCTTATAATTTCTTCTTAAAGTTTTATAGTTTTAGTATTTCATATGTATGTTCATAGATCCTTTCAAGTTATTTTTATGTATGGAAATAAAGGGTTGAGGTTAATTTTTTATATATGGATACCAGGTGTTCTAGTGCCATTTGTTGAAAACACTATCTTTTCCTCGGCTCTTGAATTGAGTTTATATTCTATAAAATGTTTCTTTTTGTATATCCTTTTATTGGTACATTTTAGGTGTACAATATAATGACATTCATCATTGGAGATATTCTCCTTTACATAATGTCTCTTGATTCTTATTTTTCCCCCTTCTCCTGCCCTCCCTTCAACCCCTCCATCCCTCCCTATTTACAAAGACTGTTTCCATTTTTTCCTTTTCTCATATTAATTCCATTCCCTTCTTTCCTTTCCCCTACCCCTCCCACTTCCCTCTCCACTTTGCCCCTTTTCTTCCTATTTCACATTATCTATTATACCTTTTAGTCCTTATTTACACTTTCAGTTTCTCACACTAGAGAAACTATTCAGTATTTACACAGGTGTGTCCTGTTTATTTCACTTAAGAGTATCACCTCAATGTGCATCCATTTAGCAATAAATGTCTCTAATTTCTCATTTTTTATGGCTGAGTAGTACTCCATTTGCTCCACTGCTGGTGGGAGTCTAGACTGGTGCAGCCACTATGGAAATCAGTGTGGAGATACCTCAAAGAACTAGTACTGGAAGCCCCATTTGAGCCAGCTATTCCCCTGCTGGGTATCTTCCCCAAAGAATTAAAAGAATCATACCACAGTGATATATGTGCACCCATGTTCAAAGCAGCACAGTTTGTAATAGCTAAAACTTGGAAACATCCCAAATGCCCATCAACTGGAGACTGGATCAAGAAAATGTGGGTTTTTTCTATAAAATATTAATGTTAAATAATCTTTCAAAACTCAGTGGAACATATATCTGTGGTTCTATTTCTAGATTCTCTGTTTCTTCCATTGATCTGTATGTCTTTCCTTATACCAACACTGCCTTGATTACTGTAACTTTAGAGGAAGTCTTAAAATTAGGTACTAAACGTCTTCCAACACTGTTTTTTTTCTTTTTCTTTTTACTTTTCTAGGTCCTTTGTACTCCTACATAACTTTTAAATTTCAATATCAAATTCATTTATAGCAAGTATACATAGACCTGAATTTTTATATATACCTTTTGTTTTCTAATCCTGCTAAATTCAAATACAAGTTCTAGGGGCTCCTAGAGATTTCTTAGTATTTTCTCTGTAGATGATCATTTCATCTACATATAAAGATTTCACTTCTACCTTGCCAATCCTATCCTAATTGTGTCATTTTATTGCCAGACTATTTTGGTTTAGGCCTATGTTTCAAAGTTTAATGGACAGATGAAGAGTAGGCATATCTGTCCTTTTTCCCCACCTTAGGGAGAAAGCATTGTATCTTCTCCATTCATATAAGGCATTTTTGCTGGAAGTATGGAGTACATGTCTTTAATCTGTTGAGAAGATTCTGTTCTACTTCTAGTCTCCTGATAGCTTTTACCATGAACAGCTGTAGAATTTAGTCCAATACTTCTTCTGCAACTACTGACAGGATCATATGGCTTTTTCCTTTCCTCTGTTCAAATGTTACATATAGGGGTGGATCTTCCACTCCTGAACCAACACTGCCATCCCTATAATAAAACCACTTTCTACATACTGCCAGATCTGACTTCTAATAGTTTGTTTTGTCAGACAAATTTCTATCTATGTTCATACTTTTTTCTTCTATTATCTTTATCCAGTTTTACGATTAGCACAATGTTGATTTCCTAAAATGAGGGGAGAAGTGGTTTTTTTTCTGATTTAAATGCTTGATATAATTCATCAGTTAAAATGTATATGAGCCTGCTGTTGTCATATAGGTAGGTTTTTAAGCTAGGAATATACTTTCTTTAATATGTGCTATTGAATTTTTATATTTCCTCCAGAGTTAGTTTCATTAATTTGTCTTCCTAGGTACTTCTAAGAAGTTGTCAAACTTATTTCAAAAAAGATTTTTGTAATATGCTTTCTATATCCTTTTAAATTCTGTAAAATCTGTGGTCATGTCTCCTAGATCTTGATATTATAATTTTAAAAATATATAATTGATATTGTATAGTAGGAAGTAAAGGTCTGAAGGAGCAGGGGAAGTGGGAGGGGTAGGGGAAAGGAAAGAAGGGAAAAGAAAAAATATGAGAAAAGGAAAAAAATGGAACCAAAGTCTTTGCAATAAGAAAGGGTAGAGGGGGTGAAGGGAGGGCAGGGGAAGCGGGAAAAATAAGAACCAATATACTTATGTAATAGTACAAGATCCCAATGATGAATGTAACTGTATTTTATACCTAAAATGTCCCAATACACTTAATGGGGGAAAAATAGTGTGGTATCAGCAGGGGTGAGGAATTCTATGAATTCTAAGAAAGCAATGTTCGACTAAGCTTATTGGTTAAACTCAGGATGGTCCAACTACCATAACTGGAACAGCAGAGAAAATGGGTGGATGCTACCACAAAAAGCACATAAAAGGAGCCACAACAAATCAGCAAATTAGATGCAATTATCTCCAATGAATGACTGAGCTTCATTCACAAGCCGTGTTATTTACCCTCAAGGGACATAGATTCCACAGGACTTCCATTGGAATGGACATGCTTTCTCAGTCTGCCTCGAATTGGACCTGAACTTCTGTTCAGTGAGTGACTTGGGCTTAATTTGGTCTCATATTTGTATGAATGACCGGGATTGCGACCTTATGCCCCTTTGTGTGTGGTCTTATAGTGTAAGGATTTTGAGGTATGAATTGATGTGTGAATAAACCATACATTTGAAAGACAATATCAGTCTGTTGCCTATCTGTTCATGCCCCTTACTGTGCTGCAGGGCGCTTGTGGCAGATATAGTCTTTGGTGACTGCCTCAATCAAGGGAAGCATTTAGGAGATGACAAACCATTGCATGTTGAAAATCTTTGCAATAGGCTATAGAAATGACAAGTAGGAATGCATGGCATGCCCGACCACCATGGAGATGGTGATCCATTAAGGCCTTTCATCATAACTGATTCTATTCTGGCTCTCCTCCACCAGCCCAGCAGAAATGCAACTACAAATAGTGCCTGTGTAAGTGGACAGAGCAGGGTTTGCTCTTCCAACTGCTGAGTTCTGTGACCAAAAGACAAGCAAGCTGAATTCATTTTACATCTTAAATGATAAAAAGAAAACAAGAAAGAAACAAAAAACAAAAACAAACCAGCAAAAACAAAGAATGCAGTGAGAAGCGCCCTGAATTGAGGATGTGGCTATCAAGAGTCTGTTTCCTGATATGCTACACTGTGTGACCTTGGATAAATACCTGCACCTCTCTTGAGTCTGTCTCTGAAAAAATGGAAGAGAGGATGAAAGTCACCAGAAGTTTTAATGGACAGTGGCATCTACTGTAGATTTAGTTGAAATAGTCCTACTAACTGAAGGCTGTGTTTCCAATGAGACAAGGATGCTTACTTCACCATCGAGGGACCAGCTCATTCTGGTTTGCCTGAGACTTTTCTCGATTTTAAAAATTAAATTCCGACATCTGGAAACTCTTCAATCCTGGGCCAACTAGGATATTTGATCACCTTAGTTCCCTTTCTTTTAAAACAGAAAGTTTTGGCTTTCCAGAGCCATTTTGGCTAAAGAATCTCATGGAGGTAGCTTTGATCTTGTAATGATTGACAAGGGGAAAAAAAGCAGGTTATATGGCAAGCTCAGCAATGTGCCAGGGACTTGTGGCATTACAGATTTTCTACATTAGTTTTCACTAAACTTGAAGCTGAAGAGCTGTAGTCACAAAAGAGAAGAACAAAGGGAAATGCTTTTAGAAAAATACATTCAAAGCCTGGTTTGATTGCTGGTTCTTCAATACAGCTACCTTTAATGCTACCAGTCACCTTCGGAGGCTCCAGGGACAGCAGAATGTGATAGGTGATACACTTATGTACACTGAAGAACTCTTCAAATTGGGAGGATGTGGCTGTCTGCCCGATGTCGTATGATTCTCTAATTTTCCCTAGACACGGGTGTTACACCTAGTATTTTCTTGCACTGAAGCTAAGAATGACCATGGATGGTGGAACATTTTTGAGTACTATACTGTAACTAAATTAATGTTCCTCTTTAAAAAGCATCAGAATGATGAGAAGGGAAGGAAGCTGGATGAACCAGTCATTTCATGGAGTCAAACACCTCCCTCCAGAGCAGAGTCCCTCTTCTTTGTCCCTCTGGCTATTTTCTTTTGCTCCTGACCCCAAGATAATTTATTTCAGGATTTCTCAATCTCAGCACTCTGGACATTATGGCCTAGACCATTCTTTGCTGTGGGGCTTCCTGGGCACTCTAGGATGCACAATGGCATCCCAAGACTCTACTCACTAGATGGCAGTAGTAGCCCCCACCCTCCACCCTACATTTGTGACAACCAAAAGCTGCCCCAGACATGACCAGTATCCCCTGGGGGCAAAAATGTCCCCAATTGACAACATGATTTATTTAACCGAGACCCCCTGAGGCAGTTAGAGGCTAACTTGGGGACAAAGGGTAAGTACACTCCTGGGCCTTTAATATCTTTCTCATTAAAAGCATGATTTGTGTTTTCTTCTGAGGCAGTCAAGGACTTAAAAGCTTTTTTTTGCTAAAGAAACACCCCCCTCCAAACCTTAACTTTTCCCTTAGAGCCTACAGATGCCCAGTTAGTAACTAAAAGCAGAACAAAGCTTGACCTTCATTTTATATTTGTCTCTTTTATTACTTTAAAACTTTGTGTCAGATTCCTGCACAGCTCTGCGTAAAGGCATGGTAATCATTTAGGGAGCATCTATCTAAAAGCTGGCAATGCAAGGTTGACGAGCCCTAAATTTACATAACCTACCTCATCCCCTTCAAGACTGAGGACATTAAGATAAGAAACTTAGGGGGACACTGCACTACCAAAGAGTGCCTAGGAGTTCTAGTCATTGTCCTAGAACTCTGCTCACCTTGGATTCCAGCAGAGCCTCCACAAGACTGAGACTGCCCCAAGCAGAAACAATCACTTTTTGGAGACTGAACTGCTCCCTTGAGTGCTGAGGATTCTTTAGAGCAAAACTAGAATGAGATAATGATCAACCAGTCCCTAGCCCACACCCTAACCCCACAGAAGCCGGGCCCTTCGCTTTGTTAACGGGCCACTCTGATCTTATTCATCAGAACTGTGACCCCTTCAGTTCCTAAAGCTGAAGCTCCTTCTCCATTTTCTCTTACTTCCTAACTCTGCCTAATAAATCAGCCTATGCCTCTCACTGATGGGTCATGAAACGATTTTTATTTCAACAATTTGTCGACAACCTGCCTGGTTCAAGTTAAGGTTCCCATTTCCTCTTTAGGGGTATCTCCCTACACCATGTCTGGTGACATTTCTTCCTTAGTTCTCTTTCCTGATGATTCAGGTTCGAAAAACAGAGTAGATTCAAGCTGGCCCTTGTCCCAACTGCAGGTAGAATAGCATTTTAGAATAAAGTGGGATAAGACAATGGCAATAATCTGTCACTTTAAAAAAATTCATTGCCAGTGTTTTGTTACTACATGAAGTTTATATGAAAGTATTCACATTACCCTTTTCATACAAGGTCACGAGTACCCATTTCTAGGAGCAGATTTTGAATAAGTCACTAAACTATTTGCTCAATTTCTTCTGAGAATGGCTCTAGCCATCGTTTTGTTTGATTTGTTTTTTGTTTGTGTTTTAATGAGGAAATAATATACTAACAGGAGCCTTAAAAAGGAGACTTGAAGTTCAGTGTGACTGTAACAGTGATCTTGAGAGAGCAGATTTTCCAGTGTACCATGAGATTGCAAGCTCTCTGGCCCTTCATTTATTTTGGTTTGGATTCATGGGAAGAAAAAGACAATGCTGATGTTCTCAGGATACAACATAGAAAGTGATGTTCCTACATTATTAATATTCCATTAGTGAGAATATAATTATTATCAAAATATTAAAATGTACAGTACTTAAAGCACTCATAATAAGGGGTTTAATAGACTCCTTAATATCTAAACAACTCCAATAATTGTAGTAAGATGAAAATCACTTTTAAGATGTATCATTTTTAGGAAGGAAGGTGAAATGGAATGAAAAAATGATTAACACTTTTTAATACCATTTTTTTAAAAAAGATGGTCAATTAACAAGAACATAGATTAATCAGGGAGTTATTGAAAAATAAAAACGCCTATGTGCAACTTAATCATTTTGTTTCAACTTGAAGTACATTAATGGACTTATTTTAAGAAGACAATTCTCCATTTCTCCACATGTCTCTGGCATTTCTGCACATCCTACAGAGGCACTGATTGCCTTTGTTCTGGACTTGCTTTTCAAGGATGTTGGTAGTGAACGGAAAATTGGATAGTGTTGGAAGACAGAATTTGTCATCCTCGGGAATAGGTGGCAAGTTTGTCTTCTGTCCGGTATAATAGAGAATGTCTTTCTCTGGGCAAAGCTCAGGGAGATTTGCTTGCAGTCCACTATAAATGGTTCAGGTTCTCTAAGCCCCAGTTCTCCAGGTGTGATGCCAACACACTGTGTGCACAGCATCCACCTGGTACACCAGGTGGGGTTGGGTCAAGGAGGAACAAAGGACCTGATATATGTTGTGTCTTAGGTATAAAGTCTTGTCTCTGACCCAAAAGACTCTTATAATAGCTTCCAAAACTATCGAAAATTCACTTCTTAGCCTGTCAGTAGGATAAAATCTCAAATGTTCTAGGGTTTTGGACAGTTATATTGACCATTGTTTTAACATAGGGCTAATGTCCCTTGAACATGGGTTCCCTGATTATCTGTATTCCATAAACCAAACCTGCATCTTTTTTAAAAGAAAGGTGAAAACTTAAAAACATATTAGACAACAATCTGACTTACAGAATCCTTCTAGATATTTCCCCCTTTTCCTCACACACATGTGATTTGCTGGCTGCATCAGTCAATGGTCTTCAGAGAAACAGAGGCAATAGGATATGATACAGATAGAGGTATAGTTTTGTTTTGAGGTGTAGATTTGTTTTAAAGCATGATGGCAGCAGGTAAGTCTGAACTCTGTAGGGCAGGGGGCAAGCTGGAAACTGGGGCAAGAGTTGATGTTGCAGCCTTGACCATGAACTATACAGGCTGGGCTAGGAGGCACGGCTTCTCTGTTGCAATCTGTAGAACTCCTTGAAAACCCTCAGGTTTTTGGTTCTTAAGGCCTTTGATTGATGGGGTGAGGCTGTCTCATGTTATCAAGGGTAACCTCCTCTACTTGAAGCCAGCTGATTGTAAATGTTAATCATGTCTACAAAATACCTTCACAGAAATTTCTAGACTAGTGTTTATCCACACGACCAACTATGGCTTAGCCAAGCTGATAATTAAATAGTAACTGTTGGGCCAGGGATTTAGCTCAATGGTTCCACCGCCTGCCTCAAAAGCACAAGATCCCGAGTTCAATCCCTGGTAGCAAAAAAAAAGTAACTGTCACAAGAGTTTTTTTCTTTTTGAAGCAACTTACTTTAGCTATCTCTTTTGTCAATACTCAAGATTGAACTACAAGCATTTAAACACTGAGGTACATTCCCAATCCTTTCCTTTTATTTTTTATTTTGAGTCAGAGTCTCACAAGATGCACCTCCTGCCTCAACCTCCCAAGTAGCTGGAATTACAAGCCTGGCTCTTTGGCTATCCTTCCAAAATATCTACTGTAATCTACTGTATATCTTCTTATACTCATATTTAATTTCATTATTGTGTCAAATTAAAAATATACAACTGACATAAAAATCTTTTGAAACAGATACAAATGACTTTAGGAAAATAGCACAGCCAGCAGGAGGACTGCAATAGGACATACATGCCAATACCCAACCAGCTTGAGAGGTTAAAGAGGTCCTCAAAATCACCCAAGACTTTGTTATAGAAGGAAAGGAAGATCCAGGTTAACTAGTTAAAATTTAAGCCAGATCAAGAGAGTTTTGATTATGCCTGTTTGTCTCAAACTTGGCTGTCTATTGGAACCACATGAGCAGTGTTGAAAATGTCAAAAGCCTGAGAAGGGGAAGGAGTGACGGGAACAGGGTTTTCCTGAGAAGATGAACAATCTGAGGACTGGGTATGACTCTTGGGAGAGTGTCAAAGGGGAAAAGGGGAGGAGCTTGAGTGGTCTACTCACCTTGCCCTTAAGCTGTGGTAATGACGCTTTCTTTCCTCTGTCACTAGGCTTCTTGGGCTTGCTCTTTCAATATCTCTAAGCATTCCTGGTAGATGTCCCTCCTTACCTGAAGTCCCTCCTTGCTAACCTGGCCTCATCTAAGAATATGTGGAGATTTCCACATCCTTCCCTCCTACAAATGCCCAAATATTAGAAATTTTTATGGAAATTCATAATTAATGAGTCATGTCAGGGGTCTCAAGAGAATAACTTCATCAGATTGAATGAACATTAAATATACGGCAATTTTATTTGATTCAAAAGTTCTTTCAGAAAGTAATATCTACCTGAACTTCCATCCTCAAATTTCAATCAAGAGGAGGATCCCACCTTCTTCCCTTCTCACACCCCCGGCTCCTGTTCCCTTTCTTCCTTCCTTCCCTTCTTCCATCCTCAAATTTCAGTCAGTAAAAGGAAGATCCCACTTTTCTCCCTTCTCACACCTCCTCCTGCTGTTTCCTTTCTTCCTTCTTCCTTTCTTCCTTTCTCCCATGTCACATCCCCTATCATGTTCCATTCCTTTCTTCCTCCCTCAAACTCCAATCAGTAGGAGGAAGATTCCACCTTCCTCTTCACACCGCCTCCTGCGGTTCCCTTCTTTCCTTCCCTCTTTCTACCCTGAAATTTCAGTCAGTTGGAGAAGATCCCACATTCATTCCTTCTCACAACCCCCTGCTGTTAATTTCCTCGCTTCCTCCTTCCCTCCCTCCCTCCCTTTCTCCCTTCCCTTCTTCTACCCTAAATTTCAGTCAGTTGGAGGAGATCCCACCTTCCTCCCTTCTCACTCCCCACCCGTTCCCTCCCTCCCTGCCTCCCTTGTCCCCTCCCCGCCCCCAGAGAGCACACAGACACATTCTCAGGTCCCCAAGAGTTAGTTTATTGCCCCATCACGGGGAAGCGTGGGTGGACACTTTCAGGACTACCTCAGTGGAGGCAGAGGCAGGCAGACCGCTGGCCACCTCTCAGATAAGCTCGAGGTTTCCCACCTCTCTTGGCATGGGACACTGGCATCACTTTGCGCCGGACTGCGTCTCTCTGGCTCATCTTGGTGGTTCTCTTGCGGCCTCTTTTTGGCACGGCGTTTCTGGATCGACACGCATCGGGCTGGACCTCTACTGGCTCCCTTGGACTTGCTGTGACGCATCTTGCAGGAGTTTCTTGTCAGGATGGTGACAATGGCCCAACCCTGCAGCCCCTTTCCCTCTTTGGTTGGGAATGCTGAGGGACAGGTTTTCTTCCAAACCACTGAAGGAAGGAGTCTCTGAGCCCTCCTGGTCACCTGGAAGGACACAGGCAGATCACAGAACAGCACTGGTTTGGAAGAAGAATGGGGAGGACTGATGGGAAGAGGGGCTTCATGAGAAGGGGTACAATCTGGGGACTGGGCACATGTCTTGAGGGGAGGTTGCCAAGGGGGACGAGGGGAGGAGCTTGGCTGGTCTACTCACCTTGCCTTTAAGTTTCAGCAGTGAGATTGCTCTTCTCAGCAGGGCTCTTGGGGCTGCTCTTTCAGTAGCTCTACACCATCCTGGCAGATATCTGACCTTTATCAGGTGAACTCCTTCCAGTGGTCTGCCCCAGATGGCCCTGACCTCCCTTTATATACCTGTCCCTAAGGTGGCCACTCTCTTGGGCTTTGTTTGGTCAACAAGTCTCCAGCCAAGGGTAGCCCTGGGGGGGGGGGCTGAGACCCCACACAATTATCATCTGGACAAGAGGAAGGAAAGGGGATATGATGAATCTAACATGTGTGGTGGAGGAGGGAGGGATCTGCTTAGCAACCCCACAAAGTTCTCCCATACTTATCTTCCACCCCTCCTATCTCCTTGTCCTCAAAACTGTTGGATCAGAAAGCAGGAAGAGGGTGATTCCTCCACACTCTTGCCAAGGACATCCCTTTCAGTGGTGCATTCTCTTCCTTCCATGCCTCTACCATTACCGCTTGTGTGTCTTACCTGAATTCTCTCCATGTTAACTTGGCCACATCTAAGACTATGTGGAGATTTCTTCATCCTTCCCTCCTACAAAGTTCTCTTATGCATTTTGAAAGTACTTACTTTTAGATTACCACCAGGAAGATCTTCCATTCCACTATCTTTTTCCACTGTCTATTGAGGTTCCCTCTGCTTTCAGGTTCTCACCATTCAGTGACAAGAGTGCCTCCACTAGGTATCCTAGTCTTATTTACAATCAGAGTGGCCAGCTTAGGGATGCAATACCTAACACCCATAATATTTAAAAGAGGGAGGTTTATTTTGTCTCACATTTTTAGTGTATTGTGAGCTGGCTCCAAGGCAGGAAGGCATGGCAGAGGGCACAGCAGAGGAAAAGCTGCTCATGTCATGATAGTCAGTAAACAGAGAGAGAAGAATCAGGAAAGGAGATACACTCCTCCAAGTCACATATCCTGTGATCTGCCTTTTTTGATCAGGCCCCATCTCCTAATGCCACCTTTAGCGATAGCTTTAACTATAGCTCCTCTATGGTCCAATCTGCTTCTTTGAGAGCATAAGGTTTTGGGGGAACAGCTAGATACAAGCCATAACATTCTGCCCCTGGGCCCAAAATGTTCACGCACATCTCTTTATGTAAAATGCATTTTGTTGATCTTTAAGAATCACTGAGTCCTAACAGCTCCAGCAATGCTGAAAAGTCCAAGTCCAAAGTCTCTTCTGAGACTTAAGACAAACTCTTATCTGAGCCTCTAAAAATCAAAAAGAAACTTAGACACTTCCAAGATTGGTGGTACAGGGTAAACATTTCCATTCCAAATGGGAGGAATAGGGGGATAGAAGCCAGTGGCACCAAAGAAATACCAAAACTGAACAGAGAAAACATAAAATCCTGTAGTTCTGTGTCCAGTGGCCAGGACAAAGATTTTTATGTTGGAGCTAGGCAGCTCTGTCACTACAGCATTGCAAGTTCCAGTTATCATGCTGTCTCTCTTGGAGTGGCTTTTCTCACTGCCTATTGCTTTCCCTAGCTGATGTTACATGTTTCTGACATTTCCAGGTTCCTGGAATCTTCACTATATTTTTGGCTCCATTCTCACAGCTTCATGCACTGCCTTCTCAAGGACACATTTTATGGCCTTCCAGACATTCTCCTAAAATCTAGGTGGAAGCCTCCCTTACACCACAAGTCTTACATTCTACAAGCCTATAAAGCCAGCACCACCTGGACATTTCCAAGGTCTGCCACCAGCTCCAGCAGCAGCCAGGCTGCTTTGGATCATGGCTGTAGAGGCCTCTGAGTGCCTGGATGGCTGACCACTATGAAGTGAATCACAGTACATCAATACTCATGGTAACCCTTCTGGAGAAGGGTTCCCTGGAACTCTCTTCATAAATTACTGCTTTGTAGTTTTGCACCCTTGAGCTGGGAAGGGAAGGATCTTTCTGATTCCTGACATGCACTCAAGCCATTGTTTCTATTGTACTATTATAAAGTACCAGCTTCTTTTTAATGCTAATATTTTCTGCAGCCATGCTGTCCTCTGCTTCAACTTTACAGGCCTTTTCTTGAAAAAAGTGAAAACTTTTTAAATGGGCTTTTTTGCTCCTTTTTCCATGTAAATCTCCCTACAAAGCAGTGAGCAGTATGCTTGCCAATGGGCTGCCTTAAAATTTCCTTCACTAGATTAATTGGTCCACTGTCCTTAACCTCAGTCCTCTGCAAAGTCTGAGAAGATGAGCAAAATGATAGAAATTTTCTGCCAGAGCATAACACATATGACCTAGAATCCAACTGCCAACTTTCTCCAATGAAATCTCCTATGGCTGATCTTTACAGTCTACTTTTTATTAACCTTCTGGTTTTCTGAGCTTTGACCAGAATCTCCCATCAATGTTACCTTACAGCATTCTGGGGCTTCTCTAGCCAACATCACCAAACCTTTCCAAACTTCAGTTCCACAGGCTTCTAAACAATACGGTCCAGTATTAGTCATAGCAATGATCCCACTTATCTGGTACCAAAATCTGTTCTAGTTAGGGTTCAGCAGAGGAACAAAATCAACATAAAACAAATGTATAGTTACACAGGGTAGGCTTAAAGAATCAGAAAGGGGGTAGCAATGTCACCAGTTGGGTGGAAAGTGCTGAATCAGCCCGCACCCCAGCAATAATCCACTGGACACCTCCCCCCCCTCCCCCGCTCCTCTGTACAGCCTCCCGGTTCCACACTACAAAGACGCAGACCACACCGGACCACCAGACCACTGTACTGGGTAAGTTGGAGTCATCTTCACCTCCCATCAGGACTGGGACTATCTTCAGGGGAAGGGCAGCTGGAACCTGCAATACAACTCTGCAGAGTTCAACCATACAGGAGGACAGGGAGCTCAACTTGGAACTTGCAGCCAGAAATCTGCCTGAATCTCATGGGTCTGTGACTAGCTTACTGAGACTCATTGACATATCTGCACACTGCAACCCACATTTTCTATTGTGACAGTAGAGACATACCCTGAAAGAGGCCCTTCATCTTCATGGTTATTTTTTATTCCCAAAATTAGTTTTATTATTTTGGTTTTTTTCTCTTTTCTTTTCTTTTGCTCCTCTTATCTTTAATTTTTTCCTTACTCTTTGCAAATATTTGTTTTTCTCTCCTTTTTTCTCTTTGCTTTTCTTATTTCTTTTCTCTCTCCTTTCTCTCTCTCTCTTACACTCACTCTCTTGCTTTCCCACATTGTTCATCTTCCCTTTTTGTCCCTGTTTTGGTCCTCAGTCAAAGTTCTTCTTTATTTTCCTATTATTCTCTTTTTCCTTCTCACCTGTGTCCTCTGACCACACTGCTAACCTTCCCCTATCCTTCTGCCCATCTATTCTTTCCTCCCCAACCCCTTCTAACTCCCCATCCCAAAGGGTAAAGTTGTTATATTGAAGAGTTTATTCACTATATGTTGGGTTGGTCCTCGATCTTGCTTTAAGTCACACAGCTAAAGGTGATAGATTAATAACTACCACAAATTGTCATTCTTTAAGAGGTATTTGATGCTATGGTGTTGCTGATTGTATGACTTGGGCCAAGGTGTCATGATTGATCTAAACAGTTTTCCTTCCTGGTATAATGAAAATGAGATAGCCTCAGGGTCATTATAGACTCAAACCCTAAAGAACAGCTATATCCGGTAGACACCTGTGAGAAGCAATCATTCCATAAGGGTTTTAAATAGATCAACAAAGATACTTACAATAAACAACTTCATAATATCAACCCAGGAACTAAACCAGGGACAGTACCAAAAACAAAAATGAGAAGGCATTTAAGCAAGTCACAAACCCAGTCCTCCACCCCACAAAAGGCAATTTCTGGGGGAAATGAGATGCAAAAGTCTGATAATCAAACACCTGGACACCCTGAACTGATAGCACAGGGAGTAACAAAACAGATGAATGAGGCTCTAGAAAAATTCAAAGTAGAAATAATCTTCCAGATATCCACAGAGACAGTGAGCAGAGTGAAAGCCATGATTAGAGGATCTAGAACAGAAACAGAAAAAAAGTAGATGAGCTCAGAAACATGCTGGAAGCCATGAATGCCCAGCATAAGAAAGAAATGGAAACCATGATCACACAACATAAGAAAGAAATGGAATCCATGAAACAGATTCAAACAGATATTCAGGAGATCAAAAACTCCACTGAAAGTATCCACAGCAGATTAAGGGAATCTGAAGTTAGAATATCAGACATAGAAGACAGGAGCATGGTTAGAGACCATAAAAATAGAGGTTTCTTAAAAATAGCAAGAGACCACGAGAAATCAATCCAACAACTGCTAGATGATGCTAAGAAGAATAGTATAAGACTGATAGGAGTCCATGAAAAAACAGGAGAAAGCACAATTGACATAAAAAAACCGTTCACAGAAGTAATAGTGGAAAACTTCCCAGACAGAGGAACAGAATTGGACATACAGATAAGTGAGGCATATAGAACTCCAACTAGCCATGATCAAAAAAATATCTACATCTAGATATATAATAGTCAAGATCCCAGAAAACCAACTGAAAAACAAAATCCTACAAGCAGTTAGAGAAAAGAAACAAATCACCTACAAAGGAAAGCCCAACAGAATCAGAGCAGACTTCTCAACACAAACCCTCAAATCAAGGAGAGCCTGGAGTGAAGTATTTCAAGACCTAAAAGAAAATAACTTCCAATCTAGACTGTTGTATCCTGCAAAATTATCTTTCAAAATCGATGGGGAAATTAGATATGTCCATGACAAAGAACACCTGAGAAATTTCATGAACACCAAATCAGCACTACAAGCAATTCTAAACAATATCCTAGAAAAAAGCAATGAAGGTCACAACTCCATGAGGCCCAAGAGAGGGAAGCCACCAGGCAAGGTAAGACACTAAAGGGAAAGAGGGAAAAATAATAAATAAAAGAGCCAACAAAAGTAAAACATCATGACAAGGATAAATCAATATCTATCAATTATAACCATCAATGTTAATGGCCTCAATTCACCAATCAAAAGAAATAGACTGGCAGAATGGATTAAAAAGGAAAATGCAACAATATGCTGTGTACAAGACACACACCTAACTCAAAAAGAAACTCATAGACTGAAAGTAAAAGGATGAAAAAAAGTTCTCCACACCACAGGAATCCAGAAGAAAGCAGGGGTAGCAATCTTGTTAGCAGACAAAGTAGATTTCAAACCAAAATTAATTAAGAGAGACAAAGATGGTCACTACATCCTTGTAAAGGGAACAATCCAAGAGGAAGAGATGACAATCCTAAATATATATGCATCAAATACAAATGCCCCCAACTATACAAAACAAATATTAATAGCCATGAAAAACCAAATAAACACTAACACAATTGTAGTGGGGGACCTCAACACCCCACTATCACAAATAGACAGATCATCTAGACAAAAAGGTAACAAGGAAATTCTAGAACTGAACCAAGCTATTGAACAAATGGACTTAATAGATGTTTACAGAGTGTTCCACCCCTCAAAATTGGAATACACATTCTTTTCAGCTGCATACGGGTCATTCTCCAGAATAGACCACATGCTAGCTCATAAGACATATCTAAGTAAGTGTAAAAGAATTGAAGTTACCCCCTGTATAGTATCAGACCATAGTGCAATAAAATTGGAGATCAATAACATAAGAGACCTCAAAACCTGAACAAACACATGGAAACTGAATAACAAGCTCTTGAACAACCAATGGGTCACAGAAGTAATTAAAGAAGAAATTAAACAGTTTCTACAAGTAAATGAAAATGCCAGTACAACATACAGGAATCTATGGGACACGAAGAAAGCAGTTCTACATGGGAAATTCATAGCAGTGAATGACCATATTAGGAAAACAGAGAAAACTCAGATAAATAACCTAATGCAGAACCTCAAGTCCCTAGCAAAAGAAGACCATAATGAATCCAAAGCTTGTACAAGAGAGGAAATTATAAAGATTAGGGAAGAAATCAATGCAATGGAGACTAAGAGAACAATACAAAAAAATCAATGAATCAAAGAGTTGGTTTTTTGAAAAAATAAATAAAATCGATAAACCTTTAGCCAACCTTATCAAAAAAAGGAAAGAAAAGGCACAAATACATGCAATTAAGAATGAAAAAGGTGAAGTCACAACAGATCCAACAGAAATCCAGAGGATCATCAATACCTACTTCGAAAACCTCTACTCCAATAAAATGGAAAACACAGAAGAAATGGACAGATTCCTAGATACATACGAATTGCCAAAGTTAAATGAAGAAGATACAGAAATTGTAAACACAACAATTACAATGAGTGAAACTGACCACGGAAGAGGCCGAATCACCCCACTGCAGACAGGCAGGTCTGCCCACACCCTGCCGAGGTCCCCAGTCGCGCGGAACACACACCGAATCAGCCCACTGCAGACAGGCAGGTCTGTGCATGCCCTACCGAGGTCCTGAGTCACGCGGAAGACACCGGATCACCCCACTGCAGACAGGCAGCCACCTGATTCTACATTACCAAGGCGCAGAGGACACCAGACCACCAGACCAAGGTACTGAGTCCCGCTGTTCCTGGCCCAGAGGTAGGGGCTTCTGAGCCATCGTCCCACTGCTCCTGGTCCAGAGGAAGGGGCTTCCCAGTCATCATCCCTCCCGCTGCTCCCAGCCCAGAGGAAAGGGCTTTTGGGCCACCTTGTGTCCTGCTGCTCTTGGCCCAGAGGAAGGGGCTTCCTGGACACCATCCCTCCCACCGCCCCGGACCAGAGGGAGGAGCTTCTGAGCCACCATCCCACTGCTCCTGGTCCAGAGGAAGGGATTTCCTGGCCAACATCCCTCCGGCTGCTCCCAGCCCACATGAAAGGGCTTTTGGGTCACCATCCCTACCAGTGCTCCCGGCCCCTGTCTCACCTCACCCAGCTCAGAGGGGGTAATGTGTGCAGACGCTAACAGCCCCCTGCCCCAGTCGAAATGAGACAACACATAAATAAATCTCAAAACCAGACTTCCAGATCACCTACAGCAACCACAAAGGGAAATGAGATGGAACACTCTGATACTCAACCACCTGGACCCACTGAACTGGCAACAAAAGGGGATCTGGAAAAAATGAAATCAGAAATAATTTCTCAGAAAACAGGAGAAATTGTGCCCCTAGTGCAAGACATGATTAATAAATCTAGAGAGGAGCTCAGGAACATGATGGAATCCCAACATAAGAAACAAATGGAATCCATAAAACAGATGCAAATAGATTTCCAGGACATGAAAAACTCCATTGAAAGTCTACACAGCAGAATGAGCCAGTGTGAGGACAGAATTTCAGATACAGAAGATAAGATTGCAATTAGTGATCAGGAAAAGAAAAATTGCTTCAAAATTATAAGGGAACATGAGAAATCAATCCAGCAGCTGCTAGATGATGCAAAGAAGAATAACATAAGGCTGATTGGGCTCAATGAAGAAACAGGAGAGAGTGCAGATGACATAAAAAATCTCTTCACAGAAATAATGGCAGAAAACTTCCCAAGCAGGGGAAAAGAGCTTGACATACAGATAAGTGAGGCATATAGGACTCCAAATAGCCTTGATCCAAAAAAATCTACACATAGGCATATAATTGTTAAGATTCCAGAAACACAACAGAAGAACAAAGTTCTCCAAGCAGTCAGAGAAAAGAAACAAATCACATACAAAGGAAAGCCCATCAGAATCACAGCAGACTTCTCCACACAAACCATCAAGGCAAGAAGAGCTTGGAGTGACATATTCCAAGCCCTAAAAGAACACAGCCTCCAATCCAGATTGATGTACCTTGCAAAACTATCTTTCAAAATGGATAGAGAAATAAGATACTTTCATGACAAAGAGCACCTTAGGAACTTCGTGAACACCAAACCAGCACTCCAAAGAATTTTACACAATAGCCTAGGAACAGACATTGAGCATCACAACCCCAGGAAGCAAAGCAGAATGAACCCATCTGGCATGACAAGAAATTAAATGTAAAGAGGGACAACCCAACAAAAAGAAAAAGTCATGGCAATGACATGTCAATACGTTTCAGTTATAACCATCAATGTTAATGGTCTCAATTCACCAATCAAAAGAAATAGACTGGCAGAATGGGTCAAGAAGCAAAATCCAACAATATGCTGCATACAAGAAACACACTTAATTCAAAAGGAAACTCATAGACTGAAAGTTAAAGGGTGGAAAACAATACTGCACGCGGCAGGAACCCGAAAAAAAGCAGGAGTAGCTATCCTCTTTGCAGATCAAGTAGATTTCAAACCAACACTGATTAAGAGAGATGAAGAAGGACACTACATCCTTGTAAAGGGAAGAATCCAAGAGGAAGAGATGACAATCATAAATATCTATGCACCAAACACTAGTGCACCCAACTATATAAAACAAATACTAACAGACATGAAAAGCCATATATGCACTAATCCAATTGTAGTGGGGGACCTCAACACCCCACTGTCACAAATAGATAGATCAACTAGACTAAAAATAAGTAATGAAATACTAGAACTCAATCGAACTCTTGAACAAATGAACTTAGCAGATGTTTACAGAGTCTTCCACCCCACAAAATCGGAATATACATTCTTCTCAGCTGCACATGGGTCATTCTCCAAAATAGACCACATACTCACACATACAACATGTTTAAGTAAGTGCAAAGGAATTGAAGTTATCCCCTGTATATTATCAGACCATAGTGCAATGAAATTGGAGATCCATAGCAAAAGAAACTCAAAAAATTTCATAAGCACTTGGAAATTGAACAACACACTTCTGAATAACCAATGGGTCACAGAGGAAATTAAAGAAGAAATCAGACAGTTCCTTCAATTAAATGACAATGACAATACAACATATCAGAATCTATGGGCACAATGAAAGCAGTCTTATGAGGGAAATTCATAGTAGTGAATATGCATATTAGGAAAACAGAACGAGCCCAATTAAACAACCTGATGCTGAACCTCAAGCTTCTAGAAAAAGAAGAGCAGGACAACCCCAGCGCTCATACAAGGGAGGAAATTATAAAGATCAGAGGAGAAATCAATGCAATGGAGACTAAGAGAATGATACAAAAAATCAATGAAGCCAAGAGTTGGTTCTTTGAAAGAATCAACAAAATTGATAAACCTTTAGTCAACCTTGTCAGAAAAAGGAAGGAAAAGGCCCAAATCCACGCAATTAGGAATGAAAAGGGTGAAACTACAACAGACCCAGCAGAAATCCAGAGGATCATCAATACCTACTTCCAGAACCTATACACCAATAAGATGGACAACACAGAAGAAATGGACAGATTCCTAGATACATATGAATTACCAAAGTTGAATGAAGAAGAAATAAAAATTCTGAACAACCCAATATCAACCAATGAAATTGAAAATGTAATTAAAAACTTATCACTTAAGAAAAGCCCGGGCCCTGATGGCTTCACTGCTGAATTCTTCAAGACATTCAGAGAGGAACTACTGCCACTACTGTTTAAACTCTTCAATGAAATTGAAAGGGAAGCAGTACTCCCAAATTCATTCCTGGAAGCAAGCATCACCTTGATCCCCAAAGCAGAGAAAGACCCAACTGAAAAAGAGAACTATAGGCCAATCTCACTAATGAACATAGATGCAAAAATCCTTAATAAGATAATGGCAAACAGAATGCAGAAGATTATCCAGAAGATCATACACCCTGATCAAGTGGGATTCATCCCAGGGATGCAGGGATGGTTCAATATACAAAAATCAATTAATGTAATACACTATATCAATAGAGCCAAGGACAAAAACCATATGATTATCTCCATAGATGCAGAAAAAGCATTTGACAAAATCCAACATGCATTTATGATAAAAACCCTACAAAAAATTGGAATAGATGGTCTCTACCTCAAACTGATAGAAGCCATCTATGAAAAACCAACAGCCAATATCATACTAAATGGTCAAAAACTGAAATCCTTCACACTAAAATCAGGAACAAGACAAGGATGTCCACTATCACCACTCTTGTTCAATATAGTTCTGGAAACATTAGCCACGGCAATCAGACAAGAGAAAGAAATAAAAGGAATAAAGATAGGAAATGAAGAAGTCAAATTGTCATTATTTGCAGATGACATGATACTCTATATAGAAGACCCCAAGAACTCCACCAAAAGTCTTCTAGACTTAATAACCAAATTCAGTCAAGTAGCTGGTTACAAGGTCAACACACAAAAATCAATAGCTTTCCTCTACACAAATGACAGACTCACTGAGAGAGAAATAGGGCAAATAATTCCTTTCACAATAGCATCCAAAAAACTGAAATACCTAGGAATCATCCTAACAAAAGAAATCAAAGACCTCGTCTCTGAAAACTATGGCACTCTGAAAAGAGAGATTGAAGATGATATCAGAAAATGGACAGACATCCCCTGCTCTTGGGTAGGAAGGATTAATAGTGTAAAAATGGCCATACTTCCAAAACTTCTATATAGATTTAATGCAATTCCAATTGAGATCCCAGCAGCATACTTCGTAGACCTTGAGAAAACAATCCAAAAATTCATTTGGAATGAGAAGAGACCCAGAATAGCAAAAGCAGTCCTAGGTAACACAGACATGGCAGGGGGTATCACAATCCCCAACCTGCAACTCTACTACAAAGCTACTGTGATAAAAACAGCATGGTACTGGCAAAGAAACAGACTTGAGGACCAGTGGAAGAGATTAGAAGATGCAGAAACAACGCCAGACACACTCAGCCATCTCATCTTCGACAAAGGAGCCAAACACCCTCACTGGAGGAAAGATAGCCTCTTTAATAAATGGTGCTGGAAAAATTGGGCTTCAACTTGCCAAAGATTAAAAACTAGACCTATATCTCTCACCATGCACTAAACTAAAATCAAAATGGATTAAAGATCTAAATATTCAAATAGAAACTCTGAACCAGTTGGAACAGAGGTTAGGTAGAACCCTTGAAGACATAGGTTTAGGAAAAGATTTTATGAACAAAACCTCAATTGCCTGTGAACTAGCACAAACAATCAACAAATGGGATCTCTTCTTATTAAAAAGCTTCTGCACAGCAAGAGAAACCACCAGCAGTGTGAAGAGACAACCCACAATGTGGGAAAAAATCTTCACCTGCTCTTCTTCAGACAAAGGTCTACTATCTCGAATCTATAAAGAACTTCAAAAGATCAGACCTCCCAAATTAAAAGACCCAATCCAAAAATGGGCATCTGAAATGAACAGACATTTCTCAGACAAAGAAGTAGAAATAGCAAATAAATACATGAAAAAATGTTCAACATCACTGGTCATTCGAGAGATTCAAATGAAAACAACTCTGAGATTCCACTTCACTCCAGAAAGAATGGCTGCTATCATGAAATCCACCAATAAGAAATGCTGGTGGGGCTGTGGGGAAAGAGGAACCCTGCTCCACTGCTGGTGGGAGTGTAGACTGGTGCAAGCACTGTGGAAATCAGTATGGAGATACCTCAAAGAACTAGGACTGGAAATCCCATTTGACCCCACTATTCCATTGCTGGGGATCTTCCCCAAAGAATTAAAAGAATCATACCACAGTGATATATGTGCACCCATGTTCATAGCAGCACAGTTTGTAATAGCTAAAACTTGGAAACAGCTCAAGTGCCCATCAACTGGAGACTGGATAAAGAAAATGTGGTTTTTTTATAAAATGGAGTACTACTCAGCCATCAAAAATGAGAAATTAGAGACATTTATAGCTAAGTGGATGCACATTGAGGCAATACTCTTAAGTGAAATAAATAGGACACACATGTGTAAATACTGAATAGTTTCTCTGGCGTGAGAAACTGAAAGTGTAAATAAGGACTAAATGTATGATAGGTCATGTGAAATAGGAAGAAAAGGGGAAAAGGGGAAGGAAGTGGGAGGGCTAGGGGAAAGGATAGAAGGGAATGGGATTAATATGAGAAAATGGAAAAATAGGAACAAAATCTTTGTAAATAGGGAGGGCTGGAGGGGTTGAAGGGAGGGCTGGGCAAGGGTGAAAAATAAGAACCAAGAGAGACTATGTAAAGGTGCAAATTTCCAATGATGAATGTCATTATATTGTATACCTAAAATGTACCAATGACTAGAATGAATAATGGATAATGTAAAATAGGAAGAAAAGGTCCAAAGGGGTAGGGGTAGTGGGAGGCACAGGGGAAAGGAAAGAAGGGAAAGGAAAAAATGCTGAGAAATAGAAAAAATGGAAATAAAGTCTTTGTAAATAGGGAAGGGTGGAGGGCGTGAAGGGAGGGCTAGGAATGGGGAAAAAATAAGAACCAAGATGCATTATATAAAGGTACAATTCCCAATGAGTAATGTAATTGTGTTGTATACCTACAATGTACCAATAAAAGAATTTAATACAAAAAAAAAAAACTAGAGACATAGCTAAATGGATGCACATTGAGGCGATTCTCTTAAGTGAAATAAATAGGACGCACATGTGTAAATACCGAATAGTTTCTCTAGTGTGAGAAACTGAAAGTGTAAATAAGGACTAAAAGGTATTATAGATAATGTGAACTAGGAAGAAAGGGGGCAAAGGGGAGGGGGAAGTGAGAGGGGTAGGGGAAAGGAAAGAAGGAAATGGAATCAATATGAGAAAATGAAAAAATGGAAACAAAGTCTTTGTAAATAGGGAAGGGAGGGCAGGGGAATGGGGAAAAATAAGAACCAAGAGAGATTATGTAAAGGTGCAAATTTCCAATGATGAATGTCATTATATTGTACACCTAAAATGTGCCAATAAAATAAAATAAAACACACACACACACACACACACACACAAAATGAGTGAAATTGAAAATGTAATAAAATATTTACCAACAAAGAAAAGCCCAGGTCCAGATGGCTTCACTGCTGAATGCTACAAGACATTTAAAGAAGAACTAACGCCATTACTCTTTAAACTCATAAAGGAAATTGAAAGGGAAGCAAGGCTTCCAAACTCATTCCTGGAAGCAAGTGTTACTTTGATTCCAAAACCAGGGAAAGACCCAACCCAAAAAGAGAACTACAGGCCAATCTCCCAAATGAACGTAGATGCAAAAATGCTCAACAAGATACTGGCCATAGAATACAGAGGGTCGTCAAGAAGATTATACACCCTTCCCACTGCAGACAGGCAGGTCTGAGCATGCCTTACTGAGGTCACAAGTTGCGCAGAATATGCCGAATCAGCTCGCACCCCTGCAACAATCCATTGGACACCACCCCCCCCCCGCTCCTCTGTACAGCCACCTGGTTCCACACTACAAAGACGCAGAGGGCAGCAGGCCACCAGACCAAGGTACTGAGTCCCGCTGCTCCCAGCCCAGAGGTAGGGGCTTCTGAGCCACTGTCTCACTGCTCCTAGTCCAGAGGAAGGGGCTTCCTGGCTGTTTTCTTTTAGGGCTTGGAATATGTCACTCCAAGCTCTTCTTGCCTTGATGGTTTGTGTGGAGAAGTCTGCTGTGATTCTGATGGGCTTTCCTTTGTATGTGATTTGTTTCTTTTCTCTGACTGCTTGGAGAACTTTGTTCTTCTGTTGTGTTTCTGGAATCTAAACAATTATATGCCTATGTGTAGATTTTTTTGATCAAGGCTATTTGGAGTCCTATATGCCTCACTTATCTGTATGTCAAGCTCTTTCCCCCTGCTTGGGATGTTTTCTGACATTATTTCTGTGAAGAGATTTTGTATGTCATCTCCACTCTCTCCTGTTTCTTCATTGAGCCCAATCAGTCTTATGTTATTCTTCTTTGCATCATCTAGCAGCTGCTGGATTGATTTCTCATGTTCCCTTATAATTTTGAAGCAATTTTTCTTTTCCTGGTCATTAATTGCAATCTTATCTTCTATATCTGAAATTCTGTCCTCACACTGGCTCATTCTGTTGTGTAGACTTTCAATGGAGTTTTTTATGTCCTGGAAATCTATTTGCATCTGTTTTATGGATTCCATTTGTTTCCTATGTTGGGATTCCATCATGTTCCTGAGCTCCTCTCTAGATTTATTAATCATGTCTTGCACTAGGAACACAATTTCTCCTGTTATCTGAGAAATTATTTCTGATTTCATTTTTTCCAGATCCCCTTTTGTTGCCAGTTCAGTGGGTCCAGGTGGTTGAGTATCAGAGTGTTCCATCTCATTTCCCTTTGTGGTTGCTGTAGGTGATCTGGAAGTCTGGTTTTGAGACTTATTTATGTGGTATCTCATTTTGACGGGGGACAGGGGGCTGTTGGAGCCTGCACGGATTACCTCCTCTGAGCAGGGAGAGGTGGGACAGGGGCCGGGAGCACTGGTAGGGATGGTGGCCCAAAAGCCCTTTCGTGTGGTCTGGGAGCAGCCGGAGGGATGGTGGCCAGGAAGATCCTTCCTCTGGACCAGGAGCAGTGGGATGGTGGCTCAGAAGCCCCTACCTCTGCACCGGGAGTGGTAGGAGGGATGGTGGCCAGGAAGCCCCTTCCTCTGGGCGAGGAGCAGCGGGACAGAAGGTGGCCCAAAGCCCTTTCCTCTGGGCTGATAGCAGTAGGAGGTATGGTGGCCGGGAAGCCCCTTCCTCTGGACCAGAAGCAGTGGAACGGCAGCTCAGAAGCACCTACCTCTGGGCTGGGAGCAGCAGGACTCAGTACCATGGTTTGGTGGTCCGGTGTCCTCTGCATCTTTGTAGTGTGGAACCAGGTGGCTGTACAGAGGAGCGGGAGGTGTCCAGTAGTTTGTTGCTGGGGCGCAGGCTGATTTGGCATGTTACAACCGACTCTCACCCTCAGTAGGGTCTGCATAGACCTGCCTGTCTGCAGCAGGCTGGTTCAGCCACCACTCTTGTTCAATATAGTTCTGGAAACATTAGCCACAGCAATTAAACAAGAGAAAGAAATAAAAGGAATAAAGATAGGTAATGAAGAAGTCAAATAGTCATTATTTGCAGATGACATGATACTCTATATAGAAGACCCAAGAAATCCACCAAAAGACTTCTAGATTTAATAACCAAATTCAGGAAAGTAGCTGGTTACAAGGTCAACACACAAAAAACAATAGCTTTCCTCTACACCAATGACAGACTCACTGAGAGAGAAATAGGGCAAATAATTCCTTTCACAATAGCATCCAAAAAACTGAAATACCTAGGAATCAACCTAACAAAAGAAATCAAAGACCTCTTCTCTGAAAACTATGGCACTCTGAAAAGAGAGATTGAAGATGATATCAGAAAATGGACAGACATCCCCTGCTCCTGGGTAGGAAGGATTAATATAGTGAAAATGGCCATACTTCCAAAACTTCTATATAGATTCAATGCAATTCCAATTGAGATCCCAGCAGCATACTTCATGGACCTTGAGAAAACAATTCAAAAATTCATTTGGAACAAGAAGAGACCCAGAATAGCAAAAGCAATTCTAGGTAACAGAGACTTGGCAGGGGGTATCATAATCCCCAATCTGCAACTCTACTACAAAGCTACTGTGATAAAAACAGCATGGTACTGGCAAAGAAACAGACCTGAGGACCAGTGGAACAGATTAGAAGATGCAGAAACACCGCGAGACACACTCAGCAATCTCATCTTTGACAAAGGAGCCAAACACCCTCACTGGAGGAAAGATAGCCTCTTTAATAAATGGTGCTGGAAAAATTGGGCTTCAACTTGCCAAAGATTAAAACTAGACCTGTATCTCTCACCATGCACTAAACTAAAATCAAAATGGATTAAAGATCTAAATATTCAAATAGAAACTCTGAACCAGTTGGAACAGAGGTTGGGTAGAACTCTTGAAGACATCGGTGTAGGAAAAGATTTTATGAACAAAACCTCAGTTGCCCATGAACTAGCACAAACAATCAACAAGTGGGATCTCTTCTTATTTAAAGGCTTCTGCACAGCAAGAGAAACCACCAATAGTGTGAAGAGACAACCCACAATGTGGGAAAAAATCTTCACCTGCTCTTCCTCAGACAAAGCTCTACTATCTCGAATCCATAAAGAACTTAAAAAGATCAGACCTCTCAAATTTAAAGTCCCAATCGAAAAATGGGCATCTGAAATGAACAGACATTTCTCAGACAAAGAAGTGGAAATAGCCAATAAATACATGAGAAAATATTCAGCATCACTGGTCATTGGAGAGATGCAAATGAAAACAACACTGAGATTCCACCTCACTCCAGAAAGAATGGCTGCTATCATGAAATCAACCAACAACAAATGCTGGTGGGGCTGTGGGGAAAGAGGAACCCTGCTCCACTGCTGGTAGGAGTGTAGACTGGTGCAACCACTGAGGAAATCTGTATGGAGATACCTCAAAGAACTAGGACTGGAAGTCCCATTGGACCCCACTATTCCACTGCTGGGGATCGTCCCCAAAGAATTAAAAGAATCCTACCCCAGTGATATATGTGTGTCCATGGTCATAGCAGCACAGTTTGTAATAGCTAAAACTTGGAAACAGCCCAAATGCCCATCAACGGGAGACTGGATAAAGAAAATGTGGTTTTTTTTAATAAAATGGAGTACTACTTCTCAGCTGCAAAAAATGAGAAAGTAGAGACATTTATAGTAAATGGAGGCACATTGAGGCAATACTCTTAAGTGAAATAAATAGGACACACATGTATAAATACCAAATAGTTTCTCTGGCGTGAGAAACTGAAAGTGTAAATAAGGACTAAAATGTATAACAAGTAATGTGAAATAGGAAGAAACGGGGCAAAGGGGAAGGAAGTGGGAGGGCTAGGGGAAAGGATAGAAGGGAATGGGATTAATATGAGAAAATGGAAAAATAGGAACAAAATCTTTGTAAATAGGGAGGAATGGAGAGGTTGAAGGGAGGGCTGGGCAAGGGTGAAAAATAAGAACCAAGAGAGATTATGTAAAGGTACAAATTTCCAATGATGAATGTCATTATATTGTATACCTAAAATGTACCAATGACTAGAATGAATAATCGATAATGCAAAATAGGAAGAAAAGGTCCAAAGGGGTAGGGGTAGTGGGAGGGGCAGGGGAAAGAAAAGAAGGGAAAGGAAAAATGCTGAGAAATGGAAAAAATGGAAATAAAGTCTTTGTAAATAGGGAAGGGTGGAGGGGGTGAAGGGAGGGCTAGGAATGGGGAAAAAATAAGAACCAAGATGCATTATGTAAAGGTACAATTCCCAATGAGAAATATAATTGTGTTGCATACCTAAAATATACCAATAAAGGAATTTTACAAAAAAAAAAAAAGAAGATTATACACCCTGACCAAGTCGGATTTATCCCAGGGATGCAAGGATGGTTCATCATTAGTAAATCAATAAATGTAATACACCATATTAACAGAGTCAAGGACAAAAACCATATGATCATCTCAATAGATCCAGAAAAAGCATTCGACAAAATCCAGCACCCATTCATGATAAAAACTCTATAGAAAATTGGAATAGAAAGCCTTTATCTTACTTAACCTGATTAAGGCTATCTATGAAAAACCAACAGCCAACATCATACTAAATACTCAAAAACTGAAAACCTTCACACTAAAATCAGGAACAAAACAAGGATGCCCACTATCACCACTCCTTTTCAACATAGTTCTGGAAACATTAGCCACAGCAATTATAAAAGAGAAAGAAATAAAAGGAATAAAGATAGGAAAAGAATAAGTTAAACTGTCATTATTTGCTGACGATGGTATTTTACATAGAAGACCCAATAAACTCCACCAAAAGACTTCTTGCCTTAATTGACAGGTTCAGTAGAGTAGCTGGATACAAGCTCGACACTCAAAAAACAATAGCCTTCTTGTACACAAATAACAGACTCACTGAGATAGAAATTAGGGAAACAATTCCTTTTACAATAGCATCCAAAAAAATGAAATATCTAGGAATCAATCTAACAAAGGAAGCAAAAGACCTCTAGACTGAAAACTACAGCGCTCTGAAAAAAGTGATCAAAGAGGATACAAGAAAATGGAAAGACATCACTTGGTCCTGGGTAGGAAGAACCAATATAGTGAAAATGGCCATACTTCCAAAACTGCTATATAGATTCAATGCAATGCCAATTGAAATTCCAACAATATACTTCATGGAACTAGAGCAAACAATCCAAAAATTCATTAGGAACCATAAGAGACCTAGAAAAGCTAAAGCAATTCTAAGCAACAGAGACATGGCTGGGGGTATCACAATCCCCAACTTGAAACTATACTACAAAGCTACTGTGTTAAAATCAGCATGGTACTGGCAAAGAAACAGACCTGAGGATCAGTAGAATAGATTAGAAGATGCAGAAAGAACTCCAGATATGCTCAGCCACCTCATCTTTAACAAAGGAGTCAACTGCCATCATTGGAGGAAAGATAGCCTATTTAATAAATGGTGTTGGAAAAACTGTATTTCAACCTGCCAAAGATTAAAACTAGACCCATATCTATCACCATGTATTAACTAAGATTGAAGTGGATTAAAGATATAAATATTAAGAGAGAAGCACTAAACTTGCTGGAAGATAAGTTAGGTAGAACTCTTGAAGACATTGGCATAGGAAAAGACTTCATGAACAAAACATCAGCAGCACAGGAACTAACAGAAAGAATCAACAACTGGGATTTCATCTTATTGAAAAGCTTCTGCACTGCAAAAGAAACCACCAACAGAGCTCACAGACAACCTACAATATGGGAAAAAATTTTTAGCAGCTGTACCTCAGACAAAGGACTACTATCTAGAATATATAAAGAATTGAAAAAAATCAGACCCCCCAAATTCAAAGACCCAATTCAAAAATGGGCATCTGAAATGAACAGACATTTCTCAGACAAAGAAGTAAAAGCAGCCAATAAATGTATGAAAAAATGTTCAACATCACTTGTCATTTGAGAGATAAAGATGAAAACAACACTGAGATTCCGCCTCACCCCAAAAAGAATGGCTGCTATCAAGAAATCAACCAATAACAAATGCTGGCAGGGGTGTGGGGAGAAAGGAACCCTTCTCCATTGTTGGTGGGAGTGCAGACTTGTGCAACCACTGTGGAAGTTAGTATAGAGGTACCTCAAAGAACTAGGACTAGAGGTTCCATTTGACCCAGCTATTCCCCTGCTAGGTATCTTCCCAAAAGAATTAAAAGAATCATACCACAGTGATATATGTGCACCCATGTTCATAGCAGCACAGTTTGTAATAGCTAAAGCTTGGAAGCAGCCCAAGTGCCCATCAACTGGAAATTGGATTTTTAAAAATGTGGCTTTTTTATAAAATGGAGTACTACTCAGCCATAAAGAATGAAAAACTAGAGTCATTTATAGCTAAATGGATGCATATCGAGGCCATACTCTTAAGTGAAATAAATAGGACACACATGTGTAAATACTGAATAGTTTCACTAGTGTGAGAAACTGATAGTGTAAACAAGGGTTAAAATGATTAAAATGAATAGTTGGTATTTTGAAATAGGAAAAAAGGTCCAAAGATGAAGAAGTGAAGGGAGGGGAAGGGGAAAGTAAAAGAGGGAAAGGAGAAACTATGAGAAAAGAAAAAAAGGAAACGAAATCTATGTAAATAGGGAAGGGTGGAGGGCGTGAAGGGTGCACAGGTAATGGGGAAAAAATAAGAACCAAGATATATCATGTACAGATACAAACACCCAATGATAAATGTAAATGTATTGTATACCTAAAATGTACCAATAAAAGAACTAAAAGAATTTTTTTAAAAAAGATTCAGAAAGGGAGGAGTACCAATGGGCCATCTATGGAATCAGAGGTAGAGGAATCTAAAATGGCCATTTGAGCACTCAAGCACTGGAATGTCCAGAAGCAGTTCCAGATTGAAGGCCTCGATGCTCATTGCAGTCACTGTTGTGAGTCTGTGTCAGAAAGCCAAAAAGTCTGTGTTGAGAGGCTAAGGAGGCTGGAAGTCTGAAGGAGCTGGGGATCAACATCCAAAGGCAATGGTGAAGACTGGAGCTTCCTCCCAAAAAGGGACACATTTCCTTCTTAAATACTAGCTACAACCATGTGACCAGTTAGAGAAATAAGGATTATAACTGTCATGAGGATTTCTTTCTTGTTTTGTTAATATGTTGATATATACATATATTAACCAGGTAGCTTTCTTTGTAACATAATGTTGATTGACTTAATATTGATTCTTAACTATTATTAAGGCTATGTTATAATGTTTAAGTCATAGAATGTTGTGAGAAGTATAAATATACAAAGAAAAATTTTGCCTTCTATTCTGGGGAGGGAATTAGAGCATTTCTGTTTGTATACAGGATAACTGTATTGTGCTAGGCATAATTATGAGCTTGCTATTGTAATTGGAGATTAAGTGTGGTTAAGGAGATGTGTCTGATTGTTTAATTGACAAGGGGATGAATTGTGATCATTAATTGTAATCCGTCAACTTGAGTAAGCTCTGGATTATGTCTGTGGATGATTAACATGTAAGCTACAGACTGAGGAAGGAAAACTCACTCAAGATCTGAGTGGCACTAGCCAATAGGCTTGTAGTCTGAATGGAATAAGAGGGGAAAGAAGAAGGAAGTCTGTCCCACTCCTTTTTTGGAGGAGCTCTGGTCGTTGCCATTGCCTTCAGATGTTGGTCTCCAGTTCCTTCAGGTTTCCAGAGAAGACTCTTCAACAGACTCTTCCGACACAGACTCTTTGGCTTTTGACACAGACTCATATTGGTGACTCTGCAGTGAGTTTCCAGGCCTTTGATCTTCAACTGTTCCAGCTCTTGAGCACACAGATGGCCATTTTAGATTCCTCTACCTCTGATCCTGCAAATGGCTATTGGGACGCCTCTCCTTTCTGATCCCATCAACCTACCTAATAAATTCCTTGTATATTGATTCTTTTCCTCTATTGAACCCTAACTAGTACACAATGCTAAACCCAAGAGTGGTCAAATCAGAAGTGTTGGGTGCCAGGCATCAGGACCTGTGAAATGATTATATTTTAAAGCAAAGCCAAGATAGGAGAATCTGTGGTGCAAAGTCAAGGCCATGAAGCTCTCAGCTCTTCTGCCTCCTTCAGCATTACAGTGTATCAGCTTTGGGGTGCTGCATTTAGAAAGAAGAAAGAATAGGGGTGAGCATAGAAATGAACAAAGGATCATCATTAATTCCACAAGCCAGTACAAGTCATCACCTACATATAGGAGGATTTTTAAAATGTTTCTCCTCACTTAGAATTCCTACAAGTGGAATCCCTCCACAAAAACAGTACTTGTTTCTAATCTATTTCAGCTGCATAGTAGAAAGTTTGTGTCAGTTTGAACTCCCAACTCAAAGTGCCTAATTCCTGGTCAACACAGTGAACTGATAATCTATTTCATTTCTCCTGATCTGATAATTTCTATATTTTGGGCTGTTGTTTAATGAGTATTTCTGTAAGAACTTTTTTATTGAATGCAAATATTTTACTTTATATAATCTATAGTGTGATATTGTAATAGAAATTATATAGAAGTATTCAAACCTTGTTAACCTATCACTTAGTATTAGAGTACTATATTTAGATTTTTCAATTATAAAAGAACTTTATTACAGATTATAAAACAATATGTA
The DNA here is from genome assembly GCF_053883595.1 of Heterocephalus glaber. NCBI lineage: Eukaryota > Metazoa > Chordata > Mammalia > Rodentia > Bathyergidae > Heterocephalus > Heterocephalus glaber. The sequence continues at coordinate 17,833,479 of NW_028258369.1, read as the reverse complement.
TTCACTGATGAAATTTTCATAAATACAAAGATAAAAAGAATCAGTAATTAGAATGGCTGAAAATGTGATGTATACCAAAAGAAGCATTTGTTGTAGAACTTTTGGAGTTGGGTTTTTTTTTTTTTTGGTTTAGAGTATAATTTTCTATGCCATTTAATATTTTAGTAATGTGACTTTCAGAAGCTATATAATATTCCAAAGTAATGACTGACATCCAGTAACTTTCAAAGACTCTAAAAGAATTTGACTTGTTTTAAATACTAATCCTTTTACATTTCTAAGGTATAGACCACAAGTGATGGATTGTGACTTTGGTGGTTGCTGCTAAACCATACTTCCCAATATTCATACCACTGTGGAGTGTCATTCCATAGTCACTTTGGCCATGGCCAAGAAATAGGACATTAGCAAGAATGATGCAAGCAAAGACTAGATAAGTGCTGGTACACTGGAGTATATCTGTCTTGAAATGCTCACTCTACTATAAAAAGAGGCCAAGCTAGCCATGTGGAAAGAAAAGGAGGAGGCAGTCACAACCTCCCAGGCTTCTGCACCAAGATAACAGACACAAACAAAGCCATCTCACTGGAACCTCATGGGTGACCTCAATTAAAGAGCTGCTCAGCAGAACTCCAGCCAATCCATAGAATCATGAGTAAATAAAATGGTTGCATGTGATGCTTTTTTACACAGCAATAGATAAACAAAACATGACAGTGTTTGATATGATTGGTTGCATCAAATGTAGAAAAGGAATTCTTAGCATCATAAACTCAAAGAGAACTTTTTGTTTCCTAGTCAGATTGCTGAGGTCCTGTCTGCTTAAATGACTAGCAGAAAGAATGTGGACAGTGGAATCAAGACATGAGTTGCAATCCAGCTTGGTTTATTACTAGTTTTATTATTCATTGAGCATTAGCTTCCTTGTGAGCAAATTAGTTATTTGTGTGTGTGTGTGTGTTTGGTGTTGGTGGTGGTATTGGGGATCAAACCCAGGGCCTTTGTACTGAGCTATCCCCAGCTCTGTGTTTTTCATATTTTTGTTTCCGAGACAGGGTCTCACTATGTAGTTTAGGCTGGCCTTGATCATGCAGATCTTCCCGCCTCAGCCTCCCAAGTGAGGGGATTACGGTCATGTACCACCATCTCTGGCTTATTCTTATGTTTCATAAGTGGTGATGCATCTAACTTAAGGGAGTCATAAACAGGATAAAGGCATTGTTTAACAAGTAAACGGAGGCACAAAATTTTCAAAGAGTTTATGCGAGTAAACAGTGATTCATAAATCAGGCAGCTTCAAAACAGAAGTGGTTCAGGAACTCCGTAGAGGGAAAGCTTGTGTAGGACAGAGGCAGAAGTAAAGCAAAGAAAACATTTGTTTGGTTATGATTATACAGTTACCATGTTTGATCTATCCCATTATAAAGCCCTTAGGTATAGCATTATAAGTGTGTTGACTGCTTCTGATTAAGTTTTGTCATTATTTAGTATAGACATTTGCAGAAATAGCTCATGTTAAGTTTCACCTATGTTTGTAAATCAAGCAAGGTTGAAGTCACTTAGGAAGCCTAACTGGCTTGTCTGCTCAGGGACATCTCAGGCCTGGTCCCCATTTAATTAGCTAGCCATGTCTCTTGAATCACAAGTAAGTGTCTTCCACCATACCTTGCTACAATGAGTCTATCGAGACAGGATGGTGAGATATATTATCTGAATGCCCACCTAGGGGAAACTGCTTCTGAGTTTCCAAGACTGCAGAAGAGCACTCCATTACCTCCAGAAATACCCTTTCTGCTTTGTAACCAAGTCACCTACTCTAATATTGGCTTCAGGGGACTTTTTTTCAGAACATCTGACCCTTTGGACTCATCTAGTGAATTCTAGCATGTATTTGGGACCAGCTTTAAAGACAGAAAAAGGTTTTTGTTATATTAATTTGCATATCCTGTCAAGGACATCTTCAGAACACTTTCATTTCTTGGTAAAATGAAACTTACAGAAGAACTAAGCAGTGAAGTACTTCATATTTCAGTTTAAAAGGGGAATGAGAAACAGAAGACAAGGTTAATTATGACACTGGGGTTTTACAATGCTAAAAATACACCACATACAAAGGAATATGTAGGCCGTGTTCTTTTTCCACATGCCATTTATCTAGAGGCTCAAAGTATCTGCAAATTTCTAATAAAGAGTATTATTATTTAAAATATTTCCAGGACTATATCTAATTGAAAGAGTTAAAACTTCAGACTTGCTATAAAAATACCATGACGCCTGTTGCTGAAGTCCTTCCTTTCCATCCAGGAAGGGCCTGACATACAGCATCTGAGAGTAGGAACAACCACAGGAACTGGGGAGGCATTGGGGTTAGTACCTACCTCTCATTCATATGCTCCCCCAAATCAAGCAACTTGCATAAAGAAACCTGAGGCTGGGCTGGGGATTTAGCTCAGTGGTCCCTCCACCTGCCTCACAAGCACAAGGTCCCGAGTTCCATCCCTGGTACCAAAAAAAAAAAAAAAATCCATCGCTTCTTGGCCTTTTGGCTAAGATCATGTGAAGAAACCTGAGGCCTTACATGTCCATATGCTGAGACAGCATTTGATAAACTTGGGCACTTTGATAAAGGGCTTTATTACATTTGCCATTGGTAGAGAAGTGTTTCCCCACCTCTGGGAAAATATGAGGTGGAGGTGGGATAGAAAACTATGGCGAATGTTCATATTTTAAAATTTATTACTGTAAAAGACACATTGCCATTGATCCCCTTTAAAATATTCCCCTTGCTTTGAACACACTTATCATTCTTACCACTTTCTGAATCAGTTCTGGAAGTTCTCTTTCCTAAGCGTCTTTAGCTATGCTGTTATGGCTTCCTCAGTTTCTTGAAAGGATTTAAAACATTGACTTTTCATGGTCATTTTGACTTTAGGAAAGAGCCAGAAATGGCACAGTACCAGATCAAGGTGGATGAGGACACACCCTCATGTTTTATGACCTTGCCCTTCTGTTGGATGGCACTCAGCAGCAGCAATCACCACCTTTTTTTATCACACCTAATAAAGACACTCATGAAAGAGCACTTCCAGAGCTGCTTCAGAAAGTGTCAAGAGCAATGGGAAAAGCATGCCTGAAGTAAGAGGGAGTATTTTGAGGGGGATTAATGGCAGTGTGTCTTTTCATGTTAAAAATTAAAGTTTAAACAGTCACTGTTTATTTTGGTCACACAGCAAATGTGTCACACTAAGTTTCTACCGAACCACTGAGTTGAATGGTAGAGCTGAGATTCCATCAGACCTAGGGCTCTGTGCTTGGCTATATCCTTGTTCAATCAGCATTCTGGATATGGCTCAAGTCTGACCTTTCTTTCCATTTCAGAGACTTTACTCCAGAACCATTTTAATGTTTAAATCTGTAGATTATACTGGGGTGGACAGAAAAAAAATAAGATGTCCAATTAAATTTGAATTTCAGATAAGCCACAAATTATTTTTTAGAAGTAGCCTGTCCCTATTGGCTAGATTTGGCACTCTTACACTAAACCTTACCTACACACTAAGGACTGTTTCCTACCCACTTTATTTCCACCTCCAATGAAAGAAGAAATGCCGGGAGACTTAGAAAACAAAGTAAAAGTGTCCCAGCCAATGAGAGGTCTACTCTAGCAAGATACATAGGATAGCTGGATCGTCTTCATCCGGTGATTTCTCTTCAGCTCACTTAGCTGCAGGGGGTTGGGCCAATCACATAGGTGCTTCTGTCACATTATTCAGCCTGGGGTGGTTCACAGAAGCCACAATTAACTCTTCCCAAGAAAGCCTTTCAGTGTTATTTATTGCACTAAGTGCATGTGATGAAAGATCAGAAGTGACCCAAATGTCCATAATAGAGAAAAGGCCAAGTAAATTGTAGACTATCCAGACAATGGAATGTTTTCTAGTTCCGAAAAAAGAATGTAGATGCTCCCTAGATGAAGGTATAAAAGGAACTCCAAATTAAAAGAAGCAAGACAGGAACAAAGTTTATGCTAAAAACTATGTTACCATGCAGGGGAAAAGGAGGAGCTAAGAATATGTTTTTATTTGTTCTTCTGCCTAAAGTGCCTCTGGGAATGCAGGCAAGGGACTGAATGGGAATGGTTTCTTGTAGGGATAGGACTAGGCGAGTGGCCCATAAGTGTGGAAGGTGTTTTACTTTGTATCCATCTGTGCACGTTTGTATGTGTGTGCATATGTACCTATGGATCTGTAGGGAAGAGAGCTCCTGAGGATGCTATGATTAAAAAGGGTTTCTTGCAAGGGTGGTCCTTCACTGGTGTCTGCAAGCTGGTTTTGCGAGAGGGCTCCCACCATTTCCTAAATTGTGAGGAGTGCCGATAACATTTTTAGCACAGGGTGCCTGTGTGACCAGACCCAACGCCCACCCTGGGCGCTGCAGCGCTTAATGAGCTTCCCTACTAGACAACATGTATTTCTCACTGATTGTTAGAGGAATAAAGCAGGACCTGTGTGACTGGCTGGGAAAGAGGACGCTAGGAAGCTCAGGCTTTTGCTGAGTTGGGTTTGTATCCTTCCACTATAGGAAATCATGGTGTCGTGCTGACAGTGTGAATGTATGCTGAGTCTCGAAGCCTCCTAAAGAAGTCCAGACCTTGGGGGACCCCTACACAATATACAGTTCTCTCTCTCTGTCTCTGTCTCTCTCTCTAGCTCTCTCCCCCCACTGTTCTATTTCAACGTAAAATTTCGGTACCTTATGAATATGTATTATCTATAAAAATTAAAAAGCCCTTTGGGTTTTTCCCCCCCATTAAGTTTATGGGTACATTTTAGGTATAAAATACAGTTACATTCATCATTAGGATCTTGTACCTTTACATGATGTATCTTGGTTCTTATTTTTTCCCCTTCCCCTGCCCTCCCTCCCTTCACCCTCTCCACCCTTCCCTACTTGCAAAGACTTTCTTTCCATTTTTTTTCTTTTATCATGTTTTTTCTTTTCCCTTCTTTCCTTTCCCTTACCTCTCCCACTTCCCCTACTACTTTAGACCTTTTCTTCCTATTACACAATATCAATTATACATTTTTAAAATTACAATGTCAAGATCTAGAAAACATTACCACAGATTTTACAGAATTTAAAAGGATATAGAAAGCATATTACAAAAATCTTTTTTGAAATAAATTTAACAACTTCTAAGAAGTACGTTGGAAGACAAATTAATGAAACTAACTCTGGGGGAAATATCAAATTTGAATAGCACCTATTAAAGAAAATATATTCCTAGCTTGAAAACCTACCTATATGACAACAACAGGCTCATATACATTTTGTTTTGGGGTTTTTTTTCTTTTTTTTTTGGTACTGGGGGTCGAACTCGGGACCTTGTGCTTGCAAAGCAGGCGCCGGAACCACTGAGCTAAATCCCCGGCCCACTCACATACGTTTTAACTGATGAATTATATCAAACTTTTAAAGCAGAAAAAAGAAGGAACACTTCTCCCCTCATTTTAGGAAATCAACACTGTGCTAATCCTAAAACTGGATGAAGATAATAGAAGAAAAAAGTATGAACATAGATAGAAATTTGTCTAACAAAACAAATTATTAGAAGCTAAATCTGGCAGTATGTAGAAAGTGGTTTTATTATAAGGATGGCAGTGTTGGTTCAGCATTGGAAGATCCACCCCCCATAAGTCATCATTTTAACAGAGGAAAGAAAAAAGCCATATGATCCTGTCAGTAGTTGGAGAAAAAGTATTGGACCAAATTCTAGAGTTGTTCATGGTAAAAGCTATCAGGAGACTAAAAGTAGAATAGAGCCTTCTCATCAGATCAAAGACATGTACTCCATACTTCCAGCAAAAATATCTTATATGAATGGAGAAGCTACAATGCTTTCTCCCTAAGGTGGGGAACAAGGGCAGGTATGCCTACTCTTCATCTGTCAATTAAACTTTGAAACCTAGGCCCCACCCAAAATAGTCTGGCAAAAAATGACACAATTAGGATAGGATTGGCAAGGTAGAAGTGAAATCTTTATATGTAGATGAAATGATCATCTACAGAGGAAATACTAAGAAATCTCTAGGAGCCCCTAGAACTTGTATTTGAATTTAGCAGGATCAGAAAACACAAGGTATATATAAAAATTCAGGTCTGTGTATACTTGCTATAAATGAAGAATTGGATATTGAAACTTAAAAGTTATGTAGGAGTACAAAAGACCTAGAAAAGTAAAAAGAAAAAGAAAAAAAAGTGCTGGAAGATGTTTAGTACCTAATTTTAAGACTTCCTCTAAAGCTACAGTAATCAAGGCAGTGTTGGTGTAAGGAAAGACATATAGGTCATTGGAATAAAACAGAGAATCTAGAAATAGAACCACAGATATATGGTCCACTGAGTTTTCAAAGATTATTTAACAGTAACATTTTATAGAACATAAACTGAATTCAATAGCAGAGGAAAAGATAGTGTTTTCAGCAAATGGCACTAGAACACCCGGTGTCCGTATATAAAAAAATTAACTTCAACCCATTATTTCCATACATAAAAATAACTTGAAAGGATCTATGAACATAAATATGAAAGACTAAAACTATAAAACTTTAAGAAGAAATTATAAGGGAAAATGTTCATGAATTTAGGGTAGGCAAGAATTTCCTAAGATATAAAAAATCATGATGTATAAAACAAAAAAATTGATAAATGAGATTCCATCAAAATTTAGAACTTTAAATGACATTTTTAAGAAAATGAAAAGTAGTCCTTAAACAGACCATATTTATAATACATATAACCTATGACCAGAATATATAAAGAACTCTTACAGCTCATTAATAGATAACCCAATTAAAAAGTAGACACAAGAAGATGATAAATAGCCAGTACAGCACAAGGAAAGGTGTGCAACACTAGAATCAGAAAAATACTAATCAGTACAATAACAAGATTGAATTATACACTCATTAGGGAGATGAAGTTAAAAGTTTTAAAAAAAACAAATGTCAGCTTAGGTGTGAACCAGTTAGAACTTTCTAATACTGGTAATGTGAATGTAAAATGATAAAACCATTTTGGAAAACAATATAGAAATTTCTTGTATTATTGTTAAGAACTAACAGTCCTGTTCTTAAGTTTTTACTTGAGAGGAATGAAAACACATGTTCACAATAGATTTGTACATACAAATTGAATATCACTTATCAGAAATTCTTGGGATCAGTGTTTCAGATTTTCATTTGAAAGCCACTTGATCTGCAAAGAGGATAGCTACTCCTGCTTTTTGTTTTGGGCTCCTATTACATGGAGTATTCTTTTTCACCCTTTAACTTTCAGACTGTGAGTTTATTTTTGTATTATATGTGTTTCTTGTATGCACCATATTGTTGGATCTTGCTTCTTGACCCATTCTGCCAATCTATTTCTTTTGATTGGTGAGTTGAGACCATTAACATTGATGGTTATAACTCATACATATTGATTTATCATTGACATGACTTTTTCTGTTTGTAGGATTCTCCCCTTTTGCTTTTAATTTTTTGTCATGCCTGACAGATTCATTCTGCTGGGCTTCCTGGGGTTGTGATCCTCATTGTCTTTTCCTAGGATATTGTCTAAAATTTTTAGATTGCTGGTTTGGTATTCATGAAGTTCCTAAGGTGCTCTTTGTCATGAAAGTATCTTATTTCTCCATCAATTTTGGAAGATAATTTTGCAGGGTACATCACTCTGGGTTGGAGGCTGTTTTCTTTTAGGGCTTGAAACACATCACTCCAAGCTATTCTTGCCTTGAGGGTTTGCATTGACAAGTCCGCTGTGATTCTGATGGGCTTTCTTTTGTTTGTGATTTGTTTCTTTTCTCTAACTGCTTGTAGAATTTTGTTCTTGTGTTGGGTTTCTGGAATCCTAACTATTACATGCCTATGTGTAGATTTTTTTTGATCAAGGCTATTTGGAGTCCTATATGCCTCACTTACCTGTATGTGAAGTTCTTTTCCCCTGCTTGGGAAGTTTTCTGTCATTACTTCTGTGAACAGTTTTTTTTTTATGTCATCTACACTCTCTCCTGTTTCTTCTTTGACTCCAATGAGTCTTATGTTATTCTTCTTTGCATCATCTAACAGCTGCTGGATTGATTTCTTGTGGTCCTTTACAATTTTAAAGCAATTTTTCTTTTCCTGGTCACTAATTGCAATCTTACCTTCTATATCTGAAATTCTGTCCTCACATTGGTTCATTCTGCTGCATAGACTTTCAATGGAATTTTTAATCTCCTGGTAATCTGTTTGCATCTGTTTTATGGGTTCCATTTGTTTCCTATGTTGGGATTCCTTCATGTTCCTCAGCTCCCCTATTTTTTAATCTGTGTCCTCTCTAGATTTATTAATCATGTCTTGCACTATGGGCACAATCTCTGTTGTTATCTGAGAAATTATTTCTGATTTCATTTTTTCCAGATCCTCTTTTGTTGCCAGTTCAGGGAGTTCAGGTGGTTGAGTAGAATATCACAATGTTTCATCTCGGTTCCCTCTGGGGTTGTTTTAGGTGATCTGGAAGTCTGGTTTTGAAACTTGTTTACACGTCTTCTCATTTCAACGGGGGTGGGGTGGGGTGTTTCACCTCTTCTGTGCTCTCGGGGGTGGTACAGCAGCCCGGAAGCCTCTTGTGTGCTGAGAGCGACTCATCTCTTCTATGCTCAGTCCTTTGTTTTTAATTTGCCTAACTAAAAGCCCCATTAAATTTCTTGTTTCTTTCCTTTCTCTCTTCTTTCATCTGTTTACTATGAAAGTTTTTACTTCATGATTATTTTCTGTTAAAATTAAAGAAAAAGTTAAAAAGCTCATGCCTGATATTTGCCAACTAAAAGCCCCAATCAAAATATTTTCAGAGAGAGACAAAGAAAAAGAGAGAAGAAAAAAATGGAATAAAGAATACAATAAATGTCACTCCCTTAGTCTCTAAGGAGGTGGAGAATTCTTGTAGCTTTGAAATAAGTGTTAAGTTTAATTTTTTTTTTTAGTTTTTATAAGTTAATGTTTCAAAATCTTAGGGTTTTGTTGTAGAAAAATATGCCCCTCTTTGTACATATCAAACAGCACACTTTGTACATATGGAACAAACAGCTCTACCATTCATGGGAACATTTTGGACACAGAACTTAGAGTTAACTTTGAGGGTATCATGCTCCTTTTTAAAAATGTATATATGACCAAAGATTTTTAAAAGGATTATAGAGATAAAAATTTATGTGCAAATGCCAAGGTCTCCTCAATCAGGAAAAAATAAAATAAAATTCCCAAAGCTATAAAAGTTATTTGAGGGACAAATGGGGAAATTTGAATGCAGAATCAATATGAGATAATATTATTAATTATTCTCTTCAATGCCATCTTTACTTTAGGACTATTTAGGGATAAAAGTCATGTCTGCAGCTTTCAAATGACTAAGAGAAACATTATATATATATATATATATATATATATATATATATATATATAGCCAATACAGTACACTGTTAACAGTTTTTGAATTTAAACATCTAGCATGAGATTATATTGTGCAACACTTTTAACTATTTTATGCCTTAAATTTCTCAAAATAAGAAGTTGGAGGCAGATATGATGGCACATGCTTGTAATCCCAGCACTCGGGAAGCTGAGGCAGGACTATAGCTGCAAGTTTGAGGCCAACCAGGCTATATAATGAATGCAATGCCAGCCTGGACTACATGGTGAGATACTGTCTCAAAAAAAAAATTCTCATTCATTATGGCTGAGTAGTACTCCATCTTATAAAAAACCACCACATTTTCTTTATCCAGTCTCCAGTTGATGGGCATCTGGGCTGCTTCCAAGTTTTAGCTATTACAAATTGTGCTGCTATGAACATGGGTGCACATATATGGATGCACATTGAGGCGATATTCTTAAGTGAAATAAATAGGACACACATGTGTAAATACCAAATAGTTCCTCTAGTGTGAGAAACTGAAAGTATAAATAGGGATTAAAAGGTATAATGGATAGTGTGAAATGGGAAGAAAAGGGGCAAAGGGGAAGGGGAAGTGGGAGGGGTAGGGGAAAAGAAAGAAGGGACTAGAATTAATATGAGAAAATGGAAAAATGGAAACAAAGTCTTTGTAAATAGGGAGGGATGGAGGGGTTGAAGGGAGGGCAGGGGAAGGGGGAAAAATAAGAACTAAGAGAGATTATGTAAAGGTGCAAATTTCCAATGATGAATATCATTATATTGTATACCTAAAATGTACCAATGTTTAAATTGAATAATTGATAATGTGAACTAGGAAGAAAAGGTCTAAAGGGGTAGGGGAAGTGGGAGGAGTAGGGGAAAGGGAAGAAGGGAAAGGAAAAATGATGAGAAATGGAAAAAATGGAAACAAAGTCTTTGTAAATAGGGAAGGATGGGGAGGTGAAGGGAGGGCAGGAAATGGGGAAGAAATGAAAACCAAGATACATCACGTAAAGGTACAAGTTCTCAATGAGAAATGTAAATGTAATCTATACCTAAAATGTACCAATAAATGAATTTAAGGAAAAATAAATAAATAGATGACTATCAAAGAAGAAGGAGAAGAAGAAGAAGAAGAAGAAGAAGAAGAAGAAGAAGAAGAAGAAGAAGAAGAAGAAGAAGAAGAAGAAGAAGAAGAAGAAGAGGAAGAAAGAGAGAGAGAGAGATGGAAAAAAATGTTTATATAAAACTAGGATACCAATATCATTAAAACTAAAGTAGAATGCTGCTGGGGATGTATCTCAGTGGTAGAACATTTGTCTAGCATGCACAAGGCCCTAAGTTCAATCCCCAGCACTTGCCCCCCAAAAAGAATGATATCAGTTATTTGAAAAACAATAACCACTCTACTATTGAATCTACCAAATAAAGTTTAGAAGGATTTAGTATTTTCTGAATAAGAGAACAGAGACCGCTGGTGCATAACTGCAAGAAAAGTTACACTTGACTAAACTCAGTTAATTCAACCAGCTAGTGAAACCCAGTCAAGTCACTTCAACTGATTGATTTGCCTAATTATCTCCTTCTCAGAATGCACCTAATTGAGTTATTCTTATTTTCACAGTCACTTTTATTTTCATAACTGTGAAGAGGAATTTCTTAAGCACCTACTATGAACAGGATGCTGAGCTCAGTACATTCTTTTTTATAAATTTTATTTATTTATTTATTGAAGAAAAACATTTATTGGTACATTTTAGATATACACAATGATAAGATTCATCATAGGGATTTTTTTACCTGTTTATGATATATCTTGCTTCTTTTTTTCTCATTCACCCTCTCCCTTCATCGCTTCTTCTCCTCCTTATTTACAAAAACTTTGTTTCCATATTTTTCCTCTTAGTCTCCCTTTTTTCTTGTCCCTTCCTTCTTTTCCCCCTCCTCGCTCCCTTGTTCCCCTTCTCATTTGAACATTTTCTTCCCATTTCCCAATATCGATTATACATTTTGGTCCTTGTTTCCACTCTCAGTTTCTCACACCAGAGAAACAATGTGGTATTTAAACATGTGTGTCTGATTAATTTCACTTATGAGTGTGGTCTAAAGGTGTATCCATCTACCTAGAAATGTCTCAGGCTTATCCTTTTTATGGCTGAGTAGTACTCCATTGTATAAAAAAACCCACATCTTTATCCATTGGTCAGTTGATAGGCATTTGGGCTGTTTCCAAGATTTAGCCTTTACAAATTGTGCCACTATAAACATGGATGTCCATATATTGCTGTGGTATGATGCTTTTAATTATTTTGAGGAGATACCAAGATGGGGAGTAGCTAGGTCAAATGGAGCCTCTAATTTTAGCTTTCTGAGGAATCTCCACACTGATTTTCATGGTGGTTGCACCAGTATACATTTCCACCAAAAGTGGAGAAGGGTTCCTTTTTTTCCCACAGCCTGGCCAGCATTTATAATTGGCTGATTTCTTGATAATAGTCATCGTTTCTTGAGTGAGATGGAATCTTAATGTTCTTTTAATTTGCATCTCTCGAATGAACAGTGATGTTGACCATTTTTTCGTATATTTATTTACCATCTCTACTTCTTCAGCTGCAAAGAATCTATTCATTTCAGGTGCCCATTTTTGGATTGAGTCTTTAAATTTGGTGAGTCTGATATTTTTGAGTTCTTTATATAGTCGAGATATTAGTCCTTTGAGGAACAGTTGGCAAAAATCTTTTACCACACTGTGGGTTGTTTCTGCACTCTATTGGTGGTTTCTGTTGCTGTACAAAAGCTTTTTAATAAGATGAGGTCCCAGTTGTTGATACTTTGTAATATTTCCTGAGAGACTGGGGTTTTGTTCATAAAGTCTTTGCCTACATCAATGTCTTTAAGAGTTCTACCTATCCAATCTTCCATCAGATTTAGTGTTTCTGTTCTAATATTTAGATCTTTGATCCATTTCAATTTTAGGTTAGTGGATGGTGAAAGATATAGATCTAGTTTTAATCTTTGGCATGTGGAAAGCCAGTTTTTCCAGCACCATTTATTAAAAAGGCAATCCTTCCAGTGAAGGTGTTCGGCTCTTTTTTTTTTTTTAGCATATTTTAAATTAATTAATTAATGTCTTATTAGTAAATATCTGTGTTTTTTGTATTAAATTCTTTTATTGGTACATTGTAGGTATACAACACAATTACATTTCTCCTTGGGAATTGTACCTTTATATAATGCATCTTGGTTCTTATTTTTTCCCCATTCCTAGCCCTCCCTTCACCCCCTCCACCCTTCCCTATTTACAAAGACTTTCTTTCCATTTTTTCCATTTCTCATCATTTTTCCTTTCCCTTCTTTCCTTTCCCCTGCCCCTCCCACTACCCCTACCCCTTTGGACCTTTTCTTCCTATTTTACATTATCGATTATTCATTCTAATCATTGGTACATTTTAGGTATACAATATAATGACATTCATCATTGGAAATTTGCACCTTTACATAGTCTCTCTTGGTTCTTATTTTTCACCCTTGCCCAGCCCTCCCTTCAACCCCTCCAGTCCTCCCTATTTACAAAGATTTTGTTCCTATTTTTCCATTTTCTCATATTAATCCCATTCTCTTCTATCCTTTCCCTTAGCCCTCGCACTTCCTTCCCCTTTGCCCCTTTTCTTCCTATTTCACATGACCTATTATACATTTAGTCCTTATTTACACATTCAGTTTCTCCCACCAGAGAAACTATTTGGTATTTACACATGTCTGTCCTATTTATTTCACTTAAGAGTGTCGCCTCAATGTGCATCCACTTAGCTATAAATGTCTCTAATTTCTCATTTTTGATGGCTGAGTAGTACTCCATTTTATAAAAAAACCACATTTTCTTTATCCAGTCTCCAGTTGATGGGCACTTGGGCTGTTTCCAAGTTTTAGCTATTACAAACTGTGCTGCTATGAACATAGGTGCACATATATCCCTGTGGTATGATTCTTTTAAATCTTTGGGGAAGATCCCCAGCAGTGGAATAGTGGGGTCAAATGGGACTTCCAGTCCTAGTTCTTTGAGGTATCTCCATACAGATTTCCACAGTGCTTGCACCAGTCTACACTCCCACCAACAGTGGAGCAGGGTTCCTCTTTCCCCACAGCCCCACCAGCATTTGTTAGTGGTTGATTTCATGATAGCAGCCATTCTTTCTGGAGTGAGGTGGAATCTCAGCATTGTTGTCATTTGCATCTCTCGAATGACCAGTGATGTTGAACATTTTTTCATGTATTTATTTGCTATTTCTACTTCTTTGTCTGAGAAATGTCTGTTCATTTCAGATGCCCATTTTTGGATTGGGACTTTAAATTTGGGAGGTCTGATCTTTTGAAGTTCTTTATAGATTCGAGATAGTAGAGCTTTGTCTGAGGAAGAGCAGGTGAAGATTTTTTCCCACATTGTGGGTTGTCTCTTCACACTGCTGGTGGTTTCTCTTGCTGTGCAGAAGCTTTTTAATAAGAAGAGATCCCATTTGTTGATTGTTTGTGCTAGTTCACAGGCAACTGAGGTTTTGGTCATAAAATCTTTTCCTACACCGATGTCTTCAAGGGTTCTAGCCAACCTCTGTTCCAACTGGTTCAGAGTTTCTATTTTAATATTTAGATCTTTAATCCATTTTGATTTTAGTTTAGTGCACGGTGAGAGATACAGGTCTAGTTTTAATCTTTGGCAAGTTGAAGCCCAATTTTTCCAGCACCATTTATTAAAGAGGCTATCTTTCCTCCAGTGAGGGTGTTTGGCTCCTTTGTCGAAGATGAGATGGCTGAGTGTGTCTGGTGTTGTTTCTGCATCTTCTAATCTGTTCCACTGGTCCTCAAGTCTGTTTCTTTGCCAGTACCATGCTGTTTTTATCACAGTAGCTTTGTAGTAGAGTTGCAGGTTGGGGATTGTGATACCCCCTGCCAAGTCTCTGATACCTAGAATTGCTTTTGCTATTCTGGGTCTTGTCTTGTTCCAAATGAATTTCTGGATTGTTTTCTCGAGGTCTATGAAGTATGATGCTGGGATCTCAATTGGAATTGCATTAAATCTATATAGCAGTTTTGGAAGTATGGCCATTTTCACTATATTAATCCTTCCTACCCAGGAGCAGGGGATGTCTGTCCATTTTCTGATATCATCTTCAATCTCTCTTTTCAGAGTGCCATAGTTTTCAGAGAAGAGGTCTTTGATTTCTTTTGTTAGGATGATTCCTAGGTATTTCAGTTTTTTGGATGCTATTGTGAAAGGAATTATTTGCCCTATTTCTCTCTCAGTGAGTCTGTCATTGGTGTAGAGGAAAGCTATTGATTTTTGTGTGTTGACCTTGTAACCAGCTACTTGACTGAATTTGGTTATTAAGTCTAGAAGACTTTTGGTGGAGTTCTTGGGGTCTTCTATATAGAGTATCATGTCATCTACAAATAATAGCAATTTGACTTCTTCATTACCTATCTTTATTCCTTTTATTTCTTTCTCTTTTCTAATTGTCGTGGCTAATGTTTCCAGAACTATATTGAACAAGAGTGGTGATAGTGGACATCCTTGTCTTGTTCCTGATTTGAGTGTGAAGGATTTCAGTTTTTGACCATTTAGTATGATATTGTCTGTTGGTTTTTCATAGATGGCTTCTATCAGTTTGAGGTAGAGACCATCTATTCCAATTTTTTGTAGGGTTTTTATCATAAATGCATGTTGGATTTTGTCAAATGCTTTTTCTGCATCTATGGAGATAATCATATGGTTTTTGTCCTTGGCTCTATTGATATAGTGTATTACATTGATTGATTTTCGTATATTGAACCATCCCTGCATCCCTGGGATGAATCCCACTTGATCAGGGTGTATGATCTTCTTGATGATCTTCTGCATTCTGTTTGCCATTATCTTTTTAAGGATTTTTGCATCTGTGTTCATTAGTGAGATTGGCCTATAGTTCTCTTTTTCATTTGGGTCTTTCTCTGTTTTGGGGATCAAGGTGATGCTTGCTTCCAGGAATGAATTTGGGAGTATTGCTTCCCTTTCAATTTCACTGAAGAGTTTAAATAGTAGTGGCAGCAGTTCCTCTCTAAATGTCTTGTAGAATTCAGCAGTGAAGCCATCAGGGCCCGGGCTTTTCTTAGTTGATAAGTTTTAATTACACTTTCAATTTCATTGGTTGATATTGGGTTGTTCAGAATTTTTAGGTCTTCTTCATTCAACTTTGGTAATTCATATGTATCTAGGAATCTGTCCATTTCTTCTGTGTTGTCCATCTTATTGGCATATAGGTTCTGGAAGTAGGTATTGATGATCCTCTGGATTTTTGCTGGGTCTGTTGTAATTTCACCCTTTTCATTCCTAATTGCATGGATTTGGGCCTTT
The DNA here is from genome assembly GCF_053883595.1 of Heterocephalus glaber. Lineage (NCBI taxonomy): Eukaryota > Metazoa > Chordata > Mammalia > Rodentia > Bathyergidae > Heterocephalus > Heterocephalus glaber. Next base: position 17,817,623 of record NW_028258369.1, on the reverse strand, counting down.
TCTTTCCTTTTTCTGACAAGGTTGCCTAAGGGTTTGTCAATTTTGTTGATTCTTTCAAAGAACCAACTCTTGGCTTCATTGATTTTTTGTATCCTTTTCTTAGTCTCCATTGCATTGATTTCTCCTCTGATCTTTATAATTTCCTCCCTTTTATGAGCTTTGGGGTTGTCCTGCTCTTCTTTTTCTAGAAGCTTGAGGTTCAGCATCAGGTCGTTTAATTGGGCTCATTCTGTTTTCCTAATATGCATATTCACTGCTATGAATTTCCCTCCTAAGCCAGCTTTCATTGTGTCCCACAGATTCCGATATGTTGTATTGTCATTGTCATTTAATTGAAGGAACTGTCTGATTTCTTCTTTCATTTCCTCTGTGACCCATTGATTATCTGGAAGTGTGTTGTTCAATTTCGACGTGTTTATGAAATTTTTTGAGTTTCTTTTGCTATGGATCTCCAATTTCATTGCACTATGGTCTGATAATATACAGGGGATAACTTCAATTCCTTTGCACTTACTTAAACATGTTGTATGTGTGAGTATGTGGTCTATTTTGGAGAATGACCCATGTGCAGCTGAGAAGAATGTGTATTCTGATTTTGCGGGATGGAATACTCTGTAAACATCTGTTAAGTTCATTTGTTCAAGAGTTCGACTGAGTTCTAGTATTTCATTACTTATTTTTAGTCTAGTTGATCTATCTATTTGTGACAGTGGGGTGTTGAGGTCCCCCACTACAATTGGATTAGTGCATATATGACTTTTCATGTCTGTTAGTATTTGTTTTATATAGTTGGGTGCACTAGTGTTTGGTGCATAGATATTTATGATTGTCATCTCTTCCTCTTGGATTCTTCCCTTTACAAGGATGTAGTGTCCTTCTTCATCTCTCTTAATCAGTGTTGGTTTGAAATCTACTTGATCTGCAAAGAGGATAGCTACTCCTGCTTTTTTTCAGGTTCCTGTAGCATGCAGTATTGCTTTCCACACTTTAACTTTCAGTCTATGAGTTTCCTTTTGAATTAAGTGTGTTCCTTGTATGCAGCATATTGTTGAATTTTGCTTCTTGACCCATTCTGCCAGTCTATTTCTTTTGATTGGTGAATTGAGACCATTAACATTGATGGTTATAACTGAAATGTACTGACTTGTCATTGCCATGACATTTTCTTTTTGTTGGGTTCTCCCTCTTTACATTTAATTTCTTGTCATGCCAGATGGGTTCATTCTGCTTTGCTTCCTGGGGTTGTGATGCTCAATGTCTGTTCCTAGGCTATTGTGTAAAATTCTTTGGAGTGCTGGTTTGGTATTCACGAAGTTCCTAAGGTGCTCTTTGTCATGAAAGTATCTTATTTATCCATCAATTTTGAAAGATAGTTTTGCAGGGTACATCAATCTGGGTTGGAGGCTGTGTTCTTTTAGGGCTTGGAATATGTCACTCCAAGCTCTTCTTGCCTTGATGGTTTGTGTTGAGAAGGCTGCTGTGATTCTGTTGGGTGTTCCTTTGTATGTGATTTGTTTCTTTTCTCTGACTACTTGGAGAACTTTGTTCTTCTGTTGTGTTTCTGGAATCTTAACAATTATATGCCTATGTGTAGATTTTTTTTGATGAAGGCTATTTGGAGTCCTATATGCCTCACTTTTCTGTATGTCAAGCTCTTTTTCCCTGCTTGGGAAGTTTTCTGTCATTATTTCTGTGAAGAGATTTTTTATGTCATCTGCACTCTCTCCTGTTTCTTCATTGAGCCCAATCAGTCTTATGTTATTCTTCTTTGCATCATCTAGCAGCTGCTGGATTGATTTCTCATGTTCCTTTATAATTTTAAAGCAATTTTTCTTTTCCTGGTCACTAATTGCAATCTTATCTTCTATATCTGAAATTCTGTCCTCACATTGACTCATTCTGCTGTGTAGACTTTCAATGGAGTTTTTCATGTCCTGGAAATCTATTTGCATCTGTTTTATGGATTCCATTTGTTTCTTATTTTGGGATTCCATCATGTTCCTCAGCTCCTCTGTAGATTTATTAATCATGTCTTGCACTAGGGGCACAATTTCTCCTGTTTTCTGAGAAATTATTTCTGATTTCATTTTTTCTAGATCCCCTTTTGTTGCCAGTTCAGTGTGTCCAGGTGGTTGAGTATCAGAGTGTTTCATCTCATTTCCCTTTGTGGTTGCTGTAGGTGATCTGGAAGTCTGGTTTTGAGACTTATTTACATGTTTTCTCATTTCGACTGGGGCAGGGGGCTGTTAGCACCTGCATGGATTACCTCCACTGAGCTGGGTGAGGTGGGCCAGGGGCCGGGAGCAGCGGTAGGGACGGTGACCCAAAAGCCCTTTCCTGTGGGTTGGGAGCAGCTGGAGGGATGGTGGAGGGGAAACCCCTTCCTCTGGACCAGGAGCAGTGGGATGGTGGCTCAGAAGCTCCTCCCTCTGGGCTGGGGGCGGTGGGAGGGATGGTGTCCCGGAAGCCCCTTCCTCTGTGCCAGGAGCAGTGGGACAGAAGGTGGCCCAAAAGCCCTTTCCTCTGGGTTGAGAGCAGCGGGAGGGATGATGACGGGGCAGCCCCTTCCTCTGGACCTGGAGCAATGGGACGCCGGCTCAGAAGCCCCTACCTCTGGGCCGGGAACAGTGGGACGCAGTACCTTGGTCTGGTGGTCTGTTGTCCTCTGCGTCTTTGTAGTGTGGAATCAGGTGGCTGCCTGTCTGCAGCAGGGTGATTCGGTGTCTTCCGCGGGACTCAGGACCTTGGTAGGGCGTGCACATACCTGCCTGTCTGCAGCGGGCTGATTCGGAGTGTGTTCTGCATGACTGGGGACCTCGGTAGGGTGTGGGCAGACCTGCCTGTCTGCAGCAGGGTGGTTTGGTGTCTTCCGCGCTACTCGTGTTTGGCTCTTTTGTCAAAGAGAAGGTGGCTGAGTATGTTTGGAGTTGCTTCTGCATCTTTTATTCTGTTTCATTGATCCTCAGGTATATTTTTTTGCCAGTACCATGCTGTTTATCATGGTAGCTTTGTAGTATAATTTCAAGTCAGGGTTTGTGATGTCTCTTGACTTGCCTTTGTGGCCCAGAATTGCTTTTGCTTTTCTAGGTCTCTTCTGCTTACAAATGAATGTTAGGATTCTTTTCCCTAATTCTGTGAGATATGGTATTGGTATTTTGATTGGGTTTGAATTAAATCTGTTTAACAGTTTTGGAAGTATGGCCATTTTCATTATATTGGTTCATCTTACCCAAGTACAAGTGATATCTTTCCATTTTCTGGTCTCCTTTTTCAGAGTACTGTAGTTTTGCATGTAAAGGTTTTTACTTCCTTTATTAGACTGATTCCCTAGGTATTTCAGTCTTCTCGATGGTATTGTGAAAGGTGTTGTTTCCGTAATTTCTTTCTCAGCGAGTTTGCTATTAGTGTACTTAATGTTATTGATTTTTGAGTGTTGACTTTGTATCCAGCTATGCTACTGAATTTGCTTATTAAATCTAGAAGTCTTTTGGTGGAGTTTGTGGGGTCTTCTATGTAGAGTATCATGTCATCTGCAAATAATAATTTAACTTCTTCCCTTCCTATCCATATTCCTTTTATTTTTTTCTCTTGTGTAATTGCTCTGGCTAATGTTTCCGAAACTATGTTGAATAGGAGTGGTGATAGTGGACATCCTTGTCTTGTTCCTGATTTTGGAGTGAAAACTTTCAGTTTTTGTCTATTTAGTATGATGTTGGCTATTGGTTTGTTGTATATGGCTTTTATCAGATAGAGATAAAGACAGTCTATTCCAATTTTCTGTAGGGTTTTTATCTGCATAGGTATTGGACATTGTCAAACTCTTTTTCTTCATCTATTGAGATGATCATATGGTTTTTGTCCTTGGCTCTGTTAATATGGTGTATTACATTTATTGATTTGCATATGTTGAAACAACTTTGCATCCCTGGGATGAATCCTACTTGATCATGGTATATAATCCTCTTGATAATTTGCTGCATTCTGTTTGCCAGTACCTTATTGAGGATTTTTGTGTCTATGTTCCCTAGCTAGTTTGGCCTCTAGTTTTCTTTTTTTGGTTGGATTCTTCTCTGGTTTTGATGACAGGATAGTTCTTGCTTCCAGTAATGAATTTGGGAGTATTGCTTCTCTTTCAATTTCATTAAAGAGTTTGAGAAGTAGCAGCATTCATTCTTCTTGGGACCTGGGCTTTTCTTTCTTGGTAAATTTTCAATTTGATTGACTGATATTGGTTTATTTAATATTTTTATAGCTTCTTGATTCAGCTTTGGTAAATCACATGTATCTAGAAATCTGTCCATTTCTTCTGTGTTTTCCATTGTATTAGAATATAGATTCTCAAAATAGGTATTGATGATCTTCTGGATTTCTCCAGGATCCATTGTGATTTCACCCTTTTCATTCCTAATTCCATGGATTTGAGTTTTTTCTTTCTTTTCTTTTATAAGATTGGCTAAGGGTTTGTCAATTTTATTTAATCTTTCAAAGAATCAACTCAATTAATTAATTCTTTGTATTATTTTCTTAGTCTCCATTCCATTAATTTCTGCTCTGATCTTTATAGTTTCTCCCCTTGTATGAGCTTTGGACTTGACTTATTCTTCTTTTTCTAGAAGCTTTAGGTTCAATATTAGGTTGTTTATTTGAGCTCACTATGTTTTTCTGATATGGCAATTCACCGCTATAAATTTTCTTCAAAGACTTTCTAAGACTTCTTTCATTGCGTCTCATAAACTCCAATATATTTTATTAGGATTATCTTTTTTATAGAAACTAATTTCTTCTTTAGTTTGATCTGTAATCCATTGGTTATTCCAGAGGGTGTTATTTAATTTCCATATGTTTATGAAGTTCTTGTGGTTTCTTTTGCCATTAATTTCCGATTTCATTGCACTATGGTCTGATAATATGCATGGGATAATTTTAATTCTTTTGCATTTGCTGAAGCATGTTCTATGAGCTAATATGTGGTCTATTTTGGAGAACATTCTATGTGCAGCTGAGAAGAATGTGTATTTTAATGTTGTGGAGTGGAACACTGTAGATATATTCTAAGTCCATTTGTTCAAAAGTCTGGTTCAGTTCTGATATTTCTTTGTTGATTTTTTTGTCTAATTGATCTGTCTGTTTGTGACAGTGGAGTATTGAGGTCAGCTATTATAATTGTATTAGTGCTTATTTGATTTTTAATGTCCACTAATATTTATTGTTTATTGTTAGGTGTGCTGGTAATTGGTGCATATATATTTATGATTGTTATCTCTTCCTCTTTTTTTGTTTTTTGAGACAGGGTCTTGCTGTTAGTTCACCTGGCCTTGAACTCACTATATAGCCCAGACTGACCTTGAACTTGTGGCAATCCTCCTGCCTCAGCCTCCTGATTCCTGGAATTATAGGGGTATGCCACCATGTCTGGCATATTTTTTCTTCTTGTATTATTCCCTTTACAAGTGTGTAGTGACCTTCTTTGTCTCTCTTAATCAGTTCTGGCTTGAAATCCACTTTGTCTACAAATAGAATATCTACCCTTGCATTTTTCCAGTTTCCTGTTGCATGGAGTATTCCTTTCCATCCTCTGACTTTCAGTCTATGAATTTCTTTTTGAATTCATTCTGTTTCTTGTGTGTAGTGTATTGTTTCATCTTGCTTCTTGATCCATTTTGTTGGTCTGTTTCTTTTGATTGGTGAATTGAGACCATTTACATTGATGTTTATAACTGATATGTATTGACTTATCCTTGTCATGTTATTTTCCTGTTGTTGGTTTCCTTTTTTGTCCACTCTTTTTAATTGCTTGCCTTTCCTGGTGGATTCATTCTGTTGGGGGTCATGGAGTTGTAGTCCTTGTTATCTCTTTCTAGATATCCTTCAGAACATTTTGAGGTGCTGGTTTTGTGGTCATGAATTTCTTCAGTTGTTCTTTGTCATGGAAGTATCTTATTTCTCCATCAAATTTGAAAGATAGTTTTAGAGGTTACATCAATCTAGGTTAGAAGTTGTTTTCTTTTATGGCTGGAAATACTTCACTCTAAGCTTTCTTTGACTTAAGGGTTTGTGTTGAGAAGTCTGCTGTGATTCTGGTGGGCTTTCCTTTATAGGTGATATGATTTATTTCTCTAACAACTTTTAATATTCTGCTCTTGTGTTGAGCTTCTGAAATTTTGACTATTATGTGTCTTGGTGTAGATTGTTTTTTGATCATGGTAAGTGGAGTACTATATCCCTCATTTATCTGTGTGTCAAATTCTTTTTCCCTGCTTGGGAAGTTTTTTGTCATTACTTCTGTGAACAGGTTTTTTTATGTCATTTGTGCTATCTGTTTTTTCATTGACTTTGATCAATCATATGTTATTCTTCTTTTCACCATCTAGCAGCTATTAAATTGATTTTTCATGGTCTCTTGCTATTTTTCAGAAATCTTTCTTTTCATGATTGCTAACTGCGACCCTGTCATCTATATCTAATAGTCTGTCTTCACATTGACTCATTCTTCTGTATATAATTTCAGTGGAATTTTTAGTCTCCTGGATATCTGCTTCATGGAGTCCATTTCTTTTCTATGTGGGGCATTTGTGGTTTCTATCATTTTCCTAAATTCCTTTTTTTTTTTTTATCTGTATCTGCTCTAAAGTCACTAACCATGTCTTTCATTATGGTCACCATCTCTGTAGTTGTCTGAGAAACCATTTCTACTTTCATTTTTTTTGAGAGCCTCATTCATCTGTTTTGTTACTTCTGCTGTTACCACTTCAGAGAGCCCAGGTGGGTGGGTTTTGAATTCTTTCACCTCATAGCCCCCTGGGTTTGCCTTTGGTGAGCTGGAAGTTTGAGGTTGCATCTTAAGTCTCTTCTCATTTTCTATTTTTGTTTTTTGGTTTAAATCCTGGGTTGATGCTTATAAATTGCATATGGTAAGTAGCTTTATTACTATTATTTAGTATCCTTAGAAAATAACTACTTCTCAGAGATGTCTTCTGGGAGTAGCTAGTTTTGGGGTTTTGAGTCTGTTGCAAGATCCTACCTCTTCAAATTTTGGGGGATGAAAAGTTGCTGCCTATTTGGCTTAGCAACTGGTTCTTTGGCACTGACCTATACTACTGTTTATGGTCCTTAGGCAGTATCATTCATGGCACACCAGGAAGAACAACCAATTAGAACAACTATGTCACTTTGGCTAAAATAGTATGATCAGCAAAAATGATAGCATCAAATACAGCCTAGAAAATGACAAATTGTGCTATTAATTTGCCACCTTTAGCCATATGAACTAGATTTGTGGTTATATAACAAAGTCTGACACAAACCAAAAAATGGTATACAGTAAATATGCCCTCAGTGTGGTGATTTTACCCTCAGGGGAGAAAATTTAAAAGAAGTTAGGGGAAAAATAGAGATAAGAAGAGGAAGATATTAGAAGCAATGCTGGAGAACAAGAGAAGATTATGCAAACTTTGGGAAACTGGTGAAGAAGACAGGAGGGAAAGAGAGAAGGAAGAAATAAATACAAGAACAGAACAGCAACAACAAAAAACTAGAAATAATGTTCACACATATAAAAATAAGAACAAAAAATCAAGAAAAAACAAAACAAAACAAAAATAAGAGAAAAAGAAAAAAAAAGTCCACTTCAAGGCATGTCTCTGCTGTCACTGGTAGACAAAGTGGACAGCCAGAGTACAGATTTGTGCTGATTAATCCCAAAAAGTGCGGTAGTGGTTAACTCCCACAAGCCTTTAGTTCTGAAGCTCAGGCTGGCTTTTGGCTTTGAGGCTGGAACCTGTTTTGTTCAGCCTGCAGTATCCCATGTGTCTCCTGATGGCTTGAACTAGGCTTCTGACCTCCTACTGACTTGAACTCGGCTCTACCTCACCCTGATGGAGCCAGCCTGCAGCTGCTCTGAGTTCCAATCCCCTCTCCTGGGAGACATCTGAATCAAAATAACTCACCAGCTACTTCAGTCCACTGAATCCACTGCTCCATTCCGCTGATGCATTTCTCCGTGGAGGCCTCTGGGCTCACCAGTAGTCACGGAACATCTGCAGGTTCGAGTCACCCTTCCCACATAGTGAGTCAGGGGTCAGAGAGAAAGCACAGCTTGCTGCCTCCCTTTTCTTCATTGAAATCTCTCTCTTAACTCTCCTCATGGGCTTCAATTCTCACTTCAGATCATTCAGTGTGTCAACCAAGGACCCACTTCCCTCCTTCTTGTCTTTCTCATGTTGCTATATTCCAGTGTCTGGACACCAAATCTCAGAGAGGCTATTTCTCTGATGTTCACCACACTGCCATCTTCCTAATTTTTTATTTTGAGTCAGGGTCTCACTGAGTCATTAAGCTGCCCATGCTGGGCTTGAACTTGGAATCCTCCCTCTTCAGCCTCACAGGGTACTGGAATTATAGGGATGTGCTATCGCTCCCAGCCCTTTGTTATTTCTTATAGGTAATATGATAATGACAAACAATTCATTTATTTGGAAATATCTTTCTCCTTTATTTCAGTTGTGTTTGTTTTCTTGCTTGCTTGAGACAGGGTTTCACTATGTAGTTCAGGCTGCCCTCGAACTTGCAGCCCAACACATTCTTATCTAAAGGGGGCTGTAACATCTTTGGGGAACTAGGAGGTATGAATCAAGGATAAAGGGCAACACCAAAAAGCATAATCGATATGCTATTTGCCAAATGTGTAATATTATAATCTCTTAGGAATTTAGTATATAAATTCTCAATGTGTTGGTTACACATTGGTTACACAGCCTCATCCCTTACATCATGGATGAGTAAGCAGATTTATTTTTACGTAGTTAAATTTTTCAATGTTTTCTTTAAGACACTGGGGTTGCTGTTATTGGGTGTTCTGTTTGTATTGTTGTCATGCTTACGACAACTTTTATGCTTCATGATTATAAAAACATCTACCTATGGTTTCTTCCAGCACGTTCAGTGTTCATTGCCATTTATTTATTTATTTATTTATTTATTTATTTGCAGTATTAGGGATTGGACCCAGGGTTTCATGCATGTTAGGCAAGTATGCTGTCACTGAGCTACACCCTTAGCCCTTTTTTATTTTCATTTTGAGACAGGGTCTATATATTTTTGAACCACACAAAATTCATTTTGATATGAGAAGTGGGGTTGAACGGTAGCTTTAGTTTTTTTAAACTTCAAGCCAGTTGCCCAACATTATTGCAGTGATCTCTTTTGGCATTTGCATGACCTCAACTAGTATCTCATATGTGCTTTTACTTAATTCTGATTCTGTTTCATTGATGAGCTGGTGCTATGCCATCTCAGGCAGGGCAGGATCATAATAATAGATCCAGAAGACAAATCCTCTCTTTGGTGCTCTTTCACTCAGAAACTACTTGGTTCTTCTCAAATGTGGTCTTACCCCAGTCAGACCCAAAGCATAAGACTAGGAAATGTTTCCTTATTATACAAAAGATCATTCATGGATAATGTTGCCCCAGACTTTGTGATAAACAAAAAGGCCCAAGTGACTGCCCAAATCACTTCACCAAGTTTCTCACACAATCCTATTGTTATTTGATTGAGATTGCATAGCATCTAAAAATCAATTTCAGCAGAATTTCCATTTTTTACAATGTTGCAATCTCTATTCCCAGTAACAATCTATTTCTGTTCGTTTATTTACATATTTGCATTCTCCAGGGCCCTGGTAGCAAACAGATGTCACGCTCACACGGGAAATTGATGAGCTCAGCAAAGTGAGTCTGTACTTGCACAGGATTTAAAGAAATTAGGAAGGATGATGCAATACCTCAGGAGAGAGCAAAGGAAGAAACAATGGCTGGGATTGATGGAGAAGTGCATCATTAGACAAGAGTTGCAACCAATTCACAGCCAGGCAGAGGAGAGATGTGGAGACAGGGACTCTGCCCTCCAGTTCCCACCCTGGGCCTCCCAATGGCCAACCAGATGGCAGCAAGCAAGGGGCGCTTCACACAGCCAGGCCTCCAAGGACACAGGACAGGTTGACAGGGCTGGGAGAGTGGAAGCAGGTTGAGGAGGGGGAAGGAAAAGGGTGTATCCTACTAGGGGGAGCTCTGAGCTTTCCCAACTGCCTTAGCTACTTGTATTCCCTGGCAGTTTTCTTTCCAAGCACTCCAAATTTTGAATGGGCTCTCTCCTCTCTTTCATTACCAGACTGGACCAGTTATTGTTTATATGGGAGGAGGCTATTAACTTTTACTTATTGTTTTCATAGTAGAGTGCTTTGATAGGAAATGTTTGTTTTTTTGGTTTTGAGACAGGATCTCACCATGTAGTCCAGGCTTGCTGTGAACTCACTATGTAGCCCAGGCTGGCCTCAAACTTGTGATGTTTCTCCTGCCTCAGCCTCCTAAGTGCTGGGATTACAGTCATGTGCCACCATGCCCAGCTGAGATATTTGATTTTTACTGCCTGTGTGGGTATCACTTGCTGTGTCACATGGGGAAAACCCAATACTGTTTGTGCATCAATTCCAGTATTTGTTAAAAAAAAAAAAAGTGGGTAGTAAGACATTTACTTCAGTTTTAGCGTTTATTGAGATAATACATATGGAGCAGTTATAATAATACCTAGCTCACAACAAAGTCTCAGTAAATGTCACCTATTATTAGTGTGACCAGTAGTTGTTTGGCTGATTTGAGGCACCAATAATGTTTCTTTTTTCTTTTTTTTCTTTTTTTGAGACAGGGTCTCTCTATGTAGCCCAGGCTGGCCTCAAATTCACAGTGATCCTCCCGCCTCAGCCTCCCAAGTGCTGAGATTACAGGGAATGTGCCACCACACCTGGCTTGACTTTTCTTTTTTCAAAATTTTGTATTAGTACATGTTTACAATACAAAATGATTGCATTACTCATGGGGAGTTGGTGCATATACATAACACACCTGCATTCTTTTCCATTCCTTTCCTCTTCTCTCCCTCCTTCCTCCATCTCTTGGTCCCTTCCCCTTTGCAAGAGATCTCCCTGTTTCCTCTTATCTATCTTTTATTTGTTCTTTAAATTATTTATACTTTGTCTTTCCCATATAAGAGAAATCATGCAAACTTTATGCTTGTGTGTTTGATTTATTTTACTTAACATTATGATCTCAAGGTGCATTCATTTTCCTACAAATGACTGAAATTTATCCTTCTTTATGGCAGAGTAGTACTCCAACCAATGACTTTTCAACTTATTATACTAAGCCTAGTATATTATCAGCAGATTTTCTCATGCCAAACTCTGCATTTACCACATTCCTTTCCAGCAGAGTACGTAGATTAAGGAACTTTAAACATGGCTACAATATTTTGACTGGACCCACAAAAGGCTCTGTTAATCAGTTAAGAAAGGAATCATTCTGCCAGGAATCATACTTTGAGAAGGAAGCCTTTACAGGACAGTAGACCACAACTAACAGTTGACTTTTTTTTTAGTCTAAAGGGAGTGAACCAACTGGTGCTTTGTCATGGCTTGAAAACCAGTAGCCCTTCCTGCTGGGCCAAAGACAACAAAGGTAAATTTAGATTCATTTCTAAGACATCTACAGAACAGTGATTCTTCACTTGGGGTATTCTGCCCCTCTGAGGATATTTTGCAATGTTCTGAGATGTCTCTGCTTGTCACAGCTGAGAGGAGGGAGGCAGTGCTATTGGTATATGATGGGCACACGGCAGGAATGCAGCCAAACATTCTGCAACCCAACAAAAAATGATCTGGTCCAAAGTATCAAAAATGCTAAGGTTAAAAACCCTGCAAACAAAAAGAAAATGAAAAGATTGATGTACCAACTTTTTTGAATTCAGATGCAATATTGTTCCAGTTATGGTGGTAGAAAGAAGAGGAACCTGGTGTTTCTGCAAACCTCATGTCTGGGGTGGCTGAAAGTTTCATGCTCCTCCTTGCTCCCCTCACCACCCCCAGCCTTGTCTTTGCACTGGAAACCCCAGAGCTAGCAGCCCAGAGTCTCCGTGACTCTACGCTGTCTACTGCCCATCCCTGCATCTCAGAAAACTCCAGATATAGAATCCTCCATGCAATAAAGGAAAGTACTTTAAGCATTGGAATAAATTTGGATCATTTAAGTAAGTAGATGTATGCACTGTTAAAAAGGATTGGAAAAGGGAGGAGAGGGAACTCAAGTCATATGTAAAGAAATGTTTTTAGAATACAAGGGAAAATGTGGTAGTCCAAAATGTCAATTCTTCGAAGATAAGTTCAACTTTTAATAACATTAGAAATGATGTTTTCAGGGCTTGACATTCCCTATCTAATTTGAGGGAACAAATACTAGTAATAGGTATTTTCAAGAGCACATTTTAAGGCAATTTTCCCAGCATATTTTTAAACTACAGTATTTTGCTGTCTTTTCAATGCCAAATCTGATGTCTCTCCTTACCTTAGTTGATGTTGCTGGCTTCATCTCGGGCTGACCTTGGTACCTCTCATGCTCTTCTCTCTTCCACCACGCTTCTGTATTCCATTTTAGAAGAAGACTGAAAATGGTAAGAGAATCCTAAAATTGTTATCTGTAATCTTTGTGGGAAGAACTAAGACCAGGTGGCAAGAGTAATGCTTAAGAGTTTTATTTTGCTTATTTCCTGAGGGAAAATGTTTTGTGCTCTTTCATCACTGAGATTAATCAGGGGAGTATTTCATAATTTTAGATCAATCGATGCTTGCTCTTTCCTACTTCCTATAAAAGTTAGCAGGAGCCAGATATTTTAGTTAAGGACATAGCTTCTATGGGTCTCCTTTCTTCATCCTACAGTTTTGGTTTTAAAGCCATGCAAGTCATAGAAGTTGCTTTGTGCTTTTCCCAGCATCTGGTGTTGTGGGAATGACTGTGTTGATGGGATGGGGTAAGAGGGGGTGCATATAGGACAGCATCCCAAGTTCTGATGCTGTCAAAGAAAACCAGAGGTGGCAAATAGTTAAAGCGGTACTGCGTGGACTATTGCAACAAGGGAAAAAGAGACCTCAGTATAGAACTGGGCTCAATTTCATGTACAGCAAGGAGCAGGGTAGCAGTCATTGGATGGAAAATTACTAAGAGGGAACTTCAAGGGACAGGAGATTCTGGCTAACCTGACTAGGCCAGATTCTTACTGGAGACAGGCAAGAATTCTGTAGATCAGACGTCTTCTGGGGGTGGTGAAGAATTAGGAATTTGATCAGATACCAAAGGTAATCACAAACCAAGGTATGCAGGAGGATTCTCAATAAAATAACTTAGCAGGACTCTTGCTCCAATTGGGCAATACAAAGATGGACACAAAAACCCAAGTCCAAGTCATCGAGGCTTAGAGAAGCCTGACTGAAGTGTAGTCAAGGAGAGTCTTTGCCAGTGGCTGGCTCTCCCAATAACTATCCAGGGGACCTTGTGCCTAACACCTGAGCCTTCAAAAGCTTGGATTCTCTGACTCTGAAAGGAGCAAAGGAGCATTACAATACCTCCCAGTTGCCTTCAGAGCCACTGTTAGACTCTAATAACACTGTTTGTTCAGGCCTTTTGCAAGAGGTGTGGTACAAGTGTAAGTGATTAGGTATGCTCAAACTAAATCAGAAAAAGACACAGGTGGCCTTTTTCAGAAACTATTTTGTAGCACAAATTGGTTGCAATGAAGGGTTTTCACTAGGAACCCACTGTGACTTCTAGATCTCATTTTATGACTAAGTTCTAATAAAATGTTAATTATGGGACTACTGTGCTACAAAGGAAACAACTGCTTCTAGTTTCATTTCCTAGAAACCCAGATGTCTATTTTAATGCACTCACATGACCATATCTTTCTGTGCCTCTTGAGCAATGGCACGATAGTAATGATGGTTATGAAGAGAGCTCACAATTCTTGAGCACTTACTACTAGTCAAGCATGAGGCTAAGGGCTTGATACACATGACTCTGTTTCAGCCTCAAAGCAGCCCTGTGAGACACAAATAAGAAAACTGAGGCCTTGAGAGTTTAAGGAGCCTGAGGACATGGGTCGGGCAGCATGACTCGAGAGCAGTCTGAAATTCCTGTGTTTCTCCAAGCCTGGCGTGCACTTCCACCTGCAGACAGTCAATAATTGTGGGTTCCATAATGATATCTTACTCTTAAGAACAAAGGGGAAATTGGTATATCTTTTATGCAAAGAGACATGAAATAATTTTCAAAAGGAGAAAAATGCAAGGCCCCAAAACACAGGGCAAATATTCAACTTATTATTAGTCATGTCAGATTCTTTAATCTGGAAGTTGGATTTCTATAATCTCTTCTTAAAGAAATGAGCAGGCATGTGGTGAACCATTTACCAACATAGTGTCTGCAGCCTGATAAAGGAAATATGTCATGTCCCATGTTGGTTAAGGATTTAAAACCAAATCCTTTCCCAGCCAAAGCCCTGGCTATTACTAAAATGCTTCTCAACATGTAAAATAGGTGCAGAGATGGGAAAACCAGAATTGAAAGGATACATGCCAAAATTTTAACAGTAGCTAATCAATTTTTAAAATAAAATATCATTTTACTCTTAACTAATTTCTCCAGGAAGAGAAAGCAATTTACTAAATGAATCAAATATGACTATTTAAAAATTTGGAAGGGCCAGAGATTTAGCTCAGCAGTTCTGCCACCTGCCTCACAAGCGCAAGGCCCCGAGTTCAATCCCCGGTACAAAAAAAAAAAAAATTAAGGGCTGTGCTGGAATTTAAAAAGTACCATTATAGATTAAACAACCAGTCTCTTTACACCCTAAGACTAGATACTTTCCACCTCAGAAGCTGACCAAAGTTTAAGGCTGAGGTTGGCAAACTATGGCCTGTGGGCCATATCCAATCTGCATCTGCTTTTGTACAGCCCACACACTAAAAATGCTATTTTTATTTTTAAATGATTGAAATACATCAAAGGAAAATTACTCTTCTATGGCACCTAGACGTTGAATTCAAACTGAAGTGCCCTCAAATAGTTTTATTGTTTTTGCACTTGTTTCTCTATTATCTATAACTGCTTTTGCACAGATGGCCAACCTCATCAAGAGTAAAATATTTACTAGAAGTTATGTAGTACTAAAATATTTCACTAAAAATATGCATTAACCTATTTTTTGCCAAGAAAAAGTTACCAATCTGTGGTTACAGAGAAGAGGATAATGTTGAAGGTCATGTAAGGTTTAGTATCTTGGAGTCTGATGATTGTTGAAATATATAATAGCTGCTGACTTCCTGATTTACATAAGACTACTTTATATCATTTTATTGTTTGAGTTAGAAAACTCACTCAAGTAGAGAGTAAAGGATTTAAAAAATTCTTTTTTAAAAAAATGGGGTCTATACTTTTACTTTTTGTTGTTATACAATGGAACTTTGATGTCTATGGTGTTTATACTGTACAGAGATTAGATCGTGATTAGAAATATTTTAAAACACACAAAGAGGGAATAATTAGTCAAAATCTGTTAGGGAATTTCCTAGTGGAGGCTCAGCCTATAAACAAATAGCACTGAAACAACTTCCCTTATTCACAGTGCTTGGTTAGCCCTGGAGAGACAGTTGTACATAATACAAATCTAGTTACCAAACAATTCGCTGTCTTAGTGTCCTGCCTTCTGTAGCTAGAGGTCAGTGGGTTCCAACTGGAACATTTCCAACAGTTACTTCCCCACTCTCCTCCAGCCAGGCAACTGTCATCTCTGGTTCAACCCAGCGCACCCAGCTGCAGGGTAAAGCCCCTGGCTTCCACTGCTTCCCTGCAATGACTCGCCCAGAAAGGCAGGCTTTTTTCCTTCTCTCTTTAAGCTCAGGTAACTTGGATTTTTTGCCTGCTCTGTCTGTGATCTTGAAAGTGACAGAGGTGGGGGGAGTGAAGGGTGTCGCTGTCCTGCCACTGAGAAAAGTATCTCCCATGCAGTGAATATCAATAAACACTTGTTGAATTTTTAATTTTCTCAATTTTCTTCCACATTGTTATGGTGAGGTTTTACTATTTCCTTGGTAATTTTATTTTGTAAAGCATTTTAATAAAAACAATACTTGAGGGGGGAGTAAAACATAGAACATGAGAGTAGAAGTCTTCTCAATAAAGGCCTCCTTTATACCATTGCTCTGAAGAAGTTGCCATTAAGGTTGCTTGCATAATCCACACTTTTCTCTGCAAATACAAATGCATGTACATATATTCATCATAAAGGGATTTATGTCATTTTGATGCTTTCTTTAAAAATCCACTTTATTTCTATTACTTAATAGTAGACTTTGTAAAGCATTTCATTGAAAAACCTACAGCTTTGCTATGATTGATGGTTTCTCATTTTTAACCATTCTGTCAAACTGATGGTTGCCATCCAGTTCTTCCCACTCTTAATATTTTGGAGAGCTGAATTAAATGAATTACAGTAGTTTCATCTGAGTACATATAATGTTTAGAATTACAAAAAGATGAATGAACTGTTTTCCCCTCCTGTGAAATCCATAAGAAGTTAATGTTTTGAGGCTTTTCCTAGGCCATTTTGGAATAGCAGCAGCCTGAAGTTCTGGGGAGCTATGAAGACCCTAGCTAAGGAGAGTTCCTGGCAGATAAATTTCAAGGGTGCTCCAGGCCAACCACCAGAGTCCTAGAATAAGCACAACAGAAAGGGACAATTGAAGTTAGATAGTTCAGCCCCCCCCTGCCAATCTGTAGATGAGAAAGTCAAAGTTTAAGAGAATTCAGTTGGTAGCGCTATGTAGAAAGGCTGAATCCTAATCTGACTTTTAGCGTGTGAGATGCTAACTCCTAGAATAAATAAACACAAGGAGTCAATAAAATCCTGGCATTGTTCTAGCTTGTCCCAAGACACAAAACACTCAAACTCACTTCCTCATTTTTTGCCATTTAAATTTCCAGTTACATACATCTCTGCCTTCTCCTCAGATTACATCTCTTACAAATTGCAGTTTTGAAGATAAAAAATACTATTTGCAAACCATGAAGTTAGTAACATATTGGTAAATGTTTCTTCCTATTAGTAATCATATCTCCACAGCTATAAACAATCTGGTGGGAATATAATATAGATCTAAAATCAAGAGAATTCAGTTCAGAATACAAGTTTGAGTCTCACCATCAAAGTCAGGCACCCAAGTGTATAGGTTTTTGCCACTTTTGGATTTTTTGGTTTTGTTTTTTTGAGACAGGGTCATGCAATGTTCAAGGCCAGCCTGGACTCACTATCTAGCCCAGTCTTGAACTCACTATGTAACCCTCACCATGGCCTTGGAATTTTGATGATCCTTCTGTCTCAGCCTCTTGAGTGCTAGCAATATAGGTGTGTACCACCAGGCTCAGGAATTTTTGCCACTTTGAAGAGTTGTTTATCTAAGCTTTTATTTGAAACATGAGCAAGCAACATTTCCTCTAGGACTAAGCCCTTGTCCCATAATCTCTTTATTTGTCTCACCATGTATTTTCCTGACAGCAGAGAGAGTTCTACACACAAGAAATAGACATGCTTTCTGGTGTCACAATGGTAGAGATATTTAGTTCCTATGTCATCATTCCTCTACTAAATCTAGCACAGTAACTTGCATGGAATAGATTCCTGCTAATATTTGTTGAATGGCTACATCAGCACACAATTCCTTATTATGAAGGTAAAACTCAAGGTGCCTTTAAATTTAAAAATTCATAAGCAACCCTGATGTACCATTGCTGAACATAGTATGCCATTCATAAGAAGTACAGCATCAAAAAAAGTCCTTTTTTTCTCTCCCTTCAAATTGTTTCCATTCAAAGCATAAATATACATGTTTAATATTTGGAGATTTTTCTCACAAAAAAATCCAATTCCCCTCCTCCAAAATCCTTATATAGTACAAAATTGGCAACATTAGAGTGCCAAGAATCATATAATCCAAAAGAAAGTTAACCAAAATGCAGATCAATACTTTATACCAAGTCATTTGCTATAACTACATGAGACAACTTGAAGACGATTGGTCAAAACTCGGCTTGAATCTTGGCTTAAAATTGTCTATCTGCTCTCTGCTTCCTCATCAGTAATGTAAAAATATCAATATGTCCTTTCAACTTCAGGACGAGGGATCAGTGATGAAATATAAGCAATGTGTTTCTCTTGGCACCTGGGATGCAAGTATGGAATAAAAGGCAGCTCTTATTTTAAAACACACAAAAACACACAAATGATTGTTGGCTGCTCCACGTGAATTCTGCATTTTCCATTTTAACAAATGAGGTGATTTACTGAGAGAACAGAAACACCTGTGCATACAAAAATCACACGTTCTCATTTCTACCATAATTACTTCACTAATTGAGCATCCAAATTTACCCAGTGTATTTGCACGAGTAATTAGCCATGATTCATCACCAAAGCCAAGCTTATGTCTTATGTACTATGCTATTTTATAAATCAAATTACTGAAAGATACTCATCTTTAGGCATTCATTGTCCAAAAAACAAGCAAAACAAAATAACATGCATTATTTGTATCACATGAAAAAATACACCTGGCTCAGTGTGAAATCTTTAAATCTTAAAATAACATTAATGGACGCTAAAATAAGACTGAAGCACATAGTCCCCAATTGCTTGAATGGAAAAACTTCCACACTTAAGAACTTTCCTTTGGAATAAAAGAACATTTCACATTTCTAAGCTATGCTCTTAAAAATATCCTTAATGTTGGGAAATCTCTGTTTAACCAAGTTAGAAAGGCCTTGTTCATCGAGTCTATTTTTCCCCTTACCTGCTTGATCAGAGCCCAACTTTCTCCCTGCAGTTAATCTTCCTTCTGGCTGGGGTCTTGGAATGCAAACCTGCTGGAAGCTCCAAGTTCCAGCTTCCAGCATGGCTGGAGGGAGAGCCTGGAGACATCTTATCTGCCAAGTAGAATTACAAGGGCCAGTTGGCCTTGGGCTCAATGAATGTGGGACAGGGGAAGCCTTATCCTGTCTGTATCTGCTTCCAGGTGGGATAAAGGAGCTCTGTGCTTTTGCTGGGGTTTCAGGTTGAAAGGGAAAACACTGCTGGGGAATGTGTGATAAGGGAGTCTTTCTGCAGCTCCACTTCCCAATCTCTTCCTCCTCTTCCAATGACACCATCTTCTATCTTCTGCACATTTTCCCTATTCCAACCCTTCCTTTAGAGGCCCCAGGCCCTCCTGGCCATGTTTTGTAACCTTGACAAAATCCGATCTTCAGGAGCAAACCTTATTAGTTATGATTTTTTAATGTGGGACTCCCGTGGGATTTTTGAGACAGTTCAAAGCTTTGGTTTCCTCAGCAAATATCTCTTTTGTGCTCATTATGAGGCATTCATCATTATAATGGAGGATATTTGAAGACAAAACATGGTTTCTGGGCCTAAAGGTGTTCCCAAACTAAAGGGAGACATGAAGGTGCTATAGTAGAACAGCTAATGGTACAAGCTTTGTGTCTGACTTACCTGAGTCTCACCTGGGGCAAGCTCTAGCACCTCTGCTTCTCTCTGTGTTCTGCAGTGGTCTCGCTCAATTTAAGCAACTATCCTGAGGCTGGTTGAGTCAAGGGGAAGGCAACACTCTTAATTGGATTTTTACCCTGGATTGTCTTTTGTTTTCTGCCAGAAAATATTTAATGGAATGTGTTTGAAAAATGCATGTGACCATACTCTGATTTCCTTTGACTATCCATTCCATCTGCTTTAGTTTGGGGAAAAGTTGTTGACTTTTTCAACTCAACTAGGCCCCAAATAGAAAAAGTTTTAATCAAGCTAGAGTTCAGGGCTGCAGGCATACAAAATCTCTCTTAGTGAATCTGTATTTCCTTCCAGCCTTGCTTGAAGGGTGGCAAGCTTCGGCCCTAGTTCATTTCTCTCATAAGACTGCTAAAAACCAGTAAGAAACCACCAACACACATACTCATTATGAATGTTGCCAAACCATTTCCCTTAAGGGTTAAGTCACAAGTGGAATATGTTCCACTTCCAAGCCAGAGGTGACAGGTGACAGTTTTATCAAGAGTCTGGCAACAGCCTAACATGGGCCACCTGCTTTCCACTCTCCAATATCTGAGTCTTTCTTCCTCACAGCCTAATTAAATTAATATAACCTAGGTTCTTTCATGGATAGCAACTTATCTCCAAATTATATGCTGGTTAAAATTAGGTTTACAATTGCTTCTCAGCCTTTTGGCCAAGATCAAGTGTAAAATTAGGTTTGCATTTGTGCAATGAATATTCAATTAACATTGGCTTAGCCTAAAAATTTTCCGATTTCTCATAAACTCCTGAAAGTCAGTAATTCAGAACCATTATTACTGTTGGGATGTATGAGGTCATAGAAGGAAGGATCTTGGTGTTTCTGATCACCCACCTTGTTACTCTACCATGACCAACACGTTTCCCTTATTTCACCATTCAAGATGGCTGTCTACTGTATTCATGTTACAAGAACCCATGTAAGCTTGTAAGGGAAGATTGAGGCACATTCACTGGTTAGCATTATAAAAAGAAAAGGCACTACTTTTCCTAGAGATAGGTAACAGTGATTGATATGATAAATGGGAAATTCTTTGTATGTGACTTGTCTTCCCATTTGACCCCCATTTAATCAATATTACCTGGGTGACTGTACTTATAATCTTTTTGGTTGATCATGGTTTTGTCCCACCTCATGCCCACCTTGTAAATTACCATTGGGTTTTATAGTTTTGTCCCTCTTTGTACCCACCTCACCACATGGCTTTTCTGTATAAAACATCTTTGAAAAGTGGGGTGGGTGGACAACCCACTTGCTGGTCCCCCTTCTGTCTCTCTTAGAAGCTTTCTTTCTCTCAATAAAGTTTTCCTACTCTTAAAAAAAAAAGTACAAGGAAATAAGGGGACTAGCTCAACTGTTTATTAAGGACATGTCCCAGAAATTGCACACCTCACTTCCTCTCAAATCACAATGGCTACATGGCCAATCCTTAATCACATGGTCATCCTTAGCTGCAGGGGAGTCTGAAAAATATAATCACTTTTCAGAGTGGTGTATGTCCAACTAAAACTGGAAATCCTGTCACTGTGACATGAGGAAACGGGGGAAAGATACCAGGAGATGTATAGCAATCTCTGGACTCTGATGATAATGAAAAGATTTAATTGAAATTATCAGAAACTACCTCATAAAGTAAGAACAACATACATTTAAGCTACACATAATATGATCATTGGCATCTTGTCTGGAAAGAAAATATGGATTTCTATATTTTAGATTTCTATATTTTTTGCTCCCTTCCAAAAATGTTGTACTCTTTATGGGCAGAGATGATGTGTCTTCTGGCCATAGTAGGTATCCAATTCATATTTCTCAGTGAGAGAATGAATATGAATCAGTAGAATTCTGATATTTATTATCAATTCTTTCTCACGAGATACTCGGTACAATTTCTAGCTAACGAAGTATCGGAGCATTGTCTGGTTCAGGTCCACTGTCTTGGTCCTAAGTATTGGGGGTAGGGGTGGTGGCTGGCTCTTTGGTGTTATGGTGTTTGCCATTCTCTTGTGAGATGTCTTCTCTGGAGCCCAGAGAGTCATGGGTAGTGAACGACCAAGCCAGGACTAGAGCCCAGTTCTTCTAACACTTGACCTACTGTTCATTCCACAGCCTCAGGTATAATTAGTGCAGGAGAGGAGAGGAGGGAGGGAGTACTTCTTTCTGCTTTGATCCCAGAAGGCTTCTTGTAGAAGGGACAGAAGGGACCCTTCCTGAGTCTGAGAGTGTGCCTCAAAAAAACTTCTCTGAGGAGAAATATTTTTAAAGTATTTTGTTTTACTTCACTATTCATTTGTGCATGAATTCATTGTTTCATTCGTGTATTCACCAGACATAATGTAGTACTAAGTCCAGATATTTTTTACCTGAGGACACACAAAGCCCAAATCTCTTGGAACATACATTCTCCTGCAGAACAGACAGTAAATAAATGAGGATATAAATCATTAAGTTAATTTCTAATTGTGCTACATGCTCTGAAAGCAAAGCAGTCTATTACAGATCATATATACCTATCTGTAGCTCAGTTGACTCATCCATAAAATGCAAATAGAGAGGCCTGCAATTCCAAAGTCCCAAATATGAAGTCTTTGTCCTCACTTGATGGCAATATGACATGATTTGATGCATTTGGAGGAGAATCATTTTCTAAACTAAAGATCCAGTCATTCTTTTGCTTTTGATTTTGTTTTTGTTTTACAAAAAACCTCACCCAGAGTGGAAAATCCTCTGTACCATTGCAGAAATCTGTGCCCAAGCCCCAACTGGTATTATATAATACAAGGTATGTGTATCATTTTACCCTTGGAAATCTGAAAAAATTGAAATTCAAAACGCATCTAGCCCCAAAGATATTAGATAAGGGATTGAAGACCTGTAGTACTTCCTCATGTGGCTATTGTGAGGATTAAATTAGTGAATAAATATATATATATTGGCACTTGAAGTAATGCCTGGCGTATGGTAAATGGCAGAACAGAAAATAGACCAGATGGCACTATGTGGTTAAAGAGCGGAAGGACAATTGAAGGTCTGAGAGGGAGATTGGAGTCAGAACATGCACAATATAAGCAATGGAAGAAAGACTGCATTTCATTCAAAGTGTAGTAGATCAAGGTAATTGATCTGATCCGTGTTTATAGAGAATGCTCTGATGCTGATTGATGAATAAATTGTACAGAAGAAGGTGAAGCAGGGAAGTCAGTTTGGAGGCCATTGCAGTATTCCAGGTGAGAGCAAATGACTAATTGGCAGAGGGAGGTGGCAGTAGACAAGGGGGAAAGTGGACACAGGCAAGACACAATATAGAAATAAGGGGGAAATTGGTTTTCTAATAAAATTTGTATTTGAGTTTATGATATGTCAGTGCATAAAGGCTAAAGATGTCATGGTCATTCTCTCAGCTGTGTTAAGCCCAGTGGCACGCTGTACTCAAATACAGGCTTATAAGAGGAGTTAGCTTGTTCACTTTCCCATTTGAACAAGTTCTTCCTACTTCCTATTATCTCTCCCCCATTCTGCTC
This sequence comes from Heterocephalus glaber, assembly GCF_053883595.1. Lineage (NCBI taxonomy): Eukaryota > Metazoa > Chordata > Mammalia > Rodentia > Bathyergidae > Heterocephalus > Heterocephalus glaber. The sequence continues at coordinate 17,794,607 of NW_028258369.1, read as the reverse complement.
CTTAGTGGAAAAATATTTAAAGAAAAAAATGGAAATAGAGCTTTTGTAAACGTGGAGGGGAAGAAGGGTTGGAGGGAGGGGAGAGGAAGGGGACAAAGAAAAGAATTAAGGTATACTGTGTATGTGTACTCATCTCCCCTGATCAATGTGATCATTACTCACTGCAAGCAGGTACTAATAAAAAGTAAAATATGGGAAGCAAAAAAGAGAGAAGAAAAGAAGCCGCAGTTCTGTGTATCTCTCCCCAGCTCGGCATTCAGTGATGTCACACTGGTAGCTTGAAATTGGCCATGGGAGGAATACTTATGCTGTGGAATTTGATAAATACTATGAATCAGCACTTAACAAATGAAGGAGTTTTGTTGGGGCTGTGAGGGAGAGCAGGAAAGCTGGTTGTTAAACATTTGCCAGCACGCCATTGGTTAAGGCATCACTTTATTTTTCCATAATCAAACTTTCTTGGAGTCTCCACTTTCCTCAATCCGCAAAATACTTAAATATCCTAGAAATCTCAGTCTTATGGTTCCTGTCCCAATCACTTTATGTTTTTAAGTCAGTTAATTCAGGGATACTCCCACTTCCTCCTAGGGTCTCGTATAGGTTCATGGGAATGGGATGATAAGAGAGCAGTCAGTTCATGATAGTCCTTTTCCCACGTTGCCCGCTCTGGAACACAGCTCCTCTCCCTGGTCTGCAGCATCACTCTTAGCAGCATTACCTATAGCCTTCTGATGGTGAACTGCACGCGCTTCTCACGTCTTCTGATAAAAGCATAGCTAAAGTTGTGTTCCAGGATCTGGAATCCTATTACTGGGACTCATAAAAGGGTTCACTCTGCTTTGCTCCTTTCTCTCTTCCAAAGCCCTTCATCTTTGCTTGACTCACTCTCTCCCTGTGGACTGAATAGTAAACATTTCCCCTAAATCTTAGAGTAATATTGATGCTCTAGGAAGATATGCCATATTTACCCTTGGCTTCCCATTGCCATATATTCACAAGCATTTGAGTGCTCCAGTTAGATGAATATAGGTTTGAAAGATAAATAGAATTCTAGTGGGTGAAAATGGTAGGAAAGAGTATTCCAAGTAAGTTGGGGACCTTGGATTTAGCATTAGAAGAGTTGTCAGGTAAACTCCCACAAGCAGACAGGGACAAATTATGGAAGACTTCAGATCTCATGATAAAAAGTCTGAGTTCATACTGTAAATGAGAAAACAAAAAAGAAATCCATTTTAGAGATATTTGAGCAAGAGAATGATTAATGTTTGGGAAGCTTGATAGATAGTATGGATTGGAAGAATGCCACGCTAGAGACAAGGCTTTTGACTAGAGCAAGGGCAGCATAATCCCAGCTGCTATTGTGTTAGCTAAACTGGAAATGCAAGAGGGTGTTGAGAAAGACAATGAGGAGGTCAAAGAGACTCAGTGAATGGTCTTAATGTAACAGGGAGGAAAAGCCAAGGTAGTGGAAGAAGAAAAACAGACAATTTCTTGTACCTAACTTCGACAAACTTTAGGCATGTAAAGTGGATGAAAAAACCCTTTTGAGATCCTTCTGAGCTATCTTGCATAGACAAAAGAAAACTGGGGAAAATTTTATTTACCTCCTGTTAGAGGAATTAAGGTAAGTAGACCTTTGGTCTATTAGATATCAACACGATTGGTGGATTCCATCTACTGGGAGGACAAAATCATTAATTGAGCTAGAAGCCTATTGTAGAAACACAGGTTGGAGCTTTCCATGTATGAGTACTGGTTAAATGAAAACCAGTGTTCTGAAGTAAATCCTGGAACATGACAGCGAGCCCATGGTTAAACCACCCTCTAAGGCAGGGCTAGTTGAATGTAATATGGTAAATAACAAAGCTCTTTGGCATTCCTCATAAATTCTCTTTAAAGGCCTTTCTTTCCAGGGTTGCTTTATCTGTCATGCTTAATCTAGACGCCCAAGAATCACCTTTCTGGGTAGGCATGTCCCATTTTTCTTAGAGACTCTTGGTTTATGTATATAGTCTTAGCATAATTATTAACAGCTGACTTTTCGCTCCTGTAAGGACCTCACTTGATCAATTGTATGGTTACAGGTCACTCAGACTTCAGTGTCTGCTACTACCATCTTCTCTCCAAATTTATTCACTGGAAACTCAATGTGTAGGGAAAACACACATCTACAAATCATCTTGGAGATGATTTCCAAAAGCAATCCAAGAGGAGAACCACCCAATAGAATGGCAATGCCAAGATGGCAGGAGTGTGTGCTTGATAATCAAGTGCCATTTGTTAAGTGGGTGATCTTAGGAAAGCCAGTTAATACTGCTAAGCCATGTCTTAATTTGCAATATAGGGATCATGGATCTCTTCTTTTACTACTGCAATATTATGAGGCTTGAATATTATGAGAGACCCCAATGATATGTACCAGGGCAGGCTTAGAAAGTAAACATAAATTACTAAAATCTCAATGCATTACTCCTCCCAAGTGAACTCGTGTTTGTAAATATTCCCTGACCCTTCAAATTTCAGACTTTGGCAGCTAATCAATGGTTTTTCAGTGGTAGCATTCTACACAACAGCAAGTAGGAAAATGCTGCTTTAAAACCTTAAAAGCCATTTGCTAGAAAGCTAAGCTGCTAAAAACTAAATATATATCTAAATGAAGGAAAAGCTCAGTTACTGACAAAATTGCAGGGTTGGAAGTGCTGTTTAGACAATTAAGAACAGGACCTGAGTTGTTTATTTTTACAGTGTAGCAAAAGAGGGACAGCAAATGGAACTTTTGAATTCTGATTTCTGGTATATGTTAGAACAATAAATTGTTTTTTCTTGTGTTTTTCAGGGGTTTCCAACGTGGACACTGAAGAGACAATTTCTTATCCTTTTAGGCATGATGCTAATTTCCAGACTCCTTGGGGCTAGATGGTTTCCTAAAACCCTGCCCTGTGATATCAGTCTGGACCCTTCAAAGACCCATGTGATCGTGGACTGCACAGATAAGCACTTGACAGAAATCCCTGAAGGTATTCCCACCAATGCCACCAACCTCACCCTCACTATTAACCACATACCAAGCATCTCCCCAGACTCCTTTCACAACCTGGACCATCTGATAGAGGTGGATTTCAGGTGCAACTGTGTACCTATTCGAATGGGGGCCAAAAAGAACATGTGTGTCAGGAGGCTGCAGATTAAACCTAGAAGCTTTAGTAGACTCACTTATTTAAAATCCCTTTATCTGGATGGGAACCAGCTTCTAGAGATACCTCAGGACCTTCCACCCAGCTTGCAGCTTCTGAGCCTTGAGGCCAACAATATCTTTGTCATCATGAAGGAGAATCTAACGGAACTGGTCAACATAGAAATGCTCTTCCTGGGCCAAAACTGTTATTATCGCAATCCTTGTAATGTTTCCTATTCAATTGAAAAAAATGCCTTCCTAAACCTGAGAAATTTAAAAGTGCTCTCACTGAAAGATAACAACATTACAGCTGTCCCTACTCTTTTGCCATCTAATTTAACAGAACTCTATCTTTATAACAACATAATCACAAATATCCAAGAAGATGATTTTAATAACCTCAACCAATTGGAAATTCTTGACCTAAGTGGAAATTGCCCTCGTTGTTATAATGTCCCATTTCCTTGCATACCCTGTGAGAATAATTCCCCCCTGCAGATCCATGTAAATGCTTTTGATGCACTGACAGAACTTCAAGTATTACGTCTACACAGTAACTCTCTTCAGCATGTGCCCGTAAGATGGTTTAAAAATATGAAGAACCTTAGAGAACTAGATCTTTCCCAAAACTACTTGGCCAAAGAAATTGGGGATGCCAAATTTTTACATCTTCTCCCCAACCTCATCCAGCTGGATCTGTCTTTCAATTATGAACTTCAGGTCTACCATGCATTTATAAATCTATCACATTCGTTTTCTTCATTGAAAAACCTGAAAATTTTGCGGATTAAAGGATATGTCTTTAAAGAGCTGAGATACCTTAATCTTTCTCCCTTACATGATCTTCACAATCTTGAAGTTCTTGATCTAGGCACTAACTTTATAAAAATTGCTAACCTCAGCATATTTAAACAATTTCAAAAATTGAAATTCATAGATCTTTCAATGAATAAAATATCACCTTCAGAAGATTCAAGTGAAATTGGCTTCTGCTCTAACACCAGAACTTCTGTAGAAAGTAATGGACCCCAGGTCCTCGAGACATTACATTATTTCAGGTATGACAAGTATGCAAGGAGTTGCAGGTTCAAAAATATGGAGACTCCTTTCTTGACTTTTAATAATGATTGCAACATGTACGGGCAGACCTTGGACCTGAGTAGAAATAATATATTTTTTGTCAAGCCCTCCGATTTTCAGCACCTTTCTTTCCTCAAGTGCCTCAACTTGTCAGGAAATACCATTGGCCAAACTCTCAATGGCAGCGAATTCCAGCATTTAGAACAGCTGAAATACTTAGACTTCTCTAATAACCGGCTTGATTTACTCCATTCAACAGCATTTGAGGAGCTGCACAACCTGGAAGTTCTAGATTTAAGTATGAACAGCCATTATTTTCAATCAGAAGGAATTACTCACATGCTCAACTTTACCAAGAACCTAAAGTTTCTGAAGAAACTGATGATGAATGACAATGACATTTCTACCTCCACCAGCAGGACCATGGAAAGCAAATCTCTTAAAATTCTGGAATTCAGAGGAAATCACTTAGATATTTTATGGCGAGATGGTGATAATAGATATTTAAAATTCTTCAAGAATCTGCTGAACTTAGAAGAATTAGACATCTCTAGAAATTCTCTTAGTTTCTTACCTCCTGGTGTTTTTGATGGTATGCCTCCAAATCTAAAGACCCTCTCTTTGGCCAAAAATGGGCTCCAAACTTTCAATTGGAGAAAACTCTCATTTCTAAAGAATCTGGAAATCTTGGACCTCAGTCACAACCAACTGACAACTCTCCCTGAGAGGTTATCCAACTGTTCCAGAAGTCTCAAGAAACTGATTCTTATGAAGAATCAAATCAGGCATCTGACAAAATATTTTCTAAAAGATGCTTTCCAGTTGCGATATCTGGACCTCAGTTCAAATAAAATCCAGGTTATCCAAAAAACTAGCTTCCCACAAAATGTCCTCAACAATCTAGAGATGTTGCTTCTACATCGTAATCGGTTTCTGTGCAACTGTGATGCTGTGTGGTTTGTCTGGTGGGTTAATCATACAGATGTGACTATTCCTTACCTGGCCACAGAAGTGACTTGTGTGGGGCCAGGAGCACACAAAGGCCAGAGTGTTGTCTCTCTGGATCTGTATACCTGTGAGTTAAATCTGATTAACCTGATTCTGTTCTCAGTTTCCATATCTGTAGCTCTCTTTCTGATGGTGGTTATGACAGCAAGTCACCTGTATTTCTGGGATATGTGGTATATTTATCATTTCTTTAAGGCCAAGCTAAGGGGGTATCAGCGTCTGCGGTCAGCAGAATGTTGCTATGATGCTTTTATTGTATATGACACTAAAGATCCAGCCGTGACTGAGTGGGTTTTAGATGAGCTGGTGGCCAGATTGGAAGACCCAAGAGAGAAACATTTTAATTTATGTCTGGAAGAAAGGGACTGGTTACCAGGGCAGCCAGTTCTGGAAAACCTTTCACAGAGCATACAGCTTAGCAAAAAGACGGTGTTTGTGATGACAGAAAAGTATGCAAAGACTGAAAATTTTAAAATAGCATTTTACTTATCCCATCAGAGGCTCATGGATGAAAAAGTAGATGTGATTATCTTGATATTCCTTGAAAAACCCTTTACGAAGTCCAAGTTTCTTCAGCTCCGGAAAAGACTCTGTGGCAGTTCTGTCCTTGAGTGGCCAACAAATCCACAGGCTCACCCATACTTCTGGCAGTGTCTTAAAAATGCTCTGGCTATGGACAATCATGTGGTCTATAGTCAGATGTTCAAGGAAACAGTGTAGTTCTTCTTTCCAAAATGTAACCATCTAGCTTATCCAGGGGATGCCTGGCTGCCTGAATTTTCTCAAAAACTATTTCATTGAAAGAGTGTCTTGAAATTCTCTTGAGAGCTGGGATTGCACATATCAGAGGGGAGTCACCAATGAATGAAGACGAAGTTGGAAAGATGGTATTTATATAATGCATCAGGTTTTCTTGCTTATTATTTGTGCCTCCTTTTGCCTGTGAGTCTCTCCACTTTGCTCTTGTATAAAATACTGTGGGACAGGTAATGGGGAAAAAAATAAGAACCAAGATACATCATGTACAGGTACAAGCACCCAATGATAAATGTATACCTAAAATGTACCAATAAAAGAATTTTTAAAAATTAAAAAAATTAAAAATTAAAAAAAATAAAATACCATGGGAAAAATGATGGCAAGGAGAGAGCTCACGACTCTAGTTCACCAGCAACTGTGATTATTAAATACATACAGTCATGACATGGAGACGAACCACACTTTACCCTTAAGCAGTGCTGACATGTTCCAAAATAGGGTGAAATATACTCAAGCTCTGTCTACATGACACAGAACAATACCACACTTGGTTTAGCGCAATAGAAACCCAGTTAACTCCTCAACAAATTGTTTCAGCATCATCTAGTGGCCTCTTCTGTGCAGACCAAATATTGACTCTGTTTTCTTGTGCCTGTTGATGGGCTCAATAGGGAAATAGGGAAATGACTTTACTATTAATGGACATAGTCTACCTACAAATAGAAAAAACTAAATTATTTATCTTTATGCAAAATAATGCTCATTACCTTTGATGACAGTTTACTTGCTGAAATATTTTTATCTGCACTGCAAAACACTGTTTCCAAAGCAACAGCTACATTCAATGATCACTGAAATTGTTTTGTTAATTAATTCAATATATTTGTAAATATCTGCAACTTTGATATACCAACATTAGATGGCTTTGATGGTAAACCCAAAAGGAAGATGGAAAGACAATATATTTATTTATCAGGAAGACAATTAGATGGATGATAATTACATAAATTCCCTTCATTTTTGAGGAGAGGAGAAGCAGAGGTTGATAGACCTTCACATTGAGAAAGCATCAGCTTTAAACTTCGACTTTTATATTCAAAGACAACAGAAAGGACTGAGATATTCTTAAGACAAATTTGGTATAAATTCACTTGAGTTCAAAGTTTGTAATCTGACCAACTTGCTTTATTTTATGAAAAATTATCTACACAGTTGTCTGTGCTATTTTGAAAATAGTGTGTATAGGTTCGAGTCTTAGAGAATTAGCTTGGAGAAAATGTATTTTCCTCATGGAGAAATGTCAAAAATTTTAACTGTGGCTGTGAATACATAGTATATGAATTATTTCCAAAGGATGTTTAATCAATTGATATAGGTCATAAATTCCCAACTGAAGCTCTGGAATGATAGTGAAATAATTTTGTTGCTAGAGTCAACTATTTCATAACTTCTGTTAGCTTTGTTGTGCTTAATAGATTTCTTTCTTCCTCGGTGAAAACATAAAAAGTTGGCTTTGGCCATTATCAATTTTCTTCTATTAAAACACATAAATGTATAAAGTTTCAAAGATTTGGGTGATTAATAATCATAAATCACTTTAAGGTGACTTAAACATCTTCTGAAGTAGACGAAGAGGAAGGAGAACTAAAAATAATGCAACTCAGAAACCGCAGCAGATTTTGACATGAGGTTAAGTACAGTGGTTTGATGTAGGAAAGCAGGCAAGAGCACATCAACAGATGCTCTTTGTCTAACTCCAGTCACTCACTTAACTATCTGAAGCCACTCAGCAGAGTTTTGTAGGAATAGGGCCACTACCTCAGCCTGCCAGGAGAACATGACCCAGGTCCCCCATAAAGCTTTGAATACGAGGCTTCTCTGCCAATCCTCTCAGGCCAGATCTGCCACAGAAGAGACTCACCGATTCTCTGTAAATCCTGCTCCACCATCAAGATTTGGCTCCCAGTGTTTCAACCCTGAGCCTGTTAAGGAAGTGTCCCTCTTCCCAGATAAATCCTACACTTCAGCAAGACTTGGCCATTTTTAGGATCCAAGCCAAGGGTCACCTTGAGCAAGGCCCATGTTACACTTGAGGAAAGGGCAAAGCAAGCACCTGCAGTTTGGAGAGGAGAGAGAAGTATAAAATGGTACAGCTACTTGGGAAAACTGGTTGACAGTAGCTTAAGTTAAATTTGCATCAGCCTTATGAACCACCACTTGAAGAAAGATTTGGAAAAAAAATATTTAGAATAGCTTTACTCATTAAAGCCAAAAGCTAGAAACAATCCAGATGTCCCTGAATGCATGATCAGATAAACAAACTGACATTTGTGCAATGGACTACTATTCAGCAATAAAATGCAAAGACTTATTGATACACACTGAAACATGGGTAATTGCAAAACATTCTGGTTGAAAGAAGCCAGACACAAACAAAAAAAATAGTGTAATATTTCCATTTATATAAAGTTCTAAAGAGGAGAAATGAGCCTATGGTGATAGAAATAAGTTTAGTGATTATTTCAGCTGTCAAAGGGACACTGGCCAGGAAAAGGGGATAAGAAAACTTTATGGGGTTGTGAAAATCTTCTATATCTTCATACAGGAATAGGTTGCATTACTGTGTGCATTTGAAAGGAAAAAAGATGGGTGAGATTGTAGCCCTACCCCTGAGTCAGGTTCTCTAGGCCCCAGCACCCTGTCTGCTTCCAGCGCTATCTGTGTGAACATCCTTCTGTGCAGATGTGTTCTTAAATGTTGTCAGGGCATATAGAGTACATGAAGGGATGCAGAGATCTGAGAACTTGGGCAACTTGTGCCATCTCCAAGTATGCTGTGATGAAGATAGCAAGGGAAGAACACATGCTGTTCTTTCTGATGAGGCCTTTTCCTTCCCATAATGCATGTTTTTCTTTACTTCCTCCTTTTTATCTGAGCCCTGGTGAATAAGAGAACCAGAGAGCACATCCTGCTAGTTATTTATAACCTACTTTTTAAATGGGGGTGGAGCTGAGGTTGGAGTTCTTCTTCTGTCTCTTCTGCACATGCTCAGTGAGGTAGGAACACTGGTCATGGGGAAGAATGGTTAGACTGCGGGAACACTCCCTTCCTTGGAGGTTTTGGGTATCAGAACCCAGAAGCAGTTAGTTACAAGACACACTGCCAGTTGCAAATAATGGAAGGTGGACCCCTTGACCCTAAGGAACACTCAGAACTTATTTGCAAGCACATCTGGAGTACAAATAGCAAGCAATGTGGGAGGGAAATAAGCAATCTCTTTACTGTTTCTACTTCTTTCTCTGAGAAATGTCTGTTCATTTCAGATGCCTATTTTTGGATTGGGTCTTTAAATTTGAGAGGTCTGATCTTTTTAAGTTCTTTATAGATTACAGATAGTAGACCTTTGTCTGAGGAAGAGCGGGTGAAGATTTTTTCCCACATTGTGGGTTATCTCTTCACACTGCTGGTGGTTCCTCTTGCTGTGCAGAAAATTTTTAATAAGAAGACATTCCACTTGTTGATTGTTTGTGCTAGTTCACGGACAACTGAGGTTTTGTTCATAAAATCTTTTCCTACACCCATGTCTTCAAGAGTTCTACCTAACCTCTGTTCGAGCCGGTTTGGCGTTTCTGAATGGCCATTTTTACTATGTTGAACCTTCCTAGCCAGGAACAAGGGATGTCTTTCCATTTTCTGATATCATCTTCAATGTCTCTTTTGAGAGTGCTATAGTTTTTGGAGAAGAGGTCTTTGATTTCTTTTGTTAGGTTGATTGCTAGGTATTTCAGTTTTTTGAATGCTATTGTGAAAGGAATTGTTTGTCATATTTCTGTCTCAGTGAGTCTGTTCGTGTAGAGGATTGTTGTATGTTGACCTTGAATCCAGATACTTTACTGAATTTGATTATTAAGTCTAGAAGACTTTTGGTGGAGTTCTTGGGATCTTTTATATAGAGTATCCTGTCATCTGCAAATAATGACAATTTGACTTCTACATTTCCTATCTTTATTCCTTTTATTTCTTTCTCTTGTCTAATTGCCACGGCTAAATTTTCCAAAACCATATTGAACAGGAGTGGTGATAGTCAACATCCTTGTCTTGTTCCTGATTTTAGTGTGAAGGATTTCAGTTTTTTCACCATTTAGTGCGATATTGGCTGTTGGTTTTTCATAGATGGCTTTAATCAGATTGAGGCAGAGACCATCTATTCCAATTTTTCTAGGGTTTTTATCATAAATGCATGATGGATTTTGTCAAATGCTTTTTCTGCATCTGTGGAGATGATCATATGGTTTCTGTCCTTGGCTCTACTGATATAGTGTATTACATTGATTGATTTTCGTATGTTGAACCATCCCTGCATCCCTGGGATGAATCCCACTTGATCAGGGTGCATGATCTCCTTGATGATCTTCTGCATTCTATTTGCCAGCATCTTATTAAGGATATTTGCATCTATGTTCATTAGTGAGATTGGCCTATAGTTCTCTTTTTTAGTTGGGTCTTTCTCTGCTTTGGGGATCAAGGTGATGCTTACTTCCAGGAATGAATTTGGGAGTATTGCTTCCCTTTCAATTTCATTGAAGAGTTTAAACACTATTGGCAGTAGCTCCTCTCTGAATGCCTTGCAGAGTTCATCAGTGAAGCCATCAGAGCCTGGGCTTTTCTTAGTTGGTAAGTTTTTATTATATTTTCAATTTCATTGACTGATATTGGGTTGTTCAGAATTTTTAGGTCTTCTTCGTTCAATTTTGGTAATTCATATGTATCTAGGAATCTGTCCATTTCTTTTGTGTTTTCCATCTTATTGGCATATAGGTTCTCAAAGTAGGTATTGATGATCCTCTGGATTTCTGTTGGGTCTGTTGTAATTTCACCCTTTTCATTCCTAATTGCATGGATTCGGGCCTTTTCTTGCCTTTTTCTGATAAAGTTAGCTAATGGTGTCTCAATTTTGTTTATTCTTTCAAAGAACCAACTCTTGGCTTCATTGACTTTTTTTTGTCATTCTCTTAGTCTCCATTGGATTGATTTCTGCTGTGATCTTTATAATTTCCTCCCTTGTATGAGCTTTGCATTTTTCTTGCTCTTCTTTTTCTAGAAGCTTTCTAGAAGGTTCAGCATCAGGTTGTTTAATTGAGCTTGCTCTGTTTTCCTAATATGAGTATTCACTGCTTTGAATTTCCCTCATAAGACTGCTTTCATTGAGTCCCATAGATACCAACATGTTGTATTGTCATTGTCATTTAATTGAAGGAACTGTCTGCTTTCTTCTTTAATTTCCTCTGTGACCCATTGGTTATTCAGAAGTGTGTTGTTCAATTTCCAAGTGTTTACGAAATTTTTGTGGTTTCTTTTGCTATGGATCTCCAATTTCACCAGACTATGGTCTGATCATATACAGGGGATACCTTCAATTCCTTTGCACTTACTTAAACATGTTCTTTGAGCAAGTATGTGCTCTATTTTGGAGAATGACCCACGTACAGCTGAGAAGAATGTGTATTCTGATTTTGTGGGGTGGAATACTCTGCAAATATCTGTCAAGTTCATTTGTTCAAGAGTTTGATTAATTTCTAGTATTTCATTACTTATTTTTTGTCTAGTTGATCTATCTATTTGTGGCAGTGTGGTATTGAGGTCCCCCACTACTACTGTATTATTGCTTATATGACTTTTCATGTCCGTTAGTATTTGTTTTATATAGTTGGGTGCACTACTGTTTGGCTCATATATATTTATGATTGTCATCTCTTCCTGTTGTATTCTTCCCTTTACAAAGATGTAGTGTCCTTCTTCATCTATCTTAATCAGTGTTGGTTTGAAATCTACTTGATGTGACAAGAGGATAGCTACTCCTCCTTTATTTTCAGATTCCTGTAGCATGGAGTACTGTATTTCACCCTTTAACTTTCAGTCTATGAGTTTCTTTTTTAATTAATTGTGTTTCTTGTATGCAGCATAGTGTTGGATCTTGCTTCTTGCCTTATTCTGCCAGTCTATTTCTTTTGATTGCTGAATTGAGACCATTAACATTGATGGTTATAACTGATACATATTGACTTATCATTGTCATGACATTTTCTTTTAGTTAGATTCTCCCCCTTTGCATTTAATTTCTTTTCATGCCCAATGGATTCATTCTGCTGGGCTTCCTGGGGTTGTGATCCTCATTGTCTTTTCCTAGGATATTGTCTAAAATTTTTTGGAGTGCTGGTTTGGTATTCATGAAGTTTCTAAGGTGCTCTTTGTCATGAAAGCATCTTATTTCTCCATCAATTTTGAAAGATAGTTTTGCAGGGTACATCAATCTTGGTTGGAGGCTATTTTCCTTTAGAGCTTGGAATACATCACCCTAAGCTCTTCTTGCCTTGAGGGTTTCCACTGAGAAGTCTGCTGTGATTCTGATGGGCTTTCCTTTGTATGTGATTTGTTTCTTTTCTCTAACTGCTTGTAGAACTTTGTTCTGTTGAGTTTCTGGAATCTTAACTAATACATGCCTATGTGTTGTTATTTTTTTGATCAAGGCTACTTGGAGTCCTATATGCCTCCCTTATCTGTATGTCAAGTTCTTTTCCCCTGCTTGGGAAGTTTTCAACCATTACTTCTGTGAACATTTTTTGTGTGTGTCATTTGCACTCTCTCCTGTTTCTTCATTGACTCCAGTCAGTCTTTTTTTTTTTTTTTTTGGTACTGGGGATTGAACTCAAGACCTTGCACTTCCAAGGCAGGCAGTGGAGCCACTGAACCAAATGCCTGGCCCAAGTCAGTCTTATGTTATTCTTCTTTGCATCGTCTAGCAGTAGCTGGATTGATTTCTCAAGCTCTCTTGCAATTTTGAAACATTTTTTCTTTTCCTGGTCACTAATTGCAATCTTATCTTCTATATCTGCAATTCTGTCCTCACATTGGCTCATTCTGCTCTGTAGACTTTCAATGCAGTTTTTAATCTCCTGGAAATCTCTTTGCATCTGTTTTATGGATTCCATTTGTTTCCTTTTTTTGGATTCCATCATGTTCCTGAGCTCCTCTCCAGATTGATTAATCATGTCTTCCACTACTAGTACAATCTCTGTTGTTATCTGAAAAATTATTTCTGATTTCATTTTTTCCAGATCTTCTTTTGTTGCCACTTCAGGGAGTCCAGATAGTTGAGTATCAGAGTGTTCCATCTCATTTCCCTTTTGGATTGCTGTAGGTGAACTGGAAGTTTGGTTTTTAAGACTTGTTTACGTGTCTTCTCATTTCGATGGGGTGGGGATGTGTGTGCTGTTGGTGCCCACGTGGCTCACCTCCTCTGAGCTGGGAGTGGTGGAACAGCAGCCCAGAAGCCCCTTCCTCTGTGCAGGGAGTGGTGGAACAGCAGCCAGGAAGCTCCTTCCTCTGGGCTGGGAGCAGGGGAACCTGCTGTGTATAAAATTTATGCTCATGTTCCACGCACTGTATTCATATATTGTAACTTTGTTTTTTGGTACTGGGGATAAAACTCAGGACCTTGTGCTTGTGAGGCAGGCACTGGAACCACTGAGCTAAATCCCTGGCACATATATTATAACTTTTGTGAATTTAAAGGGCAACATTCAATTTAGCTTTTCCATTCTTTACATATTCTTAAATACTGCTTGGTCTACTTTTGGTTTTTCTGGATTTAAGTCCAACAAACTTTCCAGAAATGTCCCAGATACCCAGAGCTAATCTCTGTAAGAGTTTTTTAAAATTTTTTTTTTATTTTCAATAATCTTCTCTCTACCATGAGAACACTGACCACTTCCTACTATAAACTTCTCTGAGGAAAATTCCCTTTTGGTTGATCCAAGTTCACAATTTCCCCAGTTCTGCTTTTCACTGTGACCCCACAAGAAGAAATGCCAAAGGTATGAAGTGGTGCCAAATGTTGATTGACATAAAACTTGTGGTGATTCCTTACCTGTAAGAATTAGAGCTGAGTGCTCACTTTTCTCCCCCTGCCCTTCTGATGTGCCCTCTGACTCTGAGTATCATTGGTCTTCACCACTGTCATATGTGGGTGTAAATTCTTTCAGATGTAGCCTATTTTCTTAAAATTTCATTTAAAACACCATGTTGCAGGAGACCAGATCAAGGTTTATGTATAAAAATATAAAGTAATTTCTTCCAAGAATGTGATAAGCAGTGTTTACTTCCCTCCTCAGCAGAGGCACTGTCCTCAAATATTATGCCAAGTGCAGCCCTCACAAAGCTCTCCTGGGAATTTAGAATTCCACTTAGGAAGACTGAAGTTTTCAGCATTGTTGGGGTTTGAGGTAATTGGTTACTAATACCCCTTTCCAGATGAACATACATGATAGAGAAAGGTAGTGTGATAAGCCAGTATTTGCTGAATTTGATGGCTATTACAGTTTAGATCTAAAGTGGTCCCTAGTGCCTCGTGTTTGGAATGTGATTGGATTATAGGGGTTTATAATTGAGTGGCTATTAGGTGGGGTTTATTTGGAAGAGGTGTGTCACAGGGGGTGTGGCTTGGAATGGTGTATCTCCCTCCCTGGCTCCCTCCTTTACTCTGCCTCCTGTCCAACATGTCTTTAGCAGCTCTCCTCTGCCATTCTTCTGTGGCATGATATCCTGCCTTGGAGTTGGCTGACCATGGACTGAATCATGAGCCAAAATAATCCTCTCCTCCCATAAGTTGTAGGTGTTGTGTATTTTGTCCTAGTGATGAGAGAAGTAATTAAGACAGTGGCCAAGACAAAGGCTTGGAATTGTTACCTTGCAACTGTCCAAGCCTTCCACTCAATGGAGTTGACTTACCCAGTCCCAGATAGAAAGGGAGAAAGGCAAACCTTTAGGCCAAAGTGAAGGCTACTTGTCACAGAGAGTTGACCTTAGGATAGTAAAAGCAAAGAGGGTACACTCTGTTTGTGAAGAGGAGACTGGTGTGAAGATGAGCGAGACCATTTGCCCACTGTTGTAAGTCCAACAAATCACTCCATTGCTCAGGAGAAGGATAGGGAGTAGGGATGGGGAAGAGGGACAAGTCCCTATCCTTCCTCATTTCAGGGGTTGATGTCAAAATGTAGGGAAAAGAGATAACTCCCTCTAAAGTACCATTCTGAATCAACAATAAATGAATAGTAAATTCTCAACTAATTGTCACTCTATACATATAAATTAGGTCTGTAAAACACGATGCCATACTTGAATTGGTGAGATGAAAAAGACTCTTCTCTTTCGGCCAGAGATCAATGGTTACAAGTTTCCCTTCATTATGTATGTGCCTCACAGGAGAGAGAATCTCTACCTTCAAGGAGCTAAAGATATAATTTCCAAGACTCATTATAATTAATTGGGTTCTATAATTTCCTATGGGCAATTATAAGATATATACAATATAACTATGTGACTTGTGTTCTACATTACATAGATGCAGTATTTAGGGGCCATCAATTGTATTCATTTATTCTGTCAATAAATATTTATTGTGTACCTACCATGGTCCAGGTATTGTGCAAGTAGGCAGACACTGGTGAGCAAAAACCAGAAACATTCCCTGTTCTCCCAAAGATTACTTGGAAACCCATTAATCAGATAATCAAACTTAGGGAGCCTAATTGCTATGAAGGAAAGGAAAGGAAAAGGAAAGGAAAGGGTTTCTGTAAGATAATTCTCATGTAATTACTCAAAGAACTGAGTCAGAGTGAGGAGCAGAGGGACAAGCTGCCCTGAGGATGATCACACAAGTTGAGATGAAAGACCATACTTGGGTTTGGGAAATAGTGTGTCTTAGTCATATTGAACTTGAGAACCTTCAAATAGCCACATTGGGGATGCTGAGTCAGTAATTGACCATAATCGTAGGAGCTCAAGAAAGACAGTTGAGCTGGAGAGATGTAGCTGGAGTCTCCTGTGACAATGGTAGTGATGGACACCTTGGGTGAGGCCTTGCTGCTCACACTCTGGTCCTTGGAGCATCTGTATCAGCATCTGCTGGGGGTTATTAGAAACACAGATTCTCGAGCCCTGCTTCAGACCTGCACAATAAGAATGTGAATTTTAACAAGAGACCCAGATGATTCCTGGGCATGTTATAATTTGAGAAGTACTTCCATAGTGTAGAATTCTTCAACCTCAGCACTATTGACAGTCAGGGGCAGAAAACTCTTGCTGGGTGAGAGAAGAGCTATTCTGTGCATTGAGGAAGATTGAGCAGCATCTTTGGCCTCCACCCACTCAATGACCAGAGTGCTTCCCTCCCCAAGTTGTGACAACCAAAAATGTTTTCAGACAATGCCAAATGTCCCTTGAAGAATAAAATACAGCTCCTGCCCGGAAATGAGAACCACTGACCTAGGGACAGGGTATGGAGTAAAAGGGAAAACATGATTATAACTGAGCTTTGAATAATTCTAATCTTCCACAGCTAATAGATGAAGATGAGCCTGAAAAGGAAAGTGAAAAGAGAGATGGAAGAAAACCCAGGAGAACAGTGTCTAAGAAATCATGGAAAGGAGGATGCTGCTGAGATCAAGGTGCAAAATGCAACATACCCATTTAATTTAGAGAAACAAATGCTACTGGTGATGCCAAAACGAACTCTGTGGCAGAGAGGAAAGGATGAAGGCCAATTGGAGAAAGGTGGAAGGTGAATAGGTGTGAAAACTGAAACTGTGTGTTAGTTCCTTGTTGTTCAATGTGGCCCTCAGACAGCAGCATCAGAAGGCCCTGTGAGCTGGCTAGAAATGTAGCCTCTTGGGTCCCACCTCGGCCTACAGACTCACAATCTGCACTTTATAAGAGCCCCAGGTGACTCCTATGCAACAATAAAGTTTGAGAAACACCACAAATAGGCAATTCTTTAAATCTGGTAGTAAAGGAAAGGAAAGAAACAGACATTATGCAACAAGTTTGCTATGTGTAAGTACCTTAAATATACTACCTTCTATAGATGTAAGAAAACCACATATGGTTGAACATCTTGGATCTGTAAAAAGGAAAGTGTGGAATTTACAAGCTCATAAATCAGAACTCTGATTGCATTCCTATTTTAGAGATGTGTGCTAGACTCAAAATTTGACGATTTTACTAAGATCTCTGAGATACTTGTTATTCCCATTTTCATTCAGGCAATGAGTGTCCATGAACAAGTACAAATATGTTTGTCACCATTTGACTTCCATAGAAGAAAATGTTCTAGTGCTGTATACTATATTATTTTAACCTTTTTATTGATTGGTAGCCAGCAGGAATGCAGTTGACCTGCATTGTTCTAAATTTGTGGCTTTCAATATTTTCCCCATGCAAGCACTCAGGTAGAAGATGACACTATCCCATCAATGACAGGGGATAAAACTGCAGAGATTTTCATTGTGAAGCTATTACTAGGATATCCCAGCTGGGAGCATATACTAGCTTTCCACTGCTAGGACAAAATACCTGAAATTCACAACTTAAAGGAGAAAAGGTTTGTTCTGGCTCAAGATTTCAGTCCATGGCCTGTTGGCTTCAAGGCAGAAAACACCGTGGTGGAAGGGCATGGCAGAGGAACGCTGCTCAACTAATGGCATCCAGGAAGCAGAAAGCAGAAGAAAAGTACTGGAGAGGAAGTGGCCAGAGACCAGATATAGTCCCTGACTTAGTTACTACCATCATTTCTGGGACAGAGTACCCCAAGTACAACTTAAAGGAGGAAAAGTTTATTTGGGTTATACTTTGTAGAGGTTTCAGTTCATAGTCCGCTGGCTCCAAGGCAGGGCAGCACAGCAGAGGAGCATGGTGGGGGAGGTCTGAGGAGAGCTGCTCATGGCATGGTGGGAGGGAAGCAGAGACAGTGAGTCAAGGGAGGGGCATGGAGGGAGATAAACCCATCTAGGCCATACCCACACTGCCCCACCTCTTCAGACAAGATCCTACCTCCTAACTGCAAGTCAGCTGTAAGCCCCCTAATCTGATCACTTTCTACAAGCTCAACCTAGGAGCACATGAGGCTTTGGGGTGACATCCAGCTATAAATCATAACAGTCCCTAAGGTTCTGGCTCCATGATCAGCCCAGACACACTCAGAAGTGAGCTTTACTAATCTCTTGGGTGTCTCTCAAGCCAAACAAGTTGACAATCAAGATTAACCACCACAGAGCATATCTTTATTGTGAAACAGTCCTAGTAATTCAGATTTCAATTTCCCCACCTGTTATAGTGGTTCTTTACCTCAGTTCCACCTTGAAATTACCTGGGTATCTTTAAAAATACCCATGCCCAGGCCATATCATGGAAGTTCTAATTTAATTGGTTTGACCTTTTGGATTTTTAAAACCTGAGGATCATTCCAATGTGCAGGCAAAGAGCTCCCCACCTCAGGGTACCTGATGCAATAGAACTGGAGGTGGAGCATGAGGATTTGTATCTTTTTTTGTTGTTGTTGTTAAATTCTTTTATTGGTACATTTTAGGTATGCAACACAATTACATTTCCCATTGGGAACTGTACCTTTACATAATGCATCTTGGTTCTTATTTTTTCCCCATTCCTAGCCCTCCCTTCACCCCCTCCACCCTTCCCTATTTACAAAGAATTTGTTTCCATTTTTTCCATTTCTCATCATTTTCCTTTCCCTTCTTTCCTTTCCCCTGCCCCTCCCACTACCCCTACCCCTTTGGACCTTTTCTTCCTATTTTGCATTATCGATTATTCATTCTAGTCATTGGTACATTTTAGGTATACAATATAATGACATTCATCATTGGAAATTTGCACCTTTACATAATCTCTCTTGGTTCTTATTTTTTACCCTTGCCCAGCCCTCCCTTCAACCCCTCCATTCCTCCCTATTCACAAAGATTTTGTTCCTATTTTTCCATTTTCTCATATTAATCCCATTCCCTTCTATCTTTTCCCCTAGCCCTCCCACTTCCTTCCCCTTTGCCCCTTTTCTTCCTATTTCACATTACCTAGTATACATTTTAGTCCTTATTTACACTTTCAGTTTCTCACACCAGAGAAACTATTCAGTATTTATACATGTGTGTCCTATTTATTTCACTAAAGAGTATCGCCTCAATGTGCATCCACTTAGCTATAAATGTCTCTAATTTCTCATTTTTGATGGCTGAGTAGTACTCCATTTTAGAAAAAAAAAGCACATTTTCTTTACCTAGTCTCCAGTTGATGGGCATTTGGGCTGTTTCCAAGTTTTAGCTATTACAAACCGCGCTGCTATGAACATGGGTGCACATATATCACTGTGGTAAATTCATGAAATTTTGTGGTTTCTTTTGCTATGGATCTCCAATTTCATCCCACTATGGTCTGATAATATACAGGGGATAACTTCAATTCCTTTGCACTTACTTAAACATATTCTATGTGTGAGTATGTGGTCTATTTTGGAGAATGAGCCATGTGCAGCTGAGAAGAATGTGTATTCTGATTTTGTGGGGTGGAACACTCTGTAAACATCTGTTAAGTTCATTTGTTCAAGAGTTCAATTGAGTTCTTGTATTGCATTACTTATTTTTAGTCTAGTTGATCTATCTATTTGTGACAGTGGGGTGTTGAGGTCCCCCACTACAATTGTATTAGTGCATATATGACTTTTCATGTCCGTTAG
Source organism: Heterocephalus glaber (assembly GCF_053883595.1). Taxonomy (NCBI): domain Eukaryota; kingdom Metazoa; phylum Chordata; class Mammalia; order Rodentia; family Bathyergidae; genus Heterocephalus; species Heterocephalus glaber. The sequence continues at coordinate 17,775,006 of NW_028258369.1, read as the reverse complement.
TATTTGTTTTATCTAGTTGGGTGCACTAGTGTTTGGTGCATAGATATTTATGATTGTCATCTCTTCCTCTTGGATTCTTCCCTTTACAAGGATATAGTGTCCTTATTCGTCTCTCTTAATTAGTGTTGGTTTGAAATCTACTTAATCTTCCAAGAGGATAGCTCCTGCTTTTTTGGGGGTTCCCATCGCATTGAGTACTGTTTTTCACACTTTAACTTTCAGTCTATGAGTTTCCTTTTGAATTAAGTGTGTGTCTTGTATGCAGCATATTGTTGGATTTTGCTTCTTGACCAATTCTGCCAGTCTATTTCTTTTGATTGGTGAATTGAGACCATTAACGTTGATGGTTATAACTGAAACGTATTGATTTGTCACTTCCATGACGTTTTCTTTTTGTTGGGTTCTCCCCCTTTACATTTAATTTCTTGTCCTGCCAGATGGGTTCATTCTGCTTTGCTTCCTGGGGTTGTGATCCTCAATGTCTGTTCCTAGGATATTGTGTAAAATTCTCTGGAGTGCTGGTTTGGTATTCACGAAGTTCCTAAGGTGCTCTTTGTCATGAAAATATCTTATTTCTCCATCCATTTTGAAAGATAGTTTTGCAGGGTCCATCAATCTGGGTTGGAGGCTGTTTTCTTTTAGGGCTTGGAATATGTCACTCCAAGCTCTTCTTGCCTTGATGGTTTGTGTGGAGAAGTCTGCTGTGATTCTGATGGGCTTTCCTTTGTATGTGATTTGTTTCTTTTCTCTAACTGCTTGTAGAACTTTGTTCTTCTGTTGAGTTTCTGGAATCTTAACAATTATATGCCTATGTGTAGATGTTTTTTGATGAAGGCTAGCTGGAGTCCTATATGCCTCACTTATCTGTATTTCAAGCTCTTTTCCCCTGCTTGGGAAGTTTTCTGCCATTATTTCTGTTAAGAGTTTTTTTATGTCATCTGCACTCTCTCCTCTTTCTTCATTGACTCCAGTCAGTCTTATGTTATTCTTCTTTGCATTGTCTAGCAGCTGCTGGATTGATTTCTCATGTTCCTTTATAATTTTGAAACAATTTTTCTTTTCCTGGTCATTAATTGCAATCTTATCTTCTATATCTGAAATTCTGTCCTCTCATTGGCTCATTCTGCTGTGTAGACTTTCAATGGAGTTTTTCATCTCCTCGAAACCTGTTTGCATCTGTTTTATGGATTCCATTTGTTTCCTATGTTGGGATTCCATCATGTTCCTCAGCTCCTCTCTAGATTTATTAATCATGTTTTGCCCTAAGAGCACAATTTCTCCTGTTATCTGAGAAACTATTTGTGATTTCATTTTTTCTAGATCCCCTTTTGTTGCCAGTTCAGTAGGTCCAGGTGGTTGAGTATCAGAGTGTTCCATCTCATTTCCCTTTGGGGTTGCTGTAGGTGATCTGGAAGTCTGGTTTTGAGACTTATTTACGTGTTTTCTCATTTCGACTGGGGGGCGGGAGGTGCTGTTGGCACCCACGTGGATCACCTCCTCTGACCTGGGAGAGGTGGGACAGGGGCTGGGAGTAGCTGTAGGGATGGTGGCCCAGAAGCCCCTTCCTCTGGGCGGGGAGCAGCGGGAAGGATGGTGACTGGGATGCCCCTTCCTCTGGCCCAGGAGCAGTGTGACAGTGGCTCAGAAGCCCCTACCTCTGGGCCAGGAGTGGCAGGAGGGATGGTGGCCCAGAAGCCCCTTCCTCTGGGCCCAGTATTTGTATCTTTAACAAGCTAGGCACAGGTGAGGCTGATGGTCCTAGTCTTGCCCTATTGAATGGTTTTCAAATTTCATTGGCTGATATAATCATCTGAGGATTCCTAAATCCTGTCCTGGAGCCCTTGGATTACCTCTAAGGGTTAAGTCCTAACATCTACATTTTAAATAAAAACCCTCTCAGATAATGTTCATGCAAGTGATCTAAAGATGAGCTTTAAAGTTTAGATAAAAGCTTCAGATATAATTTATAACTTTAGGCACTGGGATGATACTGGGAGGTAATCTTGAAGAATGTTATCTCTTAGCCAGATATAGTGGTACATACCTATAGTCCCAACACTCTGGTATGCTGAGGCAGGAGAATTGCAAGTTTGAGCCTAGCATGGGAAACTTAGTGATTTATCAAGACTCTGTCTCAAAATATAGATTTTTTTTTAAAGGCTGTGTTTGGACATAGCTCAGTGCAAAGACCCTGGGTTCAATTCTCAGTTTCACAAAAAAAAGCCATCTCTTTCCTTTCTTTTCTCCTTGTCTTTCATTCTCATTCAAGCTGAATGTAAGCTCTGTACATGTTGTCACAAGGGACATGTTCAGAGTAAGCAATGTATATGGATTTTATCTTTTAATGGTTGAATGGTTTTAGGGAATTATGGGAGAAGTTGTGGAAGTAAATCTACTCACAGACATCAACAGGGTGAATATCCAGGATGTACAAAGAGAGACAGCTGTTTCTTGGCCCCTTTTGGATAAAAAACTGAAGAGGGAAGGGAAGAAAAACTACTGCAAAGGCTAGGAGGGTCTGTTAGACCTGAGAAAAGAAGCAACCTACTAATTCTATGTGGAAAATGATTCTACATAGAATTGGGACTAAGAAGTCAAATTAAGATTTCTGGGAAGATGGTGGAGTGGTAAACAGCAGCAAATCAACCTCTCGGAGATTCAGAATCCAGACAATGGAAAATAACAATTTGAGGAAGAAAAGAAGGAAGAAGGTGGATCTCCTGGACCCAGGAAGGATCTGAAGTGAAAATTTGAGCCCACTGGGGTTGGGGATTTAGCTCAGTGGTTTCACTGCCTGCTATGCAAGCACAAGGACCCAAGTTCGATCCCCAGTACCAATAAATAAATAAATAAATATTTGTGCTCACAGAGAAAGTGAAGAGACAGACCACAACACAGAAAAAGGAAGTGGCAAATTGCACTTTCTTCCTGACTCCTGGTTTGTAGTAAGAAAGAGGAGGCTTGAATCTACAAAGACACAGTGAGGGTGGATGACTCCAGAGGCCTCCAGGGAGAAATGCGTCAGTGGAACAGAGCAGTGGATACTGTAAGCTACAATAGCAGGTGAGTGACTCCAGTCCAAGCACAGGCCACGTCCCCTGGAGAGGGTGCTTGACCAGACACCATTTTAGGGCCAACTGAACCCTGAACTCTGAGAAGCCATGGGTTGGCTTCATCTCAGGGCTCTCAGTGAATGGGTGAGGAACAACCATGGGAAATGTCCAGGGTCGAGGAGCCAAAGTTAGGCCAGCAAGAGACACCCAGAGTGTTGTAGACTGAACATTTCAGGTCCAACTGCACAACCAGAGGCCAGGATCAGCTTGAAGTTCTGTGGGGTTGAAAGCACAAGAATCAGCACCCTGTTCCATTCCTGCTGCACGCTTGTTGGGATTATCCAGTACCCTGCCCTAATCCTACCGCAGGCTTGCTGGGATCATCCAGCACAGATATAGACTCTGACTCCTTTCTCTAACAGTAACAGCAGAGACACCACAGGCTTGAAATAACAGAGAAATCTCTTCTGTTTTCTCTTCTTTGTTCTTTGTTTTTGTTTTTTTTCTTGATTGTTTGTTTTGCTTTTTAATGAGTGTGAACATTGCTTTTAGGTTAGCTCTTGTTTTTGCTTTTTCCTTCTTTCTTTCTCTCCTGTCTCCTTCACCAGTTTTCCAAAGGCTGGGTAATCTTCCTTTGTGCTTTAACTTTGGTTCTTATCTTTTTCTCTTCTTTTATTCCTCTAGTTTTCCTCTTATGCATTTAAAATTTTTTCCCTGGAGAATAAAATCCGTCTACTGAGGGGATATTTGCTGTATATAATTTTCTCGTTTGTTTTAGATTTTCTTATATACCTATAAATCTTGTACCTATAGTTAAAGGTGACAAATTAACCATTACCACAGTTTGTCATTTTCTAGACTGTGCTTGATGCTATTGTTATTACTGATTGTACTACTTTAGCTAAGGTGACATAGTTGTGATCAGTTGTTCTTCCTAGATTGTCCAGGCATCATAAACAACACCATTGTTCAGTTCCACAGCAGAAGGTGCTAGGCCAAACAGGCACCAACTTCTCATCTCTAATAAGTTGGAGAGGTGGGATGTTGGGACAGACTCAAAAGCCAAAATCCATCTACAACAAGAAGATAACTTCAAAAAGTAGTCATTTCCTAAAGAGGTCTCAATACTAGTAATAAAGCAACCTACCATAAGCAATTTACAAACAACAACACAAAAAATTTTTTTTCAATAGAAAATGAGAAAACACATAAGTAAGACACAACCCCAGGCCTCCAGCTCCCCCACAGCAAATTCAGAGGATATTGAAATGGAGTATATCAAAAGCCATCCAGCAGAACGTTCTGAGATGGTAACCAGATGTAGCAAAGCAGATGAATGAGTCTTTAAAAAAGCAAAACAGAGACCGCCATCTCAGGCTCCTAGGGCAGTGAAGCTCAGCCGGTCCCAGCACCCAGAAGGAAGCTCCCTGCCTCCATCCCAGGCTCCTAGGGTAGAGAGGGTGAGCCGGTCCCAGCACCCGGAAGGAAGTTCCCCCACAGCCATCCCAGGCTCCTAGGGCAGTGAAGCTCAGCTAGTCCCAGCAACCAGAAGGAAGCTCCCTGCCTCCATCCCAGGCTCTTAGGGCAGAGAAGCTGAGCTGGTCCCAGCACCTGGAAGGAAGCTCCCCTGCTGCCATCCCAAGCTCCTAGGGCAGAGAAGGTGACCCGCGTGGGTGCCAGAAGCACCCCCCCCCATGGAAATGAGAAGACACATAAACAAGCCTCAAAAACAGACTTCTGGATCACCTACAGCAACCCCAAAGGGAAATGAGATGGAACACTCTGATACTCAACCACCTGGACTCTCTGAACTGGCAACAAAAGAGGATCTGGGAAAAATGAAATCAGAAATAATTACTCAGATAACAGCAAAGATTTTGCTCATGGTGCAAGACATGATTAAAAAATCTAGAGAAGACACAGATAAAAAAATAGAGGACCTGAGGAATATGATGGAACCCCAACATAGGACACAAATGGAATCCATAAAACAGATACAAACAGATTTCTAAGAGATTAAAAACTCCATCAAGGGCCGGGGATTTAGCTCAGTGGTTCTGCTGCCTGCCTTGCAAGCACAAGGACCTGAGTTTGATCCCTGGTACCAAAAAAAAAAAAAAAAAGAAAAGGAAAAAACTCCATCGAAAGTCTGCACAGCAGAATGAATCAATGTGAGGATAGAATTACACATATAGAAGATAAGATTGCAATTAGTGAGGAGGAAAAGAAAAATTGCTTTAAAATTGTAAGGGAACATGAGAAATCAATCCAGCAGCTGCTAGACGATGCAAAGAAGAATAACATAAGACTGATTGGAGTCAATGAAGAAGGAGGAGAGAGTGCAGATGACATAAAAAAACTCTTCACAGAAGTGATGGCAGAAAACTTCCCAAGCAGGGGAAAAGAACTTGACATACAGATAAGTGAGGCATATAGGACTCCAGCTAGCCTTAATCAAAAAAAATCTACACATATGCATATAATAGGATTCCAGAAATCTAACAGAAGAACAAAATTCTACAAGCAGTGAGAGAAAAGAAACTAATCACATACAAAGGAAAGCCCATCAGAATCACAGGAGACTTCTCAATGCAAACCCTCAAGGCAAGAAGAGCTTGGAGTGACGTATTTCAAGCCCTAATGAAAAACAGCCTCCAACCCAGATTGATGTACCCTGCAAAACTATCTTTCAAAATGGATGGAGAAATAAGATATTTTCATGACAACGAACACCTTAGGAACTTCGTGAATACCAAACCAGCAATCCAAAAAATTTTAGACAATATCCTAGGAAAAGACAATGAGGATCACAACCCCAGGAAACCCAGCAGAATGAATCCATTGGGTGTGACAAATTAAAAGCAAAGGGGGAGAATCCAACAAAAAGAAAAAGTCATGACAAGGCTTTTAAAACTTTTGACTTCATCTCTCTAATGAGTGTATAATTCAATCTTATTATTGTACTGATTAGTATTTTCCTGATTCTAGTGTTGCACACCATTCCTTGTGCTATACTGGCTATTTATCATCTTCTTATGTCTACATTTTAATTAGGTTGTCTATTAATGAGCTCTAAGAATTCTTTAGATATTCTGCTCAAAAGTTATATGCATTGTAAATATGGTCTTTTAAGGACTATTTTTCACTTTAATGATGTCATTTAAAGTTCTAAATTTTGATGGAATCTCATTTATCAATTTTTTTCTTTTATACATCATGTTTCTTGTATCCTAGGTAGTTCTTGCCTACCCTGAATTCATAAATATTTTCCCTTATAATTTCTTCTTAAAGTTTTATACTTTTAGGCTTTCTTATTTAGGTTCATAGATTCCTTCAAGTTATTTTCATGTATGGAAAAAAAGGGTTGAGGTTAATTTTTTATATATGGATACCAGGTGTTCTAGTGCCATTTGCTGAAGACACTATCTCTTCCTCGGCTCTTGAATCGAGTTTATATTCTATAAAATGCTAATGTTAAATAATCTTTCAAAACTCAGTGGACCATATATGTGTGGTTCTATTTCTAGATTCTCTATTTTATTCCAATGATCGATATGTCTTTCCTTACACCAACACTGCCTTGATTACTGTAACTTTAGAAGAAGTCTTAAAATCGGGTGCTAAACGTCTTCCAACACTGTTTTTGTTTTTGTTTTTGTTTTTGGCTTTTCTGAGTCCTTTATACTCCTACATAACTTTAAAATTTCAGTATCCAGTTCTTCATTTATAGCAAGTATACACAGACCTGAATTTTTATTTATACCTTGTGTTTTCTAATCCTGCTAAATTCAAGTATAAGTTCTAGGGGCTCCTAGAGATTTCTTAGTATTTTCTCTGGAGATGATCATTTCATCTACATATAAAGATTTTGCTTCTGCTGTGCCAATCCTATCCTAGTTGTGTCATTTTATTGCCAGACTATTTTGGTGGGGCCTAGGTTTCAAAGTTTAATGGACAGATAAAGAGTAAGCATATCTGCCCTTGTTCCCCACCTTAAGGAGAAAGCATTGTATCTTCTCCATTCATACAAGATGTTCTCGCTGGAAGTATGGAGTACATGTCTTTAATTTGTTGAGAAGTTTCTGTTCTACTTCTTGTCTCCTGATAGCTTTTACCATGAACAGCTGTAGAATTTGGTTCAATACTTTTTCTCCAACTAGTGACAGGATCATATGGCTTTTTCCTTTCCTCTGTTAAAATGATGACTTTTGGGGGTGGATCTTCCAATGCTGAACCAACACTGCCATCCCTGTAATAAAACCACTTTCTACATCCTACCAGATCTGACTTCCAATAGTTTGTTTTGTTAAACAAATTTCTCTCTATGTTCATACTTTTTTCTTCTATTATCTTTATCCAGTTTTAGGATTAGCACAATGTTGAGTTCCTAAAATGAGGAGAGAAGTGTTCCTTCCTTTATCTGCTTTAATTATTTAATATAATTTCTCAGTCAAAATGTTTATGAGCCTGCTGTTGTCATATAGGTAGGTTTTCAAGCTAGGAATATACTTCCTTTAATAGGTGCTATTCAAATTTTATATTTCCTCCAGAGTTAGTTTCATTAATTTGTCTTCTAAGGTACTTCTTAGAAGTTGTCAAATTTATTTCAAAACAGATTTTTGTAATATGCTTTCTATATCCTTTGAAATTCTGTAAAATCTGTGGTAATGTCTCCTAGATCTTAATATTGTAATTTTAAAAATGTATAACTGATATTGTGTAACGGGAATAAAAGGTCTAAAATAGCAGGGGAATTGGGAGGGGTAGGGGAAGGGAAAAAAGGGAAAGGAAAAAATATGAGAAGAGGAAAAAAATGGAAACAAGGTCTTTGCAAATAGGGAAGGGTGGAGGGGGTGAAGGGAGGGCAAGGGAAGGGAAAAAAAAAAAGAACCAAGATACTCATGTAATGGTACAAGATCCCAATGATGAATGTAACTGTATTTTATACCTAAAATGTACCAATAAAGTTAATGGGGAAAAAAGAAAACAAAACAAAACAGAAATAATTACACAAATAACTAAAGATGTTCACATAATGAAGGATATGGTTAGTGAATCTAGAGCAGATAAATATAAATCATAGAGGAGCTCAAGAAAGTGATGGAAACCATGAATGCCTGACATAGGAAAGAACTAGATTCTATGAAACGATCCAAACAGATATCTAGGAGATTAAAAATTCTATTAAAAGTATACACAGCAGAATCAACCATTGTGAGGATAGAATATCAGACCTAAAAGATAGGTTTGTGGTTAGGGAACATCAAATGAAAAATTTCTAAGAAAATAGCAAGGGACTACAAAAAATCAGCCCAATAGCTCCTAGATAATGCAAAGAAGAATGACGTAAGATTGATCAGAATCAATGAAAAATCAGAAGATAGCCCAAAGGACATAAATACCTGTTCACAGAAGTAATAGCAGAAAAATTCCCAAGCATGGAAAAAGTATTTGACTTACAGATAAGTGAAGCATATAGAAATCCAATGAGCCATGATCAGTAAAAAAACTACACAAAGGCATATAATAGTCAACATTCCAGAAATTAAACACAAGGACAGAATATTTAAAACCGCTAGAGAAAAGAAATAAATCACCTATAAAGGAAAACCCATCAGAATCACAGCAGACTTCTCAACACAAACCTTTAAATCAAGGAAAGCTTGAAGTGAAGTATTTTAGCTCAGTGGTGCCACCACCTGCCTCGCAAGTACAAGGTCCCGAGTTGGATTCCTGGTACCAAAAAAATTTTAAAAAGAAAAGAAAATGATAATGAAGACAAAACTTTCATGAATCCCAATTGAATGAATCCACCAGGCAAGGCAAGCAAATAAACAGAGGGAAAAGAAAGGGAATCCAAAAAAGGAAAATATGATAAGGATAAGTCAATACATATCAGTTATAACAGTCAATGTAAATGGACTCAATGCACCAATAAAAAAAAAAGACTGGCAGAATAGATCAAGAAACAACTTCCAACAATATGCTGTATACATGAAACATATTTAAAGCAGAAAGAAATTCATAGACTAAAAGTCAAAGGATGGAAAACAATACTCTGTGATAGGAACCTGGAAAAAAGCAAGGGTAGCTATTTAAATTGCAGACAAAGTGGATTTCAAGCCAAGACTGATCAAGAGAGACAAAGAAAACCACTACATACTTGTTAAGGGAACAATCCAAGAGAAAGAGATAACAATTATAAATATAGATGCACCAAATACAGGCACACCCAATTATATAAAATAAACATTAATGGATATGAAAAATCAGATAAACACTAATATAATTGTAATGATGGACCTCAATGCCTCACTGTCACAAATAGATAGATCAACTAGACAAAGAATCAACAGAGAAATACCAAAGCTGAACCAAACCTTTAAACAAATGGACTTTGTAAATATCTACAGAGCATTCCACCCCACAACAACAACAGAATACACATTCTTCTCAGCTGCACACTGGACTTTCTTCAAAACATATCACATAGTAGCTCATACAATATGCTTAAGTAAATGCAAAAGAATTGAAGTAATCCCATGAACATTATTAGATCATAGTGCGATGAAATTGGAAATCAATGGCAAAAGAAACCAAAAAAAAACTACATAAACATGTGGAAATTAAATAACACCCTCCAGAACAATCAAGAATCACAGATGAAATTAAAGAAGAAATTAGTTACTACAATAGAATAATAATGCCAATACAACATGCTGGAACTTACGGGATGCAATGAAAGCAGTTTTATGAGGGAGATTTATAGCGGTGCATTCTCATATCAGAAAAACAGAGAAAGCTCAAATAAATAACCTAATGTTGAACTTTAAGCTTCTAGTTAAAGAAGAGCAAGTTAAAGCCAAAGCATGTACAAGGGAGGAAATTATAAAGATCAGAGCAGAAACTATGGCAATTAAAACTAAGAAAACAATACAAAGAATCAATGAATTGAAGAGTTGGTTCTTTGAAAGATTAAATAAAATTGACAAACCCTTAGCCAACCTTATAAAAAACGGAAAGAAAAGACTAAAATCCATGCAATTAGGAATGAAAAGGGTGAGGTCACAACAGATGCTGCAGAAATTCAGAAGAAAATCTCTAATAAGATGGAAAATTCAGAAAAAATAAACAGATTCCTAGATACATATGAATTATCAAAGCTGAAACAAGAAAATATAAAAATTCTAAATAACCCAATATCAGTCAATGAAATTGAAGAAATAATTTTAAAATTACCAACAAAGAAAAGTCCAGGTTCTAATAGATTCACTGCTGAATTTTCCATGCAATTTACAGAAGATCTGATACCACTACTCCTCCAACTCTTTAATGAAATTTGAAGGGAAGCAATACTCTAAAATTCATACCCAGAAGAAAGCATTACCCTGTCACCAAAATCAGAGAAGGATACAACCAAAAAAGAAAACTACAGGCAATCTCCTTAATGAACATAGATGTAAAAATCCTCAATAAGATACTGGCAAACAGAATGCAACAAATCATCAAGAAGATTATACACCATGACCAAGTAGGATTCATCCCAGGGGTGCAAGGTTGGTTCAACATATGCAAGGCAATAAATGTAATACACCATATTAACAGAGCCAAGAACAAAAAACATATGATCATCTCATTAGATGCAGAAAAAGAGTTTGACAAAGTCCAACACCCATTCGTGAAAATTGCAGAAAATTGTAATAGATGGTCTTTATCTCAATCTGATAAAAGCCATCTATGACAAACCAGCAGCCAACATCATACCAAACCATCAAAAATTGAAAGCTTTCACTGTAAAATCTGAACAACACAAGGATGCCTGCTACCACCACTCCTGTTCAGTATAGTTCTGGAAATATCAGCCAGAGAAATTAGACAAGAGGAAGAAATAAAAGGAATAAGGATAGGAAATGAAGAAGTTAAATTATCATTATTTGTGGATGACATGATATTCTCCATAGAAGACACCAAAAACTCCACCAAAAAACTTCTAGATTTAATAACCAAATTCAGTAGCATAGCTGGATACAAAGTCAACACTCAAAAATCAATAGCATTCTTGTACACAATAACAAACTCATTGAGAAAGAAATTAGGGAAACAACAACTCTCATAATAACATTGAGAAAATGAAATACCTAAACATCAATCTAATGAAGTAAGTGAAGGACCTTTATATTGACAACTACAGCACCCTGAAAACGCAGATCAAGGAGGATATTAGAAAATGGAAAGATATCCCTTGTTCTTGGATAAGCCAAACCGATATAGTGAAAATATTCTTACTTCCAAAACTATTGTACTGATTTCATGCAATCTTGATCAAAATACCAATAGCATACCTCACAGAACTAGAGAAAACAATCCTAAGATTCATATGGAACCAGAAGAGACATAGAATAGCAATTCTGGTCAACAAGGCCAAAGCAGGGAGCACCACAATCCCTGATTTGAAATTATACTACAAAACTACCATGATAAAAACAGCATGGTACTGGCAAAGAAAAAACAAAAATAAATAAATAAAAACAAACAAAAAACCAAAAACAAAACAGACCCAAAGACCAATGGAATGGAATAGAAACTGAAGAAACAGCTTCAAGGACACTCAGCCGACTTATTTTTGACAAAGGGGCCAAACACCTTCATTGGAAGAAAGATAGCCTCTTTAATACATGGTGCTGGGAAAACTGGCTTTCCACATGGCAATTATTAAACCTAAACCCACATCTCTCATTATACACTAAAATAAAATTGAAATGGATCAAAGATCTAAATACTAAAACAGAAACAATCTGCTGGAAAATAGAACAGATAAAACTCTTGAAGGCATAGGTGCAGGCAAAGACTTTATGAACAAAACCCCAATTGCAGAGGAGATATTATAAAGAACCAACATCTGGGATCACATTATATTAAAATGCTTTTGCACAGTAAAAGAAACATCCAACAGATTGAAGAGACAACCCACAGAATGGGAAAAAATTTTGCCAGAGGTTCCTCAGACAAAAGAGTAATATCTAGACTATATAAAGAACTCAAAAAAATCGCACCTCCCCCAGTATTAAAGACCCAATCCAAATATGGGCATCTAAAATGAATAGATATGTCTCAGATGAAGAAGTATAAATGACAAATAAATATATGAAAAAATGTCCAACATCACTGGTCATTCAAGAAATGTAAATTAAAACAATACTGAGATTTCATCTCACTCCAGAAAGGATGGCTATCATCAAGAAATCAACCAATAACAAATGGTGGTGAGGCTGTGGGGAAAAAAGGAAACTTTCTTCACTGCTGGTGGCAATGTAAATTGGTACAAACAATATGGAAATCAGTATAAAGATTCCTGAAGAAACTAAAACTAGAGGTTCCATTTGATCTAGCTATTCCTCTTCTTGGTATCTTCCTGAAAGATTTAAAAGCATCATGCCACAGTGATATATGCATGCCTGTGTTTATAACAGTACTATCTGTAATAGCTAAATCTTGGAGACATCACGGATACCCATCAAGGAATGAATGGGTAAAGAAAATGTGGTTTTTATATCCAGTGGATTACTACATTGCCATAAAGAAGGATAAACTGAGACATTTTTAGGTAAATGAGTCCACCTTGAGAACATAATTTTAAGTGAAATAAATCAAACATACATGTTTAAATATCACATTTTTTCTCTTATGTGAGAAACTGAAACTGTAAATAAGGACCGAAATGGAGGATAGATATTTGGAAGTACAAAGAAAATGTCCAAATGGTAAGGGCAACAAGAGAGGGGGTGGGGGAACGGGAAAGAAGGGAAAAAGAAAAAAAGAGAAGAGAAAGAAAGGTGTGAAACCTGGTGTGATGATGAATCCAAACAAAGAGCCAAAACAATTGATCTGTGCAATAATCCCCAAACCAAAGAACCCAACCTAGAAGCTGCTGTCAGAATTATCCCAGAATGGGTGGAATATGATACAGAGATACGACAATTATTAGATCATCTTCAAAAGAAGAAGGAAAGTACAATTTTGGCACATGATGAGCTCTATCCCTGGTTTATGTGATTAACATGAAAGTATAACACAACACATCTGCCACCTGCTGGGGAAGTGTGGAACTACTGCTGTGACTAAGGAAGTTTCATTGACCAGTGACATTCTTCAATTTAAACCATCTTAAATATTTAAAATATTTAATGTACTTAATGTATGGAACAAATCTAGGTTATGTAAGAAATGTTTGTTGAATATTTAAAACTACATTGCTCTTTTTTCTGATTGCTCTGAACACTGTATTTTCACCAGTTAAAGTCTGATGTGCCAGATAACCCAGTAGAAGTTACATGACTAGCTGGTTCTCGTGGGTCTTTATCAAACCAGCAACTGCCTTTTGTATCCCAGATTTATGTGTATCTATATTTCCTTATTCACAAAATGCATTCAAAATTAAAAGAAACGTATTTTTTCTTCTAAGAAAGAAAAAAGACTTGTGGTTATCTCTGAATAGTAAAAACAAGTCCATTTATATTATAGCTATTCTTTTAAAATGGAAGTAATATTGTAGTATAATCATTTATTTACCATAAACCGTATGAGATTATTAAAAAAAGAAAAAATGGAAACCAAGCTTTTGTTAATAGGAAGGGGAAGAAGGGTTGAAGGGAGAGGAGGGGAGTGGGGGGAAAAGAAGAATCAGGATGTATTATGGAAAGGTACAAACTGCCTGTGATGAATGTGATCATTATGTATATCAAAAGAGTATGAATAAAATTAATTTTAAAAAATAAATCAACTTTAAAAATCAATTGTGCTAAAATAGACGTGTAGAGCTGGGTGTGGTGGTGCATGCCTGTAATCCTAGTACTCAGGAGGCTGAGGCAGGAGAATTGTGAGTTCAAGGCCAGCCTGGACTACCTATTGAGTTCAAGGTCAGACTGCACTTCATAGTGAGACCCTGTCTCAACAAACTGACAAAGATATGTTAAAATAGACTTGTAGACCAATAGCATAGAATAGAAAACAGAGGAACAGCCCTATGCACTTATAGCCATCTGATTTTTGACAAAGGGCCCAAAATATATGGTGGAGAAAAGACAGCCTCTTTAACAAATGGTGCTGGGAAAACTTGTCATCCATATGCAGAAGAAGGAAACTAGACCCTTACTTCTCACCCAGTAGTAAAACCAACAGAAATGGATCAATGACCTAGATATATGGAAAGCAGAAACCCTGAAACTTCTAGAAGATAAACACTTGAAGCCTTAGGCAGAGGGAAGGATTTCCTGAACAGAACTCCAATAGCGCAAGAAACAATAACAAGAATCAACAAATGAGACTATATGTCAAATTAAAAAGCAAACGAAAGAATCAACAGAGTGAAGAAACAACCTACAGAATGGGAAAAAATATTGCCAGCTACTCTCTTGAAGAGGACTAATATCTGGAACTTACAAAGAACTCAAAAAAATTAACATCCCAAAGCCAACAGCCCAATTTTTAAAAATGGGCAAATGAAATGATAGACACTTCCTAGAAGGAATACAAATGGCTAATAAGTACATGAAAACATATTCATCATCTTTAGCCATTAGGGAAATGCAAATTAAAACAACTTGGAGATTCCACCTCATCCTTGTTAGAACGGCTATCATCAAGCACATACAAAAAATTAATGCTGGCAAAGCTGCGGGAGAAAGGGAACCCTTCTACCTTGTTGGTGGGTTGGTGGGAATGTAAACTAGTAAAATCACTAAGGAGATTCCTCCAAAAAACTAAAAATTGAAATTCCATTTGACCCAGCTATACCTCTCCTGGTTATATTGCCAAAAGACTCATCTTACAGTAAGATGCATATCCATTGTTGTAGCAATGCAGTTCACAATAGCTATGCTTTGGAAACAGCTAGATGCCCATCAATGAACAAATGGGTGAAAAAGATGTGGCATATAATACACCATGGTGTCATTTGATCCTAAAGAAGAATGAAATCCTGTCACTTCCAGGAAAATGGATGGATCTTGAGACCATTATGTTAAGTGAAATAAGTCAGACCCAGGAAGTTAAATATCACATAATTTCCATATATGAGAAAATCGAAGCATAAATAAAGTAAAGGCCAACTCTTTAGAGATGGGAATGAGAATCAGGAGAAGGGGAAGGAGGGGGTAGAGGAGGGTGGAGATATATATATATGTGTGTATACACACATATATATATATATTCCATATATATCCTTCTATATATATTACCCCAAACAAATGTAAATACCATGTATTACAAATATATACCAATAAAAATATGCAACTAAAAAATAAGCTGGAGGACAAAATATAACAGTATTACAACTTTGAAAATCAAATTACACTACCTTCAATTTAATACCTACAGGATACATTCTGATTGACAACTTGTAATTTTTAAAATGCCAAATTAAAAAAAAAATCAATTGTGCTACCCCTCCACCACTGCCACTCTGGTTTGTCAATCAGGACCCAGAAATTGTGCCCAGATCCTGAAGTTAGGACTGCCCCACTCCACCCTCTGAGGGCCTAAGTTAAACTTCTGGACAGTTATGGAGGATGAAGCTCACAGACAAAAAGGAAGGGGATTCACAGAAAGTCAAGTCCTCTTTCTTACACTTGAATTTATGGACAGAATCACATCAGACACCAGACATATGTTTCCCTGTTTGAACATTTTCCCAACTGGTTCTATTTCTTACATTATCCTTTCTGTTTGGTGGGTTTTCAAAATTTAACTCGGTAGATTTAAATTTATACTTTGGAAACGCTGAACTTGATTTCACATCATTCATAATTTGTGAAATTGCCTACCCTCTAGCTTAGAACTTAGTTAAAATCCTCTACCTATTCTAAAACGGAAGGAGCAAAAATTACTGCTTCCTAGTGTTTGTTTTTCTTAAATCTTAAGTATTTTTAATATTCTTTGGGCAAATTATGAATGAAAGTATGTTTTTAACTTGGGTTACCATAACTGAAACTTCCCCCAAAACAAAAAATAAAATAGTTATACATGTGTCTATTTTCTTAATTTAAACAGCAGTTTGTATTTTATACTATATCCCTTATGTTAACACACAGAAACCGCCTGCCTGATCAGGAAGTCTAAACTAGTGCATAGTGAGCGCCATCTGGTGTCTAGATTGTTATTAACGCCTTTATGGTGGCTGGATCTTCCCCCCCGCCCCCCACCGTCTCTCTCTCCCTCCTCCATCTCTTTCCTTTTTTCTAATAGTCACCTTTTTAATTTCATGAGGATTTAATTTCAAAGAAATGTCTTTTTAAATTAAATATTTTTCTAGATTCCACATATGAAAGAAAACCTGATATTTGACTTTCTGAGGCTGGCTTGTTTCACTTTATATGATGATCTTCAGTTCCATCCAGTTTCCTGCACATGATATGATTTTATGCTTCTTTATGGCTGAACCATATTCTGCTCTGTATATACACCAAGCTGTCTTTATCCACTCTTCTTTAGGCTGATTCCATAGCTTAGCTATTTTGGACTGTGCCACAGTACACATAGATATGCAGGTATATCTATAGTGTGCTGATTTTAATTCTTTGGGGTATATACCAAGGAGTGATATAGTTGGATCATAGGGTGTTTGTTTGTTTGTTTGTTTGAGACACAGTCTCACTAAGTGGCAAAATTGCCCAGGCTGGTCTCAAACTCATGATGCTCCGGCATCAGCCTCCTAGAGTGCTGGGATTACAGGCCTTTGTCACCACACCTGTCTATTCTCAGTCTTTTGAGGAATCTCCACACTGATTTCCATACTGGCTATACTAATTTATGTATTTTTATTTTTATTTTTTTATTACTTACATTCTTTTATTGGTACATTGTAGGTATACAACACAATTACATTTCTCCTCGGGAATTGTACCTTTACATAATGCATCTTGGTTCTTATTTTTTCCCCCATTCCTAGCCCTCCCTTCACCCCCTCCACCCTTCCCTATTTACACAGGCTTTGTTTCCATTTTTTCCATTTCTCATCATTTTTCCTTTCCCTTCTTTCCTTTCCCCTGCCCCTCCCACTACCCCTACCCCTTTGGACTTTTTCTTCCTATTTTGCATTATCGATTATTCATTCTAATCATTGGTACATTTTAGGTATACAATATAATGACATTCATCATTGGAAATTTGCACCTTTACATAATCTCTCTTGGTTCTTATTTTTTCCCCATTCCCCTGCCCTCCCTTCAACCCCTCCATCCCTCCCTATTTACAAACATTTTGTTTACATTTTTCCATTTTCTCATATTAATACCATTCCCTTCTTTCCTTTCCCCTACCCCTCCCACTTCCTTCCCCTTTGCCCCTTTTCTTCCTATTTCACATTACCTATTATACCTTTTAGTCCTTATTTACACTTTCAGTTTCTCACACTAGAGAAACTATTTGGTATTTACACGTGTGTCCTATTTATTTCACTTAAGAGTATCGCCTCAATGTGCATCCATTTAGCTACAAATGTCTCTAATTTCTCATTTTTGATGGCTGAGTAGTACTCCATTTTAGAAAAAAAAACACATTTTCTTTATCCAGTCTCCAGTTGATGGGCATTTGGGCTCCTTCCAAGTTTTAGCTATCACAAATTGTGCTGCTATGAACATGGGTGCACATATATCACTGTGGTATGATTCTTTTAATTCTTTGGGGAAGATCCCCAGCAGGGGAATAGCTGGGTCAAATGGGACTTCCAGTTCTAGTTCTTTGAGGTATCTCCATACTGATTTCCACAGTGCTTGCACCAGTCTACACTCCCACCAGCAGTGGAGCAGGGTTCCTCTTTTCCCACAGCCCCACCAGCATTTGTTGGTGGTTGATTTCATGATAGCAGCCATTCTTTCTGGAGTGAGGTGGAATCTCAGCGTTGTTTTCATTTGCATCTCTCGAATGACCAGTGATGTGGAACATTTTTTCATGTATTTATTTGCTATTTCTACTTCCTTGTCTGAGAAATGTCTGTTCATTTCAGATGCCCATTTTTGGTTTGGGTCTTTAAATTTGGGAGGTCTGATCTTTTTAAGTTCTTTACAGATTCGAGATAGTAGACCTTTGTCTGAGGAACAGCAGGTGAAGATTTTTTCCCACATTATGGGCTGTCTCTTCACACTGTTGGTGGTTTCTCTTGCTGTGCAGAAGCTTTTTAATAAGAAGAGATCCCACTTATTGATTGTTTGTGCTAGTTCACGGGCAACTGAGGTTTTGTTCATAAAACCTTTTCCCACACCGATGTCTTCAAGAGTCCTACCCAACCTCTCTTCCAGACTGGCTATACCAATTTACATTCCCACCCACAGTACCAAAGAGTTCCCTCTTCCGACCTCCTTGCCAACATCTCCCAGTCATTTCTGACACATGAAGGCAATTGTGAAGTTCACAGGAGGCACAGATGCAGAAAGGCAAAAGGGACAATGGTTTTCTCCAGCACCACGAACCACTTCTGGAGATGTGAAGACCTGAAGAAAAGAATTCAAAGGACAGAGGAAGGAAACGTGTTGGTGGAAGGGGAGAATGGATCCTGGAAACGGGCATCAAACGAAGATCTTGTGGAAAACCAGCCTGAGCAGTAGAACCACCCGAGCCTGGGTCTCAAACAGAGCAGCTTGTCCCCATGGTTTCCAGTCTTCTTATATATTCTAATGCATTGGCCATCCCTCATATGTCTCAGCCTCTGGTGCTGGCCTTTCTGACCTGATGCCCTCAGCTCTAGCGCACAACTTCACTGCCTGAATCAGGAGGAAACCATTCCTTCCACTCTACACCAAAACAGGTTTTATGTCGCCAACCTCCCCGCTATCTCACAAAAACAATATTCCTCCTCCACAGAACCGATCTGCTTTTTGCTATCCCCAAAGAAAGGCGGCACTTCCCCTTTCGAGGCTGAGAGCCCATCCCTGGCTATGTCCCATCATCCCTCTCCCTACTTGGGAATCTGTCTCCAGCTGTTTTACTGTGTCTATTGTCTGTTGTCTCTTCCTTCCTGTGGCATCTCCTCCTCTCCTAAGCACACTTCTGTCTAAATCATCTTCCCTCCAGGGATTTTTGCCATGGCATTGTTTGTAATGTCAAAGCACTGGGATACACCCAAATGTCAGTCAACAGGAGATTCAGTAAATAAAGTGTTACATCCATAACAATATATGCAACATAGCCATTTAAAAACCCAGAAGACAGATTTGCATAGTCAAAACAGAATGAGAAGTGGAAAAAGTAGAATGGCATATATTATATGATCCCAATTTTACAAAAGAACTCTGTACATAATTATATTCTGGGATATGCATAACAAAAATCTTGAAGAACATACACCCATCTGTTAATAATGATTATCTCTGAGGAGTGGCATTTGTAGGGTTCTTATCATCTATGTCACACATTCTTATATTTGGATGTTTAGGACCACATGGGTATAATATTATAATGGGTAAGTATAATATTATAATCAGGAAATTGTACATATATAACAATTTCTTTAATCCTATCAATAGCATCCTTTGTGTGTTGCTTTCATTTTTACCAACATTCACCGACTGCTGTGTATACAAGACTCATCTGGATGAATAAAAACAGCACTTGGGCTCAAAAGTTTTACATTCTACTAGAGAATGGAAGGTGGTCCCATCAAAATAAATCCAGAGCAAAAAGTGACAAGTGCAATAGAGCCTTCAGTTCAAGTCCAACTTTACTGCTGAATTTGGGTAAATTACAGATCCATTGCAAGGAGGATGTGATGGCTGATTGATTGTGTCAACTTAATTAAGTGAAGCTAAACTCAATTGACTCAGCAATTCCACACCCTAGGGTATGGAAGACCCACCCTACGGTGGCTTGCCACCTGGATGGTATGAAGGGGAAATGAAGGAGGACAAATCTGCTTCTGTCTCTTCAGAGGCACCCCAATCTTCACCTTCACCTTGGACATCATGTCCTGGCTTCCAGGGCAGACTCTTCAGCTTTCCTCAGCCTTCCGGTGCAAACTCATCAGCCTCCTGATACAGACTCCCATGGAACACTGTAGTGAGCTCCACGCCTTCGACTGGATCCTTCAGTCTCAAGTGCACAGACAGACCCTCTGAACTCTTCCTCATCCAACTCTGTCGGGTGGCCATTGTAAGCCAATCTTGTAAATT
This sequence comes from Heterocephalus glaber, assembly GCF_053883595.1. Lineage (NCBI taxonomy): Eukaryota > Metazoa > Chordata > Mammalia > Rodentia > Bathyergidae > Heterocephalus > Heterocephalus glaber. Next base: position 17,754,794 of record NW_028258369.1, on the reverse strand, counting down.
CTTATATATTTGTATAGCATGTATCTGTTTCTCTAGTAAACACTAACTGATACAGAGGTGTGGTTTCTTTAATCAGAGAATGATACTAGAAATCAAACCTAAGCACTGGAATTGTCCACTGCTACTAGAGTGTCATTGCTTTTAGGTACTCTTGTTGTGCAGAACTGGGACACAGCTATATGAATACTAGTTTATATACACACCCAGGCCTATAATTATTTTTATATTTACTCATCAGTATCTCTATTAATCTGAGTATGACTTCATACTGACATCTCCAACCCTAATCTAGTACCACTTCGTTCATTCCAGCTTTCCCTCTTGTGTAAACTCAATCTTTGACCAAGCTCAATCCCATTTCAACTCATCCACCCTGGTCTTGCTGATAAGGAAGGCTAGTGCTCAAAGATTAATAAGCTATAGAAACATTTCCATATGATTGCAGACACAATGCATCAGTCATGCAGGATGATCTTGCTTCATCAACCAACCCACTCAATTGCAATCCTTCAGTCTCCACAGCCATCTTCTGGTCCCCTTGCCCTGACTCTGGGTCTAGTGTTCAATCTTGGAGCAAACTCTCACTCCCTCTCTAAAGCATTTTCCCTTGGGATACTCTGGGGCTTAGAGAAGACTGGAGCAGTGATCTCAGGCTCTCTCTGCTCCCATAACATGGTGGTAAGGAAAATTCCAGACAAATTGCTTCTTTCCAGGAATATAAGGTCTGGAGATGTAGCTCAGTGTGAGGCCCTGGGGTTCAATTCCCAGTACTGAAAAAAAAAAACCAGAATCTCAAAACACTAGTTAAGCACTTGACACCATCTGGCTCTAGTTTTTCACTTAGGGCATTTGTGAAGTGAGAAACTGAGAGAATACAAGAGCAGAAGTTGAATGATGAGAGTTCTCACACTCATGATCCCACAATTGCACATTTGGCCCTTGGTTCAGTTCCCTCACCCAGAGATAAAGGGGACCCTTCCAGCTCTAAACTGATATGGTTCTTTGTGTTGTTGTGAGTCCTTACTTGGGAGACACCAACTTAAGGCAACTTATAGGAAGGCCCAGGTTTTCAGATAATTACTCTTTAAGCCTAGATGGACTCAAGGAAATAATCTGTAGACAACTATGGAGAGTTTGCCCTATCCTTGCACCTGTGTGGTTAAGATGTGCCATTAGAAGGAGTCCCATTTATCATGGTGAAATAAGCTTCAATTGGGTTAGCTGGACTACCATGTACAGTTGCACAAGTTGTCTTCTATGGCAACTTATTTGGGCGTATGCCAGGTGAGCTTATACTCTGGCCCTCCCTCCTCCTGACCTACCCTTTGTCCTGAGTTGGAGGTATACCAGTTCACCGGAAGAGGGCTTTAGTGACTTTGTTCATCCAAAGAGTCACCATTTTCTAGTGGGCACAGAGAAGTTCTTTAGGCAAACACTTTGAGCTTTAATTGAATTGAAAAATAACAGTGCAGATGGCAAAACCCACCTGAGGTTGGGAATGAGTGTGGCGTGGTAGGTCCATGTCAGAGGGAGTGTTAAGACTTCTCTGAGAAGACTTGGGGAGAGTGGGGTAAGGGACTGCTGTGGTTTAAATGTTTGTGTCCCCTCCAAAATCCACAAAAAATTTCAATAAGTTGAAACTTATTGCCCAATGGAACAGTACTAAAAGGTGAGGCCCTCAGGGTTTGGTTATGAGGGCTTCCTCTTAATGAGTGGATTAGTGCCTTATAAAATGGCTTCAGTTCACGCTTTCCATCTTCTCCACCATGAGAGGACATAGCATTCATCCCCTCTCTCCAGAGGAGAGGGGAACAGGTGCCATCTTGGAAGCAGAGAGAAGCCTTCACCAGACACTGAACCCACTGGCCCCTTGACCTTGGCCTTCCCACCCTCCAGAACTGTGAAAAATGCATTTCTATTGTTTACACATTACCCAGTCTGTGTTATTTTGTTATCGCAGCACAAATGAACAAGGATAGGGGCCCTCGGGAATGAAGGAGGAGGACAGAGTAGGATGGGAGCTGGAAATTGTGAGGATCAGGACAGGACTGCCAGAGGGATGATGCCTCACCCTGTGGCTGAGTCCTCAGTCCATCCCGCCTCGGTCTGCCCTGACCAGGGAAGGGCAGCCAGCTTGGAAGGGCCAAGGGAAGCCACAGTGTGGCTCCTAGACATGGCTCCACAGCAACTTCTCCTTTAGGACCTCTGTATCTCAGTTTAAAACCAGAACAAAGTCCTGTAAGATTTGTTGTTTGTATAAGGGAATCCTCTTGTACAATTCTTCGTTCAAATATTTTGTTTAAAAACATTTCTTTTACATGACTCCTCCCATTTTGCCTTTTCTCTATTTAACACTGATTTTTTTTTCATGATAAATAGTTGATTCCAGACCCTTGGTGTTTGCTTAGGTCTTGAATCTTCTCCAGGGCTCCACATTATGTCCTTATGCAATATTTCATGGCAGCCCTGACATGGGGAAGCCATTAGCTACCTTCTGATTTTTCTACTGATTATTCCCAGTGAAGAAAGAGATGTGGCCAAGGCGAAGTAAGGCCCTGAGTAGTTCTCCATGCCTACTGTGGGCCACAGCCAGAGATGAATGGCGTGCCTAACCACAGCAAGGGTGGTAAGAAGAATACCAGCTGTACTTGTGGAATTTACTTTGTGCCAGGTGCTTTTCCATGAATTCCTCAGAGCCACTCTATTTATCTCATTTTGAGAGATGAGACCCCTGAGGCACAGAGAGGCTCATCTGCCAGCGACTTGTGTGTCTAAGATGCCAGACAGGAGTGATTAATGACAGACTTTCTTCTCCGTTTGGAGGAAAGACCTGCGCCAGCATGGGTGACTGGGAGAAGAAAGGGAACTGGCCTAGGAGATGTGCAAATGCTCTGTGCCACTTGGCAAGGCAAGGCAGGGAGGGCAGACATGGGCACGGAGCCCAGTTTCTGACTTGGGCAGGAGGAAAGATCACCCGAGCACTTTGGCATGGTGGATGGAGCTTCTGGTTTGCAGGGCCCTTCCTGCCTAAGTGTTGACTCCATTTTCATTTTTATCTTTCACAGTACTGGTAGCACAGAAAAAACTGAAAATCATGTTGTCATTTGCATAGACACAGAAAAATAACAAAATCTGATGCTCATTCTTGATTAAAAAACCCTCAAAAACATGTTCATAGAGGCATTTTAAATTTAAAAAGGCATAAAGGAAAAAGCTAAGGTTAACATATTTATTGTGAAATACTGAATGCTTTTAATCTAAGATCAGAAAAAAGGAAAGGTGGTCATGCTTACTACTTTCACCCAGCATTTTACTGGAAGTTGTAGTCAGTAAAATTTTTAAAAAGGTGAAATATTTTTAAAAGAGGAAGCAAAACTGTCTATATTTGCAGACGGTATGGCTGTTAATACAGAAACTATTAAGAAATCTATAAAACATCTACTTTAAAAACAAGTGAATTTAGCAATATCACTGGATACAAAATTAATATACAAAGGGGAAATTTGAAAATTTCAGTTTATAATAGTATTATAAGTTTTAAAAATATGTACAAGACCTCTATTCTGAAAAATGACAAAACATGATTGAAAAATTACTCAGTTGAAAACTTACTGGGAGACTAAGGCAAGAGGATTGCAAATTCAAGCCCAGACTGGGCAACTTAGCAAGACCCTGTCTTAAAATAAAAATTATAAAAGGTGGGGAAGAGGAAAGGGAGGGGGAGGGGGAACATGCAAAGGGGGAGGGGGAAGGAGAAGGAGAAGAGGAAGAAGAAGAAAAGAAAGAGTGGGGGGGAAACGTGTGATTAGAGGTATGTAAATGTTTTTATGCACATCACAGAGAACAACTACAAAAGGGAAAAATGATGAAAATCATCTGAATTAAAATTTTCTAATCATGAAAAAGACTGATAATCAGTATACATTAAGGATTCCTAAAACTCAATACAAATAACCTAATTTTATGCTGATCAAATTATTTCAGCACTCACTTCTGAAATGAAGATTACAGGAATGATCAAAAAGCACATGAAAAACAGTTTAGTAAATTAAAACCAGGAGATATCATTATATACCTCCAACGTGACTAACTTAAAAAGACTGGGGGACCAACAAATATGGATGATGATGTGGAACAACCAGAACTAACTATAGCCCATTGGATACCAAAAGTGCTTCTTTTAGAAAAAAAAAAAAGGCCTAGCTCCTTTATAAAAGGCTAAATATACACTGCCTAATGACTCAGAAATTCATCTTCCTAAAATCTACTGAAGAAAATCAAAAGCATTTGTTCACTCAACAACTTATACAAAACTGTGAATAACACTTTTATTCATAATAGTAAAAATTGAAAGCAACTCATGCTACAAAAATTAGTAGATTTGTAAAATGAGAATATCTGGTCAAAAGCAAAACAAAATTAGTAACTAGCAATCAGGCCAGAAATAATAGAGATGAGGTAAATAGAAGACCAGGGTGATGAAGAGAAAATCTTTAAAACAGTAAGGAGGAAAATCAAATTAGATACAGAGGAACAAATATAATAATGGTATCAGATTCCTCAACAGTAACCATGCAGAAGAAAATGGAACAGCATTTTTATAATGCTGAAAGAAAAAAACAAAGCTGTCAACCTCGAATCTTGGGGTCTTTTTTCCATTAAGTTTATTGGTACATTTTAGGTATACAATACAGTTACATTCATCATTGGGATCTTGCACCTTTACCTGATGTATCTTGGTTCTTATTTTTCCCCATTCCCCTGCCCTCCCTTCACCCCCTCCACCCCTCCCTATTTACAAAGACTTTGTTTCCATTTTTTCCTTTTCTAATATTTATTCCTTTCCCTTCTTTCCTTTCCCCTACCCCCTCCACTTCCCCTTCCCCCTTAGACCTTTTCTTCCTATTTCACAATATCAATTATACATTTGATCCTTATTTACACTTTTAGTTTTTCACACCAGAGAAACTATTCAGTATTTACATATGTGTGGCCTATTTATTTCACTCAAGAGTATCACCTCAATATGCATCCACTCAGCTATAAATGTCTCTAGTTTCTCATTCTTTATGGCTGAGTAGTACTCCATTTTATTTTTTTTTTAAAAAACACGTCTTCTTTATCCAGTCTCCAGTTGATGGGCATTTGGGGTGTTTCCAAATTTTAGCTATTACAAACTGTGCCACTATAAACATGGGTGCATATATATCACCGTGGTATATTGAATCTTGTATCTAATGAAAATATCTTTCAAAAATGTTGATGAAGCAAAGCATTTTGTAGTCTAACCAATGTTGAGAGAGTGTTATCACCAGCAGACACACCCTTCTAGAAATGCTTAAAAGGTTCTTCAAGGAAAAGGGTAACAGCATTACAAAGAAACTTAGATCTTTGGAAATGAATGGAGAATGACAGAAATGATAAATGTGAATAAATATAAAATAATATTTTTCTCATTTTTAATATGTGTTTTCACACTGACACTTTAAACCTAACACAGGAACAATGTATCAAGTAGAAATTGCATGCCAACAATAGCACAGATGATGGATGGGAAAAGGGAGTATATTATTGCAAGGTTTTGCCTTATAAGTCAACTGAAAGGGCATGATTTGAAAGTATAATGTGATGGGTTAAAGAAGCACATTGCAAACTCCAGAGCACATTACTAAAAAGTCAGCTACCTTCTATAAGACAATAACATGAACAAATTAGAATACTGAAACAATATTAAATTAATTTAAACCAAGGGAGCTAAGAAGAAACGGGAGTAGAAACAAATCAATAAACAGAAAACAAATAAAATGGTACTTTTAAAGCCAATACTGTTGATAATTACATTAAATGTATATGGTCTGAAACTCCACTTAAAAGACACAGATTATGTAATTGGAAAACAAAAAGAAAGCCCAATTTTATGCTATCTATAAAAATGCATTTTAAATGTACAGTCACATTACCTGTGCCTTTTATGAGTAACAGGATGTAAAAAGAAACCATGAAAACACCAAGTACCATAAAAGTGGAGAAGCTATATTAAGATTAGACAAAATAAACTTCATACAAGAAATATTAACAGAAGAAAATTGGAGAAGTTCACCATGGTAAAGGAAATAAGTATCCTAAATGTTTATGAACCAAGTAACAGAGATTCAAAATTCCGGAAGCAATAACTATCAGACTTGAAAAGAGGAATAGATAGACAAGAATACCTCTCTCAATAGTAAATAAAACAAGTAGACAGAAAATCAATAAGATTACAGAAAACTTTAATGACACTGCCAACTGGAATTTAGTTGAAATTTACAAGGGAGTCGCACCAACAACGTAGAACTATATTCTTTTCAAACACACATTGTGTGCGTGCTAAGATACACCATATGCTGGAACATTAAGAAATTAAGTCTAAATACATTTTAGAGTTTGTTTTCTGACTGCAATGGAATTAAACTAAAAAGCAGAAAGAGATCTTGAAAATTCTTAAATATTTGGAAATTAAACAAGAATTTCAAACCAATCCTGGAACTATGAAAAATCACATACGAGGGCTAGGGATTTAGCTCAGTGGTTCCGCCGCCTGCCTTGCAGGCACAAGGTCCAGAGTTTGATCCCTGGTACCAACCCCCCGCCAAAAAAAGTCACATAGGAAATTAGGAAATGTTTAGACTAACTGAAAACAAAATATAACATATCAAAAAATGAGATGTGGATAGTACTAACAAGGAAATATATAACTTTTTTAGCTAGGAAGAATAGTCTAAAACCAATGACTTAAATTTCTACTGCAAGAAGAGAAAGGAAAAAGAGGAGGAGGATACCAGAGTTCATATACATACATATATATATGTATATATATATAATGGAAATATTATAGGATAAAAATCAACATATTAGAAAATAGACACAAAATAGAAAATAGGAAAAAAATCAATGAAACAAAAAATGTGTCCTTTAAAAGAGCAATAAAATGAATGGACCTGTATCTACACTGATTAAGAGAAATTAGCAATCTAAATAGAGGGAACTGCTACAGATCCTTCAGACATTAGAAAATAAATAAGAGAATATCATAAACAGCCTTTGCTCACAAATTCAACAATTTGTACAAAATCTCCAATAGATACATATTATTAAAGGGGTAACAAGATATGCATAGCACTGTATTAATCACATAAAGTAAGTTTATAATGAAAAATCTCCCCACTAAGAAGACTCCAGATCCAGATGTTTCATTGATAAATTCTCTTAAGTTTTCATGGAAGAAAGAATGTAAATGCTACACAAACTCTTTCAGAAATAGTGGAGGAGGAGCCCTACACACCTTGAGCCATCTGATCTTTCACAAAGCAGCTAACGACAGCACAGGAGAAAAGACAACTTCTTTTACAAATGCTGCTTGGAAAACCATTATTCCTAGGTAAATATAGATCCATGTCTTTCTTACTGTACTAATATTAAATTGAAGTGAATCAAAGACCTAGATATAAAAACAGAAACACTGAATCTGCTGGAAGATGAAATAGGTAAAACAATTGAAGACATAGGCATAGGTAAGACTTCCTGAACAGAACTCAAATTGCACAAGAAATATTACCAATAATCAATAAATGGATTATATCACATTAAAAAGCTTCTACACAGCAAAGGAAACAATCAACAGAGTTAACAGACACCTGTGAAATGGGAAAATATTTTGTCACCTGCTCTCCTCAAAGAGGACTAATATCTTGAATATATAAAGAACTAAAAAAAATAGACCCCAAAAAGAAAAAGTTAAAATATGAGCAATTGAAAATGAATAGACACTTCTCAAAAGAAGAAGGCCAATAAGTACATGAAAAAAATTGCTTAGCATCTGTGGTCATTAGGGAAATGCAAATGAAAACAACACTAAGATTCCATCTTATTCCAATAAAAGTGGCTATCAAGGACTCAAAAAACAACAGATTCTGACCGGGATGTGGGGACAAAGGTAGCCTTCTACATTGCTGGTGGGATGTAAACTGGTATGACTACTATGGGAATCAATATGGTGAGTCCTGAAAACACTAAAATTAGAAATTCCATTTGACCCAGCTATATCTGGGTATCTCCTGGTTACCTTCCTAAAAGAGTTAAAGTGATCGTATTACCGTAACACATGCATACCCCTGTATATAGCAGCACAACTCATAACAGCTAAATCTTGGAAGTACCCTATATGCCCATAAACAGATGAATGGATAAAGAAAATGTGATATATGCATGTATATATGTATATATATATATATATGAATATTACTCAGCCATAAGGAAGGATAAGATTGAATCATTTGTAAAAAAAAAATGGATGGATCTTGAGAGTATAATATTAATTGAAATAAATCAGACACGGAAGGTCAAATATTGCTTAGTTTCTTTTACATGAAAAACCAAAATATAAATAGAGAGGAAAATAAAGAACAGATAATAGGAAACAGGGAGGTTAACTTTTTAGAGATAGGGAAAGGAAACTGGGGAAGGGAGAAAAGGGGTGTGGAGGGGTGAAAAAATAATCAAGATATAATATATATGTACTAATTCCCTGAAACAAATGGAATTATTATGTATCACAAACACACTAATAATTTTTAAAAGAAATAATGGAGGAAGAAAAATTTTCCAATATTTTTAAGAAATTAGTATTAATTTTTTTTGTAAGTGAAAACATTGTAGGAAAACAAAACTATAGACCAACATCCTTCATGAAACTGAAAAGTAATCTGAAAAGTCCTTCACAAAATACTAAATCAAACATTATATGTTAGAAAAGGTGATATATCTTGACTAAGTGGAGTTTGTCTAGAATTATAAGGCTGGCTTACTATTTTAATATTGATGCATACAATTTACCATATTAAGGGGCTAAAAAATACAAAACAAGCAGATACAGAAAATTAATTTGATATATGCTAAAATCCACTCATGAGGGGAAAAAAGGACAAATCTCTCGGGCTATTAGGGGTAGAAGGGAGCTTCTTGCTTCTGATAATATTGATCTATGAAAGACATACATCTGACACCATATTTAATAATGAAAGACCCCTAAAATTTTAAAAAAGTGTGTCCTTTGCCACTTATAGTTAACATTGGATTAGAGGTTCTGGACCATGCAGTAAGACTCACAAACAAATATGGCACAGATATTAGAAAAGAAGATGTAAAACACTCTATCCACACAAAAACTGCTTTGTGTATGTTCACAGAGATATTATTTATAATAGCAAAAACTGGAGGTGACCTAACTGCCTATCAACTTGTGTACTAATCAACAAATTTTGGTAAATCTAGAATATGGACTATTATTCAACAATATAAAGAATAAACTACTGATACCAGCAACAATTGCACCAATCAATAGTATGTTGAGTGAAAGAAGCCAAACACAAAAGTATACTTACCCTGTGTGAAGTTCTAGAAAAATCATAATTATTTTATACTTCAGAAAGGAGATAAATGGTTACTGTCTTAGTTACTTCTCTCATTGCAGGGAAAAAATACCCAACACTCACACATTAAAGGAAGAGAGATTTATTTTGGCTCACAGTTTTAGAGGTGTCAGTCCATAGCTGGCTGGCTTCAAGGCGGGATGGCAGGGCAGAGGAGCAGGACAGAGGAAAAAGAGTCCATGGCAAGAAGGAGAAAGAGATCAAGGGAAGAGGCAGGGAGACAAACTCTTCCATGCCACACCCTCAGTGACCCACCTGCTCCAACCAAGCTTCACCTTCTAACATCACATTTAGCTATAAACGCATCAGTGGAGTAATTCACTGATGAGTACCATGCCCCCATGATCCAGTCACCTCCCCAAAGCCCCACCTATGAGTGCGTGAGGCTTTCTGGGAACATCTGGATAGAAAACATAACAGCTGCCAAGGGTCAGAGTGGGTAAGATTTACTGCAAAATTGCAGGTGAGAACTTTCTCAAATGCTAGGAATACTCTATATCTTGATTTTGTGGTAGTATTATTCACATATACATTTGTTAGATCTCATTAATACATGTACTTCAAGTGAGTGTCTTTTATGTAAATTATTCCTCAATAGAAATGATTTCACATGTGGGGCCATAACAAAGTGTTAATATGCCGGGTAGAACACTGTGAACTGTGGGCAGTGTATTTGGGCACAACTGAAGCCAGGCCTTGCAGCCTGACTTGCGGTGTTCAATTGCTGGCTCTAACACTGTGTTTCCCATCTGTAAAGTCTGGATAATGGAATGAGAATTAAATATGCTGAATATAAAAAGTGTGTTAAGATATTTTAAACTATTACAATCATAAAAAGTATGTTCTCTGAACACAATGGAATTAAATTAGAAATCAATGGCATAATTATTTCTAGAAAATTCCCAAATATTTGGAAACTAGCACACTTTTAAATAATCCATGGCTCAAAAACTTTAAAAAAGCAAGAAATTAGAAAGCATTTTTTACTAAATGAAACTGAAAACAAAACATCAAAATTATAAAAATTATAAATTTTGGTCATAATTTACAACACTATATGCTTATACAAGAAAAGAATGATCTCAAAAATTACTGAAGTTAATTATTGAAGTACCCCACTGTGATTGCGCTGGAGTCTTTCTAACCTTATATGACAAGTAGTGTTTGTTTTATGAATTTGGGTGTGCTGATGTTTGGTGTGCACATAGTTTACAACAGTGTTCTCTTGGAGAATCTTTTTCTTTGTCTCTTCTCACCAGTGCATATCTTTGTAGATGAGCAGTGTTTCTTGTAGACAACATGTAAGTGGATCTTGGTTTGGGATCCAATCTATATCTTTTGATTAGAGAGTTAAGACCATTTCCATTAGGTGTTATTATTGAAAGGTATGTACAAATTCCCGACACTTTGTTTTTATTCTGGTGTTTATTTCTGTTTTCATTTGTTTATCTTCACTCCCAGTGAGATTTACTCTTTCCCGTTGTTTCACAGTTGTCATCTTCTTGATATGTGTTTAGAAGTCCTATAAAGCTTGGTGGTCATAAATTTTTCTAGTTTATACTTATCATGGAAAGTCTTTATTTCTCATTCAATTTTGAAAGACTTCTTTGCAGGGTATAATAATCTGGTTTGGCAACTGGTTTTCTTCAGAGCTTGAAAAACTTCCTTTCAAGCCCTCCCAGCCTTTGAGGATTCTGTTGAGAAATCTGCTGTTTTTGATGGGTTTGCTCTTATAAGTAATTTCTTGCTTCTTTCTAACAGCTTTTAATATTGCTAAGAGTTCCATACACCCTTTTTAAAAAATGTGTATTCTGCTGTTGGTGGTGAAGTGTTCTATAAATATCATTTAGGTCATTTTTGTTCTTTTCTTAATAATGTTGTTAAATTCTTCTACATCCTTACTGTGTTTCTGCTTACTGAGAAAGGAAGAGAAAAGGGTGTGACTATAATCTTGCATGGGCCTTTTTTTCACTCTAACAGTTCTATCTGGCTTTCTTCATGTATTTTGAAGCTCTATTATACAGTACATAAATTGTATGAATTCTTATATCCTCTTGATGAATTGACTTCTTGATCGTTATTAAATGACCTTAATTATCCCTATTTCCTCTGAAATTTGCTTTGTCTAGAGTTTATACAGCTGTTATAGCTTTCTTTTTTCAAAAGGGTTATTGTAGTGTATCTTTTCATAACCTTTTATTTAAACTTTTCATGTATTTGTACTTCAAATGTATTTCTCACCCCTTTTATTTCCAGTACCGGGGAGAGAATCGTGGGCCTACACACTGAGTTACATCCTGAGCCTTTTTTATTTTTAATTTTGAGACAGGGTCTCTTTAAACCTCAAGTTGCCCCGGCTGGATTTAAACTTGTGATTGTCCTGCTTCAGCCTCCCAGAGTGCTGGGATTACAGGCATGCACCCCATGCCTAGCTTCAAATGTATTTCTTATAGGCAGCATACACTTGGATCTTGTTTCTTTATCCAATCTGAAAATCTCTGCTTTTTGCTTGTCATATTTAAACTATTGCTCTTAAGTGATCATTGTTGTGGTTAGGTTTAAATCCATCAACTTGCTGTCCATTTTCCATTTGTTCCACCTATTCTTTGGTCCCCTATTTCTTTTTCTTCTCTGGTTGGAATTAATTGTATAGTTTTGTGATTCTAATTTACACATTTTTGATTTATTAACTATGACTCTTTGTTATTTTGGTGCCTATTTTAGGGCTCATGGTAAACATCTTTAACTTAGTACAGTCTACCTTCTAGTAATTCTGTATCGTTTAATGCATGGGATGAGAACCTTCTTGTGAGGGAAGATCGGCATGTGGTAATACTTTTCACCTGGCATGTCTGGGAACGCCTTCATTTTATCCTACAGAGCCTTCATTTTTTTCCTATTTGATCCGATACCAGTTATTTTCATATCACTTCATTTTTTAATATTTTTCCTGACTATGGAATTTTAGATCGACAGATTTTTTTCCAGCACCTGAAACATGCTACTTACCATCTTCTCACTGGCATTATTTCCAGCTGAAATCTTATGCCATCCTTATCTTTATTCCTGTAGCTGTAAGATGTCTCTGTCTCCTCTTCAGATTTTCTTATTATCACTGGTTTTCAGAATTTGTTGTGCATTGTTGTCGTTTTTGTTTCTAGGGGCTGATGTGTGTTGATTTTTTGGGATGTATGGGCTTCTATTTTACATAAAATTTGAAAACACAAACTGGCCATTATTTTGTAACATAACCTTTCTGTTTCCCCACCTCTTTTCTAACTATACATTTATTAAGCTAATTGAAGCTGTTCTACAGCTCAGTGCTGCTACTTTCTTTAAAAATGATTCTTTTCTCTCAGCTTTCCATTTTGCATGGTTCCTGTTGTTCTAAGTTCAAGTTGACTTTTATTTTTCTTCAATATCTGATCTATTTATCTTATACAGTATATTTTTAAAACTTAAACATTGGCCAGGTGTGGTGGCACTTACCTGTAATCCTAGCACTCTAGAGGCTGAGGCAGGAAGATTGCTGTGAGTTCGAGGCCTGCCTGGGCTACATGCAGAGTTCGAGGCCCACCTGAACTACTAAGGGCGACCCTGTCTTAAAAACGAACCAAAACAAAACAAAACTTGCACATTGTAGTTTTATCTGCAGAAGTTTGATTTATATCTTTTTACACATTTTGCATCATTACTTAGCTTTTGTACCACACGGAACACAATTATTATAATTGTTCAGTGTCCTTGTCTGCTAATCTGACAGCTACATTGGTTCTGATTGAGATTCAACTGATTGATTTCTCTCTTTTTTGTTTGGATCATCCTGGTTCATCACATGTCTGCTTATGTTTGTTTCGAATCAAACATTTTTATTTCACTTTGTCAAGTGATAGATATTTTTGTTTTCCTGGAAACATTCTTGAGTTTGGTTTTGGGATGCAGGTAAGTTACTCAGAAACAGTTTGATCCTTTTGGGTCTTGCTTTTAGGATTTGTTAGGCAGGAGTGGAGCACTGATCAGGCTCACTAATTCCCTACTTCTGAAGCAAGACACTGCTGAATACTCTGCTCAGTGCCAGGCGCATTATGAGTGCATCTAGTGCTGCTGGAGGGAACAGGTGCAAACCCAGGCCATAAGTGTGTCATGTCCTTTGTTTTCATCACTTGTTTTAGATCATTCTGACCCTGGCCTTGAATAGTTTCCTCTCGTGCACCTGCTGATCAGAACTCAGCTGAATACTTGAAGTGAGCCCTCTGCAGACCTCTGGAATTTGCTTCTTTCTCCTCTCCAATACTCTTCACTATGAACTCTGGCTGTCTTTGCCTTCCCAGACTCTCAGTTTTATGTCCTCAACTCAGGGACACTGTCACACTCTGCCTGGGTTTCTTCTCCTTGGGTCACGTCCTGAAAACTTTTCCAAGGAATCACTCTGGGACAGTCATACTGCTCGGTCTCCATTTCTCTGAGGCGGCTTTCCTCCATTGGCTGATGTTCTGTGTCTTGAAAACTGCTGTTTCATATATTTGCTTTCTCTCAGATGGGAGGATAAATCCAGTCCCTGTTACTCATCTTGGCCAGAAGTAAAAGTACCGATTTTATTGAATTTCCTTTCATTTAAAATTAAATTTACATGTGAGTAGCCACATTGCTATTTGAATAGCATTGCTAGAGGATTATAGAAGTTCGATGAAGCTGAAGATTGGAAGGTAAGTAGCATGTCACCAGATGAAGCAGGCCCAACCAGACTCTGTTTTGGATTCAACTTGTGTGTCACTGTAGTTTTGTTCAGTCCCATTTGCCTTTTAGACTCAAGGCTATTTTCTCCATGAAAATCCCCCTGTGCTCTGCTATTTCCAGTAATTTCAGGTGCCTTCCCCCCAGGGAGAGGGTTGAATTCTGTTAAATACCCCATTCAGTCCTCTGTGATGGATGTGGCATTGGTATGCCATCCCAGCCCGCCCAAGTGGACTCAATGGAACCCCCAGTCCCTCTTGTCACTTCCAGACTCAGATAAAGTGCTTGGCAGAATGTGGGACCTCACTTCCATCACGGATGTCTGAAGAGTGGATCGTACAACCTGGAAGTGCAGGGAGCTTAATAGCTTCGAGTTGAACCTTCAGCAACAAGCAGCAAGAGATAAGATGGACTATTTTGTATCAATGTGGCTCCATTCCACCTATCCACAGTTGTCTAATGAGACTGAACAACTGGCTGAGTTTCTTTTGAAACTGTGACCAGCTCCATAATCTTACACTTGCTTTCTCTCCTTTCTTACCTCAGTTCTTTCCTCCACATTCTCCCTGTCCTTGGACTGATACTCAAAATAATATATTAGGATGTAAACTTTGCCTTAGACCATAGTTTTAGACAACCTTGTGTAGGACTGTTTTGTAGGTCACAGTCAGAATTTAGGTCATCAGGGCCTGGAGGAACCCTGGGAGTGTGTTGGGAAGGAGAGTGGTATGTGTGCACTTTAGAAAATGCACAGTGGCTGCTAAAAGGAGAAAGGGTTTGAGGGGATGGAGTAGAGGCACCAAAGCCAATTAGGAGACTCTTGCCATAATTTAGACCAGAGTTGATGTTGGCTTGGTCTGGGGTGATAATAGTGGCGTAAGGGAGAAGTTGATATATTAGAGAGATTTAGAAGACAGAATCGAAAGTAATGATGGAATAGGTGAGAGGTAGGACAATGATGAGGAGTTAAAGCCTCTAATGTTACGGTGTGGATGCTGTTGTCATTCTTGGATTTGCGGGCAACTGAGGCAGAAGATCAGGAAAGAGAAGATGAAATTGAACTTGAACATATTGAATTTGAGGCTTGTATAGGTGCTCCAACTGGAGGGACTTATTTCTGTCTTCATGGAATGAGCATGTGTTCAGTCACCTCATTGTCCTCTGTGTATCTTTTCTGTTGCTCACTGATCAGTGGCTATCTCTCCACAGTTTCTGGGAGCAGGACTTGAGACCCCTGATCTTTTCGTTTTTCCTGGCAACAAAGCAGAGGTCAGGTGCCTGGGACTGGAAGCATTTTTTATAGCTTTCTTTGCCTTGTGTTCCTTAACCCACCTAGATGCCTACAGTCAGTGAAAGAATGGGCAACTCTGAAACCCACAGCAGTAAGTTGAGATCCAGCTATGGTGACCGAGAAGCAATCTGAGCTGTGTCACCTTTATGACATCACCACAGGCTGTCAAAGAGGGAGAAGCAATGATCTGTCCAAAAGCCCACCTGGGGCTTCTCTGCTCATTTAGTTGGGTCTTCAAAGCAGCAATGTCCTCTCCCTCCCAAGGAATCCCATGGCTCAGTCTATTTATTAGGACCCTGTCTTCAGTTTTGAGGGTTTGGGTTCAATACTGAGGATAAGTCTTATCCCAGACATAAAACTTGAGGCTTTTAGGCCCTCACTGTAGGTCTAAGTTATTACTGTGGCCACCTAGTTAAATATCTAGAAATGGAATCTATTTGTACCCCTGCCAAACACAGCTGTGTGTTCTAGAAGAATCCCCGCTGTGTTTTGCATTGATGAGTAATTCTCTGCCAACACTGCAGCTTTATCTGTAGGCAAGGTCCAACTATGTGTGTAGATAGACTGATGGGGCAGAGAAGTGCAGAGGTTTGACAAACCACCCTGCACATTTTCATGGCCCCACAGCCTCCACCTGACTACTTAGTCTCATATCCCAGGAGCTGGGAGGAGGTGCGAGAGGAGGAGATGCAACAGCCAGGGTGGGGTAGTTATGGTATTCAGTATGTGCTCCAGAGCCAAGAAAGATGTTGGAACTGCATGAAGTTAGACAGAGACATAATAACCACACAGACCTCCATCTTGGAAAAGCCAGTCTAGAGAACAGATCATGTGAGGAGAAAATGAGTTCTATCTGAAGATGATAGGATTTTCTAAGAACTGAGGAGACTCTAGGCATTAGAAGTAGGTTTGGAGACCAGAGGGAAGATTGGAGATACATTAAGGAGATACAATGGACAGGATTTGTCCTCCAGTTATAAGAGAGAGAGAGAGCAAGGAGAAAGGTAGTTCCTAGGGTGACTCCCCAGAATCCCTTAGGAGGATGAAGACCTGAAATGAGGAATCTAAGAGGAGCAATAAAGTGTGTGAGTGTGTAGGGGGGGATGGTAACAGGTTTACCACATTGAACTGCAAAGTGTATGTGGGGCAGCCAGGTGCCCGGCTGGCACGGTTCTTTTTTTTTTGTATTAAATTCTTTTATTGGTACATTGTAGGTATACAACACAATTACATTTCTCACTGGAAATTGTACCTTTACATAATGCATCTTGGTTCTTATTTTTTCCCCATTCCTAGCCCTCCCTTCACCCCCTCCACCCTTCTCTATTTACAAAGACTTTATTTCCATTTTTTCCATTTCTCATCATTTTTCCTTTCCCTTCTTTCCTTTCCCCTGCCCCTCCCACTACCCCTACCCCTTTGGACCTTTTCTTCCTATTTTGCATTATTGATTATTCATTCTAATCATTGGTACATTTTAGGTATACAATATAATGACATTCATCATTGGAAATTTGCACCTTTACATAATCTCTCTTGGTTCTTATTTTTCACCCTTTCCCAGCCCTCCCTTCAACCCCTCCACTCCTCCCTATTTACAAAGATTTTGTTCCTATTTTTCCATTTTCTCATATTAATCCCATTCCCTTCTATCCTTTCCCCTAGCCCTCCCACTTCCTTCCCCTTTGCCCCTTTTCTTCCTATTTCACATTACCTATTATACATTTAGTCCTTATTTACACTTTCAGTTTCTCACACTAGAGAAACTATTCAGTATTTACACATGTGTGTCCTACTTATTTCACTTAAGAGTATCGCCTCAATGAAGGCACGGTTCTTACAAGACAGAAAAGACCCACATGAACTATTCAGATTCTTTCCAATATGGCCTGCTACATTGTACTGCCTGTGCCGACCTCAGCTGGGGATTTGATTGCTCTTTACCCAATGGGACAAAAGGAGCAAAATGTCTACTTGTGACTCTAAAAGCCATGAGGACCTCAGCCTGGGTCCAGTCCTGATCTTAGCTCCACTAGGGAGCAACTTCAGTTAAACCATCTACAGAATAAAAGAGCAACAATTTTGTTCATTTTCTTGTTGGCAAAACACTGCAAATTTATAGGATGATTCTAGCAGCTTTTAGAGGCTGGGGGGATTACCAGGGCTCAGTAATGGAAAAATCAAATACCTTTATCTAAGGTTAAATGCTTTCCCTTGGGCATCTGTGGAGCCCTTGATGAGTTGATGGGGACCCAATCCGGGGAACTTTTCTGCACAAAGCCTGGAATCCAGTCCATCTGAGCCTTCTTGGAGTGAGAATGTGCAGGTCAGGGGGTGGTAGCCAGTGTGGCCGAGACAATACGGAAGTCTGTAACTCCTGGTGCCCCTGCGTCCTGGCCACAGAATGGGAAGACTCAGATCCCACCTCATCTACATCTTCATTGTGCCAATAAGCAAGCTAAAGCAGAATGTGGGACAGGGACAATCCAAGACTTTCAAATGTCTCTTAGGAGGCTGTACCCTAAAATGCCTGGCATAGATACTTGCAGAAATTTCCTCACCTCTAAGGTGAATCTTTCTGTGTCAATGCTGTGACAACACACGTGTTTTTACTATCCCCATTTTCAGGATGGAAATACTGAGGCTGACTGCTGTGAAGTGACTTGTCCTAGGCTACAGAGCTAGCAAACAGGCCCAGGTCTCCTGGCTTGGGATCACCCTGTACACTCTGTGGTGGCTCATGTGTTCATGAAAGGGGTTACCACAGAGAGCAGGTGGCTCCTAGAGCGGCGGCAGCCATGCTGGATATAATCGAGTCCCAGTAAGGAGAGAAGAGTCAAAACTCATACCTCCATTCCTTGATTCTCCAGATGGGAACAGAACCCCAACCAGGGGGAGCAGATTGGGAACATACCTACATCCAGAAAAGGCCCATTTCTCCTTTTGGTCTTACTGTAAATAGTATCAATCCCTCAGGGTTGGTGGGGGCTCCTTTTTCCTCTCAGACTAGATTAACGCCCTTGTTAAAACCCCATGTCATGCTGCACATCTCCATAACTCTTATCCCAACTCCAGTTAATCTTCAATGTCAGTTACCTTCTCTCACCTCCCTTTCCCATACAAGGATAGATAGGCCTTGTGAGGGCCAGAACCGGATCTATCCAGTTTACTTCCAGATCCTCAGCCCCTAGCACAGTGTTAGCACCCAGCAAGTGCTCATGGTGGTCATTAGGACTGTTTACCAGCTGTTTGTGGCTTTTGGCACTCTGGAAAAGTACTAAGATTCAGCCTTCTAGTGATGAGTAGGTACTGGGAGTGAGCTATCAATGTTTGCTTAAAATGAGCCACTTAGACTGTGGAGCAATGCTTATTACTGCAGTATAACCTGGAATCTCTTGACTGATAGAGGAATCAAAGAATGAGTATTTTCCATATGACTTGAATATGAAAGCTGAAACTGATAAGAATATAGAACATCTGAAAACTATGAAAGATACAGATAACTTTCTAGAAAAAGATATGTAAGTAAAATAGAAAATTACACATGAAAGTATGTGAACTATTTTTAAAAAGGAAAATGTAAGGATGATTGTTAATATCAAACACTGCTGGCTCAAAGTCAAGATTAACACAAGCAAAGAATGGGACCACAGGTGTAGTTCAGTGGTAGAGTGCTTGTCTAGCATGCACAAGTCCCTGAGTCTGATCCCCAGTACCACAAAATATATAGATAGTTAAATAAATATATATATATATTTAAGGGAATGAAAAGAAATAAGGGAATAATCCAGAAAATTCAGTTCATTGCTATGCCCTGGTTAAAGAGTAATATCAACTACTGGAAAGAATGGGATGGAGTGGAAAAACAATAAAAGAGCAACAAGTATGTTGGTGATAATGGCTGGGACAGGCAAACATATAGCTTATGTGAAGGTGACGTAATATACATTCTCTTGTAAATAATTTTGGCTGAAGCATTTTTTCCTCCTAATAAAAAGCAAGGGTGTCTTTGAAACTCTTTAATGTGTAGTTATTTATTTTCTCCCAGGCATAAGAGTGGCAGCATTTTGAGGCGGGACTGGAGCATTTAGTTGGAATTAAGAATGAACCTTGGTGACTGGGGTCTTGGCTGGAGAGGAGACTTAATGGGAGGGGCAAAAGAGGAGCGGCAGGAGCTGGAAGATGGAGACATTTCTAGAGGGACAAATTACTTCAGCTTGACGTAGGAAGTAGGAGCCTGTGCCCTGCTCTGCCACCAACTGACTGTGTGACTGGGCTCAAGCCAACCCCTTTCCTTGTTTTTGCATTGAGAAGGCTGACCTTGATACCTGAGTGTCCCCATCAGCTCTTGCTGTCCATGGTTTAGGAATCCTTGCCCATGTCAAGGCAGTAACATCTGGAAAGATTCAAGACAAACAAAAATTAGTCAGGAAGAGAGGCAGAGAGGTCAGCAGCTCAATGCACAAACATTTGGGGTCAGGTGCAGCTGCAGGTCAGGTAGAATTTCCTTTTCAACATCTACTGGAATAAGGAAAACAGTAACAGTAGTTGACACGTATACACAAAGTCAGGCTCTGTTCTAAGTGCTTTACATGAAGTATCTCTTATGAACTTGTGATAAAGGATGCTGTTAGGGTACCTATTTTATAGATGAAGAAACAAGAAGGCTAGCATACTAACTGGGAGATACTGATTAGAAACCACACATCTTAACCACACACCTGTGGTTAGGACTACTGTGAAAAAGTCTAAGAGGAGGCAAGATGGACACAAGCAAGTGTGGGAAATGTGTATCCATGGCCAAAAGACAGGACTGCTTAATGTGCTTCCAGTCCCACCAGCCAACATCCCAAGCCCTGCCCTGATCCCTGCCTCTGCCCACTCCTGCCTTCAGGCTTTCCTCCAGTGAGTGCAGAATGGTGCTTCCGGCCTTAGTTACCAGAGGGGTCAGGGTTTCAGCCCCAGTAAGCTTTAGCCAAGAGCAGTCGCTCAAATGAAACTTACTAAGGATGAGGCAAAAAGGAGGACTCATGCATTTGGGATACATTTTGATTGCTAGGAGACAGTGAAAGGATAAGTTCACCCTCTGTATACAATATTAGTGTTGATTCCAGATTGTAGGTCACACATTTTGGTCCTGGCATGGGACTGGAGAGAGAGCAAGTGGAAACTACATAAAGGAGGTTGACTCTTCCTTCCTTAGACCATTCCTGGGCAAATTTATGAGTCAGTCAGCAAGAAAGGGAGGACTTTATGAAGACACCTCAAGCTCTTAATTCAGTCTGCTTTTTGGATGGCACCTTTAATTTGTTTGTCTCCTGGCATTCTACAAAGAGCAGACATAGGTCCAAAGTTAATAGCCAATTAGAGAGTAGTAAAATATGGGGAGGGGGGCGCTCTGGGCCAGTTAAGGGAAGATGCAGGGATGCTGCTGGCTCTTGACATAAGAATAGAATGTGTCAGGCAGCGAGATCAAAATAAAAGGGGACCTGGATTTTCAAAATGCTGATGAGTGAAGCTTTTCCCAAGCATTGGCTATATGTGTCATTTCTTACATCATTGTGTTTCCAAGGCACTGGATGAGCAGAGACTCGAGGAAAATGTATTGTTCTCGAACTATGGTGTCAGGAGTGTTTCCTGCTCTGGCATGGCCTTTGACCCATAGATAATACGGATTGTGCTTGTATTTTCCCAAATGCGTTCAACTCAGGTCTGTATTCTCTAGTGCTCTCACTCAAAGGTTGGCCAGGAGTACTTCAGCCTGGGCAATACTATCCCCTTTCTTAGCCACAATTTGTACTGACACAAGAGCTTCCTATTTGGCCTCGGGTTGACCTCCAGTCTCGCTGCTCAAGAAATAAAAGTAATACTAAGTGCGTAGAGCCCAGATGATCCAGCCACTCCAGAATGTCACCACTCATTTTCTGAGCATCTTTTTCCTTTCCTTCTCTCTTCACCCAAGTTCTGATCAAGAATTGCTACTGTTGGAGGCTTTACCACTAGTAAGGGTAGATTTTGAGAGATTCTGCCTCCCCACTCCTTTGGCCTGTCCCTTCCAAAACTACTCTGTCCTCCTGAGCAATATAGGAAGCAGGGAGAGGCCATAACACTTCAGATAGAATAAACTAAGTATGATATATAAAGACTCAGATTGCAGAAAGTGAACCTGAAAGAACTCTAGTACAGCAGAAAAATAGAGTAGAGGCAAGGAGACAGGTGTGAGATGAACCAGGAGAGGCAGGCATCGGAAGGCTTTAAGTGTGGTAGAGAAATGATTTGATTTGTTCTTTCAAAAAAATCACTCTGCTGAGAGATAAGACTCTAGGGAGCTGTAGCCAGTGCCACTGGTGGATAGATGTGAAGTGCTGTTTAGAAGCTCAGATGCTGAAACCTTAGCAATGATTTTAACTCCCCAACTTCTTCCACTGCCAAACTTCTAGAAGGAGGTATGTGTGCTCATTGTTCCTACCACCTGCCAACCTCTCACTTACTCATCAGTCTGCGCTGGACTTTGTCCATTGTTCCACAGCATCCACACTTGTTTAGGGCAACAATAACTGTCCAATTGCTAAACTCATTGTAAAGTCTCAGTCCTCTTCTGACATGAGTCCTTGGTAGGATTGAAAATTGTTGCCCATTCCCTTCTTAAAAAGCTGTACTCCTTACAAAATACCTCGAGTTGTGTTCAAAATATATGGTGAATATTTAAATGAACAATTTTCTTATAGTAAAAGAATGATTGCCATTAACCTTCCCTCAAAATACTCCACCTTGCTTCAAACACTCTTATGTCATCATCCTTGCCATTCGTTTTTATTCGTATATAGTTTTTTTTATTCATTTGTGATATTTAATAACTACATTTATCTTGAGAACTTGCCAGTCTCTGGAGTAGTTCTGGAAGTCCTCTTTCATGAGTATTTTTAAGAAATGTGATCAAGGAAATGGTGAATGCTGCCACTGAGTGCCACCCAACAGAAAGGCAGGCTCTAAAAACATGACAGTGTGCTGGTGGGAGTGCAGAGTGGTGCAGCCACTGTGGAAGTCAGTATGGAGATACCTCAAAGCACTAGGACTAGAGGTTCCTTTTGACCCAGCTATTCCACTGCTGGGTATCTTCCCAAAAGAATTAAAAGACTCATAACACAGTGATATATGTGCACTTATGTTTATAGTGGCACAGTTTGTAATAGTTAAATCTTGGAAGCAGCCCAAATGCCCATCAACTGGAGACTGGATAAAGAAGATGGGTTTTTTTTAATAAAATGGAGTACTACTCAGCCATAAAGAAAGAGAAACTAGAGACATTTATAGCTAAATGGATGCATATTGAGGCCATACACTAAAGTGAAATAAATAGGACGCACATGTGTAAATACCTAACAGTTTCTCAGCTATGAGAAACTGAAAGTGTAAATAAGGATCAAAATGTATAATAGACAATGTGAAATAGGAAGAAAAAGTCCAAAGGGGAAGTGGGAGGGTAGGGGAAAGGAAAGAAGGGAAAGGAATCGATATGAGAAAAGGAAAAAATGAAAACAAAGTCTTTGTAAATAGGGAGGGATGGGGGGTGGGGTGAAGGGAGGGCAGGGGAATGGGAAAAAATAAGAACCAAGAGAGATTATGTAAAGGTACAAATCTCCAATGATGAATGTCATTATATTGTATACCTAAAATGTACCAATAAAATTAATTTTAAAAAGAAAAACATAACAGTGTGTCCTCATCCTCCTGTCCACCAGATCTGGCACCATGTGACTTCTGGCTCTTTCTCAAAGTCAAAATGATCATGGAAGGCAAACTTTTTAAATCCATTCAGGACGTAGAGGCAGAGCAACTAAAGACACTGATGAAAGAGGACTTCCAGAGCTTCTTCAGAAAATGTAGGAATGATGGGAAAGTGTGTTCGAAGGGAGGGGGAGGATTTTGATTGACATTGACGGTAATGTTTCTTTAACTGCAATAAACTTTTTAACTTTAACCATTCACCATGTATTTTCATCACAGCTCATAGTTCCTTTTGGGGCTGCCGCTTCTTTAATGATCTGTCAAATGTTAAGCAACCACGGTCCTTTTTCAAGTCCATAACTTTGTCCTAGACATTCTCATCTACAGTGGTTTCAACTACCACCTCTCAACTCAGGACCACCTCCTGCCACCAAAGTTGTATCTTCAACTCATATCTCTCCTGAGCTCCCTATATATACTGTCATATGTATCCACCTGACAGCTCAAACTGGACAGCTCATGAGCACCTAAAATGCAACACATCCAAAATGAATTAGTCATATTCTTCATGCCCCACCATTCGCAAATTAACTCCTTTCATAATTAGTGTATATTACTTATACAGAACAGTGGGTTTCATTTTGGCATATTTGCATATGCATGAAGATACTTTGATCATTTCCTTCCCATTATCCTTCATTCCCTATTTTCCCCCACCCCAATTCCCTTCATCTTCTCTAATAGTCTCCATTCTACTCTCATGTCACCTCTTTTTTTAATTTTTTAAATTTTTTCTAGATTTCTTGCATGAAAACAAACATTCAATATTTGACTTTCTGAGTGTGAGTTAATTTGCTTAACATGATGGTCTCCAATTCCATGCATTTTCCTACAAAAGAAATTATTTCACAATTTTTAAGGCTGAATAATATTTTGTTATGTATATATACCATGTTTTCTTTATTCATTCATCTGTCTATGGGCATCTAAACTGTTTCCATAGCTTAGCTATTGTTAATTGGGCTGTAATTAGCATGGCTATGCAAGTGTCTCTGTACTATGCTGACTTTAATTCTTTCAGTAATATACCAAGGGGTGGGATAGCTGAATCAAATGGTAGCTCTATTTTTAGTTTTTTGATGAACCTTAATACTGATTTCCATAGTGGCAGTATTAATTTACATTCCCATCAACGGTGTATATATTGCACATATATACCACATTTTCTTTACCTGTTCATGTGTTCATAGGTATATAGGCTATTTCCACAATTTAGTTATTATGAACTGTGCTGCTATAAATATGGGTATGAGTGTATCACTGTCATATGATGCCTTAACTCTTGGGAGAAGATACCCAGAAGGCACCCAGGTATATCTGCATCAAATGGAATTTCTATTTTTTTAAATTAAAAGTATTTGAGAAGAGTTTTTTTTTAATCATTGAGTTTATTGGTAGCTTTGATAATCTTTGGGTGAAAAGACACATATATAGAGTATTTTAACAAGTATATGAAAACCATTTTTTTTAAATTAGGAGAAAATTTATCAATGGTAATCTCAGAATGGTAATGATGATAATGTATACCTTTCTTCAGTTTTTCCTTTTCTAGTTTTCTAAAGTGTACATACATTGCTTTCTATAATTTTCCTAAAACAATGCCAATTTAGAAACTTACAGCATACTTTAAGATGTAATTTTTAAAATTTTAGTCTATTAGTATATGTGTATGGTATGCAATGATTACATTGTCATAGGATTCCTTTCCCCACACATTCGTGGCAGCATCTGTCGTTTTCTGAGACTTTGATGATAGCCATTCTCCCTGGACTAACGTGGAATCTCAGTGTTGTTTTGGTTTGTATTTCCCTACTGGCTAACAATGTTGAGCAATTTTTCATATGCAGTACTTACTGGCCATTTGTCTTTCTTCTTTTGAGAAGTGCATGTTTGAATTAATTCCTGTATGGTGCTTCCTGTTTCAGTGAATTATTATATCATCCTCGCAGTCCCCAGTGGCATAATATATGATTCCATAAAGTATCAAAGGCACTTTATGGTCTGTAGGTAACTGAAAAGCACATGATCACAACTCTGATTTACAAGTTTGTTGGCCATGTTATTGATTTTTACATTGTCTGTCTGGATATCACAGAAACTTTGGCAATGTCTCTAGTGTATCTCTGAAAGAGCTATTCTATAAATAATTCATATAAGAAAGGAAAAGCGTCCTCTCTTCCATAACATTCCATAGTCCCTAAGGTTTAGTCTCATACAAATGCCTTAAGAACTGGTATCACATTCCCAGGAGCAATGAGCCAAATCAGTGCTAGAAGGACCTTTAACTTTACACTGAATATGTGATTCTGAGAAGTCCTCTTGACACCTTGTGACATTATTCCTAGAAATACTGAGGGGCCAGGGATTTACTGAGTACCCTTTTTGTGTGGTACTAGGGATTGAACACGGGGCCTTCACACTGAGCTACATTCCTAGCCCTTTAAAAAATGCTTTTTTTCGAGACAGGGTCTCACTAAGTTATTTAGTTGCCCAGGCTAGGACTGAGCTTGTGATCTTCCTGCCTCAGCTTCCCAGAATTCTGAGATTACAAGTGTGTGCACCATGCCTGAGTTTTTACTTACTTTTTCAGCCAAAGTTTCTCTGGATCACCTTTTCTTCTGTAGCATCACTGCATTAGTTGAACATCTACTCCATACTTGGCAGAGTGCCAAGGGCTGGAGATTCAGCAATGAAAAAATACAGGCAAAGACTCTGCCCTCACAGAGCTCACCTTCTCAGGGGCTCAGGCACCCCAGGTCATGCGTCTTTCACAGCAAAGCTACTGGGAAAAGTTATTTGCACACGCTACCTGTGCCTTCTCACCTACCCTCTCTCTAATCAAGGCCATATCTCACAAAACCTCCAGAATGGTGCCTGAGAAGATCATAAATGATCAACACTGCCTAATCAGGCCACATTTCTGTCTTTACCTTTATTGACCTCTCTGTGGTGTTCAACTCCCTAAAATGTTCCCTCCTTCCAAAAATACTTTCTTCTCTTAAATTCCATGACACCACCATCTCCTGATTCTTGTCTGGATCTCTCAATGTCAGTGTGTGGCAGGCTCTAGTTCTCAAGCCTCCTTAATTTTCTCTGTGCTCTTGCAACTCTCTAAGAGTCCATCTGTTCTAATACTTACTCCATTCTGATGGCCTTAATTGGTTCCAGGGTCCACCCAATGGACATCTGTTGGAGCATGGATCCCAATGTCTATTCTGATGGCCTTAAATGGCACCTATAAACATACAACTCCCAAATATCTGTCTCCAGCTCAGAAGTTTGCTTTCTCAAAGCTTCTTCATCCCCCATGCTTTTCTAAAAAGCCATATGATTCTGGGAAACCAAATTCCATCCGTGCCCCATCCCTTGATCTAAATGACAAGTAAGTGATCTAACATAGATCAGTTAACAATTCCATTCTTTAGGTCATGGCAATTTCTTCTAGGGGAGGCATATAACTCAGGATAGCGCAATTAGAGGGACTTTAGGGCCTTTTCCTGCCTAGGGGTTTATATTCTAGATGTTCTTTCTTGCTTTACAGATGTAAGCTATGGATATGAGGCTGGCCACTACTGTAGCAGTTTTGCTCCACGTCAGACATGTTAACCTTCTTCCTGTTCTTTGAATAAGCTTCTTCCAACCCGGAGGCATTTGCACTTATTATCTCTTTTTCTAAATCACTACCTGCCCTGAAATTTGTATATTTTTTATATCCCATCATTCAAATCTGAGCTCGGGACCTGGGATTTAGCTCAGTGTTTCCATCGCCTGCCTGGAAAGTGCAAGGTCCTGAGTTCAATCCCCGGTACAAAAAAAAAAAAAAAAAAAGCTAGGGAATAGTCCATGGGGAGAGAGGAAAGACCATTCAAATCTGAGCTCAACTATTAACTCCTGAGAAAGGCCTTCCTCGACCTTCCTCAGCCATCTTATACAAATTAGCTAACATCCCTCCACCACACCCCAAACAGTGCCATATTTATCTTCTTTCAACTCAGACTGCATTTTCAATTTCATGATAGCAGGGCTAAGGCTATTCTCTCAGCCTCTGTATCACCAGAAGCCATTGAGGTATCCAACAGGGGTTGCTGGATGGATGAGTAAACATTCAAATGTCATAGACCTAGCACATCTATCAAGGAAGAGACAAAAGTCATCACACACTTTAAAAGGATGGCAGTGCAGAAGTCTCAGAGAACAATGACAAAACACACTATGCAGAGATGCCATAACTCTAGATGCCTCATTTCCCCACCAGCAAACACACTTAAGCCATGATCCAGGAAAATCTCCAATTCTGACAGAAACGCTCCTTAACACACTTACTGATAGAACATTGTTGAACATGTGGCTCACTTGTTCTATTTATGAGGACACCCAGAAACTAAGGGGATGAGAAAGGGAGATGAGGGGTTGAAGGTAAGACACAAGCTGGCCTCAGCCCTGCAGTATGGCCCTCACTCCCGGCTTGGTTTGCTGAGCAATTTCACATGGTTGATTCCATTAGAGCTGCAAGCCAACCCTGAGCCCCCAGCGCCCTAGCTACAGCAGGCCCTCACACACTTGCCACCACATTCTCTCCTGCTGTGCAGCATTTAGCAAGCACAACATAATCTAAGTTGGTCATTTACGTATTCTTTTAAAAAATTATTCATACATGTTTGCATGTAGAATGATTACGTTCCTCATGGGGAGTTGGTCCATGTACATAACACATCTTAATTTTTTACAGCCCCTTCCCCTTCCCGCTCTCCTTCTTCCTCCATCTCTTGGTCCTCTTCCCTTTTGCAAAAGATCTATCTCCCTGTTTCTTATTATCTATCTTTTATTTTTCTCTATACTTTATTTATACTTGGGGTTTCTTGTATAGGAGAAATCATGTGCTATTTAAGCTTGTGTATCTGACTTATTTTACTTAATATTATGGCCTTAAATTGCATCCATTTCCTACAAATGACTCAAGTCTTGTGTATAAATACCACATTTTCTTTATTCACCTGTTGATGGAATAGACCGACTCCAAGATTTAGCTATTATGAATTGTTCTGCTGTAAACATAGGTGTGCATGGTGCATTGTACATCCCATTCAGGAAGATTTCTAGAAGGGCAACAACTCAATCAAATGGAATTTCTCCTTTTAGTTTTTTGAGGACTCTCCATACTGATTTCCATAGTGCCTGTACCAGTTTGCACTCTGACCAATAATACAAAAAGTTTCCCTTTTCCCCACAGCTTTGCCAGCATCTGTTATCATTTGATTTCTTGATGATGGCCATTCTTTCTGGGTAAGATATAATCTCAGCATTGATTTAGTTTCCATTTCTCTAATGACCAGAGATGTTGAACATTTTTTCATGAATTTATTGGCCACTTGTACTTCTTTATTTGTATACTCTAACTGTCCTCCCTCAATAGATGTAAGCTCCTGAGGTATTGCTTCACTGTATCCCCAGTGCCTAGAATAATTGAGCACAAAATTTGTGCTCAGTGAACATCTTGACTGACTCAAGTTTGTAGTGTGGTCCACACTGTGAAGCCAAGGAAACTGATGCCCAGAAAGCTGCAGTGGTCCTGCCAAGGCTGCATGGCCAGGAGGGGGCCACACTGGACCTAGAAAGCAACCGTTCTGATTCTCATATTACCTGGTCACCATTATTCCACGGCTCCTTCCTCACTCTAGAGTACTCCAGGCCATCCAGAGAGAAAAAGAGGCTAGTGTGCAGTGGTAGGAGCCAGGGGTCTGAAATCCAACATGCAGGTTCCAAACCCCTCCCCTTTGCCCCTTAGTGACTATGTAACTTCCAGTAAGTTACTTTTCTAAGGGATGTTACGAAGACTCACTGAGACCACCTGAGAAAGGGACCCAGCCTGTCACCCTGTGGCCTTTGAGGAAGATGGATCTCTGCTAGGAAAATCACAGCTGTTCTGGAACCTTCTAGAACATTCTCCTCTCAGTCATGTGTGGGTACCCAACAGCCTCTGTCTGGCTGCTGAACTGTGGTGACCAGTGGAGCTGACCTTGGGAGGAGCACTTGCAGGACAGTTGACATGGAATCTCCAGATGGAGGGAGAAGAAATGAAAGGAGGGTGGCAGCCTCTCAGAGACACACAGAGGCAGGTGAGATCACAGGGAACAGTGGTGCTTTGGGAAGATGCCAGGTCTGGCATGCATAAGCAGCTCAACTCTGCCATTGATGGATTTGCTGGTGATCTTGGGCAAGACTGTTGTCTCTGGTTCTTGATTTCCTCCTTCATACAGCAAAGACCAAAAAGGCCCCCACCAGCCCTGCTATCCTCCCTGCTTGCCCTTCATAGCTAGTCTTTGATCTCTGCAGTGCTTTTATAATTATAAAGGGAACAGAAATCCACAGTTGCTCAGGAGCAGGGCCACTAAACCAGCGGGTTCCACAGTGCAGCAGCGACATAGTCCTCACACTTACCTTGTGCAAGGCACTGCCACCTTGACACCCAGGTTTCGGCCTGCAAAACTGGGAATACAGAGCCTGCTGGTGCTTTCCTCCTAATGGTAGGACAAAATGTCAATGCTATGAAAGGACTTGGGAAATTATAAATCATTAGCTTCATTATGAACCCCTCTTTGAGACTCTATTTCAGACAATGAGTGGTACAAGGGTGGAGAGCAGTACAAAGGTTGTGGAGGAAAATGATAGAATGTCACCTATAAGGGCCTTGCCACACTGTGCACCTAATCCCCTGTGGCACCCAGAGAGGGCCATTGTGATAGGGCTATAATGTGGCATAACACAAAACTGTCTCATCTGGCAGTAGCCTCTTTCACCAGGCTGATCAAGGGCTTTGTTTACAACATCCTGGCACCCAGACTGTGTCTAATGTGCCACTTGTGTCTCCACTGGCACATGGATGAGAGAGAATGTGCCTGCTTTGGGCAAGTTTTAGGACCCAAGTCCATGCAAAGCAGGCTGGGAGTTCTGCTTTAGAAAGGGAACAGCATTTGGTGCATGCTGACTAAGCAGCGGGGAGTTGGGCAAGATTGCAGTGCCCACAGTGTAATTGCAAGAAAAGGGATGAGTCATCAAGACAAGTCCAGGGAGGCCAGGGAAGCAGAGCTAGGCTTGGGGTCAGGTGATGGTCAAGAGAGAGAAGGAGAGCCTGTGACCAGACTGCCAGCTGGCCTTGTGTGATGCTGCTGATCTGGTTTTCTTCCTGGAGGCTACCAAGCTGTACTACCAAATGGCTCTCTCTGTCTACCTACCATTGTATGGAAGGGAAAATGCTCATGGCTGGCAGATGCACACTGCTGCTCACCACAGATCAAATCTAATG
Organism: Heterocephalus glaber; assembly: GCF_053883595.1. Classification (NCBI taxonomy): domain Eukaryota; kingdom Metazoa; phylum Chordata; class Mammalia; order Rodentia; family Bathyergidae; genus Heterocephalus; species Heterocephalus glaber. The sequence continues at coordinate 17,724,211 of NW_028258369.1, read as the reverse complement.
AAAAGATGGTTTGACTTCAAAAAGATAAGGCAACAACTTCTGGTGAAGATGAACGTATTTTGTGCCAGAACAGTACAAAATAAAGACAAGTATTAAAGATACAGAAGACCTGAATAGCATCAGTAGTTACGTTAATCTAATGCAGATGTATAGATCACTATGCCTAACAATCACAGAATAAACAAACCTCTATCATGAGATATTGATCTAGGTAATATGTACCCTGGGTCACAGAACAAAATTTAAAATTGCAAAGAAGAGCAATAATAGGAGTATGTTATCAAACATGATGGAATGAAACACAAAGTCAGAAAGAGAAAGTTATCTGGAAAAAGATAAAATATTGGAAATTTTTAAAGAGACTGATAATCAGTCATGACAGAGGTCTGAAGAGAATAAATTCATTGGATTCAATGGCCATAAAATATACACCAATTTTATTTGATTCAACAATTCTATTAGAAAACAATATTTACTTGAACTTCCACTCTCAAATTTCAATCAGTAGGAGGAAGATTCCACCTTCGTTTTTACACCGCCTCCTGCAGTTCCCTTCTTTCCTTCCCTCTTTCTACACTGAAATTTCAGTCAGTTGGAGAAGATCCCACATTCATTCAACCTCACAACCCCCTGCTGTTAATTTCCTCCCTCCCCTCTCCCTCCCTCCCTCCTTTTCTCCCTTCCCTTCTTCTACCCTAAATTTCAGTCAGTTGGAGGAGATCCCACCTTCCTCCCTTCTCCCCCTGCCTTCTCTCCCTGCCTCCCTTGTCCCCTCCCCGCCCCCAGACAGCACACAGACACATTCTCAGGTCGCCAAGAGTTAGTTTATTGCCCCATCACGGGGAAGCGTGGGTGGACACTTTCAGGACTACCTCAGTGGAGGCAGAGGCAGGCAGACCTCTGGCCACCTCTCAGATGGTAGCGAGGTGTCTGGCCACCTCTCTTGGCCTAGCGCATTGGCATTGTCTTGCGCGAGGCTGGGGCTCTGCGGCCTGGGCTTCGGCCTCGGGTGGACCTGTTGCGCCCCAGCTTGGCAGGGCTTCTCTTTGGGCCTCTCCTGGTGCAGCGTTTCCGGGCGCCCAGGGCCCTGCTGCTGCCCTGGCGCATCTTGCTGGGGCTGCTCCCCCTGTTGGTGCTGAGGACCGCCAAACCCTGCTGGGGTTTCCTTCTTCTATCTCGAGGAGGACGTGGCGATGCTCGGGGAGAGAGCTTCTTCCCTGTCCGGGGACCGGGTCTTCTGGCCCTGCTTGACTTCTTGGCCACCTGGAAGCACACGGGGAGGTCACAGAAGAGCACTGGCTGGGGGACAGAGGGTGGAGCCATGGGAGCAGGGGCTTCATGAGAAGGGTACAGTCTGGGGACCTCAGGCCTCTTGGGAGGGCTGTCAAGGGGGCCAAGGGGAGGAGCTTGGATGTCTACTCGCCTTTCCCTTCAGTTTAGGCCCTGAAATTCCTCTTCTCTTCTTTCTCGGCCTGGTCCTCTGGCCGCTGCTCTGCCCTGCTGGACACCTGGCCATGCTTCTCCCGGGAGCTCCTCCCAGCGGTCTGCCCCGTGTGGGCCTGACCCCCCTTTATATACCTGTCCCTGAGGTGGCCACGCCCTTGGGCTTTCTTTGGTCAGCAAGTCACCAGCCAATAAAAGCCCTGGCTGGGCACAGAGGCTCTGACGTGACAGAACACCCCGTGGACGGGTCCACGGGGGAGGGAGGGAAAGACGAGTCCAACATGCTATGGTTAGAGAAGGGGGGAATTTACTTCACAGCCCTCCAAAGCTTTCCCATCCTCTTCTCCACCCCTTTTATCTGCCTATGCTCACTTGTCACGGGTCACACCCCAGGGAGAGGGTCTTTCCTCCACACTGCTCCCAAGGCCACCCCCACTCAGTGGTCCATGCTGTCCTGGCCCTCCCCCTGCCAGTGCCCAATCTGTGTCTTCCCTGACCCTTCCTTCCTGCTAACCCGGTCCTACCTAAGACCATGTGCAGATGTGCCCCATCTTTCCCTCCGACACATTTCTCTCATGCACTGGCCGACTACTCACTTCTTGACACCACCAAGGTGCTCTTCCACCCCACTCCCACTCCCCACTGTCCACTGAGGTTCCCTCAGTTTTGTTTTCCAGTCTGCAATCACTGCCTTCAGGCGGTCTGTGAATAGACTGGCTCCACTAGGTGTCCCAGGCTCCTTTAAAATTGGAGGGGCCGCTTGGCTCAGGAGATGCACTACCCCTGTTCCATGAGCACCAATACAATCTGAGACTGATGAATTCATAAGGCAGAGCGGGCTTGGGAGGGATTGTACATCATTGTCTTTGAGGCTCTCTTCAGTGTAGCAAGGTTTTGTTTTATTCTGTTTTGCTTTTTGCTTTTTGAGGCAGGGTCTTGTTATGAACTCATGGTGATCCTCCTGCCTCAGCTTCCAGAGAGCTGAGATTACAGGCGTGTACCACCACGGCCAACAGTGTAACAAGTGTTTTACGACATTTTTCCAGCGTGGAAAGGGAGCGGTAAAACTATTTATTTCGAGAAAATGAGATAGCATATGCGTAAAATTCTACTAGGGTTTTCTTTGTTTACACAGCATGTCACTTGTAGCCCAGGCTGGCCTAGAACTTGTGGTGATTCTCCTCCCTCACGTCTTCTGAGTCCTAAGTTTACAGGCACTCTGGCTTGCGTCGAGATGTCCCCCCAGACCTCATGCAGTCGTGGGTGAGGCATTTCAGAGGTTGCTTTATCCAGGGTGTGTGCTGCTGGGATCAAGGATGTGAGGCTGGGATTGGTTCATGGTGCTGGGCTGATGCTGGGATGAAAGGTGCCCCACCCCGGGGTGACTGCTGCCTCCTCCAAGGGTGGGTTGCCTGGATAGGACATAAGGAGCAAAAGAGGGCCACTGCTTGTCGCTTGTGACTTGCTGCTTCTTTGCTCCTTTGCTGCCCTGTGATGCCCGTCTTTCACCATTGACTTCTAGTTCTTTATATATTCTAGATAGTAGTCCTTTGTCTGAGGAACAGCTGGTAAAAATTTTTTCCCACATTGTGGGTTGTCTCTTCACTCTGTTGTTGGTTTCTCTTGGTATGCAGAAGTTTTTTAACAAGATGGGATCCCAGTTGTTGACTCTTTGTGCTACTTCATGTGAAAATGAGGATTTGTTCTTAAAGTCTTTTCCTATGCCAATGTCTTCAAGAGTTCTACCTGTACTATCTTCCAGCAGGTTCAGTGTTTCTGTTTTTATATTTAGATCTTTGATCCATTTCAATTCTAGTTTAGTGCATGGTGAGAGATAAGGATCTAGGTTTAATTTTTTGTTGCCCATAATTTCAATAAAAATTTTAGTCTCCAAGATTTCTGTTTGAAACATTTTTATGGACTCCAACTGTTTTTTATGCTGGGCATTCATGGTTTGTATCCTTTTCTTTAGCTCATCCAGTAAGCTAGCCTCATCTATTATTTGTTTTATTAGGATCATTATGCCTTTAATTATCTGTGCTTTGAATTTGTCAAACATATTATTGATCTGTTTAGTTATCTCCACTGTTGATGTTTCAAATATTTCAGCTGTGTGGCTTTTGATTACTTCTCCCTTGATGTTCACTGAATGTCCTTTGGAGGACTTGGAAGCTTTTGGAGGTATTTTGTTTCCTCGTTTCCTCATTTTCTTCTTTTCTTTGTTTGTTTGATTGTTTGTTTTCTGTGCTGAGACTTGCGGTTTGTTTATAGCGGATGGCTTTATTGCTAGTATTGAGACCTCTTTAAGTAACGACTCCTTTTCAGAAATGTCCTCTACATGTGCCTAGATATTGGCCTTTAGGCCTGTTTCAGGATCCAACCACTTCTGTTTCTTTGGGAGAGGAGAATGTAGCCTATTTATCCCAGTATCCAGTTCTTTGGGAATGGGCTGTGGTGTTGTTTATGACCCCAAGGCAATCCAGATATTGACAAACGAGAAAACCAATCGATAACAACATCTAAGCCAGCTTGGCTAAAGTAGTAAAATCAACAAACACAGTAGTATCAAATAAAACTGGATAGTGATGAACCCTAGGATCCAACCGTGTAGCACACTTAACTGTAGAAGTGAGATCTCTAGTTAATAGCACAAACTCTAGTAGAAACAGCATATTGATGTACAATAGGTATCTACTCAGTAGAGGAATTTTACCTCCGTTAACAATAGAACCGTGTTCAACTGTAGTAAGATATAGCTAACTGTCTACAGATTCATAGTAGTTAATGGCTAATGGTTATACTAGTAAGGATAGAGGTTGCAGGGAACGAGAGCTTGAAAAAAACAGAATTTGAAAAATTGCATAATAGAAAATGGAGAGAATGTAATAAATGTACAATAAAGAATCCTAATAAAAAGCCCATGGTAACAGTAACAGAAAAAACCAACAAGGAAAGGGATAAACCAGAAGCAGTAGAGATGAAATTAGGGGAGAAATGAAAAAAGAATAAAGAAAAAAGTAGAATGAGAGAAAAGTTGAATGAGAAAAGAAGAGAGAGATATGGAAGAAGGAAAGGGGGGGAGAGAGAGAAAGAGAGAGAGAAAGACCCAATCAAACAAATAAAACAAAGCAATATCTTAATAGGGAGAACAAGAAAACGGGTGATAACACTCCAAACTCCCTCCCCCCCCCCCAAATAAAATATGACAAAGGTTAAAATAATACAAATGGAAAGAAAAACTTGGGGTCCAAAGACCTAAGGACACAATGTGAGAGACCATGGCACCGGATCTTAGTGTCATAAAAAGAAAAGATGCTCTGAAGAAGGCAGGAAGGGAAGAGTTGCTGATGTCCTCCCACTCCCTGCCCCGAGCAGTGTGAAGTGAGGGCCCTAGGGAGAGGGAGAGGGAATGAAGTCCAGGCCTCAGACATCAAACCAGTGCCAGCCCTGCTGAGGAGAAAGTGGGCGCCAGGTAGAGCCCCACCATCCCCGGCCCCCCGCCAGCGTCTGCAGACCGAACTGCTGGAAGCACATGAGCCAAGAAGCTCGCTGCCTTGATCTTCCCCCTCCCAGCCTCAGGCAGCAGTGGGGGGAGCAAGACTCCTTCCGTTAAGTAGCAAGTCACCACGGCTAGCACAGGACTTTGTTTTGCAGCTCAGTGCTGGGCCAGCTGCAGCAAGACTCACACAGGCAGAAACCAGAGTCGCTGTGTGTAGGGCCGAGCTCAGAGATGGAGCCTCTAGGCCTGCACTGGCCCTCGGTGGAGGCCCACACACCATGGGCAGACTTGTTTCTGCCTAGAGCATTGCAAGTCCTGGAGCACTCCAGCCACCCACCCCTGACTGCTCAGGTGCCTGCAGCTGCGAGTTTCAGGTGGCACCCAGCTCAGCGTCAGCCTTGGCGGCCAAGGACATCTGCATTACCCTCAGGGACCACAGCGGTTCCCAGGCCAGGGCTCACAGAGGGAGCCTCTGGACCTGATCCAGCACCAGGCACAGATGCTCCCCCGCCCGCCGGCAGTGGAAGGGACTTGTGCTGTGGCTGCTTCACTGCCAGCTGTGCTGTTGGCCTGTGTGACCTGTACCTGTGAGACTCAGGAATGACCCAGCTCAGTGTCAGCAGTGGTGACAAGGACCGGCCTTCACCAACACTACCTCCCACTCCGGAAGCACAGCGTGCAGCAAGACGCCTTTCCTGAGGCGAAGCAAGGGCAGTTAGCACGGGACCCGTGCCTTAGACCTCGGTGCCAGGCTGGCAAAGCCTAACGCAGGGCAGATCCTAGAGCCTCTGTCTCCAGGCCAGCGCCCGCAGACACATCTCTGGAATAGCGCTGGTGTCAGGAGGAGTCGCGCTGCCCCAGTCTGTCACACTCTTCCAGCGGGCATCACCTGTGTCTGGCTGCAGCAGTCCTGGGCCCCAAGTGCCCTGCAGCAGTAGGCGGCCCTCAGCTGTGCAGGCCTTGGTCCTGCCACATGCTGTGCTAGTGTTGGCGGGCTCTGGGCTCCGGGTGTGCCTTAGTCAGCTCTCCTGTCTGGGAGACACCTCCCTCCCTCCATTGCAGAATTTCAGTCTGTTGTGGAATTCTGGCTCCTTCTCTACTATGCCAATGGACTCAGATAAGTCTTTAAATATAAGTCTTCAAACCTACAAGAGTCCATTTTATTGTGAGGATAAGAATAACAACTTCAGAAGGCTATTGTAAAGTTGCAGGAATAAATTATTAATAAAGTGCTTAACAGCCTGAATGAATTAATAGTCATCACTATGAAGACTCTGAAGAAAGACTGTATTATGGGTCCTATATTAGGGACACCTATCCTGGTTGAGGTGACAGCGGTTGAGTGCTGCTCAGGAAGGTCTGGGGGCTAAAAGAAGAGAATCTGTTTAACTGTACTGAAAGGAGAGTTGGAGTGTGTCAGACATCTGCGAACACAGGTGATTCCAGGGAACAATGAGTTAATTGAGATGAGCATTGACCAGTTTTGCAACTGTGAAAATTGGAAGCAAAGTGTGATGAAAAAATATAAAACAAATACTTTACTGTAAATACTATTTAAAAACACTATCACACTCCCTTTTGTGCAAGTTTTCATAACTCAGTTCCAATTCAAATGCTCAACTAATTAGGTAACATGTTTGAGTCACTATAAGACCAAGGCCACTCCTAAAGGAAACTAGCACTAGTCAGAAAATAGTGCCAACCTCCTCAGAAGCAGAGAAAGTGGCAAGTAATTTTATAATTACTTTTATCTTAATCAGGGGTGATAAAAATGTATAAGAAGTCATGGGAGTCAGAGCCCAAGAATCAATTTGAAACAAAACTCAACTTTACCAGGTTCTCAATACTGCATAGACGTTATTATACATACCTCTGTAAGAGTACATTTTCTAACAAAATTACAATAAGAGACATGGCTTTGTTATTTCAAATATTAAGCCAATGCTTCCTGTATCCATGCCTTAAATGAAAATAGAAGTAATGCTGATGGCATAGAATATATGGGAAATACTGAGGTGATGGATGATAATTGGTTATTATTCAATTGCAATCAACTCAAAGAAATGCCATTTATTCATTTAATTTCAAACCCAGCTTGTCAGGTTTTAAAAATATTTAAAATTTCATTCCCCCCAATAAAAAAATGTACACTCTAAATGAACAGATGCTTCACGGAAGAAATACAAATGGACAATAAATATATAAAAAATGTTCAGCACATTTAGCCATTAGAGAAATGTGAATGAAAACAACACTGGGATTTCACTTTACTCCAGTAAGAACGACCATTATCAAAGACTCAATATACAAATGCTGGTGGAGATATGGCGGAGAAGAAACTCTTCTAGATTGTTGGTGGGCATGGAGATGAGTACAACCACTGTGGAAAGCAATAGGGAGATTTCTCACCAAACTAAAAGTAGAAATTCCACTTGAAGCAGACATACTTCTCCTGGGTATCTTCCTAGAGGAACTAAAGTTATCGTACTACAGTGATACATGCACACCCATGTTTGTAGCAATATAAAACACAATAGTTAAATCATGGAAGTGGACTATATGCCCATCACAGATGCCTGAATAAAGAAAAGGTGAGATATAGATCTTTATAATGATATATAGATATATACCATAAAAGGATAATTTTGAGTCATCTGTGAGAAAATGGATGGATCTTGGGACCATAATGCTAAGTGAAATAAGTCAGTCTCAAAAGGTTAAACATCATATGGCATGTCTAACTTGAGAGACCCAAAATATAAATGAAGAGCAAAATACAGATACATGTCAAGAGACAGGGAGGAACTCTTTGTTGGGATGGGATAGGGTCGTGGGGGAAGGAGAGGCAAGAAAAGGGGTAGAGGGGAATAAAAATGATCAAGAGGCACGTCTTAGTTACTTTTCTTATTGCTGAGACAAAGTACCCGATGCCCAAAGTTAGAGGAGGGAAGGTTTATTTGTGCACAATTTGTAGGGGTTTTAGGTGAGAGTTGGTTGGCTCCAAGGCGGGGTGGCATGGCAGAGGGGCATCACAGGGCAGCAAAGCAGCAAAGAAGCAGCAAGTCACAAGCGACAAGCAGTGGCCCTCTTTTGCTCCTTATGTCCTATCCAGGCAACCCACCCTTGGAGGAGGCAGCAGTCACCCCGGGGTGGGGCACCTTTCATCCCAGCATCGCACCACGAACCAATCCCAGCCTCACATCCTTGATCCCAGCAGCACACACCCTGGATAAAGCAACCTCTGAAATGCCTCACCCACGACTGCATGAGGTCTGGGGGGACATCTCGACGCAAGCCAGAGTGCCTGTAAACTTAGGACTCAGAAGACGTGAGGGAGGAGAATCACCACAAGTTCTAGGCCAGCCTGGGCTACAAGTGACATGCTGTGTAAACAAAGAAAACCCTAGTAGAATTTTACGCATATGCTATCTCATTTTCTCGAAATAAATAGTTTTACCGCTCCCTTTCCACGCTGGAAAAATGTCGTAAAACACTTGTTACACTGTTGGCCGTGGTGGTACACGCCTGTAATCTCAGCTCTCTGGAAGCTGAGGCAGGAGGATCACCATGAGTTCATAACAAGACCCTGCCTCAAAAAGCAAAAAGCAAAACAGAATAAAACAAAAACTTGCTACACTGAAGAGAGCCTCAAAGACAATGATGTGCAATCCCTCCCAAGCCCGCTCTGCCTTATGAATTCATCAGTCTCAGATTGTATTGGTGCTCATGGAACAGGGGTAGTGCATCTCCTGAGCCAAGCGGCCCCTCCAATTTTAAAGGAGCCTGGGACACCTAGTGGAGCCAGTCTATTCACAGACCGCCTGAAGGCAGTGATTGCAGACTGGAAAACAAAACTGAGGGAACCTCAGTGGACAGTGGGGAGTGGGAGTGGGGTGGAAAAGCACCTTGGTGGTGTCAAGAAGTGAGTAGTCGGCCAGTGCATGAGAGAAATGTGTCGGAGGGAAAGATGGGGCACATCTGCACATGGTCTTAGGTAGGACCGGGTTAGCAGGAAGGAAGGGTCAGGGAAGACACAGATTGGGCACTGGCAGGGGGAGGGCCAGGACAGCATGGACCACTGAGTGGGGGTGGCCTTGGGAGCAGTGTGGAGGAAAGACCCTCTCCCTGGCGTGTGACCCGTGACAAGTGAGCATAGGCAGATAAAAGGGGTGGAGAAGAGGATGGGAAAGCTTTGGAGGGCTGTGAAGTAAATTCCCCCCTTCTCTAACCATAGCATGTTGGACTCGCCTTTCCCTCCCTCCCCCGTGGACCCGTCCACGGGGTGTTCTGTCACGTCAGAGCCTCTGTGCCCAGCCAGGGCTTTTATTGGCTGGTGACTTGCTGACCAAAGAAAGCCCAAGGGCGTGGCCACCTCAGGGACAGGTATATAAAGGGGGGTCAGGCCCACACGGGGCAGACCGCTGGGAGGAGCTCCCGGGAGAAGCATGGCCAGGTGTCCAGCAGGGCAGAGCAGCGGCCAGAGGACCAGGCCGAGAAAGAAGAGAAGAGGAATTTCAGGGCCTAAACTGAAGGGAAAGGCGAGTAGACATCCAAGCTCCTCCCCTTGGCCCCCTTGACAGCCCTCCCAAGAGGCCTGAGGTCCCCAGACTGTACCCTTCTCATGAAGCCCCTGCTCCCATGGCTCCGCCCTCTGTCCCCCAGCCAGTGCTCTTCTGTGACCTCCCCGTGTGCTTCCAGGTGGCCAAGAAGTCAAGCAGGGCCAGAAGACCCGGTCCCCGGACAGGGAAGAAGCTCTCTCCCCGAGCATCGCCACGTCCTCCTCGAGATAGAAGAAGGAAACCCCAGCAGGGTTTGGCGGTCCTCAGCACCAACAGGGGGAGCAGCCCCAGCAAGATGCGCCAGGGCAGCAGCAGGGCCCTGGGCGCCCGGAAACGCTGCACCAGGAGAGGCCCAAAGAGAAGCCCTGCCAAGCTGGGCCGCAACAGGTCCACCCGAGGCCGAAGCCGAGGCCGCAGAGCCCCAGCCTCGCGCAAGACAATGCCAATGCGCTAGGCCAAGAGAGGTGGCCAGACACCTCGCTACCATCTGAGAGGTGGCCAGAGGTCTGCCTGCCTCTGCCTCCACTGAGGTAGACCTGAAAGTGTCCACCCACGCTTCCCCGTGATGGGGCAATAAACTAACTCTTGGCGACCTGAGAATGTGTCTGTGTGCTGTCTGGGGGCGGGGAGGGGACAAGGGAGGCAGGGAGGGAGGGCAGGGGGAGAAGGGAGGAAGGTGGGATCCTGTTCCCAGGGATTGAAATTCGAGGGGGAGGGAGAGGGGGAGGGAGGGAGGGGAAGGGGAGGAGGGGGAGGGAGGGAACTGCAATGCGGGATGGGGGAATAGAAGTCAGGGGAAGGGAGGGAGGGAGGGAGGAGAGGGGAAGTGAGGAATGGAGGGAGGGAGGGAGGGGAGCAGGGAGGGAGGGAGGAGGGAGGGAGGAGGGAATGGAAGGAGGGAGGGTGAGGAAGAGCTGAGGGAGGGACGGAGAGGAGGCCTGGAGAGAGAGAGGGAGGGAGGGAGGGAGGGAGGGAAGGAGGGAACTGCAATGCGGCGTGGGGGAATAGAAGTCAGGGGTAGAGAGGGCCAGAGGGAAGCAAAGCCAGAGGGGGAAAGGGAGAGAAGGAGGGAGGAACAGTTCCCAGCCCTCGCGGGCAGCTCCCTGCCTCTCTTCCTGCCTCCCTCACGCTTTTCCTCCCTCTGCCCCCTCCATACCCCGACTTCTCATGCCCTGCGCCATGTGCAGTCCCCTCCCTCCCGCTATATTCCCCCTTTTCCTCCCACCCTCCCACAGTTCCTCCCTCCCTCCCTCTCTCTTTTCCTCCCTCCCTCCCTCTCTTCCCCTGACTTCTATTCCCCCATCCCGCATTGCAGTTCCCTCCCTCCCCCTCCTCCCCTTCCCCTCCCTCCCTCCCCCTCTCCCTCCCCCTCGAATTTCAATCCCTGGAAACAGGAGGATCCCACCTTCCTCCCTTCTCCCCCTGCCTTCCCTCCCTGCCTCCCTTGTCCCCTCCCCGCCCCCAGAGAGCACACAGACACATTCTCAGGTCGCCAAGAGTTAGTTTATTGCCCCATCACGGGGAAGCGTGGGTGTACACTTTCAGGACTACCTCAGTGGAGGCAGAGGCAGGCAGACCTCTGGCCACCTCTCAGATAAGCTGGAGGTTTCCCACCTCTCTTGGCATGGGACACTGACATCACCTTGCGCTGGACTGCGTCTCTCTGGCTCATCTTGGTGGCCTCTTTTGGCATGGCGTTTCTGTATCGACATGCATCGGGCTGGACCTCTACTGGCTCCCTTGGAGTTGCTCTGACGCATCTTGCAGGAGTTTCTTGTCAGGATGGTGACAATGGCCCAACCCTGCAGCCCCTTTCCCTCTTTGGTTGGGAATGCTGAGGGACAGGTTTTCTTCCAAACCACTGAAGGAAGGAGTCTCTGAGCCCTCCTGGTCACCTGGAAGGACACAGGCGGATCATAGAACAGCACTGGTTTGGGAGAAGAATGGGGAGGACTGACCTGAACAGGGGCTTCATGAGAAGGGGTACAGTTGTACCCCTTGCCTTTGAGAGCATGAGGATCATGGGGGACACCTAGATACAAACCACAACCCATACCCAAACTCAGATTTTAACAGCATAAGAAAAAGGAGCCAGGTACTCATGTGCCAGAAATTTTGCAGGTTGTGTGCATATGTGGAAAGACCATGTAAGACTGATGAATTCACTGAGCAAGGTGGGCTTAGGTTGGACTGCTTACCATTGTCTTTGACATTATGTTCTGTGTAACGTGTTTTTGACAAAGTATTTTCCCAGATGGAATGGGAGAATTAAAACTATTTGTTTACAGAAAATAGGATCACAAATACATAAAATTCTGTTAATGTAAAAAAATGCTTCTGTAACAATATTTAAATTAAGCAATGTTACTGGATACTCATATTTTTATACAAGCAATGAGTAATTGGAAATTGATAAAATGGTATAATTTAAAATAATATTAGAAAATGTACATTAAATGGGACAAAACTGACAAATGTTATACAAGATCTGTACAATGAAAACTAAAAAGCATTGAAAAGATAAATTAATGAAGATCAAATAAATAGAGGATATAAACCTTATTTATTACTTAGAAAACTGAATATTGCTACAGTTCCAATTCTGTTCAGTGCAATCTAAATTGTGTTATTCAGCTTTCCTGTCACTGAGATACAATACCCAACACCTACAATTTGAATAAGTTTATTTTGGCTCATGGTTTCAGAGTATTTAGTCCATGGTTTACCGACCCCAAGACAGAAACATCTTAGTGAAATGCATGATGGAGCAAAACTGCTTAGCTCATGGCAGCCAGAAAGCAGAGTAGGGGAACAGTGTCAGAGTAGAAGTGGCCAGGGATGAGATATAGTCCCCAAGGTTATGCTTTGTCATAGTTTTGGCCCAAAGTGTCCCTCAAAAGTGTCATGTGTTCAGAGATGGGGCTTTCAGCATTTGATTGGGTGATGGGGGCACTATCCTCAATAATAGATCAAATCCATTGATGGATTCATAAATGAATGTGCAGAAGAAGTGGGCACATGGCCTGGAAGAGTGGCTTTCCTTTGCCAAGCCCTTCCATCATGCTGTTTCTGCCTTGGAGCCAGCAAACCTTAGGCTGAACACTGTGAACCTGCAAGCCAAATAAACCTCTCCTTTTTAAAGTTGTGACTGTGGAGTATTTTGTCCCAGCAATGGAAAAATAACTAATACTTGCTTCTGCGACCCATCCAGATACATTCCAAAATGTGATTTACTAATTCTCTAGGTGGCTCCCGAGCCAAATAAGTTGAAAATTAAGCTTAACTGTGACACACATCAAAATTCCAAAAATTTTCCATAGAAATTGGGAGGCTAATTCTAACATATGTATAAAAATCCAAAGGACTTAGAACAGCTGAAGAAGCTTTTAAACAGGACACAGTTGGAGGCATTATCTGATTTCAAGGACTATAAAGTGACAATAATCAAAATAGCTTGGTAACTGTAGAAATACATTAGTGGGGCTGAGGAATTAGCTCAGTGGCTCCGAGCCTGCCTGGCAAGCACAAAGTCCTGAGTTCGATTCCCGGTACTGGAAAAAAAATGAAAAAAAAAAGAGAAATACATCAGTGGAACAGAATGACATTCAAGAATAGCTCCACATGTGCATGCATATATAGACAACTAATTATGAAAAGATGGAAGAGATTATTGGAGAGGAAGTATACTCTAAAACATCTGGGTCTGGAGCAATTCAATGTGCATATGGAAAAAGTAAACTTCCATCTATATTATATCTATCTATTTCTATATCCATATATAGATGGATATCTATTTCTCTGTCTATAATTTGTGAGGCAAGCCAACAGGTCAGAAAATCACACAGCATTTTTTTCTTAAGATATTTTATTCTATTTTTTATTAACATGTACAAATTACACATATTAACAGGGTTCTTGGGACATTCCAATAAATGCATACAGTATGAATTAATCAGTTCCATCTCCCCTCTATCTATTCTCCCTCTACATCCTTCCCAACTTCTAATGACCACTATCCTACATTTAGGTTGACACTTTTAGCTTCTACATATGAGACAGAACAGGCAGTACTTGTCTTGGTATGTCTGGGTTATTTCATTTATCATGATGTCCTTCCACCCATTTTGTGACAAATGGCAGGATTTCATTCTTCTTAATGGAGAATGATATTCTATTGTGTACATATACCATCTTTTCTTTATCCAATCATCCATTGACTGGTGCCTATGCTTATTCCATGTCTTAGCTATGGTGAATAGTGCCACAATAAACATGGGCATGTAGGTATCTATTTGGTATTCTGATTTAAATTATTTTGGATGCATACCCAGAATGAGATAGCTAGATCATATAGTAAATCTATTTTCACGTTTTTGAGGAACTTCCCTACTATTTTTGGAAATGGCTGTATTAATTAACATTCTCACTGACAAAGTGTGAGAGTCTTTTTCTCTGCATTGTCACCAGCATTGCTATTTTTTGCTTTTTGATGATAGCCATTCTAACTCGGGAGTGATGGTATCTCACTGCAGTTTCGATTTGCATTTCCATGATGGTTAGTGATATTGAGTATTTTTTCATGCATTTGTTGGTTATTTCTTCTTTTCTGAAAGTGTCTACTCATGCAGCTTTTCTACATTACAGTTTTGTAGCAGAATCCCTCCTTTTCTAGGAAACCCCAGTTTTTCTCTTAGTCCTTCAACTGATTGGAAAAGTTTCACCTATATTACGCAGTGGCACCTTAGTTTACGAACTTCATTTTTTCCACGATTCTAGTCACAAACTGAATTGGTCGTGAACTGAATCAAATCTCCCCATAAGGTCAACATTGAACCTAACCATTGAATTTGATTTTGTTCATGACCAATTTGGTTTGCAAACAGAATCATGGAAAGAATTAAGTTCATGAGCCAAGGTACCACTGTAGAAGCTAATCTATTTTACTTGAAATAAACTGATCATAAATGTTAATCACATCTACAAAATACCTTCACAGACAAATCTATACTATTGTTTGAGCACACAACAGAGTATTATAGCCTAGATAAGTTAACACATGAAGTTAACTATCACACATACCTTCCTTCATATAACAATATAGCTCAAAATGAATCATAGGCCTAAATACCAAAACTAAATCTATATCTAATAGAAAACAAGAAAAATATGATTATCTTGGGGTATATCTTAGTCAAGCTGCTATATCAAAATGTCATAAACTCATAGTTGAAAGAAAAGTTTATTTCCTCTCAGTTCTGAAGGCTAGAAGTCCCCAGTAAAGGTCTGGAAGGGTCAGTTCCTAGTGATGGATTAATCTTCAGCTTGTAAATGGCTGTTTCTCGTCATGTCCTTTCATGGCCTTTCTACAGTGTGTGCACACAGAAAGGAGAGGGAAGAGAGAGAGAGAGAGAGAGAGAGAGAGAGAGAGAGAGAGAGAGAGAGAGAGAGAGAGAGCTCTCTTGTATCTCGTCTTACAAGAATACTAATCCTATCAAACCAGGGCTCCACTTCATTTAACCTTAATTACTTCCTTAGAGACCCTATCTTCAAATACAGCACACTAGGGGTTAGGGTGTCACATAAAAATTTGTGGAAGGACATAAACATTCAGTCCATAACATTATACCCCTTACCCCCAAATGCATGTCCCTCTAACATGGAAAATACATTCATTCCATCCTCAAATTATAGAAATGGAAAATACATTAGTGATTGCCAAGGGGATTAGAAGAAAAGCATGGAAAACTGAGCAGCAGAAGTAACAAAACAAATAAATAAGTCTCTTGACAAAGCCAAAACAGAAATCACACAGATAATTAAAGAGATGGTAACCATAATGAAGGAAAAGTTTAATGAGTTTAGAGTAGATACACATAAAATAATAGAAAAGCTTAAGAAAGATATGGAAACCATGACATGGAAACCACAAATTCCCAACATAGAAAATAACTGTAGTACATAAAACAGACTCAAATAAAAATCCAGGAGATTAAAAATTCTACTGAAAGTATATGCAGCAGAGTCAACCAATGTGAAGTGGAATTGAAGAGAAGAAGAGAGGTGGAGTAGAAGACAGGTTTGTAGTTGGCCATCATGAAATGAAAAGTTGCTTTAAATTAGCAAGTCATCATGAAAAATCAATGCAACAGCTACTAGATGATGCAAAAACTAATATAAGATTAATTAGAATCAATGAAAATCAGAGAATAACACAAAGAGCATAAAAAAACTGTTCACAGAAGTAATAGCAGAAAATTTTCTAAGCATGGAAAAAGAATTTGACATACAAATAAGTGCAGCTTATAGAACTCCAAATAGCAAAGATCAGAAAAAACTACACCAAGGCATATAATAGTCAAGATTCCAGAAATTAAACACAAGAACAGAACATTAAAAGCTGCTAGAGAAAAGAAATAAATCACCTATAAAGCAAAGCCCATTAGAATCATAGCAGACTTCTCAACACAAGCTCTTAAGTCAAGGAGAGCTTGGAGTGAAATATTTCAAGTCCTAAAAGAAAACAACTTCCAACCTAGATTGATGTGTCT
The DNA here is from genome assembly GCF_053883595.1 of Heterocephalus glaber. Lineage (NCBI taxonomy): Eukaryota > Metazoa > Chordata > Mammalia > Rodentia > Bathyergidae > Heterocephalus > Heterocephalus glaber. The sequence goes on along the minus strand of NW_028258369.1, from coordinate 17,708,162 downwards.
TCTTCCAAAATTATCTTTCAAAATTGAAAGACAAACAAGATACTTTCATGATAAAGAACACCTGAAGAAATTCATAGCCACCAAACCACCACTCCAAGGTGTTCTGAAGGACATTCTAGGAAAGGACAGTGCACACAACAATTCCAAGGATCCCAAATAGAATGAATTCACCAGGAAAGACAAGCAATTAAATGGAAGGGAAAAAAGGGAACCAACAATAGGAAAATAATATAAATAATGACAAGGATAACTCAATAGCGATCAGTCATAGCCATCAGTATGAATGGTTTCAATCCACCTATCAAAAGAAACAAATTGGCAGAATGGATCAAGAAACAAGATCCAACAATATGCTGCATACAAGAGAAACATTACCTAAAAAAGAAATTCATAGACAGAAAGTCAAAGGATAGAAAATAATACTCCATGCAACAGTCCAGAAAAGAGCAGGCTTAGCTATTCTATTTGCAAACAAAGTGGATTTCAAGCCATGACTAATCAGAAGAGAGAAAAAATGTTGCTACAAACATGTTAAGGGAACAATCCAAGAGGAAAAGAAAACAATCATAAATATATATGTACCAAATACCAGCGCACCCAACTATATAAAGCAAACATTAGACTGGAAGTCCCATTTGACCCAGCTATTCCCCTGTTGGTTATCTCCCCCAAAGAATTAAAAGAATCATACCACAGTGATATATGTGCACCCATGTTCATAGCAGCACAATTTGTAATAGCTAAAACTTGGAAACAGCCCAAATGCCCATCAACTGGATACTGGATCAAGAAAATGTGGTTTTTTGGGCTGGGGATTTAGCTCAGTGGTTCTGCTGCCTGCCTCGCAAGCTCAAGGACCTGAGTTCGATCCCTGGTACCAAAAAAAAAAAAAAGAAGAAAAAAATGTGTTTTTTTTATAAAATGGAGTACTACTCAGCCATAAAAAGTGAGAAATTAGAGACATTTATAGGTAAATGGAGGCACATTGAGGTGATACTCTTAAGGGAAATAAATAGGACACACGTGTGTAAATACCAAATAGTTTCTCTAGTGTGAGAAACTGAAAGTGTAAATAAGGACTAAAAGGTATAATAGACAGTGTGAAATAGGAAGAAAAAGAGCAAAGGGGAAGGGGAAGTGGGAGGGGTAGGGGAAAGGGAAGAAGGGAATGGAATTAATATGAGAAAATGAAAAAATGGAAACAAAGTCTTTGTAAATAGGGAGTGATGGAGGGGCTGAAGGGAGGGCAGGGGAAGGGGGAAAAATAAGAACCAAGAGAGATTATGTAAGGGTGCAAATTTCCAATGATGAATGTCATTATGTTGTATACCTAAAATGTACCAACAAAATAAAAATTAAAAAAACAAACATTAATGGATATGAAAAATCAGATTAGCACTAATACAATTATAGTGAGGGAACTCACTATCTGACTGTCACATAGAGATAGATCAACTAGACAAAAAAAATCAACAAAGACATATCAGAGTTGAACCAAACCCGATGTCTACAGAGTGTTCCACCCCACAACATCAGAATACACATTGTTCTCAGCTGCACATGGGACGTTCTCCAAAATAAGCCACATACTAGCTCATAGAATGTGCTTAAGTAAATGCAAAGGAATTGAAATTGTCCCATTCATATTATCAGATAATAGTGCAATGAAATTGGAAATCAATAGCAGAAGAAACCACAAAATTACATAAACACATGGAAAGTAAATAATATCCTCCTGAACAACCAATGGGTCACAGATGAAATTAAAGAAGAAATTAGATAGTTTCTACAATTAAACAATAATGCCAATGCAACATACTGGAATGTAAGGGACACAATGAAAGCAGTCCTATGAGGGAAATTTATAACGGTGATTTCCACATCAGAAAAACAGAGCCAACTCAAATAAATAACCTAATGTTGAACCTCAGGCTTCTAGAATAAGAAGAACAAGTTAAACCCAAAGCTAGCACAAAGAAGGAAATTATAAATATCAAAGCAGAAATTAATGCAATTGAGAGTAAGAAAACAATACAAAGAATCAATGAATTGAAGAGTTGGGTCATTGAAAGATAAGGATCCAACCAAAAAATAAAACTACAGGCCATTCTCCTTAATAAACATAGATGCAAAAATCCTCAATAAGGTATTGGAAAAGAGAATGTAGCAAATCATCAAGAAGGTTGTACACCATGACCAAATAGGATTCATCACAGGGAAACAGAGATGGTTCAATGTATGCAAATCAATAAATATAATAAAACATATCAACGAACCAAGAATCAAAACCACATGATCATCTTCATAGATGCAGAAAAAGCATTTGACAAAGTCCAACACTTATTCATGATAAAAAAAAACCCTACAGAAAATTGTAATAGATGGTCTTTATCTCAATTTGATAAAGGCTATCTATGACACACCAACAGCCAACATCATACTAAATGGTCAAATATTAAAAGCTTTCCCTCTAAAATCAGGAACAAGACAATGATGTCCACTATAACCTCTCCTATTCAATATTGTTCTGAGAACATTAGCCAGAGCAATTAGACAAAAGAAAGAAATAAAAGGAACAAGGATAGGAAAGGAAGAATTTAAATTATTGCTATTTGCAGATGACATGATACTCTACATTGAAGCCCCGAAAAACTCCACCAAAAGACTTCTATATATTTTTTGTATTAAATTCTTTTATTGGTACATTGTAGGTATACAACACATTTACATTTCTCATTGAGAATTGTACCTTTATATAATGCATCTTGGTTCTTATTTTTTCCCCATTCCTAGCCCTCCCTTCACGCCCTCCACCCTTCCCTATTTACAAAGACTTTATTTCCATTTTTTCCATTTCTCATCATTTTTTCCTTTCCCTTCTTTCCTTTTCCCTGCCCCTTCTACTACCCCTACCCCTTTGGACCTTTTCTTCCTATTTTGCATTATCGATTATTCATTCTAATAATTGGTACATTTTAGGTACACAATATAATGACATTCATCATTGGAAATTTGCACCTTTACATAGTCTCTCTTGGTTCTTATTTTTCACCCTTGCCCAGCCCTCCCTTCAACCCCTCCAGTCCTCCCTATTTATGAAGATTTTGTTCCTATTTTTCCATTTTCTCATATTAATCCCATTCCCTTCTATCCTTTCCCCTAGCCCTCCCACTTCCTTCCCCTTTGCCCCTTTTCTTCCTATTTCACATTACCTATTATACATTTAGTCCTTATTTACACTTTCAGTTCTCACACCAGAGAAACTATTCATTATTTATACATGTGTGTCCTATTTATTTCACTTAAGAGTATTGCCTCAGTGTGCATCCACTTAGCTGTAAATGTCTCTAATTTCTCATTTTTCATGGCTGAGTAGTACTCCATTTTATTAAAAAACCACATTTTCTTTATCCAGTCTCCAGTTGATGGGCATTTGGGCTGTTTCCAAGTTTTAGCTATTACAAACTGCACTGCTATGAACATGGGCACATATGTATCACTGTGGTATGATTCTTTTAATTCTTTAGGGAAGATCCCCAGCAGTGGACTAGTGGGGTCAAATGGGACTTCCAGTCCTAGTTCTTTGAGGTATCTCCATACTGATTTGCACAGTGCTTGCACCAGTCTACACTCCCACCAGCAGTGGAGCAGGGTTCCTCTTTCCCCACAGCCCCACCAGCATTTGTTATTGGTTGATTTCATGATAACAGCCATTCTTTCTGGAGTGAAGTGGAATCTTAGCGTTGTTTTCATTTGCATCTCTTGAATGACCCGTGATGTTGAACATTTTTTCATGTATTTATTTGCTATTTCTACTTCTTTGTCTGAGAAATAAGACTTCTATATTTAATAACCAAATTCAGCAGTGTAGCTGGAAAAAAAAGTCAAGACTCAAAAATAAATAGCATTTCTGTACACAAATAGTAAACTCACTGAGAAAGAAATTAAGGAAACCACACCCTTCACAATAGCATTAGAAAAAATGAAATACTTAGGAATTAATCTAATGAAGGAAGTAAAAGACCTTTACATGGAAATGTACAGTAAGCTGAAAAAAAAGAGATCAAGAGAATATCAGAAAATGGAAAGATATCCCTTGTTCTTGGGTAGGATGACCCAATATAGAGAAAAGGGCCATACTTCCAACTTTTATACAATTTTTAACAATTTTATACAGATTTAATGCAATCCCAATCAAAATACCAATACCATATCTCACAAAATTAAAGAAAAGAATCCTAAAATTCATTTGTAATTGGAAGAGACCTAGAATAGCAAAAGGAATTCTGGGCAACAAAGGCAAAGCAGGGGGCATCACAATCCCTGACTTGAAATTATACTACAAAGCTACCATGATAAAAACAGCATGATACTGGCAAAAAACAAAAAACAAACACACACACACACACATACACACAAAAACCAGACCTGAGGATCAATGCAACAGATTATAAGATGCAGAAACAACTTTGAACACAGCCATCTTATCACTGACAAAGGGGCCAAACACTCAAACACCTTCACTGGAAGAAAGATAGCCTCTTAATAAATGGTGTTGGAAAAACTACCTTTCCATATGCCAAAGATTAAACTGAGACCCATGTCTCTCACTATGCACCAAATTAAAATGGAAATGGATCAAAGACCTAAATATTAAAACAGAAAGCCTAGATCTATTAGAAGATAGAAGAGTTAGAACTCTTGAAGAAATAAGTGTAGGCAAAGATTTTTTAAAAACCTGATCACACAGGAAATAATACAAAGAATCAACAAATGGGATCTCATTTTCTTAAAGAGCTTTTGCACAGCAAAAGAAGCCACCAACAGTGTGAAGAAACAACCCAAAGAGTGGGAAAAACTTTTTGCCAGCTGTTCCTCAGACAAAGGACTACTATCCAGAATATGTAAAGAACTCAAAAAAATCAGATCTCCCAAATTCAAAGACCCAATCCAAAAATGGGCATCTGAAATGAATAGACACTTCTCAGATGAAGAAGCAAAAATGGCAAATAAATGTATGAAAAAATGTTCAACATCACTGGTCATTCAAGAGATGCAAATGTAAACAACACTGAGATTTCATCTCATTCCTGAAAGAATGGCTGCTATTAAGAAATCAAGAAATAGCAAATGCTGGCAGGGCTGTGGGGAAAGAGGAACCCTGCTCCACTGCTGGTGGGAGTGCAGACTGGTGCAAGCACTGTGCAAATCAGTATGGAGATACCTCAAAGAACTAGGACTGGAAGTCCCATTTGACCCAGCTATTCCCCTTCTTAGTATCTTCCCAAAAGAATTAAAAGCATCATACCACAGTGATATATTAACATCCATGTTTATAGCAGCTCAATTTGTAATAACTAAATCTTAAAAACAGCCAAAATGCCCATCAATGGATGAATGGATAAAGAAGATGTGTTTTTTTTCATATTTTTATACAATGGAATACTACTCTGCTATAAAGAAGGATAAACTTGAGGCATTTATAGGTAAAGGAATGCACTTTGAAACCACACTTTTAAGTGAAATAAATCGAACACACATGTTTAAATATCACATTGTTTCTCTGTTGTGAAAAACTGACAGTGTAAACAAAGACTGAAATGTATAATAGATATTGGGAAATGGGAAGGAAATTTTCAAATGGCAAGGGGAACAAGAGAGGGGAAGGGAGAAAGAAGGAAGGGAAAAGAAAAAAGACAATAGAAGGAAAAAATTGAAACAAAACTTTTGTAAATAAAGAGGGGAAGAAGGTTGAAGGGAGAGGAGGGGAATGGAAAAATAGAAGAATCAAGATATATCTTGTACAGGTATAAATTCCAGTGGTATAATTATGTATATCTAAAATGTACCAATAAAATAAACTTTTTAAAAAAGAATGTAACCTCTAGAACCAGAAAAAACAAGAAATGTCAATAATCAGGTGGGGGGGGCAGTTATGAGGGTAAATATTGTTGGAAATGAGTGGAATCTGTAAGACTAAAGGTCAAAGGAATGACAAATAAACACTGCATTGTAATTGACAAGAGTGTTTCCAATAGGGGTGTGGTTTAATCTAAAGGTACTATTCATGTACACTAAATTGAGTCATTAATTAAATGGATAGTGGATGGTGGGAGCCAGGTCTCTCACAGATGGAGTGGGAAGCTATAGATAAGCAAGAGGACATGGCCAGAATGATTCTTATGGAAATGGATTATAGTTGAAGATATCAGTATAAAATCCCATTCAATTTAATATAAAAATTAGTGTTTACATACATAAATGTTTGTATGTATCTGTATATACAGGTTTTATACACACACACACACACATATTTCACTGTGCTGTCAGCAAAGAAGGCTGGTAACTAACAACTCCCCAGTAGCAATGAGCTCTCCTAGCAATGAGATTAGATTTCTAGAACTATTTCCCAACAGAAGGAACCAGACCTTGGAGAAATGGTTGAATTTAGAACTTGGGTTGGACAAATATAAGACAATCCTGGAGCCACATTGTTATGGTATCCAAAACGTCCCCCAAAAGGCTCGTTGTCTTGGGTGCCACCTACTGAGCTTTGGGGGAGTGATGGATCACAAGGCCTCTGACCTCATCAGTTAGTTCATCCATCCATTAGTTCATTGTTCCTTGGGCTTACTGGGAGGTGGCCTAATTGGATGCCATGCTCCACTGGGGACATGGTTTTGAGAGGTATATTTTGTCCCAGCCCCTTCTGGGGTTCCCTTTCCTCTCTCCCCTCACCCCCCTCCCTCCTCTCTCTCTCCTCTTCCTGGCTGCCATGAAGTGAGCAGCTTGCCTTTGCTACTTCCTTCTCCCACTATGTTTCTGCTTCACCATAGGCCCGGTAGCAATGGAGTCAGCCAACCATGGAGGGAAACTCCTGAAATTCTTTGCCAAAATAAATCTTCCCTCCTTTAAGTTGTCACTCGCAAGCATTTTATCACATTGACAAAAAGCTAACTAATACAATTATGTAGCTCAGGACCACAGTGTTGCATTCGGCAAAATTCAGAGTATGGAAAAAATACAAGGCTTGTTTTTTTTAACAACAAAAAACAATTTTAAGGATAAAGAGATCATGTTTACAAGACATGAGAAGGAAATCCACAGATTTAAAAAGGTGTTAGGGACATAACTAAAAAAATACTATGTATACACCATATTTAGATGTTCATTCATAGAAATAACCAATATGTAAGTCTGTCAGAAAATGCATGAAAATAGCTGCACATTTAATGGTCATTTATTTCTTTTTCAGAAATTATAACTATTTGGCTTGCTTTATTTTTAAAAAGCCCTAATCTTTTAGATTACGGTTATTGGAATATTTCCAGATGAAATAGTATGATAGTTTCATTCCAGTGGCTGGGGTGCAGGTGGGTGCAGTCTCTGACTCGAACCAAATCTGTATTTAAGGCTCCTGATGCTGAGTGTCAGGCATGATGAGTTTGTTATATTAATCTGTCTAATGTATGTTTGAGGCATTATAAAAAGTTTCCATCGTAAATACTATGACATTGCAGGTGAAATCCTAAGGCACTGACCACATTTTAGAAACAAAATAAAAGAATGAATAAATTGGTCTAAAAAGAAATTGAAATCATTAAACTACCCAAAATAAAATTGTATCAAAACTCAAGCCACCTGCCACTGTTCCAGGACAAGACAGTTTTGGAGACTAGTTCCACGAAATGGTCAGGGGAAACTAATCACCATCTGATGTCAACCCTTCTATAGCACACAAAAAGATGACAGTTGTTCAACTCACTCTCCCAGGCTAGCTTTCCTGGATGCAAAACCATATGCAGGACCCCGCCCCACACCATTATAAGAACAGCAATTTACTACATTAATTACAGCCTACACAAATTACTAGCATTATGTACATAGTAGCAAATTAAATGAACAAACTGGATTTTTTCCAAGAAATGAAAAGAGATGTAACATTAGAAGAAAGAAAGAAAGAAAGAAAGGAAGAAAGAAAGAAAGAAAGAAAGACCCCCCCACTGTAATTCCTTATATAGAGAATACATCAGGGAGAAAAAAAATTTGGTCCTATCAGTAGGTATATAGAAAAAGCTTTAGAGAGAAATTCAACCGGAGCTTATGATAAAAACATTAATTCAATGAATATAAAAAAGAAACTTTCATTTCCTAAAACTAACAGCAAACATACTTAAATGAGAGATGTTGGAAGAATTTCTGTTAAAGTTAAGAATAAGATGTAGATATATGCTATTGCCTGTATGTTTCAAAACAGCGCTGAGACATAATGCCAGAGCTGTGAATACTAAAAGGGGGATAAGAATAGTGGGAAGTGATAATGTCTAGTGACTACATCATTATCTTGAATATTCAAGGGAATGAGCATGTGGAATATTGAAATGAACAAGACTTCAGAACTAGGTGGAAAACAGACTGCTAAAGCAAAATACAAATCTTTGCCACACAAAACACTGATTGCAACAATGAATAGACAATATGGTGTTTAAAATGGTAACTAAATCCCAGAAATATCAAAAAAGAAGCCCAAGAAAAACATACACATTCTTTATAGAGACACGTATAACAATGTACTGGCAGATTCAGATGAAAGAAGTCTGACATAAATAGAGCAGTATGTCGTATTCACTGGTAGAGAACAGAAGAAAGTAAAGCTCTCAATTTTCCTTAAATTTCTTATAATTCATGGCCTTACTTGTAGCTGACAAAATGACAAAATGACAAATGAGTGTGGGCTACTGTTTTGTACTTTCCAAATCAGCCCTGAAAAACATTAGGGGCGGCATGGGGTGGGAGGGAGACCGAAGGAACCACACATAAACAAGTAAATCTAAAAAAAACATAGTATGAGAAAGTCGTGGAGGGGCCTGAAGACTGAACTGGTACTTGTGTTTGGGGTGCAGGCAAGGAAGTGAGCGGGCACTGTAGACTGCATAGATGGCAGATGACCGCATGAGTTGGAGGAAGAGCTAACATTACTGCCGCTACTTCCCTGTGAAGTCTGCAGCATCCCCTCACCCCACAGGGGCCAGTAGGCTCAGGGTAATATCAGAACAGCAAGAAAGGAGAGACAGTAGGTGTCTGAGGTTGTGTTAATAGCCCCCCCAAACCACCTCAGTGTGTGGTCTGGCTTTTCAAAACAGTTATTATTTTAACAATATAAAGAATGCACTTGAAACAGAAGAGTGAGTATAACAGTGAATCATGCACAGTAAGAATAGATATTACTTAATCAAATTCAGTAATATTTCGGTTCAGATTCATGAACGCTTCTGTTTGTGAACAATTCGGTTCACAAACAGAAGCAGTTGGAAAAACTTTGCTTCCATCGAGAACTCCACATAGGATGACAAACATGACTGCGACCATCTTCCCAGAATAGTGGAACAGACTGAGTTTGTGAACTGAGGCATCACTGTAAGTATTTGTAGTCCACATACATTAATGTATAAATATAAACACATACAATATAATACATTGTACATGTAAAATTTACATGTTTACATGCATATATGTTTATGTATATAAATACATGTAAGTATAATCTATCCATACACTTTATATAGAATTGACATATATGTGGTAGAAATGTAAAATACTTTTCCTACTCTAAATGAGAGTTTAAAAGTGAAAATCGCCTCACTGGCCTGTGAATGTTACGTAACTCCAAAAACATAAATAAGACTAGACTCGATTCCCTGCTGCCACTCACCAGCTTTGGTGTTAACATCAATCTTTTAGAAGGAGAGGGTTGGAAATGCTACCTCTGGCTGGTGAAAGGATCCCACAGGAAGGCATGGCCTGTCCTCCACCAGGCCACCATAATCTGGGGGACTAGAGCATGGCCTCTGCCATCAGCACTGGAGACCCAGGCAACACTGTCAACCTGACCATTCATTCCCCCCACCACCTCAGGACCTCAGGGGTCTCTGGACCTCAGGGTCTCTGGGAGTCCCAAGGGGGTAGACTGAGGAGGGCACAGGACTGGGGTACAGCCTCTTCCAGGAACCAACTTGAGAAGTGAGGGAGGATGGACAGGATCCAGAGAATCCCGTTCTGCCCCTGCTGTCAGCCTTGGGAGGCCCCAGGCATGGTGCTGGTCATGAGCTCCACTTACTTCAGCTCCATGGGGTTGGAGTAAGGTGAGGACCTTGTTCTGAGATTCACTCTGCAGGTGGGTGAAGCAGAGAGGGCCCTGACTCTGTTAGGTCAAGGTGAGGTGCTGTGGGGGGATTGAGGAAGTCCCCTCCCCATAGAGGGTCTCCAAACAATTCAGCTCAGCCTCTGTTGTCTTCCCTAAGCCACCTGGGTCTGACTTGTGAGGTGGCCCTGAGACTCAGAGCCTTGGTCTGAGGAAAGCTGACTGAGGTCTGAAGGGGAACAGGGTCCAGGTTCTGCAAGGAACAAAGGGAAGGACCCTGAGGGAAGACAGGGGGGCCAGAAAGCATCCCATTTCACCACTGCTGTCAACCACAGGAAGCTCAGGTCATGGTGGCCAGATGTGTTGTCCCCTAACTTCCACTTTGGGTTGGAAGAGATGGGAGGGTCTTGATCAGAAGGGACAGAGTACAGATTGAGGAAGAAGAACTTAGACTCCAGAACAGGGCCGAGACCCTACAGAAATTTGCCCCTGCTGTCAGCACTGTATTTCTGGACTTCTGCATCTGGACCTGAGAGAAGATAGAGCATTGGTAGAAGAATAACTTCAGGTGATGCAGGGAAAGTGCTGAGCCCTTCCTGGAGTCAGAGTGAGAACTGAAGGGACCCAGGGGACAGAAGGACCAGTCCTACCCCTGCTATCACTCTGAAGTATGTCCTGAATCCCTGCTGTCTTCACTCTACTGAAGATCAGAGAGGGGGACTCTGGTCAGCAGAGGAATGGGGTCTACATCCTGTCAAGAGTCAACAGGAGGACTCACAGCATTAAGGGGACCTGCACTCCAGATCAGACAGTGACCTCCAACCTGCTGTCAGCCAACCCTGGGAGGTCTTCAGCATGGTGGCTCAATGCAGTGCTTCCTGCTGTCTGCCCTTGGGGTGTCAGGGAGGAGTGGGCCTTGGTCTGAGAGGTATGGCCTCAAGTCAGCAGATCTAAGACATGAGAAATCCAGCCCTGCTGTCAGGCCAGGACCACGAGGAAGTCACTATACCCCACTTCCACCTCTGGGGTCTCAGGACATGGTAGCCTTGGCCACAAGATGCATCTGCAGGTCAGCAGAGGGAAATGGCCCAGACCCTCTGAGGAGGAAATATGCCTATGGGGGCATGCTCCAGACTAAGGAAGCACCCTGGAATGTGCTCCTTCTGTTGGCCTTGAGAAACCCCCATGCAGGGGTGTCCAGATGTGCTGCATCCTCACTTCTGTCTCCTTGGTCTCAAGGAAGTGACGCTTGGTGTAAGGGCCACCACTAGGTCAACAGAAGGAGGAAGTCAGGATCTGCCAGGAATCAAGGTGAGAACCTTCATGAGGACTGAAGGCATGAAGGCACCCAACATCCCCCTAAATAAGGGACCTCACAGAACCTGAATTCCCCTATTGTCAGGCTGAGGACCCACAGAGGAAGGCTGCATGTGAACTGCCCTCAATTCTGCTTCATTGTTGGAGATGAGAAGTCTCAGGAAGGTGATTTGGTCCAAGAAGTGACAACAACTCACCAGAGAGAGCTACATGTAGATATCAAAGGAAGGAGTCCCAGGAACTTCCAGACCCAAGGTATGGACCCTCCACAAGGACTGAAGATGTCCCAAGCCCAGAAACAATGGATGCCAGAGTCTACCTGTCCGATGGGGCCGGCCCTAGGAGGGCCTAAGTGGCATGCTCACTTCTACCATGGCAGAGGTATTAGTCAGTGCTTACAGAGCTTGCAGGGCTGGGGCACGGCTCCTCGAAAGACTGCACATACTCTGAATCAGATTTAATGCAGGATACAGAAATTTACAAGATTGGGCTACAATGGCCACCCACAGAGCCAAAGGTCGAAGAGTGGAAAAGATCTGTCCCTGAGTTAGAGATCCAAAGGATCCAGCTGAAGGCCTGGGGCCCACAGCAATGTCCCTGTAGGAGTCTGCCTCAGGAGGCCAAAGGATCAACAACAGAAGACCCAGGGGTCTGCACTGGGAGGTCAAAGTGTTGATGCTAAAAGCTAGAGTCTGTGCAGACAGGCCAAAAGGCCAGTGCTGAAAGCTGAAGAATGTATGCCAAAAGCCAGGAGACAACGCCCAAGGCAAAGGTGAAGACTGGAGCTCCTCTGGAAGCTCCTCTGAGGAAAGTCAGCTGAAATCCTTCCCTCTCATTCTCCTTTTATACTGTTCTGACAACAATCCGCCTTAAAGTGGGTCTTCCATGCCCAGAACCACGCTGACTCAACTCAGCTGGGCGTTCCCACTCAAGTTGACCATCAGTTAACCACTATAGCAGGAAATGCGAGAGGACGTCTGGGTCTCAGGGAGAGTCAGCTGTTTTCAGATGGGGTGAAGATGAGGAAGGGCAGGGCTCTACAGGAGGAAGATGGAGAAATGACAAAAGCATGTAGGGAACCCTAATCTCAGAAGAGAAGGGAGCCAGGTCCTGCTGTCAGCTCTGGAGACTCCACACAGAGGCAATAGAATGTGGCACCTGCTCACTTCTGAGAATTCTGGGACTCTTAGGGAGGTGAGGAACTTGATCTGAGAGGATGACTTCAGGTCGATACAGTGAACCCTATCTGGCGAGAGGACACATGGATCCCAAGAGTCAAGGTAGAACTGAGGGTACACCTTGCATAGAACACAGCTGGGGGGTGCTCCACACACATCAAGAAGCCTGCACAGGGCTGTCTGGTTGAGGTCCTATTGTTTCTGGATCCCTGATCTCAGGGAGGCCAAGGATCTGTAAGAGGGAGCTGGATTCAGGTAACAGAAGTAGGATTCCAGGCCTGGCTAGGAGTCAAGGTGAGGCCACCCGAACACAAAGGACTCCAGCTTCAACCTGTCCCTTCTGCCACCCATGGGAAGACCCAGGGACCATGAGTAGACTGGCGCCCCCTCACCACTTCTCTTCTGGTGTTGTAACAGGAGTTAGTGGAACATGGGTTAGGATTCTATTAGGCAGTAAGGACTGTGGCTCCAAAATGGAATTGGAGTCTTCTGTGTCAGGGCCCTCCAGGGATCTTACAATACTATCTACTGGGTGTCCTTCGGCTATCTGGAACCTCCCCAGAGCAGGATCAGGCAGGCCATTGGCTCAAGGGCACATGGGCCCTGTGTGGACACTGCAGGAACACTGCCTAAACACTGCATAGATTGGACCCTAAAATTATGCAGTCTCCTACAAAGTAGAGATTCTACTGCTTACGCAACAGCCCGAGCTCCCTTTTAAATCCCTTAAAAACCCCTAGTCAATGAGCCCCTGTAGGTTTCCTACTCAGAAACCCACTCGCAGCTAGCGAGAGCTTTACTTGCTTGCCTTTAAATCTTTTATTTTCTTGCCCATGCCTCTTTTAAATAAAATTGCTCACACTCTGCCTCCTCTGCACTTTCATTCTTCATCACCATGGGACACGACCTTGGCATTCAGTAACAGTGTCTCACAGAGATAGGGCTTTGGTTTAAGGAAAGTGGCCTTAGGTCATCCAAGGGAGAGTCTCAAACCTTACCATTCATCAAGGACCAAGCAGGTCCCCCATCCCAGCACACATGGACCCCACTGAATTTGCCACTTCCTGCTGTTGTCTGAGGGAAGTTGACACTTGTTCCAAGAGTTTAGCTCAGATGGGCAGAGAGCTGGGGTCCAGGCCCTGCCAGGGAAAGGTTGAGAGCCCATAGTGAAAATAGAAGGGACTATCCACCCCCAGAATAATGGGGATCTCACAGAGCCTGGCCCGCCATCTTGTCAGGACTGCTGCCCAGGACTCTGCTTACAGTCCTCAACCTGAGGGAACACCCATGCCTGTTTCAGGAGTTCCTGGATCCAGGTCCTCAGAAGGTTCACCTCAGAGCAGATAGCAGCAAGCCTAATTTTGCCCAGAAGGGAAAAAGAAACTTTACAGATGAGCATTTGCAATTGATTGATAAAAAGGAATACTAACTCCAACTAATGAAATCAGGAAAGGAAATCTTCTAGCCTCGTGAATGTTCGTCACCCACTCACTCATTCATTCAATGAACTTTTGTTGAGCTCATACTATGCGCCAGGTGTTACTTGAAGTACAAGGACATCTGAAGGAAAGATACCTTTTTTGCAGTGACAGCCTAGCAGATGATCCACACCCATGTGTGCTGCGTGCTTGCCAGAAATGTATGGAATAAAGAGGAAGCAGTGTTCATATTTACCTACATAACAAAAAATGAGTTTGGGAAATCCTAATTGGATACAAATTTATGGTGAGATTTTTATTTTTTAAGAGAATACACTGGAGTACTATTCTGCTATAAAGGATAAGTTTGAGTCATTTACAGAAAAATGGATGCACCTTGAAAAATAATGTTAACTTAATTAAATCAGACACACAAGCTTAAATATCACATGGTTTCTCTTATATGCCAAACCCAAAGTATAAATAAGTTAAAGAGGAAAATAAAAGATAGATAATAGCGAATAGGGAGATAGATCTTTTACAAATGAGAAGAGGTCCAAGAGATGTAGGGGAAGAGAAAAGGATGTAAAAAGAATTAAGATGTATTATGTACGTATACCAACTACCCACAATGAATGTAATCATTATGTATTGAAACATGTACTAATGAAAAGAGAATACAATGACATTTTCTCTCTACTGAAAAAATGTCCCTATTTTCTCTCCCTCATTTCCCTCCAATTCTGCTCTCCAGAACTAATTGATATGAATATTTTGGTGATAATCTCCTTGGCTATGCCCCAACACACGCACATACTCACACAAATACACATTAACTTACAAAAATAGCTGTAGAGACCTGGTTTGGGTCATATTTAAATCATTTTATAAATGACTTTTTCTCCTATTTCAGTTTCGAAATTTTAAAGCAGGGTCAATGAATGATTTGGCAACAGTTAAGAAATCAGAAGTTCCCTTCTTCCCACATAAACTTCTGCAAACACGGTGGTAGTTTCCGCTGCTGATGGTTTCAGATCAGCCAGTCTCCTCTCCTCAAGCCTACTGCCCAGAGAAGACCATTCTGTGCTGTTGCAGTGGGGAGGTGAGAAATTAGAAGCGACATCACCTGGAAAGAGGTAAGCCCTGTCTGTTCTTTTAGCAAAGAACTATCCAATAAAATACGATCAACTGGCCCAGAAATCTGGGTTGGTGGCCATTGCTGTGAACAAAGAAGTAATAAATGGTCAAGTATTCAAAGGTTAAGTGTTGGGACAGCACTAAGAGCAGGCAAAGAGGCTTGGTATTTCCTTCAAATGTGTGTGGATGTTAGTACAATGTAATTAGAGTGTAAATTTTAACATCAAGTGCAGTGGTCATCCTATTACTTTGAACTGGAAAACAAAAAAATTCCAACATAAAAATTGAACTGGAATATTACTTTCTGGCCCTGCCAGAGGTAATAGTCTCTTCTAGAATGACAGGGTTCCAATTGAAAGGGGAGGGACAGACTTTTACCTTGTTATTTCTATCAGAAAGGACAAACTCTCCTTCACATGCATGGATCATTTATTAGAGCCTAGTGAATCCTGAGCTTAACATAGCTACAAAAAGCTTCACGTTTGAGCTGGGGATTTAGCTCAGTGGTTTTGCTGCCTGCTGCGCAAGCGCAAGGACCTGAGTTCAATCCCCAGTACCAAAAATAAAAAAATAAAAAAGTTTCAAGTTCAATATTAATTGCCACTTTTCTTGTTCGGAGTTTAAAGTAACATGTTACTACTTCTATAACTTCTACAGTGTCTAGACATAACAGATGGTCTGTTGTTTTATTGTTGTCGAAAGCTGTCAGATTGAAAAACAAATAAACTTTGCAAATCTTTTTAAATGATACATTCTTTCTAGAAAAATCAGCAAGGTTTAAGAGCAATTGCAAAATCTGATTTCAAGAGAATCTCACCAAAATTTCCTGTACATTTTCTCCCAGTCATCTAATGCTTGTTAAAGTCCTTGGAGTCTTTTTAAAAAACAATTTAAGGCATAGTTAGGATTTTTAAGTTAATTTTTATACATACCTGATGTCCATTGTGAATCTTGAAGGTAAATTAATTCTGCACTAAAATTTTAGGGTGCTTTACATAATGACTGTATCGGTCCATATAGGAATGGACCAATTGGGCCAATGATACCTATGAAGCTGCAGTTGATGTTATCCAATTTCCATTTAATAAGTTGCTGTGATAGTTGATATACTTGTATCATAAGAAAGTCAGATGTAGAATTATAATAGAATCAAATTAAACTTGGAAAAATGCCTACCTCGCTCCCATTGGCAGCAGAGAGAGGCCAAGGCTACAAATTAGAATCACAGGGAGAATTTTTAAAAGTCTTCCTGCCCACGCTGAACTCAGGATGCACAAAAGCAGAATGTCCTGGGCTATTCTTGGGCATTTGTGGCTTTTTAAATTCTCAAGTATCTCCGATGTGCAGCCAAAGTTAAGAACCACTGTCTCAGTGTGACACATCAAGTTTCTTGTTCCTTTTGCTAACAAGCACAATCCTTTCTTGGGAGGGAGGAGATTCAGGAAAGACCTGAAGCTTATTCATTAGCTACCTTGGTTTGACTTTGAGAGCAAAATAAAAGTCCCAGGAATACTTCTCTGACAAGCTGAGGCTGTGGATAAGGGGGAGGGCAGGTGACAGAGTTTGTTCTCCTCCTTCGATCACTGCTTTTCATCCTTCTTGTAATAGCCCTAAAAACTGCAAATTTAAGAAAGGAAACACAGTTCCATGAGAAGCCCCAGACTCGTAGGGCATCTCCAGGGAAGGACCCCATGACCCATGCTTAGTCTTTGAAACCCCAATAATTCTTTAAGTGAATCTAAGGATCACCTACAGGGTCCATGGAGGGGAACATCATTGCAAAGGAATGTCTTTTGCATTTAACTGAGTTATTAAATGCAGTTGTAGAATTTGTTATCTTCAAACTCTACATTTCAAACTAGGCCAAGCACCTAGTCTCGGGAGCTGTAACTAATGACTATTCGGAGCTATACATTCAGTAAATTTAAATACATTACCTGTGTTCTGGATAGGCCAGGCAATTACAAGCTGTGTTGACTTTTCAGATGGTCACAGAGAGCTGCTAGGTGGTGTATATATCTAAAGCCAGTGGGTTTCCTGTTGTACTACGGGATGTCAGGGACTCTAGATGTTCTCTATGGTAGCCTGCTCAGTACAGAAAGGCAAGTGGGAAAATCTGCTCCCAGTATTGAATTCTGTGAGTTCTAGGTATAGTTCTGATGTCTGTGTTGATCACTGAAATGAGGGTTGCCAACTAGCCCCTTGGTTCAGTCCTCCTGATTCACTACTCAGGGAGATCCAAGCTCGGTTTCAGTTCTGTCACGTGACCTTAGGTCAATTAACCTCTCTGAGACTTAGATTCCATAAGTGTGAAGTGAGGACTTATGATACCATCCACCTCCTTGATTTTTAGGATGAAATGAGAAAATGCAGGACTTGTGCTTGCCCCAGTGTTTGCCTCACAGGAAAAGCACTTAACAAATGTTCCCTACAGTATTCCTGGGATCCAAGCAGCGTATGTAAAATCAGGATCTATCATGTCAGTGACGGGTGCATTTACTGTTTTTTTTCTTTTGTCTTCCAAAGCTGTTTGTGAATCCATCATATTTGGAATGAATACAATTAAGTATCTATTATTAACAGTAAATCTCCTCTAACATGACAAATCTTATCTGCATAGCCATTTCTTAATTAATTTACTGTAATAATTAGCCAATGGTCAGCATTGTCAAACAGAATCCATTACAAATTAGAAATAATTCCAGTTTGACAATAAGTGAGTTCTAGTTGAATTCCACATTCCAGAACAGCTAAGTCGTTCAGTTGGGGGGATCCATTGCCTTTATAATTGATAGGCTTTCTTGGCACTGTGGAATTAGGGGGCACCTGCAGGACCATCTTTAGAGAAGTACGCAGCTGGGGAGAAGGTTTGAGACCAATCACAACTTGTCAAAGGGAGAACCAGCTCATCTGGAAGGAAGCCTCTGAAGAGGGATGAGGAGGGGATCATCTTTGTAAAATGGCAGTCTGCAGTGAAGATCTGTGTCAAGATAAAAGTGCCATTGTCCGGTAGGGGACCTCTCCAGAGGCTTCCTAGGCATGCCCTCATGGTGTGGGATTTATTTCAGTCTCACCTGAGGGTGCTGCTGTCTTCCTGGCCAAGCACTTAGTCTCTGCCCTGCATGGAGGTCTCCCTGCAGCAGGGGCCAGTCCTCAGCTAGGGCACACTTTCTGAGCTGCTCTTTAAGCTACACTGATGTTTGTTCTTGTGGCAGCAGGAATCAGACTCAGGGCCTCATGCATGCCAGACAAGCACTCTGCCCCTGAGCTACAACCCCAGCCCTGAACTGGTGTTTTCTAATGCGAATTAGCTGCCAGGTGTGGTGGCACTTGTAATCCCAGCACTCTCGGAGGCTGAGGCAAGAGAATTGCAAGTTCAAGTCCAGCCTGGACAATTTAATAGAAGCCCTGTCTCCAAGTAAAAAAGGCTGAGGAGGTGGATCTCAATGAGATGGCCCTGGGTTCAATCCCCAGTGAAATAAAATAATGAAATATTTATTAGCTGTCCATTTGGGCTCAGTTGGAGAGGAAGGTTTGGGTGAGCGCTGGCAGAAGTTGTTTCCCTTTGCAGAACATGAAGGAGAGAATTGGAGTGTTTGTCCCCTGGACTCAACCAAAGCTCAGATTGTGCCCAGGAAACAGAAAACTTGCTATGAAATCACTTCCTCAGTAGCAACAACTGTATTTGGCTGAGAGGAGGAAGTTAGCCAACGTTTGGTCACGATTCATACCTGATCTTTGAAGACCTGGTTCTGTATTTCTCTGGGTGCTCCTAGGCAACTGCCCATGAAAGATGTGAACCTCACAGCCCCTGCCATCCTCCTCAGGGAGTTCTGGGCAGTGAGTTCGTAGCTGTGGCCAGGCAAAGGCTTTTTCTTTCTGGCAGTTTTAATTGTTCTGCTGAGAGCTTCCAGAGAACAACTCATCTTTACCTGCTCTCTGCTCTTGCTGCACTAGTTTCCTAGGACTATAGTAATAAAGTGCCCCAAACTTTGGGGCCTGAACAACAGAAATTTACTCTGTCCCATTTCTGGAAGCCAGAAGTCTGAAATCAAGGTGTTGCCAACAGACTGACTCCTTCTAGGGGCTCAGAGGGAAAAACTGCTTCACAGCCCTCTGCCAGCTTCTGACGGTGGCTCCCTGTCTTCCATGCTGCTCAGCCTGCTCTTGTTTATTTATTTTTTTACACTCCTTTTTAGACCCTCTATTCTGCCACTTCTGTTCAATCATGGTCCCTGTCATTTCATCATCTCCCAATCTAGTACTTACCTTCTAGCAAGTGTCTCCTCCTGTTTAACGAGTTGGCTGCAGCCTGATCTGAACTCCATTACGTGATCCTTGACAGCTCAAGAGTGATTCCTCTTGAGGCATAAAAGCCCAAAGGCCAAGGAACCATGATTCTTTAAACAAAGGTTTTTATTTCTTTTAAAATCAGAAAAATAATGAATATAATGCAACCTGGATTGTATTTGTCTTCCTACCAGTACAATCATAAAATATTTTTTAAATGGAAGAAAGGACCCATGAAACCCAAAGTGCCTCAAGCCCACTGCAGTCATAACTTGACCCTCTTGATAACCTGACATTCTATTTTCTGATTTAGTGGAGATGCCAATGCAAATTCAGGAATTACTGACTCTTGTGTCCCCAGGGGAAGAAGGTTGAAGCACTCACTGATCTACAATCTCTTTTCTGCAACCCGTGGGCCAGAATCATGTCAAAGTTCAGAACTCATATTTTGACGTAACTGTTACACCCAGCGAGAGAGAACCAACGACAAACAGATATTAAATCCACACAGAAGTTTATTACCGGCCGGGACCCAAGCCGAGCATCGGACTCGAGCCCCGACTGGGGGGAGACAAACATGTTTTATACACCTTTGAGGCCAACAGTTTCTAGGCCCCCATATGGGATAGAACTAGTAAAGCAAGCAAAAGGTACAGAAGTGGAACGTCCTGCCGATAGAACATTTGTAAAACAATAGTTGATTAATTGTTGTTTCTAAGAGACTCTAAGGGGAGGAGGTTTCTAAGCTTCCTCCTTCTGAGTTCATCTAAAGGGCAGGCAGGTGGGTCAAGCAGCAATATGGAGTCTGTCTTGCTAACAGGGTCCTTCATTCCCCACTGGTTCTTTTTTTTTTTTTTTTTGCAATAACAAAATAAAAGTTTATTTTATTAGAATTAGGAATGTTCTTTCCCTCTGGGCAACCTGAACAGTCCAGTTACAATGAAAAAATCTAACAACAGTTATTTCCACAGCACAGGGTGCTCTATGCACAAAATTACAGGGTTAGGAGCATTTAATCAATTTACCAACCTGATTGTCTCACCAACCCACCCCATCCCATCCCCCAAGTGCTCTATACCAGGATACGTAGCTATAAGAATTTGTCACATTACATCCTTTTCTTTCTTGTACTAAATTTGAATTCCTAATCGTGGCTGAACCATGCACTCCACTGTAGATTCAACCATTTCAAACCAAGTCCGTCTCGGATCTGTTATATACGTGTGTATGTATACACGTGTATTTAATATATTTATTTAAACACACAAAAAACCATATGACCTGAGTGGCAGCAAATTACACAAAATTTAGTCTGATATTATATGCTACTCCATTTTACCACTATGGTTTGAGTCCTGAGCTTTGGATCAAAATTTTATTGTAAATCAATGGAAGTCCATCTGCTGCTCATTGAACTGTTTGGGTGAAGCATGCACTTTTCAGAAGACAATGTCACTGACCTCAAAATGACACGGAGACCCTTGTGCTGACTGAACCTTCTGACAGACTCAGGTAGGTGTATGTAGTAGGGAAGCTGTCATATAATATAGCTTGCTCAGCCCATCTGGGGGCACTGAAGCTACTAACAAGAGTGGTTAACTCTGGGAATCCTGTCAAATATGAGGATTGCTAGTAAAAGCTTGGAAGTAGGAAAGGCCAGTTCACCTTGTCATACCAATTAGCAAATGCACCCAACAACCGCAGTGTCCTCGGGTAGTATGCCAACACTGGAACTAGAAAGCAGCTCTAGGAAGTACTGCTCCTCCACAGGCGGGGTTATGAGGAAGTGCACACTGCTCCTGGAGTCTTGTTTCAGAGGAGCGAGGGGAGAGGATGAATGACACTCAGATCTAGACACTGCAGAGTTAACTGGGAAGATGGCTGAAAAACACCACACACAAAGCATCTGAAGGGAGCCACATACATCTATGCAGCAACTCTGGGCTGCTCTTCAAAGTTACCAGGGAAAGGAACTTATTCAAGCTTTCCTCTAAAAATTTTTCCTTAGTCTTCATAAATGTCATTTAAGATTGATGCCATTAAAGTAAAGGTCAAGTAGGATGACGGGGGAGGGAGGAAGAGAGAATATGGAAGAAGCAGACACTGAGTTCAGTTTTTCACCTGAGGTGGCAAGAAGGGGAAGAACAAGGTACAGGTAAAGTCGATCCTAAAGCGACAAGTGGTTTAGGAAGCAGCATAATATACTCAGCAAACATTCACTGGTTTTTGATGGGAAAAGAACAGTTGCAAGTACATCTCATGTAACAACCTTTCTAAAAGGAAAAGTAGGGTTGATTCAGCAAAGCCTCACTTAGGCAAAAGGCCCAGAGGAAAGTGAGCCTACTTCCCAATGGTGTATTAAGATGTACAGTGCAAGAGCAGACGAGGCTGCCTCACGTGTGGTAAACACGCCCTAGGCACAAGACACTGAAAGGAAGACAAAGAGGTCCTCAGCCCAAACTGTTATTTCATATTCAGACCTCTTAATCGAGTTGCCTAGTTCACGCTACACACTTGTATAAAAC
Organism: Heterocephalus glaber; assembly: GCF_053883595.1. Classification (NCBI taxonomy): domain Eukaryota; kingdom Metazoa; phylum Chordata; class Mammalia; order Rodentia; family Bathyergidae; genus Heterocephalus; species Heterocephalus glaber. Next base: position 17,686,156 of record NW_028258369.1, on the reverse strand, counting down.
GGACAGATTTAGGGATGCTGACCTGTTGAAAAATACACAGCCAGAATGACCTGAACAAGTAACACAGTTAATAAAACCACCACCATACTTTACTTCTAACATAGCTCTTAGTAGAAAGGTCATAAAAAATGGACGTCAGAGTTAAAATGCAGAATTAATTCCCCTATCTGCTGACAACAGAAAAGAAGCAAACGCAGTGATTCCTATGTAAATGCCCTGAACAGGATCATCATTTCCTAGTGGTATTTGACTTTAAACAGAGCCCACAGCAACACACACAAGCCATTCCGGTATCTGTCATCTTCAGTTCACAATCTGACACTCTTTAGTGAATGGCTGTTTACTTCTATTTAAAGCAAAATCACTCTATTTGATACCCTCACATAGAGACAGGTGAGAGATGAGCCATAACTGAAATCTTACTAAGAGGCTCAAAGCAGCAATTAAGGAAAAACTTTAAAAGGAAAAGAAATTGTGAAACACTTCCTCTGGATGTGATGGGAGCACAGGAAGCCTACAGCTAGCTACATGTATGACCCAGGCACCTGAGTTTGGGAAAGGCCTGAGACCACGGATGGAAGAGGGCTGGGCACAGGACCATTTGTGAACAGTAGTCACAAACATCTGGTGCCATCCTTACCAGGCCATGGCACATAGAGCTTGACCTTCTGGTTCCTGAACAAGAGCTGGGAATTCAAGGCATGAAGTCCATGGTCAGCAAATGACATAACACAAATCCGAAAGGGCAAAGGAACTTCAGGAAAGGAAAACTGCAGAGCTCTAGTAAGGTCTTCCAGAGGTGCTAAACAAACATACATTTTATCCCAACCCCAACCCTGGAAAGAAAGCAAACTGAAAGAAAATGCACAGCAAATAGACATAATCTTGAAGATTTTTAAAGAATAAATATTTTTTGTAATTAAACATTATGCAAACACTTGCCACGCTTGCTTTGTCCATGCATATGAGCTATATACAATTTTGAAAAATACTGTGTTGTCCTCTTGTTTTAAAAGTCATATACAAAGTGTGTGTGTGTGTGTGTGTGTGTGTATGTGTGTGTGTGTTGTTTAATCTCCCCACTGGTTCTTGTAACTTAATCAAATCTTTGATTTCTGTATTTATTCTTTGCATTATTCCTCTAAAACATCTTCTAAAATCTCATAATTTTGTCTCAACACCATCAGTTTAACTGCATCAACCCTCTGTCTAGCATATTTAGTGAGAGCATTTATAATGCAAGGTCTCACGAGCAAAAGCAGAAGTAAGATAACTGGGGGCCTGCTACAGCAGAAACTAGGGTAGTTAACCATTAACATAGAAGTGATAGGTTTTTTTCTAGGTCTACACATAACCTTCCTTGTTTTATGAACAGGCGGTCAAGTCCCCTTTGATTTTGCAGGACCATCTCAGCTAGGGAATCAACCTGGTTTTGTTTAATCTGGAGATCGAGTCTTTCACGTGACCCAAATCTCTGGCTACTTGGTGACTTAGGGCTTTAAAATTTGTGTCCTGAAGGATCAGGTAGGAAGTTCCAATAGCCACTGACCCGGCTATTCCTAATCCCACCAGAATGGGCACTAAAACGGGGGCAGCCCATTTACTCCTATAGTGTTCAGTGGTTAATCCCAGATGTTCGTGGCCCCCTTTTTTATTATAATACAACACTTGTGGAACAACATACACGGTGACACAAAATAAAGTGGCAGATTGGGTAGCCAAGACTGATTTGGGAATGTATTTAGTCAAGTCAGCGGTGCAAGCAAACCAAGCATATCAGGACCAGGGCTCCTGGCTTAAAACTGTGGGGCTGGAATGTCGCAAAGGGTTTTTCTCCAGCCTGTTGTATTGTAGCCTGGATCTCACTCTGAAGAATCTGTAAGGCTTGAAGAGACTGAAGTAAAGAGACACAAGAACTCTGTTAACTGTTTAAGGTTTAACTTAGGGGGGAGTGGCGGCACCTGGGATTGAAAACTTAGAGCTCATTAGTCTTTTTAACTTTGATTCTCCCAGGTGAGTTAAGTGATGTAACTGATGAACAAGTTGTCACCCCAGGGCTTGGGGGAGACAAATTTGTTCGTTTGTCCCTTTTCACCAGCCTGAGTCCAGTTTTGTACCCCCTCACTTTTGGTTTTCCTCTTCCTCTTCTGGGGTATATGTGGGTCTTTCTAGCAGGTAGCCAAAGGGTCGGATGGGCAGAATGTCTATTGGCCCCACTGGTTCTCTGGCCACTCGTCGGGCCACATCATCAGCCTCTCGGTTACCACGGGCCTCGAAGCTGTCTCTTTTTTGGTGGCTTTTGTAATGAATAATGGCCAATGCCCTGGGTTCCCAAATTGTCTCCAATAAGGCCAAAATTTTTTTTTGATAGTTTTCCCTTCTGATGTCAATAGCCCTCTCTGTCTGTAGATGTCGCCATGCACATGGGCAGTGGCAAATGCATACTGGCTGTCAGTGGAGATGTTTACAGCCTTGTCTCAACCTAACAGGGCTTGAGTTAAGGCTATTAGTTCAGCCCTCGGCGTTGAAGCCCCCGGCTTAATGCCTGTGTCCAGTGCACCTGTCTTTCTGGACTGACTACAGCCACCCCCACATACCTGACTCTGTCTTCCACAAAGCTGTTTTCATCGGTGAAGCAGGTCTCATCAGTCAGGCCTGGGTGCTTGGTGGTGGAAGTTTTCAGAGTGTCCAGACAGTCATGGAGGGGCATGCATACGAGTTGGAGTCCTGGAGTAAGGTGGCCAGATTGAGGGTCATTTCTCGGGAGAATTTGATGTGTGGAGCATCCAGCAACAGGGCCTGGTACTAAGTCAGGCAGGCACTGGAGAGCCATCATTCTGGGGCCCCTCTCAGCAACGTCTCCACTGCATGGGGTGCGGTGATGACCAGGTCCTGTCCCAGGCTGAGCTTACCTGCCTCCTGGACCAGGAGGTCGGTGGCTGCAACTGCCCTCAAACAGGTAGGCCATCCACTTGCCGCAGGATCAAGTCTTTTAGACAGGTAGGCCACAGGCCTGTTTTAAGGCCCTAATGCCTGAGCTAGCACTCCTTTGGCTATGCCCCCTCGTTCAGCCACAAATAACCAAAGGGGCTTGGTGACATCAGGTAGGGCCAGGGCTGGTGCTGACACTAAGGCTTTCTTTAAAGCCAAAAAGGCGCTTTCTCCTTTTCTGTCTGGAGGGACTGTCTCTTCTGCCTAGAGGGCAACAATAGTGACTTTCCCCAGTTTTTTGGCTAGGACTTCCTCGGGGGCATCACAGTTATCATAAACTTTCTGGGCTATGTTCAGGAGTTTAGTCCTATTCTTTCCCTCAAATCCTTCCAATTTCTGTAATTTTTTTTCTAATATCTGGGGCCGACTGGGAAACAAAGGCCAAATTTAAAACTGCTACATCTTTGGGAGCCTCTGGGTCAATAGGAGTGAAAACTCTGTAGGCTTCCAAGAGTCTCTCTAAAAAAGCAGTCGGAGACTCTGTTTTTTCCTGGCAAACCTCACTTACCTTACTCAAATTAGTGGACTTTTTGGCAGCTGCCCAGAGTCCCCCTAATAAGTGCTGGCGGTAGGTCCCCAGCCTCCTCTTACCATCATCATCATTGAGGTCCCATTTAGGGTGTTGCGATGGAACTACTGTTTCAGCCTTGGCCAAATGCCCCGGAGTTCTGGGAGTGACACCAGGGTTTGGCCCCAGGGCATCTTTGACTGCCTGTTGATAAATGCGGTCCCGCTCCTCAGTGGTGAACAGGATCTGTAAAAGCTGTTGGCAATCATCCCAAGTTGGCTGATGGGTATGAAAAACAGACTCAAGAAGAGAGTAATGCCTGAGGTTTTTCAGAGAAGGGGGGATTTTGATGTTTCCAATTGTAAAGATCACTAGTAGTAAAAGGGACATAAATCAATCCTCCCCTAGGATGGCTCTGTCTGTTTTAAAGGAAAAAGGGAGGAGGAAGACACAGCTGATGGACCACAGTCCTGTCCCAATCAAGTGCCAAAGGTTGATCGGGACCTGTGGGACCCTGAATCCCATGACCACATTCCAAACCTTGTGAGCAATGTGCACAGAATAAGTTCCCACCGGGGGCCAACTGACTCTGAAACTTGGCCATTCTGATTGACACAGAGTTCACAATTTGCCTTTAGAAAATTTCATGCCATATTCATCTTCTCTGTCTGTGGAATAAATTTTTTTGAAGTTATTCAAAACACAGTCAAGTGGAGTTCCCTCTGTGGACTGTGAGGAACCCATAATTTTAGCCTGTGAAAATGCAAAAGGCACACAGAGCAAGCAGACAGACAACAATAAACAGACAAAGACAAAGTTTGGCCAAGTAAAACCTCTGGGGCCAATGGATTCAGACCCCACCCAGGGAATCACTCTTCTGAGGACTCCGACCCAGTGAGTCTGCTTGCCATCACCAAGAGACTCTAGATAGGGGAACCTGTGCTGTATCCAGCTTCCTCCTACCTACCCACAGTGCACTATGAATCATTCAATTCTTACCTCTAGAGGGTTTCCCAATAAACTCCTGTGGGTCAGTTGATCAGGGATAGGGCCCAACTGGGACCGGCCTACCTGGAGCCCCGGAATACCATCAGGGTGGCCTAGCCCCAGAATACCATCAGGGTGGCCTCTCCTTCTGCAGACCAGTGTCCAGAGGGGCCAAACACTGCAGATGTCCAATCCTGGTCTCTCCTAAAAAGAAACAAAGGGTCTAAGATAAGCTCCAGAGCAGCTGGCTATCTCGCTGGGGCCTCCAAGAATGTTACACCCTATGGGAGAGAACCAACCAGAGGCTGATATTAAATCCACACAGGAGTTTATTACCAGCCGGGACCCAAGCCGAGCCTCGACTGGGGGGGACACAAACAGGTTTTATACACCTTTGAGGCCAACAGTTTCTAGGCCCCCCTATGGGATAGAACTAGTAAAGCAAGCAAAAGGTACAGAAGCAGAACATCCTGCTGTTAGAACATTTGTAAAACAATAGCTGATTAATTGTTATTTCTAAAGAGACTTTCTAAGGGGAGGAGGTTTCTAAGCTTCCTCCTTCTGAGTTCATCTGAAGGGCAGGCAGGTGGGTCAAGCAGCAATATGGAGTCTGTCTTGCTAACTAGGGTCCTTCAATAACAATATGCTACATACATGATATATTACAAGATGCACCTGATGCTCTGGATCAATACCCAGTGGAGTATTTCTGGTTCAAAACATCAATGTCCATGCTGAGTGGATAACAGAAGTTTAGAGGAGCCATGAGTTAATTCAGATCAGGTTTTGCTGCCAATAAGTTATGAAAAACAAAACAAAAAATCCTCCAAATGCATAGACTTTTCAGGCTTTCAGATTTGCAGAAAAGGAGCTGAGGATCTGTACAAAATAGGATTAGGAAAATGAGCCATAAACCATTGTCTTAGGAGCCAGAAGGCCTCATTGTACCAAGTCCTCCTCTTCTGTTTTCTTTTTGCTTGTTTCCATCTCTAGTTTTCAGCCAGCTATGGTAGCACACTCCTGGAATTCCAGCAACTGGGAAGCTGAGGCAGGAGGATCGCTGTGAACTCAAGGCCAGCCTGGCCTAATAGTGAGTTCAAGGCCATCCTGAACTACATAGTGAATCTCTGTCTCAACCTCCACCCCCTCTCTTACTAAAAAATCTCTATTTTTCAGTTTGGAGGAATTAGGGCTGAGCAAAAGCCCCAGTAGTATGGACGGAGTGTCCCACTCAGTGAGTCTCAGCACAGGAAGAGGGGGGCGTGTCTTGCTTGTAGATCAGGCTGTGCCCCATGTGATCGGGACATCTGTCCTGTTGTGCAGGGCCAAGCATAGAGAAGGCAAAAGAGGCAGTGGCTTTTTTTTTTTTTTAGTTTTTTGAAACCGGGTCTCACTATGTAGCCCAGGCTGGCCTCGAACTCACAGTGATCCTCCTGCCTCAGCCTCCCAAGTGAGTGCTGGGATTACAGGTGTGCACCACCACAGCCCAGCTAGAGAGACACCGGCTTTAAGTGCAACTTTTAAGACAGGGCAGGGGCATCAACAAAACACAGGAAAATCAAGATAAATGACATTTGAATGCCCTAGTTTTAAAAAATCAAATCAGCAAACTGCAGCCACAGACAGAGTACCGACTTTAGTAAGTAGAATTGTACTGGAACCAGAACCAGGCTGAAAGAGAGAGAAATGAGACTGCCTTGCAAGTGGTGGGGTGGCTCTTGTCTGTTCATCATGATTTTAATTTCTTAATCCCCTTCATCTTGACGACTAAGTTTTCTGTGGTCCCTTACTTTGTGCACTCATAGCGTGTGCCTCAGTAGCCTCACCTGGCACAGCTCTGCTACTTTGCCACTGTGTTTTCCCAAAGCAAGGTCCTCTGATCTCTCACCGGGGTACCAGGGCAGGATATTCCTAAGGCAGCAGATGCTGGAGTTCCCAGTGCTGAGGAGGGGAGAGGATGGGGTGGGGTCTGAACCCACAGACCCTCCTGTAAGCCCAGTGTTATCTCCTGGCAGTTCTCATTTGATTTCACCTTGCAAGACGAAACCCTATGCCTTGGGGAAGGGATGGAGAGGGGTGAGATTTCTCATGCAGACTCAGCCAATGCACTGTCCAGCTGCAGCTGGCAGCCACCTCCAGGTCCCTGAGGCCTCCAGTTCCCACATCTTCCCAGGTTGTCCCTGGAGGTTCAGCTCTCTTTGCCACTTGTTGGTCATTTGGCTCCTTTCCATCGTCCTAAGCTGCATGGACATTTCAAGTCTGCTGTTGTCTCCTCTAACACCTTCTTTGACCATGAGGATGTTATTCCTTTACTGTGTTTAATAGGAGCATTCAGTTGTCATGTTCAACCAACAACTCTCTCTCTCTCTCCCTCTGTCTCTCTCTCTCTCTCAAACATACATACACATTTGCATAGTTGCACTTATTCCTCTACTTTTTTGGTAGAGTTGTCATTTCTCCTTTTTATTTACATGGTTACTATTTCTGTACTTTGTTTGTGTGGTTGTCATTTCATTTTTACCAGGAGAGATGGGTTTTGTTATGCCACAGTAAGAGTGAACTCTCCAGCTGGGGCTGAAGCTTAGTAGTAGAGTGCTTCCTGAACATGTACAGGCCTTGAGTTTTCCCCAGGACCTAAGAGGGAGAGGGAGAGGGGGGAGGGTGAAGGGAAAGGAGGAGGGGAAAAGGAGGGGGAGGGGGGAGAAAGGGAGCAAGAATATGAGAATGAATTCTCTTTGGTACTCTTCATTTTGTCTGGGAACAGTTTCCCTTTGATATCCTTCTGGACTCAGATTCTGACAGACAAAAGCATGGGTGTGGCTGAGAGGAAGATCTTGCCCCTGAGAACTGGCTCTCTCTCTCTCTCTCTCTCTCTCTCTCTCTCTCTCTCTGGCTCAGATGGATGGCATGAGCTGGGATTCATGCTACCAGGTGCTGTTAATGACACTCTCGAAGACTTCTGCCAGAACACTGCAAATGCGTGACAGTGATTTCCTCAAACTCTCTGAGGTCCTGCATGGAATGTAGACACTTGAACGAATGATCAGTAATTTCCTCTCAACTTCTTTGCTAACTATGTAGCTAGTCATCTTTTTCTGCTGTTCTCATTCATGGATTCTCCAAATTGTGGTTATTCAGAATTTGTCAACTCATGTTCTTACTTCGGTACTGTTTTGGAGAAAGGTTGCATTAGGAATCTCAAGCACTTTGCTTAGGACTGTCCTCTGGAGTGTTTTGTTCATTTTCATGATCCATAGCTTACTATAAATTATTTCAGACTCCTGGGAGGCCATTTTCATCCTGAAAGAATTTTGAGTGAACTTCTCTGGGTCGCTAGTGTGCCTAGAGGTTTTTCTCCTCAGTTGTTCTGCTTCACATGAGGTAGATGTGGACCTTACCTTGAGGCTAGTGAGGCCACAGAGGACTGCCAAATTATCCACCTAAAATGTCTCACCTACCAATACTGTTTGGAACCTGGCCTTATTCTGACATGCTCCCCATGGGCTTCTTTTTTTATTTTAAACAAGAAGTTTATTTAAACAACAAGACACTTGACTTACAGGGAAAACTATCTAGGATTCTTTTTCCTTTAAAGAGTAATTTACTCCTACATAAAGACAGATTGCCCTACATGTAACAGCTATGTACAAAAAAGTTATAAAATTGTCCTTGGTTTTATAATGATAAATGAAAAATATTAAAATTCTCCAATCAAACAAGGTATGCAAGGATTTTTTATGTTGTTGTCTTTTCTGTTAAAACAGTGAGAGCAAAATAACTTACTGGAATATAAAGATAAGAGCTGATGAGCATGCCACTAATGGAGAGAGGGAATTATTTTCACAGAACCAGTATCTCCCCAGCCCATCTCCATCTGATGTCAATTAAAACATATTGTTGGCCATTTAGTTAAAAAAAAAAAAAGCAATATGCTTGTGCTTTATGTACAATAAAGGAATGGGGAAGGGGTAAATGAAAGAATAGAGAAAACTATACTGTAGTAGTCAGGATGTGGTGGAACCAAATTGCAGTTTTCTAATTGAGAATGTATTCTTAGTCTGTAAGAACAGAGTTCTGGAGTAGAGTTGTTGCAGGTTCCCTTTTTAGTCGACACCTCCTGTCTGCTGCTGGAACACATCAATTGTATCTTCGTCCTCCATTTCCAATTGTGCAGGTGTGTCTGTTTCATTGATTGGCTGTCCATCAACTCGGAATCTGATCTGCCTCATTGACAAACCCTATTGCCATTCGCAATGGGCTTTCATTAGTTTACTAAGTGGTGTGTGCCTCTTAATCTTAAACTGCACCACAGAACCATCCTGCCCCACCACCTTCAAATTAATATGATCGTTGTTCTCAGTCTTGACTCCTTCCTTGGGCTTCTCATCGGCCATAGAGAGCGCCTGAGTCTTCTCAGCTGCCACTTCACAGAAGAGGTACCAGGTCCGCACCGAACAAGCACATCCCCATGGGCTTCTTTAAAATGAATGTTTTATGAATTTACGGCTCATAATTATAGTAGGAACCTGACAGGCACCACGTCAGCCAGATGGTCAAAGTCCATATCAACAGGGGAAGTCATACAGATAGCATGAACTCTGGGCACCAGAATGGCCTCGCACCTCTGAGGTCTTCCTCTCCCAATGACTTGCTCTATGACTTCAGCCCAACTGGGACAGAAACTCCAGACAAGTCCAATTGAGGAATATTCTACAGAGCCATCTTCCTTCCCATCTTTATTTTTTCCACAGTACTTTCCACCATCTTAAAGTCTGTCTTTCACCGTCATTTCACTCCAAATGGGCAGGTATTTTCATCTGTTTTTCTTTTTTTTTCAGTGTTGCATCCTCAGCTTGAAAACAGCTCTTAAAATAAAACATATGCTCAATAAATATTTGTAGAATGAATTCATGAACACAGAGTTGTTATACAGTATTCCACTGAAGGAATATAACCACACTGTGAGTCACAAGTATTTAGATGATTTCCAATATTTTGCTATTGCTAACAGCTTTGAACTAAACATCTTTGTATAGAGTCATTTGCTTATGTGGAGGTATGTCTTTAAGATTTATGTTTAAAATTCAAATTGCTGACTCCAAGTGTATGTTTCAGTTTTGACAGATACAGTATTACAGAGTGCTGCCCATCTTAAAGATGGTATTCATTCAGACTTCTGCCACCAAAATATGAGAGCATGTGCCTCCCAACATCCTTACCTATACAATATTTTTAGTGAGGTTGAGTATCTTTTTCTTTTTTTAACTTACCATGTGTGTGTGTGTGTGTGTGTGTAACTTACCGTGTGTGTGTGTGTGTGTGTGTGTGTGTAGTACATGTTTGCATTCATCAGTTATCATGGAGGATTTGTGCATGTACAAAACACATTTAATTTTTCGTCCCCTTCTGCTCCCCTCCCTCCAAATCTTCTTCCCCTCCCCGTTTGCAAAATCTCATTTTCATCCTTATTGCTTTCCTTCCCTCCCCCTCCCCCATCTCTTGATCCCTTCCCATTTGAAAAAGCTCTTCCTACTCCCTAATATCTATCCTCTATTTTGTTCCTTATTTATACTTTGGGTCTTTCACACAAGAGAAACAACACAATATTTAAACTTGTGTGTCTGATTTACTTCACTTAAGATTATGGTCTCGAAGTGCATCCATTTACCTAAAAATACCTCGAGTTTATCCTTCTTTATGACAGTATGTTTTTCTATGTTTAAGAAATATTTATAGCTAGGTGTGCTGCTACATGCCTGTAATCCCAGCACTCTGGGAGGCTGAGATGGGAGGATCTCAAGTTGAAGCTCAGTCTGAATAATTTAGTGACTTGTTGAGGCCTGTCTCAAAAAAACTTTTCTTTAAGGGTTAGGAGTATAGTTCAGTGTGAAGGCCCTGGGTTTGATCTTCAGTACCTAAAAAAGGTGATATTTATGTTTTTTTGTTTGTTTGTTTATTTGTTTTTGGTACCGGGGATGGAACTCGGGTCCTTGTGCTTGTGAGGTAGACAGCATATGTTTCTTTTTTATGTGAACTCTTGTTACTATTTTTGTACATTTTTCTATTGAGTTCTTTGTCTTCTCATTATTGCATAAGTTTATATGTATTAAATGTGTGTTAAATGCAAATGGACTGATGAAAGAGACCAGAAAGTCTAGATGTAGATCCAAACACACAGGAAAGTTAGTGCATAATATAGTGAGTATATCAACTCAGTGAGCCGAAGATTATTCAATAAATGATGTTGGATCAACTGAGTCTCCATTTACAAAAAATAATGTGAGTCTACATCTCACATTTTATGCCAAACAATCCCAGTGGGATAGTTCAGTGTGAGAAAATGTAATTATAAAATTACTAGAAACACAGGAAAATTCTTCTTTCCAAAAGTGCACTGTGGAAGACCCAGGATGATCTCATTCCTGCCCATGGCTTTAATTGCCATGCCTTCCAAATTCCTTCTTCTAGTAGAACTCTCATCTGAGTTTCAGATCCATATATTCAACTGCCTACTGCACATTTCTATGTGGACAATGCAAACTTAACTCAAAATCAACATGTTCGATTTTATGAATAATACCTGCTTTCCTCTCCCTCCACTGAACACTTTTTTCATTGAACGTCACCCTTATCCATCCAGGTGCACAGCCCAGGACCCTAGAAGTCACTCTGAATAAATTATTCTCCCTCTCTACCCCCATTCCCCTTACACATCCATTGCTATGTCCCCCAGATTTACTTCCTAAGTATCCCTGGAATCCATTTCTCACTGTGTCCATTGCCACCAACCTAGCTCGAGGTATCACCATCTCACATCTGATGGTCTGCATCCTCTTGCCAGTGATCACTGCAGGGTCCATCTAAGGGTGACACCAGCCTGCTTTAACCCCCCAAAGGCTTACAATACTCCTCAGACAAAGATCAAAATTCACGCTTGGGGTAGGGCATTGGGGATCTGTTGGTCAAAGTTTACAAAATTTCAATCAGATTAAAGGAATGATGTTAAAGATATCTGTTGTCCAACATGGTGGCTATGTTTAATAATAATGACTGGGTTCAATTCCCAGTACCATAAAAGGGGGGGAGAGACAGAGAGAGAGAAAGAGAGAGAGAGAGAGAGAGAGAGAGAGAGAGAGAGAGAGAGAGAGAGAGAGAGAGAGAGAGGAGAGAGGGAGGGAGAGAGAGAAAAGGAGGAGGAGGAGGAAAAGAAGTAAAAACGGAAGGAAGGAAGACAAAGAAAACAAAATCTCTAAGGGAATACATTTCCAGTGTTCTCAGCACACAAAAAGAGTATGTGAGGTGATGTATATGTTAGTTTGATTCAGCTATTCCACAGTGCATACATATTTCAAAACATCATGTTGTATACCATATAGAGTGGTACTTCGATTCACAAACTTAATTCTTTCCATGTTGCTGGTCACAACCCAAATCAGTCAAGAACCGAATCAAATTTCCCCATAAGGTCAACATCCAACCTAACCATTGAATTTGAGTCGGTTCTCATCCAATTTGGTTTGTGACCAGAATTGTGAAAAGAATTAGGTTCATGAACCATGGTACTACTGCATAATTTTATATGTGTGTATATATGTATATCTGTGTATATGCATATGTGTGCATATATATATATGTATATATAATTTTGGGTTATTGATTTAAATAAACAAATACATTTTAAAAATCCATTTTCCTTATCTTAAATCCATGACTTTCTTCTAGTGCCTTCCATTTCTGTGCTCATGAAGACAAGGACTGGGCATTATCCATTGGATGTGGTGACAAAGATCTTAATAACCTCCTCAACATCTCTGTTAGTTACCTCTGTGTGCCAGGTACTCTCTTAGCAATTTCATTTTTTTTCTATCAATCAGTTGAAATCTCACAATGTTCATGTATTCAATGCAAGTCTATCTACCCAGTAGGTTGTGAGGGAATAAGTAGTGAGTGTGATTAAATAGACTCCTCAGAGCACCCCTGGCTGACAAAGACAGGGAACAGTCTAGATGTGGCCTTCAAATCCAATAACGTTCAGGTTGGAATTTATGCAGGCTTAGATCTACTCACATCCCCAAACAAATCTATTTCCCAGGTTCTCCCCCAAAGTCCATGCATTCCTGAGCTTCACCAGCCCTTTGGCGTACCTCTGTCTCTCCATGAGGATATGTTGCCTGGAGATGTCTGGAGGGGGTGCAAAGCTACACGTTTTCAAGCCATACGTCATCTTAGAAATTTATTTTCTAGATGTGCATTCATTTTCTACTGCTGCATAACAGACAGTTCCCAAATATAGAGTTTCCATAGCATCAGTTTATTAGCTTAAATTGCCACTGTTTAGAATCTGGGCAGGCTTTTCTGAGTTCTCTGCTCCAGTTCTCTTAAGGCTACAATCAACATATTGGCCAAACTGGGTTTCTATCTGGAGATTTTGGGTAAAACCTCACTTCCAATTTCACTCAGATCATGCATCCATTTTGGTCCCTTAAGCCTATTGTAGGGATATAGCCCCTTTTCCTGCCAGCTGTCCAGAGAGCCACACTTGGCTTCTAATGCCTTTTAATATTCCTTGCCATGAGGGTCTTTCACCTTTAAGCCAGCTTCCAATATTTCAGACTTTCTTTCTGCCGGTAGTCAGAGAAAACTCTCTGCTTTTAAAGGCTCCTGTTATTAAACACTTCCAGAAAATCTCCCATTTGCCATATCATGTAACATAAACAGAGAGGACATAGCAGAGGACAAAAGCTATGGTCCTGTCTTCAAATTCTGCCTACCACACCAGGTAAAGCAGTGCCTTCTTTCAGTAGAAATTGAACATCAAGCAGTAGTGCCTTGATATTGCTGTGCTTGAAATAACTATAAGCAACTGAAAATGTCTGAAAGTTATGCTCCGCTCTAATTTTCATCTCATAAGGAGCTGACTTTGCCTTGACCATTAGAAATGAGCAGTAATGGGCTGGGAATTTAGCTCAGTGGCATGATGCCTGCCTCACAAGCACAGGGTCCTGAGTTTAATCCCTGGTAAAAAAGAAGAGGAGGAGGAGGAAGGGGAAGGGGAAGAAAAAGGGGAAGGGGAAGAGGAGCAGGAAGATGAGGAGGAAGACAAGGAAGAGGGAGAGGAAGAAGAAGAAGAAGAAGAAGAAGAAGAAGAAGAAGAAGAAGAAGAAGAAGAAGAAGAAGAAGAAGAAATGTGCAGTAATTATTGATTCTCAGAATAATCAACATCCACATAAAAATCTTTTGTATCATTTGAAGGTATAACATATAAAGGTGCTAGTTCACCAGCCCTAAATTGTAGGAGAATTTAAAAAGAGAGAGCTTTTCTGCTTTAACTCACAATGAAGGCATGAGTTGGGGTTTAATAAAAGGGCTAATTCAGCCTAGTTGGTCTCCATAATCAGTGAAATAAGATTTTAAGAGTCCTCTTAAGCACAACTCTTGATCAAGTCAGTCACATAAATCTGTTTATTGCACTGTAGGCTTACCAAAAGTAATGCATTCAGCCCTTTCTATGTTAGAAATAGTCATAGAAAGTGAGCACTCTACTACGTGTTATAGTGGATGCAGAAAAAGCATAAAGCCCCACATCTTCCTTAACAGAAGCTTCAAAACTAATAAACAAATGGGCATTGGTACCAATGTCTGCATAAGAGACGAATGAGGGGTAGCCATTCCACAGTTTACTGAGTGCTGTCTACATTTGAAGTTCTGTACTGGCCTGAGGATTTCCAAAGGAAATTGTGTGGCATGATGGTCATTGGTTAAAAACATATACTGAAAAATAAATGAATAAACAAATAAATACATACATACATACATATACTGAGGGCTAGAGATAAGGCTCAGTGGCAGAGCACTTGCCTATCAGACTGGAGGCCCTGGATCCAATCCTTAGCACAGAAAAATATGGACTCAGATTGGTTCACATCTCAGCCCAGTACTGTACTGTCCTTCTGAAAGTTACTTAAGTATTAGAGTTTGTCTCTTCATCTGCCAAATATGGATAATAATAAGGTCTAGTTTCTTGTGATCCTGTGAGCTTTAGTGTGGGTGAAGAAATGCTTCTGCAGCACTTAGCACAGTACCTGCTACGTTGTTTTATTATCACCATCAACATCAGGTGTCCACTTTCTAGTCATAAGAGAACTTCATGCATAGCATCAACAGAGAGGTATAGAAAAGTTGTGGGAAACATCAGTGAGGGATGTATGTGGTTGTATGGATAAGATGGCAATAACTCTGTTTTGAATGTCTTGGATGATCATTTAATATAAGCTATATCTGGTCTCTCTTTTGGGGCTTCCTAAAGTTTCCTCAAGAGTTGTGCCAATAGGTTGGTGTTATAAAGATATAACATGCTGTGCTTAAACTGCATAACCCATAACCATAATCCAGCCTCAGGCTCTATATGCCACGGGGTGGGAGGGGGCATCTTTATTAATGTCTCTGCAAAAACTTCTCCAGTCTTCTCATCATGATGTCAGATAGCTTCATCTTCTTTTAGCACTTGAAGCTGAACACGGTAAAATAGTAAAATGGTTCTGAACCTAACATGATGCATGTATTTAACTATTAAGAGAATTGACATTTTGATTCATCATGATACCTGACAAATATTGCTACTCTACTATTGTGCTTTTATTTTTTTTATCTTCCTTAGGAAAACATGCCCCTTCAGCCTTCCATTCTGACCTGCATTTTCCTGCTTATCTCTGGTTCCTGTGAGTTCTTCACTGAAAATTCAAGAAGCTTTCCTTGCGATGAGAGTAGGCAGAATGCCTCTGTTATTGCGGAATGCAATAGCCGTCGACTGCAAGCAGTTCCCAAAACAGTGGGCAGAAACGTGACGGAACTAGACCTGTCTGATAATTTCATCACACACATAACAAATGAATCATTTCAAGGGCTGCAGAAGCTCACTAGAATAAATCTGAACCACAATGCCAATCAGCAGCACCAGGATGAAAATCCTAATATAAACAAAACTGGCATGAACATTACAGATGGAGCATTCCTCAACCTAAAAAACCTAAAGCAGTTGCTGCTTGAAGACAATCAGCTATACAAAATACCTACTGGTTTGCCAGAGTCTTTGCGAGAACTTAGTCTAATTCAAAACAATATAGTTTCGGTAACTAAAAATAACACGTTGGAACTTGGGAATTTGGAAAAATTCTATTTGAGCTGGAACTGCTATTTTGCATGTAATAAAACATTTGAAGTGAAAGATGGGGCATTTGAAAAGCTTACAAACTTGAAGGAGCTGTCACTATCTTTCAATACTCTTAACCATGTGCCCCCCAAACTACCAAGCTCCCTAGTAACACTGTATCTGAGCAATGCCAAGATCCAAACCATCGGTCCAGAAGACTTCAAGGGACTGGGGAATTTATCATCACTAGATTTAAGTGGCAACTGTCCGAGGTGTTTCAATGCACCATTTCCTTGCACACCTTGTGAGGGGGGTGCTTCACTTAAGATACATCCTCTCGCTTTTCAAAATCTGACCAAACTTCTCTCCCTAAACCTCTCTAGCACTTCTCTCCAAACTGTGGATTCCACCTGGTTTGACAACATGCCTTCTCTGAAGGCACTGCATCTTGAATTCAACTATTTAGTGCAAGAAATAGCTTCTGGGGCATTTTTAACAAAACTGCCCAATTTAGAAACACTTGATTTATCTTTTAACTATGTGAAGACAGAATATTTCCAATATATTAATCTTTCTTCCAACTTTTCTAAGCTTGAGAAACTGGAGGCATTGCATTTAAGAGGTTATGTGTTCCAGGAACTTAGAAGAGAGGATTTCCAGCCTCTGATGGGTCTTCCACACTTAAAGACCATCAACCTTGGGGTTAACTTTATTAAGCAAATTGATTTTAAAATTTTCAAAAATCTTCCCAGCCTGAAGGTTATTTACTTGTCAGAAAACAGAATATCACCCTTGGTAGATGATACCAGGCAAAATTGTGCAAATGGATCCTCTTTTCAAAATCACAACCGCAAGCCACGTTCACCAGATTCTGAGTTTGACCCACATTCAAATTTTTACCATCCAACCTATCCTTTAATGAAGCCCCAATGTACCAGCTATGGAAAAGCCTTAGATCTAAGTTTAAACAGTATTTTCTTTATTGGCAGAAAGCAATTTGAAGATTTTCAAGACATTGTCTGCTTAAATCTGTCTTCCAATGGCAATGGTCAAGTATTTAATGGAAGTGAATTTTCAACTGTGAGTCAGGTCAAATATTTGGATTTGACCAACAACAAACTAGACTTTGATGATGATAATGCTCTCAGTGCACTGCACAACTTAGAAGTCCTAGATCTCAGCCGTAATGAGCACTACTTCAAAATAGCAGGGGTGACGCATCGTCTGGGATTTCTTCAAAATTTAACTCACCTCAAGGTTTTAAACTTGAGCTACAACAGCATTTATACTTTAACAGAGGAAAAAGAACTGAAAAGCATGTCCCTGGAAGAATTAAACTTCAGTGGAAACCGCCTTGACCTTTTGTGGAAGACTGGAGATACTAGCTACTGGCCCATTTTTAAATGCCTCAGCAATCTGACACGGCTCGACTTATCTGACAATAATCTTCAACGGATCCCAAATGATGCATTTTTGAACTTGCCTCAGGGTCTCATCCATCTCTATTTAAAAGACAACATATTAAATTTCTTCAATTGGACATTGCTCCAGCAGTTTCCTCGGCTCCAGGTGCTTGATTTAAGTGGAAATCAACTGTCCTCTTTAACAAGCAGCTTGTCTAGATTTACATCTTCTCTTCAGACCCTGCTGCTGAGCCAGAATCGGATTTCCCACCTGCCCTCTGGCTTCCTCTCAGGGGCCAGCAGTCTGATGTACCTCGATTTAAGCTCTAACCTGATAAAGATGATCAACAAATCCACGCTACAGACCAAGACCACCACCAATTTAGCTACTTTGAAACTGGATGGAAACCCTTTCGACTGTACATGTGACATTGGAGATTTTCGAAGATGGATGGATGAAAATCTGAGTGTCTCAATTCCTAGATTGACAGATGTCATTTGTGCCAGTCCTGGGGACCAAAGCGGGAAGAGCATTGTGTCTCTAGAGCTAACAACTTGTGTTTCAGATAGCACTGCAGCGGCATTATTTTTCTTAACATTCTTTATCACCATCTTGGTTATGTTGGTTGCCTTGGCTCACCATTTGTTTTACTGGGATGTTTGGTTTATGTATCAAATGTGTTTAGCTAAGGTAAAAGGCTACAGGTCTCTTTCCACATCTCAAACTTTCTACGATGCTTACATTTCTTATGACACCAGAGATGCTTCTGTTACTGACTGGGTAATAAATGAACTACGCTACCACCTGGAAGACAGTAAAGGCAAAAATGCCCTCCTTTGTTTAGAGGAGAGGGATTGGGACCCGGGATTAGCCATCATTGATAACCTCATGCAGAGCATAAACCAGAGCAAAAAAACAATATTCGTTTTAACCAAAAAATATGCAAAAAGCTGGAACTTTAAAACAGCTTTCTACTTGGCCTTGCAGAGGCTAATGGATGAAAACATGGACGTGATTCTGTTTATTCTCCTGGAGCCTGTGTTGCAACATTCCCAGTACTTGCGGCTGCGGCGGCGGATCTGTAAGAGCTCCGTCCTGCAGTGGCCCGACAACCCCAAGGCGGAAGGCTTGTTTTGGCAAAGTCTGAAGAACGTGGTCTTAACTGAAAATGATTCCCGTTATAACAATTTGTATGTTGATTCCATTAGGCAATACTAACTGATATTAAGCCATGGTTCAGCACTAGAATAAAAATACAATCATCGTTCTCCCTTAACTATTACTATGGAACAAATTACCCCAACACTTGGTGGTTTCAAAAGACCCACGTTTGTGATCTCACAGTGCCTGAGGGTCAAGAGTCCAGGTACAGGATGTCTGGGTCCCCTGCTGCAGGGTCTCTCAAAGCTACAATGGAGGAGTGGCCAGGGCCACAGGCATCTTTGGGGTTAGGACCCACTTCTGAGCTCACACATCAGCATCACATGTCTGTTTTCTGGATTCATTTTCTCCCAGACTGTTGGTTAGCAGTTCCTCTCAGTTTCCTGCTATATGGCCCTCTCTCATCAGGCACTCTACTTCATCAAAGCCAGCAAGAGACAGAGGTCACTAGCAAGACTATGTCACACTTTTTGTAGTCTACTCATGGAAATGGTATCCTATCATACTACCCATATTCTGCTTCTTTGAAGTCAACCACAGGTACCACCAGCTCTGGGACAATGGCCACCTCAGTCCAGAAAACAGTTGAAGATAGTCCAGGGGAAAACTGTTAAGAAATAAAGACATTTAAAAACAGTTTTTAGCATATACATCTAAATTGAAATTTGTGGTATTTACTAGTACTCATTGCTATAAATCTTAAAGATGAATGATTAATCTCTTTTCATTGTATATAACAAAGGTATGATAATTATACAGTATGGAAATAGTGGTATAAGAGAAAATAAATTGCCATTTACACTGACCTTTTTGAGAATTTTTAAAACATTGTAGAAATCAAAGAGGAAGCAGCTTTCATATTAGTGTAATTATTAATAAAGAAATTAATTCTACCTTGTTTCCATTCTCAGAAGACGTAAGGTCTTGGGGCCGGGGATTTAGCTCAGTGGTTCCGGCGCCTGCCTCGAAAGCGCAAGGTCCCGAGTTCGATCCCCGGTACCAAAAAAAAAAAAAAAAGAAGAAGAAGAAGATGTAAGGTCAGATGTCTTTGGTGTTCTTTACACAATTCTTCCAAATTAAACAACTTTGGCACATCTCACCACCTCTGTTATTCCCATAGTTCCTCTGCCTCAGTTCTTAGCATCCTCTGTCCAGGATAGGTGTGAGTCGTGAAGCATCTTATGAAATTGAAACTGGAAATTATCCAAGTATAAGAAAAATCTCTTTGGAATGAAAAGAAGGAAAATATTCAGCACACCATCCTTCTTTAACTACAGCCTTTTAGTTAATCTTGCACAATGAGTCATCTTTAAATATGTGTCTCTAGGAATTTGACCAAAATGATGCATCATAATCTTATTTAATACTGACAAAATAGAAATCAGTACAAGTTTTCCTAGGACAATTTAATTTTGTCTCATTAAATCCTATTTTGTGACTCTGGTATATTTATAGAGAGATATTTGTGGTTGTACTTGCTGAGGCAAGGAAATAAATATCTAAGAAACAAGACTGTTCCACTGAAAAGACTCCCTAAAAAGAACAAGGTAGAGGAAGTTAGATTCCACATCTTGTCTTAGTTTCAGCTCCTATAACAAAGTACCATAGATTGGATGGATTACAAACATGAGAGATTTATTTCTCACTGTTTTGGAGTTCAGTTTCCATGAAAGCCAGAAATCCAAGATCAGGATGATGACATGGATGGGATCTGGTCAGGGCCCTCTTCTAAACTGCAGCTTACTCAGTTCAGCTCGCTTCTTCACCTAGTGGACAGAGAGTGTCTTAGTTACTTTTCTCATTGCTGAGACAAAATACCTGACACCCAAAATTACAGGAAGAAAGGTTTAGTTTGGCTCACAGTTTGTAGACGTTTCAGTTCATAACTGGCTGCCTCCAAGGCAGAGTAGCATGGCAGAGTGGCATTGCAGAGAAGAAACAGTTCATGGTGGGCAGAAGGCAGGAAGGCAGCAAAACAGTGAAGTACTGAGGAAGCACCAGCAGCCATCCTGCCTTCTTTCTGTCCTTTTATACCCACCCAGGCTACACATCCTTAGGGTGGGTAACACTCACACCTAGAGTGGGCCTTCCTATTATCCACACCCAGAACTATGCCAAACCAATCAGTCGGCTAATTTAGTAATCACACACCATTAATCCCAGCATCACACACTCTAGATTCAGCTGCCTATAAAAAGGTCCACCTAAAATCTCATGAGGCTTTTGGGGGACATCTAGACACAAGCCTTAACAGAGAGTTAGCAAGCTCTCTGGGGTAACTATTATGAGGGCACTAATCTCATTCATGAGGCCCTCACCCTCACAACCTAATCACCTCCCAAAGACCCCATCTTTTAATTACCATCACATTCTGGACTTAAATTTTTGATATATATGAATTTAGGAGAAAAAAAACCTTTTAATTTATAACATCACTCTTGATACTACATGAATTTGTTGTTGGGTAGAAGTTCTTTCTTATGGTCCCTAGTTGTTCTGGTAAAATAAAAATGTAGATTTTTTCAGTAGCATTAATAATTATGAATCTGTTATGCTCATGCATTTTGACAGTGTCCCACTGGGAGAATCAAAACTTAATGAAAGACACAGTTTTATCTCCTCTTTAGCAAATATCTTCACAAAGTGAAGATAGTGAACTCAGTGGTTAATAAAAATGTTTCTGAAACTCACTTAGTGCTCATTGAAGACACCTGTATAAAAACTTAGATCTATGATTTGTTGATAGTCAACACTGTTATGCTTTCAATTATTATTTTTAAATGAATATATGTTAATAGGTATGTGTGAACTTTTTTAAATTCAAGCTTTACAGAAGGAGGTACAAGGAAGCTTCAGTCTTTCCACAACACATCTTTACTTCCTAAAAGCAATCAGTATTAAAGATTCTTGTGTGTGTTTCTGCATTATAAGCATAAAGGCTCTTTGTTCCAGCAAAGAGACCCAACAACATAGAAGCTTATTTCTGTGTCCTATCATTGTCCCAATCAGAATAGATTGCATGGCCATTTGAGAATCCTTGTTCCTTGCTCTTATGACCTTGCTCTTCCCTAGGAAATTGACAACATCTCCCTGGTCCATATTGGGTCACCACCACAGCTAGATACCAACTGGTAGCAAGGGGACAAATACAAGAAGGACTACACAGACCAGTGTCATATGGTCCAGACTCAACAGTGGCCCATAGCTTCTGCTTACCTTCCATTGGTGAAGATCTAATTGACCCCACTTAACTGCAAGATGCGCTAGGAAATATGCCTAACAAAAAGTCTATAACCATGGAAGAAAAGGAGAAAATATTTAGTAGACAGCTAGCAGTGTCTGTCACAACTTCTACTAGTTTTCAGCATACATCTAAGCCATTAATTGCTCTTTAAGTATAAGAGAACAAACCTTAAAACATTGCTCCATATTTTACTCTTTTCCCTTAATATTTCTCAAAGTGTATTTCCTTTTTAATAGCCGTCTAAGCATTTTCTTAGACAAATACTCATTACTGTGCCTATACACGATAAAGATTTTCAGTAAATGCTTTTCAAGTGACTGAAAGAATGACAATGTTTCAGGTAAACTTCTACAGCTGCACTCTAGGACAAATGTGATATGAGCAGGAGGTCACACTGTCACATGTCACATTTCACACTTATGCATAGGGACAGTTTCTTCATGCACCATTCTCCCCTCCCTCACTCTCAGTGGCACATACACTGGCTATCTCTTAGGTACCATAGAGTGCTAATGATTGTGGGTGCCATGATGTAGATTCCATGTGGCTCTGTGCCTGGGCAAGAATCATTTGTACTCTTAGCTGAATGTTGGGCTGTGGTCTGAGCAGGCACAGCATAGACTTAGAAGGCAGGAGAAGATGTCATGAAATAGAAGTGAGTTGAAAGCAAATGTAGGAATGATGCAGTGGTCCATAAACTAATATGTAGTACAAGTGAGTCTGAAGTCTCACCAACCACAGGCTGGTAGTTTTACAGGTTCTATGGCACCATTCAAAGCTGAAGTTCCCATGTTAATTCCACACAATAGGTACTCCAGGAAAAATGCTACTTAAGTCAAATGGGTTTGGGAAGTATTTGCACTTACTATAGTAAAATATTTCTAATGTACATTGTAATCTCTAAAAGGGACTGTCTTAGTTACTTATCTTGTCACTGAGACACAATACCTGACACCCACAAGTGTAAGAAGGAGAGATTTCTTTCAGCTCACAGTTTGTAGAGTTTTCAGACTATAGTCTGCTGGCTCCAAGGCAGGGCGGCATGGCAAAGGGGACATGGCAGAGAAGAAACATCTCATGGCATGCCAGCAGGAAGCAGAGAGAAGTCAAGAGAGGAGGAACAGAGATGGACCCCTCCAGGCCATGCCCCCAGAGACCACTTCCTCCAACAAGGATTCACCTCCCAACATCACATTTAACTATAAACTCATCAATGGACTAACCCACTGATGAGTATCACACCCCCATGATCCAATCACTTCCCAATTGCCCTACCTATGCCACATGAGGCTTTGGGGGACATCTAGATATAAAGCATAACTGAGACCTATGTTCTTCTGTGTTCCAAACGTATTCTTTTTTTTTTCCTTAAATTCTTTTATTGGTACATTTTAGGTATACAACACGTTAACATTTATCATTGGGTGCTTGTACCTGTACATGATGTATCTTGGGGTTTTTTTCCCCCCATTACCTGTGCACCCTTCACCCCCTCAACCCTTCCCTATTTACATAGATTTCATTTCCATTTTTTTTCTTTTCTCATAATTTTTCCTTTCCCTTCTTTCATTTCCCCTTCCCCTCCCACCAGCCCTACACCTTTGGAACTTTTTCTATTTCAAATTATCAATTATTCATTATTAATCCTTTTCATCCTTATTTACACTTTCAGTTTCTCACACTAGAGAAACTATTTGGTATTTACACGTGTGTCCTATTTATTTCACTTGGGCTCAATATGCATCCATTTAGCTATAAATGTCTCTAGTTTCTCATTCTTTATAGCTGAGTAGTACCATATTTTATTTTAAAAACCACATCTTCTTTATCCAGTCTCCAGTTGATGGGCACTTGGGCTGTTTCCAAGCTTTCGTTATTACAAACTGTGCTGCTATAAACATGGGTGCACATATATCACTATAGTACAATTCATTAAATTCTTTTGGGAAGATACCCAGTAGAGGAATAGCTGGGTCAAATGGGACCTCTAGCCCTAGTTCTTTGAGGTATCTCCATACTTATTTCCACAGTACTTGCACCAGTTTGCACTCCCACCAACAATGGAGAAGGGTTCCTTTCTTCCCAGACACCCGCCAACATTTGTTATTGGTTGATTTCTTGATAGCAGCCATTCTTTCTGGGGTGACGTAGAATCTCAGTGTTGTTTTCATCTGCATCTCTTGAATGACCAGTGATGTTGAACATTTTATCATATATTTATTTGCTGCTTTTATTTCTTTGTCTGAGAAATGTCTGTTCATTTCAGATGCGCATTTTTGAATTGGGTCTTTGAATTTGGGGGTTCTGATTTTTTTCAGTTCTTTATATATTCTAGATAGTAGACCTTTGTCTGAGGAACAGCTGCTAAAATTTTTTTCCCACATTGTAGGTTGTCTCTTAGCTCTGCTGGTGGTTTCTCTTGCAGAGCAGAGGCTTTTTAATAAGATGAGATCCCAGTTGTTGATTCTTTGTGCTAGTTTCCATGCTACTGAGGTTTTGTTCATGAAGTCTTTTCCTATGCCAATGTCTTCAAGAGTTCTACCTAACTAATCTTCCAGCAAGTTTAGTGTTTCTGTTTTAATATTTAGATCTTTAATCCACTTCGATCTTAGTTTAGTGCATGGTGATAGGTATGGATCTAGTTTTAATCTTTGGCAGGTTGAAATCCAGTTTTTCCAACACCATTTATTAAATAGGCTATCTTTCCTCCAATGATGGTGGTTGGCTCCTTTTTCAAAGATGAGGTGGCTGTGTATGTCTGAAGTTGTTTCTGCATCTTCTAATCTATTCCACTGATCCTTGGGTCTGTTTCTTTGTCACTACCATGCTGTTTTTATCACTGTAGCTTTGTAGTATAGTTTCAAGTTGGGGATTATGATATCCCCTGCCATGACTCTGTTGGCTAGACTTGCTTTTGCTATTCTAGGTCTCTTCTGGTTCCAAATGAATTTTTGGATTGTTTCTCTAGTTCTGTCAAGTATATTGTTGGAATTTCAATTGACATTGCATTAAATCTATATAGTAGTTTTGGAAGTATGGCCATTTTCACAATATTTGTCCTTCCTACCCAGGAACAAGGGATGTCTTTCCATTTTCTTGTATCCTTCTCGATCTCGTTTTTCAGAGTGCTGTAGTTTTCAGTGTAGAGGTCTTTTGCTTCCTTTGTTAGATTGATTCCTAGACATTTCATTTTTTTGGATGCTATTGTAAAAGGAATTGTTTCCTTAATTTCTCTCTCAGTGAATCTGCTATTTGTGTAGAAGAAGGCTATTGTTTTTTGAGTGTTGACCTTATATCCAGCTACTCTACTGAATCTGTCAATTAAGCCTAGAAGTCTTTTGGCTGAGTTTTTTGGGTCTTCTATGTAAAGTATCATATCATCAGCAAATAATGACAGTTCAAATTCTTCCTTTCTTTTCTTTATTCCTTTTATTTCTTTCTCTTTTCTAATTGCTGTGGCTAATGCTTCCAGAACTATATTGAACAGGAGTGGTGACGGTGGGCATCCTTGTCTTGTTCCTGATTTTAGTGTGAAAGTTGTCAGTTTTTGACCATTTACTATGATGTTGGCTATTGGTTTTTCATAGATAGCCTTAATCAGGTTGAGATAAAGACCTTCCATGCCAAGTTTCTGTAGGTTTTTTATCATGAATGGGTGTTGGATTTTGTCAAATGCCTTTTCTGCATCTATTGAGATTATCATATGTTTTTTGTCCTTGGCTCTGTTAATATAGTGTATTACATTTACTGATTTACATATGTTGAACCATCCTTGTATCCCTGGGATAAATCCAACTTGGTCAGGGTGTGTGATCTTCTTGGTAACCCTCTGTATTCTGTTTGCCAGTATCTTGTTGAGGATTTTTGCATCTATGTTCATTAGGGAGATTGACCTGTAGTTCTCTTTTTGGGTTAGGTCTTTCCCTGGTTTTGGAATCAAAGTAACACTTGCTTCCAGGAATGAATTTGGAAGCCTTGCTTCCCTTTCCATTTCCTTGATGAGTTTAAAGAGTAATGGTGATAGTTCTTCTTTAAATGTCTTGTAGAATTCATCAGTGAAGCCGTCAGGACCTGGGCTTTTCTTCGTTGGTAAGTTTTTTATTACATTTTCAATTTCACTCATTGTAATTGGGGTGTTTAGAATTTCTATATCTTCTTCCTTTAACTTTGGCAACTCATATGTATCTAGGAATCTGTCTATTCTGTGTTTTCCATTTTATTAGAGTACAGATTCTCAAAGTATGTATTGATGATCCTCTGGATTTCTGCTGGGTCTGTTGTGACCTCACCTTTTTTATTCTTAATTGCATGGATTTAAGCCTTTTTGTTCCTCTTTTTTGATAAGGTTGGCTAAAGGTTTATTGATTTTATTTATTTTTTAGAAAAACCAGCTCTTTGATTCATTAATTTTTTGTATCGTTCTCTTAGTCTCCATTGCATTGATTTCTGCTCTGTTCTTTATAATTTCCTCTCTTGTACAAGCTTTGGGTTTGTTAGGCTCTTCTTTTCCTAGGAGCTTGAGGTTCTGCATTAGGTTATTTATCTGAGTTCTCTCTGTTTTCCTAATATGGGCATTCACTGCTATGAATATCCCATGTAGAACTGCTTTCATTGTGTCCCATAGATTCCTGTATGTTGTACTGGCATTAGCATTTACTTGTTGAAACTGTCTACTTTCTTCTTCAATTTCCTCTGTGACCCATTGGTTGTTCAGGAAGGTGTTATTCAGTTTCCATGTGTTTGTGGGAGTTTTATGGTTTCTTATGTTATTGATCTCCAATTTTATTGCAGTATGGTCTGATAATATACAGGGGGTAACTTCAATTCTTTTACATTTACTTAGACATGTCCTATGAGCTCGCATGTGGTCTATTTTGGAGAATGACCAGTGTGCAGCCAAAAAGAATGTGTATTCTGATTTTGTGGGGTGGAACACTCTATAAACATCTATTAAGTCCATTTGTTCAATAGGTTGGTTCAGGTCTAGAATTTCATTGTTAATTTTTTGTCTAGATAATCTAACTGTTTTTTGTTTTGGGGGGTTTTTTTGGTACTGAGGATCGAACCCTGGACCTTGGGCTTTGATCTGTCTATTTGTGATAGTGGGGTATTGAGGTCCCCCACTACAATTGCATTAGTGCTTATTTGGTTTTCCATGTCCATCAATATTTGTTTTGTATAATTGGGGGCATTCATATTTGGTGCATATATATTTAGGATTGTCATCTCTTCCTCTTGGATTGTTCCCTTCACAAGGATGTGGTGACGATCGTTGTCTCTCTTAATTAGTTTTGGTTTGAAATCTGCTTTGTCTGCAAATAAGATTGCTACCCCTGCTTTTTTCTGGGTTCCTTTCACATGGAGAGCTTTTTCCCATCCTTTTACTTTGAGTCTATGAGTTTCTTTTTGAGTTAGGTGTGTTTCTTGCATACAGCATATTGCTGTATTTTGCTTCTTAATCCATTCTGTCAGTCTATTTCTTTTGATTGGTGAATTGAGGCCATTAACATTGACAGTTATAATTGATAGATATTGACTGATCCTTGTCATGATGTTTTACTATTGTTCGCTCTTTTATTTCTTATTTTTCCCCCTTTCCCTTTAGTTTCTTACCTTGCCTGGTGGCTTCCCTCTGTTGGGTCTCAAAGAGTTGTGACCTTCATTGTCTTTTTCTAGGATACTGCTTAGAATTGTTTGGAGTGCTGGTTTGGTGTTCATGAAATTTCTCAGGTGTTCTTTGTCATGGAAGTATCTAATTTCCCCATTGATTTTGAAAGATAATTTTGCAGGGTACAACAGTCTAGATTGGAAGTTATTTTCTTTTAGAGCTTGAAATACTTCACTCCAGGCTCTCCTTGATTTGAGGGTTTGTGTTTAGAAGCCTGCCGTGATTCTGATGGGC
Source organism: Heterocephalus glaber (assembly GCF_053883595.1). Classification (NCBI taxonomy): domain Eukaryota; kingdom Metazoa; phylum Chordata; class Mammalia; order Rodentia; family Bathyergidae; genus Heterocephalus; species Heterocephalus glaber. The sequence goes on along the minus strand of NW_028258369.1, from coordinate 17,658,810 downwards.
TTTCCTTTGTAGGTGATTTGTTTCTTTTCTCTAACTGCCTGTATGATTTTGTTCTTCTGTTGGGTTTCTGGGATCTTGACTATTATATGTCTAGGTGTAGGGTGTTTTTGATCATGGCTGGTTGGAGTTCTATATGCCTCCCTTATCTGTATGTCCAACTCTCTACCTCTGTCTGGGATGTTTTCTACTATTACTTCTGTGAACAGTTTTTTTTTAAGTCAATTGTACTTTCTTCTGTCTTTTCGTGGACTCCTGTCAGTCTTACATTGTTCTTCTTTGCATCATCTAGCAGGTGCTGGATTGATTTCTTGTGATCCCTCACTATTTTTAAGAAATCTCTGTTTTCATGGTCCTTCACTGCAATCCTGTCTTCTATATCTGATATTCTATCTTCAGATTCCCTTAATCTGTTCTGCATGCTTTCAGTGGAGTTTTTAATCTCCTGAATATCTGTTTGAATCTGTTTCATGGATTCCATTTCTGTCTTATGTTGGGCGGTCATGGTTTCCATTTCTTTCTTATGCTGGGCATTCATGGCTTCCAGCATGTTTCTATTCTAGAGCCTCTAATCATGTCTTTCTTTTTTTTTTCTAATCATGTCTTTCACTGTGCTCACCATCTTTGTAGTTACCTGGGAGATTATTTCTGCTTTGAATTTTTCTAGAGCCTCATTCATCTGTTTTGTTCCTTCCTGCGCTATCAGTTCAGGGTGTCCAGGTGGTTGATTATCAGACTTTTCCATCTCGTTTCTCCCAGAATTTGCCTTTTGTGGGGTGGAAGTCTTAGTTTCTGTCTTGCTTAAATGTCTTCTCATTTTTGTTTTTGGTGCTGTCCTTGGTTTAGTTCCTGGGTTGATACTTTGGAGTTGCTTATTGTAAGTATCTTTGTTGATGTATTTAGAACCCTTATGGAATGACTGCTTCTCCGAGGTAGCTTTCAGACATAGCTGGTCTTTAGGTTTTGAGCCTCTAGTAGCTCTGCGGCAATCTCATTTTCATTATACCGGAAGAGCAACTGATTAGATCAATCACAGCACCTTAGCCCAAGTGATACAATCAGCAACACCATAGCATCAAGTACTTCTTAGAAAATGACAATTTGTGGTAGTTATTGATATATCAGCTTTAACTGTGTGAATTAAATCAAAATGGAGGACCAAGTCAACATATGTTTATAGTGAATAAACTCTTCAATATAGCAACTTTACCCTTTGGGATGGGGAATTGGAGTTGGGGAGGGAGGAATAGGTAGGTAGAAGGATAGGGGAAGGTTAGCATTGAGGCCAGAGGGCACAGGCAAGAGAAGGAAAGAGAAGAAAAGACACATAAAGAAGAAATACAAATTAGGGCCTGAACAGGAACACCAAGGGTAGATGAAGAACAATGTGGGACAGCAAGGGAGCAAGGCAGAGAGAGAGAGAAAGAAAAGAGAAAAGAAAGAAAAAAGAGAAAAATAAAAATTTTTAAAGAGTAGAAAAGAAGAAAAAAATTTAAAATAAGAGCAAAAATATAGTGATGATTTTGAAAATAACAAATAAAAGATAAAAATAAAGGGCCTCCTTCAGGGTATGTTTCTGCCATCATAATAGACAACGTGGGCAGCAGTCTGCAGATATAAATCAATGAGTCTCAGTAAACCAGTCAAAGGCCGGTGAGATTCAGGCAGATTTCTGGCTGCAAGTCCCAAGTTGAGCTCCCTGTCCTCCTGCAGGGTTGAGCTCTGCAAGGTTCTATTACAGGTTCCAGCTGCCTTTCCCCTGGAGCTAGTCCAGGTTCCCATGGGAGGTGATGAACCCTCCAACTTACCAAGCCTGGTGGTCTGGTGTGCCTTTATTGCAGAGATTCTCTTCACTTTTCCAGTTGGCTTCAGTTTTCATCAGGGAGCATGAAAGAGGCCCTCTCTCTGTTGTTCACTTCTGCAGCTCAGAATAATGGCCTTTTTGTCCCCCTGTGCCTATGTAGTGCGGAACCAAGTAGCCGCACAGTCAAGAGGCCAGGGCGGGCGGGGCTGTTGTTGCAGGTGCCCGCGAGGCTAAACTGGCGGCTGGTGGGGGTGCGGGGCGGGGGGGGGGGAGGTGTCCACACCATCTCCTGTTCCCAAGTGGGCGGAGCGAGCTGGACGGAGCAGGTCGCAGTCAGCCCACGACTGCTTAGCCCACGACTGCTTTGCCCACACAGCTAAGCTGGCGGCTGGTGGGCGTGCCTCCAAACTTATTCTTATTTGAACATTTATTTTATTAAACAAGGCATTTCCTAGGATCTCTTTCTCTTCCTTTTCTTCCCCCTCCCGCTCTGTCTTCCCCTCCCTCCTGCCATCCATCTCCCCCTCAAAAAAAAGTTTGAAGGCCTGATGGAGTTTTACCCAGCCTGTGAGTGCCACAAGATATTCCCAGGTACATGGTGACACTCACTCTTCTGAATTGGTTTGTTCTATTTTTTTTTTTGTACCAGGGATCGAACTCAGGTCCTTGCGCTTGCGCAGCAGGCAGTGAAACCACTGAGCTAAATCCCCGGCCCCTGTTTGTTCTATTTTAATAGTAAGAAGAAAGAAAAAATGCAGGCTATGTGCCCTGAGGTCTTTATATCCAGAGGATTACTTTCTTGAACTGCTTCCACTAGGTCTCTAGAGGGGACATTATTGCTTGTAAAGAGAGAGCTGACAACAAGACAGATTACAAATCAGCAGGAATAATAATGAAACTGTAAAAATGATAGATTTCTGTTTGATATAGGATGAAGAGAATAATATTCATTTCTGAAATATCATTAGCTGTATAATGGATAATTGTAGCCCTTGACATAAATGGAAAACAATCATAATACTTCCATTGACTGGGCTGAGCTTTTCTGTGGCTAAATGAGCTCTCTCGTGACTTATTAGGGAATATTGTGCTTTCAAAGATGTTCAATCCATGGGGAATAACGAGAGCAATTAGTCTTTGATCTTGAAAGAATTTCCAGCTTTGAATCAGCAAACCAGATTCAGTCAAGGTTAGATACTCTAGGGATGATGTTGTTTACACTGGAAAACAGTGTGAAATGTGCACGTGTATGGACAGCACACACATATATCATTGCTGTGCGGAGAAGCAGCAACGTATGAACAGCGAGTCAGGAGTGTCTAGTAGATATAAAGAAATTAAGGGATACAATTTAAAATAAGGAAATGATGAAGAAAATGAGAGTATGGTGCAGCATTGTCTCTATCTTTATTTAACTGTTTTTAACATCCAGTTTATAACCATGAAGTTACTGAAAAGCATTACCTCATCAAAAAAAAATTAAACATAGGCTTAGCACATAGGCTAATGTAAGCAGGTAAGGTGGTAAGAAAGAAGACAAAGAAAAACTGGGAAGGCTGTAGGTACATGCACAGACGAGAGAAGTATGGCTGGGGTGAGCTGAGAAAGTCACAAGAGAAACAGAAAATAAACTACTTTGCAGCTGTAAGAACACTCACAAAACTTACAACCTCTCTAGAAAGTAATATTTGACTGGCATATATGCAAATCAAGAGAGAAAGAGAAGTGATGATAAAGATGGTTGAATGGAGCTTTCAGAAGAAAGTCTAAAATTGATTTCAGCCGGGTGCAGTGGCACATAACTATAATCCCAGTGCTGGGGAGGCTGAGACAGGAAGATCACCTCAAGTTTGAGGCCAACCCGGGATACACAGTGAGTCCAAAGCCAGCCTGAACTACATAGCTAGATTCTGCCTCAGACAAACAAAAAAAAATTATGTCAGCATATTGACTCTTCTTTTATGAAGCATATTCAATTTAAATAAAATGTACCACCAGGCATGGTGGCCCACACCTGTAATCCCAGCACTCAGGAGACTGAGGCAGGAGGATCACTGTGAGTTTGAGGCCAGCCTGAGCTACATAGAGACTCCATCTCAAAAAAATAGATATTTATCATAATCACACACACACTAAAAGACACTGGAATCTGTTGGGCACATTTTGGTTGAAATGTTAGGAATTTGTGTTTATATTGAGCCAGAGACCTTTCTCCCTATATACTCCCATGTATTTCCTTTTAAACACTCCACTCACCAGGCACTGTGCTGGACTAGAGGACTTGAAGAGAAAAATAGAAAGCTCCTGAATGCCAGGAGTCCCCATCTGTCAGGGGCAATCCTGGACAAACTGTAATGGACAGTAGTGCTGTCACCGGAAACCTGGGATTGTGGCCCGTGGTGACCAAGAATGAAATTGCAGATAGAGGAGATAAGGTGCAGGCGAATTTATTTAAAAGACAGAAAGGCCAGAAAGGGCCAAATGTGATGGCATAGGCCTGTAACTCCAGCACTTGGGAGGCTGAGCCAGGCAGATCCCTGTGAGTTCGAGCCCAGTGTGGGCTTCATAGTAAGTTCAAGGCCAATTCGAACTACATACAAGGCTCTGTCTCAAAATAAATAAATAAATGGCTAGAAAGTAAAATATATAGGCAAGGAAGTAGAAGATAAAAGGGCAAGTGTCATGTTGGGGATGAGCAGCCCAGTAAAAAATTAGAGGGGCAAAGTTTAATAAAAGGAAGACACTTTATTTGTAAAAAGGCAAAAGAGAAGATAGATGGCCACCCTGAAAAGAGAGAATCGGGGTGGGGGCTCCTGAAAGATGGAAGATATGGGGGCCTTTGTTCTCGGCTGCTTTCATAGGGCAGTCAAGGGCCTTTCCCCCACTCCTAACTGGCCAGAACTGGCTTGGCTTCTGGGCACCTCTGCCTATATCATTTCTTCGGTGGTCCATGTGCAGCTTCTTTCCGTCTATTTGTCCTTGCCCTACTTTTTAAGGCCTTATCTTTGGGGTGGGTGGCTAATGGCAAGGAGGTGCCTTAGTCATGGTTAGCTTAGGGTTAGTAATGGGGGTGTGGATAGCTGTTGAACCGTATAATGACCCTAGAGTGAACACTGTAGCGACTCTGGGGTGAATACACACACATGTATATGTATACATTAGTGCATAGGTGTGAGCATATCCTTGTGGACAGTGAATAAGAGCCTTCCCCAATGTTAGGCAACCCCCTCCCTCTTTTTTGCTTTCCCTGCATTCTACTGGAGGCGGGCAGCTTAGGGTTTGTGCACGTGGCTTTCTCTCTTTGTCCTTCCTGCCAGCTCTTTTTCTGGTCCCTTGGTGCAAGTTCCAAGGCCATTTGGTGCCCTTCTTTATCTGGTTTTTCTCTCTTTCTCTACCCGCCATCCTTGACCTGCTTCCCAGGGAAACTGCACTAGTAAAGTTTGTTTTTAAGTCCTTCTAGTCAGGATTAGACAGAAGACCAATGAGGTCCCTATTATATGGGGGTTTTTTTCCTCCTGTCTACAGACCCTTGACCCTACACAAGGAAGTAAGAATCCCCTAGCCAGGAGGGGATTCTGAGTAGGAAAACCACGGGGGCTCTTTGTCTAGGGGTTTTTAAGAGATTTAGAAGGGATCTTGGGCTGTCGTGTAAGCAATATAATCTCTACATTACAGAAGGCTGCATATTTTTCAGGATCCAATCTATGCAGTATTCACACAGGGTCCACCCGGGACCACGCACACTTGAGCCAATGACCTGCCTGATTGTGCTCCAAGTAGGTCCCTGACAGCAACGAGATACCCTGAAGATGTTTCTATAAGAGCCCTAGAGGGCCAGGACTCAGCAGACTCCACTGTGGGCTTCCTGACTCCAGTTTGGAGTCACTATCCTCACTGTCTGATAGAATCCTAATTCCTGTCTCACTCATTCCTGTTAAAGTACTTGACCAGACTGGAGCAAATGGGGAAAAAAGACACAAATCAGAAAAATGGTATGGGGCAAAAATCCACATACATTAGAGACTGAATGGAAGTAGGTCTCAAGGTAATGCTAAGAGTTTTCACCTGAAAGAGGTGGAAGAACAGTGAGGAATCAGTCACAGTAAGAGAGAAGCCCAGGGAGAAGGGGCTGTGAGTTGTGCTTGCTGCCTTTGAGGTGACAGTGAGATTAGGGCGGGGCTTCTCAATTTGGCACTAGTGACCACGGAGACTACATTCCTTTTGGTTGGGGACTGGAGGGGGCCATCCGGCACATTTTGGGTGTGTGGTAGTATCCCTGGCTGGGGTTCATGGCATGTCAGGAGCACCCTCCTGCAGTTTGTGTGCTGGACGTACAGGAAACAGTCACGCTGAGCTCCCCCAGGCCAAGTCTCTGTACAGTGGCTGCTGAGTACACAAGACTTCCTGCTTTTGCCTTTGAACCTTGGGAAACCCTGAGAGAGCTTCTCTATCTTGCTTCCCCAAAGTAGCTAATTTAACTGGGGAGCAAGCGACACGTGCACTGGTGCTTATGTGTAACTCAGTCTTGTGAATTCTTCTGGGCGTGCCATTACTGTCACACTAGCTGCCATGTTCCCATCCAATCGAGGAGCCCTCTACAGTCACAGAACCAAGCTGACAAGGCCATAAACTAAGAGAAGTCCTTTGTAAAGGCCCCAGGCATCAGGAAACCAACCCACAATGGAGAGGAGCCAAGTGGCAGTCTCCAGTCCGCTATCAAGCCTGAGTTCTCTCATGAGCAATAAGGGTTTATAAAAATAAACATAATACACATGAATTAATAGCTATTTAGTAGCACCAACTCTCTGTATTGTATGGGCTCCTTACCCCAAATCCCTACAGTGCACATTACTGTCACTACAGGTGAGAAAACATATTCTAAGAGCTCAAAGGACTTGCCTCAACTCTTTTGGGACAGAGTGAGAATTCAGAACCCAGGGCCTTTGCATCGAGCTACATCCCTAGCCCTTTTATTTTTCTTTATTTTGAAACAAGCCTTCACTAAATCTCTAAATTGTCTAGGCTGTGCTCTAATTTGAAATCCTCCTGCCCCAGCCTCTCAGAGTACTGGGATTACAGGCGTGTGTCACCACGCCTGACTGATCGTTAATTTGAGATTCACACGAACATGCTCCAAAGATAAGGTATACTACTAGATGAGTATGTCTCTCTATTCTTGTTTCCCCATCTGATATACAGTATTTAAGGGGACTCCTTTCTGCCTATAACATTGGCTTTGCCAGTAGTGACCATGTGACCCTCACAAGTCAATACCAATATCTGACAGCAGATGGCAGCAACAATCTGCCTGGACTGGCCTCACCATGCACTGGAGTGTGGAATCTTCATTGTTTACTCTGCAACCTAGCTTCTCACCTGTCTGAAGACTCAAATCCTCCTCCTGCCAATACTCCAGCAGCTCCACAGCAGAAGTGTGGAAACTAAGAGAACTGATAAAAGGCTAGGTCCACTGGAAATCAGAGAATGGACACACAAAACAAGCACTGTTAGGAAGCAAAGCTTCACAGCCTGTCCAGCGATGCCTAAATTGAATCGATTCAGACCTTAACTGGTAAAAGCAAGTGCAAGTTTCTTATTGGCTCCTGGTGATGTCACCCCCAATGAGGCTGGGAAAACTGGTTTTCTAGGTGTGTGATCCTTTATTCTCTGAAATGCCTCTCACTCCTGCAGGCATCTCCTGATAACTGAACCCACTTCAGTGCTGTTCCCAAGCACACTCTTCACACCAACAGAAAACCCAAATAAACAGAAGGGTAAAGTGGGAATTAGGCAAAGAAACCATGCAAGGGTTGGTCTCCACCATGGCCATACACAGGAATCACCTCGGAACTTGAATACACTCAAGTGATGCCAGCCCCACCCCCAATCCACCAGCCACCCCCACTTCTGGCAAGCTGCTCTGGAGGCACCCTCCACAGTGAAGTTCCTCAAGGTCCCCAGTGATTGCCATGTGCAGCCAAGGCTGAGAACCACTGCTAGGTCCAGTCTGTACTCCTGGGATCATTATATTCCTGTCCTCACTCACCATTTTAGATTCCTTATGCTGTGGGTACATTTCAAATAAAACCTAACACTCAATGAGAAAAGAAAATGTTGGCACAGGGCTCGAAGAATAGGAACCTGATGAAAACATAAAGCAAAGTGTGCTTTTTTTTCTCGCTCCAATTGCCACTATTCATGGCTGCCAAAGGCCAATAGTGCCAGCCTGATATTTCCTTTATCCATTTCTGAATGGGGCACTTGTGTTTGATGGCCTGCAAACACTTGCAGGTTGTCTAAGAGAAGTCATGTGGCGCTTTGACTTTGGTTTGACCCAGAAATTTCTTTACATAAGATCCCTTTAACCCTCTGCAGTTGATGGAAAAGAATGCAGCGGTTCTATATGCTGCCCAACCTCTAGAGAGGCTTCCAGTGCAATTCAGGACAGGATGGGAGCAAGCTGGTCAGCCCCATGAAACGTCACTTCTATTAAATTCTCACGACAACACCGAGTTGGGCAGGGGCAGTATTATTTCTACGTTTACCAATGAGAATCCTCTAGCTCAGACATTGGAGCAAATTACTCGGGGGCACATTGCAATAACCTGTAAGATGGGTGTAGTCGGCTAAGTAATAGCCTCCCAAAGATGCCTGCATCCTAGCTCCTGGAACCTGTGAACACGTTTGGTGACACGCCAAAAGAGAATTTGGTTGCAGATAGAATTAAGGTTTTGAGTCAGCTGACTTTAAAATAGGGAGGTTGTTCTGGATTATCAGATGGAGCCAGGGGAAGAGCAAGTGGAAGAAGGAGGCACAAGAGCAGAGGGAAATGTGACTATGGAAGAAAGGGCAGAGAGGTGCCACAGTGCTGGCTTTGAAAGTGGCAGAAGGGGCCAAGGAGTGTGGCCAGTGTTGAGAAAATGAAAAGACAAGAACCCTGATTCTCACCAAGGGTGGTAGCTAGGCTACCTTAATCCCAGCACTCTAGGAGCCCGAGGCAGAAAGGCCCATAATTCAAGGCCAGTGGGACCTTGTCTCAAAAAATTGTTTTCAAAGGCTGCAAATGTAGCTCAGTGTGAAAGCCTCAGGTGCATTCCCAGTATCACAAAAATAAATAAATGAAAAAAAGAACTCGGATTCTCCCCCAGGGCCTCCAGGAAGGGACTTTGCCTTCCAACACCTGGCTTTTGGCCCAGTGAGACTTGTGACCATCAGAAGTGTACGGTGACAAATGTGTGTTGCTTAAGCTGCTAAATGAGGGGTGACCCTCAGATACTACTGCTCCTGGCGGAGCCTTCTTTGCCTGACCTGTCTAGGATTCCCTTCTTGCTTTCTCCTCCCAGAGCTCCAACAAAGCCTGGCTTTTAGCACTTGCCGCTCATAATTTTCAGCCTTCTCCCTAGTCCCCAAAAGCATGAAGACTACTCGGTCACTTTTGCCTCACTTTCCTTCTGCAGGGTCCCTTCCCCAAGAACACTGTAAAATAACTCGATCCAGAATGGACTAGCGCCTAAGTTAAGGAATGAATGGAAGTTGCATCAGCACCAGTCCACCAGGAAGCAGTAGCGCTGAGCTGCCCTTGCTGCGGGACAATGGAAAGCACTGGGGTGTGTCCTGAGCTCCCTACCCCTCTCGCCTGGCACCCCAGGCTCGCGAGGAAGGGCGGGGCTGCTTGTCTTAAGCAGGGTCCCCAGAGATCTGCCCAGCCACTAGCCTCTCTGCAGGGGAGCGAGGATTCTGGCTCAGACCAAAGACAGCCCGCAGGATGTCTGGGCTGCTGGAGCCGCAGCCTCTGCCTTCGGCATCTTTGTCTCCACCAAGCCTTTATAATTGGATTTGGGCTTTGAGACCAGTTGCTTATTTACTGCACTCATTTATCAACTGTGAGAAATACCAGCCCTGTGCTCGGCTTCCTTCTGAGACTTGTAAAAAAGGAACAATAGAGGTCTGTAGCCTGTGCCTACTGCCACGTGACACACTGAGCGCGGGCGGGACCGCGTGCCCGTGCCCGGAAGAGGCCTGGCCCGAGCAAAGTTCCCATTCGCCTGGGAAGGGAAAGCGGATCGCGTCACCGTTGCTGTCACGTGACAGCTGCGGGGCGCACAGCAACTGGTTGAGCCTCTGCCTTCTGGCGCTGGAGACAGGCTGTGAGAGCTGCTGTTTCCTGACCCGCCCTAAGCCCTTCTGCTTTTCTTTTTGAGTGTGTGTGTGTGTATGTGTGTGTGTGTGTGTGTGTGTGTGTATGCGTGTGACACTGAACCCAGGGTAGCACTGTTTTACAGCCCCAGCCCTTTTTATTTGATTTGATTGATTGATTTTGGTTTTTTAAAACAGGATCGCTACGTAGTTCAGACTGGCCTTGAACTCACTATGTAGCCCAGGCTGGCTTTGAACTCACAGTGATCCTCCTGGCTCAGCCTTCCAAGTGCAGGAAGTATAGGCATGCACCACCACTCCCAGGTTATTTTATTTTGGAGAGAGGGTCTTACTAAATTGCTCAGGATGGGCTCAACCTTGCAATCCTCCTGCCCCAGCCACCCTAGTAGTGGGGATTACAGGCAACCTCCTTGCCTTTATTTTATAGTTACACAGCTTGTCAGTGTCAGATCCAGCTACAGTTTGTGAACCCAGTGTCCTTGCTCAGAATGATTAAGAGAGGGCCTGGGGTGTGGCTCAGTGGTAAGGTGTTTGCTTAGCACTCTCGGTCTTCAGTCCCCAGGCTTCCTGTCTTCAGTCCTGTGCCGCAGTGGTGAGGTTGGACCTGGGAATGGTGTGGATGGCAGCCTGGGAGGCTGCAGAGGAGCAGGAGGGAGGAGTGGCAGCGCTTGGGGCTGCCGCTCTAGCTCCACAGAGGAAGCAGAAGTGTCCTGGCAGGTCATATGAGCTCTGACAGGGACACTCTGAGGGCCACCCGGGCTGTGCGCTTATTGCTGCTGGTGGTAAGAGCACTGGAAGGGTTAGAAACAGGAGTGACCCGGACACAGGTCAGAGAGGTAACACTATGGCGCGGTGTGGAGCAGAGCTGCCTGGAGCCCAGGCAGCCCAAGGGGGCTGTGACAGAAGCACTTGGTGGCCCAAAGCCAGGAGAGAGCTTGTGGAGTACAGGCAGGGAAATGGGGACAAGTGCTCAAGCTCCAGGCAAGTAGAAATGACATTCAAGAGCCAGGCAAGGTACTGCATGGCTATAATCCCAGCACCTATGAGGCTGAGACAGGAGAATGGCTACACGTTCGAGGCCAACCTGGGCTACATTGGGAGTTCAAGGCCAGCGTAGACTACACAATGAGACCCTGTCTCAAACCACCCCCTCCCCCAAAAAAGAAAGAAAGAAAGAAAAGAAATGACATTCAATCTGGTTACAAAGGATGGGGAAAAGGAAGTTTATGATACTTACTGGCCTGGCCCTTGTTTGAGGGGACATCAGGATGTCACCACCTACACACTATGCCTGTGAATACACAGTAAAAAGGTACAAATCATCAGGAAGCAGAAACTCTTTGAGAAAAGGAAGCCAATTCAACTTCCTATAAAGAACAGCTGTTACCGGCTAAAAACTCGGCCATTTCTCAATTTGCGATTTTTCCCCCAAATATTCCCTTCCAGCTTTCAGAAGCATAATCAGTTCTGTGATTGTGTTCCTTGCATATAATTACATCACATAATAATAATAACAGTTGTGAGCTCTGCAGGAAACAAACAGTGCAATTCAAACAAAACAAAACCAGAAAGAAAAGAAATGTTGCAAATCTCTGAGATTCTTCTCCTAAATGAGGCAGGGAAGGAGGACTTCTCAGCGCAGCTGCCTGGATGGGACACCAGGTCCCGTTTATTAGCTTCCGGCCGTACAGTGAGTGTGGCCACACCACTCCTTCCCTTCATCACGCCGGGTTATCTTACTGTGACATGAAAGGTTCGTCTGCGGTGTCCCTGAACGATCCTGGAGGTCAGGAACATTTGTATAAGACGATCACGGCCTTACCATGACCATCTATTCATTTAAAAGGTGGCATGGGGACACCACGGACTTGAGGATGTGGCAGGCTTTCTGACTGTTCCAGAAGCCAAGCCAAAAGGGCGCAGAGGCCTGCCTGCCACATGGGCTGGTGACAAACTGGGTCTCCAGCAGGAGACCTGAGCTAAGGCACAGGAAACAGAAGCAGACCCCACATCTGCAGCTGTTTAGGAAGAGGTGCTCTCCAGATTAGGGACAATGTCCCCACTTGGTGTGTCCCCAGTCCTGTTCTTATTCATTCAACAAACACCATTTCTTCAGGGCCGATGTTGCTGTGTGCTTGAGGCACAAACAGAAAAGGAGCCACAGAGCAGACCTGCACAATGGGCAGAGAAAACAGGGTGCCAATAATGGCAGCAACGTGGTCTCATCGGGCATGATGGCACACGCCTGTAATCCCAGCACTCAAGAGGCTGAGGCAGGAGGCTTGCTATGAGTTTGAGACCAGCCTGAGCTGCATAGGAAGTTCAAGGCCAGCCTGGACTACATAGCTAGACCCTGTCTCCAAAAACCAAAATGAAAACAAACAAGAAAATGGGGAAGAATACCATGACAGAAGGCCCTGAGGCACGAAGACCGTGGTCCCTGTCCTTCCCAGTGTCCAAGCTTCACACAGCCCGCACCTCGGCACAAGTCTCAGGTGGCTGACACAGGGAAATTTCTGAGGTGGCGCCAATGTTCTGCCTCCCCTTGGGATGGTAGGGACGTAGGCCATATCGGGTTTTCAACACCCACTTAAAATGAAAGCACTTTGCTTCATGTAAACAAAGTTCACTCGAATTGACTGCTAAGTGTCCACAAGGGTAGGCACACTGTCCTCGCGCTGTCGCACGGCCTGGCCTGGCACAGAATCCACTTTCTGTATTCTCTCCTGAGGCGACCCAGAAGGGTATGGAGAGTGGGCGCTGAAGCTGTGTGTGTCCCCAGGAGGGGGGTGGAGGCTGCCCCTTCCTCTGAATCCTGTCTTCCAGTGGCCACCAGGACACCACAGGCTCCCCTTGTCTGAACACAGACTTCTGCTGAGGTCCCCAGAGCGCTGTCTGCTGATCACCTCCCCCTTCCTGCTCTCTTTCCCACCCCTGCCTCTCTTTCTTTTCCCCTTTCCTTGTGGTCAGGGCTGGGGGCCCCCTCTAAGGGGAACTCAGAGGCCTGAGATTTGCCTGGGGGGTGTTGTGGCTGTGTGTCCGGTTGGCTCTGCGTGACAGGCAGCTGAAGTAGCAGTGGAATCTGTGAAAGCGTCTACACTTTCCTTTTCAGGACAGGATTGCCACAAAAAATATAGAACGCACCATTACGTTACAATTTCAGAGAAATGAGGGGTTTCCCAGCTGGATGTAGTGACACACGCCTGTAATCCCAGTACTCTGAGGCAGGAGAATTGGAAGTCTGAGCCCAGCCTGGGCAACTAGGTGACAAAAGGAGAGCCTATCTCAGAATAAAAAAATAAAATAAAAAAGGGCTGAAGATGCAGCTCGGTGCAAAGGCCCTGGGTTCAAGCCCCAGGACCTCAAAAAATGTTTTTCCAATATAAGAATGTTGCAAAGATTGCATTTGATATAGTAGAAAGTGGCTTGTGGTGTATCTGAAACTCCATTCTCACTGGGCATCCTGCGTTTTCATTGGGTCACCTGGCAGCGCCTCTCTTGGGGTGCCTGTGACAGCAATGGAGTCCTTTAAGGCCCATTTGGTGGCCTCAGGGCAGCAGAGCCCAGACCGGATGCCATGCAGGAAGAAAGGATGGCGACGGCACAGCAGGCCAGTTGTGTGACTCAGGCGGCTGACCCAGGGGGAACAGGACTGTCACAACCCTGTGCCACCTCTGCCCTTGGGCCCCTCCCTGCAGCACCCCCTGCCTCCACCAGCGCCCCCTTGGCACTTGGCCCCTGAGGGAGCCCTGGTAGAAGTGTGTGGAAAGTTACTTCCACATAAAAGCTCGCTGAAGGATGATGAAACCCCAGGAAACCGCAGTGCCTCCCCTGCTGGGGCACGTGGCTAGAAGCCACCCATCATGCTGGCCTGGGGACCCGCTGGTTCTGGTGTCTCTCCATGCACGCACAGAGACCTTGAGCCAGCCATTCACCATGTGCCTCGTGTCTCCACTTTATTGCAATAAAGCAGTGAAAACTGTCTAGGCCTACAAATGTTAGTGTCTTCCCACCAAAACGAAATATACCTGTGATTTATTATCTATTATACATTTCTTTAAGTGGGAAGCTAGCGTGCCAGTAACACCCTTACAGGCCCCTCAAGACTCAAAACTAATGTAGCAGACACAAAAATAACAGTAAAATGAACAAAACCCAGCACCTGTACAAATTATACTTTTACAGTGTTCAATCTGAGCACCTGTGCTTTGATTTGAAGAAGCCTCACATGACAACTCAAAAACATGCGTGCACATCACTATATGATTCCAAGAGCAGTTTCCCTACCTGGCTAAATAAGATGCCACCAAAATGTACTATTGGGCTCATGCTGAGTAGGAAAACACCCTGGAACAGCTGCTGTGATTAGGGTGGCTCTCACCAGGGCCTGCACTGGGGCTGGCTGCTAGGGTCGCAGGGTAGGACAGGGGCCCGCTGTGAGAGACAGACTTGAAACTAAGCATCATCCTGCCCTTTTACGGCCACCAGTTCCTTAAGTTGAAAGCCAGCAGGAAGCTCCTTTCTGCTACCTCGGGCTGGCATCTGGGCTGCCAGCTTCACTCCCCTACAAGGTGTTTTCTCACTAAAGAGAGCCCGGCTCATTCTGCTATGCTCCTTGCCAAGGCGGGCTGTGGGAAAAGTGTCGAGAGCAGGAAAACACTCCAAGAGTAATTCTGAAATACATAAAAGATAAATGTGAAATTGCAAAAGGCGTAGTTAAAACCAACACGCCGATAACCTGTGCTTGCGGCCCAAGTGTGCACTTTGCAAATGGAGTCTCCCTCCCCTGTCCACCAGGCACGCTCCGCTGAAACTTCCTAGAGGTGCCTTTTGTGATCACTCCCGGGGGTCACTGTCACCCAGTGCTGAGACTCCCTGTTTTCCACTTCGGGGTAGCCTGGGACATTGCTCCCGGCAGGGTGAGCAAACCTGCCCGCCTGTGCCTAGAGGCTGCTCTTGTCCATTGTTCGGGTCTTAAGGGATCTGCTCATTAATATGCGCCTGCCGCCTTCCAGCCTTCCGTCCCCTCTGCCAGGACAGCGCTGAGTGTCCGCGCGCGCATGTGTAAGTGTCCCGCGCGGCTCTAGAGCATCGCCTCCGGGGGACTCCGGAAAGCTGTCGCGCTGGCGAAGGCCCTAGCACAGTGCCCTCTTCCAACAGGCACAGGAGAATGCCTCCCTGTCCCTTCCCGCATTCGGGCCAGCTGCAGGCGGGACTCGGTCTTTTCACGTTTGTCCCTCTGAAAGGCACAGAGAGGGCCCCTTGCTGGATTTGCATTTGAAAGCCAACCCCGCAGGCCCTCTCCCTGCCGGGGTCCCGCTCAGCCGGGAGGGGCGCAGAGGCTGCGCTTCGGGCCATCTGCTGGGGCTGCACACAATCTCCCCGCCATCGCCTCGCTCTTTCTGTCTGTAAAATGAGCTCCCACAAGGCCAAGTTCAAGGGGTTCACTCAGAGGCGGCAAAAACGCAATGTAAGCCGGGCTTGGTAGCTGCAGGCCTGTCATCCTAGCACGATGCGAGGCTGGGCAGGAGGATCGAAAGTTTGAACCCAGCCTGGGCAATTTAGTGGCTTAGTAAGACTGTCTCAAAATTAAAAATTTAAATATGGGTCTGGGGACATAGCTCAGTGTGAACGCCCTGGGTTCAATCCCAATTACTAAGAAAGTAAAAGATTATCACAACAAATGTGTTTCCCATCAAATGTATTTCTTTACACATTTATTATGCGCATTTATTAAAATAAGTTTATATAATATGATGCTTTGACTCGATGGCTGATGAAATTTTTATAATTTCTGAGGCCTCACTTTCTCCTCACTTACTGCCCTGTGCTCAAGAGGGGAAAATGAAAATAAAATGCTGCAAAATAAAACTCGAAACTGTCACGCTCAACAGTTGGCCTCTTTGTGCGACTCTGAAGCCAGTTTCTTCCTCTGTAAAGTGGAATGGTATTTGTACTGACTCAAAAAGGTCCTTTGTGGAATTCAAAAGCCCTGGGAGGGGGGTGGACCCCCCCCAAAATGCTCAGCCCATCTCCCCCAGCAGGGTAAAAAAGAAAGGAGACTCTCTATTAAAACTAGGCCAGGTGTGGTGGCACACACCTGTCATTCCAGAACTCTGGAGGCTGAGGCGGGAGAATCGTCACAAGTTTGAGGCCAGCCTGGGCTACATAGAGAAACACTGTCTCAAAAATCAATCAATCAGGTATAAATATTAAGACAGAAACACTAAACTTGCTGGAAGATAAGTTAGGTAGACCTCTTGAAGACATTGGCATAGGAAAAGACTTCATGAACAAAACCTCAGCAGCATGGGAACTAGCAGAAAGAATCGACAACTGGGACCCCATCTTATTAAAAAGCTTCTGGGGGCCGGGGAGTTAGCTCAGTGGTTTCACCGCCTGCTATGCAAGAGCAAGGACCCGAGTTCGATCCCCGGTACCGGAAAAAAAAAAAAGCTTCTGCACTGCAAAAGAAACCACCAACAGAGCTAACAGACAACCTACAATATGGGAAAAAATTTTAGCAGCTGTACCTCAGACAAAGGACTACTATCTAGAATATATAAAGAATTGAAAAAAATCAGACCCCCCAAATTCAAAGACCCAATTCAAAAATGGGCATTTGCAATGAACAGACATTTCTCAGACAAAGAAGTAAAAGCAGCAAACAAATATATGAAAAATGTTCAACATCACTCGTCATTCAAGAGATGCAGATGAAAACAACACTGAGGTTCCACCTCACCCCAGAAAGAATGGCTGCTATCAAGAAATCAACCAATAACAAATGCTGGCAGGGGTGTGGCGAGAAAGGAACCCTTCTCCATTGCTGGTGGGAGTGCAGACTGGTGCAGCCACTGTGGAAATCAGTATGGAGATACCTCAAAGAACTAGGACTTGAGGTCCCATTTGACCCAGCTACTCCCCTACTGGGTATCTTCCCAATAGAATTAAAAGAATCATACCACAGCGATATATGTGCACCCATGTTTATAGTGGCACTGTTTGTAATAGCTAAAGCTTGGAAGCAGCCCAAGTGCCCATCAACTGGAAACTGGATAAAGAAAATGTGGGGTTTTTGATAAAATGGAGTACTACTCAGCCATGAAGAATGAAAAACTAGAGTCATTTATAGCTAAATGGATGCATATCGAGTCCATACTCTTAAGTGAAATAAATAGGACACACATGTGTAAATACCAAATAGTTTCTCTGGTGTGAGAAACTGAGAGTGTAAACAAGGGTTAAAATGATTAAAATGAATAATTGATAATTTGAAATAGGAAAAAAGGTCCAAAGACAAAGGAGTGAAGGGAGGGGAAGGGGAAAGTAAAAGAGGGAAAGGAAAAACTATGAGAAAAGAAAAAAAAGGAAATGAAATCTATGTAAATCGGGAAGGGTGGAGGGCGTGAAGGGTGCACAGGTAATGGGGAAAAAAAATAAGAACCAAGACACATCATGTACAGGTACAAACACCCAATGATAAATGTAAATGAATTGTATACCTAAAATGTACCAATAAAAGAACTAAAAAAAAAATCAATCAATCAGGGTCAGGGATTTAGCTCAGTGGTTCTGCCCCCTGCCTGGAAAGCACAAGGTCCCAAGTTCGATCCCCAGTACCAAAAAAAAAAAAAGATCAATCAAAGGGGCAAGGCTCCAGGTTAGTGGAGACCCTGTGGACCTCTACGTGATGCAGTAAGTTGCTGGGGAGGGGCTTTCTGGTCCCATCACAGATAAAGCTGCATTCTGCCTGGCTCTGCCTCTGGTGGGTTTGTCTTTTCTCTTGTGGTACTAGGAGTTGAACCCAGGGCCTTCACAGTGGCCCACTGACCTACATCCTTTGTATATTTTGGCACTGGAGAATCATACTCACCGGCCCTCTGCCACTGACCTGCCCAGCCCTTTTTATTTTCTATTTTGAGATAAGCTGTCACTAAGTTGCCCAGGCAGAACTTGAACCTGCAGTCCTCCTGCCTCAGTGTCCTGAATGCTGGGATTACAGATGTGTACTACCATGCCTGGCTTCTAGTGTTTAATTAAAAAGACCCTCATGGGAAGGGGGGTATTATGGGTCTACTTTGAAGAAAATAGCACTTCCTGAGTGGTTTTTCTGCCATGTTTTACCTTCTAAATTTTTCCCTTTGGAAGCGGGGTGCACTCAACACGCTGTGTGGCTGCTCAGGTGATGGCTGGGTTGTCTGTAATCAGGTAGGGCACCTGCTTGGCTTCTCTGAGCCCTTCAGTCCACACACACTCTCACTTCCAGGGGAGAAGCTTTTCCTCCATCTGTGAAGCCAGCTGAAATCACCACACCTGCTAAGGAATAGAGACGAATTCAAGAGCATGTCTCAAAACATAGCCACTCCCCAGTGGAGCGACCTGCCAGAAAAGACCTTCGTCAAGTGGCCAGAGCTAACAGGGCCAGCCACAGAACCAGCCGACACTGCACCCAGCCACGCACAGCCCCAAGATTGGAGCATCTCTCCCACTGCATTCCTGCTGGAGGAGAAAGCCCATGTCTAATCATGAGGAAATATCAGGCCCACCCCAATCAAAAGGACTTCTACGGAAGAGCTGGGCTGCCTTCAAAAAACAAGAGGCCAAGGAAGTCCTAAATGAAAAGATGCCAGTGGGGCTTGACAGCTAAGTGTGTGGCTCCATCCTGAGTGGGGTGTGGACCACAAAGATTGGGGGAAGGGTGTTATCAGGCTCTGGGACTGAAGAAGGCCTGTAGATAAGATAGCAATACTGTGGCAAAGGGACATTTCCTGGCACTGATAATTGTCCTGTGACCGTGTTGGAGAGGGCCTTGCTCTTAGCGAATGCACAGTAGTATCTGAGGGGAAAAAGACATCATATTCACAGCTAATTCTTAAATAGTTTTTGTTTTGTCTTGTTTTTGCCCTACTGGGGGTTGAACCCAGGCTCTTTGCACTGAACTACATCTCTAGCCGTTTGTTGGTTTTGAGACAGGGTCTCACTCTGCAGTCCAGGCTGGCCTTGCACTCACTATGTACCCCAGGCTGGCTTCAAACTCACAGCGATCCTCCTGCCTCAACCTCTCAAGTGCTGAGATTACAGGAGTGTACCCCATGCCCAGCCCCCAGTCCTTTTTTTATTTTTTATTTTGAGACAAGATCTCCCTAAGTCAGTAAGTTGCCTGGGCTGGATTCAAACTTGCCATCTTCCTGCCTCAGCCTCCCAGAGTGCTAGGATTACAGGAGTGCACCATTATGCTCATCTTACGTTCAAATAGTTAAGAAAAAATAAATAAGTAGGCACATGATAGAATTATAGGGAGCGTGTGGCAAAATATTAACAACTTGATGAATCCAGCTGAAAAGTATACAAGAGTTCATCGTTGTATTTTTTTTTTTTTTTGGTGCCCAGGATCAAACTTGGGTCCTTGAGCTTGCAAGGCAGGCGGCGGAATCACTTCATCGTTGTATTTTTGCACCTTCTTTCTTTCTTTTTTTCTTTAAAGCAAAGTTCCACTTTTTAGCACACAAACTGGCCACAAACTCGTTATACAGTCCAGGCTGGCCTCAAACTTGTGACCCTCCTGCCTCAGCCTCTCCAGTACTAGGATTATTTTGCAGCTTTTCTGAAAGTTTGAAATTACTCCCAGGTGAAAACTTTGAACCATTTTGCTAATTCCAACCAGGGCCCAAGTTACAAACTAAATGACAATTTGGTCCTAATAAAGAAAATAAAACAGTAAAGTTGGAGAAATGTAAAAGGAAAAGCAAGCAGCACCTTTCTTCTGACATGGAGCACTTCCTTCTATTCCTTGTACCCATGGCTGTGCCCTATCTCCCTTTCCTGGCAGTGCTGGCATTCTTGTGTACAGAATGATAAATTCAGCTTCCTTTTCAGATCCCTCTTAGTACAAAGGTTAAATATCTTTCATCCAAATGATACAGAAAGTACTTGAGGTGCCAGGAGATGACCCACAATTAATCCAGTTCTTGGTGGTTCTTGTTCTCACTGAAAGTTGAGGCCACAGAAGTTTGAGCCCAGTAGGGTCCTCTCTGTGCCTTGGAGAGAGGAGGCATGAAGAATCCAAAAAAAGAGATGGGCATAGCGGCACTTGCCTATTACCTCAGTACTCTGGGAAGCTGAGACAGGAAGCTTGCAAATTCCACCTCAGCCTGGGCAACTTAGTGACTTAGTGAGAATCTGTCTCAAAATTAAAAACTGAAAAAGGGTCAGGGATGTAGCTCAGTACAAAACCCCTGAGGTCAATCTCCAGTACTTGCAAAAAAAAGAATGGAGAGAAGGAAGAGAGAAAAATCTTCATTAAGATACTTGTGGACATGTCTACTTGTGCTGTACTAGTGATCAGACGTCTTATGTCCCATCCGATCTCCTCATCTTCCACCCTAAAACCTGAGCCTACCACATCCTTCCCCACCTCAGTGTACGCCAACACCACCCTTCTGATCACTCAGACCAAAATCTTTGGTGTCAGCCTCAACTTCTCACCCTCTTCCCTCCAGACATCAACAAATCTTGTTGGCTCCATCTTTTAAAAAAAATCCACCCAGCTCCTGCCACTCATGGCCACTCCACTGTCCCATCAGGGTCCAGCTCCACCCTGTGGTCCCTGTGCCTATAGTCTATTCTCAACTCAGCAGCCAGAGTAGGTCCCTTGTGGACCTAAATCACATCCTGGGACTTCTCAGATTGCAAACAACAAACAGCTGCGTAACTCAACAGAATGTAAGACCAAGGTTCTTAGAATGGCCCAGAACATGGGCGTCCCACCTTTTGGCTTGTCTGGGCCACACCGAGTGACAAGGCATTGCTTGGCAGTGTACTGGTCAGCTTTCCCACTGCAGGGTCAAAATAGGCGGCACCTCCACCTTAAAGGAGAACTTTAATTTGGCTCATGGTTTCAGAGGATTCAGTCCATGGTTCACAAGCTCCAAGGCAGAATCATCATGCTGGAAGGGCATGAGGGAGCAAAGATGCTCACTTCATAGAATTGAAAAGCAGAGCACCAGAAAAGAGTGCCAGTGCGACGTACACCTCCAAAGGCATCCAGTGACCTGTTTCCAACCAGCTCCACCTCCTAACATGACATTCAGCTCTGAACACTAATGGATGAATCCACTCACAAGCATAGTGCTGCCATGATCCAACCACTTCTGCTGGAGTCTCTTAATCCAGTCGAATTGACATTAAGATTGAGATGGTGCTTGCCTGTAATCCTATCACTCTGTGAGGCTGAGGCAGGAGGATTCCAAGTTCAAGTCAAGCATGGGCAATTTAGCAAGGCCTTGTCTCAAAATAAAAAAGAAAAAGGGCTAGAGATGAAGTTCAGGGCAAAGGCCCTGGGTTCCATCCTTAATACAAAAAAAAAAAAAAAGATGACTTGGCATAGGCTGCATATAAAATCTATAATGTAGTTTATGTATGTAAGTAACAAAACTTCCTTTTAAAAATATTTTTATTACAATGTTAAAATGAAATAACATAACAACTCCAAGTTTAGTAATTAAATAAAAAACTTAATGTCTGTTTAAAAATAATAGACAGCTGTCTTCAAAGGTAGGTGGGAATCCTGCTACTGATAAAGACTGCGTTTTACCCACCAAGTCGCACAAGCACGTGTAGCATCTGCTGTGCACTAAGGCTGTAATCGGACTGTGTGTGGAGGCTGCAGAAGGTGGAGTGGGCCCTACACTGTGCCCTCCCCAACCCTGTGTTCTGTTGTCACCTACACAGCCCAAGCCCCAACACCACTCCCCCGAGTCATGAAACACCTCACTGGAAAACACACAATCACGTTCCAAGTTCACGATCTTGTGGGTCCTATAACTAGCTGTCCAGGCTGCGTGCGGGCCACAGGCATGGTTGGACACACCTGCTTTACAAGGTTTAGACAAACTGGGCTTGGTGGTGCTCGCCTGTAATCTCAGCACTGTGGGAGGCTGAGGCAGGAGAATCGTAAATGCAAACTCAGCCTGGGCAATTTAGTAACTTAGCAACTCTATCTCAAAACAAACAAACAAACAAACAAACAATAAATGGCTGGGGATGTAGTTCATGTGAAAACCCTGGGTTCAATCCCGAGTACTGCCAGAGAAAGAGAGAGAGAGAGAGAGAGAGAGAGAGAGAGAGAGAGAGAGAGAGAGAGAGAAAGAGAAAGAGAAAGAAAGATTTTGACAGGAAATTATATTAGATAATCCTCCCTGCCCTGCCTTAATAATTGGGGGTATGAAGTTTTTTCCCACACTTTTTCATTCTGTAAATCTCCTCAAATTTTAGGGACAGAGTCTTCCAGAAGACTTCCCTCATTTTAGGTACCAGTCCCGACTTCAGGGGTCCCCAGAGCCACTCTCTCTTTGACCAACTGGCTCAAAATCGAAGGCTTCTAACATCATAGCACTCTAGAAAGTGCAGTGCTTGCAGGTACCATTTTATTATTGCAAGACGATCCAAAGCAGAGCCTGCCAAAGAAGAACTGCACAGCGTAAAGTCTCAAAGGGTTCCGTGTGTGCAAAGCTTCTATCACCCTGAGGGATCAGTGATGGTCCCAGAATCATAATGCGACAATACTCACGGAGTGCTTGGGTTTCCTGAGTTCTCACTGAGGCCTCTGGCTGCAGGGGTGGCTGATAAAAATCATCGGCCAGGTAATGGAAGACAATATCCAGCTGCCCTTCCTTTCCCAGAAGTTGGGTTTGTTACCATGTGGCTTAAAGTCTCTAGTCACACACTCAGTCACTTTGGCACAGATGTCCTCCCATCCTGCAGCATCTATTACCGTAGCCCACCCACCAGTTCCGTACCTCAGTATCCTCAATAACCTGGCCTGGTCCCAGGGGCCACCACGAATAACAGTGGCACTTCAGTCCCTTGGGAAATCCCAAGGCTTTGTAAGCCACCTACCAGGAACCAGGAACAAAAGCCCACCAAATTATTTAGCATACAAAATGCTCTTGATCTTAGCCAAAAGTCAGAGAAGCGATTTTCGCACACAAAATGAAAGAAGATATTCTGGCTATAAAAGTGAGTCATTTATGCAAACATAGCCATAGAATACAAAATATAAAACTCAGACATTAAAACACCTCCTCGTGACCCAATCTAAAACTGTGTCCCTGTCCATTCCTGGCAAAATTTCTCTAGTTCAAAGTTCTCCTCTTCCTCCTCCTTTTTTTTTTCTTTTTCTGGTACCGAGGATTGAACCCAGGGCCTTTGCACTGACTTATAGGCCCAACCCCCGTAGGTATGTATGTATGTACGTTATGTATGTATGTATGAAATTACTTGAGCCAGGGTCTCACTAAGTTGCTATATCACCCAGCCTGGCTGCAGTTCTCCAGCCTCAGCCTCCCAGAGTGCTGGGATTACAGATGTGAGCCATCATCGCCAGCTAAGGCACACCTTAGTCTAGGGTCCTCAGACACTGCAAGAGATCTTTGGAGAGAATCCAGGGAACCAGGAAAAAAATGCCTTCCTGGGAAAAGGGAGAACAATGAGAAAAGAAAGATAAAATGGGAACAAAGCTTTTGTAAATGAGAAGAGAGGTTGAAGGGAGGGGAGGGGAATGGGAAAAAAAAGAAGAATCAAGATATATCATGTACAGGTACAAATTCCCTGTAATGACTGTGATCATTATGTATATGTAAAATGTACCAATAAATTTAATTAATTTTAAAATGCCACTTATTTTCCTGATGTGCCAAGTACTCATCAGCTTCTCCTTCAAGTGAGCACACAGTCAAAGAACCAGCGCAGGATTCATCACTCCCATGTTCACATTAGCAACGGCTCTCAGAGTCTTCTCTGCCCTGTAACATTTTGCAGGTAGCCGAGAATTCATTGCTATTTTGAATTTACGGTAGATATGAGACGAACTACTTGAGAGTGTTATTTATGCCTAAAGAAACCCATATATTACTTCATCATAGTTTTTTAAAGCCTTTGGTAACTGTGGAAACATAATTGCTTTCCTTTGTGATCCTACATTTTAAATTATATGCATTTACATAATTCTTAGAAAGCATCTATGGGCTTCATCAAATTCCCAAAGTGGGCATGGCACAAAAAGAGCTAAGAACCTCTAAATCTCCCCCCACCCCTGAATCACCTCCTATCTCCCCATAGTGCAACACAGTGTGAGAGAAAGGGCTATGGTTCTTTTCTTCCTTTTGTCCTTGTTCCTTCCCTCCTTTCTTCCTTCTTTCTTTCCTCTCTCCCCTCCCACCCTCCCATTTTTCTTTCTTTTTCTTTTGAGTGCATTTTTATCGAGGCAGAATTCATGTAACATAAAAAGAGCCATTTTAAAGTGGACACTCAGCATCATTTAGTACATTTACAATACTGTACAGCCATTGCCCCTATCTAGTTCAAAAACCTTTTCATTGGGCCAGGGATTTAGCTCAGTGGTTCCGCCGCCTGCCTTGCAAGCGCAAGGACCCGAGTTCAATCCCCGGTACCAAAAAAAAAAACAAAAAAACTTTTCATTGCCCCCGAATTAAACTCTTCTCCCATTATGTAGCCACTCCGCATTCCCCTCTCTCCCAGCTCCAAGCTATCAAGAATCTACTTTTTGTCCTTTGGATTTATCTATTCTGGATGTTTCCTACAAATATAATCCTACAATAGGTGATCTTTTGCAACTGGCTGCTTTAATGTCACATAACATTTGCAGGATTCTTCCTCATTGTCACATGGTTCAGTACTTTACTCTTTCTTAGGGCTGAATAGCACTCCGTTGCATGGTTAGGACACTTTCTTTGTCCATTTGTCCACCGGAGGGCATTTTTGTTGTTTTCTTCATTTTGGTTACTGTGACTAACACTGCTAGGAACAAGTGTAAAAGTATTGTTTGAATATCTGCCTTCAGTTCCTTTTAGTAGATACCTAAGGAGAGGAATTGCTGGGTCATTTGGTAAATCAGTGTTTAATGTTTGAAGACCTTTAGTTGAATCTATTAGCTGAAGTGAGATTTGGGACTTAGTGTCCATTGATTTCAATTGTTCCTATCATCTTTACCAACTCAGATCATGGAGGCCTGGCTCCAACTGCACAGTATGATACTGGGACTCAAGAGTCCTTGTCCTGGTGCTTTCATTTGCCCTGTTCCTGGCCTTTATGTGAGAAGATGACATCGTCCACTTCCTGCATTGGTGGGAATTATAACTCAGTGATGTGGGGTGCGATTCTTCCCCTGGGAGGGCTTCCAGAAGAGCAGACATCAGGAAGAATTGGGAAATGGGTGGAGATGCTGGTAAAGGCTGGCTCCTTCACCGGCCTTGTTGAGGGCCCATCACTTCTGACATGTGAGTAAGTTGGCAGCTGCAGGCACCCCTTGGGCAGGAAAAAATCACCAGAAAGGAAGAGAAGGAGAGCTGCTCTATGCACTTCACACAGGCCCTAGGAAGAGGTGGCAACCACCCCAAGTCACCAATTCCAAGTACAGGTAGACTCAGATGGAAGCTTTGTGAGATATGAAGAGGTGAACCCCCCTCCCCATACACACACAACCATGAGGATCCTCTGGCACAAGGAAGGCATTAAAGGTGAGGAGCCCACAAAACTTCCAAGAGGGCTGATGGTCTAACTGCAAAGTCATAATCCCCCAAAAGGAACCACTGCAGGGCATGTAAGAACATTCCTTTCTCTCAGAGGTCAAAAGATGAGGATTTCCTGGGGTGGTGTGTGTGTGTGTGTGTGTGTGCAGTGTGGCTCAGCCTTGGGTCAATAAAGTTGAGCCTCAACTGGAGAGGAAATGGAGGGAGGGATGAAGAACTCGAAGAACTCCACCAGTGCTGGCATTGGTGCCACTGTCCTGCCTGGAGACCCTTGGTCCAGGACCCGCAATTCCTCAGGGTGGGCTGGGGGTGGTTAAGGGAGTCAAGACCATGCAGCCTCTAAAGCTGTGCCAGCCAAGTCCTTGTGTGTTTAGTCCCCAGGAATATTAAGAAGCCTGTTTGTTTTTGCACTTCAACATGTGTTTTCCTCCATTTGCCTAATAAAAAGTTTTTTTGAAAACTGCCACCACTTTCTCAGTCGAACCAGGAAGAACAGGACATTTCCAAATCTGGATAGCACTGGTAACTATGATCAGGAAGAAGGGGCACATGGACAGATGGACCTATCCTGGGTCTGGGAAAAGCCAGTAGCACTGGAGACACATAGAAAATGAGAGTCTGAGAAGCTCGAAACAGCTTTGTAACTTGGGAGACACTGCAAAAGGATAAGATGGATTCCTTGTTCAAACTCACGAGGAATTTCAAAATGGCGGCAGTAGAGCACCAAGCCAAGCACTAGGCCCTTCTGAACATGGGACCCAGTGCAAATACACAGGGAATGGGCCCTGGAGGCACCAAATCATCAAGGTCAACCAACAAGGCTGATATTGACCTCTAGGCTTTCTTTTCAAATTTGAGGGGAATGTTGTCTATTACCTGCACTTCACTTTCCTCGCCATAAAGCCATTAACCACCTGCTGCTGGTGACCTGGGAAATATATATATATATTTGTTGTTGCTGTTGTTGTTTTGGTTTGGTTTGGTTTTTGAGACAGGGTCTCACTGTATAGTTCAGGCTGGCCTTGAACTCACTGTGTAGCCCAGGCTGGCCTCAAACTCACCGAAATCCTTCTGCCTCAGCCTCCTGAGCGCTAGGATTACAAGAGTGCTCCACCATGCCCAGCTTTGGGAATTATATTTCATTAAAAAGGCTATAATATCCACAGGTGTACATTAAAATGTATGAATGCTTTTCACATGCTAATGACAATTCTGCTTCACATGGAATAAAAACTTATCGTTTTTAATACAGAAAGCTGTTAGGCATATGTAATGCCTTCTTTTCAATATATTATTTGACCTCCTATTTTTTAACTATTATAGAAATGTGAATGACTAGTGGGAAAAATAATGAAGTGGTGAAAAGCTATGGGAAAGTACCAATGTTCAGGACATAAAAGTCCCTTTACTGCAAGTACATTGGTTATACAGAAGGCAAAAGACCAGATTGAATTACTGTAATGAAATAATTTGAAAATTGAGGCAGGGAAATATTCAATATATATGATATGTTATTACAGGCTCTTTTGTGTGTGTGTGCCTGGAGATTGGACCCAAGGCCTTCTCATTGAGCCACATTCTCAGCCTTTTTTGTTTTTAATTTTGAGACAGGGTTGTTCTAAGGTGCTAGTTGCCCAGGCTGGGCTCCAACTTGCAATCCTCCTGCCTCAGCCTTCCAGATTGCTGGGATTTACAGGTTCGTATCACCTTGTGCCTGGCTCACAGTATCTACGTTTTGAAAGTTTTTTTTTTCTTTTGTTTTTGGTGCTGGGACGTGAGCGCAGGGCCTCTCATATGCACACATTCTAAGCATGCACTCCATCTCTGAACTACACCCCAGCCCTGTTTTAAAGTTTTAATGATGTTAATTGATGGTTTATGGACACAGACTATAACTTTATCCGTATCTAACCTACAGAGCAAAGTCTAAAGACCCTAAGACTTCAGGGAAATGTGGTGTTTAAAGGAGAAAGCTTCGAAGCTGGCCAGCCTGTTCCTGGCTTTCTCTGTGTGATCTTGGGCCGGTGATTTAACCTCTCCAGAACCCCTTCATGTGTGAAATGAGCAACACCCGACGCCTCTGTCCCGGGTTTTGGGTTATGTGAGGTGTAGGGAGCTACTGCAGAGAAAGTGTCGGGGGAGCACTCCAAACACGCTTGCTACCACTCGCCACCGTCAGAGTTCCCCCTCGCCAGCCTGGCCCCTGCCTGCAGCTTCAGGTTTTGTCCTGTCACTTCCCCCACCCCTGCAAGCCCCTGCCAAGCTGAGCTGCAAGTTGCCTCAGAAAGCGCTCCTCTGGTTGTGTGGAAGTCGAGTGACCACTTGGAGGGGATGTTGCAGAGGCGAACTCGAGCCACACCGGAAGCTGGCGCTGAGGTTCCACCAGATCAGTAGAGTGAATAGGACCGGAGCGGCCACACATGCGCCGGGGCCAGCGTGTTCTTGGGCTCCTCTTGCTGCCCCGCTGTACCCCACTCGTCCTGTTCACGTCGCCTGTGCGGCTGGGGAGGCCCTTAGTCCACTGCACAGGGACACGAGGAGGGGCCATGGGTGGGGACCCTGCAAGTGGAAGGCAGAAGCGGGCCATGCACAAGGACAGGACTTGATCTACACTAAGTCGCTTAAATTCTCCGAGCCCTGGTTTCTTTAGCAGTAAATCCGGGAGATCAGTACTCACTGCCTAGGATAAGAGTTAATCAGATAATGTAAAAGGGCTTAACAGAGGGTACAAGATGCAGCAAGTGCACTAAATGTTCTTCTCCTCCTTTCTCCTTTTCTGTCCCTGTCACCAGGGGGACTGGGCTGTGCCTTTAAGGGGTTTAGACTGCAGCTCTGTCTGTTGTAAGGGAGTGCAGAGTGAACAGATGGAGATCACGGGGTTCCCAGGGGGGCGTGGGGTGCAGGCAGGTGGGACAGACAGCAGGAGGCCCTGAGGCCAGACAAAGGGACCTGGGCTTGAGAAAGCAGAGTGGGGGACCGCGCTGCTGTCCCTTGTCTCTGTTCCTCCTCCCCTTCCTTCTCCTACTCCTCTGATAAATGCTCAGCACAACATTAAATAGCTTCAAAAGAACAGGACTCATTTTCACGAACTCAGACTGCAATGGCTGCTTCCCAACAACTGGAAAGCAAAATGAAACAGTGTCCCCTGTCACCTCTTCCTGGTTCCATGGGGCACAAGCTTGGCAGTGGGGCCACCTTTCCACTGGGCTCTGACAGCACATTTTTCCCAGAAAGCTGAGGAAAGGAGGGCAGTTGTCACGCGGGCAATTGGCTCATCTGTCACTAGAGAGCCCTCAAGGCAGAGCACACCACTAGAGTGACCAAGCGCCTTTTGTAGGCCATTCTTGTGGCTCTCCACATCTCTGTCTTTTAAAATGGTAGCTGTGCCCAGCACATGCTAACCCACTTATAAATCCTAGCTTCCCAGAGGCTTCTGGAACTATATTGACACTAAGTGGACTGAGCTGTGTGGAGTAGGAAGTGAGGTGATGGCTACTGGGTTCCAGTACCTTGCTCACTTAAAAGAGTCAATTGAATTCTGTGCGACACCTGTTCAGTGACCAGGCATTGTGCAAACAAAGTCGCCTGCCCCCTCTCTTTCTGCTGGTCCTCAGGCACAGAGCTAGGGAAGAGAAGGTGAAGACGGTTCTGTCCCTTAGCTTAGTGAGTACAGAACGGCCTCAGCTGACTTCTTGCACCGATGGCCCCCAAACCTCAGTGTCCCCACATCTGTAAGTCACATCCGCAAGTCTCTGCTCATGCAGAGCAGCGGGCAGGAAAGAACAAGGTGAATGTACAGTTCCTTTTCCAGTACCTGCTTTTAGAAGGCATCAGCCGAGAGGGGTCTTTGTTTTTTGTTTCTGAGACAGAGTCCCGCTATGCAGTTCAGGCTGGTCTCGAACTCACTATGTAGCCCAGGCTGGCCTCAAACTCCCAAAGATCCTTCTGCCTCAGCCTCCCAAGTGCTGGGACTACTGGCATGCATCACCATGGCTGGCAAGGGGGGTTGCTTTTGATTTGCTGTACAACCAACAAGACATCTCATTTTTATTGGTCAATTATCTGTGCAATAATATTTACCACTCTATAGCATTATTAAATTATATACAAATTATACACAGCAAAATAGATAAATTTCTCTTTATAAGAGAAATAATATCAGAACATCTAAAACTTGTCATTAATTCCAAACACTAAAACATTTATTTTATGTCCTCTTGAGACTTTCCATTCTAAATACTAATAACAAAGCCAGTACAAAGAGCTACTAATTGTCACACACTGTCCTAAGCACTTAATCCTCCCATAACTCTGTGGGGTGATTATTAAAGTTGACTCATTTTACAGATGAGAAAACTCAGGCACTGAAAGATTAATTAGGATGAACAGAGTCACACAATTTTTCAGATTATTCTTTTCATTTGTTGTTTTTTTTGTGTGTTTTTTTTTTTTTTACAATACTGGGCTAAGTACCCAGCACCCTGCACCCCTGCCTCGGTCTCCCTGACTGCTGGGATTCCAGGCCTGCATCACCACACCTGGCTCCTGGGTTGACCATAACTGTCTCACTCTTCCCTTTCCATTCCCCTGAGCAGCTGGAATTCCCCACAACAGCGGGCTCTTGGCCTTCAGCTGGCTGCTTGCCAGGCCGCCCCTCCCTCTGCCCACCTCCCCTTTTCTATCCCCGTCTCCCCTCGATGGGAGGTACAAGCCAGAAAACTTCTCCAGATGTTTACCTATTTCCACTCCTCCATCTCCACGGGAGACTTGCTTTCTGTCAGGGCTAGAGAGGCAGCAAGAGGCTGGCAGTGACGTTCCTTTGTCACCAGGAGCCACTGGGGAGGAAAGAAAGGATTTTTGACAGCAGCCGAGTGAGGGGAAATGGAGTCTCAGAACCCAGAGAAATGGTGTCAGTATGACTGCAGCTGCCAGCAGAACAGGCCAGAAAGTCTCTCTGCGAGATCTTTTCTGTGTTTCAACCATGCGGTGGACTTCCAGACCAGTCCACACGGGGGAGGGGTGGTCCCAGAAGGTGACATCCAGTGCCTGCATCAACAGGTCCAAGGCCCCTTTCGGGGTTGGGGAACAGGAAGACAGCCACCCAGCAGAGCATTAACGGGGAACCGGAGGCTCACCTGTCCCTGTTCACCCCCACCCCTTTCCTCCCCAGGAAAAGGGAAGTCAAGTAGATGAAGAAGTGGGGAAGTCCTAGCTGTGCAGCTCCCGTGGCACCAAAGGGTCTCAGTAACAGTTGACTCTGATCCCCAGCAAGACAAAAGCCTCTGCCATAAAAATGATCAGCAAAGGCTTTCTGAAGAACATTTCGCCAGGACAGAGGAAAGGAGAAAGAATCTTGTGCACATTGCTTTGCGTGTCTGAAATAAACACAAGGAGGCCTTTTTCTAAGCTCAGGTCTCTTGCCTTTCACATGCCGTTTGCAGGCGCAGGGCATGGCATTTGTAACTCACTTGCAGCAGCAAGTGGGTGGCTGGTATCAGAGTCAGGTGCCATTTTGAAAACTTCTGCTCTCTACCGAAATCTTCCATATTTCCAGCTGCACTTCAGAAGCATCCTTGTGCTGAAGGAAAGCATTCTCTTCAAAACATACAGTTCAATTTCTCAGCACAGTTTCAAGACATTAGAGAAAATGGGCTTGTAGTCTTTGGAAATCAACACGGGCCTTCTCTGCGATCACTTTTATAATTTATGAAAATAAGGAAGAGGAAAGAAAAGAACTTCCTCATTGTCTGGCAGCAAGTCAATAGTAGAGCTTGAACTTGACTTACGTCTTTAAGGGGAGGCATTGTACTGTATAAACTCCATAATTACCTTACACCCAGAAGATCTTAGTAATTTGACTTGAGTGCTGAAAAATATTAGAACAATGGAAAATGTGTATGCTGCAGAGGTGAAACCCTTAAGGATGTTTTAGCTCCCTCCCAAGTCAAGGGGAACACAAGCGGGGAAGACAAAGACGGCAGCGCCGGGTGGGGTGAATGCTCTGCTCTGGCCCGAAAGCTGAGTCACTGGACTGGGTGAGGCCCTAGTGTGAGGGACCCCGCGCCCTAGCTTGGGGATGTCTGCAGCACACAAAGCCAGATTCGTGTAAAGGAATGTCTGTCCCCCTAGGTGCCACCCGGGCCCTTAGTTAGCACGCACTGGTCCGCAAGAGCAGGTTTGGGCAGCTCTTGAGAAAATTCATTATAAGAAAATAAATATAAAAGGGGAAAATGCACTGCGAAGGAAGTGTTGGAGGATGGGCTTTTGCTCATTTTATTTTTCCGCCGTCGTCGTGTTTAAGGCGCACTAATGGGGGAGTGGGAGGGCCCCCCGGAGCACCCCCCCTCCCCCAACGCCCGCCGGCTTCCGGACGCCTTTCCGCCAACGCGGCGCGAAGGAGTTAAGCGGGCCTGCTGGTGACATCACCTCATTTACATAGGAGCGCTCATATAGCGGCGCTAGCGCGCCCCGCCCGGCACTCGGCGTTGGCCACTGAGCAGATCGGACTTCACTCGTTCGCGCGCTTCGCTCCGGTGAGCCCCAGGGCCCCTTTCTCCTGTCCCCTTCCAGCCAGGCACCTGCGTCCCTATTCAGGAATCCCTAAAGCCGATCCCAAGTGGTCCTCCCTAGAAAGGTTGCTCTGAAAAGCTTAGGGATCCGTAAACCCTTCCACACGCTGGGTAACGGGACTGAGAACTCAGTTTTTAAAAACCGCACAAACTGGCATTTTGCCGTGCAGCCTCAAGGGGACATTTTGGCCTTAGTTTTCCCCCAAAGGCATCTGCGTTGCCTCTCAGTCTATGATTAATCGGAAACGAAAGACCCTTTGTTCTAACGCACATTCACCGGAGCCTGGAGCTTCAACCGGCTCTGAAGCCCCCCTAGCCGTGAATGGATGGCTTACAAGGCTGTATCTGGCCAGGTTTAAGGAGACTGGGCTGCATCGCGAAGTCTTAAAAGTCCTACTTGCAGAGGAATGTGCGCCAAGGCTTCGAGACTGCCCCTAATGCAGATCAGGATTGATTTATGGGCCATAGGGAGGCAGCTTTGTGTGCCGCCGGCTGCATTGTTGAGCTAGCTGGAGAGGGAGGAATCCGGTAGGGCGGTGGTCGGAGGCGCCGGCTGCAGCTGCCGCCTTTGTAAGCGGAGGAGAAAACGGGATCTGGCCTGCATGAGGGAATAGACCGTATTTAGAAAACAAAAACCCATTTTGTGACGTTGGCTCCAAATTTTACTCGACCCCCCCCCGCCCCGCGCACACTTTAACTCGGAAGTGGCTTTGTTCTGCACTCGCTCTAGCCAGATTGTAATTTTTAAACGCTGCAATTAACCCGCAGTTGTCAATTTCACTGTGTTAGAAGATTTCAGCCTTGAGCCATTCTCCCTCTCTGGTCCCCCACGTTTCGAAATATTGAAGGGGATCTCTTAAATTTGTTTTGTCTCCTGGAAGCTCTTCACCCCTGAATAGAAGAGGAAGGGGGAGGCGGTGGGGTTTCGGGCTGGAACTTGGAGGGGAGACACGCATTTCTGAGCGGGGAGACCCCAGGGTGTGGGTGGCTCTTTCTCAGCTTCGCTCTCTGCTTTGTACCTGCAGCTTACTCGCGACCATGTCTGACAAACCCGATATGGCTGAGATCGAGAAATTCGATAAGTCGAAATTGAAGAAGACAGAAACGCAAGAGAAAAATCCTCTGCCTTCGAAAGAAAGTAAGCTCCGATCCCCTCCCCCATTTTCAGAAAAGGCTGGGCTGGGCGGGTGCGGCCGGCGGGCGGGCGGGAGGATGGGGGGGGTCGGGGGAGGAGCAGACAGTTTGATGATGATGAATGTGGTTTAGAAAGGTTAATTAAAAATTTTTTGCAGCCAACAAACACAGGGCCTTAGTGATTTAATAATGGGTTATTTAATATGTCATAGTAATATACAGATACATTTATCTATTAAAATATACTTTGATTTAACACAGTTAATATAAATTATATATTTGATTATAATTGCCTGTATGTAGAATTTTTAGGCCATGAAAAGCCGTTTGAAATGAAAGCACTGTAATCTTTCTAAGCTATTCTGGATCCTCTTAACCTCTCCCATCTTTTTTTCTTTTTTTTTTGTCTTTTTCCGGTCCCAGCGATTGAACAAGAGAAGCAAGCAGGCGAATCGTAATGAGACGTGCGCCGCCAATATGCACTGTACATTCCACAAGCATTGCCTTCTTATTTTACTTCTTTTAGCTGTTTAACTTTGTAAGATGCAAAGAGGTTGGATCAAGTTTAAATGACTGTGCTGCCCCTTCCACATCCAAGAACTACTGACAAGGAAGGCCGAGCCTGCCACTCCCATCTGCCTGTGTGGCTGGCAGGGAAGGAAAAGAGCTTGCATGTTGGTGAAGGAAGAAGCTGGGTGGGAGGATGGTGAAATGTAGAGTAAAATCCAAGTTGGTCCAAGGTGTCCTGCAGGCTGTAAAATGCAGTTTAATCAGAGTGCCATTTTTTTTTTGTTCAAATGATTTTAATTATTGGAATGCACAATTTTTTTAATATGCAAATAAAGTTTTAAAACGCGGCTGGTGTGACTGCCTGGTGTCTGGAAGGATTGGTTTAATCGTGGGTGAAATCTTTGCAAAGGGACCTACTCCTTGGTCTCACTGGGACTGAGAAATGACAAACATCTCTAGCGATTTGGTAAAATGTCCAGGGCATAGAAATGGGTTTCTGCCACTACCCGAAATATCTCAGCTACACTTTACCAGGTAATTGGGAGATCATTTACTTAGGCTGGAAGAATTCCTACAATGAGTTATATAAAAGCTTTAATAAAAATAGATTTATAAAGGCTGGTACAATGGTCATAGTGGTCCCTGTTAACTTGGGAGGCTGGGGTGGGAAGACTGTGAGGCCAGGAGTTCAAGGCCAGTGGGAGCAACATTTGCAGTCGATCTATGGGTTTTGATAGCCAACACTGAATTTGTCACACATACTGGAGAAGATTGAAGGTGAATATTTACAGCACATCTTCTTTGGGGTATCAAAATGAACTTGGTTGTCCCACCAGTAACCAGCTTTGGACAGAATTTAGACAGCCTAGTCAGGTAAAATGAGTAGAAATGACACTTTAGCTACTTCAAAAAGGAACTCAGCACTTAGGCTTCCTCATTGTCTAATGGCTGTTTTCCCATTAGAATTCTATGTAAGAGCCATTTAAAGTGGCTCTTATAAAATGGTACACTTAATCTACTATTAAGTGATACTAAGTTATTGAATTCTCTTTAATTTGGATGACAAATGTTTGGATATGAAGGACATAACCAGAACATAGGTGAAATATTTAAGTCTGGTAGACATTAATTGGTTACTGAGGTCTCGGTTTTGTTGTTTGTTTTTTTTTCTCGAGTCTTCAACTGGTGAAGGAAAGCAAAGCCAGGCTATCATGTGCAGGAAGAGAAGGAAATACAGTGTCAATACTTTAAGGGTAAAAGTTAATGTTCTTAAAGCTTCTTAATGAGCTGCTCCCTTCTGTAAGGAAGGGAGCAGATTTTTAAAAAATACAAAGCATCAGTTTTACTAAACTAAAACAACACTGTTTAGAATGGAGAACCCAATAGCAAAGCTAAAATGTACCATGCAAATGTTTAAAACTTTTCCCCCTAAAAAACTGACTTATGAAAATATCATTTTTAAAGGGGAGAAGGAGGAGAAATTGTTAATCATTACTAAACCGGTTGATTTCCTTTGCTCAACCCATCTTTTGAGAAATGCACAGGAAACCATGTACCTGTGGTTTAGAAGATCAAGTAGCCCAACAGCTAGAAGCCTTTCTCTGCACTGCTAGGGGAGGGGTCCATTACAGCTGCTCCAAACCTGAAGGACCCAGCCTGCTGCCAAGCCAGGGAAGAGAAGAGTAAGCACAAAGGATTTGGGGGCACCTCAAGATGATAAAACAGGGCTCCCACCCTTGCAGTTGTTTTTCTTACCTTCAAAGCAGGGTAGAGGCCCAATGAAAATGCCTAAACTGAAAAGATAAACCAGAGCCATGGAGGCTTTTGCTGTGTGCGTTTTTCAAACAATGCAAAGATGGAAGATTTTTAAGAAATTCACACAATCCAAGTGTTCCTTGCTTTTAAAAGGTGCATTAAGAAAAAAAATAATAAAAGGTGCATTAAGGGGGCCCAGGATTTAGGTCAGTGGCACCTCGCCTGTCTCACAAGTTCAAGGTCCTGAATTCCATCCCCGGTACCAAAGAAGGAAAAAAAAAAAGGTGCATTAAGGGAAAGGATGATTATAAGATCAAGTGATGGAAGAGAAGATCTTTCTGTCCTGGCATGACAAAGCTCACAGACACACACACACACACACACACACACACACACACACACACACGGAAAAGTTGAAATGTAGTAATGATTTCATTGTTCACAGTTTGGTGCCAGAGTTGGGGAAATTGAGACGCTTCTTCCTGCATTGATGAGGTAACTGCTGTGCAGGGAGATAGGAGAGGATACTTTGTTGTTATTGTTGTTCAATTTGATGGGGATTCTTTGCTCTTCCCAAGAGAATCTTCCCAGAAGGGCTGGGGGTATTTATGAAGCAGCGTGGGAATTCATGCTCGTGCTATGAATAGGAGCTGCTTGGTGCTATGTGTTGACAGTATTTTTCATAGATAGGAAGGGAACATTAAGTTTATCATTAGAAAGAGAAAGATTCGACTGGAGACCCTTGTTACCAAGTGTTTGACCCCTTCCCCTTTGCAGGAGGAAGCAAGCCAAAGAAGTGTTAAATAAAAGGTGATGGTCACACAGTTTTGCCTGGAACCCCTGCAAATTTTGAATTCATCAAGACAAGTAAAATAAAAAGTAGCGAAAGTAGCAAGAGGCTCACTGAAAGATGGTTAGGTCAGACCTGCCTTGCTTTTTTTGGTACGGGGGATTGAACTCTGGTCCTTGTGCTTGTGGGGCAGGCGTCGGAACCACTGAGGTAAATCCCCAGCCCCTGGCTTCACTTTCAATCTCAGAAATTTCTCCATTATAGCTTCAGATTTCACTCATCCTATGTGTGGAATTTTGAATCTATTTTATTCTTTCAGGAGAACAACACAGCTTTTAGGCTGTGTGTGCAAAGACTAGGTGTATGGGGGTGGAGGGGGCGTCGCCTTCAAGCACACAGTCTTACAAACATGGAGCTGCTTCTTAGCTCTGCCGGGCCTCTTCTATCTCTTAGAATCAGGGTTAGGTCGCCTTTATTTACTTATTTTTTGATACGCTGAAGATTGAACGCAGGACCTCATGCATGCCAGGCAAGCCCTCTTCCCCTGAGCTACAGGTCCTATTGCCAGCTTTGAAACCTGAGGAAGATCTGTTTATTTCCCCAAAGAAGCATCTAATTCCTGAAGATGCAAAATTAAAATTTTCTTTTATCATTACTAAGTGGATGGGCCCAATTTCATACTTACTAGAAAGAACCCTGCATTTTGGAAACCATTACTATGGCTGTAATCAGCCAAAAAATAAAAATAAAAAATCGTGAGTCTTTCTTAGCTCAAGAATGTAAATTTAAACATCGATTAATAATTTTTGAGCACTTAACACTTCATTTACCCTAGAGCCCGCCACTGGTTTAGCAACAGAATAAGAAAAATATTCTCCTCACCGCTCCCCATGATTCTGAGTGTTAGTTTATAGTTTTTCCCTCCCCCCCCCTTCTCTTCCTCTTCCTCTTCCTCTCCTTCTTTTGCATTTTCAAGAGTGGCTTACATTGCAATGTAAAATAATTAAACACAATAATTTGAGATTCAAGTATATTTTATTTGCATGTAAATGAGATTACATTACTAATTACAAATTTAAGGCACAGATGTAGGAAGAAGCTGAGAAGAAAATATGTTTCTAAGACCTATATATATGCTTGGCTTATATTTTCCTTGGATGCTCGAACAGTCCTCTAGCTCTCTAGTCACAGTCTCTTGCTAGTGCCATCCCTGTTCTTGGCTTCTGGGACTTGTGGGCAGAGTTGTGCAGGTTACCTTCCTGGGGGACACATGTGTGCTTTTTCACTTCCTGAACTGCCCTGCATAGTAATGAACATATATGAGAACTGTTAGATACTCTGTCCCCCTGAATTGATGCAGTCTCCATTTCAGATACTCGTTTAGTGTAGCTTTGAACATGTGAATATCATTTATAGATAGCTCAATTTTTAAAAATATATTTAAAGAGCTTTGAACACTAACTTGTCACTGTCGTGGGTAATGATTATGCGAATCATTATTTACAGCAGCTACAAACTCTCATATCATTAAGCCAGAGAGCTGGATCATTAGGTTACTCTACCAATGTTTACTGACTGCCTAGTATATGCCAGACATTTGGTTTGCCATTCAGATAGAGTCAAAAATAAGAAGACATAAGCCTCTGCCTGTGTGTGATCCCCGTTGCTTTGAAGATGCTCTTTTCATCCAACTCTGAGTGGAAAATGCTAAGAAATTATTTCTTTCCATTTTTAGGATGCATGATGAACTTATAGGCTTTGCATTTCTAAGTGAGTTTTAAGATCTTTGCTTTACTTTAGTGTGGACATTTTCCCACATGTATCTATACCAATTACATTAAATCTCTCCACAAGCTCAATGGTGAGTGAACTTTGGTGGAAACCAACTGATTCTCCATGTTGAAATCAAATATTAGATCAACACACAAAGATTGGGTATGATAACCTTTGCCTATCTTTTGACAATGCTCTTGGAGGCATGCCCAAGATCTAGGAATGATCTGAATTTTAAATTGTACCATTTGTGAGGATTTTGTGATTAAGATATTGAATTTCCAGAGAAATACTTCCTATTGCCCAATCCTTGGCCTTCCCCTGTCCACCTTCTCTCTCTAATTCGACTATAAGATTGTTGGGAGTAGAAATGGTCAGTCAATTTTTGAAATCCTTCAGAGAACTTAGTGAACTCATGAGCACAGGATGCTACCCCTATGTAGGGTACCTGACTGACTGAGGCCTGGATCACATTCCTTTGTACCATTGCACAGCTTGAAGTGTCAACAGAGAGGGACAAGTTATGTTCACGATCTATTCAAAGCAGTGGGAACTATTCCTGTCACATTACTGTCAAACCACAGGAAATTATGCTTTTCCTCATTACCACATTAAGTTCTGTAAGTGGCTGATACCTTTGACTACACGGAGAGTTTGTGATAGTGTTTTCTCAATTTAGAAACGAAAATGTTGCACAAAGATTTATATATATATATATATATATATATATATATATATATATATATCAGATGCAGTGCAGTTGTTTCTATCTAAAACAATGGTTTGCTTCGGGGGTGGAAAGAGTCATTCTTTATGCAACAGACATTTGCTGAGCTCCTACTGTGTGCCAGGCTCTTTTCTACTTGCTAGGTAGAAATGAGCCCCAGGCACGGCCTTAGCCATGAGAGGCAGACCTCAGTGGGTGAGCAGCTGTATGCAACGTAATTCCTGTCTGTTTATTCACCCACCAGTGCTTCACCACACTTCTATTTTTACCAGGTAAGATGCTGGGATGGGAGATGAGCTGGAAGCAGATCAGGAAGGGCCGCTGCACTCGGTTAAGGAACTTGGCAATGATCCTTAGGCAATTGGGAGTTATCAGAGGGAAAAGCATGTAGTCCTCATGTGGCTCAGCAATGTGGCCACATGGGAGGTTAGGGCGGGGAAGGAGCAGCCCATACTTGCCATTGAAAAAGCAGATTACAATCACCAGTGTTGCACTAAGCTAGATCCAGAAGCTAATAAATCTTCCTTTTATTGGGATTTCTTCATTGACATTTCAATAAGATGGCCTTGTAACATCTCTACATTATAAATATTTTGCATGTTCATTTGCTACCGACTTTTGGACCAACATGGATGGACAGTTAATAGATCTGAAATCATTCAAACTGTGTTACTTTATATGGGATCTCTGAGGTTCGCAGGGCCTCATACCAGGGTTCGTGTTTTAAAGATGGTCTTCAATCATATATTAGGACTCTGAAGCCACTGTAATGAGTGACCACAATCTTAGAAGATTAAAATAACAGAAATAAATGTTCTCACTGTTCTGGAAACCAGAAGTGTGACATCAAAGATTGGGCAGGGTCACAGTCCCTCCAGAGGCTTTAGGGGAGAATCCTTGCTTGCATTTTCCAGTTTTAGGTGGCTGCAGGTGTCTTGGCTTGTGGCTGCATAGCTCCAGTGTCTACTTGCATCATCATGTAGTGGTCTCTATCTTCTCTCTGTCCTTACACGGGTACTGCATGTTGGATTGATGGGCCACCTGGAGGATCCAGGATGACCTCATCTTGTGATCCTTAACTTAACTGCATCTGCAAAAGCCCTGTCCCAAATAAGTTAACATTCACAGGTTCCACAGACTTGATAGGGACTTGTGTTTTGGGTTTTTTTTCCCCCTGGGGCCCACTACACATTGTAATCAACAGGTCAAGTGGACACATTGCCCTGAGATGGTTGAAGTGGTCAACTGGTAATCAGCATTGTGGACAGCAACATTTTACTAACCAAGTGCGTTTGTGCAAGGAGAGAAGAAACTGAAGCTTTTCATATTAATCATACAACTATTCCACAATTTAAGGACTAATATGAAAAACCTAGCAAGAGCCACAGTTGAATGGAGACTAAGGGGCATGAAAGGGAAGGAATACAGAAGGTTTTTGATTGGTCATAGGTTCCCTGTGATTATAGAGATGAATAACACGGGTGGTAATAGGAAAAAAAATTGCGCTGGACAGTAACTGCAAATATCCTCAAAGAGAGTAAGAAAATATGGGAATACATATGGGAAATAGGTATATATACTATATATTATAAATATATACATATATACTGTATATATATATGTTACAAATAGTTGAAAAGGCCAATGCCAAAATTTTAAAAATAAAGGAAATTTTAAAAAATATAAATGATTTTTTTTTGGCTGTCCTGGGAATTTTACTGGGCCCTTGCACTGAGCTACATGCTCAGATTTTTTTTTTTTTTTTTGGTACCAGGGATCGAACTTAGGACCTTGCACTTACGAGGCAGGCACAGCACCACTGAGCTAAATACCCGGCCCCAATTTTTTAAAATTTTTGAGACAGGGTCTCAATAAGCCACTAAGTTCCCCAGGCAGGGCTTGAACTTGTGATCCTCCTGCTTCAACTTACCAAAGCATTGGAATTACAGGTATATGCCACCACACCTGGCTATACACTGGATTTTTCGAAGACACGATTGTGGTATACGCATAACCTTGGACTTGTGTTTTCAACAATTATCAGTAACATGAGCTCAGAAGATGAGAGCATTTGAGCTTATATATCCAAACGTAAATTCTCAAGGCCTCACA
Source organism: Heterocephalus glaber (assembly GCF_053883595.1). NCBI lineage: Eukaryota > Metazoa > Chordata > Mammalia > Rodentia > Bathyergidae > Heterocephalus > Heterocephalus glaber. The sequence goes on along the minus strand of NW_028258369.1, from coordinate 17,617,931 downwards.
TTTATACCTCAGCATTCTTCTAAGGCCCCACTGACCTTGTATATGCTTTGTGTTATAACCAAGGTGCATGAATACATACATGCATCTTTTCTGAAATAGGTCATGAAGTTTCCTGCTAGAAGACATGGCTAACAAAAAGGAGTTCTATTTAGGTCTTCAGTTCATTTTTTAAAGAATGAGCTCTTTAGAGTAGAAAGAGGCAAGGTCAATAGAATCTAATGCAGGGGTGAAGAATCATCTGCCAGGGCCAGGGATTTAGCTCAGTGGCACCGCACCTGCCTCACAAGCATAAGGTGCTGAGTTCGATCCCTGGTACCAAACAAAACAAAACAAAAACAAACAAAGAAGAATCATCTGCCCCAAAGAAGGCTACGCTCCACTTTCAAGCACATTCCTTTGAGAGAGCTAGAATTTATTGGTGCTCCTCTCCTGGAAGCCAACACCCGTGAATATTGATGTCTATATATGCTTACAATTCCTTAAGCATTTGGCTTGGCCAAGGCCCTTGTGACTTGATCCCCTGCCACCATGCTTTGTACCACAGGGCTTTTCAATAGGGTCTCATCAGGGCCTGAGGGCAAGCTAGGGCCCTGGGTCACAGGATCAGGGGAAATAACCCAGACCCAGCTAAGGGAGGAAAGCTGAAGTGGAGTCATCCAAACCTTTCTAACTTCTCCTCCTTCTCCCCAGCTCTAAAACACTTCAGGGCACACCTCAGAGCCTGCTTCTCAAACCACTCGCTTTGTCTCGGGAAATCAACTTGCGTTGATCTTCGGCAGCATTAAAAACAAAAGGATTTAAAAAATGAACAAGACAAAACAAATCACTGAAAAGAATTCGAACAGGAATTACCAGACTCTCATGTATGGTAAAGGTGAAGATTGTGGAATCAAACTTCGGCTTGAGCTATTTATGTGTGAGAGAACAGGGTGTGTGTGTGTGTACTGATCTGTGATATAAATGTCTTTCTCATGTCTTTCTCCATGTGAGTCAGATTCACTCTTGTCACGACTTCCATTTCCCAGCCTCCGGCCTCTCCTCGGCCTCATTTCCTTTCTATTCTGTCTACAGTGGACTCCTAATCAATCACTTCCCACTAGCTCACAAGCCTCTCTGCCCACGGCCTGCTGAAGTCTCCCTGAATCCTCTCCCAGAGCCGTTTTTCATTCCTGCTCCCAGGCTCCCAACAGCTAACAGATAAAATGATACACTGTTCCACACTGTCACCTCTGAACTTGGCATTTGTTCCCACTCAGTTCCCCGTGTGCTGTGCCATTTTTTATAAGCTTCGCCAAGTCTAAGAGCTTCATGTTTGTTGTCTGCAAAGTGGGGGAAGGGTGGGTGACAAGGCACCAGGTTGCTGTGAGCATTGAAAGAACTAAAAACATTCTAGATGCTCATCAGAAGGTCTCTCATTGCAACAGCCTCTTTGTTCTGATATAAATGCACTGTGATTTCTCCCCTTCGTTGGTCTCTGGGGAGCTTTTGACAGGGTTACCACACTTCAGTCTCTAATTTCTCTGAATATTCTTGTTGCACCAATGTCTCCAACTGACTTTGCTCTCTCACCCCTAAGTGCTGTTGCTCCCAGGCTTGATCTCTCGAAGACCTTCTCTGGTGTTGGACCTCACCCTGCAAATGAGGCCAGATCTTTAATTGTTTCTTTTTTTTAAGACCGGGTCTCCAACTCACAGCAATCCTCCTGACTGCTGGAATTACGTGTGTGCCACAACGTCCAGCCAGTTCTTTAGTCCAGACACTTTTTTGACTTCTGTGCATCACCCCTTTTGGCTCTGCAGCGCAGGAACCCCAAGATGGCTGCTCCTCCTGTGACCACATGCAGCCCAGGGCCGCAGCAGAGGTTCAGAACATGAAGTTACTCCTTTCCTTTGAAAGCAATCGTCATGTGACACATTTTAGTAACTTTAAAACAAACAGGGACATAGATCTTTTGCAAATAGAAAGGGGACCAAGAGTTGGAGGGAGTAAGGAGAGAGGGGAAGGGAAGGGAGTGATAAAAGAATTGAAATGTGTTCTGTACATGGACCAACTCCCTATGATGAATGCAGTCATTATGTACAGTAAATACGTACTAATATAAATAAAAAATTGAAAAAAGCAAAAAAACCCCTGTAATTTCAAACTTAAAGTTGCAAGAATAGTCAAAAGAATTCCCTATACCTTTCACCCCATTCACTGTTAACAATTTCTCTCTCTCTCTCTCTCTCTCCTTTCAAAGCACCTACCTTATATTTCTTAAGTATAAGGGTATTCTCTTACATAACCACAGTGCAATGATCAAATGCAGGAGTGTTAACATGAGTCCAATGATATGATTATATAATATGAAGTCCATGTTTACATTTTGCCAGTTGTTCTGTTCCATTGTCTTTTACACCACTCTTCTCCCTCCTCATCTGGGATCCAGTCCAGGAGCCTGCCTTGCATTTGGTTCTCATGTCTTTTTAATCTGGAACAATCCCTTACCTGTCTTTGTCTTCAGAGACATTCACACCTTGGAAGAATATGGACCACTGAGTTTGTAGGATTTCTCTCAATTTGGCTTTGCCCAGTGTTTGTCTGTGGTTAGAGACAGAGAATTGTGGGTAGGACTCATGGCATGTGAGGCTATGCCCTTCCCACTGTGGCTCATCAGGAGGCACTGGAGGCCAGTCTGCCCAATTCCTTGATGCTAACTTTGATCACCTGTCTACGGGGCTGCCACCGGGTTTCTGCAGGGTGAACCTGTCACGTCCTCCTCCTCCTTTGTAATTAGTAAGTGCTGTGGAGAGATTTGAGACTTGAATATGTGCCTCCTCAGACTTTCACCAAATAGTTTGGCATTTCTTTTTTTTTTTTTTGGAACCAGGGATCGAACTCAGGTCCTTTTGCTTGCAGGGCAAGCAGCAGAACAACTGAGCTAAATCCCTGGCCCTAGTTTGGCATTTCTTGATGATTCTTGCTGAACTCAGTTGTTTCTTTGATGTCAGCAAAAAGTGTCAATCATGAACTCATGTCTTCTAATTTACTGTGTTCATGTTCCATCTTATTTTTGTAAATGAATGAAAATGCAGTTTCAAAATTTGTATGCTGGAGCTGGTGGTATAGGTCCGTGAGACAGTATATGCTTAGTACGCATGAGGCCCTGAGTTCAATCCTCAGCACACAAAGAAAACCCCACAAAAATTCTATGCTAATGATAATAAAAATAAACTTAGCTTATGTGTGTAGGCCTGTGGGCTTGCTCTGCTTGCCCCATCTCAACATTATGGAGGTACGATGTTGCAAGGAAGACTGTCGCAGACTCTTCTTTTCCTTTCCTTCTTTTTTTCCTGAACCCAAGGCCTTATGCATGACAGGCAAGCACTCTACCCCTGAGCTACATCCTGAGCCCCATTTCAATCTTTAAGACTAAGATTAAAGCTTGTTTGCAAGCAACATCCTCACATGTTATGGTTATGGTTTTTGAAAAAGAATCCAGATGTGTATGCATGTGTAAATCACATTCACATTTAGTTCAAGCTAGATCTTTAAGATTAATCCTAATCAATCACACATATTATGCAGCTTCCATGGTCTGGCAGAGAAATGGCTTGTCATTGGTTCTGGGACACTACAGCCAAGGCCTGAAATGATGGGGACCTGTGGAGTCAGATTCTTCTCAGGTTCCTACTGTCTTAGATAACGGATGTTTGCATTATGAAGGTGAGCTAAACACCACTGGAATAATAGCTCATTTCTGCAACTGGACCAAAGAAAGAAGGCTTCTGCCTTGTCTCTCAGAATCAAGAAGTGGCTTCAGAATTGTTTGACTTCGGTCAAGTGGCTGCGTTTCAGCAAGCATTAAGCAAACATCACCTGTTCTGCTAGCCAAACATGCCTTCCTAGTCCTACTGCAAGAAGGGAATAAAAAGGTGCAGAACCTCAATGATGTCTGGCCCACTTCCACTTTCTACCTGGAAAAAATGTCTTCATCTTAGTACTGCTGTTTGCTTATAACAATTGTGCCTTATATTATTTGCATCTTGGGGCCAGTGCTAACATAGCCACGTATTTGAACAATGACTCACCCCTCAAGTCCTTTTAAAGACACCCTGACCATGAATTTATTATGAAAACCAGGGAAAAAAAAGTCTTCTGTTTCAATTGGACTTGTCCTCAAAAAAAGGCAGTTTCTGATATGTAATGACAAGTGATTAAAACTACTTTATTGCATGTGTGTGTGTGCGTGTGTGTGTGTGTGTGTGTGTGTGTGTGTGTGGTGCTGGAGTTTGAACCCAAGAACTCCTGCATAGAAGGCAAATGCTCTACCACTGAGCTACACTCCAAGTCCTGATCTCTTAAAAATGTTTTTAGCTAGGAAAAGAAAAATATTTAGCTAGGAGAAAGCCATAAATATGGTTCTAAAACCAAGGGAAAACATTGCTTGCTCTTATTATCCATTTCAGAGGTGAAATGGCTGAGCAATTTACTTCCATTAGCTTTGCTATTAGTAACACTTCTGATGTATGGTCACTATGGTAACAGTTGTTCAAGTTGGTTGTCAGGAAATGGGAGGCTGCTTTCGTCTCTCTCAAGCCAGTTGAATTCAGCCACGCTGTTCACTTTGCCTCGGCCTACTTAGGTGCAATGGTGACCTTTTGATAGCAAAAAGCCCAAAACTGCACCCCCCGATCACACTACCGCCACCGTTTTCTAAACTTGTGGCCTGTGTAGAGTCATGACAGTCACCTGTGACTGTGCAGATCACCTCCCTGCCTCCAGTCACCTTCCCCTCTGCCTCAGACTCCTAAACATTATCTTCAGAGAGGCAGTTTTTTTGAAACTGGGGACAGGGCCCTCCCTCTGTATGATTTATGGCTCATGAACAAAATCTTTCTCTTGTGTAAAACCCATTTCAGCGATTGCTATACAGTGCAAAATGAGTCTTATTTGGTACAGTTCAAATAGCAAAACAAAATGAAAAGTATTTTCTCTGATTTCCCTTCTTCTCTTTGGGTAATAGTTTTTGTTAGTTTCTTCTTTAACCTCCAATAAATGCAAAAATAGCATTTATATATTATTTTATTTTTAAAAATTAACTTTATTGGTACATTTTAGGTATACATTATGATCACACTCATCTTTGGGAGTTTGTGCCTGCATATGATATTTCTTAGTTCTTGTTTTTTCCAATTCTCCTGCCTGCCCTTCCATCCCTCCACCCCTCCCTATTTACAAAAGCTTTGTTTCCATTTTTTCCTTCTTTTCTCATATTTTTTCTTTCCTTTCTTTCCTTTCCCCCACCCCCCTACTTCCCCTTCCCCTTTGAACCTTTGCGTCCTATTTCACATTATCTATTATACATTTTGGTCCTCATTTACACTTTCAGTTTCTCATACCAGAGAGACAATTCGGTATTTACACAGGTGTGTCCTATTTATTTCACTTAAGAGTATCGCCTCAAGGTGCATCCATTTAGCTATAAATGTCTCTAGTTTATCATTCTTTATGGCTCAGTAGTACTCCTTTTTATATTTTTAAAACCCCACATCTTCTTCATCCAGTCACCAGTTGACAGGCCTTTGGGCTGTTTCCAAGCTTTAGCTATTACAAACTGTGCCGCTGTAAACATGGGTGCACATATATCTCTGTGGTATGATTCTTTTAATTCTTTGGGGAAGATACGCAGAAGGGGAATAGCTGGGTCAATTGGGACCTCTAATCCTAGTTCTTTGAGGAATCTCCACACTGATTTCCACAGTGGTTGCACCAGTCTACACTCCCACCAGCAGTGGAGCAGGGTTCCTCTTTCCCCACAGCCCCGCCAGCATTTGTTATTGGTTGATTTCATGATAGCAGCCATTCTTTCTGGAGTGAGGTGGAATCTCAGCGTTGTTTTCATTTGCATCTCTCGAATGACAAGTGATGTTGACCATTTTTTCATATATTTATTTGCCATTTGTACTTCTTCTTCTGAGAAATGTCTATTCATTTCAGAAGCCCATTTTTGGATTGGGTCTTTAAATTTGGGAGGTCTGATTTTTTAAAGTTCTTTATATATTCTAGATAGTAGACCTTTGTCTGAGGAACAGCTGATAAAAATTTTTTCCCACATTGTGGGTTGTCTCTTCACTCTGTGCTGAGCAGAAGCTTTTTAATAAGATGAGATCCCAGTTGTTGATTCTTTGTGTTAGTTCCCATGAGACTGAGGTTTTGTTCAAAAGTCTTCCTATGCCAATGTCTTCAAGAGTTCTACCTAACCTCTCTTCCAGTAAGTTTAGTGTTTCTCTTTTAATATTGAGATCTTTGATCCATTTTGAATTTAGTTTAGTGCATGGTGAGAGATATGGGTCTACTTTTAATCTTTGGCAAGTTGAAACCCAGTTCTTCCAGCACCGTTTTTAATCTCCTTTCTCCTTACACGATTAGTATTACACATCACTTTTCTAATGCAGTATAACATTCTTAAATTTTAAAATGATTGCCCTAAGCATAATACATATTTGTTTAAAATATATCAAACAATATGAAATGTACTAAAAGAAAAAGAAAAATTTCTCTGACTTCCAACTTATTTTCCAGAGGTAGCTACTATTAGTTTTATGTGAATCATTCTAGATGTATTCTAATAATGGTGTTAGTGAATAGAGTTGCTTGTGACATTTTTCAGAAATCTCAGAGTCGGTTGTTCAGCTCAGTCACTGTTAAAAATTATATAAATTTATAATGAAGCAAATTATATTAAAATAAAGACAAGGGCTGGGGATTTAGCTCAGTGGTTCTGGGGCCTGCCTCACAAGCACAAGGTCCCGAGTTCAATCCCCGGTACCAAAAAAATAAAATAAAGACAATAAATACTCAAAATGTATCACTACTGAATTATTTTACCACATCTTTTTTATTCTGTGTGTTCTTGCAGTTAATTACATCTATGATATCTGTACGGTAGAAATGCTATAAAATAGTCATTGGTGAGCATCAGTTCCCAACTATTCTTGAGGACTTTATACCTCTATTGACATAGAATGTAAAATATCAATCTTTGAAATAACTTAAGGAATGAAAAAGAGGTAACTGAATGCCATCACGATTATTTTTTAATTTAAAGAAAATCAGGTTTATAATAAATTACCTAGTTTAGTGAAAAAATTGACTGCCATAAATATATAAATGTCCTTTTTTTGTCCAAATGCCCAAGTAGACAAGACTCATCTTCCCTCATTCTGCCAAGTCTATCTCAGCAGACAGACAATGTATAGATTCTCGCCCCTCTAGGAGGGAGAGATTCTGTCCCTTCACATACACTCCAGGGTGGACTGGATCTAGTAACTGACTTCCAAAGAATCCACTATGGAAAAAGAAGTGTTATGGTTTATAAAAAACAGTGTTATGGTTTATATCCAGATGCTCCCCTAAAGCCTCATTTGATCATAGGTGGGACCTATGGAAGGGATCGGATTATAGGGGCTTAGCTGGTTTGCTGTTAGGAGGTGGGCCTGGTCGGAAGACTAGGTTCACTGTGGGTGAGATGGAGCCCCTCCCTTCACCTCTCTTGGCTTCCAGGCTGCCATGCTGTAAGCAGCTACCCTCTGCTATGCCATCCTACCTTCAAGCCCGCCAATCACAGACTGAGACATGAGCCAAAATAAACCTTTCCTCCTTTAAGTTGTGGGTGTTGGCTATTTTGTCCCAGCAATGAGGAAAGTGACTAAGACAGACAGTAACATTATAGTGGAGAAATTTGGCTGACATTCCCTTAACTAAGTGATGAAAGGTGACGTCACCAGCAATGTCATATGCACACATGTACCCCCTGATATGTTCTGACAAGAAGGGCCACTTTATCTTTTCTGAAAATTCACAGCTGTGGTCTAGTGAGAAAAACATCAGGCAAATCCAAATTGAGGGGCGTTGTATAAGATACCTGACCAATACTGAAAATTTCCAATATCATGAAAAAAATAGAGAAAACCAACCAAACAAAAAACTGTTGTAGGTCAGAAGAAGACTAAGGAGATACGATGACTGAATGCAGCGTGATATCTTAGGAATTCTGAAACAGAAAGAGGACATTTAATGGGAAAACTGGTGAAATTGGAATAAAGCCCTGAGTTTTGTTAGTAATAATGTACCATTGTTGGTTTCTTAGTTGTGACAAATGTACCACGCTGGTAGAAGTTGTGAACAATGAGAGGAACTGGGTAAGGGATCAATGAGAACTCTGTCCTATTTCTGCAACTTTTCTATAACTATAAAATTATTCTAATATAAAGCTTATTTACGGAAACTAAACAACAAAATGATATCTTTTAACTGGATCCCAAGTATTCCACATAGGTTTGGTTTCATAAGTCAACGTTCTTCATATCCTGTTATTTATTTTTATTTTTTAATTTGGTGTTAATTAGTCGATGTTTGCAGTGCCTAATGATTACAGTCATTGTGGGGAGTTGGCCCATGTACATAAGAAAGACCTGTCTTCCAGCTGGAATAGGGTACAGCAATGCTGCATAGAGCATGATGCAGCTCACATCGAGCTGTAGCTTTGACAAGGGCTTGTTCATTTGCTTTGGTTCCATAGTCATAATCTTAGCCCTGGCTTTCTCTAGAGAGACTGTGTAAATGTACACCATTTGAATCAGTATGGGCAAATACTTGCCGTGTCCCAGAAAATAACTGAAAGCACACGTTCTTTTGAAGGTAAGCCAGCAATACTAGCTTTCTGTGCGAAGATCTGCTTGATTGTAAGTAAAACTTTCACTTGACTATTAATAGTAAAGAACTGCTATAAACTAAGGTAGCAATGTCAAAACCTCTGGGGGAAAATTCTAAAATTCCCCTCTGTAATTATAGAACTACAAAACTTAAGGTACACTAATTCTTTTCAGCGTTAAGGTCTCATCTTGCAAGGAATCTGGTATTTTGTAAATTGTATCTCTTCCAGGGCCAATGACAAATGTTGATTCTTGTTTAGGGGTGTTGCTCGAAACCTCTTGCCCTTTGTGAACTGGATGATGAGTTGCAGTGCTGATTTTTTATCCTGATTGGGTAGGTGAGAAGCTGCATGGTCTAGATCATGTCCTGACTTTTCTAGATTAGAATTTCCAAACCTTGCTAGTTGGATATTGGTTTATTAACCTTCATTGATTCTTCCAGTTCAAAACATTTGGAGGTTTTATTTTAATGTTGAAAATAATACTCTCTAACACCATTTCCTCCTTAAAAGCAGAAGACATTAGTTGTTTTTGGGTGGCAGATTTGGTTATTAATTGTATGTTCTTCTTGGTACTTTATAATTTCAAATATGTGTGCATATATCTATATACATGTCATTCAGGTGTGTGTGCCTAACATACACACATCCAATTATGTATGATGTGTCATAATCGTATATCACTTTAATGTGATGAAAAATTAAATTAAAAACTATATTTGAAAACATAATAAGAACCTATGCCAGTAGCTTTCTTGCCAGTTCTGGATTAGACTAAACTAACTATTGTGGACAGGTGAGCCTAATTCTTCTGTTTAATGGGAATTTTATCAGGAGAGTCTGAAAGTCCAACTTGGACTTCACTCCATTCCCTGCCTGTATTTTTCCATGTGTCAGGGTTAATATTTGTACTTTCTCTCTGTAGATCTTACTCTTCAGTTTTTATCTCTTGCCTCATTGGATTAAAACAAACAATGGACTTGAAGAAGAACGTTCGTTATAGTAGCTATCTCCAGAGAGCTTGTATTTACTTTACCCCTAATTCTTCATTATCCATCAAGGTGTTACACCCTAATGGATTCAGTGGCATAAAAAGGGGGTAACCAAGCACCAAGCAAAGCCCTGACAGTCTTCTAAGATAACACAAAACTTATGAGAACATTTTCTATCTAGTTCTAGAATAGTGATCTGCACCATCCTCCCTCCCCCATCCTCCTTTTGATGTTTGCACATACAGTAATTTAGTGGCCAAGAATTTGTCCTCTGAGGAATGAGAGTGTCACTTGTCATCTTTCCCATTGGCTGAGAATATGTCTTTCCTAAAACTATGCAAGAAAGAATGATATTTTATCTTTTAAAGCTGCACTTGACTGTTTCATAACATACTTTCAGTATGATGCTACAGTCTGCTGTATCAGAGACTAACGCTGTGTGTTTTGTGTTCAGAGTGATGGATGGATGAGCGCATAGAAAAACCAGTGTGATCATCTTAAGTTGACTGAGATCTAAATTTGTCTGGGTCACTTCTAGTTCCGTTAACTTGAGGATTGTCACCAATCACATCTAAGAACTGCCATTTTTCATAATCCTGGCATATGTATGGGAAATAGTATTAAGGACTCTGTAGTGATTTGCAGGTACTCCCAGGGTCTTGAGTTGTAAGAACCACAAGGTGCATCCTAGTTTATTGTGCAGAAAGAAATGCATATACTCACCCAGTTTCACAAGTAAAATTTAAATCAATCTCTTCTTTGAAGATGTGGCCTGGTTTGCGAATCTGACCATTATAAGGGCATCTTTTGGTAATTTTTAATACATATCTATCTACCTATCACTATGTTTTTATCCATCAATTTTTTCCTTCCAAAAGGAGAAAAATATTTTACAATGATTGATTCACTGGCTCTAATAACATGTAGCTATGAACTGGGAGTGAGCTAACTCTGGCCTAAGGGCCAAATATGGTTAGCTACTTGTTTTTCTGTAGCTTGAGACCTAAGTATTCTAATTACCGTTTTAAGTGACTGGGGAGGATGGAAGTAAAAATACTACTTCTTGGTATGTTAATATTTTATGTAGCCACTCTTTCACTTTCAGCTTCTCTGTGGCTGCTTTCCTTTTGGAATGGCAGAATCCATGACCTGTGGAAGAGACTGTGTGGACTGCAGAGCATAAAACATATATACTTTTTCTCCCTACTGGGAATTAAACCCAGGGATTTCACACTGAACTATGTCTCCAGCTTTTTTTTTTTTTCTTTAATTTTGAGACAAGTACTCACTAAATCGCTAAATTGCCCAGGCTGGGCTCAAACTTGGGATCTTCCTCCCCCAGCCTCTCAGAGTGCTGGGATTATAGGTATTTGCCACCACACCCAGCTAGAAAATATTTACCCTATGGACCATTTTAGGAAAAATTTGCTGCCCTTTGGTCTAGGGAAAGCTATATTCAGGAGAACTGAGCACACCATGAAATGTGTAGACACATAAACATTACCATTGTGGACTAGCATGGAACTTAAACCTAGTTTCCCTGTGATGTCATTTCTAATGCAGAATTTCACATAAGCAAGGTAAAGAAAAATCTGGAGACAAAGTAAAAACAAAGATCAAAACCCTTCTTGGTCAGTTTTTATTGCTGCATAAGAAACGACCACACACTTAGGGACTAAAACCAATGTATTTATTATCTTGAAGTTTTCAATCATTAAGAGTCCAGAAATGGCTTAACTGGATCCTTGGCTTGGTTCTCACAGAGCTCCAACCAAGATGTCAGCCGGGGCTTCGTTCTTCTCTGGAAGCTTGTGGTCTTCTTTGAACCTCAAGTGCTGTGGGCAGAATTCTCCTTGACTATAGAACTCATGGTCGCTTTTGAAAAATATTTTATTAGCACATGTTTGCAATACATAATGATCACATTCATCATGGGAGGTTGGTCCATGTACATAACACGTCTTCATTCTTTTTCCATCCCCTTCCATTTCCCTCCCTCTCCCCTCCCTTCATGTCTAGTCACTTTCCCTTTTACAAAAGATCTATTTTATGGTTTCATTTTAAAGATGAGCCAGCGAGAGGATCTGTGACTCAGAGAAGACTTGACCTCTCTTTAAAGGACATCCAAGCAAGTGACTCAGGCCCGAAGAAGATGATTACCCATTTGATTACTGAAAATCGACTGATCTGGGGCCTTAACTACATTTGCAAAATCCCTTCAGCCTTGCTAGCTACATAGAATGTAACATAACCAAGGGAGTGACAGCTACCGCCTCCTTTGTCATATAGCCTAATTATGACAGAGCGTCAGGCCATTGGGATCACAGGCATCATTTTAGAAGTTTGGCCACCACCCTTGGGACAAAGGAAGAATCAGACAGAACCAACTTTGGATCTTAGCTTGCCCACTTTCTGGCTGTTGACCACACAGGTGACTCAACTCCCATGTCTCAGTGCATTCAACCAAAGACTGGAAGTCATTCTGGTGTCATTGTGGCACTCTAGCACCTGCCACTTTGGAAGGTGCTACGAGTATAAGATTATACTTATGAGGGGCAGAGCATAGTGAATGGCAAACAGCAAGTAGTTAGTTGTTACCAGATATTATTTTCATTTTCATGCATCTAGATGTTATCATACAACAGAAACATAACATTAAACATCACCGAATCCCCAAAAAACAAAACCAAAAAGGGGAAATTAGAATGAAAATGAACATTTTTTTTTCTTTTTTTTTTGCTATATTGGGGATTGAACTCTGGGCCTTCTCACTGAGCTACATCCCCAGCTTTTTTAAGATAAGGTCTAACTAAGTCACTAAGTTGCCCAGGTGGGGCTCAAACTTGTAAACTTCGGGCCTCGGCCTCCTAGAGTGCTGGCATTACAGACATGCGCCACTATGCCCCGCAGGACTCAGGTTTTATATTCCTTTGATGATGATTAAGAACAAGCTAGTTCGCTAAAATAATTAACACAAGGTGAGCAACTGTATGTGAAAGTGCCTCCATTCAATAAGTGGCAGTTAAATTAAGATCTGGACTGAAGTTCTTGCTTGATAATTGGTAAGGGATTCATTTACTGGATTATCTTCTTAAAAGCAAACAATTTGCCTAACCAAATGATTTTTTTCCCTTTAGCATTGCCCACAAAATTACTTTCACATGACAAACATTTCATTTGCCCCGGTGCCCCACCCTTCTTCCAAACGCTCAGATAAGGTCTGTTAATGTGAAACCAACAGAGAAAGCCAACGTGTAAGAACACTTGCCAGAGATCTTGATTAAATGCCATAGAGCAAACGGAGAGCTACAAACATCAGCTCTGAGACCTGGAGTTTCTGTACTGAAATAATTCTTATCTGCCTCCTAGTTTCAAGTGCAAAAGCCTGTGCTAGTTGTCCTAGGAGAGGGAGGAGGAAACAACAAAAACAAAACCCCTCCAACAAGAAATCCACCCTAAAAACCTACTCTCAATTTGTTCCAGTCCTTGGCGATTGAAAGAAACCATCCCCAGGATTACAGACTTCTTGATATGCAGAGAATGCGAGGCTCCAACTTGCCTCTATCCCAGTGGGCCAGACAGAGCCACACACAGAGCAGGCTTTTATCTCCTCAGTGTATTGTCGTTTTAGTCCCCAGAATGGCTTCTGGCCTGGGGATGGGCGAGCACCTGACTGCTGAGAAAGCCTCTTCAGAGTGACTGGTGTGGCCGTGGGCAGCATCTGGGGAGACTGGGAAAAGGAAAATTCCTGGGAGTAGGAGCTGCACAATGGCTCCAGTAACTCAGGCTCCCTGAATTCCTGATAAAGCTAGTGCTTTAGGCTTCCAGACTTTCTGTCAGAGGGAATCCTAGAGCTAACTATTCTAATGCTTTATCTAACATTGATTTTTGAGACAGAGTCTTGCTACGTAGTTTGAGCTGGTCCTGAACTCACCAACTAGTCCAGACTGGCCTTAAACTCACGGTGATCCTCCTGCCTCAACCTCCCAAGTGCTGGGATTACAAGCGTGCACCACCATGCCCAATGTATTCTAATGCTTTATGGAAAGGGCAGGAGAATTGAAAGAGCAAGAGAGCTGAGGGCATGAACACACAGCAGCATTCTGGACCCCTCAGTCATGTTCAGCACTAGCCAACCATCCTAAGTGACAGATACTGGAGCCTGCTAAATTTTGCATGAAATTTGCATAGAATTGGTCAGCAGACAGGGGGAGCAAAGAAACTCTAGGGTGGTGAGCAGGTCTTGCCTTACCTCAGAATCCTTGTTAATAATATTTGCATTCTCACTATTAAAAACAATAGAAAATAGCACAAATGAGGCAACCTCAGAGCAGTTTCCAAACCTCCAGGTGAATGACATTGGGGAAATAGAGGCACAGGCCACCCAAACTTTACAGGGGCTTCTCTCTATCCTTATTTATTTATTTGTGTTTATTTGGAGAGGTTGGGATAGATGAGCCATGAGCAGATTTCAATCATTCCACACAATTTATGGAGCACATACTGCATGTAAAACACTCAGAAAGACACCAATAAACTGGGTGTGGTGGTGCACGTCTGTAATCCCAGCATTTGGAAGGCTGAGGCAGGAGGATCACCAAGAGTTTGAGGCCAGCCTGGGCTACCTAGTGAGACCTTGCCTAAAAAAAAGGAGAAAAAAAAAAAAGCACACCAATGAATCCCAGAGGGCTTCTGGCCATAAGACATTTGTAGTACTTTCCCAGAGACTATAAATCAGTAAATCTCGGAATAAGCATTGTTCAAACTTATACTAACAACCACATCCCTCTCTCCTCTTCCAGAAAACTTAGTCAAAAACATTGAATGGGTTCTAGAAAAGAACAAGAATGAGGTTGAATTGGTTGGTGGTTTGACAAATGTGGTTGACTCAATGTCCAGTTTACCAATACTCAAAGTAAAGGCTTCTCAAGGAGAAATCGGCTCTCTGACCTACCCAATCATTTCTGAGACTATTGGAGGAGAAAACAAACCATCCAACCATTCTCAGAAAGGCAAAACTGCACGCAGCCAGCCACATGCAGTTGTCACCTCTGAACCAAGTTTCCGGTTTCACCTACACACTTCCTGTGGCTACTCCACTCATAACGTTCACCAGCTCTATTTTTCTCCATTCTGTTCATTCATCTTACTTTCTTTTTAGTCACCAATTGCCAAACAGGATCAAATCCCTTCTTACTATCTGAGGCACAGCATTGCACCCAAGGTTCATTGTTACAAAGACTAGGGGGCTACTAGCTTATCTTGGTGGTGCACACCTGCAATCCCAGCACACTGGGCAAGCCCAGCCTGGGCAACTTAGTAACTTAGCAAGACTCTGTCTCAAAAGAAAAAAGAAAAAGGGCTGAGAACGTAGCTCAGTGTAAAGGCCCTGGGTTCAATCCCCAGCACAAAATAATAATAATAAAATAAAAACTAGGAGGCCATTGCCTTTATCAAATGAGAGATCACAAATGCAACTTGGGTTTCAAATTGCCTTTGTAGATTGCAAATTACACTAAGAAACTCTGAGAGTGAGTATCTTGTTATCAACCTCTCACATTTGATGGCTACTGCTTCTGGGGGCCTCTTTTTTTTTTTTCTTTCTGAGCATTTGTGGCACTTTTCTTGAAACAACAATCCACCTAATATATGTGTGTGTGTGTGTGTGTGTGTGTGTGTGTGTGTGTGTGTGTGTGTGTATATATAATTTGCGCCAGCTGTGGTATGATTGCTATGAAGAATAAGCCCTGATGGAAGTTTACTTCTACATTTCTGGATCATTGGGGCTATTTCAGCAGCTCACCCATGGGTGGAATCCTTAAAACCCTCCTCGTCCTCCTGGAGAGACAGATTTCAACCGAGGCTGTGTCGTCCTTTTGGCTATGAGAGTCCCTGGAGTGTTGAAGAAAGAATGTAACATCAAAACCCCACATGATTTCAATGCTTCCATGAAAGGTGTAATAAAGCATGATTCTTGATTCTATTTGAAGACATGGACAGCAGGAGCTCTCTTGACAAAAGCAGCCAGGAAGTGACTCTTAACTCCCCAGCGACAGCATTTTCAAATTGCTCTTTTCTGCCCAATAAAGGATAAAAAGGAAGTGAAAGCTTTTGCACTTTTCTGTACTGCTGCCCCCTCATCCAACAGAGCAAACATGCTTGCCTAAACATTATAAACACCAGCTAAGAAACAGTTGAAAATCACAGGCAAGAAATGTATCTGCTTTAGGACCTGTTCTTTGGCTATGAAATGAAAACTAAAAGTGAGCCTGAACTTGGCCTTGGAAATCAGGGCCCGTTGCTGCTCTGCTGGCAACTCAGCCCCTTCTCAGGCCTGAAGGGAACCCAGGCCACGAGGCTTCCTGACTTGGGTTGCTGCAACAGCACAAGCTGGGCCGAAACCCATGCAAATAAAAACCCAAACTCCACAGTCACAAATCCTGTCCAGACCAACTGATAATGAATGTCAAGGCTTGGGCTCAGATATCACTGATTTAAATCCATTTGTTCCAGCTCCTTAAAACAATGTGAGGGTAAATACACAAACTCGTGTTACTGGAGTGCTCCTTGTAGTAATACCTGCATGTAATTTTCTTCTTAAAGTCAGCATAAAATAGAGTGAAAAAATTCACCTAGAATGAGAAAACATAAAGTGCTTTGGGGTTTCTCTTTCCCTGACTTTGAAGGTCGATTTTTCTTTTTGTGCGCCACACCACCTTAAAGACTTTTAAATGTAAGCCGGGTTTGAGCTCTGAGGGAGACAAGCTGAATTTTATATATCTTTGGGCCCCAGACCAGCAGAAATGATGACACTAGTGTTCATTGAATGACTCTTCAATCAACTCACCCTGAATCCATGCATTTTATTTAAAAGCATATTAGATTTGAATTGCAGGACTCTGAGTCGACAGTGCTATTTATTGCTGGGATTAAGATGAGGAGAAGTTCAGAAGATTGTCCATCTCTAAAGTCTTTCTTTTTTGTAGAGATGGGTGATTTGTTCAGCAAATCTGCCTCCAGCTGCTGTGGTTGAGAGGCAGTCCAGATTCTTCTTCCTGTTAATCATTTGCATTTCTATGGTCTTTTATGACTAACATTTCAAAGAACCACATAAAATGTGAGGGTTAATTCAATTAAATTGTATCCCTGAGATCTGGGATGAATATGACAATTTTCAGAACTGGAAAATTAAGGTCCAAAATTTGTAAAGATATATCTTTTTCTGAATTCTGCATATAGTGTAACTGTTATAGAATAAATCATTCAGCACAGTAGAAAAATATCAGACTTTCCTTTCATTTGAGCTGGAAAGAAACTATAGATTTTGATGATTCTTACTTCATTTCAAAAATTAGTTTAATTCCCTCACTCGCCTAACTAAACCCCCGTTTCAAAAACAGTTGAACACTTGTGATCCTGGGAGACCATGAAGAAATTAACTAAAGAACTAAAATCCTTCTTTTCGAAGACTGGGCGTTTTTATGGTCCTTTTCCTCTATAGAAATCGCTTAATCTCTCCTTGTGTGAATTTTCCATTTATATTGTTCGTATCTAGAGTTCCTATCTTTAAAAAAGAGACCTCTTTTTTGTGCTCTAAATTTTTTTGTGGTTTCCCACAAGATGCTATAAGTGTTTCTTAGAAACGTATTGGAAAGGGAGGGATCGTATAGCTAAGGAAATACATTCATGTAGCCAGAAAAGTACATTTCTGAGACTAAATCTCTCAGTGCCTGCTATAATTCTGGTAAGCCTCGAAGAATCTGAGACCTCCAGGTGAAAACCTCTGATTTTCACTCACCCACTTGGGTGTGTCCTGAGCACTGTCTTCCAATTGTGATTGCTTCTTTTAGAGGATGGGAATTGGGCTGTTTTTTCTCTTTCATAAGGCTGGCCTCACAGTAATGCCTTGGGAACTCATTCTGCATTTATTGCTGGATCCATGCTCTCAGTTTTCTTTTGCCTATCAAATTTTGGGGTGTTATAATTTGTTTTATATTTTAATATAAAGTGATCTCCATTGTAGTAAGGATGTGACCATGTATTTGTGGATGAACAAGTTTCCATCTCTATAGGCTTTGTCCTTTGAAGTTTTTTTTCCCTCAACGTTGCAGAGTACTCCACTTTCCTGATAAGTGCAAACTTACCAAAGATCCATTTTCTCCAGAGAAGGAACCTCAGGGCCACATGGCTGGGTGATGAAGGACCCAGGCCTGACCCACTGTGGCTGCTGGAGGAGGCAGGAGAAATAGATGCCCCCCACCACCACCACCTCTTTTACTTGCACTCCAGTCTTTCTCGCCAATTGTTCTTGTTTTTTCTCACTGATATCTTCCATCAGATTCTTTGCAATCATCTTGTCAACAAGCTGTTCTAGACATTGTTGAAAAGGCCCCATTAATTCTCAGCACACGAGTTGTCCTCTGACTCCCTTATGACTATTGCTTGGCTCTTACACGAGGTGGGCATGAACTTGCTTTGAACTTCCTGACACTGGAGCACATCTTCTCTGAGTAGCAGTGCTGACGATTTCTGCATGACTGGTTATGAGGGACTTTGTTGGTGGGTGCTGACCCTGGAGCCTCACTTCTGCAGTGGAGAGGTCCCAGGTAACTCTGCTCCCAAGCCTCCTCAATTCTTGAGGTTGCCAGGTATTGAATAGAAATCACCCTCACTGTGGTTGCATAGAATTGAGTGAGAGTCTCAAGTCTCTCCATGAAAGAACAGTCAAGAATTCTGCCTGGGGTCTAAATTTGCCTTCTTCAGAAATAAGTGAGGATTTAGGGACTTGCCACTGGTTCCAGGCTTTTATTTTCCTGAGGTACTAGGGATTAGACCTAGGGCCTTCACACTGAGCTGCATTCCCAGCCAACCCCCTTTAAGATTTTTTTTTTCCATTTTGAGACAGGGTCTCTCTAAGACCCCAAGTTGCCCAGGCTGGGCTCAAATGTGTAATCCTCTTGCTTCAGCCTCCTGGAGTGTTGGGATTATGGGTGTGTCCCAACATACCTAGCTTCAGATTTGTTTTTTCGGTTTTTGTTGTTGTTGTTTAATTAATTTTGTGTGGTTCTTTGACTTTGCTAGGGAGTTGTGGATCCAAGTTCGGGCATACAATGGGGACTGTACCCAACGCAACCAAGAGATGCAGATCTGCTCTTGGCTTTTAATCCTGTGACTTTGGGCCTTGGATTTTCTCATCTGTAAAATGGCATGATTGTGTTAGGTTCTTTCCAGGCCTTTCCTGGGCCCTCCCATCTCTAAAGGTCTCCAGTTAATATGCAGGCTGTGACACTGTGGTTTCTAGCACAGCACCCTGGGAATCTCACTCCCAGGCTTGGCATGGACACACATCTCCAAATAGGCCTCCCTAGATTTTGAAGAAGGGCAAATGGATAACAGAACTGAAACCCATGTTGTTTCAGTTCTGATTTGGCAAGTTCTAAATTTAAATGACTTTTCATATGAAGCAGTGAGTGGAAGTGAGTAGAAGAAGCCTTCAAAAAGAGAGCCCTGAAGTTGGGTGAGCAATGTGTACTCCCTATGTATTGGCAACACTCTTTGGGAGCAAAGCACATCACTGCTTAAAGCTCAACTGGCAAAAAAGAAAACCTGAGAATAAGAAAGAGAGAAAGAGGAAGGGGGGGGAGAGAGAGAGAGGGAGATTATACCCAGGTACTTTCTGGGATGGAGAGCTTTACTGAGCCCTTGGCAGCAGAAACACTTGCTCCAAAACTAGTGCTGAGAGGGAGGGTGTGGGGCTCCATGGTAAAGCACATACTTAGCATGTGTGAGGCCCTGGGTTCCAACACACACACACACACACACACACACGCACACACACACACACGCACACAAGCACACACGCACATGGCCTCTCAAAACATCCAGTGCTAAGTGGGCAGACTGTTGGGACTTACACACAGTAGCATCTCAGAAGCAGTTCTGTGGGCTAAAGGCATGACAACGTGGGAACAGGAGTGTCAGACAATGGCAAGTTGCCATTGCCTTCGATGGCCTCTTGCTACCAAGGTCAGGGCTGCTGAGCACATTGCTACAAACAAGAGGTTTGCTTTTGGGTGTACCTAGAGACTGTACTCTTAAGTGAAATAAATCGGACACAGATGTGTAAATATCGCATTGTCTCTGGTGTGAGAAACTGAAAGTGGAAATAAGGACCAAAATGTATAATAGATATTGTGAAATAGGAAGAAAATGTTCAAATGGGAAAGGGCACAAGGGAGGGGGAAGAGGGAAAGGAAGGAAGGGAAAAGAGAAAAAACAAGAAAAGAAAGATAAAATGGAAACAAAGCTCTTATAAATAAGAAGAGGAAGAGGGTAGAAGGGAAAGGAGGGAAATGGGAAAAATATAAATCAAGATATATCATGTACAGGTACAAATTTCATACAATGAATGTATGGAATTATGTATATCTACTTGTACCAATAAACTTCATTAATGATAGAAAACAAAAACAAAACAGTAGGTTTACAACTTTCACATTCTTTTGAGTCCTGACTGACAAACACATTCCAGGAAGATGATCATCCATCCACAGTTCTTTTCCTGAAGTTTTGCCGTTTCTTTACATGAAAAATGAAAACCAATCAGACAACTAGGGACGTCTGAAATGTAGCTTAGGAGTGTGAAGAGAAGCTGGAGAGAAACGCTATGGACTGAAACAGGAGGAAATAATGAGGAAAAACATATGACACCATTACAGTGGAATTTTCCCTTTTTTGGCCATTCCTGAATTTCCATAGTTGTAACCATTTGTCTCAAGCTATTTATTTTCTGATTCTGTGTTTTTATATCCTATAAAAAATGAAGTCTATAAAAATCAGCATTTTGTAGACCCACAGCCTTTGTATTTGGCTTTTTAAAAGTTGTTTCTTATCTGTCGTGAGTGCTTTTTCCAAGCTTTCCTTGGGTTCTCTCTCTCTCTCTCTCTCTCTCTCTCTCTCTCTCTCTCTCTCTCTCTCTCTCTCTCTTCTGAGGGGTGAAGGAAAAATTAGTTTTCCTGTATAAACACTGGACCTCTTGAAGAACATCTGTTTCTCAGCGAGTAGGAAATAAGGGAAGGGATATGATGTATGTAGAAGAATTGGAAACATCAGCAGCCATGTGAAAGAACCGTAAGAAAACACAACACACATTTGTGGTGAAAGTTTCCTGGAAGCCTGACTTCATGCAGAAAGTAACACAATGGAACAGCGGGGAGATGAATGAGGCAGCTGAAGAATCATAAACTAAGTAAGGGTTAAAGTGAGGTTGAATTTGCTCTTAGGTGTAGAAGGCTCTGGAAACCATTTTAGAAAATATTCAACGGTTCGCCTTTAGAATGTTAGAGGTGGGGAAAACCGTTTCCGATACAATAGCCCACTGCGTGCCTCAGATCATTTAGATCTCGGACACACACAGTGACAAAATATCCCCAAGCAGCTTGCATTCTAGTGAGGGAACAAAGACACAAACAAAGGAATATATAACATGCATGGCATGTTGTTAAACACTTTGGAGAAAAGTAAAATAGGATAAAGAGGGTAGAGAAAGCACAAGAAGGTGGAAGACAATGTTATTTTATACATTTTTTGATTATAAAGATCATTAAGTCTAGTCCTCATTCTTTCTTTTTGAGGGTTGGTTGGTTGGTTTGAGACAGTCTCACTATGTAACCCAGGCTGGTCTTAAACTCATTCATTATATAGCCCAGAATTCCTTGAACTCCCGATTCTCCTGCCTCAGCCTCCTGAGTGATGGAATTCATCTGTTTACAGACGAAGAAACTGAAGCACTGAAGGGTGAGGTGACTGGCCTGGATTCCCCAGCTTGGGCTAGTGGCCCAGAAGGAACAAAGTCCAGCTCTCCCAACACAAGGCTAGTGTTCTCTCTTCTTGCCTGGACTCCTGCCTGGCCCACACTTGTAAATGAGTTGCTGCAGGGAGGTTTTGAGCTCTATCATTTCTTCCCTTCACAGCCTCTTAGGGAGACCAAATGAGTTCTCCAACAGCATTCCCTTACGAGCTATGGCAGCAGTCCTGGTAGCCAAGGTTGAGAAAGTGTTAGTCTATCCACTGGTGCCTTGAGAGTAGTCTAGAGTTGACTCGAACAACCTTGTGGGCAGCAAACATTCCTGAGCACCGGTGCTGGCCTCAGCACTCTGCCCAGGGATGCGACACTCTCTGGAATGGTTAACCTGCAGGTTCTGACTCCGCTATCTAGGTGGGGCTGTACAGTCTGCCCTTCCACTGAGCCCGAGGCACTACCGAGCCTGCTGGCCCACAGAGTGTGCTTCACGGAGGGCCTAGATGCTTCTGCTCTGGTGCCTGGGTGACTAAGCAAGAAACCTCAAGTTCAAGGCTTGCACTTTCTTTCTTCATTTCCCTATTCCCCTATTCCCCTTCCTTGGAAGAATCTAACTTAAAAAAAGAAAATGCTTTTGCAACACCAGTGCCAAACCTGAATTACACTGTTGGGCATGTAATTATGTGGGCAAAAGCAGATGTCTCAGATTCAAGCCAGGCTTGAATCATAAAGTTCCTAGACTGAAGGCTGCATTGCCTATGCCAGAGCAAAGGGGTGGTGGGGTCGGAGGCGCCGGGAGCTAAGAAGTGAGCAAAGGTCACTGCTGCGCAAATAATTTCAGAAGCTTCTGCTTCCCCACCAGATTGGAGACTTAGGCTCCTGCACGCTAATCTTGGCTGTGAGGGTGACTCAGTCTGTGTCTGCAAATGAAAGGTTTTGTCCTTGGCTGTGAAATAAAAATAGCCTGTGCCGTGCTGGGGTTTTTCTTCCACTGGGGGCTGCTGATACCCACTGCTGAGTGGCTCTGCTGAGCCATCCTAAAGGAAGGAGTGACTGGGAACGGTTGGGACAGGTGGCAGAGCAGGCCTGGTTCAGTGCCCCTTGCACAGCCTCCTGTCTAGTGCCCTTGCATGTGAGCACATTTGCTAGCTGCCACGGTGCACTGGGAGTACAAGTCCAGGGGACACAGAAGGCCACTTGGGAGGGAAAAGCAAGTCCTTTACACTGTGATCTGGCTAAGCAGGAGAGCACTGCCCTCCCCAAGTCCTTATGCAAACCCAGAGGAAAACAATAACACTGAAAAAAAAAATAAAACTATCTCTAAGTGGAAAAAGGCTGTAACCATTCTCATTACTTTTCTGGAGGTAAAATCAGTTCTGTGGTGATGAACGCCTGTAACCCCAGCACTCTCGGAGGCTGAGCCAGGAGAATTACGAGTTCAAGTCCAGCCTGGCCAACCTAGCGACTTAGTGAGACCCTCTCTCAAACTTTAAATAAATAAGGAACTGGGGATATAGCTCAGTGGTAGAGCACCTCTGGGTTTGATCTCCAGTAGCAAATGAAAACAAAACAATAAAACCAAAAGGACAGTCTTGTCGGGCCCAGGGTTCACAGCTACAGGGAGCTTGATTACAGTTGGAGACTGTACACTTTGGTGTGGTGAGTAAAACAGTAGGGGATTCAATGGTGATGTTGTGAGTGGGTGATAGAAATCTGACTTTGGCTCGCTGGGAATTTGCCCATATCTTTTAGGCTTCTTTCCTCTTTCTATAGTCCAGACTTTTCAACACTGGACAAAATGGCCCTTCAAAGTTGGAAGAGATGGGATTGCCCTGAATGCTTTTAGGAAACAAAATAGAATGTTCTGGACCACCAAGCAATGGCACAGAAAGTTCTTTACTCTAGAAATTTCTGCTGGTCTCCTCTGTTCAAAGTTGAAGCAGAGAGGTGGCAAACAGAGTTGCAACTCTGTAATCAGTCACTAGGAAGATTTTCCATCACTCAAATATGCCATCCGGGGTAAACAAGGATTTGCTCCCTCAGCCAATGTCAACTGCAGCCTGATAATAGCCTCCTGGCCTTGGGAAAGGGAAGGGGGCAGGCAAACACTCCCTTCTCCTCCAAATCTCAGTGTTGACTGTAGTCTCAGGATAAGGCTCCTTGAGTCAAATGCTGCCAGGCCACTTGTGTGTCCTCGGCAAGGCCGAGAGCCTTTGGGTGGCACCAGGAAACCCAGCTAGCACTGGTCTATGGTTTCCGTGAGGCTGTGGTCTTGGCTTGGAAAACACCACTGCTTCCTGAGGGAGACCCAGGGAAAACAAAGAAAAAATGCCCTTGGCCTCTAATTCCAATGGCTCCTCAGGCTGTCACTTAGAATAGCTGAAACATTTGTCCTTTTAATGGCCCATACTCCCAGATGTGCTGCACATAAGTGGGTGCCAGCTGAAAGCGCCACTCTATAGCACTCTAGATTGGACCAACCTGGGAGGGAGGAGGATCAGAGAAGAGCAGCGGAATGTTCAATCCATTTTTCTTATTGTACTACACATTTTACAATGTTGCAATGTCTTTAAAGCAAACCAGCATGCTTTGTTTGCTTGAATACATGTTTTGTTTTGAGATAATTTTAAATTTGCAGAAAAGTTGCAAAGATAGTAGAGAATTCCAATACCCACCTCACCCAGTTTCTGCCAGTGATAGCATGTTTCATTTCCACTGTGCAGTTGTCAAACCGAGGAAACCAGCATGGATCCACTACTGCAAACTCAACTCCAGACCCTATTTGGGTTTCACCAGATTCCTCATGAATGCACTTTTTTTTCTTTGTCAGGAGCCAGCCCCGGATACCATGTTGCACTGAGTAGCACTCTCTTTTCTAACCAAGTCAACTTGGGCTAATCTGGCTGGTCCGTCCAGCTTCCCTGACCACCTCTAATGGACAAAAGTGAGTAAGTCAAGTTGGAGAATCCAATAAGTACCTCCAGGGTATGTGCACCATCACAGGGACCTGCAAAAGCTGCCGAAGGACTGTGGAGGACAGGCACAGTTCTTTCTGCCTGGGGCCTCACTGGGGACACATTTAGGAGCCCAGGAAAATCACAAGTCATTCCCAGTAGCAAGGTGGGCTACAGAGGGAAGTCTGGGAAGGTGATACATAGAGTCCCACCCACTGGATTTTGCTAGAAAAGGGAAAATACTGCGGAGCTGAGCTGACGATGGAGGCTTAGAATTTGGAAATGTCTCAGTCTCCAAAAACGCCAAAGGGAAGTGCCTGACACTGGGAAAATTGAGTTTGTGTGTTTTGGGGTTGAGGGCTTTTCACATGAGGCTCATTAGGAAGAAGGCCCACTGATCACAGTAGGTAAATTGGTTTCACATCTTCAAGGGAGGAGAGGATGAGAGGTCTGGGGACAGCTTCCAGGGGTGAGGGCTGGAGGTAAGGAAGGCAGGAAAAAGCATGAAGAGGAAGCTGTTGTGACTTCGAAAACTGAGTGACCCTTCAGCTTGCTAAGCCTCAGATTTCCTTCATCTGTAGGCGAGAATAAGATCTTTTTTCATTTGTTTGTTTTTTGAGACAGGGTCTTGCGATGTCATTTAGGCTGGCCTTGAACTCACTATGTAACCCAGTCTGGTCTTGAACTCAGGGAGATTCTCCTGCCTCAGCCTCCAGAATGCTAAAATTATAGATGAATGTCACCAGGCCGAGTGAGAATAGGATCTTCTGCCCTGTCTATTTTGCAAGGTTTTAGTAAGATTTCGAAAAACAAATGACTATGCCCTACATTGGAAGAATCCATGAAGGGTATCCATTGTTCATATTACTTCATGTTTTTTGTTTTTTTGGCACCAGGGATTGAACTCAGGACCTTGCGCTTGCAAGGCAGGTGTGGTGCCACTCAGCTAAAACTCGGCTCCACTTCATGTATTATTAAAGGATACTTTCCTGCATTCGAATTCCTAGTAAATATGAGGGTCTAATTGTGACAAAGAAGAGAATAAAACAAGCTACTGAAATATACATGGCTATTTGCTGTGCTGGAGAGAATAATGGGTCCACTTTAGGCAGAGGTCTACATCCTAAACCTTAGACACTGTGAACTTTGCTATGAGAATTAAGGGTGTTAATCAGATACACTTTAAACAGGGCAATTATCCTAGAATATTGGGATGGGCCCAGTGTAGTTGCAAGGGCCCTTAAAGGTGGGAAAGGAAGTGGGATTTTGGAAGGGTGGACCAGAGAGAGGGTGGCTTGAGAAGGACTTGACCTGGCCTTTGTGGCTATGAAGATGAAGAAGGAGAGTCAGAAAAGTCCGGGAGCTAAAGGAGAAGGAAATGGATTCTCATCAGGAGTCTGCAGACAGGCAGGCAGCTCTGCTGATACCTGTGCTTAGCCCAGTTCGGGACATGCCACCGTCCCGACCTAAGAGCTGTGAGATGAAGAATGTGTGTGGTTCAAAGCCAGTAAGCTCCTGGTAATGTTACAGCAGCCACAGAAAATTCACAAACCTGACAACAGCAGCTCAGGAATAATGGCACATTCCGGGACAGAGGGATGAAATGTCTGTTAGCTGTGGCTTCCAGGAGCCCCTTCTCGTTCCTCTTCTCTTGCATGCTTAATCACAGCTGAATGAGAAGTGTCCTTCCATTTTTCTGGTGTGCAATGTAGCTGCCTATGTAGAACAGGTACAAGGGGTGAACAAAATGTACCGTGAATATTTAAATTTTAAAACTTAATGCGGTAAAAGACACATTGCCATTAATCCCCTCAAAACACTCCCCCTCACTTTGACCACACTTGTCTCATCATTGTTGCCACTTGCCAAACCACTTCTGGAAGTCCTCTTTTGTGATGGGCAATACTGTCAATGTGGCTGCAGAGTCCCATCCAATGGAAGGGCAGACTCATAAAAACATCCATTTTATTTATCACATCTGGCACTATGCAACTTCTGGCTCTTCCCCAAAGCCAAACTGACCATGAAGGTCAACATTTTGGATTAATTCAAGACACTGAGGCAGCCACAGCAATGCAACTAGACACTCACGAAAGTAGACTTCCAGAATTGCTTCGGAAAGTGGAAAGAACAATGGGATAAGCATGTTTGAAGTGAGGGGGAGGATTTTGAGAGGAATTAATGGCATTGTGTTTTAATTCAAACATTCACCATATATTTCAGTCACACCTCATATTTACAGAGCCCTTTTAATATTTCCTATTATGTTTGCAAAGATTTATATTACAGAATATTATTGCCTGATTCGGGCCCATAGTTCAAATTTTGAACAGGGTGTGCCATGGGCAGATTAGAAGGGAAATTCCAACTCAAGGGCAAAGTTATGTTGATAGATTTGAACTTAAAATATTTAAATAACAAAGGCAGGTATGATCAATTGGTCTTTTCCTCCTGTGATTTCAAGATTTTCCTGAGAACAAGCGAGAGAAAACAGTTTTCCCTTTCCCTTACTTTTAACATAAAATGGGAGGTACAGTAAATGCCACTGTTCAACTCCCTAAAGAAGCCCAGAGAAGGAGAGAAAAATTCCAATTCCCAAGCAAATGTCTGTAAAAGGATTTGGAAGTGAAGGTGAGGAAGTGCTGAGGCCCACCAAAAGGGAAGGAAAGACTTTATTTACTGGCCAGGGATTGTACTTCCTGTTGTGAAGCCCAAGGCCATGTCATAAGGGCCAGGGGCTGCAGGACCACGTGCCGCAATGAGGAAGCAGCACTCTTGGTTCTCCATATTTCACAAGCTGGAGACCTTAGCTGCTCACTGCAGTAGATGCAGGGAGAAGAGTAGGACTCTTATTCTTACAGATATGATTAAGATTTTTTAATTGCAGGAATATCTTTTTAGCTATCATATTGAATATGCAGCACCTCCTTCATTCCTGAGAATGCTCTTTGCTTGTCTGGAGATCAAAACAGCTTAAAAGGCTAAGCACTTGCCAGAAACCTCCCCACAGAACTTATTAGTTGTCACTGCACACCCAGGGGCTACAATGCCAGGATAATCCTTCAAAAGGGAATCAGGTTCATATCTTTCTTATCATATAACATTGTGGCTTGTTTGTTTTTGCAGTACTTGGGATTGAACCCAGGTCCTTTGCACTGAGCTCCATCCCCAGCCCTTTTTTATTTTTTATTCTGAGACAGTCTTTCTAAATTGCCCAGGCTGGGCTTGAACTCGTGTCCTCCTGCCTCAGCCTCCCAGAGGGCTGGGATCACAGGAGCGCACCACTATGCCTAGCATGAAAGCTGTTGGTGCAGCAGACTTGCCTGGAAGTCAGCCAAAGTCTTGGGAAGGGACATTTTGAACTTGACGAGGGGCCTGATAACCTGTCTGTATCCTTCTGAGTGTGGGGCACACTGTAGTGAGGCTGACATATGTGAAAAACAGTGGAAAATTGAAGAGCGCTCACTGTTCCTATACTTTTTTTCAGCAAGGGGGGCTTTCAGGTTAAGGGACAGAGGTTGGCCTCTCTCATCACACTGTGTGAGTTCAAATTCACATTGGGCCATTTAGGGACTGTGTGGCCTTTACTGAGTTAATGGCCATTTCTCTGTTTCAGTTGGCTCATCTTTAATGGGGAGAGTAGTAATGCTTATGCCATATTGTTGTGAGAATTTTTTGTTTCTTTGAGACAGGTCCTCACATGTGGTTCAGGATGGCCTTGAGCTCACTATGTAGCCCGGGCTGGCCTCAAGGAGATCCTCCAGCCTCAGCCTCGGCTCAGCTATTTTGATAAACACAATACACAAGGAATGAAAGAAACGGAAGGAGGTGAATGATTAGAGGAAAGGCAAACTTGGAAGTCTGGGAAAGACAGTCCCCCCGTGTGCATGGTACCACTGGCCCTGCCTCTCATGGAGCTCCAAGGTCCCCACGGGGCTTCTTCTGTCCCTGTTCCCCATACTCACCCTTTGGGAAGCATCTGTGTACATCACACCGTTCTTCAGGACCTCCTCATCTCCCTCTCTGGACCTGCATATTTGTGGGCTTTTTGGTTTTAAAAAATGTTTTTAAACCTGGGAGTGGTGGTGCACACCTGTAATCCTAGCACTTGGGAGGCTGAGGCAGGAAGATCACTGAGCATTCCAGGCCAGCCTGGGCTGGAATGTGTGTGTTCAA
Source organism: Heterocephalus glaber (assembly GCF_053883595.1). Taxonomy (NCBI): domain Eukaryota; kingdom Metazoa; phylum Chordata; class Mammalia; order Rodentia; family Bathyergidae; genus Heterocephalus; species Heterocephalus glaber. The sequence continues at coordinate 17,589,314 of NW_028258369.1, read as the reverse complement.
GGCCAGCCTAGAACACATACCAAAGACCCTGTCTCAAAAGAAAAATAATTATTTTGACACATTTTATGTATTGTGCTTATGTTACAAATTTTTAAAATCTGGACCGGAAACATTGCAGTTTGACAAATTACTCAACTTTCCACTGGAAGCATATGGAGTAGTCCAGGTTTTCAGTTCCTTACACTGTGCCGTACCAAACAGTGGACCCTACCATTCCTTTAGCTTGAAAGTCTGTGTCCCTGTATTCTTTACCCTCCCCATTGCTTAACCTCTGGGGTTGGATTTGATCTCTCTCCCTTAGATCCTACATACTCCAGGGCCGGGACCAGATGTAAACTTTGTATTCTCAATGGCATCGCTCAAATTCAAATCTCAAGCATGACATGTTAAGAATCAATCTTAAATGTAAATATTTCTTATCATTTGCATCGATTCAATAATTAGGTGGCTGTAAGAGGCTGTTATCATCCCCCTCCAAACAAACAGAAGGCACTATGGGTGGCACCCCAATCTCAAGAGTGGCCCTCATTGTTGTGAGTCCTGGCTGGACTCTGCCCCAGACTTGGGTTCTATCTCACTGCTGTGCTCTTAGCATTCTGCCCATCAAGTACACTGGAAGTGAAACCACAGGCTCATTTCTCATGGTGGGACACAGTGGACAAGGAAGTTAAAAAAGGCAAAAAGAGAACAGACCTGCTTTGTTCCCTTTAATCTCAGAATTGGTGGGTTACAGAGTCTGGGGCAGGCTCTGGAACCAGTAAGTTACTCGATATTGCCTTCTCTGTAGTCTTTAGTATGTGGCCCGGGTTCCTTCCGTAGGGAGTGCAGGACCCTTCCAAATACAAAACTTTGAGCATCTCGCTTAGGCAGTGTACAGAAGGCATGATCTGTCCCTTGAGGATGGGGTGCAGGGCCCAGACAGGCACACATGATGGCCACTAGCATGGTGGCTTCTTGTGGCTGCGTTTCTTGTGCATGAAGTTCAGTTGATGCTGAAGGCTGGCTTAGGAAATCCGTTGGTTGAGGGGAAAGTTGCTTTATTGGCTCAATTGGTTGCATATTATCCTGGCCTTGCACAGCCTGGATTAAACCTTTGTGGCCTGCTCTCTGATGCAAACTCACAGTGCAGCTGAAGAGCACCATTGTCAGATCATTCCTACTGACTGGTCTTCAACATAACCCAGGTGCTGTGGAAATCTTGTCCAAGGGGAAAATCATGGCCAGGCCTTCTTGGAATGCCTCTCTCCCACCTTTCATCACCTTTCGCCAGCTGATGCAGCCTAGAAACAGCACTTCCTCCCATAACCTTCGAGAAAATGGCTGGACCCCATGGCTTGGACTTTCCACTTCCAATCTTCTAAGCATCTTTGTCTTGGTGAGGAGTAAAATAGGGAAAAGTACATTGGGTTGGGTCCCAGGTTTGAGTTCCAGTGGCTGTATTCCTGCTTCCTGGCTGTAGGAAATGTCATGAGTTCCCTCTTTCGAGGCTCAGTTTTCTGATGTCTAAATAGAAATGATGCTAGCTGATCTCAAAGGGTTGCTGACAGCATTAATGAGGTCATGCATACAGAGCGTCTAGTATGACACCTGGCACTTGGTGAGCACTGAGTGCATTTAGCTATTATTCTTAGTAGAACTTCGCCAATGACATCAGCATCTTTCATAGGCTAAAAGAAGAAAAACAAGTGAGGCGAATTGGTACTGTGTTATATTAAAACGCTAGGAAGTCCCAGCTACTCGGAAAACACTAGTTCGAGAGCAGCGTGGGCAATGCAGTGAGATCCCATCTCACAAAAAAGGGTAGGGGGTATAGCTCAGTGGTAGACTGTTTGCCCAGAATGCAAGAGGCTCTGGGTTCCATCCTAGCACCACAAACAAAAAAACACTAAACACTAGACTCTGCCATTAATCTTCCAGTCTTTCTGTTTTTAGAGTCTTAATCACATCCTACAGTTATTGTATAATTGGGGTTTTTTTAGTCTAGTTTCCAGCATTTTTCACTTTTTTATGCATTCTATAGCATCCAACAAAGTACTATATGCATGGTATCTAGACATCTAAACATCTAAACATCATGCCAGGAGTGGTGGCACACACCTGAAACCCCAACACTCCATGAGGTTGAGGCAGGACAATCACAAGTTTGACCCTAGACTGGGCAAATTACTGACTTAGTGAGTCCTTGTCTCTAAATAAAACATCTTTTAAATGCTTGGGGATGTAGCTCAGTGTGAAGGTCCCGGGTTCAATCTCTGATACTGCAAAAGAAGGAAAGAAGGAAGGAAGGAAGGAAGGAAGCATATCATATATTGAATTGACCATTTTTTTCCTTAACTGACCAATCTACTATGGCAAATAATCATATACATTTCCACCATGCCGAGCAATGATTATAAAACAGCAAGGGACCAAAATCATTCCCTGGCACACACTGAGCAGCGCCTCAAGTGTAATGGATCCTGCTAAGGAAAGCGTTAGGTTCCTCATGCAAGGGACAAAGCCTTTCAGGGACTGGTGGCAACTACACCTGGATGAGGCACAGAAGGTGAGCGGAAATAACGAGGCTTCTCTTCTACAAGAGCAGCCACAGGGCTAATGCTGGCCCCTCACTGTCCCACCATCCTCCTGGCCACACTTAAGAGGGGGATTGTTGTCTTCCATCTTACAAAGTGAGGAAACTGAGGGCCAGAAAGATGAAATAACTTCCCCAGCGAGGAGCCAGGATGGCCAACTTCCCACCCTGTGCTTATTAGGGCTCTGCCTGGGGCGAGCACTGCATGGTTAACAGACTTCTTCAGTAAGTGCACTTCCTTTTCTCAAGAACTTGGCTGTCTGAGAAGTCCCAGGCCATTGGACAATGGTTTTCTCACATAGTTTCCTCCCTCCACTGGCTGGCAGGGCAGGGTGTGTCAGGAAGTCATTCTTTGCATGCTTTCCACAAGTATAAAATTGCAGGTAGACTTTCAAATTTTAAGGCCCATTTCAACAGAATTGAAATATTCTACCTACTGCTTTAGGTAGGCCTTGGAGTCTCCAATAAACATCTTTCTGGTTGAATCTAATTCTTTAAACGTGCTATTGCTTAACTCACATTCAGAAACCCACCTCCTCTCAGCTGTTTTTATTTCACAAAACACTGGCCTAAGAAATCAGAGACAGCTCCACCTCCCAGCAAACACATTCAGAATTTCCCCATGAACACAGACTCCATGACAACCAAACAAGCAGAAAAGAGAGGAGAAATTTGCTATCTTTAAGCCATTGGCTGAAAATCTTTTCTGCTAAAAACTGTAGTACAATACACATCCTGTTTCAAAATGTCATTTTTGTGACTGATATAAAGAATGACCCTGTGTTTAGAAGTCCTTCCTACTCCTTTCTCTATTTTACCTCTAAATTGGTTGGAGATAGTGTTATAAAATATCTGTCCAATGGATGAATCAGTAAATTGAGTTGATTAATTTGATTTAACTAGTCCATATGTCAAAATTAATTTTGAGCCTTTCCACATATTTTTTGTTGTTGTTCCAGTGCTAGGAATGGAACCCATGGTTTCCTGCATTCTAGGCAAGTGCTCTGCTGCTAAGCTACATACACCCTGAGCTACTTCCACACTCTTTGGTCTTCCGGAAATCTGCATCTTTCTTTTTCCATGAGATGCTTTAGGTACCAACAGGGAGTTGTTGATAAAGTGGGGCCTAAATGACTTCACCCTAAAAGTAACTCTCAGGTTAACATCGCTGATTACAACGAATGCTCCTTTTTAAAAATACATTTTACACTGGGGGCCTGGGGATTTAGCTCAGTGGTTTCGCTGCCTGCTGCTCAAGCACAAGGACCTGAGTTCGATCCCTGATACCAAAAAAAAAATACGTTTTACATTTATTTTGCTACATGGGTGTAGTTACCAGAAATACCATCGCTAGGGTCTGCTCATGGTTTTAATTCTGGGGAGCATGAACATGTTGAAAACTGGGATGAAAGAGAGGTTGGCTAGAACTTGTCAGCTTCTGTCCCTTCGTCTTGCTAGAATCTTCAGGTTGGGATGTTGCATGAGAAATGCCAGGAGCAGCCCTCCCCACCCATCCTCCATCACGTTTCTCTCTTTCTTTCTTTCTTTTTTTTTTTTTTGGTACCGGGGATCGAACTCAAGTCCTCGCGCTTTCGCAGCAGGCAGCAAAACCACTGAGCTAAATCCCCGGCATTCTCTTTCTTTTTTTAATAGCTTGGACAAAGAACATATGGGGTTACCTACCCAGTAAATTCTCCACATGTGTTTCTCCCCAGGGCCCTTTAAAAATCAGAGCTGAAGGGCACATTTTTCTCTTCATAAATTACCATAGAATCAGCTTGTGACAGATCAGGAGCTGGAAGGACTCTCGGCCAATCTGGATGATCCCTTTCTTCACCAGGAGTGACTTTCAGTGCCCCAGGGCTATGTGCACTGTTATCTGAGGACACCATGTGCTAGCAGCCATTGTTTAATGAACTCACTAGTTGTACTGCTCCTTCTCAGCATCACTCGCCCTAGCTTAGACAGACAAGGTTTCCTCTTGTGTCCCGGGGAGAAGATCTTCAAATTATGCTCAACTGAGTGGAGAACTACAAATGTGACTTAGCTTCTTTGTGCCTTACTCTTTACCATTAAGTCTTTATTTCTTTTTAATTTGTTTTAATAATTTTATAGGATATATGCTTTGTGGTATTGAAACAAAGACAGAAAAGAATCATGAAGGAAACTCTCATAAGGTCAAATTGAGTTACTGTCTCCAGCAGATCACAAGTAATACCAGGTGTGATCAAAATATATGGTGAATGTTAAAAAATTTTTATTACAGCCCCCATCAAAATACTCCCCCTCACCTCAGACACCTATCCCATCATGCTTGCCACCTTCTGGAGCAGCTCTGAAAGTTCTCTTTCATGAGTGTTTTTATTTGCATTGTTATGGCTGCCTCAATGTCCTGAATTGATTCAAAACACTGACCTTTCACGATCATTTTCACTTTGAAGAAGAGCCAGAAGGTGCCAGATCTGGTGAATAAAGTAGATGAGGATGCATCATAATATTTTTACCAGCCTGCCTTTCTTGGATGGCACCGTGCAGCAACACTGACTATATTCTTGATCACACCTCATAAAGACACTCACAAAAGTGCATTTCCAGAACTGCTTCAGAAAGTGGCAAGGATGATAGGACAAGTGTGTTCAAAGTGAGGGCGAGTGTTTTGAGGGGGATTCATGGTAATGCATCTTTTACTGTAACACATTTTAAAAATGTAGACATTCACCATATATTTTGATCATGCTGCATATGTTCTTCCCAGCCACGTTCCCAGAGGCCACTCAGAAATCTGAACCAGTTCCCTTTAATGGCTAAGGAAAGGCCATGGCCAGGAGGGTGGAGGGACAGAGGGAAATTCTGCGAATTGGTTGAGACTCAACATGCCCAAAAGGTACTCACTTGATGCCAGCAGCTACCTTTCTCTTCCCTGACAGCTCTCCAACCTGGACAGCTCAGGACATTCCGGCATTATGTGCCAGGCAACTCTAACCCAAGACCCTCTCCAGCTCCAAGGTATATGGGGAATTTTTCTCTTTTCTTTTTTTTTCCCATTAAGTATATTAGTACATTTTCGGTATAAAATACAGTTACATTCCTCATTGGGATCTTGTACCTTTACATGATGCATCTTGGTTCTTATTTTCCCCCTTTCCCTGCCCTCCCTTCACCCCCTCCACCCTTCTCTATTTGCAAAGACTTTATTTCCTTTTTTATTTCTTCTCTCATTTTTTCTTTTCCCTTCTTTCCTTTCCCCTACCCCTCCCACTTTCCCTGCTCCTTTAGGCCTTTTCTTCCTATTACACAGTATCAATTATACATTTTTTAATTACAATATCAAAATTAGAGGACATTACCACAGATTTTACAGAATTTAAAAAGATATAGAAAGCATATGACAAAAATCTTTTTTGAAACAAATTTGACAACTTCTAAGAAGTACCTTGGAGGACAAATTAATGAAACTGACTCTGGAGGAAATATAAAATTTGAGTAGAACCTATTAAAGAAAGTATATTCCCAGCTTGAAAACCTACCTATATGACAACATCAGGCTCATATACATTTTAACTGATAAATTATATCAAATATTTAAAGCAGAAAAAAGAAGGAACACTTCTCCCCTCATTTTAGGAACTCAACATTGTGCTAATCCTAAAACTGGATGAAGATAATGGAAGAAAAGAGTATGAACATAGATAAAAATTAGTTTAATAAAACAAACTATTAGAAGTCAGATCTGGCAGTATGCAGAAAGTGGTTTTATTATAGGGATGGCAGTGTTGGTTCAGCATTGGAAGATCCACCCCCATAAGTTATCATTTTAACAGAGGAAAGGAAAAAGCCATATGATCCTGTCACTAGTTGCAGAAAAAGTATTGGACTAAATTCTACAGCTGTTCATGGTAAAAGCTATCAGGAGACTAGAAGTACAACAGAACCTTCTCAACAGATAAGCCATTGCTCCATACTTTCAGCAAAAACGCCTTATATGAATGGAAAAGATCCAATGCTTTCTCCCTAAGGTGGGGAACAAGGGCAGGTATGCCTACTCTTCATCTGTCAATTAAACTTTGAAACCTAGGCCCCACCCAAAATAGTCTGGCAATAAAATGACACAATTAGGATAGGATTGGCAAGGTAGAAGTGAAATCTTTATATGTAGATGATCGACAGAGAAAATACTAAGAAATCTCTAGGAGCCCCTAGAACTTGTATTTGAATTTAGCAGGATTAGAAAACACAAGGTATATATAAAAATTCAGATCTATGTATACTTGCTATAAATGAAGAATTGGATATTGAAATTTAAAAGTTGTGTAGAAGTACAAAGGACCTAGAAAAGTAAAAAGAAAAAAAAAAGAAGGAAAAAAAAACAGTGTTGGAGGACATTTATTGCCTAATTTTAAGACTTCCTCTAAAGCTACAGTAATCAAGGCAGTGTTGGTGTAAGGAAAGACATATAGATCAATGGAATAAACAGAGAATCTAGAAATAGAACCACACATATATGATCCACTGAGTTTTGAAAGATTATTTAACATTAACATTTTATGGAACATAAGCTGAATTCAATAGCAGAGGAAAAGATGGTGTTTTCAGCAAATGGTACTGGAACACCTGTTATCTGTATGTAAAAAATTAACCTCACCCCTTTATTTCCATACATAAAAATAACTTGAAATGATTTATGAACCTAAATATGAAAGACCAAAACAATAAAACTTTAAGAAGAAATTATAAGGGAAAATCTTCATGAATTTAGGGTAGCCAAGTATTTCCTAGGATACAAAAAACATGATGTACAAAACAAAGAAATTGATAAATGAGATTCCATCAAAATTTAGAACTTTAAATGACACTGTTAAGAAAATGAAAATAGACCTTAAACAGACCATATTTATAATACATATAACCTAAGGCCAGAATATATAAAGAACTCTTACAGCTCATTAATTGACAAACCAATTAAAAAGTAGACACAAGAAGATGATAAATAGCCAGTACAGCACAAGGAAATGTGTGCAACACTCAAATCAGAAAAATACTAATCAGTACAATAACAAGATCATATTATATACTGATTAGGGAGATGAAGTTAAAAGTTTTACAAGAACTAATGTCAGCTTAGGTGTGAACCAGTTAGAACTGTCTAATACTGCTAATGTGAATGTAAAATGACAAAACCATTTTATAAAACAATATAGAAATTTCTTGGAATTACTGTTAAGAGCCAACAGTTCTGGTCTCAAGTTTTTACTTAAGAGGAATGAAAACACATGTTCACAATAGATTTGTACATGCAAGTTGACTATCACTTACCTGAAATTCTTGGGACCAGAAGTGTTTCAGATTTTGGTTTGAAATCCACTTGATCTGCAAAGAGGATAGCTACTCCTGCTTTTTTTCGGGTTCCTATCACACGGAGTATTGTTTTCCTCCCTTTAAATTTCAGTCCATGAGTTTCTTTTTGAATTAAATGTGTTTCTTGTATGCAGCTTACTGTTGGATCTTGTTTCTTGACCCTTTTTGCCAGACTATTCTTTTTGATAGGTGAATTGAGACCATTAACATTGATGGTTATAACTCATACATATTGACTTATCATTGTCATGACTTTTTCTTTTTGTTGGATTCTCCCCTGTTGCATTTAATTTCTTGTTGTGCCCAATGGATTCATTCTGCTGGGTTACCTGGGGTTGTGTTCCTTGTTGTCTTTTCCTAGGATATTGTCTAAAATTTTGTAGAGTGCTGGTTTGGTATTCATGAAGTTCCTAAGGTGCTCTTTGTCATGAAAGTATCTTAGTTCACCCTCAATTTTGAAAGATAGTTTTGCAGGGTACATCAATCTGAATTGGAGGCTCTTTTCCTTTAGGGCTTGAAATACATCACTCCAAGCTCTTCTTGCCTTGATGGTTTGCACTGAGAAGTCTGCTGTGATTCTGATGGGCTTTCCTTTGTATGTGATTTGTTTCTTTAACTGCTTGTAGAATTTTGTTCTTCTGTTGCGTTTCTGGAATCTTAACTATTATATGCCTATGTGTAGATGTTTTTTGTTCACAGCTAGTTGGAGTCCTATATGCCTCACTTATCTGTATGTCAAGTTCTTTTTCCCTCCTTGGGAAGTTTTCTGCCATCACTTTTGTGAACATTTTTTTTTATGTCATCTGCACTCTCTCCTGTTTCTTCATTGACTACAATCAGTCTTATGCTATTCTTCTTTGCATTGTCTAGCAGCTGCTGGATTGATTTCTCATGGTCCCTTACTATTTTAAAGCAATTTTTCTTTTCTTGGTCACTAATTGCAATCTTATCTTCTATATCTAAGATTCTGTCCTCACATTGGCTCATTCTGCTGCGTAAACTTTCAATTGAGTTTTTAATCTCCTGGAAATCTGTTTGCATCTCTTTTATGGATTCCATTTGTTTCCTATGTTGGGATTCCATCATGTTCCTCAGATCCTCTATTTTTTTTATCTGTGTCCTCTCTAGATTTATTAATTGTGTCTTGCACTATGGGCACAATCTCTGCTGTTATCTGAGAAATTATTTCTGATTTCATTTTTTCCAGATCCTCTTTTTTTGCCAGTTCAGTGGGTCCAGGTGGTTGAGTATCAGAGTGTTCCATTTCATTTCCCTTTGGGGTTGCTTTAGGTGACCTGGAAGTCTGGTTTTGAAACTTGTTTATGTGTGTTCTCATTTCAAGGCGGGGGTTGCTGTTGGCGCCCACGTGGTGGCTCACCTCCTCTGTGCTGGGGGTGGTGGTAGTATGGCGGCCTGGAAGCCTGCTCCTGGGCACTGGGAATGGCTCACCTCCTCTGTGCTCTATGGGGAATTTTTCTTTCAAATCTCTCACATTTCCAAGTAGCAGAGAAGAAAAAATGCTGGATTTTGCATTTTAAACTTCCTTGTTGACATTTAGTGTTCTTTAGGAAGCACTTCTCCTGTCATCTTGACTTCTCAATCTTTTCCAGTTGACCAGCGCCTCCATATTCCTAGATTATTTCATGGATCTTTGAGCGGACAGGTTAGCACTACCACTTGAAGCAACTTACTCAACTTTTCTGAGTCTCAATTTCTTCATCTACCAGTATGAAACAATTACAATATCTACACAAAGGGATCTTTCTTTGTTTGCATTTTGCGCAGTATTAGGGATTGAACCCAGGGCCTCCACACTGAGCTACATCCTCAATCCCTCCCCCCCGCTTTTATTTAGAGAGAGGTTCTTCCTAAGTGACTAAGTTGCCCAGTGTGACTTTGAACACAAGATCCTCCTGCCTCAGCTTCCCAGAGTGCTGGGATTATAGGCTTGGGTCACCACATGCAGCCATGAAGGTGTTTTATGTTTAAACAAGGCAGTATATCCAAAGGTCTTAGACAAGTGCTGCCAATCCAACCCAGCACCTCTTTTGCGAATGAAGTGTTCTTGGCACCCAGTCACATCTGTTTGGTTACTAACTGTCTCTGGCTATGACCCTATTACAATGGCAAAGTTGAGTAACCAGCTGTGACCCCTGAGCCCTATAATAGTATGACCCCTGAGCCCTAAAATAGTATGACCCCTGAACCCTATAATATTCATTCTTTCTTTACAGAAAGTTTGCTGCTTTTCTGTAAATGCTATAGAGAAATAGGGCACTGAAAAGAGATTTCTTGATTGGCCATAGTGGCCCATATGTACAATCTCAGCATTCTGTGAGGCTGAGGCAGGAGAATTGCAATTTTGAGCCCAGGGTGGGCAACTTGGTGACTTAGCCAGACCTGTCTCAAAATAAAATATTTTAAAAGGTCAGGGAAGCAGCTCAGTGCAAAGGCCCTGGATTCACTCCTCATATTGTACTGAAGAATAAAAATGAGATGTCTTAGCCTTGGTGGATTGAGAGGTAACTTTCTGTTGTTTATTGTGGCAGTTACAAATTTCATCACAACTGAACCAGAATTAGAATCAAAGAAGTGGACTTCCTAATTATTTTTTTATTCATTAAGTTTATTGGTATATTTTAGGTATACATTATGATCAAACTCATCATTGGGAATTTGTACCTGTACATGATATATCTTGCTTCTTGTTTTTTTTCCCATTCCCCAGATTCTACCACGAGAACATTACTCTCAGATTATAGTGGTAAACAGCCATACATGGTGGCTCGCATCCATGACCCCAGTACTCTGGGAGACCGAGGCAGGAAGATCACAAGTTTGAGCACAACCTTGGTAATTTAGCCTCTTATCAAGACCCTGCCTCAAAATAAAAAATCAGAAAGGGCTAGGGGTATAGCCAGTGCATAGGCCCTGGGTTCAATCCAAAGTAACAAAAAAAAAAGGAAAATGTAGTGATAATAACGGAGAGTAGCTACAATGCAAGACGTACAGGTCTGAGTGAGTGACAGTGTATGATAATATGCACACAGGAAATGCAGAACAATTAACAGTGACGCTGTGTGTATGCTTAACTTCCACAATACTTATTATTTTGTAGAGACATCTGTGACTGTTTATTATTTTTATTATATTTACATATGAGGTTGATTCCTTTAAAATAAGCAAGACCAAAATTCTTTTTTTAAAAAATAGACCATCAGCTGTGCTAATGAGTTCCTTTCATAAACTCATCAATTCATTCACACTTTCAACAAGCATGTGCAGCCTGGGCATGTACTAGGGATTGAGATGATGAATGAGATTCAGTCCCGGCCTCAAGTCGCTGGGCTAAGAGAGAAAGTGCAGTTCTGTGTGTCAGGTGCTCCTCTAGGCCAAGCGGCTCGAATGAGTGAAAGGCGTGGCAGTGAAGCAGCTTCCAGGAAGCCTCTAAACTGAATCCCGCTAAAGTAGTGAGCAGTAGTGGGCAATTTACTGAGACCTTGTCTCAAAATTGTTAAAGAATAATAGTAAAGACTAGGTTACAACTCAGTGCAAAAGCCCTGGGTTTGATTTTCCATTCAGAAAAAACAAAAGGAAGAGAAAAACCAAGGGTTTGGTGTCAAGTAAACACAATCACAGGTTGTTGATTGAATATAGCTTTCCCTTTTTAGTCAGCAGATTTGTTGTGTAGAAGGAGGCTCAACAAGCCCCATACCGTCGCAAGACTCCTACTCCCTCTTCTTGGTTGCTCTGCAGGCTTCCTTAGGCAGGGTTTTCTCACCTGGGGTGCCATGTTCCAATCATCCTGAGGCTTGAATTTTGGAGATAGGATGCTGGCCTCTCTCTCTGGGGCGAAGGGAAAGTGTGAACACCCTGCATGGTAAGAAGTGGCTCACAATGCCCTCCGGGCCTGTGTGAGTCACTGAGCTGAACCGGTAGACAGAAGAAATCCCAATGCAATCAGTTCTGGGGATACAGTCTGCTGTTCACACAGCCCGCAGCTGCCCTGCTTCACACTAGAGCTCCTCAAGGAGGGACAATGTCCTAAGGGACTCATCTGTCCCTTCCAGTGCCTAGGAAGTGTCTTTTTTCTGTCTTTCCTTCATGTCTTCTTTTTATTTTATTTTTTACTTTTTCATTTTTTATTAGTACACATTTGTGGTACATGATGCTTACATTTCCTATGGGGAGTTGGCACACATACATAGCACATCTTAATTCTTTTATCATCCCCCTCCCTTCCTCTTCCTCCCTCTTCCTTCATCTCTTGGTCCCCTTCCCAATTGTAAAAGATCTACCTTCCTACTTCATATTTTCTATCCTCTATTTTGCTCTTTATTTATATTTTGGGTTTCTCATATAAGAGAAACCATTCAATATTTAAGCTTGTGTGTCTTTTTCATTTAACATTAGGGTCTCAGGATGCATCCATTTTCCTACAAGTGACTTGAGTTTATCCTTCTATATGGCAGGGTAGTACTCCACTATATGTAAATACCACATTTTCTTTAGCCATTCATCTGTTCATGGACAAGTAGGCTGCTTCCAAGATTTAGCTATTATGAATCATGCTGCTATAAATATGAGTATAGATTGTACATTACTGTAATATGACATATTTAACTCTTTGGGGATGATACCTACAAGGAGAATAGCTGGGCCCTTCATGCCTTCTACATTTCATCCAAATTGTTCTCCTTTCCTCTAGGGGGAAGTGGAAGGGTGCTCCAAGCCATGTCCAGTCCTGTGGTGAGCAGCACCTGCTGGTGTATGCACATGAAAGGGAGCCTCTCCCCTAGGCCAGTCTGTCCCCGGAAGTGCCTATTTCCCCTGGAGTTCAGTGGGCAGCTAATGAGTTTTCCATGCCCTCTGATCTCTGCAAGCTGCTGTTGTGCCCACTGATCCGATAGACTTCCTGCTCTTGAAGAGGACTTTGTGAGGCTGTATGGGAATGCTCATTATGGTTTGATTGGAGTTTGAAAATAGTTTAGAGGCCCCCCCCCCCGTGTGTGTGTGTAAGAAAACTTGACTGTCATGACATCACAGGTGCTATGGATCTGGTAACCAGGGGAAAGGTGGCTTCCCTGCCCCTTGACTGGCCATATTGGGGAAAGAGACTGGGTTGGCAAGAAACAGAGCTGGCTCTGCCCTCTCACTTTGGCTTCTTCCAGAATTTTCTTTTTAACAATGAACAACAGATCATAGTATAGCAGACTATGAGTCACCTTTGCCATCTTTTGCAGATGATGTTTGCATACTGTTCTGAGAGAGAAAGGAGGCTGGTGTAGGAGGATGAACACACAGCCATTTTATCTGCAAAGCCCATTCAATCTGGGCTGCAGCCTTCATAGCCACAAAGTACTAGTTAGGTTATTAGTAAGCAATTAGAAGGGTGTAAAACCTGACTCGAATACAAGACTTGCAATCACTTGGACGAAGTTTGAATTCCCTGTAAGAAAGCTGCAGAAAATCCATGAACTCAGTCTCTGAACTTGGCTATTCCAAGGAGACCACCAAACTTCCCCATTGTCTCAGATAAAACACAATGAATGAGGTCTTTTGTGTAATTAGGTCAACGGGAGTCCTGGTTATTATTAGTGGTGGAGGATCTGTCTCTCTCCATGAAAGATCTAGTCACATATCCAGGTAGAAATAAGGAAGGAATTAAACCCAAACCAAAAATAAAAATAGCCAGTGATGTAGCTCAGAGGTAGAACACTTGTCTGGCATGTCCAAGGCCCAGCACCAACACCACAAAAATAAAATAAAATAAAAATAACATAAGATAAAAAAATAAAAAACAAACAGCTGACCTCACACTAACCAGTGAAGCTCAAAGGAACCCATTGTTCAGCCCTTGCTCAGGGTCAGGCACAAGTCATAATAAAATAGGGGTGAATATCAATAAAATCCTGTTTTAACACACATAGGTTGGTGTCATCGGCACCATTTTACAGATGAAGAAACTGAGGCTCTGAGAGCCATCAGCAATCTAGCAGTCTAGAAGACTGCCAGGTCAGGACTCACACCTAGTCCCTGAGACTCTAGTGTGTGGCGCTTACTTTGTCTCCTTACCAGTCAGGCCTTCAGTAGGCTCACTGGGGAGAGATGTTTTCAAAGAGAATTTCGAAAAGCAACAGATAGAGGTGGGGCACAAAACATGGTCCAAGCATTTCTAAAAAAGGAAGATGGTTCACTGGCACGCCAGCTCATGAACCAACCAGGGTGAGAACGTGAACTAGCAAGCCACAATGCACATGGGAATGACCCAGACACAGTTGACTACCTCACGTGGAAAGAAAGTGAAGCTTACCAGGAGAATGTCAACCAGAAAACCGATACGGGTTTATGTCAAGCAAAGATCAACATCTCCTGTTTCCTCACACTTGAAGCAGTTATTCCTGTTTATGACGTATCCTTTGGCTCTGAGCTGAAGTGAATTGTTTGAGTGGGTGGAAAACAAGAAGAAAACCAGTGGCAACTGACATTCGTTTTAGACTGAGACCCCCACCACCCCCCTGGGGCCAACCTTCAGGGTTCCAATGACAGTGGCTCCTTTCTTAGTAAGTGGCCTTGGAAATTTTTCCTCTTCTTCTTTTGTGGACCTGGTAATCTTCAGCATTTTACCAGTGACTTGGATGCTGAAAGAAAAATAAACCTCCATGTTAGATTTTAAGATTTGCGAACAGAGAAAGAGGAGGATAGGAGTTGGAAGGGTGGGGGCTGGGTACTTAGGCAGGATCAGAATTCAAGAGAACAGAGGAAACTGAAAAAAGATTTGTTAAAAACAATGCAGTACAAAAAATGCTTGTTGAATGAATGACGATGTAAGGCAGATGAAGAAACAAGTTACAAGGCAAAATTGTATGGATCATAGTAACTGGTACTTTTGCTTCTGAAATAAACATCTAAAATGTATCATGAGACTCACAGATGTACTTTTAACAGCAGGTCATTCGGGACTACTTGATTAACTTATTGAGATCCTGATTAGGTACAGAAAAGGAAAATGAGACTCGAAATGATTGCTTCAACTGCCTGTTCGGCACTCAGGGTCAGTTCCTGATTAGAGCACGAAAATGTATTCTTTTCCCATTGTTCAGTTTTACTGAGGCATCACTGACGTACGATAATTGGCATATATTTAAAATGCGCAGTATGAAGCTATCGTCACAATCAAGCTGAGGCACACACCCATCACTCCTAAATGTTTTCTCCTGTCCTTTGATGAGCCCCCTTTCCGCTCCCAGTACCCACTGAACTAGGTTACTCTTAAAGATTATATTTTTTAGACTCAATTTTATATCACTGAAGCCATCCAGTAGGTCCTCTTTTCCTTGTAGCCTCTTTTCTCTCAGCATAATGATTTTGAGAATCACTATGTTGTTTTGGATGCCAATATTTGATTTCTTTTTATTCCTGAGTAGTATTTTATATAGTTTATCTATTTATTTGGTGCTTTGTTATTATTTCCATGCATAGAGGAGTCCACATACTTATTCTATTTCTTTATTCTCTGTTTGTGTCTGGTGCATCATAGACTTGGTAAATATTTGTATTGATTTATTTAAGGACCCGGTCCAAAAGTTTTTCAAAATCTCTTGGAGAGGATTGTATTAGAGGCCATGTATGCATTTGTTTAGTAAATCATTCAGCAAACATTGATGAAGCCCTTACTGGATTCCAAGGCACCGTGCTAGGCCCTGGGGACACAGGCACCAATCCCGGGTCTCAGGCTCGTACATTCTAACGAGAGGACATGGATGGTGAACAGAATAAAAATGCAAATGCTATATTATATTAGAAGTTGACACATGTAATTTGGAAATCCCGGAATGTGGTAGAGAGCTCTCAGGAGTCGTCTCAACCATGCAGCCCATATTCTGAGTGGCTCCCAAAAGTTGGACTCAATGTAGACCTTTGGGGCAGTTTTCTCAGACTCATGGAAATCGGCTTTGAACAGGCCTTAAAAGAAAACGAAGGCTGCCATGGATGCCCAGGAGTCACAGAACGGTATCATCCTCCACTGTTTCTCCCTAGGGGGATTAGGCTTTTGTGTCCACCTGGACAACACTGGCCAGAGCGACTGTCACAGTCTCCTCCCCCACCTCTACCCCTGTAGGAATCCACCCAGAGTGTTTTTAATCTGGACGATACTCTCCAAAAACCTCAGGCTTGACACATCATGTTGGCAAATGTCCCATTCCCAATTCCAGCTGTAAACCTGGTCCCAAGAATATGTGTGCTGCCCTGATTCCCAGCATTTATTTAGTTTGGGGAAGGACAGAGGAAACAAGAGTAAAACAGACGGGCCCCTTCAAGTCAAAATGCTTCCCCAAAAACCAGTGAAACAGGGCCCCATATTCAGAACCAAAGAATGTTGGACCCTTTTCTCTCTGCTGAGCTGTTTTGCATTTAAGCTTAGGCAGGTTTAAGAGAGGAGGGTAAGGAGATAGTTTCTGTAACTAAAAGGAGGCAACTTTCTCTGCCTGCCGTCAGTACTTTTACTCCACTCTGATCTGGCCCCTGACCAGGACAGCCTTGAACTTCCTGAGAAACTCGATTTCCTGTTCCCACTGCCTGTGCAGGCTGGAGGACCACGCTGTGCGAGGCTGGGAGCAGGAGGCCCGGGTAGTGTGGGAGCAGGAGGTGGGAACTGTTTATTCCAACATGCACAGAAATTCTTCTAGCAGCAACTGTAAAAGAAAAAAAAAATCGAGCTGCAGAAGCTTAGCGGTTTCAACAGGCAACTTCAAGGAACTCTTAAAAATCAGGAAGGCAAGTTTTTTGTTTTGTTTGTTTCAGATCCATTTAAAACTTAAAACTATAGACGTATAACCCAGAAAGTACCTGGTTCCACTCTCACATTTTATAGATGACAGGGTTAAGAGCTATTGTGACAATGGAGGGTGGGTAAGATCTTCATTTCCTGGCTCTGGACACAGCGCAGTTTCTCCCACAGATTACAGAAGATGCCATTCCAAACGTCAGGCCTGAGGGTGACATTTACTATATGTAAATTATACCTCCTAACCTGATGTTAAAAAGGAAAGTATATGTTATCCAGCTCCTGCTCTTGAACATGGGTCTGTCTGTTTGACTCCAAAGCCGCTGGCTTCCTGCACTCTGCCTCCCTGCAGCATGATTGTCACTCGTGCAAATGGTGTCCTGGGTCCTCTCCTCCATGTGGCTTTTGTCTGAGGAGGAAGCTGTGGGTTGAAGGAGCTGTGTGGTTCAGAGGCACAGGACAGTTCTCAGCCTGCCAGACGGAGACCCTCTGAAGCTGCTGTGCAAATATGACTTCGAAATGAAACTGGGGCCTCCTTTCCAGGATGGGCCCTCACACCCAGCCAGTTCCTGCTCCTGTGCAGAGTCAAAAACAAAACAGTTGGCCCCGCAATGGACGATGGGAAAGGGACATTTGGGATTCTTGCTGGCTTCCTGGCCAATTCAAAGTGTAAATGACATTTAAAGGAAACTTGCCCTCCTCGATGATCTACAAATAAAGAACAGGACAGAAGGTAAACCAAGGAAAAGACAGGGGCCTCCAGGAAAAGGCAGAGCAAGCCCAATCAGTCCCAAAAATCACCAGCGAGGGAAATTGTTATAATTTGCAAAGGAAATAGACACCCCAGTAACTTGAAAACCAGCACAGGATGAAGTCGGGTGGGCCCGAGAGCTCTTAAGCTAATCCCAGCTGGTTTACAAAGCTCAAAGATTTGTTATTATAAAACATTTCTCAAGCTAGAAGTTGACAGAATGAATGGTGGCCTCTTTCTTAATGTGCATATTAAACACGTACACTGGAAATATAAATAACGTGTGTAAGAGGAATTAGGAAACCAGAAAAGAATAGAAACAATACAGTTTATTAACCCTGGTAACAGAAAAATGTTCTATGACAGAAAAGATGTCTTTCTTTGTTCTTTAATAATATCCCTTAAAAACAAGATAAAAATAATATTCTCTTTGTCCCTTCTGAATATTCTTGATGAATTTTGCTCTTGTGCTCAAAATGAAATTAAATTCAAGAGTTTAAAGTTTCACTCTGAGATTGTAAGCTTGTCAGTCAGAACTAACGAACTGATCCTACAGCTTTTAGGTTAGATTACGGATCAGTTGTAGGGACAGAAAGGGCTGGTACTGTCCCTCACCTATTAGAGAGGTCACAGCCAACACTCCCATAACAAAAGACAGATTAACAAGAGAAAAGCACGAGGAATCTATTTAATCAAAGCTTTACAGGAGTCGGGAGCCTTCAGAACGAAGGTCTGAAGGTCTTGGCAACACTATTTTTATGCTGGGAAATGGTGAAGAATGGGCAGCCTTGGAAACGGGGTTGGGCCAAAGGGGGTGACCTAACAGTGATAGGCTGGAGGGGAAACCCAGCAGGGTTGGTCTGTTTGATCTTCTGGACCTGTCGGCACCCGCCCAGGCCCCGCCCCGGCCCCGGCCCCGGCCCCGCCCCTGTACAGGCAGAGCCCTTCTGGAAGATCAGAGAATTGCTTTATGGTCAGCACCCACACAGAAAGACAGCAGAAGATGGGGGTAGTATTTCTAGGTTTTATGGGCTGGCTTTGGGGAGAGAGGTTCTCTCGTTTCCATGCCTCTCCTTGGGGAGCAGGAATTCTGGTTTCTAGGCCTGTCTTGGAAGAGCAGGAAAAGAGGGGCAGAAGATCAGAAAGAGGCTTCCCCTCTGAGGTCTTGCCAACACCCTCCAGCTCAAAGTACTCCAGGGCCAAAGGGTTGATCTTCAGCTTTTGTCTTCTGAATCCCCGAAGTTGTGGTCTTCTAGGGTCTGATTCTTCTTATCCCCAGCACTTTGAATTGAAATTGCTGGATGAATGAAATCGGCAGCTTCTCAATTTCCTTTCTAGAAATTCCTACTCATTTTGTTACACTTAGTAGTTCTTCACTTTCTTTCAAGTACTTTTACTTATTTATTAATTTAATTTAATTTTACTTTATTATATTTTATGGTTCTGGGGATTGAACCCAGGGCCTACGCATGTGTTTTACCACTGAGCTGCACTCCTATCCCTTTTCAAATGTTGTCAATTTGTTTTGTTTTGTTTGTACCGGAGATCAAACTCAGGACCTTTCACTTGCGAAGCAGGTGCTTGCGGCACCACTGAGCTACATCCCCGGCCCTGTCAATTTATTTTCTTCCCTTTCTGGTCTCCTATTTGCTTTGTAGGGTGTTTTTGCATGTTAGGTGGCTTTTTAAAAAAATGTGGAATTAATCTATGTTCCAAGAATGACATTGGCCACAATTTTCTAGCTATTCAAATTCATTAAAATGGGGGTCAAATATTAGGAAGAGCAGGGGGTTGTTCACTGTGACAATAGTGTAAGTGAAAATAATCACCTAGTTAGGGGACTAGTTAGTTTAAAATATCTCTAAGGAGGATTCAGGATGTGACTCAGAGGCAGAGCTTTGACTAGCACATGTGGAGCCTTGGGTTGAATCCTCAGCACCCCAAGAAATTAGATTTAAAATATCTTCATGGAAACTTGAAGTCTCTATTTAGAAGTGATTCACAAAGTCTTTGTGTGGGCCTGAGTTCCCCAGGAGGAAGTCCCATCATGGGCTCAGTGCATGTAATTCATTTTCCTATCCTACTTCTTTCCCTCTTCTGGGAATTACATGACTCTCCAAAGTTAAAAACTTGCCCCCAAATGACCAGCAGGGACCTGAGCCAGACAGAATGTTCTAGAAGATGTCCTCTATGTCTTTCTGCAACTTGGGCTTGTCTCACTCTGGCACTGAATTTACCCTCATACAAATGACACTGTTTCAGGAAGAAACAGAGAACAGGAAACCATGATCAGGGACATCCAAAGCACAGCCGTTGTCACACTTAAGCCCCTCTCCCACACCACCTTTCACCTGCTTCTCCATCGAAGAGGCTGCCTGCTCACAATGCTGATCCCTTTGCTCACACCATACTTGCCCTGTATCCAGAAGGGCCCTGGAGCCGGGAGAGTAAAGCCCTGTGTCTCCTACCTGTGGTAACATCATGAAGGGAAGGCAACCTGCCTCTTCAACCCCTGTTCCCCTTCTAGGACAGCAAAGCTAAGGATAGATCGAAATCTATCCAACCATTTTTGCTCCACTGTGCATTAGACCAGTGGACATGCATTGTCTGTTCTACCTAAAATACTGGGCTCAGAAATGAGCCCCAAGGAAACAGGAATCATCATGCCTACAGCTCCTTCTCCATCTCTGTGTGGGTACCCAATACTGCTCCATGCCCTCCACCACTCTGACACCCCTGCCCATCCAAGACAACTCCTCTGCCCCTGGCATGAGTTCCTGCCTCAGATACAGGCACAGCTGGCAAGTGCTACTTCAGCTGGTAGCTCGAGCATCCCAGCCTTTAGGTCTAAAACTGTCATGGCTGAGCATGGTGGTTCTCACCTGTAACCCCAGTATTTGGAAGGCTGAGGCAGGAGGATTGCTGAAAGTTTGAGGCCAGCCTGGGCTACATAGTGAGTTCAAGACCAGTCTGAAATACATAGCAAGACCCTGTCTAAAAACAAGCAAGCAAACAAGCAAGTAAATAAATAAAGTTGTCACAACAAAGGTATTTCTGTAGCTGGGGTGGAAGCTATCTTCCCAGGCAAGTCAGCCCGTCTTTATATCCATGCATTCTCAGCACAGTAACCCCAGGAAATCTTTCATTCCAGACGCTGAACACCACCAGCAGTCCCCATTACCCCACAGTCCCGTTGGTACTCAAATTAGCCAACAAGACGTGTTAAGCAACTTTAAGCCGTAATTGCCTCAGATTTCCCTCTAATTTGAGTTTTAGATGTGTAACAGCTAAGAAAAAAGACAAATTTTGCTGAGTGTTTTGCGGAATCTATCTCACTGCTCAGATCTCATCTGGATAAATACAGTTGACCAAGGACTCAGGGAAGATTTCAGCTGAAAGTACTATACCAGGCCCAGCCTGTAATCCTATAATCACACACACACACACACACACACGCACACACACAAAACTAGGGGTATTCGCTAAGAATTCAGTGCTGTCTTAGTTTTCTTTCAAAGAATGTCAAATCAGGAACAATTCTCCTCCACAAAGTGAGATTAGAGGTCAGGTAGAAAGTAATGAGGATTTCCAAGCTACTTATTTGGCATAACCATCTAGAAACAAAACGACAGAAGTATGCAAAGTGCAATAGGCCTGAGACTCTCTTTTCAGAGCACCAAATGTCAACACTACAAAACCCCCAAGTTTGAAGCTTTCCAATGGGACCATTTCTCTTGGTTCCCAGCTGAAGTCTTTTCAAGCCAGCTCTCAGAAGCAATTCCACATGCAAATGTTCCTGCCTCTATGGAGGGAGGAAGTCAATCTGAAGCACACAGGGTGAGGAAGCAGGAAAACTTGAGATGATATTTTTCACATAGGTTTTGTGAACTAACCAAAGAGTTTAAACGTAGTCACTTCAATTCCCTCCTCCTCCCCCTCTCCTCTCCTCCTCCTCCCTCTCTCTCTCTCTCTCTCTCTCTCTCTCTCTCTCTCTCTCTCTCTCTCTCTCTCTCTCTCAGTTATCTACAAAGACCACAGGAAATGTTTAAGCAAATTGAGGAGATATTTCTCAAGTTATTAGAATAAGCACAGTAATTTAGAGACTTGGTTCCTAGCAACCGAAGGCCTAAAATCAAAAGCTTCTAGAGCACTGAGCTGATGCCACAAGTGGAAAATTCCACATCTGATTCAATGTGACAGGTCATAATCAAAACTCAGGCACACTGAAAATATTGTATAAAATGACCTTCAGTCTATATGTATGGATTTAGTCCTCAGTACCACCACCAAAAAACAAAAAGAAAAAACAAAGATGGGGCACATGTATACCCTGTAGCTTGAATTGGTGATTTAAGCTCTAATAGTCAATCAAATTATTAATTTATCAGAGGGGGCTTGCAGCCCAGACAATGAAAATTTCTCTCCTGATAATCCTCTAGATGTTTGAATGGTTCACATCCATTTACATTTTAGCATTTTCTCCAATTCTTAGTTTCACAGCAAAAGTGTTTTGGGGGCAGAATTGATCCTAGGGCCTTCACATTATGCTACATCCACAACCCTTTTGTTTATTTTATTTTATTTTGAAACGAGGTCTCACTAAATTGCTGAGTTGCCCAGGCTGGACTGGAACTTTCTATCATCCTGCTGTAATACTGCAGCAGCAAACTTTAGCCTATGGTCACTTAAGAATAAAAAAAAGAGAGTCACCTCTTAAAGAAAGATGTCCCTGCCTCATTCCCCATTCATGTCCTCTTTGATTTCTTCTCAGCCTTATCTCTAGTGGGGGTAGGAGCTCCCAATGAGGACCAGGAGTCTCTAACCAGAGAACCATTCTCCTGGGGGCAAGAGCGCAGGTGTGCTGGCTTTGTCTATCCAGCACTGGGGCCCTGGCCAGCCACATAGCGGGACCATCAGTGAGTAGTGAAGGTGTCTGCATGCAGATCCTCGCTGTGGACAGGTGCAGAGACAGAGCCTGGGCCCTCTCATCAGCCACCCAGTCCTGAGAACCTTGCATCACCTTGGTGTTCCCTGGAGTCATTCAAAGCACACAGATGTCTCCATCCACCCACTGAGTCCCTGATTCACTGCACTGGGGTGTGGCCTGGGCCTCAGGATGTTAAACTCTTCCTGCTTCAGGAAGCACCCAGAACTCCTGGGGGAAGGCTGGGCAGGTCACCAGTCTCACTGTCACTGACCTCTCACTGGATTCTCAGAATCATCCACCAGGTCTCCAGGGCAGAAGGCTATGGTTGAAGGCAAGAGTTGGCAATGTCTGGAGATACGCTAGCTGGTCACATGCGGGGGTGACACTATTGGCGTCTGGTAGGTAGAGACCAAGAATGCTGATAAACATCCAGAATGCACCGGGCAACCCCCCCAAGAATTCCTGGCCCTAAATGTCTAGAGTGTCGAGGTGGAGACCCTTCTGGTCGATGGAGGCTGTTTGGTTAGCCAGGCCTTCTTAGACAAGCAATTTCTTTGCTATCATTCCTGCATACACACTGTGCCCCGGCCCCACACAAGACAACTGCTCTCCACATAACATTTGGGTCACCTGTTGTTGCTACAGGCCAGAATGGCTCCCAGGCATAAAGAGGCTGCCAATCCCCGGGAGCTCCCTTAGCGCCAGGCACTTTCTACTCAGGGTTACATTCCTCCCAACAGTCTGGAGAGACAGAGATTCTCAATTTGAAACTACACTCATTACACAGGTCACACATTTAATTAAGGTTTCCAGCTCCAACTTAAAGACAAGTTCCTTCAGATCCCTAACAAGTTTGTGTTGCTTTAATATGTGATTACTAATCTGTGTGTCTCAAAACCCCTTGTTTGACAAACACCAGCCTAGCAAATTCCTCACCTGTGCTGTCACAGAGTGGACCGGATATGCCATACTAGGTTGAAGGCATCCTAGTACCTGCCCTGCAAGGCACCTTCCTGAACCTCACCAGGAACCCATCTAATACCTCCAACAGAAAAGCATCATCATCGATCGCTTTTGTATTGTCAGAGCCACACCTTTATCTTTGTTGTCAGGGATAATTGAGGTAGCTATGTGGGAATGGCAACTTGTGAAAGCTCTAATCAGAAGTATTAATACAGTATTAAATGTCATCATTAAAATGGAAGGTACCATACTGGGCCCAGCACAATTCCTGACATAATGTTTGCACTTAATGAATATTTGCTGGGTGAACCAATGAAGTCATCAAATGAACCAAAATACAAACCAACAATTTCAAGTGATTTATAGATCGAAAAATTGGGAGAGTTTTTGTTTGAGATTGACGTGTTCTCTAGTGGTAACTGAAAGAGGTAATAGCTGACTTTCATGTTATTATTAAAGCACAAATAGAGCAGATCAGTATTTATTTTCTCAGCTTTCTATTGTTATCCAATAGTGTCATAAAATATTGTATTATAACGATGGATAGAATTCTGACAGTTGCGTCAAATCATTTTTGGAAGACTTTACACTTTTTTTCCCAGAGAAGTATAAATAGCTTAAAATAGGAAATATTTTACAGGGTTAGATTTTTTTAAAAAGAATTTTTCTGCTTTTATTAGCATCTGACAAGTACTCTGAAAGTAACTTCATTAGAACCAAGGCTGAGGGCCCACAAAATTATTTCTATTTCTTTTGAAAATTAGGAAAAAAGTTAAGATCATTCAGCATGAATTATACCTACAGAGATATAAACTATATCCTTCATATATAATAAAGGTTTCCTGGTAGAGGAAGGGCCCTGTGAAGGGAAAAGTGTCTACAGCCCATGAAAGTTGTCCAGTGTCTCTGGTTGTCACCTTTTTGCATGTCACCTGCCCACTTTTTCAAATAGTTACTTTGAAGGGCAGGTGCTGGGGGTGGAACCCTGGGCCTCATGCACACTCAGCAATTGCTCTACCACTGAGCTACACTCCCAGCCCAAGGACTTTTTCATTAGCTTCTGATTTTAATTGGGGGGGGAGCTTTGTGCGATCATCTAAGTCATTATGTGGCTCCTTCACTGAAAGGAGATTGAGAGTTTAGGGCATTTTACATGGAACCCATAACAAGGGACTGACTCAGGGAGCAGAGGTGGGGAGACACAAGCAGTGAGGTGGGGACATACCAGCTTGCAGGTCAAAGGTTCAGGGTCCAAGATAATCCTAAGAAGTGGGCAATGGTGGTGCACACACCTGTAATCTCATACTCTGGGAGGCTGAGGCAGGAGAACCACAAGTTCAAGCTCTGCCTGGGTAACTTAGCTACTTGGCCAGATCCTGCCTTAAAATTAAAAATAAAAGGGGATTTAGCTGATTGGGAAGGCCTTGAGTTTCTCAGCTCAGGTGTCTGGGCAGATGCAGGTGCGTTCAAGGAAATAGTGTCTGAGAGGAACTGGTCTGTGAGTGCCACAGAGAACGGGGCTGGGAAAAGTTAAAGCTGACCCTGTCAGGGATGAGGACAAGGAGTCAGCACTGTAGACTGTGACACGGCAGGCAGAGGTGGGGGACACGTTGCCGGGCTGGGCCCACAGGCCAGAAGCCCACAGGATTTTGCTTTTGTTTTGCTATGCTAGGGATTGAACCCAGTGCCTTCACACTGAGCTATATTCCTGACCTTTTAAAAAGTTTTGAGACAGGGTATCTCTAGGCTGCTAAGCTCATTAGCCTGGGTTTGAGCTTATGATACCCCTGCCTCAGCCTCCCAGAGTGCTTGTATTGCCAGTGTGCACCAACATGCCTGGCTAAGTAGACAGATATATATATATATATATATATTTTTTTTTTGAGACAGAGTCTCACTTTGTAGTTCAGGCTGGCCTTGAACTTGGGGAGATCTTCCTGGCTCAACTTCCAGGGTGCTGGGATTGCAGGTGTGTGCCACCATACCCAGCAAGAAGATAGTTTTCACAGTTGTGGAGAGGTCAGTCATATGTAAGTTGAAGAAAAGGAATCAGTGGCCAGTGTGTGAGAGAGAGAATATGATGCTTATTTTTTCTTCTCTTCTATTTGTCAATTTTTTAGTGTCCTAATCAGAGAGCATGATATGTAACTATCCATAGAAGGGCCACCCAAAACTGGCCTCTGCGTCCAAATCTGGATTGTCACCTGTGTTTGTAAATAAAGTTTTATTGGAATGCGGCCACACCCATTTGTTTATGTACTGTCTGTGGCTGTCTCTGCCCAGCAATAGATTATCTGTTCAGTAAAGTAGGAGGTATTTACTATTAGGGCCTTCAAAGAAAACTTGTCAGCTCTTGTTCTAAGACTGCTCCCTGGATGTGAAGATCAAAAAACACATCTTGCATTACATTTGTATATCCATTTGTTTTCTTGTTCTGACAAAGCAGAAGTGCCGGCTGGAATTACTAATATAAGCATCACTGCCTAACAAATTCTAAGGGCCATCTATGTTCTTTTAATGCAAAGAAGGTCAGCCCTTGCTACTCACATCAAGATGAAGTTTCCTCCCCATTTTAGCTGCAAACCCAAACTAAAGCTAAACGTGCTTCCGGCCTTTGTTTGGGTCTCACTTCAGGAATGTTTATTGGGCACAATAATGAGCAGAAGGGAGTTAGGCTCCCGGCTCTTTCAGAAAGCGTGGAGATTTCAGTGAAAAAGGAAATACTTTTGTTTCTGCCTTCATCCTATTTTAGTGTGAATCAAAGTTAATAGCTCATTGTCGGGTTGGCAGTTCACAAGAAAGGGCGAGGTTGTCAGAAAATCAAAATCACAGTTTCCTGTTTTGGATGATGAATTTTAACAACATTACTGAAGGCTTCAGATACAAAAATGGCTCCTTGCCAGGGCCAGAATAGCTCCAAGTGCCTTTGTTTGTTTTATTGTTCAATGCTGAGGGGTCAAAGCATCCTCTCCATTGTGTTCTCTCTGTTCCCCGCCCCCTTTATTTTTTTAAAAATTCCTGCTGATAATTGAGTTAGCTTTCTTAATTTCATCTTTGTTGATGCTAGCAACCAATTATAGAGAAATTAGGAAAGATTTACAATACCAGGATAGTTTTTAAGGTTTCAGGGTTGTAATTAGTTACACACAAAGATGGCAGAATAATCATTTTGGAATATTTGTACTGATTTTTCAACCAATGTTTTTATATTTTGACATAAAAATTCCTCTCACTCACTTGAACGTGAAAAAGTGCTTCTTAGCAATGCTCTTATTTACTTGTACCAACCTACTTGTCCCTGTTCGCCCCCAGACATCCCCTAAACTGGTTTTAAATTATGGTCTGCGGCCCATGTAGCCCCTGTAATCTAGCTCAAGGCCCAGGCTCCACTCCTGGATTACTCTGCATGTCGCTGTCACTTGTACTCACAGCCGTGACTTCAGTGTGGATGAGAATTCTTCCCAGTAATGTCCCAGTGGGTGAGGTGTTTAGGAGGTGGACCTGCTTGGCCAACTCAGAGGTTCACAGTAGTTCTGGATGGCATCCTTTAGTGCAGAATTTGTAGGGGGCACACAGGGGAGGACTGGAAAATGCGCTGACTAGAGAGGCACCCAAAATGACTCTGTGTGAATTCAAACTACAAAGGACACTAGGAAATTGACCCACTGACCTGAGCCCAGAGTCAAAATCCTTGTGGTCACTGTAGACATGAATGGTCTGGACTCTGGCCATAACAACTGAAAACTAGACTCTCGAAGAAGGCAAGAGTCTCTGGAGTCTCCTTCAGATGTGTGGGCTTTCAGCCCAGAGTGCCTTAAAGGTTTCCTCCAGGAACCATTTTGAATACGGTGACAACACTGTCTAATTTTCAATTCAGGAAGCAGGAGCAAGGACACATACCCATAGGGTATTTAAAGCGTTACTGCCTCTGAACCAAGGTGAGATTTCGAAGCTACTGGCATCTCTGCATCTTGGCACTCCTGGATCTCCTGTGAGGAACATGTTTTCTTGGGCCTGGTCATTCCTGTCCAGGCGAACTACTGAGATCTATAGACCTCAGAGACAAGATCTGGTGCTCATGACGTTTCATAGAAGGCCGCAAAGGGAAGACAGAGCTCTCTGTTCATCTTAACTTAAGGTAAAAGCGTGGAACCCCAGGACTGCAATGTCAAGGCCAGCTAACTCTGAAACTTGGTGACATAATCTGAAAGTTCTTGAGCTGAAATGGAGTACTTGCCATGCTGATCATAGCCCTCATACCCTTCAAAATATCCACCAACCAGTTAGGGATATGGGTAATCACCAACAGGCCTCTAGTGATATTCCAGTTAAGATGACTTTTGTGTTTACTGAAGGTCACCTAGAACTTTTTAAAAAGGTGCTTTATTCACAGAAGTTTGCTGTCTTCTTTGTGAATCAAAACAATAGATTCCTTGTTAATTAGACTCCATCAGTGTTTAGAACTGAACCATCTCTGAATCACCATTTTATTCTATTCAGGTTTCAAGTGGGCAGTGATTCACACATGCACTTAAACTTTGATTCCATACTGATTCATAAACAGAAAGGAGCCGAGACCGGAAATGAGCTTTGGCTGTTCCTACTCACCACAACAATTACCAAGGTAATCTTAAAACAGCATAAACATCAAGAGGTTATAGCTCAGTCCCATAAAACCAGAATTATAATGCATCTGCAAATTAATATTGCTCTAAATCAGCATAATTCATTCATCACACTAATGATAAGCAATAGCAACACCTTTGGAAGACTTTCCCGAGTCCATAGACTCAAATCAATGTCTCTCACTTGGTGCGCTCACGGTGTTTTTGATATATGTAATTTTTCACAATTCTAAAGATAATGTAGACTTAAGATAAAGCAATGACAGTTCACCCCTTCTTGGTATCATTCCTTGGAGCAATGTTAATATCTACTTTATGTAAGCTTTTAGAATATTTGTTACTATACTTAGAAAACTGTAAATTGATATTGGCTGATTTCCTCCTTAGTGACCCTGTGACTAGAAGCATCCAACTGACATTCCTTTAAAAAAAAATAGAATCATACTATACATTTGTACTTGCCTTTTAAAAATCTAATGCACTGTAAGCATTCTTGGGTTTTAATATTATTATTAGTGATATTGGAGATTGAACAGGGAGGCTTTACATTAAACTATATAACCAGCTCTTTTTTATTTTTAATTCTGAGACAGAGTCTTATTAAGTTGCTGAGTTGCTCAGGCTGGGCTCAAATTTATAGTCCTCCTGCCTCAGCCTCCCAGAGTGCTGGGATTACAGGTGTGCACCAACAGTCCTGGCTTCTTGTGTGTTATTATTACAAGTGCATCTGCCTCATTTCATGGTTGTACCATATTCCATTTATGGAGATTGCATATTTTGACTAGTTGTTTCTTGGTAATTATATACAATGATTCTAGCATTTTGGAGGTCTGGTATAAACATTGTTGTCGTTTTTAAGGCTGAGGATTGAACTGGAGCCTTGTGAGTATTGAACTCGTGCTCTAACAATGTCTTTTTGTATCTTTTTTTAATCATTGTTCAGTTGTCCAAATTCTTAAAAATAATATAACTGGATCAACTGAATCTATCTAAAAATCTTGTGATCTGTTGCCAAGTTGCCCTTTCCAAAATTGTCTGAGTAAGGTTTCTTTATAAAGTAGCAATAACTTTATTAATCTCTTAAAATTACTATCATAATTAAATCATAAACCATTGATATTTAGAAAAATTATCTTTTATGAGTACTTCAATAAATTATTGGTATTTTACCAGTAAAGAGATAATTCAAAAGAACTAGAAAGGATTGTCAATTTTGAAAGCTGAGGGACAGCCAGAATATTGTCTGTAATCAACCTATGAGTGAGTGAAAGAATGTATGACTGGTGAATAAAAAGAAAGATCTTTCTGGGTGTGGTAGCACATGCTCGTAATCACAGTGCTCAGGAAGCTGAAGCAGGAGGATCTTAAGTTCGAGGCCAGCCTGGACTACATAGTGGGATCCAAAACAATGAAAAAAGAAAGAAAAGAAATGTCTCTAAGAATTCACACATTAAAGCAGAGCATTCTTAGCATCCTCTGGTGAACAAAAATATCATGGCACCCACCCCAATGGATTAGACTCTTGCCTAAAATGCCCATCACACATACAAACAGTGTCACATTTCTGAAAATTTTATTGCCTTTTAAATCTACCACCATTCCCTTTTGGAGGATTTAGAGTGATATCACATCTGGGGAAATCATTCAGACTTTGAAATTTTGCCTGGGAAGGAAATCCATAGAATTTTTTGAATCTTCTTTTTTGTTTTGTTGTGAGATTCGTGATGGCCTAGAACTTCACATTGCTCTTTCTTTTAGGATACAGAGGGCAAACTCTGACTATAAGTCCCACCTCTGAAACAAAAATTACTCTAGGGGACCAGGATTTAGCTCAGTGGTGCCACTCTGCCTTGCAAGTGCAAGGTCCTGAGTTTGATCCCAGATACTGGAAAAAAACAAATGACTCTAAAGCCAATGCATATCAACAAAAATATGCACGTGGGTTATTTCCCTTTTTAAGTGAATTGTGTTTTTTTAAAAAAGGTAGACAGCATGATTCAAATTAAGATCTAGCTAACTTTTGTTTATGCCTTTTGGGCTCCCATTTATTTTTTCTTTTTAATTAACATGTAATAATTGTACATAATGATGGGTTATAGTGATATTGCAATACATGTATACACTGTGTACCGATCAAATCAGGGTGATTGGCATTTCCATCTCTTTATCATGTCTTTATGTTTGGAAACTTCAAGCTTCTCTCCTCTAGTTCTTCATAAAATACATAATCGGTGTCTTAGTCACTTTCCTTGTCACTGGGACACAATATCAGACAACCAAAGCTTGAAAGAGGAGTTTTATTTTGGCTCATGTTTTAGAAGTTTCAGTCCTTGCATAGTAGGCTGGCTCCAAGACAGGAAGGCACGGCAGAGGATCATGGAAGAGGAGAACCACTCATGGCATGAGGGACAAGAAGCAGATAGACCCAAGGGAGGGGCTGGAAAAGGAAACAGGACATTCCGGGTCACGCTCACAATGACCCAACTCTTGGGGCCAGGCTCAGTCCAATCACCTTCCACAGATCCCACCTGTGGTCATGAGGCTGTGGGGGGCATCTATATACAAACCACAACAATAGGTTAATATGACTATGGTCACCCGCCAGTACATGTGTATCTGTAGGACAGGAAAAGCCATCATATTGCTCAGGAAGGAAAGCGCCTGTGTTAGCAGAGGTGTCACCGGGGCAGTTTAAACAGAGCCTTGGTGTATTGTCTCTGTGCTGTGGTCTCTCTCAGCACATTAGCAGCCATTGTGTATTTCTAGCACTCAGGGGCAAGCTGCAGGCTATGATTACTCTGGATTTTACCCCCCCCCCTTGATTGCATGACGCTCTTCACATACATGCTAACTTTGATTGGTGAAGAGGAAACTTGATGATTTCAGAAACATAAAAGAAGACAGGACAAATTCTTAAGATTGTTACTTAGAAAACTATTGTGAATTTGCTTATTTGGCATGTAGACATAGAATAATAAACCTTATTTGTTAATGCAAGCCTTTGTTCTAAAGTATCTGTTATTCTTTAGAATGCAGGCTCTTCTACATGTCCACTGGATAGTCTTTCTAATGACACAGTCAGTCAGAATTGTTTATAGAACATTGATTTCAAGTCTGGATAACTCAGGTTAAAAAAGAAGAAGTTCATTGGAAGGACATAAGTAGCTCACACAATCATCAGAAAATTGAAAATCAAGTCTTCCAAAAGAAACAAGAACCAAGAGTGGACCTGAAGACCAAGACCAAGGCCAAGATCATGCTGTGTTCTGGTTAGGGTCTCACTGCCAGACATCGCCAGCCCGCCTCTCCTGGGCCTCCTCAAACCCCAGGCACTTGAATCTGCCAGGCCACCGAAGAGGAGTCTCACACGTGTGTCCCTTTAGATGCAAAGCCCTAGTTGAGACTTTCTGATTGGCTGAGCCCGAGCCGCAGGGAACTCTGGGAGAGGGAATGACCCGTCTTTCTGTGGCTTCTTCCTTGGAAAATCTCCTATCATCACCCACACAAGGGGGAATTGCCTCTAACTAGACTTCCACGCCTCAAATCAAGAAACAAGAACTGATCACCATCTGAGGTCTCACTTCCATTTCTCTAATGACATTATAATTTATTTATGATTCTCTTTTACTGGCACATCTTTAAAAGCAGCAGAGTAGCCCCTTGTAACCTCATCTAACCTCCAAGCCTCAGGTCATGTTGTTAATGTTTTGAAAGAGTCTCAGTAATAGCGATGTTTCCTGGTCACTTAGCGCTTGTGGTTTTCCAAATGGTGGCCCATGAAGGGTAGATTTCATCAATCACCACCGACACTGTAGGAATAATTCCTCCCTCTCATGTTGGCTTTTTGATGTAGCATTTTCCCCCCAAGCCTTTCCCTATCCAAACCGTAGGCTGGCCATTTCTACTTGCTTCCTCAGTAACATTCCAAAGGTCTATGCTAATCAGCAAAAGAAGACTTAACTTTTCTTCCTCTGGCCTGTCTTTTCCTACCCATCAGACCACTGCACACCACCACAAATATCTGTCCAGTGAGTGTGCTCCCCTGTCTCAGTCCTGGGTCCTACAACGAGGCCCAGACTTTGAACAAACAACAGCAACAACAAAAATGCCCATATTCATATTATTTTTATTTTGTAGTATTCAGAAATGTACAAGCAGTAACTCATTTTCTATTTTTCACATCTCCTTCATGAATTTTTCTTTTATCCAGCTATGACAGAGCATGCCTGTAATTCTAGCCCTTAGGGGGCAGAGGCAGGAGGATTCTAAATTCAAGGCTAGCCTAGGCAACGCAGTCAGTTCAAAGCCATCCTGGACTACATATCAAGACCTTGTCCCCCAAAACAACCCAAAATTCCTTTTGTGAAAAAAGATGAAATGCAATAAAAGTACTTCCGTGAATTCTATAAAAACATACATTAAACCAAATGTATACTCTTGAGAAAAGTGGCTGAGTTTTTTCTGATTTCTTCCTCAACTGTAATCTTCCTGGCATATATTTTAAAAATTCCATGAGCAGTTATGGAGCTGATAGAGGAGGGGATTGAAAGCATCATTCTAGGGAGGATGGGGGAAG
This sequence comes from Heterocephalus glaber, assembly GCF_053883595.1. Classification (NCBI taxonomy): domain Eukaryota; kingdom Metazoa; phylum Chordata; class Mammalia; order Rodentia; family Bathyergidae; genus Heterocephalus; species Heterocephalus glaber. Next base: position 17,556,757 of record NW_028258369.1, on the reverse strand, counting down.
TGGAATATTATTCATATTTACGTCAAACTCTTTTGAACATTCTATAGACATGTTAAGCTTAAAAATGTTTGATTAGTACATGTTTGTACTACATGATGTTTACATTCATCTTAGGGGCAGGTACGTATATGTACTTAATACATCTTCATTCTTTTTATTCCCCTACCCCTCCCCTTCTTTCTCCCTTCTTCTGTGTCTGGATTCTCATCTCCCTTCCCATTTGCAAAATATTTTTCTTTCTTTCTTTCTTTCTTTCTTTCTTTCTTTCTTTCTTTCTTTCTTTCTTTCTTTCTTGAGACAAAGTCCCGCTATGTAGCTCAGGCTGGCCTCAAACTCACTATTTAGCCCAGGCTGGCCTCAAACCCTCGGCGACCCTTCTGCCTCAGCCTCCCAAATGCTGAGATTACTGACATGCCCCACCCCATCCGGCTTATCCTGTTTTCTTTTGCCTATTTTTTATTTATTTTTAAATTATTTGTACTTTGGGCTTCTCATATAAAAGAAGTTCTGTGATATTTAAACTTGTATGTCTGATTCAAAAATGAATGCACCTTGAGGCCACAATGTTAAGTGAAGTAAATCAGACATGCTAAGTTTTGAATGGGTAAAGTGAGCCCCTAACCAGCTTCCTTAATATCGAGCCATTCTACACATGCCCCCTGATGGTTTGCTCCCTGGCCAGATTTAGCCAATTTGAAGGCAGTGGTCCTGTGCCCGGACCCAGGGCTTGCCTCCTGCTAGTACCCAGCAGGCTCCTGGCCTGGGCATCTGCACCCCTGTGGCTCTAGCCCTGCCCTGCTGTTGTCAGGCTAATGTGGAGGGACAGGGAGGAGGGCTGAGTCCCCTGGGTTTGGAATGGCCCGGGCGGGGATCCAATTAATTAAGCCCATGACCAGTCAGGCCAGCCTGGAGCTTCTTTTAGCCTGAGCAAGGCAACTGGCACCTAGAGGCCTGCAAGGCACCCTCTGAGGCTGTGAGCTGCATCAGGCAGTGCGAAATGGACAGGGGCCATCAAAGATTGCTTTGGGGATGACACTGGTAGCAAAGGTGTTCACGAATTGGTAGTGCCACTTCAACATGACTCTTCTGTGTTTAAGGGAAATAATCAGGGCAAACTCTAATTCTCATCTACAGAGAAGCATGCAATGGGAAGTGATTCGGAAGAGTCCAGAGCTATTCACCATGGTAGAGGCAGCAGAGGTATGGCTAAGGGCTGGACACTGTCCAGGCCGCCTGGAGTTTAATTCCCTTCCACCCCAATGGAAGAAAGGCAAGTTTCTGAACCATGCCACAGCAGAGGATGGGACGAGGATATGTTTAGAATAAACAGTGCCTGGTCCAGAGCAACAATGGGTGTTGCTAATGGTTCTGGAGAGCTCACCTCACCTTGCCAGCCAGGACCAACAGTGCCTCGCAGCAGGATCTCAGGGCCTGGGAGATGAGGCTGCTTCCATGATATTTAATGTGATCACTAGTGGCTATTCATTTGGATTAATAGATTCCTTGCTTCTCACATTTCAGGGAGCAAGAACATACCGATGGAGGTGTTTATCAGTTGCTGTTCCCGACAGCTCTCTGCCCCAGCAATTCTGAAGGGACAGGGATTTGGATGAGGGAGAGGGAGAGGGAACCTGAGACCTGTATGGCGGGGGCTCTGCCCACAAGGCAGAAGTGGCGTGGACCTGGAGGGACTGAGCTCTAGAAGATGGCAGGTGTGGAGACTTGGGATTATCTGAGTTATTTCTCAAAAAAGAGCCTCCTGACCTACAGTCACCGTGTGCCATTGCATGTGCCCCATATCAAAAGAATGGCCTGGCCCACACACGTTCATACCTTTTGTTTTGTTTTGGCACTGGGGATTGAATCCAGGGAGCACTGAGCTACATCCTCAGCCCTTTTTAAATTTTGAGACATGATTTCGATAAGTTGCCCAGACTGGGCTCGGACTCAGAACCCTCCTGCTTCAGCCTCATACTGTGCTGCTGATGTACTAGAGACACACAGACTATGTTCCTTTGAGAGACTACTTTGAACCTCATCGCCTAAATGGCCTGTGGACCCAAGCTGTGTGCTAACTTCCCCAAACATGAAAAGGGAGTAATGTGTGGACCTAGCAGATGGCCCTTGAAGCTCACTTTACATTTTATGGAAGCAGCCTTGTTCCCAGACCCTCGCAGTGCCCTACTTGACAGTGTTTGTGCTGCCTGGCAAGATAAGGCTGCTGTCACTTCCAATCTGGAAGCAGATCTGATAGCCATCTTTGTTCTCAGAAGTTTCTTATTAAAAGAGTTTACAAGAAAGTGAAAGTATTCCATATTTACATGCTCCTTATTCTTCTACTGATGTTTTTCTTCTCAGCAAGCTAATTATCTTGGCTTTTGTACAAATACTGTTTGGAATCAGAATGAGCCTTCTCACCTCTTTCAAAAACAGCCCAACCACTGTCTGCTTTTCATTCATTTGCTCCATGCATAGTGTGAACAACACAGTCTCGCTAAGCCAGATTCCCAGAGTCATCCTAGACCTCCTGTATCAGAATCCCCCTGAGGGTGAATTAAAACTGAAGCTTTGCAAAGCACATGTCTGCAATCCCAGCTATCCAGGAGGCTGAGGCAGGAGGATCCCAAGTTTGAGTCCAGTCTGGGTAGCCAAGAGAGACCCTGCCGCAGAATGAATTTTTAAAAAACTAATAGGGCTGGGGGTATAGCTCACTGGTTCAGTGGTAGAGCATTTGCATAGTGTGTGTGAGGCCTTGAGTTTGATCCCCAGCACACTACACACACGCACACACACACACGCACACACACACACGCTGTGCGCGCACACACACTTACTTCCTGACTGAACCTGAGGTGGGCTATATCTAAAGTTTGAGGAGTGAGGCTAAAGAAATTGCATTTTACTGAGTATGCCAAGGGATTCCGCTGAATACCAAAGTGTGAGAGGCATGATCTTATACCTTACTCCCACAGTCTCCCCAGCCCCCGTAGTAAATTCTTCAACATGCTTATCTTCTTTTTTATTTTATTTTCCTTTTGGTACTGGGGGTTGAACACAGGGCCTTTGCACACAGCCGCATCCCAGCTCTTTTTTTATATTTTATTTTGAGACAGGGTCTTGCTAAGTCACTAAGCTGCCCAGACTGGCTGGACTTGAGCTTGCGATCTTCCTGGCTCAGCCTCCAAGAATGCTGGCATTACAGGGTGCACCGCTCTATCTGGCCAGGCTCCTTAATGTCTGTCTTGCCCACTCATGAAGCTGCATTCCCAGATGGCACCACATGCAGTGTCACCAAGTACACTTTCCCGGGGAGGGAATGAGGATAGGATCTTGGTATGTGCTGTGGGGTGACGGGGCAGAAAGCAGTTTTTATCTGAAGCTGAGAGGTTCTGTCTTGAACCCCAGACAGAAAACACAGATGCCGTGAGTCATCCAGGAAAGGTGAAGAGGTCAGCTAACCCGAGCCAATAAAGCAGCTATCTTTGTGAGGCTGACTAAGCTACAGCACACTCGCTCTCAGCTCAATACGTATTTCCCAGAGCAAAACCGATGATTTACTGATACCGAAATGGCCAGACTGGTGGCTTTGATTATCTCCCTGTGTACAGAGTGCCTGATCTTGAGATCTCACGTATTCTAATCAAACAGTCTGTACTCCCGCAAGCCAACTGGGACTTGGCCTGTACTCTCTGACCTTGCTTGCTCTTACTTCATGAATAATTCCAAGAAGATTGATTATTTGATTAGTCAGGCCACTGAGAATGGGAAGCAGCTGATTCGAAGCAATTTGCAAGAACAAGGGCGACGTGTAGATGCAGGCACCATGGCGGGGCAAAGTTGGCAGAACTTAGGATTCTGGGAAATACGCTTCTGTAGAACTAACTCATCATTCCAGGGTGGGAATGTCAAGATGCCCGTAAAAATGGAGTACTTCCAACTTCAGGACTTTATCTTAAGAATTTTCTAGTACTTAAAACAACAAAAGCAGCCTATTGTTGATGGAATGTAATGCTGACTACTGTGGAATGGAGAAGCAGGATGCTAAAAGGTAAAAAGGCACTCCACAAGTCATGAATTTCCGAGTCGATAATGACCCACGGTTTGGAGCTAGATCCCCAACATGTCCTTCTGGATTTATAGATTTCATTTCATGAAAGAAAAGTGACAGCTTAAAAATCCACATTGTGCTGTTCTTCCATTTGATTGACCTAAATTTCTTTTGGCTTTGGCTGGTTACCAAAGTGCTGCATTAGGAAAATGGTTCCCGCCAGTGTGCAGAATTTTAAGCTGGAAAGACGACCCGCAAGTAATTAGAATCAATGTTCCCTATACAAGTATAAGTGATAGCTGGATGTTGCTCTGCATATAGGGAAGAAACAAGGTCCAGCTCTGGCAGAGTTCCCTAAATCTTACCTAACTTTGGACAGTTCCAACAATGCCAGAAGGAGGGACAGTGTGAGGTCCAAGCTCTACAGAAAATTGAATACTCTTATGCCTAGCTGTGTGACTCTTATATCTGAGGTTATGCTGAGACAAAAAAAAAATTAGTGCTTATTGTTGAGGCAATTAACAAAATAATTAAGGCAATAGTATTGTATTAGTTTAGCATGCCTATGTGATTTTTGTCTTAAAAGAGGAAATATACAAAGGAGGAAAATGTGGTAGTAAAGGTTAGGGAAATTGTTAGCAATCACCAATCAGGTGAATTTAAAATTTCAATCTCAAGTAAGAATTTGCAAAATTCATCTCATGTTGAAAAAATCTCTCTCTCCCTCCCTCCCTCCCTCCCTCCCTCCTTCCTTCCTTCCTTCTTTCCTTCCTTCCTTCCCTCCCTCCCTCACTTGTTCCTTTTCTCCTTTCCTGTGGTACGAGGGATTGAACCCAAGGTCTTTTTGCACTGAGCTACATCCCCAGCCCTTTTGATTTTAAGACAGGATCTCAACAGGTTGCCCAGGCTGGCCTTGAATGAATAACCCTCCTGTCTCAGCCTGCCGAGCTGCTGAGATTATATAGGGTGCACCACCGCACGCAGCTCAGTTCTATGTCTTGAGCCACACTCACTCTGGGTAAGACTCTAACTTTCCCTTGGTTCTCAGTTTCTCCACTTATAAAGTGCGAATATTAGTGCTCACCATAGCACAAGCATCCCAAGGTGATGACAGTTGGGCCTCAAATTTGGAGCACAGTTTCTGAGAAAACAGATAACATTTCAACAGAGTACCAGGGTGTTAGATCAGGAAGAGACCTCAGGTTCTATAGCATTATACTCAATTACTAGGTAGAGGGAGGGAGCCAGAGTTTAAGTGGCTTCCGCATGTTTTTTGATGTTTTTTCTTCTTTTTGAGACAGGGTCTTTGTATGTAGCCCAGGCTAGCCTTAAAGTCATGGCAATCCTCCTGCCTCAGCCTCCTGAGTGCTAGGATTACAGGCATGAGGCACCAGCCCTGACCTGACTTCCCATCTCTTGTGATACATTTTCTGTGGGGCATAGTAGTGGTCTGAATGTGTCTCCTCCTTTCTGGGAGCTCCTTCAAGGCAGGGGGTGTTTCTTAGTCACATGATGTTCCCGTCATTGCAGAATGCCAAGAACACAGCAGATGTTTGCTGTTTGTGAACTAAGTTCTTCAAGCACTGCAGAAGAGGAGTGTCCCTGGCAACCACACTGCTAGCCCACCCTTCCTACATTCAATCTCAGCTCTGTAAACACTCTTGACAAACATGTCTGTTCAGAACATTCTGGACTCACAGAGGGATTTGTCTCAGTGGCCTCTGCTCTGAGGGAGATGTTTAAATTCCTTTGCTAAAGGCTCGGGCTGAGCAGTCCCAAAGGTCTTGGCCAAGCCCACACAAACATGGACCGTTTCTCTGCATCTTCGGCTCCCTGTGGTGGTGGGTCCTTTGAGGATTGGGACTGTAAATCAGTCATTTTGGCACCACTGAGACTAGCATGGTGCCTGGTGTGTGGCGGTGATTCTGACTGTTGGATGAACTAGCACTGTTGACCTCTAACCGTGCACAGATAGTTTTCCAAAGCACTTTACATGAGGAACTTCCAACAGCACCCTTAGCAGGGTTAATAGGTGAGAAAACAGGCACAGAGAAGTTGGGCACCTAATCCAAAAGCACACAGCTTGTATTAGAGGAGTTAGGATTTGAACCAAGGGAACATGGCTCCAGAACTGACCATACCCATGATTTCCAAAGTTTTGCTCCCAGGTCCCCTTTCATACCCTTAGAATTAATTGGGTATTGCAAGAAGCTAAAGCCTCAAGGAGCTAAATCTCTCAAAATTCACCATAAATCTGGGTATATTGGAACACACCTGTAATCCAGCTACTGGTGAGGCTGAGGCAGGACAATAGCAAGTTAGAGGCCAGCCTGGCCAAACTAACAGGATCCTGTCTCAAAACTTAAAATATATATAAAAAGGGTCGGGAATGTAGCTCAGCACTCTCTAGGTTCAATCTTCAGTACTGCAAAGAAAAAAAACCACACTAGTAGAAATTAGTCCAGAAAATTTTAAAATATCAGTTTGTTTAAAAGTAAAATTAATAAACCCATTTCATGTCACTGTGATATAGTTTTATAAAAACAAACAGTATCTTCCTAAAAATGTACAGTGTGAGCCAAGCATGGTAGCACATGCCTGTTTTCCTAGTATTCTGGGAGCCTGAGGCAGGGACATCTCAAATTCCAACCTGGACAATTTAGTGAGACTTGTCTCAAGAAAAAAAAATGAAGAGAGGTATGGATCTCAGTGCAAAGGCTCTGGGTTCAGTCTCCAGTACTGCAAAGAAATAGTGTGTGTGTGTGTGTGTGTGTGTGTGTGTGTGTAGAGTGGCAATATTTGACATGTGAAATAGCCTGAGAAAGCCCTGCCACATTCTCCATTTATAAAACATGACATTAACAATTGCCATCTCACTACACTGACTTTGACTTTGTGATGTGGATTATTACTTCAGTTTTCCAAGTGGAATCATAGCTTGTGAATTAAGGATATATATATATATATATATATATATATATCTGTATTTCTAGGCTAAGAGCCCAGAAACTATTTTATATAAGCATGCACAATATGTCTTTATATTTTGCTGATATTTAATTTCCTGGTAGGTAATTTTCTTCTTGAGTAAATTACTTGATGGCTATATTTTTATGAAGAATACTCCTGATTCCTCCAATTAGGAGGAATATTCCAGAATTTTGGATTTATTCTGCAGTGCTTTAGATGTATAGTGACCTTGCCCACATGTGGCCTTGAACATTTGCCGATAGCCAAGAATCTGTTAACATTTTTTGTGGCTTCCCTTCCCTATAAAATAACTAGTACCACACTGGACTATCAAGCAACTGAAATGTGCCAAATCCAATTTTGGGTAGTCTGTAATCCAAGTTTGGATGTAGATGAAATACACACTTCATCTTGATGCCTTAGTACAAAAAATGAATATGAAATATCTAATGATCTCTATTTTGATTATATGTCGAGATGTTTACTGGGTCAAATAAAATACATTACATTAATCTCACCTGTTTATACTTTTTAAAATGTAGTTACTAGAAAAATTTAAAATTTAGTGGAAATTTTAAACTATAGATGTGGCTCATTCTTGTGGCTTAAATTATATTTCCAATGGAGAATGCTGCTCTAGAGAGTTGAATTCAGCCTTTTGTGAGTCTGTCTGGGCCCCCAACCAATAGAGATTAGTAGCCTTAAAGCCCTAGTGTTTTTCTTCTCAGAAATCCAAGAATAAGAGCAGGCAGATAGAAGAATCAGGCTGTGGTTCAATGTAGTTCTCAAAATATTCGCTAGAACTATCAGGCAAGAGAAAGAAATAAAATGTATAAGAAAGAAAGGAATCAAATTATCATCATTTGCAGATGACATGATCCTCTACAAAGAAGGCCCAAAAATTCTACCAAAACACTCCTACAATTAACCAAATTCAGTAGCATAGCAGGATATGAAATCAACACTCAAACACCAATAATATTCCAGCACATCGGTGACATCAGAAAATGGAAAGCTATCCTGTTTTTGCATACGGAGCAACAATATTGTCCAAATGGCCATACTCCCAAATCTGAAATACAGATGTACTGCAATCCCAATCAAAAGCATCCCTCACAGAACTAGAGAAAACAGTGATAAAATTCATATGGAACCAGAAGAGAACCAGAATAGCAAAAGCAATCCTGGGCAGCAAGAGCAAAGTAGGAGGCATCACAATCCCAGACTTCAAGTTATAGTACAAAGCTACAGTGATAAAAACAGCATGGTATGAGCAGAAAAACAATCAAACATAAAAAAACATGGATCAATGGAACAGAGTAGAGGACAACTCCAGGCACATTCAACTACCTGATCTTTGACAAAAGGGCCAAAAGCTTACCCCAGAGGAAAAGATAGCCTTTTTATCAAATACTGCTGGGAAAACTGGCTGTTCACATGCAGAAGATTGAATCTAGATCCATATCTCTCACCGTGTACTAAACTAAAATCAAAATTCATCAAAAAAACTAAATGTTAAAACAGAAACTCTTAGCCTGCTAGAAGATAAAGTAGGTAAAACTCTTAAAGACATAAGCATAGGCAAAGACTTTCTGAACAAAACTCCAATTGCACAAGAAATAATACCAAGAATAAAGAAATTGGATCACATCAAATTTAAAAGTTTCTTCACAACAAAGGAAACAGCCAACAGAATGGAGGCAACCTACAGAATGGGAAAAAAGTTTTGCCACCTATTCCTTGAACAGGAAATTAATATCTAGAATATACAAAGAACTCAAAAAATCAGAACTCTGTAATTCCAGCACTTGGGAGGCTGAGGCAGGAGGATCACTGCAAGTTCAAGGCCAGCCTGACCTACACAGCAAGTCTCTGTCTCAAAAAAAAAAAATCAGACTCTCAAAACTAAAAGTCCCAGTCAAAAAATGTGCAACTGAAATGAACAGACACTTCTCAGAAGTACAAATGGCCAATAAATACATGAAAAAATGTTCAATATCCCTGGCCATTAGAGAAATGCAAATTAAAACAACACTGAGATTCCATCTTACTACAGAAAGAATGACTGTCATCAAGAAATGGAGTACTACTCTGCCATAAAGAAGGATAAACTTGAATCATTGGTAGGAAAATGGATGCACTTTGAGACCATAATGTAAGTGAAATAAATCAGACACACAAGCTTAAATATTTCATGATTTCTCTTATATGAGAAATATAAATAAAGAGCAAAATAAAAGATATTACAAAGTAGGGAGATAAATCTTTTACAAATGGGAAGGGGACTGTTATGGCTTGTGTTTAAATATTCCCTCAAAGCCTTATGCTTTTTCTAGGTGGCTGAACCATGATTGATTCATGGTAGGGCTAGGCCTGAGGGCGCTAGGATTAAGGGCGTGAGTGTTATCCACCCTAAGTAGTCTGAATAAAATAAAAGGGACAGAAAGACGCTATTAAGGTCCCTTGTTACCTTTGCTACCTTGTGTGCACCATGTTGTTTCTCCTCTGTGATGCCTGTTTGTCATCCCTGCCTTGGAGCCAGCTGATTATGGACTGAAAGCTCTATGAACTGTTAGCCAAATAAACCTTTCCCCCTTTAACTTTAGGTGTTGGGTACTTTGTCTCACCAATGAGAAAAAAGTAACTAACACGCAGAAATTGGGTACCAGAGAAGTGAGGTCATTACTGTGACATTACCTGGTCATTTGGCTCAAGAGCCTTTGGAACTGGCTTGTGGAAAGGGGAAGAGTTAGGACAAATTTGGAGATGCACCTGAAGGAGAGCTGGAACATCTTAGGCTGTACTGTATGGGAGATTCTGGTCAGAGCTCAGAAGACCAGAAAGCTGATAAAGACCAGGCTCAGGAGGTTTCTGCTGGGGAGAAGGACTACGTTGGCTGCTGGACTCCAGGCAATGTGTGTTATGCCTTGGCTGAAAGTTTGTGTACATTTTGCTCATGTCCAGAGACTTTGCCTGAGAAGGAGATTAAGGGCAATGGACTAATTAATTTAGCAGAAGAAATTTCAAGGCAGTCTAATGTTGAAGCCATGGCATTCCTGCTGTTGGGGGCTTTTATCCAGATCTATGTTGAGAATCAAAGGCAAAAAGCCCAGCAGAATGATTTAAAATGTTTTGAGTTTGGTCAGAAGGAAAGCTTCAGTAAAGTTTTGGCCTGCAAAGATAGAGCAGAGAAGATCCTGATTGCTGAGAAGGAACAGCAGAATAGAAAAGATGGCCTGAGGGCATCACAGGAAGCAGCAGGACTCCACCCTTTGCAGTCTCAAAATTGCAAAAGTGAAAAACTGCTGTGAGAAGAAAGCCTCAGAACATCATGTTCTGGAAAGGCTGCAGCCTAGAGAATTTGTTCCTCAGGATTGGGTTCAGAGTGTTCAGCAATCCAGGCACTCAACCCCTACAGCCAAGAGAGAGGGAAGACTCGGTACTGTTCCAGCTGGCAGCAAACTTCAGCATCATCCACATGGCACTAGTTCTAGGTGCATGCAGAATGGAAGAGTTGTGGGGTCAGGAAGTCTTCCACCCAGTTTTCAGAAGAAGGCCTGGGAGCTTAATAAGCCCTTTCCCCTTTATCTTTGGGTATCAAGTATTTTGTCTCAACAACAAGAGAAAAGTAACTCCCACAGGGACCAAGAGATGGAGAGAGAAAGAGGTGACAGCTGAAATAAGATATGTTATGTACACGTACCAACTCTCCATGAGGAAAGTGATCATTAGGCAGTGCAAATATGTACTAATAGAAAATAAAAATTGAAAAAAAACCCCACAAGAATCAGTTTGCATTGTCCCTCCTTTCTCTGTCCCCTTCTCAACTCTTGATGACCTCCTGTAATAAGCAAGTCACTAATGCTACCTGCCATCAAGTAACGGCTCAACTGCAGAACCTTCCCAGCGTGCCCTTCCCAAGACATCTCCCAGAGTTCCACAGATGTTTATTATTCTTCCCCCCACCCCACTAACAGACCCTCAGCCTAGAGATCTCACCTGGTGGTTCTGGGGAATGTGGCCTATACAAAATGGCCCAAAAGAATGTGAAAGGGCCCTGTATTGTCCTGTTAGAAGCAAGATGGAAAGGCTCTCCAAAGGGCTAACTTCTAGCCTGATGTCCCAGTAGAAAGATGTATTTCCACCAGTTGAAAGGGACGTATTTGGGGGTAATGTACTTAAAACAAACATTGTAAGCTCACACTTAAGGTTATATACCTTTACTCTACTAAAGGCATAGCTAAGGGTTTTACAATTAATTTTATGTGGTCTCAAACTGATTACCCATAAAACAATCTCTATTTGTTTCCTTATAATACCCTTCTTCTCTGTCCTCTGCATATCCTCTTCTCCTATTAAAAGTCTTTAAATTTTAGAAAGTGTCTGCTTTAGTCCATTTGTGTGTGCTGCTGTAATAGAATATTTGTGACTGAGTAATTTACAAAAAAACAAAAAAGAAATTTATTTCTCGCAGTTCTGGAGGCTAGGAAGTCCAAGTTTAGAGGGCCAGAAAGGTTGGTGTCAGGTAAGGGCCTAGTCTCCACTTCCAAGATGGCACCTTCATTGCTCCTTACTCTGTGTCCTCACATGGCAGAAGAGTGGAAGGTGGGAGAGAAAACTGGCTCTTTTATACTGAACCCACTCCTATGACAACAGCATCAATTCATTTATGAGAGCGGAGCCCCCATAGCCGAATCATCTCCTAACAAACCCACCCCCTCAATACTGTTATATGGCAATTAAATTTCAATATGAGTTTCGGAAGGGACAAACATCAAACCATAGCAGTGTCGTTGTTGACCAAGTCACTTCTGTTGCAAAACTATCTATTGGCTGAAATGTGCTCCATTATTGATGACTTGCTCTCCATGGATGTAATACGTGTCTCATTCACTCCTTTAATCATTCATTCACTCATTCATTTGGTATTTATATTCAAAGTACTTTCTAAAAGTTCTAGAAGCTGTTAGGTACCCCTCATAGGTAAGCAAAAATACTCTTCCATTGTTTTGCCCAGCTAGGGCTTCTACAAAAGGAAAATCATTCCACATGGATACCAGTCCTCCAACAAACAGACACTAGGCCAGGGCCTTTGGGAGTTTTCCATGTGGACTCAGGTGGAGAACTGGGCTTTTTAAAAAAGTCTCTAAAAATTAACTTATAGTTTATAAAAATCAGCCAAGTCTAAAAGAGTTTACTAAGTAACCTCCACTGCTGCTTTTTATTCAGGGAATTTATGGGGATAAGTAGGTCTTTATTGGGAATTACCATTAACATGGCTATTAGCTTTTACATAATTAAATATCTCACTTCAAGGGCAGTTATATTGGACTTGGCATTTCTCAGAAAATAATTGTAAAAAATGTGTCATACACACCAATTTTTTCCAGAGGCATCAGCAACCAGAAAGTACAAGCAAAAATTAACAGTTCCCTTTGGTGTAGCATTTGAAAATTATACCACGGCAGTTTTGTAGGACTAATTTATAAATTGACTTATTTACCTCTGATGTTATATGAGCATCAAATTATTCAACTTTTCTACGATTTTTTAAAATCTGTTCCTCATAAATAGATACATGGTTTTAAAGGCCACTAAGTTTGGTTTACACGGTGATTGGTGGCTTCCCATTGGAAAAATCACTCCACTAAAAAAATAAGATACTTTGTAAGATGAGTGTAGTGGACACATACTGAGGTCATGCCCAAAGAGACGCATCCTTGGGTAATCCTCTTCCTTTGAGTTCCAGGAGAATTTGAGGAATTATTTACAGCCAGTAGGACATGGCAAAGGTGATAGGATGTCCCTCCCTCTATTACATCATGTAAGACTCTTATGAACTTTCCCCTGATGGTCTTGAAGTAGTAAGCTGCCATGTTGTAAAGGGCCCATGTAGCAAGGAACTGCAGGTAGCGGCTCCAATCTTCCAGCTTCAAGGACCTGAATTCTGCCAACAGCCACGTGAGCTTAAAGGAGATCTCTAAGCTCCAGATGAGACTGTAACCCATGCTCAGGTATCTGACCCACAGGAACCATGAGATAATAAATGAGCATTATTTTGAGCCACTAGATTTGTAGCCATCTGTTATATAGAATAAAAAGAGAAAACAGATACAATGATTTTCCATTCATTTCCATGATATTTATAAATTTATCTTTAAATTTATTATTCTCAAGCTCTCTCTCTGAAGTTACTATTTTAATCTCCAATCTAGCATGGAAAAATACTTGCATAAAATAAAATGAATGAGTTATTAAAAAAGACACACAAATATAAACTCATGGACTTATATTCTCATAAAATGAAATAAAATGAATTATTCCAAAATTCAATAAAGACACAAAATGCAAAGCCCAAGTTTTATTATTAGATTCAATAGACAAATTGTTACTCTGTCACATCAATGTAAAAGTTTCTAAACATTCCATCTCAATTTACATGTCTCATTGAAGACAGATAAAAACCAGTCCATAAAAGGGAACTTAACTATGCATCATAGACAGTATTTGCATGATATAGAATCAACATAAAAATAGCTGGTCTTTGTGGCGATTTGCTATGCCTGGGATGCTGTGTGGAGTTCTTCACATGAATTATTAATGTTCTTCAAAATGCTGTGAACTTTGCAAATTTCTCCATTTTCTGTACAAAACAACTAAGATCAGTGGGGTATGGTCCCATGGCTAGTAAATATAGAAAGCTGTGACACAAACACAGAAATCTGAACCGCACAGTGTGATACTGCAGATTTCCTTTATCCATCACAATCACTGAGATAATACAATGTTCAACTTACGGTAAAGATGAGATAAGTTCACCCTGGTCAAGAGTGCTACGAAGTCCTACTTGTTAGTCTTCTGTGCTTTTGTCCACTAGAACTAATCCCAACTACTTGGGCCCAACATGAGCTCTAGAGAGATGAGACACAGTGATGTCTAGAAGGAAATGAACCCTGCTCTTGCTGTATCTGTTCTCAAAACATGGCAGCTCTTAGTAGTAGCAGAACCCTCTTCAAAGAGAGGAAAATAGGTGTACCTTGGTGATTATGCTCCACTGATCTTGCCTATGGCTTCCACTTTCTTTGCTAAAGTCTGTCAGAAATTGAAGGTGATGATAGTTCCCATCCGTCATGGGGTGGGGGGGATTTTTACACCTACTGATGCATGGGCCTCATCCCAGGGGATCCTTAGTTCACTGGTCTCAAAGAGGCCTGGAATCAGGAGGTTTCCCCAAAGCTTCTGGTGGCTCTAATTGTGTGACTTTAGAATAGGATCTTTAAGAAACATAAGCATGGAACTAGGTACAGATGAGTCATTTCTGATCCGCTCTTGATGGGCCCTGGCCTAGGCGGTCTGTGGAAGATATATGGGACCAGGTTTCCGGTCATAGCCCTCACCCATTAGGGTTAGGGTGACTTAAGTACCCCATGTTATATGAAGCTTGGAGAAACTTCACCAGTGACTTCAATAGTCTCCAGCCGCTACTGATTCAGATCCTCATTAGCTGAGCTGTCCTCTACTGTGGAAAATCATATTCAGCACCAGTGTGCTTATTGTTATCAGCTTGTTGGAGACACAGAATTTCTGCTCCCACTAGAAACCCCTTGGGTCTCCATTTGCATTTAACTAGATATCTTGGTCAGGTAATTCTGTTTTTCTTTTTCTTTTTTTTTCAGTGCTGAAAGATTGCATCCAGGGCCTCTCTCATGCTAGGCAAATGCTCTGTCCTTGAGCTACATCTCCAGCCCTCCAATTGATTCTTATGTATATGTAGGAAGGGTTTGAGAAGCTCTGAATGTTGAAAAACAACTGCAAGTTATGTTTCTTTTTCTGAAAATTCATGACACACATTAGCATGTGAAAGGTTCTGATAAGTTCAATGGCAAAGAAACCAGTTTGTCCTAGATTTTCCCAAATGTATTTGACTATAGCTGAACATGTTTTTTAAATGTAGCACTTTTAAACAGCTTCTTATGGAGTATGACATACACCAGAACAGTGTACATACCATTGGGTCACCATTCTCCCTGGTGTTTACCTTCCTGCACATCTTGTGACAAAAGGCTAGGCGCTGTGGTGCATATCCATAATCCCAGGACTTGGGAGGCTGAAGCAGGAAGATCGCCACAAGTTAAGGCCAGCCTGAGATACATAATGAGTTCAAAGCCAGCCTCAACTACACAGCAAGACCCTATCTCAAAAAAAATCCAAATAACAAAAAAACAATAACAACAAAAGAGACATCTTGTGACCAAAGGCAGTGACCTCACTTGTTCTGAATACTCTTCTCAAAGATGTTCATATAGTAAACAGCCTGGGACAGCGGTAGGGTCTTCCTCCAAAGCAAAGTTCAGCCTAGTATAAAACATATAATAAAGCTAGTTCAACACAATAAAGATAATGCTTCTTTCCTGGACAAAGCTCAGACAAGATTATTGCCCATTTAAAAATATTTGGGTTCCCTAGTCTTTAGGTTCTTTGGCTATGATACAAATACACTGCAGTGCATCTTCCAACTGGGTCCCTCTACATTTCTCCCAAAAGACTTAGGGAGCAAGAGAATTGATATGAACATGAAGTCCATGCTGGTCTCAGTTCTTGGAGTAATAATGTCTTTTATCTCTGACCAAGGAGTCTCGTGTCTTCAGCCAGCACCCATAAAACTAGCTAGCTTGTCAGCTTACAAGAAGGGTCAAAACAGAAACTCTTTGCAGTTCTTAAAACTTACATGGGATTGACCTGATAAATGTTTATAAAGTTTTACTAACTACATAACAAGTTAGCAGATCAGGAAAAATAACATTACCAGTGCCCAAAAGACCTTCTTATGATCCTTGCTAGTTACTACTTTTCTCAACTCATGTGGACTAACAAAGAATGATCTCACATGTATGTAATAATCTGATTTCTAAACTAAGATCATTTAAACTTACATTTATCTGCACTTATGATGAGTCAGGCACATTCCCAATGAATTTACATGTAGTAAATAATTTAATTCTCACAGCAACCCTCTGAGGGAGGAATCATTCTACTCGTGTTGGAGGTGCTAAATTGAAGCACAGAGAGGCTAAGTGACTTGCCAAAGGTCACATGGCTAGAATTCGAATGCAGGTAATTTGACCTCACAACTAAATTTTTCTCTTCACTAGACCCCACCCTCTGAAACTGGCAGAGGATGTTTACAACAGGAATAATCCCAAGAAAGCCAAGCATGAGGATTTTACAAACACAAGCAGGCCCCAAATATAAATATGTTGTGTTCTAAGAATTTGTTTATAAACCAATCACTTTTGTGACATGGTAAAGAAGGTACTGAATTTATCATCTGAAAAATCTAGATTCCAATACTGACTCTTACTTAGCAGCTGTGTGACCTTGGACAAGTCACTTACCCTCTTCTGGCTTTGGTTTCCTCATTTTTAAAATAATGGAGTTGAACCAGAGGAGTAAAGTTTCTAACTTTAAAATGCTGTATTTTTACATTTAAGTATATTCTCCACAGAATTAATGTCACTGGTTCCAAACTTAGCACCATAATATTTCTTTCAAGTAATGAAGCTGAAAATTGGAAATGATACCCATAATAACACATCCATGGACTAGTACCTGACTTAATCACTGTTGACTTAGGCAAGTCATTTCATAGGTATAAGACTGTTTTGTGGTGCATCATGAAACTCGAATCTAAGAGGATGTGTTTATACACACACATAAGGTATTTGCTTTTTGTAATCTCATTCATTAATTTATCTCTCTATCTATCCATTCATCCATCATCAACTCCCCCCACCCAAGAAAAACAATTCACTGAATACCCTCCCCTCCTTGCCAGGTACTGGTGGAAGTATGACATTAGAATACAAAGTGATAGAGGTTCCCAGAAAGGCAAGTACATACAGTACAGTGCGCTCAACATGGATGCCAGATCTACTTGGGTGTCTGGGGGAGGGAGATGCAAGTGAGCTACCCTGAGGAGCTGATCTAAAAGCTGAGACTGGCAGGACCCAGCCAGTGGGAATGGAGAGGGAAAGTCCATGGGGAATACTGTTCCATGCACAGGACACGGCATGGGCGATGCTGAGAGGCACAGGAAAACTGAAGTTTTTGTTCAACTGAGTCAATGCATTTGAACTTCTCAGAGCCACATTTCACCTAAACAGTGTCAGGGTATTGTGAGTAGCTTGGATGATGGGCTGGTGCAGGCAGCTATATTTTGCAAACTTCAACCTAGCCTTAGAAAAGAATCTCTTCTGGAGCAGCTCCTCCCCTTCCAAATTGAGAGAATCAGGAGAAAGACCCTTGGAGCAAGCTTTGCTTCATCTACACTTCCTTCCAAGGTCCCTTGTCATCCAAGGTTGTGTAGATGGATGATAAGTCTGGGTTGCCTAAGCCCCACATCACCCCACGGTCCCATCCCTCCTCACTGCCCCCTGCCCTTCTTCCTCCATCCAGCCAAGAAGGCATTGCTGTTGGATCTGTACTTGCCCTCCTGGAGTCTGGCTGACATTATCTCCAACTGCTCCTGGATGGGATGTTGGGGGACTCCTCTCTTCCTCTCTGCTCCTCTCCTCTCAGCCTTCCACCACCCCTTCCAGCCCCAGATCCAACTTGTTCCAGAGATCACTGAGCCATGCCCTGTTTTTCTGAAGCTAATGGAGAGGCAGCAACGGGGCTGGAAATCCCTCTGTCCCCCATTCTTTGTGCTTCAGCCTAGGGTTTCTTTAGAGCAATGGCGGGGGAGGGAGGTTTCCTGTTGAGAAAGAGGAGTGCTTGAGATCAGGGCTTTGAATTCACAGCTCATACAGAAGGGGGAGAGGAAGTCACCTGGCACACCTCTCCTCTTCCTTGTCTAAACAATTTCCATGGCCCGGAGCCGTGGAAATTTGGCTGAGTGGGAATTGCATTCCCCGGGGGCACCAAGTGGGGCTCTTGGCCCCGCTATATTTTCATGTCTGCCTTGAGATAGAAGGAGAAGCATTGTTATTTGTGCTCTCTGTCACCTAACAATGTCATTTGATGGAGGAGCGAGAATAAGCCCAAGTGATAAAAACCTCTTAGGGCTGCCATGACCTGGGAGCTCAGGACCCAGGTGTGGTCCTTTTTCCCTTTGGGGATCCAGTGCAACAAGTCATGTTGCATTCAGTTCATCTGCATCTTTAAAGCAAAAATGGTTTCTCCTTTCAGTTGGAGAATTTCCATTTTTAATTGTTATTTCCTATCTTCTTTAGAAATCCCTATGTAAACTTTGGGAAACATTTATTCTTTAGATAATGAAGACATTCTTATATTTAGCAGCTAACTGACCTTTAATAACCAATGGAAGTAACAAAATTATAGAGTTTTAAGAAATGGTTCTGGTGGTGGTTGTAGATTTTTTTGTTTGTTTTGGGGGTATTGTTTGTTTCCTTGCTTTTGCAGTGCTGGGGATGGAATTCAGGGCCTTGCACATCTTAGGCAAGTGCTCTACTAACTAATCTACACCCCCAGCCTTTTTTTTTCAGGCACAACTTTTTTTTTTTTAAATCAGTAAAAGAAACTGGGTCCTAGAAGCTGCAGTGATCTAAGCAGCAGCAAATTTGTGCATTCGTCTTTTTGTTTTTCTTTAAATACGATTAAATTATCACACTCCTGGCACACTTCATTTGGATGAAGTTCTGCACCATACATGTATAACTGTAAAGTTATTAACCCCACCCCAGGGGGGAAAACTACTCTGGAAGATAATTTTCACTGAAATCTAACCAAACTTAGTTAAGTGTATTGTGACAAGATTATAAATGATATGAAAAATAACATTTTAACATTTGGCCATCAACTTAAGAAAATGGTCTGCCTATACAAATTTTTGTAATTTTAAAAATGTCATATATTCTACCCTCCTGTGGTCCTCAGAATTAAAGCATAAGAACAGGAAAGAAAAGGAAAAGAATGCAACTGATTGCTAAGGCAGAACACCTTGCCAGGAGTAACGAAGGTAAAGTATACCCTAAGTCATCCAGTGCAGAACTTCACAGGGCCAACAGGTAACAGTCTATTTTCACTTATACCGGTGAAGTGGATTTTGCGATTACCAGTTGCGTTAAATGCATCAAATAAAGCTCCTAAAAGTGATACTATAAGGTGCCACCTTAAGTTCTCCAGGCTGCAACTGTGCATAATTTTAAAATGGTTTCTTAAATTTATTTATTTATTTAAACATAACACGAGGAAGGTGTTAAAACTGGTGTAATAGCTCAATAGAATAAGTTTTCCAGATTTGGGGAGGGATGAAGAGGGAGATATTCAGAACTCTTCACCAGAATCCCCCCAGCTGGATCATAGTGGATTAAGGATGTGCTTTGTGGATGTGGTTAGGCAATGACACCGGCTTGACGGATCTTTCTTTCTGCATCTAATCCCATTGAGTTATCTGGTCCCCTTGGCTGACGAAGAACCATTAGGCGAGGAGCACTGGCATCATCCACAGTGATGTTCTTCAAGCGATTGACCAACAGATCAGGTCGAGGAGCTGCAGCAGCCTTGGGGCCCTCGCAGACTCGCCAAACATTACAGGCACTGCACTTGCCAGTGCGCTGGTTAAGAATCACCGAGAACTGCACCTCGTCTCCTGCCTGTAGCTCAATGCCAGCCTGAACTTCTTTCACATGGAAAAAGAGCTTCTTGCTATCTCCTACTTCATAGTTAATGAAGCCAAACTGATCTTTCACACACTCCACTGTGGCCCTACGCAGGGGTGTGATGTTATAGGCCACAGTCTGTGCATTTTGGCCCAGGACGCACAACTGGAACTTAACACTCTCCCCTTTCTGCAGGCAATCAATCCCCTTTGTTGGCCACCCCAACCATGCCAAATGGATACACCTCACCTTTCATATCCCCCTCTCCCACAATCGCAGTCATTCCTTGATACTCAGTCTGTGTTGGATCAACACTCCTCAGAGGACGAATGACTTTACCCGAGTAGATGGTGGGATCAGCTTCCTCAGTAATACCATTCACTGAGTGAGTTTTGTTTACTTTTTCAGCGCTGACTTTGTTACCTTTGCCTTTGGACAAGCTGTACTCAAGCATGTCCCCAGTTCCAGGCTATCAGCATCACCAGAGAATTCACTGTAATGGAAAAAAGGTTTCCTTATCAGGATTGGCTGTTTCACTAAATCCAACATTATCTTTCAGAGTTGCCACATAACCCAAGAGCCTCTTGGATTTGGAATTATGACCTAAAAGTCACACACAGGTTGCAATCTGCTGCCCAGGCCTCTGTTTGTCACTAATACTAAATTCAAACTTATCTCCTATCTGAGGAGAAGTAGAACCTTCCACATCCTTGGCTTGAAAAGCAGTAGTCAGTTTCACTCCACAGTCATCATAAGCAATAATGCCATCCTCAGCCTCCTTCTCCTTGGCTTTGTTAGGGCTAGTGGTTTGAGGATTGGAAAAAGTGGCTTCTTTTTCTACAGTGCCCAGAAAACGATGATCTGAATGAGAATGGAATGAAACGGTGCCCTTGGGAAGTTTTTTAATCCTAATAGCATGATTTCTTTGGGCAGAGAGCATATCAGGAACCACAGTAAACTCTACTTCATCTGCAGTATGAAGCTGGTTCCCATCCAGAATTTCACTGAAGTGGAAGAACATACAAGCATCCCGATCCACACACTTGATGAAACCAAACCCATCTCTCATGGCAGCGATTACACCTATTTCTCTGGCTTCATTAGTGAACTGAAATGGATTTGATAGAACTTCTATGTTGGTTGCTCATTCTAATTTGTCATGTCGGTCTGTTGAAATATTAAACCTAACATGGTCACCTTCCAGCAGGGTCACCTTGGATTTTGTATCTTTATCTCCAAAAGGAAGTTCTTTAGGAATCACAAAATCAATTTTGATTTGTCCCGGCAGTGGGTCATTCTGGTTTTGTTTGTTTTTTTTTTGGTATCAGGGATCGAACTTGGGTCCTTGCACTTGTGCAGCAGGGGGCGAAACCACTGAGCTAAATTCCCGGCCCTCATTCTGGTTTTTACTGGGTACTTTTGGGATAACTTTGGTTATAGTTCCCTCAAAATATTCAATGCTGATATCTTCAAAAATGACTGTTCCTCGAGGCAATAATCTGACATCTGTTGCAGCTTCTTTACCATTTCTGTCCTTGATTGTGAATTCCACATCATCTCCAGGTTGCAAGGTTTCCAGGTCACCTTTAAACTCACTGTAGTGGAAGAATATCTCTTTTACCACATCGCCTCTTTCAATAAAGCCAAATGCCTCCTTCATGGCACAAACTACCCCCTGACAGTGGGCTTGTTTCTTTTTCAACAGCATAATGTTACGAGCACTTACAGCACCAGTGTGCTTATTGTTATCAATTACAAAATTTATTTTGTCTCCGGTTTCCAGCTGAACATTCCCTTCAACATCTTCAGGGATGTAAGTCAGGTAAAACACTTCCCCATTACATTCGTAGCATACACTCCCTGTTGGACTCTGACCAGGGGCAGCTGGAGATTTACTCTCTAAATTGTGAGGAACAGCGCACACAACCTGTCCATTCATTTGTTCTTCAGGGTGCATTTCTGGTTTTATCTTCACTAGTTTTATAGCAATTGTTTTGCCAGTCCGCCGGTCAGATGAAACTTCAAATTCAACATCATCTCCTACTTTTAAGTCCTCCAGGTTGCCGTTATATTGTGAACAGTGGAAGAAAAGTCTAGCTTGATGTTCTGAACACTGAATAAATCCGTAAGAGGTTAACAGTTTTTCAGTAACCCCAGTTTCACGAAGTGTTGCTGAAGTGCCACTGGGGAACCCATTATGTCCGTTGTTGTGGAGAAGGTTTGGATCAAAGCTCATCTCGCAGTGATAATCAAATATTGCACTTTCAGTAGTATTAGCTGATTCTTCTTTTTCAGCACAAGTTTCAAAGGGTGAAAGTTGCTAGTATTTAAAAAAAAAAGCAACAGAAAATGATCTACCAAGATAATAAAGAATACAACTGCTGCTGCACCGAGCAATCTCACAGTACAGCACTGAAGAAAACAAAGACTACTAGCAGCATTGGGAAGTGCTCTGTCAAAGCTGTTGAGTAGGCACAAACTTCTTGTTTCAGATCAAGTGTTGTGTCTTCAACTTAAGTGTACTCTTCTTTGGTCTTGTTGGTTATTACGAGGTTTGTTCCTTGCCTGATCTGAACTTGAAGCAGCAGTTTCAGGTGGTAAAGTCTGTTCTTTTATACTTCATACCCAGCAGCTCAGGGCCCCCTCTCCAGCGCCACCATAAGCAGCATGGCCCAGTATGTAGGACACCCCCAGCCTTTTAAAAAATTGTATTTTGATGTGGTTTTTAAATAAAATGGAGTACTACTCAGCCATAAAAAATGAGAAATTAGAGACATTTATAGCTAAATGGATGCACATTGAGGCGATACTCTTAAGTGAAATAAATAGGACACACATGTGTAAATACTGAATAGTTTCTCTGGGGTGAGAAACTGAAAGTGTAAATAAGGATCAAAATGTATAATAGGTAATGTGAAATAGGAAGAAAAGGGGCAAAGGGGAAGGAACTGGGAGGGCTAGGGGAAAGGATAGAAGGGAATGGGATTAATATGAGAAAATGGAAACAAAGTCTTTGTAAATAGGGAGGGATGGAGGGGTTGAAGGGAGGGCTGGGCAAGGGTGAAAAATAAGAACCAAGAGAGATTATGGAAAGGTGCAAATTTCCAATGATGAATGTCATTATATTGTATACCTAAAATGTACCAATGATTAAAATGAATAATCGGTAATGTAAAATAGGAAGAAAAGGTCCAAAGGGGTAGGGGTAGTGGGAGGGGCAGGGGAAAGGAAAGAAGGAAAAGGAAAAATGATGAGAAATGGAAATAAAGTCTTTGTAAATAGGGAAGGGTGGAGGGCGTGAAGGGAGGGCTAGGAATGGGGAAAAAATAAGAACCAAGATGCATTATGTAAAGGTACAATTCCCAAGGAGAAATGTAATTGTGTTGTATACCTACAATGTACCAATAAAAGAATTTAATAAAGAAAAAAAATTGTATTATGAGACGGTCTCACTAAATTGCCCAGGGTGGCCTTGAACTTGAATTCCTTCCACCTCAACCTTCTGATTAGCTGAGATTAAGGTGTGTGCCACCACACCCGGCTAGTAGATAACACTCTAAGCACCCAAACAGAGTGATGGGTCCAATGAATCCAGTGGGAGAAGCATTTATTTATTTGCTTATTTGTACCATTTTTAAATGAATTTACTGATTTGGGCTAGTAGATTACTCATAAAATAACAATGATGTATTATATAGAATGGACGTGAGATCATGTCCCTTTACCACTTAAAAACCTGCAATAACCATAACAGCTCTATTTATAATAGCCAGGAAGTGACAACCCAAATCATTATTAATTGGTGAATTCATAAACAAATTTTGCTATATCCATACAATGAAATGTTCCTCAACCCTAAAAAAGAATGAGGAACTGATGTATACCACAGTATGGTAGAACTTCCAATAGAGAATGCTCGAGAAAAGAGGCCAGTCATGAAAGGTTGCATGTTACATGATTCCACTTACGTGAAATGTCCCAGGATAGGCCAATCCATAGAGACAGAAAGAAGATTGCTGGTTGCCAGGGACTGGGGGGAGGGGAAGAGGGAGAATGAATCAGTAGGTATGGAATTTCCCTTTGAGGTGAGGAAAATATTGTGGTGCTAAATAGAGTTGGAGTTGTACAACATTGTGAATGTATTAAGTGCTACTGAATTGTTTACTTTAAAATGGTAAATTTTATGTTATATGTTATGGTTTAATCTAAAATATCTCCCCAAAAGCTCATGTGCTCAGAGGTGAGGCTTTCGGAATATGATTGGCTCTTGAGAGTGTGTACTCCCCCCTGGATTAATCTATTAATGAGTTCATGGCATTTGAATGTGTTGTTAGGAGGTAGGGCCTGGTCAGAAGAGGCGGGTCACTGGGGCATGATCCTGAAGGGTATATTCTTGTTCCTGGCTGCCCACCTCTATTTCCTGGCTGCCATAGATTGAGCATATTACCTCTGACATGCCCTTCTGCCATGATATTTCTGCCTTGGAGCCAGCAGACCATGGACTGAATTCACTTCAAATGTGAGCCAATTAAACCCTTCCTCCTTTAAATTTTGTATGTCAGGGGCCAGGGATTTAGCTCAGTGGTTACGCTGCCTGCTGCGCAAATGCAAGGACCCAAGTTCGATCCCTGGTACAAAAAAAAAAAAAATTTGTATGTCAAGTATTGTGCTTAGGGACAAGAAAGCTGACTAATACACTGTGTGAATTTCACTTCAGTTTTTAAAAAAAGATTAATTAATTTAAGCCTTGCAGTGGCTCCCCATTGCCCAGAGAGCAGACCCCGGGTCCTTACAGAGGCCTGCCAAACTCTACAGGATGTATCCCTGGTGCGGCCTGGCCTTGTCACCTCTGATCTACCCCACTCCCTCTCCATGCGGCTCCTCTTACTCCCCCAGCACATTTACACCTTCAACCCCTTGTGCACTGACTGCTCCTTCCCTTCCTCGTGAAGGTATTTGTCCCCAGGAGCCAAGATGTTCCCTCCTGTACTTCCCTAAGTCTTTAGTCAAATGTCATCTCTCATGAAAGCCTGTCCTCCGTACCCTATTTCCAATCACAGGGCTCCCAAGCCCCATTTACCTTATTTCACTCTATTTGACATGTTTCCTTCCAACAAACTATGTAGTTTTACTTATTTATTATCTCTCTTCTCTTCCCCAACCATTAGAATGCAGCTCCACCAAGAAAAAAGGATTTTAATAAGTTTCTACAGTCTGAGCCTGATTTGTGTTCATTTCAAAATAAAGTCTACAAAATCAAATAGTGAAGAATTATATATTCAAACAAATTCAATTAAGTGGATTCTGAAGGAAATAGCCATGAGTCTCAAATCTAATAGAAAAATGATTTTATGGATCTTTTATTTTCTGCCAATATTTATATTTCACGGAGACATAAAACCATTCAGGCTGAAGTTAAAACTTATCTCCTTTATCACAAGTCACTTGAGCTTTGAACTTGGAGGTGGTACTCTGGGTTGAAAGCTATTAATTGTAGAAGGTGGTAGAAGTGTAAAACATTTTCTGTGGGAAGAAAGTAACTTTTTAAAAGCAGCATGATCTGCTTTCATCCAGGGCCTACTTGAGTTGTTGCAAAGCTTTATTGACGGTGGAGCAGGGTGGGGGTGGGGCGATATAAAAACTTCCTGAACTTGCCCTTCTTTATTCAATGTTTGCAAGGCCTCCATGTTGATTGAGGATGGTCCAAAGAACATGCATACTAGCTTTTATTTTTTTTTAAGAGTAGGAAAAATTTATTGAGAGAAAGGCAGCTTCTGTCTAAGAGAGACAGAAGGGGGACTGGAAAGTGGGTTTCCCCAATACCAGCTTTTAAAGGGCGACAACTGGAGCTATCATAAAAGGAGTGAAAGTCTGAAAAAAAAAAAAAGGAACAGAGAAAAAAGAAAGGACAGGAATTTAGAAATAGATCACAGCCTGAAATATTTTTGTACATGAACAGGAAGCTGCTTTCAGGCCGCAGACTCCTTGCACATGGGTTTGCACAAAGGGGCTCTAGGTTTGGAAAACAGCTTCATGAGCATAAAGCGGTTTCATTTTGCAGGAGGAGTGTCTGTTCATTTGGATTTATACTATGGCTAGAGATTTTGTTCTCCGCTGCAAAAGCAAAGAATGCAAAAGCAGGAATGCTGTAGCCCTTCCCTTCATGTTGGCATTAAGGACAAAATGTGCCTCTGTTTGTTGTAAGAGTCAGGAAATTAGCAGAGTAGAGGAATGTGTTAGGTATCTAAGACTGAGTGCAGAACTGGGGAGGGGAGCTTTTGAGCAGAAAGCGCCAGTTTGGGCCAAAGAAGGATTAACGCACGGGTCCCTTACCATTCTCCCATTCTGCTCAGGGAGATGCTTCCCCAAGACACATTCCATTCTTCTGGCATCAGCCTGGACGCACCACTCATGTGGATTCCATTCGAGGAAACAAAGCTCCAGAAGCAGAGGAGAGGTGGGACTTCTTTTGGATGTGTGCAACTGCTAGAATTTCGGAGAATGCAAAAGCAGCGCGACCCACTGTTTGGCGACTGTTGTCTTCTGTTCCTGGCCACAGGGGAAACCGCTACACTTGTGAGGCAGAGTCGGCTGGTTCAGGAGCCAGCGAAGACACTAGAGTTAAAAAAATGTACTCGCATACTTGTGTCTTGTAACACAGCAAGATTTTGCCTGGTAGCGAAAGAAAAAAATGACTCCTCTTAATTTGGTATAAAGTGAGTTCTGTGAATGCTTTCCTCCATTAACATAAGCCCTTTTGAATTGTGTTCTCACTGTAGGGCTGTAGGGCTGGATGGAGGATTGGCGTCAGGGTGAGGCAGGCATGGCTGTTTAGGGATTTTCAGATGTTCTTGGAGCAAAAATCAAGCAAAAGATTTCCAGAGAAGCCCATTTTTCTGAGAGCTTGTACATCATAGTGTGAAACCTCTTTGGGAGACTCCAAATCACTCGAACGTAGAGATTCTCACTTTAGGGGACCAGGGAGCAAATTGGCAAATGGAATCTTAGCAATGTCTAGAGACTTTTTCTTTTTGTACCAGGGATTGAACTCAAGACCTTGTGCTCACAAGGCCGACTCAGAGCCACTGAGCTAAATCCCTGGCCCTAGAGACAGTTTTTGATTGCTACCACTGAGTGGGTAGATGCCAGGGTTGCTGCTAACTATGCTACCATGCATAGGACAATCCCCCATGATATGGAACTATCAGACTCCAAATGCTACCAGTGCCCATGTTAAGAAATCCTCATCCTACCACGTGCCCTAAATATAAACCCACTTGAAACATTTCTCCATCGATAGAATCAACTAAACTATAGTCTGCTAAAACAAAAAGTAAGCAACCCTTAGGTGATATTTCCTCCTTCCTCTTTCCCACCCCACAGAAAATCGTTGAATAAATGTAAGTATGACCTTTTAAAGTAAATGACTCTGTAAGCAAGCTCCTTAAATATATTTCACTGCAATTTCTGCCAATCTTTAAAGGCTATTCAGTAAAATTGTTGAAACAGTAGTAATAATAAAAATTTACAGTACCATTAGTGCCTTTTAGCTAAACTTGTGGAAATGACAAGTGAGGAAAAATCAGAGAAAATCTTTTTTAAAAAGTCCTAGCTTGGTTGTTTGCTGCTCCACAGTTTAAAGGGAACAGGCCAGAATGCATGCTGTAACTGTTTTTAGTTGCAGGGCAATGAGTGATTTAAGGAAAATTTCAAACTCAATAAAGTGATGTCTGTTTGCCTTCAGCTTGTTGCTCTTTCGATTTGTTGGCCAGGACGGGAAACAGCTTTGGTCGTTATTTCTAGTAAGAAACTTAATGATTATCATTGAATTATGAAGCCATAGATCCTTGGAGAATATTGACAAGAAGTCCTATCCATAGCCCGAAGAGTTTTGTGCAAAGAGCACTGATTGCGATCCTTGGGCGATTTGGGACTTTAGGACAAACAGTATTCCCACTGGTCTGTGAGACCTCAGTCTTCAGTTTCTTTATCTGTAAAACGAAGTTGCTAAGTTACGACCGACCTCCTAGGTCACTTTCAACTAAAGAAACAATAGTACACAAGTAGCTCAGTACAGGCTGACCCTGAGATTTCTATCAACCCATCAAATGTCTCTGTTTAGAAAATTCTACCAGTTGAGAAGCAATTGTAGCTCATGAAATGATGCAGCAATTGATTTAACCCCAAGAGAAAAGAATATTTACTAGAATCTGCTGTAGATTAGTTAATCTGCAAATAATTAAGACCTTCTTTTCTCCATCAGAATAATCGAGTCCAGAACATCTAGGACAGAGAATTGATGATTTCTCCTGCCTCTGAATCTACTTGTTCTGTAAAGGGTGGAGTTGGACATTTAAATAATCATAGGCCATTTCAAGACTGTGGATTTGTTTTTTTGTTGTTGTTTTTTTTTTTTTTTTTTGGTACCGGGGATCGAACTTGGGTCCTTGCACTTGTGCAGCAGGCGGTGAAACCACTGAGCTAAATCCCTGGCCCATCATAAGCCATTTCAGTGTCAATTTGGTCTTGAAGACTCCTCGCTCTCACCTAATCACAGTACTGTACCTCCATTTTAGTATCAGTCTGAATGTTAATGTTAAGGAATTTAGAATTTTCCAAGCAAATCTCTACACAACAGAGTTTTCCTTGCAACACAGTGTCTGGTGTTCACTCTCTGAGAGCCTGTTGAATGCTGAAAATAGGAAGATATGGGACAAGAACACAGAGATATGGAGCAAGCAACATCACTGTGTGTTTTTTCCTCTACCGGAAGTCCCTTACAGGAAGCCATGCCATAGAGCACTCAAGCCCCTTGCAGAGAAGGATGCAGCCCACACCATGCCTGGAAGTGCTCTAGAGAAGGCAGAATCTGCTTGACTCGCTACCAGCTTTTCTCCCCGCCCACATGCTCAAACCCAGAGCATTTGACTATCTAAGTTATTCCTTGTAGCTGCAAGCAATTAGTTTGGAAATGGTCTCACAGTTTTTGCTTTTACCTAAGGCTTGGTCTTGCCTTTTTAAAAAATCTTTGTAGGCTTGATGGTACATAAGAAGCTATGAATTCTAAGCTATTTTATTTATTTATTTATTTATTTATTCATTCCTTTGCTGATTTCATTTCTGATCCCCTGCCCCTCTGCAGTACTGGGGATTGAACCCAGGGCTTTCCCACTGAACTACATTCCCAGCCCTTTCTTAAATTTTGAGACAGAAACTCACAAAGTCACTCAGTTGCCCAGGTGTGGCTCCAATTTGTGATCCTCTTGCCTTAGCCTCCCAGAGTGCTGTGACTTCAGCCATCCACCACCACGCCTATTAATGTCTTCTCATTTCAGCAATAGTTTAGAGAGAAGCAAGGTTAATATGTTGACCAAAAAATGTAGGTTTAAAAGACCATTAGTGGGTTTTAAGACAGGTCACCATGGTGGCTATGGCTAGACAGTGGCCATTTTGAAGTGTCTCTTGGGTTGTTTGTTAAGGTATGTGACTGTGAGGATGAGGAATGGAGAGAATGAAGGGAGATTGAGAGAATCCATCCTCCGAGATCTTGCGACCCAGTTCTGCTTCCTTTGCCAAATCTTTGTCTCAAATTTAGGGGGAAAAAACCTCAATAAGGAAATAAATAACTATTTACAAAGGTTTCCCCTCCCCCACAGCATTCTTGTGCAAGACACATTATCTTGAAGTCTTGCAGTGTGGCTGCTGTTGAAATTAATGCTGCAAGAGGTTTTGGGTTTGTTTGCTTTTTCCTCTTGATGGAAGGGTGACCAGCTTGCAAAGCTCATGAGGATGCAGCCTACATTTCAGACTAAATTTGCCTCGGAAGGCAAATGAATTCAAGACCACTGGGAGCTGAAAGGGCAGTTCCTAGGAGATTGGGCATCTTAGATGTGATTTCAGGGCCTTTCAGACCCTCCATTAATGCTTGTTCAGTAGTAATAAATACCATTGATTTCTATTGAGAGCAGATTAATGCCAGAAGACAGCTAAAAGGGCTTACTCAGCTTTGTTAGCAGAGCACGGCCTTTCCTTCTCTAAGTGGTCTCTTTAAAAGCCACAGGGACTACTGCTTGAGGGAAGTGGCTCAGTCTGGGGCTTCTTTAAGGGCAGCTGAGAAAAGGCCCCGGCACCCAGGCCTTTCCTCAACTAGACCTTGATGTCGCCCCTTGCACGGTATCTTCAGACACTGCAGGCAGAGAAAATACCAACAGCGTGAGTCTGAACAACACGAGGGTGGGACAGAAGCCAAAATGTGTCTTGTGTGAACGCTTCCGGCTGCAAACCTACCTGACTGTTGCACCAAAACCACTACCTTGTGTCACATGCTTGGAACAAACCCCAGTGGCTTCCTGTCCCCTGTGACTCATGAGAAGAGCTGCACAGTACATCGCTGGTCTCCTTGTCTTTCGGGTCTGTCCAAGCTAGGAGAAGGGCAGTTATGAATTCTTTCTAGCTGTAAATCCCTCCATTAGCCTGCAGACACACGACAACTGCCAGGAGACTGTGTGGGTCTGGCTCCACTGCTCCATCTAGGCCCTGGGGACAAATTGGGGCACCTCCATGGCATTGGCATGGGTGGGTGGTTTATGAGGCCAGAGGGTTTGCAGACTCTCCTGCTGAGTCCAGTGCCAAGCAGAGACTAATTAGCAGGCAGAGAACACGGTCTCAAGTAAAGCTCCCACCTGACCTCACAAGTTAGTTCAGTGGATGGGTGCTGAACCTTCTTTTCTTCTTACCTGGCACGGACACCTATTCAGTAGTTTGCTTGTTTGTCTGTTGAGACAAGGTCTCACTATATAATCCAAGCTGGCCTTAAACTAACTATGTAGTCCAGGCTGGGCTTGAATTTGAAATCTTCCTGCCTCAGCCTTCTGAGAGCTGGGGTTACAGGCATGTGCCACCATACCCAACCATATATTCATACTGCTAAGGACAAGTATCTTGTCACCCAGTGGCTAATGGTGTCAAAGTTCTGATCACAAGGGGAGCAGTTTCCGGAAGACTGAAGAACATTGTAGTCATGAACACAGGTTCCCATCAGGGGAAGGACACCAGCTGCCCTAGCCTGCTCTTCTTGCAGATCTGCCCCTGTGGCTGGTGACTTGTGCATTCCCTCTTTGTGTTAGGAGAACCGTGGTTGCCCACCTCCAGCTCAACTTGCTTGGGCCACAGCTGAGTGGGAAAGCAGTGGCCATTCGCATGGTGCATGTTATACCCAATCATGATGACCTTTTGATGAACGGTAAACATCCAGAGGGACTCAGGACTGACATTCTCCTTCTTCCCTGCTCATGTTATTCATTAAAGGATCTGCCAGCTTGAGCTGGACAGTACTTTCCTAAATGAATCTTTTCATTATAAAAACAACACTCAGTAGCTATAGGGAATTTGCAGAATATAGAAAAACCACCGTAGTGGGGAAAAAACATGAAACCTTTATGAACTTCATCCTCAGCAAGCCAAACATCACTGTTAATATTATTTTATTTCTAGTACTTTTTCTCTGCTTCTACATATATTCTTTCTTTCTTTTTGTGGTACTGGGGATTAAACCCAGGACATTTGCATTGAACTACATCCCGGCCCTTTTTTATTTTTTTATTTTGAGACCGAATCTCACTAAAGTCACTGAGTTGCCCAGGCCAGGCTAGAACTTGCAATCCTCCTGCCTCAGCCTCCCGGAGTGCTGGGATCACAGGCTACATAATATTCTTAAATACATATTCTGTTTTTTACAAACCAAGGTCATTCTGGATATTCAATTCTATATTCTTTTTTCAAGTTATGTGAAATTTTAACCATATTCCTCCATTCTTCTCAACATGATTATTAATAGCTACAATTGTTATTCTAAAAATATACTATGTATGTTTAAATTGCTGATGAGCGACATTTACAAGGCATGTAATTTTTCTCTATGATAATATTCTAATAAATATCTCTATGTACTTTTTTTACTGTATCTCTGAATATTAATCAAACATGATACTTGAATTAAAAAAATTAAGGTTAATACATTACCAAACTGATCTCCCAAATGCCTAGAATAATTTATAATCAGTTAAGGCTTTATTTTTGTTATCAAAGGTTCTCTGGAATTAAGGGCTGATAGTAACTGTGTAGTGTCTTAAGAGAAGGTAAGCCAGACAAGGTGGTGTATGCCTATGATCCCAGCACTCTGGAAGGCTGAAGCAGGAGAGTGGCAAGTTCAAGCCCAGCCCAGGCAACCTAACTAGACCCTGTCTCAAAGTAAGAAAAATTTAAAAGGGTTGGGGATTTAGCTCAGTGTGAAGGCCCTGGATTCAATCTTTAGTACTGGAGGGAGGTGGGGTCTGATCAGCTCCATATCTGGGATTTCAAGGTCCAAGAGAAAACTGGTAAGATGTGGAGATGCGGGTGCTTCCCAGGGATTTTGTAGAAGGAGAGGACCCCTCTGGCAGGACCAGTCACCTTTAACAAAGGTGCCAGCACAGAACATGGTAGGCTGGAGGAAGGCATAAACTTCATGCAAAATTTCCCTGTTTCCCCAGCCCCTACTTCTCTGTTCAGGTCAGGGTTTATGGCAGGGTGGCCCGCTGTGCTTTGAGGTTTCCTTACAGGGAAGGAACATATTTGTGTGCTTTGCTCTTGCAGAAAGGAAAACATTCAAGCTGAACTTTGTCATTTTGTACATTCGGCACACGCAGTAGGCAGGGCTAGGGGAACCAAGTCTGATTCTCTTCTGTTGCTGCCCAGAGCCGACTTTGTCATTGTCTGTTTTCCTACCGTGGATAATAATATCGTCAGCTGCCCATGGGATAGTTTGGGCAAAATTCCTGTTTATCAAAAGCTTGGAAGAGAGGGCAGCTGGTGGCATGTACAAGTGTTTGATAGGGCAGTGCAGCTCAGCCACTCCCAGATGGCTATCTACTGTGCCCTCGGTTGCTCGCAGAGCGAGCCGGGGCTTAATAGTCTTCCTGCCCACAGAGCTCCTTGGCTGGTTGTGCAAGAGACTCATGATCTGATCACAAGAGTAAAAAGAATGGCTGTGTTGCAGATAACAAAGAATTACAGACGGCCTGAAACAAACCCCAATGTTTTAAAACACTTGGTGGAAACTGAAGCTGCGAAGCATTTTATCTTCCCGGGCTATTGCCCAGAGGGTCAGCTGCAGCTACGCATCCTTTACAAGTCCGGGCTTTCAATGGCTCTTTTAGAACCAGCGGAACATAGTTTGCTTTTCATAGTGTCTGGGCTGTGGTCAGCTTACAGCAGGACAAATTGGCAGCGTGGCAGGAAAGAAAGGGAAATTCAATCCAGCGCTGGGATTGAAAGCTCTCAGGACTCAAATATCACCAACACTGGGTGAGCCTTCTCCTCTAATTATGCTCTGTCAAGTGAGGGTTGAAAATGGTCAGCCCAGACTCAGAGCTCAGCTTAGCAGCAACCAATAGCAGCAGGCTCAGGCCCAGTTGGAATGATGAAGAATGAATTTGAAAAACGCTTCAGTTCATTTCAAGACTTCCTGGGCCTGCGACATTTAAACCACAATGTTCTTCATTTGGGGCAAAGTTAAGAGCCAATCATAATTGAGGTTTCTCAGCATGCTCTGCCCATATTTGGCTGTAATCTTGCTTCATTCATCTAAACCTATAACATGTGCACTTGAAAAGCCAAGCTTTGGGGAGTGTTTTTGTTTTTCTGGCCTTTTAACAAAAGCAGTCTTATCTTTATGCCTATGGGGCTGCCTGTGAACAAACAGTGTAGCTTCAAAGCAAAGTGGAGGGAGAGTCAAGATAGAAAATGTATTTTTTACTTTCCTTTTTTAAAAAAAAAAAGCTTCGATTGTATTTCTGGCTTTAAAGCATTCACATGAAAATACATAGAAAACAGAATCTCCTTGCATTCTATGTAAAATTCAACAGAATTGGTTTTATGAAGTTATGGGAATATTGAAGAACAGAGACTATCTCATGCATGACTGTATTTTATCTATAATGTTTGGAGAGCCATTTCTCATAGTTTTCAGGAAATAAAGTCATCTTTGAAGGCCCTTCTTAAGGGGGCCTAGGAGGGTGATCGAGTCTTGTACACCAGAAAGACACAATATGATAAACTTCATTGTAGCTTTATGTGGTAATTATCAACCAATTTACATGTATCATGTGCTTCATTCTCCCCACAATCCCAGGAAAGAGATCCTACTCTTATTCACAGTTTACAGATGAAGAAACTGAGGCAGAGAGATTACATAGTCGCCCAAGTCATCCTAGCTTCAAAGTAGTGGAGCTGGGAGTCCACCCCCAGCAATCAGAGGCCACAGAGCTGTTTTCTTAAGATTACAGCCAAGAATAAAGAGATGTCATAAGTAGCCACCCTCCACCAACTCTCGGGACCCCAGGGAAAGATATTAAGAGGTTTTTCAACTTGACTCAGGCCTGAGGCTGAGTGAGTTTCCAGTGATCCCTGGAAGACCATGCCTGGAACCATCACATCAGAGAGGGGTCCAGGATTCCCAACTTGGGCCACTCACTGAAGGCTCCAGGTATCCTCAGTCCTAGGAAATCCTGTCCTAGAAGGCATCCCAGTGGGACTGATGACAAAGGGGCCAGAGCAGACCCCAGCAACAGGGTCCTTCTGTGGCCTCAAAACTGGAGGTGGCAAGGCAGCCTATCCTCCTCAGGAGCAATGGATGAGCCTGCTCCTCTTGGGAGAGAAGTACGGTTCATCTGGAGGCAGTCTGGTCCTCCAGGGAATGTCTGACAATATTTGGAGACATTCTGGGTTGTCACAGCTGGGTTGGGGAGCTGAGGGTGATTGATGGAGTCCAGGGGCCAAGGATGCTGCTGAACATCCTACAAATGCACAGTGAGCCACCCACAAAGTGATGTGTCCCCAGATGCCATTGGGCCTTGATAGAAAATCCTGCCCTAGAGTCTCAGTTCAGTGGATTTCACCTGCAGCTTGAGGAAGCTCTGTCAGGGGCCTCTTCAAAGAGTCATTCTGCAACCAGGAAGCCAGAACAGTGAGGCAGAAGGCAAGAGAGAGAGAAAGAGAAGGCGGAACCATGCTTGTGGGTTTCAACCCGTTGCATCTTTCTTTTTGGCAGAGAGAGGTCAGTGTTTTCTTTTATTTACGTACTTCAAGACCAACGGGGGGCTGGCCCTAGGTGATAGACTGCAAAATGTTCCCAAAGATCTGAGATCCTAATGTCCAGAGCCTGTGAATGTTAACTTAGGTAAAAAAGAAAATAAAAATGCTCTTTGTAGGTGTGATGAAGTTAAAGGTCTGGAGGTGGGGAAATTGTCCTGTGTGGCATGGGCAGGCCTGAATGTTTCCCATGAATGCCTATAAGCAGGGGCCAGAGGGAGATGTGGTCAATGCACAGCAGGCCAGAAGCTGCAGTGATGGGGCCACAAGCTAAGGGATGTGGAAGCTGGAAAAGACCATGAACAGATGCTTGCTCATGATTTTTGGGCCAGTGATATTGATCTCAAAATTCTGACCTCCAGAACTGTGAGAATATGAACTTCAGTTATTTTAAGTCACCAAGTTAGCCATAATTTGTCACAGCAACCCTAGGTAACAAACCTTCCCTGATGATTCTAAGCCCCCACACTGATCAGTTGAGGCTGAGAAACAAACTCTTCCCCTAGACAGAGTCAACAATGGGGGAGGGGAGTGGGCATTACCTGTGTGTCTCCTTCACACACTGATATTTCCCACCTTTCCTCTGAAGCTCTCAACCCTGTGAAAATAGGGCACCTGCCTCTCTTCTGCCACTGTCACTCAACGATGGCCACCGAATGTTGAGCAGATCATATGCCATCCCCAGAACCTGTCTGGCTGGACGGAGTGGCACATGCCTATAATTCCAGCACTCTGGGAGGCTGAGGCAGGAGGATGGCAAATCTGAGCCTAGTCTCGGCAACTTAGGGACTTAGTGAGACCCTGTCTCAAAATTTTAAAAACAATTAAAAATTTAAGAAGGGCTGAAAATGTAGCTCAGAGCAAAGACCCTGGGTTCAATCCCCATTACCCACCAAAAGAAAGCTACATCCACTGTCACTGTCCACCTTGAAATCTTGCCACTGATGTACCTGCAGTTTGTTGTATACCAGATGGGAAGATTTCGATCAGCTTTATTATTAAGTCTGCCAAAGCTCTCAGCTCAGAATCAAGCACACAGCAAGTTCTCAGTCAGGGGTTAACGTGTATATCTTCAATCCTGACTGGGAGAAAATTACTTAGTTTTCTTTATTGCCTGCTGATCAAAAAGGTCTAAACTAAATCTGGTGCTTACTGATGGAAATCACCAAGCATTCTGTCAGCCCTGCAGCAGCTGGATGAAGACACTGAGTTAGTCAGCTTTCCGCTACTGTAGCAAATATTATCAGAGATAATCAACTTATAAAGAGAAAGGGGTTATTTGGGCTCATAGTTTTGGAAGCTTTAGTCCATAATCCATTGACTCAATTGCTTTTGGGTCTGTGTCACGGAGAGCTTGGAGGAGCAACAAGCCACTCTCCTCATGGCTGGGACACACAGAAGAAACAGGAAGAGGAGACTAGGGTCCCATTGTCCCCTCTGGGCACACCCCCAGTGACCTGATCACCTCTCACTGGGCACCATTTCTCTCTCTCTCTCTCTCTCTCTCTCTCTCTCTCTCTCTCTCTCTCTCTCTCTCTCTCATACTGGGGGTTGAACTCAGGGCCTTTGCACTGAACTACACCCCAACCTTTTACATTTTTTATTTTAAGACAGGCTTTCACTAGGTCACTAAATTGCCCAGGCTAGGGTTGAACTTGTGATCTTCCTACCTCAGCCTCGCAGAATGCCGAGGATGTACCACCACAACTGCCTCGGCCCTGTCTCTTAAAGGCTCTACCAATTGCCAATAACATCAAGCTGGAGACCCAACCTTTAATACATGGGCCTTTGGAACATTCCAGATACAAACAATTACGTAAACCATCTGTGTTCTTTGTTTTCCACCTGAGCTATAATTTCATACAGTGTAGTGTACACATCTTAAGTGCACAGCTTGAAGGACTTTTACCCCTGTATACCTCCTTGTAACCACTGAGCAGATCAACAGCTCTATCTTTCCATCACACCAGAGCATTCCTTTGTCCCCTTCTCTTAGGTAGCTTGGTGCATTGACCCTGAGGCTTCTCACTAGCCAGCGAATCATTGCACTGACATCTATACCCATAAACTAGGTTTGTTTGTTTGTAAACTCCATCCAGAACTCACTTTTGCATCTATCCATCTGCCTTCTTTCTCTTGATATAATGTTTTTGAAATTT
This sequence comes from Heterocephalus glaber, assembly GCF_053883595.1. Classification (NCBI taxonomy): domain Eukaryota; kingdom Metazoa; phylum Chordata; class Mammalia; order Rodentia; family Bathyergidae; genus Heterocephalus; species Heterocephalus glaber. Next base: position 17,519,831 of record NW_028258369.1, on the reverse strand, counting down.
ATCCAGGTGGCCACAAGAATCAGCAGTTTATTCTTTTGAACTATTCCATTGTTAGCTTATTATTCCATTGTAAGCGGCTCTTTTTTACTCCATCATAAGGATTTGCCACAATTTGCCTATCCATTCTTCTCTTGATGGATATTTGGATCATTCCATTTGGGACCAGTTGTGGGAAAAGCTGCCACAAACACTGCTGTGATTTAAGGACCCATGCTTTCATTTCTCTTGGCTATATACATAGGAGAAAAATTGATGGGCCATGAAGAAGGTCTTCATTTAACTTAATAGAAATTAATATCCTTATTTGTTTGTTTTTGGGGACCTGAATATCAAACTAAGATCTCATGTATGCTAGGCAAGCACTGTACCATTAAGCTACATCTCCAGCCCAAACTTCTTAATTTTATTTTGAGAAAAGTTCTCCCTGGGTTTCCCACCCAATCTCCTGCCTCAGCCTCCTGAGCAGCTGGGATTATAGGAATGTACCTCCATGCCTGCTTAATGTCACTATTTTTTATTTGCATCTGAGGGGAAAGATTTTTTAACCTTGATAAATAAAACCAAAAGTTTATTTACACCAAAGAATATCAACACTGGGTCAGATGAAAGATTTGTTAGAGGCAAATAAAGTAATCACAATTTTCCTCCACTTATTTTCCCAATTTCACCCAAGTACTCAATTTCTTAAAGAAACAGAGAGCCTCTTTCACATGCTCTGTGAATGGCTACTGGAATCAGCAGCAGACAGAGTTGGAGAGTTTTGTGGCACAAAGAACCAAGCGAACACACATCCACATAAGCATTCTTGGCATTATCTTCCACACATTCACGCCAAGCCATATGTTTAAAACCAGTCTCTCCTGGTGTTGGGATTGACCATAGTGCTTCCACAGACAGAATCTCTTGAACGCAAATATCTGAAGAGGAGAATTTGCTGTGTAGTGAAGCCTGGATTGAAATGACAGTTCCAGGCAGCGAGAAGTATGTGGACTATGCAGGAGGGCAACTGGATCTGTCTGCAGTGTCAGTTGAAAAAGGCTTCCTCCCCTGCCAAATCTGACTCTGCTGTCACAGTTGCCAGCTCTTTTGGAGGGTGAATTCCCGAGCACCAGCTGCTCCCACTTGCGTGCCTTTGAATTTCAGAAATCCTAAGCAGCTTTGTAAAAGTGGCTGGAGGAAGAGAAACTGTTTTAAGAACTGGAATGTTGTCACCACACTACAGGCTGGTATGGCCAAGGAAAGACGAGTGTCCGAGGTAGTCTTTCCATAAGGTGTATTTGTCAACAGCCATTCCTCGAGGGAAGTAAAATTCCTTTCACACAAAGAGCTATTTCATGGAACTTTTCCAAGGGTGCACAATGTATTATTGTTTTCAGATTTACTAACATCTTACCTCTTTTGATATTAAGACTCTGATCTTCATCTCTGAGGTGCATATCATCCCTCACCAAAAGGCAGTGTGGTGCAATTAAAATCTTTCATCCTTTCTCATAGAATTGGGGATGCCACTCCTGTCACCGATTCCATTGCCTATACGACTCGCCATTTATGTGATTTCTCTAAAATCCTCCTACTGTCCTTTGCCCCTTTTTTCCCATCCACGGGAAAAGTTGCCCATATCTGTGGGTGACACCAAATAAGCTGATCAAGTCAACAAATTAGAAATGTCGATCACTCAGGTTTTGTATTTGGCGTGAGGTACTCAAAACCTTTCTCTTCCTTTTCCTTCTTAAAAACCAGTTCTTTCCATGACTCTCCGGCTATGTAGGTAGTCAGTTTCTGAACAACAATAACATCTCTGGACACTTGATCTTTGCTTTTTTGTCATTGGTGATAGAGGTGGTAGTGGGGATTGAACCCAGGTCCTCACACATGTGGGCTACACCCCAACCCTTTCTTGAAGTTTTGAGAGACTGTTGAATGAACTTGTCCTGGGACTGTTTTCAAAGCAGAATTAAGCTTTTTCTGTGGGGTTGGTAAACAATGAAATGGGATTGGTCCTACATTTTTCATGTTGCTATCCTACAACTCAACTTCCTTGAGTTCTTTTTATGCATATCTTATTGGATCTGTCATGATTTTCAGTTCATTTCTTATTCTAAAGGCCACGCAGAGCTATAGTATTAAGAAAAAAAATGCTCATGAACTCTGGCAGAGATCTCTTTATTATTAAGGCCAGTGTAGCTGCTGCTGGAACCCAAATCACGACCTCAAGAGCCTCCCTAATAGTGGAGTGAGTTTCTTCCCCAATATATTTTATTATTTTAGTTCCACTTACACAACTATGTTTTGATTTGAGAAATATTGAACATATTATAGTAAATGCCTTTTGAGATTCACACATTCTGCTGTTAATGTCCTATTTAATGATGTATAATTTACTGATATTAAATTCATCCTTTTATGTGCACAGTTCTATAAGTTTTGAAGTTAACTGTGAAGATATTGAGTGTTTATATTACCCCATACACTTCTACTTTGCGCTTTTGAAGTCAGTCTCCTCCCACCAAATCCCAACCACTGATCTATTTTTTTGGTACCGGAGATGGAACTCAGGACCTTGTGCTTTCGAGGCAGGCGGCAGAACCACTGAGCTAAATCCCTGGCCCTGACTGATCTATTTTGTGTCCCCATAGCTTTGCCTTTTTCTTTTTTTTTTTAGGATATTGTATAAATGGAATCATGATGTAACATGTGACCTTTTGTCTCTTGCTAGTTTTACTCTGCATAATGTTTGTGAGATTCATTCATGTTGTTACATGTCTCAGAAGTTTGTTTTCATGGTTGAGCTGTATTACATTGCATGGATGTACCACAGCTCACTTATAGATTCACTTATTGGTAGACCATTTGGGTGGTTTCTAGTTTGTGGCAATGATGAACACTGCTGCTACAAACTTTCTCTTGGAGTTATTTGTGTGAATATGTGTCTCCATTCTACTGAGTAAATTATGTGTGAATTGAGTAAATCGAGTGTGGATGCTGTTTTACTCTAAATTAGAAGAAACTTCTGTAAAGTTTTCAAAAGTGGCAGCACCATTTTTGCATTCCCAAAAATGATGTATAAGATTCAATTGTTTTGGATCCTTAGTAATATTGTCAGTTAAAACAATTGTAGACATTCTTTTTTTTTTAATTGTACACATTCTTATGGGCTTGTAGTGGCATTTCATTGTGGTTTTAATTTGTATTTGCCTAATGATTAATGTTTATTTACCATTCATATGTTTATTTACCATCTGCATTTTTTTTCCATTTTTTGAGACAGGGTCTCGATATGCATTTCAGGCTAGCCATGAACTCCCTTTGTAGCCCAGGCTGGCCTTGAACTTGTGGTGATCCTCTTGTCTCAGCCTCCCAAGTGATCCTCCTGCCTCAGTCTCCCAAGTGCTGGGATCACAGGCATATGCCACTATGCCTGGCTCTGCATTTCCTCTTTAATGAAGTGTGTGATCAGATCTTTTGATCCTGTTTTAGTTGAGTGGTTTGTTTTGTTTTAGTTACTGAAATGTGAGTCAGCACAATAAGAAGCTAAGAGACTCATTGTTCTTTGAGCTAATTTGTAACACTCCAGCTACAGGTTAAGGACATATGTTATAGACTGTATCTCCCTAAAGTTCCTGTGTTGAAATCCAAGCCTCCAATATGATGGATTTAGAACGTAGGGACCTTGGGGAAGAAATCAGTTCTTACTCTCTGTTCTCTACCCTTTGAGGATATAACAAGACAGCCATCTGCAAACCATGAAGTGACCCTCATTACACATCAGCTCTGCTTGCACCTTGATCTTGGACTTCTAGACTTGAGACCTGTGAGAAATAAACGTTTGTTGGTTAGGCCACCCATTATGGTAATTTGTTACACCAGCTCAAACTGAGACAAAGTCTCTGGAGAGAATACTGGCTTAAACATTGGGCCCTTCTCTAACAATAATGTATATAGATTAATCTGGGAATATTGATTACAGATTTCCAAGCTTCATTTCCAGAAATGTTTATTCACTAAATGTGAAGTGAGGCCCAGATTGTTGCATTTTTTAACAAGCAACCAGATTATGCTGATACAAGTGGAGCTAGGGTAAGACTTTAAGGAACCCTGAAACTTTAAGGCCCCTGACAATGTGTCATGCCTATTGTGATCAGGGTGCAAAGTCTACCTCCAGGCCCCCCCAAAATAGTGAAGTATAACTCAGAACAGAGGGATATTACCACAAAACTAGACAGAAAGGGAAGAAACACCAAAAATCCAGGAATTTTAAGATTTTTAAAAACTGAACATTTAGTTCATTCCTTATGCATGTCTCAGTCTACTATGGTAGGCATGTCTTAATTTCATAAGATTACTTCTGAAAGTGTGATGTGTTATTTGAATAGACTAGAAGAGAAGGTGTTTGACACGTACAAGCACAAATATAATTTACATGTAAATAAGTAAAGTATGGCACTTTAGAAAATATCAGTCCATTCTTAGCCTCGATCCTGAATAATAGCATTTTCTCCATGCAGAACTGGGGTGTTAGCTGCGGGGCTGCAATGGATTCTGGTACATTTTTCTCAGGTCCACTGTTCTTACAGGAAGTCATCTTGACATTACCCACTAGGGATATGTGGAAGGAAGGTCTTGGTTCTTACAATAATGATTTTCTGGACAAAAGCAGAATTTATCCTGCTTATTTTCAAGTAAATCTGTGGAGGATGTTGGAGTATGACTCATTACTTTTTTTTTTTACAGGAAAGGAAATGGTAGCAACAAAATACCCAAGATCTAAGTTTGATCCACCAACAGAAATCAACTGAGAGTGACCTGATTTTCCATGTTGATCAATCAAATGTTATTGTCCAAACTTGTTGGTACCTCTCAGCAGAGATAATTTTTAAAAGTTGTTACTTTAATCCTGTTTTGCAATGTTTCTTTAAATCACAGCTAATTAACACATTTGTTCTAGGATACCTGGGGCACTTCATGTTCTGGTACACGTAAGTGATCAGTGCTTGTCCATCAAAGCATAGTGGGAAGGAGCCAGGAACCGGAAGCAATGGCCCTGACTTCTCCTACTTGCTTGGGCTGAGCTGTGCCTGCATGGGCAGTCATGACAGTTGATACTGAAGGAAACAAATTTGTGAGAAAACTAAAACCAAGGTGGCTAACCACTCACTAAATATAATTCGCCCCCGAAGCAGGCAAGCAAACAAATAGCAAAGCTATCTTAACAATATGAGCATTTATGTAAGGGAAACCTAAAATCAGAAGTCCCAAATGTCAAAGAAGCAAGTGGACAGTTCTTTTCTTTATACTGAAACATTATTCAAACCATGTATAATTCATGTCGAAAGATTAGAAAATAAGAAAAAGATCAACCAATAATTGAAATCACTTAAGACTCAACTACCCAGTACAAACCTCAGTTAGCATATGAATATTCTTCCGTGGACCCATATAGGTCCCTGATGTATGCATATTTCAAATGGCATCATATTGTAGATATGTCCTGAAATACTGAAATCTGCTTCTTTAATGCAAATAAATACGCTTCTTCATCACCCATCATAATGCCACATTGTATTCCATTATGGGCTGGAAAATATTAACAAATCTAGCTCTTCCTATGCACCTGGCACTGTTCTAAGGACTCTGACAACATCTGCACGAGGTAGGTAGAATCACTCCTGTTCTACGGACAGGGAAACTAAGTTAAGGAGAAGCTCATCAACTTGCCCCTTTGGTTGTGTATTTGGGTTGTTTCTAATATTTCATTATTTTAAACAGTGCAGGTCAACTTAAATTTTTACTTTCTCTAAAGAGTCAGGGTAGAGAGTAATGGCAAGAAGGAGCATTGATCAGGACTTTTGGGGCATGTGCAGTGCTGGAGGAGAGCAGGAGTCCACCAACCGCAGTGATCTAGGTAGTAGGAAAGTAGCCCTGGTAATCAGAAAGCAGAGTTAATTTTCTACCACCTGAACTTTGATCTATTGTGAAGAGAGAACTAAAAGTCCTCAGTGATTCAAGTATCCACCTTAAATGGAGGAAGTCAGCTTTCACTCACCCAAAGGACTGGGTGTGGTAGGAAGTGGAGCAAAGGATGACTCATAAGCACATTGGGCACCAAACAGGGCCAGAGGGAGGGGAGAGAGGAGCCCTGAGCAGCAGTAGGTCACGGGCACCCTGCACACGGGTTTTCTGTACTTACCTCTGCATATCATTATTATCTCTTTTAAAAATTACCAAAGTGATGTATTTTTACTGTAGAAAAAGTTTAAGTACAGACGCATTAAGAAGAAAGTAAAGACCATCCATACCTCATACGTTCTTAGACAACCTTCATTAAGAGCTTACATACAGCCTGGCACAGTGGTGCACCCCTGTAATCACAGTACTCTAGGAGGCTGAGCCAGGAGAATTGCAAGTTCAAGCCCAGTCCAGGCAACTTAGTGATTTAGCAAGACCTTGCCTCAAAATTAAAACAATCTAAAAGGCTGGGAATGTAGTTCAGTGTGAAAATTATTGGTTAAATCCCCAGTATCACAAAAAAAGAGAGATTACATATGTTTACATATATTTTCTACATACTTTTTTTTCTATATACTTTTAAAACAAAGATAAGATGACATTATACACAGTACTTTTACATTCTCCTTTCTCTGATGAATGATAAATACACAATTACAGTATAATTCAGATAATGAGACGAATGCTATGCAACCATTAAAACAATAAAAATATAACTTATTTGACCAGATAGTAATGGACATTTTACCTACATGTTCTTAACTAACCAGTAGCCATTTTTCCATTTCTTCAATGACTTCTTGATTTTTACAAAGTTAATCTCAGGGTGTGCTCATGACCACCCCCCCACCATGGTACTAGGAATTAAACCCAGGGACTTTGCACTGAGCTACATCCCCAGTCACCTCCCTTTTTTATTTTGAGACAGAGTCTCATTAAGTTGCCCATGCTAAGCTCAAATTTGTAGTTCTTCTGCCTGAGGCTCACAGAGTGCTAGGATCACAGGCATGTACCGCCAAGCTCTGCTTCATTGACTTTTAAGTGCAAGAGGGAAAAAATAATAATTTTCTTACAATTTGTTTTTCAGAATTACTTTGGATATCCCAGAAGAGCTCAGAAAGGGAGTAGAGTGATTATCATTCAACCTTGTTCCTCTCTTCAGAACCACCTTAATCTGAAAGAACAAAAATTTAGAATACATGTACTAGTCAACTTTACATACCTGAGTCAAAAATATTTTACACACAGTTTAAAGGAGAAAAGGTTTATTTTGGCTCACAGTTTCAGGGATCTCAGCCCATGGTCAGCTGGCTCCAAGGCAGAAATATCATAATGGAAGGGAGTGGAGGAGCAGAGCTACTTAGTTCACGGCAGCCAGGAAGCAGAGTTCAGGAACAGCTCCAGACAGGCAGGGGCTAGGGACCAATCATAGGCCCCAAGGTCATGCCCCTATGTCCCCAACCAGACATACACAGAAGTATGCTTTACTAATCTAGGCATTTCTCATGCTAATCAAGTTGACAATGAAGATTAATCAACTATTCCTCTTCTCTTCTTTTCTTCAACTCTCATATACTATGGAACCCAGATGAATCAGGCTATAGAGCTACAAGCCGAACAGCAATAGGCCTATACCTAGGGCAATAGGACTGCCAAGATTGTCCTGTTTATGGAATGCAAACAGAATATTTCTTGGAAAGCCCATCTTTTGATATTGAGGTTAAAAAGAGGCCTTCTAGTGTAGCATGGGTCCAAATACTAAACACAAATCAGATATTACAAAAGTCTCAAAAGCCAGGCATGGTGTGGTGCACACCTGTAATTCCAGCACGCAGGAGACTGAGGCAGGAGGATCATCATGAGGTCAAGGCCAGCCTGAATTACATAGCAAGACCCTGTCTCAAAAAATAAAAAAATCCTCAGCAAGTTGTAGAGCAATGCAAGGAGCTCACAAGAGAGGAGAAAGCTATTAGAAAGCATGGACCCTCAATCTCTCATGTTATTTCCATGGGTTCCAATTAGCACAGTAAGGAAGGCAATAATGTAGTCAGCCACAGCATTTATTACATGTGCTGCCGAAGCGAGCCCAGCTGCAGTGTTTATTGAGTTACTGCAATGTGCCCGATGCCTTGTTGGGTGCTGAGTATGCAGTGAACATAAGCATCACAGTGTTGGTCCTCATGAAACTTACAATTTAGCAGTGGAGAGAGAGGCTACCAGTAAAAAATGGAACAAGCAGATAAATAAATCATCGTAAAGAGCGATGAGATTCTAAATCGACATCTCTCATCTAGAAAATGCTCAATTAGTGATTAGAAAAAAGCAAAACAAAGTCATAATCAGTAAGAGGAAATATATATATATATGGTTAGGGTTAGTGTGTATATATATATATATATATATATATATATATATATATATATATAAAATGTCGGTGAGGATGTGGAGAAATTGAAAACTCACACATTCTTAGTGGGAATATAAAATGGTACAGCCACTCTTGGAAAGCTGTTTTCTGTTCCTCTCCTAGGTCTATGTCCAAGAGAAATGAAAATATGTCCACACACATTATTGATAAGAGTCAAGAAGTGGAAACAGCCCAAATGTCCATCTGCAGACAAACAAAAATCACTTGGCAGATATACACATATCATTCAGCCATGAATAAGAAGGAAGCGACACAGGCCACAACATAGGTGAACCTTGAAAGCATTATGCTAAGTGAAAGAAGCCAGTCACAAAAGACCACAAATTGTCCAGAAATTGTCAAAAAAATGTCCAGAATAGGCCGATCCATAATGACAGAAAGTAGATTAGTGGTTTCTCAGGGGTTGAGCATATTGGTTAATGGGGAGAGACTAGTAATGGGTTTCCTTTTGGGGTGAAAAAATGTCCTAAAACTGGTTGTGGTGATGGCTGCACATCTCTGTGAATGTGCTACAATCACAGTACCTCACACTTTAAAAGGATGAATTGTTGGTCTCAACTTACAGCAACCCTCCTGTCTCAGCCTCCCGAGTGCTACAATTACAGGCTTGATTCTTAAATTATGTCCAAGTGTCTTTTCAGTTAGCTTGGCATTTGCTTTCTTCTCCTCTGACCCCTCTAGAAATGTCCTGCTCTCCTGTTTTCTACCGGCTTAGTGCTCTTGTTCTTTCTGATTTATGTGAGCTCATTGCCATTTGTGTTGCAGATTTTTTCCCAGTCTGTGAACTTTAGAAATAATGTTTTCTGACATAAGCCTGTATTTTTATGTAATTAAATTTATAAATAGTTCTACTGATGGCTTCTTGATCTTATGTCTTATCCAGAAGGCTGTGTTTTAATCAAGATTAAAAATACATCCATTCCATAGAATTACCTTATGTATAACCCAGCAATTCTACTCCTAGGTACAGTATATGGTACCTGACATGGGCAGATTTTTAGAGCTAGAAAGGCCTAAGGAGACCTTTCTGTTTGGGATGATGAAAACGTGCATTCTAAATGAATAGCAGTGATTGCCGCATGAAATTGTGAACGTACTTAATGCTGCTGAACCATACACTTAAAAATGGTTAAAATGGTGAATTTTGTCATGTATATTTTACTGCTACAATTAAAAAATAAAGTAATTTTAAAATGTATTCATTCAAATTATTTGTAGGCCTTTATATTTTTACTTTCTATATTTAAATCTTTGATCTTTGTAGGATAAGAGATGAGGCAGCAACCAGCTTCCCATTTCAGTATTTATAATTTCTATTTCTTCTTGAGTCAATTAGAGAAACTTTTTCTTGTAGGAAATCATTCATTTCATTGAGATTTTAAATTTTATTTGTGAAATTTGTGGTAAATAATAAAAATTTTAAGCATCCCTTTCATCTATGGTAAATTCTCTGTTCTCATTTCCAATTTTGTGTTTTCTTTATATTTTTTGACTAAGTTAGCTAGTGCTTTGTTTGTATTATTTTTCAAAGAACCAGCTTTTGCGTTTCATAGTTCCATGGTTTTCCTGTTTTCTAATTTATTGGTTTCTGACTTGATACTTACTAATTCTTTTCCTCTTTGTTCCTAGGTCAGTTTTATGGTTTTTTAAAAAATTCTTAAACTATATATCAATTAGTTAATTTTAATTTTTACTAAAATAAGAGATTGGGCCTGGGATTGAGCTCAGTGGTTTTGCCGCCTGCTGCGCAAGCACAAGGACCCGAGTTTGATCCCTGGTACCCCCCCAAAATAAAAAAATTAAAAAAATAAGAGATTAAATCCATAACTTTTCTTTTTCTGGGCGTAAGGTAGATATATTCCATACATTTTTACTAGAATTACTTTTGTTATTATTTTCTGGTATTTGGGTTTATATTTTCAATTAGACACAAATGTTCAGTCACAGAGGACAGTTTTTGTTTTGTTTTTAAAAAGATCTAAGTGTTGGATCCCCTCCCCCTTTTTGTAATTCTTTTTTAGTACTATGGTTACAGAATGGTTCTGTTTTCTTTTAGTATTTGGGAAGTTGTTGGACATGACTTTTGTCACAGTTGTTGGAAAACACCCATTGTTCCAGAAAAGGACATTCTCTGTTATTAATTAATTCAGTGTGCTTACTTCATTTCCCCTACATTCTGTATCATGAGTCAAGAAAAGTGAGCGAAAGTGTGGTTGAGAATCATTCCTGTCGTTTGTCATTCTATGTCTTCCAAATTTTGCTGTACTTCTGGTGTGATGGTTTTGTTGGTTTCAGCTTTTCTTTTAGTAAAGGCATTTTTTTCTCCTACTTCTCTCCTTGAATCTCATCATGTCTGAATTTAGTGCCTGGGGTTCTAGTTGTCTTTTCTTTCTTCCTTCCTTCCCTTCAGCATTTGCCCAATTTATTTGCATATCTTCAACTTTCAGAGACACCTTGATTTAAATGCATGCACTACATATCACACACAGTTGGAAGTTGTTTGTTTTTTTTTTAAATTCAAGTTGCGGATTGTTTTCTAAAAATAAAATTATGCTTATTTTGTTTACCTCAGTTATTACATATCTACTGACATGTTTGTTCTTAATTCTTCAGTCTTATTTGAAGTTATCTTTCCTGACTTTTGTGTACATGAACATGAGAGTTTTCCATCAGATCATTTAAAATATATATATTTTTTGGTACTGGGGATCAAACTCAGGTCCTTGCGCTTGCGAGGCAGGCGCTGGAACCACTGAGCTAAATCCCCGGCCCTCATTTAAAATATTTACACTCATCTTTTAGTATCTAAAGGGATTGTCTCATCAACTGAAATAATTTACTGACTAACCATTTCAATGACAATATAATTTTCCATCCTATGATTGTATTCTAATTTACTTTTGTTGCTTCCTTTTGTTGAAAATTTAGATTTCTTCCACAGTTTTGCTGATATGGAGAATACTATGACAAACATCTTTGGGCTTACTTTTTCTGTATCTAAATGTCACATTGTCCTCAGAGGATAGATCCAAAGGATAGAATGATACCACCAAAGAACTTGAATATTGTAAACTCCTGATTTCTACTGTAGAATTACTTTGTATACATGATGACAATTATATGCCAAATAGTCACAAAATTGGAGAGTCTTAGTTAATGTAAAAAAGTTGTCCAAATCGTAATTAGTCTAATGGTCAACACAGACTTGGGGTAGAAGTATTCTGTGTAATTTGTATTCTGAAATAATTTATATGAGGAAGTTGCATAATCAGATTAGAAGGGCCTAGGAATTTTGCGTCTATCAAATTTTGGACTCCTTTTCCTGCTGTAGCATTTCAGAGACCTCTCTTGATTTAGATTTCCTTACGTGGCAAATAGCCCTAGTAACAATCTGTGTTAGTCTTTAAAAAACTTGCTGTGTTGAAAATGAAGAGTATTCTGAAGGTCTTTTAAACAAACAAAGAGCTTAAATTTATAGGAAGTTATTTATAAGCTCAGGAGGTTATCACCAAGCTGTAATGAAGGGCAAGTCAAAAAAGTAATTGAGGAAAAATACCATCCATGCAGCTCTGGCTTCTATTTCTTGTTCTCAGGTCCTGGAAGTTCTTGGAGCAAGTACCTTGGCGCTTAGCATAACATTGCAGTGCCTTGTAGTTAAGCTCTTTAGATACATAATTTTAATAGATGCTGAGATATGAACCCTGTCTTTTATTGGTTCAGATTACATCACATTTTTACATTAAAAAGAATTCAGGGTGTTTATGTTGTTGTTTGCTTCTGTAATCTTCTTGCTTGTTTATATAAACTCTTCAGAGTCTGGGTGTGTTTTTAAAAACATTCCACCGTACTGCTAGGTGCTAAGTCCTCTTTTGCAGCACCCATAATCTCATCCCATTTAAAAAGGGAATTTGAAGCATTTCCCTCACAGCCAAAAACCTGGAAGAGGCACTGGTTACTATATGCTTATTAATGGGTGTGATGGTGTGCGCCTGTAGCCCCAGTGCTCTGGGAAGCTGAGGCAGGAGGATTGCAAGTCTTGACCCTGTCTTAAAAAAAGTGAAAAAAAGAGCTTGGGAAGTAGCTCTGTGCAAAAGCTCTGGATTCACTCCCCAGTGCCAAAATAAATAAAATATTATGCGCCTGTGCTTCTCTCCTCATCTTCCATTCCAAATTTTGAGTAAAAAATATACTTTCCATTTTCTCCCCATGACTCCCCTTGTTGGCTGCCTTCCTTATTGGACAGGAGCCAGCAAATTTTGGCCTGGGGTTGGATCCCACCTACTGCCTATATTCATGAGGCTTTGAGGCTAAGAATAGTTTTATATTTTTCAAGAGTTTAAAAAAAGTCAAAAAATAAGATATTTTATGACATGTGAGTATTGTATGAAATTCAATTAAAAGCATCATACCTCAGCAATATATGCACACCCATGTTCATAGCAGCACAGTTTCTAATAGGTAAATCTTGGAAACAGCCCGAATGCCCATCAACTGACAAGTGGGTAAAGAAGATGTGTTTTTTTATACAGTGGAGTACTACTCTGCCATAAAGGATGAACTTTAGACATTTATAGCTAAATGGATGGACCTTGAAACAATAATCTTAATTGAAATAAATCAGACACATATGTTCAAATACCGCATCGTTTCTCTGGTGTGAGAAACTGAATGTGGAAATGAGGACTGAGGTGTATCATGGATGTTGGGAAATAGGAAGAAAGTGTTCAAATGGGAAGGGGAACAAGGGAGGAGGGAGGGAGAGAAGGAAGGGACAAGAAAAAAAGTGAAAATAGAAGGGAAACATGGAAACAAAGCTTTTGTACATAGGGAGGGGAGGGGGTTTGAGGGGGAGAATGGGATAAAATAAAATATTTTTTTAAAAAAAGATATTTTATGACATGTGAACACTATATGAAATTCAATTTTCAGTGTCCCCAAATAAAGATTTATTGTAACCCAGCCAGGCACAGTCATTTGCATATTGCTTGTGGCTGCTTCTTCAATCTCAAGGGACAACATTAGCAGTCACTCCTCATTCATTCCCCTCCACACAGTCCCTGGCAGCCACAAATCTACTTTCTGTTTCTATGGATTTTTCTCTTCTGGAAATTTTGGAACCGTACCATATGTGACCTTTTGGGATCAACTTCTTTCACTTAGCATGTTTTCATTGCTTATCCATGTTGTGACACACATCAATACTTTGGTCCTTTCATGACTGAATAATCTCCCAATAATAAGTACTAGATTTATTTCTCCATTAATCTGTTGATGGGCATTTGGGCTGTTTTTATCTTTTGACTGTTGTGAACAGTGCTATTATGAAAATTGGCATGCAAGGGTCTTTGAGTCCCTGTTTTCAATTCTTTTGGGAATATACCTAGACATGAAATTGCTGAGTCGCGTGGAAAGTCTATGTTCGACTGTTCGAGGATCTGAAGTTCTTCTTAGTGATTTTTCTTTTCTTCCATCCTATCACACTATTTCACAGTAAGGACAAATGAAATCGTCAGAGAATGGAGAAATTTCTCACTACATCGCTACCTGCTTTCCTGAGGTAGGATAGAAGAAATAAAAGTAGATAGAAAAGAGATAAGAAATTTTAAATTTTATTTTAAAATTTATTTGTATTCTACCTTTTTTATTAATGTATGTTTGTAATATGTAGGAAATACCTTCACCATGGGGGAATTGATAAATATGCATATGGCATCTTGATCTCTTTTTACTTTCCCTTCCCCCTCCCTCCCATCTCCTCTGTCTCCAGATCCCCTGTCCATCTTTTCAAAGAACCAAATCTTTGATTTACTGATTTTTTCTATTGTTTTTTTGTCCCAATTTCATTAACTTCTTCTCTGATCTTCATAATTTCTTTTCTTCTTTTAGTTTCAGATTTGGATTGTTTTTGTTTTTCTGGGACCTTGAGATACATCATTAGGTTATTTATTTGAGGTAATTCTATGTATGCATTTATTGCTATAAAGGGAGTTTTAATTTTAAAATTGTACTTTTTAAGAAAACTGCAGCTTCAAGACACAGAGTTTTCCAAGGTTACAATGTCTGTTTTATTCTGGGTCTGTTTTATTTTCAGTCTCTTCCTAAATCCCTGAGTCGTAATAATGCAATATGTCCATAAATTTGGCCTATGTTTTTCTTCCAGTCCATAGATTCCAAGGACTTCCCCTCACAAAGAAACAGTACTATTAATTTGGTACCATATCTCCAAACTTCAAACGCGCACACAGAGCATGCATCTTAGCCATGCTGACAAAGCCAGTTTTGCTTTAGACCATTAATGAGCCTCCTGACCTGAAGGAAGCAGACACTAGGTAAATGATAAATAATTCAAAGCAATAAGCATCCCAGATCATCTGTCCCGAGGATGCCCCCAAACCACATAAATACCCCCCACCCCCACCCCAGGCTATAGCGTGTCTCACCCTGGGACATCCATGTGCCTTTCTGAGTGTGCGCTTCTTTGAATCTGTCTAATAAATCAGCCTGTGCCTCTCACTGACAGGTCTAGAACCACTCTGTGGGGTGAGTTAAGGCTCCCATCTCCTCTTTGGGGGGTGTTAGGGTTTAGATCTAAAATATCCCCCAAAGACGCATGTGTTTGGAAGGTGATGGGATCACTGGGATAGAATGGCTGGCTTGTTGTTATGTTGCCAAGACTGGCCTCTAACTTGCAATCTTCCTGCCTCAGCCTCCTGCATAGCTGGGATTACAGATGAGTGCCCCTGAAACTGGCTGAAATTTTAATAACTTTTAAAGGAGAGCACACATTTTTACTTTGCATTGGGCCTCACAAATTACGTTGATTGCCCTATGAAGAATTTTGCTGGACATTGGTGATGCAAGCCTCTAAGGCTAGCACTCAGGAGGCTGAGGCAGGACAACAGCCATGAGTTTGAGGCCAGCCTGGGCTACACAGTGAGGTTAAGGCCAACCTGAACTACATGGTGAGACCCTGTCTCAAAAAACAAACAAACAAACACATATACACACACACAAAAAATAAAACAAAGAATTGCTACTCTCTTCCTCTACCCATTCTGGGCCCTAAAAAACAAATTCTAAATTCTAAACAGATTCTAAATTGGGAATTAAAAAAAAAATATGTCTGCCAGTCAAAGTGGAAGCATTCCACATGTGAGCGGCTGCTAAATAGAAGGGTAATAATAGAATAACTCAAGTATATTTAAAGATACAGACAGAGACCAAAGCCAGACAGTTTACACAAATGAATTTATTGTGTCTATGATTGTTGGCTGAGAAAAGAACCCACAACAGCTATCACAGGAAACTGAGCCCAAATAAGGACAAATAACTAGCAAATACATTCCTTCTGCTCTGTAGGGAAAAGCTGTGGGTTTCAGTGCTCACGTCTTCAAGCAGAATCTAGCACTGCTTCTTGTTCTTGGCATGACCCAGTTCCAATCAAGAGTAAAACACAGTTGCAAGAACTGAACTTTAAAGAACACAGAATACTTTGGCAATAGCCTGCTGAACTTTTCCATCGTGTTTCGATTGGAGGAGAGATCTGGCTTCAAGGGCTCAAGGAAAAATAAGTGAGTTACTGATAAGCCTAAGCCCTGCCCTTTCCAGTATAAGCAAAGGAGCTGGGATTTTCCTAAGATAAGAACAGGTTTTAGATTTAGGATGGAATCACAACTGGCCAGAAAGCTGATCAGAGCCTCCTTATCTACTCCATCAGCTGGCTTCTAACAACCTTTAACAATTACCCAATTATGACATCTTTAAAGAAATCCTACCAAGTGCACTGTTCTTCAGCCTTTCCTTAGTCAAAACAACCCAGGGGAAAAAACAAGCCTGAGTGTAAACAGCTGGGTGGAGGAGGCAGCCACCAAAGCATTTGGTCCTTGCTGCAAGCTGATGAGTACCCTAGGAGAGAAAGATTAGCCCAGTGGTGCTGTTCCAAGGCCTCCCGATAAAACAGATTATCTGTGTTGTGATTAAGCAATGATATGGCAGGCTTCAAGGAGACATTGTAAATGACAATCAGCAATCTGGCATCATGTGGCCATCCTGGGTGTGACAGGTGTCAGCAGGAGCCAAGGTGAAGGCCAATAGCGGAAGGACTTGCTTTCGCAGGGACAGGAGAAGAGGGAAGTGTTTGGCGGTAGTATGAACTGTAACAGATTTGGGGGATTTCCTTTAAGGACTTTTGATCGTTAGGTTCCCAGGGTCTGGTAGATGTCTGGACTTCGGAGAGTTTTCCCGAGTGCTTGCTGGCTGAATAAAGCAGAGACTACTTCAAGATCTTTTCTAGCCCAGAAGGCTGTGCGCAAGCACCTATGAAAGAAGTGGATGATTTGGCCTTGCACCCAGGCTCTGCCTTTTTCTACTTGTGACTTTGGTTAAGTTACTTAGCCTCTCTGTGCCTCAGTCTCATCCTCTTTAAATTGGATGAAACAAGATACATCTTAGAGCGCTGTGAAGATTAAATGAATTAAAACTTGGAACTCTGCCTGGAAAATGGTAGGTGCTCAACTGTGTTAATTCTATTTTAAAAAATGTGCTGGCCACCCGCTTCCAGGTCCTTGAGGCTATACTCCACCCCTGCTTCTTCCCAACAAAGTCATTCTTAGATAAAATATCTTCTTATGATAAATTGTTGGGGCTCAGAAAATGATACTTCCGTAGTATGGCCCTTCTGCATGCTGAGCGCTTTGAACTAAAGGAGAACCAAGGTCTCCCTCACCCATCCTGTCCCGTCTCTCGGCCCTCTTTCCCTCTTAAAGTGCAGAAATGGGCTTTCTCTGAAGCTCCTGATTTACCTAAAGGCTGAATCTTCTAGAGCATTCACTCGTAGGAAAGGAGATTACAGTTCATACCACACCCAGAGCCCAGGCAAACTCTATCCCAAGTTGTTGTCTGTTCTTTGGGCCCACTCGTTGTCCCTAAAAATCATTTAGTTGCCCTCTAAATTGCTTATGCTCCCTCCTATGAAGAGGGTATATAGAAAGTATGATCAAAAAAGGTGAATGATTAAATTTAAACATTTTATTACAGTAAAAGATACCATGGCATTGATTCCCTTCAAAATACTGCCCTCAGATTAAACACACTTACCCTATCGTTCTTTCTACTTTCTGAAGCAGTTCTGGAAGTCTTCTTTCATGAGTGTCTTTAGCTGAGCTGCCATGGCTGCCTCTGTGTCCTGAATTGATTCATAATGTTTACCTTTTGTGGTCATTTTGACTTTGGGAAAGAGCCAGAAGTTCCATGGTGCCAGATTCAGTGAATAAGGTGGATGAGGACACACTCTAATGTTTTTACAAGATGCCTTTCTATTGGATGGCAGTTGGTAGCAGCATTCACCATATTTTTGATCATACTTCATAAAGACACTCATCAAAGAGGACTTTCAGAACTGCTTCAGAACCTGGCAAGAATGATGGGCAGTACATCTTTGTGTCTTTTACTGTAATAAATTTTAAAAGTTTAAATACTCATCATATATTTTGATCACACCACATAGGTCTCCAAATCTCCCTGGATTATTGGCTGGTCATTTTTCTGTGATGCTCCTGTGGATGTAATACACTTCCATGTCTTTTCTCCTGTTAATGTCTATTGTCAATTTGTCTTAGCAGACTCCAGAATCCTTCAGAGTGTGAAGAAGTTCCTTTCATCTTAATAAAACCATTATATGTCACATCATCTCTCTTGAAATGATTCCATCCTATAGGGAGGAAAAAAACATAGAGTGTAAAAAATGGCCTCAAATCCACACTCAATAAGATAATGTTCAATAAATATCTAACTGGAAAAAGGGGATGCATGGAGTAACTTCCAGAGCCATTTGAAGCACTTGGTGAACTAAGCATTTGTAGCCTTTAATAAATTTTCATGAATCATTTTCAGTTATGAAACATAAAAAGGATTCGCTTATGCATGGGTATGATTGAGTAGTTTTAGTTGTTACATCATGTTTTCAATTAATTCTTAACTATAAGACAAGAACAAAGTCAGAACAGTGGGCTCTTTAAAATGGAATTTTCTGACATCTCAAGCACTTAGGAAATTATCAGCATATACCCTTGTGGACAGTTTTAAAATTTGTGAATATGCGAGCTGCTTCTTGATCCATCGGTCCAAGCACTTCTCTTGACATAGCTGGGATGGTTTAAATCTGAATTATTGTGGAAGTTTGGGAGAAGAGTGTGACCAAGAGCTGATGTCCATGAAGAAACTCAGATCAGGAAGCCAGGGGAAGTGGGCCTGAAGCTTGCTAGGTGAGAGATTGTGGCTGAAACTTCTCTGGCACAAATCCGTTCATGTGCCCTGAGACCTAGGCACTCACAGGGGCCTTGAAGAAGCAAGGCAATGGTCACCTTTGAATTCTGGTCATGAGCACACAGTTTGTTTTTATAGTAAATCCCCTGTTTCTTTTCTGCATATGTCATGAAATTATTCCAATAGCCTTTAAACAGAAATGCAGAAGTATCATGAAATGAAGAAAGAAAAAGATAAAGGGAAGTATAAAGAAAATGGTTCCAATAGCTTAAGTAAAAATAACTATGGCTTTGCAATAAGATTGGAAATATTGGAGCTTGGAAAATAATACCCCCAAGTATGGCACTTCAGCATGCTGAGTGAGCACTTTGACCTAAAGGAAATTGGAAAGGCTAAGAGGCTGCCTCACAACCAAGGACACTGTTATAGTTTAGATCTAAAATATCCCCCCAAATCCTCATGTGGGTGGAAAGGGGGTTGAATCATGGGGGCTGTACTCCTCAGTGGATTCATCCATTGATGAGTTTATAGCTGAATACGCTGCTAAGAGGTGGAGCGGGGTTGGAAGCAGGTCACCAAAAGCGTGACTTGGAGGGGTGTGCTCTTGGCCCCATCTCCTCCCTTCTTGCTCTGCTTCCTGCTGGCCATGGGTTGAGCAGCTTTCCTCCACCAGGCCCCTCTGGCATGCTGTTTCTGCCTTGAATCCAACCAACCATGGAATTAATCCTCTGAACCATGAGCCAAAATAACTCTGTTCTCCTTAAGGTTGTAAGTGTTGTGCATTTTGTTCCAGCAGCTGGAAATCTAGTACAGTCACTTTGATCCCCTTCCCCAGCACAGGAAAAGACTTTTCACTGAAGTTTCCCTCTCTACCTAAAAACCAGATCCACCAAGAGAGAACACAATTGTTTTCAATTTTCTTACTGAAATTTCATAATTGTATTACCCAAGGAAGATTAAGCTCCTATCACAGGGGAAGAGATTGGCAATCAAATGTAACTCCTAGAACCCAGAGCCCTCTGTTCTTGGGGCCCTCCCCTCTTCCCTAAAATCATCTGTAGCCCCTCTCCATTGCCCACATCCCCTCTCTTCCTCCCTTTGAAGAAGTATATACAGGTCTCTAAATCTTACTGGGTCATTGGGCACTCACTTTTCTGTGATGTGGCCATGAATGTAAATAAACCTGTTTGCTTTTTCTCCAGTTTGTCTGTCTATTGTCAGTTAACCTCAGCTCAGTTACACTCGAATCTTCCGAGGGAGTGGGGGGGAGAAATTAGCAGAGGTTACACTGGGCTTTTAATTTGTTGCTCATTTTTATTTTCTCCTATATACTTGTTTATATTTTCTAAAGTATTTATAATAACTTATGATACTGTAATTATATGAAAAGGAATTCAGTTTTATTTAGGAAAATATCTGTATGACATGGTGAGAACTGGCTAGCCCAGTGCTCCATAAGGTCAGTTTGCAAGCACTTATACAAGGTGACATCTGATTGTGAGAATACCCAATCACCTTTCAGGCAAATCTGGTCACAAGGATTTACGGGAAGTACTTTCATCAAATTCCACCCCCAAAACTTCTGCTTTTTTTTTTTTTTTTTTGGTGGTACTGGGAATTGAACCAAGGGCCTTCTCACTGAGTGACTTCCCTAACCCTTCATTTATTTATTTTTTTAAATTTTGAGACAGGTTCTCACTAAGTTGCTAAGTTGCCCAGTTTGGGCTCAAACTTGTAATCTTCCTGTCTCAGCAAGGCGGGTGCTTGGATTATAGGAATGTACCACAGCACCAGGCTGAGTTCTGTCTTTTTACTTCTGGGTAGTTCCCAAGCACATGTCCTCAACCTCTTTTCACCCTCCTCTAATTGTTTAACCTGGGCTGTAATTGCAACTTGGAGCAAAACAGCAACCAGGAAGGAAGTGGAGTCTGTTTCGAAGCCCACAGTTGAGCTAACTGTTCCCAGGGGCCTATGGAACCACATGGGTTAGACAGATGGCCACCAGCAGCCAGGCCTCCTTCTGTGAACTTCGAGTTTTGGTTAACGTCGGCTCAGTAAGGTGACAGGGACAGCATCTGTTAGTCTGCTCTTGGTGAACCAGAGCAATCTCCTTTCTTCAAGAAGAGGAAAATTATGCTTTCATCAGAGCTGCTACTTCTCCTTGGTTGGAAGGCTAGACTTTCTGATCTTGTGGGGCCCCGTTACTACCTGTCCAGGGTCATATTTGGGTTGGACACACCTGTCAAACTCCTCCATCCCAACCATCACAAAAGCAATGAACACAAGGGAACATACAGTTTCACTGACATGCATTTGATTAGAACAGACTTCCGCTTTCCACACTCGAGCATTATTCTGGCTTTGACACTGAACTTTGCGCAGGAAGTCCCCAAAGATCACCTTGGTTTGGGGAAGATCCACATAGAAAACTACCTTGCCTTGACTTCTGCAAAAAGGAGGATTCTGAGAAAACTTGGAGCCCCCAAATTTCCAACTAAAACTTTAAAACTTCTGCTGAAGAGAATGTCATATTTATGCAACCACCACACAGAATGGCATGTGACACTCAAGCGAGTTAGCCACGTGCCTGTCCAGATTCCATTTGCAGCTTAGGTTATAAAACTTCTTTTGGCTAAACCTCTTCCCTTCAGAGCCTGAAAACCAAATGGACTGACGGAGAGCATTTCACATCAGAGGGTTTAGTAAGCTTTTCATCCATTTGCAAAAATTGTTGTTATTTAGCTCCTTACCTTGATGCTATATTTTGCTCCCTTTTAATGAGAGCTTTTAATGGCCTCAACTAAATCAGAGCTGTTACCTCGCTCCACCACTTTCTGCAGTTGGGTACTCTGTGTCTTAAACTAGGACTACACATGTTGCTTATAGCTTCATTTACTTCTGATCACATGTGTCTGAGGCTTTCTACGCTCTGCACTGAAAAACCCACAGTTCCATTCAGCTTGAAACTGGATTTTCCCAAAGTTTCCCTTGCTCTCTAAAGAGAAAGAGAAGGTCTTACAGGAGGAGATGAAGGCCGGCAATCTCGCAAGCCCCATCTAAACAAGATGTCTGGGAGTTAACAGCCAAGGGAAACAGAACCCAAGCCCTAGACTGCTCTTCCTCTGCCCTAAGGGCTCAAATAGCTGCAGAACTTGTTGTTACTTCAGTCCAGAGGACTGGGCTCCAGCCTCACTGTAAAGGCTGAGTTTACACCTGTCCCTCAGTGCCTTCAAGAACCCTGTGCCATGTGCATTGCCTCACACTCTGCAGGGATTTCTCTTTGTCCCCTTGTCTGTCGCCTCTAACATCCAGCACTTCCTCCTCTAGTCTGTGATCTCTGTGTTAAAATCTTCTTAACTAGTAGATAAATGTCATCTACTCTCATTCCAGTAGCCTGAGTTTCTCGCCGTCAGCTCTTTTGCCATCTGGGGACTTTTGTGGGGATTGTCATGTGCAGGGCAGGCTATTAGCATCAGCCCTGACCTCTCTCTGCTAGATCCCAGGAGCAATGCCCACCTTTTCAAATCATTGAAATTGAAAGCTTCTCCAGATGTGGCCAAATGTGTCCCAGGATACAGAATCTCTGCTACCTACTACTACTCCCTGATTTTTGTTAGTTCAATTTAGGATTTTTTAGGTTTACAGTGGTGTAAAAGGAATAGACATTCAAGGAATAGACATTCAATGTAGTAGAAACTGTTCACATTTAGATCTTCTCTCAGTCTGGCGGTGTGTGGTGGATCCCCCCGTCCTGATGCTGGGCCTCGAGACAACCAGGGCTCTACGGTGCACTGAATCACTCAGCTGTGATGCTGGGTAGGCTGAGAGTATTCAATGTATTTTTGACTTACAATATTTTCAGTTTGCTATGGGTTTATGAGGGCCTAACCCTCGGTAAGTTGGGAAGCATTTGTATTCAAAATGTGGGTAGAGGGCCCAGGATTTAACTCAGTGGTTTCACCGCCTGCTGCGCAAGCGCATGGAGTTCGATCCCCGGTACCAAAAAAAAGAAGGAAAAAAATGTGGGTAGAATAATTTCCCTCTCATGGTCTTTAACCACATGGACTCTCCCAATAAAATCTGGCCCTTATTTTTTTTAGAAGCACCAAGATTTTGGCAACACAGTTTCCAGATACTATTTTAAACATATATTTAAAAAACTTCTTTAAAACCACAGTTTTAAAGAAAAGTATTCCAGGGGCCGGGGATTTAGCTCAGTGGTTCTGCCACCTGCCTCTCAAGCACAAGGTCCTGAGTTCAATCCCCGGTACCAAAAAGGAAAAAAAAAAAAAGAGTATTTCTGCGAGGAGATTTATTAGCTGGCTCTCTAGGGTAAGAGTGAAGGGCATGGAATGTGGAACCAACTACTTCAATGTGAAATCCACTTCTACCACATACTACCTGTGTGACGTTAGGGAAGTGACTTAACCTCTCTGTGCCTCCTTAGCTAAATAATAATTAAATTGATCCAAATCCTAATCTAGTATAATAATAACTCCACCTGCCAAAAAGAGTTGTTGGGAGAGTTAATATTTATTTGAAAAGCTCTTAGAACAGTTTCTAGCACAAAATAAGCAAGATATAAACATTAGCTCAAAGCCAAGAAATAAGGGGATTTTCAAGAAGTCTCCAAATTTGAGAACATTTGTTTAAAACTATTTGGAAGTTTTAAAATCCTATTCCCAAAAGGATCAGAATAGATCCTGAAAAATGTACAAAACATCTCCATATCTCCATTACTTTGGAACTGAATTGCAGGATAACAGGCAGCTCTGTAAGTTTCTACTCTGAAGACTTGCCCTTCTTTCCACTGTGACTTCAACTTTTTTTTCCTTGTGGTGCTGGGGATGGAACTCCGGACTTCCTGCATACCAGCATTCTACCACTGAGCTGGACCCTTAGCTCTGCACTCTATTTGAGAAAGAAATAGAATGAGTCTCTGAAGATAAGAAACTAGACATCTCATTACCTCTCGTGTGACCCATTCTGTGGTTCACACCTAATTGAAGAAGCAAAATCGCTATGGAAGTCAATTGGCTTCCATCTTTGGTCACACATTGAAGTTGGCTTGGGTTCTCTCAGATAATTGGGCCATTCCTCTCCAATGAACTTCTCTTTCTTTTTTTTCATTCTCTTTTTACATTTTTTTTAAAAAATTCAATATATCATGGTTTTGATTTGAGTGTGCAGTGGTTTTTAGATTCACCTGAGCTGATAACTTCATCTCTTGCCACATCTCAATATTGTACTTTAGAGGCAGCAGAACACATGGGTGAGAACATGGCTTTAGAGAAAAAATTCCACTTTTGCAACTAAGTAGATATATGACCTTGGGTGATGCCCTCATTTACTCTCTGGCTCATTTTCTTCATGCATAAGAATACTAGTGAAAGTGCAAGGTGAACTCCCTCTCTAGAGTTGGTATAGAACAAGATTCATGGTTAAGATCCTATAGATATTAGCCATTAGCACTCCGAATATCTCATAACCATGGGGCATTTGGTACTTTTTCAAGGTCATTATCTCATTTGATATTGAGAATATTGCACAAAAAGTGGGGAAGCACTGCAAAGGACTGAATGTTTGGGTTTCCCCTAAATTCACATGTTGAAATCCTAATCCCCAGTGCAATGGTGTAGCAGGTGTGGGCTGTGGGAGGAAATCCAGTCACAAGTGTGGGTCTCTTTTGCCTTCTTTCCCTATATTCCTGACTGGACAAGGAGAAGGCAGCCCTTTGCATCCCACAAGAGAGCCCTCACTAGAACCCAACCAGTCTGACACCCCAATCTTAGACTTCTACCTTCCATAACCGTGAGACATTAGTATTTGTTGCTTATGCTGCCCACTCTGTGTATTTTTTTTTCACTGTAGCCTGAACCAAAATAGTGAATTTAGCCCTACTTTGGAGAAAAGATAAACCAATGCAACTTGGTGGAAAATTTGCCCCTGGTCACCTCTGAATTAGCATAGTTGAATCCAAAAGTGTAGATCCTAGACCCCCAAGTCTTGTGTATGTTTCTGGACCAATGCTTCACAAAAATTAATACATATTCAGACTACCTGGGAATCTTGTTAAAATGCAGATTCTGATCCAGCGAGTCTGGGAGGCCTGAGATTCTACATTTCTAACAATCTCCAAAAAGACCCCACTTGGAACAGCTAGGTCTTCAGCTGGTGCATCGATTTTTGGCATTTCTGATGCCCTGAAATTAATTTTCAGCAGAGTTCAAGGGGGGGAAAGTGTGCAGAAAAAAAGCACAAAACATGTCCTTGGGACAACCACACAATTATCGTTCTCTCATCACTATGAAGTTACATTGGGAGTTTATTACCAAAATGCCTATTAAACTTCAAAGTACCAGTGCCGGGGCAACCTTAAATTTCACCAAGGCCTACAATCCCTAAAAATTTCTATTCTGTTGACTGATTGGAGGCCCTGCGGGGACCCACAAAAGTCCCTTCACTCCTTGCCTTTGCTTAGCCGTGGGAAGCTCATTAGCATGGGGGGGGGCTCCAAGGGAAAGAATATTTTTCTTTCTTCTGAAAGCTGATTGTTGCCTCTCTATATACATTTGTTTTTTATCCACATGGCTATTTTGGCTAGTTTTGCTTTGCTGTGTAAACTAGGTAACCAAAATCAGCTAAACTAAGAACTAATTCAATCTCCGTATCAATTTTCAAACCACACCTGAGCTTTGCCCAGATCACCAGGCAGGAAGAGTAGCCAGGCTGCTCTCTGCTCTTGTGTGGCCAGAAGAGGCTCGGGCACCATTGAAGAAGACAACGCATGAACAGAACCTTCTTCCCTCTGCTTTTTGCTCCGCCTTGTTTTTGTGCTTTACCTTGCACATTAGAGTGGGGGCTGCCAGATTTTGTCTGTAAAGGGCCAGACAGTAAATATTTTCAGCCTTCCGGGACATGTACACACTGGGTCACAACATCTTGACTCTGCCCTTTGAGTCCAGAAGCCATCCCAGACATTATGAAAACAAATGGCTATAGCTGTATTCCACATAGACTGTATTTGTGGACATTGTTATCAGAATTCCAGTTTGTTCTTATGTGCCATGAAATGCTCTTCTCCTTTCCAATCATTTCATCATTTTCAAATGTAAAAACCATTCTCAGCTCTCAGGCTGTACTGAAACAGGCAGCAGGCAGGATTTGGCTCACAGGTCATGGTTTGCTGATCTCTACATCAAAGTAACATGAGCACAGCCAAATGCAGGCTTTTCGTGAGGTATAATGTACAGCATCAGGCATAGAATAGACTTCCAGATATCCTGTGATTATGGTGACAGCCTTAGGGCCGGGGATTTAGCCCAGTGGTTTCTCCGCCTGCTGCGGAAGCGCAAGGAGCCGAGTTCAATCCCCAGTACTAAAAAACAAAAACAAAGAGTTGAGCTATAGGTTTAGACTGCTCTCTCTACTATTAGTAAGACCTCTAGACAAATGCTGACAGCCTTAAAGGAAACCAAAGTTGGGTGCTGGGGCCTGTTCTAGGTGTTCTGCAAATGGTGTTTTCATGTTCACCTTTGGTATATGATCTGGACTCACTTCCTAGGGCTATGTAGTTTGTGAATGTGAAACCATCAGCTTCCTGTGTCAAAACAAGTAGCTAAGTTTTCCTATTTGTTTGAATTCCTTTTGTGGACCCTCATCTTAGGTTTATTTATTTTGGCTCCAAAGGCCGACCATATTCATAACAAGAGTTTGGAAGCGGAAGTGGCAGTGTTGTGAAAATGAACATATTCTGACACATGTCACTGAAGCCTTTTAAACCATGTGCTTTTATTCTACTAGCGGTAATGCTAATAAGGGCTTGTCACAAAGTCCTTTAGCCCTTTGTCTTGTACATATTACAGCTACAAGAATGGAGTTGAGCTTTTTCATGAAAGAATCCAGTGTATAGCCCAGAAACTTTTAAATGTAGAATTTATCTACGTAACAAGCATCCCCAATGATGCGTATATGTCTTTTGAGTATGCACAGTGAGACTATTTTGCTGTTAGATGATCTAAGTTTACTTTGCTTTTGCATCTTTCTTTCCATACCAGGCACTAATTCCTTGTGCCTATTGCCATAATACAAGTCTTGTAAGCTCCCACAGCCTTAGCTGTAGAAAATTCTTCCAAAGTTACAAAATTAATATCTTCCTAGTAGCATCAACTTAAAACAAGGCACACAGGCTTTTGGGCTTGAGATTCTTTTATTTTTTTTCAGTGCATCATCTAATTATTGTAAACCATCACCTAATTGTTGATAGGACAGATTGCATAGGCAGAGTAAGTTTATGAGCCAGAATATCTTTTTTGGAGCCATAAAATTAATTTATTTCTGCCCCAAGTGTGTATTTTGGGAGCAGGTCAGTAAGAAACATCTGAATCATAATCCCTGTTGGAACAGCCCCTATACTCCATAAATATAACACCGACTCAGAACCACCACCAATGCTCTGTTCCTTCAGGAGCTGGGACCCAGGCTGGCCATGAAGCCACT
Organism: Heterocephalus glaber; assembly: GCF_053883595.1. Taxonomy (NCBI): domain Eukaryota; kingdom Metazoa; phylum Chordata; class Mammalia; order Rodentia; family Bathyergidae; genus Heterocephalus; species Heterocephalus glaber. The sequence goes on along the minus strand of NW_028258369.1, from coordinate 17,492,635 downwards.
CTCCTTGTAGGATGCTGAAGGGTGCCTGCAGACCTGGAGGCCACCTGATGGAAGGGCTCCTCTCTGGATGATTTGCACGTGTTCTGTTGTGCCTTTGATAGGAACATTGAGACATAAAGGCTTTGTGCAAAGAGGAAGGGGCAGGTGGTGAGGCGAAGGCAGCAGCTGGGGCCCAGCTGATGCTCCACATCAGCTCTCAGATCTCTGACATCTGCACAGCCTCTGCCCTGACCTTTCCCCAGCCCTTCTCTGGCCAGGGGGTAGTGCTCCCAGGAATGTAAGCCTGTGTTCCAGTACTCCGCATGATCAAGGACATCCCTGGGTGGCCTAACAATGCAATGTCCTAGAGGAGATTTTAAAAGCAAAAGGGCAAGAAAGACCCCAAGTGAGCAAATCTGCAATGTCATAAGGACCAGGCTATCCCACATCTGTTTTGTTGCCAATTCATACAATAAGAAGAAATTCAGTTTTAACATCACATATATGGCTGGGAATGCAGCTCAGTGGTAGAGCTCTTGAGCTCTTGGGCTAAGCTCTGGGTTCCACTTCCAGCACCTCAAAAAATGAACACACACACGCACACACACACACACACACACACGCTGACTGGCACACTTTTACTGGTTTCCAATGATGAATGCTTGGAAGAAAGCCTATTGAAACACAGTCAGTCACCCTACAATACAGACAAGCTACTGTAAGTGAGGACTCTGGGCACTTCCGCTTTTGTCCTTCCAATGTCCACGCATGGAGGAGATAAAAGGGGAGAACACCCCATTCGTTACCAATTAGCTGCATTGCTGCAGAGGCAGGGACATACATGATGCAAAATATCATTTCTGTTTAGCTCAGGATGACTCAGTCACAGGATGCTGATTGCACCAGATCTACCCTTCTGATCCCTGATGGTGTTTGGCTTGGACTCATTTTAGAGGCACTCATATTCCCTGAGCTCACCTTCTGGTGAAATTACCCAACACACAGATCTCCTGGAGCTGTTTCTTTGCAGCTTGGGTAACTTTCTGCTGCTGTGAGCAGAAGCGTGGTGGAATCTTTCCTCCGGGGACCCTGCATGAGGGGGATCATGCATGTCCCCATTTGCTTCTCTTTCTTGTAATGTATTAACCTATACCAGAAGCAGTAGACAAGCCTGCTCAGCTGCTCGATGTGTGCAAAGCCCTTCACTCTAGTCCAGGGTCCTTCAATCTTTGAACCTTGACATCTTGGGCCAGATGGTTCTTTGCCATAGGGTTTCCTCCGTGCTCTGCAAGAGGTTTAGCAGCATCCCTGGTCTCTACCCACTGGATGCCAAAGCCTCCCCTCCCCCTGTCGTAACAACTAAATTATCTTTACACATTGCTCAATGTCTCCTGGGGACAGAGTTGCTCCAGACAACACCACTGCTCTTTTACGAGAGAATCGTGGAGTTACACAAAACAGCTTGTCTTATTCCTTTCAGCTTGGCTCAGTTGGAAGCACTAGCTGTTCTTTTCCAGACTTCAGAAGTACAGGACAGGCAGTCATGCACAACTAGATCACAGACTCTATGTAGAAAGTGATCCTCCTTTATTTCTTATCTCCTAGCCCAGTCATAAAAAATAGGTGTTTGATAAAAAGTATGACAAATTGAATTACATTTGCTTTTTGCCACTATTGCCTTTCCTTTCCACTCAGTACTTAAAGTCTAGGACTGTTAACTTACTTTTCTTGGAAACTGGAAAGAAAATCCTTTGGCTTTGGATTCCTAGTCTTGGCTCAGTTTCAGATCTTAATTTCCTTTTTTAAAACATTAGCTTTTATCTCAAGGGCACCCCAAAAATCTTGATCACAGTGTATGTTTCCAGGAATGTCTTTGTTGTGGCTAAATTTTATCTCCGCATTTTTCTTCTTGAATAGTTTCTTGAACTTTCTCCCTGACCCCACCTCTTCACACACAATCAGCTTGTGGTCCTTGCTTATAATCGACCTCCAAGTCTCTGTTGCAGGTCAACACATTATCACTATTCAGGAAGACTCTCTCTCCCTGGGACCTCGGTCCTGGGCACTGTCTCTTCACACACAATCATTCAGGGACAGGAAAGACAAGAGACTCTAAAGAAGCTGGGTGTGGTGGTGCACACCTGTAATCCCAACACTCTAGGTTGAAGCAGGAAGGATCCCAAGTTCAAGTCTAGTAGGTGTGATTTAACAAGACTCTATCTCAAAATAAAAATAAAAAGGGCTGGGGGTGTAGTTCAGTGAAGGGCCCTGGGTTCAGTCCTTAGTACCACACGCACACACACACACACACACAAATAAAACAAAAATAAAAGGCTCTAAAGGTAGAAGCCCATTGGTGAAGTTTAGGAAATTGATCAGTCTTGGAATTGGTGACTGATCTTTTCCCATGTGAGCATTTAATCTTCCTTAAGTGGGATGTTCATAGCATTCACTCCATATCCACAGGGATTTAGGAAAATCTCCAGAAGCATGTGTCTAGACCCTGGCCTATCAAAGTTTAATTGCAGTTTAAGATCCTTGGTTTTAAACAAATTAGCAACTCCTACTTTATCCATGACCTTTAGAGAATGGGGTTGACCTCATTATTCCAACAAATGCATATTGAGCACTACCATGGAGCAGATCCCGTGCTAGGTATTAGAGACACAGCAGTAACAACACAGAAACTGGAACCTTCAGAGGTCCTAATAGTGAGATGAGCTAGCTTAGGATAAGAGATCCAGCACACAGCCTTGAACGCAGACAGTGATCATCTTAGAACGTTGAAAACAAACAATATGTTGTGTGCAAGTTTTCCAGTGGAAGGATTATTCTGTGCACCTACATAGAGGCAGAGCACTACTAAGTGAAAGCAGAGATCCCAAGAAACATCAAGTGCAAGCAAGCAAATAGACACCAAGTCCTGAAAACCTTTCGTATCGGAGGAAACTTACTTTTTGAAAGAAGAACATTAAGCTCTAACACTTCTTATGAAAACTTGAAGAATTCATTGAAGTACAAATTCAGTTAGAGAAGCCTTCAATGTAACGTGGATCAAATTTTTGGGGGCTTGTTTTTAATTCCTTCATCCTACAGTGCTGGCAAAGGAAAGAAAAGCTGCTAGGAGATTTTAGAAAAGCACCGCCCCCCCACACCAACCAGGTTCCTGGGTCATTTTGATCTAATAGCCTTCGATGACTATATTGCATGGAAAAAATAGACCATTATTTTTCTTGATTGAGTCGTTTGTGTAAAGGATGATATTGCAAAAGGAGTCAGAAGTTATGCCAGAGATTATTATATAATTGATTCTCCCATTTTAAGAAAAATATGTTCAAAAGCCATTTCAAAACTAGATTTTTATTTCTCAGGCATACTATGTATGCCTTGGGGGATATGTAGCAAGTCACAAGTCATCTTTTTTTTTTTGGTGCCGGGGATCGAACTCGGGTCCTTGCGCTTGCGCAGCAGGCGGCGAAACCACTGAGCTAAATCCCCTGCCCAACAAAAATCATCTTATTCCATCCATTAATTGTTAAAGAAAATATCATCAACACAAAGAAAACTCTGAGCACAATGATTATATTCTAGATCGGAAAATCAAACAAAATGGTTCTTTTTTTAAAACTCTAACAAAGCCAGGCATGGTGGTGCATACCTATAATCCCAGTACACAGAAGGCTGATGGACATCAAGCAGGGACTCTTACACACACACACACACATACACAGTAAAGACCAGGACATAATTTACTTTACAAATAATCCTCTCTCTCACCAGACAGCTGCATTACCAAGATGGTTGAAATAAATAAATAAATAAATAAATAAATAAATAAATAAATACAACTGTAATCCTTTATTGCTAGACCCAGAAAGGGTTTCTGGAACCCAGAGTTCGGCCAAGTCCCCAGGAGTGGACCAGAGGCAGCAAGTGGCCCGCTGAAGGTTGTCTGGGGTTGGTACTCATTGGACAGGATACCTTCTTTGGAATCCTTGCAATGTGCCTCCTCTCCTCTGGAAGAGGAAATGATTGCTCTGGAGGTTAGAATAAAATATGCCTGATGAAGGTTGATTTTTTTTTTTTTTTGCACCAGAAATTCCATGCAATGCATGTGGCTTTGAAAATAGGTTCTGGCAGCCAGGGATTTAGCTCAGTGGTTCCAGCGCCTGCCTTGCAAGCACAAGGTCCTGAGTTTGATCCCTGGTACCAAACAAACAAACAGGCCGGGGATTTAGCTCAGTGGTTCCACCACCTCACAAGCACAAGGACCTGAGTTCGATCCCTGGTTCCAAAAAAAAAGAAAATAGGTTCTGGGCTTGAAAAGCAAAGAAGTACCTGCAGGGAGACAGAATTTCAAAGCAAAAAGAATGTTCTCCGGGTGGCCACCACCACCACCAGATTCATTTCACTTCTAAAATTGGAATTTCTATGTTCATCCATTTGTTTGCACAGGGCTTTTTAAAAATCTGGCATTGTTTTGTTTATTTTGATTTTGGTAGCTAGTCCAATACCAACCCACTGTGAGAAAGAGGTTCTAGGCAGTGTTTATGAATGGTTGAAGGCAAGGATCAAGTTAAATAGCACACATCCTCCCAGTGGGATTCTCCTCTTTGCATTTTATAATATTCACGTTGCCAGATTCCTTCAAGTGCAGTTGATTCTCCCTACAAGAATTGCTAAGACACTGCCAAAGCAAGCTTCACAAAGATAGAAACGTGACCTTTATACAAATATATAGTCAGCATGTATCAAGGCATGCATTTAATTCATTAATAAGGAAATAAGCATGCAAGAGAGACTGATGTATATACAGTTGGTGCAGTGAAAATGTTAAAAATATGATTGTAAAGATAGATACAAAGCTTGAATATCCTATGAGGCAGTGAAACCCTAGCCTTTGGAGTTATTTAATTAATTATTTGTTTATTTATTTTTACCAACTAGAAATCATTTGCAACTCTACGGTACAAAAATCATTTGTACCTTACCAGACTACAAGCTAGAATCTACGGTCCCATTCCCAGTTCTAATCAGTGGTAAACTGCCAGTCAAACAAAGATGCATTTCTCTCAAGAATGAAATGCACTTGGCTGGACTCGGTAGACAGGGGCTCTGGTGGGACTTTGCAAGGACACACAGCCATCCTTTTGCTGGTTTCCAAGTATTGGATACCTTTTCTTCCCAGGGTCACATATAAGCCATTCTGTCCAAGGTTCAGTGGAAGGGGATTTTATAGGTCGTGGCCACTAAAATTCCCTCATAATGCCCCCCTAAGTCCTATGTCATGAAAAGCTTCAGGCACTAAAGGAAAGTGCCACTATTTCAAAAAGGAGGTCATGAAGGATTTGTCATTTTAAAAGCAAGCTGTTGCCACGTTCCCAGGGCAGAGGTGGCCCCCCTCTGGCCAGCACCTCACGTGATTATAGGCCCGTCATCTGCAGTGGGCTGTTCATCAATATTCCATTGTTATCGGTGGTTTCGAGAGGCATGACTGGCCACAGCTCCCCTGGCTACATTTTGTTAGCCCACACTTGCAGCCAGAAAGTCCTTCCGAGTGCTGCAATGAGCAAGACTCAAAGCCCACAGGCATCTCAAGCAGAGGAAGCCAAAGGCAGCCTGTCTTCCACGGGCTTCCCACTCCAACTGACCCTGTTCATCTCTTAGTATTTTAAGTCCTATGACCTTAGCACAAGTTCACCATGCAATGCTGACTGAGCGGGCAGAATAAGAAACACAGTTCTTGGCACAGGCTTTGGAGGCACAAAAATGAGATTCCAATTTTGTGTCTGCCGTGTCCATGATGCTGTACCTGCTCTGAGGCTTGGTTTTCTCACCTGTGCCGGGAGAATGATAAGTCTTAACTTACTTATTCTATAAAACCTGCTTAATAGCAATAAAAATATCTGTTAGAAGGGCTTGTTATAAAAGGCAGGCATGGTGGTAGATGCTTATAATCCCAGCACTCTGGGAGGCTGAGGCAGGAAGATTGGAAGTTTGAGCTCAACCAGGACAATTTAGCAGCTTAGTGAGACCCTGTCTCAAAAAGTAAGAAGAGGGCTTGGAAGGGCTGGGGATTTAGCTCAGTGGTTCCGCCACCTGCCCTGCAAGCGCAAGGACCCGAGTTCAATAGCCGGTACCAAAAAAAAAAAAAAAAAAAAGGGGCTTGGGATGTAGCTCAGTGCAAAGGCACTGATTTTGATCCCCAATGCCATAAAAAAGAGTTGTTAAAATGTAGCTACTATTATTTCTAAATTTTTAATTTCTAAATGTTTGGATTTTTTTTCCTGTATCAAACATAGATGGTACTGGAGAGCCCAAACAGACTCTCAAAAACAAAAACAAAATAATAAACAAACAAACAAAAAATCAACTTGTATTGAGTCAGAGACCCAGCCCTGTGATTTGAAAAATATGGTTCCTAGCCAGGGATTTAGCTCAGTGGTTCTGGCATCTGCCACGCCAGCGTAAGGTCCAGAGTTTGATCCCTGGTACCAAAAAAAAAAGAAGAAAAATACGGTTCCTGGGCCGTGTGATATGGAGACAGATGAGGGTAGGTCATATTTTTGGAATAGACCTTCTCTACAGACTTTTATAGGACCACACCCAGATCATAAATGGTTAAAGCTGAAGGGAACCTCAGAGATGGCCGAGGGGATTTCTTGATGATCAGATGAGGAAACTGAGTTCCAGACAGCCATGTAGCAGGCAAGCCCCTAATCCCAGGGCAGTGAAATGAATGGTCCTGACATTCTCTTAGATTCCTCATGTGTAGACACAGAGTTAAAAGATCTCAGAGATAAAAGTGCTGGGAGGAGACCCAAGAATTACGGGAAAATGGCCTGGTTATCAGCAAGAGTTCTTACGACTGCTTATGCATACTGTTAGTGCCAAAGACTTCGCTAGGTTATTTTTAGATGGATTTTATTTTTTGGAAAAGTTTTAGACACACAGCAAGATTGAGAGGAAGGTACAGACAGTTCCTGTGTACCTCCTGTCCCTAAGGCTCACACAGCCTCCTTTATTTATCATCAATGTCAGCCACCAAGGTGCGGCACCTTTGTTACAATCCATGAGCCCACACGGGCAAATCATGATCACTGCGACTCCATGGTTTATGTTAGGGGTCACCCCTGGTGTTGGACAAATGGACAATGGTGTGTAACCACCATTATAGAATCCTGCAGCTCGGTTTCACTGCCCTAACAGGAGTCATTACACTGAGGGGAGCAGGGAATGGGGCAGGGCTGTTAACAGGTCAGGAATTTTTTCTGGAGTGATGAAAATGTTCTGAAATTAGAAACTCGTGGTGATTGCACAACATCGTGAACACATTACAAATCACTGAATTGTATGCCTTAGAAGGGTGAATTTTATGGTATGTGAATTACATCTCAATTTTAAAAATAGATTTCTAAGGCTAGTTATCTTATTAGTTATTTGACTCTTTCACAAAACCACATGGGTTCCCTTTTCACTCGTTCAACTAGATATTAATAGCCCCTTAAATGGAAACAACGTATTTATGTCCACTTAGGTTTTTAGAGACCCTCTAACTCATGAATTGTGTCTCTTTCCCTCTACAGTGCCATTTGCTGAACATTTTTACAACTCTCTTCTAGAAGTTCAAGATGCTGAGAAACATACATTTTAAGACACCTAATGAAAACTGATCTCCTAAAATATTTGATTTTGTTTTGTTTTGTTTTTGCTCTTAGAGTTTTATGGTTTGGGTTTTTTGGGTTTTTTGCTTTTCTTTTTTCTAAAGCTGATCCAACTCTTTCCTGTCCTCTTTCTTCCTTCCTTTTTATAGTTAGAGGTTCAGACACTGGCCTAAGGGCAATAAAACACACCTGCCTGTGGGAGCTCCTAGATAGGAGGCAGGTAAAGTAAACACAATGCAGTATTAAAAGATAAAGCCAGAAAAGGGTAGTGCTCAGGAGGACAGGACCCCGATAAACCATTTCCTGGGGACCTCTGCATGCACAGGGAGTGACAGTTTCATGCTGACCACAGCTCCAACTGCTCTCTCTCCATCAGCAAACATCTCAGTGAAAGCAGAACAGGAGGCCTGCACTGGCCTGTGTCAGGTGGCTTTTGAACATGTTTCAAGTTTCTCAAACATTCCAACTGTCCTTTAAATTGTGTCATGCCTAAGCCAGGTATGGTGACGCACACCTATAATTCCAGCTACTCAGGAGGCTGATGCAGGAGGATTGCAAGTTTGAGGGAAGCCTGGACAACTTAGTGAGATCATGTCTCAAAAAATAAAAAGGACAGTGGTAGACTGCTTGCCTTACATGTGTGAGGACCTGGTTTCCAACACTAGTGAAGCAAAAAGAAGGTTGAATATCTTTGTCCCCTTGATAGACCAGAAGGTGTATGTTGAAGCTGTGTGAAGTTAAAACACTGAGTCTTCATTATTTCACCTCCAGGGGACAGGGGAGGTTCCACAGATATTTGTTAGATGAACAAGTATATGAATATTACATTGTTTCCTTAGTAATAAAAATAACCCCTCCAGGTACCCATCATTTGCTGCTTGTTTGCAGACAGGAAGTGGTGGCTGCTGTGGGTTAGCTCATTTGCTCACACAGCAGGGAGAGCTGGAGATGGGATTAGACGCAGGTCTTCGGTGCTGAGTCCATGCAAATACCTGTCCCATAAGCCTGCCACTCCAAGCTAACTTAGCTAACCACAATTTGACTTTTAAGACTTCAGCATTGATTTACAAATACAGCTTTCAAGTACTTTTCATCCACTAAATTATCTTTTGAGAGAAATAATCTAGAAAGATCATGTCATTACATATTCTTGTATAGTAATGATTCCCAGTGTGATCAACAGACCGGCACCACCAGCATGGCCTTGAAACTTGGTCAAAATGTGGATTCCCAGATCCCATCCTCCATTCACTGGATCCAAAACTATGGTGTTGGTCGGGGGAGAGGGAATACTTCAGTGTGTGCTTGGACTTAATAAGCTTTCCAGGGAATCTGATGTATACTTAAATTTGAGGGCTACTAATATATATTATTTTATTCCATGCATCTTATTCAACTTGGGCTGTATAACAAAACACCATAGACTGGGCGGCTTTAAAAATAGACATTAATTTTTCAGTTCTGAAGGCTGGAAGTCCAAGATCAAGGTTGCTCGTAAGGGTGCTCTCCTTGCTTTGCTTGACCATCTATCTTGCTGTGTCTTCTTTTATATGGGGGAGTGGGGAGGACATTCTAGCACTTTCACGTGCTCTGATTTTTACCTCTTCTTACAAGAACAGTAATCTCATCATGGAGGCCTCACTCTCACGATGAACCTAATTACCTTCCAAAGACCTTACCTCTAAATACCTTAATACTGAGGGTAGGGCTTTAGTATATGCACTGGGGGGGGGCACCAACATTCATCACCTGAGGACTCCTTAAATATTTTCTTGCAAAAGTAGCAGTGGTAACCATCTTTAGAACTAAACCTTTGGACATAGCTCCAATTACTTGGCTAGAATTATGTAAGAAGCGTAGCCTCTACGGCAAAGGGTATGCATGATTGTATGCACCCATACTCTTTGATGCTATGAGATCACAAGGTCAACACAAGGTGGACTGTGGTCTGGAACCAATGTCCTCTGACTCCATAACCCTTTGATGTCCCTGTGCAGGTGACCTCAATAAATATATGGACATTCCATGGCAGAATTTGGCGTCTGCATATCCAGATGCCAGTGCAGGAAGCCATTAGCTCTTGAGAAAAAGTTTTGAAGCTTAAGGGAATGGAGAAGGGAGTTAAGATGAAAAGCAGAGTGTGCCCCATAAATAAGCAAAGAGCTGAGGAAGCTACAGCAAATTCAGCTCACTTGGGGACTGATTGATTAAATTTAAATGCAAGAAGAGTATAAAGCAAAATTCAAACTTTCCAACAATGAGGAATTTCATATTAGCTCTTACATTAAAATGCCCTATTGCATACAGATCAGGAAATTATTAAAATAAAACATCCCAAGCATTGTAAATGTTTCCAGAGACATCTGAGTCATGTTATAAAAATAGACCATTTTGTTCTTATTACTAAGAGTGGGTATCAAAAGTTAGAAATAGAAACCAGGAACTCCCACACCAGGGGTGGCATATATAACGAGGAAATTAAATATTCTTGGTGCAGCCCCGGCTCAGATAGGGGTCCTTATTTGAGGCTCATAACTGCCACAGCATATGAAGAACAAAAGACAAAATCAAGTCGATGATGAGCATGTACATGGCACACAGCAAGCATAAAGGACTAAAAGGTGGTGAGCTATTCGATGGCTCTCTGACCCATAAAAGGTGGTGATGTCCCTTAGAAGAAGATTCTAGTCATAGCTATGGTACTTCCGGGTGGATGACCTTAAGCCTCCATGTCCTCCTTGAGAAAATGAGCACACAGACAGATGTCTCCACCCTTGTTTATCTCCCTTGTTTATCAGGAGTGTTGTCAGCGTGAAAGGGGCCTTCTAAAGGCTGGCATAATGGTAGACACTGCCTTTATGGACTTCACGGGGCCATGGCGAAGCTGAGAGATGGGTTTCAGTCTTGACTGTGTCACTAAAGGATAAGTGGGCTTTTTGGTTTTTGTTTGTTTGGTTTTTAGATGAGTGGTTCTGGCAAAGCTCTTGGGTAAATCCTGGCAGTGCCTTGCCCAGGCCCTCTTTATTGGGCTGGTGGCCTGTACTCCCCCAGCTGCTATATGTCCCCAGCAGCTCCCTTCTCCAGAGAAGCGCTCCTGGATGAAGGGAGCTCCTGGTCTGGAAAGTTCTATGTCTCTCCACTTCTCTGCAGGGCACAAGTGAGGATACCTGGGTGCAACTCGACAGCTTCCTTGTGCTCTACACACCCTGCCATCTTCAGCAGGCTGCAGCTCAGCCAAGCCAGGACCCCTGCTTGGCTCCTGTGCACCTTCTTCCCACAGCATTGCTCCAACCATATCGTCTTTCTCATCTTCCTCCCACTTATTGTTAGAGTTTTGGGCCTGAGCCATTTCCCAACCCAAAGATGCTGAACCTTCTGGTCACCAGGGTGCTCTTGTGATTTCTATAGCGAGACATACATCCTCAGCCTCCTGGTGAAACATTCGTTTGTACACCAAATGTTGCTCTTTAAAATGATGGTGGTACCTCTCATACTACCTGCATCCTGATGATATGCTTCTTTTCATGCAAAGTGGGCCCAAGAAATGACTTGAAAATCTCTCCCTCCACCTCTCTCTCTCTGAAGCACAATTACTCTTAAGCAAATTGGAGCTTAAAATTAGTCCGTTTTACTTCTCCATCCAAGTCCGAGACCTTGGTTCTTTTCCCAGCACTGTAAATGAACACCCTGTTCTTTTAGTTTTGTTTATAAAATGCTTTCCCCCCTACCAGGCTGCCTGTCTACAGCTTGGATGAAATCCCAGAGCACATGTCCCTGAGCACAACAGTGTTGCTACTGGGATCTCCCAGGGTGCAGACATGGCTACTGTGGCACCAGGGAGTGCTGTTGTGGTAAGTTCCACATGGGGCCTGGTGATAGGAGGAAGCGATGAGATGGTCTAGTCCATTTGTGGCAAACCTATGGCATGCATGCTGCAGCACGCTGTTTGTACCACAGGAAACTCTAAAAAGGTTCGCCATCACTGGTCTAGTCCATGGCACTATAGAAGCCTCTCCATAATTCCCTCCAAGAGGCTTGTGATAAGCACGACACTCATCTCTGACATGTGAACTCATCATTCTTGTGAGGATCCATTAATACCTAGAAAACACAACTCACCTCCAAGTGTTCCTTTGTGTAGTCCATGATGGACAGATAACATGTCACTCACTGGCCACCAGGCAAATGGATTTCCAAACTGTGAGCTCCCTTCAAGTTTCCCTGTGCTCACAAATGTCATTCTCCCTGGTGGCATTGACAAACATTGCTGTCCTCTGTCGTTAGACTAAGAAAATGGCAAAATAGAAACAAAGGAGAAACATCCTAATTTCTTCATTTCTCCTAAACTCTTCTTCTTTGTCCCTTTCTTTCTTCTAACTAGTCCTTCAATTATTTAATTAGGCTAATGAGGTGCTCAGCAGGTAACAGGGAACAAAACAAAGGGGATAGAAAACCTGGTCAGTTAGTCCAGGCTTTTAGGTTGATAACAGTCAGATGAGAGAAATAAGACCTGACTAAATTGGGTATGGCTGTGCACAGTTTGTCAGATCAGGAATCAGACACTGGAAGAGTTTAACTGATTGGCTTGGGGTCATCTACACCCCAGAGCTCAGACAAAAACTCAGATCATCTCCTCCTCTTCCTCCTCCTCTTTCTCCTCTTATTTTTCCTCCTTCTCCTTCTTTGAAATAAAATTTATTGTGTGTATATTACAGCTTCAAACAGGATAGTATGGGATACATATAAGTAAAATGGTTACTTAGTGAAGCAAATTAACATATGCATCATCCAGCACAGTTACTTTTTGTGTGACAAAAGTCAGCAAAAATCTACTTATTTAACAAAATCCCTACTTGCCTAATACAATAGTTTTATTAGCTGTAGTCTTCATGTTCTACTTTAGCTCTTTAGACTTTCACCTTATGCATCCTCTGTCATATGAAAAAAGGAGACTCTACCATCTGTCACATCATGGATGGGTCTGGATGACATCTTGCTAAGTGAAACAGGCCAGACACAGCATGACAGGCTTTGCATGATTCTATTAATATATGGGATATTTTTAAAGGTCAAATATACATAGAGAATAAAACAGTGGTTAAGTAAAAAAAAAAAAAAAAAAACAGTGGTTAAGTTTGGGGGGAGGGGAAGGTGTAGTTCCGTGGATATAGTAGCAAAAGCAGATTATCTGATTCTGGGTCAGCACTCTGTCTATTACCCCCAGTTGACTCCATTGGTGAGACACATGGTAGCTGTATTCTATGGCTGTAGAATAAAGCATATTGAGAGAAATGAATCAGAGTCACAAAGAAACTCTGGGGACGACCTGGTGGAAGTCTAGAATATGGTTGCTGTGAGCTATTAAAGAAGATGTGTATTCAACACCTCATTTTTGTGTAGTAAGCAAACCAGTTCTCCCATCCTGTGAGTGAAAACAAAAGGAAAAGTATGAATGCACTATGTGTTCCATACCATTCTAAGTACCTTGAGAAGATAAAGTATGTAAGGGCAAGATCTCCAGGAATTTACACTTTATGGGTAAAGAAGTTTTACAAAACAATGTCAGTTGCCAGGGAGAAGTCCCCCAGTGGCCAGCCACTAGCTGTATAATCACACCAATCACATTAGCATAGACTGCCATTAGGGAGGTTTAGTCCAATGCAAGGTTCAGGGCAAAGAGGGGTTTGTTGAAAGTTAATTAAACTCTTGGAGAATTTTACAAGTATACATTATAGAAGTTTCCCACATTATACTCATGTTATGTCCTGCCTGCCAATGAATATCTTTTTTTTTCCCCTGACAAGATAGTACCTTTGTGTCTTTTGCTTTTCTTCTTGCAGATCATCAAAGGTCAAACAAGCAAGCCAAAGTCAAATGTTGTAATAATTGGCAGGAGTGGCTCTAAGAAAGCTCAGCTGTGGATGTCACTATCTGTGCTGTAAAATGCTGGGCTCCTCTCCATTCTACCAAGTCAACATTCAGCTAGCAATCCTTCTACCAGATATCCAGAAATGGTACCTAAGGAGCAACATTGGTACATTGAATTTCATTCCTTAGGACTATATGCCACGATTGATTGATTGATTGATTGATTGCATACTGGGAACTGAACCTAGGCCTTCACACTGAGCTACACCCCCAAACCTCTTTATTTTTTATTTTGAGACAGGATCTCACCAAGCTGCTCAGGTTAGGTTCAAATTTGCAGCCCTCCCGCCTTAGCCTCCCAGAGTGCTGGGATTATAGGAGTGTGCCACCATGGCTAGCTGCCACAGTATTTTTTATTTGAAAAGCTCTGGTTATTGTTTAAACTTAGTTCTGGAAAAACATTAAGAGAATGCAGGAATAAATGGTAGCAGACTAGTGCTGAGACTATCTGGAAAATTTTGAAACGTTCCCTCGGGTCTTTCTCAAACATCTCTGTGAAAGTCACTTTTCTTTTCCTATTATATCTCCCTCCCTCATTTCTTTAGGTATTAATAAATGCAGTGAGTGGTTAATAAACATTATCTAAGATGGCCTGGGTCATGGTTCCCATGGCCATCACCATAGAAGAGTGTTGATTCCTGGCCTGGAGTTTATTCCTGCTCATTTTGGCCCAAGCAGAATCCCAGGGGCTCCTCTCCTTACTTCCTAATCCCACTCCCTGTACAAACTCAGCCCTAGGCCTGTCCCCAGAAGCACCAAGGGACCTAGGGTGGACACAAGAATCTAGAACAGTGGTGGCAAAACGATGGTACCTGTGCCGCAGTGGGCTCTTTGTATCATTGAAAACTGTAAAAGGTTTGGCATCACTGCTCTAGACTCTAGACCAGGGGATCCCTCAGGCACTATCTCCTCATCATTTGTGAAACTATTTCCAGGTGAATTCGATAACCACCCAGAGTTGGTAACAACTAAGAGTAGCTGTTAGATAAACATCTATATGGTTTTCCATGTGAGATGAGGCAGCGTCCTCACCACAAACTTGCTAGCGATGAAACTCTCAGGTGCTCACTCCAGAGCTCCTGGGTTCGAAGCTCTGAAAGGAGGGACCAGCCACCTAAGGATCAACATGTCCTAGGGGACCAGCCTGGGAAGTGCTAGCTCCTCTTCAAGACGTCTTCTCTCCAGCCCCAGGGGGATCTTTATGTTTTCAATATACCGCATATATTTGTGATGCCAGCTCTATATGGGATGCACTTAGAAAAGCAAAACAAGACCAGAAAGTTACATAGCATGATCAAGTTTACAGCTGCAGGGCCAGACACCTTGACCCCTAGTTCTCTGTGAAACTCGTGCCTGCTCTCTGCTTTATTTCACCTTTCAAGGAGTCCCACCTCCACAGCTCTTCTGTTTCTCCACCCTTGGAAATATTTACTGTGCTCCTTATCACTCCTTCTGAGCTCCTAACCAAATTTGGCCTTGCCTTGCTAATTAAATCCTCCTTGAGCTCCAAGCTGGACAGGCCATGGGGTGCCACAGAGCAAGGTAAGCTGTCAATATTTGGCCTCTCCCAAGGGTGGAGGCCCTTTGCACAAAACAGCTCTCCTAACTGGCCCTGCTTGTCCACCCTTGTCCCCATCCTTAGGACAGCATTGTTGACATGTATTTCCTCCTCTGGTTGAGTACACCTGCCTGCCAGTTTGCTTTTTATTTTGACTTTGGAACGTCTTTCTTTTTTGAGGGAAAGCTCTTTTTTATTTAACTTTTAAATTTATTTATTTAAATTGACTATATATATATATATATATATATGTCACTCACAACATGTTGTTTTGAAATATGCATATACTGTGGAATGGATAAATCAAGGTAATTGACAGATGGAGATCTCACATACCTATCATTTCTTTGTGGTCAGAGCACTGAAAAACCCACTGTCTTAGTAATTTTCAGGAATATGGAAATTGTTTTCAATTCAGCTAAAATTCACATAGCATAAAAGTAGCCACTTTAAAGTGTACAAATCAGCACGTTCTCGGGATCCATTACCATTATCTAGGTCTAAATGTCTTTTATTACCCCAAAGCAGATATCTTGTCTGCTAATCCATTCCCCTATTCCCCTGTATCCCAGCTTTCAAAACCACTAATCTACTTTCTGTCTCTATGGATTTGCTTATTCTGGACATTCCCTACAAAAAGAATTATAAAATATGTGTCCTTGTGTGTCTGGTTTCTTTCACTTAGCATCATTCTTTGAGGTTCATTCATGTTACAGTATGTATCAGTACTGTATTACTTTTATTTTTGTGAGACAGGGTCTTGCTATGTAGTTCAAGTTGGCCTTGAACTCACTATGTAGCCTAGGCTGGCCTTGAACTCGAAGCAATCCTCCTGCCTCAGCCTCTGGAGTGCTGAGATTACAGGCATGTGCCACCATGCCTGGCTTTGTGTGTGTGTGTGTGTGTGTGTGTGTGTGTGTACAGTACTTTAAACAATTTTAATTGACATAAAATTATACATTTTAGCTGGGTTTGGTGGCCTTTAATCCCAGCACTTGGGAGGCTGAGGCAGAAAGATCACAAGTTTGAGTGCCATCTGGGCAATTTATTGAGATCCTGTCTCAAATTAAAAAATAAAAAAAAGGCTAGGGCTATAGTTCAGTCTGAAGGCTCTGGGTTCAATCCTCAGTATCATAAAAAATTGTTCATATTTATGGGCTACACAGTGTGGCATTTTGATATAGCATATAATGTGTAATGATCAAATCAGGGTGATTAGCATATTGATTGTCTCCATCATTTATTGCTACTGCATTACTTTTTATGACCAAATAGCCTCCACTGTCTGGATAGTCAACATTTTGTTTACCTGTGCTTCTGCTGATGGACATTTAGGTTTTTTTCTACCTTTTGTGAATAGTGCTACTATACACATTCGGGTTCAAGCATGTGAGTACCTGCTTTCAATTTCTTCATGGAGCACGCACATGTTTCTGTGGCTCACAAGAGACAATAGGCACCTATGTTACTAAGGGGCGGAGCTCCATATGACATCGCAGTGTCATGCTTACCTTTAATGGGCACAGTCATATTTTTGTCCTTTTTAGGGCTTTCACATCACTATTCTTTTGTAAAAGCCCAAGTGGCTACAGTGGGGAAGTTGGAGGGACTGGAACTTAATGTGGGGACCCTGACCAGCTCTCTATTTATACCAGAGCTTCACCTCTGGCGAAGGACTTTCACTTAACTAGCCCAGTGTCCAGTGTAAGGTTTTTAGGCTCCTCTATTTAATCACAACTTCCTGTCTTTTCAGAAGGATACAAAGATTACTGTTAATATGAAAAGCAGCAGATATTAGGTAGCAGCTAAGTGAACATGTCCTAAGGAAGGTATTTTTTAATTTTATTTATTTATTTTTGGGGGTACCGGGGATAGAACTCGGCACCTTGCACTTGCCAGGCAGGTGGTGGAACCACTGAGCTAAGTCCCCGGCCCCAAGGAAGATATTTCTAATGACTGAAAAGAATGATTTCAATTTAGTATTTCGATTAGCTGAAGAATTTCAGTCTTGGGCCCATTCACCCAGCTGTGGGAAATCAAAAGTTCCCTTGTTTTGGGGCATGTAAAGAAAACACAGTGTATCTCCAGTGGCTACTGAAAGGAAACAAGCACAGAGATAATGAGAAGCTGAGAAATGCTGACATCTCTTCAGAGACACAGAGCCATTTCCAGAGGCCTGTGCTTCTCTTTGTAGTCTGGTTGCTATGGCTGTGCCTTCGTTATTGCAAAATATCGTCTGACAAAGTCTGGTGAGTGGTTTCATAAAAGAGGTGATGATCACAGAGGTGTTTGCGGATCGCTGTCGTTCAGCTCTCCTCCCACCTGCTCATTGCTTCTGGGCCTGCTGGTGATTAAGGGGACACAGAATAAATCAAAGGAAACACATCAGCCACTGAATGCCAAGCGACCCAGGGGCTCCGTGTGACAGGAATACCAACTGGGCTGAGGCAACTGAATGGAGAGGTACCAGAGAAGGCTAGACCTTGAACACATTCTGCTTCGGGAGCTAGCACATGTGGTGTCTTCACAGGGACAGTGTGTCTCCAGTATTCAGAAGGTGCTTGGCCTCCTGGGATTCAAGCTGGATGTGTACATGACAAGGAGTCTCTTGGCTGTGTCACCGGAGACAGTAAACAAGTGGATCTCCAAAAAGCATTCAGACCAAGGGTGAGCTTGCTGTTCACTCTGCCTTGCCCTCCTTCCCCTCAATGGGCCTGTGACCGTCTGTGTGTCGGTCTTCCCCTTCCCTTTCTCCGCGGAAGAAAAGCTTCTCCGCTAGGCCATGGGACCTCCAGTAGCCTCCCTCTGCGTCTTTTTGTAAATCGTCTTCATGGCGGTATAATTTCTGCACAATAAATGACACCCATCAGAAGTGCACAAGGCATAGACTGGAGCTCCTGGTTTTCCTTCAGTGCTGAGGATGAAACTCTTGGTCTCACGATGGCCAGCCCTCTATCACTGAGCCACAGACCCAACACTACAAGTCCTAGAGCTTTAACACCCATGAAACCACTAGCACAATAAAGATAGGAAAATCTCCAGTGTTGGAGTATTTAAAAAAAACTGGAAGTATGCTAATCAGTTTGTTCAAATCCCTCTTCAAGAGAGACTGCATTTTAATCTACCATAGCCAGAAAACATGCTTTATGGGAATTTGTTTAATGATTATTTGTACACGAATCTCATTTCTAAAATTTATGTAAAACCTTAAGAAAAAAACAACAGAGAATTAGAAATTCTAGCTGCTTTTCTATCCATTAACTTATGAGGCTAGCCAAGTCATTAAACTTTGGGGTTATCATGTCTGAGACTTAACCCAAGGACTTACATGTGCTAGGCAGTTCTTTACCACTGAGCCACACCCTAGACCACAACTTTAGGCGTTAAAACAAATAAAAGGACTAGATTAGAAATGGGGGGGTTAGAAGGAAATGTAAAAAGAATTAAGATGTGTTATATACATGGGCCAACTCCCCACGCTGAATGTAATCACTGTGTACTGCAAACATGCACTAATAAAAATTAAAATTAAAAAAAAGATACAGAACATTTCCATCTCCTCCAAAAGTTTCCTTGGGCCTCTTTGCTGTTCATTCCTTCCTTTCTCCATGCCTTTGACCTCTCTGAGTCCATGTTGCACTGCTGTAACAGAATACCACGGACTGGGTGACTTACAAAGAAAGGAAATGTACTTCTCCCAGTTGTGGAAGCTGGCATGTGCAAGAACAAGGCCGAGCATCCGGGGAGGGTCTTCTTGCTGTGGCTTCCAATGGTGGCAGGTGAGAGGGCAAGAGAGGGTGAGAGAGACAGAGCAGAGAAGGAACTTGAAGCTTCCATAACCCACATTAATCCATTTACATTCGTGGGGCTTCAGGACCTCACACCTACCAAAGGCTCTGCCTTCCAACACCAATGACTTGGGGATTATGTTTCCAGCCCTGTTTTGGGGGAAACATTCAAATCATAGCACAACCTTAGGTAACTGCTGGTCTACTGAGTTGTATTCCACTGGATGGAGCACCACTTTTCAGTCATCCATTGTCCCAAAGGTTGACTTGTTTCTAGATTCTGGTTATTGTTTCTCTTCTGCTCTCTACCTCCTGGGTACAGAAATATGCGATAAGATCAAAAATACAGTGTTTAATTTTTTAAACTTATTATAGTAAAAGACACATTGCCATTGATCTGTCTCACAATCCTCCTTCTCACTCTGAACACACTTATCCCATCGTTCTTGCCACTTTCTGAAGTATGTCTGGAAGTCCTCTTTTGTGTCTTAGTTGCACTATCATGGCTGCCTCGATGGCTTGAATTGATTCAAAACATTGACCTCTTATTTTTACTTTGGGGAAGAGCCAGAAGTTTCACAGTGCCAGATCTGGTAAATGAGGTAGATGAAGACACACTTTAGTGTTTTTATTTGACAAAAATTTCAATAAATAGTTGATCAAAGCAGAGTGATCAAAACATACAGGGAATATTAAAATTTCAAATTTTATTATAGTAAAAGACACATTGTCATTAAGCCCCTTCAAAATACTTCCCCTCATGTCTAACACACTTATCCCATTGTTCTTGGCAATGTGTCTTTTACTGTAATAAGTTTTTTAAAAATTCAAATATTCCTATCTATCACCCCTTGTACACTCAAGTCTCCTGCAGCTGTAAGAACAACACTTGCTTTATCCAACCACCTTAAGCACCCAGATTCAGAAGAGTGATGAGCTGAAGTCTTCTGGGGGATTCTGAGGCTTTCTAGGCATAATCCAGATAAACCAGGCAGACAAATTCAAGTGGCTCATCACAGTCGTGAGACAAGCTAATCTATTCAAACACAGTTTATCCAACCTGCATATCTGTCTCTCAAAGTAGCTGGATCTTCTGAATTGTTTTTTTTTTTCACTTTCTGGACCAAATAATCATTCTATGCCTCGGTTTATCTCTTGACAATCAAGAAGGACCTTTGCTTATAATGACTTACAATTAGTGAACTAGGAAAAAAAAATCAAAGAATATTTTTTGGGTAGGGAAAAGACTGGCTAAATCTGAAATATATAGACCTTATTTTCTTGTGCATTTGGAATATACTTGAAATGAGAGTCATGGGGAGCTACTTGTTTAAGTGCTCAAGTGCAGCTGAGCTGTACTACTATGATTGAATGGTGTGGATATAATGGAGCTGCTATGGACGTGATATCAGTGATACATAGAATGTCTTAAGATAAAATGGATGGCCTGTCAGGTGTGCTCAGTGCATGCTGGGCACTGAACAAATTGTCCACATTGAGCCAGAAAGGCAGGCAAGTTGCTACACCTTCCCCATCTAAGTTCTTGTTGGCCACTGACTGAGCCACAGGCCCCAGGGCTGTGCCAAAGCTCCATCACGAGGCTGCACAGGAGAAGGTGAGGAGGTGAGGACAAAGTGCTTCTTACCCCAGGCAGAAATGGTTATAGTGACCATGAAGGGCTGAATAGAATCCCTGGTAACATTTACAGTCATGGACTTTGCAATGAGGGGGCTGGATTAGCAGCTGTGGGGTTCCTGGCAAGTCACTAAGCCTCCCAGAGCTTTGGAGTTATCATCTGTGAAACGAGTGTCCCCAAACTTAAGTCCAGTGCTGTGTGAGGATGACACAAAAGCCATGCTCAGGCTATTGTGGGTGTTTAAGGACAATGAGGATGACGACGGTTGCGCTCACACATCACGGTGCTCGCCTCTTGCCCTTGTCGGTATGGTAGAATGACAGTCACCAAAGGTATCTATGCCTTAATCCCCGAAGCCTGTGAATGTACTATGTTACCTTACATAAGAAGAGGGTCTTACCGGGGATTTAGCTCAGTGGTTTCGCCGCCTGATATGCAAGTGCAAGGACCGGAGTTCGATCCCCAGTACTAAAAAAAAAACAAACAAAAAAAACCCCTTAATTAAGAGGGTCTTGACACATGTGGTTAAGTTTAAGATTTTTTTTTTTTTGGTTTTTTTTTTTTAACAAGCTCTTACTATGTAGCCCAGAGTGGTCTGGAACTCACAATCTTGCCTTAGCCTACCAAGTGCTGGGATTACAGGCACGTGCCACCACACCTGTCTCTAAATGAAGGCTCTTGAGATGGGGATGCTACCCTGGATTACACGGGTAGGCCCAATGTAATCACAAGCATCCTTATAAGAGGGAGGTGGACGTTGAAAGATGTTGTGCTTTGAAGAGAGAGGCAGGTGCCACAAACTAAGGAATGCAGGTGACCTCTAGAAACAGAAAAAGGCAAGGACGTGGATTCTCCCATACAGCCTCCAGAGGGAACCAGCCCTGCTGACACTTGGATTTTCACCTAACACAAAGCATCGATGACTTCTGACTTTCAGAACTGTAAGATGGAAAAGGTGTGTGTTAAAAACCAGTGAGTGTGGGGTAATTTGGTATAGCAGCAAGAGAAAACAGAGTATCTATAGCAAAGCCAGTGTGAGGAGCTAGGATTCCAATTCTTGAATCCTTTGTCACCAGCATTATGGGTTCCCACAGGAGCTGCAAAGAGAGGACTTTCCCAGGAAGTACATGACACTTTTTACTAACTACTACGGTGGTCCCACATTCAGAGGTGGGACCTGTAGCTTTGGGAGCTTGCCCAGGCCCTGGTCAGGCCTCAAGGAGCTAAGTAACCCTGAAAATGAGGCTATAAAGCGACTTAGACAAAGTTGGGCTTTTAAGAATCTTGTTTTTTCTATACCTTAGACTTTGCATGTTTACTTGCTAAAAATTAGGCCAAATTGAGATACCTGGGATGACTTTCGACTGGAAATGACTTTCGACTGCACTCCCTTAAAGTCAGAATTTATAGCAATTTCATACTTTGCTGCATCTTTATTCTGAATAGTATTCTAAGACAGGAAGTCATTTTGGACCCTAGAATACTGTTAAGGCACCGGGACCCTCGTGTTGGGAGCACATGCTTGGATATAATTCGTGGATGGTTCATGGGTACTCTCCAGAGAAAACGCTAAGCACAAATAGGATTTTATTAGTTCCCATATACTTAATTCCTTGCTGACCTAGCCAATACAGATCAAATATGAACTCAAAATACACACTTTCATTTATTATTAATTGATGTCTTTCAACAGACCATGTGCCAAATATAGGCTTTTAGAATTTAAAACGTTGTTAACAAATGAAATTTAGAGGAATACACACTTAATATGAAGAAAGCTAACAGCTTACCAGCACCATCATTTATTGCTTATTGAATTTACTTATATAGGCCCTGGGTCCAATGGTGTGCACATAGAAAATTCTTCATCAATATTTATTAAGTCATGAATTTATAAATGTAAAAGGTATACATGATTTGCTTGACATGGTGGCACATGCTGTAATCCCAGCACTTAGAAGGCTGAAACAGGAGGATTGCTGAGAGTTGGACGCCAGCCTGGGTGACATAGTGAGTTCAAAACTAGCCTAAACGACATAGTGAGGCCCTGTCTCACAAAACCAAAAAAAGAAAAATGGATCTATTATACTTTGGGTTTATGGAGGAGGAAGTATTCCACAGGCATAACCAAATATGCTAAGTTCCAAGCACTCTGCAGTAGGCCAGAAAGATAGCCCTGGCCCAGTTTATCAATGCCCAAGAGATGCACCCTCGTAAACCCCAGACACACCGACTCACCAGAGATCTTTCTTTCCCACTTCACCACGTCAAACCACTCACTGTGGTAGCTTGTGAGCAGTGTTTGATGCACTCACACTTAATAACGGGTCATCTCCACCATTTAGATTACTTTATTTTGACTATTCAAATCTTCTTCGGAATTAATCCAACAAACACAGGCATCTATATCCAAATGTATGGGAGTTTACAATGTAGTTGGGAAACTAAAACATGGGCAGAAAAAAATTACAGGGTGGGATCTAATGTCAACTGAGTGGAACAGATTATAATGTAGCTACAAAATGAAGATAACCTTTTCTTTAATCATCAAATTACAGTACTGTGGCTGGGCACAGGCCTTTTTAAAAAGTTTTCTTGAGATGCAATTCATATTCCACACAATTTAACCACTTAAAGTGTACAATTCAGTGGTTTTTTAGCGTATTCACAGGGTTCGACAACCATCTTATTTTTACGTTTCTTCAACGTTAAAAGAAATCCTGCATCCATTAATAGTCACTGTATGCTTTTTCTGGACCCCTCATCCCACTCCAGCCCAAATCAATGACTAATTTACTTTCAAGCTTTATAGATTTGCCTATCCTGAATGCTTCATATAAATGGAATCATATAATACGTGGTCTTTTATGTCTGGCTTCATTCACTTAGCATAATGTTTTCAAGGTTGATCCATGTTGTAGCATGTGTCACTACTTTATTCCTCTTTTTGCCCTAAATATTCTGTTGGATGGATAAACCACGTGTTGTTTATCCATTCATCATCAGTTGAAGGGCATTTGGGGTATTTCTATACTTTGGCTATTACTTTTTTTATTTGTACATGTTTCCAGTACCTAATGATTAAATTCATCATAGGGACTTGGTCCATGTACAAAATACATCTTAATTCTTTTTCCTCTACTCCCCTCCTCTCTCCATCTTTTGCTCCTCTTTCCTTTTGCAAAAGTTCTATGCTGCTGATAACCTTTGTGTACAGGTTTTTGTGTAGATGTATGTTTTTTTTTTTTTTGGTACCGGGGATTGAACTCAGATCCTTCTGCTTGTGAGGCAGGCGGCGGAACCACTGAGCTAAATCCCCCGCCCCAAAATGTATGTTTTTATTTCACTTCAGTATATACCTAGGAGTGGAATTGTTGGGTCATCTGGTAATTCTACATTCCACCTTTCAAGGAACTGGAAGATTGCTTTCCAAAGCAGTTGGGCCATTTTACATTTGCCCAGCAGTGGATGTAGAGTCTAATTTCCCTGCATCCTCACCAACACTTGTTACTGTTGGTATTTTAAGAAAAGCCTCCCTAGTGTATGTGAAGTGGTGTCTCTGGATGGTCATGAGCCTTTTTCATAGGACCATGGGTGTAGGGGATTTAGCTTAGAGCACAGAGCCTGCCTGGCAAGCACAAGGTCCTGAGTTCAATTCCTGGTACCAAAAACAACAACAACAAAAATCTGTTACACTGAGAGACATTGCCGTCAATTCCCCCTCAAAATACTTCCCCTCACTTGTGAACACACTTATCCCATCATTCTTGCCACTGTTCAGAAGCAGTTCTTGAAGTCTCCTTCCTGTCTTTACAAGGTGTAATAAAAAATATGGTGAATACTACTGCCCAGTGCCATTCAGTGGAAAGGCAGGCTCATAAAAATATTATGGTATGTTCTCATCGACCTTATTCACCAGAAGTGGCACCATGTGACTTCTGGCTCTCCCCTAAAGTCAAAATGACCCCAAAAGCTAAATGTTTTTAATTGACTCAGGACATCAAGGCAGCCAGGACAGAGCAACTGAAGACACTCACGAAAGAGGCCTTCTGGAGCTGCTTCAGAAAGTGGCAAGAACAATGGGAGGGAGATTAATGACAATATATATTTTGCAACAATAAATGTTTTTAAATTGAAACATTCATTGTATATTTTGATCACAACATGCAACAAGCCTGATGAATTTTGGACAGCAGGCAGACTGGAACTTGGAGAAAAGCATTGATCAGAACAGGTATGGAAAAACTCCAGCTTATAGCTCAAATTAGGCTTGTGGTCTGCTTTTTGAAGGCCCATGAGCTAAGAATAATTTTTACATTTCATTTTTGTTCTTTGAGATAGAATCTCACTATGTAGTTCAGCTTGCCTGGAACTTGTGGCGATCCTCCTGCCTCAGTCTTCCAAGTGCTGAGATCATAGGCATGTACCACGACGCCCAGCTAATTTTTACATTTTAAATGGCTGGAAAAATCGAAAGAAGAGTAATATTTTGTGACAAATGAAAATTATATGAAGTTCAAATTTCAATGTCCTTAAGTAAAGTTCTATTGGAACATGGCCATGCCAATTCACTTGCACGTTATCTATGACTGCTGTCATGTTGCAGAGGCAGAACTGAGTAATTTAAATGGAGACTATATCTCCCACAATCCCTAAAATATTTAT
Source organism: Heterocephalus glaber (assembly GCF_053883595.1). Classification (NCBI taxonomy): domain Eukaryota; kingdom Metazoa; phylum Chordata; class Mammalia; order Rodentia; family Bathyergidae; genus Heterocephalus; species Heterocephalus glaber. The sequence continues at coordinate 17,467,417 of NW_028258369.1, read as the reverse complement.
TACCTGGCCTTTTCAGAAAAAATGTTTGCTGGCCCCTGGGTTGAAAAGAAATTTATCACTCTGTTTTTGGTACTGTGGATTGAAACCAGTGCCCTGTACAACCTAAGCAAACACTCTACCACTGTGCTACATCCCCAGCCCTTTCTAACTTTGTTTTCTGAGACCATTGGCCAGGCTGGCCTCTAATTTACAATCCCCTGCCTCAGCCTCCCGAGAAATGGGCACTGTCCCTGGCTGATTGTCCCTCTTAAAGCTGGGAGTGACCGGAAGGCGCTGGGGCCAGTCCATCAGTGAAGATGGTAAATAAGCTTAAATAACCTCAACTTAATTAAACACGTCAACTCCCAGAATAGTTTATTCCTTGGTATTTAACACACACTCCCAAGAGGGAGATTAATTAGGTTAAGCGCAGGGGTAGCTAACTAGCCGGAAGAAGCGAGACCAGCCTGGAACACGGAGGTTTATTTTTGGCACATGCCCACATCCGGTTTTTCCCTTCTTTCTCCCACAACGTGGTGAGGCCTCTCCTGCCTCGTTCTCAGCTTGCAGCTGTCACAGAAAGGGACACGAGGAGGAAAATTCCATTAGGTAAATGCTCCATAAAAGCACAAAGTGCTATCTGTGTGCTGAGATTTGGATTTCAACAGCTGGACACAGGGGCTGGGGGTGTAGCTCAGTGTTGCCACGCCTGCCTGGCCTGTGCAAGGTCCTGAGTTCGATTCCTGGTACTGGAAACAGAGTGGGGTACTTAGGACACCAGACCATGGCTCTCACTCCTGGGAATGAGGCCTGGAGGGGAGGAGGGAGATTCTTGTGGTGTCCTTCTGTCAGGCCAGTGCATGTGCTATGTATGTGGGGGTTGAAGCCACCAGCCTGCTGAGTGACCTTGGGGGAGTCACTTCAACACCATCTTCTGATAACAAATTTGGAAGAAGAAAAAAACTGAATTCCAAGTTATTTTGAAATGAGAGGCACAGCCAGGCATGGTGGAGCATGCCTGTAATGTCAAAACACTGGGGGGCCGGGGATTTAGCTCAGTGGTTCCGCCACCTGCCTGGAAAGTGCAAGGTCTCTAGTTCGATCCCCAGTAGAAAAAAAAAAAACACAAAAAACAAAAAACTGAGAGGCTGAGACAGTAGTATCCCAAGTTCCTGGCCAGCTGGGCAACTTAGCAACTTAACGCGAACTTGTCTCAAAATAAATAAAAAGGCCTGGGGATCCTGGATTCAATCCTCAGTACTCAAAAAAAGAAAGGAGAGAGAGGAGGGGAGATGGGGGAGAGGAAAGGGAGGGAGGGAGGGAGGCAGGCACAAAACCACTGGAGTCCCCAGCATTTGTTAAGGTCAGAGACAACAGAGCTCAGAGGGAAACGCCCGCATGAGGGTTGCAGGTGGAAGAGGCTTACTTTCTTTCTTGCTTGGCCTTAGTACATGGAGAAGGGAGCAGGAAGCCATTCCCAGGCTGCCCTTCCCTCCCGCCTCTAGTATGGCTAGCCACCAGCGCTGCCCGGTGTCCTTGGAGGCAGGGAACAGCTCATCTTCACCGAGTCCGCCCCCGGGGAACAAGCCAAGAGCCAGCAGCTGCTATAAGGAGCGGCCGGAGGTCAGAGGCTACCTTCACTGTGGCCCCGCTCCGCCTACCTGCGCTCGCCTATCGGTTCCCGTTCTGCTTGGGGTCGGCCTAGGCAGGTGCTCTCCTATACAGAAACCTTACCCTTTTCCTTTTTTCCCCCTCCAGTAGTGGGGCCTCCAGCGTGGCAGGCAAGTACTCTTAACCGCTGAGCTACATCCCCAGCCACAGAGATCCCTATTTTAATAGCGACCTTGTGAGCTTCCTTTTTAGATCATCCAATTGCAGCTGGGGCGCCCATTCCACTTCCTACTGGGTTCTGATGTTTCTCAGCCCCCTAGAATATCTTACCTTCCCCTAACAGCCTGAATTTCTCTTTTCTTAAAACTTCACTCACTCTATTTGTAATGGCATTAGTTCAATTTTCTTGCCACAAGGATTGGGGGAGGGGGGCGGCAGGGAGTGGAACCCAGGGCCGTCACGCTGAGGTACATCCCCAGCCTTTATTTTTATATTTATATTTTTTATTATGAGTCAGGTTCTTTCTAAATTGCTAACTTGCCTAGTCTGGACTTAAGCTTGTGATCCTCCTGCCTCAGCCTCCTGGGGTGAAATCAAAGAAACAAATAGGCATTCACACTTAATATCGATGCACCCACTCATATGGCTTTCCACTTAGCTGAACCGACTGGGCAGAGGAAAAAAGATCTATAATTGCAGAATAGAGAGGATGAGGTGATTCTGCAACCCGAAACACTGGTTGGTGATGGCTCAACAGAATAGGGTCACAGGGGAAGTTAGTGGGAAGCCTGGAAGCTCCAGAAATCCTGACAACCCCGAAAGAAAGGCTCCAGGTTATGGCCAAAGAGCTCCCAGCCAACATGTGCACCGCCCTCGGTGCGTGGCCAGGTTCCCATCTGGCTAGGCCGAGGGATCGCCTAGACGTCGCTGTGCACCAGCTGCTCCTCCTTTCTTTTGCCGCAGCAGGGGGAGAAGAGGGTGCTGGGAAATGTGCATTGGGCCTGAAGTCTGAAAAGGCAGTGTTCAAGTTTTAGCCAAGTGAATCGCTCCGAGCCTTATTTTGCTGGGTACCTAGCTAGAAGGGTGCAGTGGCCATCAGAGGGAATAAGGTGCTGTGAAGGCGCCTGCCCAGGTTCCTCCCCTCCTCTCTGTCCTGACTCCAGAAGCACCAGCCGGTGCCAGTTGCCTGATGTAATAAATTATCCTGCATATCCGCACACACACTCCTACTCGCTTAACTTAACTCACCCAAGGGACTAGAAGAAGTGCAGGGAGCTCTGTTAGCAGACATTGCAACTTTGCTTGCGGGAAATCAGATCTTGGATTTTCCCTTCACCCACACCCCACCAAATTAGTGTTGGGTTCCATGTAAACATATGCTGCTGCCAAAGTCACTGCTGGCTGTTAATTAGCTGATGGAGGTGAGGCTCCTGTCCACTTTGGGCCGCCAAAAGCTTTGGAACCCAGTGCGATTGCTGGTCTGGGAATGATTTTAGCGAGCACCTATCCACTAATATTAACCCTTCTCCTCCCTTTTTACATACAGAAAAATGGAGGTCCACATTATTTAACATTAAGTGTCAACAGCCCAGGGATTTAGCTCAGTGGTTTCACCGCCTGCCTCGCAAGCTCAAGGACCCGAGTTTGAATTCCATCCCCCGTACCAAAAAAACAAAAACAAAAACAAAACATTAAGTGTCAAAACCTCCTAAAAGCAATGACAAGAACACTTTATGTAAGAAACTACAGCCGCATACATAACTGTAGAGGGATGGTTAGATAAATAGCTAGTTCAAAAGAGCTTTGTAGATAAAGGATGGGAAGGAAGGAAGAAAAGGATCACTTCTGGCCTTTTGGCTAAGATCAAGTGTGGAAGGAAGAAAAGGAAGGAATGAAGAAGATAAGAGGCTAAAATCCTGCAAGTGTCAGGGTGTGGTGGTGTGCTCCTATAATCCCACTATTCTGGGAAGTTGAGTCAGGAGGATCACAAGTTCAAGCCCAGCCTGGGCAATTTAGCCAGACCTTGCCTCAGATTTTTATTTTATTTATTCATTTATCTTTCTGGTACCAGGGATTGAACTCAGGACCTTGTGCTTGCCAGGCAGGCACGGTGCCACTGAGCTACATCCCCAGCCCTCCTCAAATTTTTTTTAAAAAATAATTAATTAATTACTTGAAAGGGCTGGTGATGCAGTTCAGTGAGAAGGCCCTGGGTTCAATCCTCAGTACCACCAAAAAAAAAAAAATGTTGCAGTTGATTCCTGCTGGTAGGTAGTTTTAATTTTTGCACCTTTTCTTCCCTATATTTTACAAATTCTTAGAATCTGTAAACAAGGATGGCAGCAATCCTAATGGTAAATATAGTTTGCTAGGAGGGTTGAGTACCAATGACAAAGAAGCCTCTTGCGATTTCCAGATCCATTTTCCAGCTATTCTGCTCTCCCTTGGGCTCCTCCCTTTTCCTTATTCACATCAAGGATCCAAGAAATCCCGCTCCACTGCAGTCCAGACCACAGGCAAGACTGATCACTCCCGACAGAAACCTTCCTCCAACCCCAGTGGCGGCTTCATCACGCTGGAGAGAAGATGACCACAGACCGGCTGTTTCCTTACCCCTTAGATTCATCCACAGCAACCGTGGCCAGGTTCTGTCATTTGCTCTTCATCATTAGTGCATCAGTTTACCCACACAAAAGCATGTTTAAAATTATAGCCTTTGCTCAGTGTCCCCACGTTAACTTCAACACCCAATTGACAGCTGCAGGCACAAAACCAACCTAGATCTCTTAGCTCTGGGAAACTAGTTGCTTTGATGTGCTCACCATTTTGCTAGTCTAAGATTGCTCAGTTCATGATTGTATTGTCTAGTTACTTAACAAAACTCTTCTATAGGACTATTAGAGCTACAATACATGATATGAGCTGGGGGTGGTAATGCATACCTGGAATCCTAGCACTCAGGGAGGCTGAGGTAGGAGGGTCACAGGTTCGAACCCAGCCTGGGGAACTCAGAAAGACCCTGTCTCAAAACAAAACAAAAACAACAACAACAACAACAACAAAAAAATTAAAAAGGGCTTGGGATATAGCTCAGTGCAAAGAATCTGGGTGTACTCCCCAGTACTGGAAAAAAAGAAAAAGATATCTGTCCCAGCTACTAAAAAGTTATGAAATAATATTTTGACTCTAAAGAATGTGAACAGAGGAGAATGAAGACTTAGTGATTTTGAATTCATTTAAAAACCCAGATCAAAGGAGGCTACTTATACTAGGAAAAAATGTATGTTATCCAGCATGTTCTGGAAAATTCATTTCAAGGCCTTGGAAACACTTAAATGGGATTGTAGGAATGTCTGAGAAGCATGAACTCTACTTTTTTTTTTTTTTTGGACTTGGTTTTGTTTAAGTTCTGTAGAATTTGTGACACTTGTGTTTAATTTTGTTTGGTTTCAGAGATTAAAACAACAGATACTTTTACTTTTTAAACGTGTGGTTTATTGCTAAAATGTGCTCCGAACTGTGCTGCTATTATAGGGAGATTACAGTTGACTAGGACTTGGCAATACTGGCTGGCACATTGTAGAGAGGCAATAAATAATTAATGGGTCAATGAATAACAAAGATCTGATCTTATTCCCAACTGGAAAGTGTTCCCCAGCCTTATTTAGGGGTAGGGTTTTGAGATTTCTCCACCGGGTCCCTGGAAGTCTCTCAGGCCACAGATATCCTGGGAGAAGGTTTCTAACTATAATATTTCCCTGGCTGTGGGTTAATAAACATGAGTGTCTATGATAAGAGCTTTTAGCATTATAATAACAATATCAACATTGTTATCACCTAGAATTTATCAAATGCTTGCTTCTCAGCAAGTACAGTTCCAGATGTTTTCTACCTATTATCTCATTTGATTCTCTCAATCAATCTTTTCCTTGTTGCTGTTACAGATGACTAACAGAGAGGTTAAACAAGCAAATATTAAGGGCAGGAGTCTGAAGCAGGATTCAGATGTTCCAGCCAGGCCTCTAAGCTACTTTGTCTCTATTGTGCTATTTCTTGTCAAAATTTGTAAGGCAACATATTAGCCGTTGTTTTGACTTTTGGAGCATGTGAGTGAAATGATAAATCATAAAATCATTGTCCAGGGCTGGGGATTTAGCTCAGTGGTTCTACCGCCTGCCTCGCAAGTGCAAGGACCCGAGTTCAATCCCCAGTACAAAATCAATCACTCAATCAATCAATCAATGTCCAGTGGAAATAGGCGGGAGGCACAAGCTAGCCAACTAGAAAGGTAGCCAATAAGCTCATACAAGGGACCGAGGGCAGGACCTGAAGAATGAACATGGGAAGAGGGGGCCAAACCAAGCACCGGTTCCAATTGGATTGGTGATCCATTGAGAAGGGAAGAGGAAAGTCCTAAATATTACTTTAAGATTTCTAGGGGGGACACCCAAGTATGAGGTGGAAACATTTCCCTGAGCAGATCAGAACAGGGTGGAAGGAGGGCCGTGGGGAAGAGGGTGTAGGGTGACCAGGAAGGAGCTTGTTTGGTTGTTTGGGGAGCTGTCTTTGGATTTAGCTCAGTCATACACCACCTGGGCATTCAATCCCCGGTACAAAAAAAAAAAAAAAGAAAAATACCTCTGCCCTCAAAAAGCACATATGTCAGAAAGTAGAAGGGCAAATCCATTAAATCTTAGGGTTTTCCTTAACCCAGGGTAGGAAACCAAACCAGATGCTAGAAGTTAGTGCCTTTCTACCAATCTTTTCTCTGAATCACCTGCTTACTTTCCATTAGCACACAAAGCCACACAGAGGCCTCCTTTCCTTATGTCTGGCTAGTTTATGCAATTCCTTCTCAAAAATATCCACTCTCAAGATTTGAACAGAATTTCTCTCCTGAGGGCCAGACATGATGGCACACACCTGTCATCCCAGTACTCAGGAGGCTGAGGCAGGAGGATGGCTGGGAGTTTGAGGCCAGCCTGGGCTACATAGTGAGTGCAAGGCTACCCCGAACTACATAGCGAGACCTTGACTTAAAAAAGAAAAAATTCTTTCCCAAAGATGGGTAGAGTTTTAACATCCTGAGGCTTGCCTGCTGGCTGCTCCATGTCCCCAGCCGGGAAAAGCCTCTAGGTTGCTGGGTTATGCTTTGCACTCCAATTTAAAATGCCCTGTATGTTGCAGCTGCAGCCTGGAGCTCTGCACAGAGCCTTTCCTCCAAGGCATCCCCCTCTTTCGCAGGACATAGAGCTTCACTCTTACTTAAATGACCAAACAACAGGCACTGGTGTCATCAGTGTGAAGAAATCAGCAGGCAGCCTATGGTTATCAGACTTCCTTGTCCCACTGGGAGCTCGCGGGAAAGGAGCAGTTTCCCATCCACAGTTCATGGGTAGAAAGCGGGCATGGACCCCCTGCGTGTATCCCAGTGAGCTCTGACCTCCGAGGGGGCAGAAATGTCCCTGAAGTCCTGCGGTGGCTGCTGTTTCTCATTGCCAAGATGCCGTGCCAGATGAGGGTAATGATGTTTCCAGCAGAGCTTGTTGTGCATGTCCTTCACTTTAAACTTGTGACCCTTCGAACTGCCTGCCCTCTGCAAAGCTCTTGGCTTTCTCCTCCCTTTACCCAACCTTTCAGTGAATGGTGAAGACTTTCCAGAGTTTGCATTCCAGTCTCCACCTACCCCACTTTCTTAGCAGCCCAGAGTGAACTTAGTTTAGGAAATATTTGCTTCTTCATTCTGACTTGAAAATCTATTATTCACCCACAAGAAATTCAAATTATGTCACTAGGAAAGAAGAGGCGAGGTCTGAGATTAAATAAAACACTGTCATCTTACATGTTAGGCAACCAGACACAGGTACAAAACAGAATGATATAACATCATTTATAGATTTGGGGAAGAGAGCATTTTGGCTTAATAGTGGAGGGGCAGTAATATTAAAAGTGTAAGGTAATTTTTCTAAGGCTTAGCATAGGCATGACTATCCTTCCAGGGTTTCTTCTTCCTAATCTTCTGTTAGATCCCTTGATCTCACATGCAGTGGTTTTAAAACCTGGCTGCAAATTCTTTGACACCCTTTCCATCCATGGAAATATCTATGTCTTCTCCTCTTGATTGTGAGTGGGCTTGTGACAGCTTCAAGCAATAGATGATGGCAGAAGTGACACTAAGTAAGTTCTGAAACTAGACCATATAAATACACGAAGCTCTGCTTGTTCATTGGGAACACTTGCTGCAAGAGTCTAAGCTGCCGTGAGAGAAGTCCATGCACCCACCCTGGAAGAACACATGGAGAGCCATGTGGATGCTCCAGTAGACAGTCCTTCAGCCATCTCAGCCCATGTGTTAGACACGTGAATGAAGGAACCATCATGGAAGTGGATCCTCTGGGCCCAGTTACTCCAGCATCCAGCCCTTTGAGTTCTTCCTCGTTACAGGAGTTATCTCAGCTGAGAGCCCAGATGTCAAAGAAAAGAGACACTCTTTCTGTGCTCTTTCGGAATTTCTTACCACACAACGACATCTGATGCCATTACATGTTGGAATATATAACCAAGGTTTCCATCCTTCCTTCCTTCCTTCCTTCCTTCCTTCCTTCCTTCCTTCCCTCCTTTCTTCCTTTGTCAGTTTGTTGGCTTATTTATTCTCTTGTTTTGATAGAACACATCCATCTGTGTTTCTCTGAGGAAGAATAGATTAGAGATAAATGTTTGAGTGTTTTTCTGTCTGAAAAGGTTATTATTCGAACTAATTATTTGATTGGTACTTTGGCTGGGTATAGAATTTTTATTTAAACATTTTAAGACATTCCTCCTTTGACTTTTAGTATCCTATGTTCCTAATAAGAAGTAAAAAGTAATCTGATTCCCAATGCTTTATCTGTTATCTTCCCATATCCAGCCATCCTAGTAGGAAGCTTTTATACTTAAAAACATTCATAGAGGTACAAAATTGCACAATGCCTTGGGACCACTCATGTTTCTTATTTATTTCTTTATGATAGGTTCTTAGTAAGTTTTAATCTGTAGACTCTTTGTTTTATAATACACTCATATGTTATTTTATAATTTTCCTCCTCTGCTTTCCCTGTTCTCTATTTCTGCAACTTCTACTTATTAGATAGTGGACCTGATAGATTTTTCTAGTCCTTCCTCTCCCATTTTCTGTCTGTTTGTGGAACATTCTCTTTTGGGTCACTGAGTTGCATGACTTCATAGGGCACCAGATAATTTCAACATTTTTTTCATGTGGTTGTTGGGAGATAACTTTTAGACTTTATGTTCTAACATTTTACCAATTTTTTTTCACTTGGGCTACTAGAACATTTCTCTGCTACTTTTCCCATGTCATTCTAATCTCATTTCATGTATAAAATACTATTATGGTTCTCAGATTGTTAATTTTAATTTTTAAAGCCTTTTTCTTCTTCCTGATTTATCTCCTACAAGTTCTTTTATTTATGTGTGTTTGGGTTTCTATCTTTCATGTGGCAGGTTTCCTTGGTTGTATGTTCCTATTTCAGACACAAACAGGAAAACAAAATTATCAGCTTTGTGAGCAGAGATGGGGCATCACTGAGGGCTGGGATGGTTTTGGGGTGAGTTGGATTTAATACTGGTGGACCTCCAGACATTAGTATCTGTAGATTCTCTCTGTGAGACATTTGCTTTCTCCTGTTTCCACTCCACAATTTGTACTCACCAGCTTATGCTGCAAGCACAAACACCCTCCACTTCTCCATGGCTTACAATAGCATTAAGTTTTAATTTTATGTAAGAGTTGCTGCTCTACTAGGCTTGAATCCATGTATCTTTGCACTCAGGCTTAAGAGCAGACACCATCTGGGGAATTTGGTTCTCCTGTTTAAGGAGAGAAGCACAATGAAAAGAACCAAAGTGCAGAAGCACATGAACACATCTGCTCAGATGTGGCTTATGTAGGGTTTGCTCTTGTCTCATTGACTAAAGCAAGGAAATGGCTGGGGCCAAAGGAAATGGGGTGAAGAAATGATTCCCCCTATAGGGAAGCAGAGAAAGTACGGGCAGAGACTCAATTAGTATCTCATGCTGACCGATTTTATTTCTTCAGTTCTTTAAGTCTTTGTGAAGTTATATGGTTTTCATCTTTTAACCATCATTTTAATGGGTTCGAGGGAGGGTCAGAGACAAATGTGGGCATTCGGTCTTACTGTTAGAAAGTCTGCTGTGTGATGTCAGTGTTGGGGTAAACATAATATTTGTGCAGAATAATTCTTATATAAAAAGGGGGAAGCCAAGCAGAGCGGTGAATACTTGTAATCCCAGCTACTCAGGAGGATGAAGCAGGAGGGTGGCAAATTGGAGGCCAGTGTGGGCAACTTTGTAAGACCCTGTCTCAAAATCAAATGGGCTCAGGATGTAGCTCAGTGCTTCCTGGGTTCATTTCCCAGTACCACAAAATTAATTAATTAATTAATTGGAGGTAAGAATCAACGCTCATATTTTTTTGCTTGAAATTCAGAAACAAAGGCAAATGAAGCCAAGGACAAGGTTTACATGGGGGTGGAGGTGGATTATGGAGCACAGGACTGCCAGGGAGCTTTCCACTGTATAACAATGATATATTCTTCATTTTGTTTTGGTTTTCTGCAGTACTTGGGATTGAACCCAGGCCCTTTGTACTGAGCTACATCCCCAGCCTTTTTAAAATTTTTAAATTTTGTGATAGGTTCTCACTAAGTTACCAGGTTACCCAGGCTGGGCCCACATTTGAGATTGTCCTGCCTCAAACACCCAGAATGCTGAGATTACAAGTGCCATCAGGAATGGCTACATTTTTGTTTTAGTATCATGCAAATGCAGTACCTCTTCAGAAAGTTAAATTCCACAGTAAATTATAGCAATGGCAGACTTTAGATGAATCAACTTTTTAATATTTTGAAATTCAAGTCAGAATGGAGAAGCAAGTCTTTCCTAAATTTTCATCATTCTGTTTGGAAGTTGCTTTAAATGCTCATGTATTTCTGTTTCTTAAAATGAAAAAAAACCTGGGAGAAAACAAAGCTGAGAAAAATAAAATAAAATAATAACCCGTTTTGTTATTTTTAGTACATTTGCAAGGAGTCTTAGAAGGCAGAAGGAAGTCAGTAAAAAGATGCACTTCAAATGTCAGTTTTCTGAAGATTTTCTTAGCCTGCTCCCACGCACCTCTGCTTCAAGAGAAGCAATATTTTGTGTCTATGTTCAGCAAAGCTTTTTTCATATCTGCACCATGGCGCTCATAAATCTCTAAGGCATCATTGATCTGTGTGTCTCTCTCCTCCAGTAGACTGGATTTCTTATGACTTTGTAACCCTAAGACCTAGCTTAGTACACGGCACTTAATCAAATATCAATGAATTGTTAATGAATTAATATGCATTTCAGAATCAAGTTTAATAAAATAAGTAAAATACAAAGGAACCACTCATTTTTATTTCATGACACTCTAAATTCCAATGCTAACATTTATAAAAATTTAATTTTATTTCTTAGCTCTTTTCTTTTCTTCCTTATTTTTGTCTTAACTGCATCACTACAAGAAATGTCATTAGTATATTAATTTTTTCCAAAATAAAAACATTTTTCAGAATATACAAATAATACATACTTATTGAACAACACAAAACAAAATGTTGAAACAGTAGAAAATACATGAAGTAGAATGTAAATAAACTGTGTCACTGTCATATCCCAGGATATGACAGCTATTAACAACTATTAACAGATATGGAGACAACAGCAGTTAGCAGACACACACAGAGAACAAAATACAGGAAATAAAAACATAGTCTTTAAAATAAAAATTCAATAGATACACTGGCCTCCTGATTAAACACAGTAGACCAAACACCTATATTTACCTGCACTCACAAAATTCTGCTAAGATGGCAAATAAAGATTTGTTTAAGGTGTGGATCTGTAAGAAAGAATGGGATGAGAGAGGATAGCAAACTGTGTTTTGGAAGGTGGAGAGTGGTTCCATGAGTGGAACCTACACAAAAGAGCAGAAAGCTGAAACCTAAGCTAGTTGGTGGTGGTCCGAGCCCCCAAAGAACATGATTCCTAGTGAGTCCCCAGACAGGCTGCTGCTAATTGGTAAAGCTCACCATCCCTTTAGAGACCATTTGGATACTTAGGTGAAACTTATAAACCATATTTTTCCTTAGTTACCTGAACATAGGAACTTTCTCAGTTTGGATAATAAACATCATCATTTCATCATGCTAAAGAATTTTCAAGGCTTTCTGAAGCACTAATGACTCTGAAATGATGACAGATAAAGCCTTTTTAATGTTAATAACTTAATTCTGTCTTTACAAAAAGTTGGCCATGAACTTCCTACTGATATTTTCTTCTCTATTCAACCACTTTTTTTTTTAAAATCTCAACTGACTTTCCCCATCCTCATCAGTTTTTTAATTATCCATGTTAGGTATGAGTTTATAATGACTTTTGCATAAATGCTATCAAGGAGTATTTTATCCAGTCTACAGTTCTGGCTATATCGACATCTGGTTGGACTCAGACCATAGTCCATTCTGCTTTTAGAAAGTTAAATTCTTTCTTCTCCCTTACTTATGGATTCAACCTTAGTCATTCAGGAACCTTCTTTCATTTTTTGCCTATTTCCTCCTTTAGATTATAAATTCATATTTATCAGTCCAGTATACTCCATGAGGAATGGGCAGGCTTTCAGAATGTCAGTCTATAATGGACAATTCTTACAGCCCTAATACTTTTAGAGAAATGTGTGAAGGAACACGTTCAGTTGTTTGCAACTTCCACTGGTCATTTCTTAGCCTTTGCCTCTATGGACGGAAATCAGGTAAGTGCTAAGTTATATTAATGGCTCATGCAAAATCTATATTTTTGTAACCTTTAAGGTCAAGCTCAGTACAAAATTTCCCCTAACAGCGAGCAGATAATACTTATTGTGCAGACTTCCTTTGATTGCTAAGTGAGCACTATATAAGGTTTTGGCTATCCATTTATCTGTAGGTTGGAATAGTCCAGAACTATTAGTTGAGGGAGCTATTGATCCTTTCCACAGATGCAGTGGTTAATTTTTGTCAACTTGCCCAGATTAAGGATGCCAGGATAGCCAGCAAAACATTATTTCTGAGTGTGTTTGTGAGGGTGTATCCAGGAAAGATGAGCATTTATGTCAGTAAACTAAGGAAAGAAGATCCACAATCACCCAACATGTGTGGACATCATCCGATTTATTGGGGGCCCAGATAGAACAACAACAACAAAAAGGAAGGAGAAGGGCAGATTTACTCTCTTTCTGAGCTAAAGCATCCTTGTTTTGATGCCATTGGACATTGGAGCTCTTGTCTCACCCCCTCAGACTCCAAGACTTACACCAGCACACTACTCCCCAACTTCACTTTACCCACCCCTCTAACTCTACCTGTGGTTCTCAGGACTTTGACCTTGGACTGGGAGTTACACCCTCAGCTCATCTGGTTCTCAAGTCTTCAGATATCACTGAATATACCACTGGTTTTCCTGGTTCTCCATCCTACAGACAGTGCCTTGTGGGACTTCTTGACCTCCATAGTCATATGAACCAACTTCCATAATAAATCTCTTCTTATATGTCTCTATATATTCTATTTGTTCTGTTTCTCTGGAGAACTCTGATTAATACAATGGATGTGCTCTTTGATTAATTTCCTCCAAGTGATGGCTATGTGAATATTCATCCAAACTTCTGCTTTGGATTGGCATTTTAAATTTCCCAAGATGACCTTAACTCTATCCTGTCTTTTCAATGATTCAAATATATGTATCTCTCCTTAATTGGCAACAGAAAATGTCTGGCACTGTGTTCACACCAGGGATAGTAACCTTGAACAATTTGTTCAGCAAACCTTATCAAAAGCACATTTTCAAGAAATAATGTATTTGGAAGATTGCTTAAAAGAAATGAATAAAATTTACCCTTGGACCAATCCAATACATCAGCAGGTTTTGTCCTTGACTGTCATTGTTGGGACCCTGTACAGTTCAATGAGTAAATTCCCTTCTGCCTTATGCATTTAGTCTACAATGAATAACTCTAGTAAGAATAGCTCTATGAAACTCATTTTTATGTATTGCACAAAAGTCACTAAAGGTGCCTTACATACCTATTTACCATAGTATAGTCCTAGGAACAGAAGTTTTGACATCACATAGGAATTTTCCAGAAATACAGAATCTTGGGCCCACTCTAGAAAGACCTGTTGAATTAAAATCTACAGCAGGTACCTAGTGATCTGGGAAGATGCTATGCTACCTTTTATGATCTAGCCTTAGAATATGGGCAGCATCGCTTCTGCCACATTTTTTCTTCAGAGTAGAATCACAATCTTTTTCCTAGAGAAGTAGAATAGATTCCATCTTTAATAGGGAAATGGTAAGATTCTGGAAGGGATGAGAAATATTGCTATGGCTATTCTTTTTTCCTTTGAAATAAAATCACTATAACTGCTTATATTTTAAAAAATTGTTTTGGAGGAGATGGGTATGCATTCATAATTTAAAAAAAACATGTATTAAAAGTAAAATAGTGGGCCAGGGATTTAGCTCAGTGGCATAGCACCTGCCTGGCAAGCGCGAGGTCCTGAGTTTGATCCCTGGTACCAAAAAAAAAAGTTAAATAGCTTGCAGTTGTTTTCTTTTTTCTTTCTAAGCCTGTTGTCTATCTTTTCTTTCATATAAAGTGAATAGCCTGAGATGCCCAGGAAAAAGTTAAAATTTATGAAAGTTTACTTCTTGCTTCTGATGCTAGAAACTGACATAATCCCAATGGGTTCTGGCCAAAGTATTATTTTGAATACAAATTGTGGACCCAAGTGTCTGCTTTGGAGTCTCAAATTGTAATGTGCACATTAATTCCCATGTAGCCCAGGCTGGCCTGGAACTCACAGCAATCCTCTTGGCTCAGCCTCCTGAGTATTGTTATTACAAGCATGCACCACCATGCTTGGCTAGTCCTCTCTGTCTTATACATAGAAGGTATGCAATATGATGGTACAGTAGCACAGCCCCACACAGAGAGGAAATTTTTTTTCAGAGAGGAAATTTTAAAATGTAGGGGTAGTGTGGCTTGAGAGAGTAAAATGGAAAAGAAGGCACTATTGAAAGGACCTGTGTTTGCACAGCTCCTGGTCTAGCTCACAGTCTAACAACAGAACACAAGACCTGGCAAGATTCACACAGGCAGAGAAGATTCAAGAAGGACCTGCAGCCAACAAAAGGGAGCTTCAGACCAACAGATGAGATGTGGTTTACTTGCTACCTCATATCACCTAGGCCTGGGGCCTTCAGGTCCACAAAGGAGGTTTTAGGACCAGCAAAACAAATTAGAGCCTCATGTTCTAGGGAGACTCAGGGCAGAATTATCCATCTCCAGTGGATTCCTTTCATTTGCACTCAGCATTTAAAACAGGATGTATTACAGACATGCACTTCCATGCCTGGCTCCCTCAAATGATTCTTACGTATATTGAAGCTTTGAGATCAGAGCTTCTGCCCCCCCCATAGGGACATTTCATTGACCTCTCCTGGGTTAGGCTTTCAGGCAGGTTAATAAACAATTTTTTATTTTTTTGCTTATTTCTAGGCCCCAAATCTTTTAAGCTCCTCCCTTGACTTTCCACAACCTCCCATTTGTGAGTTGCAGTCCCTGTCTTAGTTTCTCTTTATTTGCCTGTCATTATTGACCTTGTCCTGGGTGTCTTTCTGCAAAGCCTCAGCTTTCAGCCTTCCTCCTGCTTCCCTTTAGCTTTCTCTCTAAGAACCAGCCCTCAGGTTCTCCAAGCTAAATTCTCAGGCAAGTTTCTGCTGCCCTGGGGAGTAATTATTACAACCTTTTCTTTTGGACCTGGTTCTTGGGGTATCTTGGCTACAACACATCCCATGAGTCAGTCCTGTCAGGGGAACAGAAGACTTACCAACAAGTCAAGTCTCGTGGGGATCATGCCTTCACTTTGAAGGATGGTGCAGTAACAACTTGCTCTTGCTCTGTGCTTGCTGGGAAGCCAGCAGGACTCCAGCATGAAGCATAGAAGTGCCTCATAGCATTTGGCTCTGGGCTTGTTGCAGAGGAAAGTCAAAACTAGGGAGTTCCAGAATTATTCCCGTTCATCATCAACACCCTCCCCCCCAAAACCAGAGAAAACGGGACACTCAGTGTGGTCAAGGCCACTCAAACATCAGTGATGGTCTTTTTTCTCAGCGTGCACAGAAAGAAATATATGTTAATAGAGTGAGGCTCTGTCTGCAGATAAGTAGCAATGCAGCTTCTCCTGGCTTTGCTGTAAGCAAAAGTTCCAGTGTGTCTAGCTATGAATCTGAGCCTTAAGACAGCCAATTGGCTTATTGTCCTGGAACCCTTTCCTCGCTCCCATATGTATTCCTGAGAATGTGAGAACACTTGAGGGTGTAGATTTTATTCCAAATGACATTCATTCCTCTTTTCCTTTCATGGAGGCTCTACAGTCCTCTTCATTCTTTGCCAAGTGCAATAATAGTTGTTCAATGTAGAAGATAATTTTTGTTGGTTGGCATTATAGTGCTGACCTGCTGGTTTTGCTTAGACTCTGTCTGCATGCCTGTTTTCATAAACAGTTTCATTGGAATACAGCCACACATTTATTTACAGATTATCTAATGGCTGCTTTTGCACCACGGGCACAAGTATTGAGTAGTTACAACAGGATGTTATTACTGTCAAAGCCTGAAATGCTTATTACCTGATTTTTGACAGAAACAGTTTGCAAACTCTCTTCGACTGGAAGCATCTAGAGGTCATAGACCAGGCACAGGTTATTGTGTAAAGCGCTCAGCACAACTAATAAGTTCATCCTACTATGATGTGTATGATGATTTCCAGAGATGAAGTACTTTAAAACTTTCATGTAGAAGAGTGAAAAAATTAAAGAAACAAAAAGCATTAATCATGAATCATGGTTATCTTGAATAGTAGGATTATGGACTAGTTTGATTTATTTCATTTTCCTTTCTGGATTTAGCAAATGTCTTTCAGTGAGTATTTATTATACATACACACGTCAGGCAGGTAATTAGACATTAGCAGGATTGAGAAACAAAAGGGGGTCCAAAATAACATGTTTTGCCAGTGATGGTTAAATGAAGACCTCAGTGTATAATACCTTTATATATATAATTATTTATTAGGTCTCAGACCCAAATAACGGCAGCATAGAGCACAGTGACATTTTAAGGTTATATGGTCTACATTTTCACTCTTTGCCAGGCATTCTATTTCCAGAACAAGGCCTACAACATTCAAGGTACTATGGCCTATGGTCCAAAGATACCAGAAAAGGGAGCATTCTTTAATGACCTTCCTGCCTTGGGCTGAGATCTGATCTAGATTAGAACTTTTTCTTTTATAAATCTCTTCTGTAAGTTTCTTATATGATTAAGGTGCCTAAAGGATCACTGACCATCTGAAAAGAACAAGGAAGATATTTTGACATATGGACATCCCAAAGCAGCTTGTAAGAAAAAATGTCAATAAGCATATATATTGTGTAGATAAAACAACTATAATCATCATGGTTCCCTAAACCCCAGGCACGACTCTCCTGTGTTTGGGTAAGACATCCAAACTCCCACTAGAAGCAGATAACCTTGTGGTGCTGCCCACCTTCTCTGAAGGTGTAGCTCTCTGTATATCGGCTTTGCAATAAACTCTGCCTGTATTTCTGTACAGCTGCCTACGTGTCTTGACTGAATTCTTTCATCAAAGGTATAAAGAACCAAAGCACAAGGACTGGCTCCTCACTGTTTCAGGACACAAATTCCAAGACACATACACACACATACACACACACACCATAGCAAGTCTCCTGACTTGTAAGTTATTTGTTAGGGTCTAGTTCTTTAAACAAAAAAAGATCTAAACAGGCCAGGAATTTAACTCAGTGGTTCGGCCGCCTGCCTTGTAAGTGCAAGGTCCCAAGTTAGATCCTCAGTATCAAACAAAACAAAACAAAACAAAAAAACAACAACAAAAAAATCTAAACAATTTTTAATTTCTTTTCTAAGTCAATGTGGAGATGAGAAAAGAGAAGAATTTTTTCATAATAAAATTGTAAATAAATTAAAACAATAATATTCAAATTTCTTTTGGCATGGAGCCCCTGTGATGAATGTTCATGATGGCAGCTAGAGATGTAACTTAGTGGTAGACCACTTGTTTAGCATGTGTCAGGCCTTGGGTTCCATCCCCAGTTCAATAAAAATCCAGGTGTAGTGGTGCATGGCTATAATTTCAGCAAGCTGAGAGGCTAAAGCAGGAGGATGGCAAGCTCCAGCCCATTCTGGACAACTTAGTGATTTAGTGAGACCCTATCTCAAAATAAAAAGTAAAAAAAAAGGGCTGAGGATGTAGCTCAGTGCAAAGACCCTAGGTTCAATCACCCAAATGAGAAAAAATATAGCTAGCTATATAGATAATGGTCTGTATGCCTAAAGAAAAATAAATGGAGTGGAATTATTCTATAATGTATTTTACAATCCTAAATCCAGGTCACAGTCCTTAATAGGTGCTTGGCTATCATATTTGATCATACTTGCTAGATTACTATTGGTGAGGTGTGTATTCATCAGGACTTTGTGGTTGCAAGTGACAGAAAGCTGACTCAACTAACCTCAGCCAGAAAAAGGAGGAATTTACTGGCACACACTGGGATCACAGGAAGCATGCAGGAACAGTTGGAACCAGCTCAAATGCCATCAGCTTTCCCCCCATTTCAACATCTGCCTCTCTCTGTATATGTAAATCATTCTCTCAAGCCCACTTTCTAGGTCTAGCTTGAGCACTCCCAAGAGGATGGGATGGGCCTGGCTTGAGTCAGGTGCTAACTCCTGGATGGCAGAGAAGAGGTGGAAGTATACTCTGCTGGAGAGAGAGTGAGTAGGGGGAGAAAGTGAGTTCTTGGCACTGTGTCTTAGTCACTGTCCTTGTTGCTGGGACAAAATACCTGACACTCACAACTAAAAGGAGAAGAGGTTCATTTTGGTTCATGGTTCAGTCCATAGTCATCTGGCTCCAAGGCAGGGCTGGAAAGCATAAGGGTGTAGCAGAGGAGAAGCTGCTCACCTCATGGCAGCCTGAAAGCAGAGTCAAATGAGGAGCCCAGAAGGGAGATAGACCCTTCCAGGTAACTCCCACAGTGACCCACCTCTTCCAACCAGACTCCACCTCCTAACAGCAAGTCAGCTATAAGCTCCCATAATGCAATCACCTTCAGAACACATGAGGGTCGAGAATGTCATTTTAGATCTAAACCATAACATACCAGAAGCAGAGAAGCTGGAGGAATCACAGTCATGGGAGATGGGAAGATTATTCTGGAGTGACAGCCACAGTGACTGTCACTTAACCACTTAGATATATGGTCCAAACCTATTAAGAGAGCCTGGGTACCATACAGAGGTAAGTAGCCAGTAGAGTTCATCTAAGGAGATCCATGTTATTTAAAACCCTTAAAGGCCACCCATCAAATGCCACTAAAATCTATGCCTTCCCTCCCTTCTTCCCCTTCTTTCTGATGAAAAATAAAGGGAACTTCTGTTTATTTTCCTCCAGCATCCTGCTCTTCACTTTGCCAGTTAGAATCCTAATCACTCATTTATCCTCACTTACATTCAGGAAGAAATAAAAGCTGGAATTGTTTCCCTAAGAATCTATTTCAGTGCAGCTAAGACACAGCCAAATAGAGTCTGAGTCAGTAGGTGCCAAGCGGGGCCTATGAACTTGCATTTCTAAGGAGCCTCCAAGTAACACCAATGCTATTGATCCAGGACTACACTTTAAGCAGCACTGATATAGTCTGTGCCTCAAAACCCATCTTTGCATAGCAATCTCAAAGCATCAGTGGTTTTCATCCAAGGGAGATTTGGCCCCCTAGAAGACACTGGACAATGTCTGGAGATACTTTCGATTGGCACTGTTTAAGGGTAGGGGTAGATGCTGCTGTATCTATTGTGTAGAAACCAGGGATACTGCTAAACACCTTACAGTGCACAGGGAAACCTCCCCCCCTCAAATGAAAAATTGTGTGGAACAAAATGTCAATAGCGTAGACATGGAGAAACCCTACTTTAGGTCTTAGTGTCACAGGATGGTAACCAGGCCAAAGACGTATTTAGCAAATGGTATTGTTTATCCTCTATCTTGTCCTAAAAGGAAGACTAAGAAAGCAGATTATAGTATAATCATATAACATCTACGGTCTTATACTGTGTTTATCTCCTTAGTAATACATTATCAGCTTGGCCCCTGGAGGCAAATACATTTGCAACCCTCCAATCTCATCGAACCTCTTTACTTTATAGTGATGAAGGAGCTGCCATGTGGGCCCAAATATTTGTCCAATGTTCAATAGTTAAAGAAGATCTAGAATCAAAGTCTGTGAGAGCGATATCAATGCTTTGTGAATCAATATACATACACTTGCTAGTCCCCTCCAGTACACTCAATTATACCTATATTATGCATTCACTTTTTCTATCAGCATTTCCTCTTCATATACACTTTTCTTATTTGCACACATAAAATTCAATATACACATAAATCAGAGGTTCTCTTATACTACCTAATAATACCATTGGACATGTTACACATTTGGCCCATGACATTTATTTAACATCCCTTCCAAATGCTTGCAGATAAGAGATTTTCCAGCAACAAGTTCTATTTTTGAAACACCAAATTGAAGCTTGGAACTTGTTATGAGACCGGATGGCTCTTCCATCTACCAATGCAGAGTGAAAACAGCTGGCCCTTTAAATTGTATGTGCTGTGG
This sequence comes from Heterocephalus glaber, assembly GCF_053883595.1. Taxonomy (NCBI): domain Eukaryota; kingdom Metazoa; phylum Chordata; class Mammalia; order Rodentia; family Bathyergidae; genus Heterocephalus; species Heterocephalus glaber. The sequence goes on along the minus strand of NW_028258369.1, from coordinate 17,446,970 downwards.
CCAAACCATTTCTCTGTTCTTCAGAGAAGCTTTACACCATCTAGGACAGTGATGGCGAACCTTTTAGAGTTTTTAATGATACAAATGGCCTGCTGTGACACACATGCCGTAAGTTCGCCACCACTAATCTAGGGTTTTTTTTTTATCCCTGAACTTATCACTTTTTATTCTTGTCATTTAGTATTTAAACAATAATAAAAAGGAGAAAGGAAGAAAGAAAAGAGAAACCCACCACCATCAAAACCCCCAAAGCAAAAAAAAACATTCAAAATGATCACATTTGAGGGCTGTCTCTAGATTAGGGGTTGGCAAACACTGGCTTGCAAGTTATGCCCAGCCCTTTGACCATTTTGCAAATAAAGTTTTATTGGAATACTGCCAGGCTATATGTGTACATATTTTCTATTCTTTTTTTTCCCATTAAGTTTATTGGTACATTTTCGGTATAAAATACAGTTACATTCATAATTGAGATTTTGTACCATTACGTGAGTATCTTGGTTCTTATTTTTTTCCCTTCCCTTGCCCTCCCTTCACCCCATCCACCCTTCCCTATTTGCAATGACTTTGTTTCCATTTTTTTTCCTCTTTTCGTATTTTTTCCTTTTCCTTTTTTCCCTTCCCCTACCCCTCACAATTCCCCTGGTCTTTTAGACCTTTTCTTCCTGTTACACAATATCAGTTATACATTTTTAAAATTACAATATTAAGATCTAGGAGACATGACCACAGATTTTAAAAGGATATAGAAAGCATATTACAAAAATCTGTTTTGAAATAAATTTGACAACTTCTAAGAAGTACCTTGGAAGACAAATTAATGAAACTAACTCTGGAGGAAATATAAAATTTGAATAGCACCTATTAAAGAAAGTATATTCCTAGTTTGAAAACCTACCTATATGACAACAAAAGGCTCATACACATTTTAATTGATAAATTATATCAAACATTTAAAGCAGAAAAAAGAAGGAATACTTCTCCCCTGATTTTAGGAAATCAACATTGTGCTAATCCTAAAACTGGATAAAGATAATAGAAGAAAAAAGTATGAACATAGATAGAAATTTGTTTAACAAAACAAACTATTAGAAGTCAGATCTGGCAGGATATAGAAAGTGGTTTTGTTATAGGGATGGCAGTGTTGGTTCAGCACTGGAAGATCCACCCCCAAAAGTCATCATTTTAACAGAGGAAAGGGAAAAGCCATATGATCCTGTCACTAGTTGGAGAAAGAGTATTGGACTAAATTCTACAGCTATTCATGGTAAAAGCTATCAGGAGCCTTGAAGTAGAACAGAAACTTCTCAACAGATTAAAGACATGTACTCCATACTTCCAGTGAGAATGCCTTATATAAATGGAGAAGATATAATGCTTCCTCCTTAAGATGGGGAACAAGGGCAGATATGCTTACTCTTTATCTGTCCATTAAACTTTGAAACCTAGGCCCCACCAAAATAGTCTGGCAATAAAATGACACAACTAGGATAGGATTGGCACAGCAGAAGCAAAATCTTTATATGTAGATGAAAGGATCATCTACAGAGAAATTACTAAGAAATCTCTAGGAGCCCCTAGAACTTGTACTTGAATTTAGCAGGATTAGAAAACACAAGGTATATATAAAAATTCAGGTCTGTGTATACTTGCTATAAATGAAGAATTGGATATTGAAATTTAAAAGTTATGTAGGAGTGCAAAGGACCTAGAAAAGTTAAAAACAAAAACAAAAACAGTGTTGTAAGACATTTAGTACCTAATTTTAAGACTTCTTCTAAAGCTACAGTAATCAAGGCAGTGTTGGTGTAAGGAAAGACATATAGATCATTGGAATAAAACAGAGAATCTAGAAACAGAACCACACATATATGGTCCACTGAGTTTTGAAAGATTATTTAACATAAGCATTTTATAGAACATAAACTCTATTCAAGAGCCGAGGAAGAGATAGTATTTGCACCAAAGGGCACTAGAACATGTGGTATCCATATATAAACAATTAACCTCAACCCTTTTTTTCCATACATGAAAATAACTTGAAGGGATCTATGAACCTAAATAAGAAAGCCTAAAAGTATAAAACTTTAAGAAGAAATTATAAGGGAAAATATTTATGAATTCAGGCTAGGCAAGAACTACCTAGGATACAAAAAACATGATGTATAAAAGAAAAAACTTGATAAATGAGATTCCATCAAAATTTAGAACTTTAAATGACATCGTTAAAATGAAAAGTAGTCCTTAAACAGACCATATTTACAATATATATAACCTATGACCAGAATATCTAAAGAATTCTTAGAGCTCATTAATAGACAACCCAATTAAAATGTAGACGTAAGAAGATGATAAATAGCCAGTATAGCACAAGGAATGGTGTGCAACTCTAGAATCAGAAAAATACTAATCAGTACAATAATAAGATTGAATTATACACTCATTAGGGAGATGAAGTTAAATTTTGAAGTTAAATTTTCTTTTTGTTGGATTCTCCCCCTTTGCATTTAATTTGTCACGCCCGATGGATTCATTCTGCTGGGTTTCCTGGGGTTGTGATCCTCATTGTCTTTCCTTAGGATATTGTCTAAAATTTTTTGGAGTGCCGGTTTGATATTCATGAAGTTCCTGAGGTGCTCTTTATCATGAAAGTATCTTATTTCTCCATCAATTTTGAAAGATAGTTTTGCAGGGTACATCAATCTGGGTTGGAGGCTGTTTTCCTTTAGGGCTTGAAATACATCACACTAAGCTCTTCTTCCCTTGAGGATTTGCACTGAGAAGTCTGGTGTGATTCTCATGGGCTTTCCTTTGTAAGTGATTTGTTTCTTTTCTCTAACTGCTTGTAGAATTTTGTTCTTCTGTTGGATTTCTGGAATCCTAGCTATTATATGCCTATGTGTAGATTTTTTTTGATTAAAGCTAGCTGGAGTCCTATATGCCTCACTTATCTGTATGTCAAGTTCTTTTCCCCTGCTTGGGAAGTTTTCTGCCATCACTTCTGTGAAGAGTTTTTTTTATGTCATCTGCACTCTGTCCTGTTTCTTCATTGACTCCAATCAGTCTTATGTTATTCTTCTTTGCATTGTCTAGGAGCTGCTGGATTGATTTCTCATGTTCTCTTACAATTTTAAAGCAATTTTTCTTTTCCTCCTCACTAATTGCAATCTTATTTCCTATATGTGAAATTCTATCCTCACATTGGTTCATTCTGCTGTGCAGACTTTTGATGTAATTTTTAATCTCTTGGAAATCTGTTTGTATCTGTTTTATGGATTCCATTTGTTTCCTATGTTGGGATTCCATCATGTTCCTCAGATCCTCTATTTTTTTATCTGTGCCCTCTCTAGATTTATTAATCATGTCTTGCACCATGAGCAAAATCTTTGTTGTTATCTGAGTAATAATTTCTGACTTCATTTTTCCCAGATCCTCTTTTGTTGCCAGTTCAGAGAGTCCAGGTGGTTGAGTATCAGATTGTTCCATCTTGTTTCCCTTTGGGGTTGCGGTAGGTGATCCAGAAGTCTGTTTCTGAGACTTGTTTACGTGTCTTCTCATTTCCATGGGAGGGGGTGCTTCTGGCGCCCACACGGCTCACCTTCTCTGCCCTAGGAGCTTGGGATGGCAGCGGGGAGCTTCCTTCTGGGTGCTGGGACCAGCTTAGCTCCTCTGCCCTAGGAGCCTGGGATGGAGGCGGGGAGCTTCCTTCCGGGTGCTGGGACTGGCTCACCTTCTCTGCCCTAGGAGCCTGGGATGGAGGCAGGGAGCTCTGTGTACATATTTTCTGTGGCTGCTTCACAGAGTTGTGTGACAGAGTGACAGAGACCTTTAAGGCTGGCAAAGCTTAGGCTATTGGCTACGTGGCCCTTTGTAGAAAATGTTTGCTGACATTGCTGTTGATTATTAGCTCAGACCAGATGAAACTGACAACATTTGGCAGTTTTGACCCACAATTTCATATGATTCATTCTGAAAAGCAAACTTTTAGCTCATTGGCACTGCACCTGCCTCATAAACACAAGGTCCTGAGTTCGATCCCCAGTACTGGCAAAAAAACCCAAAACAAAACCAAGGATACTGATTCCACTGGAAAATGGCATGTCTTATTTTGCAAGCTAAAACTCTCAGTGGCTCTTAGAGCTCATAAAAAAAAAAGCCATACTTATCAATAACATCATGTTCTCCTATACAAAAATGAAATAAATATCATTCCTTCTTTTTATAGAAATGGACAAAGACTTGACTGCCTCATAGCTCAGAAGCAGGGAATGGTATGGAAAGATTTTGCAGCGCTCTATGAACACGGATACACCTTGGTCCATCAATAGGTCCATCAATAGGCCTTCCCTCCAGTGCAATTTGTCATGCCCAGCGACTTTCATTAGCCTCCACTCCCCATGCTGTGTTCTCCTATCCAAGTACTGACCAGGCTGGACCCTGGGCATGCTTTGGGTGCTAAGGTCATTGATCCCCATGCTGACTTCTGCAAACCCTTTGATGTACATGTTTTACTTAACAAGTGGCACAGATATGTTTGCATAACATGGGTCATTGCATGTCACTACTAATATAATCAGCCTCTGCTCAAATGGCCTCAAGTTACACCACACCCATTGCTGTCAATTTCTGTCTCTCCTAAAAATACACAGCATAGTAAGAGGGAAAGAGTGCAGGTATGGTACTTAGGCCAACCTACTCCTGTCACTGCCTCTTACCAATTATGTGAACTTGGGCAAGTTTTGTAGCTTTGAGAGCTTCACATGCTTTAGCTTTCAAATAAGAAAGATGCTTATTTTGCAGAAGTTATTGAGAAAATTAAAAATTATGTGAGCAAAGTACCTGGCAATAAAGTAAGTTAGTAAATGACATTACATTGAACCACATAGAATTGCTGACAAATGGCAATAATGTCTCATCTAACCTAAAGCTATTGTCATTGGGGTTATTATCATGACTGTGTATGCACAGGCCTAGGTGCAATGGAAACAGAAAGCTCTGTGTGCCACCAGGAGATGCCAGGCAGGGTCAAGATAAGGGTGAGGGAAATAGAGCACATGATTTAAGGAAGCTCTCACTCTCCAGTGCCCCCCTTGTACTTTCATGCTTTTGCGAGCAAGTCCCTCCTTCCATTTGGGTCTGAGGCAAGGCCTCTTATCTGACTGAGAAATTCCTCATCTCCTTATCAGCTCAGGTGCCTGGTGCCTCTCCTTAGCCTGAAAACCATCTCTTGGATGACCCTTTAGTAGCTAAAGGATAAATGACTCATAGCAAGTCATAACATTCCATCCTCAAAAAGATGCTTGCTTTGAGAGAGAATTCCAATCTTAATTCAAAAAGTGTGAAAGCAGGATTTCAGGCATGATTTAGTAGAACAAAATGCTGCAGGAGACCAGCACCTCTGGGGATCCTGAAAAATCATATCAACTGGCAGACAGTGTCTCACGGCACCCAGCATGTTCAAGCTCATATACATGAAGCCACAGAGAAATTGATGGACCAGGAACTTGAATTAAGACTGGAAGAATGGCTAAGTAGTCAGATGAGAAGGGGAGGCATTTTAGCACAAGTGAAGGCAAATCCCAAAGGATTTCTTTCTCATACTTGCCTTTTTTTTTTTTCCCCTCTTCTCCAAAAATGACCCAATATGCAAAGGACTCATGTGGTAGCCAGCCTGCAAAATTGCCTCCAAGGATTCTCCTCTCATGCTATTCATGCTCAAGTATAGTCAGTAGCATCCCACAGGGAACCAGGACTGGTCTGTGCCACCAATGTGATATGGCAGAGGTGAGGGTATGTGACTTCCTAGGCTAGCATGGAGAGGTCACTGTGCCCACTACCTTGCTCTCTTAGATTGCTCACTCTTTGTTTGTTTGTTTTAGACATAGTCTCACTATGTAGTCCAGGCTGGCCTTGAACTCACTATGTAGCCCAGAGTGGCCTTGAAATGGTGGTGATCATTCTGCCTCAGTGCTGGGATTACAGGCATGCACCACCACACCTGGAAGATTTCTCACTCTTAGGGAAGCAAACCACCCTGCCATGTGGGCACCTAAGCAACCCTGTGAAAAGAGCCACATGGGAATGGAATTGAGGCCTTATACCAACACCCAGCATGAACTTGCAAGCTGTGTAAGTGAGCCATCTTGGAAGAGGGTCCTCCTAGCCCAGCCAAGTCTTTTGCAGCCCCTGCTGACACTTGACTTCAATCTCTGGAGAGATTTCAAGCCAGAATGAGCACAACCAACTATTCCCAGATTCCTGGCCCCAGAAAATGCTTACTGTTGTTTTATGGTATTAAGTTTTCAGTAACCTGTTACACAGCAATACAACTAGAATTCAAGGGTGGGAATATTCTTAAAATTAGTAAGAAATAGACAAACATCACAATAAGAAAATGGGTGAAACACCTGAGGAGACACTTCACACACAAAAATAGTATCTAAATAGCTAGAAAGGAAAATGAATGTTGTTCAACTTTATTAGCACTCAGAGAAATGAGAATAAATGCATTATCCATGAGAATGGCTGTAATGAGAAAGATGACAAATGAGATGCATTACCCACTAGAATGGCTTCAATGAGAAACATGAGAAATACCACTTAGCAAAGATGTAGGGAAACTAGGGCCCTGGTGGACTCCAGTAGGATTGTCACTGTGACCCACACTCCCACCCCAACTGGGGTTACTACTGTGGAAAACAGTTTGTAGATGTCTAATAAAGTTGTCCCAACAGTAGCACTCCATTCTTAGATAGAGACTTAACAATATTGTACATATATGCACTCAAGTACACAGATTACAGTTTTTATATTATCACTTTTCATAATAGCAAAAACTAGAAACTACCTGATGTTCCTGGCAATAGAATGGATAAGCAGATGATGCTATATTTACACAATGAAGTGCTATCTAGTTGTAGAATTAGATGAGTTGTAGAACTGAGTAAGTTGCAACTACCCACAGTGACAAGGACGGGTCCCACACTCCTCACAGTGAAATTCAGAGGGAATGATTTAGGTCTTTCAGTGTTTTGTAATCTGGGTGCTGGTTACATGGATGTGCTCAATTTGCAAATATGCCTGCTTTAAAAAAGATTTGAAAGCACTCACTTTATGTGATGTGTTGAGAAGACAAGACATCTCAGTTGCGGTTGTGATATCTGCAGTTTTAAAGTTCAAGCTCAAGTTCAAGTCATGTTTGGATACCTATTCCTCTAATTCAGTGGGAGCAAACTATAGCCTGTGGGCAAAATCCAGGGAACCATTTCTTTTTGTAAGTTTTATTGGGGTACAGCCATATCCATTTGTTAATGCACTCTCTGTGGCTGCACTCATCTGACTCCAGAGGAGTTGAGCACTTGTGACAGAGTTTTCATAGTCTTCAAAACCATCTGTTCTGATTGAGACGCTCTGACATTGTTGCATTTCTCAGCTCCTTGTCCTCTTCACCTTTTCCCTCCCTTTCCCTCACTGGTGCCCATGTGTCAAGGTTTTGTTCAAATGCAGAAAAGCCCTGATATTCTCCAGGTAAATAACAAGTCAGGTCAGCAACCTGCTCACAATTGCCCTGCCTCAGTTTTAGGTCTAAGCCTTCTATGGGGAAAAAACCCAGGTATTGCTGTGTTGTACACCATGAAACAGAACAATCAGATTGTTAGAGTCATGTAAGGGTGAGTGGTGGAGAGAGAAGCTGGCCTCTTGGCTCTTCATCTCTATGGTTGTCAGAGGTGGGCGGCTTCTACCCAGGACCTGCTAAAACTCCAGCGTGAAGCATAACTGACCCTCCCCCCACAAGCACAAAGGAGGTGAGCCACTCAGGCATCAGCAACACATCCCCTTCACTCCCCACTGAAATGAGAAGACACATAAACAAGTCTCAAAACCAGACTTCCAGATCACCTAAAGAAAATCCAAAGGGAAATGAGATGGAACAATCTGATACTCAACCACCTGGACTCGCTGAACTGGCAACAAAAGAGGATCTGGGAAAAATGAAATCAGAAATAATTTCTGAGATAACCGCATAGATTGGGCCAAAGTGCAAGACATGATTAATAAATCTAGAGAGGACACAGATAAAAACAACAGAGGAGCTGAGGAACATGATGGAATCTCAACATAGGAAACAAATGGAATCCATAAAACAGATGCAAACAGATTTCCAGGAGATTAAAACGTCCACTGAAAGATTACACAGCAGAATGAGGCAATGTGAGGACAGAATCTCAGATACAGAAGATAACATTGCAATTAGTGACCAGGAAAAAAAAATTTCTTTAAAATAGTAAGGGACCATGAGAAATCAATCCAGCAGCTGCTAGACGATGCAAAGAAGAATAACATAAGACTGATTGGAGTCAATGAAGAAACAGGAGAGAGTACACATGACATACAAAAACTCTTCACAGAAGTGATGGCAGAAAACTTCCCAAACAGGGGAGAAGAACTTGACATACAGATAAGTGAGGCATATAGGACTCCAAATAGCCTTGATCAAAAAAAATCTACACATAGGCGTATAATAGTTAGGATTCCAGAAACCAAACAGAAGAACAAAATTCTACAAGCAGTTAGAGAAAAGAAACAAATTACATACAAAGGAAAGCCCATCATAATCACAACAGACTTCTCAACACAAAACCTCAAGGCAAGAAGAGCTTGGAGTGATGTATTTCAAGCCCTAAAGGAAAACAGCCTCCAACCCAGAATGATGTACCCTGCAAAACTATCTTTCAAAATTGAAAGAGAAATAAGATACTTTCATGACAAAGAGCACCGTAGGAACTTCATGAATACCAAACCAGCACTCCAAAATATTTTAGACAATATTCTAGGAAAAGACAATGAGGATCATAAACCTAGGAAGCCTAGCAGAATGAATTCATCAGGCAGGAAAAGAAACTAAACACAAAGGGGTAGAATACAACAAAAAGAAAAAATCATGACAAGGATAAGTCAATACATGTCAGTTATAACAATCAATGTTAATGGTTTCAATTCACCAAGAAAAGAAATAGACTGGCAGAATGAGTCAAGAGGCAAGATCCAGCAATATGCTGCATACAAGAAACACACTTAATTCAAAAAGAAATTCATAGACTGAAAGTTAAAAGGTGGAAAACAATACTCCATGTGACAGGAACCCCCAAAAAATCAGGAGTCGTTATTCTCTTTGCAGATCAAGTGGATTTCAAACCAACACTGATTAAGAGAGACAAAGAAGGACACTACATCCTTGTAAAGGGAACAATCCAAGAGGAAGAGATGACAATTACATATATATATATATATAATATATATATATATATATATATATATATATTTGCACCAAACACTAGTGCATCCAACTACATAAAACAAATACTAACAGATATGAAAAATCAAACAAGCACTAATACAGTAGTAGTGGGGGACCTCAATACCCCACTGTCACAAATAGATGGATCAACTAGACCAAAAATAAACAATGAAATACAAGAACTCAAGCAAACTCTTAAATGAACTTAACAGATGTTTATGGAGTGTTCCACCCCACAAAATCAGAATACACATTCTTTTCAGGGATGTTTTCCTAAATAGACCACATACTCTCTCATAGAACATATTTAAGTAAGTGGAAAGGAATTTAAGTTATCCACTGTATATCGTAAGATCACAGTGCGATGAAATTGGAGATCAATAGCAAAAGAAACCACAAGAATTTCATAAACACATGGAAACTGAACAACACACTTCTGAATAACCAATGGGTCACAGCAGAAATTAAAGAAATCAGACAGTTCCTATAATTAAATGACAATGCCAACACAACATACCAGAATCTATGGGACACAATAAAAGTGGTCTTATGAGGGAAATTCATAGCACTGAATACTCACATGAGGAAAACAGAACAAGCTCAATTACACAACCTGATGCTGAACCTCAAGCTTCTAGAAAAAGAAGAGCAGAACAAACCCAAAGCTCATACAAGGGAGAAAATTATAAAGATCAGGGCAGAAATCAATGCAATGGAAACTAAGAGAATGATACAAAAAATCAATGAAGTCAAGAGTTGGTCTTTCAAAAGAATAAACAAAATCGACGAACCCTTAGTCAACCTTATCAGAAAAAGGAAAGAAAAGGCCCAAATCCATGAAAAGGGTGAAATTGCAACAGACCTAGAAGAAATCCAGAGGATCATCAATACCTACTTTGAGAACCTATACTCCAATAAGATGGAAAACACAGAAGAAAGGGACAGATTCCTAGACACATATGAATTACCAAAGTTGAACCAAGAAGACCTAAAAATTCTAAACAACCGAATATCAATCAATGAAATTGAAAACGTAATTAAAAACATACCAACTAAGAAAAGCCTGGGTCCTCATGGCTTCACTGCTGAATTCTACGACATTTACAGAAGAACTACTGCCACTACTGTTTAAACTCTTCAATGAAATTGAAAGGGAAGCAATACTCCTGAATTCATTCCTGGAAGCAAGCATCACCTTGATCCCCAAAGCAAAGAAAAACCCAACTAAAAAAGAGAACTATAGGCCAATCTCACTAATGAACATAGATACAAAAATTCTTAATAAGATACTCTCAAATACAATTCAGAAGATCATTAAGAAGATCATACACCCTAACCAAGTGGGATTCATCCCAGGGATGCAGGGATGGTTCAACATACTCAAATCAATAAATCAGATACACTATATTAATAGAGCCAAGGACAAAAACCATATGATCATCTCAATAGATGCAGAAAAAGCATTTGACAAAATCCAACATCTACTTACGATAAAAACTCTCCAAAAAATTGGAATAGACAGTCTCTACCTCAATCTGATAAAAGCCATCTATGAAAAACCAACAGCCAACATCATACTAAATGGTCAAAAACTGAAATCCTTCACACTCAAATCAGGAACAAGACAAGGGTGCCCACTATCACTACTCCTGTTCAATATAGTTTTGGAAACATAAGTCATAGCAATTAGACAAGAGAAAGAAATAAAAGTAATAAAGATAGGAAATGAAGAAGTCAAATTGTCATTATTTGTGGATGACCTACTCTACATAGAAGGCTCCAAAAACTACACCAAAAGTCTTCTAGACTTAATAATCAAATTCAGTAAAATAGCAGGATACAAGGTGAACTCACAAAAATCAATAGCTTTCCTCTACATGAACAACAGACTCACTGTGAGAGAAATAGGGCAAACAATTCCTTTCACAATAGCATTCAAAAAACTGAAATAGTTAGGAATCAACTTAACAAAAGAAAGCAAAGACCTCTTCTCTGAATCTCTCTTTTTTTTTTCTTTTTTTTCAGTACCAGGGATCGAACTCGGGTCTTTGCACTTACATGGAAAAACCTCTTCTCTGAAAGCTATAGCACTCTGAATAGAGAGATTGAAGATGATATCAGAAAATGGAAAGACATCCCTTGCTCCTGCATAGGAAGAATCAACATAGTGAAAATGCCCATACTTCCAAAAATGCTAGATAGATTCAATGCAATCCCAATTGAAATCCCAGCAGCATACTTCATGTACCTTGGGAAAACAATCCAAAAATTCATTTGGAACAAGAAGAGACCTAGAATAGCAAAAGCAATTCTAGGCAACAGAGACATGGCAGGGGATATCACAATCTCCAACTTGAAACTATACTACAAATCTACTGTGATAAAAACAGCATGGTTCTGGCAAAGAAACAGACCTGAGGACAGTGGAACAGATTAGAAGATGAAGAAACAACTCCAGACACACTCAGACACCTCATCTTCAACAAAGGAGCCAAACACACTCACTGGAGGAAAGCCTCTTTAATAAATGGTGCTGGAAAAATTGGGTTTCAACTTGTCAAAGATTAAAACTAGACCTGTATCTCTCACCATACACTACACTAAAATCAAAATGGTTTAAAGATCTAAACATTAAAACAGAAATGCTGAACCGGCTGGAACAGAGGTTAGGTAGAACTCTTGAAGATATTGGTGCAGGAAAAGATTTTATGAACAAAACCTCAGTTGCCCATGAAGTAGCAGAAGCAATCAACAAGTGAGATCTCTTCCTATTAAAAAGTTTCTGCACAGCAAGAGAAATCACCAACAGTGTGAAGAGACAACCCACAATGTGGGAAAAAATTTTCACTTGCTGTTCCTCGGACAAAGGTCTACTATCTAGAATCTATAAAGAACTTAAAAAAAAACCAGACCTCCCAAATTTAAAGACCCAATCCAAAAATGGGCATCTGAAATGAACAGACATTTCTCATACAAAGAAGTAGAAATAGCAAAGAAACATATGAAAAAATGTTCAACATCACTGGTCATTCAACAGATGCAAATGAAATCAATGCCAAGATTCCACCTCATCCTAGAAACAATGGCTGCTATCATGAAATCAACCAATAACAAATGCTGGCTGGGCTGTGTGGAAAGAGGAACCCTGCTCCACTGCTGGTGGGAGTGTAGACTGGTGCTACCACTCTGGAAATCAGTATGGAGATACCTCAAAGAACTAGAACTGGAAGTCCCATTTGACCCAGCTATTCCCCTGATGGGTATCTTCCCCAAAGAATTAAAAGAATCATACCACAGTGATATATGTGCACCCATGTTCACAGCAGCACAGTTTGTAATAGCTAAACTTGGAAACAGCCCAAATGCCCATCAACTGGAAACTGGATAAAGAAAATGTGGTTTTTTAATAAAATGGAGTACTACTCAGCCATAAAAAATGAGAGATTAGAGACATTTATAGTTATATGGATGCACATTGAGGCGATACTCTTAAGTGAAATAAACAGGACACACATGTGTAAATACTGAATAGTTTCTCTAGTGTGAGAAACTGAAATTGTAAATAAGGACTAAAAGGTATAATAGATAATGTGAAATAGGAAGAAAAGGGGCAAAGGGGAGGGGGAAATGGGAGGGGTAGGGGAAAGAAAAGAAGGGAATGGAATTAATGTGAGAAAATGAAAAAATGGAAACAAAGTCTTTGTAAATAGGGAGGGATGGAAGGGTTGAAAGCAGGGCAGGGTAAGGGGGAAAAAATAAGAACCAAGAGAGTATGTAAAGGTGCATATCTCCAATGATGAATGTCATTACATTGTATACCTAAAATGTACCAATAAAAGGATATACCAAAAAAAAAGAAAAAGAAAAAATGGAAACAGTCTTTGTAAATAGGGAGGGATGGAGGAGTTGAAAGTAGGGCAGAGAAATGGGGAAAAAATAAGAACCAAGAGAGCTTATGTAAAGGTGCAAATTTCCAGAGATGAATGTAACTGTATTGTATACTAAAATGTACCAATAAAATGAATTTAGAAACTCGAATGATCAGATTGTTCACTGCCAATGTGCTCCTGAAGAGAAGAGCGAATATGACAACATGCTAACTCTGGCTCCGAAGAACCCCTGCACACTGTCAAGCTACTTAAGTGGAAAGAGACCTGCTGGAGCACAGTTTGGGGGAAGGAACATCTAGACAGAATCTTTCTGATCACTAACTTCAGCCCTTCTCCAGCACTTGATCACAGATGGCGCTAGATTCCCAGGGCTTTGCTTTTAGCTAAGAGTATGTGACACATGCCAGGTGTCTGGCAATTACGTCTTGCTGAACATGGTCACTCATGTGGAAATAGACAAACCATTCACTGAACCAAGAAATTTGTCAGCACCAAACATGTTCAAGATTTTTTTTTTCTCACCTCCCGTTTATAATCTGCTGTCTTTATGGCTTAAGAAAGGGCATATTGAAAAGGAAGAAGAGAAATTTGGGAGGTACTGTCCAATAGTTAAAACTCTAAGTTTCAAATGAAAAAACTCTTTTTTTTCTTCATTCTTTCAAGGACTTGCTCCATGACACTGAGCTTATTTAACTTATCTGCTTTTCTATCTGTAAAAAAATAAAATTTTAAGTTTATATTCATTATCTTCCTCAATTGACCTAATGACTGATTGCTGTCCATGAAGTTCTTTTAAATACCTTGATGAAACAGATGATGGAATTTTCAGATTAACCATTGTGACAAGGGCTAGTACATTTCCACTGCCAGTATTTTGTGATAAAGAGTGAAGAGTTCTGAAAAAAAAAAAAAAAAGAGTGAAGAGTTCTGTCCATACCTGCTCCTAACTTGTATAGTATTTTGGGTGTGATGCAACCATTGCTTAACTTCCTGTGCCCTAACCTAAGCAAGTAGAGGAAGAACCCAGAGAAAGAAAAGGAATCTTCTACCAGGAGCTTCCAAATTTATTTGTTAATTTTTTTTACTTGCATTCATTGAAATTCCAATTACTTCATTAGAAACATGTGTTATGTTCAAGATGCTGTTGTGGATACAAAAACATTTTTGAACCCCTCTTTGTGAAATACAAAGGCCTTTGAAGTATGAAACCACAAGTTCAAATCCTGGCTACACCTTTTACTGGATCTGTGATGTTGGGCAACCTACTTAATTTATCTGAGCCTTAATTTTCTCATCCAAAGTTGGAGCTAATCACTATGCACTCATCCCTTAGTATTAGAGAGGAGGAAATGAAATAAAATATGTGAAGTGCTCAGTAGAGTACCTGGAGAGGAGCCAGCAGTGAATATTAGCCCTGTGATTGTTGTTGTTGCCATATTAAAATGTCTTTCACAATTGAGTCTGCTTTTGTGGAGAAAAACTTTTCAACAGAAAGATTACAGCATGGCCTTCCAATGCGATGCTAGGTTCAAGTCCACGTAGGGGCAGCTAATGTGGCAATTTGCTTTGTGTTTGACTTACTATTTCCTTGATCAGACTCCAAGACCTTATAAAATTAAATGACAATTTGTAGAAAATTGACAGATGAAAAAGATTTTTGTCAGGTAGAGATATAAGTGATTTCTTCCCAGTAGAAATGTTTTGGTTGCTTTAATTTTTTATTTTATTTTTACTTTTTATTTATTTGTTGGGGTTTTTTTTATTACTACATGATGTTTACATTCACCTTAGGGAGTACATACATGTACTTAACATATCTTGATTCTTGTTATTCCCCTTCCCCTCCCCACCCATGCCCTCCCTTCATCTCTAGATCCTCCTTCCCCATTTTCATTAATTATTATTATTATTATTATTAAATTCATGTTTGCGACATATAACGATTGCATTCATTATGGGTAGTTGGTTAGAGTTAGAGTCAGGGTTAGGATTTTTTTAAGACAAGGTCTCGCTATGTAGTTCAGGTTGGTCTCGAACTTCCCGTGTAGCCCAGGCTAGCTCAAACTTGCAGCGACCCTCCTGCCTCTGCTATCCGAGTTCCTAATGCTACCGCACGCAGCAAATGTATTGTTTTAACCTACCACATATTAACCATTTTTGTCTCTAACTCGATCTTATTTTAGCACTCTTTCTTTCAGAGACTAGAAACACCTAAGTCTTACATATTCTCCTTCGGACCAGCTACAGTGTCTTAAAAGGCCAGCTCCTTCATTTGTGAGTTAAATAAGTCTTTGAAACAGGCTCACTCACCATAGCTGTAAATATGTGGGTTTGGTTTTTTTTTACTTTCTGAAAATTATAATTTGGTAGTTCCTGGCCTGATCTTTTTTCTCTCCTCTTGAACTGATTAGGAGAGGAGAGTATTTGAATCTTCCACGGTCCTCATTAGAGAGGCTGAAATTGTCCCAGTATTAGAGAGCCAGGATCTGTCATAACTAAGGGTTGTAGTTAAGGCAAAAAGTTCTTGTACTTCAGTGCCTAACATGTAGTAGATTAAATGTACTCACCTATACCCAACACACATCCCCATTCTTAACCTGACCACACCTTCACAATTCTTAATCCAGTGTTTCACCTGTGGACAGCATATAGTTGGACCTTGTTTTCTTTATCCAGTCTGACAATACCTTTTGATCAGACTGTCCAATCCATTTACTTTTATAGTCATTATTAACATAGTTGGCTTTACACCTACATTTTATTTTGTTTTCTTTGTATATGTCTTAGGTAGTTTTTGTTCCTGTTTTCCTCTTTATGACCTTTTGTGGAAGTGGATATTTTCTAGTGTATCACTTTTTCATTTTTTCTTCTTTCTTTCTTTCTTTTTTTTTTTTTTGGAGACAGGATCTGGCTATGTATTCCAGGTTGGCCTTGAATTCACTATGTAGCCTATGCTGTTCTTGAATTAGTGGAAATCCTTCTGCCTCTGCCTCTTGAGTGCTGGGATTGTAGGCATGAGCTACCACAAATGGCTCTAGTGTATCATTTTAGTTCTTTTAATGGCATTTCAACTGGGTTTTTTGTATTGTTTTGGTTTTTAGCTTTTTTTCTTAGTGGTTGATCTAGGACTTACCATATACATCTTATCTTTCTGTAATCTATTTCTAATATATTTACTTAATTACAGTAAGATATAAAAGCTTCATTTCTAAATAGCTCTATTCCCTACCTCTATTATATGTATTGTATGTATATATGCATTAGAAATTGAGTAGTATACTGTTATAAATACTGCTTTATATAATCTATGTCTTTTAAAGAAACTAAGAAGTAGAGTTTATTAATGTTTATGAGATGCGATAAAAAGTCTCAGCCTCTGTTTTATTTTCATGGGGTTCTAGAGAAATATCCACGCCTTTCCTGATTTGCTTTAAGACCCTAGTCTAGTGATGGTGAACCTTTTAGAGCTTTCAATGATGCAAACAGCCTGCTACAGCACACATGCCATAAGTTCACCACCACTGCACCTAGTCAATACACTTAAACTTCACAGCCAAAATAAGAATATTTCTTCTACACATGGAAAGACAAATATAAATATTTCTTTATTATTAATTTCACCTTAAATCCTTTTTCCTATAAAGTACATTTTTTTTTGCCTTACTGGAGATTGAACCCAGGGCTCCTCAAACTGAGCTACATCTCCAGCCCTTTTTAAATTTTTTTTATTTTGAGAAAGGTCTTGTTAAGAACTTGCAGTCCTCCTGCCTTAGACTCCCAGAGTGCTAGAATTACAGGCCCATATCATCACACCCTGCCTATAAAGTACTTTTCAAACATGAATAAATCCAAGGTCTCTTTTTGCTCCTGGTTTATTTGGACAAACTTTAAGGATTTGGATAACCTAATGGGAAGTCCTTTAACTCTTCAACCTTAAATGATTTTCCTAGGAAAAGACAAAATTGGGGTTTTGGGGACTTTACTTTTGGTCCTTTGGTCCTTTTTTTCCCC
Organism: Heterocephalus glaber; assembly: GCF_053883595.1. Lineage (NCBI taxonomy): Eukaryota > Metazoa > Chordata > Mammalia > Rodentia > Bathyergidae > Heterocephalus > Heterocephalus glaber. The sequence goes on along the minus strand of NW_028258369.1, from coordinate 17,429,771 downwards.
TAAGCTTCTGGGAATTTTGATAAGCAGTTCATTGTCAATTGACTAATGCACACTATTCATTTTAATTTCAAAATTCTAGCGCTGGTGACAAATTGCTCAGTTTCCCCAACAGAAGACCTGCGCTTTCATCCCCCATGATGTTAACAGTCCGCTGAAGAGTTGAGAGAAGGGAAAAGATATTGTAGGGGGGCTGCAATTGAGAAGTAATCCCAAGGTTTCTCCTCATCAAGGGGAGGCCACAATCAGCCAACTGCTTAGCAGTGCCCCTCCAAACTGTAAAGTGTGCACCAATTACCTGGAGCTTAGTTGTCATGTAGATTCTGCCTCCTTAGGTGGGCAGCTGCGGCCCAGTACTCAGTAATTCTAACCAACTTTCCCGGGATACAGATGTTACTACTGACTAGGGGACTCCACTGTGAGTAGCAAGGTTAGAACACCCTTTCCCAAACTCCCTACACAATATCATCACCTGGAGAGTTTTACAAACTTATGACTACCTGGGGCCTATATGCAGAGATTCTGATTTAATTGTGATAAAATGTGCAAACAAGTTTGCAAATTATTGAGTTACAAATTGAGAGTGTAAGAGACTAAGATGTTGTAGAAAATATTCTGGATCAGTCTACGAATCACCAAAACCCAGGTAGCTATTGCTCCAGAGTTCAGTGTTTTTTGGCCAGCATGTCCCCATACATGGCTACGAGATAAATCTGATTCTCTTTTTTACATCTATCTATATTCAGTGTGATAGTTAACTGTGGTGTCAACTTGAGTAAGAAATGCCCATCTGATTGGTTTAGCACAGTTCTGAGTGCCTATGATTGATTTACTGAAGAAGGAAGACCCGCCCTGGATGTGGGTGACATCGACCAATAGGCTTGTAACCTGGATGGAATAAAAAGGGAAACAAAGCAGGCAGTATTATCCCTGCCTCTTCAGAGGAGATCCAGTCTCCTCGCTTCTGATATAGACTCCTCCACCCTCCAATGCAGGGTCTTCTGCTTCCCAAAATGGACTTGCACAGGACTCTGCAGTGAGCTGAGACTTTTGATTGGATCCTCCAGCCCTCCAGCCTACAGATGGCCCTTTTATTCCTCTACATCTGACTCTGAGGATGGCCATTATAAGACTACCTTGTAAATCCTTTATATATCATGTGTATAATTATGTATAATTAAACCTGTTCCTTTAGCGAATGCTACATGATACATTCAGTACCAATTCAATGCAACTATAGTCAGACCTATTCACAGCCACATCATACCAAGAGAGCCATCTGCTACGGTACAGGCAATAAAGAGATATAAGTAGAATACTTAAAACAATTGGCAGACTGAATAAACAGGCAGACAATGGCCATATCATATATGACCACAGAACTATGACCTACGGCATCTGCCTGGGATGGTCAAGACTTGGTCAATGACTGCCAGCTCCACTTCTTGTCTGCATTTCCAACCTGGGACCCATCAGAGAAAGCTGCGTGTATGTTCCCCTAGCAATCACCTAAGACACCCCACTTCTCATTACCCTGCCTCCAGCTTCCACCCCAAACATCTCCACAGCTCCACAGAGTCCTCCTTCTCTCCACTCCTCTGCCTTTCTTTTGAGCTTCTTCCAACAGATCAGCAAGTGGTGGTAGCTGATGCCCTTGCTTTCAATGAAGACCTCTGTTTATTCTCTTGTGGGTGGTCTTTGTTTATTTCCACGCAACAATGAAACTGTGTTTTATTATCACCAGGCGCCGGCAGTTCTAAAATATTTCAGTTATAAAACCAGCCTAAATAAACAGATGAAAAAATGTTCAACATCACTGGTCATTTGAGAGATGCAAATGAAAAGAACATTGAGATTCCACCTCACTCCAGAAACAATGGCTGCTATCATGAAATCAACCAATAACAAATGCTAGCTGGGCTGTGGGGAAAGAGGAACCCTGCCCCACTGCTGGTGGGAGTGTAGACTGGTGCTACCACTCTGGAAATCAGTATGGAGATACCTCAAAGAACTAGGACTGGAAGTCCCATTTGACTCAGCTATTCCCCTGCTGGGTATCTTCCCCAAAGAACTAAACGAATCATACCACAGTGATATATGTGCACCCATGTTCATAGCAGCACAATTTGTAATAGCTAAAACTTGGAAGCAGCCCAATTGTCCATCAACTGGCCACTGGATAAAGAAAATGTGGTTTTTTTTAATAAAATGGTGTACTACTCAGCCATCAAAAATGAGAAATTAGAGACATTTATTGCTAAATGGATGCACATTGAGGAGATACTCTTAAGTGAAATAAATAGGACATACATGTGTAAATACCAAATAGTTTCTCTAGTGTGAGATACTGAAAGTGTAAATAAGGACTAAAAGGTATAATAGATAATGTGAAATAGGAAGAAAAGGGGCAAAGGGGAGGGGGAAGTGGGAGGGGTAGGGGAAAGGAAAGAAAGGAATGGAATTAATGTGAGAAAATGAAAAAATGGAAACAAAGTCTTTGTAAATAGGGAGGGATGGAGGGGTTGAAGGGAGGGCAGGGCAAGGGTGAAAAATGAGAACCAAGAGAAATTATGTAAAGGTGCAAATTTCCAATGATGAATGTCATTATATTGTACACCTAAAATGTATCAATAAAAGGATATACAAAAAAAAAAAAAAAAACAGTCTGGCCGAGGGTGGCTTGCCCCTCCCCACCCCACTCCAGTCCCTAAGAAAAGTCACTTCTTTATAGGCACTTTCCCTGCTAGTTCTTTTTCTTTTTTTTTTTTTTTTTGGCAGTACTAGAGATTGAGCTCAGGGCCTTTGTAGTGAGCTACAGTTCCAGTGCTTTTTAAATTTTTTAAAATGTTGAGACTAGGTCTTAACTAAGTTGCTCGGGCTGGGCTCAGACTTGTGATCCTTTTGCCTCCGCCTTCCAGAGTGCTGGGATCACAGGCAGGCACCTCGATACCTGGCTTCTGCTAACTCTTAAAACACAGCTTGGTATCCAGGCACCCTCGGAACTGACTCTGCACAGGCCTCCTCTTTCTGAACGGGCTGCTCCTTGTGGTTCTATCTCCGCAACCTGGGCCTTTCCTCCCCTTCCAAAGACCTTCCTGGGTTTCAGTTCCAACTGTTGAAGGTCACAGTCCTTCCTAGTGGATCACAACCTCCCACTGGCTCCTCCCCTCTCTTCCCAGCAGCCCCTCAACACCCACCTCAGGGCCTGGTTGAAAACTCAGGTTTTCAATTGTTTCTTTTGTTCAGATTCCTGCTGATGCTCTCTGGGCCACTGAAAATTAACATTTATCAACAAATTGCATAATTCACATGAGATGAACCATGAGGCTCTTATCTAAGAAAAAAAAATGAGTATGTGCAGGCTCCCATTAGAATGCTATTCCAAGTCAAGCCTGACTATTAGATTCTGATAGGACATTTAGTCCTAGCCATATAGTCAGTTAAGGTGGAAAAAAATCACTGAGGTTTGCTGCTCAGTTTTCCCTCCCTCCCCCTCCCCCCTCCACCTACCCTCAACACCAAAATGTGTTTAAATTCTTTGAATTTCTGGTGTGTATAGAAAACACATCACGAAGGAAACATATTCTTCCTACCATCCTCACTATGGATCAAAATAGAGCAGGAAAGGATTAATAAAGAACTAAGAAAATGATTCATTGGGTGTGATGGCACACATCTGTGATCTCCACACTTGGGAGGCGGAGGCAGGAGAATAGCTGTGAGTTTCAGGCCAGAATGAGCTACATGGTGAGTTCAAGGTCAGCCTGAACTGCATAGTGAAACCCTGTCTCAAAAAAACAGAAAAAAAGAAATTTAAACTTTGGAAATAAGGTCAGGAAGGTTCAGGCAACTCTTTCAATGTCAGATGGTGCATTAGTTCACAAGCCTAACTTGACTTCCATAACTGATGACACAAGTGTCTACAGGAAGATACAAACATTTGGCAGGCCATTTAACATTTATTAAAGAGCCAAGACTTTGTGAAGTTACCATTGCACTTGTATAATTTGTCTGGTAGCGATGCAAATCATTTCTGACAGGTAGCAAAGATAACCCCAAAGGATACAGTTTTATTGTACTGTAGGATAGGGAGCCATTTGCAACTTTAGTGCAGTATTCTCATTCTAACACTCTTCATTTTTCAAGCCTATGAATACACAGTTTGTTCACTGATCTCTGAAATGCCTTTATCAACTCAGTGGTTTTATCATTAATAAACTGAATCAAATCTTTGACTTGAGCCAGGATTTTAACTTCTTGGGAATGATGCTTTGAAAAGAAGAGTATACAGTCTGCATGGCAGAGACGGAGAATGAAGAGAGAGTTGCAGGTTCATCAGTGCAGTGATTCAAATCCTTGCCTAGAGTACCACTTACAGAATTCTGTCAGGACAACTTGTACTACTGACTTCCCTTCAGGAACCAGAGCTCCAGAAGAGCTTCCCCACAACATTAATTACAAGAGAAATCGGAAAATGTAAGAATCATGTGTGGCCTATTCTCCCTGCTCGAAGGTGCTGGGGTTACAACAGTGACTGGCCTGCAGTGAAAGTTGCCCCTATGGGGGCCGGAGTGCCAGAGGGCAGAGCTGGCATACTATCTCCCAGAGCACTGCCAGCCAGAGAGGAAACTGACTCTTCCCAAAGCACAAAAATATAATCAAACAAATTGCCTCACATCTAAACATCAGCCCCCAAGACCCAAGAGCAACAGCTATTTCTAGACATGCTAGAGAAGGTTCCAATATGAACCCCAGGAGAAACTGCAGTCCAGGAAGGCAGTGGGGCTTGTTTGGGAGATTTGTTGGGAACAAAATATTTGAACAGCTGGGTTTCTGGGTATAGTTCTAACACTCGCTGGTTTTTATAAATGATTTTTGTTTTTCCCTCTTAAAAAGGGGGGAGATCTGTTCATGGTTTTATTTACTACTTAGCCATTAAGTTCCACTAGGTCATCCAGTTTCACTGGTCTGGCTTGTTATCTGACAAAATTCCTTGTTGTTAACTATGTGTTTTCTATCACCTAGTGTATTTAAGTGGCTTTTTCTAACCTAAGTAATTTCATTTTTTGAAGCTATTATAAAGCATGTTTGATTCTTCCTTGCAGTATTGGCATTTAGGCTGTGGTTTGCACTGTGGTCTGCTATTTTATACGTGGTGTGATTAAAATACAGGGTCTGTTTAAGTTCTAAAATGTATTACAGTAAAAGGCCCATTGCCATGAATCCCCTCAAAATCTTCCGCCTCACTCCAGACATGTTTATCCCACTGTTCTTGGCCCTTTTTGAAGCAGTTTTGGAAGTCCTCTTTCCTGTGTGTCTTTAGTTGCATTGTTCCGGCTTCCTTGGTGTCTTGGATCCATTCAAAATGTTTACCTTTCATGGCCATTTTGACTTTGGAGCAGAGCCAGAAGTTGCATGATGCCGGTTCTGGTGCATAACGTGGATGAGGATACATGCCACAGTGTCTCACCAGCCTGCCTTTCTGTTGGAGGGCACTTGGCAGCAGCATTCACCGTATTTTTGATCACACCTCATAAAGACACGAAAGAAGATGTGCACAAGTGCTTCAAAAAGAGGGAAGAATGATGAGATAGGTGTATTTGAAGCCAGGGAGATATTCTGAGGGAGATTAACGGCAATGTGTCTTTTCCTGTAAAAGTTTTAAATTTTAAGTGTTCACCATATATTTTGATCATACCTCAGATTGCTAATATGAAAACGTCCTTGGCCCTCATCCACCCAACAAGATAGCTGCTCCACAAAGTAGCAAGAATGATGGGGTAATTGTATTTGGAGCAGAGGAGGGGGTATTTTGAGGGGATTAATGATAATGTCTTCTACTGTAATAAATTTTTTTAAATTTAAACATTTGCCTTTTTAATATCAACCTTTGTATTTATCTGACTTTGAAGTCTTGAGTCTATCAAGAAAATATGTATGAGGCCACGGGGTGTATATAGCTCAGAGGCAGTGAGGCAGGAGTTTAATGTGTGGCGAACCGGCTGTGCAAGTAAGCATGACTTGTCACTCATCCAGGACACACGCCCAGAACAGCTTCCAAGCCCCGCACCTGTGACAGTCAGAGGCAGCGCAAAGAGAAACCATGAGCGATGGAGGCGGAAAGTGCCATGGGATAGGGAAGGTCGAGAGCACAAGTGTGCTGGGAGCAGATGCTGCTCTGGAGGGGGGTTGAGGAAGGCCAGCACGCATGCTCCGACAGAAGCCGGGGGGGGGGGGCGGGGGGGGTTGTGGGAGATGGCGCTTCAGCCCCACCAACTGCAGAGGCCAGAGAGGAGGGTCTGGCGGCAATGCTGGGCAAGGCAGGCCACAGGGGCTCTTCCAGGAGCGGGTGGGGTGCTCTTCGGCCTCAGTCCCCAGCAGCGCAGCTCTTGATCCTGGGCACACATGTGAGTTCATGACACCCGCTGGGCACTGTTGGGAACAAAGCTGGAGAGCTTGCTAATGGGTCAGCTTCCGCCAAGGTCTGCAGATGACCTAGTTCACCTGCAGCAAGGCCGACTGGCTTGGAGCTGGATGAAAAGTGAATCGCGCTCCGATCAATGCCTGGGCCATCAGAGCCTTCTCGCCACACTCTGTGTCCCAGAATCCAGGGGAAGGAGCAGTCACAGAAGGTGTACTTTTATTTTCTGCTCTTGAAACGCAGAGAGCACGTGCTGACGGACCCTCTCTACCTAAGTGTCACAGACTTCAACCTGACCCTGTCACGCATTCGCTGGCTCACAATCACTCTGGAGAGGGCATGCATGGCTGGGGTGGGGTGAAAGAAGAGAGGAATGTCTCACTCCAATATCGGGGTTTAGTTCGCCTTATAAACAAAATTTAGGGCAGCGTCTCTGTACTAAACCCAGACTTGAGTGTTGATTCTCTACTAGATTGCTGGCTCATGGGATTAACTGCAGAACTAAAAATAAAACGTCCCAACCCCAGAGATTCTGATTTAATTGGTCTGAAGTTTTGTTTGCTTCTTTGAGAGCTCTTCAGGTAACTCCAGCCTGCAGCCACGGTTGAAAACCACTGGGGTGGATTTTTTTTTTTTTTTTTTTGAGAGAGAGAAGATCTCTGAGGTCATTAAATCGCCCAGGGTTGGCTCGAATTTGTGACTTGTGGTCTTCCTACCTCAGCCTCCTAGAGTGCTGGGATTACAAGTGTGTGTCACCACACCTGATTTGAGCAGGGTAGTGTTTTGTTTTGAGATAGGGTCTTGCTATGTATTCCAGGCCGGCCTTGAGTTCACTAGGTAACTCAGGCTGGCCTCAAACTCATGGCGATCCTTCTGCTTCAGCTTCCTGAATGCTGCTGCTGAGATTACAGGTGTGTACCACCATGACCAGCTAAGGTTGGATTTTTTTAATCCATCTTTTTTTCCCTCAGTTTACTGATTGTCAGTGATATTTATTTTGCTGAAAATGAGAGGAGGTCATATTAAGGTCATTGGTTCAAGGCTTGGGAGAATGAATGGGGACTTACATGGGAGCTGAGAAAGTCCTAGGTGTTGTCACGGGGTTGACAAATCAGGGCTGCAGCCCCAAACCTCACAACACTTGTCCTGACAGGGCAGGAGGACGTAGTTGCAGATGGAATCTTTCTCTAAGGCCAGGTTCTCAAATAGAATTACCCGAAATGCTTGTTAAAACACGCTTTCAAGCCTTAGCACATAAGAGGCCGGGGCAAGAGGCTCTCGAGATCAAGGCCAGCCTGGACTACATAGCAAGACCCTGTCCCAAACAAACAAACAAACAAACAAAAAACCCTGAAAAACTAAAACCAACCAAAGTACCACACACTGAGGAGTCCCACCTCCAGAATTTCAGATTTGGTAGATGGGGTGAAATGAGAAAATTTGCATTTCTTTATTTTTTCTGTTTAGTTTTTTTTTCTTTTGGGGGTAAACCAAAGACATGATTTATTGGGCCCCAGCTATCACCTGATGTCAGAGGACATAAGTTTAGGTTTTATTTTTAAGTTGATGCACAAGCATTGCACAAGTTAACGGGGTGCAGTGTGATGTTGCAATGCATGTACACATTGTGGAATGATCAAAGCAGAGTATTTAGCATATCCACCACCTTGAACATTTATTATTTCTTTATGGTGTTTTGCATGATAAAGGAACTATTGTTAACAATATTATATATTTTACATTTTGCATTTTTGTCATTGTTTTTTGAGGGGGAGAGGGTCTTGCTAAGTAGCCCAGGCTGGTCCTCCTGTCTCAGCTATGCCTGCTAGTTTCACAGGCATGTACCATCACACCTGGTTAAAAATTTGCATTTCTAACAGCTCCCAGTCCCAGAAAGGCAAAGGAGAATAGGATTACTTAAAAACAAAATGCAGCGATAACTGTGTTTTTACTGATCACGGATTATATGCCTGACCCCATACCAGACCTGGAGATAAACAGCTACCCTGTAACTTTGCAGTCTAGAGGCAGAGACTCTTAGACAAACAATTATATTTTGTTTGGTTTGGTGGAGATCTCCGGTTTCCTCTCAGAGTTGTAGGGGGCTAGAAAGAGTGTTGTTCCTAAACTTGCAATAACAAAGAGCCAAACAAGAAGCTGGGCCTGGTGGTATACACCCATAATCCCAGCTACTTGGGAGGCTGAAGCAGGAAGATTGCAAGCTCAAGGCCTGGGCAATTTAGTAAGACCCTGTCTCAAAATAAAAAATAAAAACAAGGGGTGAGGATGTGTGGCTAGGAATGTAGCTCAGTGAGAAAATGCCTCCCTCGCATGCTTGAGGCACTGGGTTCCATCTCCAGTACTGCAAAAAAGAAAAGAACCAAAGAAACTCCAAGTTCAAACTTCCCTTGAGTCCATCAGACATCTGAAGTCACAGGGCAGACATAACCCAACAATGAAAGACAGCCCGACATCTGCAGGGACATATGACCTAAGCCCAGGGATAAGAACACATTTGCCAGAATATTTTTTTGAGTTGAGGTCTCACTATGTAGCCCAGGCTGGCCTCAAACTCATAGCAATTCTTCTGCCTCAGCCTTCTGAGTGCTGGGATTACAGGTGTGCACCACCACATCCACGTAGAACTTTTTATAGTTTGTTTTAAAAATTATCTTTATTGAAGTCTCATGTGGGTTTGAGGCCACAGTTTGAACTCCTTTTGGAGACAAAGCCCCCAGCTTTGCCACCTCTGGTTTTTCCAAAATGACAGTCAAATCATAGGTAGGAGTGAAGAGGGGGTAGGAAAGAACCAATATCCTCTTTATTTTCTTTCTTTCTTTCTTTCTTTCTTTCTTTCTTTCTTTCTTTCTTTCTTTCTTTCTCTTTATTTTTTGTGGTACTGGGGATTGAACCCAGGGCCTTTGAACTGAGCTATATCCCCAGTCCATTTTACATATATATTAGACAGGGTGTCACTAAACCACTAAGTTGCCCAGGCTGGGCTTGAATTTGTGACCCTCCTGCTGCAGCCTCCCAAAGTCCTGGGATTACAGGTGTGCACCACCATGCCTGGCCCAAACCTATTATATCAGGGTCCTACAAGCCAGGAATAAGACTGGATGCATTTGTTCTGATGGGGTGAGACCCAGAGCAGCTCAGAGCCTTGTAGAGGAAACCCAGTCAACAGTACCCACACTCACTGCTACAAATGGCACTTGGGCCAAGAAGATGTCTGAAACCAGTGGCCTGTGCAAGAAGGGCCTTCTTGCTGGCAATTTCTCCCCGCAGCGGGCTGGTCCCTTTGCAGATCTGAAACATGGCCAGTGCTTTTCTCTCCTGACAGTGTTTGTTCTAGAGCCATCCTGGGCACAAAATAAATGCATCCAAAATTTCCCTGCAATAAAAAGAAGCCAAGCGAATACAGTGTTTTATAAAATGCAAGTCATTGTAATATAACTCATGTAATCTTTTCTACACATAAAAGTTATAGCCCTGGAAGTTTGAGATAAGACTGAAATGTTATTGGAAGATCTGAGATCTAAAACTATTTTGTGAGACTTTCTGAAGTCTTTAATCCCAAAAATGTGTATCATTTTTCTTTTCTGAGAATTTTTGGATGGCATAAAAAATTTAATGGGAAAAAAGGTTCATCTTCCAGGAAAACACTATTAACTAAAATTTACTTCTTCTTGATGAGAAGCCAGCGAGAGTCTGGCTAATTAGACAAAGGTAATTCTTTGTGTACTTTCTGTTCCTTTTTCTTTGATATCTTACTCTTCAGAGCTGTAATGATCTCTCCCTGTGGCCCATGTTGACTGGGAAGATACTCAATTCAGTCCTTCTTGGAATCTGTATGGATCATTTTTACTTCCTGTGAATCCTTTCCTGCCCAATCACCCCTACTCTGCCATTGCCCACATACCAGGAGCCCAAGGAGGGGGGTTAGGCCCTGAATTAGGTCCCAAATTAAAGAATATTCTTTTCCTGATTGTCAACACAAAATAAACTTTCTAGAATTTCCAGTTATTCATCAAATGTCTCCTCTTTTGTTGGTGAATTCTTGGCATTTAAATTGTTCATTTTCAGTTATCCCCTCAGGCTCATTTTACTCTTCCGAGAGTCAAAATTATCTTCCAGATATCCAGAGCTGTGAGTATTTCTAATCTTTCTCCAAACTAAAATATCAGCTAGCTGTCCCATAGATCCTTTGTGGTCTCATCAACCTTGGTTTGGGTCTGCTGAAGGAAGCTCACATCTACCATCTTTAAACTGAACAGTTTTGATTCGGATTCCATTTTCGTATTCTTGTCAGCACATAGATTTCCCAACATACAGATTCCTATTTAACATGTAAACTCTCCAGGAACTGGGTGCTTTCTCCCCACCAGTAACTTACCCCAGGCCCAAACGGCATGTTCTAAGCTGACACTGGACTCATTGACTCTTTGTGTCTATGCTCGTCGTAGCCCTAGAACTGAGGCCTGGCCCTTCCTGCATCGGTATGCCGGTGAAAAAGGCCTGGGGTGAAGAGGTTTGCCTGGCAGACGTAGCACCATCTTTGTTGCAGGAGGCATCCTGGGAGTGGAAACCTTCCAAAGCTCCCATGTTTCCACCAAACACAAGCATGACATATGCTGCCTTTCACTGGGACAGTCACATGGATGTTCTAAAAGTCCCTGAATACCATCAGAATTAAAAACCTCATGTCCTAGGAGAATAAATATGCCACACAGACAAACACACTCAAAAATAAGTTACCAAAAAGTATTGCTGCATAGGAAAGGGATTCAGGTAGTGAAATACTAAGCTCATTCTCGTTAGCATTAAAAAAGAAAGCTGTTTATCTGCTGTGAGTCCCACAGGGATACATCTTGGATTTACTTTCGAAATAAATTCTTGGCATAGTTTCATTGTTAGGGATACAGGCGCCAAGACAAAAGAAAACAAAAGGCATTGTCCTTAAGGAGTATACAAGAATTATGATCCTCAGATCTTTATCTATCTTGATGTTTTGAAAACTTGCTTTCAGAGAAATGACATGGAAGGAAGGGGAAACAGAGAACAGCCAGGAAGCTGGGGTGAACAGCTATCCTGCTTTTTCTGATCAGGGAGAATAAAATTAGATAAGAGTTACAAATGCATGCGAGTAAACTAACAGCATGTGCAAGGTGGGGCGCAGTAGTTGTGAGGCTCTATTGCTTGTGGCACAATTAAAATCAGTTCATAAGGATGAAGGGAGAGAAGACAGTCAGCATGTTATTCTCGCCTCCCTGAGAGAGGCGCTTCCTGCCAAAGACACCAGAAGAGCGTGCTGAGGTTCAGTGAGTTCTCCATCTCCATGGATTCCCATTAAACTAACAGACCAAATGCCAATGCTTTTTATGTCTGCCTTTCAACTTTAAACAGTGTGGGCTTAATGATGAAGACAGCTCTGCATCAAAGGACTGAGTGGTCCGTACATCCACCTGCAGTAATCTGTATGCAGAGATCTTCATTTATTCCTTCCTTGTTTTTTCTCTAAACTAAAACACCATAAAAGACCCACCATGGCTTCAGGCTTCATACCTCACTTTAAAAAATCAGGGTAAGGAAAACAGTCATCTCATACTTTTGTTTTTTGATATAGACTTCAAAAGTGTGGCAGTCTCTTGTGTTTGCTTGTTCTCCTCAGGGGCCAGTTCCTGTCCAAACTCTAGTGTGAAGTGTCTGTCCCAGTGGGGAAAACTGCTACTGCAAAGAAGCCTTTGGAAAATTCTTTTTCAGAGTTAAAGACATCATACTACAGAGATCCATACATACCCGTGTGTGTTCACAGCAGCACAACTCACAATAGCTAAATCTTGGAAGCAGCCTACATGTCCATCCATCAGTAGATGAATGGATAAAGAAAATGTGGTATTTACACACCATGGAGGACTACTCTGCCATAAAGAAGGAAAAATTTGAGACATTTGTAGAAAAATAAGTGCACTTTGAGAGCATAATGTTAAGTGAAACAAATCAGACACACAAGCTCAAATATGACAAGACTTCACTTATGTGAGAAACCCAAAGTATAAATAAAGAGCAAGAGAAAAGATAGAGAATAGGAAACAGGGAGACAGATCTTTTGTAAATGGGAAGGGGGAGGGAGAAGAGGGGAAGGGAAAAAGAATTATTATTTACATGTTCCAACTCCCCACGAAGAATGGAATCATTCTGTACTACAAACATGTACCTGAAAAAGTGTTAGTTTTCAGGGCCCAGTGGATAAAATGTTTGCATTAAAATCAGTTCAATCCCTTAATAAAATTATTAAGTGCACACTATATTTTAGACAGCATGCTAGGCCCTGGGCATAGAACAGGAAATTAAACAGATAGACCTCCTTGCCCTTATGGATCATATTCTAGTGGTGATACAGAAAAAATAATGAATAAAGGGAAGAGTGTCAGGAATGCTGGTGGGGCAGGGCTGTAGCGCAGTTTTGTAGAGGATATTTCAGGGAGGTAATGTTGACAGAGACATTTGAGCAGGAAACTGAAGCACGAGAAATAGGGAGCCAAATGGCTATCAGGGAGAGAGCATCCCAGGGAAATAGAGCAGCAAGTGTGAGGCCACAGAGTGAATGGTCTGCCCTGGCAAAGGCAGAGCTATGTGAAGGCCTGGACGGCTGCAGGGAATAGGGAAGAGAAGCATGGTATGAAACTGTCTTAGTTCACTTTCTGCTGCTATAAGAAAATACCACAGACTAGGTAATTTATAAACAATGGAAGTGTATTTGGTTATTGGTTCTGGAGGCTGGGAAGTCCAAGATTGAGGGGCTGCATCTAGTGAACGCTTATGGAAGGCAAGTGAGCATGTGTGAGACAGGGAGAGAAAAATGGAGCTACGCTGTCTTTTTACCAGGATCCCAGTCTTGTCAACATTAACTGAGTCCTGTAATAATAGCATGAATTCCTTCATGAGGCCAGAGCCTTTGTGATCCAATCCCCTCTCAGAGGTCCCACTCTGAGTGCTGTTAAACTTCACATTGAGGTTTGGAGGAGACATTCAAATCATAGCAGAAATATCAAAATATAAAAACAGCATTCTTTCTCAATGTGCTCCCCTTTTTTTGTTGTTTTTTTTGTTTTTTGAGACAGGGTCTTGTTATGTAGTCCAGGCTGGCCTCGAACTCACTATGTAGGCCAGGCTGGCCTCGAACTCAAAGCATTCTACCTGCCTGAACCTCCCAAGTACTGGGATTACAGGCGTGCACCACCAGTTCAATGTGATTCTTACCAATTAACATTCCTAATTTTTTTCTTCTCCATCTAGGCAAGATAAAGGATTGGAGGAGCAAGGTGTGTTATTGCTAGAAATTATAAGAAATAATAATGACCATGGTATTTGCTCTACTTTCAGTTATTATACGGAATATTATCACAATCATGATGATCGCCACCACAGTTTACTTCTTCTCATTTGACCCTGTGATAGACGATACCTGGGTGAGTGTGACTTTCCCAATTTCCAGATAAGGAGACTTTCAGATGCATTACATGACTGAGAATCCCAGGACTATTTTTGCTAAATCTCACTAATTCAGTGCCAGCAGGACCCAGCACATCTGCTTTCTGTCATTCCTCCTCTTAAAGGAAAAGCTTATAACCCAAAGAGATTGGTTTTCCTAATAAAGAAAATGTACACCAAGCATGATGGTGCACACTTGTAATCTCAGCACTCTGGGACACTGAGGCAGGAGGATGGCAAGTTCCAGCCCAGCTCAATGACTTAGTGACACAGTGTCTCAAAATACAAAAGGGATGCAGATGTAGTTCAGTGTGAAGGCCCAAGATTGAATCCCCTATACAAAAGAAAAAAAAAGAAAGAGGAGGGAGGAAGGGGAGGGGAGGAGAGAGAAGGGAAAGGAAAAGAAAAAAGGGGGGAACAAGGGAATCGGGGCTACTTGGGGCTGGAGTCAGGAGAAGGAGGAGAGAAGACAATTGGTATTCAGAGGAAACATTTGAAGAAACACATACATACAGCGTATTTTCAAATGAATTCAAGGCTGTGACTAGGATGTGTCCCTGTTACTCTGGTCTTTAGCAAGACTGTAACATATCCGTGTTTGATCAGATTTCACGGGGAGACTAACTAAGGGAGTGACAGTTGCATTGAGGTTGATCAGGGTGAAAGCAGGCCAGCATAGCCTGTGTGGATGGGGAGAGAGAACCGGGGTCTGAGACACACCCATCTGGAGGTGTGCCCACCACTGGCCTTCAGTTTTGTTGGGTGATACCTGCTTTGCTCACCACCTCTCCCACCTAGGGCACTTCCTGTCCCTTGCACATTCCTCCACCCGACCCATGGCCTTTGCAGAACTGTGAGCTACCTTGAGTTGCATTTCACAGGCAAGAATCCGGGCTTTGGTTTCCCTGGAACTTGCCACCTGCTCACTGCAAAGCAACCACAACACTGCTCCCCTGAGGACCCGTGGCGGGCTCCTCACCACTGCTACTCCCCACAGACTGGGAACTTGATGGTTCTCTGGTGGGAGATGGTTTTGGGGCTGGAGTAGCTGCAGGTATTCAAAGGAATGGTGGCGTTTGGGCCGTGCTCAAAAGTCCAGAAGATACTGGGAGGAGGCATTTGCTAGAGGACCCACTGGGACGTTGTACCTTCCAGGGGCCCTGGAGCGCCAAAAAAACTGAACCCTACCAGACAGCACAGAAGCAACTTTGAGCTCCTGAGATGCCTGCGACTGAAAACAAGGAAGCTTCCCTAGAGATCCGCTGGGCCAAATCCAGGTTTGTTCACAGTGCTCCCTCTGAAGCAACAGTAGCTTCTTGGGTTGTCTCCAGTCTTGTCTCGAAGGCTCAATGTATCAGAACTCCTTGAGGGTCAGGTGACGCTCCAGAGGTCTTGTGTCTTTAGTGAGTGGCAAAACTGGCTGCTAAAAACACAGCGGGAAAGTAATGCTGCTGTATGCCTGTGTGCATGCGCAGGGCTGGGCCTACGTACGTGGCAGGGAAGAGCGCAGGTAGGAACGCATCCTGATTTTGTGATTCTGTGATTTTGTGGGCCTGAAACTTCTATGACTTGGAGGGTCCTCTTTTAGACAAAAGAATATTACATTAGAAACTCAAAATTGGCTACAAAAATACAAGTATTTTTTTGAATGAGAAAAAATCACAACAAATTATAACTATAAAAAAGTTGGCACTAGCCTGTGCGTGACCCTGGGTTTGATCCCCAGCAGCACAAAGAAAAGGAAAAAAATAAAACCTGGCAAATACCAAAAGCATCACAAAATCTCGAAAAATTACAGATCTTAACATCCAAACACACCTCCATACTATATTTCCAACATTTTTTTAGTTGAATCTTCTTTGATCACCTTCAAATGGCAATGATTTTGCAATGATTTTGTAACTGAAATAGAAAGATTCATTTTTCTCTTTGTAGCATGACTGGTTAAAATGAAAAAGTTATTGATAGTTTATAAATTGATTTGCAGCTTCCTAATTCGTTTTTGGCTATGTCATGTCAGTTTTTAGAATGTGTTGTCAAATTTGGAAAACCTACCAAGTTTTATTATGTATGAGCTGTTAGATTTTAGGGTTCCTCAAGTTTCTTTACACAGTAACTGATCTTAAACACTCTTTGAACTGATGCTATTTACTATACAATTTGTTATTGAAGACCTTATTTAATGGTGCATAATGGTTTTTATGTTAATCATTGTCAATATTAGTATTTCTTATTAAATTGATAAGAAATCCAATTTTTTCCAAATGCATTTATATGATTCATTTTTATTCATTAATTGAATCAGTAAACAATCCGAGAACTTATATGTTACTTCTATTTAAAATTACTCTGGTTTCTCCTCAGATCGTATAAATCTTTCACCTTTTACTTCTATTTAAAATGTATTTCTTCCTCTTACTATATTATTGAATTTTTTTTTTTTTTTGGTACTGGGGATCGAACTCGGGACCTTGAACTTGGGAGGCAGGCGGTGGCGCCACTGAGCTACATCCCCAGCTCTATTATTGATTTTTGTATGATCTGAATGAATCTTTCAATTACAATTCATTTCTTTATATCATAATCATTTTTAGTGATTTCCTACAGAAATATATATTAGATTATAATTCCACTGTGTAATAAATGTATAATTGTAGCCACTGAGCTATCATAGTCTATTTCTGATGGGAAGGAAGTTCCATTTTGACTTGAGGTTATTGAGAACTAAGTCCTCTGCTTCCACATCTATATATCTCATAATGGGAAGGTTTTTCACAGAGTAGCCTTCAGCTCTGTATTTCAAATCTTGTTTCTCCTCCACTACTCCACATTTCTAGCACTGTTAGACCCAGTGGCACACATTTGTATTCCAAATGAGACAGACATCCCAGGGGATGGACAGTAGAGATACTTCTGAACACCATTCCTACAGCAAGATGGCCAATAATACTTTAAATATGAAAGACAAATATATTCCATTGAACCCACACTGTTTCTAATCCACTACACCTTAGGTCTATCTCTCAGAAATGCATAGCCATCTCCAATGCCATGCAGTACAAGGAAGGAAAGCCACTGTGGAAAGACATAGTAATTGTGGCTGAGATAGACACTTTTGCAAATTTTGCCAAAACATATGACTATGTGAACACAGTGCCTTGGAAGGGACCAGGTATGCTTTGGGGCCCTTGCGCTTCCTTAGCTTCCTGATAAATCTCCCTCAGGGGGCTGAGAGCTGGGTTAGATGATGCAATTCTAGAACCTTCTCTCTTCTCTATTGTTCAATCCAGCTAGGTTGCTATGTACACACAGTTTTAGTACACACCCATACATGCCTCATCTCTTTCAGTCACTGCTCCAACATTTCCAGTTGGAACAGATATGCTAGAATTATAGTTTAAAGCTATCAATTACAACCATAAATAATTATTTAGTGATGAGTTATTTTCTCAAATGAAGCAAGAGTTTGACTTTTCAAGTTGACAAAGAACATATTTGACTACTTTGCTAAAGCTAATACTTTGCCAGGAATCTAGGGGGAATTTAAAGGAAATTAAATTATTTCTACATTACCACAATGATTAAAGTTTCAGCTTATGATTTTTAAAAACAAGAGTTCAAATGAAGTGTCAAAACAGCCACCAGAAAGTGGCTCATTTAAAAAGGCTTTACTCTCTTGCATAAACAATGCTTGCCAGTTGGAATAAGATTAGCCTTTCTTTTAAAATTTCATTTAGAAATCTTTCATAATTGGGTCTTGATTTATTCATCAGTTTTGTATTTTTCCCCAGTGTTCAAAAAAATCTTAATAAAGACTCTACTGACAATGGGAGATCTGTCCCAAGAATTGTGAAGAATCTTTGTGTAAAGAAATACTGAGAAAAGAATAAATCTAAATCCTTCTGGTTCTCGATGACTTCTTTCAAATTGGTATGTGTTTCGGTGTGTGCATATGTGTACATATGTGTGCATTTCTCTTACACATAACCCAACAAAACATTTCCTTTTCAAAATATTATGATCATCATTATCTTTGTTACACCAGGGGAATTTGCAGTATTCTAAAAATAATTTCAGTTCTATGGAGTGAGAGTGTTTTTAGTTACTGCTCCACAAACAGTACAGCTGCATCAGACCCATTTTGCAATACCATAAAAGGCTTAGAAGAGATTATGTAAAGGTGCAAATTTCCAATGACGAATGTCATATTGTATACCTAAAATCTGCCAATAAAATAAAATTGAAAAAAAATAAAATAAAATGAAACAAAACAAACAAGCAAAAAGGCTTAGAAAATAATGGAAACATGAAAACTGCTTAGGAAATTAGGATAACTAAACCTGATTCAAATCAGTTTCTATAAAAGAATCAAATCCCAATGTTAATGGTTGATCTGAGAAGCTTGATAGAAACCTGTTTCCCCTTTCTCTTTTTGGTCTCCTCTTTGCTCTGAATGACTTAAATATCAGCTAGAACTGCTGTTAGTCCCTTACTTAATGTCTTTTCTAGCAGCCTTCAACCAAAATCCTAAAGGTAAGAGGAAGAAGCAAAGTAAACTCAGGGCAAAGGGTATGATTTTTCTCCCCCTGCGCCAGTCACTTTTGATTTAAAATTTTTGCATAACTGGATTAAAATATTTGTTCTTACTTGTGCATATACTATAATAGATATAAACAATTTATTTTTTCAGTGTATTCAACCACGGCAAATGAACTTTTAAGATCATTTAAGATCAACTTTTAAGATTTATGTTGCTTATAAAAATCCACAATAAAATACTTACTGGGTTCTAATAATGGCAGAATTCATATAAAAGGCTTGATGTAAAGATTAATATTCAAGGAGACTGTGTAAAGAGTGTTAGATCTATTCCTTACTGGCCTTATCCATGGACTCCTGGTTAAGAACCTGCGGTGCAGAGGCTGAGGCAGGAGGACTGTAAGTTTGAGCCCAGCCTGGGCAACTTCACAAGATCCCATCTCAAAATTTAAAAATAAGAAGGGCTGGTGATGTAGTTCAGTGGTAGAGAGCCCCTGGGTTCAATTTCCAGTACTGGAAAAAAAACCTTGCACTAAAACTGATAGTATTAATTAGTTATTGATGGTTAACAAGCAACCACCGGTCCTCAGAAGCTTGTAGCAATGTCCTCACATACAAGCCTATGGGTGAGCCAGAGCTTGGCAGGGCTCAAGGAGGGTTAGGCTAGAAAAGAGTTTGGGGTCTAACTTGGCACTTTAGATGATGAGCTTCACTTAAATGCTGTGGTGTCTGTCGTCACCCCCGCTGCCCCTGCCCCAGCCAGACACCACCATCTCTCCCCAGGACCAAGTCTTCATGATGGGATCAGTGCACTTATAAGAAGAGATACCAACCTGGTGCGGTGGTGCATGCCTGTCTTACCAGCACTCTGGGAGGCTGAGGTGGGAGGATCGCAAGTTAGAGTCCAGCCTGGGCAACCTAGTGACTTAGTGAGACCCTGACTTAAAATTAAAAAATCAAAAAGGGTTGTAGTTCAGTGCAAAAGCCTTAGGTTCAACCCCCAGCACCACAAAAAAGGAGACGGGAGGGGGACCCCAGGGAGCTTGCTCTTTCTCTCCTCTCACCATGTGAGGACACAGAGAGAATGTAGCCATGTACGAGCCAGGCTGGCACCCTGATTTTGGACTTCCAGCCTCTGGAACTGGGACAAAACTCATTTTATGTTCTTTACAGCACCCAGACTGCAGTGTGCTGTTATGGTTGCCCAAGCTTATAGCCATCATAGTCAGAGTGAACTCCACACTCCATAGCAAGGCCCCCAAGGCCCTGTGAGTGCAATCCTGCCATGATTTCTGCCTGCGTGCTGCCAGGCCACTGTCTCATTCACCCTGTGCTGTCCACACTGGCCACCCTGCAACTCATCAGACTCATTCTGCCCCAGGGCCTTTGCACTTGCTGCAGCTGCTCACTGCCCTTGGCTGTGGTCCATTCCTCGTTCCTCGAAGATCTCTTCCTTCCTCAAGGGGCCTTTCCTTTCTACCTTCTCTACTGCCACCATGCCCCTATTCTCTGCCCTCATATTCTGCTTTCTTTTTTCTTCATTGTTCTTATCACCAAAATTGCAAGTTTATTTACTTGTCCACTCTCTTGGTCCTCAGGATACCTTTCACATGTCTCTTTTGCCACTGGCAAGCACGGAAGAGGCATGTCACCCATACTTGTCTGGTAAAGGGATCGGTGACCAACTGCATCCTTCTTGACTTCTCCGTGAGCTCTAGCAGGTCTTCGTGTTGTGACGAAGCATTAGCAGGAAACATGTACTAGGCCATGGATCTCCTTTCTCTCTGCGCCTTCTGCAGTTTCGCTCTGCTCCTTGCACAGTGCTGACATGGATTTTGTGGCATCATCGATCATGGTTCTCTTTGCAAATCCAGTGGCCTTCTCCCTGATAGAACCATTTTATAGGGCCCATCAATGTCAATTATTGTTTTCTTCTTAAAACCCTTGCTCTCATGACTTCAGCTTGTCACCTTCCAAGGCCATGGTCCCTTACATGTGGATTAATCCACTTAGTGATTCTCAGAATAGCTTCTCTCTCTCTCTCTCTCTCTCTCTCTCTCTCTCTCTCTCTCTCTCCCACCTCCCCATCTCTCAATTTTTCCTACAGTAACCCTTCAGAGTGCCCATATCTCTAACTTTACTCTCTGGGACAATTTCTACCCTTTCTTCAAGCATCACTTCTGAACCTGGTGTGGCGGTACACACCTGTCACCCCAGAACTTGGGAGGCTGAGGCAGGAAGATCTCAACTTCAAGCCAAACCTGGACAATTTACCAAGTTAGCATGGCGCTGTCTCAAATAAAAAATAAAAATATTATTAGGAATTGAATTCAGGGCCTTTATACTGAGCTATATCCCCAGTACTGCAAAAAAAAAAAAAAAAAAAAAAAAAAAAAAACTCACTTCTAGAGTTCCCTCTACCAGGAAAGTGCACTATTTGCATGCTATTTGTGACTTACTCCCTGTTGTTGAGTGCACTTTCTTGTGTTTCTATTGCACCTTGTAGTTAATTTAGTTCGTGTTCTCCACTAGGTTGTGAGATTCTTGAGAGTAAAATCTTTTTTACATTATGTCAATATTCATAGCTAATAGGTCTTAACACATATTAAATAATAAAGGAATATTTGTTGATTTGAGATAAATTAAGCTAAGGTTATTAAAAACTGTATCCAAGCTCTGGGGAGTTACTTTCTTGTTTAGTTGATCAGAAATATTCATTTCACCATTTACACTGAAAAGTCAACAAAATATTGTCTAGTTGATGTTGACTTGAATCTGAATATAAAAAGTATTTTTGTAGGTATTTGGCTTGTGGTTTTAATTTAGCACCAAGATTGGTTTTAACTTGCTTAATGACATCAGAGTATGAAAATCACACTGTTTTCTGGCATGGGGGAAAATCAGGGCTAAGATGGGATAGTCATACAAATGAGATCTTGCTCTGTTCTCTTTTCTTCTTGTATCGCCTTTTTTACTTCCATTGTTATAGGAGTTCTTTGTTCCCACCAGATTGAAATGGGAATGCTAATTTTTTTTGAGTGGGTGGTATTAATACAGTTCTGAAGAAAAAAGCTGTCACAAATAGCACTGGAAATGATCTCACCAACCTGCTATCCGTATGACCTGTATTTGGGCAAGGTTCCAGGACCGGAAAGCGTTTGCTTTGTTCCGGATGTAGTCTTTTACCCAGGACTCTGTCAGGCCCTCCTCCCCATAGTCTCACAGTGCTTGCTACACAATGATTATCCTGGATCTACTACACCTCCAGAGTCACCCAGTGGCCCTGCGACTGGCTTCTGGGTGACAAATGAGTGTTTGTACCCAGCTGCTCCACTTTAGTTGTTGACAAATGACTGCTCTTCTCTGGTCCTCAGTTTTCTCATTTAAGAAAAGTGGATAATAACACCTACTCCATGGGGCTGAGTGAAGCTCTGCATGGAAATTCTTTCTCCAGCCAGTGTCCTGCACATGGTCACCACCAGTTTCTATCTTGTAGATAAAAGCCACATAATCCCAAGCAGACTGGTAACTGCTCAGATCCACTTGCACACTACTATCTACAACTGGATGTCTCATTTATAGGATGGCTTCATCGTGACAGATTAGAGTGGTTTTCTGCCACCCAGAACCCACTTATTTTGGTTTCCAGGGCTGCCGTGACAAAGTTCTACAGGCTAGGAGGTTTAGAACAACAAATGTATTCTCTCATAGCTCTAGAGGCTAGAAGTCTGCAATCTGGATGTCAATAGGATACCTCTGAGATATCCTCCAAGGCCCCAGTAGAATCTTTCCATGCCTTTCTCTGGCTTCTAGAGGCAGCCAGCAATCCTTGGCATTCTTTGGCTTTCAGCTGCCTCACTCCAGTCTCTGTCTCTGCCTTCACATAGCCAGAGAATATGGCATAGGAAAATGAATCAAAGTTCATAAAGAGCTTTGTACTCAAAGACATGTATTGCAGCACTATTAATGATAGAAATTAAAAATAGAAATACCCTGATTGTCCAGTAAGAGGGAAGTATTTGGTATTACAAACAGCCATACCTTAGATAATTACATAGCCATTAAAAACAGCAATAAAGAGCTACAATAATTTGGGGAACTGTTTCTCCTTAATAACAAGTGAATAAAGCAGGAGACAGAAGAATATACAGACAGTATGATCCCAATTATGTAAAAATATATGTAAACCACAAACGTCAAGGAAATATACCAGTCATTAACATGGACGATCTGGTTGGTGATTGTTGTCTTCATTGTACTTTTCTACATTTCCAAATTTTCTATAAGAAGCATATATTTCTTTAATAACATTGTTTTAAAAGTATATTAATAACAAGACAAAGATTTAGGACTTAAGCCCAGAATATGAGCATCTGATCCCAGCCATCAGTTCTTTATATTTTAGGGTACTTTTTAATATCTCCATTTATTTTCTCATCTTCTCATTATAAATAAAAGAATCAGCTTCATTATTCTGTTTTAAGAATGCTAAGTTCTTTCCTCTTACATTGCTTTTGAATTATTTCAAGGGTTAAGGTGCTTTCTATGGCGAGAAGAATATAAAGCAGGAGCTGAAGGTTGTAAGCTTAAGAATGCAAAGTGACGACACTGCAGACAATGAAATAATTAGTCGATAGACCTGGTAAGAGGAAAGGACATGTCTCTAGATATTAATAGATTGTATTTACATTCTTTTTCTGTTTTGATAATCCGTCTCATTCTTGATTTCTTATGAATAATGGTACTGATTGTGAGCCTGACCTTTTAAGAAAAATGTTATACTGCTATAATTACATTTCCGAGGCACAATATTATTTGAATTGGCACCTCAATATTATTCAGACACATTGGAATATTACCAGGACTCAAAGTTTTTGAATAATGCAAACTTACCTAGCATTACTCATCACAGTTAGTGTAGGCAGGTTGATTATGGTCATATTGCTAGCTCTTTTACTTACATGAAATTGGATTGTTTTCCTGCTCTTGAGTTTCCATGGCAATGGTATTTTCTGAACCCAAAGTGTGCTTCTGTGATGGCTTGAAACTATGTCCACACATTCTTTGGTACCGCTTTCTTTCAAAGATGAAGTTTAATTCCTCTCTTATTGCATATGGACGGTAGTTAGTGATTTGCTTGTAACAAATATCGCATGGAGGAAATGACTGATGGACATGTGAGTTCCTAGAGGAGGTCATAAAAGGTACTATGGAGTCTGCCTTGGTCTCTTTCTTAGGCCACTCACTGGCCAGGAAGCCAGCTGGCATATCAGGAGAACAGTCCGGAATCTATTCGAGGAGGCCCATGTGGCAAGGGACAGAGGCCTCCTGCCATCAGTCATGTAAAAGGACCATCTTGGAAACAGATTCTCAGACTCAGTCAACCTGCAGACGTCTGCAGTCCTGCTGATGTTGTACCTCCAACCTAAAGAGAGCCTCTCAGCCAGAATTACTAAATTGCTTCCAAATTTGTAACCCTCAGAAACTGTGAACTAATAATGCTGATTGTTTTGAACCACGAAGTTTTGAAGTAACTCATTAGGCAGCAATAGGTAACAGATACAGCTTATCATTGGATTTAATTGCTAGAAAACTATTTTGAAAAGTTTTATACCTTGATCTTGTAGTACTAATCCTATGCCTGAGTCTAGACCAGATGCCAGACATATAATGGTAAGGAAAACAGACCCAGAGCCCATCTTCAGGTAGCTTACCATCAAATTCCACACACATATATGGAGAGGAGAAAAGTGATTGTCAAATGTGTTTCATGTTGAGGAAATTACTTGACTTCACTTAGCTTTGAATTTTGAAATGGAGCCTACTTTAAGAATTATTGCTGGCTCG
Organism: Heterocephalus glaber; assembly: GCF_053883595.1. NCBI lineage: Eukaryota > Metazoa > Chordata > Mammalia > Rodentia > Bathyergidae > Heterocephalus > Heterocephalus glaber. Next base: position 17,405,473 of record NW_028258369.1, on the reverse strand, counting down.
GGCCGGGGACTTAGCTCAGTGGTTTCACCTCCTGCTGAGCAAGCGCAAGGACCCGAGTTCAATTCCCGGTACCAAAAACAAACAAACAAACAAAAAAACCCCCAAGAATTATTGCTGGCATGGTGGTGCATGTCTGTAATCCCAGCACTCTGGGAGGCTGTGATAGGACGATAACAAGTTTGAGGCCAGCCTGAGAGAATCAATGACTTAGCAAGACTGTTTCAAAACAAAACAAAAACAATTTTTTTTTTTAAGGGATGGGTATGTAGCTCAGTGTGAAGACCCTAGGTTCAACTCCCAGTACTGAAAAAAAAAACCAGTATGAATTTGAAAAATAACATTAAATAAAGTAGCCAGTAATGAGTTACCTCTCCCTAAATGCTTGCTATTACTTTTATAGAGGTGGATTTTCATTGCTGGATTTATTTCTTACTTCAAGGTAAAGGCTCTGGATAATGCCAAAAATGTATAATCATTGCACAATTTGGATGGCAGCGTCTTCACAGATAGTTTTGAAAAGTTAGAAACAATACTAGAAGAAGCTTTTCATTGTTTTTCTCAAAAGTATTGGTATGAACACCACTTAGAGAAATTATGGTGCCATGACTTAAATTTGAACTGGTGCCTGTCATAACTTGTTAGTGAATATATATCACAATCACCTAAGCTGCTTGTGAATATATCAGTATCTTTGTTACTGATAATTTTGAAGAAAAAATATAAACAAAGATCCTACACTAATATATCAACCTACTAAATGCCATCAGCTATATTGTTGAAAGGTAGACTAATATATCTTATGTTAGACCATGTGTATAATATTTTATTCCAAAGTAATCCTCATATCATTTAGATAAATGCTTATCCATTATCAAGTTATTTAATCCAAAATTACACAGGGTCTCCCTTTCCTTAATTACAGCAGTTAGCTCCAACTCTATCTCATCAATTATATTGATTTCGAAAGCCACTGAGTTGAGGGATCTAATTCATACCCATTTTCATTTACCCTGTTTTGCTCCAGTATTCTGGGAATTATCGAGAGAAAACTCTGAGAATGTATAATTTAGGGAAATGATCAGCAATTTTCAGAGGTCAAATCTAGATAATTGATATAAAATTGGAAAAACTAGGTGACTGTGAGCAAGACAGTGATTTCTGGCTAGAGGTTATTCCACCTCACTGCCAGTTTTCTTATATGCATAATCAAGGCCCTGGATGGCTGTTGTTATGGTAACCATCACTGTATATTACACTAAAATCTGGTATTGAAATGTACTAGAAGCATGAAACGTAGATTTTTCATCTTTTTTCCAAGATCATTTCTCATGGCTTCATGTAAGCAGTCCAACTTGAAACATTTATTTGAGTTTTTAAAATCCTAAATAACATATTCTCCCCCTTTGAGATTTAGAACTAGCTTCTGTGACTGAAATAGCAACTCACCATCAAATGGATTGAATACATTTCAGACCATTAGACTTTCTGGCAAAGAAATAAGGGGGGTGGGGATTGCACTTGGTGATCCTCTGTGTAGCTAATTTGCATCCCTGATAAAATCAGAATTAGCCTTTAGATTCCAAATGGCTGTGAGAACAGTGTGTGGGGATTTCAAATGAGGTGTGACATTTTAGCTTCTTCTTAATAAGGAATAGATAAATGTTAAATTCATGGGCTCCTCTCTGTTTAATTCAGATGACAAAGCCAGGGGCTTCTTGACTCGAGGATTGATTGCTCTTCCTCTGCTCTTTTTATAGCAAGCTACTATGTGATGGGTTTGGCACTCGGATGAGACATGCCATTCTCATTCTCAGAATGGCTGAAATTAAAATAATGGGAAGAAGGCTGTAGATTATAGATAAATACAGAGCACTAAAAACTAATTTTAAAAAACTTTCAGTAACTGAATTCTACCAAAGATGCCTCCTGGAAAGGATTTTACATTAAGTGTTCATAGTAAGAGAAAGACCCACATCTATTTTTCTAACACATTTGATTCACAACATTATTCCTCTTTCTCTAGGGAAAGATTATATAACTGGATATGTCATAACACATGGAAGAAGTATACGGAAGAACTCCATTGTTCAGTAAATTGCTAGCCTGGTGTGAATTTTCCCTAACATTTCTTAGAAGCACATTTAATCATTTCCCCGCAATATTTAATATTGTAATGCTCATTGCTAAGACTAGAATATAATTTTAGAAATTTGTAAGGAATTCAAATATTTGGAATCTTAAACCTGCTTTTTCGATACTGAAGACAATTTGATGCTTGTAACATCCTTGCTTTTTTATTACTTTTCTGAGTGAAAAAACCATTTCAATCAACTAGATGATCTTGCTAGAGAATGGCTTGAAAGTAAAGAAAGATTTTCTTTTAACAACTAAACAGATCTAAGGTTAAATTTATGAACTTTGGAAATGGAAATAGAAATAAAGATGAAGTGAATTTAAATGTCTTTGAGTCAGAAAATAAGATAGGCTGGACAGGTGAATGTCATGTAATTTACTTTGTTTTAACTCAAATACCACAAGCAAACTCCAGCTACTCAGCGGCCTCATTAAGGACACATGCAAATTGGAGGTCATAGAGAACTGAACTAGGCCGTGGCACTTCCCAGTTGGTCTGTGTCAAGGAAACCTCTGAGTTTCTAGAATAGATGTGCATGCCAGGAGAACTAGCTTCTGACTTTCCCCATGAGTCCTCATGTCAATCACAGCTCCTGATTAAACAAGGCTCTGTACTGCGGCTGTCTGTTAAACCAGGGTTTCTGCTCTTCGAATCAAGGCGCCCAATCATGATGCCAAATCTAGGCAGATCAAGGCGCATGCTATACTGTGTATATTAGAATGCTTTCATCATAGTCAAGAGTCCTATTGAACAGCACTGATTTAGATGCAAAACAAGTGACAGAAATTAGTCAAGATTCACAGTATGATTTTAGAAATATTTCTTGCAATTTCCACACAAGCTTTGAATGTTTCAAATTTTACAACACCTCAGAAATATGAAATATAAACATGTTTTGGCAGCAATGAGAAAATAAATAAGGAAATAAAAGCTGCATTTAGTAATAATAAAAACATACTTTTCAAAAATGTTTAAATTTATTCAGCAGAAATGTATGGCTTTTTCTTATACCAGATACTGTGTTAAGTATGCATTTAAAAATAAAGAGATACAGGCTGGGCATGGTGGTGGCACATGCCTGTAATCCCGGAACTTTGGGAGGCTCAGGCTCAAGTAAATAAATAACATTATTTTTAAAAAAAGACTGGAGATGGAGCTCAGTGTGAAGGCCCGAGGTTCAATCCTCAATGCTGGGGGTGGGGATAGAGAGATATAGGTCATAGCCTCATGGTATACTCTGGGGTTCCAGCAAGAAAGCACAGAGAGATGCAAATGAGTGACATAAGCAATCAACCCCACACAGAGACTCTCTTCCAAGGATGCCTCTCAGAACCTCTTCAGGAATGAGTGTCCATTTCTCCAGGATTGCGGGTGCTGCCTACCACTCACAGTTTAAATCCTTCCTACAAAGGGAGTCAGTTGCCCAGCTCAGAGTTATGCCCACAGCCAATGGATTCCAAAGACCTGGCACCTTGTTCAATGTAAGCCAACTCTGAAGAGCCATCCCAGCTCCAGAGGTCACGCATGCAATCAGATGTGATTTGTACTGCAAAGTCCCTTGCAATTCACCTCTCCCATTTTCATACGCTCCGCTCATAGGAACTTTCTGTGTGCAGATCTCCATCTCCAAGCAATACTCACGATGTGGGAGCAATAAAAATGGTCCAGGTCTAATCAGCCTCCTGGCCTCAAAAGTCTGATGTGGTTAGCACACTATGAATGCAACTGCACTCGAAAGTGCATTGTTCAGTGAAATAAATCAGACACACAAGCTTAAATATCACATGGTTTCTCTTATATGAGAAGCCCAAAGTGCAAATTAAGAACAAAATAAAAAATAGATGACAGGAAACAGGGAGATAGATCTTTTGCAAAAAAGAAGGGAACCGAGAGATGGAGGGAGGAGGGAGGAAAGAGAGGAGAAAAGGATGAAAAAAGAGTTAATACATGTTATATACATGACCAACTCATGATGAGTGTAATCACTATGTACTGTAAACGTGGATTAATAAAATTTTTTAAATCATAAAAAATTAGCTGAGCATACTGACATGTAAAAACAGGATGGCAACATGTTCGTTTATAATGGAAATGTGATGCTTTCTCCCTGTAGCCCACCATATGCAGGAAACCAAACTGCCATCCCCTGCATGGACTCAGTAATGGGTTGCCAGTAGTCAGACAGAAGAGGGCTTGATGGTGCAGTGAGAATGACTTTGAGGGGGAAGGAAGTAGGAGTTACTCTAATGGCCCAGGTGGAATCTGGGGAGGGTCTGATTATAGAAGTCTCAATAGAATGGGAAGAAGGGAAATAGATCTCAGACAAAATCAAAATGAACTGTGATGATTTTTTAACAAAATTGCCATTTTGAAAACCGCAAAAAAGAAAAGTACTATTTAGAATTTCTCATTAAATAGTTCAAATGATTTAAAACTTTTTTTTTTTTGAGACAGGTTCTCCCTTTGTAGTTCAGGCTGGCCCTGAACCCACTATGTAGCCCAGACTGGCTTTGAACTTGAGGTGATCCTTCTGTCTCAGCCTCCTGAGTGATGGGATTATAGGTGTGTGCCACCAGGCTCAGCTAAAACTTAATTTTTAAAAAAGTATTACCATATTCACTGCCAGTGTTGTATTACCAGTGCTCTCTCAGATTTGGGAGTTTCAAATGTGGGAACTGAAATTTAGACTTATAGTTTTATTTTTGCCTTTATAAGAATTTTATAAATTTTGTTAGTGGTGAAAAATGGCAAAGGAACTGATCGTTAGAGATGCAAAAATGTTTGGAGAGCAAGAATCAGCAAATACTTCAATTTGGTACTTTTTCAAAGCTGTTTGTAGCAACTTTATTCATAAACTGCCAAAATTGGAAGGAACCAAGAAGTCCTTTAGTAAGTAAATGGATAAAGTGTGGGACATCCAGACAAGGGAATATTACTTGATGCTAGCCAATACTGCAGTTGAAACCACCATATTAACACTGGCATTTGTCTTAGTTACTTCTCTCACTGCTGCAACCAAATGCTTGCAACTCAAGGAATGAGAGGTTTATTTTGGCTCACTTTTCAGTCCATAGTCAATTGGACTGAAAGGCAGGAAGGCATGGCAGAAGGGCATGGCAGAGGACAATGCTCATGGCATAGCAAACAGGAAACTGAGAGAATCAAGGGAGAAGCTGAGAAGGGAGCTACATCCTTCCAGGTCACACACGCAGTGACCCACTTCTTTCAACCAGACTCTACCTCCCAACACCAAGTGAACTCTAAGCCACCATAATGCAGCCAACATCCAAACACATGAGGCTTTGGGGGCCATTTTAGATCTGAACCTAACAGAGTTAAATCGGGATCAGTAATAATTCAGATATAAAAATGTGAATTAGAGAAATTAGTTAATTTAACAAATCCTCAGTAACGCCTATCAGGTGTGTTTAAGGCACTGTCCTGAGCCAACAGAGAAAATGAAGATTAATTACACTTGATCCTTGACTACTGGACACCTAATACCCAGCAGGCATGGGCCAGGAACCCATTCCAAATGAACTCGCTTCCTCACCCAGAGTGCACCAAGAGCAGACTCAGCCTGAGGAGAAAAATGACTTCCAGGCCTTAGGATCTGCTTTTTTGACTTTTGAATGCTTCTTTTGGATAGTCATACTGGGTTCTACTTTAATTCTTGTGGGCAGAACAGAAGTAAGAAAGAGAAAGAATAGAAGCAAAGGCCACACCGGGAAGACTTCCACAGGGAAAGAAAAGAGACTCTCTGGGCTGCCAGGGAAAATGAGCTACTCATAGGGAGAGCCGGTTCCCGTCAGAACAAATGGCGCAGCTGAGTTCCCACCACACAAGTCAGCCCCCTCAATGTTCCGCTGTGTGATTCTTTGGGAACAAAGTATTGTTTGGGAGTCATTACCATTTGCAGCTATTTTATAGTACCAAGCAAATAACACAGAATCCTTCCTGAACATTCTAATGAACAGAACAACACAGAAGCAACTTCAGCAGAGTTGAGAAGGCAGAATTGCTTTTTGCCTATTTATGAATAATGACAGCTGGAAAATAATCTGACAGGAAATATAAATAACATGATTTATTTGATAAATAAAACTCTGGAAATTTTGTCACCCCGTATGAAGTAGCTTGTAAGTTTGAGGATGGTTTTGGTATCGAGCTTGCTCTTTGACAAACCTCACACTGTGATGGAAGGAGTTTGCTCTCGTTTCATTGGACATCACAGGCCAGGCTCTCTTTCCTTCTTGAGGTTGAAGAAGGCTGAACGTACATAAACAAGCCATCATCCCAAATGCCAGCTACCAGATTTACACCATCATTTCATTGGAAATCAATACAGTGGTATTCAATTTATAGCTGGGAGAAGTTCCGGGATGGGAAGTAATTTATCAAAGGTCATAGCCAAGTTAGGGATAGGCTTAAAATTTAGATACCCTGTCTGCAGCCCCTTGATATGAAACATAGACATACGCCTTGTGAATTCCCAGTCAGTGCTAGATTTTAAACTTTTGAGTCTTGATGTTGTTACTTATCTTTACTTTTTTTTTTTTCCTCCCTAGTCTTAAGGCCTGACGTCTCCTGAATCTAGCATCAAGGTTACATCCAGGAAAGCAGAGCCAACTTTGGGGAAAACAGATTTTAAGCAGACCTTAATCAAAAGCCCACTTGTGAGCATTTGACCTCCAGTTAAGGACTGAGCAGGGAGCCCCTTTGGGTGAACCCACAGTTAAACTCATCTAATGAATAAGAACTTGGAGAAATTTGCCTCCTCCTGCTGCCATCCCCACTTTGATATTCAACAAAATGGAAAAATCAGGCAGTGTTTGCCTCTAAAAAGGGGAGTGAGGCGGTCAGTTCTGGCTTGGAAAGAAGGGACAAGAGGAAACTTTCTGGAATGAAGATAAAGATTCACCTTCACAGAGGTTTGGGTTAGGTAGTAAGGTATGCATTTGTCAAAACCCATTGAATTGTACATTTAAGATTTGCGTCTCATTATATTCTAATTTTACCTAAAATACAGTATAACCTTATATAATAAAACAAATTCACTGAAGAAATATTTGGGACAGTAGAAACGGTTAAAAGCTAAATGTATTAAAATGTTTTGCTTTGTTTTTGGTGCTGGAAAATCAAAACCCATGCCTCAGGTGTGCTAAGCAATTACTCTACCACTGAGCTACACCCTCAGTTGAATTTTTATCAGCCCCTTAAATTGAAATTTTTATCAGTTTCTGTCATCATCTTCACCAACCACAAAATAGAAACATCTTTGATCACCTCTGTAAAGAGGTGGAAGTTCTCAGAAGCCAAAACGTGAATCTAAAGTAGAAGGTGTATATTCTGGGGCAATTGTCTTTTCATTGACGCTGCCAGGAAGCCAGCAAGCTTCCTTTCACAGTATTTATAGGTTGGGAGCACATGTGGAGGGTGGGGTAGCTGTGGGCTTGTAGGAGCTTGGTCATGAATTTCCTGGAGGAGCCCTAGACTGCTTGGTAAGAATTTGGCATCTCAGGTTCTCTTCTGTCTTCCCCCAAGTAAATGTAGAAATGGACCCAGAAACTGGCAGGCTGGAATTACAGGAGGGTACCACCATGCCTGGCTTATCATAAAATATTTCAAGCATAGAAAGCAGAATAATTTATGAAAAGCTCATCCATTCTTTCACAAGATTGTCAAATTACTTCTTTTGCAAGTTTGAAAATGTTTTTTAATTAGTGATTAGAAATTAAACTACCGGCAATTAAATAGCCCACATGAATTAAAGTTCTATTAAAATTTACTCTTTGGACATTTTTCTTCACCTCTGTGTGATTCATCCTTGGATATGGACTTTTCTAGGGTGATGAAAATGCCCTGGAATTAAAGGTGATGGTTACAGAACACTGTAAATATACTAAGAGCTCTGACTCATGCACTTCAAAGTGGTTAAAATGCTGAATTTTATATTATAGGAATTTTACAAATTAAAAATTTTTTTTGAAAAGCTTATACTTGAGAAACCAATGCTTGCCAAGCTAAGCCTTCTTTGTCCTTTATTCCTTCTAGGCTGGGGTATTAAGCAGAGCTTGGGGTCACTGACTCTGTTCCCAGGCACGATTTCCCTGGTGGCCTGGGTTTCACTGAAGGACTGAATCACAACAGTCTTCTCTGAGCTACCCATGCCCACCTAGGGCCTAACAAAGTATGTGGCCACCTCCGTGCACAACAGAGGTCCCATGTGCTTGCCTTACTTGTTTGCAATAAAAATACAGTAATACAGACAGGCCAGCACAATGGAGCAGCCTATAATCCTAACTACTGTAAAAGGCTGAGGCAGGAGGATTGCTAAGTTTGGACAACTTGGAGAGACTCTGCCTCAAATAAACATTTAAAAGGGGCTTAAAGTACAGCTCAGTGGCAAGGTACTTGCCTGGCATATATGGGTTCTGGGTTCAATATAGAAACAAAAACAGAAAACACCTAAAACATTATAGTATTCTTTTTATTTTATGTGTCTGGCATCTTCCCTAGCTATGCTGAGCCAGCTATTTCTGCCCTGTTGATAGCAATGATTCTCAAAGAGTGGAAGGGGGTGTTGTGCTCCCCAGGGGACTTTCAGCAGCATCTCGAGACAGCCTGGTTGCTATGTGTAGAGGGGTGCTGATGGCATCTGGTAGCTCAGAGACACTGCTAAACACCCAGCAATGCACAGGACAGTCCCTTCAACCACCACAGTGAGGAATTATCTGACCCCAATCATCCAGCCAGTGAATGACAGGATCTCTGACATTGTAGGAGCAGACAGGTGTTTCCTTTTCCTCTCCCACCTTAAAGGTCTTGGTGGACACTGTCATGCAACACAAGGCAGTTAACAAGAGGAAAGCATAATAAATAAATAGATAAAGACGTCTATGACGCAGGAGACTTCAGAAAGGAAGACCCAAAGATCCAGAGAAAAGTGTCTGTTCTTGTGCTTGGACTCCATGAAGAAGGGACAATCACACAGAGATGGGACTGGACTAGGGGTTTTGATCTAGGGGTAAGAGCCTGAGTAGGGACACCACTCAGCATGTTTTTCCTTTTCTCTCTGCACTGCATTCTTTCCTCTGCATATGGAGTGAGCCCTCCCTGGAATAATGGTCTTCCAGGAAGAAGAGAGAGAGCTTTCTAGGTGTTATGGCTGGCTCTGGGAGAGAGGAGTTTGGTTTCTATGCCCCATCTTAGGGAAGAGAAACTCTGGCTTCTATGATGCAATCGAGGAAAGCAGGAGGGGTGGGAAACAGGAAGACAGAAGAAGGCTGGCCACTCAACCTTCTTTAGTTCAAGGAACTCAGTTTGCCAAAGTGCTATACAGTAAAATCTTGGATTGCAGGTAACTTGTTCTGTGAATGTTTCACAAGATAAGCAAACATTTCTAATAAATTTTAACTTGATAAGCAAGCAATGTCTTGCAATATGAGTAGTATGTGATGGTGAATATCACATGATCACTACTGACCCAAAGGTTCCTGTGTCTTTCTTGCTGCAGGATTGTAGGTGATCATCTCTCAAGGAGCAAAAGATTATGGAGGAGATCTCATCTGCAGAGGAGGAGAAAAAGCCGGAGGAATCCCTCGCTTCACATGACATTAGGGAGATGTGTAACATGTGGGAAACAGTGCAAAACGTTGTAGAAAAGCACCACCTAAATAAGGCTGTAGCAGTACAAACGATGAATCTGTTTAACAACAATACAATGTCACATTTCCACATAATCCTCAAAAGGAGGCAAAAGCATCACTGGATAGCTTCCTTGTTAAAGTTGCACACACACACACACACACACACACACACACAAAGATTCCATTGATCCAACAGATAGCAGCCATTCCATTAGAGATAGTGAAAGTTGTGCTACACAATAACCCTCCTCTCTCTTGTTTCCCTCACACCAGACATGAAGCTTTTGCAAGGTAAGTGCAAGTTAATTTGTTTATTTTCCTTTGTATTTTGTATTAAATTATTTTGTATTATATCATGGCATTGGTCATTTTTATATGAATATTTTTGAGTTGTAGAATGAATTATCTGAGTTTCCATTGTTTCATATAAGGAAATTCACTTTGACATACAAGTGCTTTGGGTTATAAGCATGTTTCTGGAACAAATTATGCTTGCAAGCTAAGGTTTTACTGTACTTTGGGTATCATTTTCTGAGCCCCAACATTATCATAAAATTGAAACTGCCATTAACTGCTTATTGTGGACAGTCGCATCAAGACAGATCCTCTTCTCTGATCTCTGTAATGTGTGATGCCAAATGCTGAAACCACGCGGAGAGTGTTCTGGAACCCCATGGGGAAACCGAGGACAACAACTTACTGATCCCACAAAAACTATGTCCTGTACAGTCCTGGGTCAAAGTACAGCATGGAGCCCTGAAACAGAAGTTAACCTGGCCATGCCCGGCACTGTGGTGCATGCACCCTGACAGAGATTGTGCAGGTAAAGAATTAGAATCTTATTTATGATACAAGAAGACTACAATCTATGGGGAAAAAAAGAAAACTTACATTTTGATCATTTCTCTGTATAACAGAATACAGAAAAAATTCAAAATTCATCATAGAGCATTTTCTGCCTATCAAGGTTTATTGATTGATTTTTTTAACGAAACCTATTTATAGAAAGTTATTTCTTAATTTCTTAACACATGTATAAACACCGAATAGTTTCTCTGGTGTGAGAAACTGAAAGTGTAAATAAGGACTAAATGTATAATAGGTAATGTGAAATAGGAAGAAAAGGGGCAAAGGGGAAGGAACTGGGAGGGCTAGGGGAAAGGATAGAAGGGAATGGGATTAATATGAGAAAATGGAAAAATAGAAACAAAATCTTTGTAAATAGGGAGGAATGGAGGGGTTGAAGGGAGGGCTGGGCAAGGGTGAAAAATAAGAACCAAGAGAGACTACGGAAAGGTGCAAATTTCCAATGATGAATGTCATTATATTGTATACCTAAAATGTACCAATGATTAGAATGAATAATCGATAATGCAAAATAGGAAGAAAAGGTCCAAAGGGGTAGGGGTAGTGGGAGGGGCAGGGGAAAGGAAAGAAGGGAAAGGAAAAATGATGAGAAATGGAAAAAATGGAAATAAAGTCTTTGTAAATAGGGAAGGGTGGAGGGGGTGAAGGGAGGGCTAGGAATGGGGAAAAAGTAAGAACCAAGATGCATTATGTAAAGGTACAATTCCCAAGGAGAAATGTAATTGAGTTGTATACCTACAATGTACCAATAAAAGAATTTAATAAAGTGAGAAAAAAAAGAAAGTTATTTCTAATGGGTAAAACAGATGCTTGCTGGAATAGGCATGATCTCAAGTAAAAATCAGATCCTCCATTTTGAAAATCTTGTCAGAGTCTTTCTTGAATAGAGAAAACACACACAGCATAAAGCATAAAGCAGCGACAGGTCTAAACAGTCTCCTTCCCCTGCAAAGAGACTACAACTACATGCTCACAGAAGCCCTTCCTATACTCACATTCCCTTCAGAAATACTCTGGGGAAAATCTTGAGTAATTATCTGAGAAATGTGTATGCTGCAAGTTTCCCTCTTCACAAAATTACACTTGGCCTCTCCATAGCTGCAGGAAAATGTCACACTTAGATATCACATGGATCACATTCCTGGACAATCTGGTGGTCCCATGCGTGAGGTAGGGCTTCATTAGAGCTCCTCTATAAGGAGTTTACTGAATTCATCTCAACCTGCCCCTTCAGCAGTACCCCTTGCAGCAGTAGTTACCCAGAATAAATAAGAAAATTGTGTTGGAGGAGAGTGGGCACTTGCTCATACTAAAAATGTCACGAAGCGAAATTCACATCTGTCTTCCTGTAGGGAGCCTGGCCAAATCTTTCTGATAAACAGTACACATTAGTGGGAAGCCACTGTGTCTGTGACTTCATATTCTTGTGACTGGAAGACTGTTGCTACAATAGAAAGTGATACATTCAGAAGAAATTAACAAATACATATGGGGGAGAGGGTGTGAGTTTTTAGCATGCACTGATTCTGTTCCAGAATAGTTTCATGGAAACATCTGTTTCAAATCATTCTGAGCTAAAAAAAAGTGGGGACCGGCTATAGGTTCTCTCACACAGTGCTTGCCTCATAATCTTGACCTGAGAGATGACATCTGGACAGAGGAGGAAACAGAATTAGTCTTGGAATCACATCCTCTTAAAAACAAAACAAAACCCACACCCTTAAGCTTTTATGAAGGATGTCTTCACAGCATAAAAATTCTACAAATTTCCCCTTTGCATTTATTTTTTTAACTCCTTACCCAGTTTTTCCATGGTTAACATCTTACATGATTAAAGTTCATTTGTTCACATTAAAGTGATATTTAGTTGGGTGTGGTGGCTCACACCTATGATCCCAGCACTCGGAGAGGCTGAAGCAAGAGAATCACAAGTTTGAGACCACCCTGGGCAACTTAGCAACTTAGTGAGACCCTGTCTCAAAATAATAATAATAAGTAAATAAAAAGGGCTGCGGATGTAGTTCAATGCGAATCCCTGGGTTCAATGCCAGTATCGCAAAAACAAAACAAAATGAAAAACTGACATTGTTGCATTACAATGAACTTTGTTTGGATTGCAGCAGTTTTCCCACTAATATCCTTTTGTTGTTGTTGCTTCACAATCACATCCAATACAATACATACACTTGCCATTTCTCTTAGTTTAATTTTGTCTTTGATGATCCTCCTCTCCTTGTTTTGGCCCTTAAAAAGCCTCCCTAAACACATGGGAGTGAACTTCTTAAATATGTCTATAGCTTTCAAAAAACTAAAAACCTATGTGTTGAAAAATTTAATCCAAAGGCCCTCTTGGCTGCCATTTTTTTTTTTTTTTTTTTTTTTTTTTTGGTATCAGGGATTGAACTCGGGTCCTTGCACTTACGCAGCAGGCGTCGGAACCACTGAGCTAAATCCCGGCCCTTGGGTGCCATTTTTATCTACATAAAACCATCATTGTCCAGTTATGAATATCTTTTTCATGATTTTGACAACTATAACTCAACATATAGCTAATCTATTTTATGGGTCAGAACAAGAGGTCATCAGGCAAAGAAGGACCACAGTAGGAGAAGCAAAGCCCTCAAAACTACATGACTTCTGGATTGGGAAGGAACAGCAATTTGATCCAGACCAAGAGGTCTACATGAGGGGAGATTCAGACAGCTGGATGGTCACAAACAGGGAGGTAGACTACAGACCCACCTGGGAGACCCCAGGCACATAGCATATAAAAGTGGAGCAAAGAGGTGGACCATGGTGGGTAGGGGAGGAGGTGAGTAGCTGAAAGGGCTTGGTGTTATGCAAAAGCCAGCAGCCAATGATGGAATAGTTGGCTAGAAAAAGTAAGAAGAACATCAGCTTGGGCCCACCAATCAGAGGCAGATCCTGTCAGAGGCTCAGAGTTTAGGTTCAGATCCAGTATCTCCAGCAGGATTTGGCCATTCCCAAACTAGACAGGAGCAACATACCTAGAGTTCAAAGTGTGAGGTACCTGGGATTCCAAAGTTTCCAGTTACAGAACCCTGGGAATCAGAGTCAGGGTGAGGTCAGAGCAAGGCCAACACCATGTTAAGTTGAGGTTGAACTAACTTCTTACTAAACAAGTGATGCTAAATTGTCCCCAAATAAGAAGAGTAATCTGATTCATGGTTTCACAAGGCCAGCACTAATAATGCTTGGAGATGTATAATTCTTTGCTGTGGGGGGCTGTCTTGTACATCGTTGCATGTTTAACAGTGTTCCAGTCTTTACCCACAAAATGCTACCAGCACCCTCATTTCAAGTTGTGATCATCAAAAATGTCTCCAGACATAGCTCAATGTCCTTTGGGGACAAAATCACTCCTATTGAGAAACATTGCTCTAAAATGAGGGAGATCCAATAGAAATTTTAAATAGCCTCAGTTTTAGTAGCCCCCCCAAAAATGTGTGGGAAAAAGAAACTAGGCCAGTTGTTTCATCCCAGATAGAAAATCTCCTTTATCAGGATATGGCAGGTGTTAGAAAATTTTGGTCTTAGGTAGAAATCTAGGAAGTTAAATTGCTTTGCTCCATACAAACAACATGTATAGTAGAAATGAGTATTCACTGATTTAAGGTCAAATGTAGTTTAATTATGCTTAAAACAATGTTTGGCACATAAAGTCAAAAGAAATCAAAATTTTCTTTGTGTTCTCACAACCATGAGAGGCTGTGTAGTTTTAAAATTAAAGTGCCTTTGCCAAGAAGTCTTGCAAAGGCACTGTAAGTCTGTTTTCAAAAAATTTTGGACACTTCTGGGAAGATGGCAGAGTGGCAAACAGCAACAAATCAACCTCTCTGAGATTTGGAATCCAGACACTGGTAAATAATAACTTGGGGAGGAAAAGAAGGAGGGAGATGGATCCCTGGGATCCAGGAAGGATCTGAAAAGAGCCCACAGAGAAAGTGAAGGGACAGACCACAACACAGAAAAAGGAGGTGGTAAACTGCACTTTCTCCCCAGCTCCCAGCTCCCAGCCTGAGAGAGAAGGATTGAATCTAGAGACACAGTGAGGGTGGGTGACTCCAGAGCCCTGTAGGGAGAAATGCACCAGTGGAACAGAGCAGTGGATGCTGTGCATTAGGACAGCTGCTGAGTGACTCTAGTCCAAGCATCTGCTGGGTCCCCTGGAGAGGGTGCTTGGGCAGATGCCATTTTAGGGAGGAGCCAACTGAACCTGGGACTCAGAGCAGCTGTGGGTTGGCTTCATCTCAGGGCTCCCAGTGTTGAAATACCACTGTGCCTGGGTGAGTGACAACCATGGGTGACATCCAGGGTCAGGGAACCAAAGTCAGGCTGTCAAGAGACACCCAGAGTGTTGCAGGCTGAACAACTCGGGCCCCAACCCCACAACTAGAGGCCAGGATCAGTCCAAACTTCTGGGGAGTTGAAAGCACCAGAATTGGCACCCCACCCTAGTCCTACTGCAGAGTTGCTAGGATCAGACAGCACCCATCCCCATCCTATTGCAGGCTTGCTGGGATGATCCAGCACAGATCTGGACTCTGCCTGACAGCAGAGGCACACCTTGAATTGGACACTATCACAAAAGTATAGATCCCAGAAGATAATGACAGGCTTGAAATCACAGAGAAATATCTTCTTTTTCTTTGCTTTTGTTTTTTTCTTGTTTGTTTTTGTGTTTTTATGAGTGTAAACTTTTTTTTAGTTTTCTCAATTTGTTTTGGTCTTGTTTTTTCCTTCTTTCTTTCCTTCCTGCCTTCTTCATCAGATGGTTTCCTGAAGCTTGGGTAATCTTTGTTTGTCTTTCAGCCTTGGTTATAATCTCTTTCTCTTATTTCTCTATTTCTTTCCTCTCATCCATTTAAATTTTCTCCCCTGAGGGTAAAATCACTCTACTGAGTGGACATTTACTGTAAATAATTTTCTGATTTATTTTAGATATTGTTATAAACTATAAAGCTTGTACCTACGGTTAAGGTGGCAAATTAACAGTAACATAGTTCGTCATTTTCTAGACTCTGCTTGATGCTATTTGTTATTATTGATAGTATTATTTTAACCTAGGTAAAATAGTGGCTGTGATCAGTTGTTCCTCCTTGTATGCCAATACTGAGATTGTCTGGGGGTCATAAACAATACCATAGTCCACTACCAAAGAACTTGGTGCTAGGCCAAATAGGCAGCAACCTCTCATCCATAATAAACTGAAGAGGCAGGATCTTGGGACAAACTCAAAAGCCAAAAGCCAGCTATACCTAGAAGACATCTCTGAAAAGTACTCATTTCCTAAAGAGGTCTCAATACTATGGTAGGTAGTAAAAAACCTACCTACCATAAGCAATTTACAAGCACCAGTGCAGAAAACAAATGAAAAAAGAATAGAAAATGAGAAAACAAGGAAGCAAGATGCAACCCCAGACCTCCAGCTCACCGCAGGCAAGGGGGCATTGAAGTGGAAGAAATCAAAAGCAGCCCAGCAGAACTTTCTGAAATGGCAGCAGGGGAAGTAACAAAGTAGATTAGTGAGTCTTTAGGAAAAAAATAACAGAAATGTTTACACATATAACTAAATAGATGTTGACCATAATGAGGACATGGTTAGTGAATTTATAGTAGATGATTTTTTAAAAATAGAAGAGCTTAGGAAACTGATGGAAATCATGAATGCCTAACATAGCAAAGAACTGGATTCCACAAAACAGATTCAAACAGATATCCAGGAGATTAAAAATTCTATTGAAATTATATGCAGCAGAATTAAGCACTGAGATCGAATAACACATCTAGAAGGCAGGCTTGCAGTTAGTGATCATCAAATAGAAGACTTCTTAATAGTATCAAGGGACCACGAAAAATCAATCCAACAGTTGCTAGATGATGCAAAGAAGAATAACATAAGATTAATTAGAATCAATGAAAAATCAGAAGATAGCACAAAAGACCAAAAAAAAACCTGTTTACAGAAGGAATAGCAGAAAACTTGGCAAGCATAAAAAAAGAATTTGACATACAGATAAGTGAGGCATATAGTGTTCCAGCTAGAGATGATCAGAAAGAAACTACACAAGACATATAATAGTCAAGATTCTAGAAATTTGACACAACAACAGAATACTGAAAGCTGTCAGAGAAAAGAAACAAATCACTCATAAAGGAAAATCTATCAGAATCACAGCAGACTTCTCAACACAAACCCTTAAGTTAAGGAGAGCTTGGAGTGAAGTATATGAAGCCCTAAAAGAAAACAACCTCCAACCCAGATTGATGCATCCCACAAAATTATCTTTCAAAATTGATAGAGAAAGAAGATACTGCCATGATAAGGAACACCTGAAGAAATTCATGACCACTAAACCAGCACTCTAAAAAGTTCTGAAGGATATTTTAAAAAATGACAACAATTCCATGAATCCCAACAGAATGAGTCCACAAGGCAAGGCAAGCAATTAAACAGAGAGAACAAAAAGGGAACCAAAAACAGGAAAATAATACGGCAAGGGTAAGTCAATACATATCAGTCATAGCCATCAATGTAAATGGTCTCAATTCACCAATTACAAGAAACATATTGGCAAAATGGATCAAGAAACTAGATCCAACAACATGGTGCATACAAGAAACACATTTAACTCAAAAAGAAATTCATAGGCTGGGCATGGTGGCACACGCCTGTCATCCCAGCACTCAGGAAGCTGAGGCAGGAGGATTGCAGCAAGTTTGAGGCCAGCCTGGATTACATAATGAGTTCAAGGCCAGCCTGAACTACATAGTGAGAACCTGTCTCAAAAAAAAAAAAAAAAAAAAGAAAGAAAGAAAGAAAGAAAGAGGGGCCGGGGATTTAGCTCAGTGTTTCCACTGCCTGCCTAGCAAGCCCAAGGTCCTTAGTTCGATCCCTGGTACCAAAAAAAGAAAGAAAGAAAGAGAAAAGAAAAGAAAAAAGAAAGTCATAGACTGAAAGTTAAAGATGGAAAATACCTCATGTGACAGCTACCCAGGAAAAAACAGGGGTAGCTATTCTATTTCCAGACAAGGTAGATTTTAAGCCAAGACTGATCAGAAGAGACAAAAATGGTCACTACATACTTGTTAATGGAACAATCCAAGAGGAAGGGATAACAATCATAAATATATATCCACCAAGGGCCAGGGATTTAGCTCAGTGGCACCATGCCTGCCTTGCAAGCGCAAGGTCCTGAGTTCAATCCCTGGTACTGAAAAAAAAATATATATATATACATATATATATATATGCACCAAATACCAGCACACCCAACTAAATAAAACAAACATTAATGGATATGAAAAATCAGATAGATGTTAATACAATTGTAATGAAGGAACTCAATATCCCACTGTCACAATTTAGACAGATCAACCAGATAAAAAAAATCAACGAAGAAATATCAGAGCTGAAGCAAGCCTTTGAATAGATGGACTTAGGAGATATCTACAGAATGTTCCACCCAACAACAGAATATACATTCTTCACAGCTGAACATTGGACTTTCTCCAAAACAGAACACATACTAGCTCATAGAACATGCTTAAATATATGCAAAGAAATTGAAATTATCTCATGCATATTATGAGATCATAGTGCAATGAAACTGGAAATCAATGGCAAAAGAAACCACAAAAACTATATAAATATATGGATATTAAATAACACCTTCCTGAACAATCAATGGATCACACATAACATTAAAGAAGAAATTAGACAGTTTGTACAATTAAACAATAATGCCAATACAACCTACTGGACATAATGAAAGCAGTCCTACCAGGGAAATTTATAGCAGTGAATTCTCACATCAGAAAAATAGAGCAAGCTCAAGTAAATAACCTAATGTTGAACCTCAAGCTTCTGGAAAAAGAAGAGAAAGTTAAACTCAAAGCTAGTATGAGGAAGGAAATTATAAAGAGCAGAGCAGAAATTAATGCAATTGAGACTAAAAAAATACAAAGAATTAATGAATCAAAGGGTTTGTTCTTTGAAAGATTAAATTAAATAGACAAACACTTAGCTAATCTTATGAAAAGGGAAAGAAAAGACCCAAATTCATGCAGTTAGGAATGAAAAGGGAAAAATCACAGCAGATCCTGTAGAAATCCAGAAGATCATCAATACCTACTTCAAGAACTTGTACACTAATAAGACAGAAAATTCAGAAGAAATGGAAAGATTCCTAGATACATATGAATTACCAAACCTGAATGAAAAAGATATAAAAATTGTAAATAATCCAATATCAGTCAATGAAATTAAAGAACTTAAAAGCTACCAACAAATAAAATCTCAGGTCCTGATGGATTTACTGCTGAATGCTATAAGAAATTTAGAGAATATCTAATGCTTTTAATCCTCAACCTCTTTAATGAAATTGAAAGGGAAGCAATACTCCCAAACTCATTCCTTGAAGCAATTATTACCCTGATACCAAAACCAGAAAAAGATCCAACCAAAAGAAATAACCATCAGACAATCTCTTTAATGAACATAGATGCTAAAATCCTCAATAAGATACTGGCAAACAGAATGCATCAAATCATCAAGAAGGTTATCCACCATAAACAAGTAGCATTCTTCCCAGGGATGCAGGGATGGTTCAATGTATGCAAATCAATAAATGTAATATACCACATTCATAGAACCAGAAACAAAAAACACATGATCATCTCAATAGGTGCAGAAAAAACATTTGACAAAGTCCAACACCCAGGCATGACAAAACCCTACAGAAAACTGGAATAGAAGATCGTTATGTCAATCTTATAAAAGCCATCTATGACAAACCAACAGCCAACATCATAATAAGTGGTCAAAAACTAGAAGCTTTCATTCTAAAATCAGGAACAAGTCAAGGATAACCACTATCACCATTCATGTTCAAGGGAGTTCTGGAAACATTAGCCACAGCAGTTAGACAAGAGAAAGAAATAAAAGGAATAAGGATAAGAAAGAATGAAGTTAAATTATCATTACTTGTGATGACATGATACTCTACATAGAAGACCCCAAAAACTCCACCAAAAGACTCCAAAAAAAAGATTTAATAACCAAATTCAGTAACATAGCAGGATACAAAGTCAACCTTCAAAAATCAGTAGCATTTGTGTACACAAATAACAAATTCACTGAGAGTGAAATTAGGGAAACCACAACTTTTACAACATCCAGAAAAATTAAATACTTAGGAACCACTCTAATGAAGAATGTAAAAGACCTTTACATTGAAAAATACAATACTCTGAAAAAGGAGTTCCAAGAGGATAAAAACGGAAAGATATCTGTTACGAATTGTGTCTAGATGACCCCCCCCCAAAGCCTCATGTAGTCATAGGTGGGGCTTTTCCAGAGGTGGCTGAATCTAGTGTGTGATTGATTCATGGTGCAATGTTAGGATTAAGGGTGCTAGAATTAAGGATAGGTGGTTACAAAATCAGTCCACTGGTTGGTTTGACACTGCCTGAATACAATATAAGGTGCAGAAAGAGGTTTGTATTGCCCTTTGCATGCTTGCTTTGCTACCTTCTGTCTGCCATGAACTCTTTCTCCTCATGATGCCTGTCTGCCATGCCACCCTGCCTTGGAGCCAGCCAATTATGGGCTAAAACCTCTACAAACTGTGAGCTAAATAAAACTTTGGTTGTCAAGTATTTTGTCTCAGAAATGAGAAAATAAGACAATATCCCTTGTTCTTAGATAGGCAGAACTAATATAGTGAAAATGGCCATACTTCCAAAACTATTATACAGATTTATTGCAATCCCAATCAAAATACCAATAGCACACCTCACAGAACTAGAGAAAACAATCCTTCCCAACTCCTTCTAAGTCTTCTTCCCAGAGGGTAAAGCTGCTATATTGAAGGGCTTACTAACTATAAACATATTTCTGGTTGGTCCTTGATTTTGACATATAACCACAAGTCTAGTTTATGCAGTTAAAGGTGTCAGAATAGTAGCTACCACAATTTGTCATTCTCTAAGCTGTGTTTGAGGCTACTGTTGTTGCTGACTGAATTACTTTGGCCAAGGTGAAGTGATTGCTTTAGTCAGTTGTCTTTACTGGAATACCAAGACTGAGATCAATTAAAGGCCATTACAGACTCAAAACCCAAAGGCCAACTATACCAGGAACAATCCCAGAAGTACCCATTCACTAAGGGCTCTAAATACTAGCAATAAGCTATTTGCAATAAGCAATTTACAAGCAGCAAAATGAACCAAAAACTTCAACAATAATGAAAAAATAGAAATGAGAAGACACCTAAATGAGATGCAAACCCAGACTTCTAGATCACGAAAGGGAAATCCAGGGGGTAAGATGGAACAATCCAAAACTCAACCACCTGGACTCCCTGAACTGGCAACATAAGAGGATTTGGAAAAAATGAAATCAGAAATAATTTCTCAAATACTGACAGAGATGGTGACCATAGTGAAAGACATGATGAATAACTCTAGAGCAGACACAGATAAAAATAATAGAGGAGCTCAGGAACATGATGGAATCTCAGCATAGGAAAGAAATGAAATCCATAAAACAGATTCAAACACCCAGGACATTGAAAGTTTACACAGCAGAGTGAGCCAATATGAGGACAGAATATCAGATATACAAAACAGGATTGCAGTTAGTGACCAGGAAAAGAAAGATTTCTTAAAAATAGCAAGGGACCACAAGTAATCAATCCAACAGCTGCTAGATGATGAAAAGAAGAATAACATAAGACTGATTTGAGTTAATGAAGAAACAGGAGATAGTGCAAATGATATTTTTAAAAAAACTGTTCACAGAAGTGATGGCAGAAAACTTCCCAAGTAGGTGAAAAGACTTACATACAGAGAAGTGAGGCACATAGGACTCCAACTAGCTGTGATCAAAGAAATCTATAACTAGGCATATAATAGTCAAGACTCCAGAAACCCAACAGAAAAACAAAATATTAAAGCAGTGAGAGAAAAGAAACAAATCACATACAAAGCAAGCCCATCAGAATCACAATAGACTACTCAACACAAAACCTCAAGTCAAGAAGAGCCTGGAGTGAAGTATTTCCAGCCCTAAAAGAAAACAACCTCCAACCCAGACTGATGTACCCTGCAAAACAATCGTTCAAAATCAATGGAGAAATAAGATATTTTCAGGACAAAGAACACCTGAGGAACTTCATGAATACTAAACCAGCACTCAAAACCTTTTAAACAATATTCTAGGAAAAGACAATGAGGGCACAGCCCCACAGAGCCCAACAGAATGAATCCATCAGGCAAGATAAGAAATTAAAGGGGTAGGGGTAGTGGGAGGGGCCGGGGAAAGGAAAGAAGAGAAAGGAAAAATGATGAGAAATGGAAAAAATGGAAATAAAGTCTTTGTAAATAGGGAAGGGTGGACGGGGTGAAGGGAGGGCTAGGAATGGGGAAAAAATAAGAACCAAGATGTATTATGTAAAGGTACAATTCCCAATGAGAAATGTAATTGTGTTATATACCTACAATGTACCAATAAAAGAATTTAATAAAGTGCAAAAAAAAGAAATTAAATGCAAAACAGGGGATCCAACAACAGGAAAAAAATCATGACAAGGATAAGTCAATACATAGCAGTTATAACTATCAATGTTAATGGTCTCAATTCACCAATCAAAAGAAATAGACTGGCAGAATGGATCAAGAAGCAAGATCCAACAATATGCTGCGTACAAGAAACGCACTTAATTCCAAAAGAAATTCATACACTAAAAGTTAAAAGGTAGAAAACAATACTCCATGTGACAGGAACCCCCTAAAAAGCAGCAGTAGCTATCCTATTTGCGAACAAAATGGATTTGAAACCAAGACTAATTAAGAGAGACAAAGAAGGTCACTACATCCTTTTAAAGGAAACAATCCACGAGGAAGAGATGACGATCATAAATATATATGCACCACATACTGGTGAACCCAACTAAATGAAACAAATATTAATGGACATGAAAAATCAAATAAGCATTAATACAATAATAGTGGGAGATGTTAATACTCCACTGTCACAAATAGACAGATCAACTAGACAAAAAATCAACAACAAAATACTAGAACTCAACCAAATTCTTGAACAAATGGATTTAACAGATGTTTACAGAGTGTTCCACCCCACAAAATCAGAATACACATTCTTTTCAGCTGCACATGGGTTGCTCTCCAAAATAGATCACATACTTGTTCATAGAAGATGTTTAAGTAAATGAAAAGGAATTGAAGTTAGTGCAATGAAATTGGGGATCAACAGGAAAAGACACCACAAGAACTTCGTAAACACCTGGAAATTGAACAACACACTCCTAAACAACCAATGGGCCACAGAAGAAATTAAAGAAGAAATTACAGTTTCTACAATTAAATGCCAATGCCAATTCAACATATCAGGATTTATGGGACACAATGAAAGCAGTTTTATGAGGGAAATTCATAGCAGTGAATGCCCATATCAGGAAAACAGAGCAAGCTCAAATAAACAGCCCAATGCTGAACCTCAGGCTTCTAGAAAAATAAGAGCAAGACAAACTGAAAGCTCATACAAGGGAGGAAATTATAAAGATCAGAGTAGAAATCAATGCAATGGAGACTAAGAGAATGATACAAAAAATCAATGAAGCAAACAGTTGGTTCTTCAAACAAATAAACAAAATTGACAAACCCTTAGCCAACATTTTTAAAAAAGGAAAGAAAAGGCCCAAATCCATGCAATTAGGAATGAAAGGGGTGAAATTACAACAGATCCAGCAGAAATCCAGAGGATCATCAATACCTACTTTGAGAACCTATATGCCAATAAGATGGAAAACACAAAAGAAACAGACAGATTTCTAGTTACATATGAATTACCAAAGTTGAACAAAGAAGACCTAAAAATTCTAAACTACCCAATATCAATCAATGAAATTAAAAATGTAATTAAAAACTTACCAACAAAGAAAAGCCTGAGCCTGGGGTTTAGCTCAGTGGTTCTGCTGCCTGCCTCACAAGCGCAAGGTCCCGAATTTGATCCCTGGTACCAAAAAAAAAAAAAAAAGCCTGAGTCCTGATGGCTTCACTACTGAGTTCTACAAGACATTCAGAAAACACCTATTACCACTACTGTTTAAACTCCTTAATGGAATCGAAAAGGAAGCAATACTCCCAAATCCATTACTGAAAGCAAGCATCACCTTGATCCCAAAAGCAGAGAAAGACCCAACTGAAAAAGAACTATAGGCCAATTTCCCTAAGATACTGGCAAACAGAATGCAGAAGATCATCAAGAAGATCATATACCCTGAACAAGTGGGATTCATCCCAGGTATGTAGGGATGGTTCAACATATGCAAATCAATAAATGTAATATACTATATTAATAGTGCCAAGGACAAAAACCTTATGATCATCTCAGCAGATGTAGAAAAAGTGTTTGACAAAATCCAACGTGCATTCATGACAAAAACCCTACAAAAAATTGGAATACATGGTCTTTATCTCAACCTGATAAAAGCCGTATATGAAAAACCCATAGCCAATATCATAATAAATGGTCAAAAACTGAAATCCTACACACTAAAGTCAGGAACAAGACAAGGATGTCCACTATCACCACTCCTGTTCAATATAGTGTTGGAAACATTAGCCAGAGCAATTAGACAAGAGAAAGAAATACAAGGAATAAAGATAGGAAATGAAGAAGTTAAATTGTCATTATTTGCAGATGACATGATAGCCTATATAGAAGACCCCAAGAACTCCACCAAAAGTCTTCTAGACTTCATAACCAAATCCAGTAGAGTAGCTGGATACAAGGTCAACACACAAAAATCAGTAGCTTTCCTGTACATGAACAACAGACTCACTGAAAAAGGAGCTGGAGAAACAACTCCTTTCACAATAGCATCCAAAAAAATGAAATACCTAGGAATCAATCTAACAAAGGAAATTGAAGAACTTTACTCTGAAAACTATAGCACTCTGAAACAAGAGATCAAAGAGGATATAAGAAAATGGAAAGACACCCCTTGCTCATGAGTAGGAAGAACCAACATAGTGAAAATGGTCTTAGTTCCAAAAGTCCTATATAGATTCAATGCAATCCCAACTGAAATTACAACAGCATATTTCACAAAACTAGAGAAAACAATCCCAAAATTCATTTGGAACAAGAAGAGACCTAGAAGAGCAAAAGCAATTCTGGGCAACAAGGGCAAGGTAGGGGGGAATCACAATCCCCAACTTGAAACTATACTACAAAGCTACCATGATAAAAAAAAAAACCAGCATGGTTCTGGCAAAGAAACAGACCTGAGGATCAGTGGAACCGATTAGAAGATGAAGAAACAACTCCAGACACACTCAGCCACCTCATCTTCGACAAAGGAGCCAGACACCCTCACTGGAGGAAAGATAGCCTCTTTAATAAACGTCGCTGGAAAAACTGGGTTTCAACTTGCCAAATATTAAAATTAGACCCATATCTCTCACCATGCATTAAACTAAAATCAAAATGGATCAAAGATCTCAATATTAAAACAGAAACACTAAACCTGCTGGAAAATAGGTTAGGTAGAACTTTTGAAGACACTGGAGTAGGAAAAGACTTCATGAACAAAACCTCAGTCACATGGGAACTAGCACAAAGAATCAACAACTGGGATCTCTTCTTATTAAAAAGCTTCCACACAGCAAGAGAAACCACCAACAGAACTTAGAGACAACCTACAATGTGGGAAAAATTTTTTACCAGCTATTCCTCAGACAAAGGTCTACTATCTAGAATATATAAAAAACTTAAAAACTCAGACTTCCCAAATTTAAAGACCCAATCCAAAAATGGGCAACTGAAATGAACAGACATTTCTCAGACAAAGAAGTAGAAATAGCAAATAAACATATGAAAAAATGTTCAACATCACTGGTCATCTGAGATGCAAATGAAAACAATGCTGAGATTCCACCTCACTCCAGAAAGAATGGCTGGTATCAGCAAATCAACCAATAACAAATGCTGGCGGGGTTGTGAGGGAAAAGGAACACTTCTCCACTGTTGGTGGGAGTGCAGACTGGTCCAACCACTGTGGAAATCAGTATAAAGATACCTCAAAAAGCTAGGATTAGAGATCCCATTTGTTTTTTGGGGGTTTTTTTTGTGTGTGTGCCGAGGTAGAGGTCCCATTTGAACCAGCTATTCCTCTGCTGGGTATCTTCCCAAAAGAATTAAAAGCGTATACCACAGTGATATACATATATCCATGTTTATTGTGGCACAGTTTTTAATAGCTAAATCTCAGAAATAGTCCAAATGTCCATAAACCGGTGACTAGATAAAGAAGTTGTGGGGTTTTTTTTTAATAAAATGGAGTACTACTCAGCCATAAAGCATGATAAACTAGAGACATTTATAGCTAAATGGATGCACATTGAGTCCATACTCTTACGTGAAATAAATAGGACACACATGTGTAAATACTGAATAGTTTCTCTGGTGTGAGAAACTGAAAGTGTAAATGAGGACCAAAATGGATAATAGATAATGTGAAATAGGAAGAAAAGGTCCAAAGAAGAAGGGGAAGTGGAGGGGGTAGGGGAAAGGAAAGAAGGGAAAGAAAAAAGTGGAAACAAAATGTTTGTTAATAGCAAGGAGTGGAAGGGTTGAAGGGAGGACAGAGGAATGGGGAAAAAATAAGAACCAAGATATATCATGTACAGGTACCAATTCCCAATAATGAATGTCATCACATTGTATACCTAAAATATAACAATAAACTTAATGAAGAAAAAAGTAAAAACAATCATGTTTGTATCAAGACCAAATGCCATGTGTAGACTATAGACTAGATATTCCAAAGAACATACAAAAAGAAAGATTCTAAGCACTCACTCTGTTCACTAGACTCTTGCCACTCAAAGTGCGGTCCACGGCTCTCTTCCTCAAATCTGCACTCCATATAGCAGGTCAGGAGAAGAGCAGTTCTGCAATTATTTTAAGTTTACTTCATAATCTTGGGATTTCACAACAAATGAAGAGACCAGCTTTTCCCTGAGCTGGCAAATCTTTTGCAGAGTCAGGACAGGAGCCTGCATTTGTCTCTGTAGAGGGCTCTCTGGCTGGGACGTGTTGTTCCTGTACTGCTTTCAGAAGCCCATGCATGTGCTTCTGTTTGAAAGTTGTCTGTCTACAAATGCTCAAAGAAGCAGACAATCTGGCTTCTCTCTCACTTTTAGTTAATTTGTACTGGAAAAAAATCTCTGTTTTATCTGACAAGTGGAGATAGAATCCTGCAGAAAGGAGGTAAAATCCCTACAGAAGGTAGGTTAGTAGCAAGATCAATACAGTATTCAGTTCAAATGCACCAGGCAATCAGACCACATGACAACATTTTTAAATTCAGAACTTCAGTGCCAGTGAAGAAGTAAACACTGCCCTGAGCCACCTGGCTGTCCCCTCCCCTTGGAGACAGCACACATGACCCTGCTCACATGCCATCCGGTTCCTATTGTTCTCACCTTGTCTCCCATGGTTGTTGTTAACTCTTCTGCATATCATCCCCGGGTAAAGATTCTACTTAGGAGTCCAGTGGCCTGGGTTTTATCTGGCTCCATCATTTGCACACCTCGATGCAATGTTTTACTTTCTTTGCCTGCAAATCCAAACAGCTTAAACTGTTTGTAAAGAGGTTTTGCACTATGGTTGATAAATGCTTCTGCTGTGTCTCAGTTACTTTCTCCTCGCTGAGACACAATATCCAACATCCAAAACTTTAGGGACAAGAGGTTTATTTTGGCTCATGTTTCAGTCCATAATCAACAGGCTCCAAGCAGGACAGCATGGCAGAGAGGCATGGTGGAGGAGAGCTCCCCATGTCATGGTGGTAGAGAAGCAGAGAGAGTCAAGGGAGGATGGGAAAGAGGAGATAAACCCTTCTAAGTCATTCCCACAGTGACCCATCTCTTCTGACCAGGCCCCACTCCTAACAGCAAGTCAGCTGTAAGCCCCATGATCCAATCACCTTCCAAAAGCCCCACCTATGATTGCATGAATATTTGGGAGAGATTCAGATATAAACCATAACATGTTGTCTTAGAGTTTCTTATCAGTTATGCATAATTTTTCTTATTCTCTCCACCTTTCATCTAAGGCACTTTCTTGGAAAATTGCATAAATTGTCCCAAAAAATCAGATATAGTTTTGTAGCACATAACACTGGTAAATTGAGGCTTCTTTTGGGGTAGCTGGAGCTTTCCGGACAGAAGTCCAATTTGTTAGCACACATCACATTTTGGAAATGGACTTTCACGTGTACTGTACATTTTCCCAACTTGTAAAACAAAGATGGCATCAGGCATTGTTCATTTTTTGTCTCAAGACACACATGACCAGAAGTAAGGCCATCTGTCCCTAGTGTATTGGTCTCTGTTCAGGGTTGACAGGGAAAATATGAATGTACCTGATATACCAAGGTAAAAAAAAATTATTCCCTGTTTATGTGAAATTCAAATTTAATTGAGCTTTCTGCTAAATCTGGCCACCCTAAGTCTCCACTAGTGTTGTCCTACTTCTAATTTGCTGACTGTAGTCCGTTAGGGGCTGAGGTTGAAATGGCAGAGCTGTATGACATTCTCAATTCTCTTCCACCTGTACTGACTTCCTCGTGGCTTCGTATATTATCCATTTTCTGACTGACCATATTTCTCCAACTCCTCTTTCCTGAACTCTAAGACTCTTAGACACAGCTGCCTGCTGAACAACTAGGTCATCCCTGGTGGACAGGCTATGGCACTCTCAAATCTGGATTCTTCTCACATATATCACCTCTTCCCACTTCCACCAGTTTCTCCTTGAATATTCTATTCCTCAGTACATGGCACTGGGGACCAACAAGCTCAGACCCATCTCAAGTGCTTATTTGCTCTACACACATACTTTCCAGTCTCTCTCGGGTGGGCGTGGTGGCCTGTGACTCTCTACACATTTCATCAATCCATCTGTTCTTCTTCATTCCCACTGCTAAAATCTTGATGGAGGGCCACGGGTCATCGAGTCTCCTGAAACACTTGCTTCTCCCCAGTAGGGACCTTCCCAAAGAGGCAGTCAAATAATATCTCAAACCCACTGTCAAAGCACTCCAGCAAATCCCTGTTAGAATTAGTAGCTACAGGCTAAGGCTGCTACAGATATTCAGAGACATTTCTGGTTCAGATACTACTGTGCAGGGAGGGTGACACTGGCATCTCGTGAGTAGAAGCCAGAGACGCCCATAAATATTTGCAATGCTTAGGACAAAATGTATCCATCCACCCAATGGCAATTGTGCCTGGCCTGAAAAATTCTTGCCTGAATTTATTATGCAGTCTGCCAGTGTTGAAGATGAAAGAGTCAGAGACCCTGCCCCTAACTCTAGCCAGAAAGTTCTAGCCCTCATAAGCCACCCTTCTGTGTTAATGAATGCCTTCATTCAGCTGCTCCCTTCAGCTGCTTTGAGGAGGGGGAGACAGAGACAGAGACAGCAAAGAGAAGCTGAGCTCAGCAGAGAGGATCGCACATCCTCACCAAGCATTAGCAAGTACAACCAGGATACTTCAAATTTGCATAACCCCAACGAATCATACCCCAATGAAGAATCACACAACTGAAAAACAGAGTCTCATGTGCTGATAGGTGGCCTTCTCAAAGGTCTCTGGAGACAATGAAAATTTTGAAGCACCAGGCTAGACATGGATGCCCAGAGAATTGCAGCAAACAATGACCTCTGATATTTTCCTCCCAAGCTGTTAATCTTGAAACAAGGGTAAGTAAGTTCCCTTTGGTAGCTCTTGATCTTTCACAAAAACTCTAAAAGTTTTTTCTTCTAGAGAACATCTTTTCCAATGACATTTCAGCAAATGAACAAGGGAAACTTCAGAATGTATGGTTTTTTACCTAAAAAATTGCAAAAACAACTGTTCTTTTCCACTTTTTAAGCCAAACAGACTTGATATAAGGAGGGCCTTTCCTGCTGCTGAATAACCTTTGTGATATAATTACAGCTTCCAATGAGCTAAGAGTTGCTAATTATCTCCCTTGACTAGACTTCCGGTTTACCATTTTTACCTTGGGTTTTCCCTGATGGGTTTACCAGGGAAGCCCTCTGGAACCCCCTTACACCTGATAGGGTAAAGCCCAACCCTATCTTTGTCCCACAGTTTTCAAAACTCCCACAGTCATAAGTAGACTAAGTAAAAGATAGACAAGTTGTGGCAAAAAACTCCACGAGAGACACAAAATGGATGCTATAGATATAGGAGTCAGATAGTTGGGGGAGGGGGCTTAGGATTAGCATGTTCTGGACACCACCTTCTATGCCAGTAGTTTTTAACTCTGGTTGCATATTGGAATCACCTGGGGAACTTTTGAAAAAAGCACTGATGCCTGGGTGGAGCCTCATGGTCAGAGTTTCTGATTTAGTTGGCCTGGGCAAGGCTAGGGCATTGGAATTTTGTAAGTTTCCTGAATGACTCTAAGGGACCTTAGGCTGAGAACTAGTGCTCTAGACCAGGGTGTCTCTGCCTCAGGAGTATTTCAGACTATTTCAGGCTACATTATCCTTTGCCATGGGGGCTGTCCTGTGTATTGAAGGATGTTTACCAGCATCCCTGGCCTGGACCCTGTACATACTAGTAGCATTCCTTTTTCTTGTAGCAGCTAAAAATGTTTCTAGACATTGCAACACATCTGCTAGAGGGTTAAACCACACACACACACACACACACACACACACACACACATTGAGCATCACTGTCTTAGCTACTGCTTATGTCTTAGCTACTACACAGGTAGTAAGGCACAGGTTGGGGGGGGATGAGGTTTATCTCCCTGAAAGAAAACTGCAAGGAATGGAAGCACTGTTCAATGCCACGGCCTCAGCCTGTAAGCAGGATTCCTGGTGTGTTCCACACCCCAGCAGAAACACCTTTCTTCTGGATTATAGGCAGCCAGACTACATCGTTTCTGCTTTTTTTGTAGTTTATATTTGAATACACAAATCCATGGGCATAATTATTTGCATAAAGCTAAAGATCTATCTCTGACAGATAAAAGACGCAAATGATTCTCTCTCTAATCTTCTCATTTTTCTTCCCCATAGGACACTCTTCTCTTCCATTCCACACTGTTCCTGGGGTAACTTCCTAGCCCCGGGCAGTCCAATGTGCTAGTTACTAGCCACATGTGGTTTATCAACTTTAAATGACTTTAAATTAAATAGAAGTAAAAATCCCGTTCCTTAGTCACAATAGCTACATTTCCACTGCTCAATAGTGGAATGTGGCTAGCAGCTATGACATTTTAATGCAGAAATAGAACATTTCATCATTGCAGAAAGTTCCATCAGATAGCACTGTTTAACCACAAAGCTTAGGATGACAGTTTCATACTTAAAAACCTCTATTAGCTCTGCATTGCCTCTAGGATCAAGTTCAAGCACTCTAGTTTGGCATTTAAAATATTTCATTCCTCAGCCAAGTGTTGTGGCCCACGCCTATAATTCCAGCACTGAAGCAAGAGGATTTCAAGTTTAAGGCCAGCCTGGGCTAAATGGGGGAGTTCAAGGCCAGCCAGGACTATATAGTGAGATCCCCCAAATTCGCTCCCTAACTCCATCTGTCTCCCCCAAATTCTCTGTTCCTCAGCCTGCTTTGGGAAGCCCCATCCTGTGTAGGAGAGATCACTGGGGTTGGAGCTTTTGCACGTGTTGGTTTTTTTTGCCACCACGGATGCCCTTTCTCTAACTCCTTCACTTGGCAAACTCATATGCTCTTCAAATGTCTTTCCAACACCCCTTCCCAGCCTACCTCTCTGGATCCCAAACAATTGCTCTGTTCACCTTTGCCCCATGGGACTTGAATACCTGTCACACAGACAGGTCACATTTTATCGTTATTGTTTCCTTATTTGTCTCTCATGCCTAACAGAGCTCCTCTGGGGGGCATTATTCCTCTTCCCATTACCAAAGGCTATTAGAAAAGGATGAGGTACAGAAAGGTTGTATCTGCCCACAGTAAGAATAATCATGAATATTCAATAGTCATTATACCCATTACACAGAGAAGGAAACAGACACTCAGAGTTCCCAAACACTTCTTCTAGAATCACATAATTGTTAGCACCCAAATCTGAATTCTGATCTTCAGACTTGAAGCTGGACATGGTTTTCTTACCTTCAAAGTCTCTGGCCCCAGAATGACTTCGTGTGTGTGGGGGGGGGTGTTGTTTCCAAATCCAACTCCTACTAGCCATTCCTCTGATTTGCATCCAAACAAATCTTGTGCGAAAGTGGATTGTGGGGAGGTTGTTAGTGAGTTTACCAGATGTATTTTCAATGGAAATTAGTTTTAAAATAGTTTCCTGAGGTTAGAGGATGCAGAGATTAAAGAAGTAATTTTCTATTTTCTCTGTTACAGCTCCCCTTTCTTCCCACCTCACAAATTCATCTTTCCTTGTTCCTTTGGTGCTTCCTCCACTTCTGCACCTGTATACGTTGGGTGCTCAAGGGCTGTGGCCTTGATTTTCCCCCTTCTTTGATTCTGTGCTCATCTGGACAAACCCGCCTGATTCATCATCTTTAAAACATTCACCCCCGGGATTCTAGATTTGTAATTCCAAGGGCCATCTAGACATCTCTAGAGGGCTCAACATAGCCCAAACAGAAAACTTTCCTTTGCCTACTGGGTTTTCTACAGTCTTGTATCTCAGCAAAGGGCTTTACCACCTGCTGAGTCCCCAAGTGATTGTTCTCAATTCCTGTTCTCATGGCTTCCCTCAACTTCCACACCCCAGGCCTTCTGAAACAAGTCCTATGAGCTCAGTTTCCAAAACATTAGTCTCCATCTCACTGGGACTACTACAAGAGCCTCTAAACTAAACTTCTCTGCTTCCACATGAATTTTTGTTACTATTTTGTTTTTTACTTTGGGAGGTTTTTGTTGTTGTTGTTCTTTGCAGTATTGGGGACTGAACCAAGGGTCTCACACATGCTAGGCCAATGATGTACCACTGAGCTACATCCTCAGCCCATATTTTATAAAAAATATAAATCGTATTACATTAATTTCAGGCTCAAATCTCTCTAATAACTTTTATTGCACATAGATCAAAAATCAATCCTTCTTAGCCAGGCTTAGTGGCACAGGACTTTAATCCTAGCACTCTAGGAGGCTGAGGCAGGAGGATGGTAAATTTGAGCCCAACCTGGGCAACTTAGCAAGACCTTGTTTCAAAATAAAAAATTAAAAATAGACAGGGAATATAGCTCAGTGCAAAGGCCTTGGGTTCAATCCCCAGTGCTGGAAAAAAAAAATCAATCCTCTTAATCCACTTTCTAATGTCCTTCAAAAGTTAACCTCCACCCACCTTTTAGACCTGACCTTTCCACTTGGCCACTGACCTACTACGCTCAGTTACACTGGACTTTTTCTTCTCTTAGCACTCATCTAACGTATCCCCAGCCCTGGCTCTAACTGTGCTCTGCCTGGAATAGTCCCCCTACACCTCAATATTCTGATGGATAGCTCTTTCTTGCCATTTATTTATTTTGTATTTTTTAGATACTGGGGATCGAACTCGGGACCTTGTGCTTGGGAGGCAGGCAGCAGAAACACTGAGCTCAATCCCTAGCCCTCTTGCCATTTATATATCAGCCTAAATGCCTGAGAGAGAGAGAGAGAGAGAGAGAGAGAGAGCTTTTCCTGACCTTGCCATTAAGTGAGCCATATTTTTCTAATGTGTTGAGTTGTATTTGTTGCTTAGAGAGTCTATGAGAGTAGGAACTGCATGTATTTTGTCAAAAACATCCTTGGTGTCAGCAATCCAGGAAAGAGGAAGACAAGTTACCCAGGGGAGGATCCCACAAGCTTAGAAGATGCTGAAGTCTCCAAGGGAAGAAGCCAAGCTGCATTTGATTGTGACATGAGCAAGAAATAAATCCTTGTCACTGTTTGCACTAAAATTCCAGGGCTGTTGGTTGAAGTAGAATATAAGAAATAAAGGTAGGTAGAAAGGTGACAAGGAAAATCATAACTTAAAAATTGTACTTTTACACAGGGAATAGTGATGCTCACCTGTAATCCCAGCACTTGGGAAACTGAGGCAGGAAATCGTTGTGAGCTCGAGCCCAGTGTGGGCTACGTAGTGAGTTCAAGGCCAGCCTGAACTATATAGTGAGACCCTATCTCAAAAAAGAAAAGAAAACAAAAAATAAATAAATAAAATTGTACTTTTAAGAAAAATTGTAGCTTCAGGACACAAAGTTATTCATGATCATAATTCCTGTTTCCCTTTCAGGAAACTCAAAAGAAATTCCTAATGCCTTAAAGATACCATAAGCCTGTAAATTGGGGCCCCTGCTTTTCCCCTGTAAACCGAGCCCGAGCTTTTCCTTCTACAGACCTCCATCCTCAAAGGAGCAGCACTATGAAGAAGGCAGCATAGCTCAAAACTCCAGACATATGCAAATGGCTTGCGTTCTAACCCAGTCTGCCAGGTGAGTAGTCCACAGACAGGGACACACATCCTACATTCCCTATCTTGAAGAGACCTCCACGACCAAATGAAAGCCCCTTTCTCTTGAGGGCCTGCACTCTATTTTTTCGAGTGTACTTCTTTAATTGTAATAAATCTTTCTATGCCTTTTTCTGGATGTAAGTCAGCCAACCTAAAATCTGTCCCCTAGGTGGGGTGATTGAAGTCCCCATCTCCTCTTAGACCCTGTCCAGTGACATTTGTAACAATGGTCAACCTCTCCTGCCCAATGCATGTCTCCATTGCTTAGAAGTCCATTTAACCTCTCTTTACTTCACTACATACTGCTCAGAGTTTAAAACTGAGCTCACTCACCTCTTCCAGGAAGCCTTCCTCGCCTCTCCCTCGCTGGCTTTTAGGTTCCTAACAGCACCGTGTGCAGTGTTTCATCTTGTACTTAGTGGATTGTACCACAAACTGCCTCCTCTATGTGACTATATTTTTTGAGGTCAGAAACTATATCTTATTCTTTTTTGTGTCTCCTTGCTCTATGAAGTATCTGGCATAACAATAAATCTTTGTTAAATAAATAAGCCTTGGGCAGCAGGCTGTTCAGATTTTAATGGGCAACAGTTAAGAGTGTGAGAAACTTCAAATTTGGAACATAAAGTGGCAAAAAGCTTTATGAATATGAATTTTCTTGGATGGAAACAAACTTTGATGTTACCTGACCTGACTAAAGACACAATAATCTATAATAATTCTACAAAATAGTGACAATTATTTTAAAAAAAAGATCCTTGCAAGATTCATTTTAACATTGCTGATTTGGGTCAAAAGAATAAACATTGAAGACGTAGTATAAGTAAATTTCTGTGACAAATTAGAAAGAAAAAATTACTTCTGCCAGTTCCCATTTCATAATTCTATGACCTGAGAATTTTGTACACCTACATAAGTTATTTTTAAACGCTGGCAGTTACACTGGAGAGATTTACCTCGAGAACCAGGCATTATGGAGTCAGAACATGCGTGGATTCTTCCATCCAAGTTTCACTACAAACCAGTATTGTTGGGTCACATTTAGAGTCAGACCGTTGGGTTAATGACTTCTCCCTAGAGTGGACTGGATGTCATATGTCACTAGGTTATTTTCAAGGTGCAGGTTTATGCTATTTTGTGCTCTGTCCATTTCTCCAGGGCACAAGCAACCAGATGGCTAATTGTTGTTTCTTCAGCACAAGCACACTTGTAGAAAAGGTGCAAAGTGCCGAAAGAGGACCCTCTGTGCTGCAGTTTGGGATTGGTGACCCACTGACTGCATCTGAAAGCCTTTTCAGCCACACAAAACCTTGAATTTCTCCATTAGCATATCAGAGTTGGCGCAGTGGTGGGAAATGCTACAGGCAACAAAGGACACAGCTCAGTGGCATTGTCTCATTGGTGCTTACAGAAGCAGAAAAAATGATCTTCAGGTCTGGGCTGTGGTGATGGGCAGATGTTGACACATTTTCTTGGGTGACAGACATCTTCCACTCCCCTAGCCCCCTCCAACCCCCAACCACCACTTGATCTGTTCTCAAGACTGCCACCCCCTGCCACAGGCCCCGTTTCTCAACCAGTACCCAAGGAAAGCCACACCCCCATCAAAATGAAGACAGCTTCAGCTGTAACTTCAACTATGACTAGAGGGGATTTGCCATTTTTTTGTTCAGACCTGAAAATTTTACATGGAACAGAACTTGATGATAAAAAGATTTGTTACCAGTTACTAAGGCTGCAAGTTGTTCTAAGTAGCTGCGTGTTGATCAGATCACCCCAGATCCCCCAACACTAAGGGTCATTGATCACTGCTTATTATATCTATTGGTATACAATTTTGATAACTCTTTTTCACAGGGCACAGTAGATTTTGTATGCCAGAAAAGAATCACAGACTATTATAATGGACTTTATAAAAGTAAACTTAATTGCCTTAAAAATTCACCTATAATTATCTGTTTCTGTCATAGTACCTCTTCTCAGATATCAACCATCTTATTATTTTATACTGAAAGGGAGTAAAGATGTTTAGTAAACAAGAAACTACATTTTCATTGTCCTAAATAATTTCCTATCTCTGAAGTTAGAGACCAGTTTTATATACTGTACAGCAATGACTCTCAATTAGGGGCAGTTTTGCCCTTAGGGAATATTGGGCAATGTCTAGAGACATTTTTGTCATCACAATTTGGGGGGAATGGGCAGATGCTATCATTATCTAGTGGGTCCAGGAGGCTACTAAAAGATACTACCTTACACAGCAGCCACCACAGCACTGATTGATTTTGCTCAAAATGTCAATAGTGCCAAGCCTGAGAAACTCTGGTCAGTAGCCTTCTTTGTGAACATAATTTACAAATTCTCATCAAATCAAATTGCTATTGATAAGTGGGCACATTGAGGGACTTATATCCTTAAGCTCACTGCATCAATTGAGAATATAGAACTGTTTTAGACAAAGCCATAGGGTCTAAATATTATAACTTACATTCTCATCTTTGGCTGAACTATTGAATGATTTGATCTAAGCTATGGGTGTAAAATTTTAGAAAATTGTATATTGAGCACAGAGAGGTAGAAATTTTCCTACATGCAGTAATTTGACTTTCTTTCAGCCAACAATGTGTCTTTTACTTCATGCTCAGCTGAGCCTTAAATATACTTCAAATGGTATAAAATTTAATTAAATAGTTCTTCCTCCTCACTTGGAAATATTTATAGCCTCTTTGAAAATGACACATTGGAGTATACTATATGTTGTTCAGATAGATAGATAGATAGATGATCAAATTTGCATTAAAAATCACATGCTGTAAATACCAAATAGCTTCTCTAGTGTGAGAAACTAAAAGTATAAATAAGGACTAAAAGGTATAATAGATAATGTGAAATAGAAAGAAAAGGGGTAAAGGGGAAGTGTGAGGGGTAGGGGAAAGGAAAGAAGGGAATGGAATTAATATGAGAAAATGAAAAAATGGAAACAAAGTCTTTGTAAATAGGGAGGGATGGAGGGGTTGAAGGGAGGACAGGGAAATGGGGAAAAAATAAGAACCAGGAGAGACTATGTAAAGGTGTAAATTTCCAATGATGAATGTCATTATATTGTATATCTAAAATGTGCCAATAAAATTAAATTTTAAAAATAAAATAAATAAATTAGGCAAATAGGACCACCCCTCACAAAATAATTATAAAATATGAAAATAAAAACCATATGCTGTATTAGGTTTGTGTTTAATGTGGTGTTTGCCGGAATCAAATATTTTTCAGTTCAATATTTACAAGTCAAAATGTTTGTAATCAAATGTGTATATATATTCATAGATAGATATAGATGTATAGAGAAACATATATTGTTTTTCCTCTACACAAGTGGTTCCAACCAAATAGCTACACGTTGACCAAATCACTCAAGAATCTCAACACTAAAGGTCATTGATCACTGCTTATTATATCCATTGGTATACAATTTTGATAACTGTCTTTTTCACAGGGTATAGTAACTTTTGAATGCCAGAAAAAATTGCAGATTATTATAATGAATTTTATAAAGAAGAATATAAAGTAGAGGTCAAGTTAATTACCTTATTTTTAATTATCTTGTCTTATAGTCTGCATATTATACAGATTTGTTCCTTAAATTTTTTAATTAAAATCACCCTACTTCTTGGAAATTAAGCCTAATACACTTTGAAAATCCAAGTTCTGTTCTCTGGTGAAGATATTTCACCATCGTATAAGCATATTTTTTACTTTCTGTAAAACAGTGTCATATACCATAACACAGAGGTTCATGTTAGAATCAGCTGGGCCCCACAGCATACCAGGTCTCGCTCAGATTGATTGAATCAAAATATCACAAAATGAGGCCCAGGTATTGATATTAAAACTCAACCAAACCAAACAATGCACACACACACACACACACACACACACACACACACACACACGCGCGCGCGCACGCACACACGGCAGCTCTACCATGCTGCTATGGCGGGAAGGCTGGCTGCAAACCCAGGTGTAAAGCACAGCCTATGAAAAGCACAGTATTGGCAGGTGAACTGGGAAAATATTACCCAAGAGATGGTAGGGACATTTCCTGGACTGTCTTGTGGAGTTGGTGGTATAGGAATCACCTGGGAGAACATGTTTGGGAGGTAACAACTTGCCGGTGATTCATTTTTTAGACTGCTGTCCCAAACGATGCAATCACCTTGAGGAGCTGATAGCAGCAGCTTAGCACACAGTCGTTCCTCAGTCTCTGTAAGTCACTGGCTCTAGGATCACTTCCCAGTCACCCAAGTGCCAAGATCTGGGAAGGCTCAAGTCCCTTACATAAAATGGAACAGATAAAAAAGGGCTGGGGGTGGAACTCAATGATACACCACTAGCCTAGCATGTACAAGGCCCTGGGTTGAAACCTCAGCACCACAAAAACAAAAATAAACAAGTAAATAATAAAATGGTATAGTATTTGAGTATAACTCCCATACATCCTCCTTATACTTTAAATCATCTCTAGATTACTTATAGTACCTAATACAATATAAATACTATGTAAATAGCTGCTACACTGCATTGCTTAGGGAATAATGACAAGAAGAAAAGTTTGTACATGTTCAGTACAGATGCAATATAAAAAATATTTTTGATCCACAGCTGACTTAATCCAGAAATGCAAAAACTCAGCTATGGAGGGCTATCATGCAAGAATACTAGAATCCAAGTGACTTTCTTTTCTTTTTTCTTTTTTCCTTTTTCCTTTTTCAGTACTGGGGGTTAAGCCCAGCATCTTTGCACTGAGCTACATATCTTGCCTTTGTTTGTTTGTTTGTTTCTGAGACAAGATTTCACTATGTAGTTCAGCCTGTTCTTTAATTCATGGTGGTCCTCCTGCCTTGGCCTCCCAAGTGCTGGGGTTACACGCATTCACTCTAATCCCTGGTTTAGGTGGCAGTTTTAGTTCTGGCTCTTTCTCCATTAGCTCCTGCTGAGCTCTGTGGGTGAAACCCTTTACTTCCTTGTCCTTGGTTTACTGACCTATAAAAAATGAGGGAACTTGGTTATGTGACCCCCATTGTTTTTGTTCAACTTAGAGAGAAAAATAACTGAGTAATGGATATGGACTTAGAAAAACATTAAACAGTTCAATGGTATATATTTCTCATAAATTTATAAAGCACCATATGGCAAAATAACAAAGAATTTGTAAACAATTTTGGCAGTTTATAATTAGGACATAAACATTATATCAGAAAAATGTGGCTAGTATTTTGGCAATACAATATTTTCATAACCAAATATATCTTACTCTGGAGATTGGTCAAGTTTTCCATAAAAGGGCAGGTATTAATTGCACAGTTTACCCTTTGAGAGGTGGTCCACAGAAAATAAAATTGCATAATTTTTTATTAAAATAATTTTAAAATGTGAAAAACAGATGAGTGCAAGGCTTGAGGTTGTCTTAAGTACTTAAAATATATATTTGCATAAAAACAAATTGCTTGCTTTTACATAACATCAACAGTTGCTAAGAGCTATTGTTATATGAAGAGATAGAATCTGAGCAATGAGCTGGGCATGGTGGTACTCACCTGTAATCCCAATACCCAGGAGGCTGAGGCAGGAGAATTGTTCCAAGTTCCAGGTCAAGTCAGGACTGCATAGTGATTTCAAGGCCAGCCTGAACTACATAGCAAGACCCTGTCTCAACACACACACACACACACACACATCTAAGCAGTAAAGAAACCTGTTGAAGAGGTCTTTACTGATGGCCCATTTAGGAGCAACCAACTCATCCTGGTCTCCCAGACACCTGCCTGGTTTTAGCATTAAAAGTTCTAAAGCGCCAGGAAAAAAAGATGATGGACCACCATACATTTGAGACTCTTGGAAAGGTTTTATTATGGGAAATCTAGGATCAAATTAAAAGAGAAAAAGCTTGAAATGGAAATGCTTTCAGGAACTTTACCATATAAACAATAAGCAAAGATCACAGCTAGAAAATTTTAGGGAGAAAATTGTAAGAGAATTTTTTTGTTGTTCTTGTTGTTGTTTTATCCTTGAGGGCAATTGAATCCAAATCTGTTTCCTGTTAACAGTTCCAATCCCCCTGGCTATGGATGAAGAGAGTGCTTATTCACTAGTGTGTCAGTAGTTTTATAATACAAGTTTACATACTCAGGATGTGACAAATGCTGGGCATAATGATGAAACACAGCCCAACCTTATTACTCAGAAGTCACAGGATGTCTGGTTACTTCCTGAGTTTGCCTGCAGAGGACACCTGGCGTGAAACTAACTATGAACATAACTACAAATGAAAAGATTACTTGTAGAGACTACTTTAGAAATAGGAATTAAAAAGGGCAACAATTTTTTCAATATACTATTATTGCATGTGTGATGTGATAGTGTTATCATTCAACTTTAAGCTGTAAGCTCAAAGCCCAATACAGCGTTCTTCTTTTTAAGAACTTGTTTTGAAATTAAGTATATCACTTCCAAAAGTGCTTTGTTATAACCATATGGTTTTCCAGTTGTACTTATGCAAACAGGAACCTTTCTTAAAACATAAATATTATGAACCAGATCTGATAAATTGAGGGAGGATGCCATTGGATAAACCAAAATCAAGGATATAATTTAGAACCTTTTGCAACATTTTTTCATTTTTATCAGTGTATTCACATTCTAATCCTCTTCTGGAGATTGGTTGTGTCTTAATGATTCATCTGATTTGGGGTCATAACGGCATATTTTCTAGGATTAAGGTCAGCTTAGCATCAAAGGCCATTGCTTCCTTCAAAGCTGTGACTATGGATATTTTTTCTTTAAAAGTATTTCAACAGAATCACTGATAGTGGAAAAGAATAACACCTTTCTCAAAACAGAACTTTCTTCTCTTTCCATGGTACGAAACTTTGAGGGAAAACTTGTTTAGGTGGCAGCTTGATGTTTTGAGTATACAAGAAACCTAGTGCCAAGCATCAATCCCTAAATGGAAATAAACATTCCTTGGCTGTAAGGAGACTGGAGTGGATTATTAAGACCTTGCACCAGGAAAATTCAGAATAGTTTAAATGATCATAGGTAAGGAAGAAGGGACAGGGCTCAATAGGGTGGGCTAAGGATGAAGATGGCCGCTGAGAAACTAGTAAGACATAAAGTATTGTTTCATTGCCTCACTCCCAGAGTGTACAAAAGTGTACCACCATGTATACATACACTTACACACACACAGACACACACAAATATATATTAGTTTTGTTAAGGATTCTAGTCCTATCACCTACCCTCATTTGCTTAAATCCAACAGGCAAGTGGGTATCAACTTCTTGCTTCACACAGTAACAAATCAGGAAACCTTCGTTTTGCAAGTATTTTCATAGCTAAATTCCAGTGCAGCTAAAGATTTCTAAATTATCTCTTGAACTCAACATAACTATGGAAATTTCTTTTTCTTAGTGGCCAATGTAAATAGGAGAGGACTTAGTCTGTTCTCTTACAAAACTTTCCACTGAAAAATGGATAAGATTGAGAGCCACCCGATTCCAACTTTAAGGCCTGAGCCAAACGACTCTACTGTCCATAGTCTTCTTTCCTTTTTTACTGCCTCTCTGCATCCAATATCAGGTTTAAATATTTTTACCAAAGGATCTGTTCCATGGTTCCCTGTTACTCTCTGTTAGCAATATCAACCCATGCTGCCCTTTGCTCCTGGGGCCACTCAGAGTTGGTATCACCTCGTTACACTGATTATTAAACCATAGTCTCTCAGCTGATGCTGGGTCTGGAACACTGCAAATCCCTTTGCCATTTTGCCATCGGGCTCCCTGTTTAGTTTTGGCAGTAGGGGTCGCTAAGTGAAAAATGGGCTCCTGATTTGCTTGCCTGCCTGGTCAGTGCCATCTCAGTCATGTGTCCTTGGACTGGTAGTACAGTAGTTGGTTCCCACTTGCAGGATTATTCTTTTTTAAAAATTAATTTTATTGGTACATTTTAGGTATATAATATAATGACATTCATCATTGGAAATTTGCACCTTTACATAATCCTTCTTGGTTCCCATTTTTTCCCATTCCCCTATCCGCCCTTTAATCCCTCCACCCCTCCCTATCTACAAAGACTTTGTTTCCATTTTTTCTTCTTCTCATATTAATTCCATCCCCTTCTTTCATTTCCCTAACCCTTCCACTTCCCCCTCCCCTTTGTCCCTTTTCTTCCAATTTCACATTATTATTATTATTGCACCTTTTAGTCCTTATTTACACTTTGTTTCTCACACTAGAGAAACTAGTTGGTATTTACACGTGAGTCCTATTTATTTCACTGAAGAATATTGCCTCAATGTGCATCCATTTAGCTATGAATGTCTCTGGTTTCTCATTCTTTATGGTTGAGTAATACTCCATTTTATTAAAAAAAAAACAAACACATTTTAGCTCAGTGGTTTCGCCGCCTGCCTCTCAAGTGCAAGGACATGAGTTCGATCCTTGGTACCCCCCAAAAAACCCTCCAACCCCACACACACATTTTCTTTATCCAGTCTCCAGTTGATGGGCATTTGGGTTGCTTCCAAGTTTTAGCTATCACGAATTGTGCTGCTATGAACATGGGCACACATATATCACTGTGGTATGATTTTTTTCATTCTTTGGGGAAGATACCCAGCAGGGGAATAGCTGGGTCAAATGGGACTTCCAGTCCCAGTTCTTTGAGGTATCTCCATACTGATTTCCACAGTGTTGCACCAGTCTACACTCCCACCAGCAGTGGAGTAGGGTTCCTCTTTCCCTACAGCCCTGGCAGCATTTGTTATTGGTTGATTTCATGATAGCAGCCATTCTTTCTGGAGTGAGGTGGAATCTCAGTGTTGTTTTCATTTGCATCTCTTGAATGACCAGTGATGTGAACATTTTTTCATACGTTCATTTGCTATTTCTATTTCTCTGTCTATGAAATGTCTGCTCATTTCACATGCCCATTTTTGGATTGGGTCTCTAAATTTGGGAGGTCTAATTTTTTTAAGTTCTTTATAGATTCTAGATAGTAGACTTTTGTCTGAGGGACAGCTGGTGAATATTTTTTCCCACATTGTGGGTTGTTTCTTCACACTGTTGGTGGTTTCACTTGCTGTGCAGAAGTTTTTTTTAATAAGAAGAGATCCCAATTGTTGATTGTTTGTGCTACTTCACGGGCAACTGAGGTTTTGTTCATGAAAACTTTTCCTACACCAATGTCTTCAGGAGTTCTACATAACCTCTCTTCTAGCTGGTTTAGTATTCCTCTTTTAATATTTAGATCTTTAATGCATTTCAATTTTAGTTTAGTGAATGGTGAGAGATATAGATATAGTTTTAATCATTGACAAGTTGAAGAGTTAGCTGAGTGTGTCTGGAGTTGTTTCTGCATCTTCTAATCTGTTCCACTGGTCCTCAGGTCTGTTTCTTTGCCATGACCATGTTGTTTTTATCACAGTAGCTTTGTAGTATAGTTTCAAGTTGGGGGTTGTGATACCCCCTACCTTGTCTTTATTGCCTAGAATTGCTTTTCCTCTTCTAGGTGTCCTCTTGTTCTAAATGAATTTTTGGATTGTTTTCTCCAGATCTGCTGGGATTTCAATTGGGATTGCATTGAATCTATATAGCAGTTTTCAAAGAACGGCCATTTTCACTATGTTGATTCTTCCTACCTAGGAGCAGGGGATGTCTTTCCATTTTCAGATATCATTTTCAATCACTTTTTTCAGAGTGCTACAGTTTTCAGAGTAGAGGTCTTTGATCTCTTTTGTTAAGTTGATTCCTAGGTATTTCAACTTTTTGGATGCTATTGTGAAAGGAATTGTTTGCCCCATTTCTCTCTCAGTGAATCTGTTGTTCATGTAAAGGAAAGCTATTGATTTTTGTGTGTTGACCTTGTATCCAGCTACTTTACTGAATTTGGTTATTAAGTCTAGAAGACTGTTGGTGGCGTTCTTGGGGTCTTCTATATAGAGTATCATGTCATCTGCAAATAATGACAATTTGACTTCTTTGTTTCCTAACTTTATTCCTTTTATTTCTTTCTCTTGTCTAATTACTATGGCTAATGTTTCCAAAACTATATTGAACGGGAGTGGTGATAGTGGAAACCCTTGTCTTGTTCCTCATTTTAATGTGAAGGATTTCAATTTTTGATCATTTAGTATAATATTGGCTATTGGTTT
Organism: Heterocephalus glaber; assembly: GCF_053883595.1. Taxonomy (NCBI): domain Eukaryota; kingdom Metazoa; phylum Chordata; class Mammalia; order Rodentia; family Bathyergidae; genus Heterocephalus; species Heterocephalus glaber. The sequence goes on along the minus strand of NW_028258369.1, from coordinate 17,361,047 downwards.
TTCATAGATTGTTTTTATCAGATTAAGGTAGAGACTGTCTATTCCAATTTGTTGGAGAATTTTTATCAAAAATCCATGTTGGATTTCATCAAATGCTTTTTCTGCATCTATGGAGATAATCATATGGTTTTTGTCCTTGGCTCTGTTAATATAGTGTATTACATTGAATGATTTGCATATGTTGAACCATCCTTGGTCAGGGTGTATGATCTTCTTGATGATCTTTTGCATTCTATTTGCCAGTATCTTATTAAGGATTTTTGCATCTATGTTCATTAGTGAGATTGGCCTATAGTTCTTTTTCGGTTGGGTCTTTCTCTGCTTTGGGGATCAAGGTGATGCTTGCTTCTAGGAATGAATTTGGGAGTATTGTATCCCTTTCATTTTCACTGAAGAGTTTAAACAGTAGTGGCAATAATTGCTCTCTAAATGTCTTGTGGAATTCAGCAGTGTAGCCATCAGGACCCAGCCTTTTCTTACTTGGTAAGCTTTTAATTATATTTTCAATTTCATTGATTGATATTAGGTCACTTAGAATTTTTATGTCTTCTTCATTCAACTTTGGTAATTCATTCATATGTAGGAATCTGTCCATTTCTTCTGTATTTCCCATCTTAGTGGCGTATAGGTTCTCAAAGTAGGTATTGATGATCATCTGGATTTCTGCTGGGTCCATTGCAATTTCACCCTTTTCATTCCTAATTGCATGGATTTGGGCCTTTCCTTTTTCTGATAAGGTTGGCTAAGGGTTTGTCAATTTTGTTTATTCTTCAAAGAACCAACTCTTGGCTTCATTGATTTTTTTGTATCATTCTCTTAGTCTCCATTGCATTGATTTCTGCCCTGATCTTTATAATTTCCTCCCTTGTATGAGCTTTGGGTTTGTCCTGCTTTTCTTTTTCTAGAAGCTTGAGGTTCAGCATCAGGTTGTTTAATGGGGCTCGTTCTGTTTTCCTCATGTGAGTATGCAGTGCTATGAATTTCCCTTGTAAGAGTGCTTTCACTGTGTCCCATTAGATTCCGATGTTGTACTGGCATTGTCATTTAATTGTAGGAACTGTCTGATTTCTTCTTTAATTTCTTCTGTGACCCATTGGTTATTCAGAAATGTGTTGTTCAGTTTCCATGTGTTTATGAAATTCTTGTGGTTTCTTTTGCTATTGATCTCCAATTTCATCACACTATGGTCTGATCATATACAGGGGATAACTTCAATTCCTTTGCACTTACTTAAACATGTTCTATGAGTGAGAATGTGGTCTATTTAGGAGAATGACCTGAGTCCAGCTGAAAAGAATGTGTATTCTGATTTTTTGGGGTGGAAGACACTGTAAACATCTGTTAGTTCATTTGTTCAAGAGTTTGATTGAGTTCTAGTATTTTGTTGTTTATTTTTTGTCTAGTTGATCTATCTATTTGTGACAGTGGGCATTGAGGTCCCCCACTACTACTGTATTAGTGCTTATATGATTTTTCATGTCCCTTAGTATTTGTTTTATATAGTTAGGCACACTAGTGTTTGGTACATATATATTAGAGATTGTCAACTCTTCCTCTTGGAGTGTTCCCTTTACAAGGATGTAGTGTCCCTCTTTGTCTCTCTGAATCAGTTTTGGTTTGAAATCCACTTGATCTGCAAAGAGGATAGCTTACGCCTTTTTTTGGTTCCTGTCCTATGGGGTATTGTTTTCCACTCTTTAACTTTCAGTCTATGAGTTTCTTTTTGAATTAAATGTGTTTCCTGTATGCAGCATATTGTTGGATCTTGCTTCTTGACCCATTCTGCCAGTCTATTTCTTTTGATTGGTGAATGGAGACCATTAACATTGATGGTTATAACTCATACATAGTTACTTATCATTGTCATGACTTTTCTTTTCCTAGGACATTGTCTAAAACTTTTTGCAGTGCTGGTTTGGTATTCATGAAGTTCCTAAGGTGCTCTTTGTAATGAATGTATCTTAATTCTCCATCAGTTTTGAAAGGTAGTTTTGCAGGGTACATCAATCTGGGTTGGAGGCTGTTTTCCTTTAGGGCTTGAAATACATCACTCCAAGCTCTTCTTGCCTTGAGGGTTTGCATTGAGAAGTCTGCTGTGATTCTCATGGGCTTTCCTCTGTATGTGATTTGTTTCTTTTCTCTAACTGCTTGTAGAATTTTGTTCTTCTGTTGGGTTTCTCTAATCTTAACTTTTATATTCATATGTGTAAATTTGTTTTTTGATCAAGGCTATTTGGAGTCCTATATGCCTCACTTATCTGTATGTCAAGTTCTTTTCCCCTCCTTGGGAAGTTTTCTGCCATCACTTCTGTGAACAGTTTTTTTATGTCACCTGTACTCTCTCCTGTTTCTTCATTGACTCTGATCAGTCTTATGTTATTCTTCTTTGCATCATCTAGCAGCTGCTGGATTGATTTCTCATGGTCCCTTACTATTTTAAAGCAATTTTTCTTTTCCTGGTCACTAATTGCAATCTTATCTTCTACATCTGAAATTCTGTCCTCACATTGGCTCATTCTGCTGAGTAAACTTTCAATGGAGTTTCTAATCTCCTGGAAAACTGTTTGTATCTGTTTTATGGATTCCATTTGTTTCCTATGTTGAGATTCCATCATGTTCCTCAGCTCCTCTGGTTTTTTTTATCTGTGTCTGCTCTAGATTTATGAATCATGTTCTGTATTATGGGCACAATCTCTGCTGTTATCTAAGAAATTATTTCTGATTTCCTTTTTTCCAGGTCCCCTTCGTTGCCAGTTCAGGGAGTCCAGGTAGTTGAGTATCAGAGTGTTCCATCTGGTCGCCCTTTGGGGTTGCCTTAGCTGATGTGAAAGTCTGGTTTTGAGACTTATTTACGTGTCTTCTCATTTCAGCAGATGCAGCCTGCTGTGCCTTTGTTGAGGTGACTCTTTGTTCACACAGTGGTCTTCAATTCCCAGCAAGCCACTGAGCAGCCTTACTGCTCACCAGTACATTAATTCCTTGGTTCAGAGTGATGTCCTTATGGATCCCTGAGCTGACCTGTTGTCTGGGCTGGCTTCTGGCTGGGGCCTCTGCACACTTGGGATGGTTTCTAAGCATGCCTCTGGCTGGGGCCCCTATGTAGCTATTGTATGGAGGGCCTTTGGCTGGGGGCTATGCAACCCAGTTCCTGTTGTCTGCACAAGCTTCTGGCTAGGGTCTCTATGCATTTATCAAGGGTATTGGGGAAAGCCTCTAGCTGTTGCTTGTGTGCCTGTGTAGCTGTTTTCCAGGCAGGTCCCTGGCTGTGGCCAATGGTATGGCTAGCCTCTGGCTGAAGTTTGTGTGCCTCTGCAGCTGTTTTCTGGGGGGACCTTTGCCTTGGGTGGGTGTGCTGAGCCTCTGGGGTCAGGGTGGAGCCCTGGCTTGGGTCTTCCTGCAGCCACGCTGGTCTGGTCCACACAGCTGCTCCTCAGGATCTGCATACACTTACCGATGGAATGGTGGGCCTCTGGCTGAAGCCTGTGTGCCTGTGCAGCATTTTTGTGGGCCTGCAGGATTATTCTTAATTTGCTTAAAAGTACCAACACCAGTGGTTTGGAAGCTGTATCCCTAGCAGCCCAGGCCCCAATTCTGCAGTTTTCTCTTTGCAGATTTGATTTTAGGTTCTGCTAACCGCAGTTCTTACATTTGTTACAGCAGGCCTAGGAGTAGCTGTTGTTTCCAGTAGTAGTGAGGGATACCTCAATGTTCTTTCCGCAACTTGCCAGCCTTCTGATGCCTACTGAACTGAGTCTCTATTAAATCTCTGTGGAAGTGACAGGTATGTTTCTGCCTTTCCCCACTGTATCTTTTTAAAAAATTTTTATATTATTAGTACATGTTTGCAGTAATAATGATTGCATTCATCATGGGGAGTTGGTCTATGTACATAACACATCTTAATTCTTTTGGTACCGGGATCAAACTTGGGACCTTGTGCTTGCGAGGCAGGCACCAGAACCACTGAGCTAAATCCCTAGCCCTCATCTTAATTCTTTTTTACTTCCTCTTTCACTCCCCTCCATCTCTTGGTCCCTTTCCCATTTGCAAAAGATCCATCGCCTTCTTTCCTTATCTCCCCATTGCCTTTTGATTTGGGATCCTGTTCTGTTGGCTCCAAGGCTCTGATTTGTCAGATATGCTACATATTAACAAAAAGGAACTTGGTAGCATTTCTTCCAATTTGTTCAGGGTTTACTGTCTCCTCACTGGAATCTATGTTCATGTCATTCCATCCTCAAAAGAATAACTGACAGTTTACTCCACCATCTGCTTTCCATTCTATTTAAGAAAGAGCTGACTGCTTCCCAGATAGCAACACCCTTGCTGAACACAGGGCTCTATACAAGCCCTAAAGGTCCTCCTTTCAGCCCCATGAGGCACTTTTTCTTACATACACTTCCATTCCTGAAGACAAAATGTCCCTTTGGAATTATTTATCATGTCTTTTAATCTTTCATTCTAAGGAGAGCTAGATCTTCTATATTTTAAAAATTAAAACCATGGATAATAAAAAACAAAATTAATTGAATAGATAATTCAGAGCATACTAATTTTCCATCTGCCTGATGTTCTGAACTAGCTAAGGAATCCAAAGGAAGTCTTATTAAAAATATACATATTTTTAATTTTGTTCTTTAACTTTGGTCTACACATCTTTAAGACATGGGGGTATAATCTACTGGAGCATGTGAATTCTATGGAAAACCAAAGCAATTTTCCTATCATTATTCAGCAGCTGCCATTCTGGAAAACTATAATTGTGGTGAAATAGAATGTTCCCACCTCATGAAAAGTGGAGGCAATGTTCTGTGATCTGGGGCATGCAGTGCTGGTGAGGAATGCAGCATATAATCAAGACATCAATGGTATAAAATGGAAATACTGCTAGGACACAGGAGGACAACATTTCCTCAGTTATTGAAAATAGCTCCTCATGGTTTAGTCTCTCAAGTATTGATGGCCACATTCTGATGTGATCCCCTTCAATCCTCGGAATGATCTAGCCAGTCTCATATTTGATGACCCTTTTCTCACCACTGTAAAAACATATGTGCTTGTATATATTTTAAAAGCACTTGAGGGGCTAGGGATTTAGCTCAGTGGTTCTGCCACCTGCCTTGCACATGCAAGGATCCAAGTTCGATCCCTGGTACAAAATTAAAAAAAAACTAAGGTCCAAAATGCAGATTATGAAACTAGTCCTGCGACCACAACCCAGATTTTGGAAAGTAACTCTATGAGGCCAGTACTTATGAGGTGGCCAAAAAAGTTGCTTGCACATGGGAATAGCTGTGGCCTAGCTTGGTGGTGGTGTCTTTGTTCCACAGATTCTGTTTTGGATGAAGCTGCACTCTCCTGCCCTGAAGGACATTTACTTTCTTCTGTACCCTCGGCTTCCTCCTGTATAAGGCCACTGTCAAGCACAGAGAAGGTGAGCCTCTCCCAGCAAACAGGAGGAGGCTTCTGTGCAGCCAAATCATGCCCACCAGCACAGAGGAGGTGAGCCATGTGGATGCCAGCAGCAACCAGCACCCCCATTGAAATGAGAAGACATGTAAACAAGTTTCAAAACCAGACTTCCAGATCACCTGAAACAATCCCAAAGGGAAATGAGATGGAACACTCTGATACTCAACCACCTGGACTCCCTGAACTGGCAACAAAAGAGGATCTGGAAGAAATGAAATCAGAAATAATTTCTCAGATGACAGCAGAGATTATGCCCATAGTGCAAGACATGATTAATAACTCTAGAGAAGACACAGATAAAAAAAATAGAGGAACTGAGCAACATGATGGAATTGCAACATAGGAAACAATTGGAATCCATAGAACAGATGCAAACAGATTTGGAGGAGATTAAAAACTCCATTGCAAGTCTACGCACCAGAATGAGCCAATATGAGGACAGAATTTCTGACATAGAAGATAACATTGCTATTAGTGACCAGGAAAAGAAAAATTGCTTTAAAATAGTAAGGGACCATGAGAAATCAATCCAGCAGCTGCTAGATGATGCAAAGAAGAATAACATAAGACTGATCAGAGTCAATGAAGAAACAGGAGAGAGTACAGGTGACATAAAAAAACTGTTCACAGAAGTGATGGCAGAAAACTTCCCAAGGAGGGGAAAAGAACTTGACATACAGATAAGTGAGGCATATAGGACTCCAAATAGCCTTGATCAAAAAATAAATTTACACATATGAATATAAAAGTTAAGATTAGAGAAACCCAACAGAAGAACAAAATTCTACAAGCAGTTAGAGAAAAGAAACAAATCACATACAAAGGAAAGCCCATGAGAATCACAGCAGACTTCTCAATGCAAACCCTCAAGGCAAGAAGAGCTTGGAGTGATGTATTTCAAGCCCTAAAGGAAAACAGCCTCCAACCCAGATTGATGTACCCTGCAAAATTATCTTTCAAAACTGATGGAGAATTAAGATACATTCATTACAAAGAGCACCTTAGGAACTTCATGAATACCAAACCAGCACTCCAAAAAATTTTAGACTCTATCCTACAAAAAGACAATGAGGATCACAACCACAGGAAGCACAGCAGAATGAATCCGTTGGGTGGGACAAGAAATTAAACACAAAGAGGGAGAAGCCAACAAAAAGAAAAAGTCATGACAATGATAAGTCAATATGTATCAGTTATAACCATCAATGTTAATGGTCTCAATTCACCAATCAAAAGAAATAGACTGGCAGAATGGGTCAAGAAGCAAGATCCAACAATATGCTGCATAGAAGAAACACATTTAATTCAAAAACAAAATCATAGACTGATAGCTAAAAGGTGGAAAACAATATTCCATGTGCCAGGAACCCGAAAAAATAAGAGCAGGAGTAGATATCCTCTTTGCAGATCAAGTGGATTTCAAATGAAAATCTGAAACACTATGGTCCCAAGAATTTCAGATAAGGAATACTCAATGTGTATGTACAAATCTATTGTGAACATGTATTTTCATTCCTCTTAAGTAAAAAATTAAGAACAGAATTGTTGGTTCTTAACAGTAATACAAGAAACTTCTATATTGTTTTCTAAAATGGTTTTATCTTTTTACTCTCACATTAGCAGCATTAGAAAGTTCTCACTGGTTCACACCTAAGCTGACCTTTGTTCTTTTAAAACATTTAACTTCATCTCCTAATGAGTATATAATTCAATCTTGTTATTGTACTGATTAGTATTTTTCCTTTTTTCCCCATTAAGTCTATTGGTACATTTTAGGTATAAAATACAGTTACATTCATCATTGGGATCTTGTACCTTTACATGAGTATCTTGGTTCTCATTTTTTCCCCTTCTCCTGCCCTCCCTTCACCCCCTCCACCCTTCCCTATTTGCAAAGACATTGTTTCCATTTTTTTTCCTTTGCCCATATTTTTTTCTTTCCCCTTCTTTCCTTTCCCCAACCCCTCCCACTTCCCCTACTCCTTTAGACCTTTTCTTCCTATTACACATTATCAAGTATACATTTTAAAAATTAAAGTATCGGCTCCTAGGGCAGTGAAGCTCAGCTGGTCCCAGCACCAGGAAGGAAGCTCCCCTGCTGCCATCCCAGGCTCCTAGGGCCAAGAAGGTGAGCTGGTCCCAGCACCTGGAAGGAAGCTCGCCCACTGCCATCCCAAGCTCCTAGGGTAGAGAAGCTGAGCCGGTCCCAGCACCCGGAAGGAAGCTCACCCGCTGCCAGCCCAAGCTCCTAGGGCAGAGAAAGTGAGCTGGGTGGCCACCAGAAACACCCCCCACCATGGAAATGAGAAGACACATAAATAAGCCTCAAAAACAGACTTCCAGATCACCTACAGCAACCCCAAAGGGAAACGAGATGGAACACTCTGATACTCAACCACCTGGACTCTGTCAACTGGCAACAAAAGAAGATCTGGGAAAAATGAAATCAGAAATAATCACTAAGATAACAGCAAGGATTTTGCTCATGGTGCAAGACATGATTAATAAATCTAGAGAGGACACAGATTAAAAAATAGAGGATCTGAGGAACATGATGGAATCCCAACATAGGAAACAAATGGAATCCATAAAACAGATACAAACAGATTTCCAAGAGATTAAAACCTCCATCAAAAGTCTGCGCAGCAGAATGAACCAATGTGAGGATAGAATTTCACATATAGAAGATAAGATTGCAATTAGTGACCAGGAAAAGAAAAATTGCTTTAAAATTGTAAGGGACCACGAGAAATCAATCCAGCAGCTGCTAGATGATGCAAAGAAGAATAACATAAGACTGATTGGAGTCAATGAAGAAACAGGACAGAGTGCAGATGACATAAAAAAAAACTCTTCACAGAAGTGATGGCAGAAAACTTCCCAAGCAGGGGAAAAGAACTTGGCATACAGATAAGTGAGGCATATAGGACTCCAGCTAGCCTTAATCAAAAAAAATCTACACATAGGCATATAATAGTTAGGATTCCAGAAATCCAACAGAAGAACAAAATTCTACAAGCAGTGAGAGAAAAGAAACAAATCACATACAAAGGAAAGCCCATGAGAATCACAGCAGACTTCTCAATGCAAACCCTCAAGGCAAGAAGAGCTTGGAGTGATGTATTTCAAGCCCTAAAGGAAAACAGCCTCCAACCCAGATTGATGCACTCTGCAAAACTATCTTTCAAAATTGATGGAGAAATAAGATACTTTCATGATAAAGAGCACCTCAGGAACTTCATGAATACCAAACCGGCACTCCAAAAAATTGTAGACAATACCCTAGGAAAAGACAATGAGGATCACAACCCCAGGAAACCCAGCAGAATGAATCCATTGGGCGTGACAAATTAAACGCAAAGGGGGAGAATCCAACAAAAAGAAAAAGTCATGACAAGGCTTTTAAAACTTTTGACTTCATCTCTCTAATGAGTGTATAATTCAATCTTATTATTGTACTGATTAGTATTTTTCTGATTCTAGAGTTGCACACCATTCCTTGTGCTATACTGGCTATTTATCATCTTCTTATGTCTACATTTTAATTGGGTTGTCTATTAATGAGCTCTAAGAATTCTTTAGATATTCTGGTCATAGGTTATATGTATTGTAAATATGGTCTGTTTAAGGACTACTTTTCATTTTAATGATGTCATTTAAAGTTCTAAATTTTGATGGAATCCCATTTATCAATTTTTTTATACATCATGTTTTTTGTATCCTAGGTAGTTCTTGCCTAGCCTGAATTCATAAATATTTTCCCTTATAATTTCTTCTTAAAGTTTTATACTTTTAGGCTTTCTTATTTAGGTTCATAGATCCCTTCAAGTTATTTTCATGTATGGAAAAAAAAGGTTGAGGTTAATTTTTTATATACGGATACCAGGTGTTCTAGTGCCGTTTGCTGAAGACACTATCTCTTCCTCAGCTCTTGAATCGAGTTTATATTCTAAAAAATGCTAATGTTAAATAATTTTTCAAAACTCAATCGACCATATATGTGTGGTTCTATTTCTAGATTCTCTGTTTTATTCCAATGATCTATATGTCTTTCCTTACACCAACACTGCCTTGATTACTGTAGCTTTAGAAGAAGTCTTAAAATTGGATGCTAAACGTCTTCCAACACTGTTTTGTTTTTGTTTTTGGCTTTTCTAGGTCCTTTGTACTCCTACATAACTTTTAAATTTCAATATCCAGTTCTTCATTTATAACAAGTATACACAGACCTAAATTTTTATATATACCTTGTGTTTTCTAATCCTGCTAAATTCAAGTACAAGTTCTAGGGGCTCCTAGAGATTTCTTAGTATTTTCTCTGTAGATGATCCTTTCATCTACATATAAAGATTTCACTTCTACCTTGCCAATCCTATGCTATTTTTAAATTTTTATTGCCAGACTATTGTGGTTTGACCCTATGTTTCAAAGTTTAATGGACAGGTGAAGAGTAGGCACATCTGCCCTTGCTCCCCACCTTAGGGAGAAAGCATTGTATCTTCTCCATTCATATAAGGCGTTTTTGCTGGAAGTATGGAATACATGTCTTTGATCTGTTGAGAAGGTTCTGTTCTACTTCTAGTCTCCTGATAGCTTTTACCATGAACAGCTTTAGAATTTAGTCCAATACTTTTTCTGCAACTACTGACAGGATCATATGGCTTTTTCCTTTCCTCTGTTAAAATGATGACTTTTGGGGGTGGATCTTCCAATGCTGAACCAACACTGCCATCCCTACAATAAAACCACTTTCTACATACTGCCAGATCTGACTTCTAATAGTTTGTTTTTTTAAACTAATTTTTATCGGTGTTCATAATTTTTGTTCTATTATCATTAACCAGTTTTAGTATTAGCACAATGTTGATTTCCTAAAATGAGGGGAGAAGTGTTCCTTCTTTTTTCTGCTTTAAATGTTTGATATAATTTATCAGTTAAAATTTATGTGAGCCTGTTGTTGTCATTTAGGTAGGATTTCAAGCTAGGAATATACTTTTCTTAATAGGTGCTATTCAAATTTTATATTTCCTCCAGAGTCAGTTTCATTAATTTGTCTTCCAAGGTAATTCTTAGCAGTTGTCAAATTTTATTTCAAAAAAATTTTTTTAATATGCTTTCTGTATCTTTTTAAATTCTGTAAAATCTTTGGTAATGTCTTCTAGATCTTGATACTGTAATTTTTAAAATGTATACTTGATAATGTGTAATAGGAAGAAAAGGTCTAAAGGAGCAGGGGAAGTTGGAGGCATAGGGGAAAGGAAAGAAGGGAAAAGAAAAAATATGAGAAAAGGAAAAAATGGAAACAAAGTCTTTGCAAATAGGGAAGGGGAAAAAAATAAGAATCAAGATACTCATGTTAGGGCCAGGGGTTTAGCTCAGTGGTTCCGGCGCCTGCCTTGCAAGCACAAGGTCCCAAGTTCTGTCCCCGGTACCAAAAAACAAAACAAAACAAAAAAAGATACTCATGTAAAGGTGCAAGATCCCAACGAAGAATGAAATTGTATTTTATACCTAAAATGTACCAATAAACTTAATGGGGGAAAAAAAGCACTTGAAACAATGCAGTCTGAGTTTTTCTCCCAGAAATTTAAAACAGCAGCCAGTCAGAGTTGAAAAACAGGGATGTGTTCTCTTAGGTATGTTTAAATGTCCTTGATTTATTCAAAATCTTAGTGCTATGGTTCCCCATTAGTTATCTAGTGCTAGCCAAGTGTCATGGCACACACTTGTAATCCCAGAACTTGGGAGGCTGAGGCAGGAGTATTTCAAGTTGGAGAATAGCCTGGTCTACAATAGCAAGGCCCTGTCTCAAAAAGCAAAAGACAAATAAACAAAATAACCAAACAAAAGAAGAATCTATTGCTGCCTAACAAACTTCCTGAATTCTTAGCTGTTCTAAGTTAGCAAACATTTATTATCTTCTAGTTTCTATGGGTAGGGAATTCAAGAGCTCCTTAGCTAGGTGGTGCTGGCTCAAGAGCTCTCCTGACATTTCAAACAAGCTGGTGACCAGGGTGGCACCAATCTGCCTGCTGCTAAGTATTTTATTCTTTATTATGCTATTATTGAGGGGTTTTTTTTTTCTTAATGTACTTTCCAGATTGTTCACTGTTAGTGTATAGAAATCCAACTTATTTTTTTCTTTTATTTTTTGTTTATTCATTTTTGAGACAGAGTCTCCCTATGTAGCCCAGATCATGGCAAACCTGCAATTCTCCTGCCTCAGCCTCCTCAGTGTTAGGATTACAAGCATGTTCCACTATGCCCAGCTTGTAACTGATATTTATGTGTCGATTTAGTATCCTGGAATTTTGCTGAATGTATTAGTTTCTAACAGGCATGTGTGTGTGGGGGGGGGGTTCTACATATAAGACCATGTCATCTAGCCAGGAATGATGGCACATGTCTGTAATCCCAGCACTAGAGAGGCTGAGGCAGAAGGATTGTGTGTTCAAGGCCAACCTGTACTATATAGCAAGATCCTGTCTCAAAAAACAAACAAAAAAATGACAACAAAAAAGATCATGTCATCTGTGAACGGAAATCAATTTACTTCTTCCTTTAACATTTGGATGGGATGGGAGTGGTGGTACACATCTGTGATGCAAATAGTCTGAGAGGTGCAGGCAGGAGGATCACAAGTTTGAGACCAGCCCGAGCAACGCAGTGACTTATAGAGACCCTGTTTCAAAATTTAAAAGAAAAGAAAAAGTTCTGGGGACATAGCTCAGTGTGAAGGCCCTGGGTTCAATCCCCAGTACTAAGAAAATTATTAATTAAAAATTGGATTTTTTTTTTTCATTTTTCTTGTTTAATTGCTCTGGCTGGGACTGCCAACCCTGTGTTGAGTTGGCCTGGTGAAAGTGGGTGACTTTGCCTTGTTCCTGATCTTAGAGGAAAACCTTTTACTCTTTCACCATTATGTTAGCTGGGAGCTTTTCATATTGTGACCTTCACTACAGTGAGTTAGTTTCCTTCTGTTCCTTGTTTGTTGAGTGTTTTTTACATGAACAATGATTAAATCTTGTCAAATGTTTTTCCACACAAATTGAGATGAGCGTGTGTCTTTTGCCCTTCATTCTGTTACTGTGGTATATTTTTGTTTGGTGAACTACCCTTACATTCCAGAAACAAATTCCACCAGGTTATAGTGTATAAACTTTTTCATGTGTTACTGATTTCTGCTTGCTAGTATCTTGTTGAGGATTTCTGGGCATGACCTCATTTTAACTTAACTATATCCTGCAATAATCCTGTTTCAAATAAGTTCACAGTCTGAGGTACTGTAGGTTAGGACTTTAACATCTTTTTTGGAGGAGACACAAGTCAATCCATTAGAATCCCCAAGATGGAAACTATCTTCTTTTATTTCCTAATTTTGCAAGTTATATCTTATCATTACTGCCATATTCTATTTATTCATTAGAAACTAGTCATTAAGACCCTCCATATGCAAAGGCAGAGATTAGACAGACGTTGAGCACTATGAAGTGGACATCAGTGGAGCCATATTGGAACACGCCTAACACATTCATAGTCATCAAAGAGAAACTGAGGTGTAGTTGACTTGAAAGTCGTTTCTTTCACAATTTAGCAAAGTAACTGACCCCTTCCAAAGATACATGTGCTGTTCTATATGGACACTTGGAGTGATAAAGTAAATTCCACTTGTAAGTCAGATAACAATATTATCATTTCAATTTTGTATAACACTGTCCCCCTTTTTGAGATAGGGTCTTACTATTCTGCAAGACTGGCCTCAAACTCACAATCTTCCTTCTTCAGCCCCCCCCGCCAAATAATCACCTTTCTTAAAGAATTCAAATTAAAAAAAATTTTTTTGTTTTGTTTTCACTCCCATTTGTCCTGGCCCAATTGTGTTTTTGAGTTCCCATAGCACAGTTGACTCTGTTATCAAACGTATGTAACCCAAAATATTTACACAGGCCACAGCCACAACCATCCTCTTAATTATAGCCATAGGAGACCCTAAAATAGAGGTCTCAGACAGACAATGCCAAGGCTCCTGACCCACAGAAACTGAGAGCATAAATGCAATTGTGTGCATGTGTGTGTGTTGTGTTGTTTTCTGTTGCAGGGGATTGGACCCAGGGCCTTGTCCATGCTAGGCAAGCACTCTACCACTGAACTGCACCCTCAGCTTGATAAATGGATTTTTTTTGTACCAGGGATCGAACTCAGGACCTTGTGCTTGCCAGGCAGGTGCTGGCACCACTGGGCTAAATCCCTGGCCCAATAAATGCAGTTTTTAAGCCACTACATTTATGGTAACTTGTTACATAGCACATACATATCTACAAAGATGGGCAATGATTAACTTGAGACGTCCAGTTGCTGGAACAGTAATGAATCAGGTGTTCTCCATTCTTTTCAGTGAGGTTATTTTATCTAGACACATAGTTCACTCATATTTGGAACTGAAGGAAACCTCAGACACCATCAGTTCAACTTCTTCATTGTCTAGGTGAAGAAACTAAGACACTCACAAGCAAATAGTTTGCCCATGGTCATCCCAAGCCAGACCTCCTAATGATAATTTAAAGCTTATATTACAACACAGTTAGTTTTCCTATTTTATTCCCTTGGGATCAATTAGATTTTTTTAGAAGTATCTGTCAGTTGTTCCTGCATAACAAAGGACTTAAAAGTTTTAGTAGCATATGACAACATTTAACAAGCATTTATTTAATCCTTGATTGCAGGTGAGCTGGAGATGAATTAGAGATCAGTTTATTAGGGCAGGGATGGGCTGGCTCCAAGCTGCAAGACTTCCTTCCTTTTTATGGCTGAATAATTACCCATTATATGGATAATATCACATTTTATTCAACTATTTATCAGTTGGTGGACATTTGGGTTGTTTTCACTTGTGGTTATTATGAACAATGCTGTTAGGAACATTCATGTACAAGTTTTTGTATGGACATTGTTTTCATTTCTGTTGCATATATATTAAAGAATGGAATTGCTGGATACCAAATTTTGAAATCTTCACTTTCTTTTACGTGCTCAAGAGAACACAAAAATCAGACCTGAATAGCCTACAAAGCCCAACCCTAACTCTTAAGAACTGGTTTTGATTTCAGAAAAAATTTACTTTCTTTTGAAGAACACAAAGGAAAAGCCACAGGTATAAAACAAGAAGTCTTAATATTGGAACTGTTTTATGAGAGATATCAACATTTCCTTGAGGCCTCTGTCTACAAGGAGTCAGTGGGATGGATTTATGTTTCCTAAGCTTGCTGGATGCAGAAAGAACACAATCACATCTCTAAGTTCTGGAGTGTCAGAAAATTGCTTTTCAATGTTTACAGAGGTCCTCTGAATAGAAATCATGTGTATCATTTTTTGGATTTTCTTTCCCTTTGTGTAACCAGACACTTTGGTACAATGAGTTCATTTTTAATTCAGGAAAATAAAGAAAATAAAGGATGGTATGTAGGCCAATTCCTGGGTTGGCCAGGGCTAGGAGACAAAGATCAGGACCCAGCTAGCTACCGGCATAGTTCAAGGATTCCTTGATTCGGCTACTGGTGCAGAGCTCCTGTGCATGTCACCTCACTCTGACCCTGTGACTTTCAATTGTGAGGTGTGATGAAAAAATACAGTGTGTTCTTAAATTTGTTACAATAAAAGACGCACTACCATCAATCCCCCTCAAGTCCTCCCCCTTGCTTTGAACACACTTATCCCATCATTCTTGCTACTTTCTGAAGCGGTTTTGGAAGTCTTCTTTCATGTCTTTAGTTGCTCTGTTGTGGTGCCCTTGATGTCCTGAATATATTCAAAATATTTCCATTTCATAATCAATTTGACTTTGGGGAAGAGCCAGAAATCACATGGTGCCAGATCCTGTGAATAAGGTGGATGAGGACATACTGTAATGTTCCTATCAGGCTGCCTTTCTGCTGGATGGCACTTAGCAGCATTCACTGAAGTTTTTATCACACCTTGTAAAGACACTCACAAAAGAGGACTTACAGAACTGCTACAGAAAGTGGCAAGAATGATTGGATAAGTGTATTAAAGTGGTGGCAGAAGAGTATTTTGAGGGAGTTTAATGACAATGTGTCTTTTACTATAATGAATTTTTTTAAAAAATTAAGCATTCACTGTATTTTTCAATCACCCCTTATAATAAACCTCCAAAGAGCTGGCTTCAGGCTACATAAGAGAATCCAAATTTATTATTTCTTGGATGAATCTTATTTGAGGCTTTGAGAACCTTCTTTGACCTCACTAAACGAGCTTCTTTTCTCAAGATAGACGTGGATTGTTGAGAAATAAACTTCATATGACATTTAAAAGAACGTGTTTTTCTGCTGATGAGATGATTAAGACTCTGGTGCATAATCTTTCAAACATTCAAGGAACAGAGAGGTCATTTGATTGAGTTATGTACCTTTTTATTTTTATTTTTTCATGAAGACACTGCAGTGCCCTGACACTCTCCCACGTCACCCTGGAGCTCTGATTGAACGACAGCTTCAAAGACTTTTCTCACACACCTCGTCAACTGATAGCCTTACACTTACAGCTTCAATGGCCTGGGGATAGATTTTCATTGTTGGAATGTTTTTGCATTTGAAATTAAAACTGGAATACAGCCCTGAGTTAGAAGAGTAGCATTTGTAACTTAGGTGACACCAAGCTATGCATGATACAGATTCACCACTTTAAGGTGTTTGTTATGCTGGACAGACAGAAGGAAGACTCTTCTGAAAAATTAGGCATCAGTTCCTCACATCTGTCCATGTAAACTTATTCCTTAAAAAAATGTTCACATTCAACCTTCTTTTGGAGGACAGGGAGGTAACAGGATGACTTTTACCCAATCGAATGAGATGTTTACAATGTTTATATGAAAGGCTCTTGTGGCCTGGGGATGTGGCTCAGTGGTAGAGAGCTTGCTTTCCATGTGCAAGGCCCTGGGTTTGATCCCCAGCATCACGAAATAAAACAAAACTAAAAAAAGTGTAAAGACTAAAAGGGTCTTTTATTTACAGCATGTTGTCTAGAGGGATGCTGGAGCTACCTCACATGCCTCGTAAGAGCTGTTGGTTAAATGTTTGCAAATTTTGTTAGTCAATGGATGCCATGTTAATGGTAGGAGTATTTATACCATGGACATCAGCAACTGCTTTAAATCAAGGCTTTTACCAGAACACCAGTGATTTTGTCCCTCCTCTTCCAACTTTTTTTGAGAAAGTGTCTCGCCGTGTAGTCCAAGCTGGCCTTGAACTCCTGCTTCTACCTTTGCAGTGCTGAGAATACAGGCATGGGCCACCATACCTAGCTTTGTCTCACCTTTTAAAAATGCAACATCATGTGTGAAATGCCTCTCATGTCATTTTTTTTTTTTTGGTACTGGGGATCAAACTCAGGACCTTGTGCTTTTGAGGCAGGCAGTGGAACCAGTGAGCTAAATCCCCAACCCTCATACCATTAAGACAGTGGGCTCCCCGCAAAAGACACTTTTTACTGTGTGCTACATAGACTCCTTAATAAAAGAAAGTAAACTGGAAATACTAAGCACAGGAGTGACCATGAGGACACTAGGAGTCCAAAGAAGGGAGAAAAGTGTGGCCTCAAATATGGCAGAGACTGAATGGATATATAGGCAGTGAGCTAGGCCTCAAGGGACAGGAAAATGGGCAACCAGGCAAAAAGAAAGTCAAAGAAAAGTCATAGTAGACAGGTAGAAGGAATCCAATCTATCACGAAGAAGAGAAGCAAACATAGCCAGGAGTGGTGGAACACACTTATAATCCCAGCATTTGGGAACTGAGGTAGGAGGATTGCAGGTTTCAGTCCAGCCTGGGCAACTTAGTGACTTGGTGAGACACTGTGTCAAAATAAAATTTAAAAAAATTTTAACTTTAATTATTGAAAGAGACAAAGAAGCAATATCTTACAACCAAGATTGGAACTTATCATGAAATGCTCAGGAAAATTCTTAAAGCAAGTAGGAAGAATTTTGGTGAAAATGGCATTGTAAGCCAGGTATAGTGGTGCATGCCTATGATTCCAGGACTTGGGAGGCTGAGGCAGAAGGATCACAAGTTAGTGGCTGGCTATATAGTGAGTGACACACTGTCTCAAAAAATCAAAACAAAATGAAGGAGGAGGAGGGGGAGGAAGAGGGGATGAAGAGGGAGGGAAGGAAGAGGAGGAGGAAGAGAAAAACAAGCATGGAGCAAAAGAGTACAGTGGTATGGGAACAGCATGTAACTGTGACACTGTTGTGTTTGTGAAGCTTTTCTCCTACATCACTTCATTCTGATCGCCTGAGACATGACAGCAGCTAAGGCTCTGAGAAGCAGTGCAACACAGCTGTATAAGCCCATGGTCAGAACAAAAAGTTTGTCTTCTATTTCTGGCTCAGCATTCTCCCTATACAACCATGTCAGCTCTGCTCATCTACATTTTAAAGCATGAAATACAGGAAAACAGCAATGAAAATGAATTTTAAACAAGTAATATATTTGACACATTCTGGTTTACTTTAAATGTGTAGATGATGTTCTGCTTGGCTTTGAATGACAGTCAGGAGTAACTGCCAAGTATAATTGCTTTGAAAAGTTCAGCTATAGTTTTTCTGCAAGGCGTCCAATATACCAAGCCCACAGCCTTACTGTATTCAACTTGAAATCTTGACAGGAAACAGAATTATAACCTGGGCTCAATTTCTAAGAAAAAGAAAACACAGAGCAAGTGAAAAATAGTGTTATCTAAACTATGAGGGCTGGATTCTTAGAGTCAACTTTTCTAAAAGAAATATTTTTGTTCTTCTCCTCATACCATACACTAAACCTCAAAAGGGATAAACAAGATCTGCACTTTTGAATTTAAAATTTTCCAATAACCCGAATCTCACATAGTGTGGAGTGAAAGAAACCAGACCCAAATACAATACTTTACGATTTCATTTCTATAAAGAATGAAAATCCCGGGAAATTAGTTTCTACTGTTAGAAGTCAGCCTTGCAGCTATCCTTGATGGGGAGGAGGGAAACAAAAAGAGGTCAAAAGAGTTTCTGGGATGTAGGTAATATTCTGTCTGAGCATCATTTATAACAACTGTGCTAACTTAGTAAAACTTCATCAAGCAACTTATATGTAAATATATAAATTGTGTTTTTTCCTGTGTATGTTAGACTTCAGTAAAAGGTATTTCAATATGTCCTGTGTCCTTAAACAGGATAGAGTTAGGATTACAATGCCTTAAGAGACAGATTGTTTGACAGTGGAAAAATGCTCTATAATAACAGAATGAAGTATTGGGCGCCTGGAAGGGAAGAAAGCCAGGTAAACAAAAGCATCAGTACTTTCCATCTTTCCAAAATGGTGGCAGAATCCAGCTAAGGGATACTTGAAAAGATTAGAGATAGGATAAGAGGACCTGGATGGCACAGTATATAATATTACAATAAAACAGATAAAGTCAGGATCTAGCTCACCCTGGGGCTGTTTTCCTATAATTCAGCAGATCGGTTGCCCCTTGAGATTGATTTCATTCAGAAAGAAATGATGTCAGATAAAGATGGTAAAGTCCATGCCCATGGAGGCAAAATGAAATAGACATTTAATTATTAGTCCTTTAATGAATGAGATGTGATTCACAAAGTGAGGTGTAGGGCCCCTCAAATCTCACCCATTACTCTTCCTAACTTTAGCAGGCACTCTGGATCACGTGATTTTTGACCAGAGAGAGGTGATTCTCCTTCTAGGTCTTCTAATGTACAGTTATATAAGTCAGCTCATTGGAAAGTTCTATACTGTCTTAGGTTAGTCTCCTACCTCCTATACAAAATACCTTCCAAGTTATGCCTTGGAGCACATGTCTGATCTTTTCTTCCATGCCATAGAATTCATTGGTAGTTTGTAAAGTCCATAGGAGCCTTCTCAGAATAAGTGTTTAGTATATGTGCTGCCAAAGCAAGCACAGAATAAGTGTATAAATGAATAAATAAAATGTATGAACTTACACAGAAAACCACTTATACTAAATTATATTCAGTTGTCAAAATATTTTAAAACTTTAATATAGCAACATATATGCAAGCTTTTTTTTTTTTTTTTTTTTTTTTGGATACTGGGGATTGAACTCAGGGCCTTTGCACTAAGCTGCATCCTTCCTCCCTTTTTAGTTTTTATTTTGAGACAGGGTCTCACTAAGTCACTGAGTTGCCAGCCTGGGCTTGAACTTGTAATCCTCCTGCCTCAGCCTCTGAGAGTGCTGGGTTAACAAGAGTATATTAACCTGTCCAACTTATGTATGCTCTTAATTGAAACATTACTAGCAAAAGCGGCCTAGGTCTGATAGTAGTCATAATTTCAAAGTAGCAATGAGATCAAATGAAATGTCGAGATATCTGCAATAACAATCACTTCTTGGCCTTTTGGCTAAGATCAAGCGACATATCTGCAACAACAGTATTGTGATTTTTTTAAAAAACAAATTTCTGTTGGTGGCAATTTACAGATATTGCAAAACTCTGTGCAGGCTTCATGCGCAGTGGAAGGAAATACAGTACTGTCAGGTAGAGGTTGATTAAAATAAGAGTGTAACTTTTTTCTTCCCAAGCCCATGGATCCCATGAATTATACCCACAGACAGAAGATCTATGATCCCAAATTAACAATCTCCATTTTAGAGTATGTTCTTGGCCAATATTGAGGCTTAATAACCATTCAACATTGGTATCTTTGATTTTTTTGTAAAATGGTTTTAGTTACTATACAATGTATTGTTCAAGGACCCCTTTCAATATTAAGAGAAATTTTACTTTTACAAAATAAGGAAGATTATGTGTAATGGTCCTGCATATAATTTGCCGACATTAAATTTTATATTTATTGATAGTGGTTATATTAATTTTGTGACTTGCATATTTGGCTTCTCTGCAATTTTATGATATTATCCAGTTTTATGTGTTTTTCATTGTAAGCCTGCATGTGTGAGTATGTAAGAGGTGTGGTATAGATACGTGAATAAGAATCCTTGTCCTTGGGCTGTACAACCACCAATGAGGATCTGTTTTTCAGATCCTGTGCTCTTTCCTAGATCTTACTATTGTGTAATGCTTTATTGTTTACTTACAAAACTAGCCAACAGATTAGGTTTTTAATCCAGGGAAAGCAAGGGTAAAAAGGTGTTATTTCTGGAGACATATGAAAACATATTTTCAGGAAGGAGGTTGAGAGCAGGAGTGCAAAAGGAATAGAACCTGCTAAGGATAACACCTATATCACAGCTCACATCTCTCAGGGGCACAGAGAAAGCTTCATTTATACTTTGCCTGCTAAAGAAGGGGTAAATTCATCTTTATGTATAATGGTTTGGCCTGTTACTGAATCTGTCCATCACACAATGGTTCATGAAATGGTCTGTGAAAATTATGAGACATTAAAAATGTAGCTAGTTTCAAAAAGACTACCCTGCTCAAGCCTGGCATAGTGGTACACACCTGTAATACCAGCACTTTGGGAGGCTGAGGCAGGAAGATCGTAAATTCAAGTCCTGCTTGTGCAACTTAGTCATTTAGCAAGACCCTGCCTCAAAATAAAAAATGGCTGGGAATGTAGCTCAGTGTGAAGGAGCTGAGTTCAATTCCTAGTACCCCACCCCCACCCTGGACCAATGAATTTCTCCATCCTCCTTGGTTCTCTTCGGAACATTTTATTTGGTTTTGCTTTGTCTTGTCTTGTCCTCTCTTGTTTTATTGAGCCAGAGTCATGCTATGCATGGAGTCCAGGGTGGCTCTAAATTCACTGTGTAGCTAAGGCTTTGATACTCCTAGTACAGCCTCCAGAGTGCTGGGATTCTAGGTGTTTGCCAACATGCTGGCTTCTTTGGAAAATTCTTGAGATTTAACATTTCATGTGGTTAATTCTATGCCCAATCTTGACCCATTTTCTTTTACCAGCTCTACCCCCTTCAAATAAAACTACAAACATACACGATAAATTGGATTATTCTGAGACCTAAACATTTTGAAACAAATTCATCATCGGGAACAAGAGTTTACCTTGAAGCTGGAGGAAGGAAAAGAAAAGAGCATGAGCTCTTTGTCAATGTCAGACTTCTAAACATTTGAATCCTTGGTATATAATAGGCACAAGCTTTAGAACTAGTTGGTCCTGTGATTAAATAGGGACTTGTAGTTACATGGGAGAAGCTGGTGGTCCCTAACTCATGGGAACTGCCTTTGAATAACGTTCAAACGTAGGCTAACGTTTGGTTTTCTGGGGTCTGCTGGAACACTGCATGTCTGCTCCTGTCACCAAATGGTAGTTACAGGGTAAACCAGGGCTCACCTCTGGCAAAGACATTATTTCCTCTCACTTTCTACTCTTCCCACCTCCAATTTAAACGATTTTTTTCTTATACTGATTTCATTTTTAAAACTCTAGATTTAGAGAGATAAAGACTGATATATTCATTATTTTTAAAGATGTTAAAATGACAGGAAAAATCTTAACATTCAGATTTATTAGCTTCATGGTTTTGCCTGAGTGATGTATAACAAATCTGTTTACTGGATTTGAGAGGGGTCTCACGTGGCAGCCAGAGAAAATGTATGAAGTGCATGATAATTTTCAGTGCCCTTATTTGGCAAATGCTGTGGGTGTGCTTTTCTTCACTGCTCAGCTTGATAGTGAACATGACAATAGATGAGTGCAATTTATAGGCAATACCATCCTTAAATATCTTCATTTTCCTGCCTCTAGGAAAGTGTCTATGGCAGTACCTGACTCGTCCTTAGAGGCAAGATCATCCTTCACTGGTCTCTCCCTTCTCCATCCCCATATCTGAAGTAAGAACAACATGATCACTGATAATGTATTTCTTTGATAGCCATCAAATTCCACTGCTTAAAATTTTGAGGTCTGAATGTTCGCCTTTGCCAGTCAGAAAGGGCACAAGATAACCTCCAAACACATTCAATCCTGGCCTTCTTTGTGGTCGAGGATTAAGAAACCCTCTGGAGTCCTCTGGATATGTTTACAAAACTCCAAAGTAAATATCTGAAGTTTCGTCAAAGAATAGATAAGAAGATTCCTTGCTACCACTTCCTGTACCTGTTGTACTCAAGCTTACTGGTTTCACATTATTCTCATCTACTGTAGCTTATACTCCATAGATTCACACTTCAACATCTTTGCTTAGGCAGGCATGGCACCTGAATAAATAAAACTCTAAATTGAAGCTCTAGAACCAATATCCATGAAGCCAGGCATGATAGCACCTGCCTGTAATCCCAGCACTCGGGAGGCTGAGGCATGAGGATTTTGAGTATGAGGCCAGCCTGGCTATGTGGAGAGATACTGACTCAAGAAAAATCCATGAAAAATATGCTATGATATCCACTATCAATGCTATAACTACAATCCTGAAGGAATGTAGGAAGTACCACTCAATTCTCCTTATTCTAACTCATCCTATATATAATCATAAAAAAATTATCTCAAAACTTCTGTGTCCCTCATTACCACTTTCCTGTTTCTTTTGTCCATCACAGAGTAATAACACCAGCCACCGATGGAGAGCGAACCACTGCTGGGCACTGTCTTGAATGCTTTACACGTGTTACCTCATCTAACCCACAACTCTCTGCAGTGTGGCTACTCCTATCCCTGGTAGTCAGATGAAGAAACTTTTGATTAAAGAGAGATTTAAGTGCTGAGAGATTCATAATACTGTTCATCAAATATTTCTAGTCCTCTACTTCCAAGGAACATGCTAAGCTTGTACTTCGTGTTTGAATTACACCATATTCACCAGTTGTAGTTAATGGGAGTCCTGGGTATAATTTCCAGGGTGAGTGGTAGCTGAAGCTTTCCAGAGCTCTCTTTTCCCTTCTTCCATGTCAACTGATAACATTCAAGATGGTGGCTGCTTTGTCAGCCTGGATCTCGGAATGAAGGGACACGGAAAAAGCTCCCAGTTGGCCTGCAATGTACATGCAGTGTAAGAAAGAAATTTCTTTCACAGCAGCACAAAGAGTTGGGGCTGTTTGTTATTCCAGCAAAACATATCCTCTTCTGACAAATGATAGGTAATTTCATCACAGAGCCGGTCAATGGCAGAGTCTAAGACCTCAATCCCAGAATGATAAAATATCTCACTTCATATTAGTCAGGTCAGCCAGATTCTGTTTCTGTCAGGCATGAAACCAGTAAATATCAAGAGAGAGCTACTATCAATGAAAGAAATACAAATAAAAAAGAAAGAAAGTTGGATAGTGTGAGGGTCCCAGGAGGCTTGAAGCTGAAGGATGTCAGGAGGAGCTGATCACCCTGGCTGCCCTGGAGCCTGCCAGTTCTCCAGAGAGGCTCTGGTCTGTGTGGAGCATGGATAGGGGAGCATTTCTGGGATCTCATGAGATTTGTACTCATGTAATTGTCACATTTTCAATCAACAGAATTTAACCAGTATGGAAACAGACTCACTCTACTGTCCTTTGTTTTTGTATGAGAAGGGATTTCTCTTCTTCATTTGAAAGTGAAAAATGACATAAAAGCATGCAATGGTTTGATTACTTTGACAAACACTATCCCTATTTTCTCTGATCTCATCTTGGTCAAAATTCTTCAATAGCTCTTCATTGACTATGAAATAAAACCTAACCTTATTAGCACTGACTAAACACATACATGAGATGGCTTCTGACTCATTTCCTCCCACACTTCCCCATTGTATGTTACACTCCAGCAGTAACCATGAAGAATAAAGTCCTCCAAATGACATGTTCTCGCCTGTCTTTCGACCTTCGCACATACCATTACCCAAAAGGACCTCTCTGATTTGTGGACCCTGGAAACTCCTATTCATTCTTCCAATCTTAGCTCAAAGCCTTCACATTCTGTCACCCCTACACCTACTAATTCTCCTCTCCCTTATGCTCCTGGAGGGAAGAAAGAAAAGCTTCTCTTCACCCACAAGAAATTTGCTGGAATGAAGTGATAATAAATTAAATTGGAGAAAAAGGTATACAAATATACTAATGCACGCAGGGGAAAAACACGGGAATCATACACAAAGCACACCCTTCAAAGAAGAGGTCTGATGGGTGAAGCTTAAATATTCCCTTCTTAGGAGAAGTGAGAACGTAGGCAATTTTAGAGGGATAATAAATTACAATGAATGAGCCCAGAAAAACAGACAATGGCCTAGGACAAAATTCCCCTGGAGTCTAGATGTTATATTTGATTTTCATTCCTCTTTCCTGCAATATGAGCTTTATCTTCTCTGGTTTTTGAAATTTCAGTGATAAAACAGAGGGCAATTGTGTTACTTTTTTGGTGGATCCAGTCAGGTAGAGGAGGGGACTTTGCAGAAAGCCTCTCCCTGCACTGGGACAGAAAGAAACAAGGGAAGGTCAGAAGAACTTTGAATCTGCGCCTCTTAGCATGTCAAAACATCAGTCTTTGGGGTGCCATTTTCTGAGGCTTAACATTCCAGACACTTTTTACACTCCCATCTGCAGAGAGTTTCAACCTTGGCTGCATACCTGGGACCCATTACATCAGAATCTCTGCAGATGAAACCTTGGCATCAGCATTTTAAAAAATGGTCCATGTGGTACCAATATTTGAATAGCACCATTTTTTCCTCCCCAAATTCAAGACTCCAGACAAGGAATGACTATATTTTTATTACCTTGTAAACCTAGTATCTAGCCCCACATGAACAAATACATAGAGCCTGGGTAATACGTTTCTTCAAAATAGTTTTCAGTTTACTAATGAACTCTTTAGAAAATAACTCCCAGGAGTAGCAAAACTACTTAATCCAAATGGACCCCACTTAATATTTTTTCCAACAAGTTTCATTTTCTATCTATCCATCTATCTTTCTTTCTTTCTCTTTTGCAAACCATCTCCCATCACTTTTAGAGAGGAAGGGGGGAGGGGCTGTCTCTCCAAAAATTGCTATTTGTAATGGGGCTTAATTTATTTATTTAGCACAATTAGAAAAAAATAATAAATAAATAAATATAATTACCAGTTAGTTCCTTCCAAAAACAATCAGTCTGAAAATGGGCATTAAGATGTGTGAGTACTGTGTAGAATACCTGACCTGTGCAGTGTACTCAGTAATGGCGGCTGTTGTCTTCACGTGCTTCCTCTTTTAGGAAAGGCTGCCTTCTTAACTCATCCCACACAAAGGCATCTGAAGGTGACACTGCAAAGGAAATAAGATGACTTTCCAGGTCTTCCTTTCATTTCTGTATAGCCCATTGTTAGCCACTAAGTGAGGCAGGTACCATTGGGGACAAACTCATCCATTAACACACCTTCACAGTTGCCCTTTCTTTTTGTTTCAGCCAAGACTTTTTGAAGAAATTTGTGGAGGACCAGGCAAGGCCACTGAGCCACTGTGATTCATTCTTTTAGGCACCTAGAGCAAATCCAGTTCATTGCAACATCCAACAGAGCAGGCCAAGAAATGTTCCTGCCTCTTTATGATCCTGAACTGAGCAAACCCAGAAGAGTGCCTATCCACCTTTTTGAATACGTTCTTTATTGACTTTGAGCTAAGCATGCCCAGAAATGTATCTGCCATCATTCTTGAACTAAGAACTTAAACTGAGCATGCTCAGAAATGTACACATTAAACTGAGCATTGCTCAGGAATGTGCCCACCCTTAGTATGCTTTCTTTTATGAATATGTATAGTCTCCCCCAGGAAAATCCCCATGCTTCTTTCCCTCTGGAAGAGCATTGCTTTGGAAATTAACCCCAGTCCTCATAAATGCTGCAGGTAAACTTTTCTCCACTCTATCATATCCTGATTGCGCTTTTGACTTTGTTCTCAAAAAGATACAAACCCACTGTGGTTACACCATGAGATTTCCTGACCTTCTCATTGTAAACAAAGAGATGGTTGCAGCTTTACAAATTCAGTGGATGTGCTAGTTTTGCTACCAAGAATTTCAGTTCTTCCCCTTTTCTCACTTCACTTGGCTACAGCTCTAAAAGTCCTGCTCTTCTAGAAGCTTCTTTAAAAAAAAACACTCTGGCTATACATCTATCCCCAAAACCTTCAGTTTGATTGTTCTGGGACTAGGCAATGAGTTCCTAGGTTTAATGGCACAACTCCACTCCTACGTAACCCATTCTCTGCTAGTTCTTGTGATTTCCCCTCTCCCAGCTGAGTCATTCAATTGCAATCACATTTAATTGCCTCCACCTGAGTGGCTTTTTGTTCGCTTGCTTTTCTCAAGCATTGAGAGGCAACAATTATTCATGCACAGAGCACTTCTTCGTATGCGAGGTACAAATCAGCTCTTCCTGTTGACGTAAAGTGACAGCTTTCCTTATGATCATGACAGCAAAGTTTGAATTAGCTACAGGACTCAAGAAACAGGTGTTATTTTAATTTAATTTAATTTTTATTCAACTCAGGATGAACTTTAAAAATCATTCTATTTTCAACCCTTGGCTTCATGCTTTAGTTAGCACCATGCATTAGTTCAATAAGTATTTTGAATTGACAGTAAAGCCTTCTGTAGTAGCTATGCCTATACTTTTTCACTGAATAGGTCCCCAGAAATTGATAGAGGAGAGGCAGAAGGCCAGACCTTCTTAGCACAGATGAGCTAGCTGTTGGACAAAACTCTCTTTTCCAGAATACCCAGTCAAACATTTCTCACCTGCCCTTGAAGTTATATGTGGTCAAGTGACTGTGATGAAATTCAAACAGAAATGAAATACTTTTTAGGCCTGGCCTGTAGGGAACATTATTGAAGAGCCCTGCAGCGGGTCTTCATTTCCTATGAGACAATACAACACAAGCTGAGAAAGAGAAAGAGAAAAAACAAAGACTCAGACACAGAGACTCGAGAGAAGAAGCTGGGTCTTGGGGCTGATCTAAGCTGCTCTGAGCAGCAAAGATAAAAGACATTATATAGGACATCCAATGTTTATTCACATAAAGCGTGGGAAGGGGGGGCTGGGTAGGCCTCTGGACACCTGATGATAGTGAGTATTACAGGCAGGACTGTGAAAGGGAGGTATTAGCATATCTTTGCTGAAGAGAACAAATAAGTAACCCTGAGGGGAAGAATTTAGTTGGAGTCAAGCTGACCTTGGCTTGAAGTGAACTCAGCAAGACCCTAGTCAGCTAATGTAATATAGCTGAATTACTGAGGGACAAGAAGTTTGTGCCACTTACAGCCAGCAAATACTGGGCAGAGATGTCTGCTACACTGTCCCCTTAAAAATCTCCAAGCCCCAAGAGGAGGTGAGACACTCCCAGCACCCAGGAGGAGGCCTCCTGGCCACCCTACCACCCCCTCCCCCGCAGTGCAGAGGAAGTGAGCTGCTCCCAGTGCCCAGGAAGAGGCTTCTGGGCCGCCATACCACAGCCCCCCAGCAGCTAAGAGGTGTGCCACACAGGTGCCGCACCCCCCGCCCCGTCAAAATGAGAAGAAACGTAAAAAAGTCACAAAACCAGACTTCCAGATCACATAAAGCAACCCCAAAGGGAAACGAGATGGAATACTCTGATACTCAACCACCTGGACTCCCTGAACTGGCAACAAAAGAGGATCTGGAAAAAATAAAATCAGAAATAATTTCTCAGATAACACCGAAGATTGTGCCCATAGTACAGGACATGATTAACAAATCTAGAGCAGACACAGATAAAAAACATAGAAGAGCTGAGGAACATGATGGAATCCCAACATAGGAAACAAATGGAATCCATAAAACAGATGCAAACAGATTTCCAAGAGATTAAAAACTCCAATGAAAGTTTACTAAGCAGAATGAGCCAATGTGAGGACAGAATTTCATATATAGAAGATAAGATTGCAATTAGTGACCAGGAAAATAAAAATTTCTTTAAAATTGTAAGGGACCACTAGAAATAAATCCAGCAGCTGCTAGACAATGCAAAGAAGAAAAACCTAAGACTGAGTGGAGTCAATGAAGAAACAGGAGAGAGTGAAGACCACATTAAAAAAAAAAAAAACAAAAACTGTTCACAGAAGTGATGGCAGAAAACTTCCCAAGTAGGGGGAAAAAACTTGACATACAGATAAGCGAGGCTTATAGGACTCCAACTAGCCTTGATTTAAAAAATATCTACACATAGACATATAATTGTTAAGATTCCAGAAACCCAACAGAAAAACAAAATTCTACAAGCAGCTAGAGAAAAGAAACAAATCACATACAAAGGAAAGCCCATCAGAATCACAGCAGACTTCTTAACACAAACCCTCAAGGCAAGAAGAGCTTGGAGTGACATATTTCAAGCCCCAAAGGAAAACAGCCTCCAACACAGATTGATGTACCCTGCAAAACTATCTTTCAAAATTGATGGAGAAATAAGATACTTTCATGACAAAGAGCGCCTTAGGAACTTCACGAATACCTAACCAGCACTCCAAAAAATTTTAGACAATATCCTAGGAAAAAACAATGAGGATCACAACCCCAGGAAGCCCAGCAGAATGAATCCATCGGGCAGGACAAGAAATTAAATGCAGGGCCGGGGATGTAGCTCAGTGGTTCTGCCGCCTGCTTCGCAAGCGCAGGGACACAAGTTCGATCCCCGGTACCCCACCCAAAAAAAGAAATTAAATGCAAGGGGGGAGAATCCAACAAAAAGAAAAAGTCATGACAATGATAAGTCAATATGAATCAGTTATAGCCATCAATGTTAATGGTCTCAATTCACCAATCAAAAGAAATAGTCTGGCAAAATGGGTCAAGAAGCAAGATCCAACAATATGCTGCATACAAGAAATACAGTTAATTCATAAAGAGACTCAAAGACTGAAACTTAAAGGGTAGAAAAGAATACTCCAGGAACCCGAAAAAAAGCAGGAGTCGCTAACTTCTTTGCCGATCAAGTGGGTTTCAATCCGAAATCTGAAACACTTCTGGTCCCAAGAATTTCAGAGAAGGGATACTCAACTTGTATGTACAAATCTATTGTGAACATGTATTTTCATTCCTCTTAAGTAAAAACTTAAGAACAGAACTGTTGATTCTTAACAGTAACACAAGAAATTTCTATATTGTTTTCCAAAATGGTTTTATCATTTTACATTCACATTAGCAGTATTAGAAAGTTCTAACTGGTTCATACATAAGCTGAAATTTGTTCTTTTAAAACTTTTAACTTTATCTCCCTAATGAGTGTATAATACGATCTTGTTATTGTACTGATTAGTATTTTTCTGATTCTAGTGTTGCACACCTTTCCTTGTGCTGTACTGGCTATTTATCATCTTGTGTCTACTTTTAATTGGGTTGTCTATTAATGAGCTGTAAGAGTTCTTTATATATTCTGGTCTTAGGTTACAAGTATTACAAATATGGCCTGTTTAAGGACTACTTTTCACTTTCTTAACAATGTCATTTAAAGTTCTAAATTTTGAGGGAATCTCATTAATCAATTTTTTCTTTTATACATCATGTTTTTTGTATCCTAGGAAATTCTTGCCTACCCTAAATTCATGAACATTTTCTCTTATAATTTCTTCCTAAAGTTTCATAGTTTTAGTATTTCATATTTAGGTTCATAGATCCTTTCAAGTTATTTTTATGTATTTAAATAAAGGGTCGAAGTTAATTTTTTACATACAGATATGAGGGATTCTAGCCCCATTTGCTGAAAACACTATCTTTTCCTCTACTCTTAAGTTGAGTTTGTTCTATAAAATGTTAATGTTAAATAATCTTTCAAAACTCAGTGGACCATATATTTATCGTTCTATTTCTAGATTCTCTATTTTATTCCAATGATCTCTTTGTCTTTCCTTACACCAACAGTGCCTTGATTACTGTAGCTTTAGAGAAAGTCTTAAAATTAGGTAATAAATGTCTTCCAACACTGTTTTTTTTTCTTTTTTTTTCTTTTTACTTTTCTAGGTCCTTTGTACTCCTACATAACTTTTAAATTTCAATATCCAATTCTTCATTTATAGCAAGTATACATAGACCTGAAGTTTTATATATATATCTTGTGTTTTCTAATGCTGCTAAATTCAAATACAAGTTCTAGGAGCTCCTAGAGATTTCTTAATATTTTCTCTGTAGATGATCCTTTCATCTACATATAAAGATTTCACTTCTACCTTGCCAATCCTAGGCTCATTGTTTTTTTTTATTGCCAGATTATTTTGGGTCGGGCCTATGTTTCAAAGTTTAATGGACAGATGAAGAGCAGGCACATCTGCCTTTGTTCCCCATCCTAGGGAGAAAGCATTGTATCTTCTCCATTTATGTAAGGCATTTTTGCTGAAAGTATGGAGTACATGGCTTATCTGTTGAGAAGATTCTGTTCTACTTCTAGTCTGATAGCTTTTACCATGAACAACTCTAGAATTTGGTCCAATACTTTTTCTCCAACTACTGACAGGATCATATGGCTTTTTCCTTTCCTCTGTTAAAATGATGACTTTTGGGGATGGATCTTCCAATGCTGAACCAATACTGCCATCCCTATAATAAAACCAGTTTCTACATACTGCCAGATCTGCCTTCTAATAGTTTGTTTTTTTAAACTAATTTTTATCGGTGTTCATAATTTTTGTTCTATTATCGTTAACCAGTTTTAGTATTAGCACAATGTTGATTTCCTAAAATGAGGGGAGAATTGTTCCTTCTTTTTTCTGCTTCAAATATTTGATATAATTTATCAGTTAAAATGTATATGAGCCTGCTGTTGTCACATAGGTAGATTTTCAAGCTAGGAATATACTTTCTTTAATAGATGCTATTCAAATTTTATATTTCCTCCAGAGTCAGTTTCATTAATTTGTCTTCCAAGGTCCTTCTTAGAAGTTGCCAAATTTATTTCATTAAAGATTTCTGTAATATGCTTTCTGTATCCTTTTAAATTCTGTAAAATCTGTGGTAATGTCTCCTACATCTTGTTTTTATTTTTGTTTTTTTGGTACCAGGGATCGAACTCAGGTCCTTGCGCTTGCACAGCAGGCACCAAAACCACTGAGCTAAATCCCCGGCCAAAATGTTTTTTTTTTTTGGTACTGGGGATTGAACTCAGGACCTTGCGCTTCCAAGGCAGGCGCTGGAACCACTGAGCTAAATCCCTGGCCCTTGCCTACATCTTGATATTGTAATTTAAAAAATGTATAATTGATAATGTGTAACAGGAAGAAAAGGTCTAAAGGAGCAGGGGAAGTGGGAGGGGTAAGGGAAAGGAAAGAAGGGAAAAGAAAAAATACGAGAAAAGGAAAAAATGGAAACAAAGTCTTTGCAAATAGGGAAGGGTGGAGGGGGTGAAGGGAGGGCAGGGAAATGGGGAAAAAATAAGAACTAAGATACATTACGTAAATGTACAAGTTCCCAATGATGAATGTAACTGTATTTTATACCTAAAATGTACCAATCAACTTAATGAGGGGAAAAAACTTTCCAAGCCCCATCCTCCATACTCTTCTGTCATTGTCCTGTGACCTTTGGAGTCATACTGGTATAGGGGGAATAATAAAACTCTCCACCTGCTAGATGTCAGATAGGCCAAGTTCCTATTCTCCCAAATCAAAGGATGAATTCTAAGGAACAATGGAAGTTAAGAGTAGGAAAATTTATTGAGAGAGATAGCTCCTGAGAGATAGGAGGGGACCCGAAATTGGCTTGCCAAGGAGCTCACTTCTCAAAGGAAGTATTATAGAGCAAAATCATGAGGTGGATACAAAATGACAAGGTAGGTACAATGTGGGTCAAAACTACAATCAACCAATAAGATTACAACTATAGCCACTTAGGTAATATCGACTGAATGGGGAAGCAGGTCATGTAGCAAGTGTACGTGGAAAGAACAAGGACCTTTTTAGGAAGGGATGGATCAGAAGGTCCTGGTCACCCACTTGGGTCATTCGTGTCTATCTAGTGATACCAATTACAATATAATCTTCAATTTATTGCTTATCCCTTGGGGAGGCACGTAGACCTGGTCATTTCATCTTTATCTTGCAACCTGGTCTTTGACAGATGTGCCTCCAGCCACAGCTGTAATGTGTTCTTACCTTCTGCACTGACTCCCTCGAAGGCCTAGCCCTGTGTGACTGCCTAGGGTATTTCTACTATCTATAGTAATATATTGAAAGTGGCAGAGCCATAAGATGAAAGAACCCTGGCTGTTAGAGTCACCACTTGGAGGAAGGTAACTCACCTATCACATTTAGCCCTTTTAGACAGTACACGAAAAGCAAATACATTTATAAATTTTTAAGTCTGTGAAACTTGGGGTTTATAATATTATAGTGTGGTTTTACCTTGACTGGTAAAGATGAATACTGTGCTTCTTAACGTATTATTTTCCCCCAATAACACTGATATTTTTTCATTTTAGAATTTGGAAAATATTCCACACTGGGCTTGTTAATATCACCTGTAAGATGCTTTAAGGAATAAATCTCTGCGGCTCCTGCCTGGCAAGAGCAAGGTCCTGAGTTCAATTCCCGGTGCAAAAAAAAGGAATAAATCTCTGGTAATCATAATATCTTTTGTTAATCATAATATAATTGTTTTTCATTGAACATAGAAGGTAAAGGGGAAGAAAACGATTCCTTCAATTTTGATTCCTTATTCTAGTTAATGTTTTAAATAATGACAAAGGTTATTCTAACAACTAAATTAACTTGATAAATTAAGCAATTTTGGGAATTGTGACTTTCTCTGGCCCCAAAGCTATAATATAGTCAATGTTTTAATAACATTATTTCTATTTTACTGCTAGGATACAGCTTGAGTTCTACTAGAAATTTTCTCAAAATATTTTAATACTTTTGAAACATTTAAAACTATTTCTCATCATATCTCTGGCACTTTGGTTAATTTGTTTGTGATTAGGGCAATCTGAGTACCAATGATTACCAACCACTCTAAAGGAGGGGAAGGGGAAAGGAAAAGAATGAAGATATGTTACGTAAATGTACAAATTCCCCAGGATGAATGTGATCATTAGGAACTGTAAATGTGTACTAATAAAAACTTTAAAAATTAAAAAACTATGAATAAAAGTATTTTTTATGTGATCATTGAGGATTAGACAGCATTCAGTATTACTCATGTCACAGACATTAGCTGAAATCCTGCCACAGTCTATAACTGATCTGAAACTGACCCTAGGGGGAGTGTAGCTCAGGGATAGAACCCCTGCTTGCTGTGCAAGGCCCTGGGTTTAATGCATAGCACCAAAAATAAACTAAAGTTAACTTGAATTCCAAAACTTGATTAACTCAATTTTTTCAAAATACCATTCATCTAAATCACTTAAAATCCAAGTATTATATATTATGTATGTATCAATGAAAAGAATCTGACCTCCATGTTCCCCTCTCTAGTTTCAGCTCTCCTCCAGTTCTGGTTTATGTCATGTACAAAGAATGTTAACTATTTCTTTGTTTTACTCTCTCCTTCCTAAACGTATCCTCAGGGGTTTCATTCTCTACGTCCAAAGCACTCGATGAATGATGAATGAAACCCTAAATAAAGTCACCCCAGCAGGGGCTCAGGGACAGCTGTTAAAATATCTCCCCACATACACAGTATCCTTGGATTTATGATTTGGGGTAATTCTAAAATGTTCAGTGGGAAAAGTGATAAATTTCAAGCATGGAATGTATTCTGGAATAGTGTTCCTTAGAATTAACATACATATCACATACCATCATCACACACAGTACCTGTCAATGTTGTTAAAATGCACAGTCTGCATCCATGTGTCTGAGGTGATTTCTAAAACTCTGTTTCCAACAAGCCTCCAGTTTGATGTCAGTCTTACTAGCATTTGGACCACAGTTTGTTAGCTAGGTTTAGAACATATGAATAGCCATTATAGGAGAGAAAAGATTTCTTTCCTGGAGCTGAGTATGGTAGCACACACTTGTAAGCCCAGCACTTGGGAGGCTGAGGCAGGAGGATTGCTGTGAGTTCAAGACCAACCTGAGCTACATAGGGAGGCTTTGTCTAAAAAAATAATAATTTTTTTTTTTACCTATGCCTTATGGCTTACCTACCTTAAGGGAGTCAGTACAGAAGACAAGCCACACCAAGATTGTGACAGGAGGCAAATCTGAAGACAGCCAGACCTCAAGATGGAGACACAATAGCCAAGCCCACAAGCTTCCACAGAATTAAACAGCAGCTTGAGATTGTCCTGTAATTAACACCACCTGCTCCAGTGAGCCCAGGTAGGCATTAGACGCATAGGTGGGTGACCAGAACATCCGGACCCATACTCCCCTTTCCAGGAATGCCTTTGTTCTTTGTATGTCAGAAGTTATCAATAAGCTGAACATAATGATGCTCACCATATACCC
The DNA here is from genome assembly GCF_053883595.1 of Heterocephalus glaber. Taxonomy (NCBI): domain Eukaryota; kingdom Metazoa; phylum Chordata; class Mammalia; order Rodentia; family Bathyergidae; genus Heterocephalus; species Heterocephalus glaber. Next base: position 17,326,237 of record NW_028258369.1, on the reverse strand, counting down.
TTGTTATGTGCCTCACATCTCTGCTGGATCAGTATTAGCTGAGTGGTCCTATAGGTTGACTGTGTTTGACTCACATTATACCCACATCGTGGTTTTGCTGTATACTATAGCACTATCTGTCAAAAAGCCTCAGTGGCCACCCACTTGGGACACCTCCCAGAAATCCAGGAGCTATTCTTCTTGTTTCCAATAAAACTCTTCTAACCTCCTCCCTTAGTTTGAGACTTCATTCCTTGATTTTGTGAGACCATGAACTCTGCACATCTGACATCTAACCAATTGGGAGCTATGTTCTGGTCACAATCTTGGGTACTATATACGGTCCCTCCTCTGTCCCTCTCTGGCACTGTTCTCATCCTCTGCTTTCTGGCCACCATGAACTGAGATGCTTTGCTCCTCTGTGTTCCTCCACTAGGAAGTTTCCACTTTGGAGTCAGCCAATCATGGACTGAAACTGTGACCCAAAAAATAATCCTCTTCTCAGGGCTGAGGATTTAGCTCAGTGGTTCCACCACCTGCCTCGCAAGCGCAAGGTCCCGAGCTCAATCCCCAGTACCAAAAATAAATAAATAATAAAGCTCTCCTCCTCTAAGCTGCAGGTGTCAGGTATGTTGTCTGAAACATGTATGTCAGATTTATTTCACCCAACATTATGGTCTCGAGGTGCATTCATTTACCTACAAATGTAAGTTTATCTTTCTTTTTTTATAAAAAGCAAAATAAAAGATAGATAATAGAAAGCAGGGAGACATTTTTTCAAATTGGAAGAGGAACAAGAGATGGAGGGAGAGAGAGGGAAGGAAGGGAAAAGGGATACCAAGAAAGAGAGTTGAAGAAAAAACAGAAATAGAGCTTTTGCAAATGGGGAGGGGAAGAAGAGTTGGAGGCAGCAGAGAGGGATGGGAGGGGGCTAAGGGACAAAAAAAGAATTAAGATGTGTTACATACATGTACACATGCATGTACCAACTCTCCACAATAAATGGAATCATTATGTACTGCAAACATGTACTAATAAAAAAAAGCGAAAGTGACTAAAACAGCCTGCTTAAGAGAGAAAAGTGAGGCGAGTGTGAGAGAGGCTTTCCCGCTTCTGCTGTTATTTCAAATGCCAAGCTGTCATTTTGGGGGTAGCATCCCCTGAACCCCATCACCATTCATATACTAGTGTTGCTCTTGTCACTTAAGAATCACCAGGAAGCTGGGGTGGTGGCACATCCCGGTAAACCCAACTACTCAGGAGACTGAGGCAGAAGGATTGCAAGATCAGGGCCAGCCTGGACTGCATAGTAAAACCGTATCTCAAAAAAGAAAGACAGATTTTGAGAGAAGAGTTATTTACAAATGCAGACAACTAGATACTTTTCTTTGGAAATTCTGATTATGTACACCTTTTTATTTAGAGAGCTCATTGGATAAACCTAATGTTGATAACCTATCACTGAGGCTTCTGTTGCTTGAAGTGTAGACTGCAGACTAGCAGCACTAGCAGCAGCCTTTTCAGAAATACAAAGAGTTATGGATCCCCCCTAGTCTTACTAAATAAGGATTTACATTTTAACAAGACTCTCAGGTGATTTATATGCACACTGAAGACTCAGATATCTGAAAAGCTAACAACTACTGCTAAGGAAAGAATCCTCAAAACAAACTGAATCTTCCTCATGGGATATATTCTTTTGATCAACTGTTAGCCACTAGGCAGGCACTTTTAGGGGGAAACACCTCTATTTTAGGGGGAAAAGCTGTGGCCCCTTTAAATGACTGTTAACATACCTTCAAATTGGTTTATTTGTTTTTTGGTTTTTTTAGCTAAAGTACTAACTCATTCTTTTCAGGTCACCTAGTATAAACATTGCTTCTTGTTTGTTTGTTTGTTTTTTGGTACCGGGGATCGAACTTGGGTCCTTGCGCTTGGGAGGCAGGCGGTGAAACCACTGAGTTAAATCCCCAGCCCAAAACATTGCTTCTTGTAACACTAAATTCTCCAGAGAGGTGATTGTATCTGCCATTTTGAACATGTGATATATGACCTCGAATAGAGCCTGTTCAGGAATGTGCCCACCTCTACATGGAATTTTGGGTCCTTGGTAGATGAATATGGGTAAGTTCCTCAATAAAAGCCCTTTGCTTTATCAAACCTTCTGTCAATGGGTATAGAGGCTGCTTCCAGGCTTTAGCTATTATGATCTGTGCTGCTATAAACATTGGTATGCAAGTATTGCTGCAGTAGGATGTCTTAAGCTCTTTGGGGAAGATACCTAGCAGGGGGATAGCTGGGTCAAATGGAATTTCTAATTTCAGTTCTTTGAGAAATCTCCATAATGATTTCCATAATGGTTGTACTAGTTTACATTCCCACTAACAATGAGAGAGGGTTCCTTTTTCATCAGATCCTTGCCAACATTTGTTATTGTTTGATTTCTTTTTTTTTTCTTTTTAAAAATATATATATTTATTGGTACATTTTAGGTATACAATACATTTACATTTATCATTGGGTGTTTGTACCTGAACATGATGTATCTTAGTTCTTATTTTTTTCCCCATTACCTATGTGCCCTTCACCCCCACCACCCTTCCCTATTTACATAGACTTTTTCTTTTTTTTTCTTTCTCATACTTTTTCCTTTCCTTTCTTCCCTTTCCCAAAATCAATCTTAATGACTGCAATGATTAATTTTATGTGTCAGTTTGACTGGGTCACACGATGCCCAGAAGTCTGATTAAATATCTATTGGGGTATCTGTGAGAGTCCTTCCAGAAGAGATTAGCTTTGGAATTGCTGAACTGGGAAAAGCAGATGGTCCTTATCAATGAGGTGGACCTCCTTCAATGGCTGAGGGCTGGAGTAGAACTCAAAGGTAAGCAGAATTGGATTCACCCTTCCCTTGCCTGACTGCATAGGCTGAGACATCCATCTTCTGCCTTCATAGTCCTGGTCCTCAGTCCTTCAGATCCAGACTCGAATATACATACCACTAGTTTTCCATTTCTTAAGACTTTGAACTATATCACTGACTTTCCTGGTTCTCCAGCTTCTAGACTCTAGGACTTCTCAGGCTCCTTAATCATGTGAGCCAATATTTCATTTTAAACCTTCTCATCTCTCTGTGTGGTGTGTGTGTGTGTGTGTGTGTGTGTGTGTGTATGTGTACATGTGTGCACTATTGATTTTGTTTCTCAGGAGGGTTGTGAGCAAGACAATTTTCTGATCAGAGTGTTTCCAGAATTAGTTTTGACCGGCAAAGCAAAAGTAAAAAGCTTGTTTTGCTGCACTTGCTTGGGTAACATATGCATTGGATTTGACCAAATACTGTATTCTCTGCTTGAGTGTCTGGAAGAGCCAGTGTATTGTATCTGAAATGGAGAAAAATGACATTTCCTTGTTCTGTTCCTTCCTTTCTCCTTTTATTGAGTACCGATCACAAGCCAGACACTAAAATGACACTGAGTATGTTATGGCAAGCAAACATTGACATGGCTCCTGCTATTGGAAAGCTTGCATTCTGAAGAATTATTTGACACATGAAGAAATGCCCACATAAATAAAAATGTCTCTTACACTTAAAGAATGCAACTGGGGATGGTGGAGGTGTTATGAGAAAGAATAACAGCAGGGTCTGACTAGTATGGAGCTGGCAGTTAAGGAAGGGTTGATGAAAAAGTTTTACTTGAGGTGAGATTTGAAGGGTTAGAAATACTTAAGTGAAAGTGGGTATGGGTATTGCTCTCTATTGTTCATTCCCTAAATAATACAGTATAGCAACTATTTACATATTGTTTGCATTGTATTATGTTTTGTAAGTTATCTAGACACAACTTAAAGTATATAGGAATATGTACATTTAAGGTATACAATATAATGACATTCATCATTGGAAATTACAGGTTATATATAAATATTATGCCATTTTATACAGGGGACTTGAGCATCTGTAGATTTTTATATCCATGGAAGGAGGTTTCTGGAGCAAAACTGTCACAGATACCAGGAAGACTGCGTACATAAATATGACCCACCCACATGTGGTGTTTAATATGGAAGAATAGTTGGAACTTGAAAGAGCCCAAGTTATAACTGTAAGCAAAGAAACTCACTTACTGGAAATGCATCATGCAGACTTCTAGAGGGACAGGCCAGTTCCTAGAGAAGCATTGTCTTAGAAGAACCTGGGATTAGATTAGGAGTAAATGGTACCTGTTTTTCTTACTACCAGAGCATACCTTGTAAATTTCCGAAAGGCCAAAGTGTCTTACTTTTCAGGAAGAGCATGAGGACTATTAATAAATAAATCAATAGACTAATAAAGGGTTTCTGGAAATCATAGGAAACAGGATACTCTTCAATTCTTCCCCGCTGAATGTTTGCCATAAATGATAATGATCAGGAGGGCCAAGCAATAACATGAGAAAATGTTTACAATCAAATACCAGGAAAGGAATGTAATTTTTTATGTTCATGTAAAAATATGCATAGGAAAATATGAGAAGTACTGACAACCAAACATTAATGGTGACCATGCTAAGACAGTGGGACCATGGCTAATTTGTTTGCTTATAAAGGTAAAAACAGCTACAGTGCTATACTTAATTGAACATATAGCATATGCCTGGCGTTGCATGCAGCCTTTTTTTGGGATTATCTTATTTCATCTTCTTGATAACTCTGTGAGATAGGTGCTCAGTGGAGAAAAAAGCTAATGAAACTGGCTGAAAGGTGAAATAGTTTCCTCAAAGTTACCAGCTAATGTATTTCATCAGAATAGGATAACTTACGCTGTGGTCACAAACCCCCAAATCTCAGTGATTTAAAAGGTGAAAGCTCCTCTCTCACATGTGTCACCCATTGCTGTGGCTCAGATGGCTCTTTCTGATGGCTCTACTTAAAGGGCAACTTCAGGGCCATAGGTGGTCCTATCTGGTAACTCTTTCATCAAAGTTCTGATGTCCAGCCATGCACCCTAAAGTGTGGAGAACTCTGCTCCTTCTCACCAGAGTTTTGCTCACATTCTCATTGGTCAGAACTTTGTCACATGGTCCCAACCTAAACAGAAGGAAACCTGGAAAAGTGGTATTTTGGTGAGCACAGGTAGAAGAGGCAGTGTGGTAAACATACAGCAAGCTTCCTTGTGGTCAGTGTCCCCAGGGAGTGGCTGAGCTTGAACATGAACTGAGCATTCTGACTCCAGCATCTAGTGGAAGCCATCGGGGGACAATATCTTATCACTACTCTTTCTGCTGGTATTCTCAGACTTGTCTGAAGGTTTTATACTATAATTAGAAGTTTTATAGTAATACACATGAAGTGAGATAATATTTGATTATGAGCTTTTTTGTGGTAAAATAGATGTAATTAAATTTATCATTTTAAACATTTTAAAGTGCATAATCCAGTGACATTTAGTATGCTCACATTTTGCAACCGGTCCACTATCTATTTCCAAAACAATCTGACACCCCAAAACATCAGTATCTATACTTTATCTGTCTTTCTAATTCCTCTTGTCTCATCTCCTGACAATTACTAATCTATATACATGGATCAGTAATCTATGGATTTTTTTCTTTTGTATGGTCACATAAATGTAATCATAAAATATGCTGTCCTTTTGACTTCTTGTGATCAGCATATGTTTTCAATGTCATCTTCTAGTAGCATATGTCATTATTCTATTCTTTTCATGACTAAATAATTTGTTGTATAGATAGATATACCACATTTTGTTTATTCGTTCATCAGCTGACAGACATTTGTACTGTTTTTACCTTTTGGCTCTTTCGAACAGTGTGGCTATGAACTTTTTTTTTTTTTGGTACCAGGGATGCAACTCGGGACCGTGTCCTTTTGAGGCAGGAGGTGGAACCACTGAGCTAAATCCCTGGCCCTGAACATTTTTTGTGTAACTTTTTATTTGAAGCCTTTTTAATATTTACTTTGCATATAATAATATAGAATATGTGTTTCTTGAACATTTGTGTATCTTCTATGGAAATATGACTGTTAAAATCCTTTGTCCATTTTTAAATAAAATTGTTGGACTTCTTATTATTAAATTGTGAGAGTTCTTTACATAGTTTGGATTCCAGACCTTTATTTGATATATGATTTTAACATATTTTCTCCCTAATTATGTATGTTTTAAAAGAATTTCTTTTTTGTCATTGTCATTTAATTGAAGGAACTGTCTGATTTCTTCTTTAATTTCCTCTGTGACCCATTGGTTATTCAGAAGTGTGTTGTTCAATTTCGACGTGTTTATGAAATTTTTTGAGTTTCTTTTGCTATGGATCTCCAATTTCATTGCACTATGGTCTGATAATATACAGGGGATAACTTCAGTTCCTTTGCACTTACTTAAACATGTTCTATGTGTGAGTATGTGGTCTATTTTGGAGAATGACCCATGTGCAGCTGAGAAGAATGTGTATTCTGATTTTGTGGGGTGGAATAGTCTGTAAACATCTATTAAGTTCATTTGTTCAAGAGTTTGATTGAGTTCTAGTATTTCATTACTTATTTTTAGTCTAGTTGATCTATCTATTTGTGACAGTGGGGTGTTGAGGTCCCCCACTAAAATTGTATTAGTGCATATATGACTTTTCATGTCCATTAGTATGTGGTTTATATAGTTGGGTGCACTAGTGTTTGGTGCACAGATATTTATGATTGTCATCTCTTCCTATTGGATTCTTCCCTTTACAAGGATGTAGTGTCCTTCTTCATCTCTCTTAATCAGTGTTGGCTTGAAATCTACTTGATCTGCAAAGAGGATAGCTACTCCTGCTTTTTGGGGGGTTCCTGTTGAATGAAGTGTTGTTTTCCACCCTTTAACTTTCAGTCTGTTCCTTTTGAATTAGGTGTGTTTCTTGTATGCACCATATTGTTGGATTTTGCTTCTTGACCCATTCTGCCAGTCTATTTCTTCTGATTGTTGAATTGAGACCATTAACGTTGATGGTTATAACTGAAATGTACTGACTTGTCATTGCTATGACTTTTTCTTTTTGTTGGGTTCTCCCCCTTTACATTTAATTTCTTGTCATGCCAGATGGGTTCATTCTGCTTTGCTTCCTGGGGTTGTGATCCTCAATATCTGTTCCTAGGCTATTGTGTCAAATTCTTTGGAGTGCTGGTTTGGTATTCACGAAGTTCCTAAGGTGCTCTTTGTCATGAAAGTATCTTATTTCTCCATCCATTTTGAAAGATAGTTTTGCAGGGTACATCAATCTGGGTTGGAGGCTGTTTTCCTTTAGGGCTTGGAATATGTCACTCCAAGCTCTTCTTGCCTTGATGGTTTGTGTTGAGAAGTCTGCTGTGATTCTGATGGGCTTTCTTTGTATGTGATTTGTTTTTTTTCTCTGACTGCTTTTAGAACTTTGTTCTTCTGCTATGTTTCTGGAATCTTAACAATTATATGCCTATGTGTAGATTTTTTTTTGATCAAGGCTATTTGGAGTCCTATATGCCTCTTATCTGTATGTCAAGCTCTTTTCCCCTGCTTGGGAAGTTTTCTGCCATCACTTCTGTGAAGAGTTTTTTTTATGTCATCTGCACTCTGTCCTGTTTCTTCATTGAGCCCAATCAGTCTTATGTTATTCTTCTTTGCATCGTCTAGCAGCTGCTGGATTGATTTCTCATGTTCCCTTATAATTTTGAAGCAATTTTTCTTTTCCTGGTCACTAATTGCAATCTTATCTTCTATATCTGAAATTCTGTCCTCACATTGGCTCATTCTGCTGTGTAGACTTTCAATGGAGTTTTTCATGTCCTGGAAATCTATTTGCATCTGTTTTATGGATTCCATTTGTTTCCTATGCTGGGATTCCATCATGTTCCTCAGCTACTCTCTAGATTTATTAATCATGTCTTGCACTAGGGGCACAATTTCTCCTGTTATATGAGAAATTATTTCTGATTTCATTTTTTCCAGATCCCCTTTTGTTGCCAGTTCAGTGGGTCCAGGTGGTTGAGTATCAGAGTGTTCCATCTCATTTCCCTTTGGGGTTGCTGTAGGTGATCTGGAAGTCTGGTTTTGAGACTTATTTATGTGTTTTCTCATTTTGACTGGGGCGGGGGGGGGGGGCTGTTAGCACCTGCACTGATTACCTCCTCTGAGCTGGGAGAGGTGGGACAGGGGCCAGGAGCAGCAGTAGGTATGGTGACCCAAAAGCCCTTTCCTGTGGGCTGGGAGCAGCCGGAGGGATGGTGGCTGGGAAGCCCCTACCTCTGGGCCGGGAGCAGCGGGACTCAGTACCTTGGTCTGGTGGTCTGGTGTCCTCTGTGTCTTTGTAGTGTGGAACCAGGTGGCTCCCTGTCTGCAGCGGGGTGATTCGGCGTATTCTGCGGGACTGGAGACCTCGGTAGGGCGTGGGCAGACCTGCCTGTCTGCATCGGGCTGATTCGGCGTGTTCTGTGTGACTCAGGACCTCGGTAGGGCGTGCACAGACGGGACGATTCGGCGTCTTCCGCGCGACTCAGGACCTCAGTCTGTTTGATTTCTTAATGACTGGCATTCTTTCCAGAGTAAGATGGACTGTTGGTCTTGTTTTAATTTGCATTTCTCTAAAGGCCAGACATGTTGAACATTCATTTATGTTCTTGTTGACTATTTGTACTTCTTCCTCTGTGAAGTATCTGTTGATTTCACTTGCCCATTTCTTGACTGGGACTTTAATTTTAGGTGGTTTAATTTTTTTGAGTTCTTTATATATTCTAGATATTAGTCCTTTGTCTAAGGAGTAGCTGGCAAAAATGTTTTCCCCTTCTGTCGGTTGTCTCTTCACTCTACTAATCAATTCTTTTGCTGTACAGAAGCTTGTTTGTCTGATATAATCCCATGTGTTGATTCTTGTTGTTACAGTATTTCTTGTGCAATTGAGGTTTTGTTGAGAAAATCCTTTCCTACACCTGTGTCTTCAAGTGTTTATCTATTTTATCTTCCAGTAGGTTTAATGTTTCTGTGTTAGTATTTAGATCTTTGATCCATTTTGATTTTAATTTAGTATATGATGAGAGATTTGGGTCCAGTTTCAGTCTTCTGCAAACATAACCACTTTTCCCAGCACCATTTGCTGACTAGGCTACCTTTCCTCCAACATATGCTTTTGGCCCCTTTGTCAAAGATCAAATAGCCGAATGTGTCTGGGGATGTTTCTGTATCCTCTGTTCTGCTCCACTGATTCATCTATCTGTTTTAAGAAAATGTGTTATCTACATATAATAGAATACTACTCAGCTATAAAGAATGACAAATTCTGAGACATTTGTAGGAAAATGGATGCACCTGGAAAATATAATGTTGTGTGAAATAATCAGACACACAAGCTTAAATAGTATATGATATCTCTCATTTGAGGTAAAGTACAAAGAGAATAATAAAGGATGGATAGAAGGGGGCAAGGGGATGGATCTCTTGCAATAGGGAAGGGGTTCAAGGGAACAAGGGTGAGAAGTGAAGAAGGGGAATAGAGGAAATAAGTAGAATAAAGATAAGCCATGTACAGGAACCTAATAACCTCAGTGAATGTAAACATTATATGTCATAACATGAGCTAAGATTAATAATATCAAGAATGAAAATTGGTGTCTCCTAGGTCTTGATATTTTAATTTTAAAAAGGTGTAATTGATATTGTGTAATAGGAAGTAAAGTTCTAGGGGGGTGGGGGAGGCAAGAGGGGGAGGGCAAAGAGGGGGAAAAATATGAGAAAGGGAAAAAAATGGAAATGGGATCTTTGCAAGTGGGGAGGGGTGGAGGGGGTGAGGGGAGGGCAAGGGAAGGGGAAAAAAAATAAGAACCAAGATACTCATGTAATGGTACAAGATCCCAATGATGTATGTAATTGTATTTTATACCTAAACTGTACCAATAAACTTAATGGTGGAAAAAAAAAGAAAATTGGGATAGGGAAATTAGAAAAGGGGGGGAGGGAAAACAATTAAAAAAAGAAACAAGCTGTAGTATGTACATGTATCCATTCCCCAAGATGACTGTAAACTGCATGTACTGCAAACATGTACTAATATAATTTTTAAAAAGTTGAAAAAAAATCCCTGTTGGACCAAAAAAAAAAAAAAAAAAAAGGCCCTTTGCTTTCTTGGAGAACAACAATTCTTTAAGAGTATCCACAATGTTTCCCTTGCTTGCTGCAAGTTATAAACCTCTCTCCACTCTTATCCCCTGGTTGTGCTATTATTATAGACAGCTGAGTTAGGCAGAAACCTTCTAGGGAGTCAGTGCAGAAGATGAGAACACATTGCAACGTGGATGGAGGGCCATCTGTCAAAGGCCAGGCCTCAAGATAAAGACAGAATGACCAGGCCTATATCCCTCAAGAATAAGCAATAAATTGAAGATTATACTATAATTGGTATCACCTGGTCCAATAAAGTATAGATAGATACAAGTCACCCAGGTGGGTGACCAGGACCTCCTGATCCATCCCTTTCTAAAAAGGTCCTTGTTCTTTCCATGTACACTTGCTACATGACCTGCTTCCCCATTGGATCAATATTACCTAAGTGGCTATACTTGTAATCTTATTGGTTGATCATTGTACTCACCTCATGATTTTGCTGTAAAAAACTTCCTTTGAGAAGTGGGATCCTTGGCAACCTATTTTCACATCCCTCCTGTCTCTCAGCAGCTTTCTCACTCAATATATTTTTCCTACTCTTAATGTCCATTGTTTCTTAGAATTCATTCTTTGATTTTGGGGAACAGGAACTGGGCATATCCGACAGGGCATAACTGGGCAGGTGGGGAAGTTTAATTATTCCCCCTATATTACTATGAGCTTTGCACTCACCAAGAGATGAACCCATTGTGTTAGTGACACAAACAGGAAGGATGTGTACATGTGAAGAGGAAACTCTCTCAACTCTTTCTGAACTTACTTAGTGCTCTTAAGCCTAAAATTCTTTTTTTTTTGTACCGGGGATAGAACTCTGGACCTTGTGCTTTCGAGGCAGGCGGCCAAACCAGAGCTAAAGCCCCAGCCCTCTTAAGCCTAAAATTCTAAGTTAACCTGCTTTGGAAATGAAAACTGTCATGAAATCTAGACTATATGTATTATTGTAGTTTCTGCAACACAAATACTGTATATCTATAAACTTCCAGGCAGTTAAGTGCAAGTTTTATATTCAGAGGCTTGCTGTCAGCTGCACTATCTTTCACTTCCTCAAAATATATTTATTAAATATCAGTGCTGGGGCCCGGAGACATATACCCCCAAAATACGGCAGTTTTAAGCCACACTTTATCTAAACAAAATGAAAAGGCCTTGAAAATATTCCCATTCCTCTCCCATCCAGGGGATGAAAGGGCTCTCTCTGGAATTCCCCTCATCTGCATAATCCCACACTGCAAAGGAACACAATTGTCTTCCACCCTCACCCCCAAATCCCATTCTCTCCCTCAGAAAAGAAGAGTGTGGAATGTAATTACAGCTTTCCCTACAAGATAATACCAGTCCCTTGGGCCTATTCATGTTCCAGAGTCTCCAGTCCATCCATTCCCCTAATAATCATTTATAAGCCCTCAAATTTGTCTACACTCCCCATTCTCCTCCTCCCCAATAGAAATGGTATAAAAGTGAGTGAAAAATGTGAAGTAGACAGATAATATGTGATCTCCAGCCCCACTGCTGTTTTCTCTTTTTTTCATGTTAACAAACATATTTGCCTTTTCTTCTATGTAATCTTATGTCAGTTTATTTTAGCAAACCCTCCCCCTCTGTGTTATGAGCTGCTCAGGTGTTGGGGGCACAACAGGGAATGAGGAAGTCTTGATAATTGAGGAGCTTATAAGTCTGGGCAGAGGCCATTGACCTGTTGAGAGGAAAGTGACAGGAAAATCTCCAAAGACAAGAATACATTTAAAAGTCTAGAGAGCACAAGTGATAGTGTGCCTGGGATAAATGGGGAAGTGAGCCAGGAAGATAGTGTGGCTAAAACTGGCTGGGAAACGAGGCGCGATAAGGTTCTACAACACATGCATAGAACAGAACCCTAAATGTGGACTTCTCGTGAGAACCTGAGCAGGTTTTTTAATTTAGCTTATTGGTAAATTTTAGATATACATAATGATCACATTCATCATAGGGAATTTGTACCTGTGCATGATATACCTTGATTCTTTTTTTCCCAATCCCCTACCCTCCCTTCAACCTGTCTTCCCTGTTGAGAGCCATTCTACATAAATTTTGGGGAAAAATCATTTCATAATGAAAGTATGACTATAGCTGTCTAAGGCCTAATGTTGCCTCGCCTATGGGCTGGCTATGGCATGTGGAAACATCACTCTGTTTTGCCTCTGGTGACAAGAGGAGGCCTCAATAGTCCTGTGATACTGTGTCCCAAGGGCAAGATTACATCAGGGGAAGACATCCCGGTTCTGCTGAGGGACAAATTCCTTATCAGCTTAACTCACCCCACCTACTATTGTAAGAATGCTCTCCTTACCGCCCTCATCAACATAAGATCCTATTGACCTAAGATCCTCCCCAGCATAAGATCCGCATAGACCTAGAATTACCTTTGCCCCCTAAGTCACCTGATACTTCTGCTAATTATTGTGTGTATCCAATAAATAATGGCTAGCTTGGACAGTCTGTCTCTGCCTGCTCTCAGTCACTGACCTTCCAGCCTCCCATATATTTTGAAATTATGCAAGTCTCTATTGTATTTCTTTATCCCTTGCTGTCCCCTTTCTAGGCAGTCAAGGATTCTTCGACCTCTGATACTTCCCCTCATTTAAAAAAGCTTTGCTTCCATTTTTTCCTTCTTTTCCCATTTTTTTTCTTTTCCCTTCCTTTGAACACTTTCTTCCTATTTCACAATATCTATTATACACTTTGGCCCTTATTTACCCTTTTGGTTTCTCACACCAAAGAAACTTCAATATTTACACAGTGTGTGTCTGATTAGTTTCACTTAAGAGTATGGTCTCAAGGAGTAACCATTTACCTAGAAATGTCTCAAGTTTATCCTTCTTTATGGATGAGTAGTGCTCCACCGTATTAAAAAAAAACACAAAAAACCACACATCTGACCCAATCCAAAAATGGGCATCTGAAATGAATAAACACTTCTCAGATGAAGAAGTACAAATGGCACATAAATACATGAAAAAATGTTCAACATCACTGGTCATTTGAGAGGTGCAAATTAAAACAAGGCTGAGATTCCATCTCACTCCAGAAAGAATGGCTATTATCAAGAAATCAACCAGTAACAAATGCTGGCAGGGCTGTGGGGAAAGAGGAAGCCTGCTCCACTGCTGGTGGGAGTGTAGACTGGTGCAACCACTGTGGAAATCAGTAGGGAGATTCCTCAAGAAACTAAAACTAGAGGTTCCATTTGTCCCAGCTATTTCTTCTAGGTATCTTCCCAAAAAGAGTTATAAGGACCATACCATAGCGATATATGTACACCCATGCTTATAGTGGCACCGTTTGTAATAGCTAAATCTTGGAAACAGCCCAAATGCCCACTGAGCAGGTTTTTGATAGGATGACCCAGCTAGTGTGGGAAATCTAAAAAGAGACCATCGCCACTAAGCACTCACTAGCATGCCTCTTCATGCTAGCCCACCCTGCACTGTAGGGAGTATTTTAAGTTTTACCTACCTTCTTACTTGGCCCAAACTTGGTCTGCAGAGCCTGTTTTTTCCTCTACCCTTCTGGTTTGTTTGGTTGTTTTTCTACCTTTAACGAATGTGAAATTTTGCCACCATTTGTGCTTTTTTGGTTCAATTTTTTCTCCAGGACAGAAAAGACCTAGAAATCACCTCTAAAAGGAGACTCCAGCAGCCTAGAATCTGGTAACAGATGGGCATTCCAAGTTAAAAAGAACCAAAGCTAAATTTTGCAATGAACTTGAAATATTTGAGGAATGGTGAATTCATTTTGGCTGGAGTTTAGGAAAAAAGCAAAGAATGCAGAATAGGAAAATGGGGAGGTAGGCTAGCGTCAAATTACAGTGTTCTGGATGATACTCTGTAGATCCTTAACACTTTCTGTATAAAAAATGAGGTCGAGAAATAAATAGTAGATAGTAAGCAGAACAATGAGTGACCTCCACAGGTTTAAGTTTAGGGGGAAGAAATTCTAGAACAGTACCTAGAGCAAGCTGTTGAAGTATTGAGGAGATGCCTGATTTGGGAGGTGTTTTCGAGAATTAGTATGACATCTTGTTTACTTGGGTGTAGGGAGAAAGAGATGCTAAAGACCCCTGGGTTGCCAGCTCAAGGAAGTGAGTGGATGGTAATACTGCCAGCTGAGAGGAAACTTGGAAAGAAGAGCAAGGTGGGGAGAGAGGTTGGTTCTTGACATGTTCTAATAAAAGTGAGTGTGGAGTTTCCAGAGGGAACAAGAACTAAAAATAGGCTATGGTTTACAGTCTCAAAGTGTCTACTTATTAATGGCCCTTAACTGCAAAAGAGGAGGAGGTACCTCTATAGCAGAGAAACCTGGAGGACACCTTAACCAAAAGATTAGAAAACACCAAAGTTATGTGGCATGCTTTCTGAGGTCACACATCCATAAGGACACAAACCCTATCACTTATGAACTTCTACCACCAATTCGTAACCATTTCTAATGGGAAACAGTAGACAACCTTGAACAGAGGGACATGTTACAAAACGGCTGCCCTGTCTTCTTCAAAAATGTCAATGCCCGGGCTGGAGGTATAGCTCAGTAATACAGGACTTGCATGCATAAAGCCCTGGGTTCAATCCTCAGTACTGCAAAAACAAAAGCCCCAAAATGTCAGTACCATTAAAGACAGGCTGAAAAACTGTTCCACATTAAAAATGATTGAAGACATAACAGGCCAGGCATAATGACACATGTCTGTAATCCCAACACTCTGGGCGGCCGAGACAGGAAGATCACAAGTTCAAACCCAGCCTGGGCAAGTTGGTGAAACCCTGTCTCAAAAAATTACAAAAAACGCGCTGGGGATGTAGTGCAGCGAGAAGGCCCTGGGTTCAATCCTGGATTTAAAAAAAATGAAAGGAAGCAAAAAGAACGACATGACAGTAAAATAAATGTACTGGGTGAGGTCTGGGATCAGGCAGATAAATTTCTGTTAAAAAAAACTACCTGGCTCTTCTGCTTCTGTCCGCCATCGCGTGCGTGCGCTTGCCTCCGAGCCTAACCATGTCTTCTCACAAGACTTTCAGAATCAAGCGATTCCTGGCCAAGAAGCAAAAGCAGAATCGTCCCATTCCTCAATGGATTCGGATGAAGACTGGTAATAAAATCAGGTACAACTCTAAGAGGAGACACTGGAGGAGGATCAAGCTGGGGCTGTAAAGAATTGAACATGAGATGCAGCATATTTCTCTCCCAGGAGTCACAAAATGATACACTCTTTATCATGGTCGAGATCACATTACCATATCAAGCTTAAATACGATTGGCTGGACAGTTGAATGTGCTTAATCAGGAATCTTGTTCTGTGATCACACTGAGTCAACAATAAATGTTTTGAAACCTTTACAAAAAACCACACACACACTACCTGGATTCTGCTCCTGTAGCATAGCAGCAACTCTCGGGCTGCGGAGGCTGAGTACTTAGTTCAGATACTTCCTAGTGCCTCGCGCCGTATTGCCTCCTGCACATGCGTGCTTTTTGCTAGACATGAACATCCGGGCACTATGCGACTGGGGTGTCTGCTGAGACGTCATCGAGTAGCCGCTAGAATATGGCTGAGGCGGTGGACTTGGAGTGGTATGAGACGTTTCTGAAATTTATGTATTTTTAAAAATATGGTTGGTTCCCACTCCTCCTCCCCACTTCATTTTACAAAATAAGCCTTAAAAATGTTTCCTGCCTCTCACATTTGAGCACATTTTGTTTGGCGGTATTAGAAGGGGAGAAAGATGGCTGCCAGTGACGTTAAGTGCTGAGGAGGCGCCCCGGGGGCGTTTCAGACTCAGAGCAGAATAGGTTTTTCCTGAAACTATGTTGTAGCAGCCTAAGAAAAGTAGACAGAACCGCAGACAGTAGAGATTCAGTGTATGGTTTATTGACATGTTAAAAAAAAAAAAACACAAAACAGAAGAGAATGAAGTTTTCTAAAGCTGAGGGAAAACATTTCATGGTCAGGTGAACAGACCTTGCTATGGTCAAAGCAAAACTGACAAAATTGGCCAGTACCAAGATGTGAGCAGCTAATGGATTAAATTCCAAAGATAAATTGTCATAGATTTATTTTCAGGGGAAAAAAATAAAAATACAAAGTATATAATAAGGCTTTGCTTGAGTGTCACAGGGTAAAAGAGTCACAAAATTGTGTGTGTGTTTGTGTGTGATATTTTTAAGGAGAAAGCTGTGTATGAATCAATAATTCTATATCAAGTCATGCATGAAAGCCACAAAAGTAATTCTCCCTTGTATAAGAGCTCAGAAGAGTCCAGTCTTTCTGAAAATGTTACTATATATACTATAAATGTCTGAAAGATTAATAAAGAATTTTGAAACAGAAGTCTGTAGAAATCCTGATAGTACATATAACAATCAAATTAGGAAGGAAGTCCAAATAACTATTCTAAATGTGGTATGAAAGCACTATAAATGTTAAAAATAATTCAAATTTTATTTAACTTTTGTTTTTAAATACTTTTTAGTAAACACAATTTGATTCAATTAAAAATTATTGAAACTTGGTAAAACTCAAGACTACATAATAGGTAATATTACTATGTGTTTATGGTTATTAAGTTTTATAAAAGGGAATTGCACTATAGTTTCGTTAGAGAATGGCATCGTTAGTAGAAGACACGGAAGTACCTCTGAGTAAAAGATTATATTTATGTATTATGAGAATGAGAGCGTGTGAGAGCACAAATGTACCAAAACAATAAATAGTGAAACTGGATAAAGGATACATGGAAGTTCTTTGTAATATTTTCGTTTTGCTTTGTTTCTTTTTTTGAGACAGGGTCTCACTGTAGTTCCGGCTGGGCTTGAACTCACTATATAGCCCAGGCTGGCCTCAAACTCAAGTGATTCCCCTGCCTTGGCTTCCCAAGTGCTGGGATTACAGGCATGCACCAGCACATCTGGCTTCTTTATACTATTTTTGTACATTTTCTGTATATTTGGGATCATTTCAAAATAAAAGGTTTTTTTTTTTTTGGCGGTTCTGGGGATTGAACCTCCTTCCTAAACTATATCCCCAGTCCTTTTTTATTTTTTGTTTTGAGACAGGGTCTCATTAAGTCACCAAGGTACCCAAGCTGAGCTCAGCTTGTGGTTGTCTTGCAGGTGTGTACAACCGTGCTTGGCTAAAAATAAAATGTTTAAAAGTAATTTTTTAAAATACAGGATCCTGAAAGGGAGTGAAATCTATCACAAAGAAAGTCAAAAATTTTACAGTATTATTACAAGAGCATTAGAGCCTTTGTGTAAAAAAAAAATCATCTAAGGTCTATCCTCAATTATTCATGTTATTAGTGATAATTATAAAATACTCAGCCTCATAAACTTTGATTTAAAAATAAATTAAAATGTAGAAACAGGATGTTATTAATACTGCATATGGCAAGAGCCATTTCTATGAAGTGGTTGGAGCAGAAGCTGGTTTGACTGGGTTTATGGAGCAAGAAAGGAGAAAGTAGTGGAAATGAAAGGATGATTCTTGACCCATCTAGTAGAGTGATTTCTGAAGCACACATAATTTACCTGCTTGGTATTGAGTTTTCATAGTTGAAGTTTTCTTTGGCAGATCATACTTATAGGTAAAATAGTAGTTGAATGTGCTCCTGTATATTTATTTCAGGCTATAATGTAAGAGGATGGACTGCCATTGTTTTAAACTGGAAAGTACAATTAATTCCTAGACTAAAATTATAATTCTGACAGAGCTGTAGCACCATGTGAGGAAAGAGAAGTACTGTACCAGCATCCCAAAGACTCTGTTTGTTGCAAGTGACCAGGATGCTGAATGTCACCAGGGTTTTGCCTCCCTGGAAAGTATTTAGTGCTTGCAGGTCTGGGCTGGATTCTTGAGTAGACTAGAGTGATTGCTTTATTGGCTCTGGCCCTCATTGGCTGTCTAATTATACTCTTCACTCATAAAAGAGAAAGGAAGAGGAGTGTGTTTACACATTCCTCTTCCTTTCTGAAAATTGCACTGTGGGTTCTTCCCAGCTGCTCGGCTGAATGTTAAATTACCTGCTGTATCAGGGAGGGGAGAAAACCAGACCCAAGGAAAAACAGAGAAGAAACTGGTTCTCAAGATAATATTTGGGGGAGGGGAACCGGGAAGATGTGGGCCAAATGGTACAAAGTTACAATGGTGTAAGATGAATAAGAAGAGGTTTAATGTACAACATGAGGGTTATAGTTAATAATATTTTATGGTATCCTGAAAATTTGCTGAAAGTAGATTTTATGCACTTTAATTAGAGACAGAAAGAAGGGGGAGGGATGGAGGAGAAGGAAGGTATGTGAGATGATGGGTATGTTGATTTGTTTGACCAGTAATCCCTTCACTATGCATATGTGTACCAAAACATGTTTTACACCTAAATATATACAGTAAAAAAGATAGGGATGTTTATAGAAACATACATTTGTGATTGAAATGTTTTTAAGTATTGAGAAACATTTACAAATACACATCCAAGTCCAGTAACCTAGCAGCATGTTGATTTTCATTTGTTTGGAGTTCCATTAAACTTTTTTTCCATACAGACATATTGTTTCTAAATTGATGAAGCTCTATACATTTTATACATTTATACATCTTACACATTTTGTAGCATTATTTTAGAAACACCCTTTGTCTCACATTTTTAGCATAGAATTATTAATATCTGTGGTACCTCCATTGTATTTATATGTTATACATATATTTCATTTAATTATTTCCTTATTAGATGCTAGTGCTACTTTTTAAAATTATAAATAACTCTGTTGTAAATGTCTTCAGATGTATACATTTTTCTTTTAAATTTTTATATTTTCTTTATTCCAAGATACAGTTTTCTTCTTTTAATATATATTGAGATACGTTTTAGCTATAAAGATGGCAGTATTTATTTTTTCTCTTTAAAAGTTATGAAATTGATATTATATTAAAACTGAAACTGTCTTAGAATTGGAGAAATACAGTAATTATGTAATATAAATTTGGAGTACATGATTTACAGAGTCAAAATAAGTTTATGATATTTGATAAGTATATAAAAATGTCTTTTAAAAGGATTTTACCACTAACATCAGCATGGTTGTATTGCTGTTTTTCTACAGCTTTGCTAGCATATGAGAGCTAACTTTTCTGATTTTTAATAATTTTAATAGCTGTAAATGTTTTCCTCATTATTATTTTAATTTTCATTTATTTAGCTGTCTTGGTATGTGAGAAAGCTATGGATGTGAAGCAAACAAAAGGCAGAATTTGAGACTTCTCATAAATCATTCAGAAGAAAAACTCTTGATGTTTAACCACTAATATGGAAGAGAAAAAGTGAGAGTTTTTGGCTCTTCCCTTTTTATGCTGTTATAACTTTTTCTCTGCCATATGCAAAATTGGAAGAATTATGGACAACAATTTATAAAATCAGAGAACTTTTGAGTTTGATATACCCTTAAGGATTCCCTGGTTAAACCTCTCACTTTGCATAGGATTAAGTAAAATCGCAGTGAGATTCAAATTGTTCAAGATCTTGCAGCTTGTAAGTGCCACAGCTGAAATGTAAGACTAAGGTTCCAGACTTTTCTACCAGGCATACTGCTTCTCTTGTGCAAATTCTATTTGAGGGCTAATGAGGCATCTACCAGTCCTTGACATTTAGGCTAGGAAGTATAAAAGTTGGGCTTAGGATATTACTAATTCTTACAAAATACATTAGTCAAGAAAATGAATTCTTACGATTCAGATTTAAGATTGTAGAACCAAATTTATATCTGAAGATGGTGCACAAAATGAGAGTACATATCATAAACTCTTTGTAACAGAATTATGCAGTGAATTTTGAGTAAGGTGTCATAAGTATGTTAATTCAGATTGTAGGTGATTGAACCTTTTGGGGAACTGAATCATCATTATCTTGATTTTTTCTTACTGTAAATTCAGGCTCATTGCTTATTAAATATTAATGTGTTCACCATTTCCAGACCAAATAAGCAACTAAATTTTACATCTAAAGAAGGGCATAGTTTTATCCCATCATCTTTATCATTATTTCCAGTCTTTCATGATTTTATGTCCCCATAACCATTAACTTGAGTCTCAGGCATTATCAGACTGTGGCAACAAAATTAAGTCGCACTTCAGTTTCAAACCCAAATTATTATGGAATGGACCCAGATCAGTAAAACTGCAGAAAACTGGCTCTCCTTAAATTGTTTCCTCAACTATTTCTGGGACTTCCAGGGTAATGCCTTATAAATATTCAGGACTGGTAACCATTTTTAGCCCTGCCTCTTTATCATTTTTTCTAGTCAATAATACCGCTGAGTACCACTGTCTTCCCCTGGTAACCACTGTTGATGCACCCTTACTCTTACTCTGGCCTCCAAGCAAGGTTAGTCCTTCTCCAAATTGACCTTATCTAAACTGTCATGAAATCAATTCTCTTAACCTTATCTTGGAAGCTCAAGGGAAAGAAAACTGAAAACAGAATAACTTACAACAGCCAAGAGAAGTAGTTATCTTTAGAGTTGACTAGGCCAAATCCAGAACATGAAACCCCGCCTCATTCCCAGCAATCCATAATGTGGCAGGGAGGAGATCAAAAGGAAATAGGCAGCTCTAGATACCTCCCTACCTTGGAGTTGAGGTCCCATTGTCTCCTAACTTAGAGAAAGAAGTTCTCCAACTCATTCCAACCTGAAAGAAGATGGGCACTTTCTCCCACCATAATATTCACACACACACACACGCGCACACACACACACACACACACACACAACCTCCCAAAACTAAACAGTAATGATTAGCTATAAAATAGTCAGACACTCCACATGTGGGCCGGGGATTTAGCTCAGTAGTTCTACCACCTGCCTCGCAAGCACAAGGTCCCGAGTTCAATCCCCAGTACCAAAAAAAAAAAAAAAAAAAACTCCACATGGAAAAAGAAATACTCGCTAATTCACTTAAGTCACAGTTCTGATTATCCATCAGGTAGAGCATGTGCTGTCTCAGCTTGAATGGCTGTATTTGGGTTACTTTTCCACATCCAGGAATTCCTAAAGAATGTAGAGCATGTGACTTTTATCTGTACCATGATTTTTCAGTCTTGGCACTATTAACATTTTGGACCAGATGCTATGGTAGCTATCCTGTGCACTGTAGGATGTTTAGTAGCATCTCTGGCCTTTACCCACTAGATGCCAGTAGTACCCCCTGACCCCCAGATGTGATAACCCAAAATAACTCTAAATGTTGCCAGTTGCCACTGAGGACCCAAATCATTCCCAGTTGAGAACCACTGATCTGTTTTATTAGAGGTCCTCCCAAATGGCTGCTTCCAGAGTTAATGAAAGATCTCTCCAAAGATAAGTGGATGTACACAACAAATACATGGATGGGTCTCAGTGATAAAGTGACCACAGCAGTACAGAATGCTTTGCACAGCAGGATTCTATTGCTAATAGAAATATAGATGTGGAGTAGAATCATAAAACCATGAGCAGGAAGAATACACATCAATTTAATGAGTTTTATTGCCTTTGGAAATAGAGGGATGAAATCAGGACAGGTTAAGATTACAAAAGAAAATTCAACTCTTTCTATAATGTTTTGCTTATTTTAAAAAAGAAATCTAAAAGAGTACTGCAAAATGTTATCATTTTTTCATTCCAGCTAGTTTATATATAGATATTATGTCACTCTTCAAATTTTACTGCGTTTGAGGGGGAAAATACATAATAAGATGTGAAAATATAGCTTAAATTCCACATAATATTCTTTAATGCTCTATTATTAATTTTTCAATCATCTGGTGTTTCTCATTCATATTGTTGCTTACTTTCAGGATTGTAAGTATCTATGAGTTGGCAGTGTTTTATAGAGTAATTTCCTGGCTCAGACTCTGATGACAACAGTAATATAAATGCTCTCACCTTTATATTTGTGTAACATTTTATCTTTTCTCAATATTCTTATATTTGTCTTCTCTTTTTGTATTCACAGTTTCTCTTGCCATCAATCTTAGTCTCGACTATATTTATATGTAAATGTGTAAAAAGGTTTCTGTGAACACTTTTTCATTGGCATCTCCCTTAAGCTTGGGTTGCTTAACCAGTTACTAACCCTGAGACATCAGATCTTTGTGCAAGCAATTTATTTCCCAGGTGACTCCACAAAGCACTGCTGGCAAAGTGAGACAAGAGAAAGAAGCTAAGAACTGGGCATTGGGAAAAGAAGAAGGAGAAGGAGAAGCAGAAGAAAGAAGAAGCTAAGAAACAGCACATAACAGAGCAGGTACAGTTAAGGACTATTAGAGTTGATGGCTATTGAGGCTCATTCTTGCACATTTGTTTTATGGCTTTCATGATACAAAGGCAGAATTGAATATTTGTAATAGAAGTACACAGAGCCAAAGCATTTATTATCTGGCCCTTTTCGAGAAAGTTGCTGACTTCTGCTCTATAACATAAAACTGGGAGAAAAGTTCTTATTTTTAAGTTTCCAGTATGTGAGAAGGGAATATTAATTATTACTTACAAAAATTCCATTTTTATGAAGTAGGTTAGGAGCAAGATAATATTTTAAAAACTTTCCAGAGTTGGGCATGGTGGTGCACACCTGTAATATCAGCACTTGGGAGGCTGAGGCAGGAGGATCACCATGAGTTCGAGGCCAGCCTGGACTACATAGTGAGTTCAAGCCCAGGCTGAACTACATAGTGAGATTCTGTCTCAAAAAACTAAACATAAGTAAATTAATTAATTTAATAAATAAAATTTAAAACTTTTCATAAGAACAAATATTTACACTTGCTCTAATCCAAGAAGAAACTTGAGGCAGTCACATTTTTACTGTGGAACGAATTGGAAAAACCTGGTTCAGACCTAGAAAATAGTAGTTAGTTATTGTGCCCAAACTCCAACTAATTAAGAATTAGAATGATAATGATCCAGTGCTCAGGCTTAGTGGAAGAGAGGACTGTAATTGATAGCATTGTCTACAGTGGGCACAGGAAGGGTAGTAGTGGCCAGTACTGAATGCCAAATATAGGCACAGCTCCCTGTCATGTGATGGGGCCAGGGAAAACAAAAAAACAATGAATGAAAGAGCACATATAGGCTTCTCTCCCTGTGATCTCAGGATGATAAGAAAGGCTGAAGAAAGAAAACTGTACCAATGAGGAAACACTGAGCTAGTGGCATGACTCCTATTATTTGAATTAGGTTTGGAGGTATCCAAAATTCACAGTATTTTTTAAAATTTTTAATTAATAGACTGGTTTTTAGAATTTAGTTTTAGTTTTACAGAAAAATCAAGCCACAAGTAGAGATTTCCTCTCCTCTCCACAAATTTCCCTAATAATAACATCTTGCATTAGTGTGGTACATTTGGTACAATTAAAAAAACAATACTGTGCTTTTGTTTTTGTTTTTTGAGACAGGGTCTCACTGTGTAGTTCAGGCTGGCCTTGAACTCACTCTGTCATCCAAGCTGGCCTCGAACTCGCAGCAATCCTCCTGCCTAAGCCTGCCATGTACATTATTATTAAGTAAAGATTGATTGTTATTTTTGGTTGGTTGCTGTTTGTTTCTTTTTATGTGGTCCTAGGGATTGCACTCTAGGCCTTCACACTGAGACACTGAGTTCTAGATCCCCAGACCTTTTATTGAGTGTGTGTGGTGGTGCTGGGGATTGAACCTAGGGCCTTTGCACTGAGTTATAACCCCCAGCCCCTTTTTTATTTTTTATCTTGAGACAAAATCTTGCTAAATTTCCCAGGCTGGAGTCAAACTTGCAATCCTCCTGCCTCAGCCTCCCAGATTACTGGGATTACAGGCATGCACCATCATGCCTGGCCCCAGGCCTTTTAAAAATTTTTTATTTTGAGACAGAGACTTGGTAAGTTGCTAAGTTGCCCAGCTTGGGTTCAGACTTAGGATCCTCCTGCCTTTGCCTCCCAGAATGCTAGGATTACCACCAGCATGCACCACCACACTTGTCTTTATGGTTGATTCTTTGTGTTACATAGTTTTATGGATTTTGACAAATGCATAATGTTATGTATGTACCCTAAGAGTGTCATATGGAATAGTTTCACTACCCTAAAATTTCTCTGCTCGTCTATTTACACCATACTTCTCAACCACCCCCACCCTAATATCCTGGTGACCACTGATCATTTTTGTCATCTCTGTAATTATTATTATTTTTTTGCAGTGCAGGGGATTGAACCCTAGGCCTCGTGCATGGTAGCCAAATGCTCTACCACTGAGCTACACCCCTAGCCAAATTCTCTTTTATAATTTTGCCTTTTGTAGAATGTCATAAAGTTGAAACTACATAAAATTACACAATAGGTAGGCCTTTTAAACTGCTTTACTTAGGAATATGCATTTAAGTTTCCTTCATGTCTTTTCTTATTTATTTATTTATTTATTTATTTATTGTAGTACTGGAGACTGAATCCAGGTAGTGTCGTGTTATATCTAGACCTTTTTATTTTATTTTGAGACAGCATCTCACCAAGTTACCCAGGCTGGCCTGGAGCTTATGATCCTCCTACCTCAGTCTCCTGAGTATCTGGGGTTATAGGTGTGCACTACCACGCACAGCTGCTTATTCTGTTTTGATAGTTCATTTTTTAATTTACCGAATGATATCTATTGTGTGAATGTACTAAATTGTGTTTACACATATTCATTTTGGTTGTTTCCAGTTTCTGACAATTAAAAGATCTATTTTTCCTCATATATACGTTGGTAGATTGCATCTATCAGGGAATTGGTCTGTTTCATGTGAATTATCAAATTTGTGGGCATAGAGTTGTTCATAATATTCATTTTCTCCCCACCCCTCCTCTCCTCTCCCCTCCCCCCTCCTCTCCCTCCTTTCCCCCTCCCCTTCCCTCTCCTCTCCTCTTTTCTTTTTTCTGGTACTTGGAACCCAAGGCTTCCTCACTGAGCTACAGCCCTTTTTTTTTGTATTTAGAGACAGGCTTTCACCAAGTTGCTAAATTGCCCCTACTGGTCTCAAACTTGCAATCCTCCTGCCTCAACCTCCTAGAGTGCTAGGATAATGTCCGTGAGATCAGTAATGACTTCCTCTCTTTTGTTTCTGGTATTAGTGATTTTTATCTTCTCTCTTTTTGTCTTGATTAACCTGGCTAGGAGTTTATCAATTTTATCACAGAAACAGCTTCTGATTTTATTATTTTTTTCTGTTTCAGTGTTACCAACTGCTGTAGTTTTAAACTCTTTTTTTCTTTAGCCCACATTAGTTTTATATTGCTCTTATTTCTTTAGTTTCCTAAGGCAGAAGGTTAGATTGCTATTCAGGTCTTCCTTCTCCTCCTCTTCCTTTTTTATTTTTTCTAATGAGACAGGGTTTCACTAGGCTGTCCTGGAACTTGCCATGTAGTTCAGGCTAGACTCAAACTCATGATGTTCCTGCCTTAGCCTCCCAAGTGCTGGGATTACAAGTATGTGCCTCCATACCTGGCTCTTTCATTTTTTCTAATAATTTGCATTCAATACTATTAATTTCCCTCTGAGCATTGCTTTTGCTGCAACGAACAAATTTTGAAAACTTTGGAGTTTCATTTTCATTTACCTTAAATATTTTAAAATTTTTCTTGAGAGTTTTTTGATACATACATTATTTAGAAATGCATTTAATATCTAAATATTTTGAGATTTTTCTAGCTGTTTCTGTCATTGACATCTAGTTAATTTCATTGTGGTTTGAAAGCAAACTTTGTATGATTTTTTTTCTTTTATATTTGTTAATATATGTTTTATGGTCAGAATAGGGTCTGTTTTGATAAATGTTCCATGTGAGCTTGAAAAGAATTTGTATTCTGCTTTGTTGGATGAAGTATGCAATAAATGTCAGTTATATCCAGTTGATTGATGGTGCTCTTTAGTTCACCTATGTTCTTACTGACTTTTGATAGCTGGATCTTTAAATTATGGTGCTGAATTTTCCAACTATGATAATGGATTTGTCTATTTCTTCTTGGCATTCTATCAGTTTTGCCTCACATACTTTGAAAATCTGTTGTTAAGGTATATGCATGTTAAAGATTATTATGCCTTCATGGAGAACTGGCCCCATTATCATTACCTTATACCCTACTTTATCCTTGATAATTTTCTGAAGTTTGCTTTGTCTGAATATGGTATTGCTACTCCAGTTTTCATTTGGTTTGTGTTATCATGATACATCTTTCTCTATCCTTCCACTTTTAATCTGTGTATATGTAAAATTTATTTAAATATTAAAGAAATTAAATAGTTGGATCTTTTAAAAAATATGCTCTGACAGTTTCTGCCTTTTAATTGATGTATTTAGATGATTCACATTTAAAGTGATGATTGATATAGTTAATTTGTGCCATAAGTGTGTTCTATTCACTACACTTACTTTCTTTTTTAATTTTCCCCATTTTTCCTGCCTTCTCTGGTTTTAGCTGAACATTTTATATGAATCCATTTTCTCTCTTAACATATCAGTTATACTTTTAAAAAAATTGTAGTGAATGTCCTAAAGTTTGCAATATACATTTATAACTAATCTATGTACACTTTCAAAAAACACTATACTGTTTCTCTGGTAGCACAGGTATCTTATAACAAAGGATTCACAATTCTTTCCTTCTGTTTCCTGTATCATTGCTGTCATTCATTTCATTCATTCATCACCAATACATTATTGCTACTATTACTTTATCTAATTAGATCAATTAAGAATGAAAAGAATTAAAGTTTTATTTCACCTTCATTTATTCCCTCTCTAATGCCCCCCATTATAACTGTTTGTGACCTACGTAATTTTTCTTCTCTCTAAAGAATTTATTTGAACATTTCTTCAAATTCACTCAGTTGTCTGAGAAAGTTGTTTATTTTTTCATTTCTCCATATTACAAGGAAAATTTTGCTAGTAAAGACTTTGAGGCTTATGAGAGGTTTTTTTCTTTAAACATTTTAAATATTTTAATTTATTCTCTTCTTACTTGCATAGTTTCTGATGAGAACTGTGATGTAATTCTTATCTTTGTTGAAAAGGTAACATCCTCTCTCCAGAGATTTTTACAATATTTTCTCTGTGTTTTATTTTTGCAGTTTGAATATGATATGCCTAGATGTAGTTTTCGGCATTTATCTTGTTTGTTGTTTTCAAGCTTCCTAGTTCTATGAGTTGGTGTGTGTCATTAATTTCGGAAAATTTTAAGCTATTAGTATATCAAATATGTCTTTTGCTCTTTTTCTGCTGCTAGTATTCCTATGGTGTATATATTACACCTTTTGTAATTGTCCTGAAATTCTTGAGTATTTTGAGGTTTTTTGTTTTTCATTCTTCTTTCCTTTGTCTTTCAACACTGGAAATTTTTATTGACATATCAGCAATAATTATTTCCTCAGCCATTTTTAACCTACTGATGATCCCTAAAAGGCATTCTTCATTTCTGTCACAGTGTTTTCTATTTCTAGCATTTCCTTTTGACTCTTTCTCAGAGTTTCCATCTCTGTTTGCTTATATTGCCCATCTGTTCTTATATGTTGTCTACTTTTTCTATCAGTGCTTGTTCTCTTTCAAGTCTACCTTGGGTTACTGCAGTTTAGTTCTGGCACTAACTGTTCACATCCTCCAGATTAATGATTCAGTCCTCCAGAAGACTGTCTCTTATTCCAGATGCCAGTCACAAGTTTAGTTCCCATGTTACCTGCACTTCTGACCAACTGGCTATGAATTTTGAGGTTCTCACAACCACCTCAGTTTTGATAATTCACTATAATTACTCACAAACCTCATAGGAAGTGCTATATTTACAGATAAAATTTTATCTTTTTATTAATTTTTATATTACAAAGATAAGCCAGGTATGGATGGCTCAAAATTCCAATACTCCAGGAGGCCAAGGCAAGAGGATCACAAGTACAAGCCCAGCCTGGGCATTAGCAACTTAGCAAGGCCTGTCTCAAAATAAAAAATAGAAAAGAGCTGGAGATATAGCTCAGTGTGAAGGCCCTGGGTTCAATCCCCAGTATGGGAGAAGGGGGCAGGGAACTCTGGGCTATTTTTCATAAAGCCCCTAATCTTCAAATCCCGCCCCACAAACCCTTCAAGTCTCAAATTCATAGTAGCATCTACTGATTAGAGGCTTACAGGTGCTGGGGTCCTATGACTTAAACATTCTTACAAAATTATTGTCTTTCTAGTGTGCAGATTATACAAGTAAAAATTAATAATAATATAGATAACTCTAAATTAAGGGTAGAGATAAAATTTTAGAAATTTCTTGGCAGAGGGCTGAGAACCACCATCTTCTGAGCCACTGAGCTCCAGATACAGTTCAGATATTTTCCCACTTAATCTTGATAGCAGACTCACCAGAATAATTTGTTCTTGTCAAATAAAGTAGTCAAGAAAAGAAAAAGTCAAGAAAAGTATCACAGGGTGATACTTTGAAGACAGTTTTCACCCTTCCTATTAATAACTCAAATGTGTGTCTTCTAGAAATTTATAAGCTACAAAGTGTTTACAGAGGAATATAATAATCACTCACTATTTCCCTCCCAGAAGGATAGCTATTAAATGTTCTTTACAACTTAGTTTTTGCATGTGAATGCATTTTAAATGTAATTGGTTTTATACTGCATATATCACATCTTTTCCTTTCCTCACAATATTATTCCATAGGGGAATAGTCAGATGATATTTCTAAAGTATGATTTTTAATGGTTATTTAATACTTCATCATAGGACTACTTCAATGATTAGTCATTCTTCTTAATACGTGGTAAAAGTTTTCTATTTAAAAGAAAAAAAGAAACAAAAGTGCCTGAATAGCACATTGGTGCATTCAAATGCCCAAATTCAACAACAACAATAAAAACAAAAACCAAAAAATGCCACCACCATACTGAAAAGTCAACAAGAATCTTGAATTTTTCCATCATGCCTAATAATGCTGGGTTTTATAAATGTATGTTAAATTATACACAAATCTGTATACAGAGATAGTGATATTTTCTCATTCTGCTCAGAAAATCCAGTTGTTGCAGTGCTTGCTTCTAAAAGTGGATAAAATAATGACGTTAAGTAATTGGTGTTCATAATAGTTTCGTTTGTAAAATAAATGGTATAGCTTAGATGTGCTGGCCTGTTTTGGGTGTGTCTGTGATTTTTCTTAAAGTTCTAAAAGCATTACACAAAATAAAATTGATATTATTACTTATATACAGGATACATATTATATGATATATATCACATATATAACAATTACATAGTATTGCAATTATATCTAGACATAAAAATCAAGACATGAGACATGTAAAATATAGAATTAATTTTAGATGTCATCTAAATCCTGACTTGAGAAAAGGTATAAAGCTACTAAGGTATCCTCCATAGATATCAAGGGAATGCTGTTTTCTTTTATCAGGAAAGGCTGAAGAGAAGTAAAGTTGCAAGGAAAAATAAAGAAGCATTAATCGGAAACTACCTGGAATATGAAAAAAAAAGCCTTATTTATTTGCATTTTGTTTCTCCTAGACTCTGGGCAGTCTGAAGGAAGTTATCTTCATATTTGTAACCACATGGTCCTTCTTGCCCCCAGAGTTGTCAAAAAATTGGCTTCCACACTGTGGATCTAAAAGGAGAGGCTACAGGATATTATTTCTCTTTTTTGACATTTTAGTTGGTTTTAAATTAGTGACTAGGAATCTCATGAAATCTAAATGTGGTTGCTGATAGAAGTTTAGGTAGTCACACACACAAAAAAAGAAAATTGTATGGTAAGTAAAAGAGAAGATTTTCTCCAGCAAATCATTGAGTGGTGTGTGTGTGTGTGTGTGTTTGTGTGTGTGTACACATATGTCAGTGATTTTGTATATCATCTACATTTTATATACGTGCACACATATATATGTATTACAGTATCAGTGATTTTTTGCTTGGTCTAGTAATATATTCAATTGTTTAAAAATTTCAGCAATTATATGACAATAATTATTTAATAATTGTTTTGTATTTTTCAGCAAGTTTATATCTTTGGACACATGGAGATTATGTAAGTCCCTGATTAGCATTAGTATTGTATTAACTAATTTATAGTGTGTTAAACCGTTTTTCATTAAGTATAACAGTTTAGGAAAATGCTATATTTTAAGGCATATGTAGAACAAATTGACACATTCTTTCATCCACAGTAGTCACATGAAATTCATGAGAGAACAAAAGTTTGAGTTGTCACTACTCAATAGCATTTCTCCTGGTTCATTTATTAGTTTATTCATCAGCATATCCTGGTAAATACTACTGACTCTCCTAAAAGAAATGCTCTGGGATGTGTGGCATTTATCAGCTTCTGTAGTGTAATTAGCCATTATGGCCAATTTTAAGGCCATTGAACACTGGGTTTTAAAACAGTACCAATAAGAATCCCTCGTTAGATGATAAAGACTGGCTTGAGTACTCTCCTGCCTGTAGCCAGGAGACAGAGGAATGTTCAGGGCAGTTAAACTTCTTAGAATGTTCACATTTTAAAAGATAAGGGGAAAAGCAGGGGCTGAGGCTGGTGAAGTAGGTAGAAGTTAGAGCATGAAGAGTCTTAAATGACTATCCAGAAAATTTAGTGACCACAGGATTTGACAGGTTCAAGTAAGAGATGATAGTGCCTGTCATCATTATTGTAATGAAAGTATTTTGAAGGTGTCCAGGGAAGAGATGGTAAGTGTTCCCAACCATGGTAATACCTGTTAAATTCTGTAAATATCAAGGGAAGAAATGTGGGTATTAAACAGGGAGTATTGAAGTTATATAGCTAAGAAATAATGATAAACATATCTATAGTATGTTGCAGATACCCAGGTAAAAAACGATGATAGCCCTAACCGTAGTACTCAGATAGGACTTTCTCCAGTAGACAAGTAGGAGCTGATGGTATACTTACCACATTAGTAAGCATGCATTTTTTAGTATCCTAGATATCATGGTGAACTAAATTGTGAAAGTTATGAGATTTTTCAGGGATTTGATAAGATGATGGATCCCTTAACCCTTGAAATGATGATGGGATTTTGTAGGTAAGCAACCAAAAGATGACGATGAACCTAACTGCAGGACTAAATAAGAGATTTTATGAGCAGCCAGGTAAAAAAAATTACAGTGTCCTTAAAAATGTGGAGCCTGTGGGATTTTTCAGGTATCCAATTATGAAATGACATATAACTAGCAATGGTATTACCAAGGTATTTTATGATTACCCAAGTAAGAGATGATGTGTCCCTCACAATGGCATTTATCTGAGTAACTTATAGGTCTCCATATACAATAGTGTTTTCTAAACTTGGTAGATACCATGGGCTTCTGTAGAAGAGATGATATGCTCCATACCACTATTTTCACCAAGGTATATTGCATGTATCTGGTCAAGAACTCCTGGTAAACCTGAAGTGAAAATGGGACTTTGAGGGCATCCTGCCAGTGATAATGGTGACTTAAACCATGGTGGTAGTATCCGTGGGATTCTTAGGTGTCGTGTGAAAGACACTTTGTCCCTAATTATGGTTGCTACTATGGTTTTCATGGATTTTAGTAAAGAAATAAAGATGAAATTAACTGTAATAGTGAATAAGGGATTTGGCTGGTAACAACAAAATAAATAATGTGGGCTTAAACTGAGTGGACACTGTGTGGTACTTTGGAAGTGTCCAGATAAGTTGTCACCATAGTACTAAACATGTGATTTTCCAGATTCCAATCCACAGATACTGCTAACAATGGTAGTAAAGATTCCAAGTAAGAGATGATGTGGTCCTTTAAACATATTAGTGGTCACATGATTTTCAGATATCTAGAAAAGTGGTGCTGCTGTCCTAAGCTCTTATCCTAAATAACTGTGTGTTTTTGCAGATGTTCAAGTAATAAAGTACACCTAACAAAAATAATAACTGTCAGATTTTACTCTTTTATAGTCCAGAGAGAATTAGTCTAAAAACTTAGTAGTACCAGAGATATTTCAGGTATCCAGATAAGATATCACCAAGTTCCTCACCACAGTAGTGATCATGGGATTTTGGCAGGTATCCAGTGAGTAAATGATGATGTCTGAAATAGCTTTGCGGATCTTTGCGTCCCTAATCAGAGTGGCCACATGTTTTCTCAAGTCCCAGTCAAGAGATGATGGTGTCTCTAACTATGATGTTGAATCAGACAACCGAACAATCCAGATAGAGCTTATGGTTCCTGGAGCAAAAGTCATGAATATCGGATTTTTCAAGGTCCATGTAGATGTGCTCCTAACCATACTTTCTAACCAAGTTCTGCCAATATATCCAGGTATCATTAATGAGTCCATTAAGATGGAATTGACAAAAGTTATATAGAGATGTCCTTGTATAAAAAGTTGTGCCTTTAAACATGCCTGTCACAATGTGGTTTTTCTTCAGGTTCTTTAGACCATGTGTTTTTGTCTCCAGTCCAGAAATGATGGTAAAGCTCATAATGATTGTTTTTATAGGAATTTCATGGAATCCAGTGAGGTAATGATGTGGACCTTAAACATAACACATACTTTCTATTTCTCAGAAATCTACATAATTCTTGACAGTACTCCAACATGTATAGGTATCATGCTTTTTACAGGTATTCAGGTAGAAAATAATACTGGGTCTACTAATACTAATAAGCATGAGATCTAGTCTAAGCAGTTTTCTAGTTTAGAAATAATGCATATTTAATATTAACATTCCTCACTATAGTATTGACCATGAAATTTTATGGGTACACAGTCAAAAGATGATAGTGTCTGTAGCAATGGTGTT
The DNA here is from genome assembly GCF_053883595.1 of Heterocephalus glaber. Classification (NCBI taxonomy): domain Eukaryota; kingdom Metazoa; phylum Chordata; class Mammalia; order Rodentia; family Bathyergidae; genus Heterocephalus; species Heterocephalus glaber. The sequence goes on along the minus strand of NW_028258369.1, from coordinate 17,293,257 downwards.
GACTCTAAAGTTCTGCCAGTATCCAGGTAGCATAGATGGGTCCATAAAGATGAATGCAACAAAAGTTATTTGCAGATATACTGGCAGAAAAATTATGCCCTTAAACATATCTGTCACAATGTGGTTTTTTTTTCAGTTCTACTTCAAAGATCATGGGTAACCAGCAGTGATAGTTAAGGTAGAACTTTGTTGGTATCCCGGTAATTGATGGTATGGGTCCTACCTCACAATAGACCTCTGATCTTCAGAAATATATGTAAGTGGTGATGGTACCATTAACATTTGTCTTACCATGTTTCTCCTGTAGATATTCAACATATGACACTGTCTTCCATAAATACTACCAAGAATAAGCCCTTAGTTTTACTAGTTCAGAGATAAAATTCTTAACTCTGGAATTTGTAAGTTTCCAAGTAAATTATCATGGTGTTACTCATCTCAGTAGTGACCATAGAGGATTGTTACAGGTACCCAGTCAGGAGGTTATGATGTATTTATGGTTTTGAACTTGACATTCTCCAAGTATCCAGATAAAGTTGATGATTTTCCTACTGCTGGTAGTGACCGTGAGATGTTACATGGCCTAGGCAGAAAAAGATCTATGTCTAATGATGGTTACCACCATAGATTTTTAAGATTCCACTCAATAGAATATGGTGAAACCAACAATGGTAGTGAACATGGTACCTTTGCTGGTCGATAGGCAAGAGATGGCTGAGAATTTGCACAATACAGAACTTAGGTTTCAGATATCTAGGCAAGAGGTGATGATGCCTGTAATACGTGTACTTTTAAAAAAAAATATTCAGATAAGTACTTTGCTAATATTCAAATGAGAGATGAAGTGGCATTTGTATACTAGAGACCTTCTGAATTTTAGATATCTACCCCATTGACAATAATGATCACAACTCTAATAGTAACCTGATAGTTTTCATGGAATAAATTTGCTCCACCAACAGCAGTAAGTATGAGACTGTATGTATTCTTATTTAGTGATAATATATTTTAACACGGGTGGTAACTGAAGGATCTCCAGGGATTTTCAGGACAGTCTTCACATTGTCTATTACCATGCTATTGACCATCAATTTTTTCAGGTATTCCTTCAGGAGACAAAAGTGTCTTTATTAGGGTTGGATTTCTCAGCTCCGCAAATATCCAGTACCATCAATGAATTGCACAAAGACAGTGATGAAGGATATTTTCAGGCCTTCCGGTATTATAAGACAAGTACTAAACACATTTTTCCCCACAATCTGCTTTTCAAGATCCTTTCAAAAGATTACGGTGAGCTTAACACTAGTCATTAATAATGGGAAACATTGCTGGGATCCAGATAAGTTATGATGTAAACTTAAACTACAGCACACAATATTTAATCTTCATATAGGAAGTAATGGTATGTTCTTAATCATTGTTGGTACCATGTTTGTTTCTTTTGGAAGTATTAAGGTAATAAGTGATAGATTTCTTATCAATTTTAAAACCAAGAGTTTTCATTTTTTACATTTTCTCTTATTTTTCCCCTTAAATTCTTTTATTGGTACATTTTAGGTAAACAATACATTTATGTTTATCATTGGGTGCTTGTACCCTTAAATGATGTATCTTGGTTCTTATTTTTTTTTCCCCATTACCAGTGCGTCCTTCACCCCCCCTCCACCCTTCCCTATTTACATAGACTTTGTTTCCATTTTTTTTCTTTCTCATAATTTTTCCTTGCCCTCCTTTCCTTTCCCCTTCCTCTCCCACCTCCCCTACCCCACTTTTCACATTCTTTAGAAAATTTGTCTTTTTAAAAAAATTTTATTCTATTAGTACATTTTAGGCATACAATATAATGACATTCATCATTGGAAATTTGCACCTTTACATACTCTCTTGGTTCTTATTTTTCCCCCTTGCACTGGCCTCCCTTCAGCCCCTCCATCCCTCCCTATTTACAAAGACTTTGTTTCCATTTTTTCATTTTCACATATTAATTCCATTCCCTTCTTTCCTTTCCCCTACCCCTCCAACTTCCCTTTCCCCTTTGCCCCTTTTCTTCCTATTTCACATTATCTATTATACCTTTTGGTCCTTACTTACACTTTCAGTTTCTCACACTAGAGAAACTATTCAGTATTTACACGTGTGTCCTATTTATTTCACTTATGAGTATCGCCTCGAGGAACTGAAATGTGCATCCATTTAGCTATAAGTGTCTCTAATTTCTCATTTTTTGTTGCTTAGTACTCCATTTTATAAAAAAACCACATTTTCTTTAACCAGTCTCCAGTTGATGGGCACTTGGGCTGTTTCCAAGTTTTAGCTATTACAAACTGTGCTGCTATGAACATTGGTGCACATATATCACTGTGGTCTGATTCTTTTAATTCTTTGGGGAAGATCCCCAGCAGGGGAATAGCTGGGACAAATGGGACTTCCAGTCCTAGTTCTTTAAGGTATCTCCATATTGATTTCCACAGTGGTTGCACCACTCTACACTGCCACCAGCAGTAGAGCAGGGTTCCTCTTTCCCCACAGGCCCACCAGCATTTATTATTCATTGATTTCATGATGGCAGCCATTCTTTCTGGAGTGAGGTGGAATCTCAGTGTTGTTTTCATTTGCATCTGTTGAATGACCAGTGATGTTGAACATTTTTTCATGTGTTTGCTATTTCTACATCTTTGAGGAATGTCTGTTCATTTCAGATGCCCATTTTTGAATTGGGTCTTTAAATTTGGGAGGTCTGATTTTTTTAAGTTCCTTATAGATTTTAGATAGTAGACCTTTGTCTGAGGAACAGCAGGTGAAAATTGTTTCCCACATTGTGGGTTGTCTCTTCACACTGTTGGTGATTTCTCTTGCTGTGCAGAAGCTCTTTAATAAGAAGAGATCCCACTTGTTAATTGTTTGTGCTAGTTTATGGGCAACTGAGGTTCTTTTCATAAAAACTTTTCCTACACCAGTGTCTTCAAGAGTTCTACCTAACCGTTGTTCCAGCCGGTTAAGTGTGTCTATTTTAGTATTTAGATCTTTAATCCATTTTGATTTTAGTTTAGTACATGGTGAGAGATACAGGTCTTAGTTTTAATCTTTGTCAAGTTGAAACCCAATTTTTCCAGCACCATTTATTAAAGAAGCTGTCTTTCCTCCAGTAAGGGTGTTTGGCTCCTTGTCGAAGATGAGATGGCTAAGTGTGTCTGGAGTTGTTTCTGCATCTTCCAGTCTGTTCCAATGTTCCTCAGGTCTGTTTCTTTGCCAGTACCATGTTGTTTTTATCACAGTATCTTTGTAATATGGTTTCAAGTTGGGGGTTGTGATACCCCCTGCCATGTCTCTGTTGCCTAGAATTGCTTTTGCTATTCTAGGTCTCATCTTGTTCCAAATGAATTTTTGGATTGTTTTCTCAAGGTCTGTGAAGTATGCTGCTGGGATCTCAATTGGAATTGCATTAAATCCATATAGAAGTTTTCAAAGAATGGCCATTTTCACTATGTTGATTCTTCCTACCCAGGAGCAAGGGATGTCTTTCCATTTTCTGATATCATCTTAAATCTCACTTTTCAGAGTGCTATAGCTTTCAGAGAAGAGGTCTTTGATTTCTTTTGTTATGTTGATTCCTAGGTATTTCAGGTTTTTGGATGCTATTGTGAAAGGAATTGTTTGCTCTATTTCTGTCTCAGTGAGTCTGTTTTTTGTGTAGAGGAAAGCTATTGATTTTTATTTGTTGACTTTGTATCCAGCTACTCTACTGAATTTGGTTTTTAAGTCTAGAAAACTTTTGGTGGCTTTGTTGGGGTCTTCTATATAGAGAATCACGTCATCTGCAAATAATGATGATTTGACTTCTTCATTTCCTATCTTTATTCCTTTTTATTTCTTTCTCTTGTCTAATTGCTGTGACTAATGTTTCCAAGATTATATTGAACAGGAGTGGTGATAGTGGACATCCTTGTCTTGTTCCTGATTTTAGTATGAAGGATTTCAGTTTTTGACTATTTAGTATGATATTAGCTGTTGGTTTGTCATAGATGGCTTTTATCAGATTGAGGCAGAGACCATTTATTCCAATTTTTTGTAGGGTTTTTATCATAAATGCATGTTGGACTTTGTCAAATGCTTTTTCTGCATCTATTGAGATGATCATACGGTTTTTGTCCTTGGCTCTATTAATATAGTGTATTACATTTATTGATTTGCATATGTTGAACCATCCCTGCATCCCTGGGATGAATCCCACTTGATCAGGGTGTATGATCTTCTTGATGATCTTCTGCATTCTGTTTGCCAGTATCTTATTAAGGATTTTTGCATCTATATTCATTAGTGAGATTGGCCTATAGTTCTCTGTCGGTTGGGTCTTTCTCTGTTTTGGGGATCAAGGTGATGCTTGCTTCTAGGAATGATTTTGGGAGTATTGCTTCCCTTTCAATTTCGTTGAAGAGTTTAAACAGTAGTGGCAGTAGTTCCTCTCTAAATGTCTTGTAGAATTCAGCAGTGAATCCATCAGGACCTGGGCTTTTATTAGTTGGTAAGTTTTTAATTACATTTTCAATTTCATTGATTGATATTGGGTTGTTCAGAATTTTTAGGTCTTCTTTGTTCAACTTTGGTAATTCATGCATATCTAGGAATCTGTCTATTTCTTCTGTGTTTTCCATCTTATTGGTTTCTAGGTTCTCAAAGTAGGTATTGATGATCCTCTGGATTTATGCTGGGTCTGTTGTAATTTCACCCTTTTCATTCCTAATTCCATGGATTTGTGCCTTTTCTTGCCTTTTTCTGATAAGGTTAGCTAAGGGTTTGTCAATTTTGTTGATTCTTTCGAAGAACCAACCCTTGGCTTCATTGATTTTTTTGTATCATTCTCTTAGTCTCCATTGAATTGATTTCTCCTCTGATCTTTATAATTTCCTCCCTTGTATGAGCTTTGGGTTTGTTCTACTCTTTTTCTAGAAGCTTGAGGTTCAGCATCAGGTTGTTTAATTGAGCTCGCTCTCTTTTTCTAATATGAGTATTGACTGCTATGAATTTCCCTCGTAAGACTGCATTCATTATGTCCCATAGATTCCGATATGCTGTCCCATAGATTCTGATTGTCATTGTCATTTAATTGAAGGAACTGTCTGATTTCTTCTTTAATTTCCTCTGTGATCCACTGGTTATTCAGAAGTGTGCTGTTCAATTTCCATATGTTTATGAAATTCTTGCAGTTTATTTTGCTATTGATCACCAATTTCATCACACTAGGGTCTGATAATATACAAGGGATAGTTTCAGTTCCTTTCCACTTACTTAAGCATGTTCTACAAGCAAGTATGTGGTCTATTTTGGAGAATGACCCATGTTCACCTGAGAAGAATGTGTATTCTGATTTTGTGGGGTGGAAGACTCTGTAAACATCTGTTAAGTTCATTTGTACAAGAGTTCAATTGAGATTTAGTATTTCATTACTTATTTTTTGTCTAGTTGATCTATTTATTTGTGGCAGTGGGGTATTGAGGTCCCCCACTACTATTGTATTATTGCATATATGACTTTTCATGTCCATTAGTATTTGTTTTATATAGTTGGGTGCACTAGTGTTTGGTGCATAGATATTTATGATTGTCATCTCTTCCCCTTGGATTGTTTGCTTTACAAGGATTTAGTGTCCTTCTTTGTCTCTCTTAGTCAGTGTTGGTTTGAAATCCACTTGATCTGCAAAGAGGATAGCTACTCCTGCTTTTTTTTTGGTTCCTGTCACATGGGGTATTGTTTTCCTCCCTTTAAGTTTCAGTCTGTGAGTTTCTTTTTGAATTAAATGTGTTTCTTGTATGCAGAATATTGTTGGATCTTATTTCTTGACCCTTTTTGCCAGACTATTTCTTTTGATTGGTGAATTGAGACCATTAACATTGATGGTTATAACTCATACATATTGACTTATCATTGTCATGACATTTTCTTTTTGTTGGATTCTCCCCCTTTGCATTTAATTTCTTGTTGTGCCCAACGGATTCATTCTGCTGGGCTTCCTGGGGCTGTGATCCTCATTGTCTTTTCCTAGGATATTGTCTAAAATTTTTTGCAGTGCTGGTTTGGTATTCGTGAATTTCCTAAGGTGCTCTTTGTCATGAAAGTATCTTATTTCTCCATCAATTTTGAAAGATAGTTTTTCAGAGTACATCAATCTGGGCTGGAGGCTGTTTTCCTTTAGGGCTTGCAATGTATCACTCCAAGCTCTTCTTGCCTTGATGGTTTGTGTTGAGAAGTCTGCTGTGATTCTGATGGGCTTTCCTTTGTATGTGATTTGTTTCTTTTCTCTCACTGCTTGTAGAACTTTGTTCTTCTGTTGGGTTTCTGGAATCTTAACAATTATATGCCTATGTGTAGATTTTTTTTGATCAAGGCTATTTGGAGTCCTATATGCCTCACTTATCTGTATGTCAAGTTCTTTTCCCCAGCTTGGGAAGTTTTCTGCCATCACTTCTGTGAACAGTTTTTGTCATGTGCACTCTCTCATATTTCATTGACTCCAGTTAGTCTTATGTTATTCTTCTCTGCATCCTCTAGCAGCTGCTGGATTGATTTCTTGTGGTTCCTTATAATTTTAAAGAAATTTTTCTTTTCCTGGTAACTAATTGCAATCTTATCTTCTATATCTGAAATTCTGTCCTCACATTGGCTCATTCTGCTGTGTAGAATTTCAATGGATCTTTTAATCTTCTGGAAATCTGTTTGCATCAGTGGTATGGATTCCATTTGTTTCCTATGTTGGGATTCCACCATGTTCCTCAGCTCCTCTCTAGATTTATTAATCATGTCTTGCACTATGAGCGCAATCTCTGTTGTTATCTGAGAAATTATTTCTGATTTTATTTTTTCCAGATCTTCTTTTGTTGCCAGTTCAGGTAGTCCAGGTGGTTGAGTATCAGAATGTTCCATCTCATTTCCCTTTGGGGTTGCTGCAAGTGATCTAGAAGTCTGGTTTTGAAACTTGTTCATGTATCTTCTCATTTCAAAGGGATTGTGTGTGTGTGTGTGTGTGTGTGTGTGTGTGTGTGTGTGTGTGCCTGTGTGCTGCTTGTGCCTGCGTGGTCCACCTCCTCTGTGCTGGGAATGGTAGTACAGTGGCCTGGAAGCCTCCTCCTCTGCACTCGGAGTGCTGCTGCAGCGGCCCCGAAGCCTCCCACTCTGTGCTGGGAGCGGTGGTCCGGCGGGCCAGAAGCCTCCTCCTCTGTGAGAAAATTTGTCTTTTAGTCAGTGCTTGAGGGATTGCCATATTCCCATAATTGTCATGGTATTCCCCAGGTTAGCAGTAACCATGGGATTTTTGCAGATGTCTAGTCAAGAAATAATGATCTTATCTCACAATGGTGTTGATCTTGAAGTATTACTAGTTTCTGGATAGATTTTATATGTCCCATAATAATCGAAGTTATCAAGGCTTCTTTGCAGGCATTCTGGTAAAAATATCCCTAACATATATTTCAGAATGTTTTTCAAATTTCTGTCAAGAGTTCATGCTGAACCTAACAATGGTTGTTAACTTGAAACTTTATTAGTATCAGGTAAATCAGGTAGCTTAAAACAGACTGAACACATGAAACATCTCCTCTAGTTTCTCTCTGTAGGCTATTAGATTCCTGGTAAAGCTGCCCTCACAGAAACTGCAACTGACCAACTAACAAGTCTAATTTCTTCCTAGTTGTGAATATTCAGTTGAGTAGTTATCTCAACCAACACTTCTCGGGTTCTTTCCCCCAATTCTCTTAGTCTATCCTTTCCATCTCTCTCATTTGTGCCCTACACTTAAGGGTGAAGGACAACTTCTATTTCTCCACTGTTCCTGGGCAAACTCATTAGGAATTCTCAATCCCTTATTTCTGTATCTGCAGTCAAACACATTTTTTATAATATGTTTCACAGGTTCCTTTCAAGAGAACATGCTGAGTCTAACAGTGGTAGTTAATGTGGGACATTGCTGGAGCATAGATAACTAATATTGTGAGCCTAAATCATAGCAAGTCTACCTGACTTTCACATGTCTAGGTATGCTACTGAAGGTGTCCCAAACACTTGTTACTGTGTTTATTTTTTCACATTTTCAGTTAAGAAATAGTAAAGTTCTTACTAGTAATAAGAACTTTGATTTCTTACTTTTTAATTTTAGGAAAAATTTAAGTTTCTAAGTATCAGAGGATTGTCATATTCTAGTAATTATCAATGTGTTCCCCATCACAGTAGTAATAAAGGGATTTTTGCAGATGTCCAGTCAAGAAATTATGGTCTTACTGCAATGGTGTTGACCTTGGCAGTACTACAAACACCCAAGTAGTATGGATGCGTCTAGGAATGATGAAAGTGACTAAGATTATTTGCCAACATCATGATAGAAAAAATTGTGTTTTGTAACATGTATTTCATAAAGTATTTTTTACGTTCCCATCAAGAAACCATAACCTCAAATGGTGGTTAATGGAACTTACTAATATCCAAAGAAGTAATGATGTGGGCTGATGAGGGATCAGACCGTCTGATCTTCATATATCTAAGTAAGTGGTCATGGCTGGCCTAAGCTTGTGAGTTTTTGCTTTTTGAAGGTATTCAGGTACAAAATGATAGGCACCTTGCCAATTATACTATGTTACCTTTTATATATTAATGTAAATTTATATTTAGTCTGGTAAGTGTTCACAGATTTGCAAATATCCAGGTAATTATCATGGTGTTCTATTATATAAGTAACCATGGGATTTTTGGAAGTCTGCAGTCAACAGAGGATGTTTTCACTAACAGTGGAGAATACCATGGAATACTATAAGTAATCAAGTAAAGTCTATGTGCATGGCAATGAAGAAAGTCACCAATGGGTTTCCATGAGGAAAAAGTTGTATACTTGGAAACATTTGTAATAGTTTACTTTTCATGTTTTAGTTCAGAGAACACAGTGAATTTCACAATTATTATTTATTGGGATTTTGCTAGTGTCCAGGTAATTGATGATGTGGGCCTTAGATATACTACAGACCATCTGATCTTCAGATATCTAGGTAAGTGAAGATGGTGTCCTTGTCATTTTTGTTACCATGTTTTTTCCTATGTATCCAGGTAGAAAATAATTCCACCTCAATCAGTACTAGTAGGCACTGTTCCTTATCATTTTAAACATAATATGCATTTAACTTTAATAATAACCTTAGCAATGACTGCATGTGTTCTGGTGAGATCTACTGTTTCTCACCATAGTATCAACCATGAAATCATCAGAGATGCTCAGCCACGAAAAAGTGGTGTCTCTAAAAATGTTGTTGATCCTGAAGTTTTGCTAAGATTTAAAGAGTTTTGATGGTCCCATAATAATGGAAGTGACTGAGGTTATTTGTTGGTATCTTGTTAGAACAAGCTGTGTCCTTAAATACACTTGTCACACATGTTTTCTTAGGCTCCAGTCTAGAGATCACAGTATATGTAAAAATGTTCATTAAAGTAGTTTTCCAGATATCCAGCCAAGTGATAAAGAAAAATGTACAACACTTCTGACTAATATTGAGATATTAGGAAATTAGAATTGTGACCCTAACATTTATGTTCCCAAGGGGTTTTTTTGTGACCTCATCAAAGTCTTTCCTAGTATGTGAATATCAGATGATGTTATGCATACTCATTAAAGACTTTCTTATTTTCAGACATATAGGTAATGATGTTTAAATTCTTATATTAAAATTATTATATGTATATAGTTAAGGAATAAATTTATTCCTAATAATATTCTTATTTAGAGATCACATATACTTAACACTCCTAGTGATAGTCAGATAAGTAGGTATCCAAGTAAATTACCAATTGTGTAACACTATTATTGACCATGATGGGTTTGCTGTTATCCTTACAGAGAGTAAGAGATCTCTTAAAAGGCTTTCTCCTTGAAGTTTTGTGAACATCCAGGTAGCATTGATGAGTCTTGAAATTTATAAGTGACAAGAGGAATTTGCAGGTATATAAGTAAGACAAGCTGTGCACCAAATACATTACCCACTATGTATTTTTCAGATTCCTGTTAAAGAATCACATCAGGCCTACCACTGCTGGTCAACATGGAACCTTTCTGGTTTCAGTGTAAGTGATGATGTGGGCCTAACCCAAAGAACAGACCAATGTGATCTACACTTCTTATTACCATCATATTTTCTCAAGTATTCTTTTTTTACTAGTATGTGTTTGCAGTATGTAATGGTTACATTTATTATGGAGAGTTGGTACATATACATAACACATCTTAATTTTTTTCCTATCCTCTACCCCTCCTTTACCTCCTTGCTTCTTCAAATTCTTGGTCCCCTTCCCATTTGTTTCTTAAATATTTCCTAATACCTTTTTGGATTCCTATCATGAGATAAAAATTGATCTAATATTGTTCTCTAATGGCAGGCATTACTGGTATGCAGACAAGTGCTTATGCAGAAAAAAACTAAAGCACAAGCCAGTTGATCAGATTACGTGAGGTAATTGTTGATGATGTCACTAACACTTGTTTTTACCACTATTTCTTTGCAGCTATTCAAGTAAGAAATAATAATGCCCTTAACAATACTATAAAGGATGATATTTCATTTTTGTATTTTAGAGAAAATGCTTAAACTTGTGGGGATGTTTCACATATTTAGGCAATTACCAGATGTTCCTGGCTGCAGTAGTAACCATGAATATTATGCAGGTGTCCTGTAGAGAAATGTTGTCTTATCTGACAATAGCCTTGACCTTGGAGAACCACAATTATTCAGGTACAGTCTTATGATTATGGATGTAACCAGTTTTTCAACAGTTCCTGGTAGGTTGTGTCCTTTTGCACATATGTTTTGCTAGGTCATGTCAAGGGTTCTTGAACTTTAAAAAATATTCATTATCAGGAGCCATTTCTTATATCCAAGTAAATGGTATTTTCACCAATACCACATGAAAAATAACAGATCTTCCTATATCTAGGTAATTAATGTTTATCTGCCTAAATATTTTAACATATGATTTTTTAAAAACAGGTACTTAGGTAAGGAATAATAGTGTGTTCCAATTCTAGAAACCATATTATACAATTTTCTTATATTTTAGACAAAATTTACCGTGTTAAATGACTTTCACATATTGTGGAGTTGTGCATCATAGTAGTAACCAAGAAAATTTAAGAATTAGCAGTCAAGAGATAATGATGTATTAAACAATAGTGTATATCATAGAATATTCAAGAACCTAGGTAGAATTCATGGCTCCAGATAGAGTTGATGGGTCTTACAATGATGGCAATGAATAGTGTTATTTGGAGGATCTCAGGAGAAAGGGCCTGTTCATAGCACATTTGTCGCCATATGTTTTCAGGTTTCTGTGCAGAGATCATAGCAAGCCTGGTAGACCTGAAATGCCACATAGCTTGTATCATGAAAACAATGATGTGGGGAACAGGAACCCTAAAAACAGTGCAGTCAATAGCTATATAGTGTGGGGTTTCTACATTCATATTTCTATGTTTTCTTATAGATATTCAATTAAGAAATGATGTAGCATCAATAAATGCTAATAATTAGCTTATTATTTTAAAGTTTAGATGTACTCTGTTTAATTTTAGCCGCTATGGAGGGATATTCAGGGCTCCATGTAAGTTATCCAACTTGCATCACAGAACTGACCATAATTTTTCTACAGGGAGCCAGACAAAAGAAGATACTGGCAGTCACAACATTCCTGACTTTGAAGTTTTAGAAAGATTCAAGTGGTTTTAATGATTTCCCAATGATAGAAGTGACCGAAACTTTGAATGTCCCTTTCTTCCTTTCTCTAGGGTAAAAGATGTGTCTTTACCTGATGCCATGCCCTAAGGAAATAACAGGTAAACAAGAAGGAAGCATGTCCCCAGTTGGTTCATAGTGATGTGTCCTTCGGTGACACGTCAAGACATGCCTATCAACCAGGAAGGTGCTCGGGTAGGTTGCTGTTTTCCGGGGAAGTGGACATATGGGGCCTACATTGCAGCACTAAATACCTGATTTCCTACAGAAAAGTAGATGATTATGGGGTCCCTCACCTCATATGTCATCAGGCTTTCCTTGCTGGTGCTCAAGTAAAAAATGATGGAGTGCTTAGAAGTTCTAGTGATCCTGAGTCAACTTTGTACAGGGTAGGGCAAAGGTACATTGAAACTATGAATGTTCAGGGATTCACTCTACCCTGCTTAGAGACTTTCATTGTCAATAGGCCAGGCCACTGCAAGAAGAGCGCACTTTGCAGGGGTCTACGGAAGAGAGGATGGACTCTCTGGACAGTACTGTTTACCTCCAGTTGATTCAAGGATGCACACAGGTTTGAAGTGTGACTTATTGGAGGATAAGGGGACAGCAGGAACATGAGCAGAGGTCCTGGCAGAGTGAACCATCTCCTCAGAGGAATTTTTGCCTGTTTTTACATGAAGTTCTCATCAAGAGAACCCAGTGATCCCCAAGAGATTGTAGCCAGGGAACAAAGGAAGTCATAAAGTGGCCATGCCACACTACAGGCTGCCTCATCAACTCTATCCAGTTAGATGAGTACTGTGTGCCTCAGTGGGTGTTGCCATATTGTTTTGTTGTCATGTTTTTTCAGGCATCTGCTTTCATTTGGGCACTGGGAGAGGTCAGTGCGGGGGCCACATTCATTCATTAAGCACCTGATTTTGTTTCCCCATTAAGTTTATTGGTACATTTTAGGTATAAAATACAGTTACATTCATCATTAGGATCTTGTACCTTTACATGATGTATCTTGGTTCTTATTTTTTTCCCCTTCCCCTGCCCTCCCTTCACCCCCTCCACCCTTCACTATTTGCAAAGACTTTCTTTCCATTTTTTTCCTTTTCTCATATTTTTTCTTTTCGCTTCTTTCCTTTCCGCTACCCCTCCTACTTCCCCTACTCCTTTAGACCTTTTCTTTCTATTACACAATATCAATTATACACTTTTAAAATTACAATATCAAGGTATAGAAGACATTACCACAGATTTTACAGAATTTAAAAGGATATAGAAAGCATATTACAAAAATCTTTTTTGAAATAAATTTGACAACTTCTAAGAAGTACCTTGGAAGGCAAATTAATGAAACTAACTCTGGAGGAAATATAAAATTTGAATAGTATTTATTAAAGAACGTATATTCCTAGCTTGAAAACTTACCTATATGACAACAACAGGTCCATATACATTTTAACGGATAAATTATATCAAACATTTAAAGCAGAAAAAAGAAGGAACACTTCTACCCTCATTTTAGGAAATCAACATTGTGCTAATACTAAAATTGGATAAAGATAATAGAAGAAAGGGCTGGGGATTTAGCTCAGTGGTTTCGCTGCCTGCTGCACAAGCGCAAGGACCCGAGTTCGACCCCCAGTACCAAAAAAAAAAAAAAGATAATAGAAGAAAAACGTATGAACATAGATAGAAATTTGTTTAACAAAACAAACTATTAGAAGTCAGATCTGGCAGTATGCAGAAAGTGGTTTTCTTATAGTGTTGGTTCAGCATCAGAAGATCCATCCCCAACAGTCATCATTTTAACAGAAGAAAGGAAAAAGCCATATGACCCTGTCAGTAGTTGCAGAAAAAGTATTGGACTAAATTCTAAAGCTGTCCATGGTAAAAGCTATCAGGAGACTAGAAGTAGAACAGAACCTTCTCAACAGATCAAAGACATGTACTCCATACTTCCAGCAAAAATGCCTTATATGAATGGACAAGATACAGTGCTTTCTCCTTAAGCTGGGGAACAAGGGCATATGTGCCTTCTCTTCATCTGTCCATTAAACTTTGAAACATAGGCCCAAACCAAAATAGTCTGGAAATAAAATGACACAATTAGGATAGGATTGACAAGGTAGAAGTAAAATCTTTATATATGGATGAAATGATCATCTACAGAGGAAATACTAAGAAATCTCTAGGAGCCCCTAGAACCTGTATTTGAATTTAGCAGCATTAGAAAATACAATATATATATAAAAATTCAGGTCTATGTATACTTGCTATAAATGAAGAATAAGGACCTGATTTTTGATGTGCATTGGATAAGTGTGAATTACCACTGATTTTGGCAAGTGTGTGGGTCACGCTAGAATGTGGTTGCAATTCCACTGATAAGCATGATGTTTTCCTCTATCCTTGCCCAACCCAAGGAGTCCTACTCAAAAGTTGTAGAGATGGCAGGTGTGTTCCCTGTTGTCTCCATTATGTCCATGCCTAGGATAGAGATCCAGGAGGAGTTGCAGGTCTCCTCACTGGCTAATAAGCATTCTTTTACAAGGTTTTGCCCTTGGAGATCTTCAGGCTTCCAGGTAGTGTACATGGACCTTGAAATGATACCTGCTTAGGTATGTAGTAGGAGACATAGTCCATTTTGGTTTCCATAATGTATGGTACAGATACAGGCTGCGAAATGCCCTTGAGACTTGAAGGCTCTTCAAGGAGCACTCTCTGATAGTGCACGTGTAGGACCACATCACAGTGCAGGGCATGGAATCTTCACATCCAGAGTGAGGCTATTTCTTTTTCTTTTTTTTTTTTTTTTTTTTTTTGGTACCAGGGATAGAACTCAGGTCCTTGTGCTTGCAAGGCAGCTGGTGGAACCACTGAGCTAAATCCCCTGCCCCACATTCAGAGTGAGGATGGAGTCCCTGGACATCCTGGGGATCTCCTTCAGTTAAAAGAGGTACGTAAGAAAAATGATGAAGTCCCCAGCAATTGCAGTGACCATGACTAACAGTAATTTCATACTAGTAAAATTCTACCTGTGACCTGTGATTACTGGAGCATTGATTGTGTGTTGAGGTTCAATGTCATCACTGTGGATTTGCCAGGCCAGCAGTAAGCCAGCCTAGGAGGTTATGCAGCTCAGGGTCAATAAAAGATGGGCTTATTGGATAACACTTCATCCCAGATCAACATGTGTCCAGGAGAGGGATGGGAGGCCTTCACAGTGGCATGGACTTGGGCAGAGATACTGGTGGAGGATGATTTTTTTCCTGAGACAGGGTATTCCTTCTTTGCTGTTCATGTTCCCTTAAAGAGATCTCAGGGAGTGATACAGCCAAGATACTGGACAGAATCTTGCCAATCAAAAGGGTGGGGAAAAAAACATTGATCATTGAACACCTTGTGATCTTCTATATCCAGGTAGGGGAGGGTGGGTACTTGAACTGGAAAGCTCACTTGTCCTGGAAATGAATTCTCTTAAGATCTGAATAAAATAGATGACTAAGAGGATGTCACAGCATCGAATCAGACAATATGTTATTTGCAAGTGCATCATAAATTAACTACCAGGGAAATATTGGCCCATTCCCTCTCTTTTGTCCCAAGTGAGGTTACAATACTTATAACTCTTTCATCCTACCAGGAATTTTGATGTTGAGTAGCAACAGTGGAGAGTTTACATGTACTCAATACTGGATTTGGGAAAAGTAGGACCAGGGATGCAGCTCATCATCCAAGAGTACTTCATAGTGACAATCTGTACTATTTGCAGGAATCGAGGTGTGATACTCAGAATTTTCCAACAGGACATTGATTGGAAAATTGAAAGTATAGTAGAATTGTGCCTGGGTTCTGAATTAATATCATGACCAAGAAAATGTATGGATGTAGGCTCAAAATAGGACAGGTTACCAATGGGATGGCTGCAACATCTCTTTGAAACAAGGGTCCACCATGATGGTCAGCCAAGGAGGTACATGTGAGCACCGGTGGTTGATGTGCAAGGAAGGATGGGCTCCTCAGAAAATATGATTCTCCTCATGTGGATTCCCCTGCCTACAGATAAGAGCCTGGCCTGGTGATGAGGGAAGCCAGTGGCAAGGGAGTGGGAAGGGGCCCATCCCTGTGGAAGACACTGGTTGCTCAGACAGCCTTTGCTATGGTTTCCACTCAGGTGTCATGGAAGAGAACTCATTGATATGTGGCAGCCAAACGATGGCTAGCGGAATCTTGCTCATCGACAGGCGACAGACGGTGGACCACACCTTACTGCCCAGCATGTCATTGGCCTCATCCAGGTACTCAGCAGTGGGAGCCTGCCAACAGGAGGCCACTTGTCCGGGGCCACCTACACCCTAAAGAGTAGGTGGACCTCTAGATGATGGCACATTTTCTTCCAGGACCCCTGGATTTCTGCAGGATGGTGAACACCAAGGGGTTAGGGACTTGGAACTTCTCCCTCCCCCCACCTCTTCAGCTTGGGTGCCATAGAACCTAATATGGCTTCCATCCTTCTTCATCTTGTGTCACAACCTGGGACATTTCCTGTGAACTATTGGGGATAGGGGAAGGAGCAGGGAATGGCCTCATGAACCAAGGGTCAGTTTGTCCATTGTCAGTTTGCCATTTGGGCCAGGATCCACAAGGGAGAATGGCACTTCTCTGCTGGGCCGTGGATTGGACAGGTGTAGTAAGTCTGTGGGCAGTGGGCCTGGGTCTCCAATGGATACCACGAGCCAGGGAATGAGCAGGCAGAGGCAGAGGAGAAGACAGGTTCCCCATCACCACCCCCTTAGGTCGCTTGGCCCTTTCTCTTTCAGAAAGGGGTCCAAACCTGCCTGTTAGCCAAGGAGGTGCTCAAGTGGAAAGTTGCTGCATACCAGGTCAGTGTGAATGTGGGCCTAGATCCCAGCAGCGATCATCTGGTTTCTTACAGAACAGTAAGTGAGGCCAGCGTCCCAGACCCGAGGACTTCTGACCAAGCTTGGCTTGCAGATGCTCAGCTGGGAAATGATGGATCGCTCAGCCGTTCCCAGGACTCTGAGTGGACAGCCGGGACTTGATCAGAGAAGACATATGTGGCAACTGGGTGGGGGATTCCCCATACCTAGGTCTTCATTTTGGGTGAGCTGGCCCAATCTAAATACTTACCCCTTTAGTTATAGTTTAGTGATCAAAGAATGAACTCTTCAGATGTTATATTTCGCTTTTTCTTTAGGTGAGAATATCTGTAGGCTTCACATTGTTTTTTAATAGATGTTCAAGGTGCAGATGAAGATAAATGATTCAGGTGTCCCAGCAGAGTGGGTTGTATTCTCAAAGAAATTTTGCCTTATGTTTTCCTTAGGTTCCCATCACAATAATCAGTTGATCCACAAGAGATTTTGGTCTCCACCTACCCCATTACTAGGGAGCTCATAAAGTGGCCATGCCACACTGTAGACCACATCACTGTGTCTCTCTTTTCAGGTTTGTCCCATGTATCTCAGTGTGTGTGGCCACATTGCTTTTTGTGAAGATTATGTTAAGCATTGTCTTTTCTTCTGGGCTCTATGACAGGTAAGGACTCATGAGTCACATTCACTTAGTGGAGACTCTGTTTTCCAATGTGCATTTTATGGATGTTCTGATCTCTCTTATATTTCTTCCTCATTTTGACAGGTACATAGTTCAAGCCGGATTGTCTCTGCAGTACCACTGTTAAGCATCATTTTTTACTCCGTCACTCCTGACCTGTAGTGTTCATTTACTCCTTTCAGTTGTCAAAGCACCAGCTTGGACTCATGTTATTTCTAGTTTTTCTGCCTGGTATAGCACCCAAGTAGGATTTGCACGTCTCTGTGCCAGAAAATAAGCGTTGTCTTTCAAGACTTTGCCCTGGATGTCTTGAGGCATCCAGGTACGTGGACCATGAAGTAATAGTTGCTCAGATATGCAATACAAGGAGACATAAGCCAGATTGGTTTTCCATGATGTGCACTGCTGTGATGGGCCATGAGATGGCCTTGAGCCTCGAAGGGCCCTCAAGGTTCACCCTAGTGATCCTCAGGAAAGTGCAGATGTGGGTCCATCTCACAGCACAGGATATGCAATCTTTATATTCAATGTTCAAGGATGATGGTGTCCCTGACCCGTACAGGCACCAACTTCTGTTCCAGAGGGACATATGAGAAATGACAGAGCTATAGCAATTCAAGTGTGCATGATTTTACAGTGATTTCCTGGCAGTGAAAACATATGTGGAATCTGTGAATACTTGGGCATTGATTGTGTGTCCTGATTCAGTATCATCATTGTGGTCTTTCCAATTTAATGGTAAGCAAGCATGGGGTATTATACAAGTGGGTATTATATAAAGTATGGGCTATTTGGACAATATTCTTAGCTTAATTTTAATTAACATTTCCCGATACAGTTGGAGCATCTTTTAACAGTATGTGTGATAAACTGGAATATCCAAGCATATTGGTGGTTTAAGCTGTATCCTTATATCTATCTTTTCACATTCTCTTTTCAGTTTCTTCTAATAGAACTCTCTTGTCCAGGAAAGATTTGTTTTGAAATTTGCTAGTAACTGTGTTCATGATAATGGGATCATTCCTTGTTGCATCCCATATGATCTCAAGTTTTGGTAAATGAGTATTGGGTCTCTCAACACCTGAGGCCATTCATTTTTTTGCACAATGTATTCTTCCATCTCTTCTGTGTAGACATTTAACATGATGCCACATTCCTTGTTTGGACTCCTTATTTGCTTGTGTGTAATTAGTAATTATGTAATTTTTATATTTCCTCCTTTATTTGACATGTGTGATCATAAAACACCAATATGTATTTAGTACTTGTAGTAAGTATTCTTTACATTTGGTAGTGTCCTGACAGATCATCCGTACTGTTCGTTGGAAGAGGAAGTAGCAGGGATTCACCAATTCACCAATTATCACAGAGTGTTTCATTGCACATTTTTGTGAAATTTTTGCAAGACCCCAAGTTTTCTTATGGGGCCTGTGTGAGGACATCTGCAAGTGTTCTAAGCAGTGCAGCTGAATCCTGGACTGATACAATAACTTAAGATTTTTTTTGATAACTTAAGATTTTATAGGTTGACAGGTAGAGCGAGACAAATTCCAAATATCTTCCTCACTGTGTTTCTTTCTGTTACTGGTCAAGTCATCCCTGTGATTTAAAATACAGGTGCATTGAAAGTTTGCTGTCTTCTAGGTAAGGTGTGGGTCATAGCACAAGGCATCTGTTCTTCATATAGCAATGCAATCCTAATTAGGTTCAACCCTTTCTTGTCACTATGCTTTTGTGGCTTTATATTCAGATAAAAATTGATGCTCTTTTTCTTATTGTATTCATTCAGATTTATTTTTATGGTATTGAAATTTGGGGTAGGTTATGAATTTGAAGTATTGAGTATATACTGGCCCTTTTGTGTTACATCCTCCCAAGAAGTGTGCATAGTACTTTCAGGTTTCTTGTTTGGAAAGGATTTACTACTTTCAAGACAATAATGTTTACCTTGATTTAAAGAAAATACCCAGGTTAATTTAATTGTCCCATAATGATGTAAGCATAAGAGCTTTTCCACAATTTCTGGTCAAACGATTGGTGTCTCCATACACCTATTCCTTGTGGAATTTCTTTTTCATATTCTGTTGAAAGGAAACTTCCAAGCAGAAGATGATGGAGTCTATATCTACAGTGCTGATCTTTGAATTTCACATGTATCCGGGTAAGAGATGACCTGTTCCATACCCTGGTAGTGGTCTTGGGATATTTTAATTTTCCAGGTCAAGAACAACCTTTGAAGATGTGCCTTATATAAAATGTGGTTATATCTAATGAAAATTAGGCTGTAGTGCTGGGGATTTAGCTCAGTGGCACCACGCCTGCCTAGTAAGCACAAGGTCCTGAGTTCGATCCCCAGTATGGAGAAAAAAAAAAAGAAAATTAGGCTGTGTATCCAATTGTTGAAGGATGAAAAAGGCCAAGGAAGAGGAATATTTATGTATATATTATCATAAAACATTTGCACTCTCACCCTTTCAATATGAATAGATATTACATGCTATCTTAGAAAAAAACATGAAACACGATGCAGATTGTGTTTGATACATGCACAAATAGCTCTTATTCAATATTAATTCAGTTGTTAAATTATTATTTAAATCCTACCATTTAGACATAAAAAATGAGAGCTGGGTAATAACTTGGTGATCAACTAGTCCAGCACCACCATAGAGGAGAGCACTGAGTACAGAGCAGTTCACTGAGGCCACACATTTGTCTAGTTGTAGTGACAAATGCTCTTTCCACTATCCTTTTGTCTTTATTGAAGTGCTGAGCCCATCTGAAAAGCAATAAAGCGAGTGCTCAAGTGTTTATGTAAATCAATATATCTCAGGAAATGCATTCCCAGTTGGCCAGACTCTATATCATGCACTTGGCTTTTTTTTTTTTTCAAATATTGAAGGTAAAAACTTTCCTTAAGGACACGTGAATCTTGGTTTTGAACAATCAACTGCAAATATTCCCAAGGAAAGTAAGTAAATTAGTCTGAATTTGCATTCAGCCAAGTGAGATTCCTGTAAACTTCTGTCCTCTGATACTGCTATTCTTTTAGGGTCTGCTTTATAGCCATTGTTCATCTGAATACAGAATCACTGTTCTACATTGATCAGTGATCAATCAAGACCCATAAAGTATAATTTCACAGGAAGGTAGAAGTAAAGGGGTTAACTGAACTAAGAGATGGGGATAACGATGTAGAAGGAAAATAAAAGAAATGAGTGTAAGACCTTTAACACAATGATCTCAGCTCTGAACCATGCACACAGTAGGCATTCAGTAAATATTTGTGGAAGTAAATGAATGAGAGCTTGGTTGATCATGGGTTGGCTCATTCGCCAACCTTTGTTTCTTCCAGTGTATGATAGCAGGAAAGGTAGAAATTCCATTCTAACGCAGCTTCTTCAAACATGAGTGTGATTTAGGCTCCACCATCAGTTGTTCCTATATAACTTCTGTTGGTACTGAGTCACAAGTAGAAAGCCAGTGAGTGGACACCATTTTGCAACACCCAGCTCCAGTTGTTTCTTTTTTATTAGCATATGTTTGCAATACATAATAATCACATTCATCTTGGGGAATTGGTACATTTGCCTATCACATCTTAATCATTTAGTTCTCAATTTTAGGACTTCAGACAAACTAAAAAATAAATGCAGATCTTTGTAAGTTCAGTCAAACTACTCTTGTCACTGATGCCATTAGTTAAGGCTTATGCTGTTTGACGGTAGTTGAAGTAAGTAAGTGTCCAGACAAGGGAATGGAAATCAGTGACTAACAAGAGGAAGTGAGAGGCCAGGTGTGGTGGCTCACACCTGAAATCCCACCACTCAGGAAGGAGGCTGAGGCAGGAGGATCACCATGAGTTTGAGGCCAACTTGGGCTACATAGTGAGACCCTGTCAGAGAGAGAGAGAGAGAGAGAGAAATGCCAGAAGTCTGGGGAAGGTCCCTGCAGGTGTTCCCAACCTTCCAGATTACAGCTGAGGTGTCTTTACAGAGCTGCAGCTGCAAGGTGTAACTCCTGCCCACCTTGGCTTTCCAGGGCACAACACTTGCACATGTGGGTTGTGCTGCACAGCATAAAGCTGCCAGGCTGCAAAAGCTGGAGCAAGGTCAAATTCAAGGTTGCAGGCTGCTTATCGACCATGCCAGAGCAAAGGAAGTGATAGCACCTCAATTTAACTTCGGTTTGCTTTTCTGTTTATGAACTGTAAGCTCCTCAAACACATCTGACCAGAAACATGGTGCCTCTGCCACCCCCGTATCGGTAAAACAGATGTCCATTCTCTGCCTCTCTGTCCACAACTCTGGGAAAGAAGCCCTTATGGCTGCTGCCCAGTCATCCCCTTCCGGTCTGGATCTCTCACCACACCAGCTGGCTAATGCTGTCTCCTGATTTCTATCCCGGATGTGTGCCTGAATTGATTTCTAGTTTCAGCAACATCTGGGACATAAAGAAAAGCATTTTTCATTATTTACCCACATGAATAATTAGTTGTTGGAGGCCAGAGGACTGCATACAGCACACATGCGACCTCAGCCATCAAGCACTGCCCTTCCCTGACACCAGGGCTCTTAGAAGGACCTCAGGCACCTCCTCCATCACCATTGGGCACTTCTAGTCATTTCTGTCTTGCTCAGGACTTGTTAAAACAGATGCTCATGTGAAGATGAGGTTTTGAAAACAACACTTCACAGCAGTGTTTGGAGATCATTGTATTTTTCATCTCAAAAATAGAGGGTTTTTGTTGTTGTTATTTTGGGTTTTTTGAGACAGGGTCTCACTATGTAGTACAGACTGGCCTTGAACTCACTCAGTCCAGGTTGGGCTAGAACTCTCAGTGGCCCTCCTGCCTCAGCCTCCCAAGTGCTTGGATTACAGGCATGCGTCATCATGACTGGCTTCCATCTCAAAAATATTTTCAAACACTGATTAAGCTTATAGTTCCCTGGTGGGCTTAGGAAGAAAGAAGGTTTATGGAAAGTCTGCTTCTCTTCTAAACCACAGAGAGTCCTCAAAGAAACAGAAGGCCTGGGGCCTCAGCCCAACAGTGCTTCTCTTAAAAGAGGATTGAATGTCCTTTTAAACTTTTGTGATGTTCAGAACAGGCTTTTGTGGTGCTTCATAAGATGAAATCCTTTGGAATGCATTATAAAGTGAATCCAGCTCATAAAAACCAGCTGTCAAAAAGCATTTTTTTTGTTGTCGTGGGAAAGTATACATCTATTGAGTTAGTGCAGTAGGAAAATAAACTGCAAGCCTAAATCCATAAGACATTACTTATTTCTCAATAGGAAGAGGAAAAAAAACCCCAAGCAGGTGTGAATAAAAAGAAGGAAGGATATGAGAGAATAGGAAATCCTTAAAGGCATTCTTCTCATTTCCTTATCCTGGTGCAGAAATCCAAACAGAAAAGCTTTAGCAGAAACACCTGGAGAAGCAATATCTCCTCTTCCAAAATGCAGAAATAGGAGCATAATACAATGGTGAAATTCATTCATGACCCTTCTAAATCAGTGGTTCTCAGCCACATGTAATTTTGTCCCCTCCTTCCCCATGGGGGGACATTTTACAATGTCTGGTGACATTTCTGGTGACAACTGGGGGAGGCGATACAGATATCTAGTTAGAGGCCAGGGATGCTTCTACAAACCTCCAGTGATGTACAGGATGGCACCTACCAGTTAGAGTGTACTGGCCCCACAAGTCAATGGTGCCAAGCTTGGCAATGCCTATTAGCCTGCTCTAAATCATGACCCTGTCAGAGAGGTAGCTATGGATGGAAGTTGGAGTTTGGGACACGCCATTGGTATGGGTGACCACAACCCACTCGACTCCAGCAGCTTCAACATGGTTATCTTTCCAATTACTCGCCCTAAGATCCCTTCCTTAAGCCTAGGAACCCCAACTGTGCACAAGCATCTACACTCTGTTGCTATCATCTGAGTCATGGCCATGCTTTTATTTTTAAATAATTCAGGGTCCTTTTTCCCCCTACCTTTAATGAGGGATAATTGACAAAAATTGTACATGTTCAAGGTGTACAATGATGATTTTATATATGCAGACAATGAGAAATGATTATCACACACTAACACATCCATTACTGTACTTACTTACTGTTGGAGGTTATATTTGTGGCATGGGCACTTAAGATCTACTTTCAGCAACTTTGACGTAAACAAGAATGTACCATTAACTGAAGTTACCATGCTCTACATTAAGTCCTGAGAACGTATTCTTCGTATAACTGAAAGGGTGTACCTTTTGACCCATATCTCCCCATTACACTCTCTGTTTCTATGAGTTTCACTTCTTGTAGAGCCACACATAAGTGAGATCATACAATATTTGTCTCTGTCTAGCTTATTTCACTTGCCATAATGTCCTCCAGTCACCCATGTTGTCATAAATGGCAATATTATTTTTATAGCCAAATAATATTCTAATTGTGTGTGTGTACATTTTCTTTATCCATTAATACATTGATGGGCACTTATCTTCATTATTATGAATAATGCTACAGTAAATTTAGAGGTGCAAACATCTCTTTGAGATACTGATTTCATTATAAAAATGAACATTGGCTGGGGATTTAGCTCAGTAGGACCGTGCCTGCCTTGCAAGTGCAAGGTCCTGAGTTTGATCCCCGGTACCACAAAAAAAAAAAAAAATGGACATATAAGAGCCAAACATGGTGGCACAACATTGTCATCCCAGCACTTAGGAGACTGAGGCAGGAGGATTGCCACAAGTTCAAGACCAGCATGAGCTATATAGTGAGTTCAAGGCCAGTCTGAACTACACAGTGAGACCCTGTTTCAAAAGAACAAAAATTTAAAATAATAAAATTTAATTTAAAAAATAAAAACAGCCAGGTGTGGTGGTACATGCCTGGAATCTCAGCACTCGGGAGGTTGAAGCAGGAGGATCATCGCAAGTTCAAAACCAGCTTGAGTTAGGGTTGGGGATGTAGCTCAGTGGTGCTGTACCTGCCTGGCAAACGCAAAGTCCTGAGTTTGATTCCCAGTACCGAAAAAAAAAAGACCAACCTGGGCTATATAGTGAGTGCAAGCCAGCCTGAACTACAGAGCAAGACCCTGTCTCAAAAAAATGAATAAACTTAAAAACAAAAAACAGACATACAGGTTGACAAATCAAAAGGAAAGCCCAGAAATAAACCTGCACATATATGGTCAACTAGTTCTGGTAAGGATGCCAAGAATACACTATAAATGATGTTGAGAAAACTGTATATCCACAAGAAAAAGAGAAAAATTGGACCCTTATCTTACACATATATAAAAAATAACTTGAAATGGGTTAAAGACTTAAATGTAAAACATGATACTGTAAAACTCCTAGAAGAAAATATGGGGGAAAAATACTGGAGTTTGGCTCTGGCAATCCACAAGAAAGAAAAGCAAAAATAAGCAAGTAGGACTACATCAAACTAAACAGTTTCTGCACAGCCAAGGAAACAACATGAAAAGGTCATCTCCAGACTCCTTTTATTTGGAGAGACATACATTTCTGTTCTAATGTTAGCCAGTTTCATTTGCATAGGAACCAAGCCAGATGCCAGATCAAGGGAAGACTCCCCTCCATGAGCCCCCTGAAGAGTATCATGTTAACCTGTCTATGCCAGCTCAGGTTGAGAAAACGGAGGCTTTGAATTTTTCCCTTGCTCTGTCACTACAGAATCATCTGTTGACCTGCATCTGGCATTTTGCTTAAATAATCATATGCGGTAGTCTTTAGAAAACACAGGAGAGGAGAGAAAGGGTGCAAGGGAAAAAGAAAAAGATAACATCTAACAACTGAGCACAGAACTCCACTTTTTATTTAAAAATTTTACTATGTGCTAACACTGCACAATTTTGTGGATATAGTTTATGTTGCTGGATTGTATACTTAATAATGGTTAAAGGTGATAAACACAATGCCACACATCTGTAAACTTAGCTACTTGGGAAGCTGATACAGGAGGATCCCAAGTTCAAACCCAGCCTGGGCAACTTAGCAAGACCCTGTCTCAAAGTAAATAAAAAGGGCTAGGGATGTAGCTCAGTGACAAAGCACTTGCCTACCACACATGGGATTCTGGGTTCAATCTCCATTACCATAAATGGTTAAAGCTAGACATGGTGATGCACATCCATAATCCCAGGTACTAAGGAGGCTATCAAAGGCAGTAAGTTCAAGACCAGCCTGGGCAATATAGCAAAACCCTGTCTCAAAATATCAAAATTAAAATGCAACAAATGGCTGGGGATATAGTACAGCATGCCTCAGTACTACCCCAAAAAAGGCTAAAGTCACAATTTTCATGTTATATATATTTAACCCATTTTTGTTGTTGTTGTTTTTGTACCGGGGATTGAACTAGGGACCTTGAGCTTGCGAGGCAGGCAGCAGAACCTGAGCTAAATCCTGAACTGAGCTAAATCCCCGGCCCTATTTAACCCATTTAAAAAAAAATTTTTTTAACTCACCAACTGTGAAATAAGAGAACAGCTATAGATGAGAAATACATAAAAGATCTTAAGAATAAACAGAAAAAAATCTCAAAATATGAATTGAGTTTAGATTTAGGCTCTTTAGCAGGCACTTAAAATCCAGTGTCACAGTTTGGGTTCTTCAAGAAGCATATCCCAAGATAAAATGAGGCCTCAAATAAGCTAGAGGACTGGGAAAATGTCCAAGAGGAGGTTTGGAAAACATACTAAAGAGTCCTGGGGAAGCATGCTAGAGACTACTGAGTGGAACAGGTTAGAGAGGACTAGAGGGTAAGTGAGGCTGAGAGGATTGGGGGGTTGTTGACCGAGAAGACTGGGGGAAAGTGACTAGAGGGACTGGGAGAAACATGCTATAAAGTACTGGGGGAAATGGAATAGAGAGTACTGGGGTGACCAGGATAGAGAATAGTGGAGAGGAATAGCCTAGAGTATATTTGGAGGAACTAGTTAGAGAGTACTGGGAGGGAAGTGGTAGATAATAAGTGGGGGAAATTCTCTAAATTATAGTGGGAGAATGGGCTAGCATGGACTGGAGGGAATGGCCTAGAGTACATTAGTGGGAAGAACAGTCAGTACTGGTTGGAACAGGATAGAGAGTTGTGGTGAAATGGGCTAGAGCAGTAGGTGAGCTGCCTAAAGATTACTTGGAGGAACAGGCTAGAGAATACTGGATGAACAATAGAGAATGCTGGGAGGCACAGGTGAGAGAGTACTGAGTTGGAGGAATGGGCTAGAGAGTAGGGGTGGGGCATGATGGTCTAGAGAGTACTGAGGAACAGGCTAGAGAGTCCTGGTTGATGCAACATATAGAGAGCCTTGGGGAAATGGACTACAGAGAAATGGGGGTGACCTAGCGAATAATGAGAGGAAGGGCTACGGAGTACTGAGAGAAATGGGCCAGAGAAGTCTTTGGGAAACGAACTACAAAATAGTGAGGAAGCTGACTAGAAAGTAGTTGGGGTGGGCCAGGGATTTAGCTCAGTGGTGCCACTGCCTGCCTCCCAAGCAGAAGGTCCCAAATTCAATCCCCAGTACAAAAAAAAAAAAAAGTAGTTGGGCAGCCAACTAGAAAGTACAGTAGTATCCCAGTTAATGGATGCTTTTGTTTGCAAACAATTGGTTCACTGTTGCAGTTGACAGCCATGGCATGGAGCAAAGGATGAGAGAATCAAATGTCGAATTCAAACTACAAGAAGGCCCAGAGGGACTACCCTTAACTGAGAACCCTCAACATGAGTCTCATAAAGACAGCCCTGAAATGAAGCTTCTGTGGGTCTTCACTGATAGAACCAGAAAGCAAGGATAAAGGACAAAGGGAGGAACTGGTAGGAACAGGCTCAAGAGTAGTTCAGGGAATAAAGAGTAGTGCAAGATGGCCTAGAGAATAAAAAGAAGAATGAACTAGAGAGCTCTGGAGTGAACAGATTAGAGAATACTCAGAAGAAAAGGCTAGAACATCTTGGGGAAACTGGCTAGAGACTAGTGAGGGGGCAGCCTAAAGAGTAGTTGAGAGGTGGCCTAGAAAGTACTGGGAAGAATGGGCTAGATAATACTGAGAAGAGGCAAGAGAGTACAGGGAGCAATGTACAGGGAGATATAGAGTCCTAGAAGGAATGGCCTAACAAGTCCTGGGAGGAATGGGCTAGACACAGTGATGGCAAACCTTTTAGAGCTTTCATTGATAACAAATAGCTGGCTCCAACAAGTGTGACATAGGTTCCCAAACACTGGGCTAGAGATTACTGTGTGGAATGCGCTGGATAGTCCAGGGAGGAATGGGCTAAAGAGTCCTGGGAGCACACAGGAGGTGAGCCACTCCCAGGGCACAAGAGGAGGCTTCCAGGCTGCCGCATCACCCTGCCAGCACACAGGAGGTAAGCTGCTCCCAGTGTACAAGAGGAGGCTTCGGGCCGCCTTACCACCCCTGCCAGCACAGAGGAGGTGAGCCACATGGGTGCCAGCAGCAGCCCCCCACCCCTGGTCGAAATCAGAAGACACGTAAACAAGTCTCAAAACCAGACTTCCAGATCACCTACAGCAACCTCAAAGGGAAATGAGATGGAAAATTCTGATACTCAACCACTTGGCCTGCCTGAACTGGCAAGAAAAAAAAAAAGGATCTGGAAAAAATGAAATCAGAAATAATTTCTCAAATAACAGCAGAGATTGTGCCCATAGTGCAAGACATGATTAATAAATCTAGAGAAGAGCTGAGGAACATGATGGAATCTCAACATAAGAAATAAATGGAGTCCATAAAACAGATGCAAACAGATTTCCAGAAGATTAAAAACTCCACTGAAACTCTACACAGCAGAAGGAGCCAATGTAAGGACAGAATTTCAGATATAGAAGATAGGATTGCAAATATGGACCAGGAAAAGAAAAATTACTTTAAAATTATAAGGGACCATGAGAAATGAATCCAGCAGCTGTTAGACAATGCAAAGAAGAATAACAAGACTGATTGAAGTCAATGAAGAAACAGGGGAGACTGCAGATGACATAAAAAAACTGTTCACAGAAGTGATGGCAGGAAACTTCCCAAGCAAGAGGAAAGAACTTGACATACAAATAAGTGAGGCATACAGGACTCCAAATAGGCTTGATCAAAAAAAATCTACATATAGGAATATAATTGTTAAGATTCCAGAAATCCAACAGAAGAACAAAGTTCTACAAGCAGTGAGAGAAAAGAAACAAATCACATACAAAGGAAAGCCCATGAGAATCACAGCAGACTTCTCAATGCAAACCCTCAAGACAAGAAGAGCTTGGAGTGATGTATTTCAAGTCCTAAAGGAAAACAGCCTCCAACCCAGATTGATGTACCCTGTAAAATTATCTTTCAGAATTGATGGAGAAATAAGATACTTTCATGACAAAGAGCACCTTAGGAACTTTATGAATACCAAACCAGCGCTCGAAAAATATTTAAAACAATATCCTAAGAAAAGACAATGAGGATCACAACCCCAGGAAGCCCAGCAGAGTGAATCCGTCGGACGTGACAAGAAATTGAACACAAAGGGGGAGAATCCAACAAACAGAAAAAGTCATGACAATGATAAGTGAATATGTATGAGTTATAACCATCAAGGTTAATGGTCTCAATTCACCAATCAAAAGAAATAGATTGGCAGAATGGGTCAAGAAGCAAGATCCAATAATATGCTGCATACAAGAAACACATTTAATTCAAAAAGAAACTCATAGTCTGAAAGTTAAAGGGTGAAAAACAATACTCCATGTGAGAGGAACCCGAAAAAAAAAAAAAAGCAGGAGTAGCTATCCTCTTTGCAGATCAACTGGATTTCAAAGCAAAATCTGAAACACGCTGCTCCCAAGAATTTCAGATAAGGGACACTCAACTTGTATGTACAAATCTATTATGAACATGTGTTTTCATTCCTCTTAAGTAAAAACTTAAGACCAGGACTGTTGGTTCGTAACAGTAATATGTGAAATTTCTATATTGTTTTCCAAAATGGTTTTATCATTTTACATTCACATTAACAGTATTAGAAAATTCTGTTTCACACCTAAGATGACATTTGTTCTTTTAAAACTTTTAACTTCATCTCCCTAATGAGCATATAATTCAATCTTGTTATTGTACTGATTAGTATTTTTCTGATTCTAGTGTTGCACACCTTTCCTTGGGCTGTACTGGCTATTTATCATCGTCTTGTGTCTACTCTTTAATTGGGTTGTCTATTAATGAGCTGTAAGAGTTCTTTATATATTCTGGTCATAGGTTATATGTATTATAAATATGGCCTGTTTAAGGACTACTTTTCATTTTAATGGTGTCATTTAAAGTTCTAAATTTTGATGGAATCTCATTTATCAATTTTTTCTTTTATACATCATGTTTTTTATATCCTAGGAAATTCTTGCCTACCCAAAATTCATAAACATTTTCCCTTATAATTTCTTCTTAAAGTTTTATTGTTTTAGTCTTTCGTATTTACACTTGATCTTAGCCAAAAGGCCGAGAAGCAATAGTCTTTCATATTTAGGTTCATAGATCCTTTCAAGTTATTTTTATGTATGGAAATAAGGGCTTGAGGTTAATTTTTTATATACAGATACCAGGTGTTCTAGTGCCATTTGCTGAAAACACTATCTTTTCCTCTGCTCTTGACTTGAGTTTATGTTCTATAAAATGTTAATGTTAAATAATCTTTCAAAACTTAGTGGACCATATATGCGTGGTTCTGTTTCTAAATTCTCTGTTTTATTCCAATGATCTATATGTCTTTCCTTACACCAATACTGCCTTGATTACTATAGCTTTAGAGGAAGTCTTAAAATTAGGTAATAAACGTCTTCCAACACTTTTTTTCTTCTTCTTTTTACTTTTCTAGGTCCTTTGCACTCCTACATAACTTTTAAATTTCAATATCCAATTCTTCATTTATAGCAAGTATACACAGACCTGAATTTTTATATATACCTTGTGTTTTCTAATCCTGCTAAATTTAAATATAAGTTCTAGGGGCTCCTAGAGATTTCTTAGTACTTTCTCTATAGATGATCACTTCATCTACATATAAAGATTTCACTTCTACCTTGCCAGTCCTATCCTAATTGTGTCATTTTATTGCCAGACTATTTTGGTTTGGGCCTATGTTTCAGTGTTTAATGGACTGATGAAGAGTAGGCATATCTGCCCTTGTTCCCCACCTTAGGGAGAAAACATTGTATCTTCTCCATTCATATAAGGCGTTTTTGCTGAAAGTATGGAGTACATGTCTTTGATCTGTTGAGAAGGTTCTGTTCTACTTCTAGTCTCCTGATAGCTTTTACCATGAACAGCTGTAGAATTTAGTCTAATACTTTTTCTGCAACTACTGACAGGATCGTATGGCTTCTTCCTTTCCTCTGTTAAAATGATGACTTTTGGGGGTGGATCTTCCAATGCTGAACCAACACTGCCATCCCTATAATAAAACCACTTTCTGCATACTGCCAGATCTGACTTCTAAGAGTTTGTTTTGTTAAACAAATTTCTATCTATGTTCATACTTTTTTCTTCTATTATCTTTATCCAGTTTTAGGATTAGCACAATGTTGATTTCCTAAAATCAGGGGAGAAGTATTCCTTCTTTTTTCTGCTTTAAATGTTTGATATAATTTATCAGTTAAAATGTATATGAGCCTTTTGTTGCCATATAGGTAGGTTTTCAAACTAGGAATATACTTTCTTTAACAGGTTCTATTCATATTTTATATTTCCTCCAGAGTCAGTTTCATTAATTTGTCTTCCAAGGTACTTCTTAGCAGCTGTCACATTTATTTCAAAAAAGATTTTTGCAATATGCTTTCTATATCCTTTTAGATTCTGTAAAATCTGTGGTACTGTCTCCTAGATCTTGATATTGTAATTTTAAAAATGTATAATTGATATTGTGTAACAGGAAGAAAAGGCCTAAATGAGCAGGGGAAGTGGGAGGGGTAGGGGAAAGGAAAGAAGGGAAAAGAAAAAATATGAGAAAAGGAAAGAAATGGAAACAAAGTCTCTGCAAATAGGGAAGAAAGGTGGAGGGGGTGAAGGGAGAGCAGGGGAAGCGGAATAAAATAAGGACCAAGATACTCATGTAATGGTACAAGAGCCCAATGATGATTGTAACTGTATTTCATACCTAAAATGTACCAGTAAACTTAATGGGAAAAATAAAATAGTCCTGGGAGGAAGATGCTAGAGTCCTTGGAGGAATGTGTTAGAAAGTCTTGGGTTGGGGAAATGGCTAAGGAGTCTTTGGGGGAATGAGGTAGAGTGTAGTTGGGAGGGTTAGCCTAGAGAAGAGTTGGAGGGCACCCTGAGAGTTCAGGTGTGAGTAGGCTATGGAGTACTGGGGGAAATGAGGTAGAGTATTTGGGGGATTGGCCTAGATGGTACTGGGAGAAATATAATATAGAGTACTGAGAGGGACCAGGTAAGGAATAACAGGAGAACAGTCTTAAGTTTTTGGGGGTGGGCTAGTTTTGGTGTGCCTAGTGAGTATTGAGAGGAATGGGCTAGAGAGTACCTGGTGGGGGAATGAGCTACAGAACCTTGAGGAGGGGGCACAAGCAAGAGAGTATTAGCGAGGTAATCTCCTAGAGAATTGTGGGAGAAACTGGTAGAGTGTAGTGTGAGGAATGGTCTAAAGAGTATTGGGAGGAGTGGGCTAGAGAGTACTCAAAAGAGTAGGCTAGAGCACCTGGGGGAACAGGCTAGAAACTAGTGAGGCAGCCTAAAGAGTAGCTGAGGAATGGCCTAGATAGTATTGAGAAGAACAGGCTAAAGAGTACAGGAAGGAATGGGTTAGAGAGTCT
Organism: Heterocephalus glaber; assembly: GCF_053883595.1. Lineage (NCBI taxonomy): Eukaryota > Metazoa > Chordata > Mammalia > Rodentia > Bathyergidae > Heterocephalus > Heterocephalus glaber. Next base: position 17,261,090 of record NW_028258369.1, on the reverse strand, counting down.
TGGAAGGAATGGCATAATGAGTCCTAGGAGGAACAGGATAGAGTACTGGGCTAGTACAGCCTAGAGATTCTTCAGTGTAATTAATGGGCTGGAGAATCCTGGAAGGATGGGCTAGAGAGTCCTGGGAGGAAGGAACTCAAGAGTCCTTGGAAGAACTGTGCTAGAGAATCATGGGTTGGGGAAGGGGCTAGGAACTCTGAGGACAGAGTTGGAGTGTATTTGGGGGGGCAGCCTTGAGAGAAGTTGTGAGGAACCCTGAGAGTACAGGGACAAATAGTCTACAAGTAGTGGGAGGAACCAGATACAGGATATGTATGGGGAGGAGGGTTGGCCTATAGAGTACTAGGAGGAATGGGCTAGATAGTATTGGAAAGAACAGGCTAGAGAATACAGGATGGAATGAGATAGATTCCTAGCTGGAAAGGCCTAACGAGTCCTTTGCTGAACCGGATAGATTACGGGACTGAATGGGCCAGATACCTGGGTGGAACAGGGTAGAGCATTCTGGGAGAAATGGGCTACAGTCCTGGGACAAAAAAGTAGACAGTCCTTGTGGGGAAAGTGCTAGATTCCTGAGCTGGGGAATGGGCTAGAGAATCTTCTGAGAATGAGCCAAAATGTAGTGACCGGGCAGTCTAGAAGAGTAGTTGGAGGGCACCCTGCAAGTACTAGGATTAATGGGATATAGTATACCGGGAGAAACTGGCTAGAGAGTATGAGGGTGACCTACAGAGTACTTGGAGGAATGGGCTAGAGAGTACACAGAGGAATGACCTAATGATTCCTGGGAAGAATGGGACAGAGTTCTGGGAGGAATAGGCTAGAGACTCCTGGGTAGAAGGGGTTGCAAAGTCCTGTGAATGGGCTAGAGAGTCCTTAGAGAAACACGCTAGAGTCTTGAGTTGAGGAAGGGGCTAAGGGAGTATTTAGGGGAAAAAAAAACCTATAAGGGGGGAGGGCCTGCAGAGTAGTCAGGAGGAGGAGCACTCTTGAGAATACAGGGACAAATGGGCTATAGAGTACTGGAAGAAATGGGCTAGAGAGTATTGGGAGTTTGGCCTAAAGAGTAATGGGAAGAAAAGGCTTGAGACTCCTGGAATAAGGAGAGGGACTCTGGGTTGGGGAATAGGCTAGAGAGTACTGTCAGGGTGGCCTAGAGAGTATTAGGAGGAATGGGCTAGTTAGTACTGGCTGGAACAGGCTAGACAATACTGAGAATGGGCTAGAGAGTAGTGGAGGGGCTGCCTATAGAGTACTGGGAAAATTGGGCTAAAGAGTACTGTGAGAAATGTGCTAAGGAGTAACAGGAGGAATGGACCAAAGAGTACTGAGAGGAATGGGTTAGAAAGTATTGGGGAAACAAGCTGGTCTAGAGAGTAATGGAGGGGGGCAGCCTAGATAGTACAGACTAGATAGTCGGGTGAGGAACAGGCTAGAGAATACTAGGAAGAACAGGAGTGAAGTAGTGGGATTGTGACAGACGGCAAAGTACTAGGAGGAATGGGCTAGAGAGTACTGGGGGGGAGGGGGGAGATTGGCTAGAGAGGCCTGGGAAGAATGGGCTAGAGTGTATTGAGAAGGGCCTAGACAACCTGGGAGGTAAGTGCTAGAGAGTATTATGGGAATGGGCTAGAGTATGGGGCTCAGGGCTAGATATTACTGGGAAGAATGGGTTAGAGAGTGGGGGTGCCTAGAGAGTACTGGGAGGAATGGGTAGAGGTACTGAGAGGAACAGGCTAAAGAGTACTAGAGGAACAGCTAGGGTGTCTTGGGAAATGGCCTGGATATTAGTGGAGGAAGTCTAGAGAGTAGTTGGGGTGTGGCGTAGCAAGTACTGGGAGGAAGGGGCTAGAGAGTTGAGTGGAAGCCTAGAGAGTACTTTTGTTTTCTTTTTTTTGGTTTGGTTTGGTTTTGTACCAGGGATGGAACTCAAGACCTTGTGAGGCTGGCGTGGTGCCACTGAGCTAAATCCCCAGCAGTACTTTTGTCATGGCCTAGAACATACTGGTGGAATTGGGCTAGTGAGTACTGGGGAAAACAGGATAGAGAGTACTGGGAGAAATGGGCTAGAGTGCCCTGGCTGGCTGGGAACAGCCTAGAGAGTCTTGGGGAAAAGGTCAAGAGCATGGTGAGTGCATGGCCTAGAGAGAACTGGAAGGAATGGGCTAGATTGTACAGGGAAGAATGGTCTAGGGAATACTGGAAGCATCAGGCTAGAGAGTACTGCAGGGAGTGAGCTAGAGAGTAATGTGAGGAACTAGCTAAAATGTACTGGGAAGAATGGGCTAGAGTAGTGAGTGGCTGCCTCCAGAGTATTGGTGGGGCTTCCTAAAGAGTACTGGGAGGGATGAGTTAGTACTGGGAGCAATGGGCCAGGGTGTCTTTGGGGGAACAGGATAAGTAGTGGGGGGAGGCAAGCTGGAGAGTACTGGGACAACCTGGCCAATGAGTAGTGGGAGAAACAGACTAGTGTTGAAGAACAAGCTAGAGAGTACTGGGAAGAACCAGGTATAGAGTCCTTGGTGAGGGAAGAGGCAAGAAAATCTGGGGGGAACGGGCTGGAGAGTAGCGTTCAGCAGCTTAAAGAGTATTTTATGGGCAGCCTCAAAAATATTGGGAGATTGGGCTAGAGAATACTGAGAGGAACGGGCTAGAGAGTACTGGGAGAAATGGGCTAGAGTATCCTGGTAGGCACAGGCTCGAAATTCCTGGGAGGAACTACCTAGAGAGTACTGGGAGGAATGTGTTGTAGGTTTCTAGGCTTGGGAATGGCCTAGAGAATAGCTGGAGGGGGCAGCCTAGAGATTACTGGGAGAAATGGGCTAGAATGCAGAGGGAGGAATGCAGAGTCTAGAGAGAGCACTGGGAGGAACTGCCTATAGAGACCTTGGTAGGGAAAAGGGCTAGAGATATTATAGGCAGCTAAGTTACAAGTTAGTATATAGTCAGAGACTGGCTTCCCAAAGAAGTCAGCACAAAAAGACATCAGGATTGTGGCTAGAGGCACATCTAAAGGCCAGGTCTCGAGGGGGGAGCTCCTGACTCGGGCAGTCCTGGCAGGACCCAGTGCCCAGTGCGGCTGGAGACACAAAGGCCAACAAGTGTGGAGACAGTGCCATGGGTGCCCTGATCCCAGAAATGAGGCCAGGATGCCTATGTCACCAGAGCCAGAAGAAAGGCTCTCATCCACAAGCATTTGATGTCTGCTGAGAGGAGGGGGAGAAACACCAAGTCCACAGACCTCTACAGCATCTTCCCCCTGCACCTTCACAAAGAAATACAGAAGCCTCTCAGATGAAAATAAGTTGATTTTGCTTTGGGGAAAAGCCAAAAACTCTTAGGCAGTAAGTAGCGTTTTACCTTAAGAACTTATATGGGTTGCTGAATCAGAAGGCAACCATTATCTGAGCAGAGTGCCACTTATTCCTTTGATTCACAACTTCATTCCTTGATATTGTGGGGTCATAAAGTCAACACATTTGACATCTAACAGGTCCGGAGTTATATTTCTCTCATCTAAGAGAGTCTTGGGGGGAATGGTCTAGAGAGTAGGGGAGGAAAGGGCTAGAGATACTGAATGGGAAATGTGGGCTAGAGAATCTTTCTTGGAACAGACTAGAGAGTAGCGGTGCCCTGATGAATTATATGTAGTGGGAGGAATTGGCTAGAGGATATTGGCAGGAACAGGATAGAGTATTTGGAGGTACCAGGTACAGAGTATTGGGGTGGTCAGCTTAGAGAGGACTGGAAGGAACATGCTGGAGAGTCCTGGGTCGGGGAACAGGCCAGAGAGCAGGAGGAGGGCTACCTAGAGAGTACTAGGTGGGCAAACAAACTAGATAGTCTGTGAATAATGAGCTAGAGTACTGGGGAGGGGCTAGTGAGTAGTGGTGGGGGCAACATAGCACTGGGAAGAATGGGTTAAAGAGCACTGGGAGGAACAGTCTAGAGAGTGCTGATGGGATGGGCTATTACAATACTGGAGAAAGGGAGCTAGAGAATTCTGGGAAGAACTTGCTAAAGTGGTGAAGGAGTGACAGCCTAGATAGTCCTGGGAGGAACATGCGAAAGAGCACTGGGAGAATAGGGCTACAGAGTAGTGGGGGGGGTAGAGAGTAGTAAGTGAGTGGCTTAGAGAGTACTAGAAAGAAAGAGGTAGAGAGTACAGTAAAGTAGAGCTTGAGAGTACTGGGAGGAACAGGCTGGAGGGTCTTGGAGAAAGGTCCAGAGGGTAGTGAGGGGCTGACCTAGAGAGTACTGGAAGGAACCGGCTGGAGAGTACTGGGAGAAACAGGCTAGAGACTTCTGGGACGAATGGGCTAGAGAGTCCTAGGTGGGTAAGATGGGCTAGAGAACCCTGGATATATATGTGTGACTAGGTCAGAGAGTCCTGGGAGTGGGCTAAAGAATATCTGTGGGGGTGGCTCAGATTGTACTGGCTAGATAGTACTGGAAGAAATGGGCTACAGAATGCTTGGAGAAACTGGCTAGAGAGCATTTGGGGGTAATTGTAGAGAGTACTGGAAGGAATTGGCTACAGAGTATTGGGAAGAATGGGCTAGAGAGTACTGGGAGAAATGGGCTGGAATGTACTGGGAAGAAAGTACTGTAGAATACTGAGAGGAATGGCCTAGAGAGACTGGCTGGTATGCCTAGAGAGTATTTGGTTGTTGACCTAGGTCCTGGAGAGTACTGGAAGGAACGGGCTAGAGACTACAGAGAGGAGTGGGCTAGAGAGTCCTGGTTGAGGGGAAGAAGGAATCCTGGCTGGGGGGATGGGCTAGAAAGCAGTGTGAGAGGGTGGAGAGTATTGGTGGAGGCAGCTCAGAGAATACTTCGAGGAACATGCTAGATAGTACTGAGACAAATAGGCTAGAGAATATTATGAGGAATGGGCTAGAGAGAAGTTGGGCATGACAGTCTGGGAGGAATTGGATAGAGAGAACCGCCAAAGATGGGCTAGAGAATACTGGCAGGAACTAAAGAGCACTGAGAGGAATAGGCTACAGAATAGTGAAGGGAGGGGCATAAAGTGTCATAGGGATGGCCTAGAGAATACCAGATAGAACAGGCTAGACATAAAAACTGTGAAGTACAGCTCGTGAGTACTGGGAGGAAATGGCTAGAGAGTCTTGGGGGAAAGGTCTAGAAAGTAGTGGAGTGGGGGATGGTCTAGAGAGTACTGGGAGGAACAGGCTAGAGTCTTGGGTGGGTGGAATGAGCTAGAGAGTCCTGGATATGTGTTAATTGGTTAGAGCCCTGGGGGTGGGCTACAAAGTACTGGGGGGTACTTGCTCAAGAGCACTGGGAAGAAGAAACTACAGAGTAGGGGAGAGGGGTACAGACAGTAGTAGAGGGTGGCCATTCTTGGAAGAATGGGCTAGAGAGTATTTTGAAATAGAGTTTGAGAGTACTGGGAGGAACAACCTAGAGAGTACTGGGGGAGAAGTCTGTAGAGTACGGGGGTGGGGGGGGAGCTGCCTAGAGGAGTGGTGGTGAACCTATGGCATGTGTGTGGCAGCAGGCTGTTTGTATCATTGAAAGCTCTAAAAGGCTCACCATCTCTGGCCTATAGAGTGCTGGGAGAAATTGATGAGAGAGTACTGAAAGAAACCAGCTAGAGAGTCCTGGGAAGAACAAGCTAGAGAATCCTGGGAAGAACTGGCTAGAGATTCGTGGATATGAGTGAATGGGCTTGAGAGTACTGGGGGTGGGCTAATGAGAGGTGTTGACAGTGGCTTAGAGACTACTGAGAGGAATGGTGTAATGAATGCTGGGAGAAACCTGATAGACATTTGTTGCGGGGTGGTGGGGGATGGCCTAGAGAGTACTGAGAGGAGTTGGTTACAGAGTATTTGCCAGAATGGGCAAGAGAGCATTGGAATAATGGACTAGAGTGTACTGAAAAGAAAGGGCTATAGAATACTGGGAGGTATGGCCTAGAGAAATTTGGGGAAAGGGCTGGAGAGCTGAAGTGACTGCCTAGAGAGTATTTGGATGTCAACCTAGAGAGTACATGGAGGATCAGGCTAGAGACTACAGGGAGGAATGTCCTAGAGAGTCCTGGTTTGGGCAGGTGGGCAACAGAGTCCTGCATGTGGACACAGGCTAGACAGTGTTAGGCTTGGACAAGACAGTATACATAGGGGTGGCCAAGAGTGCTGGGAAAAACAACCTAGAGGATATTGTGAGAAACAGCTAAAGAGAAGTTTGGATGTTACAGCCTGAAGAATACTGGAAAGAATGGGCTAGAGTGTCCTGGGAGGAATGGGCTAAAGAATACTGGCCAGTACATGCTAAAGAGTACTGGGTGGAACGGGCCACAGAGTAGTGAGGGGGGCATAGAGAATAGGAGCAGGTGATTAGAGAGTACTGTGAAGTAGAGCTTGAGACTATTGGGCAGATCTGGCTAGAGGGTCTTAGGTGGACATTCTAGAGAATAGTTCTGTGAATGGCCTAGAGAGGACTGGGAAGAATGGGCTAGAGCAGTGGTGGTGAAGCTATGGCACATGTGCCACAACAGGCACACAGAGCCCTCTCTGTTGGCACATGAGTCAAGTTGCCCCTGTAGCCAAGCATTGGATAACAGTTGTTTTTTTCTAAACTAAAACCTCAGCATTCAGGTTTAATTGCAGTATTGGTACTTTGCGATAAATAAGTGGGTTTTGAGTTGCAGTTTGGGCATCGGTCTCTAAAAGGTTTGCCATCACTGAGCTAGATATTCCTTGAAAGAACAAGCTCAGTCTTGAGAGGAATTGGCTAGAGAGTACTGGGTAAGTGGACCAGGTTAGAGAACCATGGATATGTGTGAAGGGAATGGAGTGTACTGAGGCTGGACTAGAGAGTACTGGGAAGAACAGTGTAGGAAATACAGGGAGAAACCAGCTAGGGATTAGTTGGAAAGATTGTACATAGAAAAAGAAAGTATAGAATATTTAGAGGAATGGCCCATAGAGACTTGAGGGAATGGGCTATAGAGTTGGAGTGGCTGCCTAGAGAGTATTTGGGTGTGGGCATAGAGATTACTGGTAGCAGCCGACTGTAGACTACAGGGAGGAATGAAATAGTCCTAAGGGAGTGGAATGAGCTACAGTGTTCAGACTGGGGGATAGACTTTATCAATGGGAGAAGCACAGAGACTACTATGAGAAACAGGCTAGATAGGACTGGAAGAAAAAGGGTAGAAAATACTGTTAGCATTGGGCTAGGGAGAAGATGGAGGTTGATGGCCTATTGAATACTGTGAGGAATTGGCTAGAGAGTACTGGGAGGAATGGGGTAGAGAGTACTAGAAGGAATGTGCTTAAGAGCACTGAAAGGAATGGGCTATACAGAAAGGGGGCTGAGGGGAAAAGAGAGTAGTAGGTGGGTGGCCTAGGGAGTGCTTAGAAGAACATTCTAGGGACTATTTGAGAGTAGTAGTAGCCCTTGAGTGTACTGGGAGGAATGGGCTAGAGAATACTGGGAAGAACAGGCTAGAGAGTCCTGGGTGGGTGGAATGGGCTAAAGAGACCTGGATATGTGTGAACGGGGGTTGGGGGTAGAGGCCTTAGGGTGGGCTAGAGAATAGTGGTGGCAGATGCTTACAAAATACTAGGAGGAACTGTGTAGAGAATACTGGGAGAAACCATCTAGAGATTAGATCTGGGGGTGATGGTTTAGTCAGTACTAGAAGGTGGCTAGAGAGTAATAGAAAGAATGTACTAGAAAGTATTGGGAAGAATGCTTGAGAGTATTGAAAGGAACAGTCTAGAGAGTCTAAGGGGAAAGGTCTAAAGTTTACTAGGGGGATGGCCTACAGTGTACTGGTAGGAATAGGTGAAAGAGTCTGGGAAGGAGTGGGCTAGAGAGTACTGGATATGTGTGCATGGGCTTGAGAGTTCTGGGGGAGGGCCTCTGAGGATAGCTTAGACACTACAGGGAGGAACCTGCTAGAGATTTGTTCAGGGGTGATAGCCTAAGGACTAGGAGGAGTTTGTGGGCAGGTGCTGGATAGAATAGGCTAGAGAGCATTGGGGAGAATGGGCTAGTGTGTACTGGGAAGCAAAGGCTGTACAATACTGGAAAGAGTGGCATAGAGAGACATGGGGGAATGGGCTAGGGAGTTGGGGGGACTGCCTAGAAAGTATTTGTGTGCTGATCTAGACAGTACCAGGAGTAACAGGCTAGAGACTACGTGGAGGAACAGGCTAGAGAGTCCTAGGAGGAACAGGGTAGAGAGAGTCTTGGGAGGAATTCGCTAGACGGTGCTAGGTAGGTGAAATGGGTTAGAGTGTCCTGGGTATGTGTGAATGGGCTATAGTGTACTGGGGCTGGACTAGAGAGTTGTGGTGAGGGCACTTTAAGATACCAGGAGGATCATTGCAGAGTATACTGGGAGAAACTGGCTAGAGATTAGTTGGGGGTAATGGCCTAGACAGTACTGGGAGGAACTGGCTAGAGAGTATAGGAAAGTATGGATTAGAGAGTACAGGAAAGAATGGTCTACAAGGTTCTGTAGAATACTTGGAAGGGTGGCTTAGAGAGACTTGGGTAAATGGGCTAGAGAGTTGTAGTGGCTGCCTAGAGAGTATCTGAGTGTCGACATAGAGATTACTGAGAGTTACTGGCTAGAGACTACAAGGAAGAATGGAATAGAGTCCTGGGGCAGGGGGATGAGCAACACTGTCCTGGCTGGGGAAAGGGGCTAGCAGTTAGTAGGGGTTGGCTAGAAAGCATTAGTGTGGGTGACTCAGACAGTACTTTAAGGAACAAGTGAGATAAGACTGGGAGAAACAGGCTAGAGAAGATTGTCAGGAATGAGCTAGAGAGAAGTTGGGGTGTGTCAGCGTAGAGAGTATTGGGAGAAACAGGCTAGAGAGTCCTGGGATGAATGGGTGAGAGAGTCCTGACTGGGTGGGATGGGCTAGAGAGTTCGGATATGTGTAAATGGCTACAGAGTACTAAGGGTTGGCTAGAAAGTAGTGGTGGGGTCAGCTTAGAATGTATTGGGAAGAATAAGGTAGAGAATACTGTGTGGAACAGGCTCAAGAGTAGTTTGGGGATGCTGGCCCACAGAGTACTGTGAGGAAATGGCTCGATAGTATTGGGGGGAAAAATGGACTACAGAGTACTTGGAAGAATGGGCTAGAGTATACTGGGATGAAAAAGCTATAGACTACTTGAAGGAATGGCCTAGAGAATTGGTGTGGCTACCTAGAGAGTACTTCGGTGTTGTCTTACAGATTACTAGGAGTCATAGGGTATGGACCACAGGGAGGATTGGGATAGAGAGTCCTGAGAGCAGAGGGATGAGCTACAGTGTCCTTTCTGGGGGAAGGCATAGAGAGTAGTGAGGATAAGCTAGAGTGTATCAGTGAGGGTGCTTCAGAGAGTACTGGGAGGAAGAGGCTAGATAGGACTAGGAGAAATTGGCAAGAGAATATTGTGTGAAACAGACTAGAGGAAAGATGGTGGCTAGAAAGTGCTTAGAGACCAGGTGTGATGGCACACGCCTGTAATCCGAGCACTCAGGAGGCTGAGGCAGGAGGGTTGCCATGAGTTCGAGGCCAGCCTGGGCTACAGAGTGAGCTCAATGGATAGCCTGAGCTAAAGAGCAAGACCCTGTCTCAAAGAAAATGAAAAATAGAAAGTACTTAGAGGAATTGGCTAGTGTGTACTGAAAAGAATAGGCTAGAGAGTACTGGGAGGAATGTGCTATACAGGACTACTAGGAGGAGTAGGCTACAGAGTCGTGGAGTGGAGGGGCATAGAGTAGTAGGGGGGTGGCTTAAAGAGTACTAGGAAGAATAGGTTGATATAGGAGAAATACAACTCCCAACCTGCTTGATATCAGATGTGCTGAGTCTGTGTCTCCCAAAATTGAAGAGTGAATTCCAAGGAAGAGGGGTTAAGAGTAAGAAAGGTTTATTGAGAGATAGCTCCTGAGAGACAAGAGGGGTCCCAAAAGTGGGTTGCCACCAAGGCCCTTTGTCAGGGGTAATTTATACAGCAAAGTCACAATGTGAGTACAACATTGATCAGACTATAATCAAGCAATAAGATTACAAGTATAGCTGCTTAGCTAATATTGATCCAGTAGGGAAGCAGGGCATGTAGCAAGGGGATATGACTGACATCATTAACCTTGGCTATGACTCCTAAAACAGGAACATTTTTTGGAAAGGATGAGTCCAGGTGTTCTGGTCGCCGACCCAGGTGTCTCATGCATATCTGGACTTAATGGATTGGGTGGCACTAATAACAGTATAGTCTCAAGTACAGGAAACCACAATATGCCCAAAGCATGCTGTAAGCAGTGCAAGCTGTAAAGAGTTAAATCCCTCAACCGGCTTACTTTAAGAAGTGAGTCTGACAGACGCTACGTGACTCACAGAAGCATCTCATGGGCACTGCGGTAGCGTGCAGGTTAATATGACCTCTCCACTAATGACCACAGCCGAGAACAGAGTAATGGGCTATGAAGCTGTGGGGCTAATACGAGATAACATCCGTAGCTGAAGTCAGAGTAATTTACATCCAAATTCCATTCCCACAATTAGTGCCTTCATAACTAGAAGGACAGTGTTATAATTACAACCATATATTTTGCCTATCTTGCTTCTAATTTGAAAACGCTTTGTCTCTTCTCTTTAAAGACTTGCCTGCATTAGTTTCCATAGCAACTGCGTATACCACACATCTGTACATGTATTGCACCTTTACCCCAATCAATGAACAATAAAAATCAGTGGATGTGACTGACTGGGGTCTTTTGCTGGGGATCCAGCATTGGCGGTCCCAGTCCCTGCTTTCTTTTAGTTCTGTTTTAGTGTATTTTTTTCTTCAACCTGGTGTCACATGCTGAACAGGTGGGGACTAGAGACTTACTGCAGGGCTCTCTAACACTCAAGTTCTGCTTATACCTTAGGGAAGTATGCAAATGTGGCCACTGTGACTTTATCTTGAGGCCTGGCCTCCTTCAGATGAGCCTCCAGCCACAATTCTGATGTCTTTATTTTTCACTGACTTCCTAGAGAGCCCAGTCTCTCTCTGACTCCATACTAATTTCTAGCTAACCTATAATAAGGTGAGAGAGTACTGCAAAGTAGAACTTGAGAGTGCTTGGGAGAACAGGCTACAGAGTATTGGAGGAAGAATCTAGAGGTTATTGGTAGGGAAAGCCTAGAGTATTGGGACAAATGGGCTAGAGAGTACTAGGAGGAACAGCCTAGAGAATCCCTGGAGGAGTGGGCTAGAGAGCCCTAAGACAGAATAGGCTGCAGAATCCTAATTGGGTGTAACAACAGGCTAGATATGTGTGACTGGCTAGAGAGTACTGGATGTTGAGTAGAGAGTAGTGGTGGGGATGGCTTAAAGAGAGTACCTGGAAGAACAGGCCAAAGAATACTGGTAGAGAGCCGAGCATGGTGGTGCATGCTTGTAATTCCTGCACTCAGGAGGCTGGGGCAGGTAGATCACTGCAAGTTTGAGGCCAGCCTGGGCTACCTACTGAGACCCTCTCTCAAAAAAAAAAAAATACTGGGAGAAACGGACTAGAGATAAGTTGGGGTGTGATGGCCTCGAGAGTACTGGTAGGAATTGCTAAAGAGTATTAGGGGGGAAATGAGCTAGAGAGTACTGGGAGGAACAGGCTAGAGATTAAACAAGAGTCCCAGTCAAAGTCCAGGCTTGGTGATCATGCTAGAGAGTAGTGGGAGGTGGGCTAGAGTGTATCAGTGGGTTGCCTCAGAGAGTACTATGAGGAATAGGCTAGACAGGACTAGCAGAAACAGGCTAGATAATATTGTGAGGTATGGGCTAAAGAGAAGTTTGGGTGTGATGCCTTGAGTACTGGGAGGAATTAGCCAAAGAGCACTGGAAGGAATGGGCTATTGAGTACCAGAGGAATGGGCTACAGAGTGCAGGGAGGAATGGGCTAGAGAGTACTGGGAGGAATAGACTACAGAGTAAGTAGGAGGGGCATAGACAGTAGTTAGGATGTGGCCTAGAGAGTACTAGAAAGAATGAGCTACAGAGTACTGTGAAGTAGAACTTGAAAGTACTAGGAGGAACAGGCTAGAGAGTCTCTGAGGAGTGGTCTAGAGTATAGTGTGGGAGGAAAACCTAGAGAGTACTAGGAGGAATGGGATAGAGAGTACTGAGAGGAAGAGGATAGAGTCCTAGAAAAACAGGCTAGAGAGTCCTGGGAGGAATTGGCTAGTGAGACCTCAGTGGGTGGAATGGGCTAGAGAGTCCGGAATATGTGTGAATGTGTTTGAGAGTACTGGGTGCAGACTATAGTGTGGTGGTAAGGGCGGCTTAGATATTACTGGGAGGAATGGTATAGAAAATACTGGGAGAAACCTGCTAGAGTTGTTGGGAAGTGATGACCTAGAGTACCTGCAGTAGTTGAGTATTGTACAGAATGGGCTAAAGTGTACTGGGAAGAAAGGGCTATAGAATACTGGGAGGAATGCCCTAGAAAAATCTTGGAGGAATGGGCTAGATAGTCAGACTGGTGGAGTTTTTGGATGTCAACCTAGAGAGTATGGGGAGGAACAGGCTAGAGACTATAGGAAATAACAGGGAGAAGCATTTTCATTTGGGGATGTGGGTTACAGCGTCCTGCATGGGGGAACAGGCCAGAGAGTATTGTGGTTGGACTAGAGAGTATCAATGGGGTCAGCTCAGAGAACAGTAGGAGAAAAAAGCTAAAGAATATTATGTAGAATGACCTCGAGAGAAGTTGGGATGGGGGACCAAAAGAGTTCTGGGAAAAAATGTTCACCATCACTCAGCTGGAGGGTAGTGGGTGAGCCAGTGGAGAGAGTACTTAGAGGAACTGGCTAGAGAATCCTGGGAGGAAGAAAATAGTCCTGGTTATGTATGAATAGGCTAGAGAGTACTAGGGGTGGGCTACAGAGTAGTGACTGGTGGTGCACCTTAGAGCGTACTGGGAAGAACAGTGTAGAGGATATTGGGAGAAATATGCTAGAGATTAGTTGGATGGTGATGGTCTAAAGAGTACTGGGAGGAATTAGCTAGAGATTATTGGAAAGAATGGACCAGAGAATAGTGGGAAGAATGGGCAAGAGTGCTCTGGGAAGAAAGTGCTATAGAATACTGGGAGGAATGGCCTAGAGAGACTTGGGGTAACAAGCTAGAGAGTGGAGGGGGCTGCCTAGAGAGTATCTGGGTGTCAACCTAGAAAGTACTTGGAGGAACAACATAGAGAAAACGAGGAGGAAAGATCTAGCGATTCTGATCTTGGGGAAAGGTGGGCTACAGGTTCCTGGCAGGGGAGAAGGGCTAGAGAGTATTAAGGTTGGACTGCAGAGTGTCTGTGGGGGCCTGTCAGAGGGTAGTAGGAGAATCAGGCTAGAGAATATTGTGAGGAACAGGCTAGAGAGAAGTTGGGGGTGATGGCCTAGAGCAGTGATCGCAAACCTTTCAGAATTTTCAATGATACAAACAGCCAGCTACAGCACTTAGGTTCACCACCGAGAGACTGGAGGAATGGGCTAGAGTGTACTGGGAGGAACATGCTAAAAAGCACAGGGAGGAATTGGCTATGGAGTAGTGGGGGAGGGCATAGAGAGTAGGAGGGCCATGGCCTAGAGAGTACTGTGAAATAGAGCTTGAGATTACTGGAGGAACATTCTTTCTCCCAGTATACTCCACCCTGTTCCTACCAGTATTCTCTAGCCCATTCCTTCCAGTACTCTCTAAGCCATCTCCCCCACCACTGTCTAGACTTTTCTCTCAAGAAAAGAGAGAAAAGTCCCTAGCTAGATTGTCTTGGGGGGAATGGGCCAAAGAGTAGTTGAGAGGTGTTGGCCTAGACACCTCAGAGGAACATTCTAGAGAGTAATGGGAGGAACAGCTAAAGAATTCTTAGGGGAGTGGGTAGAAAATATTGGGGGAACATGGTAGAGAGTAGTGGGGTGGGTGCCCTAGAGAGTATTGTGTGGGTGGCCTAGAAGTATTGAGAGGAATGGGCTAGAGAATATTGGGGGAACATGCTAGAACACTGGGGTGGGTAGCCTTGAGAGTATTGTAGGGGTGGCCTAGAGTACTGGGAGGAATGGGATAGAGAGTACTGGGAGGATAGGCTGGTCTGTCCTGGCTGCATGGGCGAAATACGTGGTGGCTGGGACAGGGCTAGCGAGTGCTATCGGAAACATGCCAGAGTGTACTGGGGAAAGGGGCTAGAAAGTACAGGGGAAATCAGGGAAACTGGCTTGAGTATACTGGGAAGGATGAGCTAGAGAGTACTAAGTACAGGCTAAAGACTACTTGGGAGGAGATGGTGTAGGGAGTACTGGGGGAAATGGGCTACAGAATACTGGTTGAAATGGGATAGAGAGAATTGGGTGAAAGGTTCTTGAGAGTACTGAGAGGAAAGGGCTAGAGAATACCATGGGAAATGGTGTAGAGTGTTCTGGAAGGAATGTGCTAGAGAGTACTGGAAGGAACGGGCTAGAGAGTAGTAGGGGTGGCATTCTGGCTAGAGAGTATTGGGAGGACATATGGATAGAGGGTACTAGGGGTATGGACTAGAGAGTACAGGGGACGGGGATATGAGCTAGAGAGTAGTTTGAGAAAGGGGATAGAGAGCTCCGGCAGTGAACGGGATAGAGAGTTGTGACGGAGTGCCTAGGTTACTGGAGAGAATGTTCTAGAGAGTGTGGGGAGAAACACCAGTTTAGGATATAGGGGAAGACAGTAATGGGTCTCTACTGCAGGTCTGACACAGGGATGTGGATAGGAGCGAAGGAAGGAGAAATACTGGTGAGCCAATGTGCACAGGCTGCAGTGCCTTCTGAGAATATCTGGCCAGATTAGCAGGAGTCCTTTTGCCCAAGCCTCCTCTCACAGGAGCTCCCATGCCCTGCCGTGGGCCTGGATTCCTTCCTCTGCTGGGCTGGCTCGAAAAGCCAGATGAAAGGCACCCCCACTCCCCAAATCCACACATTTGAGTTTGCAAACTTGACACTCATGGGCCAGGCATCACTAATATTTTGTTTCATCGACAGTTTTTTAAAAAGAATTTGAATTAGTTGTCAACATTTAAATTCGCAATATAGCAAATGAACATTTTTTATTTTCAGCAATGCTTGAAGAAAATCTGTGAACAACTGTGTTTCTGTCTTTGTGTTGGCTTTGAGAGCTCAAAGCCCAGCTGTGGCCAGTGCCAGCAGAGCGACTGAAGAAGACGGAATGCCGTCAGTTGGAGTCTGGCCTGGGCTACGCAGTGATCAAGGCCAGCCTGAACTACATAGCAAGACCCTGTCTCAATGAAAATAGTACAATCTATTTACCTCTTCCTCTACTGATGAGCATTTAAGTTACTTCCCTTTCTCGCTGTTACAAAGAATGCCCCAAAGAATAATGTGGCATGGACTCCTGTGTGCACAAAACAGGAACTTCTAAGGTTCCAGATGTGCAGTCACTGGCACCCACTTCCTACTTGGACTGGCAGTAGAGGAGAGTTCTCTTTTCTGTATGTTGCCCATTTCTTGGCTATGGCACGGCATGTCCTTGTTTAGCTGGCATTTCCTGAAAACCAGAGAGGTGAAAACAACTTTTCATTTATTTGCCTTTAAGTTTTCCTCCTCTGTGAAATGGCTTCTTCGTGTATTTCACCCACGTGTGATGATTCTCTTTTGATTGCTGAATGGTAAACATTTTTACACATTTCAGATACTAACAGTCATTGAATGTAGGGAGTGTGAATATCTACTTCCTGTCTTTGTGTGTGTGTGATTTTAGTGTAGTTATATTTGTCTATCTTTTCCTAAAATAAGGGCTCTGCTTTCTTATGCGTATGTATAGAAGATTTAAGAGTCTAAAAGTAGTCTCCTTTATTTTCTTTTTTGTTTGTTTTGGTTTGGTTTTTTGAAACAGGGTCTCTCTATGTAGTCCAGGCTGGCCTCAAACTCATGATGATCCTCCTGCCTCAGCCTCCCTAGTGCTGGGAATACAGGCAATGTTTTTCTTTTAAATTAGCTTAATTTTAACAGATACTTTTAACTCACCCTTTAGCCATGAATTTAGAAACCAATCCATGAGACATTATTTACTGGATTATGACAGATAAATTCAGAATATAAGAGAAAATGTTTAAAAATTCTTATCATAATGTGACATTTCCATTACATCCAAACATGTGATTTCATATTTTGTAAAAGTAGTGGGCTAAACTTATCTTTGACAAAGGAGCCAAACACCTTCACTGGAAGAAAGGTAGCCTAGTTAATAAATGGTGCTGGAAAAACTGGCTTTCCACCTGCAGAAGATTGAAACTAGACCCATATCTTTCACCATGCACTAACCTAAAATGAAAATGGATCAAAGATCTAAATATTAAAACAGAAACACCAAACCTTCTAGAAGAGAGAATAGGTAGAACACTTGAGGACATAGGAGTAGGCAAAGACTTCATGGACAAAACCCAGACTGCACAGGAAATACTACAAAGAATCAACAACTGGGATCTCATTTTATTAAAAAGCTTCTGCACAGCAAGAAAAACCACTAACACTGTGAAGAGACAGCCCACAATGTGGGGAAAAAAATTTACCAGCTATTCACCAGACAAAGGACTAATATCTAGAATATATAAAGAACTCAAAAAAAAAAAAAATCAGACCTCCCAAATTTAAAGACCCAATCCAGGGCTGGGGATTTAGCTCAGTGGTGCCACCGCCTGCCTCGAAAGCTCAAGGTCCTAAGTTTGATCCCCGGTACCAAAAAAAGAAAAAAAAGAAAACCATCTGTATAAAGACCCATTCCAAAAATGGGCATCTGAAATCAATAGAGACTTCTCAGGTGAAGAAGTAGAAACAGCAAATCAATATATGAAAAAAATGTTCAAATTATTGGTCATTCGTGAGATACAAATCAAAACAATACTGAGATTTCATCTCCAGAAAGAACGGCTGCTGTCAAGAAATCAACCAATAACAAAGGCTGGCGGGGCTGTAGGGAAAGAGGAACCCTACTCCACTGTTGATGGGAGTGTAGACTCCACTGTTGGTGGAAATCAATATGGAGATTCCTCAAAAAACTAGAATTACAAGTCTCATTTGACCCAGCTAGTTCCCTTCTTGATATCCTCCCGAAAGAATTAAAAACATCATACCACAGCGATATATGCACACCTATGTTTATAGCAGCACAATTTATAATAGCTAAATCTGGGAAACAGTCCAAATGCCCATCAACTGACGAATGGATGAAGAAGATGTGGGGGTTTTTTAATACAACAGAATACTACTCTGCCATAAAGAAGGATGAGCTTCAGGCTGGGGATTTAGCTCAGTGGTTTTTGCCGCCTGCTGCGCAAGGGCAAGAACCCGAGTTCGATCCCCGGTACCAAAAAAAAAAAAAAAAGGAGAAGGATGAGCTTCAGACATTAATAGCTCAATGGATGGAACTTGAGACCATACTCTTTTGTGAAATAAATCAGACACACTTGTGTAAATACCACATTGTTTCTCTGGTGTGAGAAACCAAAAGTGGAAATAAGGACTAAAATGTATAATAGATATTGGGAAATGGGAAGAAAATGTTCAAATGGGAAGGGGAACAAGGGAGGAGGAAGGAAGAAAGGAAGGAAGAGACAAGAAAAAAAGAGGAAATAGAAGGAAAAATGGAAACAAAGCTTTTGTACATAGAGAGGGGAGGGGGATGAGAAAAGGGGTGGGAGGTATCATCTGCAGGTGCGAATTCCCTATGACGACCGTATGCCTCATTATGTATGCCTAAAATGTACCAAGAAATGTTTTGCTATAAAAAAAGAAAAAGTTAGCAAACGAGCAAACAAAAACAGTATTGAGGGCTGGGGATGTTGCTCAGCGGCATCGAGCCTGCCTGGCAAGTGAAAGGTCCCGAGTTCAATCCTGGGGGGGGGGGGGGCAGTATGGGCTAAAAAAAATTACTTTAAAACAACAATAATACTAATATGAAAATTAAAATAGATTATAGAAAGAGCCTATTTGGATAATGTGGATTGAGATTAAAAGAGCTTTTTTAAAATTAATTTTATTGGTACATTTTAGGTATACAATATAATGACATTCATCATTGGAAATTTGCACCTTTACATAGGCTCTCTTGGTTCTTATTTTTTCCCCCTTCCCCTGCCCTCCCTTCAACCCCTCCATCCCTCCCTATCTACAAAGACTTTGTTTCCATTTTTTCATTTTCTCATATTAATTCCATTCCCTTCTTTCCTTTCCCCTACCCCTCCCACTTCCTTTCCCTTTGCCCCTTTTCTTCCTATTTCACATTATCTATTATACCTTTTAGTCCTTATTTACACTTTCAGTTTCTCACACTAGACAAACTATTGGGTATTTACACATGTGTGTCCTGTTTATTTCACTTAAGAGTATCGCCTCAATGTGCATCCACTTAGCTATAAATGCCTCTAATTTCTCATTTTTATGGCTGAGTAGTACTCCATTTTATTAAAAAAACACATTTTCTTTATCCAGTCTCCAGTTGATGGTCATTTGGGCTGTTTCCAAGTTTTAGCTATTACAAACTGTGCTGCTGTGAACATGGGTGCACATATATCACTGTGGTATGATTCTTTTAATTCTTTGGGGAAGATCCCCAGCAGGGGAATAGCTGGGTCAAATGGGACTTCCCGTCCTAGTTCTTTGAGGTATCTCCATACTGATTTCCACAGTGGTTGCACCAGTCTGCACTCCCAACAACAATGGAGAAGGGTTCCTTTCTCCCCACACCCCCACCAGCATTTGTTATTGGTTGATTTCTTGATAGCAGCCATTCTTTCTGGGGTGAGGTAGAATCTCAGGGTTGTTTTCATTTGCATCTCTTGATTGACCAGTGATATTGAACATTTTTTCATTTATTTATTTGCTATTTCTACTTCTTTGTCTGAGAAATGTCTGTTCATTTCAGATGCCCAAAAGAGCTTTTTAGTGTGAAAATAAACATAGTTTAGGAGACATGAAGGATAAATATAAAAAAACTGTTATAGTTTTAAAATATTAGATTGGAAAAATATATGCTGTATTTGGACCTGGAAATGGGGTATGGCCAATCTTATAATAAATACATCTCAGCAGGGCCGGGGATTTAGCTCAGTGGTTCCACCGCCTGCCTCACAACCGCAAGGTCCAAAGTTCGATCCCCAGTACCAAAAAATAAATACATAAATAAATAAATTCTTCTCAGGATAAAGAACAAAAGAACCTGACTGTGACTGTCATCAAGAATACAAACACAGTAACTGCTGACAAAGGCAAAGGAATTTTCTACACTGTTGATGCGAATGTAAATTAATACACCCGCTATGGAAACCTGTATGGAGTTTTCTCCAGGCAGGAAATCCAGAGCTACCATTAGATCCAGCCACACCTCTCCTTGGTGTACCGGAGGATGAAAGTCAGAATTCAGAGACACTCGCATACCTGAGTCTACTGCAGTGCAATTCACAATAGCTAAGCTATGGGTACTGCCCAGCTGCCCTCAACAGCTGAATGGATAAAGGAAATTCGGTAGGTGTGGTGCCTCACGCCTATGAACCCAGCACTCAGAGGCCGAGGCAGAAGGATCACAAGTTTGAGCCCAGCCTGAGAAATTTAGTGTCCTAGCATCACCCTGTCTCAAAATAAAAACAAATTTAAAAAAGAAGCTGGAGGTGGTGGCACATGCCTGTAATCCCAGCACTTGGGAGACTGGGCAGGAGGATCGCACCACAAATTCCAGGCCAGCCTGAACTACATAGCGAGATCCTGTCTCAAAACCACCTCCCAAGTAATTAATTAATGAATTAATTTAATTTAATTAAAAAAGAGCTGGGATTGTAGCTCAGTGCAAAGGCCACTAAAAAAAAGAAGAAAAAAGAAAAGAAAAGGAATAGAATTTTTCTCTTATTCCACAGACAATGGAATATTATTCAACCATAAATAATAACAAAATCATGTCATGTTCAAGAACATGAATGGGGCTGGAGACCATAATATTAAGGGAAATAAGCCAGACTCAGGAAGTCAAATACTGCATATTTGATTTTTCTCTAAAGTTTTTTAAAATGAGAGATGATATGAAAGTAGAGAATGAAAACTATTAGAAAAGAGGAAGGGGATGGGAGAAGGGAAGGAGAGGGGATAATAGAGGGAGAATGATCAAAGTATGTGATACTACGGACAAATATGCCAAAATGAAATCTGATATTCTGTACAACTAATATGTACTTTAAAAAAAACTGGGCATGGTGGTGCATGCCTGTAATCTCAGTACTTGGGAGGCTGAGGCAGGAGGATCACTTCAAGTACAAGCCCAGCCTGGGCTACATAGTGAGTTCAAGGCTAGCCTGGACTACATAGACCCTGTCTCAACCACCCCCCAAAAAGCCCCCAAAAGAGCCTATTTTTCCACAGTGAATTGTCCATAAGCAGCCAATGCGATTTCCATTTTCTTTTCTAAATCCTGACCCCAGGTTGTATCATCAAAGATGAAAATGCAAGTTAACCTGTTGGTTTTAAACACTCACACTGCTGTTTTGATGTGACTTTCCATAATTACTAATGATGTTCCTGTCTTCATTGGTTATTTGGGCTTCTTTTTGCTGTTTATATCCTTTGTACCTTCATTGGCTTAGAGGTTTTCTTTCTTTCTGGTATCCATGGCTTTCACATTCTTATTTTTGATTTCCTCTGCTACTTCAGAAGTATTTTTGTTAGACTTTATCCAGTAGTTCTATGTGTGAGAAATTGGTCTCCCCTGTGGCCTCCATTATGTTTTCTTATTGGACACTGCTGATTTAATGGGCAGCTATAGATTTTTGTATAGTTGTCATTAAAGTTTCTTATTGCTAACAATATTTTTTTAAGGAAGACAATTCTTTTTTCCAGTACTGGGAACTGAACTCAAGACCTTACACTTGCCAGGTAGGTGAGGCACCACTGAGCTACATCTTTGGCCAGGAAGACAATTTTCTCCATAACTCTACCTCTATTTTTTTTTTCTCGAGACAGGGTGTATGTAACCCAGGCTGGCCTTGAACTTGTGGTCATCCTCCTGCCTCAGCCTCTCAAGTGATGGGGTTACAGGTGTGTGTCACCAAACCCAGGTAGATCTTTTTTCATATCCTTTCGCACAACACTCCCATGTTTGCTAGCTGCAAGTGCTTCACAATTTCACTTTCTCTTGGAAGCCACATCATGGTCCACTCGGTCTCTGTCCCCATGGTCTGTATGAAGGTCCAAAACAAATGGACACTGCGGGAAAGCTGTTGGTTGAGTAGAAGATTGTTCATCTAGGAGAAGTGTTCTGGGTTCCTGAGGAGCAGTCTCTGCTATGAGAACTGTCCCTGCTCTCTGATAGTAACGCCACCCACTCTCTTCAGAGGTGGCCACATTTCGCCATCTCTCTCCTCTGTCCCCCAATTCTCTCCATGCCCTTTCTCTTGTGCCAAATGGCAAGTCCAGCAATGCCCTGAAACAAAGCCATCTGGAGTGGTGGCAGGGATGGCTGCGGTGGCCCTGGCCAGCTGCACATGGACGCTGCAGACTGCAAGCAGCTGCCAGGAGGGGAGGGGGCCAGGGACAAATGTGCACATGGCAGCAGATGAGGGCTCAAGTGATCCAGTGTCAGGCGACAGCTGGGAATGAGGTCACCTGACACCGCCTGCAGGAGCACAGCTGTCAGGGCGGGAAAGCCAAGTGCTGTCCAGGCAGTGTCGGCCCAACAGGTGAGAGCCACTGCCCACCAGAGCCAGGGACTCTGCAACAGACATCTGGGTGGTGGCCTGGGATGTGTCCTCATCCCCTGTGCCCAAAATCAAAGTGGCAAGTTCCCCCCCACCTCAAAAAAAAGTCTTCCTTAGGAATCGAAATTATGATTTAGTGCATTGGGACACACTAGACACAAAATCCATCACCAGGGTCACTGGCCTGTGTTCTGGGATTTCCAAAGGTCACAGTGCCCCATGCATCCTGACTGCATGGCAGGCCCCAAGACACGCTGCTATGTGCCACAGAGTGAGCCGCCAGTGACACAGAGGACAGAGATCAGGTACAGTGACAAGCAGGGTCCAGCATCAGACAACCCAGGCAAAGGCTTGGGGAAGATGTGCAGGGAGGGCCCTGTCCTAGGCACCAGCAAAGAGGAAGTCACCTGGTAAATCCCGAAGTCCCCCTGGGGTGGGGCTGACTGGGAAAAAGAGCCCAGGAGCCAGCGCTGTGCAGTGTGTCGCAGGCTAATCTGTCACCCGGGACATACGTCATGGTTGCTGTAAGGACACTCCCTTCTGACCCACAGGTGATGAACAGGGTGTGCTCTCTTGATGAAGCTAGGGCCTGTCTTGAAATTGAATGTAAACATTAAAATCTCTTTGCCATTAGCAAAGCGTCTGCTTGTTTGGCTGGAGATGATGACAAACACCTGTGATCCCAGCATTTGCTGGAGAGGCTGAGGCAGGAGGATCACCAGGTGTTCAAGGCCACCCTGGGCTACAGTGACTTCAAGGCCAGCCTGAACTACATAGACCTTATCTTCAAAAATCAGAAGAAGAGGAAAAGGAAGGGTGTGCTTGTTTAATGAAAATGCTCAGTTTTGGCAAAGGACCAGAGAAACAAATGTCCTCTGGACAAGCAATGACAGGTAAACTGAGACCCTTCCTGGGAGGCACGTGGTGACCAAGATTAGCTGTCTCTATACATCCGCTCTTTCCATAACAGCACAACACACCAATGCTTTGTATAACACAACAACACAAAACAGCACAACAGCGGTGGCGTGGTGAAGAGAGGTCGATGTGTGAGCGGGGTGGGCAGCTCCACACACAGCCGGGCCTCTGCGGCCACTCATCTGGTGCCCACAGCCTTGAATGCCGTGGAAGGCCATTCCACCTCTGCCGGACACAGCACTGCATCCCCAGGGGGCCACTCTGCCCCCGGGAAGGAGGATGGGGCGCCTGCCCCAACTTCTCCATTCCCAGTGAGACCCTTCAGAAACCCATGGGGCTGGCTCCTGAGAGAGGGCCCCAAGGGGTGGAAGTCTGGTTGCCGTTGCCGTGAGCAACAGTTCACTAAGCAGCCTTTTGACTTTCTGTAACTCACCCTCCCCATTCCACCCTTCTGTTTGCTGGGATCATCTCTCAAGTAAGCTATCTGTAGCCAAATCCCTGTCTCACACTATTCTTAGGAAACTCAAATTAGGAGTAAATCTAACATCAAAAATAGTACTCTGGGAAGCTGAAGCGGGAGGATCCAAAGTTTGAGCCCAGTCTGGGCAACTTAGTGACTTAGTAAGATCCTGTATTAAAACAAAACAAAACAAAAATAAATAAATAAAATGTTAGGTTGAAATAAAAGGCCAGTTTGTTGTTACTGTTTTTTGAGACAGGGTCTCACTGTGTAGCTCAAGCTGGCCTTGAACTCATTATGTAGCCCAGATTTGTTTTTTCCTATACTGGGGGTTGAACTCAAAGTCTTCACACTGAGCCAGGTCCTCAGCCCATTTTTTATTTTTAATTTTGAGACAACGTCTCAGTCACTCAATTGTCCAGTTGCTGAGCTCAAACTTACCATCCTCCTGCCTCAGCCTCTCAGTGTTGGGATTACCAGCTTGTTTCTCCTCCGATTTTGCTATGCATCGCTAACAGTCCCTCAAGGTAACATGAATATCTTTACGTAACTCTGAGGTCCTGCTAACCCTCCAAAGAGGACACTGTTCTCCTAGAGCTGCCACAAAACCGAAAATCTAAGTCACCTGATCGATCACTTTCAGGCAAAAATCTCCAAAGATCCTTCTGCAATGTCAAAACCTTTCTGTTCTGCAAGGGTCCTCCGCAGACCGAGTGGCAGCTATGATAAACTCACATAAACATTCTGGAGTCAAGCAAGGGCGTGTGGTGGCCCCCCAGCCAAGGCAAGCAGGAGGGGATGAGCGTGCGAGGTCTCCATCCGGGGACAGGAGGCAGCATGTGTGGCAGGGACTCGGACAGCAGTGGGCTTCCCCATGTCCTCATCCTCAGAGGCCCAGCTCCAAGCTGGACAGAGCTTCTGTCGGCCACTCAGTGTGAGTGAGCCTCAGGGTCCAGACTTGGAGGCAGCTGCAAGTCCAGGACAGACCAGAGCCTAGCCTAACCCTAACCCTAAAACTAACCCTAAACCTGGCCTTGGCCCTGGCCCTAGCCAAGCCTAAACCTAAGCCTAACTAGCCCCAGCCCTAACCCAACCCTAAGGAGAAGCAGCTGAAGGGTTTCGGGCTGAAATGACAGCCAGGAAGTAGAAAACAGGTCCACTGGGAGTCTATGCTTGGAGTGATTGCCTCTACCACTTGTTACAACTTAAATGGTCATGGACAATTTGCCTTGAGGATGACTTAAAACAGCATTTTCATAAATCTGAGTCATGATGCACCTCAAGACCATGCTAAGTGAAATAAATCAGACACGCAAACCTGAATGAGGCATAATCTTCTAAGAGAAACCCAAAATATAAATAAATTAAAAAGCAAAATAAAAGACAATAGGAAACAGGGAGATAGATCTTTTACAAACGGGAAGGGGGCCGGGCTTGGCGGCACATGCCTGTAATCGCAGCACCTTGGGAGGCTGAGGCAGGAGGATCGCCACGAGTTTGAGGCCAACCTGAGCTACATAGTAAGATCTTGTCTCAAACAACAACAAAGTGGGAAGGTGATCAGGAGGTGGAGGGGGGGGAGAAGAAGGGGAGTAAAAAAATTAAAATATGCTGAGTACATGTACCTACTCCCTATGATGAATGTAAACAGTATGTACTGCAAACATGCTTAATAAAAAATAAATAAATATGAAAAACAGCATCTTCATCTGCTCCAACCTGAGTTCTAGTTAAAATAGGGAATTAGTCTAATCCAGTCCTCCACTGGCTACCAAGACATGCTGTGGAAGACTTGGAAGGCACAGCCACGGCCTAGGGAATGGACTTCTGATGTACTTACAGAAAATAAATACAGTTTCTTTTCATCTCCCTGGAGAGGGACAAACGTGTTACAGTCAGTTTTTCATGCAGCTTGTAGGACCATGTGTTCTTCATGCTTGGTCTAGGAGAGCACGGGTGTTAAAGTACAGCTAGCTTATCCAAAAGGAAAAGCTCCACCTGTCACTCACTGTCCAAGCAGCGCAAGGGCCTTCACAGTGTCTGCGTTTGCAGGTGCTCATTTTCGACGTCAGCGCTTCCCAGCTCTCGCGTCATAACGCACATGGAAGACCAAGGCATGTTTAGGGTGCGTGGGGGGGAAGTGAGGGCCCCACAGGCGGCCCCACCCTGGCGGTGGAAGGGTCAGGGACCATGCGTACTTGCAACCCACTCAGGGCCACGCGGGAAGAGTGCTGACCCTAAAAGGGTATTGCAGTAAACTATCTCAGGATACACGCGCACTCGCGGAGTGTATCTCCCCCCCCCCCAGTATAATCCAAGTGCTTCCGCATTTCTGTCCCTGATGCCCAACCTCTACGCATGTGCATGTGTATTGCATCCTTTCGCCAAGAGGACCTTAAGTCTGTTTCAGGGCACTGTAAGAGAAGGCGCGGACAGGGTGATTTGAAATTCACAGAAATGGTTCTGGAGCCAGGCAGTCCAAGGAGAGCGGTGCCACCATCCGGCATGGTGCTGTGCCCCATGGTGGTGGAAAGTAGAAGGCGGGGGGCGGGGGGGGAGAGCCAAACACATCCTTTTCCCAGGACCCTTAGAGTGACAGTGGCATCGGACCACTCCGGAGGGAGGGGCCCTTGTGTTCTGGTCACCTCTTAAAGGTGTCACACGTCTCAACACTGAGGCAGTAAGGGTTAAGTTTCCAACACAGAGCTTCGGGGACGTGGTCAAAGCATAGCACCTTCACTACTCAAGGATAATGTGTATCAGAAAAGTCTATTTACAATTAATTCCCCTTCCCTTGCGAATAGGCAGAGGATTTAGGAGGAAGGAATAAAAAGAGTGAAGATGTCTTAAGTACATGGACCTACTCCCTGAGATGAACGTACACATTATGTCCTGCAAACACATACTAATAACAAATTTAAAAATAAAATTAATTCACCTAAAAAGGAACCAAGTATTATAGTACTATAAAAAAAGGTGAACTTGGATTTCATTCTAAAAATAAAGTAAATCTGTTTTAAACAGTAAGAAAATAAGCTTGTATTTTCTAATGTTAAAATTCAGGATATAATTGTCATATACTAATTGTTAAAATGAATGGCAACAACAAAAGTGTTGGTTTTTCTTCTGGCAAATTGTTCTGGCCAAACCCTTTGACAAGCCAGGCACGGTGGCATAGGCTTGTAATCCCAGCACTTTGGGAAGCTGAGGCAGGAGGATTGCCAAATTTGAACCCAGCCCGGGCAACTTAGTGACTTAGTGAGACATTGTCACAAAATAAAAAATGGAAAGCTCTAGGATGTAGCTCAGTGTGAAGATGCAGGGTTCAATCTCCAGTCCCACACAAATAAAACAAAATAACTCCACAATAGTCTTGAGTGACGTTTCCCAGTTGACTTTCATGCACATGATATAAGATCCTCTTTACAAAAACATTTGAGGGTTTCTATCAACTTCCGCAAACGCTTCTCTAAAGCTTTGATATTCAAATAGTTTTGGAACCCCTACCCCTGCATTGACATCAGCCAATGCTAACTCACTCAGAGTCGTAGTTTGGCCTGGCACAAGGTTTTGTTACTGGGTTTGGAGTCTCCTCTCAGAAATGGTTTCTAGGTCCTTTCTGTCCTGGACAAAGAATTGAACAAAGCACGCATAAATAGCGGCAAATTTCACATTTATTAAACATAGGAAAAAAACAGAAATGGGGGGGGGCAGGCTCTATAGAGCAAGTTTGGGCCAAGTAAAAAGGAAAAATAAAAATACACCCTACAGCCCTAGTTCTTTGAGGAACCTCCACACTGATGTCCACAGTGCTTGCACCAGTCCTCACTCCTGTCAACAGTGGAGCAGGGATCCTCTTCCCCACAGCCCCGCCAGCATTCGTTACTGCTTTCTTGATAGCAGCCATTCTTTCTGGGGTGAGGTGGAATCTCAGGGTTGTTTTCATTTCCAGCTCTCGAAGGACCCGTGGTGTGGAACAGTCTTCACATGTTTACGTGCTGTGAACTAGAGGCTCTGTTTGACCCAGCTATCGCCTTCCTGGTATTTTCCTGAACGTGTTAAAAGCATCCTAGCACAGTGATAGATGCGCACCCATGTTCATAGCAGCACAGTTTGTAACAGCTAAAGCTTGGAAGCAGCCCAAATGCCCATCAACTGGAGACTGGATAAAGAAGATGGGGTTTTTTTATACAATGGAGTACTACTCTGCCATAAAGAAGGATAAGCTTGAGATATTTTTACATAAATGGATGCTCCTTGAGACCATGCTCTTAAGTGAAATAAATAGGACACACATGTTTAAATACTGCATTGTCTCTCTGGTGTGAGAAACCAAAAGCACAAATAAGATCCAAAATGTATAATGGATATTGGGAAATGGGAAGAAAATGTTCAATTGGCAAGGGGAACAAGGGAAGGTGGAGGGGAAAAGGAAGGAAGGAACAAAAAAAAAGAGAATGGAAGGAAAAATGGAAACAAAGCTTTTGTAAATGAGGAGAAGAGGGGTTGAAGGGAGGGGAGGGGATTGGGAAAAAGAAGCAAGATATATCATGGACAGGTACAAACTCCCTATGATGAATGTTATCATCATGTATATCTAAAATATACCAATAAAGTGTTTAAAAAGATGCTCTACAGTGTAGGGTGGATTATCATAAAGACGCACGCTAGCAAGCGCTTAATGGCGATGGTCTCTTTTCATGTTTCCCACACTAGCTATGTCATCCTATCACAAACCACACTAGCTATGTCATCCTATCAAAAACTCAGGAGAAGTCCACACTTGGGGTTCTGAGAACCGTTCTGCGCATGTACTCCAGGATCTTGTCCTCGCTCCTTTCCCAGGCAGTTTTAGCCACACTATCTTCCTGCCTCCATTGGAGCCATTCCCCAGCCTTGTGGGCTTTGTGATCCCCTTCTGTGAGGGAGTTTTCAGAACTGTTTGCCTTGGGTCATTGCATTTTACAGCATTGCATTCTGTGATACCCTTGCTGGGTTCTTTAATAGAGAGGATGTGACTTAGTATCTTCTTTCACCAATGATGGTCATAAAGCAGGTACCAATTAGCATTTGCTGAATTAATGGCTTTTCATTTAAGAGCTTCCTCTTCAAATACTAACAAACGCACTGCCACAGTATTTGACTGGGGACAAACTTTATTACGCACTCAGTTCCTTTTTGCTTTGTATCCAGTCTGCATTTGGATAATAAATACTTGAACCCCAAGCACTCACTGATTTTTAATTACCAACCTTTTTTTTTTAGACAGGGTCTCACTAGGTATCCCAGGCTGGCTCGAACTAGTTGTGATCCTCCTCCCTCAGCTTCCTGAGTGGGACAACAGGCGTGCTCCACTACTCCTGGCTCCAACTTCGTTAATGGGTGGGTGGTGACTTGTTCATCTTCTACTTCCGATGTCTGCCCTAAGGGAGGTATCAGTTCCAGGGTTTAAATGAAAGGTGTTTCATTTAAGATCTCCATCTTCTCATAGTTCCAGGCCAACCAGAACCACATCAGAAGCAATGCATAGCACAATCGTGTAATGGTGCACACGTGTAGTCCCAGGGCTCAGGAGGCTGAGGCAGGAGAATTGCTGGGAGTTCAGGCCAGCCTAAACTACATAGTGAAACCTTGTCTCAAAATAAAAGGATCTTAAAGCAAGACAGGGGCAACCCATTCGGGACCACTCCTGTCTCTCAGGAGCTATTCTTATTCTCCATTTTTATTCCCCATTCCTATTCCCCAATAAATTTTCCTACTCTTAACCTGCATTGTTCCTTAGAATTCATTCTTCGACTCTGGGGAACAGGAACTTGGCATATCTGACATCTAGCGTGATGGGAGTTATATCTATTCCCTTTATATCAGCATGTCCATAATTTTGTATATATTCTTTCCCTATTAATTATACTGCTAAAGGCACTTGAGCTGTATTAGTAAACAGACCAAAAAAAAAAAAAAGCAAGACAGAAAAAGTTTTATTTTACCTATAACTTTGCACAGTTTTGAATGACTACAGTAATTCCTAGTTTCATTCCCAGTTTTCTTTTTCTGGTTGTCTACCCTTCTGTGTCTTTCTCTCTGTTCTTTGCTTTCTCTTTCTCCATAAAGAAATTAGCATTACCATCCAAATGGACCAGGCAGTTGCTTGCAAGGGCCAAATACATCAATTCCATGATAATAGAGATTGAAGACATCTCCAAAACAAAAGTCTTTGCTAGTCTGGGCACGGTGAGTACTTGTTCCTGTGGGGAGGCAGATGTCTACCCTTTGGCTTGTTCCCTGACTCTTGTCCCTTCTGGAAGCAGCCACCTATGCACAGCCCCCAAATGACAAAGTCCTGGGTCTCATTTAGACAAAGATAAAGATTTCTTCCTATCCCCCTAGAATTTCAGTACTCACATTTGAAACCACATTAACTCTTTGTTCAAAAAAGAAAAACAAGATGTCACAAAAGGCAAGATCAATTCAAACGCAATTTAGGCTAATGACTGAGCTGTATTCTTTCACTATTTGTTCTGGGAGCTTTTCAATCAGTTAACATTGGCCAAACTTTGGAACAAAGACAGTAATTACCAAATAAAAATTGCCCGCAGTGCTTTGTCTGTGCACACACTTTGGCAAGAATGGATTTATGATTCTTTCATTCCAATAGGAACTACCAGTCCGCCCTTTGCTTCAAATAGCCTATTCATCTTGGCAGAAAGAGCTACACTCGCAAGATGCAGGACACAGACAGCAGGAGTCAGCTTCTTCCAGCAGGCCCACATCTAACTGGCTTGGAAAAACTACAAAACAAAGGCTCCAAAAAACTCTTGCATAATTTTTGAAAAACAGCAATTATTGGGTTGCAGTTCTTTGTACTTCTCTGTATCTTTTATCCATGATTAAATTAACTCCATTGTGTATAAAACAGTCCAACATGTAGATTACAGTGGAAAATTTATGCTTAAGTAATGATCTATGGCTGCTATTCAGATACATAGATTGGTACTTTCTATTCCGCAGGGGCAAATAGCACAGGGAGATGTTTTGGTTTGGCTTGTCTTAATAAATAAGGCATAAAGAATCACTTGTTCACAAACATCCTGATTGGTAGCAATTTACTTCACTCCCAACATCCATCTGCAATCCCTTTTTTTTGTTCTCTGTCCCCTAATTGAGCAAATGTATATATTCATAGAAGCCACATACTAGAACTACAATAGCATTCATAAAGGATAGAGTCATAAAGGAAGTCTCCAGAAAATTCAAACCCTCATGCAGAACACTGTGCTGCAATCTAATGCATAGTGTGTAGCCCGGTGTGGTGGTGTGTGCCTGTAATCCCAGCATTTGGAGGCTGAGGTAGGTGCATTCCATGAATAGCGAGTGCAAGGCTCCCCTGAACTACATAATGAGATGCTGTCTCAAAAAGCATAAACAAAAACAATACACAACATGTTAAAAACTGGAGACTGGACAAGAGGAGGCTTCTGGACCCCCTTACCACTCCTGCCAGCACACAGGAGATGAGCCGCTCCCAGCACACAAGAGGAGGCTTCCAGGCCGCCTTACCACCCCTGCCACCACAAAGGAGGTGAGCCCCCTCCCCCCATAGAAATGAGAAGATACGTAAACAAGTCTCAAAAAGAGACTTCCAGATCACCTACAGCAACCCCAAAGGGAAATGAGATGGAACACTCTGATACTCAACCACCTGGACTCACCGAACTAGCAAGGAAAGAGGATCTAGAAAAAATGAAATCAGAAATAATTACTCACCTAACAGCAAAGATCATGCCCATAGTGCAAGTCATGATTAATAAATCTAGAGAGGAGCTGAGGAACATGGTGGAATCCCAACACAGGAAATAAATGAAGTCCATAAAACAGATGCAAACAGATTTCCAGGAGATTAAAAACTCCATTGAAACTCTACGCAGCAGAAGGAGCCAATTTGAGGACAGAATTTCAAATATAGAAGATAAGATTGCAATTAGTGACCAGGAAAAGAAAAATTGCTTTAAAATTGTAAGGGACCATGAGAAATCAATGCAGCAGCTGCTAGATGATGCAAAGAAGAATAACATAAGACTGTATGGAGTCAATGAAGAAACAGGAGAGAGTGCAGATGACATAAAAAAAACTGTTCACAGAAGTGATGGCAGAAAATTTCCCAAGCAGGGGAAAAGAGCTTGACATACAGATAAATGAGGCATATAGGACTCCAAATAGCCTTGATCAAAAAACATCTACACATAGTCATATAATTGTTAAGATTCCAGAAACCCAACAGAAGAACAAAGTTCTACAAGCAGTTAGAGAAAAGAAACAAATCACATACAAAGGAAAGCCCATCAGAATCACAGGAGACTTCTCAATGCAAACCCTCAGGCAAGAAGAGCTTGGAATGATGTATTTCAAGCCCCAAAAGAAAACAACCTCCAACCCAGACTGATGTAGCCTGCAAAATTATCTACCAAAATTGATAGAGAAATAAGATGCTTTCATGACAAAGAGCACCTTAAGAACTTCATGAATACCAAACCAGCACTCCAAAATATTTTACACAATATCCTAGGAAAAGACAACAATGATCACAACCCCAGGAAGCCCAGCAGAATGAATCTGTCAGGCTTGACAAGAAATTAAATGCAAAAAACTCTAAAACAAATTGGAATAGATGGTCTCTACCTCAATCTGATAAAAGCCATCTATGAAAAACCAACAGCCAATATCATACTAAATGGTAAAAAACTGAAATCCTTCACACTAAAATCAGGAACAAGACAAGGATGTCCACTATCACCACTCCTGTTCAGTATAGTTTTGGAAACATTAGCCACAGCAATTAGACAAGAGAAAGAAATAAAAGGAATAAAGATAGGAAATGATGAAGTCCAATTGTCATTATTTGCAGATGACATGATACTCTATATAGAAGACCCCAAGAACTCCATGAAAAGTCTTCTAGATGTAATAACCAAATTCAGTAAAGTAGTTGAATACAAGGTCAACACACAAAAATAAATAGCTTTCCTTTACACAAACGACAGAGTCACTGAGAGAGAAATAGGGCAAACAATTCCTTTCACAATAGCACCCAAAAAATTGAAATAGCTAGTAATCAACATAACGAAAGAAATCAAAGACCTCTTCTCTGAAAATTATAGCACTTTGAAAAAGGAGATTGAAGGGGATATCAGAAAACAGAAAGACATCCCTTGCTCCTGGGTAGGAAGGATCAACATAGTGAAAATGGCTATACTTCCAAAATTGCTATATAGATTCAATGCAATCCCAATTGAAATCCCAGTAGCATACTTCATAGACCTTGAGAAAACAATCCAAACATTCATTTGGAAGAAGAAGAGACCTAGAATAGCAAAAGCAATTCTAGGTAACACAGACATGGCAGGGGGTATTACAACCCCCAACTTGAAACTATACTACAGAGCTGCTGTGATAAAAACAGCATGGTACTGGCAAAAGAAACAGACTTGAGGACCAGTGGAACAGATTAGAAGATGCAGAAACAACTCCAGACACATTCAGCCACCTCATCTTTGACAAAGGAGCCAAACACCCTCCCTGGAGGAAAGATAGTCTCTTTAATAAATGGTGCTGGAGAAATTGGGTTTCAACTTGCCAAAGACTAAAACTAGACCTATATCTCTCACCATGCACTAATCTAAAAATTGAAATGGATTAAAGATCTAAATATAAAAACAGAAACACTGAACCAGCTAGAACAGAGGTTAGGTAGAACTCTTCAAGACATTGGGGTAGGAAAAGACTTTATGAAGAAAACTTCAGTTGCCTATGAACTGGCACAAAAAGTCAACAAGTGGTATCTCTTTTTACTAAAAAGCTTCTGCACAGCAAGAGAAACCACCAGCAGTGTGAAGAGACAACGCACAATGTGGGAAAAAATTTTCACCAGCAGTCCCTCAGACAAAGGACTACTATCTAGAATCTATAAAGAACTTAAAAAAATCAAACCTCCCAAATTTAAAGACCCAATCCAAAAATGGGCATCTGAAATGAACAGACATTTCTCACACAAAGAAGTAGACATGGTAAATAAACATATGAAAAAATGTTCAACATCACTGGTCATTGGAGAGATGCAAATGAAAACAAAGCTGAGATCCCTCCTCACTCCAGAAAGAATGGCTGCCATCATGAAATCAACCAATAACAAATGCTGGCAGGGCTGTGTGGAAAGAGGAACACTGCTCCACTGTTGGTGGAAGTGTAGATTGGTGCAACCACTGTGGAAATTAGTATGGAAATACCTCACAGAACTAGGACTGGAAGTCCCATTTGACCCAGCTATTCCCCTGCTGGGGATCTTCCCCAAAGAATTAAAAGAATCATACCACAGTGATATATGTGCACTCATGTTCATAGCAGCACAGTTTGTAATAGCTGAAACTTGGAAACATCCCAAATACCCATCAACTGGAGACTGGATCAAGAAAATGTGGGTTTTTTTATAAAATGGAGTACTACTCAGCCATCAAAAATGAGAAATTAGTGGCATTTATTGTTAAATGGATGCCCATTGAGAGGATACTCTTAAGTGAAATAAACAGGACACACATTTTTGTAAATACCAAATAGTGTCTCTAGTGTGAGAAACTGAAAGTGTAAATAAGGACCAAAAGGTATAATAGATAATGTGAAATAGGAAGAAAAGGGGCAAAGGGGAGGGGGAAGTGGGAGGGGTAGGGGAAAGGAAAGAAGGGATCGGAATTAATATGAGACAATGAAAAAATGTAAACAAAGTCTTTGTTAATAGGGAGGGATGGAGGGGTTGAAAGGAGGGTAGGGGAAGGGTGAAAAATAAGAACCAAGAGAGCCTATGTAAAGGTGCAAATTTCCAATGATGAATGTCATTCTGTTGTACACCTAAAATGTACCAATAAAAGGATATACAAAAAAAAAAAGAAAAAAAGAAATTAAACGCAAAGGGGAGGAACTCAACAAACAGAAAGAGTCATGACAATGATAAGTCAACATGTATGTGTTATAACCATTAATGTTAATGGCCTCAATTCACTAATCAAAAGAAATAGACTGGCAGAATGGGTCAAGGAGCAAAATCCAACAATATGCTGCATACAAGAAACACACTTCATTCAAAAAGAAACTCATAGACTGAAAGTTAAAGGGTGGAAAACAATACTGCATGCAACAGAAACCCACCCCCCCCGCCAAAAAAAAAGCAGGAGTAGCTATCCCCTCTGCAAATCAAGTTGATTTCAAACAAAAATCTGAAACACGCTGGTCCCAAGAATTTCAGATAAGGGACACTCAACTTGTATGTACAAATCTATTGTGAACATGTGTTTTCATTTCTAGCAAGTAAAAAGTTAAGGACAGGACTGTTGGTTCTTAACAGTAACATGAGAAATTTCTGTATTGTTTTCCAAAATGGTTTGATCATTTTACATTCACATTAGCAGTATTAGAAAGTTCTAACTTGTTCACACCTAAGCTGACATTTGTTCTTTTAAAACTTTTAACTTCATTTCCCTAATGAGTGTATAATTCAACCTTGTTATTGTACTGATTAGTATTTTTCTGATCCTAATGTTGCACATCGTTCCTTATTCTGTACTGGCTATTTATCATCGTCTTGTGTCTACTTTGTAATCAGGTTATCTATTAATGAGTTGTAAGACTTCTTTATATATTCTGGTCATAGGTTATATGCATTATAAATATGTTCTGTTTAAGGACTACTTTTCATTTTAACGATGTCATTTAAAGGCGTTTTTGCTGGAAGTATGGAGTACATGTCTTTGACCTGTTGAGAAGGTTGTGTTCTACTTCTAGTCTCCTGATAGCTTTTACCATGAACAGCTGTAGACTTTAGTCCAATACCTTTTCTCCAACTACTGACAGGGTCATATGGCTTTTTCCTTTCCTCTGTTAAAATGATGACTTTTGGGGGCGGGTCTTTCAATGCTGAACCAACACTGCCATCCCTATAATAAAACCACTTTCTACATACTGCCAGATCTGACTTCTAAGAGTTTGTTTTGTTAAACAAATTTCTCTCTATGTTCATACTTTTTTCTTCTATTATCTTTATCTAGTTTTAATATTAGTACAATGTTGATTTCCTGAAATGGGCGGAGAAGTGTTCCTTCTTTTTTCTGCTTTAAATGTTTGATATAATTTATCAGTTAAAATGTATATGAGCCTGTTGTCATACAGGTAGGTTTTTAAGCTAGGAATATACTTTCTTTAATAGGTGCTATTCAAATTTTATATTTCCTCCAGAGTTAGTTTCATTAATTTGTCTTCCAAGGTACTTCTTAGAATTTGTCAAATTTATTTCAAAAAAGATTTTTGTAATATGCTTTCTATATCCTTTTAAATTCTGTAAAATCTGTGGTAATGTCTCCTAGATCTTGATATTGTAATTTTTAAAATGTTTAATTGATATTGTGTAATAGGAAGAGAAGGTCTAAAGTAGCAGGGGAAGTGGGAGGAGTAGGGGAAAGGAAAGAAGGGAAAAGAAAAAATATGAGAAAAGGAAAAAGATGGAAACAAAATCTTTGCAAATAGGGAAGGGTGGAGGGGGTGAAGGGAGGGCAGGGGAAGGGGAAAAAACTAAGAACCAAGATACTCATGTAATAGTACAAGATCCTAGTGATGAATGTAACTGTATTTTGTAAATAAAATGTACCAATAAACTTAATGGGGGAAAAAAGCCAAACTTGAAACTGTTTCCGAAGACAATGGTTTCAAGATTAGTTCCAGCCTCAAACTTCTCACTGGCCAATGACACACATCCCCATGGCGGTTCGGACTTCACAATTGATCCTATTGGCCTTGGTCATCAAAGATACTCTGGCAGATGCATTGATTTATCTCAAATGAACCCTGGACATCATGACTCTGGCTAATTTGGGTACACAGCCATCCCAGGGAGGAGTCCTGAGAAGGTGCTCTTGAAAATCTCATTTCTATCCCTTGACCAGCATGCCACTAAGTCTATATATGGCATCAGGTGATTCTCTTTACCTCTCTGAACCTTAGGATGCAAAAAAAATTTTTTTTTGAGACAAGGTTTTCACTATGTAGTTCAGGCTGGCCTTGAACTCACGGCAATCCTCCTCCTGCCTCAGCCTCCAGAGTGTTGGGATTACCACCACACCCAGCTTATTTAACTTTTATAGATTTTTTTTTAATGAGACACTCCTTGACATCCCTATTCTGACTGCTTCTCAAACCCACTCAGGCAGGCACTAGACTAGCATATCTCCAACAGATCTAATATTCTGGGATCTAACTCCAGGCTCAGCACCCACTCTGTGGACAGCAGCAACGAACCTCCATCATAGCCAATTAATTGCAAGAGCCTGAGAATTTTTGAAACTCTGTTCCATTTCTTTCACCAAAGATCCCTCCTCATTCTTCATCCTCCACATGTGCAGTGTCTGCAGTCACCAAGCTTAGACCGGGGCCCCTCATCATGTGACGCTGAATTCCGCCAACGTGCCCTTGCTTGTGGGCCCTGTGTGGGTGTCCTTCAGGGTCAGGCCCAAGGGATCTGAATCTGTAGGAAACAACAGCCCTGTGCCTGTTCTGGCCCATGCAAAGGAAACCTTTGAAACGTCCACGCTGATACTGTGATCTCCGCCTCTCCTTCTACAAGTCTTGCAGGCATCCTCAGGACTTTGCCCGCACATCTGCTTTAAATCTCAGCTGTTCCCATTTCCCCCACTCCTTCCTACTTTTCTCAGTCTGGAAGCACGCAGGGAGCAACCGGCAGCTACCGCCCAAGTGATAGCAGTTTGCTTATTACAATTGAATTTCTCCCTAAGCTTTCTGATCTTCATTTCATTTACCTTTCTCTTGTAGAATTCCACCATGCTAACTTTTCATGGCTTTGACTGCTTTTCTCTGGCCCCTCTCCAGGTTCTGCATCTCTGCCTTGAACTTGAGTTCCCAATCTGAACACAGTGCTTCCATGGAGATATGACTAATAGTACATTGGCTCCGAAATCTGGCTGAACAGAATGATGGTTTTTTAACTATAGATCTGTGAGCTCCACAGAGCCACATAAGAAACATTCGTTTAAGTGGCCTTAGATTCCCTTAGCCTGTTAGGTACAAGAATCCCGTGGGCGAAGGACCGGCTTCAGCTGACTTCCCCACCAGTTCGTCTATGAACAACCAGCCACAGTGGGTCTCCCTCTTGTGTGGACGTGTTGTTTGGACTATCTTTATGTTAACTGCTGCCGCTGCTGAGCCTATGATCATTGGGCTCGGGGACTTCTGTGTCCTAACTGTGACTGCCCAGCTACATGGCCCCTGTGTCATCCTTTGCTTTGAGTCAGCTCCAGAAAACTCCCAGTGAGGATGAGGTAACCAGCGTGGCCACAATCCAGTCCTCACAACCCAGGCCCCAAGCAGAAAGTGCTATTTGATACACAGTTAAAGGTTTCAAGCCAGGCGTGGTGGTGCATGTCTGTAATCCCAGAACTCAGGAGGCTGAGGCAGGAGGATCACTGTGAGTTCAAGGCCAGCTTGGCCTATAGAGTGAATTCAAGTTCTGGGTAGATTATATAGTGAGACCCTGTCTCAAAAGAGAAAAGAAGAAAGAAAGAGACAGAGAGAGACAGGGGGGGGGAGAGAAGGAAAAAAAAGGATTTCAGGGAGGAAAGGAAACAACAGCAACAGAATCTTTCCTTTACAGAATACACTCTTTAGGAATTGAGCCAGGAGGTGGCTAAGAAGGCTGGAGAAAGAAGGGAAGGCCCACTCGGGAGCAGGCTTTCTGGGACTAGATCCACTTTCTGCCTTCAACATGAGCCCAGGACCAGGATGCTCAGGTCTAAACACAATGGGAGAAAGGAGCCAGTTAACTTAGCTTCCTCACATTATGTCCCTGGGCATGCACCCAGGGGTCTTCTGCAGCCCTTGGTGAGCCCCAACTCGAATTACCACATCATTGACTATGCGGGACTCCCCCACCCCAGGCTTTGGGCACTATGACAGACCCTCCAAAGTCCATGAAAGGTCAAAAATTGCACTGCCCAACAGAAGGGCCCAGTCAAGCCACTCATGGACTTGTGGGAATCAGACCTGAGGCCAAACCCTCAGCCACACCCCAAACCCTAATGCTTAAACTTTCAACACCAGGTCCGGGACAGGAAGCTCTTATCCCTGTGTGCCTGTGCTCGTGCTCTCTCTCTCTCTCCCTCTCCCTCTCCCTCTCTCTCTCTCTCTCTCTCTCTCTCTCTCTCTCCCTCTCTCTCTCTGTCTCTCTCTCCCTGTCTCTCTCCCCTCCCTCTGTCTCTCTCTCTTTCTTTCTCTCTCTCCCTCTCTCTCTGCCTCTCTCACCCTCTCTCTCTCCCCCCCTCCTCCCTCTGTCTCTCTCTCTTTCTTTCTGTCTCTCTCTCCCTCTCTGTCTGTCTCTCTTCCTCTCTCTCTCCCTCTCTCTCTCCCTCTGTCTCTCTGTCTCTGTCTCTCTCTCCATCTCTCTGTGTCTCTCTCTGTCTCTATTTCTCTCTGTGTGTCTCTCTGTCTCTCTCTGTGTGCGTCTGTCTGTCTGTCTCTCTCTCTTTCTCTGTCTGTCTGTCTCTCTCTCTCTCTCTCTCTCTCTCTCTCTCTCTCTCTCTCTCTCTGAGCCATTATGGCTGTTTCAGCCTTCAGAGCCTGTGGAAGTGTACAGGGATCTTCATTCACTGGAATGAGTCTGCAGAGGCCTCCGGAGCAGCCAGTCGGGAGGATGCCTCCTTCCGGAGACTGTTGGCTCTGTTGCTACACAATACTGCAGAGAGAAACTGTTTGCAAAACAGCGACAGCCTCTCAGAAACTTTGGCCACCCTTTGACCCTGTGGAGGAAGAAACATTACAACTCCAAGCCATTCGTCATCTTGAGGGAGTGTAAGAAAATGCCATCAGCCAAGTATGATTACAAAATCTTCCATCATATTGGCCCAGGCAGCCGTCAGCTCAGGTCAGGACTAGAGAAAAAATGACTTGGCTCCAAACTTGATTTAACTCTTGATACTCCAAGGGAGCAGTTGTGCCCAGTGGGCCTCCCGGTATTTGAAGAAGTGCACCGAGAGCAACATGCGGCCAAAAGAGAAATTAACATGGAGTAGGAACATCTCTCATTTTCCAAAGGTTTCTGTATCTGGCAATATGGTAAGGGTGGAGGGCAAAGGCTGTCAACATTTAAAATTCAAACTCGGAGTTTATGGTGGGGACTAACGAAGCTCAAGGCTCCAGAAGCTACCTGCCTTCCCTGCTGTCCGGAAGTGCTGTTCCTTAGGCCATTTCTTCTCTCTGCTTGGGCACGGTTGCTCTACCTCTCCTGGATATTTCCTGTCAGCACACACATGGCCTCATGCATTTACTGCTGGCTTAAAACAACCACGCACTCTCAGAGGCTGAGGCAGGGGGATCACAAGTTGAGCTGAGCAAATTAACAACTTAGGGAGACCCTGTCTCAAAACTTTTTTTTTTTTTTTTGGTACCAGGGATCAAACTCAGGACCTTGTGCTTGCCGAGGCAGGCGCAGTGCCACTGAGCTAAATCCCTGGCCCCTCAAAAGAAATTTTTTGAAAGAGCCAGAGGTGCAGCTCAGTGCAGAGGCCCTGGATTCAATCCCTAGAACCACCAAAGACTTAAAATAATTAACTTGTGGCCAATCTTATTTTATTTATATGCCTTCCCCTGAACTATTTTGAAGTACTTTCCAGACATTGCATTTTTATCCATAAATAGTTAAGCATTCATCTCTAAAAAAGTAAGCTCATTAAAAAAGTATATAACCAGGCTGAGGTGTAGCTCAGTGGAAGAGCACTTGCCTGGTACACGCTAGGACTTGGATTCCATTGCCAGCACTGCTATGTATGTATATAAAAATATAAAAAATATATATATTATATTTAATATATATAACCATAATAAAATTATCCCACCTAAAATATTAGCATTATTTTTTATTGTGTTTTTGTCTCACTGTGTTTGATAGGGTCCATGTAGTTCACACACCTTGAACTCACTATGTAGCCCAGGCTGGCCTCGAACTCCCCAGACCTTCCCTGCCTCAGCCTCCCGAGTGCTGGGACTGCAGGTGTGCACTACCACAGCCAGCTCTAATATTAGCACTTTTAAAGTCGGTTTCTTCCTGAGTGTGCTTCTTACTAGGAAGAGCACTAGCAGCAGTGTAGAGGGCTGCGTGGAGACAGGAACAAGGTCCCTTGGTTCTCTGCTGTGACACCGTGCAGACTGGGTACCACAGGTCCACCTAAAGTGAGTCTTCCCTTGTGTCCTCTGTCACTACGAGCAGAAGGACATCTGGAGAGGACACCCTTCTACAAGGCTGCAGTCTAGAAGCACTGCTCTCAAAAAGGTAGGCTCTTGGGTTAGTTTGTTGTAGTTTGGTTTTTTTACCCTTTGTTTTGTTACGGTACTGGGAATTGAACCCAGGGCCTTCTCCCTGAGCTACATCCCCATCCCTTTTTATTTTTGCCTGGGCTGTGCTTGAATTTAGGATCCCCCTGCTTTGGCCTCCCAGGGTTCTGAGATTACAAGCCTGTGCCAACATGCCAGCTTAGCTACCAAGCCTTGAGAAACCAGTACCATCATGGCTGGGAACAAATCTTGCTAGTAATTCCACATAAACGAACAAAGGAGAACTACCACGGCTTTGAACTCTTCCCAGAGCAGGGGAACCCTTGGTGTCCCGTCCGTCCCTTCCTGGCCAAGATGATCATGCTAGCCCTCGAGCTGAAGGGCTATCTTGACCCGAAGCCTCAGCCATAGCTGCTAGGCACAGGCCCTCTGTCACCAACTCCTGGCAATCCCCACACTGTCTAAACGGGAGCTTTGTCATTACAGAGATTGGTCCTCAGGGCCAGAACTGAAGCTGCCGGCATTTCACCCTGGACCTGGCATTTCACCCTGGAGGATTCTAACTTTTGTGGTTTGGAGTACCCTATAGTGTGGTGCAGAGGGGCTTTGGGGATGATCCTCAACTATGCTTTCTTTAAGCCACAGGGATTGTAAAGAATCTAGGATGAGTTCAAGAGTGCTATAGCAGCCAGGTGTGGAGGTGCACACCTATAATCGTAGCACTCAGGAGGCTAAGGCAGGAGGATCACCATGAC
The DNA here is from genome assembly GCF_053883595.1 of Heterocephalus glaber. Lineage (NCBI taxonomy): Eukaryota > Metazoa > Chordata > Mammalia > Rodentia > Bathyergidae > Heterocephalus > Heterocephalus glaber. The sequence continues at coordinate 17,219,854 of NW_028258369.1, read as the reverse complement.
TTTGAGGCCAGACTGAGCTATTCATTAAGTACAAATCCAGCCGGAACTACAAAATGAGACCCTGCCTCAAAAAAAAAAGGGGAGGGGGTTGTAGAAATACCCTGGGGTATTTATAAGCCTGGGTTGTTATATATGAACATTAAAAAGAATAAAATAAACCAGGTGTGGTGAGGCATGCCTGTAATGCCAGCACTCTGGGAGGCTGAGGCAGGAGGACTGCAAGTTTGGGCAATTTAGTGACTTAGCGAGACCCTGTATCAAAATAAAAAATAAAAAGGTCTGAGGACATAGTTCAGTACAAAGGCGCTGGGTTCAATCTCCACCACTGAAGAAAGAAAGAGAGAGAGAGAGAAGAGGAGAGAGAGAGAGTGTCAGGGAGGGAGGGAGAGAGAGACTGAAATTGTGTACTTGTGTACGTCTGTATGTGCTGGCCGCTAGTGTACACACACACCCACGTACGCATGTGTAGTATGAATTCAGCTCCAAAGGTCTAAGGGGCTGGTGGTGAGAGGAGTTACAGCGCTGAAACACTGGTGCTGAGCCAGGATCGGAGAAAAGTGATCCATAACCCCAAGAAAGCACCATCTGCGCGGCCTGGAGCCTCATGCTGAGAGGACAGCAGCGGACTGGCCAGGAACAGATGGGGAGGCTGGAACCCCGCACGGGCCAGAGGGCTCCGGAGCTGGGCCACTTAGCCAAAGGCCGACTGTGCTGTCTGGGTCACGTTATCCCCAAGTGAGCAGTGCAAAGCTTCGCATGCGTACAGCCAATGTGGAGGGCTTCACAGATGGCGCCCACCTTGGGGCTCCACCAGGGATGAAAGCCATGCTGCCCTCTAGGGACAGAGCAGGAGGAAGGACGGCCTTCACTACCTTTATTATTTTTGTTTTGTTTTTTCAGAGACAGGTCTCTCTACACAGTTCAGTCTGGCCTTGAACTCACTGTGTAGCCCAGGCTGGCTTCAAACTCTTAGTGATCCTCCTGCCTCAGCCTCCTGAGTGCTGGGATCAGAGGCATGGGCCACCACACCTGGCTTTCATTCCTTCTTAATTCTTCTGTGTTCTTAGGGTAAAAGGAAGTCAGAGGGAGAGGAATGGAGCTTTTAAAGAAGCCTTTTGACCTGCACCTTTGTTCTGTTCATTCTCTAAATTGCATGATATAAGAAACAATTCAAAGCTTGAACGCATGAAATTCAACCCAACAGAATGATCTCATCTTCCCAAATGTGGAAAAAAGGTTTCTGAGGATAAACATGATCCCCTCCTGCCTCTTAGTAACCCCACAGGCACTCCAAGTGACAGATCAGAAGCAGAGCTTGACAACTGCCCGCCTCCAGTGTTCCTTGGGAGCCAGGAACTGACTTTCTGCACCTGCTCAGTCCATGCACAGAGCCTCATGGGTTCGTCCTTTCAGCCTCTCCTGAGACCATCTATGCTTCTCCAGCCCCTTCATTCTTGCTCTGGCCTTAATTTTGATTTTTTAAAAAACTCCTGCATGGACTGTTGCAATAGTTTCTAAAATTCTTCAGTTCTTTTTACTCCAATAAATTCATTTCACAGTTTCCAGAAACTCAAATCTGTGCATATATTTTTCTGCATAACAATTCTTGTTGTATGGGTACCCATTTGCAAAGGTTTTCCTTTCCTATTTTTAGTTTTTATTAGTACATGTTTGGAGTACATAATGAGTACATTCATCATGGGGAATTGGTCCTTGTACACAATACATTTTAATTCTTTTTTCATCCCTTTCCCCTCCTCTCCTTCCCTCATCTCTAGATCCCCTTCTGATTTGCAAAAGATCCATCTCCCTGTTTCCTATTATATTTTATTTTGCTCTTTAATTTATTTATACTTTGAGTTTCTAAAATAAAAGAAACCATGTGATATTTAAGCCTTTGTGGCTGGTTTATTTCAAAGGATTTTAAACTTTTTTTGTCCTGACAGACACGGTACACATGAAATTCATCAGAGTGACTCCATCCTACTAACAGCCAGATTTTGACCAAACCCTGATTTTTGTCAAGGAAATGAATTCAGCAAAGTGAGTCACTGCAGACTCAGGCAAAGTGCACAGCCTCCTCCTTGTGAGGTATTGTTAGTGAGGTACTGGGGTGCTCTGAATTCTTCCCAGGGGTCCCTTCCAAGTTCTTGTTGTCCTGAACAAAGAACTAGACAGGAAATGAAGTAGTGGGGTTTTACATTTATTAAAGGTAAGAAGGGAGAAGAAGTGTTCTGAAAAGAAGTGCTCTGCAGAGTGAGTGTGGATCAATTAAAGTAGGGACGGAAATAGAAAAGAAGCACACTTTACAGAGTTGGAAGTGGGCTGATGAAAAGGCTCATGGTGGCTACAAGTTTCATGGCTGCTGTCTTTTGTACCCCCACTCTGATGTCAGACCTGGGCCATCGTATTATAAACCTGCTTGATTCTGTGCCAGAAGAATTGAAGACAGTGTTCTCTGATTGGTACCAGATGTAGGGCTTCTGCACGTGTTCTGGATCTCTGTGATTGACAGGTTATACCCACTTGGCCAGCTGCTTTCCCATGCCCTAATCTCCTGCCTCAGTACCACATATGGCCTCTTGCCCAAAAGGCCCCCATGGGAGCTTCTTAGTTCTGACAAATGCCCCCTGGTCATAGAAGATGTTACCATTAGGGAAAGGAGGGTGAAAGATTTATGGGAATCCTCTGTATGATCTTTGGAGGTACAAATGCCCAATAAATACATGAAAAAAAAGGTTCATCGCCCCTGGCCACTAGAGAAATGCAAATCTAAACAACACTAAGATTCCATCTTACCTCAGAAAAAATGACCATCATCAAGCAATTGAGCAATAAAAAAATGTGGTGAGGCTCTGTGGGAAAAAACCAACACTTCTACATGGTTGGTGGGAATGTAGATGGATACAACCACTATGGAAATGAGTGTGGAGATTCCTCAAAAAATTAAAACTAGAAATTGCACTGGACCCAGTCACTCCCCTTCTATCTTCCCAGAAAAGTTAAAGACATCGTATTGCAGGGACATCCATGTTTATAGCAGCACAATTCGTAAGAGCTAAATCTTAGAAACAGCCTATATGTCCATCAACAGATGGATAGATAAGGCAAATGTGATATTTATACACAAGGAGTACTACTCTGCCAGAAATAATGATAAATTTGAGTCATTTGTAGAAGAATGGATGCACCTTGAGACCATAATGTTAAGTGAAATAAATCAGACACACAGGCTTAAATATTGTATGACTTCTTTTATATGAGAAACCCAAAGCTTAAATAAAAAGCAAAATAAAAGATCGATACTAGGAAGCAGAGAGATAGATCTCTTTGTTTAACTTTTTGTTGTTGTTGTTTTGAGACAAGATCTCCCTATGTAGCCCAGCCTGGCCTCTAACTGGTGGCTATCCACCTGCCTCAGCCTCCTGAGTGTTGGGATTACAGGCATGCACCACCATGCTCAGCTCTTGAATGTTTTTCTTATCACATCCCCCTTAGGTATGTGTCTTGGATATTAGTGAGCTACAGCTGGGCACTTTAGCTGTTCCTTGGTGCTCAGAAAGCTCATGACAGTAATGGGTCCCCTGGTCACATGGGGCATCTGCATGTCCTGCTAGAATTCACTGTGAGAAAGCCTGCTCCAAATTATCCAAGGACAGATGTGCATAACATTTTACAAATAAATAAAGTATTACTATTGCAATCATTACTTATTATTTAATAAATAATGTTTTCACAAAAGCATTCAATATTTTAGTAAACGCTGACTTTTTCTGGGAGTCAACTACTGAATAAATCAGAAGATTGTGGAACTGGGCATGGTAGCATGCACCTATAATTCACCACTGGGGAGGCTGAGGCAGGAGGATCACCACCAGTTTGAGCCCAACCTGGGCTATACAGTGAGTTCAAGACCAGCCTGAACTATAGCAAGACCTTGTCTCAAAAACCCAAAAAGAAAAAAACAAAAAAGAATCTGAGGCCGGTCCCCTTGTGGGTAAGTGTGCAGATTAGAGTTAGACTCTGGCACCACCCCTATTCAGCCACCTTGCAAGGATGCGACAGGCACTGTAGCCTCACGGACCTTTGGCTCCAGAATCCTCGTGCTGTGCTAAGCTGAGGTACTAGCGTGGTTCAGGCATTCGGGCGGCAGTGAACTGTGAAGATTGATTGCACATGCGCGACCCTCACCATAGCGCAGGTCTGTTTATCTCCACAGTGCCAGTGCTCGGACCCAAGGTGCACACGGGGCATGCGCTAGGTGGGGCCTTGGCCTTGGGGGCAGGGACTAAAGAGCCAGGGGACAGCTGCTGCTTCAGCCCTTCCTGTCTCCTTCCCAGCTCCTTTCCTTTCAAAGGATCACCATAGCTCCGGGAGCAAAGACTCAGAAGAAAACCACAGGCCTTTGGGGATAGCAACCTTGGTGACCATGTGCCACCACTTCCCCGTGACACCACCTGTAAGGACAGGTACGTGCTAGGTCCATGCCCCTGTTCACGCACAGTGGTCTCTGCTGTCAGACCAAAGTACAAGCTTTCTAGAAGAATTTAAAGAATGAAGATGTGATATGGACAAGGACCAACTCCCCACCATGAATGTAATCATTATGTACTGCAAACATGGACTGATAAAGATAAACAATTAAAATAAAGTTAGAAGAATGAGAGCTGGGTGTGGTGGCACACACCTGTAATCCCAGCACCCAGGAGGCTGAGGCAGGAGGATCACAATTGGAGGGCTGCCTGAGTCACAAAGTGAGTTCAAGGCCAGCCTGGACTGCATGTGGAGACCCTGTTTTAACCCCTCCCAAACTAAGAATGAGGTCACCTTAGCCACATTTCAAATGTACATCCATGCCTGGCTCGTCCCTGTGCCTGCCGTGCTGGACAGCACAGATACAGAGCGCTCCTGCCATTATAGCAGCTCCGCTGCCCTGAGAACTTGAAATAACCACGGAAGCCGAGCTCTGTGTTTCCTAGGAACGTGTCAGACGGAAATGAAAACACACATGAGGAACTTCTGGGGGAAAACCACCAGTTACTTCACTTAAATGGTTGTCTATTTTTTGGTCACTTTGGGGAAATACAACAGAGAAAATTAAAAATGAAACAGTCCCTGTATCTGTGTTGATTCCTCCTTAAATTAATAACTGAGCCACACACATACACACACAAATATTCCCCTGCCAGGTGTGGTGGTGCGCATCTGTCATCCCAGCACTCGGGAAGCTGAGGCAGGAGGATGGCTTCAAGTTCGAGGCCAGCCTGGGCTACACAGTGAGTTCAAGGCCAGCCTGAAGTACATAGCAAGACCCTGTCTCAAAAAACGAGGCAAATAAGGCAAAGTAGCTCTTTGGTGTCTGAAGTGTTTGAATTGCTAACCAAGAACTGTGGGGCTGGGATGTGGCTCCTAGCAGGGTGCTTGCCATACAAGCCCACGCCCTGGTTCCAGCTCCAGTTCTGCGGAAAAAAAGGGGACAAAACAGGAAGTGTAATTGTTGATGTTAGTAAGGAGAGCGGCAGAGTGGGAGGTGCTCCATCTCACTGAACAGGAGCCCTTGAGGCTGATAGGAGAAAGCCGGCCATCTGAGCTACAGAGGATGGGAGAAAGCACTTCGTCTACATTTGTGGGTAAAGAGATCAGAGCTGGGGGTGGTGGCGCATGCCTGTGTTCCCAGTGCTCTGGGAGGCTGAGCCAGGATTACAGATTTGAGCACAGCCTGGGCGACTGAGTGAGGGACTTAGCAAGACCCTGTCACAAAATAAAAAATAAAAAGGAGGATGCAGCTCAATGCAAAGGCCCTGGGTTTATAGCATAGACATTAAGACTTCCTGCTCTTTCCCTCAGGTCCATGGTCATTTAATGAGCATTTCTAATTGCCTGCTCCAATCCGGCCTGTGTGATTTAATTCAACAGAACACTAGCCCACAAAGCGCGCGCAAGCGGAGACCTCATCAAAGGCATCAGCGTTTCTCCTTAGATGGCTTTCCCTTGCTCTGTTTTGCAACCCAACCCTGGCTTAAATGCCACGCCCCTTACATTAGTAATGGCCCAAGAAGGGAGTGCAATATGTGGGCTTCACGGAAGGCCCCATTCCCACAAAAGCCCACCCGAAGGGGAGTGAGGAAGCGAGCAAAGCTGAGCACGTGGCGCGGAGTTTCTTCTACCCAATCTTTCAGTGCTTTTAGCGTGTGACCTTGTTTGTGCATTTAGGACTGCTGGCCCTGGGCAGCACAGAGGGGAAGTGGAAGGTTGTAAGAAAGCTGCAGGGGCCTGCGGTAGGTCTAAAACACACTCACCAATTCTTTAAGGCTCTTCCCCTTCATGGAGTGAAGACTCATTCCCCTCCCCTGAGTGTGGGCCACACCTAGTGACTTACTTCTATTTCTTGTAACTTCTTTTTGTCTGTTTTTGAGACAGGGTCTCTCTATGTAGTTCAGGCTGGTCTCAAACTATGTAGCCCAAGCTGGCCTCAAATTCACAGCAATCCTTCTGCCTCAGCCTCCCAAATGTTGGGCTGACAGGTGTGCACCACTGTGCCCAACACCAGTGTGCCCGAGACTAGATGGTTTCGGTATGATGGCTTCAGTCTTGATGTTTCTCTTGTGGCTTAGCTGCCATGCCCTGCAGACACTCCAGCAACCCTGCAGAGAGGTCCACTTGGTGAGGAACTGCTACCTCCTGCCTACAAGCATGGGAGTCACCATCTCAAAAGACAGCACAGCAGCCAGCCAGCCTTTGGGGCTGCAGATCCAGCACACCTTGATTCGACCTCAGTTGGACCCTGAGCCGGCACAACCTACCCCAGCTCTCATACACAGCCAGATACCGAATGGTTTGCATTTTGCACTGCACTGTTTCAAGGCCATAGTAAGGAATACAGGTCCAGGTCCTCCCAGTGCCATTATTTGAGTGCAGTTGTCATGCCCCAGGCATGGGAATCCTCCTCTCATTCACAATAAGGCTTCCTGTTTGCAAAAGCCCTGACCCAGACATGGTGACACCTGCCTGTTATCCCAACACTCTGGTAGCCTGGGGCAGGAGGATCACAAGTTTGAGCCCAGCCTGAGCAATTTAGAGACTTATGGAGACCCTGCCTCAAAATTAAAAAATTTAAAAAGGGCTTGGGGACACAGTCCAGTGCGAAGGCCCTGGGTTCAATCTCCAGTATCAAAAAGAAGAAGGCCCTGAAGAGACTTCCAGATGTAACATATTCTCTTTACTTCTTCCCCGTTGGGTCTGAAGGGTTTTGCTCCTTGTAACTCGCCACCTGGGGGAGGAGCACCATTTAGCTAGCAAGTTGTCTAGTGGCAGCAAGAGCCAAAGGAAATGAGTAAACCCAGGGTCTCTGAGTCACTTCATTTAATCCCACAACAATCCTGGGATGCAGGGATGCAGTACATCATGCTAAAGCCTCAGAAATTGAAATACTATGCTTTAGGGATACATGCAGCTGTGAGGAAATCTTAGAGATTTTCCTCATAAGGATCCAGTGCTTTCAGAATCGGCTCAGTGCAAAGACCTTGGGTTCAATTCCCAACTGCAACAAAACAAAACAAAACATCCCAGCACTCAGGAAGCTGAGACAGGAGGATTCCGACGAGTTCAAGGCCAGCCTGGGTTACATAGTGAGCGCAAGGCCAGCCTGAACTATGTAGTGAGACCCTGTCTCAAAAAAACAAAACAAAACAAAGATTCTGTCCCCAAAATAACAACAATAATAATAACTATGTAGCCATGCTATATTACAGCTATATGCTGAAAATCATCATCTCTGGAACTACATTGGCCTCTCCGCCTGGTGTTAACCTGTTAGAGAAGCTACTCAATTTGCAAGGCCAGCGACAGGCATCATGGCTGGACTAAACTGAGCCCCCAGCTCCCTTCCCCAGGGAGTCCTGTCTCCATCCAGCATGCTATCAGCCATTCAAAGCTCCTACACAAACGCAGTTGGAGTTTTCAAGGAGGTGAGCAGCTTCCGGATGACTCCAGCTTGCTGTTTAATCTCACCTTTATGCCCCATGGGAAACTCTTATTTTACCTTTGGAAAACTTTTTGAAGTGACGTCTGTGAGAAAAGCTATTATGAGATGAAACCTCCTACATTCGTGTTGGCCACCAGCAAAAAGCATCTGTTTTTTTATCACCCAAAATGAACACCTTGTGCTAAAACAACAGAAAGTGATAAAGGATTCAGTGAGGCAGCACAAAGTCTCCGGCTGCCATCTGGCAGGGTCCCAGGGCTGCAAGGTAACACCGCGAGCAGCCAGAACAGCCATGGGTGGCTTCCTGCTCCTGTCTAGTGAGGAAGGGTTGGGGGGCTCAGGAAGGGTCCGGCCAGTGTGTGCAGGGTGCCCCCTCCCACAGCTGTAGGAAGTGACTCAGGGGTTCAGCTTTGGTGGCTGGGCCAGCCTCAGTTTCCCAGGAAGGCCTTTTGTCACGGGGAGGGGGGCACAGGTCCCCGGCAGGTGAAATGTTTAACCTGAGAAGAGAAAACCTGGCTTTTGAAATCTCTAAATTAAATTTTTAGGCTGGGCATGGTGGCACACAGCTGTGATCCCAGCACTGAGGAGGCTGAGGCAGGAGGACTGCTGCAAGTTCAAGGCTAGCCAGGAACTACAGAGACCCTGTTTCAAAAAGAGCCAAACCAGGGCCGGGGATTTAGCTCAGTGGTTCTGCCACCTGCCTTGAAAACGCAAGTCCCAAGTTTGATCCCCGGTACCAAAAGTAAATAAATAAAAAATAAAGCCAAGCCAGAACAAAACAAAACAGAAAGACAGAAAAGAGGTTAATTTTCTGCCACAGGACTTTAAAAAGACCAATAATTTCTATGCTTCATAAAAAGTACTTAAAATCTGGAAGTGGTGGTGCACCCCTGTGATCCCAGCACTCTGGAAGGCTGAGGCAAGTTCAAGTTCAAGTTCTGCCTGGGCAAATTAGGGAGATTATCTAAAAAAAAAAAATTAAAAGAGCTTGGGGATGTAGTTCAGTATTAAAGTCCTAGGTTCAATCCTCAGCACTGCAAAACAAACAAATAAATAAGAAAAAGTAGTTAAGAAATTATCCGAGTGGTGTTAAATCTTGGTCATTCCCTCATTTAAATAGTCTCTTTAAATGATGCGCTGGGTATGTGCTCGGAGTGGGAAGGGCAAGCCACGCATGTTAAAACCTGGCTCTGCAAGTCCTAGTTCTGTTATCCAAGCCCAAACGGTTAGGTAAACTGCATTCAAGTTAGCGCTGGGGGCAGAGTCCAGGCTGATGTGGCGGGTACCAAAGTCACCAGGCAATCGGGCTCATACAGACTGCCTGTCACCCTCCAGCCCAGCCATCTGCTTCAGAACATGCAAGAATGCCCGGATGGTGTATTCAGAGCAAGAGGGAGTGCCTTGAGGAGGATTAATGACAATGTGCCTTTTGCTACAATAGATTTTTGTTGTTGTTGTTAAATTCTTTATTGGTACATTTTAGGTATACAACACAATTACATTTCTCATTGGGAATTGTACCTTTACATAATGCATCTAGATTTTTTTTTTTTGACCAGGAATCAAACTCAGGACCTTGCGCTTGCCAGGTAGGCATGGCGCCACTGAGCTACATCCCCTGCCCTTTGTTTTGTTTTTGAGACAAGGTCTTGCTATGTAGCCCAGGTTCCCTCAAACTCATAGCGATCCTCCTCCCTCAGCCTCCTGAGTGACGGGATTACAGGCACACACCACCATGCTGGGCTCAATTTTTTTGAATTTTTAATATTTATTGAGTGTTCATTAAAAAGCATCAAAATTTTCAACATCAACTGTTTTTTGGTGTCTTTAAAAAAAAAAAAAATCTAAACATTCACCATATTTTTCGATCATGTCTCATGTGCCATGTAATTTTCTTTTATCTTTCTCTCTTTTTTCTTTCTTTTCCAGTAGTGGGGATTGACACCAGGGCTTTCACACAGAGCTACCTCCCCAGCCCTTTTGTTATTTACAGGTATTCCTCCTTTAATGACCTAGCTATCTAACTTCTCACTAGTTGGAGTTACAACCCCTCCTTTTTTTTGTACAGTTTTTTTTTTTTTTTTTTTTTTTTTTTGGTACCAGGGATTGAACTCAGAACCTTGCACTTGCGAGGCAGGCACCAGAACCACTGAGCTAAATCCTCAGCCCTTTTGTACAGTTTTGTACATCTTGTTTATAGAGCCTCACTGTCTTTTTTTTTTTGTACGGTGCACCTTGTTTAGATAGTACTGTGATTTCTGCTGATTGTACTGTACCGTACAGTACTGTAGTTTTATGTTCTGTTACATTACTGCATGGAAGAGTTATGCAAATAAAAGCAAAGTTGTCAAGTTGGAGTTTCCTTGGACCGTTTCTTTGTTCTGAATATTGTAATGTACACATTTATACAATTCCTGTTAGCGACCAATTCACTTAATGACCTAGTCACAGGAACGGAACTCCGTTGTTAAGCCAGGGATGCCTGTACTTGGAGACAGGGTCTCACTAGGTCTCTAAATTGCCCAGGCTGGGCTCCAATTTGGCAATCCTTCTGCCTCAGGCTCCCAGGGTGCTGGGGTCACAGCCGGGCACCGTCACGTTGGGCTGTGCGATGTGTTTTCTAAGTAGGTGCCAAGAATGCTCTGTGCCGTTATTCTTTCTACCTGATATTCTAATAAATATTTTTAAAATTAATTTCTTGGTACAATTTAAATATACATAACGATCACATTCATCAAAGGGAGTTTATACCTGTATATAATATAGCTTGATTCCTCTTTTTCTCCCATTCCCTTCCCTTCATTCTACCTCCCCTCCCTCCCTTATTTACAAAAGCTTTGTTTCCATTTTTTCCTTCTTTTGTTGATTTTTCCCCTTTTCCATTCCTTTCCCCCCTCCCCCTTTCACAGTTTCCCTTTCCTTTTGAACAGTTTCTTCCTACTTCACATTATTTATTATACATTCTGGTCCTTATTTACCCTTTCAGTTTCTCACACTAGAGAGACAATGTGATATTTACACATATGTGTCCGGTTTATTTCACTGAAGAGATCTCTAGTAAATATTGCTCTGTATGTTCTAAAAGGCATTTCTTGATGTAATTCTTTAATATTCAAGAAGAACAAGTTAACGCTTTACAGGTGTGAAATGTGTAGTTCAAGCGATCAATGGGGGCTGTTTCTGAATCTAAGTAGCTCGTCCAAGACTTCTGCGCTACCAGCTGTAGTGCTAAGGACTCTGCCTGCCATCTGCTTCTTCACCCGTGCCCTTCACAGAGCGCAAACACCCAATTCCTAACCATGCCATTGTGAACCGTGCCATGCTAGCTTATGCTACAGTGAGAAAATTCAGGGTTTAAAATTTAGAAGTCTAAAATATGCTTCCTGCGGGGCCTGGTGGCACATGGCTATAATCTCAGCACAGGCTGAGGCAGGAGGATCGACACAAGTTGAGGGCCAGCCTGGGATACAATAGTGAGTTCAAGGCCAGTTTGAACTGCAAAGCGAGACCCTGTCTCAAAAAACCAAACCAAACAAAAGAGTAAAATATGTTTTCATCATGACAAATTATACTACTGTATTAGCATTCATGATTTTAAACACTGAAATAAAGGGTTGTGTTCAGGGAAAAAGCCAAGCTACTCATTTATTTCGAAGGCTTTATCCTCCACTGGTGTGTTTGATGTATAGTCAGAACAATCAGTCTTGACTAGCATGGAAAATATCGCTTGTCTAGGAATAGGTAGATAGCTCAGACCATGTTTTCCTAAAAAATTATTTCCCTGTAGGTAGCTTTGTAAGAATACAAAGACAGCTGAAATTTTAGAAGACCTTGGGATGACTGCCAAAATTTCAAGCTTCCAAGGTGAAAATAATTGTTGCATCTAACAGTGCCTTGGCGTCGAAGGTTGAGGTATGGACAAGGAAAGGAAGATTCTAACCAGATACAGCCGGTCGGTTTATAGACAGAAGACGCTGAACAGTCAGCTGAGCAGATCGACTTCAAGAAAGCCTGCAGCTACATGTATTGATTGCATACTCGCAGGCGCATCCATCAACCTCAAATATTGAATGTTACCAGGGAAACCGGGGGAAATGGAAACCTCTCAAACAATGAAACGGCTTTTGTCTTCCTCAGACGAGACTTGAATATGGCTCCACCCCTGAGCGATTTCATTCACGGGACCCCTAGGATTTTCAGCTAGGGTGGCTGTCACAGCATGAACAATGACATGCCTGTCCCTTACGGAGACAGTGAAAGACCCAAAGGCTTGTTGAAGACTGGAATGCAAAAATAAATGAATCACTTGATCCCAACAATGAAGTCTTTCTAGCCAGGAACACAAGAATAGCCTACAGGTAATGACCACCAAACAAGATTTATATTATACATGAGACGTGGAATGTTTTACACTTTAGCCATTGATACCCAGGTGTATGACAGGCTGTAAGAGTCGTCTATGGGAAGCAAGTTATCTTTTTTGTTTTGTGATAGGGTCTCACTTTGTAGTTTAAGGTGACCTGAACTCACTATGTAGCCCAAGCTGGCCTCAAACTCACTGCAATCCTCCAGATGACAGCTGGGGTTGTAGGTGTACGCCACCACGTCTGGCTTATGGGAAGCAATTTATGGCCAAGCAATCTGGTGAGGACAACATGGAACTGCAGGTCCCCAGGAAGCAGTAAATACCTTGCCTTTCTTCTTTTCCTTCTCTCAGCTCAGAGAAGAAGGAAGGACAGCAAGAGAGGACAGAGCCACTCCTCGTCCTCAAGAGGATGCCGACTGTAACACAGCGCTGTTCCTTGTTACCGCTGAGCATTTCCACTGTGGCTGGTCCCAGCTGCAGCCTGCGCTCAGTGTAAAGTCCATACTGGCTTTGGGAACACATTGTGTGAGAAGAAAGAAGGGGAAATCTTTCCTTAGGAATGGTTATAATGAGTGTGTTATTTGCAACAGGGTCAGGACCAGGAGATGCAGGGAGGGGAGGAGAAGGGGACTGAAAAGAATTAAGATGCGGTATCTACATGAGGAATGTGATCCCTGTGTGCTGCAAATGTACTAATACAAATAAAAATTTAAAACAATATTGAAATGGCATTATAGATACCTTTTGTGTGGGTCCTAGAAATATTGTAATGGGGCACGTGGCTTATAATTGTGGCCTAGGGGAGTGAGGGGAATGGAATAAAATAAAATTTATTAAAAACATAATAATCGTGGCCTATGTCCATCTCTAGTGGCCAGCACTGGGGTACAGGTTAGCATTGTGCAACTACTCAAAAGGAAATCAGAGCTGGCCTGGTGGTCCACGCCTGTAATTCCAGCACTGGGGAGGCTGAGGCAGGAGGATTGCCATGAATACAAGACCAGCTTGGGCTACATGGTGAACCAAAAAAAAAAAAGGAAGTCAAGGGAGTCAAAACAGAGCTGGCACATGGCAGGGATTCCGTCTGGTCATGAGGTTCATGCTTTTGGCCTCTGCACATGCATAGCAAGCAGCCTTTGGATCAAGGGCAAGACAGGGTAAGAGCAATGGCTCTAAATTCAGTGAGTTTTATTCCCCCAGACCCACACCCTTGTCACTGAGCCACATTCACAGCAACCAACTTCCTTTCTTTTTTATGAGAAGAGGTCTCCCTAAATCCCTAAATTGCCCAGGCTGGATAGAACTTTGATCTTCCTGCCTCAGCCTTCTCAGCCACACCCAGCTTTATCTTTAAAAATATAATAACATAAGCATATTCTGGATTATTTGGGCAACCATTTTATGACCACACACTGCTATTCAATTTCAAGGTGCACATCTGCTTAGGGGACATGTTTGTTAGTGCACGGTTTCTCAGGCTGGGATTGTTACAAACGTCTGCAGACGTGATCTTGGGATCTGCAAATTCTCAGAATCCATCCTCCCTCATTCATCCTCTCAGCCCTTGGATAGTTCATCCCAGGCAGCTATTTGCATTTACCAGATCTCCACAGAAAACTTTTAATGTCTAATTAATGTCGATCAATCTCATTTTTCACATAAAGATGCTCATTATCTTGAGTGACAGACACATGTCTTCAAGTAGGTTTTTTTCTTTCACTGTGCTACTGTTATTATGGTATGATATTTTGGGGGGCGGTATTGGGGATTGAACCCATGGTCTTCACTCTGAGCTATATCCTCAGCCCTTTAAAAAGAATTTTTTTGAAGCAAAACATTCATTGGTACATTTTAGATATACATGATAACATTCATCACAGGGAATTTGTACTGATACATGATATATTTTGCTTCTTTTTTTCTCATCCCCCCCTTCAACTCCACTTTCCCTCCTTTAAAAATTATCAATATTTTTAATTTTGAGACAGAGTCTCACTAAGTTGCTAAGTAGCCCAGGCTGGGCTCGAACTTCCATTCCTCCTACTTCAGCTTCCCAGCCTGCTGGGATTCCAGGCATGTGCCACCATGTAGCTATGCCATGAACTTTTTGTTTGTTTTGGTACCAGGGATCAAACTCGGGACCTTGCACTTTTGAGGCAGGCAACAGCACCACTGAGCTAAATCCCCGGCCCTATGCCATGAATTTTGAAAGATCACCATGGCCAGCTGTAGGGAATTGGTAATAGGGGCTGGGGATGCCACATATGAGAGAGAGAAGGCCTGGTGAGCCGGTGACAGTGCATGCTGTTCTCGTGGACAGTAAGGAGGCTACAGGCCAGCAGTGGGTGGTGCCCTGTGCTCTGAGAAGTGGCACTGGAAGGTCTGTGAGGAGAAAGACAGGGAAAGATTTGGGTGTTCTGTGGGCATCCCTGTGAGAGGGCAAAAAGGACTGGGTTGTTTCAAGTCTTCATTTTTCCATCTAAGTAACCTAATAAAAATAATGTGTCTTAGCTGGGAGTGGTGGTACACGCCTGTAATCCAAGCACTCTGGGAGGCTGAGGCAGGGGGATGGAAAGTTTGAGCCCAGTTTAGAAAATTTAGTAAAACCCTGACTCACAATAAATTTTTCAAAATGGGCTGAAGATGTAGCTCAGTGCCAAGGCCATAGGTCCAATCCCCATTATTGCAAAAACAAAACAAACAAAAAAGCAAAAACACCAAAATAACAACAAATACAAAAAGAAGCAAAAAAAAAGAAAGAAAGAAAAGAGAAAAACAAAACAAATAAAAACCTAACATGTCTTTAACAAATGATACTACATCAACTGGATGTACATAATTCTTTAAAAAATAAGAATTTGGACTTTCCATCACACACAAAAAGTTAATTCAAAATGAATTATAGACCTAAATGTAAATGTGGAAAATATAAAGCCCCTAAAATAAATGCAGTAGAATATTTTTGCAACTTTAAGGTGGCTAAGGCTCTCTTAGAGAGAGGACAGAGTTCAGCCAGATGAGGAAAAATTGATAAACTGGACTTCCTCAAAATGAACAACTTCTGCTGTTCAAAGGCCACTACTATTAAGAGAATAAAAAGAAAACAAGCCTTATACTGGGTGAAATATTTGCAACACAGCCAGGAGTGGTGGTGCACACCTGTCATCCCAGCACTCCAGAGGCTGAGGCAGGAAGATTGCAAATTCAAGGTCAGTCTGGGCTCCATAGTGAGTTCAAGGCCAGCTTGGACTGCATAGTCAAAAAAAAAACTATAGAGTCTCAAAAAAAAAACCTTGCAACACACAGAACGAAAACAGGACTAGTATTCAGAAATATAAAGCATTACTATAATTCAATAACAAGAAGTTAAACAGCTTAATAAAAATGGGGGACTTGAAAAGACATTCATAAAACACATTTTTGGAAAGTGCTTAATAACTTTAATCATCAGGGAAAATGAAAATTAAACCACAATGAAGCCACCTGTGGTGGCAAAGCCCCGTAATCCAAGCACTCAGGAGGCTGAAACAGGAGGATTGCCTTGAGTTCGAGGTTAGACCCCGTGTCAAATGCGCACACACACACACACACACACACACACACACACACACACACACTGTGATGATCCCCTCTACATACCCACTGTGCTGGCTAGAATTAAATCCTCAAACAGATCAACTGTAGCAGGGATGTAGAGCAATTGGAACTCATATTGCTGGAAGGGGTTTGCAGTAGTACAATCACTTTATGGAACTCTTCAGCAGCTTCTGCAAAGGTTAAACATACATTGACCCTATGGCTCAGGAACTCCATCTGTATGTATTTATCCAAGATAAATGAGAACATATGGAGGTAGGATAGAAGAAATGAAAGATAGGTCAAAAAGAGACATGGAAATCATCATTAAAATTGTAAGACTGCAACTTCTGTGACCCATATCAGTCTCCCTTGGTTAAATTTCAGCTCTTTTCCTTCCAGACCCATCGCACCCAAAATTTCTCAGTGTCACTGGGTTGGGTTTGGGGTCCCCAGGGCTCAGCTTTATTTATAGGAGTCCAAAACTAGCATCAGTTTAAGTGTCCATCGATAGAATGGATAAACAGATTTCATAATCTGACCATGGGTTGCCATGTAGCAATTTAAAAAGGAACAAACTAATGCCATATATCAACATGCACAAATGTTAAAAAATGCACACAGCAAGAACAGATGAGCACAAAAGAATCCATACCCTATGTTTCCATTTATTTGAAGATCAAGGACAGAGCTAATTTCTGGAGATAGAATCTGATCATTGGTTGCTGGGGGAGTTGGGGTGGAGTGGAGGAGACGGCGATGGTCTTACTAACCAGAAGCAACAGGAGAGATGCTTTTAGTAGTGATCAGAAATGTTCCATACCTTGATGAGGCAGGTTACATGGGTATATGCATTCGTGGAACTTGTAAACATTAAAATCTGCATATTTCATTGTAAATGGGCACACCTGTAATCCCAACATTCCAGGAGGCTGAGGCAGGAAAATTGCTTTGAGTTCAAGGCCAGCCTGGGCTTCATAGTGAATTCAAAGCAAGTCTGAACTATATAGTGAGAATCTGTCTAAAAAAAACCCCAAAAAACAAACAAACAAAATTACCTCAGGGTAGGAGAGAGAAGACCCCTTTAGCAGTTCCAGTACTCTCTAGCAAGCAGAACTTGCTAAAAGGTATTTCCATAAGGAAAAAAACGAAAAAACAGGTGAGTGATGCTTATGTCCTGGAAGTTTTCCTTTTCAGGTGTTGATGAAGTTGGGGCATCGGAGATGGGGGGTTGCCCCCCACACTGAAATGACAAAACGAGCATTTACTTCCCATTTTACAGCATCATTTTCACGTCACATTTCTGAATATGCTCTGCGTGTCATTGGTATGGCAACTGGGGCAAATATATTATTTGTGAGAACAGAATGAAAGGCCTGTGTGCAGATCAGAAGCAGCTGACTGAATAATTTTAAGAGGCAGGGTAAGGGTTAAGCTTGGGGCATGACTCCAAAATTCAGTTACCAAAATATGCATACTTAATTTTCTCCATAAAAATAACTCCGTCAAAGGCCATGCACAGTTGCAACATACATTTGCATATTAAAAATTCCATAATGCTTCCTGAAATATTGATTTCACATTGATTTTTTAAAAGACCATAAATAATTAAACCATTTCTATACAACTTGAACGCACAGAGTGACATTAATAATGATCTTGCAAAAGATCACGACCACACTGTTACCAGGGTCTGGGGTGGTGTGGACTCTTTCCAGGTTCTTGTCCTGAACAAAGAATTGGATAAAACACATGCAAAAGGTAGCAAGATTTTACATTTATTAAAGGTAGGAAAAGAAACATGCTCTGCAGAGTGAGTGTGGGCCAATTAAAGGAAGGAAAAGAAGAACACTGTGCAGACTGAGAGGTGGCCCCTGAGAAAGAGAAAGTACAGTAGCACGGGTTAATGGCTGAGTCTTCTGTACCCCCCATTCTTCATGCTGATGTCAGATCTGGGCTGCCCTATCAAAAACCTGCTTGATTTTGCACCAGAAGAACTGAAGATGCATTTTTTTTTTTTTTTGGTACTGGGGATCCAACTCGGGTCCTTGCGCTTGTGCAGCAGACAGAGAAACCACTGAGCTAAATCCCCGGCCCTGAAGATGCACTTTTTGATTGGTCCCAGGTGCAGGGCTTGGGAACTGCTTTCTATGCAAGAGTCCTGGATCTCTGTGATTGACAGTTCATGCCTACTTGCCCAGCAGGCTGGCCACATCCTAATCTCCTGCCTCAATACTAGTAAAATCATTTTATGGATTTGATTACATGTTGGACAACATGGCAGGTCAACACCAAAATCCAAAAATATCTTCCCTTCTATTTTCCATATTCCCATTTAGGAACCTGTGGGTACAGTGTTACAGAGATATAGTAAATATGTTAGGCCATATGCTCTGTCACAAATACTAAACTCTGTTGTGGTAGCACAATAGCAGCTATGGACAATATGTAAACAAATAGGTATTTGTGTTCCAAAAAACTTTATTTATGGGCACTAAAATTGAATTTTATATAACTTTTGTGTCATGGAATATTATTCTATTTTTGTAATGTAAAAACCATTCTTAGCTTGAGAGAGAGATATGCATAAGCAAGTTACAGGCTGAATTTGGCCCAAGGGCTTATTAGTTCGCTAATTTTCTGTATATGTGCTGCTGTAGCAAGCACAAGTTTTCCAATCCTTGGATTAGAGTCCTCATATTTTCTAGCTTTGTGACCCTTACAAAGCCATTGAACTTTCCTGACATTTAATTTCTTTATTTATGGAACTGAGGTTGTCAGGTCCATTTTGGAAGACTGCTGAGCATTAAATGCATAAGATATAGAGAGGTTCTGTTCGTTCTGAAAAACACTTCAAAAATTAAACAATAGAGCTAGGCATGGTGTCAAAAACCTGTAATCCCAGCTATTCACGAGGCTGATGTGGCAAGATTGAAAATTTGAGGCCAGCCTGGGCTACATAGTGAGCTCAAAGCCAGCATGAGCTACATAGTGAGACCCTGTCTCAAAAAACCAAAAGGAGGAGGTGGAGATGTAATTCAGAGCTCCCTGCATTCAATCCCCAGTGCTAAGAAACAAATAAATGCAACACAAATAAATATTAGTATTTAAATGTCTATTAAATAACATTTACCATTACATTTAATACATTGGCTATTATCTACAAGTGCTCAGCCACATTACCGTTATCATATCATCTGAGAAAAAATAGAAAAACTGACAAAGGAAACAGCTTTCATCAAAATGCAATTGCATTTTTAACAGAAAAGAACTTGAACTTTGACTGCCTTCCTCTTTCACCTCTCTTCATGGGGTAAATAAGATGATAAGTAAGGGCCATTTGAGAGTCGGGTCAAAGTGAAGGATAGGTAAAACTTGAGTTCAATTTCTGTTTGCAATCTCTTGCTCATTTATTTAAGCCCCGCTTTCCCCTGGGCTCCTGCAGGGAGAAAGGCCATCTGTCCTGCCCATTCAGTCCTTTCCCTGCCTCGTGGCAAGAATAGCTGATCCCTAATACCTTTCTCCTCTGGGTGCAGGCAGGACCAGTTACCAACTAAAATTAAACTTCAAGTGCGTGGCACTGATGAGATCACTGCAAATACTGTTGCTCCTTATATACTTTCTGTTTGGGGAATATCTGAACAGAAGAGTAAAGTCTGCTTCAAAATCTTTCACGTCTTAATTTTTAAAGAGCTAGTTTTGCAAGTCATTAGAATTCATATGAGATGGAAACTTACCAGCCTCCTCCTTCACCTTCTGTTCTCTGAGTCCTCCAGCTATATGATGCCAATCTGAACCAATTAGGAGAAAAATGAACTCAATCTCCAGGTTCTTGGCCTTACCCAGGAGGACCTAGGACATTGTGATTTAATAATATTATGTTGGAAGGACGGTGTTTAGTGAACTAGCATTTTCCTACTGAGTGAATAAGTAATGTTAGGATCATGTGGGTCCCCAGTGTCACCACTAACACTCCTGCGCCCCTGCCTTGAGACAGGGTCTCACTATGTAGTTCAGGCTGGCTTCAAGCTCACTATGTAGCCCATGCTGGCTGTGAATTTATGGCAATTCTCCTGCCTCAGTCTCCTGAGTGCTAGGACTATAGGCGTGCGCCACCATGCCCAGCTCCTTGCCCCTTTTCCCTTTTTCTTGTCTTGAGCTACAGAAGCAATTTAAGCCAGAGACACTAGAACAGCCTTGCCATTTGCAATGGGCCTCCATGCCTTGGCTCCCCCACAGCCTAGGCCGAGACAGTGAGCAAAGTCTCTACAGAGAGCTCCTTCAGTTATTTATTGTGTTATGTTGGGAAAACCACACGGAAGGAAACCTTGATTACAATGATTTTGACTTAACTTGCATATTGTTATTACTCTGAACAAGACTTACCAGCATCATTTTACAATTAGAGAGTACATTAAAGCTTTTTAAATGACAAATTCACTCCAGCCTTAGAGGTAGTATTTTTTTTTTTTTTTTGGTACTGGGGATCGAACTCAGGTCCTTGCACTTGCGCAGCAGGCAACTAAACCACTAAGCTAAATACCCGGCCCAGAGGTAGTATTTTTTATCCATTGGTCCTAAAGTAAGAATGTGAGTAATGTGCATTTCTACTTCAGCTAATGCCATTCAAGACAACATAATTAATCCTAAAGGTAGTAAGTGGTTAGTA
Organism: Heterocephalus glaber; assembly: GCF_053883595.1. Classification (NCBI taxonomy): domain Eukaryota; kingdom Metazoa; phylum Chordata; class Mammalia; order Rodentia; family Bathyergidae; genus Heterocephalus; species Heterocephalus glaber. Next base: position 17,199,259 of record NW_028258369.1, on the reverse strand, counting down.
AAGGTTTAATAAGATCCACAGAAAAGACTTTAAGAATACATATTTGAGATTAAGGTAAATAAAGGGGGATGGTGGAATATTTCAGATTTATGGCCAGCACAAGTCTGACCTTTAACAATATAAATATTAATTTGTTTATGGCAGTGCCTTCCAATCCTAGGAGATCCCCTATCTAGGCTGGGTTTGGGTACAGTAAAAGTCTCAAAAAGTGGGCAAATCTATTTCAATCCAATTTAATTAAAAATGTATGATTATAAATATATTATATATAAAGATATAGTTAAATATAGTCAATTTAATTAAAAATATATGAAAAATCAGCTAGGTGTGGTGGAGTACACCTGTAATCCCAGCACTCAGGAGGCTGAGGCAGAAGGATCGCTGCGAGTTGGAGGCCAGCCTGGTCTCCATGAGTTCAAGTTCAGCCTGAACTACATAGCAAGTCTCTCTCTCTCTCTCTCTCTCTCTCTCTCTCTCTCTCTCATATATATATATATATATATATATTTTTTTTTTTTTTTTTTTTTTTTTTTCTCTCACAGATAGTTGAGCCCATCCATCACAGCCGTGGAGAACTCCCATCATTTGCTCCTTGAAAAGTTGAAGGCGCATATTCTGGTGTTTGTATTTTCTCTCTATTTTTTAACTCCTCAAAAAGAAGAAAGAAAGAGAAGAAGGAGGAAGAGAGGAAAGCAAGGGAAAAGAATAAAGCTCAGAGATCAATCCCAAGGCTACATAGCTACAAAGTGGCTGAGCTACATCTGTCCTTGGCTCTGAACTCTTCCTTCCCACCACGCTGCTGCTTCCCGCACTTGCAGTGTCTCCAGGAAATGAGAACATTGATAAGGGTGACTCCTGGATACTGTCACAGTCTGGATTTCACGTGGCCCCCAGAAGTCTCATGTGTAGAAGGGAGTTGGATCTCGGGGTGCCGTGCTTGTCAGTGGATTCCTCCTCTAACAAGCTGTGCAGTGTTAGGAGGTGGAAGGCAGATGGAGGTGCTCACTGTGGTGTGACCTGGAAGGGCGCATCCTTGTGCCCCACTCCACCCCTCTCTCTGCTTCCTGACTGCCATGGGTTGAACACCGTTTCCTCTGCTGTCCTCTTTTGGCCTTGGAGCCTGAAGATGATGGACTGAAACCATGAGCCAAAATAAACCTCTCCCTCTTCAGGTTGTGGGTGTGGGGATTTTGTCCCAGCGATGGGCAAGTAACTAAGATAGATACCAGCTGTTCTCGCCCCTCTAAACCACAAAGTAGTGTCGGAATCTTAAGGGTCCTAATATCCTACCCTCAAAGGACAGAGCTTACATTCCAGTGAGACAATAAAAAATATTCAGGCTGCAGGATAATCATTGAACATGGTATACAAATGAGCATCTGTTTACTTTTTTCTTTTCTTTTCTTTTCTTTTTTTTGAGACCAGGTCTCACTGTGCAGTTCAGGCCGGCCTTGAACTTGCTATGTAGCCAAGGCTGGCCTCTAACTTGCAGCAATTCTCTTGCCTCAGCCTCCTGAGTCTTGGGATTACAGGCGTGCACCACTGTGCTCTGCCATCTGTTTACTTATGAGAAGCTAAAGTACAGCAGCAAGATCTTCAAATTGGAGCAAAACATCTAATTTTGAATTTTATTTGTATGCCTTTGAGAAAATCCCATCTCCATGTCTCAATTTCCTATCTATAAAATCATAAGTTATCAGAGAAGTGCACATCAAAGCCATAGCAGGAGCCAGCTGGGGTGGTGTATTCCTGTAATCCCAGCTTGGAGAGGCTGAGGCAGGAGGATCCCAAATTCAAGCCCAGCATAGGCAAGTTGGCAAGAACCTGTTTCAAAAATTTAAAAAGGCTGGGGATGTAGCTCAGTGTGAAGGTCCTGGGTTTAATCCCTAGCACTGAAACACATGCGGATGTGCACACACACACACACACACACACACACACACACAATATTCTTTCACCTCTACAAGGATGAACGAAATCAAATTGACAACAACAGCAAGTGCTAATGATGTTGCTGCTGGTAGGAATGTAACATGTAGCCATTATGGAAAACAATTCCTTAAAAAGTTAAACATGGAATAATTAAAATGTGATCTAGGAATTCTACTCCTTGGTATAACCCAAGATAATTGAAAGCATACGTCCACCCCAAAACATGCACATGAATGCTTCTAGCAACATTATTCATAATAACAAAAAAGTCTATCAATTGATAATAGGCTAAAAGTGTGGTCTGTTTTTACAATGGAATATTATGCAGCCGTGAAAAGGAAAGAACCACTGGCATATGCTATAACATGCATGAACCTTGACAACATTAGACTTCACATTATGCCACGTGAAACAAGCCAGACACAAAAGGTCACACATATTGGTTGCCATGGGATGGAGGGGAAGAGTTTGAGGGGAAATGGAGAGTGACTAAGAGGTACTCGGTTTCTTTTGGGCTTGATGAAAATATTCTCAACTTGATTGTGGTAATGTTATAACATCTCGGGCTCTTGTGTACGATGAGGAAAGGATTGCCAAGTGTACACCCAGTACCAAGCAGCTGCATTTATTGAAGATCACGGAAAGTTGTGTTCAGGGAAAGTCTATGCCAATGAAAGATATGGCACAGACCAAGAAAGGTGCCCGGGTGACAGAAAAGCACTGCACATGGGTTGAAGCTCACAAAAGTAGCAACAGCAACAGAACAACAAAAAGCATGGGTGAATCAGGCTTCCAGAATTTAAAGGCCAGGCACCTCTGCTTAGATGCGTTCTGCCGAATCTCTGGGTGTGATAGACAGGAACGGTGGACAAGGTGCTGAGTCATCAACACACATGTTTGTACCAGAATTCACTCAGCTCTTAATTATATTCAGGACACATGGTGAGTATGTATAAACCTCTAATGAGGTGGGAGCAGGGTAGAGCTGACTGGGAGGTCAGGCCAGGAGATCCGACATGCATGCGTCTCACCTGCAGCATAGGAGAGCTCCTGGGCTTTAGGAAGTGGAAGTAGGCACAGTGGCAGGGTACTGTTTAGAACTGGTTGGAGGGAAGGGAGTGACTCCTTCTGCTCCACTGTTTCCAACTGTACTAGTAATGGTTGCCCAATCCAGGTATATTGGAGCACACTGAGTTGGACACTTTAAGTGGGTGGATTGGCCGGTAGATGAATTACTTGCTAATAAAGCTGTTATTAATGAAGAAATGGGCTAGAGGAGAGAGTTGGAAGGTGACAACAGAAGACACAGCTGTCACAGGAGGGCACTGGGACTGGGCAGCCATCAGTATTTTCTCTTTCTCTCTCTTTCCTTCCTTCCTTCCTTCCTTCCTTCCTTCCTTCCTTCCTTCCTTCTTTCCTTCCTTCATGTGTTTTGAGGCAGCGTCTCAATATGCAGCCCAGGCTGGCCTTGAACTCACTGTGGTCTCGAACTCATGGCAATCCTCCTGCCTCAGCCTCTTGAGTGCTGGGATTACAGATGTGCACCACCATGTCCGACAGCCATCAGTATTTTCAAGGAGTGGGGTCACACAATGACATTTCACTTTCTGGAAAACCACTGTTTTAGTGACATGGAGGATGAGTGGGAGTGAGGAGAAGCTAAAGCAGAGACAGCAATGAGAACCTGCCCTATTTGGGGAGGAGATTTTTCTTTCTTTTCTTTTTTTGGTACCGGGGATTGAACTCAGGTCCTTGCGCTTGCAACACAGGCGGCGGAACCACTGAGTTAAAATCCCTGGCCTGGAGATTTTTCTAAAGTTGCTAATTGTGTTTGTTCTCATGGTAGTCCTCCACTCCAGGAGGTAAAGTCTCACTTGGGGGGGGGGGTGGGTACCAGGTATCGAACTCAGGACCTTGGGCTTGCAAAGCAGCTGCCAGAACCACTGAGCTAAATCCCCGGCCCTAAGAAGGTAAAGTCTCAACACTGCACTGGTCCACACCACAGAGGTGTGTGCCACTGGGCCACCTCCTTGCAACACTTGCTAACGTCTGCTTGATGACAGCCATCCAAGTGGGTGTGAGGTGGGATGTCATTGTGGTTCTCATTTGTGTTTCCCTAGGGACCAAAGGTGCTCGGGATGTTTTCACGTGCTTATTGGCCATTATATGTTCACCCCCTGTCTTGTTCAAGTGGTGGTTTTACAATTATGGAGTGATTCCTTTGATTCCTCAAAGTGAAAATACAACAGCCTAGTGGTTCTCCAGCCAGGCAACTTTTGTCCCCCAAGAAGCACTGCCAGATAAAATATGGATATCCAATTGAATTTGAATTTCTTTCTTTCTTTTTATGTGGTACTGGGGATTGAACCCAAGCTACATCCCCAGCTGTGTATTTTATTGAGACAGGGTCTCAGTAAACTGCTAAATTCCAAGCTGGACTCAAAGATGTGTCTTCCTGCCTCAGCCTCCTGAGTGCTGGGATTATGGGCATGCACCACCACCTCCGGCTGGCTTTCGATTTGAATTTCAACTAAATAGCAAATGATTTCTTAGTGTGCATATGTTGCAAATATTGCACGAGACGTGTATATTAAAAAGTTGTTAGTTGTTAGTAGCATCTAGTGATTAGAGGTCAGGGATGCTGCTGGCAAACATCCTACAGCTCACAACAAATGACTTTGCCCAAAATGTCACAGAAGTTCCCAGTTGTCCAACCCTGCCTTGAGTATTTAATGAGAACAAACTCAGAGAGATGGATTGAGTAAGTGGACAAAGAGCTGATGGCCTCAAGGCAACAGAACCAGGAGGAGGTCTAAGGTGGGTGGGGATGGACGCATACTTAATCCGCTTATTGTTCAGTGATGACAAGGCCTTCCTTGGCTGCTCCTAGGGAGAGTCACAACAATAAGAGCTCTCTGCAGCCAGGGAGGGACCTGCCTGGCCATCAGAGAAGCCACCATCAAACACACAGAACCACAGACAACCTCATGGCTTAGTGCGGCCTCTGCTGTGCTGCTAAAAGCAGAACAGACTCTCCCTGGCTGGAACCGGAAGTGATCGAGGCTCATCATGGTGAGCCCACGTCAGCACAGCCCCAGCTTCCAGCTGGCAGGGTAAGAAGGCCAGATGAATAACTTTGGTCTTCATAGCAGGCAAGCGTCTCCTTCTCAGTTAAAGCTGCCAAGCCTGTACACTTTGCCATTTACCTCTCAATCTTGTCCTCTTACCCAAAACACACAGTACAGTGGGTGCCAAGTGAGCATTTATCAAATTCCTTTCTGCGTGGTTCATTCCCAGTAATGTCATGAATGTCAACTTCTAATTCCCCAGAGACCAGAGATGAGAAGTTAGACTCGATTGACCCAAAACCCTGGAGCCCAGGTTTCTGGAATATTCCTTCTTAAAAACCACCTCAGCCTTGTGCTTTATCTTTATTTGCCATTATTTCTGCTGCAACCCCATGGTAAATCAGTTGATGTGAAAAATTGTGTGGGCAGAGAAATGAGCAATTCAATAATTCAGAGGGCTCCTCCTCAACCGTAGGAAGTTGCCACAAGCAGTTCTGTCAAGAATTTAATTGCTTAGAGCCATCTTCAGACTCCAAAGATGTCAGACAATTATTTCCTTCCTGTGACAAAAACAAGCACAGGGCTCATCTATCAATTAGAAAATACTACTACTTGTGGAATATAAATTCTTTTCAATGATGTTGAGAGTTTTTTGTTTGTTTTTTGAGACAGGGTCTCCCTATGTAGTTGAGTCTGGCCTTGAACTTGCATTGATCTTCCTGCGTCAGCCTCCCAAATGCTGGCATTACAGGTGTGCACCACCATGGCAGGTTACAATGACGCTGGGACTTGTACCAGTGTTTGTGACCATATTTCATTAGAATGTTTGGCTTTTGTTTCGTGAATCTGTCCCAGAGAGCCAAAATATTCAGAACAACTGTGTTTCTTAAAAAATGAGTGTCGGGTTGAATTGCTGTGGATGAATCTCAGAAAAATGAGTGCTATGTATATAATTATTTAAAAGAAAATAATTTGTAAGTTCTTTTTTAAGCTTTTTTTTCCAACTGGACATATTTTATTTTATTCCTGGCTTCCTTAGAGGCCCCATATTTCTGGAGATGCAAGTTAAGGCACCAAGAGGTCAAAGTTCAAAATAAATCGTGTTTGTGCTATGCAAAAAGGAAGCAGAGTGCTATTCCATAGAATAGCTCTTCCCAAGCAGGGATTTTTTTTTTTCTTCTAGAAAACAGAACATTCAATGGGTCACGAAGTCGCTAAATAAATCAACTGTCTGTTCCCCTCAGCTTTCTCTGCCTGACAGCCACACCCCCGGAAGTGCATCACTTCCCTTGGCAGTTACAGTGGGCTCCATGCAAATGCTTTGCTTCACCCCCTATACCTTTGTTTTAGGGCTGTCAAAACCAGGACTAACTTGTTGTTTGTTCCGATGTCACTCTCCTTTCAGTGTAACGTGATGGCAATTTCCAGACACTCAGGAGATAATAGGATTTTGTTGGCCTTTTATTCCCCACCACACAAAGTGCCACTCATATAAAGATGACACCCAGGTGTCTGCTGCCTCTGCCTGAAGGTGAGATCTTTCCTTCTGGAAGGGCCCAAGGCCCTGGAGTGATGACACCCTCCGCACAGGGGCTGATGACAGTGTTTGCCTAATCCCTCATGTGTGACTGTGACCCCAAGAAGTCACACGCTTCCCAACGCCAGCGTGGCACATCTGCTTTTATTACTCCCAGGTCTGCACGTAGGCAGATTGTTTTGTTCGGGCTGTTTACTTTCTCATACACCTTCGGTCAATAACAAATCAATTTTAGTCCACAACAGAATCTACTTTGCTGGGAAGGAGATTCTTAACACCATCTATCACAGCAATCTAATCCTGTCCCTGCTTCATCGTTTTAATTTGAGCACCACCTCCAAGTATCAGCATTTCCAACACGGTCCCTGAACATGAGGCCACCTGCTGGGGCTGTAATCTGTGGTCCTCCCTTCACTCTCCCCCTTCCACTTGCAGACAGCAGGAAGAAAACTTCATTCTTTTGTGCAAGATTCTTCCCTAACTGCTGAGAAACCTGTGACATTTGTATAATAAAAGGGAAAGAAAAATGATCACAAATTTTAAAAACCTGACAGTGAGCCTGGCGTGGTGGTACACGTCTGTAAGAGGCAGCAGGATCCAAGGGAGTTCAAGGCCAGCCTGGGCTACATAGTGACACACTGTCTCAACAAAAAAAAAGCCAATGAAAACATTGTGGAGGAAGCAGTGTGAGAGATCTGTCCCCAGAGACAGGCTCAGAAGTGACTTTCCTGGGCCTGTGGCTCTTGGCCTTTGCAAGACAGGCCCTGGAGTTCATTCTAAGACTGGTAACATCAGAGCTCCTCCTCCACCCTGTGTGTCCTCTGGCATAAGGCACCTTACTCATCGCGACAGACCACAGTGATCAGACAAGGATTGTGCGTGCAGTTAGAGAAAGCCAGGCTGGAGCACAGCCTCCCAACAATCCATTATTTTTAGAGCATGATTAGGAATTGTCTTGCACAGCCCAACTTCCTGTTTCCTTCTAATCAGCCTCTTATAAAACAGCACTGTCTCCCTGAAACAGAACATGAGAGGCACCCAGAATCCCAGGAGAGACAGCACAGTCATTGTTAGGAGGGCTTTGGAGATAGCAAGAAAGGGCAGGGGGTAGCCTCTCAGCCTGCTTTGAAAGGTGTCAGGGGCAGGAGTCATTTAGGACAAAGTTCAGCAGTTGGAGAACTTGCTGCTGGGCTTGAGGACCATTACATGATGTTACAAAACTTAAGGCGCCTCGGGGTAAACATGCTGCACACATAGAAGTGCATCAGTGAAAGCTGCAGACAAAGCATTTGCCTGTGATCACCGTGTAAACTCGGGTCTTATACCTCACAAAACACGTCAAACACAATGGAATCCCCACCCCTAGGGACAGAGATCTGAAGCTGTATGGACTCTAAATAGAAAAGATGCTATGATTCAAAAGCCATAATTCTAGCCAAAGAGGCAAGATTAAAAGAAAAAAGCAATGATCATAGTGATACCCATAACCATGTATATTTACCGTTGGCAAAGTCCTTGGGACTCAAATACAAAGACCCTCTGCCTGAGAAAGAAATTGGGACTTTTTGGCTTCCTCTTTCCCTTGTGAGTTAGAACAAGACAGTTCGAGAAGAAAACTCAATAACCATAAAGGAACCACAGGGGCATTTCAAATTGGCCACCTTCCCTCTTTCCTAATTTGTATTTCCAGATTTATTTGAACTCCTAATAGTTTATTCAATGTCAATTTGTTTCGAGTGTAAGTTTCAAAAGGACAAGGGCAGTTTCATTTCCTCTGGCTGTGCCCCTTCCTCATATACGGACTGATTGCTCTGTGTTTAGTGAAAAATCAACAGCAATCAAGTAAAAGCCAGTCTGTCTCAAGGAAACCCACTCTAGAAACTTATTGTTCTTCACTGACCTTATTTCTTCCTTCTGCACTCTCTGTGAACACACCAGGATGGATGGGGTCTAGGCACAGCAGCAGCTTGGTGGCAGACCCCAGGAAGCTACAGGGGACAGGGCTGTGGGTGTCTGCAGTGGAGAGAAAACGCCCCAAGACTGGGGCCATTAAAGTCCACTGAGCAAATTCTTTATAGAATTAGTCCAATTCACAGGGACAGAGTAGTAGCAGGAGAGGGGACAGGATGAGGAGATGTTGATCAAAAGGGCCAAAAATTTCAGTTGCACAAGATGAGCAAATCCTGGAGGGCTAATGTATAACACGGTGACTGCTGTTAACCACACTGCATCAGATGTTTCACAATTGCTAAGAGAGTAGAAGTCAAGTACATCTACTACAGAAAGAATGAAGGGAGATGAGCGTGGTGATGCACCCCTGTCATCCCAGCACTCAGGAGGCTGAGGCAGGAGGGTTGCTGCAAGTTCAAGGCCAGCCTGGGCTACATAGTGAGTTCAAGACCAGCTTGAACTACAGGGAGACACTGCCTCAAAACATTAAAAAAAAAATGGAAAGCAAGAAGGAAGGAAGGGGGGAGGCAGGAAGGAAAGAGGAGAGGAAGGGGGGAGGAAGGACGGGAAGACATCCCTAAAACCACAGCAAGGGAGCTCCGTCGCCTACCCTGGAAGTAAAAGTTGAGAAACTATTCAGGGCTTTACATTTCTAAAACTGTCATATGGTTGATTGGAATTTGCAAAAGAAAAGACAAAAAAGGAACTTTTTTTTGGCTTAGAAATTAGAGAAGAACATTTGTGTTTATAAAAATGACTCAGATTATAAATTCATAGCTATCACTTGGAAACTCTCAAAGGGGAAAGGTCTTTGTTTGTATTTTAAAAATTAGAAATAGAGAAACATCTAGAATGCCAACCCAAAACTCCATGAAACCAATGTTGGTAAATGTTCCGGCAAGATTGTGAGATGCTTCCTAAAGAAATTGACATTAGGGGTTTCTTCCCTCCTTCAGTATTAAATATAAAAATAAGATACCAAAAAAAATATAAGATACCAAAGCAATAAATAGTAGTTAGTTATACTGGATTTCAATTTCTTTCTCATGTCTGTGAAACAGATGACATATGATGTGACAATCCAGTGCTATTTATTGTTGAAAAGGAAAAATTGACCTTGGTAGAAAGACTCTCGGGTGTTTAAAAATAATTGTTAAAATGCGAATACATCATAGATGTGCTGGGATTCAAAATGTGCCAGGGTTAGCTGCTCAAATCCCTTCTATTATTAAATCCCCTTGAAATTAAAAATGGAAATATTCTTTTTGGATAATCATCCATTTCTGGAAGCATCACAGATTTGTCCTTTCCAAAATGTTTCCTTGTTCTTGGTACACTGTAGAGTCTTTAACAAGAGTTTAACAATACAAAGAGCGTATTCAATGGGGAGGATGGAACAAAATAATTAGGAGATGGGGCCCCAAGACCTTCCGGGAAAGATATTTTTTGCTGGGTTCCATGCTTTTCTTCTAATTTGTTTTTCTGGCTTTTGCCATCCCTCCCACCCACACTCCGAGCCAGCAAATGAATGATCCCGGAGAAAAAGAATATCAAATGCCATTAATTAATTTAATTTGGAGTTGCTATCTTGGCACCGGAAGTCTGACCATTCAGAGTTTTATTGAATGTTTTGCAGCCTGCTAAGAACAGCTGCCCATAAGAACTAGCGATTCCACTTTGTTTTACATATCACATATACTAGGGCATAACTCAGTGATTTGTTTACATTTTAGCTACTTTATATTAAATCAGGTGTTAGTGTGGGGTTTTGTTCTGTTTTTGTTTTTTGAGAAAGGGTCTCCCTATGTAGCCCAGGCTGGCCTCAAGCTCACAGTGATCCTCCTGCCTCAGCCTCCTGAGCACTGGGATTACAGGCGTGCAACACCTTGCTGAGTTAAATCTGACATTGTTAACCACTTTATAAATTTCTGATTTGTGCCTCTTGCACATAGGCATATAGGTTTACATAGTTCAATGAAAATGCTCCCTGCCTGTAGAGACCAGCCTAAAGCCCACAGCTTTCGATGTTATCAGAGTCTTTTGTTTTGTTTTGTTTTGTTTGTTTGTTTTCTGAGACAAGGTCTCACTATGCAGTTCAGGCTGGCCTTTAACTCACTATGTAGTCCAATCTGGCCTGAAACTCACAGCGATCCTCCTGTCTCAGCCTCCTGAGTGCTGGGATCACAGGAGTGCGCCACTACTGCCGGCAATTATCAGAGTATTAAAATACGGCACTGGCCTCCTTTTTAATGACTAGTTTGAGAAGGAGGTGATTCATTAATTCAACATTTATCAAGTGCTTTCTACACAGCACCCAAAGAGCTAAGCTCTGGGGATTTTTCAAAAGGAATGACTGATAGCTGCCAAAGCTAACAGATCACATTTTGAGCTCTATGCAAATGTGTAGACCAGCTGAGAAATGGGTATTTGGTGGTGGTAGACTGAAAGAGATGACCAAAAGAGAGCCCAGAGGAAGTTCCTTGCAAAGAAGGGATTAGTTCTTTGCAGCTTTCAAACCTGGGTCTTTTTGTGGACCAGGTTTCATGTCTTTGGGAAAATAGTTGAGATAAAGGGTAATTGTATTAGAAACTGCCACACTTAGGATCTCACTGGCATGGATGAATTGTTCACTAACACTTGATACTGACACTGTTGGGGTTTTTGTTTAGGTTTGGGTTTTTTTGAAACAGGGTCTCACTATGTAGTTGAGGTTGACCTTGAACTCACTGTGTAGTCCAGGTGGGCTTCGAACTCATGGGGATACTCCTGCTTCAGCCTCTCTGGTGCTGGGATTTCAGATGCGTGCCATCATACGCAGCTTAATTTTATATATTTAAAAATTTTTATTAGTACCACTATATAATGATTCCATTCATCATGTGGTGTTGGTACATGCATGTAACACATGTTACTAATCCTACTTATTTTAAAAAGTAAGCAATACCATACCTTCCCATGTTTTAAAAATCGAAATAATAATTAAAAAAGAATTCTCGCCGGCATCATGGGTGGATCTGGTGCATTCTCTCCCCATTATCTCACTCCTTTTTTATTAGTTTCTTGTGAATACTCCCAATATTTCTTTACGGCAAGGCGCATGAACGTTCCTTCTCCCGTATTACTCCAGAGCAGGGCAGGTCATTTACATCAGCGGGTTCCAGGCAGCCCCTGCGCTGTTTACTTCCTCGCCGCAGACTAGGACAGCTAGCGCAGTCTATCCGTGCCAAACTCATGTTCATAACACATCTGATTGCTTTAAATATACCCCATAGCACATATTTTTAGACATTTTGAGCCTGCCTGCTTTGCATACTCCAAGGAGCTGCACCCGACATCTGCTAGCCCTCGCTAAGATAGACAAACCTTAGTGGTACAAATGACCCCATGCCCAGCTCTCTGACCTAGGGACTCCCCACCTTGCTACTGAGTGACATCACATAAATGCATGAGTCCCCTCCTCAACGCCCCTGTCCCCTAAGAGTTCCCTTGCTCTCTTGCCTCGCCTGGTGGTGGCTTCATGGTGCTGTTTTGGGAAAGTCTCTAGTAGTCAGGTTCTTTTCTGGTCAACATGGTCCAAATTAATAATTTTATATAAACTTATGTAAGGAGGAGGTAAGTCAAAGTGACTTGTCCAAGAACCACCCAAATAAAGCTTATGTCTGCTGCTGCCTGTCATTTTAAGGTCATGTCTTTTCCTTGACTAGTTCTGAAGGGCTCAACCTTACCACACACAACCTGCCTTTCCATATAGCTCATTTTTAAAAACTTCACCCTATTTCCCAAAGTGCCCGCATTCCTGTACATGGCTGTATAGTACTCTGCTGTGCAAGTGTGTCCAAGTGTATTTAAGCAGTCCCTACTGATGAATGCCTGGGTAGTTTCCAATCCTCTGCTATTGTAATAATGTTGGAAGGAATAACCGTGCATTCATTACTTTTTCTCTTGTAGACAGATCCAGAAGATAAACATCCAAAGTTGGCTTGTTAGGTCAAAGGGTAAACACATTTGTGTATTTGCAAAACATTACACATTGCTTCTTAGCCAGCACGTAAGAGAAGCTCTGTTTTCCCACAGCCTCACCCCTTACCCGTCTGTTGGGTAAAAAGAAACAAACTCCTATAGAATCTTGTACTTCTCACTCTGTAAATATTGTCACCGTCGCATTTAACACATCTGTCTGCCACTGGGTTACACCCTTAAAGTCTGGGACCATTTCTTACTCATGTCTGTGCCCTGTTGATTAGGTAGCAAAGTTTGCTGGACAGAATGTTTCTGCCACCCCCATGCCCACCAAAAGGCCATATTTACTGATTCGAACCGGTCACCACATGAGCCTAGAGAGGCCCGGGCAACCCTGTTGTGGTGTGGGCTGCCTGACCTCCCCTTCCTGCCAAGTTTCCCAGGAAGCTGGGTCTGCACAGGGCCAGGAGGAGGCCTGAGTGTGAATGGCCCAGGGCCTGAAGGAAAATGGCTTTAAACAGCCCAGCAGGGCTGAGGCCCCCAGACAGCCTCCGCTGAGAAGTCCCGTGGGATGGAGCACACATGTCCTTGGCCCACACTAGGAAGCGGCGCGGTAACGGTAACGTGATAACGCCACTTCCTTCCCTTCCACACCCACTTCCGCACCCTGTGTGTGGACTTGCCTTGAATCCTCTCCCAGATAAACAACTCACACTTTCTCAGGGCCTTTTCACAGGGCGATGGAAACCAAGCCAATGGCCTTTCTTTTGCAAACTTAGAGACCGAGGTGCTGAGGAAATAAGTGAAACCCTTCTGCCAGAGCAGGACATGATGGGGCCGCCTCCATGGGCTGCTTCCTAGAAATGGGCTTTTAAAAAATTTTACAAAATGGACTTGGTCTTCATGGATGATGAAAACAGCCTTCTGAGACCCGAAAGAGCAGTGCAAGAGGAAATAATTTCCCATGGCCTTTTTTGTGAGGTTCAAACAAACTGTGGCTAGAACAGTTTTGAAAAAAATCAAATCTGTACTTGACGTGCACAGATTTTTTTTTTTTGGTCATTGTTCTCTAAATGACACCGTATAACAACTATTTAAATCCTGATACAGGGCATTAGGCATCACAAGAAGTCTACTATATGGGAGTGTACTAGATAAAGCAGGTCTTTGCAAATACTACAACATTTCATATAAGGATTTAAGCATCCTTGGACAGTGGTACCCACAAGGGGTCCTGGAACCACTCCTCCATATCAAGGAGTAACCTTGTGTGTGCACATGCACATGTGTGCCTTTATCTCTATATACCATCGGTGATAGTGCACCACTATGTAAAATGAATGGTAAATAAGTGAAACAGCTCTCACCCATCCTGCATATGATGAAAGAGGCATTATTTATGTACTTCTTATGTATTGCTTTATTTAACAATATAAGGCAGGTGCACCATTAGTATCACTCCCAGTTCACAGACAAAGAAAATGCAACCACTTGAGTTTCACTAACTTGCTGAAGGTCACGCTTGCCAGGGTCTGATTCCTGAGTCTGCACTCATAACCAATTAACCCACACTGCCTGTGGGTAAGTGACAGAGAAGTTCTAGAAGGGACAGATTACTGTTGGCTCTTGGCAGCAGGGGTCTTAGAAAAGAACATGGGATTATGCCTAATTAAGGACTAATTCTTCTTAGGGCCATCAAAGAACCCATTCATGTCAGCTAGGATATTTCCCAGAGCAAAAACTAAATACCCAACTAAATATGACTTAAACAACAGGGGTTTACCAATAAGTCTCACATAATAAGAGGGCTGGAAACAGTAGCTTCCAAACTTGGTTAATCGAGCAGTTAAATGACATCACATATTGATTCTTTAATTTCCCTCGGATTCCATCCTCTTTATAGTTCTCTTGGTTCTCTAACATGGTCTTGTGAAGGCTGCCACAGTAATACACAGGAAGCTTTGTCAGGAAGGGAGGGAAGAAATTTCTCCCAGAATCCCCCAGCAGAGATCCCCTTTGTTCCCATTGGCCAGGGTGGGGTCACGTGCTCTGGACACAAGGAAAGCTGGGAAAGTGTCTCTGTCATCTTCTGTCTCCATTATAGAAGGCAAGGTGAGTGAGAAACAAAAATAGTGGAAGGAGGAGGTGAGCATGGTGGCACACACCTATGGTCCTGGTACTCAGGAGGCTGAGGCAGGAGGACTGCCTGAGCAGTTGGAGACCAGCCTGGGAAACATAATGAGACCCTGTCTGTGGCAGGCCAGGGATTTAGCTCAGTGGTTCTAGCACCTGCCTCGAAAGCGCTAGGTCCTGAGTTCGATCCCCAATACCAAAAAAAAAAAAAAAAGATAAGTGGAAGCAGACTGGCAGTAGGAAGGGAAGCAGTCATGATCCCATTTAACTTAGATCCTACAGAGAAGCCTTCTTTGCCAGCTGTACTGAAGTTTGGAAAAGCCAGAACCCAACTTTTCTGCAAAGAGAAACATGGGAAAAATAATTGAAGGTAGTGCTTAGGACCCAGGCAGAGATGGCATCTGCCTGATGCCAAATTTCCAGCCAGGAGGCCAGATAGGCCAGAAATGGGGACGTGAAGCAGCCAGTCCCCATTCTGAACAGGGAAGCACCATGGCAACCACATTTAGGAGGTGTCAGAAATTGGCTACTGGACTCACCCCAGAGCCAGAGCAGTGGGCTTGCTGGGCTCCAGCAGTGCTGGGCATTCACTTGAGTGCTTAGTCTACTTAGGGCAGTTTAACAAGCACTTCATTCTATGCCTATACATCAGAGGACACCCTGATTGCAAGGTAGAAATAATAATCAAATAATAACAGTTGGTATGAACTAGTCACTTGCTATGTGCTAAGCCTTTGTTTTTCTTTCTTGTTTTTGTTGGTTTGTTTTTGGTTTTGTTTTTTTTGTACCAGGGATCAAACTCAAGACCTTTTGCTTTCGAGACAGGCAGCGGCACCACTGAGCTAAATCCCCGGCCCGCTAAGTCTTGTTAAAGCAACTTACACCCTTCTTAAATTTTCAATGTGTGTTTAGTCTTCACAGAATGCTATGAGACAGGCTACATTTACTGTCCCCATTTGCTAGTATGGAAACTGAAACCAAGAAACTAAGGCATGGAGAGTTTAAATAATCTTGAGTTGTTAGTCAAATATTTGCAGGGTCTCGCTTGACCTTGAACTCACTATATAGCCCAAGCTGGTCTCAAATTTGCTACAATCCTTCTGCCCCAGCCTCCAAAGTGCTGGGATCAGAGGTGTGCGCCACCACAGCTGGCTCAAACTGACTTTTTAAAAGAGACTAAGTCTTAACCCTCATCAAGTAGGCAGAGAAATCAGCACTTAGGGTGATAGATAAATAACAGACAAGGTTTTCCCAGTTGCCATGTCCCTTATAGAGAGCACAATCACAGGCCCCAGTTCCCTGTGTAGAGGGAACCTGGATGGTCACTGGAGGTAAGGGGGCAATTGCACCTGCTTCAGGGAGACAGGACAGTAGCCAGAGGCCAGAGAGACCTTCACTATATTAGGAGTCTGGCACAGCCTGTTGTCTGATCTCCAAGGACGTGTCCAGAGTCCCAGCTACAGGACATGCAGATTCAAAGTGGCTTCCAGAGATGCCGAGAGGCCTCCAGCCCTTAGATTTACAGCTTTAGGTGGATTTGAAATGGAAGCAGCACATGGTTCCCAGCGGTGCTTAAACCCTTCCCCTAAATTTAGGGTGGCCAATTCACTCATGTTGGTTCACTGGGGACTCTCCCTGGCTTAGCATTGAGATTTCCACATACCGGGACAGCCCTCAGCCTTGGGCAGACAGGAGTGGCTGGTCATCCTAGAAATGCCAGACGTACCAGCCTAGCTTGCCCAACTGGTGGATAATGGAAAAGTTTCATTTGAGAGACAGATTTACCCTGCATAATACATTCCCATAACACAAACTACTGAGATCTGAACAGAAGAGTTTCTGTAAATGCTGTTTTCTTGGAATCAAGAAACTCTCTGCCAACTGATGTTGCAGTAACGAGCTGTCCAAAGTGGTAGCCATTAGCCACGGGCAGCTACGCAACACTTGACATGTGTCAATCCAAACTGTGGTAAGCTGGGGGGAAACACTGAATGGAAAACAGCCACTTGATTTTGAAGACTTGTTAGCACAAAGAATGGAAAACTCTTTCATAAATATGTATTATATTGATTACATGTTGAAATGATAATACTCTGGTTCTATTGGGTTAAGTGAAAGATATTATTAAAATTAGTTCACTAGTTTCTTTTTACTTCTTTTAATATGGCTATTAAAACAATTCAAAAGATCCGCCTGGCTCGCGTTATATTTCTGTTGGAGTGTGCTCTTCTGAAAAGACGATTCTAGGAAGAATGCCTCTATTAAGATGGATTCTGTTTGATATTGTTTACAAAACCAAGCTAAACAGTGATTATTAGTTCCAACTATGACAACCATGCGAAGGCCGCAGTGGAGGTTTGGAAAGGGAACCGCTCGGTCTTGGCAGCGCTGAGGCAGAAATGCTGCCTAGCGCACATGCAGGCTTCTCGGAACCATGGCCGAAAGCCAAGCTCCAGTGCACATAAAAATAACTCCGATGAGTTCATTGTTCTGAACTTAAAGCCAAATGGGCTGTTGGCTCTCGTCATATAGTTTGAATCTTTTATGACCAGGAGTAGAAAGACACATTTTTTTTTTTTTTTGGTACTGGGGATCGAACTCAGGACCTTGGGCTTGCGAGGCAGGTGTGGTGCCACTGAGCTAAATCCCTGGCCCAAAAAACACATATTTAAAAGCAATAACTAATGCACTCCAAGGCATTTTTAAAACTTTGAGTACTGAACAATATTTGGCCCTCCGAAGATGGTAATGTGGACAATCCTCCGAATTTGTAGAAATCTTTATAGCATCGTCTTGGTGGCTTGAAATCACCTATGGCATCCCATTTATACAGTGGAAATGGGCAAAGGCTACAGATCAGGCTTGTCTTTTATGTCGCTTGTTTTTTGTTTTTTTTTCTTTTTCTGGGTAGCTGATTATTAAACACTGAACAGCACTGCACTAGGTACGCCTCCAAGAATGACAATACTTTAGGATTAAAAGACACGTTTTAGAAAACATGAGCAGAGATAGATTCACTGAGCTTAAGAACTGAATTCTATAAAGATCTGGTTTTGTTGTTGTGGTTTTGGGACAGGGTCTGGCTATGTAGTTCAGGCTGGCCTTGAATTTACTATGTATCCCAGGCTGGTCTTGAATTTGCAGCGATCATCCTGCCTCAGACTCCCAAGTGCTGGGATTAAGGGGCGTACCACTACGTGTGGCTTCTCTCTCAAGTTCTCTTGCTTCTTCTCTTTATCTTTTTCTGTCTTTCTGTTTGTATGTTTCCTCTTTATCCATGAATACACACCATTTTTACTATGTGAGTTACTACCACAGAGCTAGCCATTCAGGAAATCAAAACTAGTGCAAAAACTACCCAAAGACAGGTGGGATAATATGCTTCATTTTCTTTGACAGAAAAAAACCCCCACTAAATTCACTGATGAGAGGAAAATCTTCAAAACAAGAGAGAAGAGGTTAGTGGATGCAAAAATCTATATATACCTAAAATGAAATTGCTTTAATCATCTGCAGTTGTTTCCTATCAAATCAAGCCCGATTTTTGCTCAATTACCTCATTATTTCCCAACAAGGGAGGCAGATTAGATAATGACACATGAATTTCAGATTGCGCTTGCTGGCTGAAGTCTGCTGTCACAGTCACTTGAAAAGAGCTGCTCTAAGACAAACTGTTCTAAAGGAGTGCGGGGAGGGAGGGCATTGTCTTTGACCTCATCCTCTCCCTCCTCACACTCCACAGAACTAAGCAAAACGCCTACCAGATGGTGCCAACTCGGAACCTTGGGGAGTTCTGCTCAAGTCCACATATTAATGGAAATCTGCAGATGCCAAAAAGGGGACCAAGCTCCAGCAGGGCCAAAGTATTGGCCATAAGTCTCTAGGTCTATTCAGTCGAAGTCCATCAGCTCTCAAGTAATAGACCACAAAAGGATAACCAAATGGTGCGCTTTATTCCGATGACTTTATTTATAAACAATGAAGCTGATATTGAAAAATGAGGAGGTGTTCCATAAAAATGCAAGTTTCTGGGTTTTCTTTATTAATCGTAAACTGTCCCAATGGGCAGATGCACCCTAGAAGCAACACTGTGTAGAGCTTCATCTATAGTACTTGCTTGCTTGGCCTGGGGACATTTGAGTTTGCACCTTGCAGTTGAACCCTAAACTGCATCTCATCGCTCTACACAGAGAAGAGGTGACAGATCACAAGGGTTGGAGGGTTCTCAGCTTCCATTGGTTCCGTAGCTTGTGTTTCCAGACTTACTGTTAGGGGCTCACCACCCCCAGGTGTCCTTGTGGAACCAAAAGGTTATACAAAGCTGGACCCAAAGTGCACACCTGTGATCCCAGCACTCAGGATGGTGAGGCAGGAGGATCTGTGTGAGTTCAAGGCCAGCCTGAGCTACATAGCAAAACTCTCCCTCAAAGACAAAAAAAAAAAAAAATTATACAAGCCAAAAGCTTTCCTCATTCCTGTGGTGCAACATCTGGCATGGACTTATGGGAGGTTGTCTACTGTCTTTACATTTTCCAATTGGTGTGAACAGTGGTGCATGTAGCTACAGAAATAGCAATGCATTTGCCTCTACGGTGCCCCCGCCCCGCCCCCGCTGGGTGGTGTTTGCTAATAGCCAGACAGGTATCACATTATCTCTCAAAAACTCTCCCAACTCCTGCAATAGGAGCGTATCTAGCCCCAAAGTCCAGCTGCTTGCCAAGTTTTTAGACTGAGGCAACAGAGAGCCAGCAGCAGCAGCCCCTGACTGTGGTGCTGGGAGCTGAGCTGCCATTTGCCTCCTGCCATAGGGAAAATGGGTCCTGATTTGTCTGGAAGGATTTTGTGAAGAAAAGCTGTCTCCTAGGGGACACTGAGTGTGGCTTCCAACTGAAGCCTTCCACCTTCTTTGTGCTGTGTTTGAAGGGATGCCCTGAAACAATCTGTGACCCTCCAAAATTAAATCTCAGCCAGGCTTGGAGATGAACAGTTGTGATCCCAGCACTCTGGGAGGCTGAGGCAAGAGGACCACAAGTTCAAGACTAGTCTGGGTAACTTTGTGACTTACTGAGACCCTGTTTCAAAATTTTACAAAATAATAAATAAAAAAAGATGTAAAAAAACCAAAAAGGCTGGGGATGTAGCTCAGTGTGATGGCCTGGGTTCAATCCCTCGTACCATAAAAAAGAAGGAAAAAAAAGAATTAGCCAAAATTTGGGAAGAAAGCAAAATGGTTATGGATGGGTATGGCACACCCTTTCCAAGCCACAGGAAAACATTGTCTAGTAGGCTCTCCCCAAGGAGCAGCTAATGCTGCAGTGAGGTAACTTGGGCTGTCATACTACTTCCTGTCCATGACAGTCTGCCAGGAAAGATAGTGAAAGGCAGAAATGGGCAAAGACAGATTTCTGGGTGCACCATCCAGCCTATTCTTCCCATCTCTTTGTGCCTTCTATTAACTTTGAACTATTTTACAACTCTGTACATTGTCAAAAACTGATAATAACCCAAATTATGCTTGTTTGTGGAAATGCAAATAAATTTGTCCAGGCAATACAATTGATCATTGCTCTAGGCCCTAGAGTCTAGGGATATTGATTGACCTGTTTTACATCTATTTATAAATTTGTCTTAGTATTGCAGGTTGTCTATATATATTGGTGTTTTTTGAATTTTCCTCTGAACTCCTTGTAACATCTTGCTTATTTCCTCAATAATTAAGAAGTTCATTGTATGTTTGCCTAAAAACTGGTTTTATCTTTTCTCTCTCTCTCTCTCTTTTTTTTAATTTTCATTTTTTTGTAGTGATGATTGAACCCAGGGCCTCTGAATTGGGCTATCTCTCCAATGAATTTCTTATTTTTGATTTTGAGACAGGGTCTTGTTCAGTCACTCAGTTACCCAGCCTGGGCTTCACCTTGCAATCCTCCTGCCTCAGCTTCCCAGAATGCTGGGATTATAGACATGTCCCACCATGCCCAGTTGTGGTTTTATCTTTAAAAGAATTAATCTTTAACAAGCTCAAGGATTTTGCAAAGTTAGATGTTAATTTGTAGAAGATTTGCAAATTGCAAATGATTTCTGTTGGGTAGAAGTGATAACCCTAAGGGCCAGGGATTTAGCTCAGTGCCACCGCACCTACCTTGAAAGTGCAAGTTCCTGAGTTCAATCCCCAGTACAAAAAAAAAAAGAAGTCATAACTCTAAAGCTAACAGTTTATTACTCTTTAGAACATTAACAAATTTTATAATTTAATTTGCAATCTTATTCTAGTATTCTTTTAAAAGATGTTCACAAGTTCCTTTTATCCTTAACCCTTGACCCTGTTGGTTCCCACATTAGGGAATTAAATATGTCTTTGACACAGGCATATTAAGTGTACGCATGAGACCATGTTTTTAACTTTTTTCAAAATTATACTTGGCACTATATAGCACATGGCAAGCAGTTGTTCCAGTGTCCATTAAAAAACAAGTGCTATCTTGAAGCCTGACCCTAGGATTTCACCCCAGAGACAGCACAATCTTATTGATGCTCACTTCTGCAGAGGCATAGTTGGCTATTAAGCAAAGGTCTCTGGGAATAAATGCCTGATAGCTTGGGATGGGATAATAAGATAAATTACTCAGGAGGTTTGAAGGTTGGAGGGCCTACAAATTGGAGAGGAAAAAGAAAGCCATGTAAAAGTCTCAAGAGGGAGCCCCAAACACACCAATAGGCTAGAAGTGGGATAAGGTGGCCGGTGGGAGCTCCTTGGAACTGAGCTTTAAGCATGTGGTGGTCTAATACTCCATTTAAAGTTTGCCATTCTGGTCTAGGATGGAAACAACACACGAACATGCCATGCACATGCATTCACTCTGCCATGGCCCATGACCTTTAGTAAAGTCTACTAGAAGTAGGGCTTGCTTGGGAACACTTGGATGGAGAAGAGAGCAGGACCACCAGATTCAGAAATGTGCAGCCGCAAGTAAGGCTGACAGGCACAGAGAGGTCAGGGTTCAGCAGCACCAGAAGTATTTAGAAGGAAGGACACTGGGCTCCCAGAGTCATGGGGGTATTTTCACTTCAGCCTTGTGAGGCAAGCTGGAAGTTTAGGGGACTTCCCAGGGCTGACACTTGCTCATGCAAATAGCACCATTTCACAACCAAATGTCACCATGCCTGCAAAAACCTTAATGTCTCTCTACGCGATTGCAGGATGGATCAATCCCTCTTTCCTTAGTGCTATGAAAGCATTTTAAATGTATTTAATGTTAACACTAATCTGTATTACAAATATTTGTCTTATATATGTGTTCATGCATCTGTATGTTTTTTGATGTTTTTCTGGGTTTTGCTTATTTGTTTGCTTGTTTTTGAGATGGGATTTTGCTATATAGTTCAGGCTGGTCTTGAACTCACTACATCTCAAACTCAAAGCAATCCTCTTGCCTCAGGCTCTCAAGGGCTGGGATCACAGGCATGCACCACCACACAAAGCTAATGTGTGTGTATATATTTTAGTATGTGTGTCTACATTTCATGTTTTTATTTTTCTGGGCTAGGGTATACATTTCCCAAGGTAGAGACCTGTAGCACACATCCCTGCCCAGTACTAGTGGGCTATGAGTGGCATATGCTTTTTGCCTTCCCTAATTTGGCTATATTGTTTTATATCAGGAGTCAGACCAAAGCCCTACATGACTCAAATGGGCATGTCAGATAGCAGAGTTGGGCTACCATTTCTCCTTTGCTAATGGCTGCCATGGAACCTAGCCTCTGGTTTATGAAGTGGCAGGGCTTTGCTGAGTTATGTGCAGCTGAGGTCAGTGTGACCCCCAATTAAAATCCTTTCCCCTGAATTATGACTTCTCACTGACCTGATGAGTTGTGTGCTAATTGCACCCGGTCCCAGTACCAGTTTGTTTTATCCAAGCAAGATAAATAGTGCTTCCTCCCTGACAGCCCTGCCCAGTGCCATCATGCCAGGTGTTCAGCAGTGTTTCACTAGATGCCTTCTCTGCAGACCTTCCTCCCTATTCCTTCCCATGATTGTATTCAATAAACACTGGATGTGGTTGAGGGCCTTTGTCTTTGTTGTCCAGAGCAGCATTAATCAGGACCCAAAGCCTAGCTTCTCTCTAAGTCAAGTTTCCTGTCCTTATTCTTTAATTCGCCTTGTGCTGTAGTGGCTCACAGGAGGCTAGGACCCACTGCAGAGGTTCAGGTAATGTCCCCTTCCTCGTTCCCTATAGAGACCATTTCTTCACTTATTTGTATTTGTCACTCCAAGATGTCATGCAATGTTCTAAAATACTGAATGTTTGTGGAATGACTTACAAAGCCAATCTTGACTCAGCTCAGCTTTATTCCATGCTACTTCAATCCCAAGGACCAGAAACACTTGTCCTGAAGGACCCAGGACCTTCTAGTTGGCCACAGACAAAGCCACATAACTAAAGTTGAAACTACCTTGCTAGCTGCTCCCAAACCCCAGACTTGGTTTAGTCCCACCTGGTAACAGAGCTTAGAAAATAGCTCAAAAATTCATGGCTCTCTTTCAGGGTTTTCAGTTTCACTGACAATCAACTCAAGCATTTTTTTCCTTAGTTCTTTCTCTGATTCCTTTTAGTCTATCTCTTGCTATTACTCCATCTTTTCTTGGCTGTACTGGGGATTGAACCCAGGGCCTTCACACCAAGCTACACCCCCAGCCCATTTTTGAATTTGAAACAGGGTCTTACTAAGTTACCAAGTTGTTCAGTCTGGACTTGAACCTGTGATCCTCCTACCTCAGCCTCCCAGAGTGCTGGGGTTACAGGCGTGTGCTACCACACTTGGCTCATGCTAAGGATTTATATAGATATGAAAGTTCAGCTACTTCCTCACAAAGGAAGACAACACCTATAATCACTGAACAGCACTCTACGCTTCTGAAGGAAAAGTTACTAGAGTACAAACTCATATTTTACATTTTTCTATGTAATTATGGAAGATTTACTTTCCTTTTTGTGTGAGGGAAATTCTAGAAAATTGTCTAACTTGCTCTAAAAATATTCTACTCAGTTCCACTGTGTTTGAAATGCTCAGCAGAAAGGTTTAAAACCCACTCACCACCTCTTTAAGAATCAAATTGCCCTGAACAGACTGTAAATCCGTAAGCCCTAGCAAAACAGACTGCATGCTAATTACCTATTGATCAAGGAAGGGAAAACAAAGTGAGTTGTTAACGTCGTTGCTAAGATAATCTCTGTTTTATTTTATTTTATTATAATTTTTGGGTTTTTTTAAACAGGGTCTTGCTATACAGTTCAGCTGGCCTTGAACTCACTATGTAGCCCTAGGTTGGCCTCGAACTCTGGTGATCTTCCTGCCTCAGCCTCCCAAGTGCTGGGATTACAGGCATGTGTTACCACACCCAGCTTTTTTTTAAAGGAAATATTAGGTATACAGAATACTGGGTTTCATTTTGTTCAAGACTTTCTCACTGGAGGCCAGAAGGAAGTCTGTGGAAGGATATTTACCTATTTTTATTGAAGGGTCAAATGAGTGCCAGAGTCCATCCATCCTGCACTGTCACACTAAGGTCTTGTACCTTCCTGTGGTGTGATTTCTTTATTTGTTTTGCAGCATTGAGGATTGAACCCAGAGCCTTTGCACTGAGCTACATACCCACCCCTTTTTAAAAATTTTGTATTTTGAGACAGGGTCTCACTTAGTTGCTAAATTGCCCAGGCTGGACTTGAATTTGTGGTCCTCCTGCCTCAGCCTCACAGAGCACTGGGATTACATAAACATACTGGGCTCCTGGGGCATTATTTAAACTGAGAAAGTCAGATTTAGGGAAACTCATGATGTAGCATGTTTTCTCTATGGGTTACCCAGGCGGGAAATGCTCATGGATCATAAGACTAAACCAAACTCTTTGGATTGGAGAAAGGATTACCTTGGAATAGGGGTGGTTGAGAGCCATAAAATCAATAATTAAAAGAGTGCTTCCTGTGGATGGAAGGAAACAGTCAACCTCAAGTTCAAGACACTGGGCTAGGGACTAGGATACAACTGAGAATAAAGAACCATGAAGAGCTTGACATTTGGGTTTCACTGGACTTTGCGAAGAATTATTATTCACTATCAAAAGACAAACTTTCAATCAACTGAGTTTAATGACCCAGTTGGTTTTTATTAGCAGTTCATGAATTGCGCAGCATCCCAGAGTCTATGAAATATCGGGATGCTCCCAGGGCAAAGCCCTGTTTTCATAAGGTAGCTTTAGCATGAACAAGGAACAGGCAGAGTGCAACCATCAGATTGGTAATTTCCAAGTCCCTTTCCTTCTGGGGCTGAAGCAAAGGGGACTTCCTGATCATGCTGGCTCAGACTGACGGAGCTCCAATGACTGATTCCTAACACTGCCAGCCTGGTGGTGTCTCCTGAACAAGTGTGACCCTTCCCCATCTATGTTTGAGTGGAGTATTTCCTTGTTTAGCACTATACACTGAACAGGACAGTCAATGATTTTACCAAGAGTCTGAATAAAGCCCAAGTCTGATTCTCCTTGTGGACAGTATAGATTGGACTTCTGGCCACCCATTTTAAGGACTAGCTCGTCAGCCTTATCGATTTACTTAATTGCAGTCTAAGCCCTTCTGGTTCCTACTCTTCCCCTGGCCTGTGATATTTCTTTCTCAACATCTCATTCAGCCAAATCATCTGAGGTATGGCTATGGGCCTCACAAAAATGACAAGAGGCATAATTACTTAGGATTTTCATTCCCCAAGAAATGAAGGAAGGGGAGGCTAAGGCAAGAGAATCAAGAGTTTGAGCAGCCTGGGCAACTTAGTGAGGACTTGTCCAAAAATAAAACTGGCTCTGATGAGCTCAGTGCAGAGGCCCTGGGTTCAATGTCAGCACTGAAAAAAAAAGAAAAGAAAGGAAAGAAAACCAAAGAAGAGAACTTGAATTTCCAGGGTAAACAGAAAGGAACTTGCTACAGTGATGATTTTATTTGAAGTTCTGATGAAAAATGTAAGGTATTTAACTGGCAAGCAATCAAAAAACAGACGTTATTGGTAAAATTTTAAATTTGCATTTATTAAAGCTATTTCCTGCTCATGAACCCCCATTTATAGCAGTCCTTAACCTTCTGGATGCAGACCTCACTCCACTCAGTTGTTAAGTTGGCTAAGATTGTGTGAGTTTACTATCACTGTATAACGAACTGACATAACAGGGCAGCTCAAAACACCATGGATGTGTGAGCTATGGTTGTGGAAGTAAGGAACCCAGATGGGGCTTAGCTGGAACCTCTCCAAGAGGACAATCAAGCTATCAGCCTGAGCTGGATGCTCAATGACAGTTCAACCAGACCAGGGCCTTCTTTCAAGCTCACATAGTTGTTGGCAGCATTAGGTTTCTTGGGAATGGCTGGAGTGAGGGCCTTAGTTTTTTGTGGGCTCTTGGCTGGAGGTGGCCTTCTGCATCTGACAGGTCACACATAGTGGCTCTTCTTCAAAGCCACCAAGGGGCAGAGGGCCTCCTAGCAAGACACATTAGTCTCATGGAACATAACTGTTAGGGTTAAGATTTCTAATGGCCCCCAAAGTCTCACGTGTTGGATTATGGGGACAACAGAGCTGACTTGCTGTTAAGAGGTAGGGGCTGGTCAAAGAGATCAGTCACTGGGGGGCGTGGCCTGGGAAGCTCTATCTCCTTCCTTGGTTCCTCCCTTCTCTGCTTCCTGCTGCCAAGAAGTGGGCAGCTTCCCTCCATCCCAGCCCTTCCACCATGCACTCCTACATTTAAGCCAGATGACCAGGAACTGAAACTTCTGAAACTGTGAGCCAAAACAAACCTTTCCTTCTATAAGTTATGGGTGATAGGTATTTTCTCCCAGCAAGGAGGAAAGTCAGCAAGACAATACTCATGTGTGTGTAATTACCTACAATCTCTTCACCCTTGCTGTATTGTTGCTTAGAAACAAGCCACATGTCCCACCTAGACTCAAGGGGAGGGGTTACATCAGGGTATAAACACCAGGAGATGAGGATCATGAGGGCCACTCTATGTGTGCCATAGGTGGGCAAGTTTGAGAAACAAAGCCTTAAATGTTGCTGGCCATTAACATATTAGCTGTAGTAAATGTGATCGGTGTACTGGTTATATGTGCACAATATAAAAAGACAGAAGTAAACACTGTGCCCCTGAATGGATTAGAAGACAATATATTCATAGCACAGGTAACTCTATACCAGCTCAAGTAATAGCAGCAATTGTGTGCCTGAATTCTTACGGTTTAAAAAATAAAAGCACAGGAAAACAAGGGCCTTGGTAATACAAAAATGAGGGGAAAACAGAAGCAGTGGGAAGATCCATAATTGGTTGGAAAATAAATGAGAAAAAAAGAAGGGAAAGGTTTGTAGGCAATCTCCCATCTAAAAACATAAACACCCAAGGCGAGGCACCATCAAACATGCCTCTAATTCCAATTACTCGGGAGGATGGAAAGTTTGAAGCCAGCCTGGGCAACTTAGCAAGACCTTGTCTCAAAATAAAACAAAAAGGGCTGGGGCAGTAGCAGAGCAATCCCCAGCAACACACACACACACACACACACACACACACACACACACACACAGCATCCTGCCCTATATCTGACCTTGCTGACTATAAGACTCAATTAATTTTCTTTGCTCAAATATAGCTGTCTTCCAAAATCTTGGGGGTATTTCTCATCCATAAGCAATGTAGTGTGGAATAGCAATTACTAGCATGGGCTGTGCTGTCCACTGCTTGGCCCTGCTCCCTGTTCCACACCTTATCAGTTGGGTAAATTATTGACACTTTCTGTGAATGCCCCCTGACTATAAAGTACAATTATAATAATGTGGCTTTTTTGCAGTCCTAGACTATGATGACCTTTGCAATGTTGTACGTGGCTGTCTCAAACATTTTCTCTTATTCTTTAAAAAAGATCTAATACATTATAAAATTCTAGATTGATCAAAATCTACTGTAATTCATGGCATCAGAACTTAATGGACATGGTTCAGCAATTTGTTTTCTCCTTCGAGAAGAGTAGGACCCTTAATAGCTATGAACAGAGCTTGAGAGTTAAGTTACCAGATGGAGCAGTGGGGTGTTCATATCTAGATTTTGTCTTCTCTTTACAAACCCTTCACCTATTGCGTTTCTGCAAGGACTGGTTTAAAGCAGTGCTTCTCATACTCCAATGCACACACCATCCCCTGGTATCTGGTTGAGATGGGAGGTGGGGCCTGACGATTTACATTTCTAACGAGCTCCCAGATGCAGAGATCTAAGAGAAACCAAAACATGCTTTCTCCCCTCTACTTTCCATCACTTAACACTTCTAGGATCCCAGATGTGTGGGAAGCTCCACCCTACCCCCCTACACACACACTCACACCAAGCAACCCTGAGGGTCTTTTGCATTCACAATTTCCTGGATTGGCTTCTCCCTCGGGCAAGGGGCATTTGTCTTACCAAAAACTCACTTGGCCTAGAGTCAGATTTCAACTGCTGTAAGGGAAGAAGACTCACTTGGCTTCCTGCCAGATGTAAAGGATTGAAAGTAGCGCTTTTCTGATTGGTCTGGCGAACAGCGCCAGATTTAAACGAGGGAATTGAACAATAGCGCTTTCTGATTGGTCTGTTTCGGTGCTCAGGAGCCGAGGGGTCATTTTGGATCCTGTGTTCTGTGCATGTCTTCTAGATTTTTATGACCTTTGACATATTTTGCCCTAAATTATTCGGTTTGCTCCAGCCCTAATCTCCTACCTCATTATGATCAAGTGGCTATAATGGGTTTCCAAAACTCCCTCCATAGGTTCTGTTAGCTTGCTAGAGAAGCTCACAGAACACAAGCCAAGACTTTACCTACATTTTTCTTCGGTTGAGACAGGGTCTTGCTATGTAGTTCAGGCTGACCTAGAACTCACTATGTAGCCCAGGATGGCTTCAAACTCACGTCAACCCTCCTGCCTCAGTCTCACAAGTACTGGGATTACAGGCTTTACTTATGTTTACTGGTTTATTATAAAGGGTTTTATCAAAGATTCAGATAGACAGACTGATGGAAGAGAAGCACAGGGTGAAGTATGGGAAGAGGAGTGGAGCTTCCACGCCCTCTCTGGCCCAGCTCTCCAAAAACCTCTGCCTTTTAAGGAAGCTCATCCAATCCCTGTCCTTTTGGGATTTTATGGAGGTTTTGTCTAGTCATGATCGATTATATAATAGGCTACTGGTGCTTAATTCAACCTTCAGCCCCCCCTCCCCAAGACTAGGAAAGTAGTGTCAAGTGTTCAAAGTCTGTAATTATACAAGTGGTTCCCTTGGCAACTAGCCCCCAACCTGGAGCCATCCAGGAGCCCAGGAATTTCCCTCATTAAAACAAGACACTCCTCTCACCAAGGAAATTCTCTTTTTTTTTTTTTTTGGTACCAGGGATCAAATTCAGGACCTTGTGCTTGCGAGGCAGGCAGAACCACTGAACTAAATCCTCAGCCCCCACCAAGGAAATTCTCAGGATTCATTCTAGCACCCCTATTGCTCAGGAAATCCCAAAGGTTTTAGGAGCCTCAAAATGTATGTTTTTCACACCAGGTAAAGTGACATTACTGGGCCAGGGACCACATTTTGAGAACTACTGAGATTCACCATTATCTTTAGCATTCGGCAAAAGCGGACTTTCTTAGGAACTGAGTATTTGAAAAGGAATCTGAATGGGGAGCTAATGAAAACCAGTTCTATCTTTCTGTTGAGTGGGTTAATTTTTCATAAATCTTTGTCAAAGTGAGTGAGAGCAGAAAGCAAGGCTGACATGTTATTTTGAGATTTGAATCAGAGAAGCCCCAGTTGCAAAATCCTAGGTTTCTTCCTACGGGCACTAAATTGAAAGTCAGAGCAAGAAGCAAGAGGCAATGTATTTTCTTCCCAGGAAAGCTGTAATTAATGACAGCTTGATATTACTTAGAAGCTCAAGCTGGCTTGAGTAGCTGTTTTAGATATAAAACATTTTATGCTTTAGATCTTCAATGTCCCCCCCTAAAGTCTCTTGTGTTCAGAAGTAGGGATTTTAGAAGTGATTAGAACATGGAGGCATGATACTCATGGGTGGATTAGCTCACTGGTGAGTTCTTGGCTGAATGTGCTATTAGAAGATGGGACCTGATTGGAAGGGGTGGGTCACTAGGGTGTGACCTGGAAGGGTGTATTCCAGTCCCAGCTCTTCCCTCCTTTCTCTGCTTCCTGGCTGCCATGGGGTGAGCAGCTATCCTTTGCCAAGCCCTTCCAACACTCCCTTTCTGCCTTGGAGCTAGACGACGTGGGACTGAATCCTCTAAAACCATGAATCAAAATAAACCTCTCCTTTAAATTGGAGGTGTCAGGTATTTTGTCTCAGGGATGGGAAAGTGACTGATACAGAAAGTTTGCAAAACAGGAAAAGTTAGAAGGAGCAAGTCCTGAGAGAGCTACAACTCTGAGGCAATGAGAAAATGAAGACATCCTGAAAGCAGAAACCCAAAGTTCCATAAACACACATAGACAGCAGATGAGACCAGCATAGCAGACTTGAGAATTAAGGTGTTTCTTATTTCTTAATTGCTCCCTATCCTTTGAACTTACTATTATATGACATCATTCTTCAACAGTGTGGTTAACAAGCTTCCTCTGCCTCTCAGTTCAGCACTCTTCCATATTTCCTTCATTCTCAGGCAAACACTTGGAGACCTCAAGCTTTGCCACTTGAATGTCTTCCCATTTCAGCAAGCCCAGCCAAAAGTTCCCAGTAGTTGATTAAGTTTGATGGAATGGACTTCAGTTTTGTGCCTGTCCCCAAGTCATTCGCTCTCTTGGGGAGAATACCCTGACTGTCCCTGGGAGCTCAGGATGGTGTTAATCTTATCCAGCCCCCTTAAACTGGGACATGACAAACGAATGGTCTGTGGAAAACAACCAATATGCAGAGGGCTTTGAGTGGCAAGAGGATGAGAAAGAGCTTAGACATGTCTCTTATTAGTGGAGACCTAGGAGCAAGGTTTTGGAGCCACGTAATGGTGTAATGAATGAATATTTTAAAGGAAGGAGTTGAATTAGCTTCACAGGGTCAGAAGTAGGGTGACAGGAAAAAAGACTATGCAACTGATGGGAGGAAAAATACTTAGTTGATGATCTTGTAAGTCCAGGAAGTTGACAGACATGTTAGGCACATGTCACCTTCATAAATACCTGGCAGGAGTTGATACACCGCAGGTTTAGCTCTTCCTCATGTAGCAGGGGGAGCCACCACTGGGTCACACTTACCCGTGTACACTGCCCCAGCTCTTGCCTTCTCTTCTTGCTACCTGGCCCAGGCTCAACCTGGATCACCACTGTATGCTTCTGCTCCATTTCTGCCCACAGAAACAATTACTTTGGTTTTAATACAGTGTTATGTTTTTTTGAATATTATGTTTTACTGATGTGAAATGTTTATATCCAAGGAGTCCTCAAGCTATGAATTTACAGTATCTTTTTGTTTTCTTTCTGTTTCTGTTTTTGCTTTTATTTTTGTTTTTTTAAGACAGAATCTCAATATGTAGCCCATGCAGGCCTTGAACTCACAACCTTCTTGCCTCAGCCTCCCCAGTGTTGGAATTACAGGTGTATGCTACCACACCCGGCATACAATGCCATTTACACCAAAATTCTGCCTACTCGCTCTCTTAATGACTGTCCTGAGCATTTCATGACATGTTCCAATCTTGGCTGTCCAGTATTCTTCTTTGTTCTTTTCAGTAGTAAAAAGAAAAGCAGAGAAACTGCATGTATGTTACACTTTATTAAAATTTACTCCATAAGCTGGCCATGGTCTTGCACACCTATAATCCCAGCATTGAAGAGGCTGACACAGGAGGATTGTCATGAGTTTGAGGTCAGCCTAGGCTATATAGTGAGTTCAAAGCCATCCTGGACTACATAGTGAGACCCTGTCTCAAAAAACAAAAAACCACCACAACAACAAATTACCCTGTAAAAAATAGTTGGACAACTGTTTTATACATACAAGTTTTAAAAAACAACTGATTAGAACCAGATCTATAACAAATCATGATAAACTGATTTTCAGTGTGCTCTCTGAATTATGAATAGGTATACTGGCTGTATAATGAGGAGGATGTAAATTTTACTAAAATATGTGACAGCTTATTATTATCACTAGTGGAGAAATGAAACCCATGTCAGGGGTCCCAGGAGGGACAAATGCCAATCAATATTAACATTGAATCTGTTACCTTTGTCATACCCCATAATGGGTCTTACTGCCTGATTGTCATGTATAAAAGGGACACGACACGCCTCCTCGCTCTGCTGGTGGTGCTCAGCTGAAGTCCTGGCCTCTCTTTGGCTCACGCTGTCTGGATCCACAAGATGCCAGCGTGGGTGAGAACAAAACAGGATAGGTTATGCCGTGGGTGTGCTTTTGCAAATGTGGTATTTCAGCAGCCTGGAGAATTACCAAGGCAAAAGGGATGATTCTGCAGGCAAGTTTAATTACTTTGAAAGAAGGAGCAATTCCAAATTCCAAGTCTCAGATGAGGTTCTTATCTACTTTCTCAGGTGTTTAAAGAGGTTTTCCTAGCCCAGGGGAAAGAATCAGAGCTGATTTAGAGTTTCTTAAAGCTTTTTTTTTTTAATTACAGAGGTACTGCAGGCTTTTAAAAAATACTCAAAATGATAGTTTAGAAACTATAACATGCAAGCTTTCTGCTTGCTGAACTCATATCTCATTTTCTAGGGTAATTTATTAAAATAGTTCTCAGTCCATTTTCAGGGCACATATGTCTATCTCTATGTAATTACACTGATTATTATGGCAGTGGTTCTCAGCAGGGGGTGATTTTGCCATGACCCCCACAATAAGACCCTTGGTTGTCACAACCTAGGCATCTCGAGGGGGCAGGATGTTAAACAACAAAGAACTTTCCTGCCTCAAATGTCATGAGTGTTCCAGCAGAAAAACCGTCATCAACGTATTTTTTTTATATAAGAAGAAAATAGGAACCATGGTTTTAGAACATGACAATTCTGAGACTTAAAACACAAGTGTTTCATAGTATTTCCTATAGGGAATTTACCAACTAATGATCCAGACAAAAGTGATTTTCTTTTTAAAAGTCTTTAAATACCTTTTAGAGCAAATACTGGAATACATTCACTGACAAGTTCACTCATTCATTTAGCCTATGAAGGTTATATGGGGGAGACTCACTTGTAGCCTGGGAGAATCAGGGCAAAGGATTGGAGTGAAACCACGCAGCTCTTGGATGACTGGTCCCTGAGCCATAACTGAGTCAGGGCAGGGGCACAACTGGGGACAGGGTCTCCTGGATGTGTCTAAACCGGGTCTGAAGCACAGTCAGCTCACAATGGCAATCTAGAAAGTCAGTGGTCCCATCCACACCAACCTCCCACAGCTCCAAGGGACGTGGTAATTAGCTGGGCACCTCCCCCTTCATACTTACTTTTATCTGACAGTCAATTGAGTGAGGATGTCAGGAGATAGGAGAAAAAAAGAAGCAGAATCTAAAGACTTTCTTCTCAGGCTGCTCTGTGGGGTATGCTGAGAACTCCTGCTAGGACAGAAATTCTAGCCCCAGCCCTACCTAGACAGGAAAAGCCCCTTTCAGCCCTGGCTCGGGGACAGAAACAGGGAACTCTGCCAGTGCCAGCAAGTTGGCAGCCTCCTAGCCACTGGGCAGGCAAGTCTGCATCCAACCTGGATCTCAGAGGAAATTAGGAGATTTTGACAAGGCCCACAAGTGGGGACCTTGGTTAGGATTCCCTACAATTCACGTCTCAAGAGCCCTGAGGACTCCTTCATACAGGCCCTTCTTGGAGGCCTCTTTTTGGAGAGACACTGTAAGAGAAGGGTGCCACCAGCTTTTTGGGGGAGCATCTCCGATCAACAAAGGTGAGTTATCCAGGCAGACCCCAGTCTGAGGAGAGGGACTGGAGAACCAGCTGAGAGCAGAACGTCCTGGGTTGGGAATTCTCATGGCATAGCTGTTGGACTTAAATGGGTACAACATGCTCAATTACAAAGAGTCACATCTTTCCCTTCCTCCTCCATTCCTTTTTCTCTGAGACAAATATCTTAGAAAATTTCCAACTTCTTAGGAAACGTATACAAAAGTACGGAAATGCAAAAATTAACAGAATTTTGGCATGCATCACTGCATATAGTGGCGAATGTAGGAGCAAGACAGAGAGAAATTAAGTTTAGGGTCATTCATGGGTATTCTGAAAACCTCGTTATATAGATAACATGTATGCATCTGTTTCAAACTACATTAAATCATCAATTGGCTTTTTGTCACCAATTGATATTTATTAAGAACTTAATGGAGGCCTAGCATTTTTCCAGACACGATGCATATTTATTCCAGACAAGTAAATATGAAAATCCTTCCTATGACCTTTAGCAAATGCCATGAGTTGTCAGCCCTCATGAAATCTAAATATTCTTCATTTGGGATTTAAATGAAGTCTTCGTCATCGAAAGCAAAGTATATGGTGGAAGAGACAAAGTCGAGCAATAGGGCAGACAAGCTCTGATGCCTAATCTCACCATTAGCTTGCATTATGGCAGGGTGACATTTTCCTGGGACAAAGACACCAGATTTCTCCCAAAGATAATAACATGAGTGATATCTTCCCCCAGCTTTTTGCTTCCTCTACTGGGCTTCTACAGAAATCAAAGGGAAAACATGTACATTAAAAAATCCAACCACTGCTCATCACTGCTACCAGGCCACCCACAGCCTTCTCTCTAACTTGATCAGGGCAGCAGTCTTTCTCTAGTGATCTCCCTGCTTCTGCCCTGCAGCCTCATGCTCCTGGAGCAAGCAGAGTGATTGTCTTGGAAAGGAAGAACGACCATCTCATGCCTGTGCCCCAAAGCCTCCAAAGGCTGCCCTCGTCACCCAATGCGAATGCCCGCCTCAGGGCCTCTGCATGTGCCATTCCCTCCCCCCGGAATGCCTCGCTTCCTTGGATGCTCATGGCTCCCCCGTCATGGCATCAAACAGGCCTTGACCTCCAAACTCCCCAGAACTTCCCCACTGCCACAATACTCCCTGTGCTTCCTTGTCTAAAAGGTTTCTCCACATTTCTCATAACCCACCCAAAACATTTTCTTTGTGTCTTGGCTTACTGTCTGTCTGCTTCATTCAGATGCATGTTCTGCAAGGGCAAGAATTGTGGTTTGTTTTATGCAGAGCTGTATCCCCAGTGTCCCAAACTGTACTTGGCACAAATATTCAATGACTGAAAAATGAAAAGTACCCCTCTTCAGTAAATGCTTCCATTTTTCAAACCCATGGAGAGGAGTAGAGATAGACCCAATTGTGAGGAATGCTAAGGAGTTAAGGATCCATCCAGGTTTCTTAATATTTGATTTTACTTTAAAATAATCTGGTTAGGGGCTCTTTGATTAAGTTTCTAATCACAAAATATTTTTGATAATAAGTTAATACATGCAGCATGTACAGAAGTACAGACAAGCCAGGCATAGTGGCACAGGCCTATAATCCCAGCTCTCTGGGAGACTGAGGCAAGAGGATCCCAAATTTGAGCCCAGCCTGGACAATTTAGTCACTTAGCAAGAATCTGACTCAAAATAAAAAAGGGTTGGGATGTAGCTCAGTGCAAAGGCCTTAGGTTCAGTCCCCAATACAGTCAATTGTCCAATGCTCTCCAAATGATTTGTAAGCTAAAGTTTTTGAAGCCTGTCAGAAACTTTTAACTCTGAGTTCTCTCTGAATTTCTCCACCAGAACAATCCTTCAGTGACCTGACAGAGCAATAACCACTTCTTATGATGCGTGATTAGGGAGGTTGACTGTGTTGCACTGGGGACATTTCTGCTCCCCTTGGTGTCACCCTGCTCCGTGCTTGTCCTCAGGGATCTGACGTTCTAGGAGCTTGGTAGGGTGCCAGTTGGAGATCTCAGTCCTCTGCCTACTCTCTGTGGGCTTGCACTCCCCGGAGCATGGCAGCCTTGTTTCAAGGAGGAGCTTATTGTTCAATCAAACCTTTGAGGCTAAGGGGTCTCTGGAGGAAAGGGTTCCCTGAGCTGTTGCAGATGCTGGCCAAAAGGTGAAGGCCTGGTCCTGGGCCCTTCCCCTAAGCCGCCAACAGCATGACCACCAGCATAGCAGTTGGAAAAGCAACCACTGGACCTAAGGGGTGAGGGCATTTTATTGTGAAATTGGTGGCAGAATGAACATAAATTGTTTACATGGAATCTATGTGGGCTGCAGAAGAGGGGACAGGATGACACAAAGACAGGGAGTTCCTCCAGAAAGAGAAGTTTTTGCTGCTCCTTGGTTGAGAGGTTCTAAAAGCAGAAGGTGATATGGCCTTGATGCCTAATCTTGAGCATACAGGGGAGGACTGTGGAGTGTTTTCTTCCTTTCCTTTGTTAATTTAGCCTGAAGCTATCAGTCAAAATTATCTCTTTCTTCCTTCCATTCTCTGGTCCATAGCTTAATTGAGGACACCTCAGAATTCTTATCCTTTCTAAAGGATGAAGCTGCAGATCACTTAAAGCCCGACCTCCAAAGTTATCTGGTGACACTTTGCCACATCTGAAGGGTCAAAGCAAGTCACAAGGCCAGCCTAGATGAAGGGAACAGAAACAGATTCCATCTCTTGATGGAGAGAGTAGCAAGAAATCTGAAGTCATCTTTCATCTAAAAGACGGGAACTGACAGTTATTGAACAATTATGTAAAAACTCTTCTCCAATTTCATCAGTTCTAAAATGCACATTTTCTCTAACTTTTGTGAAAAAAAAATCATAGATTCACAAGCAGTAACTAAGTTAGTAGTACAGAGAGGTCCTGCATACCCTTCTTCCAATTTTCCCCAATGGTTAGACCATGCAGAATTTTAATAAAATATCAAAGCCAAATAACTGACTTTGGTACAATGTGTGTGGCTCTATGTCATTTTAAAAGTGAATAACTGACACGATATGGGAGATCAGCATACATATATCATCAATTCTTTTTTTTCCCGTATTAAGTGTATTGGTACATTTTAGGTATAAAATACAGTTACATTCATCATTGGGATCTTGTACCTTTACATGAGTCTCTTGGTGCTTATTTTTTTTCCCCTTCCCCTGCCCTCCCTTCACCCCCTCCACCCTTTGCTATTTGCAAAGACCTTGTTTCCATTTTTTTCCTCTTCTCATATTTTTTCCTTTCCCTTTTTTCCCTTCCCCTACCTCTCCCAATTTCCCTGCTCTTTTAGACCTTTTCTTCCTGTTACACAATATCAGTTATACATTTTTGAAATTACAATATCAAGATCTAGGAGACATTACCACAGATTTTACAGAATTTCAAAGGATATAGAAAGCATATTATAAAAA
This sequence comes from Heterocephalus glaber, assembly GCF_053883595.1. Lineage (NCBI taxonomy): Eukaryota > Metazoa > Chordata > Mammalia > Rodentia > Bathyergidae > Heterocephalus > Heterocephalus glaber. The sequence goes on along the minus strand of NW_028258369.1, from coordinate 17,162,257 downwards.
TCTTTTTTGGAAATAAATTTGACAACTTCTAAGAAGTACCTTAGAAGACAAATTAATGAAACTAACTCTGGAGGAAATATAAAATTTGAATAGCACCTATTAAAGAAAGTATATCCCTAGCTTGAAAACCTACCTATATGACAACAGCAGGCTCATAAACATTTTAACTGATAAATTATATCAAACATTTAAAGCAGAAAAAAGAAGGAACACTTCTCCTCTCATTTTAGGAAATCAACATTGTGCTAATCCTAAAACTGGATAAAGATAATAGAAGACAAAAGTATGAACATAGATAGAAATTTGTTGAACAAAACAAACTATTGGAAGTCAGATCTGGCAGTATGTAGAAAGTGGTATTATTGTAGGGATGACAGTGTTGGTTCAGCATTGGAAGATCCACCCCCAAAAGTCATCATTTTAACAGAAGGAAGGAGAAAGCCATATGATCCTGTCACTAGTTGGAGAAAGAGTATTGGACTAAATTCTACAGCTGTTCATGGTAAAAGCTATCAGGAGACTAGAAGTAGAACAGAACCTTCTCAACAGATCAAAGACATGTACACCATACTTCCAACAAAAACTCCTTCTATGAATGGAGACGATACAATGCTTTCTCCCTAAAGTGGGGAACAAGGGCATATATGCCTAATCTTCATCTGTCCATTAGACTTTGAAACATAGGTCTAAACCAAAATAGTCTGGCAATAAAATGACACAACTAGGATAGGATTGGCACGGCAGAAGCAAAATCTTTACATGTAGATGAAATGATCGTCTACAGAGAAAATACTAAGAAATCTCTAGGAGCCCCTAGAACTTGTACTTGAATTTAGCAGGATTAGAAAACACAAGGTATATATAAAAATTCAGGTCTGTGTATACTTGCTATAAATGGAGAACTGGATATTGAAATTTAAAAGTTATGTAGGAGTACAAAGGACCCAGAAAAGCCAAAAACAAAAACAAAAACAGTGTTGGAAGACATTTAGCACCCAATTTTAAGACTTATTCTAAAGCTACAGTAATCAAGGCAATGTTGGTGTAAGGAAAGACATATAGATCACTTGAATAAAAGAGAGAATCTAGAAATAGAACCACACATATATAGTTCACTGAGTTTTGAAAGATTATTTAACATTAGCATTTTATAGAATATAAACTCGATTCAAGAGCTGAGGAAGAGATAGTGTCTTCAGCAAACGGCACTAGAACACCTGGTATCCGTATATAAAAAATTAACCTCAACCCTTTTTTTCCACACATGAAAATAACTTGAAGGGATCTATGAACCTAAATAAGAAAGCCTAAAAGTATAAAACTTTAAGAAGAAATTATAAGGGAAAATATTTATGAATTCAGGGTAGGCAAAAACTACCTAGGATACAAAAAACATGATGTATAAAAGAAAAAAATTGATAAATTAGATTCCATCAAAATTTAGAACTTTAAATAACATCATTAAAATGAAAAGTAGTCCTTAAACAGACCATATTTCCAATGCATATAACCTTTGAGCAGAATATATAAAGAATTCTTAGAGCTCATTAATAGACAACCCAATTAAAATGTAGACATAAGAAGATGATAAATAGCCAGTATAGCACAAGGAATGGTGTGCAACTCTAGAATCAGAAAAATACTAATCAGTGCAATAATAAGACTGAATTATACACTCATTAGGGAGATGAAGTCAAAAGTTTTAAAAGCCTTGTCATGACTTTTTCTTTTTGTTGGATTCTCTCCCTTTGCATTTAATTTGTCACGCCCAATGGATTCATTCTGCTGGGTTTCCTGGGGTTGTGATCCTCATTGTCTTTTCCTAGGGTATTGTCTAAAATTTTTGGAGTGCTGGTTTGGTATTCATGAAGTTCCTGAGGTGCTCTTTGTCATGAAAGTATCTTATTTCTCCATCAATTTTGAAAGATAGTTTTGCAGGGTACATCAATCTGGGTTGGAGGCTGTTTTCCTTTAGGGCTTGAAATACATCACTCCAAGCTCTTCTTGCCTTGAGGGTTTGCATTGAGAAGTCTCCTGTGATTCTGATGGGCTTTCCTTTGTATGTGATTTGTTTCTTTTCTCTCACTGCTTGTAGAATTTTATTCTTCTGTTGGATTTCTGGAATCCTAACTATTACATGCCTATGTGTAAATTTTTTTTGATTAAGGCTAGCTGGAGTCCTATATGCCTCACTTATCTGTATGTCAAGTTCTTTACCCCTCCTTGGGAAGTTTTCTGCCATCACTTCTGTGAACAGTTTTTTTATGTCATCTGCACTCTCTCCTCTTTCTTCATTGACTCCAATCAGTCTTATGTTATTCTTCTTTGCATCGTCTAGCAGCTGCTGGATTGATTTCTCGTGTTCCTTTATAATTTTAAAGCAATTTTTGTTTTCCTGGTCACTAATTGCAATCTTTTCTTCTATATCTAAAATCCTATCCTCACATTGGTTCATTCTGCTGTGCAGACTTTCGATGGAGTTTTTAATCTCTTGGAAATCTGTTTGTATCTGTTTTATGGATTCCATTTGTTTCCTATATTGGGATTCCATCATGTTCCTCAGATCCTCTATTTTTTTATCTGTGTCCTCTCTAGATTTATTAATCATGTCTTGCACCATGAGCAAAATCTTTGCTGTTATCTGAGTAATTATTTCTGATTTCATTTTTCCCAGATCCTCTTTTGTTGCCAGTTGAGAGAGTCCAGGTGGTTGAGTATCAGAGTGTTCCATCTCGTTTCCCTTTGGGATTGCTGTAGGTGATCTGGAAGTCTGTTTTTGAGGCTTATTTATGTGTCTTCTCATTTCCACGAGGTGGGGGGTGCTTCTGGTGCCCATGCGGCTCACCTTCTCTGCCCTAGGAGCTTGGGATGGAGACGGGAGCTTCTTTCCAGGTGCTGGGACTGGCTCACCTTCTTGGCCCTAGGAGCCTGGGATGGCAGCGGGGGAACTTCCTTCCGGGTGCTGGGATTTCATCAATTCTTAGATGCACATTTTCTCACATTTAACTTCCCTGAAATGAGAATGAATCTTACAATCAAATAATTTTACAATTAGAAACATCATTTTTCCATTTTTAGTGATACGTAAAACAATGGTGTGCCTGATAGTACCTACGTATTTTGTCTTACATTCAATAAAATATTGTTATCAGCCCATTTTAAAACAAACCAACATGCTTAACCTGTACTATCTGGGTGGGAAGGTAATTATAACAAGGTTAAACATAGCATCTTCTATATTTAGCATGACTTTGGTGAAGCTTAGTGAAAAATATTTAACTAGAAGACAATCCCCTATTCTGTGGGTCCAGATCCAGCATTCTTAACCTACACTGGATTCCTTATCAAAAAGTTAGCATCCCATACAATCTGTAGCATACTCTTTCTGGTCATGAAACTATGTGAAGTAGAAAATTCTCAGGAGCAAAACACACTCAATAGCTATTTGGTTGTAAACTCTGAACAGCCATGTGCTACACTTATGTGGCTGCTCACTAAGCAATGGTCTGTTACATTTTTTGCTTTCTAATGCAAATGAAACTGTTTTCCTTAGTAGAACACATTCATCTCTGTATTTAGTCAATCCTCTGCAAGGATTAAAACAAATGAATAGGGAAAATGAAATGAAGAAAATAGAGCCGAGATGATCGTATTGATTTTTTTTTTCATATGTGATGAAAATAATGCAAATTCTGAGGAAGACCACTTATGGGGTGAAAAGAAAATAACTGTAAAGTTGTTTGTACCATTTCTTGCAATTCTAACAAGATGGGAAATATACAAAAATAACTACAATGCTCACGTTTAAACTTTGCCCCCAGGCAGCGCTTTGAAACCCTAATCTCTAACTTGGGGCAAACGAAAAACAAAACAACCCAACTTTTCGTAATTTAAGAAGGCAGAACTTGGACACTAGTTGCCTTGAATTGTAAATTCAATACAAAATGACAGAAGTGTTTGAAAATATACTCATTCTTCTTTTCATCATGCTTTCTTTGACATAAACTATTTTGTGGGTCAAGAAATAGAGCAAAATCCAGAAAAGTTGAGGTTCTTGATAAGGTAAAGACTACCAGATCAACTGGGAATTTGTTGGTTGAGAGTTAACTCATCATTTTTATAGAATCAATTACAGCTTGTCAAAGCTGGGCAGTCACATAGTATACCTGAAGCAAGAAAGAATTTTTTTTAAATCCACTTAGCCATATCATCCCATTGAATTCCTACTATAATCCCCGGAGGTAAATGTCATCATTTCCACTTTACAGATGAGGCACTCTACCTTAGAAATATTTCATCATTTATCAAGGCCACACAACTAGCAAAAGCCAGACTAGGCTTGAACCATTGCATGACACACATGACACACTACATCTGTAATTATTTCTAAATCTGTAAATATCAATTTCGAAACATATCTGGACCCAAGGATTGAGAGGAAGGGAGTGTGGGCCGGTGTTTTGTTAAGATGCTCACCTACATTTCTGGTGTCTCAGGAGTTCGATCTCAGCGAAGTGAAAAATCCAGCATGTGGTAAATGGGTTCGTTTTCTGCTGTGTGGTCAGATAAGCATGTTATTTTGCAGAATTTGCCTGGTTGGTATTAACTACATAAAAGCAGCAGCCACCCACACAGAGCTGAATCGTTTTATAATTTAGAACAATACAGTGTAGACAGTGTCTATTATTAAGTCCTTCAGCAGGTTCTGGGGTAGCACCCTATAATCAAACATGTTAACTTTTATACAGTGAAGTGTATGAATATTCTCTCTAAATGGGGAAAACATTAGAAGGAACCTGAGAATAACTGAAGTCAAATTTTGCTAGCAAATCACTGATGGAAAAAATCTTTGGCTTTTCAAAGCATTTAGATCATGAAATTGGACATGAACTTGTACATCACATACTTTTTTTCCTGGTAAAAACAGGATTCTGTGTGATCTCAGTCACTGGCCCCAAAAGCTCTCCCTTTAAAAAAGGCCACTTCTCTGACCAGGATTAGACAGGTACGAGTTCCCCATGTCCCTTGCCCTCTTATATGTGCAGTGCACTGGGCTTCCTCTTTGTGGGGCTCCTTTTCTCCTCCCCAGGACTACATCTCTGCTCTACACCCACTCTGAGATCAGGGAAGTTCATGTTAGATAGACTATAGGCAATCTGCGTTTTACTTTTCTGAAGTTTCCCCCCAAAGCCTATTTTACATTTATACCCTCTGGTGCCAATAGTGTGTGTGTGTCTGTGTGTGTGTGTGTGTGTGTGTGTGTGTGTGTGTGTGTGTCCTCTACCCAAGACCACAGACCTGCTGTGACAGAAAGACTAGATGAACAGTTCACCTAGTCTATTTCCTATGATGACAGCCTCCAAGTGGCCCTTGCTGCCTGGCCTTAATGCCCTGCACTTGTCCCCTTCGTCACTACCAGTTCTTGGGACCAAAAGAACAGAGGAGAAACCATGACACATCACCTCAGGCAGAAAATAGGGTATAAGGGCCTCTCTTTCTCCCTCCCTCGCCTTCTCTCACGCCCTTTCCCTCCTCTCCAGTGGCAATGTCATAAGAACGCTCAGGCAGCTCTGTCAAGGGGCCTTAGGACAAGGAGCTGAGGCCTCCTGCCACGTGAGCTACCATCTTGGAAGCAGCTCCTCCAGCCCAGAACTCACCCCTGGATTACTATAGCCTCAAGGGAGACCTGAGCCAGAACCGCCCAGCTAACATGCTCCCCAATTTCCAACCCACACAAACCATGCGATAGTACATGTCGGTTGTGTTAAGCCACCAAGTTGTAAGAGTGTTTGTTATGCAGCAACGCATAACCAATATATCACCTCCATTTCACAGACAGAAGTTGTATCTTAGCAGTGAGATGAGGTGCTCCAGATCCCCTCCATCCTGTGACTCCAAGCACCAGCCCAGATCACCCTGCTTGTGTGGCCTGAGCAGGAGGTCTCTTAATTTTTCCCCTCTTAGAGGCTGTTTCCAGAATCTTGTTTTCCCCAAAGATGCTTAGAAGTCTCTGGAAAATCTGGGCGATACTTCCACTGTGAAAAGGAAAGTCTGGCAAAGATGTCGTGCTTCTGGAGGGAGTGTGCCCACTCGCTAAATTTCCCAAAATAATCTTCTTTTGTGAGTTTGTTTTTTGAGAGATGGTTTTTGTTTTTTCCTCTGAGGGTGAAACTTTCTACACTGTGGTTGTTAAGTCAGGAAAAATGAGAGTGCCTTTAGACCCTTTTCTCTCCCTGTTGTGAAAGAGCATGTTCTGAATAACTCATCCACTCTCTCTGGAGTTTCATCACAGCATTGACCTTGGCCTTGCCCACGAGATGGCATCAGTCACCAAGGCTGCAGTGGCCCCCTGGTTCCTCAGCCTGCTCCATGCTCTAATGGGGAACATCTTCTCTCACCAGCTGCAGTTTATACACAGATGTGTTTCCTGTCTGAAGTCCCCGTCTGCCTCTCCTCTCTCCATATGCCATATGCTTATGTATTTGAGGTACAGATGGAGACATTACTCATGTAATTTGTCACATGGGAGAATCCACAGGCTAGCTGTTTGGTTTCAGTTTAAGTATTAATTTCTACCTTTGCTACTGTTAAAAAAAACCCTGAAATTTCAATGACAGCTGTAGGTAAATTATCTACCTCCTCTTAGTACTACCAGACTCTTCCTTCTAAGGCTAAAGTGAGGTATGAGATATCCACAAATTACAGAGAAATACACAAACCTAGTCTGGTAAATTATTGCAACAGGGGTCTACTTCTTTGCCTCTTCACTCATTGGCCTGCAACCCCCCCCCCCAGATTGAACCCAAAGCCTTTGCACTGAGCTATATCCCCAGACCATTTTTTATTTTGAGAGTCTCACAAAGTCATGAAGTTGTCCAGGCTGGGCTTGAACTTGCAATCCTCTTGCCTTAGCCTCCTAGAGTGCTGGGATTACAGGCCTGTGCCACCATGCCAAGCTGGCCTGCAACTTTGGAGTACCTTTTTCTAAACAGACAGTGTCTATTTCCCATCCCTTGAAGCCAGGCTGGCCTTTTGACTTGCTTTAGCCAATAGAATGTGGCAGAAGTGATTATGAGCCAGTTCCAAGCCTTTACCTCAGGGGACCTTGGAGCTTCCGTTCTTTCTTGGAACCTTGCCCCCACAATGAGCACATGCTCAGGCTACCAATGACAGTGGACAGCCAGCCGGACCCAGGCATACGAGTCAGCCCAGCCAAAATCAGCAGAGCCACCAACTTAACCTCCATCTGACCACAGACGTGTGCAAAAGCACAGCAAAAACAACCACCCAGTCATCCTATAGGATCACAGGCAATAATACATGGTTTCTGTACCACTGAGTATTGGGGTAATTTGTTATGCAGTATTATTACGGCAACAGATAACTGATATACAGTGGCCTGTATTTTTTTTCCTTTTTGGCTTATGGGACATCTTACTGTGGTTTGGATATAGTTTAAGTGTGCACCGCCCCCCCGCAAAGTTCATCCATTGGTGACCTGGTCTCCAGGATGCTGGCATTAGGAAACAATGAGAACTTTAAGAAGTGGCTCCCAGTGGAAGGTCCATAGGTCAACTGGGAGATGTTCACGGAAATGACTGTGGAACCCCAATCTCTCTCGGGCTTCCTGTCCAGCATGCGGCCTCTTCCTCCCACCCACACGTCTACAACTGTCATCACCATGGTGTGACCGAGCCAGGGATGGCTGGCTTCACTGGAGCATGTGCCATTCTATTTGGACATTCAGGCTCAAAAACAATGATGAAAATAAACCTCTTTTCTTTATAAAATTAGCCTGCCTCAGGTATTTTGTTAGACTAACAAGAACATATACATGCTTAGGCCTCAAGCCAAAGCTGAGCCACAGAAGTTTCCCAGAAATAATGCTTTTCACATTCTGCCTTGGTGGGGGAGGGGGAGCCTGGCTGCTTCTTCCACTTCAGCTGCACCCGCCACCCATGCCCAGAGGGACCTGGGCCGACTGATTCCTGAGCGTGCCGAGGGGTCTGGTTCTGAAGTGAGCTGCTTCCAGCTCCTCCTTTGGCCAAGTGGAGCTGCCTGGTCCGAAGGGGCTGAAGCCTTAAGCAGAGAAGAGTATCTGGCTTCCTTCCCAGAAAGGACTGAGTATCTGTCTGCATGATCAGGAAGGTCACTCGAGGTCATGGGCAAGGGTGAGCCACAGGTCCAACAAGGAAGGACTAGAAAAAGCAGCATAAGGGAAAATGCCATGAAAGAGACATTTAGGGTCTTGAAATTTAGTCAGCAGCAGTTTTCAATGATGAGCAGCAAAAATGCTCCATTGAAGCTGAGAGCCACGGACCTGCTTTGATGAACTTCTTGACCATTTCCAGCTCATATCATCCCAGCCCCACGACAACCACCTCAAGTTCACTTATGCCCTAAAAGTAGCCATGTGTGACTTTTTGTATCGCCAGCCATGATTAGATTCCATGTAGGAACTATTATAGGTTTAGCATTGTCATTAAATATTATTCTCATTCTCTCTCTCTAGTGCTAGGGATTGAACACAGGGTCTCACATATGCTAGGCAAGTGTTCTGTCACTAAGCTATAATCCAAGCCCCTAGTCCTGGTGGTAATTTTCTGAGTTTTTCTTCAAAACTATTTCCTTGGTATTATGCAAAAAAAAAAAAAAAAAAAAACCAGCTCGGCCGTGATGCACACCTGTAATCCTAGCATTCTGGGAGGCCAAGGCAGGAGGATCTTAAGTTCAAGCCCAGCCTGGGCAACTTAGAGAGAACTTGTCTCAAAATTTAAAAATGAAAAGAGCTGGGGATATAGCTGATCGTGAAGGCCCTGGGTTCCATCCCCAGTATGGCAGGGGGATGAGGTTAACAAAAAACGAAGAAGAATGTTCACAGTCCCTGCAAAGTACAAACAATTTCCTAAACTCTCTTCCTCTTCTCATTCTTCCCCTAGACTTCTTTTCCCACTGGTCTAGTTCCTTAAATAACCATTTCAAAGTAAACGTTATGTGAAGAGGAAAATACCTCCCACCCCAAGATGGTCAGACCACCTCTTGCTGTTCAGTCGCCAGGGGTTGCTGCCAGGAGATGCACGCTTGCTGCGAGTCTGACAGGACTTCAGAAATCCCAGCAGTCCTTTGAGCTTGTTGTAGTGTTTACTGATAATTTTTCTTTCTCTCTCCTCCCCTCTTGGTACTGGGGATTGAAACCAGCAAGTACTGAGCTACATCCCCAGCCCTTTTTATTTTGAGACAAAGTCTCACTAAATTGCTGGTTTGGAATTTGAGATCCTCCTGCCTCAGCCTCCCAAGAAACTAGGATTACAGGCATGCACCTTTGAGCAAGCCCAAAAGTAGTATTTCTTAAAGAGGTAGAAATGTTGCTTTTCCTGCTCATTTTGCTCTTGCACTTTTGGCAAATACGATCTCCCCTTCTTCCGTGATCCCAGGCCTGGGTCCTCCCTCAGCTTGGGACCAGGGATGACTTTTTAATTGTTCCTGAAATTTCTAACCACATTTTAAAAGCAGGCTACTGCATGATTTATGTAACACTTTTTGTTTCATTAAAGGTGAACTAGGAATGGCTTGATAAAGTTTTTCAAGACTGACAGTAACTAAAAAGCTTCTGTTATAATTACTCTCTGCTTTGATACATAAAGTATTCTAGATGGCTCCCTACTAAGATGAAATAGATATGAAACATAAAACTCAGGGCTTGCAAAAATACAGATGCATAAAACCAGGGAAAAAGCAGAAAAAAATACTATGCATCCACCACTCCAAAAATGAACCCAAAACCTGGCCCTAAACTTTCAAAGAGCCCACTCCAAAAGAGAAAATATGCTTCAGTGTTGATCTATGTTGTCTAAAAAGTAAAGCTTGCAGTAATTCTGACAAAGCAAATTTTCTCCCAGTACAGAGAGCTGAAAGCACATTCCCATCTGGGCCTTCTCATGGGGGGTATCTTTCTCTCTGCCGGAATCAATGTGGTTGTTGCTAGGACAGGAATGTTTATTAAAAGAGCCCTCCATCAGAGGCTAACAAGAGTATCAGTGCACTTCCTAACAAACCGATCTTTCCCAGGGACTTATGGCAGTATGATCTAGGTGTTCAGCTCTCTAGTCAATCAACAGGAATTAAACTGGGGGTGTCCAGAGATGCAGAACTGGCTCATCCTTAAAATAAATCTCCATTAATAGTCCTCTCAACTGCGTTTTGACTTTTCCTCATAATACTTTTTAGCAGGAAATATCAGTAGAGAGTTCTGCAAAGGCTAAATAAAAGGAAATTAGCTTAATTTGCAATGAGAGACTTTTAGGTATGTTTAGAAAAAAAAACGTCTGGTCGAGAGCTAGCTTTTACAGTGGATTCCTAGGAGAATAGATTCTCATAAGATGTAGTTTTGTCTTGTGCCTTAAGGGATGGAAATGTTTGCATAAGGCTTCTCCCAAGTGGTGATTATGAAAATTTACTTCCACTGAGCTGGATACATAAGAATTTCATGCTGATCCTTGACTCCTATGTGGAGTCGGGGGTAAGAAAAGGAAATATATTAGAAAAAAGGGGCTCCTAGCCAACCCAGAGGTAAATTACCATTGAGGGCTGGCTCAGGTTCCATATGGCCAGAATGAAACTTCCAGCTATTTGTTTGAGATTCTGTGGGAACCAAGAACTCCAGAGCCCAGGGACATGAGAGAACATCCCGGAAATAAACTCTTCGTTGGATCTTGTTTCCATTCTGTGACAGAAAGCTCCCTAGGGCTCCCTTTCCTCATGATTTTAGGGTCAGAGGAAGAGCTTTAATAAGCACCTTTGGAGTTCGAGCTTGGACTTACTTCTTTCCCACAGAAGAGCTAATGCTTGGAACGATATGGTTAGACATTCCATATGTCCCTCCAGAAACCAAGCAGTCCAAAGCAAACATAATAGATCACTCAAATGACCCCACCGAATCTACCAAGTATCTCTAATCTCAACAAAACCAAAGTATGTATTGTATCGACAAGGGGGGCCTGGCTAAAAGGAGACTAGCACTCCCCTGGATTCTCCTGCCTAGGATCTCTCTCACCTAGAAAAAAAATTGTGTAAGACTGAATTGCTATCTAGCCAATGAAAGCGTCACAGTTCTCAGTGGGATGCGACCAGTGCAGATAGAAGTCTTAAAGCCACATGGAAAATGGGCTACCCAGACCTGGGTAGAGCAACTCACCGAGCATTTCTTTCTTGATGCCCAATCCTGCATGTTCATTTGTGAGAGGAAAACCTTTGAGGTGAAGCTGTTAATTGCATTGGGTCAGGTTCCCCCGAAGAGCCAAAGTTGATGGCTGTTGGGGAGGTGATTGATTGGGGGCTGCTTGCAGGAAATCTGTACAAGAATGAGAGCAGGATTGGAGAAGGCAAGGATGTATTTTCAGGAGGAATTTAGCCTCTCTGCCCAATCCCACGGGGGAACTCTGGTGCATAAACAGCATGGTCTGCCACTCTGGTGGGTCCTATCTTGAGGCATGGGGGCGTTGGTAGCCGGCACCTATCCGGCCCTGGCTCCCAGCCACCTTAGTAAGCAAGGGAAGGCGACCTTCAAGCGTCTCCACCTGGGCTGTACCACTCGTCTGAGGGCCACTTTCAGAGCAGGTTGCTGTGTGAGTTCTTAGCTACAGCACCTGTAGCAGCTTAGTAACAGGATTCCCAGGGTAGCAAGCAAGACATCAACAGCAGCAGCTAAACTGGCACGTGCTAAAGAAATTACTATGCTTTCCCCGAGTTTCGGATCCAATGCATCTGGGATGAGGCTGAAGCATTCAAATTTCCCAAGTGATCTTATACTGTTAGGCCAAGGACCGCACTTTGAGCACCAGTGAGCAAAGCTAATATTTTTTAAAAGCAATCAATCACCTTTGGGAAGCTGAGTCATGGACAGCTTCACTGGGCATTTGCACATCAACACAGTTACAAAGGTTAAATAAAGTGATGGTTGGCTTATCAAAAAGAAAGAAAGGTTGATTTTATCAGGCCATTGACTCAGCTAAAAAATTGCCTCTTCTTACTATCAACCCCAATTCTCAAAAGGGAAATAAAGAAAATGATGGAAGGACTATACCATTTTTTCCTGGAGACAAACCCCTCATCAGATCAGTGACTGGGTGGATAGGGAGTTATAAGGCCTACATTCTAGTCCCTCTGTCCCCTGAAGGATGTGTGCTCACTGGCAAGTAGCCTCAAACTGCTATGCTTCAGTTCTGATGTAATATAGAGATCTTAAAGGTCACTGCTGCCCTGCACTGTTAGCCTCCCCATCACTAGGATACAATACCCAACAACCACAACTTAAAGAAGGACAGCTATAATTTGGCTCATGGTTCCAGGGGATTTAGTGCATGGTTGACTGGCTCCAATGCAGAAGCATCATGGAGGAAGGGTGTGGTGGAGCAAAGCTGTGTAGTTCATAGTGATCAGGAAGCAGAGCAGGGGAACCACACCAGAGGGAGGGGCCAGAGTTCCAATATAGACCCCAACTTCACGTCTCCATGACCCACCCAGACACACCCAGAAGTGTGCTAATCCCCTGGGCAGCTCCCAAGTTGACAAAATTCAGCTGAACTGTCACTTAGGTCCATCTGAGGAAGCCACTTGGGTCACAGGCCTTAGTTTTTAATCTGTTAAGTGGAACAATGTGCTCAATGACCTTGCTGGCACTTCCATCTGTGTTATGTATGTCACCCAGTTGATGACCCAGGCTCTTTCCAGCTGCAAGTCAGCAAGGTGGCCACACCTGAAAATATTTCTTCAAGGTTTCTTCATGTTACAATGAAAGCAGCAAAAGACTCCTTGCTCCCATACTGGGCATTCTCTGTCATGTGACGTGATCACAGTTCTTGGAATCTTGGGAACTGAGCTCATTAAGTGCCACGCTGAGCGGAGGGCAGGACACATTCTAAGACTGGGGCATCTGCTCCATGTGAGCTTCCTGGGGACTTCACATGGAAAGCCACCACAGTGCTGCAGAGTGGCCTGGACTGTGGTATGCGCCCATGGGAGGCCCTCATGAGGGCTTACACTCAAAGGCTGCCTGTTTAAACATAAATAAGCAGCCTGCAGCACTGACACTCAAGGTCCCCATGAAACAGAAGCTGCTGTGCTTCCAGGCCTTGTTCTATGCCCCAAGGTGATGAAGGACAGTTGTACAGTGTGTAAGAAATGCAGAGTCCCTCCTTGTTCAGCCAACCGGTAGACTTGGGTTGGTGTCTATGTGGGTGTCGCTGTGTCTGCACCAAGAAACAAACACTGACAAGCAATAAATGGCTCACGTATCATGTAAAAATAGCCATGTGCAAGGTGAGGAAAACAGAAAATGGTAAGGAGGCAGGATGTGCTGGGCCCAGCTTGGGGACAGGACAGGCTGCATGAGGGCAAGGCGGGAGGACTTTCTTTCTGAGGTGAGGGTGTCAGGCAGAACTCTCATAAATGGTGACCTGGAGCAGAGCCTGAAGGCTCTAAGGGGGGACAGTGCTGCGGGCAGAAGGGATGACAGGACACAGTCAGTGGTGTCCTCTGGGAACTGTGAGGAGGCCTGGGGCAGGAGAGGTGACAAGAGGACATCAGAGCAGATGGTGGGGAGGAAGGAGGGCAAAACTCACCGAGTCTTCACTCTGAGTGAGCTAGGAGACCCTGGAGGCCTTGGAGCACAGAACGACCCGACCTGTTGCTCCTTTGGAAAGGAGTTCTTTAAACTGGGTGTGGTGGTATACAGCTATAATTCCAGCACTCGGCAAGCTGAGGCAGGAGGATTGCCAGGAGTTCTGGGATCCATAGTGAGTTCAAGGCCAGCTTGAACCACATAGCAAGTCTTTGTCTCAAAATATCAAAACTAAAACCAAAAGAAAAAAGAAAAGGAAAAGAGAAGATTCTTCTAGCTGTTTGCGGAGAAGGAAAGGGAAATAGAAGAGCAATAGGGAGACAGGAATGGAGGGGGAGATGGGGCTTCACTGGCTGGGCCCTTGGAGATGAAGAGAAATGTCAGATTCAAAGTCCCCCCATAGTTTGGCCATTGAGTGAGCAGAATTTGCTGTCGATCTGGATGTGAGACGTGAAAGAAAGACTCAAGGATGAAACAGTGTGTTTGGTGCGAGCAACTGGAAGAAGGAAGCTGCCATCTGCAGAGATCTGGAAAACTAGGGGACCCACCAATGCAAAACATGGCGTAGAAAACAAAGGTGTGGTCAGGAATATTCCAAGTGCGAGACACCCAGGAACAGCCACGGGCAGATATGCAGCAGCTGGACACATGACTCCAGAGTCCAGAAGAGAGGTCTGAGCTGGAGGCACAATACTGCCTGGTCAATGACACTGGAGACCAAAAGAGCTGGAATTACCGCTTCGAGTTTTTCTCACAGTAAGACAATCTGCAAACAAGGAAAAGGCATGACGGTTTTACATAAAGTTGGTCTTCAGATGAGGTGCGATTTTACAACCAGGACAAGCACATCCCAAAATAGTCTAAGGGTAAAATCAGACGGTGAGCTAGACCCCAGGATAACTAGCCCTTCTCCCTCCACACCTCCATGCCTTTGTGTAAGATACAATATGTGAAAATGGACTTCATCAGTTTAAAAACACTTCTGAGCTGGGCACAGCGGGACACACCTATAATCTTAGCATTCTGGGAGGCTGAGGCGGGGGTGGGGGCAGGGGGATCACAAATTCAAGCCCAGCCTGGGCAACTTAACACATAGGCCGAGGACTAGGATAGTCTTTTCTCCAAAGATAGACAACTGGCAATGAGCACCCAAAAAGATGCTCAAGGTCCTTAGCCCTAAGGTAAATGTAAATCAAAACCACCAGGAAATACACTTCAAATGCACGAGGATGACTAAAATCAAAAGAATGGAGATTAAGGAGTATTGGTGAAGATGCAGTGAAATAAGAACTTTGTGCATTACTGTTAGGAATGTAAAATGGAGCCAGGCGTGGTGGCACACACCTGACCTCAGTACTGCAGGAGGCTAAGGCAGGAGGATCCCAAGTTTGAGTCCAGCCTGAGCAACTTAGTGAGACTGCCTTGAAAAGGGGGTGGGTGCTGGGTATTTAACTCAAAGTGAAGGGCTTGGGTTCAGTCCTCAACACCACACATGTGCGCACACACACAGAATGTAAAACGGCAGAACCACTGTGGAAAACAGTGTAACAACCAAATCCGATCCTAGATGCATAACCAAGAAAATGGGAAACAAAGACTCTAACAGAGACTTGCACAGAGATGTTCATAGCAGCACCACTTACAATGTCCAAAAGGTAGAAACAACCTAAATGGCCATTGGTAAATGAAGTGAAAAACACAATATGGTTTATATGGATGATGGAATATTATTAAACCATGAAAAGGAAATAAAGCATTGATGCCTGGTCCAACATGGATGGACCTAGAAAACATTATGTCCAGTGTAAGAGTCAAGACACAAACATCGCATATTTTGATTCCATTTATGTGAAATATGCAGGCTAGGTAAAGTCACAGAGACAAAAAGAAAATGACTATTGTTAGGGGTGGGAGGAAGAAGGAATAGGGACTATTTAATGGCTACAGGGGTTTCTCTGGGGATGAGGAAAATATTTGGAACTAGATAGAGGTAGTAGTTTCATGATATTGAGACTGTACTAAATGCCCCTTTAAAATGGTCAGTTTGCCAGGCGTGATGGTGCACACACCTATAATCCCAGCACTCCGGGAGGCTGAGGCAGGAGGATTGCACGTTCAAGTGCAGCCTGGGCAACTTAGCAACTTAGCACTGTCTCAAAAAAAAATAAAATAAAAATCTAAAAAATAAATGGTCAGTTTTAGGTTATGAATTAGAAAAAAACAAGTGGAAGGAAAAGCTCTGGAAAGTCCAGTTCTGAGGAAGAACCTGCCCACGTAGCAGGGAGCTATTTTTCCCTAAGTCCCAGTGAGGCAGCCCAGGGTCTTTTGGCTACAGATACGAAGTCATCAGCTCAACATCCTTTATATCAGAGGTCACTTGCCACAAAGCAAGCAATAAAGAACTGGTTGTTTCCCTGACTTACATCTACTGCATTTATATATTCCACTGCTTCCCCCTGGCCGAGGGGCTTGGAAAGTAACTGGTCACCAGCTACATAGAATTCCCCAATTATTTATTTACCAGCAAGCAAAAGGAAGGTGACAGAAAGGCACAAGCGAGCTAACTGTGCCTTTGAAAGCTCGGGCTCTAGAGAGAGGGACACGGTGGCAATTTGCAGACTCACGTGGGCGGGAGCAGATCGGGCCTCTGGAAACAGCTGTGTAACGACAGAATGTTCGAAGGCTTCAAGGCCCACCCTCCACCCTGGACCAAGGCCAAGCTCAGCAGAGCACAGGGGTTTGACACAGTCTGAAATCTCAGAAGCGGACATTAAACTCTGGGCTCTGAATGAGCTGCACCATTTAGCAAGGCCTTGCTCCCTCTGTTCAAAAGAACAACCCCAGGAGACTGAAATGAAAGGCCAGGCCCGAGACAGCCCTGGTGGACTTCCGGTAAGAATAACCCGTCAAAGTCACTTCTGCAGGGGGCCAGTCCTCTGGGCTGGAAGGAAGCGGGCTCTGCTAAGGACAATGGACCACTGTGTGGACCTCTGCAGCAGGACGCAGAGTTAAATGCAAACTCGTAGTTACAAAGAATTTTGTAGGGAGGATTTGAAGATGGACGTGGCTTGCATTTTTGTTTCAGTGAATCTTGATACCCCTTTTTCAAAGCTTGTCCCTTTGCACTGGAAAGTGAAAGCAAAGCATTTCCACCCAGCCACAGAGAACACACTATAAACAGGACCCAAGTGCTGGTTCATTAAAAGCTGGGTGAATTGTTGAGCCATACCTTTTTGTTTTTCCTATAAAACCTCTAGTCTTAACCAACGAGAGGAAAAAAGAAGTCGTGTGATTTAAGGAATAATCACATGGAGGAGAGTGTGGTATCTCTCACCATACTCTGGTCAACATTTTTAGTATTACTGTTCAGTCAACGAACACGTATTTATTCTTGCCACATTGGGCTTCATGCTAGGTGTGAGGATACAGTGAGAAGCAAAGCAGTCACTTCCGTTTCAGGGAGCAGGTGACACACAGAGGGACACATACAACTATCTACCCAGCTAAGTGCTAAAAGGAAGGGACATTTTCCATCACTCAGAGTCTCCTTCCCCAAACCTTATTTTCCTTTGCGGCACTGGAAATCGAACTCAGGACCTTGTGCTTGTGAGGCAGGTGGCAGCACCACTGAGCTAAATCCCTGACCCTACAACCCTTATTTTCTGATCTAAGATGAGCCCCCACTATCATGAGAAGATGGTTTAATTAGATATTTCCCAAGGTCAGTATGGTTCAAAGGGAAACAATGGCACCCAGAGAATGGAACTAGAACTCGCCAGCAGGGCTTTCTCTCCGAGTTCTCAGGGAGTCCACTTTGCATCGTAAACAGCTCCTAAAACAAGAGCACCCACAAGTCCTCCCGGACAAAGCAATTTACAGGTAAATGCGCTGAGAAAAAGAACCACTGTCCGAGGAGAACAAGCCCAGCTGGAA
The DNA here is from genome assembly GCF_053883595.1 of Heterocephalus glaber. Taxonomy (NCBI): domain Eukaryota; kingdom Metazoa; phylum Chordata; class Mammalia; order Rodentia; family Bathyergidae; genus Heterocephalus; species Heterocephalus glaber. The sequence continues at coordinate 17,144,706 of NW_028258369.1, read as the reverse complement.
GATGTGAGTGCACATATGACCAGCGGCCCATTGGGTGGGAACAATGGTCCCCAGTCACATCCAGTTTCGAAGCCCTCCTCTGTAGCAACAGCATCACTCGCTTTATATATGCCTCACTAAAAGGAACGGGTTTCTCAAAACAAAGGGACAGTTTGCCTCAAGAATAAGTCTGTACACACCCTCCAACACTTGACCCTCACCATCTGCTCTCACAATATTTGCCCTTAGAGGTCCCCCAAAGATGGAAGCAAGGCCCAGTCCTAACCAGGTTCACCTCGTTAAACTGTTTAACAAAATTCCCAGGTGGCGAGAGCTGAGCATGGGCTGGGGGTTGGGCTGAAAGAACAGACCAAAGTAGACCTCAGCCAGCTGAATTGAGACCCCAGTGGTATCCAGGTGTCAGGTAAGCTCCAACTCAGGGACCTCCAGGGCAGGTGGCAAATATTAACCTCAAAGGGCGCAGACAGAGAAGCTGTCACTTAGCAACCATGCATAGAGCTTGGGGCCTAAACTGACAGCAAATAAGAAATAACATGATGGAAAGACCACAACTGTGGGGATTATAAAACAGGGCTCCTCCTGTCTTCTGCCTCTCTCAGACTCAGTGTCTTTCAACCACAACATTATAATAGCCCCTTTCCACCTTAGGGTCTCTGATGTTGTAGTTTGAGAGTAGTTCCCCTCTCTAACACCTGAGGAATACATTCTCTTCATGTTAATATTAAATTAAAAAACTGAATATTTGGCCTGGGGTGGGGTCAATACAGCTGCCTTGAGGTTAGATGGTGTAAATCCAGTTGAACAAGGGAAGAGTTTATCACAGTGAACAACTGAACTTCCTAAATGTAGATTTCAGAATGGCTCGGAGTTGGGTATGGTGTTGCATACCTGCAATCCCAGCACCCAGGAGGCTGAGGCAGGAGGATTGCCACAAGTTTGGAGCCAGCCTGGGCTACATAGTGAGTTTGAGTTCAGCCTAAACTACACATCGAGACACTGTCTCAGAAAAGAAAATGGCTGGGGGAGACTGTAGGGGAGGTCTAAAAAGACCCCCCCATTAAGAACAATTATGCAGAAGATGAACGATAGAGTAATGAGAAGCAGTCTTGTTTTTATGAAGAGCAATCAGAATCTGTCTTGACTTTCACTCAAAATGAAGCATTTATGTATTGGAATTTAATGATGTGATGTTTTCATTGCCAACTGACTGATAGGTCCGATCTGAAAGTAGAAAAGAACAGAATATGCCATCATCCATGTCTCTTTGTCACCATAGTCCTCCTCCCTCTCCTCTTTGTTCTCCTCGTACTGAAATCAATCCCAAAGAAGCCCTTGCCATTGCTACCCTCTGCATAAATGAGCTGGTGCTTGTGGCAGTGTGGATTTGGGGAATACAGGAGCAGGGGCAAATGGGACGCTGGGGACTGTCCTGCAGGACACCTCGCCAGGGGTGCCAGACAGCTCGGGTGATGAATCTTCTTGAAGCTGTCCGGCACGATAGATGATGGCTGACCATGTACACAGCGGGCAGCCTTCCCGGCTGCGGCGGCGGCCTGGATGTCTTCCCAGTGTCAGCAACTCCATCCGGAGGAGCTGCTCTCCGTTCAATTTGTTGGGGACAACTGTTTGAACACACCCCCACCTCAGCCTTCTCAGTTTCTCCTTGGCTGGAGGCGTGAGGATGACAAAGACCAAGTGGGTATGTGCAGGGACCTCTCTGTACCTCTTGGGAAGGTCCTAGTGAGGATGCTAGGCTTCAAAGGTCACGGGCTCCCTTCGAAAGACTACAGTGCGACACCCGGACATCTAAAAGTTATAGGGTGCAGTCGGCTGCAGACCCAAGGACTAGTGCTAGTGAAACCCAGAGGTTAAAACAGAGCCTGAAAGATTTAGCACTTTTAAATCTAAGCTATTTTTTTCAGGTTCCTCCTGCTGAGAGGGAAATGTCCACCCCCAGCCCTGGTGCCGGGTTTCGACAGAACCGAACTTTCAGCATTTCCTAGGCTGCTGGTGGCCCAAAGCCCAGCTGAATCAACATAGTCAGTTTCCTGGCTTTTATTTGACCCCTCCTGTAAGTTAAAGTTCAGCAGCATGTTGGGGGGTGGGGGGGGGGACTAGCTGCTCTCCCAATCCTGCCAAATTGTGGACAAACTCATTTTACCATTTTGGGGACTTTTTTTTTTTTTTTTGTACCGGGGATCGAACTCAGGTCCTTGCGCTTCGAGGCAAGCGCTGGAACCACTGAGCTAAATCCTCGGCCCATGGGGACTTTTCTTATACTCTTGATGGTGGGCAGGCAAATGAATCCAGAGAGTGGGGCCCAGCCTCAGCCCTCTGGCTGGGTCCCCAGTAACACTCTGCAGCAAATGACAATGGCGAGGTGACACAGTCAGGAAACACGACTAGTTCTTACCGCTCTGATGCCAAGTCTGTGGCTGGCACGAGCCTTCCAATAAAGCCATTAACAGTTCTGTGCTCTTATTTCCTCGCCAACCCCATCATCATGCCACCTATTTATCCCAGGGAGTGACATTAGGTTGATTCTACAAACCTTATTTTCAACACTCTTCATTTATGCTCATAAAGACTTTCCAAGATCGGCACTGAGCAAATCCAAGGCTGTTTAACCACCCAAATATGGAAGAGCATCCTCCCCAGTAGGGTTTTCTAGACCTTAAATAACCTTATGTCACCTATGCTTTACTTTACCTTTAAAACGATTCTCATTAACTTCTTTTAGCAAACATGAATGGAAAATCGTTTTATCCTTTGTTAAATAAATACATGAAGGTTCACAGAGTCTGAGCCAGAGAGTGGTTCAACTGAGATCCAAACTTAACTGGGCCTCGCCCTAAAGCCTCCAAAAAAATGAGTTCACCTCTCCCTCACTTTATTTGAGAGACTGGGTCTCACTATGCATTTCAGGTGATCCTCCTGCCTCAGCCCCCTTCCGCCCCCAGCGATGGGATTGCAGGCGTGCACCAGCACTGCAACGCCCTGCCCCCACCCCGTTTTAATGAGATCGGGAGTCTACTATCTGCTCTTCTGGAGACAAACACCATTAGTCAAAGGGCCTCTGCCACCGAGAAAAAGACACCACTGATCCCTATGGCCCACGAAGGCAGGACCCTCTGGTCAGTGTCTCTGCCAAGACCGCCGCTCACGGGCAGGCACGGGTGCATAGTGGCGCGCGGCATCTGTGGAAATTCTGCCCCACGCACAGCAGCGCCAGGTGGGCGTGGAGATTGCCGAGAGCCTAGTCACGCACAACCTGGTGTGGTATGGCGTGGTAATTGAATTTCTTGAAGGGTCCCTGGGAGAAATCAGCACCACCCAGAGCCTCAGGCTACTCGGGCTGCTCAAAGGCAGCTCAGAAGAGGCCAGCTCAGAACAGGCTCTTTGGAGAGTCAGAGGCCCGAAGCACGCGCCTCCTCCACCTGCTGAAACAGGAAAGGTTTCTACTGGGAAATACCCGGAGCAGGTAGAGGACACTGAGGGTTGCAGACACATTCCTGCCCACCCCTGACCACTTCCTCCATCTTTCTGTACCTGCAACCTGCACATCCTTTCTAAATCACTGCTTCAAAGTCCGGAAGGGGGTGATCTACGAGGCACAGCTCACCGCCATGATGTCCCAGCAGCCCCTGCACGGCGCTACGGTGGCCTGAGGGTGACCTATGCCTGGGCCCTGCCTGAGGAGAGAGAGCAGCCTAACGCCCTGGGCGGACTGAGGCTATGCAGCCCCCTCGTTTCAGGAGGTAGCAGATCCAGGGCAGCAGATTCGTCAGGATCAAGCAACAAAGCAAATTACCTAACAGGCCCGAGGCTATGGTTTTGATCCCTAGCACTGCAAATAAATAAACAAGTAGCCATAAAACTCCCTCATTTTTGTTTTGTTTTGTTTTGGGGGTCAGGGTCTCACTATATGTTCCAGGCTGTCCTTGAACTCACTGTGTAGCCCAGGCTGGCCTCAAACTCACAGCAATTCTGCTCCCTCAGCCTCCTAAGTGCTAGGATTACCAGCATATGCCACCATGCCCAGCAAAACTTCTTACGCATCTGGTTGTCCCAGCGTAAGTCCATTCCTTGGGATTTTGACTGGGCGCCCTAAAGAGCTGTGACAGGCCTAGGAGGGAGAAAGAATGAGAAGAGGAGAGGAGCCACTCCTTAACCTCCTGCTGTAGATCAGGCCCCATGTTAGGCGTTGTGACAGCAAGGAAGTCCCAGGCAGCACTGATAGGATGGTACTTCACGTTTGAGAACTCATTTACACATCTCAACAAATCTAAGGGAAAGTACGATTGCTATGGCCGGCTTAGAGATACAGGCACAGAGGTTTTAGCAATTTGTCTTAGGTCACACAGCTTGTAAGTGGTAGGGGTGGGATTGGAACCCTATCTGGCTCCCAAGTCTGGGCTTTAACCAGGACACTGTGCTGCCACTCCATTCTTTTAAACATGGTCATTTATTTCCCACAGATTTTCTAACATAGATATCAGTCCTTTCTTTTAACATCTGAAGACAGTGAAGCTCAAAGAGGTCCAGTAATTTGCCAAAGTTTGTAGCTAAGGAGTGCCACAGCCAAAACTAGACCACAAAGTCCTTGTCCCCGTCGCTGTGATGCTGCCAGATGCCCTTGGGCCAAGGATCTGAAATATTCCTCTCTGTTCATTCAGAAATGTCCTTCCTGTGGTCGAAGTCACTGGACAGATGAGGCCGCCAGGAGCTGATCCCCCCCACCCAGGCATACTCCAGCTGTCTCTGAGCCCACTCCACCATGACATTCTTGTACCACCTCATTCCACCCTCTCCTCATTTTTTTGTGGGGGAGCAGGGGGGTTGAGATAGGATCTCACTATTTAGCCCAGGCTGGCCTCGAACTGTGGTGATCCCCCTGCCTCAGCCTCCTCAGTGCTGAGACCACGGCGTTTGCCACCACACCTGACTTCCATTCTCTTCTGATGTCACCTCCTTCAAAAGGCCTCCCTTCTAAGTCTCCAGCTGACCAAGGGAAGAGGTTCAAAAATAACATCCACTGCAAACATCTGCTCAAGGTATGTTCAGCCCAGGCTGGGATGTGAACCCCACAGAAAAACCAGCCTGCATATTGTGGTATAGATGAGGAAACCAAGACTCAGAGAGGTAATTTGGTGGCAGGCAATCCGTGCTGCAGAGGAGGGGACATCATGCATCGAACTCAGACCTGTTGCCTGTGTACTCTCCAGGGCTCCTGCTTCCTACCAGGTGCATAGTTCACCTGGATCACAGGGAGGCCACGCTGGCCCAGGACCAGGTGAGTAGTGGGTGACAGCCCAATGCCACCAATGATCTGTCCTGTTCAGAAATGTTCCACAACAGGACAGGCCATTTCCTTTGGAAGAGTGTCACATTTTATTAAAATATCATACCATATATGTAAATATAGCTGCAGGAAGAGGAATAAGTACAGCCTCACACGGTCTTCTCTGGTGCCTCTGATTTGGATTCTGGAAAGTGGCTGTTGTCATAGAACCCCCAAGTTATGCCTGGCACATGCAACGGGCCACCCAAATGAGCATCTTGTAGCTGGGCGTGGTGGTGCATGCCTGTCATCCCAGCACTTGGGAGGCTGAGGCAGGAGGATCACCACAAGCTCAAGGCCAGCCTGGGCTACATAGTGAGTTCAAAGTCAACCTGAACTACATCGCAAGACCCTGTCTCAGAAAAACCAAAAGAAAAAAATAATAATGGCTTGGTACAAGCCTTGGGGTAAATAGGCACTATGTTCTCTGGCGGAAAATGATCAGATTTTCCCTTTCTACTGCAATAATGTCCAGGCTTTATTGCAGATGTAGCCACCCAGCATCCATATTAAAATGCAGATTGCCTTAGAGCTACAAGTGGCCAAGTAGCCCAATTCTCACCAGTGGGATCAAAGGATAGGTGATGTGCCTTAAAAGAGAGAAACTGTGCCTTCCTGTCCCCTTTGTCCTTCACCGGCAGACACAGATAATAGCTAAGGTAGCTGAGTGAGCACCGGGAAAGAGCCTGGATCCCCTGTTGTGGGGTGGGAAGAGAAAGAAGCAATAAACTCTCAAGCCACTGTTGTTGTGGATTCCTGTCACAGGCCACTGAATTAGTATCCTATCTGTTGCAGTAACAATTTTAGAAGGATTCACCAAGCCAGGCAGAGTGGTGCATGCCTGTGGTCCCAGCAACTCAGGAGGCTGGGGCAGGAGGATTGCAGGTCGGGGATCAGCCTGGGCAACTTAATGAGACCCTGCCTCAAAATAAAAAATAAACAGCACTGGGGATCTAGCTGTATGGTAGAGCATACCTTCGTTCAATCGCCCTACTGCAAGAAAGAAAGAAAGAAAGAAAGAAAGAAAGAAAGAAAGAAAGAAAGAAAGAAAGAATCACCAGAGAATTTGTAGCACTATCCTTATTTTAAAAGCAAAGTTTTATTTTGTGTTTAGAAAGATGCCAAGCATACATTTACTGACCTCTGTATAGAACATTCTGGAACACATCAGAACGTTCCTTTAGACCCTAACAATGAATTTAATCATCAAACCTTGGAATGGGAGATAAGACTGATAATAAGGAGCAGAATGGAGAGGAAGACCACCATTGCCATGCAGGCCCTGCTATGCAGGCAATTGAGATTTTCTATTCTCTGCTAGGTTTCTCCATCCCTTTGGAGCACTCAAGCATCTAGCAGTTTTAGCCTGTCAATAAGTCCCCTGGCAATGCAGTGCAGGGCTTCTATTTTTAAAACTGTCTCACAAGAAAGACTAAAAATTACATTTAGATAAATAAGAACAGAGTGAAACTGATTTCCTGGGCAGTTTTGGCCCTTCATTTGGCCTGTAGTTTTTTATTGTTACCTTTTTATTTTGAGGGGTTTTGCTGGCCTTGAACTCACCATGTAGCCCAGGCTGGCCTCGAATGTGCAGTAGCCTTCCTGCTTCTGTCTCCTGAGTGCTACAATTACAGACATGCACCATCATGCCCAGCCTGGTCTGTAGTTGTTTTTTTTTTTAATAGCAAAACATTTATTGGAAGGTTTTAGGTGTACATAATGATGACACTCATCATAGGGAATTTGTCCCTGTACATGATACATCCAACCTCTTTTTTCCCCTTCTCCCCCCAGCCCCTCCCCTCCCTATGAACAAAAGCTTTGTTTCCATTTTTTCCTCCTATTTTCTCTTTTTTTCTTCTCCCTTCTTTTTTCCCTTCTTCCTCCCTTGTTCCCCTTCCCATTTGAACATTTTCCTCTCATTTCCCAATATCTGTTATACATTTTAGTCCTTATTTCTGTGTTTGGTTTCTCACACCAGAGAAACAATTCGATATTTACACATGTGTGTCTGATTTATTTCACTTAAGAATATGGTCTCAGGCTCCATCCATTTAGCTATAAATGTCTGAAGCTCATCCTTCTTTGTGGCAGAGTAGTACTCTATTGTGTCCAAAAACCACATCTTCTTTATCCATTCGGTGGGGATACCATTATGGTTGATGGACATTTGGGCTGTTTCCAAGATTTACCTATTACAAACTGTGCTGCCATAAACATGGACGTGCATATATTACTGTGGTATGATGCTTTTATTCTTTCAGGGAGATACCAAGAAGGGGAGAAATCTCCACACTGATTTCCACAGTGTTGCACCAGTCTACATTCCCACCAACAATGGAGAAGGGTTCCTTTCTCCCCACAGCCCCGCCAGCATTTGTTACTGGTTGATTTCTTGATAGCAGCCATTCTTTCTGGCATTGTTTGTTTGATTGCTTGTTTGGTACCGGGATCGAACTCTGGGACCTTGCACTTGCGAGACAGGCTCCAGAACCACTAAGCCAAATCCCCGGCCCTAGCAGCCATTCTTTCTGGAGTGAGGTGGAATCTCAGCATTGTTTTCATTTGCACTCTCCAATGCTGGTCTGCAGATTTGCCCGCACATCTGACCCTGAGGTTATGGAGATGTCTGCTCTCTCCACATCTGAGGAGAGCCTAAGAAATCACCCGACAGCTCAGTGTCCCATGCTTTGCAGAGCCCTGGACTGCAGTTACCAGGCAGGAAGCCACATGAGAAAAGACTAGGCAGGAATGCCCAAGGCAGCCATGGCCTTGGGGCTTCGACACAAGACACAACCACTGAAGTCGCTAATTGCTTGCAACAAGTTACTGCTGCTGCCAAGATAAGGTCACTACTCACCAGCTGGGCGGGGGAGGTTTTGGGGTTTTTTGTTTTTTTATTTTGGATTTTTTTTTTTTTTTTGTACCAGGGAACAAACTCTGGACCTTGCGCTTTCGAGACAGGCGGCAGAACCACTGAGCTAAATATACTTTTTCTTTGCAGGGAGGGCACTGGAGATTGAACACAAGGCCTTTACACTGAGCTACACCCCAGCCTTTTCTTTTCTTTTCTTTTCTTTTTATTTTGAGACAAGATTTTGCCAAGTCACTAACTTGCCCAGCCTGGCTTTATTCTCATTCTCTGTCTCTGTCTCTGTCTCTGTCTCTGTCTCTCTCTCTCTCTCTCTCTCTCTGAGACTAGCAAGCCATACAATTCTTGCTTCAACAAGAGAAGTGCTATCTCCTCCCATGGCTGTCTCCCCAGTGTTGGGGTCTGTTTGCTGTGTGGATTATTCAAGCCCCCCTTCTCTGGGACCCTCCCCCTGGTGTGGTGCCTCCACCCTTCTACACTATAGCTGTCCCCACTGCAGTGCTGCCAGCCCTGTCTCTCCTGCTTTTACCACTGAGAATGCCAAGAAATAGCCAGGCACGGTGGTGCACACCTGTAATCCCAGTACTCAGGAGGCTGAGGCAGGAGGATTGTAAATTCAAGACTAGCCTGGGATACATAGTGAGACCCTGTCAAGAAAGAAAGAAAGAAAGAAAGAAAGAAAGAAAGAAAGAAAGAAAGAAAGAAAGAAAGAGTGAGCAGGCAAGTTTAAACTGGGAATCTATGCCAAACCATTCCAGAGCTTAATAAAGTTATGAAGAATAACCAGGCCTCAACCCCAGGACCTCAGGTATATATCTTCTCACAAGTGCCAAGAATGCCTAAACCCAAATTCATGCTGTACCATTCCTGTGCTACCTTAGGAAAGTTACTTAAAATTGCGGTGCCTCAGTGTCCCCATCTGCACACTAGGGGTGATAATAGATGGCTACAGGGCACCAGGGAGTGCCAAGTGAGCCCTTGATAAATGTCAGGAGATGTCGGCCAACATCCCCCACCATTTTCCGGTACTGGGGATTGAACCTAGGGCTTTTGTATTGAGTTACATCCCCACGTTTTTTAATTTCTAAATTTTGAAACAGGATCTTCCTAAATTGCTAAATTGTCCAGGTTGTCTTGCCTCAGCCTCCCAAAATGCTGGCATTTCAGTTGTGCACCACCATACCCAGCATTTATTTGAGACAGTGTCTCACTCTGCTGCCCAGGCTGGCCTTGGTGTCCCCACTTGGGCTCAAGTGATCCTCGCCCTCAGCAACCTGAGCACTGGGACTGCAGGCAAGCACTGGCCCAGCCTGCTTTCTGCTGTTAGAAATTAAGTATACGCTGATTGTCCAGGACCAGCAGGTGCCCGTGCTTCTGGATCTGCTTGTTAAGATTCCAGAAACCCAACACAAGAACAAAATTGTACAAGCAGTTAGAGAAAATAAACAAATCACATACAAAGGAAGCCCATCGGAATCACAGCAGACTTCTCAACACAAACCTTCAAGGCAAGAAGAGATTAGAGTGACCTATTTCAAGCCCTAAAGGAAAACAGCCTCCAATCTAGATTGATGTACCCTGCAAAACTATCTTTCAAAATTGATGGAGACATAAAACACTTTCATGACAAAGAGCACCTTCGGAACTTCATGAATACCAAAAGAACACTCCAAAAAATTTTAAACAATATCTTAGGAAAAGATGATGAGGATCACAACCCTAGGAAGCCCAGCAGAATGAATCCATTGGGCACGACAAGAAATTAAATGCAAATTGGGAGAACCCAACAGAAAGAAAAAGTCATGACAATGATAAGACAATACATATCAGTTATAACCATCAATGTTAATGGTCTCAATTCACCAATCAAAAGAAATAGACTGACAGAATGGGTCAAGAACCAAGATCCAACAATAAGCTGTATGCAAGAAAAACACTTAATTCAAAATGAAACTCATAGACTGAAAGTTAAAGGGTGGAAAACAATACTCCACATGACAGGAACCCAAAAAAAAGCAGGAGTGGCTAACCTCTTTGCAGATCAAGTGGATTTCAAACCCACACTGATTGAGAGAGACAAAGAAGGACACTACATCCTTGTAAAGGGAACAATCCAAAAGGAAGAGATGACAGTCATAAATATATATGCAACAAACACTAGTGCAACCAAGTATATAAAACAAACACTAACGGACATGAAAAATCAAATATGCACTAATACAATAGTAGTAGGGGAACTCAATACCCCACTGTCACAAATAGGTAGATCAACTAGACAAAAAATAAGTGACAAAATACTAGAACTCAAACAAACTCTTGAACAAATGAACTTAACAGATGTTCACAGGGTGTTCCACCCCACAAAATCAGAATACATATTCTTTTCAGCTGCACACAGGTCCTTCTCCAAAAGAGACCACACACTCACTCATAGAGCATGTTTAAGTAAGAGCAAAGGAATTGAAGTTATCCCCTGTATATTATCAGACCATAGTGTGATGAAATTAGAGATCAATAGCAAAGGAAACCTCAAGAATTTCATAAACACATGGAATTGAACAACACACTTCTGAATGACCAATGGGTTACAGAGGAAATTAAAGAAGAAATCAGACAGTTCTTACAATTAAATGACAATGCCAATACAACATACTGGAATCTAGGGGACACAATGAAAGCAGTCTTAGAAGGGAAATTCATAGCAGTGAATACTCATATTAGGAAAACAGAGTGAGCCCAATTAAAGAACCTGATGCTAAACCTCAAGGTTCTAGAAAAAGAAGAACAGGACAAACCCAAAGCTCATACAAGGGAGGAAATTATAAACATCAGAGCAGAAATCAATGTAATGGAGACAAAGAGAATGATACAAAAAATCAACGAAGCCAAGAATTGGTTCTTTGAACCAATAAACAAAACTGAGAAACCCTTAGCCAACCTTATCAGAAAAAGGCAAGAAAAGACCCCAATCCATGCAATTAGGAATGAAAAGGATGAAATTACAACTGACCCAGCAGAAATCCAGAGGATCATCAATACCTACTTTGAGAACCTATATGCCAATAAGATGGAAAACACAGATGAAATGGATAGATTCCTAGATAAGTATGAATTACCAAAGTTGAACAAAGATGACCTAAAAATTCTAAACAACCCAATATCAATCAATGAAATTGAAAATGTAATTAAAAACATACCAAGAAAAGCCCAGGTCTTGATGGCTCCAATGCTGAATTCTACAAGACATTCAGAGAGGAACTACTGCCACTACTGTTTAAACTCTTCAAAGAAAGCAATACTCCCAAATTCATTCCTGGAAGCAAGCATCACCTTGATCAACAAAGCAGAGAAAGACCTAACCGAAAAAGAACTATAGGCAAATCTCACTAATGAACATAGATGCAAAAATCCTTAATAAGATACTGGCAAATAGAATGCAGAAGATCATCAAGAAAATCATACACCCTGACCAAGTGGGATTCATCCCAGGGATGCAGGGATGGTTCGACATACACAAATCAATGTAACACACTGTATCAATAAAGCCAAGGACAAAAACCATATGATAATCTCAATAGATTCAGAAAAGGCATTTGACAAAATCCAACTTGGATTTATGATTTAAAAAACCTACAAAAAATTGGAATAGATGGTCTCTACCTCAATCTGATAAAAGCCATCTATGAGAAACCAATAGCCAATATCATACTAAATGGTCAAAAACTGAAACCCTTCACACTAAAATCAGGAACAAGACAAGAATGACCACTATCATCACTCCTGTTCAATATAGTCTTGAAAACATTAGTCACAGCAATTAGACAAGAGAAAGAAATAAAAGGAACAAAGATAGGAAACGAAGAAGTCAAATTGTCATTATTTGCAGATGATATGATACTCTATATAGAAGATCCCAAGAACTCCACCGAAAGTCTTCTAGACTTAATAACCAAATTCAGTAGAGTAGCTGGATACAAGGTCAACACACAAAAATCAATAGCTTTCCTCTACACGAAAAACAAACTCACTGAGAGAGAAATAGGGCAAACAATTCCTTTTACAATAGCATCCAAAAAACTGAAATTCCTAGGAATCAACCTAACAAAAGAAATCAAAGATCTCTTCTCTGAAAATGATAGCACTCTGAAAAGAGAGATTGAAGATGATATCAGAAAATGGAAAGACATCCCTTGCTGCTGGGTAGGAAGAATCTACATAGTGAAAATAGTCATTCTTCCAAAACTGCTATACAGATTCAATGCAATCCCAATTGAAATCCCAGCAGCATACTTCATGGACCTTGAGAAAACAATCCAAAAATTTGTTTGGAACAAGAAGAGACCTAGAATAGCAAAAGCAATCCTGGGCAACAGAGACATGGCAGGGGTATCACAACCCCCAACTTGAAACTATACCACAAAGCTACTGTGATAAAAACAGCATGGTACTGGCAAAGAAACAGACCTGAGGACCAGTGGAACAGATTAGAAGATGCAAAAACAACTCCAGTCATACTCAGCCACCTCATCTTTGACAAAGGAGCCAAACACCCTCACTGAAGGAAAGATAGCCTCTTTAATAAATGGTGCTGGAAAAATTGGGTTTCAACTTGGCAAAGATTAAAACTAGACCTATATCTCTCATCATGCACTAAACTAAAATCGAAATGGATTAAAGATCTAAACTGGGTTTTTTTTTGGTACCGGGGATTGAACTCTGGTCCTTATGCTTGCGAGGCAGGCAGCGGAACCACTGAGCTGAATCCCCATCCCCTAAAGATCTACATAATAAAACTGAAACGTTAAACTGGCTGGATCAGAGGATAGTTAGAACTCTTGAAGATATTGGTGCAGGAAAAGATTTTATGAATGAAACCTCAGTTGCCTGTGAACTAGCACAAACAATCAACAAGTGGGATCTCTTCTTATTAAAAAGCTTCTGCACAGCAAGAGAAACCACCAACAGTGTGAAGAGACAACCTACAATGTGGGAAAAAATCTTCACCTGCTGTTCCTCACACAAAGGTCTACTATCTAGAATCTATAAAGAACTTAAAAAAATGAGACTTCCCAAATTTAAAGACCCAATCCAAAATTGGGCATCTGAAATGAACAGACATTTCTCAGACAAAGAAGTAACAAATAAGCATATGAAAAAATAATAACAAATAAGCATATGGAAAAATTTTCAACATCACTGGGCATTCAAGAGATGCAAATGAAAACAATGCTGAGATTCCAACTCTCCCCAGAAAGAATGGCTGCTGTCATGAAATCAACCAATGACAAATGCTGATAGGGCTGTGGAGAAAGAGGAACCCTGCTCCACTGCTGGTGGGAGTGCAGACTGGTGCAACCACTGTGGAAATCAGTATGGAGATACCTCAAAGAACTAGCACTGGAAGTCCTATTTGACCCAGCTATTCCCCTGCTGGGGATCTTCCCCAAAGAAGTAAAAGAATCATACCACACTGATATATGTGCACCCATGTTCATAGCAGCACAGTTTGTAATAGCTAGAACTTGGAAGCAGCCCAAATGCACATCAACTGGAGACTGGATAAAGAAAACGTGTTTTTTTAGTAAAATGGAGTACTACTCAGCCATAAAAAATGAGAAATTAGAGACATTTATAGCTAAATGGATGCACGTTGAGGCAGTACTCTTCAGTGAAATAAATAGGACACACATGTGTAAATACCGAATAGTTTCTCTGGTGTGAGAAACTGAAAGTGTAAATAAGGACTAAAAGGTATACTAGATAATGTGAAATAGGAAGAAAAGGGGCAAAGGAGAGGGGGAAGTGGGAGGGGTAGGGGAAAGGAAAGAAGGGAATGGGATTAATATGAGAAAATGGAAAAATGGAAACAAAGTCTTTGTAAATAGGGAGGGATGGAGGGGTTGAAGGGAGGGCAGGGGAAGGGGGAAAATAAGAACCAAGAGAGATTATGTAAAGGTGCAAATTTCCAATGATGAATGTCATTATATTGTATACGTACAATGTACCGATAAAATTAATTTTTTAAAAAAGAAATTAAGTAGACAAAGGCCTGGCTCAAGATTTGAATTGGTCGCTTTGCTTCACCTTGGAGCAGAGAAACTTCCTTGGCAGCGATGCCACCCAGATTACCTGTGGTTTCCAAAGCCACCCAAGGGGGTTGCCACGGGCTCTTCCCAGCCTGCCCCTTCGGTCCACAGGGACCGATAAAATCTACAGCACATGTTCAAGATGCCTACCAGGACCACCATCTACTTGTCACCTGCCACCCAGCATCTGAACAGGTTTAGGGCAGGAGTTTTAGGAAGGGATAGTATTTTTAGGAAAACTATGGTAAGGGGTACTGGGCATCAAACTCAGGGTGCTCTACCACTGAGCTGTATGTCAGACCCTTTTTATGCTATTTTTTTTCTTTTGAAACGGGGCCTCACTAAATTGCCCAAGCTGGGCTCTGATTTGTGATCTTCTGCCTCAGTCTCCTGAATCCTGGGATTTGGGCGTGAGCCACCGTTCCTAGCTGCAAGACATTTGGGAGTGAGAGATGGAAATACTGGTTCCCACTCGGGTCATCGCACGCAAGGTCATGTCCAGTGAGCAGGGGCTGTGAATGGAGCAGAAAGAATGCAGGCAGTCGGAGCTGAGAGGCTGAGCCCGAAGCCATTCCTCAGACGCTGAGACTCTCCATAGGAGAGCGACACGCGTGTGTACCTTGCTGACCAACAGCGTTCGCCGCTAAGCCTGGCAGTGGAAAAGCTGCTTACTCTCAAACCTGCCCTCCTCTCAGCTCGGAGGCGCGCGTCACCAGGCAGAAGGCAAGAGACTTGCCAAAAAAGGTGGTGGTTTTCTGTGGCTGAGGCTCCCTTCATACTCAGCCCGGCCTCAGCCACCAAGGCCGGGCAGGAAGCACTGCCTTATTTGAGAATGCAGCGGGGAGTGGGGAGAGGGCCAGGCCCAGATCAAAGCACATGCTTGTGAAAAGAAACCCCTAGGTAAAGGAAGTGAGCATTTGATCTCGAATACGTAGAACTGCCTGATCCGAGGAATAAAGATTTCTGTATCATTTTTTGCTTGGTTTTCTTGAGACAAGATCTCACTATGTAGTTCGAGTTGGCCTTGAACTCACGATGTAGCCCAGGCTGGTGATCCTCCTGCCTCAGCCTCCACACTAGCTTTTACTATATTCATTTCTTTTTAAAAGGAAATATTTAGGCTCTTCGTTTTCTGTATAATGATGTTTCCGGTTTGCTGACTGCATTTCTGATGGGGAGGTTACGTGGGTCACATTCACCCATAATTCCCCACGCAGATGTTCCCCAGCATGCACTAGGTGACATTCATTACAGCATGCTGACAGCCGGGACCTTGCCAGCTCCAAACCTGGAGAGGGTGTGGTGAGAAAGAAGAGGAAGCTGTGTGTTCTGGATTTTAGCTTCCTGCTGCTTTCCCTTGGGGGATCCTGCATAATGGAGGGGGGCTGACCCCCACACAGATCTCAGCACACACACCCGCTCTTTAGGCCTCCGTGGAGTCCCGAGCTGTGCAGAAAAAAATGCTTTCTTCGCCAGGTGCTTCCTTCGGAGCTCAAGGCTGCAGCCCTGAATTTCTCCAAAGACAACGTCGCCTGGCTCCAAGAGAAAAGGGCGCGTGGGACAAAGGAGGGTGCCGATGAGACAGCGAGGAGTGTGTCGTCTTGAACTGCAGTGTGTGTCCCTCGTCAACCCCAGGAATGCAGAAAAATAAATCCCTTTTCGTAGCAGTGAGTGTTGTCAACAGAATAGCAAAGGAAAGGGCGCCCTCTGGTGTCGCCTGTGATTTTTTGGTTTTTAATTACAAAGGGCGCATGAAAGCTCTTTGTAAACCAGGTTTGAGAAATATTCTATGCATTCAGCAGGGCAACCCTCCAAGGATTTCGAGTGTTTGCACCAGGCTGGGATCTGTGTTGGGTGGGAGGGACTTGGGTGGAGATGGCACAAGGAGCCATCAGAATTCCACGTCACCGTGGCTGCTGCCAGAAAATGGTGGCTTGGCAGGGCGTGGTGGTGCATGCCTGCAATCCCAGCACTCAGGAAGCTGAGACAGGAGGATCCTCGAGTTTGAAGTCAGTTTGGACTACATAGTGAGTTCAAGGCCACCCTGGACTCCATAGTGAGAGCCTGTCTTTGAAAGAATGGTGTCCTGGGAGGGAGCCTTAGAGCTGCAGTTGTCCAGGACATTTGCCTTTACATAAAACCATTTTGGGGGGAGCGAGAATCCCATTTATTTTGCTATCCTTTCCCAGTGAACAAATCTGGGCTTGTTGCTGGACACTTCCTTTTGTTTCTTTGGGAAAGAAAAGAAATGTAGTTCTCACATAGGGAAAAGAAAGTCAAGGCTTTGCTCACAAGTTCTGCTGTGGTAAGTGCCGCTGCCCCATGCCATCAGCACCATGTGACTTCCGACTCTTCTCCAAAGTCAAAATGATGGCAGAACTACAGTATATTCAGAATGAGGAGCATTTTGAGGGGAATTAATGGCAATGTGTCTTTTACTGTAATAATCTTTAAATTTAAATGTTCGGTGTAATTTTCAATCAGCCCCTGTCCAAGTGTCCAACTCTGACAGAAGATTAGTTATTGCTGCAGCTCAACATACTTCCTTAGGAATATCTGAATGAACAGATAACATAATCGAGCCAGCCATTCACTTGCCTTACAGCTAATCCAACTGCAGCCTGTAAGGCGAACTTAATCGCTGCTCTAATTAATGTCTTGCAGATGGGAACGAGTACAAAGGAGAGGCCGCAAGCAACATAGATGTTAATGCTTCCATATCTGCTCTCTCCCTGGATTTTACAGTCTAAGGTAGTTTCCCCTTATATTTTATTTAGAAGGCTCCAGAAATTATGTATGAGTATACACATTTCTTTCACTTGATTGACAAAACGCAATTATTCGAGGTTCCATAAATGGTCTTTCTTTTTTCTTTTTTGTTTGCTTTTTGAGAAAGGGTCTCACTATATCTTCCAGGCTGGCCTTTGACTCACCACATAGCCCAGAGAGGCCTCAAATTTGCAGCGATCCTCCTGCCTCAGCCTCCCAAGTGCTGGGATCACAGGCATGCGCACCACACCCAGCCATAAACAGTCTTTCAGTGGGAGGGAGAAAGGGCTTCGGTGGGGAGAGATGAGCCTTTCTTCTTTACCATCTTCTCAGCAGTATCACACCTTACACTTTCCATGAGGCTTTGCGGCAGGGGTCTTTGAACTGCAGTCCTGCTTCTATCCAGGCATAGCGGGAGTAGCTGCACATATCAGATTTTCTACTTGTTTCTAACTTCAGACCTATGCAGCATTTGAACCCTTTTGGACGAAAGTAATGGAGTCCAACTTGGCCAACGGAGGATCAGCCTGCTCAGGTTAACGGACCTGAAGGTCAGAGATGCAACTGGATCACACAGAGGACAGGAGCTGAGGACCTGCAGTTCCTCAAAGCTAGGTCCGTCTGTCATTGACGCTCGCTTCCTTCTCGCTTCCCTTCACATGGACTCATCGGTGCAAACTTTGCTGATTCTTCACAAACACAGGCAGAGCAGGTGGCCGCCCGGGTGGGATGAATGTCCCCATGGTTTACGAAGGTGACGCTGCAGCTGAGTCCAGTACCCCTTCGAACCAGGCTTTCCCACCCAGCACTTTGGGCGTTTGGACCCTTGTTGTCTCCAGCACTGCAGGATGTTTTGCAGCTCTCTGGGCTCACTAAATCCAGTAGCATCTCCACTCCCTGATTAGGACAACCAAAAATGATGTTGCCAAACATTGGCAAATGCCCCCCAAAGAACAAAAATCCCTCCTGGTTGAGAAGCACGAATACAGACTCTCTCTTTGTTTGTTAATAAAACAGACAACTGTGGTGCGGAAATTCCTCAGTTTTGAAATAATCAGTTAGAAGGGCTTCCTTCCGAAATGCCACTCCAACTGTCTGCTTCCTTTTGTGCTTCCTTTCTTGCTTCCTTTATGCTCCACCCGCACCCATGCCCACCACCAGCCAAAGCAACCAGGACAGTGGTTCTCAGTCAAAGCCAGCTTTGCTCTCTAGGGGATATTGGGCAATGTTTGGGGACATTTTTGTTTGTCCGTACTTCGGAGTGAAAGGGGGTGCAAATGGCATCAAATTGCTGCTAGACATCCTGCAGTGAACAGGACAGCCCCCTCACATACAATAAAGAATTATTGGAGCTGGGAATGATGGCTCAAGCCTGCGATCCAGCACTCTGGGAGGCTGAGGCAGGAGGTTCACAAGTTCCAGCCCAGCCTGGGCAACTTAGTGATTTAGCAAAACACTCTCTCAAAATAAAAAATACAAAGGGCTGGGAATGTAGCTCAGTGCAAAGGCCCTGGGTTCAATCTTCAGTACCAAAACAAACAAACAAACAAACCCCTATTAGTACCAAAATATCAGTGGTGCTGATGTTGAGAAACTGATCACAAACAACCCCATCTACAAAGTCTGGGGCTGGGCATGTAGCTCAGTGGTGCCACACCTGCCTGGCAATCACAAGGTCCTGAGTTCGATTCCTGGTACTGGGGAGCAGGGGGAGTCTAAAGTAAAGAACTATTTAGGGAGCCTTTAATAATAGAGATCTGTGATTCTCAACTGGGGGTGGTTTTTGACCTCCAGGGCCATTTGACCATGTCTGGAGACAGTTTTCCTTGTCAAAACTGGGAAGGTGGACAGCTACTGGCATGGAAGTGTTAGAGGCCCATCCTGCAGCCCAGCAGGTTCCCACAGCAAAGGATGCGAAGCCCCCAGGTCAGGCGCTAAGGTGAAGAAGACAGGCCCAAGATCACTTCTACCAGCTGAGGGTCCCATGGTTTTCCCACTCTCTTTGGATGCTGTTCTTGGCTCGAGTGCTTGGTGCCTATCCCGGGGTTGCCAATCCAGTTTGGGTGTGTAGACCTGGTACAACTTTGACACAGCAATAAGGTGCTGAGAAGGAGGCCGGGTGCGAAGCTAGCCCGAGAGCAGACCAAGCGGGGAGCAGGCAGCTCACATCTGAGGCTCAGCCAGGGCGGGAAGCCAGGGACAAGGCGAGCACAGTGACAATTCAGCACAAATGGTCCTGCAAAAGACACTCTGTCCTGCCAGGTGTGGGGACAGAGCGACTGGGAATCTGGGGCAGTAAGGACTTACTGTAAGAGCAGGCTGTTTTGGTAAAGTTGGGCAGTGGGGAAGGCGCACCAGGCACCAAGCCGGGACTGCGGGAGGAGGATGGGGCAAGAGTGGGCGGGGACCCGATCCCAACTCTTGTGGTCCTTCCCTTCTGCTGCTGCCACCAACACCCACTTCCAGCCGCCAAGGACGGCTGTGCCTTGAAGACGGGCGCAGGGGCTCCAGCCTCGATGACAGCGTGCTTGGCTCGAGTGATTCAGCGGAGGCTGCATTTCATCAGCTCAGTGCAGCAGGTTGGGAGGCAGAGGTGGCTGAACCCGGGGCAGGGCTGGAGCTGTGAAGATCTGAGGTTTGACCCCACTGGCAACTCATGAGTCAGTCAGCCACGGCTTTGGGCTGCTGGCGTGAGCCATGGGAGCTGCAGGCCGCTGCCGCATGCTCATATTGGATCCTTCTCACTCCCCACGTCCCTCCGAGGTAACCAGCGTGTGCCGTGGGTTCAAATCACAACTCGGGAGCCCGAGTTTGGGCGGCCCTATTCTTTTACAGTGGGTGGTAAGCAACTGCCTGACTTATGTCCCACACAGCCCTCCGCTATCTCTGCCTCTGAAAGGTTGCCACACAAACATCTCTGACTGTTTTTAAAAAATTTTTTTTTCAGAATTGGGGAGTGAACCCAGAAAACCTCTGCCCTGCGCTGCATCCCCAGCCTTTTTTACTTTTATTATTATTTTTTAAATTTTGCAACAGGGTCTCACTAAATTACTAAATTGCCCAGGCTGGGTTTGAACTTCTGATCCTCCTGCCTCAGCCTCCCAGAGTGCTGTTACAGGCTTGTGCCGCCACGCCTGGCTCAAACATCCCTGCTTTTAAAGGTGTCCAGAACCTCCATGGAGAATCGTCTCCGACAGCCATTGACAAAGGCTCAGTGCTGCTGTTTTCTATGTCCTGAGTGATGTTTGCTTTTGTTGCTTCTCAGGTAGTGCGTATCACATTTGCTTTTCACACACCAGAGTACTTTACAGCTTGGAAGCAATAATCTCACTGTACTTTAGCCGAGTGTGCTCTCTTCCAACAAAGAGGAGCGCTTTCTTGTTTTACTTCATGAAACATGACAGCGAACACCCTAAGGCATATCCTCTGCCAGTCCTGGTCCCAAGCGCCCCACTGTCAGGTCCTCTCATCTCACTGCAGCAGAATCGCTTGGCAGCCAGGAAAAGTAGGACGAGTCAGTGCAATCAGAGGCAGGGGGATCATTAGTCTTGCTCAAGCTGGGTGAGCGTGGAGGAAAAGAAGCCCCAGTGGGCAGAGGGAATCCTACACACTGCACGAGAGTCTTTCAAAAGCCTCTTCAGAGTTGCCAAGTAGTGGCAGCAATGTGGCATCTGTCGCGAGCCCTAAATACCACATAGCTACCTTTACTACACCCCTTTTCTATCTTCTGAAACTCGTGATGCCACCAGATGTTGTTAGAAGGAGGCAACAGAAAAGGACCTGTCCGTCTGTTCCATGCCTGAGGGTAAGCAAAGGGGAACAAGGACACATGCTGGACAGCAGCAGGAAAGGCAGCAGCTGCTCTGTTCAAAACACACTGTGCCACTGGCTGTAAACACACACCCATCCCCGCTTGCTCCTAAGACCACAGAGACTGGTGGGACCCAGACAAGGAAAGGGGAGGCAAAGGGGTTCACGGGGAGAAGCAGGAAGAAGCGACACAACTTAGACGCGCTTGAGGAAGGAAGGGGACCCGAAGCGACGGGGGAGAGTGGCAATGAGGCCTCTTGGTGCAGGAGGCCGAGGTAAGGCAGGCGCCTGGGCACGAGCCAGAAGGGTTCTGCAAAGCAGGAATCGGCATGTGCAGAGGCCCCGCCACCTCCTCGCCTCCCGCTGGCTGAGGGACAGGGGACAGCCGCTCAGAGCAAAGGACAGCTCCCTAGTTGTCAGGCCAAACAATTCAGAGGCTCGGGCTGCGACAGATTCGTTCACTACTAAATCCTGGAGCCTCAAAGCCACTGTAGGGTTCAGAAGGTTCACAAAGTCACTCAGAGCTGTTTGCCCCTAAAGATCCAACAGAAAAAGCACAAAAAGACACAAAAAATGTACTTATGGGAGCACAGGACCTCAGATGGCAAGTGAGGTCCCAAAATGCAGAAGCCAAGTCCTGAGCAGCAAAGAATGGAGAGATGTCATTTGCAAAGACACTGACAGCACAATCGGCCCTTGCTCCCCCAACTCAGAACGGGCTGCCCTGTTCAGTATCTGTGTCCCTTTTGATTTCAGGCACACGAGCCACGTTCTAATGCTCAGTAGCTCCGTGTGACAGCGCAGATCTAGGCCATTTGTCATCATCACAAAACGTTCCACTAATGCTGTTCAAAAGTTGGGGGTCCCTAAATTTCAGGGGATCGTGATCCTTTTGAGGAACTGACAAAAGGCAAGGAACTGTCAAAAGACAAAATTACAGCAACCCTAATTGAAAGATTTAATTGGCTTTTATTTGTGATTCTAAGATTGGGAAACACCTCATTTTATAAAATGCCTGTCCAGCCTGGGCAACTTAGCAAGTTCTCAAGACTGTGTCTCAAAATAAAAAAAAAAAGTGGGGCCAGGGATTTAGCTCAGTGGTGCCACGCCTGTCTCACAAGCACAAGGTCCCAGAGTTCGATCCCTCGTACCAAAAAATGAATAAATAAAGTGAAAAGGGGCTGGGATGTAGCTCAGTCCGGAGGCCCTGGGTTCAATCCCCAGCACCACAAAACAAACAGAGAGACAGAATGAGTGCTTCACTGAGCTGAGCAGAGGAAGTCGGCTTCATAGTCAGAAACGGGCTGAACTTAGCAGAAACAGAACAGAAAACAAGATTGACTATCTCAAAGTTACTTTCCCTTTAGGCTTGGAGCCCAGGACACTTCCTCATTACACTGACGCGGGTAGTCTGGAATCGCCGGGTTCTAGAAAACTGGTCCATTTCAAAGTTCAGTTTGATTATGTGGCACTTAGCATAGGCGACTCGGTTCTAGTTTGCTCTTATCTGCTGGGCCTCGTGTAGGAGCCCGAGGCAGTGGCCTCCTGTAAACCTGGCTTCCCAGACCCTCCCCTGACAAGCACATATCCCCATGCTAGTTTACCTAATCTCAGCTTTCCTGGTTCTCTGAAGCCCACTTCTGGTCATCTAGGTGTTCAGGACCTCCAAGTTACGAAACCCCTGGAGACTTAAATACTTCTGCTTCTGGCTCACAGCCTTACTCTTCACACTAAGCCCTAACCTATTCCCCGAAGTCTTTAACATTCAAGTGGAAGTCACATGGAAAATCCTACCTCCGCAAGAGCTTCACAGCTCTGACCAGTGGCACATGCTTTGTGAGGACCCAGGCCTCTGGCTCTCCCAGGCCCCACCCTCAAGCTGAAGGTATCCAGGCAGGAGGCCCTGGGCTGTGGTCTGCTGTGGGGGCCTCACAGAGATTTTGAAAATACCTCCTGAGTGTGGAAAACCAAGAGTTGTCAGCCAGGAGGAAGAGGGGCAAACCTGCCCCCTACAGTACACCTGGTACTGTCTGTGGCTACTTGGGGCAACATCGGGTGGGTGGTGGCCAGCGATGCTGTTAAGCCCCTACAATGCAGGACAGCCCGGGGCAGAGAACCATGCTGGCTTAATGGCAGTAGTGTGGAGGTTGTGAAACCCTGGTGAAAAGCAGCCATATTTGCAAAGGGAAAACGCCTAAGTATAACAAAGCAATCTTTTTTCAGTCGCACATTTCATGGTGTTTCTCAGTGGGCCAATGCTGGGAATGGCAGCAGATGTCTGCCCAGATCCGGGTCACTTGGGCTGCCCTCCTTCAAGCTTCTGTTGATTAAGACCCCCTACCTGCCCTGCCAACTCTGTCCTGCCTAAGTAATCCAGACAACAATGCAACCCTAAAGGTTCCCTAAATTTCTCCTGCAAAATGAATGGCCCTTGACCTTTTAACATCAAGCACTTTTGTAAATGTACGAATACCTAGCAACGGAGCAATATAAACATCCTTGATTTCTGAATTGTTGAATCCCAGGGGCCTGATTTGTGATCTTGCTAGGAGATTGAGCCATTTTGGTCTATAGTAGTGTGGTCTGTGGCTCAGAAATGCACATTCTCAGGCCCTGCCCCAGAGCCTCCTTCTTTAGACATCAGAAACTTTTGTGGGAGGGGAGAAACTTTGGGGGCATGGCCCTCCTGGTGATGCCCAGGACACACAAGGATATTTGCCAACTCCTGGTCGAGAGCTATAGGCCGGAGGCCTGCTTTATAAATAAAGTTTTACTGGCAACCAGCCACAGCCACATTTACATATTATACTGTCTGGCTGCTTTTATGGCATAAAAAGGGTGGAGTCTGTATGGCCTCAATGCCTAAAGTCTTCACTATCTGGCCTTTTACCGAAAAGTTTGCTGGCTTCCTAGCTACAGTATTGTGAATAAATAAATTACGGGACTTTTCATTGTTATGGCAAGAAATTCTGAAATGTATGATCTGAGAATTTTCAGACCACGCCCTCCATGTGCTTCATCAGACTTAGTCTACCAGGTGATGCTCACATGCGTGGTTCTTAGGAGGATTACGAGCAGCGTTAACTCCAGAAGTCAGACCACCTGGGTTCTTCATGTTGGCTCAATCTCCCCTGACGTCTTGACCTTGGCCGGGTTCAGTTTCCTTATCTGTAGGATGGGTGGAACAGTAGGGCCTGCCCCTCAGGATTTCCGCCAGATCCAGGAGTTGGTATATGTACTTAGCACTTACTGCTAAGCACCTGAACTAGTGCCTGACGCATAGCCAGCCTTTGTTCTGCCTTATCTTTGCCACTTCTGGCTGCAAATGCCAAACAGGCTGCGATCATTAAAGCTGCATCAGGACACTGCAGGGACATTTTGAAAGGAAGGAGGGCTTCTCCTCAGACTGCTACTTTCTCCTTCGTCATTCAGTGTCTGAGACCCCAAAGGTCCAAGGAACTGAGGGATCCTGGTGGACTAACTAATGGTTGCCTTGTAATGCCCAGCTGAACTGAGTCAATGTGGTCCAGGCGTGGAAGACCCACCTGAGGATTGTTGCCAATGGCATAAAAAGAGAACTGCCAGGGACGATCGTTTGCTGTTGATTTTCTTGGAGAAGCTTGCCTGCTGGTTTTCCTGATGCAAACTTGGCTGTTCTCCCTGGAGAAGCTCAGGGCCTCACTGTTTCTGGAGCTGGCTGCTGTTCTCTTCAGAAGAGCCTCGATCTTCGCCTTCAGGGTCACTTCCTGGCTCCAGGGCAGATTCCTCAGCCTGGTGGCACAGACCCTTCACCCCACTGGTGCAGGTTTTCTGCCTTCCACCACTGGCCTTTGGGCCTTCCCGGTGCGGGCCCTCAATATGGACTTGCATGAGACATTGTCGTGGGCCCTAGGCCCGCAGCTGGACTTGTGGGGGACATTGCCATGGGACCCAGGTCCTTGGCTGGACTCTTTGGATCTCTAGGGCGTGGACAGATCTCTTGCACTCCTCTGCATTTGACTTTTTGGGTGACTATTAAAAAATAATCCTATAAATTGTGTCCTGTATTAAATCTGTTCCCTTGAAAACCCTGACTACATCAGGGGTCGAAGAGACTCTGGGAATGTGTGTCCTCGCAGCGCCTTCTAGGGAGCCACAGGAGCCCAGGCAGCCCCCCTGGACCCCACTCACATCTCTGAGGATTGCCTGAGGGAGGCAAACAATGTGGGAAATGGCTGCTGGGCCCCAGTGTCTAACTTAGGCCCGCATTAAGTCCCGTTCCTCTCTGTTCCTCCTCACTGGGGGCAAAGCAGATATTGTGCCATGTGTAGGCTCCGAAGTCCAAAGCTGTTCCAGTGTCACCTGTGTGCTGTACCTTCTGAGGCTCGGAGCCAGGCTCCTTCCCCCTCTCCTCTGTGGGAACTTGATTCAGACCTAAGCCCCTTGCCCAAGGCTTGATATCGCCTAAGGACTCTGTATCAAAATGAGAACATATTTTTAAAATAAATAACAAAGCCAACTCATTTTTTAAACTATTTTTATTAGTATGTATTTGTCATACATATTGATCACATTCATCATAGGAAATTTGTACCTGTACATAAAATATCTTAATTCTTTTTTTCCTCACTCCCCTCTCCACCCTTCAACCCCTCCTTCCCTCTCCATTTACAAAAGCTTTGTTTCTCTTCCTCGATTTTCAAGAAGGGAAGCTTCATTTCCGGCACTTTCCAAAATAAGGATGTCTGAATTTTGGCCACCAGATGGCACTCGTGCGACACGGCAAGAGGGATTTTAACCAGGCCCGCACAGGTTTGCGAGTTTTTGAGCCTTTAAGCAAATGGCTTACCTCTGAGGACTTTGATGTGAGCAGCTTCATTAATGACACTTCGCTGTCTTCTGATGAGAATGCCATCGCAAAGGACATCTAAGTGGAAGGACTGCAAATATGTAGTAATCGTAACAAGGTATGCACTCAAATACAGAATGAATAATACAACTGAGTGCAGTTTATTCAGCTAGATTGATATTCTCTGACCTTGAGACCTTAATATTAAGTAAAATAAAGTAGACACAAAGCTTAAATATTGCATGGTTTCTCTTCTAGGAGAAACCCAAAGTATAGGTAAATTAACCAAATAAAAGATAGATAATAGGAAACAGGGTGATAGATCTTTGGAAATGGGCAGGGGACCAAGAGGGAGAGGAAAAAAGGACGAGAGGGGCATGGAAAAGGAAATAAGATGTGCTATGTACAAAGACCAACTCCCCCGAGGAATGTAATCATGTACTGCAAACATGGACTAATAAAATTAAAATTTGAAAAAAAGTAAACAACACTGCTCTGTCCTCTCAAACTGGTGGTTAACGCAGGACAGAGTAAATGTATTTTCCAGTGTGTTCTCTGTTGTCTTGGTGAGCTGAATTTGTTGCCGAGTAAAGTGCCAAAGGTTAAGATCAGGTGGAGAAGCAATACCTTCTATTCCGGGACTTGTCGAGAAAAGGCCCAATGGGTCTCAGGTTTCCTTTGGCCATGTTTCCTAACCTGCTGGAAGGCCCCAGCTGAACATATATTCCTTCTCCGAGTCACAGCAGTCCTGTGTACATAGACAGTGATGAAGTAAGATGAATAGCTTGCTAGAAAAACTGTCAGTTGCTAAGACCGAGCTCCATTCTTAGTTAATGGGATCAGTCTTTCTAATATGGAAATGTCATCAGGACTAAAGTAACAATTCATCATATGAAGACATCCAAATAGCCCTTGCGGTCTCCCAGATGAGACATTTTATGTGGTGAAAGATTAGAAAGCATTCTTTCAACTTTCCCTGGAATTCATTAGTGTGGCTAATGCTGCAAGATCAGCAAAATTGCAGTGCACAAAACAACGAAGCAAATACACCTGAAATGGTAATGGATTCAAGAATGAGTATAACATCTGGCTTTTGTTCCAGCAAATAGTGTTGGCTGGTCCGTTGTGATCCAACAACCCCTAAGCCCACAGCTTGGGAAGCTAGCCCTCCACAGTGCCTGTCCTGGCCAAGTTATCCAAGATCTACATGCAGTAGGGACATTGTTTCTCAGATGTTGTTTTTGTCAAAGCCACACAAATTATGGCCAAGAGGATGCCCACGATATAACTCTGTTCCAGCAGTAAGGGATGGAAGGTAAGAAAGTAGGAATTGGCTTCCATGGACTGTGGGCATCAACTTGTGTGGTCTCAGAAGCTGAGCATCTTGAAAGAATATTCACTGATGCTTTTCACTCCTTTTTTAATTTTAATTTTTATTAATACATGTTTGCAGTGCATAATGATTCCATTCCTCATGATGAGTTAGTCTATGTACATAACGCATCTTAATTCTTTTTTCATCCCCTTCCCTCCCTTCTCCTCCTTCCCTTCCCTGCATCTCTTGGTCCCTTCCCATTTGCAAAAGATCCATCTCTCTGTTTCCTATTATCTATCTTTTATTTTGTACTTTAAATTATTTATGATCTAGGTTTCTCATAAGAGAAAGCATGCAATATTTAAGCTTGTGTGTCTGATTTACTTCACTTAACATTATGGCCCAAGGTGCATCCATTTTCCTACAAATGACTCCAGTTTATCCTTCTTTATGACAGAGTAGTACTCCATTGTGTATAGACTTCAACTTTCTCCACTTCTATTCTCCAGCAGCAACATCTTCCCCACGACCACTCTGGGTTTGGTTTAAGTCATCATGGCTACAACCAGCCTCTTTTTTTTCAGTACTGAGGATTGAACTCAGGGCTTCTGCACTGAGCTACATCCCCAGTTCTTTAAAAAAACTTTTTTTGACAACTAAAAATTATTTTAATTATTCATAATACACACATTTATTTAGGTAGCAGCAGTTGCTCCTGTACTTGCCCTTAAAAAGTGAAACAGAAATAATAGAGAAGGGAAAAAGTAGAGGAGGGTAAGAGTAACAGTGATAAATAAAAAAGCAAATTCCTTTTTCTTGTTTTGTTTTGTTTTTTGAGGAAGGGTCTCCCTTTGTACTTCAGGCTGGCCCTGAATTCACTATATAGCCCAGGCTGGGCTGGAACTCAGTGATCCTCCTGCCTCAGCCTCCCGAGTGCTGGGATTACAGGTGTGTGCCACCACAACCCGCAGCAAATTCTTGAATAAATTAAAGAGATTAAAATAAGGAAACAGCACTGAGCAACTTTGATTTATACCAAGTAAAGTGCACTGCCCAAATATTCACTGATAACATTTTTCTTATGTTGAAAATACACAGTCCACTTATCAGTATTTTTAATATTAAAAAGATGACATTCACTATTACAGCCCTGGTAGCTATCTTCCAGTATTTTTAATCATTCAGATGCATTTTGGGGGAATATTTACTTGTACTTTATATAATACATTTCTTTCTACATAAGACTGAACTTTAAAATCTCTATAAGATTTCACTTACAATAATAACACATTAATAAATTATAAATCAACAAAATTTTTATATTTGCTTTAAAAATCATTTATCAAATGCGAAATTCTAGATTATCTGGAAAATTAAAGATGCAAATTGCTATAAACCTGGCATCTGATTAAAACTAATTTTTAAAAAAGTATATAAAACAACCCTTCGATTATTCCAAATTCCACCCCAGAAAGTTCTATTTGACTCTTTTCATAAGTTATTAAGTGTACGACCTGCTAAACATTTTACCCAAATGTGGGGAAACTGCCCAGAGATACAAAGTTCAATAGAACGATTATAGGAAAAGAACAAACTGAAAGCAAACAGGGTCTTGTTAAGTTGCCCAGGTTGGGCTCAAACTTGCAATCTTCCTGCCTCAGCCTCCCAGAGGGCTGGGATCACAGACATGCACCACCACATCTGGCACCATTGAGCCTCTTAAATCTCAGCGCGTGTCCAGCCACAGGCTCCTATTCTTGCCTTACACCAACATACCCTCTCTCCACGCTTTCCAAGTGTCTTTTGTCTTCCTGCAGTCTAGCCTCAGAGGCCTGATTTCTCTACCCCGATAGCCTTTGCTCTTCCACCCCTGCTGAAGGTAATTCTGCTCCCTGCAGGAGAGCAGGTTGGTGCAGTCACAGAATCCTGGGCTCCAGCCACAGCTCGTGCCTCAGGGATGATGACAACATTTATCTATGCTCCACTATCCTTCTCCTTGTGACTCTGAAACATCCAATACTATGCTCCATCCCTGCATCTGCCACTCTAAGCAGATGGTTCCAACTCTACAGCTCCAAGGTGTCAGCAAACACCAAATCGATGAATCAAATCCACTAGTTTTAATAAAGTTTTACTGGGACATAACTATGCCCATTCATTACTTATCTATGGCTGCTTTTATGTTACAATGGGAAGGCTGAGTGGTTGTAATGGGGAGCAGTACAGACCTAAAATATTTACAATCTGGCTCTCTACTGAAAAACATTTTGGACTCCTGCTCCGGAACAATAAGGCCCTTAGACGTCACTTCCTGTTTGCTCCCTCCCAACCAGGGAACTAATTAGGATCTGAACCTGCCCTGCCCCCAGCTGTGCCCTGAGCATGAGGTGTCTCTTCTCAAGGCCAAGCTCTCAGCCTCTGCTTCTGGCCCTAGCGCTTTTCTTCTCTGGAGGCGTCTCTGTCAGTCACCCATCCAGTAGTCTCTGTCTTCATCTTCTTCCCCAGGGAGTTTGCTTTAGACCTAGGAGTCCCCACGCTAAAACACTTCCCCTGATCCTCCTCCATGCACCAGCTACAGCCCGTCACCCCCTGTCGCTCAGGTCCCTCCTTTTCTCCCCTTGACCCTGCAAGCAGTCTGGATTCTGTGCCACCCACTCCACCAAAGTTGATCTGGGAATGGCCACAAATCACCACCCTACTATAAAATACAGTGAAGGAACTTGGGTCCCTTTCATAGTGACCTCTTACCGGACATGGTATTTGTCTTACTTTCCTCGGCACTGGGACCCAGTACCTGACACCTGCAACTTAGAGGAGAGGTTGATTTTGGCTCACGCTTTAGAAGTTTCAGTCCTTGCCTGCTCGGTGCCTGGGAGAAGGGCCTGGGTGGAGGAAAACTGCTCCTGTCATGGTGGCCAGGAAAAGGACAGAGAGCAAGGGAGGAGCTGGGAAGGGAGACAAACCCTTCCGGGCCATGCCCGCAGTGACCACCTGTTTTGACCAGACCCTAGCCCCTCATAGCAAGGCAGCTATAAGCCCCCGTAATCCGCCAACTTTCCAAAAGCCCTGCTGTTGAGCTCATGAGGCTTTGCAAGGACATCCAGATGCAAACCATAATACTACTACTGGCCAATGTTCCTTATCGACATTCTAGACTCACTTCACTTCTCCCTATATACCTTTTGTATTCTCTCCTAGGTCTTCTTTTTAATATGGAGTATTCGGTCACAGCCTACTCCTCCGCTTTATATAGAATTTCCTTGTACATTTTCATCCACTCCTATGACTTTTACTCTTGCCTATAAATGATGACCCTGAAGCCTGAATCTCCAGCCCGAGCCCTGTTTCAGATGAACAGATCTCACTGCCTGCTTAGAAAGTTCCTTGGCAATTGCCTGTGGCCAGCTCAAGCATGACAGGTCTGCATCGGGGCTCATCAGCTCCCCCCAGAAGTGCTCTTCCTGGCCTCAGTCAGAATATCATGAGCTGTCATGAACTCCAGAGTCATCCCTGGCTTTCTTCCCATTGTCAAGCCACACCGCCTACAGTCCTGCCCCCAACCCCTGCCCTCATACTAGGGACTGAGCCCAGGGCCTTCACACTGAGCTACATCCCCACCCTTTTTAAATTTTTTACTTTTGAGACATGGTCTCACTAAGTTGCCAGTCTAGGCTTGAACTTGTGATCGTCCTGCCTCAGCTTCCTAGAGCGTTGGGATTATAGTCAGGCACCACTGGCTCAGTTACTTTCTTGTTGCTGCAACACAATACCCAACATCCACAACTTAAAGGAGAAGAGGTTTAGTTTGTCTCACAGTTTATAGAGGTTTCAGTCCCCATTTGGCTGGCTCCAAAGCAAAGTAGCATGGCAGAGCAGCATGGCAGAGAAGAAACAGCTCATGGCATGGCAGGCAGGAATCAGAGGGGACCAAGGGAAGAGGAAGGAGATAACACTTCCGGGCCATGCCCCCGGTGACCCATTTTTTCCCAGCAGGCTTCACCTCCCCACATCACACCAGCTATAAACCCATCAGTGCACTAATCCAGGGTCACACACCCACGATCCAGTCACCTCCCAACAGCCCCACCTATGGGTGCATGAGGCTAGGGAAGGACATCTAGATAGAAACCACAATAGCCACCGTGCCTGGTTTACAGCCTTCTTTTACTAGGTGTTTTACGTCCACCCACAGTGGCTACTTAGTATTTATTCTGTGCACTCCTAGTATTTATGGCTTACCTCAAGTAATCCCCAGGACAGTCGCATATTACAGGTATTACTATCTCCATTTACCAGTGAGGCTCCAAGCAGTTGTGTGATTTTCTCAAAGTCACACAGCAAATAAGTGATAAAGACTAAAGCCAGGATTAGATTCCAAGACTGTGTGGAACAGTCTTAACACCTGACTTCTTTCCCTTCACCATCAGCTCTTCTCTAATAAGAGCTTTGTGGCTAATAGATAGCAGGTCATACACCCCCCAGAGTCCTTCCCTCCCACACTCGCTCACAGCCACGGACAACTCTTCCCCCAACTCCAAGAGTAGCTGAGATTGTTATTTATTTATTTTTATCCAGGTGAAATTCATAGAACCCAAAATGAACAGTTTGAATGTGGACCGTACAGTGGCCTGTAGTACACCATTGCCTCTGTTTAGCTCTAAAATATGTTCATCACTCCCAGAGGAGACCCCTACCCATAAAGCAGCCCCCCCCAGCCCTATCTGTTTCAATTTCACCAGAATCACCTCCCTTGGGACTCAGCCTAAGCCCAGTAGAGCTTGGCCGTCCCACGCCTAAGGAGATGCATTCAGGGGTGGGCATGGTGGAGGCCAGAGCCAGGGCTCTATGCTGGGAACAAAAACAATATAGAAGTGACTAAGTTATATTAATGCCGAGCAGCAAAACTTCTTTCCATAGTCTGAGGGCCAATGCCCTGACCCCTGGTCTGGAATGATCAGAAGAGGGCGTGTGCATTTCTGGGTCACTGGGGCCACCGGCTGTGCTGGGGCCAACTTCAGGTGCACATCTATGAGAAAAGTACTGCCCGCCTTGTCCCCCTGGTTCCATGGCCATGCCTCATGCTACTTGGCTGCTTTTTCTGTAGAAAGCCGAGCATTATTAGAGGAGGAGTTCAAGGTATTCTTTCTGAGATCATTACTGTCCCATCACAGGGCAAAGTGAGCCTCTAATTTTGTCTAATGCAGTCTGAAGGGAGGTCTTCTGGGGGCTTCTGGAAGAGCTTGATCCTCTCTAAAGAAAATATTTTAAAACCCAGCATGGTGGTGTCAGGCCAGCCTGAGCTATATAGTGAGATCCTGTCTCAAAAAACAAAAACAAAATTTTTTTTTAAAAATCTGTCAATGAACTACCCTAGAATAATCACATTGCTTGGGCAGTTTAACTCCACTAGTTGTTCTCTTGCCTGTTGGAACCGCCTCATTCTGGTAGATTCCGCATGCTTTCCAAAAAGTGAGCCCATAAATAATCAGTTGCCCATTTGAGAGGACCCTAATGCAGTCTCAGATTGTACAAAATCTCGGATGGGACCCAAAGGGTCAGCTTCAAAATCCTTTTATACTTTTTTCAACATTTTCAGTGTTTTCTAACTTTTCTCTTATAGATCTCAACAGAAATAAAGATACTACCTGAGAACGAGGTTCAAATTCACCCATTACTCCTTTCATTATTGCGAGCCTGAGTTCCTCCTCGATAAGACGAGAGGTTTGGACTACATGATGGCTAAATTCATTGCAAACCTGACAAAGCAGGACCCCAGGATTCTAAGGAATCTGGAATGGAGACTGAGGCGGGGCCACTGCAAACAACAGTAAGAATGCAGCCAGAGGTCTATACTTGTCCACCTGGACGATCCCAGAGTGCATTCAGGATTTAAAAGAGCAGATACAAGTACTGCTTAGTTCTTGCATATGTGCAAAGAGGAAATCCTGAAGGCTGTGGAAGAAGCTAATTAGTCATTCTTCTGAGTTAGGGGAACAGGGCTCTCCTGGGAGTCATCCCACTGTTAGTATTTCCTAGCTGTACTATATCACTTTCTCAAATCAAGAAAAAAGTAGTACTAATATGCCATACCAATATCCTTCCATGTAATTTTATAAACTTCTAGAGCACTTACTATTTGCTAGGGATTTTGTTTCACATACTTTGGGGGGATTTCAATGCACACGATACATTTTGAGCATATCCATCCCCCACCACCTGCCCTTACACCCCTCCCTCTTATTCCCTTTCCCTTGTCTAATAATAGTCTCCCTTCTACTGTCTTGTCATCTTTTTTAGATTCCATAGATGAGAGAAGACATGTGATATTTGTCTTTCTGAGCCTGGTTTATTTTGCTTAACGTGATGATCTTCAGTTCCACCAATTTTCCTGCAAATGGCAAAATTCGGTTCTTTATGGCTGAATAATACGCCATTGCATACATGTTGCACAGTTTATTTTTTTTCCTTCCAATCCTTTCCTTTAAATTTCAGCTCAGCTGCAAATTGGGTATTGTGGGCTCCATTTTACCAGGCAATTCCAAGAAGTTGAATGACTTGCTAGAGTCATTCCGCCTATTGGCAGCAAAACTCAGCTTTGGGCCAGGACCTGTTGCCTCCAGAGGGTTGATTTCTGCGTCATGAGTATTCACATGAGCCGGGCATGGTGGTGATTGCCTATAATCTCAGCACTCTGGGAAGCTGAGGCAGGAGGATTGCAAGCTCAACCCTAGCCTGGGAAATTTAGCAAGACTTCATCTCAAAATAAAAAATGAAAAAAGGGCTGGGGATGTAGCTCAGTGCAGAGGCCCTGGGTTCAATCCCTAGTACAGTACTGGAAAAAAAAAATCGCATGACGGTGGATATAGGCTTCGGGCTCCAGAAAGTATTTCCCAGAGCCACGGAAAAAGCATGTGCTAGTGGCTGTCATCACCACACACATGGCAGAAGATTTTTGTGGTGAGGGAGCAGGTGGCTTGGGAGCCCCTTTTTAGGGTGTCATGTGGGTGGAGCAGAGGCAGTACCACACGTCCCTCAGCGCTCCTCTCTCCTTGGGTGGAGACTTGTTCCCTGGGAATCCTGTGCTTCAGGCCTGAAGGCTGTTTCCGGTTGCAGGAGTACATCTGACCACGCACCAGCATGCAAGGTACAGAGGTAGCATGCAGAAGCTGCTTCCAGCCAGTGTCTCTCGCCTCCTTGGTAAGGATAACTCAGAAGACATCCGCAAGCTTCTCCCAGAGGACTCAGCAGGCCTGAGCCCCAGCTGCCCCCAGTCACTGGTAACAGACTATTTATTCTCTTCCTGGGGGCTCAGTCTCGGCTCTTCTAGTGCCATCTCTGAGGTCACCTCCCAAACAAACCACAGACCTTTGCATCCTGGCCTCGGGGGCTGCTTCGAGAACCTACATCAGAAAGAGGTCATTCCAAGAAAGAAGCACACATGTTATTTTGTATCAGACTGAACAATAAATACATCATTCATCCTATTTCCTGGGCACACTTGGTTTTGTGTCCACAGGTGTTCAGTGGGCTACTAGGCTGTCACATGTTGCTCTGGGTGGTGACAGGGAAGCCTGCATCTGCCCTCCAGACACACACAGAGAGCAGGACAGCTCTAGAGCTTTTCTCTCTCCAGCAACCCTTCCACCTCCTATTAATGTTGAACAAGATTCTTTCTGCTGTTCTTAGCAAAATACAGCCAAAGAGTTCTGGAAATTTCTTACTTGAGTAAAAGAGCAACTCAAAAAAGACAAATGCCCAGGAGACTGTGCCTGATTGGCACTGTCCCCACAAGAGGCATCATTACATGAGGAGCCTTGAGCACACACAAAGTAAGAGGGACACAGAAGGCTGTCTTTAGATACAACATTTTTCAAGTGGACAGAAGGAAGTATGGAGATAAATACAGTTTCTTCTTCATGGCTTGTTGCTTTGAATTGGGGTCAAATTAAAGTGTGAAAATGAGATGGAAGATGGGATTTTACAACTCTTGTCTATCCTCACTAGCTGTGCTCCTCGCCATCAACAGGGGTGACTCCAGGACCCCCCCCTTCTATGAAATAGCACGGTACTTGTACACAGCCCATGCTCATCTCCTGCATACTGTCAGTCATCTGGAGATGGCCCATAGTGCCAAATACAAGCTAAACACTGTAAATACTGTAGTTTAGGGAGTCATGGCTAGAAAAGGTCTGTATGTGTTCAGTACAGAACTAATTATTTTTTCCAAAAATTATCTACCCAAGGTTCGTTGAATTCATGGATATAGAGGGCTGAATGTACGTAAGCTAAGTATGGTAATTTCTGTGGGGGCTGCCCCAGCTGCTCATCTCTATTTAGACCTATTAGGTTGTTGACTTTTAAGAAGAGTGGCATCTACTGATGTCACATTTCTCGTTGAGGTAGAATCTTCTACCTCTCAAAGACACAAAGCACACACACACGTCACTTACTTACTTCACTAACTCCTGTCACGTATCAAATCAGTCACAAATCCCGTTCTTGTCCTTCATGGCACCTTTCTAGGTCACAGGTCCCTCTCCACTCCCACTGCCTCTGCTGGGGACAGGGCCTCATTCATATGAGGAGAGAGAACTCAAGTTATTTGGCTCCTTAGACTGACTTCCCAACAGATTCCCTTACTGGAGTCTGAGCACTTCCTAAAGAGCAGAGTCATGTTACTGTTTGAAAATGCTCATTACAGCACAGCAGCAGAATGAAACTTTAATGCATAAGTCAGCCCATGTCACTCCTGTGCTTGAATCCCTCCAGTGACTCCCATTTCACTCATAGAAGCAGCCAATGACTCCGACAGCCTGCAAAAGCCCACATTGCTTGTATGAGCTAACTACAATGCCTCTAGATTCTTCTTCTAGAGAAGAATCTAGCATTCTTCCTGTGCCCACACACTTCCTGTGCAGGATCTTTATTCTAGCAGTTCTCTCTTGTTGCTTAGGATAGTCATGTGGTTTCCTGCCTCCAAGATGGCACCTAGTGACTCCTGCCTCCTGGTAGTCCCATGCTCTGTATTTCCCTCCCACACTGAACAGAGCCAGCCTGTGTAACCAATAGGATGTTGTGGCAATGGTAGCCTGTGACTTCTGAGCCAAGCCACAAAAGACATTGAGACTTCTGTCTTGTCTTTTCTTAGACCATTGGCTCTGGGGGGAAGCCAGCCCTCAAGTTATGAGGACACTCAAGCAGCCCTACAGAGAGGCTCAGGTTGCAAGGAACTGAATTCTAAGAACACATAATTTATAAGATTATTTTATGATAATTATCCAAAAAGCCCAATACAGAGGAGTGCAAGAGATTAGCCACACACTAGAGGCCCAAAGAATCCAGACAAGGGCTGGGATCCCACAGCAATGTCCTGCACAAGTTCAGCTAAAGCCCCAGAGTCCAAGGCAATGTTCTCGACGAGTCCAGCCCACGGCAATGTCTCATGCTTGTCCATATCAAGGATCTGCACCCGGGAGGCCCAAAGGCCAGTGGCGAAAAGCAGAAAATGTACACCAGTAGGATGAAGGATTTGTGCTACCAAGCTGAGGGATCCACATTGGAGCCAGGGAGTGATGCTCAGGGTGAAGATCAGAGCTCCCCTATGGAGAATAGCAGCCATTCCTAGTGACAATGAGGACCCGAGCTCCTCCTACGGCAAGAACAGCCAAGTTTGCATTAGGAAACCATCCGCAGTAAGCTTCTCCTAGAAAATCAACAGCCCGCAATCTTCCCCTCCAGTTCTCTTTTCAAGGCTCTTGGCAACAATCCTCAGGTGCGTCTTCCACGCCCAACCATACTGATTCAGTTCAGCTGGGCCTTACAAGCTGACCATTAGCACATCCACCACAGGGAGGAAGTGATCTGATGCTCATAAAACTCCCTGCCTGGGCCTTTCCTGCCTCTCAGAGCTTGCTGGCTGAATGCAAAGGACTTAGCCCAGGACTTTGTGAGAACCCCAGAAGAAAGAGAAGCCACAAAATGGAAGGAACCCATACCCCAAAGAGCTGCGAGAGCACCACTCAGCCTGCCTTGGACTACGGCAGCGGCAAGAAATAAATGTCTGCCTTGTGAAGTCCCTGCAAAAGGGGAAGTTGTTTGTCACCCTGATACAGTGACATGACAGAGAAGAATTGTAACAGTTAGGGAGAGAATGACTAAGATGGATGCAGGCTTAGAAATAAAAGCAGTGGTGAGTCACTGGTTTGACATTGGTCTTTTGGCTGCAAATGGAAGAAGAGAGCTAAGAGAATAGCTTGAGGGAGAGGCAGGAGTGCGGTATAGATTTTCCAGAAGAGGGAGACACCACATTTGCGTGTTAGCACAGAGTGTGGTACATAGGAGATCTAAGTAACTGCTGAATTAATGAATGGATGCATGAATAAGAGGATGAAAACGTGGCTCAGGACAATTGTGTTGAGGAAAGGAGAAACCCCAGGAATTTCATGTAAGGAATTTTTTTCCATGAGAAGTAGCATGTGATCAATGAAAGGAGCCTGAGTTTTGGTCTTGAGTTTCAAGAGACAGAAACTTGGCAACAAAATGAGAGGCACCTGTGAGCTAGAGGCTCATTTGTCTTCTCGATGGACAGATCTGAGCTTTGGGGACCAGTGTCCTCCTCCAAGGAGAGGCCGCAGGGATGGGACCAGGGGTGGAAGCCACACTGGGGTCCTCGTCTTCCCCACAGCAGGCTGAGGGAGGCCTCCTAGGGGGCTCCTCCAAGCAGCCAGGAGCGAGTGACCCTTTCCAGAATTACACACTCCTTTTCCAAAGAAGAGCCCGCTGGAGAGAGAATCAGAGAGGCATACTGACATCTGCATGTAAGGGCAGAATCTGTAGCTAAGGCTGCAACACAAGTTCTTAGAGATTTTCCCTGTAATACAAGTGGTAGCGTGTGGCAAAAGCCAAAACCGCCTTGATTTTGCACCTAAACTTATCACACATCACTTGCGGAGGGAGGAAGACAGGGACTTGGGGAGGTTGGTGACAGCAGCCCTGCACACTCACTTCTCTGGAAGAGTAAAGGAAGTAGGACTGGGCAATGGAGGATTTGGGCTTCGGTGCAGTCACAATAAAGACTCAGAAGATCCCAGGGGCGTTTCTGGAGTTGGGAGGGCCCTGAAGAGTTGTCCCAAATTTGGGCAAAGTGGCCACGCCTTTGTACCCCCCTGCTAATCAGTCATTAGAGTTGGGCTGCCCAAGAAAGGGATCCTGAGCTTGGAGACCTGGTTTTCTTCAGTTAATGATAGTGTCCAGCAGGGGACTCCGCTGTAAAGTGTCATTTACCAACATTCCAGCAGCTGAAGGACTAAGTGCTTCAGTCCTGGGGAGGTGGGGGTGGGAGTGATGCCTTAGAGTTCTTTCCATATCAATATATAGAGTTTCCCCGTTCTTTTTTCACTGATGAATTCATTCACTGTATGAATGCAAGATACTTTATTAATTACTTAGCACTTAACATTTAGAATGTTTTAAATCTTTTGCTATTCTAAATTATGCTGCAGCATATAACTTTGAATTTACCAGTTTTCCATAGGTAGGAGTCTATCTGTAGATAAATTCCTACCAGTGGCCCTTCTGAGGCCAAGAGTACATAGCAGTGAGGGGTTGTTTTTCAGCAAGACACAAGAGTGGGTTGAATGAAGGGTGGGCAGGCACTGAGTCCAGTGAAGCTCTGTAGAGCCTATCATAGACTTCAGATTTTACTGGATGTGCAGGGAGAAAATGCTGATGGTGTCTCATCCCTGGGTGGATCTGGGGTTGCCAGCTCACTCTCAAATTTTCCTGGGCTTGTCTCTCTCACCAGCGTAGAAAGAGGAGTGAAAGTTGAGTTCATTGGCAGAAGAAAGAGATACAAAGCCACCCCAAGGAGTGGGGGCCGCAGAGCTGGTAACCTCTGAGTATGGGCAGCGGTCCTGTTTTTATGGGGTTGAGGCGATGGTCCCTCCCTATGCGGGCAGCCCCACCTGACTGGTCGGTTTACTGATAGGGGTTTGGGTCTCACGGGCTAATAGAGGAACTTGCAATGATTAAGGTAGACAGTGTTACAAAAGCAAGATCGCAGACTACTTGTTGTTTTTCTCCTAACCTCTGAAGGGCTGTATCCCTTATCTGACCCCACCTGGGGAGTCCCATCTATCCCTACAGTGAATTTTAAGTGGAAG
This sequence comes from Heterocephalus glaber, assembly GCF_053883595.1. Taxonomy (NCBI): domain Eukaryota; kingdom Metazoa; phylum Chordata; class Mammalia; order Rodentia; family Bathyergidae; genus Heterocephalus; species Heterocephalus glaber. The sequence goes on along the minus strand of NW_028258369.1, from coordinate 17,105,524 downwards.
AGAGAAAAGATCCCATTTCATTTTCCAGTTAGGACACTTAGATTAAAAACAAAGAGCAAAAGGCCTAGGACAAAGTGCTGAAGAGCCCTAACATTGAGGGTTGAATAAAAGCCAAAAAAGCCAATGGAAAGATGGACAATGACAATAACAGCGTAGATAACTTTTCTTAAGAGTTGAAACAGAGAAACAGATTTCCTTGCAGTACTGGGGATTGAACTCAGGAACTTTGCACTGAGCTACATCCCCAGCCTTTAAAAAAAAAATTTTTTTTTTAAATTTTGAGACAGCATTTCACTAAGTAGCTGTATTGCATGGGTTGGGCTCGAATTTGGGACTCTCCTACCTCAGCCTCCCAGAGTGCTGGGATCACAGGTGTGCACCACCATGCCACACAAGGCTGGCCTAATATTTGATGGAGGACTGAAGAAAACTGCAAGGAGAATGCTGTCCTGGCCGTGGGAGTTGAGGTATGGCAGTAGGGGCGTACTTTCTAATTTCTTGTACCACTATACAGTTTTATTTTTTTAAATATATTTTGCAAACCACTGATACATCTGTTGGCCACATGAAAGTCAAATTCTGATCAGTATGAATTAGAACAATTTTCCATCTATCTTGGGGAATTAGGTAATTAAAATAAAGGCAAACTTCCAGGGGAAATTTTCTTTGTCCTTATAAATATATATTCGAAATAGGGTCTGATGAATGAGCCTCGAATCTGAGTCTGGGGGCCCACTCACCAGCATGCTGCTTCCTTCGGGATAGGCAGAGAGTTTAGCTCCCTCATGGGCCACAATAATCTCACATGTATTAAGGAACCAATGCTTTCATTTCTCTGGTAGAGACCACCCAGGCATGTGAGAACTGGTGGCATCCAGCTTTTCTGATGTGGGATTATAATTATTCAGATGCTGTTTGCATAAATTTTTTCTTTTGTTCTTTTTTTTTTTTTCCAATACTGGGGATTGAACCCAGAGCCTTCACACAGAGCTACATCCCCAGGTCTTCTGATTTTTCACACTGAGAGAGTATCCCACTAAGTTGCTGAGGTGGGACTTGAACTTTCGATCTTCCTGCTTCAGCCTCCCCGAGCTCTGGGATTATAGGCGTGAGTCACCATGCCCAGCTTGCATTCATTTTTTCTTAGTTTTATGGAGTTAATTTGGTGCAAATTCTGCTCGTTGTTACTCTACATGAGCAGCCACTCTGCAGGCCTGGTTTAGGCAATGCCATCCTTTTCCAGTCAGGTGTATGTGCAGGGAGGTGGCTTCATGGGGTACAACTCAGTCACTTCTTGCTCTTATAGGCCCTTAAAACACGTGGGGTTGGATGCAATCACTTTCTCCAACAATAGAACTAACTGAAATGCAAGTTAACCTACTAAACTAGAGTAAGTCTCCAGCTGGTCACCTTCCTTCAGCACTGGCTACCAATTGCTGCACACTGGAATGCTGAGAAGTTAGGACTGTGATGGTGGGGTACATCAGGTGTGGAAGGCCAACTCCAAGAATTTCATGGAACTAAGGGTCTTTCTCCTGGCCTTGCTGGGATCCGGAAGAAATGGAAACTATGGGAGTCCCTGGAGCTCAGGCTGCCCAGTCCCTGGAGCTCAGGGTGCCCAGTCCCTGGAGCTCAGGCTGCCCAGTCCCTGGAGCTCAGGGTGCCCAGATAATAACTGCTGGCACATTATTTGGCAGGGAAACCATCCTGTGGGTTTCAACCAGCAGAGAATAGGGGGTAGTAGAGGGTATTATGGATAATAGGATTAAATATTGACCGCCATGGTAAAAACTGTTTGGGAACTCCCACTTTAAGGGAATCTCTGTTTCTCTGTAGATGAGGCTGACGAGCTGGGTCCCTTGGGGCCTTTTTGGCTGTTAAACTGGGTTTAAAGTCAGCAGTGTGATGAGTTCAGCTCTCCAAATGAGACAATGGTGTCTCACTGTCTCAAATCTCTGGATTCACTCTTTGCTCTGAAGTCACCATGTTAGTCAGCTTCCTGTCACTGTGAAAAAACCCCCGAGAAAATCAACTTGAAAGGGCATATTTATTTTGCTTCATGGTTTCAGGGGCCTCAGTCCATGGTCAGCTGGCTCTATTGTTTCTGGGCCTGTGGTGAGGCAGAAACATCATGGCAGAAAGGCATGGTGGAACAAAGCTGCTCACCTCATGGCAGCCACAAAGCAAAGAGAGAAAGGGGCCAGAGTCCCAATATACCCCTAAAAGCATGCTCCCAGTGACCTATTTCTGCCAATGAGGCCCTGCATCCTAAGGTTTCTATCACCTCGCAATAGCCTAGTAAATTATGAATCTATGAATGTATTAATCCATTGGTGTTCTCAGGGCTGTCATGATCCGATCATTTCTCACGGCCCCGCCTTTTAACATGGGTATACTGGGGATCAAGGCTTCAACACATGAGCATTTGGGGACATTTCAGATACAAATCCTAGTAGTTACCTTTGTTAGACTCTTGCTTCTCTTAAGGGGGCAAGAAGGCCAGGGAGCCCATTCTCTGAAAGCCATGAAGACACCCAGGTGGGGCCTGAAGTGCATAGTGTGGCCAGGTGCTGCCAGCGTCAGGGGGAGTCACTCTTCCTGTTGGAGAATTTCTATGTAAGTTGCTGCCTTCTCTTACCAAAAGGACAGCAAGACAAACCAAAAGGGGGACATATGTGTAGGATGTCAAGCAAGGGAAATGAGACCAAGGAGGTGACTAGGCATTCCTTAGAACTGCCTGCGGAATGGGCGAAGGAAGTTCCTGCAGCACAACCAAGACTTAATACAAAGGTAGTCAAACTGTGGCCTGTAGCCGAGTCCCGCCCACCTGTGCTCATAATAAAGTCTTACTGGAACAGTCCTCGTTCTTTGTGTATTGTCTAGGGCTGCATTTGTCCTACAATGTCAGACTTGAATGGTTGTAATAGAGACCATTGGGTGCACAAAGCCCCTTATATTTCCTAACCAACTCTTTACATACAAAATCTGCAGACTCATGTAATATAGCAAACCAGGAGTCATTGGGAGAAAAAGGACTGGGGACAGAAGGCCATTTTTCTGTGCCTCCTTCTCAAACATGTGGCAACGTCAAGTACAGGACTCCAGAGGTCTAGCCATCTCTCTCTCACTTCTTTCTCTGCCTTCAACACAGCAAACACACGTGACCACAGCTTCCTTGGGGTACCGATAAAGGAGGGCATCAGAGTGCCATAGTCATACTAGCTCCCTGACAACTGCTTAGTCCAACAAGTTGTGCCATATTTTCTATATCCTGACCCCAAGAGAAGCACTGTTTCAGGACCATGTGAAAGACCTATTTCCTCAGAAGGACTTTCAGGTCAAGAAAATGAAGTAATAGCCACATTTTCCCTTCAAAGCTCTCACAGCAAGACAGAGTGAGTCACTGAGATATTGTTTTATGATGATGACTTATGTGAAATCACATTCCATACACTACCACCTATTGGGACCTTGTTGTAGAAGCTGCAAAGGAAGGTTAAAAAGTATGAAATAAGCCAGGAACTGTGACACACATTGAAAATCCCAACTACTTGGGAGGCCGATTCAGGAATGATCACAAGTTTGAGGCCATCCAGGGCAACTTAGCAAGACCTTGTCAAAATAAAAAGGGCTGGAGATGTAGCTCAGTGGTAGAGCATCCCTGGGTTTGATTGCTAGTACTGCTAAAATAGATAGATAGATAGATAGATAGATAGATAGATAGATAGATAGATGAAAGGGGCATGAAATATTCTTGCACTATAAACAAACCAGACCCTCTAACTCTTTGTGGTCCACCCTAGGGGCTGGGACTGGAAAGAGCACCTTCCCAGGCCAGCGGACCCATTAAGATTCTTCGATACAACTGTAACAACAACAAAAGTCGCATTACATTCTGGCCCATAAATACAGTCACCACCCTTGCCGTTTCTCCATACCCAGACAAACAGTAAAGGATCAAAAACTCAGCTACCACCTCACGAACATTACTGGTCTGTTTTCAGCAATCTTTACCTAGTATGGAACCATCTTCAGCTTCACATGGGGGCAGAAAAGGTGCCTCCTACTGCCACTGCAAAGGAATTTGAAATGCCTGGTAATATCACAGAAACAGTATGAGGACAGTGTGATAAGGAAGCATAACTGTTCAAGCAGCCCAAGCCACTTCTCACTTCTGTTCTATTTCCGGTCTTTGCTGTGTCTCATAGCTTTGACCAGGACACTCTTCTCCAAGTGATGGCATGATGTTTTACAGTTCGCTTCCCTTTTTGCTCCTCCTGGCCATGCTCCCCCTTACTATTTTCTGTGCAGTTAATCTTGGTTGCCTCAGGGCAGGGATGATACAGGCAGAAACCACCAACCAGGTGGTTAAAATTTTGAGATCCCTGGGCCTGGACGTGATAGAAAGATCTGGAAGAATGCACAGTCAGCAAGGGCACCGTTGCTCCATGTGAAGGCCTGGAGAGGATTAGCTGAGATGTGAGGAGGAAGAGAGCCAGAAGGTAAATGGGAGATGCCAGCCGCTCCCTGGGGCGTGTGTCCTTGACCATGCCACACACCCCAGGGTTGGGGATCTGAATGTACAGGGATCTGTGGCCTGCTAATGGTTAAAGCTCAGGTAGGCAGGAAGATCCTGAGGTTCCTTGGACCCAGCTTGCTGTGGGAACAGAAGACATCCATGTCTGCTGAAAGTCTAAAGAAGCCTCCAGGAGTTACTCAGAGCTCTGATATATTTGCCCATTTTTTGTTGCTAATAACACAATACCACAGACTGGTATTAATTTTATGTATTTATTTACACAAATATGTAGTTTTATACTGAGCATTGAATCTAGGGCCTCTGCACTGAGCTACATTCCCAGCCCCTTTTAAATTTTTTTTTCGAGATAGGTTCTCATTAAGTCACTAAGTTGCCCAACTTGGGCTTGAACTTGTGATCCACCCACCCCAGCCTAAGCATGCTGGAATCACAGGTGTAGGCCACCATGCCCAGCTAGACTGGGTAAGTTTTAAAGAAAAGAAGTTTATTTAACTCATAGCTCTGGAGATTCAGTGGCCCAGCTGTAGAGATGGCCTTCTTGTAGAGCATGGTGTGGTGAGAGACAGGGAGGATACTTGTGTGCTTGTCGATTTTGGGTCTCCCTCTTTTAAAGAGCCACTAGGATCCAATCATGGGGGCTCCACCTCAATGGCCTTACATAATTCTAGTCACCTCCCAAAGGCCCCACCCACCTCTACCCATCATAATTAGATTCAGCATAGACCCATCCCAGGGAAGGGAGCACAAGATGGCAGAGTGCGTTCCCATCCTCTAAGGCAAAAGGAGCCAAGGGAGATTAAATTCCATTCCCTCAAGTTTCATTCGGGTTTCCTGGTGGAGAGTTGGGACTGGATAAAAGATGAAGAGAACTGTCTTCCTTTTAGTCCTGTGCTAAAGTTAGTCCTTTCCTGTTGGCAAGCCCCAGGAAAAGGAGAGCCAGACAAGGAATGTGGTATTTAGTGTGTGCTGGACACCAGAGTGAAAGCAGGGGGAGGGACAGGAAAGAGGCTTCCTAGAGGCCCTGGGGAAGCAGAGGGTCATAGGCACCCAGCCCTGCAGGACCCAAGTACCTGTAACTCGCCATTAATTTCAGATCCGGAATTATTTTGATTTTTACGGAGAATGAGAACACTTTTTTACACTCAAAAGAGAGAGCTCACCATGGCTTCTTTCTAAATATATTCCCAAATTTTCCAAATTTATTTGATCATGGAGTCTTTAAAATGTTTTCTTCTGGGTAGAGGGCAGGGATGTGCCTAGTCTTGTCCTGTTTGATTGCTTACATTATGAAATAAATTTATGCTGGATTACTTTCATTTCATTACTTTTCATAATACTGTTAGGCAAAAGTATTCAAAGGTAGGTTCTATTGTCTCTGAATTTCACATTGAGGAGGGGAACTTAGTGCTATAAACTGTCATAAAAGAGGTCCAGTCAGGCAGGGTGCCACTGTCCGGTAGTGTCGTGACACAAAGGGGGCTGTGCTTTCATCAGAAATGAGTGAGGGAGGACTGTGAGATCCTCCTGAGATCTCAGTGTCACAGAGCAAAGCTGGAAGCCACCCTGGACTCCCCTAGTCCCACCTCTCACTATACAGAGAAGGAGACTGCAATTCAGCAAAGCTACATGATGTACCCAATGGCCTCCCAGTCAACAGCAAACACAAGGCCCATCTAGTATGGCCTGACCACACTGCACTCCTTGGGCTGGTGAAAAGAAAGTTCTAGAAGCAGGTATTGTGCCATCACGTGTGCATGGTGCACATCTGTAATCCTAGTGCTCTGAAGGCTGAGGTGGCAGGATGGCTGTGAGGTTTGAGGCCAGCCTGGGCTACACAATGTGTTCAAGAACAGCCTAGACTACATAGTGAGACCCTATCCCCCCCGCCCCAAGAAATGTACCATCATATTGTTTCCTCGGAATTTACTGTGTTGGTTCATGTTCACAAACCTCTGAAGAACCACCAAGAAACAATATGTTAAACTTGTTTCCCTGTGACTCCTCCATCCCCTTGAATTACACTGACATTGCACCAAAGCATGAAGTTCAAAGTATCCCCATTGGAGGTCATGTGATAGCTTGGAAAGATAATTGACCAAAGAGGCAGAAAGCACTACACAAAACAAAAACAAAAACAAAACAAAACAAAACCCAGCCTTTTTCTTAAGGATAGCACCTTCTTGCAACCACTGTGGAAATCAGTATGGAGATACCTCAAAGAACTAGGACTGGAAGTCCCATTTGACCCCGCTATTCCACTGCTGGGGATCTTCCCCAAAGAATTAAAAGAATCATACCACAATGATATATGTGCACCCATGTTCATAGCAGCGCAGTTTGTAACAGCTAAAACTTGGAAACAGCCCAAATGCCCATCAACTGGAGACTGGATAAAGAAAATGTGGTTTTTTTATAAAATGGAGTACTACTCAGCCATAAAAAATGAGAAATTAGAGACATTTATAGCTAAGTGGATGCACATTGAAGCAATACCCTTAAGTGAAATAAATAGGACGCACATGTGTAAATACTGAATAGTTTCTCTGGTGTGAGAAACTGAAAGTGTAAATAAGGACTAAATGTATAATAGGTCATGTGAAATAGGAAGAAAAGGGGCAAAGGGGAAGGAAGTGGGGGGGCTAGGGGAAAGGATAGAAGGGAATGGGATTATTAGGAGAAAATGGAAAAATAGGAACAAAATCTTTGTAAATAGGGAGGGCTGGAGGGGTTGAAGGGAGGGCTGGGCAAGGGTGAAAAATAAAAACTAAGAGAGACTATGTAAAGGTGCAAATTTCCAATGATGAATGTCACTATATTGTATACCTAAAATGTACCAATGATTAGAATGAATAATCGATAATGCAAAATAGGAAGAAAAGGTCCAAAGGGGTAGGGGTAGTGGGAGGCACAGGGGAAAGGAAAGAAGGGAAAGGAAAAAATGATGAGAAATGGAAAAAATGGAAATAAAGTCTTTGTAAATAGGGAAGGGTGGAGGGCATGAAGGGAGGGCTAGGAATGGGGAAAAAATAAGAACCAAGATGCATTATGTAAAGGTACAATTCCCAATGAGAAACGTAATTGTGTTGTATACCTACAATGTACCAATAAAAGAATTTAATACAAAAAAAAAAGGATAGCACCTTCTAAGTTTCCTTAACCATAAAAAAAAAAAAATATTACTCACTTTGTTGGCCAGACTTCGTCGGAATGAAATGCAACTTTTTAAAACAATCCAAACAACTAGAAAAGCATGGAGGCTTGCCAGGACCAAGCCACTTCAAAAGTGAGAAGTGACTCAGTCACTTACTTGGCTTGTCTCCTGTCTCCTGTTGTTTGGACTTAAGATTGTCATTTTATGTTTCTGTTTTTTCCATCTGTAAATTAGGGATGAGAATGTTTTCAGCTTTTCTCAGGGTTGTTCTGAAGCTAGAATAATACAAGGTGTATGCAAACTCTTATGGTTTAGAAAGCATCACAAACACAAGGGCCTGTAATTATGACACATGCACACAGCCTTTCCAACATGAAACGAATGTGAACATTTCAGGAATGTGAATATTTCTGTGTCAGGGCTCAGATGAATGTAGATTCCTCAATTTGATAACTGTCAGGCAGTTTCAGAATGATTTGCTGATTAGTCTGAAGCAGTCTGGCTTTCTCCCTCTGGATGAAACTGTTATAGGGCCCCTCCTCCCTATTTGTCAGGGTGGGAACTTTTTACAATGTAGCACTGTCAGCCTGTGTAGCATGTGTGGTTCTGCGGTAACTCTGTAACGTAAATCATAACCCACCAGACTGTAGAATGTTAGTATATCCCCTTACACGGGACACAAAGACACAAAAAATTGTATGAAAGGCTGCAACCATGCCATGTTTGGCATTTGGCCTTTGGATACAAATCTGCTGAGGCAGGGCCGGCTCGAATAAAGGTGCTTCCTGGGAAATAGACCTCTGTGTCCAGTCTCTCTACAGGAAAATCTCACAGCATTTCTGGGGGCTGGAGGCTGGGATTTGGGGACAGTGTATTTCTGCCTCCTTTGCCTCTGGAGTCAGAACCTCGGAACGCTGGGAGACACTTCTGGCACCATTGGATCTTTTGTTCCATAGGGAAGGTTGGCCTCTCCCAACGCGCCCAGGTGAGAGCTCCAGACACACAAAGGAACCTGGAGGCCCAGAAACCAGTTCAGGGAACGGAACGCAACCCACAAGATTTGGTAAAACCTGGGTTTGATCTGGTACTCCTGCCTTTAAAGAGGGGGGGACTGGAGTACTGAAGCGCCCGGTGGGAGATGGCAAAGTGAGTGTTGGACTTTTTAAATTAAAACCCTTCCCCTTCCCTCCTCCCTCTCTTGTGCTCCAAAGTTGTCTGTTGGGGAGGAAATGGGTGGAAAGCAGGGTAAGCTGACTCCCCTAGAGTGTAGTTAAGGAATTGTAAGGAGGAATATTCAGGTGACCGTGGTGTTAAACTGACTCCTGGGAAGCTCCGGACCTTCGGTGAAATTGATTGGCTATCCTTTGGGGCGGGAGGCCCACGGAGGGCTCACTTGTAAGGGGATAATTAGCCCAGTGTTCAGGGTTGTTGCAGGGAACCCCCAGCCATCCTGACCAACGTCCTTACATTGACTGTTGGCAAGACAACTCGGTGTCCACTGGAGGCTGAGCCTCAGGCTTTTGGGACAAACCGATTGGGAAATAAATGTGCTTCTTCCTTAGGACAGGTTAGGGAATCAAGGGGCTCAGGGAGCGCAATATCCCCTGGTGGTCCCCTCGGACTGATGTTACGGACTTGGGGTGACAACCCACAGATAAAAACAAAAAGAAAGCTAACAGGATAAAGTGTTGCTCCGTTTGGCCACAAACCCCCATCCTCCCCCCACCAGCCTTCTGGCCAAAGTTCGGAGTGAGTATGTCAGTTGGCAATTGAATTTGTTCATGATGAGAGACTGGGGTCTCCGGGGGATATAGGTTACACCCTGTGCTGATGAGAGGGACCAGCTATCCTCTTTCCCTTAAAATATTGGGACTTAACAAAGGAGAGAATTCACCTCCAGTTCCCTCTTCCACATGGGATCCTCTGGAATCCTTACCCCCAACACTCTGGAATGGTGGTGTCTTAGTTACTTTTCTCATTGCTGAGACAAAATACCTGACACTCAAAGTTAAAGGGGGAAAGGTTTATTTAGCTCACAGTCCATAGAGGTTTCAGTCCATAATTGGCTCGCTCCAAGGCAGGGTGGGATGGCAGACAGGCCTTGCTCAGGAGAAACAGTTCAGGGAGGCCAGAAGGTAACAAAAGCAACAGGGGAACCTTAACAGCGTCTTTCTGCCCTTTTTATCTTATCCAGACTACTTAGGGTGGGTAGTATTCACATCCTTAATCCTAGTGCCCTCAGGCCTAGCATTGCAGCGTGAATCAATTACACACTCTAGATCCAGCCACCTTTGAAAAAGCCTCACCGTAGACTGCATGAGGCTTTGGGGGCACATCTAGACAGAAGCCATAACAGATGGCTCCACCTCAACTGGAGCTAGCACCAGTTGAGGAGGGCCCAACTCCTGGTGCCGTGGCCAGTCACAGGAGGGGAGAAATACCACTCTTTTCCTTGACTCAAGAGAAAATTGGAGGGCCAGGGATTTAGCTCAGTGGTTCCGGCACCTGCCTCGAAAGCGCAAGGACCTGAGTTCGATCCCCGGTAACCCCCCCCCCCAAAAAAAGAGAAAATTGGAAAACTGCAACTCCCTGCACCCCAATAAAAACAGAAAGTCAAACATAAAATGTTTATGCTGTGGCACAAGAGCCAATCCAAAGTCACAGTAAGAGCCCATTATTACAAATCTTGACTAATTGATAAATTTACTTTTGGCTTCCAATTTAAGTTGATATTTTTTATTTAATTAATATGCTTAAAACATTTCTTATGGATTGTAAATTCTTAAACTACAATTACAGGGTTAACTTGCTCTTTTCTGTATTTTCTGTGGGTGTTAAAATAAGAGTACTAGTTCAAGGTTACTTGAAAGTCTGAGGACAGACCGTCAAGTTTAAAAATGTAACAATCTGAGACCAAAGAAGAAAGAAGGAAAACAAAATAAAATTTTTACAAAAGAAGAGAAGGACACTTTAAAATCCAAGCAGCTGCAGCCAGGTTTGTTATGAAAAAGTTTGTAGTAAGTAGGATAGAGAAAAATAGATAATGAAGGCTATACATATAAAAGATATACTTTTGGAATGAGAGGATTTTGTATGACAACAGTTTTGCCCTGCTAGAAAGATAAAGAGAGAGATAATGGCAGAACTGGAAAGCTCTGGTATGTTGAAGGAAAGCTTGTGGAGGGTGAATTTTGTAAAAGGAAATATGCATGTTTGCTTGTTGGTTTGGTGGAGCCCAGGCTGTTCCTTCTAAAGACTCCTTGTTGCTCAAGGAGATTAGGGAGTTATGGCCCTGACTCTATCAGTTGCTCTTTAACATCCAAAGGAAAGTATAACCACAATTATAGAAAAATAATTTTACATCAAAATCTGGGCTAAGTATAAAAAGGAGACAACTCAGACCCTTTTAACTTTTTTTTCTGTTGGTTACCAAAAAAAGTGGGAAGCTGGAGAATAGAAGAGCCTAGTGCTTCCCAGCACATGCTTTCTTTGATATGTGATCTATAGTTAAATTTCAAAGTTGCTTTCTTTCTTCTCCAAAGATAAATTAGAGAATAAAAAGATAAAGCCTCAAGGCTCTTCCTCTCCCCTCCTGACTCTTCCTGGTTGTAAGTCTATAGTAAGAAGTTTTTCCTCTCCCACCTCTTTACTGGTGTTAGTTTATTACAAGAAATGTTTGTGCTAATTGGTCACCCCAAAAGGCTCTGACTAGTCAATTTGTAATGAACCTACAGTAGACTATCATAGTTATAGCTCAACTTGGCCACTGTTCCTAAGAGTGCACTCTGATCTAAAAGTAATTTTTTATGTTTGTGTCTTTTTTGTTTGTTAGTTTAAGGTACCTAAAGCAATTTTATTTTTCTCTGGCTCTTTTGGCCTCTCACATAAAAACTGGTTATCAAAAAAAACAAAAACTGGTTATCTAGTGTTTTAGAGATAGCTAAGTCCACTTAAAGGGTTACAGGATGAGGGTTAAGAGACTTCAAAGTCACATGGGACTTACGAGCCTTAGAGTCTGAGAACATAAATGTTATATATGATTTAACCTGTGTATGTTTCTCTATGTGACTCTTAAATTACATGTTCTACTTAGGTTAAGTAGACACTCATGATATTAGCTCAAATGCTTGTGGTTCATATAGCTTAACAGTAGACTAATTTAAATCAGTTGATAAGAATAAAGATATTTTTACCGAATAGTTTCTCTAGTGTGAGAAACTGAAAGTGTAAATAAGGACTAAAAGGTATGACAGATAATGTGAAATAGGAAGAAAAGGGGCAAAGGGGAAGGGGAAGGGGAAGTGGGAGGGGTAGGGGAAAGGAAAGAAGGGAATGGAATTAATATGAGAAAATGAAAAAATGGAAACAAAGTCTTTGTAAATAGGGAGGGATGGAGGGGTTGAAGGGAGGGCAGGGGAAGGGGGAAAAATAAGAACCAAGAGATATGTAAAGGTGCAGATTTCCAATGATGAATGTCATTATACTGTATACCTAAAATGTACCAATAAAATAATATTTTTTTAAAAAGAATAAAGATATTTTAAAGATTGGTGACATGTTATCATCCAGATTGTTAGATAACATAGATAACCCAGATAATGTCTAAAATTAATTTCATAATTGGAATGCCTATTTATTTATTTATTTACTGGTAGGGGGATCAAACTCAGGACCTTGTGCTTGCGAGGCAGGTGGTGGCACCACTGAGCTAAATCCCCAGCCCTTGCAATGCCTATTATTGTCTGTGTGCAATGATTTAAGAGTTTTTCCTTCTTTAAAATATAAAATAGTTTAAAATGTTAACTGTTGTTGAAACAGGACTCAACAAGGAAAAACAAATTTCCCCAACCTAAGAAATCCCCCTTTAGACTTTCCCCTCCCTACAGCTGTTGTTCTTTGTTGTATTACAAATAAAATTTGTAACTTTGTCCCTGTAAGTAAGGTTTCACAAGCTCCTGTTCTCATAAGATCCTGTTTTTTTGGTTTTTTGTTTTGCTTAATTCTTTTGTTGGTACATTTTAGGTATACAATATGTTTACATTTATCATTGGGTGCTTGTACCTGTATGTGATGTATCTTGGTTCCCACTTTTTCCCCATTCCCTGTGCTCCCTTCCCCGCCTCCACCCTTATAAGATCCTGTTTTTAACTGATCAACGCCACCAAGATATGCTGTTACAAAACTGTCAGAACTTGACTAATTGCCTTTGTTCTGCTGCTGTCCACAAGTTTCACACTGTTAGGGAGACCAACACCCCTCTGTAACATGTATAAAACTAGAGCCCTTCCTTTCCTTTGTTCTAGGTCAGCCTTTGGACACAAGTCCACTAAGCCAATATGCACCTAAAGAAATCCTCCTGTTTCACCTATTGGTCTCTCCAATCTCTTAAATTCTGCAACATTATAATAAGTCATCTAAAGCAGTTGTTAAAATAGCTACATGGGAACCCCTTGAACTTGGGGAACCAGTGGACAAACCTCTCTGTAGTTGAAAGAGCAGCTGCCTAGACCAAAATTTGTCCAGTTTCTCCACTAATGGGTAGCTTGTCCAGTTTTCCCAGTCTTATGGTGCCACACACCAACAGTTATTAAATAATTATGATATACTTAATCTGGTTATAAGTAAAAGGTTAAGCTCTCTGCCTAAAACAATAAGGTTTTCTGATTCAGATGCTCTTGGTTAAATTTACATCTATTGGCTTTGACAAAATAAACATTTTGTTATTGTATAAATGAGATACACTTCTATTGGGAAATAAATCTACATGGAGTCATTAACACTGTTTTCTAAATTTGTGATTTCTAAAGATGTCCTTTAATTCTTGTCAATACAGAAGTGACAAGAATTCTGTATAAACCTGTTAAAAACAATCTAAAGTTTGCCTTAAGAGTAAAAACTAAATAGGGCCAGGGATTTACTTCAGTGGTTCTGCCACCTGCCTTACAAGTGCATGGTCCTGAGTTTGATCCCCAGTACCAAAAAAAAGAGAGTAAAAACTAAATAAATATATGTAAAGATTTCTATATAGCTGTGATACTAATTATTAACCTCATGGTATATTAAATAACTTTATGCTTCCCCCAAGTGTATAGGTCTTTTTAAGATGCAGGACTTGAGAAAGACCATACTGGTGACTCCCAAACTACAGTTGTTCATAATGAGAGACTTTTTCAGGTTTATGTTTATGTGATTGTTATATAAATGTCTTATGATATGTGGCTATACCTTATATAGTTGTGATGTTATTATAATGATTAGAGATTAGGCATTAATAACCTTAATAACTTGTAAAGTATATCTATAAAACAAGCAAGCACATTCTACTTAAATATCACTCTTTTAACAAAAAGTGGTTAAAAGATAACAAATTAGGTAAAAGTTTCTGTATGTTATTTGATATCTTGTAATTGGATAAAGATAACTGACTAAAAAGTCATTTTATACTAAGATAAAAATTTAAATGTGTTTCAGAAATAATAACAAAAACCTGATGGTTCTAATATAATGATGTCATCATGATTGTTGCAATAATGTGTTATGTTGTCCTTGATCTCAAGTTGTCTCTGTAAAACTTTATAACTCCTATCTATTAATATTGGGTAGGGATTCAACTTCTAAGCCAACCGTGATTGATAAGAAAGAAAAGTTCCCTGATCATACTATATATTTCAAAGTGCTTGATATCCAGATAAGATCATAAGATTAAATCTGCTGTTCTCCCTGCAATACTGGTTTAACTGGTCTCCTGGGTGTTCAACAACTGAGGCTTAGGGACCAAAGTTAAAAAGGGATCTGGGCTAGGAGGACAGCAATATTTTGGCCCTGGCCTCCAAGGTCAACAAGGACTCGGGATAGGACACCTATCATAAAAGATTGTACAACTTTGTTAAGTCCTGTGCAAGGAGGTTGTTAGACCCCAAAGAACAGGACTCAACCGAGATAGAGTGTGCTAAAAATGAGGGTCACTAAAGAGAGAAATGTTTTCTATGCTTCCACAGGAAGCTACATGGTTAAGCAAGACTGTGACTCATCCTGGTGGCTAACACTGACAGAAAAGCTGAGGGGGCCTACACATTGTCCCATGAATAACTCCTGGGAAGCTAAAACTGACCTTGATATTTGGCCAAAAAAAGGTTAATTTTGATTAATACCAGTCTCATTTTAACTTGGTCTTAAACACTCAGCAGAAAAGCATAACCAAAGATATAAAAGTTATAGTAATGTAGACTAGACATAAACAGGGGGATCCAAGCACTAATCCCTGCTGGCAGTTTCCAGCCACAATGGGAGACAGGACAGGTCTAAGAGCCAGCTGGTTACAATTGTCCTTTCCATTCTAGTGGTCATGCTTTTGTCATATGTGCTGTAAAGTTTATTCTTGCCTAGAGGCTGCTCTTACCAAACCGACTACCCCACATTATGCAGCAAACATGCTCCAGGTCAAAGAACACAACAGAAGAATGAACTTCTGCTCACAGAGTTTGAAGAAAAAGAGTTTGAAGATATGAAAGAAGGGAATTGTGAGAAACTGTGGTCCTGTCTTTTCTATCAAAGGATATAAACAGGAGGTCTCCATCTTAAACTTTGTTTTACCCTGGGTCACCCTCCTCCTCTCCATGTGCCAAAGTTGCAGTTGTTACAGTTACAAGGAATATCTGCAGCTTAGACCAGGAACATCGCATTCTGTAAGTTCCCTGTGCTCCCAACCCCCTTTCGAAACCCTGCCCAGCAGCCCTTCAGACATTCCCCTTTTGAAATTCTCTATGGGGGGCCCAGTCCTCTTACTAAGGGCATAAGGAGGGATTTAAAGAAGCTTGACAATCTCATTCTGAGGTGTTAGGCTCAGCCTTAGCCACCCTACACCAATGAGTTAAGGAATGATGGCCTGTGAGTTTGACCACAGATGCTCACTCTTTCAAAACAGGAGCTGCTGTGTAGGTAAAAGAATGGAATGTCCAATCCCTGAAACCCCCCTGGAGGGGCCGTTCACTCTTATCCTATCCATCCGCACTGCAGTAAAGGTGGGTGAGTAGTCCCCTGATTCACCACAGCAGAGTAAAGGCAGCATCTCAAGACTGGGAGTGTGTCCCAGACTCATCGGTGCCATGTAAGCAGACAATCTGGAAGAAGCAGACCTCGACATCAGGAACAACACTGAAAGACAATAGCCTTGCTCTAGTCACTCTGGAGGCTGACTAGTCCACGCAGAGCAGACCCCTGAGGATGCTGTTGACTGGTGACACAAATGGACTGCATCCTTTTTGAGACTATCTGTAATGTACTGCAACCCCCTTGCTCTTAACTATATTTGGGGTTCTATCCCTGATTTTTGCCATAGCCCTAGCAGAGGCTATAGCCTGGACTCCAAAGGTCTTTTCTTGGTATGTATGTGGGGGAACCAACACAAGGGATCAATGGCCATTGGAAGCTAGAGAGTTAGATTCCTGTGAACTTTATACTGGCACAGGGTACCCCAGCTCTACCAGGGTTCGCTTCTCAAGACCTCAATAATTGAAAGAAACTGTCTTGCCCAATGGGGAGGACAATTCAGTGTCTCTGTAGGGAGCCTAATGTGTCTGAGTCAAAGGTCCTACAACTCAACTCTCCAGAAGACCCAATAGTGGGGGTTCCATGACTACTTAGAACCAAACCCTCACCCTAGTCCAACTTTTCTCATCTAAGGGAGGGGGAGGTCTAGGATGATGTTGAACAGACATTGAATGGCAGACCCCAGATGGACTATATTGTATATTTGGAAGAATGACATATGCTATACTTTGCCCAAACTGGTCAGGGTCTTATGTATTAGAAAAGATTCACCCAGGGGAGAATATCTGAGGGTCCAAGTTTATGGGGACAGGGGGACCCACAGAAAATGACATTTGGAAATTGGAAATTGGAAAGATGATGATTAGCCAAACAACAGACCAAAATGCACACTGCCATCTATCAAAATCACTTGGCTTTAGATTATATGCTTGTTTCTGAAGGAGGGATTTATGGAAAATTTAACCTAAGAAACTTCTGCCTACAAATAGATGATGAGGGAAAGGTCATAGAGGAAGGGGATTACAGAAAGAATGAGGAAAATTGCTCAGGTTACAACCCAAACCTGGAAAGGTTGGGAGCCCAAGGAACTGTTTGGGGGAAGGTTTTCAACTCTCGAGGGACTCAAAACCTTCATAGGTATTACACTTCTGATTTTGGTAGCCTGTCTGAGCCTGCCTTGCCTGGCTCCCTTGGTTATACTAAAGAAGGAAACTGTGAGAACCCTGGACAGAGTGCACTCTAACACAGAGATAGGAGCAAAGTGGCTTTATTAGCCAATGGCTCAACAAGGGATTCAAATTGCTTCAAGAGCACCAAATAGAAGTTTGAGCTTCCTTATATACCTCTTTTTTTCCTTAAATTATTTTATTGGTACATTTTAGGTAAATAGTACATTTACATATATCATTGGGTGCTTGTACCTGTACGTGATGTATCTTGGTTCTTATTTTTTTCCCCATTACCTGTGCGCCCTTCACCCCCTCTACCCTTCCCTATTTACATAGAATGTTTCCATTTTTTTTCTTTTCTCATAATTTGTCCTTTCCCTCCTTTCCTTTCCCCTTCCCTTCCCACTTCCCCTATGCCTTTGGACCTTTTCTTCCTATTTCAAATGATCAATTATTAATTTTAATCATTTTAATTCTTATTTATACATTCAGTTTCTCACACTAAAGAAACTATTCGGTATTTACACATGTGTGTCCTCTTTATTTCACATATGAGTATGGCCTCAATATGCATCCATTTAGCTATAAATGTCTGTAATTTCTCGTTCTTTATGGCTGAGTAGTACTCAATTTTATTACAAAACCACATCTTCTTTATCCAGTTTCCAGTTGATGGGCACTTGGGCTGTTTCCAAGCTTTAGCTATTACAAACTGTGCTGCTATAAACATAGGTGCACATATATCACTGTGGTATGATTCTTTCAATTCTTTTGGGAAGATACCCAGCAGGGGAATAGCTGGGTCAAATGGGACCTCTAGTCCTAGTTCTTTGAGGTATCTCCATACTGATTTCCACAGTGCTTGCACCGGCCTGCACTCCCACCAACAATGGAGAAGGGTTCCTTTCTCCCCACAGCCCCACCAGCATTTGATATTGGTTGGTTTCTTGGTAGCAGCCATTCTTTCTGGGGTGAGGTGGAATCTCAGTGTTGTTATCATCTGCATTTCTCCAATGACCAGTGATGTTGAACATTTTTTCATATATTTATTTGTTGCTTTTACTTCTTTTCTGAGAAATGTCTGTTCATTTCAGATGCCCATTTTTGAATTGGATTTCTGCACGGGCGCGGGCTGATTCAGGGCATTCCGCGCGACTCACGATGTTGCTACGGCGTCGCAGACCTGCCTGTCTGCAGCGAGATGATTCGGTGCGTTCCACGCGACTCTTGCTATTTGTTATTGATGAGCAGCTCAATGCTGACTTTTGTCCTATTACTCCCTCTCACTGACATCTGGAACCAGAGATCTAGATGGACTCAAGTTCAATGGCTTTGGCACATCTGCAGGTGGTGTATTCTTTTCTCAAGAGGCATATTACATCTCATTGTCTGAAGCTATTTTTACAAAACAGATGTATGTTGTCTGTTTTCAGGTGTGAAATATTGATTTAAACATCACATCCCCAACCTCTGAGGAGACCAGCTGTGATTAGGTAATCCTGCCCAGAGGAAATCCAGAGGACATTGTTGACGAAGCCTTCTTGGAGCACAAAGAATCAAGAATGTGAACTTACGATTTGTGCTAAATGTCTCCTTTCCCTTACATTTCTGAGAATAATTTCCCTTTTCCACTAGTTTTCTTTTTTTTAGTACATGTTTGTGATACATAATGAACACATTCATCACAGGGAGTTGGTACATATACATATTGCATCTTAATCCTTTTTGCTTCCCCTCCCTTCCCTCCACTTCCTGATCCTCTTCTCATTTACAAAATGTCTACTTCCCTGTTTGCTATTATCTATCTTTTATTTTGCTCTTTAAATTATTTACACCTTGGCATTCTCATATAAGAGAGACCATGTGATATTTAAGTTTCTGTAGCCTTTTCCACTAGTCTTATATGCATTTTTATGGAAATGCCTGTCATCCAGAAAACTTAAAATAGAGCGGGTGGCATCCAGCATAGACTGGTTCTTTGTGATATGATGACAAATGCATGGCCCTTTATAACATAAGACATATGTACTGAAATTATTGTAGTAAGACCTCAAGATTCTAGGTTCACATCCCACAATACATAAGGCACTCAGTAGTCTCTTCACTGCTTCAGTGAAATCAGTAGGGAAAATACAGCTCAAGGTAAGGAAGGGAAGCTGCTACCATTGCTAATGGAGTCAGTCCTTCCAAAATCAATCAAACTTTATGTCATCTATTCTGAAAGTTAAAGAGGTCAACTAACAAGCAATCATTAGTTTTTCTCATATGAGTACATGCTATGACCTTTTACCAATCTTCAATGTCATACTCCTTGTTCAGTCAGAATCTCATCAGTCTGACCCCATGCGAGTTATTTTAACAGAGTGAATTTAATAAAGGAATTGGTTAAACTGGTGTTGGAAAATTGAAAACAAGTAAAAGGAACCCTGAGTTGTCTTGAAGCTTGTAACTGCAGAAAGTGGCCACTACCTATAGGGCTTGGTGGGAACAGGGGAAATGGGGGGATTATCTGAACCTAGAAGGTTGGTGGAGGGGCCCAGAGGATGCCACCCAGAGCTTTGTGGGAAGGAGTACTTCTCCATATCTCTGATACAGCTGAGTAGATGGGATAGGGTTGGTTCTGCTGAAACAGCAGGAAATGGAACCAGCTGCTGGACAGAACCATTCCTGGCTACACACTATCAGGAATCTCAACAAACAAGAAGGAACACACCCTTTTCTTTCCTTGGGTCTTGCCACATCCTTCTAGTGTCCCTTCATGGCAGAGCCCAACAGGAAGCAATTAGCAAGGCAGAAAAGTGATTTGGGGCTGAGGGACAAAAGCTCAATAGCTGGCATTCTTTGTGCATCTGAACAGATACCTGAAATTCCCCTTGTTTTCTATGGATCTATCGGCTTAATTTTTGAAAGCTTGTTTATGAATCAAGTCATTCTTTTTTTCTTTCTCAGTAATGAGGATACCTAGAGCCTCACACATGCTAGGCAAAGGCTCTACCACTGAGCTAAATTCCCATCCCTTTTTATTTTTTTGTTTGAGACAGGTTATCCCTAAGTTGACCAGGCTGGCCTCAAACTTGCAGTCCTTCCCACCTCAGCCTCCTGGGTAGCTGGGATTGCTGTTATGCACCACCATGGCTGGCCCAAGTCACTCTTAAATAGGGGGTGGAGGGATGTGATGGGTGTGCTGGGAGGGATGTATGCTCAGCTCTGAAAAACAACCCACAATTTTGAGTGTGGATTTCTCAATCCCTGGTTAATGAGTGTTTTCCTCTTTTGCGATAAAGGTCTTGCAATTGCCAATGTCTGATTTGAATTCTTAAGCCTGTGATTTGCTTTCTATACCACAATGAATTTGTTCCCAAGGCACTGGGTTCCAAGTCTCTGGTTCCTCATGGCTAGGAGTGCAGGACATGAGGTAACTGGGGCCTTGAACTTTCTCCCAAAAGACAAATCCTGGAGACTGCCCCTTCTCTTTATGTGTTATTCCCACTAAAAGGCTGAATGAGGTGTCTGCTTTACACCAAGAGCTTAAACCTAAACTTAGCAGGATCTTTCAGAATGTGGAGTGATCAAGAAATCTTGGGCCCTTTGGGGCATTGTGCATGATCTAGGAGCTCCTCGTTATTGAGCAAAGACTCGGAAAATTCTTTTGGGAATAGTTAGCCAATAGCCAATAAAGATATACATGATCTTCCCATTCGACAATTACGGCTTAGATACAGCGATGGCGAACCTTTTAGAGATGAGTGGCCAAACTGCAACCCAAAACCCACTTATTTATCGCAGAGTACCAGGACTGCAATTAAACGTGAATACTGAAGTTTTAGTTTAGAAAAAACAACTCATACATTAACATTTTTTGTCTTAAAAGAAAAACAAGTAACATGTGTGCCATAGGTTCGCCAACACTGGCCTCGGACAGAGGAGGTACTTGGTGACAGCTTATTCACCAATTCACTCACTAGTTAAGTAGGTAGTTATCGAACAGATAGTGTGTGCCAAACACTGCTTCAAACATGTAATAAAGAGCTCTGTAATGTGATGTCAGTATGTGATAGGTGCTGTACAAAAAAATAAACTGGAAGAGGTAGCAAGCAACATGGGGTGCTATTTTAGAGTAGGGATAATCTGAGCAGACAATGACAGGGACGGCGGTGTTGGGAGACAATTCTCCATAAGTCTCTTGCATTTCTGCCCACCTTTTGAGAAGAAACCAACAGGCAAAGTCTCTGATTATCTTTCCAGCAATATCTGTGCAGCAGCCTGCATTGGAAGATGAGACAGGAGCCTCTCTCTGAGGCAGAGGGCAGATTCCGTTCCTGAGCAGCATAACAAGATAGTTTCCCTCAGGGCAGGTTTGTTTCTGCAATTGGGAGTTTCCTGAGTTCAGGATTCCTGGGCTTTGACCCAGAGGCACCACATCCACAGCACCTACCTGGGCCACATCAATCTATGGGACTTGGGGACAAGAGGAACTCCTGCAAAAAGAGAAGCTCATGCCACCTGCTGTGCTGTACATAATGAAGTCTACTCTCTCAGACCTGGGTCTCTGAGTTCTGCTCCCCTCTGGAAAACTGGGGCAAGCCAATTTGTCTGCTTGTAAGTAGGATAACATCTCAGATCGTTCTGTTTCAACAGTCGGTTGAGTCTCAAAGACACTGAAAGAGGCCTTTGGTTATCAGGAGCACAGACAAGACAATGGCTTCTGCCAGTGCTCAGGATTGCTGTCTTGATGAGATTAAGATCAAAGTGTTTTGAAACCTGGGACAACTAAGGGAAAGAGCAATTCTTGTAGCTATTGTGAAACACTTCAGGTCACTAAGAAAAGACAAGCTCTAAGTACTGCCCGAGTATCTGCCGGATTAAATTAAGGACATGCCAAGAAGTTCCCCAGGAGGCTTAAAACTGCCTGTCTGATCTAAGACTTGTATTTGTTATGAAATGGGTTCTGGCACATATTCAGCACTATTAGTTAAGCCATTCTACATTTTTTAAATCTTAATTTTTATATGCTATAAAATGATGCACAAAAGTAGGGAGAAGATTTGGCACCAAGCCCTTTGACAAACCACACTGGAGAAGGCAGAACAAAATAGCTTCTACAGATGCTACTTAATCTCCAAGCGACAGTGACACATTGTTTATAGCAACAGTGGAGGAATGATATAGTGAGATTGGGATGTCAGGATTTTCCCCAAGTCCTTCCAGAGCCATAACTAATTCAGTTGTATGAACTGAGAATTAAAGAAACAGGAGAACAGAAAACTAAGGGTATTACATATCAGACCCTTCTGTGAGCAAGGTCTTTTCTTTCCGGGGATGCTCACCATTTTCCAATAGTTTTTAGCTCAAAATCTAGCCCCACATGGAGAAGGGCTAGAGTAAGTGGGCAATTATCTGGCCAACTCTGAATCTAAGACATGAAGTGGGCCAAATCAGCTTGCAACTGCCAGAATAAATTTTATTTTCCATTCCTCATTTATTGGTCCAATAAGCCAATAATGACTATTCCAATAGTATCAGGTGTCTTAGCCAAAAGGCTGAGATGAGCAGCAACAGTGTTATGAAGCCTGCAAAAAAGTCACCATCATGCTACTGATGGGGAGTGTGGTGATGTGAATTTCATAAAACAAAATAATACATTTCTCTCATTTTTAAATGTACAGTGCAGTAATTTTTTGTGGTGCTGAGGATGGAACCCAGGGCTTTCACACTGAGTTATATTCCCAGCCCTTTCCTATTTTTGCTTTTAGACACAGGGTCTCCCTAAGTCACTAAGTTATCCAGGCTGTGCTTGAACTTGAGATCATCCTGCCTCAGCTTCCCAGTGTGCTGGGATTACAGGTGTGTGCCACCATGCTCAGCTTAATACTTTTGAATACGTTTACTGAATTGTGCCACTGTCCCCACAATCCAGTTTAAGAGCAGCTCCATCACCACAGTATTCATCTGCAGTCACCCTTTACTCCAGCTCCAGGGAACCACTGATTTACTTTCCGTCTCTTAGATTTGCCTTTGTTGGACATTTCACATAAATGGAATCATACAATATGTGGTCTTTATATCTGGCTTCTTTCACTGAGAATAATGTTTTTAAGATCCATCCATTGGCAGTGTGACATTTTGCTGCCATCAATTTTACATCCAACCCCTAGGTTTCCTAATGAAATGAACATGCCACAGGCCACACTGCTGATAAGAAGCTGAGTTTGGGTTATTTCCTTAACCTTTACCTTTATATTGATTAGGATCAAAGCATAGCATTCAGAAGCCACAGAGACGTGGTGCTATCACATGACAAGAAGGATAGTAAGCAGTATGTCAAAGCTAAGAATGTATCCATTTTTCTTTCTTTCTTTTTGTCTTTCTCTCTCTCTTCCTCCCCCCCTCCCGCACTGGGGATTGAACCTAGGGCCTTGTGCATGCTAGGCAAGTACTCTACCACTGAGTGCTACTTCCCAACCACATGTTTCCACTTCTCATACAGAAACACTTCCATCCCTGCAGTGAAGATGGATTTTGAGTGTTCATCACTTCTGGTTTCTTTTTAGGTATGTGATTGAATTCTTTCTTTAGGATAATTACTAGGGCCAAAGCCTGCTGGATTTGAAATCATTTACATGGACAAAGCAATACTTACTTCCTAAACACAAATGTACATGTACATGCAATCCCCTTGCAAACTCATCCACACTTTTGCTTCTTTTTACTAGTTGTAGCCAGCCCACTTCCACTCCTGCAATCCCACCCACCTTGCCCACAGCTGCATCATTTTTTTTTTCCATTAAGTTTATTGGTACATTTTAGGTATAAAATACAGTTACATTCATCATTGGGATCTTGTACCTTTACATGATGTATCTTGGTTCTTATTTTTTTCCCCTTCCCCTGCCCTCCCTTCAGCCCCTCCAGCGTTCCCTGTTTGCAATGAATTTGTTTCCTTTTTTTTTCCTTTTCTCATATTTTTTCTTTTCCCTTCTTTCCTTTCCCCTACCCCTCCCACTTCCCCTACTCCTTTAGACCTTTTCTTCCTATTACACATTATACATTTTTTAAATTACACTATCAAAATTTAGAGGACACCACCACAGGTTTTACAGAATTTTAAAGGATATAGAAAGCATATTACAAAAATCATTTTTAAAATAAATTTGACAACTTCTTTTTTTTGTATATCCTTTTATTGGTACATTTTAGGTGTACAATATATAGACATTCTTCATTGGAGAGATGGACCTTTACATACTCTCTTGGTTCTTATTTTTCCCCCTTCCCCTGCCCTCCCTTCAACGCCTCCATCCCTCCCTATTTACAAAGACTTTGTTTCCATTTTCTCATTTTCTCATATTAATTCCACTCCCTTCTTTCCTTTCCCCTACCACTCTCACTTCCCCTTCCCCTTTGCCCCTTTTCTTCCTATTTCACATTATCTATTATACCTTTTAGACAACTTCTAAGAAGTACCTTTGAAGACAAATTAATGAAACTAACTCTGGAGGAAATATAAAATTTGAATAGCACCTATTAAAGAAAGTATATTCCTAGCTTGAAAACCTACCTATGTGACAACAAAAGGCTCATATACATTTTAACTGATAAATTATATCAAACATTTAAAGCAGAAGGAAGAAGGAAAATTTCTCCCCTGATTTTAGGAAATCAACATTGTGCTAATACTAAAACGGGATAAAGATAATAGAAGAAAAAAGTATGAACATAGAGAGAAATTTGTTTAACAAAGCAAACTATTAGAAGTCAGATCTGGCAGTATGGAGAAAGTAGTTTTATTATAGGGATGGCAGTGTTGGTTCAGCATTGGAAGATGCACCCCCACAAGTTATCATATTAGCAGAGGAAAGGAAAAAGCCATATGATCCTGTCAGTAGTTGGAGAAAAAGTATTGGACTAAATTCTACAGCTGTTCATGGTAAAAGCTATCAGGAGACTAGAAGTAGAACAGAACCTTCTCAACAGATTAAAGACATGTACTCCATACTTCCAGTGAGAACGCCTTATATGAATGGAGAAGATACAATACTTTCTCCCTAAGGTGGGGAACAAGGGCAGATATTCTTACACTTCATCTGTCCATTAAACTTTGAAACCTAGTCCCCACCAAAATAGTCTGGCAATAACAAGATACAATTAGCATACAATTAGCAAGGTAGAAGTAAAATCTTTATATGTAGGTGAAATGATCATCTACAGAGAAAATACTAAGAAATCTCTAGGAGCCCCTAGAACTTGTATTTGAATTTAGCAGGATTAGAAAACACAAGGTATATATAAAAATTCAGGTTGATGTATATTTGCTATAAATGAAGAATTGGATATTGAAATTTAAGAGTTATGTAGGAGTACAAAGGACCTAGAAAAGTAAAACAAAAAACAGTGTTGGAAGACATTTAGTACCTAATTTTAAGACTTCCTCTAAAGCTACAGTAATCAAGGCAGTGTTGGCATAAGGAAAGACATATAGATCAATGGAATAAAACAGAGAATCTAGAAATAGAACCACACATATATGGTCCACTGAGTTTTGAAAGATTATTTAACATTAACATTTTATGGAACATAAACTCAATTCAAGAGCAGAGGAAAAGATGGTATTTTTAGCAAATGGTACTAGAATACTTGGTATCTGTATGTAAAAAATTAATCTCAACATTTTATTCCATGCATAAAAATAACTTGAAAGGATCTATGAACCTAAATATGAAAGACTAAAACTATAAAACTTTAAGAAGAAATTATAAGGGAAAATGTTCATGAATTTAGGGTAGGCAAGAACTTCCTAGGATACACAAAACATGATGTATAAAAGAAAGAAAATGATAAATGAGATTCCCTCAAAATTTAGAACTTTAAATGACATTGTTAAGAAAATGAAAAGTAGTCCTTAAGCAGACCATATTTATAATACATATAACCTAAGACCAGAATATATGTAGAACTCTTACAGCTCATTAATAGACAACCCAATTAAGAAGTAGACATAAGAAGATGAGAAATAGCCAGTACAGATACATATTGACTTATCATTGTCATGACTTTTTCTTTTTGTTGGATTCTCCCCCTATGCATTTAATTTCTTGTTGTGCCCAATGGATTAATTCTGCTGGGCTTCCTGGGGTTGTGATCCTCATTGTCTTTTCCTAGGATATTGTCTAAAATTTTTTGGAGTGCTGGTTTGGTATTCATGAAGTTCCTAAGGTGCTCTTTGTCATGAAAGTATCTTATTTCCCCATCAATTTTGAAAGATAGTTCTGCAGGGTACATCAATCTGGGTTGGAGGCTGTTTTCCTTTAGGGCTTGAAATACATCACTCCAAGCTCTTCTAGCCTTGAGGGTTTGTGTTGAGAAGTCTGCTGTGATTCCGATGGGCTTTCCTTTGTATGTGATTTGTTTTTTTTCTCTAACTGCTTGTAGAACTTTGTTCTTCTGTTGGATTTCTGGAATCTTTACAATTATATACCTATGTGTAGATTTTTTTTTTGATCAAGGGTAGTTGGAGTCCTATATGCCTCACTTATCTGTATGTCAAGCTCTTTTCCCTTGCTTGGGAAGTTTTCTGCCATCACTTCTGTGAACAGTTTTTTTATGTCATCTGCACTCTCTCCTCTTTCTTCATTGACTCCAATCAGTCTTATGTTATTCTTCTTTGCATTGTCTAGTAGTTTCTGGATTGATTTCTCATGGTCCCTTACTATTTTGAAGCAATTTTTCTTTTCCTGGTCACTAACTGCAATCTTATCTTCTATGTCTGAAATTTTGTTCTCACATTGGCTCATTCTGATGCATAAGCTTTCAGTGGAGTTTTTTAATCTCATGGAAATCTGTTTGTATCTGTTTTATGGATTCCATTTGTTTCCTATGTTGGGATTCCATCATGTTCCTCAGCTCCTCTATTTTTTTTTATCTGTATCTTCTCTAGATTTATTAATCATGCCTTGCATTATGGGCACAATCTCTGCTGTTATCTGAGAAATTATTTCTGATTTTATTTTTTCCAGATCCTCTTTTGTTACCAGTTCAGGGAGTCCAGGTGGTGCATATCAGAGTGTTCCATCTTGTTTCCCTTTGGGGTTGCTTTAGGTGATCTGGAAGTCTGGTTTTGAGACTTGTTTACATGTCTTCTCATTTTTATGGGGGTGGGGGGAAGGTTGCTGGCTGTCCAATGGCTCACCTCCTGTTTGCTGGGGGAGGGACTGGTACTTCGGCCAGGAAGCCTCCTCCTGGGTACTGGGAGCGGCTCACCTCCTGCATCATTCTTTTGCCATTTTGGTTAAGCTGGGAGCTAATGTTTCTCAGTGTCTCACTTAGGATAAGCTGATTTTAAGCATGCGCATGTCATTCTTATGTATTCAGGAGCTTTTCTTTTAAATTTGAAATCTGTATTCATCTACATATTTCATACCCTAGCAAAGTGGCAGATCTGGGTAGTTCTTAGTGTATCCTGATTTGGCATTTCACTTTTTCTCAGCAGTTGGATAAACAGTGTGTTGGGACAATGTACACAAACTGAGCGTCACTGCAGCCTTCATTGAAGCCCTTGAGTCTTTGAAAGGGAAGCTACCAAAGTGTTTGAAACAGTCAGCTGAGGGAGTACCAAGAGAAATAATTAGTGATCCTTGTGTTATCCTGTGGGTAGAGCCAACAACCAAGCAACTTATGGAAATTATGACCAGAAAACAGTAAACTTATTTATTATCTGTCTTATCACTTTTCTCATTGCTGGGATAAAATACCTGACACCTGAACTAAAAGGAAGAGAGGTTTATTTTGGTTCACATTTTGAGAGTTTTCAGTCCATAATCAGCCAGCTCCAAGGCAGGCAGAGGGGCATCACAGAGGAGAGCTGCTCATAGCAAGGAGGATTGGAAAGAGAGAGTCAAGAGAGGAACCAGGAAGGGAGATATAACCTTCTGGGTGACACCCACAGTGATTCACCTCTTCCAAATAGGCCCCACCTCCTAACAGCACATTTAACTATAAACTCCCATAGTCCCATCACCTCCCCAAAGCCCTGCCTACAAGCACATGAGGCTTTGGGAGGGGTCATCTAGATATAAACCATAACACTGTCTCTGGAATGGTTTTCCATGGGTCATATTTGCACAGGGAGTTTTAGCTATGATAGAGATGGCTAACTTAAATAATAACATGAGTTAGGATTTAGACACTAGTATGGACATATGTCTGAGAAAATGAAGAGATAGGAGGTAGCAAGATATTGGCAGAAAAAGACCAAGGAGTAAACACCTGAATATTGCAGGAATCGGCTGGGACTCAGGATCAATGAATCGAACCATCGGGGATCCAAAGAGGTAAGCAAGTGACATTAAAACATTAGTGATTGCCAATCTTATCCAGAAACTCTCTTAACCCATCTGTTCCATTTATATTTCACACCAGATCTTGTGACACTTTGTGAGTTTACTAGGTGTTATGGCTTGTGTTTAGATCTCCCCCTGAAGCCTCATGCTTTTTCAGAGCTGGCTGAATCTAGAGTGTGTGATTGATTCATGGTGGGGCTAGGCCCGAGGGCACTAGGATTAAGGGCATGAGTGCTACCTGCCCTAAGTAGTCTGGATAAGATAAAAAGGGCAGAAAGTCGCTGTTAAGGTCCCTTGTTGCTTTTGTTGTCTTCCAACCATGAACTGTTGCCACTCTGCCTTGGAGCCAGTTGATTATGAACTGAAACCTCTACGAACTGTAAGCCAAATAAACCTTTCCTCCTTTAACTTTGGGTGTCAGGTATTTTGTCTTAGCAATGAGAGAAAAGTATCTAAGACACTAGGCTTCATTCATTGATCCCGAAGTACTAAGAACTTTTAGACTAAAGAATTAGAGGAATGAAACACTGCATATTCTTGGTGGAGTAGGGTTGGCTAGCTAAGTGAAGTCCAAAGGGGGAGTTGGAGGATCAGCTGAGGAGGCACTTACCAGGGAAGTGAGAGGCTAAGATCATTCAGCTACCTGTGTCCAGAGTGTAAAAGGGAAGACCACAGTGAGGGCTAAGGGAAGTGACTGCCACTGGTAGTGACCTGCCACCCATGTCTGCAGACCAAGGTCTGATGATGGTCTGCAGCTGGGCGTTAGGAAGAGGAGCCAGATGCTGGTGATGTAGAGGAAGGATAAGATGAAAGTAACTGTCTGTCCATCACTCTCTCGGTCATCAAAGACTTTTGGGCTGCTGCTTGTTTCCCTTATGTCTGTCAAAACACACACAGCTTCCTTTTTGGACCAAAGCCAACCTAAAACTATATAAGGAACAGTCTTCTGGGAAACATAGCTCCTAGCTTAACCATGTCGACAAGAGAACAATCTAGAATAGTGGGCAAATGGCAACATCTAGTTGACAAATGAAAAGAAGTGAAATAATTAAGGTGACAAATTGACTACGGATTTTTTAATTATTAATCTCAGAAAAGCAAACTGAGACTATGGCAGAGGTTTATAACTTCTTCTTCTCTTTGGGCCCCGGTAACCTGGATGAGAGCGTAAACTTTTTGGATTCTGGGGGAAAATATACATATGATTGGCATAGTAGTCCTCAAAGCCCATTAAGTCAAATATCATTTTCTGAAGTGCTACTAGTTTCCACCAAAACTGGCCCTAGAGCAGAGCTCATCAAACTGTGACCTGCAGGCCAAATCTGGCCTGCTTCTTATTTGGGTAAATAAAATGTTACTGAACACATCCATTACTTGTAAATTGGCTACCACTGCTTTTGGCTGTAATGGTAAAGCAGCAACAGAACTGTCCAGCTTACAAAGCACAAAATATTCACTATCTAGTCCTTTGCAGAAATGATGGACCTAATGTATACTGTGAACAATCGAAGTAGGGCTTGGTGGCAGCTGGAATCAGATGGAGCCACATTCCAGGGAGAAGGGTGCGGGAGGACAGGGCAGGCAGGATGGTGGACAAGCACCAACAATGCTGTCTGGCATAATTCACTGCTGTAACAAGGAGACTCAAGAATGCCTCATGGCTTCAACACAACAAAGATACAGTTCTTCTTCCTATCATAGCTCATCACGAGTGAGCAGCTAATGCAGCCTCTGCTATTTTCAACATGTAACCTCCAAGGCCACATAAAGGTGGTCTCCATTCAAGGCAGCTGGAAGAACTTGGAGAAGCATGCACAGCTGTTCTAGCCTGAGCCTGGGAAGAATGCTCATCACTTCTGCTCACACTTCCATAGCTCCAATTCACTCTTGTGGCCATACTTAAGTGCAAGGAAGGCTGGAAATTCAGCCATGTGCCTCAACGTTTAAAGTATTGGTATGAACCCAGAGAGAAGAAAAAGGTATGGGTTTTGGTATCTCTGCCACAAACAGCTCATACTTGGAATGCATGTTATTAACTTTATTAATTCATTCAATCCTCCCCACAATAGCTCTAGGGCAGGTGACATCAGTGCCCCTGCTGTTACATAGGAGGTACAGAGAGATGTGTCACTTCCCCGAAGCCACACAACTGGTTGGGATTGGAACCCTGGCAGGGAAGCATCATGAGTCATATACTCCCATATAGTAGAGGCAGAGGACAGAAGCCATGAAGTTGGACCAGCAGAGTGGCAGGGTGCAGAGTGACAATTCCAAGGAGAACCATAATGTATGGAGGGTCAGGAAGAGAATGAGAGGTTCCTAGTAAAAGTAAGAAGAACCTTCAGAAATTCACCATTTCCTGCTTAGGAGATTTCAAAAGCCTGGACAAGTAAGGGGGACAAGGAAGGGCTGGCTGGGCTAAGGTCAAAGATCAATGCTTGGGTTTCTGGGAGTGAAGGAGATTGCTTGACTCAGCCAGAGCTTCTGGAAGCATTATGTGCACACAGACTGCCTGGGGTCTTGGAGACTGGCAGATTTCGATCCAGTCTGTGTCGATGCTGCTGCTGGCCCATGAACCACACTATGATTAGCAAGGTACTAGTCTAAAAGGAGCATTCAAATGGCCTCCAAGGCAGCTCTACTCAGTGGAGTCCATCCAGGGTTTAAGTGGGACATAGCTGTAGATGGGATGGGATTTGGGGTGTGAGGTTCTATAACCAAACCTCCCAACAAGACCATAACACCCAGTGGCCAGAAAGAACCTTTTATGCTGAAACTGTGTGTCAATAAGAAAGACCTTGAGTCAGCTACCAAGCATGTCCTGCTGCTTTCCAGGCATGGGAATGGAGGGAGACATCAGAAAACATGGGGAGCTCATGCTTGGGGGAGAGTGAGGGGGGTTAATCTGAAAAGCGTGGCCATTCCATAATATTGCTCACACACATGCACACACACACACATAGACTCATTACTACATGCAAAGAGCTGTCTCTTAAAATTATAGTCTGGGGAATACATCAAACAGCTAACCCTGGTTATCTCTGGACCACGGACTTTGAGGCAAAAATGTTCTTTTGACTTCTAATTTTAGACCATTTTGTTCTGTGCACTCTGAGTCATTATAATAAGCTCACTTGACATTATAATAAGCCCACCCAGTCCACTCCCAGGACACCAGGCTTCAGCTTCTATGCATATGGACAAATGCCCCTACTCACTTGTCATGGTTTAGATCTAGCATATCCCTCAAAAGCAACCTCACAAATTCTTACTCTTCTTTCAAGTCCAGCTCCTAGGCCACCTCCTCCAGGAAGCCCCTTGGTGAAGCCCAAGGTTGAATCCAGGCTCCACAACCACAGTATCCTGTTGAATTCACTGTCAGTCTCACCACAGTCTATTGTATTATTGGGGTCTTTTCTGCTTTCGTCTACAGGACAGCGAGCAATTGGGAGGCACATGTTTTGTTTCTTCCTTTCTGCATCTTCAGTCCCCAGTTTAGGGTCTCATTATCATAACCACTTAAGGTATTCTTTTAATGAATCATTTTATTAATAGATACACACATTCTCTTTTTCATGCACTGTGGGTCTAGCTTTTAGCTGCTACCATCTGATTTTGTGATCCAGAGGCCATGTTGTGATCCAAAGCAGGGCAGCAAAATATGGTCACAATGGTTTACCACAGCTTATATCCTGGGGCAAGTTCCTAATTAGGCACAAGACCCCAGAATTACTGCTTGCAGGGTGTTAAAGTGAATTAGCGAGCAAATTTAGGGTCCTATATTTGATTTTCAACAGCCATATATCTCTGGCTTGAGGTAAATATGAAGTAGCTGTTGTCAAGCTAGTATGCATTCGGGAGCTCACTTTGCCACCAAGCTACATTCCCCATCTGTAAGTAATTCCAGTTCACCTGGCCTTTTGTTTGGAGAAGGTAGCCTAGTCTTGTAAAGACGACTGGCCCAGCCCTCCCTGCTGGAGAGATCTGTCTCAGCAAATCCCCCCAAGGGGCTCTCATTTTCTCAGAGCTAAGCCAGGCTGGGGGAATGGGTAGTGTGCTGGCCTGATGCTCTGTTTTCTGGCTCTCTGTGCAAGAAATCCACTGGGAAGAAAGCAAGCAGGTTTGTTTGCAGGGATGGACTACGCATATGGCAAGCATAACAGAGAGGAACGAGCTGGAGCACAGACATACTTATTATTGAGTGACACAAATGCTCAGGGACATAGCCTTAGACACATAGAAAGGAGCTAAGAAATGCTTCCCAAAGAGGCCTAGAGTTTGCATGTGTGTGAGCCAGATCATTCTCCTTTATCCTCATGAAATTATCTAAGGCTGCACTGTCCAGGTCAGTAGCCTCTAGCTTCATGTGACAATTTACATTTCAATTAATTAAAATGAAATACTCCATTCCTCTGTTGCACTAGCTATATGGCAAGTGCTCAATAGCCGCATGACACTAGCAGCCGCCATACTTGACAGCATAGGTAAGGCATGTTTCTAGCATCGTAGAGTTCTACTGTACAGCACCCAGCGCAGTGGTGTTTTGTGCTCTTTCCTCTTCTCTCAATATGACTTTAGAGCCTTTGTGTTGGTTGTTGGTTGTTTCTGACACCCCCACAGTCCCTTGTCTACTAAGGCAGTTCTCTGAATGGAAGGGGGGGTAGTATCCACTGAGCAGGCAAAAGCTGGTGTGCACGTTCATCATCTTCAAGTGGTGTCATTTTCAGGGAACCCCCTGCGCCCCTGCTTCTGCCTTGCCGCCTTCTTGCCAGGTCTCAGCAGCCCCTGACTAGCCTCCCGGGGCCTGTTTCCACCAGGACATATCTCACACAAAGGAGAACAGGGTTTCTAGAATGAAGGAAAAGTGTGCACTTCTGACATGGGCTTTGGGCTTTCAACAGCCTTCCCATACGGGGGAGGCCAAGGCCACTCTTCTGGGTCTCTGATGCTGTGGATTCCAGCATTTTGAAGACAGCTTTTGAATACCTCTAGATATTTCATAGGCTGAGGAAATTGGGGCCTTGCTTTATAGCATATTTTAAAGGATCTCAGCAGAGTGAAGAGGAAAATAAGTCCAGATTCAAAACAGACATTCATAGAATGTCTTTCATTTTTAAAGAAAACACATATACTTTTACCAAAGTCAGTCTCAAAATATAGTTTATATAATTTATATGTATGTGTGCAAAAATTTAAAGTTTTTTACTTGTTTCTGGCCTCCCCATTAATACCAAGAAGACACCAGAGATGATGATGAATGGGCTTCAGCAAGAGTCCTGGAACTCAGAGAGGAGCCTCAGTTTGGAGGTCGCTAAGCAGACAGACCTGACTTACCTCACATTTAAAAGACATTAAGATGCTTCCATTTCCCCCAACTAATCTCTTCTGGGAGGCCCTAGATGAAAATGGAAACACTATTTGGTAAAGCAAACACGTATTGGACCCCAGCTCCCCTACCTACAGCTGGCCATATTCTTGTAAAATTACCAAGTATTTACTTCATCGGTACATCCAGAATACTATAGTGAAATGGATTAAAAAGCACACAGTCAATATATTTGTAAAGATAGATTTGATAAATTTGTAGCAATTGGTGTCTTTAAGCTTTTCTTGGAAGATAATGTGGTATAAACAAAAGAACAACAACTATAAGGCCCCAACACAGACACTATGGTCTAGAATTCTGGTGCTGCTTGCAATGAAAATTCCTTTCATGTATTAAACAATGGGTGGAAAGGAATTGCATCATATTCAATTTTCTATTTCCATTTCAAAGACAATAACCTTGTTTTGGAGAAAGAGTATTTATGTTGATATAGCTCATGGGAAGTCATTTGAGATTGCTATTTTAACTACCTTGAAGGGTGATGGGAGGGAAAAGAACCCATAGAAGAATTATAAATATATTTTCATGCATGTATTTCATACTTTAGAAAATAACATAAAAGATTTATCCTCTGGATCTAATTTATAGTATTAAAAGGAACTATGACTTCTGCATCCCTAAGAAGATTTAACTTTGTGCCTTAAGATTAGGATTTTTAATTTTTAATGTAGTATTTTCATTGTAAAGTAAGACATGGATATAAGAAATTATGCAATGCAAATATGTGCCTTGATAATGTCTTCCAAGTTAAGCCCCCTTGTAACCATCTGTAGGTCAAGAAAGAATTTTGTCAGCCACTCTTGAAGCCTCTGCCATGTGCCTAATCCCAATCCCAGTTCCTTTTCTCTTTTCCCCCATAGATAACCATCATTCTGGCTTTTCAAGTAATCATTTGTTTTAATTTTGAATATAGGGAGTTTTACAACACAAATATGTGTTCCTAGATATTGGAGTCATACTCATATATGTTAATTTGATATTTTTCAATCTCTTTCAATCTACAGGTTCTCACTCATACTTTGTTTTCCCTACAACTTGTCTGATGAAGAACCTAGACTATTTGAGCAGTAGAGTTTTCACTGAGTGGTGTTTGTTGATTTGTACTTGTACTTTCCAGATTTCCAGATAGCTGCTAATGGCATTCATTTTCTGCTCTTTGTATATTTGTGTAGGCTCCTCCAATGTGGTAGCAAAGTGGCATTGCTAAAGTGAATACTGTGTAACTTATCATAAAAGGCATTGTGCTGCTTTTCTTTTTCTCTCTCACATTGCTCCATAGGGAGACGCAGCCACCATATCACAAAGATGCTCAAACATCCAAGAAGACGCTTATGTGGTGGAGGCCTCCCAGCATCCACCAGTTCGTGTTAGCGTTCCACTGCTGTGACAAAATACTTGAGGGAAACATCTTAAAAGAAGCAAAAGTTTGTTTTAGCTCATGATTTCAGAGGTTGCAGTTCATGGTTATTTGGTGCCATTGCCTTGGGCCTGTGGCAAATCAGAAACATCACGGCAGGGAGTATATGGTGCACAAAGCTGCTCATCTTGTGGTGGCCAGGAAGCAAAGAGAGGAGAAGGAAGGGGCCAGCATCCTACGGTGTCTACTTCAAGGGCATGCCCCTAATGACTTATTTTCTCCAACTGTGGCCCACCTTCTAAAGTTTCACCACCTCCAAATCGCACCACAAGCCTTCAACACATCTGTGGGACATTTAAGATCCAAGCCATGACAAATGCCAAATTGCTAGCTATGTAATTGAGGAGGAAGCAGCTCTGTCAGCCCCAATCAAGTCTTCAGATGACCAGGGCCTCAAATGACAGTTTGAGTGTGACCTCATAGGTGGCCCAGAGCCAGAACCACCCCTCAGCCACTCTTGAATTCTCAACTCACAGAATCTGGGAGGGCAGTAAGTGTAAACTGTTGTTTTAAACCACTAAACTCTGGGAATAATTTGTTACGACCACTAGGCAAATAATGCAACACTCTTGGTGCAGTTGAATGTGTTCTTTTGTTCTTTGGAAATCAGCTGCTAGATCCAGAGATCTGTCAAACTCAGGCCAGATCCTTTTGGCGAGGACACAGGAAGATGATGTGTTTTCCTATCAATTGGATCATAATGTCTAATTGTCTCTCTTACAATAATGCCACCAGCAATCAGTGTCTAATGTTCTAGCATTCATTGGAGATTGCAAAATGGTTATTTTTCTCTTTGTATCCTTCCATTTTCACTTATTAGTTGAATACGTTTGTTTTGTTTTTGAGACAAGGTAGTTCAGGCTGCCTTTGATCTCATTGTGTAGCCCAGGCTGGCCTCAAACTCATAGTGATCCTTCTGCTTCAGCCTCTCAAGAGCTGAGATTACAGACGTGCACCACCACGCCCGGCATGGAATACTTTTATAAAGAGACACTTCCACTCATATATTATTTATTACTCAGTGTAAAATTCATAGAGGAATTGTGGGATAAATATTTGATTCATTTTGTTTATTTATCAGTTTTCAAGATAACAAATTGGTTCTCCATCCCTTTCTAAAGGTGACCAATTGTCATCCTTTTCTTCCTAAATATGAATGCATAGATTTAAACATACAGGATGAATTTCAGTCCATTGCAATTATTATCCTTGTTAAAGCTCAAATGGTACTACAGTCAGCCGGTTGGAGCCTCATCAACATGGTTCCTGAGTATGGTGGCATGATTCTAGTTGTCTTTGAAAGCATCCTTACCATCCTGTATCATACATGTCCCCGGCTCATCTGGTACATTTCCTGGCCCAGGCTTGGAATTAATTATTTCTCTAAGGACCCCTGGGCTTTTTGTAGGAAGAACTTATATTTCCAAAATCAGTTTTGCCTCTGGAGAATGCTCATTTCTACTGAGTCAGTCATCATTTCTAGGGCATTTCCATAGCCCAAGGCTGGGGGCAATGGAGGAGGAACACACACACGCTCATGAGTTCATAATGATACTTCCAATTCAAATATAGGAATACAGAACTTTCACTTAGACACTTCCAGCTCCTTTCTTAGACACTAAGAATCTTGGTTCTGAAAGACATAGAAGGCGATAGAATATCACAAACTTAAATCATTCATTTTACCTCATATTACACAGCAAATGGTCTCAGAATCACAGTACTAATAAAACTACCAATATAGTTAAAGAAACATTACAAATTATAAATGACTCCCCATCTGTCTCTCCCCTACTTTTGAGACAGTCTTGCTATGTAGCTCAGACTGGTGTTGAACTCATTACGTAGTCCAGGCCTATCTCAAATTAATGCCAATCCTCCCGCCTCTGCCTCCTTAGTGCTGGGGTTACAGGCATGCACCACCATACCAAGCTTTGCCCCCTTCACTTTTGAAATGAGTTGTACTGTGTCTGTCTTTTCAGAGAATATAACCATAACATATTGTGCTCTCTCCCTCTGAGTCACTAGTCCTCATTTGGTCAGCAAAGGAGAGTCTGCTAGCAAGGTACGTGTCACCATCTTCTATAACTCACTCCCAGGGATGACATCCCATCACCCATTCTATTGGTTAGAAGCAAGTCATAGGTCTCAAACACAGACAAGGAGAGGGGATTTCACAAGCACATCATATCTTGAACCTGGGATCTTTGATAGCCAACCTAATCTCTGTATGCAATAGCAGACTAATGCAACACTTTAGGGCAGGGAGGAATCACAGAAGCTGAACTGGACCAGTGAAGCCCAGGACAAAATGATGGGAGCAGATGACAAAGGTGTGAGGAAAGAGAATAAGCAAGACTTTGACACTTGGGTGATGAGAGTTTTGTGTCTCTCACAGGGAACCTAAGATGACAGAAGGAAATCTCCAGATGGATGGTCACAGCAACATCTAGCTAAGTTCCCACCAGCTGTTTTCACTGATCAGTGCTGTAGCCCAGTAGAGGAAAATAATGAGAGCTGTGGTTTGGATGTGGTTGAAATTTAATTGCCAGTGTCACAGTACTGAGAGGTGGTAGAGCTGTTTGTGTCATGAGGCTCCACTCTTGTGAAAGGATTAAAGTAGCTCTGCTGAGAGTGGGTTAGTTATCGAGAGGGCAGGTTGTTATAAAGTGTCCAGTCCCCTTTGACCCTTCCTCTTTGCACATATCTGTTTGCCCTTCCACATTCTAGCCAAGCAGCGGCCAGTACATGATCTTGGACTTCCAGGATTGTGAACCAAAATAAACCTCTTTATTTTATAAATGATCCAGTTACAGGTATCCTGTTATAGCAACAGTAAACAGACTGAGACATGAGGTCTATGTTTTTGTCACGGTATAATAATTGGAGATGTGTTTACTGTCCATTTTTGTGAGTTACTATAGTCTGAAATATTGAAAATAATTAAAGGATACTAAATAGGGATATTTCCCTGGATATTGCAAGATTTGGGCATGTTTATGTTTTAAAGTAAATATTTTAGAGGGTAGTTCATATTATGATTAAATCTATTTTACAACTCCAGGGGCTGGATGTAGCACTGTAGCTCAATGCTAGAGTGCTTGTCTAGAATGTGTACAGTCCTAGATTCAACCTTTAGCACTGGGAGAAAAAAAAATGTGTTTTGCAACTTAATTCAACTGCTCCCTGATGTTATCGCTCATCTTTTCATATTTACATATCCTTAAATGTCATGAGATGCTAGGAAATAGTAGGGCAGCAAGTTAGCTTCCATCGTTACTGGATCATGTCATAAGATATATTTATTATCACTGTTTAAAATACTACTTTTTCTTTCATTTCCTCCAACTGTGTTCATTCAACTAATGACTGAAAAGAAGGAGAACAAGGTATTATAATTTCAAGTGCATTCGCCAACCTCACTTTCCCAGCCGCTCCACAGCTTCAGAAGCTAAAGCCCTTCAGTGGTATCCTCAGTCTCCCACTCCCTAGTGGATCACAGAGTGTGGCCAGGGGTGAGAGCTCCTGCTCTAGAGAGAGCTTCTCACACTTCACTGGGCACACGAATCACCTGGGGCTTTGACAAAATGCAAATTTTGAGTACATAATTCTGAATGGGAGTCCATTTTCAGTAATACCTACCAAAATTAGAATTGCCTATGTGCCCTGCCCAGGAAGCCCCAAACTGGTATTCCTTCTAAGGACACACTCACACATACAGAAAATGACAAATGTATTCATTGCATTAGAGTTTGGGCAACAACCTAAATGTCCGTCCACAAGGGATTGATCATGAAGCCTTGACAGCCTGTGAACATTACAGGGAATAAACTATAAACTACATTGTTAAATAAGGAAGGTAGGGATAATGTCAGTAATTATAAACGTTTTAATGAATACACAGACCCTGGAGAAGAGTCTTTAAGAAATGGTTACCTTGATTGCCTCCAGTGAGAATTGGGAGATTGGTATCTGCTATGTTTCACGTCTAAATGTCCCTCTAAAACCTCATGTGATCAGAGGCGGGGCTTCTGGAAGCTGATTAGATTATGGGGGTTTATGGCTGACTTGGTGTTAGGAGGTGAGGTCTCTGGGGACCTGAGGGTCCCTGGGGACACGGCCTGAAAGAGTTTATCTCTTCTAGTTCCTTCCTTGATTCCGTCTGCTAACCAGCCACCATGACATGAGCAACTTCTCTGCTCTGCAATCCTGTCTCGGAGCCAGCCTGCAGGTGTCAGGCATTGTGTCTCACTGATGAGAAAGTGACTAAGACGGTATCAAATGAAAAACAAAACCAGATTTAGTAATTAAAGATTATTAGGATCACTGCAAAGGGGGAAGGGGCCATTGCAATAGGGAGAACATGTCAACTGTAAGATCTACAAGTGTTTCGAAGTGTAGGCAAAAATCTTTTTCTTCTTGGGAGAAAAAAATAAGGCTAGAAAGAACCAGGAGTAGAGAACTAGAATGATCGAGAACACCATGAGAGAGTAGATCAGAGAAGGTTTAACCCACAGGCCAACCTGCTCTCAAGAGGGGCTGTGTGCTGGCTCAAGTGTGGGGCAAATTTCTGGGACGTGGGAGGAGAACAGCCAGACCAAACTTTGGTTGCCAAGTATTTTGTTCCGATTCATCAGTGGTCAAAGAGTTCAATTAGTCAGTTTGAAGGCAAAGAGTGTGGGCTGGGGAATCTGTCTGGCCTTGTTCTAGGTTGACAAAGGGGTCACCTAGGAATTTTATTGAAGTCAACTGGGGCAAGGTGGTTCCTTGTAATAAGCCATTTCCTGGACCCCAGAAGGGTGGGCTATATCTGAGCCTCTTGCTGGTGTCCAGATGAACAAGGCTCACGGGTAAATACAGTCACTGAGGAGAGAAGGAATGGACTTTTCATGGCATACGCTTTTGTAGTTTTTGAATGTTATACATCCAAAAATAAATTAAAAATTAAACCTCCAATTTTAAAATAAATACATTTTAAATTAAATGTACAGAAAACCACAAATTGCAGCAGTTTATAACTTTTCCAAACAGCTTTGGAAGTAGGGGAGTTGTGTGAGTAAAGTTAGCATCCACATTGAAGAAACAACCCCATCTCTCCCTGGCTTTAATTTCATAGGCAGGTATTGTAGTCCATTCTCATGAATGTGCTGAGTTTTCTAATCTCCACTTCTCATACAAACTAAAAGAACAAACCATGAAATAGGAGACAAGCTCTAGTTGAAATATATGCAAATAGAGTGTTGCTATTTCTCTGTTCAAAGGGATTTTGTGGAAACACTGCAATTCGGCCACATTAATCCTTGAGGAGATTTAGCAGAGTGGGAGAATTTTCTTTTACTAATGGGGTCTGTTATTTTTCACACATTTTCAGCACTAGCCAGGAGTCTATTGTTTCCATTTGTTCATCAGCTTGCCACTGGTCAGTCATATTTTGGCCCTGGCCTTTTGATCTACAGGTGCTCAAGCCAAATTTACATAACCAAAGAGGCAGGTCTTATCAGAACCCATGTTGGTTGTAGTATTTGTTAATTTGATCTGCTGCTTCTGAGCACTAGAAACTTGATTTTAATCACCAAAGTTCACATTTCTCTTAGCAATTGAAGAGGTTGCTTTACCAACCATGTCATAATGACAGCAGAAAAATTAGTTCAGAACAGTGAAATTCAGCTTCGGGAAATGGACTGTGGATTATGCCCACCTTTCTTTTTTTTAAATTAATTTTATTGGTACATTTTAGGTATATGATATCATGACATTCTTCATTGGAAATTTGTACCCTTACATGATGTATCTTGGTTCTTATTTTTTTCCCATTCCCCTGCCCTCCCTTCAACCCCTCCATCCCTCCCTATTTACAAAGACTTTGTTTCCATTTTTTCATTTGCTAAATTAATTCCATTCCCTTATTCCCTTTCCCCTACCCCTCCCACTTCCCCCTTCCCCTCCCACTTCCCCCTTCCCCTTTGTCACTTTTCTTCCTATTTCACATTATCTTATATCTTTTAGTCCTTATTTATACTTTCACTTTCTCACACTAGAGAAGCTATTCAGTATTCACACATGTGTCCTATTTATTTCACTGAAGAGTATGGGTTCAACATGCATCCATATGGCTATAAATGTCTCTAATCTCTCATTTTTTATGGCTGAGTAGTACTCCATTTTATTTAAAAAAAACCACACATTTTCTTTATCCAGTCTCCAGTTGATGGGCAATTGGGCTGTTTCCAAGTTTTAGCTGCTATAAATTGTGCTGCTATGAACATGGGTGCACATATATCACTGTGGTATGATTCTTTTAATTCTTTGGGGAAGATACCCATCAGGGGAATAGCTGGGTCAAATGGGACTTCCAGTCCTAGTTCTTTGAGGTATCTCCATACTGATTTCCACAGTGCTTGCACCAGTCTACACTCCCACCAGCAGTGGAGCAGTGTTCCTCTTTCCCCACAGCCCCGCCAGCATTTGTTATTGGTTGATTTCATGATAGCAGCCATTCTTTCTGGGGTGAGGTGGAATCTCAGCACTGTTTTCATTTGCATCTCTCGAACGACCAGTGATGTTGAACATTTTCTCATATGTTTATTGGCTATTTCTACTTCTTTGTCAGAAATGTCTGTTCATTGCAGATGCCCATTTTTGGATTGGGTCTTTACATTTGGGAGGTCTGATTTTTTTAAAAGGTTTTTATAGATTCTAGGTAGTAGACTTTTGTCTGGGGAACACAGGTGAAAAATTTTTCCCACATTGTGGGTTGTCTCTTCACACTGCTGGTGGTTTCTCTTGCTGTGCAGAAGCTTTTTAGTAAGAAGAAATCCCACTTGTGGATTGTTTATGCTACTTCATGGGCA
Source organism: Heterocephalus glaber (assembly GCF_053883595.1). NCBI lineage: Eukaryota > Metazoa > Chordata > Mammalia > Rodentia > Bathyergidae > Heterocephalus > Heterocephalus glaber. Next base: position 17,063,625 of record NW_028258369.1, on the reverse strand, counting down.
ACTGAGGTCTTCTTCATAAAATCTTTTCCTACACCAATGTCTTCAAGAGTTCTACCTAACCTCTGTTCCAGCCAGTTCAGCATTTCTGTTTTAATATTTAGATCTTTAATCCATTTTGATTTTAGTTTAGTGTATGGTGAGAGATATAGGTTTAGTTTTAATCTTTGGCAAGTTGAAACCCAATTTTTCCAGCACCATTTATTAAAGAGGCTATCTTTCCTCCAGTTAGGGTGTTTGGCTCTTTTGTCAAAGATGAGGTGGCTGAGTGTGTCTGGAGTTGTTTCTGCAACTTCTAATCTGTTCCACTGGTCCTCAGGTCTGTTTCTTTGCCAGTACCATGCTGTTTTTATCACAGTAGCTTTGTAGTATAGTTTCAAGTTGGGGATTGTGACATCCCCTGCCATGTCTCTGTTGCTTAGAATTTATTTTGCTATTCTAGGTCTCTTCATGTTTCAAACAAATTTATGGATTGTTTTCTCAAGGTCCATGAAGTATGCTGCCGGGATTTCAATAGGGATTGCATTGAATCTATACAGCAGTTTTGGAAGAATGACCATTTGATTATTCCTACTCAGCAGCAAGGAATGTCTTTCCCTTTTCTGATGTCATCTTCAATTTCTCTTTTCAGAGTGCTATATTTTTCAGAGAGAAGGTCTTTGATTTCTTTTGTTAGGTTGATTCCTAGGTATTTCAGTTTCTTGGATGCTATTATGAAAGGAATTGCCTGCCCTATTTCTCAGTGAGTCTGTTGTTTGTGTAGAGGAAAGCTATTGATTTTTGTGTGTTAAGCTTGTACCCAGCTACTCTACTGAATTTGGTTATTAAGTCTAGAAGACTTTTGGTGGAGTTCTTGGGGTCTTCTATATACAGTATCATGTCATCTGCGAATAATGACAATTTGACTTACTCATTTCCTATCTTTATTCCTTTTATTTCTTTCTCTTGTCTAATTGCTGTGGCTAATATTTCCAAAACTATATTGAACAGGAGTGGTGCTAGTGGACATCCTTGTCTTGTTCCTGATTTTAGTGTGAAGGATTTCAGTTTTTGACCATTTAGTATGATATTGGTTGTTGGTTTCTCATAGATGGCTTTTATCAGATTGAGGTAGAGATCATCTATTCCAATTTTTTGTAGGATTTTTAATATAAATCCTTGTTGGATTTTGTCAAATGCTTTTTCTGCATCTATTGAGATGATCATATGGTTTTTGTCCTTGGCTCTATTGATACAGTGCATTACATTGATTGATTTGCCTATGTTGAACCATCCCTGCATCCCTGGGATGAATCCCACTTGGTCAGGGTGTATGATCTTCTTGATGATCTTCTGCATTCTATTTCCCAGTATCTTATTAAGGATTTTTGCATCTATGTTCATTGGTGAGATTGGCCTATAGTTCTCTTTTTCAGTTGGGCCTTTCTCTGCTTTGGGGATTAAGGTGATGCTTGCTTCCAGGAAAGAATTTGGGAGTATTGCTTCCCTTTCAATTTCACTGAAGAGTTTAATCAGCAGTGGAAGTAGTTCCTCTCTAAATGTCTTGTAGAATTCAGCAATGAATCCTTCAGGACCCAGGCTTTTCTTAGTGGGTAAGTTTTTAATTACATTTTCAATTTCATTGATTGATATTGGGTTGTTTAGAATTTTTAGGTCATCTTCATTCAACTTTGGTAATTCACACTTATCTAGGAATCTGTCCATTTCTTCTGTGTATAGGTTCTCAAAGTAGGTATTGATGATCCTCTGGATTTCTGCTGGGTTGGTTGTAATTTCAACCTGGGAGGCATGACTTTGCTCTAATGGTGGACTCTGACTCCAACACTTCCAGGAAGCTTCATCAAAGCTTCCTCAGTCTGCACCACTGCCTACATTGCTTCCACCAGCCTTCTTCCCCCTCTCCTGGTCATGCAGAGCAACACTTGTCTTAAGGTCTAAAGGCACCCCAGCCTTGCCCAGATCTATCCCCAGCCTCTCCTACAACGTTCCCTAGTGACATCTTTGTACCTTTAACACCATCTTGGAGAATCTTTATGAAAGACCTAGACTAACCCACATCCCTATCCAGATCTTGCCACTGTTTGCTGGTCTTGTTACTGGAGAAAAAATTAAATACCGTACAGTGGAGCCTTGACTTACAAACTCAATTTATTCACGAAGGCTGGTTGTAACTCAGGTTGGTCTATGAAGGCTCAGGCTCCTCTACTCAGCCTTCAAAGTCTCTCTCCTGTATACAGGCAGAGCTCAGTATCCTTAGAGAGACATTGGCCCAGGATTTCTCAGTTAACCCCACACAGGAAAGGATGTTGTCATGTTCCTTCCAGAACTCTTTAAGGTTATATCTGTGTCTGAGACCATCTGGAGGCACAAGTGGCTGTCATTTGGGTCGTAACTCAAAAGCTTTGTTCGTAAGTTAAAACTAAAATTCTGGTCATAACCCAAGTTGTTCGTATGTCAGGCTGGCGATAACTCGAGGGTCCACTGTAAGGTCCCAGCTTCACTTGTGCTTAGTTGACTTAATCACTAACTTTTAGAGCACACAGCTGGTGACAAATTATTAGTCTCCCACTAGCTTTGCTGTATGTAGTGCTTCTTCTGCCTTCTAAGACTAAGTTATGATGGCAACAGTTGCTTAGGTTACTTTTCAGGGATATGAAGGCTGCATTTTCAGGGAATAGTGACATTTGGGCCTAGGTGAGACTTGGCATGTCTGTCTTCACACTGTGTCTCTTTTGCTGCCTTAACCTTTGGGTCAGATTCTACTCAACTCTACATGTTGATCATTTAAGAAATGTTTTGTCCAGAACTATAATACAGGAGTAACTTGATCTAGACTTGTCTAACCTCTCTCCCCACCTTCAGGGCTAACAGCACCTACCAGCCACCATGACCAGAAATGCTAGACCATGAAAAGAGGTGGAACTCAAGTTCCCAGAAGATCTCTGCCTTTTCCCAGAAAATATACAAACATTCTTCCCCTTTATTAGTCTATTCGCCTCTTTGTTCCTTTTCTATATCCACAACCCCTCAACTCCCTACAGTTGAGAAACTGTGAGCAGAATTTCCACATTTCCATTCTTACGCCACTGAATAAAGCTCTTTCTTCTCCCCTCACTCTGTTTTTTGAATCATTGACTTTATCAAGCAGCAACAGAAAGGAAACTTTTCTCAGTTACAGCCTGACTGTGGGTCCCAGGCCCTTCTCATCTCATGTCCCAATACCATTTTACATTTCATGCCAAACTTATTGAGATAGTAAGTTTCTTAGGTCTAGCTTCTCTGTCTGTCCCAATTACAAATATGTCTTAATTTTCTTCTCTGTGATTTCTTCTCGTGCAGTGTACAGCATTTGTTGCCTGTGTTTCTAAGATTTTTTTTTTTTTTTTTGGTACCGGGGATCGAACTTGGGTCCTTGCGCTTGTGCAGCAGGCGGCGAAACCACTGAGCTAAATCCCCGGCCTTGTGTTTCTAAGATTTAGATTCTGCTGTTCCCAATTATTACAGCACAGATTTTTAAAATTCCATCTCTCGCTCTTTGGTATAGCCCAGAAAGTATTGGCCACCATCCCGTTAGCTTTGGCATGTCTTTTGACCTTTCGAATTGTAATTTGGGGACATTCTATGTTCTGCATTGTTTTTTGAGGGGAGGGTACCAGCGATCGAACTCAGGTCCTTGCACTTGCACAACAGGCGGTGAAATCACTGAGCTAAATCCCCCGCCCATATGTTCTGCATTTCTAAGGTGCACTGCACTTGTTGAAAGTGGTTAAAGTTACAGGATTCTTGGTAAAGTGAAGCAACATATAGGTTGGAAATGACCCCAAAATGTCTTCCCTGGCACAGAGGTCATGTCATTCAGTCAAATATACTCACTGTTTTGTCACTTAACCTCTTTACACTCATTAATACAGGTCACATCTAATTTCAGTTCATTGCAAATTTATTTTGTTGGAATGGAACTTCACTACGTCCAACATTAAAAAATATTAGAGGAAAATAATTTGAGCTCAAGACCCATGTTTACTTTAAAAACAAATTATCTTTACACTGGAAAATGATAACAATAGTATCTCTGAGAAGGACATTAAGTGTCCAGGGGGACATTAGTAAAGGGGAGGCTGGCTTTTAACTTATAGCCTTTGAAACTTTTAAATTTCATATTGAGGATACATATTTTCAAGTTTTTAAACAAGAAAAAATGGACCAGCTCTTGATAAGCAACCAAACAATAAAAATGTGATTCTCTTTGGACTATTAAGACATCTTGTTTTACCCGGTTGATTTAATGCTATGCTCAGCCTACTTCAGTAGAAGCTACATGGTAGATATAGCTCAGTGGTAGAACATTTGACTGGCATTCGTCAGTCCCTGGATTTGATCCCCAGCAACACACACACACACACACACACACACACACACACACACACACACACACAAATCTGGATAGTGACAATCTTAATCTACTCCACCTCCAACTCAACTTACCAACCACCATATCTTTCCTCTAAATGCCTTTCTCTCTGCTATTATATAGAGGCTAGTTCGTACTCTTGGCCATTACTCATTGATTCCTGGGAAGGGGAAGTAACACCTTTTGTCTCCAGTGATCACCAGCTTTCAGTTAAAGATAGCATAAAAAGTAGTATAGGCACAAAAATACTAAAAGAGAAATTGACTGTCTGTAACAACATGCTGTTCTTCCCATTTAAAAATAAAATATCCCTAAATATCTTTAAAAGCTGATGGCCTTTCAAGAGGAGAAAAAAGAGAGGCATCGCATTTTTAAGCCAACATATGGAAAGCATTATAGACTCAGGGGAGAAAGAGTCCTGAATTACATCCAGAAGATTGCCCTGGTTATAATTATAAACACTTACGAAATAAAGGACTAAATTACTAATGTATAAATGCAGCATATGAAGCCCTCAGCTCTTGGCCAGACACATGCAAATATTTCTGTTCATTCTGAAGCCAGTGATTTATATTTATAATATTTCCAAGATAAAAACAGCATTGTCATCACATTTATTCACGAAAATGTTAAATGGTCCATTTCCTGATAAATGAGAAGACTTCCTGTCACTTACGGGAAAGTAAGACAGAAAAAAGGGAAAATACCACTCAGCAAAATATACATGTTGCTTCTTTTTTCTTTTCTTTCTGAACTGACTACCAAAAATGCCATGAAAATTGAGTGTCTCACAGTTGCCTAAAATAGAAATTAAGAGAAGATTCATAGGTACAGCAAAGGTAATAGCTACTGAGCTACGATGTCCAACTTTTCACATGTGGCAGCACAAGCCCTGTGGGGAGAGAATGGAGACTGAAATAATCATTCCAAATCTCAGAACTTGGAGGTTACCAGTTCTATGATAATATGATGTAACTGCTGCTGTCAGAACCCAGGGTTTAGCAAACATAAATCAGCAGCTCTCTTGGAATTACAAAGTGAATTTAAAATTGGTCCTTATAAAATAAGTCACCTTTTCAAAACTACAGTTTCTCATCTTTTTAAAAATCAGTGCTACATTTGTATTTCTCAGAATTCCATAATTCTGTTTCTTACAATTGTCCATTCTCTTCTGCAATTTTCCATGCTCACCCACAATTTATACTGTCTCTCACCTTGTTTCTCTTGTTTCCAATATATCTGTTATTTCCACAACTCCATCTTTTCCACAGTTTCACTAGATCCCACAATTCACCATTCTCTCCCACAATGTCTTGTGTTCCTATAATTCCTGCTGTCTCCCATGTTTCTCTGTCTCTTCCACAATTCCCTGTTTTCTCACAATTCATCCACTTTCCCACAATTCACTGCTTTCCTCATAATTCCATGTGGCTTCCACAGTTGTTCATATACCTCTTAAAATTCTCCATTCTCCCTCATAATTCCCCCTTTATCATTGCTATTCTCCATTCTCTCACAATCCTTCATTCTTTAAGTTTTATATTTTCCTCTACAATTTCCATTCTTTGCAATAATTCTCTGTTCTTCCACACACAAATTCTGTCTTACCCACAATCACTTAGCTTTCCCCAAATTCTCCATTGTTTTCATAATTCGCCATTCTTTCCCATATTTCCACATCTTTGACACAACTCCTTACCTTTATCACAATTTTCTATTTCTCCTACAGTTTTTTGTATTCTCTTAGAAATACCCCCATTCTCTCATATGATTCTCCATTTTCACATCTACATTTTCTCTCAAAATTGTAATTCTCTCACAAAATTCCCATTCATTGTATTAATTCTCTAGTATTAATTCCTATAATTCCCATTTTCCCATAATTCTCTAAATATTCGAAAATTCTTCCTCTTCACCACAACTCCATGTAGTCACCACAATTCTCATTTCTTTCCCATAATTACAAACCTTTCATATAATTTCATTTTCCTCTCACAATTCTGTCTTTCCCACAAATTCTCTTCTTTCTCACAATTCCATATGCTTCCTACAATTCTCAGTTGTCTCCCATAATCCCAGGCCTTTCACACAATTCCCATTGGCTCTCACTATTCCCTGTATCTCTCACACTTCCACTTCATTCCCATAATTCCCTATCCCTGCAACAATTCCTCTTCTTTCCTACCATGTCACATGGCTCCCACAGTCCTTAAATCTTTTCCATAATTCTCCCTCATTCCCACAATTTGTTTTTATTTCCCACAATTCCATGTGGTTCCCATAATTATCCATTCTCTTTCATAACTCCATGCCTATCCCATAATTCTAATTTCTTCCCACAATTCCTGATATTTCCCTGTATTCTGAGATTCCCACAATCCTCCACTCTCTCCCATAATCCCATGCTTCTCCCATAATACCAATTTCTCCCACAGTTCTCTGTTCATCTTCTTTCCCACAATTTCATGTAACTCTCACAATCCTTTGTTCTCTTCCCCAATTCACCATTTTCTCCTATAATTATCCCTCTTTTCCACAATTATTCTTCTTTCCACAATTTCATATGGGTTCCACAATTCTCTATTCCCTCCCATGAGTCTTTGATTTATTCATAATTTCCTATTTTGCCCACAATTTTCTGTATATTCTTTGAATTCCTCCCATGCTCTCATACATTTTCCTTTTTACTTCACAACAGTTCTACATTTTCTTTCAAAAATTTATATTCTTCTTTACAATTCTCTTTTTTTCTCTAATAGTTTTTCATTCTTTTTCACAATTGTCCATTGTCTTTCGTAATTTTCATTTTTTCCTTGATTTTCCACAATCCTCCATTCAGTTTCACAATTGTATGGTGTTTCCATATTTCCATATTGCTCCCACAGTCCTCTAGTTTGTCTCATAATTCTCATTGTATCCCATAATATTTGGTTCTGTCTCACGATTCTTTTTTTTTTTCTGGTACCAGGAGTCAAACTCAGGGCCTCACACTAGCCAGGCAGGTGCTACACCACTGAGCTACATCCCTGGCCCTGTCCCACAATTCTTTATTACAGAATTTGATGCAAAATTTTGTAACTATGTCTTTAAATGTGTGTTTCTCGCATTTACCTATGTGTTCTCTAAAGTTATTAAGCTTCCTGTCTTCTATATTGGTGTAATTCACAATGCAATCTGCCAGGAGCACTAGTTCAAGCACCTCCAGTGTAGGAGGAGATGAGGAATCTGTGTTAGAAGGGCAAGCAACGCATTGCTTCGTTCATCAAAAAGTCCTCCTATGATATAAATATCATTCTCTTTAGACACTGTACTTAGTGATATAGGAAGCTGACCTTCTAGTATGAGCTTCTTATCTCAGCTTAGACAGGAACCTAGCAGTTCCTGGATCAGCACCTAAATAGCACTGCCCTTTTACCACAGTCTAGTTCCTGGTATACAGAGGATCAGTCACTGAAGTAATCAGTAAGCAGGTACTAACAGCATAAATGAAACAATGGATCTTGAATAACATAATCCATTCAACAGTATTTGTGGAGCCAGGTATTGTGTTGAACACTGAGAATACAAGGGTGAACAAGCTGGACCGAGCCTCTGCTCTTATGGACTTTGCCTTCTAGTAAACAAATAAGTCAACCAACTAATGAACAGCACAAGATTGGAACTTATTGGTTTTCAATAACCTATCATGTGAAGACATTATAATGGTGCTGAAAATATTAAACAGAATAATAACCCTTGGCAATCTGTATATAATTGTATGTGCTATCTTTTTAATGACTGGCAGAGCAGTGAGGTTGTCTTCACCAGCATAGCCACAGACACGTGGGTGATGTGTTGCACTATGATGTTACCACGACTAAACCACCACTAGGTGTTCTGCAAAGTCTGCCTGAATTCACTCTGTATTCATTGGGACCATGTCTATATCAAAGGCTTGTGTTATATCTCATATTTGAAATAAATGCTACTTTCTTCAAAAATATAATTTTAAATTTTGCAACAAATGCTATAATAGATAATTGTGGGAGAGAACCAAATGCCAGATTATAGATTACCAAAGCTCATCATTCTGTTGAATATTTTCAACACTATTACAATGACTTCAAAGGACAGAGTATTGCTAACCAATAAGCCCCAGTGTTTATACTTTTTACAATGATCTGGACTCTTTTCTCATAAACTTCTAAAAATAGTTTTATTATTCATGTTAGTATTCAAAGAATGCTCTTGATTGTGCATAACTACTTTTTCGCATGGGTCAGTACTTGCTCCTTACTGGCTCCTTATCCCCAGCTCCATACCCGGAATATGAACACAGGCCATTGCTCTTTGGAAGTTTCTCTAATTTATAATTAAATCTACATAAGAATTAACTCTCCATGTTGCCTGTACATGTGATGTATTTTTAAACTGCTTGTTTTCAATCAGTGGGAGGCTGCCAAACGACACCTTAGAATTATCTTTGATATGTTTACTTTATCACTTATATCCATTTTGCTTTCAAATCTTGTACTTTTCTCTGTTGACTCTTTTCCCTTAATTTCTACTGCCAGAACATTAAAGCCTGCATTTATCCTGATGAGTCCAGGTTCTGCATACCTGTGTACCACAGTCCCTCAATTCCAATTCTTGGAATGAACAGAGCACTTGGACATGGTCTTCCAAGAGCCATATTGTCTCTTGGACTTGAGAATGAAATGATCTGTCCTGTGTTTTTCCTGAAGCAAATACAGAAAAAATTCCTCAACTCTACAGCTCTAAACTCAAAATAGCCTATTTTACAACGCATGAAGTATGGGCTGCTGTCAAAACCAATACTTTATTTAAAACAGCAGTCCTGTTTCAGTCAATGCCAAACTCCCTTAAAAAATCTTTAAACTCCCTAAAGTCTGGAAATAACAACCCTGCCACTATCTCTCTATCCAATAATATATTCTTTCTGGCAACTCAAACCAGAGTTGTTCCTATGAACTGCTTTCAGATGCTCAACAGATAGAGTTTGAACTTCAATATTTAGAATATCAGAGACTGACATTTGCAAAACCCGTGACTGTATATTTTGTGTCATGTACAACTTGTTGTAACACAGAGAATCATTTTAACATAACTTTGTTTTTTCTTATATCAGAGGCTTACATTTGGAAACCTGTAACTGTATTTTTGTACCGTATATAATACTGAGAGTCATTTTAGTATAATTTTCCTTTTCTTTATACACTAAAGACAGAATGTTTACTAAAATGATTGTCATCTATTCTGGATGTACACAGGAAAGGCATTTTAATAGGAAATAAAACATAGCCATAGCCCTGGTGACGTCCTAATACCCAAAATATTTAACACCCAGGTAAAGGTTGGAAATTTTCACTTTAGATCAACTACCTTTCTGTCTCTAGGGCTTTCCACATAAATGTGAGATGGTTTTAGTACTTCCCATATCTTCTTTTTCCAAAATCTCAGACTACTCAATTAAGGTTTAACTAGAATATTTTTGTCTTCTTGTTCAAGTTGGAAAAAAATGTATATATTTGGAATGGTTTCATTAAACTTCTGGAAATGTCTAACTTCAATTTCCAATTAAAATTTTTTTGAAATTTAAAATTCCACAAAACAACGGGCAATTTGGTCTCATAATTTAACCTATTTTAGAGGTTGCTTATGGGGTCCCGATCTTAGTTGTACCCTCCAGAACCACAGTCACCTCAGGAATCAGGTGATAAATAGGATAAGGTAGATGTATATAGAGGAAGGAATAGTTTGCATGTTAAGTAGAAATGGTCCTCATCACACCAACATTTGTTCTCTCCCATCATTCTTGAAAATTTTCACCCTGACATTTTACCTTCAATTTATCTTCTTTGGAGAAGAAACTAGGTACAAAGAAATATTTCTCCTCTAAAAAAAAAACAAACTACCAGTTCAAATGGATCAATGAATGGCAACTCCCTTTAGCCTGAGTGTCAGTGAGATGACAGAGTACGTAGTACTCACGCTAAGGGTGGAGCGATGGCAAATGTGTGCCCAGTACAAGGACCTAGACTCTATTCACCCGCAGATAAATTGTGCCACGGCAGAGTTCAGGTCATAGGTTACCATTTTTTTAGAGGAGCCAGAGAAATAGATATGAAGGACAATTTTTATTACTTTTCTTTTTTTTTTTTTTTTTTTTTTGGTACTGCGGATCAAACTCAGGTCCTTGTGCTTGCGCAGCAGGTGACGAAACCACTGAGCTAAATCCCTGGCCCTATTAGTTTTCTTCTATGGGTTTAGATTTGTGTTTTTAACACTATGACAGCCAAATATGCTACAGCCACAGGCCACATTGAACAATTAACCATGGCATTGGACAAAACTTTGCTCAGTATTTAACAAAGCTTGACTGAATGACTGGAGGTCATGCAAGGAAATGATAAAATAGAAAGTGAAATTTTTAAACTGATGACTAGATGGGGCTGCTCTGGTGTCCACAGCAGCCTCCCTGGGCCTGTCGCTATACTTCATTCAGCCAGCCACAGTGTTATCAAGGTCAGCTCGACTCTCTGATGGCATATGACCAGCTCCCACCCAGGAGCCAGCCTCCCCAACCTCCTCAGGAGCCTCTGAGGGGACCCTCACTCCTAATTAGCCACAGGTTCCTCAGTCAAAATAGCCAAGATATCCAGAGAGAACATTTGGCTTTTATAATAATGACAGCCAAAGACGTGGCACAGAGTAGATTAACTCCAAGACACAAGCTTCTTCCTACAGCAAATGCAAATGATCTGGGAAACTTGGGGTACATTTCTTTCTGATTAAATAGAAGGGAAACATGAGCAGCCTTAGAGTAGCTCTTTGTTTCAACACCTCTCTCTCTCTCCCTCCCTCCCTCCTTCCCATTTATTGTAGAAATATTTGCTCTGTAGGATTTCTCACATTTTCCCCACATTCTGGATTTGATTGATTGATCATATCCTTACAGTGTTGCTTAATGTGTTCCCCTATTCATATTTCCTATCATCTACCAGTTAGATCCCAAGTCATAATTGGACTCAGGTTCAAAATTTTTTGTGGTACCATGGATCGAACTCAGGATCTTGCGCTTGCAAGGCAGGCGCGGTGCCACTGAGCTAAATCCCTAGCCAGTTCAAAATTTTTTGAGGAGAGGCAAGAAAACAAAAAAATATGTCCTGCGGAACATGCCGAATCAGCCCGCTGCAGACAGGCAGGTCTGCGCATGCCCTACCGAGGTCCGGAGTCCCGTGGAAGACGCCAAATCACCGCGCTGCAGACAGGCAGGTCTGACCACGTCCTACCAGGGTCCTGAATCACGTGGAACACACCGAATCAGCCCGCTGCAGACAGGCAGGTCTGTGCAGGCCCTACTGAGGTCCCGAGTGGCGTGGAAGACACCGAATCACCCCGCTGCAGACAGGCAGCCACCTGGTTCCACACTACAAAGACGCAGAGTACACCAGACCACCAGACCACAGTAATGAGTCCCACTGCTCCCAGCCCAGAGGTAGGGGCTTCTGAGCCTTTGTCCCACTGCTCCTGGTCCAGAGGAAGGGGCTTCCCAGTCACCATCACTCCTGCTGCTCCGAGCCCAGAGGAAAGGGCTTTTGGGCCACCTTCTGTCCCACTGCTCCTGGCCCAGAGGAAGGGGCTTCCGGGCCACCATCCCTCCCACCACTCCCGGCCCAGAGGTAGGGGCTTCTGAGCCGCCATCCCACTGCTCCTGGTCCAGAGGAAGGGGCTTCCCGGCCACCATCCCTCTGGCTGCTCCCAGCCCATAGGAAAGGGCTTTTGGGCCACCATCCCTACCGCTGCTCCTGGTCCCTGTCCCACCTCTCCCAGCTCAGAGGAGGTAATCTGTGCAGGCGCTGACAGCCCCCCGCCCCAGTCAAAATGAGAAAACACATAAATAAGTCTCAAAACCAGACTTCCAGATCACCTACAGCAAATCCAAAGGGAAATGAAATGGAACACTCTGATACTCAACCACCTGGACCCACTGAACTGGCAACAAAAGGGGATCTGGAAAAAATGAAATCAGAAATAATTTCTCAGATAAAAGGAGAAATTGTGCCCCTAGTACAAGACATGATTAATAAATCTAGAGAGGAGCTGAGGAACATGATGGAATCCCAACATAGGAAACAAATGGAATCCATAAAACAGATGCAAATAGATTTCCAGGACATGAAAATCTCCATTGAAAGTCTACACAGCAGAATGGAACCAATGTGAGGACAGAATTTCAGATATAGAAGATAAGATTGCAATTAGTGACCAGGAAAAGAAAAATTGCTTCAAAATTATAAGGGAACATGAGAAATCAATCCAGCAGCTGCTAGACGACGCAAAGAAGAATAGCATAAGATTGATTGGGCTCAATGAAGAAACAGGAGAGAGTGCAGAGGACATAAAAAAATCTCTTCACAGAAATAATGGCAGAAAACTTCCCAAGCAGGGGAAAAGAGCTTGACATCCAGATAAGTGATGCATATAGGACTCCAAATTGCCTTAATCTAAAAAAAGTCTACACATAGACATATAATTGTTAAGATTCCAGAAACTCAACAAAACAAAGTTCTACAAGCAGTTAGAGAAAAGAAACAAATCACATACAAAGGAAAGCTCATCAGAATCACAGCAGACTTCTCAACACAAACCATCAAGGCAAGAAGAGCTTGGAGTGACATATTCCAAGCCCTAAAAGAAAACAGCCTCCAACCCAGATTGATGTACCCTGCAAAACTATCTTTCAAACTTGATGGAGAAATAAGATACTTTCATGACAAAGAGCACCTTAGGAACTTTGTGAATACCAAACCAGCACTACAAAGAATTTTACACAATATCCTAGGAACAGACATTGAGGATCACAACCCCAGGAAGCAAAGCAGAATGAACCCATCTGGCATGACAAGAAATTAAATGTAAAGGGGGAGAACCCAACAAAAAGAAAGAGTCATGGCAATGAGAAGTCAATACGTTTCAGTTATAACCATCAATGTTAATGGTCTCAATTCACCAATAAAAAGAAATAGACTGGCAGGATGGATCAAGAACCAAAATCCAACAATATGCTGCATACAATAAACACACTTAATTCAAAAGGACACTCATAGACTGAAAGTTAAAGGGTGGAAAACAATATTCCATGTGACAGGAACCCGAAAAAAAGCAGGAGTAGCTCTCCTCTTGGCAGATCAAGTAGATTTCAAACCAACACTGATTAAGAGAGATGAAGAAGGACACTACATCCTTGTAAAGGGAAGAATCCAAGAGGAAGAGATGACAATCATAAATGTCTATGCACCAAACACTAGTGCGCCCAACTATATAAAACAAATACTAATGGACATGAAAAATCATATATGCACTAAAACAATTGTAGTGGGGGACCTCAACACCCCACTGTCACAAATAGATAGATCAACTAGACTAAAAATAAGTAATGAAATACTAGAACTCAATCGAACTCTTGAACAAATGAACTTAACAGATGTTCACAGAGTCTTCCACCCCACAAAATCAGAATACACATTCTTCTCAGCTGAACATGGGTCATTCTCAAAAATAGACCACATACTCACACATAGAACATGTTTAAGTAAGTGCAAAGGAATTGAAGTTATCCCCTGTATATTATCAGACCATAGTGCAATGAAATTGGAGATCCATAGCAAAAGAAACTCAAAAAATTTCATAAGCACTTGGAAATTGAACAACACACTTCTGAATAACCAATGGGTCACAGAGGAAATTAAAGAAGAAATCAGACAGTTCCTTCAATTAAATGACAATGACAATACAACATATCAGAATCTGTGGGACACAGTGAAAGCAGTCTTACAGGGAAATTCATAGCAGTGAATACGCATATTAGGAAAACAGAATGAGCCCAATTAAGCAACCTGATGCTGAACCTCAAGCTTCTAGAAAAAGAAGAGCAGGACAACCCCAAAGCTCATACAAGGGAGGAAATTATAAAGATCAGAGGAGAAATCAATGCAATGGAGACTAAGAGAATGGTACAAAAAATCAATGAAGCCAAGAGTTGGTTCTTTGAAAGAATCAACAAAATTGACAAACCCTTAACCAACCTTGTCAGAAAAAGGAAAGAAAAAGCCCAAATCCATGCAATTAGGAATAAAAAGGGTGAAATTACAGCAGACCCAGCAGAAATCCAGAGGATCATCAATACCTACTTCCAGAACCTATATGCCAATAAGATGGAAAACACAGAAGAAATGGACAGATTCCTAGATACATATGAATTACCAGAGTTGAATGAAGAAGACCTAAAAATTCTGAACAACCCAATATCAACCAATGAAATTGAAAATGTAATTAAAAACTTATCAATTAAGAAAAGCCCGGGCCCTGATGGCTTCACTGCTGAATTCTACAAGACATTTAGAGAGGAACTGCTGCCACTACTGTTTAAACTCTTCAGTGAAATTGAAAGGGAAGCAATACTCCCAAATTCTTTTCTGGAAGTAAGCATCACCTTGGTCCCCAAATCAGAGAAAGACCCAACTGAAAAAGAGAACTATAGGCCAATCTCACTAATGAACATAGATACAAAAATCCTTAATAAGATACTGGCAAACAGAATGCAGAAGATCATCAAGAAGATCATACACCCTGATCAAGTGAGATTCATCCCAGGGATGCAGGGATGGTTCAATATATGAAAATCAATCAATGTAATACACTATATCAATAGAGCCAAGGACAAAAACCATATGATTATCTCCATAGATGCAGAAAAAGCATTTGACAAAATCCAACATCCATTTATGATAAAAACCCTACAAAACATTGGAATAGATGGTCTCTACCTCAAACTGATAGAAGCCATCTATGAAAAACCAACAGCCAATATCATACTAAGTGGTCAAAAACTGAAATTTTTCATACTAAAATCAGGAACAAGACAAGGATGTCCACTATCACCACTCTTGTTCAATATAGTTCTGGAAACATTAGCCACAGCAATTAGACAAGAGAAAGAAATAAAAGGAATAAAGATAGGTAATGAAGAAGTCAAATTGTCATTATTTGCAGATGACATGATACTCTATATAGAAGACCCCAAGAACTCCACCAAAAGTCTTCTAGACTTAATAACCAAATTCAGTCAAGTAGCTGGTTACAAGGTCAACACACAAAAATCAATAGCTTGCCTCTACATGAACAACAGACTCACTGAGAGAGAAATAGCGCAAATAATTCCTTTCACAATAGCATCCAAAAAACTGAAATACCTAGGAATCAACCTAATGAAAGAAATCAAAGACCTCTTCTCTGAAAACTATGGCACTCTGAAAAGAGAGATTGAAGATGATATCAGAAAATGGACAGACATCCCCTGTTCCTGGGTAGGAAGGATTAATATAGTGAAAATGGCCATACTTCCAAAACTGCTAGATAGATTCAATGCGATCCCAATTGAGATCCCAGCAGTATACTTCATGGACCTTGAGAAAATAATCCAAAAATTCATTTGGAACAAGAAGAGAGCCAGAATAGCAAAAGCAATTCTAGGTAACAGAGACATGGCAGGGGGTATCACAATCCCCAACCTGCAACTCTACTACAAAGCTACTGTGAGAAAAACAGCATGGTACTGGCAAAGAAACAGACCTGAGGACCAGTGGAGCAGATTAGAAGATGCAGAAACAACGCCACACACACTCAGCCATCTCATCTTCGATAAAGGAGCCAAACACCCTCACTGGAGGAAAGATAGCCTCTTTAATAAATGGTGCTGGAAAAATTGGGCTTCAACTTGCCAAAGATTAAAACTAGACCTGTATCTCTCACCATGCACTAAACTAAAATCAAAATGGATTAAAGATCTAAATATTAAAATAGAAACTCTGAACCAGTTGGAACAGAGGTTAGGTAGAACCCTTGAAGACATTGGTGTAGGAAAAGATTTTATGAACAAAACCTCAGTTGCCCGTGAACTAGCACAAACAATCAACAGGTGGGATCTCTTCTTATTAAAAGGCTTCTGCACAGCAAGAGAAACCACCAGCAGTGTGAAGAGACAACCCACAATGTGGGAAAAAATCTTCACCTGCTCTTCCTCAGACAAAAGTCTACTATCTCGAATCTATAAAGAATTTAAAAAGATCAGAGCTCCCAAATTTAAAGACCCAGTCCAAAAATGGGCAGCTGAAATGAACAGATATTTCTCAGACAAAGCAGTAGAAATAGCAAATAAATACATGAAAAAATGTTCAACATCACTGGTCCTTCGAGAGATGCAAATGAAAACAACACTGAGATTCCACTTCACTCCAGAAAGAATGGCAGCTATCATGAAATCAACCAATAACAAATGCTGGTGGTGCTGTTGGGAAAGAGGAATCCTGCTCCACTGCTGGTGGGAGTGTAGACTGGTGCAAGCACTGTGGAAATCAGTATGGAGATACCTCAAAGAACTAGGACTGGAAGTCCCATTTGACCCCGCTATTTCACTGCTGGGGATCTTCCCCAAAGAATTAAAAGAATCGTACCATAGTGATATATGTGCACCCATGTTCATAGCAACACAGTTTGTAATAGCTAAAACTTGGAAACAGCCCAAATGCCCATCAACTGGAGAGTGGATAAAGAAAATGTGGTTTTTTAATAAAATGGAGTACTACTCAGTCATAAAAAATGAGAAATTAAAGACATTTATAGCTAAGAGGATGCACATTGAGGCGATACTCTTAAGTGAAATACATAGGACACACATGTATAAATACCGAATAGTTTCTCTGGTGTGAGAAACTGAAAGTGTAAATAAGGACTAAATGTATAATAGGTAATGTGAAATAGGAAGAAAAGGGGCAAAGGGGAAGGAAGTAGAAGGGCTAGGGGAAAGGATAGAAGGGAATGGGATTAATATGAGAAAATGGAAAAATAGGAACAAAATCTTTGTAAATAGGGAGGAATGGAGGGGTTGAAGGGATGGCTGGGCAAGGTTGAAAAATAAGAACCAAGAGAGACTGTGTAAAGGTGCAAATTTCCAATGATTAATGTCATTATATTGTATGCCTAAAATGTACCAATGATTAGAATGAATAATCGATAATGTAAAATAGGAAGAAAAGGTCCGAAGGGTAGGGGTAGTGGGAGGGGCAGGGGAAAGGAAAAAAGGGAAAGGAAAAATGATGACAAATGGAAAAAATGGAAATAAAGTCTTTGTAAATAGGGAAGGGTGGAGGGCGTGAAGGGAGGGCTAGGAATGGGGAAAAAATAAGAACCAAGATGCATTATGTAAAGGTACAAGTTCCCAATGAGAAATGTAATTGTGTTGTATACCTACAATGTACCAATAAAAGAATTTAATAAAATAAATAAAATAAAATAGGAGGAGGAAATAAAAAAAAGAAAACAAAAAAATCCATCATACGTGGTAGAATGCAGAATTGGCCCTCCATATCTGTGGGTTCCCATGCATGAATGGTGTACTTACTAAACATATAAAGATTTTTTTTCTTGTGATTATTTCTTAAACATTACAGGTACCAACTATTTACACAGCATTTACATTGTATTCGGCATTATAAGTAACCTACAGATGATTTAAAATATACAGAAGATATGTGTAGAATATATGCAAATACTACACCATCTTATATAAGGGATTTGAGCTTCCAGAATTTTGGTATCCATGGGAGGGGTCTGGAAACCAATGTCCCACTGATACAGAGGAAGTACTGTACTTCCGATTTCCTTTGAGGAGGGTACATGCTATGTCTTCTCACCCCACGGTTAGTGATCTCCAGAATGAGATGCAGGCTCCAGTGTTGTCAGCAAATAAAATTTTTTTTAAATTCCTATCAATTTCTCGTCAATAGTTTTAGCATCTATTGACAATTGATTCCTAGATCCATTACTTCTTTAGGGGATCCACAATGGCAATTGCCTAAATCTGTGACCTCTGTATTTATTAGCCGTGATCTGTCTGTAAGTATTCTCTCATCCACCACTTGGTAATGATTATGCAGATTAAAAGAAATTTAAGATGCATAGCAGGCAAAAAAAATATGTGGATCTTGTTGGGAACCAACCACAAAAAGACATTTTTGAGGCAACTGGGGAAAATTAAATACACATGGTAGATGATATTAAGAATGATTATTAATTTTGTTGGCCCTGTTAATCAATTAAATTAATAAAATCCTTACTTGTTAGAAGATGCATACTGAAGCATTTACTGATGAAAGTATACAACACCTTACATTTGCTTTAAAATTCTTCAGCAAAAAAAAAATATATGGGGGAGAAAATCTAACAATAGAATGGTAGTAATAGAAGAAGTTGGGTAATGGGTTCATGGGTGTTCATTATATTGCTCTACTTTTGCAAATTTTTGAAAATTTCCAAAGTATAAATTTAAAATACAGCAGCATTCCTGCTTTGAGCTATCAAATTCTCAGAGACAGAACATTCCTCTCTCAAAGCATCCTATGAAATACTCCTTTATATGTTACATTTACTTGCTATTCTATGGTACAAATGCAAGCAGATTAGATACCATGACAGCTACTCCAGGGTCTACACAAGAGATAGCTTTATTAGTCTCTCTAGACTCCCACATTCCTCTCATTTCCCATAATTCCATGTGATACCCACAATATTCTAGTCTCTCCCATGATTCCATACCTTTTCAATAACTGCCATTTTCTCCCAAAGTTTCCTGTTCCACCCATAATTTCGCTTTATTCCCACAATTCCATGTGGCTCCTACAATTTTATATTCTTTCTCATAATTATAATTTTCTACTACAATCTATGTCTCTCCCACAAGTCTTCCTCATTCTCACAATTCCAGGTGTGTTCCACAATCCTCTGTACTCTTTCAGAACTCCTATTTCATCCGCAGCTCTCTAATGCCTTCAACAATTCCTCTGTGTTTCATAATTCCACGTGGCTCACACAATCCTCTATTCCATCCAATAATTCCATACCTTTCTCATAATTCTCATTTTCTCTTATAATTCCCTGTTTCTCCCACAATTCCTTTACTTTATCACAATTCCACAGGTTTCCCGCAATTTTCTATTGTTCCCCATAATTACATTCTTCCCCATAATTCACATTTTCTCTTACAATTCTTTGTGCCTCTTAAAATTCCTTTTATTTCCCATAATTCCACATGGTTCCTATAATCCTCTATTCTCTCCTATAATTCCAAGGCTTTCACATAGTTCACATTTTCTCCCACAGTTCTTGGTCTGCCCATAATGCCTCTTATTTCCCACAATTCCATGTGTCTCCCACAATCCTGCATTCTCTCCCATTCCTTTCCCATAATCCCAATTTTTCCCATAGTTCTTTTCTCTCCCACAATTTCTCTTTTGTCCCACAATTTCGTTTCTCTCATGATCCTCCATTTTCTCCCATTATTGCTTATTTTCCCATAATTCTCATTTTCTTCTACAATTCTCTGTCTCATAATTCCCCTTCTTACCCATAATTTCATGTGGCTCCCACTATTTTTTGCCTTTCTCACAATTTTCTATTTCTCCCACAATCTTCTGTACATTCTTTGAATTCCCCTATCTTTCCATGAATTTTCCCTTTTCTTTCACAATTTCACATTTTTGCCAAAATATATTTTAACAATTCTTTTTTCTCCAATTTTCCTATTCTCCTTCACAATCCTCTATTCTCTCCCACAATTCTATGTTTTCAGAAGTCCATGTTGCTCCCTCAATCCTCCATTTTATCCCACAATTCCATCCATTTCTCACAATTTTTATTCTCTCCCACAATTCTTTTTTCCCCCACTATATTTGGTTCTTGTCCACAGTTTTCTATTATAGCATTTGATGCAAAAAATTTTAATTATGCCTTTAAATGTGTATTTCTCTCATTTGGCTGGGTATTCTCTAAAGTCGAAAAATATATCTTAGTAAGCTTTCTATCTTCCATATTGGTGCTACTCACAATGCAATTTGCCCAGGAGTGCTAGTTCACACACTGCTACCGTATAGGAGAAGATGAAGAGCCTGTGCAAGAATGGCAAGCCATGCATTGGTTCCCTCATCAAGAAAGTTCTGCTATGATATACATAAATGTCGTCCTAATTAGACACTGTGCTTAGTGATATAGCAGGTTGACACTCTAGCACAACCTTCCTATCTAAGCTTGGACAGGCAACTAGCAGTTCCTGGATCAACACCTGAGCAGCACTGCCTTAATCCTATTCCTGATGTATAAAGGTGCGGTCACTGAAGCAATCAGTAAGCAGGTACTGAAGGGATAAATGAATCAATTGACCTTGAATAACATCATCCATTCAACAGTATTTGTAAAGTCAGGTACTATGTTGAGCACTGGGAATACAAAGGCAAACAAGCTGGAGAGAGCCCCAGTTCTTATGGCATTTGCCTTCTAGTAAACAAATCGATCAGTCAACCAATGAACAATAAAATACACAAAGAGATACTGTCGTGTGCATTTAACGGAAGAGATATGTTTTGCGAAATGCCTCACTAAGTTGATTTTGCCATTGGTGAACATCACAGAGTGCATTTACATAAACCTAGATGGTATAAGCCAATCACTTGCTGTGGCACCTTGATGCAATCAGAAGCCATAATAAACACAAGATGTGTGAGGTTTCTGCTAGGGTAACACACCATGTTGTTTTACAGTAAACTTCCTAAATATAAGTAGAAGGAGGTATAAACCAGTAACAGAGTCACCACCTATGACCATTAGCAAGCATTATGTGCTGTACATAACTGTCAGTGCTACACTTTTATCTACTGCCAGTGCAGTAGGTTTGTTTATACCACCCTTACTGCAGACACGTGGGTGATGTGCTGCATTACCGCGATTGAAAATTTCCAAAATGTTAATTAAAAATACAACACCATTCCTGCCTAGAACTATTGAATTTCCAGAAACAGAGCAGCCTCGTTTCAAAACATCCCACTAAATGCGCCTCTACTATTTATTTGTTATGCCACAGTACTAATGCAGGCAGATCAGAGACCTGGTACAGTTACTCCGGGGCCTAAATGAGAGACAGCCTTTTTGGAGTTTCTCCAGGACTCCCTAAGAAATAGTGCAGGCTCCTAAACTCCAGGGCAGCTCTGCCACAAGAGCTGCATGATTTAAACTATCCCATACAGACTAATCCAAAGACATTGCTTTACAGAAGGTTCCCATCTCCATAGGACCTTCCAACCACAATATTTTTGTTTTCATCCTTATTTTGTTGGATTCATTGGCCACTTGCTTATTTTTATGTCCTTGCCTTCCCTGCTCTTTTCAACTCACTGCTCCCCTTCCTGTCGTGCTCTCTTGGCGGTGGCTGCTCTGTGAAAATCACCCTCATATCCTGAACTACAGCTCTGATTTCCTTTTTGAGCTCGAAAAGTACATTTCTAGCTACCCGTGAAATACACAGAGGCCCTTCCAATTTGACGCGGTGCTAGTCTTCTGATCAGAACCCTGACTTTGCATTTATTACCAATGACACCTTGGGACAGTCTCTGTGCCTCAGTTTGCTCATCTGCAACACAAGGATGTTAAACGACAGCATCTACATCTGTGGGTTGCTTTGAGGATTGAGAATTACATCTGCTGATTCAGGTAGAGGATTTAGAGTAATCAGCTCACAGTCTGCCAGAAACATGAGCTGTTGTGTTGTCAGCTGTCATCTTCGTTACTGTTGCTAGGCACTTCATGGCCCCCTGTACCTCCCACCCCAGCACCTTCAGCATTATTAGCTCCTTCAGTAGGAAGCGAGAGAGGAAAATGTCTTTCTGAAATTTTGTATGAGGCAGGGCATAGTGAGCTTGCTCAGGCACATCATCTTTGGAGTTCATGCAGTAATTTCCTCAACCACCTTGGAGTCAAGAAGTGTCATCCTTATCAGTCTGACCATCAGAAAGATTAATTAATTTACTCAAGGCCACACAGCTAATAAGAAGCAGGGCCAGAATTTGACACCAACCCAGATTCTAAACTTCATGCTTTTTCTACTATAAGATGAAGATCATTGAAAACTTATGATTACACTCAAATCTTTACCCTTTTCCAGTAATTCAAACCTGAGCCAACCAATCATTCCTGTTTGTCTCAAGCTGAGGGCTTTGCTAGGACAAGGGACTTTCGGTGCTAAACCAAAAAGTCCCAGATATAGTGAGATGAGTTATAGGGATGTCACCCTATATAATCAAATGCAAATCATCCCTGCCCACCTCTTTAGAAAGTAATCTTGGTCTTTATTACCTACAAAATTGCCATGACTTTGTCCATAGTGAGAATAACTGCTAACCATAAATGTTAGTCATTTCTAGCTTCTTTGAGAAGAAATCAATATATCCCATCCTTGTCACTTAGTTTTTCAATATCCTTCCCTTGTCAATATGGGTGCTCCTGATATTTTTATTTTAACATCAAATTTCATTATTTCTGTTTGAATAAAATTTAGTATGGAAGAGATTGTTTTGTTCCAATTTTAAAACTCTATTGGAGATAAGTGAAAATAAATTGTGGGAAAACTGGCTTTGGAAATCCAATTTAATGAAAGTAATAAAGGCTAAAGGAAGAGCAACCGGGAATTTTTAAGGTATTACACCAGTCCCCCACAAATATAAAAATAATATTTAAAAGGTATGTTTTGTGTTGTATGTATTCATATTATAAATAAACTTCAAATATTTAAACCAAGTATCGACTAGCTTGGATTTTTTTCACTATTAAAGGATAATTTTCAAAAAAGGCAAAATCCTGGTTCATAAAGATATGACAAACACATTAAAGATTTTATATAACTTATTACTGCAGGAACTAGAAAGATACTTCAACTAAGTCCAAGGAGAAACCAAAGAGCAGACACATATTTAGATCAGGAATATTGAAATGAATGTGAAAAAGCAGCTAAAACTGGCCTCTTCCCCAGGGGAGGGGGAGGTCATTTGAACTCCGGGAAGACAGAATATATACGTCTATTAAAAATGATTTTGTGTGTTGCAACCAATCGCCTATAACTTCCAAAGTTATAGACTAGTTCAAAAAACAATGGAACGCTAGACTCAGAAAGCAAGGAAAGATGTGAGCTAAAGGATGCATTGCTTTGCATTAAAGCACACGTTGCCTACACTAGCACACAATAAAATATTTTCTGGACTGACTTTTCCCACTGGCATGGTCATGAAGGTTGGGGATCTTACACAGTTGCAGAATGAAGGCTTAGAGGGTTTATGATAGACAACAGGAGGCTTAATAGAGCATGTCTTTTTAATAAGCTTTTTTAAGTTAGAAAGCATTAACAGAATTCTTGCAATAAACACTGATTTTATGTGCCATTATGCAGAAAACTACGCCTTCCAAAATATATACTTTACTGCTATGTTAGTCAGCAATGGAACTGGGAGATTACCTTCTGTTTGTTTGGGTTTTTGTCCATTAAGTCTATTGGTACATTTTAGGTATACAATACAGTTACATTCATCATTGGGATCTTGTACCTTTACATGATGTATCCTGGTTCTTTTGATTTTTTCCCCTTCCCCTGTCCTCTCTTCACCCCCTCCACCCTTCCCTATTTGCAGAGACTTTGTTTCCATTTTTTTCTTTTCTCATATTTTTTCTTTTCCCTTCTTTCCTTTCCCCTGCTCCTTTAGACTTTTTCTTCCTATTACACAATATCAATTATACATTTTTTAAAATTACAATATCAAAATTTAGAGGACATGGCCAAAGATTTTACAGAATTTAAAAGGATATAGAAAGCATATTATAAAAATCTTTTTGAAATAAATTTGACAACTTCTAAGAAATACCTTGGAAGACAAATTAATGAAGATTAATGAAACTGACTCTGGAGGAAATATAAAATTTGAATAGCACCTATTAAAGAAAGTATATTGCTAGCTTGAAAACCTACCTATATGACAACAACAGGCTCATACACATTTTAACTGATAAATTATATCAAACATGTAAAGCAGAAGAAAGAAGGAACACTTCTCCCTTCATTTCAGGAAATCAACATTGTGCTAATACTAAAACTGGATAAAGATAATAGAAAAAAGTATGAACATAGATAAAAAGTTGTTTAACAAAACAAACTATTAGAAGTCAGACCTGGCAGTATGTAGAAAGTGGTTTTGGTATAGGGATGGCAGTGTTGGTTCAGCATTGGAAGATCCAACCCCAAAAGTCATCATTTTAACAGAGGAAAGGAGAAAGCCATATGACCCTGTCACTAGTTGGAGAAAAAGTATTGGACTAAATTCTACAGCTGTTCATGGTAAAAGCTATCAGGAGACTAGAAGTAGAACAGAAACTTCTCAACAGACTAAAGACATGTACTCCATACTTCCAGTGAGAATGCCTTATATGAATGAAGAAGATACAATGCTTTCTCCCTAAGGTGGGGAACAAGGGCAGATATGCTGACTCTTCATCTGTCCATTAAATTTTGAAACATAGGCCCAAACCAAAATAGTCTGGCAATAAAATGACACAATTAGGATAGGATTGGCAAGGTAGAAGTGAAATCTTTATATGTAGATGAAATGATCATCTACAGAGAAAATACTAAGAAATCTCTAGGAGCCCCTAGAACTTGCATTTGAATATAACAGGATTAGAAAACACAAGGTATATATAAAAATTCAGGCTGATGTATACTTGCTATAAATGAAGAACTGGATATTGAAATTTAAAAGTTATGTAGGAGTACAAAGAACCTAGAAAAGTGAAAAAAAACAGTGTTGGAAGTTCAGGGAGTCCAGGTGGTTGAGTATCAGTGTTCCATCTCTTTTCCCTTTGGGGTTGCTTTAGGTGATCTGAAAGTCTGGTTTTGAGACTTGTTTATGTGTCTTCTCATTTTGATGGGGGAGTTGTTGCTGGCACCCACTTGGCTCACCTCCTGTGCACTTGAGAAGGGGGTGGTACTTCGGCTACCCAGCCTCCTCCTGGGCACTGGAAGTGGCTCACCTCCTGTGAACCGGATTACCTTCTATTTGATCCCCACGTTCCAAAATCAATGTTGGTTTTGACAGTTGGTCAGAGCGTGGGGTTGTGGAAAGAGCACTGAACTGAGAGTTCAAAGCCCTGGTTGTCATTCCCATTCTGCCACTCTCATAGAAAGCAATTCCAACCCCAATGACATCGAACTCGTGGCAGGAGTTTACTTGGTACTAGGTGTCATTCTAAGAGCTGGGACAATATTAACTTGTTTAGCTTCACAACGACCCAGGAAGATGTGTTCTTCCTATTTCCCAGCTGAGGAAAGGGAGAAATAGAAACGTAACTCAAGCAGTGTGCTACAGCTAGTAAGAGACTGGACTTTAATCTCACTTTCTTATTTGTAAAAATGACCCAAATCCTTCATAAATTCCCATGTAGCTTTGAAATTTTATGTCATAAAACAAAGAAAGTCCAAACAGGGGCTGAGGACACAGCTCAGTGGTAGAGCATGTGCTTAGTGTGGGCAAGGCCCTGGGTTCCGCCCCCAGGACCAATGAAGAAAGAGAAGGAGGAGGGGTAAGGGAAGGAGGAAGAGAAGGAGGAAGAGGAGGAGAAAAGGAAGTAGGAGAATAAGAAGAGAAAGTCAAAACAAAAACAATATCAGATAAAAAGGGGCCTACTACTTTTTTTTTGGTACCAGGGATCGAACTCGGGACCTTATGCTTGCGCGCCAGGCACCTCTACTACTTTTTAAAAGCTTGTTTTCCAAAACTTGTCTTGTAATTGATCATTTCCCATATCTACAGCCTTTATGATTAAGAATAGAAAACAGAGTTTTCAGTTTACATTGAATACATTTGAGTCGGGCAGAAAGGGAAGGCCCCGAACAGAATCACTGCACAATATTATGGGCAGTAGGGCTTGACCCACCTCCTTCAAAGGTAGTGTGGAGAATCTGTATTTACTTACACTCAAATCAGAATACAATCTTTCTAAATGCCTTATAGCCTAAAAGTATTCTCACTGGCATTCTAAGGCTGGTGAAGAAATGTGCTATTAGATGATTCATCTTTCCCAAGAATTAGCAGTTTTAAATAAATCACTTGGTTCCTGAGTCTTAGAAGTTCACCTATGTTTAATCTCATAAATGCATGCTTGGGACTCTCTCATTACAGGAAAACAGATTATGCAAATTTCAGGGGGGTGAGGGCGTATCTGGGCTCCACTTCAATAGTATTGTTCACACCCATGTGACACACACAGGCAGGTTGGGGTCCAGTCTTTTGTTCAATTCATTAAGAACAATGGGGAATAGGAGATTCTTAACTTAGTTCTCCCAAACTAGAAGTAAAATTCAACAACTCAGCACAAGTCTTATAAAAGTATTTTCCCTCCTTTGAGGGCTAGTCTATCTCAGGCTGTTTTATGACCAAAGTTCACACTTGTATTGTTTTCCCATATTTCCTGATGTTGAATGATCCCTTGATCATTCAGGACTTAGCAATATTAGGCCTTGGACAGCTGTTTTGCATGAGCTCCAATGTCACCTTTGCAAGACACACATTCTGTGTTTAATACCATTCCCCTTTTATCCAAGAGACCAAATGAATGCTTCACTATTTTAAAAACTCTTTTTAAAAAAAAAGAAAAGAAAAGAAAACTCTTTGTAAAAATACGTTGCTTTGAAAGATGCCTTAGAAAGCAGACGTGGTTTAAACAAATGATGTATAAAGCCAAACATAGACATACAACTTCACTAAAATCTTCAATTTTATTTTCTGTGATTATAAAGAAAATTAGGGAAAGGACTTGGATATATAACAATATTCAATTTACTTCACAAAAATCTTTCTAAAACTAAACATATGTTATATTACTTATGTATTTATTTACTTGCTTATTGTCTGTCTTCCCTCGTTATAAAGAAGGTCTAAAAAACAAAACAAAAATTAAAGAAGCTCTCTTAGAGCAGGAATTTTCTCTCGTCCCCTGCTCTGTCCCCCAGTGCCCACCATGTGATAGGCATAAAGTAAACCTTTATTGAATGAAAGAGCAAACAAAATCAAAACCTGTAAATGTGAAGCAAAGTCAAATATTGCCATTAGATCCGTGATGTTTAGTTAATGCCTGAATATATGTGATCATCTAAAATGTTTTAGTGATATTAATTGAACCCAGAAGCAAACCTGAAGTATTTTATTTTTATAATCCAAACACTGTTTAATACTGACAAAATATTATGAAGTATTGTTTTCTGTTTGGCAAAGATGATGGTATTTAAGAAAAATAATATTATGTTGTGCTTTGGCCATAAGTTCACAGTTGCATAAATTCTTTTCCATGGCATCCAAACAGTCCGATAGATTTGACAAAAGAAGGAAATACTAGAATTTATATACATCATAAATGGGTCACTTAGGGAATGTACAGTGTACTTTGACCAACTGAGAATAAAACATGTGTTTTCTTCATTTTACACCATACAAAAAACACCACATGTTTATGAGTTGGTGAAATGAAAGGTGTGGGGCCAAACAATGAATAAGAATGAGACTCATGAGTTTTATCCCCTTGGTTACCGTCAGTCTGGGATAAATGTGTATGTCCTGCTGAAACAGCCAGTTCTCTGTTAAAGAAGATCAAAGTACCCCACAGCTCTCTATGTGGCCCGGAGGAAGCTCAGAGCTCACACAGTCAACAGAATTGAGGATAAATGTGCCGGTCAACTTTTCATCCCTGTGAGCCAATACCTGAGAAAAACAGCTTAAAGGACGAGAGGTTTATTTTAGCTCATGGGTTCAGAGGTTTCAGTCCATGGTTGACTGGCTCCAAGGAAGGAACATCACGGTGGAAGGATGTGGTGGAGGAAAGCTTCTCACCTCATGGAATCAGGAAACAGAAAAAGAAAGAAGAGTCAAAGAGGAAGGGACCAGAGTCAAGACTTAGTCCCCCAGGTCACGCCCTCATAATTCACTCTCTTCAACTAGGCCTCACCTCTTAAATTTCCATCACCTCTCATTAATACCATCAAGTTGTGATCTCAGTGGATGTTTCATCAATCCACTGACGAAGTTAGAGCCCTCATGATGGAATCACCTCTTGAAAACTCCATATAACACATAAGACTTTAGGGGGACATTTTAGATCAAAACCGTAACAATGGACTTAAAAGGAGCTTCTCTTTCCAAGTCTGCTATACATTGTAACTCAATGTTCAGATGGAAATTATTTCTACCAGTACATATCCGTATTTTGTTTAGCGTTTCCCCAGAGGCAAGTGGGTAAGTGCCAGTAGGTTATTTGGAAGGCAATCCCAGGAAATAAGAGGAAGGGCATGGGGAGGGGAGGAGATGAATAAAGGGTAACTGATCAAGCCAGTTACTCGCACTGAGGACCTTTGGGTGCCAGAGTAGAACACACCTCAGAGTTCTCCCAACCTGGGATGACTTGACTGGGATGTTCTGTCACCAAATCGCTGTTCATCATTGCTTTGGGGCTGCTGTCAGAGATGAAAACTCCCTCTGACAAAGTTGCAGGTGTTCAAGGGAAGTACTTGGCAATGAGTGGAGAACTCCAATAAGATACATGTGAGGCATTGATAGCATCAGCTGCAATAGGCTTCAAAAGTCCAGATGTGTGAAACTGAGTCTTTCAGTTCTTCCATGCATTTTGTTTTCCTGATGAGCACAAACTGGGTGTCAGGAAGAACACTGATCAGTTGGCCTGGTTCTATTCCATTATCCTACTACCTGTAACACCTCAAGGCCAACTCCAAGCTGGAGCTGGGCCCACTTGGATTTCTCAACTATAAAATGGGAACCCTAGATCACATGATCTCGAGAATTTTTTTCCATTGTAAAACTGTGTTGGCTATGAATGGACCTCTTCTTTCCTTTCCTTGACCAGTCAGTGCAGGCTGGGCAGCCCAGGCAAAGGGCAGGAGGCACAATGGAGCAGCATTTTAATCAGGACACCTCTGAAACTGGAAACAGAAATTCACTCACTAGCTCGTGTCCACAGGAAATGGATTTAAAACATTCAAGGACTCCTGCAGAGATGGAGGGCAGCAGGTCATTGCAGGCCTTAATGGAACAAAGAAACCACAGACTAACTTGAGATAGACATAGACAGATAATAATAGTGATAGATACAGCAATAGACATAGAGTAGCAAAGAACTAGAGATAGCTATAGATGTAGTTATGGTTATAGCAGGAGAGGTATAGTGATACATATACAAGCACAGATGAAGTGATAGAGATATAGAAAACTGTACTTATAATCATAGAGATATAATTATACATATAGTGATAGAGAAATATTGATAGAGGTAGTGTTACAGATGTAGATTTATGCAGGTATAGTGACAGACATACAGAAAGAGACTTAGGGATACAGAGACGGAAAGATATAATTGTGCACGTATAGATGTAGTGATAGATACATAGAGTTGTATAGATATAAGCATATGTGAACATAGGGATAGTGATACAGATATGTAGACCTATATATGATTTCTATGTATATAGACATAATACAGATGTAGATATGGATGACTATAGTCATATATGCAGATGTACATCTATCTGGGGCTACTCAGTCCCTGAGCATTTGCTCCCTTCTGACTCCTTGGCCTTGCTCCTCCTGCTTTCCCATCAGTCCCCTGCCCTGACGGCAGTTTGGAAATGCCTTTGACTTCTCCCATCACAACCCTTCAGCCCCTACCACTTACTGTAGTCCTTAATGGAGAGGAACAATACAGCCAGTATATCTACCCTGATCCAACTGTGGCTTAGGATGGGTGGGTCGTAAGGTACAAACCACAACTGACGCCTATTACTTATATGAGATTATAGGAACTCATTTACAAAATGGGGGGGAGGGTGTCATTCATTTGTTGGATCAACATTCCTTCTTTGCTCACTTAACCCACTTTCCAATTTTAGATACAGCTTTGCAGGTTGATAGTTGACTGTCCCCCACACTTCTGCCAGATAAAATGTTAGAATCACAGAACTTTAGAGGAAAACACTTAAAGATCCAGAATCCTTTGCAAATGTCTACATAAAGGTGTAGAAAGAGGTAAACTGGCCTGTCCAAGCTGAGGAAACTAGTTGGTAGAGCCCTGAACTGAAACCTGATTTTCTCGATTTTCAGTCCTACTCTAGAGTAGCACAATTTCTGTGTGCAGAACAATGTGTTTCAGGCAATTTATTATCTGAGAGAATGTATTTTGCAAGATTTCCTATTTCCCTACTAGAAGTCATTTTATAAAATGACTCATGAAAGTAGAGGATAAAACAGAGACAAAAATTTCGATGTATAGAGCACAAAGAGTTGAATGTCTTCCTTCCTGTTTCCAAGGCACCCTGAAGTACTTCTGTTATCACCGATGCCATTAATTTTAGTAATATGTTTGCATTTCTGTCACCCAGGGGAAGGGATTATGTTTTATTCATGTCTCAACCAAGCACAGTGTCCAGCACATTATTGGCAAGGGGACAATAAATGTTTTTTAAAGGAATGAACAAGCCCATACTCTTAAGTGAAATAAATAGGACACACATGTGTAAATACCGAATAGTTTCTCTGGTGTGAGAAACTGAAAGTGTAAAGAAGGATTAAAATGATTAAAATGAATAATTGATAATTTGAAATAGGAAGAAAATCTCCAAAGGGGTAGGGGAAGTAGGAGGGGAAGGTGAAAGGCAAGAAAGGAAAGGAAAAATTATGAGAAAAGGAAAAAATGGAAACAAAGTCTTTGTAAATAGGGAAGGGTGGAGGGGGTAAAGGGAGAACAGGGAATGGGGAAAAATAAGAACCAAGATGCATCATGTACAGGTACAAGCACCCAATGATAAAAGTAAATGTATTGTGTACCTCAAATGTACCAATAAAAGAATTTAAGCCCCCAAAAAAGGAATGAACAAGCCTATAAACCATATATGCAAACTTTTTGAAAATAGGGTTTATATTTTTAAAACAAAGGATCATTTTATTTCAGGAAATTTTGCTATTTTTTTTAAATGGAAAATGACAAATGCAGTTCCAATTTTACAGTCCACAGAATGTTTCTCAACTAAGTTTTCCTAAGTCAAGTTGGAGTGACTTTGAGTAAGTCTTTATTTTTAAGGTTTGTCTAAACTGGGTGGCCCAAGTTCAGCTCTCACAAATCATTATATAGCATTTATTGAGGAAAAAAAATAGACAAGACTTGCTGCAGTATGCCACATTATTACATTCAATTATGAACAGGAAAATAGCAAAGGATATTTATATGGGGACCAAGAAGGAATCCTCAGGATGGACCCAAGCTGAAAGCCTCCCCACCTCACAAGTCAGACAGGAAAGCCCTTGCCCACTGAGAGCCTGTGGTTGGGAGCTCAACAAATTTTGTCAAAAGTCAAAACATCCAGGCAGTGAGACCTTATCCATAGGCAAGGGGACTTTTCTATTTAGTACTGACATTTCAAGCTTTGTGCCCCCGTCAAAATAGGATGAAATCTATATTGCCTCTCATCAGAACAGCCTCCCCTACACATAAAATATTATGCACTTTTTCTGATGGTGAACTGACCCTCCTCTTCCGGCACCAGTTATAGATTTCTGCTACGAAGAATGAAATTTGATGGCAAAACTGATCTCCTTGAGTTCTGACTTCAAATCCCATTTTTTTTCCATCATGTTGCCAGGTAATTTTAGAAAAGATGTTTAACTACTTATACCTTGTATTGTTCATCTGTGAAAATGGGTAAGGATGGCTGTCTTACACAGGTGCTGCCAATGTTAAATAATTACTAGCTATAAAATATCTGGCATCTAATAATCACTCCACAAATATCAGTCTCTTTCTCTTCCTCAATTACCAAAAGGAGAGTTCCAAGAGCTAGGAAAATTTGAGGGGGAGATTTATCAAGGGGTCATTTTAACTTTTAATCTTGCCTTAGGTTTTCTGCTCTGAGAGATAAGAATAACATTGCTAAAGAAGACCAAACATTCTATAAAACACATGTGAAGTTGTACAGGCCACCTTGCCAAGAAGACACAAGAAACAGCAAGTGTCTGCTGGACACATTTCCACCATGTGGCCCCATGGCCTAGCACAGAGCACAGCACTTAATAGGACCTCAATAAATATTTAAGCAACAAAACAGGAAATGATTGGAATGGGAGGGAAGGAGGAGGAGGAAAAAGGAAGGGGTGGAAGACAAGGCGATTGGAAATTTCTTCCACCTCAGAGCTTCAAGAATGGGGGTCTTGACAGGCACAGGGTAATGAAAACCAATGGGCACCTCAAAATACGCCTCCCCATACAGAAGTTAGCGCTGTGAGCCTTGAGAGTCTTGCATCTCTCCACTGACGCCTTTCACTGAACAAGAAGAGATGGAAAGAAACAGACTGGGAAAACACATCCAATTCAGAACACGATACTGGGATACAATGAATATAGATTAAGAATTAAGAGATATCGTTTTTGTCATCAATAGGAATAGTGACCAAGAAAACATCACGACATATGGAGGAGGGGCTATGTTGTGAAACATAGGGACATTAGCTCATCATGTGTGAGATATCTCAGGAAAGTAGCTTCATAGGCTCCAGATGAGGTTTCCAACTGTAAAATGTGGGCATTGGCTCATATCAGTGGCTCACCCCATTGGCTGGCCATTGGAATCACCTAGGGAGTTTCTGAAAGTTTCCATGCCCAACCCAACAGCCCAGACATTAGGACCTATGACGGTAGGGCCCAGGCAGGCATCATGAGTATCAAAGCCTCCCAGGTGATTCCAAAGTATAGCTAGACTTGCCAATGATGGGTCAGGCAACCGCAAAACTTCCATCAACCAAGTGTCCTCAGATGAGCAGCATGAGCATCACTTGGGGACTTTTTAATAATCAAGACTCTTGGGCCTCACCCTAGACCTACAGACAGAATCTGCATTTTAGCAAGATCG
Organism: Heterocephalus glaber; assembly: GCF_053883595.1. Taxonomy (NCBI): domain Eukaryota; kingdom Metazoa; phylum Chordata; class Mammalia; order Rodentia; family Bathyergidae; genus Heterocephalus; species Heterocephalus glaber. The sequence continues at coordinate 17,030,332 of NW_028258369.1, read as the reverse complement.
CCAGGTCATAGGCACTGGCATTAAAGTGTGAAAACACTGGCTTAGACACTCTTGCTCCTGGCTTTTTCTTTTGGTGCCATTTAAATAATTTTTGAATCTCAGTGCCAGGTACACTGTCAATGTTAAAAGTTGTATGTGCATCAGAAAGCACAAAAAGATCACACCCACCTGTTACACTCAGGTGGCTAAGTGGAAATAGATTGAAACATGTAGCCCTGTACAAGGCACAGATGATTTTATGAGATTCTGATCAAAGATTGCTTTTCCTTTGTAGAATGGAGCCAAGCCCCCTAAAGAGCCATTGCCAGGTTCCTCTTCAAAGTCAGCAGTGCCAGCGCAGTTATTAAAAACACCTGCCTCCAGGTGTCCATTTGGATCTGACATCTCACCTGGCCACGCACCATTGGCAGGTTCCTTCTCTACCCCTCATGCCACCTGCCAGTTCCTCTGTCCACAGCTCACCCCAGGGAACAGTAGGGGTTTGGCTGAGAAGCACTTGACCTCCCCCAAAGTTACCCTAAAGTAATGCTCATCATCTCCTTCAGCTTACCAAGGGGACTTTGGCTCTGAAGAAACCAGAAACAGCACCAAACTGCTGAAATCGAAGCTAAAAACAGATCGCTAAGCATTAATGCAAGATACTATTTTGATCTTTCTAACTCAGCATGCTAAGAAGGCAGGGTGAACACATTAGGCTAACCATGCTTAATTAGGACTTTTATGAATAATGGTTTATTTAAAGGTGAAAGTGGTTCGTATCTGAATGTTTAGGGAGAGGTGGCATGGTAGCCAAAACCCATAATATTCAACTCAGTTCAATTTCCAGACATGAGGTGACAGCCAATGTGGCATTCTGCCATGTCCCCTCAGGCCCTGCATTTCAATAGGACTGTCAACAGTCAGTGTTCACAGCCCTTTGCCCCAGGGCTTGCCTTGGCCATCTCTCCCACTCTGCCCTCAGCACAGAAGGCAGAAGTCCGGGATCAGCACCCTGGGAGAAACCATCAGGTGACGACGGAGTGGAGATGGAGCATAAATACCCTAGCACTCTCACTTTGGGGAGAGAGCACTGGGAGATGTGTGTCCCCTGCTGGTTCTGGGAGATGGCCAGCTCATGGACTTCCCGTTGCCTACAATAACGTGACATATGCCTGATACTGTCTTCTTCCCCAGTTCATCCCTCACTGCCTCCCAGGGATCTCTGTGCATCCAGAGTAAACTCTTCCACTCAGATCCTTGCCTCTGTGTCTGCTGGTTTGGAAACTCACACCAAGATAAATTCTACATTTTATTTTCTGTAAGGTATGTGGAGGTACACAGTTATATTCTTGCCTTTTAATTTTAATATTTCCAGTAAATAAAGCAAAAGGGGGTATGAAGAGTAAAAGGGTTTTGATAAGAGTCTGAAGAGGTCCTCTTATTACCTATTCTTGACACTCCTTTAACATGTGAAGCTGCTAAGGAATAAGAATTCTGACCCCCCCAAAAAATATATATATATACATATATATATATAACAGCAGTGGAGAAAAGCCCTAGCTTCCAAGCCTAGTTCTATGCTTTACTGTGTGACTTTGAGTAAGCCACTTAGTCTCTCTGAATCTTAGTCTTTTGACACTTCAAAACTGGAAGAGCGAATGTGTTTATGAGTTGTGATAAAAAATGCGGTGAGTACCGCTACCCAGTGCCACCCAACAGAAAGGCAGGCTCGGAAAAACATGATGGTGCATTCACCTCTGCCATATTCACCGGATCTGGCACTGAGCAACTTCCGGCTCTTCCCCACAGTCAAAATAACCAGGAATGGTGAACATTTTGAATTGATTCAGGACATCAAGGCAGCCAGGACAGCACAACTAAAGACACTCAGGAAAGAGAACTTCCAGAGCTGCTTCAGAAAGTGTAAGAGCTTAGCCAGGCTCAGTCCACCCTGGTTTCTGGAAGAACAAAATTTGTGTACAAAGAACAGCATCAGTTAGAGAAGCGCCCCTTTGAGAGTGGGGGATCCTACAGAAACACCCAGACCAGGTTCTAGTGATAGCAGAAAAGGCTTCCAAAGCTCAGCTATGGGACCTGGACAAAAAGATACACCTGGTACCTTCTGATCTCACAGTAGGTCAATTCTACTTCTTGATTCATAAGTGAATTCATCTCTGAGCTGAGGATGCCTAGTTTTTCTTTGTCAACAATGCCATTCCACCCACCAGTGATACCATGGATCAGCTGCACTAGGAACACCATGAAATTCTCTTTCTATACAGGGCCTGGCTGATGAAAGGGTGTACGTCTGTGAAGGGGCTGCCCCTGACACACCTGTCCTTTGCCCTCTTTCTTCCCATTTCTTTACCCTGCTTTCCCACTCTGCTTTAGACTTCTTGATTGTCAATCCATCTGTCACACCCAGTGATTATTTTGGGTTTTGTCCCTTTCTAACTGCCCTGGGGGCCCAGAACCTCAATGATCCCTTCCTTTTACTATGTTCTTTTTGGGGTGAGTGGAGGGAAATGAAATTGTGGGGGAAGGTAAGAGGCACATCAATACAGAGGAAACCTCCAAACTGATATGTCTTCTTCCCCAGTTCATCCCTCACTGCCTCCCAGGGATCTCTGTGCCTCCAGGGTAAAAAAGGAAAAAGAAAGGACAAGAATGATGGGATATCCGTATTCGAAGTGGGGGAGCACATCCTAACAGGAATCAATGGCAATGTACCCCTTACTGTAATTTTTTAAAAGATAGACATTCACCATATTTTCCCATCACACTGCAGAACACCCCCGTTTGTGCCGCTGGAGTATGCACTACCATCTCATCTGGGGTCCTACGTAAAGAAGAGATCACTTGTCACAAGTGACAGGGTAGTGCAGGATTGGTGACCATCCAACCCTAGCATCCCATGAGATTTGCAGTGTGGCCGAAAGCCTGGCAGAGTAGAAACCCTAACCCAAAGCGAGAGAACACACTGAGTCGTGTTGAACCCGAACGCTTGGTCGTGCTTTAATTTCTCACCTGCATTCTTAGTCCCTGGAGCTCAGGGCTCCCAGAAACGTGTCCCACGCCCGAAAATACGAGGCTAGCGATGGTGCCTCGAGTCTGAGGACAGTTTCTGGGTGCAGAGGCGGAAGAGGCGCGGGTCGCGCTGGAGGCGGGTCCCAACCAGATGTGCACGGCCTGGGGGCCCCGCCCTCCCGCCCTTGCTCCTGGCTGCTTCCCGGCGGAGGAGCCCACGCACCTAACCAGGGCGCCCCCCAGCCCCCGAGCGGCCCAGGAGAAAGGAGGCGGAGCCCAGGGCACTGCACATCCAGACCAGCGCCTTCCCGGGGGGTGCAGGAGGAGGGCGACGCTCCGCTGGGACATGCGGCCGCCCTGGGGTCTCGCGCTCCCGCTGCTGCTCCCCTGGGTGGCAGGTGGATTAGGGGACGCTGCCAGGTGAGTGTTTGGCTGGCCATCGACCCGGCCTCGCCTCTCCCTTTGGAGCCCCTTCTCGGACCCCTGTCCTGTGAGCACCCTGCGAGAGTGGCTGTCTGTGTGCACGCGTGCCTGTGCGCAGAGACGGGACATGATCAGGGTGCCAGGCCTGGGGTGCCCACACTGTCCTCTCGGCGGCCCTTTGGCCGCGCTTTGCATCCCGGGCGTTTGAATGTGCTGTGCCCCACCTGGCTGGGGGACCGAGGCTGGGCGCGCAGCCCGGGGTGGTGGCGGTGGGGTGCCGGGGCCACTGTGCGCGTGGGTGGCCCGGCCGGTTCCGTGCTCCGTTTGCTGGTTGCCGGTGTATCCCAAGGGCGCAAACTGGTTTTGAGTCGCTGGTTTTGAGGGGGAAGGAGGGATTCAAACTGTGGTCTAAAGGAGATTCCCTCCGCTCCGCTGCTCCTGGCCTGGCTGCCCTCTGCTTCGGGTTGTTGAACTGGAAAGAAAGGACGTGATTGTCAAGGGACAACTGTTCTCAGTCTTGCTTTGGCGATACAGAGCCTGCAGCCACTTCCTTACCCTCCCCCTCCCCCCGAGGAGCTTTTTTGAGTCCCGAAACTTATCTCTCTAGAGGTCTGCCCAGCCGCTTAGCAAAGACACGCTGCCACAGTGCTTGCTGTAGACCTGGCACAGCTGTAAGCACTTTAGAGCTATGAAGCCACAGAGAGCCCGTCACTACTCTGTGTGGAGGGCACTAATATTGTCCCACCCCTGTGTTGCAGAGGAGCAAAACGAGGCACAGAGAGGCCGAGTAACTAGCCCAAAGAGGCACAGCCAGGAAGCGATGGAGCTGGGGGCCAGGCAGCATTGTCCAGTGCCCCTGCTCCTCCCCAGTACAGCAGGGCAGCCTTTTGGGAAAGACGCCCTGGAAAGGTCTCCTGGGTCCCCGGCTGTGAGGGATTCTTTCCCTTTCCGTGTCTGCTCCAGTGGGTTGCACTGTAGCACTGTTGACCGTTTGAGTTGGGCTACATCATTCCTTGCCAGGGTATGGGGCGGCCTCAATGTAGGAAGTTCAGCAGCATCCCTGGCCTCTTCCCACTCCATGCCCGTAACAACCATGGCAGCTCCCTAACTCCCCAAGTTGTGACAAAGAACAGAGGTCTCCGGATATGGCCTGATCGGACCACCCCCGGGCTGAGCTTTCAGTGCTGATTCCCCAGAACCTGGGTTAGGCTTCTTAAAGGGGAGCCCGCCTGAGTTTGCTTGACTTACAGGAAAAGAATCTTTCATCAGAGTCAGCCATGGTATTAAGGGATTTTGAAGTTCAAACAGAACGAACCTCCAACCAGGTCCTCAGAATGTATGAATCTCGAGTCTCAATTTCCTTAGCAGAAGCAATTCGCTTATAATCTCATCTTCCTTGAAAGTGGGCAGTTCTTGTCTTGCTAGAAAGCCCACTTTAGAAAAGCCGGAGTATGATTTGGAGATGAGATGAATAGTTTAGCAGCGGGCAAACTGACCTCCCAGAGTTTCACTTTCAAAGTGCCACCAAATTAAATTAAAACCCGAAAAGCCCCCGAATAATCTGAAAAATATTAAACTGGAGAATCTTTATGTCAGGATTCTGCAGTTTTCAAGATGTGAAATGTGGTTTCTTTGCTCGGGATCGGGTTCCGGAGCCCATGAGTTATCATCTGCTCAACCCTGTTGGAAATGTCACATGACCGACTCTTCAGGAACTTCCCACGGGCCACATTCAGTGAACTCCAAACTCCACTTTAAGGACAACACATTTACAGAGAAGGAAAAAAAGTGTGCCTAGTGGGTATTTTCTGAGATTTCAGCGAAGTCTGCCGTAAAAGCTGTGGCACACAAATTTCTAACATAAGCACCAATTGTTTCTAGTTGAAACACTGTGCCACGATTTTGTGACCTGGAAAATTGTACGCCTCTTAAACAGTGCACAGTGCATGGTAGACAATTAACGCCGATCAAATGCATAATTTATTAGCCACGTGCATTTACCTCTGAAACACCAGGATTTGCCCTGTCTTACACGTTTTCATGTCTTTGGGTATTGGAACTGTTTAGATACTCTGGAACTGCTGTGTCCACTACAGCAAATGTGGTAGGCAGGAGCCCCAGGTGGCTACTGAGTCCCTGAAATGTGGCCAGGCCGAGATGAGATGTGCTGTATGAGTAAAATCTACAGTGGAATGTCAAGATGTTGTGTGAAAAAAAAATGAACAGGAAATATCTCATTAATCATTTTATATCAATCACATGTTGAAATGATAACATTGTGGATACACTACATTGGATAACATACGCTATTAAAATTAATTTCACTTGCTGCACTTTTTTTTTTTTTGTACTGGGGATTGAACTCGGGTCCTTGCACTTTCGAGGCAGGAGGCAGAACCACTGAGCTAAATCCCCGGCCCCTGTTGTACATTTTTTAAACTGTGGCTACTGGAAAATTTTACATGTAGGTGTCTGTTATATTTCTAGCACTGGTCTAAAGCATGTATTGATCTGAGCACCATTTCCAGCACTCTGGGCCCTAACACTGGAATCTATTTGCCTTGGGTACCTAAGGTTAACTTTGCATTTCTTGAGATTAAAGCTCAGAGCAGCTACCTACTTAAAACATATTTCTGTTTTACATTTTTCTCTATTGACTTCAAGTAAAAATAATGTGAGAGATGAATCAATGTCTGGGTTAGTTACTGGACCTGCTGCCTTACAAAGCATACATTATGAGATGTGATCAAAAATGCTGTGAATGTTTAATTTTTTAAATTTACAATAAAAGACACATTTCCGTTAAACCTCTCACAATATTCTCCCTTGCTTTGGACACATTTATCCCGTTGTTGCCACTCTCTAAAAGCGATTCTGGAAATCTTCTTTGATGAGTATTTTTAGTCGCACTGTTGTGGCTGCCTTGATGTCCTGAATCCTTTCAAAATTTTTCCCCTTTCATGATCATTTCAACTTTAGGGAAGAGCCAGAAGTTCCACAGTGCCAGATCTGTTGAATAAGGTGGATGATGGTACACTGTAATGCTTTTACAAGCCTGTGTTTCTGTTGGATGGCTCTTAGCAACTGCATTCACTGTATTTTTTTTATCACACCTTATAAAAGACACTCAAGAGAAAGTACTTCCAGAACTGCTGGGGAGAGTGGTAAGAACAATGGGATATGTGTGTTCGAAGCCAGAGGGAGTATTTTGAGGAAGGAAAATGGCAATGTCTTTTACTGTAATAAATTTTTCACTGAATTTTGTGATCGCACCTCATACATAGAGAACTAATTCTTCTTGGATCCCTGCTGGGGAAATTCCACTGTAACAACTTAACAGAAACCTCATGACTTATAACAACACACATTTATAGTCTTACAGTTTTGGAAATCAGAAGTCCAAAATGAGTCTTATGCAATGAAAATTAAGGTGTTGGCAGGGCTGGCTCCTCCTGGACACTCCAGGGGACAATCTGGTCGTTATTGTTTCCAGTTTCTAGAGACTGCCAGCAATCCTCAGCTGATGGCCACATCACTCGAATCTCTTCTGCCTTTGTCTCCTTGCCTTCTTTCTTGCTCTTCTTTGTCTTTGTCCCTCTAAGAAGAACCCTTGTGATTATATCATGCCCATCTGGATAACCCAGAATAATTTTCCCATCTCAAAATGCTACCTTGATCACATCTGCAAAGTTCCTTTTGCTATATAATATAACATCCACATTTTCCAGGCATTAGTATGTGGACATCTTTAGGGAGGAGGGGACTTATTCAGCCTTCTACAGGGAGCCTGAGCTATGAGTCTGTTGTTCTTGCCTTTTATCCACAAGGGTTTCATCTTTAAACATGATTTTAGTGATTTTTGACTGTTCATCATATCATTCATCTCTTTATTCTTAAAACCAGAATTTGTAAGACTATATCTAAAACTTAAGAGCCAAGTGTTTCTAGGGAATAGTCACCACGGAGCATCTAATCACAACATAGAAATCACTTCTGAGCAACCTTATTTTAGTTAATTTCATTCCTGTAATCCCAGCACTTGGGAGGCCAAGGCAGAAAGATTGCCATGAATTTGAGGCCATCCTAGACAAGGCCAGCCTGAACTACACAGAGAGACTTTGTCTCAAAAAAAAAATAGTTAATGTCATTGACTTAGAAGGTGTTAAAGTCCTGTGTATATAAATCATGGTGATGCAATCATTAAAATTAGAATAAGTATAGTATCTAGCCTTCATAAATTAGATTGACATTCAACAGATTTGAGACCCTACTATATGGTAACTCTCCAATGTTATTGCAGTAAGTTCTCTCAATGACCCTAAGAAACAGGTATTGTGTCCATTTGACAGATAAAAGCACAGAAAAACTTGCAAGGAGCATGTGATTTCTTGCGAATTACATTTCAGTTGGTCTTCTGCTCTAAGACTAGTGCTGCTCTGTGCTCACTTCAGCAGCACATATACTAAAAGACTAGTGATGCTCCAATATTCCCAATTCATTTCCTCCAAACATTGAATACATTTTTTACAAAGCTGATATTTTTACCAAGTTCTTGCTCACACATTAACACCAGTGAATCTGATTAGCCCGACTCTAGTCCTGCGTGATCATGCACTACCTTCCCAGTATCACCGCCTTCCTCTCCAAGTTCCCACCCTCTCAGAAGCAGACAGGTTAATTTGGGAGGTGACTCTAAGAAGTTTGGTAGGGAAGAGGGGAAGTGTGAGGGAAGGGAAGGGCTATAAAAATAAATCACCAGTGATACTTAATCCTGCTGGAGGATTCCAGGGGACAGTTGGACCTGAGCCTTGGGCTTATCCCCGCTGAAGACAAGGAAGCTGGGGTGTTTATACTCCTACTCCTGTCAGCCACTGGCTGAGAGTGTGGACAAGCAGCTTCTGTACTTTCATCCCACTGTGCTCCCAGGCAGAGTGACACAACTCTTGGGTACCAGGAAATGAGGCTGACCATGTACTGAAATGCACCCAATTGTCACTGATCTGGTGAGACAGGATGCTCCCTCTGGGAACTTGTGCTTCTAGTGACAAGTTCTAGAATACCACCTCCTCTGGAGGCAGTGGAGGTAGGGCATCAGCTGACCTAAGGTGAGAGGGGATAAATTATCTTTCTCTCAAATTCATATGTTGAAGCCCTAGCCCGCAGTACCTCAGAATGTGATTGAATTTGGAGATGGGGTCTTTAAATGGGGTAGTGGCACGCACCTGTAATCCCAGCACTCTGGAGGCTGATGCAGGAGGATTGCCACAAGTTTGAGGCCAGCCTGGGCCGCATAGTTTAAGCCCAGCCTGAACTACATCATAGTGAGACCCTGTCTCAAAAAACTCAAAAAGAAAAACTGGGGTGAGTTAAGTTAATGGGCCCTTATCCATACGACCAACATCCTTACAAGAAGAGATCAGGACACAGGCACAGAGGAACAACCATGTGAGCACACAGGGAGAAGGTGGCCATCTGCAAACCAAGGAGAGAGACCTCAAACAAATCCTGCCGACACCTTGATCTTGGACTTCTAGCCTCCAAAACTGGGGGAAAATGGATTTCTGTTCTTCACGCTTTGTTGTGGTAGCCCTAGAAAATCATGGCCTCAGAAAAGACAGAAACTTAATGGAGCAAAAGTTTACCTGATCTTGACTTTCAATTGCATGCAGACTGAAAACTGGGTCTCATAAGTCACTTGACATTAGGGGTGTTAAGCAGGAAATATTTTTTTAAAAAACAGAGAAAACATAGCAACATTGCTTTTTAACCCTTCAAAATTGGCTATGATAGAAAATTCACATAATCTTGGTTTAAACAACGTAGATGTGTGTTACTCTCACACGGGAGTAACTGGACTGATATGGCACTCCACAGAGTTAGGGACCTGCTACAGCCACCTTAGGGCTCCACCAAAAGGCTCTTCCCTCATGGCCTAAGGTAGCCTCCTGAGCTCCAGCAAACATGTCCCCACTCTAGCCAATAAGAGGAAATAACTGTGACAAAGGGCACTCCAGGCTGGAGATTTAGCTCAGTGGTTTCGCCGCCTGCTGCACAAGCACAAGGACCCGAGTTGGATTCCCGGTACCAAAAAAAAAAAAGAGTAGCCAGGGCACTCCATCTGTATTTACAGCCACTTCCTAAAAGTTGCACATAGCCAATCTACTTACATCCCATTGGCCCATGCTCAGTCCCAGGGCCACGCCCCATGGAAGTGAAAGATAGCACTGGAAAATGCCATCTTTATTGTAAGTAGCTGTATAATTGGCCTTTTATGACCAAGAAAGAAGGGGGAGAATAGGTATTGAGGCACCACTCACAATGTCAAGTGTAAATTGTAGATCATATCTCCTATGTGTGAGTTACACATCACATCCCCCATTGTACAGATGAATAAACTGAATTTCAAAACACTAGGTGGCTGATTTGCCCAGTATTTCATGGAGAACAAGTGGCAGATTTAAAGGCCATGGTGTCTCCCAAGGACAACTAAATCACTTTTCATCAGATATAGCATTTTGTCCAGAGGGATCAGAAGTGCCTTCGGTTCTCTCAGTTAAGTTGCCAGGTCCCAGTTTATCAGTGTCAATAATTAACCAATTTTAAACCTATAGGTCTTAGTTATGAAAAAATATTGTTAAAGGAGTCAAAATTAATTCAGCCCAGTTCAACAACAGTAACTGAACATCTGACATACCCAAACATTCTCCTGAGTGCCAGACATACATATCTATCTGCCACCCCCACTAGACAACTTTGTAGCTCCAGCAAATGTCTTTTTCAGCTGGAGGAGCTAGTTGGGGGATTACAACTCCAGCCTCTAGCTCAGTGCTTGGGACATAGTAGGTGTTGAATAAAAATTTGATGGATAAACGAAAGACCAAAGAAAGAAGATTAAAAAAGTATTATTTAATGTTATTTACATATAATGAATGAGTTATTTCAAATGAATGAATATTATTGTGTTTCTTTATATGTGTGTATTTAAATGCATAAAACAATATGTTTTATGTATATAAACATATAAAACATTCCATACACTACAGATTACAAAAAAATCAAGTGTGCCTGAGAGAGTCAGGAAAACTCAAGCCACAGACATTTAAACTGTCCTTACAGATGAATGTGAGTACTTGGTATAAAACAGAGAGAAGGCAAGTAAGTATTACAGTGCTTACTTGATAGTAGGTTTTGCATAATAGAGGAATATATGGATGGTCTATTGGTCAGTTTTCCTGTTGCTGGGAGAAAAACATCTGACATAAACATCTTAAAGGAGATTTGTTTGGCTTATGGATTCAGAGGTTTCAGTCCATTGTTGGTTGGTTCCATTGCTGTGGGTGTGAGGTAAAGCAGAACATCATGGCAGAAGGGCATGGTGGAGCAAAACTACTCACTTTATGGCAGCCAGAAAGCAGAGCACAGGGGAAGAGCACTAGAGAAGAAGGGGCTGGGGACCTGGTATAGTCCTGAAGGTCACACCTTCATGGCCCACTCAGAGACACCCAAATGTGTGGTTTACTAATCCCCTAGGCAGGTTCCAAGTCAATCAAAATAAACTGTCACAGATGGGTACATCCATGCATAAAGAATGAAAAGGACAAGTCCCGAGTTCGATCCCCCATCCAAAAAATAAAAAAAGAATGAAAAGGAAGGAATTTTCCAAGATACACAGTAGACTGGCCAGCACATGCCTGGTGGTCATGAGCCACTCCAAAATAAACCATTTGCACACCAATCCTGGTCTCATGGCCTGCCTTTGGAGGAGCCCAACTAAGGCCCTCCTCACCCTCAGTCTGCACCTAACTCCTGAGCATGGAAGATAAGTGAGAGAAACAGAAGCACAGAAAGCTCCAAATTTGGCTTAGGTTTACTACTATCCTGGTTCCCATACCACTCATGGCATGAGAAATTTGAAGACACAACAACCCACACTGGGCTAGGAGAGCTTGTCAGCCTGGGCCAGGTTTTACTGGGCTCTTGCTCTTCAACCTTTACATATCCGGGGCGGCAAGATGGCTTGAGGTATGCTTGGGCCTGTTGGACTTGGATTATGTTTCTTAAAGAGAATGGGAACCTAAAATTAATTTTAATTAGGTACAATGAACTTGCTGTACTGGGAGTTATGATGAGGATAAAACCAAACAAAAATCAACAACAACAAGAACTCTCACAGCTGGGCCTTGTTATCGCTATTTAGGGAAACTTATTTGCATAGTGATATTTGAATATATTTAAAAATAAGCAAAAGAGTTTAACTTCTCAATTTATCTTGGAGAATATCGTAAAGTTTCCTGGAGCCTGACCATAAACAAGCATACTAAGATTTCTGGCACAGTATATTTTTTGCAGAAAATAAGCAATCCTATGCAGAAATACTATACTACTTACACAATCCCTGGAATGTTTTAAAATTAACTTCAGCTGTGGAGACAGTGATTTTTCTGATTAATTTGATCAATGTAGACAGCAAGTTCTAGAATGCAATAAAGAAACTCTGGGGAGTTCAGCATTTAGCTCAGAATTCCCCAGCTCAGGGTCTCCTCTCCACAGAGAGTTGCTCACCTGTACTGACACTTCTCTGTCTCAAGACTGGTTTCGCTGGGTCTTATATAAGCAAAAATTGTTTAGGAAGAAACTTGTGAAAAGAGAGAGAAATAAAGGGAAGCTGACCACCCCATGCAGGCCTCTCAAGGTGGCAGGTGTTGGTGGGATCGGGACAATCCAAGATCAGAGGTTCTCCTTCTAGGGTGATCAATTGCTTTTGATCTATTACCCAGGTCGTATCAGGTCCCATGAGACTGAGTCTATCCAGGCAAATACATAAAAGCTTATTTCTATTCAGACATCTATGAAATACCAGTGATTGACACCATACCTTAACTGTTTATCTTTTTTTAAAATTTTTAAATGGCCTCTGTTTTTTCTTTAACTTTAACTGTTTATCTTTGATATTCCAGAATGTATTGGCCCAAGTTTTTAAAATCTGCACATCTCATAAATTTGGAAATAAATGCAATTCATATTGATAGCTTTATAAGTTTTCTGTACACATACAAGTGGATTTACATACAAAGGAAAAACAACACGTGCTTGACTTTAGGGAAAGAACTGGTTTTTGTAATACTATTGTGTCGATCAGGGCCGGGGGTTTAGCTCAGTGGTTCTGCTGCCTGCCTTGCTAGTGCAAGGTCCTGAGTTCGATCCCCGGTACCAAAAAAAAGAAGTGAGAGGACTATTGTGTTGATCAGGGTAGGCCACTGCTTCAGACCATCTGGAAATTGCAGTGACTAGCCACAGGAAGGTTCTTTCTTTGCCTGTGTCACAGTAGAAGACCTGCTTGAAAGACTTTGCTGCATGCCTTCACCCGGGGCCAGCCTCCATCTGATTGGGACGCCATCTTCCTCCAGGTCCCAGAGCTCCTCTTTATTCCATGAGCTCATGGGAAAGGAGCACATCGAGGATCCCATTGGAGTTTTGTGAGCCAGGCCTGAAAGTTGCCCCAATCCCATTCACCACATTTTACCATCCAAAACCAGTCACGTGACCCTACCTGACTGGCAGGCAGCTGGGAAATGTAGTTTTGTGCCCAGTAAACCTATACATGGATTTCATGAGCACTTAACCTTCTCTTCCACATTCATGAAGTTGTAACATATGAAATCACAAGTATTTGGTCATTTTTAACTTCAAAAATGGAAATTTCATTGTCTATAATACAACCAGGTATTAAGGTAGAAGAATTATTGAGTTAGCGATGGGAAAGCTAGTAAGTGGACATGGAATTATGGCAAAGGGCAGGTAGAAGGAGAGGATGCTGGGAAAATAATACAGTTCATTTTCTAACATTAACTTGGACTGTCATTTGAAAACTCTGTATAGAGATAAAAGTCAAAGCTTTTTGCGGAGTATTTTTTAAATTTTTACAAGATAATGTGCTCTACTATTGCTGCTTATTTTGTGCTGCATTCCTTCCCTCCCCAGGATCATATTGTTTCACCTTAACATAAATATTTTAATAATTGATTTTCTTTTTATCTATAATTTATAATAGCTGCATATGTATATATTTTTTAAAACTGGCAGCATAGAACACAGAACTGGATTCTTGGTGTAATAAATCAGTTCCTCTGGCATCTACATATCATCAAGTTAATTATTAGCAATTCTACTTACTAATGATTTTCCCCTTTAAACTATTTTTCCATTTTCATGACCAGATGTGCCCTTTGATGATTTAAACCAGTAAAGTCCCTGTTGTGGCTGGCTCTTTGAAGCTATCTCTCAAAACGAAGTGAATACATAGCCCTCACACTCCTTAATTAAAAGGCATGTTGCTCATTTACAGACAGGCTTCTTGGATGGTTTTTCCTACAGCATTGACGCATGCTTCATGGTCTCCTTTAGGAAATATGCTCAGAACATGTTACTGCATCCCCAAAGCAGCCAAGGGCTGCACCAGTGTTTTCTGAGTTGTGTGGTTGTCTGAATATCAGGATCCATTTTATAGTTCTCACTCATGAGTTGATCCTTAAGCAACTATTGTTTGCTCCTTTTAAACAAATGAGAATAAGGCTAGAGTTGATGACAAATTGCTGACGTCTTCCAACAAAGCCGTAATATTAAGCTGCAGTTGTGATCTGGGAAGGGATTCCTAGGTGTGGATAAGAAATCTTACTTTATTCACAAGATTTCAATGGCCCAAATGTTAGTCATTAACACTTTGGAGAGCTTTATAAATGACACCATACTATGTCAAAAATGGTGACTCGGGAGAAATTAATATACCTCAAATTTCCTGGTTTCACCTTTTCACCTGAAGGCATGCATGTGAAAGCAATAAGCCTGGAGAAAAAGAAGATTTCCCTGGAGAGCTGTGGTAATGGAAAAGCAGTATATGAATTTCATCTTCTGGTAACTTTCTCCTGTTAGTTAACCCCAGGCAGTATTCTTTGCAATCCAAACTAATTGGTTTTGACCAGTACATATGAAATAGGTTTGGCCACCTGTACCAGAGACCCTGGGCTGGCTTCTAATTAGGTTTTTAAAAAATATCGTATTTTGACACATTTCCATTTGTTTTTGTGTGACTTCCCATGCAACCATTTCAGCAATCTTGTTTCAGTTTATTGAGCTTACAGTACTTCTCTAGAGGCCGTTGCATACATTGCAAAACCTTTGATGTTTCCCGCTGCTTGAAATCCTTCTATAACTCTCCAGAGCCTTTAGGATGGACAAAATGTTTGCATGGACACGGGCCTTTTCTTCCTGACTCCTGGTTTCCTCCCTACTCCTTCTGTGCCCCCCATTCCTCTAGCTTCTCCTTCCCTCCTCTGCTCCAAACACTGCCCCCTGTGGATATTCCAGTTTGCAGGGCACCAGCTGCTCATGTCCTCGTGGCTGCAGGCCATTTTCTCTTGACACCGCCTATTTTCTCCACCTGGAAGATCTTCTCCACCATGCAGCCTTCTCTCATTTCACCTGGGTAATTTCCACCAGCTACCAGGTTTGTATTGGGCCCCACTTTCTCTAAAAAGCCCCTCACACACCCATCCCAATGTAGCAATTCTTGTATCTTCCCCTAGCTCTGAGAACTCATCCCTTTTGTAGGGGTCATATGTTGGGAGTATAATTATGTTTACTTACCCATCTTTGCCCCTAAAATCTATGTTCTTCGTGGACAGGGGCTTTCTCATACACCCCCTACAGTCTCAGTGCCTAGTACAGTACCTGGCATGTGTAATTAACCTAATATGTGGATTTGATTATGACAAATGGCTGCATTATTTCTCTGTCAAAGCTTCTCAGGGCTGGGGATGCAGCTGAGTGGTGGAATGCTTGCCTAGTATGCTCAAGGCTTTGTGTTTGATCCCCAACACTGGGCGGGGGAGAACTGCACAGAGCATTGTAATGACTCCTGCCATGCCGTTCTATGCCTTAGTGCATCTGTTTACAAGAGATGGTAAGTGAGCATAAGACAGTGAAGACCACTCCTTTTCATCACCGTGTTCTGTGTACCTAAGTCAGTGCTCAGAGCACAGCAAATGCCCAATAATTTTTCACTCTAAAGTAATAGTACTTAATGGCAGACGATCTTGCCTTCCAGAGGACATTTGGCAATGTCTAGAGACATTTTTGATTGTCACAACTGGAGAGGTGTGTGCTACTGGCACCTACAGAGGCCAGAGATGCTGCTAAATGTCCTGCAATGCACAAGACAGCCCCCAACGACAAAGAATCATCTAGCCAAAATGTTCTATAAAGTTTGAGAACCCCTGTTCTGAGCACTTGAGCCAATACTTCCAAATTCCATTTTAAAATGGAAAAAGGGCTTTTCAAGAAGCAAAGAATAAACTCCTCCTTGCATTTTGTACTCTCCGTTAATGAACCGTCCCAAGCCATATGTTTACAGCTCTCAACTGAGCAACTAAGCTCGTGGGAGAGGCTGAGCATGAGGGAAACCTACAAGGTCATTTAACTACCTGACCCTGGCTAAGATATTATTAACTAGCATAGAGTTCAGTCCTGCTGCAGGAAGCACGTGGTAAAATGTGCATTCCTTGTCTGTCAAAGAGCCCATGAACCATGTTTGCAGTGTATTTAATATGCATGAGGAATAGCAAATGCAGCCCTCCATAAAACACACAAGGCAAGTCTTTGCTTCCAATGTGCCAGCAACTGGGTCCAACACCAAGACAGTGAGCTGTTTTATCCCTGGCTGCTACTTAGGGCATTTGCTGGGGGCCCGTGAGCTCCCTCCCTCAATCCTCTGGATCAGGGGTTGTGGGCAAGCTACCACCACGGGCCAAACCTGGCTGGCCCCATTTTTCCACAGCCGGTGAGCTAAGATCAGCTTTTACAGTTTTAAATGGTTGGTCATGAATCAAAAGAACACTATGTCACGACATATGAAAAGCATATTAGATTCGCATTTCAGTGTCCATAAATAAAGTTTTATTGGAACCGTTGTGCTTATTGGCTTGCTCTTGCCTGTGGCTGATTTTGCTCATGGACAAAATAGAGCTTAAAATATTTACCCATCTTGCCACTTACAGAAAACGTTTACCGACTCCTGCCTGATAGAGTTTATTTAGCAAATTATGTTTTCAGGAGGTGGTGTGGGAGGAGAAGGCTCCCAGGCTGGAATCCCCAACAGCTGGCCATGCTGGCTGCAACTCCACTCTATGGGGCCGGGTTTCCCCCTGTGGAACACGAGAGGGCTTCGCACTGGAAGGTCCCTAGTGTGCAGTGCTTCCAGTCTGCTCAGTGAGGTAAAGTGTGGAGCTCTTGTCTCGGCCAAAGCCGCACAGCCTGGAAGTCACCAGATTCAAAAATATAAATTTTGGGTCACTTTCATGTGCCCTTTTTTTTTATTATTTGTAATACTGCCGATTGAACCCAGGGTCCTTGAACTGAGCTACATCCTCAGCCCTGTTTTACTTTTTGCCTTGACAGAGGATCTTGCCAAATTGCTGAGTTAATCAGGCTGGGCTAAAACTTGCAATCCTCTTGCCTCAGCCTCTCAGAGTGCAGGGATCACAGTCATGCATCACCGTGCCTGGCTTCATGTGCCCCAGCTTTATTGGTTATGTAACACAATTGTTTTAACCCTGGGCAAAGGAAATGAACAAACTATTGAGGAAGACTGGCAAGGCATGGTCGCAGAGGCTGACAGCTTCACAATTCAGGCTTTCAAAATGGAATTTAGCACTTTCCATAGGTCTGTTGAAATTAACCAGGTATTTGACACCTGTCCAGTTCCTGTAATAACAGGGCAGAGTCTCCGTTGCCATTGCTGTTTTCTCAATACTAACGTGTGATTCTTTCTGCACAGTCCAAGGAATCACGGCTTGTCGGTGTTGGCGCACCAGCCTGGGCTTTGTCACTATGGAAGTAAACTAGGCTGCTGCTACGGCTGGAAAAGGAACAGCAAGGGAGTCTGTGAAGGTAATTTTCATAAAAACTCGGAGCACCTTGCAGCCCTGACTTGGGCCAGGACCCTTAGGGTTTTATTTGTGGATAACTCTGGAGACTGTGGCTGACACCATCACAGTAGACATGATTTATCTTAGGAGACTGTCTTGTCACTTATCTCTGTTATGATCTTAGTAAGTATAATTTGGTTGTTTTGGCTTTGTTTTTCTTAATCTAGAGAAACTGAGATGAGCAAAAACAAACCAATTAATTCTTTCTCCTAATTATAGTTTTTCTCAACTAATTTCAGATGAACTATACATTTTAATCATTAATCACCCAACCAGTAGGCTTTGGCTGTGAAAAAGCAAGCTTTTACCTTATGGATTGGCTACTCACATTTTTTAAGTTCATAAGACTAGTTTCTAGATGATAGTGAGAAACACATGCGTATAGGGAAAGATTTTAAGTATTTTTCCAATTCTTCTGTACAAATTGCAAACTAAAACCATCGTCTGCCTTGGGACTCTAAGAGCAGCTTCCAGTAATTTCAAGAGGCTTGGAAAGGACAGGTGAGCATAGAGTTCTCTCTTGTTTTGTTTTTTATCTGACTTTCTGTAACGACCAACAGTCACAGTGTAAAATCTAGGAGGGATGCAAATTTGAATCCTCCTCAGTGAGAGAGAATAGAAGGAAAATGCTAGCTAGTTTGAGGAATAAAAATACTACCTTCTTTTGCTAGAAGCAACCTTCCTCCTAGCTGGTCCAAAACTGTCTGGACTGGTCATGGGTGAAGGCAGAACTAGATAATATCTGAAATCCATGAAACAATGGAAGCCATTGATGCCCCTTCCTTATGCTCAGTACTATGCAAAACCTTCTGTCACCACAGTTCCCTTGTGAGGAGATGGTAAGAGTGTGAAGATGCCAGAAAAATTAAGATTAGCTGGGCATGGTGGTGCATGTCTGTAATCCCAGCACTCTGGGAGGCTGAGGTGGGGGAATTGTAATGTCAAGCCCAGCCTGGGAAAGTTAGTGACTTAGTGAGGCCCTGTCTAAAAAAAAAAAAAAAAAAAAAAAAAAAAAAGGATATCACTATTACCCATTCAGATAAAGTTAGACCATTCCCTTGGGAACTGTGTCAATGAAATGGGGAATATATCCTCCCTTTGTTTGGATGTACAATAGTGTCACAATCAGTGGCATTGTTGACTGGACTGACTGATGGTGGATGACCTTGGGCAAGGTAGGTAGCTCACTAAAGCTCCATTTTGCCCCCGCCACATGGACAGAGTAGTACCTACTTCAGAGGGTACAGCATATAAGCGTTAAAGAGTGTGCTTATTACCCAGCACACGTAGAAAATACCTCATAAATTACTATTGATTCAGAAGGGACTAATGATTCTCATCACAGACTCTGGTCCATTAGAGTACCAGGTAAAGGGAGGATTAAATCTGGCTTTATTCTTTTTCTAGACAACATGACATATTTTTATTTGAAGTCAGTCAGGTAGAAAGGGGTAAGAACCACGTGAGACACATGATTTGGAACCTCTCTTACAGTTGCACAAACCTCAATACCTACTGCCATAAAACTCGTAAGGCCTGGTGTATCGCTGGTGCATAAATGAGGGCAAGCTGGGGCTTTCTGGAAGGGCTATTCTTTAACTGGATCAGAGCAGCGTGGCTCATCTGCATAGCCAATCACATCCTCAATGCTTTCATGACTGTATACATCCACAGGCACGAAAGAATTTGAAGTGAGACTTTGAAAGGTCAGATGTAGAGGGTTTAAACACAATGTTCAATATGCAAGTTTTGCAAGGTGAAAAGATCATCAGCACGTCTACTGCCCCAGTCAAATATTTAAGTTTTAAATTGCATGACTTTATATCTAAAGTATGCGTCATATTTTATTCAATTTGCATGGTCCTTCTAGATGGGAAAGTCGTATGTTTCTTTGTTTTCTTTCTTTCTTTCTCTCTTTCTTGGTTTTTTTGTTTGTTTGTTTTTTGTTTTGTTTTGGTACCGGGGATCGAACTCGGGTCCTTGCACTTGCGCAGCAGGCAGCGAAACCACAGAGCTAAATCCCAGGCCCTAAAATCTAACATCTACTCTTTGATTTTTTTTTTTTTTGGTACTGGGGCTCGAACTTGGGACCTTATGTTTGCGAGGCAGGTGCCGGAACCACTGAGCTAAATCCCCAGCCCCTCTCTTTCTTGGTTTTTGAGACAGAATCTCACTATGTAGCCCAGGCTGGCCTTGAACTCACAGTGATCCTCCTGCCTCAGCCTCCAGAGTGCTGAGATTACAGGTGTGTGCCATCATGCCTGGCTAAAGTCATATGCTTCTTGAGGCACCAAATAACAGGGGTGGTTGTTCCCTGAGTCTGGGTTTCGGATTTCTAAGTCGCCAGGCGTGTGGGCTTCGAGGTTAGGAGAATACACATCAACCTGCCCAAACAAGCTCAATCAGACCCAGCTGGGAGATCCCAGTCCACACAGGCCCTGTCCTCTATCCGTCTACTCGCCCACTGTTTTCCTCAAGCCCCTGGTTCTGTGTGTGCTGGAGTTTTCCAGCTCTTGGGCTCTGCCCTGTCTAAATCTGTCTCCAGGACAGGGTCTGTATCAACTCCGTATCATTAACCTTAAAACGTATGTCACATTATCGAGGTGCAATAAAGAGTTGTCCGTGAACAAATCACTATTGAAAAACTACAGATGGAGGAGATTCAGGGAGAATTGAACAAAAGAGTTGTACTTTATGTAAGGCATACTTCACTCTCTGGCCATTTTGGACCCAGACTGAAATTCCCTCTGCTGTGGATTGGCTGTTCAAGTCACAGGTCCAAAGTTACTGTAAATTGAAAACATCTTTCTGAAGATTTGACCTTAGAGCAAGGGTATTATTCACCATTTCTCCTATGTGCTATTTGGCATTTATCCTGGGCTTTCCTGTCTGATCACACTGGAAGTCAGTTTCCAGGGAGCAATAAGAGGTCTTCAGGGCTTAAAAAAATAAGGGATTTATTTTTCTAACATCTAAACTTAAAGCTGCAGCCCCAAGTACACATCCATAATAAAATAGACACTAGAAATTAAGAGTCTATTTCTTTTGTCTCTAAAAGTGGAAAAACTTTGTTGTGGAAGCATTTTTTCCCTACCTTCTCAGTTATGATTTGTCCAGGCCCCTAAATAGGCAGAGATGGGTTGCAAGAGAAGCCGAGCTTCCTCATGGTCCCAGCGAAGCTCCGGGGTGGTAACTGCACAGGAGTCAGACTGCCAGGAAACAAGGTCCTGGGCTGTTAGACCCTGCCGCACTGAGGCACTGGTCACAGGAGAGAGAAGTGCTCAGCCTAATGTCCCAGAAATGGGGGCCAAGATGTTTTCCATTCACTAGATAAACATTTGTTCCAAGGCTGAATTGGTGGTAGAAACAGGGATAGAGTGTTATAACTGAGTGATTGGAGAGCAAGAAAAAAACCGCTGAGATTCTGAGAAGAGGAAACTGGGAAAAGGATGGTGACACGAACAACAACAAAAAATGGAGTCTGGGTTTA
The DNA here is from genome assembly GCF_053883595.1 of Heterocephalus glaber. Lineage (NCBI taxonomy): Eukaryota > Metazoa > Chordata > Mammalia > Rodentia > Bathyergidae > Heterocephalus > Heterocephalus glaber. The sequence continues at coordinate 17,009,431 of NW_028258369.1, read as the reverse complement.
AAGATGGTGGGATCTTAGGAACAGGCTTGCTGAGAGGTGGGCCTACTCGGAGCCAGGAAATTAGGGGCAGAGCATGAGCAGCCCTCCTGGGTAACTGCTGGGTGACTCTTTCCTGAGCTGCTGCTAGATCCAGAAATTGCTGGGAGCCTGCAGTACTCTCTGTGCCTCCTTTCTCTTTCATCATTTTTTCTCCTTCTGCACTTCTTTCCTTATTCTCTCTCTCTTTTTTTCCTATCTAATGCTTTTTCCTCCTCATCTCTTTCCTGGGAGGTGGACTCAAACACCCGTCATCTTTCACTACATCTTCCTGTTCCTTTCTTTTCTTGAGAACATACCTCTTAGTATTCTATACGCCTTTATTCCCAATCCTCTCTAGCTCATTTTTCCCCAATATTCTCTAGCAATTCCTCCCAGTACTCTATAGGCCTTCATATCCCAATTTATTTCTAGCCTGTTTCTCCCAGTATTCTTTTGTTTTTTGAGACAGTGTCTCACTATGTAGTTCAGGCTGCCCTTGAACTCACTGTGTAGCTCAGGCTGGCCTCCAACTCCTGATAATCCTCCTGCCTCAGCCTCCCAAGTGCTGGGATTACAGGTGTGGGCCACCACACCTGGCTTATTTTTTTTTCTTGTCCCCACCTCAATCAGTTACATTTTCTCCTGGTTATTGCTCTTCCTACTTTATGCATCAAACAAACATTGATTGAGTGCCGACTTTGTGTGAGGTGTTGGGTTACAGAGGTGAATAACACAAAAAGCAAATTCTGCCCTTATCATGCCACCTCATGGTATGTACCATCATCGTCCTCATCAGCATCCTTTGAGTTCCCATCCTAAGGACTGGAAGCAGCGCCCCCTGCCTCCAGTCTGTGGGTTGTTCAGGTTGACTGATAAGCACAGCATTAAAAAGAGTTTGATGACTCAGAAGAAAAATAGGAGAGAAAATCTGGCAAGAGATGGAAAGAAGAACTTTGGCACTTGCCCCAGGGTTCCACCGGGGTCCACTTCCTCGTTCTTTGGTTACATGTCTTGTGGTGACAGGCAGAACTGTCTGACTGAGGCCTGGGAGGCTCTGTATTTCTTTGCACACCACAAAAGACAGGAAGGTGCTCAGCAAATGAGCACAATCAATTGGCACTGGTGGGTGGCCATGCAGGGATGATCGCGTCACAGAAACCCTGTCTAGTGTCTGAAAGGTGAACACAGACTGGAGAGCAGACAGAGCATCCTCTACGTGTCCCCGAGGCAGTCTCTGTGCAACAACCACTTCCGTGCTTTCATGGTCAGCACGTTTTCCTTCCACAGCCACCTGTGAACCTGGGTGCAAGTTCGGCGAGTGTGTGGGACCGAATAAATGTAGATGCTTTCCAGGATATACTGGGAAAACCTGCAGCCAAGGTAAGTGCACCAGGCCGGGGTCATAGCACAGATTCCAGCACCGCAGTGGGCTTTGGGACAAAATGTGGCGCACAGGATTTCTTAGGTTGCTGTAGTCCAATCTTCAAGTGAACGTGGTTTCAGGATGAGATTTTTCAGCCAATCTCTTCTCTTGATAAAGGGAAAACTTCTGGGTTTTGTCAAGGTGCCCAGTAAAAGGACTTTTAAAAGTACCCAATAATGTACATTTTTTATTTTTAAAAATCCAACAATGCAAAAGGACAGAAATGATAAAGTAAGAGTGGCCATCCCTAATTCTTATTATAACCTAGCTAGCAGTTTGTTCTGGATCTTTTGGGCCCTTTTCTCTGGCACATATATTCTTGGAGGCCTCTTCCCTAGTCAGCACTGAGCTACCTCGTACTTGCCACGGCCGCCTCCTGTCCCTGGTGTGAACACTTTCATCAGTGCTAAACAGATCTTTTCACAACCATCAATTTCCTGCCATTGCAAACAGGGCTCAGTCAAATACCATTCTATTCATATCTTTGCACTCTTGAGTACGTTTGTGGAATGAATATCTAAAAATGAAATTGTTGGGTTGAATGGTGCTCATATGATATATTTTCCTACTTTTCTTTTTCTTTTTTTTCTTTTTTCAAGACGGGTCTTGCTATGTAGTTCAGGCTGGCCTTGAACTCACTGTGTAGCCAAGGCTGGCCTCAAACTCAAGGCAATCCTCCTGCCTCAGCCTCCCAAGTGCTGAGATAATAGCATGCACCACCACTCCCGGCTGTAACTGATATATTTTAAAGGACCATTTGTGACATTTGTCCTATGCTCTTTATCTGAAGGCCTTAAAGTATTTATTTATAACACCTAGAACAGTGGTTTGCAACCTGCATTGATTTTGTCCCCCAGATAAAATACAGATGCCCACTGTATTTTAATAAATAAATTTAAATTTCAGATAAACAATGAATAATTGTATAGTATATGTTTGTTCCAAATATCGTATGGGATTAGTCATTTGTCTGAAATTCAAATTTAACTGGGAATCCTTTATTTTCATTTGCCAAATCTGGGAGCCTTACCCCAGGGTGAGTGTCTGAAGACATTTGGAAGGGAGCTGTGTAGTGCTTAGAGCCCAGGGATGTCACGAAACATCCTGCAGTGCACCGGAAAGTTCCTCACAAAGAAGAACAATCAGATCCAAATGTGGGAAGTGCTGAGGTTGAGCAGTCTTGCGAGCCACTATGGTGAATAAAAATACCTCATTGGAGCAAGTGGTCTGTTCTGTACCACAGACCAGCAGTTTTGAATGGGATGATTTAGTCACCCAGGGAACCCTTGGCAATGTCTGGAGACAATTTTGATTGTCACACTGGGTGTGGATGGACACCAGGGATCCTGCTAAACACAGAACCTGCAATGCACAGGACAGCCCTGCCCCCAGCAAAGAAGGGTCTGATCTGGGTTCTGGGAGTCTGAGCAGGAAGGTCACAAGTTCAAGCCCAACCTAGGCAATTTAGCAAGACTCTGTCTTAAAATAAAAAGGGTTTGAGATATAGCATAGTGCAAAGTCTCTGGGTTCAATCCCCAGTGCCCCTTGTACAAAAAAAGAATGCTCTGGACTCAAATATCAATGGAAGGTGAGAAACCTGGCATGAACAAACCTGCAACATTAAAAACTCCTCCTGATCCTATCAGAAAGTTGAACAAAGAGCAGCAAATCAAGTCTAGCTGCCCTTAAGAACTGCTGCCAGGGTTATAGAAGGGAGGATGGAGACTGAGCCACAGGCAGACATCCACTGCACTCTACCCTTCCTGCTCCTGGCCGCCAATCCCAGAGCTCAGCTACACACACTGGAGTAGCTTTTCTGCACTCCAGCAGCCCTACAGCCTCAGAGAGGGATCTCTGTCTCTCGTGTCCCACCGCCAGCATGGAGTCCAGGCCAGGGCCCCACACGTGCTTCTCAGATCTCCATCCAGCTGCCTGAGAGAGGTGCATCAAGAATCACACACTCGGACCAGGGATTTAGTTCAGAGGTTTCACCACCTGCTGTGCAAGCCCAAGGACCAGAGTTCGATCCCGGGTACCAAAAAAAAAAAAAAAAGAATCACACACTCCTAGTGGCATGCGCCTGTCATCACATCACTCGGGAGGCTGAGGCAGGAGAATTGCCTGGAGTTCCAGGCCAGCCTGGACTACATAGTGAGACAGGTCTCATAAAATCCAAAAAGAATCCTGTGCTCCTAAGTGATAGCTCAGCTGTATTCCTTACCACAGGTTGCACAGCATAAAATTCGGTTTTCCATATGTTCTAGATTCTGTGCCAAGATATTTTCTCAAGAGACTTGGAATAGAGACCATATTTCTCATGCTAGTTTTCAAGTCCCAGTAAAACATTAGCACTGAGGGAGTGGTCCAGTTGGCTCAAGTTTGGGGCTGTCTGTCTTTCCCTGACAGCTTCCCTGCCCCACTGTAGCCTGATCAAAGTCCACAGATATCCAGTCAGGGCAACAGGCCTCAGCCCTCAACTGATGTCTCTCACACAAATCCTCCTTCCAAGGGACAAGTTGGAGCCAGGGGTAGGGTATTCCTGGCTTTGCCATTAGGTCTGGTCAGCATTTGCCAGCTTCCCCTCCTGCTTGAAGCTGTTAGGGTCTTGTGACGGAGAGGATAGGGCAGAGGGCACAGGCAGTGGAGAAGGGAGTGTCAAAGGTCCAGTGAGGGCCTAGAAAATCCCCACATAGAGATTTCGTCAGAAGCAAAAGGCACAGTGTTGTGACTGTGGCCATGCTGAATTTTCATCTTCCATGGAATGTGGTGGTTTTGTCTTTCCTTGGGCGATGTAAGATTTGAGGCCCCCGCACATGACCATATATTCAAAAGTAAGATCCTCTACCCACTTTCCTTCTGTATTATTTGTTTGTATTTTAATAAAAAAAAATGTTACCATTCTCAGGGTTTAAACTGTCTTTTAGAAAGAACTGAAAAGCACAGAGGAGAAAGACACCCTACATCTGGAGTTCCCAACCCCTGGGCCACTGACCAGTCCATGGTACTGGTCCAAGGCTGGTTAGGAACAGGGCCAGCTAGCAGGAGGCAAACCTTGAGTGAGCCAGCAAAGCATTGTCTGTGTTTACAGCCACTTCCCATGGCTGGCATCACCACCTGAGCTCCACCTCCTGTCAGATCAGCTCTCGAATTAGATTTCCATGGAAATGCAAACCCTATAGAGAACTGTGCGTGTGAGGGATCTAGGGTTGAGAGTTCCTTTGAATCATCCAAAACCACCCACCCACCCCCATCCTACCTCAACCCCTGTCCGTGGAAAAATTGTCTCCCACAAAACTGGTTCCTGTTGCCAAAAAGGTTGGGGACTGCTGCCCTACATCTTACCTCCTAAAGACAACCATGATTAGCATGGAGAGCACACCCTCCCTTTTTTCTTATACTTTATTTATTTATTTATTGTTTTACAAATTTGTGATCCATCTATATATAATAGCTTTCTGAACTTCTCTTATCACTTAACAGCATCCTGTGAACATATTTACAAGGGAGTAAATGTCCTCTGTTTTCTCCTCCATTCTTGACATCCAGCAGTCTGACAGGACTGTCTCTAGAATGATATGAGCCAGGACAATTGGGCCAGTCCAGAGCCACCCAGAGAACAATGGAAAGGAGGCTGTGCTGTTGGCGTCTGTCACAGGCTGTCTGGGAAAGCATTTGAGGCAGAAATTTCTAAATTGTATATTTCTAACTTTTAAATTCCAGTAGTATACACATAGAATTGTGCATATAGAAAGTGTGTATAACTCAATTTTCACACATTCATGTAAACTGGTGAACAAATCAAAACAGTACAAACACAACAGTCACTTCCCCAAGTAATCACATGCCCCATCTAGTCACTTCCACCCCAACAAGCAAAGCATCTCTCGACCTCTTGGATCACAGAGTAACACAGTATGTAAGCATATGTGTCCCCCACTTCTTCCACTCAATATCATGTTTGTGAGACTCATCTCATTGCCATGTAGTATTCCGCTGCATGTGTATACAAGGCACTAATCTATCCTATTGGGTAGTATTTGCATTAATTCCCATTTGGAGATATTAAAACTAGTGCTATTAGGATCATTTCAGTGGATGTTTTTGGTCTTTGGTGAGCACAAATCCACATTTCTGTAACATATGTACCCAGGACTAGAATCACTAGGGCATGGGTATGTCTCTAACTTTAGTAGATTCTGCCAGTTTTCCAAAGTGTTTCTACCAATTTCCATTCCCTCCAATGTTGAATGATCATTCCATCTGCTCCACATCCTCACCAGTCCCTCGAGATGGCACTTTATGGTGGTGCAAGAGGTGACTAGGTAGCAGATTCCAGAGAAGCCAGCCCAGCTGTCCTTTCTAAGATTGGCATCTAGGGTTCCTCATCTAGATGCTTCCTCATCCGGTTAACCTTTCTCCATTTTCCAACAACCCCGACAGATGTGAACGAGTGTGGAATCAAACCCCGGCCATGCCAGCACAGATGTGTGAACACACACGGCAGCTACAAGTGCTTCTGTCTCAGCGGCCACACGCTCATGCCAGATGCGACATGTGCCAGTAAGTTCCAGCAGCCAGGCCACTCTCGGTCAACACTTGAGCCTTTGTTTTTGCCATTTCATGCATGGGAAAAGGTGGACTTGAGTGATTTTTTTTTTTCAATCTCCATCATTGTCCCAGGCTAAAACATCTTTGGGCACTTACTTTAAAAAACTTTATGGTAAAATACCTAAAATATGAAGTTCACCATTGTAACCGTTTTAAAAAGTGGCATTCAGTGCCGTCACAGTGTATTGCAGCCATCACCACTATCGAGTTCCCCAACATCTTCACCCCAAAAAGCAACTCGAACCCATGAGCAGCCCCTCCCCACTCTCCCTCCTTGCTGCCCTTGGCAGCCACTCATCTGCTTTCTGTCTCTGTGGATTTGCCTCTTCTGGACACTTACTTTACAAAGGAAAAAGATGAAGTGGGAGGAAAATAAATGATGTATCTATATCCGTATCTCCACATGGGCAGGGGTGGGTTGGGTTACATCATGAAACTGAGCTCATTGACTAACATGAGCATATTGTTTGGGGAGGTAATAAACTTCCATGCCATCTCAGGCCATCAATCCTCCCCTCCAGCTACCTTTCTCACGCCCCCTGCCTCACTCCCAAAGATTAGTGGCTCTTTCTGGAAATGCATTCTGACTCACATTCCTGAAAAGAAAAGCCCTTCTGTGATAAAGAAACGCCCCTCTCCTGTGGGAGAGTCGGAGTCTATATCCATTCATTTATGGAGAGGAAAGGCTTTTCAGGTTTTATGTTGCAGCTGAAAGGCAAACCCTTGCTCCCTGCCCACCTTCTCTCCTCCCCTCCTCTCTCCCGTCTCCATCCTCCACCCTGCAGCCCCAGCAAACCCAGCTTCCTATGTTGAGAGTCGTCCCGGGCTTTACCAAGGTTATAAAATCTGCCCTAGTGGATGTCTCACTGCCCCCCTGGCTCCTCCTTGTCATGTCCCTCTTTGGCAACATGCCCCCACACTGCTAGTCACTCAGATGCTCCATTAGCAGGCAAGCCTGGGAGATAAAGCAGGCACTCAAAGCGTCTTGTTTTAAAAATCCTTATTATTATAAATTATATGGAAACTCACAGGAAGCAAATGCATAGCTTAATGAGTCCTCAAAAAGCCAGCACCCTGATAAGAACAACCAAGTAGAACTTCACCAGAGCCCCCCGCAACAAGGCTTTTATAGTGATCTCTCCAAATTTCTAAAAAGACAGATGCTAAAGGATGCTTCTGCAGCATTCTGTGAGAGCTCAATTGGTGCCAAAAAAGATTTCTTTCCCTAAATGGAAAGAAGAGTCACGTTAATTTTAAAGAGTAAGTTTATTTTATTTAATTTTTTCCCGGTACTGAGAATTGAACTCAGGACCTTGCACTTGCCAGCTAGGTGTGGCACCACTGAGCTAAATCCCCAGCCCAAAAAGCAAGTCTAAAGAGGATGGCCAAAGAGAAGAGAAGACACAAGTAATATAACCATCAATCAGGAGGTGCTTTCTGCGTCCCCTTAGGTCTCTGTTTCTGAACCTCCTTTGTGTTTCTGTATGTCTAGGGGTTACCTGTGCTCCCTGTCTACAGTTTAGTGTCCAGGCTCCAGGCAGCCATAGACCTCTCTCCTGGGTGCTAATTATATCCCACTGGCCCCTCAAAATCCCTTTTTCTTTCCATTGAGTTTATTGGTACATTTTAGGTATACAATACAGTTACATTCATCATTGGGATCTTGTACCTTTACATGATGTATCTTGGTTCTTAGTTTTTCCCCTTCCCCTGCCCTCCCTTCATTCCCTCCACCCTTCTCTATTTGCAAAGACTTTGTTTCCATTTTTCCTTTTCTCACAATTTTTCTTTTCCCTTCTTTCCTTTCCCCTACCTCTCCCACTTCCCCTGCTCCTTTAGACCATTTCTTCCTATTACACAATATATATTATACATTTTTAATTACAATATCAAAATTTACAGGAAATTACCACAGATTTTACAGAATTTAAAAGGATATAGAAAGCATATTACAAAAATCTTTCTTGAAATAAATTTGACAACTTCTAAGAAGTACCTTGGAAGACAAATCAATAAAACTGACTCTGGAGGAAATATAAAATTTGAATAGCACCTATTAAAGAAATTATATTCCTAGCTTGAAAACTGACCTATGATACAACAACAGGCTCATATACATTTTAACTGGTAAATTGTATCAAACAGTTAAAGCAGAAGAAAGAAGGAACACTTCTCCCTTCATTTCAGGAAATCAACATTGTGCTAATCCTAAAACTGGATAAAGATAATAGAAGAAAAAAATATGAACATAGAGAGAAATTTGTTTAACAAAACAAACTATTAGAAGTCAGATCTGGCAGTATGTAGAAAGTGGTTTTGGTATAGGGATGGCAGTGTTGGTTCAGCATTGGAAGATCCACCCCTATTAAGTAACATTTTAACAGAGGAAAGGAAAAATCCATATGATCCTGTCAGTAGTTGCAGAAAAAGTATTGGACTAAATTCTACAGCTGTTCATGGTAAAAGCTATCAGGAGACTAGAAGTAGAACAGAACCATCTCAGCAGATAAGCCATGTACTCCATACTTCCAGCAAAAACGCCTTAAATGAATGGAGAAGATCCAACGCTTTCTCCCTAAGGTGGGGAACAAGGGCAGATACGCCTACTCTTCATCTCTCCATTAAACTTTGAAACAAAGGCACAAACCAAAATAGTCTGGCAATAAAAAGAAATAATTAGCATAGGATTGGCAAGGTAGAAGTAAAATCTTTATATGTAGATGAAATGATCATCTACAGAGAAAATACTAAGAAATCTCTAGGAGCCCCTAGAACTTGTATTTGAATTTAGCAGGATTAGAAAACACAAGGTATATATAAAAATTCAGGTTGATGTATACTTGCTACAAATGAAGAATTGGATATTGAAATTTAAAAGTTATGTAGGAGTACAAAGGACCTAGAAAAGTAAAACAAAAAACAGTGTTGGAAGACATTTAGTAACTAATTTTAAGACTTCCTCTAAAGCTGCAATAATCAAGGCAGTGTTGCCATAAGGAAAGACATATAGATCAATGGAATAAAACAGAGAATCTAGAAATAGAACCACACATATATGGTCCACTGAGTTTTGAAAGATTATTTAACATTAATATTTTATGGAACATAAACTCAATTCAAGAGCAGAGGAAAAGATAGTATTTTCAGCAAATGGTACTAGAACACCTGGTATCCATATGTAAAAAATAAACCTCAACCCTTTATTTCCATACATAAAAATAACTTGATAGGATCTATGAACCTAAATATGAAAGACTAAAACTATAAAACTTTAAGAAGAAATTATAAGGGAAAATGTTCATGAATATAGGGTAGGCAAGAATTTCCTAGGGTACACAAAACATGATGTATAAAAGAAAGAAAATGATAAATGAGATTCCATCAAAATTTAGAAATTTAAATGACATCATTAAGAAAGTGAAAAGTAGTCCTTAAACAGACCATATTTATAATACATATAACCTAAGACCAGAATATTTTTAGAACACTTACAGCTCACTAATATACAACCCAATTAAAAAGTAGACATAAGAAGATGAGAAATAGCCAGTACAGATAGGTATTGACTTATCATTGTTATGACTTTTTCTTTTTGTTGGATTCTCCCCCTTTGCATTTAATTTGTCACGCCCAATGGATTAATTCTGCTGGGCTTCCTGGGGTTGTGATCCTCATTGTCTTTTCCTAGGATATTGTCTAAAATTTTTTGGAGTGCTGGTTTGGTATTCATGAAGTTCCTAAGGTGCTCTTTGTCATGAAAGTATCTTATTTCCCCATCAACTTTGAAAGATAGTTTTGCAGGGTACATCAATCTGGGTTGGAGGCTGTTTTCCTTTAGGGCTTGGAATACATCACTCCAAGCTCTTCTTGCCTTGAGGGTTTGTGTTGAGAAGTCTGCTGTGATTCTGATGGGCTTTCCTTTGTATGTGATTTGTTTTTTTTCTCTAACTGCTTGTAGAATTTTGTTCTTCTGTTGGGTTTCTGGAATCTTAACAATTATATGCCTATGTGTAGATTTTTTTTGATCAAGGCTATTTGGAGTCCTATATGCCTCACTTATCTGTACGTCAAGTTCTTTTCCCTTGCTTGGGAAGTTTTCTGCCATCACTTCTGTGAACAGTTCTTTTATGTCATCTACACTCTCTCCTGTTTCTTCACTGACTCCAATCATTCTTATGTTATTCTTCTTTGCATCTTCTAGCAGCTGCTGGATTGATTTCTCATGGTCCCTTACTATTTTAAAGCAATTTTTCTTTTTCTGGTCCATATTTCCAATCTTATCTTCTATATCTGAAATTCTGTCCTCACATTGGCTCATTCTGCTGCGTAAGCTTTCAGTGGAGTTTTTAATCTCGTGGAAATCTGCCTGTATCTGTTTTATATATTCCATTTGTTTTGATGTCTAAACTGAGAATAAATATGTTGGGATTCCATCATGTTCCTCAGTTCCTCTGTTTTTTTACCTGTGTCTTCTCTAGATTTATTAATCATGTCTTGCACTATGGGCACAATCTCTGCTGTTATCTGAGAAATTATTTCTTATTTTATTTTTTCTAGATCCTCTTTTGTTTTCAGTTCAGGGAGTCCAGGTGGTTGCATATCAGAGTGTTCCATCTCATTTCCCTTTGGGGTTGCTTTAGGTGATCTGGAAGTCTGGTTTTGAGACTTGTTTATGTGTCTTCTCATTTTGAGGGGGGGGTGTGTTGCTGGCACCTGCAATGCTCACCTCCTGTGGACTAGGGGGTGGTAGGGCAGCCCAGAAGCCTCCTCCTGGGTGCTGGGAGTGGCTCACCTCCTGTGCTCTGGGGGAGGCAGTGGTATGGCGACCCAGAAGCCTTCTCCTCCCCTCGAAATCTCTTTTGTCCCACTGGGTGATTGGGATGTTGTGCAAGAGATTGGACAGGGCCAATGTATTCACTGTGCTCCTCTGCTGTGGACATTAGGCTGGAACCATAAGAATATTTTAGCCCTCATGTATTTATGATCCATGTATGCTGGACCCCTGCTAGAGAAGTTACGCTATGTCATACACACATCAAAGGTAGGGGAAACTCAGGGGACAGAAGTGACACAAATGAACGAATACCATTTTCATACTAGTCCCTTTTATCATGTAGCAATATCTTTTTGCAGAAGCTCCACCCCCTCTAATCTTTATAGCTTTATATTTCTTTGGCCACATGAGTCACATGGCCACTCCTTGCTGTGGGGGAAGCTGGGAAAAAGACAAATACCTGGTTTTTCAGCCCCCATGGTGAGAATGACAAGAGAAAATGGGTCCAGGATGGCTTTCGGGCAGCTGATCAGCAGTATGTGCCATATGTTTTAATACATGTACCTGAAAGACCAAGTCTTGTGATTCAGTGACTCTTACTGAGGGCATATATGCATGGGGAGATCTCAAGGATGGGTTCATCTGCCCTACTGGTTTACACTGACAGCCTACACAAGCATTACATTTTACCCCATAGAGATCAACTAAGTGACATAAGGGAGTGACCCAAGGGCACACAAGAGGAGGAAGAGATGCAGTCAGAGAGCTGTCCATCCTCCCTACAGACCATCAGGCTTAAAGCCTCACCCAGAAAAACAGACTACAGACAGGATTCAACCCAAGGGCCAGCAAGACATGGATCCCTGGCCTGATTCCCCTGGGCTTTCCATTTGAGACTCATATACAATAAAACTTGTCCTTTAATGCTATTCCACATGTTGTATTTAACATCTCAGAATTCAGAGATAGTTCTCAGGAGGAACAGGCTAATCCTTGTCTACTTTTGCAGAGTCTCGAACCTGTGCCAGAACCAACTGCCAGTATGGCTGTGAAGACACAGAGGAAGGGCCTCGATGTCTGTGTCCATCGTTGGGACTCCGCCTGGCCTCAGATGGAAGGGTGTGCGTAGGTAGGACAGCAGGAGTGGCCTCCACTTCTACTCTTCTGCCTTGACTCCCCCTTTACTGAATGAACTCCTTTTCATGCATCATAATCACCCTGCTGGCCAGACACTGCAAACTTCTAAACTATAGTGTGTGTCCATTTCTGAGATGATGTTTGCAGTCATTTCTGCTCTAGACACACTTGGTGATGCTAGAAAGAATGCTTCACTAGTGTCATCACTCAGTGAGTAAGATCTTAAGGCCATTGGGCTATATTCCAAGTTCAAGCAGTATTTTCCTAGAAAAAATGTATATACATATTTTTGGACATAACATTAGTGAAAATAGTATACACCATCTCCATTGTTTAACTTAAATTAGCAAGTAGCCAATTTTACCAAGAAAACTTACTGTAAATTACATAAGCTAACTATTCCACAATTACTTTTGACTGGAGAAAATGAGCAGACTAAATCAGTAATATTAATCAAGGAGCACATAAAACTTCATTTATAACTTTGAGTTTCATCAAATCCATGGCATAGAACTTCTATCTCTTGCTCTCTTTTGTCTTATTTTGTATCTCAGTTTTGGGTTCCATGGAAGCTAAGCAAATAACTGGCTGGGGAGATTTCGGGAAACAAACCCCAGTGGAGGAACAGGGAAGTGACATGGGAGAAGGAAGGCACCAACCAGCGCCAGGTGAATTCAGGGAGCAAGTTAAATGAGTTATGGCACCTCTGGGAGACAGGGGAGGCTGCCTCTGAGATTTTCCTCCTGGGGAAGGGTGCTGGGCATGTCTCCATCAACTCTGCCCTTCACAGATAGGGGCCTGCTCTGGGGCATGCCTCTCCAGTACTCCCAGCCTGCCCCAGGTGGGGACGGGAACAGAATATGTCACAGGTCAGGCAAGCAGCCTATGGCAGCTATGGAAACTGAGAGCTAAGAGGGTATGGGTGGAGCACCCACAGGCTTCCCTGGGTAATGGAAACAACGCTATACATCTTGTGATTTGGTTCTTTTGTGAATCTGAATTGTGGTCGTCCACCGAATTGTATATACTCATAACAATTATACTCCATCAAATTGTTATACTCGTAACTGTTGCACCAAATGTACAAAATATTCAGATCAAGTGAGTACAAAGCCTCAGAAGGGAATATCAAACCAAACCAGAATGTTAAAAAGAGTTCTTAATCTTTTTAGATTTCAGTATCAAATAGCAGCATGATTTAATAATCTTCAAAGCAATAGAAATATTTTTCAGTCAAGGTGCTAGACATTTATTTATCCTAAATGTACACAATTTGATAAACTGCATTTAGTAAGTAAACTCAGTCAAATAGGTCCTACATCAGTTAAACACTTTTCAAAAATATATGTGTAAATTAAAATGTGTCTTCTGTTTGAAAGTAGTCGAAGATTGAATTACAGTCACAGCATTTAGTATTCTTTAGTAAATAAGACTCATGGGACAAGGCAAAATCTTGGCCAAACTGAATCCAAATTTCTACCCACCTCTTGGATTTGTTGGGTGCCATTTTAATCGGAAAGGAAAGAGTGTGGGCATGAAAGTGATCACTGAAAGCTACTTTTAGTCAATCCAATTCTTGTTATTTTCACAATGCCCACAGCAGCTTGCACATTTAACCACAGGTCTGGAAGGAGAGCGAAACATCTAGCCGACTTGATGTCTGAAAGTTAAAGCAGAGCTTGAGTCAGTGATTGTCAGCATAGCTGTCAGCCCCTCTTACATGACTCTCAGTGGGTGGAAGAGGACCACGCCTATTTGGGGCTAACACTGCATCATTACACAGTCACCCTTGACCCACAATGTATGGAGAAGTGCATTCCTACACAACCACCTTTCTTCTGTGCTTTGAGTCAATACTGCAGAATCCTTAGAGGAGCTTGAGAATGGAGTCATTCTTTTGTAAAATGTAAATCTTAACTGTGAATTTCGTTTGCTGAAAGTGTAGCTGTTTTCAAAAATTGTATATGTTATACAATAGAGTAGCTGGGGAGAATGTTTATTCACTCACTGCACATATGATGCATGAATCCTAAATGCCAGACACACACTCCCTGACCCAAAACAGCCAAAGCCTGACATGACACCAGATGCGACTATAAGTAGTGACATTACAAGGAGGTACTGCCCTTAGGAAAAGATGTGCATAGGAGTATAAAGATGTCAAGGGAAGAACTGGGTATGTGCCTGGAGGGAATCTAGAGCACTTACTGAAAGGTAGGATACTGGCACCAGATAATCGGGTCTCTTGGCAAGGAGACTGCGCATGTGCGTCCACACTGCATGCTGTGGCTGCGAGTGCATAGTGCATGTGTCGAGGCTACTTTTCTTGTCATTGCTGATACCTTCTGGTTCTACACCCTAGATACTGATGAATGTGCCTCTGGTAAAGCAGTCTGCCCCTACAATCGGAGATGCGTGAACACATTTGGAAGCTACTACTGCAAATGTCACATTGGGTTTGAGCTGAAATACAGCAGTGGTCGATATGACTGTGTGGGTAAGATCCAGTGGTGCCTTTTCCTTTTTTCCTCCCCCACCAAACCAATAGGCTTTCCATGCAGATACTTTGATGTCAGCTCATTCTGTCAGTTGAACAGTCTACTGTAGTGACCAGCTTAACACAGAGAAAAGCTCTATTAAGTTTCCTGCATTTAGGGACAAAATTTATGAAGCCAGATCAATAAAGATTTAAGATATATAGATATAGATATAGATATAGATAGATATATATGGCTATTGTGGAGGGACACATCTTGACATGACTTTTGTGGGGGGGTTGTTTTGTTTATATTTTTAGTTCTGTCTCCAATTACACATATAAAATAGGAACAATAAAACCGTATTTATATTTGGTATAAGGAAGATTAACAAGATCTCAGTGGTCTGTTGATAGCAGTTTCCACTAGGGTAGCTTTAGGAAAATGAACAGAGACAAGAACACATGCTCTTTCCTCTCTTTTCTTTTAGTCCTTTCATAGTTTGAGCTCCAAATAAAATGTTCCTTTCCCACAGTCATCAAAATCGCTCTCTGATAAGATTCTGGTACCTGTCAGCTATTGCCCTAACCCACGTGAAATAAAATATTTTACCCCTTAGTGAAGGGACCCCAAGTCTCAATGAGCACAAGAGGTGGGTGTTTGGAGAGGCCCTTCAAAGTATTCTTCTTACCCTTGCTATACCTTCCAGTTGGGAAATTTGGGCTCCCTTTAGATTCCTGTTCACATAACTTGTGTAACAAAGATGTGTTCATGACATGGAAAGCTAACAGTTGGGAAAAATAGGATTTCTTTCAACCCTATTCTCAGGACTTCCCAGGACATTTCTTGGGTAATGGTGTTGGGGCAACACTCCATTGCTGGGATTTGAACCATCTCGTGAAATTTCCACAGTTCTTCCCTCCAGTCTTCTCAAACATAGCAACTGTCTGAGACAGGCTCGGAGTATCCATGTTTGTCATGAACTCCAACCCCGTGGCGTCCTACAGACCCATCCAGCTCTGTGCTCCAGTGTCTGTGTTACACAGTGTATGCTTGCTGCCTGACACCCCAGGGCAGTTCCATAGGTTGGGTTGGGGATTCACACTGAGCGCTTCACAATTCCCAAGGAAACAAGTCTCCAAGGCTTTCAAAGTAATTAAGATTAGCATCTGAGCTCCCTTTGTGGCTGAATAAAAAACAATAAGCCATTTTGTGTGCCCTGTCTACCAATGCATAGAAAGAAAGCAGGATGGAGAATGGAGTAAATGAACCTCTCACTTGAGTGGAATTTGGCAAATTTTCCACCTCTAAATCCACCAGACGAGCTCAGACCAGCCTGACCCTATCTTCCAGGAGGCTTTAAACAAAATGCCCATGCCTCTGAGTTCGGATGATGTCAATGATTCCTGACTGATCTTGTCTTTTGTTTGTTAGGAGCTTCAAGCCCTTCCAAATATAGGATTTATTTTCTGTTCTTGCTATTTAGCTCTAAATTAGATAGATGAAAAAGTTAAGAAAAAGCCTTGACCAAGTTACAGACTTCCAGGCCATGAATAAGTGGGAGATGCACAGCTAGGGTGAAGGGAGATGAGCTGCAGCTTCCCTCCTCACCTGCTAGGCAGGCAGTAGGCAGAGCCAGGGCTCCTGGCCAGCACCTCTCAGTTCCCAGGCAGTACTTGATTTGCTGGAGGTGTTGAGTGGCTGGCCTCGGAGTTGCTTGAGTATAAGGGATAGTCTCTCAGTGAGCCCTGTTATCATAAAGTTGTTCACTGGAATGAATGTTCGTGTTTTTAGATATAAATGAATGTGCTATGAGTACCCATACATGCAGCCCCCATGCCAACTGCCTCAATAGCCAAGGATCCTTCAAGTGCAAATGCAAACAGGGATACAAAGGCAGTGGACTTCAGTGTTCTGGTAAGTAGCACCTGGCCATGGTGTTTTTGTGATTGCTTCTCCCCCCACCCCCATGTGCCACGTCTACATTTAATTCTGCCTCAGTCTTGTCTCTTTTGTTAGTTGGACCACATTTCCAATACTCACTAAACTTGTAGTCACTAAACTAAAAGAACAGCAAGCGTTCTTCATATTTTTCTGGTCACAACAGACTTTCAATTACTGAAAATAAGATATAAGGACACAAGACACTGAGCAAATACATCCGTCAGAATAGACCAGGGTATGGTATAGTAACACTGAGCGATCCTTCAGGGTGAATTGGGACCTCTTCCAGAATGCACAGTCAAAACAAAGTATGTTGAAGCAGAGAGCATCGCCTTATCACGATCAAGCCTGGATTCACTTTTTTGAATGTATAGTAGAGTTCCATCGTTCTTGCTGGTGAATTCTTTAATGATTATGAGTTAAAACTTTACATTTATAATCCAGATATACAACTATAAAATGTCACTGCTGTTGACAACTACAAGAAAGATCTATTTCTCATGTGTGCTGTGTCCACAGAGAGTTTACAGGAAATTTCTTTTCGATATAGTTATGTAGGGACCCAGGTTGACAGTAGCCATGCCACCTTATGGCACTAGGTCATCCATCCAAGGCCTACAGTTTGTCACAGCAAGAAAAGAAGCATAGACAATCACGTACTAGATCTTAATTAATTCAGCTTGGAAGTGTCTAAGTTCAGGGGGCAAAAACTCCCTAATAATAATCCTCCTGAGTACCCTGAAAGAGAAGAGAACTCGAAATCATGACCGCAGCTGTCTTACCGGCGAACAATGTCTTATGGCGTCTAAAGTCGGCTAGGCTTCTCCCTCTAGTCATGTCCCGTGTAATGCTCACTCATTGTGTGACTATACTCATTTACTTCCCTGTCCCAACTATCTCATGTACCCCTTAGCAGAGTTCCCACATGTTTCAACAAGTATGGCTGCAAGTCTACCCTACGCTTTGTCACATGCCATGCCCCATGCAGTCAGTGCTCCTGAGGATGCAGACAGCTGTAACGGGGCATCCACTTGGTTGTGCAAAAATGAGCTGTGTATACCATGATGGACATTTAGCAGCACACTCATAAAAGGCCATGGCGCCCCAGTGGGCTGTGGTTGGTAACTCTGGCCAAGAGTGTGTGGAAAAGAATCTAACCAAAGAAAACAAGCCTGGAAACCAAGTGCCATGAAGAACTGCCAAAGAATGGGGCAACCTGTAGGCTGGGAAAGAAATAGTATGGAAACACATAAGCTGTGCCTAGCTCTTCACATGTTAAGATGTGTGAAATAAAAATGTCTTCCCAAGGCAGACTAAAGCCAGTGGGTGTAGGTTATATTCTATCTTCAAAACGTCTGTTGGGAATCCAAGAATGGAGCAGGGAGCCCATGCAGTAGGCATTACACTGCCACAGGCCTTCAGGCTCGGGGCTCTGGGGGTGTCTTACAGTGGACCCAAGGTGGGATTAAGGGGCTGCTCTGTCACTGGCAACTCACTGCTGTGCTTTCTATCCCTCTGGGTAGAAGTACCCGATCATGTCCTTCTGAAAGCGGGGAGGACAATTTGGAGGAGGGATTCCAAAGGTTGGGAGGCCTCCAGAAAAGAAATAGAATCAATCAATCAACTTTTCATATTTAGTGAGTGCTCGGCAACCTGTACCCAGTGACCCTTTGCATGCCACCAAATTTGAACACGTGCATTCCAGGCCTGGGTTTAAATCTTAGCTCTATACCACACTGGCTGGGACTTCTAACAAATTTTTTAACCTCTTTGAGCTCACTTTCTCCAATCCAAAATGAGTCTCATGGTAGGCCTGTTGTGGGTGCTTGTCTCTTGGAGCTCCATAACTCCAAGGAGGCAGGGTAGACATTTCTGTGTATATCCCTAGCCATGGTACAATGGACTTTTATTGTATTGTGGCCTCAGGACTTTCTCTATTTTTATATTTTTCTTTCAAATTTTAATTTTTACTGGGCCAAGAATTTAGCTCAGTGGTACTGCACCTGCTCACAAGGTCCTGAGTTCGATCCCCGGTACCATACACAAAAAATTAATTTTTATTAATACCTTAGCGGTACATAATGATTACTTTCCTCGTGGGGAGTTAGTACATGTGTATAGCACATCTTAACTCTTTTTGGTCCCCTTCCCTACCTTTCCTCGCCCCCTCCAGCTCTTGGTCCCTTGCCCTATTTGCAAAAGATCTCTCTGTTTCTTATTATCTATCTTTTATTTTTCTTCTTTAATTATTTATGCTTTGGATTTCTCATATAAGAGAAACCACTCAATATTTCAGTTTGTGTGTCTGATTTATTTCACCTAACATTATGGTGTCAAGGTACATCCATTTTCCTACAAATTACCCAATTTTATCCTTCTTTATGGCAGAGTAGTCCTCCACTGTGTACCAATACCTCATTTTCTTTATCCAGTCATCTATTAATGGACATATAGGCAGCTTCCAAGATTTAGCTATTATGAGTTGCGGTGCTATAAACATGAGTATCAGGGCTTTCTCTAAAAGGCTTCTTAGCCCAGCACCCAGAAGGAAGCTCCCCCACTGCCATCCCAAGCTCCTAGGGCAGAGAAGGTGAGCCGCACGGGCACCAGAAGCACACCCCCCCATGGAAATGAGAAGACACATAAACAAGACTCAAAAACAGACTTCTGGATCACCTATAGCAATCCCAAAGGGAAACAAGATGGAACAATCAGATACTCAACTACCTGGACTCTCTGAACTGGCAACAAAAGAGGATCTGGGAAAAATGAAATAAAAAAAAATTACTCAGATAACAGCAAATGTTGTGCTCATGGTGCAAGACATGATTAATAAATCTAGAGAGGACACAGATAAAAATTAGAGGATCTGAGGAACATGATGGAATCCCAACATAGGAAACAAATGGAATCCATAAAACAGATGCAAACAGATTTCCAGGAGATTAAAAACTCCATCGAAAGTCTGCACAGCAGAATGAACCAATGTGAGGATAGCATTTTAGATATAGAAGAAAAGATTGCAATTTGTGACCAGGAAAACAAAAATTGCTTTAAAATTATAAAGGAACACGAGAAATCAATCCAGCAGCTGCTAGAAGATGCAAAGAAGAATAACATAAGACTGATTGGAGTCAATGAAGAAAGAGGAGAGAGTGCAGATGACATAAAAAAACTGTTCACAGAAGTGATGGCAGAAAACTTCCCAAGGAGGGGTAAAGAACTTGACATACAGATAAGTGAGGCATATAGGACTCCAGCTAGCCTTGATCAAAAAAAAATCTACCCATAGGCATATAATAGGATTCCAGAAATCCAACAGAAGAACAAAACTCTACAAGCAATGAGAGAAAAGAAACAAATCACATACAAAGGAAAGCCCATCAGAATCACAGCAGACTTCTCAATACAAACCCTCAAGGCAAGAAGAGCTTGGAGTGATATATTTCAAGCCCTAAAGGAAAACAGCCTCTAACCCAGATTGATGTACCCTGAAAAACTATCTTTCAAATTTGATGGAGAAATAAGATACTTTCATGATAAAGAGCACCTCAGGAACTTCATGAATATCAAACCGGCACTCCAGAAAATTTTACCCAATACCCTAGGAAAAGACAATGAGGATCACAACCCCAGGAAACCCAGTAGAATGAATCCATTGGGAGTGACAAATTAAATGCAAAGGGGGAGAATCCAACAAAAGGAAAAAGTCATGACAAGGCTTTTAAAACTTTTGACTTCATCTCTCTAATGAGTGTATAATTCAATCTTATTATTGTACTGATTAGTATTTTTCTGATTCTCGAGTTGCACACCATTCCTTGTGCTATACTGGCTATTTATCATCTTCTTATGTCTACATTTTAATTGGGTTGTCTATTAATGAGCTCTAAGAATTCTTTATGTATTCTGGTCATAGGTTATATGCATTATAAATATGGTTTGTTTAAGGACTACTTTTCATTTTAATGATGTCATTTAAAGTTCTAAATTTTGATGGAATCCCACTTATCAATTTTTTTCTTTTATACATCATGTTTTTGTATCCTAGGTAGTTCTTGCCTACCCTGAATTCATAAACACTTTCCTTTATAATTTCTTCTTAAAGTTTTATACTTTTAGGCTTTCATATTTAGGCTCATGGATCCCTTCATTTTCATGTATGGAAATAAAGGGTTGTGGTTAATTTTTTATATACGGATACCAGGTGTTCTAGTGCCATTTGCTGAAAATACTATCTCTTCCTCGGCTCTTGAATTGAGTTTATATTCTATAAAATGCTTACATTAAATAATCTTTCAAAACTCAGTGGACCATATATGTGTGGTTCTATTTCTAGATTCTCTGTTTTATTCCAATGATCTATATGTCTTTCCTTACACCAACACTGCCTTGATTACTGTAGCTTTAGAAGTCTTAAAATTAAGTACTAAACGTCTTCCAACACTGTTTTTGGTTTCTTTTTTAACTTTTCTAGGTCCTTTGTACTCCTACATAACTTTTAAATTTCAATATCCAATTCTTCATTTATAGCAAGTGTATGCAGACCTGAATTTTTATATATACCTTGTGTTTTCTAATCCTGCTAAATTCAAATACAAGTTCTAGGGGCTCCTAGAGATTTCTTAGTATTTTCTCTGTAGATGATCATTTCATCTACATATAAAGATTTTGCTTCTACCTTGCCAATCCTATCCTAATTGTGTCATTTTATTGCCAGACTATTTTGGTGGGGCCTAAGTTTCAAAGTT
Source organism: Heterocephalus glaber (assembly GCF_053883595.1). Lineage (NCBI taxonomy): Eukaryota > Metazoa > Chordata > Mammalia > Rodentia > Bathyergidae > Heterocephalus > Heterocephalus glaber. Next base: position 16,988,299 of record NW_028258369.1, on the reverse strand, counting down.
TAATGGACAGATAATGAGTAAGCATATCTGCCCTTGTTCTCCACCTTAGGGAGAAAGCATTGTATCTTCTCCATTCATATAAGGCATTCTCACTGGAAGTATGGAGTACATGTCTTTAGTCTGTTGAGAAGTTTCTGTTCTACTTCTAGTCTCCTGATAGCTTTTACCATGAACAGCTGTAGAATTTAGTCCAATACTTTTTCTCCAACTAGTGACAGGATCATATGGCTTTTCCCTTTCCTCTGTTAAAATGATGACTTTTGGGGGTGGATCTTCCAATGCTGAACCAACACTGCCATCCCTATACCAAAACCACTTTCTACATACTGCCAGATCTGACTTCTAATAGTTGTTTTGTTAAACAAATTTCTATCTATGTTCACACTTTTTCTTCTATTGTCTTTATCCAGTTTTAGGATTAGCACAATGTTGATTTCCTAAAATGAGGGGAGAAGTGTTCTTTCTTTTTTCTGCTTTAATTGTTTCATATAATTTATCAGTAAAATTGTATATGAGCCTGCTGTTGTCATATAGGTAGGATTTTAAGCTAGGAATATACTTTCTTTAATAGGTGCTATTCAAATTTTATATTTCCTCCAGAGTTAATTTCATTAATTTGTCTTCCAAGGTACTTCTTAGAAGTTGTCAAATTTATTTCAAAACAGATTTTTGAAATATGCCTTCTATATCCTTTTAAATTCTGTAAAATCTTTGGTAATGTCTCCTAGATCTTGATATTGTAATTTAAAAAATGTATAATTGATATTGTGTAACAGGAAGAAAAGGTCTAAAGGTGCAGGAGAAGTGGGAGGGGTAGGGGAAAGGAAAAAAGGGAAAAGAAAAAATGTGAGAAAAGGAAAGAAATGGAAACAAGGTCTTTGCAAATAGGGAAGGGTGGAGGGGGTGAAGGGAGGGCAAGGGAAGAGGAAAAAAAAAAAAAGAACCAAGATACTCAGGTAAAGGTACAAGATCCCAATGATGAATGTAATTGTATTTTATACCGAAAATGTACCAATATACTTAATGGGAAAAAATTAAAATAAAATAAATAAATAAAAGGCTTCTCAGCTCCCTGCAGGTGCAGCCCAGGCACAGGGGAAGTTGACAGCTAAAAGGAGCCTTCAGCCAGTGGAGGACAGGAGTCTCTGGATAGACACTCCACCATCCCCTTCCCAAGGCAGGACAATTCTGAGGCATGATCTACACTGGATCCCAGATGTCCCCAGTGGGACTGAGCCCGAGTTACCAACAGCAATTACCTACCCATCAAGACACCATCTTTTGACTTTGCTCTCTTCTTGTCTCTCTGTCTCCATTCCCCCAACTTGCGCCTCATGGAATCACCTCCCAAATGAACCACCTGCACCCAAATCCTTGTCTCAGGCTCTGCTTGGAGAAACCCACACTAAGACAAATGCCTCTCTCCAAGGTTCATCATGAGGTTTCAGTGAGGTAATACAGGGAGAGAGCTTAGTTCAGCTGGGTACATAGTAGATGCTTAAAAAGTTACTGGTGGTCATCGTTGTTATTAGCACCATTTCTAATAGTTGTTAAGAGCCAGCTATTTGACTCTGAGATGCTATAAAGACAAATGAAAATGTGCTGCGAAAACATAGTAGCAGCCTCAGAAAGACACTTGTTACACTAAATTACCTTCCCCTCTACCCCCAGGCCTAAGAATTGAAGAGATTAGAACGAATTTCCCAGAGTAAACCTGGAGTCATCTTTTTCATCCTCTGACCCACATCGTTTGACCACCACCGTGTGCTATTCCTGCCCATAGGGAGACAGCTGCTTTAAACGTGCCATTAGGTCGTGGTTTGAAGCCCATGGTTTCTACATAGTAACCCAGTGCTTTGCAATTATAAAACTCACATTAACACAAACATTTCTGTCTTTTCCATTTTTTCCTTTTTGTTTGTTTATTGAGACAGGGTCTCACAATGTACTACAGGCTGGCCTTGAGCTCATGTAGATCCTCCTGCCTCAGCCTCCCAGGTGCTGGGATTATAGGAGTGTGCCACCATGCCTGGCTTTTTTTTTTTTTTGCACAAACATTTTTTTGTCAAGAAAACTTCTGTTTTTCTTTGAGCATCCAACTTTAAGTACATTTGGGGGTAAAACAAAATTTTCTTTATGCCTTGAAACCTCAAATTTACTGTTCCACTTGACATCTGCAATTTTTTATTTATCCATTCTGCAGCTGAATCATTTTGTTAGTCTTTCACTAGGATGTTTACTTGAAGGAGAAAACTATCTTTGGGTCATTTATTATATTGTTCAGCCCTTTCCATTTTTAAAAATTCTCTGTGAAATAAATAAACATATTTCTGTTGAAAATCGATTTCAGGGCCGGGGATTTAGCTCAGTGGTTTCGCTGCCTGCTACACAACCATAAGGACCTGAGTTCGATCCCCGGAACCAAAAAGAGAAAAAAAGAAAAAAGAAAATCGATTTCAACAAACCTATTACTTAAAGAAGGAAGATAAAAAGTTTATCCTGGGCCGGGGATTTAGCTCAGTGATTCCGGCACCTGCCTCAAAAGCACAAGGTCCCAAGTTCGATCCCTAGTACCAAAAAAAAAAAAGTTTATACTTATGTTTGTGAAAAAGTTATACAAACAAAAATGAGAGGCAGGCTCCGGAACCACTGAGCTAAATCCCCAGCCCTGTAGCAGCTTTTATCATGAGCTTGTTATTTTGAGAATTCAGACTCTACACTGTAGTAATGAAGCAGATTGTCCTTGCATGCCACCTGTACCCCAGGGACGAAGCACCATCAATGCAGATATGTCTATTTTTAACTATTCTAGGATATGGGAAGCTTAATAATACACAACTAGATATTTTGGTCTTGATTTGACAGGAGCTATACTTTATTCGAAGAAATTAAAAACGTAGATAAAATCCAACTAGGGGAGTAACAGTCGATGTAGAAAGGGAAACTATGTCTTTGAGGAGTGCAGCTTTTGGGATCAGATTACCTTAGTTTGACTCCCAGATCCCTGGCTCCCTGCCTCTGGACTGAGAATAATTATTTATCCTTTCAGTGCCTCATTTGTTTGGTGTGCAAAATAAGGATGATCATATGTAGCCATTCATATTTTTTGATGATTAAATGAAATGATCCGTACAGAATGAACAAATGTTCCTCTAAAGGGCTTAACCCCAGCCCATAATATATTAAATGCTTCATCAGCATGCACTAGTGTTAGGAGTGATAATGACAAAGGCTTGCTTTTTTTTTTTACTAAAATCCAACAATTGTTCCCATCAAAAAAAAAACTTTGTCATTAAAAATGTGCTTATGGCTTCATTCAATTTATATAGAGCTTATTTAAGAAGATGGGTTTAGGGCCGGGGATTTAGCTCAGTGGTTCCAGTGCCTGCCTCCCAAGCACAAGGTCCCAAGCTCGATCCCTGGTACCAAATAAAAGCAAAGAAGATGGGTTTGGGTACAGCCAGGCCATCTCAATTTAATGAGTCTCCATTAGTAATTTACAGGTAGGGCCTGGGAATTTTACTTTTAACTCAGTAAAAGGTTTTAAATATTCTGGTGATGACCTGTCAAAATAATAGCAGACCCATAGTGAGTATGTTGGAAGCACTGATCTTAGTAACTGATGTGTATTCAGTTACTGAACCTCACAATTCTTATTCCACTTTTGTAGATGGCGAGACCAAGGCTAAGAGAAGTTAGGGACTAGCTTGAGGGCATATGGCTAAAAGATGGGAATGAGGAGTCAGATCCGGGGCTCAATGCTCAAGCACACGAGAGGTGTGTTCATACCCTGTGATGGAGAAAGCTCCTCCTGGTCCCCTGCATGACAAACTCTCCTGGCTCAGCTTTCCTTCCATCCCAGCCCCTTCCTATTTCCTGGGTCCCACGGTGCAGTCAGTGGATCCTCCCTGTAGTTAAGCCTGTTCTCCCAGAACTGTGGCCACAGCGCAGACTGGTGGGACGTTTCTCCTGGCGGGCGATAGGGCTTCATCTGGTGGACTAAGCACAGGTGAATGAATGTCAAAGTTATGGTGATCTCCATTACTAAAGTCTTTTTTTCCCATTACTAAAATCTTATCCCAAAGATATGAAATTAAAATCAAGATTTTCAGATAAGTAGATGTTGTAGACAGAGTGGACACTTACAAAAATCTCTAATCCCTTCCAAAAGATATTGTCAGCTTCAGCTACAAGACTGGCTTATGACCTGAAGACTTTGGAATTCCCTGTTTGTGTGTCTGAGTTCTCAAACACAACAAAGACCCTCCTGCTGCAACTTCCACCCACATTTTCATATTCTCAAAAAGATGACACAATAATTAAGAATTTTTACGAGAAAACAGTCATCAGTGATATCAAATTTGAAACACTGATACCCAGGTAAAACCGAATCCAGCTATGCACATCTTTAGATTGCAGTTTTATCTTTGTTCAGCTTTCTCTTTGCATATGAAGGGAATGAAATTGTTGATACAAAGGCTATGATGTTTTGATGATTTTTTTCTTTTCAACAGGAAAATTTGAAATTTCAAAGTAAAAAAGCGAAAGCAGATGTTTAGGATTGCCTAGTGTGGGCTGAAACCCTGTCCTCATTATTTATTAAAGGTCCTTAGTTTTATGTTATTGATTGAACAAAGGAAATTTGCAGGGAATGGCTGTTTCCTGTTAATTTTTCATGTGGGTAGTGGGAAAAGATTCCGAGGAGCGTAGACAGAATTACACGGTGGGGCCTCCAGAGGAAGGGCGATGTGTGGTCAATGCATTTTCATCAAAGCTGCACACACAACCTGTGGCAAAGGAATGAACGCAGCCACGTGAATGTCAGAAACATGGTAATGATGCATTACTTCTGCCAGCACCAGTTGATTTCGTACCTGTAAGTACAGGTTATCACAATGATAAATAACAGGGACATTTCATTGAAAACAGAAATGTTACACTTTTGTCCTACCGACCCTTAGATGGACATCAGAATAATGCACTAATTAACAGCATACATATTTTCAAAGCATTTTCTTTCCCTCTTTGGCTTATCCAAAATGTTGTGAACATCTCCTTGTTTATTTTTCTACTACTTTGGTACAGATTGAATTAGGCAAACGATGAAGAAGGAATGAAGCAGAAGAGATTAAAACATTGCCAAGAAAAATATCCTAATAAAATCCCAAACCAATTTTTAGAGTATTACACTAAGCATCAAAAATGATGTCTACTGCCTTCTCTCAATTCCCTCTGAAGTCTAAACTATAAGTGCATTGGCTCAGGTGTTTACAAACCTTCTGCTTAGTGTTAGACTACCTCATGCCTAGATATTTTATAATAGGATAATATATTCGATTTTAAAGATCTGTGTTTTTAAATTTTTTTAAGTTAGTCACTTTTCCGTATCAATTAGAGATTCTTAGTTAACATGTTTATTCCTGGAGAAAGGACATGTATCTTTGGATCATAGATTTTGAGGAACTTGAACCAGTCTAGAGAAAAGTAATCCTTAAAGCAAGAATAAACCAGAATCAGGAAAAGAATGATTCATATGCTTTACTTTCAATCCACGCCCTACCCCAGCTGCAGAGTGATCTTGCGCGAGTCCCTTACCATGACTTAGTTGCCCCGTCTACGAAGCAAGAGTCGTGAGGCAAATGACCTTTTTCTACCTCTTGAGTTCTTCTACACTAACAGTCCCTCACCCCAGAGTCACTGCAGGATAGGAAGAATCAATCTAGATATGTGTTTTTAAAAGCAACTTAATTTCATGGCCACAAATAGGAAATGGACATAAAACCGTAAATATAGAAGCCTCTGTAAAAAAGAGTTCAATCAATAAAATCACTTAGGTTTAGATAGTGGTTGATTGAGTTTTTCTTCTTTTCATTAAGTTTATTGGTACATTTTAGATATAAAATGCAATTACATTCATCATTGGGATCTTGAACATTTACATAATGTATCTTAGTTCTTGTTTTTTCCCCATTTCCCTGCCCTCCCTTCACCCCCTCCACCCTTCCTTATTTACAGAGACTTTGTTTCAATTTTTTTCTTTTCTCATATATATTTCTTTTCCCTTCTTTCCTTTCCCCTACCCCTCCCACTTCCCCAACACCTTTAGACCTTCTTTTCCTATTTCACGTTATCAATTATAACATTTGAACCTTATTTATACTTTTAGTATTTCACACCAGAGAAACTATTCGGTATTTACACATGTGTGTGTCCTATTTATTTCACTTAAGAGTATGACCTCAGTATGCATCCATTTAGCTATAAATGTCTCTAGTTTCTCATTCTTTATGGCTGAGTAGTACTCCATTTCATAGAAAAACCACATCTTCTTTATCCATTTTCCAGTTGATGGGCATTTGGGCTGTTTCCAAGCTTTAGCTATTACAAACTGTGCTGCTATAAACATGGGTGTGCATCTATCACTGTGGTATGATTCTTTTAATTCTTTTGGGAAGATACCCAGCAGAGGGATAGCTGGGTCAAATGGGACCTCTAGCCCCAGTTCTTTGAGGAATCTCCATAGTGATTTCCACAGTGGTTGCACCAGTCTGCACTCCTACCAACAATGGAGAAGGGTTCCTTTCTCCCCACAACCCCGCCAGCATTTGTTATTTGTTGATTTCTTGATAGTAGCCATTCTTTCTGGGGTGAGGTGGAATCTCAGTGTTGTTTTCATCTGCGTCTCTGGAATAACCAGTGATGTTGAACATTTTCTCATATGTTTATTTACTGCTTTTACTTCTTTGTCTGAGAAATGTCTGTTCATTTCAGATGCCCATTTTTGAGTTGAGTCTTTGAATTTGGGGGAGTCTGATTTTTTTCAGTTCTTTATACATTATAGATAGTAGTCCTCTGTCTGAGGTACAGCTGGTAAAATTTTTTTCCCACATTGTAGGTTGTTTCTTGGCTCTGTTGGTGGTTTCTCTTGCAGTGCAGAAGCTTTTTTTTTTCCAGTACTGGGGATCGAACTCAGGACCTTGGCATTGGGAGGCAGGCGGCGGAACCACTGAGCTAAATCCCCGGCCATGCAGAGGCTTTTTAATAAGATGAGATCCCCGTTGTTGATTCTTTGTGCTAGTTCCCATGCTACTGAGGATTTGTTCATAAAGTCTTTTCCTATGCCAATATTTTTGAAAGTTCTACCTAACTTACCTTCCAGTAAGTTTAGTGTTTCTGTTTTAATATTTAGATCTTTAATACACTTTGATTTTAGTTTAGTGCATGGTGAAAGATAGGGGTCTAGTCTTAATCTTTGGCAGGTTGAAATCCAGTGGTTGATTTAGTTTTAGGCATTTAAAAGGGAGAGAGAGGGAAGAAAGGGAATTAGGTTTGTGTACAGTGAACCAGAAATCACCCTCCTTGGAGGTCACAAATGGCACATTACTGGCAATTTATATGGCTCAACCTAATGCTGTCTAGCTGTATTCTTTGAATATCAAATTTGAACAAAACTCTAGGGCTCCTTGGATAATACCAGGATTGGGGAGTTTCTGAAAACAGAAATATTAGACGATCCTGGAAAAATCAATTCCTTTGAGATCTGTGGCCCAATTGGGTAATAGCAGGTATTTCACTAGTTTCTGAAGCAAAATGAAGTGTGTCCTTAAGCAAAAGGTAGTGGAGGTAACTGCCATAACATTGGAACTGCTCAAAACAGATGCAAATATAGTTTCTCCTAAAATCTCACATGCCAGAGCCTCATATGGCTTGATTCTGGAAACACGAACTTACAGCACTTCTAATGCGTTTCATGGTTTACCAGTGACCTGATTATCAGCTACTAAGAGTGGTACTTCTCAATTTTTTATTTTTTGTTTTAGTTATTCCTGAAAATTCTGTGAGGGAAGTCCTCAGAGCACCTGGGACCATCAAAGACAGGATCAAGAAGTTGCTTGCTCACAAAAACAGCATGAAAAAGAAGATAAAAATGGAAAGCATCACCCCAGGTCCCACTGGGACTCGTGCCCCTAAAGTTACCTCAAAGCCTATCAGCTATCAAGAGAGTCTTTCCAGGGGTGGGAACTCTCCTGGAGAAAAAAAAGAAAATGAAGGAAAAATCAAAGAGGAGCTTGAGGAAGGGAAAAGAGAAGAGAAAGCCCTGAAGAACCTTGTGGAACAGGAACGAAGCCTCCGAGGAGATGTGTTTTGTGAGTATCACGTTTGTTATTTAATGCATTTCATGAAGAATGAATTGTGATTCCTCCTGAAAAATACAAGAAGAAGATCAAGGAGTTTCACACTTTAAGTAAAACAGGTTGGGCCTTAAGTCCTAAGAAGCAGGCTTCTGTGTGAAGTCTAGAGATGAATAACTTCTGCAGATACCAAACCCAGTCTGCTGCTCTGGGAAACAAGCAGGGTAAGTCCTACTCCCGTAGGAGGGGGGTTCATGTTTGGGGCATGGGGAGCTTGTTGGTCCTGAAAGCACAGTTGTCTGGCTGCTGGACGCCACCAAATCAGAGAGACCCTCACTGTGCAGATCAGCCAGGCTCCACCTTTTCGCTTCTCAAAGTCACTTGTCGCAGGCTCGCGCTATGAAAAGGCAACTTCACAGTTGTGCGGTTATGCCTTTAAAAGCCAAAAAAGAAAACCGGACAGGGAAAAATGCTCCAGCAGAGCTTAAGTTTTCTCCATGAACTAGATAAGCACCAAATCCCGCTTTTCATCTGTTGCTGTGCAGAACCTGCCTTAAGTCTTAGCCCCTCCAGGACAGTTTCCATGTTGACTCAGCCTGGATCCCAACAGTGAGATTTTCCATTTCCTTCTTACTGGGCATTCACTGCTCCCTCTCATATTTTGCCTGGTCTGTTCTTGGCTCTGTGACTGGTGACCAAACATACAAATACCAGTTGGATAAACCAAAGGAGAAGCAGACACAGGCCCACCTATCTAAGAGATACCATCCCCAGTGACATTAGCTCCCTTTACAGTGACAGTCCCCAGGAAGTAGATCTCCAAAAACTGGTGAGAAGGGATATGCCAGGAGTGTAGATAGTTGGCTCACTAGGAAAACCCCTGGAAAAAGATGTTCTAAATTGAGATGCTGGGACCAATGTTAATGATTTGGAAATGGCAGGGAGACACTGCTAGACTACTCTCTGTGATTATAATCCATGATGCTGGGGATATAGCTCAGTGGTGCCACCGCCTGCCTTGCAAGCGCAAGGTCCCAAGTTCCATCCCTGGTACCAAAAAAAAAAAAAAAAAGGAGAGATACAATCCATGATGAAGCTTTCTTTGTTCAGTCATTGGATTCATACCTTCTGAGGATGTGGGGTTCTAAATTTTTCTTAACTGATCAATTGTTCTTTATCAGCCTCTAAGGTGAACGAAGCAGGTGATTTGGGTCTGGATCTGGTCCAAAGAAAAGTGCTGAATTCCAAACTGGAATACAAAGGTAAATGAAGCTTTCTCACACTGTCCCATGTCATTTTCATTTCTTCATAGGATGAGGTGATTGTTTTTTAATCACTGCTTCATTCATAAAAACCCAAGGGAAAAGTCATTACATCATGACACATGGTATCCAAATTAAAACAGCCGGCCTTAGCATAATTAGTACCAGTAATTACAAAGCTGTATGGCTGTTTTCTTCTCTCTGCTGCTCCCACCTGATGCCAAGAATAAAGAGCTGAGGCAGACTCTCTGTGTGGATAGTGCTTCACACTCACTAAGCGTCCATAAAGAACTATTTGGGCCCTTTTTGAATCCCCAAACTGACTGTTTTTCGCTTTACTTTTTCTTCCATGATTCTTAATGAAACACAGGAAGTTGCAAATGTTGCCCATAACCACAGCCCTGTGATCTCAACAGTCCTTGAGAAAGGTGTCCTGAAGGGCGCAGTCCTAATCAGAAGACTCAAGTGTGCACTTTAATTCTCCTGCTTGCTTTTTGCCTTGAGCTAGTCACTGAGACTTGCTTACTCTATTGCTTCCGCACATGAACAACACTCCTCTCTTAGGTACTGTATTAGGCTGGTTTTCTCGGAAACAGACCCCAAGACAAGAATTCGGGTGCAAGTGGTTTATGGGGGCAGTGACTCAGGAAACAGTGAGTGGGCACAAGGAAGTGAGATGGGAGAGAAGGAGGCAGCAAGGGGTGTGTTATCAGGCACGTTTCCACTGTGGAGAACTGGGGAAGTCTGCGAGCCAGTGTAGACCACAAGGCACAGAATGATCCTAGAGGAGGTGTAAGGGACCTAGAGGACATGCGTCAACTCCCATCCGAGCTTGACTGAAGGCTGCTCTGAAGAATGCTGCAAATTCCCTGGCACACATGGCCTCCTGTGAAAGCAGGGAAGGGCACTGCTATGGTAACTGGACCTGCATCCCACTTGGCCCTTCTGCAAGGCAGGAGAGCTCCTCGACTCCAGTCTGACTTGAATTCACATCCAATCCCAACACTTACAGGTCCCACTTAAAGGCAAGGAAATGGAAGTTTCCTACCATTTCCTATCCATCTCTGATTGAGGGCTGTCCCCAGGGAAAGAAATCACCAGCATTCTAGCAAACCTGGCTTGGGCCAAGAATCCTCCAGCCAGAGAAGACCTTCACACACATAGCTGTAATTGCACAAGAAAGCTACGTGCCTGCAAGGGAACATAAGTACTGATAGATGCTGATGTGGCACCAACAGCATCTGCTTCAAGGCTAGCATGGATTAAATCGGAGAATGGATTTGAAAGCCCTTTGCATACCTTTAAGTGCTATGCTAATGAACTAGTCTGCTCATGAGCCCAAAGGTTGGCTATGTATGATTCCATTATCTCACTTTACATGCCCCATTAATCGTGTGTTGAGGAGGAGGGAGTTTGGGATAAATGTGCCACCACATAAACCAACTGAAAAATTGATGTTCCATTGTTTGTGGGATGGCAATGTCAATTTCTCAAACTATAAAAGCACTTCTAAGGAATATTGAAGACCAGAAACAAGTATTTGCTTGCCATTTTTTTCATCTGAAAATTGGAACTAAAATTACCTTTGGTGACATAGGGGAAAATGGAGAGTGAAGGAGAAAGAAAAGTGAGAAAAGGGGCAGTGTGTTTGTGCTGAGTTAGGGTATGTGACAAATGGACAGCCCTAGATTCCAGTCTAACTTGAGGTTCACGTTCAGTCCCAGCACTCCGAGTCTGTGGAACTTGGACAAATCACTTCTGAGCCTCAGTTTTACTTTCCTAAAATTGGGTTTGATGATCAACTTTTTTGGGAAAAATCAAATCAAATAACAATGTTTCTGAAAATATTTGGCAAGTTAAAATGAGTCAAAAATCAGCTGCTTTTGAATTTTTCCCCTTCCTTTATTCCTCAGCATAAATAGCTAAGAGCCACAAAATTCACTTTTAATAAGAAATATCTCAATCAGCTCCCTTTCACAGTGTTATTTTGTGTTATCTATGTCAGGAGTTAGTGAACATTTCTCTAGAAAGGGCCAGGTAGTAAATGTTTTAGGCTCTACGAGCCCCATGGTGTCAGTAGCACCTACTCAGCTCTGTCCTTACAGCGCAAAGACAGCCATAGACAATATGGAGATGAATGAGCAGGTATGCCTCAATAAAACTGCAAAACGGGCAGTAGGCCAGGTTGTCAGTATGTTGACCTCTGAGCTACATAAAAGTAACCAGAAGTGCTGGCCTCAAACTTACACTAGCTGACTCTGCGATGATATTTCTTTTTTTTTTCTTAAATTCTTTTGTTGGTACATTTTAGGTATACAATACATTTACATTTATCTTTGGGTGCTTGTACCTGTACATGATGTATCTTGGTTCTCATTTCTCCCCATTACCTGTGCGCCCTTCACCCCTAAACCCTTCCCTATTTACATACTTCATTTCCATTTTTTTTTTCTTTTCTCATAATTTTTCCTTTCCATTCTTTCCTTTCCCCTTCCCCTCCCACCAACCCTGCCCCTTTGGACCTTTTCCTATTTCAAAGTATCAATTATTAGTTATTAATCCTTTTAGTCCTTATTTACACTCTCAGTTTCTCACACTAGAGAAACTATTCGGTATTTACACAAGTGTGTCTTATTTATTTCACTTAAGAGTATCGCCTCAATATGCATCCAGTTAGCTATAAATGACTCTAGTTTCTCGTTCTTTATGGCTGAGTAGTATTCCATTTTATAAAAAAAACCACATCTTCTTTATCCAGTTTCCAGTTGATGGGCACTTGGGCTGTTTGCAAGCTTTAGCTATTACAAACTCTGTCACAATAAACATGGGTACACATATATCTCTGTGGTATGATTCTTTTAATTCTTTTGGGAAAATACCCAGCAGAGAAATAGCTAGAGAAAACAATCCAAAAATTCATTTGGAACCAGAAGAGACCTAGAATAGCAAAAGCAATTCTGGGCAACAGAGACATGGCTGGGGGTATCACAATACCCAACTTGAAGTTATACTACAAAGCTACTGTGATAAATGCAATGATATTTCTCTACTACGTCTAAACAAGGCAATTGTTCTACCATAAAGAACCCAGAAGCAATTTAGAGACTGACAGTGTGTTAGCTTATTTGATCCAACATGTCAGTGGCAAATTTCTAACTGGAATGTTGGAATTCTGAAGCAAAGAAAGGAAAGTTTTGCCACTTAGTATGTCATTTGTACCCATGGGGTTTTAATTGATGGAAGTGACTAAGTGACATGGAGAGGCCAATGGCATTGAAAGGATTTCTTACTTACATTTCCCAAGAGAAGGGTGTGCAGCATGGCACACAGAGCCACAGAGGAAGAAGCATCAGGGAGGGGAAAGCCTAGGCCATGGCCTTTCCTGGGGTTTCTGTGGGAAGAAAGGCAACATAGAGCAGGAGAAATAGCTTAGGGTTGGCCAGTCTGAATAACTGCAGAAGGCCTTGGGGAAAAGGGGCTGTCCCTAACTGCCTGGTACCTAGCACAGGGTTGATTTAGGGCAAAGGAAAGATTGGCTCTGTGTGTGTATATGTGTGTGTGTGTGTGTGTGAGTCAGTTTTCTGTCACTGTGACAAAATACCTGAGGTAATCAACTTGTATGGAGGAAAGGTTTATTTTGTTCATGATTTCAGAGGTTTCAGTCCATGATTACTTGGCCTCATCACTCTGGGCCTGTGGTAAGGCAGAACATCAGAGTGGAGAGTGGGTGGTAGAACAAAGCTGTTTACTTTATGGTGGTCAGGAAGCAGAAAGAGAGAGCAGGAGCCAGTGTCCCAATATTCCCTTCAAAGGCACAGTGACTCACTTCTTTCCACTAGGCCCCACCTCCCAATAGTGTACCGGGCTGGTGAACAAACCTGTAGCATGTGGCCTTTGGGGGCCATTTCAGATCCAAACCATAACAGTGTATGCAAATTAGATAAAGGCCGCAGTTGCCTTTTGAGAAGACATGGTCTCAACTCAATTGTCTGTGATCGTAAGAATTAGCTCACCCTGGACTGGGAGTCTGTCTCCAGGTCTGTAAGGCTCTCTGAGAGTCAAAACATCATACAGTCCAGGAAACAAAAAAACATGATGTACTACAAGAATGTTGATAAGTCATGTGTCATGTACTACATGAAACATCCTATTCTACAAATTATCTAGAAAGTTCTGGCGAGGTCTTCACTTCTTTATTTGTGTAAAGGAGAATTTATTTTCTGGGATAAATTTTATGACCAATTGGTTATATTCCTTGTTTTGCTTTGCTGAGGGAAGTCTTTCCCATTACTCAGTTTTTTAAGAAATCATAGATTTTTTTGTTTTATAAGATTAAAGCAGAATTTATTGAGAGTAGGCTCAAAGATTTAACTCAAAGCAAGGTATCTGGTTTGACATTATACCTAAGGGCATTTCACTTGCTTTGATCTCTACCAGTGATGGCGAACCTTTTAGAGCTTTCAATGATACAAACAGTCTCTGTGGTAGGTATGCCGTAGGTTCGCCACCACTGATCTATACTCTACGTCACTAAAAATGTGACATTTCCTTCCAAAACACCAAATGGTATCTATCTTTCTAATGCTCTTACTGGTTATGAAGTGTGTTCTTTTTAAAGCAGGTTTAAATATCTCAGCTGACTGCAGCTTTGATCGTGGAGTCTGTGACTGGAAACAAGACAGAGAAGATGATTTTGACTGGAATCCTGCTGACCGAGACAATGGTATTTAGATTTGATCATTTCATATTGCATAATATGGCAAAGGGAAAGAAAGCTTTTGAGTGGCAGAGGGTTATAATTCCTGTCACTCCTCAGGTCAGTATTGTCATCTTTGGAAACCTTTAGATCCTCCAAGGTCTCCCCTGATGGATAACAAACCTGGTCCAGCATATAATCCCCTTTAATCCCTCATTTACCTACCTGTCCCCACAAAGGGTGTGGCAGCTAACATCTTTTTTTTTTTTTGTACTGGGGATCAAACTTGGGCCCTTGCGCTTTCGAGGCAGGCAGCAGCACCACTGAGCTAAATCTCCGGCCCAAACCTCCTCTATATTTACCCCCCTGCTTCTGAGAGCGAAAGATGTATGAAGTCATATAAAGTTTAGGAGTGTTGGCAGAATGAAGTTGTTCCCTTTGCCTAGTTTACCAAACAGTGGTGGTCTGTGGTTTTTATGTTCTTTCAGGAGAAATAAATCTTGAAACATGACCTCTTTCCAAACTGAGAGTTTTAGTAGAGTCACCTCCCTCAAGGAATCAAATTAATTGAGTGCCACATACTGAATGTCAAGTCAGCAACCTGAACTCCTGGACTACACTTTCTCTTCAGTTGCTGAACGATGTCTTTCTGGCCCCCTGATCTTAGATTTTTCTCAACCACATCTCTGAGCTGTGTACTTGCTGCCCTTCTGCTCCCTACTTCACAACTACTGATGGACTGGAGCTTTCCCCTTGGGTAGAGTGCCCTGCTTGAAGATCCACTTGGAGCACTTATTAAATTTCTATATCCTGAAGGCTGACTATATAACTAAGGTCAAGTGTTACACCTCGAGGACTTCAGTTCCTTACCAATCAACTTTTTTCTTTGGGGATATACAGGCTCAGCCTTCAGTTAAAAGATTCTTCCTTGGGACTGATTCTTCTCTGAGATCATTCCTTTCAAGTTTTCATATACAATCAGAAAACTTGGGTATCTCTAAAAAGAAATCCTTTTAAATTGTGGGATTAGGGCAGAAGGGATACATCACCCACTGGCAGTTATGTAAATGGGACTATAACTAAAGATTCAGGATGAACACAGGGCACATTTAACCAAACCAGCAATAATACATCTTTGGGGCCTGGGATTTAGCTCAGTGTTTCTGGTGCCTGCCTTGCAAACGCAAGATCCCGAGTTCAATCCCCAGTACCAAAAAAAAAAAAAAAAAAAGGCCAGGGATTTAGCTCAGTAGTTCTGTCCCCTGCCTTGAGAGCACAAGGTCCCGAGTTCAATCCCTGGTACCAAAAACAACACAAAAAACAAACAATACATCTTTGGAGAAACTATCTTGTTGATAACTAAGCTCAGTTCCTTCTTCCTCCATGATGGCTTCTCTAAATTTATTTTTAAAAGAGCTGTATCACACTAGGAGTCCACATGTTATCTCAGGGTCTTGACAGTTCACACAGTCAGCAATGTGTTGCATTGAATGTCCCATCAGTGGCAAGTCTCCTATTTACAACACCCAATTCACAAATAATCCTGGGGTTCTCAGCTTCTCTGCCACTCAAATCATATATTCTCCCTTCCTGCACCTCCACCACATCTCTAGGTAGGTTTATCTTTCCCTACAGGATTAATAGAAAAGAAACATGAGATTAATTGTTTTTTGTTTTTTTTTTGGTACCGGGGATCGAACTCAGGACCCTGTGCTTGTGAGACAGGCGCTGGAACCACTGAGCTAATCAATCAGTATTATTAAAGGGATAAACCCTCAAAGATAGATCAAAGTGAGATGTAGCTAGAAGAGAAGAGTGTGGGTGACACAGTTACTGTATAGAAAGTCTAAATTTTCAGGTAGGCATTGACTACTTTTTAGTATGTCTTGGATCTATTGTTTATCTGAAATTTAAACCCCACTGGGCATCCTGCATTTTTATCTGCTGTATCTAATAACTCTACTAGCTGAAAAAGAAGACCTGGCAGTGTTGGAATCCAGTGAAAACTAAGGCAATGTCAACCTGGGTTCTGCAAGTGTCTCCAAGAATTGCACTAAAAGATTCCACCCCACCCCCAATGTCATCCTCCTAGCTTTTATAGGAATTCCGTCTTCTTCTCAACTTCCTCAGACCCCACTCTGCAACAGTTTTTGCTCAAGTTCATCAAAACCACAATCAGAAGATTGAAGATGAACAAAAAGCTACTGCCGTAGGTTAAAAGATTCTTAGAAGATTTGGGGGCATAGGAAAAGATATACTCCTGGCATCCTAAATCAGAACTCAGAGTGATATGTTACAAATAGTGGTTGAGCTCCATGAAACCATTAGGACAAAGCCAGGTGTGTTGTAGATTAAACACTACTCTATGGCCATTGGACATATCATTGGCTCATTGGGAACTGCATTCCAAGATTCCAACAATCAAGTTGGAAATAAAGTTCTGGAACACACGTTTCCTATTACCTGCAAATTACCTGCAGTGCTAATGGCCCACTTAATTAGATTCTTATCCCATATCTGCTACTACCAAGCTTTGTGAATGTGGACAAATTCCTCCATTTCTCTGACCCTCAATTTGCTTCTTCATATGGCAAAAGGTTTCAACAGTGTAATCCCTAAAATCCATTGTAGCATGAAGATTTTTTTTCCTGTGTTCAAAATGTAAAGGACTTCAGCTTTCTGTATGGGACACTGTTGTTCATTTTTAAGGCTATTTCACATATAAAAGCCAAACACTTTAGAGTGGCCTTATTAACTGCATCTTTCTTCTCTTAAAGCTGTTGGGTATTATATGGCAGTTCCGGCCTTGGCAGGCCACAGGAAGAACACTGGCCGATTGAAACTTCTCCTCCCAAACCTGCAGCCCCAAAGCAACTTCTGCTTGCTGTTTGATTACCGGCTGGTGGGAGACAAAGTAGGGAAACTTCGAGTGCTTGTGAAAAACAGTAACAATGTGCTGGCATGGGAAGAGACCAAGAGTGAGGATGAAAGATGGAAGACGGGGGAAATTCAGTTGTATCAAGGGATTGATACTGCCAAAAGTGTAAGTGGAAAAAAATGGTTAAACTAGATATTTACATCTTTTTCAGTGATTGAAAAAAACAAAACAGGGCCAGGGATCTAGTTCAGTGGTTCCGTCACCTGCCTCGCAAGCGCAAGGACCGGAGTTCGATCCCCGGTACCAAAAATAAAAAATAAAAATAAAAAAATAAAAAATAAAATAAAATAAAAAACAAAACACTGAAGTACCCTAGGCACTGGCGATACAAGGATGAATGAGACTTTTCCCCTACACTTAAAGAGCTTCCATTCTGGAGTAAAATAGTCAAGGAGATTAATCAATACAACTAATGCCAATACTTGTCAGGTGCACGCATATCACGTTCCATGGAAAGGACCTGTTTTTTGTGTCTGGCTCCTCTTACCAGCTTCCTCCAAAACCAGTTGGGACATTCCTTAAGAGGCAAAAAAAAAAAATGTCTTCCTCATTTGTTCTATGCACCAAATGTGGCATGACAAATGGCAGCCAGAGGATGATTTTTTTAAATGTTGTTTTCCACTGAACTGAGAAAGTAGCTGTTGTTGGGTGTCTCTGAGACCACCTTCACATTCAGTGAATCCCTAGAAGTTTGCATAGAATGCTAAAAGCTGTTGTATTCATGATACCAGTTTATAGAGATTAAAATAAGCAACACATAAAAGCACACAGTGCAGAATCCAAGAGGGACAAGGCACAAGCTGATAATTTTCCTCCCCAGTAGAGTCATACGGCAGTTCTTAATTCTCCCAGTAGCCATGTGTGACAACACTCAGCCAGTATTCCCTCCAAGGAAGCTCACCCAAGCCTTGGTGTTCAAAGTTTTGTTAATGAGTCAGCCTGCCCACGTGTCTGCTGATGTGGCTGACTTTAGTTATTCCGTCTCCACCCTCCCCAGAGGTCAGGTTGATATCATGTAATCCAAGTCTCCTACCATAAATCACACTGTTAGCATGAACTATCTGGCTTGGCCCAAGATCTCAGGTAAACAATGTCAGGTACGATATTCTAAGGTTTAGAAGTTATCTTGCAGGAGCCAAGCACGGGCCAAACTTTCTTTAGAATGTACAGGGTTTGGACGACTCAGATCTGCTTAATTAATCCTTCACTGAAGAAGTAGGCTTAATAAAGGAAAAGGAAACACAAAGTCTTAATAGGAAGTTAGTTGATCAATGGTATGAAACACAGAAACAAAAAACCGAATAAAAAGAAAGAGTTTATCGAGTTTGACTACCAAGAGGTAGCTGGTGACCTTTGGAGTTGTTTCTTTAGAAGGAAGGGTCAAAGGCCACAGGGACCAGAGCCTGGAGATGGCCAGAGTGGACCCTGATGGAAAGTTTGGTCAAGGTGAGAAAGAAAAAGGCAAAAGATAGAAGGAAATACATGAAGAGGCAGGCCATCAGAGAGAGACCAACTGGGAGATCCATGAATCGGAATCCATTTATACTTTACTTGTGTAAGACAATGATTAATGTAAGTACAGTCCCATTTCTTGGCAATAGGCATCAGACCAGAAATTGTAGTTAGTCCCTAGTGTCAGACATTAAATTTAACATCTTTTCATTTACTCATCACACTGTAATTAAAGCAGAACATCTTATTTTAAATGCCTCATAAGACATGACCATAGGGCCGGGGATTTAGCTCAGTGGTTTCGCTGCCTGCTGGGCAAGCGCAAGGACCCGAGTTCAATCCCCGGTACCAAAAAAAAAAAAAAAAAAAAAAGACATGACTATAAATAAAAGTGCATGTTGGGTTCTTGTTAATGAATTTCCTAACCACTCTTTCCCTCTGCAGTAAAAGAAGTCAGTGATTTTTCGGGACTGACACACACAGCAATTCAAATGTATTCTCATTGCGGTACATTTGAATCAGTATAAATCCAATCCACATGTTTACGTTGTTGTGCTTGCAGCATGCTTTGGGGACTGTAGCACCCTTGGAGAGTTTAACTATGCCTTTGCACAACATTCATGATTACTTCCATGTTGCAAATTCATGTGCTAGTAGCTTGGGAGAAGGTATATTATCAAAACGGTGTCATTTTAAATTCACATTTTGAAAGCATGCCCCCAAAGAGCACGGCCAGCCATCACATTATAACACAACAGTGCTAGGTTAAGAGGGATGCTGAGACCCAGGCACCTATGTCCTGAATTTTCCAATTCTGTGAGAAATCTTGATGGGGGATATTGGAGGGCGAGAAGGCTGAATAATCCAGACTGAAGAATATATTCCAGTTTACCATTGCTGTACTGGCTGTAGATATTTATGGCATGTGGTTGGTGACTTTCCCGGCATAACCTTGAGTGTAAGAGATAAGTTGCATGCTTCCTGTAAAGGCAATTCTATCTGAATCCAAAGTCCTATCCCAAAGCCCTATCCCCCGCCTGGGGAAGATTCAGTCTCAGCGATTTGCTCACACAGGGTTGGTGGTGGGCCTCTCTAAGGTTTCCCCTGCTTCTGAAAGACTGGGATGGTACAGACATTCAGAAGGAGGCAGCGCATCTTCATTTCATCATGGGGCTATGGATACCCACAGCTTTTGCTTCCATGTGAAGCCATTTATTTCTTCAGCTTCCATGCCACGTTGGGACATAATCTTGTTGCTGAGAATTCAGCCTCAATAGGCACATCAGGCAACCATCTCCCACTCAGGGCTCTGCCAGAGAGAGGTAGTGGTGGTTCTTCCCAGTTGTGCAGAAGTAAGCTTCTCCCCCTCACTTCTACTTAGTACAGTCTCCTCAAGGAAGTTAAATTTGCTGGGAGCAAACATCAAGAAAGCCATTGTCTTCCAGAAAAGTCTGCTTTGATTGTCCAAAATCTCCTTGACAGAAGAGAACATTAAAAGCCTGCCTATGTTTTCTGGGGGAGCAAGGTAAGGAAAATGTAGTGAAAACACACAAATTAATATGACAAATAATTATCCTAAAGTTTATTTTTAATTTTCCATATCAGTGATGGAAAAGACACCATATCCCAAGATGTAGACACACCCACCCTCATTAGTCTGTTCACTGCAGCTTCTGTGAGGGATCTGCTCTTTGGCTCACTTCTACTTTATTAAAATTATCCAAAGAGAATCTCTTCCTGAAAAGAGTTCCCTCCTGAGAAGAGAACAGAGAAAGAAAAGACTTCTATACCCAGTGATGATATCTCTTCTTAGTATTAGCTTGTTTCCAACAGTTCTCAAGAAAATGTATCCATCTTGAAAGCAAAAGAGAGGCCTGACCAATAATAGTCACAGGCTCTTGTCACTCCCATTCCCCACCCCCAAAATTTCCTGTCATCACTTCAGAAAGCCTGGGAAAGTTGGATACAGTGATGATAGCAAGCCTAAAGTTGCTTCACCTCTGTCACGCTGAAAACTACTCTGCAATTCTTTACAGAGCAAGAAGGAAGGCAATCAATGATGGTGACTGAGCATGATTCATCTTCTTTTCTCTCCTCTCCTCTCCTCCTCCTTCTTCCTCTCTCTCTCTTTCTCCCACCTCCTTCTCTCCCCTCCCCCTGCTACTGGAGATTGAACCCAATGCCTTCACAATAAGCTAAATCCCCAGCCCTTTTTATATTTTATTTTGAGACAGAGTCTTGCTAAGTCACTAAATTGCCCAGGCTGTGCTAAAACTTGTGATCCTCCTGCCTCAGCCTCCCAGAGTACTGGGATTACAGGTGTGTGCTACCATTTCCAGCTATGAGCATGATTCTTAAAGGATCTTTATTTAAAATGCCATTTTTGTTTACTTCTGTGTTTTTTTCTGTTTGCTAGTTTTTGTGGTATGGGGGATTGAACCCTGGGCCATTGCACTGAGCTACATCCTTGGTCTCCCCTCCCATTTTTTGAGACAGGTTCTCACTAAGTTGCTAAACTGCCCAGGCTGGGCTCAAATTTCCTCCCACCTCAGCCTCCCAGAATGCTAGGATTACAGCTATGTACCAATTTTCTGAAAGTTTAAATTTATAAAAAATTTAGACTAGAAAAGGGAAGTTTCTTTATTGAAAAAAAGTAGATTCATAATCAAACCACAGTAATGAGTGCTTTCATATTTTGTGTTTTGCTTTTCATGTGAATACATATTTAATCTATTTATAACCATAATTGGCACGAGCTATTGTCAAATTCCATTTTGACAGACCTTATGTGTGTGTGTCATTTTAAAGAACATGTTCCGAATTAAATATTCTTTTCTCTCTAATGCTTTTGTTTCAAGGAAATCTTAATCATCTTTGAATCCGAATCTTCCTTCTGTCTTCTAAGTCTGCTTATTTCTGATACTGAGAATTATAAGAGCCCACTAGGCCCATCATTCCCCTCTTTTTGGGAGACATACAAGAAGTATAGGAGGCAAACTTCTCCTCATACTGAATCATATTGAATAGGTTCTCCATATATTATAACTATTATTTTCATCACTATTAATTTTGAAAGTATTTTGGTGTTTTTTGTTATAAAATTAACACAAACTATTTTAAAAGCATTATAATATTGAAGAAAGATATAAACATTCATTCAGCAAATGTTTATTTTATCAGAGTTATTTGAAAATATTTTCAGACAAGTAGGTAAATATAAAAGTCACTGTGCACCTTTAATTTTGTTAAATGAGTTCTCTGTCATTTTGTATCCAAAGATAATTCTCTTTAGGGTTCATCCGCTCTTCTAAAGATATCAGAAATTTCTAAAATACAAAAAGTTGCTTTCTCTTTTGAATATTAATAGATTTCTCAAAATAAAATGGTTATAGCATCAAATTGTGAAACATTTTTCAACACATGAAAAATGACATTCTAGACAATTTCCAAATACATAAGCAAAAAATTTAAGAAAAACAACTATATACTATAAACTACCAAAATCTGAATGTGTCAAAAATAGTTCTCTTTTGACTATATAGTTTTGCATTAGATGTTCATGGAAATACTCAATTTCTTTTTAACCTGGTTTTTATAAAACTATTTTTTTTGGCTTCATTTATTTTCTTTAAATGGGATTTCCAAAGTTTCCTTCTAAGTCTTACCCTTCTTAGCTTTATAGGGCTTTTCAGAATCTTTAGATTTTGCTATAACTGTGTTTACTCTGAACAGAACTCTCAGTGTGGATACCCGGTGTCTGGAAAACCTATTCCTATACAGTCAAAATATTACTATGTAGTCAGTGTCAAAGCCAGTTTCTGTGCGATAATGATGCACGTCTTAGTTACTCTCTCATTACTGAGACACAATAGCCAACATTCACAAGTGTAAGGAATGGAGGTTTATTCTGGCTCACAGTTTGTAGAGGTTCCAGTCCACAGTCGGCTGGCTCCAAGGCAGGGCGGCATGGCAGAGGGGCATCGCAGAGGAGAAACAGCTCATGGTGTGGCCAGCAGGAAGCAGAGAGATCAAGAAAGGCAGGAGGGAGATAGACTCTTCCAGGCCACACCCCAGTGACCACTTCCTCTACCAGGCTTCACCTCCTAACATCACATTTAGTTATAAACTCATCATCCACTGATGAGTGTGACACCCCCATGATCCAATCATCTCCCCCCGCCTATGAGCACATGAGGCTTGGGGTGGGGCATCTAGATTAAACCATAATAATGCATGAGTTCAGTCCTTATTAATAACTGTTGAATCATTTGGTTAGATCGTTGTTTTGCATATTTTGAAGTAAATTTTTATTCCTTCTCCATTGTTAGATCATTTTTGAAGCAGAACGTGGCAAAGGCAAAACTGGAGAAATTGCAGTGGACAGCGTCTTGCTCGTTTCAGGGTTATGTCCCGATGGTCTTTTACCTGTGGAAGGTTGAATGTTACTATTGTCTTTTAGATCATAATATTTAGCTTTTGGTGTCAGTTCTCTATTTCTTAGTGCTACATCATAAGATTCCCCATTTTAGAAATACAACCTGAAAATTGTAATATACCAATAGAAACATTGTAAAATGTCTTTCTTGTATCAGATGTGCCAATATATGCTTTAAATACAGTGCCACTGTGTCTTCATCATTTCTGAACTTTTCCCCAATATATTAGAAAATGTGGCAGAGACAGTCCATCTCTTCCCCTCCGCCCAGTAGATCTGATTTTTCTACATAGGTTGTTGAGCTTCTCCGTGCAACATTTCTAGAATAACAACAAAATTCCCAGAGAAATGTTTGACTGTTTGACTTTTATGATGCTTCTTGGAAACAATGATATTAAAGATAAGCTTTGCCTATGTGGCTCAGCCTGGCCTTTCATAGCCAAGCATGTATATTTAAATTCTTTGTAACAATATCTAAATAATCGCTTTGTGTTATGGTTTAAATTTTCCTAAGAAAATACGTCGTTGATCCTGTGTTTACATATGTGTATGATTATTTGCTTTCCTGAAAATGCAGTTTTCATTCTTTTCTCTATGGAAATACTTTATATTCTTACAATTACTTGCTATTGTGGGAAAGATGATTGCTTCGTTAGGCTGCATAACTGCAATGCAAATTATCAGATATAGTTGAACTCAAGGCCTCAGACAACTATCAAAAACGAAATTAACAGGCAATAGGATGGACATTGAGGCGATACTCTTAAGTGAAATAAACAGGACACACATGTGTAAATACCGAATAGTTTCTCTAGTGGGAGAAACTGAAAGTGGAAATAAGGACTAAGAGGTATTATAGATAATGTGAAATAGGAAGAAAAGGGGCACAGGGGAAGGAAAAGGGAGGGGTAGGGGAAAGGATAGAAGGGAATGGGATTAATATGAGAAAATGGAAAAATAGGAACAAAATCTTTGTAAATAGGGAGGAATGGAGCGGTTGAAGGGAGGGCTGGGCAAGGGGGAAAAAAATAAGAACCAAGAGAGATTATGTGAAGGTGCAAATTTCCAATGATGAATGTCAGTATATTGTATACCTAAAATGTACCAATAAAAAGATATACAGTTTTTTTAAAAAAAGAAATTAACAGGTAATAGGACTCCAAAAAAAGATTGATGCTTTCTTTTCTATCTCTCTTTTCATCCAAATTTAAGATTAGCTTTGTGTGGTAATGAAGCCTGAGGGTATTCCTTGAAGATAACATCATACAGCCCCCAACATATGATGGTTCAATTTAGGATTTTTTAGTTTTATGATAAAGCAAAAATAATATGGACTACATAAAAACCATACTTTGAATTTTGAATTTGGATTTTTCTCATGCTCTCATTATGTGGTATGATCCTCTACTAGGAAGAAGGGCAGCAGCAGTGAGTCACAGCTCCCAGTCGGGCCAAGGATCCCGAGAAGAAACAGCCCATATGCTACAGTGGACTGTGTTGCTAGCAGGTTTGGGATGTCGTGTTTCCACATCCTATCATGTCTACGAAACTCCCATGTGTGTCTCTACATGAGATATTCAACACTTTATTATAAAAAGGAATTTGTATTAGGAGACTTTCCCCAATTGTTGCCTGATGTAGGTGTTCTCTGCATGTTTTAGGTAGGCAAGGCTAACCTATGATGTTCAGTAGATGAGATGTATTCAATGCATTTTTGACTTAGAATAGTTTTTCCATATGATGGGCTTATTAGGACATAATCCCATAATAAGTGGAGAAGCATCTTTATACTAAGATTCTGCATCAGAAGTAGGTCCAACCATAATGTCAGGTGAAATAAATCAGGCACACAAGCTTAACTATCACTTGGTTTCTCTTAGAGGAGAAACCCAACGTATAAAAAAAATTAAAGAGCATTATAAAAGACGAACAATAGGAAACAGGAAGATAGATCTTTTGCAAAAGAGAAGGGGACCAAGAAATGGAGGGAGGGGAGAAGAAGGGGACAAAAAATTTAAGACGAGTTATGTACATGCACCAATCCCCACGAGGAATATAATCATTATAGACTGCAAACATGTATTAATAAACATTTAAAGATAAAATAAAATAGGACAAATAAAGAAACATGTCAAGACAGTTCCCCAATAGAAGATTCTCCAGATTTGCCTGCTATCACCTAAAATAATTAGGACATTGAGCCAAGTCTCACAAGGAGGGGAATGTGGACACTGTACACAGTGGGGTCGTGCCATGGCCAAGAACCCCAAGCTTAGGAAATCCCCAATGTTATAAAAGGGCTGATAGAAAACCTGCTCAAACTTTGCACTGGCAGGAGAAAATACTTGGTCAAGAACCCAGTCTGCACTCTGGAAGGAAGACACTATCTCTATTTTCCACGGCTGTTCACTATACGAATATCTTTGCAAAGATGGTATGGAACCAAAGCTCCCACTGCCTTTGTGCAGAAGATGGGCAAAACTCCAAGGCACGCTGAGATTCACTGCCCAACGGCAGCCTCTTGGCTTGCAGATGGCAGAAGGGATGGGAATGTTGGTTCCTTACCAGGCCATGGCATCGCACATAACATTCTCACCCTTGACAGCAGCCCAACTCACCTTCTCTGAGTGAAAGGAACTTGGACTTTCTAGAACTTACTTTTCCAAGACAGATATTTAACTCCTGCTCCAATCAGACCACACAGTAGTAGTTAGGTGATGACACTGAATAAAATTCTCCATTTTGTGGGAAAACTATCATGTTTTTGGAGCATGTTTTGATAGGACAGTCTGCTCCAAAAGTGGTTATTTGTTTTTGAGTCAAATAGTCTTGTCTATTAGAACATGTAAATGCTTTGGAAGCCTGTCAGGGTGAATTGGATAATGATTACTTAACATAATTTTGATAAACGCAATTTTTAGGGAAGGTAGAGTGCCATCAGACTGGCAGTCTAAAACACATTGTTTCTCCCCAAGAAAGAAAAGAGGATCAGGATAGTGGCTAGACACATGTCTCTATTTTTGTAAAAACTGGCTTTTATTGAATGTTGGTGAATTTATCTCAGTACACTGGTTTTATGTGAGATTTTTAAAAACTCCTTTGACAAGTTTGAGGCCCTCCAAAGTTTAGACTGGGTCAACATCTAAAAAAGAGCCAAAGTAAATATTCATTCAATGAAATGCTATAAAGAAATGTGAATGGGCCAGGGATTTAACTCAGTGGTTCCGGCGCCTGCCTCACAAATGCAAGGTCCCAAGTTCGATCCCCGGTACCAAAAAAAAAAAAAAAAATGTGAATGAACAACCTAATGCTACTCATAGCAACACAGATAAACTATTAAAATATTTCATTAATTAAAAGAAGCCAGAGAGCACTAACTACATATATGTTTCCAGTTAGGCAAAATTATCTCTGGTGGAGAAGTTGGAATTGTGTTTACTCTGCAGGGGGGTGCTGAGAGGGAATACCAGCGGGAAGCTTCTAGAAAGCTTATAATTCTGTTTTTTTTATGTTTATTAAATGAATATGTTCACTTTGTGAAAATTATTGAGCTGTACACTTAAGGTCTGTGCACTGACTTTTCAATATATGTGTTACACATGAGTAAGAATTTATTTCAGAAAATGGAAGAATTACCCCCTTTTAAAAGGCAAACGGTGTGTATGATCTGAAGAGAAACCAGAGTACTTTACATCCTCCTTTAAGATAAATCTCATCTGTCTGACATTTTGCCGGATGACTTGGGACACCTACAGCAAATGCCATCAATGCCAAGCAGGTTGTGACTGAAGTTACTCTGACACTTGTCTTGTGTAATCCAGACCCCGAAGTCTCTAACACTGGGGATGTCCCTTGGCCTGTCATGCGGGCTACCCACAGGCCCTGGACATCAGCAGGCTGCTAGAGCTGAGTGTCCCTGAAACATTGAAAAGTGGTCAACTCTTTGGGGTGAAGGCCTGACGAAATAGTCCTACTGCCCAGGGGCCTGGAGCTCTCATCTGAATCACAGCCATTGCTCTCTCTGGACAATGTTAAAAGTTTCTATACCCCACTCTTCTGCCTTGATGAGTCCAAGCTACAGTCACGCCTAGCAGGAGACATTGGCCACTTCGCACGTCCATTGCTTTAACCTGAGTGCCAGCATCGCCCCCTTGTGGCAGCCTATACACATTGCGTGGCTGCCGCCAAAGAGCAAATTCGGCCTCTTGGTTCCCTCTTTTCTCCATCTCTCCCCCTTTCTGGTGTCGTGAACTCATGCTTCTCTCTGGGTACCAACACCTTCCAATTCAGTCACTCTGAGACCTTGAAGAATCCAGTCTTGCAGACATTTCCTTCCCTCCCAATTCACCCCTGTCAACGCTGACATGTTCTAGGTCTCACTTGGCTAGTCTCCGGCAAGCGAAGGGAAATCATTCTTCTAAGGTGATTCAGGCATGGGAAATAAGAGCATCAAGTGTAGCCTTTCCTAAGTAATGTTTTATAATAGCTTCTAATGCCTTGATCTAAAAGAATGAGTAAGAAGGAAATTTCAGCACCACGGTAACGTAGAGATTCTCTTCTGACTCTCCCCAAATCTCAGAGCCATGTTAAAATGGTTGTGTCAGTGTTTGCTGGTAACAAGCAGCAGAAACAGACAAAGGGGGTGAGAATAAGGAAAGTAGGAGTGTGCAAGTGGATAGAAAGAAAGACCAGACAGCCAGCCCTGGAAGTAGGCCACAGGGCTGGAAGCGGAAGTGTGGACAAGGAGCCACTGCAGGCATGGTTTAAGAAGGGTGTCACCACTGCCTGGATGATCTCTCACCATGTTTAGTCTCCATGGTACTCTGCTCACGATTCACATTCCAGGGAGGGGCTGCAGTCAGTGCAGTGTAGGTCATGTGGCTGTCCCCTGCCTAGGGCAGAAGGGGTACCTGAGTGGCTGTTCAGAAGGTGAGTTCAAAGCTGGATGGTCCAAAAGTACCAAAGTCCACCTGCAAAAGTCCCATCCTGCAAAAGCTGGAATTGAGGGCAGGCAGTTATCCCAGGCAACACATCAGCTGAAGTGATTCACTCTTGTCTCGACAAGAGTTGACAACTTCAGTCGCTTCAGCAGCCAGAAACCTAGGTGGCCTTTGAGTCTGGCTTGAAATAAAGAACAAGTAAAATAAGCACTTTTCTGTGTGTATGAGCCAAATGATGCATAGCTACAATGTGTTAGCTTGCTCTGGAGAAAACAAATGGGGCTGAACTGGAAAAGTGCTGCTCTCAGACACCATAAATCAGAATGGTACACTTCTGGCCAAACATGTCTACTCTTGAAGATTCACAAGAGGACATGGCTATCTTTTATACTGTCACTGTTGATGAAGGGGCTTCCTGGCAGCAAACGCAGGTCGTGTGATGTGCACTGTGGATGGCATGTGTAGTGTCTGCCCATGAGGATGTCCAGGAGGCTCCACAGTGCGAGGACAAAAAGTAAGGAAGCCACAGCAACCAATGCTTTCCAGTTCAACACTTATGTCTCCCTGCTGTGATGACCTGCCTTACATAATGACCTTCCTTTAAGATGAAAGCCAGGGGACCAAAGGACATGGGGCATTTCACAGGGCAGTGCACACACCAGGACAGCTGGCAGTCTGTGTTCCTCCTTCATGTGTGCCATAGCAGCAGAAGCAACCCCAAGAGAGGGCCTCAGCAGGGATTTCTGCTTTTTTTCACATTTTGTTTTTATTAGTCCATGTTCGCAGTAGATAATTATTACAATCCTCATGAGGAGTTGGCCCATGTACATAACACAGTATTGTCTTAGTTACTTTCCTGTCACTGAGGCACAATACCCAACATCCATGACTTATGCGAAGAGAGGTTTATTTGGGGTCACGTTTTAGTCCTCAGTCTTCTGGCTCCAAAGCAGGACAGCATGGCAGAGGGGCATGCAGAGGAGAAGCTGCTCAGGTCATGGGAGCAGGGAAGCAGGGAGGAGCAAAGGAGGAGCAGGGACAGGAGATACACCCCTTCAGGCCATGTGACAGTGACCCGTCTCTTCTGACCAGACCCTACCTGTTAATGGCATACTGCCCCCATTATCTGATCACCTCCCCAAAATCCCACCTATGAGCACATGAGGCTTTACGGGGACATCTAGGTATAAACCACAACAATACTCAAGAGAATAAATCCGTATGTCCACCAAAAGTCATAGATAAAAAAGGATCATAGCAGCTTTATTTACAATAGTGCAAAACTTAAGGAAATTAAAATATCTATCAATAGTAAAATGGATACCACACAGAAGGAAAAATCACAACAGGGGTGAATTCTACAGACATAAAATGAGTGAAAAAAGCTAAGAAGCTAGATACAAACAAGTACACAGCAAGTGGACAGAGAGGACCTGGGCCGCATGGAGCGGGGCTCTATGCCGACCGTGCCCCACCTCCCAGCAACCAGCTTAGCCACATGGGTGCCTGCAGCACACACACACCCCCTCCCCCTGCCTCTGGCCTCCTGGCTGTGCCCGTACCTGGTTCCACACTATAGAGGCACAGGGGGTCATAAAGGCCATTGTCTTGAGCTCCACAAGATAGAGCAGTAGTGAACAACAGAAAGAGGGCCTCTCTCAGTCTCCTTGATGAAAATTGAAGCCCACTGGAAAAGTGAAGAGAATCTCTGCAATAAAGGCACACCAGACCACCGTACTTGGTAAGTTGGAGGAATGACCACCTCCCATCGGAACCTGGACTAGCTTCAGGGGAAGGACAGCTGGAACCTGCAGTAGAATCTTTCAGAGTTCAACCCTGCAGGATGACAGGGAGCTCAACTTGGGCCTTGCAGGCAGAAATCTGCCCGAATCTCATGGGTCTGCTACTGGTTTGCTGCGACTCATTGACTTATATCTGCACACTGCTGCCCACATTGTCTATTGTGATAGCAGAGACGTACCCTGAAGTAGGCCCTTCATTTTTATTTTTTATTTGTTATTTTCAAAATTATTTTTTGCTCTTATTTTTAATTTTTTTCTACTCTTTTCAAATTTTTCTTTTTTCTTCTTTTTTTTCTTTTCTCTTTTTTCTCTCTCTTTCACTCTCTCATTCTCTCACTGTTCCACATTGCTCTTCATCTCCTTTTGTTCCTGTTCTGGACCTAATTCAGATTTCTTCTTTCTTTTTCTTTTTCTTTTTTTTCTTCTTCTTTATTTTTCTCTTCTTCTCTTTTTCCTTCTCTCAATTCTCATTAGTTTTAAAGGAAATTAAATAGAGTTTGTAGCCTCCTTATTGCTGTTAGGTTGTCCTGTTCTCGTCTTTGTTCTTTCATCCTGTCTTTTCCTCTTGTCTTCAACAGTTTCTTAGAGTTTGTGTGATCTTTCTGTGTCCTCTGGGCTCACTCCTAACCTTTCCCTATCCTTCTACCTATTTATCCCTCCCTCCCCAACTCCTTCTAACTCCCCATCCTGAAGGGTAAAGTTGCTATATTGAAGAGTTTATTCACTATAAACTTATGTTGGGCTGGTCCTCGATTTTTATTTAATTGACACAGTTAAAGGTGATAGATTAATAACTACCATAAATTGTCATTTTCTAAGAGGTACTTGATGCTCTGGTGTTGCTGATTGTATCACTTGGGCTAAGGTGTTGTGATTGATCTACTCAGTTGTCCTTCCTGGTATAATGAAAATGAGACAGCCTCAGAGTCATTAGAAACTCAAAACCTAAAGACCAGATATATCTGGAAGACACCTCTGAGAAGCAATCATTCCATAAGGGTTCTAAATACAAGCAACAAAGCTACTTACAATAAGCAATTTCAAAGTATCAATCCAGGAATTAAATCAAGGACAGTACCAAAAACAAAAATGAGAAGACATTTAAGCAAGGCACAGACCCAGAATTCCACCCCAACAAAGGCAAATTCTGGGGGAAATGAGGTGGAAAAGTCTGATAATCAACCACCTGGACACCCTGAACTGATAGCACAGGAAGTCACAAAACAGATGAATGAGGCTCTAGAAAAATTCAAAACAGAAATAATTTCCCACACAACTACAGAGATGGTGAGTAGAGAGAAAGACATGGTTAGAGGCTCTAGAAGAGAAATAGATAAAAAAAAAAAAAAAGATCTCAGAAACATGCTGGAAGCCATGAATGCCCAGCATAAGAAAGAAATGGAAACCATGATCACCCAACATAGGAAAGAAATGAAATCCATGAAACAGATTCAAACAGATATACAGGAGATTAAAAACTCCATTGAAAGTATTCATAGCACACTGAGCAAATATGAAGATAGAATATCAGATATAGAAGACAGGATTATGGTTAGTGACCATGAAAACAGAGATTTCTTAAAAATAGTAAGGATCCACGAGAAATCAACCCAACAGCTGCTAGATAATGAAAAAAAAGAATAACATAAGACTGATAGGAGTCCACAAAAAAGCAGGAGAAAGTACAAATGACATTAAAAAAACTGTTCACAGAAGTAATAGTGGAAAACTTCCCAGACAGAGGTAGAGAATTGAACATACAGATAAGTGAGGCATATAGAACTCCAACTAGCCACGATTAAAAAAAAATCTACACCTAGACATATAATAGTCAAGATCCCAGAAACCCCACAGAAGAAAAAATTATACAAGCAGTTAGAGAAAAGAAACAAATCACCTACAAAGGGAAGCCCATCAGAATCACAACAGACTTCTCAACATAAACCCTCAAATCAAGGTGAGCCTGGAGTGAAGTATTTCAAGCCCTAAAAGAAAATAACTTCCAACCTAGACTGTTGTACCCTGCAAAATTATCTTTCAAAATCGATGGGGAAATTAGATACTTCCATGACAAAGAACACCTGAGAAATTTCAGGAACACCAAAGCAGCACTACAAGCAATTCTAAACAATATCCTAGAAAAAAGCAATGAAGGTCACAACTCCATGAGGCCCAACAGAGCGAAGCCACCAGTCAAGGCAAGAAACTAAAGGGAAAGGGGGAAAAATAAAAAATGAAAGAGCCAACAACAGTAAAACATCATGACAAGGATGAATCAATATCTATCAATTATAACCATCAATGTTAATGGCCTCAATTCACCAATCCAAATAAATAGACTGGCAGAATGGATTAAAAAGGAAAATGCAACAATATGCTGTATAAAAGAAACACACCTAACTCAAAAAGAAACTCATAGACTAAAAGTAAAAGGATGGAAAACAGTTCTCCATGCCACAGGAACCCAGAAGAAAGCAGGGGTAGCAATCTTGTTTGCAGACAAAGTAGAATTCAAACCAAACCTAATTAAGAGAGACAAAGATGGTCACTACGTCCTTACGAAGGGAACAATCCAAGAGGAAGAGATGACAATCCTAAATATATGTGCACCAAATACGAATGACCCCAACTATACAAAACAAATATTAATAGACATGAAAAACCAAATAAACACTAACACAGTTGTAGTGGGGGACCTCAATACCCCACTATCACAAATAGACAGATCATCTAGACAAAAAATCAACAATGAAATTCTAGAACTGAACCAAGCTATTGAACAAATGCACTTAATAGATCTATGGAGTGTTCCACCCCACAAAATCAGAATATACATTCTTGGTGGCTGCACATGAGTCAGTCTCCAAAATAGACCACATGCTAGCTCATAGGACATGTTTAAGTAAATGTAGAAGAATTGAAGTTACCTCCTGTATATTATCAGACCATAGTGCAATAAAAATGGAGATTAATAGCATAAGAAACCACAAAACCTCCACAAACACATGGAAATTGAATAACACTCTCCTGAACAACCAATGGGTCATAGAGGAAATTAAAGAAGAAATTAGACAGTATCTACAAGTAAATGAAAATGCCAGTACAACATACAGGAATCTATGGGACACAATGAAAGCAGTTATATGCGGGAAATTCATAGCAGTGAATGCCCACACTAGGAAAACACAGCGAGCTCAAATAAACAACCTAATGGTGACTCTTAAGCTCCTAGAAAAAGAAGAGCAAGACAAACCCAAAGCTCATACTAGGGAGGAAATTATAAAGATCAGAGCAAAAATAAAACAAAATAAAATAAAAAATAAAAAACTTTTTAAAAAAGAGAGGGCAGGAGATTTAGCCCAGTGGTTCTGCCGCCTGCCTCACAAGCACAAGGACCCAAGTTCGATCCCCAGTACCCCCCCAAAAAAAAGATCAGAGCAGAAATCAATGCAATGGAGACTAAGAGAACCATACAAAAAAAATCAATGAATCAAAGAGCTGGTTTTTTGAAAGAATAAATAAAATAGATAACCTTTAGCCAACCTTATCAAAAAAAGGAAAGAAAAGGCTTAAATCCATGCAATTAAGAATGAAAAAGGTGAGGTCACAACAGATCCAGAAGAAATCCAGAGGATCAACAATACCTACTTCGAGAACCTGTACTCTAATAAAATGGAAGAAATGGACAGATTCCTAGATACATATGAATTGCCAAAGAAATGGACAGATTGCTAGATACATATGAATTGCCAACGTTAAATGAAGAAGACATAAAAATTCTAAACACCCGAATTACAATGAGTGAAGTTAAAAATGTAATAAAAAATTTACCAACAAAGAAAAGCCCAGGTCCTGATAGCTTCACCGCTGAATTCTACAAGACATTTAGAGAAGAACTATCACTATTACTCTTTAAACTCATCAATGAAATTGGAAGGGAAGTAATACTTGCAAATTCATTCCTGGAAGCAAGTGTTACTTTGATTCCAAAACCAGGGAAAGACCCAACCAAAAAAGAGAACTTCTGTGGTGCCTGCCTTGCAAGCACAAGGTCCTGAGTTCAATCCCTGGTACAAAAAAAAAAAAGAAAAGAAAGAAAAAAACAACACCAACATCATACTAAATGGACAAAAATTGAAAACTTTCACACTAAAATCAGGAACAAGACAAGGATGTCCACGATCACCACTCCAGTTCAATACAGTTCTGGAAACATTAGCCACAGCAATTAGAAAAGAGAAAGAAATAAAAGGAATAAAGATAGGAAAGGAAGAAGTTCAACTGCCATTATTTGCTGATGATATGATACTTTACATAGAAGACCCAAAAAACTTCGCCAAAAGACTTGTAGACTTAATTGAAAGATTCAGTAGAGTAGCAGGATATAAGGTCAACACTCAAAAAACAATAGCTTTCTTATACACAAATAACAGACTCACTGAGAGAGAAATTAGGGAAACAATTACTTTTACAATAGCATCCAAAAAATGAAATATCTAGGAATCAATCTAACAAAAGAAGCAAAAGACCTCTACACTGAAAACTACAGCACTCTGAAAAAAGAGATCAAAGAGGATATAAGAAAATGGAAAATGGCCATACTTCCAAAACTGCTATATAGATTTAATGCAATGCCAATTGAAATTCCAACAATATATTGCACAGAACTAGAGGAAACAATCCAAAAATTCATTTGGAACCAGAAGAGACCTAGAATAGCAAAAGCAATTCTAGGCAACAGAGACATGGCAGGGGTTATCACAATCCCCAACTTGAAACTATACTACAAAGTTACTGTGATAAAAACAGCATGGTAGTGGCAAGAAACAGACCTGAAGATCAGTGGAATAGATTAGAAGATGCAGAAACAACTTCAGACATACTCAGCCACCTCATCTTTGACAAAGGAGCCAACCACCCTCACTGGAGCAAAGATCGCCTATTTAATAAATGGTGTTGGAAAAACTGTATTTCAAACTGCCAAAGATTAAAACTAAACCCATATCTATCACCATGCACTAAACTAAGATTGAAGTGTGTTAAAGATCTAAATATTGAAACAGCAACACTAAACTTGCTGGAAGATAAGTGAGGCAGAACTCTTGAAGACATTGGCTTAGGAAAAGACTATGAACAAAACCTCACTGGGATCTCATCTTATTAAAAAGCTTCTGCGCTGCAAGAGAAACCACCAACAGAGCTAAGAGACAACCTACAACCTACAATGTGGGAAAAATTTTTTATCAGCTGTACCTCAGACAAACGACTACTATCTAGAATACATAAAGAACTGAAAAATATCAGACCCCCAAATTTAAAGACCCAATTCAAAAATGGGCATCTGAAATGGACAGACATTTCTCAGACAAAGAAGTAAAAGCAGCAAATAAACATGTGAAAAAATGTTCAACATCACTGGTCATTCGAGAGATGCAGATGAAAACAACACTGAGATTCCATCTCATCCCAGAAAGAATGGCTGCTATCATGAAATCAACCAATAACAAATGCTGGCGGGGCTGTGGGGAAAGAGGAACCCTGCTCCACTGCTGGTGGGAGTGCAGACTGGTGCAACCACTGTGGAAATCAGTGTGGAGATACCTCAAAGAACTAGGGCTATAGGTCCCATTTGACCCAGCTATTTCCCTGCTGGGTATCTTCCCCAAAGAATTAAAAGACTCATACCACAGTGATATATGTCCACCCATGTTTATAGCAGCACAGTTTGTAATAGCTAAAACTTGGAAACAGCCCAAGTGCCCATCAACTGGAAACTGGATAAAGATGTGGGTTTTTTTTTTATAAAATGGGGTACTACTCAGCCATAAAGAATGAGAAACTAGAGACATTTATAGCTAAATGGATGCATATTGAGGCCATACTCTTAAGTGAAATAAATAGGACACTCATGTGTAAATACTGAATAGTTTCTCTGGTGTGAGAAACTCAAAGTGTAAATAAGGACTAAAATGATTAAAATGAATAATTGCTAATGTGAAATAGGAAGAAAAGGTCCAAAGGGGTAGGGGAAGTGGGAGGGGAAGGTGAAAGTCAAGAAGGGAAAGGAAAAATTATGAGAAAAGGAAAAAATGGAAACAAAGTCTTTGTAAATAGGGACGGGCACACAGGGAATGGGGAAAAAATAAGAACCAAGATACATCATGTACAGGTACAAGCACCCAATGATACATGAAAATGTATTGTATACCTAAAATGTACCAATAAAAGAATTTAAGGAAAAAGAAACAAACAAAAAACAAAACTAGTACACACAATGAGTCCATTTTCATGAAGTTTAAACAGATAAAACTAATCTACAGAGACAGAGGTCAAATAGAAGTTGCCCAGGGTGGTGGGAGGGGCAGACAGAGGAAGCCCTGGGGAAGAAATGTTTATATGTGTTTTAACCTAGGTAATGATTAGCTGGGTGTGTATGTGTATACATACAGATAAAAGTTTACCGAAATGTAACCTTAGTATTTGTACATTTTACTGTGTTGAAGTTATTCCTCGATAATAGGAACTAAAAACACAACTTAAGCATCAATGACAATTAAATCCAAAAGGCTACACCAAGAAGGAAGTCCTTAGACAATTTTTTAAAGTGAAATGTTTAAACTAGGTGAAAAACTGTTTTGAAACCAGAGGCACGTCTCCCTCCCCACCCTCCCCTATCCCATCTAGCTTGCAGAAAGGCTGGCTGGGGTCTTTGACAAAAGGTACTCAGCATACACTTGTCTCAAACCTGGTTGAGAATCACTGGTTTAATTCATCCCTGGGCCACCAGTCCGACACTGGCTGATGTGTGCAGGAAGGAAGTCCTCTGGCGAGTCTCCTTTCTCTGGGGATGTTCACTGCTTCTCTGTCATTTCACTTGCATCAGTCTAAGATATGCAGCAGAACTAAACATAAAGCCTCTATTTCTATAGTCTGTGCATTTTTGTTGTTTCCGGACATTGTGTAACTCCTGAGATTTGAACCCTCCCCTTCCCCTTCCTCTCCTGTTCCCCCTCCCCCTCCCCCTCTCCCTCATTTGGTGCATTATGTTTTGTGACCTACCACAAAATCCCCAGTTAAGCCTCATGTCTAGTCCCTGTGTTTAATCAGAAAATGAACATAAGTCAGCACCTTAGGGCCCAGAAACATGCCATTTCACTGACCTCATTCTGTGGAAAACATCTGTAACTGTTCTGGGAATGATATGTAGCCTTAGCCTATGGAGAGGGCCATAAAGGGTTTTGCTGTGTTCCCTGGGAATCTGCAGGAAAGAGCTGTCTGTGTGATCTCAAAATATTAATATTGCCACTCAGAAACTTAGTAATGATTGAAAGGGGTTTTTACTGCACTAAAGGAAATTCTTCAGAAAGAATTCCAGAGTATTGAAACTGATGAAAGAGAATTTTAAAACAAAGACCGGAAAACTGAGTATAAGTAATCATCATAGGAATGAGTACTTTTATAGATTGCCTACTTAAAAATTGCCCAAGAGAATTAAATTCTGTGATATTTTTAGAATCCATCACCAGCCCTATATAGATTCATTCCTGATGAAGTCAGACAGTGCTGCTCCACAGAACTTTCTGCAGCAATGCATGTTCTCCAGCTGTGCGATCCAATATGGTACCCACTGGCCACGGGTGATGACTGAGAACCTGACACTTGGCTAGTGCAGTTGAGGAATTGCTTTTTAAATTTTATCTGAATGTAAATAGGCAACTGTAGTGGACAAGGAGGGACTACACAGTAAGCATAATTTACCTCTTATGTCACATAATGCTTTTCCTTCACATGAGAGGAAAACCTGGATCCTGACTCATTTTTGTTTTTCAGAATTTTGACTACTTTCTTTTCAGTACCAGAGATTGAACCCAGAGCCTTCATAGTCAGCTACATCCCTGGCCCCTACTTTTAATTTTTTATTTTTGAGGTAGGGTCTTGCCAAACCAGTAAATTGCTGAGGCTGGGCTTGAACTTATGCTTCTCCTGTCTCAGCTTCCCAGTTGATTAATTTCGTTTTCCCCTCCTCAGGACAGAGTTCATGAGAAATTGGTTATAATGCCCCTCAAAGCAGCACTAACAGTATCTAAAGTGACTTGTGGTTTATAAACTAACCCCTTCAGGTTGAGTCCTTTATAGTACAATTTTCTTTTTGTTTTTTGTTTGTTTTTGTTCTTTCTGGTGCTGAGGATTGAATCTAGGGCCTCATGCATGCTAAGCAAACATTTAACAACTGAGCCACAACCCTAGCCCAGCACAATTGTTTTGACAAATATTAGATATTTGAAGAATTGAATGTTACAAGTCTAATCACAAAGGAAGTATTCTCCCTAGGTCACTGTTTAAAACCGGAGCTTGTTGATCTGAAGACCTATAGTGTTATGTATTTTAAATGGGTGTTTCCAAAGGAGGGCGAGAGTA
The DNA here is from genome assembly GCF_053883595.1 of Heterocephalus glaber. Lineage (NCBI taxonomy): Eukaryota > Metazoa > Chordata > Mammalia > Rodentia > Bathyergidae > Heterocephalus > Heterocephalus glaber. Next base: position 16,950,224 of record NW_028258369.1, on the reverse strand, counting down.
CTCAGAAAATGAACCCAAAAAGTGACAATGGGGAAAAAAGAGAAATACCATTAAGTCTTGTTAAATTAAATAAGCAGGAAGCTACCAACCTGAGGCTGTGTCTGTACTTTGAGCTCCTTCATAATGAACACTAACCTAACCTAGCACATAAACAACCTGAAAACCTAACCTACACATAAAATAAATATGTCTCAGCCAAACATAAGTAGCCAAGCTTCAGCCAATCACAGTCTGCCAACTGATCAAACTATATCCAAATAAGGCAAATGTGGAGCTGCAACCAATCAACCTGTTTCTGTACAGTAGTTTACTCCCATTATCTAGAAATACTGCTTATGGAGCTACCTGAACCTTTTCCGGTTCTCTGAGCAATGCCCAATTCACAAATTGTTTTTTGCTCAAATAAATTCTGCTAAATTAAATTGTCTGACGTTTTTCTTTTAACAGTCAAAAGTAAAAGTAGACAAAGATTCTTTGTTGGTCAAATTTTAGTCAAGCTTCTAAAACTTTTCCTGGAGCTATCTGTGCACTTCCTTTCGAGACCAAGTTTCAGCAAAGAGCCCCACTAAGTTAGTATGCTAACTGATGAACCAGCTGGAACAGTAGAGAAGGCAGTCTAACCCTAACAGGCAGCTCCCACATAGGTTAGGTTAGATTTGTCAGGTGTCAGGAAACTAGGTCTGAAGCCATGGTGCAGGTAATCAGGAGGGTTTCCTGGAGGACATGAAGACATAAGGAAAAATAAAAGCCCATCAACACAAAACAAACCAAAAAAACAAACCTCTCACCCTCAGATGTTGCCTGATCCTGGCCTGTCTTCACCAAGAATCCTATTAGGTCTCTTTAGCCAGAATCCCCCTTATCTGTGACGTTTCCCTTCAGCAGTTCTCTATCCACAGCCCCAACCCCATTCCTTGGCTATAAATTCCTATTTGCCAATGCTATATTTGGAGTTGAGCCCAGTCTCTCTCCCTCAATGCAAGACCCTGTCACAGTGCTCCTGATATCTATGGTGATGGTCCTAAATAAAATCTTCCTTACCATGTTTTAACAAACATCATGGTATATATTTTTCCTTTAACAAGATATTGCCCTTAAGTGAAATTGCATTAAAGTTTACAATAGCAAACATTTTATCCCTGTAATTGTTTAAAGGCCACAGAGAAAGAGAAAAGCAACCCCTGACAGTTCCAAGCTGGTTGAGCATTCACAACGGGACATTGGTGCTTTTGTGTGGAACATAAATAATTTCCCAGAACGTCAGCATCACATAAAGCTACTCTTTGACAGTGACGGATCATGAGAAAACAAGACTCCTTTGTAATCATGCCATGATACCGACAAAAATATAAATATTGTCCAAACCACACAAAAATATGATCAAACATCCCCTACCATGACCATTGTGAGTCACTGGTCTTGTCCTCCCTCGTTCTAGGTAAGATTTATCACACTACTCAATCACAGAATCACGCAGCATCCACACCAGAACACTCGGCTTCCTTAAAGCTTTCCCTACATTATTTTGGAGCAGGGGATCAGCAAAGGAGACTATCACATTCTCTGGTTCACTGTGACCCCTTGCAGGCAAAGGACGTGCATAGGTGAGACGTTCAGGATGCGCCTGACTACTTAATATTTACTACTTTCAGCAACTGATGTATGAGACTATGAAATAAATACTTGTTGGATTACTGTTATGTCCACAGTTATTTCAAAAACTAGCTAAGCACGGTCACAAATGTCTTGATAGAAAGCAGAAAGGGTAAACTGGACGGTAGTTTAACTACGCTGCTAAATAAAAAGAACAGTAGCCGACTTGGTTTCATTCCTGGCCCACGTGTCCCACAGCCCCTCCCTCAGGCAAACCGCAGAGGGACCGTTCTGCGCAGGCGCCATTTCCCTAGTACGCATGCTCGGGTCCCAGGCTTGTGTTCTCGGCTCGGAAGCTTGGATTGGTTGACGGTTCTAGCCCTGGGAACCGGAAGTTCTCTCTGGACCGGGAGGGGTTGACGACTCCCTGGTTGCGTCTGCGCGTTTCGCTGAGCTATGCTCCAGGCTTGTGTTTCACGGAAGGGTTCGCCCGTTTCCAGTTAAGGCCAACCCCGCTCGCGGAGGCTCTCCGGCGCGCCGTGGGCGGTTAGGCCCTATCCTGCACCTTCCTCCCCTCCAGCCGAGTTCGCCGATGTGGGCAGCCCTTTTCAGGCCGCCGCTGTCCAGTGCTGGCTTCCGGGCCGTCACTCCGGCACGGTGAGCGCCAAGCTTTGCTGGGGTACTCGGCCCCGCCCACCGGAACCAGTCCCCCTGCCCGGGTGGGGTCGTGAGCTGTTCTTCTCCTTGCTGCAGCTCTGCTAGGGATCGTCGTTCTGGGGAAGGATCCTAGCGAGGTGTTGCTGCAACGCCCTGCCACCACCGGGCGTCATTTTTTTCTGTAGAAGGGACTTCTTATGAAGCTGGAGAGTTTGGTGGGTGATCAGGCTATAAAGTTAAAATTTTCTCTAACTCTTTTAGAGAGTTAAACAAATCTGGTTACCAGTTTAGGAAATTTTCACCTAGATCTTTTCATGTTTCTCAGGGTTTAGGCTATTTTGATGCAGATCTTACCCGTAAATTAGTTTTTATTGACAAGCTTTTATATGCACTCAGCAAATATTTAGGACCTACTCTTGCTGGCACTGTAAAAAGTTTGTTTTTTAATATATATTCAGCACTTAGAGGTATAGGTGTATATCTGAGCATTATCCATTTTAGGATATGTTCTAAAACTGCTGTCCAATAAGGTAGCTACTACTGGTTCCATAAACCTTGAACGCTGAAAATGTGATTAGACCTGAGATGACCTGTAAGTGCAGCAATTTGTGGGAAATTAATAAAAAAAAACCCCTCAGTTTGTTTATATCTATTACATGTTAAAAAGACAATATCGAGGGCCAGGGGGGTGTAGTTCAGTGGTAAGAGTACATGCTTAGTCCCTTGTTAAAGCCCCAGCACTATATTGATAAAAGGAGAAAGAAAAGACAGTATTTTGGATGTGCTGGCTTACCATAACATATAATAATTATTAGCTATATATAATATATTTATATTTCCATAAATATATCAAGTATATTTATTTATATATTGATATATTTAAATATATATTTTATACTTATAAATATAAATATATTTTATGTTTATATATTTACAAATATATATTAAATGTATAAATATATACATTTATACTTATTCTAAAATTAATTATATAACATACGATGTAATAATACAGATATTGTGATATTGTATTATATAATTACTGTAATTATTTTCATCTATTTTTGTTTTTAACTTGTCTATTGGAAAATTTTGTATTTGTGACTTATTCTATTTCTCTGAGATAACACTGATCTAGAAAAGGATCAGCAAACTGGCCTACCGCCTGCCTGTGTTTGTAAACAAGTTTTCTTAGAACCAAGTCATGCCCATTCATTTATGTGTTTTCTTTGTCTGCTATTCCTACTCCCAAGAGCAACAGAGTTGAAAGTCCATGCAGAGTTTGTATGGCCTGAAGAGCCTAAAATATTCAGTCTGACCTTTTACAGATGTTCACACCCCCTCTTTGGAATAGTAGATCTTTTTAAACCTTTTATTTGTAGACCCGTCTAATTGTGAATCAGGCTTGCTATGTGACATGCATAGCTCTAAGCACTTTATAATGACTGTCTCATTTAGTTCTCATACTAGTCCTAGGATCCTGGATATTCCTCATTTTGTAGATGAGGAAATAGAGGCACATGGTGATTAAGAAACTTAGCTAACTTGCTTACCTCCCTTCACTTCTGGGAACTTTTCTCACACACACACACGCACACACCCCGCTTATCCAAAAGGCTTGACTTCTCAGACCCACTTGCTTAGCCCACAGTGGACACCATGGTTTGCTTTGATCTCAGATTTTTAGAATTAGAATTGAGATGGGCTTGGCCTCCCAAGGAAGAAGCTGAGTGGCACTGGGCTTAAGTGCAGTGAGCATAAGCAAGCCGATCTGTAGTGTGAAGCAGTGAAGCTCACAGCAGAGAGAAAAGCACATTCTGGATGCTTGCTACTTGTTTAACAAAAGAAAATATTAGTTAAGTAATAGTAAGCACTGGCCAGGTGTTTGCCAGGTATGTATGGTGAATAAAACAGATGTGCTTATTCCCTTATGGTCTTGTGGGGAAGGCACACACAAAATGTTTTTCAAATGTGGTAGACACTGTGGAAAAAGCACCGTGCAATTATTTAATATTTTAACAGGTTTCTCTCACTTGCAGGCTTGGAGATAAGCTGTATAACTATCTTGGGCTTGTGCGGATGGAGATGACATGAGTGTATATGGCACGTAGACTTGCTCAATACTGCTGTTAAGAGGTAAGCAAGCGAGTGGATCTCAAGAATTGTAAACATTATGACACTTGAATCATTACAGTCGCCAGTTGTAATTTGTAGAGTTTCTCAGGTGGGTGGTACAGGGTAATGCTTTGAGTACTTTCTGATTTAGTTAAGACTCAGCAAAATCTAAAGTCAGAGAGGTTCTGTACATTTGCTTAAGGAATGGGAGTGCCAATGTCTTTGGGCCCAATGCAGCCTGTCTGGGAGGCCCGGCTGTGCTCTGGGGGCAGTGGGGTTGAGCGTGTGTGTAGTGTAAATCAATCAGCTGAAGAGCTGAACATATACACAGGCCCTACCCTCAGAATTTCTACTTCATTTTATCTAATGAGGCTTTGGCATCGTTTTACTTTCTTATTGTTTATTTTAACCCCAGATGATTCTAATGTACCAGCAGGATTGAGAACCAGCCCTGTAAATCAATCACCTGAAGAGCTGAACACATACACAGGCCCTACCCTCAGAATTTCTACTTCATTTTATCTAATGAGGCTTTGGCATCGTTTTACTTTCTTACTGTTTATTTTAACCCCAGATGATTCTAATGTACCAGCAGGATTGAGAACCAGCCCTGGGGAGAGAGACAGAAACAGAGAGGCAGGAAGAGACAGACAGAGGCACACAGACAGACTGACTCAGGGACCAGCTGGAGCAAAACCAGAGAGCTGTGAAATGGGCAGTGCCCATCTGTGGTTGAGAGTAGTTGTGCAAGAGTCGTGGGGCACTTTTTGTCACCTGGCTGAGGAGCTTGGGCTCCATCCTGCAAGCAGAGGGGCACTTTGAAGGCCTTTGTTTTGTTGTTGTTGTTTGTTTGTACCGGGGATCAAACTCAGGACCTCTCGCTTGCCAGGCAGGTGCTTGCCAGGCTGGCGCTGTGCCGCTGAGCTAAATCCCTGGCCCTGAAGGGCTTTAAGCAGAACAAGGAGAGACTGTCTACGGAGTTCTGTACCGGAGGATAGTCCCTCTGACAGAGCACCAGCAATCAGGGTGAAGGGAGTAAAGAAGCAGTTGCAACTGGCCAGATGGTGGAGAGCCCAAGCACAGTTAGGAATCCACCACCTATGTGCTATGATTGGCCAGTTTCTTATTGTTATACTCACAAGGCTGTCAGCTCCTTCGAGGCCAAGACTCTTTAGCTTCGGTCCCCAGAACATTCTAGCTACTTGATAAATATTTGTGGAGTGAATTATGAAAACTAAAATGGACATGCAGCTTACTTTGTCCTTGGATGGCAGTTCTCAGGATTTTGTGTCCCATTGGTTTCCCTGTTACAATTTTTTAGGCAGTAAGTACTTTATATCCATGTGGTTATTCCACAAGGAGAATAGAAAGTTTGAAAAGATTTAAGTGCTGTGAAAACTGGAAAAGAATGGCAAAAGCAGTATGGGGAATCTTCAGAATCTTATAAATAGAATTAGCATATGATCCGACAGTTCCACTTCTGGTATATACTCAACAGAATTGAAAGCAGGGACTTGAGAGGATAGTTGTACACCCATGTTCACGGCAGCCCAAAGGCAGAAGTAACAGAAATGCCTGTCAGCAGATGAATGGATAAACAGACTGTGGCCCGAACACGAAGGGGAGTGTTGCTTAGCCTTAAGAAGGAAGGAAATTTGGACACATGGTACAACATGGATGAGCCCTGAGGATGGCATGTGAAATAGAATAAGCCAGACACAAAAGGAGAGACACTAAAAAAAAAAAAGTAAGGAGAGGCACTATATGATTCCACTTCCATGAGGTCCAAGAGAAAGTAGAATGGTGATTTCTGGGGCAGGGAACAGGAAGTTGTCATTTGATGGGCACGAAGTTCAGCTCTGTGGGATGAAAAGTTGCAGAGATGCTGCAAAGCAATGCAAATGTGCTTAACCCTGCTGAGCTCTACACCCAAAAAGGGTTAAAGTGGTAACTTTCATGTTTTATATATTTTACCATGGTTAAAATTTTTAAATACGAAGAAAAGGCAAATAAAACATATGAGAGCTGGGGTGTAGCTCAGTGGTAGAGCACTTGCCTAGCTTGTGGACAGCCCTGGGTTCCACCGTCAACGTGGAAGGAAGGAAAGGAAGGAAGGAAGGGAAGGAAGGAAGGAAGGAAGGAAGGAAGGAAGACGGCAAAGTGCTTTTTGGTTGTTTACACATGAATACATTAACTTCTGTAAATTTATATAAGTACAATAACGTGAAAGTTTTGCTGGTAAGATAAAGTGCTGCTTTCATAGCCCTGAAGCCCTGAAGCTGCAGTTAGAATCTCCCTTCAGATGCTGTGGCCCTCAGCTGAGAAATTCTGACCCAAGTCAAATATCAGTCACCGTGTGGGCGTCTAGCCTGTCCCTTACTGGCCCCTGTCTGAGATGCTGCAGACCTCATGATTTCTTCAGTAGCGATGCCAGAGCATGGGTGAATGTCACTCTGTCGGGTGGGGCCAAGTGTCCCGAGCAGTTTGAAACCTGTCACGTGGTGCGACTGCTTGACTTCTCCAGTATCTGAAGCTGCCACTTAGAGAAATGCTCTGCTATCGAGCAGGTGTGTTTTTATTTTTCTGTGCTATTCTGCCTGTTTTTTGTTATCAAGCCTTTGGTTCTTAGGAAGACTTCTTTTACTATTTGCAGTCTCTGAAAATAGAATTTTCAAAAGGAAAAAGTATTATCTTTAAGTATCCATTCTCAGTAATTAGGAAAATTTCTGAAGATCCTGAATTGATGGTGCACTGAGTGACTGTTAAACTGGCTTTAAAAAACAAAAGAACAACTACTCAGGTTTTCTCCATAGCGGTGTAAAACTTTGCAAGACACAGACTCTCATTGGTAAACTATACCTGCAGGGAAAGGACAGAGGGAGGGAAGCTCATAGTTGTGGCCAGGGCTGCTTAACCTCTTTCTTTGGGGACAGAGTTTAAGGAGACATGCAGCTATTTGAGATTCAGAAGTGGCAGGTGCTGTAACCACCATTTTTTTTTTTTTGGTACCAGGGATCGAACTTGGGACCTTGCGCTTGTGAGGCAGGCAGTGGAACCACTGAGCTAAATCCCTGGCCCAGCTGTGACTACCTTTAAGAGACCATATTCTCCTTCCAGAGAGGGTTGACCAATCTCCTTCCAGTACTGTTTTTCAATAGGCAGGTATTTCCAATGTATGTCATTCATAAGTGAAATTACATGCATGCTCATCACAGAAAATAGAAGAACAAATAAAAATCACCCAAACTCTTACCATTCAGAAAATGCCACTCTTTAAACTTTTGTGTATCTCTATCCTTTTCACATGTGATTCTAATACCTTTATTCAGATGTAATTCATATACTACACAAGTCACTCATTTATTTATTTTATTTTTTAATACAACCATAGTTTTTATTGTTACATACTAGTTTCATCATATTTACACAACATAGGACCCTCTGTGTGATTCTGATAGAATTAAAATTTTTTCTTTTGTTTTTAATTTTTAAAAATTTATTTTTCTTAGTACATTTTGCAATTCATGCAGTTTACAATCATCTTGGGAGTGGTTACATGTATATATTACAACTTGTTTCCTTTTTTTTGAATCTCTTTCACCGTCCCTCTTCCTCCCCCACCAGTTCCCCTCTTCCCTTTTTCATGCTTGTTGATATTATTTGTCTTCACTCATATCATGATGTATAGTGTTTACATTAATTGGGATTCCTAGGTTCCTGTTCTTTATTCTACCTATTTCCCCTTCCCCCTCCTCCTCACCCCTTGTCCTTGTTCCTTTAGACCACTTCCCTATTGCAAGAGATCCATCCCCTTGTCCCTGTGTAGGCATCCTTTATCATTTTCTTTGAACTTTGCCTCACTCAAATGAGAGTTACCATCCAGTATTTAAGCTTGTTTGTCTGGTTTATTTCACGCAACATTATATTTTCTGGGTGCATCCCTTTTCCTACAAATGTCTCAAATTTGTCATTCTTTATAGCCGAGTAGTATTCCATTATATATAGATGCCACATTTTGTTTATCCAGTCATTTGTTGATGTGACCCATTTATTTATTTATTTACTTGGTTCTGTGTTTGGAGACAGTGTCTCACTATGTCTTCCAAGTTGCCCTTGAACTCACTATGTAGCCCGAGCTGGCCTCGAACTTCTGACAACCCTCCTGCCTCGGCCTCCTTACTGCTGGGATGACAGGTGTGCCACCATGCCCAGCAATCACCCATTCAGGTGGTTCTTAGTATGTTCACAGTTGTATAACCCATTACCACAATCAACTTGGGATTTTTGCCACCGTTCCCCAACAAAAGCCCTGTACCCCTTAGCAGCCACACCCCCTCCATTTCACTCCCTGCCCTTGTCTCCCAGCCATACCTAGTCAACCACTATTTCTTTCTGTCTCTATACATCTGCTTATTCTGGATGTTTCATAGAAATCATACAATATGTGGTGTTTTTGTGTCTGGCCTCTTTCACTTACCATAATGTCCTCAAGGTTTATCCGTGTTGTACCATGAATCAGTACTTCATTTCTTTTTGACTAAAAATATTCTATTATATGGATATACTACATTTCACTTATTTACTAAAGAGTTGATGGACATTTAGGGCTTTTCCATTTTTTGGCCATTATGAGTAATACTGCTATGATTGTAGAAAAGGTTTTGTATGGACATATGTTTTCATTTCTCTTGAGTAGATCCATTGGATCATATGGTAAGTCAGTGTTGAATCTGGTATCTACTTAATTCTCCATCCTCATTTTTTTCACATAACATTATGACTGTTTTCCCATGTCATTCTCTAAAAATATAATTTTAAATTGTTACATTATTGTATCATCCTAAGGTTGTGCTATATTTTTAACCATTCTCCTATCTTGTGGCCTTCTAATTTTTTTCTGAGTTTGAAGAAAATTCTTGCATATACATTCTCCACATTTCTCATTTCCTTGATGTAATTTTATCGAAGTAAAATTACTGACTAAAGGTACATTTCACTTTAGGGCAATCGTCAGATGGTTTCTAGGGAGAGTGCATTAATTTTTTCTGTAATGACTCCAGTGTTGTTATCCTGCATATGTTCAGTGATTATTTAATATGAAATGGAGCCCATGGAATTGAAAAGATCAAGTCCCTGCCATCAGGATGTTTGTGTTTATATTTAGACCAGACAGATAAATATAACGAGGGCTTTTAGCTAGACAAGGTACATTAGGTGGAGGTTAGATAAAGTAAATATTTGCCTGCCTGGGATGAGATTCATGTAGACATAATCATCTAGCAACTTCTTGTACTTAAAAGTTATTTTAAAAAACAAAACTGTAGGAGCTGGGCTGAGCCAGGAGGATCCCAAGTTCAAGCCCATCCTGTGCAACTCAGTGACTTAGACCCTGCCTCAAAAAATAAATAAATAAATAAATAAGTAAAACATAGACTGGGGATATAGCTCAATGTGAAGGCCCTGAGCTCAATGCCTAGCACTGCAAAACAAAAACAAAAACCACCCCATGTGAAAACCAGTCAGTCCAGAGTCATACATCGTCTGCATTGTTTGCCCTGCTGTTGAGACGACTCAGCTGTCCACACAGTGCAGCCTGTGGACTTTTGGGGCCCACCACACCTAGCTTCAGCTGCTTCCCATCCTGTGCTTTCTTAAAACTTCTTTAGATTCCTTGAGACATTTGCATCCTTCTTTCCTCTTGATTTTTCTTCTTTCATTGCAGAAAAGTACCATTCTCAAGGTTATAAAATCAGCAAGTATTTCAGTTATATTGCAGAATATGAGGGAAAAAACAACCCAGCGTTGCTCAGCATTATCATATTGATGCTGACACGGCATGATTTCATCCCCAACATGACCATCAAGTTCCACCCAAATGAGTTGACTAATCTTGATCTAGAAGGACATTGATTTGTACAACTGGAGTTAGAAAAAGAGATGCTCGACCAGTAAGACTCTTAATGTCAAAATGCTTTGTAATGCCGTTTTTTGTTGTTTTTTTTTTCTTCAGCTACTGGGAATGAAAGTCTTATCATTCCACATCTCAGATTCCATTCTGTGACATGTCACACCCACTTCCATTACATTACTCCTTCAGAAAACAGTGTATGAATAACTGCCCGAAAATGCCCTTTCACTCTCCAGGAGCTGTGACTAGCAAAAGTGAGCTTAAAAAAATGGAAACTTCTTTGTTTCTTTGCAGCTGAAAAGATGTCTGACAGAAACCACACAGCTGCCAGCGCTTCCCTTATTGAGCAGCTGATGTCTACAAGGAATTTTAAGGACCTTGGCAACCATCTTACTGAGCTAGAAATGATTTATGTGACTAAGGAGCATCTGCAGGAGACCGATGTGGTCAGAGCTGTGTACAGAGTCCTGAAGAACTGTCCCTCGGTGGCTTTGAAAAAGAAAGCCAAGTGTTTGCTGTCAAGGTGGAAAGCTCTTTATAAGGATACTCACTTCAAAACAAGGGACCTCTCTAAATTATCCTCTCCAGGTGGTAGTAAGGAAGACGCAGGAGTTTCTCATGACCAAAGTCAAGATGAGATCGTGGGCACCTGCAGCTCTAATTCCCTGCCAACATACTCACCCCAGGATATTGCAACCCGCACCGAAATGATCATGCCTGAAAATGGCACTGTTCAAATGGACCTTAAGGAAGAGCATTTTGGGGCTGGTGACCCTAAATCCTCCAGCAGTGGATCAAGTGAGTTGCAGGATCCCACAGTGCCCATGAGAACCAAATGCATCGAGCTTCTTTATTCTGCTTTAACTAGTTATTCCACAGATCAGGCAAATGCTGATTTGTGGCAGAACTTTGCAAGAGAAATCGAAGAGCACATTTTTACCCTTTACTCAAAGAACATCAAAAAGTACAAAACTTGTATCAGAAGCAAAGTTGCCAATTTGAAGAACCCTAGAAATTGTCACTTGCAACAAAACTTGCTCTCCAGGACCATGTCTCCAAAAGAATTTGCCGAAATGACCACCATGGAGATGGCAAACAAGGAACTGAAGCAGCTGAGAGCTGCCTACACGCAATCCTGTATCCAGGACCATTACCTTCCCCAAGTGACTGATGGCACACAGACAAATAAAATCAAATGCAGACGCTGTGAGAAGTACAATTGCAAAGTCACTGCGATTGCCAGAGGGACACTTTTCCTTCCAAGCTGGGTGCGGAATTCAAACCCAGATGAACAAATGATGACCTATGTGATTTGTAATGAATGCGGGGAGCAGTGGTACCATAGCAAGTGGGTGTGCTTATAATTGTAAATGGATGTTCCCCTAGCAATATGTACCGCAAAGGATAACTTGCATTTGTACAACCTTTTGTGCTTGTTAAAAAAAAACTCAGATATGCCATTCTTTGTTTTTTTAACTTGAAAAAGCATACTTTATTTTAGTGGCAGGTATTTTAATGACGATTAGGAGGCATGGTTGGGCTCATAAGCAGAAGTTTTTCATACAACCTGGATATATTTCATATCATATATATGTATGTATGTAAATTTTCTTCAAGTTTCCTCAAAGTCTCTTACACTATTTTAGTTTCATATGAAGCAGTATTTATTTTTGTGGTACTGGGGATTGAACTCTAAGGGTCTTCTCACTGAGTTACATGCCCGACCCTTTTTTTTTTTTTTATTTTGAGTCAGGGTCTTGATAAATTTGCCAGGCTGGCTTTGAACTTGTGATTCTATTGCCTCAGCTTCCTGAATAGCTGAGATTATAGGCATGTGCTATCACAGCTGTTTTAAAACTGTTGTTGTTGTTGTTTGGACACAGGGTCTTGCCATGTAGTTCAGGCTGGCCTTGAATTCACTATGTAGCCCAGGCTGGTCTTGAACTCCCAGGGATCCTCCTGCCTCAGCCTCTCAAGTACTGGGATTATCGGCTTGTGCCACCACATGCAAACCTGGCAAAACTCTTTCAATAAGGTAAACACAGGGCCGGGGATTTAGCTCAGTGGTTTCGCTGCCTGCTGGGTAAGGGCAAGGACCCGAGTTCGATCCCCAGTACCAAAAAAAAAAAAAATAAGGTAAACACAAATACAGATCTGCTAACCAAATACCTGTTCTCTGGGGTTATTGTGTGCCTTAGAGTGCTGTTCTTCCTAGCGGTAAACAAATCTACAGTTGTCTTACCAGTTACTAAGTTTATGAGTTAAATGAGACAGAATTGCTGTGTAAAAGGTAAATGCCCTGTTCATACGCAGGTTTCTGTTGATCAGATCTCAGTGTGGCTGGAATAGAAAGCCAGCTGAGACTTTGTATGAGGTGACAGTTTGACATGTCCTCGGTGGTCTCTGGAGAGGCCACTCTGTAAAACAGGGTGTGAATGTCCCTGAACCTCAACAGTATCAGGAAGAGAGTGATCAAGAAAATGAGTAAGTATTGTTGCTGCAGTATTTTTCTCGTGGAATTTAGGTAGTTTTTTCCTTATTCTACTCATTGAATTGGCATATAAAATTTGTATTTTCTTAAAGATCTCTTCTTCTTAGGGCCGGGGATTTAGCTCAGTGGTTTCGTCGTCTGCTGCGCAAGCACAAGGACCCAAGTTCGATCCCCGGTACAAAAGAAAAAAAAAAAAAAAGATCTCTTCTTCCTAAGGCCAGACTAGCTTTGATAATTTAAAATATAGGATATACAAATAGGAGTGTAGCTCAGTGGTACAGTGCCTGGCTTGCATGTGTGTGAAGCCTTGGGTTCAATACTTAGTTCAAAAGCAAATAATAAAACAAAAAACACCACCAAAACCAAAAATACATAGTATACAAATTGCCCCTGTGTGTGTGTGTGTGTGTGTGTGTGTGTGTGTGCGCGCGTGCGTGCATGCATGTGGTAACCGGAACTGAACCCAGGGCCTTTGTACTGAGCTACGTCTCCAGCCCTTTTTTGAGACAGGGTCTCCCCAAGTTGCTGAGTTGTCAAGGCTGGCCTAGAATTTGTGATCCTCCTGCTTTAGCTTCCCAGAGTGCTGGGATTAGAGGCATGTACCACCACACCCAGCTATAGATTGCCTTGATTCGAATAATCTGCCTTTGTTTTATTTATGTATTTTGGGGAGAGGTGAGACAGGGTCTCACTTTTTAGTTCAGGCTGGCCTTGAACTCGAGATGATTCTTCTGTCTCTGCCTCCTGAGTGCTAATGTTGTAGCAAACTGAATCTGGGAAAGGAAGACACCCAGGGAGGCAGGGGGCAGTGTACAACTCTTTTATTGCATTGATGGACATGACTGGGATCGCTCCCAAAGAAGTCAGGCCCAGAATATCAGCGGGCAGGCAGTTTTATAGGGTTGACAGCAGGAGGTACAGAAGCAGAGTTTACACAAAGCAGAGCAGCCAGTGGAGGGGGCAGATCAGAGTGCTAGCAGGACTTTTTGAGTTCGTTATGCTCCTGTGGTGACAAATTACAGAAATTGTCATGGCTACTCAGGTACATTCTACAAAGAGCATAGCTACCTAGTTAACCCATAGTTGCTTAATAACACAGTTAACTCATAGTTGCCCAATTTGGTTATTTTTTTGTTAGAAATATGTCAATCTGCCTAGAAATTCCCTTTCACTAAGATTACAGGTATGTACCACTATAATCTGCCCCTTTAAAAAAGTAAAATGTTCTTTTTGCCTCTTCTGGAGCTTAATATGAATTGTGAAAAAAACAACCAAAGGACTCCAAGAGTGCTAGGATAATATATACTGAATATATTTTGTCTGAGAGACCAACAGAAGCAGCTACTATTCTACCTCACCAATGAAAGAGTACTACAATGCATTATTTGAAATTAAGTTCAAATATTCCCCCTTTTTAGCTCAGGTACAGCTACCAGGGGAGCGAAGCATCACTTATCATCTACATTTCTTTATTTCCGGTGGGAACATTTGCAAATCACAGTGGCACTTCTAGAACCCTAAAAAAGCGAATCCTTTCCTTTGGGTGGAATGTGGAAGCCCCAGATAAGACCAAATGTAAAACCTAGCTCTTTGAAGCTAAGCTTTTGAAACTGCTTCCACCTTTAACCATAACACTTGACTTTAACCAAAATTGAGGCAGGATATTCAACTTTTTACTTTGTATTGTTCACCTCCTAAAGGAATGGGAGCCTCTGAAAAACAGGGTCCCAAAGATAAGTAAGAGGCCCCCAAAGATAAGCTGCTTCTCCCAATTTCTGACAGAAGTGGTAGAGATAAAGAGCCATTTCTTTGTACTAGCTGTCAGGAATCTTCAAACATTTTTGGCAAACTAAATCTAGACTGGTGAATCCTAGGCCCAATAAAAATCCTAACCAGTCTGTTAAAGTTTGCGAACCAGACAAACTGGCAGCTAAAGGAAACTAAAGAAACAATAGGACTATTTTGTGAGCTACCAAAATTAAAACAGGCAGACACTGTTCTATAGTGAGTGCTGCTCACGCTCCTAAAGATTCGATGTTTTGTGATTGAGTTCTAGTAGTCATAAGCAAAGAGATGTCTTACCTTGCTCCTTTAGATACTTAAAAAACAAGGTAACTATTTTCTACTTGCTTTCTCTATTGAATTGTACTGAAATAGGATTCACACTTCTAACTTGCTTTTCCTAAACTAGTTAGGATATCCTGAATACAAATGTAGTAGGAATAGTTGTGTTGTCATTACGAAAACAAAAATCAAAAGTTTTGTATTTTCCTGTAGTGTGACTACTTCAAAAGAAAGTTCAGTTATTGTGACATGTTGATTAGTGCACAATCATAAATGGTTAGAGCTGGGAGCATATGGTGTTTATTTTCCCCCAGTGTATTACATCCTCTGCAGAAGAAAAAGTCTAGTCATTCGCTTAAGACCACACACCTACAAATAGAAAGAAAATCAGGCCTTATCTTGTACTTGTTTTTTAGAGTTTGGAACTAAATCAACAAGACAGCTCTGCTTCAGTAGGACAGGACCTTGTTTTGTGTAAAACTCCCAGAAAGAGACATTCTTCAGACGCTCATTCCCTTTCTTGTCTGCCACCTGCAAACAACACTAGAGAGAATATTTTTGGAAATATATGTCAGTATGCTTTATCCAAGTCCCTAGCTATACCAGATCCCAAATCTCTTTTCATGCCATGTAGGTTTTTTTTGGTTGGTTGGTTTTTTTGAGGGGGGTTGGTCTCACTATGCAGTTCAGGCTGGCTTTGAACTCATGTAGCTCAGGCTGGCTGGCCTCAAACTCCTGGCGATCCTCCTGCCTCAGCCCCCCGTGTGCTGTATGCCATACAGTTTTCAAACTAAAGCTGAAAACAACCAAAAATGGTTTTGAAAGGCTGGAGGTGGAGCTCAGTGGTACTGTATGTGCTTAATATGCACAAAGCCCTAGGTTTAATACCTAGCACCAGAGGGAAAAAACCCAACAAATAAAACAAACTCCCACAAAAACCGGTCTAGGGAGATTATAAAGTCTTCTAGTAAGGGAACATAAGGTGTTAGGATAGCCAGAGCCTTCAGTGTTTCAGAAGTCTAAACTTGCTACATCCCAGGGCATTTAAACTTTGAAGTTTAATCAGATTTCCCCCACAGTTGGAAAGCTTATCTCTTCTCTACATGTACATTTGTTCCTCTTTTTCATTCCAGTCTTCACTGCATAGCCCACACCTAGTTTGACAGCTTGTACATTTTCTAGCTGGAATATAGGGAGATAAAACACATCTAATCTATGTTGGAAATATTCGGGCAGCAAGATGTCCTGAGATTCTCAACAAAAGCAGAATATTCAGAAGATATTCTTCTGAGTCCGAGGGTTCTTGAATCAAATTAGTGAGGATTCAAAGAGTGGAGGGGAAAATAAGCTACTTGTCAGTTCGAAAGTCACTGACAATTTTTATCATTCTCTAATTAGATAAGGAGGAAAAAAATGAACTCGAGCAGGAAGAGGCAAGAGTCTCCTAGGGTCTGGCATTTGAGAAAGATACTCAGTTACTGTGCATTTCTGTTGTTTTTCCATGGCATATGGCAGGACATGGGGACTTGCATGCCCAAAGCCGGGTTACTCTTATGTTCCATAATTGTGTTGCTAGCATAAGTGTTGTTGCCACGGAAGCTGGCTGTGCCCCAGACAAATGGAGTGCTAGTTTCTTCCCACAAATCTTTATCCCAGTCTTCATCACATGGGGGGCACTGCCATGTGCTCTCAGCCAGACTCCTGTCCAAGCTTCCTGGTCTGCTTGACCACATCCTGCTCAGTACAACTCTTGTTATCACAGCTGGAGATATGATGACTGATTTCGGGCAGAGGAACCTGGTGGTGAGCATTGAAGGGACAAGTAGCCAATTTGTTTGCAGCATCAGGATGATTCTTTCTGCACTTGATAAGATGCTAAGCAAACCTGCAGGCCCTGATCTGGTGGTTTTATCAAAGGGACACTGTAATGGCTTTTCAGAGTCCAGGAAGTCAGTGTAAGAGTCTCCCATGCTGAAAATGAGGGAGCTGATTGCAGGTGCTCAGGGGGGCCATGCTTGCCCCATAGCCGTGCTTGGGCAATCCTCACTTCCAGTCCCTGGTGCCAGCCAGATATACCATTCTGAAGACAGTCCTAAGACGAGGGAAAGAGAGTGGTTTGCTGAGGTACCCCCACCATCACTGAAAGTTTTCCTTTGGGGAGAGAGAGTAGATGACTATTTTCGTTGTGCTTTGTGGCCATTTAGTACTCTGGAAATGAAATCAGCTCCATATAACTGGGAGCCTATTAGAAATGCAGGCTCTCAGGCTCTCTGCTACTGAATCTGAGTCTGCATTTTGGCACAAGCCCCAGGTGATCCTTGAGAATACTTTGAGAAGCACTGCCGTAGCAATAAGTCTGTGGTTCACAACAGTGGCTGTGTATTAGAACCTTTCAGGCCAGGCGTGATGGCCCACACCTGTAATCTCAGCACTCAGGAGGCTGAGGCAGGAGGATTGCTGTGAGTTCCAGGCCAGCCTAGGCTACATGGTTCAAGACCAGCCTGAACTATAAATGAGACCCTATATCAAAATAAATAAATAAATAAACAAACAAATAAAAGAGGAAGAGGAAGAGGTAGAAGGAGAAGAAGAAAAAGAAGAAATCCACTGATGCCAAGGTCCAGCCTAGAACAACAGTCTAAACCTGTGGGACAGGGCCCAGGCTTCAACATTGCTTTTGGCATTCCTTGAGGTATATTTTAAGATGCAGTCAGAGTTGGAGAACTATTCATAAATAGGCTCTCGTTTGATCCTTTTTATAGCTCTAAGACATGAGTGTTCGTCTGGAGAGTTTACAGATGAGTGAACAGGTTCACAGCCTGCGGGGGCTTGCCCAGGCATTACAGCCATAAATAGCCCAGCTCAGACTGATCCCAGATTTTCTCCCTCCAAATTCACAGCCTGCGACCAGCTCAGAATTGATTTCTGAGAAATGCACTTCTGGAGATGGAGGCTCTGATCATGGGTGACCAGAGCTTCGCTCTTTTCCCCTTGCTTTTCTCACTTTGCGCATCTCCCTTGGGCCACGAAAGTTACCCTAGAACTCATCCTACAGTTCAAATTCGGTTTAGAGCCCTCTTGCAGGTTGAAAGATTTGTGCATTTTTTTTCTCTCTTTGCATGAGTTCTTCATAAACTCTGACATTTCGTGCCTGGTGCTAGGACTCTCTGTGTTCTGTAGCTCAAATTCTGCTTTAATGCAAATGTCAATAATCTGTCAGAGGAAGTCCAGCGCCTCAGCCTTTGCATCTGCCAACACTTACTTACCTAATAAATGAATTGAAGATGTTCGTTGTTTTGTGTAGTTTTACAAAGTTTACTCTGTGTTTACAAACCTACACATTTTCATTCTGTACCAGACTTTTCTACTCTCTCTCCAGTCTTCCGTTACTGGAGTCTGAAGGCCTCTCCATGTGTCCACTTTACCTCTCAAAACACTACCCCAAAAGGTGTATAAAGCTAAAATACATTTATGATTACAAATGACCGAAGAAATCAGCTTGAGGCCATCAAGTATGAATTCTAATTCTGTTTCAATCTCTCTTTCTTCCTGTGGCTTGCCTGGGCCACTTACTGTGATGCAAGATGTTGGTCTTTTAAACAGTAACTTGCAAAGTCATCTAAAACTTAGATGTTTCACAAAGTGGTTTCATATGACTTGGAATGATCCTAAAAACTATTCAGTGGTTATGAAAGAGCACACACAGCACATGGAAAGCAAGTTTATTAGTTCACGTAGCTGTTGGTGTTTTAGTTTGGGGTATGAGGGTGAGGAGTTATTTATATGAGAATTTTGCAAACAAACTAAATTTGCAGACAAAAACACTTGAAGTGGAAAATCCCTTATTCGCCACAAAATAAAAATTTGTGCAGTCTTCTTCATTTCATACCAACTTTGTCAGTGGAACTAGAGATAGATAATGTGTAGGCATTTTCTATCTGGTCAGAGACAGTGTAGCATTTTGTAAGTATAGATAATAATTCTTTCCCCTAAAGAGAAAGGGTTTTACTGTAAAATTGCTGGTGGGTAAAGACTGCAATTGAAAATCACTCTTACAGGTACAAGTGCTAAGGCATTCAAGCTCCATGGGAGGGTGGCTGATACAATCAAGGGACAGCAAGAGTCCACCACAGCTAAGGTGCGATAAGCAGCAGGAAGGAAGAGAGATAATATCAAAGAGGCCAGAGTTCATTAGGGCTCTTGTCGGTCATGATAAGGATTTAGGGCTTTTTAAAGTGTGCTGGAGAGCCACTGAAGCTAGAGAGTTGCAGTGATGAGATTTGAGCGCCCTTAGGAAGGATCGCCCTGCCGGCTGTGTTGAGTTAGGTGTGCTGTGAAGCAAGGATGGATGCAGGGACACCGATTAGATGGCAGTTGCAATGGTCTAAATGTCACGTAACTGGCTACAAATAAAAGTATAGAAAGACTGGTCTCCCTGCGTCCTTGTAGTTAACAAAGCCCATGGCAGGCTTGCAAGTGGATGTTTCATGAAATACACTCAATTCAGACTTCCCTATCTGTGCCCCATAATAATTTTTAAATAAAACCCCCCAAAAATAGTGCAGAAATTCAACACAAGTAGAGCCTATACCCTGGTTGCCATAGTTACTGGGAGTAAGTAACTGCACAGGGCCTAAACATCAGTTGTGACACCTGAATGTGGGAGGCATTGTTTGATGGGTATTCCCTCATCAGTCTCCTTTGTCCACCTTACATTTTTTAAATACAGAATCGGATACAATTGCAGCTCTGTCTCTTCCCTGGGCTCTTCCTGTGATGAGAGGGCCCCTTTCATTCCCCATTGCTGCTTCTAAATGCCAGGCAGGAAGCCTACAGCTGGCGGAGCTCCAGGGCCTTTGCAAGGGCTGGGCCTGGATGTTTCAGGTCAGACTGCTTTGCTATTTATAACTTCCAGCAGATGCAAAATGTTTTACCAAAATAGGTATTTGTCTACTGTAAATGCTTGCCTTATAGAAGGCCCCTTCTTGCTTTTAGAAAAGTCCCATGATCACATGGAAGAACCAATGGCAATTTCATGTAACCCCATTTGCATTAGCGTTTAAAATTAGGCTTCCAGAGATGTTCCCAAGTGGTGTCAGAAATGCTGTGCAATCCTGATGGTGCATGGCACTCTGCCAGGTGCGTTTCTCCTGGCATGGCGACCTTCTCGAGTCTACGTGGCATCTGTGTGGTTTATCTAGTTTTCTGAAAAGTGATTTTTAAGATACTTAAATTTTGAAATATGAGAACATGAGGCTTTGTTCGTTCATTTGTTTGTTTGTTTGAGACAGGGTCTCTCTGTGTAGTTCAGACTGAACTTGAACTCACTATATACCCCAGGCTGACCTCAAACTTGTGGCAATCTCCTGCCTCAGCCTCCTGAGTGCTGGATGTATAAGTGTGTGCCACCACACTCAGCTTAAAACATGAGCCTTCTTAAGGGACATTTACATGCCTATATCTTTATGAATTTGAAGAGTATATATGAGTATATAAATCCAGTTTCAAATACTATTTTCTGTAAAATCTAAGGGCTTTCTATCTTTACGATCTGTGTTTATGACCTAGGGAGATAATAATTTTGACAAGCTATCTTGCATTCTTTGTTAAAATATCGTAAGTGCCCTACAGAATAGAGAGTCTAGAGTTAAAATAAATCTGTTGGATATATTCTTGCTTTCAAAATGTAAATGAGATACAGATAGGAGTAGGGTCTAAGTAGTCATTAATCTTTTTCAAATGATGACACTTTTTAAAAAATCCGAAACAACCATCAAAAATTACAAAATTAAGAAGAGAGTTAACATATCATTCATTCAAAAACTTCTTTACAGCTAGGCATGGTAGCACATTCCCTTAGCCCTTGGGAGGCTGACACAGGAAGATCATGAATTCAAGGTCAGCCTGAGCTACAGAGCAAGGCCCTGTCTCAAAGCAGACTAAAACCTTCTTTACTTATTATTCCTGGAATATGTTCATTTTTGAAATATATGTAAACATAAACACTGAAGCTCCCCAGCAGCTGCTTTTACGTCTCTCATATGGTATTATAATTCTCCAAATTCATGTTTGTGGACTAAAACAAAAAACTTAAAAATTTCCCAGAGTACCAGGGAGGCCCGGAGTCATCTGGCTGGATTCCACCTAGAATGCCTCTCTGTGAATGACTGAAGATACAAAGCTGCAAAACCAGTTTCAGTTTTCCTTCCCCGCCACAGCACACCGAGGTGCTTGTCCAACATGGTTCCACACAGCTGCAGGTGAGCTCAGGTGCATCTCAGTAGAGAGGAGCTGAAGCCAACCACTCACCCATGTCTACCAGCAAAGGCCTCGATGGTTTGGATGGACCGTGTGTTGGCCCAGACCAGGCCACCGAGATGGCTTGTCTTTTCTTATCTTTGGTGTGTTTTCAAACTGAGCATTTCTATTTCTGCAGATTTGTTTTCATTCAACAGATGGATTTCTGCTCCCCAGCTTTGTGAAATCACTGTGCATAGGGTTTCTAGTCATTTTAGTGGATAAATATCCACTACTATTTTAACAGATATCTCTATCATTTAAAAAATGAATGATTAAAGGGCACAGGGTTTTTTTGTCCAAAATTGGTTGTATCATTGGGTCGATCAGGGTTGATCAGTGGGTACTAAGTTGTAGGCGATAGGATTTCTAGTGTGCTGTTGCCCACTGGGGTGACTATAGATAGTGACTCTGTAGTTAACCTGAAAAACCTAGAAAAGATTTTGAACATTTTTGCCATAAGGAAGTAATAAACATTTGAGGAGATAGATATGTTTAACCCGATTATACGACATACACATGTTTCAAAACCTCACATGGTACCCTATTGGCATGTACAATTTTGTGTTCTTATGCATCCATATTGAACGTGGGCAAGGCCCTGGGTTCCATCTATGGCACCAAAAATAAATAATTAAAAATTTAAAAAATACAAAATTGATTTTATAAAATATAAAATCAATTGTGATGGACACACACCAGAATAGGCTAACCACCACTGAATTGTATACCTTGACAGGTGAATTACATGGTCTGTGAGTTGTGTTTCAGTAAAGCTGTTACCACAGATCAGATGAGCTGAGAGAGGGAATTGGAGGCAGGGTCTCTCTTGGATATTTCTCTCAATGAGTCATCGAGCCTTCCCTGCTTCTCAAGGCACAGAGTCGAGCTGAACTGTCCATGACAATCAGCTCCTGGAAAATAGACGGCCCTTTAGAATAACCGCGCACAGTTGCCAGTTATATTCCTGCTTAGATTTGTACCCAGCAAAGAAACTTGCGGAGATTGCAGATGAAATCAGCCACATGCTTTGGCTCCTCATCATGAGGCTGTTGGACCAGTGGCGCTATTATCACTTAGGAGCAGATACCAAAACCTGGGCTCCATCCGAGACCTATTGAATCTGAGCTACATTTTCACAGTGCTTCCTCAGTGCTTCCTGTGCATATTAACCTTTGTGAAATGCTGTCCTGTCTACAGTAGCTGGGCTTGTGAATTCTGCCGTCTTATTTCAATCTTTGGACAAAATGCCCGAGTTTCTAACTAATACTGTTCTCTCCATTTGTCTAGGTCACCAATAACCTCCACCCTTCACCTTGCTAAGGTTAGGGGACAATTCTTAGTCTTGAAACCCATCAGCAGCATACGACACACTGGCTTCATTTTCTTCTTTTGTTTGTTTTTGTAGTGGGGATTGAACCCATGGCCTTTTCACTGATCTGCGTGTCCTTAGCTCCTTTTTTATTTTATTTATTTTATTTTTTTGGTACCAGGGATCAAACTCGGGACCTTGCACTTGTGAGGAAGGCAGCAGAACCACTGAGCTAAATCCCCGGCCCTCCTTTTTTATTTTATTTTTTAGACAGGGTCTTGCTGAGTTGCCCAGGCTGGTGTTGAACTTTTGATCCTCCTGCTTCAGCCTCCTGAGCAGCTTGGATTATAGTGTGCATCACCACACCTGGTTGGCTGCAATTTTTCTTGAGAATGTTTTTCTTGGAGCTTGCTGTTGGTTACACCCTGGTTTTCCCTTTTACTGGCTACTGGCCTCTCCATCTGGTTTCTCTTAACATTCCTGACCTTCTAGCTTTGGAGTGGCCCAGATTTTACTCTTTGGATGTGTTCTATAGCTAGCCCTCCTTTGGTGATTTTCTTCAGTTCCATGGCTTTTTAGACCATCTGTGTGCTGGTGACGGCACTATTTATCTGCAGCTTCCATCTCCCCTTTAAATTCCAGACCCACAAATCTCGTAACTGAGTTGACAACACTATTTGGATCTGCAATAAGCATCTTAATGTGTTTAAATCAAGTTTCCAACTTTCTCTCCAATACCTGTTTGTCCACTTAATGGCACCTCTATCCTCATGTGACTTGAAATAAAAACCTCCAGTGAGGAGTGCTCTTTGCCTCCTTGTTTTCTCCCACAACACCCTTCTACCAATCAGCTCCATTTCAAATGTATATCTGGAAGCCCAGGTTAAAAATGGGGATAAGATCTTAATAAACATTTCACCAAAGATACAGGAATAGCCACAACGTACATGAAAAGATGCACAGCATCATTAATCTTTAGGGAAATGCAAATCAAATCCACATGAGACCCTAGTTGAAACCAGCATGAAACATCACTTTACACCTTCTGGGAGGGCTGTATTCTAAAGGGGCAAGGGATGGTAAAGGTTGGTGAGGGTGTGGAAAAATAACCTGTGTTCATTGCTCACGGGAGTGTAAAATGTCACAGCCATTTCAGAAAATAATTTGGCAGTTTCTGAAGAAGTTAAACAAATTTCCCATACAACACAGAAGTTCCACATCTTTGTATGCACGTGACAGAAGTGAAAATGTACATCTACACAAAGACTCAAGTGAGCATTCATAGCAGCAGCATTCATAATAGCCAAAAATATAAACAGTCCAAATGTCCATTAACTGGTGAATGCTTAAACAAGGTATGGTATATCTTTCAAAGATATATGACTCAGTATAAAGGGAATGAAGTGTTGACACATGCTGCAGCATGGGTGACCTTTGGAATCATTTGTTAAACAAGGGAAGACAGCCGCAGAAGACCATGTAGTGCCTGAGTCCAGGTCTGGGGAATGTCCCGAATGGGCCAATCCAGAAAGGGAGAGTATACTTGTGATCACCTGAGGCAGAGGCGGGGACTGGCAGAGATCAGAGATGGGCACAAGGGACCCCAATGCCATGATGGAAAGGTTCTAAAACTGGATGTGGTGGTGGTTGGACTACTTTGTACATTTGTTTAGAACCACTGAATTGCATTTGACACTTGAGTTCAATGTGCTGTGGGACTCGGGTTGTAGGTCAGCAGGAAGGTGCATGCTTAGCCTCCACAAGGCCCAGTGTTTGATCCCCAGCACCAGGGAAACAACCAACCGCCCAGAATCTGACCACGAGTATGTTCTCTGCTGCCATCCCGGTCCTAGGCCAGCATCACCCCCACCCATGTGGCTGTCACCCACTAATTGTCAGACACATACAGCCTGCTAAGAGGTTGTCTGACTTCCACTCCTGTCCCCTAGTTCTATTTACAGCATAAGATCCAAAGTAATCCTGATACACAGGCAAATCAGACATGTACACTTTGCTCACACTCTCTGTTGGCTCCTGTCTCCAATGGCCTTCCAAGCCTCACTAATATGCACTGTTACCTTGCCTTCTACTTGCTCCCTTACTAGAGACTGGACCCAGTCATGATGGCCTCCTTGGACTCTTTGACTGTCTCAGCCACACTCTTGCCACAGGGCCTTTGCACTGGCTGTTGCTTTTGCCTGAATTCCATGACATCAGGTTCTTGGTGTCTTAACTTACCTATTTGAAGCCCTAACTTAGATATTATCTTGGACAGTGAGGCTTTCCTTGGCCATTTCCTATATTCTTGGGCAGCCTTTCTGACTTTTCTCACAAAGAGCTTATTTGCCATTTAAATAAAGTACCTTGATTATTTACATAGATTATTGTCTGTCTCCTCTAAGTTGTAAACTCTATAGAGTCAAAGATTTTGGGGGGTTTTTTTGGTCACAGTTTTAGCCCCAGCTGCTAGAATAGTTCCTGGCATACAGAAAACCCTCAATAAATGTTTGTTGAATGAATGCATTTAAGAAAGCTAGAAAAGCCGAGGACACAGCAATACATTGTACATCTATGTAAAGGACTGAAAATAGACTTAGGGGGAGTGAATATAGTTCATGGGAGGCAAGACAATTTGAGGGTAGGAAGAAGGAGAATTGGAAAAGAGAGAACATTTGTCCCTCCCAGAATATTTTGGAGTTTTTCCTCTCCATGTAGGAACTTTGAGTAAGGATCACAAGTAGTTTTAGGTCATGCATTTTCACACTAATTTAAAGCTAATTGTGCTGTTGTATTATAATCACTCTTTCTCGTGTTATTGTCCATTTTTGTGTACAGTAGCATTGTCACAGAAATAACGAAAAGGAGAGCAAAAGTAAGATTCTAGGGCTGAAGCTATAGCTCAGCGATAGAGTGCTTGCCAATCATAAGCAAGGCCTGGTGTTCAGTCCCCAGCACCTCTAAACAGGTCAGCAAGTGAAATTCTGTTTGTTCATTGTTTTACTTGCCACAAGACCCTGCAAGCATTTAATAAGGAATATAGTGCGAAGAGTTTCCTGAACTGAACTTGTTTGGTGGTTTTGTTGTTGTTGACTTGTTTATCCACTAGGATGCATATCCACTAGGCTATACTTAACTGAGGATCAGTAGTTTTAGGAGTGATTCTTTGACAAGAAATTTCCCCAAATTATATTACACAAACACCATTTTGCAACTTAGGACTTTTTATGTTTGTGTATTTATTTATTTATTGTTATAACTCAGGGGTTTTTAGTATGTTCACAAGGTTGTGCAACTCTCACTATTATCTTAATTCTGGAATTTCTTCATTACTCCAAGAAACCCGGTACCAGTTAGCAGTCACTCCCTTTTCCCCCACCTCAGCTCCTGGCAACCATGCATCTTCTTTCTGTCTCTGTGGATTTGTTCATCTTGGACATTGCGTAGAAATGGAGCCACACAATATGTGGCCTTTTATATCCTGCTTTGTTCACAGGAATGTTTTTTTCTTTAAAAACTCCAGAAGTAAACCATACTTTACTAACCTAAGAAATTATATTGACCTTTGGCTAAAGTGCATTTTTAACTGAATTTGTACAAATAATTTAACATGTATGTCTGTTACAATTATACTCCTTCAAACTTCTGTCAAAAACTATTTTTTATTTTTATTAACCACATGCAAAATTTGACATTTTGAAAGGAGGATACCCGCTCTTCTTATGTACGAGATAAAAGCCATAGCAAGTAAGGGTATTTTCATATATATATATATTTTTTTTTTCTTTTTTTAGTGCTGAGGATTAAACCCAAGGCCTTTGCAATGAGCTACATCTCCAGCCTTTTACAATCTTTATCTTAAGACAGAGTCTTTTTAAGTCACTCATTTGCCCAGGCTGAGCTTGAACTTTTGACCCTCCTGCCTCAGCCTCCCAGAATGCTGGCATCACAGGATCACAGCCATGTGTCACCACACCTGGCTTTCCCCTGTTTTATTTTATTTTTTAGTTATTTGACAAAGAACTGTTTGACAAAATTGTATTGTGTTTAGTAAAGACTAGAGGTAGAAAGTTTCAGCAAACTGGATCCATTCCCCTCCACTTTCCAAATACACATACCCTGTGGTATAAAATTATTATGTGAAATACGTGGTCAAAGTTACTTCAGTTGGAGTATTCTAAAGGGAAGGGCCTTTCTCACACTTCCATGAAGCTAAGGAAAGTCACACTTGGTCCATCCTATGAACTTTCTATCTTTCCTCTATGTTATCTGTTCTTTACCTTCTTTGTGGACATGATTTTGCCTTTTAATTGTCCATCAAGCTCCCTGTGCAGGTCTTAGTTATGTCTGTATACCTCAAAGCCCCAAGGTTTCACTCTGAGCATGGTACATGCTTAAGGGAATTTCACAAACTAGAGTTTGACTTAAAGTTAAGAGTCACATTTCAGCCTGAGTTCTTGTGTGTTTCAGTTCTGCATAGCTCACTCCATACTTTAGAAACACTGCATCTACCTTTAACAAACGGGACGAAATGTGATTGTTAATGTTTCGAACCTAATTTCCAAAAAATAATTTATTCAAAATAAATGTATTTCATTTTGTTATGGAATTTGAAATGTACCAGATTAGTGAAATGAAGCCCTGAGTCATATGGGCTGTGTTGGATTGTACTATTGTTCAAATATTTGATAGCCATCCCAGCGGGGCAATTCTAGAACATTACACCACTCAGATCGGATTTTGCCATGTGAGTTGCAGTGCCCCTCCCTTCCGGAGGATTAGACATCCCAATGTGTGACTCGTTTTAGTCAATGACAGGTGGGTGGAAATGAATGTCACTTCTAGTGGAAGCTTTAAGAACCAGCAGGAATTTATTTTGGTCTCTTTTCTACCAAAAAATAAGACCCACAATTAGCTCATTAGCTCGGGAGCCACAGCTGACCCATGGTGACATTATGGTCAGAAATACATCTTTGGTTTTTTAAGCCATTGAGATTGTAGGGGCTTTTTTTTTTTTAACCACAGTGCAGTTTACCCTAAACTGACAGATGCCTGCATTTACATTATGAGTCAAAGTAACTTGGACTAACTAATCTGTAAGATACTGTACATTGTAATCTTGTATCATTCAGGGCTTTTGTTTGGTGCTAAAGATCAACTTCTAATTTAGAAAAGGAGTTTACTGAGGAGATACTGTGTAGCATTTACAAAGGCAAGGCTGGAGTATTGAGTATGGAGTCAATAGGAATTTAGAAGCTGGATCTGAACCAATGGTCTCATTATGCTGTCCCTGGTCACTGTTGAGTCCTGGATACTGTCCGGCATCCTTGCTGCCAGCACCACCTGTAGTCACTAGAGACTAGAGGCCACCACTACCTATGTCACAATGAACTCTGAGCCATTCTAGCATCTCTCTGTTGTTGCCCAAGGTTCAGATCTTCAAAGATATTTTCTGACTGACTAGTCTTGGGTCTCATGCCTGCATCTTTGTCACCAGCATACTAGAAGAGGAAGTAGCTGTCCTTTGAGGCTTATATTGTAATTAATGAAGTGTACTGGTACATTTTAGGTATACATAATGATCATATTCATCATAGAGAATAACAAGAAGACTCACAAAGTAATCAGAAAGGCCGTCAGAAGCTGAGCAGATCCTATCCCCCCAAAGATAAATATCCCCTACAAACTCTTAGACAATAAGCAAACTTTACAACTTTTCTAAGTCATGCTCCCTTTATGGGAAGCATGTATAGCATACATAAGCAGTATGTTATAAATGATTGCATTTTAATTAAAAATTTATGTGAAGGACAGACATATTTTAGTTGAGGGATGCCTAACAGAATTTTCTATGATTATGGGTATGTTTTATGTCTTCATTCTCTAAGAGGTATATATAGTCACTAGCTATATGTACTTATTGAGCACTGGAAATGAGGCTAATGTGATTAAGAAACTGAATTCTGAAAGCTATTTAATTTTAATTGGTTTATACCCAAATTTTAAGTCACATGTATCTAGTGGCTACCATAACGGACAGCACAATTCTAGTCCACTAAGGCACCACACCTAATTTTCTCCATGAAAATTTCACATTTTCACATTAGATTTATTCATAAGTATTTATAACTTTGTTATTGAAATTGGTATCTTTTTAAAGTTTATATTTTCTACATTTGTTAGATGTATAAATGGAATTGATTTTTGTTGACCACTTTATATCTAGCCAACTTGTTAAACTCTTTTAATGAGAGATTTTCGTAATGATTTGGATTTTTCATTCATATCATCTGTGTTTAGTATAACTTTGATTCTCCCTTTGCAATTCTCATATATTTTGCCTTTTACTTCTGTGTGCTAAGATCACCTATGCAATGTTGAAGAAAGCAGTTGGAGTAGACATTCTTTTCCCTGTTTTAAAGTACATACAAATAGATTGGTTCTTTATACACCTGGCCAATGACAGAAAAACACATCACATTTTTTATTATTTAAATATGAATTTAATGGTCAAATTGCCTACCATTGAGTTCTGTGTTTTTCCTTGTATGTGAAGAGTATAATTAATTCAAATTTAATACTTATTTATTTAGAAACAGGATCTTGCTATGTTGTCTAGGTTGGCCTCCAGCTGTTAGGCTCTGGGGCTCCTTCTGGCCCATCCTCCTGACTAGCCAGGATTATAGGTGTGTGCCACCAAGCCCAGCTCTTTGGTCAATATTTGCCTGAGTCTGGGACCCATTCAGTTGTAGCTTTCCATCAGAGATGCAAGCAATGTTTCCTTCCGACTCCAGTTCCTAAAGCGACGTTAAGTCGCAGTGGTCATTGTTATAAGTAGGTGGCATTTAAAGAAACGGATCATTAATACATAGCAACCAACCTCTCTTCCAGGAATGATGCATTGATGTTTACAGAATATGAAGATGAAAATCCTAATTAGACGAAAGGTGTAAACTAGGTCAGTTCTTGAATGTTTTAACAAATAAGTTTATGAAGCATACAGCCATACATGTTCAACAACAAAAATCCCCCACACTCGATCTTCAGAGAAAAATCTTTTGACACACCCTACTCTGACAGAAAAAATAGGAAAAAAGTGAATAGTGGAAGAGACCAGAACATACTAGCATTCTTTAGTGTCAACTGACCAGTATCCAAGTATCCTTTTTTTTCAGGTGTAAACTATAAAATACACTCAGATATGTTTGAGGGCCTTCTTACATTTGGGGACAGCCTAGGAATCATCACTTGTAGGACCTTCCTAAAAGCTTTTGAAAGCTCTTTGATGTCTACAGGTTCACTTTAAGTCAAGATACAATAATTCCACAAGTGTACTTGTGAATAGCTGGTTAGTATTAGCAGTTGCACTGATAAATTCCTATTTCATCATTCCTTGACAATTATGACATAGGATATTCAGGTGGCATTTCCCGCATGACTCTGTGGATTGAATGTACGACCTTACATTTTTTCTGCTGGAAAATGTAATGTTCATATAGGATTTATTGTGTAGATTTAATTATGGGTTTTAAAACAAGATAATAAATATTTTTTCCTCTTCCCTATTTTTCAAGATTTGTATTTTATAAACCTTTCCTCATAATTCTTTAGAGAAATATTCTGTGCAACTAAAAAGTTTTATGTGTCTTTTTGTAAGAAACATCCATTTAAGCTCAAACTAGAACTCAATATTATGTGCCTCATTGTCACAATTATTCTTTTATATTTGTGAGAAATTTTCTTAGGTGTAACCTTTCTAGTGCCGAAGGCCAGGTTATTATGTGAAAATGACTCCCTGAAGAGTCACCGATTATGTAAATTATCGTGGGCCTCAAAATCATGCAAAGTGAGGTCCTTCTCTTGGAAAATAAACTCAGTCTACCCCACAAAATATATTGAGAGCTCAGGAAGGACCCCTCTGGCCTCCAGGGTCTTGTTATCACCCATGCACTCAATTCCATGTATGAAACAAAGAATGACAGCTTCTCCAGTACCAATTTGGCTGCTACTGCTTTATATTTAGAGATGACAAAGGCAGTGTATTAACACGATTAAAGGAAAAGATTAAAATTATAAAAATTCTTACTATTCCACAATATCACAACTGTGTTCATTTTTTACCTATCTGCTTGTTCTCCGAGCGTTTGCACACTTGTTTTTAGCAATGTAATAACATCCTGTGATTATGAGATCTATTTCCATTTTAAATAAACTTTTAAAAAATAACTATTATTGTATTTCATGCACACTGTCACCGGAACACTGGCAGGAGGGCACGAGAAGCAGCCTAAAGGAAAGAAAACTGCAATTTAGCAAAGACAGTCAGGGGTGGGGGCGACTGACCCTCCATCTCCAGGCCGCCCCTCCCAAGGCCCCTTCTTTCCCCGGGGCCAGCCCTTTTCACCCCTACTTTCCTCTCCCCCGCTCCCCACTCCGCTCAAGCCCCGCCCACCTCCTCGGCCCTGCCCCTCGCGATCGCCATGTTGTTCCCTCCGCCCGGGACGGGAGGAGCTGGAGCTGGAGCAGGTCAGCACCGCCGCCTCCGCCTCCTGCACGCCCGCTCCCCGACCCACTCTCCGTCTTCACTGCAGCCAGGTGAACCGGCCCGAAGCTTTCGGGAGTCCTCCGTGTGGCTGCGAGGTGAGCGGGGCTCGGGGCGCCCCTGGGGCCGGGCGGGCGCTGGTCGGGGCGGGGGGAGACGGCACGCTGGCCCTGGGTAGCTGGGGCGCGGGACGCGTGGGTCACAAGCCAGCTCCGAGAGGAGGGCCAGCTCGGTGCTCCCCGGTCTCGTACTGAGCTCCCCGGTCTCGTACTGAATGACGCAGGAGGAAAGACGGCTTTGCACACCCAGAGGGACACACACATGCACGCGCGCGCGCACACACACACACCACCCCCACCCCCGGGAGAGAGACCCCGAGAGAGAGAACAAAACCCCAAACAGGCGGAGAGGGGTTGGGAGACAGAAGCACACGGTGACGAATACACGCAGTCACCTGAGTGCACACATAGACACCAATCTTTCCCTAGCCCCACGGGGACACCAACACCCACCTTGCGCCTGAATGACTAATGCAGGGGAAGCAAAGGCGCTTGCACTATTTGATTTCGGCGACCTCTGACGTCCTCCCCAGCCAAAGGTTTGCTTAAATGAGTCTTCCGAGCACGCAGGTGAGGAGCTTGCAATGCAGAGCCACTGCTAGGGGCTGCAGGCCCTCTGGGCCATTATCCGATTCAGACTCTGGCCAGGGTTTCAGAATTGCGTTCCTTTCTTTCTTCTAAGTCAGTAAACAGGCAAGATGAGAATGTTAAGTGCTGACCAAAAAGTTGGTGGAGGTATTGTGTGTTTTTCTTTCCTTTTTTTTTTTTTTTAAGTGATGACACATCCCGTGACCACAGCTCTTTTGAGGAATAACTTTGCTGCAAGTTTCCAAATTGGCGCGTGACTGTAATCTTTTCATAGGATTTTGGCGTCTTTATAAAATCAGTGGACAGAACTGGATCGATTTTTGTTTTTACGTGTTTGCCTGTTTGCCTCTGGTACCATAGTAATGGAAAATCCCTACATGGCCTGTAATCTCAAAAGCTGTCCAGTGGAGCAAAGCTAGAGCTGAAAGAAACCCAGAACTATTCAATTAGGAACTTTTAAGAAGCTTCCTTTTAGTCTGTCTTCTAGAAGTTTATGTTCAAGTTAGCATCACTCCTTGTATAGAACTCTCAATATCTTTAAAAAAGTTCCAGCTCTAACAGTGGTGTGGCACTCTGTGTTTTCAGTCTTTTCGTGTACGTTATGGTAAATTCCTCTCATAATAAAAAAAATTCTGGTTTGGAGACATTTATTTTGGACACTGTGATTTGGAGGTAGTTTTGGTTTATTACGTATTTGGGAGGTTACAGTAAGATGGGCAAAAATTTAGTAGAACATCCGGGTTCTTGGAGACTGGGGAAAAATATTTGTTGCTAGTCCCTTTTTCCAGCCTCTCTCTCCTCTGTTTCTTTTTCGGTCTCAACCGCTTCCATCTAGACTACAGTACTCTGGAAGCCTGAAGATAAATGTTCCTTTGGTTATAGAAATTAATTTTTAAGCCTTCCCATATTTCTTACCATTTATTGGATGCTTGCTGTGGCACTGGATATTTGGTACATGTAAATCCCGTACACGCATTTCCATTTCATTTCATTTGTATTTCTAAAGCAATAGCTCCATCTTACAGATGAGGAATTTGCTGGGGCATAGGAAGGCTAAATCTCTTTCTCAAAGCTACTTAAGTGGGGGGGACAGAGCTGATTTTCAAAGCAGGTCTGTGATTTTAGAATAGTTTTCAACTGGAGCTCCCCCTCCCCATGTTTGACAATGTCTGGAGGCATTTTTGGCTCACAGGTGGGGGCCAGGGAGGGGCTGGTGCTAGCAGGCACTTGGCAGAAGTCAGGAATAACCTACAGGACACCTCTCACCCAGAAAGAAATTGTCTGGCCCCAAATGTGGCTAGTGTTGGGGTTGAGAAGCCCTGTGATGGAGCAGACTGTAACTCCAGGGCTCTCATTTCACCTGCTTCTGTAGTCTTCGGGTGAAATGTCATTTTCCTATTTAGAATAGGATCCTCCTTATATATTTTAAAAGCAAGCTTGGGAAAATTGTCCTGCCTAAGAGGTACATTCATGTAAAAGATGATGGAGTGAGCAAATCATTACCATTAACATAATCCATTTTTTATTTTAAGGCAAAAGTGACAGCAATTTGAGAACTAGTCGGAAGTGTTGAACCGGGCAGTTTCGGTTTTATTCCAATTGCCTGCACTTTCTGAGCAGCTTGTGGGGTGCTCATACAGAGGTGCTAGCGAGGTGGTTACTGGGAGAACGTCAGCCTTGCTGAAGCTTACAGTGTAATCACACTCACAAGATTAGGTTAACTCAGTCCGAGAACAGAATTTATTGCTTGGGCTACTCAAGAACAGAGCCAAGTGTTCATTAAAAGAACACAACAGCTCCACACCCAGCACAGTACCTGTGTCAGGGCAGTTCCTGTGGGCAGACTTAGATGTGCTGGGGGAAAGTTGATAGGTTCTTTATAGCTTTGCACAGTTGACCACACATGAGTATTTACAAGAAGCCATTCTTGTGGAATGGAGCACAACATTCTTCCTTAAATTTAGCTTCAGTAGCTAAGAGTTATGCATGCATTTTATCTTGGAAATCAAGAAATAAATGATGAAAAAAAATTTTGCGTTTCTTCTGATGCTTAAACTCAGGGTCTCACATTTGCTAGATAAGCGCTGTAGCACTCTGTTCCTGGTGTTGCCGTGCCTTAAAACAGGGCTTTCAAAATATAAATTACTTCATTCTAGGTGCAGTTTTAATTGTTAGGTGAACTTTGGGAGTGGTTAATTGAGGGGAGGAGTCAAAAAGAGTTGAATCACCTTTTAGGCATCCCTGTGAAAATGTTGCTCATCTAGTCAACATGGCATCTTTTTGTGCATAGCTTTGGTTTTTAACTCATGCCAAAGCATAGTGTGTTCTTCGCTAATAAATAGATTTCCCCGCCTCTCATCAGGAGTTGTCTGCTGTGGGGTGGGTGAAGGGTGTTGAATTACACACCTGAAAATGATTGCTGTCCTATGCAATCTAACAAAAGTTACATCTTTTATTCCGGGAAGGGTCAAGAGGAATTGGTGCCCAAGGAATCTTGCTAGATCATTAGTTGTCTCACTACTCTGGCCAAGTTAGGTCACCACATTCCTTTGTAAAATGAGAGGTTGTACTTCATAATCTCTATGAGAATCTCTGAGATTGTATGCCACCAAGTAGAGACAGCAAATTACTAACTTCCACCTAATTCTGCCCCGGGCAGCCTGTTAGTGAAGCAGCAGGAGGATATAAGCCAATTAGAAGTGGTGTGTGTGTTTGAGCAATGCATCTAACTTGAAAGCTATCTAGGTAATAAGCGTGTTAGTCAAAATTAAGCATAAGAAAATAGGGCTGTGACTAAGTGGGCCATCAACAGAGATCGTTTATTAAGGATTTGGGGGCAAGAGTTGGAGGTGAATTCACAAAGTGCCTCAGGGGCTCTGGTGGGAGGTTGTGATGCAAGTGGAAGGTTAGGATACCTGAGGGAGGAGGCCTGGACCTACCCAGGTAAGCACAGGTAGAGGGGGAGGCAGGGGCAGGCCACAGGCAGTAACAGGCCTACTTTGCCAGAGAACCTGGGCATTCCTGGGGTGGTTAGATCACTTGGAGGAGACCTCCCTGTTCCCCAGTGTAACTCTCCATAATGTACATGTTGTAAAGTTGTGCTCTGGTATTTCCACATTCTGGATTTTTCCATTTTCATTAATTTTTGATCTTGGTGAGTTTGCACTTTAGAATTCTGTTGCTTATTATGAACACAGAAGATGACTGGATGTAGACAGTGAATGTAAGTAAGGGAACAGCTATGTTTGTATGGGAGAGAGAGAGGTGGAAAAATACCGAAGGGAAACAGTGCA
Organism: Heterocephalus glaber; assembly: GCF_053883595.1. NCBI lineage: Eukaryota > Metazoa > Chordata > Mammalia > Rodentia > Bathyergidae > Heterocephalus > Heterocephalus glaber. Next base: position 16,915,308 of record NW_028258369.1, on the reverse strand, counting down.
GGCTTCACATTCTGTGGTTACAGCTCCACTTTTATCTCAGGCTCGGTGCATTACAAATGTATGCCATCGTTTGACCAGGGATGGTAGAAGTGTATAGACCAACTCCATGCATTCATTCTCCTACCACATTCTGCATTCAAGTGTGGAGGATGGGGGATGGGTTAAAGGAGCTGAACTATTTTAATGTCAAGTTCTTTTGAATTCGATTAGTTTTTTAGGTACAGAAGCTAAGGTAACTTCTAGATTAGTTCTCATGAGAGGCTGTGTTAGCAGTGTTAGAGAAGCCTGAAAAAAGCCTTACAGATCTGCTTCTAAAATTTGCTATGTAGAACTCTTAACAGAAGTGTTTAAATGATTCTGGTAGGTTCAGAAAAGCTAGAAATCAGGGCTGGGTATGCAGCTCAGTGGTAGAGTACTTACATAGCATACATGAGGCTCTGGGCTCTGTTCCCCAGCACACCAAAAAAAAAAACAAAAAAACGTTAGAGATCACTGTCTTGATCTGTTTGCAGCTGTGTGACTGCTCTAGTCTGTGCACTTCATGCCTAGGTATTTGCTCAGGTGATACACCCGAAAAGACATACATAGTTAGTTGCAAGTCAGAACAGCACTGCTAGAGGACCACGCCATACTGATGTACACAGTGTCCTCTGCAATGAGTTCTAATATTCAATACATTTTGAAAAGGAGTTTTTTGGAGCAAACAGCTGCCATTCATACTTCACGTGATTTTTTGTGATTTTTTTTTTTTTGTCACACCAGTCCTGGGAACCCCAGCTTCACAAAGATGTCATCAGAAAGAATGTGTGCAATCTTGTATTGATGCTGTGAGCTCCCTTGAGCATGGTGCCCTACAGATGCTGAGCATCTCTGTTTCCCTCAGACACTCAAAACAGCCTGCCTTTCCCCTGTGCATTTTTGCACCTCAGCACACAGGCTGCAAAGCGCATGATTAGAAATTGGTGTTTCTGCTTATAGTCTGTGCACTGCAAGGTTTAGCAGTAAGGAAAGAAGGCATTAAAATTGATTTTCAGTTCTCCAGTGTCTGAGCCTTTTCCTTTGGACCCTCATCACTCCCAGAGCATTTTGGTCACAGGAGGGAGGGGCAGAGGAAGGGAACCACAGTTAGGGTTCCCATGCAGACTGTTCCTTCATGCCTACCTTCCTTCCCATTCTCTCCCCATTTTCTTCTGGATGCACTTGTTTTGGAAGTAGGCCTGCTAGGGTTCCAGAGGTGGGTCGGCAGCCTTTCACAGACGGCTATGCTTCGGCCCTGACTTGTCTTGGTGGTCTTAAGAGGTACCTATGAACTATTCAGTTCTTAGGTAGAATCCACTTTCTCATGTCCATTGTTTCTGTCTGTGTTGGATGTCCTGGCTTCACTGTCACTACTGGGCCATTTACTTTCCATCTTCTAAATTTCATTACTGCTTTGCATCTGTGTTTGTTCCTTCTTGACTTTATTGGATTTGTAGGCATCTTAGTCCTTCTTGTCATTTGATGGGAGCGAAGATAACACATTCAACCTTCCTTGTTTAATTAGACCTCGGGCATTAATTTAGTCTTTGTGAACTTCTGTTTACCAATCTATGAAGCATGGACGATAGTGTCTGACTTGCAGAATTCAAGGTGCTATATGCTAGTTACCCTAGTAGTCAGTAAATAGTGGCCATTAGTATTATGACAGCCATAGAACTTGTTATTTGAGCAAACAAGACAATGGCAATAGATAGCGGAGGAAGTGGATACATTTCTTGTGTGGATGAGTCAGGTGGGTAAGACATGAGAGATTTTGGATTTCGGGAAAAGAATTCACATGGTTGCCGGAGTCCAGCTCCAGCGGGTTCAGGTCCTGAGAGGAGGTGTGGAGTCAGCGACGAGAGAATGAGACAGACACTGAGTGGAGGGCGGGCAGCTCAGCTTGCCCGTCTGAGTTATACTGAAATCACTTTACTTATATACATTTTGATTACACAAAGCTTTGGTAAGCACGTGGGTCCATACACAGTGTGTTTTCATACAGAGTTAAAGAAAAGCTGGTATCATCTAAGAAACTATTTTAGACCACCCAGTTCTAAATACTCCTCTGGGTGCTACGGGAACTCTTGCTAACTTATCAGATTTACATTCGAGGAACAAGAAGCATTTTAGAAAGGTCAGGCTACCTCATTAGGCCAAGTTTCGCGGGATCTCATTGTTGTGTGCCCTGCGGGTGTTGGCCAAGGGTGACCAGGTGCCAGACAGTGGGGCACCTTATTTTTTCCTTTCTTTTGTTCATCTTTCTTTAACTCCTCTCGTAAGCAATATTTGTCATATGGCAGGGGTAATGTTGGGTAAACGTTGTATGGAATTTGTTCCTTTTGGTGGGGATCATAATGTTCCACCTATAAGCTATGTTGGGAGGGGGCTCAGCCATTGGGACAGGCCCATACTTTCCTTTATTTTCTATGGACCGAGATCCCTGTTTTGCTGCAAATATTTGTGGGCTTAAAGTAGTCAGGGCCTAACCATTTGTCCGAGCCTTGGAAGTACCCAGCATTTCCAAGAGCCCTAACTGCGTCCTGACTTTGTTATGTCCCAGTCTCCCTCTGTGCAGTCAGGGCCTGTGGATGTCACGTCCCCACTACTCATGGAGGTAGGAGTGAGGGGCTTTTCTGTAAACGGATTTACAGTTTCTTCCTGTCATCCCGGCCTAGTAACCATTTCCGAAGCACTGACTTTCATCCTCTCAGTGATCTCCCGGAGAGCACAGCACCGAGGGAATCACTACCGCGGAAAGCGAAAGCCAAGGACGGAGTCGTGGTTTCAGCCATAGTCTCGGTTTCACCGGAGCTGCGTCAAGCAGTGAGATTGTGACCGTGGCCTGCGCCGCATGGTTTTACATATGTTGAATTTGAACTACCACCAGGGTACCAGATATGAATATTATAGAAGTTGGAAATCCTTGCCTGGCACCGGGTTGAGAGCGTGGAGGTGAACTTTAAGAATCAATGGTTTTTATTGCCCAGGAAGCTGTTGTATGGGATGAGGTATGAACATCAACCTTGGGAAATAGCTGCATTAAGAGCCTGTTAGGAAAGGGAGCCATCTGGTTGAAGAAAGCTAAGAAAATGAGGGAAAGAGAAAGCAGAACCTGTTGTCAGAGTAGTTTTATGGATGACTTAAATGGGAAACATTGTCAAGGGCATCGCTGCCAGGTTGTCTAAATAGACCTGAGAGAGGCAGTGATGGATGGCAAGTCCTGGCTAAGACCTGAAGGTTCTTCCGCTGCCCCTGGAAGTGCAGTATGGCATCAGACGCTTTCACAGTGGGCCTCCATTTCCTTGGGTGGTTTTTTTTTTTGGTTTTTTTTTTTGGTACCGGGGATTGAACTCCGGTCCTTGTGCCTGCACAGCAGGTGGCGAAACCACTGAGCTAAATCCCCAGCCCCTTCTTGGGTGTTTTAAAAGAAGATTTGAATACCCTTTTGAGATTTTCTGCCATGTACATCCTGAGAGAATTCATTGCTAGCTGGCCCGGAATTGGAGAGACTGGTGAAATACTAAAGCACTTTTCTTTTGATTCACTTTAGGGCTGTTGATGAGAACTGAGAGGAAGCCATTGGATTGGCCAGTAGGCACTCTTTCTCTGGTGACATTCAGGGGCACGGAGGGTTGGGAGCCCAGGTACAGTATACTGAGCGGAGGGTTAATCTAGTTTGGAGGTAGGTGAGGAAATTAGTGATGGGCGCAGCAAGTTGGCTTAGAAAGCTTTTTGAGAAGTCAGTTTCAGCACCCCTCTAGGGGCACACTGGGGCATGGTTGATGGAGAAGTGAAAGTTCAGTTGGATAAACTGACCTTCGAGAAGAGCTGCCCACAGCACCTTGTGAGCTGGTTGCAACTGCCCTGCAGGTTGATATCGGGAGTCTCAAATCTAGCTGAGTCCTGTGTGCCAGACCCCACCCCCCGCCCCCAGTATAATCCCCACCTCTTGACTTCTCTGTCAAGTTCTCCTTTGCTGTGGCTTGGGGCCTTGTGGGCAGTGCTTGTATGGTGAGCCAGGGTTTATATACTGTACAAGTTCTCCAGCCCCTTATCCTTGTCTACTCTGAATTAGACACTTGCCTTCTTATCTATCTTGGAGAGAGGCAACAGCAACAGTGTTTCCTTTGTGATAGCAGAACATGTTCATTGCAGAGCACATTTGGTTTGTGTTTTGCTGCTTTAGTATATTTTTCTAATATGCATTCAGAGTCATTCCTTTCAAATTATTTTTTCTTCCTGAAATACCCGGCTGTGATTCCCAGCATTCCTATCTTGTGACTTTTATCCATTTCTTTTCATTTAATTTTGTTCTTCAGAGTGCAGTCTTAGATTGTCCCCACTCTTCTTTATTGTCAAGAACTATTTTAAGTGCCTTTTACAGGTTTAAGTGTCTTACTAGATATAGAGTTATCCTTGGCCCTGAAAAAGCAAACCAAAGAACAAAACATCTTCACTTCCTGGGTTTAGCAGAGTCCCATGAGTAAGGTTGCTCTCGGGACTGTTACAGGTCAAAGTGTAGTGTAATAACTCTCATGGGCAGAGGAGAGGGGGAATAATACAGCACCCACCGAGTCCACTGAAAAGTCTCCGGGGCATTAGGAGGTTCACAAATGGATCAGGTGTGGGGGATCAGAATTTAAGAATCCAGGGGCCGGGGGTTTAGCTCAGTGGTTCCGGCGCCTGCCTTATAAGCGCAAGGTCCCAAGTTCAATCCCCGGTACCAAAAAAAAAAAAAAGAATTTAAGAATCTGATGAAACCTTTTTTTTTTTTTTTTTTTTTGCTTAAATTCTTTTATTGGTACATTTTAAGTATACAATATGTTTACATTTATCATTGGGTGCTTGTACTGTACATGATGTATCTTGGTTCTTATTTTTTCCCCATTACCTGTGCACCCTTCACCCCCTCCACCCTTCCCTATTTACACAGACTTTGTTTCCATTATTTTTCTTTTCTCATAATTTTTCCTTTTACTTCTTTCCTTTCCCCTTCCCCTCCCAACTCCCCTACCCTTTGGACCTTTTCTTCCTATTACAAATTATCAATTATTCGTTTTAATCATTTTAATCCTTATTTACACTTTCAGTTTCTCACACTAGAGAAACTTTATTCGGTATTTACACATGTGTGTCCTATTTATTTCACTTAAGAGTATGGCCTCAATGTGCATCCGTTTAGCTATAAATGTGTAGTTTGTCGTTCTTTATGGCTGAGTAGTACTTCATTTTATTAAAAAATCACATCTTCTTTATCCAGTTTCCAGTTGATGGGCACTTGGGCTGTTTCCAAGCTTTAGCTATTACAAACTGTGCCGCTATGAACATGGGTGCACATATATTGCTGTGGTATGATTCTTTTAATTCTTTTGGGAAGATCCCCAGCAGGGGAATAGCTGGGTCAAATGGGACCTCTATAATCCTAGTTCTTTGAGGTATCTCCTTATTGATTTCCACAGTGGTTGCACCAGTCTGCACTCCCACCAACAGATGAAACCTTTTTTAGTCTTTCCAGAAAAACGCTCAGGCACACAAGCTTCCATCCACGCACTCGTTCTGATTCCATGTGTGATTGGGGAGTAGGGCATTTCTCCCCTTCCACTCCTTTGAGGACTTTCTGTGAACTGCACTGTAGGCCCGCACCATCCAGCCTAGCGCCCAGGATCAGCACGCTGGGCTTGAAATGTAGATGGATTAAAATTGCATATGAAGCAAAATGCAGTTCCTCAGTAGAACGGGTCACATTTCCGGTATTTGAACCTTTTCTGGCATCAGAGATGGCTCTGTGGGATCCCTTCCTCTCTGTACTCTCCCAGTGCTTTAAGGCGATTTCGTTCTTTACCTCTTTTTTTGCTCTCTCTTCTTCTTCCCTTCCTACTCCCCCCGCCATACCTAACTACAAGGTACTTTTATGAAAAACTTAGCATATGTCTTTTAAAAGATAAATTAGATGATTCATTTTCAAAAAAATGTTTATTGAAAAGAGTTATTTGAATAGGGCAGGTACTCTGAGAGCAATAGTGTGGTTGTATTTTGCGGTTTTTTTTCCCTGTTCTAGCAGTGTCTGTCTGTGAGATAATACTCAGTGGTTGACTAGCTAATTTATTTCATCTGGCAAGTCTTGCCTCCGAGTTGGTCTGTTCCTATGGTACAGTATTTTCTTTAATCCTTTTTTTCCTTTATGTGTAAGGGGGTACCTTCATGGTGTAGAGTTGGCACCCATTAGTATTACTGACTTTCCTTGACTTGCTTTCCTACACCGAAGCATGACAACCAGGAAGACTGAACTAATTAGCTGAGATATATCTGAATAAGGACATAAGGAAATAAAAACGGTTCAAGTATAAATAGAAATAATTATGAGATTATGCTTTTGTTTCCCTGGTTAATTTCAATAAGTGATATGGTTGTAAAGCGGACCTTCATGGTGAATGCAAATGGAATTTGTGAATTTGAAAAAAGAACTGTTGTTAAATTTAAACCAGAAGCGGTAAATTCAATTTAAACTTTTGGAAGTGAGAACTAGGCAAAGCATTATGGAGTATGTGCTTCAAAATCTGAAGTTTTGGGAAGGCAGTTTGCAAAGGAAGTCTCCTTGCCCTTTGGCAGCTTGCTAGAGGGATGTACTAGTTTCTCAGTGTTTGTCAGCTCCCTTTTGTGGTCAATCAATAGTACTTACTTTAAAGTGGTTTTCTCATTAGACTTGCAAATAAGAGTCAATTTTTTGTTCCCACACATTTTAATAGACCCCCAGAATGGAATGGGAGAACTGATAGAGAAACAAATATAAGTACAGAAAGTACAGAGAGAACAATAATATAGTTACAGAATAAAGGAGAAAGTAATTTACTCTTTGTTCTCATTATGACATTTATTTGTACCTCACCATATGCAGAGCATTGTACACAATGTGCCAGATCCTAAAAGGACAGATTGAATGGATGGCATTAGGTGTTGTGTGTGTTCCACCCAGGGAGTCGACATTGTAATTGAGAAACAGAGAGGAGCTGTAATAGAGGTGAAAATGATGAGCGCTGAGAGAAGACTTCTTGCATGTGGCGATGTGAACTAGGCCCCAGATGACTGGAATTTTCATAGTCATGGAGGTAGACCCGGGTCTCCAAGGCCACAGTCCCAGCCCTTGTAAAGCTAGGATGAGTAAATGCCAGAGATAGGCGTAGGAGTAATGCACTGTAGGGAAATACTTTGGTTCATAAACTTAATTCTTTCCACGATTCTGGTTGCAAACTGAATTGAACAAGAACCAAATCAAATTCAGTGGTTAGGTTCAATGTTGACCTTATGGGGAAATTTGATTTGGTTCTTGTCCAACTTGGTTTGCAACCAGAATCGTGGAAAGAATTAAGTTTGTGAATCGAGGTACCACTCTAATTGGGACAAGCTGATAGTGAGGTTAGATAGCTTTTTGAATGCCATGCTCAAAATCCTGTGTAATAAAAATAATAAAAATGGATTTAGTTATCAGTAAGAATGGAGGCAATTGGATCCATGACCATTTAAAAATGTCTAGCTTTAAAGAATAAAACAAATACCAGGCGTGGTGGTGCACGTCTGTAATCCCAGCACTCAGGAGGCAGAGGCAGGAGGATCACTATGAGTTCAAAGCTAGCCTGGGCTAAGTAGTAAGTTCAGGGCTAGCCTGAACTACAAAGAGAGACCCTGTCTCAAAACAAAACAAAACAAAACAACAACCAACAAATAACGTCTAGCTTTAATCCATATAAAGATTCATCTTAGATAATTGTACTCCTAATGCTTGGATCTAAAGGCTTTATATTCTCTTCCTTGGTTTATTGTAATATGTGGGTTTGAAAGCTGGCAAGGGGTTGGAGATGGCCAGAAAAAAGGGTGCTACCAGTAAACTACTGTATTCGTAAACAGTTGGGTGGTATAAGATAAAAGTACAGAATAGAAAAGTTGAGAAAATCGTGTTGAAAGAAGAAAAGGGTTGAGCCGGGGATGGTGGTACACACATGTAATCCTAGCTACTTGGGAGGCTGAGGCAGGAGAATCACAAATTCAAGGCCAGCCAGGGCAAATGTCTCAAAGTAAAATTTTTTAAAACTTGTTTTGTTAAAAATAATGGTAATGAGAAAGAGAAGGGGAGAAGAGCTCCTCCGGCCATCTCTGTGACCCCAGCCATCGCATCTTACACAGGAATTATGCTTTAACAAATTGAAAATAAAGAGACTGATTCAAAAGAAAGTGCAGAATATGAAGATGACTTTGGAAAGGACCTCGAGTGGTTAATTAATGAAAAAGAAATTGATCCCAGCATAATAGAGGTGGCTTACGAGAAGGAAGAGAATATTAATCAGGAATTAAAAGAAAAATGAAACAGAAATAGAACACATGAAACAGCTCTCTGATCTTGATAAATCTTTGAAGGATGAGGTTTCACGGAGAAGAAATGACTTTATTTCTGTCCCAAGTATTCGGTCTTTGGATCGCCTATCAGATTCAGATAGTGAAAACTCTTTTCAGGAATCCAAACTAGAAAGTCAGAAAGACCTGGAGGAGGAAGAGGATGAGGAAGTAAGCAGATATATTAAGGAGAAAATTATACAAGCTAACAAACTTCTACAGACCCAAGAACCCATGGATGATAAAAGGGAACGAAAACTTAAGTTCAGGGACAAATTAGTTGATCTGGAAGTTCCTCCACTAGAAGACAGTGATACTTACAAAACTTACTTTGAAAATGAAAATAATGTGTCCGGAAAACTATCACAGTTATGTATTTCCAATGAGTTAGGGCAAGACAATGTACTCCTGTCACTTACTGAAGGAAGCTTTGAAGAAAACGAGGATATGAAGATACTGGTGGAGAAAGATGGAAAGTTTGAACTTCTGAATTTACAAGATATTGAGAGCCAGGGGTTTTGCCCCCCTTATTAATGCTAATAGTACCGAAAGTGAACCCCAGCAGTTGTTACTCAGATCTCCCAGCTCGTCTATCAATGGTGTCAAGAAAGAAGGGCCCACGGCAGAGATTCAGATTACTCAGTCATCAACAGGAGAGCCCCTGGCTTCTGTCCCTCAGCCACCACCCAATCCCAAGACTCATCCACGCTCTGCTGCCACCTCAGATGGAAGTAAAGGCACTGGGAAAGCTGATCATCATCATCGGACACAGTCTGCCGGTATATCTCCAGTGACCCCGACATGCTCTTTCCCTTCAACAGAAGGAACTCCGGAAACAGCCAGAAAGGAAGAGAGAGAAGCTTAAGAGAGAAGAAGAACAATGGAAAATAGATGAAGAGAAACAAAAGAAGAAAGAGAACGACATGGTCTTCAAAGCATGGTTGCAAAAAAAGAGAGAAGGTTCTAGCAATGCGGAGAATCCAGTGAGCTAAGCAAATTGAGGACGTGAACAGCAGACAAGAAGACAGAGATCCACAAGAAGCTTTCCGATTGTGGCTTAAGAAAAAGCATGAGGAGCTGATGAAAGAAAGAAAGTCAGAAGAACTAAGAAAGCGGGAGGAATGCTTATTCTTCCTCAAAGGAACAGAAGGCCGGGAAAAGGCTTTTAAACAATGGCTAAGAAGGAAACGAATAGAGAAAATAGCAGAGCAACAGGCTGCTGAAGAGAGAGCTAGACAGCTACGACTGGAAACAAGGCGCTCGGAACACTTACAGAACTACCTGTATAATATGTCAGAAGCCAGATCTTTTCATTTTACTGATCATTATAACTGAAGGAATCTATTAAACATCTGGTAGCTGCTATTAACAAAATTTTGGATATCATTTTTTATGGTTCTTGTGTCTTGGTAATACGCTAAATTATGAATACTCTAAATTATGGTATTTATCTTTTGGTGATACTGTTATTTTTAACACTAACAAAATAAATTCAATTTTGGAAGAAAAATAATGGTAATATGTATTAAACATTTTTGGACTTTAGAAAGATATAGAATATAAAGTGAAATTCTCCCTTTCCTTCTGCCTACCAGCCTTTTCCTTTTAAAAATACACATTAGTTGCAATTAACAGTATATCCCTCGAGAGAAACTAGTGCCTATACTTGTATATATAGCTATATAGATTTTCAAAGTAAGAAAGTTTTAAAAGGGCTCATGATGTAGCTCAGTGGTAGAGTGCTTGCCTAGCATGTGTGAGCCCCTGGATTTGGTCCCTAGCACCATAAACAAAGAACAGAACAGAAAAGGTTGGCATAAAAGGCTCTTCTTTATTGTCTTTTGAGTTTTGTTGAAAACATTGTTCATTTTCTTTCCTTGCAGTGACCTGCTTGCCCAACTTCCCATTCAGATTAGCATGTGCCACAAACAGCATATGTTGGTGCTAACACATGCTATTGTGAGCCTGAGGTATTACCTAGTATATGTATAACTCGTTGACTTAAAGGAACAAGGAGATCACTTGCAGCTCTAGCCGTGTAAATCGAATCTTAGGATTATATGTCCAATTCTCAGGATAAGTTCACCCTTTTAAATAGTTCATTGGTTTTTAGTGTACAGTATTCACACAGTTGTGCAACTGTCATTATCATCCAAAATATTCTCACTACCCCCAAAAGAAACCCCATACCGGTTACCAGTCACTCCTCATTTACCACCCTCCCCCAATCTCTAGCAACCATAGCTCTATTTTCCTGCCTATTGCAAAACATTTCAGACAAATGGAATCAAACATCATGTAGGCTTTTGTGTCTGGCTTTTTCACTTAGCATTATGTGTTTGAGGTGCCGCCCGCCCACATGGCAGCATTGTGTATATAAAATGTGCCACATTTTCCATATTCATTTCTCAGTTGATGGACATTTGGGTTGTTTCTACGTTTTGGCTGTTATGAATAGTGTAACTGAACATTCATGTACCAGCTTTTACATGAACATAGGCTTTTCAGTTCTCGGGTATACACCTAGAAGAGGAATTGTTGGAGAACTGCCAAACTTTTCTCTTACCAGTGTACCATTTTACAGTCCTACTTGTAGTGTATGAGGTTTCCCAGTTTTCCCACCTCCTTGTCATTGCTTGTTGTTATCTGTCTTTGATTTTAGCCACATCAGGTGTGAAATGGTATTTCATTGTAGTTTTGATTTGCATTTGACTACAGTATTGGCTAAAGTCGTTAGCATTTTTGCCCATATTTAAATTGGGTTATTTGGGTTTTTTTAAACTAAGGAATTATAAGAAATACAGTTTATTATTTCTTTTGTTGCTTTTGCTTTTGGTGTCATTGAATTTGTATTTAATACAGTGAACTACTGAAAGATTCAGAAAGTGATATCCTTGATATCTGGTGGGTACTTGAAGAAAATTTTAACAAATGATTTCCATTTCATTTTAATTGTAATGTTGAGAGTTAGGCTTTAAATGAAAGTGAAGGTTTTAAAAATACTTTTGATATTTTAAAAAGCGTCATTTTGGAACCAAATTGGAACTTTGATGACTGAACTCAGTATTTGAGGTTCTCAATTATTCTAGGTTTCTCAAATTATTCTGGGTTTTCTTATAGACTTTAATATAAATCTGTACACTTTACAGAGTGTGATTCCAATGTGCATGCTGCTTGATTTCATCACTTAACAGTATACAATCCTATGTCTCCATGAATCAGGTTGTTGAGAGGATCCCCTGACTAGGCATTGAGGCATCCCCATTCGCCCAACTAGACATTTTTACAGTTTCATTTCTTTTTGTAGAAAGGTGATTTTAGAATAGTATGGGCCTGTATTTTTAGATGTAGTCTAAAAACTAACAAGTGGTATGATGCATGTCTATATAATTTGAATCTTTTTAGAGAGCCTGTTTCACTGTTATTAGACATAATAAGTCAGTTCCAGAGTTCTGCATGGTAAATGGTAAAGGCACGCACAGGTGTAAGGAGCACAGGGGAAGAGGGTTCAGTCAGAGATGCAGGTGTTTGGGAGGGGATGAAGTCCAGCTGTGTGTACAAGGGGTGGTGAGGAGGAATTGGGTGGGGCGCCAAGGCAAGCTTGAAGTCACTTGGTAAATATGTGACTGGAGGATCAAACGTGAGGCAGAACTGCCTCTGTTTGCACTCCTAAGCCTCACTGGTGGTGGCGAGGGTGGTGAGGGCATCCATCCCAGCTCAGCCTGGATGGAGCCTTCCTCCTCCCCTCACTTGGAACTCATGGTCCCTTTCAGCAGTTCAGCCACTGCTGAAGCTGCTTTGGAGGCTTTCCATTATCCTAGGGCACTGGCAGAAATCTTCCCATGGCTTCTGAGGCCCTGCCGCTCCAGGCCCTGGCCCTCCAGTCCTGTCTGCCTAGCGCACTCCTCTCCAGCCTCCAGGTGCTCAGGCCTTCCTGGGGGTCTCCTAATCCATGCCAGGGCTAGGCCTCCTTGGCAGGGCCTTGTATGAGTTGGTCCCTTTTCCTGGTTCCCCCCACTTCCTGCTGAGTTTAGCCTGTGGTCAAACTTGAGTCAGATCCCCTCCCTTGGAGTCACATTGGTGAGAGCTGTATCTTCAAGAACAGTGCATGGCTGAGATGGTCACTGAGTCACGAAACACCCCCACTGGAAACCAGTGTATGGTCTCTCATTAACACAGTGTAACACAACCCACTTTCCCCCCACTGTTGGAAGCGTCAGGTAAAAGGGCAGAAGACCAAGACCAGACCAGGCCACAACAAGCCTTTATTAGGGGAATAGATCTGCTGGGCTGTCTCTGAACAAGGGAGAGACAAAAGCAATATGGCCAGGGCAGGGAGAGTCTTTTATAGAGACTGGGGTGGGGTTTGTAGGGGCTGAGGTAGGGTTGAGTGAGGTAGTGATCAGGGAGTGGAGGAGCTGGTGATGTCACTAGGTGGTAGGAGGTGAGCCAGTATTAGGTTACTTTCTAGGTGGGACCAGGGGCATGCTGGGAAGAAGGGTTTGTTCTTTGGTGGGAGCAACCATCTTGGCATGATGTCACACAGGGCAGGGGGCAAGGCACCATAGGAAGAGGGCAGCTACTATACATAATAGCTGCTGAGGTAGTGGGAGACCTATCAGGAAGGTACTGCTTTTTCCTTAACTATGGCTCTGCAGGTGAAATACTTGGCTTATGTTACGAAACATGTGGTATGCAAACAAAGTCCTTCTGATGGTTGAAATCACAGAGGTGTGCAGGGCCTCAGTCTGGTTGAGGGGGCCCGTGTTTTGTACCCCCAAGTTGTGCCTATCAGTCAAGGAGGGGGATGGTAGGCAGGCTCCCCTGCACTATTTTTTAAGCATCCATTGATTGATTGATTGATTGATAGCATCTACTGGGGATTGAACCCTGGGCCTTCACACTGAGCTGCCTTCCCAGGCCTTCTTTATTTTTAGACGGGGTCTCTATAAATTGCCAAATTGCCCAGGTGGGACTCAAATTGTCCTTCCTCCTGCCTCAGCCTCCCAGTGCTGCCTTTAAAGACATGCACCACACCACCTCCAGCTGCTCTTTGAGGTTTGGTTGAGTGTCAGTAGTTGAACTCTATACCATGTACCTCCTTTTGTAGGACTGCCACAGTTGTGACTTAAGTAGCTTTGTGTGTGGCTCAGTGTCTGGCATTGTGGCACTCACTGAAAATACTTGAAAAACTGTTCCATCGACCACTAGGCTTCCATTAAGCGGGATCAGAAGTGAGCCTGCAAATGTTTGACTCACGTTTTATTTAAGTCATTTTTAAACCACTTAAACTCCAGTAAAACATCGGCACAGTCAGATGCACTTTACACTGACCGCTTAGTGACACGTCAGAATACTAGTTCTGTCATTCTAACTTGTTCTCTTGCACATCCAGATCGTGGAATAGAGCAAGTTGAAAGGTCTTACTGAGCAACTCAGGCGTCCCACAGCTACCACCCAGTACTGGGTCACGGTGGCCGTTGAGTGAGGCACGGGGTGGAGTGGGGGGGGGCAGGAGAGGGGCGCGGAGTAGCACCCACGCGGCGGCTGAGCACTGCGGCTGCGCATGCGCAACAGCGGCGGAAGTGTGTGGCGGCCCTTTAACGGTGCAGCCTGTCCCGATGTGCCAGCGTCGAGGTCATGGAACCAGTGTGCAAGGAGCAGCTGCAGGTGCAGGTGGTCCACTACCTGAGGAGCCGGCAGTACGTGGCGGTGGACTGGCCCCCGAAGAGGGCACGGCTGCGGCAGACGCTGGAGGAGATGGTGGCCCGCCTCATGGTGGAGGCAGAGGCCGGCTGCACCAAACTCGTGGCCGCAGTCCTGTGCCAGGCGGACCCCCAGCAGGCCGAGGAACAGTTCAGAGGCTCTGGAAGTTTCTCACGGAGTCAGACTCGCCGCCGCCGAGCTATGACATTATACCACTCCTCTACCTGCTCTTTGTCTACCTCCACCTCAGCCTGGTGCAGAGCAGCCCGAAGAGCGTGGTGGAGAGTTTCTATGATCGCTTCCATGGCCTTTTCCTGCGGGATGAAAGCCAGAGGGACATCATAGAGCAGCTGCGGACCACCCACACCATGCAGGACGTCCAGGCCAACCCCAGGCTCCTTGCCTTCCTAGACAGCAAGTGCGTGGTGCGTCTCCCGGAAGACGGCTACTACTACCTGATGCGATACCTGAAGAGTGAAGACAATGCTGCCCTGTGCCAAGTCCACACTGTGCACATCCAGCTGGACGTGCAGCCTGCCGGGGAAGCAGCCACCCCGCACAAGACTGGAGTGGAGACCCCACAGGAGCTCAGCCCTGCCCCCATCACCCTTCTGCAGGACGAGGGCGCCCTGGAGGCCCTGCAGGAGAGCATCAGGCGCGTCCGGGCCGGGCCCCCCTCCCTCACCACGGTTTGCTTCTACACCTTTTGCCACACGCAGCAGCTCCTGAACACCACTGAGTTCGACCCCGACACTAAGCTGCTTGCCGCTGGCTTTGACAGCTTCTGCATAAGAATCTGTAGCCTGTTGTCCAAGAAGTTGAAGTCAGAGCCCCGCTGCGTGGACGTCTCACGAATCCGCTTGGCTTGTGACATTCTGGAGCAAGAGGAGGGGGAGGAGGACAGTGCAGGCACGGAGATAAAGATCCTGCGTGGGCACTGTGGGCCCGTGTACGGTGTGCGCTTCCTCACCGACAGCTCGGGGCTGCTCTCTTGTTCTGAGGACACGTCCATCCGCTACTGGGACCTGGGCACCTTCACCAGCACTGTGCTGTACAAAGGACATGCCTACCCTGTGTGGGACGTGGACATCAGCCCGTACAGCCTGTACTTTGCCAGCGGGTCCCATGACCGCACTGCCAGGCTGTGGTCCTTTGATCGGACATACCCATTGAGGATTTATGCGGGACCCCTGGCGGATGTGGACTGCGTGAAGTTCCATCCGAACTCCAACTACCTAGCCACCGGCTCTGGCGACCAGACTGTGAGACTGTGGAGTGCCCAGCAGGGGGCCACAGTGAGGCTCTTCACGGGCCACCAGGGCTCTGTGCTCGCTCTTGCCTTCTCCCCCGACGGGAAGTACTTGGCATCCGCTGGCGAGGACACGCAGTTGAAGCTGTGGGACTTGGCCTCTGGGACCCTTTTTAAAGAGCTGAGAGGCCACGAGGACAGTATCACCAGCCTCACATTCAGCTCAGGCAGTGGTCTGTTGGCCTCTGCCTCCATGGACAACTCAGTTCGTGTCTGGGACATCCGGAGCACACACTGCAGAGCACCTGTCCCAGGCTCCTCCAGGGAGCTCGTGGGTGTCTACACTGGGCAGACGAGCAGGGTCCTGAGTGTGCAGTTCATGGCCTCCAACCAGCTTCTGGTGACCGGAATTGCACAGGAGGATCAGAAAGAATAATGCTTACCTTGGCTGGAGCCCACTGGGCCTTGGCGGGAGGCCTCTGGCTGCAGTTCGGACTGTCAAAGGGCCCTCCCTTTCCTCCCGGTTTTCCCTGGTGCACCAGTGTCGCAGGGCTTGGATAGGGCTGGACTTACATATCAAACTGCCCTGAGAATGAAGCAAGTTATAATGTGTGGGAAAAGGGTTAAATAGTTCTGTTTTCTGAAATAGTTATATTTTGTTTTCTATCAAAGTGTATTTTCAAAAAAAGCTGAGTGTTAGCAGCTTATTTTTAATATATCTGCAACAACAGCAGAACCCTCAGACAAATGCAAAAACAGTTGCAGTTGACATAGCCTAGTGGGTTAAGTATCTGTGCTTTAGCTGCGTTTATATCTTGCCTCCACCTTTTACTATTTTTATGATCTTGAGCCAGGTATGTAGCTTCTCTGAGTCAGTGTCCTCATCTGTAATGTAGGAGTAATCAGAAATTTGTGAGAAGTAATTGCAGTGTTAGTGCAGCGTCGCAGGGCCCAGTCAGCCTTAGCTGCTACTGTGGCTTTATCCTTAACCGTAAATACCAGCATTTTGAAGAATACTGTATTTTTTCATTGACTGAATTTATAAGTTAAGGACTTACGTAAGTCCTACAAAAAATGTCTTTTGCTTTTGATAAGGGTGGGTGGTGCCAGGGGTACAACCATTGGTTTGGGCTGAGAGACCTAGAACTTTAGTATGGATCCACATAGGCACCATTGGGAAGCTTTCATATTGAATTGAATCCTTTGGCTCCCTCGGGTAGGCCTACATAACCCTCTGATTTGTTCTGCCTGTAGCTCTGAAATTTGAGGTACAAAATGGCTGTGAAAAGAACCTGTCTGTAAAAGAAGTAAAGAGCTCATATATTTATTCTGCAGAAATGTCCTGCGCTTATCCAGGGAACTTGGCACTGTGATGAAACACTCCTGACCCAACAGCTATAGGAGGGAGGCACTATTGTTCTTGGCTGTTTTGTGGTACTAGGGCTTGAACCCAGGGCTTCACACATTCTAGGCAATTGCTCTATCACTGAGACACAGCCCGGCGCTCCACTGTTGCTCGTGTTCCCAGGAGCCCTCAGGATATCACAGAGCTCCCGCTCTGCACTGCACTCTTGACCCTTGGTACAGGACCTGACTTCTTTCTGGCTGTGTGTTCTTACTCACCCATAGGGGCATTGCCATCTGTACCTTGGCTGCCCATGAGTTTGACAGCACTGTGGTGCCTTTAGCCTCAGCCTGACTATTCTCTGGAATACAAACTAATTCTCTGTCACCCAGTATTGGGCAAGTTTTAAAGAATGAGTGAAGTATCATCCACTTTCTTTTCATTTAATTTTACAGCTGTCTCAGTATGAAACTCAGAAAGGTGAACAGGTAAAAAACTTTGAAAAAAAACTGATTAAACTAATACTTGGTGTAGGACATTTTTTAGGCCTAGAAAGATCACAGGCAGAATTTAGGTATGATTTTTCCTTTTCGCTTAAGGATCTTGACTACAAATAGAATTCAGATACTTTCACATTTTAATTCTAAAAACATACGCATTGCTAATATGAGCTTTCTTATTTTTTTCTTTGCAGATAATGATGCTTGAACTGAGTTATTAAGGTAAGGGTTCTGACCTATGTAATAATGCTTTTGTGTGTGTGTATGTGGTACTGAGGATTGACCCCAGGGCATTTGCACTAAGCTTCATCCTCAGCCCTTTTTTAAAACAGGGTCTCGCTGAGTCACTAAGTTGCCCAGACTAGGCTTGAACTTGTAATCCTCCTGCCTCAGCCTCTCAGGGTGCTGGTATTATTACAGGTATACACAACCATGCCTGGCTGTAATGTGCTTTTCTTATTCATATTTCTTTATTTGTAGAATTTAGCTGAATTACTAAAGTATTTTGTTTGTTTTGTGGTCCTGGGCATCAAACCTAAGGCAGCATGTGTGCTAGACAAGTGTTCCACCACTGAGCTACACTCTCAGCCCTAAAGTAGTGTTTTAACCTTGAAGATTATTGCCTTTGGACACTCATCCCAAATGTAAGAGACTTCACGTATTTTTAGGTAAATTTAAAAATAATATACTATAGAGGATACTTTTGTTTCTTTAACTTATGAAACTAAAGAAGTTTCAAAGAATTCTACTGTTTTTAGATAAAAACAAGGGATTATTTTTAATGTCCATAAGATGATTGTAAGTATGTTACTGTATAAGTTGAATGAAGCTGGCTGTTAGATGTCAATTGGAAATCAGATGGTTTGCATATTTATATCACTATGTGTGTTTGTATACAACACCAAGGCTAGAATCAAAAAGGTGTTCATATGTATATTAATTATTTAGCAGAT
Organism: Heterocephalus glaber; assembly: GCF_053883595.1. Lineage (NCBI taxonomy): Eukaryota > Metazoa > Chordata > Mammalia > Rodentia > Bathyergidae > Heterocephalus > Heterocephalus glaber. The sequence goes on along the minus strand of NW_028258369.1, from coordinate 16,897,149 downwards.
GCCCCAATATTCCCAAATAGGGTTATCTGAAATATAAAAAAATTATTCCTTATTTTCTGGTGTGTGAGTTTAGCATAACCCAAGTTTCTTTGGTCAGAACAATGACATGGATTGGGGTGTAGCTCAGTGGTAAAGGATTTGCTTCGCATGTGCAAAGCCCTAGGTTCTGTCCCTGACAAATAAATTATAAATCTCCAAGAAGTCCTAAAACTTAATTTGGTAGATGTATGTAACCAGTAATCTAGCTGGGATTGCTAGATTGCATGCCCTGGCTTATAATTCGACTTAAAAGAGTCTAAAAATTTAGTGCTTTCCAATACCATTTCATGCCTGCTCAGGCAGATGTGTCGGTAGAGACTTACTAAAATATTAGGATAAATAAGAGGCTAGAATTATGCACATCTGTTATTCCCTCATAACACAACATAGAACTTTTGCATTTTCCTGTGTTAAAAAGTGTGGGAAAGGAAAAATGTTGAGGAGGGCTGCTGATGAGGTGATGAACATGTTGAGTAGGTCCGAAGGTACAGCAGTCCCTTGAGGGGGGAGGGCAGAGAGACCAGGCTATGCTGGGCAAAGGCGACAGTGTGTCCAGTGAGTCAGCGCCATGTGACAGTGCATTTCAGAATGTCTGAAGCAAAGAATGTGAGAGGGAGGTGCCTAGGCAAGCTTAGGCCAGGTACCTTGCCCTAGAAGTTGACCTTAGTTCTGAATCTCTGCAGAATAAACCATTGAAGAATTGTAGTCATTTCGAGGGAGCATTAGACAGATGCTTTCTTCTGTGTTGAAATAATAGTATGATCAAAAATATGGTGAATACCCAACCATTTTCAAACCTTATTACAGTAAAGATACATTACTGAAAATGATGGGATAAGAGTGTCCAAAGCAGGGAGAAGTATTTTGAGGTGGAATTAATGACATTATGTCTTTTACTGTAATAAAATTTTAAACATTCATTTTGTTTTTTGATCACCCTTCAATAATCAAAAGTTTATGGTGGTTTCTGTCAAATAAAAACACTATGGTGTGTCCTCATCTACCTTATTCACCAGATCTGGCACTATGCAACTTCCAGCTCTTTCCCAAAGTCAAAATGACCATGAAAGGTAAATGTCTTGAATGGATTCAGGACATCAAGGCAGCCATGACAGTATAACTAAATACACTCACATAAAATGACTTCCAGAACTGCTTCAGAAACTGGGAAGAATGATGGGATAAGTGTGTTCACAAGTGAAGAAGAATATTTTGAGGGGGATTAATGGCAATGTGTCTTTTACTATAATTTTGAAAATTTAAACATTTGCTATATTTTTTCAGTCACACTTCATACATTCATTTGTTGTTTAACAAAAGGGTACATTCTGAGAAGCATGTTGATAGGGTGATTTGACATTATGTGAACATCATAGAGTGCTTACACAAACCTAAGTGGTATTGGCAGAAACCGAAATGGTACAGGTCAATCACTTGACATGGCCTTTTGATGCAGTGTAACAAGGTATGGTGTTTGACAGTACATTTTTAATGTGTGTGAAGTACACCCTAAAATAAAGAAAAATATTGTAAGTCCATAAATTGATACCAGTCATTTATTATCAAATGTTATATACATGCTATACTTTTTATACACTGGCAGCATGGTAGGTTGATTTCCACTAAAATCACTGCAAACAGGTGGGGAATTTGTTGTGTGAGGCCAGCTATGTCACTAGGTGATAGGAGTTTTTCTGCTTCATTATAATCTGTGTGACTATCATATATGTGATCTGGTATTGACTGAAATGTCATTATGTGGCACGTGGCTGTAGTTTTTTTGGGGGGGGGTTAGTAATCTTTTTTAAGTTGTAGTTGTTGAAGCAAGAGTCTACATAATTAAAGGAACTGATTTAGTGAATTTGTTACCTGTGGCAGGAGATCAAAGAGCTTGAGGTTGTTTACAGGTGTTGTTGTTGTTTGTTTTTGTTTTCTGCAGTATGAGGGATTGAATCCAAGGCCTTCATTGCGCTGCATCACCAGCCCTTTTAATTTTTTAAAATTTTGAGACAGGGTCTTGCTAAGTTGCCCAGGCTGGGCTTGAACTTGAGATCCCCTTGCCTCAGCTTCCCAGAGTGCCAGGATTATAGGCATGCTCCTCCACCATGCCTGGCTTTGAGTGTGTTTTGTTTTTCTCTCTAACATTAATGTATTAAAGGCATTGAGCAGAGCAAGATATTTGATAATCAAAAGATGATCTAAGGGGTAACCATTTTAATTGCTTCGCATTTTTGTTGGATAGTTTAAATTTTATTAAGTACAGTGGTCATTTTTGGAGTGGTAATTTGAAAGAGTTGGGGTAAGGAACCTGTCCTTTTTAATCATGCTTCCCATTCACTTGATTTTTCATTAGGCAAGTTGCTAGAGGTGGTTATCAGAATAGAGCAGAAATGCAGAATTCTTACATGTTAGAGCGTTCACTTACGTTACACTGATTTCACATTTGCCTATAACAAGACAGCCAGGGCCAGGGATTTAGCTCAGTGGTTCTGGCGCCTGCCTCGCAAGCGCAAGGTCCCGAGTTCGATCTCCGGTACCAAAAACAAACCAAAACAAGACAGCCAGATAATGTTTACTGTAGTGGTTTTGCAAATTTGTCCTAGTCAATATAACAATCATTGTTCATGTCTTTATTACCTTTCCATTGGGGGAGTCACACTATCCACCTTGATGTTAAGGTTATTAACCATATTTGCTTTAGAGCTATGCCAGTAGTTACTGGCTCTTTCAGTGTGGCCATTTAAATGAGTTAAAATTAATTAGTTGGGGCTGGGGTATAGCTTAGTGTGATCAGTTGTGTACCTAGCATGTGCAAGGCCCTGAGTTCAATCACTAGCACCAGAATAATAATAATAAAATCACACATTCAGTTTCTCACTCATTGGGCACATGCACAACAGCCATGTGTGGCTAGTGACTGGCTATTGGACATTTCCATTACCGTATAAAATTCTTTTGGACAGTGTTGCACTAAAGTTTTCCTTCACAGATTGTAATATATTTAGAAAGCTATTTACTACTGAAATATTTACAGATCATATAAACTGATTCAAAATCATAGGACAAGGATGGGCCTGGGGTAACCTGGGGGAAACAGGATTTGCCATACATTGATAATTGGGAAAGCTTGGGTTAGGGTTCATAGGAGTTCATTATCTCATTATTCAGAAATTTTATATGTTTGAAATTATCTGTAATAAAATACGAAAACAGAAGCATTAAATGGGAAGTGTGCTCCCACCAGCACGTAGAAGTAACTCTCAACAGTAACTCTCAGAAATCTCATCCCCCAAGCTGGCTCTTGGACTGTAGGAAAGGTTTTAATCCTGCCCTAGGATTTCTCCTAAATGATATAGTATAGTAGCACATTTTTGTTTTAGGTTTTCATTCCAGTTGAAAACACACAAACAACAAATAGCACAGGCTCGTATTCAATGAGTTGGAGCAGCCCAAAATGAGTCGTGAGTACAATGTGCTAGACTACATTAAAAATTCCATTGCTGCTCACGTTGTGTTCCTAATGAGAATAAACTGCATTCACTCAGTGCTTGGTTCATTTTATTTCATGGCCAGATCAGTGGCTTCTACAAGTCTCTGGCTTTGGCGTGTCTGCAGAGAAGGGGGAGGGACGGTAGAGCAAATCCCTGTCAGGAGCACTAAAAGGCTGTTTGTTTGAAATTGCTAAAGAAACTTATGGACCTTAGTCTTTAGCACTTAACAAATGGTGGTGGGGCATATTGTGAGCAGGGAGGGGCTGATCATAGGGTGATGGTTCAGAGCAAGGTCTTCGAGATCAGACTTGAACTTAAGTGCTAGCTTCACAGCCGTGACCTGAGAAAGGGGAAGAGTGAGCCCTTCCCAGTTGTTCCCCGGATTAATGGTGGGATTGAGGCTGGAACATGGCTGAGAGCTCAGTAAATGAAACTGCTTGTTATTTAGGTATTCATTCCCCTTGCAAAAAGGAGTAGAGGCTATGTGTTTTGTTTCAAACATGGATATTCCTAAAATTATGTGGATAACTATACATGTGTAAAGGAATATAATGGTTCACTTTTATTTTACAGGGTTCTGAAGTCAAAGCTCCTAAAATTAATAATGGCAGGAAAATCATCACTTTTAAAAGTAATTCTCCTTGGAGATGGTGGAGTTGGGAAGAGTTCTCTTATGAACAGATATGTAACTAATAAGTTTGATGCCCAGCTCTTCCATACAATAGGTGTGGAATTTTTAAATAAAGATCTGGAGGTGGATGGACATTTTGTCACCATGCAGATTTGGGACACGGCTGGTCAAGAGCGATTCCGAAGCCTGAGGACGCCTTTTTATAGAGGTTCTGACTGTTGCTTGCTTACTTTTAGTGTCGATGATTCACAGAGTTTCCAAAACTTGAGTAACTGGAAGAAAGAATTCATATATTACGCAGATGTGAAAGAGCCCGAAAGTTTTCCTTTTGTGATTTTGGGCAACAAGGTCGACATAAGCGAACGGCAGGTGTCTACAGAAGAAGCCCAAGCTTGGTGCAGGGACAACGGCGACTATCCTTACTTTGAGACAAGTGCAAAAGATGCCACCAATGTTGCAGCAGCCTTTGAGGAAGCAGTTCGAAGAGTTCTCGCTACCGAAGATAGGTCCGATCACTTGATTCAGACAGACACCGTCAATCTTCACCGAAAGCCCAAGCCTAACTCATCCTGCTGTTGATCGTTAGATGGTTGGTGCATTCTAACCAACTCACACATACACACATGGTAAACATGAGGGTGGAGAAGAGAATTAGGGTTTGCAGCAGTGTATCATATCTAATAATATTAATGTATGTCGCTGCTTCATTCGTTGGTGGGAGAAGGGACACATTGATTTACTTGGTAATGACACCTTGCCTTTCTAAATTGTAACGGTTGTCTAATGTTTCTTTAAATATGTAAGTTAGAGCTAATAAATGGCCAAGACTTTAATTATAATTGAAATAAAAACTTGACTTCTAGAAGATATACTTGGATTGCTTTTTCCCCGGGAAAAGGGAGAACTACTTTTATATGTGTATATTTTTATGGAGTTAGCATTCTATTCTTGGTTCAAGGGAAATATCTAAAGCAATAATGTTATAATATTAAAGATCAAAGTCTAATGCATTTATATTGCTTTTTGAGTACAGCTCCATCTCTTTAAGATGTTTTAACTCTTCCTATTCATTCACAACATCATTAGGGTTGATGTCACAGTTGCTCACTTGTGTACCGTGTAGGCACCTCTGCCCTTTCCCAACACGGAAGCTCCCTTTATTGCTCTTGGAGGAAATGGTGGGATTGTACTTTGTGAGAGGGTACAGGAGAATAGGGTATCTTGCTTTACTCGGATACTCAGTGTCTTCTCTATCACTCAACATTGCTTAGTGATTTATTCTCAAGATTTTTCCTTCTAAAAAGAGGACTTGCAGCAATGACCAGACTTGATAAAGCCGATTGCGGTCTTTTGTGGGTCAAGTTCATATGTTTACTGCTTCTGAGAGTCCTATGAAGGCAGATCAACAACTGCACTGCAGTTTATGTGGATGGGATCCTCAGTTGTAGAGCAGTGGGGTTAATAAAGGACATACCGGAATGGGCTGAGTAGATGTCACACAGGGAGAGTAGGATCTGAAAGACTAGATTGACTCTTGACTCCACTCATTGAGAACTACTGAAAAAACATTGCATTAAGCTAAGCTTTTCGAAGTCCTATTTCCTAACAAAAGGAACAGTTTTATCATAAGAGAACATTTTAAATTTGGCTCAATATCTTCATTTGCTCATGTCAGAGCTGTAGGTTTGATTATAACCAACCCCCCCTGTTATAATTCTCTATGTAAAAAACAAAATAGGAATCCCTCATCAATAAATTGTTATATATTAAATACTTTTTTTCTTTAGTAGATTTGATCTACAGACTTTTTTTTTTTAAAGTCAGAAGTATACCCACTATCTGGTAATTTGCCCTTTTCTCAATAAATCTGAACATATTTCTACCATACTACATTTATTAGCTGTGTGAATGTCTAACAATTAAACCATTCTTAGTTGATATGGATCTAGCAGTAAGTAATATATGAAAGTGCCAGCTTCTCACACCTTGCTCAACAATAGTCTTTAGGGATAATTTTTATTTTTCAGTTAATCTTTTGAATAGATAATACAGTCACATAGTTCAAAATCTTAAGACAAAAATACCTACTCGTAGGGCCGGGGATTTAGCTCAGTGGTTCTGCTGCCTGCCTCACCAGTGCAAGGGCCCAAGTTCAATCCCTGGTACCAAAAAAAAAAAATCGTGCAACTGATTTCTTATCCCTTATAGGCAGCCATATATCAGTTTCTTGGGCATTTCATCTAGATACTTAGTAAGGAAAGCATATTAAGTAGTTTGCTAATAAGTATCCATGACAAAACACAGACTAGGTGGTTTCAGTAACAGGAATTTATTTTCTCACAGTCCGGAAGGCTGGAAGTCTAAGATAAGTGGGGGCAGCAGCTTTGTTTTCTCCTGAAACCTGTGGATGGCTTCCTCCTGTGTCCTCAGTCTTTCCCCCTCTGTATGTACACATCCCCATGGTCTGTGTCTACATCTCTATAAGGATACTAATCAGATTGGGTTAAGACCCACCCAGATAACCTCAATTTAGTCACCTTTAAAGGCCCTGTCTCCAAATACAGTCACATTCTGAGGGTTAGGGGCTTAGGGTTCAAGGTGAATTTTAGGGGGACACAACTCCACCTATGGGGGGATTAAGGCCTTTGCATTATGTATATTTTTGGTATTTACATAGACTTAACTAATGTCTTAGTACTTTTTTAACTTTTAAAAATCTTTACAACCTTTCAGATAACTATTCAAGGATTAGATCAGTTTTCAAAAGGTCTAGAGCCGGGCAGCAAAACATCAGGAACACACCTTTTTTTTTTTTTGGTGCCGGGGATCGAACTTGAGACCTTGTGCTTGTGAGGCAGACGCCAGAACCACTGAGCTAAATCCCTGGCCCCAGGAACACACCTTTGTGTCTGCAGAGAAAGGCTGAAGGGAGAGTAATTTAGTCTCACACTGTCTTAAGGATTATGGTGAACAGTGGCTAACTTAGCAAACATGGTAAGGGCCAAGAGAATAAGGAATAAAACCTCACAGAACAGCTTTGCTCTTCGAACAAATTAACTCTGATAGAAAAGCTCTTCAGCAGCAAAGAGCAGCTGCAAGTCTTAACAATTCTTTTTGGTTTGAAGAAAGTTAAAGACACTGATGGCTGGTATGTATTATCTATGCAATGATGAGCAATATGGAAGAAAAAACAGAAAGTAGGTGAGGAACACAGCAAATAGTGACACAGCAAGAGTGGTGAGAAGCAGTGCCCATAGTCCCAGGGGTACAGGTGATGGGCAGGAAGAACTGAAGTTCATGCTTCAGACCTCGAGGGAGGGAGGCCCCAATGGTACTGAAGGCACCATAGGGTGTGTCTGTTAGCTAAGTTCGAGCTGTGCATGGCAGAGCCTTTGGAGACAGAGTTCAGTTTTAAGAAAAAAGCAATGTACTGAACTTGGAGAACAGATAAATGTGCATTTGATGACCGATAGCAATTACAGTGTGCCCTGTGGAAGACAGAAACATAATCCCATCAAAGGATTACTTCTGTTCTTGCTACTTTCTTTACCCTTATGAAAAATTCCCTAGTTAGAAGCATCCCAGATGTTCCTTGCCTTTAGATTTCTATACAAATTTAAGTTTTCACTTTATTATTACAACACCATGATGCAAGTTCTCTCACAGTACCTGCCTTGTAAGGTGCTACAGTGTTACGTAGGAACAGACCTATAGAGTGTGGACAGTCAGTGGTTTCTGGGATGCTACACACTCTCAACTAGGAAGTGCTGAAGTGACTGAGAAATTGAGAGAGCACAGGGGTAGCAGCAGGGGAAGAGCAGGGATGGATACTATCTACACATGGAAACACGGATGTTGAAGGAAGCAGCCGAGGGAAATTCTAGCTATAAGGGGGAAAAACGCACATTTGTGTGCTTTATCTGGATCACTTTTGGAGTGTTAATGTGTGTTATAAATCTTATGCTGACATGCATGTGCTTAGTGTAGCCTGATTTTCTGAGGACAGACTTTACCCCATTGCTCTTAGGGACATCACCTACCAGATCCAAGCTTTGCCAGCTTCACTTTCTTAATGCTCAAGCCCTTGTTTCATCCTATCAGCCTCCGTACTGTCTCCATGCGTCTGTGCTTGGAATGCTGCTTCCCTGGGTAGCCCCACCTGAGGTCCCATTCCTTGCTGGACTTCCCCCATGAGCTCCTTCAATGATGTTGGTCACACATGAAAATTGGCATTTGGCGTTGGTTACCTACTCATAGAGTGAATGTTCCTAGCTCCCATCTCTCTCTCACAAGCCTAGAGAAAAGGAAGGCTATTTGCAGTGTACCACTGTCATGCAGCCGAGCTGGAGCCTGAACCCACGGCTCCTCACCCATGTGGCTTCTGCTCCTGGCTGGCTCCCATTGCAGCCCTCAGTTATATGCTCACTGAAGGTGGGGCAAATTATATACCATAAATACATGTTTGGGTCTCTCGTATCATCATGGCTGAAATTACTCCTAGATTTCTACAGGAGTGTCTATCTTCCCTGTTCCTAGAACTCTAGCACGTAGCTGGAGGTGATCTGAGCTGTCTAATGGATTAAAGTATTAGTTTGCATACTTTCAATGGAGGAAATAGGACTGAAACTGTGGGGGTGTTGTACAGCACTTTAAAATTGGATATCAAACTACCACAATCTTGGACAGACATCTTTATTTAAGAAATCAAATAAATAAGAGTAAAAATGATGGCAGCAACTTCTCACAAAGATATAGGACCAAGCTTAGAATTACTTGCTCCAAAGTCATTCAGAACAGAACGAAATTCTTTTTTTTATATATCCTTTTATTGGTACATTTTAGGTGTACAATATAATGACATTCATTGGAAATGTGCACCTTTACATAATCTCTCTTGGTTCTTATTTTTTCTCCCTTCCCCTGCCCTCCCTTCAGCCCCTCCATCCCTCCCTATTTACAAAGACTTTGTTTCCTTTTTTTCATTATTTCATATTAATTCCATTCCCTTCTTTCCTTTCCCCTGCCCCTCCCACTTCCCCTTCCCCTTTGCCCCCTTTCTTCCTATTTCACATTATCTATTATACCTTTTAGTCCTTATTTACACTTTCAGTTTCTCACACTAGAGAAAGTTCTCGGTATTTACACATGTGTGTCCTATTTATTTCACTTAAGAGCATCGCCTCAATGTGCACCCATTTAGCAGTAAATGTCTCTTAATTTCTAATTTTTGATGGCTGAGTAGTACTCCATTTTATTTAAAAAACCACATTTTCTTTATCCAGTCTCCAGCTGATGGGCATTTGGGCTGTTTCCAAGTTTAGCTATTACAAATTGTGCTATGAACATGGGTGCACATATATCACTGTGGTATGATTCTTTTAATTCTTTGGGGAAGATCCCCAGCAGGGGAATAGCTGAGTCAAATGGGACTTCCAGTCCTAGTTCTTTGAGGTATCTCCATACTGATTTCCACAGTGGTTGCACCAGTCTATACTCCCACCAGCAGTGCAGCAGTCAGAACGAAATTCTTCAAGTGTTCACAATAAGCACAGAAAATATCTGATAGTATTATTTGCTTTTCCATGGATAGTAACTATTTTACATTAAAATCACACACTTAGTACAGTACAGAAGAGACTACTTGTGGCTGCCTCTAATAGCCTAAAAGGCCAAGTGCAAATGTTAATGTAACCCAACCTTTTCTTTTAATAACAGTTCTTAAACTGTATTACAACTTTTTATAAGTACAGGTATTGGTTTATTCAAGTCCCAGTTTACTTTCCTAAAAGGAAATACAAGAACATACAGTGATAGAGGCAACATATTTCACCATGGTCTGTAATTTTGGTCCATCATACACATATGGGTCCAGGATTCTAAAATTATACAGGATCACTATTCCCAGTCCCTGCAGAGGCGGGCATACAACATTTAGTACTGCAAAAGCGTTTTGCTTCAGCTTCTTAGGTAGTGCTGTTAGAAAAATTTATAATATCTCTAAAGTACAAGTCATCATATGTGCTATCAATTTCATTCCATTCTGCAGAATCTTTTAGTTTTAAATCTGTCTACCAAATCTTGACTATGACATTTGTTGTTTTTCTGTTTTTGGTACTGGGGATCGAACTCGGGACCTTGTGCTTGCTCGGCAGGCGCCAGAACCACTGAGCTAAATCCCCAGCCCGACATTTGTTTTTTTTGAATTCCTACATCAAGGTTAAACTATCTGGATAAGGAAAGTCAAAAGCTTCTCAATTTTGAATACAAACATTTCAAATTTTTGATAAAGAGCTCTTTATAACTAACACTTCACAAGCAAATACCAACATGAAACAATGTACTATTTTTAAGTTATAGAAGAAATTCCATTAGATTTAGATAAACTGGGACAAGTACAAGTTTTCTAGGTGATTTAATCAAGTTACTTACAATGTACACATTCCTGAGTATATCCCATTGTGACATTGTTTATTTTGAAATTTTTCTGCATTCAGCTTAAAAGATGTTTCTTCCCAAGAAACTGAACTTTTCTGTCAAATGCACTTGACCGAATAGGAGAGTTGGGTTCATAAAATGGATTCATTGCAAACTAGGAAAGAAAAAGGTATTAGTGAGCCTGTCAAAGCAAAAAGGCTGAAAAATCATAGGTCTTAAATTATTTTAAACTTATAAATTAATCATCATCAAAGACATTCAAAACGAAAATCTGTGAACCACATATTTTGTTTCATTGTATATGCTCCATTTTTTTTTTTTTGAGACAGGGTCTTGTTATACAGTTCAGGCTAGGGCTTGAACTCACTATGTAGCCCAGGCTGGCCTCATGCTTTCGGCAGTCTTCCTGCCTCAGCCTCCTGAGTGCTGGGATTACAGGCGTGTGCTACCATACCTGGCTGCTCCATTGTTAAATACTGTCTCCTTAAGGAGTTTTAGTTTTGAGAAGTACTTGTAGCAAAACTAATGGTAGCAGGACAGGTATTACTGTCTGAGTAAAGTAATGTACCTGTGTGAGAAGTACAGTACAAATCTACTTGTATTCATGATAAACAAATGGACTGATCTGTAAGGCCCTCAGGACTAAACTAATGAAAAATCTGTCACATGTTCAGAGTTAAGGAAAGGTTATACCATACTGTTATTAAAAGTTACTCTTGTGTAATATTTTTTAATCAGGGTTTTAAATATCCTCCTTTAACAGAAAGCTAAATAATCAGTTCCTTATCTAAAGCAATAAGTGCATTATAACAGGTGTGAGAAATTAATATTAAATAGAATTCTAAGGAGGAAAGGAATTACTAATTTTTTCATCTTAATCACTTAATATTTACCCATCTTTATAAGACAGCTAAACATTCTTATTTGCTACCTTTGACTAGAAATGGTGGGTTTTTAATTTTATTACTGTGCAGATATGTAAGAAATTCTGCTCAGATATAGAACATATTTAAACTAGGAACAAACTGTTATTAGCACTGTACTTTAACCATGACATCGTATTACTATTTTATTTCTCACTGCAATATCAAATGTAGGCACACCATATTCCTTGAATAACTATTTCGTGATGTAAGAATCACTTCTTGCCAGTTCATGATCTACATCCACTGCATTTAACTTATTTGTAAATTAGATAAATATTTTAGATATAAATTACAAAGCAAATTTTCATTATGTAGGCTGTTTCCTTGCTGTCTTGAGGGTTCCCTAACTAAATGATATGCACCAAAAGAGGAAGAATGGCACTGATTTACCTTCACAATCATTTAAAAATAACTACCACGGGTTGTTTTCCTGGCTACATATTAACTTAGCAGTGAAGACCTGCTTACTGAGAAAGCTGCCAGAGCTAGTTTTGATGTAGCTAAAGCTAGCTGGAAATGAAAGCTGTGCAGCCTAAGGGAGTTACTTAAACAGGCTAGTTTATTGTCAAAGCTAGAATCCTTTTTTATAACCAGATTTTTAAAAATCATAGAACATACCATACCTTTATATATAAATCATAGACATCAGTAAAGAAGTTCTTTATTCCATCTTCTTGCCTTATATCATGAAGCATAATAAATCTCATATGTAGAATAATTAAGGTATAATCTCTTAAAACTGAAAAGCTATAAGTTGACACTCTATTCTTTAAATCAGTCATATGCACTGTATATGACTGTCCTATGCATCGGAAAAGTTGAACACAGGAACTGGGTTTAGAGTCAACTTAGTTTTATCTTTAAAAGAATGTAACCTTTTAAAGTTAGGAAAGATATAAAAACAGCCCTATAAATGGAAATTTTTACATTTTTCTATGACTCTTTGATATCTACAGATTCAGAACCTGGCACCTATGTTTCATATTCTTCTGAGTCTGTTCACACAACCTTTAGTTAAGTATCTTTACTAATAAGGTAAGGATATGGCCTGCAGTGACAAATGCTGACACAAACCACTCATTGAATTTGTCCACAGTTTTCAAGTACATGTTGTTTGAAAGCCACATGTTTTCATCCACAAGGTCAAGAGCAGCGTGAGCTATGAACTGATTCAGATGACGATGATCATCCTAGACAACAGAGAGCAGCAACGGATTAAAATTTCCATGTGGCATCAGGAATGCCAACAATCATTCCATAAATTCTATGTATGGTTTTGTCATGTGGGAAAAACATTATGTTTTTACTTCATTTATTATCATCAGGAGACATAACCTCTGGTTTCCTCACATTTTAATCTGATATCTAAAACTCAACAAGAACAGAAAACAGCCAGTTAATAAATAAAATGTGTTCAAGAAACTATACAGAAAATTATATTTTTAGTGTTGCAAGAAGGAAGTTACCAAATTCCGTAACCATTTAAGCATGTGAAAACCGAATACTACATTTAACAGGCCAAAAAAAAGAAAGGTAGATCCTGCTTTTGAGAAGCTCACATCTTATTAGAGGAAAAAGACACAAACAATGTGTGAGTGGATGTGGATCCAGGAGAGCACCCTAGGGAGCCCAGGCCCAAGGAGGTGGTGAAGGAGAGTTGTAGAGGAGAGGTGCCAGGCACTGGGCTGCACTGACCCGAGGGAGCAGGGAGGGCCAGGTTCCCCAGTGGCACCAAGGACACAAGCAGCAGAGACAACTGAGGAGGTAGCACTCACGATGGCTGCACAGAGGCCTCTTTCAGATGAATGGAGCATACACTGCACGGGGATCTAGGATTGGTGCGAGGCCTCACTCAGCCCCAGCTGTGAGCAGTCATCTAAGTCAGCAGGGGACAATTCTGTTAGAACTGGGAGTGTCACTGTGCTGGGCTGATATGGCTTAACTGGAGAGGTCAGTTTTACCCCTGTGGAATTCTCTCACCCCTTCTCTCTTTTGTAGTGCTGAGGATTGAACCTATAGCCTCAGGAATGCTAGGCAAGTGCTCTACCACTTGAGCTATATCCCCAGCCCAGAATTCCTATTTTCAAAATGCACTTTCAGTGAATACGTGTTATGGATTGAACTGTGTCCTCCCCAAAATTCACAAGCTGAAGTCCCAAGCCCCAGAGCTTCAGAATGTGGTCTTAGAGAGTCACTGCAGATGTGGTTAGCTAGGCTGGGACTCTAATCCAGTATGACTGGTGTACTTATAAAAACAGGCGCTCTGGAGACAGACATGCACACAGGGAGAATGCCACGTGAAGACTGGTGTTACAGCTGCCACAAGCCACGAACTACCACAAGCTGGGAGAGAATGAACCCTTCCTTGGTGCCTTCAGAAGGAGCACGGCCCCGCTGACACCTTGACTTCAAACTTCTGCCCTGTTACGGTGTGTGTCTAGATGTCCCCCCAAAGCCTCACGCAGTCATGATGAGGGGCTTTTCAGAGGTGGCTGGATCTGGAGTATGTGATGCTGGGATCAAGACGTGTGATTACTAAATCAGTCCACTGACTGGTTTGGCAAAGTTCTGGGCAGGGAAGGGTGCACCAGCCTGGGTGTGAGTGCTATCTGCTGGATAAGACAGAAGGGACAGAAAGAGGGTCTCGGGTCCCTTGTTGCTTGCTTGCTTGTTGTCTTCTGCCCGCCCTGCTTTGCAGTGGACTGTTTCTCCTCTGCGGTGCCCCTCTGCCATGCCACCCTGCCTTGGAGCCAGCCGACTGTGGACTAAACCCTCTATGAACTGTGAGCCAAAAAAACCTTTCCTCCTTGAACTTTGGGTGTCGAGTATTTTGTCTCAGCAAAGAGAAAAGTAACTAAGACAGTCCCCTAAGTCTATGAGACACTAAATTTGTTGTTCCAAGCCACTCAGGTTTTGGTACAGGAAACCGACACAACCTTCTTCCTGAGGAGGTTGTTCCCATGACTAGGCTTCCCACGAGGATGGCTGCCAGTTGCCCTGGAATCCCTCGTATGGCTAAGTATGTTTACTTCACGCACGTCGTCATGACAAAGCTAACTGAATCCTTAGAGAAAAGAGATGTATTCTGTCTCTATCTCACAGCAGTACTTTCCATGACTTTATAATAATGATCAGTCTTGAAAGGGAGGGAAGGGACAATAAAAAGAATTAAGGTGTGTTATGTACATGTACCAACCCCACGATGAACGCAATCAGTATGTTGTGCAAACATGTACTAATAAACAATTTTTTTAAAAGACTAAAAAAACGATCACTTTTGAAAGACTGAGTGCAAACAGCAGAAATATTTTAAGAAGGCAAGCAGCACCAGGAGAGAGAACTAAGACCAAGTCAAGTTATTAAGTGTTTTCATATGTGCTGTTTTATCCATTAGCCCACTGGAGTGCACAGAAGCTGTATGCAAGTAGCAATGTCCCATGAAGCAACAAGTGCTACAGAAATACCTGAAAACAAAGTTCTAATGAGCAGTACTCTCATAAGAATATGGGAAAACCATGTAGCAATATCACTTGGTAGATAATACCTTAAACAAGTCTACTGCATTTTGGTGATAAGAAGTGAACATTTGAAATGCATCTTACACTAAAGATTGTACATTATGACTAATTTACAAAACCCACTCCTGGTCTTAAAGGACATTAAAGCCTATTTGTGGAGGCTGGGAGAAACAAAGCATACTTGTCAACAATTTATTAGGCACATGGACTACTACAAACAGATGGAAGGGACTGACTGTACAACTGTTTACTCTGAATGGTAGGTAATGTCCCTGAACCAAGCTCATTTCTCTGGAACCATTCCCGGCAATAAGAAAGCTGGGTGTTTCACCTCTGTTGCTCCTTTTAGGGTTTCCTGAGCACAGCCAGGATGTCACTGGGGAGGAGGGCACGTAGGCACCACCCAGCCAGACAGTGCTATCGAAGTCAATGGAAACAAAGGGCTGCAGACGTAGTAGCATCAGGACAACATGGAAGTCTCTTTTAATTCTCTCAGATAGAAAGTGATCTACTGTGTCCATACCCATGAAAAGTGTGATTCATTAAAACAGAACAGACATCATGGCATTTCAAAGCAGCAACAAATGTTCTTCCAGACCCACTAAAGGTAGACGATGTTTCCATGCATTTACAAAAATGCATTT
This sequence comes from Heterocephalus glaber, assembly GCF_053883595.1. Lineage (NCBI taxonomy): Eukaryota > Metazoa > Chordata > Mammalia > Rodentia > Bathyergidae > Heterocephalus > Heterocephalus glaber. Next base: position 16,881,465 of record NW_028258369.1, on the reverse strand, counting down.
CCTAGCGGTGACACAGTGAACTGAACATCACAGAAAAAGACCTGGGCAGTATGTGCTGAATTAAAGGTTACATAAACAACCCCTTCTATCAGTCTGCGAGATTCCAGAGAGAGCCTCATTTAATGGTGGTAGACTTCAGTTGTCTTATCTGTCCAGATCTTCCAGTTCCAAAATCACAACTTATCATTTCACCAAAAAATTCTTATGGAATTTAAGAGTTCATACATACTTTGGATTCTGCTTTCCCAGCTGGCAAAAATTCCATTTCAAAAACTGGATTATCATGGTGGCCAACAATTACAAAGTAGAAGCTTCCAGACATTGTCTTTAGTATATGGCTCCTAATAAATGAAAAACAATAAACATTTTTAGTATTCAAAACTGAAATCCAAACATGATTAATACAAAGTCTAGAATTCTTTTTTTCTTAGCTTAATCTTGGCTCATTTTCCAATATAACTATGATAGATATACAACTTTTGGACTATACAAGTTAGATCTGGTATGTGTCCTATAGAATCCAATGTACTGTATCTTCAGAGAGAACTAGAAAACCTCTAATATAAAATAAAAAAGACAATATTCTCATGACCTGAAAATTCAAGAAATTCAGCTCAAGAGTCCCTATGTGTCTGATGGAGTGAGCCAGCTTAATTTGGACTGGACTGGTTAGCATTCACATTAACACTAGAAAGATGAATAGAGAGTACTGATTAGTTAAGTACGATTGAGAGCAGAAAAGGCAAAGGAAATAATTAGCTTTTCTCAAAAACTTATAAGAGGTACCCTTCAGAGAAAGCTAAAAGCAACTGTACTACATGTCATTTACACAGAAGACACTAACATTTAGCTACAGATTTTGTACTATATTTTCTCTTTTTTCTACCTGAAGGATGTATGCTGCAAATTTAAGTCCCTACACATACAAGAGCCTGTGATATGCCTCTTTATATACCTGTAAGTAAGGAGTTTTGTGTTCTAGAAAACAATGAATGAAATAATACAAAAAGGAAAACAGTCTCTGAGGTACTGAAAGGTCTTGGGACTAAGAGTTATCAGGTTGACCAAAGAAAAAAGTACTACAGAAAACTGGGAGAAAAAAAATCAGTGATTCCGTAGCTTTTAATACAGATCATCCAAAAGCTGGACTGATAGGTGGATGGGTAGATGGACAGACAGATAAACAAAGGTGGATGATGGCTGGGCGGGGGGATGGATGGATTTAAATATGTGTATTTTTAGCATAAGGGCTTTGGAGTCAGACAAGGCTAGGTTCAAGTCTAGCTCTGCCTTTTACTAGCAATGTGACTATCTTAATCTCCCAGTGTCTTGTTTCTTCAGCTGCACAACAGAGATAACATTGTAGCTACTTTCATGATGCAGTCATGAGAATTACACAATCTAATGCCTGGAAAGCATGAAAATTGAATGCATGGTGGCTAGCTCACAGTAAGTGCTCCATAAGTGTTATCTAGAATAATACGGAAGAGCTTATGCATAAGAGGATGTGGCAACTTGTCATTCTTCGACGTGGAGTGGGAATCTAGTTAACTGGGAGCGTCTAGTCAGCCTCCTGGACTTCTGGGGTGGGGTGAGCCCATGATTCACCAAGCCTCATTGGGCCTTCTGCTGACTTACTCAGAACCCACAGCACAATCAAAACACATCTGAATGTGTTTCTTAATGAATGAAACACTTGTAGAAGACCAATCTGGCACTTTCAACTCAAATTAGAAGGCTATGACTGGAAGAAAAGGTAGCAAGAAGACTCTTGGTGTGATGAAATAGGATTTAAAATGTTTTTGGAGCAAGGGCCAGAACACTACAGACTGCAAGCTAAATCTAGCCTCATACATCCTCCTTACTATCCAAGGGCTGCTTTTGCTCTTCAGTGGCAGAGTTGAGCAACTGCAACAGAGACCATCTGGCCCACAAAGCCAAGAATATTTACTATCCGGGCCTAGACAGAAAAAGTTTGCCTCTCTTTTAGGAGAAAGATAAGTAAAACTGAATGACAAAGACAAGCAGGAATGATATAAAAGCTATGCAAAACTAGGGAGAATTTGCAATAGCTCTCATGAGAAAGTGAGGGAAAGAGGAATGGGAACTTGAAATGTGAACCAAGTAAACAATAATATCACGAATTCTTACTGCAATAGGCTTCAGAGGTTCAGTTTGCCAAGGGAGGGGTTATTTCTTCAGTACATTTAAGCAGCAGCAGAAGAGGAAAAATAAAAACCAAAGCAGCAGAAGGAAGACATACAAGGAAGACAACTTACATTCCTCCCCACACACTTGCTCCTTTATGGAATCCACAAATGGGGGAGAAGCATAGCACTTAAGTACAGCATGAAGAGGAACAGAAAGGCATCTCAAAGATGCATAAAGGTCCTGCTACAAACCACCCAGCTGGGCAGATGAGACAGAGCCTTCTTTATATACATTCTGTCCTTGACTTGAGCTGCCAATGATTTGATTTTGTAAACAACTCAAGAAGTTAGAAGGCTTATAATTCTCCATTCAGTTCTGCCAAGGGAAATCTGACAGGTGAAGTGGAAGAACTGAAAACCCTGGGAGGAAAAAACCCCACTGTCTCAGGAAGATAATGCCTGCAGTCATTTAACAGCTACGTTCAGGCTCACCACCATGGGTACTGGGCAAAGGTAAGACACACCTCTGCTGTCCAACACACTGAACTTTCTGAAGGGATGTAAGTGTTCTGTCATTTGAAATATGACGATGTAGACAATGTAGAAGTAGGTCACTAACTAGTAACCAATATGAAAATGGGACCAGAAATCTCTGAGGTCAGCACCAGGGGGACAAAAGCCCACAAGGAACCGAAGTATCTAAAATGTCTTAAGAAAAATAAAACTCTTTTTAGGTTATGATCAGGAAAAAGCAGACAGGAGAAAGGTCAACTGCTTTAAGCACTTGGTACACACTGAGATGTCTCTGTTAAAGAGAATGGCTTTCAAATAACAAGCACGGAAAAAATCAGGTTAGGCAGATGGAAACATCACGACAGGTACATTAAGAAAATATCTGGGCATTTCAACAGACTCTAGTCTTCAGGTCCTGGCAAATTAGACAGCTTGGATTAACAAATGTGATTGTATATCCACTGTTCATTGACATTTGAGAAATCACAGGCAGAAAAGTGCCATAGCCTCGGAGATAGGTTAAGTAGTATTCCTCTTTTCAGAAACAGGATAAAAGGTTCTCATCTGTAACTGGGTACAAAGAGACTAAAACAGGGGCCAGGGATTTAGCTCATTGGTGCCGCCAGCTGCCTCACAAGCACAAAGTCCACAAGTTCAATCCCCGGTACCAAAAAAAAAAAACCCCAAAACAAAACAGAAATATGTATTAAATGCCTATTGTTTTGGTCACACATGCCAGGAGCTTTTATTATGCATTAACTCATTTTTTTTCTTTTTGGTAGGTAGACAATAAATCATTTTCTGAGGGATTTTTGGTACCTAAGAACAAACTGCAGACCTGTTTTTGCTAGACTGGTGCCCTCTATAACAGCAGGCACACTGTTTGTCTTGTTCACTGTGGCATCCCCAGAGCTACAACAATGGCAGGGACCCAGTAGGCACCCTTTATTTGCTGGAAAAGGGACCACTCATAGTTGACTTTTATGTTAATACCCAAAGAAATGGAAGGTTCTATGTCAATTTATGGCCCAGAGTGTGTAGGGAGGCTCTAAGGTTGACGTTAACCTAATCTAGCTCAGCATTTGAATCAATAATTTGAATGAAAATAACTCACCACATTCAAAGATAATGCTAAGGGTAGCTAATTTATTAGAAGGCAAAAGTTAGGATTCAAAAAGATCTCCATGACTAGGGAGTTAGAAGAAATTAACAAGATGTAATTTAAGAGGATGAGAAATACAGCCTGGTATTGAAGTTTTTTCTTTTTTCACTTTATTAAATTCTTTTATTGGTACATTGTAGGTATACAACACAATTACATTTCTCATTGGGAATTGTACCTTTACATAATGCATCTTGGTTCTTATTTTTTCCCCATTCCTAGCCCTCCCTTCACCCCCTCCACCCTTCCCTATTTACAAAGACTTTATTTCCATTTTTTCCATTTCTCATCATTTTTCCTTTCCCTTCTTTCCTTTCCCCTGCCCCTCCCACTACCCCTACCCCTTTGGACCTTTTCTTCCTATTTTGCATTATCGATTATTCATTCTAATCATTGGTACATTTTAAGTATACAATATAATGACATTCATCATTGGAAATTTGCACCTTTACATAATCTCTCTTGGTTCTTATTTTTCACCCTTGCCCAGCCCTCCCTTCAACCCCTCCATTCCTTCCTATTTACAAAGATTTTGTTCCTATTTTTCCATTTTCTCATATTAATCCCATTCCCTACTATCCTTTCCCCTAGCCCTCCCACTTCCTTCCCCTTTGCCCCTTTTCTTCACATTACCTATTATACAGCCAAAAAAAAAAAAAAGAGAGAAATTAGAGACATTTATAGCTAAGTGGATGCACATTGAGGTGATACTCTTAAGTAAAATAAATAGGACACACATGTGTAAATACTGAATAGTTTCTCTGGTGTGAGAAACTGAAAGTGTAAATAAGGACTAAAATGTATAAGAGTTTTTTAAAAAATCAACAGGAAGAGGGAAACCTAGATTAAGAGCAACTCACCTACAGGAAAGCCCAAAGTTTTAATTTACTGCAAGCTCATTAAGAGGCAGCAGTATGATATGATGGTCAAAAAAACGCTAAAGTAATTCTAGGCTGCATTAAAAGAAAGAGATGTCCAAGCAAGGTTGGGAAAGTGCTTACGTCCTCTTTACTAATAATACCACCTTTGAGAAGTACTCAGTTCTGGGAACAACATTTTAAAAGGATCAATAACTCTAAAAAAAAAGTGCTAGGGCTGAGGGTGAGATCTAGCCTAGGGAGTATTCTAGAAACAAAATGAGAAGTGAAGGAACTGAGGATGTTTAAACTAAGAGAGAAAAAAGACTTGGTGGGGAGGTACAGCACAATACTATTTTTAAATATGCTGTTTAATAGAAAAAGGATTCGACTAGGGATGGCAAAAGGTTTCTTTTTCTGTGCCAATTCTAATCACCTTGTAGTGACTGCCAGGAACTGGTGCTGAGAAAGAATCTGTAGTCAGTGTAGTCAGCAGGAAATCACTGTGATCAATTATTCATGTCTGCTCAAGTTTGGGGGAGTGCAGGGCCTACACGAGGGCCTACTCTGTATTTGTCAGTATTTGCTAACTCTGCACTAGACAGACTTATTCAGTGCTCCACAAGTCAAGCTCAGGGCTGCTCATCTGAAGTTACCAGGAAGCTAAAAATGAGTAAGGGGGAAGTAAAGGACGACTAGCACCAGAGTGGGAGGATGAACTCAAAAGAACTTAGAAGTCGTTTCCAACCCTTAACTATTTTAAGTTGCAGGCAAATGCAAGACAAAACTCATAAACTCCAGTTCCAAAGCCATCCATTTTTTATGCCAAGATTCTTCACAACCTCTACAGAGGGACTTCTAGAAAACTGCCCTGTGATCCGGATGGCAATGGTTTCTTTCAGTCGTTCCACAGGGCTGGGGCTGTGAGACTGAGGCAGTGTAGCATAAGACATGTCTATTTAAATGAGGAGGAGTATAAATACTACTGATAAGTCTCTAATGAGAAAACTTCCTATTTAAATTATAAGCAGCACCCCCCTGCCCCGCCCCACCGAGTTTATGCTGGTTTTTGGAGAATATCTAATTCTGTTCAACTTTGGGACCAAAGGTAGGGGTGGGTGTGAGAGTGTCTTCAGGCACTGATGCTTTAAAAAACAAGTGGACTTTTTAACAGTTTTTACAACATTTCAACATCACACTGAGCTACACCCCCATTTTCCCCTTCTGACAGGGTCTCCCTAAGTTTCTTTAGTTGCTCAGACTGGGCTTGAACTTGAGATACTCCCGCCTCAGCCTCCCAGAGTGCTGGGATTACACCACCACACCCTTTCAACATCTTTCTAGAACACTGTTTTCATCATTTCACTATTCTGCTCAAAAGCCTTAATACTTCTCTGCTACAGGTCATGTACTAGCACTCAAAACAGATTTCCATATCGTTCCTTAAACCTTATTGTTTCACCTTTGCTAGAGGTGACTGGTCTACTTATTGTTTCTCTCAAATTCACTTTGATAATATCAGACTGTTATACTTCAGAGTTATTTTCCTTGTTTCTCTCTTTATAATTGGAACGCTCTTCCTGATTGAGTGTCCACACCTTATCCATCCTTTAAAGTCCAACAAAGTCCTCCCAGCCCAGAGGAAGGGACTTCCGGGCCGCCGTTCCACCAGTCCCAGCCCAAAGTCCTTCTTCCACAATTATTTCCCAAAAAAACCCTACAGGCCCTTCTACATTATTGGTGGGAATGTACAACCACTATGGAAATCAGTACAGACATGCCTCAAGAAACTAAAAGTAGAAATTCCATTTGACCCTGCTATTCCCCCTCTAGGTATCTTCCCAAAAGAGTTAAAGACACTATATTACAGTGATCCATACATAGTCATATTTATAGCAGCACAACTCAGATAAATCTTGGAAGTGGTCTATGTATCCATCAACAAATAAATGGATAAAGAAAATGTGGTATTTATACAGAATGGAGTACTACTCTGCCATAAAGGATACATTTCCATCATTTGTAGGAGAATGGATGCAAGTTGAGTCATAATGTTACGTGAAATAAATCAGATACACAAACTTAAATATCGAATGACTACTATGAGAAACCCAAAGTATTAATAAATTAAAGAACAACATAAAAGACAGATGATAAGAAACAAGGAGATAGACCTTTTGCAAAAGGTAAGGGGACTCAAGGATAGAGGGAGGAGGGTAGATGGGGAGAAGGATGAAAAAAGAATAAAGATGTGTTATGTACATGGATCAACTTCCCACAATGAATGTAATCATTATGCACTGCAAACATGAAGTAAGAAGAATTTTTTAAAACCTAGAGGCTGTCCACCTCCTATGAACTTTGTTACTCTGAGATACTTTAAACTTTTCACAGCCAGGGATCAAAACTCATACTCTTCTTCAATGCTGTGCACAAAGCTGACACTGACCCAATTTTGTCCTCATACATAGGACTTAAGATACCTTGTATCCCCAGCACACAACTTTGGAGTCAAACCAAAATTTCCACTGCCTCCAAAAAGGTCCTGACTTTTTTTAATCCCCTTGCTCATTTTCTCTTTTCTGCGATGTTCTCCTTTTGGCCCACTTTCTAAATCTTACCACCCAAGGCACTGATGAGTTACCACTTTTTTTCACATTGACCACTATCATCTTCAACTGCCTCTCCTTTTCCCAAACTCCTTACCCTACCTACAGTGCATCTTAATTCTTGTTCTATTCTCAGGCAGTAATGTTTTCATTACTGCTTCTGAGAGATTTGGTTCCTTCGCTTTCCAATTAGATTTAAGTGTCCCGGGACCGGGCTCAACTTTATCTTTCTCACAGCGCACAAAGGTGAGTATTATAAAGTTTAGTTCTGTCTTTAACTGGGAGCGATTCTGCCTCCCTGAGGACATGTGACAATGTCTGGAGGCATTTTTGGTTTTCACAACTGCCCGCATGGAAGCGGTGTGCATTTATTAGACACAGATCAGGGAGGCTGTTAACCTCTTACTACACACAGGTCTACGTCCTACAACAAAGAATTTTCTGGTCTCAAATGGCAACAGTGCCACGTTTAAGAAACAAAGGGTTAGGAGTGAAAATCAAGCCTCCAAAAGACAGACATCTGCTGCTGGAAATGGACTGTGGATCGGCCAGGTGGGCTGCGATGGAGCTGGCCTGCCGGGGGCTGGCGGGGACAGAGGTACACAGCCGATGTCCGCGTCACGCGGGACCTGGGACGTCCCCCAAGGACTCGGAGCGCCCGCCCCCCGACTCGCTCCAACCCCTACCTGTCGAGAGACGCCGACAACGGAAAGGACCAGTCGATTCCCGGGGCCAAGACCCGCGCTCCGCAGCTTCAGGCCGGACTCCGGGACCAATCCTCGCGAGACCCTCTGGGCGACTGAGCTCTCGCGAGATGTGGGTGGAGCCTCCGGTTCGCGCTGCGCAGCTGGCTTCCTGCGCTGCGGCCCTCCTTGCAAAGGCGGCGACGCTCAGAGAATCTCTGGGGGCATCGGAATGGTCTCTGAGCGGTGAAAACTTGGTCCTCCCTCGCTGCTGGGCCTCTCCCTCCCGTTCTCCGCCCTCCAGCTGCCTTTGAGAGTCTCGCCTAGATCACGGCCCCGCCTACCCTTCAGAACCGCGGAGAGAGTGAGCGTCCTTGCCAGAGTTCTAGTTCGAAGCGTTAGGCTGAGCGTTCTGTTCCCCAGTTCTCCGGTCACCGCGGATGCGGGCCTCTGAAGGCAGGGTTTCCCTCTCGTCCAAGGCCTGCAGCCTGGTCTGGGCCTCGAATTGGGTCACAGCGGGGCGTGCTCGGGAGGAAGCAGGTATCTGGTGATGGCTCAGGTAGCCACGCCTGCCACTTTCCGGACCGACGGGGAGAAGTTTCTTGTTTGTGTCCGTTAGAGCTCCTTTCCCCAGTAGGCATCTTAGGGCTTCCCGGGCGGCCACTGGCCTGTTTTCAGAAATTCACTTACCCATTGCTCTCCAGGTAACTTGTAACCATTTTCTCTTCCAGTCCATCATGCCTCCCAAGTATAATGTGTTGAGTCAAGATGAACTGCGCAAAAAGCTATACCAGACGTTTAAGGATCGAGGTATACTGGACACGTTAAAGGTATCAGATTTAGTCATATCTGTGTCATAGCTTTTACAAGTGTAACCTACAACAATTAGTCCACATTTAAATTCATCCAGAGCCTGGGTTTTAAAAGTAGAATGATGTATAGATTGTTGTGGTGAGTTACAATTTTATATGGAGAATGTTGAGTTTGAGTCGTCTTAAAAGAGTCTATTCAAAATAATAGATTTATGGAACTGGCATTAAGATAGCGGTAACATTTATGTAATGAACACATTTTAGTAAAATTAGACTTCTACGTATCTGGTATACTAGTTCCTGAATTAATAGGTGGTTTTGTAGTATGTTTGATGAAGGCCATTGACTCTATGTAGAATATATTAAATGTACTGCTTACTGCAGAACAGTTTGAGGAATGAAATGTTTTGCCTTAAAATATATTGGGACATAGCATTTAATATGGAGAGCAAATATGTATTAGTACACTTTATATTTTAACAGCAAGGAGTAGGATTAGCTCAATTTGTTTACAGTATACATTTCAAAACTATATTTACACTTAAAATAGGAAATAAGGAAAAGTAACCCTGATTGGTATCACCCTTTTGCCCATTGCTTTAGTAACCTCATAAAAACAGATTCATCTGGAAAATACAGAAAAGCAGAAGGGGGAAAATGATGTCTAATTCAGCCACAGTTGGTATAATGTGCATGTATCTTGTAAGTTATATGGGGAGCATTTCCTTGTTGCTTTAAATTTCTTGAAATCCTGATTTTCGGTAATGGCAGGCTCTTCTTTGGATGTATGAGTAATTTATGTTGCAGTCCCTGTTGTTGAATGTTTAGTTTATATCCAAGTCTACACATAACCTTCAGTTGCACCTTTCACTTTTTGCATAGCATAGATTAAATCACATTATTGGGTCAAAGAACATAAATATTTTTTAAGGTTATTGATGTGTACATCTTGTTCTGAAAGATTATATTAGTTTATGTTCCATGAGCAGTTTGGGAATGCTTGTTTCACTCCAATATTACACTTTTTAACAATCTAAAATTGAAAAACTTGTTTTAATATTTCATTCCTTTGCTTATTGATGAAGTTCACATCTTTTCTGTCACTTGTGTATTTTTCATTGATGAGCAGTTCATGTTCCTTTCACATTTTTTCCTAGAGTGTTAGTGTCTTCTTATCAATGTTGTAAGACTCTTTTAATAGAAACTATTAATCCTTTTCCTTTTTTATTGCAATACTTTAGCTCTGTGTTCAATTTTAATTTGGCCTCAAAAATATTGATGTAACATTTTTATATGATCAAATCTTTTTGACTTTTTGCTTTTTATTGTCAGTACTTGACTAAGAGAATGACTATGCACTTCTTGAATTTTATTTATTTATTTATTTATCTGAGTTTTTTGCAACAGGGTATCACTGTGTTGTTCGGATTGGCCTTGAGCTCACCATGTTGCCCAGGATGGTCTTGAACTTGTGGCAATCCTCCTGCCTGAGCCTCCTGAGTGCTGGGATTACAGGTGTTCATCACCATGCCCAGTTACACGTTTTAAATTTTAGAAAGACTTTTTTTACATTTAATTCCTTAACCCATCTGTAATTAACTCTAGTGTATTGACCCACCTGGAATTAATTGTACTTCATTAATGTACTTTCTAATATTGAACAATCCTTCCATTCCCCGGGCATGACCTATTCTGGGTTAGATTTGACAGTGTTTTACTGTGCATCTGCATTCATGATTGATATTAGCCAATCATTACCCTCCTCGAGGTCTCCTTTGGCTTTGGTGTCAGGATAACGCTGGCCTTGTTCACCCTGTAGCTAGTGTGACCTCCTGAGAAATACTGATATTCCATCTTGGTCAATGACAGGCAGATCTTTACTTTCTCAGACTGAGCTAATTTTTACTTTTTGATAATTGGTATAGATGAATTCTAATTTTTAAAATTAGCCTAATATGTGTTCTGTTTGGGTATTTGAAAAGAATTTCTGTTTACAGTGAAATACACAGTCATTTAGGTGTCCATGAATGAAGCTTGTTAAATCTTCTGATTCCTTATTCTGCTCTAAATAATCAGTTTCAGAGATGTGTGTTGAGGACTCAGAAGTCTTTTCTGTCTCATTTCCCTTCTCCCCAGGATCATTGTTCTTTCTTCTTTTTTTCCCCAAAGGATATCACCTTATTTTTTTTTGAAGCAAAACATTTGTTGGTACATTTTAGATATACATATTGATAACATTCATCATAGAGAATTTGTACCTGTCGATGATATATCTTGCTTCTTTTTTTCCCTATTTTGCTCCCCTCCCTTTGATCTCTCTTCCCCTCCTTATTTACAAAAGCTTTGTTTCCATTTTTTCCTTCTATTTTCACTTTTTTTTCTGTCCCTTCTTTCCTTTCCCCCTCCCTCCTCCCTTGTTCCCCTTCCCATTTGAACATTTTCTGCCCATTTCCCATTATCTATTACTGTATGCATTTTGGTCCTTATTTCCATTTTCAGTTTCTCACCAAAGGAGCAATGTGTCATTTAAGCATGTGTGTCCCATTTATCTCACTTAAGCATATGGACTCAAGGTGTATCCACTTACCTAGAAATGTTTCAATCTTATCCTTCTTTATGGCAGAGTAAGTAGTACTCCACTGTATATAAAATCGCATCTTTATCCATTCATCGGTTGATGGACATTTGGGTTGTTTCCAAGATTTAGTTATTATAAACTGTGCCACTATAAACATGGGTGTGCATATATCATGGTGGTATGATGCTTTTAATTCTTTTGGGAAGATTCCAAGAAGGGGAATAGCTGGGTTGAATAGAACCTCTAATTTTAGTTTTTTGAGGAATGTCCACACTAATTTCCACAGTGGTTGCACCAGTCTGCACTCCAACCAACAGTGGAGAAGGGTTCCTTTCTCCCCACAGCCCCGCCAGCATTTGTTATTGGTTGATTTCTTCACAGCAGCCATTCTGGGGTGAGGTGGAATCTCAGCATTGTTTTAATTTTCATCTCTTGAATGATCAGTGATGTTGAACATTTTTTCATATATTTATTTGCCATTTCTTCTTCATCTGAGAAGTGTCTGTTCATTTCAGATCTCCATTTTTTTGATTGGGTCTTTAAATTTGGGGAGTCTGATTTTTTTGAGTTCTTTATATGTTCTAGATATTAGTCCTTTCTCTGAGGAACAACTGGCAAAATTTTTTCCGACACTGTGGGCTCTCCCTTCACTCTGTTGATGGTTTCTTTTACTATAATGTCATTTAATTTTTCCTATTTTTCATTTCACCAGTTTATGTCACTCATTTTTCTATTTTATTCTCTTTCATTACTCATATGCAAAAAAACCCCCTAAATTATTTTATTAAGGTCAGTCTAAATATACCATATGTTACAGGGGTACTATAATTAAACTCCTTATAAATTTTACTGAGGAAGGATGTTGTAGTTTCTCTTTCTTTGCTTTATTATTTCAGATAATGAATTGTTTTAGGTGAGACTGAGCATGCATGTTTTGTTCAGTATTCATATTTTGTTTGGTTTTTAATATAGTATATTAGATGTGTAATAAGTCCTGCTCTATCTTGGTAATTATATATCATTCTATTGTAGTTAAAGGATATAAGAAAGGTAAAATAAGAACTCCATTTGTTGCTTGCTTGTATTCTATTAATATGAATTATAAGATATTATATCCTACAAATCTAGGCAATATGCTCTTAAGCTTAGCCCAATTGTATATTTCCAAATTATATGAAAAATAGATTAAAACAAACATTCAGTGGCCCCTTTAACTTAGGGGATTTTCTTAATATCCAGATGGTTAATAATGCCAGTGCTATAACCTTGAGAAAATTATCCATTCCGAAGCTAAATTTCATGATTTATAAATTGTGAAAAGATTATTATACTTCATGGTAGCTTGAAATGTTAATATTCTGTATGTAAGCACATTCTCTCTTTTTTTGGGGTGGGTAGGGGGAACTGAGGATTGTACTCAGGGCCTTCTTTGGGCTTACTAATTTCTTCCTTTCGGGAATCCGGTTTTATTTTGATCTAATGGCCAAGAAACTGGTTTGATCCAACGGTATTTTCACAGCCTGCAGCAGTCCAGAGAGGTGTGAAGTTGTCAGATGTTCTCCTTTACTTGATTCCCAATCACAGGCACCTGTGCTCTTAGGGAAGCAAAGTTAGAGTCTACAAGTTGTCTGGCTGACCAACAGTTCACATGGGATCTGGGAAAAGAAAGCTTTTGTCTGAACCCACCGGGCTGCTTTTCTTACCAGGTCAGACAAATTGTACAGGGCCTAGATCCTAACTTGTAGCCATGAATCTAGAACCATTCCGGAAATAAAAGGAAGGATTCCAATGAAGACAAATCTTTCTGTGTCTCTAGTGAAGCAGTCCTGCTAAAATTTTTCTTCCTGCTTTCCTTCCCTCTGCTCTCTTTTGTATTTTGCTTTGTTTTGTTTTGTACAGACACAACTCAGAAACCAGCTAATCCATGAACTGAGGCACCCTGTGCTAAGCAGAGAACTGCAGCCTCAGTCCATCTCAGTGGAAGGCAGTACCCTCTTAATAGGAGCCTCGAACTCTGTAGTGGCAGATCACTTGCAAAGATGTGGCTATCAATATTCCCTTTCTGTTTTCTTTCTGGAAAGTGGTTTGACAAAAGAAAAGGTAAAGTATTTTTATTTATTTTTGAATTTTATGCTAATAGGTTCTTTCTCCTATAATTGTAAAGTAGTAGTAATAGCTAAGTGTTCCCTTTTAGGGTGTGGAGCTATGGATTGGATCCAATGAGCTGTGTCCCCCGCCTTCTAAGTATTTCTCTACTAGCTAGTTCTTTTTTTGTTCATCTTTGAACTCACATTGTATCTGCCTTTAATACACAATTTAGTATACTGTGTATAGTTACATAACAAATGAGTACTAAATGTGATTGTCATTAATTCTTTGGTATATCAATCTTTTAGAACTGGAGCTAGCCTTACATTCTGTGTAGTCTAATTAGTTTATAGCTGCCATTTCTATTGAAAGTCCCCTGTGAACTTGGCACCATGCTAGCCACAGTGTAGGTGTCACGTGTTGCTGATGACCAGCCAGACCCTGGACAGGTGATTTGCTCAAGGTCACATAACTTGTAAATGGCATCACTTGTAACTTTAGATCACTGAAACCTGTTCTTTTTACTATGCTACAGTGTCTTCAGATTTCTCTGCTTTGTAATTGTGTAAGAGAAGTTAAAGATGAATAACTTAAGAAAAGCTGTATAATTCTTAAATATTAAAACATCTTTTATGTTTTATCCCTTTTCCGATTACTTTAACTGTATTCTCATCATTGTATTCGTCGTGCTTTATTATTTTAAAAGTAGATGTAGCAAACGTCCCTGTGTTTGTGTTTTGAAATCTAACTTACTTTTTTAGAGCAGTTTTAGGTTCACAGCAGAATTGAGTGGAGAATACCAAGAGTTCCCATATACCCACAACCCCACATAGGCACAGACCTCCTTACTGACACCGCTTCCCCTCTGGGTGGTACATTTGCTGTAGCTGATGAACTTACATTGACACATCTTTATCACTCAAAATTTGTAGTGTACATCAAGGTTCATTCTTGCTGGTCATCCCTGTCTTTTTACTCTTTATTTCATCTGTAATTAGCCAAAAGTTTCATGTTCCAGAGCTTTAAGGAAAGAAGAACGTATTTAGTATTTGAATGAAATATTGAAATTTAAGTATGCTGTGCTTCTTCATTAAGAACTACATTCTGTTTATCAAAATTAGGAATCCATTTTTAGTCCATCATTCTCTGACTTTCTAATATGTTTTACCATTTTGCTTAACATGTGCATAATGATTAATTATGAAATTATAATAGCAGTAATTAATCCAGTTCATGCATTTAATGGTTTCTACTCATATAAAATGCTATGCAGAATATTTTATTTATTTGAAAACAAATTACTGTATCTCAGTGTTCTCAGGGTAGATATAGTAAATGATACATAACTGTAGTAGAAATACATATGAAGAATAGCTATTCAGAATGTGTGTTTAAAAATATTTTGGGTACCTTGTAGTCAATCACAGTTTGAAAGGACAGTAAAAATTTAGTTTCTTTGGATTTTTAAGTAGTAATTACAACATAAAGACCTGGAATTCCCTCATCTATTTATTGGTTCATTAGATACTGTATTTGAGTGTCATGTGAAAGGCATTAACCATTGCTATCATTTTTGTTAGGCGTATCATCTTTGATGTTAACTCTTAGGGGGTTAATTACATTATTTTAAAAATTATATCCTTTTAATCTCAAACCTATGTTTATGGTAACTTATTAATGTAAGAAAGAGCTTCAATTTTGTATTAACAACATAGTTGTGATCTTTATTTAATCTGAAGTATGATTCCTAGTATCATATTCAGAAACATATCCTAATTGATCATTTAAATATTGATGTAAAAATATAGCTAATCTTTTTTCCCCCTTCAGGTATTTACTATGCAAGATCTGTTACAACTCATTAAAATCAACCCCACATCCAGTCCCTACAGATCACTGGTAAGATTTAGTTTTTATAACCTGCTTTGATTTGTTCATTATAACTGAATACTTGAGTAAATATAGAATATTTTCTTTTAACAGATTTCAAGATTTGAAAAAGAAAACCAGAAAAGTAAGAACCTTCACCTTAGTGGAAGCTAGCAACACTTTTGTATGTACTTTTTCCTGTGAAAGTATGAAGCTATTAATTTTTATAAGGAGGAATAGGAAAGTTAATTTGAACTAAATCATTTGATTTTCCATGCTGACTATACCTCACCTTTTAAATAATAACGTTTCATATGTTGTTCTGACAATTGTAGGTTATTTCTCCCCATCTTCCCTTCTTTTTATTAACTCTTAGATAATTCTAAGGAAATTGATAACAGTAATCAAGAGCACTACTAACAGATTAAACAATATTCTTTATAAAAATACTCATTGGGATGTGTCCACACACACAAAAAAACCAATAACATTTGGCCAAGTGTCTTTGTATCCTAGGTGTCTCCCTCAAATACAATTTATATAGCATTAAATGTATTAATATTTATTTAAAGAATATCTTTTGGTAATAAGTTTAAAAATTTTTTTTAAGTATTTATACATACCTAATAAATTGTCTTAAACTTGGCCTTGATAATAGCCTTTCATAGAGTCCATAGCTATTGTGGTTGCCTGACCATACATTAGATTTGATGATGGGCTTTGCATTGTGAACATTAGCTGGGAACTTGCCTTTGATACATACTCTCTCTTTTGGTCTTTTAAAGTAATTTATGACCTTGTGTCATGGTCGTTCTGTGTTGGTTTGCTTTTGGATTTTTATCTGTTGCCAACACTGCTGCCATCCCCACTAGGACATTTTTCCTTTAGAACTCGGTCAGCAAACCTTTGAATACCAACTTTCGACCAGTCCATTGTTTAACTGCCAGGTCTCCTGGGGGTAATTTTTGATTGGATCACAGAACATTCTGGGCTGCCTACGAAATAGATCATCCCTACTGAAGTCTGGAAGCTAAGACAGTGCCATCCAAGGTAACTCTCTGTGATGAGGAAGATATTTATATTTGTGCTGTCTCATATGGTGGCCACTAACCTCACATGGCTATTGAGATGAAATGTGGCTAGTGTGACTAAACAACTGAATTTTTAATTTAGTTTAAATTTAATTAACCACATCGGACAGCACAGTCCTAAGGCATATAGCTAATATCTATTGCTTTATTATTTGAGAAGGAAATTTTGGGCTTCAAGGGATATTGAGAAATAATCTACTTATTACAGGCATTTTATATTATCCTTAAATGGTTTTTCACCTTTACACAGTGTCCTTAAATGCTTCTAGTTCAGAAAGACATCTGACAAATAACCCTTACCACCTTTACCCAGCATCTGAGTAAAATTTCTGGAAGTCACAAAAACTATGAGTAGCTAAGATGGCAACCATCCAAGTGCTAAAATTTGGATAGAACTCTTTGCTAACCATAAAACAGCTACTGTTAAAATGATATTAAAAATTGGTAGCTTCCAATTAAGAGACTGAGACCATCAAAAAATAAGTAGGAACCAGGCATGATGGCACATGCCTGTAACTCCAGCACTCAGGAGGCTGAGGCATGAGGATCATGAGCTCCAGACTGCCTAGGCTACATAATGAGCTCAAGGCCAGCCTGGAATACGTAGAGAAACCTATCTTAAAAATAAAAGAGTTAACAAACAGGAAAATATTTTGTACCTCACTGTTTTCTGTTCCCTGAATCAGACCTGTGTTCTTACTTTATAACATCTCTACTCTGGAGGTGCTGATCTATTGAATGGCCATAGATGAAAGTCTCCTAGATTCTACTCACCCATTCTTTCCACTTCTAATTTTTCCATTCAAGAAAGTGATGCCCAGAAAATTATGGGTGAAAATTTGGACATGGGCCTTTTGCTTTCTGGAAGTTAAAATCCGTCCCTGTGTGATTGGCAAAAGAAAAGATCCGAGAAATAGATCCACATAAATACAGTCTACTGAACTTTTACAAAGGTGCAAAGGCAATTCCATAATAGAAGGATAGTCTTTTCCACAAATGATGCAGGAATAATTGGAGATTCATATGCACAAAAATGAAACTAGATACAGACTTTACACCTAACAGAAAAAGTAACTCAAAATAAGCCTCAGACCTAAATGTAAAATGTAAAACTGTAAAACTTTTAGACTAGGGCTGGGGATTTAGCTCAGTGGTTCCACTGCCTGCCTCGCAAGTGCAAGGTCCTGAGTTCGATCCCTGGTACCAAAAAAAAAATTTTTTTTTTTTTAGACTAAAGCATAGGTGAAAATCTGTATGGCCTTGGGCTTTTTAATGAGTTATATAACACCAAAAACATGACATAGAGGAAAAATAGAACAGTAGGGTTTATTAAAGTTAGAAACATCTGTTCGTGAAAAACACTTAAGAGAATAAAAGTTCAAGTTACAAATTGGGGAAAAATTTTGCAAAACATTTGATAAAGGAATTGCATCGAAAATAGCAAAGAAATCTTAAAACTCAACTCCAAAAGTTGAGTAAACTAATTTAAGAATGACCAAAGGGTCTGAACAGATATATTACTGAAAAAGATAGAAAGATGGTAGCCAGATTCAGTGGTGTATGCCTTTAATCTTAGCTGCTTGGGAGTCCAAGGACAGAGGATCACAAGTTCAAGGCCAGAACTTAGTTAGACCCTGGCCCTGTTTCAAAATAAAATTAAAAATGGCTGGTGCTGTACCTTAGCATTCCCCATATTGCAAAAAGAGAGAGAGGTGTACTGTTAGATAATAAGCATATGAAAAGATGCTTGAGATCATTAGTCATTAGGGAAATGAAAATTAAAACAAGAAGATAACTACTACATACCTTTTAGAACAGCTAACTTCCAAAACAGTGACAGCAACAAATGCTGGCAAGGATATGGAGCAAAAAGAGCTCTCATTTGCTGCTGGTGGGAGTTCAGAATTACTTGAGAGACAGTTTGGTAGTTCCTTAAAAAGCTAAATGTAGTCGTACCATAAGACCCGCAGTTATGGTCCTATGTGTTTACATGACTGATTTGAAAACTCAAGTCCATACAGATGCCTGCACATGAGTGTATACAGCAGTTGTATTTGGAATTGCCATAAACTGGGAGCAACCAAGATATCCTTTAGTAGGTGAATGGACAAACAAGCTATGGACCATCCATACAAGATAACATTATTTATCTGTCAGGAATCCTCTATTAAGCTATCTAAATAAATCTTAAATTTATATTGTTAACAAAGTAAATCAGTCTAAGAAGGCTATGTCTTTATATAATTATAGTTATATGACATTTTAGAAATGGTAGAACTATATAAATGATAGTGGTTGTCAGGGATTTGGAGGAAAGGTGTGAGGAGGTTTAAAGTGAAGCGCGGGATTTTTAGGATGGTCAAAGTGTCCAGTACGATACTGCAGTGGTGGATACATGACACTATACATCTGTCAAAACCCGAAAACTTTACAGCATGAAGCAAATCTTAATGCAAATTTAGTAGGCTGGTGACCCCAGGAGGAATGCAGACTGTGACAAAACAATGTAATAATATCCTCAGGTTGAGGGGGGGTGTGCTGAGCTAAGTGAGACTGACTCCCAGTCCTGAAGCCATTATACATGTGTGCTGGAATTGAAAATTAAGTCAGTGGATAGTAGGTGGTAAGAGCTAGCTTTCTTACTGTTTGAATGGGAATTTACAGACAAGGGAGGAGGCTAGAATGATCGATGTGGTAAAAAACTAGTTGGACACATCAGTATGAATTCGTGTTTAACCTAACATAGATGCTATACATAGAAGTATCTATAGATATAGTGGTACCCTGGTTTAAGAATTTAATTTGTTCTATGATTTTGAGGAAGATGGCTGTAGTTGTGTTTGTCACTCAATGTGGAGTTTGCAAACAGAAGCAAAATTTTGCTGAACGCTTTTGTTTGTGAACCAAATTGTTTGCACACAGAAGCGTTCATGAAGCGAGGTATTATTGTATGTGTATACACACAGGTTAGTACTGTATATGTACATTTATTTCCTTGCTCTGTTACCTGAGAGGGCCCTAGAAGCAGATACTCCGGTAGCACTGAGTGCATTAGTGTCCAGTTTGGGGAAGTCTGGTTTTCTATTGCCATTCTATAGTAAAAGGAACCAGGGCTTCTTGGAGAAATGGCAGTTGGAGCAGAGAATATACACGATGAGCTTGTAGCATCTTGTAATGCTAGAGCATAAGGAAGTGCTTAAAACAAATTCCACAAAGAAAGACTAAATGGCCCCAAAGGCCAAAGCTGGAAGAAATTGGTGCAACAAAATAAAATATTGGCTAATCTAAAAGTACGCATTATAACCCAAAATATAAAATAAACAACTGTAAGTCCATTGCTGATATAAGTAAATGATTGAATCAGTAAACGGAAGCGGGTAGGCAAATCCCTCACAGGTGGGTGTGAGTGTGTGTTGGGAGGAGATAGAGGGACTTCTTAGGGGCTGGGAGAAGTTCAGACCACTGAACTGAACTGACAGGGAATACTGTGGAGAGCAAATCACAGTAATGTCCAAAGAAACAACTGATGTGGAATTTCTGGGAAGAAACCGTTCTGATTAGGAATACTCTATTGGGGCATTTTGCATGTTCCGTGCAGGTGCTCCTGACCCATCATTGTGTAGCTCGTATGCAATGTGAGATAGGGGAGTGACGTCTTCCCAAGGGCAGGTGTGAGGTTTCTGTGTGATTCGGCCTATGTTAGGGAAGCCGAAATTGTTGGAAAGAGTTTTGAAATCTTCAGCAGAAAAGAGAAAACCCCTATAACTTGGCTGATGCAGAAACTGGAGTCTTTTCAACTCTTTCTGTGGTGGCTCGACTATTTTATTTTTTAAAATTTAAAAATTTTTATTAGTACATGTTTGCAGTACACAGTGATTGCATTCATTGTAGGGAGTTGGTCCAAACACATATTAATTCTTTATGCCCTTTCCCTTTACCCTCTCCCTCCGTTTCTTGCTCCTCTTCCCATTTGCTGAAGAATATTTATTTATTTATGGTACCGGGGATTGAACTCGGGATCTTGAGCTTGCAAGGCAGGCAGTGGAACCACTGAGCTAAATCCCCAGCCCTAAGAATGTGTATTTTTAAAGAATGTTTTTAAGCCCCTGTTCACGGACACCTAGTTGTTTTATTTGCTTTTTGTTATTAGAGGTGATCACTGTAGCTTGCATCCTTTGTGCTCTTGTGAAAGTAAGTGCAGCTGTGTAAATTCATAGAAATAGAATGACTGGGATAAAGGACATGTGCATCTTGAACATATATAAACACTCATAGATGTCCCTTTTTTTTTTCATTAAGTTTATTGGTACATTTTAGGTATACCATACAGTTACATTCATCATTGGGATCTTGTACCTGTACATAATCCATCTTGGTTCTTATTTTTTCCCCATTCCCCTGCCCACCCTTCCCTATTTACAAAGACTTTGTTTCCATATTTTTCCTTTTCTCGTATTTTTTCTTTTCCCTTCTTTTCTTTTTTTACCCCTCCCACTTCCCCTACTTCTTTAGACCTTTTCTTCCTATTTCACAATATCAATTATACATTTTGATCCTTATTTACACTTTTAGTGGGTTTTTTTGGTACTGGGGATCGAACTCGGGTCCTTGCGCTTGCGAGGCAGGCGGCGGAACCGCTGAGCTAAATCCCCGGCCCTACACTTTTAGTTTTTCACACCATAGAAACTATTTGGTATTTACACATGTGTGTCCTGTTTATTTAGATGTCCCTTCTAAGTAATGAGTATATTCCTCTCCCATGCCAGAACTTAGTATTATCAAAGTTTTATTTTCAGCAGTGGTATAGGGAAAATATGGTTTCTCTGATTAGTATTAATTTGCATTTATTTATTTTGTTCATATTTATTCAGCACTTAAAAATGTTTTTTATGTTTATTTGACATTCAGATTTTTTTGTTGTGAACAGTTTGCCCTTGTCTTTTCCTGTTTTACTCTTTAAGAGCTCTTTGATATTATCACAGTTAGTACTTGGTCTCCATATTTTTGCAGGTATTTTTTCGAATGTGTTGTCTTTTGACTTTATTTCATGCTACACGTAAGTTTAAAATTTTTGTTGTAGTTAGATTGATAAATTTCCTTATTCCTTCTAGATTTTGTTTCATGATTGGAATGGCCTTTCCTCAGGAATTATTCTTTTTTTTTTTGGATAAACAAGTTTTATTTGTAAATTTACTCAACATACATAATTGACCTAAAGACTTTAATAGGATGAATTTAAAAACCACTTGGAAGGCCGGCTCTGTAAAAGGGATTTTCCCCAGGATTGTGACCAGATGTGACCAAACCCAGCACCATCTTAATTGGCAGAGGTCCAATAGGCTGGAGCGGTATGCTCCACTCCCCACAGCAAGTTCACACTAACTCCACAAGGAAAAGAGTGAACCTCGGTATTGTTTCCTCTTAGATTGGAAAAAAACTAATTATGAGACCAACTACAACACAGTGAGAAGCTGCACTAAGTATAATACTAGTAACAGATGATGCTGATGTGGATAACTTGTTATTCTAGAGCCCTTATAACCAAAATCCCCCACTTAGTGTTTTCAGTATCAGCTAGAGGGTTAGTTAATGTGGTAGAATGAGGACTTATGCAAGGTATACACATAGCATTTCACTACTATATAGAAAACAAATGCAGTCTAGTTAGAAAACCAACTGGACTCTAAATTACACACACCTTAATGACAAGATTTCCCATCACTTGTCAATGTAAAACATTTAATTTAAAAATGTTGACACTACAATATATAAAATAACTATTCTAAATGCACATGGTGTATTCTATAGCTGCCAGGTTTACTTTTTTTTTTTAAGGAAACTGTAAGTTACACTGTGGTTAAGACTTGTATCTTCACCCTTGAAAAAGCCCACATTCTATCACAGTGATGTATGGTGAGACTTAACAGCCCCACTTGTTAAACACTTGGATCAAGTCATAACCAGTTTTATTGCAAAAGGACCCTGTACACATTTATCAATTCTAGTACCTTAATAGCTACCCAACAAGTCATTAACATACAGAAACATGCATCATGAGAAGCAAGAAATATCACCCATCCCTTCTGCATATTAGCAACTTGTCACTCCTGAGCAACAGTGCTCACATCACTGAGGTCTGTGAACAGTCACTTTTCGCATTCACCCTGAGTGAAAGATGGAATGACTTAAGTACAAATGCAACGTATTATAAACACTTGCTTACAAAAAAAGTCACAGATTAAACCAAAGTATTTTACAGAATTTACTACAAAACGCCATAAAAATTGCCTTCACTTAAGTTCTCTCTCCCCGTATCCAGTGGGCCAACTGGATGTCTTTGGGCATGATGGTGACTCTGTTAGCATGGATCTGTGGCACACAGATTAGTATCTTCAAATAGGCCCACCAGGCATGCCTCACTAGCCTCCTGAAGGGCACCAATGGCTGCACTCTCAAACCTCAAGTTGGTTTTGAAATCCTGGGCAATCTCTCGAACCAATCTCTGGAAAGGCAGCTTCAGAATGAGAAGCTCTGTCGATTTCTGATAACAACGAATCTCTCGAAGCACCACGGTACTGGGCCTGTAGTGATGAGGTTCCTTCACCTCGCTGGTAGAGGGAGCGCTTTTCCTGGCAGCTTTAGTGGCCAGCTGTTTTCGGGGGCTTTCCCACCAGTGGACTTATGAGCAGTCTGCTTGGTTTGGGCCATTTCTTTCTACCCAGCACTGAAGTCTTAGGTTGATTCTCTGACCGCCACGCTGGCGTTCAGTAAAGAGCTGCAGTTGCCAAATATGAAAACGATACTCTGTAAACAACCGACTAAACTGCTCTGCGCTCCAGGAATTATTCTTAAATAATATAAAAAATGATAATATTATAAAAGCAAGATTGTATAAATAGTAACTGAGGAAGGGTTGAATCAAAGTTCTGAAACAAAACTATATACATTGTATTTTTTAGGTCTTCTTATGAATTTCTTAAAAGAATTGGCAGAATATCATCAAGCTAACAAGAACTGTGATGTGGAAACTCAGACAAGTTCAACATTTCCTAGCAAGGACTCTCTTGGTAATTAAAACTCTAGCTTTTTTCCTTAATTTCAGTTCTACTGGTTTCTTTTTGAATGAAGGAAATTGCCTCATTTATCATGGTTGTTTCTCTGACTAGAGAGAAGCAACCTGTGAGGGATAAGAACATTCATTTCTCATGGAACCATATTGCTGGTACTTGGAACCAGGAATTATTCTCCAGTGTTGTTCCTTATCCTTGTCAGGGCTGCACTGGCCAAATCATGCAGATGTCCCAAGGTCTGCATTCTTCCTGGCTTGCTGAGTTTAACTTCTCTCTCTCACTGTCTGTTTTTTGTGGTTTTTTTTTTTTGGTTCAGGGGATCGAACTTGGGACCTTGCGCTTGCTAGGCAGGCCCCGGAACCACTGAGCTAAATCTCCAGCCCTAACCTCTCTTAACTGAAACATTCTGCCTCGTGTCTTGGCAAACTTTATTTTACAGCCATTAAGGTAGAATATCGTAGACTGTTTGCTCTGTGAAGAGCTAGAAAAGTCCTTGGCCCATCACTTCACTTTATAGTGAGGAAATTGAGGTTCGGAGGAAGAGCAACTTGGAAACACCCAGTCTAGCTCAGAACTAATATTAGAGCCTGAGTTTTCTGGCCCATGAAGTAGAGTTGTTTTGTTTTGTTTTGTTTTTTAACTCTGCAGCATTTCTACAATACCATGCGTTTTATGCTCAGTCTGTTTAACTGATGTGGCTAATCCGCTTGTTGGCTTGTCCTTATTTTTAAATAATAATAGTGCCTTTAACTTGTAAGAAGAGAAGAGATTCATGATTTTTGAAAACTGTAATGTATGACTTGGCCTTTGAGTAAAGGTTTAATTACATTAGAAACATATTCCACATTTATTGTAAATCAGTGCTGTCCAATAATGCTAACCATATAAGTAATTTAAAATCTCTAGAAGCTACACCAAAAAGTAAAAAAGAGACAGGTGTTCTTTTTAATAATGTTTTATTTAACCCAACATATCTAAAATATTTCAACATGTACTCAGTATAAAAATATTAATGACATACTTCATTTAATTTTTGTCCTAAGGAAATTTGGTGTGATTTTTTTCACTTAGCACCTCTCAGTTTGGATTGTTCACTTTTCAAGTCCTCAGAGGCCACATGAGTCTAGAAAGTCTTGTATTGGACTGCACAGGTATAGAGCATTTGGAAAATACAGAAAAGTAGCTGGAAACATATGTCTAAAGTGACCCCTACAGGTGACAAAGTGTTGCTGTGTTAGTCTGCTGTTGCCAGCCTCCGTGCCCTGTGCATACTTCTCTTGGTAGTGTTGGTGCCCTACGTGGTTGGGATTGTACTCTCGAGTCAGGTTTTGCACTCTGCTCTGTGGCTGATTCTGGCCCACAGTTGGTTGGAGGGGCACAGGCCTCCTGGAAAGAGTGCTGGCTTGAGTGTCAACAGGCTTCCCTTTAGTCAAACTTGTACTGTAGTTTCTTTATCCTCTGGAAGTCATTTTGTTCCTTATCTAGAAATGGAGGGCTTAAGATAGCTGATCTTTGATTCTTTTAAAATCATTGTTTGGAATCTGGATGTCAAGTTTAAAGAGCTGTATGCCTTGGCACTTAGAGACCGGGAAGAGAATACAGTCATTTCTGATTTCAGCAGTACTCTTTGATTCCCCCAACAACATTTCATTAAGAACATTTTTAAACATACAGAACAGTTCTTACAGTGAATACTTTCATGCCTGAGATAACCAAGAAATTCATATTACATTGGCTTCATCCTTTATCTGTCTGTTCATTAATCCATCTCAATTGGTCTATTTCAAAGTAAATGGCAGATATCCCTACAGTTTTCTCCAAGCATACCCTTTGCTTTTGGCCTCTTACAGACCTGACCAGGTTTATGTATCCTAATTTGATGTGTTATTTTTAATAGCAGAGAAATTTCAGCTTATCGATGACCAATTTGCAGATGCTTATCCTCAGCGTCCAAAGCTAGAGTCTTTAGAAGTAAAGTTAAATGAATACAAGAGTGAACTAGAACAACAGCTTCAAGCAGAAATGTGTCAAAAGGTAAGCTATATCTCTTGTTGATGTTTACAAGAGTGATGCTTTTGCTTCTCTTCTAATACAGTGTCTTGATCTTAGGTTTATGGGAAAACATGTGAGACCTTTCTTAAAGAATGAGATACTGTACTGTTACATGTTATTTTAATTTCCAGTTGATGTCATTTATTCTTGCCTTTTGGCTGAATCCTAGAGGTACAGTGAATGGAATAAAACTAAAGATGAATTAAACTAAATATGATATATTTAGACAGACCATTCACATTAAACCTAACCATGAAGAGAGAATTTGTTCCTGTTTCTTTACTATAGTAACCATACTTTCAATTTTCAGTTGAAGTATTTTAAAGAAACTGAAATAGCAAAAATTAAAATGGAAGAGAAAAGAAAGTATGAGAAGGAATTAGCAGAGTTCCGGCACGAGTTTGAGAGAACTTACAAAGCAAAAACTGAAGCCCTCATTTCTCAAGAAAAGAATACCCTTGAAAGAATTCAAAAGCATTGGGAGGTAATATTTGCAAAGAATTTAATGGGTGTCTCATTCCTGTAGCTGTTGGTATAGGCCCGGGATTTATCTCAGTGGTTCTGGCACCTGCCTCGTAAGCGCAAGGTCCCGAGTTCGATCCCTGGTACCAAAAGAAATATATATATATACGTATATATATATCAAATGTAGCTGTTGGTAGATTGGTGCAGGATCCAGGCAAAGGGAGGGACACTTGATGAAACAGGGCCCTGGAGGAGCAGTCTGGGTGGGGCCTGGATGTAGGTAGAAGGATGGGCCTGGATAAGGCTATGAGACCTCCTCTGAGATGGCGGGATGGAGAGAACGTGGGGTGAACGTCCACAGTGAGATTAGAGACACACACTGAATGAACACCATCTTCTCCGGTACTTGGTGGGCTCAGTGGAGGTATGGGGAGAGCCTCAGAGTGTAGAGCTGTTGCTGTGGGCAAGGGGCGAACAGTTCATTCCTGTAGAGAGGACTGGTTGGCAGAGACCACCAGCTGAGCCTGGAGGCTGGAAGTGAGAGATCGAACCACATGCTTGGAGGCAAGTTATCTCAGCTCATAGTAGTCTATGAGCCCTGTATCTTTCTGTCCTTTCAGCAAGGTGGAAAGGTAGAGGTGTTTGGGGAGCAGAACTTTGCAGAGCTTGATATCCTTGACTGAAGAAAGGCAGCTATTGAATTGAAGACCTTGGTGCTCTGCTAGGTGGTGAAGGGAGGGCTGGAAGCAGAGGAGAAGGTGGGCTCCTGACCTGAGAGGAAAGGGTTAAGGGATGGCCATGGGGTCTTGAAGTGATCAAGGAGTAGTCCCAGAGAGACTAGCAGTTGGAAGAGTAAGGATAGGCCAAGCGTTCAGAGTCTCGGGGTGAGGCTTCAGGTACAGAATGGAAACAGTGCAGGAGCAGTCACTGGGGGAAGCTGCAGAAAGGAGCAAAGGTGAGGGTCCCTGGAGTAGTGGAGTCCAGGGCCAGGAGGGTAGTCCACACAGCCTTTCGGTCTCATCACCGGGGAGTGACTGCACAGGCAGTGGAGAGGCTGAGAAGTGGCAGGAAGCCTGTGTCTGGCTCTGCAGCACTGTTTCCTCTGTGTGCCCAGAGCTGCTGTTGTCGGGGGATGTGAAAGTCGGAGACCTCCCCTAGTATCCATTCGTGCCTAAGGCTTCTCAAGACCTCCGTATTTCACGGCAAATGGATCCCCTCTATAGTTCAGCTCTAGAAGTAAAAGTTGGATGCACAGATCTTTGAGATAACTGGATTGTGTATAGACCAGCAACTTCATTTCTGCGATGGGTGACTGACTAAATCCCCATTTACTTAACATTTTCTGAAGGCATTGAAGAGGATTGGCATCCTCATCAGAAGCAACATGCCTCTGTTCCTTCACCTGGAATGCCCATCTACTCCTCTTTCCCCCTGAAAACACCATACTGGCCTTCAGGGATTCAGCTTGCATGTCACCTCAGGAGTGTGTTCCCTGACTCCCACTGAGTGATTCACTCTTGTTCCTGTGAGCAGTCTTTATGTACTTGCTTATGAAATCCTTATATCTTAGTGCACTTATTTGTTTTTCTCTTCCTGACCAAATGGTGAGCCTGAAAAGTGGGAATTATATCTGGGTACCTTTTTATA
This sequence comes from Heterocephalus glaber, assembly GCF_053883595.1. NCBI lineage: Eukaryota > Metazoa > Chordata > Mammalia > Rodentia > Bathyergidae > Heterocephalus > Heterocephalus glaber. The sequence continues at coordinate 16,853,819 of NW_028258369.1, read as the reverse complement.
TCCAGCTCCCAGAATGTTGCATGACATGTGATAAGTAGCTAATAATTCCTTGCTCAGTAAACTCCTAAGTAGCAGGATGGCCTCTTCATTCAGGGGTTCATATGAGCTTGCTCGTGCTGAACCAGAATGACCTATGAACTGAAACATCCATCTACTACCATCACCATGAAATCATCATGGAGATTCTGTTCTTTTGGAGTTTAATTGCTGAATACACATTTTAATTTTTTTCTTGCTGATGAACTTATCGAAATTTTAAGTAAGACAGAGATGTTGAAGAACTAAATAGATGGGATGTTAGGATTGTAAGGTAATACAGTTAATAGACATTGGGGGAATAATTTTTCTTGCAAGTAAGTAAATTTTTATGCAACTAAAACAGACCAAAAGCATGTCTCGAATTGAAATCTCTTGAAGATGAAAGTGTTACCCTAAATGTCTGTACTTTCATTGTTTTTTGAAATTTAGGGCCGGGGATTTAGCTCAGTGGTTTCGCCGTCTGCTGTGCAAGCGCAAGGACCAGAGTTCGATCCCTGGTACCAAAAAAAAAAAAAGAATGTCACACATTTCAAAAGCACGTCCTCACAACATGTTATTTATAAGGGTTATGTTATAGTCACAATATTTGTATAAAGAAAATCTTTTGGGCCAGGGATTTAGCTCAGTGGTTTTGCCGCGTATTGTGCAATCGCAAGGACCTGAGTTCGATCCCCGGTACCAAAAAAAAGAAAGAGAATGAACACAGTTTGGGGCTAGGGATTTATCTCAGTGGTGCCACTGCCTGTCTCACAAGAGCAAGGTCCCGAGTTCGATCCCCAGTACCAAAAAAAAAAATTAATGTGAAATTTAGGAAGCAACGAATGAGTTCCAATCTGTTTTATTTTCTTTTGCTTGCTAAAAGTCAATGCTCTCCTATACAGACTGAAACAAACGAAATCTATACTCAAAGGCAGCTTCTACTAAAAGATATAGATTTGCTAAGAGGCAGAGAAGCAGACCTGAAGCAAAGAGTTGAAGCTTTTGAACTGTAAGTAATGCATGTTTGTTTTGAATACTCAGAATGAGGTGAAAAAGATTTGCTAAATATATGTCTAAATATCCTAATGTCAGTTGCCAAATAAAATTCTTGGTTGTAAAGCTGATATCACTTAGCTTTAGAAAGGTACAAGTGAAGAGAAACAAAGACTAGGATTTTGCTTGTGAAATATTAGAAATTAAGATGAAAACCAAAATGAAACATCATCATTAGGCATAGTAAGACCAGACAAATAATTGAGAGAAGCTTGAACAAATCATCTATTTTGCAGTTACCCTCAGTCATTCAGATCCAATAGTTTCACGTACACAACTGAATTCCACATACTCAGGCTTGCCCCATTTACACCTGCTGTATGCTCTAAGAATGAAGTGTGGTGCTCTGACTTATCTTGTGATGAGTGAAAGTATTTCTCGTAGTGTGTACCGCTCACTTTTTCTAAGTGTTCACAGTATTTCATCCTTCAAATCTTAGCTGGGATTGATAGCAAGCTAACCCATCTATAGTTTGTGTGATAAGCCTTCTTTCCCATTTGAAATCTGCTATTAACACTCATAGATACTCTAGGAACCTTAGTACGTTAAAGAAATGCTCTGTCTTCATTGTTTTCTCACTTCTGTAGGTTCAATTCATTTGATTTTTCCCTGTGTCTGCCTTACTGTCTTTTTGACAGTACGAAGAAGCAAATTGATCAAGAGAGAGGAGTAAACTTTGGGCAGAGAGAATTCATAGCTATATAGTCACTTCTTTACTTCCACTTCCTCCGCCGCTCTTGCCTCCTGAGCCTAAGTGAAATAAATGTGCCTTTCCAGATTAGCCAGTAGAGGGAGCTTTGACTCTCTTTCGGGACTGCAGAGTTCCGTAGTTCATCTCAGGATGGGTTCATCTAAGCAGCACCTGTGAATCCACCCTCTGCTTGAGAATTGGCTTTACTGTTGATCTGATAGGAATAGATAGATCTTTTGCAAATGGGAAGGGGACCAAGAGATGGAGGGAAGGGGAGGGGGAAAGGCAATAAAAGAATTAAGATATGTTGGTTCAAGGACCAACTTCCCATGGTGAGTGTAATTATGTACTGCAAACATGGACTGATAAAAATGTAAACAATTTTCCAAACCTACGAAGACATGTTGAGTACCTATATAGGAAGGAGATGACTCTGGCATCTGAAAGCCCTGATCAGTCTTCTAACTTTTGCTCTCTCTTTTGATACTTTATATCTATATTCAATCAATAGATCATTAAATAATAAAAACAAACCTTCCACCCTTATTATCAATGTACTGATGGCTTAGATCCGCCAGTTAGAATCATTACTATAGAGGAGACAAGCACATAAGGACCCTAACTTTTGTGACTTTGTAACTAATAATACCATTTTTGCACCCTTAAATTGATTAAAGTGAGAAATCACTTTGGTCTTAAGTCTTTCCTGCTACTGTCCAGCTCCCTCCGTTATGTTAGATACACTGTAACTAGGTCGGTTTGTAAAATAGAGGGAAGACTTCTGGCTCTTTCTTTTTACTTTCCAGTAGGTGATGGTCACAAAACGGTATTAGTCTGTTGAACCATGAAAATGTCTTATTTTTTTTCCCTTCAGTTCCTTACCTCAGATAGTATAGTTTATTTGCTTTGTATATTTTTGTTAATTTCAGGTCCCAAAAGCTCCAAGAAGAAAAAAATAAAAGTGTGGAAGAGGCACTTAGGAGAAGGGAGCAGAATATAAAGAGTATTGAGGAAACCTACGACCAAAAGCTCAAGAATGAACTTCTAATGTAATTGTTTGACTTTTTAAAAAAATGTTTTTGTATGTGATTGCAATAAATGACAATTGCATTCATTGTGGGAAGTTGGTACATGTACATATCTTAATTCTTTTTACGTCCCCTTGCCCTCCCTCCCCTCCATCTCTTGATCCGCTAAGGAAGTAATATGTTTGAGTTAAGTTGGTGGAAATCTGACAAAAACTATTCGAGTAGATAACACTGACACTTTTTTTTTTTACTTTTATTTCCATTTATTTTATGCCTAATTTATTCCCATGCCATAAGTTTTTGTTTCTTCAGTTTCTTCTGGGATATCTGTTTCTTCTGTGCAACTTCCTCCTCTGGTTTAGGAACAATTTGTTCCTTTTTAGTAAGGATCATCTCAGTGTGGCAGGGGGAGCTCATGTATAGGTTAATCCGGCCATGAGCTCTGTAAGTACGGCAGCGCATCTTGGGTGCTTTGTTCACCTGGATATGTTCAATGACCAGAGAATCGACATCTAAACCCTTAAGCTCAGCATTACTCTCTGCATTTTTAAACATGTGCAGCAAAAACTCAGCACTCTTTTTAGGCCACCAGCCCTGTGTCCAGCCCCACTGTTTTTCCTGGGCACACCTACCAACTCCACCAACTCCACCATTGTAACGCCTCAATGGCACACATTGTTTCTTTTTTTTTTGGTACCTGGGATTGAATTTAGGTCCTTGTGCTTGCGCAGCAGGCAGCAAAACCACTGAGCTAAATCCCCAGCCCACACACTGTTTCTTTAATGTGACATCCTTCAGATACTTGGTGGCCTTTTGGATATGCATACCCTTGATGGCCTGGGCAGTTTCACGGGTGTTCTTAAAGTGAACATGAAGATTTGAGCCTCTTGATTTACATGATTTTGTGGGGTTTTCTGGGTCAAGAGAGCATAGAACCATTTTCACAGGTCACCTTTGGCCGCTTATAGGAAGAGCGATAACACTGACACTTTATGGCAAAATTTAGTGTTTGAAAAAAATGCCTATTTGATAGTCCTTTCCCATGAGTATTTTGGGTTAGGATAGTTGTAAAACATATGGTGTGGAGAATTGCATCTTTCACTCTTTCTCATAGCATCCCCACAGTTACTGAGAGCCTGTGATTTGCTTTACTTTTGAGGACACCTTATGACTCACTCAGCTTGGATACCTCATGAGCGGTAGAATTGGAATTATAGTCATTTCTAGGTATCTTTTCCTCTCCTCCACTCAGGCTGCCACTAAGATGGTGATGTCTTAACAATTTATAAATTATTCTTTCTTAGAGGTTATAGTATTTGTCCATGAACGTGTGCTTTCTATTCAGGATTCAGCAAAGCCAAAATCAGAAGAAATAAACTAAAATTAACTATATGAAGCAAAAGTGATATAATGGAAAGGAAAATATGGACAGCTATAGTTACTTTGGCTTTTTGATAGTCTGAGTTTTGTGTACCAGGGGAATAGTATCTCACTGCAAGGACATTACACCCATATGGTAGCTTTTCTTGGTGGCAGTGTTGCTTATAGCAGTAAATAATTGCCCAGTTAATATTGGTTAAACAAATGTGTAATGAAGAGATGGCTCAACTCAGCTGCCCCAGGCATTTCATTGCCATTGGTCTTTCTACTCCCTTGCCTATAACTTGTCATTGATTATCCATTCTGTAGTACTTCAGAAGACTTTTTGAGATTATTCCTTAAGTGAATTGTATTAAAAAAGAAAACAGCTTTCTATCAGTTTTGAAATGATACATTTTCTCCACATATTTTATGTCCACTCTTTTACTAAGGTAGTAAACACCAAAGTACCTGTAGATGCTAAATCCTTAGGAATGAATGAGTAAAAGTGTGTATGTTTGTTTTATGTAGTCCTGAAGTCAGTGAGTTGTTTGATATCATTTTGACCTTCCATGGCCTGGGAGACCTTTTATGACTTGGCAAGCGTGAGAACTTGGACAGTACTCACTGCCCAAGAGCTTGTCTTTCCTTTCTCCCATCCCCAACCCAGGAGAGAGACTAGTCATAACTAGTGAAGATAAGTAAAACTCCATGAAAATATGCCTTTTGGTGTGACTGAGCAGGACAGAATGCTGTTAGTGGCTGGCAGTCAACACCGTGCTTAGGCTCTAAGGGCAAAAGTTGTTCTGGCTGGGGGTGGGGTGGTGGGGCCAGTGGATGGAAAGCGACTGCCTTGTTTGTCTTGGGGATTTACGGTCTGTTGTGTACTGTGTTAAGGTTAACCTAGTTTCTGTGTTTGCTCTCTGTGCCAGTTGAGGCCAGCTGAAATGGAATTGCTTTTAGTAACCTCAAGGTAACGCCCTTCATTTTGTGCATTTGACTTCTGGGTCCCAATTTACAAGATCAAGGCAGGCAGAGAGTTTTCTCAGACATTTTATGTTGAGAATTCAGGTCCCTGGCCTTAGTACTGAGAAACTGAAGTTCACATTGTCATGTTCTGGCCTTCTGTTCTGTGTGCCATAGATAAACTTCTGCAGTGATAACAGTCCTTCCAGCAAGCTGACAAGGAACTCATTTTTAGTCATTTTGATTCTCAGGTATCAACTTGAACTGAAGGACGACTACATCGCTAGAACTAATAGCCTGATTGAAGATGAAAGGAAGAATAAAGGTGATCGAGGCTGGGGAGCCATATTTTTCAGTTCTGAAGTTACTTACAGTTTCCTAGGTTGGATCTATTCTGTATTCTAGAAAATACATAGCTTACACTTCATTTTTACTCTAGAGTAACATTTTTTATAATTTTAATTTCACAGAATTTTTAAAAATTGCCTTCAAAAGGAAACCTTCATGTTTAACATCTTGTATATTCACAAAGGCCGGTGATTTATTGTCAGTAATTTATCCAACTTCTTTTCATTATTTTTTGATAGATACATCTGTGATTATCCAGAAAGGGAGGGATAGCATGCCGCCTGCCTCAAAAGTGCAAGGTCCCAAGTTTGATCCCCAGTACCAAAAAAAAAGAAAATTGGGGTAGCAAATAATTGCTGTCTGGTAAATACTACTCTTAACTATGAGACACATTAGGTTTTTTTGTTTTGTTTTGTTGTTTCTTAGAGACAGTCTTACTGTACAGTTCAGGGTGGCCTTGAAATCACTATGTAGCTCAGGCTGGTCTCAAAATTGCACTGATCCTCCTGCCTCAGCCTCCTGAGTGCCGGGATCACAGGCATGCACCACCACCCTTGGCAAGACTTTAATTTTTACTTATGGGAAATTACATTTTAACTTCTTTGTCCTCTGTGACTGAGTTTCTTTTGCTTCTAATACATTTTTATGCTTTGTGGTATTTTTACTTGACATATAAGCTCCTAAGCTCTCGTATACATTGTTTTCTTTTGTTTTTTGTGGTACTGGGAATCAAACTCAGGACTGTGCACTTGTGAGGCAGGCGCAGTGTCACTGAGCTAAATCCCCGGCCCAGCTCTCATACACATTGACCTGAGACTGTGAAAGTTGAGTAATTTTTCAGTCTTCAGATAGTTTACATTTCATCATTTCTCAGCCTTTTGGCTAAGTTCAAGTACAGAAATTTTACATTTCAATGTAATTGAAAATTACCTATAACAAGTTGAACTTTTGGTGGAAATTGAAGACAGATGCTTGGAGTAAATCAGAACTGAGTACTTCATATTCCCAGTGTAGCAGCTCCTTTACTACTGTCTTACAGAGACCAATATTCCTTTTGTGGATTAGTACCATCACGTATTTAGCAAATTATCATTTGATGACAGCTCCACATAGACTTGTGTTAGAGGGAGTGAAAACTACAAAATCCTAAAATCCTTTTCTGGGAGGAATTGAGACTCAGCATAGGGCTGTGGGCTGTAACTGGTTCAAGTGTAGCAGGAAGAGCTTCACCACACATTTGACAGCACTAACTTCACATCTCCATTGGATTTATTAGGTTTTTGTCTTACTTGCCTGCTAAATATTTGGGTCCTACATCTGCTATTTTAGATTATGAAATAATGATCATTAGGTCTGGCATACTGGCCAGAAATTATTAAATTTGCATTCACTTGGAGAACATTTTAATTGGTGGGTTCTTTGTTTCAGAAAAAGCTATTCATTTGCAAGAGGAGCTCACAGCTGTTAATTCAAAGAAGGAAGAACTCAATCAGTCTGCAAATCGTATGAAAGAACTTGAGGTAATTGTTAAACCTGTTTTTTTTAAATAGAGTTTAAGCAATGCATAAAACTGTAGTTTTATTTAGTTAAGCACAGTTTATCTGAAGTCATCCTTTTGATATGTTTGAACTGACTATTCTATGACTAAGAAGTTGATGGTCAAAGTTAATTTAGTAGTTCTTAACTTTGGTGGAGGAAGAGCTTTGGGCCCTAGAGTCCTGTCTCTCCCTTACTGCTTGTGTGCTTCTAGGTGAGTTCTGTGAGCTCAGATTTCTGATCTTGGGATATTTCCAGCTGCCATACAGTTATTAAGAGAAGTGAGCAAGCAGATGGGCAGTGAATCCAAGCTTCTGCCTCAGCCTCTTCTGTACCCTAAACAGCAGGGAAAACCTGGTATTGTCACATTGCTATCTTACAAATTAAAACAAAATGAGACACACTGTTACTAGTTCTGTTCCTAAGTGTGCTTGCTTTCTGAAGAATAAGTACTGAAGATATGTATCTGTAAGTAAAATTTACATTTTCCAATTTTAGTATATGTGCTGCCAAAGCGAGCATGAAAATTGACATTTTCAATCATGATGACTTATTTGAGAACTTTGTAGGCTTCTGTATCCAAATATGAGATATATTATACTAAGAAAAAGAAAGCACTTCACAGCAGGCTAGGGATTATGTCTATCTCACCTTCTGCTGTTTTAAAAAATGTATTGCTACAATGTGTGATTGTTACGGGGTTGTGCTTGCGTTTGGAAAACGGAGAGATTACTTTCATCAGAAGTACTCACTGCATAGGACAGGAGTCCACAGATGCAGGTTATGAGCATCCCCTGCCACTTCCAGCACAGATGACTTGCTTACTGTACGGCAGTTAGGGCCTGTGGTTGCAAAGAACCCGACCTCTGTCCAGTGACCGTCAGGAAGTTCCTGTTCAACTTAAAGCAGCCGCCCAGCTTTTATGTCTGCAGTACTGTCATGTCGTGATTCACATGGAAGTTTTCCTCTCACTTTCAGCTCAAGTTAGAGTCCATCAAAGCACAGCTTGTGACAACAACGAAACAGAACCACTTGCTGAATGAAAGGGTTAAAGAGATGAGTGATTATTCACAACTGAAGAAAGAGAAACTGGAGCTTCAGGCACAAAATAAATTACTTAAACAACAACTGGAAAACAGTAGAAGTGAAAACTTGCATCTCCTAAACCGTATGTCTTCTTTTCTTCTAATGTGAATGTTTCCTTAACTCATGTTAAGCTACTTGTGATTGAGGCTTAAGATTCTTGCACTGGAATTGTTTGTTTTGCGTAATTAACAGTATCACCAGAAGAAGAAGGCCCACTTTCAAGCTGTGGGGCTCTGTGGGAAGTATCAGGGCTCACCTCGCCCTTAGACCCCTGCTGGGGTTTGGCTAGTAAGAACTCCAGCAAGCACTTGGAGGGAGGCAGGGAGAGGAGGTTGAGATGGCTATTATCTCATTGTCACCCCACCTCCATGTCCAGCAGCCCTGGACCACTGTACCTCTCAGGCAGCTGACGCCACAGAACCTGCTAGTGGCCCATCACCAGCGCTCTACACCATGCCCAATCAGTCTCCCCACTTCTGCGAATGTCTCCCCCCCTTCACCTGCCAAGCCCAAGGGGTGCTAACAGCCTGGCTTCATTTCTTGTCCGGGAAACTATATGATCCTTTGTAGTTAGCCTGCATATGGTACCCTTTATTAAAGGGTCTCAAGTGACCCAAACTGAGCGCACCACCCACTTTCTCTCTGCCTGTCACCGTCACTGCTCAGATCGGATGAGACCTCAGGGAAGTCATCCACAGGTAGATGACAAGAGAGCTTCTTCTAGGCCTTCTGTGTGTGGGAGAGGAAAGAGGCAGGCTTTGAGGTAATTTGAGGATTTGAAAGAGTTCTTTTACTTGGAGTAGGACTCCAAGAGTAGCAAGGAGTGCATTAATATGCATTAAATTCTTCTGAAACTTGTGAATCAGGATTGCTTTTAATCTAATTAGTAGAATTGATAGAATATTAATTCCAGGAGTACAAAGAAAGGAAACTGTTAAACTCTCTTTAGCTGCTTTCGTTAAATAATATAACCAAACTTACCTAAGGTTGCTAATAACCAGTATTTTTCTTATGCCTTCTTAGGCATGGCCCAGCCAGCTCCTGAACTTCTAGTTTTTCAGAAAGCATTAAAGAAAGCAGAAGATACTATCGCATTTGAGCATAGGGAGTTTGAAACTCAAAGGCAAGTTCTGCAAAAACAACTCCAAAGTGAAGTGAGTATTGCTCTGTACTCACACTTGTATTATGCCAGGTCACCTGCAGCTGTGTAAACTTGGCGCAAGTCACACCAGCACAAATCATGTCTATTTTAACATCAAAAATGACTCCCCTAAATATGCTAAAAGTTCCTTGCTCATCTGAGAAAATTCTCTAGTGATTATTTTACTTTATATTCATGATAGTATTCAAATTGAAAGAAAAGCAAACTCATCTAAACATACAATTTTGTGAGTGCCTGATAGTACCCATGTTAGTCTCTGTTTCTCCTTCTGAGACCTACAAATATTCACTGTCTCTTTCTAATTTCTGCCTGCATGCCCCAAAGTAGCTGTTTGATATGAATGAAAAAGGTAGTGAAAAATTTGTCTGTGTGTTCTGTTTGTATTTTTTAAATAGAGATCCATTGATCACTGGTGTAAATCTTCTCAGAATTGGCAAGACAGAAAAAGAGGATAAGCCCAAGACTTTTTCACCTTTTGAAGCAAGCTATGATTTGTTTTACATTGGTTTGTTTTTCTTTTCTGCATCTTTTCAGATTGAACATTCTACACAGCTAAAGGCCAAGCTATTAGATTATGATTCTTCTGTAAAGAGGTTAACTATTCAGGTTGCTGATTTAAAATTGCAACTGAAACAAACTCAGACAGGTGAGAGACATTTTTAACCCATAAATACCTGTGTGTGTAAAGCTTCTGACACTTGTGGAAATATAATGACTGTAATCTATTGGCCACTTAGTAACGCTTGTATTAGGAGGAAAGCCATAGACAGACTTCATCCTAGAAGTAAAACTTCCTTTCTATGTCAAGAACGCCAGCTGGTCATCAGCTACATAAATTGCCTGTACAGGTGTCCCAAATAGGAAGGGTGTGGTGGTGATACAAGTTCTCCAATTCATCCTAGCTTTTTCCTTTTTCTTTTATTACCCTGATGACTAGACAAGGGCTATACAGTAGTTTTTCATATTCCTTAACAGACAGATATATAAGTATATGACAGAAGCAGGTGGCTTAGCAAAAAGAACATTGCTGTCCAAGTCAAAGAGCTGTTTTTTATTCTTTTTTTTTTTTGGTACCGGGGATCGAACTCGCGACCTTACGCTTGTGAGGCAGGCAGTGGCACCACTGAGCTAAATCCCCAGCCCTGTTTTTTTGTTTCTTTGGGTTTGTTGTTTGTTTGTTTGTTTGTTTGTTTGGAGACAAGGTCTTGCTATATAGTTCAGGCCGGCCTTGAACTCACTGTGATCCTCCTAGCTCAACCTCCTGAGTCCTGGGGTTATAGGTATGTGTTATCACACCCGGCCAAGAGAACTATTTTTATTTGTACTGCAATTTTGTTTTGCCTTGGGTACAGTACTTTAACTTCCCTGGGGCTCCATTTTCTCACTCGAAATGAGTATCGCAATACCTACTGGGTCATAGTGAGCAGAGATGGATGGGTCCCAGTCTCGCTCCTGAACCATAAAAGGAAAAAGTTATTGCTGTTGTTTCATCACACAGTGAAGATGGATGCATATCTGCCCCTTCCTGCTTCATAAGAAGTGTGTGGAAACTTAGATACTTTGTTCTTCAGTTGCTTTCAAACCCAAGCATGTACACATGACCATTTCTGGATTTGCACACATCCTGGAACTGAGCCTGCTTTGGTTCCCACTTGTACTTTCTCTTCCTCGGCCCCTTGTTCCTTTGACTTGCAGTAGTTTTATTTTCTCTCCTCATTTCTAATTTTCCCTATTCCTCGTTTTCTCTCTGCTGTCCTGATTGCCAAACTGTCCACAGCTGAAATCAGCTCTCTCCTATCATGACAACAAGTCTGTGAGGACAGAACTCTTCGGCTTCTGCTTTTGTTGTGTAGCAGCATGACGGGCAGCGCAGGTGGGGAGCTGACTGAGCACTGCCTTTGCAGGGGAGATCCCAGCAGCTGTAGGACCCACTAGCCAGGTGGCCCTGATTTAGTACACCACTGTCCCCATCTGTAAAATGGGAGCAATAAGAGAGTCCTGGCCTCAGTGTTGCTGTGAATGCAAGTCCTCTTTCCCTTATCGGAAACATGGCCCTACACTGTGGACTTCCCAACAGCCCTAGGAATCCCAGGGCTGCATCCTGTAGTGAAGGAAACCCATTCATTAATCACTTTGTAGTCAATGTATGAATAGTCATGCTGGTTGGGATAATCAGAGGTTATAAATGGGTTTATATCAGCTCAGGTCAAGCTTTTCAACCAGATGAGTCAAATCTGGTTAGATTTTGCCACCACTAAGTAAATGTTCACTTACAGCTTTTGGAATTTCAGAATCAGCCATATTGGATTGTGAAATTGTATCATGTATCATAAAGGAAGACAGGTCTGAAACTGCAGACAAGCAGGTCTCAGTAAATGTAAATAGTATTTATTGTGACTTCAGAACCTGTTTAATGTGCAAGTTTTTCCTCCTTTCATTTCAAAAAAACATTCTCAAGTTTTAAGTTTTATTCACCACCTTTTCTCCTTATTTGTCAAATTGTCTTTTTGTAACCTGCAGCTCTGGAGAATGAAGTGTACCGCAACCCCAAGCAATCTCTGAGCCATCGATGCATGAATAGCTTGCTGAATGGTCTGACAGTGCCTCACACCGGGGATGGAATCAGGGATGTCCTGAACAGTTCCCCTGAACAGGAGATTATGCCAAAGATCCCAGGTTACCCGAATGCAGGGAGGGAGGGCTGCTCCCCGGATTTGGACCTTGAGTTTGTAGCCAATACCAAGATCAAGGTGAGAGAGCTAAAGCAAGAGGGTGAACGCTTGGAAAGGGCTTTCAGAAGTTACCAACAAAGAGTCACTCACAACCCCACTAAAAGCCCACCCCCGGCAAAGAATCTGCCATCTATGCACTTGCTCGGAGCTTTCAAAAGCACCAGTTCCACTTCCCTGGGAAGATGCGTTTTCACAGAGGACAGAATTGTCTCTGAGCAGCCCCAGATGTGTACACCTAACAAGGAGAAGAATGACGCTGTCACAGAAGCCACCCCAGACAGCGTGACTTCACAGCCATTCGGAAGCACTTCCTCTCGACGCCTGTCCTCCACGCCACTTCCCAAAGCCAGAAGAAGCCTTGAGAATGAGCTGTATCTAGAAGGTGAGCCACTGTCTAGTGGGTTGTGGGACCCTGGTGGTGAGCAGACCACATGCTCATGGGACCTCTGACTTGAATGCAAGTGCATCTGGGGGCAACAGGAGGGGAGTACTCTGAAGTCTCCTGGCCAGCAGGGCATCACTCCGTGTCACACGGTTGCTCTAGAGTCAGTGGCCTAGAGACTGTCAAGGGCTCATGTTTGCTTAGCATGCAGAGGTGCTGAGGGGGCCCTGCGGCCTTGCTCATGCTGCTGGTTAGTGCTGCACATGTTAGTATTAGCTCTGGAGTTTAATTACCTCCCTGAATCGCAGACATCACGTTGGGCTATTGGAAAGGATAACAAAATGTATTTTAAAACTAATAAAGCTTTTTCAAAACATATTAGTGTCTTTTCTATGCAGTTCATAATATCCTTACTCTCGTTCCTGCTGTCCCTTAGGTCTGGGCAGGTCACACATTGTGTCCTCCAGTCCTTGTCCTGACAAAACACCCCAGCCATCACCTGCTGAGTCAAGGCACAGCCTCTCTGTCCATTCGTTCTCCGGCCCTCTGGAGCAGAAGGCCACATAAGTACCGTTTTCTGATTGGCTTCAGTTAGGTCTTGTCACCTGCTGTCTCAATCTTTACTCCTTTGTACTTTTTAGGCGTATTAAAGATCATGTGGCAGTATAGAATTTGCAGTCAGTATAAAATCATGTGTAATCTTTGAGAATCATCTGCATACCTGGGCAATGTGATATGATATTAATAAGCACCTTCATAGGCTTGTGAATAGGCTCGGATTTGGAGATAAACAAATGTATAAAATTTGTCAAAAGCAGATAAATTGGGCTTATTTTTATAGTTGAAACAATTTCATACATCATTAAGTCATTTTAAAAAATATTTTGGCATTTATATATAAACAGATAAGGTTTCAATTTGTATGTTATTGAAACAAATTCTAAAGTGATAGTGAGCTCTAGGGTATGGCTGTTGAAGCAGGAAGGAGTGGGTGTCTTAGAAACTAGGCCAGTGGGTCACTGGGGCTATGGTTTATAGGAAGGACTTGGGCCCATGCCTGGTCCCCGTGGCAAAAATTCTGACTCCTTACCTCTGGTCTTGAGCCTGGATACCCGAGGTTTACATAGTTCTGCACAGAGTTGAAAACTGTCATGTGCCTATCATGGTCCTAGGGCATTTAATTTCTTTATATATGTATATGTGCGCGCGCGCGCGCGCGCGCGCGTGTGTGTGTGTGTGTTTGTGTGTGTGTATGGTAAGCCAAAAGGTAAAACAAGACCCACACATACAACAGGTTCACGTACTTGGACATACACTTGGGCTTATGATATTGCATCCTCAGCCAGTTTGTGCTGATGGTGTGCAGAATTTATTTTTTTCAAAAATGTTGTGTGGTTATTTGAAAACTAAGCCCCTAGGAATAGAATCAAGAGTACAACCTCCTTTGCTGACAGAAGAGGTGTCTGCGCAGGGCTGAGGTGGAACGGGACTAGCTCAGTCAGCAAGTAGTGACTGCTGACACTGCACCTGCTGCCTGGCAACTGCTCAGTGCTGCTCAATGCACTGTGCCTTTCTCTATAAGCCAAAGAAAAACGAGTGTTCTAGATCCATTTTCTTGAGCCACAAAAGGATTTTTGTCACCCTCTGCTCTTGGGGTGTATCTTAAGACTTTATACTCAGAACTATTATTCTCCCAATGTAGTCTTTATCAGAGACAAACAGAAGTTGAAGACAGAAGTGAATTTTCAAATCTGGACAAGCCAGCTTTTAAAGATACTGAGGCATTTGAGCCATCTTTTACACGTAAGTTGAAATATAAGTACCAATTTTTATAGCTTAGTTATAGTGAAATACAGTATAGCCATTAGTATAAGCAAAGCTGTTACAAATTGGGACATTTCTGAACTTGATCTTAGCCAAAAGGCCGAGAAGCGATGGGACATTTCTGATAAGAGCACAAATAGAGTATATTTCCTCATTTTTCTAGACTTTTTTTTTTTTGGTACCAGGGATCGAACTCAGGACCTTGCATTTGCAAGGTAGGCACAGTACCACTGAGCTAAACCCCTGGCCCTTTCCTCATTTTTCTGTTGCAGAGATTTTCAGGGTTGTATCTGAGAACCCTTTATAAAAATGTCAGGATGACTCAATTTCACAGTTATAGCTAAACTCATAAATGAATCCCTGATTTACCAAATTTATGATTATCTTGGATTTAAAATAAGTAATTTTTCCTTTTCATGAAATATGAAGATGTTATTTACTTTAAACTACACTCATTCTGTTGATTGCTCAGATTTAGAAAACCCCATCCTCAGTGAAAGAATGGATGTGACAGAATCCTAAAATCAGAGCCCAGAAACTCCTGTCCTGGCTCTGGCCCTGTAGTGTCTCACCCTGTAGCCCACTTCGTAAGTATGAAATAAGGATGTAGGGTCCATCGTCTGAGGTTCTTTCTAGCTTAAGACATCTTTGTTCTAGGTGGTGCTGGGAATTGAACCTGGGGAACACTGAGCTACACCCTCAGCTCTTTTTCGGGGGCTGGGTACCGGGGATTGAACTCGGGATCTTGTGCTTTCGAGGCAGGTGCTGGAACCACTGAGCTAAATCCCTGGCCCTTTTTTTTTTTTTTTTTTTTTTTTTTGAGATAGGGTCTTGCTAAGTTCCCAGATGAGCTTAAAGCTGATGATCCTCCTGCCTCAGCCTCTTGAGTAGCTGGGATTAGATGCACAAGCCACTGTGCCTGGCTGAGAAATGTTTGAATACAATCATTTAGTCTTGTAAACTTCATTGTCAAATATCATTTATCATATTTTGGATAATTAGCTTGTAAATTTTATAAAGTCTTTTTAACCCACCAGTTAAAAGGAGTATGTTGAGCTGGGGATTTAGCTCAGTGGCACTGTGTCTCCCTTGCAAGTGCAAGGTCCTGAGTTCAATCTCTGGTATTAAAAAAAAAAGTGTGTTGAATCATTGATATTTAAATTGAATTCAAATGATTTATCAGCATGCCAAGTGAATTCTTCTGTTGTTGGATTGATTTTTCCTGGTGGGTAGCAGTCCAATTTTGTAAACAAATTTGGTCCATTAACACATTCATGACGGGCCATAATTTGTGTGTCTCACTGCCGGATGGCTCTGATTTGAACGTGTCACGTTCCCTCAGGCGTGAACCACCAGTGGTATGTGCGTGATTGTCCCAGGACATGTTAAAGTATAAAAACACTTTGACTGGGTTCCATCCCCAGCACCACAAAAACAAACAAAACTCAACCCTACCCCCAGCACTTTGAGAAGTCGGCAAGTGGTTGGGAAGCTCTTAACATCGTGCAAGAGATGGTACCTGGTGGCTTTAGTTGGGGTTCCTGTGCTTCACGATGAGACCTTCCACACACACATTGCCCTGTCTTCGCCTCTGTGTCATGAAAGACTCATGGCTGCATTGTTTTCACCTTGTGCAGATGCAGGGGCTTGGCCAAGGCAGTTTGAAGAGGATAGGTTCCTCTCTGCTGGTGACATGTCCCACATGGACTCTGCTGTACCTGCCATGCTCACCATACCCACCACGTATCACAACCAAACTAAGTGTGTGTTTCTTTACTCCAGCAGCTAGCAAAGCTGTGGACTGAATGCTGATCTGTGTGCTCTAGAAATTATTTCTGGATCAACGGGCTTTTTATAAGCATAAATTATTCAAAGGCTTGGGGTTGGAGTGTTATCGGTGTTAATGACATTTGTGAAGTAATTGTACATGTGAACAGATAAAGACGGTGCTTGGGAAAACTTGTGAGGAGAGACTTCTGGTTTAGTGTTCCAGGAACGCAGCTTTCTAAAAATTTTTGTCTCTACCTATCCAGAGCCTGACAGCCCACCTAAGACTTTGGCAGAAGCCAAAAGCATTCCACAGGCACCTTATTGTCTTGGTAAATCATGGTGAGAAACTTCAGTCAACTCCTATTCCATAGCTTTAATGTGATCACAGCATTTTCATATTCTCTTTCTGTTTGCTTCCCTTATGTCTTAAGAAATTAGGACCAAAATACTATATTTCAGTCTTCCGAAAAGCTGATAATACTCTGCTAGCTTGTCACTGGAGGCAAACTGGTCACCAGACTTTCCCTGTGTGGCCTGTGTGTCTTTCTTCTTGGCTCCCCCACGGGGAGCAGAGCTGAGGGGACATATGGCCTCCACTAACAGCCAGGTCCTTTTCTCCTCAGAACAAGGTGTTGAAGCCTTCACCTGAAGAAGCATCTCCCGACCCCCCCCCCCCAAAACATGGGTTCAGTGTCATGCCCTAAAGGAACTCAGAGGCTCTGAGTAACAGTTTGTTGGTTTAAGTCACAGCAGTCAGGAACATGAGGAATTATTGAGGAAGCCCTGGAGTTTAAGAGCACAGGGTTGCTTTTTTCTGACGCCACAGGAAATCTGCTTTGGAAGGCACCCATCAGCCAGGCTAAATCGAGAACCTTCTCTCTGTGGACTACTCTCCTAGGGGCCAGGCATTCAGCAGGGAACCAAACCAAGGTGCTGCTCATGGAGCATCTGGGGCAGGGAGCCAAGCGGTCCCCAAGCCACTGCCAAGGCCCCGGGATGGAGCTGCTACCCCAGCTGAAGGGCAATGGCCACAGGCACAGCCTGAGTGAGGGGGCTCAGAATTGCACAATGAGAGGCGGGGATCTGGGAATGGTAATGCAGATGATGGTAATGGCTGTTGAGATCATTAGTAAGCAGCACTGTTAGGCTTTGGTCCTTTTTCTCTTACACTCGTCAATTCACCTCTTCCTCTGGACACAGAGGGAAAGTGAGAGGCCAGAACATGGTGTCTTTGAGTTGCCAGTGGCTATACTTCTTGGCTCTTGTGTCCCAAGAAGCTTCCATATGTCAGGCCACTGGTGCATCATACTGCACCCCCCAGAGCACAGGAGCAGCCCTTTTTTCAATTGGCCCCAAACAGGATTCCTGTTTTGAGCTTGCTGTTCCGTAAAACAAAGCAGTGCTGTTTAGGAAGGACCTTTCCCCACCAGCAAGGAGGCCACTTTGTTTCCGCCTGCAGAAATTATTCTCAGCCTCCCCTGGTCTTTTAATTTCACAACAAAGTTGGAGAGAGAGGAGACTGGGTCCTTTCTCCTAGTAAAACTAGTTCAGTTCCTCTTGAAGACTCTGGAGAAGGCATAGCAGAAAGCATGGAAGTCCTCTGGTGAACCTGTGGTGTTTTTTGCTCATTGATACTGCTCAGGTTTTTTAAAAGTAGGTTATGGGACAGAGCTGAAAGAGAGAGGCCAGCTTAGTCATCTTTGGTGAGATTTAATTAAACCTTGGAGTATAGGGCCATGTGCCAAGAGTGACAGGGAATAGTCAAGTAATTAAAATATAGGCCTTGCCCAGAAAGGATAGGAGTGGGAAAGACACGTACACGTGGTTGGTGACAAAGCAGGGACAAGATACCCTGCAGGTAAGGTGTTGGAGTGCTTGTCCTTCAGAGGAGGGGCATGACAGTCGGGAAGCTAGTAGCATGGTCAGTTTTGTGCCGGAGGGTAAGGAGGCAGAGCTCAAGCTGCAGGCAGGGACCAGATTAGGCTGGAATATGCAGACTGGTTCTGGTATTGTGGACAATTGGTCTGAGAGGAGGCAGGTTGTCAGATCCCAGACTGCCGTGGGTTTGGGCTCAGCCTAAGCAGAGATGCTGTACTGCATGTACTTCTATGTCTGTCCCGCAGGAAATGCTGAGGGCTGACGTCGGTGGTTGCTGGAAGGCAGAGACTTAATGTCAGGGAGGGCACTGTCTGGCTCAGCTATTCAGTGCTCCAGGGAAAGCAAGAGAAGGCAACACAGGAAGGTTGAATCTGCAAGCCCTAGTGGCCTAATGGACAAAAGATAGAATGGGGGGTATTGTTTTGGTTCTTTGCCCAAGCTAACCTGTAATTCACGGGCTCATGAGTGCCCCAGCTTCACCCATCTGAGTAGCTGGGACTACAGGTGTGTGTCATGCCCAGCCTGGAAAGAACGTGATTAAGAACTGGCATAATTTTAGGAATGAAGCCAGTGCTGTGGGATTTCCATGTGCTGATGGCAGGGAACTCATTAGAAACACGGGTGTAAGGCTGGGACTGGAGAAATAGATGTGGGAGTGACTGGTGCTCAGCTATCACTGAAACTCCAGGAAGGGCCAGGGTCAGAAGGAAGAAGCAGGGAATGAATAGTGAAGTGCCTCGGGTGACAGGAGGATGTTGGAGGCTTTGTTCTCTTCTTTTTGGGGTAGGAGACATGAGCGTCTTTATGGGAGGAAAAAAAGGGCTGTAAACTGCTGTGTGAGACCTCTGGCTCTGTCAGGGTCCTGAAGATGGGGCAGATCGGCATCAAATGCAGGATTTCAGTGGAAAGGCTGAAGGAGGGCGGGCACCGCTGAAGAGGGTCAGGAGACACAGCATGAAGGGAGGACAGTTGGAGTCTGGTGGGGAAAGTGCCTCGTATTCATCTCGGGAAAGTCAGAGGTGAGATGCAGCACTGGGGTGGCAGTGGGGGCTTGTGCCAGCTCCACAGAGTCGGGGACAAGTCTAGTGGAGCCTTCCTGCAAACTGATCCTGCTTTCGTGTGGAAAACTTGATGCTGAAAGCTACTCACGCTTTGCTTTTCATCTTGTTAACTGCAGAACAGAAACAAAGTGGAGACTATAAGGAAGAAGAAAACACGTGGGAACAGCATGTTAAAGAACAAAGGCAGAAGGAAGAACAGAGACAGAGTGACCTGAGAGAGGCTCTGGAAAGGGAACGAAGAGAGCTGGAGAAACTGGATCAGGAAAGGGTAAGTGATTCGGAAGGTACCTTGAGCTCGGGTTGGTGAGCCAGTAGCATCCTGAAGCCAGAAATGTAGTGGGTGACCCAAAAGGAATCCCTGTCCTCGGGTGGTTGTCCTGCAGTGAGAAAGGCTGCAGAGTGCACACCCTCGTAGGGTCACACACACACCCTGTGAGTGTCACATACCCTGTGTCATGGTAGAGGACAATTTGGGAAAGTGCTTTTGCATACACTCTTTTGGTCCTTAAAACAAGCCCACTGAGGAGGAAGGGAGACCATGCTTTGGTGTGGAACACCCCTTTGTAAACGAGGTTTAATGAACAAGCTCCCAGGTCAGCCAGGTGGCCTAGAAGAGCCAGGGGTGGATGAGGCCTCCAGTCCCCTGCTGCTTCAGGCCTTCCTCCTCCCTGTGGTTCTCATTTTGCCTTCTATAGCCTGGTTGTGGTCCTAGACAGAAGGACTACCCTGGCCACTAAGTTACTTGTCAAGTGTTAATCTTCCATATGAATGTTTCTGAGGCAAATGAATCCCTCCTTCTTTGAGATAATATGTTGGTCTCCCTTTGATAGCAGCAATGACTTCAATTGAAATCTATAGTTCTCCAGCATGCAGGTTGTACCTAAAGGATCAGGATTATATTACTGTGTACTTCTTAAACACCGAAGAACTTAAAAAGAAACGTTTGTCTATTTCCTATTTTGGCACTGATCTCTCTTTTGTTTTTGGTACCGGGGATCGAACTCTGGACCTTCCACTTGCAAGGCAGGAGGCCGAACCACTGAGCTAAATCCCCGGCTGGCACCCATCTCTTTAATAGAGGATGACTGAAGAATCACTGAAGATTGAGATGGAAAAGGAATTAGAAATGAGTGTTCAAGAAATGAAAGAAAAATCAGCTACCAGTGAAAATCTTTTAGAGAAGTACATGAAAATCATCCAGCAAAAGAAAGAGCAACAGACTGCAGATAAGGTGCATGTGCTGTGGTTAAGCCTGTGCTCTGGGGCTGGGAGAGTCGTCCAGGGCTTCTGTGAGTCACCTGCGAGCAGGTATCTGTCCTCTACTGAAGACAGAAAGGTTTAAAGCATAGAAAATCCATAGTTTAAAGGGAGCCTTGAGTCTTTTTAAATATGTCATACTCTTTCAGCAAAATCTCACACATTTTGCTCAGGCAAAAGATTGAAGAGCTTTTGATTTGTCATAGTTTATGTAGTTTCTGGTGTCTCCTGTTAAGAACAAGAAAGAAATCTGTCACTGAGTAACAAGTGCATTGTGAGACAGTAAGTCTGAATTATTGGTGTTAAAATGTACGTTATAGTTTATTTTGACATGCTTGCTAAACTTCATACTTAAAAGTTCTTTTTGAGATTCATATTACATATATATTTCAAAAATAGTTCCTAGATAAATCGGTGTTTTATAAAATGAATTCATGTCTAACTTCTAACCCCCTCCCTCACCCATTGTCAGAGCTCCAAAAAAATGCTCCAAGAAAGCTCCCAAGTGGATACACTGCCATCTAGTGACAAGGATGAAAGGTATGGTTTCCCCAAACTGTTCCTTAGGCAAACCATTGTTACTCATTTTGTCAGACGAGGGAAATTGTCAGGTATTTGAGGTTACCTTTAAGAAACTGTTCAGTCAGCCAAAATTACTGACTTCAGAAAAAACCAATCTATTGTGATTTTTAACTTGTGTGAAACTGATCCTGATACAAATATAGGCGAGGGTGGAGACCCCCACAGGAGAGAAGCGAGAACAAGATGAAGATCTCAAACTCGACGTGAATTTTTAAAATTTCTAATTTTTGTTTTAGTTTCACAGGGTTTTCTCATGAAGAACCAGATGACATTTGGTAATTATGCTAGCCGTCCAGCTCCTTACAACAATGAAGTTACTTAAGATCTGGTCCTATGAAATATTCTCTGTAATCAGATAAAAATTCTCAATAAAAACTGTGCAATCCAGTGTGGTTTTTGTATTTTGTGTTTTTATTTTGGTACTGTAGTGTATGAACCAAGAATAACCTAGTCAAGTGAAAGCCCTTCTTTAGCTGTAGAATTTCTCATTCATTACACTCAAATGAACTTTTATTCCCTCCCCATTTTTTGTCTTAGGTTATGCTTATTTGAAAACTTATCTTACTGGTCAAACTCCAGGCCTACATTTGGAAAGTGTTAAGATGTGTGTACTCCCTGTCCCCGGAGTCAGACTGCTACCAGTAAAACAAGGCCCATCTTCGCCAGCACCCTCAGGTTTCCCCCTGCATGTAGACACAGATTTTTCCATTCTAGACTCTAGAAATAGTACTGTTGGCATCAGCTGTGGTTTAAATGTATGTGTCCTTCCAAAATTCCTGTGTTGGAATTTAAACCCTGAGGTGACAGTGAAGACTCACTCTTTAAGGTGCCATCTTGGAAGCCAAGACTCAACCCTCACCAAACCTGGCAGTGCTCTGGTCTTGGACTTCCCAGTCTCCAAAAGAGTAAGAAATATATTCTTCATAAATTACCCAGTGTAAGGTATTTTCTTACAGCAGCAGGAATAGACCGATACAGCATCTTTATTGTGGAATTTTTGGTCTTCCTTTTTAGTGAATGGACTTACTGTTTTTAAACAAGTAGGTTCCTCCCTTATACCTCTAATTTCATTTTCATCTCCTAAAACTTAAGTTCTGTATGGCATAACTGGGGAAAAAAAAAATCTCTGCCTTCCAGAGGTTCCTAAATTTGCTAGCAGGATTACTGTCAACAATTAAGAGACTGCTTGTGATCTTATTGAACCATTATTTACAGTTTATTCCTGTGACTTATATAATTACACAAAATGCTACTTAAACAGAAGGTACTAAGCAGTGTGACAAATAGCAGGCTAATTGGGCTCCTGCTTATCCACCGTGTGTGAGTGAAGGGCGATGATCCAGAGCCAGCCCCTCATTTAGAAATGTCACTGTGTCAGTAGTGAGTGACAAAAGCTATTCCTCAGTAAGGTCACATGTAGCCAATCCAAATGCATAATTACACCAACAGATAAGTAGTTTTAAAACATTAGAAAATTCAATCCTACATAACAAATTTAGCTCTGCTAGTCGCTGTTATATTCCCAAATCTTTCACTAGGCTTTTATATTTTAGGTTTGAAAATGAGCCAGTGATACGTGCCCCTTATTAAGGCTCCCCATTGTTTCTACTTTGCCAAAGATTATGTCTTGTGTTAATTGTGTAGGTATATGGTCTTTATTTATTGGAGAAGCTAGTCAGAAAAATCCTGTACTTTTCAAAGATCTATAAAGTACTCCATTTTATGTAAAACACAGCCCAGTGGGTTACAGTATTTTCTCAAATTGCTCTTGCTGAAGAGAGATTTCTGTCAGGAATGAAACATCTAGCTCTTATACATTAGATTTCCACACAAATGTGAAATATTGATTATGCATATTATTTTAAAATGACACCATACTGAGGACAGAGACAGGTAGGATTTATGTATGGTAAAAAGGCAAACGAATGAAGCTATAATTTTATTTCATTACTGTTAGTACATCCACAACTATTTCCACCTAAATAGATCTTTAAAATAAGCATACACAAGTATTGACTATTATCTACAAATATTTATTGTAACACTTGAATAGAACTACAAGAAGCCCTTGGCACTGATAGAAAATATTGATTCACTGTTAGGTTACAAAAATTTATACATAGCAAAATTTAATGCTCTTTACATAAAAAATATTAGACTACGTCAACAAAACTTTCAAAAATTCCTGGTAATAGCTACCAGAATTAGAAAAGTAAAATTAGGCTTTAGACACTGCCTCTTCTAGAACACTGAACTCTAAACAGCACCGCCACTGCTGGAAAGAATATTTAAGTTTGTCATGCAAGAGGAAAACAAAACACAAGCTACTTTGGAACACCTGTTCACAGACGAGAGCTTCTCCAAATTAAGAAAACAAATCCAAATAGGCATTTTTAGGCGTGACTAAAAAAAAAGAATCCAAATGAAATATACTTGATGTTCAATTTTAATAGTATCTTGATAAAAGTATGCTTCCTTTCATTTGAATACATTTCTACACATGTATATGTTTTGAAATCCAGGAAACAGCCAAACCACAAGTTAACTCTTAACATGAATACACACAGTTAACCCTATAGTATACAGCCCCTTTGAAAAGCACTGATGCACCCAGTAGTTACATGGATCATTTCAAAAAGAACAACACAGAGTTTACCATCACTAACACCCAGTACCTATAGTCACTTAATGTTCTGGAACACAATGATTTAGAAGGCAAGTTTCTTTTGAAAATGGCTTAAACTCAAGCAGTTTTCTTGCGGAACATCAAACATTATTCCAGGAAACTTAAGTTTTAGATAAGAAAAAAATGAAATAAATACCAGCCCTAATTTACTTACGTATTCAAGTCTATAGAAGTAGGAGGTTAGGCCCAGGGATTTAGCTCAGTGGTTCCGGCGCCTGCCTCGCAAGCGCAAGGTCCCGAGTTCGATCCCCGGCACAAAAAAAAAAAAAAAAAAAAAGATTAGAGGTCTGTGGTCAGTTTGTAGTTAGGTTTTAGATAATTGGTATGAAACTGTAAACTCACTCTCCAGACCACTTAAAATGCTTTAGAATGGTCATTTTAATAAGGTAACACTTCTTAATTAAAAATATTTATGGAACAAAATTCTGTGAAGGATTTTGGGGTCTCTGTTGTAATACAAATTCTTAGAAATTTAAAGCGAATAAATATTAAGGCAGAGCTGACATACTTCTAGAGAAGAATGATAATAACTGGATCATTATTTTATTAAAATGAAGTCTATTATAAAATTGACTCTGGAAAGCTTAATGAGTCAATCCAGTTTGTTCAATGGGAAGTTCAACAGAGTTGTAGCTCATTTTAGCATAACTGAAAAATAGATTTCTTATTGGTTCAGGAAATTAATGGATCTAGACTTCAGGGAGTGCTAATTTTTTTTTAAAAGTCAGTTGTAAGAATCACATTATCTTTGATGTGTGTCAAAGTTTGACTAATGTCAGCTGTCAGAAATGGAACTTCATACCAATTCCATTTTATTTCCTTTTATAGATAACGTATATTTGAGGATGGGTGGCATATGTGAATTTATTGTCTCATCCCTAGATGTTGGCATGTCACCCACCAGTCCCTACCAAGGAGTATGACGTATTCCCATCACCTACCTTGGTAGAGTCGCTCTAGCAGTAAGTATGTGCATGCCACAAATTTCAGAGGATGAACAATCTTTTGTCAAAGTGTTGCCTTTTAAAATAGCTAACGTGAAGCCTCCCATATTCTAAAGAAAAAGATTCACCCACTGGAAGATTTTCCTAGAGATACATCCCAGCAGCTTGAGACAGACAGTGAAATGTTGGTACATCTACAGTAGTTTGTTTGGTGGATACACATCTGTACTGCAGAGCAGCTGTCTGATGATTTGTCAGAGCTGTAAATTCGTCGGCTGAAACACTGTGGCAAACATTTATGTATAGGAATTGAGTTGTTCTTTTGACCGAGACTGGATATCTTGCAGTTCCTGTTCTTCCTTTGCTTTGATATCCTGGTAAGCCTGCATTTTGCTCGCATCCTTTAAGTAAGCCCAGTTAGAAGACAGTATCATGAGGAAGTGGATCTGGAAAAGAAGGGTGAGCATGATGGTTAGTGAGCACGTGAGAAGGCAAAGCTAGCTGCTAGTCAGATTAGACACACTTGACTGGGAAAGGGCAGTATTAATACTCAGGGCTATTCATTCTGCTCACAGAGCTGTCGGATACTGAGAGCATGCTGTAACAGGATGCTTCGTATTAAAAGGCCGGAGAAAAGTTAGTACACAAGTAGAGCAAATTGGGGGAAAATGGCCAAAGTTACTGTTAAGAAAAAGCAAAAATGAAATATGAGAGGGTGCTTTTTACCATTTTGAGGGTAACTGTAAAGACTAATGCAGAAGTTGAGAAACACGTGTTCTAAGTAAATGCAGCGCAGAGATCTTTTCAGCCTATGGATAAAAATCAATTCCCCCAAAGGCCTAAAAAAGTGTGAACAGTGTTTATTTCCAGTAAATAATTTAAAAACTACATATTTAACATGGAAAACTAAAATGTCAAAACCAAATTCAAGAAGTATAGGCAAAGCATGCAGTCTCTATGTTAACAAATTTTTAGTAGTGAAACTACAATTTTCATTACTGCCATTATTTCACAAAATGTAAAAATCCTTGTTCTCTATAGTTGGTGTGGCACACAACTTCTTTCCCATTTATTTTCCTCATATTTCCTGCAAATCTACATCTCAATTTCCTTCTATTTCCTACTTCCTTCCCAACACATTTAAAACCTGAAGACCAGCGCCCAGTTTCTCTTGCTGTTAAACTCATTCATGCAATTGGAGAACCAGCTATGAGAAAACAGTCACCACTCACCAAAAGACAACTTAAAGTTTCCAATTTGGTGAGCTCTAAAGAAATGATTGTTAGGGGGAATGTGTGTGCATATATATATACATATATATATATATATATGTATATATATATTTTTTTTTTTTGCAGAGAGAGAAATGGGTGAAACCCTTTTTCTTCAAATTTTCATCTGATTTAAGAGGACATTTGTTACTGAACCATGCCATCATAAAAACCTTAAATTTAAAATATATTTGCAAAATATTTTATATTAAGAGTCTGCCAACAAAACTCAAAACATTTCTCTTGCATCATTGAAACCGGTGATCAAGCAAGCAAAAATAACAAAATGCAAGTGTGCCAAAGCATTAATACTTCATTTAGAGATTCTGCTCAAAGACTTTCAAGAAAGTTATTGTCAAAGGATGCTCACCAATGTCAGTAACTGAATCCTTTCCAAAATGGAGAAATAGGCAGATCTCATTAGTTTGTAATTCATGTACAGTAAGTTACTTTATTCCATGCAAAATGAGTTAACTGAAGCTATTTACAAATTACTATAACAAAACTGCAGAAACCTAGACTCTGCTTTAGTCTGGAGTGTCAGTGATATTCATGCTACAGAGTAGAGCTCTCTAAAGCTCCTTATTGGCCTTATGCAATTTAGAACTTAGTGCAGCAATCTTCCCGACTCTTAAACTTCAAAACCACATAGTTATATGTAGTAGCCATCATGTAGATCAGCTGGTGGAAGAGAACAAAACAGGACAGTAAGATACAGGCAGTGAGGGCCAATGTTGCGACACTTCTAAGTTTGGGCAGGGTAGGTGTCAGCCCATAGTCTACAGTGGTTCTTTCTCCCCACTTGTGGTCACAACAGACGTTTTTCACATGTAGCGCACACAACCGTTTCCTCATCACACACACACACAATCTCAGTTCTTGGCTCTGCCCTCAGTAAGCTTGTGAAAAGCCTGGGTTGTATGTCAAGAATAACAAGATGGAGAGCTGGTCAGCAGCATGGGAAGACTGAAGCTCAAGGCTTTATTTCCCCTCATCTTTCCCCAACTGCCTGCTCAGCAGCAATCAGCCCACTTCCGGCCTACTGCTCAGCCAAGAGAACAGGTCACCACCGGGCTCACATAGGCTGCTTTTCTTTGTAGACTGTCCTAGGAGGGAACAGACTAATAGCTAGAAAAACCAGGAGTGACTCATTTCCAAGCAGCTGAGATGTCCCCCTTGCTCTACCGATCTTAATTGGTTTCCTTCAAATCACAAACCAAGCCCTCTCAACTTACACATACAAGGCAGTGTGTTTGTACAGTTGATCCTTCTTATGTGCACATCTCAAGTTTGCCTACTTGCTAAGATGTGTAACCACCAAACCAATATAGGGCATTTTCTCAGTTGAGAGTGGATGCGTGGAGGGCTGTGGAAGGTTTGAGTCACCTAATGCCATGTGCACACTCCTAGCTGAGGTTGAACAAGGTGGCATTCAGCCGTTCTGCTGCTCGGTGCTCAGGCTATAAACAAGTCTTCTTCTGGAGAGACATTTAGTGCCACTTGATTGCAATTTTTGTTGCTTTTATGATGGCTCAGGAGAAGGCTGTGATGTGTGTGTTAAAGAAGTGTCATTCAGACCTGAGTGACAGTGCTGTTGGCCATGAATTAAATTGTAATGAGCCAGCAATATGTCCAAAATGAAGTGTCTACACCAAAGCACAGGTTATGTAGGGCCAGGCTGGTGACAGTGCTATGAGCAGAGGCTCACAGGAACCCTGCCCTGTATTTGCCCGGTAGTCACTATCTTATGTTTGAAGTGACTTTATATAACATAACTACTACACATAGTGAAATCAACTATATATGTCTAACATACGTACACATGCATTTTCCATTTGGAAGTTAAAGATTTCTTTGCAAAGAAATAGGCAGTGCCTCGTGTGAGCATCTGCCTATGAGTGAAGTGATGAGACTATGTGCTAAGTACAACAAGGCAATATGCTAGGGCTAGTTGACAGGTGTTGGAACCCTTCCTCCTACAGAGTCCAAATCACATTGCCTGCAATCGGTGCCAAGGCAGCCACTAGTACTTCCTGCAAACTAGACATGCGGTAAGTTTATGCAGGTGACAACCAAGGATGAGTGGCAGGACTGTTTGCTTCTGTAGGCTGGTAAAAGCTGGAAGGGAAATCTGTCATTTAGAGGCTGGGGGATGAGGAGAGCTAGACTAGGGTGGTCCCGGGGTGGTTACTCACCAGGGCAATGACGGTGGCACCAGCTCCAGCGCAGGCCACAATGAACAGGTGGTAGGACATGTAGAACTAGGAAAGAACAGGGCACCAGCATAAGCATTTGGGGAGGGGGGGTGGCCTACGTGTGTTCTGGAGTGCGGCCACAGCCTTCTCTGCAGCTGTGCTCTGCAAGCTTGGGCTGCAGGTTGGAATCACAGGGGAGCTTTAGAAACATTCTGATGCCAAGGCTGCACCCCAGACCAATGACATTTGAACACTGGGGCCCAGCCTCAGCTGTCGTACTCTGTACTGGGCCTGGATGACTGTGGGCGTGCAGCATGACTCAAGCCAGTCCATGTTGTGGATGTACAGCCTGACAAGCCACAAAGGGAGGGCTGAATGTTTCTGTAAGTCACTGCTTTTGGAAAACACCTTGTTGGTATTTTTGTAGTTATGTAAGCTCCCACCAGTGCATTAGGAATTTTGCTTTATAAATAGAAGCCCATAACTGAAGAATATTCTAAGGTTGAAACAGTTTAAACCAAGTCATTATAATATATTGCTAATTAAGGATGAATGAAAAGTAGAAATAAGGGCAAGTCATTCTTGAAATAATAACTGTGACCTCTTATTAAAAATCGGTATATGCACAAATCCTGGGGAATCTTTTCTACAAAAATTAATTTAAACATTTTTCTGTGATACATGCTCTACCTGGATTTCTGAAGCAGAACTAGAAGAATCAATTCTCAGATTTGCAAGTCTGAGGTCAGTTAAACTATTGCCCAAAGGAAAAGCTCACCGCTAGTCCAGAAGGATCCTCAGTGATATGAAATGACCATTTTTGTAGGTCAAAAATGATTGAATAGTGATGGTAACATAGACTTCCCAAGAGGGGGCATACACATATGGAAATGTTACAGCGAACGCCACAGATTGGTGCAATTAATGTGTGTTACATCTGCAGGAAGGAGCTTTGCTTGATAGCATTCTGGCCATCTCCAGTGCTCTTCCCAGCCGGGAGAGCCCTCTTTCTCAGCCTGATGTGTGCAGGCAGCATGTGTGAGCCCTCTGAGGTGTGCAGGTTTACCTCATTGGTATTGCAGATGTTCTCCAGGGCGGAGCCACAGATTTTTCCTGGGAAAGCATTCCAAGGGATGATACCTGCAAAATGAATCCCAACAGATTAGTAGGAACTACAATGCCTCAATGTTTTTGTTCTTGTCTTTATGGGGTGGGGGAGGTGCGGGGGATGGAATCCTGGTGACTCATGCCTGCTAAGCATGTGCTCTACCACTGAGCTATA
This sequence comes from Heterocephalus glaber, assembly GCF_053883595.1. NCBI lineage: Eukaryota > Metazoa > Chordata > Mammalia > Rodentia > Bathyergidae > Heterocephalus > Heterocephalus glaber. The sequence goes on along the minus strand of NW_028258369.1, from coordinate 16,824,708 downwards.
CCCACAGCCAATCTATTTTATCTAATCTAATCTATCAATTTATTTTGGCAATACTGGGGATTTGCCCTGAGCTACATGCCCACCTTTTAATTTTTTTTTTTTAAATTTTGAAACAGGGTCTCACCAAGTCACTAAGTTGCCTGACCTGGGCTGAAATGGGATCATCCTGCCTCAGCTTCCCAGAGTGCCAGGATTATAGGCATGTAACACCATGCCAAGCTCAATCTCATGTTCTTAACAGACCTCACCACTTTTTTTCCTTTTGAAACAGGGACTAAGTAGTCCACTTCCCCACTGTGTGGCCCAGGCTGCTCTTGGACTCACTGTGATCCTCCTGCCTCAGCCACCCAAGTGCTGGGGTTATAAGGATTACAAGTGTGTGCCACCGTGCCCAGCTGTAGACCTCACCACTTCGGATGTCAGTTACAGAATAACTCTGGGCTGTGTTACTCATCAACAATTGAGGTATCTGCCATCTGCAGAACTGGCATTTTGGGCAGGAACAAAGTCAACTATTCCACGAGAGATTTAAACAGCTTGGTATTTTCCCCCACAGATTGTGCTTTTTTAGCTGAGTTGATATTTGTAAGCATTGATTTTCAGTGCTAGATTTTGCCTACAGTGAATTAATGTATGCAGCAGAGCTAAACAACTGCAGGGTGCCCTCCCCACATAGAGCGTCACCTCATGCTGTGAGCACTGGGGTCTGTGGCCAGGCTACTCACACTCTTTGTCAGTGGCCCACCGTGGGGTAAGTCCCAAAACTGACACCCAGACACTTTCGTGGCAGTTTGACAGAGTAATTTACGTTTGTTGGAATCTGATACATGCTGGATTTATATTTTGCATGTCTGTGTTGGAAACACTTGTGGCTTGAAAATCAAATTGGAAATGTAGAAAAAGGAGAAACACCACCATCCTTCACCGCAGAGGGTAGAAGCACAGTCTGGTGTGTGTCTGTCCCTGTAACTGAGTCCCTTCTGCAGGGAGAATTGTCACTGGGCTGCTACTCTTTTCCCCTTATAATGTACACATGTGTGCTTGGATATTCGGCACAGCTCAATTCACATTTCTCCCAGCAGGTAAGGAAGGTGTTCTTCAAAAACAAAAAAGCCCATAACCTTATTACCTCTACTCCTGACCCATGCCAAGAGTAGATATGCATGGGAAGAATGGGAAGTTGTCAGTGAAACCACTGATTTCAAGAATAACTGGTTGGGCAAATTCAGATGATTTAAAAAGATGATTATTAATCATCAGAATCTGTGGCAAAAATAGTTATTTTTAAGAACTAGGGAAATGATATACTTTTAGATATTCTTTAACACATGCTTTGAAAACCAACTTCAGGCTCTGACTTTAAATCCATCATGAAGAACAGAGTAGATAGGCCCGGGTCTTTGTGAAAAGAGATTAGTCCCCTGGGCAGTTTTCCATGAGCTTCCTATTACATTGTAAGATAAGATGTTGAGAATAAACCACATGAGAAAAACAAGCAGCAAAACTGAAATGGTCATCCCTCTTCAGAAAAGCTCAGGAAGGACAATTATTTCCTCTTTGATTCTAATGAAAGCCCTTTTCCACCCTAGCTGTTTCTGCCAAGAACAGATTTCCTACCATCCTGGCCGGAAGCAATAATTAGACTCCTTCCTTAGGATGCTGCCTGCTCTCACTCAGCAGGGAAGTTGAGTCCCAAATTAATTGACAGTAAGAGCCAGTGGCCCCTTGTGTGGCTTGTCACAAGGAACCAACCATAGTCCCCTATTGTGAGGAGCCCATTCATTAGAGAAACCATTTGAACTGGTTTCCAACAGCTGAAAGCAGCTTTCACAGACAACATCCTGAGAACTCTCAAGTCCATATGGATTTCATATGTTGCATTTTTCAGCAGGGATGAAGTTTAAAAAGTTGGTTATTTAAAACCTTGATTTAAAGAGTCAGATGGGCAAAAATTAGTTGGATTGTATAATGTGTGCAACATTGTTTTATATGAAAAGTCAGTTATAAAGTGAAGAGACTAAAGAAAAGTACATAATCTTTTTAGGATGGCTGTCCAGAAGTCTTTTTGATTGAAACGCATTATAAAGTAGTTCTGCATTCTGAAAACGTTCTTTACACACCTAACTTGAAAATACAGTCTAACAAAATCTTGAATGATACCCACCAGCAAGTAAAAGCCTGAGTGATACTTTCACCCAGAAAACAGCATATTGAGGGAAAGAGCATAAACTACTCAGCAGGATGGCTGAGACAAGATGGGTGATTAAAAACATCCCCCTGCAGTAAGCAAGGCCCAGGCATGTGCACAAGGGCGTTAAGAGAAAGTACCGTATTGCCGCACATCCACGCAGATCTGCTCCACGCCCGTGGTGCCGTTGGTCGGTGGTGACTTGATGACCTCACAAGTGGACCATATGTTGTAAAACATGAACACAGGCACTGCCGAGAAACCAAACACACCCAGCCAGGCCACACCAAGCACATAGGTGAGGAAGACGAACTAGGCCAAACACAAAAGGGAGGAGAAAGAATCATCACTGAAACGGGCAGGTGCAACTCTCAGAGGAAGTACCAACTGTGCATTTCTGGGCCCAGTCCTAAACCTGTGGGATGCAGGATGCATCCGGGGACCCCACCCTATTGTGGTAGCGAGAAGGAAACACCAGTGCAGAGTAGTGGTGCAGGGAAGCCAGAGCTGGCTGTGCTCCTCATAGAACATTCCAGAATGGGAGTGTCAGAAGCGAACTCGGGCTTTTCAGGTCCCTCTTTTTAACCATCAAGGACATGGGACTCCAAGAGGTGACTTTATTCACCCAAAGTCACAGGGCTAATTAGTGACAGAGCCTCCCACGAGGTGCTCTGTCAAACATCATTTCCCAAAACTGCGCATCCTACCTAACACGGCACAGGCTCCGGATGCTTTCACAGCCTCCTGAATCAGAGGACCCCATTAATATCTCAAAACTTATTACATGTGGGTACAGCAATTGCTATGGGAAGCCTTCTCTTGAAAGCAATAGTGCTAGTTTCCTGATCTGTGAAATTTCTAAAGCACTAGATGCGTGAACCTTTATCAAAAGTTCAAACAGTCCAAAACACAAGCGGAATGCCCAGTGAACCTGATGTGGTGCTCGTTTTCCTCTAATTTTCTTTCATGCCTGAGATTCACAGCACCCCACAAGCAGAGCAGTGGCTTAGAGACAGGTTCCTTGCCGTGGCCCACATGTTGCCATGGGTGATCGCAGGAAGAATGTAACCCCAGAGCTTGCCTTTCTTCGTAACTGGCCCTGACTACCAATTTTCACAGAGCTTTGAAAGGCTGCCTCCAACATGTGGTATTTCTATTCTCAGAACGTGCACCCACAGGGCGTGGTCAGGTTTGGCGTTTCTTTCTTCAAGCTAACGGTGGAGACCTGAGGATTCCACCTCACATTTTTTATGGTGGCCAGAGACACCTGGACAGTAGGAGGCCGCCGGGCTCCGATAGGTTGCCTCCTCCTGGTCGCCCTGGGAAAATGCAGAAGCAAGGCACCTCTTCCTTTTCTCTCAAGGCCATTTATGGGGTTGGAAGCATTTGCATTTCTACAAATATTCAAAGCAGCAGATTTCAGTGGTCACTACCTCCCCTTCCTTTCCAGTGCTTCAGATCTGGCTGCTCCAGAGGAGGGTGACTTTTTATTTCCTCATCAAAACAAGCAAACAAAAGACCTTGGGAGTCTTTCTAATAACACAAGGCCTTGAAAGGGGGCTGCTGAGTCTTGGCCTTGGCGAGCCTTCCCTTCCGGGTGGTTGGCGCTCCAGAGGGAAGGCCAGTGCCCAGCGGAGAGCACTGGGGGCTGTTCCTGTCCCAGCGGCCACCAGCATTCAGAGCTGCCTTCTCAGTAGCCTCCTGGGTGTGCCCCCCACCCCTAAGGAGTGGGGAGAGCGAGGCTTGGCACCATCAGCCCCACTCCTCCCTCCGTTGTCCTGTGAACCTGACCTTAAAATGCAGAGGGGCAAGGAGAGTCCTATTCGGGACCAGGGAGGTTCAAATCAACAGGAAACTGAATGGTTCAGCAGCTGAGGGGCGAGTTTTGTCCCTGTGGGAACACTCCCCGTGGAAACCATTACTTGTCCTGCAAGGACTGTCCTTGTTCACACATTTATGCAATGCACAGGGAGGAGGCAAAGGTGCCAAAGAGCAACACGGGCCAGGCAAGGCTGGGCCTATGGTTCCCAACAGGAGGAGTGGTCATGGCCCCACTGCCCTCAGTCAGACTGTGACATTCCTAGCCTTGTCTCCCTTGTGCTGGGGGGCTGAGGATTGGGCCCAGGCCCTGTTGGAAGCCAGTGGTACACAAGAGAGTAGGAGCTCAAGGCCAAGTAGTACAAGGTGGCAGAGGCAGCTGGTGGAGGCTCAGGGAGCTACACAGAGACCAGGATGGCATGGCGGGCAGTCTGGGCATTTCCATGGACGCCAGGGAGGCCATCTCGTCCTCGGATGCCACCTGCCACAGCCTCTGCATGACTGTGAGGAGGGATGACACACAGGCCCTGAGGTTACACTCAGTGATCTGGACCCCTTAGGGGCATCTCTGGCTGCCACTCCTTCCTTGCGCTCCAAGACCTTACTGCCTCCCTGGCTGATCTTCCTTTGTTTCCTTTGAGGCTTCAGCCTACCCGGTGGATGACACTGGGCACCAGGACTCTCCTTCCTCAAGCCTCCTCAGCACGGTCTTGTTCACAACCACTGCTCTTACACGGGCCACTTTCAGTCCCCTCAGCCTCTATGCGACACAGCCTTGTTCAGCCCTGATGTGTCACCTGGAACCCACAGCCCCCTCGGCACATTGACCTAGCAGGAGACTCTGCACTCATTCCCTCCCCTCATGCTCAGTCCCCGGCCATGCCTGAAGCCCACTTCCCCCTCAGTTTTTGAATCTGTCCCTTGTCCTCCACCCTCTGCCTGGGCTTAGTGCACACCTCCAAAGTTGCCCACTTGTGCCTCCAACAGCACAGCACTCGGGGCCTAGTGCAAAGCCCTCCGGATGCCACACCACACAGCAGTGCCCTCCCTCTCTGTGGCCCTGCTGCCCTTTAGCCATGGACAGGGAAACGCCGAGGGCTGGGTGGAGCAGCAGCTGGGCCGCTCCTGTCAGCCCTTCTGGGACTAGGGCCACACCCACCCACAGCATCCTCTTGTTTACCTTGAGTGGCTTACTCCTCATAGTAGTGTCACAGGGCCCAGCCTGGACTACGGGGTCTCAGAGATGGCACAGGGTTCCACCCCAGGCAGCAGGGGGACTCCTTCTGGAGGACTGGCCTGGAGCTCCAAGAGAGCTCACTGATCACTATCCTCACTGATAGCGGCGCTCACTGGGGCACCCCAAGGAGCCTGGGCCCTGTGGTGACATCTTGTTTTCCTTAGCAGAAGGCTGAAGTGAGCCTGGCACTTCCTCCTCACTGTGAGCCTCCCTTGACTCCCAAAATGTTTCCTTTATACCTGACCATTGTCCAAAAGCCACACCAACACGGCCAGCTGCTTGTGAGGCGTTGTGACCTGGGTATGCCATTATCAACTCCAATTCAAAAGACACACACATATCAGGTCTTTTTTGGTACTGGTGATCAAACTCAGGGCCTCGCACTTGCCAGGCAGGCACTGCACCGCTGAGCTACATCCCCGGAATGAAATATGTCTTTACAAGAGTCCTCCAATTCTGTGTGGCCCCAATCAATCCTCACACATGCTTCTTTCCTCCTAGGAGCAGGTCACTGCCAGTTTTCCTCTCACAGTGCAGCATCTTTTTTTCTTCTTCTTTTTTGTCCTGGGGATTGAACCAAGCGCCTTCATACTGAGCTGCATTCTCAGCCCCTTTTGCACTTTTTATTTTTAGACAAGGTCTCACTGAGTCATTAAGTTGCCCAGGCTGGGCTTGAATTTGCAATCCTCCTGCCTCAGCCTCCCTAGTGCTGGGATTACAGGTGTGTGCCACCTGGCTAGCTAGCTATTTGTAAGATCTGTTGTCCTCTGGAGACCAGATGCAAATGGATCAACTAGGATGCCAGTGTTCATCCCAGCTTGAATTATGTAATTTTCACAGGAGATGAAATACTCACTTGGCTTTTAAAAGCCAAGTCATTTAAAGACATAAAATTCATCCTCAGGTCTTAAGCTACATAAAAAGAGACAGGAGGCTGAATGTGACACACAGGCCACTGTTTGCTATCCATGTCTTAGACTGGAAGCTCCTGGAGGAAGAGCCTGATTTAACCTCTACACCTGCACCGACTAGCAAAGTTCAGCTAAGGCTTGGTACGGTACATAGCACACGCATGTTTTCATGCCACTGACATTCAAAGATGAATGAAGGGAAACAGCGAGAAAGTAGGAAAGCTATCTCCTTCTCTAGTGGGAACTTTACATTTGAAAAATCTCCAGTACCCTTATTATCTTTATGTTACTAAGGGAAATGTCTGATGTGATATTCCCAGCCATAAATTTTAACTTATCAGAATACCATATCGGAGGATTGCATGTTGCTAATTGCACAATGGGAAGACCAATATTTGAATCATGGACTCTGGAGTAGATCACGGGTTTTTTCACCCCATCAAGAGCAGTTGGCACAGGTGCAGCCCGGGGTGTGGGTCGGGCTCTCACTGACCATCCCGCTGATGCACCGGCCACAGGCAGTGGTTTTGAACTCTCCGTGCAGTTCCTTCACCGCACTCGTGGTGTAAAAGCCTTCTGCCAGCAGAATGATGCCGTACAGGAAGAAAAAGGATGCAGTTCCATAGATGACATACTGCATCAGCTGTATCCTGCACACACAAGTAGAGATCTTGAAATGTGAATTCACCTCATGGTCCTGTGCAGTGAAGGGCAGAATCCTCATTTTGTACAGAAAGCAGGCACTGAGTAATTAAGTTACTCGCCCAAGGATGTTTGGCGACAGAGCCAGCACCTGAACTATGGTTCAATGGACAGCATGTTTCTGCCATATCCAAAGGTTTCCAGGACAGGCCTGGTGGTTAATGTCAATCAGCTCAAATTAAGCACACACTCCGGGCATCTTTAAGGAGTAACATGGGCAGATGGCATTTGCAATGAGATCCCTATACATAAGCAATAGTATGTCAAGTATTTTTTGTTTTTGGTACTGGGGATTGAACTCAGGACCTTGCACTTGCGAGGCAGGCGGCAGAACCACTGAGCTAAATCCCTGGCCCCTGTCAAGTGTTTTTTTTGGGGGGGGGGACAAGGTCTTGATATGTAGTTCAGGCTGGCCTTGAACTCACTATGTAGCCTAGGCTGGCCTCAAATTCGAGGCAATCCTCCTGCCTCAGCCTCCCGAGTGCTGGGATGACAGGCGTGTGCCTCAAGTGGGTTTAAGTTACAGAAAGTGAATTCACAAGTAAGTTTGTCCTACAACAGCAGACACAGACCCAGGTGACAGGAAAGGACTTTTGGCTGCCCACTGGAACTGAAATCACTGGCACCTGGATGGATCTCATGCCCAGAGATTATGGCTTCATTGGTCTTGGGTGAAGCATGGCATTTCTTAAAGCTTCTCAGAAATCTGAGCTCCTTTTGGAATGCGATCACTCTGAAATGAAATCAGCACACGTTCCCCAGGTTCCGCCTTGGTAAACAGCCCTTCTCCACACAGAGTTGGTACATGAGCCCCTTTTCTGGTTTGATCCCTCTCTTGGAACCTCCCAGACGCCTCTTCATCTCATGAGTATTGCATAAAAATTCATTCTTGCTTTTTTCACTGTGATAGAGAAACTTTTTACAATATCCAAATCACATCAACACCCTGAAGGTTTGGGATTAAAGGAAAGAAAATAAAAATGCTAAAGGAATGGGAGAAAGGGGAGATACTCAAAGGAAATAAATCTATTGCTGCAGAGCTTGTCTCATTAGGAGACTGTGCTTGCGAGCTGTTGAGAATTGTTCCAGAATGGGAAGGCAGAGATTGGGGCTAAATCCCAGAATTTCCCCTTTTTTGCATTAGAGGATGCTCTAGGGTTTGTTCTTCTGATGGAAGAGTTTATGTTAAATACTGTTCCTGAAGGCACAGAGTTGGGGTTGGCCCTCGGTGGGGCTCCTGTCACCAGGGATGGTTACTTCCTACAAGGAAACCGGATCAGCAGCATCAACCTGTCACCCTGTCACACGCCTCCACGTCTGCACCTACTGTGCAAAGCTCCCTGTGTGCACACCTGGGGCCCAAACACTGCCACATTGCTTGGCCATTTCTGTTTCCTTTCCTCATGGACTTTTTTCTATCTGCACGAAGTGACCTTTAATTAAAAGCATCAGTTGTCTGCCAGAAGAGTATGGGGTAGTCTTTAGGAAAATGTTGCTGGGTGGTTGCATCTCACATGTTTTGTTGTTTTTGTTTTGTTTTGCACTAGACATTGAACCCAGGGCCTTTTCCCTAAGCTACATTCCAAGCCCTTTATAATTTTTTTTTTTTTAATTTTGAGACAAGATCTTGCTAAGTCACTAAATTTTCCAGGCTGGGCTTTACTTGTAATCTTCCTGCCTCAGCCTCCCAGGGTACTGGGATTACATGAGGGTACCATGATGCCTTGCTTCAAACACACTTTTAAAGGGCAGCAGATACTTACACTTCGCTCAGCAAGGCGTGGTCACTGGTGTTGGTGGAGAAGTGTTGCTCGAGAATTGCCACGGTGCCCGCCAGAGCCACATGCCCACAGCCGCAGAACAAGGCGACTCCTGAGAAGCACAGGATGGTGGCCACCAGGGAGGCATAGGGGACTCCTCCCAGACACTTGATGCAGCATTCAAAGCAGCCTGGACCCAAAGGAGAGAAAAGGCAGCCATGATGGGCCTCATGAACACTGCCAATGAACATGAAAGCTTTGCTTCTTTATCTTCCCACTCAGGCTCTGTGGCTGATACCTCAAAGTCCTCACACCAGGAGGTTCTTCCCACGGCCATGCACGCTGTGGGGACATGAGGACTCTGAGGCTTCAGGAGAGAATCTGCTCAGGGTGGAAGGGTAGAGAGTGACAAACAGTTATGGAGTCCGTCCCGATTCTAGAGCTTTCTGACAGGGGCGAAGGGACCCTGCCCAAGTGACATTCCACTAACAAAGCCATGGAGAGTAGCAGGGAAACTGCAGCTCTGGGGAGAAAAGTGACATCCAGGTTTTCTCCAAACCCAGCCTTCTGGAGTCACAAAGACATCCATCGCTGTAGCGGCCCTAACTTTCCCCGAGCCCCTGACCTCTCAGAACAGTGGAAGAATCTGGTACCATAGTTATACTGTCACTGGGTTTGGAAAAATGTCAATGCGGTCATTTTGGAAAGTTAATAAATACTTGGGTCCCCAGCTCAGTGAAGTACAAAGTCACCAAGATCCACTCAAGTGGGCCCATTCATTTCATTCTCATTGGTATTAGAAATTACCTCCACTTTGGAAATAAAATGCTCCCCCCAGCCCAGGGAGCACAAGCAATTCATTCACAATCCTCCTCCTCCACTTCCTCCCCCACCATCCCACCCCACCTGGGCTGCCATCTGTTCCCTTCCCCAACACACATGTCCAAGACAGAGCCCCGATCTGGTGGGTGATATTTAAGTACTTGAAGGGGGAAAAGGAACAAAAGAAAAAAAAAAGACAAAATGAGCATCCATGAAGTGAAATGAAGGAGACAGAACCATATTTCACTCTTCATCTTGCAAAGATGAAACTCTTAACTCATTTTAAAAGTAAATGTTTACTTGAGATTTCCACAAAGGCCTCTCTGATGGGCAGAGCTAGATGGCATTTTCACTTTGAGACATTTCTGTTTCAGGACACCAGTGCTGGCCTCAGGATAATGTCAGTACCTTTCTGATCTCCCATCCCCTTCACAGTCTCTAGATCCTAAGTAAATGGCTTGTCAGGGGAACTGAACTTTAAAATCAAGAGCAATTCATGACTTTAGGGCCAGCACATTAAGGCAGTTCAGTTTCTTTGCCCCAAATGGTCTTCAGAGTATTCAGAGAATGAAAACCCAGCCTAATATGCCAGAGGTGAACCTCTCTACGGGGATGAACAGCATTTGCTTAAACTGACCACGGAACATGACTGCCACTCCCTTACCAGATCTCTCTTCAGTTTATTGGAAAATAAAAAGTGTCAGGGCTTCATAAGAAGCCTGTGCTTCCTTTCTTAATTTTTATTTGTATTAGTACATGTCTGCGGTACATAATGATTACATTCACCATGGGGAGTTGGTACATGGACATAACACATCTTAATTTTTAGCTTGAACTTCCGCTTCCTTTTATTTCAAAAGGTGTCCAACCAGCTGTCTTCAGGAAGATCACCTGCTCTCAAACCAATTTAGGAAACCTCAATAAAATGGGAACCCCTGCACAACATGGTTCAAGTTCAGCAGCAAGTCAGTACCTTAAAGAGATGTAGACACAACATTGGTGACCAGGGATGGAGGAGCTCAGTCTTTTTTTTTTTTTTGGTACCAGGGATCGAACTCGGGTCCTTGCGCTTGTGAGGCAGGCGGTGGAACCACTGAGTTAAGTCCCCGGCCGGAGGATTTAACTTGTTTTGTCACCTGACTTTCTGGAGACTGGGGTGAAAGGACTGTAACGAAGTCGAAATTCTCTCCAGACCCCCAAATCCTTGGCTTGGACATGTTCCGTATGCACAGAGGGACAGACCTGTGTGTATCGTGTCTTTCACAACCTCCCCCATGCATAGACTCTCTCATGGTTCGAAGGACAGCGCAAGGCCTACTTTCTCAGCTAGCGCAGCTATGTCTGGTCCTTGCAGGACAGAGATGTGTGGCCTTGGCATTGTGCTGGACAAAAAGGCAGCCACTAGCAGATGTGGCTAGTTACACCCAGCTTATTTACACCTGAAAGGGAAAACACAGGTCTGCAATTGCACAGACCACATTTCACACGTGCAGATGTCACTTATTATAGTGGCCATGGCAATGGACAATGTAAACAATATTTTATCATCACAGAACACTGCTTTGGAAGACTTCTTCTTTTACTGCGTGGTACTGGGGATTGAACCTAGGGCCTTCACACTGAGTTATATCACGACTCTTTGAGACAGAGTCTTGCTAAATTGTCCAGGCTGGGCTCCAACTTGTGACCCTCCTGCTTCGGCCTCCCTGGGATTACAGGTAAGCACCACCATGCTTGGTAGGAGACATATTTTGACTTGCCATATATTCAGTTCTTTTGTAATATAAATTGGGTTCTAACTGAGGTTTTCTTTGGCTTTCATTAATTCGGTATTTTTGAAGACCTACCAGGTGGGTGACAAGTACTGGTCTTTGCACTGTGGATCCTCATCCAGGCCTTCAAGGTCAGTCTAATGCTGTCGCAGGCAAGAAACACATTCAGTAGGGCAGGGGGAGATCTGGACAGCTGAAGAGCCCAGGAGGAGGGGAGAAGGGAATGGAATTCAGACCAGAGAGGGAGCAGCAACCCCTTTCTACAGCATAATATGCAGAAGGCTTCAGTGACTGACACAGTGACACTGGTAAAATGCCCATTAACTTCTGGGTACTTTTAGCAAAGCCTTCCTCATCATTTAGAGCTAGGGTTAGGTGTTATGGTGTAGCCACACAAGCACCCCTTAACAATAGAACACATCCTCCCCAAGCCACGGGTGCTGCTTCAGAAACACGTTTCATCCAGAGTCAGAGCCTTCTGACTCTTTCAAAGCAGACTCCACAGCCGCTCTCAGGCTCAAAGACACGTGGGCTTAGAAGAACGATGCTGGCCAGTCCCAAATTCAACACTAGATCAAGGCTGAAGTTTCCCTCCAATTTATGTCTCGTAAGGACTCCATGCACCCCATGCTGGGGAGTTGGTTTCCTAAAAGCAGAGAAACAGGGATTCAAGAAGCTGAGTGACCACATCAATGAATCAGAGTCTCTCAGCAGACACCAATGGCCTGATGTTTCCAGTAGCCGATTTAACATGTGGCAGGAGGAACCATGGCTCCTAATTCTACTCATTCTTTATAGAAAAACTTTGCAAGGTGGGTGTGTGGTGGTCCGTGCCTCTAGCTCACTACTCTGGGAAGTTGAAGCAGGAGGATCACAAGTTTGAGTCCATCCTGGGCAACTTACAAGAACCTTATTTCAAAATATAAAATAAAAAAGTCTGGGGATGCAGCTTAGTGCAAAGGCCCTGAGTTAAACTCCCAGTATGAGGGAGGAAATGAAAAAGTTTGCAAATCTATATCTAAAAGCACTGGTTGGCATTCAGAGTATGGCTTCTGGACCAGCATTATTATCATCTAGGAACACATGAACATGCAAAGTCTCAGGCCCCATCTCCCCCAGGACAGCTAAATCAGAACCTCTGAGGGTGTCCCCAGTGTCTGCATTTCAACAAGTCTTTTGGGCAATTCTCATGTACATTCAACTTTGGGAGTAACTGTCCCAAAGAATCATGCAAGCTGCTGGCTTTTATGAGCAGCCAAATTCTACTACCATCAAAATCAGACTCCAAGAATGATTCCCCACCTCGGGTCAAGGTAGAGGAGCAGGGACTGAGCGTCCTCCTGTCTGAAAGAGCTAGAAACCTGGACAGAATATATGAACCAGTGATCTTCAAGGTATCAGACGTCAGGCTATGAAGAACCATCCATGTTCTTAAAATACAGAACCAAAGAACTAACATCAGATGATCTGGAACTGCTCTCAAAGAAGCAGGTAGGACATCTTCATCTGGAGGCTCAGCTCAGCCTTCACTCAAACCAAAAGACCCCAACGACTTTGCCATTACCTCTCTGTGTCTGCCCGCATATTAGAAACCTAGAGCCTTCACACTGAGCTACATCCCAGCCCTTCTGAAAATGTTTTATTTTGAGACAAGGTCTCATTAAATTGCCTGAGCTGAAACTTGAGATCTTCCTGCCTCAGCCTCCCAGAGTGCACTCCCAGAGTGCACCACCACACCTGGCTGTGCAGGGGTGTCTTGGAGCTACTGTTTCATTGACACTCCCGTGAGCCAGAGAGAAGGCAGAGGCAAGGACAACAGCATGGAGTAGGGGCGGCAGCTAGTCTTTCCTCATTCTTCGAAGACTGAGCTCCATCCCAAGAGGCGTGCTGACAGGTGTGGTCTGCACTCTGTTGGAGCCACAGTCTATGGGGCGAGGGTGCACACGCACCAGACTGCTTTAAGATCAGAACTCCAGACAACAAGAGGCTGACTCCGGTTTCTGGGGATGACCAGACTAGGGAAGGAGGTTTCTGGAGCTCAGCTCCCAAGGCTGCATCTGAGTTTACTGGGTAAAGAGCAGACAGGATGGGAAGCAGAGTGATCCAGGAAGCAGGAGGAAGGTGAACCAAAGTGCCCCTCAGGTGAGAGCAGGGTTTGTGCGTGGGTCACCTCAACGGTGACAGAAGCCAGAACATCCAGGGAGAGAAGCCGGAGTGTGGATCGGAGCGGGGGTGGCAGGGCGCCCTGGGAACTAGATGGATGGTGTGGGTTTGCACTTGGGATCCCGGACTTCACCTCCAGAGTCCCGAGGTGCTGCTGAGCCTATGAAGCTGGGGAACAGATTGGGGTTAGTGAAGATCCCGCTAGCTGACATGCGGGGGTGTGCGGGTCAGCTGTTCCCGAGAGCGAAGGTTGGATGCCCACAGCTCCCGCTGGTCAGCAATGGAACTTGCAGGGGCAGAGAAGAGATGAGCAGGGAAGTCTGAGAAGCCTGTTTCTAGCCAGCAGCTGCATCTGCCCAGGCTCAGGTATGGCACCCTGAGTCTGCTTTCCTGTCTAATGGCTATGGTTTTCTCCCTAGGGAGGCAGGGGCTGGGCATACCACTCCAGCCCCTTGCAAATCAAATGGCAAGTTCCAGGGGCTGCAAGGAAAGAAACAACGTGTTCCAAATTGATCAGCTGTCTTGAAAAAAGGATAGGTAGAGGACTTTTTCAGACCCAAGCAAGTACTATTAGCCTTGGAATCTGTCACATCGAAAATGCTTTAGTAGCCAGGCATGGTGGTGCATGCTTAAAATCCCAGCACTCGGGAGGCTGAGGCAGGAGAATCGCCACAGCTTCCAGGCTAGCCTGGGCTCCATGGTGAGTTCAAGACCAGTCTGAAGTGCACAGCAAGACTGTGTCTCAACCCCGACCCCACCCCCAAAGATGCTCTAGTGCCACAGCTTTGGCAGGGTCTGAGAAATGGTACAAAGCCACTTGGAAAAGCAGACTTACACACACACTCCTTACCCTCTATGGTGCTAGGAGTGTCCACATAGCCAAAGGAAGTGGAAATCTTATTCGGGCTGTCTGTCACTAGTGCAAGAGGTCAGGTGCAAGCTGAGGTTTAAAATATAGCAGTGGGGCCAGTCTCGGCAGAGCATTGTGCTGGGCAAAGCTGATGCTAGTGAGCGAAGGAAAATCAGTGCTTCGCTTGGATGCTTCTATAAACCCCACAGACAGGTTTCTGAAGCTTCAAACCAGCAATGACAGTGTTGGTTGACATGAACCAGAAGAGGCAAGGAAATAATTTTTTTTTTATGACTGTGATCTACTCACATTAAAGAAAACAAGAAAGCAAGCAAGCAAGCAAGCAAGCAAGAAAAATAGATAACACCTGGCTTCCTAGCACATTTTATTTGTAATTCTCAGTACCTCTCACCAAAGTCCAAAATCTCTGTTGGACTAATAATGTCTTAAGCCTCCATTTATCTAGTCTCTTGCTAAAAAGAGTTTTAGGTTTTGATTCACACAAAAGCTCTAGCGTGCATTTGCCTAAGACAGTTTAAATATAAACCACATAGTAGGGAGAAAAAATACACATCAATGCCCCCAACTCTCAATGGTCATTTTGTCTCCAGCATCCCTAGAACCTTTTGTGCAGAAAAACAGAATAAAACACCTTTTGTCCTCAGGCTTTTGGATGGTCGTTGCTATGGCTGTGAGTTCATAATGGCTAAGTGATTTGCCCAAGTTGCCCAAGATCTTGGCTGCAGATTTAATGCCGGCTTAGAAGGAGAGCCAGCGGGAACAAGGGCTCGGATTCTTCCCCAGGGAATGAATGTCACATATACACACGGGGCCTTCCTCGCTACTTTACCAATTCCTAATGAGCCACAAGATTTAAAAGAGGAGGAGGAGGAGGAGGAACCAAGCTTTGCAACTTTCCAACCACCAGTACCAGGAAAATGGAGACAGAATCCTAGTTAAGAGAAGCAGAAGCGAATGGCAGTGGGCAGAAGCTTTTCTGATTCCTGGAGGGCTGAGTAGCCTTCTCAACAGGGGAGGATTGTGTCCCTCGGGGAGACATCTGGCAGTGCGGGGAGATATTTTTGGTTGTCACAGCTGGGAGAAGGGGTACTTGGAGGCCAAGGATGCTGGTCAACATCCCTCTCTGGGCAGGACAGCCCCCCAACCAAGATGTATCTGGGCCCCAAATGGAGCATTCAAGAGAGGGCATTAAAAAACCCTACACAGTTTAGTTCTCAACCATGGGCAAGTTGGCCCCCAGGGGACATTTGGGAGTGTCTGACAATAGCTGGGAGAATGGTTCAACTGGCATGTGGCAGGCAGAAGCCAGGGATGCTGTTAAGTGTCCTACGATACATAGGACAACCCAACCTCCAACAAAGCTTGGAGCCAAAAGCGTCACAGTGGCAAGGGCAAGAAACGTTCCAAGGTTATGATGCACAATCCTGGTGCCAGAGAGCTGGTGACACTGCCAAATTCTAACAGTTTTAGAGGTGCTCAGAACAAATTTTACTTTTAAAAAATTATACAACAGAAATTCTTGGTTTTTCCCACACATTAGAATCACCTGGAGACCAGTGGCCATCGTAATGTCTGACCAAGTAATCCGAATTTCTGGGGGTGGGATTCAGGAATTAGGGGGTTTGTGTGTTAAAGCTCTCCTGGTGATTTCAGTGAGCGCACAAGTTGTAAAACCAGGAGTGCATAAAAAGGTGCAGTCGGTGGTCTCGGTGGCAAAGCTGGATCTTTGTATGGCCTGTGAGCTAAGAGCAACTACATTTCTAAATGATAGAAGAGGGAAAATAAAAGCTCAAAAAATTTTGTGACACTTGGAAAGTACATGAATTTTAAATTTCTGTGTCCTTAAATAAAGTTTTATTGGCACACAGCCGCAGCCACTCATTTACATATTATCTATGGCTATTCTTAAGCTACAGAGGCAGAGTTAGTGTTAGCACCAGGTTGTTTACAGAAAAGTTTGCAGAGCCACATGAAAGAGCACTGGCTGAGCCAGGGGCGGTGATGAACTTCTATAATCCCAGCACCCTGGGACACCGTGGCAGGAGAATTACAAGTTTGAGCCCAGTGGGGCAATTTAGCAAGGCCCTCTCTCAAAAGGGCTGGGGATGTAGCTCAGTGCAAAGGCCCTGGATTCAATGTCCAGTATAGAAAGAAAGAAAAGCAGTGGTGGCTGGCAAACGTTAAACACAGCCTTCTGTGTCAACACCTCTGGGGAGGGGATGCAGCTATTCACCATCCTATTGGCCACCGCCCCATGCTGAGTCAGAAGCCAAAACATGAGGTCCTCCAAGGGTGGTCTGTGCAGCTCGAGACTCTTTGAGGAGAACTGCAGGTCAAAACTCTTTTGATAATGGCTCCAAAATGTTGTTTACTTTTGCCACCACACTGGCATTTGCACAGTAAAACTGCTGATGCCTTCACAGGAGTCAAGCAGTGCCACCAAAGCATACGTAGCAGTAGCAGCAGCAGCACATTCCTTACGCTATGCACTGGTAGGAAAAGATATAAACAGAAAAGGCTGGCTTTGCTTAAAAACATTCTTGGTGCAATACAAATGCAATACAAAGGGTGCATTTCTATTAACTCTCACCCCTAAGGATGTGTCTTTAGAATATGTATGCCGTGAAATGGCAGGAAGGATACATACAGCACTTCAGGTAAAGTGCTGGTGTAACCAGTTTACCAGCCAAATTAGCACCTTTTTCTTTTTTGTGTTTTTGAGACAGGGTCTCACTATGCAGTCTAGGCTGGCCTTGAACTCACTATGTAGCCCAGGGTGTTCTCAAACTTGCTGCGATGATCCTGCTCAGCCTCCTGAGTGCTGGGAATATAGGTGTGTGCCACCATGCCTGGCACTATTTTTTTCTTGAAAGACTGACTAAAAAGCTATAGTTATTCAGACTTTGGTATTTGGCAGACATTTTCTCAAAAATAAACCAAATGAGCACTTTGTTATTTCAAAGAAAACAACTGGCAGTGTCTGTTGCCAATAAATTTGGGCAAATTGTACTCACCTCAGTGAGACTGACAACGTCCTAAATTTAGGAGACTCCTTGATAAAACTGGTGGTGATGTGAACAAATGAGATTTTTTTGATATGATTTAATGAGCTGTGTCAATATTTGACAGATCTGTACAATTCAGAGAACCGTTATTTTCCAAACAAAATCACCCTTGAATATAAGGGCTAAAGTGAAAGACAGAGCAATGGATTTCGATGGGACACAGTAAAAACGTTCCTCCATATGGTTTCAGATCCCACACTACAAGCATTCTTTAAGAAAGCACTACTTGCCGGATTTGGGTGTATTATCAAGGAAGAATTCACAGTTATTTGAAAAAGCCACTAAAACACTCCTCCCTTCTCCAGCTATGTACCTGCGTCAGCTCCAGTTTTCTTTATACTTCAGCTAAAGCAAGAGCAATCGCAAGATGCCTCCGATCAAATGCAGAGGCAAGAACCCAGCTGTTTCATATTAAGCCAGGCCATCGAAGAGATTCACAAAAACTGTAAAACAGTACTTACTATTCCCACTAAATGTTTCTTAGGGTTGAAAACCAGTTATCTTTTCTAAGTAGTATTTAGGATGGGTTTATTCTCACTTTAATAAAGAGGTTTATTATTAAATACATTTCTTAGTTAAGATTTCTACCGAAGACAAAATTAGCATACGAACCTATATGAGTAAAAGGTTGGTTGCAGCCTTGGCCATGTTTCGGAGTGTAAAGGGCCCTAACTGCACCCCCAGTCTGAGAATCCATTAGGGAGTATCACGGAGGTGGCTCACGGGGCGGCTGGAGGAGCTAAGGGGGAAGCGCTTCCCCGAGAGGCCGCTTCGCCGTTGTCTCCTGGCTTTCTCACAGTCCCAGGCATGAAACTTCAGCTGTGCAACGCTAGAGATCCCGAGACTATTTCTGATGCCATAAAGGGAAGCGTTTCTCAGCAGACCCTTTTAAAGGCTTCTCCTCAAATCTATGAATAAGGAACTTTTCTTTTAGTGGCACACTGCTGAGGCCTTAAAACAGAGTAACTGTTGACATGTGTAACAAGGTATGAGCCGTGGAAGGTAAGTGATTATATAAAAGTAAGATACACTCATGTGGCTGGGACTACACACATTCAAGGAACAGACACCCATCAGTCTCTTCCTTTGCCTCTTGGGGGAACTGGCTTTGGGTTTCCCAACAAACACAGTTGGTCTCGGCCTGGTGAAGCGGGGGGGGGGGGGAGGAATCAGGGAGGCTGACATGGAGTAAGGATATTGCAGACCACAAGGTTTTAAGGGCAGGGAGGGCTGCAGAAGGCAACACCCACTGCTGCAACCACACTGCAGCCTCCCTGACCACCCTGGGCCAAAGGCTTGTCTTCCTGGGTTGCATCCTCTGTGGCTGTGGCATTGCTGTTGTAAGTGAGGCACTGGGCCCGGGACTGCAGGGGTGCTCTTCCTGGACCCACCCTTGGAGCAGGGGGATGAGAGAGTGACACACCAATCTTTCCTGATAATAAAGCAGTGCTGCGGGCACTTGGAGGGGTGTGGTAGGGGCAGATCTCCCTCACCCCCAGCCAGTTATGGGGATCTAAGGGATGGGTCTATGGATGGCAAGGATGCAGACAGAGACTCTCGAGAAGCACTCGGGAAGGGGAGTAGGGCCTGTGTGATGCAGGGGCCAGGGTGCCACCGAGTTTCTCAAGGACACCAGGGTGCTGTGTGGAGAGGACCCGTGGGAGGTGTCCAACCTTCCAGGAGCCGGCAGCGGGAGAGGGGGACGTCTGGTGTGTGGGCGAGTGACAGGATCGGAGATGTGTTCCGAAGAGACAAATCTGGCACTGGTGTGTAGGCTGGGCTTGAGTGGGTGCAAACCAAAGTCTTCAGCCGTAGGTGGTGGCGGAGTGGGGCTTGTAGGGCTTTATTCCAACGAGGCGGGGCGTCTTCAACAGAAGCAGGGAAGACAGAACTCAGTCACATGACATTTTATAGGAATGGGAAAATGAGAAAGGCGGAGAGAATCTATGTGAACAAATCTCCCTAAGGGCCACTCCAGGAAAGGCCAACTTATGGAGAGAGTCAGAGAGCAAATCAAACTGGGTGTGGTGGTGCATGCATATAATCCCAGCACTTTGGGAGGCTGAGGAAGGAGGATCTCAAGTTCCAGTTCAGCCTAGGTAACTTGAGAATCCCTATCTCAAATAGTAAGGCTGGGGGTGCAACTCAGTGCAAAGGTCCTGGGTTCAATCCCTGGTACCGGGGGGCAGGGGGGAAGCAATCAGTGGTCTCTTGGGGAGAGGGCTGGCAGGGAGGGGGTTAAAGGGGCTTGAGGAAACTCTGGGGCATGACAGACACATCACCCTCCTCTTGTGGTGCTGATTGCAGCAGAACATACATATGTCAAGATTTACCCAAAAGACTTTAAATAGATACAGCATGTGCATGTCAGTTACATCCCAAACAAGTTTGTTTTTGTCTTTTCAAAGACTGGTTTGACTTTTACAAAAGACACCAGTGTCTCAGAAAGGTTGTGAACTCTCTGGAGAACTAAGGGTTGGTGGCAAAAGAAAGGATCCACAACACCCTGGCTGGGGTGGAATGGTGGCTGCAGAACCAATGGGTGCCCCTTGCTTGGTGACAAGAGCCACCTCCATGCTGGGTGCTGAGGACAGCAAAGGGTAGGGCAGGACTTAGGACTTTGGTCACACAAACAGAGAACAGGAGGCCAGAATTAGGGATCAGAAAAGCAATGGGAGCTGATTAAAACCTCTGCTCTGCCAGGGGGAGTGGGAGAGAGCGAGAGGAGGACAAGAGAGGATCGCAGAGAGGAAGGACAAGACCAAAGCATGGTAGAAGCACGTGTGGGGCTGTCACACGACACTCAGGTCTGGGTTGACTTAAATACCCACTGAGCTCCTGAGCAACTCGGAGACTGCAAGATCATGGCCACTAAAACTGTTCACATGCATCATGTGTGCTACAGGAAGTTCACTCTCACTCAGCACTATGAATGAGAGCTTTCTCAGTCCCAGGTACTGGGCAGAACAAAGCAGAGAGCAGGAAACTCATAGAGGCATCAAGCACCTGCTAGGTTCCCAGGCTTTGGGAAAGTGAACTGGCCATTAGCATTCAGGAGAGGAACCAGTGCTTTAAGGGGACCCAGTGTGCATTTCCTTTGTGAAATGGCAGGCAGATGCACAAGGCGCCCTCCCCTATTAGGGTTAGAATATGGCCAAAGAGGTGGCATGTCACTTCACAGATTCAGGGCTTACAGTGGCAACTTCTCAACTCTGCTTTTGGAGCACAAAGCAGCCACAGATCACCCGTAAATAAAGGAGCTCGGCTGGTGTAAGTACAAGTTTATTTACAAACACACAGGGGGTAGCATCACAAGCCTGGTCTAAGTCAAGTCCTCAGAGAAATCACCATCGATTACCACTGGGAAACAGTGCAGAAAGGTGAAGTAGGTTGTTTCAAGATATAGAAAGGCTTGTTCTGATCCCATTATGTCCCCTTCCAACCAGATATTTTATCACTAGAGTTATTTTCCTTAAGCATTGTTCACGAAAGTTGCCAGATAAAAGAGAAGCATGATTTTCAGAGAAAGCATAAAGCCACAGAAATGCCACTCTGAGAGTCAAAGCAGTACGTTTAGTACAAAAGCCATTTTTGACCAGCGTTTCAAGGACATGGAAAGAGGTTGAAGTGTGGCTTTCTTGGCAGTGATGGGGGCACCCAAAGGACCTGGCCCGGAAAAGTGAGAAGCCAACTTCAGCTACTTCCGGGCTACTTCAGAGAGTCCCCAGTTACCTCAAAGGGTGGCAAAAGATTGCAAAACAAAATTAAGCAACCGAAGACATAACATGAGGTACATCATAAAGGAGATAAAGACTTACCATTACTTCTAAAAGACTGAGAATTACTAGGTCTGGAATAACCCAAACTGTGTCCCTAACCCAGCCACTGTGCCCAAGAAAAAGCTCCACGTCAGCATTCAGTACAATCGATTTGCTTCTCAGCTCTGCTCTCTTTGTCTGTCTATTCTGAAATGAGGAGCAGACACGGGACCAAAAGGCAAAGAGAGCAGATGGATCGCAGACAAAGGAGGCCATTGTTACATAATCAAGCACTAATCATATACTGACAATACAGCAAACAAAATATTGAACACTGTGAAGAATCAGGAAATGCTATATAGAGAGACACACATATAAAATGGACAATTATAGTCTCTGCAAAATTAACTATAAAATTGTTACTGTACAATAGGCCCATTTTTTGTGAAAACTGCCAGTGATTAGACAATGAAATAATTTCCATAGTAGAAGACAAAATGCAAAGAACTCTGAAAGCTCTGGGCCTTTACAGCATGAACCTGAGCTACAGTAAGCTTGCAACGTGTTCACCATTTCCCTCCACTGAACCAAAAGTGAGAGGAAGTATCCCATAGGTGGGGAGTTTCCTGGCTCAGAAAGCTTCTGCACCCAGACTTGGGGGACAGGGACACAGCACCATCGGACCCACACAACAGCACCAGCCCACAGTTCTGCTGGATGCTCAACCACACAGAGGCCCCACAGTGTAGCGAAAACAGAGGTGCTTGTCCTCTCGAAATACATCGCAAGTGTTTTGGAAAAAGGTTGTAAGGTTGGCCAGGTTAGGAAAAGTGACCCTAAAGAACAATGGCAAAAATCCAGTAGTATTTCACAGAACTCATAAAAGAGGAAATCCTAGGTTCGGGGGAGCACCAGGGAATGGGGATAAAGGCTACAGTTCCCAGGGAGCCTGCCTGAGGTCACAGCTGGGCAGACACAGCCTCAAACAACGAAACCTAAGTCAGAGCAGGGACCTCAGGGTGCCACTCCTTCCTCTCAGTCACCAACCTGCCAGGGCTGCTCAGGAATCATCACACCTGGGCTGCTTGCGAAGCACCAACACTCCCAGCTCGCCTCTCCCCAGGCCCACTGTCCCCATGCCACAAGGCCCTCTCTTCCATCAGGACCTCCGCAGTAATCTGCAGCCAGCTCAGCCCAAGGAGCACAGAAACTGGGATTTGGAAGGGAGGAGTGGGCAATGGGTGAGGCAGGTGGTTATTCCTTCCTCCCCCATCAGGCTGAATTCTCAACTTACAGCACAGGGACAGTCATTCTTGGCCTGTTAGTTTGTAGCCCACATCAAGTCATAGCATCTCGCATGTCACTGGATTACATACATTAACCAGGAGATGACAGACATCTGAGAACCTCCTAAGCTCCCATCAACAACAGTCTCCTCTGGTCCTTTGTTTGCTAAAAAGGAGTCCTTACCATGTTCTTTCCTCATCTTCTTCATCAAACAAGTTGATAAGGGAATCAAGGTCACTGTCCTGCAATCCGACAAGGACTCAGCATGGTCAGGACTGCCACAGTGATTCTTACTCATGCTTCTCCAGAAAGAGGGAGGGAAAGAAGAAAGAATCAATACTTAACTAATTCTTCTCTCTTTCCCAGAGAGGGAGATTTCTAGATCTCTTAAGGGCAAGTTCACACCTTCAGTTCCTTCCTGTGGTCTCACTTCCTTCTCTGAGTTAGTGCTTCTCAAACCTCCACGTGCCTACATGGAAATCTTATTACAAGGCAGGTCCTGATTCAGTATGGCTCAGGGAGGCCTGAGGCTCTGCATTTCTAAAAAGCCCTCAAGGGATGCTAAATCGACTGGGCCACAGCCTCCATTTGGAACAGAGGATCTAAATTCTTACAGTGGAGTGCAGATCTACAGATCTAGCACTGTCCAAGCCTGACTTTTTACTCTGCTTGCCCCAGGCGGCAGAGCACTTGTCAGGCCTGGGCCCCAGGCAGCCTTCCAAGGGGTTGCTCCTGGGGAGTCCCTTTGATCTCCTTCTGTGAACTTGACCTGCCCAGAAAGAAAGAAAGAGAGACAGAGAGAGAGAGAGAGAGAGAGAGAGAGAGAGGAAGGAAGGAAGGAAGGAAGGAAGGAAGGAAGGACCAATGGTGAGAGAGTCCTAAAAACTGTAATTCTATTGAGAAATTACAGAAAAAAAAGAAAGAAAGACAGACATGAAAAATATCAAGGCAAAGGAGACTGGAACCACCTTGACCTTTCCAGGGGGGACTAAGCAAGGTGGGGAAAGGCAGAGTCGCCCATAGTGACTGCACAAGTGAGACAGGCATCTTCTACTGGCAAAGACTTTCTGGTCAGCCTGTGTCAAAACCTCTTTATTCCCCCATGGAAAGAAACAGAATTCTACCCCCTCTCTTAAAAAAAAAACAACAGCACACAAGAGCCATATGGAATTCTCTATTTTCTCCCTCACACCATCTGGTTTGGGATCTAAGTACAGAATGGCAACTGCATTGATTTTGGAGCCAACAAAACCTCCCAGCGCCTGGGAAGCCACTAAGAGGGCGGGGGTAGGTTTCACCCCTGGCCTGCACCATCGTCTTTTTACTATCAAGCATTAAGGTCTCTATGGCTGGCTCCCAATGCAAATGTTCCCAGCGTTTTATGCCTCAAAAGCATCTTTTTTTTCCCACTGACTGTAGTTGATGCATACATTAAAACAACATGTGAGTAGAGACCATCTCAGGATCTAGGAAGATAATTATTTAAGTCAAGTTCAGTGATTTTGTTTCTTCCCTAGTTCATGGAAGTCTCACTTGTAATGTCACTAGCAACCCGATACTACGTGAGTCTCAGAAGGTCTCATCATGCCATTCCAAAGTTAAAAAAAAACAAAACTCAAAACTATGGATTTAAAAAAAATTTTACTTTTTGCCTAATTTAGCTGGCACCAAAACCTATGATGACTCGAATGTCCTTGGTGCCAAAACCCAAGTGGAATGGACAAGGGACTGATGACAGTTTGCACTTCTCTGCCTCGGGGCTCTGCCGAGACTAATGGGCTGCACACAGGGAGCAGCACGCACACCTTGCTGGCAGTACCATGCCGCCTGCAGTGTTTGCACCACACTGCCTTTAGAAAACCCAAACTCTTCAGCATTCTCAACCAACTTCACTTCAGAAAATGAATTAGCCCCTTGCATTTTTGTTCTCAGCTGGTATTGGTGCTCAGAATGCCAATACTCTGAGGTTTGGTTAAAAGTTTAGAAATCTTTCTCCAATGCTCATACAGGGAGCTGCTCAACACTTGGACAAAGTCTTGAAGAACAACAGACAGAGACAGATCACCCCTGCCCCCTCCATGATATCAGTGTTTACTCTTTTTTGTTTGTGTGGTGTTGGGGATGGAACCCAGGCCCTCAGCACTAGCTACTTCTCCCAGCCCTTTCTCATTTTTTGAGACAGGCTCTCACTAAGTTTCGAAGTTACCTTGGCTGGGTTCAAACTCACGAACTTCCTCCCAGCATGCTGGGATTATAGGCTTGGGCTACCACACCAGCCTAGTGTTTACTCTTTGTCACACAATTTAAGAAACAAAATACAGGAAAGACTCAGGTTCCTTCTGGATTTCCAACTGGCTTAGTTTCATCAAATACTCTGAAAATGAACCACCACACGTCATTCTAGTTTCTGATAACTTGGGGGCTTTCTTATCATGCTGACAAATATTCCTTTCCCACCCCCACCTTGAATTGCACACAGCCAATGGCTTTTGGGGGAGCTTTTTGTTATTACAAAATAGCTTGAGATATAATTTATGTACCATAAAATTTACCTGTCTAAAGTATACAGTTCAATGGTTTTGAGTAGATTCACAGAGTTGTAAAACCATCACCACAATTTAGTTTTAGAATATTTTCGTCACTCCAAAGAGAACTGTCATGCTCCTTCAGTAGTTAATCTCTATTCCGAACTCCCCCAGCCTGTGGCAACCACTAATCTACTTTTTGTCTTTACAGATTCACCAATTCTAGAAATTTCATATAAGCAGAGTCATAACGCATTGGTTCTCTTAAATCTGGCTTCTTTTACTTAGCACCACGTTTCTGAAGTCCACCCATGTCCCACACCAGATATCAGTACTTCATTCCTCTAATGCTGAACAGTAATCCATTGTATGGATGTAGCATATCTAATGGCAATTTGTAAATCAAGATTCCAGAATCTTCTGCATCCTTTAAAGGATCTCTGAGAAAGGATCTGGATGGCCAGTCAGTCCTTTCTCAGCTTTTCTAACCAGGACTAGACAGGTACTCTTGGAACCAGCACTGTACAGCCATGTGTCGAATGAAGGAATGCATATTCCAAGATATAGAACTGACTCCAAACCAGATTTCAGGTTAATTAACCTGATGCCACAATCTAGGTCTTAAAAGGAGACAGAAAGAGCTTTAATTATGAGTTTTATGACTGCCATTCAGTGGCATCTTGGACTATATCTCAGGATTGCTCTCTCTGCAGTTCTACTTGTCATCATTTCTGATTTATTCCTCAAAAAGCAAGCAACCATTCGGGAGAAGTGACATTACGGGTCGACACAAAATCAGCAATACTTTAAGGTTGTTGCTGTATTTCTCTGACCCACTACCAAGCCGTTATATCAACGTTTTACGCAGTCTGAACTACAGCTTGTTGTTGGCAAAATCAGTGAGTGTCAGTGTTGCAGAATACTAACCCATGTGGGGGACTTGGGAACACGGGAGAGTGAATGCACATACTGCTCAGCATTCTCCCCATCCTCGGTCCCCAAATCGACTTGCACACATTTCATTCCAACCTAGTACCCAGTGGTCCGAGAGGCTAGTGTTCATCATGAACAGTGGAAAATGGGCTCTGCAGACCTACCTGGTGGAATTTGAATACACTGTGAAAATTTCATAGGCTTTGATTTTTTTCCTTCTCAAAGGCAACAACTGATGTTAAAAGAAAGTAGTGTCAAATGGGAGGGCTGGACGGACCCTGGGGAGGCTCAGGACTCTCGGGTCCAAGGCTCCTTGACTGCCCTGGCCTAGTTCTAGGTCCCAGGTTGGACAGGTGTGGTTTCCTCCCTCATGATTGGCTCACACATCAGAAACTTCCTGGGTCACCCAAAGACATATCTCACTGTATATTGTTTCCTTGGAGAAGAAGAGGTAAGGGCGAGGAAAGAAGGAAACGGGTAAGAAAGTGGAGAATGATGGGGTGGAATGGAAAGGGAGAGAGAAAATGAAAGATGATCAAAAAATTTTCAAAGGGCCAGTTCCACTCACGCCCATATCAACAAATAAATGCATCAAGCAAAACATGAATATCACCAAACTGAAAGAGCCATTACAAATCATAGTAAAGAGAACAGTTGACTTGCTATTAGAATTCTGCCCACGGCTGTATTTACCTGGACTGCTCAAGGGGCTAGCCCTGTCCCCCAGGGTTGGCACAGGATGGTACTGGTGGTTCTTTGAGCCTGGGTACATCCAGTGGTACCTGCCAATTTCCATTTCAGCTCTGCTGTTCACTGCCAATTTCAGGTGGCAAAGAGTCAGTGTCTCTATCTCCAGCAAGATTCTATATCAGCATTTTATGTTATTCTTTTACCATATAGTTAAAGGAATGGGGAGTTCAAAAATACACTATTGAAATGCAACCCTTCAGTACCAACTTATCAACTTAGCATGACAAATGTAAGAATGTTGGAGTTTCTTCCTCCATTTTTGAATTTATGCATACACAAAGCACCAAAAATGTGTTTTCTTTGCTCAGTTTCTTCACTTCTTCCCCCAACCCACCTCTTAAAATGCTCACTTTGGGAAGATACTATTTATAGTTCAGTTTAGGCTTCTCACAGTAGTTTTCTTTGTTGATTTCATTTTCAGACCAACAGAGCACTATAATTACCGCCAGCTGCACAAGCAAAGGTGAACACAGGCTTACTCTCCAAAATGGTCTCCAGTTCCCATCCTAAAAATTTGGCAAATTATCCTGTGGCCTGCTGAATTATGAATGAAATAAATGCCTGTCCTCTTAGTGACATCTATGGTATTCTCTGTCACCTCGTCTTCAGCTCAGTTTGTCAGAACCTAGAATGTTCTGGATTAAATCCAGTCTCAATGATCTCTTGTCATGTTACAAAGGGCTGCTGGCCTAGGGCCACACCACTGCTTACTCACCCAAAGTAGCAACAACTGGTCCCTTGGGAAATCAAGTTTCTATCTGGTGATATGACCATATTTCCCACTTAGAGCTTTGGACAGAAAAATACCTACCAATTTGCCTGGCACAGAGCAGGCTTCTGCTAACTGTTAGATGAATTACAATCTTGAAGTCCCTGAGAAACCAATAGGTCACTATGGCCAGTTTTCTGCCGGTAAATCCCATAAAAACTAATAAGGGGTTGTATACTTTGGGGTACCACAAATATTTAGGAACAAAAAAAAATGCCTCTGTCGTTGTCTGTCAGGAGAGTGGGTTCAAATGTTCCACTTGGCACCGCAGATCATTGAAGATAAAGACCAGTAAATAACCATATCAGAAGGCAGTGAGCCGACACCTGACCAGGCCCACTGAACACCTCACAGAGCCTGACCAAAGCCAACTCCATTCTCCACCAACTCTGAAAACTCTCCAGAAGTTTCCATTTGGGAAGAACTGACATCCTTTTCTAGGTGGTGTTTTAGAGAAAATCCTTCTGGTTCTACGGTAAAATAAAAATGCCTTGTTAAAAAGGAAAAATGAAAGATACTTGGCTAAGACAAGAACTGCACAATTAAACTTTTTTTCTTTTGCTGTCAATAATGATGACCAGAGCTGTAATCGATGGAGGGATCAGGATATGCTAGTCATGTTAAGCACATGGTACCTGTTACCTCATTTGTCACAATTACCCTATGAAATCATTATTCCATCTTGACAAATGAAGAAGGGAGAGCAATGAGACAGAAAGGATCACGGTAATTAGCCACAGGGCAGAGGAGCCTGGAGCGCACCTGGGCAATCGGCCTCTAGAGGGCGCACTTTCAACAATACCATATCCTTTGGGCCCTGAACACTTGGTGAAGTTTTCTACTCTTGCATAGGCTTTAGTTAAACGCAAGGAGGGTTTTTTCTGAGGTCCAAATGGAGGTGAGCTGGGTTTGTGTATCTTCTAAAGGAAAGGCGCAAGTCCTCAGCTACTGATATGAATTCAGGGTGAAAGTCGTAAACTCTCAGTCTTCCTTGGATTTAGACGTTTACTATTTCAGGAGATTCTTGGGGACAAAAGTTGTGCTACATTCTCTGAAGCATTCTCTGTGCTGGGAATCTAACCCAGGGCCTTATGCATGCTAGGCAAGCACTTTAGCACTGAGCCGCATCTGCTTTTTTTCAAATTGTGTCTCTATATACCCAGCACGCAGTTGGTACCCAATAAATATTTGCTGAATGAATATTTGGTTGAAGGCGAAGGAGCATCTTGGCACCCTGTGGCTCAGAAGTGGCCCCCTAACCTTGCTGACTTCCACTCTAGCCAGGCCATGCGATTCAGAGGGCTCCTCCATACCTTGTCCTTATCTCTTCACCTGGAAGGGAATATCTGCAGAATCCAGGCACTCAGGTACTGGCTGCTGGGTGACAACAATGAAAAGCCATGCCCCCCCCCCCCCCATGTTGATGTGTTTTCTGAGGGGAAGAAACCCCCAGCAGCCATGCTCGAGACGCTTAATCTAGCATAAAAATATGGCAAGCCAGCAGATGCAGAGATAGGACTGGGCAAGTCGATAGATGTTTTCAAATTCCTTTGACTAATTCTTCTGGGAGGCCTTTTGACAGCAATAAATCTTTAAGTATGAAAGAAAAGAAAACCACTTCTATTTTATACTCTTGAGCAAAGCTGAAATTGAGCCTTAAAATCTAAGGTTATTTATTAAATCTCAAAGATCACAATATACATTTTATTCCCAAGGACAGGGTCCCCACACCTAGGAGTCATCTGATTTTAAGAGGAAGCCTCTGCTCCAGTGGCTCATTAAACGTTGTGTTCAATCCAGGCATCTGACATGAATGAGGAGGTGGCTTCTGGTCTACTTCAAGATCAGAAGACAGAGGTGAAGTGAGTGTTGGTGGCTTATGGAGTGGTCATCGCCAAAGGCAGCCATGTCACAAACAATGAGAAACTGAGGAAAGGAAAGCAAAACAATAACCCGTTCCCTTTCCCCCCATTTACTTAGATAATGTGATCAGCGACAGGGCTGGTCAGGCAAACTGCAGACTGGAATGATTCTTAGCACCTAGGAAATTATCACTGGAAGGAACTGGCACACAATGAGTTGCCTGAAGGACCATCTTGGCTGGGCAAGGTCTTTCAGGGATTTAGTGGTCATCCTTCACTTTTAGTTATCAGTTAAAATATTAAAGGAAAGCCATCATAACAGAATTTAGTGAAGACTGGCAAACCGTGGGCATCTATTTTTGTAATAAAGTTCGCCTGGAACCCAGTCCCAGCTATTTGTTTCTACACTATCCATGGCTGTTTTCACGCTGCAATGGCAGATCTGAGCAGGTGGGACAGAGCCCTGGGACCTGCAAAGCCCAAAATATTTTCTATCCGGCTCTTTATGGAAAAAGAATGTGAACCCCTAGCATTGGATCTAGCACAGTAAGGCTTGACTATATTAAGCAGTTAATGTATTTAATACAATCATCCTGTAAAATGGCACATTATTTCATTTTCTCTTATTACATGGTCTGAAAAGAAATATCACTGGGCTGGCTAGGGATCAAGATTCTCCTCTGTGGCACTGCTGTCTGCTATTCAATTTGCCACCAACCAGAAAAATTATGGTTAAACTCACAATTATATTCCTAGTGGTGCCTAAGATAGGTTAGCTCCCTGTCACTCCTAGAACATAAGCTGAGAGGACAGGGAAGGATGACGTCTCAAAGGAGAGCATTATTAGATGCATAAATAAATAAATGATAAACAACAAAGCACATTTGCAAAGCTGGGATCGGAGCCTCCCTCTCTCAAAGCCAACATGCATCTGGCT
Organism: Heterocephalus glaber; assembly: GCF_053883595.1. Lineage (NCBI taxonomy): Eukaryota > Metazoa > Chordata > Mammalia > Rodentia > Bathyergidae > Heterocephalus > Heterocephalus glaber. Next base: position 16,794,578 of record NW_028258369.1, on the reverse strand, counting down.
CTTCCTCCATCCTGTAGCCACCCCTGTTCCTGGCCAATCATCTCACGTGTATGTGCATCAGGTCCAAAGGAGAAGAAAGCAAGGGAGTGTCTTTGGAACAATCCAATTCATCACTAGTCCTGGTGAGGGGAAGTTGACATCATAAGGACACCAGCTCTTTTGCATCCTCTCAGGTATAGCAAGACTAACAAATTATTTTATTAGGATCATTTACTCCAACTTGACCTGTACTTCCAAGTAACAGAGAAATGGGATCTTAAAACTTGCAATCTGAATTCAGATTTACACTCAATTCCAAGGAATACAAATTTAAATTTCCAGAAATAGTCCAGAACTCTTTTTCTAAAGGATTGGCAAGGCCAAGTCTTGAAAAGCATGCTCATGGAATCGATGATATAAAAGTAGCAGATCACCAAATGGCTCTTTTAGATCATTCTACACATTTAATTTTTCTTTTAAATGTCCCCAAAGGATGTCATATCAAACCCACCGCATGTGTCCTGCGCCATCTGGCCGGCCACTTTTCTCTACAGCCTAGTCCCCAGACACCACCTCTTCAGATGTCCACCCTGGAAAATTCTTACGGAGAATAATCTAAAACTTTCTCTGGACCATATTCATATAAACAAGTTAGAAAATGTCAATAAAAATTAACTAACTCATAGACCATTCCGAAATGTCAACTGCACCCCTTTGGGTTATAGCATACAAGCTCAGAACGTGGAGAAGTGCCTCTCTTCCTGAGTGAAAAAAAAGCCATCTGAAGCCACACTGTTAAAATTAAATATGTAAGAAATTATATATACTTGATCAAAACATTAAAATGGAGCTGCTAATATTTTTAAAAAGTCAATAATTTGAATTCATTTCTTGCTCTGACTATATCCTGTAATTTATTTTAAATTAAACATTATTTCCAATCGACTATATTTTTCTTCCTATGTGGTTAGGAACTTAATTTGATGCCTGGATTCTGGAATTTATTTCAGCCGTGATTCATAGGAACTAAACTAGCCTGACTATAATTATTTCAGTAGAATCCAATTTCCTACACATAATAAAAATAATTTTCATCAGAGATACTCAAAAAATTTTTTACATAATAGAATATGAAGAGTTGCTGGGATTAAATTGTTTTTCTCCCTAGTAATTACATGCTCCTAACAATTCTAGATGCATCTGTTTTCACAAATGAATTGACATCAAGTAATATTCCACTGAAATAAATGGAAGCCTAGCTCTCCATCTTTTTATTATTGAACCCCATGATTGATTTCCTTTGATGCTGTCTTACTCATTTCTCCACTTACTCCATTTTCAGTGAAGCTGCTTACCCAATCCTCACACTTTAATTTAATGCTCTCAATTTAAAAACTGTCATTTGAAATAATTGAGCATTTTATACATTCATCTGAGAAAGCCTGCTTGCTTTCCTTTTAAAATCCCTGAATTTTTACTTAACACTTCTTGTGAATTTTGGTCACCCAGTAGTATTCTGTGAAAAAAGCAATGAGGCAATTTCTAAAATACAAATGCTTTTCCTTTATAAAGACTTGGATTATTTTTGTTCAAAAAGGAGCAAAGCTATTCTAATTTAGTTTTTAAAGAAACAGCTCTCTTGGTAGGAGTTAGTGAATCACAGTAGCTGGGATGTGTTGTTCTGCAGGAACTCCCTCCCAGGAAAAGAACACAGACTAGAAAATCTGAGGCCAATTTATAAATCTAAGCTTCATTTATATTCTTAATAGACACTGTAATAATTATCCAAAGCTATTAATTCACAAGCTATCTGATGGATGACTGTATCCCAAATTAAGGGACAGGCACTGTTCCTGTCACCAACAATTGAAAACAAGTGAGAAAGGAGGAACAGAGGAGAAAAATCTATGTGCATAAAAAAACCCCATGTGAATGACAAATTTATAGGATTAAATTTAGGAAATAAAGACCCTTACTGACAGGCTTAAAAAAAGAACGGAGGTGGTGGAGAGCCACCAACTCTAAGATGATATAATGCATTCTGTAAGTAACGATGGCAACTCTGTAAATATTAATTTCAATGAAATAAGCATTTATCCAGTAAACTGGAAAGTAAATCAGAGGGAATATGGGCGTGAACGAGCACACACAACCGCTGTGGCTATTGTTTTATGTGGAACTTAATAAAACAGGCAAGCAAACTAGGGGAACTGTGGAGACACTTGTGTGAGTCCAGACTCTGGGAAGATGGCTTATGAGCTTGTACATCTAAAGGAACATTAGCAGATAAGCCATCCTCAAGGCCAACATTTTGGTAGGTCACAAAATGATGGCAAGCCTTGTGGCTATACATCAGTAAAAATAAATTTCCTGGTCCATATTCTTATTCAAGCATGTATCCATTCTATGTGTGATGCTATCTTTTGGTCGCTTGGTGTTTCTGAATTATTTAACAAATACCTAGTGTTTATAAATTTTGGTAATTTTTTTTTTTTTTTTTGGTACCGGGGATCGAACTCTGGTCCTTGTGCTTGCAGGGCAGACAGCGGAACCACTGAACTAAATCCCTGGCCCAAATTTTGGTAATTTTAAAAGTTTCTCCAGGAATTCTTTTTTCACTTCTAATTTTGTCCCTAAAACCACAGCTAGTGAGTTTTCATATACAGGTTTTCAGCAATGTAGTGGCAACCTGTAGACCTGTTAATAAATAATATTTAATTGACATAAAATTAATAACAGTCCATGAAACAAAATGATGATAAAATACACAATTGTGTAGTAAGGGCTGTACACTGGTTATATATCCTTTGATTTTTTTAGAGAGGGAAAAAAAAGAAAGGTATGTTTCTGCAGAGATCAAAATGGTTTTATTTGCCAAAGGCAAACATTATATTAATAAAAATAAAAACTATCTAGGAAACAAAATTATCTACTTTAGGAAAAGAAATTGCCATAAACTGCAACAGACTTCTTAAGGACAATGCTATTACATTATTATACCCTTCAAATAAGCAATCAACTTAGTCTCTGATCATGGACATGAATCTTTAAACTTTTATTTCACTTCCTCAGCTTGATGAATATTCCTAAGAGCTTCTCATACTGCCACCTGGTCACTCACACAGATTTGAAAAAAAGGAAAAAAAGATACCTACAAGAAAAGACAGGGTGGTTTGATCAAAGGATTGAACTAAACTGCCAAGTTAAAATTAAATTGCTATATGCTTAATGCCACTGAATTCTAAAATGAAAAAATGGTTAAAATAGCAAATTAATGTTATGCATGTTTTATCATACTTTTAAAAATAAACTTAAAAATGAAATTGGTCTGTTTAGGGTAAAATGTCAACATATACAGAGATTCTATATAAAAACAAGAAGCCTTTACCCCAACATGCTGTTAAGTCGAACCACATAGAGTTGCCGTTTTTCGTAAGTTTAAAATGGTTGACTATCAGCAATTTCATCTGGTTCAACCTACATAGTCACAAGGAAAGTGTAGTTGTGCCTTCAACCTGGAAAATTACTATAGTTTAATGACTGTCATTGGGCTTGAGGGCCACAAGAAATAACCTTAGCATGATGGCTTTTGATATCAGAGTCGCTGCGGTTATAGAACATATTTTTGCACATTTATGACAGTCTACAACTTCAAGTGAGGGACAGCAATTATAACACAGTGCGATGCCATTAACCTAACACTGGCTGACTTGATTCTATGGGGCATCACACTTGACATCAGTTGGATTTAGGAAAAGAGACATTAATTTTACCCCCTATTTTCTACCTTTTTGTTACTGTAAAAATACAGGTTTCTTGAAAAAGCTACCCTATGTTTCAAAAGTGTGACATGGTCTAAGATTACCTTTAAGGAACAAGATCTTTATCAATTTTCCTACCCAAATCTTTTACGTTGTGATTAGCAGAAGACCCCCTATCCCATCAGCACTAGGCTCCAAGTATAAATGATTATTACATGTCATAGTCAGGGCCTGATATATGGAAAGAGCAATCATATTAGAATAAGAAAATCAGAGAAGGTCCAAACCACTACTGTATTAGTGGAACCAAAGCATAATTAGCATGCATCCCCCTCGGCATTAACAGAGGACACGCATTCCATGTCCCTGGAATATCACATGCAGAGCATAGCACCTCAATTATGATTAAGGAAACTACTAAAAAGACAGTTTCCCCAGCCCAGCCGCCCAAGGTGACAAAGTACGGAGATCCTCCTGCGAAAGATCACCTTCCGTAGAAAGATTTGCAACAGGAATGGGTTGCCAAGGGGCTGCTCTGTTAATTTAACATCAGCTCACAGGAAACCACCACCCTGAAAACCAGCTCATGCCACAGGGATTGTATCAGAGCCGTTTTCAAAGAGGGACAAAACCCGGCTAACCCTTTTCAAACACCCTCAGTGAAAAGCTTTAAACAGGCTATTGTCAGAGCGCTGGGTATCTTTTCTCTCTTGGCTTTGTTCAGTATTTTCCTCGGCTGCAGTTTCCATGGCTGGCTTCATACCATCCACCAAAAATGCTTTTGCCCGCTCCCCCCCACACACCCTTTTTTTTCCTCCTCTTCCTTTTCTTTGGGCTCCCCTCTGTCTCTTATTTACACCCGCCTGATTGAGAGGCTCTGTTCTTCGCTACAGTAGATTACAGTCCTTTCCAAGACGCAAAAGTCTTGTCAGCGTCAATTTCGCTCTGCCTACTGGTCCGTAAAGACAGCAGCCAGGGAGCCGGCAGCCACACGTCACCGAGGATCCCAGTTATAAAACAGCCATTCTGCACCCGACCGGACCCCCACTCTCAATGCAGCTGGGGGAGGATCTCCTCTTTCTTAACATCTCTCTCTCTCCCCTCCCTCCTCTCTTCTTGCCAACTGCAGCCAGTGAATACTAATTAATTCTCTCAAGAAAGAAGAGATTTGTGACATCAGAGGAAGGGCTGTGGAGGAGAAAGAAAAGAGCCCCCTCCCACCACGTGACACAATGTATGTCGTCTCTCGGGAGAATATGTGTCCTCTTTCCCACGCCACCCCGTTACGGGCTAGCGGAGTTTTACTCCCTCACTTTGTCGCCGAACACTCGTAAAACATAGCCAAAGGACGCGCCTGTGGTCTCTAGTCTACTCCCTGTTGAAAATGCTACTCTTTCACACAATCTCTAGATAGGTAGGTTTATTTTGCTTAAATATATATTAAAGACAAGAGATAAACAGTATTTATGTGGGAAGAAAACCCAAAGATGGATTTAACAACAGCAATGCAGCAATTCAGTAGTAGAATCCACTCCTTTGTCAGCAAGTAATACATGTGACAGTAAGAGAAACTTTGAGCTCAAGCCTCGTTTATAAAAAGGCACCCTTCCTTACTTAAAAATAAGCATCGCAAGTTACCAGCACAGCTAACTGGCATTTTGGTGGTTTCTGAATGAAAACCAAAATCTTTTTAAATTGAGTGTGATTCCTTCTAGATGGAGTTTTATTCGTTAAAACCTCTCACTCAAAATCAAAAGGGTGTTTGCAAGAGCATTTTAAGTGTTCACCATAGAGGCTACAGTAACCGCAGTGAGGGCTGTGATCGCCGATTTTGCAAGCCTCCCTGCATACTCAGATACTATTGGGCCAATGCCCTTAAGCCACTCTAGCATATAAGCCTTGATCACGATTATGAGCCATATGTTCACAAGCACCGCTAATTTCTACACCGCTTTTAATGCATTTGGCTGGCCCATTTACCTTCATTTTCCCTATTTAAAAAAATTATAGAAACTCACATGCAATAGGACGATGACAATGCATAGCCACAGGGAGAGGGACTCCCTGACCTGAGTGAGCCTGCAAGTTGGCTGTGCTTAACATCCATCCTGGAGGCGACAACAAGCTGGAGAACACCTCTCCTAAAACTGCTCCCCCGGCTCAGAGGATCTGCTGCCCAACACCTTAAAAAAAGTGTAAGATTTTGAATCGAAAGCTTCTGCCAGCCTGATCTTTTAATGCATCAGTTTTAGATAATCCCCCAAACCTTACATTTAATACCTCTGGCTTGTTAAACAAGAAAAGATTTAGAAAACTAGCTGAACCTGCTTCAACATTTCTCTTTAGTTTCACATCTCATTTTTCCCTTTCCCCATTGTCCTAGAAGACCATGCCCACAATCAACTATTCCCTTAAATGATGGCCTCAGCCAATCTTATTGTCTCGTGGTGAGGGGATCCAGAGGTATGGCAGCCTAAAATTGGAGACTTTGGGGGTGGAAAAAAGAGTCCTTTGTGATATAATGACCTTCATGGGAAAACCCCATAATGTGTCCTAATGGGAAAGTTTTAAGCATGCTTTGCAAAGAGTGTGTAGGTCCATTCAGACAGGAAGGTGGCAAGTACTGGTGGGTGCTTGTTCCCCTTAGCAGTTCATATGAAAATTAAAACCCAAATGAAATCCAATTCAGCACAAAAGAAAATTGTGAATAGCTACGCTATTGTTTTTAAAAAATGTTTAATGAAGCCATTCAATTCTGTTACTGATAAAGTAGAATAATTTTATGGTATTGATTAAAAACTTTGTCTGTCTGTCTGTCTGTCTGTCTGTCTACAGAGTCTCACTATGTTGCCCAGGCTGGCCTTGAATTCCTGGGCTCAAGTGATCCTCCTGCCTCAGCCTCCACAGGGGCAGGCACAAGATACTGCACCTGGCTAGAAATATTATTTGAATACTGATACAAGAGGGAAGGCAGAATATAGAAGACATTCTTAGTGTAAGGACAAGTCTTAGATCTGTATCATAGTGACAAAAAATCAAAACAACTGGATGAAATAGTCGCAAATCTTCAGGTTGCCACCTTCATCTACTCTCACCCTGAAAAGCTACAAGAAATTGAACAATTTGTCATTTTCACCTTCTTCACAACTTCACCATTTTCATTATGGCAATGACACATGGCAATTCTAGGCTATTCCCATTGTATCGATTCATAAGCAGCCTCAGAATCTCACTGATGTTTATGATAAACCACTTAAATGAGCAAAAAGTCACAGAAAAACTGTCAACAACACGAAAGAAAACTGAATCTTTGTTTCTAATATCTTCTAGGTATGCATCTAATTTTGACTCCAAAAGCTGGACACAGAGAATGAATAATATGAGAAATGTCTCCTAGAACCAGAAATGTTTTTCTGAGCCCCATGCTGCAGGACAGTACAGCTGCTTCTGAAAGCAGGACTAAGAATCCTGACACAGAGTGGGTGTGTGCGATCAAACCACGTGACCCTGCTGAGACTGCCTGAGGCAATCAGCAGATTCACAAGGCTCCTTACAGACCCGGAGGCCCCTGCAGGACTGCAGTAAAGGTGTGCAGGCCAGCTGCCAAGTGCCAGTGTCTATGAGAAGCATATACATGGGCACTGTCACTGTCCTCTCCAGGTGACCCCCAGGCTAAGGGGACACAGAGAACTCTCTCAAACCATGGCACTCCCACCACTACAAGTTCTATGGTACTGCAGGGACAATGACTCAGGCAGAGGAGGCTTCTTTAAGCTCCTACTGTGTGCACCATTCTATGCTACGTGACTATTTGTTCAGCCAGTGGACAGTTCACTGAACAACACACGGATCTAATATGTGTCCTCGCCCCAGTCACACAGCCACCAGAGATTGTATCCAATGCCTACTTGGCCCAGTTTTCTAGAATTGCTCTTTAAGTTTCTTCTGGCTTCAAAATGACTCCTTGGTAAGGAGTCATTAATCATCAAGAAGGGATGTTTGCACATTTCTTCGAACTACTAATTTGGTTGCAATTTTCATGTTTCATCGAACATTTATGTAACATGCAGAATGCTCTGGCATGATCCTTCCCTGCTGTCCCTCAAAGGAAATAAATGCTCTGGGCAATGATGCCAGAACCCAGGAACCTCACTTCATAGTCAAGTGTAAAAACCTCTCACACCTACGTGAATGAATTTGAAATAAACCATTTCAAATTTTTGTTGAACAACTATTTTCACATTACTTCTACTGGTAGCAGCAAATATCTGGGCCTTCTCTTTCTTTGGAGAAAACAGAATTAAACAGAGCAAGAATCTCTCTTTCTCAATACCAGGGAATGAACTCAGGGCCTTTGCAATGAGCTGCTTTCCAGCCCTTTTTTATACTGAGATAAGGCTGGGCTCAAACTTGTAATCCTCCTGTTTCAGCCTCCCGGTGCTAGGATTACAGGCATGTACTATCCCGTCCAGCTAAGAATTCTTAAGTAATATATCTAAGGCCCCAAATATACTTTTTATAAAATAGAAATACCCAAAATGTTAGTAATTTCATGCTATTTAAAATATTGCCTAACTTATAAAACACAGAAGCTAGAAACAGAGAAGAGAGCCAAAAGTTTAGAATATGACTGCTTAGAACTTGGCCCTTCTCATTACCAGACTTTCCCACAGCATTAGCGATTTGGCAATGCTTTTGTCCTCCATTCAGACAAATAAACGCTTTTTCATCCAAGGCAGGATTTTGGAATTTTGAAAAATGCCTTTTGATTTCATGCTCTTATTACTCTTTCTTGATGTTCTTCCTCCCTCCATACGTCCTACACGCCTGCCTTACTGTCCTTCATGGGAAATGATGCTGCACACAGCTCCGAACTGAAGTGGCAAATGGAAGCGGATGAGGTACAGGCTGTAAAGCCCTTGAGCACAAGGTGTCGCCCTTAGTATTTCTCTCACAGTGCCGGTGGTTCCTAAAGAGGCCACTGGGCCAAGCTGGCCAACATCAGTAACTCCAAGCACATGCCTTGTCTCTTTCAGACCAACGCTTCCCACCCTAATCAGCTGTTTATTTGATGACAGGCAGTGTCCTCATTAGGAGCCTCAGCAGCTGCCAAAACAGCGATTGTTGAGTTTGGCGGGACCCACCTTGAGGTGTGATGAGCCTCTCTCTCTCCTGGCGAAAAACCCCTCCACTAGACCTCATTGCCAAAAAGAGAGGAAGTTCGGTGGCCTTGGGCCACGGGGTCATGTGATGGATGCAGGTACAGCAAGAAAAGCTTCACCTACCGGGCTGAGAAATGGGCACACTGTGCCATGAGGGGGCGAGCTCGTCTTCCTCACTGGTGGGGACCACGTGTGTTTGCCTCAAGCCACGGTCAGCACTGCTGCCTCTCTCCCTCCCATCTCTTGTATCAGGTGAGCTCAACCTTGGCACGAGTGGTTTGGGGCTGGATCTTCTCGGCTGTGAGGGCCGCCTGGCTATTGTAGGGTGTTCCGCACCGTCCTTGGCCTCTCCTCATTCCATGCCAATTATCACTACCCCAGTTCCCACAACTAAACACATGGCCAAATGTGTCCCGGAAGTGCAATCACCTCCAGTTGAAAACCACTGACTTAGATCTCTCTACTTCCCTGTCGTTTCCTTTGGGTATGGTGACATTCTCTCAACCAATGGCTCTTAAGCCTGGCTGCACCCTGCAATCAGCTGCCAAGTCCTGACAGTACTAAGGCTGGGTGCCACCCAGAGTGTAACTGGAGAGAAAGGGGTGTGCGGTGGGCCTGAGAGCTGTGACACCTCCCCAGGTACCTGCACTATGCAGGCAGCTGCTGCAAGCAGCAGGGACACAAAACACAAAACACGTGCTGTGATGAGAGTGACACAACCAGAGCTATTTTAGGAAAAGTGTACAGTGGGCAATTGGACAGATGGATAGGAGACCACAGCGGCGAGAGTCAGGGTGACCACACTGGACAGAGGAAGATGCAGAAACTCGCCACTCAGCTGGGGCAGAAATAAAAACCTGAGCATCAAGGTGAGGGACTGGACGTTCAGGGTTGATGCCCAGACTTTCAGCTTGGATCCCTAGAAGGATAAAGAGTGCGGTAGGGAATATAGGGGGACCAGGTGATGTGCTGGTTTTCTTTTACAATTTTAATTAGTATCTGTTTGTGATACATAATAAATACACTCATCGTGGGGAACTGGTACCTATACATATGGCATCTTGATCCTTTTACTTCCCCTTTAGGCTGCCGTGACAAAGTAGCATAAACTGGGGGCTTTGAACAACAGAGATGGGTCCCTCACCATTCTGGAGGCTAGAAGTCCAAACCCAAGGTATGAGAAGGCCACCTTTTTTCTGAAGAGACCTAGGGGAGGATCCCTTCTTACCTCTTCCAGCTTCTGGTGGCAGTAAGCAACCCTTGGCATCCTATGGTGCCCTCTTGTGTCTACCTCTGTGTCTCTTCCCATAAGGACACCAATCATACTGGACCAGGGCCTACTCTGATCAAATATGGCCCCATCCCTACTTGATTATGTCTGCAAAGACCCCGTTTCCAAACAAAAGACCCATTCACAGGAAGTAGGGGTTAGGATGTCAACATATTTGGGGACAGGGAGCAATCACAATTCAATACCCTCTGGGTGAGAAAAACTATCACATGTGGAAGCTATGCAGGCCACATCTATGCAGCTTCTCAAGCTGGGGAGAGTTTGGAGATGAAGACGTGGGCGTCACCAGTAGAGAAAAACCAATTACTGAAGAAGAAGGTATACAGAGAAGAAAATCTTGTGGGTGCCATTAATTCCAGGGGGCGCCCATGGAAGAGCCATCCTCAAAGGATGCAGAGGATCCCAGAGAAGACCCAGGACAGAGCCTGTCGCAGAGGAGGAGGGAATTTTAATAAGGAGGGGGTATTCCACACTCAAGGCAGCCCGAAGGAGAGGACCTGGCAAGAAGCACTGAAATGGAAAATTCCAATTTCCTTGCCAGCGTCAGCACAGGGACCGGAATGGTAAGCAGTTTATAGAGGGGCTGCGCAAAGGGCTGGGAAGGGAAGAGGAGGAAGCCAGCACAGCCCACTTGCTAAAGAAATGTGGGAGCAAGAGAGGGGGAGGTGAGAAGAAGATGCAGGCAGATGAAAGAGGCAGCCACAGTCAGGAAGAGAGTACCCCCGAATGTTCTATGTTGAAAGGCAGTGGTGAGAGAGATCTAAGATGCCAGTGGGGTGGATACATGACTTGAGATGAGAGCAGAGGCTGGTGGCCAGCAGCGGGTGTCAAGAGGGGACATGTCCCCCTCTGAAATGGAAGGGAGGAAAAGCAAGTAGAGGGCAAAGTCTTCCCAACTCCAACCTGTCACCTTAGAAGAGGTAGTAGTGACAGGCAGGTTGCCGAGAGGACGCTGCCTGAGCTCCACATCACAGCCCTCGGAGGGAGGGTCACCAGTCCCATTTTTGGGTGACACAACGGCAGTAGAACGGTGTCAGCCTTAGCAAGGCAGGCAGCTTGGCCTCAGTCTGGGTTGCTCTGCACCTAAAGAGGACTGAGTTTTCAGGGGATCAGACACCCCAGGGAGAGAGAGACACAATGCGTTTGTGTATGCATCAGCAGCCCAGGGAACGAACTCCAACATGATGCCACCACACCTAATAAAATCAAACAGAAAGAGAGCAGGAGCAGATGATGATGGGTCTTTTAAGTGCTTTGGATAAGGGAAAGTTTCCAAGTTTCTGCCTGTGTACACAGGCGAATGTCAGGAGATGGACAGTTGATGACCTGACAGTCACCTTCATGCTTAATTAACGCATCCCATGGGCTGCTCAGAGTGCTCATTAAGAGCGTGCACTGTCGATGAGCTCTTCCTGCGAGAGCTCCCAATTAACTTGCCTGCCCAGCATGCACTGGGTCAAGGTGACAAGGGCAGGCCTCATGACCCCCTCTTTGTCATCTCTGAACCTCAGCTACCGGGATCTGGTACTGTTTCTGGAATGCTCTATTTCACATCACTGAAGCCCACAGGGACTGGGGGATTCTCTCACCCAGAGAGGCAGTGGCCCGACTACACAGCTGGGGACCCTGAGCGCTCTGCTGGAGACTTTCCTTACGTCATCTGCCCACCCCACTGCTTCTCCCGATTCTGGACACTAGCTTTCTCCGGCTGCCTCAAGATGACTTGTCTGTCTTCACCTGTCCGCCACTCAAGTCGCAGGCAACATCTTGGACTAACCCTAAACTTCAACAGTGTCCCCCTCCCAAGAAAGGCTGCCCCTAGTTGGTGGATCTCAATATCTTTGGCTTGCTTTAAGAAGGCACACGTTTTCAAATTCAAGATTAAACTATAAGACATCCAGGCTATAAAACTTCTCACAATAAACCAGGTGTGGTGGTGCCTGCCTGTAATCCCAGCACTCTGGGAGGCTGAGGCAGGTGGAAGACAAGTTTGAGCCTTGCCTGGGCAACTCAGTGGCTTATGGAAACCCTACCTCACAATAAGAAATAAAAGGAGGGGCCGGGCATGTAGCTTAGTGCGAAGCCCTGGCTTCAGTCCCCAGTACCTTCCCCCTAAAAGTAAAATCAAAACACTTGAGTGGTTATGTGCAGCATTTCCATTGTTCTGGTTAGAATAACACACATGTACCAGCTACAAAATACAAATTACACAATCTCAGCGAGCCCACATATACATTAAATACACTCATGTTTTCATCTAAAACATGTACCGCACAAGATAGGCTTGATCAGTAAGATCTATGCTAATGATTTAAACTAATTTAAAATTCAATCATTCTTTACTTAGAGTGATGCTAAGTGGAAAGCAAAAATACCCTGACAAGTCAAGAGAGAAACTAGAGAAGAAAGGGAAAAGCTTTGTGTGTCGAACAGCACTGTTTTGCTAACTTTAGAACAAGTAGCCTGCATTTTCATTCTGCACCAGGCTCCGCAGGCTGTGTAGAGAGGGTAACAGGTGCCCTCCCTTACTGGTATGACTGCAATTCATAAATTTACCCATGTTGTAGCGCAAGGCAGGCGAATGCTCATGGTCCAATAGATGGTGAGTAAAAGGACATGGGAGCGCTCAATAGAAACAAGCACACAGAGAAATGCTTTACTACAGCTCCAAAGAAATGGGCTTATTTAGGATCAAGCCTTGTTCAGACACTTAGACTCTCCAAAAACTGTTGAGACTGAAATGTGAAGGTCTGGCTTCTCTTCTCGGCTCTATCTCACTTGCCAGTGACAGGGTCTTGGGCAACTCCCATCCAAGACCTTGTCTTCCCATCTTAAGAAGACTGGACAAGCTGGGTGTGGTGGTGCATGACTGGAATCTTAGCACTCTGGCTAGATGAGGCAGGAAAGATTGCAAGTTGGAGCCCAGACTGGGCCACTTAGCAACTTAGTGAGATCCCTAATTATATTCTAAATTAAAAATAAAAAAGGGACTAAGGATGTAGCTCAGTACAAAGGCCCTGAGTTCAACCGGTACCACAACAAAGGTGTGGGGGAGGGGGAGGAAGGGGTGGGAGAAAGGGAAAAGAAGGGAAAGGAAAAGAGGAAGGAAGGAAGGGAGGGAGGGAGGAAGACAATGAATGACCAGACAAGATGCTTTGTGAAGCCTGTCCTGGCTCCAAGGTCCAGCAGGCCCTTAGTGACCATCAAGAGGGGTGGTCATAAGGAAGAAAGAAGCATCAGGTCCAGAACGCTGTAACCAAAGTCATCTGCTCACATGCAGGTTAGCTTGTTTTTTCACTGGCTCTTTCTGACATCTTAGCACCCTGGGATGGACTCTCCTAAGCTCTGGGAGTTCTGTGGAGTAAGATACTAGAACCTTTCTCTGAAAGTATGTGACAATTAGAAGCTCTGTCACCTCTAGAGCATCATCAGATTCACAAAAAGTCCCCAAGCCCGCTATCGTTGCTTCTTCCTCGGCCCACGCCAGTGTTCCCTAAAAATCTGTGGATGATGCTGAGATCCACACAGCAGATGACAGGTTCCCGCTTACACAGCCCATACCTTGTGATGGGTTGTGTAGTTTCTCCTACAATTGTACGCTCAGAATTTCTACATGATGAACGAACTGCTCAATCTATTTTTAGGATAGGTGTGTTGGTGAGTTTCTGTTGCTGTAATGACATAGCTGAAATAATCAACTTATAGAGAGAAAGTTTGATTTGGGCTCCCAGCTTTGGAGGCTCCAGTGCACAATTATTGGCCTCACTCTTTCAGGGGCATCTCTGGCAAGTCAGCACATCACGGTGGGAGCATGGGGCAGAGCAAAATTGCTCACGTCATGGCCAGGAAGCAAAGGAGAGACAGAGGAAAGGGTTGGAGTCCCACAGTCCACACTGAGGGGCATCTCCAGTGACCTAAGGGCTTGCCACTCTATGCCACCTCCTAAAGGTGTCAGCACCTCCCAACAGTGTCACCCTTGGGACCTAACCTTTAACACACAGGCCTCCAGGGGACAGTCAACATCCAAACTACCACAACGGGACTACAAGATCAGTGTCTTAGCCACTTTCTCCACTGCTGGGACAAAATACCAGGCACCCACAACTTAGGGAAGGAGAGGTTTATTTTTAGCTCACATTTCAGTGCATGGTAAGTTGGCTTCAAGGCAGGAAGGTATGGCAGAGGGGCATGGTGGAGGATGGCTGCTCACAGCATGGCGGACAGGAAGCAGAGAGAGGCACAGAGAGTGAAGGGAGGAACGAGGAAGGGCAATAAACCCTAACAGTGAGGAATGCTATTGTCTATGCTTACCTCACAAAGCATTTGATGAAATCCTTTCTATATTTTGGGGCATTAGTTCAACGGTAGCAACATACTAGTATACTCTAAGATTCATGCTCATGTAGTGCTTTTAACCAACACACCATTTATTATACACTCAAGGGGAGTCAGAATGTGCCACTGCACACTTAGAATGGCTACTAAATGATGGCTGTTGATCCAGAGGGGAAGGTTTCTTGTTCTTCTCTATCAGTCTTTGTCCTCAATCTATGCCATGAAGGTAACAATGTCACCTAGGGCCCTGAGATGGCAGGTTACACATATACCTTCATTTTACCACCTAGGCATTTAAGATGAAGGCACTGGGGTCAAACAATCTAGAATTTTTTTTCACAAAAATACTACAAGAAAGACTTTTTTCAATTGTTCTGATTCTCTGGTTTCATTCACAATAAATGTTGTGTACACAGAAGCCCAAAGCAGGACGAAAATTTTAAAACCACCTAGCTCTCTTTTTCTAGCCTGTAATCAAGAAGGGCAGGACTAAAGAATTCATTTCTTTTGATTCACAGCCAAACATGCTCTTGTTTTTACCTAATGCATAGTTAGCAAAGCAAATATTTAGGATAAGGCTCAGATGCCAAATGTACAACACATATACTAGGCAGAGACGATTCTTTTTACAAATATGCATTGCATCATTGCAAGAGCACGTTCACGGGTTTTGACAAAATACCTTTTAACTGGACTGAGACAGCATAAGGGAGAAGACAACGTAAATCTTTGGAAATCGATACCTGTTAGCATCAATGTATCTTTTGAATGAAAAGCCGCTGATATACCGTGCCATAGGATTAAGTGAGCTAATGCACGCCACAGGTTCTGCAGAAGCCCTAAGAACACTCAATAAAAAGTAGTTGCTGTGATTAATAGGTGAGACCAGAGCGGGATTTGAAATGCTTTTTCACGAAGGCAATAAAGCTCCAGGACCGAGTTCGTCAACCTGCCTCAGCAGAGTGTAATGGATGGATGATGGTCACCTGCTCCACCCATTCCCAGGGGAGAACCTCGGAGTATGGCAATTCCCAGCTCCCAAGCTGAGATCCCACTTAGGAAAAGCATATCAAAGTGGAAAGCTGTGGCAGCTGTGTACACTCAGAGCAAATGCATGTGTTTATAAAAATAAAAAGGAAAATCGGTGAACACCTCCACACTTCATTATGAGCAACAAATTATTGGGAACGCTTATCAATAGCTATAGCAGAAAAGTACAATTTGTTCAATGGCTCAGAATGGCTGCTTTGGGTGAATACAAAATGTCTCTGAGCACTTACAATGATAAAGCATTAAAAGAGTCTAAGCTGTTCCTCTTATCCTATTGCCAAAGAAAAAAATGATTAATGTTAGGGATAACAGAGAACAAAAAGCAAACTCTTGAGCTGGGCTAATTTCTCAAATCCCAAAACCAAATATGAGCTTGTAGCTTTTTTTAAAAGCATCTGATCCTAAAGACTGACATATAAAAATAAATTGGACATGGCAGTGTGATATAAAATGGAAATCAAATATATTTAGAAAATTTAAACAGTCTTATTTCTAATTGGTCATCCTGACAATTAGCTTGTTCAAAATATCAAATAGCTCATTTGAAGACTTTGCCGTGTATCCTCAGCTGCTTTGTCAGTTTCACGGATGAAAGTGACAGGTAGTTCAAATGGTTGATCAGTCCACACGTCAATTATGTAATATATTTATTCCTTTTTAAAAAGCAATTTGATTATGTTTCACGAATGAAAGAAAGTGTTAAAAAAGAAATGAGGTCGAAATTTCAAACCTGTTAACATTGTACTTGTCTTCAAATATTTGGTAGGGGACCAGAGAAATTATTTCACAGAAACAATTACTCATGATGGTTTCTACCACTGTGAATAAAAAGCAGATAATCAGTATGGTAAATGTGCCTCAGGTAAGCTGTCCTGTTCTCAGTGTGAAACACCTGCTTAAAATGGTAGCGTTTCAACTTCTCAGCCAGGGGATTTCCATTCCCTTCTCTCCCTCCTGTGCCATCAAAACTCCGGATATCTCATTATTACTTGATAAAGCATATTAAAATTCACAGTCAGAAGTACACGGGAGGTGATGAAGGCTAGTTCTCTCCTTCTGAATACCTGTAATTTACTACTAGGATACCTAAGGCTAGTTCTAAGTATTTTAACTCTAAATCACTTATTTGTTTCCTTCATGCACATTCATCAAGTGCCAGCCATGTCCCAGGTACTGTAGATGTAAAAAGAGGACGGAGACTGCTTCTCATCGGGGAGCCAAGAGATACAGATACCCGCTTGTTCTGCAATTATTTACCCATTTATTTGGGCGAGGAGCACTGGCATGGCAGCTGGAACCACAGAGGACCTCGTCAAACTGGACAGTCCACGGTGCTGGGTCCACATCTCACTCGTTTGCCAGTGCAGGCCCAGCATATAGCCAGGGGCAGCTATAATTGCTGTTGCTGAGTGACGAGTATAGCCTGGTCCTCAGCCTCCCTAAGCTCACACAGACCTCGGAAGGGTAGCTGGATGCATGGGGACAGGAACACAGCAGAACCTAACTCTGGGCAAGAATGGCAGAGAAGGGCCGGGGAAGGGGAAGTGGAAAGTCTCACAGAAGAAAGACTATCTTAAGTGGGTACCTCAGGGACAAAGATAGTTTTCTCTTTCTTTCTCTCTCGGCTACTTTTGGAAATGTTACACAATTTCTCCATTAATACTGGTCTCCAGTGTAAAATCTAGTTGCTTAAGATTTGCTATATATATATATATATATATATATATATTAGAAAATGGAGAAATACTTGATTACTGCTGGATGTGAGAAATGCTCCACAAGATGTCTGCAGTAGCTTCCAGCTTCCTGAGCTACAAGCAGAGCAGCAGCTTAGCAGCCAAAGCTGACTCAGAAAGAAACACAAGATGTTATGTAGAATAATGTGGCTCTTACACTCTCTGATCTTACATCACCTACTGAGATTAAACGCACAGACGGACAAAGTATGTCAACCATTGCTTCGTGATCCTGGGAGATGAGTCTTGGGCTTTCAGCCAGTGATGACTTTCAGTCACCAACACAGGTGGCTGATCTGCTTCTTCACTATGATACCCTTGACCTGCTATGACTTCAATCAGAAAAAAACAATTAATGCTGCAGACTATTACTCTAATGCTAAAGTACACTTACCATATCAGTGAACAGACCCCCCAAATAGAAGACTCCAGACCTGAATTTAAGGAAGAAACACATCAATATAAACAGGTTCAATCATTTAATACCTGTGTGCATCCAGGTACATGAGTTTCTTCTTTGTAGAGGTCAATGAATGAGCTCTAACCCCGTTTTCCATCGAATGAGGTCACACGGGTATAAATACAGCTACGCATTGCTTAAGAAAGGGGATACATTCGAAGACATGCATAGTTAGGCGGTTTCTCTGTTGGTTGAACATCATTAAATTTCCTTATGCAAACTAAGAAGGCAACATCACTAGGCTTCATAGTCTTACAGGACCATGGAGATGGTGCATGCAGTCCATGGAAAGAAATGCCATCACGCGCTCCTGGATTATAACTTCCCATTTACAGTGCAAACATTTATCATACTTTAGCTTTTCAGAATTTATAATCAAAGAAACAAAGATGCTAGGTTTAACTTTTTAAAACAGCCTAACATTAGAGAGTATTGTAATAAAGACATTGTATGTTTTCACTTCACACCTAAAGCAAATTACTATCAATATCTACCAAGGACTCGACACAAACCTGGAATCCAATTAACATTCATTTTCCTAGCTTCTGACAGTTCACCTTTGTGTATGACACAGAATATACCACATGCACACATGGCAAATATACAAATTGCCTCCAATGAGTCAAGTGAAATTTCAATTTGGAAGCAGTTTTGCTGGTTTTAATGGCTGTTTGCCAATGTGTGCATTATTCTTCAGTTATAAAATTCACACATTTAAAAAGCTAACAGAGCTAAAATGTGCCCACAAGGAATTAAATCAATTCACTTTCCTGCATAAAAATCAGCCACTCAGAGAAGGAAGGAAAATATGTTTTTCCTATCATTGAACAAAGGAGCCCACGTCCAAAACTATCTTCTCATTGTACAGATTCTGGTTAAGTTGACCCCAGAAAAATAAAGTCTACAGTGGAAAAATGTAGCTACATATCTAATTATCCAGTGAGAAAGCCAACTGGATATGCCGAAGATGTAAATAAACACAACTCAACAGTAGTAAACCACAGCCAGACATGGCTGTAGTGGGCACCCCTTCCATCCTGGCCACAGCGTTGTAAAGTTGTCAGTGCCATTTCAAAACCTTGATTTCTCTTTCTTGGCTATGCCTTCTCTAGGAGGTGGCAGCCCAGCTTCACTCTCCTGTGCCTGCCCGATGCCTTGCTTAACTTCCCTAGCCCGGGCTTATTTATTCATTTGAAGCACACAGCCTTCCTTGAAGGGGGCTGGTGGAGTCCTCCTCTCCTAGGATGCGGCTGTGCAGCAAAGATGAAGAGGCAGTGCCTGGGGGAGGGCACCGCATACTCATGAGAACCCACTCAACTCTGCGCAGCCTGCAAACCCGAGGGGCTTCACGGGTGACCGGAGCTGCCTCCCTATTTATCCCTTTCTCCCTGCACAAAAACAAACCATGACCCTCATAATACCCCCTTTGCCTCCCTCTATCATCATTCATATCTCAGCTATGACAGGCCTAAAAAAGACGCTGACGGGAAATGTGCCTCGAATTAGCATACCCCCCCCCCCCGGGCCACACAATAGAGGCTTTTTAAGCTTCTGCTTTTAAAAAGCAAGGGAGAGGGGGAGGGGAGGGGCAAGCAAGGCTGCTCTTAGCAACAGTGTCTGAAATTCAGTGATGTTTCTCCCTCAAAGCGCCTTCCTTGGTTTTTAATTTGCTTAAAGTAAGCCTCCTCTTAAATGGTTGGAAAACTTGTTGGAAAGTATTTATTGAGCCACTGTGTAATAAACAGCCCCCCCTCTTGTCATTAAATTGCGATTAAGTTCTTTGATTAAAAAAATGAGCAGAAACCCTTAACCCTTCCTCCAATCCTGCTATGGAGCATAGTATCCCCTTTCCTCCTGAAGAAACGAACAAAATGAAGAGGTCCAATGATGGTAAATACTTATTAAGGGCATATGCTCTGAGGGGACACCCTCGCCTCACTTACTTGTTTCTCATCTCTACAAATAAAGGGGGAAAATTAAGGAAAAAGTGGAAGGCCACAAGGATGCTTTATCCTGAGACTTGCCTACCAGCTGTAAAACGCGAGCAATCACTTTCTGAGACTGGCACATTTGAAAGGTCATGAAAACAACCTCAAATTAATAAATCTCTAAGAGGCTGGCAAAGGAAATTCATGTCCTCTGCCACTAAATATTAATTCTGCCAAGAATAGAGTCTCCATTTGAGAAGAAATGAAGATTTAGCTCAGAAGGAATTCTTTGGAAGCACTCTGAGCTTTTAAGCAGCCACTGGAAGCCATCAGGGATGCTTAAAATGTCACCGTTCTTCACGAAGGCTCCAGTTTCTCCATTACTGCCCAGGGTCATGGAGCTTCCAGACCCCCGAGATGAGGCCAGCAAAATTTTGGGTTGGAGCACTCTCTCCTGAGGCTAAGATGGACCCACGAACCAGCTGGGGCTCAGTTTGGATCTGGAGGGTCCACACAGTCCTGCCTTTGCCTCTCCCCAAGGAGAGGAGATGGAAAATAATGGTACAAGAGAGGTCCCGTGCTTTGGGTCCTAACCATGCCCCTTGGAGAATTACTGCCTCCTCCTGCCTTTACAGGTGCCTAGACAGTGTTCTCTCTCCTCAAAGTCTGGGGCTCATCTCTACCCCTGTCCCTCACACTGGGACTGATGTATACCACTGAGATCCAGGCTCTAGTCACTGATCCTGGCTCAGGCTCCATCTTTTTGTTTTCTCTAATTTACCCTCAAGCCCTAGTTCTTGTCCACAGCAGTACTCTGGCCCTTTCTCTGTTAACTGATATTACATTGGCCTGGATCATCACTTCAGTTGGGTCTCTCCTAATTCCAAGTCTTCTACTCATCAAAGCCCTACTTAAAAACTGCTGGTTAAAAATGACTATTTCATTCTACCAATGTGATCTATAGATTAAAGGCAGTCAAGTCACCTTAGCAAATTTCAAGACTCACTCTAAAGCTCCATTAATGATGGCAGAGTGGTATTGACCCAAGAACACACATGGCTTAGACCAGAATAGACAGAGCCCAGAAAGACCCACACCAATACAGTCAACTGACTTTTTTTTGTACCAGGAATCAAACTCAGGACCTCATGCTTGTCCAGCAGGCACTGAGCTGCTCAGCTACATCCCTGGCCCAAGTCATCCCTTCTAACAGAACCAAATGATTGCTCCAGGTCAAAACTCTGCAATCCTAAGTTTTAGGATGTGATTTCTTTTCTAAGTTCTATTCACTCGTGTGTGCATATGTATGCATCCTGAGCACTTTCTCATTGCTGGGATGAAATATTCAACACTCACAACTTAAAGGAGAGGTTTATAGTCTGGCTCTTGCTTTGGGCACATGGTTGGCTGGCTCTAAGGCAGGAAGGGCATGGTGGAAGTCTGGCAGAGGAAAGCTGCTCATGTCTTGGTGGTCAGAGAGCAGGAGGTAGTCAGGGAGGAGCCAAGCAGAGGGCTATGCCCTTCTGGGCCATACCCCAGTGACCCACCTCTAATCAGGCCCCGCCTCCTAACAGCAGGTCAGCTATGAACTCATGGGCGGACTAAGCCACTGATGAGTCTAACAGACCCATGGTACAATCACCTTCCAACCATATGAGGCTTTCAGGAGTCACCCCAGACCCAAACCATCACAGTGTGCACACATAAATTCACATACGCATACATAAGATGAATTTAACTTAGGATATCTTGAATTTAGAAGGATGCAAAATACAGATGCACATGTGCTTGTTTTGCACGTTTGTGCACATATACAATGCATATGTACACCAGTACACACATTCATGTATAAGCAGACATGAGTGCATATACATCTAGAGATGAGGATGCATGAACACGCACAGGCAGATACACACTCACTTATACACATACCCCTCCCCACTTTCATCGAAATATCTCACATCTGTCTACATCCTAAATGTGCACGGTTGAATTCATCTCTCCACACCTCCTGGACTCCCCCCTCGCCCTTCCCCATGCCTTCCTTCACTCCCAGGCCATTCTACCCTCCCAACAGCTTTGTCTCGGGACTTCAGAACTGCAGCTCCTCGACTGTCAGCTAAGTTTGAGAAGTTCTCATTTCTCCTCTCTGGACAACATTCTGACAACTGGAGGGTGGCTGGCCTAACACATTCCCACATCACCACCCTCCTCTGTGCCAAAGCAAGTGTCCCTGTCGTGTGCCAGGCTCCTCTCAGTCACCTCCATGCACCTTCTTGCCTCAGTTTCCTAGAGCAGTTGTCTTCCACTCATCTTCCCTTTCCTACTTTTTCCAATTCTATACTATTCATTTTCAAGGCACAGCCCCAGGGTTACATCTTCTGTGTTATCAGGATTTGGTTCTCACATTATGACAACCTATTTCTTCTCTAGAGCATCTATGTATCTAAGTATTTACATTCCTAAAGACTCTCTGGTTCCGTGATGTATAGCAACTAGCCTAGGTTTAGAAAAACATGGTCACATTCAGTGAGAACTCTCTTATTTTTTCAAATACTGTAGACTGAGGGCTGGGGATTTAGCTCAGTGGTTCCGGCACCTGCCTCGAAAGCACAAGGTCCACAGTTCGATCCCCGCTACCAAAAAAAAAAAAAAAAATCAAATACAGTGGACTCTCCAGTTACAACTGGCCTGACATACGAACAACTTAGGTTATGACCAAAGTCATGATCAGAATGTTGGCAGCTTGTGCTTCCAGATGGTCTCAGATACAGATTTAACCCTTAAAGAGTTCTAGAAGGAACATGACAACATCCTCTCCTGTGGGGTTGAGAAATCCTGGGCCAATGTCTCCTTAAGGACACTGAGATCTGCCTGTACACAGGACAAAGACTTTGAAGGTTGTGTAGAGGAGGAGCCTGAGTCTTCATCGGCCAACTTGAGTTATAATCAGCCCTGGTGAATGAACTGAGTTCGTAAGTCCAGGGCCATATGTATTAACTATTAGGACATCTGTAATATTTATGCCCTTTGGCTTTTAAAATAAGGGTATAATTTTCCTATCTTAAATAACAAAGAACTACACAGTTTCACATCTCTTTTAAGAGAGCATTAAGTAGCTAGATATGGGCTCATAGTCCCAGCTAATAGGGAGGTTGAGGCAGGAGAATTGCTCGAGCCTAGGAGTTTGAGATCAGCATGGGGAGCAGTGAAACGCTGTGTCCAAACAAGAAATCATTAACAGCACTTTTATTACCAGAGAGGAAAAATTTGGCAAATAATAACATAAAGCACAAGTTTACAATCTAATACATTACACTGGTAGGATTCCATGCAGAACAACACTAAGTAGTTTTCAAATTCCACCTGTGGCTTGTGAAGCCCAGGGGCCTGAAATGACCTCAATTATGAACAGGAGGCTCATCCATCTGCCAGGAGTAAATGTTTTATTGACCTGATTAAAGAACAACTATTTCCATGGTAAAAAAGATCTGTCCAAACACATCAACTTCAGGTACACACTGGGATAATTAGAGATGTATATTTCCTGAATTAAAATATGAGACAATAGGTAAGACATAGAATAAGGATTACTGGGCCGGAGATTTAGCTCAGTGGTTCCGCCGTCTGCTTCGCAAGCACAAGGTCCCGAGTTTGATCCCCAGTACCAAAAAAAAAGGATTATTAACATTTGCTTAACATATTTCTTTCACTGGTTACAGTGTATGATTAAAGCAGAGCCCCTCCCTTTATAAGAGAGAGCTTTACTGAAATATCATTGACATACCACCTAATTCACCTATTTAAAATATACAATTAAATGTTTTGGGTTGTTTTATAGTCCCTTCTTCCCACCTGTTCAAATTATACGGTTGCAACTGTCACCATAATCTGTGACTGTTGTGCTGCTCCTAAAGAAAGTCTGATCCCACTTAGCACACAGCCCTCATTCCTTCCTACCCTACCTTAGCCCCAGCCCTGGTCCTGGGGGATCACTGAGCTCCTTTCTCTCTGAATCTGTCTTTTGAGACATATGCTATGTGGTCCCTGTGACTATTTCCGGACAGATGCTAGGCAGTCCTTTAGGACTGGCTTCTTCCGCTCAGCATGCTCCTGTGGGTCATCCCCGTCACAGCAACATGTCACTGTCTCCCTTCTTTCGATTGCTGAATCATATTCTGCTGTAGGACATATCACCTTTTACTGACTCATTCGCCAACTGGATATTTAGGTTTTCACTTTTTGGCTCTGGTGAATACTGTAATACCACCATGAACATTAGCAAGTGAGTTTTTGTGTGGACACAGTTTTAATGAATTTGAGTACATACCTAACAGTGGAATTGCTGGGTCAAATGGTAACTCTGTGTTCAACCATACACTGTTTTCCAAAGTGGCTCAGCGCACTACTCTACATGCCCACGCAGGTTCCAACTTCTTGACATCCTCACCAGAGTCTGCACACCCAGTGGGTGTGAAGCAGGATCTCACCATGGTTTTGATTGACATGTCTCAAAAGACTAATGATGCAGAACATGTTTTCATGTATTTATGGAACATCTGTGTATCTTTTTTTGGAGAAGTGTCTATTACATCCTTTACCTATTTTTGTGTTGTCATTTAATTATTGAATTGTAAGAGTTTACAAATTTTACATGCAAGGCCCTTCAAATTATATGCTATTTAAATATTTTCTTCCAGTCTGTGGATTATCTTTTCACTTTTTGGTGCCCTTTGTATCAAAATCATTTTCAATTTTGATAAAATACAATTTGTCTTCCCTTTTGTGGCTTGTATTTTTGGTGTTGTATCTAAGAAACCACCGTTTAACCCAAGGGCACAAATATTTACTCCCGATCTTCTAACTGATTTATAGACCTAGCTTTTACATCTGTGATCCCTTGAGCAATTGTTTGCATATAGTTCGTAGTAGGGGTCCTGATTTCTTCTTTTACATGTGGACATTGAGTTGGCCCACCACCATCTGGTGAAGAGTATTCTTTCTGTTTAAGTGTCTTAGTACATTTGCTGAAAACCAACTGACTATAAACGAAAGGATTATTTCTGGACTCTATATGTCTATTTTTATGCTAACCTCACATTATAGTTTTGTAATTTTTGCTATTTTGGAGTCCTCAAATTCCATTTTGATAGAATTCTTAATACAAATATTGGTGTATTAGAAGTCACTGGGAAAACTTAATTTTACATCTGACTGATGCTTGTTAGACAGCAAAAACTTCCAGTGTCTTAGTCTCCGGACAGTTAAAAGATGTTTAGTCAATTGCATACACATCCTGTGACAGTTAAGCTTCCCACTGAATAATTTCAACAATTTAGTACATTCAATATTACTGAAACAGCATCAGAGTTATTCCAGCTGGATACAGCATGGTGATTGCCAAGCTTGAACATAAGGAAACATGGAGCTAAGTAGCTAGAGAATGTCATTATCCAGGTCAATGCTGGGGTCCAGAAGCATCTGCAAAATATGTCATTGGGTTGCCCACAGGGTTCTCTAGGTGTGGATAGCTACAAGTGTTCCCCTCAGCTCAAACTTGCAGTCCTCCTGTTTCAGCCTCCAGAGTGCTAGGGTTACAGGTATGTACCACCATGCCCAGCTCATTGTCTTTAATGTGAAGTGAAACTAAAAAAGCTGGGATTTACCTTGCCTTCCTGTACTCAGGTGCCTTCTAGTGTTTAGCAGAATGTTTTCTTTTGTGCAGGATAAATTTGAGCATCTGAAAGGCATCCAGCTCTTTTGGTATTAAGACTACCTGCCAATTTCCATCTCACAGACTTTTTGTTCACTTGAATGAAATGGCCTTCCATCTAACCTATTCCAACAGGCTAATCCAAAAACCAAAATGCTTCCAATATACATAGAAGACAGATTGGATTTTTTCCATGCAAGAAGAGTAAGTCAACAGGGGAAAATTCTCTTCTAATATTTTTGAGTATTTATTTTCAACCAAAAGCTATTTAGATTAAAGCTTACCACTAGTTAGGTATTCATAAGTCCCTTTTCACATGTCGTTTAAATATTTAGCATTCCACCACTTCACAGGATGCCTCTGCTTCTAAAAAGCATATCCAGTACCTTTGCAAGGCAATTTCTCATTAGCAGGTGTCAATTCCCGGCCCCATGATCCCTAAGAGACACACACCCACACAGAACCAGTGGTCCTCAATACCCGTTTCCACCAAGCAGCAGGTCCTGTCCTCCTGAGAAAAGTCACCAAGGCCCCAGTGGTGGGTTCTGTCTTGGGCAGAATGGGTGGGGACCCCTAGGCCACAGAGAAGAGCTCAAATCCCAGCTCGCCACCCTTCCTTCCTTTCTGCCTCTTTCATTTTTCCCCTTCCCATCCTCTGCCATTCGGCTGCCTCCCTATAACATCTAACCCTCAGATGGCCCCTTTCCCTACTTCTATTTCCTCAACAGAATATGCATTCCCCCTCATCTCTTAATTGCAGCTCCAATCAACCCGAGGATTTTGAGACCAAGTTGTGCAATTCTGGTCCGTGTTCCTGAGCATTATGCTAGATATTTACCAAGCCCTCCTTGAACCCCAAACCAGACTCATATGGAGTCCACTCCTTCCAAAAAGGTCCCCTTCTATTCCCTGTGGGCTCACACTTCTGCTTCCTTGTTCTGGAAGGGAAATGTAAAGACTGACTCTGACCAACCACAGCAAATCCATGCTTCTCCCCACACCACCTGCTTCTTTTAAGCTCACTTTTTCTCCTTTGCTTAATCATCTTCCCTATTAGTGACTTGTGCTTTGTAGGCCAATATCAGTATTGTCATGAACTGCCAACACATGCATGAGTCACTCATTTACTCATTTAATTTTAGTTGTTAAACTGACACCCAATTGTACATATTTTTGGGTTCCATGTGCTGTTTCAATACATGTATACATTACCCAGTGAGCGCATCAGAGCACCCTTATCCATCACCTCAGACACTTATCATTTCTTTTTGGTAAGAATAGTCAAAGTCCTCTTTTCCAGCTATTGTGAAATACACACTACATGACCATTAAACACAGTCAGGCCAGTGTGCTATAGTACCCTGGAACTTCCTCCTTTTATGTAACTGCAAGGTAGTACATACTGACCAATCCTTTCCCATCCGTCCCTCTCTCCTACTTTTCCCAGCCTTTGGTAACCCCATTCTACTTTCCACTTCTATGAGAGCAACTAT
This sequence comes from Heterocephalus glaber, assembly GCF_053883595.1. Lineage (NCBI taxonomy): Eukaryota > Metazoa > Chordata > Mammalia > Rodentia > Bathyergidae > Heterocephalus > Heterocephalus glaber. Next base: position 16,767,670 of record NW_028258369.1, on the reverse strand, counting down.
TTTAGCCTCAATATATGAACGGTATTGTGCAGTACTTAATCTTGTTGTGCATGGCGTATTTCACTTGTAAGAATCTCTCGTTCCTTTCACATTGCTGCAAACGGCCAGATTTTGTTTTCATGGCTCCATAGTATTCCACCCATTCATCTGTTGATGGGACACTTTAGTTGAAGAATCATTCATTTCTTGGCCTCACTAGATGCATGCAGGAAAATGGTACATGCTTTCTATGACCTACCTCAGTGAGATTAATGGACAAAAACAAGCAAATGGTTTCCCTGTTTGGTCAACATGTCTGTTTGTATGACATCTTTGCCAGCATTTGTCACATTTCCATGTTAAATACATAAACATATAAACTCAAAATCCAAGCCAATAATAATGCAGAAATGAGACTTCATGAAACTGAGGTCAAGAAAAATACCATTTTATATGTCTGCAAACATCCCTACACATGATCTTATGTCAGAGTATAGAAACAGCTTTGAACAGAAAAATTTGGCAGAAAAATTAGTCGAGAGGAATAAAATAATTTAAAGAAGGCTATTAATAAAAATTAATAGTTACTGTAAGTATTCAAAAACCCAATTTCAATATTTTCCAATGAGGTTCTCTCTCAAAAGTCTTCTTTAAGCAAATAAGGACCCTTGTTCTTTATGGATTTCAAAATGTTATTTCTAAATGCAATACATAAATAGCCCATCTAAACTCTAACACAACATTAATCCTACTTACAGTTCTGCATAGTTTGGCTACATGAATTATGATTCTATTCAGCTTCATTGTCAGCATCACTCAGGGCCTCACAGTATTCATTTCTTTCTAGAAAATGGAAGTGCTTGCTAATCCGATAGCCACTCAGCCATAAGTGGATTAATACTGGTGCATTAGAAAATGGCTCCTGTGTAGTACGTCAAATGAGTAATTCCCCATATTGGACTTTATAATGAAGCCAAAAGGGCCCTCCAAATTACAGCTTTAACACTAGCTTAATAACAAGGCCCTTCCACTAGTAATTTTACTAATATAGTAGCTTCAGTATTACTTGAATTCTCCATCACTAATTTTTTTAATGGCACTGGGGAAGGAACCTGGGGTTTTATGCTTTCTCCTTTTTAATCCTATTTGTTTCAAGACATAAAAAATGAAGCAGAGAAGAAATACCCACATCTTCTTCTTGCAGCCTAAGCCTGGCACTCCACAAATACTCAATGGCCATTATAAAGATATAAGGGGAGCTACCAAAAACCAACGAAGAACTTCACACGTTTTGTGTGACCCTAACCCCACCCCACGTCACACGTGTCCCTCAGTGGGTCCCGCTGTGCCCCTAAACATGCTCAGGCACGCTTTCTCCTTGGCGCTCCATCTTTCCATTGTGGAGCCCATCCTGCCAAAGAGGGTCTTGGACAATTTATTCAAACTTGCAAACAACTGATGTGCAAATAAGCATCATCAGCAACACTCCGTTGAGTGTGGAAATGGCCCATCAGAGACAGGGAAGTCGAGCAGTGCAGGGTGGGAACCTAACAGAAACATTCGAAGTGATCAGAGGAAACAGAAAAACAGGCTGTGAAACACAGAAAACTAGAAGTTCAAGCCCACTCTTACGAGATATTTTGAGCGAATTCCTTTGAGATATTTTTTTGCTATACACTCATTTCCATAGCTATAGTCAACACACTGATTTCTGTTTTACTGGCCATTGCTTTTTGAGCATAACTTTCCCTGTCGGTGAAATTTTTGTAGCAGATTTTATGGAGATGAGCTGGAAAACTAAGAGACACTGGGGACAGACGACACAGGACAGGAGGGCCTTAAATGGTCTTGGCAAGGAGAGCTGCTCAATTAAACCCTGGCTTTGCCTTAGGCCTCTGCTCAAGTCATTCATTTATTCACTCAACAAGTACAGTGTTTGCCGAACACTCATGATACGCTTCGCATTGTTCTAAGGACACTGGGGATTAGAGGTGACAAAGCAGAGTTCGTGGCCCACAGAGAAAGGCTGGTGTCCACCAAGGATGAGACCTGTGGCCACCCTGGGAGCACACACAAGGTCGGCTTGGACCGGGTCCCAGAAGACATCTTGGAGGAAAGGATTTTTGAGCTGAGGCTTAGAGGAGAACCCAGAGTTGGTGACCCAGAGGTTTGGGATAGATAGAAGGGTGAGGAGACCTTCCTCCCAACAGAGACAGTGTTTGCAAAGGTCCTGAGGTTGGAAGAAACTTGAGAACCAAAAGGAACTTGCAACAGCATGATTGGAGCCCAGAGAGCAACAGGGGCTGTGCAGAGGTTGATGAGAAGGCCAGGTGCAGTGAATGCTGCTAACATCACCCAGGTTCTCCCTCCTCAAGATGAATACAGTCATGAACCCCAGCTACTGGCAGTGTGGACTAATGACAGTCACAGCTGAGGACTTCTTCCTCGTGACTGCGCTCCTACCCATGGTCATGTCACCTTCTCATGGGCATGCTTGTACTCAGGGACCAGCCACCTTGCCCCATCTCTGGCCAACTCTGCAGAGCCTCCCTAGCTCCAGAAGTCCCCATGGGATGAGCTGAGACCTTGCTTGTGACGACACCACAGCCCAGGCCTCTCTCAGTCCCGCCTTGCTTCCTTTACTCCAGGGGAAGGTGTCATCAGGGCCCGACAAATGTCCCCATCTGAACCGACTTCCTAGGGAACCCAATCTGTGACAACAGGTTTAAGAGTTTAGGCTTTACTTCTGCTAAAGGGATTCAAACAAGGCATAAGACAGCAGATAGCGGAGCTCAGTAGTGCACACCTGTAATCCCAGCACTATGGGAGGCTGAGACAGGAGGATCGTAATTTTGAGCCCAGCCTGGGTAACTTAGCAACTTAGCCAGATCGTGTCTCAAAATTAAAAAACAAAAAGTAAATAGGGGCTGGGAGTGTAGCTCAGTGTAAAGGCCCTGGGTTCAATCCCCAGTATGGTCAAAAGCCCCAAAACAAACAGGGAGGATTCTATGGTATGTAAATTATACCTCAGTACAAGAGTTAAAAAAAATAAATGTGAGAGAAATAGATTGATTCAGATGGGAGATGATGATAAGGTGGACTAGGCAGGGAGAGAATTAGACAACAGAGGACCAAGTGAAAACATGCTGAGAAAACAGAACTGCCAGGATTTCTGCAAGCTCTCCCCTTAGTTCTTTAGCATCCATGAACTCTCATGGAACCTGTACCCTGTCCTATTCATTCTGACATAATCACACACCACCTCCCATCTCCAGTGGATTAGCTGGTGCTGCTGTCATTGCTGGGAGGCCAGATGTGTCACCATAAATACTCACAAACAAATGAATGGGGAAACAATTAAACATAATCACTGAGGCTGAATATCATTGATTATTCTGGATTACACTAACAGTCATCATAATGGTAGGACAATAAAGCCAGCAATTACCTTCACACAGGAGTTGCTAAAGTCATCAACACAACAATAAAGTAAAGACCAATTCGTGAGATCAGAACTACTATAATTGACAGCAAGAAGAGAACAGAAAACAGAATCAGGGATTTAGCCCAAAGTGACATTATTGATAGATGGTATTTTGGGAGGAGCGATAAAAATAAAATATATCAGCACTTTGAATCACATGCTTGTCTTCATGATTGACAGTTTTTCCAGCTACTAGTTCGAGTCTGCAGTCTGTACAGCAGATAAACAGATCCAGATCCAAGGGATGAGAATCTGGACCTTGGCAGGACCATGCATGGGATTGTGGGAAATACACTTAACTTGTTGAATATCCATTTAGCTCCCTTGAAAAAACGAGAATATTGAAGATCTTCCTCAACGCCAATGGAAAACATCACTGAAACTATGTGTAGCCATCAGGACATGGGAGCAAAAAAAGTGTAGTCATGCACTCCACAGCAACATTTAGTCAATGATGTCACATGTAAGATGTGACAATATTTTGTAAAGGGTCAGGGAGTAAATATTTTAGGTTTTGTGGGCCTCATGGTCTCTGTTAGAACTGCTCGGCTCTGCATTATAGCACAAAAGCAGCCATAGACAATACAAAAAGAACGGGCATGGCTGTGTTTCAATAAAACTTTATTTACAATAACAGGCATTTTCATCTGGGCACAGTGGTACATGCCTGTAATCCCAACTTCTCGGGAGGTTGAGACAGGAGGAGCACAAGTTTGAGGCCAGCCTGGGCAACTCAGCATGACCCTGTGTCAAAATAAAAAATTTATAAAGGGGGGAGCTGGGGATGTAGCTCTGTGTAGAGCACCCTGAGGCTTGATCCCAGTACTAAAAAACACGGCATTTCAGCTTCAGCTCTGCTTGGCCAACTGGCTCCTGCCTGGCGTCACAGGATGAAATGACTGCAGGTATGCCAGTTTGAAAGGACACCACCAATGGCAGGAGGCAGATATGGCTTTGGTGACCCAGGGCTTGGCTGGCCCGGTCCCGATTGGCTGGCTGGCTGCTCACCTTGAACCACTTCACACCATCTGAACCCAACCACAGCTCTCCGGGCGGGCGGCTGCAGGGAAATGTGCCCGGCATGACAAAAGAGTCTTCAAACAAAATTACTATTTATCGCAAGCTGCTGCTTTTAAAAAAATGACCCCATTCTTTCATTCTGAGGCACTACAAAGGGCCAAAAAGGAACTGAGGGCTGCTGCTGGCTTCGGAGGTTTTTCATGAAAGACAGACTGTACCAGTTCCCTGAGAAAGCAGACTATAGAATAGCATTTTTTTGGCTTACAAGTGGGATTTAAATACACAATCTCTCAACAGGAGATTTCTCTCTGTAGCAAGTATTTTCTAGGTATTCTAGAAAAGCACACACATTTCCTAATTCAATGATCTCTACCTGTGCTTCTTTAAAATAAATAATAAACCTAAATTCTCCGAAGGTTGGCTTGCACGAAGTTCCTCTGCCCACCTTCTAATAGCCCCATTTAAAAGTTTCCTTTTAATTGAAATATAATCACATAAAGAAAATGACAAGTCTGTCTCTTGCTTCATTTTCATGAATTGTGTATACGAAATGGGACAACCCCCTTGTGCCCCTTGCATCCCCCCCAAAGCTAGCCTCGACCTTGACTTTTAATGCCACCAATTCCTTTGCTCAGTTTTGACTTTTCTATATAGAATCCCATGAAACATGTTCTCTTTTGTGCCTGGCATCTTTCATTCAACAATATGCTTGTGAAATTCATGTCTGGTGCTGTCCACGGTCTCTCACCGTCACGCAGAAATCCACTATAGGAATATGCCAGCACTATTTTTCCCATGAACTCCGAAAGACAGCGGGAACATTTCCAGTTTGAGGCTAGGAGGAAGGGTAGAGCATGTTCATTCTCCAAATGCTAGGAAAATTTTCTAAGTTTCTAAATAGCAGGCACACAATATCAAGTACACAACTTAGCAGTTTGACGTGCACACAGGCACACAGCTGAAAAGCACACCCTAGAGGAAGACTTAGAATGCTTGTATCACCCCAGAAGGCTCCCTGAGGTGGCCCCAATTTTAAATCAGTTACAGTAGAGCATGCTTGTATTCTCAGTACTCTGGGAGGCTGAGGTAGGAAGACTGTAAGTTCGAGCCCAGCCTGGGCAATTTAGCGAGACCCTGTCTCAAAATAAAAAGTGAAAAAGGGCTGGGGATGTAACTCAGTATGAAAGCCCTGGGTTCAATCCCCAGTACCACAAAATAAAAGAAAAACACCCCAAATGAACACTTCCCAAATCTTTACACTTGCAGCACAGCCTTCAGTGAGGTGGTGCAGCGAACAAGCTCTGGCTGCAAGTTCTACTCCGGGCTCCACCACTTGTTTGCAACTTCCAAAGGTCATTCTCAGCCTAGGTTTCAGCCATCTAGCAAATGACGAGGTAGAGCCAGGTGGATTCCAGGACCTTTTGAAGCTGCAAAATTCTCTCAGTCAAAGAAAACCACAATCTTCCCTGCCAGTACTGAGTCCCTAAACCCAAATTCTTCCTGCTGTTATTTTATCCTCTAGTTGGCTCGGCAGAGAAGAGGCACAGTTAATCAGCAGTTCCCACTTACTAACTCTCCAGTTTCTTACATTCCATTATTAAATCACCCTTCAGCCTTCTTTCTTTCAGGTTGAATAATTGCAGCTCTTTTCTTCTTTCCCCTATTGGCTCTACTCCAGGACTTTGTGGCTCGCCTGGAAACGTTTTCTAATTCTCTACGTGCTCCTAGAAACTAAGAGGCCCACCAGGATAGAGTATTTTAGCAATGTTGACCAAAAGCAATTAAGGAGAGAGGATCTCAGAGCATGAATAGTCTCCTCCAGGGCCTTCCTCGGGGTCACCTGGGAGCTCCAGACAGCTGCAAATCTCCTGTTCCTCTGGGCCCCATCCAGATCTGCATTGTACCAAGATCCTCCATGACCCCTGTACACGTTCAAGTGCGTGTGGAGAGCAAAAGATGCTCTAGGTAAACCTCAAAGTCCTTGATTACTAGTTTTCTAGGGCTGCTGCAACAAATGACCATAGACTGAGTGGCTTAAAACAACCCAAATGTATTCTCTTAAATCTCCGGAGGCTGGAGGTCTGCTATCAGTTTTCCTGGGCTTGAGTCAAGGATTAGTTCTGGAGGCTTCAGGAGAGAACCCATTTCCTTGCCTATTTCAGCTTCTAACAGCCACTTGTCAAAGCCTTTCTAATCTCTGTCCCTCTCATCTCTGCTTCCATCCTCACCTCTCCTTCTGAGTAACTTGCCTCTCCTTTGCCATTTTGAATAGAAGGGGACACATTGTTCCAAGGAGCGCGACCTGGACATGGGGGGAGGAGAGGTATTAGCATATCTCAGATGAGGCTCAAGAGAAACAGAAGGAGACAATAATGATTAACCAACATTACTTATCAAAGATTTTTTTGGGGGGCGATACTGGGGATGAACCCAGGGACTCACATATGCCAGGCAAGTCCTTTAACACTGAGCCACATCTCCAGCCCAGTGATCGCTTATATATGTTATCTTTTATTCTGAAAATCCGATACAAAGAAGTCAAATGAAAAGATGGAAAATTTCTATGTAGTGCAGAACTTTTCACCTTAACATAAAGCAATAAAGGGTCCTGGTTTTCAGCCCACAAAGCCTGACCTCTCTTTCCTCTTAGAATCATAGCATCTGAAGACTTGGAAGAAACCTTGACAGTAAACAGTTTAAATGTCAGTGCTGTACAAAGAGACAGACGTGGGCAGACGGATGCTCTCCAACAGTAGACACCAGGGGCTGAGCCTGTGCTATCTATGCACAGCACAAAAGTACTCTTTGGAATGTTTCGGGAAAGCTTGGTTTGTTTTATGCCGCAGAGTGCTAATTGATCTTTTGATAATTACACGTTAGCGAACACTGAAATTGCCCAAATTCATTATTTCAACAAGCCTTTCTGGAACACCTATTGTGCAGTGCTGGGTGCTAGGATACACAGACATTCAGAAATCCTGGCTCTTCTGGTGTCTGCATTTTAATGAGACAGACGAACAAGAAAGCAAGCTTAGAGTATGGGCAATGCTATGATAAGGATTAGCTCACCATTTCACAAAGTCAGCCATAACCCTTGCCTTCCAGGTGCTGGAAACTGGAAGGAAGCTAGGAGGCAAAAAGAGAGGCCCAGACTCTGCACTACACATATTGACAACTCAAGAGCTGTTGACATCACAGTGAAGTTGAGCCACGAGGGAACACCTTTTACTGAAGGGGTGCAACATCCCATTTTATCAGAGTTGCTTCTTGCATCTGTGCTTGGGCTGAGGCACCCTGCTCCATATGTTTTCTTGGAAAACGACACAGAACTATCCTTCTCTTTCAGCATTAAGTACTTGTGCCTTTTCATCTCTTTTGTTGTTCTCCCTGCAGCTCCCCAACCACCTCTGCACCACTCTGCTTCCTCCCTCTCCCAAGTTCGTGACTACTCGGGATTACAATCATGGTGTGAGGGTAAATGGCCAACAACTGGCTAGCAGTAGGGAAGGACTGAGTTCTGGGGCATTTGATTGTCTAGATGTAAATACTTCTACGATGGCTAAATCAATCTTAGGCTACCAATGTGATGTCACTGAACTTGGAGTTGGGAAGAGCTGTCACAATCAGGACAGGAACCAGGGTACAGCAGCATGCATGGGACAGTCAAGAGCATCCCACAGCCCTAGCTGGGAAACTTCAAAGTCCTTGATAGTTCGAGGCTTCCCAACACGTCTCAGTCCAGTCACATTCAGATCTAACCCCTCCGAGTCTGAGCTCTGTCAGGGCCCTCCCCCAGCCATACCTATCCCCACGGAATGCTCTCCCCTCTTTGTGCTCTGCCCTGACACTTCTCAGCATCACGCATCTTGAATTCTCATGGGACTTCTTGTACAGAAAGTGTCTGCACCTTTCCTGTGCTTTCTGTAAAAACACAGCCCCTCATCGGTCCCCTGCTGTCGTCCTTTGTACCCTTAAGAGCAGACAGGTGTATGGAGATGGCTCAACATCACCTGCACCGATTCTCTTCTGAAATAATTCAAACAGTCCCCAAACTGCGATGTACTCCAAGATTTCTCATTCACTTCTTCTAAACACAAGAAAGTCTAATGTATACACATATGCAATTTGCAGCAAGTGTATTTTTCTAGCTTTGGGGTATAATTTACACATATTAAATTTTACCCATTTTTAAGTATGCAATTTGATGAAATCTAGTAATGATACGCAGTTGTATAATCACCACAATCACGGTACAAAACAGCTTCCCTACTTTACAAGGTGTCCTCCTACCTTTCTGCAGCTCCCCTCCTCACTCAGTTCTGGCAACCATGCATCTACTTTATGTTGCTATAGTTTGGCTTTTTAGATTATCACATAAATGAAATCATGTGGTACCTTCATGTTTGTATTTTCACTTAGCATAGTGTTTGAGATTCTTCCATGTGTTTGTGCATATCCATATGCCCTTCCCTTTCACTGCTGAGTAATATTCCGTAGTATGGATATACCATATGTGGGTTTTAACAGTTTAACCAGCTGAAAGACATTGGTTATTTTCCATGTTGGCTATTATGAATAATGCTGTTATAAACACTTACTTTTAACTCTTTGTATGAACAAATTTCGTGTTTTTGGTACCATTTATTGAGTTCTTTTATATACATGGCACAATTGTGGTCGCTTCGGCAGCACATATACTATACCTGGCACAATTATCCACGCATTATAATTACAAACTTATTTAATGCCAACACCAACCCCTAAGGGATAGTTTTATTTCATAAAAAAGCTAAAGTTGCATAAGTTTACACAACTAAGACGTGGAGGAGTCAAGATTTGCATCTTGCTAATCCATAGGGTTGTCATGGGGATTAGATGAGTTAATACATATAATGTGCTTAGAATAGCAAGTGTTCAATAAATGTCAGCTATTATAACTCTTTCCCACACACGATCCTACCACCCACAGCACATTCAATAGTGCTTGAAAGCCAGGATGAAGGGCTCCTAAAATAAATGAATACTGCACCTCACCATCAATATGCCTATTGGCTCCGTCATCTCTCTTCTTCCCCATCCTCCATGCCAGCCCCAGGGTAAAAAAGAAACCCATGTTTTATCACCTCAGCAACTGATATCACAACTGAATCATCACTCAGTGCTAACACACAAACGAAGAAAAATATTTCAGAGGGAGATGAAAGAAAATCTTATCCATTGGTCAGATGGATTTTATAACCAGAATTTAGAAGAAAAACAAGATAATTCTTATTACAATTGGTTTTCCTTTTTATTCCCATTTCTCTCCTCATCAACACCCCCCACATCCCTTGAATTACTGCAGTTCTACAGATTTTAAGAATAGCGCACAGAAAATGTTACATAGCCCCTGTTGGGAAGAGTAAAAGATGACTATCATTTCAAATATACAGGAATCTATAACTCTAGTATGGTAAAAGATTTAGCCTAAAAAATGGCTCCCATATAGAACCTAATCACAGCAAAGGAGTCATTGCAACACCAAAGAGGTGTGTTTTTGGTTTTGTGTTTAAAGACAGTCACATAAGATGAGCTCTTGTGAAAACCCTGTAGGTAGGTCTCCAAGTATTTTTGTTCCTGCTGTGGTAATTATCCACTGTTAACGGCTCCATCCTGCCCCAAAACGGTGCTGGGAATTGAACTCAGGGTCTGGTGCATGGTGGGCAAGCCCTCTACCACTGGCATTCTTCCCCGCTTCATTACACCAGGTAACCATTTTTGGCAGCTGTAAGGTTTTTTAACTACCTGAATCTGAAGCCTTAAAGTCAATTCCTGTACATATTTTTATTTGTCTTCAAGTAAGGTATTTATCTCATATTCTATATTCAAAAGTATTCAGATAAAAATTCAGCTGACAGTCATCTAATATTGTATTGACTCTCAACAATGGCCTTTGGCAATCATGATAAATACCTTAGACTGAAAAAGTCAGGAATGAATGCTGTGTTTTCAGTGTGACTCCCAAACTCAGTATCATACTTCATTTAAGAAGCAAAGTCCAGTTTCATTCAGCTCATGGTCTAAGTAATTTGTAAAATAAAAAACAAAACAACCTAGACAGATTCAATAAACAAAAGTAATATATGCAGATTGCAACACAAAAATCAAAGCAGAGATAAAGGGAATGAGTGAAAAGTAAAGCATGGGCTTCACATTCTAAAGCCCTGAGCAACTATGGGCAAATCTGCTCCCGTTGCTACAAGCACTTTTCCAGGGTCTGGGAATGGGAGAATCAGCAGTTGAATTGGCCTGGGTTAGCACAGCACAGTAAGGTCAGGTCTAGGGTAGTGATGTGTGTGTGTGCATCTGTGTGTGTGTGTGTGTGTGTGTGTGTGTGTCTGTGGCGATGTAGTCCTGAAAAAAATTGCACAGTCAAAACTACAAAGTCTATCAAGTGATCTTGGTATTTGGAAGCTAAAAATCCAATGAGGAACTTGCATTTGCTTTTCCACTGTGACTTCTCTTGGGGAGAGGGCAGGCAGGACCCAGGGAGAATGCAGGGAAATTGGAGGGGAGACACCAGCAGCTCCCTCTCTCTCCCTGGGGTCACCGGCCCAAACATGTGGTAGTCAACGGCACTCACCATGCACCTACTGGAGCCCATGTATGTTTCCTCTGATGGAGATAGAAGAGCGCTGTGCAGTTCTGGCCTTGGCAACATCTTCAAAATCAGTGCATGGTTTCTGCTTTAAAGTGCAGCCACAATTTTCCTAACACTAAGTAAAAGGAACATGGCAGAGGGGTGGGCAAGAGAAATGATATAAAGCAGTAGTGGGAAAAGGACAGCTGGCTCTTGCTGCTGGGGGGTTTCACATCCACAGATTCAACACATTGTGGGTGGAAAATATTCAGAAACTGTGCTGAACATGCATGACTATTCTCTTGTTTCTATTATTCCCTCAACAGTGAGGTCTAACATTTGTTCCCATAGTTTTAGGTACAAGGTATCTAAAGATGGTTTAAACTATATGGAGGAATGTGGCCAGGTGACAGCAAACACTACACTGTGCTCTATAAGGGACTTGCGCATCATGGGTTTGAATATCTGAGTGTGCCCTGGGACAAGTCTCATCAAATACTGAGGAATGACTGGACACTGTAGAGCTCTTGGAAATAATCCAATGAGAAAAGTATTGTGAGTATCATCCCCTCCCCAAGAAAAACCTCTTTTACTTATGATTCGGTTTGTGGAAATGTACTCGACAATTGGCATAATCAGCTGCACATGACAGTGCCCCTGTGATAACAACACACTAGGACAGTGGTGGCGAACTTATGGCACACATGCTGCAGCCAGCTGTTTGTCTTATTGAAAGCTCTAACAGGTTCACCATCACTGTTCTAGGAGGTTGAGACAGGAAGATAGCTGAGTCCTGCCCAGGAAACTTAGTGAGTGCCTATCTCAAAAAATAAAAAGGAGTAGAGGAGGTGAACCTTCCAGGCTGCTGTACCACTGCCCCCAGCACCGAGGAGGTGAGCCACATGGGCACCAGCAGCAACCCCCCACGATTGAAATGAGAAGACACGTAAACAAGTCTCAAAACCAGACTTCCAGATCACCTAAAGCAACCCCAAATAGAAATGAGATGGAACAATCTGATACTCAACCACCTGGACTCCCTGAACTGGCAACAAAAGAGGATCTGGAAAAAATGAAATCAGAAATAATTTCTCAGATAACAGCAGAGATGGTGTCCACAGTGCAAGACACGATTAATAAGTCTAAGAGGGCACAGATAAAAAAATAGAGGAGCTGAGGAACATGATGGAATCCAAACATAGGGAAAAAATGGAATCCATAAAACAGATACAAACAGATTTCCACAAGATTAAAAACTCCATTGAAAGTTTACACAGCAGAATGAACCAATGTGAGGACAGAATTTCAGATATAGAAGATAAGATTGCAATTAGTGACCAGGAAAAGAAAAATTGCTTTAAAATAGTAAGGGACCATGAGAAATCAATCCAGCAGCTGCTAGATGATGCAAAGAAGAATAACATCAAACTGACTGGAGTCAATGAAGAAACAGGAGAGAGTGCAGACCACATAAAAAAACTGTTCACAGAAGTGATGGCAGAAAACTTCCCAAGCAGGGGGAAAGAATCTGACATACAGATAAGTCAGGCATATAGGACTCCAACTAGCCTTGATCAAAAAAAAATCTACACAGGCATAAAACAGTTAAGATTCCAGAAACCCAACAGAAGAAGAAAATTCTACAAGCAGTTAGAGAAAAGAAACAAACCACATAGAAAGGAAAGCCCATCAAAATTACGGCAGACATCTCAACACAAACCCTCAAGGAAAGAAGAGCTTAGAGTGATGTATTTCAAGCCCTAAAGGAAAACAGCCTCCAATCTAGATTGATGTACCCTGCAAAACTATCTTTCAAAATTGATGGAGAAATAAGATACTTTCATGACAAAGAGCACCTGAGGAACTTCATGAGTACCAAACCAGCACTCCAAAAAATTTTAGACAATATCCTAGGAAAAGACAGTGAGGATCACAACCCCAAGAAGCCCAACAGAATGAATCCATTGGGCAAAACAAAAAAAATAAACTCAAAGGGGGAGAATCCAATAAAAAGAAAATGTCATGACAATGGTAAGTCAATACATATCAGTTAAAAAGATCAATGTTAATGGTCTCAATTCACCAATCAAAAGAAATAGACTGGGAGAATGGGTCAAGAAGCAAGATCCAACAATATGCTGCATACAAGAAACACACTTAATTCAAAAAGAAACTCATAGACTGAAAGTTAAAGGGTGGAAAACAATACTCCTTGTGACAGGAACCCGAAAAAAAGCAGGAGTGGCTAACCTCTTTGCAGATCAAGTGGACTTCAAACCAACACTAATAAGAGAGACAAAGAAGTACACTACATCCTTGCAAAAGAAACAACCCAAGAGGAAGAGATGACAATCATAAACATATATGCACGAAACACAGTGTGTCCAACAATATAAAACAAATACTAATGGACATGAAAAATCAAATAAGCACTAATACAATAGTAGTGGGCAACTTCAATACCCCACTATCACAAACAGAGAAATCAACTAGACATAAAATAAGCAATGAAATACTAGAACTCAATCAAACTCTTGAACAAATGAACTTAACAGATGTTTACAGAATGTTCCATCCCACAAAATCAGAATACACATTCTTTTCAGCTGCACACGGGTCGTCCTCCAAAATAGACCACATACTCACTCACAGAACATGTTTAAGTAACGGCAAAGGAATTGAAGTTATCCCCTGTATATTATCAGACCATAGTGTGATGAAATTGGAGATCAATAGCAAAAGACACGGCAAGAATTTCATAAAAACATGGAAAGTGAACAACACACTTCTGAATAACCAATGGGTGATAGAGGAAATTAAAGAACAAATCTGACAGTTCCTACAATTAAATGACAATACCAGTACAACATATCAGAATCTATGGGACGCAATGAAAGCAGTCTTACGAGGGAAATTCATAGCAGTGAGTACTCATATTAGGAAAACAGAGCAAGCCCAATTAAACAACCTGATGCTAAACCTCAAGCTTCTAGAAAAAGGAGATCAGGGCAAACCCAAAGCTCATACAATGGAGGAAATTATAAAGATCAGAGGAGAAATCAATGCAATGGAGACAAAGAGAATGATACAAAAAATCAATGAAGCCAAGAGTTGGTTCTTTGAAAGAATAAACAAAATTGACAAACCGTTAGCCAACCTTATCAGAAAAAGGAAATAAAAGGCCCAAATCGATGCAATTAGGAATGAAAAGGATGAAACTACAAAGGACTGAGCAGAAATCAAAAGGATCATCAATACCTACTTCCAGAACCTATATGCCAATAAGACAGAAAAGACAGAAGAAATGGACAGATTCCTAGATACATATGAATTACCAAAGTTGAATGAAGAAGACCTAAAAATTCTAAACAACCCAATATCAATCCATGAAATTGAAAATGTAATTAAAAACTTAACAACTAAGAAAATCCCAGGTCCTGATGGCTTCACTGCTGAATTCTACAAGAGAATTAGAGAGGAACTACTGCCACTACTGTTTAAACTCTTCAGTGAAATTGAAAGGGAAGCAATACTCCCAAATTCATTCCTGGAAGCAAGCATCACCTTGATCCCCAAAGCAGAGAAAGACCCAACCGAAAAAGAACCATAGGCCAATCTTACTAATGAACATAGATGCAAAAATCCTTAATAAGATACTGGGAAACAGAATGCAGAAGATCATCAAGAAGATCATACACCCTGACCAAGTGGGATTCATCCCAGGGATGCAGGGATGGTTCAACATATGCAAATCAATCACTGTAATACACTATATCAATAGAGCCAAGGACAAAAACCATATGCTCATCTCCATAGATACAGAAAAAGCATTTGACAAAATCCAACATGCACTTATGATAAAAAACCCTACAAAAATTTAGATTAGATGGTCTCTACCTCAATCTGATAAAAGCCATCTATGAAAAACCAACAGCCAATATCATACTAAATGGTCAAAAACTGAAATCCTTCACACTAAAAACAGGAACAAGACAAGAATGTCCACTATCACCACTCCTGTTCAATATAGTTTTGAAAACATTAGCCACAGCAATTAGACAAGAGAAAGAAATAAAAGGAATAAAGATAGAAAATGAAGAAGTCAAATTGTCATTATTTGCAGATGACAAGATACTCTATATGGAAAACCCCAAGAACTCTATCAAAAGTCTTCTAGACTTAACCAAATTTACTAAAGTAGCTGGATACAAGGTCAACACACAAAAATCAATAGCATTCTTCTACACGAACAACAACAGACTCACTGAGAGAGAAATAGGGCAAACGATTCCTTTCACAATAGCATCCAAGAAATTGAAATACCTAGGAATCAACCAAACAAAAGAAATCAAAGACCTCTTCTCTGAAAACTATAGCACTCTGAAAAGAAAGATTGAAGACAATATCAGAAACTGGAAAGACAACCCTTGCTGCTGGGTAGGAAGAATCAACATAGTGAAAATGGCCATACTTCCAAAACTGTTATATATAGATTCAATGCAATCCCAATTGAAATCCTAGCAGTATACTTCATGAACCTTGAGAAAACAATCCAAAAATTCATTTGGAACAAGAAGAGACCTAGAATAGCAAAAGCAATTCTAGGCAACAGAGACATGGCAGGGGGTATCACAACCCCCAACTTGAAACTATACTACAAAGCTACTGTGATTAAAAACAGAACAGTACTGGCAAAGAAATAGACCTGAGGACCAGTGGAACATATTAGAAGATGCAGAAATAACTCCAGACACACTCAGCCACCTCATCTTCAACAAAGGAGCCAAACACCCTCACTGGAGGAAAGACAGCCTCTTTTTCTTTTTTTTTTAAAGATAGCCTCTTTAATAAACTTTGCTGGAAAAATTGGGTTTCAACTTGCCAAAGATTAAAACTAGACCTATTATCTCTTACCATGCACTAAACTAAAATCGAAATGGATTAAAGATCTAAGTATTAAAACAGAAACGCTTAACTGGCTGGAACAGAGGTGAGGTAGAACGCTTGAAGACACTGGTACAGGAAAGGATTTTATGAAGAAGACCGCATTTGTCCGTGAACTCACACAAACAATCAACAAGTGGGATCTCTTCTTATTAAAAAGCTTCTGCACAGCAAGAGAAACCACCATCAGTGTGAAGAGACAACCCACAATGTGGGAAAAAATCTTCACCTGCTGTTCCTCAGACAAAGGTCTACTATCTAGAATCTACAAAGAACTTTAAAAAATCAGACCTCCCAAATTTGAAGATCCAATCCAAAAATGAGCATCTGAAATGAACAGACATTTCTCACACAAAGAAGTAGAAATAGCAAATAAACACATGAAAAAATGTTCCACATCACTGGTCATTCGAGAGATGCAAATGAAAACAACGCTGAGATTCCACCTCACCCCAGAAAGAATGGCTGCTATCAAGAAATCAACCAATAACAAATACTGGCGGGACTGTGGGGAAAGAGGAACCCTGCTCCACTGCTGGTGGGAGTGTAGACTGGTGCAAGCACTGTGGAAATCAGTACGGAGGTACCTCAAAGAACTAGGACTACAGGTCCCATTTGACCCAGCTATTCCCCTACTGGTATCTTCCCCAAAGAATTAAAAGAATCGTATCACATTGATATAAATACACCCAAGTTCATAGCAGCACAATTTATAGCAGCTAAAACTTGGAAGCAGCCCATTGCACATCACCTGGAGACTGGATAAAGAAAATGTGTTGTTTTTTTTTTTTTTATAAAATGGAGTACTACTTAGCCATAAAAGATGAGAAATTAGAGACATTTATTGCTAAATGGATGCACATTGAGGCGATACTCTTAAGTGAAATAAATAGGACACACGTATAAATACTGAATAGTTTCTCTGGTGTGAGAAACTGAAAGTGTAAATAAAGACTAAAAGGTATAATAGATAACGTGAAATAGGAAGAAAAGGGGCAAAGGGGAAGGGGAAGTGGGAGGGCTAGGGGAAAGGAAAGAAGGGAATGGGATTAATATGAGAAAATGGAAAAATGGAAACAAAGTCTTTGTAAATAGGGAGGGGTGGAGGGGTTGAAGGGAGGGCAGGGGAAGGGGGAAAAATAAGAACCAAGAGAGATTATGTAAAGGTGCAAATTTCCAATGATGAATGTCATTGTATTGTATACCTAAAATGTACCAATAAAGTTAATTAAAAGTAATAAAAAGGGCTAGGGATGTAGCTTAGTGTGAAGGCCCTGGGTTCAATCTACAGCACCAAAAGTTGTTTTTTTTTAAAGAATCACAGAAAACAATAGAAAAATCGGAGAGAGCAATATAGCCTTAAAATAATATCCCCTCCCCTCTGCCAATACTACATTTTGTATCTTGTTTGGGCAGCAAACAATCTTCAGGAACAGCAGGCTTCTCTGTCCTCTTCTGATGATAAAGGATTTTGCCCATTTTTACATAGTACAGAATTAATTTCCCCAGCATATCCTCGAGGGCCGATCCTTGAAAAATAAGCAGCAGAAGACAGATAATTTGTTAGGCCACCTCATCTGTAGGAGCAGATGTCCTGTCTCCATGCTGAGCCCCTGGAAGCCACAGTGCCTGTTTCTGTTTCCTGGCCACAGTGCAGAGGGCTTGAAAAGAAGACACTCAGACTTAGTGGAAACTTTGCTTGAGGACACCAGGGATTCAGCCCCAGAGAAAACCACAAAAGCTGGAACACTACAAGCAAAAGCAAGCTGGTAGTAGTTACTGAGATGCCAAGCCGGCAATTGTGTGAGCTTTTCCCATGCTGGCCACATCTGAGCGTTCATTATGAGAAAGGTCGTCCTTTCTCTCTCCTGAGTGAATACGGCTTTTGAACACACTTTCTACTTGCATTTTGTCCCGACACTGGTAGGTTATTTTAACTACGATGCCCTAATGGGAAATTCACTCACTTTTTCCCAGAGAAAGAGCCGCCTTGTGATAATTATAGCGCGTTTCAATACTCCAGGATATGTGGCCTTTTGAAACGAAGGGACAAGGTCTTTGGCAAAACAACAAAGAAGTAATTTCCCTTTGGTCCATCCTTGTCCCTTTTCAAGTGTTCAGTGAAATGGCAAAAGAAACCAGAGAGAAATTTCCATGTTGCAGCTCCATATGTGATAACCCAATCAGCAATTTTACTACACCAACTCTTTATGGTATCTTATTTGATCATATCCCGAACTGATAAGAAATGATAGCAGATGGTGGCCCATTTCTTTCTGGAAGGAGTGATGGCAAGAGGAATAGTCACTAGAAATTGGACCAATAGAAGTTGGGCGTGGTGGTACACACTTGTAATCCCAGCACTGTGGCAGGCTGAGTCAGGAGGATCCTTAGCAGGAGCCACACTTGGGCAATTTTACAACTTAGAGAGAGAGACTCTGTCTCAAAGTAAAACATAGAAAAAGGGCTGGGGTTGTAGCTCAGTGCAAAGGCCCTGGGTTCAATCCCAAGGACTGAGAAGTAAATAAATAATTGAACTAATAAGAGTAAAAAGGTCATTTATTGCTTGACTCCTCATTTTGCAGTACAAAGAACCATGGGAAATCAGTGAGCAGCCTGACAGATGGGGAAGCCTCAATCGAGGCTCATCTCTGCAAGAAGAGGCAGGGTCAAGGTCATAACCCAGGGAAACCCATGGGACATGGGCCTGGTACCAGGGCACACAGGACCCAGGATCCCCAAAAGGCAGATTTGTTTCTAGGGCCAAAGATTTTAAAGAAGCTTGTGTTAGTGGATGGCACTGATCTCAGAAATGACGTTGGGGTGAGCAACTCATCAAGGAGCCCCTGGGAAGTGAGAGGTAAACGCAGGAAGCTGGAGCAGCTTCGGGACCTGCCCTGCCCACACCACCTACATGAACAACAGAGAGCAGCTTGAATTAAAAGGCAAACAAGGACACCGGAGGACAGAGTCAGAAAGCTGAGCTTTCAGCCTTTTGGAGCACAGGATGCGAATTTAGTGGCCACACCTGTGCGGGGAGAAGGTCAGAAGGCAACCAGCTAGTCTTTAGATTCTGCACTTTCCCCTTTTTGGTGTACTAGGGATTGGACCCAGAGCCTTTGCACTGAGATTTATCCTCTGTCCTTTGCTTTTCACTTTTATTCTGAGACAGGGTCTTGCTAAGTTGCCCAGCCTGGGCTCAAACTTGTGATCCTCCTGTCTCAGCCTCCCAGAGTGCTGAGGTTACAGACGTGTCTTTCCACACCTAGCTGTATTTTGTTTCTGAGTAACTAAATACAACTCTAGGACTTTTAACTCTGATCCAAAACAAGGCTTGGGGTTTTCTTCCAGTTTCTTTATTTCCCATAACTCTAATAGAGCATGAATTAGATATGTAAATCAGCTCTCACTAAAAGCCAAATGTAGGATCTTAGTCATCTTTTCTAAGATAAAACTGTCTTGCTGTTGGTTATTAACCAGCCTACATAGGAAAGATTAACTTTTAAACTGTGATGGTTGCATAAGAGTTTTCCTTTACCCCTTGGGTCAAACGAGGGGAAATTCCATGGGAGAGAAAGCAATGTATGCCATTTCCACAGAAAAGATTCTGTTTCCCCAAAGTTTGGCAATAGCATTCCTGGACAACTAGTATCTTTTCTTTCTCACACTTATTCAATAAAGCAATTCACTGCATGGCTCCCAGAAGTGGCAATTACTGACTTGCACATAACATAACCCACATTTTTCCCCTTTCTGAGACCCCAAGGCATTCCTTAATTCTAAGGACATTCCAGAGCGGTTAATAGTGTAAGCAAGTGAAGTGTACTGTGTGGGGCACCAATATGGTATGCACACTCCTCCCAAGGAGCTATCGAACTTGGGAGGAGGGGGGAGGATTCTACCCTAAGAGTTGACCAAGAGCCATCACTGGAAGAGTCCAAAGACATTAGGTGGCCACCGACTTGTGAATGGACAAACTTTATGTGGTATATAAATTCCCATACAGTGGAATATTGGGCTATAGAAAGAAATAATGTACAGATCCATGCTGTAACATGTAAAAAACCTCAAAACATGCTAAGCACAAGAAACCCCAAGACAAAACAGCTGGGTGTGGTGGCACACACCTGTAATCTCAGCACTCCCGAGGCTGAGGCAGGAGGACTACTACAAGTTTGAGGCCCGCCTGGCCTGCATAGTGAGTTCAGGGTCAGCCTGTACTACACAGCGAGACCCTGTTGCAAACAAACAGAAACATTATGCTAAGTAAAAGAAGCTAGACACTCAAGATCATGCATGCCGGGTGCAGTGGTACACACCTGTAATCCCAGCACTGAGGAGACTGAGGCAGGAGGATCACAGTGAGTTCAAGGCCAGCCTGAACTGCACAGTGAAACCCTGTCTCAAAAAACAAAAACCAAACAAACAAATAAAAAAGATCATGCATGTTGCCTTTTAAGATAAACATCCCAAATAGGAAAACCTATAGAGACAGACCGGAAATAAAAAGTTGCTTGGAGCTGTTTATGGACGGGAGGGGAGGGCAGGTGAGTGAGAATGAATATGCAGCATTTTTTTATTAAGGGGACAGAAATGGCCTAAAATTAGAGTGTGCTCTTATTAGAGTGGTACAACCCTATGAATATTTAAAACAATGAATCGTACACTTTAAAGGGGTGAGTTATATGGTACATAAATTATATCTTATGGAAGCTGTTAGAAGAACATCAGGAAGTCGTGATAAAAAATGAGACCATCAATTTGTTATCTAGTTTATCTAGTTATCTATGGTTACCTAGTTTAATACCTATTTTGAACCAGTAATCTCCCCTTGAGATTTATTTATGCTCCTTTAAGAACACAGTGACATTTCAGATGTCTATTTTTGGTTTTGAAATAACTTTAGATTTTCAAAAGTGTTACAAAAATGTCATAGAGAGTTCCAGTATATCTTTCACAGAGGCTCTGTTTATGTTTTAACATAAATATATATATATATATATATATATATATATATATATATATATATATATATAAATTAGCCAGGTATGGTGGCACATGCCTGTAAGCCCAGCAGTTTGGGAGGCTGAAGCAGGAGGATCTGAAGCCCAAGTTCAAGCCCAACCTGGGAAGCTAAGTGACTTAGCAAGACCCTGTCTCAAAATAAAAAATAAGAAAAAGCTGGTGATGTAGCTAAGTGCTAAAGATTCTGAGTTCAACTCTTGATACAAAACAAACAAAAAAAACCCTAAAAAATTAACATGATGTTATTACTATAGTACAGAACTTATTTGGATTTCACCAGTTTACCCATTAATGCCCCTTTTCTATCGTAAGATCTTACACCACAGTATACTGTCACATCTCCTTAGTCTCCTTCAACCTGTGACAATTCCCTACTCTTTCCCTGACCTTGCCTCTTTTGAAGAGTACTGGTTACGCACTCTAAACCAATCTGGGTTTGTCTGTTTCCTCACGATGGGGCAGAGGTTCTGCACTCCTAGGAAGGGAACTGGAGTAGTAACACTGTGTCCTTTACAGTGACAGCGTTAGGGCTGATTGGCATTGACATGTATTAGTGTGATATTAACCTTGACCCCTTGGCTACAGGGGCATCTGCTATAATTCTCACTGAAAAGTAAAATTCAAAATTCATCTTCATATACTCGATGCATTGATGAAGTGTTTACCTTGTGCCCGAGACAATGCCAGGCTCTAGCACAGTGGCAAGCATTCCTGCTTGGAGCAAATCCAGACCATCTGTGAAGCCTTTTAACTATCCATCAGCCTGGATGTGGCCTCAGAAGATTCTTTGGGGATAGTTCCCCAGGAGACACAGGCAGTAGTCTGGTTGGAGAGGGAGAGAAAAACAGGACAGAGGCCCTTGAAGGAGCTCAAGGTCTGGAGGGAAGAAGAGCACATGGATAACTCATAAAGCAGTCATAACCATCCTAAGGAGGTAGGAACCAAGAATTGTGCATGAGCTCAGAAGACAGAGACCCCAAAATGGTTTGGCTCCTTGGACAGAGTCCTTAGAGGGACTCAATTATACAATGACCATATGTGTGCAAAGTATAAAGTACTTTCTCGCATCTGCATGCATTTTATCAGAAAAGCCAGGGGCCGGGGATTTAGCTCAGTGGTTCCGCCACCTGCCTCACAAGTGGAAGGTCCCGAGTTCGATCCCTGGTACCAAAAAACGAAAAGCCACACTGTCAAGAACAGTCCTTTGCAAGAGAGCAAAGTCTTTTACAACAGCAAGGCTAAGTTTAGCAACTTCCAAATGTGTTTACAGAAGTTCGAGCTGCCCTAGCCTCTGCTAGCTTCAGATTTGGGAGAAAAGGCAGAGATCCCCTTAGGGGTCCAAAGAAGATAAGTGGAAGATAAGTGGGCACCACACAGAACTCCCACTGGCTGTTTGACTTGTATTCACTGGTTAATTCCATTTTCTTAACCATAGATCCTTAGTTAAAACTTGTTTCTGCAGCGCAGTCCAGGCTCATTTTACACTAGAATCATCAAGGAGCTCTGAAATCATACCAATGCCTGGGTTACCATGGGTTAGGCCCTTGGGTCCTGGTTTGGGGTTAGGCCTGGGCATCCGGTAGGCAAGCAAGCCTTCCCAGGTGTGACTAATGTAAGCCAGGGTTCCCAATCACTGGGTTGGACGGACTGAGCTTTTCTCCTCAAAGTGTGCTCCCCGGCTCGGCAGCATCCCTTTTGCCTCAGCCCGTTAGAATGTAGAAGCTCAAGTCTTGTGGAAGATGGATTAAAACAGACGCTGCCTTCTAACAAGATTTCCAGGCAATCTGTATGCACACTGAGGTTTGAGAAGTAGTGAGGCAGAACTGCTCTGACACATGGTAGTCACCAGCTACATGTGACTATGTCAATTAAAAATTAAAGTCATCTCCTCAGTTGCACTAGCCCCATTTCAAATGCTCAACGGCCACAGAGGACTAGTGGCGACCACATTGGACAGCACAGATATCGAACATTTCCATCATGGAAGAAAGTTCTGTTGGGCAGCACTGAGATAGAGTGCGCAATGAGCAGCAGCCCTTGACGTCCTCGGCAGGGTGAAAGTCAGATGTAGAGGCTAGGAGGTCCAGTTATTCCTCTAGGTATGGTGATCACCCTTCGTCCTTGGAAAACTGAGATACAAGTTCATCAAGAGCCACCGGGTTTCCTTATAGATGTAATCAACCAAGATGGAAGAACTGAAAGTAGGCAAGACACTGTGGAGTTTGATGTTTGATCTGCTGCATTTCCTTTACCTGTGGACATTCTATCTAATACAATAGGGGTCCTAGGGCAGAACCACAGCATGAGACCATACATGAGGGATACGTCTCCAGCCCCCCAGTGCATGCCTGAAACCACAGATAGCACCAAGACCTATAATTTAACACCTTACCACCTTAACTCAGTGCTTGTCTTCCACCATGTTGAAGCACAACAGTAACACTGGCACTGATCTTTTTCCTTCTTCACAATTTCATGACAAGAGATCTGTTCTTACCATAGATCTTAGCAACCTTCACAAACAATTCTTTCTCTTTCCTTATTAAGTTGAGAACTTTTACTTTTTCACTTCAAAGAAGTGCTTCTCTTTGGCAGACCCAAACTGCCAATATCCCTATATATGTGTCACGGGGCCATGATCAAGTAAAAGAAGAGTTTCTGAAACACAGTCGCTCGGACACCAAGAGAGCTACTAAGTGACTAATGGGGTAAGTAGCACATACCATGTGAACATGCTGCAAAGGGGCTGATTCTCATCCCAGGTGGGATGGAGCAGGGCAGTACAAGATTTCATCAGGCTACTCAGGATGAACACAATTTAAAATGCATTAATTATTTCTGGAATTTCTCATTTAATACTTTCAGACTGAGATTGATTGCAGGTAATTGTGAATCCTGTACAGTATGTCACTTCTGGGAGTAACAGGGGTATTTCCAGCAAAGATTCTAAGACAACAAGAATAAATTTGGGCTTTTCAGGCTAATCGGCAAGTATGGTAACCTAGGCTGAGGGTAGGAATGAGAGCAGAGCTAGAACTGTAGATAGGAGAGTCATCAACACAAAGATGGAACAACATGAGTAGACCCTGGTGGGTTTGTAGAGCAAGGGGAAAAGCCAAGGACAGACTGCAAACACTTAGGGGGTAGGTAGAGCAGGAAGAACCTCAGGGAGGAATCAAATCAGTGAGAAACAGGATAAAGAATGAAAAGGAAGACGAAAACTAGAGTTCAATGAGAAGCCATGAGTGAGAGGTAGCCACAACTGAACACGACCTCGGAGGAGGGCAGGGCAAGACCAGGCCTGGGTGACACAAGACAGCCGGAGATTCAACTTTCACGACTCACAGAGTGAGTGCCCTTTCCCGTCTCTTTTGCAGCCACCTCGTCTTGCCCCGATGAAGGTGCTGGCACCCTCTGAAAGGTGAATGGGGATGTGCTGTCAGGGACAGATGCCGGGACGCTGCTTGCAAGTGGAACAAAGCAGGAAAGGGTTTGGCCCAGGGGGAGCCTGTAAGGAGTTTTGTGAGGTCTAAGCACCAAGAGCTGTTTCATCCGCTCTTCACTGAAGAACATGAAGTCAAGGAGCCTCAGTGCTCCCTGCTGCTCCCCACTACCCAGGATGCAAGGGTAGAGTGGGCTGCAGTCCCAGGGTTCAGGTTCCAACATGGGCTCCACCACTTCCCAGTTCGAGAATCTCAGCAAAGGGCTGATCATCTCCATGCCTGTTTTCTAATTCATGTGTTTGTTGGTTGGTTTGCTTGAGAGAGGGTCTTGCTATGCTGTTCAGGTTGGCCTCAAACTCACAGCAATCCTCCTGCCTCAGCCTCTCAAGTGCTAGGCTTACAGGCGTGTTTTCTGATTCTTAAACGAAAGATGACAATATTTCTTTTGGGGGAGCATGAAAATGTTTTGGAACTGGGCAGCGTCGGTGGTTGTACAACACTGCAAAGGTACTGAACATCACTGAATTGTTCACCTGCACACGGTTCATTTTCCATCATGTGAATTCAATTTCAGTTTTTAAAAAAGGATGATTATATTGACTTTGTAGGCAGTCTTTGGGTTAAATGGGCCAATTTGAATGAAGTGAGCCATACATTAAGCCCTTCAGTGATACTGATTATAATTATATCATAGTCCAGCTGCTGCATGCCATTAAGTGCCCTGAAAATGTGCTCAAGGGATTGAGGCAATTCAAGTGCTTCAATTTTTGCCTAATGAATGATTAAAAACTAAACATTTATGTTGAAAATGCATTTCCTTTCAGAATGTGTCTGAACTATCCTGTCCTTCACATTTTCCATCACTTAAATAGCAAGTTCCCATTTCATTAAACTTTCAAAAATTAAATACAGCATCAAGAAAAAAAAGACAGGGCTGCTTTAAATGACAAAAACCACCATGCCATCTTTTCTTACCCTGAGCAACAACACGGGAGAATACGTAATAGTACATAATTGTGCAAAAAGACACATTTCGACTTGAACTGCCAGCAATTTACAATGGATATATTAATACTGTTTTTATTCAGAATGTATAAAATTAAGAAAGACAGGAGGAAGTCAAAACCTTTGTTTTAACAGTTTGTAAACAAAGATTAAGATTTCTGTCTAAGAGTAAAATGAAACATTTTCATTTAAACCAGCCTATACTTTTCTAGAGCTTAAGGAGAACAGTTAAAGAGTGTATATTGGGGCACCATGCACTAAACTAAAATCAAAATGGGTTAAAGATCTAAATATTAAATTAGAAACACTGAATCGCCTGGAACAGAGGTTAGGTAGAACTCTTGAAGACATTGGTGTAGGAAAAGGTTTTATGAGGAAAACCTCAGTTGCCCGTGAACTAGCACAAACAATCAACAAGTGGGATCTCTTCTTATTAAAAAGCTTCTGCACAGCAAGAGAAACCACCATCAGTGTGAAGAGACAACCCACAATGTGGGAAAAAATCTTCACCTGCTCTTCCTCAGACAAAGGTCTACTATCTAGAATCTACAAAGAACTTTAAAAAATCAGACCTCCCAAATTTAAAGATCCAATCCAAAAATGAGCATCTGAAATGAACAGACATTTCTCACACAAAGAAGTAGAAATAGCAAATAAACACATGAAAAAATGTTCCACATCACTGGTCATTCGAGAGATGCAAATGAAAACAACGCTGAGATTCCACCTCACTCCAGAAAGAATGGCTGCTATCATGAAATCCACCAATAACAAATGCTGGCGGGGCTGTGGGGAAAGAGGAACCCTGCTCCACTGCTGGTGGGAGTGTAGACTGATGCAACCACTGTGGAAATCAGTATGGAGATACCTCAAAGAACTAGGACTGGAAGTACCATTTGACCCTGCTATTCCACTGCTGGGCATCTTCGCCAAAGAATTAAAAGAATCATACCACAGTGATATATGTGCACCCATGTTCATAGCAGCACAATTTGTAATAGATAAAACTTGGAAGCAGCCCAAATGCCCATCAACTGGAGACTGGATAAAGAAAATGTTTTTTTTATAAAATGGAGTACTACTCTTCCATAAAAAATGAGAAATTAGAGACATTTATAGCTAAGTGGATGCACATTGAGGCGATACTCTTAAGTGAAATAAGTAGGACACACATGTGTAAATACTGAGGTTTCTCTAGTGTGAGAAACTGAAAGTGTAAATAAGGACTAAAAGGTATAATAGATAATGTGAAATAGGAAGAAAAGGGGCAAAGGGGAAGGGGAAGTGGGAGGGGTAGGGGAAAGGAAAGAAGGGATAGGAATTAATATGAGAAAATGAAAAAATGGAAACAAAGTCTTTGTAAATAGGGAGGGATGGAGGGGGTGAAGGGAGGGCAGGGGAAGGGGGAAAAATAAGAACCAAGATAGATTATGTAAAGGTGCAAATTCCCAATGATGAATGTCATTATATTGTATACCTAAAATGTACCGATAAAATAAAATTTAAAAAAAAGAATGTATGTTGGGGAAAATGAATACAGTACATTGGCATATTCCTTGGTTAATTAAATTACAAAGACACACATGGAGCACTGAGTCCAACCAACACACTCTGCAGGGTGCTGGGGACACGGGAATGTGGACAGACTTGCAATGCTGCTACAGAGAAGGAATGACAGCTGCCTACCCTCCACAGTGGCACAGGTATGGCAGCAGCCAAGAGCTCGCCCACTGTAGAGAAACTGACCTGCATGTTACTGTGGGCTGAATTGTGTCCCCCAAGACAAGTGTTCGGGTCCCTGCCTTCCAGTAAATAAGAATGTGACCTTCCTTGGAAATAGTGACTTTGCAGATGTTATTAGAATGAGTCACACTGGATTCAGGTGAGGATTAGGGTGACCAGGCTTCTTTTGGGAAATGTGGACACACAGGACAGACACAGGAAAGGTGGGGGTGGAGGCAGAAATTGAAGCCAGAAGTCTACAGTCAAGGGACACCAAGGACCTCCAGCAACACAGAAGGGAGGAGGAGTGAACACATTTGCCCTCAGAGCCCTCAGAGGGAATCTCTCTGCCTCCCCGAGCCTTGGACTTCCAACCTCTGCAATGGCATTGCATGGATTTCTGCTGTTGGGCCACCCCATTTTGTTCTAGCAGCCTCAGGAAACTGATACATGTGCCATCTGGGTCTCGTTCTTTAAGAGCTGGAAGAAGGTGATCAAGAGAGTGGTCAAAGACTCTGGAGTGAGTTTTTGTCTTTTTGTTTTTTTGAGACAGGGTCTTGCTATGTTGTCCCGGCTGCCCTTGAACTCATGGCAATCCTCCCACCTCAGCCTCCCAAGTGCTAGGATTACAGGCATGCACCACCACACCCAGCCTGGAGTCACAGGTTTTGACTCTTCCACATGAGAGCTGTGTGGCCTCTAGCCAGGCACTAAGTCTCCCTTTGCGTATTGTATCCTAGCATTTCAGGGGGAGAACAATAGAGTCTGCCTCACATGGTTGTCATGAAGGCTAAATGGGAACAACTCAAGATGGCTGCCTTAATACTACTGGTATTCTAAAAATCTTCCTTTGTACTCTATATATCTACATAGCAATCCCTTCCCTTCAACCTTACCCTCTTTGTTTGATACAGTATTTCTAAACTTTTAGTATTTTGAAAAGGGTGGACTCTATTGTGCCTATATCTCAATAAGAACCTCAGGTTGATGAGAAACAAAATCACAACCTAGTTTTTCTTTGTTTGGGGGTATTGTCACTGGGGATAGCACCAGGGTCGTGTGCATGCTAAGCAATGCTCTGCCACTGAGCTACCCCCCTACACCTAGTTCTGTAGTTTTCCATGTTACTGGAATAGCTCAAAAATAGAAAGGCAAAAATAATGCCAAGTGCCTTTGAGCGCAGGGAACCAGCATCCATCCCTGTCTTTTAGAAGTGGACAGCTGGATGCACATAGAGTAAACAGAGTCAAAGCCAAAGGAAGCAGAGCCATGCACATGGAGATAGGAGAAGCCAAAAGGAATTGAATGAGGGGCATTTGTGCGACTACCAAGGATGCAGAAGTTATCAGCAGGTGCAAGAAGCCATCAGGAAAGGGTTCTACAGCAATATGCACAAGAGGTAAACTCATTGAGACAGAAAGCAGATTCGTGGTTGCCAGTGGTTGGGCAGGGAGTGATACTCAATGGTATGGGCTTTCCTTTTGGGGTGATGAAAACGTCTTAGAACTAGATAGCGGTGCTGTTTGTACAATACTGGATTAATCACTTTAAAACACAATGCAATAAAGAAAGATAAACCTGAGTCATTTGTAGGAAAGGGGGTGCACCTTGAGACCATAACACTAAGTGAAATAAATGAGACACACAGGCCTAATATCACATGAGATATTCTCTCTTACATGAGAAACCCAAATTATAAATAAAGAGCAAAATAAATGATAGATAATAGGAAGTAGGGAGATCCTTCTCAAATGGGGAGGAAATCAAGAGATGCGGGAGGAAGAGGATATAAAAGGAATGAAGATATGTTATGTGCACATACCATCTCCACACAAGGAATACACACATTATGTTCTGCAAACGTGTACTAATAAAAAATAAATAAATGGCTACAATGAGAAATTTTAGGTTACACACATTTCACTGCACTCAAAAATAAATTAAAAGAACAAAAGCAAGGAAAAATTCCATAAAATAACAACGAAAAAGCCACGGTGAGTTGCACAATAAATGGAAGAAGAGAACTAAGGGAAACCAGATGGAGTTGTGATCAATAGTACATCTGGTGAATGTTTAAACTTAAAAAAATTAATACAGTAAAAGACACACTGGCATTCACCGCCCCCCACACTCTCCCCAGCTTCAAACGTGCTTCATCTTCCATGAGTGTCTTCATGAGGCATAATCAAAAATATGGTGAGCGCTGCTGTCCAGTGCCATCCACTGAAGGGCAAGGCTGTAAAAACACAACGTTGTGTCCTTGTCCACTTTATTCACCAGATCCAGTATTGTGTGACTTCTGGCTCTTCCCCAAAGTCAAAAGGACCGTGTTTTGAATCTATTTAGGGCATCGAATCAGCCATGACAGCACAACTAAAGACACTCAGGAAAGAGGACTTCCAGGACTGCTTCAGAAAGTGGCAAGAACGATGGGATAAGTGTGCTCAAAGCAAGCAGGAGGATTCTGAGGGAGATTAATGGTAACGTGTCTTTCACTGTAATAAATTCTTAATTCAAACACCCACTGCATTTTTCTATCATACCTCATAGCAGTTTCCGAGTGGCTGGAATGGAATCCAGGCAGTTCCCGGGGAACCAAGCCATCACTCTGGGGCAGTATTAAGAAAAAATAATTGTTTTGGAAACTACATATCTGGCCATCTAAATCTTATGGGTCACCTGATTGTATATTTTAAAAATCATTTCACCATATTTGTTTCATCTCACTTTTTTCTAAAGTACATTAAAGTAAACTGAATCATTTCTGATATTTTCCAACTAAGCATCTCGGTAAGTATTGAAAATATAAGCACATTTCCTCATATAACCACAGTGCTTTAACATCCCTGCAAAACTTAGAGACAATTTCATACTATCATCCAAAACCTGTCCATATGCAAATTCCACTAGTTATTCTCCCTAATATGCCACAGACAGGTGGTCTGATTGAACCAGGATTTGACATGGTCCTGATATGAGGCAGCCAAAGGCAATTCTAGAACATCTGAACTAAAAATGGGAAAATATACCTTAATTAAGCTGATTTTTAAAAAATCAAAAGGAGGCCACCA
The DNA here is from genome assembly GCF_053883595.1 of Heterocephalus glaber. Lineage (NCBI taxonomy): Eukaryota > Metazoa > Chordata > Mammalia > Rodentia > Bathyergidae > Heterocephalus > Heterocephalus glaber. Next base: position 16,737,358 of record NW_028258369.1, on the reverse strand, counting down.
TACTTATGGAGGTTTTTTTCCTATTCAGAGTTTAAAGTGGGGGAGGGGGTAGGAATAGGTTATTTGGGGCAAGAAGGGTTTTTCCCTCCCCTTCCTTTTCCTTGCAAATGCTCTGATTATTCCTCTTAGCAAGGATCGGGGACCCCCACCAGTGGGAGTGTCAGACAACAAAGAAAAAGGCTCTGTTAGGGAGAAAGCATCACTGAAATAATTTTTAAAAGACTTAAAAGCATCATACCACAGAGATATATGTCCAGCCATGTTTATAGCGGTACAGTTTGTAAAAGATAAATCTTGAAAATAGCCAAATGCCCATCAACTGGAGGCTGGATAAGGAGGATGTGTGTGTGCTTTTTTTTAAATGGAGTATTAGTCATAAAGAATGAGAAACTAGAGACATTTATAGCTAAATGGATGCACCTTGAGGCCATACTCTTGAGTGAAATACACAGGACACACATGTGTAAATACCAAATAGTTTCTCTGGTGTGAGAAACTGAAAGTGTAAATAAGGATCAAAATGTATAATTGATAATGTGAAATAGGAAGAAAAGGTCCAAAGGGGAAGGGGAAGCGTGAGGGGTAGGCGAAAGGAAAGAAGGGAAAGGAATAAATGTAAGAAAAGGAAAAATCGGAAACAGTCTGTGTAAATAGGGAAGGGTGGAGGGGTCGAAGGGAGGGAAAGTGAATGGTGAAAAAATAAGAACCAAGAGAGATTATGTACAGGTATAAATTCCCAATGATGCATGTCATTATATTCTATGCCTAAAACGTACCAATAAACTTAATGAATTAAAAAAAATAAAGACCCAATGCAGATGCTTTTGACACAAAAACATGTTGGAAGTTTCCAGCTTCTCACAAGAGCCCACCAGCTCTGGGCTGGATGCTTCACATATTTCTCCTTTGATCCTTGAGGAAACTGAGACCATAGGGAAATTGAGCGGCCTTCTGTGGGGAGCAGAATAATGCCCCCTCAAGCGCACACACAGAGATGTCCCCACTCTAACCCCGGACGCTGTGAGTATACTGCATTACATGGCAAAAGGGTTGGGGCTTAAGGTTCCAGATGGGATTAAGATTGCTAATCAGAGGATGAATGAGCAAGATTATCCCAGATCACCCAGATGGGCCCACTGTTACGACAGGGGCCTTCAGTATGGAAGAGGGAGACAGAAGAGGTCGGAATGATGCAATATGACAAAGACTGGGGCTGCTCCCTTGGATGACAGAAAAAGCTGACCAGGAGCCAAGGCTTGCTGACAGCTTCCAGATGCCAAAAAGGACAAAGAAAAGGATGTGTCCTCTAGACACAGCCTCTTCACACCTTGATTTGAGCCCTGGCAAAGCCTTGTTGGACTGCTGACCTTCAGAACTGTAAGGCAACAAATTTGCATTGTTTGAAGTCAGGGAAGGTCGTGGTAATTTGTTATAGCAGCCACAAGAAACTAACACAGCAAGGAAATAAGAGTGTCCTCCATACAGAGGATCCTTTGCTTCTATACTAGCGTTTGGAATGTTTACTTCCCTCCTTTACCCAGTCAGTAGACACACATTTCATGATGTTCCAGGACTGAGAAATCAGCCTGCTCTCCTAAAGCACAGCATAATTGATGGCGAATATTCACATCATAGATCGACTGGTGGGATGAGTCATCTAAGAATGAAAAACTCACCCGAAGGAAGCTACAGTGTGGACGGTCCACTGTAGGCAACCGACAATTGGCTTTGTTGCCTGCTGTTTTTAGACTCAAATACAACGCTGCTGCTTGTTCTCTGTAGGAACTTTTTAGCAGGACAGCCAGAGGCTTCTTCCAATTAAGACTGTTAAATCTAACTCTGGGAGAATGCAATTACATCAGTTCTGTAACTCTGAAAATTCCAATAAGCAGAAGCCAGCCCAGAAATGTTGTAAATGTTACACTACACAGCAGCATCTGACAATGAAGCCTAAATAAAACATGAATAGCCTCAAATACAAAGGGCTGGATTCAAACACTTCATTCCTAAAGCTTCCCAAAGGTTGAACATTGCCTTTAAAAGATTCCCGTGAAAGGAACTTCTCTGCTCCCTAGCCATGTGTAGTAGCACCTTCTACACCAAGCAACCATTTCTATCAGCAAAAATCAGGGGGTTGGGGGGTCACCTGATGTTTAAAAAGTCACTTCACCATATTGCATCACTTGCCGGGCTTGTGAAAACCAGCTCCAGAGTTTCTGATTCAGTAAGTCTCCTAGGGTGAGGCCAGAGAATGTGCATTTCTAGCTTTATCAGGACAGCTGGGTTTTGAACCCAGGCATTAGAGCTACAAAGTTTATGCTTTGAGAAAGTGCACTCCAGTATATCTGCCTCTCAGTGCCCCTGGGATCTGATTTTTTAGAAGTACAAACCGAAGAGATTGCCTTCCAATGCCTGTGAAAATATTTATGCAGATTGCTAGTCCCCCACTGTGGTCCTTGGATAAAAACAAAGATTTCATGGGCAAAGCGAATCACCTGTTGAGGTGTCTATCACATTTCGGTTCAAACAGCTCCTTTTTTCAATGTTCCAATTGTCCTTCTAGATCAGGGCAAGAGTCTCAACTAGTTACCAATCTCTCATTATCTGGGTTCAGGGATAAAGACCTGGAACTGTCCTGTCCAACACGGTGGCCACTGGCCATGTCATCAATGAGCACTTGATTGGGACTTGTTGTAGTGGAAAAGTGCATAAAGTGTAAATTCACACTGAACTTCATTTCAACAAGACCTAGTATGAAAAAGAATATTTTAAAAAATCTTTTTTATATTGGGTACACATTGAACTAACATTTTTGAATAGATTGGGTTAAATAAACCATATTAAGTCAATCTCACCTGATTTTAACCTTTTAAATAGTTTTAATAATTTTCTAATTAATATAATTCTAAAATTACATATGTGGCTCGCATTATATTTCCCTGAATAGTAATTCTAGAATATTGTAGAATGGTTATTAAATAAAGCATCTAGCCTAGTTTTTCATGTTGGAAATGCATATTTTCTCAATCAGGTTTTAAATGCGGAATCAAGTGTCATGTTCCTCTTGATTCTGAATGTCAAATGAACTCAACAGGCCTCCTTCAACTTAGTCAAATTCATGAAAGTAAATAATTTGATGTTCTATATTTTTGTCTATTTCAAGAGCAGTACATTTGTTTGTCAGAAAACAATTTTGTATTGTTCTGAAATACAGGGGAAATTATTTTAAGGGCCTATCAACTGACACTGCAAACTCCCTAAGCTAAAGAGTGTGTAGATTTTATCTTTATTTACTCTCATTAAAAGATTCTGGAACCATGGTGTTAAGAAGAAATAATGAGTAGTCTCCATTTTTCTGTTGCATTTTTCACCCTGAGAGCTACAAACTATAATGCAGCATGTTATTAGGTGGGTTGAGTTTTCCCATAGACATCAGATAATTAAGGCTGGGTTCCTGACCTAGGATTCCAGATCAAAGGGAGCAAATAAATATGGCAGAAGGAAATATACAACCTCTAGCCTATGTAAGTGTTCAAAATATGAGGAGGATCCATGTGGTCAAAGGGCTCAGATGACACAATCCAGTGGAGCTCTTGGCCTCCCTGAAATGGAAACCTAGAGAGAAGTGTCAGAAAATGGCATCTGTTGAGTCATGCATGTATTTTAAATATGTCATTTCATTTAAGGGGACATCATATAACTTGCTATGCAGGAATCTTTTCCCCAACTATGCATTTCCAGAACAGGGCATTAAAAAAGAAAACTATCTGTACTAATGCTTTTCCCATTAAAGTCTGTAAACTGTACATAACTATAATTATCAAGTATACATGGAGGATTGTTTTACTAAAGTACATAGGCACCAAATAAGAAATAAAATTTCACTGTGACTTTTTTTCATGCCAAACTAACATATCAGCTAACATAAGCACCAAATATTCCATTAATTATCCAACTTGCCACCTTAGAAATAATTCTTTACTCTTCAAACAGATGTCTGGGAAGTTTAAGCTCAATATATTTTTCTGTCAATAAGTTTCGCCCTGGCAAATAGAGGCATTCAAAAGTGACCTCCAAAAATTCCTGCTACAATTTCTCCAGAGTGAAGGAGGATATAGGGACACTCAAAGTCTGCGGGGGAAGTGAGAGAGGGGCCAGGCTTTCCACAGTTGCCTCTCCTCTTTCCCGATCTTTGCCATCTCTGAATGCTCCTTGGCACAATGTTCAGGAGCAGGCTCGGGATGCAGGAGCAGGGACAGCGAGAGGCCACCCTCGTCAGAGGCTGCAGAGACCCTCACAGCCCCACCAAGGTGCTAACAACCCCCCAGGGCCAGGGCGACCTCTTGGGGCTCCCCCTTCCTCTACCTTTTATCACTGCTGCAGACAAGAGAGATGGGGGAAGGCAGCCATCCTCACCGGGGTGACATGGTAGCGCACCGTGGGCTTGATCCAACACTAGCCAGCATGCGAGAAAGGGCAACTCTTATTGTTGGTGGGAATGTAAATTAGGGAGGTTCCTCAGAAAACTAAAGAGGGAATGACCACATGACCTAGCCGCCCTATGACTGGGTACATATGCAAAAAAATTAAATCAATATTTGGAAGAGACATCTGCACCCCAGGTTCACTGCAGTGCTATTCCTGATAATCAAGATATGAAAGCAGCCTAGGTGTCCACTGACAGATGAAGAAATGTTATTCAGCCACGAAGAACTAAGTGCTGTCATTTGCAGCGATCTAGATGGAACTAGAGGACATTACGTTAAGTGAAAGAAGCCAAGCAGAGAAAGACAGAGACTGAATGTCCTCACTTATAAGTGGGAGCTACAAGTTTTATTTCAGAGCCAGGTGCAATCTGGGAGGGCTGAGGCAGAAGGACCAAGGTTTTGGCAACTTAGTGACTCAGTGAGACCTTGCTCAAAATGAAAAAGTAAAAAGGGCTGAGGATGGAACTCAGGGCAAAGAACCCTGCATTCAAGTCCCAGTAGCAAAGGGGTAAGAAAAAGATTTCAAAGGAGCTAGAAAAAAGGATTTTGAATGCTCCCAACACTGAGAGGTAACTGTCTAAGATGACAGACATGCTAACTACCTTGATTTGTACACATGCATCAAAGTAACACCGTTGTTTCATAAATATGTATACCTCTTCTGAATCAATTCAAAGCAATGTAAAGTGATGGATGGAGTGAAGGAAGGGAAGGAAGGTCACAGCTGTCATCTGACGGCAAGGACTGGATAGAGAAGCAACGGGAAAACTGGATGCTACTTTAGGTTTCCATTTTGACTAATTTTCATTTTTCACCCCCGCTACTCCTAAATGTTACTAAAATGACCCCCCAAAAAACCTGACTTTAAAACCAAAACACACAATTTTTAAAAAATCTGCAAAGTACAAGAATTTACATATGTGCAACTCTGATACACTCATAATTTGCTAAATTAGCAACAGAAGGGAAATTTTGACCTTGTGATCTACCCGCTTCTGAGGCTCCAACCGGAGAGCATAAAATGCTTATTGATTTCTGGGTGATGTGTTACAAAGACTTCAGTGAATTAGTATTCTATATATGCACTGAGGCAAATTTATTCAAATTTAAGCTAATGAATTAGAAAGCAAAAGCTCACTCTGAAGTTCCGCATTTAATCAATGATTAATTTAACCTGATGCCTTTAGGTACTCACTCGATCTCTGCAGGCTACCGCGTTCTTCTCCAGTGAAATCAGAATTCACTCCCTCTAAACACCACATTACTTCACCTTGTGTTTATGAGACCATGTGCCAGGACAGGCTGGATTACCAGAGCACATGAGAAATGCTTTCCACACCCGCAGAATTTCTAAGTTCCCGGCACAGCTTATATGGCAGGGCATGGGATTGCCCCTATAGAAGCCCATTCCAGGCCCTGCCCTCCAATTTCAAGACATCTCTCATGGCCTGCATGAAAACACCAGGAGATCCTCAGCAGCTCTTCAGCTGTCATTGTCACTCTCCCAGATCTAAAAATGCCTGAGGGCCACCATCAAAATGGACCCCATCTCTCTCCACTTTAAGCCACTGCAGAATGGAAAAAAAGTGATGCAAAATAGGGAAGCTTTTATTCTGTTTGATGCATGAGGTTATGTGCTAGGTGACAAATGTCCCTTTAAAAAGGTGGCTTTCATCTTTCAACTACATTACCAGCCGTCCTATGCGTGCCTATTCACCCAATGGTAAATGCTATTTCCACTGCTGGTGACAATCAAGTTTGCCAAACTCAAATGATGCCGAGCATCACAGGGAGAGGAAGACCCTGTAAAGGTGCTGGGGTGAGCAGTGTGGAACTCCTCCTACAGTCTCCATCACCCCAGAAATGATGGTAGCGAGGACACTGCCCCTTTCCCGGTGGCCTGTGGAGGCAGCGGTGTCATAGGAGTCTCAGAAAGCCCACGAGTTGGTTTCCCTCAACTTGAGTCCCCCTCACCTGACTTCCCCCAGCTCCAACAATGGAGAGAGAGCCAGGAAATGGGCTGTGATGAAGTGAGTCTCAACACGAACTGGCTGTACATTAGAATCACCCCTTGCTCCCTTACCCAGAACCATGAAATCAAAATCCCTGGGCTGTAGCTTGTAAAACTCCTCAACTGAATTTGAGTAGCTTGAGAACCAGTATAGCAAGTGGGACAGGTCAGAACTATGAGGTGTCTTGGTTCCCGAAGGACCTCTTCTCCTGTGCATTCCTCCTGGGATTCTGCTCTACCCACCTGATTTGAAAAGACTTGGAAAAACAGCTGATGCTCAGCATAGGACTTCACACTCTGCAGGTGTCACAGGGACCGAAAAACAGACCGAACACCACCAAGTGAGATGATCACTTAAGCACTTTCATCACCCAAGAACTATTCTTTCTGAGGTTCTAGTAGTTTCTCCCACTACCTATGCAACACAGTCAGTGCTGAGGGAAAATGTCTGGGCTTTGAAACATTTCTTTATGCAGCCAGGGACTACTGTAAGGTCCACTTTCCTGAGGAAAACCATCTGGTTACTAACTTGGTATGGAAAATGCTTTCTATCCTAACAGATCTTCTGGTGCATATGCAAGACTCTGGAAGGTAAAAGTTGATAACCTTCTTTTTTGTTTTCCTTTCCTGCAAAGGGGAAAAGGCTTCAGAGAAACATGTACACCTTGCTTAAGGCCCGCTGAATGAAATCAAGAGCTGTGTCTGCCACATGGCTCCTGCCTGAGCCAGCACTTGGCAGTTCAGAGTCTGTCCTCTCAGCCATTTCTACATTCTCTGTTCAGAGCTCAGCACACCCTGAAGCATTATGCCCAGGCTCCCGGGCGGCGGAGGCAAACAGGAAATGCATTCTTTTCTCTGGAAGAAAAAGATGTAACTTTTTGTATTTTTCGTCCACAAGGGATAAGATTATTCCATCCATTTGCTTCCTGCATCTTTCCTCATCCCTTTTCTTCCTGTTTTGCTTGGTGGTGGTTTTAAGAACCAAGGCTAGAAATGGAATAGGTGGTGGGGGGGTGCCTTTTGCCTTTTGTCTCCAAACCCAATTATCTAACATAGAATCACAACTGATTCTGATGGCAACAATACCTCTTTCTCTGGAAATGATTTCTGCATTGCAGACCTTGCTCTCTGGCCTCCAGAAATACACAACACTTTCTTTCATAGTTAGAGCCAAGGGCTCTTTAGGGCAACTGAAATAATTCGATGTTAACAAGAAAAGAACCTGTAAGTCTCTCAAACTTTAATATGCAAACACTTTACCTGGGGCCTTTGTTAAATGGCCCTTGTGGATTCCCAGGCTGAGACTCTGGATTTCCAAAAAAGCTCTAAGGTGATGTTAATGCCCCGGTCGGGGAACTGCATTCTGAGAAACAAAGTCTTATGCACTGCTTCTTAACCAGCGTGCATAGTGAAGTTATCTAGCCCTCTTTATAAAGGTCTAATGCCTGACCAATGGAACAGGAATCTCTAGGGTGTGGCCTGGGTATTTATGGGCATAAACTGCTACTGCAGGTGATTCTAATCGAAGCCAATTCCCAGATAATATCATAAAACAGTACTGAACTACTGTCTCTATTCTACACTTCCTGTAGCAGAGGGCTAGAAGACAGAAGACAGTAAATATAAATGTGTGGATAATAGCGGTGAGGGTATTTCCAGTGAGGGTAACATATGTACTGCTAGTAGATCCATCCATCCAACAAATACTTGGGGAATGCCTACTAAATCCTGGGAAAACTGCTGGGTACTGGGGACATCATGAGTACAGAAGAGACACGGTGCTTGCTCTCAGGAGTCTGACAGGCTAGCGGGAAAGGTTGGCACTCAAGTGACCACACAAACCGCTGTGATTTCTAGCCGTGAGTTCCAGGAAGGAAAAGACCTAGTGCAGTGAGAACACAGAACAGAGCAGTGGCTTCACATGGGAACTGGCCAGCATACGGTTTGTTTACTGTCCAATGATCAAGGAACCATAGGGTCTCCTTTTGTAATGGTGGCCAAATACACCTAATGTGCACTCTACAATTCAGTGGCATTATGGACATTTGCACAGTTACATAACCCTCACCACCATCCAGTTCCACAATCTTTCACCCCCAGAAACAGAAAATCTGTAACCCCTGAGAAATAACTACTCCCCATTCCCCCTTCCAATCAGAATATTTTAATTGAAAGGGACTTTGGAAGCTTGTACTTTAATAGCCTGGTTTTACAGAGCACTAACTTTTCAGTTTAGAAGACTTGCCACAGAAACATCTGGAAAACAGAATTAAGACACAAAAGAACAGCTATTCCTAGGTATGATGGCATGTGCCTGTCATCCCAGCACTCTGGGAGGCTGAGGCAGGAGGACTGCAAGTCTGAGCCCAGCCTAGGCAACTTAGTGACTTAGGGAGACCTTACCTCAAAAAAAATTAAAATGAAGATGAAGATGAAGATGAAGATGAAGGAGAAGAGGAGGAAGAGGAGGAGGAGAACAACAACAATAAGAACCAGAAGCTGCATGGTAACCAGATCTGAGCAGACGCAAATGCACATTATGATTTGAGAAAGGTTCCTCCAGAATTCATAAAAAGTAGTCTCTTGCCTTGAGAGGTGTCATGCTAATGCTAATCTTGCTTTCCAGCTGCATAAAGCCATTCCTATTAAATCCAAAACAACTTGCAAGTGGCAATTTTGAAAGAGATGCCTCTCAATTTCCCTCCTTTAAGCCCAGGAGGACCCACTTTTGGGGGCAGAAACACCAAGAGAGAAATGTGGCCTGTTTGCCATTATGGACTTTTGTCTGAGCTTGCAGTCCCCAACAGGGGGCCTAACACGCTGCTATGTGCTCCGTGGGTGCTTAATAAATATTTGTTGGCTGCCTCACCCGCCCCGATGTGAGAACAAAGTGTGTTTTCCTGGGAAATCGATCCACTGAACCTAACCATTCTATGCGATTTCAGGTGAGCAGTCACAAGTCTGCAAAGTGGTGGGGCAGGAGGCCTGAAGGGCAAGAGAAAACTATAACCGCAGGAGGTGAGGCAAGAGGGTGCAGAGGGCACAGAACGCATTGCTGTACCCGGGGCACGAAGTAAACAGAAGTATGCCAATCACCGAATAATGAATTCGCTTCTGGCTGCCGAAGTAGGAGCCTCAGAACAATGAACAATTTGGGAGGCTTGTTTTCACAATGTGGCCTTGTGTATGTCCACAAGCAGAAAATTCTGCCTACCATGCACTGGGAATTTTTCTTTTTGGGCTTTGCTCTAGGCCTGGGCAGCAAACTGTGGAGCTGAGAAACATTTCATGCCAGGGCGAGGGAAACGAACACTTGCGCCTCCTGTCCAGCATGGCTCTTGGAGACACCACCGTTTCTTTTTCTGGAACCCATTTTCTCAAGCAAAGTCAAGTGCTCAAAACGGCAGCAGTCGTCCAGCTACCGTAACAGTGACATACCAGAAGGGCTTCCAGAATCTCCCTGCCAACTCAGACATCTCCTAGGCTCCGCTTGCGTGTTGTCATACTGCCTTGGAGTCTGTGTCTATCAACCTGACAAGTTGAGCGGTGGCCTCCACAAATAAGCTCTGACAAGTCCTAAAGTAGACCTCGCTGACACTACCCACAGCACCAGTGTGTGTGGATGCTTACGTGTCAGGAAGTCTATTTGGAGAAACTCGGCAATAGTCACTTCTTCAGACAAAATCTGGGGTCTACAGGAATAATGTCTACTCTGTTCTATAAAACCCTGTCCACACAACAAAATCTTTTACTGCATCAGTCACAGATTCACGAATGCCTGCGTCGGAGACTGATCACTGTGCCCTTAGTCAACTGTGACCTTGGGCACATTCTTTGCTTTTCTTTAGCTCTGTTTCCTCATGTGAATAGTCAACTATTGGATGGTGGCCAGACTTCCTAATTTCTAGGGGAGATGACAAGCTTCAAAGATACCCACGAGATGGCAACTATGATGAGAGAACCCTTCATGAAAACAGGCACAGGCAACACTGGTAGAAATTCTTTCCTTCCCAGCCCAAATAAAGATGAGCTTTGGTCCATCTAATTTTCTTGAAGCAAGGAGCCATCTGTGGAAAGTTCCCCTCTCCTTCCTAGCTCTCAGACACACTAGCGATTGAGGCTTGAACATCTTTCATGATGGACCAGTTGGTTCAACAAAGAATTTGAGACTTCTACCTAAAATAAGTGGTCTTATATGTAACACACACACAAGCGTTAGCAAGTTAACACCTTGACTGCTTTTTCCAACAATCTCTAACTTTTTTTTTTACTGATATACCTCTATTAGTTTGTAATAAGCTCACATTCTCAATGCATGTAAATTGAGGTACAGATTAGGAACTTAAGGTACTGGGGGTAAGTATATGAAATGCAAGTAAAGTTGAATTTTATTACTTTTAAATCAACATAGAGGCATCAGTATTCACTTCCTGTGCCCACAAACCTTATCCACCTCACTTTGGTGAATACAGCTCCTCTTCTTTCATTTTCTACTCATGCACCCCATTCAGGAAAGGTACTGAGGTAACAAGAGAGAGTGTGACTCTGTTGTTCTCTGAGTTTATCTTGAACATTTGTTTTTAACCTTAGATGCATTTGCAGCAGTTTCCTTTCCTTTATAGGATGTTCCAGTATGAAATGCTATTCCAATTTCTTTACAGAACTTTACTGTCTGGTGTAGAACCTTATGAGAAGAGGGTCATACTTTTATCACTCCCCACTCCAAAGCTGGGTCATACACTTGAGCAGGAAACCAAGGACAGGTGTGCAGAGAAGACTTTCCTGGCTTCACAAGAATACATTAGCATTTCTAATTATGGAAAAGGGAGTTCCAAGAACGGTATTCTACAAACAGGAAACCTGCTTGGTCATCCATCCTAAGTAAGGCATGAAACAACCAAGCAGGTGCTGTACTACTGAGCCACATCCCCACCCCTATACCGAGTTTGTGAGGCACTTTGTCATATATAGGCTCAGAGCAAATTTAACAAGCCACCAAAGTGCTTACAGATATGGAACAAACAGTTATCACACCATGCGATAGATGAGGAAGAGTGAGTGGCATCATGTACTACACAGAATGGAGCCACAAAAGAAGGACTCATGAGACTGCCTATGGGGGCAGGAAGGGTTCTGAGACGAGGACTAAATGAAGAGCAGGGGCTGCGTGGCCAGTTAAGGTGCAGACGGGAACAGGAACAGGCTACACAAAGGTACAACCCTCTAAAAGATTGCAGTGAGCTTGGAGGGACATGAATGGTTCACATGATGAAAGCAAAGTTACGTATGGTAATACACTGGGAGACAGGGCCATCAATGGAGGTGTAAAGCCAACCAAGGCTGTAACAAAAATGTATCTATATTCCTCTTACCAACCACCAAATCCATTTCTGAGACCCTTACCCAAGAGTATGCTTTTGTAAACTAAAAGATATTAAACTTTATGAATCTAGAAACTTCTTCCTCAGTCTACATCCCCTAAGGTATAAGATTAGATGACATTGATCAAAGCAGATTAAAGGATGGGGGAAGCCAAGAAGTGACTTAAAAAATACAATATCTGATAAAGGAATACACTATCAGTACTTTATTTTCAGAATTTCATATTGAGAGGTGGAAGAGATAGGTAAACTGCAAGGGTCCTTCTGTACATCATCTTTTTTTTTTTCCATTAAGTTTATTGGTACATTTTAGGCATAAAATACAGTTACATTCATCATTGGGATCTTGTACCTTTACATGAGTATCTTGGTTCTTATTTTTTCCCCTTCCCCTGCCCTCCCTTCACCCCCTCCACCCTTCCCTATTTGCAAAGACTTCGTTTCCATTTTTTTCCTTTTCTCATATTTTTTCTTTTCCCTTCTTTCCTTTCCCTTACCCCTCCCACTTCCCCTATTCCTTTAGACCTTTTCTTCCTATTACACAATATCAATTATACATTTTTTAAATTACAATATCAAGATCTAGAAGACATTACCACAGATTTTACAGAATTTAAAAGGATATAGAAAGCATATTACAAAAATCTTTTTTGAAATAAATTTGACAACTTCTAAGAAGTATCTTGGAAGACAAATTAATGAAACTGACTCTGGAGGAAATATAAAATTTGAATAGCACCTATTAAAGAAAGTATATTCTTGGGCCAGGGATTTAGCTCAGTGGTTTCGCCGCCTGCTGCACAAGCACAAGGACCTGAGTTCGATCCCCAGTATCAAAAACAAAACAAAACAAAACAAGAAAGTATATTCTTAGCTTGAAAACCTACCTATATGACAACAACAGGCTCATATATATTTTAACCGATAAATTTTTTTTTTAAATGTTCTTTTTCTTTATTTTTTATTTTTTTGGTACCGAGGATTGAACTCAGGACCTTGCGCTTGCGAGGCAGGCGCGGTGCCACTGAGCTAAATCCCTGGCCCCTTTAACCGATAAATTACATCAAACATTTGAAGCAGAAAAAAGAAGGAACACTTCTCCCCTCATTTTAGGAACTCAACATTGTACTAATACTAAAACTGGATAAAGATAATAGAAGAAAAAAGTATGAACATAGATAGAAATTTGTTTAACAAAACAAACTATTAGAAGTCAGATCTGGCAGTATGTAGAAAGTGGTTTTATTATAGGGATGGCAGTGTTGGTTCAGCATTGGAAAATCCAACCCCAAAAAGTCATCATTTTAACAGAGGAAAGGAAAAAGCCATATGATCCTGTCACTAGTTGGAGAAAAAGTATTGGACTAAATTCTATAGCTGTTCATGGTAAAAGCTATCAGGAGACTAGAAGTAGAACAGAACCTTCTGAACAGATTAAAGACATGTACTCCATACTTCCAGTGAGAATGCCTTATATGAATGGAGAAGATACAATGCTTTCTCCCTAAGGTGGGGAACATGGGCAGATATGCTTACTCTTCATCTGTCCATTAAACTTTGAAACATAGGCCCAAATCAAAATAGTCTGGCAAAAAAGTGATATAATTAGGATAGGATTGGCAAGATAGAAGTAAAATCTTTATATGTAGATGAAATGATGATCTACAGAGAAAATACTAAGAAATCTCTAGGAGCCCCTAGAACTTGTATTTGAATTTAGCAGGATTAGAAAACACAAGGTATATATAAAAATTCAGGTCGATGTATACTTGCTATAAATTAAGAATTGGATATTGAAATTTAAAGTTATGTAGGAGTACAAAGGATCTAGAAAAGTAAAAAGAAAAAGAAAACAGTGTTGGGAGACGTTTATTACCTAATTTTGAGACTTCCTCTAAAGCTACAGTAATCAAGGCAGTGTTGGTATATGGAAAAAGAGAAAGATCATTGGAATAAAACAGAGAATCTAGAAGCAGAACCACACATATACGGTCCACTGAGTTTTGAAAGATTATTTAACATTAACATTTTATAGAACATAAACTCAATTCAAGAGCAGAGGAATAGATAGTGTTTTCAGCAAATGGCACTAGAACACCTGGTATCCGCATGTAAAAAATTAACCTCAACCCTTTATTTCCATACATAAAAATAACTTGAAAGGATCTATGAACCTAAATATGAAAGCCTAAAACTATAAAACTTTAAGAAGAAATTATAAGGGAAAATGTTTATGGATTTAGGGTAGGCAAGAATTTCCTAGGATACAAAAAACATGATGTATAAAAGACAGAAACTGATAAATGAGATTTCATCAAAATTTAGAACTTTAAATGACATCATTAAGAAAATGAAAAGTAGTCCTTAAAAAGACCATATTTTAATGCATATAATCTATGACCAGAATATATAAAGAGCTCTTACAGCTCATTAATAGACAACCCAATTAAAAAGTAGACACAAGAAAATGATAAATAGCCAGTACAGCACAAGGAAAGGTGTGTAACACTAGAATCAGAGAAATACTAATGAGTACAATAACAAGATCGTATTATACACTCATTAGCGAGATGAAGTTAAAAGTTCTAAAAGAACAAATATCAGCTTAGGTGTGAACCAGTTAGAACTTTCTAATACTGCTAATGTGAATGTAAAATGATAAAAAATATTTGGAAAACAATATAGAAATTTCTTGTATTACTGTGAAGAACCAATAGTCCTGTTCTTAAGTTTTTACTTGAGATGAATGAAAATATGGGTTCACAATAGACTTGTACATACAAGTTGACTATCCCTTATCTGAAATTCTTGGGACCAGAGTGTTTCAGATTTTCATTTGAAATCCACTTGATCTGCAAAGAGGGTAGCTACTCCTCCTTTTTTTTTTCAGGTTCTTGTCACATGGAGGATTGTTTTCCACCCTTTAATTTTCAGATTATGAGTTTCTTTTTGAATTAAATGTGTTTCTTGTATGCGGCATATTGTTGGATCTTGCTTCTTGACCCATTCTGCCAGTCTATTTCTTTTGATTGGTGAATTGAGACCATTAACATTGATTGTTATAACTCATACATATTGACATCACTGTCATGACTTTTTCTGTTTGTTGGATTCTCCCCCTTTGCATTTAATTTCTTGTCGCACCCAAAGGATTAATTCTCCTGGGCTTCCTGGGGTTGTGATCCTCATTGTCTTTTCCTAGGATATTGTCTAAAACTTTTTGGAGTGCTGGTTTGGTATTCATGAAGTTCCTAAGGTGCTCTTTGTCATGAACGTATCTTATTTCTCCATCAATTTTGAAACATAGCTTTGCAGGGTACATCAATCTGGGTTGAAGGCTGTTTTCCTTTAGGGCTTGGAATACATCACTCCAAGCTATTCTTGCCTTGAGGGTTTGCATTGAGAAGTCTGCTGTGATTCTGATGGGCTTTCCTTTGTATGTAATTTGTTTCTTTTCTCTGACTGCTTGTAGAATTTTGTTCTTCTGTTGGATGTCTGGAATCTTAACTATTATATGCCTATGTGTAGATTTTTTTTTTATCACAGCTACTTGGAGTCCTATATGCCTCGCTTATCTGTATGTCAAGTTCTTTTCCCCTGCTTCAGAAGTTTTCTGCCATCACTTCTGTGAACAGTTTTTTTATGTCATCTGCACTCTCTCCTGTTTCTTCATTGACTCTGATCAGTCTGATGTTATTCTTCTTTGCATCGTCTAGCAG
The DNA here is from genome assembly GCF_053883595.1 of Heterocephalus glaber. Classification (NCBI taxonomy): domain Eukaryota; kingdom Metazoa; phylum Chordata; class Mammalia; order Rodentia; family Bathyergidae; genus Heterocephalus; species Heterocephalus glaber. Next base: position 16,721,760 of record NW_028258369.1, on the reverse strand, counting down.
CTGCTGGATTGATTTCTCATGGTCCCTTACAATTTTAAAGCAATTTTTCTTTTCCTGGTCACTAATTGCAATCTTATCTTCTGTATCTGAAATCCTGTCCTCACATTGGTTCATTCTGCTACACAGACTTTCAGTGGAGTTTTTAATCTCCTGGAAATCTGTTTGCATCTGTTTTATGGATTCCATTTGTTTCCTATGTTGAGATTCCATCATGTTCCTCAGCTCCTCTAATTTTTCATCTGTGTCCTCTCTAGATTTATTAATCATCTCTTGCAGTATGGGCACAATCTCTGCTGTTATCTAAGAAATTATTTTTTATTTCATTTTTTCCAGTTCGTCTTTTGTTGCCAGTTCAGGGAGCCCAGGTATTTGAGTATCACAGTGTTCCATCTCATTTCCCTTTTGGGTTGTTTTAGGTGATCTGGAAGTCTCGTTTTGAAACTTATTTACATGTCTTCTCATTTCAAAGGTGTGGGGATTGCTGCTGGCGCCCACGTGGCTCACCTCCTCTGTGCTATCGGTGGTGGTACGGCAGCCCTGAAGCCTAGTCTTGTGTGCTGGAGTGGCTCACCTCCTCTGTGCTGGTGGGGGTGGTACAGCGGCCCCGAAGCCTCCTCTTATGTGTTGGAGCGGCTCACTTCTGTGTTGGCAGGGGTGGTAGGCAGGCCGAATCCTCCTTTTGTGTGCTGGTAGCGGCTCACCTCCTCTGTGCTGGTGAGGGTGGTAAGGCGGCCAGGAATCCTCATCTTGTGCGCTGGGAGTGGCTCACCTCCACTCTGCTGGTGGGGGTGGTATGGCGATCTGGAAGCCTCCTCTTGTGCTCTGGGAGTGGCTCACCTCCTCTGTGCTGGCAGGGGTGGTACGGCAGCCCAGAAGCCTCCTCTTGTGTGCTGGAGCAGCTCACTTCCTCTGTGCTCTATACATCATCTTAATGGAAGTACTTTCTCCAAGACTTCCTTTGTACCTTTCCCAGGAGAGAGCTTCCCCACTGGGACCAGAGCCAGACTAATCCACTCTAAAGTGGACTAAATAAACAGAATGGTTTTCCACATCAAGAAACACAGTTTCTTCCAATAATAGAGACAAATGATGCACGAGGAGTGAAAAGTTACCAGAAGTTTCTGCCTCTGAAAACTTAGTTCTCTTTGCACTGATCATAGGACTTTGCCAATGCCTAGGGTTGTCAAATAATTTTATTATCCATCCCTGCATACAGAGGTGATCAAGAACGTTTCTTGGGAAAAGAGATGAAAAGTATAAAAGTATCAACTCAAAGCTATTAATTCTGGCAGAGGCACAAGGGTAAGTGAGATGTATCATTCACCTTCTGGAAGTTCCCAGGATTCCAGAAAAAATGAAATAATAATTCAAATGTCTAGAGTTTAAGCTTGATACCATAAACCTCAGAAACACCAAAAAGAAGAACTTTTGGGATTAGAGCAAGGGTAGGAGAATGTTGTAGGTAGCAATCACTTCTCTCTTAGGTGGCCGGAAGTGACTGGAAGTGGCCGGAAGTATAGTCTTTTCCTGAAGGTCCCTATTTCCTTCAGTGTCTAAATGCCTGACAGACACTTCGGGGCAGAAGGGGGGCACCTATAAGCTTGCAAAGGAGAACAATTTTAGGTGTTGTTCTAGTTGTCAAGAGGTCCGAGGAGGGTTTTGACTTGGGAGGTAAGTGCAGCAGATGTTCCATGAGCAATGTGAAGTAACTTGAGGGCTTTGGTGTGAGTACACCATGAGCCACAGGAAGACAGAGGAGATGGGGTTGCTAGTCCAGTTTAGCCTTCTTTCTACACCTCTAAATGGTCATCTGGTAGCTCCAGAGGAGACACAGTTTAAATATAATAATCATTAGTCAGATGTGGCACATGCCAGTGATTTCAGCACTCGAGGCTGAGGAAGTTGAATTACTGTGAATTCGAGGCTAGCCTGGGCTACACAGTGAGATCAAGGGCAGCCTGGACTATATAGCAAGACCCTGTCTCAAAAAGAAAAAAAATAGTAATGTGTGTGTGTGTGTGTGTGTGTGTGTGTGTGTGATGGTGAGGAGCGCTGGAGCACTTAGAATTAAGACTGAATAACTCAAGACTAACACAGTAGTCATGCCTTTATGTAGCCTTGTTCACAGCATGCATTCTGACTTGTTTTCAGAGGTCTACCAGTTCTCCACAAGAAACTAACTCTTGTGATTCATTTGGAAAGTTAACAAGCATACTGTGCATCACTTAAATCAAGGGTTCAGCAAAGTGTTTCAGTAATGAGCCAGATAGTAAATATTTCAGGCATTGCAGGCCACATATGGTCTCTGTTGCAAAGACTCAGCTTTCCCATTGTAGCACAAAAGCAGCCACAGATCACAGGAAAATAAATGGACCTCGCTGGGTGTGGTGGTAAATGCCTGTAGTCCCAGTAGTCAGGAGGATCATCTGAGCCCAGGAGTTTGAGACCAGCCTGGGCAGCATAGTAAGACCCCCTCTCAGAAGGTGGGGGGAGGCTGGTTGTGCTGCAATAAAACTTTATTTATAGACACTGGGATTTGAATTTCATATAATTTGTGCATCATAAAATATTCTTTTTTGATTTTTCTTTCAACCATTTAAAAACATAAAAATTATTCTGAGCCCATGGACTATTTAAAAAACAGGTAGTGGGCCAGATTGGGCCCACGGGTCTAAGTTTGCCAACCTCTGATCTAGATGGCCACTTGGTACAGCCTTAATCTTGAATGACATACCTGAATTGGCAGTTGTGTTTACCATAACTTACCTGGAGTTAAGGATTTTCACTCAAAATGGAGCAGTCCTTCAAAAGGGTCTCAAGAGAACCTCAATATCTCACATTTAGGATCTCCATCTTTTTTAAATTAACAAATCTTTTTATTAGTCCATGTTTGCAGTACCTAGTATACACATTCCTTGTGTGGAGTTGGTCCAAGTCCATAACTCATCTCAATCCCTTTTTGCATACCTGTTCCCTCTGCCCTCCATCCTTCGATCCCGTCCCCATTTGAGAACAATATCCCTACTTCCTATTAGCCATCTTTAATTTTATTCTTTATAATTTGGGTTTCTCATGTAAGAGAAACCATGTGATATTTAAGCACGTGCGTCTGATTTATTTCACTTAACATTATGGTCTCAGGGTGCATCTATTTTCCTACAAATGACTCAAGCTTATCTTTCTTTTTTTAAGCTTATCTTTCTTTATGGCAAAGTAGTATTTCATTATATGCAAATACCACATTTTCTTATCCTTCTGTTGATGGCCATACAGGCTACTTCCAAGATTCATCTATTATGAATCGTGCTGCTACAAACTTGGGTATGCATGTGTCACTGTAATATGACATCTTTAATTCTTTTGGGAAGATACCTAGGAGGGGAATAACTGTGTCAAATAGAAAAAACTCCATGTTAAAGGCATAAACTTCAGAACTAGGTATGTAGCTCAGTGGTAGAGCACTTACCTAGCATGTACACTGTCTTGGGTTCAGTCCCCAAAGCCACAAAACAAAGCAACACACACACACACACACACACACACACACACACACACACAGAGGCATATAATTACCTTAGTTTCTCAAATGACCAAATTCCTCCCAGGTTCAACTGAATGACCTAGTAGAGAGTGTGGTGACTAACACTGACTACAATTAAACAATGTTGGCTCCTACCTTCTCTCTGACCAACAGATTACTGGTGTTGATGACAACTGATATTGACATATTAGCAAAAATGTCACTTCTTTTCCTTGGTGTGTGCATGAGGGTCATTACCAATGAAAGCCAACAGTCAGATTTGACTGAATGGCCAGAAACAGGAAGAATGAAGAAGGAAATCAGGGCTCATAAAATGCTACATCCTGGCTTCCTAGGCCTCGGAAAGCCCAAGATATCAACACTCCAGCATATCAAGCTCATACCCCAAAAGTCACCACTATAGCTGAGGCCACACTCACAAGGTGGAAGTCCTGTGAGTGAAGGGATGGACACCTTTCCCAGACCTGGTTTACTTCACATGCTGCAGGTAACGAAGCCTGGTGAGGGTGTCTCTGTCACTAGGGTAGCCAGCAAGGAGCAGGGAGACGAGGCTGGTTCTACCCCGGGGGTAAGCAGAGCTGACTCCAAGATGGAAAGTCACTGTCACTCGGGGAAGGGTCCTTCTCCAGGACATCCCAGAGAGCATTCGCTGTTTCCATAGCACACAGGGGAGACAAAGACACAAAGCCCAGGCACGCTGATCCCCTCCAAATGACTGGAAGACATCTGGGCTAGCTAACCTGTCAAGCAAATCCACAGATCACATGGGTGTGTTCCACAGCTGCTGAGTGAGGGACACAGAATGTTTCCTCTCCAAACTCAACCTCACTCTTCAATCAAAAGAGTTGGAAAAGAAAAAAACTACGCCATACTACTGTGGCGAATCTGAACATAATGTGAAATTTAGCTGATCAGACAGGCTACACAGTTAAGTTTATAAAGCAATTGTCACCCACATTTGATCTCTCTGTGAATTTAAAGCAGTGACTTCTTGTTCTTGTTGTTGTTTTTTAGTTTTTTGAGAAAGAACTCACTACGTAGTTCAGGCTGCCCTTGAACTCACTATGTAGCCCAGGTTGCCCTTGAACTCATGGCAATCCTCCTGCCTCAGCCTCTCAAGTGCTGGGATTACAGGTGTGCACACCACACCTGGCAGCAGTTATTTTCAGCCTTGGATCTTAGGTATATTATATCCATCTTTGAGTGAGAAATGAAGATTCCTACGTAGCATATCTTTCCTTTTGAAATAGTTGAGTCATATGCTCAGATATGCTATTTAACTTGTTACAAAGTAAATCAGAGCTCACACATTCACTTGCCACCAATTATTTACATGTTCAACAAAAATTCATAAAACCACGTGAGAAGAAACAAGACAGCGGATCCAACAGTTGGTTACAAATGATGTTGGCCTCCTTTCTGAACAGTGGTTAGTGATGCAACCACTCCACATTTTCTATTTTGCACCTGCAACGAAGGGCCCACCGCTCTTAACCTGTTCTAAGGATAAAATATCTATTTGCTAAAATGTGGAGGTTTATACACACAGAGAACCAAAGCAGGCCTCCCACCTACACCCTGCCTCTTATCCTCACTGACAACCGCTCAGTTCTAGGAGATACACATGACAATAATAAGTAAGTCATAGTCACCGTTTTCCCTGAAATGTTACAACAGCATTTTAGTGAGAAACAGCTTGTCATTCCTTGCCAAGCAAATATTTTCTTTGGGGAGTTTTTCTCGTAATGGGCAAGCTCTTAATTTGAGAGTGTCTACTGGGGCTTCTTAGTGTCTCTTTATGGCTTCTAAATATACCCACATAATCATAGTAGCCCAGTGAGGATAAGCGTATTAGCAGTCCCTGCCATGATCCTGTCTCACAGAGGGCACTGACAGCGCCCACAACAAACACCCACAGACATCATTTCTGCAGAACTCCATAGGGATCTGGTGCTTTTTCTTCATTTATGTTGTTTTAAGAATCCTGGACTTGTGTCAAAACACACAGCTTTCATTTCCCTGGAGAGGAATAATATTCCTTTAGCAAAATTCTTAGGTCAAGCCTATGTGTATTTTGGAATGAACCAAAAACTAGAAAAAACCCTCAGATATCCCTCTGGGGGGTGGAAATCATGGCCAGTTATTAAGCAATCCTTCTGGCAGTGACTAGTGGGGAACAGGACCTTCCTGCCTGGATGCCGAGGACTGCTAGTGCCAGGGGATGTTAGCAGGCATTCACCAACCAAGTGTGTCTGAAAAGTAACACAGCGACTGTCTCCATCATGGAAAATAGGAATGGACAATGGATCAGCTGGAAAATACCATTTTTTTAAACCTCGGTGTTCCAAGTACTTCTATGACCTCAAAAACCTCATTCCCTGCCAAAGGAGTATCTGTGAATACATTGAGATTTGGTGTCTGATTGTTGGAACAGAAATGCTGGGACACGATTAGGGTTTTTAAAAATCTCAAAATGAGGGTTGTAAAAAATAATCTTACCAGGCATGGTGGTACACACCTGTAATCCCAGCACTCCAGGAGGCTGAGGCATGAAGATCACAAATTCTACCCCAGCATGGGCAATCTAGTGACTTGGCAAGATCTCGTCTTCAAAATAAAATATAAAAAAAGAGGGATGGTGATATAGCTTAGTCTGAAGGCCTTGGGTTCAATCCCAAGTACAGAAAATACCCCCACTTAATTATAGTGCTTATGAACAAAAATTAAAATATACAGCTAGTAGAGAGGTAGTTAATCATTTTGAAATTAAGAGAAATGAGATCTCTGTATGACTAGAAAATAATAGAAGGAAACACCATGACTGGAGAATCAACCAGTGTGAAAGACGGCACCCAAGGGAAAGGGTTACTGATGAGAAACCATATCCTGCAGATGGAAAAAATGAGTCCCTTGTTCTGAAAACATATTATGTCCAGATATTACTCCTCATTCTTATAAAAGCTTCCTTTTAATGTAGGGATTAAAATACATTACTAAATAATATTAGATTGGACCATATGAAATTGCCAGACTTGTGGGTGAAAAGAAAATAATTGCACGTTGGCAAATTCATATGGTCCATTCTACCAGAGGAATCAAATAGAGAAAGATATAAGACAGGGGAGTCCAGAGGTTTAAAACTTAAGTTAGAAAATTTGTGATGGTTCAGCAAAGTAATTTGATTTTACTCATAAGGAACATTTATTCCAGATGATGGAATCCACTGTTTAGCAGACATGTTTTATTTGTAGGAAAAGTTGAGATTTTCTTGTCTGGAGTGCATCTAATAAATACCCACGCTGTACACATTCTTGCCCAACAGCTGGGCTTCATCTATTAAATCCAACAGGCCTTGGGAGTTGTTGGATTTGTGCCCTTTAGATGCTTCTCTCCTTGGGTTCAACAAGTTTTAAAGCTATCTTAATTGACTCAATGCATCTTTTCTCCTTTCTATGAATGGATTGATATTATCCAGTTGACATCAGTTTACTATAATGTTATCTTCCAAGAGTGATGGCAGTTAACTTACCAATACCTCTGGGAAGCAAGATGTATCATATTCAATTACTGTACTTTGAACCTATACGGAAAATTACACTTGACAGAAAACAAGCTTTCAAACAATCTGTCTCCAGATGAGCTACTACTCTTTCTCTTGCTGCTGTTGTTTTAAATGATTCCAATGCAGACCGATGCTACAAAGACACTAAAAACTGCAGATGCTATCACATGTACACCTCCCAAAGCAAGAGTGGGTTGCTAATAAGCAGACTGAGATCTAAGCATCAATCTGTACCTATTACTCCCTGGAAGGAAAAAATCTTCCCCAGTGAATTCTGGAACATTTCTACTGTTTGAAAGAAATCTGTGAGCTGTGGAGCACAGCACTGCACCACTTTGCTACCCAGCTGCAAGTCATATCCAGGAGTCCAAAGAATGTCCCAAGTTTGTTCCAAAAATGTCCAGATGGGCTCACTTGCTTACACACTACTACAAACACAGCACCAGCCACGCTGCAAGGCCGGGCAGCCCACCACGTTCACACCCACCAAAGGGTTTCCTTGGCTATCCACATCTCCCTGTAGAGTTCAGGACTCTATGCATTTTCCTTTTAATTTCCTTAAGTGGCTTTATTTATGCTACAATTAAAGTACTTCCCTGTTTTAAATCAATAAGAATCTCTACAAATATCAATTACAGAGCTTCATCACTACTTGGTGGGAACACTGGCTGGCCTGTGATCCTCGTCACGCAGGGGGCATGCTCTGGCTTACCGGGTTCTGTATGTGATCTCCTTAGGCAAGTTTCCAACCTCAGCACTACTGCCATTTTGGGCCAGGTCATTCTTTTTTGTTTCATTTTTCTTTTCAGACAGAGTCTCCCTAGGAAGCTCAGGCTGGCCTCGAACTCACAGTGATCCTCATGCATCAGCCTCCTGGATCGGGTCGTTCCTTATGGTGAGGGCTGACCTGTGCACCGCAGAGTGCTTAGAGGCATCCCTGGCCTCCTCTCACGAAATGTGTCACCCTCTAGTTATGACAACCAAATATTTCTCCAGAGCTTGCCCAATGGTCCCCAGGGAACAAATCACCCCTAGTTGAGAACCCCTACTTTAGACTTTGTGAAATTCTACAAATAGCTTGAGGACCCCTTACAATTGCCTTTATGTTGTTTAGGATATTGCCACTTAACATGCAGTCCCTGCACCGAGACTATACGTCAGTGGCAGAGCATTTTCCCTCCATGGATGAGGGGCTGGGTTCGATCCTCAGCACTGAAAAAGAAAGTTTTTTAAAGCATAGTTCTTGAATTAAGCAACATCTATTGCCCCGAGGAGCCTGTCACAAATGCAGAATCAGCCAGGTGCGGTGGTGCATGCCTGTAATCCCAGCACACAGGAGGCTGAGGCAGAAGGATCGCAGCGAGTTCAAGGCCAGCTTGGGCTACACAGCGTGACCCTCTCTATCTCACTCTCTGGGGGAAAAAGAAAGACACTATGAAACACAACCCAAACAAGGGACTTATCTCCTGCCAACTCAAGAATATCAATCTAAGGTGATATGATATTAATTTTGGAAGAACTATTTATTTAAAATAACTGAAGACACAGAACATGCATATTTAACAGGGGTAATATCACCCCCAATAAAATGGAAATGAGTTAATGAGGGGCCAAAAATCCTTTACTTTTTATGTACAAAACATACATATGGTACGTAAACAGATACAGACTGAACATCCCTAATCCGGAAATCCAAAATGTGAACTGCTCCGAAATCTCAAACTCTCTGAGTGCCAATGCGATGCTCACAAAATTCTGGATTTCGAGTATTGAATTAGGCAGATTCAAGCAGTGATGTCTATGCAGACGGCCCCAAAACACTGCGGAACCCCAAAATCTGAAGCACTTCCAGTCCCAAGCACTTCAGGTAAGGGATACTCAGGTCATAATAAAGTGTACCTGTGGCATTACGATCGCACAGGGAGGCAATTAGGAAAATCCAAGTCTAAGTCCCTGTAATAGAAAATGGTAAGCAAAAAGACTGAGCTTGAAGCTCTGGCTTCCGTCTGCAACACAAGAAAAGGAGGAAAGGAGGGGAATGAGTTCAAAAATTGATTTCTTAGAAGATGAAGTGTCAGGTCATCTGATTCTTACGTAGCCTCAGTGAACAGACGGATTATTAGCAACAATTGACAGGAATTCACCAGTACCATACTTGTCTCAGAAGCATGAAGTATGGAATGGTAAAGATGAACCATGGGGACAGAGGACAGCCTGGGGTCACACTGCTATGGAGAAAGGGGCTGCTCCTCAGCTGTTACTCCTGGCCTGGCCTCTTATGAGCCTCAAACCCCCACCACCTGAGCAGGTGGGCAGGAGGATGCAACACCATGACTACGGGAAGGTATCCACCAAGACTAGTGTGAAGTTAGTCTGTGCGAAATCTTAGCTTGCTCTTTTTTTTCTATTAATTGTCCTCTCCCGTTTTATTTATTTATATATATATATATATATTTTTTTTTTTTTTGGTAGTACTAGGGACTGCAACCAAGGCCTTCACATAGCAGCCTGTTTTTTGTTTTTCGTTTTTTTTCAAGAAGGGTCTATGCTAAGTCTCTAGGTTGCCCAGGCTGGGCTGGAACTTGTGATCCTCCTGCCTCAACCTTTCAGAGTGCTGGGATTATAGGCACATGCCACCACACCCGCAAAATTATAAGACTTTTAAATGCCATTGATATTGTTCCTCAGGTGAATAAATCTACCCCTTCTTGTGTAAATTCTGGATAAACACCAAATAAAACTATATTATAACAACAAAAAAACTATATTATAACAAAATATATGTAAAGAAATGAGTCTGTCTGATCTCATCTTGAAGATAACATTAAATAGGGTGAAATCAGAAGGAAAGTTTAATGTAAAAGGCTTGTACAGTCACTCAATACGGCATCATTAAATAATTAAGAAATAACAATAAATGTGTTGCTCCACCTTGAGTAGAGCCCTGAAGTTTCTTGTGGAGTGGGCATCAGAAAGGCTGCAGGTGGGAGTTATTGGGAAGGGGTGGCAGGAGAGTGGACAGATGTGGTTCCTAATGCCTGGGATACACTGAGGCAGCTCTCAGGTGTGAGGCTGTGCGCATGCGTGTTGTGCGTGTCACCTGGTTCCACTGGGTGCAGTTTTCTGCACTAATCTAATGTTTCACCAGGAAAGAAAATGGCATGTAACCAAATGCAAAATTCTCATCATGTGCATCTTGTTCATGGTTGCGAAATAAACGTTACAGGAGAACTGACCGTGTGTTGCAAGTCTTAAATTTCTTAATCTTGGATTTCTCTAAAATGAAGAGTCATTTTTATTGGGAATCAGATCCATCAACTGTGGACTGCGGCCCCTCAACTTCTAGCCCACTTTTCCCCCTAGTGGCACTTCCAGCTAAGAATGCTGCATACCATTCTTGAGTTTCCACAGAGTTCAAGAAGTCACAAAATCACACAGGGTGCTGAACAGGCGACACAGCTGCACAGAGGCCTCTAGACTTAGCAACAGGTCTGCAAATCCTTGTGTGACTTGCAAGGGGCCCTTTGCTTCTCCAACCCTCATTCTCCAACCCTCTAAACTAAAACTGCTTTGAAGATCAGACGAAATAGCGTATCTAGAAATGACCTGGGCCAGTGTTCAAAAAATAGCAGTTGAGTGTAAATCTGGACACAGACTCATAATCATGAAGAAAGCATAATCATTCTCTTTCCAGCAAGGAGGGAGCATTGTATCAGAAACATCCTTTGCTACTTCAGTGTAAAATGGTCAGTAAGGCGGCTAGGAAACTACAGGGGAAAATAGGCAGTAAACCTGCCAAACATGAAGGTAGTTCAGACCCAGGAAGATGTGGGGGAAAACAGCAGCTTTACCAACCCAGAGAGAATTTCATTTCCTCCCTTGGGGTTTCATTAGCTTTTGCCTCTTTGGTTTCTTGTGTTACTGTCTGGAATGTTCCACTTCCTTGTTTAAAAAAGAAGAGTCAATCCCCTAGTCTAAAAACATTATTCTTCCTCAGTCCATTCTTCCTGTTGTGGTGGTGTCCGAGGGAACTTCAGTCATCTGACTTGGTTTTCACTCTTCCCCTAAACTTGCCAAGGACACTTGTTCCTAAAGTCCTGCCAGGCAGACAAGATCACACTGCACACTCCAAGGATGTGTGCTTCCTTGAGCTGGAGACTCTGGGTTCCAGGCCACTTCTAGAGCAGCAAACACTTACACTGGAAGAAGGGCTCAGATCACGAACCTGGCTGGAAGTCAGCAACACTAATCATGGATTTGATGGATTCCTCTTACTATTACTCCCTGCTCAATTAGGTAGTGAAATTGTAGCCCTTACAAGCTTTCCCAACCAGGAAAGAGATGCTTTGAAGGCCTAAGTCTGCCTGATGGTTTGATTTCTCATTACTAATTCATTAAATCCTCCAATTTTAAGGTTTTAATTTTATTTTCAACTTTTTTTGTAGTACTGGGTATCAAACCCAGGGGGGCTCTACCATTGAGCTATATTCCCAGCCCTTAGTATTTTTTATTTTGAAACAGGGTCTTGCTAACTTGCCCATGCTGGCCTCAAACTTGCAATCCTCCTGCCTCAGCCTCCTGAGTAGCTGGGATTACAAGCATGCATCACTGACCCCAGTTTAAGGTTTTTATTTTTAAAGAATTGCTACACAGAATTTTAAAGAGTTGCTATATAGAAGCAAAAGATGACAACAGAGGTTACAATAGAACTGTACACTTTTCATATCAAGACTCACTCATTGATCTGAGTTCAGAATTCCTGCATGATCACGAGGCTATGCGTAGAAGCAAGGAAGTAGTTGATTATGTAACAGGAATACACATGCATGGTTTTTCTGATAGTCAGGCCATCATCACTGAGGAAGAAATGTCTTTAACAAAACTCCTTCACTGGAGAAATACAAATAAGATCCTATTTCATAAGGCCTTCTCCCCTTTCTGACAATGGGTACCTTCAGAAACACTCCAGGCCTAAATACACAAATATTTACCCTAACCTAATTTGTTAGTAGAGGCAATCGCATGACTGTGAACTGGATTTATTTTAGCATTTACACTGATTATGTTGTTTGACCATTTCAGCCCTCTGAGCTAGACCCAGCATGTCTCCTGCTGCAGTCATGAAAATGGCTTGTTCGTAAAATGCTTTCTCAACATCGCTTCACTGATTCCTCAGGGAGGGTCTGACCCTGTTTTTGAGAAGGCCCCTCAAGCATAGAGACTCAGAACTCTAAGGTCCAAGATCTCAGCTAGTGGAAGTCCCAGGGCTAACACCCAGGCCTCAGACCTTTAGTACAGCGCTTGCGTTACTCTGCCACAAAAGCTTGCATCTGCAGGATCCTTCCACAGCCTAGCAGCAGATCAGTAAGGAAACTAGGAAAAGAACCTCAGGCTTCTGTCTGCAGCCTGGTCAGGGCCCATTCCTGCCCTCAACCTAATTCCAATTCAATCCATTCTATGTCCATCTCTCTTTCTCCTAACAGTCTTGACTATGCTAAGTAGATCCCCTCCCCCTGCCCAACTGGTACCCCCAGACACATGACCTGCAGTGTCACAGCCTGAACCACAGAAGGCCTGTGGGACCCAGTCCCATACAGAAGGTCTTAGGATCAGGGTCCATCAAGATGAAAGGAGACGCAAGTGAAGGGTAACCAGTTGGAGATTACTGGGTATCTCTAGTTTGATTCCACAAGGGGATCACTGAAGCATCCCAGGGCTCTCTGCAGCTGGACACAGAGTCCTGGAAATGACTGAAAGCTGACACGAGTGTCAGGATCACAGGAATGACTGGGTTGGAGAGACTTCCTCTCGTGCTCTCTCATGTCACACTTGAAGGGGTCCTCTCCTGGCCACCACTGCCCATTGTGACTCCACAAGATGAGAGTCCCTCGATACCAGGCCCAGAGGACTCCATCCTTTGATCATCCACCAGGGTAGCAAGGCGTCTCTGGGGCCCATAAGGCCAGCCTCAGCACCTGGTTGTACGCTAGGCTGACCCCAATCACCCAACTACAGATTAGCCCAGGCAAATATTACCTCCCAGGCACTGAACACTTGCCATGAACCAGTTAGTATATTATTTACTCTTGACAACATCCTATCAAATTAAGCACAATCACCAAATCACCAATGAGGAAATTGAAGTTCAGAGAGAATAAAGATAGACACTTTCCCAAAGCATAGTTAGCAGGACAGACACATCAGCACTCCACCTTGAAGCTCAGTTCATTATCATTTTGTCATGAGACTCTTGGATCATCTCCAGGAAAAAAACAGCTTTCAGGAGGAGAGACACCGGCATGGGCAGGGTGGCACAAGGTCATCGTCATGGTCACCGCCATCCAATACTAACACACTACTCTGCCGGAAGTGGTCCCCTCCCGTTGGATTTCAGAGCTGATGGTCCCACTAGGGCTAGGACATACACATAAACAAATACGACACTACCACATTGTGGAGCTGGGGGTGAGTGTCTGTGACTGGCACCAGGGGAGTAGAGCCAGGGGAAGACAGGACTAGAGGGTTCCATGCAGGGCTTTGGAGGTTGGGGACACAGATGGGGGGCATATGGGAGGGTATGTCAGGCAGAGCTAGAGATGAGCGCCTTTCTGTGGCTGGGAGAAGAGGGAAAAGATTGTTCGAGGGAGGGGTGGTTCTCCCAAGGCAAGGTTTTCCCAGTGGGACAGGGCTCCTTAGACTTCTCGGGCAGCTGGCAAAACTGTCTGGGGGTCCTTGTTCGAATAACGTTCTTGTTCTTCACTGAGTGAAGTAAAATACCTAGGATTAGGAGGAAAGCTAATTAAACTGTAGGAAATGAGACAGATCTTTTGCAATAGGGGAGGGACCAAGAGATGGAGGGGGAGAGGAGGGGATGAAAAAAGAATTAAGATGTGTTATGTTACATGGACCGACTCGCTACTATCAGTGTAATCATTATGCACAGCAAATGTGTCCTAATCAAAATTAAAATTAACAAAATGAAATATATTAGGGAATAGTATACTAAATAAATGCAGTAGTATAATAAGTGTAGAATATATATGTTCTGTTACTGCTAGTGGCGATAGAATATGCAATGTGAAAGTAGAGTAGAATGATATTGGGAGATATGACCAGTTTAATGAGACACGAAAATACCCGTGATTTGTCTTAATGCCAAAGTCATAGGTACTGCTAAGTGACAGGGGTTTGTTGCTCACACTGATAAGAAAACAAAGGCTAAATTTTGGTTAGAGGTTAGTAAAAATACATACATATTATTTTCCTATCCCAATTCCTCCTGATATCTTTATAGACGTCAGGGAGGTATGAGATGTGTGGCCCCATTTAAGAATTCTTGCTAGACAAAGAATCAACACCTGGGATCTCATCTTATTAAAAAGCTTCTGCACTGCAAGAGAAACCACCAACAGAGGTAAGAGACAACCTACAATATGGGAAAAATTTTTAGCAGCTGTACCTCAGACAAAGGACTACTATCTAGAATATATAAAGAATTGAAAAAAATCAGACCCCCCAAATTCAAAGACCCAATTCAAAAATGGGCATCTGAAATGAACAGACAGTTCTCAGACAAAGAAGTAAAAGCAGCCAATAAATGTATGAAAAAATGTTCAACATCACTGGTCATTCGAGAGATGCAGATGAAAACAACACTGAGATTCCACCTCACCCCAGAAAGAATGGCTGCTACCAAGAAATCAACAAATAACAAATGCTGGCAGGGATGTGAGGAGAAAGGAACCCTTCTCCATTGCTGGTGGGAGTGTAGACTGGTGCAACCACTGTGGAAATCAGTATGGAGATACCTCAAAGAACTAGGACTGGAGGTCCCATTTGACCCAGCTATTCCCCTGCTGGGGATCTTCCCAAAAGAATTAAAAGAATCACACCACAGCAATATATGTGTACCCATGTTCATAGCAGCACAGTTTGTAATAGCTAAAGATTGGAAGAAGCCCAAGTGCCCATCAACTGGAAACTGGATAAAGAAGATGTGGTTTTTTAATGAAATGGAGTACTACTCAGCCATGAAGAACGAGAAACTAGAGACATTTATAGCTAAATGGATGCATATCGAGGCCATACTCTCACGTGAAATAAATAGGACACACATGTATAAATACCGAATAGCTTCTCTAGTGTGAGAAACTGGTAGTGTAAACAAGGGTTAAAATGATTAAAATGAATAATTGATAATTTGAAATAGGAAAAATGGTCCAAAGACAAAGGGGTGAAGGGAGGGGAAGGGGAAAGGAAAAACTATGAGAAAAGAAAAAAAATGGAAATGATGTCTGTGTAAATAGGGAAGGGTGGAGGGGGTGAAGGGTGCACAGGTAATGGGGAAAAAATAAGAACTAAGATATTACATGTACAGGTACAAACACCCAATGATAACTGTAAACGTATTGCACACCTAAAATGTACCAATAAAAGAACTTAAGGGGAAAAAAAAGAATTCTTGTTAGAGATCAGGGCTCAGTCAACTATGACACAAAGGCCAAGTCCAGTCTGCTGCCTGTACTTATAAATAAAGTTTTACTGGCACCCAGCTATACCCATTCCTTTACCTGCTGTCTAGTGTTGCTTTTGCTCTATGGCTGCGCCTGAGTAGATGTGACACAGATTCATCATCTGGCTCTTTATAGAAGCAGTTTGCTGACCCCTGCAGCATACACACTCAGTGAGCCGCAAACTTTCTAAACCTCTAGGGCCAGTTGGGTCCCAGGCCTGAAACTCTGGGGCTGGAAGAGTGAAGGAGTCAAGCAGATCTTTAAGGCTCAACCAGGAAGGCACTCAAGACCTCAGCCACCATCCAGGCAGGAACCCAAGCAATTTATCTCCAGGCTCAAGAGACAGCGAGGCCCACAGTAGGTGTCTTCCACTTTGGGTCCTCTTACTCCTTCAAGAAAAAGTCAGGTTAATTGATGCTCAAAGATATGTTATGGGAACTGGGGCTGGAGCTCAGTGGTAGAGCACTTGCCTAGCACGTGCAAGGTCTTGAGTTCCACCCCCAGCACAGGGTGGGAAAAAAGAAAAACACAACTGAAGATGTGCTACAGCCTTTAACAGAGCCCATCATCCTGTACTCAAATGTGGCTCTTGTTCTTTAGTTTCTTAAAATCAGAGGCTGATATATAAATTTCCTTTCAAAATGGGCCACCCCGTCAAATACAGAACTTGCCTAAGGTGCTAAGAAATGCAATATATATATGAGCCATTGGTACAACACGGGGACCTGCCTGTCCAAGGAAGAGTCTGCTAGTCCAGCCAGTCATTCTGCCCCTGCTATGTTCCCTGGTGAATTCTGATGTTTCTGAACAAGAGCATCCCACAAAGTGGGTCAAGCTCCTACCATGCTGCCTGTCTTCTCGTTTGCCTAGCTTGTATCACATGTTGCTATTCTATTGTGATGTGCTTTACAAACCCCTACTTGATCTTGGCTGTGAGAAGACTTGGCCAGAGCCCGCTACATCCTCCATTCATGAAACAATGGGATTGAAAAAAAAAGAAAAAAGCAAATAATAACAACAATAACCTTCTGAATCCATCTTGATGCTGAATATTAAACAGCCTAGAATTTGAAAATGAAGCAAGGGCTATGGTGATTCAAGAGTCACTGGTTTCTTAAATCAATTTCATCGATGCATTGATCCACCCGTTTCATACCATACTTCATTTCTCCCCTGATAAAGAACATCTTGAAATCCTCAAAAACTTTAGAGTGATCGAATAGAAAGCGAGGGTGGCTGCTTTTGAGAATCTGCACAGCTGCTGTGGCAGAATTGTTTTGCTTCTCTCCCTTCCCTGGGTTTTCTCTCAGCAGCTGCTTTTGTCTTTTGTTCCTGAGCCTCCTCCCACTGCCCCGCCCCTAACCAGTTACAAAGTTGGGGGTCGGGGGCATCGCTGAAATACAAAGAAGGGCTTGTTAAAAATTTGAGTAAATCTGGGCTAATAGCCAAATTTAATTCTAAAGACCTATTTTGGAGGCTCAGCATTAAAAGGGGAACTAGTAGAGGTCTGACTGTTTCTAGGACACCATGTCCCTATTGCAGAAGGGAGGGGAGGGGGGCAGCTGAATTTGCTCTGTTGGCCACTATGTTTGGAAGATTTGATACATATTAAAAATAAGTAGTTTCTCATAGAGATATGTTATAAAGGAATAGTTTGAACAATTTATGGTCCGATGAAATTTTAAACCCAATGGATGTACTGTACATCAATGCAACTGCAATCATCTCTTTCAAATCACGACCTAACTAGACAAAGAGTGAATCTAGCATTTTTATGTTGGTTTATTTTCAAGAAATGTCCAGTCAATTGATCTCCATCTTTTAGGATGAAATCCAGTAGAAATATCTTGTACTTCAAAGGACAGAAGAATTGTTGAGAAAGAAAAATCACCCAAGTTCATAAACTCTTTTCAATGATCAGATTTTTCTCCCAAATGACTCCAAAGAACAATCTTAGAAAGCTTTTCAAATTTTGTGTATGACTCCTTCATTATTAAGTTATGTGGCAGTTACGGAAAAATAACTTTTGTTATTTTTGTTCTTTTGTGTTCCAGGGTCATCTCCAGAAAGATTCCAGAATGATGGGCAGAAAAGCAAGACCACTAACTGGAGAACGACCTAACTGCACTTAAATGGGAGAGAATCTATATATACAAAGAGTCTTCCGCTTAATGCTTCTATGGCCCCTATAAGTTCCACAGCCCAGTTGCAGAGTAATTAGGATGGAAAGCGAGTTATTTACCCTTCTGTGCTATGTCAGCTCTTAAGCAGCCACAAGAACCCTGTGTGGGATAATATGAAAGACATCAACTGATGTTTTCCATATATATCCACGTGTCACTTGAACTTTGTTGTTATGCAAACATCAAACCTAGATGCTATAGCCTGCTACATACCCAGGTTTCACGGTATATATACGATGCAGCCAAGTACATGCTTCTAGGGCCACACTGAACAAAGTGACATGAGAGTAAATCAAATCCAAGATACATAAAATAATCCCAATGCTTTGTCTATGAGGTTGATGCCAGCTTAACCTAGCATGTTTGATAGTGAACATTTTTGTATATATATATAAGTAGCATATATATATATATATATGTATGTATGTAGTAGAACACTCTAAAATAATGACAAAAGTATAGTAAGGTCAGAAACCAGTAGCATTCCTTTATTATCATTTTCAGGCATTATGCAATTGTTATGTGCTATGCTTTTATCCGACTGGTGGCATGGTGGGTGGGTTTGCTTGCACCAGCATTGCCCCAAACACATGAGGGATGCCCTGCTTTGTAATAGACTGTCACTAGGTGATGAGATACTTCAACTCCACTACAATCTTGTGTGTGTGTGTGTGTGTGTGTGTGGTACTGGGAACTGAACCCAGGACCTTCTCACTGAGCTGCACTCTCAGCACTTTTTATTTTTTTTCTTTTGAGACAGGGTCTCGCTAAATTGCTGAGTTGCCCAGGGGTGGACTCAAACTTGCAATCCTCCTGCCCCAGCCTCCCAGAGTGCTGGAATTACAGGTGTGTGCCACCAGTAACACCTGATGTTCCCTGTGAAGAACACAACATCTTATCTGTGGCATTCTTGCTCCGAATACACAACCTGAATTTAATCATGAGAAAAATCAGCCAAATCCAAATTGAAAAACATGTTACAAAGTTCCTGACCAGCATCAGAAAAGAGCTAGTAGAAGAAAAAATTATGAAATCCAAATATAATGCATAGTTAACAGCTTTGCACAAATACTAACTTCCTGGTTTTGATCACTGTACTATGGTCATGCAAGTTATTAACATTATGGGAACCTTGGTAAAGGATACAAGATTTGTACTATTTTTAGTTTCTATCTAAAATTACTTCAAAGTAAACACAAAATTTAAATGGATCAAATCTGGTCCAGTATACACATGGAAACATGTACCTGAAGAAATACCTGCCCCGGAAATATTTAAAACAAAGACATTTTAGTTCTTTAGGAGATGGGTAAACTTCGTATTAACTGAGTATATAGCTGGCACACAGAACTTGTTGAAAAGGAATCAGTAAGCAACACATTCCCATTTAAGAAGGCAGTATTACCTTGGAAATAACATTTTTAAAACATTTTATTTGTGAATTCTTAGATTTACAGAATTATGGCAAAGATGGTACACAGAGTTCCCATATACCTCACAGCCAGTGTCCCCTACTAAGAGGCCCTGTGCTCCACACTTCTATTTATTCAGTGACAGCCCAGGATGGCTCTTCGGGCAGCCTCACTATACAGATAATGAAGACCAAATTGATGCTGATCAATGTCTTTATTATTTATAATCATAGTGCTGAATAGCACAAACCTTATATCCTTTACCAAGGTTCCCATAATGTTAATAACTTGCATGATCACTCCCTAAACCAGTAGTGGCGAGACTACAGCATGCGTGCCACAGTGGGCTGTCTGTATTATTGAAAGCCCTAAAAGGTTCACCATCATTTCTCTAAACCACAAAATGACATAGACACACCTGACTGTCATGTTAGGGTCATAATATCACTCTCCCTAAGTATACAGAAGCAGCGGTTGTGACACTGACATATTCAGTGAACCCAAGAGTGGTTCAGAAATAAGGTCACTGAGCTCTAAAGGCCCCAGGTGGAACAGAATCATCTCTTAACTTCCATTCTGAGCCTCCTGCTCACCATATTCAATTCTTAGGTGTCTACCAACTAGCACGATCCAGGGTAACTTTTAGTAGTCATGGAAATGCACTTTACAGTATTTGGTTGTCCAATACAGTAGCCTCTAGCCACATGTGACTACTGAATATTTCAGACGTGGCTAATATGGCTACAGGACTGAACTGTACTCAGTTTTAACTAATTCAAACTTAAATGGCTAGTGACCATCATATTGGAAATGCAGTAATATAGGCCATGAAAGGTTGATCATTTTTGTCCTTTACATTGTAAACCAAATTCCCCTCCAAAAGCAGGCTCGGCAAACAGCTCATGAATCTATCTCTAGCACTACTGAAATCAAACACCACTGTGAGGTTTTGTAGCTTGAGCTCCGTGCTATAAGTTGGAATATGTGACTCACAAAATGGACCTAGGTCAATGAAAATATTTCCCTCAGAAAAGCCATTACATATGGCCCTGCACATTGAGAGTGTTGTTTGTTCCCAAAGACCTGGAAAACATTCTGACATAAAGCAGATGTGAACTTCACTCACCAATAGCCAATCACCTCACCTGGCCGACCTGAAATACTGCGATCCATTGTGACATTTAAGACGTGACCACTGGAAGCCCTTCCCAGCCACCACACATAGAGTGTGGTCATTATTTCTGTCTTACCATCATTTTCTTTTCACAGATGAGGAAACTGACATCAAAATAGATGAAGGTGAACAATCTTGGCAAATAGTCCCAGGCTTAGTCCATAGTGAATCTGAGAGTAAACTCCAAACCACTGCTTTCCCACTCCTAAAATCCCATCCTGGAAAGCAAGGCTTAAAGAAAGTCAGGTAATTATTCTGCAGTTTATCTGTGGATACGTATTCCACTGCTAAGAAATATCCCTACAGTTCAGACAGCAAAGCAATGCTGAACAGATTTAATTGTTACTGTTTAAAGTAATTACTGACAGAATGCTTTATTAATTAGCATCTGAAATCAGAGTGAAGAAACCCATGTTAGCCCCCAAAGTCATCTGACCTCCTCCACTAATTTTATTCCTTATGATTTTGATGTTTATGTGAGATCTGCGCCTAGAATAATTCAGTAAAAGACTACAGAACACGATGCTTTTGAAGCAATCCTTCTGATACACACAACTGTGAGAAGGTTGATTTTTTTTTTCAAATTTGAAAAAGAAATTAATTAAAATGACCCTCTACACAGGAAAGCCAATAATGTGAATGCTGAAAAGAAATGAAGTCAGGCAACGAAAGAAATGGTTGGGATACTGGGCTTACTTAGGACAAGAAGTTCTGGTTTTAGCTGGGCATGTTGCTACATGCCTATAATCACAGCACTCTGGGAGACTGAGGCAGGAGGATCATAAATTCAAGCCCAGCCTGGGGAACTCAGCGACTGAGCAAGACCCTATAACAAAACAAACTAACTAACTAAATATATAAATACATAAAATCTGGGGATGTAGCCCAGTGTGAAGGCCCTGGGTTCAATCCCCAGAACCACACACGAACACACACACACACACACACCCCACACATATGCACACAGGATTCCTGCTTTCATCAGTGGAGGGAGGGGACACTGGGAGAAACAGTCACTTCATTTCATGTGTGCCACTAGGATAATCATCGCTTTCTTCACTTGATAAATTTTTGGCTACTTGAAAATGACTTCCCATATGATTATTGTAAGAGGAAGATTAAAAATTTCCAGTTTCATGTATTTTGTTTCCATAACTTGGCCTGAAGAAAGCTACTTGAGATCTACATGAGATCTACAAAATCCATCTTTTATCAGTATGAGGAAAATACAGAATGTATTTTAGTTACTTTTCATTTAGATGAAAAGTATTAAACATTTGCAATCAAAAGTCTGTATGGCTGAAAGCCACATGCTTATAATCAATTGTTATACAGGGAAATGTTAATTATAATCTTACATAAAAATTTTGGTCTGGGGGGATGTAGCTCAGTACTAGAGCACTCACCCTAGGTTCCATCCCCAGCACCATAAAAACAAACAAACAACAAACCATGCCAGGCTTGGTGGCACATGCCTGAAATCTCAGCACTTGGGAGGCTGAGGTAGGAGTTCTGTTGTGAGTTCACAGTCAGCCTGCACTACATAGCAAGGCCCTGTCTAAACAAACATAAAAACTAAACTAAAAACTCTCAAGACAATCACAGCACACATTGGTCCTCCCATTTTTCTTTTTTTAGATCACTATACAATACCTGATCTCAAGGCAGGGTACAGGCTCAATGCTGGATGTAATTTCAAATTAGCATAAGTTGATACCATAAAATACATTCTTCCTCAATTTACACTAGCCAAAATGTGAATCAAAACCAGCTGGTGAGCCACCATCAAATGTTAGCCATTAATACTTGGGGATATTCTTGTCCAATTTTGTTCATGGTCTTAATTTTGGAGCATTTTACCAAGTAAGGGGATTTATATTAAAAATGTTTTAATATTCTTCACTACTTGAAAAAGTCTTATCTCTGTCATGGATTTCTCTATAACATAAACTACATGGGGTTTCAGAAGTTTTACATTTGCAGTATTCCTTTGGTACATTATTTTACCATCTGAGACTTAAAAATCTGGAAATGTACATGTTTTTTACCAGATTTCTTTCTTTTTTATTATGCAAATGTGTCAGACATTTCTATTTTCAAGTATCTACCCTCTGTCTTCTACCTTAATAGTTTTAGCTACCTAGCTGGTTAAATGATTACATTTCCCCAAATCCCTTGCAGCTAGGTGTGATCATGTGATCAGGTTCTTGTCATTGGGATGTATGAAGTGATATGTGCAACTTCTACAGAATGGCCTTAAGGACAAGAGCTTGGCCTCCTTTGTCTTCTTCCTATTAGCAGGAATGTGAAGATGATGGCAAGATCTGCAGCAGCTGTCTCGAATCACGAAATGGAAGGTAAGTCTCAAATATGACAACAAAGGACAGGCACAGCCTACATCCCTGACCCCTTTGTGGAAGAGTGCCACCACACCAGCTAGCACTTCTGTGTGACAAGGATGGGGAACTCTGACATCTCAAGCTATTATTATTATTATTAGCATTTTGAGGAGTTCTACTCCAGTAAATAAACATGTATTTGAGCTTAATATAGTATAACAGCAATGAAATGAAATTGTCTATGTATGTTTTGTTCTATTAAAAATGACAATGCATCCATATAAATAACTAACCTGCCAAGCCACTTGGCACCCAGAGATGCTGCCACTCTTCTTTTGGAAGTGTGTCCAGAGAGGACAAACAATTCTTGGTATTTTATTGAGTCCCCAAATGGCAGTCACCCACCTCACTCATCAGATTCAGCCCCAATATGACAACTTTCCAAAAATATAGCCCACTGCCAAAAGTGTGCCAACACGGATACCTCTTAAAAAGGAGCCATTGTCTCCCCTACTCCTTCTCCTGTACTAGCAGAAGAGAGCGAGAGGAGAAAGGGCATCTTCCACCCCATCTCTCCCTGCTCCCCTCAGTAGAAGGCCCCTTGTGTATGAGCAGCAGCCCCCAACAATCCAAGTCAACCATGCCACCAAATGATATCCACTCCATAAAGAGGGGATGAGGAACAAAGGCCTGAGGCCAGCGTTCCCGAGTTCCAATCCAGCCCTGACACTTTCTTGGTGCATGAGCTCAGTCTCATATATGTGACATGGTAAGAATTACAATGGCTGAACTGGAAAAGTACATATAGTAAGGACTCAATGTTTTTATATATGTGTATGTATCACATGTGTATGTATGATATGTGTACATATTATGTATATGTATACATGTACAATGGGTGTCTCATGCACACCACACACATTTGTGCACATATGCCCATGTGCCTGTGTTATACACACTCATTTTCTATGATGGGGAGATATATATATATATATATATATATATATATATATATATATATCTCCATTTTTTGGTGCTGGGAATTGAACCCAGGGTCTTCACATTGAGCTACATTCTAGCCCTTTTTATTTACTTCTTTTGAGACAGCGTCTCACTAAGTCACCCAGGCTGGACTCAAAATTGTGATCCTTCTGCCTCTGTCTCTCAGAGTGTTGGGATTACAGGTATGCACCACCAAACCTGACTTATATCTCCATTTCTTACCTGATACACACATATTCTGATTTCTGTGCAAATCAAGTTGATTCATTAAAAACAGTGTCCTTAAACTCTGCCAGGGTTATTCTCCTGCATTTGCAATGCAATTAAGTACATCTGCCACTTAACCAACCCCTGAGGGCTCTGAAGGGCTCAGTGGGATCTTCCAACGCTTGGGGCCACCCTCAGCAGGGGCACAGGGCATGCAGCTGCAGGGCAGGAGAGGGGCCCCTGGCAGCAGTCTTGGGGCCTAACTCGTGAGGCTTCAATAGAATTGTATTTTCTCCATGACCAGGGGAGATGGTCTGAGCCATCAAAAAATGATGCAAACACAGAAATACAAATGCACGCCGGCAGTGGAAGATTTCCGTATGGGCAGAAATGGATGAGAGAAGCGCACACCAAAGCACTTCTTTTCCTGATGCTGCCCTCAGTTTTTTGAACTGGATATTGAAACAGAAAAAAAATAAAGGATGAATTGTCACTGCTTCTGTCTCTAAAGCAAGACATATTTGTATCACCAGTGAGGAAATACAATGCAATTTCTCCTTGAATTTACATACATCGATTGTTATTCTCCATGTATCCAGAATTTGAAATGCTCTAGAAGCCCCAGCCACATGCAAAACAGTCAGGTAGGAAAAAACTGAGTGGCCAACAGCTGTCACAGAGCCCAGGCCTGTGGAGTGGCTCCAGGCACCCAATCCAGGTGCCTAGAGGGAAAACAATGCAGAATTTTGGACTGCTTAAGTTGTTGGAAAAGAAATGCCCATATTTATTCATCTGTGAGTGTTTTAGGGAGGTTCCATCTTAAAAAATACCACATGGCAGCCGATTAGCTACAATGGGACCTCCACAATGACAGAGAGATAGACAGACATAGCCAAGGGTAGCATTGTGCAGACTCAAGTGCAAGTCAGTGTGCACCTCCTCCTCTATAACCCTTGCAAAAGAGACATGGTAGGGCATGTCTGTAATTCCAGTTAATTGGGAGGCTGAGGAGGATCACAGGTTCAAGCCCAGCCGAGGCAACTTAGCAAGACACTGTCTCAAAATAAAATAAAAGGGGCTGGGAATGTAACTCAGCAGTCCCTGGGTTTGATGCCCAGTATTACAAAAAAAAAATACAAAAACCTTCACTGTAAGCTGAAGATACTCACTATCACTCCAAAGTAGAATTCATCACTGCATCCAATTATTGAGAAACAGCCCATTCAGGTCATCTCATTCACATGGTGAGGATACAGGTACAGTATTTTTCAAATATTCAAATTTTTCAATGATGGAAATCTAAAATCTCTTTAGTACTATACAGCAGTGATGAATTGTACTCTGGTGTGATAGTGAGTATCTTCGGCTTACAGCAGAGGGGCTATACTCTAATAAAACAGTCCCCAACCTTGAAGAAGAGCCCACATCTGATGGCAGATGTACCTGTCAGCTGAGAAATTATCATAAGGGTTAAAAGTAAAACAGTAGAAATGTGTTCCAATAAGCATTTTGCTCTGTGGTAGAGGACTAACACCAATCTTTATTTCCTCCACATATATACGGTATGTACATATACATTTGTCCTCTTATACAGTAGCTGGTGTCGTGATGACCATATTCACAAGTTCCAGACTCGAGTAGCATCTAAGTGCTGCTACATTTGCCAGTAAATATCCTTGAAAGGTACTCAGTTGGGAAGAATCCAACCTTTTCAAAAGGGTATTTTCTGAATGTAGCAAGTCATCATTGATAGTTTAATACAATTAGCAAAACAGAGATGGCTAGTGGTAAAACAGATCAAAACCACAAGTTGTGTCACAGAATAAACCATGTGATGTCACCAACTATAACATGATGCAACGTCATCATCACTTGGTGCTTCCTTCTAAGAAACCTAGCAACCCCATCACCTGAACATGAATGGGGGCATTGTTTGACTGTCCAACAAATTCTAGCCTCCTATATTTTAGTCTTAAACACAAGGATCCATATAGTCGCTTTAAAAAATTTATCGCCTGTGAAAAGTTATCTCTGGAGTCATAGAGAGAGGGTATATGTTATTGTTCCCATGGTAACTTTGTACTTAAAATGGCGAGCTGTGCTTACTTGATTTAAAAATATCTACAGCTTGATTGCTGTGAAAACCTCTATGCATAATTTTGCTCCTGCCCAGTGAGTCACTCCACATGGGGCTGGCATGCAGTAATCATCTGGACATGAGATTTTTACCAAGGCCAACTAAATATATGGGGAAAACACTTCCCTGTAAATGTTGATCATAATCAATTTTATATACCACTATTAAGCCACTGCAAAGCATTCATTAAACACGAATGAAATGACAGACTAAACCTGACTACACAACTTCTTCAATCTCATCCGTAGCATAGATCCAGACAGACATTCCGCACACTCAGAGAATAGTGTGCAGAAATCCATGTTAAGGGAGAAGGTAAACTGGGGGAGAATTCTTTGCTTCTGCAAAGGAATTGTGAAGGACAATATTTTTGCTTTCATTTGTTTGTTTTTAAGACAGGGTCTCGTTATGTAGCCCAGGCTGGCCTTGAACTCACGGCATTCCTCCTGCCTCAGTTTCCTGAGTGCTGGGATTACTGATGTCCACCACCATGCCCAGCATATTTGTGAGAGAAACTCCAGGTCTAGGGACAGAGAAACCAAAAAACAAGTCCTTTGCAGACTGACCAAATGATGCTATGACAACCTGGTTTCAGAAGGTTTCAGAAGAAAAGGGGGAGGTGATTCCTTAGTCATACTGCACTATCCAGCTGGGAATTGGCCCGGGGGTAGGCTGTTCAGTTAGCTTGCTGGCCACCAAAACAGTCAAATATTGTCTACTTCATATGCCTTGACCTGATCTCTTCACCAACAACTGGAAAAGTCAGGGAAACATGCTTGTTAAACCATCCATTATCCTATTCATTAGCAGCAGCTCTTAGAAAATCTAAAGGTTTAACCTATTGCTTGAAATTAAATAGTGAATGAAGAACTAATTGGTTCCCTTCCACCTCCTATGCTATTTCCTTTTGCTACCTTAATATTTGAGAGTTTCCCAGAAAGGTTAAATAATAAAACCTTTAGGGTACAAAGAATTCCTTTAGGGTAAAAAGCTAAGTATGATTCAGTTTTGTATCACACATGCTGTTGTAATTTGGTTCATAATTTTTCTTATAAAGAATGCCTGGTTCATGGAAAGAATTCAGTGAGGATCACTGATGCCCCAGAGTAGGTTTGTCTGCCTGGGGGAGAGGCTTGTCCTGAAAGCCACCCCTAAACTGTGTGGTGCCTTCTACACCTAGGGCCCTGAGTGTGATATCTGGAATCACTTGTCCTGTTTCAGCCCAAATCCCAAACCTTCCCTTGGGCTGTGTCTTCAAGGTTTGCACTCAATCATTCTGTACTTGTTATCTGGGGCCTGATACCTCTGTTGAGGTGCGGGTTGTCCACTGTAGGATGTTTGTTTGTTTTTTGAGACAGGGTCTGGTTATGTAGTTCAGGCTGAACTCACTATACAGCCCAGGTTGGCCTTGACCCTGTGTCGATCCTCCTGCCTCAGCCTCCCGAGTGCTGGGTCCAGCTTTAGAAAATGTTTAGCAGTGTCCCTGTCTTCTACCCACCAGATGCCAGGAGCAGTCTCCCTGTCCTGAACTGCAATGACCAAAAATGTCTCCAGATACTGCCAAATGTCCTTGGAGGTGAGGGAGAGGCAAGAGTCACCCTAGTTGGGGACCATCGGTCTAACTGGGCAAATTTCTCAAGGCAAACAAACCCTCCTTGCAGACAGTCATACGCCCTGGAGCTGCCAAAAAAGGAGAGCTTTCAAATCAGCAATCCACTCTGTGTCACAGGGACTTTGGTCTAAGCTTTATTTTTCCTTTTTATGATACCTCACTTGCCATGTTAAGCTGAGGAAACTGCCATTCATTCACGAGAGGAGAAACACTATCACTTCTGGCCAGATGCCTATGTGCTAAAATACTGCATGGTTTCTCTTGTGTGAGAAAGCCAAAGTATAAATAAGTGAAGGAACAATATTTTTTTCCTTTTAGTTTTTTTTTTCATTAAGTTTATGGGTACATTTTGGGTATACAATAGTTACACTGATCAATTTTAAAAAGATAGATAACAGAGGGCTGGGGATTTAGCTCAGTGGCACCACACCTGCCTCGAAAGCAACAAGGTTCTGAATTTGATTCCTGGTACCAAAAAAAGGGAAACAGGGTGATAGATCTTTTGAAAAAGGGAAAAAAGGGAAGGGGATCAAGAGGAGGAGAGAGTTGGGAGAAAGGGGAGAGGAAGGGGATGAAAAAAGGATTAAGATGTGTTATGGACATGGACCCACTCCCCAGGAGGAATGAAATCATTATATACTGCAAACATGGACTAATACAAACAAAAATTAAAAAGAAATAAAAATATAACTTTCATGTCCAAATTTAGACTTCTATTTTATTTATTTATTGTGCTGGGGAGGAACCCAGGCAGGGCTTCCAATGAAGCCACAGCCCCAGTCTAAATTTCCATTTTATTTATTCATTTATTTTTCAGTGCTGGCAAAAGAACCCAAGGCCTCCTAGTTGCTAGGCAAGCACTCCACCACTGAACTACAATGCTAGCTCTACACTTTACATTGAGATACCCAAGGACAAAAACATGACAAAAGAAGCTAATGGTAAGAATAGATTCTTAACTGGGCATGGTGGTGCATGCCTATAATCCTGGCATTCTGGAAAGCTGAGGCAGGAGGATTCCAAGTTCAAGCCCAGCCTGGGCAACTTAGCAACACCTTGACTTAGAATAAAAAGTAAATCAAGAGCTGAGGATGTAACTCAGAGTGAAGGCCTTGGGTTCAATTCCCAGTACTGCAAAAAGGAAAAGAAAAGGATTTTTTTGACTGCAGCCTCTAAGAGTACTGAAATCTGAATGTGTCTAAGCTTGCCTGTGAGGGCAGCAGACAAGATGTACCAAGTGTCCCTCAGTCCCCTGGGGTTCTGTCCTTGATCACCAGTAAGAGAGCAACAGCACCTTATTTCAAACTGCATTTTCAGAGATATATTTTTGGAGAACTACATTTAGGATTTCAGTTGGCCTCCAATAAATAAATAAAAGTTTGAGGCTTGTTGAGGAATAAGAATATTTCTGCAAAGTGATGGGGAACAGCCGCACATGTAATCTCATTTGACAGCTGGCTAAGCCACGCTGCAGAGTAAATCAAGCTGGGCTGCAGCCGGCATGGGGGCCCTCCTCCTCCTCCAGGACTGAGTAGCTCTGTGGAATATTCCAGAAGGGTTCCACTCTAGGAAATGACTCTAGGAAACTAGGTAAGCTTGAAGCCACCAAGAAATTTTCCTTTGCATGAGTAACATCACCAAACACAGAACTCCTCGAACTCAAGGGCTGCAGTGACATCTTTCTTGGTGACCAAAGCTACACAGCTCTAAGATACCAGTGGGAAACAGGCTTGTTTCTCTTTCAGCTCAGCATTTGCAGCTTGTATACCTGCAATGGAAACTTGGCCTTTATAATGGTGTAAATTAGGTTGTTTTTCTTTTAGAAGACACATTTTAATATAGTGAGGAGTTTTGTTTTTTTTATTGAGACAGGGTCTTGCTATGCAGTTCATGCTGGCCTGAAACTCACTATGTAGCCCAGGCTGGCCTCCAACTCCTGGTGATCCTTCTGCCTCAGCTTCTCATGTACTGGAATTGCAGACATGCACCACCCTGCCTGGCTTGAGAATTTTTATTTTCTTATAATGGGTCAAAGGTTAAGTAAAAATACCTCATGCCAGCTGGGTGTGGTGACACACATCTGTAATCCTAGCACTCTGGGAGGCTGAGGCAGAAGGACTGTAAATTCAAGCCCAGCCTGGGCAACTGAGCTACTAAGCAAGACAGTGTCTCAAAATAAAAGATTTAAAAAAATTAAACAGGGCTGGGGATGTAGCTCAGTGCTAAGGCTCTGGGTTCAGCCCCTAGTAATGAAAAGAACAAACAAAAAAAACCCTCATCTCACCTGCCCCCCCCCCCCCGATCCTCTAAGGCTTCTGCTCCACATGCTTTCTATGGAGAAATGGGGAGGTTTGGTGGGTCCTCCACCTCTATTCACCCCCAGCACTTGCTGCGTGAGTTTGTGGCAGGTGGCAACTGCTGCCTCTCCTCACTGCAGGCAGAGCACCTCGGAGAGTGAAACTGCTTTACTTGTGCCAGTCCTAATGCACTAGCCACGCGTCAGGCTCATGTACACGTATCTTTAACTCATGAGCATGTGAGCAAGCTGCTTACTGACTGGGAAAAATCACATCTTAAACATTCTTCTATCGCTAGCTTAGCAATCTGTCCAATAAATAGCTGATGAATAGATAACTCAGTACATATGTTTTTTAAATTACGGTACTAGAGATTAAAATCAGGGCCTTCAAATGGAGCTACAGCCTCAGCCTTTTTGTTTTTTTTTTTTGTTTTGCTTTGTTTTTTTAATCAGTTGAGACAGGATCTCAACTAGTTCACCTGAAGCAGAACTTGGAAGGAAATCAGTTTCTTTAAGCAGCTTCTCCCAGCTTCACACAGTAACCCTCTTAGATTCCTCCTCCCTACAACTGCTGACATCTGCTCTGTTACAGATAAGGCAAACAGCAAGATTCTTACAGAGTCCTTTAATGTCCTGGTTTCTCAGGAATCTGCTTTCTTTCAAGGCAGACCTCCACCCTGGTACTGGTAAGGTAGACAGTTATGTTCCTGTAAACAGAGTCCTGTGACTTCTTAGAAACTGTTTTCTCTCAAGAGATACAGATAAGGTTGACAACTGTGTTCCTGTAAACAAGGTCTTACGACATCCTGAAATTCCTTATGTGTGTTTTCCTTCAAGATTAAGCTAGTAAAATAATTGTCTTTGTCCATTTTGCGCCAACCTCTTCAACAAATGAAATGTATAAAACAAATATATAAAAACTGGAGTTTTTCCTTTGTTCAGGGCTCAGCCCTTTGGACACAAGTCCAGCTGTAGTTGGTGCACCTAAAATCTTGGACTACAAACCTCCTGTTTCCCAGTGGTCTCTCCTGTCTCTTGAATTCTGCAATATACCAAGTTCCCCAGGCTGGGCTTGAACTTGGAAGTCCTCCTGCCTCAGCCTCCAAGAGTGCTAGGATTACAGGCATGCTATCATTGTGAAGAAGTTTTAACATTCAGCAGATGGCTCCCAAACTCGTGTGTCCCAGTCCCATAGAAAACATAAGGCAAGCAAAAATGCTTTGGGTATGTAGTCCACCAGCTCTGGTCTCCACTGGTGAACAGATTTTCTTCCAAAATTACTAGAAGAGCTCATTTGACTTCTTATCCTGCATCAATCTGACAACAAAATCAATGTCTTTCATGAAAATAATACTAATTGGGAAAAATAACAAAGGAAACAGCTTTAAAAATTAAACAAACTCTGCTTGGAAATTGAATTTTTCTGCAGTCATGTTCTAGAAAGAGACAAGCCTCTACCAAAGCATGCACATAGCACCTCCTAAATGTCTGCTACACGGCAGGGTCAGGACACTGCCACACAGCTGCATATACACCTGCTCGGGCTGGCTGGTCTGTGATAACCACAGTCAGCTTCCCCGACAGCTTCCTCATTCATCTGACCAAGTTTGTCCAACTTGATGGACTTTCTGACACCATAAGTCTACAGAAGGAAACCATGACATTCTATGGAATTCAATCTGACATGAATTGATTTATTTTTACATTTTAAAAAAGATGCAAAAACTATAAAGGACCTTAAAATACATATTTAAGGACACACAAAAATGTTACTGAGGGATATAAAACAAGATCAAATGTATGAAGAAGTATACCATGTAACAAAAAGTGGAAGATTCAGCCCAGTGTGGTGGCACACACCTGTAATCCCTATACTCAAGAGGCTGAGGCAGGAGGATTGCCACAAGTTCAAGGCCAACCTGGGCTATGTAGTGAGTTTGAGGCCAGCCTGAACTACATAGTGAGATCTTGTCTCAAAAAAAAAGATTCAATATAAAGATAATAAACACATTGACTGTCATGAAATTAATCTACAAATTCACCACAATCCCACTCAAAATCCTAATAGGAATGTTTTGGAACATGAAAAGATGATTCTAAAAGCAAGGGTCAAGAATATCTCAGCCACTTTTAAAGCAGAGCAAAAGGAAGAACCTTTTCCTAAGAGATAGCCAGGCTTATTATAAATCCATATTAATTAAGACAGTGTAATATTAGCTCAGGCATGGCTAAACAGACCAAAGGAACAAAACGGAGTCCAGAGATATATATTCACATGTATAGTAGGAGTGTGTGTGCATGTGTACGTGTGTGTATACCTAAGATATAAAAATCAATGGAAAATGATGATAGTAGTGGTTTCTGTATAGAAAATGTAACATAATAGATGTCTACTTTGTAGTAGACCAAAATCGTATATTCAATGGTATACTATACCCAATGGAATAAAGATTGAAAAAATGAAAAGTATAATTTTAGAAAGTCTTTAAATGAAAATATAAGGGAGAAGAAAAATCTTCATGACTTTGGAGAATAGGACCAGTTTTAAAATAAGGCTAAAATAAAAGTATAAATCATAAAGGAGTAAAAGCTGGATAGTAAGACTTGATTATAATTTATAAAATCAGTAAAACAAAAGATGTGTCCAACAAAATTAAAGATAAGACAAAGAAAGATGTTAGTGCCCACACAAAGTATTAGTATCCACAACATATAAGGAACTACTGTAAATCAATAAGACAAAGACAAAGACACAAATGGAAGAGAAAACTTAAATAACTGACAATTTGCCCAAAACTCGACTTCTCTGGGGAGATGCATATAAAAATAATGAAATATCATTTTATACCTATCAGATTTTGGAGAGAAATTACAGTGTGATTATATAGAATGCTGGTAAAGTCACTGAGAATGGGAGTATAAATTGCTACCACCACTAGGGAAGCATCAGTGACATGGTACAATTGAAAGTCAGCTCCCTGTGGTGAGAAAGCATTCATTTTGCTGACTCCATCACTAATCAGGTCCATGAGAAGACCAAAATTCCTCACTGAGGAAACAAAGGCAGGTTATTACTAGGCCCAAACAATATACAAAGAAAAGTTAACTTGGCAAACATAACATTGTATATCTATTTATATTTGCCGGATGAAATGTAGATACCATTCCAGGCTTTTGAACCTCTTGGCAAGCTGCACGTTTCTTGCTTGGGCTACCTACCAGCCATCAGCTCATGGACTACTGATCATTCAGACAACTCCTAAAAGTCCATCTTCTACAGGAAAGGAGCTGGGAAGAGGTCCCATAAAGCCTCATGGGATCATAGGGGGACCTTTGGAAGGTGACCGGATTGTAGGGGCTTATAGCCAACTTGCTGTTAGGAGGTAGGGCCTGGTGGGAAGAGGTGGGTCACTGTGGGCATGACCTGGAAGGGTTTATCTCCCTTCTTGACTTTTCTCTTGACCTATTTCCTGGATGCCATGAGGTGTGCAGCTGTCCTCCACCATGCTCATCTGTATCAATGCCAGCTGACCAGGGACTGATAACTCTAAGAAGCGTAAGCCAAAATAAACCTCTCCTCCTTTAAATTGAGGGTGTTGGGTATTGTGTCCTAGCACAAGACCTCAACATCCATTCTATCCTTATGTCCTCAAGCCAGAAGACATTCACAATGATCATTTCACGAATAAATATGGAGCCACGACACTTCTTCTGTATCCACTACTCCAAATCCGTTATTCATTTTTGAGGTAGACAAAGGGGGTGGTTTTATTTCTGTCAACTTTTCAGCTGTGTGCCTGTTTCCCATGAACCTATCTCATCTCTCCCCTAATATTTTCAAAGTCCTTCTCACACCTTCTGTGTTAGTGGTTTTCCCTGAAAGTAGACGGTAGGAAGCAGTGGTTTATGCAACTTCCTCTCAGAGTTTTATACGCAAAGGCATTTCATGAATGCTTTTAACCATCATGATTTAGGAGCAGGTCTATTTTTCAGATGGAAAAACATACCCAGGTTTTAAAATAATGCTATTAATGTTGAGCAAAAGCTGTCAACACAAGAGTTCACATTGTATGATTCCATTTATATAAAGTACAAAAAATAGGCAAAATTATACTGGTGGAAATGAAGAGTAATTACGGTTGGGACGCCAGAAAGGCAGCTTGAAGGGAATTTTTAAGGGGCTGGTAATGTTCTGCTTTTTTTTTTTTTTTTTTTGGTGCTGGGGATGGAACCCAGGGCCTCACTTTGTGCACTCTAGGCAAGCGCTCTACCGCTGAGCTACACCTCAGCTTCACAGCCCAGCCCTGTGTTCCTCTTAATCTAAGAGCTGGTTATATCTATAAAAAAAAAAGTATCCAGTGTAGGCTTATGATCTGCCCACTTCTGTGTATACATTGTATTTCAATAACAAATTTCTAAATGATTGTATAATATTCATGCCTCTTAAAAAACACCTTAAACTATTTGTGACAAGGTATAATAGAGCTCCAAACAGTTTTTGGAAATCCAGTACAACGGCTGTGCAAAATGGTAATAATTCATGCAATGGAAATGCATTCCTTTAATGTTCCAAATTCTGTTTTACTTACCATGGAAACTGTCAGAATATGCCAAATGAGAAAACTAAAAGGAAAATATAAAATAAAGGGCTGCATCAAACAAAGTTATCTTAAGTGCTTGAATTACTTTGCTAATTACACCTCCATCCTTTGCTTAGTGTGTGAAGGAACAGATGTCTGAACTTAAGCTCCCATTTATAAATCCGGCATTGAAACAGTCTTTTTACAGAGATGTTATAAAGCCCACATTTCCAAACCTGAAACATTGATCTGATGCACATACGAAACAGCACATTTTCTAAGCTCCTTCTAACGTCTACTTGCAACGTTCCTTCTCTCTTTACACTAACTCTCTTTTCCAAGTGTGTTCAGCATCTTGGGAAGACCTGGACTTCGGGTCTCCACGTGGAGGTGGTGTTAAGGATGGGGGAGCCAGGAGGTAGGAAGGGCAGAGACATGGGTAGCTGTTGGAAAAGAACCTCTGTGAGTGCTGAGAGGGAGAGCATCCTGTGTCGTCCGACTCTTGCATCTCTCAAACCCATGGGCAAATGTGATAAAGACAGGGCCACATAACCTAGGGAGAGCATGCAGGAAGGCTACCTTAAAGGCTTAATCTGGGTAGATTTGATTATAGCTAAGGAGATGAATTCTAAATTTGGAAAGGTCATCATGGTAATTAAGGATGTGATTAGATCCTTCATGTCTCCCTACTTAATGAAGAGAAGGATGATGAAAATGATTTTAATAAGCAAAACAAACTTCATGGAGTCAATCTTTTCTATTTGTTAGAGCAAGTTACTAAGGAAAAGCAGTCATTCTCTGTCCAGGGGAGGTCACCTCCTTCCTGAGGTGGTTTAGGCACCATTTTACTCCAGAGAAAGAATGAATCAGATCATTTGCCAGGCTGCCTTTTATACCTCTAGACTCTCTGGGAAGGTCAGGAAAGGATAAAAACAAAATAAAACTTTCTCCAGCAAGGAAAACCAAGCATCTCTTTGGGAAGGAGGAAATCCTTCTAATCAAAGATCCTCCCATTCTGCAGATGTGCTCAACTGAGTCTAGTGATACTACTTCTCAGATTTCATGACGCAGCAAAGCTCAAAAGATTGTCCATCCCCCTTGCACAATGGTTCTCAATAGGGTGCAACTGCTCTCCCTCTCCCCATCAGGTGACTAGGCAATGTCTGGAGACATTTTTGGTTGCTACAACTAGGTGATTGTTACAGCATCAGGTAAAGGCCATGGATGCTACTAAACACCCTCCCATGCTCAGAACCACGTCCCATAACAAAGAATCACCCATCCCAAGACAGCACCCATAGTGCTGAGGTTGAGACACTCCATTCTAGAAGTAGACTTACCTGGGAAGCGAAGGGAATTTTTATGTAACTATCTCCAGTAATTCCAATTAGAATTTCACAGCCCTATAGAAACCAAACAAATACACAAGCAAATACTAAGTCCAGCTGAAGATCTGCTTTAACTTAAGCTCATTTATAATAGATCGCGTGACATCAAGTTCAAATATACTGAGCAATATGCAGCTGTGGAGAGTAAAATTCAAAAGATCAAGTTTAAATATTTTTTTCCTCTGGCAGATTTCTTTTGGTAATCAAGTAACTTTTCCTTTTAGATATTAAAATCCTATCTGTTAATTACTGGCAAATATATTTGTTTTTATTAAGTGATCAGTGTGTCTACTCGGTATAATCATCACAATATAAGTATCAAGCTATTGAAACAATTTTGAACAGATTACTAAAAATTAACAAGGCAAGCATGGTGGTGCACACCTGTAATACCAGCTACTCAGAAGGCTGAGGCAGGAGGAATTTGAACTTGCAAGTTCAAGGCCAGCCTGGTAACTTAGCCAGATCCTGTTTTAAAATAAAAGATACAAAAGGCCCTGCATTGAATCTCCAGGACTGCAAAACTTAAAAATAAAAACATTAACAAGAATACAAATTATCCTCTTCAGTAGAAAAAGGAAATATCACTATGGAGCCAACAGACAAGAAGATGAAACAGGTAATAACAAAAATATCCTGAACTTTATACCAATAGTTTCTTATCTTAGATAAAATGGACAAAGTCCTCAAAAAGCACAACTGACCAAAACTGAAACAGAGTAAGTTTGGATAATCCTACATCTGTTAAATATAATTCAAGGGCTGGGATGTAGCTCGG
The DNA here is from genome assembly GCF_053883595.1 of Heterocephalus glaber. Classification (NCBI taxonomy): domain Eukaryota; kingdom Metazoa; phylum Chordata; class Mammalia; order Rodentia; family Bathyergidae; genus Heterocephalus; species Heterocephalus glaber. The sequence goes on along the minus strand of NW_028258369.1, from coordinate 16,685,033 downwards.
TGGTGCTGTACCTGCCTGGCAAGCCCAAGGTTCTGAGCTCAATTCCCAGTACCAGGAAAAAAAAGAAAGAAATATAATTCATAACCTAAAACATTTCCACAAAGAAAACATCAGACCCAGAGGGCTTCATGGGTGAATTCTTTCAAATATTTAAGGAAGAAATAATGTCACTTTATAAATTAATACCAAATGAACAAAGATGGGGCTGTTCCAACCCCAACCCATTCTGGAGTTAAAGCAAAGATCCCTCCTATCTTTTTCCATCCCAGAAAGCTCATCCTTCAATTCCCTTCTTTACCCTTGAAAGAGAGGAGACAACAGGCAAGATTAAAAACATTTTTGTAGGATTGTGTCCATTTGTAATCAACTAAACTTTGTTACTTCTCTCTGGCTCCCAGCTGCCCCACCCCCCATCTTATTTTCTATTCTCCCCGCCTCTACTCTCGGCTACATCCAGGCAGTTTCTTTAGGCCACTAATAAACCTTGCTTGCTCCAATGCCTCCTTTCCATCTTCTCAATACATCTGCCAGCAAGGCCCCACTGGAAGCTTTAGAGCTGCTTCTATCCTTTGATTTGTACAGTGTTTTGTGTTTTTTTTTTATGGTGAGTCTCTTCAATTTTTTTTATTTTTAAAAAAATTGATATATGTTTGCCATACATAATAAATACATTCCTCCCGGGGAGTTGGTACATCTACATATGGCATCTTGATCCATTTATAATTTTTTGTTGTTGTTATGTTGAGACAGGGTCTTGTCAGGTAGTTCAGGCTGGCCTCAAACACGTAGCGATCCTCTTGCCTCAGCCTCTCGAGTGCTGGGATCCCAGGCATTGGTCACCATGCCGGGTTACCTTGATCCTTAATTCCCCTTCCCTGCCCTCCTTAGATTCTCTTCCTATGATGGGTTCCTTTTATCCCCTCTGGGAGACTGTCACTTCCCTCCAACTGTTACTTGCTGCTTAAAAGCCTTCCCGATTCTCTACCACCAGCCAACAGAGTACACCAAGAAGCGAGTCCTTCCTGCTGTCACTCGGGCCTGGCTGGGCTCTCCCACTCCCGACTCCTCACAGCGCCCACACACACAGCCTCCGTCCCAGCTCCCATTCTGCCCATCTGTACTCAGGCCCTGGAAGAGTCCCAGCCCTGCCATTCTGCTCATCCTTCGGAACTGAGATTAAAGTAGCTGCCTCCCTCTCTGAAATACCACCTCCCCCTTCTGTCCAAAGTCAGGACCTCAGGCTTCCTTTAGAGCCCTTTTTCTGCCTCTGTGAAATGACTTATCTGAGAACAGAGACTTGGTTGTTTCCGCGTCAGACAGCCTGGTCCTGGCTCATGGGTCAGGCCTCAGAAGGCCTGTGGGCCATCAGTGGTCTCACCTGTCACTGAGCACCTCACAGGGCCTCAGAGGCTAGCTGGACAGCACTGCGGAAGGTACTATTCAACCCTAACCCTCGCAGCAAGGATGCAAACACCAAGCTGCTTGTCCCTTCTCATCCTCAGGGCAATACCAAGATTCACTGGAACAGTGTGTCTCACCGTCCGGTTCCGAAACTTCACAACAATCCGACATGAAAGAAGGACATTTCACCAGAGGCAGAAAAATACTTTATTACATCAGAAGAAAAGCTAAAGGTGTGAAAAGTAATAGGAGAACATTCAAGCTGCTCTTTAAATTGTTTCTGTGTACTCCTGCAGCAAATGAATTACTTCGAAAGTGCCTTCAAGTGTTGAAATTCTGTCATTCAGTGAAATTATGTGGGAACAGTAGTAATATTATTAAAGAACGATGTCATCTGCCCTATTTAATTTAGTATGTATTATCAGTTTATAATATACAAATAAAACTTTGTATATTGTGATATAGAAATATTAAAATGATAAAAATGAAAGTTCTACATACCTTGAAATCTGTACATTTATAACATAGATAGACCTCAATAAAATGCACAGATTTTCAATAAATACCCGTGGAGTGCCTCCAATATGCCAATCAATTGAATGACTACTGAGAAACAACAATGAATCGAATTATCTCTGCTTTTGACTAATTTGGTATTTGAAATGAAAGGGAGGCATATTAAAACCACTAACAAGCCAGCTAATCACAACCAGAAAAATCATGTTAGAATTATTAACTAGATGACAATGGCTTAAGAACGCAACAGTAGCTCTCTCCAAGTATTCAGCAAAGCCGCCACCCAATCTTTTCAAAGCCATACAGAACCTGGGTTCTAATCTCCTCTCCAGAACATCTGTGTGACAGGAGGATTGTATCCTGAAGCACTGTATTGTTCCCAAGCTTGTTTACACAAGTTGTATTTGTTATCATAGTTATGAAGTTTATTTCAACGTTATAGGAGCAAGTTGAATATGAGTCGCAAAAGAGTTTTCTCTTTCTTTGAAAACCAGGCTCATTGCTTTGGAAAGCCTTAACAAAAATGAAATCACTTGGAAAATAGTTGCCAGAATTATGGGCAAGATACTTTTACAGGTTTATGGATAGTGGGATAGGTGATATAACAGTTCTGGGGGTGAGGGATGTAGCACAGATGTAGGGCACTTGCCTAGCACATGCAAAGCCCAGAGTTCTATCCCCAGCACCACAAATAAAAGAAAGGATTCTCCACACAGATTGGCTCCCAATGCCTCTATGTTCTCATTCTACTTTATGTTCCTCTTCTTCTTATTTCTCCTTTCTCCCCCTCTTAGGCCTGACTGACCTTGAACTCACAGAGATCTTCCTGCCTCAGCTTTCTGAGTGCTGAGGTCACAGCCACCACCGTGCCTGGGTCTTATTGTTCTTTAAAAGAATTTGAGGGCCAGGGATTTAGCTCAGTGGCGCCATGCCTGCCTTGCAAGGTCCTGAGTTCAATCCCCAGTCCTGGGGGAAAAAAAAAAGAATTTGAAACTGGAAATGAGAAGGCACTGAAGTTTAGCTGTGGCTGGTATAAGACTGCAAGGAACACCAACCAGGACTTCATACTCAAAACAAAGGCCTGGACTCTGCAACAAAATATCAAGGACTTATGTCTAAAGCTAAATGAAATGTTTAGGACACATATGTGGCACTTTGTCTGATTCACTGCTTTGGCATTTCCAACAAACCGTCCAACTGCTTGATCTGCTTTGAGAATCGGGGTGTGCATGGGGGTGGGGCAGGTGGTCTGGCCCCAGCTTTGGCTAGAGCAGAAATGGAATAAAGAATTAATTACTTCTGCTTGTCACAAGCAATACTACATGTACTCTGTGGTCTTGGACGAGGAGGTTTACTCAAAACTCCAGGCTGTATGGCAGGACACGAGAGGGGCACTTCCCAAGAGCTAGGGCACAGCTCCTTGCTTTCTACAAGCAAAGCCAAGGGAGAGGCTGGCCAGGGTGTGCTGAAGTTATTCACTGGGACACCTGTGTGGTGTCCCAGTGGCATCTGAATTTCTGAGCAGACTTCCAGGTCAAGCATTGCAGGGATGGGTCTTCAGCGTGCCTCCTTTGCAGCACACAGCCTGGGCCCTGGGTGTGGGCCAACATGGTGTAGACAGCTCTGGCAGAGCTGGGCTCTGGTGGAGACTGCTCTAAGAAGAAGCAGGAGGAGCCGACGCTGGAGCCCATTATGGCTTCCTCTACTGCTTCCTCAGAGGAGTGCCAAGCACCCCATAGCGGGGCGGGCGTCAAACCCAACTGCAGAGACGGTGTTAAACAGCTCGCCAGCTGTTTCTTCACATTTCTCACGCATAACATACTTCCTTACTTTTGTCTAAACTGCATACTTGTAGATTTGCAATGACCCAAAGAAATTATCCCTCTGGATCATTTTGTTTGAGGTTAAGAAGAGGAAATGATTTCCCCAAGATCACACAAGTTGGGGGTGAGTGGGCAGTGCCAGGCCACTGACGCTAGCCAGGCTTTTCTTCTATTCACTGGCCTGGCACTAGCAGCACCAGCAGCACCAGAAAAGAAGAAACTCAGGCCCTGCCCAGGCCATTGGGTCAGGAGCTAGTTTCTCATCAGGATCCAGAGAAGATCTGCATGCACATCTCAGCTAAAGAACTCTCAACTGATATTTTTAAAATTGCTATTTAGTGAAATGACTGGCTGTGTTCAAGTTTGTAACTTCTAAAGCCTTTCTTTCAGCTGGGCATACTGGTGCACACCTGTAGTTCCAGCTATTTCTGGAGGCTGAGGCAGGAGGATCAACTGAGTTGGAGACCAGCCTGGGCAACTTGGGAGATCCCTTAAAATGTACCATCAACAAAACCCTCAAGTTCTTTGGACAAATTGGGTCCAAATAATTTTCCTGATGCTTTGCTATATCTGATCATTTCCCATGCAATTTTCATTTCAAATTAGAGGCAGCTAATGAAAGCAAATCAGTATTTCTCTCTGGATACATAAGCCATATTTAAGCAAGAAGGCTATTGCACAAATGCCTTACAAGAAGTTACTGCACTGATTTCATTTACTTACTACATCTTCAGGCATGAGGACAGAGTACCAGAATGAAAATGCTGTTGCCCAAGGTGGATTCCCATCAGATAAACCCAGAGTAACACAGAGGGTAGAGGGCATGCGGGGTGCCCTGCAGAATCCTTCAGCCGGAGAAATAATTAGTTTCAACACACTCATAAGGTTGTGTACTACACACAAACAATACTGTCCAAAACAACCAAAGTTACTGAACAGTCAGACACACTCTGAACATTAATTGGCTCATTCCATTTCCACGAAACATCAGAGGAGGCAAATCCATAGAGACAGAAAGTAGGTTAGTGGTTGCTAAGGGCTGGGGGAGGCAAGAGTGGGGAGCCACTTGCTAAACCCAAGGTTTCTGTGGAGTGAGGACAATGTTCTCACATCAGATAGCGGTGATGCCTGCACAACTCTGAATACACTAAAACCCCCTGACTTGTGTTCCTAAATGTGTGAATTGTATGTGAAGCACAGCTAAACAAAGCTGTGAAAACAAATTGGCTCAACAATAAAAAATCCATGTTTTAAGATGTACTGAAAGAGAAATGTACACACGATCACCGTTCATCACTTTATTTTTCTACTTAGAGGGGTTTTTAAAAACATTTAAATGTGAGCCCAAAGGGCTTTTATTTCTACAAACCTCATCTATTTCACCAATGAGTTAACTAGTACCAGTTTAAGGAAGTGAGTGACTTGTGTAACAATCAACTCAATGGACCAATGGCCAGAAGTTTCCGAGCATTAAATCATTTCAATTAAAACATTCATAAGGGTATGTTCTGTAATTAAATACATCTGGAAAAATAAAACCAGTTCATGGCCTTGTGATGTCTTTACCAAGAATCCAAAGGAAATCAGTATGCTTTCTTTCTGGCATGAAGAAAACTTTCTTTTTCATGTAAAACTAAAAACTAAAAACGAAGGATACTGCCAGAACCAGTGAAGTATGCACAAATTAACATAAATTGGCAATTGAAGTGTAGGACCAATAATTGTCCAAGACACAAAGTACTTCCTTGAGAACAGACCTCTGGCTTGGGTGTTTGCTTCATGAGGACAGGCTCCACCACACCTACCTAAAAATGAAGCCCGCCCCAATTAAGTCTGAGGTATTGGGAATGCCATTGTGAAGAAGGTCCCCATGTGGTAATTCCATGCTCAAATTCGATCCACAAATCTAAACACTCAGCATCCAAAAACAAGAAATAACTTTATTATTACAGGAAAATGAATTAATGCTTTCCTCCTCCATGCTGCACTTCTATGTAACGGCGATATTTTTGGTGGCCACTGTTGGCAATGCAGCCCTAGGTTGACTCAAACAGCCATCGTGTGAGTTTTGTGTATGAACCTCATATAAAACGGAGTTTTAGCCTGGCATGGTGGTGCACAGGCCTGTAATCCCACCACTCTGGGAGGCTGAGCGAGGAGGATCACAGTTTGAGCCCAGCCCGGGCAACTTAGCTCTTTAGTGAGATCCTATCTCAAAATAAAAATGAAAATATAGAGGATTTCGCTCAATGCAAAAGCTCTGGGTTCAGTTCCTAGAAACACACACACACACACACACACACACACACACACACACACAGGAGCAGGGGAGACTTGGGTGAAATCACTAATCACATGGGAGCATTAAAAGAAGTAGGCACCAGAGGTACAGGCCCGTCAATCCTGTCCTTTCTAGAAGGATCTTATCCTAGCTCTCCCCAGACTTTCTGGGAAGAAAATGTCCTGTTGGACGAAGGGTCTTCATTTCATATTTGATCATAATAATTTTTTTAAAAAATTATACAACCAAATTCTGTGAGCTTTCTCTTAAGCGCAAAATAACGTGCCCTCCTTACCATTCCCACCAAAAATTTTCATCAGTTCAAAATGACCACCTCCCACCCTCTCCCACACTTAACAGCAGAGGACAGCAAGGAAGAGGTAAATTCGGAGGGCTGGGAGAGGGGGCCACCGCCAGCCCGCTAAGGCTAAACCCACGGACTTCCTGGTCAGGAATACTTCCGAGGGGCTCTTCAGACTCCTGGTGGCGCTTGTGGCTGGCGCTGTCTGTCACTAGAAAAGGACAATGAAGCAGAGAGAAAGAAAACCCTTCCCCAAGCAGAGCTCTCCAGGCGTGTCCCGGAATTGTGAGTTCTCTCCCAACAGAGCCCCCTGTAACTACGTGTTGCTGATGGCAGCATTCCGGAGTGCTGGGAAGCGACAGAAAGGCCCCTCCGGCCCCCTGACGCCCGCCTCAGGCCAGGTGGGAGATTTCCCTCTCCAGCAACCAGGCGCTCACCACTGCCGGCTGGTCCCCCAGCTGCACTAGAACCGGCTTCCCACCTGCGCCCGGGCGGGCCGGGCCGTTAGAGCTGGGGACAGGGACAAAGAAGAGCGACTCCCCCTGGGTCTCCTCCCGCCCCACTTCGCTGATTTCAAGGGTTAGGGAACCCGCCCGGTTGGGGACCCAGGTGTTTTGTGTAGATTTAACGAGTACAGAACGACGGCAGGCAGGGCGGGACAGGATTGGGCTGAGCGCTGCGACCTCGAGCGATCTCGACCAGGAGATCGCCCGGAGGAAAGAGGGAGAAGCTGCTCTCTCCCTACCCCCTGAAATAAGGCAGGAGCCGCAGCCCGGGACGCGCCGTCTGCTCTCTGCACCCCCACCCCCGGGGACCCGGCTCTTCCGCTCCCACGCGTCGCACGCCCAGGGGTGCAGCCCGGTTGCAGCGAGAGTGGGGGCGGCCCCGGGACGGGGCGGGACGCGCACCTGGGCGTTCGGACACCTGCGCGCGCCCGCCGCGCCCTCCCACCTCCAGCCCCCACAGCCCCACGCCCCTGACTCGGCGTGGCGGACACGGGGAGGCAGCGCCACCTAAGCGGGGGTGCGGCGCGCCCCTCCCGGAGCGGGGGCGCGGGACCAGCGCGCTCGCTTACCCATGGCTGGCGGCGGGCGGGGCGGGGGAGAGGCTTGGGTGCGGGCGCTCGGGCTCCTCGGGGCCGGGCAGGGCCGGTGGCACAAGTTTGCAGGTCGGCGGGCACGTGCACGGGCCGGGCTCCGGGCTGGCTGCGCGGAGATGGTGCGCTGGCCGCCGCTCCTGCTCCTGCTCGGCCGGGGTGGGAGCGCGCGCGGCTCCGCCCGCGCTGGGGGCCGGCCGCGCAGAGAGGGGGCCCTGACGTCAGCGCCGGGGGCTTTGTGCGTCCGCGGCGAGGGCCCGCTGGGGGGCGGCGGGCGGCCCTGTCTGCCCGCACAGCCCGGGGCAGGCTCCGGGACCCCCGAGGGAGGGCGAAAAGCCGGCGAGGGATGGGGACAGAGGGGACAGAGGGGACAGGGCTTCGAGGATGACAGAGGTGCCGATCCACGTCCCAAATGCAACTGTTAGAGCTGAAGGGAGCTTGGTGGTCTTCGCCACTGCCCAATGTACAGACCCAGAAACTGAGGCCTGAGACTCTGAACAAGGACACCCAAGACTTGGCAGCGCCGCCTCCATCCCCTGCCCCAGATCCTTTTGTTCAGATATGCGCTGCAGGTAGGGACTCCATTTAGCGGGTCTCGACCCGGGCCACGCAGGAGAGTAAGATCCGCCGGGTGACTCGAGGGCACACCCTAGCCACAAAGCCCCGGCTGAAGTCACCTGGGGAAGAACAGGTGGCTCAGAAGGACCCGGGTGGAACTCCGCCAGGGTGGGCCCTGATTTGGTGGTGCTCAAAGTCAGCCCACAGGACCCCTGCACGCCCATCTTGGGAGGCTCTTGGACACCTGGGAGACTTGCTCCAACCAACCTCTGCTCCGGCTCCTCGGGCCTCGCCCTTGAGCCTTTAAGTGATCGTTGATTGAGCAGTGGCCAGAGTTTAAATTCCTTCTGTCTCCTTAGAAAAGAATCTTCTTGCCCCTAGAGGTATTAGAAAAACCATGAGACCTTTGCAGTTCTGTCCGGCTAATGCTTTCTGTGACATTTCTCAGCCAGATATTTGCCTCTGATATTTTACGTCGTGTTTCTTTATTGTTGTGGAAATACATCGTGATACTTGAACAGAGGGTTACATAAACAATAACAATAGATAGCACATTTAAGGAACATTTAAACCAGAAGAGAGAGGCTTTGGGACTAAGAAAGGGAGGAGGAAGCCAGCATTTCATCTATTGAAATTTATTGGATTAGGAAAGATTTTATCAAGGCAGAGCTCTAGAAAGCCTAATAATATTTTACATAAAAGTATGGAGATTTGTGCTAGGCAGATCAGGGGCTCATTTTCACAATCCCACGGGAATAATCATTTCTAACCAATCTTCGTGCAAGAATAAAGTAGCAAGGAGCTCATAGGTTTAACTTTTTGTCCTCCTGTTACAAGAAAGTAATCCATTTGAGTCCTGAGTAGCCGTCTATGTAGGAACCCAGCTGCAGATGACAGCCACTGAAGCTGCCTGCAAGGGACACATGACAGAGGCAGACAGAGCAAGGGCAATGAGGAGCTTGTGCTAAGTCCTGGTTTAGGGAAGAGCAGTTTGGTTGGTTCCTAGGTCTTAGGAGGCACCCAGAGATAGTGAAAACAGCAAGCCAGACCCTGAGCATGACAGTCTGACAAAATATGACCTCCCTGAGCCACCCTGGGACTAAGAACTGGAAGGTTTTGAGTACTGAGATGAAAGTAAACCTATTGGCCTGCTTTCAGTCATTCCCTAGAAGTCTGGAATTTTTTTTAACCAAAGAAAGACCAGCTGTCCAAATATTGGAGCTACTCACAATGGGATGCTGTGATTAAAAGAAAACCACCAAGTTATAACAATTGTGTACAGAATGTCAAAGGAAAGCCACACTTTAGTAGAAAAAATTATCCTCACTTTGGAAGTGTCATGGATTGATTTCAATAAGCGATTGTCCCTAAAACCCTTAAGAAAAACAAAACAGCAGTTGGAAAATGAATAAAGGCTATTAGCAGTGTGCAGAGGTGGGCTAATGAGCATCCTTGATTTTACTATTATTTAAAGAAATGCTATCCTAACATAATAATAATACCTTTTCTCATATTAAGTGACCAAAATCTTTTCAAAGTAAAGCAAGATACACTGCAGGTGGGTGAGTATATTGTCAAGGCTCTCTGGAAAGCCATTTGGCAGTATGTATCAAGAGACTTAAAAATATTCATAGCCTCTGACCTGATAATCCTTCTTCTGGGACTCTCTCCTAAGTAAATATCAACTGCTAAAGTTGAAATTACTGCAAAAGGCTTTTTATCAGAGGGTGAGACAAACTAGCAAAAAGAAGAACAAAACAAAAACAAGAATGCAGCAGTTGCTCTAGAGAGGGGAAGCAGTTATGTGAAATTACACTTAGCAGTATCTGGAAATAGTTCAGATGACCACAACGGGGGGGGGGGGCGGTGCTGAACTCTAGTAGGTAGAGACCAGACGTGCTTCTCAAGTGCCTACGATGCAGACAGGTGTTGTGGTGCAGGCCTGCACTCTCAGTACTCAGGAGGCTGAGACAGGAGGGCTCTTGTAAGTTGGAAGCCAGTTTAGTGGTGGTGCTTGCCCGTAATCCCAGTACTCTGGGAGGCTGAAGCAGGAGGATCACAAGTTGGAATCCCACCTGGGCAACTTAGTGAGAACCTGTCTCCAAATTAAAATAATAAACAAATAAAAAGACCTAGGAATATAGCTAAGTGTGAAGACCTTGGATCCAATCTCCAGTGCAAAAACAAAACCCTACAACCTACTGAATGGCCCACCCGCCTGGGTCTCTGAATGAGTGGAACAGAGGCTCTGTCCTCTTCCACCTACAACCTGCAACTGTCCTGGACTCACTGGTGACCCAGAAATAAACTGTGGTCATGTTGGAGCTCGTAAGTATTTTAGGGTTGTGTTTGTGTGTGGAGGGTGGTGATTAAACCCAGGTCCTTGGCACTGAGATACATCCTCGGTGCTTTTTAATTTTTTTTTTTAATTTTGAGAGTCTTGCCAAGTCTCTGAGTTCCCCAGGCTGGGCTCCAACTTGTGACCCGCCCCACCAGCCTCCCAGTGTGCTGGGATCACAGGTGGTGCCCCCAAGTCCAGCTTGAGACTTACGTGTCACAGCAGTGACCCTAGCCTTGCTAATATATATCAATATATTAACCTATTCCGAGATATATTAACAGGATTTGTCCCTAGGATATGGGATTATGAAGTTTTTAGCTTTATTTTCATGCATTTGTGTTTTCCCAGACTTCTACAATGAGCAAGACTTTTCTTGCAGTGCTAGAAATTAAAAAGAATTATTTTTGTGATCAGGAAAAATACATAGTGTATCTTACTCCACGGTAGAGATACTTTCCTAATAATTTAGTGTGTGTGTGTGTGTGTGAGTGTGTGTGTGTGTGTGTGTGTGTGTGAGAGAGAGAGAGAGAGAGAGAGAGAGAGAGTGAGAGAGAGAGAGAGTGAGTCTTGCTATGTTGCCCAAGTAGGTCTCATACTTCTGAGCTTATGATCCCTCCCACCTCAGCCTGCTTCATAGCTGGGACTTTTAGGCATGTGCTACCATGCCCAGCTTAACTTATTTTATTTTTACATTACTATTATTAGTTTTTCTGAGATAGGGTCTGCTATGTAGTTCAGGCTGGCTGGCCTTGAACCTGTGATCCTCCTGCCTCAGTCTTCCAAGTGTTAGGATTATAGGCATGTACCACCACATCTGGCCCAGTTTAATTTTAAACTACAAATAAATATCAATTCCAAGTGATTTTTAAAAATATGACTGAGATTTCCCTGAATCTCATCGCCTCACCTAAATGCCTGAATTCGATGAGCCCTGTGGAGAGGAGGTGAGTTTAATGGAGGAGGGAGAGCAGGAAAAGACCTGAGCAGCACTCTCTAGGGCAGGGGAGCAAGCCAGAGAGGGCCCAGGGTCACGTGTGGGAGGAAGGGCCATCAGGGAGGGCCTTGGAGAGGAAGCAACTTGACCTTTTGTATTTTACCACATTCAACTTGGAGAGGGAAGACAAGAAGATTCTGTTTTGGCCGTGAGATGTTTAAGGATCTAATTGTCCTCGGAGGTGGGAGAAAACAGACCCTCATGATTCTCCTGGGGTCTCTTCAGTCACCTGCAGGGGACAGATGGAGGTGCACCCAGCTTTCTCCTGAGCATCTCCCTGCACAAGGGGCGAGGACACTAGATTCCCTTTTTTTTTTTTTTTTTTTTTTGGTACCAGGGATCGAACTTGGGTCTTTGCGCTTGCACAGCAGGCGGCGAAACCACTGAGCTAAATCTCCAGCCTAGATTCTCTCTTACACTTTACTGGTGACCTTACTGTGGAGACACCTTGCCTCGTGTTTCCTTGGATGAGGAAAGTGAGTCTTGGAGATAACAGTTCGATATCCCAGGCCACGCATTGAAAACCCAACAAATCTAGATTGGCCAGTGCTGTGTTCTGAGGTTCCCTTTCAGAATCAGTGTCCAGCTCAGCTGTGGATTAGCGGTCGGGAAAATGGCTACATCCTGCTGTGAGTGGTGCAGAATCACAGGTTAAAAGCAGGAGGATGCAGACAAAATAGAAAACAGCAGCATCCCAAGGGGCCCTGGAGTTCAAAGCTGGCTAAAAACACAGGTCATTCATTTCGTGCTGTCTCCTGGGAGTCCAAGCAATCAGCAATGGATTTTTCTTTGGTTTGCACTGAGCATTCCAATCTAGAGTTCTGAGCGATGTCCATCTCTGATGGTTGTGTCTTTGGTGGCCCATTCTATGCTTTGGCTTGTGACTGAGTTGCCTGCATACATGAATTTAGATCACAGCTCACAATGGAGCATCAGGAACTCACAAGGAATGTCCAAGAGTACAGCTAAGGTGACAGCGTGTCCTTGTTCTGTAGATGAAATTTAACATTGAAATATGCATTGAGTTCAAAAAGTTTTTTAAGCTAGCTTATCATTTGTGTCAGCTGACAATGATTTCTCTTACTCCTCCTACATTTTCTGGTTGCCTAGTAACAATGAATTTTGTAGCACCTTGGGAAACATTCACGGCTTTGGGCTAGAATTTTGCTATCTCCCCTCCTAAATGATTCTTGAAAAAACAAAGGAGACCAAGAAATGGAGGGAGAAGGAAAGGAGGAGTGGAGAAAGAGATACAAAAAAATTAAGGTGTGTTATGTACATGTACCAATTCCCTCATGATGAATGTAATCATTAGCTACTGCAAATATGGACTAATAATAAACATTTTAGAAAGAAAATGTGTCATAGCATCTCTCTGAGTTAAAGGGAACTTGACAGTTCTTCCAGCCCAATCCTCTACATTCAGGAATCCTTAGTATGCACTCCAGGGCTGTTAGTCATTCGGGTATATTTGAATGCTTTTCAGGACGTGGACCTCATTACTATTATTTTTCAACAATGGTGATCCTTAAAAATGTTTTCCATCCCAAGCTACTGTGTGTTGCTCAAATCCTACCTTCTACCCCTCCCCGAAGGAGCTATCTTTTATTCCAAGCTAGTATAAGCTCCTTTGACTGTTGTGAAAGTTTTTGTATTTATAAACTTTCATAAATGTTAAAAAAAAACCAACAAAACCTCTCACCATCCTGAATAGCCTATGGTGAAAATTCTAAGTGCCAAACTTTTCAAGTGAGGGGGATGTGAATAAACTCTACATCTCAAGTGGATTAGATTGGAATTTCCTCTTCCTTTAAGTTGGAAACACTTTGGTAATATGTATCTTTCGTTTAAAAAAATCATTAGCCCATGTTTGCAGTCCATAATGATTTCATTCATCATAGGGAGTTGGTCCGTGTACATAACACATCTTAATTCTTTTTACTTGTCCCCTTCTCCTCCCCTCCCTCCCTCTCCTATCTCTTGGTTCCCTTCCCATTTGCAAAAGATCTAGCTCCCTGTTTCTTATTATGCATGTTTTATTTCACTCTTCAACAGTATTTAAGCTTGTGTGCAGTATTTGAGCTTGCATGTCTAATTTACTTCACTTAACATTAGGATCTTAGTGTGCATCCATTTTCTTACAAATGACTAAAATGTATTCTTTTTATAGCAGAGTGGTACTTCATTGTATACAATTACATTTTCTGTATCTATTATGGTATTTTTCTTTTTAATTTTATTGAGGTAAAATTCACACAGCATACGAATTCAGGGGCACTACACTCGCATCATGATGGAAACAGCAGTAGTGTCTCCTTCCAGGACATTTTTTAACACCCCAGAGGGATTTGAACCTCACATCCACTAAGCAAGTGGTCGCACCCCATCCTACCCTCCCCCGGGCCCGTAGCCAAGAATCTACTTTCTCTCTCTGTGAATTTGTCTCTTCTGGATATTTCAGATGAGTGGAATTGTACGATACATGGCCTTCTTGTTTGGCTTGCTTTACTTTGCATCATGTAGTAGCAGGTACCAGTACTTTACTTCATTTTTACAGCTTGATAATATACCATGGTCTGGGGGTACTACATGTTGTTTATCTAGTCATTGAGTTCTTTACATATTCTAAATATTAGTCCTTTGTCTGAGTAATAGCTGGCAAAACTTTTTCCCATTCTGTAAGTTGTCTTTTCACTCTATTGGTTCTTTCTTTTGCTGTGCAGAAACTTTTTAATGTGATATGATCCCATTTGTTGATTCTTGGTGCTATTTCCTGTGGAACCAGGATTCTGTTCAGAAAATCCTTGCCTACACCTATGATTTCCATTTTACCTTCCAGTGGGTTGTGTTTCTGTTTTTGTTTTGTTTTTTTTTGGTACTGGGGATCGAACTCGGGACTTCAGCTTGCGAGGCAGGCGGTGGAACCACTGAGCTAAAACCCGGCTGTGTTTCTGTTTTAACATTTAGTTCGTTGATTAATTTTGATTTAAGCTTAGTTGATGGTGAGAGATATGGGTCTAGATTCCATCTTCTGCATGTGGGTAGCCAGTTTTTTCAGAGCCTTTTATTAAAGAGGCTATCTTTTCTCCAGAATATGTTTTTGGCCCCTTTGTCAAAGATAAAATAGTTGAATGTGTTTGGAGTTGTTTCTGCATTCTCTACTCTGTTCCATTAATTCTTATGTCTGTTTTTGTGTCAGTACCATGCTGCTTTTTAATCACCATAGCTTTGTAATATAACTTCAAGCCCAAGATTGTGATGCCTCCTGCTTTATTCTTTTTACCCAGAATTGCTTTTGCTATTCTGAATCTCTTGTGGTTCCATGCAAATTTTAGAATTGTTTGCTCCAGTTTTGTGAATAATGCTGTTGGTATTTCCATTGAGATTGTGTTAAATTGGTATATCAATTTTGGAAGTATGGCCATTTTGATCATATTGGTACTTCTTATCCAGTAGCAGGGAATAACTTTCCATTTTTTGATGTCTTCTTCTATTTCCTTTTTCAGAGTACTTTAGTTTTCATGGTAGAGGTCTCTCACTTCCTTAGGTTAATTTCTAAGTATTTAATTTTTCTTGATGCTATTGTAAATGGTATTGTTTTCCTAATTTCTTTAGTAGGTTTATATTGGTGTACAGGAACACTTGATTTTTGTATGTTGATTTTGTATACTACTACATTACTGAATTTGGTTGTTAATTCTGAGAGTCTTTTGTGGATTTTTTGGGTCTTGTATTATAGGAACATGTCACCTGCGAATAATGATAATTTGACTTCTTCCTTTCCTATACATATCCCTTTTGTTTCTTTTTCTTGACTAAGTGCTCTTGCAAACGTTTTGAATACTGTGTTGAACAGGAGTGATGATAGTGGGCATCCTTGTCTTGTTGTCTTGTTCCTGATTTTAAAAGGAAAGCTTTCTGTTTTCCTCATTTAATATGACATTGGCAGTAGGTTTGCCATAAATGGCTTTTATCACATTGAGATAAGGACCTTCTATATATATTTTCCTCAGTGTTTTCCAAGTAATTTTTTCAGTTTTTTGTTTGTTTGTTTTTTCTGGTACCAGGGATCAAATTCAGGACCTTGTGCTTTGCAAGTCAGGCACAGTGCCACTGAGCTAAGTCCCTGGCCCTTTTCTTCAGTGTTTTTATCATGAAAGGATGTTGGATTTTGTCAAAGACTTTTTCTGCATCTATTGAGATGATGTGATTTTGTCCTTGCTTCTGTTTATGTGATGTTTTGCATTTATTGATTTGCATATGTGGAATCATCTTTGCATCCCTGGGATGAAGCCTACCTGGTCATAATGTGTGATCTTTTGGATGATTTGTTGTATTCTGTTTGCCGGGATCTCATTGAGAATTTTTGCATCTATGTTCATCAGTTTTTTGGTTGGATTCTTGTCTGGTTTTGGAATCAGGGTAATAGTAGCTTCCAGAAATAACTTTGGGAGTACTTCTTCCCTTTCAATTTCACTAAAGAGCTTGAGGAGTATTGATGTTAGATCTTCCTTGAAGTTTTTGTAGAATTCAGCAGTGAATCCATCCAGACTTGGACTTTTCTTAGTTGGTCGGGGTTTTTTTCCTGCTTCAATTTCACTGCCTGTTATTGGATCATTCAGGGTTTTTAAATCTTTGTTCAGTTTTGGTAATTCATACATATCTAGGAATCTTCCATTTCTTCTGAATTCTCCAATGTATTTGTGTACAGGTTTGTTAATAATCTTTTTGGGGGCAGTGCCCATTGTAATTTTACCCTTTTCATTTCTAATTGCATTTATTTGGGTCTTTTCTCTCCTCTTTTTGGTTAGCTTGGCAAAGGGTTTGTCTATTTTTTAAAAAATTTGTTCAAAGAACCGAGTCTTGATTTATTGATTCCTTGTATTTTGGTCCCAATTTCATCAATTTCTGCTC
The DNA here is from genome assembly GCF_053883595.1 of Heterocephalus glaber. Taxonomy (NCBI): domain Eukaryota; kingdom Metazoa; phylum Chordata; class Mammalia; order Rodentia; family Bathyergidae; genus Heterocephalus; species Heterocephalus glaber. The sequence continues at coordinate 16,668,808 of NW_028258369.1, read as the reverse complement.
TGATCTTTATGATTTTCTTCCTTGTGCTATTTTTGCATTTGGATAGTTCTTATTTTTCTAGGACGTTGAGGTGCATTATTAGCTTATTTATTTGGGCTTGCTCTGTTTTTATGGTATGGACATTTGCAGCTATAAACTTCCCTCTTAGGACCACTTTTATTGTGTCCCATAGGTTCTAGTATGTTGCACTGGCATTATCATTTAGTTCTAGAAACTGTTTTCGTTCTCTTTTGATTTTTCTCTAACCTATTGTTTATTTAAGAGTGCACTGTTTAGTTTCCATCCATTTGCACAATTTCTGTATTGTTTTGTTGTTGATTTCTAGTTGCATTGTGCTATGATTTGATAGTATGCATGGCATAATTTCAATTCTTTTACTTTTTTTTTTTGGTACCAGGGATCGAACTTGGGACCTTGCGCTTGTGAGGCAGGCAGTGGAACCACTGAGCTAAATCCCTGGCCCTCTTTTACATTTAATTAGGCTTGCTTTATTGGCTAATATGAGGTCTATTTTGGAGAAAGTTCCATTTGCTACTAAGAAGAATGTATATTTTTTTGTTGTTGGATGGAACACTCTGTAGATATCCATTAAGTCCTTCTGTTCAAAGGTTTTGTTCAACTCTGATATTCCTTTGTTGATTTTTTTTTCTGTCTAGTTGATCTATTTGTGATAGTGAGTATTGAAATTCCCCACTACAATTGTCTCTATGTTTGTTTGATATTTTATGTCCAGTAGTACTTGTTTTATAAAGTTGGGTGTGCTGTTGTTTATGAGAATATATGTTGATAATTGTTATCTTTTCCTATTGGATTTTTCCCATAACCAATATGTAGTGACCTTCATTGCCTCTTTTGATCAATTTTGGATTAAAGTCCACTTTGTCTGAATATAGGATAGTTACACTTGCTTTGGGGAGCTTCCCCATTACATGGAATATTATTTTCTACCCTTTGATTTTTAGTCTATGAATTTCTTTTGGGGTTAAATGTATTTCTTATATAGAGAACATTTGATTTTATTTCTTGATTCATTCTGCTAGTTTGTGTATTTTGATTGGGGAATCGAGACCGTTCACATTGAGAGTTATTACTAATAGGTATTGATTTATTCCTGTCACTGCCTTATTTTCCTATTGCTGATTCCCTGTCTTTCCCTTCTACTTAACTGCTCACTCTACCTGTTATGTTCGTTTCTTAGATCTTTTATCATTGTTAGCTTCATTGTCTCTTTCTAGAGTATCCTTGATATCCTTGATAATTTTTTGGAGTGCTGCTTTGGTGGTGTAAGTTTCTTTAAGTGCACTTTATCGTGGAAATACCTTATTTCTGCATCTTTTTTTTACAATTCTCAACATTCTGTAGTTTTTTGGGGGGGGCGGTTGAACATTTTTACTTCTTATTTTCCTGGTACATTTTAGATATACATAATGATAACATTCATCATAGGGAATTTGTACCTGTGTCTGATATATCTTGCTTCTTCTTTTCTCCCATTCTCCTCCCCTCCCTTCATCTTTTTTTCTTTTTCTTGCTCCTTTTTTTTCTTTCCCTCTCCTCCCTCCCTCATTCCCCTTCTCATTTCAACATTTTCTTCCCATTTCCCAATATCTATTGTACACTTTGGTTCCTTTATCAATTTTGAAAGATAGTTTTGTAGGATATATCAGCCTGGGTTAGAAATTGCTTTCTTTTAGGGCTTGAAACACTTCAAGCTCTCCTGGCCTTTAAGGTTTGTGTGGGAAGTCTGCTGTAATTCTAATGGTTTTACCTTTATAAGTTATTAATTGCTCTTCTCTGGTTTTAAGATTCTAATCTTGTGTTGGACTTCTGGGATTTTGACTATGATGTATTGTGGAGCGATTCTTTTCAGTCATGGCTATTTGGAGTTCCATGCGCCTCACTAATCTAATGTTAAATTATTTTCCCTTATTTGGAATGTTTCCTGCTATTATTTCAGTAAATAAATTTTTATGCCATTTGTGCTGTCTTCTGGCTTTTCACTAATTCATATTAATCTTAAATTAGTCCTCTTTGGTTTTTCTAGGAGCAGTTTGATCTAGTTTTCATGCTCCCTTGTTGTTCTTAAGGTATCTCTCATTAATTGGTCACCAACAACAGCCCTGTCTTCTAGTTCTGACACTATCCTTCCATTGGTCACTCCTGCTGCCCATACTTTTGAAAGAATTTAATCTCCTGAATTTTATGTGGAGCTTTTTATGCACTCTAACTTTTTTTTTCTATGCTGGTCATTCATGTTTTGCATCATTTTGTTTAACTGTGCTAGCTTTTTATTAGTGTCTTCTATAGACGTGCTAACCATTTTGTTTATTTGGCCCAATATGTGTTTACTTATATGGTCTGTGAGCTTGCCAAATATGTTATTGATCTGTTTTGTTATCTCCTCTGATTTCATTTTGAATAATTTGACTGTGTGGCTTTTGGTTCCCATATCCTGTGATGCCCCATGGATCAGCTTTGGGGGAATTGGGAGTTTGGGGAGCCATTTTGTTCCCTTGCCTTCTCATATTATTTTTCTGTTTTTTTTCTTTGTGTGTGTGTGTGTGTGTGTGTGTGTGTGTGTCTGTGTTGAGGCTTTTGAGTTGATCGCAGTGGAAAGCTTTGTTGCTGTATGAAGCACTCTTTCGTTATTGTCTACTTTTTAGCAGTGTCCTCTAGGGATGGCTAAGTATTGGCCTTTACTTCTGTCCCAGCATCCAACCACTCTCGTTTACTTGCAATGGGAGGTTGCAGCATGTTTGGCCCGGTACCCTGTTGTCCATGAATGGGCCATAGTATTGTTAAAGACTCCAAGTCAATCCAGATATTGGGATCCCAAGAAAATCAATTAATAGCAACACAACTATGTCACATTAGCTATAGTAATAAAATCAGCATCAATTATAGCACCAAAGACAAACTGAATATTGTTTAACCCTAAAGACCAATAATTTACCACCATTAACCATTGAAAAGAAGTCAACAATTATAGTATGAACACTAAAACAAATCAAATATTTACCTACTATTGACCTATAGTGAATATCTACTAATTGAAACAACTCTATATCCAGTAAAAATAGAACAGTAGTCTACAGTAATAGCATAGAGTTAACTAGCTATCTAGAGATTCACAAAGCTTAGTAGTTGTACTAGTAAAGGTAGAGGGGTTGGGAACCAGAGAATGAAATAAGTAAAATTTGAAAAATTAATCAGGGAGATATGAGAAGATGGAGAGAAAAGTGACATATGGGAATCTTATTGAAGAGTAAAAGGAAATTAATAGTGTTAGAAAACAGAGGAAAGAATGAACAAGAAAAAGAGGAAATACAGGAAAAATTAAAGATGAGAAGGAAGGGAAAAATTAAAAGGGAAACAGAAAAGAAGTGAAAAGAAACTAAAAGAGGAAAACTTAAAAAGTGGAGAAAAAATCTGAAGAAGGAAAGAGAAAATAATAAAAATTAGAAAAAAATTTTAAAAAAGATCGCGTCAAAGAAAACATTCGTCTGTGTTTTTGAATGAGTACTTTCTTTCCAGGATCTGCAGTCTTGAAATCCAGCTAGCCATGATTTTCTCCACCTTGCTTTAGGGCCTGTGGGTTTTTAAGGTGACCTCCCTGCACCTGAGGCCCCTCTGTCCATTCACCCCAGACTGTGGTTACTGGCCAAGCTAACACACGCCCTTGCTCATGTTGGTAGATAGGAAACATGATCAGCCCTCTGGTCTCTGCTGAATGTAGGCTACAGAGTGGGGGTTTAAGTGGACTCTTGGGATTAATATAGATGCTTGTTGTTCCCTATGAAAAGCAGGGCCTGTTCTTCCTAGCCTGAGCTTACACTCCTCAGGGGGATCTATGCCTGGCTCACACCCTCTCTTTGGTGGTCTCCTGTGGTTGTCTCTCGCCCAGTCACTTTGGATAGGTAACATTGGAGTCTCTGAAGTTTCTGGCCAGGTCCATACTTTTTCCTTGGGTCTACTTGCTTTCCAGGCTTCCCTTCTCTCCCCTGGCATTGTCCTCATCTGGGAACAGGTCATTTGGTTAATCTGTGCCTTTGCTGCCCCACACCAAGGGAAAGCAAAATACAAACCCACTTGGAGTTGGTGGATGGTCATGCCATGTGGCTGGTGTGGCCTGCTGGCTTGTGCCCAGGGCCTCACTTTATTTCTTTGTCAGTTTTACTCTATAGATTGGATATTCCACATGGGCAGGGACCTTCTTTATTTTGATCACCACTGTAATTCCTGTGTACAGACTATATCAAGTGTTCAAGTCTTTGTTAAATGAATGAATAGCTCCTTAATATGAATTTATATAATTCTAAACACAATGATCTTTTATTTACTTATTTTTTGCCATGCTAGGAATTGAACCTAGGGCTTCATACATTCTAGACAAGTGCTGTACTACTGAGCTACATCCCCAGCCACAACACAAAGATCTTCAAAATTCTTGTTCACATAAAAAATATCAACCAAGTGTGGTGGTTCACTACTGTAATCCAGCACCCTGGAGGCTGAGGCAGGAGGATCACAAGTTCAAGTCCTGCCTGGGCAATTTAGTAACTCAGAGAGACCCTGCCTTAAAATAAAAAGGAACTGGGGCTGTAGTTTCAGTTCCAAAAGAAAAAGAAAATCATGATAACTTATAAACATCATTCTACATATTGATTCTTCTACCTAACATATTAGCTATCCATCCTACTTTTAGTGGATATACCTAAATTTTCCTCTATCCTGTGGATAAATATATTGATCCTGACAATCTTTCTTCTTTCAGGCTGACCTCAATTCATTGACCAGCTTTCTTTGAGCACAAATGTTTCCAGCCACCTGCATACTCCCCGATAGTGCTGACACCCAGCACGCATTTCTCTATGTTGTCCACAAGGAAATAACAACTTCTGTTGTGGAAAAAGGCCTCCCTCTGTTTAGCACACATAACATTCTAAGTTGATTCAGCTGTTCAGGTGGGAAAGGCACCTGTGAACAGGGTGGTTTCCAAAATGCAAGTGAGTAAGGCCCACTTAGACCCCAAAAAGAAAGATTTAACAAGTATGCAACTCCCTGCGCATTTTAATGCCCAGAAGTGGTCTCAGAGAAGGAACCAGTTTCTGTAACACATCGCATCCAAGGTCAAGAGCACATGCAGTGTACCGGTCTCCTAGGAGACGGTTTCAGAGCTCTCCTTTCCTGCAAAGGACCGTCTCTCTGCCTCAACATCTCTTGAAGGCCAGACAGGGTGTTCACGTGTCCCTCTTCTTTCGTCTAGAAACTTTATGCAGGAAAGCAATGAAGTTGGGGGTGGGGAGCAAACTCCTGAGACTTATTTTTACATTTATATAAACTTTAAAAAAAAATTTTGGCCTAGGGAACTAGGCATTGAATCCAGGGCCTTTGCACTGAGCTATGCCCTTGGTTCTTTTTTAAAAAATTTTAAATAGGGTCTTGCTAAGTCATTAAATTGCCTGGGCTGGGCTCAAACTTGCAATCCTCCTGCTTCAGCCTCCTAGAACGCTGGGATAAAGACAGGTGTGTGCCATCATGCCTGGCTACTGTTGGAATGTGGTGTGTTCTGGTTCCTTATGATCATCTCTTTTTCTTAAAATGTGCTCAAACCCTAGTTATAAATTGACCCTATATTTTCAGATGCACTCTACACATCGCCAGAAATTTCCCCAATGGACTCATGAAATAGAGGTGGCAGGAAAGTTTTGTCAAAGCCTTGCAGATGGCCGTATAAAGATTCAGAGTCCAGTAGTGCCTTAACCATGGAGCTCAGACTTGCTTGTTATTGGAACTGGAAATTGCTGACAGCAGTCATAAGACTCAACAACTTCCTTTCATAGAAGCATCCAATTAGAAGCTGGGCCTGGGAGTGTGGCTCTGTGGCAGGCTACTTGCCTGGCATGCATAAGGCCCCGGGTTCCATCCCTACTACTGCAAGAAAAAGTGTACCCCACTGACTAGGCTGCCTGCAGTTTAGTTTTGGGCAAGTCTTTGTCCTTGAGAGACCAGGAATTCCACTGGCCGAAGCTTGCTTGTGGAAGTAGGAGTATCACCAGACAGGGCCCAAGAAGGTTCCAGAAGGTGAGATAAGAACCTAATCCATCCTACTCATAGAATAGGAAAAAGAATTTCCAGGACTAGTCAGTAAGGGGAACAGGAAGGGTTTTATTAAGCAGAAATTCAAAAGTACACACTCAAAGATATAGAGTGTGGGCCATCAAGAGAGAGGGTCACAAAATTTCCTGGAATGGGGAACATTTATGCTTCTCTTGAGGGGGTGAAAAACCCAGGAGAAAGTGGCCCATCCTCCAGGCAGGAACTGCCCATTTTACAGGCATGGGTCTCTTTTTTTTAAAAAAAAAGATAAATAATTTAAGCATTCTTTGAATTCTCTCAACCCGGTCCTTTATCTTAGGATCAGGTTCCTGCTCCTTACTTTCTCGATTCAGTCAATTTATGGACTTTCAGTATTCCTAAGGAATTTTGGTTGTCATAGGTCTGGAAGCAAAGAAGTCTAAATTTAACCAAGGGAAGTTGATATGGGTTGCCTTAGGTGACTTTGGGTCCCTGAAATTGTGGTCTTTTTACAAGTACAACTTTTAATGATGATTTTCTTATCTCTTTTCTATCTATATACCCTATCTCTGGAGAATAGGAGAGGACAGGAGGTTCATAGAGAGTGTTTGAATGCACAGTTTGGGTAAAGCGCTGCTTCCAGGTTTACTTTTCTGTTGTTATACTCATTAATTGTGAGAAACTATAACATATAGGTAAGGAAAGGGGGAGTTACTGTGGAAAACTGTAATATATAAGTAACAAAAGGGGAACAAAAGTACCCATCATTGCAGAACCCTGAGATGATCCTGTTAATATGTTGATATGTATTCTTTTAGACTTGCCATTCATATGTTGGATATTTTTATTGTTTTATGACTGGGATAGTATATATAGTTTTTTATGGTGTATATATATTTTATGACTGAGATGATATATATGGTGTATATAATTTTTCACTCTTCAATATTCATTTACTATGCTGTAAACACTGTCCATGCCAATAAGTAGACACACGCTAAATGGCTGGGTAGTATTCCTTCATATATCATAACATGTTCAATAGAATATTATTGTTGGATGTTTAGGGTATCTGCGTATTTTTATTAGTGCAATTTAATTATATAGAAAATAGGTTTCACTGTAGCATTTTCATACATTCAGACATCATGTTTTTGCCATTACTGCCACGATGTGTTGAATCAATGTCTTGCTTCCTGTTCTTCTTTCAATCCAGTCTCCTGATGTACCTTCTGTCCCCTGTGGCCCAAAGGGCCTGTGATCATGTTTGTAAAGTCCTGCAGAATCCACTGACAGGCTTGAAATCCAGAACTCTGGTGAAAGGAATAGGAGGTTGTCCTAGTTTTAGGGGCTGCTGTAGCAAGATCACATAGACTGGATGGTTTATAAACAATAGAAATGTGTTTCTCCCAGTTCTGGGGTCTGGAAAGTCCAGGATCAAGGCAGCAGCAGTTGTCTGGTGAGGGCTGTTTCCTGTATGATGGAAAGCCATCTTCTCCCTGTGTTTTCACATGGTGGGAGCAGCTGGAGGTCTATGGAATCCCCTTTATAAGAGCACTAATCCCCTCCTAATACTATCACCTTGGGAATGTCAACATATGAATTTGGGGGTCACAAACATAGACCATAGCAGAGGTGTTCATTCTCAGCTTGCCTGGAGATGCCTTAAAGGTCAGCTGGACTCTTCTCCCTCTTTCCCTGTTTCCTCAGTCTCTCACTGAATGTTTGTTGAATGAATGAATGAATGAATAGCAGATAGACCTGGGATCAAACTACCCCTCTGGCCCTATTAGCAGAGGTTTAGTTTTCCCACTTGGAAGGTGAGGACAAGTAGCCTTGCACGGTTGCTATGAAGATTTAAATAACAGCTACTCAGTATTTTTCTCTTTCCCACATTCAATTTATCTCAGTTCCCCTTTCAGCAGAGTATCCACTTTGCATTTTGTCCTTTCTTTCCATTTTTTGCTATTTGTCAAAGACAGAGCTGGCCAGGAGGTAGCTAGTACTGCCTTCCCTGTCATCCGATCTGCCCCAACCCATACTTCTATTCATTCTTCGCCCTCCTTTGTCTAGTTAGGAGTGTAAAAATATCCTTTGTGTTTTGTAGGTCATAAATTAAAGCATAGCACACACAAGGATAAAATATCAGCCCATCAGTCAACCTACATTATGTCCTTTTTATTAATAAGGCCAAAAAATTGTAATTCTAATTCCAAAAACTGTTACATTTCTTTTGATTTCTTAAAATGCAATTGAATTTGAGATAACAAATAAAAATCATTTATTAGCATTACACTGAAGCAGCTTTTCATCTCCAAACAGGTCACATTTTGGGAGCAATTTCTCAATATGTAAAATGAATAATGATTGCTTTAGAGTAATCATAATTACATCCCCAAAAGGGAATTTTATCTCAGTTAATTTCTTTCTTTGTACTCTCAAATGACTGATTCTGAAGCAATTATAAAGCACAGCATTATTTTCACCCCTGAATAGCACCCCATTATCCTTCCTTTCTCCTGTATTTCTCTGCCCCGCATGCATTTGAAAACAGTGGTTTTGTGATTTAAACTTATCGTGCCCAGTGCCATTTAGAAAGCCAACTTGCTAGTCGACCTTTGAATGTGTACGTCTCTGTCCCGCAGCACAGGGCCTGGAGAAAGTGTGTAGGAGGGCGGCTATTGAAGCTTTACCCTCTCTGCTTTGGGCTCCCACTTTGCTACGGAGCTTTGCGTGGGTGGTGAGAGCAGATTGATATCTTAGAAAACCAGCTCTCTCTCCTTTGTGGAAGTGCCTCACGCCTTCACAACAGCTGAGCACAGAATTAGTGGGGTGCCCCTGGGGAGGGCTTGGTGTCTTGGGTGGGCCTTCAGGACAGGTCCTTGGGGAAGTTTGTTCCCTTGCCTGTTGCATCTCACCTTGATGCTGGCCATGTGAGCCTGGCTCCCTCCCCGGAGAAGTTAATTATGAGATCCTAGCAAGAAGGGCAAACGGGGGGTGTGTTGTGAGCTCTGCAAAATACACCCAGCAGGGAAGTGGCTTAGTGATTCAGCTGAATTTAGGCAGACCAGGGTTCAAATCCTCCCCGTGGACACATGGTAACTACAGTTCTGGAGCAGCCCAGCTGCAACAGGTCTGAGTATGGGCGAATCCAACATTTCTACTCACTCCTTACTGTGGCTTCTTTGAGAGGCTTGTTTGTGTGTATGCACGCGTGCTTGTGCTTGTATGTATGTGTGCTCCTGTGTCCCCAGAACATCTTCCAACTGAGGAGTGACCTCCAAATGTTTGCTTTGTGAATCTATATGGATGGGTGGAGATGCACATGGAAGCATTCACGTGCGTGCACTTGCGCAAGTATCGTCATCTCTCCCCTTTGGGTAGCATTATCGTCGGAATAGAGTTCGAAAGCCAGCGTACATGGCTTTCCTTTAGTGAGCTGTTTTTCCCTATGAGCTCAGACTGTCTCATAGTTCATTGTTCCGCACTGCAGGTGATGCAGCAGGCCCGTGCTCATGTGTAAAACGGACTGATGTAGAGGACAGTGTCACGCCATCGCCCACTGGCTTTGGCAGGAGCTGCAGGCTGCTCACACCCCATTCTCCCACCCCCACAGTGTCCTTGGCTCAGACCCACAGCAGTTGTCTCCTTGTTGTTCTCACGTCTTACTCATAATCACTGCCTGTTCTCAATCTGTCTTTTTCTGATTTCCTTTTTCTTATTCCTCCACCTCCTCTTTTTTTTTTTTTTGTTTTGTTTTGTTTAAAGGCTTCCATTTCCTCTCCCGATTCCTATCAGACCCAGGCTTCCTTTCTTATGCTTTTCTTTGTGTTGACCAGGCTCAGCCAAATGGTGTGGAGATGGCTGGGCATCCCTGGAGGACTGTGTCCTTGGTAAAGAGCCAGAGGGTGGCACTGCCTGCAGTCACTCTTCCCAGCCCGTTGTGCTTTGGGTAGGCTGAGGCCGAGTGGCATGGTGCTATTGGTCCCGAAAAGCAGCAGTCCACGCTCTCTGCCAATGTCTCCATTGTCTACACAGTGCCCCCCACATCTGATGGTCATTCAGGATAACAGATTCAGAAGCTCAGGAGGGAGCCCTCCATGCAATGGATCAGTGTGAGGAGACCTCAAAGCCTCTTCCTGCCACCGGCCTGCCAGACAGCAAGAAGTTTCCATGCTTGGAGCCGCTCAGGCTGTTCATGTCTCTGGCTGATTGTCAGTCACTCAGTAGAATTATCTGGGGATGCTTGTGATAGGCAGGCACTTGACTTCCTGGATCAAAAGCTATCTGCTAGGGAAACTTATCTTTTTTTGGTTTTAAAACATGCATACACAAGCAAGAAACATATATGTGCTTCTTTTTACCCCAAGGTAGCATATTAAAATTTTTTTAAAAAATTATTTTTATTAGTACATGTTTGATTACAATCGTCATTGGGTGTTGGTACACGCTGTGGTGCTGGGGATGGAATCCAGGGCCTCATGCATGGCAAGCAACTGCTCTACCACTGACTCATACCTGCAGCCCGGTAGATCTACAGACCCTGCTTTAACAAGTTCTTGGGCCACCCCTACTCCGAGTGTGGACTTGAACCAGGCTGCAGGAGCAGCTCGTGGGACTTGTTAGCCTCCCTCGGGGACTTCCGGGACCTCTGCTGGTGGGCGGGCTCTGTGGGATTGGGGTGCATTGGTAACCTTGCACCGGTGTAAGGCAGTGTGCTGTAGCAAGGTAGCGCAGCTTAACAGCGTGAAACAACAGGAGTGTATTCTCTTACAGTTCTGGCAGTCAGAACTGTGAAATCAGGGTCATTGAGATACAGTCAGAGTGTCAGCAGGACTGGTTTTCCTTGCCCTTTGCAGCTCTTCCCAGCTGCCTGTGTTCCTCAGCTCAAGGACCCTGGCATCATCTTGAAAGCTCATCACTCCAGTCTTTCTTCGACTATCCATTGTATTCTCCTCCGCCTCTCCCTGCCCTTCACTTCCGGCAACGTTTGTGATCCCAGTGGATCCATTTGGATAATCATCTTCCCGCTTCTAGATCCTTAACTTCATCACATCTGCCATGTAAAGTAACATATTCACAGGCTCAGGGATTAGGGTGAGACACCTTGGCGAGGGGTACTCTGCAGCTCTGCACAGGTAAGTGTCTAATGGCCTTGGTTAACATGTCATTGTGTTACCTGGAAGCAATGGACCAGTGCTTATCACAGCCTTGACTATACTCATTCTATTAACCCTTGCTGTTGCTAGGGTTACAGGAATCCCTGAAGATCCCTTTGAATGAGCGCCCCTATGTTCTAGACATTTCCAGTGATTCCTCAGAATGATTCATGGAGCAATAGGTGTTGGTAGATCATCCCTGCCATCTACTCAGATAACCAGGGCCCCTGGCACACAAGTAACTTGTGTCACAGTCACACAGCTAATATGCAGTGTGACTCTAAAGCCACATGGGATAGCTTTGCTGTGGTCCCTTTGTGGATCATTTCTATTCTGATCAGAGCAGTCCTTCCCAAGCTTTAGCATGCACTAGAGTCACCCAGAGAGGCTGTTAAAGTGTAGGCTTTGGATTCAACAGTTTGGATAAAGCCAGAAATCTGCATTCTCACAGGCTTCAGAGAATGTGGAGAAAGTTACCAATCTGACAGTCATGCATTGACTAGCGCTGTGGGCCTCATGGCCAGGTTCAGGCTGACCTCTATGCTGAGAATCTCCTCACTTCTGGAGGACCAAGCCTTCTCTAGCCTCTGGGTCAAACTGTGACAAGCATGTGATCACTGAGAGATAGTACATGCCTGGGCCCCATCTCCAGGGTACTCATTCAGTATCAACTCCCTTGTCGCTGGTGCCAGAGCCATGCTGGTTTGGTGTCAAATGCTTGTCCCAGAGCTCTCTAACCCCGGGCAGTTGGGGTACAGGGATACTTATCCATCAGCTGCCCAGTCACAGAGCGAGGGCTCTCATAGAGGCCAAGAGGTCCTCTAATTTGGCCAAGTCAGTTTTCTTGGCTCTGGGGAAAGACCTCAGACAGAGAGAAGGGCACACTGGCAGTTAGAGGTTGGCCAGTGGCACTGTGGAGGTGAGACCCTGGGGACATAGGTGAGATATCAAGAGTGAGCCACTCTACCTTATGGAGGCTTTCTTTTGTCACTTGCAGAATATGAGGGTGGAGGGTGCAGAGTAGAGTTGTGTGTAAAATAGGCAAATTCCCTCTCTCTCTCTCTCTCTCTCTCTCTCTCTCTCTCTCTCTCTCTCTCTCTTCCACCCTCTCGGGAATGAACCCAGGGAGTGCTGAGCTACATCCCCAGTGCTTTTTATTTTGAGACACATCTTTGCTAAGTTGCCCAGGCTGGCCTTGAATTTAAGATCCTACTGCCTCAGCCCTGAATAGCTGGAATTAGAGGTGTTACCACCACACCTGGCCTAAAATAGGCAGACAGAATTATAAAAATGTCCCCAATTTCCCTAAACCCCAGAATCTGAATCTGTGAATGTGGTGAGCTATCACTCCAATGATTGGGTTATGGCTATAGCTAGAAGTTTGAGTTAACATGAGCTCTTAAAAACAAAGAGCAGTCTGGTGGGAGAAGAGGAAGGTGAAAGTAGATCCAGGGAGACTGAAAGCCTGGAGAAGGACTGAGCTCATACCGTGGCTTTAAGCCACCATGGTTGCTACGTAACACAAGGTCCAAGTGCATGGAGCTACAGTCCCAGGAGTTTGTCAGAAGTACAGACCCCTCAACCCCTAGGTCTGTCCTGTGTGAACCTGCATTTTAACAAGATCCTGATGGGCATGGTGGTGCATGCTTGTAATTCCAGCACTCTGGGAGGCCAAGGCAGGAGGATCCTAAATTTGAGCCCAACCCGGGCAATTTAGCAGCTTAGGATGACCCAGTCTCAAAATAAAAAGTAAAAAAGGGCTGGAGATATAGCTCAGTGCAAAGGCTCTGGTTCAATCCTCAGTACTGAAACAAAACAAAACAAAACAAAACAAAATCCCGTGTGATTTGCATATACATTAAAGTTTGAGAAATGTTGTTCTGGACAACCAGAAAATACAGGCAATAGCTCGTAACCATAATTATTTGCTATAAGAAAAAGCACAATTTAATGATTTGAATGAATTAAAATTTGAATTATTTTATGCTAAAAATAACAAAAGTTCATTATGGAAAAATGGGGAAGACAAAAAGAAAAATAGCACACCCCCTAAGACCTGAATGTAACCACTGTTTTTATATGTGTATATTTCACATATATTCATTGTGCATTCACATGACAGTGTACAATTCTTGAAAAGGCGTTTTCACTCAACATTGTCTGAAAATCACACTTTTACCATGATTATTCCAATAGCCTTATATGCAATGATTTACCTCAGCATGCCCCAATTTTTAGACAACTTTTTACAAATGTAATCAACAGTGTGAGAAATATCTTAATGCATGTAGCCTTTTTCTGAATTTCAGGTGATTTCTTTGGAATGGATTTCCAAACGTGGAATTTCTGGGGTCTGGATAATAAACATTCAAAAAAGATCATCTTTTTAAAAAATTAACTTTATTGGTACATTTTAGGTATACATTATGATCACATTCATCATTGAGAATTTGTACCTGATATATATCTTAGTTCTTGTTTTTTCTCATTCCTCTTCCTTCCTTTCTACCCCTCCACCCCTCCCTATTTACAAAAGCTTTGTTTCCATTTTTTCCTTTTTTTCTCATATTTTTTTCTTTCCCTTCTTTCCTTTCCCCCACCCCCTCTACTTCCCTTTCCCCTTTGAACCTTTGCTTCCTATTTCACTAGCTAAATGGATGCATACTGAGGCCATACTCTCAAGTGAAATAAACAGAACACACATGTGTAAATACCGAATTGTCTCTCTGGTGTGAGAAACTGAAAGTATAAACGAGGACCAAAATGTATAACAAATAGTGTTAAATAGGAAGCAAAAAAGATCATCTTAAGAAATGGTGATACATTGCTTGCAGGAGTGTGCGTGTAAATTGGGAATTTGTTATTCTCAGTGTAGAAATCTACTTTTTCTTCTATGAGAGTATAATGCCCTCTCCCTGCCTCCTAAACAACTCAGTCCGGGTTCAGACTACAAGAGTGATGCCTGCCCCCAAGAGATGCCTGGTGGCATTTCTGGGAGGAATGACCCACTCCCAACCAGGGATTATTGTGCCTTGGTCATCAGCACTATCCTATGACAAAGTGGGTTATTCACCGTGCTCTGCGGTCCTTTATGCCAACAGGACTGCTTAACTGAAATAGATGGGCACTAATTTTAACTATTTTGATGCACTGCATTAGGAAATAGCAGCAGATGAGTCACTGTCATTTGATTTCTGACCCTTCATTTTTTATACTAGTCAAAAGTGAGACAAATATTTAAGATTTTTTTCGTGTACCTTTTCTTAAAAATGTAGAGTTTCAGTGGATTTTTAGTAGCAGCCATCACCACACCCGATTTTAAAACATCTTCATCACTATTTAAGCTGGGGGTGGTGGTGCACACCTGTCATCCCAGCACTCTGGAGACTGAGGCAGGAGGATTGCCCCGAGTTCCAGGCCAGCCTGGGCTACATAGTAAGTTCAAGGCCAGCCTATACTGCATAGCAAGACCCTGTCTCAAGAACAAAAACACACACAAAAGCAAAAACAAAACAACAGCATCCCAAAATCTCCATTTTAATCACTTTAAAAAGACACCCTACACTGATTAAAAGTCACTTTCATTTGTCCCCAGCCCCAGTGGCCAGCACTCATACACTTTCTGCTACTACAGATTTGTCCATTCCAGACATTTCATATATATAAATTAATGCAAAATGAATTCATGCTTGACTTCTCTCATTTACTCTAATGCTTTCAAAGTTTACCCATGTTGTAGCATGTATCTGTACTCTGTTCTCTTCATGACTGAATAATTTCATTGTGTGGATAGACCACATTTTGTATATCTATTTATTTGGTTGATGGACATGTGAGTGGTTTCCATTTGGGGGCTATTATGAATAATGCTGTTATGAACATTTATGTACAAGTTTTTGGTGGGTATATATCTTCATTTCTCTTGCATACATGTCTAGGAATAGAACTGCTGGGTGGTATACTTTCTCAGTATTTGACTCTTTGAGAAACTGTCAAAATATTTTCCAAAGCAGCTGCAAAATTTTACATTTCCCCTGTCTTAGCCACTTCCTCCTTTCTGGGACACAGTACTCAACAGCCACAACTTAAAGGAGAAAAGGTTTATTTTGGCTCCATGGTTGGCTGGCTCCAAGGCAAAAACAAGATGGCAGAGGGGCCTGGCAGAGGAACAGGTGCTCAACCCATGGCAGTTAGGAAGCAGAGAGAGAAGCAAGGAGAGCTAGGGACAAAAATGCACCCTTCCAGGTCACATTCCCCAGTGACCCACCTCCAACCAGGCCCCACCTCCAAAGAGCAGAGCCAGCTGCTGAACTCATTAATGGATGAATCCACTGATGAGTATGGCGCCCCCATGCTCCAATCACCTCCCCCACACAGGAGAATCTGGGGGGACGTTTTAGATCTAAACCATAGCATCCATTAGCAGTATATGAATGTCTCATTTTCTCCACATCCTCACCAACACTTGTCGTTGTCTATCTTTTTTATTATAGCTATTCCAGGGGTGGGGTTATGTGAAGTGGTATCTGAGTATGGTTTTGATTTGCATTTCCCTGATAGTGAATGCTGTTGAACATTTTTTATTGTTTTGTTTTGCTTTGTTTTGGGTAGTACTGGGCCTTGAGAGTGCTAAGCAAATTCTCTGCCACTGAGCTACATCCTCAGCCTCATTTTTCATTGTTTATCAAGAATACATATATCTTTGAAGCAACGTCTAGCCTTGCCTGTAAATCCTTGCCTGTGATTTTTAGTTCAGCCATTTGTCTTCTTATGGAGTTCCCAAGGGGTCTTTATATATTCGATATCCACCTGTCTTATCAGATATGTGATTTACACAAGTTTTCTTCCATTCTGTGGGTTGTCTTCATTAGCACACCACTTTTAGTTTACACGTAAATGAAGGTATGGCATTTAGAGATTTGCTTTTTCAAACCATGGTTTTCTGGGGTGTGTCTTAAATCCAGACAGGAAGCACCTTTTACAAACAGGCCCTCAGTGCAGAAGCCAGACCATTTGTTTGCGTGTTTGACTCGAAGTGTCTGATCCTTGCAGTGAGTGAAGTGGAACCAACCCTACATGCAGAATTTACTTTCTCTCTTCTGTGTCCCCTGGCCTTCTGACCAAAACATAGATTTCCAGAGATGGAGAAATGGAGAAAAGAAGTAATAAATCATTCATGTTAGTAGGATCACCTTGTAAATAACACTGTAAAATGAAAGGATGAGTCCACCAATCAAGCTGGTGAAATCTATTGCAGAATGGCATCTAATGGCCCAGCCAGAAGCCCACCCAGACACCAGTAGCCCACCTGGACAGCAGCAGCACGGTGTGCAGGCCCCAGCCAGGGCCCCACCCACCACTGTGGAAATCAGTATGGAGATACCTCACAGAACTAGGACTGGAAGTCCCATTTGACCCAGCTATTCCCCTGCTGGGTATCTTCCCCAAGGAATTAAGAGAATCATACCACACTGATATATGTGCACCCAGGTTCATAGCAGTACAGTTCGCAATAGCTAAAACTTGGAAGCAGCCAAATGCCCATCAACTGGAGAGTGGATAAAGAAAATGTGTTTTTTTTAATAAAATGGAGTACTACTCAGCCATAAAGAATGAGAAACTAGAGACATTTATAGCTAAATGGATGCACCTTGAGGCCATACACTTAAGTGAAATAAATAGGACACACATGTGTAAAAACTGAATAGTTTCTCTAGTGTGAGAAACTGAAAGTGTAAATAAGGACTAAATAGTATAATAGATAATGTGAAATAGGAAGAAAAGGGGCAAAGGGGAAGGGAATGTGGGAGGGGTAGGGGAAAGGAAGGAAGGGAATGGAATTAATATGAGAAAATGAAAAAATGGAAACAAAGTTTTTGTAAATAGGGAGGGCAGGGGAATGGGGAAAAAATAAGAACCAAGATACATCATATACAGGTACAAATTCCCAATGATGAATGTCATCATATTGTATACCTAAAATGCACCAATAGACAATGAATTTTTTTAAAAAAGAATGACATTTAATAGGGAAAAAAGATAAAATATAAAAAACAGTTTTCAGGAAGCAAGTTCCACATTAATAGGAAATTAAAATGTTCATCATGTTGAACAAATGGCCCTTTGGGAAGAAAAGTGCTGATCTTTTTTAGTGACACTTACAGGCAGGCTGAGTTAAAATGCTAGCGGCTCATCTGAAGGACGGTGGGCTCCAAAAGCCTCTGCCACGGTTTAGAGATGTGCAGGAGGAAGACTCGGTGACTCAGAAAGCTCTCCGCCTTCTCTCCTGCTTGCCCACATCCCTACCCCCGACCCTCAAACGCCATCAAGTCCCCCCGAGCCCACACACGACCCCTGCCCCTCTGATCGCCCACAGCATCCTGTTCCGACATGCAAGCCGGTACTGGATTCTCTGCTTCCCAGGATTGTTTCTCTGTGAACATCGTGTCTCCCTCTCTCCCTGGAAATCCCTGAGGCCCGAAGCTGTAGTTCCCCATGGTGAAGGAAGGGCTTCTGCAAATATTTGCGGCAGTGAGCTGTATGCTGACCTCTGAGAGTGGGGACTTCTGCCAGATGCCCTCCCCCTGCCTCTGGGGCTGCGCTGTGCCTTGGTTCCCAGGAGTACTGGCAGAGGAGGGACAGCAGGCCCTGGGGCCACAGCTTCTGTCATCAGGCTATTTGGCTCATCCTCTCCCCTTCCTGTGCCTAGGCTTTCGATTTCTGCCCTTTTCTTTCTTTCTTTAAAATCATCTATCCTTTCCATTAAAATATGAGAAAAAGATGGTAGTCTCAGAACTAAAAGGTTGGCAAAAGCAAACATGCCCTGAATTATTTGCTTGGTCCTGTAAATTTTTTCTTATTCTTTTTTTTCTCTTTTCATTTTTTTCTCTTTCTCGGTGGACGCTAAGCACATGCCCTACTACTGAGCTACATAGGCTCCCAACCCTTCCTTTCTTTCATTTAAAAAAACTTGGCTGATTGAGATTTTGCAAATTTGTATATACTTAGGATTGTAGATGGTGGAAGGGTCTTGAAATAGATCCTGCAGCACAACATGTAACTTTACCACAAAGAAACAAGGGTTCCAAGAAGTTTAAAGGAGCAAACAGGAAAGGAAGTTCAGAAAAGTGTCTGTCCCAAATAGCACAAGTGGTGAGTGGCAGGGTCAACACTAGAGCCTGTCTCTTGACTCCCTGTCCAGTGTTCCTGCCCCTGCCTATGGTATGGGATTTTTAGACATATGAATGCCTGATTCATAAGAAAGGGGTGTTTGATAAGAGTCACTGTTATGATCACAATTAGCAATGTCTGCAAGCCTGTTTAATGGAGGCCAATTCAATAGTCTACAAGTCTAGGAATTAAATTCAGCATCAGACAGAGAGAAAACAATGCATTGCTCTGTCTGATGCATTTCGGAGAATTCATCACAGGAGTTTCCTACAACTCCACTGCTTCCGACCCTGTAAAACTGCTTATTTTGGGCCGGGGGTTTAGCTCAGTGGTTTCACTGCATGCTGTGCAAGCGCAAGGAGCCGAGTTCGATCCCCAGTACCAAAAAAAGCAAAACAAAACAAAACAAAAAAACTGCTTATTTCTTTTTTAAAATTTAAAATGTATAACTTTATTATCATTCACTAAACACACACATATACAAAAATTAAAATTATTCAAAGAAAAGCAATGCAAGTGAAAAAAACTATACTAATATTCAAATATAATAAAACTCAAAGCAAAACTGAAAAGTACTTAAACATTTTTGCATATAATTTAAAAAAACATCTCAAGCATTAACAAGAAATCAGAAGATGTGATTTGTTTTAGAAAGATTTCCAAAAATAATATTGAACAAACAGTGGTCTGGAGAAAAAATTCTAATTAGCTAGTAGACTCCACATAGGCCAAATTTTTTTGAATTTAAATTTCAGTATAGTCATGTCTCATGTGATGGAAATATAATCTGAGAAATATGTTATTAGGCAATTTCATCCGTGTGTATCACAAAGTACCACACAGAGTGCCAACTTCTAAGTGTAAACTGAAAAGGTATACATCAATCATTTGTGATGGCCCTTTGATATTATCCAAATATGCAGTTAAACACGAGATACATGAGGCTACCACTGGCATAGCAGCACACTGTTTTCCAGTAAACTCTTTTATATAAGTAGGATTATGCTCTAAAGGATGAAAAGCACAGCATGTTATGATCAGTACCTAAAACAGTAACAGTCATTTATCACACTATCGAATACTGTGAACTGTACATAGTTATATGTGCTTCTTCTGGAAACACACCCTTCTCTCCTTTGATCTCAGTGACTCTTCCTTCTCAACCCACTGATGAGCTCTGGCCTAGTCTTTATCTACATCTCCTCCTATAGTTTTAAACACAATCTATATATATGGATTCTTTCCAGATTCCAGCCTGTAACTCTGATCTCTCCCCTTCCCCTCCTGCCACTCATACCCCTTTAAACCTTTTCTTCATATTTCAAATTATCAATTATTCATTTTAATCATTTTAATCTTTAATTACATTTCCAGTTTCTCACATTAGAGAAATTATTCGGTATTTACACATGTGTGTCCTATTTATTTCACTTAAGAGTATGGCCTCAATATGCATCCATTTAGCTATAAATGTCTCCAGTTTCTCATTCTTTATGGCTGAGTAGTACTCCATTTTAGAAAAAAAAAGCACATCTTCTTTATCCAGTCTCCAGTTGATGGGCACTTGGGCTGTTTCCAAGCTTTAGCTATTACAAACTGTGTCACTATAAACATGGGTGCGCATATATCACTGTGGTATGATTGTTTTAATTCTTTTGGGAAGATACAAAGCAGGGGGATAGCTGGGTCAAATGGGACTTCTAAGCCTAGTTCTTTGAGGTATCTCCATACTGATTTCCACAGTGGGTGCACCAGTCTACATTCCCACCAGCAATGGAGAAGGGTTCCTTTCTCTCCACACCCCCGCCAGCATTTGTTATTGGTTGATTTCTTTATAACAGCCACTCTTTCTGGGGTGAGGTGGAATCTCAGTGTTGTTTTCATCTGCATCTCTCAAATAACCAGTGATGTTGAACATTTTTCCATACATTTA
This sequence comes from Heterocephalus glaber, assembly GCF_053883595.1. Taxonomy (NCBI): domain Eukaryota; kingdom Metazoa; phylum Chordata; class Mammalia; order Rodentia; family Bathyergidae; genus Heterocephalus; species Heterocephalus glaber. Next base: position 16,648,468 of record NW_028258369.1, on the reverse strand, counting down.
TTGGCTGCTTTTACTTCTTTGTCTGAGAAATGTCTGTTCATTTCAGATGCCCATTTTTGAATTTCGGAGGTCTGATTTTTTTCAGTTCTTTATGTATTCTAGATAGTAGTCCTTTGTCTTAGGTACAACTGCTGAAAATATTTTCCCACATTTTAGGTTGTCTCTTAGCTCTGTTGGTGGTTTCTCTTGCAGGGCAGAAGCTTTTTAATAAGATGAGAACCCAGTTGTTCATTCTTTGTGCTAGTTCCCATGCTGCTGAGGTTTTGTTCATAAAGTCTTTTCTTATGCCAATGTCTTCAAGAGTTCTACCTAACTTATATTCCAGCAAATGTAATGTTTCTGTTTTAATATTTAGATCTTTAATCCACTTTGATCTTAGTTTATTGCATGGTGATAGGTATGGATCTAGTTTTAATCACTGGCAGGTTGAAATCCAGTTTTTCCGACAGCATGTATTAAATAGACTATCTTTCCTTCAATGAGGATGGTTGGCTCCTTTGTCAAAGATGAGGTGGCTGAGTATATCTATAGTTGTTTCTGCATCTTCTAATCTATTCCCCAATCCTCAGGTCTGTTTCTTTACCAGTACCATGCTGTTTTTATCACCGTAGCTTTGTAGTATAGTTTCAAGTTGGGGATTGTAATACCCCCAGCCAAGTCTCTGTTGCCTAGAATTTTTTTTGCTATTCTAGGTCTCTTCTGGTTCCAAATGAATTTTTGGATAGTTTTCTCTAATTCTGTGAAATATATTGTTGGAATTTCAATTGGCATTGCATTGAATTATATAGTCGTTTTGGAAGTATGGCCATTTTCACTATGTTGGATCTTCCTACCCAGGAGCAAGGGATGTATTTCCATTTTCTTATATCCTCTTTGATCCCTTTTTTCAGAGTGCTGTAGTTTTCAGTGTAGAGGTCTTTTGCTTCCTTTGTTAGGTTGCTTCCTAGATATTTCATTTTTTTTGGATGCTTTTGTAAAAGGAATTGTTTCCCTAATTTCTCTCTCAGTGAGTCTATTATTTGTATATTAAAAAGCTATTGTTTTTTGAGTGTTGACCTTATATCCAACTACTCTACTGAATCTATCAATTAAGTCTACAAGTCTTTTGGCAGAGTTTTTTGGCTCTTCTATGTAGAGTATCATAGCATCAGCAAATAATGACAGTTTAAGTTCTTCCTTTCCTATCCTTATTCCTTTTATTTCTTTCTCGTTTCTAATTGCTGTGGCTAATGTTTCCAGAATTCTATTGAACAGGAGTGGTGATAGTGGGCATCCTTGTCTTGTTCTTGATTTTAGTGTGAAAGTTTTCAGTTTTTGACCATTTAGTATGATGTTGGATTTTGGTTTTTCATAGATAGCCTTAATCAAGTTGAGATAAAGACCTTCTATTCCAGTTTTCTGTAGAGTTTTTATCATGAATGGGTGTTGTTGAATGTCTTTTCTGCATCTATTGAAATGATCATATGGTTTTTGTTCTTGACTCTGTTAATACAGTGTATTACATTTATTGATTTATGAATGTTGAATCATCCTTGCATCTCTGGGAAAAATCCGACTTGGTCAGGGAGTATGATCTTCTTGATGATCCTTTGTATTCTGTTTGCCAGTATATTGTTGAGGATTTTTGCATCTATGTTCATTAGGGAGATTGGCCTGTAGTTCTGTTTTTGGGTTGGCTCTTTCCCTGATTTTGGAATCAAAGCAATACTTGTTTCCAGGAGTGAATTTGGAAGACTTGCTTCCCTTTCAATTTCCTTGATGAGTTTAAAGTGTAATGGCGATAGTTCTTCTTTAAATGTCTCGTAGAATTCAGCAGTAAAGCCATCAGGACCTGGGCTTTTCTTTGTTGGTAAATTTTTTATTACATTTTCAATTTCATTCATTGTAATTGCTGTGTTTAGAATTTCTGTATCTTCTTCATTTAACTTTGGCAATTCATATGTATCTAGGAATCTGTCTGTTTCTTCTTTGTTTTCCATTTTATTAGAGTACAGGTTCTTGAAGGAGGTTTTGGTGATCTTCTGGATTTCTGCTGGGTCTGTTGTGACTTCACCTTTTTCGTTCTTAATTGCATGGATTTGAGTCTTTTCTTTCCTTTTTTTGATAAGGTTGGCTAAGGGTTTATCAATTTTATTTATTCCTTTGAAAAACCAATTCTTTGATTCATTGATTTTTTGGTATCATTCTCTTGGTCTCCATTGCATTGACTTCTGCTCTGATCTTTATAATTTCCTCTCTTGTACGAGCTTTTGGTTTGCTATGCTCTTCTTTTTCTAGGAGCTTGAGGTTCTGCATTGGGTTATTTATTTGATTTCTCTCCATTTTTTTAATATGGGCATTGACTGCTATGAATTTCCCAAGTAGAACTGCTTTCATTATGTCCCATAGATTTCTGTATGTTGTACTGGCATTATCATTTACTTGTAGAAATTGTCTAATTTCTTCTTTAATTTCCTCTGTGACCCATTGGTTGTTCAGGAGGGTGTTGTTTAATTTCCATTTGTTTGTGTGAGTGTTGCAGTTTCTTATGTCATTGATCTCCAATTTTATTGCACTATGGTCTGATAATATACAGGGGGTAACTTCAATTCTTTTACATTTGCTTAAACATGTCCTATGAACTAGCATGTGGCCTATTTTGGAGAATGACCTGTGTGCAGCCAAAAAGAATGTGTATTCTGATTTTTGTGGGGTGGACCACTCTGTAAACATCTATTAAGTCCATTTGTTCGATAGCTTGGCTCAGTTCTAGAATTTTGTTGTAATTTTTTGCCTAGATGATCTGTCTCTTTGTGATAATGGAGTATTGAGGTCCCCCACTACAATTGTATTAGTGCTTATTTAGTTTTTCATGTCCATTAATATTTGTTTTGTATAGTTAGGGGCATTTGTATTTGGTGCACATATATTTCTGATTGTCAACTCTTCCTCTTGAACTGTTCCCTTCACAAGGATGTAGTGACCATCTTTGTCTTTCTTAATTAGTTTTGGTTTGAAATCGACTTTGTCTGCAAATAAAATTTCTACCCCTGCTTTTTTCTGGGTTCTTTGGCATGGAGAACTGTTTTCCATCCTTTCACTTTCAGTCTATGTATTTCTTTTTGAGTTAGGTGTTTTTCTTGTATACAACATATTGTTGGATTTTGTTTCTTAACCTATTCCATCAGTCTATTTCTTTTGATTGGTGAATTGAGGCCATTAACATTGATAGTTATAATTGATAGATATTGACTCATCCTTGTCATGATGTTTTACTATTGTTTGCTCTTTTATTTTTTATTTTTTCCCCCTTTCCCTTAGTGTTTTACCTTGCCTGGTGGTTTCCCTCTGTTGAGCCTCATGGAGTTGTGACCTTCATTGTCTTTTTCTAGGATATTGTTTAGAATTGCTTGGATTGCTGGTTTGGTGCTCATGAAATTTCTCAGGTGTTCTTTGTTGTGGAAGTATCTGCTTTCCCCAACGATTCTGAAAGATATTTTTTGCAGGATAGAACAGTCTAGGTTGGAAGTTATTTTCTTTTAGGGCTTGAAATACTTCACTCCAGGCTTTCATTGATTTGAGGGTTTCTGTTGAAAAATCTTCCGTGATTCTGATGGGCTTTCCTTTGTAGGTGATTTGTTTCTTTTTTCTAACTGCCTGTAGGATTTTGTTCTTCTGTTGGGTTTCTGGGATCTTGACTATTATATGTCTAGGTGTAGATTTTTAAATTTTATTTTATTTTTATTTTTATTTTTTAGGTGTAGATTTTTTTTGATCATGGCTAGTTCGAGTTCTATATGCATCACTTATCTGTATGTTCAATTCTCTACCTCTGTCTGGGAAATTTTCTACTATTTCTTCTGTGAACAGTTTTTTTTATGTCAATTGTACTTTCTCCTGATTTTTCATGGACTCTGATCAGTCTTATGTTATTCTTCTTTGCATCATCTAGCAACTGCTGAATTGATTTCTCTTCATCCCTTACTACTTTTAAGAAACCTGTTTTCATGGTCCTTCACCACAATCATGTCTTCTATATCTGATATTCTATCTTCACATTCCCTTAATCTGCTCTGCATGCTTTCAATGGAGTTTTTAACCTCCTGAATATCTGTTTGAATCTGTTTCATGGATTCCATTTCTTTCTTAGGTTGGGCGATCATGGTTTCCATTTCTTTCTTATGCTGGGTATTCATGGCTTCTAGCAGGCTTCTGAGCTCATCTATTTTTTATCTGTTTCTTTTCTAGAGCCTCTAATCATGTCTTTCACTCTGATCACCATCTCTGTAGTTATCTGGGAGATTATTTCTCCTTTGAATTTTTCTAGAGCCTCATTCATCTGTTTTGTTACCTCCTGTGCTGTTAGTTAAGGGTGTCCAGGTGGTTGATTATCAGACTTTTCCACCTTGTTTCCCTCAGAATTTGCCTTTTGTGTGGTGGAAATCTGAGTTTGTGACTTGCTTAAATGTCTTCTCATTTTTGTTTTTGGTACTGTTCATGGTTTAGTTCCTGGGTTGATACTTTGGAGTTACTTATTGTAAGTATCTTTGTTGATGTATTTAGAACCCTTAGGGAATGATTGCTTCTCAGAGGTGTCTTCCAGGTATAGCTGGTCTTTAGGTTTTGAGTCTCTAATGGCTCTGAAGCTATCTCATTTTCATTATACCAGGAAGGACAACTGATTAGATCAATCACAGCACCTTAGCCCAAGTGATACAATCAGCAACACAGTAGCATCAAGTACCTTTTAGAAAATGATAATTCATGGTGGATATTAACCTATCACCTTTAACTGTGTGAATTAAGTCAAGATCAAGGACCAATCCAACATATGTTTATAGTGAATAAACTCTTCAATATAGCAACTTTACGCTTCAGGATGGGGAGTTAGAAGGAGTTGGGGAGGGAGGAATAGGTAGATAGAGGGATAGGGGAAGGTTATCAGTGAGGCCAGAGGGCACAGGTGAGAGAAGAAAGAAAAATAAAGAAGAAATACAAATAAGGGCCAGAACAAAACACAAAGGGAGATGAAGAACAATGTGGGACAGCAAGGGAATGAGGGAGAGAGAAAGAGAGAAAGAAAAGAGAAAAAGAAAAAAGAGAAAAATTAAAATTTTAAAAGAGTAGAAAAAGAAGAAAAAAATAAAAAATAAGAGCAAAAAAATAGTAGTAATTTTAAAAATAACAAATAAAAAAATAAAAATGAAGGGCCTCCTTCAGGGTATGTCTCTGCTGTCACAATAGACAACGTGGGCAGCAGTGTGCAGTTATAAGTCAGTGAGTCTCAGTAAGCCAGTCACAGACTTGTGAGATTCAGGCAGATTTCTGGCTGCAAGTCCCAAGTTGAGCTCCCTGTCCTCCTGCAGGGTTGAACTCTGCAAGGTTCTATTACAGGTTCCAGCTGCCTTTCCCCTGGAGCTAGTCCAGGTTCCCATGGGAGGTGATGATCCCTCCAACTTACCAAGCCTGGTGGTCTGGTGTGCCTTACTGCAGAGATTCTTTTCACTTTTCCAGTGGGCTTCAGTTTTCATCAGGGAGCCTGAGAGTGGCCCTCTCTCTGTTGTTCACTTCTGCAGCTCAGGACAATGGCATTTATGTCGCCCTGCACCTCTGTATTGTGGAACCAGGTAGCGGTACAGCCAAGAGGCCAGAGGTGGGGGTGAGGGGGGTGGGGCCTGTTGTTGCATCCGTCCTGCGTGGCTAAGCTGGCGGGTCGTGGGTGTGCGGGGGGGGGTCCTCACAGTCTCCTAGATGCAAGTGGGCGGAGCGAGCCGGACAGAGCGGAGCTCAGCCCCCCGCGACCGTTCTGACCAAATGGCCAAGCTGGCGGTTGGTCAAAACTGCTTATTTCTTGCAGATGATGAAACCCCAAATCTGGCACTACAATAGGAATTGGGAGCTGAAAAACGGGTGCTGTATCAATTCAGAAATGGTGTGGATGGCAGGAAGTCTCAGCTGGCGCTCTGGTGACTCTTCCCAGGGACCCCTGGCTTGAGTCAGGTTGCTGAGCACTTAGAAATCTTGTTATCTATTGGGGGAGGGGTGGCAGGTTCCAGGCTAAGGCAAGAAATGGTGCTGCGGAAAAGGCTGGATGAAATGCATCTATTTCATAGAATTCCATGAAGTGTATTTGCATAAGAAGCTGGTGATGTGGAGGGTAAGAAGGTAAATATCACGGTCATTAATTTACTTTGAGAACCTTCCAATGGAGAGAGAAACTGAGCTTCCTTCCAGCAGAAGACTTAGGAATAGTCTCCTCTACTTTTATAATTAGGTTCAAAGAGACCCTAATTCTTTACGTCTGTTCTGATGTGTCAATTCAAAAGTCAAATGTTCAACCATGAGGTTTTTTTTTTTTTTCTTTTTTGTACTGGGGATCGAACTCGGGACCTTCCACTTGCGAGGCAGGCAGCAGAACCACTGAGCTAAATCTCCGGCTCCTCTACTTTTATAGCAGTGGAAATATCACTGTCTTATAATCTTTTCTTTTAGCATAAAAATCTCAGTTAGATAATGCAAGAGCAATGAAAGAAATATAGTGACAGGAAAATAGAATGGAACCAAGACATTGAGATAAAATATATGGTATAGTTTTGCTATATGATGTTTTCTGAAAAGTTTCACTGTTGGCCTGGATTTTTATGTCTTTCATCTTCATGATGATTGAGGCTCTGATTGTAGCAATCAAATTCAGGTGGAGTACCAGTTGAATCTGCTCCTGGGATAATGCATCTCTCTGGGAGAACTGTTGGGGTCAGTGTTTTGGGCATAATGATCCTCAGAATCATTATGAGATACTGGTTGTCAGCGAGGTGGTAGGTGCAGGGATTATGGGACAGGACCAAACCAGGTGACTTCCAATAAGCTTGCAGCCCAAGGTCTTCTGTGACCTCCTAGCTCATCAATACACCCCAGGAAGGTACTGTCCCTCCCCAAAGCGACATGGCACTAGAGTATTGCCCATGTTATTTCAGTCCTGTCTCTTGGGTTCTAAGGCATATGGGAAAAAAACCTCAGGGCCTGTGGGTCATGAAGAAAACCATTTCTGATGCTGGGAGTAAGCAAATCATGGTGTGTTTGTGGTTTGTTGAAATATTGAGGCGTTGGAAGGCATTTGTTCTACAATCATTGAGCATCTGCTGAGTGATCATCTCTATCTGTGAGAGGCAGTGAGGATCAAAACACAAAAGAGGTCCCTAGCCCTCTGGCAGTGTACAACCAGGGGTTGCTCACAATTAACTCCCTGTGTGCAAGGATAATCTTAGGCAAAGAGCACTTTTGTGTCACAGATATTGAGACATATCTCAGTCCATTCTCCATCCCACCCCAAGAGTCATGGCTCCTTTGGAACATGGGACATAAATAAAAAGACAAGAATGGCCTGGTTCAGAGAATCTTAGCATACTTATTGGCCACATGGCATCTATCATATGGAAGTCAAATACATCCCATCCAGTCCATGCCTGACTCCAAGAGGGAAATTTAACAAAAGTTTGACAAATCCTAGTACCTCTGTGCTTGTTTCTCTGGGCTTGTCTCTTGTCCTTCCATCAGTAAGACCACTCAAACAATACAAATTAAACTAGGAGAAGAGCCCAAAGACATTGTCTCACTGATTGATGATTGATTGATTGATTGATTGAAGTACTGGGACTCAAACCCAGGGCCTCATGCATCCTAAGCAAGTGCTCTGTCACTGACCTATATCCTCAGCCTGTCTCTTCTTTTTATAGTCCCTGGTTTATACTATATTGCTATGTTTTGGGCTTTACAGATGCTGAGGGTTTAGAATTTGAATCATCAGGATCTGGGTTCATATTGAATTGAAAGATCAGCGGAGTCATTCCAAAGCAATATATTGGATAAATAGAAGAAAGGCAGAGAGTGAGGGAGCAAGAAAGGGAGAGTTTGAGTGCAACAGTGCTCGAGTGGCTTTATGTAGACATCTAGCAAGCCCAGTGGGTTAAGCCTCAAGGGTTAATGGTTAGATCAGTCATCTCAACCCCAGACACTCAGAGTAGTGGTTCTCAGTCTTGGGTGCACATTACAGTCCCCTGGGGAGCTTTTAAAATGTGCAGATGCCTGTGTCCTATCCCAGATCAATTATGACTGAATCTCTGGGGGTGGTTCACAGGCATCAGGATTTAGCAGAGTTTCCACTGCTATCTAGAATCATCACATGCTTGAGAACCACTGAATTAGATTTCTGGTAGAAAATTTAGAAGGAATGATTTAAAAATCCTCTGCTCTTCTGAGTATAATTCAATTCTATCTAAATACGAAACCTCAGAATGATTAGAGTCAGGCCTTAGTAATTTCAAACCGTTAGGCTCTTCTTCGCCATGATTTGTTACCAAGGGAACACGAAATACACACTTATATTAACATATTGAAATATATAGTAATATATCCACATAGAGAGACTGGTTTTTAATGTTTCTGGAACCAAGATACACAATGGCTTCATTTACATCTGGTGCTTCTTTTTGTGACCTGAGCCCCAAACAACCCATCTTTTCTTTCACTCAGAGAACATGGACACCAAAACAGGTGTCAGGGAAAATGAGGGAGCAGGGCAAGTCCATGCAGCCTGGGCAGGCTTTGGGGAAGAAGAGCATCCAATGGAAGTGGCAGCCAGTGGAACACTGCTATAATGAGATGTACTTGGCGCTGACAGGCCGGGACTGGATGGATGGGGTCAGAGAAAGAGTGTAGAAGATCTGACTTTCTTGCAGTCCGAGAGATGAGAAGTAGCTTGCCTGGGAGCTCAGCATGGGGATGGAAAAAGCAAGATGGGGTAAGGTAGGCTCAAAGACAGGAAAGAAATTCTTCTATGCATCTCCTCTTGCCCTCATCTATAAGACACCATGGAGAAAGAAGATGGAGTAGTAGTGTATAATCTTGTTTTATCTTGACAGGGGCTTTTGGGCACTTATGTAGGTGTGTGAGATAGGATCCTTGCCCTTGGGGAAATTTCCGTTAATTAGGGGCTAAAAAATTATGATCTGCATTACCATTCTGTCCTGTTTGAATGAATTTCCCTCAAAGTAGATTTCTGAATCTGCTACAGTTGAATACAAAAGAAACCCTGTGGAGAGGTATTAGAAAGCCTCTTTATATTTAAGTATCCACAGCAGTGGGCCTGAGACTTCAATATGATCAGTCTGTAGGCGAAGAGCACTCTCTAGTCTATCACTTTGCCGTTTTCTAGTGTATTTGAGATTTATAAAAGCTTTGTGAGGTAGGCAAGACAAGATGGGCTGAATTTTCCCACTTCACTCAAGATTGTTGTAGAATCCACATCTTCCTATTTCTTATCCTCATTATGTTCAATTTTCCCCCTTCTGACCAAACATGAATTTGTCACAAATGTTTCCATGTTATACTATTTAAAAAGAAGAGAACTCTAATCCTGGAGCAACTTAATTTGAGGAGAATGTGTTAAAGTTAATTCTGACTCTCCAGTGGAGTATCTTAGCAACCACATGTATTTACTAAGGACTACTTCTATACCCATAAAGCAAATCCAACATGCACTTGGTTTCATATGTGCTCCCAAAGCTGGATTGTTATTTAGCTGCAACTCTAATCTCAAAACTGTAATGACTCTTTTGTACTCAGAATCTTATTTTCACCATCTGTCATGCATATGATGTGTGAAATTCTAGCACTTTCTCATTTGAAAAAAAATTTAATTAAGAAGATGATACTAATGAGGGAATTCTTTTAAAGGTTGTTCACTTTAGTAAACATGGAAATTTATATAGGCATGACCTTTTTGGACAGCAGTTTGATAGTGAGTATCAAAAACCTAAAACCTCATATTAGCATTAGAGGTGCTAATTCCACCTCTGGAATCTATCCTAAGGCAAGCAAATCTGAAATCCAGACCAAAATTAATGCCTAAAAACTTCATTATTTATAAATAGTGAAGTATTATTCATAAATATTGAAGCATTATTCATAACAGCAAAACAGTGGAAACAACCAATAAGACTAATAATATAGCAGTCTGGTTGAATTTTATTTTATTTTATTTTATTTTTTTGGTACCAGGGATCGAACTCAGGACCTTTTGCTTGCGAGGCAGGTGGCGGAACCACTGAGCTAAATCCCCGGCCCGAATTAAATTTTATGTAGTGATAAAATGGAACAGTATGCTTCCATTAGAATAAATAATTCTTTTAGTGGAAAAATACTTATAATAGTAAGTTAAGAGATTAAGTGGAATAAAAAGTGTTTGTGTATTATGAACCTAGCTATGTAAAGCCACAATCATGAGAGAGGATGCCAGTAGTAGTTGGATCTTGGAGGTAGGCTGTTGGTAAATTGCTTCTCTCATCCATATTTTCATGGGTTTCTCGAATTATCTACCATAAGTATGCATTATTTTTATAATTAGAAAAATCACATTTTAAAGACTGTGTGCTTTATGTAGATTCTTCATGTGCATTTACTTCACAAATTACCTTTCACCTTTTTCCTTCTTCCAAAAAATCTTAGTTTCAGCAGAGAAATAAGCACATTTGTGTATATAGCCTCACATTGGTCTATTTATTGATTTGTATATTTATTGTGCACTTATTAAAATTGGACATGTAAATATATATCATGGAAGTCATCTTTTCTATATAATTTAGACTCTATTAAATTTGCTTGAGCCATTATTGAATGTATTTCAAAAATTTCCCTGCTATAAAGACGTACTTTGTTTCTTTACAATTTATATTTATTTGTTTTTGGATAGGTAGTATAGACACATGGTTCAATAGTCCAAAAATGGAAGCTGTTATATGGTAACAAACTGTATTTGTATCCCTGTCTTTCAGCTACTTAGCTCCCCATCTGTAATGACTACTGTTAGTGTCTTCTTATGTATTCTTATATAGATGTTTTATCCATAAAAAGCAAATTTGTACATTATATTTTCCTTGTTTACCCAAATGGTAATGTACTATAGACACCATTCTGTACTTTGCATTCATTCTTAGTATATCTAGGAGATGATTTCATGTCAGCACATAAAGATTCCCTTTATTCTTTGAGGTGGCATAATATTCTGACATGTACCTTAGCCAGTCCATATTGGTGGATGTCTGGATGTCTGCATTGTTTTCATTCTTTTGCCATCATGCACATCATTTGTACCTAAGTCATTTTGCACATATGTAGGCATCTGTAGAATGCATTGCTAGAAGTAGATCAATTGTTACTTTGTACATTTATAATATTGCCACAATAATTCATTTTTGAATAGGAGGATATAGGACTATAAAGTTGTCAATCCCCTTTAAATTAATATATGATTTCAATGTTGCCCTAATCAAAATATTTATAGCATCAACTATTGGAACTTGAAATTAACTCATGATGCACCTCTGTTCAGCACATTCCAATGACCCCCCCCCTCAGAGAAAGAGCCCAAATCTTTATATTTGCCTGCAAGACTCTCCATGATTTATTTTACTCCTTGTTACTTCTCTGCCTTCATTTCCTCTCTGTCTTTGTTTCTCTCTCTCTCTCTCTCTCTCTCTCTCTCTCTCTCTCTCTCTCTCTCTCTCTCTCTCTCTCTCTCTCTCTCTGTACCAGGCACCCTGGGCCCTTATCTTAGGGCCTTTGCACATGCTGTTGCCATAGATCTTTCCCCAGAAATCTACAGAGCTTGCCCTTTAATCACAACTGCCAGGTTTTCATGTCCTGATTCCTTGATTTTGCATCTCTTCTACTTTTACCTTCCTTCTTTATTCTTTCTCCATGCCACTTACAATCCTCTGACACTGTACCTATTTGCCTGATTTAATTGACATCACTCACAGCTGGAATGCAATCATCCTATGAACAAGAATTTCCTTTGTTCTGTCCCCAGTGCTTCAACTACTGCCTGGCATTTCTTAGGCCCTAAATTAACATTTATGGTTTTAAATAAACCTGTGAGAATGCTTAGGAGAACTTGGGGGTGGGGGGCTTTGGAACATATATAATTTAGGATCTCTTATAAATCAATAAATAAAAGATAATCCATCAAAAATGGGATAAGACATGAACAAATAGTTCTCAGAACATGAAATCCCAATGGCCAATAGTGACAAAATATTTTCTTTCATTTATAATATTAAAAATTCAAATTAAAATATCAACAAACGGGGCCGGGGATTTAGCTCAGTGGTTTTGCCGCCTGCTGTGCAAGCACAAGGACCCGAGTTCAATCCCCAGTACCAAAAAAAAAAAAAATCAACACACTTTTTCCAATATCAGATTGGCCAATATCCAACAATAATAGCTTATACTGCCAAAGAAGAGATGCAGGCACTGTCACCTACCATTGGAGGAAGGGGAATTTTGAGTATTCTCTTTGCAGAGCACTTTGGTAATCTGTGAAAATCAAAGCTGCCTATGCTCTTTGATATAGTCATTCCACTTCTAGGAGTCTGTCCTACAAGAAAAACATGAGTGGAAAATGATTGATGTCCAAGCATGTGCATGATAACACTGTTTGCATTAGAAAATAAAAACTTAATTGTCTAGCAATAAGGAAATCATTGGTTAAATAAACTATTCTGAATCCACATAATGGAATATTCTATAGCCATTTAATAAGTGAGCTGGAGGCTTGTATGTAATTATACGGTACAAGACTTAGGATCTAGTAAATGCAAACCATACATGTAGTACATGTTCATTTGTGAAACAATGGATATAAATATATATTATTGTACAGTCTATATGTAAAGACTTCATGGAAATATTCAGAATTTCATCTCTGGGTAGTGGGACTTGGGTTCATGATTGGTGAGGAAAAACTTTACCTCTCATTTTATAACCCCTTTATTCTTGTTTTTTGCCATGTTCCAGTGTTAGACATTTATTTTAACAATATGAACACAGATAAAATTACTCCAAAATGTTTCTAATTATAGAAAACCAAGGTTCAAGTACGAAAGGTATTTTATTATCCATTCCTACTATCTTTGTTAGCAATAATAAAATGAGCTCTATTTGAGAAATAGAGACTTGACTAAAGTTGATGTGTTCAGAGGGGTTATCTTTACCTCTCAAGTAAAGTAACATTTCCACTTTCCAAACAAAGCACAGAGAAGATTAGCCCCAAGGACACTAGTCTGAAAGAGTGAGGCTTGCATGATGAATCTACTCCTGACCACACTTAGCTGCAAGGGAGGCAGGGACGTGTAGTCTTTTAGCTGATTACATTGTTAGTCTGAATAAATCCAGCCTTCTGATACTCAAGAAGAAAGGGAGAAAAGACATTAGGTGACCATTTGTAGCCTTTTCCCACTCTCCAAGTTTCACATGCAAAAGAGAACTAACAACAGGCCTTCTAGGTTTGATGGAAGGCTTAAAAGAAATAATGGATGTAATGCATAGCACATGATAGGTGCTCTGTTAATACTTGGTTCCTTTGTCTCCCCTTTCCTTATTGGCTTTCATAGGCATTGTTTTATCTGAGAAAGCAAGCAACAGTGAAGGCAATACTGGTTAGATCATTTTTTTAACCTGAGTCTTAATTAGCATAATTAATTCTAGTTAGAAGCTTCTCTGCCATCTTCTTTTTTGAATATTGCTTGAATTTTTCTTTATAAAGGTTTAAAAGTTGCTTGGCCAAATCTCAAATGTTAAGAAAGCTATGCAGCACAGCAGTATTGGGTGGCTAGTGTTGAGTGCATGAAGAATTGTATATAAAAAGCAAGAAATGGAAACAACCTAAATGTCCATTAACTGATGAATAGATAAATGTGATACATATACACACTGAAATACTATTCAGCAATAAAATAGAATGAAATCCTGTCATTTGCAACAAGATGGATGGAACTGGAGATTATTAGGGTAAGGGAAATGTCAGTCACAGAAAGACAAGTACCACATTATCCCACTCATGTGGAAGCTAAAAAAGAACATGATCTCATAGAAGTTGCTCAAGCTGGGGAGAATAGGAGGAGGGAGGGCTAGGGAGATGTTGGTCAATGGGTAGAGTCATAGTTAGATAGAAGCAAGATGTTGTGGTGCGCATGATAGGGTGACTTTGGAACATAAGGTACTGTACATTTCAAAAAGCCAGAAGAAAGATTTTTGAATGTTTTCACCATAAAGAAATGATAGATTGATATGTTTAACCTGCTTTAAACATTACATAATGCATACATGTATCAAAATGTCACAGGGTCTTCATTAATATGCACAATTTTAGGGGCTGAGGATGTAGCTCAGTGGTAGAGCGCTTGCCTAACACTCATGAGGCCCTGGATTTGATCCACAGCTCTGAAAAAACAAACAAAAATATGTACCATTTTTATTTTTATGTATCACTTAAAATTAATTTAAATATTTTTACATGAAAGCAAAAAACTCCCAAAACAAAGAAACCAACCTCAGAGGCCAAGCAGCATGAAAAAATGGTCAGCTATGGGAGCAAGATTCTGGGTTTCATTTATCTCATTCCATACTAGTTCAGTAATTAAGTTGCACAATATGGCAAAGATAAAGGAACTTTGCAAATGTAATTAAAATCACTAGTCAGTAGATATTCACTTGATCAAAAGGGAGACACAGTAATCCGGGAAGGGCTGGAATCCTGACCTAGTCAGGGGAGCCCTTTAAAAGAGGAATTCTGCTGCTGCTTTAGCAAAAGCAAATGGCATAAGATCCTGGGTTCAATCACTAACAAGTCACAAAAATCAAACTGCATGTCATGGAAAGGGTCACGTGTCAGGAACAGTGGCATCTCATGGCTGACAGCTAGCAAGGAAACTGGGATTTCAGTTTTGCAATTGTAAGACACGAACTAAATTCTGTCCCCAGCTATGTGAGCCTGTAAGTGTACTTTGTGTCTCAAACTGAATGCAGCCCAGCTGAAATTTTCTTTCAGTTTTGTGACACCCAGGCTCCTAACCCATGGAAACTGTGATATAATAAATTTGTACTTCTTTAAACTGCTAAGTTTGTGGCAATTTGTTATACAACTCTAGAAAATGAATACAGGGAATGATTTAGCTTGGATTCCTCTAGAACAGGAGTCAGCAAACTACAGCCTGGCCAACATGCCAACCCAACCCATTAGGTAATTTTGTAAATAAAACTTTATTGCAACACGGCCCATGTGCATTTGTTTGCCTATAGTTTATGACTGCTTTCACACTGCAGTGTCAGAGCTGAGAAGGTACAATGCCTAAAATATTTGTAACGTGGCTCTTTATAGAAAAAGTGGTCTAACCTCTGCTCTAGAAGAAGAATTTGAGATGAGTATTTGATAGCAAGCAGTTTGCTTGAGTGGTGGCCCCCCAAAACACTAGGGACACGAGCCAGATAAAGGAAGGGAGCCAATAAAGGTTACATTATTCAGTTGGCTGTCACTGGGAGGAGTTAATCCTGCCAGAAAGGTCTGACAACCAGCATTGGACATTCACTTCAGAGAAAGCTACAAGATGGGCAAGGGAGCTAGGGTCTTTCTGAACTTGGATCAGCTGATGGTTGTGAGCTGCTGCTCCACAGCTTTGAAGAGAGCCCTTGGGCTATCAGATGGAGAGACAGGCAGTTGCATCTCTAATAACCTCCTCCCCAAGTAAAAGGTGACATTTCTAATGTCAGGTGTGGTGGTCCAGCGCTCTGAGAGGCTGAGGCAGGAAAATCGTAAATTTGAGCCCAGCTCTAGAAACTTAGAGAGACCTTATCTCAAAATAAAAAGATTAGAAAAGGGCTGGAAACAGAACTCAGTGTGAAAGCCCTGGGTTCAATCTTCATTAAAAAAAAGTGACACTTCTAATTGAATTTGACAGAAGGAGATGAGTATGCTCGGGCCAGAATTTCTTGGCTTATTTTTCTTCCAGATTTGCCTGCCTACTTATAGGCTCTATTCTGGCTTGCTTTATACTGAGAGAAGCTTACAGGGTGGACTTTGCTCCAGAAAAAGGTGTGGCCTAGTTAAGTTCAAGTCAGTAGGAATGTACTGGAAAGCCCACTTGGACCTGGATTTAAAGCCGCATTCTTCAATGATCTATTTTTTTTTTTTTAGGTTTTTTTTTTTTTTTTTTTTTTTTTTGGTACTGGGGATTGAACTCGGGCCCTTGCACTTGCAAGGCAGGCGGTGGAACCACTGAGCTAAATCCCCCGCCCTCTTCAATGATCTTATCAGTAATAAAATTGGTATTTCCATTCCACAGGCTGGAGTCCTGAATTTATTGTTCATTAGTCTTGAACTTGGGTAGAAAAAGAAGGTAAGAACTGGGTCTGATGGTGTATGCTTGTAATCCAAGATATTCTGGAGGCTAAGGCAGGAGGACTGTAAGTTTGAGGCTAGCCTGGACAACTTAGCAAGACCTTGTCTCAAAATAAAAATTTTAAAAAGAGGCGAGAAAGTAGCTTAGTGGTAGAGTACTTCCCTATAATATGTGAGATCCTTGGTTCCATTTCCAGTATCACATTTAAAAAGATGGTTGCAATTTATTAGCCCCTTAAACTCCACAGATGATTATTTCTATGGACTAATTGACTTCTATAGGTTCTTAACACAGCATAACAAATTACTGTGAAAGACAACTAATGCCCAGTTTGTGAAATGAATGTTTTGTGTCTCTATTTATCTAGTACATTTTGTTTTCTTAAATGAAAGAAGACCAAGTCCAGAGTATAGAATATTGTATTAAAACTCTGCTTTTCCATCTAGCACATGAAACTATTTTTTCTGGAAAGGTGACAGAGAAGTACTGTGTATTGGAAAATGCTCACAATGGATTAGTATTCTTCTGTCTATAGCTTGGGCAACAATGGCCTTTTGTGACCCAGAGAGACACACTATATTCTAAAACAGAACTAACAGATGTGCATGTCTACCATAAAAAGAGACTTGCACAGGGAGTGCCAGTTACCCCAGGGAAAGCGGAAAGGAGTCATAGATGAGAGAACAGTGATGCCTTTTATGGTTTCTTTTTAGAAACTTGATTCTTTTACCCGTTTGCTTTTTACTTCGTGCATAATGAGTTTCATGCATAATGAGATTCCCTGTTACTTGTGTTGTTTCTATTTGGTAACTACTTCTATTTCTACTGTAGTTTTTTTAAAAAAGCTTGAAATATCTTATGAAATGGCCCTAAGCAAAAATAGAAAGAAAATTGGCTACTTGTAGGAAAATGGACAAGTTGAGCAGAGCAATTTATTTGAATGCAATGGAGATGGCAGGAGATGTGAGCTGGGAGTCAATGAGGGGAGAAATTTGTCATGGCTTCCCTCCATCTCAAATAGCTCACATCCTGACTGTCTTGACCTGGGTATTTCTCCACAGTATGGCAGTGACTGGGTGTGTGAGAATGATTAGGTGCAGAAGTAGGCAACAGACTCCAAACCATAGTGGCTAAAAAACACGAAATTTCTTTTTCTCACATAAAATACAGGGCAGTCCAGAGCTGGTGCAACTACTGTGCTTCATGAAGTCATCTCAATGTTCCACCATTCCCAGGGTGTGACCTTCCACCTGTGCTTGAAGGTGAAGTTCAGGACCCTAGCAGAATTCTGGGCAGCCGGAGAAGGAAGGGATAAAGACTAAAACTACACAATGAGCATGTGCTAGCTGTCTTTTGTGGGAGGTACCTGGCAGCAGTCATGACACTCTTTTGCTTAAATCTCATTGGTCAGAATGCAGTCACATGACAATGTCTCCCTGCAAGGGCCAATGGGAAGTGTAGTGTTTCTGTGTACTCAGCTAAACATTAGAGTTTCTACTACTATGGAACAAGGGATTTTATACATTAGGGAACAATCACAGTGTGCTAGAAATTGCTCCTTTTGTCCTCTATATGTTGTTCCCAAATGATGCTAGTTTGTAGGATGTGTGCCAGCACATAACAAGGTATTCAGTGGGCTCTGTTGAAATGTAAAAACATTTGTGCCCTGTGCCAATTTTTAGTTTTTTTAAAGATATTATCCTTCATTCTGTCTTTATCTTCCCATTACATTCTTCCCATTTTTTGTGTTGCAATGTTATTTCTTTTCTGTTTCTGTTCTAGATCCTCTAATCATGTCTTTCACTCTGTTCTCCATCTCTGCGGATATCTGGGAGATTATTTCTGCTTTGAATTTTTCTAGAGCCTCATTCATCTGTTTTGTTACTTCCTGTGCTATCAGTTCAGGGTGTCCAGGTGGTTGGTTATGGGACTTTTCCATCTCATTTCCCCCAGGATTTACCCTTGGTGGGGTGGAAGTCTGAGTTTGTGCCTTGCTTAAATGTCTTCTCATTTTTGTGTTTGGTACTGTCCTTGGTTTAACTCCTGGGTTGATAGTTTGAAATTGCTTATTGTAGGTATCTTTGTTGCTTGTAATCAGAACCCTTATGGAATGATTTCTTCTCAGAGGTGTCTTCCAGATATAGCTGGTCTTTAAGTTTTGAGTCTCTAATGACTCTAAGGCTATCTCATTTTCCTTATACTAGGAAGGTTCATTGACTAGATCAATACCAACACCTTAGCCCAAGTGATACAATCAGCAACACCATTGCATCAAGTACATCTTTGAAAATGACATTTTGTGGTAGTTATTAATCTATCACCTTTAGCTGTGTGAATTAAAGCAAGATCAAGGACCAACCCAACATATAGTGAATAAACTCTTCAATATAACAACTTTTCCCTTTGGGATGGGGAGTTAGAAGGGGTTGGGGAGGGAGGGGCAGATGGGAAGAAGGATAGGGGAAGGTTAGCAGTGTGGTCAGAGGACACAGGTGAGAGGGAAAAAGAGAATACTAGGAAAATAAAGAGGAACTCCAAATGAGGACCAAGACAGGGACAAAAAGGGAAGATGAACAATGTGGGAGACCAAGAGAGTGAGTGTAAGAGAGAGAAAGGAAAGAGAAAAGAAAGAAGAAAAGAGAAGAAAAAAAGGAGAGAAAAACAAATATTTGCAAAGAGTAGGAAAAAATTAAAGATAAGAGGAGCAAACGAAAAGAAGAGAGCAAAAAAAGAAAACAATAATACTAATTTTGGGAATGAAAAATAACCATGAAGATGAAGGGCCTCTTTTAGACCTGCCTGTCTGCTGTCACAATAGACAATGTGGCTTGCAATGTGAAGATATAAGTTAATGAGTCTCAGCAAGCCAGTCACAGACCCATGAGATTCAGGCAGATTTCTGGCTGCAAGTCCCAAGTTGAGCTCCCTGTCCTCCTGTAGGGTTGAACTCTGCAGAGTTGTATTGCAGGTTCCAGCTGCCCTTCCCCTGAAGATAGCCCTGGTCCTGATGGGAGGTGAAGATGCCTCCAACTTACCCAGTACAGTGGTCTGGTGGTCCGGGGTCCTCTGTGTTTTTGTAGTGTGGAACCAGGTGGCTGCACAGAGGAGCGGGGCCGGGGGTGGGGGTGGTGTCCAGTGGATTGCTGCTGCGCGCGACTCGCGACCTTGCTACAGCGTCCGCAGACCTGCCTGTCTGCAGCGGGCTGATCCGGTGCATTCCGCACAACTCTGTTACTTCTTTTCTGAAATCATGATGGAGATATGTAGTGGCTATTGGCTGCCCTGTGTCCTTACTCCTAATTTACCTGTTTGAGGAATCCTACCGTATCTAGTCCAGGAAGCCCCACTCTCAGCCTCTGGGAGGTTACATGTCACGTGCACCTAGGTCCTTTTCCCACAACATTGTCATGGCCTATTTACTTGTGGGTTGGGGTCAAAGCTTGGTTTTCAAACCCAGATGTGCAAAAAACCTGATTTTTCCACAATTGATGTTAATGTCTATTTTAATCCTCCATAGAGCAGAGTGGAAGAAACTTAAATTAATTGGAACCAGGATGCCTCACTTTTATGCAGCATGTCTAAGTTTGGAAATGGGGGGGCGGAGTCAGGCTTTGCAGTTTTCTGTTCACTTCATCAGCTGAGGTGCCCCTCTTGCCATTTGGCTCTCAATTGCCCATCACCACAGCTTCTGTTAGGTTGTCCTTCCCTCCCACTGGCAAGATCCTATTGGGTCAGGCTTCCTCTGTCCTCTCCGGGTTCTTCTTGGAGATGTGGAAATGGCTTGATGTGTCCTTACTGTGTTGGACCATGGGAACTCCTGTGTAGCTCACTAAGGCTCTGTTCATTCTTGCAAATCTCAGATACATGGGGACACGAGTAACATCCTTTTATACTCATGCATGGCTGACTGAGACCTTGCTTCTAGAGACCATGGAGTCTTGATTTAATCATCTTCTATGACAAGAAGATTGGAAGTGGACAGGCTAGGTCCAGCGCTCAGTTCAGTCAAGTTTTCTCAGGCATTCTCTTAGCTTTGCTGGCTTCATAATACAATGCTTGCTGCTATGCCACGCACCTTATTCTCTCCTGATAATACAAAGCAGGAAGGGGGTAGTCCTTCACTTTCCCTTAAGGAGGACAGATCTTTTCAGGACCTCTTAATCAGTCATCGGGAAGACTTGAATCGCTGGATGATTGTGGTGGTTTAGAACAATTATGATTCATTCCCTGGGGCTCAGTCCATTGTCACCCAACATCTGAATGGCTCTGCAAAGTAGGTAACATTAATATCCTTATTTTGTGGATGAGGAAACTGAGCCATAGGAAGGTGAGATTATCTTATTTTCCCAGGGTTGCTCTTGAGTAAGAGTCTAAAGTAGGAACAAAGCTCAAGCTGTCTGGATATAAAGCCTAGTCTATTATCTACTATAATTTATAGACCCTTAGTAGACTCCCAAGTTTTACAGGAAATTACTCTTTTTTTGTTTTGTTTTTTTGCAGTTCTGGGAATTGAACCCAGGGCCTTGTGCATGTTAGGCAAATGCTCTAACACTAAGATACACTCCTACCTCTATAATGAAGTTATTGGCAGTTGTTTTTAAGTAGCTAAAGCATTAAAGGATAAAGAACACAAATTTTGGAGTTTAGGTTTATGTAAGAGCTTAGCTTTTAACTACTCTGAATCTTTCTTTATTTCTTTCTTTTAAAAAAAAAAAGCCTATAAAATGAAGATAATGCTACACACCTTTCAGGATTGCTTTCAGGATTAAATTTGACAAAGCTCATTAAGGGCCTTGCATGATGCCCGCTCTGACAACTATTATTATAGAGTCAACTAAGTTTGGAAGGCAGTCAATCCCTAACTTTCTCCCACTGATAAGAGAAACCATGGAATTATAAGCCAAAGGCAAATACAACCGAAGCAGGCTCCAGTTGAGTTGAGATCTTCCCAAAGGATCATTGTGCAGTGGAGCAGTGTCAACCACATATTCAACTTCTGGGAAGTTTGCTTGCCAAAATAACGGAGAGGAGGACCAGTTTCAATGTGTAGACAATCCCAGCTATGTTAAAGCCTTGAGTTAGCAGGAGATAGAACAGGTGGATTTCCTTTCTCACAATCTCTGTTCTCAGCAGTTCTGAAGGTGGAGGCGTCTTGCTGCATGATGTGTCCCCAGCACATGACATTTAGCACTCAAGCTTGTCACACACTAAAAAAGATAAAGGGCCTCTCTTAAGGTCAGAAAAGGGAGCTACTAAAGAAGTCAACACATTCGAACCCTAACTTTTGCAATCACAAGTCCAGAGACATGATGTTTGTGCTCCCACAAGGTTTCTGATAGTCTTGAAAAAGAATAGAACTGTGTTATAGTTTGGGTGTCCCCCAAAGGCCTGAGAGCTGAATGCTTGATCTGCAACTCATGGTACTCTTGGGATGTGGTGGTACCTTGAGGAGGTGGGGCTTAGTGGGATGAAGTGAAGTCATTGGAAGCGTGGCCTTGAAGGCCATATCAGGACACAGGCCCCTTCTAATCTCTGCTTCCTGGTTGCCATGAGGTGAGCAGTTTTTCTCCACCATGTCTCTCTGCCATGATGATCTATCTGCCTTACTACAGGCCCAAAGGCAACAGGGCCAAGCGACCATATGAACTGAAACCTCTGTGAAATGTTATGACCCAAAATAAATCGTTCTCTTTTAGGCTGATTATCTCAGGTATTTGTTACAGTAACAGAGAGCTAACACAAACTGGGTTATTGGATCCTTTGGATTAATACAAATTGTTATACTCTGAGAAGGAGCAAGTTGAGAGTTCATACTTACCCATGAGGAACAGAGCTTGTAACACAGGACTGGGAGGCTACTGTCTGGATTTGGTAGAAACTTGGAGGAAGAGTTGAGATGTCTGAAGATTATATGTAGAAATTTAGTGTAAAATTTCCTTATTACTATAGATAAGCCCTTCTTTGTATTTCTTAGCACTTTTATTGTCATATAATTCACATGATACAAAATGAACTGAGCTAGAATATAGTGTTCAGAGTTGTGCAACCATTGTCACATTTTTTTCTTTTTTTTTACTTTTCTTTTTTGGTGCTAAGGATTGAACCCAAGGCCTCATGCATACAAAATGCATTCTACCATAGAGATACACCATGAGCCCCATTACAATTGATTCTAGAACATGTTCATCACTCTGAAAAGAAATCCCACACTAATTAACATTCAGTCCTCTTTCTTCTTGAAGCTCCCCAGCCCCTGGCAACAACTAACTTACTTTCTGACTCTACAGATTTGCCTGTTCAGGATATTTCTTATACTAGATAAAATAACACAATAATCAGACTTGTATGTGACTATAATTTTATCATCCTTATAAGCAGTATCACTCCAGTTAAACAAACTAGGGAGACACAGATTTGTCATAAAGGGGCACGATCATATAACCTGTCATTATTCAGTCCATATAAACAAACAGATGGGATGTGACCATTAATTCCCTTAGTAAAATTTATGAGCTATTTGAAAATTAACACTTATGTGGTAGAACCACAGTTTCGACTTGCAGTGTTTTTATCTATGACTCATGTTTTCTTTTTAAATGTCATTCTTGGTATTTTTATTCTTTGGGCCTCCTGCTAACTCTCAAATGCAATCCCTGCCGCTTTGCCTGGACCCATTACAAAAGGAAGGGCTGAAATGGAAAACATACAGCAATAAAGAAGCTCTTCCTGGCTTTTAGATTTTAAATGCTGGTCCTTAGGCCAGATTTGTACAGTATTGTCACGTAGCACCTCTGAGGTCCAGTGTGTATTGGCATGGGGCTGCATTCACTGGGAGGGAAGGGCACTTTGATCTTGTTTACACAAAGATGCCATAGGAGCTAGCAGCAGCCTTGGCCTTAGTTGAAAATAAAAAGGGTTAAAGCTGTAGATTTAGGGGAATACTTGAGTTTGAATCAGGCTTCACATACAGATCTCAGAGAATTTCATTGAGCTAGATCATATCCTTTCTCCCTTTACAGACAGCTGTTTCCTTCTTGATGCATATAATAGAAACTGACACCCATTTCCTCCAATGCTGGCTACAAACTGGACTATCCAATAGAACTTTGTGTGATGATGGATGTGCTGTCCAAATAGCTAATGAGTACTTGGAATTTGGGCTAATGTGACCAAGGAATTGCATTTAAAATATTATTTATAAAAGAATTCAATGTGACTCTTACACATGACCAGTGGCTACCATATTGGACAGTGTAGATGGTAAATATTTCCATCACTGAAGAATTTTCTGACTGCACTGTTTCTCTGGTAAACAGCCCTGAGAAAGGACTTGGAGTTATGGAAGACCCTTGGAAGGGTCTGCCCTGTGGGTGGCTAGAGAGGAGTCAGGCCAGGGAGCAGCAGGAAGCAGCTCAGAGCACACATCTCTGTATCATCTTGCCCAAGAGGGGAAGGGGTTGGTGTAGCTCCCCACTGATGCCCACCAGTCACTGATGGTGGGCTGCCTCCCTGACAGGGTGTGACTTCTCAGGCACCTCCATCTTCCCAGAACATGGGCAGAGGAGACACTGCAGCCCCAGAGGACCATAGTGCCTGCCCCTCCTGCTCCTGACCCCAGGGTGTTCTCCAGACACAACTGTAATGTTTCCTGCACATCCTTGGATGCATTTTTGTGTACATAAATATATATGGAAATATCCATGTACTTTTTCCATTTAGACAAATAGCCTCATTCCATACATGCTTGTCTGCACTTTGCTTTTTGTACTGAATAGTGCATCCTGGAACTATTCCGTTAGAGTCATTTCTTTCATTTCCTCTTCTTGGCTGTCTTTATCATAAACAAGTTCAGGCTGAAAGATAAAAAGAGCTGCAGTGGCTTGGCTGAAAGAATGCAGAGAACCTCATGTTTAGCTTATGGATTTAAAAAGCAAGCTGTTTGTTGAGACTGCAGAGCTTGGTTCAAGGAATTTCAGGATGGCGTGATTTTCCTGTGAAATACAAATGCAAATTCACTTGGTGATAAACTCAGGCAGTGTGTGGGCTGATTAGACAATAGAGTATGCAATCAATACATTAACCTCCTAGGAGGACTGCAATAGCAGAACGCGGCAGCCCCTGAGGCAGGCAACTCTGGAACAGAGGCCTTGGAAGTCCCAGATTTGGGTCCCAATCCTGCCATTGAATTGTGTCACTTCTGATGCCTCTTGATCTCTCAGGGCCTCTGTTTTCTTGTCTATTAGATGTGGGTGGTAATAAGCATTCCACCCTATCTCAAGGGGTTTGATGCACAGATGGGTCAGAGTTGCAAACCAAATACCTTCAGGCAAATACATGAGTCCTGTGAGGCTGTTGTAAGTAACAGGGACTATGAGCTAAGAGGAGGATTAATTACACACACCCACTCTGTCTCTTTCCTGTTTAAACATTTCAATGAATGCTACCCTAACCAAACAAAGCAGTATGTCTGTGGGTTACTCACAGCCCTTTGGCAAGAGTTGGCATTCTACAAATTTGAATTTTGAACCCATGCAGAAGAGATGGCTCTACTGTCACTCACTATTTACTAAGCTGCACCTCTACTGACTCTTAAAAAACATCTTCTCCCACTTCCATGGTTCATCTTTTTAGCAGTCAGGAGAAGCAAGGTCACGCTCTGGAAATGACTCAAAAATGTCAGTGGCTCTAATTATTTCTTGCATGCACTACACGGCCATTGGTCATGGATTTGAGGCTGATCTCGAAGTCCTCATTCACCAGCCTAATGGAGTACCTCATCGGGGGACCTCACACTGCCCCAACAGGTGTTGCTGGGGCCTGTGGAAGGGAAGGGAAGGAGACACTATCCAGGAAGTGCTTAGACTTTTGCCTGCATTTCATTGGCCAAAACAAGTCATGTGGCTCCTCTCCCCTCTAATGCAGTCCCACCTATGGAAGGAGGACTACAAGTACCTGCACACAGTGCTGAGAAGGCAGGGCTCCCTCAGACATCCCACTGTTTCTTGTGTTTCTGAAGTTCACTGAATAAAGAGATTCCATTTCATCAGGTGGACGGTTGTATACTGAGCCTCCTGGCTGTTTCTATGGCACTTGACACCTGGCTCATTAGAGTATGGATACAGCAGTAGCCATAATAATGGGATTCTTTCTTTGCCAGCTTCTTTTGGAAATGCAAGTCCTTAGCTTGGGAATAGAGGTCCATGTGCCTGTATTTTCTGGCAGTTCTAATCACAAACAAATGAAAGAAACATTCAAATAACTTAAGACAAATGATCCTGCAAAACTTAGACACAAAAAAGTATCCTTGTACCCCATCTTTCCAACCTGACTCAGATCCCTAAGGGCTCCTATTTTCAGGTGGTGATAAATTCTATGGGGGAAATAAAAGGAGCAGAGTGTTTAATGCCTTGTAATTCTTATTTTTTGAAGTATGTTTTATTTTTTGACACATCATATTTGTACATATTTATGGGAGAGGTACAGTAGGATACTTCATACATGTATTTATTGGTCACTTTCCTGTTGCTGGGACAAAATACCTGACATCTGCAACTTAAAGGAGGAGAGTTTTATTTTGGCTCATGGTTTCAATGGGTTCAATCCGTGGTTAACTGACTCCAAGGCAGGAACATCACGGTAAAGGGTCTGGTAGAAAATAGCTGGTCAACCCATAGCAGCCAGGAAAAAGAGAGAGAGAGAGAGAGAGAGAGAGAGAGAGAGAGAGAGAGAGAGAGAGAAATGGGGACAAGAATACACACCTTCAGGTCATGCCCCCAGTGACCCACTTCTTCCTGCCAGGTTCCACCTCCTAACAGCACTTTCAGCTATGAACTCATCAATGGATTAATTCACTGATGAGTACAGTGCCTCATCTCTGAACACAAGACTTTTGGAGGACATTTTAGGTCTAAACCATTAATGTACACAATGTCATTATTAAATCAGGGTAATTAGCATTACCACCTCCTCAAACATTAATCATTTGTATGGGTTGGAGCCTTCAGACTCTAGTTATTTTGAAATATATCATAAATATTTATAGACTACAATTACTCTATTTTTGTACCCGTTGGCTAGCCTCTCTAAGTGACATTTGAGTACGAGAGGGAGGAAGTGATTTATGTGGCTCTTTACATAGAGGGTAATTCATTTCTAAATAAAGAATTCCAAACCCCTGGGACTGAGAATGTGCCAGACTGTACTGGATCAGTGCTCCCCACATTGAGGCTACCACCACATGTAGCCCCTTAACTTTGTACCAGAATCATGAGCTAAAACAAACCTCTTTTCTTTGTAACTTAGGCAGTCTATGGTGCTGTTCTCTTAGCAATAGAAACTTTTTGAAACGGCCCCTCCCCCCATTTCTGTGTCATCAGTCGGCTTCATGACCTCATGATTCTGGCCTAGGGATTCACAGCCTTCTCCCCATCAGGACTTACAGGATATGGAAGATGATACTCTGTGGGCTATTTGCAAATCTCAGGGCACAGCCACCCTAATGCCAATAGATTTTCTCCTAGTCCAACACTTTAGTCCCCTTTTGTATAAGAAAGCAAGCCATTTGCAAATCTTCCTCTCCTGGTCCTTTATCATTGTGTCAAAGTTTTTACATCCACTATGCTCAGTGTTGAGCCCATGTTCCAGCGATGGCAGCATTTTGACATAAGTACAAGTTCATGTGCCCCATCTCGGACTCACTGGACCAGACTGACAGCAGGCCCCAGGAATCTGTTTAGTGAGCTCTCAAGGAGATTCCTTCACATGCTGAAGTCTGAGTATAGGCTTAGTGGCTGCTACCATCACCCCTCAAATTGAGCCACAGTGCTTCCTGCACTCTAATGAGAACAGCTGATCTGGCCTAGTGGGCGCCACTCTGCTACACTAGAATCACCCCTGGAGAGCTTTAAAACAACAACAGTGATGTCTGGGTCTCCACTCCCAGTGATTCTGATTCCACTGGGCTGGGCTTGGCCCCGAGTGATTCATACACACAGCCATTTCTGAGAAGCTGCCAGATGGATCTACACCGTGTTTCCCATACCCAGTGGGATGTCCTGCCTCACACTGTTCTCTCTTTCTGGAGTGCCTGTCTGGGCCACTTCCATTTGCCAACTCTGTCCACCTGAGAGAGCTGAGCCCAAGCAGGACTCCTCCATGTGCTGATCATCTTTTCCCTCAATTCCTGCACCATCCTACTGGTAGCTGTATTTTATCACTACCCTAATTCTCACCTGCCTTTACTCATCATGTACACCTCTTCTCTTACTTCCTAGCATGCGATGTAATATCCATTTCTGATCTGTTTCATATCTCCCAGTGACCTAGAAAATGCTGGCTGCTTCACAAATGTTCATTATGAAAATGTGCTTCATGTAGATCAGAGAAAAGTCACTTTGTATTGAAGCTCCATGGATGACTGCTATGCATCATGGCCAAAGAAGGCCCCTGACTTGTACCCTGCCAGAACAAGGCTTCATTCACAGAAAAAGCATCTCACAAACTATGTCTCATGGAACAGTGTTCTGACTTATACCTGTTACTTGGCACAAAACTGGAGAAATCACATGACTTTTTCATGTCATTCTTCAGGTTTTTCTCTCATCCCTAGCACACAGTTTTTAAGTCAATTGAAACACCTCTTTACTTTCCCACAGAGCAGAAATTCATACCACAGTACCCATTTGAAAGTGAATGATTCAGCGCCTCCTGAATTAAGAGTGTTGCGTGTGTCTGTCACCTCTATCTAGTTTTACAACACTTTTATCACCCCAAAAAGAAACCATGGCCCCATTAGCAGTCATTCACCATTTATACCCAGCCCCCAGTTCCTGGCAACAACTATTAGTCTGTTTTCTGTCTCTATGGATTTGCCTACTCTTGGACTTTTCATATAAATGGAATATAAAGTATTTTTTGGTCTGGCTTCTTTCACTGAGCATAATGCTACAGATATTTTTCTTTCTACTTGTCTTAGTTACTTTCTCAGCACTAAACACAATACCTGGTACCTGGAAATTAAAGGAGGAGAGATTTATTTTGATTCACAGTTTGCAGAGGTCTCTATACGCTCTACTGTAGACTGTAGGCTAGCCTACAGCCAGCTTAGTCAGCTGGCTCCAAGGTAGGGTACCATGGCAGAGAGACATGGTAGAGGGGAAGCAGCTTGTGGCATGGTGACAGGAAGAAGAGAACAATCAAAGGAGGAGGAGGGAGATAGACCCTTCTAAGCCACGCCCCCAGTGACCCACCTCCTCCAACCAGGCTTCACCTCCAAACATCACATTTAAGTATAAACTCATCAGTGGACTAATCCACTGAAGAGTATCGCACTCTCATGATCCAGTCACCGCCCCAAAGTCCCACCTATGAGCACATGAAGCTTTGAGGAGAACAACTAGATGCACACTGTAACACTACTTATACCTCAACTATTGGGTTTTGCCAGGCACAGAGGTATACGCCTTGTAATACCAGCCACTCAATAGGCTGAGGCAGGAAGATTGCAAGTCTGAGGTCAGTCTGGGAAGCTTACTGAGATCCTGCCTCAAAATAAAAATTTTGGAAGGGGCTGTGGATGCAGCTCAGTGGCAGAGTGCTTACCTAGTGTGGATGAAGTCCTGGGTTCAATCCCTACCACTGCAAATAAACAAACAAAAAACAATGCTGGGTTTGCTTGAAGTTTCACTCTTAGCTCTCTTTCCTTTTAGTCTCTGTGGAGACTTTATCTACTCCTGTGGAGTCTACCACCCACATAGAACCTTGTTGTTCAGTTTTTGTCTCTGGCCCCTCTCCTGGATCCAGAACTTTGCATTTGTAGGAGGTTGAACCAGGAAGACCATGGCAAGTTCAAGGCCAGCCTGGGCTACATGGTGAATTCAAGGCCAGGCTGCACTACAAAGCCAGACCCTGGCTCCAAAACCAAAAAAAGGAAGAAGAACTGTACATTTAAATATGCACTAAGCCACTTGTCCACTGCAGGGAAATCCCATCTTCACCTTTTTTTCCTGAATTCCTATCCCAGTGAAATGAAGAGTGACTTCCCCTTATCTGTCCAAGCCAGAGAGCTGGGGCTTGTTCGGAATCTTTCCTCCATCTTACGGTGGTAAGTGTCTCACAGGGGCAGGAGCTCAGAGAGACTCAACACTGGTGACACTGGCTGGCTGGCTGGCTTTGGGCCACTTATTTACTCCAAGTTCATGTCTATGTCTGGAATGAGAAGTTGACCTGCAGGTGTTGTGCTGGGATCAAATAAGGTAGTGCCTATCAAGATTCAGCACACAACAATTTGCTTGGTACACTCATCACCAATCACCCACTTCCTGTCTCTGAGAGTTTCTTGTT
Organism: Heterocephalus glaber; assembly: GCF_053883595.1. NCBI lineage: Eukaryota > Metazoa > Chordata > Mammalia > Rodentia > Bathyergidae > Heterocephalus > Heterocephalus glaber. Next base: position 16,618,916 of record NW_028258369.1, on the reverse strand, counting down.
GCTGCTATGACAAATTACCCCAAATTCAGTGGCTTAAAGTGATAAGGATGCATTCTCTTACAGTTCTGGAGGGTGGAAGTCTGAAGTGAATCCTACAGGGCAAAAATCAAGGTATTGGCAGGGCTGTATTTCTTGTGGAAGCTGCAGTGGGAAGTCCATCTGCTTGACGTTTCCAATTTCTTGAGGCTGCCGGCGTTCCGTGACACACAGCTCTGTCCTCTGCTTCTCAAGTCTCTTCTTCCACTCCACGCATCTGCCTCCCTCTTACAAGGATGCTCCTGATGACATTGTGCCCACTCGGGGAATTCCGATACATCTCCCCAATGCAGGATTCTTAATTTCATCACACCTGCCAAGTCCCCTTTTAACAGGTGAAACACAGACTCAAGTTCTGGGGACAAGGTAGTGGACATCTGGGCAGGGGGCTGCCACACCCTCTCTAAGGCCCAGGTCCACAGCATGCTTTCCCTCATCAGTATCTGGTTAATTTCCTGCTCTGTTTAAGGCTGAGGTAAAGCTCAGTGAAATCCAGCTGCTAATGAGGAAGAGAGGTTTACTAGACATATCTGCATGTCTAGTAAATAGGCAACGTTTGTCACCTATGTCCTGGCTTCTCACTTCAGTGCCCAGGGTTCACCCTCTCCAGCCCCAGCTCCCCCGACCTCCATTTCCATATCACTATCTCCTGCCCTTGCTGACGACAGAGCTCAAAACTCCTCACTGCTTCTAGTGCCTTGGACCTTAACTCACTTGAAATAAAATCCTCTAAGCCCTGCATTCATGTAGGAGCACTTGGATCTCTGTACTGGGCCCTAAACTGGTGATTCTTCTCAGGGTTGACAAACAATTTGGCAGTGAAGGAGCAGTGGGAGGCCAAAATTTAATGTGTTCAGGTGTGAACCCAGAACTGCTTGGGCAACTTTACTTCTTGCCAGTGCTGTAGAGTATAATGACGTGTGTAAAATACTTACAGATAGGTACAGATATCATAAATATACAGTATAAGATATAAATGATATATACATCATATATATGCTATAGGAACCATATAAAAATATAAAGAGCAAAATGTACAAATGTGGTCTATGGGTATCTAGAACTTTGCCAGTGAACTGTTCCTAAATTCCTCAATTTAGGCAAAAAACCAAAAACCAACCAAACAAACAAAAAACCCAAATGGGGTTCATACTGAGTAATATTGTTTGAAAAGTGATCAAAATATCTAGCAGGCTGGGGGTGTAGATCAGCCAGAATGAGGCTCTGGGCTCTGTCCCTAGCACTGAAAAACAAACAACAAAACAACAAAATCCACTCAAGGGTATACTGATGAGGAAACCAAATTATGACAGCTCTTGGTACTACTTTTTTGTTTTGTTTTTTGAAACAGGGTCTCACTATGTAGTTCAGGCAGGCCTTGCTCTCACTACATACCCCTGGCTGGCTGCAAACTCATGATCCTCCTGCCTCAGGCTCCCCAGTAGCTGGGATTATATGAGTGCACCACCACACCTGGCCACAATTGTATTGTGAGACACCTCTACTTCCTGGTTTTCCTCCTTTTTATTTTTGCCATTTCTTTCCACCTCCCAGCACAGGCTGCTCTTTACCTTTACGGTATCATTGTTCTTCAGGGCCCACTGGTCCATTCCTCTTAGCCTACATACTGCTCCTTTTCCACCTTCCTAAGGCTGAGGGCTCAAAAATCTCATTGCCTTCTTCACCCCAATGAATAGAGCAACCATCCAAGACAGAAACTCGAGGCGCCCTAGATTGCTTCATACCCTGCCCCACATCACCCAGCCACCAAGAAGAAGGTCTGTTCCCTCAGGACCTCTGGAATACTCCTCTCATCACTGCTGTGGCCTCAGCCTGCAGTCTGGAGCAAGAGTGCAAATGCGTCCTCCAGAGACACACGTAGTCAAGCCAACTCAGATTAGGAGCTCATCCTGGACTCCAGCCTGACACATGCTGAGGGTGGGAAGCAGCTCCAGATCCTCCCTAAGGCTCTGCACATCCTGTCCTTGAGGTTTTGTTTGGTTTTATGAGTCATGGTCTTGCCATGTAGTTCAGACTGGGTTTGAACTTGCAGCAATCCTCCTGCTTCAGCCTCCAGACTGTCAGGATTACATACCCTGGGCTTCTTGTGTTTACAGTTGCAGAGACAGAGTTCAGCACCATAAAGCAGCTAAAAGTAGGGAGTTGAGGAGTCCGAATATCTGGGCTTGAAGTCTACTTGCACCACTTGAAGTGAACTTGGTTAAGTTGCTTAATTTCCCTGAGCCCCGGTTTCCTTGTCTGCAAAATGGGAATGATAACCCTTCACATTTCTCACATCCCCAAACCTCTGAAAGGCTTTTCTTTTTTAATTTTGTTTGACAGTAAAACTTTGACCTTGACCAAACCTCGACCTGAATGATACAGAAGATCTTTATGATTGTTCTTTACCCCACTTAGAATAACCGTCTCTTTGACAGTACAGCTGTCTTGATGGGAAACTGCTGCCCTCTGCCCTTGCATTAGTTCTACAATATGCTGTTTTGCTTTGCAAAAGTACAACAATGTCTGAATTCTGAAACATGTCTGATCTAAAGGTTCTGAAAAACAGGTTGTGTACCCATCATAGCTACTGCCTGAATTTGCCATAGACTGATTGCTAAAAAATTAATATTCATAAAGCAATTAGAAGAGTGTGGGACTCATAGAAAGCCCGATGTATGTACAATATTTGATAAACATTTCGTGTAACATTTAACACTAGGAATGAAGTGAAAGATAAACTATGATGTGTCAGAAAAGAGTTTCATGAACATGGGTGCTTCTATCAAAGCTGGGTTATTACCATAGCTTTTCTGTTGTAAAGAAAATAAACATTAGAGAGACAGGAGAAACCTAGTTGAATGATGCCCCAACTTTCTCCCGGCTCAGAACTAATCACCATTGTGAAGTTAATGCACGTGCGTGCGAATCATTTCCAACCTGGTTTCCAGATTTCAGTCCACATATGTGTCTATAGTATGTCTTAGAAGCTTTATATAAATAGGATCGTATTATACCTATACAACTTCCTTTTGGCATAACTCACTGCTACCATTATCCCACATGTAGTGTAGTTCCTTTAAGGGCTCAGTATACTATTACCACTCTGTGAAGATTCTCGTTTACTTACCTGGGTCTCACAGGTGGCCACTTAATTTGGTTTCTATTATTTGCTCTTTACTGGGTTGCAGTAACTATTCTTGCGTGCACCTCCCTGTGCTCATATGCCAGGCCATCTCTTGGGCATACACTAGGAAAGAGAATTGTGGGGTCATGCATAGTCTTAGTCATTTTCCTTGTACTGAGACACAGTACCCGGCACCTACAGCTTAACCGAGGAGTTTATTTTGGTTCAGTTTGTAGAGGTTTCAGTCCATAGTTGGCGGGCTCCAAGGCAGAAGCAGCATGGCACCGGGGTGGCAGAGAAAAGCTGCTCAAGGCATGGCGGCCAAAGCAGAGAGTGAAGGGAGAGGCTGGGAGGGAGAGAAACCCTTCCAGGCCACGCCCTCAGTGACCCGCCCCTTCTGACCAGACCCCACCTCCTGACAGCAAGTCAGCTCTAAGCCCCCACAATCCATTCACCTTTCAGAAGCCCCGCCTATGAGTGCAGGAGGCTGATGTAAACCATGTCACACGTGTATGTTCTAACTTTATAGGAAAATGTCACCGTGCTCTTCTCTTTGGGACTTCCAGTCTGTGTTCCCCTCAGCGGCAAAGCTGGCCTCTCTAAAAGGCCATTCGATTGATCCTAAATCAGGACTTCTTACACTCCTACCTCAATGTGGGTTTTTTTTTTTACACTATTTGCTTAAATTCTTTTATTGGTACATTTTAGGTATACAATACATTTACATTTATCATTGGGTGCTTGTACCTGTACATGATGTATCTTGGCTGTTATTTTTCCCCCTTCCCCTGCCCTCCCTTCACGCCCTCAACCCTTCCCTATTTACAAAGACTTTGTTTCCATTTTTTCCTTTTCTCATAATTTTTCCTTTCCCCTTCCCCTCCCACTTCCCCTACCCCTTTGGACCTTTTCTCAATGTGGGTTTTTAAGCATTTGCCTATTGGAAGGGCATGAAATATCACGCTTATTTTAATTAGCAGCTCTCTGATTACCAGTGGTGTTGAGTATCTTTTCTGTCATAGGCCTGCAAGTGGTCTGCCTGCCCCCACTGTGGGATATTGTGATAGAGTAAGAAACACATATTTGGTCTCTGCCCCTGGCTCCTACAACCCTTTGGAGACAGGGGCTCTAGAAGAACATTTTGTTCTAACATTTGGTTTTTGACTCGGGCTCCTGACACAGAGCTCCTAAATCCTTTGGAATTTCTTGCGTGATGGAGGCATCTATTGTTTGAACGAGGCAGCTCTTGGGATCCTGAAAAGCCCCAGGATGGGGGCTGTTTGCCAGGGGAACTGAACATGTGATTAAAGGTGTGAAAGTTGTCAGAATCAACATGGAGTCCCTTGTGTCAACCTCAACAAAAATAACTAGACAAAGAAATTAAACGGGAGGACTGGAGGGGTTGAAGGGAGGGCTGGGCAAGGGTGAAAAATAAGAACCAAGAGAGACTATGTAAAGGTGCAAATTTCCAATGATGAATGTCATTATATTGTATACCTAAAATGTACCAATGATTAGAATGGATAATCGATAATGCAAAACAGGAAGAAAAGGTCCAAAGGGGTAGGGGTAGTGGGAGGGGCAGGGGAAAGGAAAGAAGGGAAAGGAAAAAATGATGAGAAATGGAAAAAATGGAAATAAAGTCTTTGTAAATAGGGAAGGGTGGAGGGCGTGAAGGGAGGGCTAGGAATGGGGAAAAAATAAGAACCAAGATGCATTATGTAAAGGTACAATTCCCATAATTGTGTTGTATACCTACAATGTACCAATAAAAGAATTTAATACAAAAAAAAAGAAATTAAACGGGGCCATTATAAAGGAAGGGTTTTTATGCACAACTGGCTGATAGTTAACATCATAAAAGAGTCTGCCAGGATCACAAACTTACACAAAGGCCACTGCAACCTTATGCGACAAGTACTGCCCAGCAACTCTGTTCAAGCTTGGACCAATGTCACTGTGGTTCTTGATCACTGTGGCAAAGGATTATTACTTCAAAATATATGATGGGATTCTCATTTTTGTCCTAAAAACCTCCCTTTAGCCAGGTGTAGTGGTGCGTACCTATAATCCCAACATTTTGGGAGGCTGAGGCAGGAGGATCGCAAGTTCAAATTCTCCCTGGGCAACTTTGTGAGACCCTGTCTCAAAAGAAAAACATGAAAAAGGAGGCTAGGGACGTGGTTCAATAGTACAGCACCCCTGAGTTCAATTCCCAGTGCCACAAAAACCCCCAGAAAAAAACTTCCACCAATGGCCAATGATTTAATCAGTCGCATCTACACAATGAAGCATTGAGGGCTTCTAGATAGCTGAACGTATAGTGGCCTGGAGGGTGGCGTACCCAGGAAAGCATGCCACCTCTTTGCCCCTCTTCCATGCTGCACCTGCACTACTTCTGCCTAGTTCTTCAGCTGTATCCTTGGTCATATTTATTTATTTTTGTGGTACTGGCAACTGAAGCAGGGGCAGTCTTGTGGGATCTGATGGTAATTCCAGACAGATAGTGTCACATGACACCCAGCTAGTGGCCACTGAAGAGCTGCTTTGTGCTGGGGGTGACCCCACAGTTGGTGTCAGTGTTACGTGCTCTCTCTCTACCTAGAGAGAAAAAAGAGGTTTTTTACCCAGCAGACATTGGCACTTCCAACCTGTGTTCCTATCAGTTGAGCCATCTACAGATTTTTCTACAGTTGCCCAAAGAGCCAGGGACAATTAATTAGAACTAGGTATGCAAATATTCGGTCATACACACAGAGGATAAAAGCCACTGGACAGTTGCTCCCAAACAGAAGCAAAAATGGGATTTAGAAAAGAGGGTAAGAGGAAAAAAAAAACTAGACTGGGGCCCATAGAGATCAAAGTCTCATCTTAACACTTCTCAGGTACACTGAACAATCGGACCTTGAGAAGTCTGACTCTTGTCATCAAAGCAACCCTAGCTGTGTGGCTTCTCTGGAGCACGCTGAGGGTTTAGCTGAGTCACCTGATAGGCTGATTCCGGGTCACGCTGGCCAACATCCTTCCTTCTGCATCTAGCCCTTTCTTCAGTGGGTCTGTGCTGTTTCCCGGTCAGGATTCTCTCAGTTTCCTTCACGTTGGGAAGCCCCCATTGCGATCTGAGCAGTACCTGCGTGTCGTGTTCTCTGTAGCCAGTGCTGAACTGTCCTCGAGTCTCCAAACAACTGGGAGTTTCCCATACGCAGATTCTGCCTCCCTTCTCAGTCTGTGACAAGGTCTGGAGGCGTGCTTGGTTGTCACAATGGTGGTGGGGGTGCCATCGGCATCTTGTGGGTAGAGGTCAGTGACGCTGCTAAACACCCTACAATGCACAGGAAGCTTCTTCGCCCCTCAACAGAGAATGCTCTGGCCCCAAATATCAGTAGTGCACAGGCTGAGAAGCCCCAGTTAGCTCTTTTGGTTGCCTATACCAGTGTACAGATGCAACTGCTGTCACAGCTGCCTGGCTGCCTCCCTTGAGCCCCCAGTGCCATCCCCAAGGGCAGAGAGGATGGTGTAGCCAACTGGATGAAGAAGACTCAAATATGTGCTGAACAAATAAGTCACTGGTGCCCCGAGGGACACCTGGGAGGAAAAACAGGGAGGGGGGGATAAGTCGCCCAGAAGGCGACACATCAGTTCGAGAGCTGCCAGGGAAACAGTTCTCCCTATTTCAGTGTAAATCCTAGACTCCCCCGGCACGTTTTAAAGACAGGGAATAAATCGATATTGATTACTGACCGTGTAGCCAGCACTGTGTTTCACAGGCACTACGCAACGTGGTCCTCGTCATGACCTCATGAAGGGGTAGTGGTATTAACACTCACTTTGAGGAAGGGAAGACAACCTAGAGGTCAAAGTAACTGCCACGTAAGATGACAAAGCCAGCAAGGGGTGGGACCACATGATGTATTCTTTGGGAGGTTGTGAGTCTGAGGTAAACAGAAGTGCTCACTCCCAAAGAGCTAAGCCCCTGCTGCAAGGATGGCTTTGCTTTGCATGTGTTTGAGTCACATTTATTTTACACCTAGGCCTATGAGTTTCCAGTGAAAAGGAGAAATACTAAAGATAGGAAATTCTAGTCATGTGTCACCTCAGGGGCAAGTGAATTCTGACTTTGTCTGCAACAACCTAAGGACAAATTGCAACTCCAGTAATAAAATGAGAGCTTGGAAAACTAAACACCTGGGGCTGATGAAAGTAATGGATTTGGCTCAGGGCAGGGGCTGAATGCGAAGCTGTGTTCTTAGGGAGAAACGCGTCAAGACTAAATCTTTTCCCTAACCTTTGATGGATGTGCTAATCTTGTCGGGTCAACACAGCTCACCCTGGCAATGGACTGTAATAACTTATTTAAGAGGCAGCTGCTTTTTACAAATGGACTGTCCCATCAATTTTTAGATTTTCATTCTCAGAAATGCATTCCTTTATCAAAACAATATTTGCTATATAGAGTCCCAGCTCAATTGTGCCTTCTCTGTAACAGAGACTACAGAAGTGGCCAAGCTTGGGAATTATACTTTGCTTTCAATTTTGTATGACATTAATGCTCTGTAGAGAAAAAAAGATAACACTAATGTCAGACAGGAGACTCTCACTCCGCTAGAGCAGCAGTTGGTACAACTACCACCTGTAGACCATGCCTTTTCTCCCTTGGTACTGGGCATTGAACCCAGGCATGCTCTACCACTGAGCTACACTACCAGTCTGTATCATTTTTTATTTTGCTAAGTTGCCTAGGCTGGCCTCCGCTATGCTTGTTTTCACAAATAAAGTTTTATTGGAACCCAGTTTGTTTTGTTACCCTCTATGACTGTTTTCACACCCTGAGGGCATTTGCGGCGCAGACCCTGTGGCCTGCAAAACCAAAAGTACTTATTCTCTGGCCCTTTACCAAGCAGCCAGGCCAGGCCATGCATTAGAAAGAAGTGGTACTTGTCTCACTGCATGCATGTCTCGTTTTCAGTGGGAGCTAAACAACTGGCTTAAGGCAGACAGAACATCTGGCTTAAGGTATTTGCAAAGTCCAGGTGGGTTAAAAAAATTTATAAAAAGACAAAACATTTCATTTTGTCAAGAGAAAGTTTCTCATGTTGGCAACAGTAGCCATCCTGCTGACTTCCAAGTAGCCGACATATGACATCCACCCTGGTACAGTTCACATGTAAAATGTCCCTCACAAATCTCATGTGTTTGGAGGTGAGGTGGGGTTTTTGGAAGGTGACTGGACCATGGCAGAGCTGTATTCACCAATGGATTCATCCGCTGATGAGTTCCCACGCTGTAAGGTGGGGACTGGTCGGAGGGGTGGTCACTGAGGGCATGACCTGGAAGCATCCGCCACCCCTCCCTCCTTCTCTCTCTGCCTCATGGCTGCCATAGGGTAAGCAGTTTTTCTCCATGTCTTTCCGGCAGGCTGTTTCTACCTTAGACTGAACATTCCCAAACCATGAACCCAAACAGATTGTAAGTGTCAGGTATTTTGTTCTAGCAATAGGGAAGCTAATATAGTACACAGTCCCTGAGAGGCCCAGTGGGCCTTTGGGGAACATGCTTATCTCTCAGTATAAAGGCCTCTTTCCCTGAGAAATGCACAGAAGAGATGAAAAGAGTTTATCTTAAAAAAAAGGCAGGGGGCCGGGGATTTCGCTCAGTGGTTCCAGCGCCTGCCTCACAAGCACAAGGACCGGAGTTTGATCCTCGGTTCCAAAAAAAAAAAAAAAAAAGGCAGGGGTGAGGCTGGGGACTGTTCCGGAAGCATTCCCTGGGGGCCTTGTGCTCAAGGCTCAGAACTTCAAGGGAATGACAGGCCAGTACTTGGGCTGCTTTCTGTCACAGTGCTTGTCAAAGCTCAGCTGCACTGCAGTCTCCATGGCCAGGATCTTGGGAGCGCTGACCCCATACAAGCACTTCATTTCGGCCTGGCGCCGCTCACCCGGACTCTCGGTTGGGGGCTCTGCGGTCCTGCGGTTGTTGTAGTACAGGTCATGGTCAGCGTTCACGTACTCATCCAGGCGCTTTGCCTCCAGCTGCTGCTGGCGCCCTGGGAACAGACAGGAACATGAGCTTGTGTACACACACACACACACACACACACGTATAGGAGGAGTGCGCCACTGCCACCTTGCCGGGGCCCCTAAGGATCCTTGGCTTTCCCTTGGACCCAACTGTGCCAGTGGAGAGGGATCCTGAGGCATGACCCGGCAAGGAACCAGGGTCTTCAAGCCACCAAATCTCTGCCTCATGCCCTAGAAATACAGGAGAATATGAAGCCACTTGGGGCTCTTACTTGCATAGCTGCCCCCAACCTGCACAGCCACGGAAGGCTGATGGTGTGCACCAGGGCAGTATGGGAACTAAGGGCTTCCTGCGAAGTCCAGAGTTGGAAGAAGTACTTCACATGACAAATGAGGTAGTGGAGAAAAAAATAACCACCCCTCTGAAAGAGGTACTGACTAGAAAACAATAAGCCCTCATAAGTACAGATTGCAACAATCACTGACAATCCCTGCACAGATTCAAGACACAAATCATACTAGGCAACAACAGATTAAATGATTCAATACTTGCTAATGGTAAAAGGGCACAGAAATGGCAATTGTACCAATGGAATGGAGGGCTCTGACTTCTAATCTGCCTGCTACATTAACAGATCTGCACTAGACGGTTGGTCTCCTCATGGCAGGATTGGACTTGCCACTTTATAGGTTAGCCTAGGTGATACTGCAAGTTTCACACATCCAGTTAGATACTTTAACATGTTCATGATGGGGCCATAATTTGTATGTTTTGCTGCTGGGTGGCTTGTACCACCTCATGTGATTGCCCCATGTCACCTGATGGGACAGCCACACTGGTGGTACAAGCCAGTGGGGACATGTTAGTCCTACTAATTTAACAGCTTGGCTAGGGATGTAGCTCAGGACTAGAACACATGCCTAGCAGGCAGGAAGCCCTGGGTTTAATCCCCAGCACTAGGGGAAAAATAAGATTCCTGTGAAGCAAGGAATATTTATTGAATTTGCTTTCCTTCCCTATTTTTTTACTATAGTAAGTCCCAATATCATAATTTTTATTCTTATATAAATCACAACATAAAAGTGTCAACAAAACAATGCTGTATAAGGTTAAACTTAGCAAACCCACATAGATTCTGTAAGTGACTGTCTAGAGAGAAATTGATAGCAGAGGGTACGTTATCTGCAGCTACTATTGCTACCAGGAGAAGCGCCACTAGATAAGCAGTAAAGATGGCTGTAGTAGAATAAAACAATGACATAAATCATTCTTTCCTTGGTGGCTCCCTCCACACTATGCCTGGCAGGGAACAAAGTAGTGCACTAATCAAGTATGAAGGGAAAGATATTTATACAGCTACGTGTAGTCACTCTCATAAATTCTGTTCTTTATAAATATCACCTTGGAGGTAGAGGGAAGGAGCTTTACAAACTTGGACATATTAAAAATGGATATGGCCACATGTGTGTGGCCACTGCTCTACTAGACCACGTGCAATTTATTTTTGCATACGAAGACATATATTATGAGCTAAATGACTGCCAAACAAAATAAATACCCGCAAACTGTTATCTTACCCATGGAAAAGAAGTATGGCTGCCTTACTGTGAAACTCAGAACAATGCCAAAATGTTGGCCTAACATGTTTCTGCTGGCTCAAGCCACCAGTGGACTGTACCACCGGATGGGACTATCCCATGCTGCCTGATGGGATAGTCATGTATGTACCACCTGTTCAGAGCTGCCTGGTAGTGAGACATGAATTACGGGCTCATCGTGAACATGTTAATATGCAAAAGTGTTCGAGGCCAACAAGCACTTGCTTCACAATTTTGGTCTTTCTACTAGGTTTGAAACATCAGTATTGAATCTGTTTGGTTCTCACAGTTGTCTAAATTCCATGTCCTGCCAGGGGTAGAGGTGTGTGCCTGTAATTTCAGCACTTGGGAGGCTGAAGCAGGAGGACTGTTGCAAGTCCAAGGCCAGCTGAGGTTACAAAGTGAGTTTGAGGCCAGCCTAAACTGCATAGCGAGAACCTGTCTCAGAAAAAAAAAAAAATCTATGTTGCTCCAAACTGAGCTCCGTTGCCCCAGTGTGGGAGCAGATGAACTGGGCCCTAACTGGCCACAGAAAATGGCCATTTCCAGACATTTTTCTGACTCCCAGTTACTGTTCAAGGAGAGAAAAGAAATATTAAACATCAGGTCAGAGAAAAGCACTCAATGGTTGCAACATCTAATTATTTCCATAAGATCCCTTCCTGGCGCGGACGCTGGTGGAAGCCTGGCTGGTGCCCAGCTGCTCCTGGCCTCCTCCCCCATGATTCCAGCTCCATTCTTCTGGTAGGCCTCAGAAGAAAGCGGAAAAGTGGCCTAGGATACCGATGTGCAGCCACACACTTCTAAGTGCAGGTGTGGCTCTTTCGCACTCAGGCCTTCCAAAAGACCTAGGAACAGCACTTCCGGAGACCCAGGCAGGGTGTGGCGCTGATAGCCAGGCCGGGGGCTTTCCATTAAGGTGGAATGTGATGGAAGGGTCTCTTATTCAAACCTGTTCCAAGACTACAACTGATTCACGGACAGATTCAGTGGCATACCAGATGTTCAACTTCTCATCTAAATCCGATCCCTAAATTTAGAAGTTTTAACAAACACCAAGATCTTAGCTTTCATAATAGTGCTGCTCTCTGCCATCAGGATGTGTGAATTTAGCCTTTTACTTTTGTATCTTTTCCTTAACATTTAAGATGTTTAAAAGTATGCTTCTTTTTGTTACTCTTCTGGCAAAAAAAGTGTCTTACACATTAAACAACTATAAGGATTATATGTGGAGGGATGTTTTCTCTCCACGTTGACATCTGCCCATGAAACATGTTGTGAACACCACACAAGCCCACGTGGCAGGCAAGGAAGCCCATGTCATGTTCCCGGTTCACATGCAGTATTTGCTCACTGGTCACCACTGCAGGATCTTAGTTCTTAATAAAGGTCATACAGTGTAAAATGAGCTCAGTGCTACAGGCTGGTAATCCCAGCACTCTGAGAGGCCAAGGCAAGAGGATCAGCCTGGGCAACAACTTAGTGAGAACCTGTCTCACAAAAAATAAAATAGGGCTGGGGATATAGCTCAGTATGAAGGCCTTGGGTTCAATTTCCAGTACTACCAAAAACAAAACAAAAGCAAAAAGACACCACGTAACATACACTGTAAGAATCAAAGAATTAATGACACAGTCCTCTCCTCTTGATTCTCTACCTATATTTCCTTCCCATTCAGGCTTCCTCATGAGAATTTAAGGCTCATCCCTTGTCCACTCCCTGCCTCTCAAGAGTTGCTCTAAAACACTGACCCAATGTGTGAGAAGTCTGACAGACCACAGGGGCGGACAGGTCTACTGGCACCTGTGCCAAGCCCCGAGGGCCACCTATGGCAGAAGAGCACTGTCTCCTTCACTCATTGCTGTATCCCCAGCCTAAGAGGCCACTATGCCTGACAAAGCAGGTACTCAGGAAATGACTGTCCAATGAACGTTCAAAGGTCACACACAATATTTTTGTAAACAACTCTTCTTCAGGACACTGTCAAAGAGAAATGCTGACAAGCCAGTGAGAGAAACAGACGCTCCAGTCTCAGGATGCTGGACAAGGCTCCCTGCCCTTGGGTTCCTCAGAGCCATGGCACAGGGCATGGGGTGGAGGGAGGGGAACAGAGGGGCACCCATGAGTTGGGGTTGGTCCTTGTTCCCTTACACTTAAGTCACTTTACTTCTACTTACCTAATTCTCAGAAAAAAGGTTTAGGGTTACCTCACAGATTAGAAAACCAGTCAATTTAAAATGAAATACACTCCGACTGGCTGTGCACTGATGGCCACAACATCTGAAAGCACTTTAGTGCACACTGACTCGGGAGACCCAGTAAACCTTGAATGGAAGGAACGTGCCTGTTTAGAGGCCTCCATGTGTTCTGGTTTCTGTTAATTCCTTCCTTCCTCTCTCACAGGGACAGAAAGTGTTCTTAATCACTGGCAGACTTTCCTCCTGTCAAGGGAAGGCAAGGGCTCAGCCAACCGGACAAAGGCCCTTCCAGCCGAAGCTGGGAAGTACAGTTGCTTCGTCACAGGCAGGTGGGCCAACTTCACTGGAAACAGCTGTAGGGCTCATTATTACCACTTTTTTTCTTGTAGGGCATCTGGCCAAGGGAATTTGTTTTACTACAAATCAGAAATATCCCTTGGATTCCATTCCGGCTTTTAAATAGGTTTGCAGTGGGTTGAAAAGTGTCCCCCTAACTTCATGCCCACCCAGATCCGCAGGGCATGACCTCATTTGAAAACAGGGTCTTTGGAGATATGATTGACAATAAAGATGAGATCACTGGACGAGAGCATTGCTGATGCGGCAGAAATGAGGCATTCTCGATCTAGTCACGTTTATGTTTTCCCTCCAATATATCTCATGAGCGTCCTTCCTTAGATAGGAAAGAGGAGGAGACAGAGACACAGCGGGAAGGCCATGTGAAGACGGGGCCAGAGACTGGAGGCAATGCTGAACAAGCCAAGGACTGCAAGGGACATCAGAAGCTGGCAGAAATAAGGACCTGGAGCCTAAGGAAGGAAGGTGGCCCCGTTCACATTTTGTTTTTGGACTTTTAGAACTCTTGATTTAAGCCACCAAGTTTGGGGTAATTTGCTATAGCAGCCATAGGCAATGAATAAGAGGATTAATATGAAGATAGGGTTAAAAGAAGAAAAGCTATTATTAAGGAAAAACTTTCCTGGACTTCAACGAAGTTTAGGATATATAATGTTGATATTTTTGCCTCAATCTATGCATCTACATGATGTTATCAATTTCCTTTACAGTCCATAAAGGGAAAAAACACAGCAAGTTACTTGAAGTTTAGAGAAGTTTACATAGCAGGAAACTATTCATTGAATATTCAATAGATAAGAGTTATTAGCCCAAAGGCAGATCATTTTGAAGGAAACGCACTAAGATAGTGAATATTAAGGAATGTGATTTCCCCTCATTTTTTTCTAGGATTCCCCCCGCCACCGCCTCAGTGTGTGTGGTACCTGCAAACTGAACCCAGGCCTTATACTGAGCTACATCCCCAGCCCTTTTTATTTTTTATTTTGACATAGGGTCTTGCTAAGTTGCCCAAGCTGGCTTCGAACCTTCAATCCTCTTGCCTCAGCCTCCTAAGCAGCTGAGATTACAAGTATGTGCCCTTGTGCCTTGCTAGCATGTCTCTCTGATGAGACTTTCTGCTATGTTGCTAAAATTAATGATGGTAGCACAACCGAGAGAAAACACAAACGTGATTGGATCAAGAATGCCTCATTTCTGCTCATCAGCAACATTCTCAGAACACACATGCTTGGTAGTAGAACTGGGGCCATTTCTGACTGGGCTCCTCATCCTGTGTCCCCTGCTCCATGACAAATGTAATCCTGAAGTTAGTGGATAATTGCTTCTCACTTTCACAACAGAAGTACATTTATGTCTCTCCCTTCCATTTTCTGTGGCCTTCCACATCTACCATTTCACTGATCGGCTTCAGGCACTTCTGAACAGCTAGATTAGATGAAACAGACACACAGGGTGGAATTATGCTCAATCAGTGTGATTTCATACTTTAGCTGCATTGTCGAAACCAAAACAGCTCAGGGAACACTAGGCTATCAGCTTCACGACAGTGCTAGGCTTTCCAGAGAGTGGGTGAAGCAGAAACAGGTGGGTCTCCGGCAGACTGAAGGCTCACTATGGAGACTGAGTCCACACCTTCTGACTCAGGTAAACACAGAACAGTGAGCAGATGGCTCCCATCAGATGTACAAACGCCACATCTTGGCCCTCTGGAAAGAACAGCATGTTAGTGTCTAAGCAAGAAGCTGACTTACTCCTTTTCTTCATTCCAAACAGATGCCATCCCACAAAGCCTAGAGTTCGTTCCTTTACTCCCTCCACCCCCAAAGCTCTTCTTTTCCTTGTCTAGGACATCAGCTCTACTCCTCATTTGCAGTAGCAATCATGGACCACACCA
The DNA here is from genome assembly GCF_053883595.1 of Heterocephalus glaber. Classification (NCBI taxonomy): domain Eukaryota; kingdom Metazoa; phylum Chordata; class Mammalia; order Rodentia; family Bathyergidae; genus Heterocephalus; species Heterocephalus glaber. The sequence goes on along the minus strand of NW_028258369.1, from coordinate 16,603,688 downwards.
CAGATACTCTTGTATGCATCATTTTAAATCTGATTTTGTACCCTCTTCCTAACTGGGCTAAAGCATATCATATCCTTTGAGACTACATCCCTGTTTTGACCCAACACCTACCCCCCAAACACAGATGATAAACATCTGAGTAGCACAGCCCCAAGCCACAGGGTCAGTGTTTATTTCCAAAGGCCTTATTCCCTATGTGGGATGGTAACTTTCTCTCGGGCTCCCTCTAAGTATTAGGAAGATAGCCTTGCAGTCTATAGTGATGGCCACTTATGGCTAAAAAAATACATGTCTTAACCTAGTAGTAAACATTTTTTCCTAAGCAAATAACTGAAAACTCAGCTGACCTTAAAAATTCTCAACTGTCTACTTTCTCATAAGCAACATTACCATTGATGTTTTAAGTAATGGAAATATGGTGTTAGGAAATGATAATATGTAACATAATCAAAAGCATGCATGCTCCTACTGCACAAAAGGAATTCTTAATTCTTTCGGGTTTTTGTTATTGAAAAATAGTAAATTGGAGACTACCTGGAAGGGCAGAGATGAGAAAGAAGAACCTGCTATCTAGTGTGAAGGATATTATCCTCAGAAAGTATTAAGACTCAGATGATAAACTGTATAACTCACATGTTTCTATGGAAGTGAATAATATTGAAAAGTTAAAAATTTAAAATTCAGCTATGACTTCCCTTGCTAGTAATATTTTATAAAATCCTGTGTCCTCTGCACGATTCATGTTCCAAGTTGAATTTGCCCTGTTTGAACAAGTAGTTCTAGTGGTTCAAAGAGCAATACAAAGCAAAAACACCATACCCAATTATTCACACTACCCAGGATCCTTATCTCTTTCTTAAAGCTTTTCCCAACTGTGTACGTTAACTAAATCTCCATGAAAATTTCTAGTGAAGGCAATGGATTAGAAAGCGCCACGGGAATTCAAATGACTTCCACATGAATTCTATCCTTCATTCCTGCTAGAGGGAACATGCCCATCTTGTACCCCAAAAAGGCTGTGACAAAGATAATGTTAGTGACCTGCTGCCCATTATTTTCTCATTGGTGCAGGATCAGGCCCTGGCAGCTTCTTCTAATATATACCAAGTCTTCAGATCAAATCCTGTATCATGCCGAGTTCTCACTTTCTCCAGACAATTCTCACTTACCAGGGACTGGATAATGCTTTCAGGGTAGGCTGTAGGACATGAAAGCAACTGCAGAGACTCTGGGAGAAGTAGTTTTGAACTGTGCACCAACTACATTATTTATTTATTTACTCACTTATTTATTTTTGTGGTGCTGGAGACTGAACTGAGGGCCTTGTGCATGTTAGACAAGCACTGTACCACTAAGCTATATTCCCAGCCCCAACTACACGTTTCAAAGGCACAAAGAACCCAAAGCCTGTTGTGTTTAGTGCTATTAGTGACATGGGAGCGGATTCATTTTGTGCATTTTACTATATTACATTTTAGCAAGCGAGAACGTTCTTGAATCAACTAAAAATCATGTTAATGACTAAGTATGAAAGATAGCACAATTTTAATTCTTTCATATCTTCAATATTCCAAATTAGTTAAAAGTTTGAAAGGAATTACCCAGAGCAGAAATATACGACCTTTCTGAAACCACAAAACATCTTACTAAAAATACTGTAGGTAGAATTTCAATCAAACACTAATCAAGATAAACTAATCAGGGCAAAGCCAATGTATGGTCAATACATCAGGTTAAAGGATGGGGTACTAGCAATTAACTAACAACTGACACTTCCTGGGTACTGCCTTTGTGCCAAGCACCATTCTATGACCCTTCTTGTATGAACTCATTTCTTTTTCGTGATCATCACCCCCTTAACGAGGATCCCCACTTCACAGGTGAGAAGGCGGAGGCACAGAACAGTGGAGGCAGGGGGTCCCACAAGACAATAAGCACCTCTGGCTAGTGGGTGGGGCTGCCAGGCTGGAACCCTGGGATCCGAGCTGTTCTGCCACAGTGGCCCGTGTCCTGCTCCTAATGACATATATGTCCACTGCCTTTCGTAAAATTCTTTTCTGATGGTTTGTTACGTAGATTTTTTTGTTTTGGTACCGGGGATCGAACTCGGGTCCTTGCGCTTTTGAGGCAGGCCGGCAGAACCACTGAGCTAAATCCCTGGCCACCTACCTAGATTATTTTTAAACAAACATGTAACACACTCTCTTTACCAAGATGGCCAAAGCTATGTGTGGTTTACTTTAAGTCCCAGTCACAGATTGCCTGCAATGACAACACAGGGAGCAAAGAAAATTCTCACAGTACGACTGCATTAGTTTCTCAGGGCTGCCATCACACAGTACCATAAACTAGGTGGCTCTGAAGAAAGAAATGTACTGCTTTTGGGTTCCAGGGGTCAGGAGTCTGAAATCAGGGTGTGAGTAGGGCCGTGCTTTCCCTGAAGGTGCTAGGGAAGGATCTGTTCCAGAACTCTCTCCCAGCTGCTGTTTGTACATTTTTTTGTGGTGCTGGGGATTGAACACAGGGCCGTGTGAATGCTAGGCAAGAGCTCTATCTCTGAGCCACACCCCAGCCTGCTCTCCCAGCCCCTGGACAGCCCTTGGCTTACAGCAGTGTAATGCCGATTTTCATACCATGTTCTCCCTCTATGGGTGTCTGTCTCTAAGTCCGCATTTTCCTCTTTTAATAAAGCACACATCACATGAATAAGGGCCCCTGCATGACTTCATTTTACCTCCACTACTTCTGCAAAGATCCTGTTTCTAAATAAGATCACATTCTGAGGTACTGGGGAATAGAAAGCCTCCAGCTCATCTTTTTAAGGGGATACAATTCAACAGAGGACAATGACGAAAACAGTAAATTTGGAGTTTGGCAATAAAGTAAGCAGATTTGGGAGTAGCAGTCAATGAAGAAATGCAGTTGATCAAATTTACAAAACATGGAAAGCTTAACTCATTTGGTGAAACATATCACAGAACTGTAGCAAGCACAGCACTCTAAGAGACAAGAGCTGTAACCACTGATTGAAAGCTTGTAATTAATACCGAAAGACATCATTTCTTCATTCCAAGTAACAGTAAGTGCCATTACTTATCATTACCTAGCAGGTAATTTTCATGACCTTGTTCACCGGCTGGGAATTCCACAAGGGCAATATGGAAGAGCACAAATGGTTCTTAATCATATCCATAACTGCTTACATTTTAAAATTTGGTTTTAAGGATATTATTTTATTTACATCCATGTTTCTTACTAAATAACTATTTTAAGGGTTATTTTAAGTCAGCAGATAATTCAAAATGACCTTTAGGATGCCCAAGGTTTGCTCTCATCCTTAATTACAACTTCCACCATAAAAGCTGGTGGGAAAACCATATTATTCCACTTCCTAGTAAGCACCATAGTCATAAACTCTATCTCCATCACATTTCCTTTTTTGAAAGCTGTAACAAATAGCATTCCAGCCAAATGTGCACACGCTCCAATGCCTATTCTCCTTCATTTGTTGTATACTCTTAAATTAGACTGATGGATGCTTGGTATGAATTTTGATAAACGGTATAATTTATTTCTGGAGGGTCGAGGGAAGAAATACACTGTATGTGTAATAGAAGGTACTGTTTGAGAAATATTCATTGGGACACACTTTCTAATATGCACCAAAGAAGTCAACAGTTTAATCAAAAGAAGGACAGTAAAGATTACTGCATGAGTAGTTTAGTAAAGAATCACAGGCACAGATACTACGGGACACGACATTTCATACAAAGGCTGCTGCTCAGTTCGTGGCATCCAGTGGAGATGGGTAAATGCTAGTCCATCGATAGGAACACACAGAGAGTGTAAGACAGAGATTCAACTTGCCCATTCCTGGGCGTCTGTGTTTCTGCTCATTAGAAAATTCTACATAAAATTTCATACAATTAGACCTCACTAAAAAAGAATATGGAGACTGGATACTGGTTAACTTAGACAGAAAAGCATTTGTATATTTGTCAGAGGTACTTAAAATATATATGGTCTGGTGAATCTTGATAGTTCTTTGCAGCCAGGTACTAAGAAACTTAAAAACAGAATTGTAGCTTTCTGACTGACTGAAGACACTAGGCCTTTTTTGCAATTCTCTGACACAGGAACTGCACATTTTGTTACTCTGTTTAGGTTCGTGCTGTTGTAGGGAGGAATTTAAGACCCAGAAGCTGCGCAGTACCAGGAATGTCTTTGGGGTGCATCACAGAGAAGTGGCTCAGGTATGGTGTTTTAGGAACCACGCTGTCTCAGCGACAAGCCTTGGCATAGAGGAAGCAGCACAGGAAGTGGAGTCAGGCACACATGCTTTGAATCCTAATACCAAATTGACTAATTGTGTGATTAACCTTCTTACGGTTCATTTTCCTCATTTGTAAAATAGGTTTCATGCCTTGAGGGACTATCGTGCGAGTTAGGGAATATATGCACAAGTATATGCTCTGTCTGGCAGAGTGGCTCATGTTCAGTGAGGGCAGAGGTATTATTAGGATAAGCGTTGTTCTGGAACTAAAACAAACAGCTCTGGAAACTAATGTAATTGAGGTGCAACATCACCTTAGCTTTTCCAGGCTTCAGACTGGATTTGGAATATACCTGTACCCAAATGAAGGGCTAAAAAATAACTTGATATATTAGGTAAGAAAAAGGATGCTAAAGTTAGGACAAGGAAAGGCAGCATGAGGAAATACTGTTTGGAACTTACGTCTCTCTTCTCTGTGCCTCTCGGTCACGGCAAAGTACTGGCGGAGCTCATCAGTGATTTCCATATTGCTCAGGTCATATTCTACCTCATCATCTGACTCTATCTCGACCTCCTCCTCTTCCAACAAAGCTTGGTCTTCTCTTGTGGAGGGCTGGATCCTACCACTGTCACGTAGAGGCTGCTCAGCCCTTCCGTCATGGGAATAGCTGCAGTGGGAGTTCTGCCAGGCCATGCGATGGCCATAGTAGGACTGAGGATCTCCAGCATTGTTATCGTAAGAGCCTTGGGGTGAAAGTGAATTTGGGAAGTACCACGGGAAACTGAAATAGGCTTCCACAGCCTTCCTGTAGGCGACCTGGTGGTTTCGCATCCAAGCCATCACTTGATGATAATGTTGCCAGTATCTTGCATATACTGGATGAGAATACCAAGACATGGCAGCTTTTGATGTTGATGCCTACAAAATAAAGGCAAGCACAGATCAGCCACCAAACAGTTCATCCTTAAGAGATGTTCCAATGTCTCATCAACTAACCAACGGATATATACTGAGAATCTACTAGATCCCTACTCTCCTGAGGATGCCAGTGGGCTGAAAAAGGTAAAAAAGACAGGTCTGTACCATGACACAGAAACCCAGTATACGCACACTTGCTCTCTGAGTATGTATACATCAGTTACACACAAGACAATTTGTTTAAGGCTACAGAGCCTTATAATGAGGACAGATGCTAATAATATTATTTTTAGATAAGACGCAGGGGGAGATAAAAGGTCCTACGCTTATCATCTTGGCTATCTTTACTAGTTCCAAGTTAGAAATGGCTGTCAATTCTAACTGAAGACTGTGAGAGCCTTTGGTTCCTCCTCTTCTACTCCCTAAACTAACCTGCTGGCCCAGTCCACCCTTCAATGTCTGGGACAAGAGATGTTTAGTATTACACTTGATGCTTTTTTAGTTTTCTGAGGTACAGACTGAATACATCTTATCCAAAATGCCCGGAACCAGAAGCATTTCACTTTCAGTCATCTTGTAAATTTTGGAACGTTTGCATACACTTTCACTGGTTGAGCATGTCTAATCTGAAAATCCAAAATGCGAAATGCTTCAAAATCTGAAACCTTTTGAAGGTCATGTCAGAGCTCAAAAAGTTTTGGATTTTGGATCATTCTGGATATTTGGATCTGTGATGCTCAACCTGTACTTGTTTGATCTTCTCCATCATGGAATGAGAACATCAAGAATTTAAAGACTAAATTTTTTTGAACTCATAAGACAAAAGGTAATCTTACCTTTGCAGTCATCTCTGATGGTGGAAGTCCAGATGGGCTCTCGAACTAGGAAAGAACCACAGTATGAACATCTGATCAGTATGGCTGTGGGATACTCATGGCTATTTTATAATTTGCAAAGCAATTCCTAAGAGGCTGCCTCTGTCTAGTACCATGCCAAGTCTTCATGCAACACACCAGGAGACCCTGGCACGTGGGTTATGATCTCAAGGTCTGAAAAGGAGGCAATCCCTTAAGGCATGTTTCAGTGACTGAAACAAATTACTGGTTTTCCTATTGCAAGTAAAGTCTATGACTATAACCACATAAATATTTGGCAGTTAGTATGTTTACACAAAAATGATATACAGAACATGAACTACATTTTTACAACTATTACTTTATTTACTAGTCCTTAACACATGTCGATGCCTACTTAAATTAACTCTGGAAACCTCTTTTGGGTATTGCCTTAGATTTGGGACTTGCAGAAGCCTTAGTTGTTGTTTTGCGGTACTGGGGATGGAACTCAGGGTCTCACACATGGTAGGTAAGTACTCTGTTACTGAGCTACATCCCCAGCCTATACCTTTTTGTTTCTGGGACTGGGGACTGAACCCAGGACCTTCACACTGAGTTATACCTCCAGCCATTTATTTATTTATTTAGGGACTGAACCCAGGACCTTCACACTGAGTTATACCTCCAGCCATTTATTTATTTATTTATTTAGGGACTGAACCCAGGACCTTCACACTGAGTTACACCTCCAGCCATTTATTTATTTATTTATTTATTTATTTATTTATTTAGGGACTGAACCCAGGACCTTCACACTGAGTTATACCTCCAGTCATTTATTTATTTATTTATTTATGGACTGAACCCAGGACCTTCACACTGAGTTATACCTCCAGCCATTTATTTATTTATTTATTTATTTATTTATTTAGGGACTGAACCCAGGACCTTAACACTGAGTTATACCTCCAGCCATTTATTTATTTATTTATTTAGGGACTGAACCCAGGACCTTCACACTGAGTTATACCTCCAGCCATTCATTTACTTACTTATTTATTGATTGATTGATTGTACCGGGGATCAAACTCAGGGCCTTGTGCTTGCAAGGCAGGCGCAGTGGCACTGAGCTAAATCCCCAGCCTTTATTTTTTATTTTGAGACAAGGTCTAGCTAAGCTGTCCAGCTGGGCTTGAACATGTAATTCTCTTGCCTCAGCTTCCTCAGTAGCTGGGATTACAAATGTGTGCCACCACAGCCAGCTTTGCAGAAGCCTCTTTAAACAAAAACATCTTTCTAGGCTCAAGTGTGCTTGGGGCTTTAAGTTCCGCAAAAGGGCCCTGTTTGGGTTTAGGTTGACTTGGTTTTGATTTCAGACAGTGAGTGCCATCACAGTCACCTGGCCTAACTGTCCTTCCTGTCTCTCTGCAGAAGAAGAAACTATTCTACTATTGCAAACTTTCCTGAAGTGTGACACAGACTGTCCTGCCAAACAGCACTACTCTGCCAGGATTTACTCTTTTTCCACCTACCTACTTACCCTGACTAACTGACTCACTGAATGAAATACCTAAAAGTAAAGTTTAATCTGAAGCTGTATACAGTTTATAATCTATTTAAATAGACTTAGTTTTCCTCCTGTTCAAAATTTCAGAGCTACTAAATGCCAGCCCACACCAGAATGTACTTAAACAAGAATTAAACAAAAATAATATCCTAAAAAGCATGCACATTTAAGCTTTTATGAGATAGAACCCCTAACAACGCAATGCCAAGCAAATAGCTATTCAGGTTTTGAAGCTTTGGAAATTAGATGCTGATGGAGTCCTTTCTAAGAAGGCTGATATGACTTGAAAATTTATCTTAAATACAGGCAGTACCTCCTGTTTCCTATCCTAAATTCAGGAATATGCACAATTGCAGTGAATATAAATGGGAAAAAAGTTACCAAATGCACTGGAAGGTATAAATTCAGTTCACATTACCTTCAAGGTATAACTTAAAGGTTTAAAACATGAATAACTATCTGAAAATCTATCTAACTGTTATGTGCTTTCCAGGCTACTGAAGAAATATAATACAGTTAATATTTAGGTGCCTTACCACACAAACAAATGCAGCAAGCACAAAATAAATAATGGCAGGAATCAGTACGTACTTGAGTTCTAAACTGGAAGGTGCTGCCTTTAAGTGGCTAATTCACTAGAGCCAGGTTTCGTATTTCTAACACTGAAATCTGAATAGATTTCTGAGAGCCTGCTGTGCATAATGACATTAAAGCGAACTCCATGTGTGTCCTAATCAAATTTTGTACAGTTTAACAAGTAGCACAAGAATTAAATCAGAACAGTGTAGGAGACATCTGTGTGGCTTCTGAAAATTTAAAGTTTGGAATCCAGACCTCTTGCTGTGCCTTAGAAGTCACTATGCCTAGCTGGAAGTAGGTCAGTCATCCCGGACTGGGAAGTCTGATAGGCTCACAGCTGTAATAAACACTGCTGTGCCAGAACACTGCTGTGGACCCAATCCCACCGTTACTATCCGTGGGAAATCCAGCCTGGCACTACAGGTGGCAGCACCCACATTCTGAAAATCCACAGGGTGGCTGAGAGAGGCTCGTTTGGCGGAGCCAGAGGTTTAGGTGTGTGTGATGAAGTAGATGCCTGTTGAAGGGGTTCCAGAATCATTCGTGATGTTCTCCTGGCTGCTCAAATGTCAATGGCTGTGATTAAAAAGAGGGAAGGACCCCCAATTTGAGGAGAGGTTGCTGATGACTCTGGGTCAACAAAGAACTTGGTATAAGGGCTGCCATGGTACACTGCTGCAGAGATCACCCCATGCTCACTTGGAGTAGCTTTGCAAGAAAGAAGCCAGGGAAACCCGCGGAGATGACTGAAGAAAGCCAGTTCCAAGCTTTCTGACCCAGGGCAGTTCAGGTGCAGCCCAGGCTGTCCACCATCTATACGATACAAGGCAGCAGCATTCACCATAGTTATGATCACACCTCGTAAAGACACACGAGAGGTCTTTCAGAGCTGCTTCAGAAAGTGGCAAGAATGGTGGGATAAGTGTGTTCAAAGTGAGGGGGATTAATGGCACTGTGCTTTTTAATGTAATAAGTATTTTTAATTTAAACAGCCACCATATATTTTGATTACTTGAATCACTGATTTGAATATACAAGTCCATCTCTCAAAAATCCAATGAGATAAAAGTATAGAAAAATATGTCTAAAGGAATAGCAACTTTCACAGAGCTTTATAATTATTATTAGGCTCAGTATTTCCAGTATTACTCATTATTTTATGCCAGCAATTTTTTTTCTCTAAAGGTCCAGATAGTAAAAATTTTAGGCTTGTGGGCCACATATTATCTTTTTCATAATAGTATTCATACTCTTTTTTGCTTTAGAAAAAACACACCAAGTTACCCTTCAAAAATATGTAAGAACAATTTCTATCTCCCTGGAAGTAGAAAAGCCAGGCTTCGAGCTATCTTTCACCCACCCCGTTTTATGTGTACACATTAGTAAGCTGTACAATCTGCCCTTGACACACTGAGGACCCTAACTGCTCCTCACTTCTGGCCTGGAACTTCCGTGGAGGAATGGTGTGATTCTCATACATTCTGTAAATTATTAAGGCTCCCAGTAAGACAGCAGAAGGAAACAGATTATGATCAACAGCAATCTTGGCAACCGGTTCCTAATATTTGGCATTTGAAAACGTTTCCATGACTATATAATTGCACCACTTCTCTAAGGCCTACATAGACATTTAAAGATTTATTTCCGAACAAGCCCAAACCTCTGCAAAACAGTATCAATGGACAGGGCTTAGAAAACATGGGCTGTGCCTATCATGATTTCTGTTGGGGACCCCGCTAACTGCCATCGTTAGATAGGAACACATGCAGGGCAGTCCTGAGTATCTCCGTTTCAGAAGGAATACATGTTCTTCCTGCTAAGCAGCCAGTTAATCAGTTCCTGTTAGCTCCCAAGGGAAGACGAGGATCTTCTCTACAAATGAATCCTGTTAACTCTTTTATTTCTTTAAACTTTATTATTTAATTTTCAGTAGTACATGTTTGCAGCGCATGATGATTATACTCCTTGTGGGAAGTTGGTACATGTTCCTAACACATCTGAATTCTTTTTACTTCTACTCTCCTCTCCCTTTTAAAAGCTGGTTATTTTCTGCACACGGAGGGTGTAAGGGTCTAAAAAGAATGCTCGGGTTTCTGAAAAGCCAAGTTAAATCATTCTAGGCATTCCAGCAACACTTTCTGACGCCACCACCTCTCCAGGAGAAGAGCTGATGGTTGCAGCAGACCAGATGCCCTCTCAGTGGTCTCACTCTTATCTTTCACTTCCCACCTTCCCAGAAGAGCCTCCACTTTGATGGTACAAGCCCTCTCGGCTGAACAGCGACATTTCTCCTAGCGGCTAGTGCAGCGGAGAGAAGAGACTGGCAATGTCAGGGAAGGCCAGGATCCACAAACAGACGGCGCAGCCCTCCCCAGTGAGCACAATGGCCCATCGTCACCACCCTGCCAAGCCAGGGTAAGTACAGAGACCATTCATTGTCCGTCTTCAACCACCAAAGGAGGAAGGAAAAAAACAGGGTTGAGGTCATTCACTAAACACTGCTGGGGCCTACAGGCAAAACTGAGCCTCCCAGTCTTGAATGATGTATTTTCCCATATAGTCTCTCTAAAAAAATGCATCTATGCTGCAGTGAATCTGCTTGCTCTGTAAGACACATTTAAAAGCATAAATAGACAAGAAGAATAGCAGATAAGAGTGCTATAATTTTCAGTGGGTAAAATGTGACTATTTCTATCAAGTTACCGAAAAAATTCCACATGTAAGTAATGTGGCTTTGTCAAAAGGCAGTGGCATCATACATATTCTTTTTAGTGCACATGTATATTCTTACAAATAGAGGATCCAGGATGTCGTGGCAACTAAATAAAATAAAAACACAAATTCCTCTCAAAACTATAATGTGTACTCTGTAACTAGATTTTCCTTTCTTTCTTTCTTTCTTTCTTTCTTTCTTTCTTTTTTTTTTTTTTTTGGTACTGAAGATCGAACTCAGGACCTTGTGCTTGCCAGGCAGGCGCTGTGCCACTGAGCTGAATGCCTGGCCCTAGATTTTCTTTTCTATCTTACTTCTTTTCCCACTAGAATTCTGAAAATTAAAACGTGCAAACGCAAGTCAATCATTAAATGAGTGACTCCAGATAAAGGTTCCCTCTGACTTGGCTCTTGGAGCCAACTAGATAGTCTGGTATGTGATTAAGAGCCTCACCATGCAGTGTTTCTCTGCAAAGGAAGGCGGCTACTGGAGACTACAGTAAAATAAATGAAGGTATGGTGAGAAATCTGAGTAACATGAGTACATAGAGTCACATATGGTTCTAGGAAAGCTCTCTGTACATGCAATGCTGATCATATTGGAGAAGATGTCTTTCACAAAAGGGAAGGGGACCAAGAGATGGGAGGCGAGGTAACAGAGGGAAAGGAGGTGAACAAAGAATTAAGACGCGTTATATACATGGACTAACTCCCCACAGTGAATGTAACCATCATGTGCCCTATACACGTACTAATACAAATTTAAAAAATACATAGATTGGTAGGAATGGCAACTAACTTTATAAATAACCAAAGGGGGATTTTGGAGAGCACTGCTTCCTGTCCCATCTCTTAGGGGAGCCTTGTCCCCCGCCTAGCTGGCTGCCGAGGCTGGCATGTTCATCCGGCTTGATGCCCTCATGAGCTCCCTCCTGTGGCTCTGCATGGTCCCTGCTTAGTTATTTGGACATCAAAGATGACACAAGTCTGAAGGGCCTTCTTCTACCCATAGAAGAGCAAGCCCTATCTTTCTGCTGAACACAGGCCTGCTACTATGACCAGAAAGCCCTCACCTTTTTGTCATAACTGCCACTGTTAAAGCTGAGGGGTGAGGGAGCCAAACACTGATTTTTTACCTCTTTTCATTCTCAACCTCCAGCCCCAATTTACACTCTTCCGGATGTTGCAATAAGTACTGTCTTAAAGAAAGCACGGCATAGGGAAGAAGACTGAAAGGATTCACTTAACAATTCTTCTCTTTTTTTCCATACAAATGACATTCCACACACAGCAGGGCACTGTTTAACTTGTCAGCAAGGGTGATGGACTTGTGAACAGATTTATTTGTAAGTTCACTGAGTCCCCATGTGACTAGTATCCAGTCAGAAGTGAACTATGAGGCCATGAAAAAGCAAAATTACCCTCTAAGTCATGAACTCAAGAGGCAATGGGAGAACTGAAAATTGAGATACTAAAAACAACACAATGATAACAGAGTTCAAAAGAAGAAACACATGAGTTTGTTTTACTGCAGGCATATCTTTCAAAATACAGTAAAACCTAGCATGACCATAAACAAAAAGGCTTGGATAAGCAAACTAAAGGGAATACTTAGCCAAAACCTTTAATAGCTGAAATGGTTAAGGCCACTTTTACACTTCCAGAATTTTATTTCAAGTTTTAGTTCTTCTATAAACATAATCATGGTAATTCCATGTTAATGTCTCTCTTTTCTAAATTGATACAACATTCACCACACCTCACACATTTGGGTACTTAATTACTTGTAGGCACAGATTCTACATTTTATTACTTTTAAATTTCCCATTTTCCTCCCAGGGGAAAAAAAAAGTTAATTTGTTTTTGGCCTTGGATGCTGCTGAAATTGTTGAGATTGTATGCTGTATCTTAATAACATTCTCTCCTCCCATTTCTACTCTATAATGCCCAAAATCTTTTCAGAAAGTGAATGTTTAAATACATTAGCATCTTTTCAAGATATTTTTAATTCATCTGCCCTTTAACCATCTATAGTTCCATTCTGTACTCATCTGTCCAACTATTCTGTGGATCTCCTATTGTAGGAAAGGGAAGTAGTTTTAAGAGTTCTGTCCCTCCTTTGTAAATTTTCCAACCTTTACTGTAGCTTTGGTTGTTCAGTTTTCCCCCAAACTCACCTCAACCTATCCTAAATGTTGGATCCTAACAAACACAAAATAATTCTTCACTGTCCATAAAATAGCTCTAGAATGAAAATGTCTCTCTGGAACTTTAGTTTGCATACTTTCCCCAGGAAGGCACTGAACATAAAAAGGGGATTTATACATTTTACTGTGAACTTGCCTTCACTTATGCTTATCTGACAGTACTAACAATCTTCTGAAATACATGGTTTCTGTTTATACTCCTAACCCAAAGGGATAGTTACTCTGGTAGATCATATTAGTAAAATATGTATTTTTAAAGGATATCCCTAATCCCACAAGTCATGAGAGTAGTAACTCTTAAGTGTTGTTTGTGTATTTAATCTTTAGATTTTTCAAACGTTCTGACTTAACGTAAAAAACAGCTGAATACTGAACCTAGCCTTTGAAACAAATTTAACAATCATTTCTGAAAAAACAGAAATTTTCAGGACCATCTGAACTGTACTATGGGAATCTCAGGATTTTAGAGGTAAGAGGCACTTCACTGGCCACTGGTTCAACTCCACCTCACTACACAAGAAAACTAGGCAAAGGCATTCTCCACTTTAATCTGTGAGAGGTATCAACGATCGCAACGGTCATATGTTCTCACAATAATTTCCACTAAAAACTGACCTTCCACAGAGGTCAAAATGCAAGGGAAAAGAAAGAAAACCCCTACTTTTTGGCAGACTGGCCAATATCCTAAACATCCTTCTAAGGATGTGTCCTGAGTGATTTTCCATTTAGATATTGGGCAGGATGGGCAAAAATCTGAATTCACCTATAGAATTAGTCTAATAACAGTGATTCTAGCCACATGAGAATCTTTAAAAAAAAATTCCCATGGCGACTAGAAATTCGGACTCAACTGGTCTGGGATAAGGGCCCCGGGCACCGGAACTCTTAACGATCTTCCAGTGATTCGAAAGCACAACAGAGTTGACAGCCTTTAGGACTAGTCTCCTGTAACAATTAACCTGCAAAGACTTGCACTCTCCAGAGCCTGAGGCCCCTACTTTTCGCCGCCGGTTGATGGTGATTAATTACAACGACAACGTGACCACTGAGACTTCAGTTCTGCCTGCCTCAGAAGAAGCCAGGCCTCAGGCTGTTGGCTCCTTCCTCACTCCCGAAAAGAAACCCAGCCGTCCCCGAAGTCACCTCGTGGGCACGCCGCTTGCTGGTCTTGGGCGGTGGGCGAGCAGCGGCCAAGCTTTCCATGGGGACACAGAAATCTAGCGGGAGGGGGCGGGTGCTATTGCTCGAGACCGCGGCGCTCCGGAAGTCCTGCCTACGCCGTGGACGTCACGTCCGCGTTCAGGGTTACGCAATGCTGGAGGAGGGACTGGGACTGGGAATCGGCTCCGCGGGGCGGAGTGTGGGGCGGAGTGAGGGCAGGGAGGGTGACCTGGTCCCAGGAAGCGGCTGTTGGGCTGAGCTGGGTACTCGGGCGAGGACTGAAGTGGGACCCGGGGCTTCGGAATCTTAACCCATGGGTGTGGCAGGACGGGAAGGCGAGGGTCGCTTCTGCTTTTAACTTTTTACCCTGCCCTCAACTGTGTCGTTGTCTTTATTTGGCCGGTTCTTTCCTTCTTTCTACTTTTTTTGTTAACCAAAAACGGGGAGTACAGAACGCCCATGCTTTGAAAATAGATTGACCCAGTTCTGAGTCTTGAGTGTGATTTCAGTGTTTAGTTTGTGTAACCTAATCAACCTGGTGTTTCTGATCCCTGAGATGTTTATAACCTAATGTATGGGGTTCATTATAGCAGACAAAAAATAGTACATAGTAATATTTTTGTCATAATAATCATTAACAATACCTGTCCTGTTAGTGTCGCAGGAGAGCCCTTAATAGCCAAACATAAACCACTGGACGTTTAAGTGGAACATCTTTTTTGGGCTAACTTGGCAAAAAGTGGTGGCTTCAAAGGGGTGGCATACTTGGTGGGAATTTATTTCAGGGAAAAATAGGCACGAACCGGATATTTATTGCAGAATTATTCTAAAAAGTAAAAATTGGAAACAATGTTCAACGAGAGAAAATGGCTAAGAATTAGTATCAATGGTTGGACATTATTACCATATTATTCCTAGGCTATAGAAGCATCAAAGTAGTACAGAAGACTTTTTAAAACAAATATATACTAGATACCTGCTGGGTGCCATGTACTATTCTACATCTGTATTGTCCACTGTGGTGGACACAAGGGGCATGTGTCTGAAAACTGGCGTGCTGTCAAGGTGAATTAAACACCGCATCGTGAAGAAATAGTATGAAAAAATATAAAATATCTCAAATTAAAAAGAATAGTGATAACACGCGAGGGAAGGACTGTTAAGGCTAAACTGTTAATATTAGTTTCATCATTATATTAATGTGGCCATTAGAACATTTACAATTATATGTGCGGCATGTTTATGATTCTATTTGGGAGTGGTATTTACTGGATATACTGTGGTGAACAAGACAGTTTTTGATCTCATAAGGTTGTTGGCTAGAGCAACGATAATAAGTGAAATAGTACAATTTTATGTTATGGTAAATTATGTAAAGAAAATATAGTAGAATAAGGGCCTGAAACTGTATATACTGAAGGGAATTATTTTATTTTGCATTGTTATAAAACTCAAAAATTTTATATCTCTGTGATACATAATGAATATATTCATCGTGGGGTATAGGTACATGTACATATCATATTTTGATCATTTATACTTCTCCTTCCCTCCCTGCTTTCTCTCCCCATCCTTAGATCCACTTCCCAGCTCCACAAAGTCTGTGTCCCTGTTTCCTACCATTGAGAGGGTTATTTTAGACAAGATTGTTCCTTCACTGTTCAGAAAGGGTATGTGGTAGGAAGCCAGTTATCTCTGTATAGAAGGGGGTGGTGGTAGGAGTGCAGTGTCTTCTGGGAAAAGTCAGGTGTGTATTGAGGATGGTAAATCAATTGGGGCCTTTGCCTCAGGGAAGAAACCAGCACCAAGAGAGGAAGGAAGGAGAAGAGGGGTATGATAAAAGGGAAAAGAGGTGAGGCGCCCATGGGAAATGAACAAGGCAAGGTTCAAGTAGGTATCTTTTGAAGAAGCAGCAGTTCCTGGAATACTATGAAAAAATATACACATACACATATGGACAGAGTATATATATATGTATATATGTATTTTAAAATTAATTCAAAATTTTATTTTTATTGTACAGGTTTGCAGTACACAATGATTACATTCTTTGTGGGGACTTGGTACATGTACATAACAAATTTTAATTTACTCCCCCTTCCCCTCCTACCCGCCCTCCTCCATGCATTTCTTGCATATTTATAGTGTTATCTAGTATTACTATTACTTTGCTGTGGTCACAGAGACTCAGAAGAAGAGAGGCTCAAATCCTTGAGAAGTATATTTCTGTCTCTCTTGGCAGTCTGCCTGTAAGGAGTCCAGAGCAGTATGGCAGCTCCATGGGACTAAAGAGTCAAATTCTACCTATTTGTAGCTCTACCTTGCCCGGTTTCTTGCCTTGGCCCATATGGTCCAAGATGGCACACCATTGCAAAGCCAGCCAGTGGGAAGGGATGAAGGAGAAACAGGAGCATTATCTTCCCTCTAAGGTAGAGTTTCTATACCTTGGCACTATTCACACTTGGGGCTGGATAATTGTGTGTTCTGAAGTTGTCCTATTACTGTAAGATATTTAGCAGCATCCCTGGCCTCTATTCACTAGATGCCACTGGCATGCCCCATATCTGTCAACTAAAAATGTCCCTATGTATTGCCAAATGTCACCTGAGGGCAGTCACTCCACCTATTAAGAAACATTGCCTTAGGAGTTGCCCACACTTTTGCTTATATCTCACTAGTGGTCTGAGGTCATTACTTGGCCATCTTAAGGATAAAGGAACCTTGGAGTTTATGACCAGGTGCCTCGCCAAAAGTTGCCTAAGGGAGACAAGAAGCTAGCAGATTCTCCCACGCTTTTGTTGCTATGGAGAATCGAACTTCTGCTGCTGATTGAGGAGTTGGCTCTATTCGTCCATCTTCCTGGCTGTCGTCATTATTCATTTTAATTCACTTGCATAAAAATTCTGTTGGTGGGGAACACCAAGCACCTAAAAGGTGAGACCCCTATTCGAAAAGATTGGATATTATTTTTCCAGAGGGTGACAAAGTAGAGGAACTGGATTCTGAAATGGAGGCCAAAGGATGTTGGATTGTTACTTGTGTTTTAGCGCCACCTGCTGGGAATTTATAAATCCTATTTTCCTCACTTTTGTATGGTATTTTCTTTCATTTGCCCCATGGTTAAACACCAAATTTATAAAGAATCTTTAGATGGATTACAGTGATACTTTAAAGGATTCTTTCAAATGAGGATTCTTTAAAACATGATTTCTCATCTTTGACACTATACATTTGGGGCTGGATAATTCTTGGTGGAGGCTGCCCTGTGCATGGTAGAATATTTAGAAGCACACCTGGTGTCCAGTCACTGCCCGCCCCCCAATTTGTGGCAATCAAATATGTGACCTAATGACCCCTGTGGGAGTACAAAATTGCCCTGGGTTGAGAATCAGTCCTTTCTACAAAGGACCTAAAATCCCTTGGTCTGCTAAGGCAGTACGGTATGTCACAGTAGTCTCTGTTTCCGGGAAGTGACGTGGATCTGAGACAGATGGGGTGATGGTGCTTGGGAACAAACGAGGGCACAGATGCAGCAGGACGTGTCCTCTTTTTATACTTTGCAGAACTCTGCTCCCAAATAATAGGAGAGAAAATTTACAGAGGATTCTGAAAGGCAGTGACATCTCTCATACTAAGGAAATCTACAGAGGCTGGCACCCAGCACAGGAAGGAGCACAGAATAATCCCAGACTCCATAGCTAAGTTTCCCCTCAAGGATGCACAGAGAGGGATGATCCTGCCAGGTGTGGGAAGCCATAGCTAATCTCATGGGCTTTTTGGATCTACCCTCAATCCTGCCCGTGACCCATGTGCCACCCGAGTATTGTGCAGAAAGTGGTTCGGAACCAGTTCCCTCATCTGGGTTAAGTAAGTGGCCCCAAACCACCTGCATACAGTTCTGAGTTCTTACTTCAAAGCTGGGTACAGAAAAGGGCAATTTTCCAGGACTACTGTCCAGCAGGGCCTGGCTTCAGGCCCCTGATCAGGTCCTCTCCTGTAATTTCTCTTTGATTTCACCTTCTTCTCAAGCTCCTGCCCTACTAGCCAGACCCTGTCTTTCAGAAGACAGTCTCACTTCCTACTGATGAAGACGACCAGGCACACATTTCATCACTTTGAAATGTATCGCTGTTTCCACTCTGCACTTTGTATCTTTCATTTCAGTGAAGGCCGTAGCTTTGCTTCTGCCCAGGCCAATCCAATCGTGTTACTCTCTGGATCTTACCCCCACCTTCACAGATGCCTCATTCTCAATTATGCATGTCTCCTATCATCGCCTCTCTCTTTTCTAGTCCTTCTCCATCAGCATCAAGCTGGTTCAGATTCTCTGACCTTAAAAAAGTTTAGGTTGATCTTTTCATCCCCCTCTCCTTACTATTCTGTTTCTCTTCCTGGTCATCCTTCTGTTAAAGTGGGCTACCTTTATTCCTTCCCTTTTTTCTTCTCATCCCACTGCAGTTTCTCTTCCAGCACACCCATTTCTGTACAACTGTCTTCCCATGTCACTGTCACATTCAATCTACTGCCCACTAGTCTATTGGATCTACTATTCTTTGGCCTCTCTGCAGTATTTGATACCATCAACAATGCCCTCCTTCTTTGCAATTATAGCCCTCTCAGACTGCAAAAGTAGCATGTGCTTACTGCAAAAATAAAAAGAAACAAACACCGGGTGTTTAAGACCAAGTTAAAGTGAGACCTGTGTCAATCAGTATGAACCTCTTGCTATCTGTCAAGGTCAGTTAAGTCTCCTCAGGCATTACTTTGGAACCATGCATAGAGCCTCTCAGCTCCTCTGTCAGTGTCAGCCATCAGGATGGGTCACGGCCTTGCTTGACCATGCTGCTTTCAGTGAAAGCATGGGAGATTTTTCCCTCTTGGTGACCCTCCTTTGGCACATGGTACATTTGTCCTCTGGTGCCCAGGAATCTCCCTACTCAGGAGGTTGAGTGACTGACCAAAGATGTAGGATCCTGTAGGAAAGGTTCCTTTGTGTCCTGGATCTTTGTTGACCTTGAGGGGCCAGGGACAAAATATTGGCTGTCCTCTTAGCCCAGTTACCTTTCTAGTTTTGGTCTCCAAACTTTAGTTGTTGAATACCCAGAAGAGAAGATAAGTGACATAAGTATTTTGGTAGGAGCAGTGAGCTTAACTAGTATAATTTCATCTGGACATTAAAGCACTTTTGAAATATATTTTATCAACCACAGTTGTTTTAGTAGTTGAATCCCTGCAGAATGTTAACAGACATCAGTTATATATTATATAGAAAAACTTAAGATCAAAAGGCACACATAGTATTTTAGCATGACAATCATGATGACATTTTCTTTGAAACACTTACATGTCCATCTTAGTACGGAGTAGTCTTTCAGTCAAACACCTTCATCTGATCACAAGACATTAAATGGCATAAAGAAAACTCTTATTTGTTATCCTTTAGTAGCATGCCATCTAAAGAGAACATACATGTTGGCCTATAAAGGTACCTTAGGAGTTCATAATGTCTAGCCTTTAATTTTAGTGTGTGACATTGTTTCATAAAACATCTTTGAAAAGTGGGGTGGGCAACCCACTTTCCGGTCCCCCCCTTCTGTCTGTCTTAGGCAGAAGCTTTCTTTCTCCCAATAAATTTTTCCTACTCAAAAAAACAAACAAACAAAAAGAAAGAAAAAAGGAGCAAACACAAACACTCAAATCTTGGAAAACCCAGATAATTTAAACACAAAGAAAAATAATAAGAATCAGTCTCCACATCATTCCTTTTAAATAACCACTCCTTATATCCAGTGCTTGTTTTCCCAATTTTGTTCCATATGGTAAATTCATACATGCAGTGACTTGTCTCATCCATATGTATAAAATCAAGATAGTGTTGTATAATTGTTACCTAGAAAGCCAACTGTGTGATGCAGTTTATGGTGCAGAAGGGCTAGTAAAGAATTATCTTGGGCCCAACATCTCCGGAAGGGAAAGGAAGGAATAGGATTGGGTAGAACAGTTTCTCAACTGAGGTGTATTGACATCAGGGACCTGGTGACCTTTCATGGCGAGGGCTGTCCTGTGCACTGTGAGATGTGCATCACCCTTGGCTACTACCTTCTAGATGCCAGTAGCACTCCACTCCCCAGCCTGTAACATTACTAATTCCTTGGGGATGGGCAGCAAATTGCCCCCAGTTGGAAACCACTGGGTCGAGAGAAGAACCAAGCTCAGATGTGATCTTAACAACAGCCTGGGTGGACCCCATGGGAGTGTCAGGAGCTAGAATGGGCCATTTGGGTTGTAGGAAGTATGGCTGAGAGGGTGGGGCTATTATTCCCAGACATGGATCACTCCTTGGACGTGGGCCCCTGGAAAACGATGTGATATTGAGCGAAATGGCTCTCTGCCACTGGAGCAGCAATTCCCCTGTTGAGGGATCTAGGACATCCCAGTGTTCACAACACATGACACTCTACAGTTGTTAATTTACTTCTCACCATCTTCCATCAGAGATAAAATTCTGGAGGATTGGGAGCATATCTTGTTTGGTTGTGTGGCATCAAAATCCAGTACATTACCTGGGAATAAATACTGGTTAAATGAAATTGTGAAATGAAGTAGAAAAATACTTGTGGTAATCTGGGTATTTACAAAATTAAATACTGTAGTCAAAAGCTTCATTGTGCATTTTATTGAGATGTTGGAAATTCTCAAGGGATGAATCCATATTTATATTATTCTTTTAAAGTATGAGTTCCTTTTTGAGAAGTAACGAGTTACTTAGCTGGTAATACTCAACACTATTGAGCTGATCTTTAGCAATGTCTTGAATGTTTGTAGATCAGATTCTTTATTAGTAATTTAAAAGGTGGATTAGAAGATTGCTGTGGGATAGAACCAATTAATTTTTTAACTATTACTAAGAATTCAAATATTGAAAATTTTTACTTTTAAAGCACTATATTGTCTCCACAGATAACCTCACAGAATAGTACCCATATTCATCCAGCAGAGGGCGCAAGGAAACATAGTTATTGATGGAGAAATCTGTACTTATAAAGTTGGAAGGAAGTTCCTTAATTTCCCAGTCAGACACTGTAGTGATGTATGTTACTTACATGCAAATGTGCCTGACTATACACCTAAAGTTCAGTAATGTATTGTTTCTAGGTGATGTTTTATTACCCTATTTCCAACTCTATTCTTTTACTATTCCAATTCTATTCTTTTTCTATTCTTTTATTCTTTGTTTAAATTATTACATCTTCAACGCCTCAGAAATTAGGTTAAAATCAATCTCTAAGTAATACTGTTAATTTCTACTGGCTATGTTGTTTGAGCCCAACAATGTGTGATGCTTTCTTCCAGAATAATTTCACATATGATATGTTTTTATTTTAGGGGTCATGAGAAGAAGTAAAGCACATCTACCTATAATATGCAATGTCCTCCATAGAGATGAACAGAAGTCAGTTAATAATGCCCCCTCCACAGTCAAACTTTTCTTGGGATGGGTATTGTACACAATGGGCTCATGTGGTGGAATGGATGAACTCTATTCTAGATCTGTCCCTTTGTGTCACTACCTCTCAGAGTCCCTCTCTTCCTTTGTCTGTTCATAGAGGAACAATGATGCTCACTGGACCCTCTTTACAGATGGGCTTTGTTTGTTTATAGTATAAGAGCCATGGGCACCCTACTCATCACATGCATGGTCCATCACCTGTGCTACAGTTCAGGAGTAACTGAAGCAACAGTACCCATGGTGAAGTATCTACTGGATGGTGGTCAGATTCTCTAGTTTTCCCTCTGCCGAGTGTTGGACTGAATGAGTCTCTGAGCTCTTGGATAGTTCAGAGTGCCAGAAGAAAGCCAGGTCCAAGTTAGAGGTTAGATTTCTACTAATCCAGAGAAGAGTGTCTTAAACTGGGCATGGTGGCACATCCCAGCACTTGGGAGGCTGAGGTAGGAAGACCGCCACGAGTTCAAGGTCAGCCTGTTTTCCATAGTGAGTTCAAGGCCAGCCTGGACTGCATAGTGAGACCCCATCTCAACAAACAAACAAACAAACAAACCCCAACAAAACAAAACAAAACACCAAGAGAAAACAAAATCAAAACAGAGAGGAATATCTTATTTTTACCACAACCTTATAAGGCAAGTAACTCTTCAAATATATTTCTTACATTGCTTTAGATTTATTTCTCATTCCATTTTAGGGGAATTTATCTTTTGATAATGATTCAAAGCTATAAAAGGACAGAATAGCTATATACACAAAGATGTTTATTACTGCATTGTTTATGGACAATTAGTGAAATGAGAAGCCTTTTTGCAATATGGACTATTAGGCAGCTGTCAAAGTAAAAATCATGGATATTATATAGGTGCATGGAAAGTAAGTGATGCATGATAAGTAAAATGATAGTAGAACATATGTTGTATTAATAACTATATAGAAACTGAGAGCATATGTGATTGGGAAAAATGGCAAAAGAGCTGAAATTTTAATGATCCTTAACATATCATGTTGGGGATCTCTCTCTCTCTCTCTCTCTCTCTCTCTCTCCATCCCCTTTCTAAATCACATTACTATTTTAGTGATATTTGCAGAACAAACACTTAGAAAGAGATTTTCATGCTTAGCTTGAAATTTAGTAATGCCTAATTTATCCAGTATGTTAGGGAAGAAATGGAATATTTAAATGACTTGTGAATCCTTTTCTTTCCTCATTCACTGATGTTACTCCCAAAACACAAAGACAACAATGAAACAGTTTTGATACAAATCTTTAAAAAATGTACTCTGAACTTTCCTGTCTTCTCTATCGGTTTCTTTTCTGTGTAGCTCACACTTACCTCACACTAGATCGCAATGATGTCCTTATATGCTGTTCAAGTATGGGGTTATTTACCTGTATATTGCACGATCCAATCTCTTTTGATTTTTGATTGTTTGGTTCTTATTTTGACAGGTTCTTTTTTATTGTTTTACCCTCTTCTTTCCTTCAGCCTTTCAAGTGTTGTCTTCTATCTTCCCAACAAATTTGCTGCTTCTAATGTTCCATGTTAAAAAAATCACACAACTGAGCTTACTAGGATTATGCTTGGAGGGCTCCAAAGGGTTTTTGGCCTCACGATATTCTATGGTGACCCGAGATATCTGTTGTGGTTGCTCTAAGGTACTTCCACTCACTTCTCAGCGCTTGGCTGTTTCCTGTATATGGAGAGGTTTCAAAGACCTGTGTAGAAGGGACACGTTGCTGCAGGGAACACAGAACACTGGCTCCCTGAAACACAGCATAGTAGTAGTAAATCCAGCCAATGTCAACAAATCAATGAAAACGGAAAGCAGAGTCAAGTGACCAACAGTTATAAAAGCCCTCACGTTTGCATCAACTCCCTTCTCTTTTCATGTCACTTCACCCTGCCCATTCATAGACTTTAGACTGGACAGAATTTACTTCCAGTTGAGAAACAACAGGATGAGGAAAAGTGGAAAGTATACAAAACACATTTGAGAATAATAATTTATGCCATGTAAGTGTCTTTTCTTTTGGCCAACAATAAGTAACACATATTTTAAAAATAAGGCATATATATTTTGAACATATAAAGCAGTTTCCTAGATTTGTTGAGATTCATAAGAAGCATGTATTTCTACTCCTTAACCTCATATTTTTCCTTTTTGCAAAATAATTAACTGTAGGAGTAGAGCAGACCATTCCTGCAATTAAGATGTAATTATGCATGACTGTTAATATAGGTGTTATATAAATTCAGATGTTTCTGCTACCCAAGGTCAGTGGTATTTTCCTTTAGTTCTGGTGTCTAAATTAAAACTCCAGTTCAACCACAGCCTAATGGATGTGGAGGCGCTCTTTTGAAGAGTTTCTACCATAATTTGTTGAACTCTACCCCACTCTTGAAGGATTTATGTACACTCTGGGACTGGGAAAACATATCTTCAACTGTTCTCTTTCCTCCAAAACATACCCAATAAAATTGGCCACAACAACAAAACAAAATAAGCAAACCCACTCCCTAATCTTCAGAGTACTCGTTGAAAGAACACTTGTAATGGGACCTTACTTTTAGTTTCTATTCCTTATTTCTCAAGAGGCTTGCAGATTCCATGGACAAATGTGTGAAAAATGGGTCTTTGTAGGGGAGAAAGGATTTCCTTCTTCACCCATCACAAGATTCATTACTGATACCCCTCTTATAAAAATAGATTAATCAGATAAAATTACAACAAATTTACTAGTATAATTTTTTATGTAAGGTAGGAGCTTTCAGAAATGAAAACCCAATGACCCAGGGAAAACTGTATTTTAATGGATGGTTGTGAAGAAGTATGATTGGAGGACAAAAGTGTATGTTCTAATGGTCCCACACTGGAGTAACCTACAAAGCCTGTTTGTTTAGATTCTTCTTGGCCTCTCTATGGGACATTTCTTCCTTTTGTGGATCACATGAGGGCCTTCAGGAAGAAAGTAGAGAGAGGATCAGAGAATGACCTTTGTTGGTTTGATGGCCTGCTTCAGAAGAGAGTGGTGGGAGAAGGTGAGGACAACTTTCCTACTTCTGCAGTTTTCTCAATTGCCAAGCTGCCTTGTTTGGGGGTTCATGTTCTGAGCTCTGACTATTTAGTATGAGAAATGACCATCAATGCTTATTGCTGGATAAATTTTTGTTCAATGTGACTAGAAATGATTGTGAATACTGAAGAAATGATTTGAATGTCAAAAATGTTTTATTGATTACCATATGCAGGTATGAAGTGTCCAAGGAATGATAAAAAGGATACTTGGAGGATCGTGTCTAGCTTAGGCCAGATTTTTTAGATAGTGTAATGGAAAGCTGCTTGAGCAAATGGTAAACTCTTCCATAGTTTGAAAGTTTAAAATGTTTTGTTGTTACCTGAATAAATTACATTTTAGAAACTGATGCATGCGTTGAATTCTGGATTAGTCAAAGTGGTAGAGATAAGGTTAACTTTTTGGAAAATTATCTAATTGAACATATTGGCATAATCCAAAACAAAGTGTCGCGAGCCCTGAAATCATTCCAAATCATATTTATTTATTTATTTTTGAGACAGGGTCTCACTATGCAGTTTAGGCTTGCCTCGAACTCACTATGAAACCTCAGCTGGCCTTGGACTTGTGATGTTCCTCCTGCCTCAGCCTCCCGAGTGCTGGCATTACAGGCATGTACCACCACGTCCGGCTCCAAATTATATTTTATACAATAATTTAAAAAATTATCTCAACACACTTCTACAGTGTTGCAAAAAATTATGAAATAATCAATATTTTAAAAAATCCTTTTTGCTCATTTTCTGTTGGAAATGATGATGGGAAACAAGATGGCCCAAAGGTTAAGAACTAGAGAATACTTTGCCTTCTGGATGTAGGATGAATGCTATGGATAGCTACACATTTGATGATTAGTAGTTCAATGAATATTGACAATAATGGATGTACTGTTTATTAGGCATCTTTTTTTATTAAACTAAATGTACAATCGATTTAACATACACAGTTGATAAGACTCATAAAGTACTAGTTTAATCCTTTATAACAGTGCTTGTTAGCTTTGGATTCATGGTAGAAGCACTTGGTGAGGCTTTAAACCCTAAGCCCAGGACACATCCCAGACCAATTAGGCTAGCATCTCTTGGGGGAGAGACCAGACGCCAGTATTTTAAAAGCTCATTATGTGCAGCTGAGTTTTAGAAACACTGCTTTATAGAACATTTCTGCTTGTTAGTTAAGCTCAGTACTTTAGAGACAGTTTCTTTAATAATATTTAACAAACTTGTTTTTTTTTATTAAAAAAAAAACAGTCTTTAGGGATCATTTCTGTGTTCTTTAGCTTTAAATAGGAGCAAATTATTCCAAAAGAATAATCTTGTTTTCTTTTATTCTGCCTCCCCCGCCCCCCCGCCCCGACCATGTTGATCAAAATAGAATACTAGTGTATGGTGTCAGGACATTGTAGGTTTAAATACAGGATGGTTTAAATACAGGTTTATTTACTGGTTGTCATAGATTGGCAAATTTAATCTCTGGGCCTAACTCCTAACCCCCAATAGCAATGGCTCTCAATTGGAAGCAGTTTGGTCCACTAGGAGATGTTTGGCAATATCGGGAATATTTTTGATTATTACTACTGAGGAGTTCCTTTTGAAATCCAGTAGGTAGAGGCCAGGGATGCTGTTAAACATTTAGCAATGCAAAGGGAAGCCCTCAAAACAAAGAATTAGCTGGCTGCAAATTTCAAGGTGCTGGGGTGAAGAAACCTTGATTTATAGAGTAAGGCTGTAGAGTCTATATGCATTCAAAAACTCATTCTTCCACTTCCTAGCTGTTTAACATTGAGCAACTTACTATTTCTCACTGAATCCCACCTGAAAATGCAGTTGGCATTAACATCCAGCTTGGAGTTGATGTGAGGTTTAAATGGGCTACTTCATGTGGAGAATTAACACAGTTCTAATTATCATCCAAATTTGTCTCCGATTTGGGACATTTATGGTTGTTATGGTTTGGATTTGAAGTGTCCCACCAAAGTCTTGTGCTAAAGGTTTGGCTTCCAGCTGATAGTTTTTTCTGAGAAGCGATTGGATCACGAGGACTCTACCTTCAGCAAGTGGATCATTAGTGAGACGGTAATTTGCTGGCCTCACTGGGGGTAATGGAAACAGGAGGCGGGGCCTAACTGAAAGGAATGGGCCATAGCGTGAGTTTGAGGACTGTTATCTAGCTCCAGACCTTTTCCTCCCTGGCTCTTTCCTTGTCTCTGCTTCTGGCTATTCTGAGGCGAGAAGCGTTGCTCTGCCACACCCTTCCGCCATGATGTTTCTGCCTCACCACAGGCCTGAAAGCAATGGAGCCAGCCAACTATGAACTGAAACCTCTGAAACTAGGAATCAAAATAAACCATTCTTCCTTTAAATTGTTACTGCAGATATTTTATCACAGCAATGAAAAGCTAACACAATGGCATCTTGTCGGTGTCCTTGAGATAATTTGTTTGATCTTTCTCTTGACAATCCCAGAGCTAATATTTTATGTTTCAGTGGTAGGAGGGGGAAAGGAGTTGCAGGGTGGTGTTGTCTTCGAACTTGACCCTGTTTTGAATTCCAAGTGGGAATTCAAAGGAGACAATCTCAAAGAACACTATTAAATTCCCTCCCTCTTTCATGTTCTTCCCCAACCCTACCACTGGCTTATATTTACGTTGAGGTGGAGTATTCCAATAAACAAGTGTGTATTGGGCCAGATAAATAGTCAAAGATAAGCTTGCAAGTTCTGATTCTAAGAGAAGAGGGCTTAATGGCAATTAAAACAGTTTGTTAACAAACTTTATTATTAACAAGAGGCAGATAGCTTTAGGAGTTTGAAATTGAGAGAAGAGCTTCGTGCTGGCAATAGAAATCTGGGAGTCATTACTAGAGAGGGAGTCAAAGTTATGGAAGAAAATGAAATTTCAAAGGGGTTTGTAAAGAGAAAGTGGGGCTTAGGATGTAACTAGAGGAATAGTGCTCAGGTAATTGTTGTTACACACCTATTGCATGCTTGCCAGCCACTATTATACTATATTTGGCGGTTAGAGAGGGTCACTTCCTGCTCCCTCAGTTTGTATCTTCAAATGCACTAAGTCTGGCTTGAAGATAAAATGAATCTGTACTGAAAAAAATTTAATGCTCACAAAAGTAGGTAGAAAAATCTCTGCACTGAGTATTATTCCTTAATCAGAGTCATTTAAAATATTTGTCATTATAATTATATAATCACATTATAAAATTTGAGTTCTTTCTATATATGCTTTTCTTTAGTCATAGTGTGCATATAAGTGTGTTTTCAACAATCGTTTTATTGAGGTGTAATTTATATACTATATAACTCACCCATTTAAAGTATAAAATTCAATGGTTTTTAGTATAGTCAGAGAGTTGTGCAATCATCAGCATAATCGATTTTGAAACATTTTCATCATCCCCAAAAGAAAGTCCATACCCATTAGCAGATATTCTTAATTTCAGCCCAACTATTCCCGCACTAGAAATGTTCTGACTCTATAAATTTGCCTATTTTAGCCATTTTGAATAAATAGATTCACACAAAACGTGGTCTTTTGTGTCTAGCTTCTTTCACTTAGCATAATGTTTTCGAAGTTCATCCATGTTGTAGCATGAATCAGTATTTTATTTCTCTTTATTGTTTAATAATATTCCATTGCATGAATATAGCACATTCTGCTTATCCTTTCACTAGCTAAGGGACAATTGAGTGGTTTCTATCTTTTTGGCTATTCTGAAGAGTGATGCTATTAATATTTTTTGAACAAAAAATTTTTTTGACCACCCATTTCCTATTCTTTGGGGGTATTTTCCTAGGAGTGGAATTGCTGGGCTATATGGTAACTTTATGTTTAATCTTTCTAGGAAATGACAACTTTAGCATTTTACATTCCCACAGTTAAGGTATGAGTATTGAAATTTCTCTGCATTATCACTGCCAATTGTTATTTAACTGTCTTTTTGATTCAAGCCATCCTACTAGGTATGAAGTAGCATATTACTGTGGTCTTAATTCTACATCATCTTAAAAAGATGTTGTTTGGTATGCATTTTCTAGGTTACCATTCATCCTTCATAATCTACATTTAAACTGGTTCAAATTATTCCTTCGAATGACTCTACCATAATTTGCTAGGCCATCTTTCTGTCTGGGGGCATTTAAATTGTTTCCAAATTTTAAAATTTCCATTTTAAGCAGATTTTCTTCCATGTAGATTTATAGTGGTTTGGATTATTAAACTAAATTCAAAATCCATTTGCAGTCCTTTTATTAATCCATGAAGAATGCAGAAAGTAATACACAACTGGAAAATTTTGAGTGCTGGAGAAACTATAATAGATTAACAATTATCAAAGGTTTAAATAGGCAGAAAGCTGGAAACAAAGAAGATTTTTACCTAAGTAGCAAACACTGCTTTGGGCACCTGATCCCATCTTTGAACCTTCACTGGAGAGGTAAACGTGAGTCTGTCCACAAATTCATTATTGAGTGGGTACACTTAAATTTATAATTAGCTAAAATACTTTTATTGTATAAAAACAGGAAATGTAAGAAAAAGGAAGAAAGAAAACCCACCCTCTCCATCCCAAATGGTCATTGCCACTTTCTAAAGATCCCTAAATGAGCATCTTGGGGTCAAAGGTCAGTCTGAACAGTCAGCTCTCATGGCTGAGACAGGAAAACCACCTAGAGGCCATTCTGGGGTTTCTCTGAGGGAACCCTTTGGAGAAAAGTAGCACCTTTTTTACTGAGCTACTGGGGGTTGAATCCAAGGAATGCTGAGCTACATCGTCAGCCCTTTTTATTTTTATTTTTTTGAAACAAGGTCTCACTAAGTTTCCCATACTGGCCTCAAACTTGCCATTTTCCTGCCTCAGCCTCCCGAGTAGCTGAGATTATAGGTGTGCAGCACCATGCTCAGCTAGCACTTTTGATTTCCTCTGGTCTTCTGATTAGTTTAAGTGAATTTATTTTATTTTATTTTTTGGTGCTGGGGATCAAACTCAGGACATTGAACTTGGGAGGCAGGTGCAGTGCCACTGAGCTAAATTCCTGGCCCCAGTTTAAATGAATTTAAGAGCAAAGTTCATACAAGTATGAGGAAAAAATTTCAGTGGGCTCTTCCATTTACTTCAGAAAATTGATTTAAAATTGGAGTGACAGTAATTTCCGATGTGTTAATTAGACAGCCTGCAGGGTGCAGCTTCTGCTAATGTCAATACTTTCTCTAAGCTTTACTTTACCTCTTTTGTATGGAAAATGTAGCACTGAAGTAATTTAATTGTCACAAAAGGAAGTTTTCTAGGAGTTTAGAGAAGGGCTTTAAAATGTATGAATATCAAATAATGAATACAGGCATACTTGTGTACCTTACATTCAAATGCTTATTGGACACCTAAGGCACGTGAGGTAAGATGGTGGGACTACAGATCCAGTCACCAGATGAGTTGGGTGCTCAGAGGGAAGAAGGCTAATCTTGAGACAGGAAAGTTATATTATGGAAAAAAAAGACCCCTTGTGTAGGTCTCAAACTGAAGATTTTCTAGACCTCTGCTTTATCTCAGTTTCCCTTTTTTAGAAAGTAGTGATAAAACCTAAACACGATGGAGGTAAGAGGGCCCTAGGGTGGTTGCACGGACAGCTGCCTGCACAGTGCTGGATCTCACTTGGCAGTTTTGCTTTGGCCCCTGAAGGGTGACAAGTGCCCCCAGAATGTGTTTTCAAAGCTGTCTTCCCTTGGGAATCTCCGGTGCCTCTTTAGAAAACTGCCAATAGCTGGACCCCAAGCCCAGAGATTGTGACTTAGCTGGTGGGCAGGGGCCAGGGAATTGTACTTTTACAAAGCTCTTTCAGGCAATGCCTATGCCCACCTGGGTTCAGGAACCTCCACAGTGCACATCTAGGGAGCGCTAAGAGTGTTCAGCTCTCACCTTCAGAGTCTGTTGTTCAGTTTTTATTTGGGGGGGGGTGAGGCACTGACCATCTGTTTTCCAAACCCCCCAGGAGACTGCCATGTGCAGGCACACTTAGAACTTCGCTTTGCGATATCCAATCCTGCTCTCAAAGCTTAAAGGGAAGATATGGTGGCAGAATTAACTGAATCGAAATTAACTGAATTCAGAAATCAGAACTGACTCAGAATTAACTGAATCAGAGAATGGAGCGAAGAGAAGAAAGGCTGAGAGAGGGCTGTCACGGAGCAGTGGAGAGAGGCATCATCATCTGTGCAAGGCCAATAGGTGCACTTTCTCCTGGAGACAGCTGTGCTTTACCATTTAAAGGTTAGGGGCCACCAACAACAAGCACTCTTACAAGACCTGCCACTTCCCTCAGGTTCAGAAAGCCGTCAATGCCTTGATTGTGAAATGAGGCCTTTGTTTCTGGATGATAAGCCGCCTCACCAGGCCTCCAGGGCAGGCCCAAACACGCAGAGCAGTGTCTGACAGTTTCTTTACCTGAAGGCAGGACCCCTGTGCTGAGCTAGAAGCAGCCTTCCCACAGACACCACAGGTCGCTGCTTTGTTCAGAGAGTCCACACTTGGACCTCTGCTCCGTGTTTCTTCTTATTTATAAATGGCACAGCAGATGGCAGTCCAACATCAAAGATGGAGATGAATATGTCGCATCTCCAGTGGTGACACACAGGCAAGAGACAGCAGAGTCTTGGAACTGTGTGGGGTCTGCAGAAGCCCCATTGTCCAAAAGAACTTTCTGGGCTGATTGAAGTGTCCCACATCTGTGTTATCTGGTACAGTGCCCATTGGCCACACGAGCTCTTGAGCACTGGAAATGTGGCCCATGAGAGTGAAGAAGTAAAAATAGAGTTTTCATTTTAATGAACTACAGTTCATCAGGTTGAGAAGCCACATGAGGCTAGTGGCTTCTATATGGGACAGTGTAGCTCTCAAGAATGAACCTACACCCTGTCACTTATGTAATAAGTTTCTTTATTTTTCATACTTTTATTAGTACATGTTCACAGTACATAATCCTTCCATTCCTTGTGGAGAGTTGGTCCCTGTACATAACACATCTTCATTCTTTTTCCATCCCTCCTCCCCCCTGCATCTCTTGGTCCCCTTCCCTATTCCCTATTATCTGTCATTCATTTTGTGCTTTATTTATATTTTGAGTTTCTCATATAGGAGAAGCCATGTAATATTTAAATGTGTGTCTGATTTATTTCACTTAACATTATGGTCTCAAGGTGACAAGTTTGTAGGCTTCTCTAACCCTTGGTCCCTCATCTGTTATTTCTTATGTGCTGGCACTAGAATTCCTGTTAGGCACAGAACTACTTTTCTTTAGGAAAATATCTTGACGGGTAATTTGAGTAATATAGGCCTCAGCAAAGCATCTGGAAAGGAAATGGAAGAACTATCATTTTCTACAAAGCATGGAGGAAATTATTCACTTATTGTTGGCTCTGAGTGAGAACTAATAGAAGAAGAGGAAAGAGAAGTCAGAATGAGAAGTTGGGGGTTACATAGAGTGCCAGGGTGGCCAAAAGGATTCAGGAATAGAGAGACCAGGTATTAGTTCTAATTTTCTTGTGTTACTGTGTTGTAAGCACACTCTGTCTTTCCTAACTTTTGGTAAAATCTGCTGTGAATGCAAATGAATTAATCGTGTGTGTTTGTGTGTGTGTGTGTGTGTATGTGTGCGTGCAAATTTAATAAAGGGAATAGGTCCAATGATTAGAGTAGAATTGAATGGAAAAGGGAAAAGGTAGAATGATCAGTTAATAAGCTAAACTAATTCAGTGAAAGCAGGTGCCCAGAGGCAGAGGAAACAATGAGAAAGTAAGCTTCTAAGGACATTTTAGTCAGCACTGATTTTTCACAAAATAGGAGCTTGTCTTGAGCTTCTATAGATCTTGGAGGAAAGGGTTATCACAACTGATACTTGTATTAAATGAAAACTGGATCTAGTGCAACTCGAGGGATTTTTGTGAAGCTAAAATAAGACAATGCTTGCAAAGTGCTTGCACATAGTAAGGGCTTAATAAATGATGGTTGAGCTTTGGTTTCATATTTTAAAAATGAATATAATACTCTTCCATTGTTTTGCAAGATTAAGTGAAGTAATGTGTAAAGCTCCTGATTCACAATAAGAATTCACTAAAAGCCATACTTCTTTTGGAGAGAAGGAATCTCTTTCCACGCCCTATTTGACAGAGGTATAATTTTACATGGTAGACCCAGACAGGCTTTAGAAACTCCTTGAGACATTTAAAGTCTTTCCTTCTGTCTCTCCTGTCTATTACATATGGGAAATTATTTGTAGGAACAATGAACTGTTCCCAGCTATTTTGTGGCAGTAGTGCACTTATTTTTAGCTGTTGTCTAATGTCTAGGCTTGTCTTACATCTTTATCCACAATCATCTCTTAGATTTTTTTCTCCCTTTCTTGCAACTTACAAGGTCTTACTGCTTTACAAGAAGGATCCCAACTTCTATCTGTTTTCATGACATGGGGGTCTTGTTTACCTGGTTAGTTGTCTTTGCCTCTCCCGCAATGGCATTCCTTTCCAGTCACTTTTGGTACTCTTGCTTTTCAAATGCCATGATTTATCCATTTAGTACATTTTGCTTTTGGCTGAAATAAATGTGTTACTTGCACTTTTTTGCATCTCTCTTATTTATTATAGGCTTCTTATTGCTGAGCACCTATAGGTCATTCTTGTACATAAAAATCAATCATTCTTGAGATTTGGATGGGAAAATTTCTAGACTTACAGCTATTGCACAATTCAGAGAGTAAAAGCTACTCTTACTGGTCATCAGGCAGATGTGTGACTTTCCTCGTGGATAATATGATAACTTAAAATTTAAATTTTTAAAATTTAAAATTAAAATTTTTTAAAAATGAAAAATATTTCATTAATCCTTCAATAAAACAAAACACAATTACCATCTCATCTGCAATTTTGCTATCTTGCCTGTAGGTGGTGGGGGTAGTGGTGCAAGCTACTAAACAGTGTATGTGGGTAACTGAAATTGTGTTGCTTGAAATGAAGATAAACATGCCTTTTACCCTTCACAATATATGCTTCTTATTAAAGGAGTTCAGGGTAAGTAACAGCATAATTCATCGAATTTGTTGCTTGGATTTTCAGCCAGCACTTCTATTTGAGTGATGGAGAAATGCAGTGGGATCTTTTAGATTCTGGTACTTAACATTTAATAATTTGAGGTCCGGAGAATCTCACATTTCCCAGTATGCTTAGCTTTTGAATGTGAGGACTCAGATGTCCTGAGTAAAGACAATTGCCCTCCACTTCGGAAGCTCCAATAGTGGAATGATAATCTAGGAAAAGCTATGGCTCACATTCTGGTGACTAAACAGACATCTCATTTTTGTAGTCATTTCATTTCAGCTGTTGAGTTTCCATGGTGAATCAAACACAGGCATAAAGTGTAAAGAGAAATTTCTTTTTCCAGAAGACAGAATTGCCCAGAAAAACCTAGAATAAAAAAAAAACAACCAAACTGACTATAAATCTTGTCAGACCTGATAACTAATGCTTACAATCTTCATCTACTCTAAGTGGTGAGCATTGCAAAACAATGTATTAGGAAAAGCACCTCAGTTTGTCTCTTAATAGATAGGGTGTTTATCAGTCAGTGTTATATATAAAGAGTTCCCCCACAGACTTAGAACATTCTGTCAAGCTCTCTTGTTTCATCATGTTTATAAATCACAGAGAGTGTTTGAAATATAAAGTAATGAGGAGCACTGATATGTGGTGAAGAGCTGTCGTTAGTGTCATTTTTTTCTTCCTACACCTTTACCTAGAGTTCTCAGGAGGAAAACACTAGTGGGTAAAAGAAACACCTGCTGAGGAATGGGAAATTACCTGAAAGGTGCAGAAGAGCTTCTCCTTTTTAGAGGCAGGCCACCTTTAGAACATGACTCACATTTTTTGCATACCCTTCAGGTTGGTATAATGAGTTAAAGTATAGCCAGAAGACAGAAATCACATATTTCTTTCAGTGGAAAAATCTAGGTTTTCGCAAATGTCATTTAATATTTTCTCACCACATCTATGATGCTGTGAAGTAGACTGTCATCATAATCTTATAAGAAAACTGAAGCTAGGTATTTTAGCAGTTTTCATGACTCAAACACAAATATAATGAGAAGTCTATTGGAAAAGTTAAGGTGGAACCTGAAAAATTATAAAAGAAAATTCTAACTGCATAGGAAAATATTCAAGCTAAATTGTTACAGGGACAAAGCAAATTAACAAATGGTGTACAGAGGAGATCCAGTTTTAGTTAGGGTACTGTATCTTGAATTGGACTAACCTTTCTAAATACAAAAATTGTAAGTTCTCGACATAATATTAACAAATAGCTGTTCGAAGGCAGAAGAGAATGATGAAAAAAAGGAGGATATTGGATTTGACTCTTGAAAGAGGGCACTGCACTGGAAAAATCTAAGTTTATATAGCTTTGCCCTGAAGGCATTCTCTAGTCAAGGCTAAAACTCAAGCAGAGAGCTGATGTCATATTGGCTAGAGATGTCAGAGGATCAGGTTAGGAGAAGTAAGAGTGGCTGGAATTTGAATGGTACAGTCCTAGAAAGGAAGATGTCACAGGGATGGGTGCATATAATCTCCCACTAAATCCTACATATGTATCTCATATATGCATACAGATCTACATGTAATCTCCCCTAAGTCTCAGGGTGATCTCTGAATTGAACTTGTACCAAGGAAAATCCAAGGGATCTAATGGAAGGCAACAGTGGAAGGCCGAAAAGTATGAACAAGGATTTAAGCCCCTCCCCACAAGGGAAACAGAATTTAGAATGTGTCTTAGTCCATTTCCTTTTTGATGAGACATGAAACTCGACATCCACAGCTTAATGGAAGAGAGGTTTATTTAGGCTCACAGTTTCAGAAGTTACAGTCCTAGGTCAGCTGGCTCAATCGCACAAATGGCATGGCGGAAGGGCCTGGGTGGAAGAAAGCTACTCAGCTCATGGCAGCCAGAAAGCAGAGAAAGAAGGGAGGAGCAGGGGAGGGAGGTATACCCTTGCAGGTCATGCTCCCAGTGACCACCTCTTCTGACAAGGCCCCCCTTCTAACAGCACATTCAGTGAATTAATCCATTGATGAATATAGCACCCCAGTGATCTAATCACCTTCTAAAAGTGGCATCTCTGAACACATGAAGCTTTTGGTAGACAGTCTAGATCTAATCCAGAACAGAATTTGAATCTTGCCAAATTATGTGGACTTGGTAAATAGTCTGGGATTTCTTTTAAAACACCAGGAAGACCATTGCAAGGGCATTAAAGTGATCACAGGACTAAGATTAACCATAAGACAGAGTAAAACAGATCCACTCAGATGAAGTATAAAACCAAGCCTCCATATATTTAAGGTTATCAGCCAGTAATTTAACTACCCGCCAAACAAAAACCAGTTACTACTTCATAGAGAGAATCCAGACATTCTAAACACACCACTCACAATGTCCAATATATAACAAAAACTTGTGAGGTAGGTTAAAAAAAAGGCAGAAATATGTGATCTAAGGCCAGGAATGACAGCAATTAATAGAAACAGACCCAAGTTCACAAAAAGAAAATTTGAAGGAGCTATTATAACCATGCATAAGCATTTAAATGAAAAAATTATAAAAATAAATAGGAAACCAAATCAGAGAAATAAAGACTATAAAAAAGAATGAAATGAAATTCTAAAACTGTAAAATACAATAACACAAATGAAAAATTCACTGCATGAACTTAACAGCAGCTTGAAAATGGCAGCAGAAAGGATGAATGGATTTTAAAGACAAATCAATAGAAATTATCCCAATTAAAGAATAGGGAGGAAAGAAGGCTTAAAAAATGAACAGCTCTCTGTGGGACAGTGTCAAGTGATCTTACAGGTGTGTAACTGATGTGTGAGAAGGGTTGGAGAGAAAGGAGCAGAAGAAAAATGGATTTGAAGAAATAATGGCTGCAAAGTTCTCAGTGGTGAAGATCACAAATGTGTAGATTGAAGAAATTAAGTGAATACCAAGCAGGAAAAACAAGATGAAAATCACATGTAGGCGCATGTCACACTGCTGAGAACCAAAGGTACAGAGAGTTTGTGCAAAGCAATCTGTGGGGAAAAGGCACACTGCAGAAAACAATGGAAGGAATGATGGCTGACTTTTCATCAGAAATAATAAAGACAAGCGACAATGAAATGACTCTCCTCTCCTCTCCTCTCCTCTCCTGTCCCCTCCCCTCCCCTCCCC
Organism: Heterocephalus glaber; assembly: GCF_053883595.1. Classification (NCBI taxonomy): domain Eukaryota; kingdom Metazoa; phylum Chordata; class Mammalia; order Rodentia; family Bathyergidae; genus Heterocephalus; species Heterocephalus glaber. The sequence goes on along the minus strand of NW_028258369.1, from coordinate 16,566,594 downwards.
TCCCTTCCCATTCTCATTCCCCTCTCCTTCCTTCCTTCCTTCCTTCCTTTCCTTCTTCCCTCTTTCTTTTGCAGTACTAGGGATTGAATCTTGGGCCTCATACATTCTAGGCAACTGTTCTACCACTGAGCAACAGCCCCAGACCTTTTTTATTATTTCAGCTGTTGAGCTACTTCTCTTTTCAATAATTTGTTCATTTATAAATTTATGTCTACACAAGGTCACATTTCTCCTGGATGTATTTAATGCTCTAACATTTGTATTAGCATATTGCCTACAGGGCTTTTCAAAGTTGAAACAAATTATAGAGTTTGTATAGCTGGAAAGTAACTTGAAAAATCAGCTGGCCCAGGAGATTCACATCAACAGCACTCAGGAGGGGGTGTAATTTACTTTATTCTGCTGTATCTCTAAGGCTAGAGCTTCCACCACTTATTTTAGCCAGACTTTCAAAACTTTATTGTATTGATGGATGATTACTTAGCAGATCTCTTTGAGGGCCGACTTTTGGAGTTGGGGGAGGGGTTTGGAGGGAAGGGCTAGGAGTGGGAGGAGGTAATGGGATAGAAAAAGACCAAGATGTGTTAAATGCATGTACCAATTCACCAAAATGAACCTCACCATTCTGTATTACTAACATGCAATAATAAAAATAAAAGATCTTTCTGAGGCAGGTAAAATCTAGATAGAATACATTGAGGACAAGCTAAGGTTATTGACTACTACTAGAATGTTTGCCAGTCAAACATTGTTCCATCACTGATACGGCTCTTAAAGCTTAAATGTTTTATTTTCCGTAGTGAAATCAAAGAGTTGTTTGCTTGTGTGAACTCTATTGTCTTTAAGAACAACTTCCTATTATCATTAAAAAAAATTAAGCATGAAGCAACTCAGGTTCCTAATGATGCTTTGTCTTTAGAATAAAACCATCGTATCTATCTGTGCCTTCTTATATCTAGTAGACTGTCATTGAAATATTAAATGAAGAGAGAAAATATCTTGTCAAGAAACTCGTATAAATTATCTCGAATTCTTATGAAGACCACGTGTTCGAAAATAGAGGATTACAGTGTTGCATTTTAGATGAGTCTATGGTTAGGGCACTCTCTCTTTTCCCTTTCTTTTATATCTTTCTCTCTATCTGCCAATCCCTTTTTTCTCTTCTAATCTATTTCACACATCTGCCATACTCCACCACCTGAGACGTACTTCCAAAGGACATTGGGAGATGTTCAGGAATGATAACTGGGATTCAGAACTCCTTATTACATCATATCAGAAGAGAATGAAAATACATGTTAGCATCCTTTAATGTGGACAAAATAGGACCAAATAATTTTTTCTTAACAATCCTGAGCACTTTAAAACTTCTGGGGTACAATGTAGCTGTTTTGATAAATGCATATGTTGTGGAATAATTAAATCAAGTTAATTAGCAGACCCATCACCTCCCATCCTTATTTACTTGTTTTTGTGATAGGAACATTTCAAATCTCTTCAGTGATTTCAAGTATACAGTACATTATCAATTGTAGTCACCATACTGTATGATAGATCAATAGATCTGCAGAGCTCATTCCCCTTTAGGGACTGAATCTTTGCACAGTCTGGGTAATGTCACTCTCCTCCTCCTGAGCCCCGGAAATCAGGATACTTTTAAGAGTGAAATGGATACTATTATGAATTTAGCTGTCAAAAAAATCCATAAATGGCACTACCCCAGGTTATTTGATTTGGAACAAGGTCTTCTAAGCTGCTTTTAGCCAACTGATGAGAGGTGGGGTGAAGAAACAGTGCCCAGAGAGATTCTTAAGGCAAATTTTGTCTATGTGTGGGTTTAGGAAGAGGAGAGATATTCCAAGTTTTTGGTGAGGTTCACAGCTATCATGAATCTATTACAAATGTAGATTTAATTTTATTTTGTGGTTCATAATCCTCTGAATTTTGGTGCGATATTGCTTTGGTGGGCAGCTTTTATTTTAGGGTTGGTATGTGTTTTCCTTACCAATTTTCCTGCATGCAATTGTGTGTCTGTTTATATGAGACAATCTCTTTGCCTATTCATGGGGAAACTTCTCTTTGATTCATTGTTTTGTTTTGGCCTGCTCAGTGCTTCCTTGCATTACTGTTTTGCTTCACAATAATAATATTTGGTAACTATTGACCGACTCTGACATAATTCTGATTTTATGAGTACTTTTGCACACAAACTGCTTCTTGGTTATATCTATAATTGGTACAGTGGCTGTACAATAATTTTTAGATTTAATTGGTCCTTCTTGACTTACTTTTAAATAGTTTCTTGTGTATAAAATAGCTACTGAATATAGTCTGATGAGAATACTGTTCATCAGTTGTTGCTGGAGGAAAGTTTGTTAAGGAAAAATACATAGACTCTAAAGTGGACTTGCAATGTTTAGTTCTGCCTGGGAACAAATAAGGGCAATATAAGTGCAATGACTTTCTCTTAAGTAAACCACTTATTAGTTTGTTTCTATTTAATTGAATCAAAAACCTATGAAAACTAACCATTGGTAATAAGGGCAATACAACTCCTCCTCTTTTATTTTGATAGTTATTTTTATTTGTTAATTACTGCAGGCAGGAGCTATGAAGTAATTCAGTTACTGGCTCTAATATTGTTGTCATTTAATTAATAATGCATCCCACATATCTGAGTGAGAGGGAAGAGTGTGAAGGCTTTGGAGATTGATTACAACAAAATAATGTAATTCAGATACATGTGATTGAAATTCTAAGAACCATTGCCAAGGGTAAATGTATGCTGTAGCCAACAGGGAATGGAAATGATGGGCTGTGTCCAGTAGTTTAGGCGAATACTCTGTTTCATAGTGAAACAAGGTAAGATGCATATTGGGACAATTATTAATAGTGAGGTTGTCACCACTATGGAGATATGGTGGCACTAAACATAGCAATAACAGTAACAATGACAGCACATGTGTTCAATAATTATTATATGTCTGGCAATGTTTTAACATTGCATACAGAGGTATTGATTAAAACTGTACAACATCTTTCTTCATCCTTCCTGTTATGGAAAGGTGTTGCCTTAGTTTAAATTCCCTAAGAACAAGACATTTGAGACAAAAATTTGAATGCAAATAGTTTACTTGGGAGGTGTGCTAGTTAACTGATTGTGTCAATCCAAGTAAGAAATGTCCAACTGAATTGCATCAGCATAGTTCTGAGTGTGGCTGAGGGGATTTTCTGAAGACAGAAGAGCCACCCTAGGGCAGCTTGTCACCTGAATGGTATAAAGGGGAGACAAAGAAGGAAGGCTCACTTCTGTTTCTTCAGAGGCGCTCCAGTCTTCTCCTTCACCTTGGAAGCCCTCTAGCGCAGACTTTTCAGTCTCTATCACAGACCCTTCCACCTCCTGATGCAGACTTGAATGGAACACTACAGTGAGTTCCAGGCCATTAACTGGATCCTTTGGCTCTCCAGCATGCAGACAGATCTTGGTACCGAGAGTGGGGTCATTGCTATGACTGTACATGACCATGTGGTTCAGGAGCCTTTGGAACTGGCTTGTGGGAAGAGTTTGGAAAGGTTTGGAGATGCTAGCTAAAGAAGCAGCCCTGGAATGCCTTAAGCTGTACTTGGTGGGAGAATCTGATCAGAGCTCAGAAGACCAGAATGCTGCTAGAAATGCTGCTGGTAAAGACCAGCTCAGGGGGTTTCTGCTGGGAAGAAGGACTGCACGGGCTATTGGACTCCAGATGATGTGTGTCATGCCTTGGCAGAAAGCTTGTGTGCATTTTGCTCATGTCCAGAGGCTTTGCCTGAGACAGAGATTAATGATAGTGGACTAATTAATCTTGCAGAAGAAATTTCAAGACAGTCTAGTGTTGAGGCAGTGCTATGGCTACTGTTTGAGGCTTTTAGCCAGAGCTAAGTTGAGACTCAAGAGCAAAGAGCCCAGAAGAATATTTAAAACACTGAATTTGGCCAGAATGGAAGCTCCAGTAAAGTTGTGGACTGCGAAGATAGAGCAGAGAAGAACTTGGTTGCTGAAAAGGAACAGAACAATGGAAAATATGGCCTGAGGGCATCACAAGAAACAGCAGGACTGTGGCCTTTGCAGCCTCAGAGTTGCAAAGGTGAAAGACTTTGCTTTGAGAAGAGTGCCCCAGAGTACCATGTTCCAGAATGGTGGCAGCCTAGAGAATTTGTTCCTTCAGATTGGGTTCAAAGTGTTTAGTGATCCAGGCACTCTACCCTTACAGCCAAGAGAGAAGGAAGCCTGCCTACTGCTCCAGCTGGCAGCAGAACTTGGCATCATCCACATGGTGCTAGTTTTAGGTGCATGCAGAATGCAAGAGTTATAGGGTCAGGAAGGATTGCACCCAGATTTCAGAAGAAGACTTAGGAGGCCAGACAGTGTGCTCCTGAGAGGGCAGTTTGTGAAACAGTAAGTGTGAAGCCAAAAGTGCAGTTGAGGTCCCAAAAGGTTGGAGAAGCCTGCAACATGGTTCATCTGAGGAAAGCTACAAGGAGGGAGCAAAGCTGGCCCAAGAGAGACACTATGGGAGCTACAACTGTCTGCAGTGCCGTAGAGGCGGAGCCACCCAAATCCTTTGTGGGTCACATCTTGCCACAGACTGCCTCAGATGCTGGACGTGGAACTACAGGACTTCATGCTGGCCCTGCTGGAGTTTGGACTTTCTTTCGTCCCATTCCTTTCTCTCTCCCTAATTGAAATGGGAATGTTTATCTTGTGCCATTGTATGTTAGCAGTGTTTATCTTTCTTTTCATTTGTACAGGGGCTCACAGCTAAGAGCTTGCCTTCAATCTCAGAGATTTTAGACTTGAACTTTTCAACAACGCTGAAACTATTAGGACTTTGGCAACTCTTGGAGATGGACTAAATGTTTTTTGTATAAAAGGATGTGCACAAGTCTTTGGGGCGGGCAGGGATGGAATGTCATGGCTTGTGTCTAGATGTCTCCCAAAGCCTCATGCAATCATAAGTGGGCTTTTCAGAGGTGGCTGCCTCTAGAGTATGTGATGTTGGGATTAAGGATGTGATGCTAGGATTGATTCATGGTACAATGCTAGGATTAAGGGTGCCTCTCCCTGGGTGTGAGTGCTACCTGAGGGTGGGTAGGCTGGATAGAATATGAGGGACAGAAAGAAGGCTGCTGTTGTCACTGCTTGCTGCTCAGTGATTTTGCTGCCTTTTGCCTGCCATGAACCTGCTCCTCTGTGATGCCCTTCTGCCATGCCACCCTGCCTTGAAGCCAGCCAACTACAAACTGTGTGTTAAGTAAACCTTTCCTCCTTTAACTTTGAGTGTCAGATATTTTGTCTCAGCAATGAGAAAAGTAACCAAGACAGGAGGTAATGAAAACTAGTAAAGATTGGAGCAGTGAGATAGTATTGGAAAGGCAGCCAGTCTGATGGTGTAGGTGCCTATGAGCTCACCATGCAACCTCTCTTGATTCTTCCTAGAAACATGGAGAGGGAGGTTCCATTATCCCTGCTGCTCAGATAAGAATGCACGGGGCACACATACAGACAGAATCTAAATCCAGTTCAGATCTACTTGATTCAAAAGCTAATGTTCTATTCCCCATATCCTCTAATCACAGACTTTCAAGTAGATACATTTCTAACTCCCTGGGTCTAGGCTGGGTCCAGGCATTTTCTTTTGGTGATTCTGATATTGATTGTGCAGTGGATGTCACTTTGAGAAACACCTGCTATGGCACTGCATTAAACTTGAGGTTCAAAGACTTTACTATTGGGATTCCATTAATCAAGGGACATTACAATGTGTACAATATATAACAAAAAAGAAGAAAAAGGAGGTATTCACATTTGCTTGAGTGTGTGGAGAACATCTAAGGATGACACATAAAAAACTAATAACATGGGAGGGGAATTTTGAATCTTGAAAGTTTAATTTGTATTTCTCTACCTAATGGATTAAATAGGTCTTTTGGCTGTTTTGTTCTCATATCATACTGTTTCTGTGGGATATGTTCCAAGTTTCCTAAAACATACTTATTAAAGGAAGATGACAAAAACTTTTATAAGTAGTCATCATTTAGATAAAATACATCTGTGACTAATTTTTAAAAAACGTTTTGTTCAACATTTTCACCTTCATGTGGGTAGAGCTGCTAACTTTTGGTGTTGAAAAGGGAGAAGCCAGGCTTTCATTTTAAAAGGGAAAAACCATGTTCTGAATGATGACAGGAGTGAAGAGTGTTAAGACACAATTCTATAATTCAAGCAGACCCTTAGGAATCAAAGAAATCCTTTGATGATCTGATTGCCTACCTAAAAGACAGGAATTTTTTTCTTCTGTTCTCTCTAGGATAACTGGTGTTATTCATCTGAATAAAACATGGCTTTTAAGGAGAATGCAAGAGTGTGCCTTTGCACTTTGGATATTGTTTCCAGAGGCATTTCTTCTGCTTCCTCCATTAGAGCAAAGAAATGATCCTGGTCCTTGGCATCACCCATCAAATGAGGACTTTATGCTTAAGACTGTTTGGCTTAAAGTCAGCAAATGAAGTCTTCAGCTTCTTTAAGTCCTAGGGAGCACTCTCTACAGCATACCAAAGATACAGGGATTGTTTCATGGCAAGCAATGCCCAAGCATCATGTCTGGTACATGCCAGCTTAGCAAATGAAATTATTATCTAAAAATAGTAACAGGAAAGTCTTTCTCAATTTAGGCTCCCTAGAAGCAGACTGTGAGAGGAAAATTTGAGAGCAAGTGATTTCTTAAGGAAGGGCTGGCTGGAGAATTGGGAGGGAAGGAGTAGGACAGGGAAGCCCCAGGAGAACGAATGAAGCCTCCCTATTTCCATGATCCTTAGTCATTGGCTACAGGCTTCCTGGGAAGGAAGTGAACTCCCAGAAGATTTTGAAATTTAATCAATATAAAAATTATCAAGGAGACTGCCTACATTCTTTTTTCCATGGTAAGTCCTCAAAATCCAGTGTGTATTTTACACTCAAATGAGATTTGAATGTGGATTCTAAATTTTTATTCAAAATATTTAGTTCCTATTTAGATTTTATAAAAATTACATTTGACAAAGTATAGTCACAAACTCAAGATGTTTAAAGCAGTTTAAACTAAGCATTTACTTTTATATTTAAATTTAAATGGAATTAAATTTAAAATTCAGTTCCTCGGATGCAATAGGCATACAAGTGCACAGCAGTTATATGTGGCCATTCATCACCAAACTGAACAGCACAGCTCAGAGCTATATAGGGGCAAGCTTTCCAGTAAGGACCATAAGACAGATTTGTCAAGAGTCAAGGGACATGAAGAAGAGTAAGAGGGGTGGAGAGTACAGGAGGTAGCACTAGCATCTTCTCAGGTTCAGACCACACTTTGTATAGGCATTTATTGAGAGCCAAATCTGCATTAGGCACTGTTCTTTGTGTTGGACATGCAGGACCTGACCTTGCTCATGTTTTCTTCTGTGTAGTGCATGTGGTGAGGGCAGGGGTAGAAGACCGGTTGTGTGTGTTAATTTCCTGTGTATGCTCTAACAAAATGGCACCACTTGGTGATTTATAACAACAGAAATCCACTCTTGCACCACAACTCTTGTGTATGAATCCTAAAGCAAACTGTTAACAGGGCTCTCCTCCTTCCACAGGCAATAGCGAAGAATCCTTCTTGATCCTTTCCTAGCTTCTGAACCTCAGGTATTTCTGGGCTTGGGGCAGCATAACTCCATTCTCTGCCTGCCACCACATGGCCGTATCACCTCTCTGCCTTTGTTCCAGTGCCCAGATTTCCCTCCTATAAAACATCAATCATATTGGATTAAAGGGTCACCTGTCTTAGTCATTTCCCATTGCTAAGACACAATACCTGACACACAAGACTTAAAGGAGAGGAGGTTTATTTTGGCTCATGGTTACATGCCATGGTCAGCTGGCTGGAAGGCAGGAAGTTAGGATGGAAGGGACTGGGAAGAGGGCAGCTGCTTATATCATGGCAGTCAGGAAGCAGAGAGAAGGGAGGAGCCAGGGAAGGAGATGTACCTGTAGGGACAGTGGAGTTCTTAGGTAAGATTAGATTAGGGACTGGGCCCTTTTCAGAAGCCTCTGCATCTCGGCAAGCAGCAGGCAGCAGAGCTCACAGTCTGTGATTTTGACACCTCCTTCTATGTAGCTTGTTCCCCCCAAGCCCCTCTTTAAGTAGATTACTTCTCAAAAAAAGGTTTCCCTTCCAAATTCCCCTGTCAGCCCACTTACTCTGTCCCCTAGCAACAAGTTTAGTAACCAATCAAGTGTCGACCCTCAAGGAGGTGGAACTGGAACCCCTACCCCATAAAACAGGACCACCATCCCAGATTCCATGGTGTCTCGGTTCTGAGCACCCCCACACCTTCCCCGGGGGTGGCTTTGTACCAGTTTCTGCAATACGTACAATAAAAGTACTTCTGTTTGGCACCGGTCTTCCCTGACTCCTCTTCCTCTTTCTATGTCAGAGAGATAGGCCCAGCAGGGCTGAGTCTGGGGACCACTAGACCCCAGACCCACTGGACATAATACACCCTTCCAGGTGAGACTCCAGTGACTTGTTGCTTCTGACCAGGTCTACCTCCTAACAAAACACATTCAATAATAGCACCCACATGGTCCAGGCACCTTCCAAAGGCCTTGCCTCAGTGCATGAGAGTTTTGCGGGGGTCATTCTTCATTTAAACCATAACACCACCCTAATCCAGCACGATCTCCTCTTAATAATAAATTACCTCTAAGAGACTATTTCCAAATGAGGTTACATTCACAGGTAATAGAGGTTAAAACTTTAAGTATCTTTTTTGGGGGAACACAATTCAATCCTCAACATGTAAAGCAGTAAAAGATAGTTCAATAAGCTCAGAAGATGTTTTGATGAAAACAAGGCCAGGCAATGACGTTAAGAAAGATAGATATGAAGTGGGCTGATGGTAAATCTTTTTTTAAAAATTAAGTTTATTGGTACCTTTTAGGTATACATTATTTTCACATTCATCATTGGGAATTTGTACCTATACATGATATATCTTGGTTTGTATTTTTTCCCCATTCCCTTTCCTTCCTTCAACCCCTCCACCCCTCCTTATTTACAAAAAGCTTTGTTTCTATTTTTTCCTTTTCTCATATTTTTTCTTTCCCTTCTTTTCTTTCCCTACTCTCCCTCCCTACTTACCCTTCCCTTTTTGACCTTTTCTTATTTCACAATATCTATTATACATTTTGGTCCCCATTTACACTTTCAGTTTCTCACAGCAGAGAATTTTCACATGCGTGTCCTATTTATTTAACATAGGAGTATGACCTCAATGTGCACCCATTTAGCTATAAATGTCTATAGTTTATCATTCGTAATGGCTGAGTTGTACTCCATTTTAGAGAAAAAAACACATCTTCTTTATCCAGTCTCCATTTGATGGCCAGTTGGGATGAGTAGTACTCCATTTTATTAAAATCCACATTTTTATCAAGTCACCAGTTGGTGGGCATTTAGGCTGTTTCCAAGTTTTAGCTATTAAAAACTATGCCACTATAAACATGGGTGCTCATATATCACTGTGGTATGATGCTTTTAAATCTTTTGGGAAGATACCCATAGGGGAATAGCTGGGTCAAATGGAACCTCTAGTTTTAGTTTTTTGAGGAATCTCAACACTTATTTCCACAGTGGCTGCATCAATCTATACTTCCACCAACAGTGGAGCAGAGTTCTTTTCCCCTCACACCCCTCACCAGCATTTGTTATCAGTTGATTTATTGATAGCAGCCATTCTTTCTGGAGTGAGGTGAAATCACAGGGTTGTTTTCATTTGCATTTCTTGAATGACCAGTGATTTGAACATTTTTTTCATATGTTTGTTTGCTGTTTCTACTTTTTTGTCTGATAAATTTCTGTTCATTTCAGCTGCTCAGTTTTAGATTGGGTCTTTAAATTAGGGAAGTCTGATTTTTTAAGGTTCTTTATATATTCTAGATAGTAGACCTTTGTCTGAGGAACAGCTGCTAAAAATACTTTCCCACATTGTGGGTTGTCTCTTCACTTTGTTGATGATTTCTCTTGCTGTGCAGAAGTTTTTAATAAGATGAGGTCCCAGTTGTTGATTCTTTGTGCTAGTTCATGTGAGACTGAAGTTTTGTTCATAAAGTCTTTTCCTATGCCAGTGTCTTCAAGAGTTCTACCTAACTTATCTTCTAGCAGTTTTAGTGTTTCTGTTTTAATATTTAGACCTTTGATCCATTTCAGTTTTAGTTTTCAATTTTAGTTTAGTGCATGGCGATAGGTATGGGTCTAGTTTTAATCTTTGGCTGGTTGAAACCCAGCTTTTCCAAAACCATTTATTAAAGAGGCTATCTTTTCTCCAGTGAGGGTGTTTGGCTCCTTTGTCAAAGATGAGGTGGATGAGTATGTCTGGAGTTATTTCTGCATCTTCTAATCTATTCCATTAATCCTCAGGTCTGTTTCTTTGCCAGTACCATGCTGTTTTTTTTTAAAATCACAGTAGCTTTGTAGTATAGTTTCAAGTTGGGAATTGTGATACACCCTGCCTTGTCTTTGTTGATTTTGCCATTCGAGGTCTCTTCTTGTTCCAAACAAATTTTTGAATTGTTTTCTCTAGTTCTGTGAAATATGTTGTTGGAATTTCAATCAAAATTGCATTAAATCTATATAGCAGTTTTGGAAGTATGGCCATTTTCAGTATGTTGGTTCTTCCTATCCAAGAACAAGAGATGTCTTTCTATTTTCTGATATCCTCTTTGATCTCTTTTTTTTAGAGTGCTGCAGTTTTCAGAGTAGAGGTCTTTTACTTCCTTCTTTAGATTGATTCCTAGGTATTTAATTTTTTTGAATGCTGTTGTTAAAGGAATCATTTCTCCAGTTCCTCTCTCAGTTCGTCTGTTGTTTGTGTGCAGGAAGGCTATTGATTTTTGAGTGTTGAACTTATATCCAGCTACTTTACTGAATTTGGTTAAGTCAAGAAGACTTTTAGTGGAGTTCTTGGGGTCTTCTATATAGAGTATTATGTCATCTGCAAATAGTGACAATTTAACTTCTTCATTTACTATCTTTATTCTTTTTATTTTTTCCTCTTGTTTAATTGCTGTGGCTAATGTTTCCAGAACTATATTGAACAGGAGTGGTGATAGGGAACATCCTTGTCTTGTTCCTGATATAGCAGAAAGATTTCAGTTTTTGACCATTCAGTATAATATTGGCTCTTGGTTTTTCATAGACAACTTTTATCAGGTTGAGATAAAGACCATCTATTCAAATATTCTGTAGGGGTTTTTAAAATCATGAATGGGTGTTGGATTTTGTCAAATGCTTTTTCTGAATCTATTGAGATGATCATATGGTTTTTGTCCTTGGCTCTGTTAATGTAGTGCATTACATTTATTGATTTGCATATGTTGAACCATCCCTGCATCCCTGAGATGAATCCTACTTGGTCAGGGTGGATGATCTTCTTGATGATCTTCTGCATTCTATTTGCCAGTATTTTATTGAGGATTTTTGTACCTACATTCATTAGGGAGATCGGCCTATAGTTTTCTTTTTTGGTTGAGCCTTTCTCTGATTTTGGGATCAAGGTGATGCTTGGTTCCAGTAATGAATTTGGGAGTATTGCTTCTCTTTGATGCTACATCTTATAGGAAGAGTGATAAACTAAAGGAGTAGAGGAGAGACATATAACCTCTGTCTTCTAGTTGTGTCAGATGTGCCAAACAGACTTCCCAGAGTCACTCTTCTCCACTCATAACCCTAGTACTGCATGAGATTCCATCCAGGAGTGCTGGGAGCTCTGAGAAGGTGACTCCTGTGGTCCTTGAGCATCCACCAGTATTTACTCCAGTACTCTTTCTCCAGATTCCTTTTGAAACTTGTGAATTGAGAATCACCAAGGACCAGGATGAGCTTGTCAGCCAAAATTTTATCTCCAGTGAGTGTACAATAAACTGAGAAGAACTCTAAGGGTGCTCCAAACAACTTGCTTCCAGACCTAGTTCCATGAGACTTGGCCAAGTGGGCATAGACCTGGCAGGTGATGTCAGTATCCATGTCATCATAGTGTCGCCCCTCAGGCATTTGTCTTTCCTTCTCTTTGACTTGATCTTGATTTTATTTACATCTACAGCTGTCCATTGTGGTTTGGGTACCACTGGACCAAATCTGAAGTCACAAAAGATGTCCATGGAAAGGAAGGAGGACTTGACATGTGGCTTTGAACCTCACTCTGCAATCAATTCCATTGTGATTCTGCAATTAGAGCCTTTCTCCACAGAAAACAAATGCACAAAGATAAATTAAAAAATCAGAATAAAAACAAAAAGCTCAGTCCTTTCAGGACAAAACCATATTTTGAAAACCAAACCAACTACCCAACCAACCAACAACAAAGAAAAGCTCAGAGACAATCTTTTCTGCTGTCTTTCTAAAGGATATTTCTAAAGTCAGAGCCCTAACTTTCACTGTATAAAAATATTGATCCCAGATAGACTGAGACTTAACTAGGAAAAATAAAAATTTCTCAGGAAACAGAAAACTATCTTCATAATTTTGATGTGAAACCTCCCCACTCCCGCTCTTCTTTAAAGCATGGCAATAAAGTTAGAAACATTAAATTAAAACATTGAGTGTTTACTTCATTATAGAATACAAGAAACCTTATAGGTTTCTACAAATCCCATAAGTCAAAACAAATAGTGGCCCATGATAAAGGCAATAACAAACATGACAGAAAAAACAAATGGAGGAGTTAATAGCTATAATATGTAACAAGTCTTACAAATAATAAAAAACCCCTCCTGAATAAAAAAATGGGCAAAGGATGGAGCTAGAGAAGCAATTCTTAAAATCAGTTCAATGGTCAATGTAAGAAATGAGATATACATTTTGACTTATCAGTTGGTAAAGACTAAAAAGATTAACAATGCCCAGGATTTGTGATGGTATAAAGAGGCCCTCTTAGATGCTAGTGGTGGAAATATAAATTCATAAAAATACAAAATTTAGGGTGAACAAATTAGCAATTAATAGACATATCTTTTGCCTCTTTTAGAAATTTATCTCAACCACATAATTGAACCAGTGAGCAAAACTACTGAAAGTTTTACTGTAACAATGTAATTAAGAGGGAAATGGAAGCAATGTTGGTGTCTAATACTAGGGGATTGGATAACTAAATGGTGGTGTATTTGCACTGGCATCTAATGTGGATGAAGTAATAGTATACATATGAAAATATACTCATAATTTATTAAATTTATAGTGAAATCTTCATTTTGTTAAAAAAGAAATCTGGAAATGTTTAGTTAACAGTGATCCCCTCTGAGTAGTGGATTGGGGAGTTAGGTAGAGATACTGATGTTTCTTTCAAGACAATGACAGGTAGTGTTTAGGAAACAGGCTTCTGGAGTCAGACTATGAAATTTCAAATTTAGGCTCTGCTATTTATTAGTTTCTATCTTAAGGCCTGTTTCTTAATCTCCACAGCGGTTGCACCATTGACTGTCACTATTATAGGAAGGTGAATACAATTTCTAACTTCCCTATTGTTGTCAATTTGTTCTGTGATTGTCTCTTTTTTTTGCTGTCCTTTCCTCCTGTCTTCAACAGATTCCCACAATGTGTGTGATCTTCCTGTGTCCTCTAGCCTCACCTCTAAACTTTCCCTGTCCCTCCATCTCTCCACCCCTCCCTCCCTAACCTCTCCTAAATCCTTATACCAAAGGGAAAATTTGCCATATTGAAGGGTTTACTTACTACAAACATATTTTGGGTTGGCCCTAGATTTTGATCTAGCTTGCTTGCTTAAAGGTGACAAATTAACTGCTACCGCAAATTGTCATTTTCTAAGCTGTGTTTGATGTTATTTTTGATGCTGATTGTGTCAATTGGGCTAAGGTGCCGTGATTAATCTAACCAGTTGTCCTCCCTGATATACTGAAAGTGAGATTGCCTAAGAGGCATTAGAGACTCAAAGCCTAAAAAGTCCAGCTATACCTGCAAGATATCTCTGAGAAGCAATCACTCCATAGGGGCTCTAAACACAAGTAATAAAGATGCTCACAATAAGAAATATTGAAGTATCAACCCAGGAATTAAAGCAAAAAACAGCACCAAAAACAGAATTAAAAATGAGAAGACACCTTGGCAGGACACAGACCCAGACTTCCAGCTCACCAAAGGCAAATTCTCAGGGGAACGAGGTGGAAAAATATGATAATCAACCACCTGGACATCCTGAACTGATAGCACAGGAAGTAACAAAACAAAACAAAAGATAAATGAGGCCCTAGAAAAATTCAAAACAGAAATAATTTCCCAGATAACTGCAGAGATGGTGAGCAGAGTGAAAGACATGATTAGAGGCTTGAGAACAGAAACAGATAAAAAAATAGATGAGCTCAGAACCATGCTGGACGCCATGAATGCCCAGCATAAGAAAGAAATGGAAATCATGAAACAGATTCAAACAGATATTCAGGAGATTAAAAACTCCATTGAATGTATGCAAAGCAGATTAAAGGAATGTGAAGATGGAATATCAGATATAGAAGACAGGATTGTGGTGAAGGACAGAGATTTCTTAAAAATAGTAAGGGACCATGAGAAATCAATCCAACAGCTGCTAGATGATGCAAAAAAGAATAACATAAGACTAATAGGAGTCTACAAAAAAGCAGGAAAAGTATAAATGATATAAAAAAACTGTTCACAGAAGTAATAGTAGAAAACTTCCCAGACAACCCATGATCAAAAAAAATCTATACCTAGACATATAATAGGCAAGATCCCAGAAACCCAACAGAAGAAAAAAAATCCTACAAGCAGTTAAAGAAAAGAAACAAATCACCTACAAAGGAAAGCCCATCAGAATCGCAGCAGACTTTTCCACACAAACCCTCAAGTCAAGGAGAGACTGGAGTGAAGTATTTCAAGCCCTAAAAGAAAATAACTTCCAACCTAGACTGTTGTATCCTGCAAAATTATCTTTCAAAATTGATGGGGAAATTAGATACTTCCATGAGAAAAAACACCTGAGAAATTTCATGAACACCAAACCAGCACTCCAAGCAATTCTAAACAATATCCTAGAAAAAGACAATGAAAGTCACAACTCCATGAGGCCCAACAGAGGGAAGCCACCAGGCAAGGTAAGAAACTAAAGGGAAAGGTGGAAAAATAAAAAATATAAGAGCCAACAACAGTAAAACATCACGACAAGGATGTGTCAATATCTATCAATTATAACCGTCAATGTTAATGGCCTCAATTCACTAATCAAAAGAAATAGACTGGCAGAATGGATTAAGAAGCAAAATCCAACAATATGCTGTATACAAAAAATACACCTAATTCAAAAAGAAATTCATAGACTGAAAGTAAAAGGATGGAAAACATTTCTTCATGGGACAGGAACCTGGTAAAAAACAAGGGTAGCAATCTTATTTGTAGACAAAGTAGATTTCAAACCAAAACTAATTAAGAGAGACAAAGATGGTCACTACATCCTTGTGAAGGGAACAATCCAAGAGGAAAAGATGACAATCATAAATATATATGCACCAGATATAAATGCTCCCAACTATACAAAACAAATATTAATAGACACGAAAATCTAAATAAGCACTAATACAACAGTAGTGGGGGACCTCAATACACCATTGTCACAAATAGATCATCTAGACAAAAAATCAACAGCGAAATTCTAGAACTGAACCAAGCTTTTGAACAAATGGACTTAATAGATGTCTACAGAATGTTCCACCCCACAAAATCAGAATATACGTTGTCTTTGGCTGCAAACGGGTCATTCTCCAAAAGAGAACACATACTAGCTCATAGGACATGCTTAAGAAGTGCAAAGGAATTGAAGAAACCCCCTGTATATTATCAGACCATAGTGCAATAAAATTGGAGATCAATAGCATAAGAAACCTCAAAACCTCCACAAAATCATGGAAATTGAATAACACTCTCCTGAACAGCCAATGGGTCACAGAGGAAATTAAAGAAGAAATTAGACAGTTTCTACAAGTAAATGATAATGCCAGTACAACATACAGGAATCTATGGGACACAATGAAAGCAGTTCTACGAGGGAGATTCATAGCAGTGAATGCCCATATTAGGAAAACAGAGAGCTCAAATGAACAACCTAATGGTGAAACTCAAATTCCTAGATAAAGAAGAGCATGACAAACCCAAAACTCATACAAGAGAGGAAAGTATAAAGATCAGAGCAGAAATCAATGCAATGGAGACTAAGAGAACAATACAAAAAAATCAATGAATCAAAGAGTTGGTTTTTCAAAAGAATAAATAAAATTGATAAACTCTTAGCCAACCTAATCAATAAAAGGAAAGAAAAGGCTCAAATCCATGCAATTGAGAATGAAAAATGTGAAGTCACAACAGATCCAGCAAAAATTGAGAGGATCATCAATACCTACTTCAAGAACCTATACTCTAGTAAAATGGAAAACAGAAGAAATGGACAGTTTCCTAGATACATGTGAATTGCCAAAGTTAAATGAAGATACAAAAAATTCTAAATACCCCAATTACAATTATTGAAATTGAAAACATAATTAAAAGTTTACCAACAAAGAAAAGCCCAGGTCCTAATGGCTTCATTGCTGAATTCTACAAAACATTTAGAGAAGGATTATCGCCATCACTCTTTAAACTCTTCAATGAAAATGAAAGAAAAGCAATACTTCCAAATTCATTTCTGGAAGCAAGTATTACTTTGATTCCAAAACAAAGGAAAGAGTGAACCAAAAAAAGAGAACTACAGGCCAATCTCCCTAAGGAAAATAGATGCAAAAACCCTCAACAAGATACTGGCAAACAGACTATAGAGGGTCATCAAGAAGATCATACACCTTGACCAAGTCAGATTTATCCCAGCGATGCAAAGATGGTTCACCATACGTAAATCAATAAATGTAATACACTATATTAACAGAGCCAAGGACAAAAACCATATGATCATCTCAATAGATGCAGAAAAAGCATTCAACATAATCCAACACCCATTCATGATAAAACCCCTACAAAAAATTGGAATAGAAGGTCTTTATCTCAACCTGATTAAGGCTATCTATGAAAAACCAACAGCCAACATCACACTAAATGGTCAAAACCAGAAAAATTTCACGCTAAAATCAGGAACAATATAAGGATGCCCACTATCACCACTCCTGTTCAATATAGTTCTGGAAACATTAGCCACAGCAATTAGAAAAGAGAAAGAAATAAAAGGAATAAAGACAGGAAAGGAAGAACTTAAACTGTCATTATTTGCTGATGCTATGATACTCTACATAGAAGAGCCAAAAAACTCTGCCAAAAGATTTCTAGACTTAATTGACAGGTTTAGCAGAATAGCTGGATACAAGGTCAACACTCAAAAATCAATAGCCTTCTTGTACACAAATAACAGACTCACTGAGAGAGAAATTAGGGAAACAATTCATTACAAAATAGCATCCAAAAAAATGAAATATCTAGGAATCAATCTAACGAAGGAAGCAAAAGACTTCTACACTGAAAATTATAGCACTCTGAAAAAATAGATCCAAGAGGATATAAGAAAATGGAAAGACATCCCTTGCTCCTGGGTAGGAAGAACCAACATAGTGAAAATGGCCATACTTCCAAAACTGCTATATAGATTTAATGCATTGCCAATTGAAATCCCAACAACATATTTCACAGAGCTAGAGAAAACAATGCAAAAATTCATTTGGAACCAGAAGAGACCTAGAACAGCAAAAGCAATTCTAGGCAACAGAGACATGGCAGAGGGTATCACAACCCCCAAGTTGAAACTACTACAAAGCCACTGTGATAAAATCAGCATGGTACTGGCAAAGAAACAGACCCAAGGATCAGTGGAATAGAATAGAAGATACTGAAAAAAATTCCAGACATAGTCAGCTACCTCATCTTTGAGAAAGGAGTCAACCATCCTCATTGGAGGAAACACAGCCTCTTTAATAAATGTCATTGAAAAAACTGGATTTCAACCTGCCAAAGATTAAAACTAGACCCATATATATCACCATGCACTAAACCAAGATCAAAGTGGATTAAAGATCTAAATATTAAAGCAGAAACACTAAACTTATTGGAAGATAAGTTAGGTAGAACTCTTAAAGACATTGGCATAGGAAAAGACTTCATGAACAAAAGCTCAGTAGCATGGGAACTAGCACAAACAATCAACATCTGGGATCTCATCTTATTAAAAAGCTTCTGCACTGCAAGAGAAACCACCAACAGAGCTAAGAGACAACCTACAATGTGGGAAAAAGTTTTTAGCAGCTGTACCTCAGACAAAAGTCTACTATCTAGAATATATAAAGAACTGAAAAGAATCAGACCCACCAAATTTAAAGAACCAATTCAAAAATGGGCATCTGAAATGAACAGACATTTCTCAGATAAAGAAGTAAAAGCAGCAAACAAATATATGAAAAAATGTTCGACATCACTGGTTATTGGAGAAATGCAAATGAAAACAACACTGAGATTCCACCTCACCCCAGAAAGAATGGCTGCTATCAAGAAATCAACCAACAACAAATGCTGGCGGGGGTGTGGGGAGAAAGGTACTCTTCTCCATTTTTGGTGGGAGTGCAAACTGGTGCAACCACTGTGGAAATCCATATGGAGATACCTCAAAGAACGAGGAGTTGAAATCCCATTTGACCCAGCTATTCCCCTACTGGGTATCTTCCCAAAAGTATTAAAAGAATCATACCACAGCGATATATGTGCACCCATGTTTATAGCAGCACAGTTCATAATAGCTAAAGCTTGGAAACAGCCCAAGTGCCCATCAACTGGAGACTGGATAAAGAAGATGTGGGTTTTTTTTTTTTTTATAAAATGGAGTACTAGTCAGCCATAAAGAATGAGAAACTAGAGACATTAATAGCTAAATGGATGCATATTGACACCATACTCTTAAGTGAAATAAATAGGACACGCATGTGTAAATACTGAATACTTTCTCTAGTGTGAGAAACTGAAAGTGTAAATAAGGATTAAAATGATTAAAATGAATAATTGATATTTTGAAATAGGGAGAAAAGGTCCAAAGTGTTAGGGGAAGTGGGAGGGGAAGGGCAAAGGAAAAGAAAGAAGGGAAAGGAAAAATTATGAGAAAAGAAAAAAAATTGGAAAGGAAGTCTATGTAAATAGGGAGGGGTGGAGGGGGTGAAGGGAGCACAGGTAATGGGGGAAAAATAAGAACCAAGATACATCATGTACAGGTGCAAACACCCAGTGATAAATGTAAACGTATTGTGTACCTAAAATGTACCAGCAAAAATTTAAGGGAAAAAACAGTAAAAAGCAATAAAAACAGTAAAAAACAATACATATGTAACTGGCCCCCAAATCTGGAAACACAGGCAAAATCGATACACACACACATATATATAATTTATAAATGGCTGGTGACATATCACAATTTAATAAATTAGTATTAATGATTTTTTGCCTTATGACTGTCCTGGATATTACTTTTTTCCAGGTTATTTTTTTTAAATTGAGGTAAGATTTGCAGAATATATCTAGATGTCCTCCAAAAGCCTCATGTGTTCATAGGTGGGGCTTTAGGTGGTGACTGTATTATGAGATTTCTAGCTGACTTGTGTTAGGAGGTGGCGTCTGGTTGGAAGAGGTAGAGCGCATGGACCAGAAGAGTCTGTCTCCCTTGCTGGTTTCTCTCTTTGTGTACTCTGCTTCAGGCCATGAGCAACCCTGGCTTGAGACAAGCTGACTATGGGCCGAAACCTCTACAAATTGTGAGGCAAAATAAACAAACCTTTTTCCTGCTTTAAATTGTGGGCATCAGGTATCATGTCTTAACAATGAGAATGACTAAGACACACAAAATCAATCACTTTAAAGTGAACTACTCAGTGGCTCTTAGTATATTCATAATATAGTACAATCACTACCTGTATCTAGTTCCAAAATATTTTCATCCCTGAGAAGAGAAGCTTCTGGTAAGTAGTTGCTCACCATTTTCTTTTCCCTGCTGCCTTTGGTAACTACCAATTTTCTTTATGTATCTATGGACTTAATTCTTCTGGATATTTCATTTAAATATAAACATACAATATTTTTACTTTGTATCTGGCTTCTTTCACTTAGCATTATGCTTTTGAGGTTTATCAATGTTGTAACACATATCAGTGCTTCATTTCCTTTTATGATGGAACACCATGCCATTATATGTATATACCATTGATTTATTTATCCATATATCTCTTGTTGGACATGTAGGCCAACTCGAATAGTGCTCTTAGGAACATACATGTACTTGTGTTTATTTGAGTGCCTATTTTCAATTCTTTTGGGTGTACATGTAGATCTAGAATTGCTGGGCCATATAAGAAATTTTATGCTTAACTTTTTGAGGAACTGACAAACTTTTTTCCACAGTCAGGGAACCATTTTACATTTCCATCAGACTGTTTAAATGTTCCAGTATCTCCACATCCTCCTCAACATTTGTTCCTTTCCATGTTTCTTATACTAATCATTCTAGTGGATGTAAAGTGGTATCTTGTTTTGATTTGCATTTCCCCAATGATATTAAACATTTCATGTGCTTTTTGGCCAGTTGTGTACTGTCTTTGAAAAAATGTCTGTTCAAGTCCTTTGCCCATTTTCCAGATGGATTGTTTGACATTTTATTGTTGAGTTGAAAGTGTTCTTATATATTTTAGATGTATGCTTACTTTTGAAAAGAGAGTTATAAACTTCCTTTGAAGATTCAGCTTGGATCCCCCAAAAAACTTAACGTCCCTAAGGTAGAGTTTTGTTTCTGAAGATGCAAGAAAGACTGCTCATGGCCCACAAAGCCAAAAATATTTACTATGTAGTTCTTTACAGTAAAGGTTGACTAGATTATAAATTCTCTGAGGACAGGGATGATTCTTAAGTGCTCAAAATGATGGTCCTTAATGACTGGAAAATCTACTGTTTTGCATTTAATACAATTCCAAGTAGTACATTTTGGAAAAGCTCCTTCCAAAGTGATTATGACTAAAAGAATTCTGAAATTCAAATTAATTTTTTATAAACTTTACCTAAATAAAATGCCTCATTTTCTGGTAAAGTAGAATGCATGAAACATTCCTATAATTTTATTCACCAAATGTTGTGGATGAGCTTTTAGGAAAGGATTTGACAAACAATTTACATGCTTCAAACTGGAGTCTGAAATGCAGTGTAACATGGACAGCATTGTTATCATTTGGTCTGTTGCTGTTCTCATTTGCTGCTGTGGAAACACAAGATTGCTGGTACAAAGTGTCACTCAATTTATGGCTCAGGGAATGAACGGATCTCTTGGGCTAGAGCCAGCAATTACCTTGCTGATAGCAAAGGCCTGTGCATGTCTCGGCTCTTCTGCTGGAAAGATTTCAGACTGACAGAAGAAATGTGCTTAAAAATAAGGCGTCTATTTTAGAGATCCAGAAATGTGGACATTTCAACGTTGCTATTCTTACCTTAGTCTAGGCTTCTCTTCTGCATCAGGAATAGCTCAATGAAAGGGGCACCTTGCCCTTTTCTTAACTGCTTTACCTTTATTATTCTTGGCTCCAGCTCAAGCATTTTTCAGGCTTTGACAATCAGATTTAATTTGTGAGCTGATTGCAGCATAGTGGAAGGAAATTAAAAGTTGTGACTGGATTACCCTTTGGTCTTCTGTATAAATGGCTGATGTCTGGATTTGACTTCATTAAAAGCAGACAGGAATCACTGAGGTGAAAGTAAAAGAGAAATAAGGATCTGTCTTTATAATCAGTGAAGCATATTTGTGGGGGCCTATGCGAGTACAGGGTGAGGAAGCAGATGTTCCATGACACAATCAACAAACTTTTTCTATAAAGGGCCAGATAGTAAATATTTCCAGTTTGCAGGTCATATGATCTCTGCTGAAATTATTCAACTCTACCAGAATAACATATGTTCAAATGTATGCTAAAATGACAATTGCTGAAACACTGTTGAGTGGAAGAAAGGACAAGGAAGGACAAACATAAATGGGATGGCTTAAGTATGCTCCCCAAACCTACCTCAATATTAGATGTCATTTTTACCTATATTTAGATGCCAGTATTTACATCAAAGAGCAGTCAAGAAATGAATGCATTATGTAAGAAATGGTGGCAGGAAAATTGAATTTTGAAGGGACAATTGGGGAATACAATTTGGAAAAAAACAGTTTAGTACTTCACCTCACACCACACATCAGTGAATGCCAGATGATAGGAAGAGTTAAATGCAACATATGGAAGTATAATAAAATATAAAAGAAAATTTGGTTGATTATTCAAATGATTTTTGAGTAGGAAATGATTTTCCACATAAAAAAGAAATCCAAATGGAAATATTTTATACATTTGTAAACCTATATCAATATATAGCCTTTATCTATAATCAACCGATAATAAATATATAAAATAAAAAGCTGCCTCTACAACTGAAAATAACAAAATAAAATTAAAAGACCCACAAAATTGGAAAACATTTGGCAAAAGTAATAAAGAATATTATGCCCAGTATACAAAAAACTCACATGAACTTCAACAATGAAATAAACAATATTTCAATAACAAATTGGAAAAGGATACACAACAAACAAGTCACAAATAAGAAAATGCAAATGGTCAGTGAACCTGAAAAATTGTCTAACCTCACTAGCATTCAGAGAAATGCATAACAGAAGATAATGTTAATTTTCATCTATTAAGGTATCAAAAGTTAAGTAACCAGAACTGGTCTGATTTCAGTGAGACAGACCCTTCTGGACAGTTCTGTTGAACACTGCACATTTTTTTCAATAAATCAGTCTAGTAGTAATATGCACCCAGTGCATGATACTCATATTCCCCGGCCTGGTTGTTCAGTTCTAGAAATTTATTAACAGAATCAATCAGAAATTCTGACAAAGATTTATTTCTCCAAATGTGTAGTATAGCATTGTCTAAAACTGGGGACAAAACAGAACACAGGTTGGCTAACCATGCCCTGCAGGACAAATATAATTGGTCATCTGTTTTTGTGCAGCCAGTGGGCTAAACATGTTTTAAAAATATTTTTACATGCTTGAAGAAAATTTAAAAGAAGTGTAATACTTCAGAACACATGAAAATTATTAGAAAGTTTGGTTGCAACATAGCCACATGCATTTATTTAGATAGTGTCTATAATTGCATTCACACTTTAGCAGCAGGATCCATAGTTGGAATGAGATTGTATAGCCCATAAATCCTCAAATACTTGCTCTTTACTTCTTTTTGGAAAGCTTATTCTGACTGCTGGTATAATAAATAATAATAATAATAATAATAATAATAATAATACACTCATATGATGAAATATTTGGATTTTATTTAAATAATATTTGCAATTAATTTATAGTAAAGCAAGAAAATAGTCATAATATTGTATTAAGTCAAATCACTCTAGAAAAGAGTTGTTTATATCAGAGCTTCCCAAGGATTATTCAATTGGGTAGTAATAGAATTCAGATATTGAAAATATTCCAGTTTAAAAAGTCATTCAGGACTTCTCATGGCTTTGCTATTTTGCAGTGAATCTTGAAGAAAGAAAATATGGAACAATGGGTCCTCAGATTCTTTGTGCATGGAACCCCATAATGGTCCATGAAACATAATTTTGGAAATAGAGGTTAGTATAGAATGGCCTCCATTATTCCAAAAATATTTCGGTACACATGCAGATACACAATAGTGTGATAGAAAGTGAGTCGAAATGTTGGCTGTGTTGATGTCTCAGTGATCATATTATTGGCAGCTTTTGGAAGTTGTATGCTTATGTTATTTTCTAGAACAAGCATGAATTAATCTTGTAATTGAAAAGTGTTAATTAGGAAGGTATATATACATATATACATATATATACAAAGTGATGGCCACTAAAAAAATGATTGTGGAACTAAAGTAGAACCTTTGAGTAAATTAGAAATAGGCAGAATACTTAGGCACAGTAAAATTTTAAGCCATTTCCATTTATCCAGTCTGTTTTTCCCTATTCTCTTTTCTATTTGTGTACATAAGCATGTATGTATATATTAGCATATGTAATTTAAAACAGCTGTCTAGATAATTTAGGATAAGGGTTATGGCTTGTGTCTAGATGTCCCTCCAAAGCCTCATACAGTCATAGGTATAGCTTTTCAGAGGTGGCTGGATCTAGAGTGTGTGATGCTGGGATCATGGGTGTGTGATTATTACATTAGTCCATTGATTGGTTTGGCATAG
The DNA here is from genome assembly GCF_053883595.1 of Heterocephalus glaber. Lineage (NCBI taxonomy): Eukaryota > Metazoa > Chordata > Mammalia > Rodentia > Bathyergidae > Heterocephalus > Heterocephalus glaber. The sequence continues at coordinate 16,542,248 of NW_028258369.1, read as the reverse complement.
TTCTGGGTAAGGTTAAGGGTGCTCCACCCTGGGTGTGAGTGCTACCCACCCTAAGGGTGAGTAGTCTGAATAAAATATAAGGGACAGAAAGAGGGCCAGTGTTGTCGCTTGTTGCTTGCTATTTGCTACTTCACTGCTTGCTGCCTTCTGCCTGCCATGGACTATTTCTCCTCTGTGATTCCCCTTTGCCATGCCACTCTGCCGTGGAGCCAGCTGATTATGTACTGAAATGTCTACGTACCGTGAGCCAAAATAAACCTTTTTTACTTTAACTTTGAGTGTCCAGTACTTTGTCTCAGCAATGAGGAAAGTAACTAAGACAATAAGTTTCCATGTTCAATATAGAAGCTAATGTTATTATTTTGCAACAAGGTAAATAAGGATGATCTTTCCTTCCCAGTTACACTCACTGATTTCATTTTTTAAGTAAACATTTAAAGTTTGAAATAATTTTATATTTACAGAAAATGTAAAAAGGTGTATAGAATTCGTACACAAATGTCACCCAGCTTTCCGTAATGTTAACATTTTACCTAACCATGGCACAAGAAATTAACAGGAGTATGGGCCAAGCATGGTGGCATGTACCTGTAATCCCAGCACTTTGGGAGCTGAGGCAAGATAATTTCAAGTTCGAGCTCAGCCTGGGGAACTTAGAGCCTCAGTGAGACCCTGTCTCAAAATTAAAACATGTTAAAAAAGGGCTTGATATGTAGCTCAGTATGAAGGCTTTGGGTTCAATTGCCAGTACCATAAAATAAGTAAATAAATATATGAAACAAAAATGGCAGTACATTACTACTAACTGAACTCTAGAATGTTTATGGGTTTCCAACAGTTTTCCCTTTGATGTTCTTTTTCTATTCCAGGATTCAGTACAGGAAACCCCACTGCGTTTAGTGAACTGGTTTCTTTCAATTCAATGAAACCTTTCTAGAATAAGCTCAGTCTCAACTTTGTGATGTATAAAGCCCTAGATATAGGTGAAGACGTGTTTGTCTATTCCTCATGAAATTATTAATTCCTGTAAGTGGGCTAGGGGTTCCCAGGAGACACCCTTATTTACATTTCTGGACTTTCCATGCCCTCTGCTCTCATGATAAACTTTAAAGTTCACCAAGCATTTTTATGGGCTCTTTCTCACACTAGTACCCTCCTCACTACATGAAAGTGACAAAGTGAGTATGCTTTTGATTTTTCTCATTTCACTGGTTAAAAAATTAAAACCTGGGGATATGCGCAACCTGTGTAGTCACTCAGGGTCCTGTGCTTAGAAGGACCTTGTGTTTAGTTTAATGCTCTCTTGCAATCTTTTTTGTTCTTGCAATCTTTTAATAATCCTTAGTTGCTTATGCAAACAGGGCCCTGTATTTTTATTCTGCACTGGGTCCCACAAAGTACGAAGCTGGTCCTGCTTGGAGAGCTTGCCTGGCTCACAGAAGGGTGCACAGAGTAATCTGTGCTGTTGACTGGATTTCAGTGCTTCATCACTTGGAGTTTACTCTTCTTTCTACTATGCCACAACACTGACTTGAATTCAACCTTGAAGTCTGCATCCTTGATTTTCAAAATATTTACTTCCCTGGCTCTACATCAATGCCTCAGCATTTTCATGTGTAATTTTTGCTTCGACAACGTTGATTTCTGTTTTAAAAACAAATCTATCTGAAAACTTGCTTACCCCTGGTTTGGACAAACTGCTCTGCTAATTTATGTTCACAATAATTTCCTAGTGGTAGCTATTGCCTCAGCAGCTATACATAGCGTATTTATTAAACAAGTTTAAAATAAAATAAAACTGCTCTATTTTGTTTCCAAGGTTGGTTAATTAGCTCATGCTGTTGTCAGGGCTGAGCTGTGAATTATAACTCCCTTCCTGAAGGGGAGATATTAATTTTTTTGCAGATATGGAAACATTTGGCTTAGCAGTGTGATTTTAAAATCGCAGAGCACTGCTTGATGGCCAAATAGTCAAAGTAATGCTCAGTGGCCTGGATGGTAGATCCACATTATTCCTGTTGGCCCAGAAAACACTTGATAAAATTGTTCCACGGTTCTTAGAGAGAGATAAGGATTTCAGCCAAGCAAGGACTTCTTGGTATTATATCCCCTGCAGAAATAAGAATTTTGTCTGGAGCAAGGGTCTGGATTGATCTATTCTAATTTTAATCCTACAAAGATCTGATTATATGACAACTGGTTGTCTATTAGAGTTGGACACAGTCACACTTGCACACTTGCAGTTAGTTTATAAATTTAATCATGAGAATGGGGGGCAGGGAGAGAAAGGAGGGAGACAAGAGAGGGAATTGTCTTCCTGTGATATTTGGATGGGATGAATGTATTGTGCCTATGGGAAGGAGATGGAATTTGGGGGGCAGAAGGTGAGCTGTTATGGTTGAATTGGGTCCTCCTTAATAATCTGTTGAAGTTCTAACCTCCATGACCTAGGAAGGTGGCTGTGTTTGGAAAGAGTCTTTGCAGATGTATCAAGTTAAGATGAAGTGATATTGGCTGAGTGGGCCCTGCTCCAAGGACTGGCATTCTTACGAGATAAGGGAAATCTGGACAGAGACGTAAGACAGCCATGTGAAAATACAAGCTGAGATTGGAGCAGTGCATCTACAAGCCAAGGAATGCAAAGGGCTGCTGGTAACCATCCGAGGCTAGAAGAGGCAGGAAGAATCCTCTCGAGGAAGCATGGCCCTGCTGACATCTTGATTTCAGAAGTCTAGTGTCCAGAAAGGAAGGAAAATTCTGTTGTTTTAAGCTACTCAGTTTGTAATACTTTGTTATGGTAGCCCTAGGAAACTAATATTGGTAAATGAGGAGAAGATAAACATTCTACAAATATAAATGTAAAAGACAGTACTGTATATAATTTAAATAAGGCATATTTTATTTTTTCCTATTTGTTTATTATACATATCTGGAAACAAAGAAATGTAATCCATTTATACATGTATAAAATATATTTTGATTCATCTGCACATAGCATATTTGTGTATATAAATATATATAAAATATATATACTTCCTACCTATTCTGTTTCTCATACTATCTCGAAAAGTATATGTAATGTCTATATAAATATATATATAAAACTATATGCTTCCTACTGCTTCTGTTTCTCATGCTATCTCCAAAAAAGAACAGCAAATTATATATGCAGTTTTGAAAGATTTCTGTTGAACTTAATATGGTAGCATGAACATTTTCAATGTCTTGAAATGGCCTTTGAAATGTCTTAGATAGGCTATAAATATTCTTTGTATCAATATATCAAATCCCTCTGGGTTGATGTACATAACTTGTTTGACTACTATGCTTTGAGACATGGTTAAATGGCTTTAGCCTTTTTAACAAATCAAGTTCTAACCATATTGTTGATTTCCGCCTTACAACAGACTCCAAAAATGGCTTTGTATTAGAAATAACCACACACATGCATACACACACCCTTAATAGAGACTTCAGCAAGTGATGATGAGAAAATTTGCCACAGCTGGTCTAGGGTTTGTTAACAAGGCTCCCAGGGGATTCTGGGACAATTTTCCCACTCTTGCTGCATAGAATGAGGTCTAGGATGATACTGAAACCAGGCTGAGATGACAGATTGGGGACACTGGTCATGATGAATAGGGTCTGTGTTCATGCCTGAGATTTCTGTACTACTTTGTGCCCACTAATCAAGCTGGAAATGTCTCCAAGATAGATGAGGGGATCCTGGCAGGAATGAGGTGCTGCCTGGCACATGTCTAGACTGGCTCACCTGCTGAACTGATCCTGTCTGTGCATGGAGGAACAAATAAGTAGGAGCAGGCACAAGATGTGTATAAAACATCAGGTTTTAATGTTTAAGACATGGACAAGAAATTTGATTTGCAATATTCAAGCTATAGAATAGCTGGGATCATCTCATATAGGAAGGATGAGGTACTTAACATTTAATCAAAGGACATTAAACAATACCTGAACAAATGGAGAAATATGCCATGTACTGTTTAGGAAAATTTAGGTATGATTGGAATATACAGTGAATATTTAAGTTTTAAGCAATTTATTATAGTAAAAGACACATTGCCATTAATCCCCCTCAAAACACTTGCTTCAAAAATACTTATTCTGCCATTTTTGCCATTGTTTTGTTTTTATTTATTTATTTTTGAGATAGGGCCTCACAATGTAGTTCAGGCTGGACTCGAACTCACTATGTAGCCCAGGCTGGTCTTGAACTTGTGGCGATCTTTCTGCCTAAGCCTCCTGAGTGCTGGGATTACAGGCATGCACCACCATGCCTGGCCATTCTTGCCACTTTTTGAAGCAGTTCTGATAGTCCTGTTTTGTGAGTGTCTTTACAAGATGTGATTAAAAAATACAGTGAATACTGCTGCCAAGTGACATCCAATGGAAAGGCAGGTTTACAAAAACACTGTGGTATGTCCTCATCCACTTTATTCACTGGATCGGGAACTGATCAACTCCTTGCTTTTTCCCAAAGTCAAAATGATCATGAAAAGTAAACATTGAATCAATTCAGCACATCAATGTAGCCATATCAGTAGAAGAGTAATGTGGGAAAGAATATAGTACTGTATCTATTACAGTCAACTTTTAATATAAATGAAATATGTCATTGTACTTCAGCTATGAATTTATAAGCCTTTGTTATAAAGCAATCTAAAGAGGCATTAAAATTTAAAAAAAGAACAAAACCTGATCAAGTCAGGTTTGGAGTACTTCTCTGTGTCTTTATCTACATACACACCTTATGTATTTGTATCATATATATCTTAAAATCTTGCTTTATTCATGTGTACATTTCCATGGTACATTGAAATCTTTGGCATTATATATTTCTTTCGCGTACACATTTGGTAGTATATATTACATATTTCTTTAGTATTTAGTTTGATGTTCTGGTGATAGAACTCAGGGCCTCATGCATGTGAGGCAGGTGCTCTATCATGGAACTACATTCTCAGCTGTAGTTTTTAATGGTTGAATGGCATTTAAATTGAAGTATCATGATTTTCTTAACTATTTCTCTAATTGTAGGCATAAGTTATTTTCAGTTTTCTGCCAGTTTGCATGAAACCTTTATGCTTATTATTTTTCTTCTGCTGATTAATTTAAAAATACTCCCTAACATCTGATTACTGTTCAAATTATATGGGAATATTTATTTGGTCTTTATATACACTGCCTTAGCTATAAAATTTTACATCAGATATTCAAGTTGAGATTCACTGTAATCCCTACCTATGGGCAAACCTTCTTTTTTTTTAATTATATTGGCACACTTAAGATATACAATATAATGACATTCATCATTGGAAATTTGCACCTCTACATAATCCATCTTGGATTATTATTACCCATCCCCCTGCCCTCCCTTCAACCCCTCCACCCCTATCTACAAAGACTGTTTCCATTTTTTCTTTTTCTCATATTAATTCCATTCCTTCCTTTCCTTTCCCCTGCTCCTCCCATTTCCCCTTCCCCTTTGCACCTTTTCTTCCTATTTCACATTGGGCAAACCTTTTAAAGGCAGATCAAAAAATGATTTGCAAAGTGCTGTTTTTCTTTACATTTTAGTGATACCCTGTCATAAGGATACACACATGCTACCACTTGGTCATAACAACTAGAAAATGCAAATACATCAAAAAACCACTGATAGCTGAAAGGATCTTTTAAGATGAGCTTGGCAGCATTACTGAAAACAATAACAGTAATTTACATTTATCTCCTACTCTTCTACATGAGTTCTGCACTTTCCTTTTGAGGATAATGGACTGATGCATAATTTCACAAGGTGCTTTGCTAGCCTCTCCGCACATATCATTAAAGGACCCGTTCTCACCTCCCTGAGTTACAACAGCTTACTAGCAGAAATCTGAGAGAAGATCTAGAGCTTCTCTTTCCTGGTCATCTCTTCCTGCAAAGCATATATCCCATGTTTCTGACACATCCCTTTATTGTAGATTCTCTTTGGTATTTAGGGGAAAATTTTACAAACACCCCTAAATTTGGAGAATCCCTTGGGATTGAGGATTCAAGTACAGTGGACCCTCACATTACAACCAGCCTGGCAGACGAACAACTTGGGTTATGACCGGAATTTTAGTTTTAACTTATCACCAAAGACTTGAATTAACGACTCGAATGCCGGCCGCTTGTGCTTCCAAGTGGTCTCAGATACAGATTTAACCCTTAAAGAGTTGTGGAAGGAACATGACAACATCCTTTCCTGTGGAGTTAATAGAGAAATCCTGGGCCAATGTCTCTCTAAGGACACTGAGATCTGCCTGTGTACAGGAGAGAGACTCTGAAGGCTGTGTAGAGGAGCCTGAATCTTCATTTGACCAACTTGAGTTACAAACAGCCCTCGAGAACAAACTGAGTTTGTAAGTCAAGGGTCTATTCTATGTCACTCTGATCTGTTTGTCAGTTATAAATACTCAACTATGCCCCTGAGACATAGGTCTATATTGGTTGACTGTTTTCTAACACCTTTGGAGCTTATTGAATAAGTTTTGACCTTGTTCTTTCAAGATAGAATTACTGTCACAGACATCTAATAATACTGCAAATATTTTTACCATCTCTTTCTCAGAAATCTCAGCTGACCTCATCAAGGCGCTTTGTTTTTTTTAGCTGTTATTGGTCATGAAGTGGGAGTTCTAGCCGAGCATTTTTATTTAATTATGTCCTGTTTTTAAGATGAAGGGGCACAGTTCTTCATGTTTTATTAGTTCTCAGACAACATCAAAATATCATCCATATATTACCTGCCACCTTACCTTCCCCTGTTCTGATAGAGAACATAAAACACATCTGGTAGAAAAAGACATCTGTTTTAAACTTAAATAGCAGATGGTATCATTTGAATGTCAAAGAAGAAATGGAATGCAGACTTACAGATTTAGAAATTGTTTAATGGAGGTTTTATATGCTTGGATGGTGCAGATTGCTTTATGAAAGATACACCTTAAATTGAAATGCTCCAAGATATTTTTCATATCAGTTTCTGTTAGTTATTTTCTGGCATTGAAAGCAAGTTTTTGTTCTTTACTCATTAGCTATCTTCCTCCTCCTCACCAAACAACCTTACTGGTAATTGGCAATGGAATTGGTATTATGTGAAGCAAGTTAAACAGATGTAGCTCCTACCTCTATGACTTACATTCTAAAAATAGCACTCCACAGAGCTATCCCAGTTGAAGGAAAATAAAAACATATGGAACAGTGTCACAAAAAAATGTTATGCCAGCTGTTCTTCTCATCCCTGTTTCCTTCATCGTGAAGTATAATTATATAGTAAAACGCTCTAATTTTGTTTGTATAAGTTTCCAAAATATGTACACCAATGTAACCACACTCCACAGTATAAGATCTCCCCTCACTCTAGAAAATTCCTTTGCACCCCCTCTCAGCCAGACATCACTGTTTAGACATCTATCCTCACAGATTCATTCTGTGTGTTCTCACACTTCATATACATAGGTATCTGGTTTCTTCTGCTCAATCTGAGATTTGTTCATGTTGTTGCTAGCATTAATAATTTATTACTCTTTATTGCTAAATAGTAATTCATTGTATGTGTAGACAGACTACAATTTTTTCCCATTTTTTATTGATGGGAACCTGGTGTTATTTGTAGTTTTTGGCTATTTTGAGTAAATTCACAGTGAACATCCCCAAATTGTTTTTGAGAACATACATGTCTATTTCCCTTTCTTGAATCCCTGGGAATGAATTGATTGGATCATGAAGTAGTTTTATGTTTAATTTTTATTAAGAGATTGTCGTACAGACCTATCATTTTAGATTCTCATCAGCAATGAATGAGAGTTTCTGTTGCTCTAAGTCCTTGCCAACATTTATTCAATACCATTTAAAATTTATATTCAAATGAATTTGGAATTTTATAATTAAATTTAGAATCCCAGGCATTCTAGTGAGTATTTAGTGGTACTTTATTGTGGTTTTCATTTGCATCTATTTGATGACTAACAATGTTGAGCATCTTTTCATGCATTTATTAACTATATATATGTATATATATTATTTTAATGTATTTGTTCAAGTCTTTTGCTCACTTTTCATTGGATTTCTCTTTTGTAATTGATTATAGCAGTTCCTTACCAGTCCTGGTTACAAGCTGGCTATATGTATTGTCTCTTTTTAAAATCTCCTTCCCGTTCCTTCCCCTCTCCCCTCCTCCTCTGGTTCTTCAATCACCTTTGTTGTGCCTGTTGATACTATTTGTCTTAGCACATGTTATGGCTTAAAAGGTTTACATTGATTAGTGTCATTAGGTTCCTCTACATGGCACATCTTTATTCCTCTCATTTCCCCCTCCCCTCCCCCTTAGCCTTCTCCTTGTTCCTTTGGACCTTTTCCCTATTGTATGAAATCTGTCCCCTTGCCCCTTTCTATCCATTTTTTTTTATCATTTTCTTTGTTTGAACTTTGCCTCACTCAAATGAGGGATACCATACAGTATTCAAACCTTTGTGTCTGATTTATTTCACTGAACATTATGTTTTCCAGGTGCGTCCATTTTCCTACAAATGCCTCAAACTTGTCATTCTTCATAGATGAATAGTATTCCATTATATATAGATACCACATTTTGTGTGTGTGTTGTTTTTTTTTGGTACCGGGGATCGAACTCGGGACCTTGCGCTTGAGAGGCAGGTGCCAGAACCACTGAGCTAAATCCCCAGCCCTAGATACCACATTTTGTTTATCTAGTCATCTGTTGATGAGTATACAGGCCAGGATGGGTATTCCAGGATTTAGCTATTACAAACTGTGCTGCTATAAACATTGGTATGCATGTATCACTCTAGTATGATGTCTCAAGCTCTTTGAGGAAGATACCTAGCAGGGGGATTGCTGTGTTGTATGGAAATTCTAATTTCAGTTCTTTGAGAAATCTCCATACTGATTTCCATAATGGTTATACTAGTTTACATTCCCACCAGCAATGTAGGAGAGCTCCTTTTTCACCAAAACTACATCAGCATTTGTTACTGTTTGACTTCCTAATGATTGCCATTCTTTCTGGAGTGAGATAGATTCTTAGTGTTGTTTTAATTTGCATTTCTCTAATGGCCAGAGATATTGAACATTTTTTCATATATTTGTTGGCTGTTTTTTTTTCTTCCTCTGTGAAGTGTCTGTTCATTTCTCAAGCCCATTTCTTGACTGGGTCTTTACTTTTAGGTGATTTTTTTTGAGTTCTTTATATATTCTGGTTATTAGTCCTTTGTCTGATGAGTAGTTGGCAATTTTTTTTCCCATTCTGTAGGTTGTCTCTTTACTGATTCTTTTGCTGGACAGAGCTTTTTAATCTGACATAATCCCATTTGTTGATTCTTGCTGATATTTCCTGTGCGATTGAGGTTCTGTTTAGAAAGTCCTTTCCTATTCCTATGTCAACAAATATTTTGCTTATTTTGTCTTCCAGAAGGTTTAATGTTTAGATCTTTGACCCATTTTGATTTTAATTTAGCATATGGTTAGAGTATAAGGGTCTAGTTTCAGTCTTCTACAAACTAATAACCAGTTTTCCCAGCACCATTTGCTGACTAGGTTGTCTTTTGTCCAACATATGCTTTTGGACCTTTTGTCAAAGATCAAAGAGTTGAATGTGTCTGGGGAGGTTTCTGTTTCTTCAGTTTTGGTCCATTGATTCATGTGTCTGTTTTTGTTCCAGTACCTTGCTGTTTTTATCACTGTTGTTTTGTTGTATATTTTGAAGTCTGCCTGCTTTGCTCATGATTGCCCCAAATTACTTTTGCTATTTGGGGTCTCTTCTGGTTGCAGATGAAGTTTAGGATTCTTTTCTCTAGATCTGTAAAGTATGCTGTAGGTATTTTTATTGGAACTGCATGAAACTTGTATAATAGTTTTGGAAGTATGTGAGCCTACCTTTTTTTGAGCCTGTACTCTAAAACAGCTTTCATCACATTCAGACCTTGTAAGGACACCAAGAGAACTTTCAGAAGTTCTTCAGAAAGTGGCAAAAACAATGGGATAGGTGTGTTTGAAGCAAGAGGGAATATTTTGAAGGGAATTAAAGGCAATGCATCTTTTACTGTAATAAATTTTTAAAATTTAAATATTAAGTGTATATTTTGATGGTCCCTTGTCAAGTTTAGAAGTTTCCTATAATAAAACTGCTGGATCTTAAATTGTGATTTCTTTGAAAATATAGATTAATTCAAGAACAATTGATTACTTAATATCGAACTTTTCAGTTAATGAGTATGGTGTGACGTTCCATTCATTCACATGTTCCTCTATTTTTCTTAGTAATAGCTCATCATTTTTATGCTATAGATGTTGTCTACTTTCCATTAATGTTTTTGTGCTACTATAGATTGAACCCAGGGCCTTTGCATTGAATTATATCCCCAGCTCATATTTTACTTTTTATTTTGAGACAGGGTCTCATGACAGGGTAGATAAGTTTCACAGGCTGGGCTGGAACTTGTGATCCTCCTGCCTCAGCCTTCCAGAGTGCTGGGATTAAAGGCACATGCCACCATGCCCAGCTCTTTTCATTAAATTAATTCCTAGGCATTTTATATTTTTAATACTTTTTTTGGGAATAGCTTATTTTTAAAAAAAAAAATTTTATTTTTGGTACCAGGGATCGAACTTGGGTCCTTGCGCTTGCGTAGCAGGCAGCAAAACCACTGAGCTAAATCCCCGGCCAATTTTTAATATATTTGTAAACCTCTATTTTTTTTTTTTTTTGGTACTGAGGATTGAACTCAGGACCTTGCACTTGCAAGGCAGGCACCAGAACCACTGAGCTAAATCCCCAGCCCAAACCTCTTTTTTAAAAAATATATTTTCTTTTCTTGAGTTGAGTTTAGAATTTTCCATGATTTATGAAACATGACTATTAAACTAGGCAGATTCAATTGGTTAATAGTTTCCAATACTATGGTCCTTTGGCTGTTTTAGTTTATACTGACATAGTGTGGTGTAGTGAGGCATAACAGATGTTGGAACCTTTTGGTTCTGAGTTTGAATTCCTGTGATGTCACTTATTATCTGTGTAAATTAGTCAAGTCACTTAAACTCTATAAGCACTTGAACTCTATGAGCCTGAGATTCTTTGTCAATAAGTTGGGATAACAATATTCATCTTGTCTAGTTTTGTGAGTTTTATATAAGAGATTATGATATTTCTCAAACTTAAATAGTACTGTATGGATAACCCTGTTCTTTTAAAAACTTTTAAAATAATTTAGGGACATATAGTACAAAGAAGTCATGAGATATTTAAAAAATAAAAAGGCACATGGTTGAAAGCAAGACTCCTACCCATTTCTGATCTCCATTCAGGAAATGCTCTTCCTCAGAGGCAACCAATGGTACTGTATTTTGTTATGTGTGCAAAGCTATTCTATTGGAAGTATATATTGATATATACATGCCTTTTTAGTAGCTTGAATATGGCACACTTCATATTGTTCAGCACTTTACATTATTAAAGTTAATCATACATCTTGGAGGTTACTTGGACTTTTTTAGAAAGAAAAAAATTCCCATGAGCTCTTATTACAATGGCATGTATGTGATAAGACCCATAAGCCTCACCCTTTTTCTTTCTTTGTCCAATAAAGAAATTGTCAGCTTTGGTCTCCATCCTTGGAAGACAATTGTGATTCTTCAAAATCCAGATTGTCCATTTGCATACCAAATGAGGTAAATAGGGAAAGCTAAAAAAGATGCACACTGTTTTGGGAGCAATCCACACAGTAGTGCGTGATGGAGAAAACTCCTCCCAGAGTGGAAGGAACTGTATGGCAGTTTCAGAGGACTAGGATGACGGAGGTGGAGGATATATGAAGATGAAAATTTTTGGAGAGAAGGGCTAAGGGCGGAAGATAGGGAAGGAGAAATGATTATGAGAGATCTTGGAAATGGAACAGAAAGAAGAGATATGCTCTGGGGTAGCAAGGTGAGTTCACTATTTTTGAGGTACTAGTTATAGAAAGACCTAGGAATTTTTAAGTAAGTACAGAGAAGTTTGTTTTGGCTATCTTTTAAGATTTTAAGATCCTCGGGCAAAGACTGGAATTAATATTTGCTTTGAGATTCTTTGTGCAGTGCTCTGGGACTAAATCACATGGGATATAGCATTTATAGGCTTATGCTTGACATATGTAAATCAAAGTAGATGTTGACCAACAGAAGTAGATGTAGACCAATATAAAAATATTTTAAAACCAACTAGGAGGATGAAGTTTTGCTGAAGTGAATTTTAAAATTTGTTTTAAAAGAATTTCTTTATTAAACCTGATACAGTGGGATATATATTTTTTGTGTCAATATTCATAGAAGCATTATTCCCTACTAACCAAAAGATAGACAAAACTCAAATGTCCATCAACTGATGAATATATGAGCAAAATATGGTACATTCATACAGTGCAATATTAATCACCTATAAAAGGAATAAAATGCTGATAAATTCTACAAATGGATGAATCTTTAAGCATTATGCTGAGAGAAGCCAGACATACAATGAATGGCACACATGAACAATTTACATTTGCCTGAAGTTTACAAACACATAGAAACAAAGTATTTTAGTGAATACCAACAACTATGGGGAGGAGGAATAATGACTGCTGATCTGTTTAGGGTTTCTTTTCTTTATTTTTTTTTTTTTGCTTTTTATTTTTTAAATTAATTTTATTGGTACATTTTAGGTATACAATATAATGACATTCATCATTGGAAATTTGCGCCTTTACATAGTCTCTCTTGGTTCTTATTTTTCACCCTTGCCCAGCCCTCCCTTCAACCCCTCCAGTCCTCCCTATTTACAAAGATTTTGTTCCTATTTTTCCATTTTCTCATATTAATCCCATTCCCTTCTATCCTTTCCTCTAGCCCTCCCACTTCCTTCCCCTTTGCCCCTTTTCTTCCTATTTCACATTACCTATTATACATTTAGTCCTTATTTACACTTTCAGTTTCTCACACCAGAGAAACTATTCGGTATTTACACATGTGTGTCTTATTTGTTTCACGTAAGAGTATCGCCTCAATGTGCATCCACTTAGCTATAAATGTCTCTAATTTCTCATTTTTTATGGCTGAGTAGTACTCCATTTTATAGAAAACCCACATTTTCTTTATCCAGTCTCCAGTTGATGGGCATTTGGGCTGTTTCCAAGTTTTAGCTATTACAAACTGTGCTGCTATGAACATAGGTACACATATATCACTGTGGCATGATTCTTTTAATTCTTTGGGAAAGATACCCAGTAGGGGAATAGCTGGGTCAAATGGGAATTCCAATCCTAGTTATTTGAGGTGTCTCCATACTGATTTCCACAGTGGCTGGACCAGTGTACACTCCCACCAGCAGTGGAGCAGGGTTCCTCTTTCCCCACGGCCCCGCCAGCATTTGTTATTGGTTGATTTCATGATAGCAGCCATTCTTTCTGGAGTGAAGTGGAATCTCAGCGTTGTTTTCATTTGCATCTCTCGAATGACCAGTGATGTGGAACATTTTTTCATGTGTTTATTTGCTATTTCTACTTCTTTGTGTGAGAAATGTCTGTTCATTTCAGATGCTCATTTTTGGATTGGGTCTTTAAATTTGAGAGGTCTGATTTTTTTTAAGTTCTTTGTAGATTCTAGATAGTAGACCTTTGTCTGAGGGACAGCTGGTGAAAATTTTTTCCCGCATTGTGAGTTGTCTCTTCACACTATTGGTGGTTTCTCTTGCTGTGCAGAAGCTTTTTAATAAGAAGAGATCTCCCTTGTTGATTGTTTGTGCTAGTCCATGGGCAGCTGAGGTTTTGTTCATAAAATCTTTTCCTACACCAATGTCTTCAAGAATTCTACCTAACCACTCTTCCAGCCAGTTCAGCATTTCTGAAGACAGAGCAGGAGCTTCTTCCAGCGGGATATATTTTTTAAATAAAGGTACAAAAAATTTCTGGAAGGATTGTCAGCAAAGATGTAATCAATGCAGTTATTTTCCTTTTTTATGCTTCTCTGAATCCTCTAACATTTTTGTATAATTTTTTAAAAACCTTATGCAAATTTTTTTGTATTCCTCTTTTCCATAAATGTTATCAGTATACAGCCAGTTATCTAGGGTCTTGGGCAATTGCTGACACTAATCTTATTTCCTGGGTTTCATTTAAAACTATCCTTAAACTTCTAAGTAATTTTGTTAAAGACATTTCCCAGAGTTAAAATATGACATTGACAAACTTGATTTTAGATGAAAACCATGCCCAAAAGGCCAACTGTTTTACAACTGTCTGCATTAGGCATGAATATGCAGCATAAGACAAACTACAGCTCTTACCTTTCAATGTCCTGCTTTGACAAGAACTATCAAATTCCATTTTTAAAGGATACACATATATACTTTTAATTTGGCAATTCCATATTCACTGAAAATAACTCAGAGTTTTAGTTACCATGGAATTTTGAAAATCCTAGCAATTGTGAAGCTGAATTTTATTTTATTATTATCTAATAAAAAGCAAATAACTTTGTAAGATTTCAAATATTTAACCTGTTAAATTGGGAATACATTTCAACCAAGAGCATACTATCTTAAAAAACTAGTGCTGCTATCTAGTCATAGGACTTTCTCATTATATTGCTGCAGTCCTTAAATGTTCAGAATAAATGCAACATTCACATACTACAAACCACGAGGAGTATAATCTTTTGTTGGTTTTTTCTCATACATTTTATTTTATTTATTTTTTTAAAGGAGGAAAGGTTAATTTTGGCTCACGGTTTGTAGAGGTTTCAGTTCACAGTTGGCTGGCTCCAAGGCAGGGTGGAGCTCAAATAGTCTATGGCATGAGAGGCAGGAAACAGTGAGCTTCCTTCTTTTATTCCACCCAGGGTACAAGACTATTTGTTGGTGCCACCCATACCCAGGGTGGGTCAAATCTCTGCAATAAGTCCATCATCCACATCCATCACTATGCTAAACCAATCAGTAGACTAATCCAGTATCACACACGCATGATTCAATATCATAGAACCATCATTCAATTATCCCCCAAAAGCCCAAGCACATGAGGCTTTGGGGGGACATCTAGATATAAACCATAACACCTATCCAGAACCAAGCTGCTGTTTCTTTTTTTTTTTTTTTTGAAAATGCACAGGTGCATTTATTAAACTGATAAATACTCAGTGTCCAGTATCATCAAATAAATGTGTATTCAAACAATGAGAAGATTCATTTCTCTGAAAAATCAGAAAACAAACAACAACCCCCCCAAAAAAGCATACATGCAACCTTTTAAAAAAATCAACCATAGTTGGATGGGGTGGCACACGCCTATAATGCCAACACTCAGGTGCTGAAGGAGGCTGAGGCAGGAGGATCGAAAGTTGGAGGCTAGCCTGGGTAACATAGCAAGACCCTGGCTCAAAAACTAATTAGTTAAAATGATAACAAAATTAGTTAGGAGTTGGTGAAATAGAGACATATGTTGCTGACAGGCACAGAAACTGTCCTGCCAGAAGACTACTTGACAATATGTATCAGGATACTTTAGTATTTTAATCCTGACAGAAAATAATTTTTTGCTTAAATTCTTTTATTGGTACATTTTAGATATACAATGCGTTTACATTTATCATTGGGTGCTTGTACCTGTACATGATGTGTCTTGGTTCTTATTTTTTCCCCATTACCTGTGCGCCCTTCACCCCCTCTACCCTTCCCTATTTACATAGACTTTGTTTTCATTGAGTTTATTGGTACATTTCAGGTATAAAATACAGTTACAGTCATCATTGGGATCTTGTACCTTTACATGATGTATCTTGGTTCTTATTTTTCCCCTTCCCCTGCCCTCCCTTCACCTTCTCCACCCTTCCCTATTTGCAAAGACTTCGTTTCCATGTTTTTTCCTTTGCTCATATTTTTTATTTTCCCTTCTTGCCTTTCCTCTATGCCTCCCACTTCCCCTACTCCTTTAGACCTTTTCTTCCTATTTCCCAGTATCAATTATACATTGTTTAATTACACTGTCAAAATTTAGAGGACATTACCACAGATTTTACAGAATTTAAAAGGATATAGAAAGCATATTATACAAATCTTTCTTGAAATAAATTTGACAACTTCTAAGAAGTACCTTGGAAGACAAATTAATGAAACTAACTCTGGAGGAAATATAAAATTTGAATAGCACCTATTGAAGAAAGTATATCTTAGCTTGAAAACCTACCTATATGACAACAACAGGCTCATATACATTTTAACTGATAAATTATATCAAACAATTAAAGCAGAAAAAAGAAGGAACACTTCTCCCCTCATTTTAGGAAATCAACATTGTGCTAATACTAAAACTGGATAAAGATAATAGAAGAAAAAAGTATGAACATAGAGAGAAATTTGCTTAACAAAACAAACTATTAAAAGTCAGATCTGGCAGTATGTAGAAAGTGGTTTTGGTATAGGGATGGCAGTGTTGGTTCAGCATTGGAAGATCCACCCCCAAAAGTCATCATTTTAACAGAGGAAAGGAGAAAGCCATATGATCCTGTCACTAGTTGGAGAAAGAGTATTGGACTAAATTCTACAGCTGTTCATGGTAAAAGCCATCAGGAGACTAGAAGTAGAACAGTACCTTCTCAACAGATCAAAGACATGTACTCCATACTTCCAGTGAGAATGCCTTATATGAATGGAGAAGATACAATGCTTTCTCCCTAAGGTGGGGAGCAAGGGCAGATATGCCTACTCTTCATCTGTCCATTAAACTTTGAAACTTAGGCCCCACCAAAATAGTCTGGCAATAAAATGACACAATTAGGATAGGATTAGCAAGGTAGAAGTAAAATCTTTATATGTAGATGAAATGATGATCTACAGAGAAAATACTAAGAAATCTCTAGGAGCCCCTAGAACTTGTATTTGAATTTAGCAGGATTAGAAAACACAAGGTATATATAAAAATTCAGGTCTGCATACACTTGCTATAAATGAAGAATTGGATATTGAAATTTAAAAGTTATGTAGGAGTACAAAGGACCTAGAAAAGTAAAAAGAAAAAAAAACAGTGTTGCAAGATATTTGCTACCTAATTTTAAGTATTCCTCTAAAGCTATAGTAATCAAGGCAGTAAGGAAAGACATATAGATCATTGGAATAAAACAGAGAATCTAGAAATAGAACCACAACTATATGGTCCACTGAGTTTTGAAAGATTATTTAACATTTACATTTTATAGAACATAAACTCAAGAGCAGAGGAAAAGATAGCGTTTTCAGCAAATGGTACTAACACCTGTTATCCGTATGTCAAAAATTAACCTCAACCCTTCTTTCAATACATAAAAATAACTTGAAAGGATCTATGAACCTAAATATGAAAGACTAAAACTATAAAACTTTAAGAAGAAATTATAAGGGAAAATGTTCATGAATTTAGGGTAGGCAAGAATTTCCTAGAATACAAAAAACATGATGTATAAAAGACAGAAATTGATAAATGAGATTCCATCAAAATTTAGAAGTTTAAATGACATGGTTAAGAAAATGAAAAGTAGTCCTTAACCAGAACATACTTATAATACTTATAACTTATGACCAGAATATATAAAGAACTCTTACAGCTCATTAATAGACAACCCAATTAAAAAGTAGACACAAGATGATGATAAATAGCCAGTACAGCACAAGGAATGGTGTGGAACACTAGAATCAGAAAAACACTAATCAGTACAATAGCAAGATGATGTTATACACTCATTGGGGAAATAAAAAGTTTTAAAAGAACAAATGTCAGCATAAGTGTGAACCAGTTACAAATTTCTAACACTGCTAACGTGAATGTAAAATGACAAAGCATTTTGGAAAATAATATAGAAATTTTTTGTATTACTGTTAAGAACCAACAGTTCTGTTCTTTTTAAAAAAAATCCTCTTATTGGTACATTTTAGGTACACAATATGCTTACATTTGTCATTGGGTGCTTGTACCTATACATGATGAATCTTAGTATATCTTAGTCCTTACTTTTTTGCCCATTTCCCTGCCCTCCCTTCAACCCCTCCACCCTTCCCTATTTACATAGACTTCATTTCCATTTTTTTCTTTTCTCATAATTTTTCCTTTCCCTTTTTTCCTTTCCCCTTCCCCTCCCACCTCTCCTAACCCTTTGGACCTTTTCTTCCTATTTCAAATTATCAAGTATTCGTTTTAATCATTTTAATCCTTATTTACACTTTCAGTTTCTCACACTAGAGAGAGTATTCTGTATTTACACACTCATATCCTATTTATTTCACTTAAGCATATGGCATTTAGCTATAAATGTCTCTAGTTTCTTGTGCTTTATGGCTCACTAGTAATCTATTTTATTAAAAAAACCCACATCTTCTTTATCCAGTTTCCAGTTGATGGGCACTTGGGCTGTTTCCAAGCTTTAGCTATTACGAACTGTGCCGCTGTAAACATGGGTGCACATATATCGGTGTGGTATGATTCTTTTAATTCTTTGGGGAAGATACCCAACAGGGGAATAGATGGGTCAAATGGGACCTCTACCCCCAGTTCTTTGAGGTATCTCCATACAGATTTCCACAGTGGCTGAACCAGTTTGCACTCCCACCAACAAAGGAGAAGGGTTCCTTTCTCTGGAAAACCATGCCTGCATTTGTTATTGGTTGATTTCTTGATAGCAGCCATTCTTTCTGGGATGAGGTGGAATCTCAGTCTTGTTTTCATCTGCATCTCTCAAATGACCAGTGATGTTGAACATCTTTTCATATATTTATTTGCTGCTTTTACTTCATCTGAGAAATATCTGTTCATTTCAGATGCCCATTTTTGAATTGGGTCTTTGAATTTGGGGGTCTGATTTTTTTCAGTTCTTTATATATTCTAGATAGTAGACCTTCTTTTTCTGAAGTACAGCTGCTAAAATTTTTTTCCACATTGTAGGGTTTCTCTTAGCTCTGTTGGTGGTTTCTCTTGCAGTGCAGAGGCTTTTTAATAAGATGAGATCCCAGTTGTTGATTGTTTGTGCTAGTTCCCGTGATACTGAGGTTTTGTAAATAAACTCTTTTCCCATGCCAATGTCTTCAAGAGTTCTACCTAACTTATCTTCCAGCAAGTTTAGTGCTTCTGCCTTAATATTTAGATCTTTAATCCACTTCGATCTTAGTTTAGTGCATAGTGATAGGTATGGGTCTAGTTTTAATCTTTCAAAGGCTGAAATCCATTCATTTTCCAACACTATTCATTAAATAGACTATCTTTCCTCCAATGAGGGTGGTTGGGCCTTTGTCAAAGATGAGGTGGCTGAGTATGTCTGGAGTTGTTTCTGCATCTTCTAATCTATTCTCACTGAACCTTGGGTCTGTTTCTTTGCCAGTACCATGCTGTTTTTATCACAGTGGCTTTGTAGTATAGTTTCAGTTTGGGGATTGTGATACCACCTGCCATGTCTCTATTGCCTAGAATTTCTTTTGCTATTTTAGGTTTATTCTGGTTCCAAATGAATTTTTGGATTGTTTTCTCTTGTTCTGTGAAGTATGTTTTTGGAATTTCAATTGGCATTGCATTGAATCTATATAGTCGTTTTGGAAGTATGGCCATTTTCACTTTGTTGGATCTTCCTACCCAGGAGCAAGGGATGTGTTTCCATTTTCTTATATCCTCTTTGATCCCTTTTTTCAGAGTGCTGTAGTTTTCAGTGTATAGGTCTTTTGCTTCCTTTGTTAGGTTGCTTCCTAGATATTTCATTTTTTTGGATGCTATTGTAAAAGGAATTGTTTCCCTAATTTCTCTCTCAGTGAGTCTGTTATTTGTATATAAGAAGGCTATTCTTTTTTGAGTGTTGACCTTATATCTAGCTACTCTACTGAATCTGTCAATTAGGTCTAGAAGACTTTTGACTGAGTTTTTTGGGTCTTCTATGTAGAGTGTCATAGCATCAGCAAACAATGACAGTTTAACTTCTTCCTTTCCTATATTTATTCCTTTTATTTCTTTCTCTTTTCTTATTGTTGTGACTAATGTTTCCAGAACTATATTGAACAGGAGTTGTGATAGTGGGCATCCTTGTCTTGTTCCTGATTTTAGCGTGAAAGTTTTCAGTTTTTGACCATTTAGTATGATGTTGGCTGTTGGTTTTTTTAAAAATAACTTTATTATCAAACACATACATGTACAGATGTTAAAACCATTCAAAGATGAACAATGCGAGGGAAAAAAACCTACAATAATATTCAAATACAGTAAAACTTAATCAAAACAGAACTGAAAAGCACTTAAACATTTTTCCATATAACTTCAAAAAACATCTCAAGTACTAACAAGACACCAGAGGATGTGATTTGTTTCAGAAAGATCCCCAAAACCAACATTGAACAAATAGTGGTCTGGAAAAAAAACCTCTAGTTAGCTAGCATACTCCACATAAGTCAAACTTCTCCCTAATTTAAATTTCAATACAGTCATATGACACAGGTTGGAAACGCAATCCAAGAAATATGTTATTAGGCCATTTCATCCATGTGTATCCTTAATTACACTTTCAGTTTCTCACACTAGAGAAACTATTCGGTGTTTACACATGTGTGTCCCATTTATTTCACATAAGAGGATGGCCTCAATATGCACCCATTTAGCTATAAATATCTCTAGTTTCTCATTCTTTATGGCTGAGAAGTATTCCATTTTATAAAAATACCACATGTTCTTTATCCAGTCTCCAGTTGATAGGCACTTGGGTTGTTTCCAAGCTTTAGCTATTACAAACTGTGTTGCTATAAACATGGGTGCACATATGTTGCTGTGGTATGATTATTTTAATTCTTTTGGGAAAATACCCAGCAGGGGGAATAGCTGGGTCGAATGGGACCTCTAAGTTCTTTGAGGTATCTCTATACTGATTTCCACAGTGTTTGCACCAGTCTGCACTCCTACCAACAATGGAGAAGGGTTCCTTTTGCCCCACACCCCCACCAGCATTTGTTATTGGATGATTTCTTTATAACAGCCATTCTTTCTGGGGTGAGGTGGAATTTCAGTGTTGTTTTCATCTGCATCTCTTGAACAACCAGTGATGTTGAACATTTTTTGATATATTTATTTGCTGCTTTTACGTCTTTGTCTGAGAAATGTCTGTTCATTTCAGATGCCCATTTTTGAATTGGGTCTTTGAATTTGAGGGGTCTGATTTTTTCAGTTCTTTTTTTTGCACATAAAAATAATATTTATTAACTCTGACTGTACAAAATATTTAGTCAAACCAAAACAATTGCACAAGAACTTAAGAAAAATCTTATATTCTAGATAGGATAGGAGACTGCCTTTAGTTTAAGACACAACAGAAAAGCAAAATGGCTGCCATTTCCTATTGTAGAACAGCCAGCCCTGTGTGGATCTGAGGTGCGAGGCACCGCAGTTGATCTAATGTTGCTTAGGTTAGGGCAGCCCACTGCCCAGAACTCAGCTGAAGTAATGGCTCCGTTGCTATTACAGCAATAAGATCCTTGGTATAAAAGTTCAAACAAAGCTCAAAGCCCTCAGTCCTTCCTGGAGGTGGCAGTAAATTATAGGTTTGCAGTACATCCCAGGCTGAAAACTAAAATCACTCTGCTGTAGTCTTTTGTGGACTGGCCACATTTTCCAAAATTTTCCTTTTCCTTTCTTCATAATCCTGTGTCACATCTTTATCTTTCTGTGGTTTATGTGGGATTTCTTCTACTTTCTTTATTTCTTTTGCCAGTGATTCAACTACTGTATTCTTTTTCTTCTGTGGAGGACTAGCTAAATCTCTAAGTTCTCTGTCGATGTGCTGTCCAGTCTTCTCTAAATGTTTCCACAGTCGATTAAATATGGGTTTTTTTAAAACCAGCCATTGCTATCATTTTGTTTTTATCCACTTTTAGCTTTAGAATCTTGCATGCTGAAAGTTGTGCAGCAGTGGTGAAAAGTGACCTGGATAAATCTAGATCTACTTGCTGTGTCTGAGGAAGGCTGGACTCATAGCTTTGCAGTATCTTTGAAGCCATGTTCACTGCTTCTGTACAGCTAAATTGTACAGCTAGGTCTTTTATTCCAATATTTGAATTCATGTCCAATAAACACTCCAAACATTTAAGACAGCTTTGATACATTTTCTTGTTCAATCCAGAAAGTTTAATTAAATAAGCCCTGTCCAAGGGGCACTTCATACAGGCAGCTGCAAGGTCCAAGCACATGACAGCATTGCTAGTTTCTGTAGTATGTGCAGACAGAGCAGTGCACTTCACCTGAGACAGTCGCAAGTACTCCTCTGCTTTCCTCAGCACACTAGGCTCAGAGAGGCCCAGGTGAGGGGCGAGGTGCTCAATCAGTCCTGATCCCGTGGCACGAGCAGGAGAAACTCACGCCTTCAGTTCTTTATATATTTTAGATAGTAGCCCTTTGTCTAAGGTACAGTTGCTGAAAAATTTTTCCCACATTGTAGTTTGTCTCTTAGCTCTGGTGGTGGTTTCTCTTGCAGTGCAGGTTTTTAATGAGATCCCAGTTGTTGATTCTTTGTGCAAGTTCCCGTGCCACTGAGGTTTTGTTCATAAAGTCTTTTCCTGTGCCAATGTTCTACCTAACTTATCTTCCAGAAAATTTAGTGTTTCTGTCTTGATATTTAAATCTTTAGTCCACTTAGATCTTAGTTTAGTGCATGGTGATAGGTATGGGTCTAGTTTTAATCTTCCGAAGGTTGAAATTCAGTTTTTCCAACACTATTTATTAAATTGGCTATCTTTCTTCCAATGAGGGTGTTTGGCTCCTTTGTCAAAGATGAGGTGGCTGAGCATATCTGTAGTTGTTTCTGCATCTTCTAATCTATTCCACTGATCCTTGGGTCTGTTTCTTTGCCAGTACCATGCTGTTTTTATCACAGTGGCTTTGTAGTATAGTTTCAAGTTGGGGATTGTAATACCCCCAGCCACGTCTCAGTTGCCTAGAATTTCTTTTGCTATTCTAGGTCTCTTTTGGTTCCAAATGAATTTTTGGATTGTTTTCTCTAGTTCTGTGAAATATATTGTGGAATTTCAATCGGCATTGCATTAAACATAAATAATAATTTTGGAAGTGTGGCCATTTTCACTATATTGTTTCTTCCTATCCAGGAACAAGGGATGTCTTTCCACTTTCTTATATCCTGCTCAATCTCCTTTTTCAGAGTGCTATAGTTTTCAGTGCAGAGGTCTTTTCTTCCTTTGTTAGATTGACTCCTAGATATTTCATTTTTTGGGATGCTAATGTAAAAGGAATTGTTTCCCTAATTTCTCTTTCAGTGATTCTATTATTTGTATATAAAAAGGCTATTCTTTTTTGAGTGTTGACCTTATATCCAGCTACTCTACTGAAACTGTCAACTAGGTCTAGACGTCTTTTGGCAGAGTATTTTGGGTCTTCTATCAGATCATCATATCATATTAAGCAAATAATGACATATCATCAGCAAATAATCACAGTTTAAATTCTTCCTTTCCTATTTTTATTCCTTTTATTTCTTTCTGTTTTCTAATTGCTGGGGCTAATGTTTTGAGAACAATATTAAATAGGAGTGGTGATAGTGGGCATCCTTGTCTTGTTCCTGATTTTAGTGTGAAAGTTTTCAGTTTCTGACCATTTAGTATGATGTTGGCTGTTGGCTTTTCATAGATAGCCTTAATCAAGTTCAGATAAAGATCTACTTTCCAATTTTCTGTAGCGTTTTTATCATGAATGTGTGTTGGATTTTGGTTATTGACATTTCTGCACCTATTGAGATGATCATATGCTTTTTGTCTTTGACTGCTAATATAGTGTATTATGTTTATTGATTTCTGAATGTTGAACCATCCTTGCATCCCTTGGATAAATCCAACTTGGTCAGGGTGTATGATCTTCTTGGTGACCCTCTGTATTCTGTTAGCCAGTATCTTGTTGAGGATTTTTGTATCTATGTTCATTAGGGAGATTGGTCTGTAGTTCTATTTTTGGGTTGGGTCTTTCACTGGTTTTGGAATCAAAGTAATACTTGCTTCCAGGAGTGAATTGGAAGCCTTGCTTCCCTTTCAATTTCCTTGATGAGTTTAAAGCGTAATGGCGATAGTTCCTCTTTAAATGTCATGTAGAATTCAGCAGTGAAGCCATCAGGATCTGGGCTTTCCTTTGTTGGTAAATTTTTTATTACATTTTCAATTTTACTCATTTTAATTGGGGTGTTTAGAATTTCTATATCTTCCTCATTTAACTTTGGCAATTCATATGTATCTAGGAATCTGTCCATCTCTTCTGTGTTTTCCATTTTATTAGAGTACAGGTTCTTGAAGTAGATATTGATGATCCTCTGGGTTTCTGCTGGGTCTGTTGGGACTTCACCTTTTTCATTCTTAATTGCATAGATTTGAGCCTTTTCTTTCCTTTTTTTGATAAGGTTTGCTAGAGGTTTATCAATTTTATTTATTCTTTTGAAAAACCAGCTCTTTGATTCATTGATTTTTTTGTATTGTTCTCTTAGTCTCCATTGCATTGATTTCTGCTCTGATCTTTATAATTTCCTTTCTTGTATGAACTTTGAGTTTGTTATACTCTTCTTTTTCTAGGAGCTTGAAGTTCTGCATTAGATTATTTAACTAAGTTCTCTGTGTTTTCCTAATATGGGCATTCACTGCTATGAATTACCCATGTAGAACTGCTTTCATTTTGTCCCATAGATTCCTATATGTTGTACTGGCATTATCATTTACTTGTAGAAACTGTCTAATTTCTTCTTTAATTTCCTCTGTGACCCATTGGTTGTTCAGGAGGGTTTTACTCAATTTCCATGTATTTGTCTGGGTTTTGTGGCTTCTTATGTTACTGATCTCCAATTTTATTGCACTATGGTCTGATAGTATACAGGGGGTAACTTCAGTGCTTTTACATTTATTTGGACATGTCCTATGAGCTAGCATGTGGTCTATTTTGGAGAATGACACATGTGCAGCCGAAAAGAATATGTATTCTGATTTTGTAGGATGGAACACTCTATAAACATCTATTAAGTCCATTTGTTCAATAGTTTGATTCAGTTGTAGAATTTCATTGTTAATTTTTTGTCTAGATGATCTGTCTATTTGTGATAGTGGGGTATTGATGTCCCCCACTACAATTGTATTAGTGCTTATTTGGTTTTTCATATCCATTAATATTTGTTTTGTTTAGTTGGGGGCATGTGTATTTGGTGCATATATATTTATGACTGTCATCTCTTCCACTTGGATTGTTTCCTTCACAAGGATGTAGTGATCATGTTTATCTCTCTTAATTAGTTTTGGTTTGAATCTACTTTGTCTGCAAATAATATTGTTACCTCTGCTATTTTCTGGGTTCGTGTCACGTTGAGAACTGTTTTCCATCCTTTTACTTTCAGTGTATGAATTTCCTTTTGAGTTAGGTGTATTTTAATATTTAGTATTTAGTATTTTTAATATTACAACTTACTCATTTTTGGTTTTGACTGCCTAATTCGATATGTAAATTTTTACAACTCTGCATTTTCAGTATAGTAATAGCTCTTTATCAAATGTTCTTCACAACACAAAGACCCCAGAGAGACATTCTTGAGTTGCATTGTTTGACTACACTGAAGTCATTAATAATCAGGGATGGATGCGTGAACCCGGGCATTCCCAACTCCACTCCTCAGAAACTCCCTCAAATGAGAAGACTACCATTTATTAAGCTTTTATACTATTCTTAAAAATTAAAGTTTGGTCACTAGGGAAGACTGAACAAAATCATTCCCTTCCCCCTAAACAACAACCCAAACAGCTCTGATCCATCCCTTTACTCCCCACAGATACGGGGAAGTGGCAGGGCCTGAAGACTTCAAATCTGAAATGTCACCTCCTAGAAGACGGCTGCTATTAGCTCTATGTCGTAGGTTTAGGTAATCTATTCTCCAATACTTCCCTCATTTATAAGTTTACTTCCTTCCACACCCCCCCACACCCCCCCCCACGCACACACACACCACTCAAGTAAGACACTTTTTTGTGTTTGCTGATAAATTATGAGGAATATGAACCAGGTGTATACAGGGTTTCGCAGGTGTTGTAAACATCAGAATCCCCCAGGTCCTCTTCTTCCAAAGCCCAACCAGGGATCAATACTTCCCCATGCACTGCTCGAAGGCTGCATACTGCCCGAGAAAAAGTCCTCATAACTGATGTTTAGGTGGGAAGGCAAAGAGACAATCTTAGTCTGTCTGATTTGCTGGGGAAGAAGTCCTGCGTGGCTCGCATGATGTCAGCTTTCCTTCTTTTGGGGACATCACCTTTCCTGCAGAGTGGCCATTGATCATCTTTGTCATTACTATGTGCAAACTCTGATGAGTATTTGGAACAATCTAGGCCCAGAAGTTCCTGCTGTTGTGTTAAAATTTCACAAATCAGTCTGGGATTATTTCTTTTGAAAATACCTCTGCCTTGCCGCCATCTTCCCCGCCGGTGCCTGCTGAAGTGAATTTAATGTTATATTTCATAGCTGAAGGATATAGGAGTGACATGGCTTATTTAATTTAAAGTAAACTGGACCACATTTGGGTCATTATAGTTATTATTTTTCATACTTAATAAACAACTATTAATCCATTGTTTTAATGGAATAGTCAGTTTGGGATTAGTGATAAAACCATTTAGCAAAAATCTTTATTATGAATTTTTCAGTTTCATTTAATGTGAAATATTGCAAGTTGGGATGGACAATATATTATTCTTTGTGTGATCTGTGAATACAGATGGCTTTGGCTGTATTGCTGTTAGATCAAGAATGTCCCCAAGGGCCTCATGTGCTCAGAGCCCAGGCTTTCTGAAGGTGGTTGAATTAGGCAGGACTAGAGCTGACTTGCTGTTAGAAGATGGGGCCTGGTGAGAAGAGGTGGGGCACTGGGGGTGTGGCCTGGAAGGGGATATCTTTTTGTGGGCGCCCTTCTTAATTCCTTGCTTCCTTCTTCAGAACAGCTTCCTTCCACCACACCCTTTCACCATGCCTTCCTGCCTTGGAGCCGACCATTTATGGAGTAAAAAAGTGAGCCAAAATAAACTTCTTTAATTTGTTGGTGTCTGCTATTGAGTCCCAACAATGAGAAAGTGACTAAGTAGTGATGTTTCAACTCTTCCACTATTTCTCTCTTTAAATTACTTCAAAAATGTCTGTTTCTAAGGTGCCCTGTGAGGCTATTTTTCTTTTATTTAGTGTAAAGGTCCAATGCACCCTCTTGTTTTCATGTTACCCCACGATAATTAAACTAATACATTATTCCATTACACTATGAGGTTTCATTATGTTAAATAAAGTTTCAATTTCTGAAAACCAAATGCTTTAGAAACAAAAGTCTTACTCTATGAACATGTCTTTCAAGCACGAATTACTACCGCAATATTAAGTTTTGCCTTTATACCTAGTACAAGAATTCAGGATGACTTCAAAGGCAGATACGGGTTGACTGCTGTCATTTGAACATTAAGACATGCCAATCTGGAGGAAGCTGAATGTGCTTATCAACACACTGTGAGTTAAACATTGTCACTCTGGGAAATTGCTTGGATGCCGAAGTGCTTGTAAAAAAGCCAAAAAAACAAAACAAAACAAAACAGAGAGAGATCTGAAAGTAAAAGACAACTTCTAGTTTAAGGAGGACACTCTGATGATCTACAATGTGGCATATGAAAGCTTATTAGATAGTAACTTCAATGAAAATATAAAATTAAAAAGTTTCCTCAAAGGCTGGGAGACAGAATGTTTGGGTAGCATGTGAGAAGCCTTGGGCTTGATTCCCAGCATTGAAAAAATATTTTCCCCCAGAGTTTTCAGATGCTTAACATGTCAAAGGGAGTCCTGAGATGCCAGTAAGACAACCTCAGACACAATGTCTTTAAACCATCTCATTTTGTGCTCGGTATTAAGTGTGTATCTATTAATAATGCTATAGTTTGAATAAAGACATTTTAAAAATTATCCATTGTATGTCTACTCATTCATAGTAATGGGAAGGGTTTACATAATACTCAGGAGAACACATTGGCCATTGAATAATTTGGGTACCATAAAATACAAAGGGTATGATTTTTGGACAATAGATACATTTATTCATGTACTCACGTGCATCCTAGGCACTGTGCAAAGTGTTAGGCATATAATAATCAAATAAATAAATGTAAAAATACAATTATGATTGTAATATATGTAATGAGGGAAGTGGCCAGAATGCAGTGATAGAGAAAATCACTCAGGTGTTGCAAAAGGCCTCTGTGAGGAAAGAGCATTTTACCTAGTGTAAAAGGCGATCTTGCAAATTAAAGGAAGAAATGCTCAGGGGGCCTAAAGTAAGAGATTGATCACACTAAGTGGGGTTAAAGTGGAAAGCTTTGGGGGAGCTAATTTCTGAAATAGACATTTGAGTGTTAGAGGTGATTTTGTGGAAGATAATGGGAGAGCAGGAATACGTGTGTAAATCAGTAAGGCTAGGTAATGGTAGCTAAAAGGCAGAGAGAGATGATTAGCATATAAATTTTAGAGAATGGACAGAAGACAGAGAGAGCTTCCAAGGCAAAGGTTTATGATGAAGCATTAGATAGCATTTGGTTCCTAGGAGGTCCATTCAGAGGGATGAATAAAATTTCCAAACCAATGAAAAAGTAGAATGATAGGCCCTCTCATTTTTCTTAGCTTCACCTCTCTGAAAGTTGTGTTGTTAGAAATGCTTTTTACAAAAATCTGTTCAAGTTCTCCTGTAATATACTGGGGTTATATGTTCGATGGGACTTATTTATAGATGAGATATTCTTTTAGAAGATCATTTTTGAATGTCAGTATGGAAATAGGTTCTTTTGGGTAGAAATCAAGGTATTCCCCACGGGATATCAGCTTCTTCTGAATATATTACAGTGATGGTCACATTTTTGAGAGAAAAAATATTTTGTCTGCACATTATTTTCACTTGGGGTTACTATTTTTGGGTCACATGTTTTATCTGTGAACATCAGAATAATTACACATAGCAATTAAAACATGGTGACCTCCTGAAAATATCACCTGTAATATTTATAATCTTTCTTGAACCGTAAACACCATCATTATTAATCCAGCCATGGAACCAAATGTAATTGAACTAGTAATGTAGCCCATGGGTCTCATAAAAATCAGCATTTATAAGCTGGTTATCTTAGGGACAAATGTAATGGCCCAATAAACTCAATGTGTAGAATTTTCTTGAGGTAATATATCACTTGCATCATTTTATCCTTTAAATTCTTCCACTCACTGATTTAGCTGCTACTGAATAAAGAGAGTGGATCATAACATTTGGAATTCTGCATCTCACAGACACCAGGAGTAAAAGTTTTCATTGAGAGGATTTTCCCAACATATTTTCTAATATAGTTTCCCTCCAGATGTAGTTAATACTGTCACAAACTGAAACTCTGTGTTATGAATATGAATTTCTGATGTTTTAAAATGCCATCAAGGTGATTTAAAATGTATGAATATGGATATAAACAGTTAATTACAATGGAGGTGAAGTACTTTAGCAATGAAAAAACACAATGTGGAGAGGTCAAATTTCAGCAAGATATTTGGTGACTTGGAACTTGCCAATGTACCACAGAATTTCTGATTCTAGGCATGCCTAAAGCCAGTGCCAGCTAGACGGTGGGGTGGTGATGGTGGGAATAGGCATGTGGCTAAGGAGACTCCATTGTCCTTTCACAAACTAGAGATTTGCTTAAATCAAATTTTATAAAGCCACATTTTCAATCCAATCACTCTTCCTTGAAAAAGAGACACAGAGTGAGAAAAAGTAGTGTGACCTAAAATAAGGTGTGGTTTCAGTGAATGTCTAAAAGTTTCCCCTAGTAGCTCTTATTTCTTAAAATTTTCCAATTGTCACATTCATTTATTTCCTTTGCCATTTAGGTGAAGTGGTAGAATCTATTTTTTCCCAGAGGTAGAGGAAATTGGGAATGAAGGCAGCATAACCCATACATTGGGTAATTTACTATAAAAGTCTTCCAATGGACACTTTATAGAAGCTATGGTGTTCTTGCTGACCCTTTGAGTAAAGGTTCAAATTGAACTATTATCATTAGATGATTTATCATCCTTAAAAGTTGACCTTTCCTAAGACCTTTAGATGGTCCCATCATTTATCACTTATTCTAAAATGAAGTGATGATACTTGATAAATTGCTCGGTCTGGCTCCAGAGAGCTTGGGTACACTCTGCTTTTCAGGTGGGCAACAGCTTCCGTGAGACAGCTGCCTGGTTTCCTTTACCTTATTGGCTGAACTGATTTTTGGCTTTTATTCTCCAAATTCTTGCTCTATCCATTTTAGGGTTTCAAACATAAGACTCGATCTTATGACATGTTTACTGTTTGTGAAACCATTCGATAAAAATGCAAGCATCAATCTTTTTTAAATATAATTTTAGAAGCAATGGGTAACTTGGTGTAATCAAACAGTAGGGAATGTGCAAGAATTAGATAGCAGTGATTCTTTCTGCTGTTAGTTGTGGCCAAGACTGTCTTTCTTGATAACAGGATCTTATTGAAGCCCTGCAACGTGTTATCATTTGAAGTAGAATACAGGAGACATTGATAGGGCAAAATATTTTCACAGCTATGTTACAGATTCTTTCCAACCACACAAAATCCAGAAAATATTCCTTTTCTCAATAAGGCCATGAACACTGCTACATAACCTCTCATCTGAACAGCACATAATAGAAGAAATATGAGTTTTCTAGTCAGGAGCAAAGAGTTCCTTCTATGCCTTATGCATCACCCAAAATTTATTTATTAGCAACATTTAGCCTCTTCTCCTTGCTCTGGGTAGACTTAGGCTCATTCTTACTCAAAACATAATCAGGCTACCCATAAAAATGAAAAAGGAGGAAAGGGATATTGAATAAAGGAATCACAGGTTTTGCTAAGGTATTTCATATCTAGCACATGGAATCTCAGAGCTTCAGAGTGGAGCAGGCATAATGGTGAAAAGCTCGGTACCCTGGGGGAGGCGTGTCCTTGCTCTGTGGATATAAATTAAAGTCATTAAAATGGAAGCAAATGTTGGATCTAAGATTGCAAAAAATTTCATATGGCTATGTACTTTGTTCCCTGTCAGCCTGAAGCCCGTAGAGCTCTTTAAGCAGATGAGAGACATTCTTTCTTAGGAAGGGTGGGTTGGAGTGGGGAGAGGTGAAGGGCAAGTTGTTGTACTCTAGCTAAGAGAACATTCAATCCTGAATTAAGCCAATAAACTTTTTCCATTTGGTGATTAAAGCTCTTTGGGAGCTTTGTGATATTAAAATATCTTCTATCTCCAAAGGCTAAGATAATTGTTCTTATATTTCATCTTTTCTTGGTAAAACGGACTACATTTGGCAGTTTATAGCCTTTGTTCCTTAGGGCAACACACATTTTCCTAAAAGTGACCACATTTTTCAGTTCGGCATTGAAGAAATTTTTGTCAGGTTATAAGATATGACCCTATCTTGTGATCTCTTGAGGCCTGTGTAGGATTTAGTCGGTTATCCACCCACTTATTCATTAATGATTCACGTTAGGAGCAGTAATTCAGACATCGTGGAGGGCAATGTGAAAAACCTGGACCCCTCTTTCAAGCAGAGCACAAGCTAGATAGGGGCATATAAACACAGCATCTCAAAGTCATGTTGCAAATGAAACTATGACAGAAGGAGGGACTAACTGCAGAAAATAACAGGAGGCTACTCTACATAGTTGTCATAGAACAGCTTAAATGAAGAGTTATAGAAAGTAAAAGCATTTCTTTCTTATCTGCAACATAAATTTAGAATAAGCACCCTTAGTCCAGAGGTTGGTAAACTATGGCCCCACGAGTCAAACATGGCTCATCACATCACTTCTTTTTATAAATAAAATTTTATTGGAGAACAGCTGTGCTCTCTCTCTCTCCTCTCTCTCTCTCTCTCTCTCTCTCTCTCTCTCTCTCTCTCTCACACACACACACACACACACACACATTTTGTCTTTGGCTGCTCTGCACTACAATGGCAGAGTTGAGCAGTTGTAACAGATCACAGAGCTTGCAAAGCCCTAAATACATCCCATCTAGCCTCTTACTAAAACCGTTTCTGACTTCTTCTGGGCTCTCATGAACCTCCATCTGTCTGTATTGTAAGTCCAGGTGGCCTTGTTTGTGTCACTCACTAGAATTTACGTTGTGTCTCTAATGCTTATGTCAGTGTTTGGCATCTAGGCCTGGAAGACTAGTGACTGCTCTTCTACAGTGTACACCTAACTCTAAGGGGAAAAGGAGAACAAAGCTCTCATGTGAACGATGCCTGAGAAGCATGCGGGGGGGGCGGTGAGGGGAGGAGAAAAAAGGCTCGAGAGAAAGAAAGGGTGGAGAAAAATGTTCTACTTGCTCTGAGAACTAGGGTGGGGTTTGGGGTGGATAACACCCACCAGGCAGGGCTGTTCTGAGGTTTAAAGGAAATGGATGCCGTTGAGGTAGAATTGGCCCACCCGCTGTTACTTGATAGATTTCCCTAGCTCTTCAGGTAGCACCCTAAGTACCAGTAATTGAAGATTCAAAATCAGCCCTGAAACACTCCATCTTGCAAGAGTTTATTTTTCCCCTTCTGTAACACGAGGGGCTCATGCTTGACCATCTCTTAGGTGTTGTCCAGTTCTGGTCTTCACAGAATGTATCTTCCTTTGGCAAACCTCAGTGTACATAGAAGTAATTCAGATGCAGTCACTGCAGAAGCCCGCCAGAGATCACTGGAGAATGCAGTTGATTTCTTTCTGTGTCTGTCTTCATCAAGAAAGCCAGCACATTACCTGGGTGACTGTTTAGCTACTGGACCATGACATTAGGCTTGCAAGTCAGAAAACCGAGCACAGCCATCACTGCATGTCTTGGGGCAGTTCATGTGCTACATCTCTGCCTTCTTTGTAATGTGGAGGGAACAGTGCCTCTTCCTTGCTTCCCAGTTGTCCAGCTGTAAAAAATATTTTTTTTTCATTGCCGAGTCTCCCTTTCAAATATAGTTCCAATAGACATTTTCTATCTTCAAAGAGCAGAATTTTGCCTAATTATTGAAAACTAAAAATCTTGAGCTTCCAATGAAAACCAAAGCATTTCAGGTGTTTGATCTGTTTCTCTTTACATGTCTGTTTTGCTATGAACTGCCCGCCATCTCAAAGCCACGACTGCCAAAGAGATGGCCTGTTTTGCTCAGGTTCTTATAGTTCTGCTCAGGGACTGTTGTTGAAACATCACTAGTCTATTCTCCTTGTAATTTCCCTGGCCACACGAGTTCTAACTTTAGGCATAAGATCTGGGGAAGGTGGGCAGCATGAATCTTGAGCATGTGTATAGCTATGCCGCTCTTCTCCCCATTGAACAGCAATTCTACTCTTATTTAGAAGTTTTATTTGAGGATATGGAAAAGACTGTTATGGTCCCTAAATGCTCTAGCCCACCCCTACATCCCTCCACTCTTGGAGCTAGGCTTGAGCATCTATTTGGTTTTGGGCAGTGAACTGATTGTAGGTGACACGTGTCACTCTTAACTAAAGCAATTCAGAGTCTCTGTGTCCTATCCTTCTCTCTTCTCATACTACATTGATCTTGTAAGCCACACTGACCAGCTGATAGAGCCACAGAATGCAAGAGGACCGGACTGAATATTATTAATAAAACTTTCTGCATCGAGCCACTAAGAGTCCACCATTTGGTCCTGCAGCATAGCCTACCATATCCTGGCTAAGAGAGTGGGAATGTGAATATGTATGAGTGAGAAAGAAGGGCTTTATTCTGAAACTACTCGTAGTCCCTGATATTTAAGTATTTCTATTATTGACATATTTGTAAGCATTGGTAAAAAGGGAACACTCCTGGAGGCTAAGCATTATGTAAGATGTAAGGGTAAGTGCTGGTATATGGAGAGCATGTTGTTGGGTTCTGACAGAGCACAGAAATAATCATGTAGACATCCTGGTGCAACAAAATAGGATACATTTGAATAACGCATGTAGATGAACCTTGACCCAATGATCCTATGGAAGTACCTATAAAGGGTCATAGAAGAACCGCCCAGCTGCCAGATGAAAGAAGCCTGACCACTGTTAAGATTAGTGGAGGCACCGTGACTTTTTGCCATTCTCTGGAAAGTAAGAGTTCAGTCTTTCCAAAAGCCTAGAGATTCTTCTCTCTACCCAAGCCAAAATTATATGGAATTCTGACATTACCCATATGAAAAGAACTTCAAAAAAATTTTTTTCAAGCAGACTTATTTTTGCTGTCTTTGATTCTAAACCAAAAGAAAGAAATTGAGTTCAGTGGTTATCACCTTAATGAATTTTCTTTCCTACAGAAAGAGACTGATAGGAAAATGCACAGTATTTTAATCTCTTAAGAAATTTCCAAGGATATCATTAAAGTCCACTGGTGATTAATGATTTTTATGGTTAGCCACGGGTAAGTAAATTTACTTTCTGCAGAATATAGCTTGCTTTAAGTTTACTGATAGGTTCAGTTTTAACTTGCTTCTTCCTCCTCTTCTGCTTTTATTCCCCTATCTTATTAATGCAGATGCTAGAGTTTTATTCAGCAGCCCACATCTTCTCACAGGATCCTCGGGCTTGTCTTTCTGCCCTGGGTTCTGTTTGCAAGTGAGCTTTCTTCTCAAGGTCTCTCTTTCTCGACAATTCACAGGAGATCCCTCAAGTAGCCACAGCCACTATCCCATCAAGCCACTAAAGACTTCCTTAGAATCCAGATATTCAGCTCCAGGCTTTCCAAATGACAACTCTTAGTGAACTGAGAAGGTGCAATTCGCCTGTGTTCCTTGGAGCCGTTCCTTTCAGGTGTTACAGATGTGCTTTCTGCCTTGAGGGACGTGCAGGCATTGTCCCCAGCTGGCCATCCTTTCCCACACATTATTTGTTGGAAACAACTGCAAACCTAGCCTTTGGTTTGCTTAAATGGCTTTAACCTAGGGTCTTATGATTAACTACTAAAGCAAGTTTTAAAAGCCAATCAAATATTACACTTTTATAAGACATAGTTTGTTGTAACTCATTTGTGCTCACGGTACCTGGTATCTTGATTGATGGATTATAATGAGCTGCACAGAACAGAGCCAGGTGGGGGCAACTACTGTCTGTGTATTTGCAACAGGCTTGCCACTTCCCCTACATTTTGCAGGAGCTTTCCTCTGTCTCCCGAGATGCTGCTGACCGCTATATCATATCCTTTTTCCTCAGGATGCTAGGAAGAGCTTTTTAAGGCCTCCTAGTCCTCGATAGGCTAATAAGATCTGACATTATTATTTTTTTTCTTTCTTTCTTTTTCTTTTTTTTTTTTTAGATCTGACATTATTATCTGATGCATTCATTATCTATTGCTATGTAACAAATTACCCTGAAATTTAGTAGCATGGAACAGCAGATTTTGATTATTTCACACAGTTCGTGAGGGTTAGGAATCCACTTGTGGCTTAGCTGGCTCAGAATCTCTCACAAGATTGGAGTTAAACTGTGGGCCAAGGCTGCCTCCATCACTAGGTTTGGGTGGGGCTATAGAATCTGCTTCTGTGCATCCTCAGTCACAGGAAGGCTGCAGTTCCTTGCTGTCTGTTATCCACGTGGGCCTTTCCACAGAGCTGCTCAAAAAACAGCAGCCTGATTCCTCCAGTGAATGATCGATGACAGAGAAGAGCACGACAGAGGTCACAGTCATTTGTAACCTAATCTTGAATGCCAAGCCATCATTTCTGTTGTGTGCTGTTGGTCACACAGACTGACTTTGGTATAAAGTGGGACTACATAGAGCGTGAATACCAAAAAGCAGGGATCTTTGGGGCCATCTTGGAGGCTGCTCTCTACACATGCTTTCTTCTTTGGCTAGCCCTCCTTTCCAGTGTGCCAGGCCATCTCATCTTTTTTCTCCTTTGAATGTGGCATGCTCACATTTGCCACAGTGCCTTTGCACATGCAGTGCCCTCTGCTTGTGGAATTTTGCACCCTTCCCTACCCAGTTGACTGTGCCCTTGTGACCAGCTCTCAGTTTAATCATCTATTTCTCAGAGAAGCTTTCTCTGATCCTCCCTCCATACTTCTTTGTTCTTAATATTGTGGTAATTTTACAATAGATACTTTCTTAACTAATGTCTTGCTCTACTACTCACTCTGTGTCGTAGACTCCAAGTTTGCATTAGTTTTTGCCCATGAATGTATTCCTGGCTCAGTGGCTGCTCCAAGGCAGTAGTGTTAAATGAACTAATGAAACAAAGGAGAAAGCTGAAGCCAGTCTATAGGGAAGGTATGTGGGGAGGGTGTCCAGATGCACAAGGGTAACAAGTTTGTGAGCTGGAATTACACGAGGGGAAGAATTAGGCAATTCTCCTTTCTCCAACCTAATTATTTCCTTACCTCTGATTATACTCTGCCTTTTCCTTTCCTCCCTTTTCCTTGTATGTCTCTTTCTTTTGCTTGTCTATCCCACTTTACCCCGACTCTCATCTTCTCAGTGGTGGTAATTGGAAAAGGGGAATCGCACACTGGAATGAGAAAATGAGAAGTGAAGTGAGCTGTGCAGTAGAAGTAAATGTCTTCTGACAGTCCTGGGCAAGGTGTGGGAAGGTGAGATAAACGCCTTCCAGGCCAGAAAAATTGCTGCTGACTTATTTCAGAAGTGAGGCAGTCAGGGCAGAGTGTCCTGGTGTGTTTATTCAATCATAGATCCATTTAAACAACATTCAGGAGTGAGATTTTAGCAGAGAATAGGCTGGGTGTTCAGGATATAAAGATTTAAGGAGGTAAGATTCCTGACATCGAAGATCTCACTCTCTAGCACCTTGGTTCTCAAATTGTGGTCCATGAAACAAGAGCATCAACATCACCTCAGAGTGTTTTAGAAATGTAGAATCATAGGTCCTATCCAGAGGTACTGAATGAGGATTTTTCATTCAGCCATCCAGGTGATCTATACATCTACTAAAGTTTAGGGAGTGCCTGGCTGGAAGAGACAGGCAAGGAAAAAGCTGAGGAAAATAGGCAGAGAATCATTAGAATACATGGAAACTCAATGGAATGCCATATTTTTGGCCCTCACCTGCCAAAAGTGTTGGGTATGGGCTGTGAGGTCAGAAGACTGCAAGCGAATGGGAATTTGCAAAGGAAAGGCTTCCACAGGGAATGACAGGCAGAGGAAGTAGAATATATAAAGGCCTGTTGATGTTCAGAAGCATGGCGCATTCAACCAAATCCAAGTTATTCAATCTGGATAGAACTAGAACCTCAAATGAGAAGTGACAAGAGATGCCCTAGGCACATGGAAGCACATGGTTGGAAGTGGATCACAGAGAGTTAACTATGCCTTCCTAACAAGGCTGGACATTACTTTGAAAGCATTGATGAGTCATTGATTTTTCTAGATGGTAGCAGTGGGAGGCCATTCTGAATAGGAGCAGAGCTAATGATACTATAAAAATACATTTATTGAGCATGTATTATATGCCAGGTGCTATGGCAAACATTAAAATGCCTTATTCTATTTAATCCTCCCAACAAACTTATGAAGAAGGCACTCTGATGATTTTTCAGAGCTCAGGGTGTACATTACTGTCCGCAACACACACGACAATGATAGGGGGAAGGTTCCTTTGATGATGCTGCAGAAAAGGGCAGAATAAAGGTGTTTTGCACTTGCGGCATGAGGGTCCACATTACTCTATATTTTGGAGGCAACACACTCTATTCTCCCTCTCAGGAGGTGATAAGAGCCAACATGTCTCTTGTCCTCCTTTGTTTACAGCTTTCTGTTAAAATTCTGTTTCATTTGAGGAAGAATCTCTCCTGCCTCCTAACACGGGCTATGCATTGCCAGCCAGCTTAACACAGAGACTCCAGGCAATTGCAAGTGCACTGTGGGTTACCTTTAAAGCGAATTCTCTGAATAAACAGTTCAGTCAAAAAACACCACGTGCCCAATCTCACAACCTATAAAGTCAAATCTGACTTTTGCATCCTGTAAGAGCCATTTTTACCAAGGTTGGCTGTAGCCAGAATTAGGAGGCAGGGCACTTTTGTCTTAAGGCTCCCTTAGCTACCTTTCTTGGAAAACTGTCAGAATTAGTTGGATTTCTTTTCCTCATCAAAACCAGAAACCATCTATTTCCTCAGAGTCTTCCGTTTCTTCAAGAAAATGTGTCATGATATATCAATTAACCGGATATTAAACCTTTGTAATGAGTTGGCTCATCATAATCTCATATCTCTCAGATAACAGATACCTCATATTTCAAGTGATGCTAATATGGAGCATGGAAAACACGATCAGAGAAGGGTGTTTGCATTAGGGTTATGTTCTTTCCCTTCCCCGTGGTCCCATCATCTCTGACACCAATGAAGATGGAAAAAGAGAAAACCATCCCTTGCCTCACTGGTCTAAATTTTTCTTTCTCTTGGTTTTGCTGTTTCTTTGGCCAAAATTTTGGCCATATACATTGAAAAAAGGAAGAAATTTGTTTCAAAATGTTAACTGAAGTATTGAGAAGTGGGGAGTGAGGGGAGAGAGAAGAAGGGTGATAAGTTTTCGTTTGTTTTTATATTTTCTATGCTTTACATGATGTTTATGTACTTCATTTGTATCAAAAATCCAGTAAGGATTATAGAAGGCATGGAAGGTAGAAAAAGTGATATGAGACTAGTGATAAATTTAGTATATATGCATGCCATGGTGTCCAGCACAGTAAGAGAAATGGCCCAAATATCTCGGCTTGAGCCAAAGTAAAGACGCTTCAGTTTAAGGAAGTCTGTAAAAGACTCAGTTCCTGGATCTTGAAAGAATTTTCTTTTCCAGCTTATGCTAAAGAAAATGATGTGCCATTAAAAAAAAAGCAGCTTAGGCCACCTTTTATCAACTCCCTTGACATTATCTGATGGCCTAATTCCAAAGCTCAGTTTGGAAAAGGAAAGACTAGGAAGAGCAAAAATAAACTGGATGAAGAGCACAGCTATCTGATGATGTGGTTTCTCCAAGGACAAATGTAATGTCACAAAATAGAATAGAGCAGATAGCAGAACATGCTAGCAATTATCTATAAATCCCGATTCCTAAAATTTCACAGTGAGTCCCATTAATTTGTATAGTTAATATGGGTTAATAATAAAACAAGAAAAAAATTAGCATTTGCTAAGTGAATACTCATCTTAGTCCATTTGTGCTACTATAACAAAATATCTGAGCCTGGGTAATTGATAAGAACATAAATTTACTTCCTCACAGTTCTAGAGGCTGCGAAATTCAAGATCAAGGCACTGGCAGGCTTGGCTGTCTAGTGAGGGTTGCCATCCACTTCTAAGAGGAGACATGGTTGCTGTAATATTTCCCGAGGGGTGGTGGCATTCTTTGTTCTCATGTAGTAGAAGAAAGAGTAAGTCAGCCACACAAACACTGTAAAGGCCTCTTTTATAAAGGTGTTAACCTCCTTCACTAAGAAGAATCCTTGAAGCCTTCCTTCCGGAAAGAAACCCATTTAAAATATCAGTGGTTGGCAAAGAAACAGACCTGAGGACCAGTGGAACAGATTAGAAGATGCAGAAACAACTCCAGACACACTCAGCCATCTCATCTTCGACAAAGGAACCAAACACCCTCACTGGAGGAAAGATAGCCTCTTTAATAAATGGTGCTGGAAATATAGGGCTTCAACTTGCCAAAAATTAAAACTAGACCTATGTCTCTCACCATGCACTCAACTAAAATCGAAATGGATTAAAGATCTAAATATTAAAACAGAAACACTAAACTGGCTGGAAGAGATTTTAGGAAGAACTCTTGAAGACGTTGGTGTAGGAAAAGATTTTATGAACAAAACCTCAGTTGCCCATGAACCGGCACAAACAATCAACAAGTGGGATTGCTTCTTACTAAAAAGCTTCTGCACAGCAAAAGAAACCACCAATAGTGTGAAGAATGTGGGAATAAATTTTCACCAGCTGTCCCTCAGACAAATGTCTCCTATCTAGAATCTATAAAGAACTAAAAAAAACCAGACTTCCCAAATTTAAAGACCCAACTCAAAAATGGGCATATGAAATGAACAGACATTTCTCAGACAAAGAAGCAGAAATAACAAATAAATATATGAAAAAATGTTCCACATCATTGGTCATTCAAGAGAT
Organism: Heterocephalus glaber; assembly: GCF_053883595.1. Lineage (NCBI taxonomy): Eukaryota > Metazoa > Chordata > Mammalia > Rodentia > Bathyergidae > Heterocephalus > Heterocephalus glaber. The sequence goes on along the minus strand of NW_028258369.1, from coordinate 16,501,997 downwards.
GCAAATGAAAACAACGCTGAGATTCCACCTCACTCCAGAAAGAATGGCTGCTATCAAGAAATCAACCAATAACAAATGCTGGCGGGGCTGTGGGGAAAGAGGAACACTGCTCTACTGCTGTTGGGAGTGTAGACTGGTGCAACCACTGTGGAAATCAGTATGGAGATACCTCAAAGAATTAGGACTGGAAGTCCCATTTGAGCCAGCTATTCCACTGCTGGGGATCTTCCCCAAGAATTAAAAGAATCATACCACAGTGATATATGTGCACCAATGTCATAGCAGCATAGTTTGTGAGAGCTAAAACTTGGAAACAGCCCAAATGCCCATCAATTGGAGACTGGATAAAGAAAATGTGGGGTTTTAAAAAAATAAAATGGAGTACTACTCAGCCATAAAAAATGAGAAATTAGAGACATTTATAGCTAAATGGATGCACATTGAGGCGATGCTCTTAAGTGAAATAAATAGGACACACATGTGTAAATACCAAATAGTTTCTCTAGTGTGAGAAACTGAAAGTGTAAATAAGGACTAAAAGGTATAATAGGTAATGTGAAATAGGAAGAAAAGGGGAAAAGGGGAAGGGGAAGTGGCAAGGGTAGGGGAAAGGAAAGAAGGGAATGGAATTAATATGAGAAAATGGAAAACTGGAAAGAAAGTCTTTGTAAATAGGGAGGGATGGAGGGGTTGAAGTGAGGACAGGGGAAGGGGGAAAAATATGAACCAAGAGAGTATGTAAAGGTGCAAATTTCCAATGATAAATGTCATTATATTGTATACCTAAAATGTACCAATAAAATAAAATTTAAAAAAAGTACACCTCCTAAGCTTCCTTGCAGTTAGAGAAAAAAATAAAATAAAACAGCAGCGGTGAGGTTGTTATCCTCTCTTTTGGTAATAGCATGTAGAGATTCCATGTGATCAATATAGTTGGATTCAGATATTTTGAAATAAGCAGAGATGGGTGAGGATGACTTTCTGTTGTGGAACTCAAGTGTTTTCTTGAAAACAGATGATCCATTTGCATTGTGTGGTGGGAGACAGAATTACCTAGTGGTCACGCATAGCCCAGGATGAAGCTTTCTTTAGGAAACATTTCTGGGTTGGCTCCCAACACATGGTCAATTTGGGAGAACATGCTTTATCTTTCCTCAAACTCCAATTTTCCTCTTGTCCTGTCCTTGTTTAGCTCCTCAGCATCAGCATCCCTTCCTTTCCTTTTTCTCTCTCCCTCCTCTTTCCCTCAGAACGAGGGCCTTGAAGCTCACTGTCCTAGTCAGCAGGTGGTACTCTGTGCCTTCTCAGAAGGGAGATTTTAATTATGTAAGAAGAAAAAAAAATCATACTGAGTAAAGATTGGCTGCCTGGGTAGTGAAGATTAAGGAAGGAAACAAGCAAATTAATTACAAAGATGAAACTTTTATTTCATTTCATTTTGACAGCCTGATAAAAGCTCACTGGAAAGTCACCAGCATATGGTACAACAGAAAACCACTGCTTTCTGCCCAGGGGCAGTGATTTTGGAGCCTCTCTGTCCCTTCCCCCACCCCCCCTTTTTTTCTAACTTTGCTCTGAGTGAGCTTGTAGGATGGGCCTGAGACTGACAAATGCTCCTGAGGTTGCCTGAGGCCTCTCTTCTGGTATTTTGTTGTTATTATTTTTGTTGTTGTTGTTATTATTTTTTGAGACAAGGTCTCCTTAGGTAGTCCAGGCTGGCCTTGATCTTGTTGCAGTCCTCCTGCCTTACCCTCCCAGGTGCTGGGATTATAAGCGTGTGTCATCTTCTGGCATTTTCCACTGACAAGCCATGTTCATTCTGTGAGAAACTTTCACACAGCTCCAGCCTGGGAAAGTGAGGGAAAGCTACACGGTTTCCTTGAACCAGCTGGTTACACCCGTGAAGGAAGCAACTGAATGTTCTGTCCTCATTAATAGGTACCAATTGAGCTACACCCTGAGGAGACCAAAACATTTCTATGTAGTCTTTGGAATTCTACAAAGATGAAAGAAATGCTCTGTGCTGAAGTATTTTTTTGAAATGTGTTACACAGCCAAGAAGATGTTAGAATAAAGGAAGAGTGGTTCCACATCATGACTCTTAGATGGTTATCATGTCTTGGGATTTATAAATGAACACAAGCATTGACTCATTTAATTGCTTCAAAATATCAAATGTGTTCATGGGCTTGGGTGAAATATTTTGTGTGGAGGTTATAGATAGAAAATCATACACAAGAATTTTCCTTCTGTAAGTGAGCTGATAAAGAACCTTTCAGAGCTCTTTGGATTCTCACAGGATAGCTCTGGCTGCCTGTGTTCAGCGCAAATAGGATGTTCAAGAAAAATGTAATTAAAAATAAGGAAATACAGGGTCACACCTTTTACACACAAAGTTATCTAGTTCGTTTGTAGGTTTTGGGGTGCTCTCTCAGATGATCCTGAGAGGAATACATCATAACCAAAATATGAGGAGGAATTTTTAAAAAAGGCAGTAGATGAAAATTGACTGTGGCCTGTGAACATGGTGATGCTGCCTAAAACCAAAAGCCAACTACTTTTTGTTTTGACAGCTTTATCAGGGGATAATTTTCATGCTGTGAAATTCAGTGAATTTTATAAATTTATAGACTCATGCATTCATCATTACAATCCAGTGTCAGGACATTTTCATTGCCAGCAAACTATAGCCTGTTTTTAAAAATTAACTTTTATTGCAATACTTCCATGTCTGTTCATTTGGGTATTATCCAGGGCTGATTTCTTTTTCTTTTACTACAACATAGTTGGATAGCTAGAGATGAGAACTTAGGGCCCACACAATCTAAAATATTTCCTAATTGGCCCTTTACAGGAAAAGTTTGTCAACCCCTATTTTAAGGTGAAACAGAAAAGGGGAAAACGTTGAAAAATGGCCTAAGTTGATGAAAGCTGCCCTACCTAGATAAGATCTGTTTTATTTTGGGCATCAATTCTGAGACACCCGGCCTGTTTTCACATGCAGTACCTCTCCAGACTCCAGTTCTCTTCATCTGCAAAAGTGCGGCAGTATGCGCTACTGTAAAGTTGTGATGATGCACGTGAAATACATCTAGCACAGAGCAGGGCACATGATACATATTCAATAAGTTGCTCCTCCCACTCCTACATGTCAGTGTTCTGTTCTTCGCTTAGCCAGAGAGAATGTCACACTATTTGTGTAACTGACTTTCAAAGAAAGAAATTGCAGGGATTTCAGGGAAAACTGCAAGCTTCTGGGATACTGTGGACAGTTAGCACAACCTGTTCCCATGCCTTTGTTGATGAAGGCGGATGGGTGGTGAACTGCAGTGTGCACTCACTCCATACTTGGGACCGGTGGAAAGCAGAGCACACACGGGCCAGAGGAGCTGGCTGTGTGCTCCCCAGGTATGGAAGGCTCTGCTCTGCAGATCGACATTGGGGGCTGCAGCCAAAGGACCAGAAAACCTCAGGAGAGATCCACAGTTCACTTGGCTGACCTTTTAATTTTTGCAAAAGTTGTATGGTCCTAGGAGATAAGAATTACATGAGAAGAATCAAGTTCAAAGGTATTTTGAGTTAGAGAAAGAATGGATACACATATCTCACAAGCCAAAGAAATGGAAAATTAAATCAAATGAGATAATCACCTCAGAGGGGGTGACAGAGTCTAATCTGGCTTGAAAATATGACTCACATCAAAGTAATACTATGCTCCAGTCTATTTGAAAGTTTCACAGCTGCTGTTACAAAGAATAAGTAGAGTCAGGTTAGTAGCATCAGTGTCACAGCGAAAAAATTCAGCCATGTCTTGGCTAATCCCTCAAATTACAGGGGAAGCCAATCTCTAAATTGTGTGGAATGATATAAACTTCTTTAGTGGATTAGCAACCTCTACCTGAAGGAAAATTTAAGATTAAGGGAAAAAGTATTTCAAATATTCAGAATAGTAATATTATATTCTTGTTTTAAAGTATTGATACATGTATAGAATTTTAAATATTTATAATGTTTAGAAGACTATAACCTCTTTAGAGTGTTGGGGCAGCCTTTGAATTCCAATGTTAAACTATGGAGTTAAGTAATTAATTTAGACTTGTGATATTAAATTGAGATCATACTGAATTTATAAGTTGAATTAGATTGTTTAACATAGCTAGGGACTGTCCTGTTTATAAGCTTAATTCATTTGATTTGTAAGCAATTAAGTACTGGAAAGGTTTGTTTACAAATCAGACAACTGTAATTTTTAAAAAGGAGAGGAACTTAAATCTATTAAATGTATGTGTAGTTAAAATGCTTAATGCTTGTAACTTTTAAGTGAAATCAATATTAATCAAAGACTTTTTAAAAGTTGTTATGTATCATTAGCCTTAACATAGAAAAAATTCTGTTTTGAAAAATATAAGGAATTAGGTTTTTGAATTTATGATGTTAATAAATTGATGTTGATTTTCAACACAGGCACACAAAACCCCAGAATACCATTTTATATGCACAAAAGCCACCTTAAGAACACACACACACACAAATGCACACACATACACACAATGTCCACAAAATAGTTGACTAGATGAAAGTAGAGAGGATTGTTGACAGAAGTAGTTAGTTTTCTTTTCTTCTATGCTGGGACAGTGGAGAGACTGGGAGAAGGTCCACCCCCTATCCCCTGATCGGCTAAAAATTCTTTAAAACTCTTTCAAGAGGTGGGGTTTGTGTCTTTTCCATTGGATCAGGACAGGCTCTATGATTGCCTGAACAACATTTAGTAAGGCTAATCATGGAGCTACTCAAGCCCCAGAAATGCCAGTCCTAGGTGAGCATCATCCCAGGGAAACTCACGTGTATGTACAAGGAGCCTGCTCAAGGATGTTCATAATTACAGAACTGACCACAGTGCCATCCAAGGCAGAATGGAAAACTACATTGTGGTACATTCACATGCTGGGATGCTCTGCAGAGTGAAAAAGAATGAACTAGAGTTATACATCTCAACACAGACATGTCTCACAAACATAAAATGAAGGGCAAATAATAGAATGTACAACAGTGTTGCTCAATCTTTTTTTTATTACTGTCTCCTCCAAGAGGCTTTTTTTGGAGACATTTTTCCTAATCCTTCCCTTGGAATTCTAATACCTCTGATATAATACCTAGCTGTTTATGTACTCCATTAATATCTTTGCTTTATACAACAGAAGAGTAGGATAGGGCCTCCAAGGACCAATTTTCACCTCTTTGTGGGCAATACTGTCCAGCTCAGATTGTCTGATGTAGAAAAATACATGAGCTATGATACTACTTTTGCAGCATTTAGAAGCATACCGAGCGATAATGCACTGCTTATGGAGACATGCAAATGTGGTAAAGACATAAAGGAAAGCATGGAAATGGTAAACACCAAAATCAGGACAGTAGTAGCTTTGTGGAGATAGGAGAGAGGAAGAAATGAAATGGGAGGTTACACAGGGGACTTCCGGCATGTTGATAGCTAGATGGGTGGTTAGTGCATGGTTAGAGATTGCAGAAGGTAGGGCTGTGGGCCCTAGGCTTTGTACACATTCCATACTGGCTTCTACTAGCTTTCCTCCACTTGAACATTTCCTCTGAACTTACATTAAAGAACTCTCTTGAAAGAAAACAAATTTAGGGACTGTAATGTGACAAAATACAATCAATAATTGCTAGCATATCTTTAGAAATTTGGATGAACATGGCACAAATTTAAGTAACCTAAGGTAGTACATTAGAGATGGAAATTGCTATTTTCCCCAAATAAATCAACAGGTGTGTCAACTGTGCATTTGGGGAGAGGCAGGAATCGGGTGGCATACATCATCATAGTATGTTTGGAGAAGATAACAATTTACGATAAAATAAAGCAAATCCCACAGGTTTGGAGCACACCTTAGGGGCCAAAATTTCTTAATTAGGCTCATGTAGTAGCTTCCATGAAATATGCATTTGTATGTTTTATTTTTCCTTTATAACACAAGACTAAAATACATATGTGACATAACCTTTGCAGTGAACATTTCAGAGTGGTAAAGTTGAATATTTTTGTCTGTGGCAGTGGTTTGAAATGAATTCATTTGAAATATGTGGGCCACCTCTGCGATTGCCATGACTTGAGTTGACTTTTCCTCAAAATTTTGTATCATGACTTAGTTCGAAGATAAGCTTCACATAATCCATAAACACCACAATTTTAGCTTACTTTGTTATATTAGGTATTTTAGGCTTTAACTCACTACATATATAAATGTATGTACACGTCTTTATGTGTGTATAATATAATATAAATAGAAATATATGAATATTAATTTCTATAGCATTTATCTTCATAATAAGACCTGGCAAGAATAAGGAATTTTGGTTTATTTACACTGAGTGTATCAGATTTCCCATATGTCCTATTATACAGTAAGGAAATACATCATAACAAGACAATATAATTTCTTTCATAAGTAATATAGTATTTCAATATGTAACTACATAAGAGTCTCCCTTTACCAAACTATTACTAAATGAAAGGTTGTAGCAATTCCTAGGAAAGAGACAATTTGACTACATGTAGCTATCATAACTTATTTCCAAATGAATCTTTAGTCATAGCTCCTATAATTCTACAAAGGATAAGAAAAGGAACTCAGGAAGTTTATAATGGAAACATTTCATAGGTAGTACCCCAAGGTTATGTGTGCCTTTCTTTTTCATTAAATTAATTTTATTGGTACATTTAAGATATACAATACAATGACATTCATCATTGGAAATTTGCACCTTTACATAATCTCTCTTGGTTCTTATTTTTTCCCCATTCCCCTGCCCTCCCTTAAACCAATCCACCCCTCCCTATCTACAAAGACTTTGTTTCCATTTTTTCTTTTTCTAATATTATTTCCACTCCCTTCTTTTTTTCCCTTACCCCTCCCACTTCCCCTTCCCCTTTGCCCCTTTTCTTCCTATTTCACATTATCTATAATACCTTTTAGTCCTTATTTACACTTTAAGTTTCTCACACCAGAGAAACTATTCAGTATTTACACGTGTGTCCTATTTATTTCACTTAAGAGTATCACCTCAATGTGAATCCATTTAGCTATAAATGACTAGTTTCTTAGTCTTTATGGGCAAGTAACACTCCTTTCATAAAAAAACCAACAATTTCTTTATCCAGTCTCCAGTTGATGGGCATTTGGGTTGTTTCCAAGTTTTAGCTATCACGAATTGCGCTGCTATGAACATGGGTGCACATATATCACTGTGGTATGATTCTTTTAATACTTTGGGGAAGATCCCCAGCAGTGGAATAGCTGGGTCAAATGGGACTTCCAGTCCTGATACTTTGAAGTATCTCCATACTGATTTCCACAGTGGTTGCACCAGTCTACACTCCCACCAGCAGTGGAGCAGGGTTCCTCTTTCCCCACAGCCCCACCAGCATTGGTTATTGGTTGATTTCATGATAGCAGTCATTCTTTCTGGGGTGAGGTGGAATCTCAGTGCTTGTTGTTTTCATTTGCATCTCTCCAATGACCAGTGATGTCAAAGATATTGTCATGTTTATTTGCTATTTCGACTTCTTTGTCTGAGAAATGTCTGTTCATTTCAGATGCCCAGTTTTGGCTTGGGTCTTTAAATTTGGGAGGTCTGATTTTTTTAAGTTCTTTATAGACTCTAGATAGTAGACCTTTGTCTTAGGGACAGCTGGTGAAAATTTTTTCCCACATTGTGGGTTGTCTCTTCACACTGCTAGTGGTTTCTCTTGCTGTGCAGAAGCTTTTTAGTAAGAAGCAATCCCACTTGTTGATATTTTGTGCAAGATCATGGGCAACTGAGGTTTTGTTCATAAAATCTTTTCCTACACCGATGTCTTCAAGAGTTCTACTTAACCACTCTTCCAGCCGGTTCAGCGTATCTGTTTTAATATTTATATCCTTAATCTATTTTGATTTTAGTTGAATGCATGATGAGAGATATAGGTCTAGTTTTAATCTTTGGCAAGTTGAAACCTAATTCTTCCAGCACTATTTAATAAAGAGGCTATCTTTCCTCCAGTGAGGGTGTTTGGTTCCATTGTTGAAGATGAGGTGGCTGAGTGTGTCTCGAGTTCTTCTGCATCTTCTAATCTGTTCCACTGATCCTCTGGACTATTTCCTTGACAGTACCATCCTGGGGTTTTTTTTTTTTTTATCATGGTAGCTTTGTAGTATAGATTCAAGTTGGGGATTGTGATACCCCCTACCTTGTCTTTATTTCCTAGCATCACTTTTGCTATTGTGCGTCTCTTCTTTTTCCAAATGAATTTTTGGATTGTTTTCTCAAGGTCTGTGAAGTATGCTACTGGGATTTCAGTTGGGATTGCATTGAATCTATATAGCAGTTTTGGAAGTATGGCCATTTTCACTACGTTGATTCTTCCTACTCAGCAGCAAGGGACCTTTCCATTTTCTGATATCTTCAATCTCTTTTTTCAGAGTTCTATAGTTTTCAGAGAAGAAGTCTTTGATGTTTTTTGTTAGGTTGATTCCTAGGTATTTCAGTTTTTTGCATGGTATTGTGAAAGGGATTGATTGTCCCTATTTCTCTCTCAGTGAGTCTGTTGTTCGTGTAGAGGAAAGCTATTGATTTTTGTGTGTTGACCTTGTATCCAGCTACGTTACTGAATTTGGTTATTAAGTCTAGAAGACTTTTGGTGGGGTTCTTGGGGTCTTCTATATAGAGTATCATGTTGCCTGCAAATAATGACAATTTGACTTCATTTCCTATCTTTATTCCTTTCATTTCTTTCTCTTGTCTAATTGCTGTGGCTAATGTTTCCAGAACTATATTGAACCAGAGTGGTGATAGTGGACATTCTTGTCTTGTTCCTGATTTTAGTGTGAAAGATTTCAGTTTTTGACCATTTAGTATGACATTGGCTCTTGGTTTTTCACAGAGGGCTTTCATCAGATTGAGTTAGAGACTGTCTATTCCAATTTTTTGGAGAGTTTTCATCGTAAGAGCATGTTGGATTTTGTCAAATGCTTTTTATGCATCTATTGAGATGATTATATGGTATTTTAAAATTTTTTTATTTTTATTTTTTCCCATTAAGTTTATTGGTACATTTTAGGTATAAATACAGTTACATTCATCATTGGGATCTTGTACCTTTACATGAGTATGTTGGTTCTTATTATTTCCTCTTCCCTGCCCTCCCTTCACCCCTTCAAACCTTCCTTATTTGCAAAGACTTTGTTTCCATTTTTTTCCTTTTCTCATATTTTTTCTTTTCCCTTCTTTCCCTTCCCCTACCCCTCCCATTTCCCCTGCTCCTTTAGATCTTTTCTTCCTATTATACAATATCAACTATACATTTTTAAAATTATACTATCAATATCTAGGAGACATTAACACAGATTTTACAGAATTTAAAAGGATATAGAAAGCATATTACAAAAATCTTTTTTGAAATAAATTTGACAACTTCTAAGAAGTACCTTGGAAGACAAATTAATGAAACTGACTCTGGAGGAAATATAAAATTTGAATAGCACCTATTAAAGAAAGTATATTCCTAGCTTGAAAACCTACCCATATGACAACATCAGGCTCATATACAATTTAACTGATAAATTATATGAAACAATTAAAGCAGAAAAAAGAAGGAACACTTCTCCCCTCATTTTAGGAACTCAACGTTGTGCTAATCCTAAAACTGGATAAAGATAATAGAAGAAAAAAGTATGAACATAGAGAGAAATTTGTTTAACAAAACAACTATTAGAAGTCAGATCTGGCAGTATGTAGAAAGTGGTTTTGGTATAGGGATGGCAGTGTTGGTTCAGCATTGGAAGATCCACCCCCAAAAGTCATCATTTTAACAGAGGAAAGGAAAAAGCCATATGATCCTGTCACTAGTTGGAGAAAAAGTATTGGACTAAATTCTACAGCTGTTCATGGTAAAAGCTATCAGGAGACTAGAAGTACAACAGAAAGTTCTCAACAGACTAAAGACATGTACTCCATACTTCCAGTGAGAATGCCTTATATGAATGGAGAAGATACAATGCTTTCTCCCTAAGATGGGGAACAAGGGCAGATATGCCTACTCATTATCTGTCCATTAAACTTTGAAACTTAGGCCCCACCAAAATAGTCTGGCAATAAAATGACACAATTAGGATAGGATTGGCAAGGTAGAAGCAAAATCTTTATATGTAGATGAAATGATGATCTACTGAGAAAATACTAAGAAATCTCTAGGAGCCCCTAGAACTTGTATTTGAATTTAGCAGGATTAGAAAACACAAGGTATATATAAAAATTTAGGTCTATGTATACTTGCTATAAATGAAGAACTGGATATTGAAATTTAAAAGTTATGTAGGAGTACAAAGGACCCAGAAAAGTAAAAAGAAAAAAAAAACAGTGTTAGAAGATGTTTAGTACCTAATTTTAAGACTTCCTCTAAAGCTATAGTAATCAAGGGAGTTTTGGTGTAAGGAAAGACATAGATCATTGGAATAAAACAGAGAATCTAGAAATAGAACCACACATATATGGTCCACTAAGTGTTGAAAGATTATTTAACATTAACATTTTATAGAACATAAACTTAATTCAAGAGCAGAGGAAAAGATAGTGTTTTCAGCAAATGACACTAGAACACCTGTTATCCATATGTAAAAAATTAACCTCAACCCTTTATTTCCATACATAAAAATAACTTGAAAGGATTTATGAACCTAAATATGAAAGACTAAAAGTATAAAACTTTAAGAAGAAATTATAAGGGAAAATGTTTATGAATTTAGGGTAGGCAAGAACTTCCTAGGATACAATAAACATGAAGTATAAAAGAAAAAAATTGATAAATGAACTTTAGAACTTTAAATGACATCATTAAAATGAAAAGTAGTCCTTAAACAGATCATATTTATAATGCATATAACCTATAACCAGAATATATAAAGAACTCTTATAGCTCATTAATAAACAATCCAATTAAAAAATAGGCACAAGATGATAAATAGCCAGTACAGCACAAGGAAAGGTGTGCAAGACTAGAATCAGAAAAATACCAATCAGTACAATAACAAGATTGAATTATACACTTATTAGGGAGATGAAGTTAAAAGTTTTTAAAGCCTTGTCATGACTTTTTCTTTCTTTTTTTTTTTTTTGGGTAGTGGGGATCGAACTCAGGTCCTTGTACTTTCGAGGCAGGCAGCGGAACCACTGAGCTAAATCCCCAGCCCCTATCATGACTTTTTCTTTTTCTTGGATTCTCCCCCTTTGCATTTAATTTTTCACACCTAATGGATTCATTCTGTGGGGCTTCCTGGGGTTGTGATCCTCATTGCCTTTTCCTAAGATATTGTCTAAAATTTTTTGGAGTGCTGGTTTGGTAGTCATGAAGTTCCTAAGGTGCTCTTTGTCATGGTTTTTAGCCTGTCTGCATGCATAGATAGAAGCACTGACTCTTTGTTTCAGACTATCTTTTCAAGGATATTTGTCCTGAAAATAGCCTTGAAAGGTAGAGGAATAGGTCCCTCTGAAGCAGAGGGCAGATTTGTTTGCTGCCCAGGGTAACAAACAGAATGTTCCCCTTTTGGAAGATTTAGGTAAGTGTCTTAGGGATTAGCATTTATAGCATCATTGTGTTATTCAGTTTTTCATTGCTGTGACAAAATAATGAAGAAAATCATATCCATAGATATGACTGGGAAGGTTTGCTTGGAGGCCCTTTAAAAGACTGGAGTTTGCTCGCTTGGGGCACAGACTTACTGTATATGCAACATTTGCTTGGGCTCAGCTCTGTACGGCCCCTGTGGGAATTAAGAGGCCAAGTTTCATGCAGACATGAAGCTCAGGCTGCCTGCTGTGTTGTGAGTAATGAAGTCCCCTTTGTCTCATTCGGGAATCTCATGTCTTCTATCTGGCACTATGAAACTGAGGTGAGTTAACCGGTTAGCTCTAAAGTGGGGTGAAATCTTAAGTCACAGTTCTCACAACAACAACCTTATAATAAATGAGGTAGTATTTAAGTTGAGGCAGCACAAGTGATATAATGTTTGATGAACGATGATTCAGTAGTTATATTCTTTGTCCATGTAACTAGAATAAACAGATGAAATATTTGTCCTACACATTGGCTCAGAAAAGAAGGGGGAATATTTCTCTGCTGAAATTTTAGGATGGGATTTTGAGGTTTTATTATCATTAAGTAAATGTCCAATAAAACAAATTACCAAGGTCAAATAGCAGTTGTGAGTACCTGATTTTGAAATTTGTTTTCTTCTATGGCAGTGCAAGTTTACCCACAGAGAGGGAAGCCTCAGAGTTCAGAGTTCAGAGTTCAGCACACAGACTTTTAAAGATAAAACCCTTTAGGTAGTTTCACCAACAAAACATCTTGGCAGCATGGGGGGCAGGCATCATTGTTTCTTGGTCGAAGGTGTGATACAAAAGAACACAAATGCTCTGGGGAAAGGCTTATTTCCTAGAGTGTGGTAAGGTTATTGGGGGTTTTCTTCTGTGCAGTTCTCTTCTGTGTCATCAGCATAACTTGAAATTTCTTTGTTCTGTGGATTTTTTGAAACTCTTCATGTTTATCCACTGTGAATATTGGGGAAGTCAAGTCCTCTCTGCCTTCACTCTATGCAAATTTTTCTCCTTTTACTTATGTGGGAAGTTCACATGTGTGTCACTGTGACTTTGAGAGATATTTGGAACTTAATAGTTCTAAGTGTTTCAATAAGATGCTCCATACACTATTTCTTCAGAAGATGCACCTCCTTCTCTACTTCTGTCTCCTAGAATTTAGATTTAATGGCTGGAGCTCTAGTTGCCTTCTAGGACTATGAGGCAATCTTCATAGAGGAAGTCGAAGATGAGTTTGGTGGCTTGGTGAAAATGAATGTATTAACATAAATTCTATACAAGTTAAAGTTTACTGCACCAGATTTATTGTCAACAACTGTTATAAAATTGGGTGATTTTTGTGAGCATGCCTTCTTATGTCTCCTCAGTTTCTCATGATATATGGGCTTGTCTTGGTAGCCAAAAATTTCTGCCAAACTTCTAATATTCTCCAACAATGTCATGGTGGATGTCTAGACAGTTTTTGAAATTATATATGAGACTTAACTGCATTTTTGTGCCATGCTACAAACATTAGCTTGCTGCATTTTTCACATGAATAGGCACAAATCATATCACGTTTGGATCTCTAGAAAGCATAGTAGCCTGCAATCCGCCCCCCCCCCCCCCCCCCCCGCCACACACACAGTTTCGCGTAAGGCCCAGGGCCTAAGCGCAGCAGATAGTGCTAAGGTCTACCATGCTAGTTAAGGATGGTGAGATAGGGAGATTTCTGATGATTCCACAGAATCACCTTACTGACCCTAACCACTCAAATAGGTTTATTTTAGTGAGTGCATTAGTCCAAGGGAGGGAACTTCTGTAACAAATAACCTCAATTTTAGTGCTTAACACTACAAAAATTTATTTCCACTTATGCAAATGTCCAAGTTGGATGTTTGGATTGAATGATTCTTCTGGAAGCATCTCTCAAAGTGGTTTCATCTTGTGACAACCACCCTCCTTTTATTTTCTAGGTCCTAAAGCCCATTCTATTCAGATGGAGAGTGGAGGGTCTCCGCGGGAGAGTTTCATCATCCAGTCCTGGAGGTGGCACACATCCTTTCCACTCACAGGTCATTGGGGAACCTTGGTCACATGGATGTGCCCAGGGGCAAAGAAGTCTGCAGTGCAGTTTAACTGTGTCCCTGGTGGGAAAAAGAAGATGGTTGGGAGACCAAATAGTTTGTCATGGTGACAGAGAAATGACCTTCTAATTCATTTGATCAATTGTTATTTCTAGCCTTTCTTCTCAGGCACTGAATATAATCCCTAATTTATGCAGTTACATCAATTTTAGTATTGAACAGGTCCATTTTATGTACCAATATAGTAAAATTGCCAAAAAGCACACAAACAGGTATAAATGATATACAAAGGTCAAAAAATTTATATAAAATTCAACATATATGTGTGTTTATGTGCACACACGGGTCTGTAAATGGAAAGACAATAGTCAAAGAAGACACATGTCAAATTCTTATATGTAGTTACTTCCAGGAAGGCCAGTGGTTTGAGATAAAATGGTACTTCTGTACTTCTATGCTGTTTGATTTTATTATTACAAAAAGAATGTGTTTGTATCTGTAATAAATAACTTTTACATAAAAAGAGCTTATATATCGACTTGGTGAATACCTCTTTTTAATAACCTGTGTAATTCTTAACTTCAAGTACTCAGGAAATTTAAGAACCTTGGAGAGTTCACATGCAGCCCAGAAAATGCCTGTCTAGTAAGAAAACAAGAAAGGCAGTGAAATTGAATGGCTCAGAGAAGAGAAAGTGTAAGTAAGAGAATGGACAATTAGGTAAATGAAAGTCTCCCTATTTCTAGTGAAGACAATCAAAGAGAAATATGACTTTTAAAAAAAATTATTTTATTGGTACATTATACGTATTTACGTTTACATTTACATTTACATTTCTTATTGGGAACTAGTACCTTTACATGATGCATCTTGGTTCATATTTTTTCCCCATTCCTAGCCCTCCCTTCACCCCTCCACCCTTCCCTATTTACAAAGACTTTGTTTCCATTTTTTCCATTTCTCATAATTTTCTTTTCCCTTCTTTCCTTTCCCCTGCCCCTCCCACTTCCCCTACCCCTTTGGACCTTTTCTTCCTATTTCGCATTATCAATTATTCATTCTAATCATTGGTACATTTTAGGTATACAATATAATGACATTCATCATTGGAAATTTGCATCTTTACATAATCTCTCTTGGTTCTTATTTTTCCCCCTTCCCCTGCCCTCCCTTCAACCTCTCTATCCCTCCCTATTTACAAAGGCTTTGTTTCCATTTTTCCATTTTCTTGTATTAATTCCATTCCCTTCTTTCCTTTCTGATACCCCTCCTACTTCCCCTTCCCCTTTTCCCCTTTTCTTCCTATTTCACATTATCTATTATACTTTTTAGTCCTTATTTATACTTTCAGTTTCTCACAGTAGAGAAACACATGTGTGTCCTATTTATTTCACTTAAGCATATTGCCTCAGTGTGCATCCATTTAGCTATAAATATCTCTAATTTCTCATTTTTTATGGCTGAGTACTACTGCATTTTATTTTTAAAAAACCACATTTTCTTTATCCAGTCTCCAGTTGATGGGCATTTGGGCTGTTTCCAAGTTTTAGCTATTACAAATTGTGCTGCTATGAACATGGGTGCACATATATTACTGTGGTGTGATTCTTTTAATTCTTTGGGGAAGATACCCAGCTGGGGAATAGCTGGGTCAAATGGGACTTCCAGTCCTAATTCTTTGAGGTATCTCCATACTGATTTCCACAGTAGTTGCACCTGTCTGCACTCCCACCAGCAGGGGAGCAGGTTTCTTCATTTCCCACAGGTCCACCAGCATTTGTTATTGGTTGATTTCATGATAGCAGCCATTCTTTCTGGAGAGAGTGGAATCTCAGTGTTTGTTGTTTTCATTTGCATCTCTCGATTGACCAGTGATGTTGAACATTTTTTCATGTATTTATTTGCTATTTCTACTTCTTTGTCTGAGAAATGTCTGTTCATTCCAGATGGTCATTTTCGGATTGGGTCTTTAAATTTGGGAGGTCTGATCTTTTTAAGTTCTTTATGGATTCTAGACAGTAGACATTTGTCTGAGGAAGAGCAGGTGAAGATTTTTTCCCGCATTGTAGATTGTCTCTTCACACTGCTGGTGGTTTCCCTTGCTGTGCAGAAGCTTTTGAATAAGAAGAGATCCCACTTGTTGATTGTTTGTGCTAGTTCATGGGCAGCTGAGGTTTTGTTCATAAAATCTTTTCCTACACCAATGTCTTCAAGACTTCTACCTAACATCTGTTCCAGCCGGTTCAGCGTTTCTATTTTAATATTTATATCTTAAACAACTTTGATTTTAGTTTAGTGCATGGTGAGAGATATAGGTCTAGTTTTAATCTTTGGCAAGTTGAAACCCAATTTCTCCAGCACCATTTATTAAAGAGGCTATCTTTCCTCCAGTGAGGGTGTTTGGCTCCTTTATAGAAGATGAGATGGCTGAGTGTGTCTGTAGTTCTTTCTGCATCTTCTAATCTGTTCCACTGCTCCTCAGGTCTGTTTCTTTGCCAGTACTATGCTGTTTTTTTCACAGTAGCTTTGTAGTATATTTGCAAATTGGGGATTGTGACACGCCCTGCCATATCTCTGTCACCTAGAATTGCTTTTGCTATTCTGGGTCTCTTCTTGTTTCAAATCAAATTTTGGGTTGTTTTCTCAAGGTCCATGAAGTATGCTACTGGGATCTCAATTGAAATTGCATTAAATCTATATAGCAGTTTTGGAAGTATGGCCCTTTTCACTATATTAATCCTTCCTACCCAGGAGCAGGGGATGTCTGTCCATTTTCTGATATCACCTTCAATCTCTCTTTTCAGAGTGCCATAGTTTTCAGAGAAGAGGTCTTTGATTTCTTTTGTTAGGTTGATTCCTAGGTATTTCAGTTTTTTGATGCTATAGTGAAAGGAATTATTTGCCCTATTTCTCTCTCAGTGAATCTATTGTTCGTGTAGAGGAAAGCTATTGATTTTTGTGTGTTGACCTTGTAACCATTTACTTGACTGAATTTGGTTATTAAGTCTAGAAGACTTTGGGTGGAGTTCTTGGGGTCTTCTATATAGAGTATCATGTCATCTGCAAATAATGACAATTTGACTTCTTCATTTCCTATCTTTATTCCTTTTATTTCTTTCTCTTGTCTAATTGCCATGGCTACTGTATCCAAAACTATATTGACCAAGAGTGGTGATAGTGGACATCTTTGTTTTGTTCCTGATTTTAGTGTGAAGGATTTCAGTTTTTGACCATTTAGTATGATATTGGCTCTTGGTTTTTCATAGATGGCTTTTATCAGTTTGAGGTAGAGACCATCTATTCCAATTTTTTTAGGGTTTTTATCATAAATGCATGTTGGATTTTGTCAAATGCTTTTTCTGCATCTATGGAGATAATCATATGGTTTTTGTCCTTGGCTTTATTCATATAGTGTATTACATTGATTGATTTGTGTATGTTGAGCAATCCTTGCATCCCTTGGGTGAATCCCACTTGGTCAGGGTGTATGATCTTCTTGATGATCTTCTGCATTCTATTTGTCAGTATCTTATTCAGGATTTTTGCATCTATGTTCAATAGTGAGATTGGCCTATAGTTCTCCTTTTCGGTTGGGTCTTTCTCTGCTTTGGGGATCAAGGTGATGCTTGCTTCCAGGAATGAATTTGGAAGTATTGCTTCCCTTTCAATTTCATTGAAGAGTTTAAACAGTAGTGGCAGTAGTTCCTCTCTAAATGTCTTGTAGAATTCAGCAGTGATGCCATCAGGACCCGGGCTTTTCTTAGTTGATAAGTTCTTAATTATGTTTTCAATTTCATTGGTTGATATTGGGTTCTTTAGAATTTTTAGGTCGTCTTTTTTCAACTTTGGTAATTCATATGTACATAGGAATCTGTCCATTCTGTGTTTTCCATCTTATTGGCATATAGGTTCTGGAAGTAGGTATTGATGATCTTCTGGATTTCTGCTGGATCTGTTGTAATTTCACCCTTTTCTTTCCTAATTGCATGGATTTGGGCCTTTTCTTTCCTTTTTCTGATAAAGTTGGCTAAGGGTTGGTCAATTTTCTTGATTCTTTCGAAGAACCAACTCTTGGCTTCATTGATTTTTTGTATGGTTCTCTTAGTCTCCATTGCATTGATTTCTCCTCTGATCTTTATAATTCCCTCCCATGTATGAGCTTTGGGTTTTTCCTGCTCTTCTTTTTCTAGAAGCTTGAGGTTCAGCATCAGGTTATTTAATTGGGCTCGTTCTGTTTTCCTAATATGTGTATTCACTGCTGTGAATTTCCCTCATAAGACTGCTTTCATTGTGTCCCATAGTTTCTGATATGTTGTATTGTCATTGTCATTTAATTGAAAGAACTGTCTGATTTCTTCTTTAATTTTTTCTATGACCCATTGGTTATTCAGAAGTGTGTTGTTCAGTTTTCATGTGTTTATGAAATTTTTGCAGTTTCTTTTGCTATGAATCTCCAATATCATTGCAGAATGGTCTGATAATATACAGGGGATAACTTCAGTTCCTTTGCACTTACTTAAACATGTTCTGTGTGTGAGTATGTGGTCTATTTTGGAGAATGACCCATGTGCAGCTGAGAAGAATGTCTATTCAGATTATGTGGGGTGGAACACTCTGTAAATATCTGTTAAGTTCATTTGTTCAAGTTTGATTGAGTTCTAGTATTTCATTACTTATTTTTTGTCTAGTTGATCTATTTGTGACAGTCGGGTATTGAGGTTCCCCACTGTAAATGTATTAGTGCATATATGACTTTTCATGTCCGTTACTATTTGTTTTATATAGTTGGGCACACTAGTGTTTGGTGCATAGATATTTATGATTGTCATCTCTTCCTGTTGGATTGTTCCCTTTACAAGGATGTAGCATCCTTGTTTATCTCTCTTAGTCAGTGTTGGCTGGAAGTCTACTTGATCTGCAAAGAGGATAGCTACTCCTGCTTTTCTTCAGGTTCCCATTGCATGGAGTATTGTTTTCCACCCTTTAACTTTCAGTCTATGAGTTTCCTTTTGAATTAAGTGTGTTTCTTGTATGCAGCATATTGTTGGATTTTGCTTCTTGACCCATTCTGCCAGTCTATTTCTTTTGACTGGTGAATCGAGACCATTAGCATTGATGATTATAACTGATATGTATTGATTTGTCATTGTCATGACTTTTTTCTTGTTGGGTTCTCCTCCTTTACATTTAATTTCTTGTCCACCCAATGGGTTCATTCTGTTGTGCTTCCTCGGGTTGTGATCCTCATTGTCTGTTCCTAGGATATTGTATAAAACTTTTGAAGTGCTGGTTTGGTATTCATGAAGTTCCTATGGTGCTCTTTGTCATGAAAGTATCTTATTTCTCCATCAATTTTGAAAGATATTTTTGCAGGGTACATCAATGTGGATTGGGGGCTGTTTTCTTTTAGGGCTTGAAATACATCATTCCAAGCTATTTTTCCCTTGATGTTTTGTGTTGAGAAGTCTGCTGTGATTCTGATGGGCTTTCCTTTGTATGTGATTTGTTTCTTTTCTCTAACTGCTTGTAGAACTTTTATCTTCTGTTGGGTTTCTGGAATCTTAACAATTATATGCCTATGTGT
Organism: Heterocephalus glaber; assembly: GCF_053883595.1. Classification (NCBI taxonomy): domain Eukaryota; kingdom Metazoa; phylum Chordata; class Mammalia; order Rodentia; family Bathyergidae; genus Heterocephalus; species Heterocephalus glaber. The sequence goes on along the minus strand of NW_028258369.1, from coordinate 16,482,695 downwards.
AGATTTTTTTTTTGATTAAGGCTATTTGGAGTCCTATATGCCTCACTTATCTGTATGTCAAGTTCTTTTCCCCTGCTTGAGAAGTTTTCTGCCATTACTTCTGTGACCAGTTTTATTTATGTCAACTGTACTCTCTCCTGTTTCTTCATTGACTCCCATCAGTCTTATGTTATTCTTCTTTGCATTGTCCAGCAGGTGCTGGATTGATTTCTCATGGTCCCTTACAATTTTGAAGCATTTTTTCTTTTCCTGGTCATTAATTGCAATCTTATCTTCTATATCTGAAATTCTGTCTTCACATTGGCTCATTCTGCTGTGCAGACTTTCAATGGAGTTTTTTTTATCTCCTGGAAATCTATTTGCATCTGTTTTATGGATTCCATTCGTTTCCTATGTTGGGATTCCATCATGTTCCTCAGCTCCTCTCTAGATTTATTAATCATTTCTTGCACTATGAGCACAATCTTTGCAGTTATCTGAGAAATTATTTCTGATTTCATTTTTTCCAGATCCTCTTTTGTTGCAAGTTCAGGGGGTCCAGGTGTTTGAGTATCAGAGTGTTCCATCTCATTTCCCTTTTGGATTGCTGTAGGTGAACGGGAAGTCTGGTTTTGAGACTCTTTTACATGTCTTCTCATTTTGACCAGGGGTGGGGGGTGCTGTTGGCGCCCACGCAGCTCACCTCCTCGAGCTGGGAGTGGTGGGACAGCTGCTCAGAAGCTCCTTCCTCTGGCCCGGAAGTGGCAGGATGGATGGTGGCCTGGAAGCCCCTTCCTCTGGGCAGGGAGCAGCAGGATGGATGGTGGCCCAGAAGCCCCTATCTCTGGGCTGGGAGCAGCAGGACAGACAGTGGCCTGGAAGCACCTTCCTCTAATCCAGGAGTGGTAGGATGGCAGCTCAGAAGCCCCTCTCTGGGCTGGGTGTTGCCGTATGGACGGCAGCCTGAAAGCCCCTTCCTCTGGGCTGGGAGTGGTGGGATGGATGGTGGCCCAGAATCCCCTTCCTCTGGATCAGGAATGGTGGGACAGATGGTGGCCTGGAAGCCCCTTCCTCTGGGCTGGGAGCAGTGGGACAGTGGCCCAGAAGCCCCTTCCTCTAAGCCGGGAGTGGTGGGATGGCAGCTCAGAAACCCCTTCCTCTGGGCCAGGTGTGGCAGGATAGACTTCAGCCCGGAAGCCCCTATCTCTGGGCTGGGAGCGGCAGGATGGATGGTGGCCCAGAAACCCCTTCCTCTAAGCCTGGAGCAGTGGGATGGCGGCTCAGAAGCCCCTTCCTCTGTGCCGAGTGTGGCAGGGTGAGAAATATGGTTTAAGGTGCAGGAGTCAGGATTTAATTTAGACATAAAGAAGATTTTTTTTCATGGCTCTGCTTGTTAGACTGGCTCACAATGAGTGGGTGTGGAATATCATTTCCTATGAGCTTGTATGAGGACAGGAGGGCTTTTCTTGTTACATTCCTTAGGTTGGATAGAATTTTATCACTTCTGACTTTGCAGAATTAACATATGGATTCCCACCATTGGTTAGACCTTGTTCTGTATTCTTTTATGTTCACTTATTATTACTATTATTGTTTTGCTTCTTAACTTTTTTACAGTTTTCTTAGGAGAAATATTTTACTTATTAAGGATTGTGTGAATAAATGTTTATCATCTCATTATATTGCCTGCAAAGCTGGTGTAGTATTTTTTAACTTGATGAATGTGTTAAATTTACTTGTAAATTAGGGATATTCATATTACAGATGGGTGTGTCATAAGGGAGTAAAATCTCTGCTTAATATGATAATGTCTTACAGGATACTTATGTTCAGCCTTCTTTTATTTAAAAAAAACTCTCAATTTCTAGATTTAGTATTCAAAATTTTATAGCACTGAAGGGCAAAAATAGTACAGGAAAAATGAGCAAACTGATCTTAACTCATTTGCTGAAACCTGCTCAATCTTTTTTCTTCCCCAAACAGCTTGAGACTCACCTCCCCCATCTATATAGGGGTAAAGTGGTGGTGAAGGTCAGGCTGAGCGACAAGATGACAAGAGGAATTTTTGATTCTTAACACCTCAGTTCATGTCCAGAAGTCTCATATTTTGATATAATTTAGGAGAAAAGTTTGGAATTCAATAATTTTCATTTTATAAGCTCTCCATTTTCGTTTTTACCTCTGATCTGCTTGAGCAGTATATTTCTCCAACAATTTATTGCTTTTTAAGGCTATGAATTCAGAGGGCTGACAGTAAATCTGGACAAGTTCTAATATGCCTTGTGCCAACTGTAATTTAGCTGGTCCTTTGAGAGCTCAAGTTTTTTATTACCATAAATATTCTTCGGCTTCCAGGAGTCTCCCTGCTGACAACATTACCCAATTTTGAATCCGGACATCTTCATTTCAAAAGCCTGAAAATGAAACTGCAAAGGTCAGGTTTCATTGTAATTTCAGGCTATGGTGAAAAAAGACCACATTCCTTAGGATTCAGCTGCCACCCACTGCTTGCTTTGGAGAGCACAAGGTTTGGAGAAAATGTCACCATGCAATTCAATCAATGACTGTACCTGGCACTTGCATCATCAGGAAATATTTGGTCATATTTCACAGTGTCTGACTTTGTCACAACAGAAAGAAGGAAAGCTTTTAAAGAGGACTCTGATTTAGCATACATGAAAACAGCATACTTCCTACTTCTGAAATGTCCTTTTCTCCTTTCTAATGGATGGCTCTCAATCTTCACATCTTATCTCAGACAATACAACTTTGCCTTCCTGACCTCTGACTACCATGTGTGTTTACCTGCAAAACAGGGAAAACATGACTTCTAGCACAGTCTTAGGAAAGATTAAATGAGTAAGAGCACACTGCATACTTAGAAGAGTGCCTGATATGAAGTAAATTCTCTACCATGGTTAGCTATTATCATGACCTCCATCACCATAACAGCTAAGGCTGTCCAAGCAAGATGTTTTGCGTGATTCATTTGTACTTTCTTATTTAATCCTCAGAAGCAACCCTAGGGTGTCAGCACCACTTCATTTCTATTCTACAGTGGGTGAAGCTGAAGTTAGAATAGTAAATTGTTCAACGTCACATAGCAAGACAATGATGGACACAAAATCTCCACTCAAGCATTTATGCTCCAGAACCCATGCCCATGAGGAAAGCCATGAAGACAAAGCTATGTAGCAGATGCTGTTGCTGCTCTACCCATAACTCAACTCTTACCACTTCAGGATATATTGGCCAGGCTTCCAGTTCCTACAACTGGCATTTTGTTGCTTGCAGACTCTTTCTTGTCTCTAAATCCTACTTTACTACTCATGTGGATGGAATCCACATTCCATGAACAGCCCTCAATTAATGATCACTACAAGTACATGGATCAATACCTCCACTCCCTTGTCTCCAGGTGAGATAAGTCTGAGGCATGTCCTTCCTGGCTCCTGGCTCCGGTGGCCTACCACAACAGTTGGCTTTTTCACCTTCTATTATTGTCTTCCTCCTGCTTCCGAACCTCCTGCTCACTTTTCTTTTTCCTGTTGTTCTCTCCACTTCCCAAATGACTGACACTCAAACCTTATCTCACAGTTGGCTTCTGGGGGGAGCTCAACTGAGATAATCTCTTTCAGTGCTAAAAGTCCATGTTTCTAAGAATGCTAGAAGTGGAGAGGAGCAAAGGAGTGGCTGGAGTCAGACAGAAGGAAGGGGTATACCGCCAAGTTATTTGTCCTGTATTTACACTGGCACTATTGAATTTGGGGCTGGATGATTTTTTTAATTGTGGGGGCTGTCCTGTGTACTCCAGGAAGTTGAGCAGCATCTCTAAACTCTACCTACCAGATGTCAGTGACAACACTTCCACCACCAGTTGTGATAACTCAAAATGTTCCCAAATATTGCAAAATCACTCCCAGCTGAGACACACTGGTTTAGAGAAACAAGCAGGCCATTTTGGTTTGAATACATTCTGACCTGGAAGACATTTATTCATTCAAGAGGATTGTAGTGATATTAACTTTATTGGATACACGTGTGCAAGGCATTCTCTCTGCTGCTATACACACTCAGATTATTTTATTACTTTCATCCACACATAAGCAAAATGAAGTTCACGGAGGTTAAGTGCTTTTTACAGTATCATAGAACACTCACCAGATGGACTCACTCTTCAAATCCAGGTCTGTTAGGCTGAAAATCTTTGTCTCTTCCACTAAGATTATTTAATTTATTCACTCATTAATACATCAATGTATGAGGTATTGATTGAGCTTCTGGCGGGTATCAGGCATTGCATTTGGTGCTAGTGGTACAAGAATGAAAATACTTTGGTCTTGCCTTGAAAAGCAGCCTATCCAGTGCAGCGTTACCTAAGAAAACATTCTTTGATAATAAGGAAATTTTCTGTGCCCAATAAGTAGCCGCTGGCTACATGCTGCTATTGGAACATTGAAGCAGTAGCCAGGAGGCTAGTGTGGGTGGACCAGGGTAAGAGGGGGAGGGTGGGAGGAAAGAAGGTCAGAAGAGTCGCTGGACACCAGAGCACACAGGACTATAGATTTTATTAGAATGTGATAGAATTCCTTGGAAGATTTAAAGCAGGAAAATTAATGAAAAGTGATCAATGCGCTAAAAGATTATAAGGGAAGAAACAAGGAAAACAGTTGGATAGTTAGTTGTTCCAGCAGTGTAGAGATAGGATGTTGGATTGTAGTAGTCATTCTAAGAAGTGAGACTTGACCACAATTAAAACATATTTTGAAAGCAAAACCGACAAGATTTGCTAATAGCTTGGTAGATGTGACATACAGAGGAATTAAGGGTGCTTCCAAAGATTCTGTTTGGAGCAGGCACACAAAGGTCCCCATGAGCAGTATCTTCCCCCTCCACATTCACATCTGGCCTTATTTTCTGACACTCTTCGTTTCCATGTATCTTTCTCTAAGGGAGTAATGCTGAATGACTTCTGCTATTTCCTTACATTTGCCATGTGGGTGTGTTCTTAAGCTGCTTCCTTTCTGGAAGCTCTTCCTCTCTTCTTGAAGTGCCTAACTCTAATCCATCCTCCCCTAGTCAATTCAGTGCTATTTTTCCTAGAAGCACTCCTTGAGATTGCTGCCTACCTTTCTCTGGGCCTCTCCTTGAATTGTGTACCAACTTTGACACTGTGTTCATGTGTCTGCAAACCCCAACAAACTGGATGCTTCATGAGATGAATACTGTAGCTTATTCACCTTTGAAAAATCTCATTTTCTGTTCATCCCATAACAGACTCTGAGAAAAAGACTCAGTCACAGAGAAGTGATGCCAGGAACCACACATGACAGCTGAGGAAAGTGAGACAGAGAAGAAGGAAAGCCAAGAAGGGGGTTCATGAATGTGTTGCTGCTTGAGGGCAACTGGAGCCCCATCCTGCTGGAAATTGTCTTAATAATGTATGTAGAACAGGGCTGGGGATTTAGCTCAGTGGCACTGCGCCTGCCCTGCAAGTGCAAAGTCCTGAGTTCAATCCCCAGTACCCCTCCAAAAAAATGTATGTGAAACACCTCGAAATTGGCCTTGCCAAGGAATGGGATGGTGAAACATTTCTCTACTAACTCCTTTTACTCACTCAATAAGGGATATCCCAGTGATCCATGCATACTCGTGTTTATAGCAGCACAATTCATAATAGTTAAATCTTGAAAGCAGTCTATATGTCCATCAACAGATGAATGGGTCAAGAAAATGTGGTATCTATACACAATGGAGTACCACTCTGCCATAAAGAAGGATAAATTTGAATCATTTGTAAGAGAATGGATGCACTTTGAGACCATAATGTTAAGTGAAATAAACCAGACACCCAAATTTGAATATCACATATTTTCTCTTATATGAGAAATCCAACATATAAATAAATTAAAGATCAAAATAAAAGATACAGTGATACTAAACAGGAAGATAAGTCTTTTGCTAGTGGGAAGAGGATCAAGAGATGAAGGGAGGGAGGAGGAATAGGAGGGGAAGGGGATGCAAAAAGAGTTCAGATGTGTTATGTACATGTACCAACCTCCCATGATGAATGTAGCCATTGTGTACCGCAAACACATACTCATAAAATAAAAAGTATAAAAAAGAAAACCATGGGAGCTTCAGGTACCCATGCACTACTCAGGGGATAAGGGAGCTTTGATGTCTCTGGAGAGAATTTTCAGGCAGAGAAGTGGGGCAGTGACAGCAGAGGATGCAGCAGTGGGCTGAAGTTAACACTACAGGGGGCATCAGTAGCGACTGTTCCAACCCTAGTGTTTAACGTGGTGTCCAGTACAAAGTTGTGGCACGAGATATATTTCTTGGACCAAAATAAATGCAATCAAACTGCATTGTTTTGGGTGTTAATGTGAAAAATAACCACTTTTTGAAACAATTTTGTTAGAAAATATGTTCAAAAATTTTCAACTCTTACAAATCAAGTCTTATAACATATCCCAAATCGGTAAAACTACCTGTGCACATTTTGGAAAATTCTCTTTTCATCCATATTCCTTGGAATTAAAAATAAAGGCTGCTTTTTAAACAGTATACAGATACAATTTCAGTGGATGCCGTCATTTTCATGGGGACTCACTCCTGGGAGCATGAGTTCTGATGTTTTCTGGATACCGTTTCATTTCTATTTGACTTAGGCAATTAACAGGAGAACCTTAGCTGCTTAGCAAATCTCACGGTTTCAGTTAAATTTCTCATGACTAGAAATTAGAAAGTAGTTTTCAAGGTAACTGGAAACTAAGGAGTATTAACTTCCAGTGTTTGAGATGGTATTCTATCAATCTTATTAAAAAAAATTTTTTTTTTGCTGATGTCTCAAAGCCTGTTAAAAAATGTGTTAGGTACCCTCACATTCTAATGTTCCAACATGAGGTCCTGGATCGACATACGTGCATCATAAGAGTGGGAGCACATGAGAGAGAAAGAGATCAGTTGGCCAGCGAGGAAGTCAGAGAGAAATTCAAGGGTCAGACTTGCTTTCATAACAGTTTGCTCTTGGAAGAACTAACCAGGGCCCTATAAGAAATACTTTAATCCCTTCAACAACTGCAGTGACCTAAGGATCTCCCACTGGGCCATATTGTACCTCTTAAAGATTCCACACCAGCACTCACATTACTCTATTGAGGACCCAAGCCTCCAATACATAAATACTGTGGGACAAATTACATCCAAGCCAGGGCAGGCATTGATTCATTCATGAGAGCTCTGTCTGCTTCCATGACCCAAACATCTCCCAGTAGGCCTTGCTTGCCAGCACTGCTACAATGAGGAGTCGAGAATCCAGCACATGAACTTTTGAAGGAAACAAACCACAGCAAGATGCTTCATAGCTTCCATCAGTTTCAAGAAATAGGTGACTGAAAAAACATAAGGGTTAAGAAATTTGAAAAATATAGAGATGGAAAAAGACTAACAGAGATATCCATGGTGGAGTTCTGTGGAAATCTCCTAATTTGTGAGAGGGAAGAAAGCTGTATTCTTCAATGAATGTTTCATTTGTCCTGAAGGTAAAGAGAGGGGAGGGAGGAAGAAGTTTCCTTTATTTCTGTGGCCCATATTGAGCTCAGTAATTCAGTGTTGTTTCTTGGGCCCTTTGGGTTTGTTTAGTTCCTCTTCTGTTCCGTCTCTATTTTCCAGAGAGCAGTAGAAGGAGATGGAAACCGAACATAGGACAAAACCTTTTGGGACATAATGGCCACCTGAAGTGGCTTTATAATGCAGTTTCCCAGACCTCAGCCTAGATTGCAAGACTCTGCAAATGACTCTGATTGTAGCTCTCTCCAACAACATTGTGAGAAGCCCTGATCTGTTCTTTTCCAAGCATTATGCTAGTGTGAGGAAAACAAATTAAATCTCTAGGTGGATCAGAAATCTAATTTCTCAGCTACATGTGGTTATGAAAGCTGGGCATCTTTCTTCTTATTACACTTCCAACTAGGGTCATTTCCTCCTAAGAGTCCAGCTCCCTGGTTCTCTGACGTTAAATTAGAGCATTTCTCCTTACTTGCCTTTCAAACTGTCCAGAAGAGCTACTGTGCCTGGTTTTGTAGCCTTTTCTCCATACCCTAGGGTGCCATCTCAGAGGTGGGCCTGTTACTTTTTGCCACATCCTTTGTAGACTCACTGAAATTTATAAAGTGCCTTCTAAGCTATTTGGATCGAAACATTGCATAATTTGATGATGCAAACAGAATAGCATCCGCATTGCAGGCAGGTGGTGAAAAACTTCCTGTTCCCTTGTACCTGCCCCAGCCCTGGGAAAAGTCTGAGTGCAGATCTGCTGGGAAGACTTTCAGAGAAAGGCTGAGCTGTTAAAAGAGTAAAGCTGATAACATAAACTGGTAACACCTGCAGCCTGGAGGGAGCATGACAGATGAGATGGACTGAGATTTTAGATGTTAGACTTTGAGTAGAGAAATCTATCAATTGAGGGCCTAATCATATTCCCACTTGCTGAGCGCCTATGATAGGCCAGGTATTGAACTGGGAATCTGCTTCTTTTCCCTTTCTTATCTCATTTTCATCACACTGCCATGAGGAAAGGCTTTTTAATTCCCATACTATGGAAGGAAGAACTGAGGCTTAAGGAAATGCACTGCATTTTCCGCATGTCATAGAATTACTGAGTGAAGGCTCTGGGATTCAAAACCAATTTCCAACCATCTTATTGCCACTTTACATCTCTGTATATTAATATCTAGGAGGGGGTGGGGAGGAAGGAGCAATGCAGAGAGAAAAGATGTAAGACTGATGGTGTAACCAATAGGAATTCCTCTCTGGCTTATCTTTGTGCCAAGTTTTGTGATATTCTTGTCATTACACAGACACTGTTTCTTTTATGTTATATTGAAAAATGTTTCCATTACTGCTAAAGCAAAGACATCATCGTGAAAACAAGTAGGTGGAGGTAATATTTTGAAAATAATAACTCCATATATTTTTTATTTTCCTATAAGTGGTGTTTCCCTTCCACCCTCTTGTGAGCCATAAAGTTTATGAATGGAAAGAATCAAAGATTATACACAAGGAAAGAGGAAACAGGAGAGAAGTACTTTTACTCCCCTGGTACAGGGGGTTCTGGGCATCCTGGGAGAAAGATCAAAGGAAAGAGAAAGAAGTTTAAGAAATTAGTCACCAGTGTCCTTGCTTCTTTTCATGCTAAATGCTGAAGGTGCATTTGTAAATAAAGTCCAGATAGTTTGATTGGTGGTGTCCAAAAGAGGTGTCTCATATCCCATTTCATACTTGGGACTCCAGAAAGAAACCATATAACATGTCTCCACATGCTCATGATACTCAGAGAATGTTCCAGAAGATAACCTAGTTTTTATTAAATTAATCTTTTTGAAACCTGCTATGAAGTTCTGATATAACTGCTTTAAATGGCTTTTAATTCAGCTTTGCTGGTACAAAGAGTTCTCTTCATCAATTGTATTCTGGAAACACATACATGTTTTTTTTTGCTCTTTTTGCTCTGGTACTACAACATAATGAATAAAATTTCATGAAAGGCAAGAAAAATTTGACATCTCCTCTGGATACTGAAGCTTGTGATTCTTTATACGCCGAGGAGTAGTATTGGCTCCCCATTGCCTGCACCTACTCTTGATGACACAGCATGGATGTGATCCATGCCATTAACACTTCATGTTCACAGTAGCTACACTCAAATATAAGGCAGACAGAAGTGGTAGTGCCTCCTGAGGCTTAAGGGATGCTTCCCTTGAATTCATCTTACCCTCAGAGGCTGACTTGACTTTAAGGAAATGGAGTAGTATATTGTAGTTGTTGAGTATATTGAAGATTGACAATGATCCAACCATGTCTTAAAGCTGCTTGGTTTTCAGAATAGTAGTCCCTTGCTATCATCAACTGTGTCCCTACTCTCAGCTCTAAATGCTTGCTGGATAGATTGCAGGGATGTTTGTTTTTTCATGGTTTCCAGTATCCATGCCCTTTTGTAGAAGGCTTCTGCATTGACTCTGGGCTTAAACTCGTGTCTTAGTTCATTCTGTACTGCTAAAACAACAAAAGGTCTGGTTCTGGGTAATAGGTAAAGAAAAGGGATTTATTTAGCTCAGTTTTGGAGCCTGAAAGTTCAAGATTAGCTGGCCTCATCTGGTTTGTCCCATAACATGAAGAATGGCATCACATGATGGGAGTGCATGCAGAAAAGGTTGCAAGAGACCACATGGCAAGAGAGCAGGAAGTAAGAGAGAAGGATGGGGTCAGGCTCACTTTTATATAACAACACACTTTTGTAGGACCTTGTCCCCTAGAAACTACATTAATTCCTTCTGAAGGTGGTAGTGTTATAATCTCATCCTCTTTTAAAGGCTCCACCCACTCAATACTGTTACATTGGGGTTCAAGCTTCAAACACATGAATATTTAGGGGACACAGACCATATACAAACCATAGTCCAAACTTCTGATTGCTTTGGTCAATGGGCCCATAGTGTGTCTTAAGACTTCAAATGTGCTTTGGGCGTGACAAATTAAACGCAAAGGGGGAGAATCCAACAAAAAGAAAAAGTCATGACAAGGCTTTTAAAACTTTTGACTTCATCTCCCTAATGAGTGTATAATTCAGTCTTATTATTGTACTGATTAGTATTTTTCTGATTCTAGAGTTGCACACCATTCCTTGTGCTATACTGGCTATTTATCATCTTCTTATGTCTACATTTTAATTGGGTTGTCTATTAATGAGCTCTAAGAATTCTTTATATATTCTGCTCATAGGTTATATGCATTGTAAATATGGTCTGTTTAAGGACTACTTTTCATTTTAATGATGTCATTTAAAGCTCTAAATTTTGATGGAATCTAATTTATCAATTTTTTTCTTTTATACATCATGGTTTTTGTATCCTAGGTAGTTCTTGCCTACTCTGAATTCATAAATATTTTCCCTTATAATTTCTTCTTAAAGTTTTATACTTTTAGGCTTTCTTATTTAGGTTCATAGATGCCTTCAAGTTATTTTCATGTATGGAAAAAATGGTTGAGGTTAATTTTTTACATACAGATACCAGGTGTTCTAGTGCCGTTTGCTGCAAACACTATCTCTTCCTTGGCTCTTGAATTGAGTTTATATTCTATAAAATGTTAATGTTAAATAATCTTTCAAAACTCAGTGGACCATACACGTGTGGTTCTATTTCTAGATTCTCTGTTTTATTCAAATGATCTATATGTCTTTCCTTATACCAACACTGCCTTGATTACTGTAGCTTTAGAAGAAGTCTTAAAATTAGGTACTACACGTCTTCCAACACTGTTTTTGTTTTTGTTTTTGTTTTTAACTTTTCTAGGTCCTTTGTACTCCTACAAAGCTTTTGAATTTCAATATCCAATTCTTCATTTATAGCAAGTATACACAGACCTGAATTTTTATATATACCTTGTGTTTTCTAATAGTGCTAAATTTAAGTACAAGTTCTAGGGGCTCCTAGAGATTTCTTAGTATTTTCTCTGTAGATCATCATTTCATCTACATATAAAGATTTTGCTTCTGCAGTGCCAATCCTATCCTAGTTGTGTCATTTTATTGCCAGACTATTTTGGTGGGGACTAGGTTTCAAAGTTTAATGGACAGATAAAGAGTAAGCATATCTGCCCTTGTTCCCCACCTGAAGGAGAAAGCATTGTATCTTCTCCATTTATATAAGGCATTCTCGCTGGAAGTATGGAGTACATGTCTTTGATCTGTTGAGAAGTTTCTGTTCTACTTCTAGACTCCTGATAGCTTTTACCACGAACAGCTGTAGAATTTAGTCCAATACTTTTTCTCCAACTAGTGACAGGATCATATGGCTTTTTCCTTTCCTCTGTTAAAATGATGACTTTTGGGGGTGGATCTTCCAATGCTGAACCAACACTGCCATCCCTATACCAAAACCACTTTCTACATCCTGCCAGATCTGACTTCCAATAGTTTGTTTTGTTAAACAAATTTCTCTCTATGTTCATACTTTTTTCTTCTATTATCTTTATCCAGTTTTAGGATTAGCACAGTGTTGAGTTCCTAAAATGAGGGGAGAAGTGTTCCTTGTTTTTTCTGCTTTAAATGTTTTCTATAATTTATCATTTAAAATGTATATGAGCCTGCTGTTGTCATATAGGTAGGTTATCAAGCTAGGAATATATTTTCTTTAATAGGTGCTATTCAAAGTTTATATTTCCTGCAGAGCTAGTTTCATTAATTTGTCTTCCAAGGTACTTCTTAGAAGTTGTCAAATTTATTTCAAAACAGATTTTTGTAATATGCTTTCTATATCCTTTTAAATTCTGTAAAATCTGTGGTAATGTCTCCTAGAGCTTAATATTGTAATTTAAAAAATGTATAACTGATATTGTGTAACAGGAAGAAAAGGTCTAAAAGACCAGGGGAATTGGGAGGGGTAGGGGAAGGGAAAAAAGGGAAAGAAAAAAATATGAAAAGAGGAAAAAAATGGAAACAAGGTCTTTGCAAATAGGGAGGGTGGAGGAGGTGAAGGGAGGGCAAGGGAAGGGGAAAAAATAAGAACCAACATATTCATGTAAAGGTACAAGATCCCAATGATGAATGTAACTGTATTGTATACCTAAAATGTACCAATAAACTTAATGGGAAAAAAAAAGACTTCAAATGTGCTAATAGATTGTGTCTTACCCTCTTATTGTTCCTAAAATCTTGTCAACAAGTTGAGCTATCATACTGGAGGGTGAGATGTCATATAGAGAACTCAGATGACCTCATGACAATCACCCAGTTCCTAGTCAACCTGGCAGCAAATTACAAGTATGTGCATGAACCCCAGCAGAGGTAAGCCAAACTGGATCAAACCAGCAGAGATAACCAGATTAGTTTAACCTGAACTGATGGCTCAGAGTTATGCACGGTGTAAGTAGTTATGACTTTAAGCTACTACATATTTATAGTGGTTTACTACTAAGCTGAATTAATACAGGTGCCAAGAACATGATTTAGTCGGCTTATTCAGGGTTGTTTACAGTTGTTAGGAATGACCTCATGGAGGACAAATGACTAAAACCACACAAATTTATCGACACACTCAAGACCAAGACTGAGAGGTAGACAAGGTTAGTGTCTGTGAATTTTCTTCTTTAGGGTACTTTTTATTGGAGGCTAAATTGTACTCAAAAGTCACCCTAGGGAGCAAAACATAAGTCTGAGGGATGTGACTGCTTGGTTTTAAAGCTAACTTGCTGTATCCATGTCCACTTTCACAGTATAGAAGGTTTGGGGAGAGGAAAAGAACACACACACAGAGGGAGAGAGAGGGAGAGAGGAGAGAGAGAGAGAGAATATCTACCAACCACCACCTTCCTCAAGAGGCTGGAGGCAACTATACAAATTGTTCCAATTTGAGTTCCCCTTTCCTAGAATCCAAGATAACTTTGTCAAATATGGCTTTCAAAGTCAGATCCAGGTTTCTTTGCTTACACTTGAAAATTATTACATCTCATAAATCAGCTTTCATGTTAGGTTGCTCCTATGGCATTTCATGTGTAAGATTTTAACTTGTTTGTATTTTAATGTTATGCGAGGAATAGATGAGCTTGAGATGAATAGTTAATAGAGATCAGTCAATATGCCATTGAAGTGGTCCAAGCAGGAGGAATGATGATTAAGATGAAGGTGTTGGCTGTCCAGATGGAGAGAAATAAATGGTAAGGACAATGATGACTTAGACAATGTTCTTCACTGAAAAATGGAAAAAAGCATATGGATTAAATAGAATTTGTAGGCGTGGCAGTTAGGAGATTATATACAGGTAGGGGTAAAGGGAAGGCTCAAGATTGATGTCTGGCTAAAACAGACTGGAAATACTATTTGCCATAGGAGGTAAGTGTCTTATGGAAAAAAGAACAGAGGCTCAAAAGTGTTATTTAACTAGGATGACTTGGTACAGTAATGGCACCGCTAAGTCCTTAGTGAACGTCAGGTTTCATTTTCATTGCCTAGCCACACAGCTAGTCTGTCTGGCTTTAAAGTCTACACTTTAAGCCAGCACTTCTCAAACTTTAATGTGGTTACAAATAACCTGGGCATCTTGTGAAAATGCAGATTTTGATTTGGCAGGTATGGAGTAGGGGATTAGATTCTTTATTTCTCATCACATCTTAGGTAAGGCTGATTCTGCTGTTCTACAATGATGCTTTGAGAAACAGGGAACTGTTGCACTTGAATATGGGACCATTATCAATACTATTGAGAGTAATTGGGTCACTTTGACTCTAGGAATCGTGCCAAGCTCTATGAAGCTTGGTCATAGCAAGAGTCTTGGAATAGATATTGAGCAATTTCTTTTAAAGGTGTATATCTGAAGCTACAGATTTTAATCATTTTGGTGGAATTTGATCTTCTCAGAACAAATATTAGAATAGAGTATTAGTCACCTTCCCATTGCTGGACAAAATGCCTGACATCCACAACTTAGATGAGAGAAGTTTAATTTGGCTCATGATTTCAGGGGATTGAGTCCATGATCAATTGGTTCCAAGGCAGAAAGATCATGGCAGAAAAGCACAGCATAGGAAAGCTGCTCAGTCTATGACAGCCAGGAATCAGAGTAGGGAAACAGTGCCAGAAAGGAAGGAGCCATGTGCCATATGTAGTACCCCGGCTGATGTCTCCATAACCCACCATATACATCCAGAAGTATACTTTATTAATCCCCTGGGTGAATTCCAAGCCAATCAAGGTGATAATTCACTGTAACCATCTTAGGGTGTGACATACTGTTATAGTGTTGTTAGCCACAGGTGTGACATAGAAGCTTGGGGCTGGTTCCTCCACAGTGATTCTCACACAGCGGGGCAGAACCCTACAGTGTCAAAGCACAGGTTGGTGACTATGGGTGATGTATCTGGGCCTACCCAATAGCAGGGAAATACGGAAAGGGATGGAGTACCTTTTCTTTCTTTTTTTCTTTTTTCTTTTTGCTACAGGTGATTGAACTGAGGACCTTGTACTCGAGAGAGAGGCGGCAGCACTGAGCCAAATCCCTGGCCCTAGAGTACCTGTGCTGACTTACGCTGAAAAAACAGAGCAGTTAGATTTGGGGCAAATCTGGGCTTGGATAACCATGTAGTACTGAGACAGTGACAACACACCAACACTAGATTCATGAAAAATCTGGACTTTGGGTACAATCTAATGTTGAAATGGCAGAAGTAACTGCAGGCTCAGAGAAAATAAGCAGCCTGCTTAGAATTTCTGGAAATACAGGCACAAACAAAGCCAGATTGTGAAGATTAGAACAAATAACTGATCCTTCTGTGCAATTACACATCAAGTATCAATAGCTTTCAGGAAACCAGGACCTCATCTGACAGTCAAAACTAGGCCCCCACAATTGACCTGATAGTAACCAGTATGACCGAACTCCCAAATGGGGAGTTTAAAAGAGCAGTTTTAAGGGAACTCATTGAGCTTCAAGAAAACACAGAGAAATAACCCAGAACTCCAACAGAAAATTAACCGAGAGAGGGAAGAAATTTAAAAAATCAAACAGAAATCCCTAAACTGAGAAATAGCCTAAGAAAAAAATGAATAATGTAATACAAGCTATCAATAGCAGGATAAATCAAACAGAAGAAAGAATTAATGAGCTTGAAGACAGACAGGCTATTTGAAAATACACAGTTGGAGGAGAAAAAAAGAACAAGATTGAAGAGGGATGAAGAGAGTTCACAGGAACTTGAAGTGCACCAAAAGAGCAAACATTCAGATTATTGAGATTCAAGAGACTTGAGAATGTGAAAGATGTAGAAATCAGAAACAACAGAAAATTCCTCAAACCCAAGGTAGAATAGAAATAACCAGATATATAGGAAGTTCAAAGGTGAAATTTAACTCAACCAAATCTACTTCACTTGTGACATGTATGCATATTAATGTCATGTATCCTCATTACTTCTGTCTACATTTTTTATCAGATGGTCATTTCTATGAGGGAAGAAAATGTGTTTCACTAGTAGTTGTGTATTCATCCAAAGTCAATTCCTAATAGCATGTAGCAGGTGTTCAATAAATACCTGTTGCTGAGTGGATTTATTAACGCATTCAGACACACAATCTGAGAAGCTTTGTAATTTGCCCATTAACACACCTCCGTCTTTGCTTCCCTTGAGAACTGGTGGGAAGGCAGAGGGAAGATGCTTTTGAAAAGAAGAGAATTCCTGAGGAGCTGCCAAACATTTTGGGCTACTTGTAATCTGAGCCCTTACTCCCGCTAGTAGTAAGTAGGCATAGCTTTCAGGGTTTCTGCAATGAGAGTCATATCGCCAGGGAGTATTTCAGAGAATCTTAGCAAGGAGAGGTATGGGAAAATGACCTAATCCCTGCAGCCCTTGTGAAATGGCAGGGTGAGTCTCAGAGAGATCACAGAGCCCACTGAGAACCCTCCTAGAGTCAAGGCTGGGACCCAGCAGCTCTAAGCCAAAACATGCTCAGCTCCACTTGACTGAATGTACATTTTCATTCCTTTGAGGTAAATACCAAGAAGGGAACTTCTGGGTCAAAAGTAGGTGTGTGATTAGCTTTATAAGAAAAGTAAACTTTTCCCAAGTGATTGTACCATTCCATATTTCTACTGCTAATGTATGAGGGATTCAGTTCCTCCACATCCTCAACACATGGTCTGCTCAGTGCTTTGTTTTTTCTCCTGCCAATACTGGGGATTGAATCTGGGACCTTCCCAATGAGCTACATCCCCATCACTTTTTATTTTTTATTTGGATAAAGGGTCTTGCTAACTTGCTGAATTGCCCAAGCTGGACTCAAACTTATAATCCTCCTCTCTCAGCCTCTCTGAGAGCTGGGATTACAGGCATGTACCACCAGGCCTGGCTTCTCAGTGTTTTATTTTTAACCATTCTGGTGAGTTTGTAATGATATTACATTGTGCTTTTAATTTCCATTTTCCTGATGACTAATGATTTTGAAAATTGTTTTATCTGTTTCTTGACCACCCATGTAGGATTTTCAGTGACGTACCTGTTCAAGTTTTTTCCCCCAGTGTTTATTGACCTTTCTTTTTATCAGACTATAGGAGTTCTAGAGTTTGTCATACTTTAAAAAGAGACTTGCAAATGGTTTTCAGATCATTTGATCAGAATAAATGTGTTTAGATTCATAGTATTTCATTATTACCTCATCCATATATACTATTTGTATCCTTAATTGTATCATAAATAATGATATCTCTTATATTTCCTTGCTGATTAAACTGCCATATACTTTCAACTTGTAGCTAGCTAAGTCCCATGATTTCTGCCACAAACTGCCACAAAAGCCAAAACATCCCAATCTAATATACAAAAATACCTGTGGAACAGTTGTATTTTTCATATTGTTATGAAGCTTATTGACTGAGCTGTTGGAGCCTTAGAGCCTTTCTTGAATAGATGGGCCATGTTTATTTTCATAGATTTTGCTCTTCTAAATCAAGGCAACCACTCAACAAGCCTTGATTGAGTGCTCTATGTCATTTCTATAACACATTGCACATTAAACTCCAGTCTATAAATCCACCTCCTCCTTTTTGGCCCTAAGTTTTATTTGCTTTCTTCTGAAAACTTGTATTAGGCCCTTTCATCATTTTCAGCAGCCAGAAAGCCAATGGTGAAATCAAATTTTTTCCCTGAAACTTAACATCATTGTAATTCCAGGATAAGTAACAATAACAATAATAATAGCACTAGTAAAACATTAACTTGTCATAATAATTTATAGCATATCCATACAACTCAATTACACTTAATGACTATTTTGTGGATAGAAATTACCTTTCTGCCTCATTGATTAGGAAATAGTATCAAGAAGGAAAGCAACTCATCTGAGAAGGAGGTAGAGCAAGATGGTAAGATGGGTAAGATGAGAAAGAGCCTCCAGTAATAATAGACTTCCTACAGATCTACCAAACTACCTCCTCTGGAGTTAAGGGAGACAGGTGAAAGATTGTAGTGTCAGGCTTTAGTATAATAGTAATCATACAAAAATACCTTGAAGAAGGCAGAAAGGAAAGAGTTGATGATTCCAATTCTCCCCCAACTCCAAGCAGTGTGAAGAGAGATGCTGTCCACTTGGAGGAGGCAGAGGGAATTCAGTCCAAGCCTTGGACTTCAAGCCCAGTAGAGGCCCTGCCAAGGTAAACTGGGCCCCAGGTATAGCCCCACAACTCCGGACCCCACACCAATATCAGCAGACTGAACTGCTGAAGCACATTAGCCAAAAAGCTCTCTGCCTCCACCCGACCTTCCCCAGCCTCAGGTAGCATTGAGGGGAGCTGGATTTCACCTGCTGGGAGCAGGACACTGAGGCTAGCACAGGACTTTGTTTTGCAGCTCAGTGCTGGGCCAGCTGCAGCAAGACTCACACAGGCAGAAACCAGAGTCGCTGTGTGTAGGGCCGAGCTCAGAGATGGAGCCTCTAGGCCTGCACTGGCCCTCGGTGGAGGCCCACACACCATGGGCAGACTTGTTTCTGCCTAGAGCATTGCAAGTCCTGGAGCACTCCAGCCACCCACCCCTGACTGCTCAGGTGCCTGCAGCTGCTGGAGTTTCAGGTGGCACCCAGCTCAGCGTCAGCCTTGGCGGCCAAGGACATCTGCATTACCCTCAGGGACCACAGCGGTTCCCAGGCCAGGGCTCACACAGGGAGCCTCTGGACCTGATCCAGCACCAGGCACAGATGCTCCCCCGCCCGCCGGCAGTGGAAGGGACTTGTGCTGTGGCTGCTTCGCTGCCAGCTGTGCTGTTGGCCTGTGTGACCTGTACCTGTGAGACTCAGGAATGACCCAGCTCAGTGTCAGCAGTGGTGACAAGGACCGGCCTTCACCAACACTACCTCCCACTCCGGAAGCACAGCGTGCAGCAAGACGCCTTTCCTGAGGCGAAGCAAGGGCAGTTAGCACGGGACCCGTGCCTTAGACCTCGGTGCCAGGCTGGCAAAGCCTAACGCAGGGCAGATCCTAGAGCCTCTGTCTCCAGGCCAGCGCCCGCAGACACATCTCTGGAATAGCGCTGGTGTCAGGAGGAGTCGCGCTGCCCCAGGCTGTCACACTCTTCCAGCGGGCATCACCTGTGTCTGGCTGCAGCAGTCCTGGGCCCCAAGTGCCCTGCAGCAGTAGGCGGCCCTCAGCTGTGCAGGCCTTGGTCCTGCCACATGCTGTGCTAGTGTTGGCCGGCTCTGGGCTCCGGGTGTGCCTTAGTCAGCTCTCCTGTCTGGGAGACACCTCCCTCCCTCCATTGCAGAATTTCAGTCTGTTGTGGAATTCTGGCTCCTTCTCTACTATGCCAATGGACTCAGATAAGTCTTTAAATATAAGTCTTCAAACCTACAAGAGTCCATTTTATTGTGAGGATAAGAATAACAACTTCAGAAGGCTATTGTAAAGTTGCAGGAATAAATTATTAATAAAGTGCTTAACAGCCTGAATGAATTAATAGTCATCACTATGAATACTCTGAAGAAAGACTGTATTACGGGTCCTATATTAGGGACACCTATCCTGGTTGAGGTGACAGCGGTTGAGTGCTGCTCAGGAAGGTCTGGGGGCTAAAAGAAGAGAATCTGTTTAACTGTACTGAAAGGAGAGTTGGAGTGTGTCAGACATCTGCGAACACAGGTGATTCCAGGGAACAATGAGTTAATTGAGATGAGCATTGACCAGTTTGGCAACTGTGAAAATTGGAAGCAAAGTGTGATGAAAAAATATAAAACAAATACTTTACTGTAAATACTATTTAAAAACACTATCACACTCCCTTTTGTGCAAGTTTTCGTAACTCAGTTCCAATTCAAATGCTCAACTAATTAGGTAACATGTTTGAGTCACTATAAGACCAAGGCCACTCCTAAAGGAAACTAGCACTAGTCAGAAAATAGTGCCACCTCCTCAGAAGCAGAGAAAGTGGCAAGTAATTTTATAATTACTTTTATCTTAATCAGGGGTGATAAAAATGTATAAGAAGTCATGGGAGTCAGAGCCCAAGAATCAATTTGAAACAAAACTCAACTTTACCAGGTTCTCAATACTGCATAGACGTTATTATACATACCTCTGTAAGAGTACGTTTTCTAACAAAATTACAATAAGAGACATGGCTTTGTTATTTCAAATATTAAGCCAATGCTTCCTGTATCCATGCCTTAAATGAAAATAGAAGTAATGCTGATGGCATAGAATATATGGGAAACACTGAGGTGATGGATGATAATTGGTTATTCTTCAATTGCAATCAACTCAAAGAAATGCCATTTATTCATTTAATTTCAAACCCAGCTTGTCAGGTTTAAAAAATATTTAAAATTTCATTCCCCCCAATAAAAAAATGTACACTCTAAATGAACAGATGCTTCACAGAAGAAATACAAATGGGCAATAAATATATAAAAAATGTTCAGCACATTTAGCCATTAGAGAAATGTGAATGAAAACAACACTGGGATTTCACTTTACTCCAGTAAGAACGACCATTATCAAAGACTCAATATACAAATGCTGGTGGAGATATGGCGGAGAAGAAACTCTTCTAGATTGTTGGTGGGCATGGAGATGAGTACAACCACTGTGGAAAGCAATAGGGAGATTTCTCACCAAACTAAAAGTAGAAATTCCACTTGAAGCAGACATACTTCTCCTGGGTATCTTCCTAGAGGAACTAAAGTTATCCTACTACAGTGATACATGCACACCCATGTTTGTAGCAATATAAAACACAATAGTTAAATCATGGAAGTGGACTATATGCCCACCACAGATGCCTGAATAAAGAAAAGGTGAGATATAGATCTTTATAATGATATATAGACATATACCATAAAAGGATAATTTTGAGTCATCTGTAAGAAAATGGATGGATCTTGGGACCATAATGCTAAGTGAAATAAGTCAGTCTCAAAAGGTTAAACATCATATGACATGTCTAACTTGAGAGACCCAAAATATAAATGAAGAGCAAAATACAGATACATGTCAAGAGACAGGGAGGAACTCTTTGTTGGGATGGGATAGGGTCTTGGGGGAAGGAGAGGCAAGAAAAGGGGTAGAGGGGAATAAAAATGATCAAGAGGCACGTCTTAGTTACTTTTCTTATTGCTGAGACAAAGTACCCGATGCCCAAAGTTAGAGGAGGGAAGGTTTATTTGTGCACAATTTGTAGGGGTTTTAGGTGAGAGTTGGTTGGCTCCAAGGCGGGGTGGCATGGCAGAGGGGCATCACAGGGCAGCAAAGGAGCAAAGAAGCAGCAAGTCACAAGCGACAAGCAGTGGCCCTCTTTTGCTCTTTATGTCCTATCCAGGCAACCCACCCCTGGAGGAGGCAGCAGTCACCCCGGGGTGGGGCACCTTTCATCCCAGCATCGCACCACGAACCAATCCCAGCCTCACATCCTTGATCGCAGCAGCACACACCCTGGATAAAGCAACCTCTGCAATGCCTCACCCACGACCGCATGAGGTCTGGGGGGACATCTCGACACAAGCCAGAGTGCCTGTAAACTTAGGACTCAGAAGACGTGAGGGAGGAGAATCACCACAAGTTCTAGGCCAGCCTGGGCTACAAGTGACATGCTGTGTAAAAAAAGAAAACCCTAGTAGAATTTTACGCATATGCTATCTCATTTTCTCGAAATAAATAGTTTTACTGCTCCCTTTCCACGCTGGAAAAATGTCGTGAAACACTTGTTACACTGTTGGTCGTGGTGGTACACGCCTGTAATCTCAGCTCTCCGGAAGCTGAGGCAGGAGGATCACCATGAGTTCATAACGAGACCCTGCCTCAAAAAGCAAAAAGCAAAACAGAATAAAACAAAAACTTGCTACACTGAAGAGAGCCTCAAAGACAATGATGTATAATCCCTCCCAAGCCCACTCTGCCTTATGAATTCATCAGTCTCTGATTGTATTTGTGTGCATGGAACAGGTAAGCGTCCCTCGTGACTTCTGGAACATGAGTACCTGCCTCACATCTGGTTCACTGTTAAAACCCAAGCCCGGGGAGTGCATCTCCTGAGCCAAGCGGCCCCTCCAATTTTAAAGGAGCCTGGGACACCTAGTGGAGCCAGTCTATTCACAGACGGCCTGAAGGCAGTGATTGCAGACTGGAAAACAAAACTGAGGGAACCTCAGTGGACAGTGGGGAGTGGGAGTGGGGTGGAAGAGCGCCCTGGTGGTGTCAAGAAGTGAGTAGTCGGCCAGTGCATGAGAGAAATGTGTCGGAGGGAAAGATGGGGCACATCTGCACATGGTCTTAGGTAGGACCGGGTTAGCAGGAAGGAAGGGTCAGGGAAGACACAGATTGGGCACTGGCAGGGGGAGGGCCAGGACAGCATGGACCACTGAGTGGGGGTGGCCTTGGGAGCAGTGTGGAGGAAAGACCCTCTCCCTGGCATGTGACCCGTGACAAGTGAGCATAGGCAGATAAAAGGGTGGAGGAGAGGATGGGAAAGCTTTGGAGGGCTGTGAAGTAAATTCCCCCCTTCTCTAACCATAGCGTGTTGGACTCGCCTTTCCCTCCCTCCCCCGTGGACCCGTCCACGGGGTGTTCTGTCACGTCAGAGCCTCTGTGCCCAGCCAGGGCTTTTATTGGCTGGTGACTTGCTGACCAAAGAAAGCCCAAGGGCGTGGCCACCTCAGGGACAGGTATATAAAGGGGGGTCAGGCCCACACGGGGCAGACCGCTGGGAGGAGCTCCCGGGAGAAGCATGGCCAGGTGTCCAGCAGGGCAGAGCAGCGGCCAGAGGACCAGGCCGAGAAAGAAGAGAAGAGGAATTTCAGGGCCTAAACTGAAGGGAAAGGCGAGTAGACATCCAAGCTCCTCCCCTTGTCCCCCTTGACAGCCCTCCCAAGAGGCCTGAGGTCCCCAGACTGTACCCTTCTCATGAAGCCCCTGCTCCCATGGCTCCGCCCTCTGTCCCCCAGCCAGTGCTCTTCTGTGACCTCCCCGTGTGCTTCCAGGTGGCCAAGAAGTCAAGCAGGGCCAGAAGACCCGGTCCCCGGACAGGGAAGAAGCTCTCTCCCCGAGCATCGCCACGTCCTCCTCGAGATAGAAGAAGGAAACCCCAGCAGGGTTTGGCGGTCCTCAGCACCAACAGGGGGAGCAGCCCCAGCAAGATGCGCCAGGGCAGCAGCAGGGCCCTGGGCGCCCGGAAACGCTGCACCAGGAGAGGCCCAAAGAGAAGCCCTGCCAAGCTGGGGCGCAACAGGTCCACCCGAGGCCGAAGCCGAGGCCGCAGAGCCCCAGCCTCGCGCAAGACAATGCCAATGCGCTAGGCCAAGAGAGGTGGCCAGACACCTCGCTACCATCTGAGAGGTGGCCAGAGGTCTGCCTGCCTCTGCCTCCACTGAGGTAGACCTGAAAGTGTCCACCCACGCTTCCCCGTGACGGGGCAATAAACTAACTCTTGGCGACCTGAGAATGTGTCTGTGTGCTCTCTGGGGGCGGGGAGGGGACAAGGGAGGCAGGGAGGGAGGGCAGGGGGAGAAGGGAGGAAGGTGGGATCCTGTTCCCAGGGATTGAAATTCCAGGGGGAGGGAGAGGGGGAGGGAGGGAGGGGAAGGGGAGGAGGGGGAGGGAGGGAACTGCAATGCGGGATGGGGGAATAGAAGTCAGGGGAAGAGAGGGAGGGAGGGAGGAAAAGAGAGAGGGAGGGAGCGAGGAACTGTGGGAGGGTGGGAGGAAAAGGGGGAATATAGCGGGAGGGAGGGGACTGCACGATGGCGCAGGGCATGAGAAGTCGGGGTATGGAGGGGGCAGAGGGAGGAAAAGCGTGAGGGAGGCAGGAAGAGAGGCAGGGAGCTACCCGCGAGGGCTGGGAACTGTTCCTCCCTCCTTCTCTCCCTTTCCCCCTCTGGCTTTGCTTCCCTCTGGCCCTCTCTACCCCTGACTTCTATTCCCCCATGCCGCATTGCAGTTCCCTCCTTCCCTCCCTCCCTCCCTCCCTCCCTCCCTCCCTCTCTCTCTCCAGGCCTCCTCTCAGTCCCTCCCTCAGCTCTTCCTCACCCTCCCTCCTTCCATTCCCTCCTCCCTCCCTCCTCCCTCCCTCCCTGCTCCCCTCCCTCCCTCCCTCCCTTCCTCACTTCCTCTCTCCTCCCTCCCTCCCTCCCTTCCCCTGACTTCTATTCCCGACCCACCTTGCAGTTCCCTCCCTCCCCCTCCTCCCCTTCCCCTCCCTCCCTCCCCCTCTCCCTCCCCCTCGAATTCCAATCCCTGGGAACAGGAGGATCCCACCTTCCTCCCTTCTCCCCCTGCCCTCCCTCCCTGCCTCCCTTGTCCCCTCCCCGCCCCCAGAGAGCACACAGACACATTCTCAGGTCGCCAAGAGTTAGTTTATTGCCCCGTCACGGGGAAGCGTGGGTGGACACTTTCAGGTCTACCTCAGTGGAGGCAGAGGCAGGCAGACCTCTGGCCACCTCTCAGATGGTAGCGAGGTGTCTGGCCACCTCTCTTGGCCTAGCGCATTGGCATTGTCTTGCGCGAGGCTGGGGCTCTGCGGCCTCGGCTTCGGCCTCGGGTGGACCTGTTGCGCCCCAGCTTGGCAGGGCTTCTCTTTGGGCCTCTCCTGGTGCAGCGTTTCCGGGCGCCCAGGGCCCTGCTGCTGCCCTGGCGCATCTTGCTGGGGCTGCTCCCCCTGTTGGTGCTGAGGACCGCCAAACCCTGCTGGGGTTTCCTTCTTCTATCTCGAGGAGGACGTGGCGATGCTCGGGGAGAGAGCTTCTTCCCTGTCCGGGGACCGGGTCTTCTGGCCCTGCTTGACTTCTTGGCCACCTGGAAGCACACGGGGAGGTCACAGAAGAGCACTGGCTGGGGGACAGAGGGCGGAGCCATGGGAGCAGGGGCTTCATGAGAAGGGTACAGTCTGGGGACCTCAGGCCTCTTGGGAGGGCTGTCAAGGGGGACAAGGGGAGGAGCTTGGATGTCTACTCGCCTTTCCCTTCAGTTTAGGCCCTGAAATTCCTCTTCTCTTCTTTCTCGGCCTGGTCCTCTGGCCGCTGCTCTGCCCTGCTGGACACCTGGCCATGCTTCTCCCGGGAGCTCCTCCCAGCGGTCTGCCCCGTGTGGGCCTGACCCCCCTTTATATACCTGTCCCTGAGGTGGCCACGCCCTTGGGCTTTCTTTGGTCAGCAAGTCACCAGCCAATAAAAGCCCTGGCTGGGCACAGAGGCTCTGACGTGACAGAACACCCCGTGGACGGGTCCACGGGGGAGGGAGGGAAAGGCGAGTCCAACACGCTATGGTTAGAGAAGGGGGCAATTTACTTCACAGCCCTCCAAAGCTTTCCCATCCTCTCCTCCACCCCTTTTATCTGCCTATGCTCACTTGTCACGGGTCACATGCCAGGGAGAGGGTCTCTCCTCCACACTGCTCCCAAGGCCACCCCCACTCAGTGGTCCATGCTGTCCTGGCCCTCCCCCTGCCAGTGCCCAATCTGTGTCTTCCCTGACCCTTCCTTCCTGCTAACCCGGTCCTACCTAAGACCATGTGCAGATGTGCCCCATCTTTCCCTCCGACACATTTCTCTCATGCACTGGCCGACTACTCACTTCTTGACACCACCAGGGCGCTCTTCCACCCCACTCCCACTCCCCACTGTCCACTGAGGTTCCCTCAGTTTTGTTTTCCAGTCTGCAATCACTGCCTTCAGGCCGTCTGTGAATAGACTGGCTCCACTAGGTGTCCCAGGCTCCTTTAAAATTGGAGGGGCCGCTTGGCTCAGGAGATGCACTACCCCTGTTCCATGCGCACAAATACAATCTGAGACTGAGGAATTCATAAGGCAGAGCGGGCTTGGGAGGGATTGTACATCATTGTCTTTGAGGCTCTCTTCAGTGTAGCAAGTTTTTGTTTTATTCTGTTTTGCTTTTTGCTTTTTGAGGCAGGGTCTTGTTATGAACTCATGGTGATCCTCCTGCCTCAGCTTCCAGAGAGCCGAGATTACAGGCGTGTACCACCACGACCAACAGTGTAACAAGTGTTTTACGACATTTTTCCAGCGTGGAAAGGGAGCAGTAAAACTATTTATTTCGAGAAAATGAGATAGCATATGCGTAAAATTCTACTAGGGTTTTCTTTTTTTACACAGCATGTCACTTGTAGCCCAGGCTGGCCTAGAACTTGTGGTGATTCTCCTCCCTCACGTCTTCTGAGTCCTAAGTTTACAGGCACTCTGGCTTGTGTCGAGATGTCCCCCCAGACCTCATGCGGTCGTGGGTGAGGCATTGCAGAGGTTGCTTTATCCAGGGTGTGTGCTGCTGCGATCAAGGATGTGAGGCTGGGATTGGTTCGTGGTGCGATGCTGGGATGAAAGGTGCCCCACCCCGGGGTGACTGCTGCCTCCTCCAGGGGTGGGTTGCCTGGATAGGACATAAGGAGCAAAAGAGGGCCACTGCTTGTCGCTTGTGACTTGCTGCTTCTTTGCTCCTTTGCTGCCCTGTGATGCCCGTCTTTCACCATTGACTTCTAGTTCTTTATATATTCTAGATAGTAGTCCTTTGTCTGAGGAACAGCTGGTAAAAATTTTTTCCCACATTGTGGGTTGTCTCTTCACTCTGTTGTTGGTTTCTCTTGGTATGCAGAAGTTTTTTAACAAGATGGGATCCCAGTTGTTGACTCTTTGTGCTACTTCATGTGAAAATGAGGATTTGTTTTTAAAGTCTTTTCCTATGCCAATGTCTTCAAGAGTTCTACCTATACTATCTTCCAGCAGGTTCAGTGTTTCTGTTTTTATATTTAGATCTTTGATCCATTTCAATTCTAGTTTAGTGCATGGTGAGAGATAAGGATCTAGGTTTAATTTTTTGTTGCCCATAATTTCAATAAAAATTTTAGTCTCCAAGATTTCTGTTTGAAACATTTTTATGGACTCCAACTGTTTTTTATGCTGGGCATTCATGGTTTGTATCCTTTTCTTTAGCTCATCCAGTAAGCTAGCCTCATCTATTATTTGTTTTATTAGGATCATTATGCCTTTAATTATCTGTGCTTTGAATTTGTCAAACATATTATTGATCTGTTTAGTTATCTCCACTGTTGATGTTTCAAATATTTCAGCTGTGTGGCTTTTGATTACTTCTCCCTTGATGTTCACTGAATGTCCTTTGGAGGACTTGGAAGCTTTTGGAGGTATTTTGTTTCCTCGTTTCCTCATTTTCTTCTTTTCTTTGTTTGTTTGATTGTTTGTTTTCTGTGCTGAGACTTGCGGTTTGTTTATAGCGGATGGCTTTATTGCTAGTATTGAGACCTCTTTAAGTAACGACTCCTTTTCAGAAATGTCCTCTACATGTGCCTAGATATTGGCCTTTAGGCCTGTTTCAGGATCCAACCACTTCTGTTTCTTTGGGAGAGGAGAATGTAGCCTATTTATCCCAGTATCCAGTTCTTTGGGAATGGGCTGTGGTGTTGTTTATGACCCCAAGGCAATCCAGATATTGACAAACGAGAAAACCAATTGATAACAACATCTAAGCCAGCTTGACTAAAGTAGTAAAATCAACAAACACAGTAGTATCAAATAAAACTGGATAGTGATGAACCCTAGGATCCAACCGTGTAGCACACTTAACTGTAGAAGTGAGATCTCTAGTTAATAGCACAAACTCTAGTAGAAACAGCATATTGATGTACAATAGGTATCTACTCAGTAGAGGAATTTTACCTCCGTTAACAATAGAACGGTGTTCAACTGTAGTAAGATATAGCTAACTGTCTACAGATTCATAGTAGTTAATGGCTAATGGTTATACTAGTAAGGATAGAGGTTGCAGGGAACGAGAGCTTGAAAAAAACAGAATTTGGAAAATTGCATAATAGAAAATGGAGAGAATGTAATAAATGTACAATAAAGAATCCTAATAAAAAGCCCATGGTAACAGTAACAGAAAAAACCAACAAGGAAAGGGATAAACCAGAAGCAGTAGAGATGAAATTAGGGGAGAAATGAAAAAAGAATAAAGAAAAAAGTAGAATGAGAGAAAAGTTGAATGAGAAAAGAAGAGAGAGATATGGAAGAAGGAAAGGGGGGAGAGAGAGAAAGAGAGAGAGAGAAAGACCTAATCAAACAAATAAAACAAAGCAATATCTTAATAGGGAGAACAAGAAAACAGGTGATAACACTCCAAACTCCCTCCCTCCCAAATAAAATATGACAAAAGTTAAAATAATACAAATGGAAAGAAAAACTTGGGGTCCAAAGACCTAAGGACACAATGTGAGAGACCATGGCACCGGATCTTAGTGTCATAAAAAGAAAAGATGCTCTGAAGAAGGCAGGAAGGGAAGAGTTGCTGATGTCGTCCCACTCCCTGCCCCGAGCAGTGTGAAGTGAGGGCCCTAGGGAGAGGGAGAGGGAATGAAGTCCAGGCCTCAGACATCAAAACAGTGCCAGCCCTGCTGAGGAGAAAGTGGGCGCCAGGTAGAGCCCCACCATCCCCGGCCCCCCGCCAGCGTCTGCAGACCGAACTGCTGGAAGCACATGAGCCAAGAAGCTCACTCCCTCGATCCTCCCCCTCCCAGCCTCAGGCAGCAGTGGGGGGAGCAAGACTCCTTCCGTTAAGTAGCAAGTCACCACGGCTAGCACAGGACTTTGTTTTGCAGCTCAGTGCTGGGCCAGCTGCAGCAAGACTCACACAGGCAGAAACCAGAGTCGCTGTGTGTAGGGCCGAGCTCAGAGATGGAGCCTCTAGGCCTGCACTGGCCCTCGGTGGAGGCCCACACACCATGGGCAGACTTGTTTCTGCCTAGAGCATTGCAAGTCCTGGAGCACTCCAGCCACCCACCCCTGACTGCTCAGGTGCCTACAGCTGCTGGAGTTTCAGGTGGCACCCAGCTCAGCGTCAGCCTTGGCGGCCAAGGACATCTGCATTACCCTCAGGGACCACAGCGGTTCCCAGGCCAGGGCTCACACAGGGAGCCTCTGGACCTGATCCAGCACCAGGCACAGATGCTCCCCCGCCCGCCGGCAGTGGAAGGGACTTGTGCTGTGGCTGCTTCGCTGCCAGCTGTGCTGTTGGCCTGTGTGACCTGTACCTGTGAGACTCAGGAATGACCCAGCTCAGTGTCAGCAGTGGTGACAAGGACCGGCCTTCACCAACACTACCTCCCACTCCGGAAGCACAGCGTGCAGCAAGACGCCTTTCCTGAGGCGAAGCAAGGGCAGTTAGCACGGGACCCGTGCCTTAGACCTCGGTGCCAGGCTGGCAAAGCCTAACGCAGGGCAGATCCTAGAGCCTCTGTCTCCAGGCCAGCGCCCGCAGACACATCTCTGGAATAGCGCTGGTGTCAGGAGGAGTCGCGCTGCCCCAGGCTGTCACACTCTTCCAGCGGGCATCACCTGTGTCTGGCTGCAGCAGTCCTGGGCCCCAAGTGCCCTGCAGCAGTAGGCGGCCCTCAGCTGTGCAGGCCTTGGTCCTGCCACATGCTGTGCTAGTGTTGGCCGGCTCTGGGCTCCGGGTGTGCCTTAGTCAGCTCTCCTGTCTGGGAGACACCTCCCTCCCTCCATTGCAGAATTTCAGTCTGTTGTGGAATTCTGGCTCCTTCTCTACTATGCCAATGGACTCAGATAAGTCTTTAAATATAAGTCTTCAAACCTACAAGAGTCCATTTTATTGTGAGGATAAGAATAACAACTTCAGAAGGCTATTGTAAAGTTGCAGGAATAAATTATTAATAAAGTGCTTAACAGCCTGAATGAATTAATAGTCATCACTATGAATACTCTGAAGAAAGACTGTATTACGGGTCCTATATTAGGGACACCTATCCTGGTTGAGGTGACAGCGGTTGAGTG
Organism: Heterocephalus glaber; assembly: GCF_053883595.1. Taxonomy (NCBI): domain Eukaryota; kingdom Metazoa; phylum Chordata; class Mammalia; order Rodentia; family Bathyergidae; genus Heterocephalus; species Heterocephalus glaber. Next base: position 16,452,875 of record NW_028258369.1, on the reverse strand, counting down.
CTGCTCAGGAAGGTCTGGGGGCTAAAAGAAGAGAATCTGTTTAACTGTACTGAAAGGAGAGTTGGAGTGTGTCAGACATCTGCGAACACAGGTGATTCCAGGGAACAATGAGTTAATTGAGATGAGCATTGACCAGTTTGGCAACTGTGAAAATTGGAAGCAAAGTGTGATGAAAAAATATAAAACAAATACTTTACTGTAAATACTATTTAAAAACACTATCACACTCCCTTTTGTGCAAGTTTTCGTAACTCAGTTCCAATTCAAATGCTCAACTAATTAGGTAACATGTTTGAGTCACTATAAGACCAAGGCCACTCCTAAAGGAAACTAGCACTAGTCAGAAAATAGTGCCACCTCCTCAGAAGCAGAGAAAGTGGCAAGTAATTTTATAATTACTTTTATCTTAATCAGGGGTGATAAAAATGTATAAGAAGTCATGGGAGTCAGAGCCCAAGAATCAATTTGAAACAAAACTCAACTTTACCAGGTTCTCAATACTGCATAGACGTTATTATACATACCTCTGTAAGAGTACGTTTTCTAACAAAATTACAATAAGAGACATGGCTTTGTTATTTCAAATATTAAGCCAATGCTTCCTGTATCCATGCCTTAAATGAAAATAGAAGTAATGCTGATGGCATAGAATATATGGGAAACACTGAGGTGATGGATGATAATTGGTTATTCTTCAATTGCAATCAACTCAAAGAAATGCCATTTATTCATTTAATTTCAAACCCAGCTTGTCAGGTTTAAAAAATATTTAAAATTTCATTCCCCCCAATAAAAAAATGTACACTCTAAATGAACAGATGCTTCACAGAAGAAATACAAATGGGCAATAAATATATAAAAAATGTTCAGCACATTTAGCCATTAGAGAAATGTGAATGAAAACAACACTGGGATTTCACTTTACTCCAGTAAGAACGACCATTATCAAAGACTCAATATACAAATGCTGGTGGAGATATGGCGGAGAAGAAACTCTTCTAGATTGTTGGTGGGCATGGAGATGAGTACAACCACTGTGGAAAGCAATAGGGAGATTTCTCACCAAACTAAAAGTAGAAATTCCACTTGAAGCAGACATACTTCTCCTGGGTATCTTCCTAGAGGAACTAAAGTTATCCTACTACAGTGATACATGCACACCCATGTTTGTAGCAATATAAAACACAATAGTTAAATCATGGAAGTGGACTATATGCCCACCACAGATGCCTGAATAAAGAAAAGGTGAGATATAGATCTTTATAATGATATATAGACATATACCATAAAAGGATAATTTTGAGTCATCTGTAAGAAAATGGATGGATCTTGGGACCATAATGCTAAGTGAAATAAGTCAGTCTCAAAAGGTTAAACATCATATGACATGTCTAACTTGAGAGACCCAAAATATAAATGAAGAGCAAAATACAGATACATGTCAAGAGACAGGGAGGAACTCTTTGTTGGGATGGGATAGGGTCTTGGGGGAAGGAGAGGCAAGAAAAGGGGTAGAGGGGAATAAAAATGATCAAGAGGCACGTCTTAGTTACTTTTCTTATTGCTGAGACAAAGTACCCGATGCCCAAAGTTAGAGGAGGGAAGGTTTATTTGTGCACAATTTGTAGGGGTTTTAGGTGAGAGTTGGTTGGCTCCAAGGCGGGGTGGCATGGCAGAGGGGCATCACAGGGCAGCAAAGGAGCAAAGAAGCAGCAAGTCACAAGCGACAAGCAGTGGCCCTCTTTTGCTCCTTATGTCCTATCCAGGCAACCCACCCCTGGAGGAGGCAGCAGTCACCCCGGGGTGGGGCACCTTTCATCCCAGCATCGCACCACGAACCAATCCCAGCCTCACATCCTTGATCGCAGCAGCACACACCCTGGATAAAGCAACCTCTGCAATGCCTCACCCACGACCGCATGAGGTCTGGGGGGACATCTCGACACAAGCCAGAGTGCCTGTAAACTTAGGACTCAGAAGACGTGAGGGAGGAGAATCACCACAAGTTCTAGGCCAGCCTGGGCTACAAGTGACATGCTGTGTAAAAAAAGAAAACCCTAGTAGAATTTTACGCATATGCTATCTCATTTTCTCGAAATAAATAGTTTTACTGCTCCCTTTCCACGCTGGAAAAATGTCGTAAAACACTTGTTACACTGTTGGTCGTGGTGGTACACGCCTGTAATCTCAGCTCTCCGGAAGCTGAGGCAGGAGGATCACCATGAGTTCATAACGAGACCCTGCCTCAAAAAGCAAAAAGCAAAACAGAATAAAACAAAAACTTGCTACACTGAAGAGAGCCTCAAAGACAATGATGTATAATCCCTCCCAAGCCCACTCTGCCTTATGAATTCATCAGTCTCTGATTGTATTTGTGTGCATGGAACAGGTAAGCGTCCCTCGTGACTTCTGGAACATGAGTACCTGCCTCACATCTGGTTCACTGTTAAAACCCAAGCCCGGGGAGTGCATCTCCTGAGCCAAGCGGCCCCTCCAATTTTAAAGGAGCCTGGGACACCTAGTGGAGCCAGTCTATTCACAGACGGCCTGAAGGCAGTGATTGCAGACTGGAAAACAAAACTGAGGGAACCTCAGTGGACAGTGGGGAGTGGGAGTGGGGTGGAAGAGCGCCCTGGTGGTGTCAAGAAGTGAGTAGTCGGCCAGTGCATGAGAGAAATGTGTCGGAGGGAAAGATGGGGCACATCTGCACATGGTCTTAGGTAGGACCGGGTTAGCAGGAAGGAAGGGTCAGGGAAGACACAGATTGGGCACTGGCAGGGGGAGGGCCAGGACAGCATGGACCACTGAGTGGGGGTGGCCTTGGGAGCAGTGTGGAGGAAAGACCCTCTCCCTGGCGTGTGACCCGTGACAAGTGAGCATAGGCAGATAAAAGGGGTGGAGGAGAGGATGGGAAAGCTTTGGAGGGCTGTGAAGTAAATTCCCCCCTTCTCTAACCATAGCGTGTTGGACTCGCCTTTCCCTCCCTCCCCCGTGGACCCGTCCACGGGGTGTTCTGTCACGTCAGAGCCTCTGTGCCCAGCCAGGGCTTTTATTGGCTGGTGACTTGCTGACCAAAGAAAGCCCAAGGGCGTGGCCACCTCAGGGACAGGTATATAAAGGGGGGTCAGGCCCACACGGGGCAGACCGCTGGGAGGAGCTCCCGGGAGAAGCATGGCCAGGTGTCCCGCAGGGCAGAGCAGCGGCCAGAGGACCAGGCCGAGAAAGAAGAGAAGAGGAATTTCAGGGCCTAAACTGAAGGGAAAGGCGAGTAGACATCCAAGCTCCTCCCCTTGTCCCCCTTGACAGCCCTCCCAAGAGGCCTGAGGTCCCCAGACTGTACCCTTCTCATGAAGCCCCTGCTCCCATGGCTCCGCCCTCTGTCCCCCAGCCAGTGCTCTTCTGTGACCTCCCCGTGTGCTTCCAGGTGGCCAAGAAGTCAAGCAGGGCCAGAAGACCCGGTCCCCGGACAGGGAAGAAGCTCTCTCCCCGAGCATCGCCACGTCCTCCTCGAGATAGAAGAAGGAAACCCCAGCAGGGTTTGGCGGTCCTCAGCACCAACAGGGGGAGCAGCCCCAGCAAGATGCGCCAGGGCAGCAGCAGGGCCCTGGGCGCCCGGAAACGCTGCACCAGGAGAGGCCCAAAGAGAAGCCCTGCCAAGCTGGGGCGCAACAGGTCCACCCGAGGCCGAAGCCGAGGCCGCAGAGCCCCAGCCTCGCGCAAGACAATGCCAATGCGCTAGGCCAAGAGAGGTGGCCAGACACCTCGCTACCATCTGAGAGGTGGCCAGAGGTCTGCCTGCCTCTGCCTCCACTGAGGTAGACCTGAAAGTGTCCACCCACGCTTCCCCGTGACGGGGCAATAAACTAACTCTTGGCGACCTGAGAATGTGTCTGTGTGCTCTCTGGGGGCGGGGAGGGGACAAGGGAGGCAGGGAGGGAGGGCAGGGGGAGAAGGGAGGAAGGTGGGATCCTGTTCCCAGGGATTGAAATTCCAGGGGGAGGGAGAGGGGGAGGGAGGGAGGGGAAGGGGAGGAGGGGGAGGGAGGGAACTGCAATGCGGGATGGGGGAATAGAAGTCAGGGGAAGAGAGGGAGGGAGGGAGGAAAAGAGAGAGGGAGGGAGCGAGGAACTGTGGGAGGGTGGGAGGAAAAGGGGGAATATAGCGGGAGGGAGGGGACTGCACGATGGCGCAGGGCATGAGAAGTCGGGGTATGGAGGGGGCAGAGGGAGGAAAAGCGTGAGGGAGGCAGGAAGAGAGGCAGGGAGCTGCCCGCGAGGGCTGGGAACTGTTCCTCCCTCCTTCTCTCCCTTTCCCCCTCTGGCTTTGCTTCCCTCTGGCCCTCTCTACCCCTGACTTCTATTCCCCCATGCCGCATTGCAGTTCCCTCCTTCCCTCCCTCCCTCCCCCTCCCTCCCTCCCTCCCTCTCTCTCTCCAGGCCTCCTCTCAGTCCCTCCCTCAGCTCTTCCTCACCCTCCCTCCTTCCATTCCCTCCTCCCTCCCTCCTCCCTCCCTCCCTGCTCCCCTCCCTCCCTCCCTCCCTTCCTCACTTCCTCTCTCCTCCCTCCCTCCCTCCCTTCCCCTGACTTCTATTCCCGACCCACCTTGCAGTTCCCTCCCTCCCCCTCCTCCCCTTCCCCTCCCTCCCTCCCCCTCTCCCTCCCCCTCGAATTCCAATCCCTGGGAACAGGAGGATCCCACCTTCCTCCCTTCTCCCCCTGCCCTCCCTCCCTGCCTCCCTTGTCCCCTCCCCGCCCCCAGAGAGCACACAGACACATTCTCAGGTCGCCAAGAGTTAGTTTATTGCCCCGTCACGGGGAAGCGTGGGTGGACACTTTCAGGTCTACCTCAGTGGAGGCAGAGGCAGGCAGACCTCTGGCCACCTCTCAGATGGTAGCGAGGTGTCTGGCCACCTCTCTTGGCCTAGCGCATTGGCATTGTCTTGCGCGAGGCTGGGGCTCTGCGGCCTCGGCTTCGGCCTCGGGTGGACCTGTTGCGCCCCAGCTTGGCAGGGCTTCTCTTTGGGCCTCTCCTGGTGCAGCGTTTCCGGGCGCCCAGGGCCCTGCTGCTGCCCTGGCGCATCTTGCTGGGGCTGCTCCCCCTGTTGGTGCTGAGGACCGCCAAACCCTGCTGGGGTTTCCTTCTTCTATCTCGAGGAGGACGTGGCGATGCTCGGGGAGAGAGCTTCTTCCCTGTCCGGGGACCGGGTCTTCTGGCCCTGCTTGACTTCTTGGCCACCTGGAAGCACACGGGGAGGTCACAGAAGAGCACTGGCTGGGGGACAGAGGGCGGAGCCATGGGAGCAGGGGCTTCATGAGAAGGGTACAGTCTGGGGACCTCAGGCCTCTTGGGAGGGCTGTCAAGGGGGACAAGGGGAGGAGCTTGGATGTCTACTCGCCTTTCCCTTCAGTTTAGGCCCTGAAATTCCTCTTCTCTTCTTTCTCGGCCTGGTCCTCTGGCCGCTGCTCTGCCCTGCTGGACACCTGGCCATGCTTCTCCCGGGAGCTCCTCCCAGCGGTCTGCCCCGTGTGGGCCTGACCCCCCTTTATATACCTGTCCCTGAGGTGGCCACGCCCTTGGGCTTTCTTTGGTCAGCAAGTCACCAGCCAATAAAAGCCCTGGCTGGGCACAGAGGCTCTGACGTGACAGAACACCCCGTGGACGGGTCCACGGGGGAGGGAGGGAAAGGCGAGTCCAACACGCTATGGTTAGAGAAGGGGGCAATTTACTTCACAGCCCTCCAAAGCTTTCCCATCCTCTCCTCCACCCCTTTTATCTGCCTATGCTCACTTGTCACGGGTCACATGCCAGGGAGAGGGTCTCTCCTCCACACTGCTCCCAAGGCCACCCCCACTCAGTGGTCCATGCTGTCCTGGCCCTCCCCCTGCCAGTGCCCAATCTGTGTCTTCCCTGACCCTTCCTTCCTGCTAACCCGGTCCTACCTAAGACCATGTGCAGATGTGCCCCATCTTTCCCTCCGACACATTTCTCTCATGCACTGGCCGACTACTCACTTCTTGACACCACCAGGGCGCTCTTCCACCCCACTCCCACTCCCCACTGTCCACTGAGGTTCCCTCAGTTTTGTTTTCCAGTCTGCAATCACTGCCTTCAGGCCGTCTGTGAATAGACTGGCTCCACTAGGTGTCCCAGGCTCCTTTAAAATTGGAGGGGCCGCTTGGCTCAGGAGATGCACTACCCCTGTTCCATGCGCACAAATACAATCTGAGACTGAGGAATTCATAAGGCAGAGCGGGCTTGGGAGGGATTGTACATCATTGTCTTTGAGGCTCTCTTCAGTGTAGCAAGTTTTTGTTTTATTCTGTTTTGCTTTTTGCTTTTTGAGGCAGGGTCTTGTTATGAACTCATGGTGATCCTCCTGCCTCAGCTTCCAGAGAGCCGAGATTACAGGCGTGTACCACCACGACCAACAGTGTAACAAGTGTTTTACGACATTTTTCCAGCGTGGAAAGGGAGCAGTAAAACTATTTATTTCGAGAAAATGAGATAGCATATGCGTAAAATTCTACTAGGGTTTTCTTTTTTTACACAGCATGTCACTTGTAGCCCAGGCTGGCCTAGAACTTGTGGTGATTCTCCTCCCTCACGTCTTCTGAGTCCTAAGTTTACAGGCACTCTGGCTTGTGTCGAGATGTCCCCCCAGACCTCATGCGGTCGTGGGTGAGGCATTGCAGAGGTTGCTTTATCCAGGGTGTGTGCTGCTGCGATCAAGGATGTGAGGCTGGGATTGGTTCGTGGTGCGATGCTGGGATGAAAGGTGCCCCACCCCGGGGTGACTGCTGCCTCCTCCAGGGGTGGGTTGCCTGGATAGGACATAAGGAGCAAAAGAGGGCCACTGCTTGTCGCTTGTGACTTGCTGCTTCTTTGCTCCTTTGCTGCCCTGTGATGCCCGTCTTTCACCATTGACTTCTAGTTCTTTATATATTCTAGATAGTAGTCCTTTGTCTGAGGAACAGCTGGTAAAAATTTTTTCCCACATTGTGGGTTGTCTCTTCACTCTGTTGTTGGTTTCTCTTGGTATGCAGAAGTTTTTTAACAAGATGGGATCCCAGTTGTTGACTCTTTGTGCTACTTCATGTGAAAATGAGGATTTGTTTTTAAAGTCTTTTCCTATGCCAATGTCTTCAAGAGTTCTACCTATACTATCTTCCAGCAGGTTCAGTGTTTCTGTTTTTATATTTAGATCTTTGATCCATTTCAATTCTAGTTTAGTGCATGGTGAGAGATAAGGATCTAGGTTTAATTTTTTGTTGCCCATAATTTCAATAAAAATTTTAGTCTCCAAGATTTCTGTTTGAAACATTTTTATGGACTCCAACTGTTTTTTATGCTGGGCATTCATGGTTTGTATCCTTTTCTTTAGCTCATCCAGTAAGCTAGCCTCATCTATTATTTGTTTTATTAGGATCATTATGCCTTTAATTATCTGTGCTTTGAATTTGTCAAACATATTATTGATCTGTTTAGTTATCTCCACTGTTGATGTTTCAAATATTTCAGCTGTGTGGCTTTTGATTACTTCTCCCTTGATGTTCACTGAATGTCCTTTGGAGGACTTGGAAGCTTTTGGAGGTATTTTGTTTCCTCGTTTCCTCATTTTCTTCTTTTCTTTGTTTGTTTGATTGTTTGTTTTCTGTGCTGAGACTTGCGGTTTGTTTATAGCGGATGGCTTTATTGCTAGTATTGAGACCTCTTTAAGTAACGACTCCTTTTCAGAAATGTCCTCTACATGTGCCTAGATATTGGCCTTTAGGCCTGTTTCAGGATCCAACCACTTCTGTTTCTTTGGGAGAGGAGAATGTAGCCTATTTATCCCAGTATCCAGTTCTTTGGGAATGGGCTGTGGTGTTGTTTATGACCCCAAGGCAATCCAGATATTGACAAACGAGAAAACCAATTGATAACAACATCTAAGCCAGCTTGACTAAAGTAGTAAAATCAACAAACACAGTAGTATCAAATAAAACTGGATAGTGATGAACCCTAGGATCCAACCGTGTAGCACACTTAACTGTAGAAGTGAGATCTCTAGTTAATAGCACAAACTCTAGTAGAAACAGCATATTGATGTACAATAGGTATCTACTCAGTAGAGGAATTTTACCTCCGTTAACAATAGAACGGTGTTCAACTGTAGTAAGATATAGCTAACTGTCTACAGATTCATAGTAGTTAATGGCTAATGGTTATACTAGTAAGGATAGAGGTTGCAGGGAACGAGAGCTTGAAAAAAACAGAATTTGGAAAATTGCATAATAGAAAATGGAGAGAATGTAATAAATGTACAATAAAGAATCCTAATAAAAAGCCCATGGTAACAGTAACAGAAAAAACCAACAAGGAAAGGGATAAACCAGAAGCAGTAGAGATGAAATTAGGGGAGAAATGAAAAAAGAATAAAGAAAAAAGTAGAATGAGAGAAAAGTTGAATGAGAAAAGAAGAGAGAGATATGGAAGAAGGAAAGGGGGGAGAGAGAGAAAGAGAGAGAGAGAAAGACCTAATCAAACAAATAAAACAAAGCAATATCTTAATAGGGAGAACAAGAAAACAGGTGATAACACTCCAAACTCCCTCCCTCCCAAATAAAATATGACAAAAGTTAAAATAATACAAATGGAAAGAAAAACTTGGGGTCCAAAGACCTAAGGACACAATGTGAGAGACCATGGCACCGGATCTTAGTGTCATAAAAAGAAAAGATGCTCTGAAGAAGGCAGGAAGGGAAGAGTTGCTGATGTCGTCCCACTCCCTGCCCCGAGCAGTGTGAAGTGAGGGCCCTAGGGAGAGGGAGAGGGAATGAAGTCCAGGCCTCAGACATCAAAACAGTGCCAGCCCTGCTGAGGAGAAAGTGGGCGCCAGGTAGAGCCCCACCATCCCCGGCCCCCCGCCAGCGTCTGCAGACCGAACTGCTGGAAGCACATGAGCCAAGAAGCTCACTCCCTCGATCCTCCCCCTCCCAGCCTCAGGCAGCAGTGGGGGGAGCAAGACTCCTTCCGTTAAGTAGCAAGTCACCACGGCTAGCACAGGACTTTGTTTTGCAGCTCAGTGCTGGGCCAGCTGCAGCAAGACTCACACAGGCAGAAACCAGAGTCGCTGTGTGTAGGGCCGAGCTCAGAGATGGAGCCTCTAGGCCTGCACTGGCCCTCGGTGGAGGCCCACACACCATGGGCAGACTTGTTTCTGCCTAGAGCATTGCAAGTCCTGGAGCACTCCAGCCACCCACCCCTGACTGCTCAGGTGCCTACAGCTGCTGGAGTTTCAGGTGGCACCCAGCTCAGCGTCAGCCTTGGCGGCCAAGGACATCTGCATTACCCTCAGGGACCACAGCGGTTCCCAGGCCAGGGCTCACACAGGGAGCCTCTGGACCTGATCCAGCACCAGGCACAGATGCTCCCCCGCCCGCCGGCAGTGGAAGGGACTTGTGCTGTGGCTGCTTCGCTGCCAGCTGTGCTGTTGGCCTGTGTGACCTGTACCTGTGAGACTCAGGAATGACCCAGCTCAGTGTCAGCAGTGGTGACAAGGACCGGCCTTCACCAACACTACCTCCCACTCCGGAAGCACAGCGTGCAGCAAGACGCCTTTCCTGAGGCGAAGCAAGGGCAGTTAGCACGGGACCCGTGCCTTAGACCTCGGTGCCAGGCTGGCAAAGCCTAACGCAGGGCAGATCCTAGAGCCTCTGTCTCCAGGCCAGCGCCCGCAGACACATCTCTGGAATAGCGCTGGTGTCAGGAGGAGTCGCGCTGCCCCAGGCTGTCACACTCTTCCAGCGGGCATCACCTGTGTCTGGCTGCAGCAGTCCTGGGCCCCAAGTGCCCTGCAGCAGTAGGCGGCCCTCAGCTGTGCAGGCCTTGGTCCTGCCACATGCTGTGCTAGTGTTGGCCGGCTCTGGGCTCCGGGTGTGCCTTAGTCAGCTCTCCTGTCTGGGAGACACCTCCCTCCCTCCATTGCAGAATTTCAGTCTGTTGTGGAATTCTGGCTCCTTCTCTACTATGCCAATGGACTCAGATAAGTCTTTAAATATAAGTCTTCAAACCTACAAGAGTCCATTTTATTGTGAGGATAAGAATAACAACTTCAGAAGGCTATTGTAAAGTTGCAGGAATAAATTATTAATAAAGTGCTTAACAGCCTGAATGAATTAATAGTCATCACTATGAATACTCTGAAGAAAGACTGTATTACGGGTCCTATATTAGGGACACCTATCCTGGTTGAGGTGACAGCGGTTGAGTGCTGCTCAGGAAGGTCTGGGGGCTAAAAGAAGAGAATCTGTTTAACTGTACTGAAAGGAGAGTTGGAGTGTGTCAGACATCTGCGAACACAGGTGATTCCAGGGAACAATGAGTTAATTGAGATGAGCATTGACCAGTTTGGCAACTGTGAAAATTGGAAGCAAAGTGTGATGAAAAAATATAAAACAAATACTTTACTGTAAATACTATTTAAAAACACTATCACACTCCCTTTTGTGCAAGTTTTCGTAACTCAGTTCCAATTCAAATGCTCAACTAATTAGGTAACATGTTTGAGTCACTATAAGACCAAGGCCACTCCTAAAGGAAACTAGCACTAGTCAGAAAATAGTGCCACCTCCTCAGAAGCAGAGAAAGTGGCAAGTAATTTTATAATTACTTTTATCTTAATCAGGGGTGATAAAAATGTATAAGAAGTCATGGGAGTCAGAGCCCAAGAATCAATTTGAAACAAAACTCAACTTTACCAGGTTCTCAATACTGCATAGACGTTATTATACATACCTCTGTAAGAGTACGTTTTCTAACAAAATTACAATAAGAGACATGGCTTTGTTATTTCAAATATTAAGCCAATGCTTCCTGTATCCATGCCTTAAATGAAAATAGAAGTAATGCTGATGGCATAGAATATATGGGAAACACTGAGGTGATGGATGATAATTGGTTATTCTTCAATTGCAATCAACTCAAAGAAATGCCATTTATTCATTTAATTTCAAACCCAGCTTGTCAGGTTTAAAAAATATTTAAAATTTCATTCCCCCCAATAAAAAAATGTACACTCTAAATGAACAGATGCTTCACAGAAGAAATACAAATGGGCAATAAATATATAAAAAATGTTCAGCACATTTAGCCATTAGAGAAATGTGAATGAAAACAACACTGGGATTTCACTTTACTCCAGTAAGAACGACCATTATCAAAGACTCAATATACAAATGCTGGTGGAGATATGGCGGAGAAGAAACTCTTCTAGATTGTTGGTGGGCATGGAGATGAGTACAACCACTGTGGAAAGCAATAGGGAGATTTCTCACCAAACTAAAAGTAGAAATTCCACTTGAAGCAGACATACTTCTCCTGGGTATCTTCCTAGAGGAACTAAAGTTATCCTACTACAGTGATACATGCACACCCATGTTTGTAGCAATATAAAACACAATAGTTAAATCATGGAAGTGGACTATATGCCCACCACAGATGCCTGAATAAAGAAAAGGTGAGATATAGATCTTTATAATGATATATAGACATATACCATAAAAGGATAATTTTGAGTCATCTGTAAGAAAATGGATGGATCTTGGGACCATAATGCTAAGTGAAATAAGTCAGTCTCAAAAGGTTAAACATCATATGACATGTCTAACTTGAGAGACCCAAAATATAAATGAAGAGCAAAATACAGATACATGTCAAGAGACAGGGAGGAACTCTTTGTTGGGATGGGATAGGGTCTTGGGGGAAGGAGAGGCAAGAAAAGGGGTAGAGGGGAATAAAAATGATCAAGAGGCACGTCTTAGTTACTTTTCTTATTGCTGAGACAAAGTACCCGATGCCCAAAGTTAGAGGAGGGAAGGTTTATTTGTGCACAATTTGTAGGGGTTTTAGGTGAGAGTTGGTTGGCTCCAAGGCGGGGTGGCATGGCAGAGGGGCATCACAGGGCAGCAAAGGAGCAAAGAAGCAGCAAGTCACAAGCGACAAGCAGTGGCCCTCTTTTGCTCCTTATGTCCTATCCAGGCAACCCACCCCTGGAGGAGGCAGCAGTCACCCCGGGGTGGGGCACCTTTCATCCCAGCATCGCACCACGAACCAATCCCAGCCTCACATCCTTGATCGCAGCAGCACACACCCTGGATAAAGCAACCTCTGCAATGCCTCACCCACGACCGCATGAGGTCTGGGGGGACATCTCGACACAAGCCAGAGTGCCTGTAAACTTAGGACTCAGAAGACGTGAGGGAGGAGAATCACCACAAGTTCTAGGCCAGCCTGGGCTACAAGTGACATGCTGTGTAAAAAAAGAAAACCCTAGTAGAATTTTACGCATATGCTATCTCATTTTCTCGAAATAAATAGTTTTACTGCTCCCTTTCCACGCTGGAAAAATGTCGTAAAACACTTGTTACACTGTTGGTCGTGGTGGTACACGCCTGTAATCTCAGCTCTCCGGAAGCTGAGGCAGGAGGATCACCATGAGTTCATAACGAGACCCTGCCTCAAAAAGCAAAAAGCAAAACAGAATAAAACAAAAACTTGCTACACTGAAGAGAGCCTCAAAGACAATGATGTATAATCCCTCCCAAGCCCACTCTGCCTTATGAATTCATCAGTCTCTGATTGTATTTGTGTGCATGGAACAGGTAAGCGTCCCTCGTGACTTCTGGAACATGAGTACCTGCCTCACATCTGGTTCACTGTTAAAACCCAAGCCCGGGGAGTGCATCTCCTGAGCCAAGCGGCCCCTCCAATTTTAAAGGAGCCTGGGACACCTAGTGGAGCCAGTCTATTCACAGACGGCCTGAAGGCAGTGATTGCAGACTGGAAAACAAAACTGAGGGAACCTCAGTGGACAGTGGGGAGTGGGAGTGGGGTGGAAGAGCGCCCTGGTGGTGTCAAGAAGTGAGTAGTCGGCCAGTGCATGAGAGAAATGTGTCGGAGGGAAAGATGGGGCACATCTGCACATGGTCTTAGGTAGGACCGGGTTAGCAGGAAGGAAGGGTCAGGGAAGACACAGATTGGGCACTGGCAGGGGGAGGGCCAGGACAGCATGGACCACTGAGTGGGGGTGGCCTTGGGAGCAGTGTGGAGGAAAGACCCTCTCCCTGGCGTGTGACCCGTGACAAGTGAGCATAGGCAGATAAAAGGGGTGGAGGAGAGGATGGGAAAGCTTTGGAGGGCTGTGAAGTAAATTCCCCCCTTCTCTAACCATAGCGTGTTGGACTCGCCTTTCCCTCCCTCCCCCGTGGACCCGTCCACGGGGTGTTCTGTCACGTCAGAGCCTCTGTGCCCAGCCAGGGCTTTTATTGGCTGGTGACTTGCTGACCAAAGAAAGCCCAAGGGCGTGGCCACCTCAGGGACAGGTATATAAAGGGGGGTCAGGCCCACACGGGGCAGACCGCTGGGAGGAGCTCCCGGGAGAAGCATGGCCAGGTGTCCCGCAGGGCAGAGCAGCGGCCAGAGGACCAGGCCGAGAAAGAAGAGAAGAGGAATTTCAGGGCCTAAACTGAAGGGAAAGGCGAGTAGACATCCAAGCTCCTCCCCTTGTCCCCCTTGACAGCCCTCCCAAGAGGCCTGAGGTCCCCAGACTGTACCCTTCTCATGAAGCCCCTGCTCCCATGGCTCCGCCCTCTGTCCCCCAGCCAGTGCTCTTCTGTGACCTCCCCGTGTGCTTCCAGGTGGCCAAGAAGTCAAGCAGGGCCAGAAGACCGGTCCCCGGACAGGGAAGAAGCTCTCTCCCCGAGCATCGCCACGTCCTCCTCGAGATAGAAGAAGGAAACCCCAGCAGGGTTTGGCGGTCCTCAGCACCAACAGGGGGAGCAGCCCCAGCAAGATGCGCCAGGGCAGCAGCAGGGCCCTGGGCGCCCGGAAACGCTGCACCAGGAGAGGCCCAAAGAGAAGCCCTGCCAAGCTGGGGCGCAACAGGTCCACCCGAGGCCGAAGCCGAGGCCGCAGAGCCCCAGCCTCGCGCAAGACAATGCCAATGCGCTAGGCCAAGAGAGGTGGCCAGACACCTCGCTACCATCTGAGAGGTGGCCAGAGGTCTGCCTGCCTCTGCCTCCACTGAGGTAGACCTGAAAGTGTCCACCCACGCTTCCCCGTGACGGGGCAATAAACTAACTCTTGGCGACCTGAGAATGTGTCTGTGTGCTCTCTGGGGGCGGGGAGGGGACAAGGGAGGCAGGGAGGGAGGGCAGGGGGAGAAGGGAGGAAGGTGGGATCCTGTTCCCAGGGATTGAAATTCCAGGGGGAGGGAGAGGGGGAGGGAGGGAGGGGAAGGGGAGGAGGGGGAGGGAGGGAACTGCAATGCGGGATGGGGGAATAGAAGTCAGGGGAAGAGAGGGAGGGAGGGAGGAAAAGAGAGAGGGAGGGAGCGAGGAACTGTGGGAGGGTGGGAGGAAAAGGGGGAATATAGCGGGAGGGAGGGGACTGCACGATGGCGCAGGGCATGAGAAGTCGGGGTATGGAGGGGGCAGAGGGAGGAAAAGCGTGAGGGAGGCAGGAAGAGAGGCAGGGAGCTGCCCGCGAGGGCTGGGAACTGTTCCTCCCTCCTTCTCTCCCTTTCCCCCTCTGGCTTTGCTTCCCTCTGGCCCTCTCTACCCCTGACTTCTATTCCCCCATGCCGCATTGCAGTTCCCTCCTTCCCTCCCTCCCTCCCTCCCTCCCTCCCTCCCTCTCTCTCTCCAGGCCTCCTCTCAGTCCCTCCCTCAGCTCTTCCTCACCCTCCCTCCTTCCATTCCCTCCTCCCTCCCTCCTCCCTCCCTCCCTGCTCCCCTCCCTCCCTCCCTCCCTTCCTCACTTCCTCTCTCCTCCCTCCCTCCCTCCCTTCCCCTGACTTCTATTCCCGACCCACCTTGCAGTTCCCTCCCTCCCCCTCCTCCCCTTCCCCTCCCTCCCTCCCCCTCTCCCTCCCCCTCGAATTCCAATCCCTGGGAACAGGAGGATCCCACCTTCCTCCCTTCTCCCCCTGCCCTCCCTCCCTGCCTCCCTTGTCCCCTCCCCGCCCCCAGAGAGCACACAGACACATTCTCAGGTCGCCAAGAGTTAGTTTATTGCCCCGTCACGGGGAAGCGTGGGTGGACACTTTCAGGTCTACCTCAGTGGAGGCAGAGGCAGGCAGACCTCTGGCCACCTCTCAGATGGTAGCGAGGTGTCTGGCCACCTCTCTTGGCCTAGCGCATTGGCATTGTCTTGCGCGAGGCTGGGGCTCTGCGGCCTCGGCTTCGGCCTCGGGTGGACCTGTTGCGCCCCAGCTTGGCAGGGCTTCTCTTTGGGCCTCTCCTGGTGCAGCGTTTCCGGGCGCCCAGGGCCCTGCTGCTGCCCTGGCGCATCTTGCTGGGGCTGCTCCCCCTGTTGGTGCTGAGGACCGCCAAACCCTGCTGGGGTTTCCTTCTTCTATCTCGAGGAGGACGTGGCGATGCTCGGGGAGAGAGCTTCTTCCCTGTCCGGGGACCGGGTCTTCTGGCCCTGCTTGACTTCTTGGCCACCTGGAAGCACACGGGGAGGTCACAGAAGAGCACTGGCTGGGGGACAGAGGGCGGAGCCATGGGAGCAGGGGCTTCATGAGAAGGGTACAGTCTGGGGACCTCAGGCCTCTTGGGAGGGCTGTCAAGGGGGACAAGGGGAGGAGCTTGGATGTCTACTCGCCTTTCCCTTCAGTTTAGGCCCTGAAATTCCTCTTCTCTTCTTTCTCGGCCTGGTCCTCTGGCCGCTGCTCTGCCCTGCTGGACACCTGGCCATGCTTCTCCCGGGAGCTCCTCCCAGCGGTCTGCCCCGTGTGGGCCTGACCCCCCTTTATATACCTGTCCCTGAGGTGGCCACGCCCTTGGGCTTTCTTTGGTCAGCAAGTCACCAGCCAATAAAAGCCCTGGCTGGGCACAGAGGCTCTGACGTGACAGAACACCCCGTGGACGGGTCCACGGGGGAGGGAGGGAAAGGCGAGTCCAACACGCTATGGTTAGAGAAGGGGGCAATTTACTTCACAGCCCTCCAAAGCTTTCCCATCCTCTCCTCCACCCCTTTTATCTGCCTATGCTCACTTGTCACGGGTCACATGCCAGGGAGAGGGTCTCTCCTCCACACTGCTCCCAAGGCCACCCCCACTCAGTGGTCCATGCTGTCCTGGCCCTCCCCCTGCCAGTGCCCAATCTGTGTCTTCCCTGACCCTTCCTTCCTGCTAACCCGGTCCTACCTAAGACCATGTGCAGATGTGCCCCATCTTTCCCTCCGACACATTTCTCTCATGCACTGGCCGACTACTCACTTCTTGACACCACCAGGGCGCTCTTCCACCCCACTCCCACTCCCCACTGTCCACTGAGGTTCCCTCAGTTTTGTTTTCCAGTCTGCAATCACTGCCTTCAGGCCGTCTGTGAATAGACTGGCTCCACTAGGTGTCCCAGGCTCCTTTAAAATTGGAGGGGCCGCTTGGCTCAGGAGATGCACTACCCCTGTTCCATGCGCACAAATACAATCTGAGACTGAGGAATTCATAAGGCAGAGCGGGCTTGGGAGGGATTGTACATCATTGTCTTTGAGGCTCTCTTCAGTGTAGCAAGTTTTTGTTTTATTCTGTTTTGCTTTTTGCTTTTTGAGGCAGGGTCTTGTTATGAACTCATGGTGATCCTCCTGCCTCAGCTTCCAGAGAGCCGAGATTACAGGCGTGTACCACCACGACCAACAGTGTAACAAGTGTTTTACGACATTTTTCCAGCGTGGAAAGGGAGCAGTAAAACTATTTATTTCGAGAAAATGAGATAGCATATGCGTAAAATTCTACTAGGGTTTTCTTTTTTTACACAGCATGTCACTTGTAGCCCAGGCTGGCCTAGAACTTGTGGTGATTCTCCTCCCTCACGTCTTCTGAGTCCTAAGTTTACAGGCACTCTGGCTTGTGTCGAGATGTCCCCCCAGACCTCATGCGGTCGTGGGTGAGGCATTGCAGAGGTTGCTTTATCCAGGGTGTGTGCTGCTGCGATCAAGGATGTGAGGCTGGGATTGGTTCGTGGTGCGATGCTGGGATGAAAGGTGCCCCACCCCGGGGTGACTGCTGCCTCCTCCAGGGGTGGGTTGCCTGGATAGGACATAAGGAGCAAAAGAGGGCCACTGCTTGTCGCTTGTGACTTGCTGCTTCTTTGCTCCTTTGCTGCCCTGTGATGCCCGTCTTTCACCATTGACTTCTAGTTCTTTATATATTCTAGATAGTAGTCCTTTGTCTGAGGAACAGCTGGTAAAAATTTTTTCCCACATTGTGGGTTGTCTCTTCACTCTGTTGTTGGTTTCTCTTGGTATGCAGAAGTTTTTTAACAAGATGGGATCCCAGTTGTTGACTCTTTGTGCTACTTCATGTGAAAATGAGGATTTGTTTTTAAAGTCTTTTCCTATGCCAATGTCTTCAAGAGTTCTACCTATACTATCTTCCAGCAGGTTCAGTGTTTCTGTTTTTATATTTAGATCTTTGATCCATTTCAATTCTAGTTTAGTGCATGGTGAGAGATAAGGATCTAGGTTTAATTTTTTGTTGCCCATAATTTCAATAAAAATTTTAGTCTCCAAGATTTCTGTTTGAAACATTTTTATGGACTCCAACTGTTTTTTATGCTGGGCATTCATGGTTTGTATCCTTTTCTTTAGCTCATCCAGTAAGCTAGCCTCATCTATTATTTGTTTTATTAGGATCATTATGCCTTTAATTATCTGTGCTTTGAATTTGTCAAACATATTATTGATCTGTTTAGTTATCTCCACTGTTGATGTTTCAAATATTTCAGCTGTGTGGCTTTTGATTACTTCTCCCTTGATGTTCACTGAATGTCCTTTGGAGGACTTGGAAGCTTTTGGAGGTATTTTGTTTCCTCGTTTCCTCATTTTCTTCTTTTCTTTGTTTGTTTGATTGTTTGTTTTCTGTGCTGAGACTTGCGGTTTGTTTATAGCGGATGGCTTTATTGCTAGTATTGAGACCTCTTTAAGTAACGACTCCTTTTCAGAAATGTCCTCTACATGTGCCTAGATATTGGCCTTTAGGCCTGTTTCAGGATCCAACCACTTCTGTTTCTTTGGGAGAGGAGAATGTAGCCTATTTATCCCAGTATCCAGTTCTTTGGGAATGGGCTGTGGTGTTGTTTATGACCCCAAGGCAATCCAGATATTGACAAACGAGAAAACCAATTGATAACAACATCTAAGCCAGCTTGACTAAAGTAGTAAAATCAACAAACACAGTAGTATCAAATAAAACTGGATAGTGATGAACCCTAGGATCCAACCGTGTAGCACACTTAACTGTAGAAGTGAGATCTCTAGTTAATAGCACAAACTCTAGTAGAAACAGCATATTGATGTACAATAGGTATCTACTCAGTAGAGGAATTTTACCTCCGTTAACAATAGAACGGTGTTCAACTGTAGTAAGATATAGCTAACTGTCTACAGATTCATAGTAGTTAATGGCTAATGGTTATACTAGTAAGGATAGAGGTTGCAGGGAACGAGAGCTTGAAAAAAACAGAATTTGGAAAATTGCATAATAGAAAATGGAGAGAATGTAATAAATGTACAATAAAGAATCCTAATAAAAAGCCCATGGTAACAGTAACAGAAAAAACCAACAAGGAAAGGGATAAACCAGAAGCAGTAGAGATGAAATTAGGGGAGAAATGAAAAAAGAATAAAGAAAAAAGTAGAATGAGAGAAAAGTTGAATGAGAAAAGAAGAGAGAGATATGGAAGAAGGAAAGGGGGGAGAGAGAGAAAGAGAGAGAGAGAAAGACCTAATCAAACAAATAAAACAAAGCAATATCTTAATAGGGAGAACAAGAAAACAGGTGATAACACTCCAAACTCCCTCCCTCCCAAATAAAATATGACAAAAGTTAAAATAATACAAATGGAAAGAAAAACTTGGGGTCCAAAGACCTAAGGACACAATGTGAGAGACCATGGCACCGGATCTTAGTGTCATAAAAAGAAAAGATGCTCTGAAGAAGGCAGGAAGGGAAGAGTTGCTGATGTCGTCCCACTCCCTGCCCCGAGCAGTGTGAAGTGAGGGCCCTAGGGAGAGGGAGAGGGAATGAAGTCCAGGCCTCAGACATCAAAACAGTGCCAGCCCTGCTGAGGAGAAAGTGGGCGCCAGGTAGAGCCCCACCATCCCCGGCCCCCCGCCAGCGTCTGCAGACCGAACTGCTGGAAGCACATGAGCCAAGAAGCTCACTCCCTCGATCCTCCCCCTCCCAGCCTCAGGCAGCAGTGGGGGGAGCAAGACTCCTTCCGTTAAGTAGCAAGTCACCACGGCTAGCACAGGACTTTGTTTTGCAGCTCAGTGCTGGGCCAGCTGCAGCAAGACTCACACAGGCAGAAACCAGAGTCGCTGTGTGTAGGGCCGAGCTCAGAGATGGAGCCTCTAGGCCTGCACTGGCCCTCGGTGGAGGCCCACACACCATGGGCAGACTTGTTTCTGCCTAGAGCATTGCAAGTCCTGGAGCACTCCAGCCACCCACCCCTGACTGCTCAGGTGCCTACAGCTGCTGGAGTTTCAGGTGGCACCCAGCTCAGCGTCAGCCTTGGCGGCCAAGGACATCTGCATTACCCTCAGGGACCACAGCGGTTCCCAGGCCAGGGCTCACACAGGGAGCCTCTGGACCTGATCCAGCACCAGGCACAGATGCTCCCCCGCCCGCCGGCAGTGGAAGGGACTTGTGCTGTGGCTGCTTCGCTGCCAGCTGTGCTGTTGGCCTGTGTGACCTGTACCTGTGAGACTCAGGAATGACCCAGCTCAGTGTCAGCAGTGGTGACAAGGACCGGCCTTCACCAACACTACCTCCCACTCCGGAAGCACAGCGTGCAGCAAGACGCCTTTCCTGAGGCGAAGCAAGGGCAGTTAGCACGGGACCCGTGCCTTAGACCTCGGTGCCAGGCTGGCAAAGCCTAACGCAGGGCAGATCCTAGAGCCTCTGTCTCCAGGCCAGCGCCCGCAGACACATCTCTGGAATAGCGCTGGTGTCAGGAGGAGTCGCGCTGCCCCAGGCTGTCACACTCTTCCAGCGGGCATCACCTGTGTCTGGCTGCAGCAGTCCTGGGCCCCAAGTGCCCTGCAGCAGTAGGCGGCCCTCAGCTGTGCAGGCCTTGGTCCTGCCACATGCTGTGCTAGTGTTGGCCGGCTCTGGGCTCCGGGTGTGCCTTAGTCAGCTCTCCTGTCTGGGAGACACCTCCCTCCCTCCATTGCAGAATTTCAGTCTGTTGTGGAATTCTGGCTCCTTCTCTACTATGCCAATGGACTCAGATAAGTCTTTAAATATAAGTCTTCAAACCTACAAGAGTCCATTTTATTGTGAGGATAAGAATAACAACTTCAGAAGGCTATTGTAAAGTTGCAGGAATAAATTATTAATAAAGTGCTTAACAGCCTGAATGAATTAATAGTCATCACTATGAATACTCTGAAGAAAGACTGTATTACGGGTCCTATATTAGGGACACCTATCCTGGTTGAGGTGACAGCGGTTGAGTGCTGCTCAGGAAGGTCTGGGGGCTAAAAGAAGAGAATCTGTTTAACTGTACTGAAAGGAGAGTTGGAGTGTGTCAGACATCTGCGAACACAGGTGATTCCAGGGAACAATGAGTTAATTGAGATGAGCATTGACCAGTTTGGCAACTGTGAAAATTGGAAGCAAAGTGTGATGAAAAAATATAAAACAAATACTTTACTGTAAATACTATTTAAAAACACTATCACACTCCCTTTTGTGCAAGTTTTCGTAACTCAGTTCCAATTCAAATGCTCAACTAATTAGGTAACATGTTTGAGTCACTATAAGACCAAGGCCACTCCTAAAGGAAACTAGCACTAGTCAGAAAATAGTGCCACCTCCTCAGAAGCAGAGAAAGTGGCAAGTAATTTTATAATTACTTTTATCTTAATCAGGGGTGATAAAAATGTATAAGAAGTCATGGGAGTCAGAGCCCAAGAATCAATTTGAAACAAAACTCAACTTTACCAGGTTCTCAATACTGCATAGACGTTATTATACATACCTCTGTAAGAGTACGTTTTCTAACAAAATTACAATAAGAGACATGGCTTTGTTATTTCAAATATTAAGCCAATGCTTCCTGTATCCATGCCTTAAATGAAAATAGAAGTAATGCTGATGGCATAGAATATATGGGAAACACTGAGGTGATGGATGATAATTGGTTATTCTTCAATTGCAATCAACTCAAAGAAATGCCATTTATTCATTTAATTTCAAACCCAGCTTGTCAGGTTTAAAAAATATTTAAAATTTCATTCCCCCCAATAAAAAAATGTACACTCTAAATGAACAGATGCTTCACAGAAGAAATACAAATGGGCAATAAATATATAAAAAATGTTCAGCACATTTAGCCATTAGAGAAATGTGAATGAAAACAACACTGGGATTTCACTTTACTCCAGTAAGAACGACCATTATCAAAGACTCAATATACAAATGCTGGTGGAGATATGGCGGAGAAGAAACTCTTCTAGATTGTTGGTGGGCATGGAGATGAGTACAACCACTGTGGAAAGCAATAGGGAGATTTCTCACCAAACTAAAAGTAGAAATTCCACTTGAAGCAGACATACTTCTCCTGGGTATCTTCCTAGAGGAACTAAAGTTATCCTACTACAGTGATACATGCACACCCATGTTTGTAGCAATATAAAACACAATAGTTAAATCATGGAAGTGGACTATATGCCCACCACAGATGCCTGAATAAAGAAAAGGTGAGATATAGATCTTTATAATGATATATAGACATATACCATAAAAGGATAATTTTGAGTCATCTGTAAGAAAATGGATGGATCTTGGGACCATAATGCTAAGTGAAATAAGTCAGTCTCAAAAGGTTAAACATCATATGACATGTCTAACTTGAGAGACCCAAAATATAAATGAAGAGCAAAATACAGATACATGTCAAGAGACAGGGAGGAACTCTTTGTTGGGATGGGATAGGGTCTTGGGGGAAGGAGAGGCAAGAAAAGGGGTAGAGGGGAATAAAAATGATCAAGAGGCACGTCTTAGTTACTTTTCTTATTGCTGAGACAAAGTACCCGATGCCCAAAGTTAGAGGAGGGAAGGTTTATTTGTGCACAATTTGTAGGGGTTTTAGGTGAGAGTTGGTTGGCTCCAAGGCAGGGTGGCATGGCAGAGGGGCATCACAGGGCAGCAAAGGAGCAAAGAAGCAGCAAGTCACAAGCGACAAGCAGTGGCCCTCTTTTGCTCCTTATGTCCTATCCAGGCAACCCACCCTGGAGGAGGCAGCAGTCACCCCGGGGTGGGGCACCTTTCATCCCAGCATCGCACCACGAACCAATCCCAGCCTCACATCCTTGATCGCAGCAGCACACACCCTGGATAAAGCAACCTCTGCAATGCCTCACCCACGACCGCATGAGGTCTGGGGGGACATCTCGACACAAGCCAGAGTGCCTGTAAACTTAGGACTCAGAAGACGTGAGGGAGGAGAATCACCACAAGTTCTAGGCCAGCCTGGGCTACAAGTGACATGCTGTGTAAAAAAAGAAAACCCTAGTAGAATTTTACGCATATGCTATCTCATTTTCTCGAAATAAATAGTTTTACTGCTCCCTTTCCACGCTGGAAAAATGTCGTAAAACACTTGTTACACTGTTGGTCGTGGTGGTACACGCCTGTAATCTCAGCTCTCCGGAAGCTGAGGCAGGAGGATCACCATGAGTTCATAACGAGACCCTGCCTCAAAAAGCAAAAAGCAAAACAGAATAAAACAAAAACTTGCTACACTGAAGAGAGCCTCAAAGACAATGATGTATAATCCCTCCCAAGCCCACTCTGCCTTATGAATTCATCAGTCTCTGATTGTATTTGTGTGCATGGAACAGGTAAGCGTCCCTCGTGACTTCTGGAACATGAGTACCTGCCTCACATCTGGTTCACTGTTAAAACCCAAGCCCGGGGAGTGCATCTCCTGAGCCAAGCGGCCCCTCCAATTTTAAAGGAGCCTGGGACACCTAGTGGAGCCAGTCTATTCACAGACGGCCTGAAGGCAGTGATTGCAGACTGGAAAACAAAACTGAGGGAACCTCAGTGGACAGTGGGGAGTGGGAGTGGGGTGGAAGAGCGCCCTGGTGGTGTCAAGAAGTGAGTAGTCGGCCAGTGCATGAGAGAAATGTGTCGGAGGGAAAGATGGGGCACATCTGCACATGGTCTTAGGTAGGACCGGGTTAGCAGGAAGGAAGGGTCAGGGAAGACACAGATTGGGCACTGGCAGGGGGAGGGCCAGGACAGCATGGACCACTGAGTGGGGGTGGCCTTGGGAGCAGTGTGGAGGAAAGACCCTCTCCCTGGCGTGTGACCCGTGACAAGTGAGCATAGGCAGATAAAAGGGGTGGAGGAGAGGATGGGAAAGCTTTGGAGGGCTGTGAAGTAAATTCCCCCCTTCTCTAACCATAGCGTGTTGGACTCGCCTTTCCCTCCCTCCCCCGTGGACCCGTCCACGGGGTGTTCTGTCACGTCAGAGCCTCTGTGCCCAGCCAGGGCTTTTATTGGCTGGTGACTTGCTGACCAAAGAAAGCCCAAGGGCGTGGCCACCTCAGGGACAGGTATATAAAGGGGGGTCAGGCCCACACGGGGCAGACCGCTGGGAGGAGCTCCCGGGAGAAGCATGGCCAGGTGTCCAGCAGGGCAGAGCAGCGGCCAGAGGACCAGGCCGAGAAAGAAGAGAAGAGGAATTTCAGGGCCTAAACTGAAGGGAAAGGCGAGTAGACATCCAAGCTCCTCCCCTTGTCCCCCTTGACAGCCCTCCCAAGAGGCCTGAGGTCCCCAGACTGTACCCTTCTCATGAAGCCCCTGCTCCCATGGCTCCGCCCTCTGTCCCCCAGCCAGTGCTCTTCTGTGACCTCCCCGTGTGCTTCCAGGTGGCCAAGAAGTCAAGCAGGGCCAGAAGACCCGGTCCCCGGACAGGGAAGAAGCTCTCTCCCCGAGCATCGCCACGTCCTCCTCGAGATAGAAGAAGGAAACCCCAGCAGGGTTTGGCGGTCCTCAGCACCAACAGGGGGAGCAGCCCCAGCAAGATGCGCCAGGGCAGCAGCAGGGCCCTGGGCGCCCGGAAACGCTGCACCAGGAGAGGCCCAAAGAGAAGCCCTGCCAAGCTGGGGCGCAACAGGTCCACCCGAGGCCGAAGCCGAGGCCGCAGAGCCCCAGCCTCGCGCAAGACAATGCCAATGCGCTAGGCCAAGAGAGGTGGCCAGACACCTCGCTACCATCTGAGAGGTGGCCAGAGGTCTGCCTGCCTCTGCCTCCACTGAGGTAGACCTGAAAGTGTCCACCCACGCTTCCCCGTGACGGGGCAATAAACTAACTCTTGGCGACCTGAGAATGTGTCTGTGTGCTCTCTGGGGGCGGGGAGGGGACAAGGGAGGCAGGGAGGGAGGGCAGGGGGAGAAGGGAGGAAGGTGGGATCCTCCTGTTCCCAGGGATTGGAAATTCGAGGGGGAGGGAGAGGGGGAGGGAGGGAGGGGAAGGGGAGGAGGGGGAGGGAGGGAACTGCAAGGTGGGTCGGGAATAGAAGTCAGGGGAAAGGGAGGGAGGGAGGGAGGAGAGAGGAAGTGAGGAAGGGAGGGAGGGAGGGAGGGGAGCAGGGAGGGAGGGAGGAGGGAGGGAGGAGGGAATGGAAGGAGGGAGGGTGAGGAAGAGCTGAGGGAGGGACTGAGAGGAGGCCTGGAGAGAGGGAGAGGAGGGAGGGAGGGAGGGAGGGAGGGAGGGAGGGAGGGAACTGCAATGCGGCATGGGGGAATAGAAGTCAGGGGTAGAGAGGGCCAGAGGGAAGCAAAGCCAGAGGGGGAAAGGGAGAGAAGGAGGGAGGAACAGTTCCCAGCCCTCGCGGGCAGCTCCCTGCCTCTCTTCCTGCCTCCCTCACGCTTTTCCTCCCTCTGCCCCCTCCATACCCCGACTTCTCATGCCCTGCGCCATCGTGCAGTCCCCTCCCTCCCGCTATATTCCCCCTTTTCCTCCCACCCTCCCACAGTTCCTCGCTCCCTCCCTCTCTCTTTTCCTCCCTCCCTCCCTCTCTTCCCCTGACTTCTATTCCCCCATCCCGCATTGCAGTTCCCTCCCTCCCCCTCCTCCCCTTCCCCTCCCTCCCTCCCCCTCTCCCTCCCCCTGGAATTTCAATCCCTGGGAACAGGATCCCACCTTCCTCCCTTCTCCCCCTGCCCTCCCTCCCTGCCTCCCTTGTCCCCTCCCCGCCCCCAGAGAGCACACAGACACATTCTCAGGTCGCCAAGAGTTAGTTTATTGCCCCGTCACGGGGAAGCGTGGGTGGACACTTTCAGGTCTACCTCAGTGGAGGCAGAGGCAGGCAGACCTCTGGCCACCTCTCAGATGGTAGCGAGGTGTCTGGCCACCTCTCTTGGCCTAGCGCATTGGCATTGTCTTGCGCGAGGCTGGGGCTCTGCGGCCTCGGCTTCGGCCTCGGGTGGACCTGTTGCGCCCCAGCTTGGCAGGGCTTCTCTTTGGGCCTCTCCTGGTGCAGCGTTTCCGGGCGCCCAGGGCCCTGCTGCTGCCCTGGCGCATCTTGCTGGGGCTGCTCCCCCTGTTGGTGCTGAGGACCGCCAAACCCTGCTGGGGTTTCCTTCTTCTATCTCGAGGAGGACGTGGCGATGCTCGGGGAGAGAGCTTCTTCCCTGTCCGGGGACCGGGTCTTCTGGCCCTGCTTGACTTCTTGGCCACCTGGAAGCACACGGGGAGGTCACAGAAGAGCACTGGCTGGGGGACAGAGGGCGGAGCCATGGGAGCAGGGGCTTCATGAGAAGGGTACAGTCTGGGGACCTCAGGCCTCTTGGGAGGGCTGTCAAGGGGGACAAGGGGAGGAGCTTGGATGTCTACTCGCCTTTCCCTTCAGTTTAGGCCCTGAAATTCCTCTTCTCTTCTTTCTCGGCCTGGTCCTCTGGCCGCTGCTCTGCCCTGCTGGACACCTGGCCATGCTTCTCCCGGGAGCTCCTCCCAGCGGTCTGCCCCGTGTGGGCCTGACCCCCCTTTATATACCTGTCCCTGAGGTGGCCACGCCCTTGGGCTTTCTTTGGTCAGCAAGTCACCAGCCAATAAAAGCCCTGGCTGGGCACAGAGGCTCTGACGTGACAGAACACCCCG
This sequence comes from Heterocephalus glaber, assembly GCF_053883595.1. Taxonomy (NCBI): domain Eukaryota; kingdom Metazoa; phylum Chordata; class Mammalia; order Rodentia; family Bathyergidae; genus Heterocephalus; species Heterocephalus glaber. Next base: position 16,426,716 of record NW_028258369.1, on the reverse strand, counting down.
TGGACGGGTCCACGGGGGAGGGAGGGAAAGGCGAGTCCAACACGCTATGGTTAGAGAAGGGGGGAATTTACTTCACAGCCCTCCAAAGCTTTCCCATCCTCTCCTCCACCCCTTTTATCTGCCTATGCTCACTTGTCACGGGTCACACGCCAGGGAGAGGGTCTTTCCTCCACACTGCTCCCAAGGCCACCCCCACTCAGTGGTCCATGCTGTCCTGGCCCTCCCCCTGCCAGTGCCCAATCTGTGTCTTCCCTGACCCTTCCTTCCTGCTAACCCGGTCCTACCTAAGACCATGTGCAGATGTGCCCCATCTTTCCCTCCGACACATTTCTCTCATGCACTGGCCGACTACTCACTTCTTGACACCACCAGGGCGCTCTTCCACCCCACTCCCACTCCCCACTGTCCACTGAGGTTCCCTCAGTTTTGTTTTCCAGTCTGCAATCACTGCCTTCAGGCCGTCTGTGAATAGACTGGCTCCACTAGGTGTCCCAGGCTCCTTTAAAATTGGAGGGGCCGCTTGGCTCAGGAGATGCACTCCCCGGGCTTGGGTTTTAACAGTGAACCAGATGTGAGGCAGGTACTCATGTTCCAGAAGTCACGAGGGACGCTTACCTGTTCCATGCACACAAATACAATCAGAGACTGATGAATTCATAAGGCAGAGTGGGCTTGGGAGGGATTATACATCATTGTCTTTGAGGCTCTCTTCAGTGTAGCAAGTTTTTGTTTTATTCTGTTTTGCTTTTTGCTTTTTGAGGCAGGGTCTCGTTATGAACTCATGGTGATCCTCCTGCCTCAGCTTCCGGAGAGCTGAGATTACAGGCGTGTACCACCACGACCAACAGTGTAACAAGTGTTTTACGACATTTTTCCAGCGTGGAAAGGGAGCAGTAAAACTATTTATTTCGAGAAAATGAGATAGCATATGCGTAAAATTCTACTAGGGTTTTCTTTTTTTACACAGCATGTCACTTGTAGCCCAGGCTGGCCTAGAACTTGTGGTGATTCTCCTCCCTCACGTCTTCTGAGTCCTAAGTTTACAGGCACTCTGGCTTGTGTCGAGATGTCCCCCCAGACCTCATGCGGTCGTGGGTGAGGCATTGCAGAGGTTGCTTTATCCAGGGTGTGTGCTGCTGCGATCAAGGATGTGAGGCTGGGATTGGTTCGTGGTGCGATGCTGGGATGAAAGGTGCCCCACCCCGGGGTGACTGCTGCCTCCTCCAGGGGTGGGTTGCCTGGATAGGACATAAGGAGCAAAAGAGGGCCACTGCTTGTCGCTTGTGACTTGCTGCTTCTTTGCTCCTTTGCTGCCCTGTGATGCCCCTCTGCCATGCCACCCCGCCTTGGAGCCAACCAACTCTCACCTAAAACCCCTACAAATTGTGCACAAATAAACCTTCCCTCCTCTAACTTTGGGCATCGGGTACTTTGTCTCAGCAATAAGAAAAGTAACTAAGACGTGCCTCTTGATCATTTTTATTCCCCTCTACCCCTTTTCTTGCCTCTCCTTCCCCCAAGACCCTATCCCATCCCAACAAAGAGTTCCTCCCTGTCTCTTGACATGTATCTGTATTTTGCTCTTCATTTATATTTTGGGTCTCTCAAGTTAGACATGTCATATGATGTTTAACCTTTTGAGACTGACTTATTTCACTTAGCATTATGGTCCCAAGATCCATCCATTTTCTTACAGATGACTCAAAATTATCCTTTTATGGTATATGTCTATATATCATTATAAAGATCTATATCTCACCTTTTCTTTATTCAGGCATCTGTGGTGGGCATATAGTCCACTTCCATGATTTAACTATTGTGTTTTATATTGCTACAAACATGGGTGTGCATGTATCACTGTAGTAGGATAACTTTAGTTCCTCTAGGAAGATACCCAGGAGAAGTATGTCTGCTTCAAGTGGAATTTCTACTTTTAGTTTGGTGAGAAATCTCCCTATTGCTTTCCACAGTGGTTGTACTCATCTCCATGCCCACCAACAATCTAGAAGAGTTTCTTCTCCGCCATATCTCCACCAGCATTTGTATATTGAGTCTTTGATAATGGTCGTTCTTACTGGAGTAAAGTGAAATCCCAGTGTTGTTTTCATTCACATTTCTCTAATGGCTAAATGTGCTGAACATTTTTTATATATTTATTGCCCATTTGTATTTCTTCTGTGAAGCATCTGTTCATTTAGAGTGTACATTTTTTTATTGGGGGGAATGAAATTTTAAATATTTTTTAAACCTGACAAGCTGGGTTTGAAATTAAATGAATAAATGGCATTTCTTTGAGTTGATTGCAATTGAAGAATAACCAATTATCATCCATCACCTCAGTGTTTCCCATATATTCTATGCCATCAGCATTACTTCTATTTTCATTTAAGGCATGGATACAGGAAGCATTGGCTTAATATTTGAAATAACAAAGCCATGTCTCTTATTGTAATTTTGTTAGAAAACGTACTCTTACAGAGGTATGTATAATAACGTCTATGCAGTATTGAGAACCTGGTAAAGTTGAGTTTTGTTTCAAATTGATTCTTGGGCTCTGACTCCCATGACTTCTTATACATTTTTATCACCCCTGATTAAGATAAAAGTAATTATAAAATTACTTGCCACTTTCTCTGCTTCTGAGGAGGTGGCACTATTTTCTGACTAGTGCTAGTTTCCTTTAGGAGTGGCCTTGGTCTTATAGTGACTCAAACATGTTACCTAATTAGTTGAGCATTTGAATTGGAACTGAGTTACGAAAACTTGCACAAAAGGGAGTGTGATAGTGTTTTTAAATAGTATTTACAGTAAAGTATTTGTTTTATATTTTTTCATCACACTTTGCTTCCAATTTTCACAGTTGCCAAACTGGTCAATGCTCATCTCAATTAACTCATTGTTCCCTGGAATCACCTGTGTTCGCAGATGTCTGACACACTCCAACTCTCCTTTCAGTACAGTTAAACAGATTCTCTTCTTTTAGCCCCCAGACCTTCCTGAGCAGCACTCAACCGCTGTCACCTCAACCAGGATAGGTGTCCCTAATATAGGACCCGTAATACAGTCTTTCTTCAGAGTATTCATAGTGATGACTATTAATTCATTCAGGCTGTTAAGCACTTTATTAATAATTTATTCCTGCAACTTTACAATAGCCTTCTGAAGTTGTTATTCTTATCCTCACAATAAAATGGACTCTTGTAGGTTTGAAGACTTATATTTAAAGACTTATCTGAGTCCATTGGCATAGTAGAGAAGGAGCCAGAATTCCACAACAGACTGAAATTCTGCAATGGAGGGAGGGAGGTGTCTCCCAGACAGGAGAGCTGACTAAGGCACACCCGGAGCCCAGAGCCGGCCAACACTAGCACAGCATGTGGCAGGACCAAGGCCTGCACAGCTGAGGGCCGCCTACTGCTGCAGGGCACTTGGGGCCCAGGACTGCTGCAGCCAGACACAGGTGATGCCCGCTGGAAGAGTGTGACAGCCTGGGGCAGCGCGACTCCTCCTGACACCAGCGCTATTCCAGAGATGTGTCTGCGGGCGCTGGCCTGGAGACAGAGGCTCTAGGATCTGCCCTGCGTTAGGCTTTGCCAGCCTGGCACCGAGGTCTAAGGCACGGGTCCCGTGCTAACTGCCCTTGCTTCGCCTCAGGAAAGGCGTCTTGCTGCACGCTGTGCTTCCGGAGTGGGAGGTAGTGTTGGTGAAGGCCGGTCCTTGTCACCACTGCTGACACTGAGCTGGGTCATTCCTGAGTCTCACAGGTACAGGTCACACAGGCCAACAGCACAGCTGGCAGCGAAGCAGCCACAGCACAAGTCCCTTCCACTGCCGGCGGGCGGGGGAGCATCTGTGCCTGGTGCTGGATCAGGTCCAGAGGCTCCCTGTGTGAGCCCTGGCCTGGGAACCGCTGTGGTCCCTGAGGGTAATGCAGATGTCCTTGGCCGCCAAGGCTGACGCTGAGCTGGGTGCCACCTGAAACTCCAGCAGCTGTAGGCACCTGAGCAGTCAGGGGTGGGTGGCTGGAGTGCTCCAGGACTTGCAATGCTCTAGGCAGAAACAAGTCTGCCCATGGTGTGTGGGCCTCCACCGAGGGCCAGTGCAGGCCTAGAGGCTCCATCTCTGAGCTCGGCCCTACACACAGCGACTCTGGTTTCTGCCTGTGTGAGTCTTGCTGCAGCTGGCCCAGCACTGAGCTGCAAAACAAAGTCCTGTGCTAGCCGTGGTGACTTGCTACTTAACGGAAGGAGTCTTGCTCCCCCCACTGCTGCCTGAGGCTGGGAGGGGGAGGATCGAGGGAGTGAGCTTCTTGGCTCATGTGCTTCCAGCAGTTCGGTCTGCAGACGCTGGCGGGGGGCCGGGGATGGTGGGGCTCTACCTGGCGCCCACTTTCTCCTCAGCAGGGCTGGCACTGTTTTGATGTCTGAGGCCTGGACTTCATTCCCTCTCCCTCTCCCTAGGGCCCTCACTTCACACTGCTCGGGGCAGGGAGTGGGACGACATCAGCAACTCTTCCCTTCCTGCCTTCTTCAGAGCATCTTTTCTTTTTATGACACTAAGATCCGGTGCCATGGTCTCTCACATTGTGTCCTTAGGTCTTTGGACCCCAAGTTTTTCTTTCCATTTGTATTATTTTAACTTTTGTCATATTTTATTTGGGAGGGAGGGAGTTTGGAGTGTTATCACCTGTTTTCTTGTTCTCCCTATTAAGATATTGCTTTGTTTTATTTGTTTGATTAGGTCTTTCTCTCTCTCTCTTTCTCTCTCTCCCCCCTTTCCTTCTTCCATATCTCTCTCTTCTTTTCTCATTCAACTTTTCTCTCATTCTACTTTTTTCTTTATTCTTTTTTCATTTCTCCCCTAATTTCATCTCTACTGCTTCTGGTTTATCCCTTTCCTTGTTGGTTTTTTCTGTTACTGTTACCATGGGCTTTTTATTAGGATTCTTTATTGTACATTTATTACATTCTCTCCATTTTCTATTATGCAATTTTCCAAATTCTGTTTTTTTCAAGCTCTCGTTCCCTGCAACCTCTATCCTTACTAGTATAACCATTAGCCATTAACTACTATGAATCTGTAGACAGTTAGCTATATCTTACTACAGTTGAACACCGTTCTATTGTTAACGGAGGTAAAATTCCTCTACTGAGTAGATACCTATTGTACATCAATATGCTGTTTCTACTAGAGTTTGTGCTATTAACTAGAGATCTCACTTCTACAGTTAAGTGTGCTACACGGTTGGATCCTAGGGTTCATCACTATCCAGTTTTATTTGATACTACTGTGTTTGTTGATTTTACTACTTTAGCCAAGCTGGCTTAGATGTTGTTATCAATTGGTTTTCTCGTTTGTCAATATCTGGATTGCCTTGGGGTCATAAACAACACCACAGCCCATTCCCAAAGAACTGGATACTGGGATAAATAGGCTACATTCTCCTCTCCCAAAGAAACAGAAGTGGTTGGATCCTGAAACAGGCCTAAAGGCCAATATCTAGGCACATGTAGAGGACATTTCTGAAAAGGAGTCGTTACTTAAAGAGGTCTCAATACTAGCAATAAAGCCATCCGCTATAAACAAACCGCAAGTCTCAGCACAGAAAACAAACAATCAAACAAACAAAGAAAAGAAGAAAATGAGGAAACGAGGAAACAAAATACCTCCAAAAGCTTCCAAGTCCTCCAAAGGACATTCAGTGAACATCAAGGGAGAAGTAATCAAAAGCCACACAGCTGAAATATTTGAAACATCAACAGTGGAGATAACTAAACAGATCAATAATATGTTTGACAAATTCAAAGCACAGATAATTAAAGGCATAATGATCCTAATAAAACAAATAATAGATGAGGCTAGCTTACTGGATGAGCTAAAGAAAAGGATACAAACCATGAATGCCCAGCATAAAAAACAGTTGGAGTCCATAAAAATGTTTCAAACAGAAATCTTGGAGACTAAAATTTTTATTGAAATTATGGGCAACAAAAAATTAAACCTAGATCCTTATCTCTCACCATGCACTAAACTAGAATTGAAATGGATCAAAGATCTAAATATAAAAACAGAAACACTGAACCTGCTGGAAGATAGTATAGGTAGAACTCTTGAAGACATTGGCATAGGAAAAGACTTTAAAAACAAATCCTCATTTTCACATGAAGTAGCACAAAGAGTCAACAACTGGGATCCCATCTTGTTAAAAAACTTCTGCATACCAAGAGAAACCAACAACAGAGTGAAGAGACAACCCACAATGTGGGAAAAAATTTTTACCAGCTGTTCCTCAGACAAAGGACTACTATCTAGAATATATAAAGAACTAGAAGTCAATGGTGAAAGACGGGCATCACAGGGCAGCAAAGGAGCAAAGAAGCAGCAAGTCACAAGCGACAAGCAGTGGCCCTCTTTTGCTCCTTATGTCCTATCCAGGCAACCCACCCCTGGAGGAGGCAGCAGTCACCCCGGGGTGGGGCACCTTTCATCCCAGCATCGCACCACGAACCAATCCCAGCCTCACATCCTTGATCGCAGCAGCACACACCCTGGATAAAGCAACCTCTGCAATGCCTCACCCACGACCGCATGAGGTCTGGGGGGACATCTCGACACAAGCCAGAGTGCCTGTAAACTTAGGACTCAGAAGACGTGAGGGAGGAGAATCACCACAAGTTCTAGGCCAGCCTGGGCTACAAGTGACATGCTGTGTAAAAAAAGAAAACCCTAGTAGAATTTTACGCATATGCTATCTCATTTTCTCGAAATAAATAGTTTTACTGCTCCCTTTCCACGCTGGAAAAATGTCGTAAAACACTTGTTACACTGTTGGTCGTGGTGGTACACGCCTGTAATCTCGGCTCTCTGGAAGCTGAGGCAGGAGGATCACCATGAGTTCATAACAAGACCCTGCCTCAAAAAGCAAAAAGCAAAACAGAATAAAACAAAAACTTGCTACACTGAAGAGAGCCTCAAAGACAATGATGTACAATCCCTCCCAAGCCCGCTCTGCCTTATGAATTCCTCAGTCTCAGATTGTATTTGTGCGCATGGAACAGGGGTAGTGCATCTCCTGAGCCAAGCGGCCCCTCCAATTTTAAAGGAGCCTGGGACACCTAGTGGAGCCAGTCTATTCACAGACGGCCTGAAGGCAGTGATTGCAGACTGGAAAACAAAACTGAGGGAACCTCAGTGGACAGTGGGGAGTGGGAGTGGGGTGGAAGAGCGCCCTGGTGGTGTCAAGAAGTGAGTAGTCGGCCAGTGCATGAGAGAAATGTGTCGGAGGGAAAGATGGGGCACATCTGCACATGGTCTTAGGTAGGACCGGGTTAGCAGGAAGGAAGGGTCAGGGAAGACACAGATTGGGCACTGGCAGGGGGAGGGCCAGGACAGCATGGACCACTGAGTGGGGGTGGCCTTGGGAGCAGTGTGGAGGAGAGACCCTCTCCCTGGCATGTGACCCGTGACAAGTGAGCATAGGCAGATAAAAGGGGTGGAGGAGAGGATGGGAAAGCTTTGGAGGGCTGTGAAGTAAATTGCCCCCTTCTCTAACCATAGCGTGTTGGACTCGCCTTTCCCTCCCTCCCCCGTGGACCCGTCCACGGGGTGTTCTGTCACGTCAGAGCCTCTGTGCCCAGCCAGGGCTTTTATTGGCTGGTGACTTGCTGACCAAAGAAAGCCCAAGGGCGTGGCCACCTCAGGGACAGGTATATAAAGGGGGGTCAGGCCCACACGGGGCAGACCGCTGGGAGGAGCTCCCGGGAGAAGCATGGCCAGGTGTCCAGCAGGGCAGAGCAGCGGCCAGAGGACCAGGCCGAGAAAGAAGAGAAGAGGAATTTCAGGGCCTAAACTGAAGGGAAAGGCGAGTAGACATCCAAGCTCCTCCCCTTGTCCCCCTTGACAGCCCTCCCAAGAGGCCTGAGGTCCCCAGACTGTACCCTTCTCATGAAGCCCCTGCTCCCATGGCTCCGCCCTCTGTCCCCCAGCCAGTGCTCTTCTGTGACCTCCCCGTGTGCTTCCAGGTGGCCAAGAAGTCAAGCAGGGCCAGAAGACCCGGTCCCCGGACAGGGAAGAAGCTCTCTCCCCGAGCATCGCCACGTCCTCCTCGAGATAGAAGAAGGAAACCCCAGCAGGGTTTGGCGGTCCTCAGCACCAACAGGGGGAGCAGCCCCAGCAAGATGCGCCAGGGCAGCAGCAGGGCCCTGGGCGCCCGGAAACGCTGCACCAGGAGAGGCCCAAAGAGAAGCCCTGCCAAGCTGGGGCGCAACAGGTCCACCCGAGGCCGAAGCCGAGGCCGCAGAGCCCCAGCCTCGCGCAAGACAATGCCAATGCGCTAGGCCAAGAGAGGTGGCCAGACACCTCGCTACCATCTGAGAGGTGGCCAGAGGTCTGCCTGCCTCTGCCTCCACTGAGGTAGACCTGAAAGTGTCCACCCACGCTTCCCCGTGACGGGGCAATAAACTAACTCTTGGCGACCTGAGAATGTGTCTGTGTGCTCTCTGGGGGCGGGGAGGGGACAAGGGAGGCAGGGAGGGAGGGCAGGGGGAGAAGGGAGGAAGGTGGGATCCTCCTGTTCCCAGGGATTGGAATTCGAGGGGGAGGGAGAGGGGGAGGGAGGGAGGGGAAGGGGAGGAGGGGGAGGGAGGGAACTGCAAGGTGGGTCGGGAATAGAAGTCAGGGGAAGGGAGGGAGGGAGGGAGGAGAGAGGAAGTGAGGAAGGGAGGGAGGGAGGGAGGGGAGCAGGGAGGGAGGGAGGAGGGAGGGAGGAGGGAATGGAAGGAGGGAGGGTGAGGAAGAGCTGAGGGAGGGACTGAGAGGAGGCCTGGAGAGAGAGAGGGAGGGAGGGAGGGAGGGAGGGAGGGAGGGAAGGAGGGAACTGCAATGCGGCATGGGGGAATAGAAGTCAGGGGTAGAGAGGGCCAGAGGGAAGCAAAGCCAGAGGGGGAAAGGGAGAGAAGGAGGGAGGAACAGTTCCCAGCCCTCGCGGGCAGCTCCCTGCCTCTCTTCCTGCCTCCCTCACGCTTTTCCTCCCTCTGCCCCCTCCATACCCCGACTTCTCATGCCCTGCGCCATCGTGCAGTCCCCTCCCTCCCGCTATATTCCCCCTTTTCCTCCCACCCTCCCACAGTTCCTCGCTCCCTCCCTCTCTCTTTTCCTCCCTCCCTCCCTCTCTTCCCCTGACTTCTATTCCCCCATCCCGCATTGCAGTTCCCTCCCTCCCCCTCCTCCCCTTCCCCTCCCTCCCTCCCCCTCTCCCTCCCCCTGGAATTTCAATCCCTGGGAACAGGATCCCACCTTCCTCCCTTCTCCCCCTGCCCTCCCTCCCTGCCTCCCTTGTCCCCTCCCCGCCCCCAGAGAGCACACAGACACATTCTCAGGTCGCCAAGAGTTAGTTTATTGCCCCGTCACGGGGAAGCGTGGGTGGACACTTTCAGGTCTACCTCAGTGGAGGCAGAGGCAGGCAGACCTCTGGCCACCTCTCAGATGGTAGCGAGGTGTCTGGCCACCTCTCTTGGCCTAGCGCATTGGCATTGTCTTGCGCGAGGCTGGGGCTCTGCGGCCTCGGCTTCGGCCTCGGGTGGACCTGTTGCGCCCCAGCTTGGCAGGGCTTCTCTTTGGGCCTCTCCTGGTGCAGCGTTTCCGGGCGCCCAGGGCCCTGCTGCTGCCCTGGCGCATCTTGCTGGGGCTGCTCCCCCTGTTGGTGCTGAGGACCGCCAAACCCTGCTGGGGTTTCCTTCTTCTATCTCGAGGAGGACGTGGCGATGCTCGGGGAGAGAGCTTCTTCCCTGTCCGGGGACCGGGTCTTCTGGCCCTGCTTGACTTCTTGGCCACCTGGAAGCACACGGGGAGGTCACAGAAGAGCACTGGCTGGGGGACAGAGGGCGGAGCCATGGGAGCAGGGGCTTCATGAGAAGGGTACAGTCTGGGGACCTCAGGCCTCTTGGGAGGGCTGTCAAGGGGGACAAGGGGAGGAGCTTGGATGTCTACTCGCCTTTCCCTTCAGTTTAGGCCCTGAAATTCCTCTTCTCTTCTTTCTCGGCCTGGTCCTCTGGCCGCTGCTCTGCCCTGCGGGACACCTGGCCATGCTTCTCCCGGGAGCTCCTCCCAGCGGTCTGCCCCGTGTGGGCCTGACCCCCCTTTATATACCTGTCCCTGAGGTGGCCACGCCCTTGGGCTTTCTTTGGTCAGCAAGTCACCAGCCAATAAAAGCCCTGGCTGGGCACAGAGGCTCTGACGTGACAGAACACCCCGTGGACGGGTCCACGGGGGAGGGAGGGAAAGGCGAGTCCAACACGCTATGGTTAGAGAAGGGGGGAATTTACTTCACAGCCCTCCAAAGCTTTCCCATCCTCTCCTCCACCCCTTTTATCTGCCTATGCTCACTTGTCACGGGTCACACGCCAGGGAGAGGGTCTTTCCTCCACACTGCTCCCAAGGCCACCCCCACTCAGTGGTCCATGCTGTCCTGGCCCTCCCCCTGCCAGTGCCCAATCTGTGTCTTCCCTGACCCTTCCTTCCTGCTAACCCGGTCCTACCTAAGACCATGTGCAGATGTGCCCCATCTTTCCCTCCGACACATTTCTCTCATGCACTGGCCGACTACTCACTTCTTGACACCACCAGGGCGCTCTTCCACCCCACTCCCACTCCCCACTGTCCACTGAGGTTCCCTCAGTTTTGTTTTCCAGTCTGCAATCACTGCCTTCAGGCCGTCTGTGAATAGACTGGCTCCACTAGGTGTCCCAGGCTCCTTTAAAATTGGAGGGGCCGCTTGGCTCAGGAGATGCACTCCCCGGGCTTGGGTTTTAACAGTGAACCAGATGTGAGGCAGGTACTCATGTTCCAGAAGTCACGAGGGACGCTTACCTGTTCCATGCACACAAATACAATCAGAGACTGATGAATTCATAAGGCAGAGTGGGCTTGGGAGGGATTATACATCATTGTCTTTGAGGCTCTCTTCAGTGTAGCAAGTTTTTGTTTTATTCTGTTTTGCTTTTTGCTTTTTGAGGCAGGGTCTCGTTATGAACTCATGGTGATCCTCCTGCCTCAGCTTCCGGAGAGCTGAGATTACAGGCGTGTACCACCACGACCAACAGTGTAACAAGTGTTTTACGACATTTTTCCAGCGTGGAAAGGGAGCAGTAAAACTATTTATTTCGAGAAAATGAGATAGCATATGCGTAAAATTCTACTAGGGTTTTCTTTTTTTACACAGCATGTCACTTGTAGCCCAGGCTGGCCTAGAACTTGTGGTGATTCTCCTCCCTCACGTCTTCTGAGTCCTAAGTTTACAGGCACTCTGGCTTGTGTCGAGATGTCCCCCCAGACCTCATGCGGTCGTGGGTGAGGCATTGCAGAGGTTGCTTTATCCAGGGTGTGTGCTGCTGCGATCAAGGATGTGAGGCTGGGATTGGTTCGTGGTGCGATGCTGGGATGAAAGGTGCCCCACCCCGGGGTGACTGCTGCCTCCTCCAGGGGTGGGTTGCCTGGATAGGACATAAGGAGCAAAAGAGGGCCACTGCTTGTCGCTTGTGACTTGCTGCTTCTTTGCTCCTTTGCTGCCCTGTGATGCCCCTCTGCCATGCCACCCCGCCTTGGAGCCAACCAACTCTCACCTAAAACCCCTACAAATTGTGCACAAATAAACCTTCCCTCCTCTAACTTTGGGCATCGGGTACTTTGTCTCAGCAATAAGAAAAGTAACTAAGACGTGCCTCTTGATCATTTTTATTCCCCTCTACCCCTTTTCTTGCCTCTCCTTCCCCCAAGACCCTATCCCATCCCAACAAAGAGTTCCTCCCTGTCTCTTGACATGTATCTGTATTTTGCTCTTCATTTATATTTTGGGTCTCTCAAGTTAGACATGTCATATGATGTTTAACCTTTTGAGACTGACTTATTTCACTTAGCATTATGGTCCCAAGATCCATCCATTTTCTTACAGATGACTCAAAATTATCCTTTTATGGTATATGTCTATATATCATTATAAAGATCTATATCTCACCTTTTCTTTATTCAGGCATCTGTGGTGGGCATATAGTCCACTTCCATGATTTAACTATTGTGTTTTATATTGCTACAAACATGGGTGTGCATGTATCACTGTAGTAGGATAACTTTAGTTCCTCTAGGAAGATACCCAGGAGAAGTATGTCTGCTTCAAGTGGAATTTCTACTTTTAGTTTGGTGAGAAATCTCCCTATTGCTTTCCACAGTGGTTGTACTCATCTCCATGCCCACCAACAATCTAGAAGAGTTTCTTCTCCGCCATATCTCCACCAGCATTTGTATATTGAGTCTTTGATAATGGTCGTTCTTACTGGAGTAAAGTGAAATCCCAGTGTTGTTTTCATTCACATTTCTCTAATGGCTAAATGTGCTGAACATTTTTTATATATTTATTGCCCATTTGTATTTCTTCTGTGAAGCATCTGTTCATTTAGAGTGTACATTTTTTTATTGGGGGGAATGAAATTTTAAATATTTTTTAAACCTGACAAGCTGGGTTTGAAATTAAATGAATAAATGGCATTTCTTTGAGTTGATTGCAATTGAAGAATAACCAATTATCATCCATCACCTCAGTGTTTCCCATATATTCTATGCCATCAGCATTACTTCTATTTTCATTTAAGGCATGGATACAGGAAGCATTGGCTTAATATTTGAAATAACAAAGCCATGTCTCTTATTGTAATTTTGTTAGAAAACGTACTCTTACAGAGGTATGTATAATAACGTCTATGCAGTATTGAGAACCTGGTAAAGTTGAGTTTTGTTTCAAATTGATTCTTGGGCTCTGACTCCCATGACTTCTTATACATTTTTATCACCCCTGATTAAGATAAAAGTAATTATAAAATTACTTGCCACTTTCTCTGCTTCTGAGGAGGTGGCACTATTTTCTGACTAGTGCTAGTTTCCTTTAGGAGTGGCCTTGGTCTTATAGTGACTCAAACATGTTACCTAATTAGTTGAGCATTTGAATTGGAACTGAGTTACGAAAACTTGCACAAAAGGGAGTGTGATAGTGTTTTTAAATAGTATTTACAGTAAAGTATTTGTTTTATATTTTTTCATCACACTTTGCTTCCAATTTTCACAGTTGCCAAACTGGTCAATGCTCATCTCAATTAACTCATTGTTCCCTGGAATCACCTGTGTTCGCAGATGTCTGACACACTCCAACTCTCCTTTCAGTACAGTTAAACAGATTCTCTTCTTTTAGCCCCCAGACCTTCCTGAGCAGCACTCAACCGCTGTCACCTCAACCAGGATAGGTGTCCCTAATATAGGACCCGTAATACAGTCTTTCTTCAGAGTATTCATAGTGATGACTATTAATTCATTCAGGCTGTTAAGCACTTTATTAATAATTTATTCCTGCAACTTTACAATAGCCTTCTGAAGTTGTTATTCTTATCCTCACAATAAAATGGACTCTTGTAGGTTTGAAGACTTATATTTAAAGACTTATCTGAGTCCATTGGCATAGTAGAGAAGGAGCCAGAATTCCACAACAGACTGAAATTCTGCAATGGAGGGAGGGAGGTGTCTCCCAGACAGGAGAGCTGACTAAGGCACACCCGGAGCCCAGAGCCGGCCAACACTAGCACAGCATGTGGCAGGACCAAGGCCTGCACAGCTGAGGGCCGCCTACTGCTGCAGGGCACTTGGGGCCCAGGACTGCTGCAGCCAGACACAGGTGATGCCCGCTGGAAGAGTGTGACAGCCTGGGGCAGCGCGACTCCTCCTGACACCAGCGCTATTCCAGAGATGTGTCTGCGGGCGCTGGCCTGGAGACAGAGGCTCTAGGATCTGCCCTGCGTTAGGCTTTGCCAGCCTGGCACCGAGGTCTAAGGCACGGGTCCCGTGCTAACTGCCCTTGCTTCGCCTCAGGAAAGGCGTCTTGCTGCACGCTGTGCTTCCGGAGTGGGAGGTAGTGTTGGTGAAGGCCGGTCCTTGTCACCACTGCTGACACTGAGCTGGGTCATTCCTGAGTCTCACAGGTACAGGTCACACAGGCCAACAGCACAGCTGGCAGCGAAGCAGCCACAGCACAAGTCCCTTCCACTGCCGGCGGGCGGGGGAGCATCTGTGCCTGGTGCTGGATCAGGTCCAGAGGCTCCCTGTGTGAGCCCTGGCCTGGGAACCGCTGTGGTCCCTGAGGGTAATGCAGATGTCCTTGGCCGCCAAGGCTGACGCTGAGCTGGGTGCCACCTGAAACTCCAGCAGCTGCAGGCACCTGAGCAGTCAGGGGTGGGTGGCTGGAGTGCTCCAGGACTTGCAATGCTCTAGGCAGAAACAAGTCTGCCCATGGTGTGTGGGCCTCCACCGAGGGCCAGTGCAGGCCTAGAGGCTCCATCTCTGAGCTCGGCCCTACACACAGCGACTCTGGTTTCTGCCTGTGTGAGTCTTGCTGCAGCTGGCCCAGCACTGAGCTGCAAAACAAAGTCCTGTGCTAGCCGTGGTGACTTGCTACTTAACGGAAGGAGTCTTGCTCCCCCCACTGCTGCCTGAGGCTGGGAGGGGGAGGATCGAGGGAGTGAGCTTCTTGGCTCATGTGCTTCCAGCAGTTCGGTCTGCAGACGCTGGCGGGGGGCCGGGGATGGTGGGGCTCTACCTGGCGCCCACTTTCTCCTCAGCAGGGCTGGCACTGTTTTGATGTCTGAGGCCTGGACTTCATTCCCTCTCCCTCTCCCTAGGGCCCTCACTTCACACTGCTCGGGGCAGGGAGTGGGACGACATCAGCAACTCTTCCCTTCCTGCCTTCTTCAGAGCATCTTTTCTTTTTATGACACTAAGATCCGGTGCCATGGTCTCTCACATTGTGTCCTTAGGTCTTTGGACCCCAAGTTTTTCTTTCCATTTGTATTATTTTAACTTTTGTCATATTTTATTTGGGAGGGAGGGAGTTTGGAGTGTTATCACCCGTTTTCTTGTTCTCCCTATTAAGATATTGCTTTGTTTTATTTGTTTGATTAGGTCTTTCTCTCTCTCTCTTTCTCTCTCTCCCCCCTTTCCTTCTTCCATATCTCTCTCTTCTTTTCTCATTCAACTTTTCTCTCATTCTACTTTTTTCTTTATTCTTTTTTCATTTCTCCCCTAATTTCATCTCTACTGCTTCTGGTTTATCCCTTTCCTTGTTGGTTTTTTCTGTTACTGTTACCATGGGCTTTTTATTAGGATTCTTTATTGTACATTTATTACATTCTCTCCATTTTCTATTATGCAATTTTCCAAATTCTGTTTTTTTCAAGCTCTCGTTCCCTGCAACCTCTATCCTTACTAGTATAACCATTAGCCATTAACTACTATGAATCTGTAGACAGTTAGCTATATCTTACTACAGTTGAACACCGTTCTATTGTTAACGGAGGTAAAATTCCTCTACTGAGTAGATACCTATTGTACATCAATATGCTGTTTCTACTAGAGTTTGTGCTATTAACTAGAGATCTCACTTCTACAGTTAAGTGTGCTACACGGTTGGATCCTAGGGTTCATCACTATCCAGTTTTATTTGATACTACTGTGTTTGTTGATTTTACTACTTTAGCCAAGCTGGCTTAGATGTTGTTATCAATTGGTTTTCTCGTTTGTCAATATCTGGATTGCCTTGGGGTCATAAACAACACCACAGCCCATTCCCAAAGAACTGGATACTGGGATAAATAGGCTACATTCTCCTCTCCCAAAGAAACAGAAGTGGTTGGATCCTGAAACAGGCCTAAAGGCCAATATCTAGGCACATGTAGAGGACATTTCTGAAAAGGAGTCGTTACTTAAAGAGGTCTCAATACTAGCAATAAAGCCATCCGCTATAAACAAACCGCAAGTCTCAGCACAGAAAACAAACAATCAAACAAACAAAGAAAAGAAGAAAATGAGGAAACGAGGAAACAAAATACCTCCAAAAGCTTCCAAGTCCTCCAAAGGACATTCAGTGAACATCAAGGGAGAAGTAATCAAAAGCCACACAGCTGAAATATTTGAAACATCAACAGTGGAGATAACTAAACAGATCAATAATATGTTTGACAAATTCAAAGCACAGATAATTAAAGGCATAATGATCCTAATAAAACAAATAATAGATGAGGCTAGCTTACTGGATGAGCTAAAGAAAAGGATACAAACCATGAATGCCCAGCATAAAAAACAGTTGGAGTCCATAAAAATGTTTCAAACAGAAATCTTGGAGACTAAAATTTTTATTGAAATTATGGGCAACAAAAAATTAAACCTAGATCCTTATCTCTCACCATGCACTAAACTAGAATTGAAATGGATCAAAGATCTAAATATAAAAACAGAAACACTGAACCTGCTGGAAGATAGTATAGGTAGAACTCTTGAAGACATTGGCATAGGAAAAGACTTTAAAAACAAATCCTCATTTTCACATGAAGTAGCACAAAGAGTCAACAACTGGGATCCCATCTTGTTAAAAAACTTCTGCATACCAAGAGAAACCAACAACAGAGTGAAGAGACAACCCACAATGTGGGAAAAAATTTTTACCAGCTGTTCCTCAGACAAAGGACTACTATCTAGAATATACAAAGAACTAGAAGTCGATGGTGGAAGACGGGCATCACAGGGCAGCAAAGGAGCAAAGAAGCAGCAAGTCACAAGCGACAAGCAGTGGCCCTCTTTTGCTCCTTATGTCCTATCCAGGCAACCCACCCCTGGAGGAGGCAGCAGTCACCCCGGGGTGGGGCACCTTTCATCCCAGCATCGCACCACGAACCAATCCCAGCCTCACATCCTTGATCACAGCAGCACACACCCTGGATAAAGCAACCTCTGAAATGCCTCACCCACGACCGCATGAGGTCTGGGGGGACATCTCGACACAAGCCAGAGTGCCTGTAAACTTAGGACTCAGAAGACGTGAGGGAGGAGAATCACCACAAGTTCTAGGCCAGCCTGGGCTACAAGTGACATGCTGTGTAAAAAAAGAAAACCCTAGTAGAATTTTACGCATATGCTATCTCATTTTCTCGAAATAAATAGTTTTACTGCTCCCTTTCCACGCTGGAAAAATGTCGTAAAACACTTGTTACACTGTTGGTCGTGGTGGTACACGCCTGTAATCTCAGCTCTCTGGAAGCTGAGGCAGGAGGATCACCATGAGTTCATAACAAGACCCTGCCTCAAAAAGCAAAAAGCAAAACAGAATAAAACAAAAACTTGCTACACTGAAGAGAGCCTCAAAGACAATGATGTACAATCCCTCCCAAGCCCACTCTGCCTTATGAATTCCTCAGTCTCAGATTGTATTTGTGCGCATGGAACAGGGGTAGTGCATCTCCTGAGCCAAGCGGCCCCTCCAATTTTAAAGGAGCCTGGGACACCTAGTGGAGCCAGTCTATTCACAGACGGCCTGAAGGCAGTGATTGCAGACTGGAAAACAAAACTGAGGGAACCTCAGTGGACAGTGGGGAGTGGGAGTGGGGTGGAAGAGCGCCCTGGTGGTGTCAAGAAGTGAGTAGTCGGCCAGAGCATGAGAGAAATGTGTCGGAGGGAAAGATGGGGCACATCTGCACATGGTCTTAGGTAGGACCGGGTTAGCAGGAAGGAAGGGTCAGGGAAGACACAGATTGGGCACTGGCAGGGGGAGGGCCAGGACAGCATGGACCACTGAGTGGGGGTGGCCTTGGGAGCAGTGTGGAGGAAAGACCCTCTCCCTGGCATGTGACCTGTGACAAGTGAGCATAGGCAGATAAAAGGGGTGGAGAAGAGGATGGGAAAGCTTTGGAGGGCTGTGAAGTAAATTCCCCCCTTCTCTAACCATAGCGTGTTGGACTCGCCTTTCCCTCCCTCCCCCGTGGACCCGTCCACAGGGTGTTCTGTCACGTCAGAGCCTCTGTGCCCAGCCAGGGCTTTTATTGGCTGGTGACTTGCTGACCAAAGAAAGCCCAAGGGCGTGGCCACCTCAGGGACAGGTATATAAAGGGGGGTCAGGCCCACACGGGGCAGACCGCTGGGAGGAGCTCCCGGGAGAAGCATGGCCAGGTGTCCAGCAGGGCAGAGCAGCGGCCAGAGGACCAGGCCGAGAAAGAAGAGAAGAGCAATTTCAAGGCCTAAACTGAAGGGAAAGGCGAGTAGACATCCAAGCTCCTCCCCTTGTCCCCCTTGACAGCCCTCCCAAGAGGCCTGAGGTCCCCAGACTGTACCCTTCTCATGAAGCCCCTGCTCCCATGGCTCCGCCCTCTGTCCCCCAGCCAGTGCTCTTCTGTGACCTCCCCGTGTGCTTCCAGGTGGCCAAGAAGTCAAGCAGGGCCAGAAGACCCGGTCCCCGGACAGGGAAGAAGCTCTCTCCCCGAGCATCGCCAAGTCCTCCTCGAGATAGAAGAAGGAAACCCCAGCAGGGTTTGGCGGTCCTCAGCACCAACAGGGGGAGCAGCCCCAGCAAGATGCGCCAGGGCAGCAGCAGGGCCCTGGGCGCCCGGAAACGCTGCACCAGGAGAGGCCCAAAGAGAAGCCCTGCCAAGCTGGGGCGCAACAGGTCCACCCGAGGCCGAAGCCGAGGCCGCAGAGCCCCAGCCTCGCGCAAGACAATGCCAATGCGCTAGGCCAAGAGAGGTGGCCAGACACCTCGCTACCATCTGAGAGGTGGCCAGAGGTCTGCCTGCCTCTGCCTCCACTGAGGTAGACCTGAAAGTGTCCACCCACGCTTCCCCGTGACGGGGCAATAAACTAACTCTTGGCGACCTGAGAATGTGTCTGTGTGCTGTCTGGGGGCGGGGAGGGGACAAGGGAGGCAGGGAGGGAAGGCAGGAGGAGAAGGGAGGAAGGTGGGATCCTGTTCCCAGGGATTGAAATTGGAGGGGGAGGGAGAGGGGGAGGGAGGGAGGGGAAGAGGAGGAGGGGGAGGGAGGGAACTGCAAGGTGGGTTGGGAATAGAAGTCAGGGGAAGGGAGGGAGGGAGGGAGGAGAGAGGAAGTGAGGAAGGGAGGGAGGGAGGGAGGGGAGCAGGGAGGGAGGGAGGAGGGAGGGAGGAGGGAATGGAAGGAGGGAGGGTGAGGAAGAGCTGAGGGAGGGACTGAGAGGAGGCCTGGAGAGAGAGAGGGAGGGAGGGAGGGAGGGAGGGAGGGAGGGAAGGAGGGAACTGCAATGCGGCATGGGGGAATAGAAGTCAGGGGTAGAGAGGGCCAGAGGGAAGCAAAGCCAGAGGGGGAAAGGGAGAGAAGGAGGGAGGAACAGTTCCCAGCCCTCGCGGGCAGCTCCCTGCCTCTCTTCCTGCCTCCCTCACGCTTTTCCTCCCTCTGCCCCCTCCATACCCCGACTTCTCATGCCCTGTGCCATCGTGCAGTCCCCTCCCTCCCGCTATATTCCCCCTTTTCCTCCCACCCTCCCACAGTTCCTCCCTCCCTCCCTCTCTCTTTTCCTGCCTCCCTCCCTCTCTTCCCCTGACTTCTATTCCCCCATCCCGCACACACACACACTCTTCACAAGAGCCTGATTTATTTCCAATATCACTTCAAACTGTTCATGTAAATATTTCTGTCTACACCAATGGATATTTCACATGAGCCAGGCCCCTGGAGAGTTTGTGGACAGTCTTGGGTTTTCTGGTCTCTGGTCACTGGCTTCCCTGATCATCGTCAGAGGTGGCAGAGTTCCTAATGCTCTGTTGTCCTCCTCTGGCTCATCTTGTTTGAGATTCTCACCCAGCTAGTGATAATGGCCAAACTATGTTGGTCCTCTTCATTTCTTCAGTTTAAGGGAACCTGCTCTGGTGGGTGCTTTTTCCTTTGAACCCCCTTGAAGGGTCTTTTTACCTTCTTTTGGGTCACACCTGGAAGGACACAAGGAGATCACTGAAGAGCCCTGGTTTGGGGGAAGAAGAAGGAGAAATGAAGAAAACAGCGGCTTTGTGAGAAGGAGTACAGCCTGAGGACAGGGAAGGAGTTTTGTGATGTGTCAAGGCAAACAAGACAAGGAGCATGGACAGATCTATACCGCTTGCCCTTGAACTTGGCTGATGGAGCTTCTCCCTAACTAGTGTGCCTGGTCCTGCTAGCTTGAAGTCTGAACTTTGTGATGGAGGGTTGAATTTAGGTGGTGAAGGAGACCTTCTCTTTGCCCTCATTAGGGTACTTGGGGCTGCTTGTTCAGTATCTGTACCTTTGACTGGTGGTTTTCCGGCCATCTCCCTTACTCACTACCTCCCAGTGGTCTACTCCAGGTAAGGCTGACCTCCCTTATGCACCTGTCCCTAAGAGGGACATACCCTTGGCTTTTTTTGGTTACCGGAAATGGTTGCCACTAGGGTTAAGTCACCACCAAAAGCCATATAGACAAGGGCAAAGTGGGGCAGATCAGTTCAATGTGTATGGTAGAGAAGGTAGGGCATCTGCCTAGCATCCCCACAAAGCTCTCGTAAACTTATATTTCACCCCTCCAATCATGCTATCTCCAATTCTGGTGGATCACAAGGCAGGGAGTGTGACTGCTCCACACTTCTCCCCAGGACACCCCTTTCACACTCCTTTCAGTGGTTAATTCTATTTTTTTTTTGGTACCGGGGGTCGAACTCGGGTCCTTGAGCTTGTGCAGCAGGCAGAGAAACCACGGAGCTAATTCCCTGGCCCCAGTGGTACATTCTTAACCTTCCATGCTTCCACCATTATCTTGTGTGTGTTTTATCTGAAATTCCTCCATTGCTAACCTGGTTATATCTAAGTCTATGTAGAGATGTACTCACTTATCCCTCCAAAAAATGCCCAAATATTGGAAAATTTGAAGGAGGCCCATTAAGAATCAATGAGTCAAAGAGGAGGGCTCAAGAAAATGAGTTCAATGGATTGAATGAACATTAAATGCAACTTTCCTTAACTTGATAGTTCTATTAAAAATGATACCTACCTGAACTTTCACCCTTAAATTTCAATTAGTCCAAAGAGGATCCCACCTTCCTCCCTTCTCACAACATCTCCTGCTGTTTCCACACCACCTCCTGTTGTTCCCTCCCTCCCTCCCTCCATTCCTTCCTTTTTTTCATCCTCCCTCCAAGTTCTGTCAGTTAGGGGAAGATCCCAACTTCCTCTATTGTCACACTCTGTCCTGCTGTTGTTCCCTTTCTTCCTGCCTCAAAATTCAATCCCTCATGGGAAGATCCCAATTTCCTGCTTCCAATAGTCACTCCTCCTTCTCCATTCCTTCCTAACTTATGTTCTCCCACAAATTCAGCCATTTGGAGGAGAAGCCCACCTTCCCCTCATCTCTCAGCTCCTCCTTCTGTTTCCTTCTGTCCTTCCTTCCTTCCTTCCTTCCTTCCATTCTTCCCCCTGTAAATTTCAGTCAGTTGGAGGACATCCCACCTTCCTCCCTCATCACCCTTGTCTGTTCCCTTCTTTCCTTTCTCCCTCTCCACCCCCAGAGTGTACACACACACACACACACACACACACACACACACACACACACAGAGAGAAGTGGTAGATTTTATTTCCACATCACAGGAATGTGTTGGTGTACAATTTCAGAGTACCTCAGTGATGATGGGCAGACTGTTGTCGATGTCTCTAATAATCTTGATGTCTCTGACCTCTCATGGCACAGGAGTCTCAGATCATCACATGTGGGGCTGCAGTTCCATGGCCTATCTTTGTCTGCTCTGGCTAATTTTGAGTGAGTGTCTCTTTTAGCCTCTCGTCACAGGACTCCTGGATTACCTCTCATGGGGCTGGAGTCCCACGGATTGTGGTGGACCTGCTCTGGCTCATTTTGAAGACGTGCCTCTTCTGGCCTCTCTTGGCATGGGACTCGAAAGTCAGTAGGGGTGAGGCTGGGGCTCTCTACATGCTTTGGTATACTTGCTCCAATGCATCTTGGTAGATTTTCTCATCCTCATGGTGCTTTGGGATAAAACGTGTTGGTGCTTTCTTTCTCTTCCATTTACCAGCTCCATCGGGAGTGCAGGAGGAGATTTTTTCTTTCCGATAATGTTGACAGGGTCGCTGGGCCCTCCTTGATTTCTTAATCCCCTGGAAGGGCACAGTGTGATCACAGAAGCACAATGGTTTGGGAGAAGGAAGAGAGAAGTGAGGGGGAACAGGGCCTTCAGGAGAAGGGGTACAGTCTAAGAACAGGTATGAGTCTTGGAACATTGTCAAAGGGGACAAGGGGAGGACCATGCATCATCTCCTCACCTTGTTCATGAACTTTGGAGGTGAAATTGCCCTACTTTCTCAGCTGGGTTCTTGAGCATGTATTTTCAGTATCTTTATGACCCCATGGTATATGACTGGCCATCTTTACTAGGTGAGTTACTCCCAGTGGTCTACCCCGGGTGGACCTTTATATAACTGGTCCTAAGGTGGCCATGCTCTTTGTCTTGTTTGGTCTGCAAGCCACCAACCATTGGGAAGGCCATTGGGGGAGGGAATTAGAGATCACAAAGCATCATCTGGACAGAGGGAAGGGAGGGGGTATGATGAGTCCAACATGTATGGTGGAGAAGGGAGGGCATTTGCTTAGCAACCCCCAAAAGCGCTTCTAGATTTATCTTCCACCTTTCTTATCTCCCTATCCCCAACAGTGGTGGATTCTGAGGCAGGTAGACTAGGATTCCTCCACATACTTCCCAAGGACACCCCTTTCAGTGGTGCATTCTCTTCCTTCTATCCCTCCACCATTACCTAGTGTGTGTCTTACCTGAAGTTCATCCATGCTAACCTGGTCATATCTAGGACTATGTGGAGATGTGCACCATCCTTGTCTCCTACAAATTTCTCTTGTAGTCTTTGAAGACTATTTAATTCTTGAGTACCGCCAAGGTGCTCTGGCTTTCCAGTCCTTTTTCCAGTATTCAGTGAGGTTCCCTCAGTTTTTCTTTCCCAGTCTGAAATCGCTGTCTTCAGGCTGTCAGACATCAGTGAATGGACTGGCAACACTAGGTGTCCTAGTCTTGTTTAAAATCAGAGGGACCTTTTTATCTCAGTAGGTGTTCTACCCAGGCTTGGGTTTTAGTAGTGTATGAGAAATAAGGCAAGTATTCATGTTGTAGAAGTTATGGGGCATGATTGCATGTATGGAACTACAATCTAAGACTGATGGACTCATGGAGCAGAGTAGGATTTTCTGGCAATTGCTTAACATTACCTTTGAGGTTCTGATTAGTGCAACAAGTCTTTCTACAAAGTTTATTCCAGATTCAAAATGGAGAAATGAAACTATTTACAGAAAATATATAGCATATACATAAAATTCAATTCATTAAAATGCTTTTGGAGCTAACATGTTTAACATTGTTACTGGATAAAAGATTGTTATATTGTTTTCTTTTTCATTCATTACTTTTATTGGTACATTTTAGATATACAACATGAAGGCATTCATAATACGGAATTTGAACCCTTACATAATATATCTTGGTTGTCATTTTTTCCCCATTGACCTGTTCTCCTTTCAACCCCTCCATCCCTCCCTATTTACAAAGACTTTCTTTCCAGTTTTTTCATTTTCTCATATTAATTCCATTCCCTTCTTTCCTTTCCCCTATCCTTACCCCTGCCACTTCCCCTTCCCCTTTGCCCTGTTTCTTCCTATTTCACATTATCTATTATACCTTTTAGTCCTTTTTTACACTTTCAGTTTCTCACACCAGAGAAACTATTCAGTATTTACACATGTATGTCCTATTTATTTCACTTAAGAGTATTCCCTTAATGTTTATCCATTTAGCTATAAATGTCTCTAACTTCCCATTCTTTAAGGCTGAATAGTTATCCATTTAAAGAAAAAACCCCGACATTTTCTTAATCCAGTCACCAGTTGATGGGCAACTGGGGTGTTTCCATATTTTAGCTGTTACAACCTGTGCTGCTCTGAAAATGGGTTCACATATATCAGTGGAGTATGATTCTTTTAATTCTTTGAGAAGATGCCCAGCAGGGGGAGAGCTAGGTCACATGGGACTTACAAACCTACTTCTTTGAGGGATCTTCATACCGATTTCCACAGTGGTTGCACCAGTCCACACTCCCACCAGCAGTGGAGCAGGGTTCCTTTTTCCTCACAGGTCTGCCAGCATTTGTTATTGGTTGATTTCATGATAGCAGTCATTCTTTCTGGGGTGAGGTGAAATCTCAGTGCTTGTTGTTTTCATTTGCATCTCTCCAATGACCAGTGATGTCAAAGATATTTTCATGTTTGTTTGCTATTTCTACTTCTTTGTCTGAGAAATGTCTGTTCATTTCATATGCCCATTTTTGGATTGGGTCTTTAAATTTGAGAGGTCTGATTTTTTAAAATTCTTTATAGATTTTAAATAGTAGACTTTTGTCTGAGGGACAGCTGGTGAAAATTTTTTCCCACATTGTGGGTTGTCTCTTCACACTGTTGGTGGTTTATCTTGCTGTGCAGAAGCAGAAGAGATCTCACTTGTTGTTTGTGCTAGTTCATGGGCAACTGAGGTTTTGTTCATAAAATCGTTCTCTACACCAATGTCATTAAGAGTGCTACCTAACCTGTCTTCCAGCCAATTCAGCATTTCTGTTTTAATATTTAGATCCTTAATCCATTTCAATTTTATTTTAGTGCATGGTGAGAGATATAGGTCTAGTTTTAATCTTTGGCAAATTGAAGCCCAATTTCTCCAGCACCATTTATTAAAGAGGCTATCTTTCCTCCAGTGAGGGTGTTTGGCTCCTTTATTGAAGATGAGATGGCTGAGTGTGTCTGGCGTTGTTTCTGCATCTTCTAATCTGTTCCACTGGTCCTCAGGTCTGTTTCTTTGCCAGTACCATGCTGTTTTTATCACAATAGTTTTGTAGTATAGTTTCAAGTTGGGGATTGTGATACCGCCTGCCATGTCTCTGTTACCTAGAATTGCTTTTGCTATTATGGGTCTCTTCTTGTTCCAAATGAATTTTTGGATTATTTTCTCTAGGTCCATGAAGTATGCTGCTGGGACTTCAATTGGGATTGCATTGAATCTATATAGCAGGTTTGGATGTATGGCCATTTTCACTATATTGATCCTTCCTACCCAGGAGCATGGGATGTCTTTCCATTTTCTGATATCATCTTCAATCTCTCTTTTCAGAACGCTATAGTTTACAGAGAAGAGGTCTTTGATTTCTTTCATTAGGTTGATTCCTAGGTATTTCCGTTTTTTGAATGCTATTGTGAAAGAAATTGTTTCCCCTATTTCTGTTTCAGTGAGTCTATTATTCATATAGAGGAAAGCTATTGATTTTTGTGTGTTGACCTTTTATCCAGCTGCTCTACTGAATTTAGTTATTAAGTCTAGAAGACTTTTGGTGGAGTTCTTGGGGTCTTCTATATAGAGTATCATGTCATTGGCAAATAATGACTATTTGACTTCTTTATTTCCTATCTTTATTTCTTTTATTTCTTTCTCTTGTCTAATTGCCGTGGCTAATATTTCCAAAACTATATTTAACAAGAGTAGTGATAGTGGACATCCTTGTCTTGTTCCTGATTTTAGTGTGAGGGATTTCATTTTTCACAATTTAGCATGATATTGGCTGTTGGTTTTTCATAGATGGCTTTGATCAGATTGAGGTAGAGACTATGTATTCCATTTTTTTTGTAGGGTTTTTATCATAAATGCATGTTGGGTTTTGTCAAATGCTTTTTCTGTGTCTATGGAGATAATCATATGGTTTTTGTCCTTGGCTCTATTGATATAATGCATTACATTGATTGATTTGCATATGTTAAACCATCCCTGCATGCCTGGGATGAATCACACTCGGTCAGGGTGTATGATCTTCTTCATGATCTTCTGCATTCTGTTTGTCTGTATCTTATTAAGGATTTTTGCATCTATGTTCATTAGTGAGATTGGCCTATAGGTCTACTTTTCAGTTGGGTCTTTCTCTGCTTTGGGGATCAAGGTGATGCTTGCTTCCAGGAATGAATTTGAGCGTATTGCTTCCCTTTCAATTTCATTAAAGAGTTTAAAGAGTAGTGGCAGTAGTTCCTCTCTAAATGTCTTGTACAATTCAGCAGTGAATCCATCAGGACATGGGCTTTCTTAGTTGGTAAAGTTTTAATTATATTTTCAATTTCATTGGTTGATATTGGGTTGTTTAGCATTTTTAGGCCTTCTTCGTTCAACTTTGGTAATTCATATGTATCTAGGAATCTGTCCATTTCTTTTGTGTTTTCCATGCTATTGGTGTCCAGGTTCTCGAAGTAGGTATTGATAATCCTATGGATTTCTGCTGGGTCCATTGTAATTTCATCCTTTTCAATCCTAATTGGATGGATTTGGGCCTTTCCTTTTTCTGATAAGTTTGGCTAAAGGTTTGTCAATTTTGTTTATTCTTTCGAAGAACCAACTCTTGGCTTCATTAATTTTTTGTATCATTCTCTTCATCTCCATTGAATTGATTTCTGCTCTGATCTTTATAATTTCCTCCCTTATATGAGCTTTGGATTTGTCCTGCTCTTCTTATTCTAGAAGCTTGAGGTTCAGCATCAGGTTGTTTAATTGGGCTCACTCTGTTTCCCTAAAATGAGTATTCAGTGCTATGAATTTCCCTCATAAGACTACTTTCATTGTGTCCCATAGATTCTGACATGTATTGTTTTTGTCATTTAATTGAAGGAACTATCTGATTTCTTCTTTAATTTTTTCTGTGACCCCTTGGTATTCAGAAGTGTGTTGTTCAGTTTCCATGTGTCTATGAAATTTTTGTGTTTTCTTTTGCTATGGATCTCCAATTTCATTGCACTATTGTCTGATAATATACAGGGGATAACTTCAATTCCTTTGTACTTACCTAAATATGTTCTATGAGCGAGTATGTGGTCTATTTTGGAGAATGACCCATGTGCAGCTGAAACGAATGTGCATTCCAATTTTGTGGGGTGGAACACTCTCTAAGCATCTTTTGAGTTAATTTGTTCAAGAGTTCAATTGAGTTGTAGTATTTCATTACTTATTTTTTGTCTAGTTGATCTAACTGTAACAGTGGGGTATTGAGGTCCCCCACTACAATTGTATTAGTGCATATATGACTTTTCATGTCAGTGTTTGTTTTATATAGTTGGGTGTACTAGTGTTTGGTGAATAGATACTTAATGATTGTCATCTCTTCCTGTTGAATTTTTTCCTTTACAAGGATGTAGTGTCCTTCTTTAATCAGTGTTGGTTTGAAATCTACTTGATCTGCAAAGAGGATAGCTACTCCTGCTTTTCTTTGGGTTCCTGTTGCATGGAGTATTGTTTTCCACCCTTTAACTTTCAGTCTATGAGTTTTTTGTTTTTATTTTAAATTTTTTAAAATTTTATTTAGCAAACTGGATCAAAAATAAATAACCAAAGCTAAGGTAGTACATCAAAAGTACAATAATAGTAAGCTAAAAATAGAAAGTACAGCTGGGCATGGTGGCACATGCCTATAAGCCCTGTACTCAGGAGGCTGAGGCAGGAGTCAGATTCTCTCAATCAATCAGCACAATACCTGTCAGAGTCTATGTATGTTAAAACTACAAGATAGATATAAGCTTTGCTGAAACACTATTGCAAATGAGCAATAATTTGATTTTTTAAAAATAAAACTTCAAATTGGATCAGAAGAAATTTACTAGGCTAAGAGCTTAACAAATTCAGGATATCATTCACTGTCCCCCCACGAGCAAATCTAACCCATGATTCAAGTTAGCAGGCAGATGCAGAGGGCGCCTCTGCTCCCTCTGGCAGGCTTTTCCACCCCATCTGGAAGCAGACTGGGGGCCCTCATCCCTCTTCTCACCCCCACTTCACAGTGAACCCAGCTCTGCCTTTTATTTTATTTTATTTTTTAAATTTATATATTAATCGGTACATTTTAGGTATACAGTACATTTACATTTATCATTGGGTGCTTGTACCTGAACATGATATATCTTAGTTCTTATTTTTCCCCCATTACCTATGCACCCTTGACCCCCTCCACCCTTCCCTATTTACATAGACTTTGTTTCCATTATTTTTTCCTTTCTCATAATTTTTCCTTTCCCTTCTTCCCTTTCCCCTTCCCCTCCCGCCACCCCTACCACTTTGGAACTTTTCCTGTTTCAAATTATCAAGTATTCGTTTTAATCATTTTCATCCTTATTTACACTTTTAGTTTTTCACACCAGAGAAACTATTTGGTATTTACACATGTGTGTCCTATTTATTTCACTTAAGAGTATGGCCTCAATATGCATCCATTTAGCTATAAATAACTCTAGTTCCTCATTCTTTATGGCTGAGTAGTACTCCATTTTATAAAAAACCCACATGTTCTTTATCCAGTCTCCAGTTGATAGGCACTTGGGTTGTTTCCAAGCTTTAGCTATTACAAACTGTGTTGCTATAAACATGGGTGCACATATGTTGCTGTGGTATGATTATTTTAATTCTTTTGGGAAAATACCCAGCAGGGGGAATAGCTGGGTCGAATGGGACCTCTAAGTTCTTTGAGGTATCTCTATACTGATTTCCACAGTGTTTGCACCAGTCTGCACTCCTACCAACAATGGAGAAGGGTTCCTTTTGCCCCACACCCCCACCAGCATTTGTTATTGGATGATTTCTTTATAATAGCCATTCTTTCTGGGGTGAGGTGGAATCTCAGTGCTGTTTTCATCTGCATCTCTCGAATAACCAGTGATGTTGAACATTTTTTCATGTATTTATTTGCTGTTTTCACTTCTTTGTCTGAGAAATGTCTGTTCATTTCAGATGCCCATTTTTGAATTGGGTCTTTGAATTTGGGGGTCTGATTTTTTTCAATTCTTTATATATTCTAGATAGTAGACTTTTTTCTGAGGTACAGCTGCTAAAAATTTCTTCCCATATTGTAGGTTGTCTCTTAGCTCTGTTGGTAGTTTCTCTTGCAGTGCAGAAGTTTTTTAATAAGATGAGATCCCAGTTGTTGATTCTTTGTGTTAGCTCCCATGCTACTGAAGTTTTGTTCATAAAGTCTTTTCCTATGCCAATGTCTTCAAGAGTGCTACCTTACTTATCTTTCAGGAAGTTTACTGTTTCTGTCTTGATATTTAGCTCTTTAATCCACTTCAATCTTAGTTTAGTGCATGGTGATAGGTATGGGTCTAGATTTAATCTTTGGCAGGTTGAAATCCAGTTTTTCAACACCATTTATTGAACAGGCTATCTTTTCTCCAGTGAGGGTGATTGGCTCCTTTGTCAAAGATGAGGTGGCTGAGTATGTCTGGAGTTATTTCTGCATCTTCTAATCTATTCCACTGATCTTTGGGTCTGTTTCTTTGCCAGTACCATGCTGTTTTAATCACAGTAGCTTTGTAGGATAGTTTCAAGTTGGGGATTGTGATACCCTCAGTCTTGTCTCCATTGCCTAGAATTGCTTTTGCTATTCTAGGTCTCTTCTACTTCCAAATGAATGTTTGGATTGTTTTCTCTAGTTCTGTGAAGTATATTGTTGCAATTTCAATCAGTATTGCATTAAATCTATATAGTAGTTTTTGAAGTATGGCCATTTTCACTATATTGATTCTTCCTAACCAGGAACAAGGGATATCTTTCCATTTTCTTATATCCTCTTCAATCTCCTTCTTCAGAGTGCTGTATTTTTCAGTGTAGAGGTCATCTGCTTCCTTTGTTAGGTTGATTCCTAGATATTTTATTTTTTTAGATGCTATTGTAAAAGAAATTATTTACCAAATTTCTCTCTCAATGGGTCTGGTATTTGCGTATAAGAAGGCTATTGTTTTTTGAGTGTTGACCTTATATCCAGCTACTCTACTGAATCTGTCAATTAGGTCCAGAAGACTTTTGACCTAGTTTTTTGGGTCTTCTATGTAAAGTATCATATCATCAGCAAATAATGACAGTTTCACTTCTTCCGTTCCTGTCTTTATTCCCTTTATTTCTTTCTCTTGTCTAATTGCTATGGCTAATGTTTCCAGAACAATATTGAACAGGAGTGGTGATAGTGGGCAACCTTGTCTTGTTCCTGATTTTAGCGTGAAAGTTTTCAGTTTTTGACCATTTAGTATGATGTTGGCTGTTGGTTTTTCATAGAAAGCCTTAATCAGGTTGAGAAAAGACCTTCTATTCCAATTTTCTGTAGCCTTTTTATCATGAATGGGTGCTGGATTTTGTCAAATGCCTTTTCTGCATCTATTGAGATGATCATATGATTTTG
This sequence comes from Heterocephalus glaber, assembly GCF_053883595.1. Taxonomy (NCBI): domain Eukaryota; kingdom Metazoa; phylum Chordata; class Mammalia; order Rodentia; family Bathyergidae; genus Heterocephalus; species Heterocephalus glaber. The sequence continues at coordinate 16,396,567 of NW_028258369.1, read as the reverse complement.
TCCTTGACTCTGTTAATATAGTGTATTAAATTTATTGATTTATGGATGTTGAACTGTCCTTGCATCCCTGGGATAAATCCGACTTGGTCAGGGTGTATGATCTTCTTGATGACACTCTGTATTCTGTTTGCCAGTATCTTGTTGAGGATTTTTGCATCTATGTTAATTAGGGAGATTGGTCTGTAGTTCTCTTTTTGGGTTGGATCTTTCACTGGTTTTGGAATCAAAGTAACACTTGCTTCCAGGAAAGAATTTGGAAGCCTTGCTTCCCTTGCAATTTCCTTGATGAGTTTAAAGAGTAATGGTGATAGTTCTTCTTTAAATGTCTTGTAGAATTCAACAATGATCCCATCAGGACCTGGGCTTTTCTTTGTTGGTAAATTTTTTATTACATTTTCAATTTCACTCATTGTAATTGGGGTGTTTAGAATTTCTATATCTTCTTCATTTAACTTTGGCAATTTGTATGTATCTAGGAATCTGTTCATTTCTTCTGTGTTTTCCATTTTATTAGAGTACAGGTTCTCAAACTAGGTATTGATGATCCTCTGAATTTCTGCTGGATCTGTTGTGGCTTCATCTTTTTCATTCTTAATTGCATGGATTTGAGCCTTTTCTTTCCTTTTTTTGATAAGGTTGGCTAAAGGTTTATTGATTTTATTTATTCTTTCAAAAAACCAGCTCTTCGATTCATTGATTTTTTTTTTTTGTATCATTCTCTTAGTGTCCATTGCATTGATTTCTGCTCGGATCTTTATAATTTCCTTTCTTGTATGAGCTTTGGGTTTGTTATGCTCTTCTTTTTCTAGGAGCTTGAGGTTCTGCATTATGTTATTTAACTGAGTTCTCTCTGTTGTCCTAATATGGGCATTCTCTGCTACAAATTTCCCATGTAGAACTGCTTTCATTGTGTCCCACAGATTCCTGTATGTTGTACTGGAACTATCATTTACTTGTAGAAACTGTCTAATTTCTTCTTTAATTTCCTCTGTGACCCATTGGTTGTTCAGGACAGTGTTATTCAATTTCCATGTTTTTGTGGGTGTTTTGCAGTTTCTTATGTTATTGATCTCCAATTTTATTGCACTATGGTCTGATAATATACAGGAGATAGCTTGAATTCTTTTACATTTACATAGATTTGCCCTATGAGCTAGCATGTGATCTATTTTGGAGAATGATCCATGTGCAGCTGAAAGGAATGTGCATTCTGATTTTGTGGGGTGGAACACTGTATAAACATCTATTAAATCCATTTGTTCAATAGCTTGGTTCAGTTCTAGAATTTCATTGTTAATTTTTTTCCTGGATGATCTGTCTATTTGTGACAGAGGGGTGTTGAGGTCCCCCACTACAATTATGTTATTGTTTATTTGGTTTTTCATGTCCATTAATATTTGTTTCGTATAGTTGGGGGCATTCATATTTGGTGCATACATATTTAGGATTGTCATCTCTTCCTCTTGGATTGTTCTCTTCACAAGGATATAGTGACCATCTTTGTCTCTCTTAATTAGTTTTGGTTTGAAATCTACTTTGTCTGCAAATAAGATTGCTACCTTGCATTTTTCTGGGTTTCTGTGGCGTGGAGAACTGCTTTCCATCCTTTTACTTTCAGTCTATGAATTTTCTTCTGAGTTAGGTGTGTTTCTTGTGTACAACATATTGCTGGGTTTTGTTTCTTAATCCATTCTGTCAGTCTGTTTCTTTTGATTGGTGAATTGAGGTCATTTACATTGATAGTTATAATTGAGAGATATTGACTCATTCTTGCCCTGATGTTTTATTGTTGTTGGCTGTTTTATTTCTTATTTTCCCCCTTTCCCTTTAGTGCCTTACCTTGCATGCTGTCTTCTCTCTGTTGGCCCTCATGGAGTTGTGACTTTCATTGTCTTTTTCTAGGATATTGCATAAAATTGTTTGGAGTGCTGGTTTGGTGTTCATGAAATTTTTCAGGTGTTCTTTGTCATGGAAGTATCTAATTTCCCCATCCATTTTGAAAGGTAATTTTGCTGGATACAACAGTTTAGGTTGGAAGTTATTTTCTTTTAGGGCTTGATATACTTCACTCCAGGCTCTCCTGGATTTGAGGGTTTGTGTTGAGAAATCTGCCGTGATTCTGATGGCCTTTCCTTTGTAGTTGATTTGTTTCTTTTCTCTAACTGCCTGTAGAATTTTGTTCTTCTGTTGGGTTTCTGGGATCTTGACTATTATATGTCTAGCTGTAGATTTTTTTTGATCGTGGCTGGGTGGAGTTCTATATGCCTCACTTATCTGTATGTCCAATTCTCCACCTCTGTCTGGGATGTTTTCTACTCTTACTTCTGTGAACAGTTTTTTCATGTCAATTGTACTTTCTCCTGTTTTTTCATGGAATCCTATCAGTCATGTTATTCTTCTTTGCATCATCTAGCAGTTGTTGGATTGATTTCTCATAGTCCCTTACCATCTTTAAGAAATCTCTGTTTTAATGGTCCTTAACTTCGATCCTGTCTTCTATATCTGATATTCTGTCTTCAGATTCTCTAAGTCTGCTCTGCATGCTTTCAATGGACTTTTTAATCTCCTGAATATCTGTTTGAATTTGTTTCATGGATTCCATTTCTTTCTTATGTTGGGCGATCATGGTGTCCATTTCTTATGCTGGGCATTCATGGCTTCCAGCATATTTCTGATTTCATCTATTTTCTTATCTATTTCTGCTCTAGAGCCTCTCATCATGTCTTTCACTCTACTCACCATCTCTGTATTTATCTGGGAGATTATTTCTGCTTTGAATTTTTCTAGAGCCTCATGTATCTGCTTTGTTACTTCCTGTGCTATCAGTTCAGGGTGTCCAGGTTGGTTGATTATCCAACTTTTCCACCTCATTTCCCCCAGAATTTCCTTTTTGTGGTGTGGAAGCCTGCTTTTGTGCCTTGCTTAAATGTCTTCTCATTATTGTTTTTGGTACTGTCCTTGGTTTAATTCCTGGGTTGTTATTTCAAAATTGCTAAATGCAGGTATCTTTGTTGCTTGTGTTTAAAACCCTTGTGGAATGATTGCTTTTCAGACGTGTCTTCCAGATATGGCTTGTGTTTAGGTTTTGAGGCTCTAATGACTCTGAGGCTGTTTTATTTTCCTTATACCAGGAAGGAAAACTGATTAGACCAATCACACGTTAGGCCAAATGTCACAATCAGCAATACCATAGCATCAAGCGCATCTTAGAAAATGACAATTTGTGGTAGTTATTATTCTATGACTTTTAACTATGTGAAGTATAATCCCCTGTGCCTCTGTAGTGTGGGACCAGGTAGAAGAATAGCTGGAAGGTGGAGGGTAGGGGATGGAATTGAGCCTTGCAGGTGCCCGTGCAGCTAAGCGGAGCACCAGATGAAGGCGGGGCTCCAAGCTGCCCCCTGGACCTCACTGCACTGTGGACAGGAACTGAACACAGCCAAGGAGCCTTCTGCTGCTTGGCTGACCCTCCGAGAGGAGCACTGGATGAAGGCAGGGCTCCAAGCTGCTCCAGGGACCTCACCATGCTATCAGTCTATGAGTTTTTGTTTAAGTGTTTGTCTTATATACAGCATATTTTTGGATCTTGCTTCTTGGCCCATTCTGGCAGTCTATTTCTTTTGATTGGTGAATTGAGACCATTAACATTGATGGTTATAACTGATACTATTGTCTCATCATTGTCATGACTTTTGTTTTTGTATTTTCCCCCTTCACATTTAATTTCTTGTCATGCCCGATGGATTCATTCTGCTGTGCTTCCTGGGGTTGTGATCCTCATTGTCCTTTCCACGGTATTGTCTAAAATTTTTTGGAGTGCTGGTTTGGTATTCATGAAATTCCTAAGGTGCTCTTTGTCATGTAAGTATCTTATTTCTCCATCAATTTTGAAAGATAGTTTTGCAGGGTACATCAATCTGGGTTGGAGGCTGTTTTCCTTTAGGGCTTGAAATACATCACTCCAAGCTCTTCTTGCCTTGAGGGTTTGCATTGAGAAGTCTGCTGTGATTCTGATGGGCTTTCCTTTGTATGTGATTCGTTTCTTTTCTCTTACTCCTTGTAGAACTTTTTCTTCTGTTGGGTTTGTGGAATCTTAAAAGTTATATTCCTATGTGTAGATTTTTTTTTTTGATCAAGGCTATTTGGAGTCCTGTATGCCTCACTTACCTATATGTCAAGTTCTTTTCCCCTGCTTGGGAAGTTTTCTGCCATCACTTCTGTGAACAGTTTTTTTATGTCATCTGCACTCTCTCCTCTTTCTTCATTGACTCCAATCAGTCTTATGTTATTCTTCTTTGCATTGTCCAGCAGCTGCCGAATTGATTTCTCATGGTCCCTTACAATTTTGAAGCAATTTTTCTTTTCCTGGTCACTAATTGCAATCTTATCTTCTATATCTGAAATTCTGTCTTCATATTGGCTCATTCTGCTGCATAGACTTTCAGTGGAGTTTTAAATCTCCTGGAAATCTATTTGCATCTGTTTTATGGATTCCATTTGTTTCCTATGTTGGGATTCCATCATGTTCCTCAGCTCTGCTCTGGATTTATCAATCATGTCTTGCACTATGAGAGCAATCTCTGCTGTTATCTGAGAAATTATTTCTGATTTCATTTTTTCTAGATCCTCTTTTGTTGCCAGTTCAGGGAGTCCAAGTGGCTGCATATCAGAGTGTTCCATCTCATTTCCCTTTGGAGTTGCTGTAGGTCTGTAGGTGATCTGGAAGTCTGGTTTTGAGACTTGTTTATGTGTCTTCTCTTTTCGACGGGGTGGGGGGGGCAGTGTGTTTGTGTGCTGTTGGCACCTGCACAGCTCACTTCCTCTGCACTGGGACGGTGGTAAGGTGGCCCAGAAGCCCCTGCCTGTGTGCTGGGAGTGGTGGTACGGCGGCCTGCTATAGCTAATGTTTCCAAAACTCTATTGAACAGGAGTGGTGATAGTGGACATCCTTGTCTTGTTCCTGATTTTAGTGTGAATGATTTCAGTTTTTGACTAGTATGATATTGTCTGTTGGTTTTCATACATGGCTTTTTATCAAAATGATATAAAGACCATTTATTCCAATTTCTATAGGGCTTTTATCATGAATGTGTGTTGGATTTTGTCAAATGCTTTTTCTACATATATTGAGATGATATGGTGTTTGTCCTTGGCTCTATTGATATAGTGTATTACATTTATTGATTAGTGTATATGGAACCATCCCTGCTTCTGTAGGATGAATCTCACTTGGTCAGGGTGTATGATCTTCTTGATCTTCTGCATTCTATTTGCCAGAATCTTATTAAGGATTTTTGCATCTCTCTTCATTAGTGACATTGATTCTCTTTTTCGGTTGGGTCTTTGCTTTTGGGCTGAAGTTGATGCTTGCTTTCAGGAATGAATTTGGGAGTATTGCTTCCCTATCAATTTCATTGAAGAGTTTAAACAGTAGTGGCAATAGTTCCTCTCTAAATGTCTTGTAGACTTCAGCAGTGAAGCCATCAGGGCCTTGGGTTTTCTTAGTTGGTGAGTTTTTTATTATATTTTCAATTTCATTGATTTTTATTGTGTTGTTTAGAATTTTTAGGTCATCTTCATTCAACTTTGGTAATTCATAGGTATCTATGAATCTGTCCATTTCTTCTGTGTTTTCCATCTTATTGGCATATATATTCTCTTAATATAGGTATTGATGTTCCTCTGAATTTCTGCTGGGTTCATTGTAATTTCACACTTTTCATTCTTATTTGCATGGATTTAGGCCTTTTCTTTTCTTTTTCTGATAAAGTTGGCTAAGGGTTTGTCAATTTTGTTTATTCTTTGGAAGAACCAGTGCTTGGCTTCATTGATTTTTTGTATCATTCTCTTAGTCTCCAGTGCATTGATTTCTGCTCCAATCTTTATAATTTCCTCCCTTGTATGAGGTTTGGGTTTGTCCTGCTCTTCTTTTTCTAGAAGCTTATGGTTCAGCTTCAGGTTGTTTAACTGAACTTGCTCTGTTTTCCTAAATGAGTATTCACTGCTATGAATTTCCCTCATAAGACTGCTTTCATTGTGTCTCATAGATTCCAATATGTTGTATTGGCATTGTCATTTAATTGTAGAAATTGTCTAATTTCTTCTTTAATTTCCTCTGTGATCCATTCAGATGTGTGTTGTTCAATTTCCACATGTTTAGGAAATTCTTCCAGTTTCTTTTGCTATTCATCTCCAATTCCACTGCACTATGGTCTGCTAATATACAGGGGATAACTTCAGTTCCCTTGCACTTACTTAAATATGTTCTATGAGTATGTATGTGGTCTATTATGGAGAATGACCTGTGTGCAGCTGAAAAGAATGTGTATTCTGATTTTGTGACTTGGAACACTCTGTAAACATCTGTTATGTTCATTTGTTCAAGAGTTTGATTGAGTTCTAGTATTTTATTGTTTATTTTTTGTCTAGTTTCCTATGTTGGTATTCCATCATGTTCCTTAGCTCCTCTATTTTTTTAAATCTGTGTCTGCTCTAGATTTTTTAATCATGTTTTTCACTATGGACACAATATCTGTTTTTATCTGAGAAATTATTTCTGATTTCATTTTTTCCAGATCCTCTTTTGTTGCCAGTTCAGGGAGTCCAGGTGGTCAAGTATCAGATTGTTCCATATCATTGCCTTTGGGGTTGCCTTACGTGATCTGGAAGTCTGGTCAACAAGTGAGATCTCTTCTTATTAAACAGCTTCTCCACAGCAAGAGAAACCACCAACAGAGTGAAGAGACAACCCACAATGGGGGAAAAATTTTTTACCAGCTGTTAGAAAAAGGTCTCCTATCTAGAATCTATAAAGTACTTTAAAAAATCAGACCTCAGGCCGGAGATTTAGCTCAGTGGTTCCGCCGCCTGCCTCACAAGCCCAAGGTCCCGAGTTCGATCCCTGGTACCAAAAAAAAAAAAAAAAAAAAAAAAAAAATCAGACCTCCCAAATTTAAAGATCCAATCCAAAAATGGGCATCTGAAATGAACAGACATTTCTCAGATAAAGAAGTAGAAATAGTAAATAAACATGTGAAAAAATGTTCAACGGCACTGGTCATTGCAAATGTAAACAACAAACACTGACATTCCACCTCACCCCAGAAAGAATGGCTGCTCTGATGAAATCAATCAATAACAAATGCTGGTGGGGCTGTGGGAAATGAAGAACCCTGCTCCACTGCTGGTGGGAGTGTAGACTGGTGCAACCACTGTGGAAATCAGCAAGAAGATACCTCAAAAAATTGTTATCTTGTTATACTGCAGTGAGAAATTGAAACAAAACTCTACAACTTAAAATAGAATTATAAAATGTGGTTTAAATGGATAAAGCTGATAATATAGGTATAAAATTTGTACATTGAAAACTATAAATCATTGGACAGGTGTATTAATGAAAATGAAATAAATGGAGATGTAAACCTTATTTATAAATTGAGATGTAAACCTTATTTATTACTCAGAGGACTGAATACTGTTACATTTCTTGTCCTTCCCAAATACACTGATACATTCAGTATATTGTGGTTTATGTTCAGATGTTTCCTAAAAGCCTCATACACTCATAGGTAAAGTTTGGGAAGAGGTTTGGACCAAGGGAGGTGCTATAGATGACTTACTCTTAAGAGATGGGGCCTGGTCAGAGAAGGCAGGTGGCTGGGTGTGTGGCCTGCAAGAGTGTGTCTCCCTCCCTGGCTCCTCTTTTTCCTCTCTTTTTTCAGGCCACCATGTGAACAGCTTTCTTTCCCCAGACTCTTTCATCATGATGTTTCTTTCTGGAACTAGACAACCATGCAAGGACTGAGACTTTTGAAAATGTGAGTAAAAATAAACCTCTCTTCTGTTAAGTTGTCGGTGGCAGTTATTGTATCTCAGTGATGAGGAAAGTGACTAAAACACAATATAAATTGTAGTAGTTAGCTTTCCTATCATTGAGAGACAATACCTGATGACCACAATTTAAAGGATGACAGGTTTAATTTGGTTCATGGTTTCAGGAGATTCAGTCTATGATTCACTGCCTCCAAGGCAGAAACATCATGGTGAAATGAGTGGCCGTGCAAAGCTGCTTAGTTCATGGTGGCCAAGAAGCAGAACATAGGAATGTCACCAGAAAGGAAGGGGCCAGGGACCAGATATAGATCCCAAGTGTCTCCATGTCCCACCCAGACAAACCCAGAATCGCACATTACTAATTCTGTACATGGCTTCAAAGCCAATCAAGTTGTCAATTAAGCTTTACTGTTACATTTCATCCCTTCTCAACTTGATGCCCAAATGCATTTTCTTAAACCATGCTTAATCTTCAAATAAACACAATAACAAGCTAATAATTCCATATGGTACAACTATTTTGCATACAACTAAAAATGCAGTAATTCCTCCCCCAAAGTGTCAACAGTTCCAGCACTGCTCAAAAGTTCATGTCCAAAATTTCTTGTGGTACTCAAGGCAAACTATTTGCTGTGAGCCCTTTTAATAATCACAAACAAAATTTTATTGTTCCAAGATAGAATGGCATGGTGTAAATATCCCCATTCCAAAAGCAGGAATAAAGGGCAGAAAGAATCTGATCAAAGTAAGACCAAAACCCAGCAAGGCAAAAATTAAGTTCTGTAGCTCAATGTCTGGCACTCAAGGCATCTGGTGGTGAGATGTGAGTTCCAAAAGGTTTGGGTGGCCCCACTTCTATGGCCTTTCTGTTGTAGACCACATAGCATCTCTCTTGAGGTGTCTCCTCTCTTGACCTATGGTTTTCCTTGGCAGATGTTCCATGTTTCTGACCTCTCTGACTTCCTGGGGTCTCCATTGCACTTTTTCCTTCTTTTCCATAGCTTCATGTGGTTGCCTCTCAGGAGCATATTGTTTGGTTTCCCAAGCCTTTCTTTAAAATCTGGGTGGAAGCTTCCATGACCCCACAACTCTTGCATTCTCTATTCCTGAACAACCAGCATCTTACAGACAATACTAAATTATGCTGCCAGCTCAAGCAGCAGTCAGACCCCCTTAGACGATGGTTCCAGTGGCCTCTGAGTGCTGCAATGACTTAGCATGGTGAAATGAAGAGCAGGGGAAGAAGGAGCTCTCTTCTCAAATGAAAGGTTTGCACTTTTCCACCTGTCAGCCTGCAGTGGGTGGGGTCTTGGAGATTCCTGAGATGTCTTCAAGTTATCTTTCTGCTTGTCCCTGTTCAGATTCTTGGTTTCCTCTTAATAACACTAGTTTCTTCAACAACCAAATCTCCTTTGACCATCAACTTTGCACATCATTCATCTTGGGAGAAAAGTTTAAGTGTTTGAATATTTTGCTTTGGTTTTTGCCTTTGATTAAAAGCCAGCAGTGCCCATGCCACAGTTTGAATGTTGGGCTGCCTTGAAATTTCCTCTGCCAGGTCACTTAATCAATAACCCTTAATCTCAGCCTCTTGAAAAGTCTTAAGACATAGACATAAGATAGAAATTTTTTTTTTGCCAGAATGTACCACACATGGTCTTTATGCCATTTCCCAACAGAGTCTTCATTCCCACCTGAATCCTCATGAGCCTGGTCTTTACTATCTGCATTCCTATCAGCATTCTGATCTTCTAAGTTCCCACCAGAGTGTCCCATCAAGCTCTGCTTACAGCATTCTAGGGCTTCTCTAGACTGCATTTCCAAACCTTTTCAAACTCATGCAAACCAGCTCCAATAACTTAAATCACATTATCAGGTACATTCACAACACTGACTCCACTTCTCTGGTATGACTTTTCTGTATTAGTCAGCTTTCCTGTTGCTGGGCCACAATACTAGATTCCCACAACTTAAAGGAGTAGAGGTTTAATTTGGTTTAGGTTTCAAGGGAAACAGGATTAACTGGTTCTAAGGCAGAAACATCATAGTGGAAGGGTGTGGTGGAACAATGATGTTTCAGTTCATTGTGGCCAAGGAAGCAGAGCAAGGAAAAAGAGTCGGGGGGGGGGGAGCAGAGACTAGACATAGATCCCCAGGTTGTACTTCCATGGCCCACCCAGACACACCCAGGAATGTGCTTCACCAATCTCTGAGATGTCTTCCAAGTCAACAAGTTAACAATTAAGCTTTACTATTGCAAATACTTTTCTTTGGAAGATAGCATAATAAAACTTTTCTGGGCATTACAACAGTCCTAAGGTATCCTTGCATAGAATGCCCTTGAAGTGCAAGTGACTGAAACATATTTGACATTCTTAATGCACCAAGACTTACCCTTCTTTAAGAAGTTATCTCTAGTAGTTGACAGAACATAAAGAGCTAAAGAAGCTATTGCATGCTGTCAGAAAATATTCCCCTACATTAGTACAGGATCAGTTTGCATGCTCAATTATTTAACCCAGGATGTTGACAGATTTCTTAAGCAGCTCCATCAAACTGCATGCAACCTGACAGCATTTTTAAGTAGTAAGCCCACACTTTTGTCAAAGACACACATTTTAAGTTGATTTTTGTGTGGAGTGGGGTGTCAAGGTGTAAACCAGCTTTTATGGACTGTCAGAGGAATCATTATGAATTAACATCAGCAGGGATTTTGATCACGAATCTTTAGGACTGGAAAAATTAAGCACTAGTAGAAGTCACTAGATCTCAGCTGATATGAATTGAGCATACCCTCTCATTTAGTAATTGAGAAATACAGTCTAAGAAGTAAGTCTTTGACTTAGTCATGCACCTAGTCAATTAATATTTTTAATACAGTTTCTTTTTACTACTGTTTGTGCAAAATAATCATATTGTTTTACTCTAAGAATTAGGGCTTTGCAAGACCATATCTTCCAGGGGGGACATTTATTAAAGCACTTGGGGAACTAAGAAAAATAGGACACTCACAATCCATGCAGAAGGTTTTGATCATCTTCTGGCCTTGATAAATAAAATGAAATTTAGAAGCATCCCATGTTCCAAAAATATGAGACTTCTACCATTAGCATTAGAAGGCAGGAGATTTTAAATCAGATGAACACATTTTCTTTAGCTTTCTTCCGGAGGTTAATAGGAGTTAAATAACAGATGCTCATGGGAAAGATGGGAAGATGATTGTGGCTTGGTAAGGGCTCCTGTCTCAGAGTTCTTTGGGAATGATAAATAATAATTTTTGTACATTAATTGTATAGAAAAATTACTTAGTTTCTACATCTTTGATTTTCTCTGGCTTTAGTTCTATTTTTGCTCCCTTGTTTCTATAGTAAAATTCCTATAGGAAAAATATTGAGTTCGCTTTTAGATGACCTAAGGGAAGAAAGGTATTGATTTACACCTGGACTATAGCAGCCAGGATCCTCACTTGGAGGATTAGAGCACAGCATCCAGCATGGCACCCAAGGCCATTAATGATCAGGGTTCAGCCCTTCCAAAACCCACCTACTGTTTAGCCCTGGGGAAGGATATCTTTTCAAAATTCATCTTCCTTTTTCTATTTCTGTCTTTGCACTTGCACTTCAATCTGCCTGGACAATCTGCAGCAGACCAGCTGCAGTCGATGCAGGGTAGGAAGGGGAGAGGTCCCGGGCTGGCGAGTGAGAAAAGAACCTTCACAAGCAATGTTCAGGTTCCCTCTGAGAAGTCTCAGGGTCTGATTTATTTTTATATCTTTAAGCAATAGCTAAGAGGCATTGGGCAGAATATGTTTGCATTTTAGGTTGCCTTAGCAACATCTAGTGAGGTAAGGTTATTTTTACTAAACAATATATTTTTCTAAACTGATTCAATTCATTGAACATCATGAATACATTTCTTAAAAATCACAATTGTCCCCTTATTTTCCCAAACCTAAGTAGAACAAAATGTAACTTAATCAAAATCTCCAGAGGGTAATTTAATTAAAATCTCTATAGCAGCGGGGGTACAAGCAAGATTTAACTAATTAAATGTCAAACTTGTGGTCACCAGCTAGCCCTTGAGAAACTGCACAACAGTTAATATAGTTTGCTATTAGCTCTCTACCTCTCTATACCTCTATTTATCTTAACTAACTGTCATTTGGGTTCATAGTTCATGAGCAGGAGATATTTTCAGCACTGTGAGAAATATTGAATAACTCGCCTCCTTAATGCATTTACCTGTCCCAACTTTCTCTCTATTTCTTATTTCCCACTATTTCTTACATCTAAACTCTGTCCTTTCAACCTCTTCATAAGACCCCTTTAGTAATAAGAAGGTCAGCAATAAGAGGGGGAGTTATAGTAGTGGGGGAAACAGAGGGAGTTTCAGGAGAGGTTTCTTTAGAAGTGGATGTGGCAATAGAACTAAGAGAAACTGGAATTTTGGGACTTTTGAGCCAGATCGGATTTCAATACATCATTGCCAATTTGCCTTATGGAGAGTTTGTTGTTAGTCACAAACACAATGACTCCTGTGACCAGAGTAACAATTTTAAACATTATGGCATGAAAAAAATAAAACATGAGGGTACAATGTGTTCCACCCTTCTTTTCCCCAAGCTGGAACTTTGTCAAGCAGCCTTGGAGGTCAGTTGGGCTTCGCCAACAATCCAAGATCCCTTTCCCTTCTCTCTAACATTTGTTCCTACAATTTGACCAACTCAGTGTCTCCTCCTCGCAAAGGCCTCTGCAGGGTCCCTGGGCAGAAGCTGTGGCTCTGTCTTCGTGTTATTTATATCCTTCTGCTATTATGATAACTGCAGGGTCTTCTAATTAGTTGTTTACATGTATGCCTCTCTGCAGTGATGAACTTGGTCTGCTTCATAGAATCACCTGTGGAGCTCTGGAAAGAATCCCTCTGTCTTGGCTTCCCACCCAAGATTCTGATTCAAATGGTCTAGGGTGGAGAAGGGGCACTAATGTTTATGCCTAGGTATTCCACATGATTTTAATGTGCAGGAAGCATTGAGAAATACTGTGATTAGAATGTCGGCTCTTTGCAGAGACTGTATGCATCTTTGTTTTTAACTCTCTCTCCTTAAGTGCCCAGTGCAGTGCCTAGCAATAAGATTTATGTAAGTCCAGGACAAAAGTTTTTAAGTCTAGCATGGGAAGATAAGTACATGACATCCCAAGGAGAAAAATGTGGCCAACCTCATGTTTTTAATTGATGTGACTGACTTACAAATATAATTATTTTTTAAAAACCTACAAGAAAGCTTCCCAGAAAATCATTTGTTTGCTACAAAGGGAGAAAGAAGTGGGAGGAAGTGGAGTTTGATAAGCATGTATTTGGGATCATTTCCTGGTAGGCAACAAAGTGCTGTGGCAAGGCCATGTAGGGCAGTGTAAATATCACCAGAACCATACTGCCTGCGTCCAACTTCTAGCTCTGTCATTTACCAGTTGTATGATCTTGTTCAAGTTATTTCACCTGTCTGCCCTCATTTTCCCATCTGATATTTATACTGGTAACTGACATCCCATGATTACTATGAGTTAATATACACAAATTACCTAGAATAATGTCCCATGGATATTAAACTTTCGATGGCTATTAGCTCATTTTTTCATTATTATTACTATTTGGAGAGGTGGAGGCTTTGCTGGAGCCAGGAGCTGGTATAATTAAGCCAGTTATTAAAATTCTTTCGCCATCAATATTGGCTGGGACACTTTTAGGGATAGAACTAGATAAATACAGCCTTTTTGTTGTCCTCTCTTTTCCGTGTTTGTCCAGCATCCTTGATACAATGTGTTAGAAAGAGCTCTTGCCTTTAAACTTCAAAATAGTAATGGAGAAAGTGTCTGGGAGATGCCTTGGGGCAACTTGCCCATTCAGCCAGAGAATGACCTATCATGGCACTCAGCTTTTCAAAGGGAAGCCTCAAGTGCATCATTTAAGCACAATTGGCTTGAATTCCTTGGTTCAGAATACCAGTACTTCCCCACAGTCCTGCTGGGGGAAACTTCAGATGTACAGTATCAATTACATGCTATCAATTATTTTTCTTAGGCATATCAGAGAGCACAGCACATATTTTTTTAAGTTCTGTCCTTCAAAAACAGTATTTATTACTGATTCACTGAAAATCTATTTTGTGGCAGCTTTCCTAGAGTTCTTACATGATTTTCTAGGAAAATTAACCCATTGACCATCACCTATTCTTTCTAACGTAGACTATTGCCTTCAACTACATACCAGGCAGCAATCGTGATACTTCTGAGTTCAGTCTCAACATAAACACCAAGTTTTCAACTGCCAAGCCTGATTTTATTCATTAAGAAAACAAAATTTAACTTATTTTTATTAGTCCATGTTTGCAGTACATAAGGATTTCATTCATCATGGGGAGTTGGTACATGTACATAACAGATCTTAATTCCTTTTATACCCTGAATATTTTGGCCTGGGGATTGGCAAACTCTAGCCTATCTGATTTTTACTCTCTGAACCTTTTCAGAAAGTTTTCTTGTCTCTGTCCTAACCCATTTAAAGCTCTTTTACTTACAAAGAACTTTATTGAATGCAAATGCAATTCTGTAGCCACTGGCTGGTGTTCATAGGTGAGGATTCCCAAGATTCAGGGACTGGACATGCTCTGTAAACTCATTCACTAGTATTGAGCCCTGTGAATCCTTTCTTCTTGCTGCTCTTTGTTTCCTCTGAAGTTGGAATGCTACAACTTCCTCTGAAGTTGGAATGCTACACCTACAATGGCTTCCTAAAGATTTCCAGTGGTTCCCATCCCTAAACCACCTTCAGAAGTACTGTCAGCATTGTTCATCACATTGGTTCTTGCCCAAAGAATCTCCATGAACCTCCTCACTCCATGGCTAATGCAGATCTTAGCACGACATTTGAGGTTTCCCAGCATTGGACCCCAATTTGCCTTTCTAAACAGTCTCACCTGTTGATACTCAATGATACCCTCAACCTAACCATCATGGTGCTTGCTCTTTCCAGAGCTCATCATATCTTTATTGCTGCCTTTTCCATTTGGATATCAGAAATGATTTGTCTCACTTAGCTTTAGATCCAATTCAAACGTCACATCAAACATGAACTATGTCCCCTATCTTTTCCCTATATGAATAGCATTAATATTATACATCCTATATTGCATTATAAAACAAGTTTGTCTTTTGAAATGGACAGAATATTTCATCTTTTAATCCCAAGAATTTGCACAAAGTGAATATTCTACAAATGGTTATTTTAAAATATTTTTGTTATCAGTTAGAATAAATATTTTTGTTTAGACTCCAAATTGTCTTTATTCTTATTATCAAATACATAATACCAGGTTGTCTAGTGGATTTCATTTAAAGTTTAGGGGGAAAGGAACATTAAAGAAACAATTATTTTTTGAGGGATAGTTTTAAACTGCATATGAAGACCAGTGGTTGAATGAATAATTACATGATTAACCTGGTATATCATATCAAGCAGTGTGTTCCATTTTCTTCTTCAGAAAGGTGATAAGAAGTGTTTCACTTTTGAATGCTCCCTACTGGTCCAGAGTAGCTGCCTGTCATCTTTCTCTCTTCTCCCTTTCCCCCACCTTTAAAAAACCCAAATATATATATATATATATATATGAAATGTGACAAGAAGAAACTGCATTTGTAGACCCAGAGTGGCTGTTCCATGGCCATGGTGCAATTTTTCATTGTAGTCAAGTTTATACTGAAGGTATAGGCCTTCTCAATGTCTTCTCAAACTTTCCATCAGCTGTTGAGCTTTTATAGAGAAGGTGAATGGGCAAAGCTTGGAAGTTCCATGCCACTCAAATAGTGACAGTTTTGTTACTCTTTGGTCAACTTTGAGGACTCAGTCCCATTGTCCACCTACCTGCCACTATGGGGAAGCATAGGATCAAACAACTGTCAGGGCCCTGACAATCAGGAAGGCTGTGTGTCACTAGAACAGTCTTCAGTTGGGGCTGACATGAACTACCTTGCAAACACCAAGAAAGGCAGGCCTGAGCACATAGTGTGATAAAACTCTCCAGATTATTCAGTTATGACTCCACTAAGTCATAAGTCTCTAGTCTTGAGAATAGCTGTGTAGAAGCTTGTTAAATAATGCTTTTCATTTGAACTTCTCATCCAAACCAGCGTCCTCAAATTAGCTAGAGAAATAGGAAGGACCTGTCTATATACTTTCAGTTTGAAGCTCAGGCAGACTAAACAAACACTCAACAGACAGGAGTAATAAAAGGAAAAGGAACTTACTTATTGGTTCTATGAAAGGAAAACAAGATGTGGCACCAACCACTTCTCTGCTTGTTGTGGGCTGGATTCCAATCATATGTTGAAGCCCTAGTCCTCACACCATAGAATGTGACTGTATTGGATATAGGGCCTTTGAGGAGGTTAATTTAAAATGAGGCCTCTCAGTTGTGCCCTAATCCAATCTGACTGGTGTCCTGAAAAGAACAGGAAATTAGGACACACAGGGAGACATTCAGAACGCACATGCATAGAGGAATGAATGACCATGTGAAGTGGCAGCAAACAAAAAAGAGCCATCTGCAAGCCAAGGAGGGAGGCCTCAGACAAAATCACCTCTGATGGCACCTTAATCCGGAACTCCTAACCTTCAGAGCTGAGAGAAAATAAAATTCTATTGTTTAAGTCATCCAGTCTATGATATTTTGTTATGGCAGCCATAGAGTACTAAATTCCTCTCCTCCTAATTCTTGTCCCAGGACATGACATTATTCTGGCTCTTTCCCCCTCTGCAGGGATATGGCTGGCAATGGGCATGTGGTGACCACCCTTTGGTTGGCATCTGCGTAACCCAGCCTCAGGTGCAAGAAGCATAATTTACACAAACAGGTCAGATTCCACAGTTTACACTCAGAGCAGTCCCAGCCTACAGGGGCTGAGAGGTCATATAATGTTGCCCTCTCTTCTAACTCAGCACCCCTGTCCCATCCACCAGCACAGAGCAGGGTCTGCCATAGCAGTTAAATCAGAACTGAGAGCTTTTCTCTCACTGGTTAACTTTCTGTAAAATCCACTCAAGAGACCTAGGTCTGTAATTATGGTTGCTTAACTGCTTTATCTTGCTTAAGAAGACAAGTTTTTAGCAATGCTGGGAAGTAAATCATTTTTGTGGCCACATCATGCTGACTAATACAACATAATCTCAAGCTAATTTATTCAAACAGTACATTCTCAGCCCAAGCATATTCAGCATGTTTGCAGCTTGTCTGTGTGTATTTGACGTACATATCTTGGTTTGCATTCCTCAAGGCAGGCTAGAGAAACAAGAATTTCTTTTCCTTAAGGTGGGTCATAGCAATTTTTAACTTTCCCTCTCCTTTAGCTGGCCATAAAAAAATTCTCTGACCTTTTCTTGTCTGATCTTAGGTCAGAGATCCTCCTCATTCCAGGGGGCTCTTGGCCCATTCTGGGGAGAAGGGGTTGCTGAAGAAGCTGAATGGATAGGCTTTGCTGGCTTTCTCCACTCAGTCTATTAGCAATCTTGTCTATGTAGTAAGGTCTGTGTGATAAGCCCAAAGGACAGAGTTCAGGGAGCTTCTGGATAACAGAACACTTGAAGGTTCCTGGAGAGTGGCACGGTGGCCAGGAATGACATGGAAGTGCTGTGCCCCTTCTCTCATACCTAGGCCTATGCATCTCTCTGGCTAGAGCCTTTGTAAGATTCTCTATGACAAACCAGTAAACACAGGCGAGTGCTTCCCTGAGTACTGTGAGCCATGGGAGCTAGTTAATTGGACCCAAGGAGGAGGTTGTGGGGACCCCAATTTGTAGCCAGCTGGGCAGAAGCACAGGTAGAACAACCTGGGCCTCATGACTGGCAGCAAAAGTGATGTGGGCAGCATGAGAACTGAGCTCTTGGCTGTGGGATCCAATGCTGTCCCTAGGTAGGTTGCGTGGAAATGGAAATGAACAAGAGGACACCTTACTGGTGCCCACTGATGTGGAATTGCATGCTGATGGAGGGAAGTCCTCACCTTTTAGGGTCACAGAAGGCTTCTGTGTTGACAGTGATGTGAAAACAAAGGAAAAATAAAGCAGACTTTGTGTTTTTTCTGACAGATCCTATATCCAATATGAGATATTCAAAATATCTATTATGACTTTTCCATAATTTCTAAAGCTAAATATGCAACATGTTCTTGAGAAGATTCCCTATGTTACCTGACATTTGTTTTGCTTTCCTTAGTCTCTATGGAGAAATAATTGAAAAAATTATAACAACCTTTAGAATGAGATATAAAAAGAATTGAATATTTCCACAGGTAAGATATTTGTTAGGCACTTAATTTTGTATTATTCAAGCGTTTTAAAATATAATTTTATGTATTAGTTGCTAGAGTATCTCCTTTTTTTTTTCTTTTGGCAATCAAACTCAGGACCATGAGCTTGCGAGGCAGGCATGGTGCCATTGAGCTAAATCTCCAGCTAGAGTATCTCCATTTTTTTCAGGCAAGGTGGTGCACGCCTATAATTCCAGCACCCTGGGAGGCTGAGGCAGGAGAATTGCAAGTTGGAGCCCAAACCAGGCAATTTAGTGGTTTAGTGAAACATTATCTCAAAATAGATAGAGTTGGAGATATCGATCAGTGTGAAGTCCCTAGGTTCAATCACCAATATCTCAAGGAAAAGAATCCTCCACGTTTCAGATGAGGAAACAAAAAAGAGAGGTTATCAAAATGGCCTAACTATAATACTTTATAACACAATGGAAAATCATTCATCTATAAAGAACAAAATCATGTAATTTGCAGGAAAATGGATGGAACTGGAGATCATCAGGTTAAGCAAACATAAGCTAAAGCTAAAAACTCAAATATCCCTGGGGAGCAGCTGTGTGGACCAGACCAGCTCAGCTGCAGGCAGATTCCAGCCAGGGCTCCACCCCGAGACCAGAAGCTTGGGCACAGCTGCACAAGCCAAAGGCCCACCCAGAAAAGAAATGCACAGGTGCACAAGCTTTAGCTAGAGGCCCACCATACCGTTGGCCACAGCCAAGGGCCCACCTGGAAAAGAGCTACGCAGGCACATAAGCAATACCCAGAGGCTCGGCCTGATACCATTGACAAGTGCATGGAGACCCTAGCCAGAAGCCTGTGCAGACAACAGGAACTGGGGTGCACAGCCCCCAGTGAAAGCCCCTCCCAGACAACAGGTACATAGGGGCCTCAGCGAGAGGCAGGTTTAGATACCATTCCAAATGTGCACAGGCCCCAGCCAGAAGCTCACCCAGACAACAGGTCACCTCAGGGATACAGAAGGTCACCCCTCTGAACCCAAGAATTGGTGCAGCAGAGTAAAGGCTGCTCGGTGGCTTGCTGAGAATTCAAGACCACTGGGTGACCAAAAAGTCACCAAATCAAAGGCACAGCAGGCTGCATCCGTTAAAATGAGAAGATAAGAAAATAAGTCTCAAAACCAGACTTCCAAATCACCTAAGGCAACCCCAAAGGGAAATGAGATGAGATGGAGCAATCTGATACTCAACTTCCTGGGATCCCTGAACTGTCAACAAAGGAGGATCTGGAAAAAATACAATCAGAAATAATTTCTCAGATAACACCAGAGATTGTGCCCATAGTACAAGACATGATTAATGAATCTAGAGTGGACTCAGATAAAAAAATAGAGGAGCTGAGGAACATGATGGAATCCCAATATAAGAAACAAATGGAATCCATAAAGCAGATGCAAACAGATTTCCAGGAGATTAAAAACACCATTGAAAGTTTACAGAGCAGAATGAGCAAATGTGAGGACAGAATTTCAGATATAGAAGATAAGATTGCAATTAGTGACCAGGAAAAGAAAAATTTCTTAAAATATAGTAAGGGACCATGAGAAATCAATCCAGCAGCTGCTAGATGATGCAAAGAAGAATAACACCGGACTGATTGGAGTCAATGAAGAAACAGGACAGAGAGCAGATGACATAAAAAACAAAACAAAACAAACTGTTCACAAAAGTAATGGCAGCAAACTTCCCAAATAGGGGAAAAGAACTTGACATAGAGATAAGTGAGGCATATAGGACTCCAACTAGCCAAGATAAAAAAATCTACACATAAGCATATAATAGTTATGATTCCAGAAATCCAACAGAAGAACAAAGTTCTACAAGCAGTTAGAGAAAAGAAACAAATCACATACAAAGGAAAGCCCATCAGAATCACAGCAGACTTCTCAACACAAACCCACAAGGCAAGAAGAGCTTGGAGTGATGTATTTCAAGCCCTAAAGGAAAACGACCTCCAACCCAGATTGATGTACCCTGCAAAACTATCTTTCAAAATTGATGGAGAAATAAGATACTTTCATGACAAAGAGTACCTTAGGAACTTCATAAATACCAAACCAGCACTCTAAAAAATTTTAGATAATATCCTAGGAACAGACAATGAGGATCACAACCCCAGGAAGCACAGCAAAATGAATCCTTTGGGCGCGACAAGAAATTAAATGTAAAGGGGGAGAATTCAACAGAAAGAAAAAGTCACGACAATGATAAGTCAATTATAATCATCAATTTTAATGGTCTTAATTCACCAATCAAAAGAAATAGACTGGCAGAATGGGTCAAGAAGTAAGATCCAACAATATGCTGCATACAAGAAACACAATTCAAAAAGAAACTCATGGACTGAAATTTAAAGGGTGGAAAACAATACTCCATGCCACAGAAACAACAACAACAAAAAAGGAGAAGTAGCTATCCTCTTTTCAGATCAAGTGGATTTCAAACCAACACTGATTAAGAGAGACAAAGAAGGACACTACATCCTTGTAAAAGGAAAAATCCAAGACGAAGAATGACAACTATTAATATATATGTACCAAAGACTAGTGCACCCAACTATATAAAACAAATACTAATGGACATGAAAAATCACATAAGCACTAACACAATAGTAGTAGGTGACCTCAATGCCCCACTGTCACAAATAGATAGATCAACTAGACAAAAAATAAGCGACAAAATACTAGAACTCAATCAAACTCTTGGACAAATGAAGTGAACAGATGTTTATAGAGTGTTCCACCCCACAAAATCTGAATACACATTCTTTTCAGATGCATATGGGTCATTCTCCAAGACAGACCACATATTCACTCATAGAATAAGTTTAAGTAAATGCAAAGGAATGGAAGTTATCCCCTGTATGTTATCAGACCATTGCATGATGAAATTGGAGATCAATAGCAAAATAAACCACAAGAATTTCATAAACACATGGAAACTGAACAAAACACTCCTGAATACCCAATGGATCACAGAGGAAATTAAAGAAGAAATCAGACAGTTACGACAATTAAATGACATAGCCAATACAACATATTGGAATCTTTGGGACACAATGAAAACAGTCTTACGAGGGAAATTCATAGCAGTCAATACTCACACTGGGAAAACCAAATGAGCTCAATTACACAACCTGATGCTGAACTTCAAGCTTCTAGAAAAAGAAGAGCAGGACAAACCCAAAGCCCATAGAAAGGAGGAAATTATAAAGATCAGGGCAGAAATCAATGTAATGGAGATTAAGAGAACAGTACAAAAAAATCAATGAAGAGAAAAGTTGGTTCTTTGAAAGAATAAACAAAATTGATTGACAAACCCTTGGCCAACTTTATCAGAAAAAGGAAAGAAAAGGCCCAAATCCATGCAATTAGGAATGAAAAGGGTGAAATTACAAACCAAGCAGAAATCCAGAGGATCATCAATATCTATTTTGAGAACCTATATGCCAATAAGATGGAAAATACTGAGCAAATGTACATATTCCTAGATACATGTGAATTACCAAAGTTGAACAAAGATGACCTAAAAATTCTAAATGACCCAATATAAATCAATGAAATTGAAAACATAATTAAAAACTTACCAACTATGAAAAGCCCGGGTCCTGATGGCTTCACTGCTGAATTCTACAAGACATTTAGAGAGCAACTACTGCCACTACTGTTTAAACTCTTCAGTGAAACTGAAAGGGAAGCAATACTCTCAAATTCATTCCTGGAAGCAAGCATCATATTGATCCCCAAAGCAGAAAAACACCCAACCGAAATAGAGAACTATAGGCCAATCTCACTAATGAACATAGATGCAAAAATCCTCAATTAGCTACTGGCAAATAGAATGCAGAAGATCATCAAGAAGATCATACACCCTGACCAAGTGGGATTCACCCCAGAGATGCAGGGATGGTCTAACATATGTAAATCAAAAAATGTAATACACTCTACCAATAGAGCCAATGACAAAAACCATATGTTCATCTCAATAGATCCAGAAAAAGCATTTGAAAAAATCCAACATGCTCTTACGATAAAAACTCTCCAAAAAATTGGAGCAGACGGTGTCTACCTCAATCTGATCAAAGCCATTTACGAAAAACGAAGAGTCAATATCATACTAAATGGTCAAAAACTGAAATCCTTCACACTAAAATCAGGAACAAGATGAGGATGTCCACTATCATCACTCTTGTTCAATATAATCTTGGAATTAGACAAGAGAAAGAAATAAAAGGAATAAAGACAGGATATGAAAAAAGTCAAATAGTCCTTATTTGCAGATGACATGATACTCTATGTAGAAGACCCCAAAAACTCCACCAAAAGTCTTCCAAACTTAATAACCAAATTCAGTAACGTAGCTGGATACAAGGTCAACACAAAATAATCAATAGCTTTTCTGTACATGAAAAACAGACTCCCTGAGAGAGAATGGGGCAATCAATTCCTGTCAAAATAGCATCCAAAAAATTGAAATCCCTAGGAATCAACGTAACAAAAGAAATCAAAGACCTCTTCTCTGAAGAGTACTGCACTGTGAAAAAAAAGATTGAAGAGGATATCAGAAAATGGAAAGACAGCCCTTGCTCCTGGGTAGGAAGAATCAACATAGTGCAAATGGCCACACTTCCAAAACTGCTATATAGGTTCAATGCAATCCCAAGTGAAATTCCAGCAGCATACTTCATGAATCTTGAGAAAACAATCCAAAAATTCATTTGGAACAAGAAGAGACCTAGACTAGCAAAAGAAATCTGAGGCATCAGAGACATGGCAGGAGGTATCACAATCCCCAACTTGATTGTATACTACAAAGCTACTGTGATAAAAATAGAATGGTACTGGCAAAGAAACAGACTTGAGGACCAGTGGAACAGATTAGAAGATGCAGAAACAACGCCAGACACACTCAGCCATCTCATCTTCAATAAAGGAGCCAAACACCCTCACTGGAGGAAAGATAGCCTCTTTAATAAATGGTGTTGGAAAAGTTGGGTTTCAACTTGCCAAAGATTAAAACTAGACCTATATCTCTCACCATGCACTAAAATAAAATTGAAATGGATTAAGGATCTAAATGTTAAAACAGAAACACTAAACTGGCTGGAAGAGAGGTTAGGTAGAACTCTTGAAGACATGGGTGTAGGAAAAGATTTTATGAACAAAACCTCAGTCGTCTGTGAAGTAGCACAAACAATCAACAAGTGGGATCTCTTCTTATTCAAAAGCTTCTGCACAGCAAGAGAAACCACCAACAGTGTGAAGAGGCAACCCACAGTGTGGGAAAAAATCTTCACCTGCTGTTCCTCAGATAAAGGTCTACTATCTCGAATCTATAAAGAACTTTAAAAAAATCAGACCTCCCAAATTTAAAGACCCACTCCAAAATTGGGCATCTGAAATGAACAGACATTTCTTACACAAAGAAGTACAAATAGCAAATAAACTTGAAAATATGTTCCACATTGCTGGTCATTCGAGAGATGAAAATGAAAACAACACTGAGATTCCACCTCCCCTGAGAAAGAATGGCTGCTATCATGAAATCAGCCAATAACCAATGCTGGCAGGGCTGTGGGGAAAGAAGAACCCTGCTCCACTGCTGGTGGGAGTGTAGACTGGTGCAACCACTGTGGAAATCAGTACGGAGATACCTCAAAGAACTAGGACTGGAAGTCCCATTTGACCCAGCTATTCCCTTGCTGGATATCTTCCCCAAAGAATTAAAAGAACTATACCACAGTGATATATGGGCGCTCAGGTTCATAGCAGCACAGTTCGTGATATCTAAAACTTGGAAGCAGTCCAATTGCCCATCAACTGCAGACTGGATAAAGAAAATGTGGGTTTTTTTCTTTTTTTTTTTTATAAATGGAGTATTACTCAGCCATAAAGAACAAGAAACTAGAGCCATTTATAGCTAAATGGATTCACATTGAGGTGATACTCTTAAGTGAAATAAATAGGACACACATGTGTAAATACCAAATAATTTCTGTAGTGTGAGAAACTGAAAGTATAAATAAGAATCAAAGGGTATAATAGATAATGTGAAATAGGAAGAAAAGGGGGAAAGGTGAAGGGGAAGTGGGAGGGGTAGGGAAAAAGAAAGAAGGAAGTGGAATTAATATGAGAAAATGAAAAAATGGAAACAAAGTCTTTGTAAATAGGGAGGGGTGGTGGGGTTGAAGGGAGGGCAGGGGAACGGGAAAAAATAGGAACCAAGATGGATTATGTAAAGGTGCAAATTTCCAATGACGAATGTCATTATATTTTATACCTTGAATATAACCAATGAAATTAATTTTAAAAAGTCAAACATCACATGTCTTCTCTCGCATATGGAATCCAAACTTAAAAAGATAAAAAATAGAGACATGAAAGTAGAAAGGAGACTATTTGAAAA
Source organism: Heterocephalus glaber (assembly GCF_053883595.1). Taxonomy (NCBI): domain Eukaryota; kingdom Metazoa; phylum Chordata; class Mammalia; order Rodentia; family Bathyergidae; genus Heterocephalus; species Heterocephalus glaber. Next base: position 16,371,958 of record NW_028258369.1, on the reverse strand, counting down.
GATGAAGAGAATTGGAGGATAGGAGGAACGGGAGAGGGAAATAGTACGGATGAAAATAATCAAAGTATGTCATATACACGTGCAGGTATGCCCAAATGAAACCCACTACTCTGTGTAACTAATGTGCATTAATAAAAATACTTTATGGAACAAAAGACCAACCTTATATAGCACTTTTTAGTACTTGGGGATTGAACCCAGGGCTTTTCCACTGAGCAACTTCCCCAACTCTTTTTTACTTTTTATTTTGAAGAAGGGTCTTGCTAAGTTACTAAGTTGCCCAGAGTGGTTTTAAAGTTGAGCTCCTTCTGTCTCAGCTTCCAAGAGTGCTAGGATTACATGTGTGTGCCACCATGCCCAACTCCAACCTTGTATAATATTTTGTCTCTTGTCTATGTCAACATCAGCTTTGAATATATTTTATTTTTAATACAAAGATGCTTTAAAAATTTGTATAGACCTGGGGAACACTGTGTCACAGTTAGAGAAAGAAACATAGTCTTTGCAATTAGACAATATTGGCTTAAAATATTAATGCTGCCCTTTCCTGACTATAACCTTAAAAAAATTACTGAACTTAGACCAGACGCATTTGATTCAACCATAAATAGGGTCGTATCCCCCTCACAGTATGCAAGTCTCGCTGTGGAGGTAAGTTTTTCACTTCTCTTGAGTAGATATTTAAGAAGAGAATTGTTAGATCATATGATAAATTTATCTTTCACTTTTTAAGATACTGCCGAACTGTTTTGCAAGTTAGCAGCACTATCATTTTACATTCCTATCTGCAATGTGAGAGTTTCTGTTCTTCATGTTTGTAATTATCTGTCCTTTGATTATAGCGATTCTTGCCATTCTAGTGGCTGTGAAGTGGTATCTCATTTTGCTTCCCTCATGACTGATGATGTTGAGCATTTTTTTCATGTGCTTAGTATTTATTTATATATCTTTGGTAAAATGTCTATTCAAATCTTTTGCCATGTTTCAGTTGAATTGTTTTCTTGCTTATTTGTAAGAGGTCTTACAATATTCTGGATAAATGTCTCCTGGGATTCTTTTCCATGATTTGTGAATTTTCCAATGTCAGGGTCACTGCACCACACAGGATACCTAATAGATATTTGATGAGAATGATTCTGATGATATTATTCAATTCGATTTGGTTAAATAAGCTTTTACTGAATACTAACTATTGCTAGTCTTATCTGAGATGTTGGGAGGTTCAGTAGAGAACACAACAGATAAATTCCTTGCTCTAAGAGACATAAGTAGTCATTAATGGTCATGTGACTATTGAGTAAAACAAGCTAGGATTTCTGGGGATGGGGGGAGATGGAAGGGAAAGGATGGGAAGTAAAAAGGATCAAGATGCAATATGTATATCTACCAATTCCCCATGAAATGGGGAATGTATTTATTATGTATGCCAAATATATACTAATGTATTTAATTATGCCAAATATATGCTAATGATAACAGAAAGAGAAAAGGCTAGGATTTGGGCTAGGCTTTCTCTTTTGAGGCTCAGTGTCTGTTACTCCTCTATACAAGTGTTGTCAAATGTGCAGAACTTTTGTTCAAAAATCTGATGCCCAGTGTAACCTCAAGTCTCTTTGATCACCATATGGTGATATGGAAACCCCAAACTTCAGAAATTATCTATATTTAAAATTGAAAATTAGCACAGAGTAAAACTATATTTATTTGGGTTAATCCCATAGGATAGATTATATTTCTCTATGTGCCAGATATATGTACTCCTATAATATCCTCAAATGGCTTAATAATCTCCACTAGAAATTTATGAGCTGGGTCACAGTTCAGCTTTCTCTTTCTCTTGGATGAACACTCATTTTCTCTTTTCCTATATTGTTGTCCTAAGAAATCCCTATTCAGAAGTTCTGAAGGGCAATGGTATCAGATTTATAGGTAGGAAATTTTATTCCTTGTCTTTAGGAAGCTGACTACAGAAAGATCAGTGGAGTCAGTTCTTTCTATTGATGTCAGGAGAGTTTCTTGAGGTGGCAGGGAGGTCACACAATATTTGATTACGATGTCTCCCCAGCCTGACCCTCCATTAGACTCAGCAGCAGCAGCTGTCTTGGATGGTGGTGGTTTTCTGCATCTTTGGTCACAAAAGCTTCTAGAGACATCTCCATCACTTGATGGTGGCAGCTTTCCAAATGGCAACTCCATCTGCTTCTATTGGCTGCTCTCTCAAGATCTATTCTTATGTTAGTTGGCTTTCTATCACTGTAAGAAAATGCCTAATGTAAGCAACTTATAAGAGACGAGAGGTTTATTTATCTCACAGTTTCAAGTGGGTTCAGTCCATGGTTGGCTAGCTGTAAGGCAGAAGTTGCACGGTGGAGGAAAGCTGTTCATGTCATGGTGGCCAGGAAGTACAGAGAGAGAAGACAGGAACTGAGGACAAGAATACACTGTTCCAGGTCATACTCCAGGCCTTTTCTGACCAGGCTTCACTGCTGAACACAGTCAGCTATGAACTCATCAGCAGATTAATGGCGCTCCCATGACCCAATCATCTTCCCAAAACTCCTCCTCTGAACACAGGAGACTTTTGGGAGACAGTTTAGATTTGAACCATAGCAACCTGCTGAGACCATTTCTGGTAAACCCAGCTTAGTTTTTCCACAGAAAATTCCTTGCTGAACTTTCTGCTTTTTCAAAATGTGCTTTATATAGAGTTTCTTTTAGAAATGGGATGACATTCCAGGTGCCCACAATTGGAGCTGCTCCTCTGGCTACACTGTGACCTATATGGTACTGTCCTGCTCAAGGCTTCTTGGGCAAGTATGGACAGGGCAGGAAAAGTGTATCCTCAAGGAGTTGAGGACACAGAATTCAGTATCAGGGAGGCTTTTTTATAGTTGTATGTGTGATCTCGGCCAAGCAATTTAATTTTTGTAGTTCTCAGTTTCCTCATCTAGAAAATGGAGGAAAAAGTGTTCCATTTTCTTGAGTTTCTTTGAGGGTTAACTGAGATAATCTATGAAAAGCATTTAGTGTCTGATACATTAAAAGCCCTCAATAAATATTAGCTACTATGAAATTATTAGATATGAAATAATTTGTTTGAATAATTAAACTATGAATGATAATTGTAAATGAAACTAAATTCTTCACTTTGGGTTCAAGGGAATCCTGGAAAATTGACAAAAGAAATAGCTGCTTGTTCTTTGTAGAACACTCATGACTATTTCTGCCTTTCCTTTTGGATGTTTCCAATGCTTTATCTCTTTCTTTTACTGGGAGAACTCAGCTTTCAGATCTAGGCCAAATGTCATATCAAATATGAAATAAGCCTTCAACTCTCCCCAATGTGTACAACTCTAATATTCTATTTCCTGTATTGTATTGTAGCAATTGTTAGCCTGCCTCTTCCAGATTTAGAATGCTTAAGAAATAGGACTTTGCCTTATACCTTAACATTTGATTTCAACATGCATTCATTATACAATTTTATTCCTGAACCTGGTATGGTGGCACATACCTATAATCCCAGCGTTTGGGAGACTGAGGCAGGAAGATCGAAAGTTCCAGCCCAGCTTGAGAAACTCAGTGACATAGCAGGAGGATTGCCTTGAGTTGAGGCCATCCTGGGCTACATAGTGAGTTCAAGGCCAGCCTGGACTACATAGCAAGACCCTGTCTCAAGAAAACAAAGCAAAACAAAATATTCATGGGAAATTTTACATTCTTCTGTATGCATGTGTGTATTTTACACTTTTAGTACATCTCAATTTGATTATCTACCTTTAAAGTGTTCAGGAACTACATATACAGCTATTGGATACTGGATTGAGCAGCACAATTCTAAATGCTCCATGTATTTTCTCATAGCATGTTGTACATATCTTGATTATAGCAATTAAACCAGGTTATATTATGAACGATTTATTCATGTGTATACTTCCTGTGAGTATTTCTAGGGTGAGGACTTTGTATTATTTGTCTTTGTATCCTCTTTTCCCCATACAGTACTTACATATGGTAAATGGTCAATAAATACCAATCATGTAGAATATTGTAGCTATCATTATTGAGCAACGACTAAATACTTAGGACTTTTTAAATGATATTTAATTCAATCATTAAAAAGCCTTGATTGGTCAAGAGTTATCTCCAGTTTACAGATAATACAATGGAGATTCAGAAAAGTTAAGTAACGTAACTGAAGTTATAAAATTAGAAGTATCAGATCTGAAATTGAAACTCCAGCCCTAAAATTTAAACATGAAGCTCACCAATGCACGTGGGTTCCAGTTGAGTTTTATTCCTAATCAGATGACCTTCAACAAATGACTGAATCCCTTGAGCCTGTTTCCTGTATGTAAAATGAAGGAAACAGGATAGCTAATATCTAGAGTGTCTTTTAGTTCAGGATACTGTCGTATTATAATTCCTTACCTACATTCAAGTCAAATTTTTTCCATATTTAAGCTGTCTCCCAAAATAGAGCTGTATGTCTTAAGTTACACATATGCCACTTGGTTACCTTCAGAGAATGACTATATATATTCCACTTAGATTTGTTGCAAAAATATGAATAAAATTAAATTTTATAAATGAAATTCGATTTCATTTTTACCCTACATAAAAAATAGGAGTTGTTCTATTAGCATTCTTATTAGACTTACTAGAATTCTTTATTAGACTTGACTCTAACACTTTAACATTGGTATTCCCATTTAAGATTTTTAACGAACTTTGTGAGGTTATGCCTAATTTCAATAGAGAAGATATTCATATTCATTTTTCCCTAAATATTTTCTCCCTAATTCTCTCAATATTTCTTCTATTGGCTAATACTTATAAACAAGGCTAAAGGCAATAAAAAAAGCTTTTACATCTAAATGCAATCAAACAGGAATATCTTCTATATTAACCTTCTCATTGGACAAGGGCATCTCAAAATCCCTTCTAGCTTTAACTTCATATGAGTTTTTCCTACAAATTTCATAATAATGACTTCGCATATTTAAGGCTTTTGTAAGTGGAATTCATAGGCAGTTAATGATGGGAAATGTAATTGCACTGTACAGTTCTTGAGTGAGAGGTTGGCAAACTGTAGCCTGTGGATCAAAGAGGCCTACCTGTGTTCACAAGGAACATTTCATTGGCACACCACCATGTCCAGTTGTTTATATATCATCTGTAGCTGTTTTGAGGGTATATATGGCTGGCAAAACTGAAAATATTTATTATCTGTTCATTTACAAAAAAGTTTGTCCATTCCCACCTAGAGCACACTGGTTTCATTTGCTAAATACCTGTAGGAACAGCCTCTGCCAAGAGGTACATCAAAATCCTGAAGTGACCTGCTTCTCAAGAGGAGTTCCTGAAAAATCTGGCAGGAATCCAATCACAAAAAGTTTGGCAAGAAAGATAGTTATCTCTACACTTTCACTGCTACATAATAAAGTTGTTTCATGCTAGTTGAGATGCAGATTGGAAACAGTGTGCTATAGAGGCTAGGAAAGATTCAATTCTAGGATTTTATATTTATTTGTATGACCTTAGATAATTAAAATGATTTTTTAAACCTTCCTCTTTGTCTCCATGGCTGATCATAGTAGATATTTCTCTAGTCTATCTGAATCTTACATTAATTAGTACATGTGGAGAACTTAGAATCTGACACTTAATGAGTATTAGTCATCAGGTAGCTATTTCAGAGGAACCAAAGAATACCAGGAAAATATTTCCCCTTTCAGTTACTCTGGATTTCTATTTAGAGGATGAGCTAAGTCAGATTCTATGAAGACTATATTTATTTTCTATGTAGAATCCTATGGTGACATTACACAAGAAAAATAAGTTTTTATGAGAAAAATTAATTATGTCTGGCAGGGACTGTTTATTATTAAAACATGTTCTGATGATACTCTAGCTGCAATAGCCAGAGGGAAGTCATATACAAGCCAAAAAAAAATCAGCAAATTTGAATGTTATTTTTGAACACAATATATTAGGAAGCGTATGTTGTTTGACATATATCAATTTTTTGCGACTCCAGGAGAGACATCCATCATCCAGCAGAACAGAATGAATCTATAACATGGGGAAAAACATTACTATTTACTCTAAGTATCATCAATGCTAATGATCATTTTAGCTTGAAGGAATGTAGCAGCTGCTGTTAGTAACCTGCCCACATCCCCTCAATACTCAAGTTAGTGTATGACACCTTGACTTTCAACTGCCAGCACCTTTGATCTTTTAGGGACCTCTCTGGCCACTGAAGCTCCTTTGTCCACCAACAAAGAGTAGACCAGATATGCCAGAGGAATAATATTCCCTGGGAGTGGCTCTCAACTAGTATCTAATGGGAAATGATGGACAGATAACCCAGATCTCTCACTTTGAGATATGGTATTTTTCGGGTGTGTTCTACAGTGGGTCCCAGAGCTCCTCAATGGGACTAATTTTTAGGTTCTGAAGTAGTGATTTGTTTTCTTGGCTTTTTTCTCTGTCATCTCATTTCTCTCTTCCTTTTGAAGTCCTAATTGTGAGATTTGCTTCGGTAGGGAGAACTGATGTGAAGACAAGGTGGGAGCCTGTTCAATTTTCAACTGGATCTTATTTGTGCATTTCCCTTTGGTATTCACAGGACTCCTATGCACATAACTGAAGAGGCTAACTATAAAATGACCAAATTCTAACATATAATCAATTGATTACCATATAATAATCAACTGGATCAATTTTCACACACAACATAAGAGGAAATGAAGGCACGGTATGATGGAAAAGGCTTTGAAGACTTTAAACCTTCTCTTAAGTTCATAAAGCAAATCAAATCTGTTGCAGTATGTGTTGGAATACATTCCTATCAGGTATTCAAACCCATTTACCTTTTTATTTTGTTTTGTTTTTGGTTCCGGGGATTGAACTTGGGTCCTTGCCCTTGGGCAGCAGGCGGCAAAACCACTGAGCTAAATCCCCGGCCCCCATTTACCTTTATAAAATCTACTGAACCTTTCTATGCTAGCTACCATTAACTTATTTTCATTTCTGGAAACAAACAAAAACAACTATATGTTTTAGTATACAAAAGATATTGAGCAGAATTTATTTCTAAGTTCTGTTGACAGAAATGGTTCACATCTAGGGCTTAATGAAATACTTGGGATTGCCTGTGAAATGGGATTGTGCATATTGTTATGAAGAAAGATTCCTAATCTTGCATTAAATTCTCAAAGGTAACGGTGAACCAAAATATGTAGGAAGGGACAACTGCATTAAAGATTTCAGGGTTTATTAGAAAATCCTTAAGACGCATTTTCGAGGAAATCTTTGGCAATACTAAAGCATGAGAAATTAAAGTTTCTAGTTCTGATCATAGCAGAATTTTAGCCATCATATTTATTTTTCCACTGTAAACAACTATTAAACTGGACTAAAATATATGAAGCACGTGGTTTAGGGTGATAGATAAAACAGTGTTTGATCTTTGTTGGAAGGGAATATGAGGTGTGACTAAAAAATACAGTGACTCTTTTAATTGAAAAGTTATTATAGTAAAAGACAAATTGCCATTAATCCCCAGCAAAATACTCTTCATTATTCTTCCCACTTTCCGAAACATTTCTGGAAGTCATCTTTCATGAGTATCTTTAGTTGTACTGTTGTGGCTGAATCAAAATACTTCCCTTTTATGGTGTGTATGTATATATGTATTTATTTGATATATTGTGCAATAATAATTATGGTACTGATTTTGGGAAATTGGCACATATATTTTGATCATTTTCAATACCCTTTTCTTCCCTTCCTTTCTTTCCTCTCTTCCCATTTTCCCTTTTGACTTTGGGGAAGAGTCACATCCAGTGAATAAGGTAGAGGAGGACACAACATAATATTTTTCTGAACCTTCCATTTCATTGGATGGCACTTGGCAACCTCATGAAGACACTCATGAAAGAGGTCTTCCAGAGCTGCTTCAGAGAGTGGAAAGAATGATGGGTTAATTGTGTTTGTAGTGAGAATAAGTATTTTAGAGGGATTCCTGGCAATATGTCTTCTACTGTAATAAATTTAAAAAATTAAAATATTCACTGTATATTTTGGTCAAACCTCATACATGAAGTAAGCTCTCTTATTTGCTTTGCTTTCTGCTTGTGTGAAAGCAGAAACTGCAGCACAAAAAATTAACCCAGAGAACAACAATCTTTCTGGGCTCAGGAAAGAGAGATCTGAATTTCTGGATTGGCATGTTGGCTGGAATTTGGTAGAGAGAGGTTTTCAGAAATCTACATAGGTGACCCCCTGTGTACTAAAACTAAATTGCATGGACACAGGGTTAGACTCTGTAAGGTCTAGTAGAAAACAACTGCTGGGGATGGGGCATGTAAAAGAGACATAAGCGGTCCAGCCAAATCAAATGAAGGGTTGGTGCTCAATACTTTGATCATTTAGTTGAGACCCTACAAAGAACATACCTTGAGATAGGGCTAGTCCTAAACAAAGGGCTTTTGCAGACTCACCATAAACGAGTCTAAAACCAAGCCTCAAGAAGTTCAAGCTTATCCACCTGAAGTTAATTGCCAGCCAATATGCAGTCCAACATTCTTTGTAGGAAGACAAGCAAATCCAGACTTTCTGAATCATGGAAAAGTGATGTTAAGTATATATTGAAATAGTTATAATGTGTGAATAAACAGAAACATACAAAATATAATCAAGAGAAAAAGGCAGAGATCACACAGATGTTGGAATAATGTTATAAAATAGCTATGTTAGAAATGGACGCTGAGAGAATTCATAGGGAATGTCAATAATAAAATATTGAACTGCAAGAAAGAACTAGGGGTTAGGAGTGTGGCTCAGTGGTAGAGCACTTGCTTAGCATGCATAAGGTCCCGAGTTTGAACCCTAGCACAAAGAAAGAAAGAAAGAAAGAAAGAAAGAAAGAAAGAAAGAAAGAAAAGAAAGAAAGAAAGAGAAAAGAGAAAGAGGAACTAAATAGGAATTCTAGAATTTAAACAGTATATTATTAAATTTAAAAATTTACTGGATGGGTTTAACAGCAGATTGGACACTGCAAAAAGAATCACTGCAGTTTGAAATAGGTTAATGAAAGTACAATAAAGCACCAAGAGAAATGCAAGGCACCCAAAATAAAACACTTGTTCCACAGGTATAAGCAATATGAAGTGGTATAACAATGTGAATTTTCAGTGAAAAAGAGAATAGCACATGATTGGGGAAGAACAAATTTTTGAAGAAATAATTGCTCACCAATTTTCAAACTTGTTGCAAAAGATTAAAGAACCAACGAACTAAAAAAATTGTCAAGCAAGATAAACACAAAGAAAACCAAATCAGGCAAATTACAATCAAATTCCTAAGAACTGAGTATAAAGAACAAATTTAAGAATCAGTCAGAGGGCAAAAAAAGACATATTAGATTAACAGGAAACAAAAATGAAAGTAACGACTGATAATCTTATCAAAAATAATGCTAGCCACATACAATGGGATAGTATTATGAAGTGCCAAAAACCAAAACTTTCAACTTAGAATTCATTCTGCAGAGGCTTACTTTCAGAAAAGAAAGAAAAATAAAGACGTTTTCAGAAAAAGAAAAACTAAGAGAATTCATCATAGCAGACTTGCACTATAAAAATTCTTAAAAGCTGAAGGGAACTAACTACAGACTAAAACTCAAGTCTGCCTGAAGTAATGGAGAGGACCAGAAATTATAAATATGTCAGTAAATGTGAAAGACTTTAAAAATAATTTTTAAATTTATTTAAGAGATAATTGATTACTTTTGATAACCTAATAACAATATATACATCATGGGTTTGAGAACTCAATATTGCTAAGAGTTTAACTCTCTCTAAATTTATTAGTATATTCAATGCAGTCTCAATCAAAATCCTAGCAGATTTCTATGTAAAAATTGCCATGCTGATTTTAAAATATGTGTGTAAATGCAAAAAACCCCTAAATTAGCCAAAATTATCTTTTAAAAGGACAGTTTTGGAGAAGCCACATTCCTGGATCTTAAGAATTACTATAAAGTTACAACAATCAAGTGAGTGTGGTATTGGCACAAAAACAGGCAAACCAATGGATTAAAACAGAGAGAGAGGGAGAAAGAGAAAGAGAGAGAGAGAGAGAGTTCACAAACAGGCCTACACATTGACTTTCAACAAAAGTGCTATTTCAGATGGGATTGGGCACATTTGGGTGGGATGGCCATAGGAAAAAGTGCTATTTCAAAGGAGCATAAGATAGTCTTTTCAACACAGCTATACCAACATTTATTACTTGATTTCTTGATGACTGCCATTCTTTCTGGCATAAGATGAAATCTGAATATTGTTTTAAGTTGCATTTCTCTAATGCAGTGATAAGCAAGTGGAAAGAATGAAATATGATCACTATATCACATGACACATAGAAAGTTAATTCAAGATACAATAGATCACAGACTCAAACATAAAAGGGAAACTTATAGGGCTTCTAGGAAAAAACAACAGAAGAGTATGTTTGTGATATTTTGATAGGCAAATATTCCTCAGATAGAACACAGATTAACCATAAAAGAAAACAACAAAAAAAATGGGACTTCACCAAAATCAATAATGTCTGTCTATCAAAAATGGTGTTGAGAAAACCAGTAGGCAAGCCACAGACTAGGAGAGCATATTTATAAAATATGTAATAGTAAAGAACTAACATTCAGGAACTATAAAAGATTCTTATAACTAAATAAAAATAACTAAATACGGCTGAAGACTTAAATGGATAACTCACCAAAAGTGCATATACGAGTGTTCTATATCCTAGTGATTGGGTTATACAGCTACACAAATTTCTCAAAACTCATCAAACTATTGTCCTAAAGTCTGTACATTTCAGTGTATGTAAATTGTATCTTAATAGAAACAAAAGAAAAATTAAAACTAAGTAGATTTAGTATTTAATTGCATATTTCCTCTGCATATTTTTTTCTGTAACAAAGGAATTGGACAGGTAACAAACACCTTTTCTATACTTTGTGCTAAGATCCATGTATTAAGTGTAGGTAGACTATGAAGATGGATGTGACATAGTCATTTATCCTCAAGTTGCTTATAACCTTATAACCTGGGAAGGGGACAGTTGAGAGATATGAGAGGAAAAGAAAATTAACACAGCAATATTTCCTTGATAGTTGTGGGCCCAGACATGGCTACAGCTGGAACTCTGCTATTAATTAGGTTTAGATTTTTACCAGCTTAGCTCTGAAAGGGCCATGGTGATTAACGGAACTAATTAGGCCGGCCCCAAGGGCAATATCAGCATGTAAATATAATAGGATTATTTTTTATGCCTCTCTAGTATGTCACCTCATATTACTATTGTGAAATGTTTGGGGCTTTTAACCTAATCACTCGTCTAGACTTGTCTTCAAGACAGACGTCTTCTCAGATTTTATTGTTGCTTTTACCAAAAGCAGAAAAATCAGATTCAGTCCAGGTAGAAGCAAAAGCAAATGGGAAAATGCTCCAACAATTTAGTCTCAAAAGAACCAAAGGAAAATATAACATGTACTGCTATTATGAATCCAAAGCCTATTGAGGAAGTACACAAAATAACACCTTTCAATTCCCACTATTCTGAAACCTCCTACCATTGTTTTCAAAATCTCTATTAAACCAAGATCCTGTCTTCCTGCAGTAGAAAAAGTTTGTAATAAATTTTAGATGCCATAAGTAAATTGTCAAAATTCTCTGTATAATAATCCTACCCTGAGGTTTTGCTATACTATGCAGAAGGAAAGAAAAATTTTCTGCTGTTGATGGATGTTGTTAGTGATATAGATGTACAGTGGACCCTCGAGTTATGACTGGCCTGACATACGAACGAACAACTTGGTTTAACTAGGTTAATGGAAGATTCACCTGCCTCTTGTTATATATAGTGTGTACCAATGTAAATATCCAGATCTCAGCTGTATTGACTTACAACCAAATTGAGTTACAACCAGCCTTTGGGAACTATTCGAGTTCATAAGTCAAGGGTCTGCTGTAAGTATGGGGGTGCGAAGAGGTAGGCAAGAAGAAATACGATGAAAATTTGCTAAAATTAATGGTAATATGAGTATAAACATTAATTCTTACATCTTTTTATTGTGAAATAAAACATATACATAGACAAACACAAAACAAATGTGTATAAGTACATTATCATAAGAAAAATATCATTCCAGTTACTAACCAGATCAAAAAATAGAACTTTAAGAATTATCCCCTGAAATTCCCTCTCAACTCTCTCTCCTTTTAAAAAAAATAACCACTATCCTTACTTTTTATGCTAATCACTTCTTTACACTTTTTTTACAGTTTCATTATTCAAGTTGGCATGTCTAGCAACTACAGCTTTCTGTCCATTTTTAAAAAATTGATGTCTTTTAAGTCTCTTTTATTATTCATATCCCTTGTTTCCTACAATTCTTTTGATGCACATAATTTCACATATTCTGGGTTTTGCTGATGGCATATGCATATATGTTAGTATGTTCCTCTGTCTGCTATATTTCCTACAAATTTGCAGTTGGATTCAGAGGTTTGATCAGACTCAGTTTGAATGTTTTTGACAAAACCAGAGGAGTGTGTGTGTGTGTGTGTGTGTGTGTGTGTGTGTTTTCAGGAGATACATAGTTTTCTGTGGTGTAAATAGGTGTTGTTTTATAATGGCTGCATCCATTAGTTCTTTGTAAAATTAATTTTATTGGTACATTTTTGACATATATAATGATCACATTCATCATAGGGAATTTGTACCTGTATATCACATATCTTAATTTTTCCCTATTTCCCTCCCTTCCTTTCAATCCTTCCTCTCTGCACTTACAAAACTTTGTTTCTATTTATCCATATTCCCTTCTTTCCCTTTCTCTTCCCCTTCCCTTGTTCCTTTTCCCATTTGAACTTCTTCCCAGTATCTATTCTCCATTTTAGTTCTTATTTACCTTTTGTGTTTCTCACACAAGAGAAACAATATGATACTTAAACTTGTGTGTCTGATTGATTACACTTAAAGTTATGTTTTCAAGATGTATTCAGTTACCTAAAAATGTCTCATTTATCCTTTTTTAATTGAAGAGTAGTACCACATTGTATACAAAAACCACATTTCCTTGGGGCTGGGGATGTAGCTCAGTGGCACCACGCCTGCCTCACAAGCACAAGGTCCTGAGTTCAATCCCTGGTACCAAAAAAACAAAACTAAAACCCAAAAACAAACAAAACAAATAAAAACACCACATTTTCTTTATCCATTTATCCATTGATGGGCATATGGGCCTTTGCAAGATTTAGCTATTACAAATTGTGCTGTTATAAACATGTGTGTGCATATGTTGCTGTAGTATAATGCTTTTAATACTTTCAGGAAGATACCTAGAGGGACAATAGCAGGGTCAAATTGTACCTATATTTTTAGTTTTTTGAGGAATCTCCATACTGATTTCCATAGTGGTTGTACCAATTTACACTCCCAAAAGAATGAAAAAGTGTTCCTTTTCCCCCCACAGCCTAGTCAGCATTTGTTATTGATTTCTTGATGTTAGCCATTCTTTCTGGAGTGTGATGAAATCTTAGTGTTTTAATTTGCATTTCTCAAAAGACCAGTGATGTTGAACATTTTTTCGTGTATTTATTTGCTGTTTGTACTTCTTCATCTGAGAAGTGTCTATTCATTTCATATGCCTATTTTTGTACTGGATCTTTAAGTCTGAGGAGGGTCTGATTTTTTGAGTTCTTTTTATGTTCTAGCTATTAGTCCTTTGTCTGAGGAATAGCTGATACAATTTTTTCCTGTTCTGTGGGTTGTCTCTTCACTCTGTTGGTGGTTCCTTTTGCTGTGCAAAAGCTCTTTAATAAAAAGAGATTCCAGCTGTTGATTCTTTGTAATATTTCCTGTGTGATCAGGGTTTTCTTCATAAAGTTGTTGCCTACATCTGTATCTTCAAGAGTTATACCTATTCTATCTTCGAACAGATTAAGTACTTCTGTTTTTTTTTGTATTTAGATCTTTGCCCCTTTTTTGAATTTAGTTTAGTGCATGTTGAGAGATATCAATCTACATTTAATCTTTAGCATGTGGGAAGCCAGTTTTTCCAGCACTATTTATTAAAGAGGCTATCTTTCTTCCAGTAAAGATGTTTGGCTCCTTTGTCAAAGATAAAGTAGCTGAGTGTATTTGAAGTTGTTACTGTATCTTCTATTCTCTTCCATTGATCATTGGGTCTATTTATTTATTTATTGCCAGTATTGTGCTGTTTTTTTTTTTTATCATGGTGGCTTTGTAGTATAATTTCAAGTTGGGGATTGTGATGCCCCCTGCCTTGCCTTTGTTGCCCAGAATTGCTTTAGCTATTCTAGGTCTTTTCTGGTTCTATATTTTTATGATTGTTTTCTTTAGTTCTGTGAGGTATGCTATTGGTATTTTGATCATGATTGCACTAAATCTGTATAAAAATTTTTAGAAGTTTGCCCATTTTCACTATATTGGTTCTGCCCATCCAAGAACAAGGGGTATCTTTCCATTTTCTGATATCCTCTTCAATCTCCTTTTTCAGAGTACTGTAGTTTTCAATGCAAAGTTCTTTTACTTTCTTTGTTAGATTCATCCCTAAATATTTCATTTTACTTGATGCCATTGTGAAAGGAGTGGTTTCCCTAATTTCTATCTCCATAAGTTTGTTATTTGTATACAGGAATGTTATCAATTTTTGAGCGCTGACTTTGTACCCTGATATGCTACTAAATTTGGTTATTAAATCTAGGAGTCTTTAGGTGGTTTGGGGGGTCTTCTATGTAGAGTATTATATCATTCACAAATAATGATAATTTCACTTCTTCCTTTCCTATTCTTACTCCTTTTCTTTCTTTCTTTTGTCCAATTACTCTGACTAATGTTTCCAGAACTACACTGAACAGGAGTGCTGATAGTGGACCTCCTTGTCTTTTTCCTGAATTTAGAGTGAAATATTTCAGTTTTGACCATTAAGTATGATGTTGGCTGTTGGTTTGTCATAAATGGATTTTTTCAGATAGAGATAAAGACCTTCTATTCCAATTTTATTTAGATTTTTTATCATTAATGGGTGTTAGACTTTGTCAAATGCTTTTTCAGCATCTACTGAGATGATCATGTGATTTTTGTCCTTAGTTCTGTTAATGTGGTATATTACATTTATTGATTTGCATACATTGAAATATCCCTGCATCCCTGGGATGGATCCTACTTGGTCATGGTGTACAATCTTTTTGTTTATGTGCTGCATTTTGTTTGCCAGGATCTTATTTAAAATTATTGTATCCATGTTCATTAAAAAGATTGGCCTGTGGTTCTCTTTTTTGATTGGGTCCTTCTTTGATTTTGGTATCAGGTAATGCTTGCTTCTAAGAATGACTTTGGGAGTAATGCTTCCCTTTCAAATACATTAAAGAGTTTGAGGGCTAGTGGCATTAGGTCTTTTCTAAATTCGTATGGAATTCAGCAGTGATCCATCAGGAACTGGGCTTTTCTTTGTTGGTATTTTTTTATTACTTCTTCAGTTTCATTGATATTGGCTTATTTAGGATTTTTATATCTTCTTCATTCAGCTTTGGTAATTCACATGCATCTAGGAATCTATCCATTTCTTCTGAATTTTACATCTTATTTGAGTTCAGGTTTTCAAAGTAGGTACTGATGATCTTCTGGATTTCTACAGAATCTGTTGTGATTTATCCCCTTAATTTCTAATTGCAAAAATTTGGGTCTATTCTTTCATTCTTTTTTGATAAGGTTGGGAAAGGATTTGTGTATTTTATTTAATCTTTCAAAAACCAACTTTTCACTCCATTGATTCCTTGTTTTATTTTCTTAGTCTCAATTGCATTAATTTGTGATCTGATTGACCTAGAATAGCAAAAGCAATTCTAGGCAACAGGGACATGGCAGGAAGTATCACAATCCCCAACTTGAAACTATACTATGAAGCTACTGTGATTAAAACAGCATGGTACTGGCAAAGAAACAAACCTGAGGACCAGTGGAACAGATTAGAAGCTGCAGAAACAACTCCAGACACACTCAGTCACTTCATCTTCAACAAAGGAGCCAAATACCTTCACTGGAGGAAAGATAGCCTCTTTAATAAATGGTGCTGGAAAAATTGGGCTTCAACTTGCCAAAGATTAAAAATTGGGCTTCAACTTGCCAAAGATTAGACAAATATCTCCCACCATGCACTAAACTAAAATCGAGATGGATTAAAGATGTAAATATTAAAACAGAAATGCTGAACTGACTGGAACAGAGGTTAGGTAGAACCCTTGAAGACATCGGTGTAGGAAAAGATTTTATGAACAAAACCTCAGTTGCCCGTGAAGTAGCACAATCAACAAGTGGGATCTCTTCTTATTAAAAAGCTTCTCCACAGCAAGAGAAACCACCAACAGAGTGAAGAGACAACCCACAATCTGGGAAAAAATTTTCACCTGCTGTTCCTCAGACAAAGGTTTACTATCTAGAATCTATAAAGAACTTAAAAATATCAGACCTCCCCCCAATTTAAAGGCCCAATCCAAAAATGGGCATCTGAAATGAACAGACATTTCTCACACAAAGAAGTACAAATAGCAAATAAACATATGAAAAAATGTTCCACATCACTGGTCATTCGAGAGTTGCAAATGAAAACAACACTTAGATTCCACTTCACCCCAGAAAGAATGGCTGCTATCATAAAATCAACCAACAACAAATGCTGGTGGGGCTGTGGGAAAAGAGGAACACTGCTCCACTGCTGGTGGGAGTGTAGACTGGTGCAACCACTGTGGAAATCAGTATGGAGATACCTCAAAGAGCTAGGATTGGGAGTCCCATTTGACCCAGCTATTCCCCAGCTGGGTATCTTCCCCAAAGAATTAAAAGAATCATACCACACTGAAAAAAAAAAAGAATCATACCACATTGATATATGTGCACCCATATTCATAGCAGCACAATTTGTAATAGTTAAAACTTGGAAGCAGCCAAATTGCCCATCAACTGGAGACGAATAAAGAAAATGTGGGTTTTTTTAAATAAAATGGAGTACTACTCAGGCATAAAAATGAGAAACTAGAGACATTTATAGCTAAATGGATGCACATTGAGGCAATACTCTTAAGTGAAATAAATAGGACACACATGTGTAAATACTGAATCGTTTCTCTGATGTGAGAAACTGAAAGTGCAAATAATGACTAAAAGGTATAATAGATGATGTGAAATAGGAAGAAAAGGGGCAAAGGGGAAGGGGAAGTTGGAGGGGTAGGGGAAAGGATAGAAGGGAATGGAATTAATGTGAGAAAATATAAAAATGGAAACAAAGTCTTCATAAATAGGGAGGGATAGAGGGGTTAAAAGGAGGGCAGGGGAAGGGGAAAAAATAAGAACCAAGAGAGATTATGTAAAGGTGCAAATTTCCAATGATGTATGTCATTATATTGTATACCTAAAATGTACCAATAAAATTAATAAAAAATGTGCTGATCTTTATAATTTCTTTCCTTGTATGAGCTTTAGGTTTAAGTTGTTCTTTTTCTAAAAGTTTGAAGTTCAATATTCAGTTATTAGACCTCATTGTGTTCTTCTGATATAGCAATTCACCACTATAAACTTCCCTTGTAGGACTGCTTTCATTGCTTCCCGTAAGTTGCAGCATTCCATAAATTTCAGTATTGGCCTTATCATTCAACTGTAGAAACTGTCAATTTCCTTTTTAATTTCACCTGTGACCCTTTGGTTGTCCAAGAGGGTAGTGCTTAACTTCCATGTGTTTATACACTTTTTGTGATTTACTTTGCCACTTATTTCCAATTTCATTCCACTATGATCTGACAATATGCATGGGATAATTTCAATTCCTTTGCATTTACTTAAGCATGTTCTATGAGCTAGTATGTGGACTATTTTGGAGAATGTCCCATGTGCTGCTGAGAAGAATGTGCATTCTGTGGTTGTGGGGTGGAACACTCTGTGGATATCTACTATATCTGTTTGTTCAAAGGCTTGTTTCAGTTCTGATATTTCTCTGTTGAGTTTTTGTGTAGTTGACCTATTTGTGACAGTGGGGTGTTGAGGCTCCCCCATTACAATTGTACTAGTCTTCTTCTGGTTTTTCATATCTATTAGTGTCTGTTTTATATAGATGTGTGTGCCAGTATTTGGTGTGTACATATTTATGACTATTATCTCTTCTTTTTGGATTGTTCCCTTAACCAGTATGTAGTGACCGTCTTTGTCTCTTCTGATTAGTCTTGGCTTGAGATCCACTTTGTCTGCAAATAGAATAGCTACCTCTGCTTTTTTGTGTGTGGGGGGGCTCCTGTCACATGGAGTATTGTTGTCCATTGTTTGACTTCCAGTCCATGAATGCTTTTTGGAGTCAAATGTTTTTCTTGTATCCAACATATTGTTGGATCTTGTTTCTTGATCCATCCTGGAACTCTGTTTCTTTTGACTGGTGAATTGAGACCATTCACATTGATGGTTATAACTGAAAGATATCGACTTATTTTTGTCATTGTATTATTTTCCTCTTGTTGGTTCCCTTTCTTTTCCTTCTATTTAATTGCTTGCCTTTCCTGGTGGATTCATTCTATTTGGATTATTGTAATTGATGCCTTATTTGATTCATTCTAGAATATCTTTCAGAACTTTTTGGAGTGTTGGTTTGGTGGTCATGAATTTCTTCAGTGTTCTTTATTGTGGCAGTATCTTATATCTCCATCAGGTTTGAAAGATAATTTTTCAGTGTACAAAAATCTGAGTTGGAGGTTATTTTCTTTCAGGACTTGAAATAATTCACTCCATGCTCTTCTTGACTTAATGGTTTGTGCTGAGAAGTCTGCTGTAATTCTGATGTGTTTTCCTTTATAGGTAATTTGTTTCTTTTCTCTAACAGTTTTTAATATTCTGTTCTTGTGTTGATTTTCTGGAATCTTGATTATTACATGCCTTGTTGTGCATTATTCCTGATCATGGCTAATTGGGATTCTATAAATATCTTTTCTTTGTATGTCGAATTCTTTTCCCATGCTTGGAAAGTTTTCTAGTAATACTTCTGTGAGTAGGTTTTTTTATGTCCCTTGTGTTATCTTCTGATTTTTCATTAATTCCAATTAATCTTATATTATTCTTCTTTGCATTGTCTAGCAGCTGTTGGATTGATTTTTCATGGTCCTTTGCTATTTTAAAGAAGTCTTTCATTTGACGATCACCAAACACAGCCCTGTCTTCTAGATCTGATATTCTATCTTCACATTGGTTAATTCTGCAGCATATTCTTTCAATATAGTTTTTAATTTCCTGGATATCTGCTTGCATCTGCTTTTTTGATCCAGTTCTTTCCTATGTTGGTCATTTATGTCTTACCTAAGCTTCTCTATTTTAAAAAATCTGTATCTACTCTAGATCTACTAACAATTTCTTTTATTATGGCCATTATCTTTTTAGTTACCTGTGTAATTATTTCTGTTTTGTTTTTGTCTAGAGACTTGGACTTATTAATCTGCTTTGTTACCTTCACTGCTACCATTTCATAAAATTCAGCTGGGAGGCCTTTGGGTTTTTCCACCTCAATGCCCTCTGGGCTTGCTTTGGGTGAACATGGTGTGTTGGATTATATCTTGGTTCTGTGTTTTCCCATTTTCTATTGGTTTATTTGTTTTCTTCTTTGAAGCTTGTAAGTTGCTTATAGTAGGTAGTTTTATTATTAGTATCAAGACTTTTTAGGTAATGACTACTTTTCAGAGCTGTATTCCAGGTGTAGCTGGCTTTTGGTCTTTGAGTCTGTCCCAGCTCTTACCTCTTCTGTTTATTAGGGATGAAATGTTGCAGCCTGTTTGGCCTAGCACCCAGTTCTTTGGTGCTGGGCTATAGTATTGCTTATGGCTCCCAGACAAACTAGGTTTTGGCATACAGGGAAGATCAGTTGATCACAACAGCAATGTCACCTTGGCTAATTGTACAATCAGTAATAACTATAGTATCAAACACAAACTGGAAAATGCAAACTATAATAACTAATTCTTTGTCACATTTAACCCTAGAGGATTTATAATTATATAATAACCTGGAGGATTTATAGTTATATAATAAGATATAGGACACATCAGAAAATTATATAGAGTAAATTTTCCCTTGATACAGCAATTTATTCCCTTTCACCATAAAGTAGTATTCAGCCATAGTAAGATATGGTTAACTACCTATAGATTCATAAAGGTAGGTGGTACAGATGTGATAGTAAGAAGAAAAAAAAGCAAAAGTAATAGACTATGAAAAATAAAGCAATAGTAGATGGGAAGAATGTGATAAGGTTGATGTAGGAGGTCCTGTTAAGGAGTAAAAGGAAATTAGTGGTATTAGATAACAGTAACAGAGACAAACACCTAGGAGAAGGACAAATAAAAGGGAGTGGAGATTAAACTAGAGGAAAAGAAAATAAGAAAAAGTACTAAGGGAACAAGTTGGAAGAGAGAAAGTGAGAAAAGGAGAGAGAGGGAGAGAGAGAATGAGAGAGTAAAAGGAGGGCCTATTCAAACAAATAAATCAAATATTAGAAAGAAAGACAAGGAAGCTTGTGGTAAAACTCCAAATTGCACCAAAAGAAAAAAAAAGAGTGAAAAATTTTAAAAGTACCAATAATGGAGGGAAAAAAAAGAAGAGAGAAAAAAGTTCCTGTGCATTTCCAGAGGAGTGCTTTCTTCCCAGGTTAGTAGTCTTTAATCTTACAGGTCATATTCCTCTTTGCCCCTCTATATGTTCTGTGAGTTTGTATGGAGGTGACCCAGTCCAAGGGGACCTCTCTCCATCATCTAGTGTCTGTGGCTGCTGTTCAAGCTGGGGAACTGGACCAGGGAAGGGCCTTGTTTCTGAGGCTCCTGTCGTGGGTTCCTTCTAGTTGGGGCCTGAGGCTGGTTACCTGATGTATATTCTGGGGTCTGTGGGACAGGCTCCCAATATCATGTGGAAGCTCCTGTGGGCTCTTAGATCTGACTCTCAGTCGCATGGCTGCTCAGACGAGAAACAAATCTGGATTCATGTAGGCAGATTTCTACAACCCCAGGGAGGGCACAGAGTGCTGAGAGGTGTCTCATAGGTGCCCAGAGTACAGCACAGAGCAGCCAGCCAGCCATTAACCCTCACTCTTGAGCAAGCAGAGGAGTGGCCTATTGTGTCAGGCAGGGACTGTGTCCAGGGCTCCTGCTGAATGCAGGGTGGGGACTCTGCTGTACCTAGGGTGCTTGGCACACCCTGTGTAAACCCTGGTTGCCCAGGGACTGGAGTTAAATGTCAGACAGAGACTCTGGTGGGTCTAGGGTTGGAGCAGGGCAGTGAGAGCACAGTGTAGGCTCAAAGGAGCCTATCATGCTCAATAGGGACTCAAACCAGAGCAGGGCTAGCAAATGTCCCCATTTGCTTGGGATAAACTGCAGGGTCCCAGCAACACTCAGGTGTATTTGGGGTCCAACACTGAAGACTCCCAACATGGGCAACAATTGCTTTTTTATCCACTCAGAGTCTTAGAACGACTGGTAGGGTAGGGGTGGGAGCAGATCCTTGGTCACTCACCCCTGGTGTGTGCCAACAAAAATACTGCCAGGCTTCAGTGTCTTCTGTTTGGAGAGGGGACGATGAGGCCAAGGGCCCATATACCCTAAATCTATCCTATGTGGCTTGACTCTGCTCTGCTACTTGGATCCTGGCAGCTATTTGAGAGCTTCTCAAAATGGCAGTTCCTGTGTTGGGTGTGGGCTGAGTCTTGTCAGATTGCTTTGCTTCTTTTGAACTCCTATGCATATGTTTTGTTTGATCTTCAAGAATCTCCTTTCAAATTGAGTTTTTTGCATCAAGATGTATGTTCCTCCCTTTCTTCAATTACCTGTGTTTTTAGTTGATCTTCTCTGAGTCTTCTATGTGAATGATTCCTCCTCTATGCAGCCACATTGGACCTAGATCCATTAATTCTAACAGAGTTGTAAAATGGTACTATCCTATTTATTTTTCATTTATTAATTAGAATACTTTTACAAAGATATGCTTCTTGTCATCTATTCTTTGGTTACCCAGTGAGTGACACAGTTGATACAGAAAAGGTAGAATGAACGCTGGATTGTTTTACCTTTACATGATTTCAAGGCAATGAATTGGCTCACCATCATTCTTATCATTCAAAGGTAATAGATTATGTGTTTTAAAAATATGATTATATGGTCATAGATTTGAAGATTTTGATAGCTTTCAGTTAATTGCACCTATCATTTTTTTTGAAATTCAAATCATCCTATCAAGTTTGTTAGATATAAAATCATTGTCTCATGGGGCCGGGGATTTAGCTCAGTGGTTCCGCTGCTTGACTCGCAAGCACAAGGTCCCGAGTTCAATTCACAGTACTAAAAAAAAAATCATTGTCTCACATCTCCTTTTCTTGACAGACTTACATGTTGTACTATTTTTGTTTAGCTTAAAGCATTGATGTTGAAAATACAATAAGCTAATATGTTCATTACAAGCTTTTTTTGTCTATATGATCAAAGATTTTTGCTTTATAATGTTATTTAAATATGTCTTGGTGTTGATCATCCTATGTTAGTATTATTGTAGATAGGTAATTTAATTAGATAACTTGTAGGCAGTTATACAGGGCCAGCCCTCAAGGAGATAACATGGAGGACAATTGTGGCACATTCACTGAAGGTCAGCCTTGTAAAAAGAGAGAAACTACTACACACATGCACTTCTCCTAGGGATGAATAGCAGTGATTGATATTCTACATAGGTATCAATCACCTGGGTGGGGGGGGCAAGTTCTTAACCCACCCTCTACTGAAAATCCTTGCTTATTTCTTGTATGCTTGCTAGTGACTTGCTCCCCTATTAGATCACCATTTAATCATTTTTTCCTAAGCAACTATACTTGTTGCAATCTTATTGTTTGGTCATAATTTTATCCCATCTCATGTCCACCTTGTGATTTCCCACTGGACCAATATTACCTAAGCGACCGTACTTGTAATCTTACTAATTGACAATAGTTTTGTCCCACCTTGAACCTGCCTCACCTCGTGGCTTTGCTCCATAACCCTCCCCTGGAAAACAAGGTCCCTGAGCAACCCACTTTCCGGTCCCCCTTCTGTCTCTCTTAGACAGAAGCTATCTTTCTCTCAATAAATTTTTACTACTCTTAACCTTCATTTTTCCTGGAATTCATTCTTCTATTTTAGAGAACACAAACTCATGTTTTGGATATCTAGGAGGTTTGGGAGTTACATCTATTCCCCCTATATCAGTATTTTCAGGTACGTGGTGTGCTCTTTCAATATGTATCTACAAATCTTCAAAAAAAAACCCCGTTGTAGTAAAAGTTTCTTGAATAACAGTTTGGGCATATTTAAGTTTGTTCGGGAATTCCTGTTATGCATGTTGAATTTTCTTTAACTGTCTTCAAGACCTGACACTTTCTCCCAAACTCTTCCTTTTCATTCATTTTTGTAAAAAAAAAAATCTCTTCTTTCTGTTCACTTTCTATTTAATGTAAGGCAGGGTATATGGCATTTAGTCATTCTTGATCTCTTGGCTTAGGCTTTATTTTTAAAATAAAGTTTGCTTTTAATTCTTCTTTGAGTTTAACCTCACTTCTGTGGTTAAACTCAATTGTTTTTCTAATTCATATCATTCAAAAATTGTATCTGTTTCTTAATGCCTTTGAGCTCATTTTGAAAACGTTTTGACCTGATCCATGGGCATATCATTCTGATGATTGCATTTTCTGTAGGATTGTTAAATCTTATTTTGTAGTGACATTTTGCCTTTGTAAGTTTTGGTTGCTTATCTTTATGTGACATGAATTGTCCTGAACTTTTTAGGAGAAGGTGGGATTAGCTTTTCCAGCTTCACAGAGCTCCTTTGTGTTCGAGACTATGGCAATTTGCATTTTGCTATTTCTTGGCTCCGTTCCTCTCCTCCCTTTCATATAGATTCTCTTTCCTGGGTCTCTCTTGTCCCCATCCTTCTGATTGTTGCTTCTACTCCTTGAAGTTGTTCTACATTGTAAGAGCTTGGCTTGGAAAGGAACCCTGGCATGTCAGTTTTGAAAGTCCATAGCACCTGAGATGCTGCAGCCCCTTCAGGCATTCTTACCAGTGGCCTTTGCCCTCATTTCTATTGGAATGAGCATCTCCCTGCAGTTTTAGCCAAGCTTCTCAAATTCATCTCTTCTGTTCTCCAGGGAACACCTTTGCCAGTTTGGTGCTCTCTCTTCTCTGGTCCTTCAGACACTGGTATCTCTCCCTGTTTCTCCCATACAGAGGCAGATACCATACAAGTCTTGGAGTTATTGGTGATTTTTCCTATCTGATTGTATTTTGGGGTTCCATAGGACACCTCATGTATTAGTCAGCTTTCCATTGTTGAGATAAAATACCTGATACCTGCAAGTTAAAGGACAAGATATTTATTTTGGTTCACAGTTTCAGAGATTTCAGTTGGAGGGCTATGGCAGCTTATGGCAGCCAAGAGCAGAGCTAAAAAAAAAACTGAGAAAGAGGGAGAGAGAGAGAGACTGGGGACAGGACATAACCTTTTAGGTTATATCACCAGGGAGCTACTTCCTCCAAGCAGGCTGCACCTCCTCACAGCATATTTAGCTGTGAACTCATCATTGATGAGTATAGCATCTCCATGACCCAATCCCTTTTCAAAAGCCCCACCTCTGAACACATGAGCCTTTTGGGGGACATTTTAGATCAAACCATTACAGCTTAGCTGCTAGTTTGTTTCAAACTATTGCCCGTGAGCTTTTGCTTTGGCTCTCTAATGATTCTTTTTTGTGTGGAAAAATTTGAAGAGATTCAGAAATTTTGTCACTGATGTGACAATCATCTTCCTAGCTTTTCATATTCTTTTGCACAATTTTTGAAACTTTCTTTAGAAGAATGAAAATACTTTACATTGATTTTTAAAAATTTTCTACCAGCATTGTTCTCTTCTGGTATTAGACAATAAGATAATTTTTTTCCTTTAGACTGCTGTTCATGTCTACAGCCAACTACACAAAGTTAAATTTCTATCATATTATTCATCTTATTATTATTTCATATATGTTGAAAAGTGCAAGCTCATAAGAGGGGCTTCTGTTTTGTGATGACTTGACACAAATTACAGGGCCTTTGGTCTATAACTTAACAGACCCATGTGATCCTTCAAGAGGAGTCTGCAGGGCTAAGTGTAGTGAGTAAGTGATGGTGATTGAGAGGGTGTTGGAAGCGTGTATCTTAAGAGAGTGCTTTCCTACTGTGAACTGAACAGTATAATATTATCAATGAAACTAACTCCATCTACAAATTTAGATGAAAATTTAAAGAGGCTTTGAGAAGAGGGGGGATGCAAGAGTTTTGGGCATTCAGCAGAGTGGTTCCTGGGGTTATAAAAGTTGTCTTGTAGGCAATGTTCTCTCTTGGCAGGGAGAAATATCACTGGGTTCACAGAAAAAGTGCCTCCTCAGACTCCCCTAGGTGTGCTGTGCAGTTTACTGCTTTGCTTTTGCCCTTGGGTCTCTGTGGTTGCACTAATATACTGTATTCATATCTGCTGCTTTTAAAATTTAAATGAGACTTTCTTTTATTCATTTGTTGAGGAAAACATGCAGGGAGGCATTAAGATGTAACTCATTTCCCTTATACTCCTAGTTGATTTTGAAGGCACATTAAAAAGGCCTCAGTTACTTGAAGGATACCAAATGGCTAAGTAAAATTACAAAATCCCATGCAGAGTGAATTTTACAATACGAAAGTCTGAACATTCAGATTTCTAGATTTTTTTTCCTTGCATTAGTAATTCCCATCAAGCACAAAATCCTGACTGTGACTTTAAGTAAGTCATTTGGGCTCATAGATAGGTTTAGATATTTTCAAAGTCCTCTTTCCCATTTATAACCACAAATGATCTTAAAATCTATTAAAAAGAAACAGTTATACTGTTGTTACATTTCACATTGCTGATTTATCATTTGAAATTTTGAATAAATGTCCAAGCATAGGGGTATATATGGAGTTTGAGCATTGGCAGAGAGATACATTCGGGTTTAAAATGTCCAAACTTCAAAATTTATTTCTACTTGGATGTTTCTTAGCATATCCTTTCAAAGCCTGTACTCACCTTTCATTTCCTCAACTCCCTTCCTGTTCCTTGTTAAACAGAAATTTTAAATTTTGACATAATTAAGATAATCAAATATTTTTCTTTATGGCTTGTGCTGTTCTTTTGTTTTAGGACCTCTTCCTCTCAACTAAGATATTCACCTACATTATTTTCTATCATTTCACACTTTTAATTTACACATTGGATATTTCATTAAGCTCAAACTCCATTTGCATATTATGCATAGTAGAGATCCAGCGTGATATTTCTTTGCATAATGAGCCAATTTTCCCTAAGGCCAAACAAAGAACAATCCTTCTTTTCTCCATTACTTTGTGGTGCTTCTTCACATGTTAAGTTTTCATAACTTTTGGGTTTGTCTGTGGGGATTTTGTTCAGTTTCACTGGCCTATTCGTTTGATTTTTTTGGTGAATGACTTACTGTATTTATTATTATGGAATTTATGGACATCTTAAATATCACCTAAGTTAGGCTAAGTTCTCCCTCTTTGCTCGTCTTTTTTGAAATTGAATATCTATTTCACATTTTTTCTTCCATATACATTTCAAAATAAGCTTATTAAGTTTCTAAAAAAGGTATAATTTCTCTAGTAATGACATTAAATGTATAGATTAACTTTAGAAGAATTAGCTTTTTCACAATATTAAGTTGATCCACCTTGGAGCAGGAATGATCTCTATAAAATCAGACCTTTTTTTTTTGTACCAGGGATCAAACTCAGGACCTTGCGCATGCAAGGCAGGTATGGTGCTGCTGAGCTAAATCCCTGGCCCTAAATTCAGAACTTTTATGATATCTCATATTGTTTAACAATTTCTACACTCATGTGTAGTGTATTCATTTTATTGCCATTATGAAAGACATCATTTTTATTGTACTTTCTGGTTTGTTATCACTGTTGAAGGAAAAACATTTACTGATTTTTCTAAGTTGATCTTGCATCAACAATCTTGTGAGACCTCATTTTGATGAATGTACTTTATTATTTAATTCTGTTAACATTTTTTCAGTGTAGCTCATTATAGTTTCTGCAAATGACACTGCTTTATCCCTTATCTTGCAGTCAATACATTTTACTTTCTATTCTAGCCACAGAGCACTAAGATTTTCAGCATTCATGGTGGGGATTCTTATCTTGTTCTGGACCTGTAAAGGTCTGTGCCTGAGTTTCCCACTTAGCACCCTATTTACTGTATATTTTGTAGCTTATCATCTTTGCAAAATTAAGGAAGCTTTATTCTAGGTTTAGCCTAGTTTAGCTTTAACAAATCATAAGTAAGTGTTGAAAATTTGTTCAATTTTTCCTGCATGTGTTGGAGAAAATCTTATTTTTTTCTTCAGACTACTAATGTGATAAGGATAAATTTCACTAATAGAATTTCTTCCCTGATGTTGAAACTTTTTCATTTCTGGGATTAAGAATACTTACTTGATCTCATTATTTTGTAATACACTGTTGGATTTTGTTGGCTAATATTGTATTTAAGATTATTGGATCATGTTTGTACATATTAAACGGGTTTATATATTTTTTTCTCACATTGTAACTAGTTTGGGAATCTAGATAGCATTAGCTTCACCGATCAGCAGAGCTTACGCTTTCTGAATCTACTGAAATGACTTGTGGAGGCAATGAATTGTACCTTGAAAGTTTTATAGAATTTACCTGCCAAAGAATCTTGGTGTGGGTCTTTTTCTTTTTAATGAGGAAGACTTTTATTTGCTATTTCAACATATTTAATATTTATTGTCCATCCAGCCCACACCAAGCACACTAGCGGGGCACCAGAGAGAGAGGTCCGGGGTCACTAGGAGCCCAGCTCCATCCATGCCAGGAGCCCCGCTCTGTCCAGCCCAGGCTAAGCACACCAGTGGGTGGGGACCAGCCAGAAGGTGAGGACCCCTGGACACTGGCCACGCCCATGGCAGCAATCCACTTAGCCGCTCGGGTGCCTGCAGGGACCCCCCCCCCATGCCCCGCCTCTGGCTTCTTGGATGTACCACTACCTGGTTCCATACTACAAAGACACAGGGGACACTGGACCACAGTACTGGCTAAGTTGGAGGGATCATCACCTGTCATTGGAACCTTGACTATCTTCAGAGGAAGGGCAGCTAGAACCTGCAGTACAACCTTTCAGAGTTCAACTCTATAGGAGGACAGGGAGCTCAACTTGGGACTTGCCACCAGAAATGTGCCTGAATCCCACAGGTCTGCAACTGACTTTCTCAGACTCACTGACTTATATCTGCACACTGCTGCCCACGTTGTCTATTGTGACAGCAGAGGCATACCCTGAAGGAGGCCCTTCATTTTCATTTTTATTTTTTATTTCCAAAATTATTATTATTGTGGTTTTTTGCTATTATTTTTTTCCTACTCTTCAAATTTTTATCTTTCTCTTCTTTTTTCCTCTCTTTTCTCTTTCCTTTCTCCCTCTCTCACACTCACTCTCTTGCTGTCCCACATTGTTCTTCATCACGTTTTTGTTCCTGTTCTGGCCCTAATTCGTATTTCTTCTTTATTTTTCTTTTATTCTCTTTTCCCTTCACTCAACTGTGTCCTCTGGCCTCACTGCTAACCTCCCCTATCTTTCTACCTATCTATCCCTCCCTCTCCAACTCCTTCTAACTCCCCATCCAGAAGGGTAAACTTGCTATATTGAAGAGTTTGTTCACTATAAACATATGTTGGGTTGGTCCTCGATTTTGATCTAATTCACACAGTTAAAGGTGATAGATTAACAACTTTCACAAATTGTTATTTTCTAAGGTGTACTTGATGCTACTGTGTTGCTGATTGTATCACTTGGGCTAAGGTGTAGTGATTGATCTAGTCAGTGGTCCTTCCTGGTATAATGAAAATGAGATAGCCTCAGAGTCATTACAGACTCAAAACCTAAAGACCAGCTATATCTGGAAGACACCTCTGGGAAGCAATCATTCCATAAGGGTTCTAATTACAAGCAACAAAGATACTTACAATAAGCAATTTTGAAGTATCAACCCAGGAATTGAACCAAGGAGAGTACCAAAAACAAAAATGATAAGACATTTAAGCAAGGAACAAACTCAGACTTCAACACCACCAAGGGCAAATTCTGGGGGAAATGGGGTGGAAAAGTCTGATAATCAACCACATGGACACCCTGAACTGATAGCACAGGAAGTAACAAAACAGATGAATGAGGCTTAAGAAAAATTCAAAGAAGAAATAATCTCCCAGATAACTACAGAGATGGTGAACAGAGTGAAAGACATGATTAGAGGCTCTAGAACAGAAACCGATGAAAAAATAGATGAGGTCAGAAACTTGCTGGAAGCCATGATTTCCCACCATAAGAAAGAAATGGAATCCATGAAACAGATTCAAACAGATATTCAGGAGATTAAAAACTCCACTGAAAGTATACACAGCAGATTAAGGGAATCTGAACATAGAATATCAGACATAGAAGGCAGGATTGCAGTTAGTGACCGTGAAAACAGAGATTTCTTAAAAGTAGTAAGAGACAACCAGAAATCAATCCAGCAGCTGCTAGATGATGCAAAGAAGAATAACATAAGACTGATAGGAGTCCACAAAAAAACAGGAGAAAGTAGAACTGACATAAAAACAACTGTCCACAGAAGTAATACTTGAAAAGTTCCCACACAGAGGGAGACAATTGGATATACAAATAAGTGAGGCATACGAAACTCCAACTAGCCATGATCAAAAATATCTACACCTAGACATATAATAGTCAAGATCCCAGAAACCCAACAGAAGAACAAAATCATACAAGCAGTTAGAGAAAAGAAACAAATCACATATAAAGGAAAGCCAATCAGAATCACAGCAGACTTCTTAACACAAACCCTCAAGTCAAGGAAAGCCTGGAGTGAAGTATTTCAAGCCCTCAAAGAAAATAACTTCCAACCTGGACTGTTGTATCCTGCAAAATTATCTTTCAAAATCAATGGGGAAATTAGATACTTCCATGACAAAGAACACCTGAGAAATTTCATAAACACCAAACCAGCAATCCAAGAAATTCTAAACAATATCCTGGAAAAAAACAATGAATGTCACAACTCCATGAGGCCCAACAGAGGGAAGCCACCAGGCAAGGTAAGAAATTAAAGGGAAAGGGGAAAAAATAAGAAATAAAAGAGCCAACAACAGTAAAACATCATGACATGGATAAGTCAATATCTATCAATTATAACCATCAATGTTAATGGCCTCAATTCACCAATCAAAGAAATAGACTCACAGAGTGGATTAAGAAGCAAAATCCAACACTATGCTATATGCAAGAAACACACCTAACTCAAAAAGAAATTCATAGACTGAAAGTAAAAGGATGGAAACAGTTCTCCATGCCACAGGAGCCCAGAAAAAAGCAGGGGTAGCAACCTTATTTACAAACAAAGTAGATTTCAAACCAAAACTAATTAAGAGAGACAAAGATGGTCACTACAACCTTGTGAAGGGAACAATCCAAGAGGAAGAGATGACAACATATATATATATATATATATATATATATATATATATATATATATATATATATATATATAAAATATGAATGCCCACAACTATACAAAATAAATATTAATGGACATGTAAAACCAAATAAGCACTAATACAATTGTAGTGGGGGACATCAATACCCCACTATCACAAATAGACAGATCATCTAGACAAAAAATTAACAATGAAATTCTACAACTAAACCAAGCTATTGAACAAATGGACTTAATAGATGTTTACAGAGTGTTTCACCCAACAAAATCAGAATACACATTCTTTTCAGCTGCACATGGGTCATCCTTCAAAATAGACCACATTCTAGCTCATAGGACATGTCTAAGTAAATGTGAAAGAATTAAAGTTACCCCCTGTATATTATCAGACCATAGTGCAATAAAATTGGAAACCAATAACATAAGAAACTGCAAAACCCCCACAAAGACATAGAAACTGAATAACACCCTCCTGAAAAACCAATGGGTCACAGAAGAAATTAAAGAAGAAATTAAACAGTTTCTACAAGTAAATGACGATGCCAGTACAACATACAGGAATCTATGGGATGCAATGAAAGCAGTTCTATGCTGGAAATTCATAGCAGTCAATGCCCATATTAAGAAAACAGAGAGAACCCCCAAAAATAAACTAATGCAGAATCTCAAGCTCCTAGAAAAAGAAGAGCATAGCAAATCCAAAGCTTGTACAAGAGAGGAGATTATAAAGATCACAGCAGAAATCAATGCAATGGAGACTAAGAGAACAATACAAAAAAAATCAATGAATTAATGAGTTGGTTTTTAAAAAGAATAAATAAGATCAAAAAACATTTAGCCAACCTTATCAAAAAAAAAAGGAAAGAAAAGGCTCAAATCCATGTGATTAAGAATGAAAAAAGTGAATTCACAACCGACCCAACAGAAAACCAGAGGATCATCAATACCTACTTCAAGAACCTGTACCCTAATAAAATGGAAAACATAGAAGAAATGGACAGATTCCTAGATACATATGAATTGCCAAAGTTAAACGAAAAAGATATAGAAACTCTAAACACCCCAATTACAATGAATGAAATTGAAAATGTAATAAAAAATTTACCAACAAAGAAAAGCCCAGGTCCTGATGACTTCACTGCTGAATTCTACAAGACATTTAGAGAAGAACTATCACCATTACTATTTAAAACTCATTAAGGAAATTGAAAGGGAAGCAAGTCTTCCAAATTCATTCCTGGAAGCAAGTGTTACTTTGATTCCAAAATGAGAAAAAGACCCAACCCCAAAAGAGAGGTATGATGAATATAGGTGGGTGCAAAAATCCTCAACAAGATACTGGCAATCAGAATACAGAAGGTCATTAAGAAGATCATACACCCTGACCAAGTCAGATTTATCCCAGGGATGCAAGGATGGTTCAACATTCATAAATCAATAAATGTAATACACTATATTAACAGAGTCAAGGACAAAAACTATACCATCATCTGAATAGATGCTGAAAAGGCATTCAACAAAATCTATCACCCATTCATGATAAAAAAAAAACCCTACGGAAAATTGGAATAGAAGGTCTTTATGTCAACCTGATTAAGGCTCTCTATGAAAAACCAACAGCCAATATTATACTAAATGGTCAAAATTTGAAAATTTTCATGCTAAAATCAGGAACAAGACAAGGATGCCCACTATCACCACTCCTGTTCAATATAGTTCTGGAAAGGTTAGCCACAGCAATTAGAAAAGAGAAAGAAATAAAAGGAATAAAGATAGGAAAGGAAGAAGTTAAAGTGTCTTCCTTTGCTGATGATATGATACTTTACATAGAAGACCCAAAAAAACTCGCCCAAAAGACTTCTAGACTTAATTGACAGGTTCAGTAGAGTAGCTGGATTCAAGGTCAACACTCAAAAAATAATAACCTTCTTATACACAAATAACAGACTCACTGAGAGAGAAATTAGGGAAACAATCCCTTTTACAGTAGCATCCAAAAAAATGAAATATCTAGGAATCAATCTAACAAAGGAAGCAAAAGAGCTCTACATTGAAAACTACAGCACTCTGAAAAAGTATATCAACGAGGATATAAGAAAATGGAAAGACCTCCCCTGTTCCTGGGTAGAAAGAGCCAATACAGTGAAAATGGCCATACTTCCAAAGCTACTATATGGATTTAATGCAATGCCAATTGATATTCTAACAATATACTGCACAGAACAAGAGAATACAATCCAAAAATTCATTTGGAACCAGAAGAGTCCTAGAATAGCAAAAGCAATTCTAGGCAACCGAGACATGGCAGGAGGTATCACAATCCCCAACTTGAAACTATACTACAAAGCTACTGTGATAAAAACAGCATGGTACTGGCAAAGAAACAGACCCGAGGATCAGTGGAATAGATTAGAAGATGTAGAAACAACTCCAGACATGCTCAGCCACCTCATCTTTGACAAAGGAACCAACCACCCTCATTGGAGGAAAATAGCCTATTTAATAAATGGAAAAACTGGATTTCAACCTGCCAAAGTCTAAAACTAAAGCCATACCTATCACCATGTACTAAACTAAGATTGAAGTGGATTAGAGATCTAAATACTAAGACAGAAACACTAAACCTGCTGGAAGATAAATTAGGTAGAACTCTTGAAGACACTGGCATAGGAAAAGACTATGAACAAAACCTTACTATCATGGGAACTAGCACAAGAATCAACATTTGGGATCTCATCTTATTAAAAAGCTTCTGCACTTCAAGAGAAACCACCAACAGAGTTAAGAGACAACCTACAATGTGGGAAAAAAATTTTAGCAGCTGTACCTTAGAGAAAGGGCTACTATCTGGAATATATAAAGAACTGAAAAAAATCAGGTCCCCCAAATTCAAAGACCCAATTCAAAAATGGGCATCTGAAATTAACAGACATTTCTCAGACAAAGAAGTAGAAGCAGCAAATAAATATATGAAAAAATGTTCAACATCACTTGTCATTCCAGAGATGCAGATGAAAACAAGACTGAGATTCCACCTCATCCCAGAAAGAATGGCTGCTATCAAGAAATCAACCAATAACAAATGTTGGAAGGGATGTGGGGAGAAAGGAACCCTTCTCCATTGCTGGTGGGAGTGCAGACTGGTGTAACCATTGTGGAAATCGTATGGAGATATCGCAAAGAAATAGGACTAACAGTCCCATTTAACCCAGCTATTCTCCTGGTAGAGATCTTCCCAAAAGAATTAAAAGAATCATACCACAGGGATATATGTGCATCCATGTTTATAGCGGCACAGTTTGTTATAGCTTAAGCTTGGAAACAGCCCTAGTGTCCATCAAGTGGAAACTGGATAATGATGTGGTTTTTTTGTAAAATGGAGTACTACTCAGCCATAAAGAATGAGATACTAGAGACATTTATAGCTAAATGGATGCATATTAAGGCCATAATCTTAAGTGAAATAAATAGGACACATGTGTAAATACCGAAGTTTCTCTAGTGTGAGAAACTGAAAGTGCAAATAAGGGTCAAAATGATTAAAATGAATAACTGATAATTTGAAATAGGAAGAAAATGTCCAAATGGGTGGGGGAAGTGGGAGGGGACGGGAAAAGGAAAAAAGGGAAAGGAAAAATTGTGAGAAAAGAAAAAAATGCAAATGAAGTCTATATAAATAGGGAAGGGTGGAGCGGGTGAAGGGTGCACAGGGAATGGGGAAAAAATAAGAACCAAGATACATCATGTACAGGTACAAGCACCCAATGATAAATGTAAACGTATTGTATACCTAAAATGTACCAATAAAAGAATTCAAGGAAAACATATACTTATTCATCTATAATGTTTAACTTTTCCTATAAAATTTAGTCGTTTAGCCTTTCAAATTTCTCAACATGTAGTTGTTTATTTTTTAAAAGTTATCATTTGATGCTCCTTTTTGTAGATTATCAATCTTCCAAAAAGACTATCTTAATATTTTCAAAGATGTGATTTTTGGTATTCTTCTTGTTTTTTAATTCTGCTCTTATGATTTACTTCCTTCTTGCTTATTTGGTTTGTCTTGTAGCTCTTTATCCACCTCTCTGTGTTGAAGTTTTTATTTTCAAGTTTTCCAATATTCTGACAGTTACATTTAAAGCCATAAACATCCTTCTAGGTGTATCTTTACGTGTATCTCACAAATGTCACTATGTCGGTATACGCATTCAATGATATGGATATTTTTCCTAGCACTTCTGTTAGTTGTTTCCTTTGTAACTGTAACACTGAACACATGTATGTTTGTGTATCTTTACATCTTGTTTTATTTTAATGAGTAGATTACATTCTTGATTTCTTTTGGTAGTTTCTGGTTTATATGTTTTGGTTTTTCTTTGTTTTGCTCTTTTTAGATATTAAGACTGCAACCTCAATATTTTTTTTTTGCTTTATATTTACCTGGTGTATCTTTCCCAGCCTTTGATTTTCAACTTTTTACTATTTTTTTGGTGTGTGTATATGTGTGTGCCTCTTGTAGGAGTCATTTGTAGGCACTGTGTGTATGTGTTTTATTTAAATCTCAGAGCCCTTATCTTTTTACTGTGCGCTTACCATACACTCATAAACTGGGTAGTTTGTTTGAATTTAAATTCTTGATTGTGGATGTATTTCCCCCCTTTTCATTTCCCCTCTCCCTATATTTTTGCATAACTAAATTATACATTGAACCCAGGTCCTTTGCACTGAGCTACATCTCCATCTCTTTATTTTTATATTTTTATTTCGAGACAGAATCTTGCTAAGTCACTGAGTTGCCCAAGTTGGGCTAAAACTTGTGATCATCCCGTGTCAACCTCCCAGAGTGCTGGGATTACACTTGTGCACACCACACTCAGTTCATACTTATGTTATTTGATCACCCTTTCTTTCCATGTCTCTCATAGTTTCTGTCCAGATTTTTTTTTCAAGATATAAAATTTTAGGTTTCAGTTCTTTTATCTTCAAGTCAGAAAATGTTAATTAAATTCTTATGCCTAGTATGGTTTTTGGACAGTTTGAAGTAAATCTGATTTATGCTAATTTGAAGTGGAACAATTAATTTTCTCTGGAAGCACAGAGAATTTTGTCTTCGTCTTTGAAATCCCTGATTTTAGAATTTCCTACTTGCATTTACTCTGCACCATTTTACTACAATGTAACTAGGTCTGATGTTTCTTCATAACATTTTCTTTGGAGTTAGTGATTTTTCTTGAATCTGTATCTGTGTCTTTTATCAGTTTTGAAAAATTGTCACTAATATAATTTTAGATACTTTAAAATTCTATTTTTCTCCTTTCATTTAGGGACTCCAGTAATGTATACTATAGATGTTTTTCTTTATAACCCATATGTTTTTTAAATTTTTAAAAAGCATTTTCAAATCTTGAATCTTTTATTATTTCAGATGGATACTTGTTTCTGATTTATCTTCTAGTAATTCATTTTATCTTCTCTATAATATGCTGTTAAACACACTCATTTAGTTTTATATTTTGCGTATTGTATTTTGTTGTTGTTGTTCTAGAATTCCACTAAATATATTTTCAAGTCCTCTGCTAAAATTTTCTTTATGATTCAATACACTATTTTTTTTAAGTACTGGAGATTGAATCCAGGGCCTTCACAGGCCCTCAGCTCTTTTTTATTTTGGGACAAGGTCTTGCTAAGTTACCAAGTTGCCCAGGCTAGACTCAAACTTGTGGTCCTCTTGCCTTAACCTTCTAGAGTATTGGGATTACAGGGGTGCACCTTTATGTCTGGTTTTTATACTCTAAAATGTTAATCATGGTTATTTAAAGTTTACACCTGGTAGCTCCATAATCTGCATGTCTTGTGGGTGTATTTGTAGTATTTGTTTATCTCCTGAATTTCATTCTTATTTAACCTTCTCATAACCCTATTTTATAAAAAGGATAAGCCATTTTGTATGAAAACTTGAAGAGATGATTTATGTTCCTGAATGTTGTTATTTTTCTCCAGAGAGAATTTATATCTGTTTCTGGCAGGCAGCTGAGATTGAGATAATTGAAAACTGGGCTTCTATATTTATGAGTGTTGATTTATTTATTTTCAGTTTATCTTTACTCATAGAGTGTAGCCGTTTGTTGTCACAACTGAAAACCTGTAGTGTTTATGAGAATGTCCTCTCTTTTGGCAAGATTTCAAGTCCAATTTCTGTCTACCTAATACATAAAGGTCTTTAAAATTCTCTGCTCAGTTTTCTAGCATTTGAGTCATTACTTTTTGAATTGAAAATTGGCCTGAGTAAAAAATTAAAGCCCCAAATGCCAATCCTCCCCCCCACTAGTTTTTCTCTTCTCTTGGATGTTGAACTTATTCTTCACTTATATACTTTTCCCGAATTTTAGTTGTCCTCAATGAAAGAGTGAGTCAAAAGCAATCTGGTCTAGTATTACTAGAAACAGAATTTCACAAATCAGTTTTGAGGGACCCCATATGTTGCTACTCTACCAGGCAGCTCCTCCTGTTGGAAATTCAACAGTAAACTTCCAGGAAGAAGGAGCACAGAGATTAGGCCATCTCTTACAGATCTGGGTTTTGTTTTTATTGGGCATTGGATAGATGCACAGCTCTAAAAAATAGCAGAGTCACCTGCATCTGTTTTCATTCTCAAAAATCTTTTTTATTTGAAATAATTTCAGATTTACAGAGAAGTTTAAAGAATGGCACAAAGAGTTTACCTTCACTCAGATTCCCCTAATGCTATAATCCTACATAATCATTGCATATTTGTCAAATCTAAGAAAATGATATTACTTCAACACTATTAACCAACCTATAGACTTCATTCATGTTTTATAACTTTGTCCACTATAGTGTCTTTTTTTCTGTTCTGCTATTCATTCTAGGATACCACATGACATTTATTTGTCATATCCTCTTGTTTGCAAGAGTTTCTTGTATTTCCTTGCATTTCATGTCTTTGATAGTTTTGAAGAGTACTGATCAGATATTTAGTAGAATGTCCCTCAACTTGATGCTTGTCTGATGTTTTCTGATAATTAGAATGGGGCTATGTTTTTTTAAAAAAAAAACCCACAGAAATAAACTTCTCTTCTCTTTCTATCATGTCAGGGATACATAATACCATTGTAATTTATTACTGGTGATGTTAACTTTGATTACTGGTTGTTATGGCTTGTGTTTAGATGTCCCCTCAAAGCCTCATATAGTCATAGTTAGGGCCTTTTCACTAGTGTCCATGTGGGTTTGAACCCCACTCTCAGTGCCAAATTCTGTCTTAGTTATGTTTCTTGTTGCTATGACTATACCTGACCATGTGGTTCAGGAATCTTTGGGACTGGCTTGTGGGAAGAATTTGGAAAGGTTCACAGATGCTGGGTGAAAGAGCAGTCCTGGAAAGCCTTAGGCTGTACTTGATGGGAGATTCTGGTCAGAGCTCAGAAGGCCAGAATGCTGATAGAAATGGGGTTGGTAAAGGTCAAGCTCAGGAGGTTTCTGTTGGGAAGAAGGACTGCATTGGCTGTTGTACTCCAGACAATGTGTGTTATGCTTTGGCAGAAAGTTTGTCTGCATTTTGCTTATGTTCAGAGACTTTGCCTGAGACTGATATTTAGGGCAGTGGACTAATTAATCTTGCAGAAGAAACTTTAAGGCAGTCTAATGTTGAGGTGATGACATGGCTACTGTTGGGGGATTTTAGCAAAATTTATGTTGAGAATCAAGAGCAAAAAGCCCAGAAAAATCATTTAAAACTTTTTGAGTTTGGCCATAAAGGAAGCTCCAGTAAAGTTGCAGCCTGCAAAAATGGAACAGGAGATATTGGTCACTGAAAAGACTAGCAAGAAAAAGTGAAGTATTTCAGAACAGGAGAATGAAAAGATGGCCTGAGGGCATCACAAGAAGCAGCAGGACTCCACCCTTTGCAGCTTCAAAATTGCAAAAATGAAAGACTTAGCTTTGAGAAGAAAGCCCCAGAGCACTGTGTTTCAGAATGGGGGCAGGCTAAAGGATTTGTTCCTCGGTACTGGGTTCAGAGTGCTCCATGATTCAAGCACTTGACCCCTACAGCCAAGAGAGAAGAAAGCCAGGCTACTACTCCAACAAGCAGCAGATCCTGGTATCATCCACGTGATACTGGTTTGAGGTACATGCAGAATTCAAGAGTTGTAGGGCCAGGAAGGCTTCTACCCTGACTTCGGAAGGCCTGGGAGGGCAGGCAGTGTGACCCTGGGAGAGCAGCATGTGAACATGTAAGTGTGAAGCCAAAGATGCAGTTGAGAACCCACCATTTTGGAGAAGCCAGAAACATGGATCATCTGAGGAAAACTGCAAGGAGGGAGCAGAGCTGGCCCAAGAGAGAAGCCGTGGGAGCTACAACCACTGGCAGTGCCATAGAAGTGGAGCCACCCAAGTCCTTTGGAATTCACATCTTGCCACAGGTTGCCTTGGATGCTGGACATGGAACTACAGAAATTAATGTTTGTCCTGCTGGATTCTCATCTTGCTTTGTTCCCATTCCTTTCTATCTTCTTCTTTGTACCTTTTGTAATGGAAATGTCTATCTTGTGCCATTGAATGTTGGAAGTGTTTGACTTTCTTTTCATTTGTACAGGGGCTCATAGCTAAGAGTTTGCCTTAAATCTCAGAGGAGACTTTGGGCTTGGACTTTTCAGCAATTCTGAAACTGTTAGGACTTTGGCAACTGTTGGAGATGGGCTAAATGCCTTTTGTATAAAGGGATGTGCATGAATCTTTGGGGATTCAGGGGCGGAATATTATGGCTTTTGTTTAGATGTCCTCCCAAAGCCTCATGCAGTCTAGGTGGGGCCTTTTCAGAGGTGGCTGGATCTAGAGTGTGTGATCCTGAGATTAAGGGTGTGTGATTACTAAATCAGTCCACTAATTGGTCTGGCACCTGCCCTAAGCCTGGTAGCCTAAATAGAATATGAAAAGGGCAGAAAGAAGCTGCTAAGGATGTTTGGACTTGCTGTTTACTGCTTTCTGCCTGCCCTGCTTTGCCATGGACTGTTTATCCTCTGAAATACCCCTCTGCCATGCCACCCTGCTGTGAAACCAGCTGACTATGGACTGAAACCTCTACAAACAGCCAAATAAACTTTTCCTCCCTAACTTTGGGTGTCAGGTATTTTGTCTCAGCAATGAGAAAAGTAACTAAGACACTGGTTAAAGATATGTGTGCAAGATCTATCCACTGTAGAGTTTCTATTTCCCCCTCTCCATTGTACATCTGTTTTCATTAGCTATTCAACACAGAAGGATTCTTTGGTGTCTCGATATGGCTCTCACAGGTTCTCGGTGGCCTGGATTTCTCCAGTTGTAGGACAACTAATAAAGCTGACCCTTAACTTACTTTCCATTAATGCAGATGGCTTCCACCCCAGGAAACTGCCTTCTCATTTCCCACTATTTGTCACAGGTTCACCCTCAGTCCCTCAGGGCATCTTAAGGCTTTTGGAATTTTACTTCCTCAGTTCATAGTTTCCTTTTACTTTTGTATGAGGTGGTTTGTAAACTTGTCATCATCTCATACTCAAAATTGTACCCTCTCCTTCCATACAGAGCCTCTTTTCTTGGAAGAAACTCGAGTGTTCTGTTTAGCTTTGTTTCCTTGGGATGAATTATTCTATAGGCAACATTGTCCTCTTATGTGAGGAGGCCTTGTAAATCAACTCATAGCCTTGCGGATACCTGCACTTTATCTGACTCTCTCAGAACTTCATGGTTAGGGATCTCAAATTAGAATCCCAGAGACTCTTGTTTAAATTGATATTTCAGCTCTGCTGCTCTCAGTATCTGTCCTGAACAGGGTCTCAGACAAATAGTTCTTTGGCAGTAGGTCAAGATAGTTCAAGATGAAATTTACTCTCTAAATATTTTTTGAATGCCTACTGGTAAAGAACCAGGTTAGGTCCTGGTGAAGGGAAGTACAATTTAGGGAGAATTAAAGATCCTTAGGATACAATTACCAACTTCACAATTGGCATTGTAGCAAAAAAGTGCTTCTCCATTTCCCCCTCTTCATATCCATCTTCATCTCTACCCACATACACACACATAAATAAATGATGTCAAGTTTTTGTGATTATTTTAGAAGTCAGATAAATCTTTCCCCCACCTGGATGTAGAAAAAAAATGACCAAGAAATGCAACTCTATCACCAGACTGCACACCTTGTCAGCTTTAGAGAAGTGTTCTGGGTTCGGAAGCCATAGAGTTCTATTTTTTAAAAAGCTTAATTCTTTTTTTCTACTTTAGCACTTGGTGGCAGATTCTGTTTCACTTTCCTGTGTCTTTGATGATTACAATTTCCTCCCAGAAACATGTTTAATTTTTCCTGTCCCATATGTCATCCCTGTGTAAAGTCATCATGTTGATTCATTCCGATATTATATGTAAGAAAACCCTGTGTCTTCTTTTGGTCTCCAGAGCATAATTAAAAGGAAGTTCCTCTGAACCTCCTCAATAAGAATATAAACTGTGCTCCAAAGATGTGCATGTATCTCTTTTTAATTTTCTTTATGGTGGAGTCTACCAGATGCACACATTTTAGCCTTTTCACCATCTACTGAAAAATAGCTATTTTCTTCTGTTGCTTGGTAGAACTAATGCTAGAGGCAATTTAGTAATGGACTGTGGCTTTGTGACATTTACTAGAAAATTTTGACCATAATGACTGTTCTACCATACCAGATTCTAACAAGGAAGGAAATATTACTAAAGAATTGTTTTCTTCTTCCTTTACTATTTTTATCAATTTATTTGCTTTCAGCTCCACAAATATATTGCTGGTTTTAAAAGCTGGAGTTCATAATCCCATGGTTTGGAAAGCCCTTTAATACTGTTGAACTGAAGCTCTATTTTGATAATTGCTATGTTTTTCATATCAAGAAACTGGCAGGTTTAAAGATGTGTTATATGGAGCTTCCTGAAGAATTTCCAAAGTTTTATGTTAAAAAAAAACTTAGACAATTAATTAGGAATTTCTAGCGTCAGTCAGAAACCAGATGGGTGGTGGTGGGGGAATGATTATTGAATGGTGACAGGATGCTGGCGCCAGGCTGTGGACTTGCCGGTTATGTATGTATGTATGTATGTATGTATGTGTTTATATTTAATTTTTGTATCAAAAGTTAAGAAATTCAAACAGATTTTTAAAATGTGTTTATACTACTTACATGCCATCTTACTCACATAAGTAAAATGCTAACATCAGATTTTATGCAGTAAATTATGCTCCAGACTCAGAACAGCTGTAGTTCAATCCTTAATACCTATAATAGCTATCTATTCTGTTAATTGGGAGTAGGATTATTGTTAGTTTTATTTCAATATGACTGAAGGTAAATCACTATTTTAAATCTATGAGATAATTTCAGAATATGTATATAAACCCAAGTTGAGTTACCACTTCATAAATAAACCAGATCAGTCTAACAGACTGTTAATTAAATGGAACAGCTCTGTTGACTTGGCTATTCATTAAATGGTTTTACCTCCTTGTTGGTACATATCATAAATATACAAAAGAGAGTATGGTAAAGTGCAAAGTGCACCAACTTAAAAGTAAGGAGACCTTGATCCTAAACTTGAGTTTGTCACCAAAATAATAATGAAAGTGTGTATTTTCACTATCATAAAAGAATCTTATAAACATAATGTATCATTTGCTATCAACTTTTTCAGAAGAAGATATTTTTATTATCACTTCTTTCTTTTAAAGACATGCTTTTTTTTGAGACAGAGTCTTGCTTTTTAGTTCAGGCTGGCCTTGAACTCCCTATCTGGCCCAGGCTGGCCTTGAATTCATGGCAATTCTCCTGCCTCAAGCTTTCAAGCACTGAGATTACAGGTGTGCACCACCTCACCTGACAAAAATACATTTTGACTATGTTTGTGAGGATACTGAAACTCTAGAAATTCAGCTTCTTGGTCAAGGCAGTTTAGTACCTGGAAACGTTTGATATTTGAATCCAAACCTCTGTGTTTGGGAATTTTCATGTATAAAATAAAAACTGAGTCCTCTCTTAGGTTCCTTGAGTTGAAAAAAAGAAGCTATACAGAACTTACATTTTCTAGATGGGAACAGTATGTTTCACTAAACATGTGGGACATAACCAGAAAGCACATTGGTTTTTGTCTGCTAGTCACTTTATAAGTCATTCACTGAGGGAAATATCACCCATGATTCTGGACAAATACTCGGTGGTCTCATGATTTTTCTGTCATGAGAAAAATCCAATGGTCCTTTTAAGTACCCAATTTAGAATTTAGAGTATCAGGATCTTGTTATATTAAACAGTTCTAACTTGATTTCCAAATTGAAGCCTCTTCTTGACTTAACTGACGTCTTTAGGAGAGAAACCAGAGAAGTGAGGCATGATTCCCTCCTTCCTCCCCTTTCTCATTAACTACAGTTCTGAAAACATTGGGGTCTAAAGAGCGGGGTTTGTGAGCTGGTCCTTGAGAAAAAACTCATCGTTTTATTGCCTCAGTTGATCAGTCACAACCCAGGCACTTGTCCTTTGCTCCCATATTCAGACCCCCTCTTTGATTTTGATATAGACAGCTAAGTTAGGCAGAAATACTGTAGGCATCAGACAGTGCTGGGCCTTGGAAGTCAATGCAGAGGATGAGAACACGTAGAAGCTGTGGCTGGAGGAGCATCTGAAGAAGATTATAGCCACAATGGCCAGATTTGCATATTTCCCTAAGGGATGAACAGAAGCTTGAGATTATTGGTACCACCCTTTTGGCATTTCCCTTATAGATAGACGTTATGTCACTGGGGGTGGGGCATCCTCTTCCACTCCCAAACACTAAAACCACTAAGACTAAGATTACCAAGACTAAGACTACAGATTATCGACCAAGGTTAATGATATCATCCATATACCCTTGTTACTATTGGGCCAATATCACCTAAATAACTGTACTAGTAATCTTATTGGTTGATTATAGTTTTTACCTACCCCTTGTGACTTTGCCCTATAAAACTACCTTGAGAAGTGGGCTCATTGGCAACCCATTTGGGATCCCTCCTGTCTCCCAGGAGCTATTCTTATTCCCAATTCTTATTTCCCATTCCTATTCCCCATTCCTATTCTCTAATAAATATTCCTACTCTTAACCTCTGTTGTTCCTTAGAATTCATTCTGCGACTTTGGGGAACACAAATTCAGCGTATCTGACATCTAGCATGATGGGAGTTACATCTATTCCCCCTATATCACTTTCAAGTTTTCAAATGGCAGTCAGATACTT
Organism: Heterocephalus glaber; assembly: GCF_053883595.1. NCBI lineage: Eukaryota > Metazoa > Chordata > Mammalia > Rodentia > Bathyergidae > Heterocephalus > Heterocephalus glaber. The sequence continues at coordinate 16,327,935 of NW_028258369.1, read as the reverse complement.
GGCCAATGTGTTCCTCTGACTCTAAATCATATCAAAACTCTCGTGAGTAAAGATGAAGGACATGAATCCTACATACTCTTTCCTTGGGATGATTTTCTAGGGTGAATTTTAAATCATATATATTAAGCTGGAGTGTCAGATGGACTATTTGGCTGTTTCAAAAACCTTAGAGAAAGTATGACTCCCTTTCCTTATTTATGGGTTCATTTTTAAGGGTGGAGAGGAGAATATATAAGATGGAAATTACTGAATCAATTACAACCTAGCCTTGCCATTGTAGATATGGTCACAATCTGCAACAAGTCACATCTTCCAGGAATGTTTACTGTAGTTTAGCAAGGCTGACTGAAGAACTCCGGAACAGAGAAAGATAAACTCCCGACATTAAGGAATATGTACTTCATGAATATTTTGCTATATTTAATGACAGGAAATTTGAGATGATGTTGAAATTGAGACTTTGATATCCTAGTTGGAAAACAATAAATATATAAGAGATTCTTGATATTTGTGAAGGATAGGTCCAGAGTCCTCTTATTTCCCATGTACATGAATACTTCTTTAGCATGAAGTTTGTGTGTGATTACTATGCACAAAATTTTGTTAGGCATTATGTGAAGTATTAGGATGAAAAAGGTAATTTCTCTGTCCTCTGAATATAGAGCCTGCTGGAGAAAGACATGTAACTATATTTCTCATTAAAGAAAGGTGAGATTCATATGTAATAAGTTTAATAGTCATTTAAGTTAATAGAAATTCAGGTACAACATGTGCATGTATGTTTTGTTGTTATTCAACTATATCTTACATACAATAGTACAATTTTTAAGTGGACATCTCAATGAATTTTTACAAATATGGACACTCAGGAACCCACCCTTCAGATCAAGATAGAAAAAGTGCTACAACCCCAGAATCTTCCTATCCCTTTTGAATACTACTCTTCCTCTGCCAAGCAATTATCATTTTATCTTATACCACAATACAACTTCTGTACTAGAACTTCATGCAAATGGAATCAGACATGTAATGATTTCTCATTATTATTTATGTTGCTTTGGATAGAAGAAGTTTATTTTTTTGTTTTGTATAGTGTTCTGCTGCTCGACATTTGGGTTACTTTCAATTCCGAGCTCTTGAAAATAACACTGCTATGAGTGTTCTTGAGCATATCTTTTGGGGACATAAGAACACATTTCTGTTATGCATATACCTAGGAATGGAATTGCTAGCCTCTCAACATAGGTATATGCATAGCAGATACTGCTAGTTTTCCAAAGAAGTTAAACTAGTACACCCTCCTGCCAGTCCAATGGGATAGTTCCAGTTGTTGTGCAGTCTCTCTGATCCATAGTAATGCAGGTAGCAGTCCTGTTCATTATAGTCATTCTTGTAAGCATGAGGTGGTAGTTCATTGAGGTTTTGCTTTGAATTTCTCTGATGGCTGAAGCTATTGAACATGTTTGTTTATATTTATTGGTCATTTGGCTATCTTCTTATACCAAGGGTCTCCTAAAACCTTTTGCCCATTTAAAAGATAATTTTGTGTGTCTTATTATTTTATACTATTTCTTTATATAATCTGGACACAACTATTTTCTCAGATCTGTGTGTTTTCTTCCAGGCTACAACTTGCTTTTTTACTCTCTATTCATTAGCATTTAATAAACAGAAAGTGTAATTGATCAATCTTTTTCATAGTTAATGTTTTTGCTGTCCTGGATAGGAAATCTTTGCTACTCTAAGGTTATGAAGATATTCTGCTATATTTTCTTCTAGAAAACTGGCTGGTTTCTCCTTCACATATAAATCTTTGTTGTGTTTCAGATGCAATATACATGGTTTGAGGTTAAGTATAATTTCTTTTTATCTTTAGCATATTTTCTTGTTTTGTGATTCTTTTCTAATTCAATACATAAGTGTTCCTTCGGCCACATTATCCTTAAGACAGGGTAATATCAGTGCTAAAGAACAAACATATTTAGACACACCTATACTTTCACTGAATCCATTTCAGCAGCTAAATCCAGGCAGAGATACACTGTAGACAATTTAGTTTTAAAAGTACATATTTCTTTACCTCCCTGTCTGCCTACTCCTAGCCCATTCAGCACTCAGAGCAGGTAGCGTTAGGTAGTCTAAGAATATAAAGATGGATATGTCTGCTGAAGAAGCTTCAGCTCTAAGCTTGTGAATAGTTTCTGCTGTGCAGGGCTTTTTAGTATCCCCTGTGGTATGTAAAGGGCTATATAAATGCAAATTTCATTTCATTTAGAAAGGAAATGAGCCACAGTAAATGGACATGAGTACAACTTTAGAATTAAAACAGGGTGGATTCTTTTTATCAGAGGGGCCAAAACAATACTCCATATCCAAATACATCTCTTTAGAAGTCTTAGCAGTTAAAAGGTACATGAAAGTCTGGATAGGAACAGAAACAGGATGAATTCTATATTCCATTTCATTGCTTTATTGCAGAGTAGCTGCAAGACAGAACTCCCAGTGTTGGTTTTCTCTAGTGATTCTTGATTTTGAATGACTGCTGGACTCAAGTGAGATGATTTTTTATTTAATTAAAATGATTTCTTTCTAATAACAAGAGACAAATTGATGTGCCATCATTAGGTAAAGGCTTTCTATTGCTTAGAAAATAGAATTGAGAGATCAAGCAAATTATGTGCTTTTGGTAGCATGAAACATGTGTTAGTCAGCTTTCTGTTAACTGTAACAAATACATGAGGTAAATAAAGTTATAAAAAGAAAAAGTTTATCTTGGCTCACATTTTTGGAAGTTTCAGTCTGTGACTTGCTTTGGACCTTGGTGGCACATTGGCCTTGATGGCATGTCACACAGGAATGGATGGTGGAACAAAGCTGTTTATTTCATGACTTATGAAAAGAAAGAGAAAGAGGAAACACTGGAGTCCCACTATCTCCTTTAAGGGCATATCCCCCAATGATTAGAAGACCTCCCACTAGCCCTCACTATTTAAAATTTCTACTACCTCCTAGTAGCACCAAGCTGGGGACCAAGTCCTTAGCACATGGACCTTTGGGGGATATTTAAGATCCAAACTAGAGCAAGGAACATGTATAAGTGTTATGGTGGAAGAAATTTATTCTTGGTGGAAGAAATAACTCACTGGCATAGTAAAAAATATCATACTACTTTATCAAAAATAGTAACTGAAAGGTAGCATTCTTTAACAAATATATCTTAGTCTCCTGAAATTTTTTTTCTGGTACTGGGGACTGAACTTCTTGAAATTTATTATACATACAAAAAATAGGGTTCTTCCAGGATAGCTGACAGGATTAACCTAAAGCTAAAAACACAGTAATAGGGACTATACTAAAATTAAAAAAAATTACTCAACTGAACCAAAAAAAAATAGGATTGGTCTTCAGATGCCAGAAACAAAGAACAAATACAAATTCATAGTAGAATTTTAAGAGTGGAAGGACAGAGAGACTTGGGGGAAATGGACCAGACATAAGCACAAGAAGAATAAAATCTGAGATAGATTCAAAATTACCATAATTTCTTTCCACTCTTTCCCTCAAGAAATAGAATTTCTGGTTTTACCTAAACTGTCCTGTTACTTGCTCTGACGAACAAAATGAGACAGAAATGATGCTGTATATATTCAAAGTCATGGCTTAAGAGATCTTCAACTAACCCCTTTCCCTTGTGGAATCTAACTGCCATGCTGTGAAGCTCAAGAAAGCCCCATTGAGTGGTCACACGGAGGAACACCAAAGCGTGCAATCCAAAAACCCAAGCTAAGCCCTCATTCAAGAGCCAACACCAACTGTCAGCCATCAGAACAACCCATCTTGATTGTTTCATCTCCAGTAAATCCTCCAAATGACTACAGCCCAGCAGATACTCACACAGAGCAGAAGACTCACCTGCTGAGCTTTATCAACCCACCAACTTGTCAAAATAGCAAATGGTTGTTTTTGTTTTAAGCCAATAAGTTTTTGAGTAGTTTGTTACATAACAAAACATACACACAACACAAAAAACGAAACAAAACAAAATGAGACCTGAGATATTATTGCCCATATAGTAACTAAATTTAGGCTTTAGGCCCACATAATGTTGAGGAATGATGTTGGAACTAAGGCTTTGGTATAAATCTAGGACATGGAAATGCTGCTCTCTTGGGAAAAGAGGTACTGGAAATACTCTGCCTACCACCCCAGATATGCACAAGGAAGTTTGCCTTTCTTGTCTTTATTAGGAACTAGATGAAAAAACATTCTTGCATGAAAACTGAAGCCTCTGGACAGCATTATGCATGGGTGTGGTGTCCAAATTTACACTTTGTGCAGGATTTCTTCAAGCTGTGAAATTAACACAAAAACTGATCACGCATGACTGAAGCCCCTTGAGTATTTTACAGAAACAATTTAAAACTGTTCTGTTGAAACACTTCCAAAATTTAAGGTGGCTGTGACACTTACTGGGTGGAGATTCTTGCTGAAGATGAACTCACAGTGAATATTGCAAACCACTTGAAGTGATTCACTTTGAGGAAGAATCAAGACACAAAACACCGAAGGATTAGCAGCACTTGAACTTGAAATAAATCCAGCTGAAGAATCTATTTTTAAAAAATGTGTTTAAAAACAATTCTGTAGGAAAAAGGAAGAAAAAGTAAACTCAAAATAATAAATTTCAAGTTGACTGTTGGGCTGGTAAGTAGTACTTAAAAATAGCTTTGAACTATCACCATCACTATTATAAAATTTCACAAAGAGGAAGTTATATAAAATGAGAAATAGTAGTATAGTGTCCTCTTCACACCAAACTGAATCCTGCATATAACTAATCCCTAGAAGAACCAACTACTGAGGGCAAGTTAAGGTTTAGCCTGAAATAGATATTTTCTTACTACACAAAATCAAAGGGTTAATGAAAGCTGCCAATAGGAAACACACTTGAATTTACTGTATTATATCAGGATGGGGGCAATATTTTCTTAAGAAGATGACACAAATAGTAACTCAGTAGCTACAGCAAAAATAGTATTCTGAGCTGGGCCTGGTGACACAGACCTATAATTCCAGTGCACTGGAAGGCTGAGGCAAGAAAATCCCAAATTCAAGCCCAATCTGGGCAATTTATTGACTTAGCAAGACTGTTTAAGGGCACAAACCTTTGAAAAAGAACCAAACAGGGTATCAAGAAATGAAAAATATAATCATAGAATTAAAATTATTGGAACTGGGAGTGTAGTTCAGTGTTAGAGCCCTTGTCTAGCATGCACAAGGTTTAAACTTAATCCCCCGCACTGAAAAAAAATCATTAAAACTTTTAAATAGCAGATTTGGCCCAACTAAGAGAGGAATTAATGAACTGAAAGCTAGATCTGAAAAAAATTAGCTCTATATCATCGAACAATAATGTGTTAAAATTTTGAAAGCAAGATTAAGACACATGAATGATAACAGGAAAAGGTCAACATGTGTCTAATGGAGCTCCAGAAAGCATGACAAGTGCTAACGCCAGAGAAAGAGCAATTGAAGGGATAATAGATGAAATATTCTACTAAGGGTCCCTTAATCACATTTACACTTGTTATCTCATTGATTATCAACATAAAGGGACCGGATTCACCATTGTTCTCTTTTTCAGCTGAGAAAAATGAGACCTTGAAAAGCTACATCACCTGAATGTAACTTTCTCTTCCCTCCACAATGTCTGTGCGAGCCCCTGTCCACCCCTCTGCACCAATCCATTGGCACTGCTTTTTAACCCAGGCCACCTGTGGCCTCTGTGAGGTCAAATCCAGGTGGCATTCACTGCTGTCCTCTTCTCAGTACCCAGAGTAGCAGAATAAGCACTCCTATTTCCCCAGCTGCTATTTCTTTCCCCTGCTTTTTCTATTCTCACTTCTAAACTACTTGTTCTCAAACTTTAGTGGGCATAATCACTAGAATCACTAGAGAAGCATGTTACAAATACAGAGTTTTGAATTTTCAGTAGCTTAATCTATTTTAGTGGAAGTATAAATATTTCTTACTTCCAGTTTTTCCCCCTGTGAATTATTCCTTTGTGTTCCATTTATGTGCATTGTTTCTACATGCCTTTCAAGCAGGCATGATTGTTTTTACTACTTCAATCTCTTTCTTGAGTTGGTCCTATTCCTTCTCTGCTATGTGTGAGTTAACACATGTTTGTTTAATGTGAATATTTCTTTTCAAATTTCCTTTTTGTGTTAAGTCCCAAATATTTATTTTTCTAATATATTCCTTCATTCTCATGAGGGAGAATGAAGTCAATATGAAGTCAATAAGTTCTGATTCTGTTGACACATCTATTATTCAGGAAAATGCCTCCCACCTTCATCTCCCAGAGTAGGGTAATTCTGCCCCATTGGCCCAACATCTACTCTAAGACTGGAATCAATTTACAGCAGTGTCTTCTGGCTTCTTCATAGCTTCAGCTTCTCTGCATCTTCTCTTAGAGCTCGAACCCCATAACATCTCTGGTTTGTACTTGAACTTGCTTTCCCTCCTGCAATAACTCTTACCCTAATTGACAAAACAATGCCTAAGGGTAATCAGAGTACTTGTTTATGATAATTTTCAAATTCACACCAGGGTAAAAGTGGAGCAGCACATGAAGATGAGTTAGGAAGGAGATGGGCCAAGGAAGGAAACAAAGGAAGAGACTGAGAATGTTGCCTAAGGGGGCATCCTAAGACTCTTGATTCCCTGGGCTTCATTCATGCAGTCATATGGAACCAGAAGGAGAGACAGAGTTAATGGTTTTTAAAGTACAATAAGCTCAGAAACTAATAAAACTTGGCCAATACATGACTTGCTTTGGAAAAGGAAAGGTAAAGGTGGGCCTAGAGTAAAGAAATTTGTGATTTCTTTTTCCTCTAATATCTTATTCCTTAAATTCATGTGGCACATATGCTGCTCAAACAGTATTTCTCACAAATGGCTCTGACCACTTTACCCCATGTTAAAATAACTCCACGAGCTCTGCATTGTCTACCATATAAAGTGAAGGTCTTTTAATCTAAATTTCAAACCTTCCTACAATTCCACCCCAAAGTGGTAAAATTTCTGCCTCATTTCCAACCAGGTTGAGCACTCAGTATCACCCTGGTTTCCTTTTCTTTCTTGGTTGGTCTTGTTTCACCCTGGGGACATCTTCTTGTTAAACTGATACCTGTACTTAAAAGTCTATTTCAAATGCAACCTATTCCAGGAAACATGACTGGACATCTCATCAAAAGAGCTAGGTCCTTATTCTGATAGTACTCCATAATAATAATATGTGGCAAACCAGTGCTATAATTGGGATGTTGAATGTTCCTCAAAGGCCCATATGTTAAAGACTTGGTACCTAGCATGGTGTTACTGGGTGGGGGGTGGAATGTTTTACTTTTTGGAGATGTAATATTTGTACCTCTTTATGTGGTATATTATGGTGCCTCAATACATATGTAATAATGTGTGGTAATGAAATCAGAGTAGTAAGCATTTTCATATCATCAAACATTAATTACTTTTATGTGTCGGGAATTTCATAGTCTTCTAATCATTTAGAAATATATCACAGACTGTTTTCACCTAGAGTTATCCTACTATACTAATCAAGAAGCAGAAGAACCTCTACCATTTTATTGGTTCTTTTTATCAAATTTCTTTCCATTTCCTCACCCCTCTGCCCTTCCCATTTTTATTGATCCCTCTTCTGTTCCACTATTCTTCTACAAGATTGATTTATTAGTTTCTACAAATGAGTGAGAACATGTGGTATTTGTCTTCTTGTGCCTGGCTTATTTCACTTAATGACCTCCAGTTCCTTTCACATTGCTGCAAATGACAGAATTTATTCATTTATGTGGCCAAATAATATTCCATTGTGCAAATATAGGTGGTAGAACTTTTAAGAGGTAGGAGGTCTTTAGGTTAATTGGGGGCATGCCCCTGAAGGAACTCTGGTCTGCCTGCCTGTCTGTCCATCTCTCTTTCTGTCTCTCTCACACATACTGGCCATGAGGTAATGGGTTTTCTTCTGCTTTGTGTGCTCTCACCATGATGTGCTGCCTCACTATGGATCCAAAGAAATAGAGCCAACCAATCATGGACAGGAACCTCCAAAATGTGAGCCAAAGTAACCTTTTTCTCTTTTCAATTTGATTATCTTGGGCATTTAGTTATAGTGATAGAAAGCTGACTAAAATACAAGAATAAAACACCTACTACATTTCTATGCTCTATCCTAAATATTTTGCATATATTAACTCAATCTTCCTAACAACTCTACAAGGAAAGTAACATTATCCCCAGTTCATCAATGTAAAAATAAAAGCACAAAGAATTAAGTAATTTTCCCAAGATCACACTGCCCTTATGTTGCATTTAATACATTATTACATCTGACATAGTCAGATATATTTGCTTTATGTACATGTCTCATCTCTTTATCTAGTCTCTAAACTCCTGAAGTATTGAGTCTTCATTTAGTACTCTTCATAGTTCTAGCCATTATGTACCTTACAAAATAAGAAGTACAACAAACATTGGTGAAAGAACGGAAGGAAAGAAGGGAGAAGGAAAGAGAAGAGAAAGAATGAGGATAGCAGAAAGAAATGAAAGATCCAATCACATCCATCTTAGCTGGGAATCTATGATTACATGCTAAAACAGTGAAGTCATATTTCATTTTCACTCCAATGGGCACTATTCTAAAACTACTTTATATTTCTATCTACTTTACCAGTAGACAAAAGGAATCATAGTCTTAATGCTTTATCAGAGAATGATAATTTTCTAATTTGCATACTGTCACTAAAGGATGAGTGTTTGATCTCTTGAATTTAATTTCTTCAGAGATCACAGTTATAATTCAAAAGTCTTGAGAGACTGGTTTTTATTTGTCATTGATCTAGGTGACTATAAAAATCCCTTGGAAGTTTAAGATAATTCTGAAAAACACTATGGCTGACACTTGGTGTTTTCTTCATTGGGTAACTGGACAGGTGTGGTGGTCTCTCACTTCCCAGAGAATACAAGCCATGACCTTTCCATCCAGCTGGCATGAATGGAAGCAGCAAGGGTTTCCTGCATGCTTTCTATCTCCTTTTATCACTGGTTTCTGTCTCCAGACCTGGTCTATTGCCAGAGGTTGACAAATGTTTTCTTTAAAAGGATGAGTAATAAATATTTCCATATTTATGGGCCACACACATTGCAGTTCCTCAGCTTTTCAGTTGTAGTGCTAAAGAAGCCATTGAAAATATCTTCACAAATAAGTGGGACTATGTTTCAATAGAAATTTATGTATAAATTAAGGAATTGGACTGGATTTGACCCATGGGATGTAGATTGCTATCTCCTGCTCTACATTAATGCTATGTCAGGCCTTCAACCTTACCCACTGCCACAAAGTAAGAAGTTTAAGGTAGAAATTAAAGAATGGAGTGGTGAACGTGAGCATCATTTATTATTATTGCAATACCTTTGCAGAAGCCCTTCTCTTCTTAATGCTAACTCTTTTGCCTATTTACAGGGAAACAAATTCTTGATTCACCTCTTTTCCAGAATAAACAAAATGTTTTTTAGCAGCTTGCATAAAATCAAGATTTTATATTTTGAGGAAAGTGACATTTTCTGTGTATGACTGGAAATCTAACATGATAAATGTAACTAGCATTTAGGCTATAGGAAGTGTCTTACTTCTACATCATTTTTAATTTATCGGAACCTTCAGAGAAGACTCCAGTAAAAGTGAACAAAAGAAATGGTGCATGGGGTCCAAATTTATTTCTTTCCATTTTACAAGGTGTGGATGAAAACACGAGAAAGTGCCTTATGGGGAATAACTGAAGCATACAGATGAGAACCTTCCAATACTCAAAAGAAATATGTTTATCATTGGTACTGACCTCAACCCTCACGACAAATCTCCTGAGTACAGGGGTCTGCTGAAAAGTTATTATATTTTGTAATAACCAAGAGGTGGCTTTAAGGAAGCTTGGTTTTCTTTTGATGTGAAGATGATGAAGGGAGGGGCCTATATCTTCTCACTTTTATGGCTGATGAATCAAGTCCTGACCTCCACTCTGCACATATAGTGGCTGAAGCTTACGTATCTATATCCTGTATTTTTCTGGATCTGACTCACATACCATTTATTTGGGAGAGAGGAAGTTTCACGAAACTTGCTCTAAAACAATGAGGTCCCACTCTGATTTTCTTTTTGAGAAAATTCTGCAGAATTTTTCTCTTCTCTCTCTTCTCTTTAACCTCTGTTATTCCTCTACATTCTTCTCTTTCTTTGTCTACATTTTCCTCTTACTCTGATTTCCTGCACTCAGTGATAATTTAGGCTTTTCCTCAAGTGTAATTTCACTCTCTAGCTTCTTGACTGTTTTGTATTTCTACTTTGTGTTTCGAGTTTGATATTTAAGGGTCTTTTCTCACTGAGTGATCCAGTCTCCAACATTGAGTAATAAAGCTAGTTTTTATTTAAAAAAAATAAAAGATATAAGTTTGCTATTTGGAACTCAGAGCACGTGTTACAGCATAAAATATTGTAATTGATGGTCACATGACAAGCCAACTACAGAAATCTGTTGAACATAACTTGTAAATAAAGTATGGCATAATTCTAACAACTGGGAAATTTGTGTATGAGAAAGAAAGTGGAAACAGAGCACTCTCCCTTATTCCTGGTTTGCTGTTAGAATAGCTTGTTTATGCCCTCTTGGCAAATATATTTTGCACTCTTCTTATGCTCTCTCTCCTGACTTGCTGAATCTTTCTACTGTCTTAAATTCTATTTTTGGAATAATAGGAGATAGACTTTTCCTATTTTCCAGAATACACTGATTCAAAATTCTTTTCTCCTACCTCCTTCTAACATAATCAAAACAGTCATGTCCCCAAAACATTGAATTTCAGTTAAGCTTTAGGGTCTATAGACTGAAGGAATAAGTTAGCATATAGAGAGTCTGATGTGTATGTAGCACTTTCATTAGCTCATGAATCTTCAAAACCACCTTGGAGGAAAGGCATTTTTGAGCCCAGTTTACAGATGGGAGGACTAAAGTTTAGAGAATGGACCATATTAGCTTTATTAATTAACTATTGCTGCATGATAAACAATTTATCCAATAGTGACCTAAAACAATACACATTTAACTATCTCACAATCTCTGTGGCACAGGAATCCATTTGCAGTTTAATAGGATTCTTTACTCCAGCCTCTCTCACAGCCTGAAATTAGGGCATTGGCTTGTTGTAATCATCTTAAGGCTCAACTAAGGAAGGATGTCATTCAAACTCAAGTTATTGGCAAGATTTAGTTCCTTAGTAAATGTTGAGATGAAAGCCTTAATTGTTGGCAGACTTCTGGGTGGAGCCTGCCCTTAGTTCTTTAATACGTGGGCCTCTCCAATGTAACACCTTGCTTCACCAAGCTGAGAAGGCAACACAGAGCCAAATAAATAGAAAGAAACCATAATCTATTATAACCTATTCATAATATGTAACATTCTACCGATTTTGTTGCATTCTATTTGTTTGAAGTAAGTCACTATGCTGCACCCATATTCAAGGGGAGATTATACAAGTATGTGAATACTAGCAAGTGGGGGTCTGTTAGGGTTTAGATCTAAAATGTCCCCCACAAACATTCATGTGTGTGGAAGGTGATTTTATTATGGGGCTGCTATACTCATCAGTGGATGAATCAGTAGCTGACTCTTAGGAGGTGGGGCCTGGTTGAAGCAGGTCACTAGGGGCAGGACTTGGAGTGGTGTATTCTTGTTCCCTGCTTCTCCTTTAACTCTCTGTTGAATGAGTGCCATGGATGAGCACCTGTCCTTTGCCCAGGCCTTTCCATTGTGGCCTTTCTGCCTTGCAGCTGACTCACTATGGATTGAATCCTCTAAAAAATATGAGCCAAAATAAGCCTCTCCCCCTTCAAGTTGTGGGTGTCAGGCATTGTGTCTCAGCGACCGGGAAAGTAACCAAGACAGGGTCATTGGGACCAGAGGCAAATGAGACTTGAACTCAATCTGTTAGTCTCAAACTTGTGTTCTTTTCACTCAACTAGGAAGTAACTGACTAAGCTAGAATGAAAAGTGGCAAATGTATTTGTGTTTCTACATGTCCCTCTCAATGTGCTACCTCAAAGAGACATCAGGTTTGGTAGTAAGAAGGGGATCTAATATTGGAGGACCCCGATGCCCCTGGAGGTAAGCCAAGACTTCCTGTGGTGTTACTATGGAGTTAGAATGGGTGAGCAGGGCTGTGGCCTGGTGTAGATGGTGGTGGTGGAAAAGGAAGAGCTTGGCAGCTGTGTGCTGCATGCAGAGCAGAGAGACAGGTCAATGAGGAACTATTGCACCAAATATCTAAGACTTGTGGAATCTTTTAGAAGCAATAAAAGTAGTTTCACTTGTTACTATAATAAAATAAAAACAAAGAAATTCAGATCTAGAGAACTTATCTAAGAAATGGTATAATTTGATGATAGAGCTAGTAAGTCTGTGTTGTGATGTGATTATTAAAGTACCTTGTGCTGCATGTAAATAGGAACTAACTCTTCTTCCTCTTATAAGCAGAGAAAGTAGGTTTGGCTAAGTAAGGAGACTAATGTCTGAGATGGTTACCTTACTGCCAAGGCTATAGACTTTAGTCTTTTTTATGCTGCTGTAACAGAATAGCACAGACTGGGCAAATTTATAAAGGAACAGGAGGCTCACTATCTCTCTGTTCTGGAGGCTGGGAAGTCCAGAATCAAGGCACTGGCATCTGGTCTGTTGAGAGTTTTCTTGCTGTGTCCTCACATGGTAGAAAGGTAAGTTCATGCCAGTCAAATGATACATGAAGCCTCTTTTATATAAAGATCTTAATCCCATAAGGAAGGAGCTCTCATGGCCTAATAATCTCTTAAAAGTCTGAGCACCTAACAATATCACATTGGCAACACCAAAATTTGGAGATCTTCAAACCATAGCAGGTATGGACCTGGTTGTTCATGCAGCTGCTTCCATTAACTCAGGCGCTCATAGTCACTGCTGATTCATGGTGATCTCAGGAGAGACCTGGTCCAGTCCTCGCTGATGGTTACTGTGCAGGTTCCCTCTTGGAATACACAAAGATTTATGTAGGCCATTCCCAGCCTCTAATCCCAAGTGCCACATCTGCATGTGTCTAGCGCTATCTATCTTCAAACTCATAAAAGAAATATGAGGTGAAGCTGAGATTGGATACAGGTTTCATAATTTCAAGCTGCTTGCTCTTTCCCCTACAGTAAACGGTTGATCAAGGAGTGGGAAAAGGTAGATGTGCAGTGACCTGAATATACAAGTTCAGATGGAGGAAGCCCATAGGCTAGAACCAGTGGGCCAGAATAAGGAAGAGAGGAGTGTGCCTGGAGTGAAAGAATAATACCAGTGAACACTTGCTTATTATTTTTCTATACTGGGTGTCCTGCTAAGCACTTTATATTTCCTATCTAATTCTTTGAACAGCACTTTTTGGGGGCACATTCTGTTACTAATATTGCAATTTTATACATGAAGAATTGGAGTCTTACTGTGCTGCTATAAACATGGGTGCACATATGTCACTGTGGTATGATACTTTTGACTCTTTTAGGAAGACACCAAAAGGGAAATAGCTGAGTCAAAAGGCACTTCCAGATACTTTGAGGTATCTCCATACTGATTTCCACAGTGCTTGCACCAGTCTACACTCCTACCAGCAGGGGAGCAGGGTTCCTCTTTCCCCACGGCCCCTCCAGCATTTGTTGTTTATTGATTCCTTGATAGCAGCCATTTTTCTGCAGTGAGATGGAATCTCAGTGTTGTTTTCATCTGCATCTCATGAATGACTGGTGATGTTGAACATGTTTTCATATATTTATTTGCCATTTATACTTCTTCATCTGAGAAGTGCATGTTCATTTCAGGTGCCCAGTTTTTTGGATTGGGTCTGGAAATTTGTGTGAAGTTTGAGTTCTTTATATATTTTATATATTTATATTTATTCATTTATATTATACTTTATACATTTATATTTATTATTTGTATTATATATTATATTTACATGTTTTATTTGCTTATATAATTTAGATACTAGTCCTTTGAGGAACAGCTGGAAAAATTTTTTCCCACTCTGAGGGTTGTCTCTCCATTCTGTTGGTGGTTTATTTTGCTAGGCAAAAGCTTTTTAATAAGATGAGATCCCAGTTGTTGATTCTTTGTGATATTTCCTGTTTGATTGGGCTTTTGTTTATAAAGTCTTTGCATACACCTATGTCTTCAAGAGTTCTACCTAGTCTCTCTTCCAGCAAATTTGGTGTTTCTCTTTTAATATTTAGATATTTGATTCATTTTGATTTTAGTTTAGTGCCTGTTGAAAGAAGACATAGGTCTAGTTTTAGTGATTGGCATGTGGAAAGCCAGTTTTTCTGGCACTATTTATTATAGAGGCTATCTTTCTTCCATTGAAGGTGTTTGGCTCCTTTGTCAAAGATAAGGTGACTGAGTGTGTTTGGAGTTCTTTCTGCATCTTCCATTCTTTTCCATTGATCCTCACAGTATGTAATAGCTAAATATTGGAAACAGCCCAAATACCCATCAACTGATGAATGGATAAAGAAGATGTAGTTTTTTATACAATGGAGTATAACTCAGTGATAAAGAAAGATAAACTTGAGACATTTCTAGGTAAATGGATGCACCATGAGACCATACTCTTAAGTGAAAAGAATCAGACACACATGTGTAAATATTGCATTGTTTCTCTGGTGTGAGAGACCGAAAGTGTAAATAAGGACCAAAATGTATAATAGATATTGTGAAATAGGAAGAAAATGTTCAAATAGAAAGGGCAACTAGGGAGGATGAGGGGGAAAGGAAGGAAGGGAAAAGAAAAAAATGAGAAAAGAAGGAGAAATGGAAACAAAGCTTTTGTAAATAAAGAAGGGAAGAGGAGTTGAAGGGAGGGGAATGGGGAAGAAAGAAGAGTCAAGATATATCACATACAGGTACAAATTCCCTATGATGAATGTTATCATTATGTACATCTAAAATGTACCAATAAACTTAATTAATTTAAGAAAAAGTGTTGCTTAAAATCCAAAGCTGGTACATAGTACAGCTGGGATTAAAATTTGAGTATCTTTGTCTTAATCCATACACATACTGCTTTTAATCCTGGATTACCACTGGAATCTCTTCTCTCACTAGAATTTGAATAAACAAGACTATCTTGGAACCCTAGTCTATCTACCTTTCAAATGAGTCTCTGAATTGAGTTCTTTTAAAATCTAGTGAAATGTCAACCAAAACAGCATGTAAGTGTCCAAGTGGAATGTATATTTTAGACAATGATACTGTGGAGCTAAAATCTCTAATTTGCAGATTCTATAGCTGGGGAATGTTTGGAAGAGTAATCTCCAAAGAAAGAGGTTTTAGCTAAAAGATTTATTAAGCTAGATCTTTCATGATCCAGGGGAAGCTTTGTTGCTTGGCAACTGTATGTTGAGATCATGTGATCTAATCCAACTGACAAGCAAAACAAAGCAAAACAAAAAACCCAATCCCCCCCAAAACAATTTAAAATGCTACCCCCAAAATATAGAGTGCCAAATTAACTTGTCTGTCACAAAAACTCATTCTTCTCTAATATCTGAACTTAGATTTTTTGATCATTTGTCTTCTCCAATAGCTGAACCTAGATTCTTGATTATTTGTCTTCCAGTAACTTCTGTATCTAGCTATCAAAATTACTCATTTCCTAGCTAATAGGTATATTTATGATTTATCGCATAATGCTACCATTATATCTGTGATGTTCTTTTTGCAAAGAGATATTGTGAACCTTTGCAAAACTGTGGATAAGTGTGATTTCTCATTGGGGAATACAAATCTTACATTGCCTACCCTGAGAAGTACAGGATGAAGTTCACAGATGATGGGTGGTTATTGGGATTCTCAGAGCTCTTCCATGCATGTACATCTTGAATCTGCTACTCTTTGAATGAGTTTTTCTAGGAGTTGTTACATCTGAAAATAGTAAGAACCATATTTCTCTTCCCTTGTCTTGTATTTGTTATACATGCCTTCTGAATATACTCAAGGGAAGTGCAAGTATTCCACCAAACCTGGCAGGACACTAAAGTTTTAATTTTTTAAATTTAAATTTTTATTAGTATATATTTGCAGTATATAATGAAGACATTCATCATGGGGAATTGGTATTGTACATAACACATCTAAATTCTTTTAACTCTTTCCCTCCATCTCTTGATCTCCTTCCCTTTTGTAAAACAAATTTTAATTACAAAGGGCTCCAGTAGTAATGCTAATTACAAAGAGCTGGGGTGTGACTAGTCAGGTCTGAGGGTCACACTCTTCTAAGGAAATCTTTGGCTTTCACATTCTCTACTAATCAAGATTTAAGAGCTTCCAAGTGGTAGTCCCAAGATTTGATCCAGATTCATGAACTCAAAATCATATAGGTAGTACAATTGGACCTGAGAGACCACTCCCCATCCACCCACCTGAGTTGAGTCAACACCTTAGGGCCATTCCTCCTTCCACTATTGTAAGAGAAATAGAAACAAAATAAGGAGAAAGTCCAGAAAATCTCTAGCACACACAAGATAGTTCTGCTGGCCTTCAGTAACCTTTTCCCCATTTGGGCTGTGTTAAAGGTTCATACATGTGGACTGTATCTCATGTATGTAATTTTATCAGAGTGGATTCTGGGATAGGTGTGTGTGTTGAAAGCCCCTGAGTTGACTCAGCACTCTGTCGATCATTCCTGTCAATCTTATCCAGAGACTCAGTGAGAGGCACCCAGGCAGGGGTGGACATATTTTAAAATCTGAAAGCCTGATTTATCTGTGTGCCTTTTATTTTTCTGTTTTCCCAACACTACTTTTCTGTTCATGCCACATTCTTGTGCTGTTGGCACGGACCTGCCCTGAGCACATCTTCCTGTTATCTTCAATAAATGTAACTGCTTTTTCTTTTATCACTAGAAGATGTACACTTGCAATTCTTTGCTTGGGATACAAAAGAGCTTGGACTCTGTTGGATCCATCCCATGGTATCAATACTGTTTCCGCTTTACAATGATAGAACACCTTTTTCCTCATTTTTTAAAAGATACTATGTTATTTTGATGACCAGTGATGTACTCTGGGATTACCTCTGCTGTTACGTGGGAAATCACTGTACAATAGTCATGAGCTGGCCCTATAGGATGATCCAAAGAGTATGATTATAAAGTTCATGCTCAGACTCAATCTATTAGGGCAGATGATGATACCAATCATTTACTTTATGAATGCTGAAGGAAAAGCAATATTTAGTAACCACTTTTATTCACACCCATTACAAGAATGTGTGCTCACTCACTCTCATGGAGTGTAAATAGGTATATATTTTTGTAGTTGTAAAATTAACAAATACACTTATGATTTTTGATTATGAATCACAAACATTATCATGATTATGCAATTAACTGTATAAATTACTTATCAATTAAATCATATATGTAATCTTTTAGATGGTCTTTGGAGATGATTAATTTAAATGGTCCCCTACATAAATTTTTAAAAATGCACATGGCTAATCATTAAGCATCATTTTAATAGCAAAAGACTGGAAACTACTCAAATATCCATCAATTGAAAATTAATTAAATAAACCATTCATTGAAGTACTATGCCACCATATAAAGGGATATGGACAAGCACTATATAGAGGAATGGAATGATTTCCAGGCTATATTGTTAAATGAAAAGAGGAAGGTACAGAAGAGGATAATAGTATCCTAACTTTTATGTAACGAAGATGAGAATATGATAATATCAACATTTGCTTATAGACTTATAAAATAAAAATAGACTTAAAATTTTTAAAATAATTATCAACAGACAGACAAGACAGGATAAACGTAGAAGTAAAAGAATTCTGATAACATAAATTGTTATACAGTTCATTTTGAACTATCTTAATGTTTCTTGTCATTAAAAATTAATTGAAAATAAATTGAAACAAACCTATATATCAAAACATATATCAAAATAATGGAATAAACTTTCAGAAAAAGCATTGCCTCATGCAATTTTAAAACACAGTATGCTGATGGTATATCTCTGGTGAGATCTATTCTAAAGACAAAAAGAGCCACAAAGCAATCTTACACCATATTTAATGATGTCATTGTTAGTAGTAACATTAATATTAATGCTTTGTAATTATAGGTATATTTTAGATGAAGCAAATGAGTAATTTTGATTTCTTCACTACAAATTAAGATTTTTTGTATGAAAGAAGAGATATAAGCATAAAAGCAAAGAATAAAAACCTTATAATCCTGAATGTCTATAGGGGTATAAAATATGAGCATATTACCATTTCTTCATAAAAACTTTCCCCCAATTTTTTCATTGAAATGGTCTTAAATTAATGACAGCCTATAAGCAATGAACCCTTATAGAGCCCAGACTGTGTTGCAAAATTATAATACCCTAATAAAAAGAATCAAGAAATCTTGGAGAAATGACAGATTGTATGACTGGAGCAGAAATTGGGCTGGACGAACCTTGAACACTTTTCATATTGGAGGCAAAAGTTGCTGTGGAAAACTACTCTGAGTGTTGTAAAGAACACTGGACCAAGTTGAGACTGTTTGAGCATCAAAAAGAAATATAATGGTAGTTAATTACTATACATGAGTTTGTAATAAGAGTTCAAAAATTATTATATCTGGAAGTTGTACCAACAAACTAAGCCAAAATTGATAAAGTGCTAGAATCAATCTTCTTCCTTTCCTCTATGAATGGTATGTGAGGGTAAATAATGGTTCATGAAGCGAAGTTCTACTCCATTGAAATATTCCAGCTAATAAATACAGAAGAGAGTTACAAAATCACTAATTTTTCAGCCCTTATATAAATAATAAATGTAGTTAACAACCGTTATTAAATAGCAAACTATTAAGAGTTGATTAACTTCTTATGGAAAGGTTGGGCTGACAGTCTATGAACCTAATGGTTATGCTCACATCAGCAAAAACAGAATAATGAGATAGTGGATGTATCATCTGAAATACAATTGAATCTGAATTAAATGAATCCTCAACATTTATCAATCAGGTTATAGAAAATGAACAGTTTATGGAAAGAAAGGAACAAATTAAATGATACCATGAGGAAGTAATCATTAAAAGCCAAACCATGCTATATTCCTCAGTACAAAAAACTAAGTTTATTCAACAAATCCATAGCAAGAGAAATTAAATCAAAGGAGAAAGCTCACTAATAGGATTAGAGAGACTTAAGAGTCATAATCAGATATAATGAGTGAACCATATAAATCCCAATTAACAAATTAGGTAAAAAATGACATTTTAAGACTAATGGAGAAATTCATGTTTTTACTAATTGAGAGATGGCATTAAAATTGTTAATTTTATTAGGTAGGCTAACAGTTTGGTAGTTAGGTTACAAATAATGTTCCTTTATATAATGATAATGATGTAAACTGAAATAGAGTAAAATGACACTATCTATAATTTTATGACATTGCAACAAAAATAGGTGTGCTTGTGTGTGTGTTCATGTGCTATATGACAAAATGAAGTAAAATGACAAAACATTGACTCTTTGTTTAATATTGGGGGCACATGAGAGTTTTACTCTATTTTTTCTTTTTGCAGATGCTTGCATATTTATATTATCGAATGTTTTTAAAAATTGTCTCAAACTCAAATGAATATTTTGTATCTTTTTTCCAGTGGTATAAATGCATTTTATATTGGTAAAAGCACTGTGATTTCATAATGACACAGAAGTTCATGTTTATATTTACGTGTAATTTAAAGAATTTATAGTTGACACTTCAGCTGATTTGAAGCTGCCATAGTTTTATTTACTGTCCTAAAATCCCTAGGCTAACTTTTCCTTTGATTTTACAACAGAAAATGGTTGACTGACAGCTTTTGATTTTATTTTCCACAAATGGAAGAGGCAATATGTAAACAAGGATCCCTCAGAATGGTCAGCAGTGCTTGATCTCTTTTATTTCAATAAATAAAATCTGGTTGCTGACCAGTTTAATGTTTTAATAAAGATCAGATTGCATTTTGTAATTCATCTTAGAAAGGTATGAATAATAGGGATTGCATTTTAAGACAGATATAGTTGTTAAAAAGCGATTAATAGAAAACAACATAATTCTTTTGTATATATGTATATGCACATTTGTTTATTCGTATATGTTTGTGATATATAGTAATTATATCCATTTTGGGGAATTAACACATACACAAATTCCATCTTGAACATTTTTACTCCCTCCCACACTCCTTTCTCCCTCCATTATTTATATATTTTATTTTTAAGTAAATATCTTGCTTTATTTGTTTATATCCAATTCATCATGGACTGTCATTTTCTATTTTATACTTCCCATGCCTTCCTTCTCCTGATTAACTCTTTGCTCATATTTTGAGTCTTGGTTGAAATCTCACTTCTTCTTTGGCCCTTCTAATAATAATGATGGTGTTCACTTGATGTTCACTAATAAGGGCAGATGTGTTAGAATACCTTCACACATAAGAACTCATCTAATTCTAACTACAGCTTATTAGATAGGTGTTACTTTGCACCCACTTGAAAACTGAAGGCCAGAAAGCTTGAGTTGTCTGCCTAAAGTGACAAGATGTAAATGTGAAGTCAGCTTATATCAAGGGATACCTAGAATGGTGACCAATGCCTTGGTTTGCTTAGAACTGATGACCTCCACAAGAAGCTTAACTCCTAGTTCTAAAACAAGGACAATCATGGGCAAACTTGGATATTGGTCTTCCCAGAGTAGATATTTCCCTGTAGTGAAGCCAACACATTTGTCCTAACTGTTGGGTGTGTATTCCCATCTGGAACTAAAGGAAAGAGGAAGAATTAATGCTAGAGGTTGCCTTTTGCTGTTTTTTTTTTTCTGGGTTCCTATGTATTATGGAGAATATTAACGTGTGGTGCTTGCTTTCTACACTAGAAGCATGTCTGGTAAGTGGTGAGTAAATCACACAGCTATAGATTAAAACTTATTTCAAATAAAAGTCAGGTCTTAAGGAAGAAAAGATTCTGAATTGAATCCACACTTATGTAAATGTCAACTTTGCTTCAGTGTTCTATGTTGACCTACCCATGTTTCTCTCTTATAAAAAGGCATTAGCAGAGCAGGGAGTGAGATGTGCAGAAGAGAAATATAGACTACATTCAGTGTGAAATGAACTCATCCTAGCCTACAAAGGATGATGATCATCTATGAACAAAATACTGTCATCAACTTCCTTAGGCATGAACCTTCCCCAAAAAGGGATACTTTAGTTCACATGAATAGGCTATTTTGTTTTGCATTTTATATCTTTACAACAATTGAGCAGCCTATTCCAGAATTCAATGATATGATAATTCAGTTTTTCAATAGTCTGCATAATATGGTGAAATCACTCCAATGGGCAAGGACTTATCCTTTTATTTCTTAAAAGCAATTTGCAAGTATAATTAAACATTGTGTATCTGACTTCATTTAACATTCTCACTGAAAAGATATCATTAATTGTCTATATCCTTTTCTCTATCTGAGTACCATTTATTATAACGATGTCTTCAGAGTGAACCTTGGGGACTGCTTTCTTGAAACATAAGTAAGATTTAAATTCTTCAGTGGTCAATACTTTATAAACTGTTTTATGATTTGGCTCCTTAGGATGACACACGTCAGCTCTTTGACCTTAGAAAATAGCTTGAGCCTCAGAACAAGCATTCAGACAGTTTATTCAATTGCGTTGGCCTTTGAGCTGCTGCTTTTGGCGATGAAGCCAAGTTTAGCAATAACTGTTACTGTAAAGATGGAGGTAGAGCTTGTCTACTCTACATGTCTGGCCAGATGGCAGAATGTTGTCTGTGAGGCTGCTTTTGTCATTCACTGGTCATGATGTTAAAATAATTATTTTTATTTTGCCTTTATGAAAATATTCTCACACAATATGGGCGAGGTGAAGGAAAAAATTTAAATTAGCCACAACTCTATTCTCTTATTGACATTTCATTACTTTTATTAATTATCACCCTCAGTTTTTCACCTGGAGGAGACCCAAATAGATATTAACTAGAAATACATGTACCTAAATAAATAGTCCAGAAATAATAATAAATAGAAACAAGATCTAAACATAGTATATCATAACTTCCTTTGGAAATATTTATAACAGAGTGAGAGCTTCTTCCCATACTACTAACATTTTCTCATGGTATTACTTTTAATGACTATATAGAATTTTGTTATATGGACATAACAATGTATGTAATCTGATTCATTATTTTTGGAAATTAGAGTTTTTTCCCTTTCTTGAAGTACTGGATGATCCAATTTATAACTGTTTGCACATATCCATAGCTATTATATTTGGCAAATTTCTTAGAAGGGGACTTACTGTTTGAAAGGCATATACGGTGTATTTTTAACCCAAACCAGTATGTTAGTTTGGCCTAATTTTGTTTCTAAGTAGTCAAAAGCACTTAAATGTTAGGTCTCATTGTTTTGTTGAAAGGCCCCTTCTATATATCACTCATGCAAAGAATTTTGTTCTTGGCTTAGTGAGGTGTAACAAGGCTGAATTAATGTTTTCATTGCTCCAAGCATATTTTTAGTCTTTTTTTGTTTTATATGCATGTTTTATAGGTAGCATAATCATACATTATGGTTTACTTAGGACAGTCATAGTTTATGTCTATTGTTCCATCATAATTATTCACAGCACCACATTTTGATCTCAAAATTATTCCAATTTGGACTGTTCTTATGTAAATGTTAGAATGCACTTAGAGAAAAGTGTGGAAATTACTTAGACCCCAATAAGTAAAAGTGAATAAGAAGCAATGAAATCACTGTAATCCACCCAAGAAGTACCTGAGAATCCTAGTTTCCAAAGGAAGAACTGAAATGCTGAAAGTAGGTGAACCATAACAGTCAGTGTGGTCACCATCTATGCTAGAAACTGGATTTGCTAAAGAGCCAAGAATCTTTGGCTTGGATCAACCTAGGAGTTTTGGTTGTCAAGGCATTTAAATAATATTTAGAATACAACTCAATTGGCTGTATGCTCACTAGTAAAAAAAAAAAAAATCAACCAAAAAGTTACTTGGAAAGTTTGTACTCCAACTTTTGCAGTTTAGAATCACAGGTCCTCAAACCTACCTCAAAAAATAGTGTAGTGGACACCCCTACAGTGGATCCTGATCTCCTGCTAGGTGCTTTGACACATGGTGAGAGGAAAGACTTAGAGACACAATGAAAGAGACAGAGATGGGGAACTGGGATGGCCAGTGCTTGGTAAGCAAAAGCTTGAGCAAGCAAAGGCCCTAGACAGCCAGAAGCATTGATTATTTATTGGTGACACAACCACTATTAAATTGGGGTGAGGGGACTATGTGTAGGGACTATTTGTAGTTGCTAGGGATATGTTGCTGCTGCAGGCAAGGCTTGTAAAAGAAGAGACAAAGCATTCTTGTGTTAGACTGGGAGCAGAATTTGGGTAAGAGTCACTCTGACCTTGGCTGTGTGTTATCTCATATGCTTTGATCAGACTCACTTCTTAAGCTAATTACAGGGTTAACTCTTTACTGCCTGCACTGCTTGCAGCCTGCTTTGGGCAAAATCAATGGGGCGGTCCTCCACAAACATGTAAATATTATATTTCCTTTTTTATCTGAACACTTTAGGATAAAATGTAACAAGCAGTTTTCAACAAAACCCTTGCTGGGCAAAAGGCTCAACCTTCTTTAAATGAACAAGTATCTATGGTTTGTATATGCCAAAATTGTGAGTCTATCCTAACCAAGTGAGTTGGCATTCCAATGATGTACTGAAGACCTCTTTTTAAATTAGCTGTAGCCTTAAATTTATATGATTTATTCAAAACATTAACATAAGCCTAGAAAAATGTAGGCATTATTTCTATTTTTAAACATTTTATGAACAGATTATAACTATTTCATGGAATATCCACAGAGTTCAATTGGATATGAATACAAAACCACTTTATTCTTTTCTCTACTTAGTGGAATAATTCCTCCTGTGGAAGAAAATTTCAGAGAAGATCCCATAATATTTCCAGTTGCTCTCACATATTAGAAGCCATATAATTCTAAGAATTACCTCATTTTAGTAATTGATATTACTAAATATCAATTGGTAATTTATATTTCTAGTGTAAGTTTTCCCCTTTCAGATTTGTCCTAGTTTAGGCCTAGAAACTGGGGAGTTTCTAGGAGGAGGTAGGGATATGGTTTGAGACACTTCAGGTTTCTTCTTTCTTGATTAGCTCTTATTTCCTTCCCTTCATTCTGTTGGCTGGAATTAGTTTGGGAACCCTATCACATAAGGAATGGAGCTCTGGGGGAATAACATCTTCAATCCATTGAGATGATTGTGATTTTTTGTTTATGTTCTCCAGGATCAGGTCGATGTGGACTGGGGAAGCACTCTTCTAGCTTCATTAATTACAGTGTTTTAAAAATACCATCTTGTTATGCTAAAGTATTCTCACTTCCAATCTTGCAGTTTCCTTTTTATATTTTTAATGTATGAATGGAAACAAATTTCAGTATATTTGTACATTGGACTATGTATTTTTCAGCAAACAAAACAACACATAAGAAACAAAACAAAGCCTAAAAATTCCCACGTGACAGATACACACAAATGAATCTTTTAAAAAACGTATACAAATTCTATTGGTCCACTTATACAAAGTTCTAAGTAAGGCAAAATTAAGCTTTCATGACAGAAATCAGGACATGGTTTTCTCTGTCTGGGGAAGAAAATTGATTGACAGGGGATCACTGAGATCACGAGAAAGTCTACCCCATGTTTGGATGTTGTCACCTGGGTGTACACATTTATTAAACATTTTCAGTCTTGGATGTGTTTACATTGTATATAAATTATACTTCAATAAATAATTTAGGAGAAATTAGATGTTACCCAAAATGTTTCTCCAGAATATTGGTACAGGGATCATTTAAATCAGTTACAAAGGGCATCTTAAATTCTCCTTCATAACTAATATTATCTTGTGTATTTCTTGTGTTGAACATTTCAGCAACTCAAGATGGTTTAGAAATTGTGTTCTCATCTTGCTTTTTAAATTATCTGCTAGCATCATTTTTTTTCTTTTCTGCCTGCATCCAATCATTAATATAAATGCTGAAAATCTGCCTGCCCACTCCCACTCCCACTCCCTTCAAGGTGAGATCAGATATGTGCTCCTTAATGTGCTTTACCTAAGCTCATTAGCCTACAGTCAACACACTTCAAGTTATCTACATGAAAATCATAAACGCACTGTCAAATACATTCTTGACTTCATGATGCACTGTATTTCCACAATTCCTCTGATTTACCAAATTATTGATATTTTAGAGGTATATTTTCTTTATTAAACTAAAAAGTGTGAAATTGAGCCAACATCTTTTTTGAAGCCATTTCTGATATTTTGAACGTCATGATATTTTGATATGACAATGATATTTTGCTTTCATGATCCTTGTCTTTTTCATCGTGGGTTAGTCTTATGTTTACAAGTATACACCACAAAGAACACTTGACAGACTGTAGCCTTTTGCTCTTTACTGATGATACTAGATAAAATGGAAAGCGCCTCAAAGCTTCCAGAAATAAGCAAACAGAGCTGATAAGGAAAGGCAAATTCTATATCTAGAAACCGACAGAGATGCTGAAAAAAATGTAGCAACCATTTTCAACACAGCTGAACTTGAATGAAAATAAAGAAAGCCCATGATACTAGAAATAAAGAGGAAACTGAATACCAAGTGCTAGGCAGAAGCTTTTACAATAGAGGCTCATGGGAATAGCAGGTCCTGGGGGCTGGGAACTGGGTTTTGATGCCTATATAGAGGCAGGAGATGTGTGTGTGTATGCCTGAGCCTGGAATATTGAAAGAAGCTAAAATCAAGCCCCATAAAAAAGCTAGAGGCTCAAAAGACTGCCCCAATAATGCAAAGTGACTAACTCTTTTTCTCCTTGAGGAAAATGTAAAGATGATTGCTATCTGCCCTGGTATGTGGTATGAATAAAAGAGTTGTCTGTGAGAATAAAGACATCATGAAGAATGGATTTAGAATTGATATAACCTGCATGATACAGAAATCCCAAGCTGAAGAGTTAAAATAAAAAACTTTAAATAAGATGAATGAAAACAAAGTTCCAATGTGATGAAAAAATCTGTTCCACAATCCAGAGCAAATATAAGATTCTCTTACTTTCTTGCTCCTCAAAACAGATACTCATAATAAAAATTACACATAATCGTTTTTCTAATAATATGGTGAGCTTGATCATGAAAAATTATGCTATATAATGTCTACAAATACTGGACAAACTATTACAAACTTTCAAAATGTAGTTCACAAGAAATGCAGAGAAAGTCACAGGAGAAAAATAATGAGATGCCAATAAGCATGAAATAAAACTATAATCTGAAGTTAAAGCCTCTTCATGGTGAATGGAATGGAGGTTGCCAGGTTAGCGTTATGAAGGATTGGGATTTAATTTATGGAAAAAGGAAATGTTTCTATTTAGTGAGGTTTCAAATGAGGAAAAAAGTTGAATCTGTCTTCTTAATAAAATCTAGGATTTTTTTATCATAATTTACTGGATGATCTGCTGGTATAAGTTATGGTTGGTATAACTTAATTTTCCAAATAAAATAGTACTATTATTTGAAGAAATAGCCTTTAGGAGGTGATTGAGATTAGATGAAATCCTAAGGGTGGGACCTCATGGGAACATTCATGTCTTTATATAAGAGGAAGAGAGAGACCTGGGCTGCCATACTTGCTCTATGTTGCCATTTTTATGATGTAGTAAAAAGGCCCTCACCAGATGCTGAGCAGATGCTGGCACCATGCTCTTCAGAACCATGAACCAAGTAAGCTTCTATTCTTTATAAATTATGCAGTCTCAGGTGATTTGTTATAGCAACAGAAAATAGGCTAAGGCAATAGGAATGAACTTTTTCAGTTCATACTCTCAGTCCAATATTTCAGTAGCTAGATGACTAAGAATGACATTCCTTAGAATCCTTTGTAAATAGTATTCTTGCCTAGATTTGGCTAGTTATAGAGAATTGTGAAAGATTTGGAGCTGGAAAAGATGCTCAAGTCATTGTTTGTTCCCTAGTGGTCATGTATAAATGTATATGCTGCCAATCTTATGTTTTGTGGTCTTCTCTTGGTGTAATCCTATGAACCACTCTCTAAGATTGTGCTGAAGCTGTCATCTTCTTAGATGTTATGGAAATGATTGACTTGAACAGTGTCCTAAATTTCTATTCTCATGAAACCTAGTGGTAAAACAGAACTGTGGCAGCCTTTCCTAGCAGTCATACTTATAAAACCTCTGATGAATTCTATGTAGGTACTTGTTTACATTATTCCATTAAGAAGTACTTAAAGTGAGTCTTGACTGGTAATCTTACTTAAAGGTAGACAGGAAAAATACATCCTTTAGGTATCAAAAGAGGTTTGTTTGTCTTAGCTTATGCTTTGCATAGGGGAAAAATCTCCCCTAAAATTTTTTTAATAATGAATCTGCACCTCAGGAAGATGGTCCCTGAACCACCTAGTAAAAGAATTAACATAAGATGGACTACAAATGTGTGAAACTCTTGTTGCTCCCAGAAGATGCATAAAGAAATCCTCTTTGAAGAGATGTGTCCTCAATCCTGACCACACAAATTCTTATGCATACAATATGACTGAACTTGAACCCACAGTGCCAAATCAGGAAACTCACCAGATAACAATCCACATAAGCCAGAACCATCAGGCATAATCAAAACAGAATTCCATGCCCAAGGAGATTATGATTATAAAATAAATGTGTCTGAAATAAAGACAGGATAAAAGAGATCAAATACTACTGTGAAAATAAAAGCCAGATTTGAAAAATAAATGTACTTCTAAAAGGACCCAAGAGCCATCCTAGTTAAAAACACTAATTGCTCATTTTATAACAGATTAGACAGTGCTGAAGAGAGAGCTAATGCCCTAGAAAACAGCTTCATAATAATACACAGAAAGGTAAAGATACAGAAACAGGAAGAGAACTAAGAGACATGGAGAATAGAATGAGAAGAACCAACATGCACCTAAAGAGAGCTCTAGAGGGAGGAAATGTGAGAGAGTTAATTCTTTGGGTAATGATGGTTTAGATTTTTCTATAATCATGAAGGAATGAACCTTCAAATTCCAGAAGCACAAAGTATCCTTAAAAGGATTAAGAAAACTAAAAGTATATCTAGACACAGTATTATGAAAGTCTAAAATGTGAAAGACAATTAGACAATCTCTGAAGCAAACAAGAAAAGATAGGTCCTACGCTTTAGGAAGTATATATTTTAATCTCAGAAAAGTCATTCAAGCCTTTTACATAGTTGACATCATGATCTGAAATGTCATGTGTTTATTGATTTTATCATCCTTTAGATATTTTTGATGAATCCTTGTAAAGTCACTATCAGTGAGCTGTCTAACCCCTTTGGCACTCTTCATTCTCATGGATGCAAAGTTTCCAACTGAGTACCACTTCTGTCAACTACGGGAGCAGGCTGTGAGTTCTGGGAAGTTGATGTAGTCTTCAACTGATGACATGAGAAATATTCCAACTACTTCTTTCCTCATTAAGGATAATTCTGATGCATGTAAACTCTCTCCCAGAGCTTCTCAGGGGGAATGGGTTTCAGTATTCCCTAGTGGTAACTTGATGCACAATGTAACTACCCTTCATTAGCTTCCTTCCTCTCTCTCTCTAACTTTCCTACTGATGCTTCCTGGGAACATGTCCTGTATAAAACTATGTGTACTTATATCTTTGTGGCAGGATCTTCTTCAGGGGAACTTGACTCAAGACAGCCATAAAATGTCTGATTTTGATCCCATAATTTGAAATAAAATACTTTCTTTAGAGGGGGATTCTGTTCTTCATTTTCAGACCTCTGAAATCTGGATTACCAAGTGGTTTGGCCATGTTTGTATGTGATGTAACTTAGGCAATCAAAGTATAGTACATTTTTTCTCTTCTTGGCTATTGCTCAACAAATCTTGAATGAGAAACTTCTAATTCAGTTTATGAAAGTCATACTATTTTTATTTTAACAAACCTTTTATTCTGAAATAATTATAGACTACAAGGAAGTTGGGAATAGTATAAATAAGTTATATGTACTCCTCATATGGCTTCTCATAATGGTGAAATTTTATGTAATTTACAGTATATTAAAACCAAAAGATTCACATTGGTACAGTCTACAGATACCATTCAGATTTTACTAGTTTTCACATGTACTGATTTCTGGGCACATCTGTGTATGTAAATGAGTAGTTTTATATAATTTTTCCCACATGTATAGGTTCATATAGTCATCAACACAATCAGAACACAGAACTACTCTACCATCACAAAAGAATTCCCCTGTGCTTTTTATCATGTCCAACCTCCACTTCACTCCTTTCCCCTGGCAATCTGGTTTTCCATCTAGATCCATATTTATGTATAACCTTCAGAGTTAGGTAAGAAGAAAAGTTTTAATGTCTTACAGAAACAAAACAAATTAACAGGAAGTTTTTCAATGTCAGTGGAATTTTCAGGCTTGATTCTAAATAAATTTAGTGACACTTTTGATACAGTGAAGTATGTTTTGAAGGGTGTCCTTTATAGCTATACAAACAATGCTACTTCAAGGAAAATAAATTTTTGTTTCAAAATTGTGCTTTAAATATTTATGAAACAGTTATATCTATTTTACCAGGTTGGGATTCAAAATGATTTCTCATAATTTTAAAAAATTTGTACTGACTTTCAGCTTTGACATTTGCTATTTACAAGAATATCTTTTTTCCACCCACACAGTTCAAACCTGATGATAATTCTCATCAGGTTGTTTGGTCCAAGGTCCTCAGTTTTGACTACTATTACTTTAAGTAAGGAACATTTGAAATATTTTATTATAGTTGTTGTTTTAGCCCAAGGGTCTCAAGTTTTCCCTTTACTGCTATTTTTGTCTCATGGTATCATAGAGACACGAACTCTGATGGAGTTCACCTTTCCTGTGAAGATAAAAGCAAGCACACACTGTAAAAGTGAAAGTTTCTTGGGGTATGGTTGGTAAAAGGGAAGTCAGCACTTTCCTGCAACACCCTCATCAGCTGTTTAAGTCCTGAAGTTGTTCCAGTACCAGTCATACTCTGCATATGGAATCAGTCTATCCTACTGCCTTGAAGAAGGACATAGTTTATCTGTTTTCAAGAAGTGTTACTCCTCGTTTCCAGGCATCTTCCTGCTTGAGCTGAATTCTATAACTGTGCTAACCCTACCAGCAAAGGGGAGAGAGAAGGAGAGAAAAGATGTGCCAGAGCGGTCTTCATGCTGCCTTTCCTTCATAAGACCAAAGGAGGCTAACTCAAAACCCTGTAAACCCACCATCTTCAGTCTTTTTGAACCTCAGTGACTTGTCCCTAACCTCCACCGATTTCTATGATCTCAAGCTGTGCCCATTCCTGCTTGAGTTGATTGGAGATTTAAATACATATTGTCTTGTCAACAGTCAATCACAGCTTAAAAATATCTCCTAGAGTCTGCTTTTCTTACATCTAAAATCATGTTTTATAACAAAAGTAAACACATTTTAGAATAACTCTCTCTAAAATCAGCTCAAAGGCTTCTTTAATTATATAATGTTATTATTGCTAGGTAGAACTCCAATTGGCAACTGGAATTACTCATCGTTTATTCCAAGAAATATATTTATTGTGAAAAATCACCTAAGTGGAAATCAAAGGCTGATACATGAATTATAGGGCATAATGAACCCTATTATGTATCTCTTCTCTCTCTCCAACTTTGCCTTTGTAAAGAACAAGACAGATAGGAAGATCATGTTGTAAATTGATGAGACAGGCAATGAAAACATAATTGCACATATGATAAGAATGAAAAACATCAAAAGGGACTATGGGATAGGTAACTAAGAGAAGGAATTTCTTTAGTCCAAAAAGCCTATCTGAATGATCCAAAGAAAGAGAATATCTGCTTCACTAGGGCAGGGATTTTTATGTTTTGTATTCACACAAACTAAAACAGCACCCAACACATGTAAAAAAAATTGTGAACTTCATTAATAAGAGTTTCAGCAAAGGGAATAGCAAATGGAAAGGCCTTAAGACAGAAAAGTCATTGTAGCTGGAAAAGAATGAAGAGAAAATCAAAGAAGATGTCCTTGGAGAGGTATGTAAGGATTCAAATTTACAGAAACTGTGAGCCATTGTAAAAGTTTGCATTTTATCCTCTTTGTAATGAAAACTAACTGGAGATTGTTGAGTAGTGGAATGATTTTATTGGATTTTTATCTGAGTTTATCTACCCAGTTGCCAAGGGATGGGATGGGATGATGTAATAGGGTTCTCCAGAGAAACAAAACCAATAAGATCGATCGATCTATCTATCTGTCTGTCTGTCTATCTATCTATCTATCTATCTATCTATCTATCTATCATCTATCTTTTTATCATTTATCTATCTATTATAAAATAAGGAATTGGCTCATCCTTTTATCTGGAGGCTGAGAATTCCCAAGATGTGCATTTATAAACTGGAGGCTCAAGAGAGCTGATAGTGAAATTCTAGTCTGAATCTAAAGGCCTGAGAGCCAACAAGGCCAACAGTGTGAGTTCCAGTCCAAAACCCAGCCAGCTCAAGATACAAGAAGTGTTAATGTTTTAGTTTGAGTCTGAAGTCAGAATAAACCAATGTTTCAGTTTAAGTAGGCAGGCAAAAGGATTTACCCACTACTCAAAGAAGGGTCAGACTTTTTGTTCTGGCCAGTCCTTCACTGATTGCATGAGGGTCACCTCTGTTATGGAGTACAATTTGCTTTATTTTACTCAATCTATTGAATCAAATATTAATCTCATAGAAAACACCCTCACCTCTACTCAGAATAAAATTTGATGTTATTAGATATCTAGGCATCCCATAGCCCAATTAAGTTGACATTTATTAACTATCACAGATGACTTGGCATGTAAAAGTATAAGAGAAACTATGTCTTAGAGGGCTCATTGGATACCTAGGTTGAGCCCTGCTATACAAGATTCCTCATAGTATAGGAAGCCTGTCCTAACTCTAGGGTTAGAGTTAGTGTTACACTGTTCCTGGAACTGGAGAATTGGAGGATCATCAAGTCATGAGTGTCTCGGGACTAAGAATAAAATTGGGGTATGTAGGTGGTACTCAGCAACGAATGCAGTGGAGAGACATGACAAATGTAGGAACAGGAAGAAGCTGAGAAAAGTGTATTATGAGGTGATCAACTGCAAGGACAGCCAAAATAATGAATTGCATTGGAAAACTGATCAATCAGAGGCAATGTGTTTGCTGGGCCTTCCTCATTACAGTTAAATAATCAAAATTTGCTTCCAGGACCGGGGATTTAGCTCAGTGGTTCTGCCGCCTGCCTTGCAAGTGCAAGGTCCTGAGTTTGATCCCTGGTACCAAAAAAACCAACAAAAAACAACAAAAACAAAACAAAATTTGCTTCCAAATAGACTCCTACTGGGTGTATTTTGGGTCTTGCCTTGATCTTTCTAGAAAAAAAATCATTTTGGCTGACTGTTCAAAAAGAGTATATTTTAGGAAAAAATTGATACAACCTAAAAAGTTTTTTGTTATATAACCTTAATGTATAAAGGTTTTTTTCATAAATGAGTGAATATACAAAATAGCTCTGCTGTGAAATAAAAAGTAAGCAAAATATGATTTTAAAATATAGTATTGAAAAGTGTTTAGATTTTGAGAATTTCTCAAATAGTTACCATATTACTTCATATTTTATTCTTTTGTTTTCTTCCCAAGTGCAGGATTTTCACAAGTATATTTTATTACTTTTGAATTCTTAGATATGTAGGAAACGTTATGTTTACAAATGGAGCAAATCTGGCTGGAAGCAACACAATTGTGAAGACAATTAAGCAGAAAACATGATCACGTTAACAAAAGTGGCCAAATAAAGATGATACTACTATTTTCTTCTTATTTACCTCATATTTTTCTTCAGCTTTGATAGGCTCATATAAGAACCATCTTGTTCACTGGGGAATTAAATCAATTGTATTAAACTAAAATTTAATATAACCCTGCACCTGATAACACAGCTTCAACTTACTGTCATATAAGCTTGGGGTGGTCTCAGTTTTCTTGTAGAACCTTTCATGGTTCACTAGCAGGGAGTAGTGCAGGAGTGGGTAGAAAATATAATAGGTGAGTGGTAGGTTGAGGAAGTGGCTCCAGTTTTTCCTATATCTATATCTATATCTATATCTATATATCTATATCATCTGACATGTGAGTGGCAGTGTGCTCATTCTGAGCCTAGGTATTAAGGGGCCTTAAGTGTTTATGTCTGTTCTATGATGCATCTGCTGTTGCACTGGAATATGCTTGTGCTCATCTGCTGGAAGATGAGAGACACAAGGAACAGAGCAAAGAAGCTTCAGTTGTCCAGCCAACATCCAATCAGCATCCAGACATGTGAATAACTCCAGTCACAGTCAGCAAATGAAGCTGTTTGGACAACTCCTAACTAACCTAGATTCATGAACATCAAACTTCTTGTTTATGCTACCAAGGTTTGGCAGTTGTTGGTTATGCAGCATTATTATGGCCTGAGGCAGGTGTAATAATGGCTACCCAAGGACATCGACACCCTAATCTTTGGAAATGGTGCACATGTTACCTTTATATGACAAAGGAAACATAGCAAATGTAATTATGTTAGGAATCTTGAAATGGGGATCTTTTTTGGATTATCTATATGAGCTTGATTTAATCACATGAGCCCTTAAATATAAAGAACCTTTTCCAGCTGGAAACATTGAGTGAGAGATGTGACTGTGGAAGAATGGACAGAGATGCTGGTTTGGGAGATGGAGGAAAAGATCATGAACCAAGACACAGGATGACCTCTAGAATCTAGAAAAATAAGAAGCTGCATTATTTTCTAGAGTCCCCAGAAGGAGAACACAGCCCTGCTGACATCTTAACTTTAGCCCAGTGAGACCTGTGTCAGAATTTTGATAGCTAGCTAGCTGTGTAAAATAGTAAATCTGTTACTGTTTAATCCACAAAGTTTCATGTAATTATTTTTTTCTCAGTAGTAGAGATTGAACTCAGGACCCTGCCCTTGCCAGGCCACTAAGTTAGTAGCAATTTATTATAGTATCAAAAGAGAATTTTACATGGCCATCAATAAGTGATTCAAGAAAAAAGTTAATATATTTTTCTCTCCTGGTATACATCTCATTTATATTACTAAATCCATATTATGCAATATTTAGTCAATTCAAGTTTTACCTCCTTACTAATATTGATTTCCTACTTATCCTTCTCCAGTTGTGTTTGGATGGGGAAGACCGCAGCCAAGCTGTTAGATGGTTAGGTTAGTTCCCTTGTAGAGTTGGCCTGGTCTCTGAATAAGTTTTAGCTATCATCTTCTGCAGTGTGCTTGCACTGTGGCATCCACTGCTGAAGTCCATGGCTTGCAGATGTTGTGGTCTGGTTTCTCACTAGAGTTGGTCATCTCTCCTTGCTTCCTAGGCCCCACCATTTTACTTTCTGGTTTTGTTCACCCTGCAAGGTTTGACTCACTGGTTTTATTCAGCTGTTACCTGAATGGACATCCCTGTTATCCCTCAGATGCTGGGGTACTATTCCCAACACAGGGACCCGCTGTGGCAAGCTACCCAGTGGATTCTCAAGCTTCATTCTAGTCCTTCCCTGGAGCATATGGAAACTCCCAAAGCCATCCTATTCATGGGAAGTTAGAGGTGATGCAGACGTGTTTTATTATGACCTCTCTACAAAGTATTCTCCCTCCCTACTTGCCCACTAACTCAGGAGTTCCCAACTAGCAGTACACGATCAAACCACTTATTCTGCAATCTGACAGACTGTGTAGCAAATGACTAATGAAAAGATTCCACCCAGAGCAAGGAGCCAAGGCACATCCTCTCACTTTTCCATTTCTTTTCCCTTTCTTTTTCATTCTCACATTGCACAGGTATAAAGAGTAGATCTTTCCCTTCCTTCAGTCTGAGGGGAATTCCAACTGCATCCCAGCCTCCTCCTCAAGAAGGTGTTGTACCTTTTCTAATCTCTGGGTTTATAGTGGCAGATGGGATATGGAGAGAAAACCACTGTTACTAATAATGGACATTTAAAGATATATTTTTTGTTACATGTCTATTATATGCCAGAAACTAAGCAGATATTTGAACATGAAGTATAACATTTTTCACAACGATATCTCTGTTTAGAAAAGGATATGAAGTGTATATGTGCTTGTGTATTTGCCTGTCACTATGAAAAGAAATATAGATGAAGTTTTGTGTAGTGCAACAAAAGGAAAATTACTTACACAATAGTTTTGAGTAAAGAATAGAGGAGAACATTTTTAGAATGATATACAAAACTAGATGATCAGAAGAGTCTGAGGAAATAGCCTAATAGAAAGCATCAGGAATCAGTCTCCTAACCAAGATAACAATTATACCTGCAGAATCTGTCTGGTGTACCATTTTGGAACTCTGAAGGCCCTGGGTTTCATTTCCCAATACCATGAAAAAGAAAAAGTGCTGAAAGAAGTTCTTTTTAGGTTGAAAAGATACTTGCCAATAACTTAAAACCATTTGAAGAAACATTGACCTCAGAAAAGATAAATACATGGGAAATTACTAAAGTACTATTGTAACAATAGTTTGTAACTCCATTTGTTTTCTACTTAATTTAGGAGTCCACTATATTAAAAAGCAATTATTCATATAAAAGGAAGTATAATTATAACTTTGGTTTGTGACTCCATATTTTGTTTTCTATATAATTTCTATACATTTAAAAATTGTTAGTCTCTGTTTTGGACTCACAAGGCATAAAGATATAATTTTGTCCATCAACAATTGAAAGGAATGTGGATGGCAATGTAAAGGAGAAGGATTTTTGTGTTACTGAAATGAAGCTGTATAGATCCAAATTAAAGTGTATGACTTTATGACATTAAATGTAAGCCCCATTTTAACTACAAAGAAAATACAGAATATATACAAAATCAAATGAGAAAAGCATTGAAATCTTTCACATCAACTAAATTTTTAAAAGGCAGTAATGCAGGAAATGAAGGTAAAAAAACCTCTAAGGCTTGTAGAAAACAAGAAGCAAATGACAAGTCTTATTGTTAGGTAAGGCTTATCAGTGAGCTGTAAAAAGGAAGGAAATTCTAACACCCTACAATGTGGATGAGACTTAAAGACATTATGCTAGGTGAAATAAGCCAAGTAACAAAAGACAAATAGTAGATGATTTCATACTTAGAGTAACTAAAGTCATAGAGAAAGAATACAGACTGGTAGTTTCCAGAGGCCGCAGAAGCAGGAGGAAATAGAAAGTTATGTTTTAATGGGTACAGAGTTTCAGTTTTGTAAGATAAAAACAATTCTAGAGATGGATGGGTGGTGATGGTTGTACCACTAAAAATGAGTATATTTAATACCACTGAGCTGTACACTTAAAATGGTTAAGATATTAAATTTGATATTATATGTTATCACAATAAAATATTTTGAAACTGGATGATGGATCACTTGAATCTACAAAACATTCTTTTATCAGTGTCTAACTGTGGTCAAGATTCTGCGCTTTTACAGGAATACATTTTAGTTTTAAAGCATAAGATAAATTATTTGTACTAAAGCCAGGAGTAGTGTGAATAGAGAACTCTTTGCTAAGTTGTGATTCATCTAATCTTTTCTGGGGAGACTATTAGACAAGAAGGAGGGAATCCAGAGGGGAAAGACTAAGGAAGGCTAATGGTGGGATGGATATGATCAAAGTATGTTATATGTAAGTATGAAAATGCTACAATGAAACCCAACATTCTGTATAATTAATATGTTAATAATATATAAATATATTTATAGATATAATATATAGTAACCCTTCCTGTATTTAGTAACATCAGATTTGGATCTTAAATTTTTATTTCAGAAACACTAGTTTCCCAAAGATGGTATCATCTGCCATGACAGAAGACCAAGGGCATTCCTCTTACTGACCCTCCATTTGCCTTGTGCTACTAACTTAGCCCTGTTTGCTAGGCTTCACAGACCTTCTGTAATTTGATCCAACTTTAACTTACTCAAATCTGTCCCCCACCACTTTCTAGCCTGTGTGTTTCTCCCTTACCACATTGACTCTCAATTATCCACATCATATAATGTGTGCCTTCCTGTTTAGTTCCTATTTGGATTACCCCTTCCCTTTTCTTTCAATTATGAAAATTCCATTCGTGGTTGAAATTCAGGCAAAGTTATTTCTCCTAGATTATCCCTTTCTGGACAACTTCATGCCTCATTGCTATCACCCTTCTTTGAACTTTAATGAGTGTTTCAGTTGTCACTAGATTATTTTACATGGCTTTGCATTAAACTTTGTCTGTTTACTATGAAAATGTTATATGAACTATCTCAATTGTAGTGTTATAATTTTCTCCAGTCCAGTAATTGTCAGACTTTGTTACATTTTTAAATTGCCTGGAAAATTTTTAAAAATATCGATGCCTGGATACCGCCCAAGCCAGTTATATCAGAGTCTCTGCAAGTAGAGCTCTGCATATTATGTTCTAAGAATGCTGAATGATACTAATATACAGCCCAAGTTGAGAGTTTAGCTTGAGATAAAACTGAACAGAATCTCAACTGTAAATAATCACCTCTAGGGAAAAAAACTCCACAGATTAACTGTGACAATAGGAAGGATCCAATACTAGAAAGAGAAATTTATTAGCATACACTGTCATTTCTAGTCACAGGACTTGCTACTTAGGATGACTAAATTGTTCTCAAGTTTTTGCAATGCTAAGGTCACCTCAGTCCTTGAAGAAAGGAGAATTCGGATCCATTTTACAACCATCATACACAATCCCGTAGGTATTAACACATCAACCTTAGCTTTAAAAACAAAACCCAGAAAACAAAGAGGGTATACTAATCTGTCTTCACAACTTCCAGATCCTTGTGTTTGGTTGTTTAAGGCTTGTTTTTTCTAATCACAATTTATGGTGCCACTACAGATATAATTTCCATCATACTTCCTGGAAGAAACCTCTCCAGGTATGTCAAACAGAAATAGACTGAATACAGAAAATTAGCAGTTTATGGATTATTGGAAGCACTAGAGTGATCAAAATTAGGAAACCCTCTTGTAGGCTGATTTAATGTCATATACCAATGTGACTGCCATACAGTAATGAGGAAACTACAACAGGAACTATGAAATCCAGACAGCATCATATGTGCTGAGCCATATTCTTATCCTCAAAAATCCACAGAAAAGAATGGCCTCTATTTCCCTCCTGTTTTCCATATCTTGTATGAGTACATATAGTTGGCAGGGACTACATTATACTTGCAATCATAGCATCAAGCGAGTTTGGTAATTGTTTTTGTCTTTCAGCCTTTCAGATACTGTGGTGGATATGGATGCTTAAAGACAAATGACAATATCTTGTATACATTCCCGAGCAAACCTATGGGTCAACAACTACAGACATAGAAGTTGCCAAAACTAATGACGTTTCCTGTGAATGGTGTTGCCTTGTTCTAAGTGACAAAGATGAAAACCACCTAGGCCTAGAGATGGCACTTTTCTTTGTAGCAGTTCTTACATATGGGGCTCCATTTGTGGTCTACAGCTCCTTGGAGGGTTTGCCTTGTTATGTCAATCAGTCACTAAGCCTTCTTAAATTAGGTGGACTCATGTGAATTGTGTGTGCATGGGCTCATCACTTAACCTCCTTGGGAAAGTAAAATTAAAGCATGAAAAGTTGGCATCCATAAGGGAGCAGTTAAGTTCTGCTTTTCTAAAGATAACTCAAAGTTTAGGACAAATCTTAAACACAGAAATGGTTCTATATAAGAAGCTTTGAACATCTGGAACATAGAATTTTAAAAGTTTTTATTGTTTTAGACAGAAACAGTGGAATAAGATGACAGTTTGAAATGTCAGTGCTAATATACAATAATATGCACTGAGAAGTTGAGGTTGGCCTTCATCTTTTTATGTTACATTTATTTCTGTTCAAGCTGAGATTTAAACATCAGTGGAAAATTTCTAATAAAGGAAGCTGTAACAGTTTGGGTAAATTAATAACTTCTGTGAACCTCAACCTCTACTAGTGTAAAGTAGAGAGCATCATACATTTGTTAGGATTAAGTAATGAAATTCTTTTCAAATATCTTCATTAATATTCCTCTAATGACAGCGAGAGTGCAAGGGTACCCACGGAAAGCTCAAATCTTTGAAGTCTCTTGTTTCATCATAAAATGTCAAGTGAATTCTGCCTACAAATCCGCATTATATTCACTAAAGTCTTATTATAGAAATATCTTCAATGGTTTTCCATCAAGTACAATTGACATTTTAGGAGGATGTACCAGTTTTATCCTATGGCTTCCAGTAGTTTCTAGCATGCTATTCTGAGAGCTAAGGCTATAGTTGACAGTGTTTCGCCGGTGTCTGCATATAGGAGACCCCTAATAACTCTTAAATTCTGAAGAAGTTTTTGATTATAAGGAATTTAGAATATAGACACAGAAGAATGATTGCCTTTATACTTTTATATTAGGAGCTCTATTCTTGCCATCTGGTGATACGTATCAGGAAATGATCTCACTTTAAACCCAGAAGTCCTTACACATGTAGAATGTAGTGCAAACTCCCAAGTGTCACAAAGGTATGCAAACTCCTCCTCCACCACATGGCCAATCAGCATCAGGCCTGAGCTGCTTCTCTCCCTGAATGCATGCCAGGTCTGCCACTGACTAAGGAGATCTTTCCTGATCAATAGGCTATTCTACTGGGGTTCATTATGAGGACACAAACCCCAAATTTCATTTACTTTGCTAATGTGTTGGCCCTATTTGGCTCTCCCTGTGCTGACTAGCCAAATACAGGGAGTCTGAATATTTATCAGTGTCCAATAAACAACTACTTGAGTTTCTCAGTCTTTGCCTAATATATTTCCATATCTACATGATTTTGCTGGTGAGGTTCCCTTTCATTGCAAATGTTCATTTTTCCTTTGTAGCTGTAAAAATCTTGCTGTTCATTTCAGTTCAAATTCAAATTGCAAGGATTTGCTAAGGTTTATCCTCCTTGAAGTCTTCTGCTCCATCTCCCACACCTTTTCCCTTTCCTTCCAATCAAGATATCCTATGATCTGATATATATATATATATATATATATATATATATATATATATTTGATATTGTTCATCTATTTCAGCTCTTTCCAATACTGGCCTGTGACCTTCACAAAGGGTGGGTGGGTGGGAGCCCTGTCTCATCAGTTTTGTTGTTCTATGTGTTGCAAACTGTGCATGACCAAATAACAATTGAGGAAATAAATGCATGGCAGGCCATATCATCAAAAAAAGCACAACACAAATAGTTGGAATGCAATCACACCATTAAATTTCCCTTCCTTGTGAAATTTTTGTGAAAAACAATAAGAACCGAGAGTAATCATTACTTTATATGAAGGTAAAGTACGTACTTGGTTTTTCAAGTGAAACATAGAGTAGTGATTTGCTTAATACCTCAAATCTGCTTTATCAGGAGAGGTACTTATGAGTTAATCACATTAGTAAGATGACCATAGTCACTTCCATACACACACTTCTGTTACCAATTTTCTAGAAAGCAGAGCGTGCATACCTGAAAGTCACAAATGTTCAAACTTTTTTGTGAATTGGCATTGTATCCATGCTGTCATTCAATTATTTAAAGTTAGTGGATTAATGATTAGCAATTACACATACATAAATGATACACAAGCTCCATTTCCAATATTAAATTTATTATTTAATAACAATTTCCCAGATAATTCATGTGAGTAAAAGGCAATCTCATGGAATCTCCTTTCTCAGGAAAGTGTAAAACACTTCCATTTCTCATTTGGCCCTGAGATTGCTGTTTCTTTGTCACAGTAATTGTGGACTTTTCTGCCAGGGCCCCATTTTTGTTTCTACTTTACAACATGGTCATGGTTGAATAGGTTTAATCAGGGCACCAATTAGTTCCAAATCTATAACTCACTTAGGTTGTATCTTTGATAATTGTATTTTCTCCTTTCAAACTGAGAGGGGAAATGTTAGAAAAGTTTGAAGAAATGACTCAATCCCTGATGAACAGCTGTAAAGAGATATTTCTGTAACCTGCCCAATAAACTGGTTATCATATTAGACTCATTTTTAGCAGCTTATATTCACTTAAGCATGGCTCCAGATGGTGGCTGTCAAAATGTTTCTTATAATTAGCATCAGTAAACTTCTCCTGGGCCTTTAAAATTCATTGCAAATCACATGTTGTCTATAATCATAATATCGGAAATGTTATTAATATCTTGCTCAGTATTCTGCTACACTAATTTCTGTAAAAGCACATGGATCGACAGAGCCAACTGTTCTATACTGTGCTGTCTCACATGCTGTTAAATGGTAAATATGATTATATCTACACATACAAATTGGTTTGACCTTTTGCATGGAGTTGACTAATCAACTCAAAAATAAAAATTGGCCAAACCATTTATTTAGTCAAATTCACAGATGTTCTGTTCATATCAACATACCACATAAGATAATCATTTTGGATCATATCACGAGGTACTGCACTGGATGTCTCAGTTGTGGAAGTAGTCAGACCTCCTTCTGTTTATAAAGGTGAAACAGGGTTGAAAGGAGAATAATTTTCACATATTCTCACTACAAAATGACAAGTATTCGAAGTGACAGATATGTTGAGTAGCTTGGTTTAATTATTCCGTATTGTATTTATAAGTCATAACATCACTTTGTACCATATATATATATATATATATATATATAAACAACTATAATTTGTCAGTTTATGATTTAAAATAAAAAAAATAAAAAGAAATGGCAACTGGACAGCTTAGAAACTAAATTTTGGCTGTATATTGAAGAGCCCCAGGGATAACTGAAACCAGCAACTCACTTGACACTAATTTTGTGTTTGTAATGTTCTTCAGACAAACATAGAGCGAGAAACAAAATGGGGAAGGAGAAGAAGCCAAACAAGGCTTTCAGCCAAGTCCTAGCCTGAACCTGAATCTGCAAGAGAACTCTGAAGTGTAAATTATAACTCAGTTTCCTCTGACTGGAGACAAGGGAGCTTGGTTTTCATACACCGATACCAGTCATTTATTTACGAACTCCATCCCCATCCTAGGGAAAAGCAACCCCCAGCACTTCTGACTCCAAATGTCAGAGGAAAGGAGCTGTAGGAGCTCTGAGGATCCCATCCAAAAAGAGTCATAGGTATAGACCATTAGAAACAAAAATGCACAGAAGCCAGAGAAAAAGGTGCCCAGTAATGGTTAAAGTGATTATCAGTGATAATAAGTGATTATCACTGGAGGAGTCTTGGTGAAATGTTGACAGTGTTCACTACAAACACGATTTAAATTATTTTTTCTCTGTGTGTTGACTTTACATATTTTGTAACAACCAGCTTCCTTCTCAAGTCAGGAAACATACTGCCAATTTCTCCTAAGTATCACATCCTATAGCTTTCACCATCAAATCAGGAACTTTGCCCTTAGTGCCCATTAGGGAAGTCATGGGGAAGAACTGGTGTTGGCCTGCCTTGGATCCAGTGCCCACTTGTGAAGCAATCTTAACTTTGGGAACAGGGTAACGTAAAGATGTGTTAGCCCTATAGGATCTCCTCTTGA
Source organism: Heterocephalus glaber (assembly GCF_053883595.1). Classification (NCBI taxonomy): domain Eukaryota; kingdom Metazoa; phylum Chordata; class Mammalia; order Rodentia; family Bathyergidae; genus Heterocephalus; species Heterocephalus glaber. Next base: position 16,284,981 of record NW_028258369.1, on the reverse strand, counting down.
AGTGAAGGAAGCAGCTCCTAAAAGAAGTAGGGCTGTGGTGATATTTGAAGATAGTAAATGTGCTAGGGAGACAAAAGAACATTTGGTTGGAGGATGGGGTAGACATGGCCAGAGATCCATGATCAGGCCTTGTAGGATTTGTCAGTGTTCTGCACAGAGATCCTGTTAAAGACTGCATTCTTACTTTGGCTTGGGCTGTAGGTCCAATTTCTGATCATGAAAAAAAACCTGAAAAGACTATAGATTAAAAAAAAAAACCTCAAAAAATCCCCAGTTGGAGTAGATATAAATATGAATTCAATGTTTATTAATTCATTCTATTGGAATCTTATGCATGAATTTCCTTATTAGATACAAATTGGATTTCAAATGTAAGAACTACACAAGTGAAGGTGAGTTGAACCATATAGACTACCTAAATTTATGTCTTAGCTTGATATTTCTTTGTGAGACTACAGATGTTTAATAATTGTCTAATACGATTAGAGCCCCACCACTAATATCTGAGATGAGACAACTATTTTTATTTCTTCAGTTCAAAAAATGCCATCTTTGCTCATTTAACGTCCCCATCAGCCTATATCCCCACTTTTGTTTATTAGGAATTTTTAGTGTAACACTCTCTGATGTTAACATAGCCTTGTATGAATATTTCGATGTGCAGAGGGACAGCATTTTTATCAAGCATCAGCAGCTGCTGTTTATTGGTGATAAATGAGTTTTGTTCCCATTGAGAGCAATTTCCTTGGTTTTTACTCTACTATCTAGGTAGCTATGGAAGTTATAATATATCCTTAAAGCAGTATTCACAGTTATCCAGTTAATGAGGCATTAAGAAGAGGGATTGTGGCAAGAGGCACGCATAGATATGGGGAGGAAGCATTAGAGGGAGGAGAGCAAGACAAGGAGAGACACGCAGGCACAGAGACAGAGAGAGGCAGAGACAAACAGAGACACAGGCAAGGAGGCAGAAAATAAAAGAGAGAATTTGAAAATACTGTCAGTCCTCCACAGTGCATCTCCGGGGTTTTTCTGTGCTATAATTTGTAACGAAATATTATCCCAGTGGGAAAGGTGGCAAATCATTAGTATTTATGATGAATAAGTTTTTAAGATTGTATTTCGTGATAAGCTGGGTATTTCTGCTACTGTTTGGATTTAGTCTCCCTCATGCTGACAGCAGAAGTTTAATTCCATGAGTAAATTCCTACCTACATGTTGGTTGAGGCATCACTTTATTTTCCTCTGTGAAACATCAGAATGAGGGATTTAAGTGGAAATAGTGCATCAGTCTGAGCATCTGAACCCACTGTGTGCTTGGCAGAGAAGCCTATCTTGTTGAAGGTAAGACAGAGTAGTTTAAAACCTGGTTGTGAGGAGTTGCTCCTTCATCTTGGAGCTCATTTTAGGAACTGCACTAATTCATATCAGTTCAACAAAAATTTCTTGAGCATATACCATATGCAAGACCCTATGCCAGACAGTGGGGATTCCAAGGTAAATCATAGTTCCTGTCTTCAGCAACACAAATAGATTCTTTGAAGACACTGTGCTACATACTGTGGTGGAATTGAACTCGTGAAGCTATGGGAATACATGAGTTACCTCACACTTCTTGAGTGGTCAGTGTGGGCCAAGAGAAGCTACGAAATATGGCAAAGGTGGAGAGGTTGATTGGAGAGGATGGGCTGCACAGAGACCACAAATCCAAAATCCAATTTCCTTAGCCTGAAGGACAGATCCTGTGTGGTTATTCTTAGTTGCAATCCTTAATGCTGGTCAATAGCAGCTATCCTAATGCTGAGCAAGGTAATCTTTATCCTTGATACTGGTTCACATTGGTAATCTTAATGCTGGATAACAATGCTTATCCTTAATACACTTGTCAATAGTGGTTACTTTTAATATAGATCAATGTAATGCTTATCACTCTGAGCCTAAATGCTGGCCAAAATGGTTATCTTTAATGATTGTGAACAATTTTCATTCATCCTAATCAGCCATAGTTATCCTTAATGCCTGTTTCTAATGATTATCCTTGATGCTAGCCAACAGCTGTTTATGGCTTTCTCTACATTCTGTAAGGTGGGAGAAGGACACTTCCGCATGCCCGTGTGGATGGGCGGGCTCACTGGACTAGTTCTGGAAAAGCTCTGTGACTGCAAGTGATGTATGCTGCTTTAGGATTGAAATATTTATTCCCTCGGGCGAGAGCTTCAGGGCTGTCTTTTCTTCTTGGATAGTGACTGGCAACATCTGTAGCGACAGTTGCTCCATCAGCATGAATGTTACAAACAGAGAAGCTCTGTAGCCCCGCAGTAGATACGAAGCACGAATGAGAAATAAACAGGTTTGTTTTTGAGTCACTGAGATTTGAATGTTGTTTTTTCCAATAGCAGAACATAACCTAACCTAACTGATCTGCAGGCAGTGGCTATCAGTCCCAATTCAACAATGGATTCACCAAGGGAGCTTTGACAAAAATGACAATGTCTATGGTTCCCTGCAAGTCAGCTGGATTAGGATCCAAGATCTGAGACCTGGACATCAGGAGAAAAATTTCTTTTTTGAGACAGAGTCTCACTATGTAGTTCAGGCTGGCTGACCTTGAACTTGCAGCAATCCTCCTGCCTCAGCCTCTTGAGTGCTGGGATTACAGGTGTGTGCCACCACAACCTGCAATATCAGGATTTTTTTTTAAATTGACTTCGCTCAACTACTGAATGGCTAAATTATGTTTTACAAGGTTGAGGACATTGTTTTGGTTACTGCTCTGTACCTACATAGCAAATATTAAATAAATATTAATTAGATGCATAAATAGTCATGCCTTTTTTATTTGAGTTTCCTACACTAGGGTTGCATCCTGCTCCCTATACCTTCTGCTCAAACCATGCCCACTACTGGGGACCTCTTCAAGAAGGACGCCTTGTCTTTGTTGCTATGCCTAGTTTTTAGCATCCAGACTTGTGCATATGTGTCATCTCACCTCTGCCTGAGCCTCTGTTTACTCTAACCCCTGGAGCACTGATCATTAAGATGTCCCTGTTGTCTCTACAAAGAACATGGAACATTTCTTTATTACTGTTACCTGTATCCTGCCTGCTTCTGGCTTCTCCTACTTCATGTAAAATCAGGTGTGCTTTCCCTCTGAGTTATAATTCATAAGCACTTTCACGGATACACTGTTTTTAATAATCATTATTGTTATAATACTTTTTATTTCTTAATACTTTTATTTCTTTAGTAACTACTCATTTTACATAGTCATTTATATCTCATTTAAAGCATTCATAAAACAATTATCCTACTATTTAAATATAGACTGTCAGTTGAAAATTCTCAATAGACTCAAAATCCCTTTGCCACTGAATTTTAGAATTGTGTCCTTGGAATCAGGACCTTGCACTTGGCGAGCAGATGTGGCACCACTGAGCTAAATCCCAGCCCCTTGACTGCTATTCCATCCCTGATCATCATGTGAAAAAGGAAAATGATAATCATAACAATCCTCAAGGCCTAGCTTAGCACTTCCTCTTCCATTAAACATTTCCCCAGGCATCCACAGTGATCTTTTTATTTTCTGAGCTCTTAAAGAAACTACTGTAGCTTGAACTATTATTTTACACCTGGATTTTATCTGACTTGGGTGGATATTAAATTCATTGAAAAATTAAGAGTCACTTAGTAATTATTGTATATCCTTGGTAGTGCTTAGCAGTAAGATATGACATTCAGTAAATACTTGAATGAACACATTTATTCAAGTATTATAGCTGATAAGGTACTTGGCTAAATAAGTGAGCAAGAGAAAACTTATATGTATTTGTGTATGTATACATATGTCTTTATTACATTTATTAGTTGGAAATTTATATTTTATGTGAAGACCATAATTACAGTAAAATGATTCTGAATCTTGAAGCTCATGTTAGAGTATTTAATCACTTATGTAAATTATGAGTTTATAAGTTCAAACATCTCTCACATTCTGTAGCATCTCACCATCACGTTTGGCTATGAATTTTAAGCAATGCTTCTAGCAAGACTAATGTCTAAAATGTCAAGCATAATCAAATATTGCCTAGTTGCATAACCCTACTAAACACTTACAGCGAAAAGCTGCAGGTGCAGCCATTAACAAATGGTTTGTGTTAATGAATTTTCCATTAGAAATATAAATGCATAAATTTGGCCCCTAGCCAATTGTTTCATTCTAGTAAAGAATATTGCTCTTTAAAGAAAATGAGGGATTGAAATCTGTATATGATCATTGGTTTCAAGATCTTTCTCACAGCCTTTTTTTAACCATGTAATATAAAGATTATATTCAATAACTTAAAATTTAAAAATATTTTTCTCGCTCAATTGCAAACTTATTGGAAGGAGGAAATTCAGCTTTCTGAGAGAAAATGGTAAGTTTCTTGTAAGAATAAAGTTGCCCTTTTTCACCTGGAACAATGCTTTCAATAAGGCTCATGTTAGTTAACTGTTGGCTAACCCTAGTAATATTCGTTAGATGTAATTAAATAATTGAATACAATTAAATGTTCATAAAATATGGATTATGCACTGTTTATTACAAAATAGTGTCCTATTAAATCAGATTGGAATTATCATTTCTAAAAGTGTCTGCAATATTGTTGGTAACTATATGTTGTGAGCTATACATTTTCTGACTTAAGTTAAGAGTATGACTAATGAACGAACGATTTGGATAGATTCTTGTGGAAAAAGGAAAATGTGCCTCCTTGAAGATACATTCAGTCTATGTATCAAATACAAAATAAACAGAAAACATAAAGATGTATTTATACTTTCTGATACTGAACTAATATTTTATTATATTCAGTATGTATTTGTCTACGTGTTTGAAGAGTCTCTGGTAACTTGATTGGATATATTGACATGACCCAAAGTAGAAACTGATAACTAGTTATAATCTATGATTTGTAGTGTAAGCTAGGCATTATTTATAGTAGTAATTTATTAAGAAGATTGGGCATGATGTACATATTTCATGGGGCACATCCACTCCCCCCTACGCACATACAGAGGAGGCAGCGTTACACACTGAAACGAAGTTGGGTTTGAAATCAGATAGATAGAAGTTTGAATCTTGTCACTTCTAGTTAGTGTTTTTGTGGTGGTAGGGGTCTTTCCCCCTTCCACTTTGCCTTCATTGAAAAATATTTATGTTATGTTTAGCTGGCATACTGTAAGGTAAGCAAACTGATGTGAAACCTATTTCTTTAAGCCTCAGTCCCTTCAGACTTAAAAGGAGCAGCCTCTTATCTGCTTTCTAAAATGGAGGTTCTTAGCTTTATTTGACCTGAGATAGTGTTCATCCTTCAGCTATTCAATTTAAATGGTTTGGACTCTGCTGTGAGGAGAAAATTACTACTGGTTATAACAGCATCAACAGATCCCACCATGCATTACTTGTATGTATTCAATCTAGCATTTACACTTTCACTCCTTATCAGTACCCTTTAGAGTCTACTCTAAATTGTTGTTAGCAGTTAGTCTGTGGTGTGGAAAAGAGGGAAGGGAAGAGATGGAGGGATGGGTGAAAGAGGGACATAAGTCAGTAGGAGTAGATGTAGACAGGGGGAAAATAATAGGTAAAATATTGGAAAGGGGGTCAGACTCTGTTGGGGGTCTTCTACATTAGAGTAAAGGGTAAAGGTTAAGGATTTTAAGAAGATTTTTCGGGGGTAGGGGTGGGATGTAGGAGAAGAGAGGTATAATTCAGAATTAAAGAAAGCTGAAAGGTTGTTAGAACCTGGTGTTATATTTGGGTACTGCAAAGTTGGGAAAGAGGCAAGGGAAAAAGGAAGAATAAAAAAAATTAGAACAGGGAAGAGAGAAAGTTAATACAAAATAAGACAGGAAAGACTGAGAGAGAGTAGAATACAGGAAAAACCTTGAAAAGAAGAATTCAAAAACTAGGAGAAACAAGTAAAAATAAAAAATAGTATTGATACAGAAGCAAGAATTGAAGAGAAGGAATGAAGAGAAGAGGAGAGAGAGCAAAGAGACAACTACGTCAAAGCAAAAAGAAGAAAGAAAAACGAGAAGAAAACAAAACAAAGAAACAAAACAAAATCTGGAGGAAACGGATCAAACCCTACAGCAAGAGAGCATACATGCAAAGCTCACATGACTGGTGTCCACACGGCCCTCTCCTTGCTCTAGTCATGGTCTGTCCACAGGCAGCCACACCAGTTTCCCCTGTGTCTACCAGCCTGCCTGGAAGAGGTGAGCGGTGTCAGTTTCTTTAGGCCTTTCTCCATGATGCAAGCTGTTAGGGAGTAGTTAACTGCAGTGTTTTGTTTTGTCCAGGACCCAACCACCTCAGTGATTTGAAATGAGGTGAATGTGAAATAATTTTCCTGACACTGAGTGAGCTCTCCTTCATCTTCTACTCCTGTTTCCCTTTGTGCTGGAGGAACCTCAGTGTTCTTGTGTCAGATTTTTTCTGACTAGTTTGTCACCAGAAGTTCTCTGCCCCAGCCTGTCCTACTTTTTCCTTTGCACTCAAATCTCAAACTGACACTCTCTCAAGAATTCCCCTTTCCAGCCAGCAGAATCTGACTGGGTCCCCGGGCTTGGTTTGGGGACCCTCTTCTCCTGCCCAGAGCGTGATGATGGTCACTATTCAGATTTTTCTGCTGACTCAAATTTTTCCTTTCTCTGTGGCCCACTCTGGACCAGCTGTTCAGGCCCACTCCCTCCCCTCTGACTCCACACCTGTGTTGAGTCCCTGATGGTGGGCTTGGCAAGTACCTTTAGCCACTTTTAGCCTCTCTGTGTCTAAAGTGAGGAGGCTTCCCTTGCCCATGGTGAGCAAGGGAGAATGCCACCAGGATGCAGCATTTCCCAGTGTTTGGGGTGATGATGATTTATGCAGTCTGTCCCAGGACTCTGGTCTTTGCTGTGGCAGTTTGGTCTCCTGGGGTACTTTGGATGCTATCATTTTTTTTTTTTTTTTTTTGGTACCAGGGATTGAACTTGGGTCCTTGCGCTTGTGCAGCAGGCGGCGAAACCACTGAGCTAAATCCCCAGCCCTTTGGATGCTATCTTGATGGCAGCTGTCCAGTGAGCAGAGGCAGGGGTGCTGTGGATCAGTTGTGGCAGCACCACTTCCCCTTTTCAATGACCCAGATTTTTGGTTTGATCTACATGTATCATCTTTCAAGATTATTTTTTCTTTGTAGAGTGTGATTTTTTTCCCCTCCATTTCAGAATGCCTGTATTTTTGGTGAACCCTCCCTGACTCTCTCCAGTGCAGCATTTCCTCTAGTCAGCCATGTTGGATCTCAATCCATGTGAGTTTCAATGTGAATTCTAGTTTAGTCTAATTTGCCAATAGGAGCATAAGGTGTGTTAGTCTTATAACTTCCAAACCATTAAAATAAATGAAACCCAAATATATTGTGCATATTCAGCCAAAGAAATTGGATACTTTGTTCTTTAAGCTTATAGAGACTTTTCTACTCACTTTAAACATACATTATATAGATTGTCATGAAAACTAAGGGTAAATAAGAGTACATGTGTGTTGTTATGGTTTGGGCCTAGATGTACCCTCAAAGTCTCATGCGTCATAGGTGAGTGAATCCAGAGTGTGTGATGCTGGGATTAAGGGCGTGTGATCACTAAACCACTACATGTGAGTGATTGGTTTGGCATTGCCATAATCCTGGTGGTCTGAATGAGATAAAAGGAGCAGAAAGACACTGTTAAGGTCTCTTGTTGCCTTTGCTACCTCATGCACACCATGTTATTTCTCCTCTGCGATGCCTGTTTGCCATCCCTGCCTTGGAGCCAGCCCATTATGGACTGAAACCTCTACAAACTGTGAGCTAAATAAACCTTTCCCCTTTAAGCTTGGGTATAAGGTATTTTGTCTCAGCATCGAGAGAAAAGTAACTAACACATGTGTGCTCTTCAAAAACATTTCCTTATTTTTTGGCCTATCATAATGTATCTGCATATTTGGACCAGTGGAATTCATATTTTCATGATTCGTGTATGGTACTCACATTCTTCATATTCACAAATGCGAGTAGGTACCATTTTCATTTAGCAAATACAAAATCTCACAATTCACATTTACAAAACAAATGAATTTAGACATTGCCTCAATATGAAGGCATATGTCCCTTCATATTTTGATGGCACGGAAATAATTATATACAATTGATGTGATAGTGTATTTTTTCTCCCAAAAGACACTATTAATCTGTTGTCATTATTTGTAATTTTTACAACTCACAGTGTCTTAGATCAGCAGAAACACAGAAGTATTAACATTGTTTGGTATAGTAAAAAGGTTTACATTAAATTTTAAACATGCATTTAGAATTTTCTGTGAACTTTTGGAATAACACTAAACTAATAAAACATATACATGGATTTTATTGTTAAGGAATACAGCTACTATGCCTAGATAAATACACTTTCCAAGCATGTAAAAGCTTTCCCTGGGTCATAGAAATGTCAGGAACAATCTGAAGGTCTTTATTTCAGGATTCATTACTGATCTATAATGACAAACTGCCTCTAACTAAAAGAGTATGGAATCTGATGGAATCAGAGTGAATTCCTTGTGAAGACAAGACTTTTCTTTAGGGGGTGCCACTGCTACTTGTAATGCAGGAGAGTATATATACATATATACATACACACATATATAGTACTATGTATTGTTTTTTAGGTTTATCTCTCTCTCTCTATATATATATACATATATATGTATATATATATACATTCAACTGTCTCATTAATGTCAGAGAGTTTGTAATCTTCATGTGATATATATATATATATATATATATATATATATACACACACACACACACACACACACACCAATAATTGAGAATAGTCATCTTAGTTCCTCAGAGTAAGCTTTGGTGGGATAATAGTCAATTTAATTGTTTTCAATGTTAAGCTACTGAAAACATGACTTTGATTGGGCTCTAGCATCCAAGGGGATGTAAAATGTTTTCTATAGCTCATTTGACACCAGCTGCCATTGGCTGTATTCTAAGAATTAGGATACATTCTTAGAATTTAGGGTAAATTCATGCATTTATTGTATTACCATTCAATGCATGAACAAGTGTGGGTGATATTCTATGCAAATTGATTTACAGTTCCCTCTCCTGTGACCCTTTCTAACACAGTATAGAGCAGAGTTCTCATCTGATACTTTACAGAAGAAAAGAAGGTCCACTGAAATTAATAGACAAGTTGGTAGTACCCTAAAGTAAAACATAATGTTGATTTCACTATTACTCTGATTTTCAATTTATTTCTAGTTAGACCAATAAATAATTTACATTCAATTAATGTTTGTTGAAAGAATGGAAGACTAAAAAATCATATTTAATTGGCCTGCTTTTCATTGCAGATTTATCCATTCAAATGTGTTTATTGTGACTATTCATTTGTCCTGAAAGGCTTATAATGGCAAGATTTGTGTATGTGAACTTAGAATTTTGGAAATTACATTTTCTTTCCCATACTTTTCCTTGAATAACTTTAGATGAATTTTCTTCTATTTAATGAATGACACTTCTAAAATTTCATTCCTTGCACTTGTGTTGATGTACATGTTTCCTTTCAAGAGACCTATATTTTTCTTCTATTTTCAAATTTTCTGTCTTTATTGCTAAGCCTATTACACATTCACCTTGACACTAAGATCTTTTCATTTTTCCATTGTAACACCAGTATCAACACCTAAAATTTAATGTACCTTGGTTGTTAGATTTTTTTGAGAACAATAATCAACTAGATACATGCATCATTGATGTTTACATGCAACAGATGGCTTAGCTGGGAGAGGTAGATAAATTTAGCTTCTGCTGGGTATGTACGAGGAATATACTGGAAGGAAATATGTGTAGAAAAAATTACTTGAATTTTCCTGTATTTTGAGAGCTTTGTAAATTCATCTTCGGGAATATATATATATATTTATATAAATATAGATTTTCTTTAAATGCAGAGGTCTGGCATACATTTGCCTTGGTGAAGAACTGCCCTGAGCAAGGGGAAGTTCATGGCTTCAGGATTTGAGTGAGGACCCTTGTCTTATCAAGACTCTCAGGAAACAGGCAGGTGGCCAATCCTTAAGAACCGTTTTCATTATATTTAGAATGAGTGTTAGGTTCTGAATAAATGATTGCTGGAAAATAAATGAGTAAATGAATGAATGCATATATAAATAAATAGTTGCTAAGGATAATCAGCAAGAGCAAATAAAGTCACAGTTTATGAAATTCTGTCTTAAGTAAAATTTCATGACAAATTCATGTGGTAGAAACTATTGTTCCCATTTTACAGCCAAGAAAGCCAAGGTTCAGAAAGTATGGTGACTTGTCCAAAGTTCCTAGATAGTCTGTGGTGAAGGCAGAATTGAACCAGAATCTGAGGTTTCAAATCCCCTACTCTTTTGGTTACACCTACCATATCTTGTTATCCCTGTTGAGTCTGAACTTGGGTGCCTAGGAGGTTAATGGAAAGATCTCTGGTTGCTAAATATTTCTGGAGCTGCAAATTTCCTTGAGGGCCTAACTTAAGTCTCCCTTTATTTATGCCCTAGGAGGGAGGCCCACCGATCCATGCCCTTGGAGGACTCTACCTGACTCCTGATGGCAGAAGTTTCAGCAGCTTTCAATACTGAAGGCAAAGGCAACAACCAGTTTAAATATTCACACTTCAAGAGAGTCAGATAATGTGAAATTCAGCCTTTTCTACTTCTCAAAAAAAAAAAAAACCCTATGTTTTTAAAAGCCTTAGACATTGAATTTAATTCACATTTTTAAATGAATGTCAATATACATATTCAATAGAATAGAAGTCCTCAACTTTTGGGCCTGAGAGTTTTCTTGAGTAACTAACACTTACAAATAGAATGATTTGCCTTACATTTACATATGATTATTTTTAAAATCTTCATTTTTTTAAATAATAAAACTAATTTGTTGACAGCCGATGATTTTTTTTCCTGGCCTAATGAGTGAACCACTTCAAATACCCAGGATTTTGGAAAAGAAAAGGTCAAGCATAAATATACAAATTCCCTACTTTGCATCCTCTTAATAGTTTTCACTTATAAATTTTCAATCTATGGCTGATACTTCTAGGGGATTTCAAAGGGCAGTGCTTGGCACTCACAGGGCCCCAGAGGACTTACAAATAACATAAATAAAATGAAGCACCATCCTCTTTAAAAAACATTTTAATGAGAGATGCCAAGTGATATTTTTAATTGTAACTCTATTTCAGTGGCTCTTGGCTGGGTACATTTTTGTTCCCCAGGGAATATTGACAATGTTTGGAGAAATTTTCCTGTGCCAACGAAGTAGGGGGCATTATTGATATTTTGGGCTAGATAGTATTTTGTAAGGGCTGTCCAGTATATGGTAGGATATTTAGCAGCATCCCTAGCCTCTACCTATAAGATTCCAGTAATATTTCCACTTCTAACTATGACAATCAAATATATCTGCAAACATTGTCAAATGTTTCCTGGGGAAGAAAAAATCCAGTTGAGAATTACTGCTTTTGAGCTTCTGGAGAAGAGAAGCTCACTAAATTCCACTACCCTGACTATGTTTGAAATCCCACTAACTTCAAGTTGGTTTGCATGGTAAGCTAGAAGCACAGACTGTTAGGCAGATGAAACCTGGCAAAGGAAGGCTGACGTGCCTTGGAGAGTTTGACATCGCTCTACCAGTGCAGTGTTGTACTAGATGGAATCAAATTAGCTAACAGAAAGAAACGAATCTGAGAAACTTAAATTTTGCTTCAGTACTTCTTATGTGATATGTGATACAGAAAAGACAATGACTTCTAGCTGATGAACTTGGGTTCTTCATAACCAAATAGTGACAAGTTGTCTCAAGGAGCCATACGTGTCACATGAAAATAAAGTAGAAGTGAAAAAGAGGAATATTTGGAGTTCATATTTTTCCACTTACTTATAATTTCTACCAGTTTAATTCTGATTACAATGAGAGCCCATACAGTTTAAGTGAAAGGTACACTGGTTTGTCATGAGGACATACAAAATTCCAGTTTGAGTTTCACATCCTATCAACTCTTAACAGTTTAGGTGTATTTCTTAAAACCTGAAAAACTGTTTAATTATCTTGAAAGTGGAAACTATAATACCTAACTCACAGACTCTTGATTACATTAATATACTCCATTTCTGTGGCCCTCAAATGTGGTCCTCAGAACAGAATCTGCATCACCAGAGTGTCTGATTAGTGTTGCTTAGGCTGAATATATTAAAGCATGTGTTTGATTATCTATGGATGACCAGTTTCAAATTTTAAGTGTGTTTTGAAGGAGAGAATGTAGTTAAAGAGTTGATAGATATTAGAACTGGAAGGGAAATTTAAAAGATTTAAAAGATTTTTCAATGAATATACTGAGAAAAAGACTTGTCACCATGGCACCTTATAATCTACAGTTTGGTAAAAACTTATATTTAATCCTTCTCAGTTTTTCTGACTCCTAAATTTGTTTCCAGATTAAAGGAATTTAAACTCTTCTTTCAAATGCTGACACTCATGGATAACCCAATCTATTCATTGTATACTTAGTAAAAATGATTGCCATGTACCAACTCCCCACAATGAATGTAATTCATTATGTAATGTAAACATGTACTAATAAACTGATTATGAATGATATAAACATGCAAGAACAGGTTGTCCAGTCACTTTTTGAAGTTTCTTTTGACAAATCTGTCCAATAGAGCTTTCTGAAAGATTTGGGAAATATTTTATTACCTGTATTATCCAGTATGGTAACCACTTAGCACATGTGGGTGTCGAGCACTTGAAAGATGAAATTGAATTTAAATAGCTACATGTGAAAAATTGCTAACATGGACAGAGTGGTTCCAAAAGAGTTTAAGAATGGGTTTGGGATCCTTTTCAGTATAGTTCTTTCTTAAAGCAAGTGATAAATTATTCTAGAACCTTTAAGTTGAGGAAACACATAAAATCATATATCAACTTTATGCTTTCCCCTCCCATTACAAATAAGGAAACTGGAACCTGCAGAAGTGAAATGTCATGCAATATTCTACTGATAGGACAGAAATGGGAAACTAGGTCTCCTAACACACAGACCAGATGAAAGAACTGATTTATTTAAAATAGTATTTAAAATATATAGAAGAGTATAAAAATGATTTCGCAAATGTCCATATTCACTACCTAGCGTTTGTTTGTTTGTTTTTGGTACTGGGGATCGAACTCGGGTTCTTGCGCTTGCATAGAAACAACTGAGCTAAATCCCCGGCCCACTACCTAGAGTTAACCAATGTTAATGTTGGGATTTCTTGCAGAGAGAAAGCCCTTTTGTGATCCAGTCCCATTGGATTCTACCTACTTCCTCATTCTGAATTAGACCTTCGTCTTTACTTTTTTAGCATACATGTTTTTATAAATAATTGATAATGTTGCACATTTTGAAATTCTAAATAAGTAGAACAGCTTTATTCCTAACAACATTTCTCTCAATATTATTTATGTAGACATATATATCTCTAGCTTATTTACTTTAGCTGGTGAATAACAGTCTATTGTATGCTTATATTATATAGATTTGTTTATCCAAGCTGGTTTTATAATTCCAACATTTCTATTTTCCCCATTCACAATTTTGTAGGATTTTTTCCATGTTTGGGAGAAAGTTAATTTAGTGAGTAATTAACTGGTGGTATTCCAGTGCAAAATTATAGCCTTAAAGCTTTGCTATTCAGGGGCTGAAAGGATAAATACGCTGCCAAATTGACTACTAAAGTCATTTTAATGACTTTGGATTGATACAAACAACAACTGGCATTTTTTAGTGTTTTTTTAAATATAGGCTATGTTTTCAGTGTTTTATTCATATTATCTAATCCTTACAGTCTCATGGAAATTATTTTCTCTTTATTTCTACATATGAAGCAATTAGGCACAGAAGATACTAAATTACTTTGCTAATATATAGCTTTCTATTGCTGCTTAACAAATTACCACAAACTTAGCAAACATAGACACACATTTTCTGTACTGCAGCTTTTGTGGGGTAAGTTATTGGCATAGCTTATCTAGGTCCTTTGCTCAGGATCTCACAATGCTGAGAGCAAGGTTTTGGCCAGCTGTGTCCGTATTTGAAGTCTGAACTAAGAAGAACTTACCTCCCAGCTTACTAGGGTTACATGTCAAATTCATCAGTTTGCAATTGTAGAATTGAGGTTCCTACTTACTTGTTGGCTATTGCTTGGGGTCCAGTATTAGCTTCTAGAGATTCTCTGGAGTTCTTCACCACATGGTCCTCTTTCAATATGGCTGCTTATTTCTTCAACTCTAGCAAGAACATCTCTCTTTTTATCTTCAGTTTGCTAAAATGGAGGCATAAAATATAGTGAAAGGAATGATATTCCATCATTTTTGTCATATTCTATTGATTAGAAGCAAATCATGGGATCTACTCACACTCAAAGTGAGTATATTAGACAAAGGTCATTATGGCTTGTGTCTAGATGTCCCCTCAAATTCTCACACAGTCATAGGTAGGGCTTTTTCAGAGGTTGCTGGATCTAGAGTGTGTGATGCTGCGATTAAGGGTGTGTGATTACTCAATCAGTCACCTGATTGATGTGGCACCACCCTAATCCCAGTATCCTAGATAGAATATAATGGGGACAGAAAGAATCTGCTAAAGCCCTTTGCTTGCTTTCACCTGTCTCCTTGCTGGGGACTATTTCTCCTCTGCGACCCCCCTCTGCCAGACCACCCTGCCTTGGAGCCAGCCAACTATGAACTAAAACCTCTACAAACTGTAAGCCAAATAAACCTTTCCTTCTTTGACTTTAGTTGTTGGGTATTTTGTCTCAGCAATGAGAAAAGTAACTATCACAAAGGGGTAACTCATTGGCAGATCAGTGCCTGAGCTAGGATTCAAATTGGTTAGTCTAGCTCTGGCATCTAGGCTCTTAATTGCTATGCCATAGTACCTGGAAGACATTGCTTAATGTTATAATATTAATGTTAATATTATACTATTTATGGTTCCACTGCCTGCTTCATGACCACAAGGTCCTGAGTTCGACTCCCAGTACCAAAAAAAGTTTATACTATTTAATATGCTAAATAATATAATATTTATAGTAATTATAACAGCTGTAATTATATTCACTGAATCTCCATATACATAATTAATCTACTGCTAAAATATTGTTATGTAAAAAATTACTCCAAAACTTGGAGCCATGCAAAAACACATATTTGTATTTCACATGTCTACTGTGTTCTGTTTAATCTAGGCTGGGCTTTGTTTCATGATTATCCTGATCTCAGCCAACATTCCCGTGCATCCATGGATTGGCTAGGAGTGACTTAATAAGTGAGGGGACTTGACACAGTCTCAAATGTCTCCTGTTCCCTTCCTTGGTAAGTGACGTAGTCTAGATATGCCTTTTGTATGGTGATAGCAAAAGCCAGCAAGAAGAAGCAGAAAAAATCAGCTTCTTCAAATCTGGGCTTTGAACTCACAATTGTCACACCCACCACATTCTTTTCACTAAAACAAGTCACATGGCCAAGCCCAGATCCAATAGGTGGAAAAATAGACTCTGCTTCTTTAGACAGAACTTCAGAGTCATCTGAGCAGAGGGAATGTATGGGAAAGTGGAGAAACGAGGCCATTAAAGCAACTCAGTATAATAAGAAAAGTGTGGAAGTACTGAATTGTGTTTAGCTCCCTAGGGAGGACAAATCCAGAAGAGATAAAAACACACACTTGTTATTTTCCCATAACACTAAGCACACTAATCTTTCAGTTCCTTCTATGAAAATAGTGAATTTGTTACTTAGGTCAGACCATAATTAAATGTGGAGCAACTTATGTCTGTCCTCGGCTTGTATTTTGGTAAAAGAGTTTCCATCATTTTTCACATACTATCTAACTTTTAGCCTAGAAATTTCAACCTGTTAAATTTGGTCTAACTGCCTCCAATTACTACCTCCCTGTTGCCAACTGAGAACTAGAAATATATTGACTCTTCGTGCATTTTTCTTGCAATAGCTAGAAGTGTAAGAAAAATATTCGTTCATTATTTTCCATCTCTCTGTAGTAGAGCAAGTCTTTACAGCCAGTAAGCCTGAAGGGTCGGGCAATAAAGTTTAGGGCTCAGACTTCCCATTTTATGACCTTGTGGATAATGTCACTGTCATAGACCTGTGGATACTGCCCCCCCCGCAAGTAACAGGGTTAAAAATGGCTATATTCAGAGCAGGCCCATGGAAGAAAAGTTTATCACCATCAAAATGGCTTAGTCATTTAAGATTTAGCAAAGTACAGTGATGCTGAGGGAAGTACAATGTAAATCTGAGGTTGTACAAAGAAAAGTTGTACAGGAAAAGACTGAGGTTAATGGAAAAAGAACTAAATATGTATTTTGCATGTTGTTATGGATATAAGTTGCTATGTGCTTTTTGGCAAGTCACTGTCATTTCCAAACTGCAGGTTCTTCAGCTATGGAAAGAGTATGTCAGAAATTAGAACCTCAAAGTCCATTTTAGAACTGAAAAGAGAAGTCAAATTATTTCCTCATTTTCTTCTGGTCCCCCAAATGACTTCTTCCTTCATCTACATATTGATAATTCCTTGGGAAACTCTCCTCTCCTCTGGGAAGATTTCCTTCCTTCCAACATGTGTATACTTTTGGGCTATACATTTGGTCAATCTTATACATAAGGTGTCAGCAAACTACATCCCATAAGCCAAATCCAGCAACTGTTTTTGTAAAGTTTTATTGGAACACAACCATGCCTATTAACTTCTATATCAACTATAGATGCTTTCATGCTAAAATAGCAGAGTTGAGTAGCTGAGAAAATATGGTCCTCAAAGCCTATGTTATTTATGACCTTCCACACAAACAAAAATCACGGATGCCCAAAGTCTGAACACAAAGGGCAAGGACAGGATGATGTCAGTGCTCGGTGGGTTCTTTTTACTGGAACCATTTAATTTATTATTTTTCATCTCTTCTACAAAGACATAAATGATTATCAGAGGTTATTTTTTAGTCAACAGCCTTCCTCTGACCTCTTTTAGCATCCCATCTTTACAGGGGACAAGGTTATTTTGACCTTCTCACTCAATATCACTTCATCCTACTGACTTACAGTGGCCATGCCTTCCTTTCTTTAAGCCTGGGGATTAACAGAAAGGTAAATGTAAGTACATCAAGTGATTTTACAATCAGAGACACATACCTGGGTAGGAGCTATGATTTACAAATGTCTTATCTTTCCTCAAAGTACCCATGAGGGCAGCTTGGATGATGCATCATTGCTTTGGGAGGACAATGACGAGCCAGAGGACCAGCACAGTATTTGCACCTCATTTTGTCCTCCCCAGTGGCTGAGAGACTCCCAGATAGGCACCAGAGCAGGGTGGGCAGCAGGGCCAATTTCTCCATCCATTGGTCTGCAGTGGCATTGTTCTGCACTTCTGTGTGCTCCACATCAGTTACCAGGAAGCCTTTTTCTTTCTTGCTGTGCCCCCTTGACTATGAGTCCGGAAGGCCAGAACACAGAATGGACTGCTTCGGAGAGGCCCCGTGCACACAATGTTAGGACTGCAAAGGCCTGGTGGCTCCAGCTTTAAACTTCAAACAGGACCTTCAAAGCAAGAATTCTTTTATAGAGGGTTCATGGATTCATAAAAGATGCTGGATAAATTATAATTATTATGACCATTAAACACTGAACAAGATTTTCTTAGGGAGTAATTATGCCTTTAGGTAATCTTAGAGGCTTCATTAACTCAGGTTTCTAGGACAAATACTTATTTCAGAAGATCCTGGAGGGCAAGACTGAATAGCTTGAAAGAGTGCAGCATCTCGGGGTAACACTTTACTCTGAATCTGGCTTCATGAATTCCCCAGTGATTCTTTTTTGTAGCACAGGAAACAGAACCTGGCCCTTGTGCACACTGGGCAAGCGTGCTACCACTGAGCTAATCCTGAATGAATTAAACACTCAGATGTCTTCGGAGAGTACACATCTTAATGAACTCCGGGCAAAGAAAGCCCTATCTCTAGAAAACAGAAAATAGTTTCAATCATCTTTCTAGCTTGACTGTAAACACCAAGAGGGCAAAGACTACCCCTGTCTTTTCATAAATTTTCTTTTAGGGTACAGCATGATTTCTGAAACATGACAGTTCTTCAATAAATGCACATATCTCTCACTTATTGACATTAAATTGTACTTAGAAACCTGGCTGTAAAGTGAAAAAGTCTTTAAATAAAAAAACCCATTTCTATTAATATGAAAAATTATGTTGCATCCCATTACAACCTGAGACCTCAATTATACTTTTACAGATAGAAAAATATTTCAACTGGACAATGAAAATAAGCCTCTATAAGCAACAAACAATAATTTGAAAGTAAATGAATAGTTTGACATAAAATATAATGAAAACTTGTTATACTTGACAAAGGAAGAAAATAAATCTTGAGTAGCAGAGAAAGGGTATGAGGGAGTATTTCTTTTTTATTTGAATATATTTGTGATACATAATAAATACATTCAGCATGGGGAATTTGTACATATACATATCACATCTTAATCCTTTTTATTTCCCTTTCCTTCTTCTCCTTCCCATCCCCCTTCCCAGATCCCCTTCCCATCTCCACAAAGTCTCTCTCTGTTTCCTACTATCTATCTTTTATTTTGCTCTTCAAGTTATTTATACTTTGGATTTTTTATATAAGATAAACCATAAGACATTTAACTTTCTGAGTCTGATTTATTTTATTTACTATTATGGTCTCATGGTGCATTCATTTTCCTACAAATGACTCAAATTTATCCTTGTTTAGGGCTGAATAGTACTCTGTTGCCATTCTTTATAAGGCGTATTTTTCTTTCTGCCCATTTTTCTCCCATAATTTTTTAACCTTTCTCAGAGATCACAATTATCTCTCACTTACACTAGCCTTACAAATATTATAGTATATAAGCCACCTTCTGCAGTGATGGTGAACCTTTTAGACCTTTCAGTGATACAGCCCACTGCAGTACGCCTGCCATAGGTTCACCACCACTGACCTTCAGGTTGAAATAAAGGTTAACTGTTTTCACAAGAGTTCAAAATACGTGGAAATAATTGGAAAAATTATTTTCCAAAATTGGAAAGAAGATCTGGAAATGATTTCTCTTACTGAGTATATGGACCCAAAGCAAAGCGTTTGGCTTCATCCCAATAAGACATGAAATTCCAATAGGTTCTATATGATTTTCTCTGACTAGGAAACTATTGTTTTCTTTCATGTATTTACTTGGTGTGCTTTGGAGAGAAACAGGTAGTTATATCAAAGCAAAATAAAAATCATCTACAAAGTGGACTCTGAAGAACTCTTATAAAGGCAGCTATTAAAGCATAGTCAGCATGTGAAGCATTTAATGACTGATTTAACCCTGATTCTGAACAATCAGAAGGTCTGAATTGGTCTCAGCTTGGGTGGTGCTGATCTCTGAACATATACAGCTCTGTGGAAAACTTACTAACTTCAGTTTTGCTGGAACAAAGCCTGAAACCAGTTGATTTGGTGCTGGAAGAGGAAAACGAGGGCACGGTAGGGAGAAGGGTTGGCTCCAAAGACCCCCCACAGACTAGCTTTTTCCCCTCCAGTCCCATCTGTCTACACAGATGCCTTTTGCCTTACTTCCTTCCATTCCTGTGATTCACTGAAATCTCAGTTTTGAAAGCTTCAAAAATAGTTTGAAAAGGCAACTTGAATTGCAAGCCTTAGTTTTGAGATTAAAAAAAAATTTCTAATGAACTTGTATGAATTGTACATATTAATGCAGTTCAGTCTGGTATACAGTGTATGCAGATTAAATTATGGTAGTTAGCATTTCCCTCTCCTTATCAGTTCTTTGTGTTTGGAGCCTTTGAACTCTCTTCAAAATATTTATAAAATCCACAATAGATTATTGTGAACTACAGTTATCCTCTTGTGCTATGGACCACCAGAACTATTCTTTCTGTGTTTTGATACCCATGAGCTGACCTTCCTCTATGCAAATAAAAAGTTAAAAATATTTCTGATAGTGGTAAAATGTGTTAACCCCTTTAGTTAGAATATGCATACCCATGCACTTACATGCAAGTTGATGTCCCAAAGAAATATCCAAGTATATAGCTAGTGTCACGGATCATCTGCTGGAGATATGTGCTAAATAAATGCTAGGTTTCCCATTATAATAATATCCTGTGAATGAAGTATCATGACTCTAACACAGTACAGTACACATTCCATAGGTCTGGTTTTCTGTATTCATCTAATGTAATGATCTTACCGTCTCTGCAGTCATTTCTACATATATGTACTTTGAAGCTTTCCCTGGAAACCTTTGTAAATATATTTTTTTCAGGATGTCTTATCTTTATTGGCTACCACTCATCTAGGGATTGTAGTACATCTGTCATTTGGGATCATTCTATAACTTTGGGTACAATAAACGACTTTGAGTTTTAAATGATTTTGTGTCATTGAAATTGGCTCAATCATGTCATTATCTTCAAGTCTTTCCTGTATATTAGTCTCTATCTTGTAACATGAGAATTCTGTACTCAGTGTGGTAAAATATAAAATTTTAGAAATCCAAAATTAGCAGTTTACTATCACGAGGTGTGCATTCTTTAGTGTTTCTTGAATGTTTGAAAGTCAGAAGACACATTCATTTTCATGTATGCTTTGTTTTTAATATAGAAAAGTTACTTTTATTATACAAGTGGTAATAAAGTATATGAACAAACTATGGAGAATCTGAATTTATGAGAATCTTCAAGAAATAGACATATAGATCTCTAAATAAAAGTGAGATATCTTTTAGTTTTTGGAAGAAAGAATTCTAGAGTGTTCTCATCAAATGAGAGTTAATAAGAACTGATGACCGAGCCAGGTGGTAAAATTAAGTAGGCCAACCATCCAATCAAACAAGCTGACACAAATCATTTGAATGTACTTTCCACACTTAAAACACGGATTCTGAAATCCATCAAAATAAATTTTAGAGATGGTTTGACAAAATGTCATCATGTAGGATGCAAATCACCTTCTATACTCTTTTAATACATATTTTTAATAATTTCATCCTAGGGATTCATTTAGCTTATAATTATACTAACAAGAATTATAAGGATAATCTGTGTTATGTATTTCATGGTACCTGAAAAGCATACATGTACACAAACACTTTCCTTGATTAAAAAGCATATATGTTCATGAAATTTTACTTTAGAGTAGTTGGATATTGTAATGTTTTCTCTTTTTTTTCCTTAAATTCTTTTATTGGTACATTTTAGGTATACAATACGTTTACATTTATCATTGGGTGCTTGTACCTGTACATGATGTATCTTGGTTCTTATTTTACCCCCATTCCCTGTCCTCCCTTTACCCCTTCACCCTTCCCTATTTACAAAGACTTTGTTTCCATTTTTCCCTTTTCTTATAATTTTTCCTATCCCTTCTTTCCTTTCTCCTTCCCCTCCCACTTCCATTATACATTTGGACCTTTTCTTCCTATTTCAAATGATCAATTATTCATTTTAATATTTTTAATAATTATTTACACTTGCATTTTCTCACACTAGAAAAACTATTCAGTATTTCCACATGTGTCTCCTATTTATTTCACTTAAAAGGGTATGGCCTCAAAAACCATTCATTTAGCTATAAATGTCTCCAGTTTCTCATTCTTTATAGCTAAGTAGTACTACATTTTCTAAAAAAAAAAAAAAACAACACTCTTCTTTATCCAGTTTCCAGTTGATGGACACGTGGGCTGTTTCCAAACTTTAGCAATTACAAACTGTGCCGCTAAAAACATGGGTGCACATATATGGCTGTGGTATGATTCTTTTAATTCTTTGGGGAAGATACCCAGCAGGGGAACAGCTGGATCAAATGGGACCTCTAGTCCTAGTTCTTTGAGGTATCTCCATACTGATTTCCACAGTGGTTGCACCAGTCTGCACTCCCACCAACAATGAAGAAGGGTTCCTCTCTCCCCACAACCCCACCAACATTTGTTATAGGTTGATTTCTTGATAGCAGCCATTCTTTCTGGGGTGAGGTGGAATATCAGTGTTGTTTTCATTTGCATCTCTTGAATGACCAATGATGTTGAACATTTTTTCATATATTTATTTGCTGCTTTTACTTCTTTGTCTGAGAAATGTCTGTTCATTTCAGATGCCCATTTTCAAATTGGGTCTTTATATATGGGGGGTCTGATTGTTTAAAGTTCTTTATATATTTTAGATAGTAGACCTTTGTCTGAGGAACAGCTGGTAAAGGTTTTTTCCCACATTGTAGGTTATCTCTTAGCTCTGTTGGTGGTTTCTCTTGCAGTGCAGAAGCTTTTTAATAAGATGAGATCCCAGTTGTTGATTCTTTGTGCTAGTTTGCATGCTACTGAGGTTCATTTCATAAAGTCTTTACCTATGCCAATCTCTCCAAGAGTTCTACCTAACTTAACTTCCAGAAAGTTTAGTGTTTCTGTTTTAATATTTAGATCTTTAATCCACTTCAATCTTAGTTTGGTGTATGGTGACAGATATGGGTCTAGTTTTAATCTTTGGCAGGTTGAAATCCAGTTTTTCCAATGACATTTATTAAATAGGCTATCTTTCCTCCAGTGAGGATGGTTGGGTCCTTTGTCAAAGATCAGGAGGCTGAGTATGTCTGGAGTTGTTTCTCCATCTTCTATTCTATTCCCCTGATACTCAGGTCTGTTTCTTTGCCAGTACCATGCTGTTTTTATCACAGTAGCTTTGTAGTATAGTTTGAAGTTGAGGATTGTGATAACCCCTGCCATGTCTCTGTTGCCTAGAATTGCTTTTGCTCTCTTCTGGTTCCAAATGAATTTTTGCATTGTTTTCTCTAGCTCTTTTGGAATTTCAATCAGCAATGCATTAAATCTATATAGCAGTTTTGGAAGTATGGCCATTTTCACTATGTTGGTTCTTCCTACCTAGGAACAAGGGATGTCTTTCCATTTTCTTACATCTTCTTCAATCTATTTTTTCAGAGTGCTGTACTTTTCAGTGTGGAGGTCTCTTGCTTCCTTTGTTAGATTGATTCCTAGATATTTCATTTTTTTGAATGCTATTGTAAAAGGGATTGTTTCCCTAATTTCTCTCTCAGTGAGTCTGTTATTTGTGTATGAGAAGGCTATTATTTTTTGAGTGTTGAGCTTGTATCCAGCTACTCTACAGAATTTGTCAATTAAGTCTAGAAGTCTTTTGGCAGAGTATTTTGGGTCTTCCATTTAAAGTATCATATCATCAGCCATTAATGACAGTGTAACTTCTTCCTTTCCTATCTTTATTCCTTTTATTTCTTTCTCTTTTCTAATTGCTGTGGCTAATGTTCCCAGAACTATATTGAACAGGAGTGGTGATAGTGGGCATCCTTGTCTTGTTCCTGATTTTAGCATGAAAGTTTTCAATTTTTGACCATTTAGTATGATGTTGGCTGTTGGTTTTTCATAGACAGCCTTAATCAAGTTGACATAAAGACCTTGTATTCCAGTTTTCTGTAGGGTTTTTATCATAAGTGTTAGATTTTGTCACATGCTTTTTCTGCATCTATTGAGATGATCACATTGTTTTTGTCCTTGATTCTGTTAATATAGTGTATTACATTTATTGATTTACATATGTTGAAACATCCTTGCATCCCTGGGTTACATCCAACTTGGTCAGGGTGTATGATCTTCCTGATGACCCTCTGTATTCTATTTGCCAGTGTCTTGTTGAGGATTTTTGCATCTATGTTCACTAGGGAGATTGGCCTGTAATTCTCTTTTTTGGTTGGGTGTTTCCCTGGTTGTGGAATCAAAGTAACACTTGCTTCCAGGAATGAATTTGGAAGTAATGCTTCCCTTTCTATTTCATTGATGAGTTTAAAGAGTAATGGTGATAGCTCTTCTCTAAATGTTTTGTAGAATTCGGCAGTGAAGCCATCAGGACCTGGGCTTTTCCTCGTTGGTGAATTTTTAAATACGTTTTCAATTTCACTCATTGTAATTGGGGTGTTTAGAATTTTGTATATTCTTCATTTAACTTTAGCAATTCATATGTATCTAGGAATCTGTCCATTTCTTCTGTGTTTTCCATTTTATTAGAGTACAGATTCTCAAAGTAGGCATTGATGATCCTCTGGATTTCTGCTGGATCTGTTGTGACTTCACCTTTTTCATTCTTAATTGCATGGATTTCAACCTTTTCTTTCCTGTTTTAGATAAGCTTGGCTAAAGGTTTATCAATTTTATTTTATCTTTCAAAAAACCAACTCTTCAATTCGTTGATTTCTTGTATCATTCTCTTAGTCTCCATTGCATTGATTTCTGCTCTGACCTTTATAATTTCCTCCCTTGTATGAGCTTTGGGTTTGTCTTGCTCTTCTTTTTCTAGGAGCTTAAGATTCACCACTAGGTTGTTTATTTGAGCTTGCTCTGTTTTCCTAGTGTGGGCATTCACTGCTATGAATTGCCCTTGTAGAACTGCTTTCATTGTGTCCCATAGATCCCTGTATGTTGTACTGGCATTATCATTTACTTGGAGAAACTGTCTACTTTCTTCTTTAATTTCCTCTGTGACCCATTGGTTGTTCAGGAGGGTATTATTCAATTTCCATGTGTTTGTGGGTTTTTTGTGGTTTCTTATGCTATTGATCTCCAATTTTATTGCACTATGGTCTGATAATATATAGGGGGTAACTTCACATCTTTTACATTTACTTAAATATGTTCTTTGAGCTAGTATGTGGTCTATTTTGGAGAATGACCTCTGTACAGTTGAAAAGAATGTATATTCTGATTGTGTTGGGTGGAACACTCTGTAAACATATAATAAGTCCATTTGTTCAAAAGCTTGGTTCAGTTCTAGAATTTTGTTGTTGATTTTTTGTCTTGATGATCTGTCTATTTGTGTTAGTGGGTTATTGAGGTCCCGCACTACAATTGTATTAGTGCTTATTTGGTTTTTCTTGTCCATTAATATTTGTTTTGTATAATTGGGAACATTTGTATTTGGTGTATATATATTCATGATTGTCATCTCTTCCTCTTGGATTGTTCCCTTCACAAGGATGTAGTGACCATCTTTGTCTCTGTTAATTAGTTGTGGTTTGAAATCTAATTTGTCTCCAAATAACATTGCTATCACTGCTTTTTTCTGGGTTCCTGTCATGTGGAGAACTGTTTTCCATCCTTTTACTTTCAGTCTATGAATTTCTTTTTGAGTTAGGTGTGTTTTTTATATACAGCATATTGTTGGATTTTGCTTCTTAATCCATTCTGCCAGTCTATTTCTTTTTATTGGTGAATTGAGGCTATTAACATTGATAGTTATAATTGATAGATATTGACTCATTCTTGTCATGATGTTTTACTGTTGTTGGCTCTTTTGTTTTTCCCCCATTCCCTTTAGTTTGTTGCCTTGCCTGGTGGCCTTGCTCTGTTAGACCTCATGGAGTTGTGACCTTCATTGTCTTTTTCTAGGATATTGTTTAAAATTGCTTGGAGTGCTTGTTTGGTGTTCATGAAATTTCCTCAGGTGTTCTTTGTCGTGGAAGTATCCAATTTCCCCATCAATTTTGAAAGATAATTTTGCAGGATACAACAGTCCAGGTTGAAAGTTATTTTCTTTTAGAGCTTGAAATACTTCACTCCAGTCTCTCCTTGACTTGAGGGTTTGTGTTGAGAAGTCTGCTGTGATTCTGATTGGCTTTCCTTTGTAGGTGATTTGTTTCTTTTCTCTAACTGCTTTTACGATTTTGTTCTTCTGTTGGGTTTCTGGGATCTTGACTATTATATGTTTAGGTGTAGATTAGTTTTTATCGTGGCTATTTGGAGTTCTATATGCCTCACTTATCTGTATGTCCAATTCTCTCCCTCTGTCTGGGAAGTTTTCTACTATTTCTTCTGTGAACCTTTTTTTTATGTCAATTTTAATTTCTCCTGTATTTTTGTGGACTCCTATCAGTCTTATGTTATTCTTCTTTGCATCATCTAGCAGGTGCTGGATTGATTTCTTGTGATCCCTTACTATTTTGAGGAAATCTCTGTTTTCATGGTTAGCAACCACAATCCTGCCTTCTATATCTGATATTCTGCCTTCAGATTCCCTTAATCTGCTGTGCATACTTTCAATGGAGTTTTTAATCTCCTGGATACCTCTTTGAATCTGTTTCATGGATTCCATTTCTTTCTCATGTTGGGCAATCATGGTTTCCTTTCTCATGCTGGGCATTCATGGCTTCCAGCATGGTTCTGAGCTCATCCATTTTTTATCTGTTTCTGTTCTAGAGCCTTTAATCATGTCTTTCACTCTGCTTACCATCTCTGTAGTTATCTGGGGAATTATTTATGTTTTGAATTTTTCTAGAGTCTCATTCATCTGTTTTGTTACTTCCCGTGCTATCAGTTCAGGATGTCCAGGTGGTTTATTATCAGACTTTTCCACCTTGTTTCCCCCAGAGTTTGCCTTTGGTTGGGTAGAAGCCTGGGTTTGCGCCTTGCTTAAATCTCTTCTCATTTTTGATTTTGGTGTTGTCCTTGGTTTAATTCCTGCATGATACTTTGGAATTGCTTATTGTCAGTATCTTCGTTGCTTGTATTTAGAACCCTTATGGAATGACTGCTTTTCAGAGGTGTCTTCTAGACATAGCTGATCTTTAGGTTTTGAGTCTCTAATTATTCTGTGGATATCTCATTCTCATTATACTACGAAGTACAGTTGATTAGATCATTCAAAACACCTTAGCCCAAGTGATACAGTCAGCAACACCATAGCATCAAGCACAGCTTAGAGAATGACAATTTTTGGTAGTTATTAATCTATAACCTTTAACTGTGTGAATTAAATCAGAATTAAGGGCCAGCCCAACATATGTTTATAATGAATAGACTCTTCGAATATAGCAACTTTACCCTTCAGGATGAGGGGTTAGAAGGAGTTGGGGAGGGAGGGATAGATAGGTAGAAGGATAGGGAAAGATTATCAGTGAGGACAGAGGACACAGGAAGTTCATGCAAACTCTAAGAAACTGTTAAAGGTAAGAGGAAAAGACAGAATGAAAGAACGAAGATGAGAACAGAACAACCTAACAGCAATAGGCAGGCTAGAACCTGCATTTACTTTCCTTTAAAGGTAATGACAATCAAGTGAAGGAAAAAGAGGAGAAAAAAAAATAAAGAAGAAATCCGAATTAGTACCAGAACAGGAACAAAAAGGGAGATGAAGAAAATGTGGGCCAGTGGGAGAATGAGAGAGAGAGAGAGAGAGAGAGAGAGAGAGAGAGAGAGAGAGAGAGAGAGAGAGAGAGAGAGAGAAGAAGAAGAAGAAGAAGAAGAAGAAGAAGAAGAAGAAGAAGAAGAAGAAGAAGAAGAAGAAAAAGAAAAAAGAAAAATTTGAAAGGAGTAGAAAAAGATAAAAATTAAAAAAAGAGCAAAACATAATTTTGAAAATAACAAATAAAAAATAAAAATGAAGGGCCTCCTTCAGGGTACGTCTCTGATGTCACAATAGACAACGTGGGCAGCAGTGTACAGATAGATGTAACCCAATGAGTCTCAGCAAGCCAGTAGCAGACCTGTGACATTCAGGCAGATTTCTGGCTGCAATTCCCAATGAGCTCCCTGTCCTCCTGCCGCGTTGAACTCTGCAAGGTTCTGCTGCAGGCTCCAGCTGCCCTTCCCCTGAAGATAATCCAAGTTCCAACGAGAGGTGATGATCCCTCCAACTTACCAATTATGGTGGTCTGGTGTGCCTTTATTGCAGAGATTCTCTTCACTTTTCCAGTGGGATTCAGTTTTCATTGAGGAGCCTGAGAGCGGCCCTCTTTCTGTTGTTCACTTCTGCTCTATCTTCAGGAGCTCAGGACAACGGCCTTTACGACCCCCTGTGCCTCTGTAGTGTGGAACCAGGTACCGGCACAGCCAGGAGTCCAGAGGTGGGGGTGTGCTGCAGGCTCCTGTGCGGCTAAGCTGGTTGCTGGGGGATGGGGCTTGGGCAGGCGGGAGTCCTGCTCCACGCCGCTGAGGTCCTCACCATCTGCTCGTGGGTCCGCCTTTTCTTGACATATTTTAGGAAAGCTCTGTTTTGGGGTGAGGAGGAAAAGGAGACAATATTGGTTCTACCACTATATGGCTAATCTGATCTAGGCCATCCTCCTTCCCTGCAGTTAGATTATGATAAAATTCCTGACTCATCCTACGTGCTACTGGGAAGAAGGTGAGGTGCTAACTCTAGAAGCACCAAAAATCTCATCAAATTTCATAGTAGTTATGACTTAAATGTCTAAATATATCTGGGCTGAGTTAGATGTAGCTTGGTCAACTGTCCCTCCAAGGCACAGTTGGACAGGCTAATTCCCAAGACAAGATATGAAGATGTATTCCCATGGGACTCTGTGAGCAGCGTTTTCAACACACATCATCCTGAGAGAAGGTTACAATCAATACCCTCTTTTGCAAGGACTCAAGAGTTGCTTAGTGACTTGCTTAAAGTTGCTCTATCAGCAAAGAATAGAGCTGAGCCTCCAGCTTAATGCTTCCACCCATGATAGTTTGCTTTCTCCATGACACATGCCTCACAATAGTGGTATACTGGTAGATGTTTCAAGACTAGATATCCAAAGGAAAATGAAAAAGCTGTGGTTTGCAGTGAATTCTCCCATGACAGCTAAATCACCAGCATGATGTCATTGATGCAGACTAGGGGAGGGATTCACAGTAACACTCTGTTCAGTAGTATTTCTACCATATACATACAACAGATGGAAATTACTTCAAGCACATAGATAATGGAAAAATAATGAAGAACTGATGTATTTGAGTATTACTTTGTTTTTGATAACTTATTTGCTGTAAATTTGTGTTATTTAGTTTTTAATTATATCTATGCTTAACTAGAACCTTGTAAAATTGCTGAAAATTCAACAATTGGCTCTTGTGAGCAAGGACCAGCCGGCTTTAGCATACCATTGCCTGATATTTGCATAAAGAGTAGGGATAATGACTATCAACATTTTAAAAATGTCATGTTAAGTCTACAACATAGTCATTGTTTCTTTTTTTTTCATTGTTTCTTACTTATTAAGTTTTGTGTCTGCAATAGGAAAACTTAGACTACCCAATGAAAATATAGGGAGAATGTAAGTTTCTTTTTGAAATTTTGGGAAGGGGAAAATTTGGAAAACTGAGACAGGCTTTGAAGAAGAACTAGGCAGTATCTGGGAGCTGCCCCCAAATTAGGAAGGAAGTTAGAACCTGAAGCAACAAGCAAGAAGGATTTGTGTTTCTGGATAGATTCCCAGAAGAATCTTTCTCATTGCTGATCACTGATGTGTTTTTTCCTAGACAACTCACAGATATATATGCCATTTTTATTTTAGTGCTATAAATTGCTACAGGCCTATTAAAACTTCACTTCCTCTTTTCTCACTTCCCTAGATGACTCAGAATATTTAATTTCCATGATGTAAGATCATTTTAGCTTCATTTTTGGATGCTAGCTACCCAACTCTCTCATTAGCACATAATTCTTTTCCAGATACAAGTCCTGAATTTCCAACAGCTTATAAGAACATCTCCATCAGTATGGTCTTAAAATTCAGGCCACAGTAATATCATCCTATCCCTAGACAAGGTGAGCCTGTTTGATTTTATAGGTTCTATTGGTGACCCTGCTCATTTAGTCAACCATAATAAACACACCTCAGTCTCATTTGATTTTTCTCCTTCCCTTCAATGATTAAGTCTTGTCAGTTTTATCATTGAGAGGCCTTCCTAATATGTCTCCTACTTTCTATGGCAACTGCCCCACACTAAGTTTACTAATAAAGCCTTCCTTGCCTTAAAGTCAGACAGTGCAATGATCTCCCTCCCCTCTGGTCTCTTTGCTTCTGGTTGCTCCAGTCTGCTCATTTTTGTCAGGATTATGCCCTTCCAGGCTGCCTAAAATTTGTCATTGCCACGTGAATCTATCACAGATGCCTTCCCCTGACTTCCCAATCTTGTATTCCAATTTTCCTTCCCACAACTCAGTCCCTGCCTTGTACTAGTCAAAGTCATTGTTTTTTGATAATTTTTTTGCTTTCCCAACTTCCCCCCATTACCTACTCTACTACAGTACTAATTGGAATTATTTTCTCACCAATTACATCACTTCTTTTCTCACCTTACCTTTTCATCTACATTCCATGGTATCTCTGCAAACTTCCATTTGTTCTTCTTTTATGGCATACAGTGCATTCTACTTCTTGGGTAAGTGTTTCTACCTTCCCCTTAGAAAAAGAAGAATATGTCTTACATTTGTTTTGTTGTTTTGGAGTGCTTAGAATAGAGATATTTGATGACTTCTTGAGCTGGACGGTCATCTACATTTTGGAAAGTTTCTGCCAGACTTTGTTAGGGCTGTGAGGGAAAAAATGTGTGGTGGTATGTAGATTTTCATGGTGGGCAAAACAACAATAACAAGAAAGCAAGAATATAAACAGTTATCTCTTTTAAGTGTCTGTTCTAATATTAGATACTTTCCAGGTGTCACACACACACAGACACACAGACACACACACACACACACACACACACATAAACACATCTGTTCTTATCCTTTACTACTCAGCAAGAGATGAATTACATATAAGTAAACTGCATCTCAGAAAAGCAAAGTAATTTGCCAGAATTTTAACTCAGGATTCCTTACAACCAACTCTTGTATTTTTCTTTGTGTTTCTGTAATTTGGGAAGGAGGACATTAGTGGCACAGAAATACCCAAGAATGGGAGGAAGACCTGACCTCTTTGTGCCCTCTGAGAAACCCTTTGTCAGTTCTTCTGCACAGACATTTAAGGAAAGAAGACTGAGACTAGAGATGAGGAAGGGAGGAGGGATGGGAAGAGAGAGAGAGGAAGGGGATGAAAAAAGAATTAATATGTGTCATGTTACATGTACCAACTCCCCACAAGCAATGTAATCATTACGTACTGCACTCATATACTAAAAAGTTAAAAAATTGTAAAATTTCCCCAAATTTTAGATCTATATATCTCTTGATTTCAAGAATCATATATTCTTGTCCTTCTACTGGGCAAGGCCTGAAATCATCTGTGTGTGTATAAAGCTAGTTTTTCCAGCCTGATCCTTTTCATAACATCTTTACAGGTACACTCTGTCACCAACTGAGACAAAGTTCTTTATTCCTAGATATGTAATAAAAGATTAATGTTAAAGGTCAAGTGATATGTAAATATCAAGTATAATAAAATCAAGTCAACCTATACATGGAAAAATATATTGGAATGAAGAACATGGATAAATATGTATAAGTAAAATTCTTAAGTGTGACACTGAACAGTGCCCTTCAGGAGACTTTTTTTTTTGTTAGAGTTTGTACCATGAGAAATCCAGTTTTGGGGCCAAAAGGGAGGGTTGTAGCTCAAATGACAACATTTCCCAATATTGGCTATGGAGCAGCATGATTGAACTTTTACTTTGGGGGCTTTGAGATCATGAAGAAATTGGGAGGTCTAAACTTTCTATTTATTTATGTGCATTTTATTTTGTGAATGTTGTAATATAGAGAAACGAGGCATTGGGATTAGGCAGGAACTGACTCCCTTTGCTAGCTGGGTGTTCTGGAGTAAATCTTCTACCCTTTTTGAACCTGAGTTCCCTCATCAATAAAATGAAGGTAAGAATATGAACCTTACAGCACTGTTGCTAAGGTAATGAAATATATAGCCATTGTCTATGGCTGTGTGACTTGAATGTCTTTAAGAATCATCATTTATTAGTATTCACAAGTCCAAGGTTAGTGGAATAGTTCTACTAATCTGGGATAGGCTTGGCTGATGCTGGATAGGCTGATTCATGCATCTGCCATTGGCTGGCAGGTCAACTGGGACAAGTTTGTCTAGAATGGCCTTATTTACATGTCTGGTGGCTGGCCAGCTGTTGGTTGGGGTAATAGGGTAGATTCAGCTACATGCTTATTATCATCTAGCATGCTAGCTCAAGCTTGTCTGTGTAGAGGATGAATAGGGTTCCAGGAAAGTTAGCCAAGTCAGAATGTCAGTCTAGATTCCAGGGCAGGGGACAGACTCCACTTCTTTTTTTTTTTTTTTTTTTTTGGTACCAGGGATCGAACTCAGGTCTTTGCTCTTGTGAGGCAGGCAGCGGAACCACTGAGCTAAATCCCCGGCCCTAGACTCCACTTCTTGATGGGAGGACCTGCAAAGTCATAAGTAAGTAAGTTGCATAAATACAGAAGGGTGGAAAATTGTGACCATTTTGTAATCCATCACATAACAACTTGGAAAAACTATCAGTGTTTTCCAGAACATGATATTGGATTCATTTGACCCAATAATAGAATTCCTAGATGTATGCCTAAAAGATATGTGCATATATATGTATATGTGTGTGTGTGTGTGTGTGTATCACATTATACACATATGCTGGAATGTTCATAGAAGCACCATTTATACATAATAGCTGCATTGCAAAATACCCAAATGCCTATTAGTCTGCTTATTTAGAATAGATGAATATGTTGTATTTTCACCATGGAATACTATGTGCAATCAGAATGAATAATCTATAACTATAGGCAACAATATGTAGGAATCTTATAAGCATAATTATTCAAAAAACTGTAAGTAGAGTACATATTTCCTGATTTCAATTACACAAACTGTAAAACTAGGCAAAACCAATCTATTCTGTTAGAAGGGAGGATAGTGATTATCCTTGGGATAAAAGAGATTGGAAATACGTGGAAGGTGTAAGGAAGTCTTCAAGGGTGCTGGTCATATTTTGTTTCTTAATCTGCAAGCTTATTATAAAGGTGTGTTTATTTTGTGACAATTCATTGAGCTGTAGTGTCATACATTAAGTAATTTTCTGTATGCATGTTTTATTTCAATTAAGACATTTATAAAAATAGTATATTGTGAAAGTACTTATTTCTAGCAAGCTTTAAAATATTTATCTTTCCCCTTCACATTCCCAATGAAGACTACTATTTGTAATAGTAATTCTCATTATTATATCTTTGGTGTTAAACAATGAATCATTTATGTGAAATATAAACAGAATACCCAAAGATAATTTTAAAATAGGCATATTAACTAAAATCTTGTGCTTTTAAAATATCCATCTTGCCTGAGATATGATTCTTGTCCTTCAAAGGGCTGAATTTGGTATAATGGCTGTGTTATGTACCACCTGGACAGAATATCTTAACTGTCTTCAATCTTTTTTTTTAACCTGTTCAGATCAGTGAATTCAGGATTATATCCAGTTTTCAGGTCAATAGCTTTATCTCCAATCCTTTTTACCCCCTCTCAGAAAAAATCCCTATATTGGAATGTAAGAAAGTAAGCATGACTTTACTGCAGAGATGACTGTGTGTTCTAATTTATACCAGAGGTTAAAATCATTCCAAACTCTGGAGATGTAATGACAAATTAGATGGATTATGCTCTATTCTAAAGAAACTTTACATCATTTATAGAGACAAAATACTTGCAATATATCCATGGTTAATAAGGATAATCAATGTATTATGAGAGTAAACTAATAACTGCTAAATCAGATTATGACAATGTAGTGTACCGATCTGGACTGAGCTAAGTTTTGCTGTGGTAAAAATTAACCCCCACATTCAGAAACATAAAGCAATGAAAGCTTCAGTCTTGATTTTTTAAATATTGATTGAAAGTTGGCTGGGAATTTTACTTTAGCTTATTCTTAACCAGGTGTCAGCTATGTCTTGAACATTTGTCTTCAACATTTTGTGTCATGATGGCACGGGGTAGCAAAAGTGTCAAAACAATACTTACTCTTCAAATGCTCTCCTGAAAGAGACACATGTTATTGACGGTCACATTTCACTGGCCAAAGCTAGACACTTGTTTATACCTAACTTCAAGTGGAGAGTGTAGTTGTATTCTCCACGTACCTAGAAGGAGAGTGAGCCAGGCTATTGGTGAACAGCCTTAATGATTAACATATATGGTCAATTTTCAGGTCCCTGAATAGCTTTCTTTCATTTTTGGTCATAAATAATAACTTGATCCTTATCCTACCATCCAAAAATATGTTTTCATAATCACAGGAAAGATACTTGAACATTAATTAGCACGAACATACTCTTGTATTATTCATAAGATGTTAGAAATGGAAAAGACTTTCCATGACATCTAGTTCAATTCTCTAATATTAAAGTTAGGGAAGTTATAATTCATAGGTGACTTACTTCATTTCACAGTTATTTACGGTAAAATCAGAACTAAGTTCAATGCTTTTAATTCAAAGAGTTAGCTTTGCATATTAAGGAGAAAAACTACATATTGCAATAGTACTTCAAGTATTTCTAGTTTTGGTCAATGTTCAGTTTTTGTTCATTCAATAAATATTTATTCAGCACTCATAAGCATTGAAATAGACACCATAAAAATAAATGATGCAATAGCTACAGAATCTTTACTCAGAGAGAGCCTAGGAGAATCAACCATGTAATAGCATAAATATAATAAGGATTACCAAGGGAATAGCAAAGATCATTTTTGCCCTGTAGAAGATTAACTGTTAATGACAACTATTCAATTTCGTTATGCATTCAAATCAAGAAATACTAGCTAATATCAATTCCCTTCTATGAATCAAGAACTCTTATGAGGACTTTCTGGTTCCATTATTCAAACTGCTTTAGGAAGCATTGACTTTTATTATATTGATCTTTTGTTCATTTATTTAGGTGTTTTTTTATGGTACTGTATGACATTTTCTAAATTTATCCACAAAGGATTTGCAGAGGCATTCCTAAATTTATCCCTAAGCATCTTTCACTATTCTGTCGTTATTGAACAAAACATGTATATATACTCTCTAATTGGATGTTGCTAATGTGTAAGAAATGCATTGATATTGGTGGTGACCTTATCTACAGCAACCTTGCTGAACTGTCTTACTAGTTCTAATAATGATTAGTTGATTATTATGGTTTGGATCAAAGAAATGTGTGCGAAAAGCACATGTGTTCAGAGGTGGGGCTTGGGAAGGTGCTTAGATCATGGGGGTGCTAAACTCATCAATGGATTTGAGTGCATAGCTAAATGTGCTATTGGTAGGAAGGGCCCAGGTGGGGAAGTAGGTCAATGGGGGCCTGCCTCTGAAGGGTGCATCTTTCTTTGGCTCATCCCTTGCTCTCTGCTTCCTGGCAGCCAAAAAGTAATCAGCTTTCTTTTACTATGCTGCCTTGGATGTTTCTGTCTTGAAGCCAGCTGACCACGAACCGATACCTCTGAAACTAGGAGCTAAAACAAATTTCTCCTCCTTTAAGTAGTGTACATAAGGTATTTTACCCCAGGAACGAAAAGATGACTAATACATGGATGGTTCTGGATTTTTCAAGATGATCACATCATCTACAGATTAAGATCAGTCATTTCTTCCTTTCTAATCCTCACATCTCATTTTCTCCTTTTTTTTTTCTTTTCTGTATATCCTTTTATTGGTACATTTTAGATATACAATATAATGACACTCATCATGGGAAATTTGCACCTTTATGTAATCTCTCTTAGTTCTTATTTTTCCCCCCTTCTCCTGCCCTTCCTTCAACCCCTCCATCCCTCCCTATTTACAAAGACTTTGTTTCCTGTTTTTTCATTTTCTCATATTAATTCCATTTCTTTCTTTCCTTTCCCCTACTCCTCCCACTTCCCTTTTGACCCTTTTCTTCGTATTTCACATTATCTATTATACCTTTCAGTCCTTATTTACACTTTCAGTTTTTCACACTAGAGAAACTATTTAGTATTTACACATGTGTGTCCTATTTATTTTACTTAAGAGTATCACCTCAATGTGCATCCATTTAGCCATAAATGTCTCTAATTTCTCATTTTTGATGGATGAGTAGTACTCCATTTT
Source organism: Heterocephalus glaber (assembly GCF_053883595.1). Taxonomy (NCBI): domain Eukaryota; kingdom Metazoa; phylum Chordata; class Mammalia; order Rodentia; family Bathyergidae; genus Heterocephalus; species Heterocephalus glaber. Next base: position 16,248,919 of record NW_028258369.1, on the reverse strand, counting down.
ATTTTTTAAAAAAATCACATTTTCTTTATCCAGTCTCCAGTTGATGGGCATTTGGGCTGTTTCCAAGTTTTAGCTATTACAAATTGTGCTGCTATGAACATGGGTGCACATATAGCACTGTGGTATGATTCTTTTAATTCTTTGGGGAAGATATCCAGCAGGGGAATAGCTGAGTCAAATTTGACTTGCAGTCCTAGTTCTTTGAGGTATGAGGTATCTCCATACTGATTTCCACAGTGGTTGCACCAGTCTACGGTCCCACCAGCAGTGGAGCAGTGTTCCTCTTTCTCCACAGCCCTACCAGCATTTGTTATTGGTTGATTTCTTGATAGCAGCCATTCTTGCTGGGGTGAGATGGAATCTGTGTTGTTTTCATTTGCATCTCTCAAATGACAAGTGATGAACATTTTTTTGATATGTTTATTTGCCATTTCTACTTCTTTGTCTGAGAAATGTCAGTTCATTTCAGATGTCCATTTTTAGATTGGGTCTTTAAATTTGGGAGGTCTGATTTTTTAAAGTTCTTTATAGATTCGTGATAGTAAACCTTTGTCTGAGGAACGGCTGGTGAAAATTTTTTTCCCAGATTGTGACTTGTCTCTCCACACTGCTGGTGGTTTCTCTTGCTGTGCAGAAGCTTTTTAGTAAGAAGAGTTCCCACTTGTTGATTGTGCTAGCTCACGAGCAACTGAGGTTTTGGTCATAAAATTTTTTCCTACACCAATGTCTTCAAGAGTTCTACCTAACTTCTGTTCCAGCCAGTTCAGCATTTCTGTTTTTCTATTTAGATCTTGAATCCATTTCAATTTAGATGAGTGCATGGTGAGAGAAATAGGTCTAGTTTTAGTCTTTGGCCAGTTGAAACCCAATTTTTCCAGCACCATTCATTAAAGAGACTATCTTTCCTCCAGTGAGGGTGTTTGGCTCCTTTGTCAAAGATGAGGTGGCTGAGTGTGTCTGGAGTTGTTTCTGCATCTTCTAATCTGTTCCACTGGTCCTCAGGTCTGTTTCTTTGCCAGTACCATGCTGTTTTTATCACAGTAGCTTTGTAATATAGTTTCAAGTTGGGGGTTGTAATACCCCCTGCCATGTCTCTGTTACCTAGAATTACTTTTGTTATTCTGGGTCTCTTCTTGTTCCAAATGAATTTTTGGATTGTTTTCTCAAGGTCTGTGAAGTATGCTGCTGGAATTTCAATTGGGATTGCACTGAATCTATATAGCAGTTTTGGAAGTATGGCTATTTGCACTATGTTGATCCTTCCTGCCCAGGACCAAGGGGTGTCTTTCCATTTTCTGATATCGTTTTCAACCTCTCTTTTCAAAGTGCTGTAGTTTTCAGAGAAGAGGTCTTTGATTTCTTTTGTTAGGCTGACTCTTAGTTATTTCAATTTTTTGGATGCTATTGTGAAAGGAATTTTTTGCCCTATTTTTCTCTCAGTGAGTCTGTTGTTCATGTAGAGGAAAGTTATTGATTTTTGTGTGTTGACCTTGTAACCAGCTACTTGACTGAATTTGGTTATTAAGTCTAGAAGACTTTTGGTGGAATTCTTGGGGTCTTCTATATAGAGTATAATGCCATCTGCAGACAATGACAATTTGACTTCTTCATTTCCTGTCTTTATTCCTTCTATTTCTTTCTCTTGTCTAATTGCCACGGCTACTCTTTCCAAAACTATATTTAACGAGAGTGGTGATAGTGGACATCCTCGTCTTGCTCCTGATTTTAGGGTGAAGGATTTCAGTTTTTGACCATTTGGTATGATATTGGGTCTTGGTTTTTCATAGATGGCTTTTATCAGTTTGAGGTAGAGACCATCTATTCCGATTTTTTGTAGGGTTTTTATCATAAGTGCATGTTGGATTTTGTCAAATGCTTTTTCTGCATCTATGGAGATAATCATATGGTTTTTGTCCTTGGCTCTATTCATATAGTGTGTGACATTGATTCATTTGCGTATGTTGAACAACCCCTGCATCCCTTGGGTGAATCCCACTTGATCAGGGTGTATGATCTTCTTGACGATCTTCTGCATTCTATTTGCCAGTATCTTATTAAGGATTTTTGCATCTATGTTCATTAGTGAGATTGGCCTATAGTTCTCTTTTTCAGTTGGGTCTTTCTCCGCTTTGTGGATCAAGGTGATGCTTGCTTCCAGGAATGAATTTGGGAGTATTGCTTCCCTTTCAATTTCATTGAAGAGTTTAAACAGTAGTGGCAGTAGTTCCTCTCTAAATGTCTTGTAGAATTCAGCAGTGAAGCCATTAGGGCCCGGGCTTTTCTTAGTTGGTCAATTTTTAATTACGTTTCCAATTTCATTGGTTGATATTGGGTTGTTTAGAATTTTTAGGTCTTCTTCATTCAACTTTGGTCATTCATACATGTCTAGGAATATGTCCATTTCTTCTGTGTTTTCCATCTTATTGGTCTATAGGTTCCAGAAGAAGGTATTGATGATCCTCTGGAATTCTGCTGGGTCCATTTTAATTTCACCCTTTTCATTCCTAATTGCATGGATTTGGGCCTTTTCTTTCCTTTTTCTGATAAGGTTGGCTAAGGGTTTGTCAATTTTGTTTATTCTTTCAAAGAACCAACTCTTTGCTTTATTGATTTTTTTGGATCATTCTCTTAGTCTCCATTGCATTGATTTCTGCCCTGATTTTTATAATTTCCTCCTTTCTATGGGCTTTGGGTTTGTCCTGCTCTTCTTTTTCTAGAAGCTTGAGGTTCAGCATCAGGTTATTTAATTGGGCTTGCTCCATTTTCCTAATATTTGCATTCACTGCTATGAATTTCACTCATAAGACTGCTTTCATTGTGTTCCATAGATTCTGATATGTTGTACTGTTATCGTCATTTAATTGAAGGAACTGTCTGATTTCTTCTTTAATTTCCTCTGTGACCCACTGGTTATTCAGAAGGGTGTTCTTCAATTTCCATGTGTTTATGAAATTTTTGCAGATTCTTTTGCTATTGATCTCCAATTTCTTCACACTATGGTCTGATAATGTACAGGGGATAACTTCAATTCCTTTGCACTGACCTAAATATGTTCTATGAGTGAGTATGTGGTCTATTTTGGAGAATGACCCATGTACAGCTGAAAAGAGTGTGTATTCTGATTTTGAGGGGTGGAAACCTCTGTAAACATCTATTAAGTTCATTTGTTCAAGAGTTTGATTGAGTTCTAGTATTTTGTTCCTTGTTTTTTTGTCTAGTTTTTCTATCTATTTCTGACAATGGGATATTGAAGTCCCCCACTACTATTGTATTAGTGCCAATATGATTTTTCACGTCCGTTAGCATTTGTTTTATATAGTTGGGCACACTAGTGTTTGGTGCATAGATGTTTATGATTGTCCTCTCTTCCTCTTGGATTGTTCCCTTTACAAGGATGTAGTGTCCTTCTTTGTCTCTCTTAATCAGTGTGGGTTTGAAATCCACTTGGTCTGCAAAGAGGATAGCTACTGCTTTTTTTCGGGTTCCTGTTCCATGGAGTATTGTTTTCCACTCTTTAACTTTCAGTCTATGAGTTTCTTTTTGAATTAAGTGTGTTTCTTGTATGCAGCGTATTGTTGGATCTTGCTTCTTTATCCATTCTGCCAGTCTATTTCTTTTGATTGGTGAGTTGTGACCATTCACATTGATGGTTACAACTGATACATATTGACTTATCATTGTCATGACATTTTCTTTTTCTTGGATTCTCCCCCTTTGCTTTTAATTTCTTGTTGTGCACTGAGCATTCATTCTGCTGGGCTTCCTGGGGTTGTGATCCTTGCTGTCTTCTCCTAGGATTTTGTTTATAATTTTTTAGAGTGATCGCTTGGTATTCATGAAGTTCCTAAGGTGCTCTTTGTCATGAAAGTATCTTATTTCACCATCAATTTTGAAAGATTGTTTGGCAGGGTCCATCAATCTTGGTTGGAGGTTGTTTTCCTTTAGTGCTTGAAATACATCACTCCAACCTCTTTTTTTCTTGAGAGTTTGCACAGAGAATTCTGCTGTGATTCTGATGGGCTTTCCTTTGTATGTGATTTGTTTCTTTTCTCTACATGCTTGTAGAACTTTGTTTTTCTGTTGGGTTTGTGGAATCTTAACAATTATATGCCTATGTGTAGATTTTTTTTGATCAAGGCTATTTGGAGTTCTGTATACCTCACTTATCTGTATGTCAAATTCTTTTCCCTTGCTTGGGAAGTTTTCTGCCATCACTACTGTGAACAGTTTTTTTTATGTCATCTGCACTCTCTCCTGTTTCTTCATTGAATCCAGTCAGTCTTATGTTATTCTTCTTTGCATCATTTAAGCAGCTGCTAGATTGATTTCTCATGATCCCTTACAATTTTGAAGCAATTTTTCTTTTCCTGGTCACTAATTGCAATGTTATCTTCTATATCTGAAATTCTGCCTTCATATTGGCTCATTCTGCTGCATAGACTGTCAATGGAGTTTTTAATCTCCTGGAAATCTGTTTGCATCTGTTTTATGGATTCCATTTGTTTCCCATATTGGGATTCCATCATGTTCCTCAGCTCCTCTATTTTTTTATCTGTCCTCTCTAAGCTTATTAATCATGTCTTGCACTATGAGCACAATCTCTTCTGTTACGTGAGAAATTATTTCTGATTTCATTTTTTCCAGATCCTCTTTTGTTGCTAGTTCAGGGAGTCCAGGTGGTTGAATATCAGAATGTTCCATCTTGTTTCACTTTGGGGTTGCTCCAGGTGATCTGGAAGTCTGGTTCTGAGGCTTCTTTACATGTCTTCACATTTCACGGTGGGGGGGATGCTGCTGGTGCCTTTGCGGCTCACCTCCTCTGTTCTGGGAGCAGTGGTAAGCTGGCCTGGAAGCCTCCTACTCTGTACTGGGAGCTGTTGCACATTGACCCAGAAGCCTTCTCACTGCTGGGAGCTGTGGAATGCCTACCCAGAAGCCTCCTGTGTGCTGGGAGCTGTGGCACACCTACCCAGAAGCCTCCCCTACACTGGAAGCTGTGGCATGGCAACCTGGAAGCCTCCTCTGCACTGGGAGCTGTGGCACGTTGATCTGGAAGCCTCCTCTGCACTGGAAGCTGTGTCTCTCCCTTTTTCTAGTATTATTTCATTGTCTAGAACTCCTACTAAAGGCTTAATAATAGGAGAGCTGTATAGTTTTTCTTAACTGAAATTGGTAATTCTTAATGAAATATAATCCAATATAGACTGAAAAATATTTTGATAGTTTCCTTTTTGAAGAATTCTAAATATTTTATCTTCAATGGCTATTGAGTTTTATCAAGTGATTTTTGTTTGTATGAAGAGTGTCATATAGCTTTTCTTATATAAATTCTGTATGTGGTAGATTACATCAATGTATTTTTTCTTATGTTTTATCAGTTTTGCCTTCCTCAGTATAAAGAAACACTACTATATTTGATGTGCTAATTTTCAAAACCACTGTTGGATATTATTTACTGATATTTTATTTTGAAAGCTTAAGAAATCTGTGTGTAATAAGTCTGTGAGAATGCAGAGAAATTTGCATACTTGCATATTCTTGGTGGGACTATAAATTAGTACAGCCATTATGGAAAACACTATGAAGATTCCTCAAAAAATTAAACCTAGAACTACCATATCATCCAGCAATCCCACTACTGGTCATATGTCCAAAGAAAATGAACTCACTAGGTGGAAGAGATATCTGCACATCCATGTTCATTGCAGTACTATTCACAATAGCTAAGAAATGGAAACAACCTATGTGCCCATCAATTGATGAATACATAAAGAAAATGTGATACATATACACAATAATGTCATTCACCTGTAAAACAAATGAAATCCTATCATTTGTGACAATGTGAATGGAACTGGACATCATTATATTAAACAAAACAGGTAAGGCATAGGTATACCAGTACTACATGACCTCACTCATATGTGGTATCTAAAAATGTTGATCTCATAGAAATTAATGGTAGTTACCAGAGGCTGTGGAGAATGCGAGTAGAGGGAGACTGGAAAAATTGAATTAATGGGCTAAGTTACAGTTAGGTTGGAACGCCTTGCTGGGATACCATTGGTAAGGGTGTGCAAGCCCCAGCCAGAGACCCACAGAGACACCAGCAGTGCAGGGGCACAGGCCCCAGACAGAAGCCAGCCAGGACACCATTGGCAAGGGCACACAGACCCCAGCCAGAGGCCCACCCAGACAGCAGCACAGCACAGAGATCTAGGCGGCAATCATTCTGAGCCCAGGAATTGGCGCACTGGTGAGCAGTAGAGAGAGGGCCTCTCTGAGGCTTGTTGAGAAGTGAAACCCACTGGGAGAACCAAGAGTCACCTCAACAAAGGCACAGCACATTGCAGCAGTTGGTGAGTTGTTGGGGTCAACAACTCCTACCAGAACCCAGAATTGCTGTGGTGGAAGGGTGGCTCAAACCTGCATTAGAACCATTCAGAGTTCAAATCTGAAGGAGGTCAGGCAGCTCAATTCCAGCCTCACAGCCAAAAACCAGCCTGAACTTCAGCTGGCTATAGCTAGCTTACTGAGATTAGTTGACACAGATCTGTACACTACCCATGTTGTCCACTGGTGACAAAAGAGACACGCCTTGAAGGGCACATTTTTTTCTTCTTTTTTTCTTTTCTCCTTCATTTCTTGCCTTTCTTGTTCCTAGTTTTGTCCTGTTTTTTCTCGATTGTTCTTATTTTTATAGGAGTGAGAATGCAATTTCTAGTTTTTCTGTTGCTGTTAGTTTGTTCTGTTCTTGTTTCTACTCCTTCCTTCTCTCTTCTCCTTCTGTCTTCACCAGTTTCCCAAAGTTTGCATGATCTTCCTGTGTGCTCCAGCCTTAATTCTAACCTTTCCCTCTCCTATTTCTTTACCCCCCAACTCCTTTTGAATCTCCCAAGAGGGCAAATTCTCTGTATTGAAGGGCTTCTTTACTGCAAATATATTTCTGGTTGGTTCTAGATTTTGATACATAACCATAAGTCTGGTTCATGTGGTCGAAGGTGGTAGGTTAACAGTTACCACAGTTTACCATTTTCTAGGCTGTGTTTGATAGTATTGTTGATGCTGATTATATTGCTTTGGCCAAAGTGATGTGATTGTACTAGTCAGTTGTCCTTGCTGGTATACCAAGACTGAGATTGCCTAAGAGTGATTACAGACTCAAAACTGAAAGGCCAACTAAACCTGGAAGACAATCCAAGAAGTAGCCATTCCCTAAGAGTTCTAAATACTAGCAATAAAGATACTAGCAAAAAGCAATTTACAAGCAGCAAACCAGGAATTAAACCAAAAACGTCAGTGACAATAAAATAGAAATGAGAAGAAACCTAAACAAGACTCAAAACTAGGCTTCCAGATCACCAAAGGCAACTCCAAGAGGCAACAAGATGGAAAAATCTGGAACTCAACCACCTGGATTCCCTGAATTGGCAATGAAAGAGGATCTGGAAAAAATGAAATCAGAAATAATTTCTCAGAAGAAAACAGAGATAGTGACCATAATGAAAGGCATGATTAATAACTCTACAGCAGACACAGTCAAAAAAATAGAGGAGCTGATGAAAATGATAGATACCATGGAAAGAATTAGAAAGCATAAAAAATAATCCAAGCAGATACCCAAGAAATTAAAAATTCCATTGAATGTTTCTGCAGCAGAATAAGTGAATGTAAGGACAGAATTTCAGATGTAGAAGACAGTATTGCAGTTAATGAACATGAAAACAAAGATTTCTTAAAAATACCAAGAGACAATGAGAAATCAGTCCAACAGCTACTGGATGATGCAAAATAGAATAATCTAACATTGATAGGAGTCAGTGAAGGAGTAGGAGATAATGCAAAAGACATAAATACAATTTTCACAGAAGTAGTCACAGAAAACTTCCCAAATAGGGAAAAACAATTTGACATAAAGATAAGTGAGGCATATGGAACTCCAACTAGCAGTGATCAAAACAATCTACATCTATTCATATAATAGTCAAGATTCCAGAAACCAACACAAGAACAAAATATTGGGCCAGGGATTTAGCTCAGTGGTTTTGCCTACTGCTGCGCAAGTGCAAGGACCCAAGTTCGATCCCTGGCACCAAAAAAAAAAAAAGAGAACAAAATATTACAAGCTGTTAGAGAAAAGAAACAAATCACATACAAAGGAAAGCCCATTAGAATCACAGCAGACTTCTCAACACAAACCCTCAAGTCAAGGAGAACCTCAAGCAAACTATTTCAAGTTCTAAAAGAAAACTACCTCTTAGCCAGATATAAGACACTTTCATGACAAAGAACACCTGAGAGGCTTCATGAATACCAAACCAGCATTCCAAAATTTCTAAATAATATTCTAGGAGATGAAAATGGGGTTACAACTTCATGAAGCACAAGAGAATGAATCCATCAGTCAAGGCAAGAAATTAAATGCAAAGGAAAAAAATTCAACAACAGGAGAACATCATGACAAGGATAGCCCAGTACAGATCAGTTATAACCATCAATGTTAATGGTCTTAATTCACCAATAAAAAGAAATAGCCTGGCAGACTGGATTGAAAAGCAAGGTCCAGCAATATGCTGCATACAAGAAACACACTTAATTCAAAAATAAATTCATAGACTGAAAGTCAAAGGATGGAAAACAATACTCCATGCAACAGGAACCCAAAAGAAAGCAGCCCTGGGTAGTTATCCTATTTGCAGACAAAGTGGATTTCAAACCAAAACTAATTAAGAGAGACAAAGAAGGTCACCACATCCTCGTAAAGGGAACAATCCAAGGGGAAGAGAAGACAAACATAAATATATATGAACCAAATACTAATGCATCCAACTATATAGAACAAGTATTAGTGGACACAAATAACCAAATAAGTACTAATACAATTATAGTGGGAGACCTCAGTATCCCACTGTCACGAATAGATGGATCATCTAGACAAAAACTCAACAACAAAATACTACAACTGAACCAAACTCTTGAATAAATGCGCTCAATAAATGTCTACAGAGTGTTCCACCCCACAAAATCAGAATACATATTCTTCTCAGCTGCACATGGGTCATTCTCCAAAATAGACCACACGCTAGCTCATAGAACATGCCTAAGTAAATGCAAAGGAATTGAAGTTATCCCCTGTATACTATCAGATTACAGTGCAATGAAATTGGAGATCAGTAGCAAAAGAAACCATAAGAACTTCGTAAACACATAGAAGTTGAATAACACCCTCCTGAACAACCAATGAGTCACAGAGGAAATTAAAGAAGAAATTAGATGGTTTCTACAATTAAACAACAATGACAATACAACATACCAGAATTTATGGAACACAATAAAAACAGGTGGGAACAAGCTGCTCTGGAGTACTATTGCAGAGTATGGTCACTGTAGATGACAATTATGTATTGTACATTTCAAAAAGCAGGAAGAAACAATTTTGAAAATATTTATCCCAAAGAATTGATAAATGCTTGAAGAGATAAATATATTTAAACTGATTGAAACATTGCACAATGTATATATGCCTCAGACATTACATGGTACCCCATTAATACTAGCTTTTGTTTTTGTTCATCAGTTAAAAAATTTAAAAATTTGTGTACAGTGCACCTGCATTTGTACATATTTTTTGTACTGTCTGACTGTTTTTTGTATTTAATTTATGCTAACTTTGTAAAATGAATTTGAAAGTTTTCTTTCCAGAATCTCTGTGTTCTTGTCTGAGATATATAATATATATTATATAATATATATAATATATATAAGATATATAATATATATAATCAGATCTGTTAATTGAAAATTTTGTAAATTTGGCCTATAACAATCGTTTTACCTAATATCCACAGAGACACAGAGGCAAGAGGAAGATGTTTAAGCCTAGTACTTCTTTGATATCTTCAGTGGTTATTGTTTATTCGCATTTTCTATTTCCTCTTGAGTTTATTTTATTTAGTGTATCAAAACAGTCTAACTATGGTGCCAAATAATCTTCTAATCCCAATGGTTAACCCAATAAGAGTATATTTTTCATTTATGTTATAGTCCAATGTGATGAGGCAGTGGGATAAATATACCATGTCTTTGGTTATGTGATTCTAATAGTGCTTATTGGCACATTTTCTATCCATTTATCTGCCCTGTTAGAGGCTTATTTTGTTAATTTGTTTCATAAAACTAGTTTTTTATTTTGTTGAATCTATTGTTTAATTTCTATTTTCTAAATTTCTATGCTGTCTCTGATAATTTCCCTTCTATTTTCTTAGGTTTGTGTTAATATTCATTTTTTAGTTTTTTGGACTATATTACTGACTTTGAATTCTCGATGTTTCAAAAAGGTCTCATTTTTTTGTGAATTCCATCATACCCTCTTACCCATGTGTACCACTAGTAATACTAAAGAAAGCTCCTGTACTTACACAACAGGATTTACCCTTGTCTACCACAAGGTAGTTGTGGAGTTGGGTAATTTGTGGTAACAATAATGGTAAGAGACATGTGGTTCCCAGACAAACACAGTGTATTCAAATCCATGAATTTATCAGTGTAAATAGCTAAAGTAATAAAAGTAAACCAGAAATTAGAAGTAACTCAAACTATACAATCTTAATTATATCACACAATTCCATTACTTTACTCAATAATAGCATTACACAAGGTATTCAGTTAGGAAACATTATTTCTTCTTGTTCTATATTAACATAAAATAATTGCACATCTGTATCTCAATTATATCTCAGTTCTTTGGTCTTCACTTAGGTTGTGCATATAATATGTCCACATCCACATTTAGAAGAAGAGTTTAAACTCTTCTTCATTCAAAAACAATACAAGCATAACTCTAATAGTTTAGAAATATATAGCAAATGTGCTGAATCATTAAGTAGAAAAGAAGAAAGGGCTTTGAAAGATTTAGTATCAAAGTATAATTAGAAAGAATTCATGGAGAAGAGGAACTGGAAAATAAGAATGTATATGTTGGCAAGGAGTACATAAGAATGAATTCCTAGTTTGATGTTGAGGGTGCTTTATGAAAACTTTGGGAGTAGAAGTCAGGGTGCTATTCACATTAGCTTTTATCCACAGTGGTCCTGGCTCTTACAAGATGCTCTATGATGTATGTTTAGTAAAAAGATTAGTACTGAGAAGAGCGAAGCATTTGTGTGTTCAATATATATCTTTAGGACATTGACATTGTAGAATCTGAGGGAGTTAAACATGTTAGGCCTAAAAAAGAATGTAAGATAATAGATTTCGTTTCTTATTTCACAAGTGATAAAACTGCATTTCCTAAATGCAAAAGGTGCTTTTTGTGGTACTTTCAATATATCAATTAAAAGTAGTATTTATAGAGGATTTCAAGTTTGGGTCATTTTGTCATCATGATAATCTTGTGTACATCTAGATTTTCTGCATTTTAGAAAGTTTACTCAAGATCAAGAGTTGGCAAATGACGATCCACAGGCCAAAACCTACTGGACGTGTGCTTTGCAAAACAAAGCTTTACTAGAATACATGTGTGCCTGTACACATTGTCTATGGCTGCTTTCACACTAGGCAGTGATAGTGACAGAGTCTCTACTATCTACAGAGACTAAAATATTTACTATCTGGTCCTTTACATAAAAACTTGCTGATCTCAGTTCCAGGTGGTTTTATTATCTAAGGACTTTTTTCTAATTTACAGTGGATGGAGAGGGTTTATATTTCTTGTCTAGAGCTAAAATTATCTTGACAATTGATCATTATTTAAGGTTTGGTACTATGTGTTAATTTTGGGACATAAGGTCAATGATACAAAACCCTAAAGAAGCTATTAGGAAGGAGAATTCTTTCATGGATGGGGCTTGTGGGCTATTTTCTGGATGAGAGGTGGATGTTGGGAAACGGGCTGTACCAGTAAAACTCATTATGAAAGTAATTTCCAGAAATCTTGTAACGTTTAGAGCTCATTTCCTCAAGAGCTGCATTGCTTCAGTGCATCTTTAGTAGCTGCTCATTCAGCCAGATCACCCCTTTGAAAGTCAATGGAATTTGCCCTTCTTCACACACCCCTCAGCAGCAAGGAGGTGGAGCTTGTTTGGGGTGAGGGTTGCCTGGAAGCTTACTTGTAACCTACTGGCTGAAAAGAGGACAGGAAGCTCAAGATCACAGTCAGTTCAAATGCCACCTCATTAGTAGCAATTAGCACTCAGTGATGCCTGGGAGATTATCCCCATAAAGCAGGTCAAATCAATTACTGCCTGTGTCTTAGACAAAAGAGGAGACCACTGCAGATCATTCTGTTTAGTTTCCATGCCTAAGACCAGGACAGATTTGATTATACTACTTTAAAAGCTTTCCCTCAGAGAAGGGTTTCCCTGTTTTCTTATGCTTTGTGTGCACAAAAATATATAGCTTCTGTCACCCAAAGGCCCTTTAGTGTCTTCGAGGTTTTGCTTGCAGGAGAACTTGTGCAAACTTCAAGGATGCTGGAAATTTTGTGACTTTGTGAATGGATGCAGGGGCCTGGAGGGCTTTTCTCATGGTGAGAGAGATTGAAAGAGAATGAGGTTCACGCATGACTTGAATACTAATTCTTCTCTACTACAAATATAACGCAGCTTTAAAGAAAACCACAGGATTGATTGTGTCCTTGCTAATGGCTAAGATGGTGACAAAATTTTTGTCTTTTTAGGAGGTGATGGAGAAGGGTCAGCCAGATTGTTTTATGAGCTTCTGGGGTAAAAAAGAAATGTAAGCACTGGACAGGGCCCTGGTGTGGATTCTCAGCAGCTGGTGAATGTGCCCAGAGGCATTTTCTGTCGTGCACTGCAGGACCCCATAGAATAGCAGAGCTAATTCGTTGGGAAAGAGCTGGCAGTCTTTGCTTTTTAAGCAGTATTGTGTACAATAACAGTTTGGATAATTTTCACTTGGTGTTCAAAATAAGATGTCCTCAATTAATACCACTTTGCAATTATATGGTTCATTTTATCTGATGCAAAACACACTTTCCAAGTGCCAAGCTCTGTTTCCTGGAATGTGGCTCTGCCCTAGATAATATAAAGCTCCTCTTCACCTGCCTTCTGTACCAAAAGAGAAAACTCCCCAGCATCTCACCAAAGCACCTCTCAGAGGCCACACTGGGTATCATTAGAGAGTAGACTGCAGCACGGGAGTAAACTCTAGGGCAGGAATGCCCCTCTGGTGTGGCTGGGGTTCTGCATCTGTCTTCTCATTCCCCTTTCACCAAGTCCTCTCCAAAGAATATATGATCCCAGAAGAATCCAATGTTCCTCCTATGCTAACCAAGCTTTGTAAGTCCCTTCTGGTCCAGATCACTGTCCCTAAGTCTCTTCCATACTGAAATCCATTGGCAAAATCATTGGGTGGTATTTCTTACAACATCTGAAACCACCTGCATGACAATTTCTGAAGGTGTTTGTCAAAAAGTAGATGACCAGTCCCCTCAAAATCCCAATGAAAGGGATTCTTAGGGTGAGCTGTTCACATAATTCTTACATCTACTGAAGTCGGTGAAGTTCTTGTTTGGTTTCTTAATGCCATGATGTTTCACTTATAGCTAGTAATACTGAGTTCTGAGACTTTATATATGTTGTGTATGATCCCCTAAGTCACAGTTTTCCCATCAAATCCTGCTGTTAAGCATTAAGCTTTCTCTGACTCAATCTTTTCTTTTTGGTCAGTGTTTCCAGCATAAAGGAGTCAAGAGACCAGAGTGGTTCTTAAGGCTATTGGTTCAGTCATATAGGTTTCCATAGCAAGGAGAACAGCAATTGAGAAAGGCAAGTTATAGAGAAAGGGGCTCAGATTTGTGATCAGATATCCATCAGTTAAGTCAAGACGTCAGCATTCAGATGTGTGGAAACAAAATGACTGAGGTTTTCAGCATATCTCTCTAAATGGAGATTTCACAAAGTGGTCAGAGCTAGATGCACTTCACCAGTCACATCTGGACAGGGCCCTGTGTTCACCTTTAACAGCTCCTGACAAATTCAGTACATGTATTGTTACCTGCTATCCACGCAGCCTTTCATCCATTCACTCACCACATGTCCTACTGTGTTCTAGGCACAGAGCTCTGAGATAAGGACTCAAAGGTGAAGAGACAGAGTTCTAGTACTTCTAGTTAGTACTACTTCTAGTAGTTCTAGTTCTAGTACTCTAGTTCTAGGACATCTACAGAGAGTAACTGGCTATATGAGGAAACAAGGAAATTTGCAGCTGGCTCCATCAACACCTTTGATTTCTTTCACTACTGCCATTTCCAAGTGTATTCCCAGTATGGATTTCATGCTCAAACAGAACAGCCTCATATTCATGAGACCTTGAACCCAGACCTTTCTGCCTTAGACTTTGATATCTTTATCAGGTGCATCCCTAATTGTCTCTCACCTAGTTCCTAGCTTCATACTGGCATTTGGTCTCTCCCCCTGCTTTTTTCTTTATGACAGATTTAGAACCTGCTTGCCATTTTTACTCTGGGTGTACTTTTCAATACTTCCTTCTTTTAAAAATTTCTTCTCTCCTTGAACATATGTGAACTTTGTCAGGTCAACTCAACCCCCTGGGTTACCATTTTTATTTGCTTTCTCCATTCTGTATAGTGGCCATTAGGGTGGAAAAGTTATGAAAATGTATTGGCTAGGACTGCTCCACATCCATGCTATGTGGCCTGTGCTTGGCCTTGGCAATAGTTCGCTGTTCTTGTATTTATCTTTCCTTTCTTGTTTTTGTGGACATTTTCTCCACTTCTGAAGGTCTCAGTATCTATCATTCCTGTCTCCCTCAATCTAAGCAGATGAGGTTGTCCCATACGTTCTGTAGAATACCAAGAATAGACAGCTAAATTTTCTAATTCTCTTTTTTCTAGGTCACTATAGCCCTCTCACTGCTTTAAATTTGTATTTTCAGTTAACTTTTCTGTTCTAGGAACTCATCTGAGCACCTCATTTGGGGAAACTGTGTGAACATCTAGAAGTTTGAGAACTTGTTTTAATCTCATCCTACGTCCCACTGTGAACCTCTTCCCCTCTGGGTTGGTGTCTTTTTGTGAATAATGGATATTAATAATTTTTGCTAAATGAGGAAATAGAGTTTATTTATTTAGTGATGAATATTTATTGGGAACTTACTGTGTCCTAGGTCCTGGAGATACAGCAGTAAATAAGTCATAACATCTCTTGCCCTCATAGACTTTCTCTTCTAGTGGAGGAGTCAGACTATAAAGAGATACACATGAAATATAGACTAGAATAGCAAATGATGATGGAATGATTTGAAGAAAAGTAAAACAGGGAAAGGGTGTTGAGAAGGACTTGGACACTACTTTAGATGGAAGAGAATCAAGAAAGACCTCTTTTGTAGTGGTAATATTTGAGCTAAGGCTTGAATAAAGTAGATGAGTGAGATATTTCAATATCTATAAAAGGAGGAATTCAGGTAGAGGGAAAAGCAAGTATGTGGTGGTTTTAAAATATGTCCACAAAAAAAGAACAACAAAATGGAAACAAAATATGTCTAGAAATTCTCTGATAACCATCCTTCAAGAGATGAAGCATACTTCCCATCTCTTGAGTGTGGCCGACCTAGTGATTCACTTCTTACAAGGAGTATTTTCATGGCAGAAGTGATGGTGTGCCCTTTCTGAGACTAGGTCATAAATGACATTGCAGTTTCTTCTGTGATTTCTCTCTTGGCTCATTCACCAGGGAGAAAGCCAGCTGCCATGTTCTAAGGACACTCAACCTGCCTAATGGTAATGTCTCCTATTTTCATCTGGTTTGACTTGAAACAAACTGGAGTTATTCAATCCTTTCAAACTCCACTTGGTTGGTATCTCTTGTATTGAGCCCAATTCAGTGTGTGAAATAAAACCACCCAAAATCAAAAGTCCTTTCAAAGCTAAGGAGATAAATCTATGTGGTGCTGGCAGAGTCTGAATTGAAGGGCAAGCAAATAGCAGCAAGGGATTATAAATCCTTGCTTGCTTCAACTATAAACCAATCTGTCCACAGTGAGAAAGCATTTAATAAAGGGTTTCATTGTACTGGTGGAAATGGAAAACTATACTCCATGAGTGAATGGTCTGTCAGCAACAGACTGGAACCAGCAGCGTGGATGCTTTTTAATGGCTTTTAAAAAATCAATAAATTTGCTTTTTAAAATTAAATTGCTATAAGTGGGAAGGATATTTAATTACAGCTTCTATACTTTCATAAAATATTCCCCATGAAGAACTAGAATAATCAGATTTGGATTCTTCCCAGCAACTATACATATACATATATATTGTTTTCATCGTGTTAGTGGACTTAATTCTGTGTTTTTAAAGTCGCATACAAATAAAAATCAGTGGGGGAAAAAGCAACAAAATGGAAGCCTATCTAGATTGTATCTGTGACATCATGGATTTGGATGGAAAGGATGAAGAAAAAAATCAAAATTTCAACTAGCAGACACAGCACAACTAATTCCTATTATCAGCAGGAACAGGAGAGAATTGGACAATGTCCAATTTTGAGAAAGCACCTAGAGATTTTCAATACATTGGTGAGAGCAGTGGGTGTTTTCTGGAATAGAATACTAGCATGGTGGTTCTAAAAATATCCTGAAATCCAATGGAAATAATCTCTTCAGTAATTCTGTTTTAACTAGATTCTTTTCCTGTTTATTTCTTATTTGTGCTGCTTTCCTTTGATTTTTCTCATCCTCTTGCTGTCCTGGGTGCTCTCGCACATTAGCACAGGCGGTGACACTCAGTGGTACTGACAGGCTGCCAGGCAGATGCTGCCTCTCTCCCCTGGAGCCCAGTCTCCACCAGTCCTGGCTCTGATTCATGATCTAGAAAATCCTCTCTGCTCAGGTAGGATAGAGTTTACCCTGTGCAGATGTTACCACAGCGGAAAGACCTCTCACATTCCCAATTCCTGCCAATCATTCTCTGGAGCTATAGACTTTAAGGTAAAATAGTATAAAACCTTCACATTTGAAAAATCCCTTCTTTATCCCACACATGAGCAAGATCAATGAAAAAGTCACCTCGTCGTGCCATAGACCATGAAACAGCAGTCATGGTGGGAAGCCATCCTTTCTTTGATGGCTATACAAAGTGATGTGACTCTGGGGTGTGTGGTGTGAGAAGCCCAGGGATCTAACTCTGATTCCACATGGTCAGTAATAACTTGAGACACATTTTAGCTAAAATCAAACGATGTTGTAGGTGAACTGAAGAATATGGATTGAGTGCCTATGTATATCTACATCTACATCTATATGCAGCATCAATCAGAAATGGCCTGTGAGATATGACAGCTAATTTGTCCCTGTCTTAGCACTGTTCATTTCAGAAAATGTACTTCATCTCACAAAAGGCAGGGCCAATTCTCTTATCTCATTTTACTATTTTAGGGCCAGTCTTTCCAGCCTTAAAGGCCATAAGCAAGCTCACAGGAAAGACACTAAGATGAACAGATCGTGAAAGGAGTCATAGAAAGAATACTCATAGGAATGAAGCCCCCAGCTTGCAAAAGAGCAACCATATAACCATAAAACAATAAGGGGAGGGCTTGTTTTTCTCATTGCACAAATAGAAAAGCGAAGTTGTTTGAATGACACTAAAGGATCATTCCATGTAATGGGGTCCTCCTCTGGGTGTGTCTACGCTTGGCAGCAGGAGGAGGGTTCTGTTTGTCAGCAAAGCCAGCCACTCTCAGCAAATGGTCACAAGAGGCTTGGCCTGCCCTTATATTTCCTTCTGTCTTCAACTATGCATAGCCCAACTCCCCCACAGTTTTTTCATATTGGTGCTGAATTGGAAATAATCTTTTATGTATATTTCATTAGTACATAATGTTTACATTTCTTGTCTGGAGTTGGTACATGTACACAATACATCTTAAATCTTTTCTCTCTCCTTTCTCTCTCTTCCTTCTCCCTCCCTTCATTTCTTGATTCCCTTCCTAATTAAGAAATATCTACTTCTCTACTTCCTATTATCTATCTTTTATGTTGCTCCTTATTTATAATTTAGGTTTGTCCTATAAGAGAAACAATGTAATACTTAAGTTTGTGTGTCTGATTCATTTCACTTAACATAATAATCTGCAGGTGCATCCATTTTCCTACAAATGACCCAAATTGATCCTTTTTATGGTAAAGTAGTACTCTGTTTTGTGAAAATACATTTTCTATATCTATTTGCCTGTTGATGGACATTTAGGCTGCTTCCATGATTTAGCTATTATAAGTTGTGCTGCTATAAACATGGGTGTGCATACATCTCTGTAATATGATGCCTTTAACTCTTTCAAGAGGACATCTAGAAGGGATATAACTAGGTCAAATGGAATTTTTAGTTTTAGATTTTGAGGAATCTCCAGATTTCTGTAGTGGTTGTTTTTAAGTAATCATTATTTATAACATACAAGAGGATTTTTTTGTAATGAGAATTGTAGTTTCTTTCCTGGAACTTCTCTATCAATCTCTCCTAGATGATTCCCAAAGAGAGAAGAAAAAAACTCCTCTTTACCTGGTAACTCTCCCAAAGAGTGAGGGGCCACCAGCACTGGCCAATTGCTCTTGAAACTTGTAAAACCCTGGATTCTACAGTCTCCTGAAGAAGAGATAGGCTGGACTTTCCCTCACAGAAAACTTGGCAACTTATCAATTATCATTGATCAAGTGGAAAGGAAGGAGCACACCTTCCCAAAGCACAGGATGATGGAAGCAAATCCAGTTCCCACAGAGATTTCTTTTTCTAATTAATGAAAGAGAACACACATTCAGGAATAGGATCACACTCCCAAAAGCCATAGGAGAAGGAAATATAAAGTGTATTGGCCCTTCCAAGAAATTGTACGTGACAAAATTTTGAATGTGCCATCTGACACAAATAATTTTAGATGCTTTGTGATTCTGCAGTAAGTAATTGACTCCGTAGTCAAGTGCCATGGCCAAAATATGTGCTCTCTCCTTCTTCCTGGTACCTAGGTCAAACATACACCAGCGGTGGCTAGGGTGACCATTTTTTTCTGGCTTGCCCAGAGCCTTTCTGCCTTTACCATTGAAAGTATTACATTTCAGGAACTCCCTTAGCTTCTGCAAACCTCTTAGTCCTGGGTGAACTGGGATGGTTGATACTCCTACTTGGCTGCACAAGACTTCCCCGGGGAACTCTGAAAAATCTCGATGCTCAGGGCACATGCCAGATTATCTACATCAGAAACTCTGGGGATGTCACCCATGTGACCCAAATGTCAACCAAGGTTGAGGATGAGAAGCTGAGAGCTCATACAAAGTTCTCTGTGCTGAAGCCAGAGCCTTCAAAGGCCAAATGACACAAATATGTTTATCTTTTGTCTCCTGTTTGTGATGAATGATGCCTAGATTAAGTAGATTAAATGTATAAGAATCATTTTCTTGGTTCTCAATATTGAAGATCATTTTGTTTCACAAAACCAACCCTTGGAGGAACATTATTAGACTGTAAACAATGGGTAGGTAGCTCTCAAACAGCAAGTAAAATTTGTACATAACTTTAGGATTCTACCCTCCATTCTTGGCTATTGCAGAGCACTGAGATGGGAGACTAGAAGTGTCTATCTGGTCACTTTGTGTACTGGTCACTATTCATTGGAATCTCAGCAGCTTACTGTCTACCTCCATCTTCAGGGCTGTTACCAGCGACAGATGTCATTCACCCCACGTAGGTCATTATTTTTCATTATTCACCTTTACTTATGATGAAAAACCTTCGAAAGAATATAATAATAGAATTGTTCTCAGTATCAAGAAGGAGAACGGGTATGTGGGTATCCTCAGCAGCTCTACACCCCTTTCCTCTCTTGAATTTTAATGACGGCCAGATAGATCTTTAGGGCTAGAGGTAATTTGAAAACCTCATTCACCCTGAAGGGCTATGAAGCTCATGAGTTGTTCCAAGAACTTCTGCATGTAGAGGGCCATGTTTTCCACTTATTTGTACATAGTTGAGTCCCTTTATGCCAGGCATCATGCCAACAACTGTGAATATGGTGGTGAACAAGGCATCATGTGGCCCTTTACTTCATGGAAGTGACACATTGCTGGCAGAAAGTTTGGCCCTTTAATATAATCATGATGATTTTTATTTAAGCACATTCCTATGTCACATAATGATGTTTCGGTCAATAGTGGACCACATTTATGACTATGTTCTCATAAGATAATATTGCATAGTGACATTTTAGCAGACTTAAGAATACTCTCATAGTCACAGAATGACAATATCATCTAATGATGTGTTTCTCAGAATGTACCCCCCTTGGCAAATGACACATGACTGTATGCTTGCTTGTATGCACATGCACAACCATTTGAATATTTAACTTGTAAGCTCAATATTTACTGAAAGCTTATTATAAATCAGGCGCTACTTGAACAGAAATGGTGAAATTGCTTCTAAGACAAGGAACGTCTTATTTTAAAAATTACTACCAACACCTTTGCTTCTTGTTCCTTTCTTTCTCTGTCACTCTGGCATTTAATTGAGCCTGTAGGAAAAAGAATCATAGAGGCCTCTGCTTATATTTGTTTTCACAGGAGCCTTAGGCATTAAACACTCTGGGTACACTCTGGGCAGCCGGACTCAAGAGATGTTTGATAAGCTCCGAGGGAAACACATCTTAGCAGGCTCCACATGGGGAAAACAAGAGACACCAAATCAAGCCTCTGTGGAATGCTGTAGCACGTCAAGGGCTGGCTGCTCCCCATTGTCCTGGTGATGCTCCAGCCACACAGAGTCGTGCTTTCAAGAGTCACTCACATTTATCGCTTAGGAGGATTGTTGCCTGGAATTGCAAGGCTCTCCCTACTTGACAAAATTGCATAAATTGCATTTTTATTTTTTCCTCTGTATTGTTTGTTTTTCTTAATCTTTGAGAGGCTGAAGTTTTACCAAATACATTTTTATGTGTTGTAGCTGTTTTTAACTGTCAGCATTGATGTTATCCAACATTGCAGTACTTATGATAGATTATATTGTTATAAAGGATAAAATTCCTAATAAAATAGAAGTCATTTTGGAGAAGTGTATAAATGTTTAGGCCACTTTATATTCCTCACAGTTTCATCTGGCTATCTGTCTTTAGCTATCAGTTGATTGATCAACCATTTATCAATCTCATTCATCTCTTTTAGCATATATATCTTTATGCTTATTATAAACAGGTATTGTGTAGGGTTACAGTAGTTACAAAGGGTTATTAGAGTTACAAAGATTAATAACCTCCTCCCCTATTCTTCCTGTTATTTAGTCCAGTCTTTGATCTAGTAATTATCGGATCTACTTTAGAGATAATGGCTTGAAGGTAGTTTCTGGCACAGAAAATGCATAATAACAGGTGATGATAATTCAAGTGCTGTATTCCTAATGTAAACAAATGCACTGGCACCTGAAACAACACTATGAGTCCCCCTGGATAGGGATGATCAATCCAACCATAATTACTAATTAGCTGCTTTGTACAAGGCCCTCTCCAAGTGTAGTGCAGAGGATACATAAATAGTATTCTTTCCTACTTCTAAAAATGCCTAAGATCCAGTTGTAGAAGGTACAGTTCGTTTGAAGGATATAGAGGGGAGGTATGTAGGGTCTTAGAAGCTGGCTAGGAGATTGATAGGTGCAGAGGAACTGGCAGCATATCATTCTAACTTGAGCATATCGTTGCCATGGGAAAGACTGAGAACCAGAGCTTCCCCTGGCTCTGTGGCTGACATTGTAATGGCTGTCATTACACCACACTGTCTATGTAAGAAGTTGCTAAACTTCTGTAAAATGCCAGGGAGTCCATATTTCCAGCATTGTGAGCTATGCAATCTCTGTTGCAACTATCCAATTCTGCTATTTTAGTGAAAGCAGCCATAGACAATCCATAAATGAATGGGCATGGCTGCATGCCAATAACATTCTTTTTACAAAACACAGTATTTACAGGTGGCAAGTTGTATTTGGTCTGTGCATTGTCATTTGGTAACTCCTCTATTTTACAAAAATGATGTTTAATTGCCCCTTTTTTGGTATTCAATGGTGGTGAGGCAGTCATTTTCAAATGAGCAAACTGAACTACAGAAACAAACTAGTCCATATAAATCTATTTACAAGATGAACGTTAGACAGCAAATCATGGATGAAAGAAAAATCATAGGTGGGCTTGTCTTTAATTCCTCTGTCCCTTTGCTTGGTTCTAACTCCATCTTAGCAAACTCATTTTCAGGGTTTATACATTCTGAGTTCAGGGAATGGGTAGAAGATGTCTGATTTGTACATGTTCTTTCTGACTCTTCTCTTTCAGTCTGACTAGGTTGGGTGAGATGTTTCAAATTTCATCCTTGCAGCATATACTACTGTAAACATGTAAATTCTTGTTCTTTAATTCCAAGCATTTCCTCAGAAGTCACAATCTATGTTATGCACAGCGACAAAGCCCATTCTTTCATGTAGTGCCTAAATAAGACATTATTAATGAATATGTAGGTAGATTATATTAGGGAGTGTACAATGCCTTCAAATTCAGCATTCTGGTTCCCACACAACAGTTGGATTCATCCATCTTTATGGAAAACAAGGCACAATAATATTTTATGATTCCTAAGCCTGTAGCAGACAATACCTCTTTCACACACAGGAGACAGAAACCACAACAGTGATATCAACAGTGAGAACTTAATATAAACAATATACCTAGGCATCTTAATACTAAAAAAGAAAAAAAGAAACAGTAAAATAACATAGAGGTAGCACCTACAGGAGGCACTATCATATCTAGAGCTTGCCGAAAACGGTTGACGTTACTAAAATATAGCAGTCTGGAAGAGCAGGCCCCTCTGGGGAGGTGGCAGTGCTTGGCCTGTGTTGGTATTTCTAAACTTGAAGAAAGGGCCCATGGTGCTAGGACCGAGACCTCGAAGAACTTTGCTAGTGAGTAATGGTATCTCTGAGGGCATACTACTGTCCACTGGTTCTGAGAATGCTAGCAAAAATTTCAAATTGGAACCAATTGCTCCTGGAATGGGTTGCCACTACTGGGGCAAAGAAGTAGAGGTAGGGTAATGGTGACCAGAGTGAAAACAAACAGGGAAGGGTAAATGCTTTTTTCCTCCTCCAGACTCACAATGCTCCTCTAGTGTTCCCTATTGTCAGTCTACTGAAGAGCAGCTGGCAAAGCAGAAATGTCATGTGCAGAGTCCTCTTATCAATGCCACAAAAGGGAGTATGGGGGAGCGGGTTTGAAACTGAGTCAAGGGTTTAACAATGAGCACACAATTTAAGAACATGCTTCTGGAAAGTTACATGTGAATAAAAGTTTATTAAATAGAATCTTCCCCATAAGTGGTAAGAATAATTTCAAGCATTGGATTTTCTACATTTCTGAGAAAAGCTGCAAATATTTGATTGCTGAACATTTTAAGTTTTTCAAACTAGGGGTTGGCAAACTTTTTCTGTAAAGAGCCTAGATGGTGAATATTTTTACACTGCTCAACTCTGCCACCAGTGCTCAACTCCATAGTTGTTCCATCTACTACTCAATTCTGCCATTCCTGCGTGAAAGCAGCCATAGACGATATTATGAGCCTGATTATGTTGCAATAGGACATCTTCACAAAACAATTGGCAGGTCAGATTGGGCACACAGAGCATAGTTTGCCATCCCTTGCTCTGCAGTGCAGTGGTTCTCAACCTTGGATGCACATTTATGTTAATCCTGCAAAGCTTTAAAAATACTGGTGGCCAATTCCAGTGTCCAGAGATTGGTATTCAATTGGTTTGATTTGGGGCCTGGATATCAGTATATTTTAAAAACTCCCTAGGTGACTCCAATGTGTTGCCAGGGTTCAGAATCACTGCTTTGAATTCCTTCTAATCCTTTAATCAAGTGATCAATCATCAATAACTCTGAAATGCACTGAGATTCACTATTTGAAAGAACCCAGAGATAAATTATTTCATGATAAGTTTTTAGCAACCAGAAATATCATTTCCTTATTTATCTTTCATAAACTCAGGTTTTCATATATCGTTTTTTGAAAAGTAGGAAGTGAGTGAACATATGAAAATAAGGTCCTAAAAAAAAAGAAAAGAAGGTCCTTATGCTTTTGTTGAGTTGGTATAACATGTTCTACAACAAGACACTGGTGTCATATTCATTTTTGTGTGTCCAACATTAGTATACCTCTAGCATGGAGGGATGATCAATAAATATTTGGAAGGAATAAATGAACAAGTGAATAAATCAAAGAAAGAAAGAATTACTTAGAAATCTTCAGTATCATTCATTTGAGATTAGTTCAAGGTTGAAATGACTTCTACTGTATGGCTACCATTGATAATTTGTCATCAATCTAATAAACCTATATTTCTGTATGTGGATTAATTTCTTGGGGGACACTGGTTAAAGCAAATTATATGATACCCTTAAGTCAGGGTAAGACCCAAGGACGATTTTCTTAGGTCTTATTTGTAAAGTTCTCACTCTTTTTATTTACAGTCACATAGTAGAGTCCTCAAAAAGCCAACAGTGCTTTGTCTGGTACTATAGTTTCCATGGCAACTATGTTTATGGTATCACTGGTGTTATTAGTAGGGGAAACTAGGGAAATATAAACACTAAAGACAATAGTATTGTGTTTCCCTTTGTCTTACTAGACTGCCCCAGCACCAAGACTAATGGCTTGGGTATAATGGAGAATAGCACCTGTGACTGCAGTGGGGACCACACCTGGATTTCATTATAGAAAAATCAGCGCCACCAAAGCTTTATAAGCCAAGGCCTCCCTATCACTTTATATTGAATATCTTAATTAAAACAAGATCTTTTTTTAAGAAATGTTCAGCTATTAAGTTCTACTTTTGAATAATAAGGTTTTAAAATATTTTGGAATACTTCGGAGATATTAAAATTGAATTTAAAAAGGGAAAGAAGCCACTGTAAATTATTGTATTTTCCCTATTATAACAATTCTGAAGATTTTCTCAGGGCACAGAACAGCTGACAAATAACGTTAGTTTTGGTTAATATTGTGTATTTTACACACATGTATATTTGCACATGTATATTTGAAGTCAGGCGGGTCAGTACGTAAACACCTTTTTTTTTTTGGTACCAGGGATCAAACTTGGGACCTTGCACTTGCGAGACAGGCAGCAGAACCACTGAGCTAAATACCTGGCCCCACATAAACACTTTTTTAAAACATTCTCCCATGGATCTCCAGGCCCACAGTTTCTAAGCCAATCCCACATTACTTGGAAAGATCAAAGATGTACAGCTGATCACCTAGCTACTCATCTGTTTACAGGTTCTCATCCTTGATTAAATAGTACAAACTTTTGGATGGTATCTGTTCATGGAGTCTTTGCTGGACCTGTCAAAACATACTCAGCTCTTCTGGACCATCATTTGCTGCATGCTTGCCTAGGCGGCATCTATTATTTTGTCTATTTTCACCACACGCAGGCTATTACACTCTACTCTGCAGATCTTGTATATTTTCTCAGCACCTTTTGTACCACAGAGAATAGAAGTCATTCCAGGCACCTGCCTTTTTCAGCCTTTTTTTTTTTATGTTGCAGTTTCCTGGACTATGTTTGATCATGTCCAAGATATGAGAAACCACAAATAATTTACAAGAGTCATATTTATAGGGAAAAGTGCTTTTGATCAAATAATCCAGGTATTTGTAAATGACTTCAGAATTCTTAGGTCTTGTCAAGTCACGTTACTTGCAAAATAAATAAAGGTTTTGTTAAAGTCCTTTGGAAAGCAGCAAAAGTCTCCTCTTGAAAGAGACACATAGCTCAATTCCAATCCAAAGCAATCAAAAACTTCATAAGAAAAAAACCTTATTGATATATTTTTCCTTCACTTTCAACTGCTATAAGCAGAGGCAAGGCTATCTGTTCAAACTGTGTTGTTTTCTCTTCCTGGGGAGACAGGGAGATTCATTCCCTGGCTTCTTCACAGGTGAGACAGAACCAAGTTTTGTCTTCCTGGAGGAAACTATTCAGGCCATTCCTAAACCAAGTTCTTAAGAGCATCCACCCAGTCTTCTCCAGTCTTCTGTCTCCACACCCTTCCCTTGGAGGCCATGTGCTCCAGGTGGAATAGCCACAAAATGGTAGAGACTCCATTACCGTATGCTTTGAATGACTGTAGGGAGAGAAGTCTTACTATGTTGGATTTTTAATGTGAGAAATATACCTTGGTTAAACCATTGATTTGTTTTAGGGGGGTGAGAGTAACCAAAGAATAGCCACCCAACCAATACATCTCATTTTTACTTTTTCCTTGTATTTTCTCTAAGATATAATTGAGAAAACAGTACACAGTTTGGTGTAGAACTGCTTGTTGAAGACAAATCTTTTACCATAACAGGAGTAAATTATAATAATCTGTTAAACATGCCTGTTCTGTTTTATTATGTTTATAGTATCTCAAGAGTAAATGGATAATTGACTTATTTTATGCATTATACATCTTACAAACACAAGTTATCACAAAGGAAAGATATAACTAATTGTTCCATGTATGTTTCTATATTATCCATAGTATCATTTGGTCCTGGGATAGAAGTTATCACAATATTAATCACACTTGGGATAGTAGTTATCACAATATTAACCACACTTGTCTCCTTGAAACACTTTTTCATTTAGACTCTAGGACACTACATTCTTCTGATTTTTCCTCAATCTCAACAGTCACTAATTCTAAGTCTCTTTTCCTGATTTCTTCTCATCTCTTTAAATTCTGAAGTTTGATTGTTCCGGGACTCAGTCCTTGGATCTGTTCTATGTAAGATTCTTGAACTTTTCATTTACTCTCATAGTTATAAACACCATGAGCTCAATCATATATGTCAATAACCTCAAATTCATATCTTCCTTTGGGTTTCTCCCTTGAACTCCAGATTTTTTATCCAGTTGACTTCTTGACGTCTCTATTTGGATACTAACACATGTCAACCTTAACATAAGCAAAACTAAATTCATGATCTTTCCATGGAAACCTCTTTCTCCTACAGTCTTTTTTTTTTCTTGCCCAGTAGTCGACAATTCCATTTTCTAGTTACTCAGGCTTAAATTCTTGGAGTCATCTTTGGCTCCTGTCTCTCATCTCACACATTCAATCTGTCAGCAAATTTGGAAGCCAGCTACTTATATCCCCACTGCTTTCACAGTATTCTCTGTTTGGATTATTGCCTTCTAACAGCACTACCACAATCTATTTTCAATACAGAAGCTAGAGTAATCTTGTTAAAATGTAAGTCAGGTCATGTCATTTGCCTGTTTAAAACCTTCTACTGGCCTCCTATCACACCACAGTAAAGCTCAGTCCTTAAAATGGTGCACAAAACCCAGTAGGATTGATTCTTTATTGCCTCTATAACCTTCTTTGCTATGGCTCTTCCCAAAATTCAAGTCAAGTCACACTTGCCTTCTTCCTATTCTTTGAACAAGCCAGGCATCCTCCCAACTCGGGGCCTTGAGAGAGAAGGCCTGCTGTTCCCCCTGCCTCTTTTCCTCAGATATCAATGTGCCCTCAGTCTCATCTCTTTTGGGAGTTTCCTCATCTGTTCCCTTGACAGTGAAACCTTTCCAGACCAGCTCATTTGAAATTAGTAACCCTCCAAAACCCAGAAGCCCTTCTTTATCTTTCTTTTTAAAAATTTTCCTCATATTACTATTCACCATCTGACACTTAAATGTTATCACTGCTTGCTTACTCTTTCTTTCACTCTCTGCTACTAAAATATAACCTGATCTTTAAGATTTTTGCCTATTTTATTTGCTGATATAGTATCAGAATCTAGAACAGGTAAGTGGCATGAAGTAAATGATAAATATTAAATGAATACATGAGTAAAAAAAGAAATTCAAGGTTTAAATTTTCCCCTAAGTGGTATTGACCTTGAACAACTTCAGACAGATGCTTAAAATATTATTTTAAGGTGATCAGTAATTCAGTGGATTCCAGTGAAATCTTGTTACTAACAGAATTTATGCTAAGGTCACAGCCTTCATTGTGTGAGAGACATTTCTGCTGATCCTGGTGAAGTTTGAAGAGATTTCTGTTCCTCATTCAGTAAAGATATAAAAAGACATATTGCTTCATATGATTATAATATCAAGAGTCTAGTCAGAAAAATAGAAACCATACTAGGTACTTCAACTGAAAATAACTTAATGCAGGACACTGATCACATAGTTATTGGAGGATAGGAAGATAAAAAAGGGAACACTGAAGTAATCCTGGGATTATAACTGAGAAAGAGGCTTGCTACTCCTGGGCTTTGGTGAATAAAATACAGATATAGGGATGATCAGAATTGTAAAGTTTGGAAAACAACTTCTGACCCAGTAATTTCACTTATAGATATATACACAAGAGAAATGGAGATCTACACAAAACCTATGTGCAAATGTTCATAGTAGCAGTAGTTATAATAGCTAAAAGTAGAAATAGCCCAAGTGTCTATCAACTGATGAACAGACAAACAAAAATAGTATATCCATATAATAGAATATATTCAGTTTCTCTTGATAACAGAAGGAAGGAACTCATTTTTTTCTCTTCTCCAGTTTTTAAATCTCTGTCTAGCCCCTCCTATTATCAGAAATTCACAAGAATCCAGACAGCAAAGGAGACCGTATCATTCTGAATTCTAGTCTCACAGCAGAGTGTGGAATGGTAGATTTGAGTTTTTAGTGGCCTAATAACTGACAGAATACAGACCTGTGGCACTTCAATACCAGGGGATACACTTTTACAGATAAATTACATTTAGGCTAAGCAACAAATATATTATTCTGCCTAGTAATATACAAATATCATTTGTATAAAAAACATGCTTCCTTCTTGTCTTCAAAAAGAAAAGACAAAGTTCCAGCTATCATGGAAGCCATCTCTGGTTGACAGCTATTCTTTCTTTTACTGGAGAAATTTTATTACTCCTTTAGTTTTTTTTCCCCAGAAAATATACCTGAAATATTCTGTAAACTAAAGATTAAATGGTGATTATAACTTTTGCAATTTCTGAGTCTAAAATTATTTCAAAGTAAAAAGAAAATATTAAATTTTGACATGAATTTCTACCATAGATGCTTACATAAAATAAGAAAAAGAGTTAATATTAGACACAAGCACACATGCGTACACATATATACATACCCGGATGGAAAGGAGGAAAATATAATTGAAGATTTCGTTTCTACGACAGAACACCTGTAACCATTCACAATGACATCACTAATATTTTCAATTTTTTTCCATTAAGCTTATTGGTATATTTTAGGTATACAATACAGTTACATTCATCATTGGGAACTTGTACCTTTACATGACGTATCTTGGTTCTTATTGTTTCCCCATTCCCTGCCCTCCCTTCACCCCCTCCACCCTTCCCTATTTACCAAGACTTTGTTTGCATTTTTTTCCTCTTCTCATATTTTTTCTTTCCCCTACCTCTCCCATTTCCCCTACTCCTTTAGACCTTTTCTTCCTATTACACAATATCAATTATACATTTTGATCCTTATTTATACTTTTAGTTTTTCAATTCAGAGAAACTATTTGGTATTTACACATGTGTGTCCTATTTATTTCACTTAAGGG
Source organism: Heterocephalus glaber (assembly GCF_053883595.1). NCBI lineage: Eukaryota > Metazoa > Chordata > Mammalia > Rodentia > Bathyergidae > Heterocephalus > Heterocephalus glaber. The sequence goes on along the minus strand of NW_028258369.1, from coordinate 16,219,265 downwards.
TATGGCCTCAACGTGCATCTATTTAGCTATAAATATCTCTAGTTTCTCATTCTTTATGGTTGAGTAATATCCATTTTATAAAAAAAACACATCTTCTTTATCCAGTCTCCAGTAGATGGGCAATTGGCCTGTTTCCAAGTTTTAGCTATTACAAACTGGGCCGCTATAAATATGGGTGAGCATATATCACTGTGGTATGATTCTTTTAATTCTTTGGTGAAGATACCCAGCAGGGGAATAGCTGGGTCAAATGGGACTTCTAATCCTAGTTGTTTGAGATATCTCCGTATTGATTTCCACAGTGGTTGCACCAGTCTACACTCCCACCAACAATGAAAAAGGGTTCCTTTTCCCCCACAACCCTGCCAGCATTTATTCGTTGATTTCTTGATAGCAGCCATTCTTTTTGGGGTAAGGTGGAATCACAGTGTTGTTTTCATCTGCATCTCTTGAATGACCAGTGATGTTGAACATTTTTTCATATGCTTATTTGCTGCTTTTACTTCGTTGTCTGAGAAATGTCTGTTCATTTCGGATGTCCATTTTTGAACTGAGTCTTTATATTTGGGGAGTCTGATTTTTTTGAGGCCTTTATATATTGTAAATAGTAGCCCTTGTTTGGGGAAAAACTGGTAAAATTTTTTTCCCACATTGTAGGTTGTCTCTTAGCTCTGTTGGTGGTTTCTCTTGCAGTGCAGAAACTTTTTTAAAAAGATGAGATCCCAGTTGTTGATTCTTTGTGTTAGTTTCTGTGCTACTGAGGATTTGTTTATGAAGTCTTTTCCTATGCCAATGTCTTCAAGAGTTCCCCACTATCACATATAGATAGATCATCTAGACAAAAAGTCAACAAAGAAATACTAGAAGTGAACCAAGCTTTTGAACAAATGCACTTAATAGATGTCTACAGAGTGTCCCACCCCACAAAATCAGAATATACATTCTTTTCAGCTGCACATGGGTCATTCTCAAAAATAGATCACATACTAGGCATAGAACATGTTTAAGTAAATGCAAAGGAATTGAAGTTATCCCATGTATATTATCAGACCATAGTGCAATTAAAGTGGAGATCAATAGCATAAGAAACTGCAAGAACTTCACAAGCACATGGAAATTGAATAATATTCTCCTGAACAACCAATGGGTTACAGAGGAAATTAAAGAAGAAATTAGACAGTTTCTACAAGTAAATTATAGTCCCAGTACAACATACAGGAATCTATGGGACACAATGAAAGCAATTCAACGAGGGAAATTCATAGCAGTGAATGCCCACACTAGGAAAACAGAGCAAGCTCAAATAAACAACCTAATGGTGAATCTTAAGCTCCTAGAAAAAGAAGAGCAAGACAAACCTCAAAGCTTATACAAGGGAGGAAATTATAAAGATCAGAGAAGAAATCAATGCAATGGAGACTAAGAGAATGATACAAGAAATCAATGAATTGAAGAGTTGGTTTTTCGAAAGATTAAATTAAATCGATAAACCTTTAGCCAACCTTATCAAAAACAGGAAAGAAAAGGCTCAAATCCATGCAATTAAGAATGAAAAAGGTGAAGTCACAACAGATCCAGCAGAAATCCAGAGGATCATCAATACCTACTTCAAGAACCTGTACTCTAATAAAGCGGAAAACACAGAAGAAATGGACAGATTTCTAGATACATATGAATTACCAAAGTTGAATGAAGAAGATATAAAAATTCTAAACACCCCAGTTGCAATGAGTGAAATTGAAAATGTAATTAAAAATTTAACAACAAAGAAAAGCCCAGGTCCTGACAGCTTCACTGCTGAATTCTGCAAGACATTTAGAGAAGAACTATTGCCACTACTTTTTAAACTTTTCAATGAAATTGAAAGGGAAGCATTACTTCCAAATATATTCCTGGAAGCAAGTGTTACTTTGATTCCAAAACTAGGGAAAGACCCAACCAAAAAAGAGAACCACAGGCCAATCTCCCTAATGAGTGTAGTTGCAAAAATCCTCAATAAGATACTGGCAACCAGAATACAGAAAGTCATCAAGAAGATCATACATCCTAACCAAGTCAGATTTATCTCAGAGATACAAGGATGGTTCAACACATGTAAATCAATATAATACACTATATTAACAGAGTCAAGGATAAAAACCATATGATCATCTCAAATTTCTTTTTCAATAACCATTTCATATTCTTTTTTCCCTGAGGCAAATGGTTACTATTATTTTACCTGGTTGAGTAGTTCTCTCTGATTTTCTTTTTGTTATTGTTTGTTTTGAGGGGATTACCACTGACATTCGTCTTAGGCATGGAAGACGACAGAATAATCCCCAGAGAATTCCTTGGATTTCAGATGTATTCTACCCTGACCTCAATAAGTACCAACAACTCAGTTCTTTTGGTAATCTAGATCAATCATCTCAGGGAGCATAGTACTTTCCCCTTCTTTGCTTTCAAACTCAGGAGCATTAGGAATTCAAAATGGTACGTGTTAGTCTCAACCTCCAATTCAATGACTCTATGATTGTGTCGCCGAAGCAGCAGAACTTAAGTAATGGGTTTAAAAGCAAAAATACTGTTAGTAGAATATTAGGTATAATGATAAAAGGAGCCAATCCCATTTCCATCCCTTAATTTCTGGGTCCATGATTTTTGCTGATGGGAGTTAGACATCTTATCTTCTAACTGGTTATAAGTAAACTCAGTTTTCATTTCTTAGGTGATGGTGTATGTGGTTGAGATCAATGAATTCCACGAGTATGCACTCACTGCCACATATTATTTTTCCTGTGAATTGAGTTTTGGGTCAGAAACAATGTTTTGGGGGGACATCATCATGGTGAATAAAGCATTCTGTGTATGCACAGATGGTAGTGATGACAGAAACATTATTATTGGCAGAGAAAGCAAATCAACATCTAGAAAACATGCCTACTCAAGTAAAGAGAAAACACTACTCTGTCAGTGACAGAAGGAGCTGGTGTAATTAACTTGCCACTAGGTGGCTGGCTGCTCCCTTGGGAGAATGTGGCTATCCTGGAGACTTAGTGTTGGTTTCTTCTCTTAGAAGTTTAGAGACTCACAGATAGCAGTTGCTGGATCAGCCTTTGAGACAGGTACAGCTAGTATGCAGGAAGAAGGAAGTCCCTCTCTTCTCCTGCCTACTGATATTTCTTTAAATGCCTCCTCCTACTGGCAAAATCAAATAGGAAGCTAACTGCTGGGTGAGAAATGTAATTTAAGTACCAGCCATAGCTCCAGGTTCTTTAGCTCCCAGGACAATATCTTACTAATCATTCGTACTTGGTAAATGTAATGCTCTGCCTGGGAAGAAGATATTGCACTGGGCTAGGCATTCTGTTTGAATCGAGGGTATAATAGGCTTTGTTGTGAAGTCTCCATCCCACGATAGAACAGCTATGTGGGAGACTGGGAAAATCACCTGATTCTTATGAAAATTTGTTTTTCCATCCTCGAATGGAGAAAAAAGCTATCTCAGATCTTTTGTGAAAATTACATTAATTTCATGAGGTAATATCTGCTTTTACCTTATTGTTACTCAATAAGTGTTGTTTTCCATCCCCCTAATAGTTTGAATCAATGATCACTTATTTTGAGTATGGAATTACTCATTACTTTTCAGCATGCTTCTCAGTGAGAGTTTCTTTGTCTCCTTCCACTCCCAGGAGAAGCTTGGAAATGTGTGAAGACATTTTTGGTGGTTGACGCACCTGGAATGGGGGTGCTAATGGCAACTAGGGGATAAAGGTTGAGGATGCTTCTAAATATGCTACAATGCACAGCTCCTTGGAACAAAAATGTCAGGCTCCACAGAACAGTAGTGCGAAGGCTGAGAAATCTGCCCTACAGCCAGGGCCACATGATTATCTGTACACTAAAACCACTTTCTCAGATAAAACAACAAAGGGAAGTAACTGCAAGAATGGTTGAATTGTGTTAACTGACTCCTTGCCACATTGCCTTGATTTAGCTCCCAGCCTTACTCCCAAATGGGTTCATAATGGTGCTTTTAGATTATATGGCTATAGAATAGCACAAGAGCACTTGCAGAAGATAAACAGCTGCCAAGCTGGCCAGAGACCAGCCATCTTCCTGTCTAAATTTATAGCAGTCTGATTTTCTGTTTCACAGAGCAGGGGATGAGCCAGCCACATATTCTCTTCCCCAGGTTAAACAACAGTGACATCTCAGGCAGTTTCAGCAGCAGCAAGAAAGAGCTAAAATTTATGGAGTGCTCACTGTGTACCAAGTACTCTGCTAAACATTTTCCATGCATTACGGTATCTTATTTTACTTTTCTTCAGAGGTTTGACTTTTTGTTTTCTTCTCTCATATTCAGTCATCACATGATACTGAAGTGTTACCACTTTATGGTACTACAAGAATCTTCACAAGGCATGGACATTAATTCTTTAGAATGGTAAATGCTACACAGTTATTATGTTTTGTGTGTTTGTCCGTGGAAAACAAACTACCTGAAGAGAGATATAAATCATTGGCTTTCAGTTATGCAAGTATTATTTACATAAGACTAAACAAAAAATAATGACATCTCACAGTTTTCAATTTAGGAGATTATTTTGCACTTATCTTTTGGCTTCCATATTACAATAACCCCCAAACAAATAACATAACAGATCTTGCAAAAGAAAGGTTTAAGACATTGTGATTTTTATATAAGATGAAGGAATTTTCCATAAATTATCATTACTAAATCTTTGAATTTGTTAATCCATAGCACAAGACTATATCTGAGAATGGGACTCTATAGACTTCTACCTTGAGGAAATTAAATGTTAAAATTAAATTAAACCCATCTCCAAAAAAAAAAAAAACTATCTCCAAAAGAGTAGCAAGTCATGTGCTTAAGTTTGTTTTAACAATTTCCCATGTCAAAGAAATGCTTATCTTGTGCTGCAAAAAAAGCTCTGGTTTTGGAGTAAGATAGATCTTCTTTTAACCTTGAATAAGCTACCTAATTTTTTTTTATTATTCTCACTTTCTTTTTTTTTGCACTTTATTAAATTCTTTTATTGGTACATTGTAGGTATACAACACAACTACATTTCTCATTGGCAACTTGTACCTTTACATAATGCATCTTGGTTCTTATTTTTTCCCCATTCCTAGCCCTCCCTTCACCCCCTCCACCCTTCCCTATTTACAAAGAATTTATTTCCATTTTTTCCGTTTCTCATCATTCTTCCTTTCCCTTCTTTCCTTTCCCCTGCCCCTCCCACTACCCCTACCCCTTTGGACCTTTTCTTCCTATTTTGCAGTATCGATTATTCATTCTAATCATTGGTACATTTTAGGTATACAATATAGTGACATTCATCATTGGAAATCTGCACCTTTACATAGTCTCTCTAAACTACCTAATTTTTAAGAGATTCGATAAAATGAAGATAATGAGTCTTACTTTACATAGTCTTTAGGAAGATTATACAATACAACAAAACAAAGTCATTGTGTTTAGTATATAGTTGATGCCCTGTACGTATATTTGCACTCTTCTTCTGAGGCATTAAAATGGCATTTCCCTGCGCTTAGGGCAAAAATCACCATCATGAACCCTTTTATGTGATATGTTCTTTCAAAAATGCGTAATTCCATTGTAATTGTTAGAAACATCAGACAAATTCCAACTGATGGAAATTCTAGAAAATAGCCAATCAGCATTTTGTAAAAGAATGAAGGTTGTGAATTATGGAGAAGCTGTTACAGATGGAAGAAATCAAGGAAAGATAATAACCACACACAAAGTAGAATCTTGTATGAGATACTGAGTTAGGAAAAAAAAATCACCAAGGAGAAAACTGGTGAAACTTTAAATAGGTTCTGCTGTTTAGCTAATAATGTTGTATAATAACATTCTAATGTCAATTTCCTGGTTTTGATAATTGTGCTTTGGTTAGGTAGGATGTAAACATTAGAAAATGTAGGTGAAGTAAAGAACCTCTTTTTATCATTTCTGCAACTTTTCTGTGGGCCTAAAATTAGTTTAGAGTAAAAGAAAGCAGGGACAATAATTTGTTATAGCTAAATACATCCATGACTCATGTTAATTACATTTCATGAATTGCCCAAAATAGTGCAGAAGTCCAAAAAGAAACACTTACTCTCCTTTTCATACCCATATTTCCACAATTTAGAAATATATGTCAAATCCATTAAAATAGGCATACATTTTTACTCAACTATTCCACTTCTAGAAATATACATGGAGAGAGTGATAGTTCTCTTTATATAAGAGGTGATCTATAAATATTAATTAAATAATTGAATGGATTGAAGTATATAAAAAGAGATGTCATTTATAGGATCATGTATCATAATTGAGGAAACAGTCTAAGTCAGTGTCAAGAAAGAACTGAATAAATGATGGTAGAGTCCATGCAATGGAGTAGCTTTTAACTGTTAAAAATGTTTATATGGAGGTTTATTGATGGGGAAAGATGCTCAAAATGTATTGCTAATTGAAAAAAACCTGAATTACTATATAATCTCATTTTTGTTAAGAAAAATATATTTTAAAATATAAAAGGATATACATTCAAATGTTTTCAGGGATTGTCTGTGGATGATGGAATTTTGTATGCATGACTATGTTAAGATTCAAGTTTCAGGCCAGACAAGAAATTATGATACATGGGAGTATGAAATGAGTCAGCCAAATCATCATAAGTGATTTTAAAGGAAATGAGTCCAAGATCTTTTTTCCCCCAAGATCTTGTTCCAGGACTCCTGGACACTTCCCCATATCAAGGGTATAAAAATGCTGCAGAGAGAGGATTTTGAAAGAAAATTGCTGAAGGAATTTCTTTAGAGAGCTGCTTCAGTTTTGAGGGCTTTTAGTCCCTTCGGAAATAAGGTGGGAAAGGACTACATTCTAATTCCATGTTAGTCAGGAGGCCATGAAAGAAGGCACTAATAGAATGTGAATTGTGTTTCTCCTCTTGGAAGATAAGAAGTCTGGGGTCTGATTCTTGCCTGACCAAGATACAAAGGACTAAAGTCAGACTACTGTCTAAGAAATGAAAAAGGTGAGGGAAGGGCTAAGAAACTGCATTGCTTCCAGAGCCAACAGAGGTTTGCTGTATTTGGATGGCCTAAGTTAATAGTTTTTGACATAATACATGCAAGTAGAATTGTTTGGGTCCAGAAGAGAGAAAGAGCAAGCCACTTTGAGGGTATGTGGGACTTCTTCAATAACTCAGGAGACCTGAGATAACAGAGGTTATGTCACAAAGGCCTTGGGTCTAAGGGAGAAACAAGGTGTATCCTCTAGTCCAGTGATGGTGAATCTTTTAGAGATTTCAATGATACAAACAGCAATCTGTGGCATGCATGCGATAGGTTCTCCACACTGTCTTAGTCAGAGGAACTCAAGGACAGAGTAGAGCAGTAGGGAAACACTGTAAAGGCCATTGCATATCTCAGGAAGTTATATAAACATCTTTAAAACTCACAGAGTCTACAAATTGCTTAAAGTATTTTAAGATCTAGTATGAGCATTTTGCCCCTCTCCTCTGTCCCCACATTCAGCTGGCTCTAAAGGAGTCATGGTTTTAGTGTGGTCTGTGAGTATTATAATATGCACTTATCTAAAGAATGACAACAGACACAGATCAAAGCTATTATTGAAAATCCAAAGAATTTCTCAAAAGATCAAATCAGATTTGAGGCTCCAATTAGAAGCTTGAGTGCTCAATGTTGGTCATTTTCTTGTCAGTAGTTTCAATTTATATTATTACTAAGGATAATGTGAAATAAAATAATCCTTTCAGGTGAGAACCACATAGTATACATCAGGCAGACATTAAATTTCAGCAGGAATATCTGACATGAACTGGAAGGGAGGCTAAAAGCCACTTAGACTGCTTTGTCATTAGAAAGACTAAATATTAACTATAGAGGAAGTTCTTATTCTCCTGGAGAGATCTAGGAAGATATGTACAAATAATTTAAATATGTGAATTAGTTTTTCATTGAGATTATGCTCACTGGAGAAGATGAAAGCATTGGATTTTAATTGATAAAGGGATGATGCATTTATTTTGAAAAGGAGGGTAATTCTTTTCTTGGAATTACCTTTGTTTCTCTTTTCCTCTAGTTCCCTTTTGGCCCATTCAATTATATTTTGACTATGTCTTCATGATGAGTATATGCGAGTCAGAGTAACATTCCTTCAACAGCTGGATTAATTTCCATCCATAAAGCTCACCCTTACTGCTCTTCCAAGCATAGCATACCCATGACTAACCCCTCCTGGGAAGATTCAATATGTATCTCCTAGATCATGGACTAACACTTTGATATAGGTCTTTCATCCTTTTTCAGAGGAACTAGGCATGCTCCTACTTGAAATAATGTGAAATACGATCCCACTGTCATAGCCAACCCAACTCCATTTTGTGCCTCAATATCGCTTTGTACCTGTGCTTGAGCAAAGAGCTTGCACATGAACAAAGCACCCCAAACTGCCACATCCTGTTTGGCAGTAAACTTGCTGCAGTTGCAGGATGTTTTGTAGCTGACCTAGTGTGTGTGAAACTTCCTTGTGCACCCCACTAACCTGCTGTGGTTCTGCTTCTGTACAATTCCGCTTGCTCTCCCTTAATCCCTCCCCAACTGAAAGCATGATTTAAAAGGAGAAATCAAACTGCTTCCCATTGCCGAGGAACCTTTCTGGGCACTGGCCCCCCTTGGCCGCCAGCTGTAATAAATGGGCTGAAATCTGGCAGAGTGTGGTGCATCTCTATTGTTTGAACTCGCTCATCCATAACACCACTAGCCAATTTCTTTAAATAAAATAGATATAAATTATACTATCTTCCCTCCCCCTGTGCAGCTTGAAGAAGTATGGTCACAAAGCAGGATACTCCACTCCACTGCCTGCTAGGTTAATTGACATCATCTTTCTTCTTCTACATGAGGTGGCCACTGATGCCCACTGCCCATGGAATACCTGTGCTTGGTAGATGGCTCTGATCCCTCGTCAAAAATCACACACACACACACACACACACACACACACACACACACACACACACACCTATTCCAACCAGTGAGTTCTGTCCTTATTAAGAGTTCATTACTATTGCTTTGCACCTGTTTATGCCACTGTTCTTCGTCACAGCAATTACACAATTTAATAAGGAAGAAAGTTGCTATTTAAAAAAATTAATTTAGATACTTTGGAAAAGTTATTGTGAAGGCAAGTTGCTTGAACATTGCTATTAAGAAGTGTAAGGGCACAACAAAAAGATGGGGGGGGGTTAAAACTAGAAGCATTCTGCACCTTGCAAGTAGTATCAAATTCTCATTGCACTTAAGACTAAACTGAACTGGAAAATTCAATGTAAGTACTAAAAAAGGCTATTAAAATGGTATTTGGGAGACTTTGGCTAAGATAAAATGTCATGGCCCTGTATGAAAAGAATTGGTAAGTGCATATACATCAAAAGAAGACGATTTGTCAGATATAGGTAAAGTACACAAAAATTCAAATTTGTATGTCCATGAGTAAAAGTTTTATGGGAACATAGCCATGCCCATTCTTTTACATATTGCTCTTGTTAAACTACAATGGCAGAGTTGAATAGCTGTGACAGAAACTATATGGCTGCAAACTCAAAAATATTTACTGCCTGGTATTCTGTAGAAAAAGATTTTTGACCTCTGGTCAGGAGCATGATGGAGAATTTTCTTACCTCTTCTTTTCTTCTGGTTTGGTGGTGGGAGATATTTAAGCCCGCTTCACCCCTCTGCATTGTTTAGATAATAGTGCCTTTTTTCAGTGAGGATTCACAGGAAGACATCTTCACAACAATCACACACTTCCATGTAAGAACTGAGAGAAAAGAATTAAGAGTGACCTTTTAATGTACATTATTTACTCGCGAGAAAGCTTTATTTAAGTACAGTACAACTCTGAGTTCATCTTTTTCGTTTCTGCTTCCTTTTGGGCCAGTTTATCTGAAAAACAAAGCAATTTTCTTGCTTTGTTTCTGTTCTGAAGAAATGATGCAGGTGAATGACCTGGAGAAAACTGATTGTTTTTCTGCTTGTGCATCTTGGTTTGATTGTCCTTTTGGAGCTGACAGATCATCCTCCTTTCTGGACAGCCAAATATATGATTTAAAACAGGAAGAAAAATGTCATATTTATTTCTCTTTTTGTGGTAGAAAGCATTCAGAGACAACAGAGAATCTAGTATTGAAAGTTTCTTCTTTGAGCTAAAGCAATACTTTATTAAAAAGAGAGGCTTCATATATTTTGGATAGAAGACTAAGATAATATATGATAATCAGCTTCTTGATGTAACAAGGTGTTAACTGAAAATTTTCACTGAGGAACCAAGGTATAGCATGTATCTGTCTGAAATTTGGCTCCCTAGAAAAATAGGCTGAGATAGGATTTTTGTACAAGTAATCTATTGAGAGTGCTTTCAGGAAAAGAATGTAAAGGAATCAAGAAAGTAAGATAAGGAAGGGGAGAGGAAAGGTTAAGTAAAAATAGTTTCAGGTGCAGCCTAACCTGGGCTTGAAGTTTTGGAGAGCTCTGGGGCATGAATAGCACCTCAGAATCTGCCCTGCCTGAAGCAAGAAAGCAGGACTTTTGTCCCCTAACATCAGACAGTCCTGAAGCATCTTAGGTGGTGGGGTGAGATTCCTAGACACCTCCTACAAGGCCACCGTAATTGCCAACCAAGACAATCCTCCAGAGATGGAGGTGCACAGCAGCTGACCAAGGGATTCATGAGATCAATAGCATCAACCACAAGGTTAGATCCCAAATGAGGCTGTAAGGTAGACCATCACGCAGCACTTCAAAGAATAAACCACTCATAAACCTCTCAATCTTGAAAAGGGACTAACGATGTTGGAGCAAATCTTTACCTGCTAAAGAAAGTCAGAGAGGCACTGTCTTCTATTTTGCAGTACAGCAGGTGAACAAGAACATCCAAATGAAGATGGAAAGGTCCATTATTATATGGTATTGAACCCTCTGGTTGGAGACTTGTATTTTGAGATTTAAAGTAACCATAGGCTTTGTGTTACCCAAGAAAAACTATCAAAGTCAATGCATTTCCCACTTTTAACCCATGAGCAGGGGAAATGCTAGTCCCAATTGGGAGAACATAAAATGGGCAAAATTTCCCTGCTGTTTCACAGCATCCCAGTTGTCTTGCTGAATAGCATAGCACTCTGTATAGAAGACATTTGAGTTAGCTACTTGAAGTTTGTGCTACTGTTTTAGAATTGATCAAAACCATCCAATCCAAAGAGATTAACTTTTCATGTTTATATACTAAAGTTTGCATTCTAGAATTGTCTTTTGATTTTAAAGCATCAAATTTGGAAATACATTTGTAGAGAGGGGCAGATGGGAGAACTCTGCGTGACATACCCAAGTTGCTCATGTTATTCCTTTTCCTATTGTTCATTTTCCCTGAACTCCAAGAGATATACTAGTATCCAAAACAAACAAAACAAAACAAACAAACATAAAAACCCTTTGCTTACATGGCTCAAATGGACTTCTGTATCTTACAGCCAAAATGTCTTTACTAAGACTCATTTCATTGGAAGGTCTTAAAATCAGTGACTTCGTTTTATGCCTGTTGTATGGAGCAAATGAGGAGGAGTTTAATGACTTAGCTTCAAGCTGATTTAAAGGCAATTGTAACAGTTTTATTTGAGTTTATTTTTAACTAGCAGCTTTGAGGAGGCATGGTTGATGGAAATTACGAAGATCCTAATGATAAACATTCCAAGTCACCCTTGGGAGGTTGCAATTGAAAGATAATATTCTCCCCCATTTCAAAAATGGGGAAAAAGAGAACCAAAAATTTAATTAAATTGCCAAGATCACACAGTGGCCCAGTGGCACAGCCTGTCCTCCTCCAATGACCTTGTTGCTTCACTCCTCCTCCCAGCACGGCAGAAAAGCTCCAGCTTTGGTGAGAAGTCACTTTGAATGTGTCAGCTGTATGCATCATGGAACATAGCTTTTGTTTGGGAAGATTTCAGCCTTTGGAGGAAGGTTATTTGTTTCTGTTCATGTAATACAATTAGTCTGTTGAATGTGAGATGAGAATAAAATGTTTTTCTCTTCTCAATCTATCCATTTTTAAGAGTACACAGAAAACCAAGTCTATCGATTCTGACACTAATGTGCGTGGGGAAGCTCACTAGAAATGAAAACACTAATTTATCTCAGTCTTGCGATTATTGTGGCTTCTTTCTTCCCTGTTAGTATAAATTGCTAACAATGTGATACTGTGCTCTAACTGGAGGTTTGTTATCATTTGGTTAATTAAATAACTTTCTCTAAGTTATTTAAGGCATGGGGTTGTAATTATTTCTTCCCTTTCTTATGCCCATTAGTTCACATTGTCACATTTGTGTATAAAACATGGTAGGTTTTTCTCTCTCCTAATGCTGCTGCCACTATGGTAGAAATTTCTTTTTCTTTGGTTTTCCTCATATTAGAACAGATTTTCATTAAACTCTATGGCAATTATTTGCACAGCATTTGCAAGATTCATCTTCTCTCTATATAGATAGCAAGATTCTTATCTTGGATAATTTTCTCTAAAAGACATTTTTATCATATAAATTTAAAATTCTATAAAATGGGAAAATTCTTATAAAGATTTTTTTTCTTTTTAAGCCAAGCAACTAGTTTCATTATTATTTTCCCCTTGAATGTATGTTGATGCAAACCATAAGCTACTGCATTCAAGAAAATAATAGTTCTACATACAAAGTTCATCAGAGAAACCAAAGGTAATAGAAACACAATCATGGTCATGTTTATCTACAAATTCATTAGTAGGGGTGTGGATACCTAATCTGCTCCATATAAATATTTTATTCTAGTTAAGATAAATTTATTTGTACAAATGCAAAAGCAAAATCTTGGGCAATGAATTTCCTTTTATAAGTTCTGCATAAAACAGCAGTTATTTTTTCCAAGGTAGAAAGTACAAATATACAATAATACCTAATAACAAAGGTAAAATGTGTCTGACCCTGTGGCAAATGTTTCACATGTACTTAATATAGTGAATCTTCATAAAAATCCCTGACTTGGTTATTATTATTTTTTTTTCCTTTTTTCAGTTGTGGTAACAATCAAAAGTCACCTGCTGCGGGGCTGGGGATTTAGCTCAGTGGTTTTGCTGCCTGCTGCGCAGGTGCAAGGACCCGAGTTCGATCCCCGGTGCCAAAAAAAAAAGTCACCTGCCTTTTAATAGGCATAATTAGAATTTAAACCTTTAACTGTCCAATTATGAGACCTTAACTTTTTCCTTATGTTACCTATCATCTCAGAATAAGAGAGTAGATTCTAGGGAGCCAGTGAACCTTGAACCCAGAAACCTCTCCCACAGTGTTACCCCATTCGACAATGAGTTAAAGGGGGTAGCCGAAGAACCAGTTTCGGTTATTTTATTTGGGGAAAGGTGTTAGTAATTTTATATGAGGTAAATGCTTTAGGTTAAACTTTTCTAATGCAGGAATGCTTCACAAAGGGCAACCACACACATTGCTGCCACAGGGCTTTTTGTACTAGCTGTTCCTTCTGCCTGAATGTTCTTCACTAAGATATCAAACAGCAAAGTCCTTTGCTTCCTTGAAGCCTTTGTTCAAATGTCACCTTCATAATGAGCCTAATCTGACTACTTTATTTAAAATTAGAAACCCCAACCCCAAAACTTGTGATCTCCTTAATTTGGTTTATTTTTTATTGCATACCTACCACTTTTAACCATACTACATAAATGTATACGTACTGTGTTCATCATGTACTCTGTTTCCCTACTACAATGTAAATAGCACAAGAGAAAGGATCTTTGTCTATTTTCATTACTGATGGATCCCCAAGTTCCTACAAGTACATGGTAGACACCTAATAGGTTTAGTCTTAGAAACAAATCAGGAAGGTACATTCCCAGGAATTCTAAACATGCAACTGGGAAACAGGAGAGGAGAAGCTGAGAGGAGAAGCTCAGAGCTTTTATGAATGTTGCAGCATAGCCCCCCACATACATATCCCTGCGCCTATGGCAACACACATAAACACACATTCCCCTTCCTTTGCAAGGCAAAGCCAGTGTGCTATTTTAAAAGAAGCAATTAATTCATTTTGGAGAAATCATGTCTATGTTTCTCTGGGAAAATGAACATGCAAGTCATCTTCTCTGCTACATCAGTGAATTGATGCTCTGATAATCCATGTCAGCCTGAACACCAAACTGCCAAAATGGGTAGAGCTGAGAAACAGAGAGCTCTAAACGGTGTTATTATCAGGAAAAGCTGATCATTGTGAACCGATTGACTCTTCCAAAGGGAAGTGTAATTTCTTTCACTCTCTATAGTGCAGAGTGGCTCTCTAGGCCAATACTATCGATTGGACTTTAATGCATAATGTAGAGCATCTGATAAAGACATCTGGGAGCTACTGAGTTATAGAAAGGTGGTGAGAGTTTGTAAGTAAAGCAAATTCAACAGCTTTGGGGACAGAAGGTAAAAGACTGATGAGAGGAAAGTTAGAAGAAATACAGGGAACATGATATTAATTTTCAAACTAGACTTTGAGATTACCATTAACAGAAAGCAGATAGACTGGTGCAAATAGAGTACCGCCCACATTGAGTGCAAAATCATCTGAAAAATTTTAACCAGCAATTACCAGCAGTAAGTCTTCCAAAGTCAACCACTTACAGCGGAGGCCAACAAACTGTAGCCTACAGGCTAAATCTGGTTTGCCATCCGTTTTTTGCATGGTCTATAGGTGAAGATGGTTTTTATATTTTTAACTGATGAAAAAATAAAAAAGACTAATATTTTGTTACACATAAAACTAGATAATATTAAAATTAATAACACAGCCACATTCATTTACATTTTATCTACCAGTTTGTGCTACATTAATAAAGTGGAGTATTTACCACAAAGAATGTATGGATCACAAAGTTTGAAATATTTATTATCTGCCCTTTGGAGTAAATGTTTACCTTCTCTTGACTTTAGATACTTTGGTGTTTTTGTAATAGGGATATAATAGGTTTCTTTCCTACAGATACTTTTTCTTAATAAAATTAATCTTATAACAATATATTTATTATATTATGATATAATACATCTTACACCTTTTCTAATTTTGTTCCTGCACAGCCTTGTTAAGTGTTTCTCTCCTGAAAACAGCTCATTATCTGAGAGCTGCTTATCTGGCAAGGAGTAATAAGCACTGTTCATTAATTTAAGCAAGATTCCAATTTTATTGAGTTTGCTTTCAAATTTTTTTCATCTAATAAAACCGATCTGCACCTAATCAAGAATTAAATGCCAGCATTTGCCTCAAATGTTGAACTTGCCTTTCTTTTCTAGACCCTCAATAGAATGTGTTGGAATGTTTTTCTTAAGGTAGCAAGAGGTACACATGCATAAGACCTCTTGCAAATGAATTTGAACCTCTTGGATCAGTACCATGCATTTGGGAGAAACTGTTAATCATGGGCTGTAATCTGAGGATGCAGCAAAGGATTTTAGCCTTGCTTGTTGCTATCAATCCACCTGAATATTCCCATATCTATAAGCTTGCAAGGACAGGTATGTTTCCAGTAATAGTGAGAAAAAATATTTCTATTACTATTACTACTAGAATCTCCTTTAATTCCCAGCTTCCATGTGCTCAGACAGAAATTTCAGTGCCTTGCAAATCTGCCTCCCTGGGCATCTTAGGTCCGCAGGACTGTCTTTCAGGTGCCCATTTATGAGGCTCAGTCTTAGCTTGTTGTGGCTGCCAGACAAGAGGGGTCAGAGAATGTGCAGGCTCTAATGCTGCTAAGAGAGTGTGTGTGGTGGTGTCATTACACTCAGTCATATCAGTGTTGATAACCCGGAGATTTGCTGCCCCTCTGCAACTTTCCATAATCCTGCTGGCCCTGAAAGCCCTGCAGAGGTGGGACACTGTGGCTCCCATGAGATAGATTTGCAGCTGTTGCTTCCAAAGCCTCATTTCTGTGGAATGCTTAATGTCAGTATCCAACATGAAAAGGAGGCTCAGTTTGGGGCTGTCCCCCACCAAAGTTGCTTGGGCACTAAAGTGCCACAGAATTTTGGAAAATGGCAAGCCCCACTTACAGTCATAGCCCTTCGGCCTTTCTGGGCTTATCATCCCACGAGTGCAGGTAAGAGAGTCTCCGAAAAAGTCCAAATTCTTCTCTCCTCTCATCCGCAGGCCATGTTCTTGAGTCTAGCTAGTCATTCCAGAGTTCATCTTCATCATCATAACTTCATTTCCTGGAGACTGGTTAGGCTTCCCTCCAACCCATCCTTTTGAGGGCATCTCCTCCAACGTGTTGAACTCAGATACATATTTCAGTTAGGGTTAGATATACCACCCCCCTCCAAGATCCCAAGTAAGTATATGGATACATATGAAAAATGAGGCATGTGTGTATACACACGCTCAGGCACAAGGGGAGCATCCTTTTCCATACTCTGGTTTTTAAAATTTTGAAATCTGACCCAACTATGGTCCCTGTCATAGAAAAATCAAAAGTTTGTGAATGGAAGGTTTAGTTTACTATGGGAAAATCATATATATCTTTATTATGTGGAAATTGTATATTTAGTAGATGCTTTTATAATGCTTTCAGTGGATGTTTTTGAGTGGATGAAAATGATAATACTTAAGACATAGTTTAATTCATTTAAAAAATCTTTGTCATGAATCTACTATGTGCCAAGTACTGGAGATACTGTGGTGGTATAAAAGGTTCCTTTTCTGTTAGATCTCTAATTTTAGTGGGAAGCAATAAACAAGTAAACAAATACATATATAATTTTCAGGTTGTTAATGTTTCCACAAGGCAAATTAAAGCAGGAAAGGGCAACAGAGAGTGTCAGCTGGGAAATGCTGTTTTAAAGAGATAGGTTGGAGAGAAGGCCTTTATGAAGAAGTAACTTCGGAGGCAAGGTAGAAAGAATTAAAAAAATTGAGCTTTGTGCTGATCTTAGAGAAGACACAAAAGGAAAGATTGTGCAAACTTGTGGAGAATACGTTAAGTAGAGAATGGATGGAGTTTGTAAATCAGCACAGATGGGCTGATTTTCCTTTTCCCTTTCAGTGAATTTAAGCATGATGCCTGAAAATATCCAAAAGATTCACCTCCTTCCACATACACAGTCACCACTTATGAAGATCTACTATGCTTTAGACATTTTTACATAAATTACTGACAAGATTTAAATGGACCCTGGGGGGGGGGTGGGCATTTTAGTTCCCCTTTAGGGAAATCATGTGACTGGATTCAAACTAGTAAGTGGCAAAACAAGGGTTTCAACTCAAGTCTGTTGAGCTCCCAAACCTGGGCTATTTTCATCACTTGACAAAGTTTTCAGTCTTCTCCAGCCTGAGCCTCTTACTTTGTACCTTGCCTGTCCTTTACTAGATGAATTCTAAGGCTTATATGAAGACCATTCCAGAGAAATGAGGAGGGGAGCTATTCGGATAGGGAGCCCGATATGTCCCAAGTAACTGGATTGTTTCTACCAATTTTTGGAGGTACCATCCCTGGCCCCCAGAGTGACCACAGGGCGAGGACCCTTGCAGAAAGCAGCAAGGGAAGTTCATCTGCTTCACTGGTCTGGTATTCTGGAGCACAAAGAGGATTTCCTTGGGGTAGGCAAGTTGTGACAGAGAAGGGCTTGTGAAAATTAAAAACCCCAGCGCTCCCAGGTCTGCAGATTAGGTTCCCTATGGCAGTTTTTCCTCTCATCCTCACTCTGTTTGTAGTGGTCAATAGTCACAGTCCTCCAGGACCAGTAAACTCAATGCTCTGAGCTTGGAATGACAGCTCTTCTCAGCAGGCAGAGGGGTGAGACTCCCACAGAGTGACACAGGCAGCTGGAAGAGGGGCCTTTCCCTTTTGCATTTTCTGCAGGGATACTTTCTGGTTATGCAGGTCCATACTCCTCAGAGATTGTGATTGAATGGATCCAATATTCTCTTCTAAATGGAGTTTAGTTGGGTAGGGAGTAGTTTCCCTAATGCCTTCCTGAGGACAAGAATCCATTTTGTTTGTGATATACTAAATATGCTCTCGAAGTCTCTTAGGCCCCCTGCTTTCAGATGGGAATCCTCAGTCATTATGTACTAATTATTCAATGAATGTAATTGTTCACAAATCCAATTGTGTATTCATTATTCCTTTCATTGTTATACCCATTGGGGCATGCCATTCAAGTATCTAATACAGAGAATGTAGTTACCATTTTTCAGCATCTGCACGGTGTTGTTTAGCACTATTCAGAAAGAAAACATTTGTGAAGAAGAGTGCAAGGATAGGATAACTGCTGTGGCAAACCATCCACAAATTCTAGCAGCTTAGCATAATAAAGTTTGCTCACATAGGAGAGCAAAAGTATATTGTCATTCAGATGGCTTTCATCTTTCAGCTTTCTTCTCCAGCCACTGACTGAGAAACCCAGACCCCCACCTTGTTGTTGATCCATTTTCTTCTAAATCCTTGGAGATTTCTCTATTCAGCCACCTTGTGAAGAAAGAAAAGGAAAGGCCACATCTGTGAAGACCATGGAAACAGGGACATGGAGGTAGCTTATACACTTCTGCTGACTGTTTTTGTCCAGACTCAAGCACTGGCTATACCATAGGCTGTATAATGTAGCCCAAGTGACCACCATAGGGGAAAGGGAAGTGATTTGCCAAACAACTGTCCACCCACTACAAATTCATGATCTCTAAAGTCAACCATGATGCTACCTGCTGAGCATCCTGTTACCCTAGCCAGCTCTTTCTCTTGCTTCAGTTATTTCAAGTCGGAGTGTTCCCCAAATTTCTGAAAATTACCATTTATCCCATTATTCTTTTATAAAACAGAACATTTTAGGCTGAAAAAGTAAAATGAGTGAATTTCTCTTGCATATCTACCACTACTTAGGAAATGAAATATTACAATGACTGCTGAATCTTTATAAAAATACAAATGCCTCTGCTTCCATTATTATTTTCTTATTTTCTGTTGCCACAGAAGAATAATGTCTCCCTGAATCCTAGCCTACCCGATCATGTACTGTCTCTTTCCTGTTATTACAGACTTCTTATTCATTCTTTCTGTATATTCACTACGTTCTTTCTCATCAACTGTTAATTCAAGTTTTTCCAACTAAACTACAAATACAAAAGTAAAACCCCATGACTCCATATGACCTCCAGTCTCTCTTCAGGCTCACTTTCTCCTTCATGAAAACCCTGTGAAATGACTATCCACACTTACTGCCTCCATGTCCTCACCTGTCACTAGAATTTTAATGCACTTTAATTTGGATTACTTACCACTGCTCCAGGAAACCAGTTTTATCTCAGGCCATTATATCCACCAGGTCAAGCTTCAAGTTCTCAGTTCTTTTTTTGTTTTTAATTCTATTTTAAATCTTTTTAAAGATTTCCATATTTTTATTCCTGGAACCGTACACCAGGTATTAAAATACAACAAATACAAAATAATGTTTTAAAAAAACCCAGTGTTTTATGTACAAATATTAAAATCAATGCAACATAGCAACTTCCTCTTGAATACCAATACTAAAAGTTGCTCTGATTGTCACTAGTTTTTCTCATATTCACAAAGTACTTATTACAAACATAGTAATGTCAATATTAATTATTTCAATTTCCATTTGTAGATAGTGGTTTTTTTGTATGTTTGTTTGTTTTGGGGTTTTTTTGGTACCAGGGATCGAAGTCCGGACCTTGAACTTGGGAGGCAGGCGGCGGAACCACTGAGCTAAGTCCCCAGCGCCTAGATAGTGTGTTTTGAAACTGGGCAAACAGTCTCCTTGGTGGTGAGGGTTTTTTGTAATTTTACATTCAATGTTGAAATATTTACTAGAGACTTTGGTTAAATTAGATAGTATCACCATACTCTATTAGATCGATGTTCTCCAATATTTATGCCCCTTAATTTTAAAAATTAAAAGGAAATGATGGCACAATTATTTGACCTAATTGTACAAACTGCAGTTGTTTTTTTCTTAAAAAAACCAGTATCCTACATCCTTCAAGTATTTAATTTTTACTCCCCCTGTCTTCCTCCCCTCTCCCTCCTTCCCCAGATTTCTTCCCCAACTCTACAGCGTCTACACCCCTGTTTCTTAACATATCTCTTTTATTTTTCTTTGTAAATTATTATATTTTGAGACTCTCAGAAAAATCATGCAATATTTGACCTTCTGTGTTTGATTTATTTCACCTAATATTATGGTCTCAAGATCCATCCATTTTCCTACAAGTAACCCAAATGTGTCCTCTGTTATTGCTGAGCATATATACGATTTCCTGATTTCTTTCTCAGTGGGTTCATTTTTTGATATATAGGAATAGCATTCATTTTTGTGTTTATTTTGTATTTTTTTATCTTCTTTGTAAAGAATCAGGTCATCTTCAAGTAATTCAAGTAAGGTTAGTTAGATATCTTCCTTTCTTATTCAAATCACTTTTATTTCTTTCCAATGCCTGATTGCTCTGACTAAAGATTCAAGTACTATATTGAACAGGAGTGGTAAGAATGAACACCCTTGCCTTGTTCGTGGTTTTAGAAGGAATGCTTTCAGTTTTTCCTTATTTAGTATGATGGTTGTCAGAGAGTTTGTTATAAATGGCTTTTTTTCAGATTAAACTGAAGTCCTTCTATACCTGTATTCATCGAGGTTTTTAAAATCATGAATGGATGTTGCATTGTGTCAAAGGCTTTTGCTGCATCTATTAAAATGGTCATATGGTTCTTATTTTTACTTTTGTTATGTGGTGATTATATTTATTTAATTGTGGGCTAAAACCTACTTGGTCATGAGGATGATTTTTTTTAATACTCTGTTGTATTCTGTTGGCAAGTTATCTTGAGGATTTTTGGATCTATGTTTATTAAGGAAATTGGCCTGTAGTTTTCTTTTTTTGTCAAGTCATTGTCTGGTTTTGGTATCAGGCTAATGTTAGCTCCAAAGAATGAGTTCGGCAGTGTTTCTTCCCTTTCAATTTCATGGAAGCATTTCAGGAGTGCTGGCATTACTTCTTCCCTGAAGTTCTTATAAAATTCAGTGGTGAATTAATTGGGTACTGTGGTTTTTTTAGTTGGTTGGTTTTTATTACTGCTTCGATTTCATTGCCTGTTAATGGACTGTTCAGGGTTTTTATAGCTTCTTGGTTCAGTTTTGGCAATTCATATGTGTCTAGAAATTTATCTATTTCTTCTAGATTTTCCAATTTATTTGAATATAGGTTTTCCAAGTACTTGCTTGCGATACTCTAGGTTTCAGAGGTGTCAATTGTGATTTCAACTTTTTCATTTCTAATTGCATTGATATGGATCTTTCCTTTCTCCCTTTTTTTGGTAAGGTTGGCTAAGGGCTTATCAATTTTGTTTAACCTTTCAAAGAACCAACTCTTTGATTCATTGATCTCTTGTATAGTTTTTATAGTTTCAATTTCATTAATTTCCAGTCTGATTTTATACTTTCATTCCTTGTGTAAATTTTGTATTTGGATTTCTCTTGGTTTTTTTAGGGCTTTCAGGTGCATTATTAAATATTTTATTTGGGATTGCTCTGTTTCTCTGATGTGGGCATTTACAGATATAAACTGCCCTCTTAAGACTGCTTTCATTGTATCTCATAGGTCTTGGTATGTTGTGCTGCCACTGTCATTTGATTCTAGAAGCTTTTTAATTTTTTCCTTGATTTCTTCTGTGAGCTGTTGATTATTCAAGAATATTATTTAGTTTCCATGTGTTTGCATAGTTTCTGTAGTTTCTTTTGCCATTGATTTCTGGTTTAATTGTGCTATGATCTGATAGAATTCATAAGATTATTTCAGTTTTTCACATTTATTTAAGCATACTTTATGGCCTAAGATGTGGTCTATTTTTGAGAATGTTTTGTATGCTGCCAAGAACAATAGGTATTCTGTTGTTGGATGAACTGCTCTGTAGATATCTGTTAAGTCTATTTGTCTAATGGTGTGGTTGTATATTTCTTTGTTGATTTTCTTATCTGGTTAATCTGTGTATTTGTGAGAGTGAAATACTGAAGTCCCCCATGATGATTGTGTTGATATTACAGGAATCTTATCTTTTATGTCCAGTTGTACTTGTTTCATGAATTTGGATGCTCCAGCATTTGCTGCATATATATTTACAACTGTTATCTCTTCCTTTTGAAGTGTTCCCTTTACTGGTATGTGGTGACCTTCAGTGTCTCCTCTGATTAGTTTTGGCTTGAAGTTCACCTTGTTTGAAAATAGGACAGCAACTTTTGCTTGCTTTCAGGCTTCTGCTGCATGGAGTATTGATTTCCCTCTCTTCACTTGCAGGGTTTGTGTTTTTTTGTGGATAAGGTCTGTCTCTTGTAGGCAACACACAGTAGCGTTTTGATTTTTGATCCAATCTGCCAATCTGTGTCACTTGACTGGGGATTTAAGACCACTTACAATGAAAGATGATACTCAAAGATATTTAATAAATGTTGTCATTGTACTATTTTTCTGTTACTGATTCCTTTATTTTTCCTTTTTGCTTAACTATTCATCCTGATTGATGTATTCTTTCCTTTGTGCTCCTTTGTGTTGAGGCCTCATTTTCTCTATCTAGGGTCCTTTTGAGTACTTCTGCAACACTAGTTTGGTGCTCATGAATTTCTCTTTTTTTCCATTAAGTTTATTGGTACATTTTAGGTATAAAGTACAGTTACATTCATCATTGGGATCTTGTACCACTACGTGAGTATCTTGGTTCTTATATTTTTCCCCTCCCCTTGCCCTCCCTTCACCCCCTCCACCCTTCCCTATTTGCAAAGACTTTGTTTCCATTTTTTTCCTTTTCTCAAATTTTTTCTTTTCCCTTTCCCCTACCCTTCCCACTTCCCCTGCTCCTTTAGACCTTTTCTTCCTATTACACAATATCAATTATACATTTTTTAAATTACAATATCAAGATCTAGGAGACATTATGACAGATTTTACAGTATTTAAAAGTATATAGAAAGCATATTACAAAAATCTTTTTTGAAATAAATTTGACAACTTCTAAGAAGTACCTTGGAAGACAAATTAATGAAACTAACTCTGGAGGAAATATAAAATTGGAATAGCACCTATTAAAGAAAGTATATTCCTAGCTTGAAAACCTACCTATATGACAACAGCAGGCTTATATACATTTTAACTGATAAATTATATCAAACATTTAAAGCAGGAAAAACAAGGAACACTTCTCCCCTCATTTTAGGAACTCAACATTGTGCTACTCCTAAAACTGGATAAAGATAATAGAAGAAAAAGTATGAACATAGATAGAAATTTGTTTAACAAAACAAACTATTGGAAGTCAGATCTGGCAGTATGCAGAAAGTGGTTTTGTTATAGGGATGGCAGTGTTGGTTCAGCATTGGAAGATCCACCCCCAAAAGTCATCATTTTAACAGAGGAAAGGAAAAAAACCATATGATCCTGTCACTAGTTGGAGAAAAAGTATTGGACTAAATTCTGCAGCTGTTCATGGTAAAAGCTATCAGGAGACTAGAAGTAGAACAGAACCTTCTCAACAGATTAAAGACATGTACTGCATACTTCCAGAAAAAATGCCTCCTTATATGAATGGAGAAGATACAATGCTTTCTCCTTAAGGTGGGGAACAAGGGCAGATATGCTTACTCTTTATCTGTCCATTAAACTTTGAAACCTAGGCCCCACCAAAATAGTCTGGCAATAAAATGACACAATTAGGATATGATTGGCAAGGTAGAAGCAAAATCTTTATATGTAGATGAAATGTTCATCTACAGAGAAAATACTAAGAAATCTCTAGGAGCCCCTAGAACTTGTACTTAGAAAACACAAGGCATATATAAAAATTCAGGTCTGTGTATACTTGCTATAAGGGAAGAATTAGATATTGAAATTTAAAAGTTATGTAGGAGTACAAAGGACCTAGAAAAGTTTAAAAAAAAAGTGTTGGAAGATATTTAGTACCTAATTTTAAGACTTCTTCTAAAGCTACAGTAATCAAGGCAGTGTTGGTATAAGGAAAGACATATAGATCATTGGAATAAAACAGAGAATCTAGAAATAGAACCACACATATATGGTCCACTGCGTTTTGAAAGATTATTTAATATTAGCATTTTATAGAATATAAACTCAATTCAAGAGCCGAGGAAGAGATAGTGTTTTCAGCAAACAGCACTAGAACACCTGGTATCCGTATATAAAAAATTAACCTCAACCCTTTATTTCCATACATGAAAATAACTTGAAGGGATCTATGAACCTAAATATGAAAACCTAAAAGTATAAAACTTTAAGAAGAAATTATAAGGGAAAATGTTTATGAATTTAGGGTAGGCAAGAACTACCTAGGATACAAAAAACATGTATAAAAGAAAAAAATTGATAAATGAGATTCCATCAAAATTTAGAACTTTAAATGACATCATTAAAATGAAAAGTAGTCCTTAAACAGACCATATTTACAATACATATAACCTATGACCAGAATATATACAGAACTCTTACAGCTCATTAATAGACAACTCAATTAAAAAGTAGACATAAAAAGATGATAAATAGCCAGTATGGCACAAGGAAAGGTGTGCAACTCTAGAATCAGAAAAATACCAATCAGTACAATAACAAGATTGAATTATACACTTATTAGGGAGATGAAGTTCAAAGTTTTAAAGGCCTTGTCATGACTTTTTCTTTTTGTTGGATTCTCCCCCTTTGTATTTAATTTGTCACGCCCAATGGATTCATTCTGCTGGGTTTCCTGGGGTTGTGATCCTCATTGTCTTTTCCTAGGGTATTGTCTAAATTTTTTTGGAGTGCCAGTTTGGTATTCATGAAGTTCCTGAGGTGCTCTTTATCATGAAAGTATCTTATTTCTCCATCAATTTTGAAAGATAGTTTTGCAGGGTACATCAATCTGGGTTGGAGGCTGTTTTCCTTTAGGGCTTGAAATACATCACTCCAAGCTCTTCTTGCCTTGAGGGTTTGCATTGAGAAGTCTGCTGTGATTCTGATGGGCTTTCCTTTGTATGTGATTTATTTCTTTTCTCTAACTGCTTGTAGAATTTTATTCTTCTGTTGGATTTCTGGAATCCTAACTATTATATGCCTATGTGTAGATTTTTTTTCATCAAGGCTAGCTGGAGTCCTATATGCTTCAGTTATCTGTATGTCAAGTTCTTTTCCCCTGCTTGGGAAGTTTTCTGCCATCACTTCTGTGACCAGTTTTTTTATGTGGTCTGCACTCTCTCCTCTTTCTTTTTTTTTTTCTCTTTTTTTTGTATTACATTCTTTTATTGGTACATTGTAGGTATACAACTCAATTACATTTCTCATTGGGAATTGTACCTTTACATAAGGATCTTGGTTCTTATTTTTTCCTCATTCTCAGCCCTCCCTTCACGCCCTCCACCCTTCCCTATTTACAAAGATTTTATTTCCATTTTTTCCATTTCTCATCATTTTTCCTTTCCCTTCTTTCCTTTCCCCTGCCCCTCCCACTACCCCTACCCCTTTGGACCTTTTCTTCCTATTTTTTCATTATTGATTATTCATTCTAATCATTGGTACATTTTAGGTATACAATATAATGACATTCATCATTGGAAATTTGCACCTTTACATAGTCTCTCTTGGTTCTTATTTTTCACCCTTGCCCAGCCCTCCCTTCAACCCCTCCAGTCCTCCCTATTTACAAAGATTTTGTTCCTATTTTTCCATTTTCTCATATTAATCTCATTCCCTTCTATCCTTTCCCCTAGTCCTCCTACTTCCTTCCCCTTTGCCCCTTTTCTTCCTATTTCACATTACCTATTATACATTTAGTCCTTATTTACACTTTCAGTTTCTCACACCAGAGAAACTATTCAGTATTTACACATGCGAGATGCAAATGAAAACAACGCTGAGATTCCACTTCACTCCAGAAAGAATGGCTGCTATCATGAAATCAACCAATAACAAATGCTGGCAGGGCTGTGGGGAAAGAGGAACCCTGCTCCACTGCTGGTGGGAGTGTAGACTGGTGCAAGCACTGTGGAAATCAGTATGGAGGTACCTCAAAGAACAAGGACTGGAAGTCCCATTTGACCCCACTATTCCACTGCTGGGGATCTTCTCCAAAGAGTTAAAAGAATCATACCACAGTGATATATGTGCGCCCATGTTCATAGCAGTGCAGTTTGTAATAGCTAAAACTTGGAAACAGCCCAAACGCCCATCAACTGGAGACTGGATAAAGAAAATGTGGTTTTTTTTAATAAAATGGAGTACTACTCAGCCATAAAAAATGAGAAATTAGAGACATTTATCCTAAGTGGATGCACATTGAGGCGATACTCTTAAGTGAAATAAATAGTACACACATGTCTCCTCTTTCTTCATTGACTCCAATCAGTCTTATGTTATTCTTCTTTGCATCATCTAGCAGCTGCTGGATTGATTTCTCATGGTCCCTTACAATTTTAAAGCAATTTTTCTTTTCCTGGTCACTAATTGCAATCTTATCTTCTATATCTGAAATTCTGTCCTCATATTGGTTCATTCTGCTGCGCAGACTTTCGATGGAGTTTTTAATCTCCTGGAAATCTGTTTGCCTCTGTTTTATGGATTCCATTTGTTTCCTATGTTGGGATTCCATCACGTTCCCCAGATCCTCTAATTTTTTAATCTGTGTCCTCTCTAGATTTATTAATCATGTCGTGCACTAGGTGCTCATGAATTTCTTAAGGTGCTCTTTGTCATAGAAAATTTTTCTTTCTCCATGAATTTTGAAAGAAGCTTTGCAGGATGTATTAGTCTGGGTTGAAGGTTGTTTTGGGACTTGAAAAACTTGCTGAAAGCTCTCTTAGCCTTTAAGTTTTGTGTTGAGAAATCTGCTGTTATTCTGATAGGCTTATCTTTGTAAGTTACTTGATGTATTTATCTAACAGCTTTCAGTATATTCTCCTTGTTTCTGGGACTTTAACTATGATATGTCATGGAGAAGTCCTTTTCTGATCATGTTTTTTGGGGTTCTATATCCCTTATTTACCTGGAAGTTGAATTCTTTCCCTAGACTTGGAAAATGTGCTGCTAAGATTCCAGTAAATAAATGTTTATATCTTTTGTGTCATCTTTCAATTTCCGATAATTCTTAGGTTAGTTTCTTGAGTCATGTAGCAGCTGTTGGATATAGTTTCTATGGTCTTTTGTTGTTTTTAAGGTATCACTGAGCATACAATTTGCTGTATTAACTTTATCTTCTAGTTCTGACACTCTTTTTATTGGTCATTTCTGTTGCCCATGCTTTCAAATAGAAATTTTATATCCCAAATTTCTGTTTGACATTTTTCCATGGTCTGTAATTCTTTACTAAAATGATCATTCATATCATTCGTATCATCTGTCTAAATTTACCCAACATTTTGTGTCTTCTGTAAGCTCACTGATCATTTTATCAATGAAGTCCTTTATCTGTTTCTTTACATCCTCTTGAGCTTCCTAAGCATCTTATCCATGTGTTTGTTTCTTCTTTTATTTCTTCAAACATTTTAACCATTTGTTTTATTACTTCCTCTACTTCAGTGCCCATAATATCAGCTTTTGGGTAGTTAAGAATTTTCGGAGGCATCTTTTTGGCTTTTTGTTTGTTTCTGTTGTTTTCTGTACTGAGGGTTGAGAATCATTTAGAGTAGACAAATTGTTGCTAGTATGAAGAACTCTTTAGTCAGTCTATGTTTCCCTGGAATGTGATCTCAGCTCTGGTTATATGTTAGTATTTATACACTTCTTCGACATATTCAGCGTTAAAGGAACAGTCCTGGTTGCTGTATTACAAGGAGAGAACCATTACCAATTATATCAACATATAAAGAGCCATATATCAATTATGTAATTTAAAAATTGTACTCTTTTCATAATGAGCTGGAAAGCCTGTGACACATTAAAGCTGACAGGCTAGGATACAGAGGACGAGAGAAGGGAAAAGGAAGAGGAAAATCAAGTGATATCAGAAAGAAGAGAAGCAGAAAACAAGGGATAACAACAAATCAATGAAAGAAAAGAGTTCACACTTTGTTCATAATATTTGTATATCTGGAGTAGAGGCCTGGTGAAGAGGAGGTTTGAGAGAATATTTGTGGGAGTGAAAATAGGGATAAAGAGAGAGGAAAGTGTAATTGGAGATGGAGGGAAGCTGTGAGAAGTTTGGAACCAGTTAATATGCTGATATTAAGCTTGTATTTGAATCCTCTACACACAATTTTTAGCAAAAGTTTATCTGACATGCCTATGAAAGATATTATGTAGATTAAAGAACTAATTAATTCTTATTTTCCTTTTCACATATAGAAATACCTCATATATATTTATATATATGAAAGGAGGTATACAAATATCTCCCATATTAGATGAAAGAAGAAAAAGAAATAAGAGAAAGCAGTAAGAAAAAAACCCGTGAATACACAACAACACAAAATTAAAACATTGTCTTAGTCTTATTTATACTGCAGTCAATCTCACATTATAAAGGGGTAGATTACATTAGAAGGTGGTAAATTGAAACTTTATTGGTGATCAGTATACCATGCCATCTCTAACATTACTTTTGCATAGAATATCTGTACCACAACCCTACTCTTTAATTACTAATAATTAGTCCTCTAACCTTCATCTATTATAGCACTTTTATTATACTTGACTACTTATCTGATTCTCCAATTAAAACATAAATCCTTGAAGACAAAGCCTATGTCTTAGTTGGCTAACTTCCTAGCACAGCACCTGGCAATAGCAGAAACTGTTATAAGTAAATTTAAATTTAAAATGTACAATAAAAATCAACAAAATAGGAGCTCAATAAGTAAGGGCAAACCTAAAATGCACTATAAAATCAATCAATATCAATATATGCTTTCCCTGCTACTTAAAACTCTGATTAAGGATAAAACAGTAGCAAATATCTCTCCCAACTCATCTCTTTCCCTTTAAATCTTTTTCTTCTTCAGTAGAATCAAAGGAGCAGGATTCAAACTTTACTGTGGGATTCTATTATTTCAGAGTTGTCATAAAAACGTAAGATAAACACAAGAATAATAGGCATAAATCCACCTGGTTTTCTTATAGGGCAGAAATATTTATTTCAAGCTCCCTTTTTTTACTTCACTATTCTCTACTCATCAACTCTCTTATAAGAAGTATTGCACAGCTCTATCTATAAATTACTTTTTCTCAGGGTTCAATAATTTTCATCCCTAGTCTCATGTCTTCTCTAACTACTTGCTATCTCATGACAAAGCTCCATCTGGTATTCATTGTGCAGTGTCTAGAACAATGAGGCACAAGATGACTCCAACTTGTCTCACTTCGCTGTCATCCTTTTTGGTATCTTATCACCTTTACTTCTAAGTTATCATTAATTTGTCTTAATCACCTCTCTCACTTTTTAATTTACTTTCCTCTTGCTGTATCTGCTTCCTCAACTACACCACACCTAACCCCATACATAGATTCTCATTCTTTGCTGTATTCTACTCTTAGGACATGAGAACTGACAATGTTCTAGTCACATTTCTTTTGTATTTACCATCCATATATTTTCTCCTGTTTCAATTTATTATTGCTTTAATTGTCTGATTTAAGAAGGATCCTGATCCCTCATAACTCATTTTAATGACTCTCACACTGATAAGCCTATCAAGGTCAATATCATCCTCTTCCAGTACACACCCATGTCTGTGGTTCCCAATGAAACACACTTCCTTGACCTTTTGCACCCTGTCCCTGATGTTAACTGCCATTCATCCTAAAAGGAAGATTAATAATGGGGACAACCTATGTGAAAAGTATTCCTCAGAAACTTCCATACAAAGATGGTTAGTAAGTTAGTTTTCTGACTCAGCAAAATCGCCTCAGGTTCTCAAAGTGACAGGATGAGCTCTAAGTCAGATATTTCTGCCAGTCAGTAGCAGGCTAGTATGTATAATTCATACCAAAGTAGCCCCATTTACATTTTAGACAAGTTTACAAGATCAGGACTTCATTAAAACATTTGGCAGAGTTTTCATGATGGCCTTGTGTACTGTGTGTGAGGAGGAATATGGATGGGATGATCTTATGACTGCATTGATATGTCGATGGCTAATCATTCCTACATAGAGAAAGTTAGTTAATAGGGCTGGCAAACTTTTTCCATAAAAGGCAGGTAGTAAATACTTCAGGTGCTGTGGGCTAAACTACTGAAGTCTACAGCTGTGGCCCAAGAGCATCCATAGCCAATCTATAAATACATGAGTGTGAATTCCTTCTAATAAAACTGTATTTACAGAACCTGCTGCACAAGCGCAAGGACCGGAGTTCGATCCACGGTACCAAAACCAAAACAAAACAAAACTGTATTTACAGAAATGGCAGTGGGCTGGATTGTGTCTATGGGCTGTAATTTGTTGACCTCTGATTTAGGGCTAAGCCACTAGGAGGTTTGACTATCTTGTGAAAGTTTTAGCTACACATGCAGTGTAAAAATTCAAAACCTTTAGTCTGCAGCTGAATGTTCTTCTGGTCTTAAATTACCAAACCACATTGTATTATATTAGTGTCAGTTATCCTTAGAGAAAGACAGAGAAAAAAGCATTGAGTCATTTTATTATGAAAATCAATGCAGATTAAGAATTAATCTACACATAGATGAGTTCATAAACAACATAAGAGAACATTAGCAGTTAATAAGAAATTAATGCTACAATGCTAAATGAAGTTCTTAGATTGAAGCAACTACATCATACTTGAATTGTTAATATGGCAATTAGATTGGCTGCCTACAAAGTACTTGTTAATAAATACTTCATTAAGACTTTTCTTAAATAAGAGCATAGCAGATTTATAAAATATAAACTTATATGATCTTGAAAAATGTACTCAACATGGTTTATTTTTGAAAGGTCTAGTCATGATAGCTTTTTGAAAGAACTTATAGTACAGGTAAGTTTCAAATATAGTCACCTTACTGAAACTAAAGTTCAATTTTCTACAATAGTAGTTCTCAAAGTGTGGTCCAAGGGCTAGCAGCATCAGCATCACCAGGGCACATTTGAGACATCAGTTCACAAGCCTTGCTCCAGACTTACTGAATCAGACTCCTCAGGGTGGGGCCCAGAAATCCCAATTTTAACAAGACCTTCCAGTTATTCTGATGTATCTCAAGTATAAGAACATTGGTTTATAGAACCGAGGGTTAACTTCAAATAAGGCTGTGTGTGTTCTAACCCTGTACATGGGGCAATGGGTCCTACCATGTCTGCCCATTGGAATCACCTGGGGTGCTTCTTAAATGCTGACACCTGGGTCCCAATCCAGACACAATGATTTAATTTATCTCAGCGTGTACTATATTGAGCTATGGAATGCTTAGAAATTTATCAGGTGATTCTAACCCTGTGTAGTAAATACTAGAGTAGAGGGAGCCATAGTCCAACCCAAACATGGTAGAACAAACTGCATTTGGTGGTATGGGAATGCTTGTTTGCTTTTTAGTTCCTGTTCAGGTTAGATTTAGCTCTATTTTTGTTCTAAAATGATTTGTTTGCTGTATTAACTACATTACCTTAGAGGTGATCATTGTAATACTTAAGATGATATATAATTGTATGGTTGCATGGATATATGTAATTTTGTTTTGAATACATTAAATGCAATGTCTTTTGTTCTTAAATCACACACAGTATATGCATAAAATTCTATTAACTTAAAATACTTCTGGAACTAATAAATTTAGAGATATTACTGTATACAGGAATATTATTTTAGATTTTTATACTAGCAATATGCAGCTGGAAATTGAAATAAAACAGTACAATTTAAAATAGCATGATAAAATATGGATAAAGTGGAAAAGAACTGACAAAAGATGTATGAGATATGCTCATTAAAAGCTCTAAAACATTGGAAAGATGAATTAATGAAGATCAAATAAATGAAGATATATAAACCTTGTTTATTACTCAGAAGACTGAATATTGTTGCAGTTAGTTCTTCCTGAATACACTGACAGATTCAATGCAACCCAAGTTGTATTAGTTATCTTTTTTTAATCACTGAGACAAAATAGCCAACCTTTAAAAAGAGAAGTTTAATTTGGCTCAGGGTTTTGTGAGATCCAGGCCATAGTCAACTGGCTCCAGCCAGAAATCTCATGGTGCAAAGGAATGGTGGAGCAAAAATGCTTAATTCGTGGTGGCCAAGAAGCAGAGCAAGGGAATAGTTCCTGAGAAGAAGGGGTCAGGGACAAGATACAGTACCCAATGACATGCCATAACCATACCTTAGATTTAAAATGTTCCCTAAATCTCATGAAATCTCAAATGTAGAAATCGAGCCTTTAGCAGGTAATTGGATTATAGGGGCACTATACTTAACAGTGGATTAATTCATTGATGAATTCATAGCTGAATGTGCTGGTAGTAGGTGGGGTGTGGTCAGAAGATGTGAGTTATTGAGGGTGTGGGTTAGAAGGGTGTAGTCTTATCCTCAGCTAGTCCCTTCTCTCTTCTCTCTCTGTTTCTCTGCTTCTTGGCTACCATGGGTTGAGCCAATTTCCTCCACAGCTTTCTGCTGCCAGGCCCTTCTTCCATGATGTAGGCCTTGGAGCTGGCCTATTATGAACTGAACTCTCCAAAACTGTGAGACAAATAATTCTCTCTTTACTTAAATTGTGTGTGCCATTCCTTTAAATTGTGTGTGTCAGGTATTTGGACCCAGCAATAGGAAAGTGACTAATATAGAAACTTGGCAATGGAGAAATGCGGTCATTGCTAAGACTATATCTGACCATGTGGTTCAGAATCTCTTAGGTTTGTGGGGAGAGTTTGGGAAGCTTTGGAGATCTCAGTTAGAGGAGTCTTAGAATGCTGTGAGCAGAGCTTGATGGGAGATTCTGGTGAGAGCCCAGAAAACCAGAATGGTGATAGGAATCTAGACATAAAAGGTCATGCTTATGAGGTATCAAATGAAAATGAGGACACTATTGGGAAATGGACAAGAAACTATGTTTTACACAATGGCAAAGAACTTGTCTTCATTTTGCCCATGTCCTAAAACTTTGTGTGACACTGAATTTAAGTTGCCAGATTAATTCATCTGGCAGAAGGAATTCCAAGGCAGACCAACATTTAGGTTGTGACATGGGTACTGCTGGTTGCCTTTAGCCAGATATAGTGAGAATCGGGAGAAAAAGCAGAGTTAAATGATTTGAAAATTTTGCAGTTTGGTCAGAAGGAAAATGTATGTAAATTTCAGACCAAGGACAGTGTGAATACTGAAAAGACTGGTTCCATTAAAAAAGAAGCCAAGTTCTTTGCACAAGGACAATAGAAAAGATTGCTTGAGGGCATCTCAGGAAATGACCAGATGATCTCCTCCCCCATTACTGGCTAAAAGGTATAGAAAGATAAACTGAAAATCTTTGTGTAAGAATCTGGGTACCTTGTTTACCTTGTGCCTAGGGAAGTGAATCCCCAGTTTCAGTCATCCAGGAGATGACAGGCCACTGTAGCCATGTTTCACGTGAGTCCAGCTACAGCTCAAACCAATGGCAGACCTTGGTGTCATTCAGATGGTGCTGGTTTTACAAGCATAAAGAATGAGAGAGTTGTGAGTTCATGGAAGCTTCCACCCAGATTTCAAAGAAAGGCCTGGGAGCCCAGGGAATGTACTCTTAAGAGGGTGATGAGTAAAGCTGTGAAAGTGAAGTCAAAGGTGCAGTGGAGACACGAAGATGTTAGAGGTGCCAGAAATGTGGAACATCTGCTGAGGAAAGCCACAGGCAGTGAGTGGAGCCAGCTCATGAGAGAGGTCATGTGGTCTGCAACCTGCAGGGTTGACACACATATCTTAAAGGAGCTGAGGTTTATTTTGGCTTACAGTTTCAGAAGTTTAAGTTCATGGTTAGCTGGCACCAGTGCACAAACCACAAGGTTAAAGGACCAGGAAGAGGAAAGCTGTTCACATCATGGTGACCAGGAAGCAGAGAGCAAAGGGAGGAGCTGTGAAAGGAGAGATGTCCTTCCAAGTCATGTCCCCAGTAACCAACCTCTTCTGCTTGGGCCCAACCTCCTAACAGCATATTTAGCTATGAACTTAACAGTATATAAACTCCATGACCCAAATCATTTTCCAAATGCCCACCTCTGTGCACCTGAGAATTTGGAAGGACATTCTAGATCTAAACCATAACAGAGGAGGTGTGACCTAGAAGGGTGTATTTTTTCCTTGACTCCTCCTGCCTTGCTTTTTGTTTCTTGGTGACCACAGGATGAGCAGTTTTGCCATGCACTTCTGCCATGCCATTTCTGCCTTGGAGCCAGCCAACCATGCATGCATTCAATCCTCGGCAAATACTGGTATGGGCCAAAGTAAAACTCTCTTCTTTTAACTTTCTGGTATGAGATATTTTGTTCTAGTGAGGGGAAAGTGACTAATATACCATACAAGGCCATTCTACAAAACATGAGCAGCTGATCGATCCTCTCCAAAATTGTCAAGATTTATAGAAAACAAGAAAAGTCTGAGAAACTGTCACAGACAAGTGGTATCCTGGATGTTTTAGGAGGGGTGGGGAAAAACGTAAGATCTGAATAATACATGGAATTTTGTCTCAGTTACTTTTTTCTCTTTGCTGAGACAAAATAACTGATGCCCAAGCTTAAAGAAGGAAAGGTTTATTTCAGCTCACTATTTGTAGAGTCCATAATCAGCTGGCTCCAAGGAAGGGTGGCATGGTAGAGGGAAAAAAACAAGTTCATGGCATGGAAGTCAGGAAGCAGCAAAAGCAGCAAGTATCAAGTGACAAGTGACCACAATAGCCCTCTTTCTGTCCCTTATATTTTGTCCCTTATACTCGCACCCAGGGAGAGCCTTTCCATTATCCACTTCCAAAACAATACCAAACCAATCAGTGGACTAATTTAGTAATCACACAAACTTGATTCCAGCATCACACACCCTGGATCCAGCCACCTCTGAAAAGCCCCACCCATGACTGCATGAGGCTTTGGATGGACATCTAGACACAAGGCATAACAGATTTAGTTAATAATAATGTATCAATTTTTGTTCATTAATTGTGACAATTGTACTATAATAATGTCTGATGTTAAAACAGTGGAAACTGAGTCTGGAGTAAGTAAGAATTTTACAAATATAAATTTTAAATGAAAATTTCTTAAGAAAGACATTTAAGGAAATAAATACAAATTAAAATTCAATTTTCAAAGCAACAATCTCAGTGGAGGTTGTCATCAGATTAACAGATTCCTTAATACATGTATAAATTCAAAGTTTCAGTCAATATTTTATCTTTTTTGACATGATTTTTAAAATGCATATTCATAAATATTATCATATGAAAATATCTACTTAAAATTGAGGATAATTGATTTATTTCAGCAATTGTTACATTAAACATAAATTGTAACAGGAAAATATTTCTTTCTAGTGCCTATAATTCTGTGACCTCCTCAAAACAATGAATGAGTCTTATTCATCTCTCTTTCCTCAGCACTCAGAAACACAGGTTTGAAGCATGTGTGGATAAAATGCATAATGGAATTAATTCACTGATTGATTAACATTAGTGTTCAGCTCTGACAACCAGGGTAATTACAAAAATGAAAATAGTGTAGTAAAGGGGAACCACACATAAACTCACAGATAGACAAACAAAAATTCTATTTTAGCCCACTATTTTGGTAGGACCTCCTCCTATTCACCTAAGTGGTTTTGGCCTACTCTTACAAGTCTGCTCTTTTATATTACACATCTTAATGCAAAATTGATTATCTTATGATTATTCCTTTGAATATTACGGTCAATGCTCAATAAAGTGGCAATTTATAAAGGTTTACAGGAAATATTTAGATAAAATAACAATGGGCCCAAAAAATCCAGAGCTTTCAAACTTTCTTGAAGATATATTTGAAGAATAGTCACCAAATATCTGCTCTGCCTGCTGCAAAAATTGTAGTTTCTGAGAATGATGACTCTAAACAATACATTAGAGTTTAACATCTTGTGGAAACATGAGCGCAATGACATCAAAGAGGACTATTTTTTTCTTTACAAATCTTCAATTTTGAAACATGATTTGGTCAATTATGTAAGTTACTATTTCTCAAATCCACCTCCATCCTCCCTGTTACTAATTTCAGAAGGTCAGGGTCCATCTGAATACTTCCTGTTTCATGTGTCAACAGCAAATTAATCATAGTGTCTCATATTCTAAGCCCAAAGTATCCCTTCAATTAGCATACTTATAAAGGCAGCATTCTATTGTGTAAGCCACTAATCTTCTCTAATGAATTTCCTGTATTTGACTCTTCCATCTTCTGATTCATTGCCACAGAGCAAGCAGAGAGATCATTATGATATCCATATTTGATAATGTTATTGTGAATGACTTCCTGTTTTCTTGACATAAAGGTTAAAACATTTATGCAGCCTTTACTCCTCTGTAGTGAGAACTCTGGAGTATAGCTAAGACCTTCTCTCTTCAGGACCAGGCTCATCCCCTACTGACTACTAAAAACTCATAGCTATCTCACCCCAGAAATCACCCCATGGGCAACTAGCCTCTAAGGTCTGGTCAGTTATGTGATATTCTAAGATCTGGTACCCTTGCCTTGATTTGGGAAAACATCAAATGGTCATCATACTTCCCTTTGTTGTAGGTTTATTTGGTTCACAGTTTCAGACAGTTCAGTCCATGGTTTGCTGGCTCCAAGGCAGGAACATCATGTAAGAAGGGCAGGGGACAGTAAAGCTGCTTAGTTCATAGCAGAACAGAGGAAGAGTGCCAGACAGGGGACCAAGGGTCAAATATACATCTCAAGGTCATGCCTCCATGACCCAGCCAACCACCCACCAAAGTGTGCTTTACTATTTTTTCCTGTAAGCAGCTCCCAAGTCAATCAAATTGACAATAAAGCTTCACAATCACAAGGATGTTAAATTATGAGTCAGTCACTTGAGCAAGAGGACACTGCCATTAGCATTACCT
Source organism: Heterocephalus glaber (assembly GCF_053883595.1). NCBI lineage: Eukaryota > Metazoa > Chordata > Mammalia > Rodentia > Bathyergidae > Heterocephalus > Heterocephalus glaber. The sequence continues at coordinate 16,182,130 of NW_028258369.1, read as the reverse complement.
CTAAATTTTAATGCAGAGATACTAAGAGGAAACCAGGACAGAACTGACAGTTTATACTCAGAGATGAAGAGCAAAATGCTAGGAATGCTAGGAATTAGAATAGTATGGCTTTCTGGAATTTTCCATATCACTTTGCAAGTAAAGAAAGGCATATAAATAAGTTCCATTTACTAGCTGTTCTGTGAGCTGTGGGCTGGACAACCTGCAATGTGGGGAAGGGAATCACCACAGAAACAGAAGGGAACCCATCCTGTTATTCTGCTTTTCTGTGCCCTTTGTACTTAGCAACTCCTCCCAGAATGCACCCTTAAGATTCATGCTGGATTCAATCCTAGCAAGTGTATGATCAAAAAGTTTTTTAAAAAATGTAGTTCCCAGAAACAGCATTAAAAAGGACTCCATGGCTTTAACATGTTTCCTTTGATTCCAAGCAAAAGAGCCATATCAACAGGAAAGTCTTTTTGTTTTCTCTCAGTAGCGATGGATGAAAAGAGTGCTGTTGTATAAGCCTGCATGCTGACAAAGGGACAAAGGGACACATCTTGGAGATGTGTGAGACAAGCAGCAAATGGTGAACGCTATTAATTCTATTTCAGCCAAGAGTGAGTGCAGATGGTCTGGAGAGGCAAGGCCACACTGAGGGCAGTAGAACACAGGTGGAGGGTAGTAGAGAAAGCTGCCTGATAAAAACACTACTCATGAGTCCTTTGTGGTCCCAAATAAGAGCAAACATATTGTCAAAGGAAAGGCAAAGCAAAAGCAGACCTGTCTAAAATAAGTTTGTTTGTAACTGCTTAAAAGAACTTGACCTAGAGAAGGACACATTTTAGAAAATAACTACACCTCTAAAAACACAAAGGGGAAAGGAAATACACAATTCAGTTTAGTTGGTTATAAATGAGTCCTGTTTGCTTTTTAACAAATTCAATTGAGGTTAGTGTTTCAGTCATCTATGAAAAACAATGTGTGTACTGCTCTAAATGAGTGAAGTTTTCCTATAGTTGCAAATTATTCATTCCTTCAACTTTATTTCCAGTTTCCTCTGCTTTTACATGGGGCCAGAGGATGGGGTTCTTTCCATTGGAACTTTAAAAGAAGGAATGTGCTCCAGGCCTGGCACATAAAATCCTTCCTCACACTGTTTTACTGTCTTCATTTAACTGCAGAACAGAGAATAGCAAACTCTTCCAGAATTTTACTATTAGTAAAATCTTCCAGAAGGCTGAGCTACATATGTGAGACTCAATTCTTCAATGATTAAATAGAGAAGAGCTTAAATGCTTACCTGACCCAATGGCCCCATTATATGTGTGAGAAATAAAGTGTTTTAAGGCATTTAAGTTTTAATGTGCTGTGTTACAACAGCCAGTCTACTCAGACCAACACACGTGTCTAATGCAATGGGAAAATAGAGAATGGATATCTGCCTTAGCCCCAGGGAATGTGGGATGGTGTTAAAGATGTGAAAATATTCAATGGAATAGGCAGAGGGACAGAAGTTGGACCAGGAAAAGGAGAAGGGGTGGGAATTTTGGGGCAGGTAAGATCAAACTCAAAGATAGGATTCCACTAAACAGAACGGGTTGTTATGAAAACCATACTTTGGTATGACTGCAGTGTTAAATGGCAGTGAGAGTGGGGAGGAAGCAGACAGTCAATGAGCAATTATAATATTTTTAGAACAGGGGCAGGCAAACTTTCACCCTTGTGCTAAATTTGGTCTACTCTTTGTTTTTGTGTAGCCTACAAAATAGTCTTTTTTACATTTTTAAGTGGTTGAAAAAAGTGAAAAGAAGCATAATATTTTGTGGCACTAAGAATGATATGAAATTCAAATTTCAGTGTTGAGAAATAAAGTTTCATTGGAAAACAGCCATTCTCATTAATTTATATATTGTATATATCTCATTTTGTACTACAGTGGTGGAGATGAATAGCTATGGTAGAGATTGTATGGCTCACAAAATGCCTAAAATATTCTCTTTCTAGAAAAATTACCAACCCCTGCTTTTGCTCCTGAACTTTATGTGATAGACTACTGTTACCATTTTTCACTTCCCCTTGAATCCATAATGTGTCATATGACTTTGAATTTCATCCCACTGGATAGAATATGTTTGCCTCATTCATGTTGAGCTTTACTCTGTCACTTGCTTTAGCCAATGGAATATGGGAGAAAGTGATAGGAAACCTGTTCCATGCCTTGGCAATAATAGAAATTACATTTTTTCCTTTTTCCATTTGCCTTTCTATCAATACCATGAGAAAGACATGACTATCTTGAGAGTGCGATTCAGCTCCGGCTCCTAAACAGATCCAGGAAGTCGAAACATTACACTGAATCACATATGCCTATTAGCCCAGGGCCACCTTTGTCTTACATGATATAAAAGTAACAGCAGTGGGAGAGAGAGAGAGAGAGAGAGAGAGAGAGAGAGAGAGAGAGAGAGAGAGGGCGAGAGGAGAGAGCTGGTGCACTAGACTACTCTGCAAGTCCCATCCCAGAACGGAACCTCGCTGCGGGAAGTGTTGCTTCCCAATCTGGTGATGTATTGTACCCTATGTTTGATTTTCTAATTCCATGTGTTTCCTTGACTTTTTCCTTCATTCTATTAAACTATCTATTTCAAATCTTAGAGTAGTGTGTAGTGGCTTTATTAGCAGATCAAGCCCCCAAATCTGATTAAAGGTGCACCTCTGTTGGCAAATTTACCTTGTCAACACAATGTCCCTCTTAGCAAAAGAATGAATGTGGAGCAGAGCCACCTCAACTGAACCTCATATCATATCTGAAGTCTAAAGCACACTCGCACCAGCCAATTTTCAGACTTATCAGAGTGTAAATAAATGCTTATTGTTACATGCCAGCGAGCTGTGGAATAGTTTGTTAAGCAGCAGTAACTGACTGATACATCATATAGTTACTAAGGAGAGAGAACTTCCAAGTGTAAGCCTGTACATAGTTCATTATAGATAAATATTAAAGCATTTTAGCAAGGTAAGGTGACTGTTTGGATCTAAAATGTCCCCTAATGTCTCATGTTCAAAGATGGGACTTTTGGAAGGTGATGAGTCATGTAAGCACTATACTAATCAGAGGATTAGTCCATTGGTGAATTCATAGCTGACTCTTCTGTTCAGAGATGGGGCCTTGTTGAGAGAGTTGGTAGGTGGGGATGTGACCTGGAAGGGTGTATTCTTGTCCACAGCTCCTCTCCACGCTCTCTGCTTTCTGGCTGCCATGATATGTGGAGCTTTCTTCTGCAAAGCCCTGACACCATGCCGTTTCTATGTTGGAGCTCTCTGACTGTGGACTAAACTCACTGAAACTGTGAACCAAAATAAACCTCTCCTTCAAGTTTTGAGTGTTGGTTATTATGTCCCAGTGATGGAAACTAGCTAATACTCTGAGAATTAATCCTAAAGGCATTTTATATTGGTAGTATAGTAAATACCTATGGAAATAAAATTAGAGTGAATGCAGGCAGAAAACTCAGCTCTTTCTTTTTCTTGAAATCTGAATAAGGCATCTGCATTCTTTCTCCAAAGTTAATTGTTCCTATGTTTGCATGAAAATTTTTCATTTATTCCTTTTATTGCAGCTGATCTTCGTTTCAGCAGATCTCTGCTGCTTTCATTTTTTATGACCCTCAATCTCTCTCTAATAGGGATATGACCTTCCCTGCAATCTGACCTGCGTCATTTGAACTTTATTCTAGGAAATTCTGGAATACTGAATTCATGAAATGTCTAAGAAAGAGATGTAAAACACCAAAAGTATACCTTCCAGGTTTCTTGGTTAATGCCTGTGTGAGTTGTCATGGTGAATGGGAAAAGGATAAAGATCAGAAAAGAGATTAGAGAAGCAATTGTTACACTGGGACCTATAAAGCCTTTGTGAATATTTGCTTTTTGCAAATGAACTCAGGAAGTTGCAGCACTCACTAACGTGGATCCCTGGATGTGAAAATGTAAATAAAATCTCCTCAAGATTCGATGAACTGGGATTATTTATTTATTTATTTATTCTTTTTCTCATCCCAGAGGCCTAAAGTTCACAGACAAAGAAGCATTCTGAGCATGGTAAAAATTAAAATTTAAACATTTGAAATTTGCCTGTGTATTTGTTATACTGAGAACCCACTTTCCCCTTCTTGTTGCCACCTGCCTTCTCACCACCAAAATAAGGCAAATAAGACAGACAGATTCAAAAAGTCTCAGCTATACTCAAAGCAATTGATCACAATCTCTCAGGAGGAGGGTGAGATATAAGAATCAATATATTTTGAAACTCTTGGATAATTCCAATGTTCAGACAAATTTAAGACCCATTGTTTTAAGCCTTGTTCCTGGTAAACAAGCATTCTGCATATCACAAGGGCACCGAGAACAAATAACCACCCAACATAATAGTTGGGTGTATTTAACCCAGATTGACACAGGTACTAGTTATTTTAGTTTCAAACTAACAGAAACCAGTTCAAACAATAAGAACATTTATGGTCTCATATAAGTGAAAAGTTCAATTGATTTGTCGCTATGTGTCACCACCCAGGTCATCACTGGTGGTCCTAGTAGAGACATACAGAAGCAGACAGTGCTACATGCTTTCCCTTCAGGTTCAGTTTAAGAGAGAACACTTTCTTTCCTTTAACTACTGGATGTTGTTCTGCTTCTACTTTGATTTGATCAATTTAGGTTGTCTGCCTGCCCTCATCCCCATATTGCCCAATTAGAGACTCTCACGGACTGACTGGTTCAAAGCTACATTACAACTCATCCTTCATCCAATTAATGAGACCAGTATCTGGTTTAGGTCAATTAGAACCCACAACTAGGGTTGGGAGAAAGGATAAATCTACATAGAAACCATGGCTGTTCCCTAAATGAAATAGGAATAGATCCTGTTAAGAAGGGCAGTGTATGGAGTAGCTGTTGTTTAGGCAATTACCAAATGTCTACAGAAGAATGGAGACAAAGCAGGAGATGGTTTAGATTTTTTTTGGTTCCTCATTGGTAATTGAGCAAAACTGGATGTCTCCTAAGAAGAGGCAGTCTTTCTACACCTTTTACCAAGTCATGAGCCATGCAGACATATGGTGAGCATAACTGAAATCTAATAACTTTTAAAGTTTTGGATTTCTTCTGCCTTCTATACCATTTTAGAAAGAAGGGTGCAATAAAGTGCTAGGATTGGATCCAGTGAGAGTGCTCTCGCTCTCTCTCTCTCTCTCTCTCTCTCTCTCTCTCTCTCTCTCTCTCTCTCTCTCTCAATTTCTGATTGCTGGGGACCACAGAGTGTTACACTTCTGCCTGCAGTTGACCAGAAGTCATGTGGGGGGAGCAGAACAGAGATATGAGAGCCTAAGCACCACATCTGTGCCTGATGTACTCGTAAGAGATTGCCAGTTTTCAAGGAGTTCATCTTTCTTCATGGCCTTGACCACCTGTAATAATGAAGAATTTTGCTTTCTTTGTTTTTGTCTTTCTTTGGAGTGACTTTGAATCATGGAGGGTGCATCTTTTTCAACCTCCTTGAGAGGCTTCTTACATCTAGTGTTATGTCATTAAAAAGTGTATTGGTTTTTTTAAAAAAAGTGCATTGGTTTTGAGGTCAGATATCAAAAACCAAAATTATAACAAATTTAAAGATGTGATTGGCTTTTATTTGTGATTCTAGCATTAAGCACATCTCATAGAATGAGAGTTCTGAGGAGCTGAGCAGAGGAGTCTGGCTTCATGGGCAGAAAATGGCAGAAGAAAGCAGAAACAGAGAATGAAAAGTATATTAATAGTTTCAAAAGTACTGTCCTTATAGACTTGAAACAGATGAAACTTCCTTATTATGCTAACTGGAATCTACTGTTTTTGTTTTTGAAAACTGATCCATTTCCAAGTTCAGTGTTGATCATGTGGCACTTAGCAGAAGTGGCTCCATTCTGGTTTGGTCTCACCTGCTGGCACCTAGTGTTGGAGCCTGTCCAAAACAGTGGCTTGCCATGAAATTTGTTTCATAAATAAAAAATCCTCATTGATTTAGAGTCAGGTTTGTAGTGGAATATGTACACCATTAGAGATCCGAAATATTTGTACTCTTGCTTTAGAAAAATGTTTACTATTGCTGAGAATAGTTACTGTTTGTACTGTTACCTGTCAGCCAAGGGTTCTTTTGCTCAATTGGGATGGAAATCATGAAACTGGCATGTCACTGACAGGGTCCAAGGAGGGGATGGGACCACCCCCATATATCTGTCAACTTTTATCATAGAGAAAGAATTTCTCATAAACAGAATTAGAAAGTAAGAGAAAATAAGGATTGGGCTTCAGCTTGAGGAGCTGAAGGAGTTCTGATGAAAGGGATCAGACTGCCCTGTTCAATAAAGAATGGAACTAGCTTTATGGCTTTATGGCTTTGCTGGGCGGGTCATGTGTATGGGACGTTTCTAGACTTTTCCCTCATGTTTTAAGAGATTTCCTTCCTGTAGGATAAGAAATATGGATTAGTGACCAATACCCTTGTAGACATTCTTATGTCCTCCTTGCACTTGGTCCTTGCAATAAGAGTAAGGGGATAAAGAGAGGTTACATTTCACATGCTGTTAACAAGGGGGATAGAGAAAAGATGTCTCCATCTTTTGTGGGTCATGGATTAAGACCTGAGAAACCTTGAAGGTTCTTGTCTTATTTTATTCTCAGTTAAAACTTGATAATAAGACGTTTGAAAAGATTTCTGGAGCATGGGAACTTTAAAACAAATATCCTATTTTTTCTACTTAGAGAAGCAGCAAAATTTCCCCTTTAATCCTGTTTATTAAAGATCAAACATGACTAGATGATACATTTCCTTATGTCTCATTATCTGGCTAGATATGTCCACCAAAAAAGAAAATTTATAAGTTCATTTGTACGCTCTAAGCCATATTCCACTGTCAACTCAGCCTTTCTGATTCAGTAATGTGGAGTTCCTATACATTGAAACTGAAGTCTTGAAGTTGAGAAAGAATAGCCAGCAGTGCAGTAAACTCTTTTAATAGGTTGTCACATCTTCCCTTGGAACAAATGATCAATGCAATAAAAAGAAATGGGATGAGAGTGAGGAAGATTGAAGTTAAATAACCTAGACTCCATTAAAAGGACAATCCATTATAAAAAGCTGAATTACCCAGAAAGTTAGCAGCAGGGCTTCTAGTTTGCCTAGCAAAATGGACATTCTGAATTAAACATTAACATCAAATTGATCAAGTGCTGGTGATGAAATATTCAAATAAATGAACTTTACATAAATCATATTTTTTGGAATGTTTGCTTCCTAGTGCCACAGGCATTTTAGTCCAATTGGTCCTCTGTCTGGATCAAAAGAACATTTACATTTTTTAGGTAGCAACAAAAGAGGCTTTAGATTTCTCCAAGGGCCATTCGTAACAATAAGCACAGGTTAGTTTCTTACTCTTATTCAGAGGACATAATCAGAATTTGAATCAGATTTTAATACAGTAGCATTTGGAATGCAGATAAGAAGGTAATTTAGGTAATAAAGAAGGATGTAAAAGTATTTGATTCTCTGAATGCATCCTAAAACCTCTTTGGTTTGAGTACTTCCATCCCTTTGTTAGAGCCTTTAAAAAATAAGTTGTACTAATATAGAAAGCAAAAATGATTCATTTAAAAAAAAAACTTTTTGGTTCATCTAATGTTCTTTCCAAATAGCATGCTGGCAGTGTACAAATCTTTGCAATTAAATGGAAGAATAAAAGTAATACACATAGGCTTATTCCAGAGAAAATTTTCCTGTGTATTAGCTCCCTTAATCAATAAGCCTGGGGTACAATAGCATTATTAAGATAGTTAGCTGTGGGGTAGCTGATAACAGAATTTGGCCTTGCAAGCATCAAACATATAAAGAAAATGTGATCTATTATATTACTGCTCAGAACTACTCATTCCCTTGTTTCCTTGTTAGAGCACTATACCTTTCTTCTCCATTGATTCTGGACTTTGCTGCAAAACTTACTTTGGCCAATGGAACAGGAGATAACATGTTGTAGACCAAGTCCAAGCAAAAGCTTGAAACGTGGTTGTGTAGTTTAGCTTGTCCTCTTTCTCTTGTCTTTGCCAAAAAATGGGCAGATCCCACTTTAAGTGATGCCTGAGCTAGGGTGCTAAAATAAAAAGACATGAAAAACAAAACAGTGTCAAGCCCAGCTAAGCAAAGCCACAGTACGTGCAGTTGACCCACAGCTAATTTGTAATTTACAACATGTCACGTTAATGAGGAATTAATCTTTGGAACTGTAAGTCATTAAAGCTTATGTGACTGTAACTGTAAGCCTAACTAATACAGAAATTGGTATGCTGAAATGGCATGGTACCACTCCAGTCTCTTTTTCTCCATCTCCATCTCTGTCTCTATTTGTATCTCTTTCTATATAATATACACATGTATATACAATATATATACATGATAATATACATTTATAATATATGAGTATATGTATGCTTTATTGTTTTGTTCATATGCAGTTTTTATATTATTTACCATTATTGTTTAAAGAAATTAACACTTATCAAAATAATGCTTAAGGTTATGAGTCTACAATGATCATTCCTATGTTTGAAAACTGACACCTAAAAAATGGGGATAGTAACAGTTTTTATGTTACTGTATAAGGATTTTACATGGGCTGGATAAGTTTGTTCACTAAATTTACAAGAATTCCAGGGTCAGCCACCACCAGGGACGGCTGGGTTACGCATACACCAGCAGCCCTCACCACGGCCGGAAACCACCATGTCTCGTGGACACTGTGCCCCACTGGATGACCACATGGCACAGACTCGGCACAAGTCATCTGAATCTGCACAGCAGAGGTGCCAGGGGGTGACATAAAGACCATGGTTATGAGCCCCAGAAGATAGAGCAGAAATGAACAACATAGAGGGCCTTTCTGATGCTCCTCAGTGAAAATTGAAGCCCACTAGGAAAGTGAAGAAAAACTCTTCAATAAAAGCACACTGGACCATTGTGATTGGTAAGTTGTTTGGATCAGAATCTCCCATAGAAACCTGGACCTGTTTAGGAGGGAGGGCTGCTGGAACCTGCACTAGAAACTTGCAGAGTTTTATGCTGCAGGAGGTCAGGGACCTCAACTTGGACCTTGCAGCCAGAAATCAGTCTGAATCTCAGTAGACTACAACTGGCTTGCTGAGATTAATTGACTTAGACCTGCACACTGCTGCCCACAATGCCTACCAGGAAACAGAGATATATCCTGAGGGAGACCTTTATTTGTTTGTTTGTTTTGTTATACATATGTGTGTGTATATATATATATATATATATATATATGTATAAATATTTTCTTTTTCTCTCTATATATACCTTCTGGCTCTATATTTCTCTCCCTCTTTGTTCCTGTTCCTGTCCCATTCTGAATTTTTTCTCTCTTTGTCTTGACTATCACTGTTATAGGAAGGTGAATGCAATTTCTAGCTTCCCTATTGTAGTCAGTTTGTTCTGTACTTGTCTCTGTTCTTTCACTCTGTCATCTCCTCCTGTCTTCAACAGATCCCCACAATTTGCATAATCTTCCCGTGTCCTCTAACCTCACTTCTAACCTTCCCCTCTACCTCTATTACTCTACCCCTCCCTCCCCAACCCCTGCTAAATCCTTATCCCAAAGGGTAAATTTGCCATATTGAAGGGTTTTCTTGCTACAAACATATTTTGGGTTGGCCCTAGATTTTGATCTAGCTCACATGGTTAAAGATGACAGATTAACTGCTACCACAAATTGTCATTTTCCAAGGTATGGTTGATGTTGATTGTGTCAACTGGGCTAAGGTGTTGTGATTGATCTAATCAGTTGTCCTCCCTGGTATACTGAAAACAAGATTGCCTAAGAGTCATTAGAGACTCAAAGCCTAAAAAGTCCAGCTATACCTGGAAGATATCTCTGAGAAGCAATCACTCCATAGGGGCTCTAAACACCAGTAATAAAAATACACAAAATAAGAAATATTAGATTATCAGCCCAGGAATCAAAGCAAAAAACAGCACCAACAATAGAATTAAAAATGAGAAGAAACCTTGGCAAGACAAAAACCCAGACTTCCAATTCATCGAAGGCAAATTCTGGGGGAAATGTGGGGGAAAAATATGATAAATTGACCACCTGGACACCCTGAACTGATAGCACAGGAAGTAACAAAACAGATGAATGAGGCTGTAGAAAAATTCAAAACAGAAATAATTTCCCAGATAACTACAGAGATGGAAAGCAGAGTGAAAGACATGATTAGAGGCTCTAGAACAGAAACTGATGAAAAAAATAGATGCGCTCAGAACCATGCTGGAAGCCATGAATGCCCAGCATAGGAAAGAAATGGAAATCATGATCACCCAACATAGGAAAGAAATTGAATCCATGAAACAGACTCAAACAGATATCCAGGGGATTAAAAACTCCACTGAAAGTATTCACAGCAGATTGAGTGAATGTGAAGATAGAATATCAGATATAGACGACAGGATTGCAGTTAGTGACCATGAAAACAGAGATTTCATAAAAATAGCATGGGACCATGAGAAATCAATCCAGCAGCTGCTAGATGATGCAAAGAAGAATAACATAAGACTGATAGGAGTCCACAAAAAAGCAGGAGAAAGTGCAAATGACATACAAAAAAACTGTTCACAGAAGGCATAGAAAACTTCCCAGACAGAGGTAGAGAATTGGACATACAGAGAAGTGAGTCATATAGAACTCCAACTAGCCAGGATCAAAAAAAAAAAAAAAGCTATACCTAGACATATAATAGTCAAGATCCCAGAAACCCAACAAAAGAAAAAAATCCTACAAACAGTTAGAGAAAAGAAACAAATCACCTACAAAGGAAAGCCCATCAGAATCACAGCAGACTTCTCAACACAAACCCTTAAGTCAAGGAGAGCCAGGAGTGAAGTATTTCAAACCCTAAAAGAAAATAATTTCCAACATACACTGTTGTATCCTACAAAATTATCTTTCAAAATCGATGGGGAAATTAGATACTTCCACGACAAAGAACACCTGAGAAATTTCATGAACACCAAACCAGCACTCCAAGCAATTCTACACAATATCCTAGAAAAAGACAATGAAGGTCACAATTCCATGAGGTCCAACAGAGCAAAGCCACCAGGCAAGGCAAGAAACTAAAGGGAAAGCGGGGAAAAATAAAAAAGGTGCCAACAAAAGTAAAACATCATGACAAGGATGAGTCAATATTTACCAGTTATAATGATCAATGTTAATGGCCTCAATTCACAAATCAAGAGAAATAGACTGGCAGAATGGATTAAAAAGCAAAATCCAACAATATACTGTATACAAGAAACACACCTAACTCAAAAAGAAACTCATAGACTAGAAAGTAAAAGGATGGAAAACAGTTCTCCACAGGACAGGAGCCCGGAAAAAAACAGGGGTAGCAATCTTATTGGTAGAAAAAATAGATTTCAAACCAAAACTAATTAAGGGAGACAAAGGTGTTCACTGCATCCTTGTGAAGGGAACAATCCAAGAGGAAGAGATGACAATCATAAATATATATGCAGCAAATACGAATGACTTCAACTATACAAAACATATACTAATGGACATGAAAAACCAAATAAGCACTAATACAATTGTAGTGGGAGACCTCAAAACACCACTGTCAAAAACAGACAGATCATCTAGACAAAAAATCAACAATGAATTTCTAGAACTGAACCAAGCTTTTGAACAAATGGACTTGATAAATGTTTACAGAGTGTTCCACCCCACAAAATCAGAATATACATTCTTTTTGGCTGCACACAGGTCATTCTCCAAAATAGACCACATGCTAGATCATAGGGCATGTTTAAATAAATGTAAAATGAAGAAATGAAGTTACCTCCTATGTATTATCAGACCATAGTGCAATAAAATTGGAGGTCAATAACATAAGAAACCACAAACACCCACAAACACATGGAAACTGAATATCACCCTCCTGAACAACCAATAGGTCACAGAAGAAATTAAAGAAGAAATTAGACAGTTTCTACAATAAATGATAATAGCTGTACAACATACAGGAATCTATGGGACACAATGAAAACAGTTCTACCTGGGAAATTCATAGCAGTGAATGCCCATATTAGGAAAACAGAGAGAGCTCTAATAAACAACCTAATGCTGAACCTCAAGCTCCTAGAAAAAGAAGAGCAAGACAAGCCCAAAGCTTGTACAAGAGAGGAAATTATAAAGATCAGAGCAGAAATCAATGCAACGGAGACTAAGAGAATGATACAAATAATCAACAAATGGAAGAGTTGGTTTTTCAAAGGAATAAATAAAATAGATAAACCCTTAGCCAACCTTATCAAAAACAGGAAAGAAAAGGCTCAAATTCACGCAATTGAGAACGAAAAAGGCTGTCACAACAGATCATGCAGAAATCCAGAGAATCATCAATACCTACTTTGAGAACCTGTACTCTAATAGAATGGAAAACACAGAAGAAATGGACAGATTCCTAGGTACATACGAATTGCCAAAGTTAAGTGAAGAAGATGTCGAAATTCTAAACACCTCAATTACAATGAGTGAAATTGAAAAAGTAATTAAAAATTTACCAACAAAGAAAAGCCCAGGTCCTGATGGCTTCACTGCTCAATTCTACAAGACATTTAGAGAAGAGCTATCACCATTACACTTTAAACTCATCAATGAAATTGAAAGGGAAGCAATACTTCCAAATTCATTCCTGGAAGCAAGTGTTACTTTGATTCCAAAACCAGGGAAAGACCCAACCCAAAAAGAGAACTACAAGCCAATCTCCCTAATGAACATAGATGCAAAATCCACAACAAGACGCTGGCAAACAGAGTACAGTGGGTCATCAAGAAGATCATATACACTGACCACATCAGATTTATCCCAGGGATGCAAGGATGTTTCAACATATGTATATCAATAAATGTAATACACTATATTAACAGAGCCAAGGACAAAAACCATATATTCATCTCAATAGATGCAGAAGAAGAATTTGACAATATCCAACACCCATTCATGATAAAAACTCTAAAGAAAATTTGAATAGCAGGTCTTTATCTCAACCTGATTAAGGCTATTTATGAAAAACCAACAGCCAACATCATACTAAATGGTCAAAAATTGAAATCCTTCATGCTAAAATCATGAACAAGACAGGGATGCCCACTATCACCACTCCTGTTCAATATAGTTGTGGAAACATTAGCCACAACAATTAGAATTGAGAAAGGAATAAAGATAGGAAAGGAAGAAGTTAAACTGTCATTATTTGCTGACCATTTGACATTTTACATAGAAGACCCAAAAAACTCCGCCAAAAGTCTTTTAGACTTAATTGACAGATTCAATAGAGTAGCTGTATACAAGGTCAACACTCAAAAAACAATAGCCATCTTGTACACAAATAACAGACTCACTGAGAGAGAAATTAGGGAAACAATTCCTTTCACAATAGCATCCAAAAAAATTGAAATATCTAGGAATCAGTCTAACAAAAGAAGCAAAAGACCTCTATACTAAAATCTACAGCATTCTGAAAAAAGAGATTGAAGAGGATATAGAAAATGGAAAGACACCCCTTGCTCCTGGGTAGGAAGAACCAATATAGTGAAAATGGTCATACTCCCAAAACTGCTATATAGATTTCATGCAATGCCAACTGAAATTCCAACAATATATTTCACAGAATTAGAGAAAACAATGGAAAAATTCATTTGGAACCAGAAGAGATCTAGAATAGCAAAAGCAATTCTTGGCAACAGAGACATGGCAGGTAGTATCACAAGGCCCAATTTGAAACTATACTACAAAGCTACTGTGATAAAAACAGCATGGTCCTGGCAAAGAAACAGACCTCAGGATCTGTGGAATAGATTAGAAGATGCAGAAATAACTCCAAACATACTCAGTTACTTCATCTTTGACAAAGGAGCTAACCATCCTCACTGGAATATAGATAGACTCTTCAAAAAATGGTGGTGGAAAAACTGGATTTCAACCTGCCAAAGATTAAAACTAGACCCATATCTATCACCATGCACTAAACTAAGATCAAAGTGGATTAAAGATCTAAATATTAAAACAGAAACACTAAACTTGCTAGAAGATAAGTTAGGTAGAACTCTTGAAGACATTGGCATAGGAAAGGACTTTATGAAAAAAACCTCTGTAGCATGGGAATTAGCATGAAGAATCAACAACTGGGATCTCATCTTATTAAAAAGCTTCTGCACTGCAAGAGAACCACCAACAGAGCTAGGAGACAACCTACAATGTAGGAAAAAATTTTTAGCAGCAGTACCTCAGACAAAGGACTACTATCTAGAATTTACAAAGAACTTAAAAAAATCAGACCTCCCAAATTTAAAGACCCAATTCAAAAATGAGCATCTGAAATGAACAGACATTTCTCAAGCAAAGAAGTAAAAGCAGCAAATAAACATATGAAAAAATGTTCAACACTGGTCATTCGAGACATGCAGATGAAAACAATATTGAGATTCCACCTCACCCCAGAAAGAATGGCTGCTATCAAGAAATCAACCAATATCAAATCTTGGTGGGGTTGTGGGGAGAAAGGAACCCTTCTCCATTATTGGTGGGGGTACAGACTGGTGTAACCACTGTGCAAATCAGTATGGAGATACTTCAAAGAACTAGGAGTCGAAGTCCCATTTGACCCAGCTATTCCCCTGCTGGGTATCTTCCCCAAAGAATTAAAAGAATCATACCACAGCAATATATGTGCATCCATGTTTATAGTGGCACAGTTTGTAATAGTGAAAGCTTGGAAACAGCCCAAGTGCCCATCAACTGGAAACTGGATAAAGAAGATGTGTGGTTTTTTTTTTAATAAAATGGAGTTCTACTCAGGCATAAAGAACGAGAAACCACAGACATTTATAGCTAAATAAATGCATATTGAGGACATACTCTTAATTGAAAGAAATAGGACATACACGTGTAAATGCTGAATAGTTTCTCTGGTGTGAAAAACTAAAAGTGTAAATAATGATTAAAATGAATAATTGATAATGAGAAATAGGAAGAAAATGTCCAAAGGGTTAGAGGATGTGGGAGGGGTAGGGAAAAGGAAAGAAGGGAAAGGAAAAATGATGAGAAAATGAAAATTGGAAACAAAGTCTTTGTAAATAGGGAGTGGTGGAGGGGGTGAAGGGAGGACAGGAAGTGGGGAAAAAGTAAGAACTAAGATATATCATGTAAAGGTACAAGTATCCAACAATAATCATAAATGTATTGTATACCTAAAATGTACCAATAAAACAATCTAAGGAAAAAAAAAAGGAATTCCAGGGTCTTAGCATTCAAAACACAAGACTCATTTACATTTTATTTTTGTAAATACTATATATATAATTAAGCTAAAAATAATATAATTTACAATTGG
Source organism: Heterocephalus glaber (assembly GCF_053883595.1). NCBI lineage: Eukaryota > Metazoa > Chordata > Mammalia > Rodentia > Bathyergidae > Heterocephalus > Heterocephalus glaber. The sequence continues at coordinate 16,166,656 of NW_028258369.1, read as the reverse complement.
AAGTATGCAGGAATAGTTTTTCAAATGATTGGATATCTCTTGAGGTAAAAAATAAATGTCATAAGCATGTCCTCAACAACTGAGTTTAGCTTTTGGCAGAAATTAAAGGGAAATGATGCAGGGACTCATGAGAGACAGTACTGCTGAGATTATTAGCATAATGTGTGCCTGAGAGTGTGCAAGTGTGTGTGTATGTGTCTGTGTGTGTGTGTGGTGTCATCTTAGATTTATCTTCCTCTCACCAGCCATCATAAAAAAACAAGCATGTATAAAACTAAAAGTGGACATGCTGAATCACCCCGCTGCAGACAGGCAGGTCTGCCCACGCCCTACCGAGGTCCTGAGTCGCACAGAACACGCCAAATCAGCCTGCTGCAGACAGACAGGTCTGCCCATGCCCTACTGAGGTCCTCAGTCTTGCAAAATATGCCGAATCAGCCTGTTGCACACAGGAAGGTCTGTGCATGCCCTACCAAGGTCCTGAGTCACGCAGAAGACACCGAATCACCCCGTTGCAGACAGGCAGCCACCTGGTTCCACACTACAAAGACGCAGAGGACACCAGACCACCAGACCAAGGTATTGAGCCCCACTGTTCCCGGCCCAGAGGTAGGGGCTTCTGAGCCTTCGTCCCACTGCTCCTGGTCCACAGGAAGGGACTTCCTGGTCACCATCCCTCCCGCTGCTCCCAACCAAGAGGAAAGGCCTTTTGGGCCACCATCTCTCCCGCCACTCCCGGCCCAGAGGGAGGGGCATCTGAGCCACCATCCCATTGCTCCTGGTCCAGAGGAAGGGGCTTCCCAGCCACTATCCCTCCCGCTGCTCCCAGCCCACAGGAAAGGGCTTTTGGGTCACCATCCCTACCACTGCTCCCGGCCCCTGTCCTACCTCACCCAGCTCAGAGGAGGTAATCTGTGCAGGTGCTAGCAGCCCTCCGCCCCAGTCAAAATGAGAAAACATGTAAATAAGTCTCAAAACCAGACTTCCAGATCACCTACAGCAACCCAAAAGGAAAATGAGATGGAACACTCTGATACTCAACCACCTGGACCCACTGAACTGGCAACAAAAGGGGATCTGGAAAAAATGAAATCAGAAATAATTTCTCAGATAACAGGAGAAATTGTGCCCCTAGTGCAAGACATGATTAATAAATCTAGAGAGGAGGTCAGGAACATGATGGAATCCCAACATAAGAAACAAATGGAATCCATAAAACAGATGCAAATCGATTTCCAGGACACGAAAAACTCCATTGAAAGTCTACACAGCAGAATGAGCCAATGAGAAGACAGAATTTCAGATATAGAAGATAAGATTGCAATTAGTGACCAGGAAAAGAGAAATTGCTTCAAAATTATAAGGGAACATGAGAAATCAATCCAGCAGCTGCTAGATGTTGCAAAAAAGAATAACATAAGACTGATTGGGCTCAATGAAGAAACAGGAGAGAGTGGAGATGACATAAAAAATCTCTTCACAGAAATAATAGCATAAAACTTCCCAATCAGGGGAAAAGAGCTTGACATACAGATAAGTGAGGCATATAGGACTCCAAATAGCTTTGATCAAAAAAAATCTACACTTAGGCATATAATTGTTAAGATTCCAGAAACACAACAGAAGAACAAAGTTCTCCAAGCAGTCAGAGAAAAGAAACAAATCACATACAAAGGAAAGCCCATCAGAATCACAGCAGACTTCTCAACACAAACCATTAAGGCAAGAAGAGCTTGGAGTGACATATTCCAAGCCCTAAAAGAAAACAGCCTCCAACCCAGATTGATGTACCCTGAAAAACTATCTTTCAAAATGGATGGAGAAATAAGATACTTTCATGACAAAGAGCACCATAGGAACTTCGTGAATACCAAACCAGCACTCCAAAGAATTTTACACAATATCCTAGGAACAGACATTGAGGATCACAACCCCAGGAAGCAAAGCAGAATGAACCCATCTGGCATGACAAGAAATTAAATGTAAAGGGGGAGAACCCAACAAAAAGAAAAAGTCATGGCAATGACAAGTCAATATGTTTCAGTTATAACCATCAACGTTAATGGTCTCAATTCACCAATCAAAAGAAATAGACTGGCAGAATGGGTCAAGAAGCAAAATCCAACAATATGCTGCATACAAGAAACACACTTCATTCAAAAGGAAACTCATAGACTGAAAGTTAAAGGATGGAAAACAATACTCCATGCGACAGGAACCCGAAAAAAAGCAGGAGTAGCTATCCTCTTTGCAGATCAAGTAGATTTCAAACCAACACTGATGAAGAATGACGAAGAAGGACACTATATCCTTGTAAAGGGAAGAATCCAAGAGGAAGAGATGACAATCATAAATATCTATGCACCAAACACTAGTGCGCCCAACTATATAAAACAAATACTAATGGACACGAAAAGTCATATATCCACTAATACAATTGTAGTGGAGGACCTCAACACCCCACTGTCACAAATAGATAGATCAACTAGACTAAAAATAAGTAATGAAATACAAGAACTCAATCGAACTCTTGAACAAATGAACTTAACAGATGTTTACCGAGTGTTCCACCCCACAAAATCAGAATACACATACTTCTCAGCTGCACATGGGTCATTCTCCAAAATACACTACATACTCACACATAGAACATGTTTAAGGAAGTGCAAAGGAATTGAACTTATCCCCTGTATATTATCAGACCATAGTGCGATGAAATTGGAGATCCATAGCAAAAGAATCTGCAAAAATTTCATAAACACGTGGAAATTGAACAACACACTTCTGAATAACCAATGGGTCACAGAGGAAATTAAAGAAGAAATCAGACAATTTCTTCAATTAAATGCAATTGACAATACAACATATCAGAATCTATGGGACACAATGAAAGCAGTCTTACAAAGGAAATTCATAGCAGTGAATACGCATATTAGGAAAACAGAATGAGCCCAATTAAACAACCTGATGCTGAACCTCAAGCTTCTAGAAAAACAAGAGCATGACAAACCCAAAGCTCATACAAGGGAGGAAATTATAAAGATCAGAGGAGAAATCAATGCAATGGAGACTAGGAGAATGATACAAAAAATCAATGAAGCCAAGAGTTGGTTCTTCGAAAGAATCAACAAAATTGACAAACCTTTTGTCAACCTTGTCAGAAAAAGGAAAGAAAAGGCCCAAATCCATGAAATTAGGAATGAAAAGGGTGAAATTACAACAGACCCAGCAGAAATCCAGAGGATCATCAATACCTACTTCCAGAAACTATACCCCAATAAGATGGACAACACAGAAGAAATGGATAGATTCCTAGATACATATGAATTACCAGAGTTGAACGAAGAAGACCTAAAAATTCTGAACAACCCAATATCAACCAATGAAATTGAAAATGTAATTAAAAACTTATCAACTAAGAAAATCACAGGCCCTGATGGCTTCACTGCTGAATTCTACAAGACATTTAGAGAGGAACTGCTGCCACTACTGTTTAAACTCTTCAATGAAATTGAAAGGGAAGCAATACTCCCAAATTCATTCCTGGAAGCAAGCATCACCTTGATCCCCAAAGCAGAGAAAGACCCAATTGAAAAAGAGAACTATAGGCCAATCTCACTAATGAACATAGATGCAAAAATCCTTAATAAGATAATGGCAAACAGAACGCAGAAGATCATGAAGAAGATCATAAACACTGATCAAGTGGGATTCATCCCAGGGATGCAGGGATGGTTCAATATACGAAAATCAATCCATGTAATACACTATATCAATAGAGCCAAGGACAAAAACCATATGATTATCTCCATAGATGCAGAAAAAGCATTTGACAAAATCCAACATGCATTTGTGATAAAAACCCTACAAAAACTTGGAATAGATGGTCTCTACCTCAAACTGATAGAAGCCATCTATGAAAAACCAACAGCCAATATCATACTAAATGGTCAAAAACTGAAATCCTTCACACTAAAATCAGGAACAAGACAAAGATGTCCACTATCACCTCTCTTGTTCAATAGAGTTCTGGAAACATTAGCCACAGCAATTAGATAAGAGAAAGAAATAAAAGGAATAAAGATAGGTAATGAAGAAGTCAAATTGTCATTATTTGCAGATGACATGATACTCTATATAGAAGACCCCAAGAACTCCACCAAAAGTCTTCTAGACTTAATAACCAAATTCAGTCAAGTAGCTGGTTACAAGGTCAACACACAAAAATCAATAGCTTTCCTCTACACCAATGACAGACTCACAGAGAGAGAAATAGGGCAAATAATTCCTTTCACAATAGCATCCAAAAAACTGAAATACCTAGGAATCATCTTAACGAAAGAAATCAAAGACCTCTTCTCTGAAAACTATGGCACTCTGAAAAGAGAGATTGAAGATGATATCAGAAAATGGACAGACATCCCCTGCTCCTGGGTAGGAAGGATTAATATAGTGAAAATGGCCATACTTCCAAAACTGCTATATAGATTTAATGCAATTCCAATTGAGATCCCAGCAGCATACTTCATAGGCCTCGAGAAAAAAATCCAAAAATTCATTTGGAACAAGAAGAGACTCAGAATAGCAAAAGCAATTCTAGGTAACAGAGACATGGCAGGGGGTATCACATTCCCCAATCTGCAACTATACTACAAAGCTACTGGGATAAAAACAGCATGGTACTGGCAAAGAAACAGACTTGAGGACCCGTGGAACAGATTAGAAGATGCAGAAACAACGCCAGACACACTCAGCCATCTCATCTTTGATAAAGGAGCCAAACACCCTCACTGGAGGAAAGATAGCCTCTTTAAGAAATGGTGCTGGAAAAATTGGGCTTCAACTTGCCAAAGATTAAAACTAGACCTGTATCTCTCACCATGCACTAAACTAAAATCAAAATGGATTAAAGATCTAAATATTAAAATAGAAACTCTGAACCAGTTGGAACAGAGGTTAGGTAGAACCCTTGAAGACATCGGTGTAGGAAAAGTTTTTATGAACAAAACCTCAGTTGCCTGTGAACTAGCACAATCAACAAGTGGGATTTCTTCTTATTAAAAGGCTACTGCACAGCAAGAGAAACCACCAGCAGTGTGAAGAGACAACCCACAATGTGGGAAAAAATCTTCACCTGCTGTTCCTCAGACAAAGGTCTACTATCTCGAATCTATAAAGAACTTAAAAAGATCAGACCTCCCAAATTTAAAGACCCAATCTAAAAATGGGCATCTGACATGAACAGATATTTCTCACACAAAGAAGTAGAAATAGCAAATAAATACATGAAAAAATGGTGAACATCACTGGTCATTCAAGAGATGCAAATGAAAACAATGCTGAGATTCCACTTCACTCCAGAAAGAATGGCTGCTATCATGAAATCAACCAATAACAAATGCTGGCAGGGCTGTGGGGAAAGAGGAACCCTGCTGCCCTGCTGGCGGGAGTGTAGACTGGTGCAAGCACTGTGGAAATCAGTATGGAGATACCACAAAGAACTATGACTGGAAGTTCCACTTGACCTCACTATTCCCCTGCTGGGTATCTTCCCCAAAGAATTAAAAGAATCATACCACAGTGATATATGTGTGCCCATGTTCATAGCAGCGCAGTTTGTAATAGCTAAAACTTGGAAACAGCCCAAATGCCCATCAAGTGGAGACTCAATAAAGAAAATGTGGTTTTTTAATAAAATGGAGTACTACTCAGCCATAAAAAATGAGAAATTAGAGAAATTTATCCTAAGTGGATGCACATTGAGGCAATACTCTTAAGCGAAATAAAAAGGACACACATGTGTAAATACCGAACAGTTTCTCTGGTGTGAAAAACTGAAAGTGTAAATAAGGACTAAATGTATAATAGGTAATGTGAAATAGGAAGAAAAGGGGCAAATGAGAAGGAATTGGGAGGGCTAGGGGAAAAGATAGAAGGGAATGGGATTGATATGAGAAAATGGAGAAATAGGAACAAAATCTCTGTGAATAGGGAATAATGGAGGAGTTGAAGGGAGGGCTGGGCAAGGGTGAAAAATAAGAACCAAGAGAGATTATGTAAAGGTGCAAATTTCCAATGATGAATATCATTATATTTTATACCTAAAATGTACCAATGATTAGAATGAATAATCGATAATGTAAAATAGGAAGAAAAGGTCCAAAGGGGTAGGGGTAGTGGGAGGGGCAGGAGGAAAGGAAAGAAGGGAGAGGAAAAATGATGAGAAGTGGAAAAAATGGAAATAAAGTCTTTTAAATAGGGAAGGGTGGAGGGCGTGAAGGGAGGGCTAGGAATCGGGAAAAAGTAAGAACCAAGAAGCATTATGTAAAGGTACAGTTCCCAATGAGAAATGTAATTGTGTTGTATACCTACAATGTACCAATAAAAGAATTTAATACAAAAAAAAAACTAAAAGTGACTGATGGAAGAAATACAAGGGAGGGAGCAGGCCTTTTTGGTTAAAGACAAAGAATATCCATCTCTGTTTTCTCCTAATTCCTTCCTTCCCCATTTCTCCCACAGGTGATGCTCATGCAGAGTTCACATATAGGCAAGTCTTTCAAATCAGTGTCTATATTATTACATGATTCTACTGCAGGACTCACAGAGAGATGGACAAAAACAAACATGCAGCCCTTTACACATCTTTTTTCATCCACTGTATATTTGTAGTAAGAGATTTTTAATTGAAAAATATCGTATCCCAGCTTTTAATGTTTTGAAACCTTAACAAATGAATAGCCTTTCCTTAAACTTTTCCCCCATTGGAACATAGTCACTGTTGAAACTCCTGGAGAAGAATGTCACAAGAAAGATTACTGAGGAAAATGACCATGTCTATTGTCTCCAGAAAGTATTTACTGAGAAGTGCTTCTTAAATAGAAAAACTTGATCAGCTCATTTATGTGTGGAGCCAGTTGGCAGAATAAGCATTGTGTGAACAAAATGTAGGGAAGCGAACAAAAGGCAAACAGAAGCTAACAATATTATGGCAGATGTCATGCAAAGGCAACATGAAGATCTGATGAGATTTGCAGGGTACAATGAACTACTGGAAAAATAATTTAACATAACCCAGAAGAACAGTGAAAACTTTTTATAAATATGCAACTTTCATGAGATGGGCCAAAATTTAAATACACAATTCCTCAGAAGTATAAAGAAAATATAGCTTTATTCATTCTTACTAATATGTATTTAAAAGTATTTATATATATATGCTACACATGTAATTTTACATAGATACATGACTGTGAATATATACATGCTTTTTTTCACAGCACAGGCAGCAAACTTTTTCTATGAAAGGCCAAAAAATAAATATTTCTAGCTTTACAGACTATATGGCCACTGTTAGAACTACTTAACTGCCACTGTATTGTGAAAGGAGCCATACGCAGTACACAAGTGAGTATGTTGTGTTTCAGTAAAAATTTACTTACCAAAACTGTGGGCTGGACTTGGCCCACAAGCTGTAATTTGTCAGTCTCTGTTTTACATTATTTTTCTTTTACTCTTTTCTCTCTTTCTTCCTCACACACTTGCCAACTATCTTTAATTTTATTCTGTGCATAAAATTCATGTTAATAGCATGCATGTGCTTCTATATTTCTCTTTATAAAATAGCTTTACATTTCCTCTTTATAACTCAAAAACCCTTGATCCACAGGGCAGTGGACAGATAAGAACTTAATCTGTAAATTAATAATTTTTTTATTTGTTAAGGTAAAAGTATCTAGACAATGTAATAAACTTCCTAATCTTAGCAGCTTCATCCAATAAAATGATTAGTCCTAATTTATATGAAGTATGATACTGATGTTTATGACTGTGGGCAGCCTTCCATGGGGTGACTTTGAGATTTTCTTTTCCTCCAGCCACGGCTCTGTCATTTCCTGCATCTTTAGACTTCTACTGGATCTTTTGCATTGATAGTTAAAAGAAAAGATAGCATAAAGGATCATACAGGAGCTTTTTATGGGCCAGACCTAGAGATGAACTGTCTCTCTGCCTACATTCAATTGGTAATATGGCTACATGTAACTAAAAGAGGTTTTAGGAAGCATGCCTAGGCTGTGTGCCGAGAGATACATTTCGAGATCCTGCACTTACAATGGGGTTAGGTCTAAATAAACCTATTGTAAGTTGAAAATGTTGTCTAGGTTTACAATGCATTGAATACACCTTAACTTATGAACCTAGCTGAGCAACATAGTACACTCTAGAGCAGTGGTGGCAAACCTACGGCATGTGTGCTGCGGCAGGATGTTTGTTATCATTGAAAGCTCTAAAAGGATCAGCACCACTGCTTTAGAGTATTGGTTATTTCCCTTCATGACTGGGAACCTGGCTTGGAGCTGAGGCTCATTGCTCATGCCCTGCACTAGCCTGCAAAGAGACACAAATTCAAAATTTGAAGTGTGGTTTTTATTGACTGCTTATCACTTTCACCCTGTTGTAAAGTAAAAAAGTCTAAGTTAAACCATGGTAAGTCAGAGACTATATGTGTATAGTTCGATAGACTATTCTTCCCTTCTAGTTTGTGGAGTGATTTTAATGTTGAAATTGTACCCTGTTCTTTATGTCTTCCTCATTGTTAAGAACCGGCTCAAATATTAACTCCTCTCTGTAGCCTTCTCATATGCTCTGTACAGGATTAACATTTTTATTCATTTATTGCAGTATTAATTTATTCATTTTAGTCCTCAAGACCTTGTATTTCTTTATTTTCATAGTTACGATATTTTATATCATTTTGCCCAGCTTTTCAGTTCTAGCAATGTTATGGCTTGTATCCAGATGTCCCCTGAATGCCTCATGCGCTCATAGGTGGGGTTTTTCAGACCTGCCTGGATCTAGGGCAAGTGATATTGAGATCAAGGGAGTATGGTATTAATTTAGTCCACTGATTGGAATTAGCATAGTTCTGAATGGCACCACCCAAAAGGCTGGTGGCCTGGATGGGATAAAAGGGAAAGGCAAGTTGTCTGCTGCTGCTGCCTTCTGCCTGCCATACTATGAACTGTTTCTCCTCTGTGAGCCCCCAAACCTCATCAAACTGTGAGCTGAAATAAACCTTTCCTCCTTCAACTTTGGGTGTTGAATATTTTGTCTCAACAACAAGAAAAGTAACTAAGACAAACATCATGATTGGCTGTATAATTTATGATATCAATGTTAGTGATTTTGTTAAAATAATTTGATTTTCCCTAATTCTAACATATGTATGGTACAAAGTCTGGGCTTTGGAAACAATTCTTTTGGTTGAGTTACTACTTATTCTTACAAATTTGCCCATACTTTCTGTGCCCTCGGTTTTCTAAACTATAAAATGCAGATAATCAACATAGTACCTACCTAATATGTATTATTGTTATAAAGATGAAATAAAATTCACAAAGTTCTTAGAACAGTTTCTGGAGTGCAGTAAGCACTATGTAAGTGCTTAAGAAAATAAATATTTGCAATGAATATATTTTACCTGGCCAGCTAAAGTCAACCAGGATTCTAGCATTTCTAGTAGCAAATTACATCTTTATGTAAATCTGATTGTGAGAGAAGAGTTTCCCATCTGCATTGTTTCAGCCCAAGACCTCTCCTCAATTGTTTCCTGCAGATCTATTTCTACATATGGTGTTAAGACAGGTCACCATGGCCTTATGCCAAGATTTTTAAAAGGCAAATGGCAGGTCTTCAAGATAGAATAAAAGTGAGCAGTAAATTCCAGCCTCTACAGGACCTGCAATTGAGACACCTGAAAAATTACTACTTAGTGAGGAGAAACAGATGAAGCACTCAGAGAATTAAGAAAGGACTTACAGGAACACTAAAAATCGTGAAGGGACAGAAAACAACCCAGAGAAAAAAATGAGAGAGTCTGGAGCTCTAGCCCAGGCTCCTGGGGAGGAGTACCTCTCTGTACAAACAGAAGGTAAATCTGGAGAGTGCTGGAAGCCCTTTGTGATATAAAAACAAAAACAAACAAAAAATGATCTGGTAGCTCTAGCCCCAGGAAAAAAAAAACATGATTATTTTAAAGTATAAATACTGTGTGGGGTTTTACTCTGAAAGTGACTTGTGATACAGGGATGATATAGGAGATGAAATAGGACCTCCAAATAATATGAGGGAAATATTATAATTCCCAACCTGATGGATGTCTGATAGACCATGTTTGTGTTCTCTAAAATTGAAGAATGAATTCTAGGAACAACAGAGGTTAAGAATAGGAAATATTCATTAGGAGGATAGTTCCTGAGAGGCAGGAGGGATGCCAAATGGGTAGCTGAGGACCCCACTTTATAGGGAAGTTTTATAGAGCAAAAAGCACATGAGTACAACGTGGGTTAAAGCTATGATCAACCAATAAGGTTACAAGTATAGTTGCTTAGATAATAGTGATCCAATGGGAAAACAAGTCATGTAACAAGTGTGCATGGAAAGAACAAGGACTTTTTCTAGGAAATGATGGGGTTGGAGGTCTTGGTCACCCAGTAGGGTGACTGATGTCTATCTAGATTTCATTAGGCCTGGTGTTACTGCTTATCCTGTCCTTTGGGGAAGTATGCAGGCCTCAGCATTTCATCTTTATCTTGAGGCCTGGTCTCCAACGGATGCATCTCTGGCCACGGTTATAATGTGTTTTACCTTTTTCCTGAGTCTCTTGAGGGCCTAGCCCTATCTGACTGCCTATAACATTTCTAGCTAACTTAGCTGCCTATAATACTTCTACGTGGCAGGATAGCTTTGAAGAAGAAATCCATTGCAGTAGTCACCATATTTAGGAGAAGTATAATCAGGAGCCATTTTGAGAAAAGGTTTATTGTCGAAGATTGAGCTACTCTGGGAATCAGAAGACACAGAATGACTACACTTTATGACATTTGAAGGTCTTTAAAAATCATCCTACCACAGTGACTGAGTAGAAGACAGCCATAAGAAAGAGTTGCAGAGATGGGGAGAGCTAGCCACAGTCCCCGTGAGAAGGTTAAGCAGGCAAACCTCAGGTTATGAGGACAGAATAGTTAGCAGCATCACCCTCTATGATGAGGAGCCGGGCCTGTCATCTGAGGTTTTCTGAGGGGCAAAGTCTGAAAGCACTGGGATAGAGTCCAGGGGACTGCTTGGCTCCACTTGCCTCCCTCCTTCCAGCACAGAATTCTGGTCTTGTTTTCTCCACCTGTCAATGTGGCCAGGAATACACTTCTGCTCACTCATTTGTCATATCCCTAGGTGTACGGACAGAGGATATTCTGGAGCAAATAGGGCATCTCATGAGCCCACAGGCCACAAAGCTAAATGGAGACATCAGTGGCTCAGAGAATACAGAAATACACAAACACTAAAAGCCTCTGGAGTGAATACAGGTCTGAGGTGGACAACATACCATTGACTGACCCCACTCAGACAGAATGGCAGTGACAGGCATTTAGCATTTACACAACAAAAGCCTATTAAGTGGGTGTAGAAATACAACAGGTGGCCATTGTGACTATGTATGACCTATATCTGGTGGATTTCAATACTACAGGTCCTAGAAAGAAACTAGCCATTCAATCACCTTGAAGAGGAAGATTTTGGGGAACTCATTCTCTTTTTGCTTTGTATTTTTTATTTCTTTGTTTTTTCTTTATTTAGCTTCCTGTTTGCCTTTTGTTACTTTTACCTAGTTCTAGTTTTGAATCTTTAATTGGATTTTATTATTACTCCTTTCTCTCCTTATCTTCCTTTTTTTCTTTCTTTTGTAAATTTTACTTCCTCCATTTTGCTTTTCTGCAACCCTCCATTTATTATTATTATTATCAACCTTATTAATTTTTAGCCTTTTCATTTACTCTAGAGAGAATTTTCTTCTGGTACTGGGGATTGAACTCAGGACCTTGCCCTTGCCAGGCAGGCATGGTGCCACTGAGCTCTATCCCTGGCCCAATATTTTTGAGAGAGGATTTTTTTTTCATTGACTCAATGTTATTATTTTTGTTGACTTCTTTTGGGCTGTTAATTGTGATATAGTTGTTGCTTTTAATTGGTCATTACTGTATGGAAATATCTGTTTTTTCTTTGTGTGATTGACATTACTGTGGTTCATTTTCTCCTGGATGACTGGTACTGTGGATCAAGTCCTCAAAAGAAGGCTGGACATTATACAGACCCTTAATTAGAAAGTGGAAAAGAAGGGCTGGGGATTTAGCTCGGTGGTTTTGCCGCCTGCTGCACAAGTGCAAGGACCTGAGTTCGATCCCAGGTACCAAAAAAAAAAACAACAAAATAAAACTGGAAGAGATATGCACCCCAACAGATGCACAAATTTCAATATATAAACACAGAAATATGAAAAAAGCAAGGCAACATGACTTCTCCAAATGTCCATAATTCATCAGTAACTGAATGCAAAGATATTGAAATGCGTGAAATGACAAAGAACAAAAAGAGTGATTTATAAGATAATAACTTCAAAGAGGATACAAATAAACAGCTGCAGGAATTAAGGAAGACAACGCAGAATATGAATAAAAAATTTAGAAATAGAGATTTAAAGAAGAACCAAACAAAAATTCTAGAAATGAATAAAAATTAAACCAAAAACTCTTTGGAAAGCCTCACAAATAGAACCAAGAAGACAGAATTTCAGGTCTTCAAGATAAGGTTGAGGGATTATTGTATGTAAAAACTAATAAAAAAGTCAAGAAATTATGAATGAAATATCCAAAAATTCTGGAGTACGGTTAGAAGAACAAAACTTATGAATTTTTGGTGTAGAAGAGGGCACAGAGGTTCATACTAATGGTATAGAAAATCTATTTAATGAAATAGTAACAGAAGACTTTCCAAACCTTGGGAAAGACATAGACACTCTGGTAAGGAGACATTTAGAACCCCAAACAGACATGACCTAAAAAGAGCCTCAGCAAATCACAGTATAGTTAAAATGGGAAGGGTACAGAACAAGGAACGAATATTGAACGTTGCGAGGGAAAACTGCCAAGTTACTTGCAGAGGCAAAACCATTAGAATAGTTTAGGACTTTTGTGCAGAAATTTTAAAGGCCAGAGGGGCATGGAATGATGTATTTTAAGTCCCCCAAGATTGGCAACCTAGATTACTATATCCAACAAGGCTATCTTTCAAAATTTAAGGAGAAATAAAGACCTTCCAAGTGTAAAGAAATTCATCACCACTATGCCAATAATGCAGAAGATACTTAAAGGAGTTGAATTGTACACTTGGAAGATGAAGAACAGATAAGCTATTGAGAATTAGGAAAGAATCAAATATTAGAAAATAGCAAAATCAGAAGAAGTCTTACATACCTTTCTATGGATACAGCTTGAGATCATAATATTAAGTGAAAAAAATCAAGCATACAGGCTTAAATATTGCAAGGTTTCTCTTATATGAAAAACCCAAGGTATAAATAAAGAGCAAAATAAACAATATATAATAGGAAGTAAGAAGATAGATCTTTTTTCAAATAGGAAGGGGATCAATAGATGAAGGGAGGGGGAAGGCAGGGGAGGGAACAGGGATAAAAAATAGAATTGAGATATGTTATGTACATGTACTAATTCCCTACAAGAAATGTAATAATTATGTAATGCAAACATGTACTAGTAAAAATAAAAACTGAAAAAAAGAATTAATACATACCTCTCTATAATAGCTTAATATAAGTGGTTTCATTTCTCCAACTAAAACACAGAATGGGAGACTGGATTAAAAGTAAGACCCAACTCTTTGCTGCTTGCAAGAAACAAATATGACTATCATACATACACTAATAGTAAAAGGATTAAAAACAACATTTTATGTAAATAGAATCCCAAAGCAAGTAGGAATAGCTATACTTTTTATCAGACAAAACAACATTCAAGGAAAAACTAGTCAGATTCCATGAAGGCCACTATATATCAGTTAAAGGGAATAATTTCACTAAGAAGATATAACAATTGTAAATATATATGCATCACAGTGCACTCAATTTTATAAAGCAAACACTACTCAGTATAAAGGAACACATGTGTCCCAATATAGTAATTGTGAGTGATTTCAATATTCCACTTTGACTATTCGATAGGGTCACACAGACAATAAAATCAGCAAAGAAACACCAGAGTTAAAATATAACATAGACCAAATGGACTCAATAGATGTCTACAAAACATCTCATACAGCAAATACAGAATATAAATTCTTTGCAGCAGCTCATAGAATGTTCTCTGATATAGATGATATTTTAGGCAATAAAGCCAGACTTAACAAACACACAAAAAAGAAAATATTTCATGCATCTCATTAGATCATAATGGCATCTAACTAGAAATTAATGGCAAGAGAAATCACAGAAACTATACAAACACAGATAATGAACAGTTCACTTTTGAATGACTAGTGGGTCACTGAAGAATTTATGGAGGAAATTTTAGAAAAGCTCAGAAACAAATGAAAATAGAAATACAGCATACCAGAATCTTTGATATATAGCAAGGGCAGTTCTAAGAGGAAAGATTATAGCTACAAGTGTCTACATCAAAAAAATCAGAGAGATCTCAAATAAATAACTTAATGATGCATTGCAGGGTCTTAGAAAAACAAGAACAAACCCAAACCAAACTCAACAGAAGGAAAGAAATGATAATGACCAGAGGTGAAATTAATGAGACAGGTTAAAAGAGCAATACACAATGGAACAAAGTATTGGTTCTTTGAAAGGGTAAACAAAACTAAACAAAGGAAAAAGAGGACCCAAATAAATATAATTAGAGATTAAAAGCAGTTGTTACAATGATACTACTGAAATCCAGGGCCAGGGGTTTAGATCAGTGGTTCCGGCGCCTGCCGTGCAAGCACAAGGTCCCAAGTTTGATCCCTGGTACCAAAAAAAAAAAAAAAAAACACATGATACTACTGAAATCCAGAGAATTATTAAGGACTATGTTCAAAATGTATATTCTAATGAATTTGAGAATCTAGAAGAAATGGATAAATTTCTACACATATATGACCTACCCAAAATGGAACCAAGATGATCTAAAACCTAAAATCATTAATAACAAGGAATGAGATTGAAGTAATAATAAAATGTCTCCCAGGACCAGACAAATTCACTGCTATGTTTTAGCAGACCTTTAAAGAAGAATACCAATGGCCCTCAAACTATTTCATAAAAAAGAAAGGGAAGGAACACTCCCAAACTCATTCTATGATACCAACATCACCTTGATAAAAAACTAGCCAAGGACACAAGAAACAAAACTATTATACTTGATAAAATAGATGCAAAAATCCTTAATAAGATGCTTGTAAATTGAATTCAATAACACTTAAAAAATATCATATACCATGGTCAAGTTGATTTCATTCCAGGGATACAAGGATGGTTTAACATACACAAATCAATAAATAATATACCACATAAATCGAATCAAGGATAAAAAGCACATAATCATCTCAATCAACACATTAGAAAGCCTTCAAAAAAATTCAATATCCCAAGGGACCAGCAGTGGCTTTGAGGATAGCAAGTGGAAGAAAACTACCCCTCCTGCACTATGATCAGTGCAAGAGAAGGACTCTGGCAGTGGACAGGGTTGTGACCAGCATCACAAACAGCCTGGAAAGCAGGGACAAGAATGGGAAATTGCCACTCCCCCACCCTGTAATCAGTGGTGCAAGCATCCTTGGGCTGGAAAGTTAGCACTCCCTTGGACTTGATACCAGTAGCACAAGCAGCCTTGGCCATGGCAGCAGAACAAGGAGGGCAGTGTGAGAGGAGCCAGTGGTGTACACAGAGGAGACTGTGTAAGGTCTGAGAGGGGCCAAATGTACACTGGACTGGGAGCAGCCTTGAGCTTTCTCTGTCTGAGGGTGCCACAGCAACTGGGAGAGCAACACAGAGACAAAGAGGGTAAGGAGATGAGGGTGGGCCATCCAGAAAGCTGCTGGCTAAAGACTAGCCCCAGGCCCCACATCTGGAGGCCAAAATCAGCCCGCACCCAGCACTAATTCTACTGCAGACTTGGCAGGGTTACCCAGCACAGATTTGGGCTCTGACTTGAACACTTCCACAGAACTGGGGACACCAGAAGAATTCGTTTTTCTTCTTTCTTTGTTGATTAGTTTGTTTCATTTTCTTTTTTCTGTTGGTTTTTTGGGGGGTTGTTTAGGTTTTGATGTTTACTGTTTGTTTTATTTTGCTCATCCATTTTCCTCCCTTGCCTCAATGGTCTTTCTTGATTTTTTGGATATTTTCATGTGAATGAACATTGATGCTACTCTTTCTGGTTCACTTTGATAGTCTTTTGCTTTCTCCTTCATTCTTTCTCTCCTGTCCTCTTCCCCAGTTTCTCAAAGCTTGGGTGACCATCCTCTGTCCTTCAGCCTTGTTTCTCTTCAGTCATTGCTCTGTTTGTCCCCTACCTGTCTTTAATTTCCCCCCACGGGATAAAATCACTCTACCAAGGGGAAACTTACTGCATACAAGTTCCTGGCTTATGTTAGATATTGTTATACAACTATAGATCTCACTCTTATGGTTAAAGGTACCA
This sequence comes from Heterocephalus glaber, assembly GCF_053883595.1. Taxonomy (NCBI): domain Eukaryota; kingdom Metazoa; phylum Chordata; class Mammalia; order Rodentia; family Bathyergidae; genus Heterocephalus; species Heterocephalus glaber. The sequence goes on along the minus strand of NW_028258369.1, from coordinate 16,150,112 downwards.
AATTAGCATTTACTACAATTTGTCAGTTTCTAGGGCATGCTTGATGATATTGTCACTGCTAATTGTACTACTTTAGCCAGGGGACCATACCTGCTGTAATCAGTTGTTTACCCTTGTATGACAATGCTGTGATGGTCTGGGATCATAATCATCACCATAGTTCAGTACCAAAGAACTGGGAGCTCAGCCAAATAGATAGCAACTTCTCATCCCTAATAAATTGGGAAGGTAGGACAGACACAAAGACCAAGAGCCAGCTACTCCTAGAAGACAGCTCTGAGGAATAGACATTTCCTAGGGAAGCCTTGACACTAATGATAAAGCTACCTAACATAAGAAACTTACAGGCATCAACACAGAAAACAAATTAAAAGGAAAAATAGAAAACGACAAGACACAGACACAAAATGCAACCCCAGACCTCCAGCCCACCCAGGACAAATCAAGGGGACAATGAGATAGAGGAAATCAGAAGTGACATACTGGAATTTTCTGAAATAACAGCAACAGAAGCAAATAAACAGATAAATGAGGTTATACAGACAATCAGAGAAGAAATAATCTCTCAGGTAAAAAACAGAGATGATGGTCATAATGAAGGACTCTGTTCAGCAAATCTGGAGTAGACATATATAGTTTTTAAAAATAGAGGAGCTTAGAAAAATGATGGAAACCATGAATGCCTACTGAATGTTGAAACAGATTCAAACAGATATCCAGGAAATTAAAAATTACATTGAAAGTTTGCAAAGCCAAATGAATTAAAGTGAAGACAGAATATTAGAAGATAGGATTGTGGTTAGTGATCATGAAAAGAAACATCTCTTAAAAATAGCAAGGGGTCATGAATAAACAATCCAACAGCTGCAAGATGATGCAAAGAGCAGCATACGATTGATTGATGTCAATGAAAAAGCAGGTGTCAGTGCAAAGGACATAAAAAAATTGTTCACAGAAGTAAAGGCAGAAAACTTCCCAAGCATGGAAAAATAATTTGATATACAGATAAGTGAGGCATACAGAACTCCAATCAGCCATAACCAAAATAAATCTACACCAAGGCTTATAATAATCAAAAGTCCAGAAATTCAGCACAAGAGCAGAATATTAAAAGCTGTTAGAGAAAAGAAACAAATCATATATAAAGGAAAGCCCATCAGAATCACTGCAATCTTCTCAAAACAAACCCTTAAGTCAAGGAGAGTGTGGAGTGAAGTATTTCAAGTCCTAAAGACAAAAACCTCCAACCCAGATTGATGTACCCTGCAAAACTATCTTTCAGAATAAATGGATAAATAAGATACTTCCATGACAAAGAAAAACTGAAGAAATTCATGACCACCAAACCAGCTCTACAAAATATTCTGAAAGATATTTTGGAAAGAAATAACAATGACCAAAATTTCAAGAACACCAATAGATGGAAGCCACATGCAGGGCAAACAATTAAATAGAGGAGAAAGAGAACCAACAGTAGGAAAATAATATGACAAGAATAAGCCAATGCATATCAGTAATAACCATCAATAGAAATAGTTTCAATTCACCAATCAAAAGAAACAGATTGGCAGAATGGATCAAGAAACAAGATCCAACAATTTTCTGCATACGGGAAACACATTTAACTCAAAATAAAATTTGTACACTGAAAGTCAAAGGATGAAAAACTATACTTCATGCAACAGGATTCCAGAAAAAAGCTGAAGTAGCTATTCTATTGCCAACAAAGTGAACTTCAAGCCAAGACTAATCAAGAGACAGAGAAGGTCACTATGTACTTGTTAAGAGAAAACTCCAAGAAGAGATACCAATTATAAATATATATGCATCAAATACCAGTTCACTCAACTTTATAAAACAAATATTATTTGACATGAAAAATCAAATAAGAGCTAACATAGTTGTAATGGGGGACATCAACCCCCCACTACCACAAATAGTTAGATCAACTAGACAAAAAAAGAACAAAAAAATATCAGAACTGAAGCAAAACTGCATATAAATGAACTTAGAAGATGTCTACAGAGTGTTCCACCCCACAACATCAGAATAAACATTCTTCTCAGCTGCACATGGAATGTTATCCAAATTAGACCACATGCTAGCTCATAGAATATGCTTAAGAAAGTACAAAGGAATTGAAATTATCCCATGCATATTACCAAACCATAGTGCAAAGAAATTGGAAATCAATGGCAAAAGAAATGATAAAAACTTCATAAACACATGTAAATTAAATAACACCCTCCTGAACATCCTATGGGTCACAGATGAATTAAAGAAAAATTAGATAGCTTCTACAATTAAATGATAATGTTGATACAACATACTGGAACTTATAGAACATAATGAATGCAGTCCTATGAGGGAAATTATAGTAGTGAATTCCCATATCAGAAAAACAGAGCAAGTTCAAATAAACAATCTAAGGTTGAACCTCAAAATTCTAGAAAAAGAAGAACAAGTCAAGCCCAAAGTGTGTATGAGGGAAGAAATTATAAAGACTAGAGCAGAAACTAATGCAATCAAGGCTAAGAAAACAATACAAAAATCAATGAATTGAAGAGTTGGTTCTTTGAAAGATTAAATACAATTGAAAAATCCTTAGCCAACCTTTTCAAAAGAAGGAAAGAAAAGACTCAAATCCATGCAATTAGGAATCAAAAGGGTGAAATCACAATGGATTCTGCAGAAATCCAGATCATCAACATCTATTTCAAGAATCTTTATTTAATAAGATGGAAAACACAGACAAAATGGACAGATTCCTAGATATATATGAATTATCAAAGCTGAATCAAGAACATATAAAATTCTAAATAACTCAATAGCAGTCAATGGAATTGAAAAGGTGATTAAAAACTTACCAACAAAGAAAAGCCCAGGTCCTGATGGATTCACTGCTGAATTCTACAAGAAATTTAGGGAAGATCTAATACCACTATTCCTCTAACTCTTTAATGAAATTGAAAGGGAAGCCATACTCTCAATGTCATTCCTAGTAGCAAGTACTACCCTGATAATAAAACCAGTGAAAGAACCAACCATAGATGCAAAAAACCCTCAATAAGATACCAGCAAACACAATGCAGCAAATCATTCAGATCATACACAATGAACAAATAGGATTCATCCCAAGGATGCAGAGACAATTCAACACATGAAAATCAATAAATGTAATACACCATATTAACAGAGCCAAGGACAAAAATCACACGATCATCTCAATAGATGCAGAAAATTCATTTGACAAGGTCCAACACCATTCATGATAAAACCCCACAAAAAATTGGAATAGATGTATTTATCTCAACCTAATAAAAGCCATCTATGACAACATCATACTAAAGGAGAAAAATTGAAAGTTTTCACTCTAAAATCAGGAACAAGGATGTCCTCTATCACTGCTCTTATTCAATATAGTTCTGGAAACATTAGCTGGAGCAAGTAGACAAGAGAAAGAAATAAAAGGAATAAAGATTGGAAAGGAAGAAGTTAAAGTATCATTATTTGCAGATGACAGGATACTCTGCATAGAAGACCCCAAAAACTCCACCAAAAGATTTCTAGATTTAATAACCAAATTCAGTCACATAACTGTATACAAAGTCAACACTAAAAAATCAGTAGCATTCCTATACACAAATAACAAATTTATTGAGAGAGAAATTAGGAAACCATGCCTTTCACAAAAGCATAAAAAAAAGAAATACTTAAGAACCAGTCTAACAATGGAAGTAAAAGACCTCTACTTTGAAAACTATAGCACTCTGAAAAAAGAGATTGAAGAGGATATCAGAAAATGGAAAGATATCCCTTGCTCTTGGATAGGAAGAAGCAACATAGTGAAAATGGCCATACTCCCCAAATTGTTATACCTATTTAATGCAATCCCAATAAAAATACCAATAGCATACATTATAGTACTAAAGAAAACATTTCTAAAATTCATTTGGAACCAGAAGAGACCTGGAATAGCAAAAGCAGTTCTGGGCAACAAAGACAGGGCATCACAATCCCTGACTTAAAATTATACTACAGAGCTACTGTGATAAAAACGGCATGGTATTGGCAAAAAACAGACCTAAGGATCAGTGGAACAGAACAGAAAATGCAGAAACAACTCCAGACATAGTCAAGCACCTTATCTCTGACAAAGGGGCCGAACATTTTCACTGGAAGAAAGATAGACTCTTTAATAAATAGTGCTAGAAAAACTGGCTTTCCACATGCCAAACACTAAAGCTAGACTCATGTCTCTCACCGTGCAGAAAACTAAAATCAAAATAAATCAAAGGTCTAAATATAAAACAGAAACACTAAATCTTGGAAGAGGGAATAGATGGAACTCTTGAAGGCATAGGTGTAGGCAAAGACTTTATGAAAAAAGCCCTGATCCCAAGGGAAATATTACAAAGAATCAACAATTGATATATCATCTTATTAAAAAGCTTTTGCACAGCAAAAAAAAAAAAATCACCAGCAGAGTAAAGAGACAACCAAGAGAGTGGGAAAATTTTTTTTCATCTGCTCCTCAGGCAAAAGACTGATATCTAGAATATATAAAGAAATGAAAAATCAAACACCCCAAATTTAAACACTGAATGCAAAAATGGGGATCTGAGATGAATATACACTTCTCAGATGAAGAAGTACAAATGGCAAATAAATATATGAAAAAAAGTTCAGCATTACTGGTCATTTGAGAGATGCAAATTAAAACAACACTGAGATTTCATCTCACCCCAGAAAGAATGGCTGCTAACAAGAAATCAACCAATAACAAATGCTGATAAGTCTGTGGGGAAAAAGAAACCCTTCACTGTGGTGTAGACTGGTGCAACCACTATGAAAATCATTGTAGAGATTCCTCAGAAAACTAGGAATAACAGTTCTATTTGACCCAGCTATCTCCCTTCTCAGTATCTTCCCAAAAGAATGAGAAGCATCATACCATAGCAGTCTCCATGTTCATTGGAACACAGTTTGTAATAGCTAAATCTTTCAAACAACCCAAATGCCCATCAACTGATGAATGGATAAAGATGTGTTTTTTTTAAATAATGGAGTACCACTCAGGCATAGAGAAGGGTAAACTTGAGACATTTATAGCTATATGGATGTACCTAGAGGCCATACTCTTAAGTGAAATAAATCGGACACACATGTGTAAATACCTAATTTTCCCTCTGGTATGAGAAACAAAGATTCAAATGGGGAGGAGCACAAGGGAGGGAGGAGAGGGAAAGGAAGGAAGGGAAAAGAACAAAAAATGAGAAAAGAAAGGTAAAATGGAAACAAAGGTCTTGTAAATAAGAAGGGGAAGAGAGGTAGAAGTGAAGGGAGGAGAATGGGAAAAAAAGAATCAAGATATATCATGTACAGGTACAAATTCCATATGATGAATATGATCATTGTGTATATCTAAACTATATCAATAAATTTCATTAATGATAAATAATTCAACATCCCTTCATGATAAGAGCACTGAACACACTAAGTATTGAATGAAGGATCATTTCTCTATATAGTAAAGGCCATGTATAACAAACAGCCAATATCATTCTGAATAGGGAAATTGAAAGCAATCCTCTAAAATTAGGAATAAGGCAAGGATGTCCACTCTCCTCACTACTATTCAATACAGATTTTGAAATTTTGGCTAGAACAATCATTTAAGGGAAAGAAATGAAAGAGACATAAAATGGAAATGAAAACTTTAAATTATCTTTGTTTGTAGATGATATGATCTTATACTGAGAAGACCTTAAACATTCCATCAAAACTCGTTTGGAGCTTTCACACAAATTCACCCAAGTAGCAGAATAAGAAATATTAAAAATTAATAGATTTTCTATACATTAATAATGGACTACTGAGAAAGAAATAAGAAAGACAACTTTATTCATAATAGCTTCAAATAAAAAATAAAAATACTTTGAGATCAATCTAACCAAGGAGGTAAAAGACCTGAAATGGAAATTTCAGAATACTGAAGAAACAAATGGAAGAAGACACTGGAAGATGGAAAGACCTTCAATATTTATGCCTTGGCAGGATAAATATTGTTCAAATGGCCACATTTCCAAAAGGCATCTATGGATTCAGTGTAATCACCATCAAAATACCAATGACATTCTTCATGGAACTAGAAAACACAATCATAAAATGCGTATGAAAACACAAAAGATCCAGAATAGCCAAAGTAATCTTAAGCAAAAAGAGTAAGGTGGAAGTATCACAATACCTGATTTCACGATATACTATAAAGCCATAGTGACAAAGCAGCATGATCCTGGCACAAAAATAGACACATAGATCAATGGAATAGTGTAGAGGGTGCAGAAACAAGTCCACACAACTACAACCATTTGATTCTGAACAAAGGAGCAAAAAATACACATTGGAGAAAAGACATTCTCTTCATTCTTTTTTCTTTTTTTGTGGTATCAGGGATTAAACCCAGGGCCTCTGTACTGAACTACATCTCCAGCTTCTTTTTTCATTTTTTTTATTTTTTGAGGTAGAGTCTCACTAAGTAGCTAAATTGCCCAGGCTGGCCTTGAATTCATGGTCCTCCTCCCTCAGCCTTCCAGAATGCTGGGACTATAAACTTCCATCACTATCTTGGTTTAAGATAGCCTCTTTAACATATGATGCTGGGAAAACTAGATATCTACTTGTAGAAATCTGAAACTAGATCCATATCTCTCACCCTGCTTGAAAATTTATTCAAAATGCATCAAAGACCTAGGTATAATACATGAAACCTTGAAACTACTACAAGACTATATAGGAGGAACACGTGAAGCCACAGGCGTGGGCAAAGACTTCCCAGAATAGGACTGCAAAAACATGGAAAATCATAGCAAGAATTAACAAATGGTACTACATCAAATTGAAAAGTTTCTGCACAGCAAAAGAAGCTAACAGATTGAGGAGACAGCATACAGAGTAGGATAAAATCTTTATCAGTTACTCTCCCAATAGAGGATTAATATCTAGAATATTTAAAGAACTAAAAAGACTTAATACCAAAAAAATCAAATATTTCAATCAATAAAGGGGCAAATGAATCGAACAAATTCTCAAAATAAGAACAAATGGCCAGTAAGTATATGAAAAATGCTCAACATCTTTAGACATTAGGGAAATGCAAATTAAAGCTATCTTGAGATTCTATGTCACCCAATCAACATGGCTATCATCAAGAATACAAAAAATATTTAATGCTGGTGAGGATGAAAGTAAAAAGGATCATTCTACACTGCTAGTGAAAATGTAAATTAGTACAGCCACTATGGAAATCAATACGGAAGTTTCTAAAAAAACTAAAAATAGAGCTACCACTTGATCCAGCTATACCTCTCCTTGGTATATACCCAAAGGAATTAAAGTCAGCATAGTATAGGGATATGTGTATACTCATGTTTATAGTAGTCAAGATATGCAACCAGTGTAGGCGCCCATCGACGGATGAATGGATAAAGAAAATGTGGTATACATACACAATGGAATATTATTTTGCCATGAAGAAAAACAAAATTTTGTAAATTGCAGAAAAATGAGTGGATCTGGATATCATTATGCTGAGTGAAATATGCTATATTCAGAAAGATAAATATTCTTTTATTATTGTATAATATAATATATAATTATACAATATATAATTTATAATTTATATATAATTATAATTTATTTATTTTTTGCATGTTCTTTTAATATATAGAATCCAAAAAGGTGACAGGAAAAGAGAAGGCAGCCTATTATTAATCAAGAGGAAGGTAATAAAGGGGAGGGTGAGTAAGAACAGATAATGGGGGGATGGGTATGATCAAAATATATTATACACATTGAATCCCCCCACATGCACATCACCAAAATGAGAAAATGGGTGGGAGGGCAGGGCAAGGAGGACAGAAATGGTGTGAAAATGGCCAAAGTATGTTATATGCATGAACGAATCTGTCAAAGTGAAACCCATTAGTCTGTATAACAAAGGTACCAATAAAAATGTCAAACAACAACAAAAAATAAAGAGAACTCTCTCATGTATAGAATAACCATATACTAGGAGAAATTAAAAGCTGGAATGTTCCCGGGCATTGGTGGTTAAATACCACTGAAAAGCAAAGATAAACAAATTTTAAAATTATAGTATACACAAATTTTTCAAAGGTAGATGACATATGAACTAAATAGTCTCTGAATTGAATCTAACTTGGTAAGAACAATTTAGAGTGCAAAGCCACTCCTGCACAAATATCCTGATATGGTCCATACCAGATGTCATAAGAAAAGCTTCATCTGTTTAGATATATAAGAATAATTAAAATTGGGTATGTGTATGTGTTTGGAAAATAAAGGAGCAATATATGTGTGCTCATTAAGAATGACTGGTTCTTCAGATGGCATAAAAATCAGTGCAAAGACCAAAGCACTGATAAGACTTATTGGTAACAGGAAGGCAAAGAAGAGAGTTCAGAAATAGGAACAGTGCTTGTTTCATAAGGGCTACAGGGGTAAAATAGGCACTTCCATAATGCAAGACCTCTCCCCTACATTGCTTAACTACCAACATCTCCCAATGAAACCCCTCACCTCTAGTCAATAGAACATATCCTGCCTTGGGTTTGCTAATAAGCACATAACCCAAGGTCTTGTAACAAACTGAAAATGCAGTCATGTGCTGCACCACGATGTTTCAGTCAGTTGTAGACCTTGTGTATGATGGTACATGCCATTTAGCCTAGGCATGTAGTAGGCAATATCATCTAGGTTTGCATAAGTACATTCTATGATATTCACACAATGATGACAGAGCCTAATGATGCATTTCTCAGAGTACACCCCCATCATTAACTAACATGTAACTGTATATTTGTCTTTCATCACATCGAGATGTCAGGCTTTTGTGGTGATTTTGACATAAACTCACCCCAAGGCTAGAATGAATATTGTTTTTCCAGAAATCTTTTATAAGCTTGTAATAAATAGTCAGTATTCTGATATTTGATAACATTAGTTGCAGTCTTACTTATACCAGCTGAAAAAATGGAAATACTAACAATGGAGAAAAGATTAGGTATATTCAGTAGATGCATGTTATGGGATATTACATAACTCTTTAAAATTTTGTTTTCAATATTCATTACATAGAAATATATGATTACAATATGTGTTATGTTTTGTTATACGATTACAGAATGACTTGCACAATATAATCTTGATTTTATTAAAATCTATAGATATATGCCTTGACACAAAGGTGAAAACTAGAAGGAAAATATCTTTTGGTGCTGGATTTATGGGATAATTGCATTATCTTCTTACATTTTTTATGGTTTCTAAATGTTCTTTAGTAAGCACATACTGCCTTTATAAGCAGAACAAATGCATTTTAGCTAACATAACTTTGACTTTTATTGTAATTTAGGTCAAAAGTATTAAGTTAGGGAGCAGTGTTTGGGGGGAACATTTTGCATAGTGAGCCCCAAGATCCAGTTCCAAAGGACACAGAGTTGATCAGATGTAGAGCAGCCACAGACCTCCCGTAGCTACTGACATCTAATGTGAACGATAAATAAATGTTTGCTCCTGTAAACCACTGTAATTGATGACTTGTTTGTTGCTACAACAAATCTAAATCAGAAGCCAATGCCTAAGAATTCTGTGACCCTTGTTAGTTCTTCTTAATGTGGATTTTCTTCTAAAAGTTAATAAAATATTAAATTGAAACACTTTGGCTGTCATCTTTCACCTTATTCTTCAGAGAAATAAACTAAGGCTCAAAGAAGTAAAGTAACTAGTTTAAAGACAGTGATTTCATTACAAAACCAAGATTGGAGTTTTCTTTGTCTAGAACTTCTCCAGTGTTTTTCTAGTGGACGCTACACCTGAGAGACTCTTGGAAAGATCTTGGGTTTTTTGGTGTCCCAGAAACTGCCCATTAAAGTCCAGTTGCTTTTTCATAAGCACATAAAGCATAACTTGGGCCTCCTTCTAAAGTAGGTTATAGATCTGGGATCAGAAGCATGTCATGAGGCCTAAAAAAAGTTGCGCAAAACCTTTATATGGAAAATGTGGAGAGTTACTAAAGAAAACCCAAATAAATGTTTGTGGTTAGGTGATCAAAACAATTTAATATATCACTTCTCCTCCAGTTGATTTGTGGAATCAATATAAGCTCAGTGACAATCTTGAATGTTTTTCTAATTCAAAACTGTATATGGAAGAGGAAAAAGTCAAACTTGTTTATTAATTCATGAAGAATAAAAGGGAAGGCTTATTTGCTAAGGTAGATATCACCATAGAATAAAGTCAAAGTTATGGCAATTAGGACAGTGAATATTTCATGCAGGGATTGAAAATGCAGGCCAATGAAACTAGAAAGCCCAGAAAAAGATAGACAAGCAATGCTTCAAAACAGTAGAGAATGGGTGGACACATTGATAAACACTTCTCTGATAATTAATTAATCTACAAAATTAAATTTGGATATTAATTGCAGACCATTTAACAATCAGATTTAGACAGCTTACAAATTTAAGTGAGGAAAGCAAAACTCAACATTTCTGGGAAAATATAAAGAGAATTTCTTTATTTGGAGAGGAAAAATTTTAACTATATATAAGTAAACTATTAATGAAACAAATAATTGAATGTGACTACATAAAAATGTTTAAAACTTAATGGTTTTCAAAATATGCTATGAAAATCTTGAAAAATTAAGCTACAAACTGGGAGAAAACATTTACAACTTGTATCAACAACAAAGAATATATTAAGAAATTATATAAATCCATAAAAGATAAGCAAACCAAAAGAAATGACCAAAAGACATTTATAGAAAATAGAAACCTGCATGGCCAATGAATTTGTAAAAAATGCTTGATGTCACTACACATCAGAAAAATTCAAAGGAAAATCACAATGATATGTCTTCATTCCATCAGTGCTGTAGACTGAATTGTGCTCCTTTCCTTTCAAATTCATACGTAGAAGCTGTAACCCTTAGTGAGATTTATTTGCATTCATGAAGTAATTGAATTAAATTAAATCAGAATGATGGGGACCTAATCTGGTAAGATTAATGTCCTCATAAGAAAAGACATGAAAGATTTCACACTCTCTTTTACTGTGCTATGTGAGGACACAACAAGATGGCTATTGGTAAGCCAAGGACAAAGTCTACACAGGAACCTAACTATGCTGACACCCTGATCTCAAACTTCCAGCTCCAGAACAGTGAGAAAATCAATTTCTGTTGTTTCAAACATGCAGTCAGTGGCATTTTGTCATGGTGGTCCAAAGTGAGTAAGATTACCACGTAGGCAAAAATTTTTTAAGTCTGGTAAAGCAAGTGGTGTGAATATGGCTGAGAGAAAGGTCATAGATAAATGTGGAAGTGCACATCAGTACTTTTGCTTTGTATTTTATATATTCAAGGTATACAATGAGATGTTTTGACATACGAATAAATAGTGAGATGATAAATCAGTACTTTGGAAAACAATTGGGTAGTGATGTTAGGAATTTTAAAGACAGTTTAACCTATGATGTAGATATTCTAATTTTTGCTACTATCCTAAAGAATGTCTTCCTTGTGGACAGAAGTAACAAATGAAAATGTGTTTAGCCACATTTGGAATAAACAAAATACAAATAAAAACCAAGAACAGCAAAAACAACAACAAAAATAAATGTCTACTATGGGAAAATGGTTAAGAACCTTTTAGAATAATAATAGAATGGAAAATTAAAACCAGTGAAAATTAATAACCAACTACTAAATGAATCGACATGGATTAATGATAAAAGCATAATATTGAATAAAAAGAAAACTGCAAAAGAACAATTCTATGATACCATTTATAAGAATTCCCAAAACCAGCTTAACTAAATCATTATGGAAACAAAGTCTCCGTAAATAGGGAGGGATGGAGGGGTTGAAGCCAGTGCAGGAGAATGGGGAAAAAATAAGAACCAAGAGAGATTATGTAAAGGTACAAGTTCTCAATGATGAATGCCATCATATTGTATACCTAAAATGTACCAATAAAATTAATGAATAATAAAAAAGAATGCATATGTGTATCCACATATACCAAATAATATGAAAGAAAAACAATATAATATAGACACTCAGTTTAGATAATGATTACTCTGGGAAAATAAAGGACAAGTGATGAAGAAAGGACAAATACAGGCCTTGAAAGTATTGGCAATATTAACTTACTTAGCTGGGTAGTTAGTATATAGGGGCTTATTTTAATAATATTTCAGGTGATGCACGGACTGATTTGTATTCACCAAGTATTTTAGGATAAATGACAAGATTAAAATCATTTGGAGGTATATTTTGGCAATTAAATATGATAGTCTTAATTAATTGGTACATATTCTTAAGCTCTTCTTGACCACACTGGAGGAATATGACTAAAGAAACAAGGTGCATGACTCATGACAGAAATAGTATCTGGCTAACTAGAACTAATTTCTGACAGGCATCCTGTGAATTGCTTAATTTCATCATTAAGTTCAGGGAATGAGAAACCACCATAAAAAAATCGATGAAATAATATCTCAAAATATACCTTGCCTGATTATGCAATGGATTATGTTTAGCTTCAATTAATTGTGACAATTAAGTAGTTCTTATTCTACTGGTAGCATTAACACATTATATTAAATTGCTAGTAAAAAAAATTAACTTATGACCCAGAAGTGGAACAGCTTTCTTGTGACATATTAGCATTTGAAAAAAAATGATTAATATGCCCCTTTTGAAAGAACAAAGACTGCTTTCTAAAAACTTTCTATTAGGTAACTTTTACTTCCACATCCACTAATATTATATAGTATTAAATATTATATAGCATAAAGTATATTAACACAGGGGGAAAAGTAATGAATTCTCTTTCAAAATTCTGTACTGAATATATAGCCTCCATGTCTCTACTAAAATCTCTTGAAGTGATTTAAAAATAAGATATGAATGCATAAAGACAAAAATAAAAAAGAAACTTCAGCAAACCAGAAATTCTGAACAAGTTCTGAAAGATGGAAATCCAACAAGATTTGATTGAAATCCTTAGAATTAGGTCCCCTTTCAAAAGGGGAGGGGTAACACTAAGAGTTCTTCATTCTGGGATGTCCTTGATACCAGAGCAGAAAGGAGAGGATGCCTATAGGCTAGTTAGTGAGGGGCAGCAACAAGAGTGGCCAGAGATCTAACCATGCATGTCTTGCCACCATGAACAGGGCCACATGTCAGCAAGGGGAAGTGTCTGTCAGACTCTTGGCAGAAGCAAGGAAAATGGGAGCTTGAATAAAAGAGTAAGGTAATGTCCCTGAGAGAATCAGGGAAACCAATCATAGAAGACAAGATGTTGAGGTTCAGTGCTAGCAGTTCACCTCTTCGTCCTCTAGTGTACTTAAAATGTTTGGAAAATATCATCCCATGTCTATTGAGGGATCTTCATGACAAAGTCGAGTACAAAATATATGCCCAAATTTATATACATTTAATGAAAGCCAATAATGAATGGAGACATATATACTAAACGGAAGAATTTATACCCAAGAAAACAGGATCAAATGAGCAAATGGGACAAAATTTAAAAATAAACGTAATTTGCTGGGGATGTACCTCAGTGGTAGAGCACTTGCCTAAAATACACAGGGCCCTGGGCTCATTTCCCAGTACTTCAGGGAAAAAATGAATTTGTATCCTTAGAGAGTAAAAAAGGATTTGTACCTATGAAGAGAAAGAATGCTATTAAAAAACCAAATTGCAATCTTAGCTATTAAAAATAATGACTATAAAATATCAACAGAACTACATAGCAGAAATTGAAATTCCAATATTAGGAAATACTTCTAGAAAGAGACAACAGATATAATAAAGTATAATTCAATATGTAAAGATTTTCCTATGGGAAAAAAGGAATGGTTTATAGATTAAATGGCTCAAGTAGTTGCTGTGCAAAAAAATTTGAATATTATTTTCCTTCCACTGAAAACACACATGCATGCACATATTCATATTTAGACTCTTAAAAATGAACTTTCAGGATATCAATGTCGAAGAGAAAATCCTAGAAGATTGAGTGGATAAAAAACACTTGAAAGTATAAAAATTATATTGATGTTATAATGACTATCAGAAACTATAGATCCAATATAGTTGACCAGTATCTTCAACATACAAAGAAGAGTCATTTTGACAATAGAAATTTTCATCAAGTTAACATACCAATCACATGTGACAGCAAAAATAATATCAAGATTCCGAGGTGCTACTATTATGGGCAGCTAAGTTAAGTAGAAATTAATAAACAGTTATACAGGGACAGGTCCTTGAGAGAGTCAGTGCAAAAGATGAGAGCCCACCAAAACTGTGGCTGGAGGTGCATCTGTTAAAGGCCAGACCTCAAGATAAAGATACAATGACTATGCCTACATGCCTCTCTGAGGGATAAACAATAACTTGAGATTGTACTGTGATTGGTATAACCTGGTCCAGTAAAGTCCAGATAGGCATCAGTCATCCAGGTGGATGATCAGAATATCCAGACCCATCCCTTCCCCAAAATGCCTTTGTACCCTTTCCATGTATCCTTGCTATATGAATCACTTCCTTATTCCATCAACATTAGCTAAGTGGCTACACTTGTAATCCTATAGGTTAATTGTAGTTTGACCCACATTGTACCCACATTGTGACTTTGCTGTATAAATCACCCCTAACACAGAGCTTCCATGGCCACCCACTCAGGACCTCTCCTTCTCTCAGGAGCTCTCTCTCAATAAATCTTCCCCACTCTTAACATCCATCATCCCTTAGAATTCATTCTTTAATTTCACAGGACACAAACTCAGCACATCTGAAAACTAGCAGGTTGGGAGTAGTATTTCTCCTATATCAGAAGCAACAATGAACCCATACTGAAACAATTAATAAAAATTTTATTCCACCAAGAAAAATGAACACTGGAGAAGATGGTGGGGTTCAAGAGACAATGCTAAGAAGAGAAATTATTAAGATTTCTTCAGTCAAAAGAAGCATTAATTATGAATGTCAAAAATATATTCCATAACATGTCTCTTGCATCAAGAAAATGATAGGGAGAAGGTAAACTTGCCAATTTGGCCTTATTTGGAAAAAGATCGGTATACTTATTTACTTTGGTTTGAAGCAGGGCCAATAAAATTCAAATCATCAAAAATCCAGAAAGAAAGAAGTAAAAGCATCAAATAAGCATATGAAAAAATGTTAAATATCACTGGTCATTCAAGAGATGCAGATGAAAACAATACTGAGATTCCACCTCACCCCAGAAAGAATGGCTGCTATCAAGAAATCAACCAATAACAAATGCTGGTGGGGTTGTGGGGAGAAAGGAACCCTTCTCCATTGTTGGTGGGAGTGCAGACTGGTGCAACTACTGTGGAAATCAGTATGGAAACACCACAGAGAACTAGAGCTGGAGGTCCCATTTGACCCAGCTATTGCCCTACTGGGAATCTTCCCAAAAGAATAAAAAGAATCATACCACAGTGATATATGTGCACCCATGTTTATAGTGGCACAGTTTATAATAGCTAAAGCTTGAAAACAGCCCAAATGCCCATCAACTGGAGACTGGATAAAGAAGATGTGTTTTTTTAATAAAATGGAGTACTACTCAGCCATAAAGAATGAGAAACTAGAGACATTTATAGCTAAATGGATGCATATTGAGGCCATATTCTTAAGTGAAATAAATAGGACACACATGTGTAAATACCAAATAGTATCTCTTAGTGTGAGAAACTGAAAGTGTAAATAAGGACTAAAAGGTATAATAGATAATATGAAATAGGAAGAAAAGAGGCAAAGGGGCAGGGAAAGTGGGAGGGGTAGGGGAAAGGAAAGAAGGAATGGAATTAATATGAGAAAATGAAAAAATGGAAACAAAGTCTGTGTAAATGGGGATGGGTGCACAGGTAATGGGGAAAAAATAAGAAGCAAGATGCATCATGTACAGGTACAACCACCCAATGATAAATGTAATCGTATTGTACACCTAAAATGCACCAATAAAAGAATTTAAGCAAAAAAAAGAAGAGAAAGAAAAATGAAAGGAAGAAAAAGAAAACAAAACAATAATAAATCTAAATAATTAATATTAAAATAAATGTATCTAAAAAATTCAATCTAGAAAAAAACACCTGAATAAAATATGTCAGGCAAATTCCATAAAGTTAAAGATTTGAAAAGTAAGTAAAAACAGAAAACTGTTCAGACAATGGCAGAATCACTTGTATCCAACTACAAACTCACAGATAACAATCAAAAACTGAAAATTATATATATACATATATATGTGTATATATATATATACACTTTAGAAATTATTTTGAAGGTGTAGAAGACAAAAAAGCAGGAAGAAACTAAAGCGAGGTTGATCTTTGAAAGAAGAAAACTACTGCGGGTTAAATTTGTATGTGTGTAACTTTTTGTCTGAGGTCAGTCCTCATCAGGCTCCTAAGTAACACTCAAACAGAAATCTACAATCTCATCTGCCAAGACTCAGCAAAAAGCCACACTCTCTTGAGGAATTTGAGGTTGAAGTTTTGAGCTACTAGAGCAGTGAGAAAGGGAGAGAATTTATCTTAAAGGAGAGAATCATAGTACAGAAGATGTGAAATCT
Organism: Heterocephalus glaber; assembly: GCF_053883595.1. Lineage (NCBI taxonomy): Eukaryota > Metazoa > Chordata > Mammalia > Rodentia > Bathyergidae > Heterocephalus > Heterocephalus glaber. The sequence continues at coordinate 16,133,415 of NW_028258369.1, read as the reverse complement.
GCATATCAACTCTATAAAAATCCTGTGTGAAAGAGAGATTCCAAGATTCCTAGGAAAAGGTGGGATCTGGAAAGCTGAAATCCCATTGTCAGCTGCTGCCTATTGTCAAAAAGTGTTTTTAATTTGAGTCTAGCCAAATTAATTGTTTCCAAGAATAAAAACGTTCCCTTTTCAAGAATGATGATATAATCCAGAATTTCTACATTTTTTCTAAATTTGGTGAAATATTTAAGCCTAAATGTCTAAGAAGCTCAATGAACTCTAGCCAGTATAAAAACAAAGTAAACCATACTCACACACATCACAGTCAAACTGCTGAAAAACAAGGATAAGAAGAAAATCATGAAGGCAGCTAGAGACAACTGATATATTGAATACATTACAATGATTGAAGTAATTGACTGGTCTCTCATCAGAAACATAGAAGACAGAGTTGAAATCTTAAAGTACTGAAAGATGAAATGAAGGAATGCAGAATTCTATTAAAATCTGTGAAAATGAAGCTATCTCCCTTCCTTTTCCTTCCTCCCTTCTTCCCTTCCCTTTCCTTCATTCTATCTTTTCTTCCTTCGGTCCCTCCCTTCCTCTCTTTCTTCTGTGCCCCCTTACTTGGTCCACAAGTTACCTCTAAGGGTGGCATTGCAACCTTATGAGGTGAGGAATATTGACAGCTCAGAGTGAGGTTTTTAGACCTTAACTTAAGAAAGGTGGTTGGATGAGGACAGAGGTTTTTATGGTAAGATTGGTTACACACAAGATAATTGCTCTTCTAAATGAATGTATTCAAGATAACTGGAGCCAGGTTTCTCAGTGGTGCAAAAGGAAGGTATTAATATATAGGGTAAATTTAGAATGTATACTACTGAATTGTGCTAGAATTGTAAATGCCAGCTGGCATATATATATATATATATATATATAAATATACACACACACGTACAGGACTAGTGACGAGATCTTGGTTTTTAGATACAATTCTTCAATAAAAATGAAAAAGCACTCCTTGGGGAAAGGTGGTTCACGGTCAGGCCAGGAAAATATGAGCCTGGAGTATCTAGTTCACCAGAAAATAACGAGTGTTCAAAAAAATGGGAACATTCCAAAAGAATAGAGGTAACAGCCTGAGAAGATCCCTACTGTCAAATATAGAGTAATTGGACATCAAATAAATGAAGAAATTGTTGAATAACTTATTGAACAAATCAAGAGTCTCTAAATCTACACTGATAGAAAAAATTAATGTATAAGTAAATGAATGGTGAGGTAAAAGAAGTTCTTTACAGAAATACAGAACAATGGAGAATACAAAATCATTAATGGATGCTTACATTAAAGGGCACACATAACAGGTCGAGAGGTCCCTGGCTGTCTGGAGCCCTGTTCCATTCACCTCACCACACCACCTGTGACCAGCGAGAAGGCTACTTGATGAAAACTGAAGCCCACTGGAAAACTGAAGAGAATCTCTGAAATAAAGGCACACCGGACCACCATACATGGTAAGTTGGAGGGATCATCACCTCCCATCGGAATCTGGAGTATCTTCAAGGGAAGGGCAGCTGGAACCTGCAGTAGAGCCTTGCAGAATTCTACCCTCCAGGAGGACAGGGAGCTCACCTTTGGACTTGCAGCCAGAAATCTGCCTGAATTTCATGGGTCTGCAACTGGCTTGCTTAAACTCATTGACTTATATCTGCACAATGCTGCCCATGTTGTCTATTGTCACAGCAGAGGCATATCCCAAAGGAGGCCCTTCATTTTTATCTTTTATTTGATATTTTCAAAATTATAATTGGTATTTTTCCTCTTATTTTTAATTTAATATTATTTCTACTCTTGAAATTTCTCTTTTCTCTTTTCTCTTTCTTTTCTCTTTTCTCTCTCTCTCTCTTTCTCTCTCTCTCTCTCTCTCTCTCTCTCTCTCTCTCTCTCTCTCTCTCTCTCTCTCCCCGTCTCTCTCTCTCTCTCGCTCCCTTGCTGTCCCACATTGTTCTTCATCTCCCTTTGTGTTCCTGTTCTGGCCCTAATTTGTATTTCTTCTTTATTTTTCTTTTCCTTCTCTCACCTGTGTCCTCTGGCCTCACTGCTAACCTTCCCCTCTCCTTCTACCTACCTATCCCTCCCTCCCTAACTCCTTCTAACTCCCTATCCTAAATGGTAAAGTTGCTATATTGAAGAGTTTATTCACTATAAACATACATTGGGTTAGTCCTTGATTTTGATTTAATTCACACAGTTAAAGTTGATATAGATTGATAACTACCACAAATTGTCATTTTCTAAGATGTACTTGATGCTATGGTGTTGCTGATCATATCACTTGGGCTAAGGTGTTGTGATTGAGCTAATCAGTTGTCCTTGCTGGTACAATGAAAATGATCTAGCCTCAGAGCCATTAGAGACTCAAAACGTAAAGGCCAGCAATATCTGGAAGACACCTCTGAGAAGCAATCATTCCATAAGGGTTCTAACTACAAGTAACAAAGATACTTACAAAAACCAACTTTGAAGTACCAACCCAGGAAATAAACCAAGAACAATACCAAAAACAAAAATGAGAAGACATTTAAGCAAGGCATAAACTCAGACATCCACTCCACAAGAGGCAAATTCTGGGGGAAATGAGTTAGAAAAGTCTGATAATCAACCACCTGGACACGCTGAACTGATAGCAAAGGAAGTAACAAAACAAATGAAAGAGGCTCTAGAAAAATTCAAAGCAGAAATAATCTCCCAGGTAAGTACAGAGAGGGAGACCAGAGTGAAAGACATGATTAGAGGCTCTAGAACAGAAACAGATAAAAAATAGATGAGCTCAGAAACATGCTGGAAGCCATGAATATCCAGCATAAGAAAGAAATGGAAACCATGACTGCCCAGCGTAAGAAAGAAATAGAATCCATGATACAGATTCAAGCAGCTATCCAGGAGATTAAAAACTCCACTGAAAGTATGCACAGCAGATTCAGCGAATGTGAAGATAGAATATCAGATACAGAGGACAGGATTGCAGTTAATGACCATGAAAACAGAGATTTCCTAAAAATAGTAAGGGACATAAAGAAATCTATCCAGCACCTGCTAAATGATGCAAAGAAGAATAACATAAGACTGAAAAGAGTCCACGAAAAAACAGGAGAAAGTATAATTGACATAAAAAATCTGTTCACAGAAGTAATAGTAGAAAACTTCCCAGACAGAGGTAGAGAATTGGACATACAGAGAAGTGAGGCATAAAGAACTCCAACTAGCCACGATCAAAAAAACTATATCTACACATATAATAGTCAAGATTCCAGAAACCCAACAAAAGAAAAAAATCCTACAAACAGTTAGAGAAACAAATCACCTACAAAGGAAATCCCATCAGAATCACAGCAGACTTCTCAACACAAACCCTCAAGTCAAGGAGAGCTTGGAGTGAAGTATTTCAAGCCCTAAAAGAAAATAACTTCCAAACTACACTGTTTTATCCTACAAAATTATCTTTCAAAATCGATGGGGAAATTAGATACTCCCACCACAAAGAACACCTGAGAAATTTCATGAACACCAAACCAGCACTCCAAGCAATTCTAAATAATATTCTAGAAAAAGACAATGAAGGTCACAATTCCATGAGGTCCAACAGAGCAAAGCCACCAGGCAAGGCAAGAAACTAAAGGGAAAGGGGGGAAACATGAAAAAGGAGTCAACAACAGTAAAACATCAAGACAAGGATGAGTCAATATTTACCAATTATAATGATCAACGTTAATGGCCTCAATTCACAAATCAAAAGAAATAGACTGGCAGAATGGATTAAAAAGCAAAATCCAACAATATACTGTATACAAGAAACACACCTAACTCAAAAAGAAATTCATAGACTGAAAGTAAAAGGATGGAAAACAGTTCTCCATATGACAGGAGCCCGGAAAAAAGCAGGGGTAGCAATCTTATTGGTAGAAAAAATAGATTTCAAACCAAAACTAATCAAGAGAGAAAAAGGTGGTCACTACGTCCTTGTGAAGGGAACAATCCAAGAGGAAGAGATGACAATCATAAATATATATGCAGCAAATACGAATGACCCCAACTATACAAAACAAATATTAATGGACATGAAAAACCAAATAAGCACTAATACAATTGTAGTGGGAGACCTCAAAACACCACTGTCAAAAACAGACAGATCATCTAGACAAAAAATCAACAATGAATTTCTAGAACTGAACCAAGCTTTTGAACAAATGGACTTGATAAATGTTTACAGAGTGTTCCACCCCACAAAATCAGAATATACATTCTTTTTGGCTGCACACAGGTCATTCTCCAAAATAGACCACATGCTAGATCATAGGGCATGTTTAAATAAATGCAAAATGAAGAAATGAAGTTACCGCCTATGTATTATCAGACCATAGTGCAATAAAATTGGAGGTCAATAACATAAGAAACCACAAACACCCACAAACACATGGAAACTGAGTATCACCCTCCTGAACAACCAATAGGTCACAGAAGAAATTAAAGAAGAAATTAGACAGTTTCTACAATAAATGATAATAGCTGTACAACATACAGGAATCTATGGGACACAATGAAAGCAGTTCTATGCAGGAAATTCATAGCAGTGAATGCCCATATTAGGAAAACAGAGAGAGCTCTAATAAACAACCTAATACTGAACCTCAAGCTCCTAGAAAAAGAAGAGCATAACAAACCCAAAGCTTGTACAAGAGAGGAAATTATAAAGATCAGAGCAGAAATCAATGCAACGGAGACTAAGAGAATGATACAAATAATCAACAAATGGAAGAGTTGGTTTTTCAAAGGAATAAATAAAATAGATAAACCCTTAGCCAACATTATCAAAAACAGGAAAGAAAAGGCTCAAATTCATGCAATTGAGAACGAAAAAGGCTGTCACAACAGATTAAGCAGAAATCCAGAGGATCATCAACACCTACCTCAAGAACCTGTACTCTAGCTCACAGTTTTGTTTTGGGGTTTTTTTTGGCACCAGGGATTGAACTTGGGACCTTGTGCTTGTGAGACAGGCAACGGAACCACTGAGCTAAATCCCTGGCCCATGAACCTGTACTCTAATAAAATGGAAAACACAGAAGAAATGGACAGATTCCTAGATACATATGAATTGCCAAAGTTAAATGAAGAAGATATAGAAATTCTCAACACCCCAATAACAATGAGTGAAATAGAAAAAGTAATTAAAAATTTACCAACAAAGAAAAGCCCAGGTCCTGATGGCTTCACTGCTCCATTCTAGAAGATATTTAGAGAAGAGCTGTCACCATTACTCTTTAAAATCATCAATGAAATTGAAAGGGAAGCAATACTTCCAAATTCATTCCTGGAAGCAAGTGTTACTTTGATTCCAAAACCTGGGAAAGATCCAACCCAAAAAGAGAACTATAGGCCAATCTCCCTAATGCACATAGATGCAAAAATCCTCAAAAATACAATGGCAAACAGAATACAGAAGGTCATCAAGAAGATCATACACCCTGACCAAGTTGGATTTATCCCAGGGATGCAAGGATGGTTCAACATTCGTAAATAAATAAATGTAATACACTGTATTAACAGAGTCAAGGATAAAAACCATATGATCATCTCAATAGATGCAGAAAAGACAGTCGACAAAATCCAACACCATTCATGATAAAAACCCTACAGAAAATTGGAATAGAAGGTCTTTATCTCAACCTGATTAAGGCTATCTATGAAAAACCAATAGCCAACATCATACTAAATGGCCAAAAACTGAAAATTTTCATGCTAAAATTAGGAACAAGACAAGGATGCCCACTATCACCACTCTTGTTCAATATAGTTCTGGAAACATTAGCCACAGCAATTAGAAAAGAGAAAGGCATAAAGATAGGAAAGGAAGAAGTTAAACTCTCATTATTTGCTGATGATATGATACTTTACATAGAAGACCCAAAAAGTCGGCCAAAAGACTTCCATACTTAATTGACAGATTTGGTAGAGTAGCTGGATATAAGGTCAACATTTAAAAAAACAATAGCCTTTTTATACACAAATAGCAGACTCACTGAGAGAGAAATTAGGGAAACAATTCCTTTCACAATAGGATCCAAAAAAAATGAAATACCTAGGAATCAATCTAACAAAGGAAGCAAAATACCTCTACACTGGAAACTACAGCACTCTGAAAAAGGAGATCGAGGAGGATATAAGAAAACGGAAAGACATCCCTTGCTCCTGGGTAGGAAGAACCAATATAGTGAAAATGGCCATACTTCCAAAACTACTATATAGATTTAATGCAATGCCGATTGAAATTCCAACAATATACTTCACAGAAGTAGAGAAAACAATGCAAACATTCATTTGGAATCAGAAGAGACCTAGAATAGCAAAAGCAATACTAAGCAACAGAGTCACGGCAGGGGGTATCACAATCCCCAACTTGAAACTATACTACAAAACTACTGTGATAAAAACAGTATGGTTGTGGTAAAGAAACAGACTGGAGAATCAGTGGAATAGATTAGAAGATGCAGAAACAACTCCAGACATACTCATCCACCTCATCTTTGATAAGGGAGCCAACCACCCTCATTGAAGGAAAGACAGCCTATTAAATGGCATTGGAAAAACTGGATTTCAACCTGCCAAAGATTAAAACTAGACCAATATTTATCACCATGCACTAAACTAAGATCAAAATGGATTAAAGATGTAAGTATTAAGACAGAAACACTAAACTTGCTGGAAGATAAGTCAGATTGAACTCTTTTCTTTTTGAGTGAAGAATTTACCATGTTTATTCCATGTTTTGAATATTATAATGTTAAGCTTTCCTAAATCTAATGAAGGCTGAGCAATTTTTTGAAGGCTGATTCATGGTTTACAAAATTATTTTGAATGAATTCTTGGATGCACACTATGACAACATATAACTAATGGACAGTTCTCTCATTTAAAGGTTTATTCATGGGTTTTACATTTTATCTCCTAAATGACTTCTTTGATGCTTAATGGGAGGTCTTTCCCTTGAAGGCTTTGCCACAATCTCTGCATTCACAGGACTTCTCTCCTGTGGGAGTTCTGAGTTGTACAATGAGAGTTGATTTTACACTGGAAGATTTTCCACATTTAAAACTTTTAAAGTCTCTCCCCTGTATGAATCTTTTAATGTTTAATGAGTGGTACCTTCTGGATAAAGATTTTCCCACATTCACTGCATTCATAGTGCTTTTCAGTTCTGTGTGTTCCAAGGTTGACTTTTGGCTGAAGGCTTTTGCAAATTCACAGCTTTCATAAAGGTTCTCTCCTGTGTGACTTCTTTGATGCACAAGGCATGCTTTCTGGATAAGTATCTTTCCACAATCATAGAGTTTCTCTCCAGCTTGAATTCTCTACCTTTTATTAAAAGCTTCCTTATGGTGGAGAGTTTTTCCTTGTTGATGGGTTTCAAAGAATTTCTCTGCAGGCTTAGCTTTATCAAGATTAGAGTGCAGGCATAATTTTCAATATTACTTACACCCATTATCTTTCTTACGTAGCTTTTGTTTTAAATAAGAAAGTTTAAATTATGTTGAGTACCTTCTCCATGAATAATATTTAGGGAGGCTTTGTCTTATATAGACAAAGTCTGTGCTCAGATACATGATTTTTCTGCATGTTCTGCATTCATAGCCCCTTTCATCCTTCAGTATTTCCTTGTCTCTGAATGCAGCTTGTCACAGGGGGTTGTCTTGGCTTTCCTTGTCGTTATCTATCCACCCAACAACTTGCCAGACTTCTGGTGTGTGCTCACCTGGACAACTCCTCATCTGGGTTCCTCTGTCTGCCCCCCAGGCCTCTTCTCTTCATCCCAAGCTGATTGCATCTGGTTGGCCAACTAGATACCCCACAGACACCAGGTGGCTGTAGTTCTCAAGCATGACATCCCTGTAGAGGTTCTTCTGAGCTGAGTCCAGCTGCTGCCAGTCCTCCAGGTGAAGTCCAAAAACACATCCCTGAAGCTCAGTGATTCCTGGGACATGGCCATCCTGCCCTGCTGGATGGAGGTTTCTGTGTCAAGGCCCCAAAGACCAGCTGCAGTGGAAAAACAGCCTGTGTCAGCTAGTTCCATCTTCCCCGGTCCCTAGATTGAACTCTTGAAGACATTGGCATAGGAAAAGACTTTATGAACAAAACCTCAGTATCACGGGAAGTAGCAGAAAGAATCAACAACTGGGATCTCATCTTATTAAAAAGCTTCTGCACTGCAAGAGAAATCACCAACAGAGCTAAGAGACAAACTACAATGTGATTTGTAGACAAACTACAAAAAGTTTTTAGCAGCTGTACCCCAGTCGAAGGAGTTCTATCTAGAATATATAATGAACTGAAAAAAATCAGACCCCCCAAATTCAAAGACCCAATTCAAAAATGGGCATCTGAATTGAACAGACATTTCTCAGACAAAGAAGTAAAAGCAGCAAATAAACATGAAAAAATGTTCAACATAACTCGTTATTCGAGAGATGCAGATGAAAACAACGCTGAGATTCCACCTCACCCCAGAAAGAATGGCTGCTATCAAGAAATCAATGGCGGGGTTGTGGGGAGAAAGGAACACTTCTCCATTGTTGATGGGAGTGCAGACTGGTGCAACCACTGTGGAAATCAGTATGGAGATACCTCGAAGAACTAGGGCTAGAGGTCCCATTTGACCCAGCTACTCCCCTGCTGTGTATCTTCCCAAAAGAATTGAAAGAATCATACCACAGTGATATATGTGCACCCATGTTTATAGCGGCACAGTTCATAATAGCTAAAGCTTGGAAACAGTTCAAGTGCCCATCAATTGAAAACTGGATAAAGAAGATGTGGTTTTCTAATAAAATGGAGTACTACTCAGCCATAAAGAATGACAAACTAGAGAGATTTATAGCTAAATGGATGCATATTGAGGCCACACTCGTAAGTGAAATAAATAGGACACACATGTGTAAATACCAAATAGTTTCTGTAGTGTGAGAAACTGAAAGTGTAAATAAGGATTAAAATGATTAAAACGAATAATTGATAATTTGAAATAGGAAGAAAATGTCCAAATGGGTAGGTGAAATGGGAGGGGAAGGGGAAAGGAAAGAAGTGAAAGGAAAAATTATGAGAAAATAAAAAAATAGAAACAAAGTCTGTGTTAATAGGGAAGGGTGCCCAGGGAATGGGGAAAAAATAAGAACCAAGATACATCATGTACAGGCACAAGCACCCAATGATAAATGTAAATGTATTTTTTACCTAAAATGTACCAATAAAAGAATTTAAGCAAAAAAAGGGGGACACATATTTGTTGAGGAAGAGTTGGTTTTCCAAACTGGTCATCAATTGCCAAGGGAAACGGAGTTACTTCACCATGGAGACCCTTGAAGACTTCACCTTAATCAGATGGTCCAAGTTAACACTTCCTGCGCCACCTGATACCACACATTCAGCAGGATATGCCATCACTTCTACGGTATTTCTGCATGAAAAGAATAACTTGAATATAGTCACGAGGAAACAACAAGAGGGATATTCTCCAAGACCATTGACCTGTCTCTTCCACAATGTCAAGATTTAAAATGACAAAGAGCTTGGTGATATTGAGAGCTGGAAAAGAATGCTGCTCCCACCTTTTTGTATAATGAGAAAAAGCTGAGGAAACTGCAAAGTCATGTTTCCTGAGCCATTGGCAAGCTGACTTTGCAAAGCAAGCAATTGGCCCAAGATCTAAGGGGAGTCAGGCATGTTCAGGGATAGATGAGAAACAAGCACAAATTTATCTGGTGTAGACACAACGGCACAAGAGTTAGAAGAGTTCAGCTAGGGGAGTTTCCAAATTTGCCGAGGTTTTATGTGCACTGATGAGAGAGTATAAAGCCTCTGGGGATGGCATAATTGGGTGAGTCTGAACACTCTGCAAGAGTTTTTCTTCACATCTCACACTCCCATGTGAACACAAAATGGATTAGTGTAAGTATTAGGAAAACATCTGTATAGAGCAGTGGAGGAGGGCAAACAAAAAAGCAGCAGCAAAGGAAGGGGAACAGGCATTTCTCTTGTGTGTTCCCTGTGAAATGAAATCCTGCCTTAGAAATTATAGAACTATCATAGAAATTCTGTTAGTTCTTTAAAAGTTAAGTTTGTATCGAAATATATCATACAGAAAAGCACACAAATAAGACTACAACTTAATGCCTTTTAATAAGGTGAACACACTTATGTAATCAGCATTCACATCAAAGCAGAATTCTCTTATCTCTCTCTCTCCTCTTTAAATATAAGAATTATCCTGATTTCTAACACCATTGATTAGTTCTGCTGCTTTTGAACTCTATATAAGTTACATATGTGGTATGAATGTACGGTTAGTTTCAACATGCCAGGAAAATAGAAAATAGTTCATAACAATAAGCTTGAATGTCAAATACTTTTTAACAATGTCTCTTGGGACAGGTTGTATTAGACAAACAGGCAAAGACATCCAATGATTGCTAGAAAAGTTTAGGCAAGTGGGTCATATCTGTATTGACAGCTCAGTTTTCAATTTTAATGATTTGAGTTTATAGCTGGGATCCTCATTACAGTGCACACTCTTTAAAAGCAGGTTAAGAAGCTTGGAAAAGTTAGGATGCACTTGCTGATGTTAGGTATTGTTAAATGTTAAAGGAGAAGCAGGGAGCCCAAAATAATTGATGACTATGAAATGCCAACACAGCACTGCCCAAAATTGTCAGATTGGGAACAGTGGTCCTTCAGAGTAGCATTTTCCAATCTCAACTTATGGAGTTTTCTGTCTGTTGAATCTAAGATAGTTACCACTATTTTAGGAATATGATGGGTTTACATTTTCCTGACTCCTTGAAGTAGCCTTGTAACTTGCTTTGGCCAATAAAATGTGAGCAGAAAAAACTTGTGTTTTTCCAGTTGCCAGTTTTAAAAGCCAATGAGTACCATACTCCCACCACTCTGCTGTAGTGATTACAAAACAACTGCTAAGTAAAATCCAGGAGGGGAGACCCCTGCTTACCTGCATTTTCCATCTACTATGTGTAGGAAATAATTTTTATGTACATTAAATCACGGGGAATTTGGGACTTTTTGTTATAGTAGCATAACCTAGCCCAGCCTTACTGATAGAGTATTGGTTTCCATTTGTATCTCAAAATGATTCAAAGATAAAATTATATTATCTATTATATGTTATGGCTTGAATCCAGATGTACCCTAAAGCCTCATATGCTCACAGGTGGAGCTTTTGGAGGTGGATAGATCTAGGGTGTGTGAATATGGATTAAAAGCGTATGGTACTGGATTTGTCCACTGATTGATTTATCTGGGTCTGGATAAATAGGAAGGCCTACCCGGAGTGTGGGTGGCACCAACCAAAAAGAGTTGTAGCCTGGATGAGATAAAAAAGGGAAAGCAGGCATGATGCTGTTGCTTTGATTCGCCTCCTTTCCCTTTCTGCCATGGACTGTTTCTCCTCTCTGATGTCCCTCTGCTGTTCCTCCCTGTCTTGAAGACAGCCAACTATGGACTGAAACCTCTACAAACTGTGAGTCAAAATAAACCTTTCCTCCTTCAACTTGGAGGTGTCAGGTGTTTTGTCTCAGCAACAAGATAGTAACCAAGACCAAGGAATATATATTATATATATGAGAAGTGCTTGAGATTATCTATGTTCACAGTAACATTTATGATATTAATATGTATAATAATTAATGGAAATCATATGAGCCCACTCAGTGTTCACTCAAATGATCAGTTGCCTATAAAATTCTCAAGGAGATCTTTGTAAAGTTTCAAACTGTTATTTTTTTGAGTCAAATATTGTTTAACTAAATTTAATAATGGATGAGTGGGTAAAGGAGGACATATAAAGCACCTTAATGTTGAAATATTGATTAGTGAGAAGCACAGAAAAGATAACAGCTCTGTGGGTGAGCCTAAAGATGACCTTTGTGAGAGCCATGAAGCTGTGTCCATTTGGTCCAAAATTTAAATTTGCACATCAAGATTACTCTAGGATCCCCAATGACGGTGTGAAAAAGTTAAGTGGTGAAAATTATATAAATATGACTTTTCATTTATTGACAATAATGACCATCCACATCTACTAGCTCTTGTTTACACACCCACAATTGCAAAAAGAAGTGGCTATCTGTTTTCATTTAGCAACAAACCTCCAAATTCTACAAAAAAAGCAAATTGAGTTTTTAAATAAAAAATGCAAGAATTCTGACTGTTAAGCCATCAAAATGATCCTTACCAATTTTAAGCATCGTGATACATTGTTCAATTGTAATCCAGAGTTTGTCTATTTAATCATCAAATCAAATATTTATGTAACTTTTGAATTTCATTTGTTGATAAATTATACATTTTTCTTAAATAATTAATTTAAAATAAACCAATAAATATATCATTCTTAAATGACAAAGGAAAAGTTTTGCTTTATGAATTATGATTTCTACTCTATTTTAATTAAACTTTATATTGAATTATTTAACAGTATAATGATCTTAATGCATATATGTGCATTTTCCCTTAAAACTATTCTCTTACCTCTTACTAGGCACAAATGCCTAAAGTAATTTTAAAAATGTACAAAGGTGATTTATAAGATTATTAAATAGTTTTAAGAAAGAGGCTCACAATTCAAATACTGTTTGCAAATAGTGTTTCAAGAAACCAAGGTACAAATCTCCAAGGATGAGGGTATCGTATACCTAAAATGTACCAATAAAATTTTTAAAAAGAAAGCATTATCTATATGAACATTTTTCTAGCACTGCAAGTTCTATTAAATAAATGTTTATATTAATATTAATCCCTACTAAAAATTACAGAGACATTTACTGGTTAAAAAAAAAACACTTTAACTTACTTTCCTATTCTATTCTTCTTTCCAGTTATCCATGTTTTATGGATAAAAAAAGAGAGTTAGAGCCAGGTGTGGTGATGCTGGCCTATAATCTCAGCCCTTGGAAGGCTGAGGCAGGAGGGTTGCTGCAATTTCAAGGCCAGCTCAGACTACATAGTGGGTTCAAGGCTAGCCTGAACTACATAGTGATACCTTGCATCACAAAAAGAAAACAAACCAAAAATTTAAGAAAACAGAGAGCTGTCTTACTCATCCTAAGGTAAAAGGCAGAAAGGCAAGAGAGCAAAGGGGAAAGAAGTGAAGGGGGCTAAACTCATTCTTTGATCAGGATCCCACTCCCAAGATAATGAACCCAGTCCCATGATACCAGCACTAATCCATTCATGAGGACAGAGTCCTCAAGACCTAATCACCTCGTAGAGGTCCCACCTCTCAACCCTGTCATAATGGGGATTACACTTCCACCATATAAATGTTGGGGATGTAGTCAAACCATAGCAAGAACTAGACACTTGCCTAAAACTAACATTGTAGTAGAGGAGCCAGAATAAATCTTCTATGAACTACACACTTGCCACTATAACAGGATCAAGAATAAGGATACACAAAAGTGTTAGCAATGATGCAAATTGTATAAGGATAATTAAAGGAGTGAAGTATGTTTGGTCTAAAGAAAAAGACCAAAGACTGCAGGATGTAAGATGATTTCTAGTATTTGAAAGAGGTTAATGAATATTGCTTTCATACATTCTTTTTTTCACAGAGGAAAAGAATTGGAACTTCCATTTATTAAATCTTTATGTATACTAGGAGCCAAAAGTACACAAACTCATTTCTATTTCACAATAGTTCTCAAATTAGAGTTTCTCATCTACATTTTTAAAATGGAGAAACTATGATTTAGAGAAAGATAAAGACAGACAGAGGGACAGACACACACACACATACACACACACACACACACACACACAGAGAGAGAGAGAGAGAGAGAGAGAGAGGGACAGAGACAGAGACTATCAATAAATTCAGGAACCAGGGAGCAAAATTAGTTCAGTCTATCTTTATTCAAAGCCCAATCCTTAGTCACTGTGATCTACTGAATGCATGAGACATAAATTGCAACAGGATACAAGAGAAGATTAAGGGTTTTCTTGATGCTGTTGTTTTGTTTTGATTCCTTATCTTAAAATTTACGATCTTCGAGAAGAAAATCTTTGGTTTGTATATGCTCAGACCAGAGGCAGGCTGTGAAGTTTTCATTGTGGCTTTGTTTATTTAAGAAGAGTGACTATGCTCTAGATCACGTTGAGATCGCTTGGCTAACTAGACTCAGTTTCCTCTAGCCTGGTCTGATTTTGTCTCCCCTCTTTTTTTTATTGGTCATACAGATTAGTGAGTTTCATTTTGACAGATTTCTACATGTACATAAAATACTTTGATCATTTTCAGCACCCCATCTGCTACCTTGCCCTTCCCTCCCTCCTAGTTTCACATATTTGGGAAGAGTTCAATGTGTATATGCTGTTCATATCCATCCCCCTCTACTACCTACCCTTATACCTCTTTCCCCCTTACTCTCTTCTTCTTGTCTAGTAGTAGTCTCCCTTATACTTTCTTGTCATTTTTTTTTTTAGATTCCACACATAAGGGAGAAAATATGATATTTGCCTTTCTGAATGTGGCTTATTTCACTCAACATGAGGGTCTCCAGATTCATCCATTTTCTTGTAAATAACAGAATTTCATTCTTCCCTGTGGAAGAATGAGTTGGCATAATACTAGGGAAGAAGCCTACCCAAGAATGCAAGCTTGCATCTCAGACCATGAAACCATTTAGAAATCAAAACCTGGGAAATCATTTTTTTCCATTTGGGGGATTAAAGAAGTTATTAATCAGTCCCTCAATTATGTAAATATGAACACTGACAAAGCTTCCTGACACTTGAAAGAAAGAAGTGCATATATATATATATATATATATATATATATATATATGTATGTATTAGTACTCAGCCTGTGTATTTTCTATGCATAGATATCTTTACTTTATATTACTAACGTATGTTCAGATTTATCATACAACATTCCCTCGTGCTAAGGTTTGGATCTAAAATTGCCCCAAAGGCCCCCTGACGGGCTTTTGGAAAGTGTTTGGATCATGAAGGCACTAATTTCTTTAATGAATTACGCTGCCAATGGCTCCATAGCTGAATGGGCTATTGGAATGTTGGACTTATTTGAAGAAGTAAGTCATGGGCATGTGATCTTGGGGACTATATCTTGTCCCTTGCCCCTTTATTTCTGCTTTCCGGCTGCCACGAGGTGAGTAACTTTCCTCTGCCATGTCTTTCTGCTTCACCATAGGCCTAAAAGAAATGGAACAGCCAATCATGGAATGGAACCTCCATGCCAAAATAAATTTTTCCTCCTTTACATAATTTTTCTCAGGTATTTTGGTCATAGTGATGCATAGCTAACACACCTAGTTTACAAATGCTAAAGTCACAGTCCTTTAAAAAACAGTTTCAAATTGCAGTGTACTAATACAAGTTGATTTGGTGACATTACTTTTTTCTCCTGAAAACACTTCATGACTTTACATGTTAAAATTAACATTGCTTTGTTGTGTTCTTATTTCTCCTCAAGATAATTGGTGGCATCTTGTGGTACTACAAAGCCAGGGTGGCAAGTATAAAAGAGTTGAGAAAATTAAATTCTAGGATGTATTCAGCTAGCAAGAGCATGGAGTTGAACATCAGGCTTTGTCTTATTTCCTGAAGACAGTGCTACATGTGTGGCAATAAACTCTCCTCAGGGGAGGCCCTTCTAATGGAGAAAACTAGAAACCCCACGGCCCAGATCTATGCTCAGTAGGGAAGCAGGAAGATTAGATATCATAGGTAGGAATAGGGAAAAGGGCAGAGAGTACCTCAGGATAATTCACTTAATAGTTTCCCTGCCATCCCAATTGGTCTTGATTGAACCACCCCAATAGTCTATATGGCATTTCTTACTTCTTTGACATCTTGAAAATTCCGTGTGGGCACTAACACATAAGTTATAAGTCAGTGATGGTGTGCAGTGAACTTGAACCATCTTTGGTACTGGAAAGTGGTGTTCTTGACTATGGTTCCATAAATAAAGCAGACCGATGAGAATAGAAACAAAATTGCAAAGGAAGAGAAAATTGTGAAGGAAGCAGGGCAGAACTGATGTGGGGTACCACATGATGAAGCAAGATGAAGGGTGAGCAAGAAAAGAATGAAGGTGAGCCAACAAAGGGGGTGGCTGATATGGGAAAGGGGGCTGATCAGGTAACACACACACATATTGACTTCTCCTCCTGTCCCTTCACTGAAGAACAACCTGGTCAAAAGTGATAGTCTCTAGAAAAATGAAAGTAGGACAGATAAAGGAGGGGCTGAGATAGATACTTACATGGAGACAAAGTGATAAAATATCTTTTACATATCTTTTCTTGCCACCTTGGTGCGGATTCTATCAGTAGATAGAATGTTATTCACTGGCTGTGCTATTTGAGGAAATTGCTTAATTTCCACGTGCCTTAGTTTTACATTTATAAAATCAGAAAACAATACTCATTTGATCTGTTTCATGTTTTTATGGTGCTTTGGTTTGAGTATGTGTGCCCTGCCAAATCTCTTGTTGGAATTCATTCCTCATTGTGATAGTACTGGGCTGGGCCTTTTTGGACCTGATGTAGTCATAGGGCTCTACCTTTCTGAATGGGGTTAAAGCCCTTAGAAAAAAGGCTCCAAAAAACCACCCAGGTAGTCTGTCCCTTCTGCCATGTGAGGACACAGCTTTTATCCCATCCAGAGGTTGCAGCAACAATATGTCATACTTGAAGAAGAGACAAAGCCCTTACCAGACATCACATGTGCTGACATATTGGTCTTGGTCTTCTCAGAACTGTAAGAAATAAATTTCTATTATTTATACATTACCCATCCATGGTATTTTGTTATAGAAGCACAAAGGGACTGAGACACACAGATAACCCAAATAAAATAGGGTAAAGCACATGGCTACTTGTCATATTCTAGAAAATGAGCTATTTGTTAGCAATCATAAGATATTCCTTGGAGGGCAAGATTAATGTGCTCCTGAAAAACTTAGTAAGAGTGAGTCTTTACTAACATTTATTTAGTAAAGTACACACGCACACTCATGCATAGAGGGTATGCAAGGGGAAAGCTACATATAAACCTGCATCTGAAATGCCAGCTTCAATCACAGAGGCCTGGGTGTATGAGGAGACTGAGTAGGAAAGTGACAGAAGTTTAGGTAGCAGAAACCTATGCCAAGGGCATTTAACCTGTTTGGAGAAAGGCTGCAAACTCAGAATTGTGAAGTTTGATCTTTGTCTTTTTCACACATTTAAGAAGAACCATTAAAATGAAATAAAAGTAGAAGAAAATAGAAAATAGAAATAGGAAATAAGGTATCATGCTGCAAGGGTGGGAATTGTTTAGTGAAATTTTTCTTTCAGGTAAAGTGTGCAAAAAAGTGATGTGCATGTGTGGGATGTGTATGCGTGTGTGTGTGTCTGCACGCATATATGTGTGTACCTTTGGACTCCAGCATTTTAATCTCTGCTTCACCTGACTGTATCATGGATCATCAAGTTTAGACCTCTTGTTTTGATTTCCTATTCACCTGACAAATTTCTGCTAACTGCTTTTGCATGAATCTACCCTGTGAAGAGAGTGCCCTGGCCTGCCACAGCCAGCCCTCCAGTGGTATTTGGCCTTATGTGTCAGTTTCAGTGAACAGGAAAGATGTGACTCTTCCTGACAGGTGGATCTACTTTCAGTGCAGAGAATAAAAATCCTATTTTTAAGCCTGTACTAAAGTGAACTCATCATCCTAAATGCCACTGTAAGAAACCTTTTAGTGATTTATGACCTTCTACACTGACCTCTGATTTTGGCTGGTACACAAAGTGAACAACTGTCTGGGGTAGGCCTGGGACTGAAAGGGGTTCCTGGGACTTGGGATACTTGGTATTTTACACTTGAATGGCAGCAGTGACTCTGGCACAGGAATCATAAAGAAGTAGTAATGTGAAGGGCAGGAAGAAAAAGGAGACATACATTGCCATTGAACACATAGACTCAGAGCAAGGGACCTAGCAGCAGCCTGGGCAAAGGAACAAGTTTCTGTGCTTCACGTATCTCCACCAAGTCCACCCAGTTGAGATTAATTCCCTTCATGTTCTTCAAGATTTTCCCTTTCTCATTCTCCCAACTATCCTGGAGGTTCTAACTACATGACCACCTAGACACTGGTGCAAATAATTGGTAACACAGTCAACATTCTGAGGTTGAGGCAACTGCCTTCTTAGGAGAAGCAAACTCTTGAACTACTAGAAATCTATTTCTGTAGCCACTGTCAAAGTTCATTCACATTTGGTCCCACATTTACATTGCTCAACCCTATTGTTTTATTCTAGGGCTACCTTACTGTCCTTTTACTCAGACTTTGCATCTCTTACAGTATAACTCATAGATTGGACCCACTTTTGAGGACCTTATTCTAGCCCTGGGGCAGGTGCTGTATTAAAAGACACAGTATCTATGTTGTAGATTCTGTTCTATCTCGAACTCACTTTTTTGGGTGGCAGTGGTAAAATACAAATGGGATTTTTATTGGTCCTAAGAAAGAAAGTCAAGCCAGACATGATGGTGCACATCTGTAATTCTAGCATTCTGGGAGGCTGGGATAGGAGGATCACAAGTCCAAGCCAAGCCTGGGCAACTTAGAAACTTAGTTGAGACCCTGTCTCAAAAAATACAAAGACCTGGAGATGTAACTCAGTAAGAAGGACCTGGATTCAATTCTCAATACCACACAAAAGCAAGTCAGAGAAAAATATCTTTTCATAAACAGGTTTGAACATAGATCCTTTCATATCTAAATGTTGGAACAACAATTTCCTGCAGAAATACATTTTGCACTCATATGTTTCTTTTTTCATTGAGAAAATTATATACTATAAGTTCTCAGATCTAATTTGATAAGTTGGAAAAACTTACACAAGCATGTAATCACCACCTAATCAAGATATAGGCCATTTTCATGAATTATTGTAAGTGGCACAATCAGTTTTATCAAACTATGCATTTAAAAATTATTTTTAAATTTTGAAATAATTGTATATTCATATTCAGTTTAAAAAAACAATATGGAGAAATATCATATACTCTTTTATATAGTTTCCTTCATTAATAACATCTTTCAAAATAATAGTACAATATTGCCAGTAGGATATCGACATTTATGTAGTCAAGACACAGAGCCTTTCTATTAACAGGAAAATCTCCTTTATTGCCCTTTTATAGAGACATTTACCTAGATCTCTCAACCTCTGACAACCATCAATCTGTTCTCCACTTCTACAATTTTGTTATTTCAAGAAAGTTGTAGAAAGGAAATCACATAGTATGTAACCTTTCGAGATTACTTTCTTTCACTCAGCATAATTCCCTGGAAATCCATCCACAGCTGTTGTGGTTATCAATTGTTCCTTCCTTTTTATATCCCAGTAGCATTCCATCTAATCAACTTTTTAAATCAAGCAAGTCACTTTTTCCTCTTGACTTTACTTTTCTCATCTGTAAAATGTGGGAGATGGACTGGACAACACTAATTTTTTTTCCCTCCAATGCTAAGGTTTTTATTTTACAGTTTCTTGTCGCCTATAAAGACTTTTATGATTTTAAATCACAACGTTTTATGATTATAAAACCTAACCCACTCTATTCTGCCATTGAGTTTGCTCCCAGGCAAAAGGTAGGGATAGCAAGCCTTGTGGGGCAAGGGGATAGGGCAGGAGGTGGGCGATTGGCCAGCATCAGGTGTGTGTTGAGCATCTGATTATACATTCTTCTGGATTTTATACCTAATAAATGACTATTGGGACTAAGTATGCATTTAGGTTATGATGCCTTTTCTTTTTTCCCATCGCATCAGAGTTACCATCATTGCCTAACTATGTTTCTTGATTTACAGCCTAGCCTAAAGATTTGGTGGGCCAACTACTAGGTTGAGGTCACAACAAAAGGAAGCTCTCGAAACTATCTAAATTGTTAAAAATTCATGTCATTTTCCAGAAAACATCAAAATAAAAGTCTATAACTTTGCAAGTCATGTTCCAGTTTAGCAATTACGCATTCTGTGTGGGCTTCTGGCTGGTGCTGTGGTGGAGGCACAGGAGTGAAATAGAAGCCCTAATAGACTACCATGAATAATGGAGATCCATATTTACATTTGAGAAGTGAAGCAGCACCAGGTTGATAATAACCATCCTTCTATCATCTCTGCCGGAAAATTAGGCACCTTCCCTACTGTGCCTCACAAGCATTTGTATATTCAGGGAAAAGTAAGTATATAATATTTCCTAGATCCAATCTCCATACGTTCTCTTTGGAACATGTTAACCCATACACACCTCTGAGACCAGAGCCTCCTTACCTTGTTTAGATGATCACCAGAGCTGTGCCAATAATTCTGTATCATTCGTTATCTGTGCTTTGACACTCTTGTCACAGAGCCCTGATTCCCCAATCACCTAAGAGTCCATATGTCATTTGTTTTTCTTGTGTCAATTTCCTGTTTTCAGATTGAAAATATCTCAGAGACGAGATTCTCAATTCTGGCTCTGCAAATCCACAGGATGTCTCCAATTATCTCAAGAGGTGTCACAACATTCTCCCCAAAGAAGATTCTAATTAATTCATTAATGAAAAATGGGATTGTTGGAGACAGTAGGGCTGAAGTTGGAACTCTCGCCTGTCATAAAATCAAGCAGCGGTGAAGCATCCAATTTCTAGAAGGTTGGGAGTTGCTGGGAATCACAGGGTCTGACATCTGGAACCCCACAGTGAAGCCCCACGATCCTCCTATTTGCAGCAAACACATGTCCTCCAAGGATGAGTGGCAGCTGTATAAGGAAAAAGCTGCAAGGGATATTGTAGGAGTTCAGCCAATTAGAAGTTTAAGCTAAATTGTTCAATTAAGGATGGTTTAGCTTTTAGACTCAAATAGTATATTTTCAAATGAGACAGCCAGTTTGGAATTATCCATAAAAATTTGACCAATAATTATTGGTTTCTTGGGGGACTAAGAATACCCTGAAATTGAACTAATGGAAAGCAAGTGGGCTAGGGCAGAGGCCATGTCATCATTCAGAGATGAGGAACAAATCAAGGAGCTATTTTCTTTTTCTTTTTCTTTTTCTTTCAGAGCAGTGTTTAAAATGGTTGGACCTTATCTTTTGTGCTTGTCTCTTTTTATTTCCTTACCTTTTTCTTTAGGTTTCCAGGTCCTTGGGATGCTTTCATCTCATCTTCTGAAGCCTATTCAGAACTGCCATATTCCATCTCCAAATGCTCCATGTTGTAGTAAATTGGTAGCATATAAGAAAGAAAATGAACTTTCCCCCAGTGTTTTCTGGCCATCTTGCAAATCTTTATGATTTCACATACTTTCAAAGTTGCTGTTGCTCCCATTTTCAACTCTCTTCTAAATATTTCCTTGTGCCCTCTGCTTGAGATCTCAAACTTTACATAGATTCCTGATATTTTCCCCAATGCCTTGTCCTAACACATCTCAGCTAATAGTAGCTCAATTGCTTCAGTTTCCCAGGCCAGCCACCTCGTTGTTGTTGTTGACTCTTCTTTGTTTCACACCTCACAGGAGATCCTTCCGCAAATCTAAACACCTTGACCTACAAACTCCTCCTTTGGCAGAACCATCAGCACGTTCTATAAGATTCTCATGACTACTCACAGTAGTCCAACTGAGCTTTCCTCTTTTCACCCTTGTCTCCTATAGTACTTCCCACAAGAATTGCTACAGTGATTCTGTAAAACGTAAGCTATTTCGTATCTCTGTGCTACTCAAAGTTCTCCAAGGTTTTGCCATCTCACACAAAAGAAAAATAAAAGTATTTACCACATCTCACAAGACCCCATGATTATCTCCTCCCACCATTCTCTTGCTCTTTTCCCCACTACCTCTCCCCAACCCTGCCCCCATGGATCATTACTGTGTCCTCAACACACCAAGACAGCTCCTACCTCAGTCCCTCTGTCAGGAAAGCTATGCCCTCTGCATTCCAACAGCTGGGTTTCCGCCAACTTCAAGTCTCATCTTGGTGAAGCCTTACTTGGCTGGACTATTCAAAAGAGCACATCTTAGCCCCTATTACCCTAGTCCAATCATGATTCCCCTATTCTGCCTTCTTTGGCTGCTTAGGGCTTTTCCTCTTCTAACAACAGAATTTTACCAAATAGGAAGAGGATACTTCTGCTTGGATGAATCCACATTAACTTCTATTTTATTAATATCCTGGACTAGGGCAGAAGCATTTTTAAAGAGAATCCTTGTGATTACAAATAGGCCTCTTATTGCCAAATATTCAAAGCATAAACAGTTGAAGTTAAAAACTTAGCCAGTTTTGGAGGACAAATCGATTTATATGAGAAGGTGATGTGTGTGATTTCAAGGTTGATAGGGACATCATGAGTACACAGTAGTCTAGGAGCCTCTTCCTAATCAAGCCTACTAAAACCTTCTTCCTAGACTTTCTATTCTTCTAAGTCTAAACCTGGAGAAACTGATCATTTTTTCCATGGCAAGTAGTAAGTTTGTGGTTTTGTGCCAGGTTCTGTACTCAGGGATGAGGATATCCTGTATAAGTTAAGTACTTGTTAATCAGGCACTTCCTGTAGTTTATGAATTGCTACATTTGAAAGGCTTAAAACTGCCTGGTTTGCCAAAGATCGAAACTAGACCCATATCTTACACCATGAACTAAACTAAAATTGAAATGGATCAAATATCTAAATATTAAAACTGAAACACTGAGTGTGTTGGGAGATAGAATAAGTGAACTGTTGAAGACATTGGTGTAGGCAAAGATTTTATGAACAAAACTCTGATCATATGGGAGATATCACAAAGAATCAACAACTGGGACCTCTTTTTATTAAAAAGCTTTTGCACAGCAAGAGGAACCACTAAAAGAGTGAAGAGACAACCCATAGTCCATGAAAAAAATTTTTCCAGGTATTCCTCAGACAAAGGACTAATAACTAGAATATATAAAGAACTCAAAAAATCAGGACCGCCAAACTTAAGGACCCACTTCGCAGATGGAAAAGTACAAATGGCAAATAAATATATGAAAAAATGTTCAGCATTACCGGTCATTTGAGAGATGCAAATTAAAACAATGCTGAGATTCTATCTCACTCCAGAAAAAGATGTCTATTATCAAGAAATCTACCAATAACAAATGGTGATGAGCCTGTGGGGAAAAAGGAGCCCTTCTCCACTGTTGTTAGGAGTATAGACTGGTGCAACCATTGTGGAAATCAGTGTGGAGATTCCTGAAAAAATAAAATTAGAAGTTCCATTTGATCCAGCTATTCCTCTTCTTGGTATCTTCCTGAAAGTATTAAAAGCACTGTACCACAGCAATATATGCACACCCATGTTTATAGCAGCACAGTTTGTAATAGCTAAATCTTGGAAACAGCCAAAATACCCATCAACAATGAATAAAGATGTGTTTTCTTAATACGATGAAGTCCCACTCTGCTATAAAGAAGGATGAGTTTGAGACATTTATAGCTAAATGATCCCCCCATACTCTTAAGTGAAATAAATTGGACACGCATGTTTAAATTTCACATGATTTCTCTGGTGTGAGAAACCAAATGTGTAAATAAGGACCAAAATGTATAATAGATATTGTGAAATAGGAAGAAAATATTCAAATGGGAAGGGGCACAAGGGAGGGGGGAGAGGGAAAGGAAGGAAGGGAGAAGAAAACAAGGAAATACAAGGACAAAATGGAGAGAAACTTTTGTAAATAAAGAGGGGAAGTGAGACTGAAGGGAGGAGAGAGAAATGAAAAAAGAAAGATATATCATACACAGGTAAAACTCCCTATGTTGAATATTATCATTATGTATATCTAAACTGTACTAATAAAATAAGGCCACCCCCTTACAAAACTGCCTGGTGCATAGAAAGCCCCATATATGATACCTATTATATAATAGAAATATGTAAAAATATAATAAACTATTGTTAATATTTTATTGACTATTCACATAAAGTAAGATTAAATCTACATATTGCATATGTAAAAATATACAAGCATACACAAACATGTATATGTATAATTACATATACATTGTACATACAGATATATTTTTCCTTGTTGGATATTTACATTGACTTTTTCAGCGTTTATCATCCCTAATCCCCATTCAAGAACGGATGAAAATAACATGATTTAAAATGTAATGTCAGGGCTCAACCTCAGGCCCTGCAATGATATATTCAATGTCTTTATGAAATTCTCATTAGCAGACGTGAAACCATGGTAGGCCATTTCATGCCTTCATTAATAAATGTTGCAATTACATTCTAAAAATATAGCCATGTTTACCAATTAATTTTAATGGACCAAGTCACAGGTTAACTTTCACTATGCAATATGTTGCTGATTAAAACCAGAGCATTATTCCCATATGGTGAAGTAAATCATCCTGTAGGTATTCATTGGGAAGAGCATATTTTAACTCTTACTTTGTTAAATTTGACATCAATCATTTAAAAATTTTGCTTCCTGTGACTTAACTTGTACAATCTGAAACCATAACAAGCATGAATTTGCCAAAAATGTATTTGGTCCTTAAATACTCTTAGCTGTCTCCCACTTTTAAAGCTTGCCTTTTATTTTATTCTATATAAGGAACACTGGAGTGGCCTACTCACAGCTGTGCTTCTATCCGGCTATGTGACTTTGAACAAACCCCTGTTTTTCTGCACCAATTCCCTCAATTGCAGCAGAGGAACAATAATGATTCCCTCACTTTTTCCTTCACAGTTGGGTCATTCATCACAGACATATACACAATTTCTCCATCTTTCACACACACCCATGCATAAACAAAATTATTTAAAAATATTTCACTTTTGTAGATTTACATAGAAGTTGCAAGGCAGCACAGAGGGTTCCTGTAGAGAAACCCAGGTTTCTCTCATTTTGACATCTTACACAATACTGGGACATTTATAAAAACTAAGAAGCATTCATCTCATTTGAAATTGGTGTTTTCTTCCACCTCCAAAACTTTATTCTTCTCATCCCTGCTTCATGGAATATCCCTCTAATTAATGAAGTCATCCATCCTTGCATAGAAAGTTATCACAGACCACTCTAAACTACCTCCTTTGCAGTCTACTAGACCTCAACATCATGTGGTCTCTCAGACTTCTATGCTATTCAGCCATCCTTTCCAATGATTTTGGAAGCCCCTAGTGAGAAAGAACTATATCCAGTAGTGTAATGCAGGTATGTACACCAACTCCCTTGAAAAGCAGATACCTACTCCCCATGCTGGACCTATATAATCAGAGTTTACTTTTTGAAGTTACCAACATGTCTTGATCTAGTGGGTGCAAGTACCTTGTTCAGTGGGAGCCAGGACCCTTCATCATCTGTCACAGCCTCTGCCCTGTGTCCTCATCCTTTATTTATTTATTTATTTATTTATTTATTTTTGGTACTGGGGATCGAACTCGGGTCCTTGTGCTTGCGCAGCAGGCGGCGAAACCACTGAGCTAAATCCCCAGGCCCCTCATCCTTTATTTTTAATTTTTATTTTTCTTCCTCATTCCCTTTACCCCTTAGTATTCCCCATCTTTCAGGCTTAAGTTCTCTAAACTTCAGCGTGCTTATTTATAAAATAAGGATAAAAATAGTTTCTTCCTCACACTGCTGTTATAAGCATTTATAATTTAGGCAAATGTTTTAATGTATGCAAAGCCCCTTGTCTGTCTCATAATAGCCTTGAAGAGATGTTGCAGTTATTTTAGGCAAGATACTCTACCAATTAATTTTCCTTGCTGGAAATGAAAAGACTAGATATCATACCCTCTCAAAGGGTCAATATTCTAGAATTCTATTAATAGTACAATGTTATTTATGCATATTTAAGAGATGAACCACTTCACCAAATCTACTGTGCCCCTCCCTCACTTGTGTCATCACATTTGTCACATTTATGAATCCTTTACACTCAGTGTTATCTTGTTCATCTTCAATTCCCTAAAGAAATTGAGACATACTGGCCACAATGACAGTGAGGCAGGAAAATGAGAAAATCTTTTATACTGGTTTTCTAGTCTCTGCCATGTGAGGGCTTCTTGGGTGCTATTTCATTTGATCATCAATGCAGATCTCTGAAGTGTATCTTATTACTACAATTTATTGATGAGGAAGCCAAGGGTATGGGAGATGGAGTATTTTGTTAATTATCTCATAGGAATGAAGAAATCAGAATTTGATCCAAATCCTGAATGAATTCAAAATTCCTATTCTGTCCTCTTCATTTGGTTAACTCACTAAAACAGTTCCCAAAAAACAAGACTGAATTGAATCAATCAGTCAGATACTTAAAGCTGGTAACACTAATACTCACTGATATATGTTTTTCTCCTTTCCCTTCTGGACACAACTAAACTCTATTTTCCTATTCCCCTTAGAGTGAGGCCATATAACTAAGTTGTGCATTCCAGAATATAAGCAGAAATAATGTTTATCACTTCCAACCCTGACCCATAAAATCTTCATTATTTCTTTTTCATCCATAGCAAACTTGAAGGACACTTGGAGATGAAACAATCTCAAGAAGGAAATTTCCTGGGTACCAGAAGGACTGAATGGCGCAGTGCTTCCCCATGCATCCCTCCATTCTCCTGGCCCTGTTGGTCACCCTGGACTGCTATGTAATAAATAAAAACTGCTGTTCTATTAAGCCCCTGGGACATGGGGGTTGTTTATTAGTGCATTTAACACTAAATGAAGTATAGTGGAACAATTTAGGTGGAAATTACTCTGAAAAAATACATATTAGTTCTTCCACTAAGAATATCTAAACAGATTGTAAAGAAAACAATTGCTTTTGCTGTTTTCACTATCAGAAAAAAGACATGCAAAAGTGGTATTACATACATGTTTTTCATTTCATAACAATGGATTTATGGTTTTATTGGAGACTAAAACTACATGATCTATAATGATGCTGGGCATAGGCGTCATTATCCTTAAAGCTATGTTGTAGCTAGCTTTCTGCCACTGTGATATCCTAAATCTCATGGGCACTTTTGCTTCCTCTTTTCCATTTGATTCTCTTAATCTCAGGAGCTTGACAGGATAAGAAATGTTAATCCCACTTTTCAGATGAATAAACCAGAGCTCAAAGTGTCACCTGAATTGTCTAAGGTGATATAGCTAACAGATGGAAACAATCTTGCTAGTCCAGTCCTCTAACCCTCTGATTTGCAATTTTATGATCCACAATACCAACTTCTATTCCCTTCAGTACAAAAAAAAAATACAGCTCTTCATTGTTGAGTGTTTATTCATGCTGTTCTAATGCCATTGCTTTTGGCCAGTGCCACTTCCCCAGTATATGTGCTACGATCACAATATGTGGTAAAAGTTTAAATTTTAAAAAATTTATTACAGTAAAAGACACATAGTCATTAATCCCCCCTCAGAATGTTCCCTCCTCACTTCAAACACACAGCATTGTTCTTGCCACTTTCTGAAGGAGTTCCAAAAGTCTTCTTCCATGTCTTTATGAGGTGTAATAAAAAATACAGTGAATGCTGCTGCCAAGTGCCATCACACAGAAAGGTAGAGTTGTAAAAACATTAAGGTGTGCAGTGGACCCTTGACTTATGAACTCAACCAGTTCCCAAGGGCTGGTTGTAACTCAAATAGGTTGTAAGTCAGTACAGTGAGATCTGGATGTTTACCTGGGTACACGCTATAAATAACAAGAGACAGATGAATCTTCCATTAACCTAATTAACCCAAGTTGTTCCTATGTCAGGCCGGTTGTAACTTGAGGGTCCACCGTGTCTTCATCCATTTCATTTTCTGGATCTGGCACCGTGTGACTTCTGGCTCTTTCCCAAAGTCAAAATGACTAGGAAAGGTAAACACTTTCAATTGATTGAAGACATCGAGGCAGCCATGACAGCACAACTAAAGGCACCATGAAAGACTTCAGAACTGCTTCAGAAACGAAAAGTCATGATGGGATAACTGTGTCCAAAGTGATGGGGGAGTATTTTGAGGAGGCTTAATGACAATGTGTCTTTTACTGTAATAAATTACTAAAAATTTGAATATTAACTAATTTTTATCATATCTCGTAAACATTTCTTTCTTTCCTCCTTCATGCTTGCACATACTGACATTCAAAGTTTAACCTGTCTGTGGGAATGTAAAATGGTGCAGTTGCTGCAGAAAAATTGTCTGGCAGTCCCTCAAAATGCTAAATATAGATCTAGCATATGACCCAGCAATTTCACTCCTAGGGATATACTCAAGAAAATGGAAAACATGTGTCCACAAATGTTTATAGCATTATTTATAACATCTAAAAGTGGAAGCAACTTGACTGTTTATTAACTGAAGAATGGATAAGCAAAATGTGTCATACTCGTACAGTGAAATATTGCTTGGAAATAAAATGGAATATGTACTGATACATTTTAAAACATAAATGAATCTTGAAGCATTAGGCTAAGTCAAAAGAGCCAGGAACAAAAGAAGGCACTTCATATCACTGCATTTATATGAAATGTCCAGAATTAGCAAATCTATATAGATAGAAAGTGGTTGCCAGGGGCTGGGGAGAGAAGGGAATGAGGAGTGGCTACTAATGAGTGTGGGTTTTCTTTTTGCAGTGATAAAAATATTCTGGAATTAGATAATGGTGGCAGTTGTATAACATGGTGAATAGACTAAATAAACATTCAATTTTATGCATTAAATTAAGTCAGTGAATTGTATGTTGTGTGAATTATACTGCAATTTTTGAACAGAATAAAAAGCCCCCAGCATCAGCAGTTGCTGTGGCTGACCCTATTCACAGTTTATTGTTTCACCTGTGCCTCACCTCCTTCAGAAAGTCTTCCTTCATACTATCCTTATGTGCTCCCCTAGCATTTGTGTAATTAATGTTGCCACATAGTATTGTGGTGACACATACTTTGTTTTGTTCTCTTTCAAGATTATGAGCTTCTTGCCCCAGGATTTATTTAAAAGAGTGTTTTTAAATGCCCTAGTATACATAAATAAATCTCTATATGGAAAAATTTTAATCAATTACTAATTTTATTTCAATATTATTTGAGAACCTATCTATACAAAATTGATTCCTTGATATTTGTCGAGTCCTGCTTCATGGAATTTATGCTGAAGTTTTGTAAATGTTCCCTGTGTCCTGGATGGAAACATAATTCTATAAAGGACTCTCTATGGATATCCAAATAGATCAACTTTTAAACGGTGTTGCTCAAAATTTATACATTCTCAACTTTTTTAGTTTTCTTGTTCTATCAACTTTCAAGAAAAATTAAAACATTCCACAGTGATTATGAAATTAAAAATTCCTTGTTATTCTTGTGACTTTTAACTTTAAGTATTTTGAAGATATATGGTTAGTTCCACAGAGCTAATTATTGTATCATCCTACTGAAGTCCCTTCACAACATTATGAAATAATTTTCATTAAAACCAAAAGTGTTTATTTTTTTAATTTATATTTTGCTCATTATTGGTATACAGCTATATTTGTCATGTTAGGTGCTAATTGCCTTGTATATTTTTATTCCTCTATTATTTGTGCATAAAGACTTAAAAATTAAATCAACACTGGCTGTTTTTTACAAGTAAGTTTAATTTTTTTATGTTTTTTGTTATCATCGATATATCTAGACTTATTCAATCTAATTTTGTGTTTTACACTTGATCTTAGCCAAAAGGCCGAGAAGCAATTTATTTTGTGTTTTATATTTTTATTTTTTGATGTATATTTTTTGCTTGTCTTTATTAGTTTATTTCTTAAATCAGATTGTACTATTTGGAAATATTTCCAATTCACATGGATATTACTTTTCAGTACTTAAAGTCTATATATGTAAGCCATAAAATTTAAAGTTACTTAATATTTTTTACTTTTCTTCTAACTAATGCAAGGTATCAAGACTGCTTAAAGTATATTCAGCCTTATTCTTTAATTTCTATTTGTATATCATTTTCTGGATTTAGGGAGCAACTTGCTTTAGTTACTTCCCAAATTATTGAATTGTGATTACTATTTTTGTTAAAGCCAATATGTTTATTATTATATCATTGATTTTTGGAATCAGCATTAATTTTTGTATCTTCTTTCTTCTATATTCAATTTTTTTCTTATAGAAACACAACTCAAAACTTAATTTTTTTCCATTAAAGCTTGAGAATGGACAATTGTCTCCTAAGTTGACAATTATTTTTTCCCAATTGTTGTGTGCCTTTCAGTGGTGTTGGTGAAAGTCTGCCAACACATTAATTACTATCACCTTTTATTTCATGAGTCCTTTACTTCTGGTTGATTTCAAAATATGTATTCTCAGTTTCTTTGGTTTTCTACAGTTTTACAATGATATACCTAGCTGCAAATTTAATTTCATTTATGCTTCTTAGAACCTAGAGGTATAAGGCTCTTGAATTTGAGTTATCATATTTTATATCAAAGAATCAGTGTCATTTTATCATTGACTATTATCTGGCTTTCATTTACTATGTGTCTATTTCAAGTATTCCTAATGGATGTGTTGATATTGCATATTGTATGTTCTATTTTTCCTTAATGTTTTTGTGTAATTTATTACTTTAGTTTTCTGGGATGCATTCCGGGTAGTTTTTTTAGATTCAAATTGTTATTAATTTTCTCATTAGCTTTTTCTAATATAATTTTAACCTATTGACTTAATTTAGGTGATCATGTCTTTCACTCATAGTTCTTTTCCCCTTAATTTCCTGTATTATTTTTATTAATGTTTTTAGCTGTTTCCTTCATTTAACTTTCCTTTCATTATAAATTTTACTTGCTTGTTTCATATTCCCTTCAAAGATACCATTTTATGTTTTTAAATTCTTTCTGGTGCAATTGTGCAGATTGTTACATCCAGTTATTTTCATCCATAATAAACTTTCTTTCTAAAAATATTAAATATTGTTCTTGAGATTATTTTCTTGGCAGGCTTTTGTTTGGTTCCTGGATGTTTGTTTTGGTACAGGTTATAGGAACATTCCACACATGAATTTTGTGTTCAGTTTCCTGGGTGATCTTGATCCAAATAGAATAAATCTGAACCCCAAATATATGTGATGCAAAGACACAGGAGTCACACTCTCAGATGAGAGACTCTTTTTCCTCAGTACCAGTTTAAGAAAGACAAGGTTAGCAATGTTTCTTCTTACATCACTCTGCTAATGGGTGGATTTGCAGTACTTTGAGATCTTAGTTCCAAGTTCACACCTCATTCAGGCTCATGACAACACCTTTGCTCCTCCTTGGAGTTTAAGCCCATGCCTGGAAATGTAAACTTGCCCAGGCATCTGTGATACTGGCTCAATTACTGGATTATTTGGGATTTTGCTTCGTTCTCCTCCTTCTTCAATTCTGTCACCTGTCTTTTTTCTTTTTTCTTTTTTTTTTTTTGGGGGGGGGTACCAGAGATGGAACTCAGGACCTTGCTCTTGTAAGGCAAGCGTGGCACCACTAAGCTAAAGCCTTGGCCTTGTCACCTGTCTTTTTTATGACCACACATACTTACTTGAACTAACTATTTTCTTTTCAGAATGTTTAGATATTTTTAGTAGGACTTATTTTTTCCTGCTATCTTAGTCTGCCATTTTGCTGGAACCAGAATTTTGTAATAACTTCATAACTGGATTCCTTGCATCCAGTCTTGCAGTTCTCAGATCTAGTTTTATAATTGCAACCAGAGAGACAATTTTGAAATGCAAATGTTATTTCCTAGCTTTAAAATATGTCATGCCCCTTAGGAAAAGACCAAATCTTTGGCATGTCTGCACGGTAGTGAGATTCAGTCAATGAGAATGCTCGAGGAGGACAAAGAAATCTTTAAGAGGTGAGCAAGAAGAATTTTCTATTTCTTTTGGATTAGTCCCCTTCCGTAGGACTTAGAGAAGGGTTAGGACATGCATAACAGTGTTGTCCGAGAGCAGGTCATCTTGTCACCAAGCACAGAGTAAGCATAGGGTCACTGGCCTATGGATTAATACAATTTAGATTCTGTAGCCCTCATGCCAAGGTACTCCTCACATTGCTACACCATAAACTACTTATTTCAAGAATCAGGTGTTCATTGACGAGAAGATCAGAATTTGTAATTGTGCAGTACATTTTATTAGGGTATTGGACATGATTCTGTCTTCTTATAACTCAAGGTTAATCTTTTGATACTCTTTCAGATTAACATCTCTTCATACAAATATTCACATTTACTAAAGGACACACGGGGCACTCGTCTTTTTAAAGTTTTCCTTCTATGTCAAGATCTAGGATAAATAATTACTTCCAATAATGGAGATTGTCTTCGCTTCTTTTCATTGACCCTCCTTTATTTATTTATTGGTGGAGAGATAATAAGAGAAAATATAGAGGATGAGTGATTTTTCCTTTGGAGCCTGTTAATTATCCTTCCCCATTAAGTCCACCAGGAAGATAGAAATCAAACTCAAAAAGATAAATTACAAAAGATAAACATAAATGAAATACAATCATTTCAAAACCAAGTATTTTTATCATTTATCAAAAGAAGCCCTCATGTACTAGTCTTTCATATAAATATGCCTATTTAAACTCTGTGCAGACACAACTCCTACTTCGTAGGAAGAAGATATTGACAGAGAATTTTTAAGTCTTTATTAGTGGGAAGCAATAGATTATAAATAATAACTCCAAATGCAAAGATGACTCCAAATAGTATCACTTCCCTCCAAATATCTCACCAAATATATGTTGAATTTTCTATATTGTTAATATTCCTGAATTGTGACAATGAAGATTCAATTAAATTATCAAAGCTATGTTTTAAGAATTCAAGTTCTTCTAGAAAAATTAAGAAATCATTGTCATGTTAGTGTGATTTAGGTCAGGCTGCTTTCTTGTTATCTCAACTTTGTTGAATGATCCAGAGGTTTGGTCAGGAAAGGATGGACGATTTGGGACAGCACAAAGCTATAGTCATCCTTGAGAGAGGGGCAAAGAAGGCCAAATAAAGTTCACAAAGCAATTAAGGTAAAAGGGCAGTTTCTTCTTCCTCCTGACACCTGAACTGAAGCCCCATTTGGACACATTTTATTAATATTATGTTCTGACTAAATTGTGGGTTGTGTCATCTTTTAGAACTGCCTATACAACTTTAGGTATATTCTACTGAAAAGATATTCTGAGATTTAAACCTTGAAGTGTAATTATACTTTTGATACTACAGGTTGTGCATAAGTTGTTAGTGCATTATGTCATATCACTTTGGAAAATAAATTTTGAGGCTATGAACAGTAAAATACCTAGATGCTGAAATATTTTTCTTTGAATTTATTTGAAAAATCTTAGTATATCCACATCATGGCTTTGGGGGAAGGAAAAATCTCTCTCCAGAACTTTTCCACACTAATACTTATTTTTGCAGAGTAAGATTTTAGTCTACTGTCATTTATAAGAAAGTAAAAATCCTCTTTTATTTTGGTTCTTAAGTCGTCACTTATCAGAAACATGGCCAAGAACAAAAAATAAGCTATAAAAATGGTTCTGAGTGGCCAATATTTCTGCTCTTTACTCATAGGAAAACTACTAAGTATAACCTGAAAACTTTCTTACTTTTATCTTACATATACTCCTAATAAGTTGAATTGTCTGACCTTCAAGTTCAAAACACTCTGAAGGCAGTGAATTAAGATTTGCTACGGAAAGCGGTTCTTACATAACCTCATAGAACACTGGAAGTTGTATACTGTTTTATTTATTTTGGAAAGATGATCTCTAAAGCTGCATTGTATTTGAATTTGATATATAGTTCTTTTAGTTCAAAGATCTCTCTGCATGATTAAACAAAATAAAGAATTTATTAGTCCAATATAGTTAGCTCTTTGGGAAATTAAAAATTGCAATCACAGAAGATAGATAATGGTTTTTAATTGGTTTTACTAAAGAGAAGTTAAGAATGGTATACAGATATTTTGTTTTAATAAGAATCAAAATAATCACATGATCCCATAATTCCGGGAAAAATAAAATAAGGGGAGATATTATTTGCTTAGTTTGAGGCACTGTGCTCACCAGACTCACAACATAGTCTACAATCCTTACAACAATTCTACAAGACGAGTAATGTTATCCTCATTTGAAATATGAACAGGAATTAATATTCTTCTATTGTTCTGAGATACTTTTTTCTTCTAAAATTACAAATTTATACTATTTTCATTTGTTACTTTTACCTTAATAAGGATTAGTGGAAATGGAGAGGAAAAATTTCAAACAAAATACAAGGGGCTTGAAAATGATCAACATAATTTGGAAGTGGGCCATAATGTATATATACTTTAAAACATTATGTTGTACATGGTAAATGCAAACAATTTAACTGTTAATTTAAAAAATAAAATTAAAAAACAATCTGTAAATGAAGAGAAAGTTTTAAAATAGACTTTTTTGCATTAAGAAACCTTAGTGTCCTGGATTTGAGTTGCTTTTAGCCATCTTATCTTTTTGAAGTTGACACATGATAATTATACATATTTATAGGGTACAATGTGTTAATTCAATACATGATACATAATGATCAAATCAGGGCAATTAGCATTCCATCTCTATCATTTGTTTGGAACCTTCAAACTTCTCTCTTCTAGTTCTTCATAAAGTATATGATAAATTGTAAATTATGACACACTAGTAAGATATACAATACTAGAACATATTCCTCCTATCTATTAGATATCTGACATCCCTCAAACTCCCTTGGAATCCCCTTCTTAGCCTCTAGTAATCACTATTTAACTCTTTTCTTTGAGATCAGCTTTTAAAGTTTCCTTTTATGAGTGAGAACATACTGCCAGTTCCACCCAGTTTGCTTCAAATGAGACAATTTCATTCATTTTTATAGCTGAACAATAGTCCATTGTGTTTATGTAAGTGACATATTATTTGGAAGATAAATTGTCTTTATTTTCTTTAAAATGTTTTTTGAAGCTTACCTTTCTTAACTGAATTCTTTTCCAATTT
Organism: Heterocephalus glaber; assembly: GCF_053883595.1. Lineage (NCBI taxonomy): Eukaryota > Metazoa > Chordata > Mammalia > Rodentia > Bathyergidae > Heterocephalus > Heterocephalus glaber. The sequence goes on along the minus strand of NW_028258369.1, from coordinate 16,098,315 downwards.
CAAGGCTAAGTACTTTATATCCTACCTAATTGTATGTCAGTCAACTCAAGAAGCTACTATCTGCAATCTCTCCCATTTCCTATCCTCATACACTCATAGAACTAAGTAGTTGGTTATGGATATTGTACTTATTAAATCCACATTATAGGTCAAGTAATATTTGAAGAATAAGGGTATAGTTCACATACCACCCAAGAGTCACCTTCAGCTGTCACAATTGCTGCTAAGAGGATATAACCTCTCTCCCTACTTCTTTCAGGGAAGATGGCTTTGCCTCTCATCAAAGAAGGGCCAAAGTCATGGGCAGCTTTTTTGTCTAACCAACACTAGTTCTAAGGAAACATCGTGGAAGAAGGGTAGGGTTGAACAAGGCCACTCATTTCCTGGCTGCTGGGAAACAGAGCACATAGGAGGAGTGCCAGTGAGAGATATCGTCTCCAAAGCATGCTCCCAATGCTACCTTCTCCAACTGGGCCCCACCTCCTAACAACATATTCAACTATGAATATCAGTGTATTAATCCACTGATGAGTATAATGCTTCTATGATCCAATTGCCGTTCCAGAAGTCTCTTAATCTAGTAAATTGACAACTAAGATTAACTGGCACATTGAGCTGCCATTTGATCAACTATATCACTCCTTGGCATATTCCCCAAAAGAATTAAGGCCAATATGCTATAGAAATACCAGCATGTCCATGCTTATTGAAATGTAATTCACAATAGCTGAGCTATAGAAATAGCCTAGGTGCCCATCAACAGATGAATGGATAAAGAAAATGTGGCATATATACACAATGGAACACAATTCAGCCATAAAGAATGAAAGCATGGCATTTGAAAGAAAAATGTTAAATAAAATGAGCCAGACTCAGAAAGTCAAATATCACATGTTTCCTTTCATGTGAGCTTCTGGAGGTGGGGTGAGAGAATACTAAAGTAGAAAGGAGACTATTAGAGAATTTGAAGATAATGTACCTAAAAGTGTACTTGACTTAGTACAATTGTCTTACATGTTTTATATGTTCTTTGGCCTAATAGTCTGGTTTTCAATTGGTATATATGACAATTAACTTTATAAGGTCTTATAAATAAATTAATCTGTTGCTGGAAAAATAAAAGGAGGATAGAGGAAGGGGAGAAGAAGGGAATTGAAATGTGTTATGTACCTGTACCAATCCCCTAGAGTGAATGTAATCATTATGTACTGAAAACATGTACTAATAAAAAAATTTTAAATGTAGTGGTCAGGAAAGGGGAGGTGGTATAATGAGAGAAATGATGAGTGTTATATGCATGTAAAAATATGCCAACATTAATTCCACTAGTTGGTATAACTAATACATTCTAATAAAAAATATTGACAATCCTCCCAAAAGTGGGGCCTAGTAGAGGGTCTTTAAATCACTGCAGAACATTTTTCCTAAAGTTCTTTTAGCTCTCATGAGAAGGTTGTTATAAAAGGAGCAAGCCCAGCCTCTTCTTTGGGTGGCATTAGCCACGGAACCTTCACTATACCTTTTAGAAGTTTAATCTCCAGAACTGTGAGCTAAATCAACCTTTGTTCTTCATAAGCAGCGTGTTTCTGGTATTTCATTATGGTAATGAAAAGCTGACAAATACGATCATCAAGATAATGATAGAATTGTATTTCACTGGAATTCAATTACTTGTTAAATTCAAGAAAATAGGGCTGAATTTCAGGAAATTGAAAAATGCATACATTCAGATATAAATGTGTCTGCACATGCACCCACACATATACATAGACACAAAGTATTACTTGCACACTCATGAGTAACAAAGGTCATAAAATTTGTACATGATAGACGTGTGTATCATTCTTCAGAAAGTAGTGTAAGTAGACATTTTAATGGCTATCTTTAATAGCAACCAGTTTCATACAAAAAGATGAAACAATATATTATACAGAAATAAACTGCAAGAACTCAGGAGCACATTGTGTCATTTAATGGAGGACCAAATGTTTAGGATAATTACATATATTATTCTTATAGTCATTGCTGTTAGATTTTTGTCCATCTTTCTATTCCCCAACCTACATTTTAAGCAATCAAGCAATGTCACATTATCCCCTTATTTACTTTCAGAAGCCAAACCACCAATAACATGCTTTTCTTTTTCATGCAGATACACTGATTATTCTTAGTGAGATAATAAAAAGGGGTGAAGAGGGAATTCTACTTCTGGAACAGTATATTTTCATCCCATGTCCCTTCTGCCTATGTGAGCAAGAACAAGTGACTAAAAAGACAAAGCCCATAGTCTTTTTTACTGACCTCAAGAAGCAATGGATCTCTAGAAGCAGATTCTGCAGTAGGGAATTAAACTTTTTGTATAGCTTGTTTTCAAGAGAAAAACATTTTTAGAAAACTGAAATACCTTATTCTTTTTGTTTAAGATAATCAAGATTCCATATTGTTGAATTTTTGCACATCTGATGTTACATCTTTCCTTATATATAAACTTCTATGTTCAGACCACTAAATTTATGTAACTAAGCTGGATCTGTTTAGAGTCAAGTTATAGTTTCCTTTGACTCCAAGAGGCTGCAGATTTAATTTTCAGCAGCCATGCACCCTAAACTATCAAATTTGAGGGTAGAATTGTTTTCTTGATGTCAATTCTTACATTTTAGGTGTATATGGTGAGTAAAGCTAGACATTGAGCCCACCTAGACAGGCTCTTTCTCAAGGAATACATGTTCTGTGGTACTATGCTCTGAAATAAAGGAGCAACTGGTCGTAGTAATGGTTGGTTGATGCCTTCAACCAATGGCTCTACTTTATAATGTACATATCATACACAAAATTGACAATTATAAATCCTTATTTATATACTTGAGATTTATAAGTAACCCTTGAGAATACCATACTTGTTGATGTAATTTGTTAATAAAAAGCTATCTATCAAAAGGAAACTCCCTAAGGAGACATAGAAGTGGATGAGTGGATAGTTCTGTTTGAGTTTTTAATGAATGTAAGTTTGTTTTATCCATTTTATTCAAAAAAGAAAACCTCAAGCCATATACACATGTAAATTTTAACATGTATTCAGATCATAGCTATCCAAGATAATGGCTTATTGAATTTTCTTCTAATGATGGCAACAAGCTTTTCACACAAAAATCAAAGGTTCAGAGAAACAGCGTTTCCCTGTTTGACAGGATAAACTAAATAAGCCTGTGCTCTCCTCCATGCCCTTCATAGCCATATTTCTTCAAGGATTTTTTGTTCTAAACACATTTAAGCTAGGGTCTTATAGGATCAAAGATGTCTGCATCATATTTTCTCAGTCCACTTCTGATTTTAGTCATAGCTGAATCAGGTGGGCAACTCTCACAAACCCAGTCACAATTGTGCCAATAATCCCCCAACAAAGTGGACATTACACATCTTCCTGGTTTTTCTTAGGATACTCCCTGACCCTATGATTACCCATGTAGCCCCTCAGTGCAGGAGAGTCATCACCTCAAGGGCAACCTTCCAAGCATAGGTAGGCAAATCTCAGTAGTATTTTATATGCTTCTCAGAAGACTCCAGTGGAATCAAGTTTCATTTCTTACAGCAATAACTTGGGCAACTCATTGTCATATTGGTTTTTTTCTTTCCCTGTTTCACTCTCACTTCCTTATTCTTGTTTCCTTGGATAATTCCCACATCCTAATCTTTGATTCAAACTGTAAGTGGAAGATACCTAAATGAGAACAGGGTCTTACAAAAATGTACATTACACACAATGTAATTCAAAGGCCTGCTATAGGAAAATTAATAAATGTATGCAATCAAAACTTACCTGCGATTATCTACTGATATGATTATCATTGACAAACACAAGATGGTTTATATCCTAGATTGCAATGCATAGTCTGTCAAATTCATCAGGAAAGTTGATTAAAGGAGGCTAAGTCTGGTATCTGGATAGAGAGCCATTATCTCCTTTTTGAAATACGATATACGAACTCCAAAGACCAGACAACCCAGTGACCAGGGAAGGTTGTGTTCAAAAGGAAACACAGGGAAAGGAAAAGGAAAAATAGACAGCTGCAGCACCAAGAATCTGTCCTCACTGAAGTTTTGTCTTTAACATCTGACCTCCCACTCTATACTTCTTTCATACTTCTCAAAACAATATGGCCACTGTCACCCTTTTTCTACAAAGGTGGAGAGTGATCTAATTAAATAATTAAATGTTTGAATAAATCACCACTTACATTGGTCAGGAATTTTAACAGATAGTTATATCTTCTGACCCACAAAATTTAAGAACTATTTTACCATTTAAAATAAGAAGCACACTTATTGCATTTATTTGGATATGTTGCTATCAGGTGACTTGTTAATAATCTATAGCTTATGTTATAAAAAGATTTACTCAAGATGCAAATATTTTCCTTTCTTCCACAAAACATGTAACTCTCTATTGACCATCTAAGAAAGTAAATTAAAATTAGGTTACTAAAAGTTGAATTTTAAAAATATCAACAAGATTTACTTCAAAAGGTACTCATTCTTTTTTTCTTACTAAAATTCTAGGGTTACTTTGTCCTTAATTTTAGGGTTATAATTTATTGAAGGTTTTGCTTTATAGTCAACTCATCCAAGCTAACTTTCTCGTGTGGTTATGTATGATTTTTAACATTAGGGGAATCTGTGTGAAGAGTATTTGAGAACTCTTGGTACTCTCTTCGCAACTCTTTTGTAAACCTAAAATTATTTCAATACCTCTAATACTAGATCGCAACCAATCAAGCAATGTTACATTCTGCACTTATAGAAGACAAATCGTCAACAACATGCCATTCTTGTTCATGCAGAACATGCTCAGGCTGTTGTTGTTTTTAAGTCTTCTCAGGTAATTTCTTCATTTGTCAGTGTCTTGACATTCGATTAAATTTTCTATCTGGACTTTATTACTTTTCTTCTATATTCCTTTCAGAGACAAATGCATGAGTCAAGATTATGATGAAATAGGCATATTTTTATATAAGAATATGTATTTTAAAAGGTGTTTTTGCCATTAAGAAGAGAAAAATGGTAACTCATCTTAAACATAGCATGTGATGGCTGATACATTCTAGTGGGAAACTAGTTGCTATTTGAGATAGGCATGCAATGTTTCTTGTCTCCCCCTCATCCTGAGCAACAAGTTTAAACTCAGGATTAAATCATTAGATATAGATTATTTTATTAGAAATGTTCTACAGGGCTGATTTTTTAAAATCCTTTTATTATTAGAAAAAATTAAGCAAGGAAATATACTCATAACATTTAGGCATTAAGTGCAAATTAATTCCATTATATGTGTTCTAATCATGTTTCCATTTTGTAAACAGAACTACAGAAAATAAAATTTAGTATAAATGAGTGAATCTCAGGTCTCACTGGGAGAATATCTAAAAGCAGGTGATGGGTTAGAGATCTTCCAAGGCCTTTGATATGCACCATAATCAGTTACTACTTATATAAAATAAAAGCCTGGCCCTTATACCAAAACAGATCTGGAAGTGATCTTTTTTTTCTTTCTCTCCACCTGTGGCATCATCCTCTTGTGGATCACATGCATTATTTATTCAGGTGATATATCATTGTAGTATGTCTTCTGAATGTTATAAATATGCTTCTAGAAAGTATCAGTATATATGAGATCCTCTTTTATAAGGCTATATTTTGCACTGGGGATTTGAGGTCAGTCTTTTTCTTTTTACTCACCTGAAAGTCTCAACTAGCCCTTCCTAGGTAGCCTTTCCTCAGGTAGACTTCCCAGTGATACCTCAATAAGAAGAGAAGTTATTTCTCACAGCCTTGTGGGCAAACTGTGAGTCATATTGTTGGGCAGACCAAAGGTGTTCTTCTAAGGCTATTCTTAATCAAGTTCTCTGTTCTGGATGCTCCTTTTAGAGCTTTTAGATTTAGTTTCCCTTAAGTTTCTGTGTAACTTGAATTGCTGCCAGTTCTAGGTTTGTTGTTTTTTTCTACCAGCTTGTGCAGGGTGGAGTGCATTGGCTGTGCCCAGAGGGGAAGATGATTGCTCTAAGACCATCGCCTCTTCTTTCCTTTCTTTTTAAAATATTTAATTTTAATTGGTAAATAAAGTATGTATATATTGTATACAACATGATGTTATATGTTTTTGCCAATATATGATAACTATGAGAGATAATGCATATGTTAATTAACTAGGTTTAGTTAATCCATGATGCATATATCCTTCCCTTTCTTGATGGGCCAAATTCATTGTTACTGAAGAGAAAAGCAGTTATGTTGCTGGAACTCAAATATGTCAAATCTGTCAATACACTGGGAAACTCATTGAGGTTTGCTTTTGTCATATGTAAAATAAAGATCACAATTCTTACCTCTGAGAGAATTTTATAAGATTTACCATGTTTATGTGTATGTATACACACACATCTCTCCTATTTGGCAGGTGTTCTGTAATCTTGAGTTTTCTTGCTTTTCTGAAAATCTTTAACATTTTTAAGTTGAGCATAGAACTGCTGGTAGTGATGGCTCCTCTTGGTCCCTTTAGAGGACAGCTCCAAACAGTGCCCCTGAGGAGCAATTGAGCTTGATCCACTATGTGGCATATTCTGCTCAGTTGTTGACCTCTTAAATAGTAAATGCAAAACTCATCAGAGGCCTAGTGGAGCAAGTCTGGGTGATGCCAGGCAATGTTTTTGCAAAGTTGATATTTTATCTCTTGCAATGACCCAAGAAGCTAGCTGGACAAACAGCAATAATTGTTACTTCTTCAATGTTGAATTTTGTTGCTAGGTGAAATTAACAATAATCTCAATTCATCTTTGAATATTTCCCTTTAGTCTGGGGATCACCGATGTTTAAATTGAGATACAGATATTCTCTAGTCACTCAAGACTAAAGTCCAAACTAAACACAATAATGATGCAAGTTTGTTTCTGAATAAAGACATTTTTCCATTATGTACCACTTAGTCTACCATGCAATTTTGCCCAAACCTGTATGCCCCTCCTTTCATTGCTCTTTACTTTAATTCTCTTGACCTTTCAATCTGTGACTTTAAATCCATCTGCTCCACTAAACCTCTTTAGATCACTTATCCCAGCCTGACAATACATGTCCCTACTTCAAATTGCTGTTGGTATAATCATGCATTAGCTTGTAATTGTCAACAATTCTCAGAACTCCATTAAAAATTTTACTGTTATGTAATGAGGAACATTACATACAAAAAGATGGTGAACTCTGAGAGTCTGTGTTATGTTGTGTGTGTGTGTGTGTGTGTGTGTGTGTGCCATAATGACTACAACAAATACCTGAGTGGACAAGATATTTTCATTTGCATAATGGCTTCTTCAAATGTCTGCAAAACATCAACCCTCAAAATTTTCTGTTACTGGAGAAGGACAAGTGGATATGAATAATCCAACATTTGAATTATTAAAAAATCATTTATATTGAATTCTGGAAAATATTAGTTACAGTTACATTTTTCTCTAATATATGACTTATAAAAATAATAATGACTCCAACACTCACTAAGACCTTATACTTTTCAGAGCCTAGCTCAAACTAAGAAAGATTCATGTATACTTTCTGAGTATCTGTACCAGGAAGCAGAATTATGGTACCCACTCAAGAACTGGTTCGAGAAAAGTCTGGAGATCTCATTCTCCTTGATAATCCACAACCATGTTGATCTAAATGCATATGCATTACTACATCTCAGGTGTGTTTCTCACTGGCATCAATTAACAAACCAATAAGAATAACCCAGAGCCTACATTCACATTCTGGCTCTCCCATTTCTTAGTATGATCACAGACAAGTTGCCTTTCTACACTTGAGGGTCTTCCTGAGAAAAATGGCATATATTTCATAGGTTAGTTGTATGAACATAAAACAATATGTCAAATGTTAACCGCACAATGTTTGGCATACAGTACATTCTCAAACGTTAGATAACAAGTAAGAGCAAGGATACAAGAGAAGAAATGCTACTAGAATTTTTTTTCTTTTCTTTTATTCTCCTAGAAACCAAAGTGAACAAAGAGGAAGAAGTGGCTGACTATGAAGAGCCCAAATCATGTTCTCTTTTAGGGAGAAAATGAGGGGAAATTAAACCAGCACAAAACAAGGGCAAGAGCAACTCATACATGGGTACAAAATTACCCAGGGCATGCCATTGCTACAGGAAGGGGGTTCTCAGCTGTTGGAGGCTACATATAAAATGTAGTTGCTCAAGCAACAGTGAGCATTTAACTTCCAAAGACTTCCAGAAGGTGGGCTTTGTGCTTGTCAGTTCACAGGCCAACTGATGATGCCATTGAACTCCTGCTATAGGCAGGGACTGGTGACGCAAAAACACGGTGTCAAATGTTTGGGTGGGGAAGTAGGACATAAGTACAAACAATTAATTGCAACTTATGGTAGAAGGCATGCGAATACTAAAGGAAGCAAGAGTTCAAGCTGTAATTTAAAAAGTGTCAAATAAGAGCTATGGAGAGAACATGTCATCATAGGCACTGAGAAGAAGCTTTGTCGTGAAGGATTTGAGCGGGACCTTGAAGGTTGAGTAGGAGGTTAAGTTAAGCATGTCATAACAGTATCTTATCATAGAAAGACACTTGAATGCTCCCTAAATAGGCCTAGAATAGGAGTTAGGCTCCATCCCTCACCAGCCGCATTTCCTGAATAAGAGTTTCAAGACTATTATGGGTATATTTGTTAAATACCTAGTACAGTGTCTGATATATAGTTTAGACTTAAAAATGGCCACTATTGGTAACAATAGTCTTGAAGTGTTTTTTATGAAGATAAACCCTTGTGCGCTGTCAAATACAGCTGGTTCACACTTCTCCACTGCTCAAGGTAACAGCTGTAAATTTCTCTAGAGATTTCTGTGCTTATCTCCCTGGAAACACTGTAGAGAATGGTCATAGGCCTGATTCAAAGTATCCAGAGGCCCATGACAGAAGCAATTGAATAACTTCAAAGCATCAGCTATAGCAAACTTCCAGGATAGCCAGGGTTTGTGAAAGGGCTGATGTATGCCAAATTAGGGCATCTGTTTTCATCTTTCCCTCCTCCTTCTCCTTCAGTCTCTTTCCTCTTTTCTTTGCCCCAAGGTGCAGTGTGAACATCAAACTGTTTTGTTCTGTATATTAATTTGTAAAGGCAGCAATCTGATCAAACTCTCACATTAAGGGATTTATTAAATCACTCTTCCCATAGATTTCAAGAAATGTACAATGTTTCATCTAAATCATGAATATCTGAAAGTTTGAGTGTCAACAACCATTAAATGAATGAGGCTGTAGAGTGGTGGTGGTTACGACCAGAACAACTGAATTCATTTCCCATGGAGAAAAGCATGGTAGAAGAGAGAAGCACTTGATATTTAGAATTATGGGAACTACCCTAAAATCTCAAATATGCCACTTTTAAATTATTGACCCGTGTCAAGTAATTTTCCTTTCCTTTTTTTTTCTGTTTTTTGATTCAAGTTCTCACTATGTAGTTTTAGGCTGGCCTTGAACTCATTATGTAGCCCAGGCTGGCCTCGAACTAAAAGCGATCCTCCTGCTTCAGCCTCCTGAGTGCTAGGATTACAGGCACATGCCACCATGCCCGTAATCATTTTCTCAAATGCGTAAAGGGAATGATAATCATAATTTTTATTGAGGATGTTTCAAGGTTAGACAAGTGCTTCTTGAATTGAATATCCACACAAATCACGTGGGCATCTTGTTAAAATACAGATTTGGATTCAGAAAGCCTGAGGTGGGCTCTCAAGTGGTGCCAATGCTACTGATCCCAAGATCACATTCTGGGTAGCAAAAGACCATTAGATAATTTAGTGATAAAATGGGCTTTCTTTCCACTTTGTGGAAAGAGATCATTTCTCACCTATGGCTTGCTACCAGTTATGAAATTAAAATAAAGAGAAGGTTGACAAAATGTAGAGATGAAGAAATTGCCAACAGACTTTGAGACGGGAGCTACTGTTTAAGCAGAAAACCTAAAAACTGTATGTTTTTCCCTCTTGATGGGAGCTTCTCAGGAATCTTAGGCTGATTGAGGGGAACTTAATCACACTGAGTTTTCCTCCTCTGGGTACCAAGCAAAGGCTGCAGATGTTTCCAAACAGACACTGCCTAGTCCCAGTTATGCTTTTAGATGTTACGCAGTGCTCCTTTTTCATTTGAATATAAATATGATTGATATTTATTTTAAGGTACATAATCTCTTAGTTGCAGTGTTCTGATATTTTATTCTATTTCTGTAATATAAATAAGGTATATTCCTAAAGCTTTGATTCATTGATACACTAATTTCTCCTCTCAAATTGTTCCTACCTTATACCTTATCTTTTCTCTCTAGGCTTCATTATTCCCTCCCTTCTGACATTAAAATCTCACTTTCTTGAAAAAAAAAAAAAAGGAAACAAAGTCTATGTAAATAGGGAAGGGTGGAGGGGGTGAAGGGAGCACAGGTAATGGGGAAAAAATAAGAACCAAGATACATCATGTACAGGTACAAGCACCCAATGATAAATGTAAATGTATTGTATACCTAAAATGTACCAATAAAAGAATTTAAGCAAAAAAACCCTGACTTTCTTGAGAAAAGTCTTAATTGCAGCCATATCTTTAACATTATCTTGTTTATAAGCTCATTATCCTATAGTTGAAAAACACTTTGCTTCTGAAATTAAAACCATCCTCTTAACCTAGGGTTGATTCAGTTAATTAGCTGAGACAGCATAATCATTCCATCCAGGGAAGTATAAACTCTAACTATGTACGTTTGTTGTTGATAAACACTCATGTAGTTAGTTCCACTTTGGTTGCTAGTTAAACACAAGACATTTTAACAAACATGATGAGAATGACCAAAATGTATTTCCATATTGCCCTCTAGCTGGGTGCAGGTCAGGATATAAGAGAGGTAAAAAATGTTGGCCCAATGTTCCTTTGCCAAACTAGACAGGCGAATATGTGTCTCACATGCAAGTAAACATAATGAGGCTTCAGTGAGTCTGTAAACTAAAATAAAATTATGCTAAAGAATCTCCTTTGAATTAATGCTTTGCCACATGGTTTAAAAAAAACCAGAGTTTGTTTCAAAAACACATTTATTGAGGCAAAATTAATGTACAAGTATCATATATATTAAGAAGTACAATTCAAGCTTAACATGTAAAAGCCAATAAATTTATCTAGAATAAAAATAATGAACATATCCTTTACCCCCCTAATGTCCTGGGGACTTTTGTAATCTCTCTTCCTGTCCTTCCTGTCCCATTCTATCCTGTCCTCGCTCCATTTTAGGAATAAACTGATACTTTTGTTCACTGTAGATTAGTTGATATTTTTATAGAGTTTTATATGAATAAAGTTATACAGTATGTACTCTTTTTTGACTGACCTTTCACTCAGCAGAATTATTTTGAAATTTTGTGGGTGCTCATTGTTTTTACTGCTGAATCATAGTCCCTTTTATGGGTATAGTAGAGTTTGTTTATCCGTGAATCTGCTGACAGGTATGCGAGTTGACTCAAATTTTTGTCTATCATAAATAAAGGTTCTATGAGAGTCATTGTATATAAATGCTTTTTAAAATTGGATAAACAGGACTAGAATGGCCAGATAATATGGTGGGGATTGACTTAATTTATTAAGAAATTGCCTACCGCTCTACAGTCACCTCCTTGTCAACACTTGATGTGTTAGTCATTGTTATTTTAGATCTTTTTTAGTAAGTGTGTCTAGTATCTTTTTGTGCTTTTAACTTTCATTTCCCTGATGGATAATAATACTGAACATATTTTTATTGCTTATCTGCTATCTGTATAACTTTTTTGATGAGTCTCTTCAATCTTTTTCCCATTTTATTTTGGAATATATGTTTACTTTTTGTTGAGTTTGGGAGTGCTTTATATATTTGAGACACAGATCATTATCATAGAAAGGTTTGTAGATATGGAGCTAGTGCCTCTATAGGTGAATAAGAGTTAGGCCTTGCCTACAAGAGTTGTCAAGTCAATGAAGGGATTAGAACAATAAAAAATAGCCATTGAAAATTTCAGAAGCTATGACTGAGAAGAGTACCATAGGAGGATAGGGTATAATGTTTTTTGTCTGGAAGAGTTGGAAAAGATTTCTCAGAGAAGAGGCTTTAAACTTTCTTTTGAAGGGTGAAGAGTTGGGGAGGTGGCATCCTAGGTACCAAGAATCTCTACAAAGGTAAGAAGGTGGGTTTGGGAACTGGGACTTCTGAATAACCAGAGGACTGGGGAGGGTAAAATGAGGTAAGATAGGAAGGCTAGGAGTATACCATCAGTTTGTGGGGGTCAGGCTTCAGAGTTTGAACTGCATTTTCAAAGCAATAGGGAGCCTGCTGATGGGTTTTAAGCATCAGAGTAAAATAGTCAGATTCGCATTTTAAAAAAATGTCCTGCAGTGATGGTAAAGGATTAGAAGAGGATAATGAATTCAGGGAAAATGACAGGCACCTAAACAAAGCAGTAATGGCAAGCATAGAGAGAGGAGGGGGTGACTTCTCAAGTTATTTAAAAGTATTAGACATCGCTGTTAGATGTTAGATGTTGGGGGGAGGGAGATGGTGATATGGCTCCTAAATTCTAGTTGAAATACTAGGGTGATTTGGGAGTGCATTCATTGTGTCTAGAAATATAAGAATAAGAGCAGGAGAAGTTCTATTATATGTTCATCTTGTATCATTCATTCATGTATTTGACTTTTTTTCTTAAGTATATATCATATTGTAGGAACCTGGGAGATGATGCAACCTAAAAACACATACTGTACTAGTCTTTGCAGAGTAAAAAGTCTATTATGAAAGAGAGAAAACTCAATGATTATGTATAATTTAAACCAATCGGCTCTGAACTGCTTGAGGTAAAATAATAGGGTGTTTGGATAGCGCACACAGGTAGACTTGACAGGGTCTGAAGAAATATACCTCAAAGAAGTAAAGCCTAAGATCTGAATTAATTAGACTGGTCAAGATAAAAACTATTGGATCAGATAGCAGGAATAACAGCCACAGATGATAAATATAGGATATCTGGGTAGAGGTTTCCAAAAGTCAAATCAAAGTGTACACCCAGAAACAAGGTCTCACATGGAGAAATTATCCACCCGTGGGGCTGGTGAAACCATGGCAGAAATGAGAAATTCAACAGGGGGTTGTTGGATGAAGAGTGAATAATATGGATGCCTGGATTGTAGAATATCAGTATTTAAAGTGCAGACAAAGGAGAACATGTCAGTTAAATAAAAAGAAGGAAAACAAGTAGAGACAAAGTCAAGAAAAAGACACATGTGACCGCTGAAACCCTGTGTGAGGTAATGACTGTTCTAGTTTACTGAATCTCTGTCCCCTCTTTACCATGTATAGAAATATTTCCATGGTATTAACTAATTTTGTTGATTGTCTTTTTCCAAGCGGAACCACATTCCTGCCTCATTAAGTCTCAAGGAAGGTACTCATATAAAGGAAAATATATTTTATATATTGATTCTAAATGTTCTCAAGGGGACTTGTTTTGACATTTCCCCTTGCCTATCTGAAGAGTGATTGAAAATTTTGGATTCATGAAATCACTTTCCAGCATATTTTAAATGTAATCACATTCCATAGTGTGTGTGCCTTGTTCTGTGCAATCAGTCAGAATAGTGTGGCCATTTCATCTCTTCTGGGAAGAAAATCAAGATTCAAAAGATCTTCCAAGCCTGCAGTAATGGTTTGCAGCTCTACATGAACAGAAATGTTTGCTAGGGAGGTTTGTTCTGAGCCCCAAACTAACCACCCAAAGAAAAGTCATTATGCTTCTTCCTACTTCACTGCTCTTGGGGATTGGTCCTTTCAAAGTGTGACCTGTCACCTTCAACAAAGGGTCCTGAGCCCATTACCCTTCTATTAGTAACAATCATTTCTTATGAATCTGTAAAGTACCATGCACTATATGTGCTAAGTATCATTCAGCAACACATTGTCATGCTTAACTTTAGGCAATTTTGTGAGATAGATTTATGACACTCATGTTATAGAGGAGGAGGCTAAGGCTTAGAGATGCTAAGTTATTGGACAGATCTGTTTAACTCTAATAATTTAACCATTAAATAGCACAAAATTCATACTAAAGATCATTTTTATCACTCAAGATATGCCAAACTATGCTGCTGCAATAACAAAAACCCACTATCTCCTAGTAGCTAATGATTGTTTCTCACACACATGCCGTGTATATCATGGGTCAGTTCTGCTAAATGTCCCCTCCTCCTGAGACCTAGGCGATCAAAGCTGCCATTATTTTGAAAGTTGTTAGTTGTCAAGGTTGGCAGAAAGAGCTCTGGAGGGATCTCACAACAGCAATTAAGTGCTTTGGTATAGAGGTGACAGCATTGCATCTATTCAGAACTCATTAGCCACATGTAGTCCCTTGGCCCCATACAACCACAAGCCATTCAGGAAATGCAATCTGATTTAGGGTTTGCAAAGTAGAAGATCTCAAAGTGAGCTGCTCTGATGATCAAACAGTTTAAAAGGTTCTATGTAGTAGATTTCAGCATCCATTCCAGTGCCCTGTGTTCTAGATTTTAACTGATAAGAACTTTAAAATTGTATTGCAGAACCCAAACACAATAAGATACCACTTTTGCATCCACTAGGATAGCTATAACAAAAATGTGTTGACAAAGAGTAGAGAAATGGGGATCTTCATATATTGCTGGTGGGAATATAAAATGGTGCAGCTGCTTTGGAAAACAGTTTGGTACTTCCTTACAATGTTAAACATAGTTATCATATGACTCAGCAATTCAGTTCTAGGTACCTACCTAACGGAAATGGAAATATATGTCCACAAAAAAGCTTATATATGAATATTAATAGCAGTATTGTTCATATTTCCATAATAGCAGAAACAACTCAATTGTCCATCAGCAGGTGAATGGATAAACAAAATGTGGTATAGCCATATAGTGGAATATTGCACAGTATTAAAAAGAAATGAAATACTATAGATATATGCTATACCTTGCATGAACTTGCAAAAATTATGCTATCTGAAAGAATATAGTCACAAAAAGCTACATTCTATCCAATTACATTTATTTGAAATGCCAAAAATAGGAAAATCCATACAGGCAATGCAAATTAGTGTTCACTTAGGGCTGGGGATATTGGAAGAAAGTGGAAAGTGCTAAGGAGTATGGAGTTTCTTTTGGGGACGATAAAAATAATTTAAAATTACATTGGAATAGTGCTTGCTCAACTCTGAATATACTGAAAACTACTGAATTGCATATTTTAAATGAGTGAGTTTTATGGTATGTAAATATCTTTATTAACTTTTTAAAAATTATATTGCTGAATCCATCTTTAGGGCATCTCTTAATGATTCAAAACTAAAGCATCAGAAAAGAGGGATGCCCAACTCAGTCACTGTCAAGTGAGGTAGGCTTGCTATTTCTCTCATTTGGGAGTCATACTGCTCTCTGTAATTTCTCCCATCTCCCCTCCCCTCCTCCTTCCTTCCTTCCTTCCTTCCTTCCTTCTTTCCCTCCTTTCTTCCTACTGGAGGTTGAACTCAGGGCTTTCTCATGGAGCTACATCCCCAGCCCTTTATTTTTTTTTTTTTTTGAGACATGATCTCACTAAGTCATTAAGTTGCCTTAACTGGGCTTGAACTTGTGATTCTTCTGCCTCAGTTTCCCAGGGTGCTAGGATTACAGGCATGCACCACTATGCCCAGATTCTCAAAACTTTCCACACAAGGTCTTTCCCATAGGGTGATAATGTTTTTTATATCTCCGTAGCAATGTCCTCCACCACCTGCCCAGGAAGACGTGGACAACATATGGAAGTTATTGTTACGAGTAGGAGCCTCTCTTTGCTAAGCATATTTCCTTTGGTAAACCATGCATTAATCATGCTTTTTGAAATAAGAGTTTTATGGGCCGGGAATTTAGCTCAGTGGTTTAGCCGCCTGCTGCGCAAGCGCAAGGACCCGAACTCGATCCCCGGTACCAAAAAAAAAAAAAAAAAAGAAAGAAAAGAAACAAGAGTTTTATAACTTAGTATCTATGTCATTTTTTGTCTCATGCTTCCAGAAATCTTATAGCCAATTCAGTGCTAAAATATCAGTTACATTGTGAGCATGACAAGTTCTTTGTTTCCTTGTTCTTGATTTTCCAATCCCTTTAAGTTTCTCCCTTTAAGTCCATTCTATATTACTTCTTATTCTCTCTCACTTCATTTCCATGCTTTAGTTTTTAACTTCATTCTTCCTCACCATCCTTCTTCCCCTTAATTCTGATCAAACTCTAGTCAGAATGCTTTCCACTATCAAGCTTATTAGCACCAAAGACCTGAGAGCTATAACAAAATCGAACAGTAGTGTAGATTGTGCCTGTCATAATTCCTAGATCACTAATATCTAAGGGGGGCAGTCTGTCAATCAGTCCTCATGTAATTCCCCAGGCAGCCTTTTATTCGACTCTTCAAAATGAGTACTATAGATCTCTATTGTTCTCAAGTCATCAAATCCTACCCTTTCTCCCTCACTTTTAATTAGTGTTCATTCATCCTACATCTCAGGAAAATTTTAAGACTTCAGATGAAATTCCTTTAACCTCTAGCCACATACCCTACTCACAAACTGTCTACTCTATTGTTATGAAATGAATGTCCTTATAACTGATGAATAATCCCCGTTTTTGCTAAAACATCTTTAGTATTTATATTCTCTCTCTCTCTTCCCCTCTCTCCCTCTCTCCCTCTCTCTCCCTCTCTTCCTCTTCTCCCTCTTTCCTCTTTCTTTATCCTCATTCTATTCATCTACATTATCTCTTTCCTGTAAGAATTTTAACACTTGAAATTCTTTGTTTCTCAAACACATCTGTCCTTGACTTCCAGCATTTGAGTAGCCATGGTCCTATCTCTCTAATTGCCTCCAAGGCTGGATGTTATAAAGGAATGTAGTTCACAGTAGGTATTTCATTTTCTTAGTCTTCAGGATAGTCAGTCTGGCTGTTTTTTAGCACGCTAATGAACTGCCTCACTCTGTCTACACCAACAACCTCCTTGGCACTAATCTAGTGAACTATTTTCAGTCCTTTTCTTTTACTTCTCCTTCTGGGTGATACTTAGTTGATCACTTCCTCTTTCTCAAGACATTATTTTCTCTTGAGTCCTGTAACTTAACATGTTCCTGCATTTTGCGTTCTTCTCAACATCTTTTGTAGGCTTTTCATCCTCTGTTCATCTCTATGTGCTGATGTTCTTCCTAGCTCGGTTCTAGGCCTTGTTTTATTTTCATTCTAAATGATATATCTGAATAATCATATATTTTCTTTTAAAACTACACTTACACTTCAGGGCTAGGCTCTCAGTAAATATTAAAGAGCAAAGAGGAAATGTTTGGTACAAGTTTCTTGTTCTTGGATATGATGAGAATCCCTATCCAGAATAGCTGGGAGCTATAGGAGCTTGAAAAGACTCCCTGAAAACAAGACACTATGAGCTTCTAAAGTGTGGTACAATCTTCACTTTGTATGTGTAGTTTTACAAGAAGCTCTATTTTCTTGTAGGCATTTTTGGGAAGGTGGGAAGCTTCTTGCGGGTAGGAGTTTCTCCCATTAACTCTTTATATAGTTATTTCTGAATAAATACACCATTACATCATTTCCCATTAAAAGATCCTGGTACCACTTAACTGGATTTGTTGGTATATTTCTGTCATTCATATTATTATCCCAATACAACATTGGTGTCATAAATAACATAAATGCAGAGGCTCCAGATACTAGTGGCCAAAGCTACTGGGGAAAAATACTGGAGCTAGGTATCCTGGTACCAAAGCAACTGAAGGTTGGACCATCCTTGGCATCAGAACAAATGCCTATGTAGTAGATAACAAAGGAGAAATTATTCCAGGTGACGTTTTTATGCTTGGCATTTGCAGCATGAGTTGAAACAGAGACCCAGTATCTGGTGGTTAAGGGTGCTCACACTGAAATTATGATACTAACGCTAAGATAAATCCATAAGCAATGGCAGCACTGACCAAGGATGAGGGAAGTACCTCCTGACCATCCACCTTGCAATCATGTGAGGCTGTTTATTAGCCAAAATTGGGTTTCAGTGTGACAAGGGGCAAAAAGAGCTGAGCTTTGCTTACTCTCACTAACCTAGAGAGGCAGATCTCAAAGAGAAAATAAAATAGAAAGTCTCGCAATTACTTTAAGCTGTGATAAATTTATTATCTGTAGAAATTAATCAGTGTCTTATTTTAACTGCTTTTCAGAAAAGGTGCTATACATTTGGAGCTCTGTGCTTTTGATGTCATCCAGAAATGTTTTGATGGCATACAGAAGTTTAGGTTTAAGAAGTAATTTTCCACATGCACTACAGATATTAAAAGTGAAACATTAATGAATTTAATTGAGATTAAAATACCAATGTTAAATTTAATAAAATGATTTTTGCAAGGAAAAGTCTGAACCCAGTGCAAAATAGTAGCAAGAATGTCTAAGAAGTTGCAAACTATATGCATAATTATGTTCAGCCTGCCATGGCTACTAAGCATACTGATTTGAAATTGTCTCAAGACAATGAAACTAAAGTGTCAAATAACTTATATTTGCAGACAAAATTTTATTTAGGAAAAGATGACTTTCTTGGGACAGAGCCAAGCAAGATAAAGAAGGAAACACTGGCAAGAAGTCCAGATCTGTTTAAATCTTGGAAAAAAACCAACTACTTCTTCCTGTTTGGAACCTTCAGAATTTTGACTGAAGACTATAAGAATGTGTATGGGTAGGTGGCCAAGGACTTCCCTCATCTCCCAGCCCCTTTAATGCAAACTGATTCAAAATTGGGATGATCCCCAAGAGAACTGTAGCTAAATGAGATTTTACTTTAAAATACTGAAAAATATAAGAAGTTCTCTGGGTTTTTTAGGCAAATTTAAAAGGATCCTGAGAGAGAGGAGGGAGAACAAACAGGGGGGAAATATAGCTCAAGTAAGAATATTTTAAGGACCGGGGATTTAGCTCAGTGGCACTGTGCCTGCCTTGCAAGCAGAAGGTCCCAAGTTCAATCCCTGGTACCAAAAAAAAACCAAAACAAAGCAAAACAAAACAACACAACACATTGGATTCCACAAAAGGAAGAAAGAAAGTTGAGGCCCATCTGCAAGACAGATTGAAGCTGAAGACACCAGCCCCCAACAGAGCAGTGGCCATTAGCAGAAGTAGTAACACGGGATATCTATGAGTGAAACCACATGATTCTCAGGGGCTCGTGTGGCTCCTACATGAATGCACATGCCAATTAAATATGTAGCATGAGAATTTCTCATCCAGCCTCAAGCAAGTAGTGTCCAAATTAAATAATTAGGGAGTTTAAGATCTGAAACACAAGGACTACCAATATTTTACAAATAAATTACTGAATTTCTCAATGGCAAATGTCCACATGCATACAAATCAATTTACGCACACACACACACAAACATGCATCTACATTCTTTCATCCCATACTTACTATTGTACATGTAGAAGTATCCCTGTATAGTGAAATTCAACTTTGTAGTTCAAGTAGCATTAAGATAAGGTGATTAAATATATTATGGTTATTTTGTGTAGGATATTTAGTGAAGAAAGGAGTGTATCAGAGAGGGAGTTCTTACCAATAAAAAGAAAAATATAATTTGATAATGATGGATTTTAAAAAGATGACACAACAACGATTATAATAAAAGGCCTAATTTGAAAGAACAAAAGAAAGAAAGGAAGAAAGAAAGAAAGAAAGGAAGGAAGAAAGAAAGAAAGAAAGAAAGAAAAGAAAGGAAAAGAAAGAAAGAAAGGAAGAAAGAAAGAGTAAAAGAGAGAATTTGGTTTCAGACCTATCCCAATGATCAATATAGTCTTGTTTAGATTTCTGCAAAGCTATAGCTAACATTTTGATATCTTATTATGGCCTGTCCATCAAGCTATGTAGAAGAAAGTTACTGATTATTCCCTATCTGCATAGTTTTCAGCTATGCAGAATTAGAGGGGCTAAAATATCTCCAAAATGTTAGATAACTGCATCCAAATATTCTATAGCTACAACTTGCTAAATTCTCTTACTTATATTATGCAGAGATTAAAGCTTCTGAGACAAGTCCAAAAATATTGGGGAATTAGTTGCTCAGGGATTTGGGGATATGTGAATATAATGTGATTACCGAATTAGAAATGAAATGTGTTATAATCTAAATGTACTAGTGTTTCCTGAGTTGCTTCTTGTAGAAGTTAGACAATTCACAGAAATTATTTTGCTTGAACTCTTGAGGTTAAATTTTATGTGTCTCAATTTCTCAGTATAATTTATTTTGTGGTACGGGGACTGAACATTGAGCTACATTCCCAGCCTTTTTTTGTTTTTTAAGACAAGGTCTCACTTAGTTGCTAAATTGCCAGTGTTGGGCTTGAATTTGTGATCTGTGATAGTTAACTGTGTCAACTTCAGTAAGAAACATCCAACTATATTAGCTCAGCATAGTTCTGGGTGTGGAAGACCCACCCTAGGGAGGATTATCTCCAGAATGGTATAAAAAGGAAACAAAGGAGGAAGGCTGCTTCTGTTTCTTGAGAGGAGCTCCAGTCTTCACCTTGTCCGTGAACATCCTCTCCTGGCTTCCAGCACAGACCCTTCAGCCTTCTGGCGCAGACCCTTTGGGTTCTGATATGGACTCCCACGGGACACTACACTGAGCTCCAGGCCTCAGTCTGGACCCTTCAGATCTCCAGTCCCCAGACAGATGATTAGCACTCTTCCACACCTGACTGTGTGGGCAGCCAGTGTAAGCCAATCTTGTGAATTCTTATGTATTTGTGTATCTTGCATTAAATCCGTTTCTCTAGTAAGCACTGACTGATACATGATACTCTTGCCTCAGCCTACCAGAGTGGTGGGATTATAGGTGTGTGCCACCACAACCTGGCTTTTGGTATCAATTGGGTTATACTTTCTAACATTCTTAATTGGTTTTTTAGAAAATGGACTGGAACAACACTGAAATAAGTAATTTCAATATACTATGTACCATTTTCTATTGCCACAATAATGCTTTATGGCTAACAGATGCCTCAGTAGCATAAAACAACAAGTGTTTATTATTTACATGTGAGGAGTAATTGGTTGAGGTGACCGCCATTCTTGGCTGGGCTCACTCAGTGTGGATACTTCTCTTGGCTGCCTGTGGCTTGGATAAATGAGGTAATTCAGATATACTATATGTGTGTCTTTTATCTTCCTAGGTATGTTTTTATGACAAGGGCATGGATACAAAGAAAAAAGTAGAAACATAAAAGAAATATAATGCAAATTGAGAGTATTTTTTGTTGTGACAAAGTATGGCATGACATACCAGAAGTTACTGATAGGAATAAGTAAAATGAATTAATAAATTCTCATGTTAGAGCAAGGTAAAAGAGAAACCTGAGTAATACTTGGAGGTTGGAGGAAAGGTACTTTTTCTACCTTATGCCAGTGGTAAGAAGCTAAATGCACTACCATACCTTGTTCTGCTTTAAAGTTTTCTTGTAAGAATACCTTTTAAAATTCCTGCAGCTGATGGCCTTTAAAAGGTTTTCTCTCGTAATAAATTGAACATCAAAAAGTAAACAACACTAACTTGGGACCATTTGAGGCTGTGGAAAACATTAAGTCCCTATTGACACAAAGGACAAATAATATGCCTTCAAGAGAATTCCTACTGCCTATCAATTTACGTTATTATTTGTATTCAATTATCAGAACAGGAAGAGGATAGGGAACAAGTCTAAGTGATGAAGTAATATGGAGGACTTCAGTTCATTTAATGGTTACAAAACTGGGTTGTTTGAAGAAATTTTAATGCCTCACCCATGAGCTATTAATTAGCACATTCTTCCTAGTCAGTCAGTCATCTCTGCTTCTCCATGGAAGTCTCAAATTTAAAGCCCAAGTCATTAAATTATGAAACACACACATACAGAAAAGTATTTCTCTTCCAGTGTTCCTTATCTCTTTAAATGAACCACCCCGAGCCCAACAGAACTGGCCACACTTCAGTTGATTTCCACATCCTGTGTGCTTTTCTGCTTACACATCTCTCAAGTTTATTTTCTCTCCATACACACAACCATCTGACTTCAGGCAATGATTTGTGTGTGTGTGACTGAGACTACTGTCATGGCCTCCTAACTGAGCTCCTCCCTGATTTTGATTTTCTCCAGTTCAGTGTCTTTAAAACCTTTGATACTTTTTAAATACCTTACAACAAAAGTCAGATGCCTTAACTCAGCTCGGGGAGTCCCCTGTGAAGCAGCTGCAGCTTGCCTGTTCTGCCTCATCTTTTTCCTTTGCCCCATTTAGCTGTTTTTGAACTCTGAACGAATTGTTGCCTCATATTTACTGCTGTGTTCCCACATCCACATCCTCAAACTCATCTGGTCTCAATTCCCAAACCATTCACCTGCTTTACTCCCGCACTTTTCCTTTCCAAGGGCATTTTCTGTCCAAGCAGCTTATACTGTAGATCGCAACAAGGTAGAGGCTACTACTGGTTCACACATGTATCATTTAGAAAAATATAAAGACACCTATATATCTTTGGTTAGACTATAATGTTGTTGGTGCCAGAGTAAATTATTTTAAAAATTATTATAATAGCCTCTTGGAGCCTCTCATGATATGATGTGATGAATTAATGAATGGTTTATTATCAATTCAAATTTAAGAAATTTCCAAGTTCCTAATGTAGCTCCAAATGAGCAATAACCCCATATTTGCTTATTTTTTCTTCATTTATTTTCTGACTTTCTTACTCTGAAAAGTAGTACACAGTATATTTCCACTAATTTGGAAGTATAAACTATTCAGTAGGTATTTTCCTTACTTGAAACATCTGTGCTTTTTTAAAAGTTTGTTGCTGTCTGGTGGGATTTGTGAAGATATCCATTTTTTAATCTCATGTGTTTCTGGTCAGAATTCACCCTAAAAACAGCCTAATGTAAACTTTAAGAGCAAGGATTTTACCACTGTGAAATAGTCACCTATAGGAGTGCATAGCATATCTGATAATTACTGTCCAGCAACTGTGTGTTAAATAAAAAAACAAAACATTGGACCATATCCTTCATTTCAGTTTCAGGTTGCTGTGAAATGAGGCAGTATTAAATATCCTGGCAATTTTTCAGAAAATTATTGGAACAAGAAAAATATGCTCTTGGGAAGATTTTAAGTCTCAAGAGAACCACCCAAGTTTAAAATGTCATTATTAAAATTGTTATGATTTTTCTCTAATTCCTGTAGTCTGAATTCCCAATTTTACTGGATTGCTCATTTGATCATAGCTGGGGTCCTATGTCCTGTCATTACAGCATATGATTGGTATTCTTGCATTCTATATACATGTTAAGTTTAAAATAAGACATGAGATTATAGATGCTAGTAGTAACACCAAAAATTTGAAAACAGTTTTTTTAAGAAAAAAATTTTGATCTAGTGGCAAAATAAAAATCTAGGGAGTATGGTTTTATAAGGAATAATTTCAAAAACAACAAGAAAATATTTGTGTAGTTAATATGTATATAAAATTACACTTTAAATATGATATATGCATTGCCATATTTAATTTTTGCAGTATTTCTTGCACATAGATGGTAGTATTTCTATTTCACAGATAAAGACATTGAGGCACAAAGAAGTTAAACAAATTGCTCAAGTTCACATAGCTGTTAAGTCACAGAGCCTGCCCTTGAACCTAGATTTTTCTGCTTCCAAATCCTTTGTCAATTACATTTTACACTGCAAGGAGTTTAGGACAAACTATGAAGTTACTTCTGACATCAGCTTCATATTTGCAAGGTTCCCCAAACCATCCTCAGTATTGATAATTCATTGAAAGAATTCACTGAAAGCAGTTATTCATAACAGTGATGGTTTGTTATAGGGAAAGGATTCAGATTAATCGGCCAAGGGATGAAGTACATAAAGCAGAGTCCAGGATAATTCTAACCAAGAAATTTCCATTGTCCTTGCCCCATGGAGTCAAAAGACATTATTCTGCAGGTATCAATGTGTGACAGTATGCATAGGGCATTGCCAGCCAGGGAAGCTAACCCAAGTCTCAGTGCTTAGGGTTTTTACTGGGGTTCTATTTTGTACCCATGATCAATTGATTGCACACATAGTTGATCTCAGTCTGTACATCAATTAATATCAATTAATATCCCACACCCTAATTCATGATTGGTCTTTCTGATATGGCTAGCCTCCACCTTAAGACTATACAAGTGTGGACAGATTCTATCCTAAATAATGTGTCAAACTATACAGTATGATTCAGATACAAAGCAAACACTCTCCTATCGGGCACATTACAAGGGCCCAGAGATTATTTCCCAGAAACAGGGCAAAGGCCAGACCTCTTCAGAAAAGGCCAAATTCTTTGCTACACGGACACATGGACAAAAGAGTATAGAATAGAGAGACACAGAAAATTAAGACAGCTGGTAAATACATATGTATTTACACGTGTGTCAATGTAACTTGTTGGAATCAAAATTTGAAACTTGATTTGATTTTGTTGTTGATTTTATTTTAGTCATGTGTCATTTAATGATGAGTATAAATTTTGAGAAATGTGTCACTGGATCATTTCATTGTTTTGTGAATATCATAGAATTATACAAAATTAGGAGATAAAGCCTATTACATACCTAGAATATATACTGTATGTTCATTACCTTTCTGTTCACCTAGGCTATGTGGTACAAGTATCTATATGTATATGTATTATATATGTGATATATATATATATATACCTATTCTTTAAGAGCCATGATGAACAAAATATGAAATTATATCAAGCACAAGAGAAAATAATGCAATCAAGAAACATGCTAAACACACGATTATGAGGCTGCTGCTGGTATAACATGGCATAGTGTTTTACAATGAACATTTTTATAAGTAGGAGTATATAGAAGCATCAATAAAAGTATAGTAGAGTAAATGTATATACCAATAACATAGTCATTTATTATCAAGTATTATGTACCATGCACAATTGTATTGCTAGATTTTATATGAGGGGCAGTGCAGTAGGTTTACACCTGCATCACTATAAACATATGAGTAATGGATCCATTCCAACAGCAATGAGATCCCTAGAGGAGAGAAATCTTTCAGCCCCATTATAATCTTAGGGTACATATGTAGTCAGTCATATAGGTAGTCTGTTGACAATGGAAACATCTCTGTGTGGGACCTGACTATACACTTCTCGATGCTGAAGATCAGATGAGTTGGAGAATGTGAGTAGTCTCAGATGAAAGGCATTGTCTCATTGCCGTGGTTCAGATATAGCCCTTGTAGCTTATAACAAAAGATACAACTGTGGTATGTGATAAAAGCAAGAGACCATTATTTCAGGAGGAAAATCTGCTTGGTTTATGAGTTTTTTAGTTGTTTTCAGTTTTAAAAAATTGTTATCCATTTTCTGACTAGCAGCAGTCAACTCCTGGGGCTTTTTGCTAAAATTAGTTTTGATACTTTAAAGAATATTGATGACATTTTAGAATAGAAAAGAATAACAGATCCAAAACAAAAGCTTTCTAAAGAGAATTTTATCCTTTAGCTTTATCAAGAGAGCCCCCCAAGAAATAAAAATGAGTTCTGCTATTAGATACAAAGGCGCCAATCATTTCTATTTAGACAGTTGCTCAGCTTTATCTAGTATAAAGTGAAAGAGAAGGAAGCAATACCATATATCCAAGTGAGTCTGATGTGTGCATATTAATTCCTTTTGGTTTATGATATATTTTATTTGTATAATTTGAAACCATTGAATCAGGTGAGAACTATCTCTGGTATCCTGCATCCTTAAACTACAACTTCCCATCCCTTCCTCCCTACTGTGTCCCCTCAAAGATCCTTTTTATAGTGCCCTAAAATTCTAAGACATCTTCTATTTTTTTGAGTATGCTGGGATAGGGGAAAATGTGTTATTATCAGGGTGGATTAGTTTCATTTGTTAGGCCTCTTCTTAGGAGCATTTGCAATTAAAAGAGTATGTCATGTGGATAAATTTTCTATGAAATAAACTAATTATATTTTACCACAGTGGGTATATTAATTAGGATATGCAAAGCTCTGCTGTAGTAACAGATCTCCCAATTTCATTGGCTTGACCCTGCAAAGGAAGAAACTTCACTTAAAACACGATCTAATACAGTTTTCAGGGCTTCT
Source organism: Heterocephalus glaber (assembly GCF_053883595.1). Lineage (NCBI taxonomy): Eukaryota > Metazoa > Chordata > Mammalia > Rodentia > Bathyergidae > Heterocephalus > Heterocephalus glaber. The sequence goes on along the minus strand of NW_028258369.1, from coordinate 16,071,996 downwards.
TCTGCCTGTCTTTCTTAGGGCTGACCTGGGGACTAGTGACATCTTTTGCAACTCTGACATCTTAGATTTCTTTGCTTCTAGCTATGTGGACCTAAGACAGAGAAAGAACAGAATAGGTAACTTTAATTTCCTGGGGCTGGAGGCAACAACACTTCTATTCATATAACATTGATTAGAATTCATCATAGATAAGCATGACAGCTAGGAAATATAGAAAGCAAAATTAGGTATGCTTAGGGAACAGAGGGAACTTCAGGAACCCACAAATCATACTCACTCTAATAGATAAAACTTAATAATTCAACAAAACATTGTCACACAAATTTCTGATTCTTCCCTTGAAATTCTTTTATTTTAAATTTTTAAATTTAAATTTATTTTAACTGATGCATAAAAACATTAAAATGTGCATATGGAGTGTCATGTGATGTTTTCATACATGTACACAATATGTAATGTTCAAATAAGGTTAGGCATATCAATATCCTCAAACATTTAACATTTATTTATGGTGAAAACACTCCACATCTTTTCACCTGGCTTTTTGAAATATAGAATAAATTATCATTAGCTAAAGTCAGCCTACTGTGCAATCACACACCGGAACTTTGTCTTTCTGTCTAATGATACCTTAGTGCCCATTCCCATGCCAACCAGAATCACTCAGATTGTTTTTTGAAGAATAAAACAAATGATAAATTTGTGCATAGTAAAAAGTTGTGTTTTATATTGCCATGGAGTTAATTTTATCTCTTTCAAAACCTACAGTTTAATAAACGCTTAGAAGAACCTATGACTGAAAAATGACACTACATCTTGGGAGATGGTGACAGGGATACAAATGATTTCCTGCTGTCCCTGGCTACAAGTAGAACAGCACACTGGCTGAACATTTGGAGCCTGATCTAAGACAGATTTGAAGCAGATCTCCAGCTTCCTTGCTTATTTGATCTTGGGCTAGTTATTTAAACTCACTAGCTCTAAGGTTCTACATCTATTAAATGGAGATGATGATAGAATCTCCCTTATCAGGTAGTTATATTAAGGTATGAAATATGGAAAATGCTTAGCTTTGTGGGTGACAAACACATGTGGTCTGTAAACATTCTTTTCCATTGTGTCCTTTTCTTTGTTGTTACCCTCTAGTGAAGAAGGTAGACACAAATACCTATAATAAAAATCAGTATGTCAAATGCTAATTGTGGTGTATGTCAGCACTGGGAAGGTAGAAGACCGTTCATTCTGATTGGGGCAGAGCTGGTTTCATGGAGTGGTGATTCTTGCCTAGGGCTTTGATGCATGAGAAAGAAGAGAGAGGAAAGAAGGGGAATTTTGGAAAAGCCACCAATAGCATAAGTGCAGTCTAGGAATACCAATAGTACAGACTGATATGTTGGCCCATTGAAATTTGTTTTGAAGAATAGTTTGTCTCTCCTGAATATTGAACTAGGAAGTATGGAGCATTCTTAATAAATGGACAGTCATTGCTCATTTGTGAGAGGGACAATCACAATACAGTGCAGGGTGATTTATTTTTTAAAAAGAAAGATATCATTGAAGGCATTATACCAAACAAAATTAAGATGCACACCATGTGGGCAGCTTCAAGACATTACAGTATTTAAGATGGATAATAAACAATTAAACTTATTTTCAAATTTAATCTGACATTAGTATAAAGCCATTCTTTTTTATTAGCTGCTTTTTAAAATTAATCAAGTTTATTAATAGATTTTAGATATACATAATGATCACATTCATAATAGGGAATTTGTACCTGTACATGATATATCTTGATTCTTCTTTTATCCCATTCCCCTCCCTTCAACTCCTTCCTCTACTTATTTACAAAGCTTTGTTTCCATTTCTTCCTTCTTTTCTCATTTTTTTCTTTTCTCTGCCTTCCTTCCCCTGTCCCCAGTTCCCCTTCACATTTGAATATTTTCTTTCTATTCCACAATATCTACTATACATTTTGGTCCTTATATACACTTTTGTTTTCTCACAGCAAAGAAACCATGTGATATTTACACGTGTGTGCAATTTATTTCACTTAAGAGTATGGTCTCAAAGTGCATCCATTTACCTAGAATTGTCTCAAGTTTATCCTTCTTTATGGCTGAGTAGTACTCCATTATATAAAAACCAAAACATACTACCCACAAAGGAGTACTACTTGGCCATAAGGAAGAAAAAATTTGAGTCATTTGTAGAAAAATGAATCAATTTGGAAACGATAATACTAAGTGAAATAAGTCACAAAAAGTTAAATATAACATGGTTTCTCTAATACAAAAGACACAAAACATAAATAATTTAAAGAGCAAAATAAAAGATGACAGGAAAGAGTGAGGTAGACTCTTTGCAGAATGGAAAAGGATCTAGGAACCGAGAGAGAGGAAGGGAGGGGAGGGGAAAAGTAAATAAAAAGGATTAAAATGTGATATGTATATGTACCAACTCCCCATGATGAATGTATCCATTACGTATCACAAAAAAAGAGCACAATAAAATAAACCGAGGGGCAGACTATGTGGAGATAGGAAAGGGGTAGAGGAGAGGGCAGGGAGCCAGGGGAACAAAAATGATCCAGATGTTATATATATGCCTCAAACTCCCAAGCTAAATGGAATAACTATGTACGGCAAACATATACTAATTAAAATTAAGAAACAGACTATGACCTCCTGTATTACCTGTTATTTCATATATTCTCAAGAGTTGAAAAATCATAAAATAGATATGTAAAATATTACTAACTCTACTTAAAACAAAAATTGAAGATCTCTTAACTTTACTATTTAGCATAATGAAAATAAATAGTCCTATGGTAAGAAAAAAGAGCCTGGGGAGTTTTCTAAAAATACAGATCCTCGTGTGTCACACTGAAGCTCAATTACATCAGAATCTCTGGGTGTGAAAACCACTGATTTCTATTAGGTGTTTGGTACGAAAATGGATATTTAATAAGCAGTGGTTTATGCTTTGTGATCATCTGTACATGGCATTGCACACAGATTATCTGCACTTCCCTCTCCTCCATGTGTGCTTTGTGGGAAGTGACTCACCAAGGAAAAGCTCACAATTCTAATGCCTCTCCGCATGGAATTCTTTTCTTTTCCATGATAACAATGAGCGATCACCAGAAGCACAGAGATAACAGCCTAATGTAGTGCTTCTAAAATAAAAAACATTCTTCTCTCAGAGAATTTGAGGGCTTTTTAATATTTGAGCTAAATCTTTCTTGAAGATGACATTTATGCAACCTATTTATATTGACATAATATTTTAATACACACAATATATTTATGTGTAATAATAATTATTTATATTTGCTTAATTTATAATTTAATTTACTTTAAAAATTGTAACATAATTTAAATTCCATAGAGTAAAATTAACATGCCAGAAGGATATACCATGGTTTCCCTATGTTTCCTATACACTGCGGTACTCTGCGTGACTTGCCCCAAAGTGCATGCAGAACAGTTTAAAAAGCATAAATATCAGAGAAGGTTTGACTTAAATTAGCAGACTTGAGATTTCAATAGTTTTTCAGCTAATTAGTTATGTGACCTTAGTGTGTAATTTGAGCTTTCTGTATATGCATGCATACACACACAGACACACACACACACATTAAAAAACATACGGGGCCCTTTTGTACTAAAAATATTCAAGATGGAAATTTTGTATGATCTTACAAAGGCTGAAAGTCAGAGATTTGTATAGGCACTAAGAAGCTGAAACTAAGGAAAATCCTTGAATAAGAGTTTTTTTGTGTGTGTGTTTTATTATTTGTAAATGCATTATGCAGAGTTATGTACACAAAGTATACATATCTTACTTTTCTAAGATCACTTTAAAATTTACATCTTCATTTACTTGTTGGTTAATTGCTTTTTAGAAAGAGCATAGTAAGCAACTTTCCTATATTGTGTTTCTATTATCTGTTGCTGCATAACAAATCACCCGGAAATACAGTGTCTTAGAAGAGAGATGATTGGTTACTCCTCTCAGTTCTGTGGGTTGCCTGGGCAGTGCTGGTGCTCTCACCTGAGCTCACTGCAATCAGCAGGTGGCTCTGGTTGGATGGCTGAGCCTATCTTTTCACATAGTCTTCTGTGTCAGCTTATCCACAGCATGGTCTCAGGGATCTCAGGGGCAAATCTCAGTGCACAAGCACATATCAAATGACTGCTAGAGATGCATTTCCTGATGTCTTATTGACCAAAGTAAGGCACATAGCTAAGGCCAGAGGTCATGTGGGAGACCATTACAGAGAGCAGGACTTTTGGGAGATGTGAGTTATTAACTTACCATACCCCCTTGTCTATTTGAGCAAACTGGTAGATGATACTGTATGACTTGAGGAATGCTATGAAGACATTGTCTGCATTTCTTTTATTAGCAGAGAAACCACAATCAGGATTTTGTTCCATTGTTCAAGGCAGTGGTTCTTTACTGGGATTCATTTCAGATTTATTGTGGTAGTTTTTCAAAAGACAGATACCAGTTTTTCAAAAGACTGCTCCCTGTGCAGAGCAACCAAATCAAATTAATCCATAGTTGAATCCAATGAACACACATAAAACTATGGTGTTGCATATTCTGTTTCCAGAAATGATGGATTGGCTTGTGCAAGACCAAAGCACTAGTGGAATACCAGTTTTTAAGGGGCAAAATTACTGAACAGGGAAACTTATTGAGGTTTTCAGATTCCTTTGTTAGTCTTACAGAGGTGTTCTTGCTCTTCAGTTTGGAATGTGGGGATTCATTTGCTCCTCAGTTTTTCAATAAAAACTGAGGAAAATAGAGCTTCATTTTAATATCCAGTTACCAAGAATTTTATAAATTTATATATATAATATACAGTATATATCATATATGATATCTTATATAATATATATATTAAGGAAATTACTACAGTAATTCCTTTGCATTGCATTGTAGGTATCACCAGGTACATCAAAATAGTTCCTTGCTCATGCAGTTAGGGCTTATGCTTGATGGAGAGAATAGATATCATAGATTACCACATAATATAAGCAATTTATTCATTTAAAAGATATAAACTATTGCTAGGGAATAATGCATACTAATGAAATATTCATTGGTGATTAGGGAAATGAAACACTCAATTTAATACCAAACTTAAATATAATCTTCCTTAATTCAACTCGTTTGTCATCTAAAGTTGAATGAAGCAATTCACTATACAACTATTCTTAGTGTTTCCTCTGAGGTCTGGAGCAGCATGTTAACTTTCTTACTCTGCTAGGCGAGAATTCAGTACATAACACTCTTTCCCTGTTCAGGGGAGAGAACTTGCTGTCCTTCTAACTTCCTTACATCCTCTTTTCCACTTGGCAAAGGCAGAAGGAAAAATAACAGGCCTCATTCTGACTTTCCAGGTCTCAAGTTGAGAAAGCAATTTATTCAAACCACCTCTTCTTTTCTTCACAAAAGCTTTTATTGGTACATGTAATTGTTATAAATGCTAACTTCAATCAGATGCTTAAAATTATCCATTAACCACTCAAACAGACACCTGGCTCCTTTTGAAACAGTTCTATTTTTTAAAGGGCTACACCCCATTTTTATTTTTGGACACTTCTTTTGAAATTCACTTGAAAATAACTGCTTCCCAGTGAGAAGGTGGAGGCATTGATGAATGCACTGGATGATGCAACTGGAAACAGGAAAAGCTGAGGGCTTTTCATATTTGCATGACTTAATCAGCACACAGATCACATACATGCGTATCGAGCAGAGAAATAGCACTGATTTGACTCATAACATGAGGCCTATAATGCTAGCTCTATCAGCAATTATTTGTGAAGTCTTAAATATATCATTTCACCATGTGGGGCTTTATTTTCCACACAGTAAAATAGGGTGGTGGTATGCTAGACTTTTTCTAGAGTGATTGCTAGGTCTAAATAGTTAGCAACTCTGTGCACACTGTGCTTTTCTTGGTACTGATTTGATTCAGTCTCCTGTTTAAAGTCATAAATATTTTGATAACCTTCCCCATCAGTCAGTGGAATCTAAATATCCTCTAAGAAGTGTTGCATGAATGTTTTAAGGAAATAAAGAGATTGGAGATTGTTTTTTGTAGCAGGAACTTTATAGTTAATGCAGTAATTTCAGCCTTTTGTTCTGGAAAACTCACATGTGAACCTCTGTGAGGTTATATATTCTCCAAGGGTTTTCTTATAAGTTAACATGATTGGGAAGTTCGGGACCCTACACATTGAACAGACCAGATAGGTTGGCAAATTATTTATAGTTGTATTCTCTGAGGCAGCCGAAACCCTTTTACCATTAGGTAAAGCACTCTAAGTGCAGAAGATTAGAACAACCCATTACTGAAAAGATGCCACTTAAAAATGTTCTGAGACTGGGCATCTGAAACTTTAACATGCACAGAAAAGCTGGGGATCTTGTTAAAATGCACATCCTGATTCGGTGTATCTTGGTGAGGTATGAGTTTTCCCTGGTCCAGAGACAGAACTTTCAGTGGCAAAGAAAATATATGTGGATTTTCTAACAATTATAATTCAGTTTGCCCATTATAAAGATAGATAGGCTGTATACCAGTTCCAAACCACGCTACCTGAGTGAGAGAAGGATTCCAAATGGCACATCAATAGAATGGCATATTGCAGCTTTAAATATTCATGACTTGTCTTCCTCTTGTTTCTTTCAAGCATTTTGACATTTACTTAAGTAATTACCATCGCTAATAAATGGCAGACCTTATTTTTGTCCTTTGTAAATCCCCCTATGTTATTATTAATGCCTTTGTTCTGACTCCACTCTTGGAAGCTGCCTTTATTGGGATTGCCAGGTGGATTCTGCACATATTTGGCATTAATCTCTACAGCCCATCACAGTGTAGCCAACTTCATTTAATCAACAACAGAAAAAAGCAGGAGGAGACAATGACTACAAGGGAGCCAGTAGCTGGAAGGAGAGATTGGAAGCCTGATGACCACTACAACTTATACCGATCGGACAAGACAAAAAATGTCGCTTTCTGCTCACATCTTCTATGTGTGGCAATGCCAGAATCTCAATGTGTAATTTGTTGCAGAACTGTCTTCCAGACATACAGATTGATATGTTAGCTTCATAGAGCCTTTGATTCTCAAGAGAATCTGTATTATAAAATATTTCAGAACAAATCATCTTCCTCTCTTTTCGAGAGTCCATTTGGGAGTTGCATTGTAGGAAGTGCTTAAAGGCAGAGAGAGAGGTGACATGTGTTCCTAATTGTGTTAAAACCTCTAAATATATTAATATTATAAGCCTACTTAATGTACTTAACACATAGCCAGTTATGCATGAACCTCAAATGAATGGCTGATTTTTCTTTAATTTAGAGGAAAAAGTCATGTTTAGATTAAGAAGTGGTTCATTTCTTAATGAAAATTCTTTTGGTTCTTCTCTGCAGAGATAAATGATCAAAGCTTTCTCAGTAATGTAGCAAATATTTTATATTTGTTTACTTTTAAAATAAAAATTGAAGTCATTTTAAAGTTAATCAATTAGTCTTTACCAAGGTTAAATACATTTGAGTATTAGCATGCTGTTGCATAATACAAGGAGCTGAGAGGACCAAAAATAACCAGCAAAGTTTAAAGCATTCATAGATTCTTTACTTTCTGGAGACCTTGAGGTAGGCAATAAACAGATACTTTACATGTTAATTTTTCAGCCAAAAAACCCCAGAAGAGTTGACTAACTTAATCCAAGGTCAGAGTGAGTCAGATAGCAGAGAAGCTATTGTTTTTATGGCACCCATCACGGTTGCAGTTAAGTTTTGGGAGAAATTGCAATTTGGGGAAAATGGTCCTCTGACAATATTTCTCTAATATTGAGAGTACACACTGCTTTTTCTCCTGACAGGCACTGTACTTTCTTCTTTTCCAAAAAAAACAAAAAAGCAATCATATAGGCAGCTTTTAAAATGTAGCTCAATATTGTCGTGTCAGAGTATGTCCATGCACTAAGCTGTAGAACACCTCCCATCCTGTTGTAAGTGGCAGAATAATACAGACACACACACACACACACACACACACACACACACACACACACACGCCCTTTCCTGTCAGAACGTTATGATTCTGCCAAGCCTCTCTCCTTTGGAATTTGCCAAGTAGGCAGGCTGTGTGATGTCAGAGAGTGTGCCTGCCTTGCTCAGAGGGAGGACAAGCTCTCTGTGGGGTGTGCTGACGTCTCTCTATGGAATGACTTCAGTGCTGATGCTCTGACTCCTCCCTTTGGGACACAAATCCATCCTGACACACATCTTCAGGGGCAAAAATAGCTTAGTTTCCTCTACTTAAGAGTAGACGTTTTTTGGCAGCCTCTGGGCCACTTCAGATAAGGGCAGCCACCTGCGTGTTTGTGAACACCCAGAGCAGAGAGGGATCATGGGGTCACTTGTTCAGACTGCCTTTTACTTGGCTCACTTCTGTGACTCTTTGAGAGTCAATCTTTTGAGTCTTCTCTACTGTAGAACCTCTCAGTTCTTGAAAGGCCTCAAATTGAGGATGTTTACCTCATTTTGTGTGACAGATGCTACTAATAATTGCTTATATGGGTTTAATTTTTTCCTTTCACTCAAATAAACATGGGAGATTTTTTATTTTCCTTCCAGAGTGATCTCTATTTAGTGGGGCTCCTAACACTAGATTTGGCACTATCAGTAGGTCAAGTAGTCAATGATCAGTAAAATATCATGATGTACTAATAAGCTTTTTATTTACAGGGATTTTTTTTTGTGTGTGGTACTGGGTATCGAACTCAGGATCTTGCTCTTGCAAGGCAGACATGGTGCCACTGAGCTAAATCCCCGGCCCCTACAGGGATCTTTAATGCAGTACTGCAATTATGTATGTGTGTGTGTGGGAGAGTGAGGAAGTATCATCATTTTGCTCAGTGATATCTCTTTGCCAAGAACATACTAACATTGAAGAAAATTATACCGGAAAAATAATCTCTTTAGAATCGCTCCCTAATATTAACTCTTAATATTGTTATTATTACTTAATATTATTATTACTAGTGAAAACTCATTATTTCCATCCTCACTATCCAGTTTACCAGTGAGGGAAGATTTGATATTTTTATTAGAGATTGGGGATCTCATAAAATGAGGTTTGAGGTGGAAGTAATACATTTTTGTGTCTATTCTATAAATGGAATTATACCTTTGGTCCATGTTAAACTTTCCTCTTCCCACTCCCGAATGGTACTGGAGAAATAGAAGTATAGTCCAGATTGTCACTTATTTTCTTTATGGTCCCTTTAAAGAGCTTCTTGCCTACTTATAAGTCATGAAAATTGTGCCCTGCACTTCCTTCTTTTTCTACTTTTGCATTTATATCTACTATCTATCTGAAGTTGATTTTTGGGTTGGTGAATGGGTAGAGGGTTAAGAGTCTTTTTTCCCTTTCAGATATTTAAGTAATTCAATACCATTTATTTAAAAAAAATCACAATTTCTCCCATTGCACTGCAGAGTTAATTTCATCATGCCATGTGATTTTATACTGGTGAGTCTTTTTCTGGATTCGATTTTATTCCATTGACCTATTTGTCTATCTTTGCACTAATACCTTATAGACTTAATTGCTATAACTTCAGAACAAGTCTTTATATCTGGCAGTGTCCTCCAACTCTGCACTTCTTTAAGATTTCCATTGTTATTCTAGGCCTCTGGATTTCCATATACATTTTAGAATCAGTTTGTACATTTCTGTAATGACTGAGATTGCATCAAATCTATAGCACAATTTGGAAAGAAATGGTAGCTTTGTAACATGGTCTTCCCATCCATGAATATATCTGGAAGAACAGTATAGGGCCCGGGGGTTTAGCTCAGTGGTTCTGCTGCCTGCCTCGCAAGCGCAAGGTCCTGAGTTCGATCCCCGGTACAAAAAAAAAAAAAGAAAAAGAACAGTATTAAAGGTTTCAAAGATCTGGAATGAATCTTGCTTCTTACCAAATCAATCATTTAGTCAAGTGCCAGATATATACTGGAAAAAATACATGGAGAAAGATAATATTGGTCTTAGTACCACACTCCATTCTTTTTGTCTTTTCCTCTCAATTTCTTATCAACAGCCCAGGAATTTCTTCATTTCTTTTGGATTTCTGGGTATCTTCATTTTCCCCAAACTCCATATTATCTCTCTCTAGTCATTGTGCATCACATAGTAACACAACACAGGGTTGTGGTGGGCTCCTCATTTAAGCTAACTTATCTCTGACAAAGGGGCCAAACACCCTCACTGGAGGAAGGATAGCCTCTTTAATAAATGGTGCTGGAAAAACTGGCTTTCCACATGCTGAAGACTAAAACTAAACCTATGTCTCTCACCAGGCACTAAACTAAAATCAAAATGGATCAAAGATCTAAATATTAAAACAGAAACACTGAATCTACTGGAAGAGAGAATAGGTAGAACTCTTGAGGACATAGGAGTAACAAATGACTTCATGAACAAAACCCAAACTGCATGGGGAATAGTGCAAAGAATCCACAAATGGGATCTCATCCTATTAAAAGTTTTTGCACTGCAGAAGAAATCATCAACAGAGTGAAGAGAGAACCCACAGGGTGGGAAAATATTTTAGTGAGTAGTCCCTGAGATAAAGGACTAATATCTAGAACATACAAAGAAATGAAAAAAAAATCACCCCACCCACACTTATAGACCTAATCCAAAAATGGGCAACTGAAAGGAATAGAAGTAGAAGATGAAGAAGTAGAAATGGAAAATAAATATTTTTTAAAAGATTCAGCAACAGTAGTCATCCGAGACATGCAAATTAAAACAACATTGAGATTTTGTCTCATTCCAGAAAGAACGGCTGTTATTAAGAAAACAATCAACAACAAATGCTGGCGAGGCTCTGGGGAAAAAGGAACCCTTCTCCACTGTTGGTGGGAGTATAGACTGGTGCAACCACTGTGGAAATCAGTGTGGAGATTCCTCAAAAAATTAGGATTAGAGGTCCCATTTGACCCAGGTATTCCTCTTCTTGGTATTTCCCCAAAAGAATTAAAAGCATCATACCACAATGACATATGCACAACCATGGTTATAGCAACAAAGTTTGTAATAGGTAAATCTTGGAAACAACCCAAATGCCCATCAAGCGAAGAATGGATAAAAAAGATGTGGCTTTTTTATGCAATGGATTACTACTCTGCCATAAAGAAAGATAAACTTGAGGCATTTATAGCTAAAGGAATGAAACTTGAGACTATACTCTTAAGTGAAATAAACTGGGCACATATGTGTAAATATGGCATTGCCTCTCTGTTGTCAGAAACTGAAAGGGTAAATAAGGACCAAAATGTATAATAGATAATATGAAATAGGAAGAAACTGTTCAAAAGGAAAGGGAAACTGTGAAGGGAGAGGGGGGGAAAGGAAGGGAAAGGGGAAGAAAGCAAATGAGAAAAGAAAGCTTTTTTAAATAAAGGGGGAGGGGGTTGAAGGGAAGGGAGGGGATTGGGTGAGAAAAAGAGGAATCAAGATAAATCATGTACTGGTAAAATTCCCTTTGATGAGTGTGACTGTTATGTATATTTAAATTGTACCAATAAAATTAATTTAAAAAAAGAAATGTTACTGATGGTGGGAATTGGAATCCCATATCAGGAGATATTTTGGATGGGTGTATCAGTAACTATGACCACAAAATTGTGCATAACAAAAATTCTATAGAATCATAAATGCATACAACAAACAATAAGCTGACAGGTCTGAAGCTCAGCTAGAGGATGACTGAGCTTCAAGGAGTAAGGTAGGAAGGCTTTGCTCTGTTTATCCCATTTTCCTCCCAAGGACAGGGAGCTAGCCAGAGCAAGTTCTTATGGGGAGAGCAGAGGTGCAAGCAAGAAAGCCCAGTCTTTCAAGTGCTTTCTAAACCTCCTGCCTCCCAATTCTGTCCAATGCAAGTTAGTGGACAAACCCAGAATCAAAGACTGGGCAAGTATACTCCATTCCCCCAAATAGGGAGAGGTGAGTGAATAGATGTTAACAAAAATCTAATGTTCCATAGTTAGCAAATCTTACAAGTTCATATACCTTGTGAACTTGCTAACTGCTAAAGTATAATCTAGTTCGCTTTATAATGAGATAACAGAAAATAGCAGGTTTATGTTATCCTAAAAATTCCTTCCTTTTATATGTGTCCAGTTCACATTTTGCGACTGACACATGTCTGTTCCTTTCCTTACTACATATGTATCCACTCACAACTGGGCTAATCTTCAGTCCTTTCAAGATTCAGAAAGTCTTTCCTCCTCTTGGAAACTGGCCTAACCCCTTCCACTGTTGGGAATTTTAAAAATGTCTGCCATCGATAGCATCCACACTGTGCATTAATCCATTAAAGTGCGTGAAATGTTGTGTTTGCCATACAAATTGGAATTTGTTTGTGTGCCACATAAAGAAGATTTGTCACGTTTCCTCTCTCAGCTGCTCCACCTTTTCTCTATACAGTGGGCTGTAGGGTAGGATTAATCTTTATCTCTTTATCCCTGCTATTTAACACTTTGTGGGTGATAATTCATGTTAAATGAGTAACTGAGTGAATGATTCTTTTGCACATGTAGTGAGTATATTTTCTCAGGATGTGTCATAAGCAACAAAAATGAATCAGATTGTTTATTGAATTATATGGTTTTAGTCTATTTTAGATGTTTTATGTATGCCTCAACTGAACTCTGGTTAAGAAATCCTCTTTTTTTAGATAAAAGAAATGGAAAATTTTTCAGAGGAGAAAATTACTTAAATTGGAAGTATTACTTTGATTTTTTAAAAATCAATTGCCTGGTAAAACCTCTTTACTTGATTTCAGGAAGAGACCGAGTATTTCTACACCTATTACATCTTATACCATTTTAGTTTCTTTGAAGTTGCCTATTGAGAGTAGTACAAAAAATAGGACAAATTTCTACTGCATGTGAACAGAAAGAGTGTTCATGTTTGAACTGTCTTCGAGAGGCCAAGTAGCAGAGACACACATGCCTTTCCAGGCTGACATTTTCTTGCCCTTACATGAGGGTCTGTCTTCTCTCCCTCCTCTTGAAAAGCCATCTCCTCCCTGGCCCCAGCCCAAAGACAAGTTCCTTTTGGTACATTCATTGACAAAAGGAAAGTCGACATTCTAAGTGATAAAAGGACCTAGTGTGGTTTCCAGCAGTTTGTGATGTTTTAAACACTAACTTTCATTGCCTTTGAATAGTTAAGCTGCTGGGCAGAAGGCAGAATTAAAGATGCTCAGTTACATGCATTCCCTTGTTGTGTACCTAAAACCTCAAGATTTGGTTTAAAAGTTCGTAAAATATACATTTTCACTTAATTGATCCTTTTTTTCCTAATAATTATTTAATGTTTTCTAAACAATGCATGTTCAATTGTAGAAAAAATAGACAATAGTTAAATAAAACTAATGAAATTATCCCTAGTCTCAGCAATATTTAAGTTATCCATCAGCTCAACCTCCACAGAAAACTACTATTGAAATCTCTCTCTCTCTATATATATACATATATATGTATATATATGTATATATATATTATATGTGTATATATGTTTACACACATTTATGTTTTTACTAAAATATAAAAATTTTGTATGTTTCTTAATCTGTTTTTTTACTTTATAATATATATTAAACTTTAATATTTCCCTAGTTCTTAGTCTTACACAATATTATTTTAATAGCTGAATTATATTCCATTGTGATTACATAGTAATTTAGTCTTCTTTGTTACATATTTAGCTGTTTTCAATTTCTTCCATGATAAGCATCATTTTAGCAAATGTCCATGTAGCCATAGATTTTCAATGGAGTATAATTCTCTCTTCACACACACTCCTTAGGATAAATTCCTAGAAGTAGATTAGCTAGATCAAAAGATATACAAAATACAGATTAAGCCTTCTCATGTGCATTGCCAAATTGCCTTTTCTTCATTCATTGTGATAGTTAAATATGTATTGTTTTTCTGTTATAAGCAATGTGTCTCATGAGCTTATCCTCTCTTTCGTTCACTTCCTATGTTCTCTGGGAACCCTGAGGGACATGGGACTTTATGAGCTGTTGTTGTGCTATATGCTCAACTTTGAAGAAGAGCAGAATCCATGTCAGACACATGCTGGTATCTACCTTGCTGTGGTTCATCTTTACAGAGAGACCCCCTTAAGTTTTCACTGTAGCCCCTTGGGAAATAACTAGCCCAACGTTTCAAATCTCAAGTCAAATGTCAGGCCAGCAATAGTAAAAGGTCCTGCTGTTGGGATTTCATTTTTGATAAGTCTGGTTTAAGTATCTGCCAATATCAAACTTCTTGTCTATTCCTAACAGTTGTCTCTTTCACTGACAGCATTTCACAAATGGTAAAGTTCCTGCAATACTTGCTACATAAATACTGCCAAAAATATCACTGAAGAGATAGGAGTGTTTAGTGGTTACTTCAAATTTGAAAAGGAATAGTCGTACATTATTATGGTGGTCATCTCTCCACTCTGGTTCCTAGCAGAGTACAGGCTGTCAGTAAACATTTTCTGAAAACTGGATGGATAAGTGAATGAATTTTGTCTGTGATTCCTGATGTACAGAAGAGTTTATGTATAGTTGCAGTATGTTAGATGGCCACAGCCATCTCACAGCTGCATTCTTTTGAAGTCTCACTTAACTCTGCAAGAATATATGAAAAGAATTAGAAATGTGAGTCAGAAAGGGTAAGACCAATAATTATTATAAATACCACAATTCTGTCCATTATTTGTGAATAAATTGAGGGGGATGACCTGATTAGGGCTGTGAAGTTTGAATAATAATGACAACTCTAATTAATTCTGGAACTTTGAGTGTTAAGTCCTTTCAAGAGATCAGATTAGCAACAAGTATTATGTGATAGATTATCCCTATTGTGGGGATCAGAAACCTCTTTGAAATGCTGTCTGATATTTCTCTCTCTCTCTCTCTCTCTCTCTCTCTCTCTCTCCTCCCTGCTTCTCTCCCTCTCCTTCTCTCCTTCCTGCTTCTCTCCCTCTCCTTCTCCTTTTCAATGATCTGTAGAAAACATTTTATTTTTTTTGAAAACAATCTATATTATCTATTGCTGCATAACAAACTACCTCCAAATTCAGTGCCTTCAAACTGCGTGCACTTATTATCGCACAGTTTCTATGAATCAAGAATCCACATACAGCCTCACTGGATATGTTGTATCAGGGTCTCCAGCAAAGTCACTGTGATCTCATGGTTTAACATAGAAGGATCATATATCTAGTTTACTCATGATGTTGTTGGACCCATGTTGGGCTGATGGCCTCAGTTCCTCGTTACCTTTTGGTCAGAGTCCTCTCTCGGTTCCTTCATAGGGCATCACCCAATATAGAAGCTGGCCTCATCAGTTTGAACACATATGGGGAAAATCCACATTGTTCTTAAGTCTAATCAAGGAAGGAACAACCCATCTCTTTTATGTATTAAATTTTTAGGACAAATTACAATAGTGGTCCAGGTCACATTCAAAGTAAATAGGTTATACATGGGTGTGAACATCAGGAGGTAGAGATTCTTGGCACCATCTTGGAAGTCTACCTGCCACAGAATCCATGAGGGACAGTGGGTATACCTATATACCTGCCTACTTAGTAGTACCCCTCTCTCCTTCCTCCCTATTCACTTCCCTCATCCTCTTCTCTCTCTCCCGCCACCTACCAGCTCATGGGCAGCATTTACATCCTAGATTAGTTCCCTAGATACTTACTTCTTCAAAACTGATTATGGATTCCTCTAAACTTCTCCTCGTCTTCTGTAACACCTTCGTCAGCATCAGGTTGAGAAGGATATTATGACATCATTAGCAGCAATATCAGCAGGAACAAAAAGTTTTATTGAGAAACTGCACTATGCAAGGAATATGCAAGAACTACAAAGATATTAAGTTCACCCTTCCATTTTTAAAAATTTAATGAGGATTTATCAAATATCTTCCACTGTCTGCAAAAACTTTCAGAAATATAAAGATGAATACAAATATCTCACTAAGTGCTTGTTTCAGTAGTTATTAAAAGAGGTTCAGAGCCATTGCTCATGGAGATGCTAAACTTATCTCAGCAAAGAGTAAGTTTTACAGCTTATATCTAGATGTCCCCCCAAAGCCACATGCACTCATCGGTGGGGAGATGGCTGAGCCTAGGGTGTGTGACACTGGGATTAAGTATGTGTGGCAAAATTGGTTCATTAACTGGAATTAGCATAGGTCTGGGTGTGCTTGAATGGATTTACTGAAGACAGAAGCCCCACCCTGGGTGCAGGTGGCATCACCTAAAAGGCTTGTAGCCTAGATGGGATAAAAGGGAAAGGTAGGCTCACTTCTCGATGCTTCCTTCCCACCATTCCACGGACTGTTTCTCTTCTGCCATTCCCCTCTGCCGTGCTACTCTGCCTTAGAGCTAGCCAACTGGGCAGTAAAACCTGTACACATTGTGAGCTGAAACTCACACCTTTAACTTTGGGTGTTGGGTATTTTATTTCAGCAATGAGAAAAGTAGCTAAGACAGGACATGATGCCCAATTTAGTCTCACTTTCTGCATTCAATGCACATTTTTGTACCCCTGTACAGGTACTTTCCTTGGTCTTTAAGTCACTGCTAAATAAAATTCAAGAAACTAGCCATATCATGATGGAGACAGACACACATGTAACCAAAGCATGGACAGAATGATAGGAATCTTAGTAATGATCAAGGTAGAGATAAATGCTGACAGAATCCAGAGGAAGGATAATTTTGTTACAAGCTGGAAAGATTGGATATGGTGTTATGTAAGAGATAGAACTTGCCCTGGGCTTTGCAGGATGAGAAACACTTTAATAGACTAAAAAAGTGGGGAGGAGTGCTTTGACATATACCTGAAGTGAAGTCAGAGTTTTGTGCTTAACAGTAAGATCCTGCAGGCATAATAACTGGAATTATAGCCGGAGATTCAGCTCAGTGGTTCTGCCACCTGCTTTGCAAGTGCAAGGTCCCAAGTTCGATCCCCGGTACAAAAAAAAAAAAAAAAAAGAAAAAAAAGAAAAGAAAGAAAAGAAAAATAAGTTTAAAAAAACCCCTTGAATTATAGTTTTCCCCAATTTTCAGCATTATCTGTTTTAACCTGAAGTCTTTCTAATATGCTTCAATCTCCCTTTAAAAAGCCTATTGTCCAAGTTTTCCTCTTTTTCATCTCATAAATATTCTGAACTTTCTCCTCCCTGGGACTAGTATCTAATAAACAAGTGGGCACAGGCACATTTGTAGGTGCTAAAGATAATTTAAGAGTTAATAGCCTGGACAAGATCATATGAGAGCAATTTCACTTTGGCCTTTATCCAGTAAGTCATCAGAGCAGGTTTATAGTCTCATGGATCTGGGCGATGAGATGAGGGATTGGATTGGAAAAGAGAAGAGTGGGGTGTTAAGGAAAGTTTATCATTTCAAAAAAAGGGGAAAAGTCCAGAGGAGATACATAGCATTGGTGATCTTATTTTACTTAGATTTAGAATGTTATGAAATAGTATAGTTATTTTCAAGTGGCTAAAACTGACTCCTGGGGACATTTAACAATGTCTGAAAACATTTTTAGTTGTCATAACATTGGTGAGGTAGAGGGCGGTGGATGTAATGTGATAACAGCATGAGTAGACTGAGGTTAGGAATGTGGCTAAACATCCTATGATCACAGAAAGGCCCTCGCCCAACTCCAAAGAATTAACCAGCCCAAAATGTCAATGGTGTTGAAGCTGAGAAACCCTAAATTGAAAGCACATTCAACTTTTATTGAATTGCCAAAAAAACAAAAAGTGACCCATCAAAGGCTGGCAAGGATGTAGAGAAACCAAACAAAATCATAATTGTGCTCCTTGTAGGAATATATAATGGAATAGCCACTCAAGAAAACAGGCAGTTTCTTACCAAACTAAGCATGCAATCATATGATCCAGAAAGTGAGTTTCTGAGGATTTCTACAAGGGAAAGGGAAATTTTTGTTCCCTCAAAAAATCTGTGTACAAATACTGAAAGCAGATTTATTCATAATAACCCCAAAGTGGAAACAACACAGATGTTCTGCAAAAGGGTGAATGCTTAAACAAAGTATAGTTCACTTGTACCATGGAATATTACTCAGCAATAAAACGAATAGGTTATTGATACAGATAATGACTTAGATGAATCTCCTGAGAATTATACTGGATGAAAAACTGAATCCCAAAAGTTCACATATTGTATGACTTTATTTACATAGCATTCTTGATGTTACAAAATCATAGCAAAGGAGATAAGATTAGTGATCAAAAATACAATGAATGCTGCTGCTCAATGCCATCCAATGGAAAGGCAGAGAGCAATACAGTGGTACTTTGGTTCACGAACTTAATTCGTTCCAATTCTGGAGAAGATAGCCATGGTTGTGTTAGTCGCCCGATGTGAAATTTGCAAACAGAAGCAAAATTTTGCTGAACACTTCTGTTTGCAAACCTATTTGTTCATGAACAGAAGTGATCATGAACCGAGGTATTACTGTACTCCATTGTAATATTCCATACCATATTTTCTTTATCCATACATCTGTTAATGAGTGTCTGGGCTATTTACATACTTTAGCTGTTGTGAATTGAGCTGCTATAAATATGGATATATATTTACCATTGTAATATGATGACTTTAACTCTTTCTGGAAGATACCCAGAAGAGGTATAGTGTGTCAAATGGAATTTCTCTTTTTAGTGTTTTGAGGAATTTCCATAATGATTTCTGTAATGGTTGAAACTATAATGTCCAGTAAAATAAACCAGACACAGAAGGTTAAATATCACAAAGTTTTTCATTGATGAGAAGCCCAAAATATAAATACTTTAAAGAGCAAAATAAAGGAGAAATGGTAGGAGAAAGGGAGTAGACTTTTTGGAGATGGGGTTGTGGATCCCAGCAGAAGGGAGAGGGAAGGCTAGGGGGAAAGGGGATAAAGATGATCAATATACAGTACATCTATGTGTTAAGATCCCCAAATTAATATGTTTCACAAACATATATTAATAAATTTTTTAAATTATGGTGTACCCTTATCCACCTTATTCACTGGATACAACACTGTGTGACTTCCGGCTTTACTAAAAGTCAAAAGGACCAGGACAGGTAAAATTTTGAATCAATTCAGGAGGACGTGAAGGTACCCAAACAGAGCAAGTAAAGACAATCATGAAAGAGAACTTCCAGAATTGCTTCAGAAAGTGGCAGGGATGTCAAAATGAGTGTGTTCAAAGGAAGGGTGAGTATTATGAGGGAGATTAATGGCAATGTGTCTTTTATTGCAATAAATTTTTAAAATGTAAGCACTCATCATATATTTTTATCACACCGCATATCTTTATCTTTTTTGTTTAGACTGAACAGTGATATCCCATCCTTGTTGTAGTGGTGCTAGTAGCTTTTCTTCTAAACCTACCACATCATACACTAGAAGTGCTAATGAGAATTCAGAGAACAGTGGACCAAAGATATAAAACTTGCTTTGTAAAATGAAGGATATTGCTATTTCTGAAACTATGGAAGGTAGAAAGCAATAGGAGAGGTTAAGGTTAGGTCTTTCAAGTCTCTGTTTGATTTATTTGACACATAGAAGATAATTATAGTCTACATGTCAAGACAAAGAACCCAATTGTCAGCATGATTTCAGAGAAATGCCCAGACAATCCTATAGGACAATGATATTGTATGACTGTAAAAAGTGAATTTAGTTAATAAGCAATATGATAATTTAAGAAATTATCTGGCAAATTTTTGCAGAAAAAATGAAGTTTAAAAAATCCATTTATTTGACCCAAAGTGATGTTTGTTTTCAACAATGATTTTAACAACTGAATGAATGTTTCTTATTGCCCAAGATGTTGAGAAATAGTTTGATGTTAGGGATCATTGTCTTGATCCTATTTTTAATGGAAATGTCTGTATTTTTCTATTGAGTAATAAATTCACTCTTGGTCCCTGATAAATATATTTGTTCAAGTTAAGGACAAATTTTTTAATTAATCACTAGTGGCTTTATTATGAATTTGTGTTTTTTTAGCCATGCAGATCTATTAAATAAACAAACAATTTCTGTTCTTTAATAATGCAAAACATTTCCTCATGTTTAGTTATTCTTGTCTTGTGTATGGTATATACTCTTAAAGTGTACTTTAATACTCAATTTGCTAATGTTCGCATTACATTTATAGATGAGATTAGTGAAATAGTTTTCTTTTGGAGAGTGGACTTTGCATTTCAGAGTTAAGCTAGTCTCTTAGAAAAAAATTTAGGGTTTTTTCTTCTTTTTAGCTTTGGAACAGTTCAAATAGTTTAAATAAAATACATATTATCTTTTCCTTAAAGATACAATAACCCTAATCCAAATAACTACCTGGTAATGAGTTATGGAAAGGAAGGGAAAATTTTGAGAATTAAAAGAAAATTTTGTGGTCTATTAAGTCTGCTTAACTCTATTTGGACAAGATTTAATAATTTTTATTTTCTTAGAAAAATGTTCCAATCATGTTGATTTTCAAAGCTATCAGCATATAACTTTGTTGTTGTTGTTCACAGTAAAAGAGAATTAAACCCAGGGCCTCTTGCATGCTAGGCAAGTGCTGTATCACTGAGTTATATTCCCAACCTTAACTGTACAGATAAGTTCCCTTCCTGCCACTAGGTTGTTTAATGAATTAGTCGCTAAATGTATATGGTATGTACATTACAATATTCAGAACAAAGAAATGGTCAAAACTCTTGATCACTTTGATTTTATTTGCATAACTCTTAAATGCAGGAATGTAATATATAACAGAATATAAAACTATAGTACTGTACAGTACAATCAGCAAAACTTACAATACTATATAAACAAGTAGGGGCCAGGTATTTAGCTCAGTGGCACCATGCCTGCCTTGCAAGTGCAAGGTCCTGAGTTCAATTCCCAGTACTCCCCCCCCAAAAAAACCAAAATAAAAAATATAAACAAGTATACTGTACCAAGAAAATATATTGAGGCTTATAAACAACATGTACAGAACTGTACAAAACAAGGTGGGTTAGGGTTACAGCTTGCTTGGGTAGTAATCCCCAACAGTTGTTAAATGGGTAGATTCTTAAACAAGGAATAGCTGTGTTTAAAGGCAGGGTCTCACTAAGTTGCCTATAGCCTTGAACTTGTTTTCGATCCATCTACTTCGGTCTCAGGAGTAGCTGGGATTACAAGCGAGTGCCATCTTCCTTGATTTCTTGCATGTTTGCATGTTATTTTAATGCCTGAACAAAGCATAATTTAAAACACTTGTCTACTTTTTCCAGCAATTTTATCAAAATAAGGTCTGCATTAGGAAGACTGAAATCCTTGCCTAAGTGTAAGAAAAACAATGGGTCTTGGACTCTTAAGTGTCCTCTACTTTCAGAAAGGCTTGTTCGAATCACACTCAGAACCGGTAGTTGTTTGCATGGCGTACAATGAAGGAACGAAATCAAAAGCCTCTTTGCCCCAAATTCTTTATCACCTCTTGATCTCAATAAATAAGTAATCTTCCAATGATTCGCTTCTTTAGATTAAGACTTTGGAGGCCCCAGGTGGAGTACAAATACACTTCATGAGAGAGATATTACAGGCTTCATTTTATCTTATTACAATATTGTTCAACTTAACAAACTCTGGGACACTTCCAGTGGGATATACATCCATAGGGTTCAAATATAAATGGATCCAAGTACTTGCTCATGAAGGATACATCAACATACTGCTTCATTGCAGACTTTGTACTCCAGATTTTATTCCATGCAAGGCAGGCTACACTTAATTGCTGCCTTGAATTTGTTTTCCTTTTAATTTTAAGTTTTTAATCTTGTTTTCTTTTTCAAATTAGTCTATGTTTGTAATACATCATAATTACTTTGTTTTGAGGAATTGGTATGTGTATATAGCATATGATGATCGTTTTGATCCACTTACCCCCTCCTTTCCCTTCTCCCTCCCCTGATCTCCTAATCTCCAATGACTCTGTCTTGTTTCCTACCATCTTTCCTTTATTTCAATCTTTTATTTATTTATGTTTTACTTTTCTCATATAAGAGAAACCATGTGATATTTAACTTCCTGTGTTTGACTGTTTTATTTAATATTATGGTCTTAAGTTCCATCCATTTTTCTGCAAAGAATATGTTCTCATTCTTCTTTGCATGGATGTCCATTGATCACAAATGAGCAGGTGAAAAATGAATCAACAAGAAATAACAAGGCCATCTGTATGCATGGAAGCAACAGCTTGGAAATACAGTTGTTCTTTATTTTGAAATTTGTGTTAAGTTACATTTTCATGGTTTCTTGGTGTATATCTACCTCTCTATTATACACTGAGAGAGTGCTTAGATCTACTTAATAGCAAGCCTAATGAAACTAATAAGTTAATTTTCCTTCATTCTAAAGATGGAGTAAAGGGATACAACTATCTAGGATATTTAATGAAGAGTTAGTAGTGAGAAATTCAACTCACTATGCTTACTTCTCTCTAAGCATTATCTCTATCAACTCTAAGACGGAGAATAATAAATATTGATCCTTTTACCTCCCAGGGATTTTTTTGTGGTGTAATGAGATTCTCATGTAAAGCTCCTTAGAGAAAGCAACTGCTAAGATACAGCACTTCAAAATTCATGGAAAAAGAAATCAATTGAGGCCTTATCAAATAAGATCAGTACACAGTCACGTATACTACCTCTTAGAATCCTGAGGAAAATCACACTTTCTTTTTGTTTAAATCAAGAAAGTGTTAAAAATTTGATTCCCTTTTCCCTATTAGTCCAAAGAAGATAGCTTCAGGGAAATCACATAGTGGAAATGCCTGGGTAGGCTAAATCCAGGGACTGACTTAATCTCTGTTGTGCATGCTAATGCCTTGCCCAGGATGGTCCAACATGAGAGAAATGAAAGCATTATGTTTATTCCATGAATACCTCTCCACAGCTTGGGTTGATGCTGAACTGTGTGGTTTAGCTTCGTTTGTCAGTTTCTGTGTGAAAAGAAGGCTGCCTATTAGCTTGTTTTATATCAGAGTCAACTTGACTAAATTAACCATGTCAGCTATGTTTTGATGTTCCCTTTGAAATGTTTCAGAAAGCCTCTAGGTTTGTTTCTATTTCACAAAATTATAAGCTTACATACCTAATACATTACCTTTGGTATATATTTCAGAACAAAATAACATGTTTAAATTTAGAAGGAGTTGGCAGATAAATGTAATTCTTTCTAGGTTTTGCCTCAAAAATTAAATCATTGTTTTGTAACATACCCCGGACTAATGCTTTCCTAATTTTAAAGTCGCATCAGTTCCATGGGGATCATGTTAAAATGCAAAGTCTGACTCAGTAGGACTGGGTAGGAGCTGAGATTCTGCATTTTTAAATAACTCTGAAAGTGACTGCAGACCATAGCAGGAAGAAGAGAGTTCTATTGTCATATGGAAATGCTAATTATACTCAATATGTCTTAGAATGTTAGAAAATGAGAAAAAAAGAGAAAACAAGGTAATGAAAGAAATATGGGAAGGTCAGGATTTTTAAGGAATGTCTAATTGGTTCAATAAGTAAACAAAAATAATTTATGATCACTGGGAAAAACACATCAAATTGGAGGTGGATGATGTTGTAGGCCTGAATGACTAATCATTTAAACTTTGTACAATAAGAAAATAGAACTAGTAGAGATATGCAGTAAATGTTCTGAACATACATTCCATTTCAGTTCCCAGAAGGATACGGATTCTACACTCTCTCATAATGCCTCAGGTAATAAGAAAAAATTGAAGTGTGACATCAATGGTCTTTAAGAGGCATTAGTTCTCAAAGACAAAAGAAAAGAAATGGTAAAAGAAATCCTTTACATCAAGGTTATTGTGAAGGTATTTCAGATGAGAAGGAATGGGAATAGTAAATGGGGAGGCAGAAGTTTCTTTCTTAAGTAGGTCAGTTGATGAACTATGCATGTCTGTTCATATTATCAAAATGTTCTAAGGCATGAGGATACATCAGCATTAGACTGAATTTTGGAGGAAGTGTCAGAAGGAATCTTCCCTACTCTGTTTCCTTGAGGAAAGGACTCTTGGATGGATGTAGAGAGAAAGACTGATGCTTCTTCATCCTTGAATATTCAGGTATAGTAAAAATGAGCACTAGGCAAGGAATCAACATATTTGAGTTCTAGTGCCAACACTGCTAGCTAGCTATCTTCTTTAGAGAAGTGGCCTAAAGGAGCATTTTCTAAAATGTGACAGGATACTAATTGGAGTTATGTGGAAAATTATTGTCCATGATAAAATAGGCACATATTGGGTTAAATAGACTAAATATGTTTCATTAGTGGAAGACTTCTTGGATCCTTTGGGTGGAGACTCTAAATATGGAGAACAGTGTTTCTTGGACTTATTTGATATGGAACCCATTTTTAAAAGGACCATCTCACAAGACTAATGTTCCATGGAATTTATTTTGGGAAATATAGACTTTTTAGGCTACTTCCAGTTTTAGTATAATATTACACTACAAAAATTAAATCAGAATATGCAAAAACCTACCTACATAAACTCAAAAATAATGCTAGTATTATTTTTAATTTGTTGCTGTTTTAACTAGATAGAAAATTTAAAAAAGTAATCCCTTGATCTAATTTCAAAGCTGATGCACTTTTATTGTAGAATTTGATTGGAAGAATAAAGAACACAAAAATTTACAATTAAGAGAAGGCACGGCCATTAATATTTTGAAAGAAATTTTCCCAGAAATCAAAGCACTTGCTATATTCACTTCATTGCTTTCATTCTAAGTCAAGGTGTTTTATCTTCCATTTAGTATGTCTCATGCTCTGTTTTATGTATGGCAATGCCACTTTCACATTTTGGCCCATTTTTTAAAAAGGACTTTCATATACAAAATTTTTGTCTAATACAAGATAGAAGGTAAAAAAACAATTCCCCCAAATGATATAGTAATAAATTTCAAGGTAAAAAAATTAGCTTTGTTATTATGGTCAGATGCATTATTCTTATGACAATATTCTAAAGCTTAATTCTTGCTATAATTGACAGCAACATTCAGTTTATTTGTATGTTTTTATCCTACCTTGTTCCAAACATGATTTATGATGTCTCAACATCTTTAAATTGACTCCAAAATTAAAACTCATTGGCTTTAAGATATTGAAAATCAACAGCACCTTAATATCTGAGTGTAGGAGATGATGACCTTCATTTCACAGACTCATCAGAATACTAGGATTAATCATAATACCTGAATAATAGTCTTCACATTGGGTGCTTTTATTGAAAAGGTTAGAACAAATTCTCGGAGGTTTGTTTATAACCCTGTCTTGAAAAATGAGGGATATACAAAATGACTTCTCGAGTTGCTTTCCAACTTATTATGAATGCTTCCATTAGAAAAAAAGTATTCAAGGAAAAAAATAACATTTCCTCTTAAAATGGTTGGGTTTTTCTCCTTCAAAATTGTATATTCATTATTTGCTGGAATCATATCTTTCAAATTCATAATACTGATATTTAAGAGAAAAATCACAGGTTTTTCACTGGAGAGGAGTTTTATTGACTTTCTATGATTAAGGGATAAAGAGAAGATTGTGCAATTCCAGTCTTCCTTTGCCAGCTGCTGGCATTTTGATTGTAAATATCAAATTATATTTCCAATTCAGCACTTTTCAAAAAAACAACAGTGAATCTCAGAATTAGAGGTCGTAATAGTTTAGATGGTTTGCTATCAGTTGAGACTCCCAGATGGCTTAAGGACAAATGATCAGGCTCTCATCCTAAGAACTTTTATATTTAATACGTAATGCTAGGTACGTGTTGCCACCACTGTTCTCTGCTTAATTACTTTTCTTTTTGATCGAACACATTAATGAGAGGATATCTAATAAATCATGTGCAAAAACAGTAAAGCACTTAATTAACATGTGTTGCCCTGATTGATGGTGATAGAAAACCACAGCAGTGCTGAGTGGGCTCACAAGGGCACCTTCAACCAACGTGGTATCTTGAACAAATATAAGGCTGAGGACATAATAAAAGGGCTCTATATTCATTTAACAACCAGTCATGACAATTACAGATTGCAACGTGATTACAGTCTTCTTTCTTCTCTTTGACTCAGAGGATCTGTGCCTCCAGTTTGGGAGGTGTGAATAGTACATGGGAAACATCAACAAATACTGGGAAGGCTATCACTACTACTAGCCAGTATACATTGAATATATACTATGTATCAGGTACTCTGCTATGTGTTTTGAAAAATTATCATAACTTTTCACCAGTGCATGTAACTAGTGATCATTACATTTTTTTAAAGTGGAAAAAACTAATACATAAAGATGGTTCAAGTTGCTCAGCTAATATAACAGGTAGGCCAATTTTATCCCACAGATTAATTGGATTTACTGGAAGATGTCTTCTCAGGTTTCCAGCTAATTAGAAATTCTGTGGGAGAGGAATGAACAACTGTAGAAGTCTCCAGAATGGGATCAGTTAAGAACAAACAAGGGTTACAATAACTGCATTTTATACATACACAGAGATTTTGCTGTTTGATTAAAATGCATCAATATCTTAATTTGGGTTGTCTGAGAAGAGTGATCAGTAATGGATGTAGGAGTTCTTTTTTCTTCTTTATCCTGTGTTCCCTTTTTTTTTGGTATCAGGGATCGAACTTGGGCCCTTGAACTTTCGGGACAGGTGGTAGAACCACTGAGCTAAATCTCTGGCCCTCTCATTTTTTTTGTGAAGTAGTTTTGCTGCTGTTAAAATGAGAAATGTTTGAAGACAACAAATAAATCCCTCTTAAATCTACACTTCTCAAATAGTGGGCAGGCCCTACCTCACCTAACCAGAGGTTTCCCCAGAATGGATGACCAAATCAGCTTCACTGTTAAAATAGGTCTCTTGTGATCCCAAATCGGTTTTAGGCTCTACAGTCAGCTTTGCTGATGGTGGAACACTGCTTCCCCTCAGCTAAGAATTTCTGGCTAGTCTAGAGCTAAAGGACATTCCTAAAAACTTCCATTATCCCCTGCTTTCAGACTGTTTCTGAGGGCATTGGGATGGCAGGATGGGGAAATCTTGGACAGTCCTATACAGTGTCTTTTTTGTGATGGGTTGGTAGGTGTGCTCAGTCCAATGAAACAAGTAGGCATTGTCCTGAACTCAGAGATTTGTTGATGAAGAAGGGGACCGATTTACTCTCCCTACCATCACATCTCAAATTTGGGGATCTTCAAGTCCCCAGGTGCTTTGTGTGTTAGGGGATCTTGAGAGAAAAGCCAACTACTGAGTATTTCAGTTCTAGAAAATACACACACAGGGCCGGGGATTTAGCTTGCCGGCACTGCGCCTACCTCGCAAGCACAAGGTCCTGAGTTCAATCCCCGGTACAAAAAAAAAAAAAAAATACACACACAAAGACAGAAAGAAGAGTTCTGGCACCTGAGGTAAACCAAGGTATCACAAAAGATCCTTATGACCCAGAGAAATCTTTGGACAACGGAGAGCAGTAAAAAGTACAAGTGTATCTTATAGTTAGGAAAAAGGTTTTCTAAGAGGTGAAAGGACTACATAAGAAATAAAAAAGGAGGCTGTAGAGAAATTGGACAGGAGACTGGGGAAGAGAATTCTCCTTCCTAGTTTGAAGTTTTTCTTGCTAAGAGATTCCAAAGTAACAGTTGGGAGAAATTTTTTTCTTCCCCATGAGAATACAGATCTAATTTCTTATAAATTCAGCAGTATTACATATGGAGTGCAGAGTATTTGTGTTTAAAAGACAGTCAGGATTTGGCTTAAGAAGAAAACTAAGACATCCTTTAATGAATTGAAATGCTCACAAATTAAGACTTTATTACTGTGGTGATTCTTGGCTTTATTGAGAAGCTGCTGAGGACAAAGATCCCCTTAGGAATCTGATGAAAGCTATTGAACCCTCTCCACAGACAAGAGCATATACATTCAAATACATGAATTATTTTACTTAATTCTGGTGGTTTCACAACACAGCTATGTCCTATTCATGGAGCCTACTACAGAACACCAGAAGTACTATTGCTCTATGTGTTGCACTAGATTTCCACCCTTCACCAGTAAGTGTATAAGATCCCACCCTTGTGCTGTGGGTATCTGTGTGTCTTGTCATCTTCTATGCATCCAGCTCATCTTCCATTCAACAGTTGGTGGCTCCCACTTAGAATGATAAGCCAGCCAACTCTGGCTTCATTTCTATACACAGGAGACTGTTCAGGAATATACTTTTCCTTTATCTGTGATCAATGCAGATATGTGTTGATATCATAAAGGAAACTATTTCAGATTTTAAAAGGTAAAAGTAGTCTTTCCAAATTGAAGAAATGTGCAAAGAGGCATCCCATTTTTCTCCCTTCACATTTGATGACTGACAAGAAGTGGAAAGTGGAGGGCAACTGACACTGGCCCATGTCTGTGTCCTGCTGCTCTGTTTTATATGTATATATTTAACAAAACATTTTCAGAATGTTTTTACACAGGGATCCAGATTGGTAATGAAATTTTGAAGTAGTACTGTGGAGTATGCATGTCTTGGCATGCATACTAAAAACAGCCCAAAGACATCCTTAAGCTTAAGAGGTGATATGTACAATGACTACCCTGATTATAACCATCTGAAATTGTTCTCATGCTGTACAACATATTATGCATTCAGTCTGCTCTTATCATTGACCATCCAATTTCCCAAGTCACCAAGCTCTTCTCAATTCAATCTGTCATAAATGTTCATATAATCAAAATCCAACCATTCTATCTAGAAGGGATTTATTATTGTTTAGCGTACAACCTCTACATCTTAGTTTGGCTTGAGATACTTTGCACTTTGAGATACTTTGCACCCTGTGCAATGGCCTAGATTGGTAGTGACAAACCTACGGCACACATGCCACAGCCAGCGGTTACCATCGAAAGCTCTAAAAGGTTTGCCATCATTAGGCTAGATTGATGCTGTGTCTTATTGGACTTAGGAGGCTTAAATGGTGGCTGAATTTTAACCAGAGATCACCTTGTGTTTCATTAGTTTTCACTAAATATTCAAACACGTCAAAATGTAGTGGCTCAAAACAATGAATGTTATTTCTCTACATGATTTTTTAGGTTGGGCTCAGGTGGATGATTCCTCTGGTCTTGGTAGGCTCAGCTCACCTTAGCTCAAATTACTATAATCAGCTGATTAGGGGGCTGCAGTTGGTTAGTTTAGAATGGTCTCAGCTGGGATGACTGGGGCATCTCCCCATATGGATTCCTATCATCATCTGGCTAACCTAGGCTTATTTATCTAATAATGTTTACTGAGAGCAGTAAGAAGGTAAGTCTAGATACTTGTTAAATCATTTTTAAATCCTGGGGGATTGAAGCTAGAGGTGTTCTACCACTAAGCTACATCACTAGTTCTTTTAAAACTTTGAGACTGGGTCTCATTATGTTTCCAAGGTAGGACTCAAACTTATGATCCTCCTGCCTCCGCGTCCCTGAGTAATAGGATTACAGGTGTCTATTACCATGCCCAGCTAAAGAGCAACTTTTTGAACACTCCTATTCTTGAATTTCTAATTGATTAAGATTTGAGCATGGCCAAAACATTGCATTTCTAACAAGTTTCTAGATTGATGTCATTGCTTCAGGGGCCACACTTTGAGTACTACTGTCCTATATATTCCAATCTCATTTTTTGGACTACAAATCCAAAGAAATCCTCACGTTTCCTGATGGCTTTTTATTACTGATTTCTAACCACATTTACTCCATTCCATGATTGTTTTTTATTACTGCTTTCCAACTACATTTGTTTCAGCTGGTCTTCTACTTGGCTCAGACTTTGCTTGCATTGTGTGTAATGAACATATTGGATTCAGCTGGTGTTTCCCTAAAGATTGCCAAGTGCTCTCCAACCATTGTCTTCCTGGCCTGATTCCTGACTATGATGTTAAAGTTCCTTTTGGTTCCTCCATTTTTTTCAGAATACAATAAGGTGGCTGAAGTCCTAGTCTAGTGGTGCTATTTGTTCTGTAAAGTTATTGTGATCTTAGAGATAACAGATCAATCCCTCAAGGATGTCATTCTGATACTATTAATCATTTCTGCTTCTATGGGTCTGCTAGGTCTCAGGCTGACTCTAAAGCCTAGGAGGAAAAAAGAAATATGTATTATTGTCCTCTATGCTATTCGGAAATTCACCACAACCACCAGAGAGTAAAACATTCTTGGAAGTTTTATATGTATGGTGGGAATTGTACATTGCAGCATGTTATTATATTTCCTTATCTACTCACAATGCATTAATGTGACTCATCTCCAGAGATTCTATCAAGTTTGTCTTGGCTATGAAGAAAGGGAAAAGGGGACAAAGAGGTAAGTCTAAACCTTTACAGAAATTCCATATTACCCATATTAAGAATCAACCAGCTTTAATTGTTTAATGCAGGGCATAGGGGACTCATTCCTGTCCTGAGAACCCTGCATTGGCAGCCATCCTCTCCTATAAGCTGACTGACCCTTTGAATGCTTGCAAGGTATCATAATTTGTGAATTTGATGTTATCAGGTGCTTTCTTTTCCACATTTATGGCCAAAAGTTTCCTCAGGGCTGTAGTGTTGCCATGGTGGTCATGGAAGTTGATCCTAACATGTCCCATTAAAAATTTCTTGGTCAAAATGAGCTCTCCTGTACCTTAGTATTTATTTTATCTGGTGAGTGAAGTGTGATCCATAAGTTGTCATGCAGACCATTAAGCAGAGTTTTATTCACTGAGAAAAATTTGGACCATGTACCCATGTCCATCTGTGACCACTACCATTTAAAGGCAGGATACTTTTTATCTAAATGAAAATACCAATCAGATTCTTTAATTAAAATGTTTATTTAACTTTTCCACATAATTATCTGATGGCAAAAGCATTAATGTAAATTAATTCAATTCAACAACACTATGTGTCAGATAATTATTGGAGATCTTATTTTTGGTTTATTTATTTATTTTTTCGTACTGAGGATTGAACTTGGGACCTTGCACTTGTGAGGCAGGCGCTGGAACCACTGAGTTAAATCCCCAGCCCATAGAGAGCTTATTTTTGAGTGGCTATGTAGCTTTAGTTAAAATCATGGTTGAGAAATACTATAGATACTTGAAAGAGACAATGTAAGTTATCCACTAATAATTTCAGGCTTATGTTAAGTCTAAGACACCCTGAAAGCAATGGATTCAAACACTGTTTTTTTGGCTGCTGTAGAAGCCTTCTTTGGCAGGCCGCTACTTAAATGGTAGAGGGCTCCCCTGGAAACCATTTTCTGTGATACGGCCTTGGCTTCTCATGCACAGTTGATTGATCTAGACTTGAACTTTTGACACAGGCTGGACAAAAAAGAGGATTTTCCCTGAAAATGTGGAATTGGGATTGAGATTCCAGTTTGTATCAGGACTGATAATTTTAAAAGAAGCAGTATTAATCCAAGAGTGCTGGTGTGGTCCTATTTTTTACCATGTGCATTGGAGATTAAAGAAACCCAGAAAGGAGAGAGAAAAAGGAGAGGCACAGAAGGAGAAAGAAATAAAGACTTTTAGAGTGGTGCAGTGCTGAAAAGTGGAGAGAGTGTAAGTGCTGCCCTAAGCCCTCGTTCTCATCCATTCCCAAGGCCAATGAAGTTCATGTTTTGATATCTTAATGATAAACAGTGAGTTTTTGTTTATATTAGTTTGGAACTACTCTAATCTATTCCTGTTAAATGAGTAGAATAAATGCTTCCCTGAGCTACTGTCTAACCCTATGACCTGGCTTGTATCAGAATCCTACAAAAAGACATTTGCATTTTATGTAGAGATACGGTTGAAGTAGCCCCATTTGTATTGCTAGATGGATGAAAGATCTTATAGAGACTTATACCTTATTTGTGTGAGTGTGTTTATGCGTGCATGTAATTATTTTTACCACCAAAACAATTACCTTCTTGTAGTCATCTGTGAAATGCTTATTGAACACCTTCTATATGCTAAGCATTATGATAAGCCCTGGTTTTAATAATTGACAGTTTGTTCTGTTAATATATGACTGTTCTACAATCTATGATATTTTCTAATTATGTAGCCTGCCAAGAAGCTCCTAGCTAAGTGTATTAGTCAATTATGGTGATAAGTTCATTTCATATTATTATTTTATTCCACATACCTATAGTCCCACTTTCATTATATGATTCCTGACCAGTCTAAATTCCTTTTAAGTAGCTCATGTTCATATATCTATTCATTTTTATTTTTATGTTTGCCCCAATACTTTTTCAAAGTGAGACACAGATTATTTGAAATTGGTACTAATACAATTTGATTCCAATTGGCTGGTCCTTGGAATGCAGATGACATTAACTTAGCAGTCAAGACAAGATATGACTATACTTTCTGTTACATAGATGAAGGAGGAGAGAATATGTGGAAAGGGAGAAGGAGGTGAGGAGAAAGGGGGAGATGGGGGAGGGAGGGAGGGAGGGAGAGAGAGAGAGAGAATATACATGACAGTGTGAGCCAAGATAGAAGCGAGCATGCAGAAAAGCAGAGGCAAGAGAATATAACACTAAACTGGGCTTTGAACATTCACACTCCTTTTTTTGTTTATCCTCCAGAGGTTTATCAAGTGCTCAGAAGGAAATGTGTTGAATGCTGAATATCAGAGGCAGAGTTTGCTCTAAGTTTTCACACCATCCTTGAGGGGTCATCATTTAAAACCTCATTTAACTGACTCAGATTTAAAAGCTTAGATATTTCCAGACTGGTTTTCAGTTGGTCCTGACTTTATTTCTGATCTATATTACCAGATTACACTTTTTACCTACTGGACTAATTGGTGCCTAGATGGTCTTTCTTAGCCTTGGTATTTACTGAACATCTCAAATCCAGGGATGAGTCAGTATCAGGCCTGCACCTGATAGATTATCTAACTGAGGTCAATGGCGAGCCCTGAGACAGGGATGAGCACTGATATTGGCAGCTGGCACTGCATGCAAACTGGCAATACAGAGTAAAACTCCAGCTGCCTATCCTTGGGCTCTTTCACATTTTAACAATGGCTGTTTACTGGCAGGGGAAGTAAGGCCTGTGCAGGAAAAATAAAAGAATGAAAGATAGAAAATCACCCAATCTTCATTACTAAAATTAGAACTTTATTACTTCTCTTCACAAGATATTCTAATAAGCCAATTATATGTTGATATGGAGAGATTTTCTTTCACTGTGTGACTGCAAATGAATTCCATGAGATCAATAAAAATACTGTTAGCACATCAGAGCTTGAAGAGTGATTATAATGTATGGGTACATAAACAACACCCATATGCATGTGTGGGTACACACACATACACGGAGTGGTGAAATTTTCTTCCAATTCAATGAAATTTAGTCATATTTATAAGCTTGTATTTAAGCCCACTCTACATTTAAGACTGCACTGTAAATATTGCTTTGGAAAATTGAAAGGAAAAAAATCAACTAAGTGTCTCTTATAGAATTGAATACAATTGAAATGTTTACATGTACACGCAGTACCAAGTAGACCTAACCACTTGGTTTAATTATACATTCTACATTTTGAAGAATGTGCTTAACTTCCAATTTGTACTCTAAAAACAGACAGAAAACTTCCTATGATAGTGAACGGAATTCCAGAATCCAAAGAAGCCTTCCTTAATGTCTCATCATTGATCAGAAATAACATATAGACTTGGGGAACAAAATTATAAATTAGGTAAGAATGCCCAAAGAATTATGTATTGAATTTTATTATGCCCGGATACAGTAGCCTGTGTTGGAAGTATATATATAATGCATAACAAAGTGAGTGATGTATTATACTTCTAGGCAACATTATCACACTATTTGAATTCTGGGATATTCTAATCTGTTTTCGGGATTGTTCTTAATCATGTTCTGCAAATTCAAATTCTTGAACAATTCAGAGGGCAGAGGGTTGAGAAAGTATCACCTAAAGCAAAAATCTTCTTACCTAACTTTGTTCAAGAGAACTGGGTTATAGGGAAATTGATACAATTTTTCTATTAAATATTTTTACAAGGTCTTAGAGAGTAAAGATGAAGCACATAAAAACTAGCAATGAACCACAGAAGAGCTCATTGTTAATGTGAATGTTCCTAATTATAAATATTATACCCATAAGTATAAAATACAGAACATCTTGGATAGGCATTGAATTGAACATCCTAAAAGTGAACATGTGAACAGCAGAGAGGGTTTTCATCATTTTCATCATTCTCACAATAGAGTATTCTTTATGTGCCAGGTATAAAGTGAAGCCTTTCATTCTCCATGGCATGTTTAATTTGCAGACCCTGTATTGTTATTTCTCTTTTACAGCATGTGCTGGTTCAGCTTAATGGCCAATTTGATTGGATGAGAGCTGCCCGAGGGGTTAGTAAAGCAGACTTGTGGGAGTGTCTGGGTGGTCACTGGGGGTCTGACCTTGGTACTATCTCTGGTCTCTGGCTCTTTTCTCTTTTGCATTGTGCTCCTGCTGTGCTTTCTTGCTGCCATGGACTAGGCAGCTTTATTCCACCACGCCCTTCTCCCAGGCAATTCCTACCTGGGAGCCACCTAACTGTGTACTAAACCCTGAACCCTTTGAAGATGTGAGCTAAATAAAACTCCTCCTTTAAGTTGTGTGTGTTGGGTACATGGGTCCCTGTGGTGAAAAGCTAATAGGGGGAAAAGCTTCATCTTATGGAAGATAAATACATTATACTAAAATCCAAATTCTGCTATCCATCCAGTTATTTGTTACCAAGGAGTCACAATGCTAAGTGTTCCTGATCTGGCACCCTTCTTAAGATAACACATTTAAACTTTGAAGCATATAATAAACTTTTGTGAGACTGAAAGGCAACTCTTGCAATGTGAAGCATGAAAGAGATATCTGCAAGTGATTTAAAGATCTATTGCCTGACTAGGCAAGAAGTTCTCCGACTTTTCAAATTTCTGGTACACAGACAGATCAGAGCACAAAATAAAACACTCTCTTGTCACCCACTCTTTGTTGCTATAGTGTGTTAGAAATGATTTTCCTACCTGGACATCAGAATGGCAGAAAAATAAAGAGGTTACTATGCAGATTCTGGAGAAGAATGGCCTGGATTCTTCCAGATCCTGGCTGCACCACTTGCTATCTGTTGGCTCAGCAAAATAGTGATAAAACAATATCGTATTTAGTAGGATTATAGCAAAGATTAAATGAGATGCTCCATGTAACACACTTAGTACCATATGACAGAATGTTAACTTCTGCCATTTAGCTACAGTATTCGTCCCTTAAATTGTCTCCTAGAAGTGATCATTGGGCCTTTGCTGTCTCTAAAGCCACTGACTTCTAACTCTGTCTCCCTACAATAATAAATTCCTTAATATGGTGGGTGCTTGGCACAATAACCTTTTTATCCATTAGAATTCATAATGAAAAAATGTTTGGGTGATAAGGTAGAACCTATATTTTGTGCCTTGGTCTCTCACAAATTTCAAAAATGAAGTCATGATGATATGAAAATAGCTGCTGTACTTGACCAATAATGTCAACAGAAAGAGATCTTCAAATCACATTAAGGCCTCTCTTAACATGCTTTGCATTACCTCGAGGAAAGTTTTCGCTTCAACCTAGTCAGTGTTTCCTGCTGGTTAGTTAGTGCCCTGGATTTTCTTTGTGATCTTAAAACCAAGTCTAGAACACTGAATGTTGCAATTATCACAAGTTGATGGCTAGTAGAATTTGAGCATCATTTTACGAATAAAATTGTGGGATATGAGTCTTTAGGGATATGAGAGATGTTAAGTAGAGAAAGTGTGACAGTAGCATTGAGGGACACAGTCCTTAGCCAAGTCTTTGATTATATCCATTATAAAACCAGAACAGGAGAAAGTACAGCCTTTGAAGCAACCACAGAGATTAATTTGGTGTTGATAATGTTAACCTGAAAACCAATTGCTGCATACTGACTTTGCAGACTGAGATGTAATAGAGACACTATGTCATGTTGGTGACAGGGTCTGTCATCTCTGAAATACACAATCAATAAGGTCATATCAAGCCATCCATTTTAAGGGTTTATGCAATTATAACAGCATGTGGAAAGCATTTCACTGGGCAGCAGCAGCTGAGAATATTGTTCATTTTGGTAAATACCTAAGTTTCCCAAAGAACTCAAATGTTCTATTTATACCCACAAACAAAAAATTCTCAAATCTTTCTACTGTTAATATTCACCCTTAGGCTCATACTAAAGTAGCACTTGTTCTTACAAATATTGTCCTCTTAGAAGCCACATTATTACAGCTAGTTTGTTTACTCTGATTATTTCTCAAGACAGGCATCTCTGCCAATGTATACTTATTACCTAACAATCAGGTCTGTGGACATCACTCTTTCACATACCTTCTTCTATCTCCAATGCATTATCAAGCAAATATAACCCCAAATCATCACTTAATCATGAGTTTATCTCTAGTTCTGAGGAACTATAGAAAAAGTTTGAACTAGATTGTCCTTTATATCCATGCCCCGAGACGGAGGGAAAGAGGCTATTTATTAAACATATATATGTGCCATCTTCCAAATTTGTACTAGGCACTCTGTATATACTTTATATATATTATACATAAACATATGTAAAATATATATTACTATAAACAAATATATAATACATACTTCATTTGCACTATAATTGATCCTTCAATTGCTTATTCAAAACCAGAATCATCATTCTTTTGTATATGTTTAACTTCTGTAACATGATGTTTTAATATTTATTATACATAGTGAAATGCTTATTATTGTCAAGTAAATGAACATATCTCACATGGTTATTCTTTTTATGATGACAGCAACTAAAAGCTAATCTCTTGGCAAATTTTCAACAGGCCATATAATTTTAGTAACTATATCTCTCAGATTGTACATTAGATCTCTAGACTTACTCATTTTACAAACTGCAACTTTGTATCCTTTGACCTCCATCCCCTCATTGTACTCCCTTATCCCATCTTCGCCCCTAGTATCCACCATTCTACTCTGTTTCTGTTTTTTACTTTTAAAAGAGTCTACATACAAGTGAAATTAGGCAGTATATTTTCATTCTGTATTCTGTGTGGAAGAAAGAAGAAATAGTGAGACAGAATATTGCAAGAAAGATAGATATTATAGAAAAAATGAGGCACTATGAAAGAACAGATTTATGAGACATAAAGAATATGGGTGAATAGAGAAATTGTAGGTAATAGCAGAGAATTATGGGAAAGAAGGGAATGTGAGACAAATAATGGATGATGGGAAATAGGATGAACCATGGGAAATAGGGAATTTGGGAAAAAACAAGACATATTGGAAAGGAACAATGAATTGTGGGAAGGAAGTATTGTGTCAGAAACGAGTAACTGGAAGAGAACAGATAATTATGAAGATGATAAAGACTGTGGGACAAACAAGGAATTGTAATGAACAGAGAATTGTAGAGATGAGGATTGTTGGAGAATCAAGAAATTGTGAGAGAGAAGAGAGAAGAGTGAGAAAGAGAGATTGAGACTGAAAGAAGGAATTCTGAGAGAGAACAGAATA
The DNA here is from genome assembly GCF_053883595.1 of Heterocephalus glaber. Lineage (NCBI taxonomy): Eukaryota > Metazoa > Chordata > Mammalia > Rodentia > Bathyergidae > Heterocephalus > Heterocephalus glaber. Next base: position 16,034,217 of record NW_028258369.1, on the reverse strand, counting down.
CTCTGGAAAAATGTGGGAAGGAGAGGTTATGGCAGAAGCAAACAGTTGTGGGAGAGAACAGAGAACTGTAGGAAGGGGGATTGTGGCAGAAACTATTATGAGAGAGAATAGAGAATTATGCAGATGAGGATTGTGGGCGAATCATGGAATTGTGGGAGAAAAAAAGAATACAGTGGGAAGGAGGGATTGTGGCATAAATAAGGAATTGTGTAACAGAACAGAGTTTTGGAGATGATGAGGATTGTGGGTACAAAAAGGGTTTGTAGGAGAGAACAGCAAACTGTAGGAGGGAAGATTTGTGGCAGAAACAAAGAATTGTGGAAAGAATACAGAACTGTGGGGAGGAGGGATTCTGGCAGAAAGAAAGGATTGTGGGAGAGAACAGAGAACTTTGCCAAGAGAAATTGTGGGAACAGCAAGCAAGGGCACAGTTTTGTGCAAAGATGGAATGGTGTGAGACAGGAACTGAGGGCAACTGTATGAACTCTGAGAAAAATGGACATGAGAGAAACACAACCAATCTATGATATATGAACTTTGGAGACATTTCAAATGCAAACCATAACACTTGGTGACTTCATTGCCTGCTCTTCACCCTGTTTTATTAGGGAGAGTGTGGAACATTGTTTTGAGTATTATGCAAAGGGAAGAATATATCAGTTATTCTTTTGTGTGTTGCTCTTTTCTTTCGACATTATAGTAATTAAAATATTGTGGAATTATCTCAGGTTTAGATAGACTAATGGAACAACAGAGAGGGCCTGGAATTTTGCCCACAAATATAAAAGATGCATTAAAATACAAAAAGAGATGAATGATACATAACGAGAGAGAAATCTGGAATTAAACGAACATATATAAGAGTTGGTGTGGGTAAATAACTTATATATTCAATAACTAATACCAAATAAGTAGTTATCCCTATGGAAAGAAATGAATGTGTATTCCCATACTATCACAAAAATTAATTATAGATGGATAAAACACATAAAGACAAAGGAGAAGTAAAACTTAAATAAGAGATGGGGAAAGGGAAGAATGGAAAGGAAAAATTATGAGAAAAGAAAAAAAATGGAAATGAAGTATGTAAATAGGGAAGGGTGGAGGGGTGAAGGCGCACAGGTAATGGGGAAAACATAAGAACCAAGATACATCATGTACAGGTACAAGCACCCAATGATAAATGTAATCGTATTATATACCTAAAATGTACCAATAAAAGAATTTAAGCAAAAAAAAAAAGAAAAAGAAAATGTAGAATACCTATTCAACCCTTGGATAGGGAGGATTTCTTTAAAAGATGCCAAATGCATGAGCAATGGGAATTCATGCTATATTGAATTACATTAAAATTAAAAATTTCTGTTCAAAAACTAGGCCATAAAATAAAAGACAAGCAACAGATAGGGAGAAACGTATTTGTAGTACATAAAAGTGGCAAAGGATTCATATCCAGAATATAGTAGTTCCTCCTTATCTGTGGTTTTGCCTTCCACAATTTCAGTTACTCTAACCAATGTCCAAAAATATTAAATGGAAAATTCTAGGAATAAACAGATCATAACTTTTAAATTGTATACCATTCTGAATAAGGTGGTGCTGGTTTGTCTCATCCCACTCTGTCCTATCTGAGTCATGAATCCACTTTGTCTACCATATCCACACTCTGTATGCTACCGACTCATTAGTCACTTAGTTGTTATCTTGGTTATCACATCAAGAGTCCTGTTATTGAGTGTTTACATTCAAGCAACTATTGCATAGTAGTCTAATGCTATGTCACAGTGCTACTCACCTCACTTCATCTCATCACAAGTGGATATTGTATCAGTTCACATTATCACAAGACAGAGGGTGAATGCAATATAATCAGATATTTTGAGAGGGAGAGAGAGACCATATTCACAATTTTTATTGCAGTTTATTGTTATAATTATTCTATTTTGTTATTGTTAATGTTTCACTGTATCTAATTTATAAATTAAAATATATCACAGCTATGTTTATATTGGAAAAAAACATAGATAGGGTTCAGTACAATTTGCTATTTCAGGAATCCTCTGGAGGTCTTCAGACATAACCCCAGGACATAAGGGGAATTTACTGAGAACTACAATATATAAAAATGTACCACAAATCAAGAAGAGAAAAGTAAGGAGGCAGTTGGAAAAAAAGAGAAGTATGAATTAAAAGATGCTTAATCCCATAAATGATCTGGGAATGCTATTTAAGGATACAATGGAATGATATTTTATGTCTATCAGATAAACAAATATTAAAAATTCTGCCAAGAATGATTATTACCAGAATGTGGAAAACCAAACACATCTTTAATTATTGGTGGGTATAAATTAGTACAACTTAGGAAAGAATTCGACACTACTGTGTAAAGTAAAATTTATGTGTACTTACCAAAGAATCCCTACAATATTATACTATTTACAAAATGTTCAAAAACATGTGGAGGGAAATAAAATTTGGTTTAGAAATGTATAAAAATTTTGCTACAAAGCATACACATACAATGAAATAAAGGAGTGTTAAACAAAAAACTCATGGTGCAGGTGATTTCTGGTGGTAGGGTGGGGTGGAAAGGGACCATGCAATGATCCTTAGAGAATTTCAGTGGTTTAGGTAAGAAGAATAACATAAGACTGATTGGAGTCAATGAAGAAAGAGGAGAGAGTGCAAATGACATTTTAAAAAATGTATTCACAGAAGTAATGGCAAAAAACTTCCCAAGCAGGGGAAAAGAACTTGACATACAGATAAGTGAGGGATATAGAATTCCAACTAGCCATGATCAAAAAAAATCTACACCTAGGCATGTAATAGTTAAGATTACAGAAACCCAACAGAAGAACAAAATTCTACAAGCAGTTAGAGAAAAAGAAACAAATTACATATGAAGGAAAGCCCATCACAATCACAGCAGACTTTGCAACACAAACCCTCAAGGCAAGAAGAGCTTGGAGTGATGTATTTCAAGCCTAAAAGGAAAACAACCTCCAGCCCAGATTGATGTACCCTGCAAAACCATCTTTCAAAATCAATATAGAAATAAGATACTTTCATGACAAAGAGCACTTGAGGAACTTCATGAATACCAAACAAGCATTCCAAAAAAATTTAAACAATATTTTAGGAGAAGACAATGAGGATTATAACCCCAGGAAGCCCAGCAGAATGAATCCATCGGGCACGACAAGAAATTAAATGCAAAGTGGGAGAATCCAACAAAAAGAAAAAGTCATGACAATGATAAGTCAATAGATGTCAGTTATAACCATCAATGTTAATGGTCTCAATTCACCAATCAAAAGAAATAGACTGGCAGAATGGATGAAGAAGCAAGATCCAACAATATGCTGCATACAAGAAACACAATTCAAAGAGAAACTCATAGAATGAAAATTAAAGGGTGGAAAACAATACTCCACGTGACAGAAACCTGAAAGAAAAGCAGGAGTAGCTATTCTCTTTGCAGATCAAGTGGATTTCAAACCAACACTGATTAAGAGGGACAAAAAAAGGATACTACATCCTTGTAAAGGGAAAAATCCAAGAGAAAGAGATGACAGTCATATATGCACCAAATACTAGTGCACTCAACTTTATAAAACAAATACGGACATGAAAAATCAAATCAGCACCAATACAATAGTAGTAGGGGGCCTCAATACCCCCCTGTCACAAATACATCAACTAGACAGAAAATAACCAACAAAATACTAGAACTCAATAAAACTCTTGAACAAGTGAACTTAACAGATATTTACAGAGTGTTCCACCCCACAAAATCAGAATACATATTCTTTTTGGCTGCACATGGGTCATCCTTCAATATAGACCACATACTTGCTCATAGAACATGTTCAAGTAAGTGCAAAGGAATTGAAATTATCCCCTGTACATTATCAGACCATAATACAATGAAATTGGAAATCAATAGCAAAAGAAACCACGAGAGTTTCATAAACACATGGAAATTGAACAACACACTTCTGAATAACCAATGGCTCACAGGGGAAATTATAGAAGAAATCAGATAGTTCCTGTAATTAAATGACAACGTCAATACAACATATTGGAATCTATGGGACACAATGAAAGCAGTCTTACGAGGGAAATTCATATCAGTAAATACTCATATTAGCAAAACAGAGCAAGCTCAAATAAATAACTTGATACTGAACCTCAAACTTCTAGAAAAAGAAGAGCAACACAAACCCAAAGCTCATACAAGGGATGAAATTATAAAAAACAGAGCAGAGCTTGTTATCCTTACTGCTTTGTGTGTGTCATATTGTTTCTCCTCTCCGATGCTTGTTTGCTATCCCAGCCTTGAAGCCAGGCGATTATGGACTGAAACCTCTGCAAATTGATGTCTGGTATTTTGTTTCAACAAGAGAAAAGTAACTAAAACAGAAATTTGCTACCAAAGAAGTGGGGTTTTTACTGTGACATTACCTGGCCTTGTGGCTCAAAAGCCTTTGGAACTGGCATGTGGGAAGGGGAAGAGTTAGGAAATATTCAGAGATGTTGGCTATGGAAGTAGTGCTGAAACGCCTTAGGCTATTTTGTATGGGAGTTTCTGGTCAGAGCTCAGAAGACCAGAAAGCTGGTAAAGTCCAGGGTCAGAAAATGTCTGCTAGAAAGGACTGAATTGGCTGTTGGACTCCAGACAGTGTATGTTATGGCTTGGCAGAAAGTTTATCTCCATTTTGTTGGTGTCCAGAGACTTTGCCTGAGACTGAGATTGGGGCAGCGGACTAACTAATCTTGCAGAAGAAATTTCAAGGCAGTCGAATATTGAGGTGGTGGCATGGCTACTGTTGGGGGCTTTATCGAGATCTGTTTTAAGAATCCAGAGCAAAAAGTACAGCAGAATGATTTAAAACATTTTGAGTTTGGCCAGAAAGGAAGCTCCAGCAAAGCTGTGGACTACAAAGATAGAGCAGAGGAGATCTTGATTGCTGAGAAGGAACAGGAGAATGGAAAAGATGGCCTGAGGGCATCACAGGAAGCAGCGGGAGCCCACCCTTTGGAGCCTCAGAGTTGTAAAGGTGAAAGAATTTTCTTTGAGAAGAAAGCCCTAGAGCACAATGTTCCAGAGTGGCTGCAGCCTAGAGAATTTGTTTCTCTGGATTGGGTTAGAGTGCTCATCAATCCAGGCACTCAACTCCTACTGACAAGAGAGAAGGAAGTCTGGCTACAGCTCCAGCTGGCAACTGACTTTGGTATCATCCACATGGCACGAGTTTTAGGCTCATGCAGAATAGAAGAGTTGTGGGGTCAGGAGGCTTCCACCCAGATTTCAGAAGAAGGCCTGGGAGGCCAGGCAGTGTGCCTCTGAGAGGGCAGTGTGTGAAAATGTGAGTGTGAAGCTGAAGGTGCAGTGGAGACCCCAGAAGTTTGGAGAAGCCAGGAACGTTGATCAGCTGAGGGAAACTACAAGGAGGGAGCAGAGCCAGCCCAAGAAGGAAGCTTTGGTGCTACAACCACTAAAAGTGCCACAGGGGCGGAGCCATCCAAGCCCTCTGGAGTTCACAGCTTGCCACAGATTGCCTTGGATGCTGGAAGTGGAACTGTGGAATGTAATGTTTGGCCTGCTGGATTTTGGACTTACTTTGGTCCCATTCCTTTGTATCCTCCTGTTTGTACCTTTTGGAATGGTAACATCTATCTCATGCCATTGAATGTTGGAAATGTTTGACTTTCTTTTCATTTGTACAGGGGCTCACAGCTAAGAGTTTGCCTTAAATCCCAGAGGACCTGGGGCTTGGACTTTTCAGCAGTGCTGAAACTATTAGGATTTGGCAACTCTTTCAGATGGACTAAATGCTTTTTTGCATAAAGGGATGGACATGAGTCTTTGGGGGGCCAGGGGTGGAATGATATGGTTTGTGTTTAGATGTCCCCCAAAGCCTCGTACAGATGAGGTGGGACTTTCTTTTTCAGAGGTAGTTGAATCTGGAATGTGTGCTGCTGGGGTTAAGGGCGTGTGATTATTAAACCACTACATGTGAGTGATTAGTTTGGCAATGCCCTAATCCTGGTAGTCTGAATAAGACAAAAGGGGTAGAAGGATCCTGCTAAACTCTCTTGTTACCCTTACTGCTTTGTGTGTGCCATGTTGTTTCTCCTCTCGAATGTTTGTTTGCCATCCCAGCCTTGGAGCCAGCAGATTATGGGCTGAAACCTCTATGAACTGTAACCTAAATAAACCCCTTCCCCTTCAACTTTGGATGTCAGTCACAAATGAAAAATGGCAATCAACCTTCATAATGAGTATGGTCCTGTGTTGCATATGCCTACTTCAAAAGAAAATCTTAAAGAGAAGGGCTCTCAGAATGCACCGGATTCATGTGGTCAAAAACAGTATCCTGCCAGTCAAGGACAAGAAGTTGAATATGTAGTTACAAGAATGCATCCATATCCACCAGGACCTGGGGCGGCTTTGACAGCAGACATTAAAGTCCAAAGAATTCCGAGTGAATCTGCTACACAGTCCTTAGCAGTGGCATGACCTTCTCCTCAGGCCAGGAGTGATATAAATCATACAGCACCTGGTGGAAATGAATACCGAGGGGCTTCTGAATGCTCACAGCCTACAGGGATGAATTTGATGATTATGGAGACTGGCAGTACCAAGAACTCTGCACTGATGGCTAAAAAAGCCCCTACAATGCCAAAACCCCAGTGGCACCCACCATGGAAACTCTACAGGGTCATCAGTGGGCATCTTGGCTGGGTGCGATGTATTGCCGTGGAACCAGGAAATCAGTGGTTCGTTACTGGATCTGCTGACAGAACTATAAAGATCTGGGACTTGGCCAGTGGTAAGTTAAAACTGTCACTAACTGGACATATCAGCACGGTGCAGGGTGTGATAGTGAGCACCGGGAGCCCGTACCTGTTCTCCTGTGGAGAAGACAAACAAGTAAAATGCTGGGACCTTGAGTATAATAAGGTTATAAGGCACTATCATGGACATCTATGTGCAGTATATGGTTTGGATTTGCATCCAACAATTGATGTGCTGGTCACCTGTAGTTGAGATTCAACTGCACCGATTTGGGATGTGAGAACTAAAGCCAGTGTACACACATTGTCTGGACATACAAATGCAGTTGCTACAGTGAGGTGTCAAGCTGCGGAACCACAGATTATTACTGGAAGCCATGACACTACAATACGATTATGGGATCTGGTGGCCGGAAAAACAAGAGTGACACTAACAAATCATAAAAAGTCAGTCAGGGCTGTGGTTTTACATCCCCGACATTACACATTTGCATCTGGTTCTCCTGATAACATATAGCAATGGAAATTCCCTGATGGAAGTTTCATTCAGAATCTTTCTGGTCATAATGCTATCATTAATACATTGACAGTAAATTTGGATGGAGTGCTTGTATCTGGAGCTGACAATGGCACCATGCATCTTTGGGATTGGAGAACTGGCTACAATTTTCAGAGAGTTCATGCAGCTGTGCAGCCTGGGTCTTTGGACAGTGAATCAGGAATATTTGCATGTGCTTTTGACTAGTCTGAAATTTGACTACTAACAGCTGAAGCGGATAAAACCATCAAAGTATATAGAGAAGATGATACCGTGACAGAAGAAACTCATCCAGTCATCTGGAAACCAGAAATTATCAAGAGAAAGAGATTTTAACGTGGCACAGTCTTTGTGGTGGTTCCTCTTTTTTTTTTGGTAAGCTTGCAGTTGATGAGGAAATCCAGTCATTTTATGCTCTGGCTGGGAATATAAAGGAGAAACTCACTTCTAAAACTATTGCTGCTTCATATTTTACAGTAAACTGTCCCCTGTGCCCCCCCGCCAAAAGAACAAAGCAGAAATCAATGCAATGAAGACGAAGAGAACGATACAAAAAATCAATGAAGCAAAGAGTTTTCAAAAAAATGAAGTTGACATACCCTTAGCGAACTTCATCAAAAAAAGAAAAAAAAGGACCCAAATCCATTCAGTTAGGAAAGAAAAGGGTGAAATTACAACAGACCCAGCAAAAATCCAGACGATCCTCAATACCTACATCAAGAACCTATACACCAGTAATGGAAAACACAGAAGAAATGCACAGATTCCTAAATACATATGAATTACCAAAGTTGAATGAAGAGGACCTAAAAATTCTAAACAACCCAATATCAATCAACAAAATCAAAAATGTAATTAAAAACTTACCAACTAAGAAAAGCCCAGGCCCTGATGGCTTCAGTGCTGAATTCTACAAGACATTTAGAGAAGAACTATTGCCACTGCTGTTTAAACTCCTCAATGAAATTGAAAGAGAAGCAATACTCCCAAATTCCTGCCTGGAAGCAATGATCACTTTGATCCCAAAAGCAGAGAAATACCCAACTTAAAAAGAGAAATATAGGCCAATCTCACTAATGAACATAGATGCAAAAATCCTTAATAAGGTGCTGGCAAATAGAATGTAGAAGATCATCAACAAGATCATACACCATGACCAAGTGGGATTCATCCCAGGGATGAAGGGATGATTCAACATGTTGCAAGTCAATAAATGTAATACACCATATTTATAAGGTCAAAAAACATATGATCATTTCAATAGATGCAGAAAAGTGTTCTACAAAATTCAACATGCATTCATGAGAAAAAAAAAAAACCTACAAAAAATTGGAATAGACAGTCTCTACCCCAACCTGATAAAAGCCATCTGTGAAAAACCAACAGCCAACATCATGTTAAATGGTCAAAAACTGAAATCCTTCCTACTAAAATCAGAAACAAGGCAAGGATGTCCACTATCACCACTCCTATTCAATATAGTTTTGGAAACATTAGCCACAGAAATTATACAAGAGAAAGAAATAAAAGGAATAAAGATAAGAAATGAAGAAGTTAAATTGTCATTATTTGCAGATGACATGATACTCTATATAGAAGACCCCAAGAACTCCACCAAAAGTCTTCTAGACTTAATAACCAAATTCAGTAGAGTCGCTGGATAGAAGGTCAACACACTAAAATCAATAGCTTTCTGGTACAGGAACAGCACACTTACTGAAAAAGGAACTGGAGAAAAAACTCCCTTCATAATAGCATCCAAAAAAATGAAATACCTAGGAATCAACCTAATGAAAGAAATCAAAAACCTCTACTCTGAAAACTATAACACTCAGAAAAAAGGCATCAAAGAGTACATGAGAGAATGGAAAGACATTCCTTGTTCCTGGGTAGGAAGAACCAATATAGTGAAAATGGCCATGCTTCCAAAACTGCTATATAGATTCAATGCAATCCCAAGTGAAATTCCAGTAGCATACTTCACAGATCTTGAGAAAGCAATCCAAAAATTCATTTGGAACAAGAAGAGACCTAGAATAGCAAAAGCAAATCTAGGCAACAAAGACAAGTTAGGGGGTATCGTAATGTCCATCTTGAAACTATACTACAAAGCTACTGTGATAAAAACAGCATGGTACTGGCAAAGGAACAGACCCAAGCACCAGTGGAACCAATTAGAAGATGCAGAACTAATTCCAGATAAACTCAGCCACCTCATCTTCAACAAAGGAGCCAAACACCCTCACTGGAGGAAAGATAGCCTCTTTAGTAAATGGTCCTGGAAAAACTGGGTTTCAACTTGCCAAAGATTAAAACTAAAACTATATCTCTCACCATGCACTTAACTAAAATCAAAATGTATTAAAGATCTGAATATTAAAACAGAAACACTAAACTGGCTGAAAGAGAGATTCAGTAGAACTCTTGAAGACACTGGCATAGGAAAATATTTCATGAACAAAACATCAGTTGCATGTGAACTAGCACAAAGAATCAACAAGTGGGATCTCTTCTTTTAAAAAAAACTTCTGCATAGCAAGAGAAACCACCAATAGCGTGAGGACACAACCCACAATGGGGGACAAAATTTTTACCAGCTGTTCCTCAGACAAAGGTCTACTATCTAGAATATATAAAGAACTTAAAAAATCAGACCTTCCAAATTTAAAGACCCAATACAAAAATGGGCATCAGAAATGAACAGACATTTCTCAGACAAAGAAATAGAAATGGCAAATAAACATATGAAACAGTGTTCAACATCACAGTTCATTTGAGAGATGCAGATGAAAACAACACTGAGATTCCACCTCAGCCCAGAAAAAATGGCTCCTATCTTGAAATCAACCAATAACAAATTCTGGTGGGGCTGTGGAGAAAAAGAAATCCTTCTCCACTGTCGGTGGAAATGTAGACTGGTACAATCACTGTGGAAATCAGTATGGAGATAGCTCTAAGAACTCGGATTAGAGGTCCCATTTGACCTAGCTATTCTCCTGGTGGGTATCTTCCCCAAAGAATTAAGGAATCATACCACAGCGATATATGTGCACCCATGTTCATAGCGGCACAGTTTGTAATAGCTAAAACATGGAAACACCCCAGTTGCCCATCAACTGGAGAGTGGATATAGAAAATGTGTTGTTTTTTAAAAATGGAATACTACTCAGCCATAAAGAATGAGAAATTAGAGACATTTATAGCTAAATGGAGGCACATTGAGGCAATATTCTTAAGTGAAATAAATAGGATATACGTGTGCAAATACAGAATAGTTTCTCTGGTGTGAGAAACAGAAACTGTAAATAAGGATCAAAATGTATAATAGATAATGTGAAATAGGAAGAAAGGGGGCAAATGGTGAAGGGGAAGTGGGAGGGGTAAGGGAAAAGAAAGAAGGGAATAGACTTAACATGAGAAAATTAAAAAATTGAAACAAAGTCTTTGTAAATAGACAGGGGTGGAGGGTTGAAGTCAGGGCAGGGGAATGGGGAATAAATAAGAATCAAGATATATTATGTAAAGGTACAAATCTCCAATGTTAAATGTCATTATATGGTATACCTAAAATGTACCAATAAAATTGTTTTTTTAAAAAGATATATATGGCTATTTAAATTTAATTAAAATTAAATAAAAGTAGAAATCTAATTCCCCGGTCATATTACCATATTAAAATATTTAAATAACCCTGTGTGGCTGATGTGTAATATATCAGATCGTGAAGATTATTGGACACTATCATTCTAGAACATTCTTACCTCCTTAGAGTTACATACTGGTTTTTATCCACTTTTTATAAAAGCAAGCAACTCATTTGCTATTAGTAAAAAAAAAAGTCTGTATAATTCTGTCAATAACAACAGTAGGAGAAAAAGCAAAGATTTACTTCCTATGGATTTTTTGATCCTCTTGTTTAAAGGAAATGTGATTAACAAAATTTTCAGACTTCATATTTCAGCTCTTTTGACTCATCAATTGCCTGCATGAGCCTGATTATTCTTCTGCTTCAGGATGTCAAAGACTGTTTCCATGTATATATCTTCAGCTTATGCCAACAAAGTCACTAGCAGAATTTAATCTGCTAAAAATATTCCTTATGTGAAGATTTCCAAACACCCAAGGTAAGATGCATGTGTGGAGAATGGTCATCTAGACTGAGATACATAGGTACTATAGAGGAAAACGCTCCTCATTCTCACTTCCCCCAAACAGGCATTACTAATCTGAGGAGCTCAGATTCTAGTCCTCTAGAGTATATGACCATATGTGTTAGAGGATCAAATACATGAAAGTCTTTTTCTGTTTCTTTTGCTTCCATGGAACAGAATCTGGCCTAGAACTCTGACTTCTTTCTTTTCTTTTCTGTCACACATGATTTGAATGTTCTAAACCCTAGCCTCATATCCTAATGAAAATGACATACAGTTAGGAAAATATTGAAAGTGGTGGTTTGAGTTTGGGGGCAGGATGGGATCTCCTTCTTGAGCATAAGCCATGGATGTTTTTTTCCAATTGCATAGAAAACTTGCACTGAGATTTCAGGTACAGGCTTGCTGAAAAGAAAATGCTTTTCCCCCTTGCACTTGTCCATTGTAGATGCATTTGGGGTAGGGGGGACTTCGAAGGAAAGAGATAAGCTGAACCAAGATAAGATTTAGATTAATTCTTTGGCCAAAATTGTATTTAATGGTACTTGGAACTCCAGTCACTAACTCTCAAGAGATACTCTCAAGAGATACTTGGTGGGAATTCAAAGTTGAACAGGAAGTTAGAGAAGTAGAAGACCTGAACCTACTTTTAGCTTTTAGCTGTAGGATGACTCTGCTAAGAGCTAATATCCCTCTTTAAACAGGGTGTTTCCCTTCCTTTATGGGTGGCTGTCATTCCATTAGCACTGGTGTGGCATGGCAGGAGCAGTCCAGTTGCTTTCCATCCTGGCCCAGTCCAATTAGGATCTGATCTGCCTATCCATCCTGGAATGCTGCATCTCAAAGCCATGACTATTTACATGGTCTGACATCCTGAATCCCTGAAGAATAAGGGCATCTTTTAAAACACTATTTTGACAGCTGAAGTTTACTTATCAAGGAAACATTTCATTTGATTGCTCTATTAATAATGTTTGTTAGCCCAAAAGCAACAAGTACCCCTAAATTCACCACAGATGTTCATAACAGTAACAAAAATAATCACAAAACAATTTCACATCTGCCAATAATTACAATTCCAGTCTCAGCAAAGAGGCTTACTTTCCTATGCTTTACTAATAAGCCCAGGTTTGTTTTTCCCTGGTTTTTTCTTTTTATGCAACCATTTGTTTATTTGATATTATTCATTCTCTAAGTCACTGGTTTCAAATCTGCATTATGGATGCTCAGGAACTTGAAGTGCTGTACAAAAGGACTTTTAGTCCCTCTGCTCCCCAAGTTCCAACTGAATAAAAAGAGCTTCCTGTATGTGGACTTCTATTCTTAAATATCTGCAGGTATCGTGATTAATCAAACACATGACCATTTACATTGTTTTAAAATCTATTCATATTCTATCCTAGTTCAAATATTTTCTCAGTCAACTAAAACTAGAAACATTAAGTAAAATTATACAGTGATTTGGGATTTTTCTGATGGCCTGAAGGGCTCCTAGAACTCGTATGTGTTAGAAAACTTTGCTCTAAGTCATGCAGAGTTGGGTCCTCTCTCACTAGGAGGTAATGCATGCAAATTGACTTTACAAAGTCTTGAGCAACAGGAGACACTGCTGGTCACTGATCATTAGAATATCCTTGAAAAGGAACTTGGGACTTATACTTGGATTGTTAACAAAGGAAAATGAACAAAGCCCTTTCAAAACCAAAGAAACCCCTTTTTACTTATAGAAATCAATTTGCTCCTTCCTCTTTCTAAAAATACTGTAATTTCTTTCAAAACATTAAGGAAATAATAGGATCTAGTTGGAACACTGGAAGTCAAAGGATTCCAGGCATCTGGTATCTCACCCAAGCACTCCATTGTCCTCATTTTGACTTTCTTAGGTGTTCCTGGATAGTTGGGCAATGCCCAACTAACCCATCTGTCAGCATTCTCTCCTTTGAAACAACACTCTGCCTTATCTCAGGCTACTCTTCTGCTGGGATTCAGGCTATATGAAGATGGGAAGTCAGCTACCCAGCCTCCAGGGGCTGCATGTGCAATGTGTCAAATATCTCTACAGTTCTGGTTAAATGGTCAATATTATCCGTTCTTCTTCAGCAAGCTGCAATTGAAGTCAGTGGGGGGTGGCAGAAAGGAAGACTAAAACTGGTGATGCACCCAGGCTCCATCCAGTCCCAAGATTAGGAGATAAGATACAATAACTAATGCATTTCTAATGAAGTTTTTCACAGCAAAATTAATTGGAAAAACAGTTAAAAGTACAATCTGATATGTATCTTTTGCTTAAAGCTTGAACAGCAAGAATAGACAATTCTCCAAAAAATAAATTCCTTCTGTATAATAAGCTCCTTTCACTCACTTCCATTCCATCATTTACACCTATTTCAGATCATCGGCCTGCAAAATTCATATCGTTGGTAATAACCAGGAGGGAGAAGGGTGAATAAGAGAATCTCCGTGGCTGGATGAAATAATGAAACAATGAAAATCGTGTGCCCTTGATATTAAATCAGCAGTACTGGCTTCCTGTGTAAGAAAATGCACTTTCAGAGTGGGGAGATCGTAGAGGAATAGGAGAGTATGGGAGGAAAGAATGCAACTTCACCAGTTTCTGTTACCTCTATGGATTTTGGTGGGCATTTTTATAATGCTAACCTATCATACTTCCAAATTGGTTTAATGACAGCCAATTTTATCACACAGCACACACTCCACACATAATGAGTACCCAATAAATATGTATTAACAACATCTGACCAATTCAAGATAAATTTAGAAGACTGTTTCTTTTTTTTTTTTGCTACTCTCAACATTCTTCAAATTAGAATCAATACTGAGAATATGATCAGAATTACTACAAAACATGCTTACTTATGGTCAGAAAATAATATCAATATATTTAGATGGAAACACACCACAAATGGCTTTATTTCTTCCTTATGTTTTTCAAATATTTAAAGATATTGTGAGGAAAATAAGAAGCTTTGTTGTATTTCCTCTACATTATTTCACAAATAGGGTTGTGTTTTTACCTACATTTCATAGTATTATTTTATCCACTGTGATTGCAAAAGGAGGGTCACACATTCTTCTGAAAGCTGGCAGTCTTATTCACTGCTGTTACTAAAGCCATCTTAGGTCTTTATTTCATATGCTTCCTACAGTTTCTTGCAGGCTTCTTTGTAGTTTTACTCTTAAAAAGGGTAATCAATCAACCCTCAGTAGAAATTTGAAACTATTGGGAAAAGGATCTCATTTTCTTTTACCAACATTTTATATCAGTTTATGATAAGTAAGTACAAATTACTAATCAATGGTTCTTAAACATCACAATGCATAAGAATCCCTTGAAAAGCTTGTCAAGACACAAGATTCCTATACCCAATCCCAACAATATGATTTGGAGGGGATTGTCTGAGTATCAGGATTTCTAGCAATCTCCCAGGTGATGCTGATGCTGCAGGTATGCAGACCACATTTTGAATGGTACTGTTCTAAAGCCCTGGGTGAGCAATGAAGCCATTCAAAACACCTGTCATCCTTTTAGAAGATTGTGTGTTGGTTCAAATGATCCTGTCTAGTAAGTGAGCATGGATGTCAAGACTGGGGCATCTTAAAAATGTAAGCTCTGGCTACAACAGAAATATGTTTTGAGACCAGCTTCAGTTTGACAAATACGTTTTCATAGCTAGTCATCACATCCATGTCTACCAATTCTCTTGTTAAGCCAGCCTATGTCCACCTTAAGGAAGTACATGTCCTTTAAGAATAGCCTATTTCCTTACATTGGGAACTATCAGTTTGAATCAAATTTGAGGTTATTCCAGTAAACCATGGAAAAGGGAGAAAGTACTCAAGCAGATCCAGCTACTTTGTATGAGAGCACTTTAAAATATCATAATTCAAGAGAAATGGGTGAACTTATCCCCTTGGAGGCAATATGGAAAGTCAGAAAACAGATGTGGGTGGATTTTCTATGAAGTTACTCAAGGTATTTTGCCCACTTGAGTCTTGTAGGAGGTAATCCTATAAAATAGTAAGCTCTCAACAAAACAAGAGACTTGATTCAAAGATGTATCATTGAGGTGCATTCATATCATCTGGCATCCCTGTGCTGCTATTTTGCTTTACTATCTATGAGGCCAACTGAAAGCACATTCTCTGAGGAATGTACTAAAATTCAACTCGTAAGATATTGAGGCCTTCTAGATCTGCCTGAGATGGAATACACATACTTCACCCTGTCTTACCGCTAATGATAACTAAAAACTCTGGATGCAGTACATAAACTATGGTAAAGTAACACCTGAAAGTACATTCTACATCATTAGCCATTAGAAAAATGTAAATTAAAACCACAATAAAACATCACTACATAATTATTAGAATTGTTTATACAAAACAGATATAGAGCAACTAGAGATCTCTCACATTACTGATGGGAATTCAAAATGGTGTAGTTATTCTGGAAAACAATTTTGCAATTTCTTATATTTAAACAAACACCAAATGAACCAACATTACTGTGTGATTATCCTTGTTTCTTAGTCCATTCTTGCTGCTATAGTGGAATGTTGTTTATAAAAGACAGAATTGTATTTCTCACAGTTCTGGAGGCTTAGAATTTTAAGATTAAGGTGTTGGACAGTCCACTGTCTTGTGAAGGCCCAGTCTCTACTTCCAAGGTGGCAAATTGTTAATACATCCTGTGTAGGGGTCTAACCCTGTGTACTTACATGTGGAAGGGATGGAAGGGCAAAAGTGCCTAGCTAGTTTCCTTGAGTCCTTTTGTAACATTACTAATCTCATTCATGTGGGTGGCACTGTTGTGATTTAATAACCTCCTAAAGACCCACATATGGATTTTAGGAGGACATGGACATTAAAAATGTAGTATGTACAGAAATGAAATATATATGTGTGTGTGTGTGTGTGTGTCTTATAATGAGAAAAACCCAAATGTCTTTGAATAGGTGAAAGAAATAAATTGTGATATATTTGTACAATGGAATACTATTCAGTAGTAAAAAGGAACTAATGATTTACAAATAACATTAATAAAACTCAAATTCTTCAGCTAAATTGAAAGGGATATACTGAACACAGTCATTCTACTTGATTTGTATCTACTTGGTTTATATGCAAGAGAAAGGTGTATATTCATTCACTTAAAGACATGCATGAAAATTTTTCTGGATTACTTATTAATTTCACAATATGTGCCATAGATACCCACTGTCAGATGTCAGGCCCATTTTACATATGGAGGATTTGAGTAGTTTAGGAAAAGGCATGTCAGTCACATCCTTGAAAGATGTGACCCTACACTTGCTAGTTCCCCAGTGTTGCTCTCTTTATTAAGGAATGTGGCTTCTCTTAGTTCCACTCTGGTGATGGTCCTCAGCTAGTTACTAAGCAACTTGAGCTATCACAGCCTGGCTGGTTCAAAATACCAGTACATCAAAGTCCTAGAAAAATGAGGCAAAATCTTTTCATTGTACACACGTTAAATTTAGTCTAGTACTATGCCATTGCAGCTGGGAACAGCCAGGAAAAAACAAAAAGCTTTGGAGAGCTACCAAACACTGTGCATCTGATAGATTGGGTTAATTATGTGCTGGTAATTATTACAGGTGTCTTAGAGCAGAGAAGGAGAAAGATAAATATGGCTGCTTGCTCTGCAGAGCTTAGATCCCAAGGCACTCAAATAAATACTTGTATCACATGGAAAATGATGTACAGAGTGAGAAGGGTCAAGATAGAGGAAAGAAATCATCTGATAACCAGGGCAACTTGATCTGAGCTTCTCTGAGCTTTTGTGGTGATTTCAAAATGAGAATGCATAAAGGTGAAGGTAGAGGGAACAAATTACCCCAGGTACTCATTTCTAAAACATTGAAAGGGATTCCTCCTGAGTGCAAGAAGAGGAAAACAGCTTTATGCAGTCTTTTCTAATTCTCAATGTGTGGGTCCATGCAGGCTTAGCTATGTGGAGGTTTTGTCCTTGATGACAAAGAAGGTACAAGGTGTCAGTGTGGGCTTTACAAATAATACCGGAGCTTCAAGCTTACAGTGCAGTCCTTGGAGATACCCCGAGGGAGTGGCAGACAGCCTTCACCTTCCAATCCAGGCACAGGACATGTTGCTAGGAGAATTTTCACTCCACTCTGTTTATAGGAGCGGCATTTGGATCAGACTTAAAATGCAAAAAGTTCAAATTTTCTTAGTTTTAAAAAATGCTGCAAGTTGGGCACGGGGGCACACACCTGCAAACCTAGCATTCTGGAAGGCTGAGACAGAAGGATCATGAGTTTTAGTCCAACCTGGGCAACTTAGCGAACTAGTGAGACTCTGTCTCAAAGTAAAAAAAAAAAAATTAAAAAGGGTTGGGGATGTAGTTCAGTGTGAAAGTCCTAGGTACAATCCCCAGTAACACACACACACACACACACACACACACACACAGTGTTGGGGCAATAAAAATGAGTGGGACAACTGATCTCCAAGATGACCCCTGCCTCTATTCTCTCCATCAATCTAACAGAGCAGAACAACTCTGTCAAAAAAAGGTCCCTAAAAGTCCTCTGATTCCACAGAGCTCTACTGAGATGTTCTAATGTGATGATACTGTCTTGGAACAGGACATACAGCAAAAGGGATTATGTATCATACATAAAGTACCTGTAGTTACAGTCACAATTCTAACATACAGTGAACCAATAGCTTAGGCTCCCCCAAGAAAGAAGCACTATTATCTTCACTTCACTAGAATTTCATCTAATGTGACAATCCCTAAGAGAGTATGGAAGCAAATATCAGAAGACAATCATATTGTCCTGATTTGCGAATGATTTCATAGCTTCCTAAAACAAAACAAAACAAAACCCTAACATAAACTCATTAAAATTATGAGAAAAGAAAAAAAAAATGGAAACAAAGTCTATGTAAATAGGGAAGAGTGGAGGGGTTGAAGGGCGCACAGGTAATGGAGAAAAAAACAAGAACCAAGATACATCATGTACAGGTACAAGCACCCAATGATAAATGTAAATGTATTGTTTACCTAAAATGTACCAATAAAATAATTTAAGGAAAAAACCCAGTAAATTATAGAATTAAAAATAAATAAATTAACAAGGTGCTGGTTACTAAGAAAAATATTTTTTAAATTATCTGATTTACTAATAAAAAGAAGATGGAAATGGAATAGAAAGCACCCACATGCACTTCACTAGCAATAGAGACAAAACTATAAAATAAACTGAAAAAAATCAACAAGGAAAGTGTAAAATTTATTTACAAAGCTACAAATTTTATTAAGGCAAATAAAATAAGACCTGTAGAGATATATCATGCTTCTTGACAGAAAATCTTAATATAATAAAAATGCAGCTCCTTTACAAATAAATATATATTTAATTCAATATCAATCGGAAATCCAATAGGGTTTAAATTGACAAAATGATTTTTAAATATATATAAAAAACAAAGCATGAAAAATGCCAAGAATGCTTTAGAAAAGTGTCAAAAATAAGGATTTACCCTACTTGTAATTACAATTAAAGATTATTATATTCCAGAATCTTCATCTCAGCATCTGCTTTGGGGGAACCTAACATGGTACAATTATGATCTACATGTCACCGAAGTCTATTTTGACAGGGATATCAGAATTCAGTTTCAGCAGTATGTTTTTTTTTAAATCTGGGTAAAGGAACACAAAAGGTAAGTGAGTTTAAGTTTTTTAAAACTACATGTTATGGCCAGTTGGCTCTCCAGTGAGCTGGGGATGCAGAAAGCAGTCCTCATGGTCCCCTTCCTATTGGTTTATGCCTTTGGGCTTTGCTTTTGAAACGTTTGCCTTTGTGATGTCCTCCTTCTTGGCTGGATCATTTGCCTTGTTTTTCATCCAGCCTAACTCCTCCCTGCTTTGCTTGTAATTCTGTGATTTGGCACCCTTCCTGGTGCTTGGTGCTGGCTTGGTCACCTTTATGCTCCACTTGGCTTTGTCCCAAGATCAAGCACTTTTTCTCACTCCAAACTGGCAAGGCAGATTCCGAATTTCAGATTTAGTCATAGCCTCATTCATAATTATATTGCTTCTTTCCTAGAAAAAACTGTCTCTAAGGATTACAAGTGGCTAGACTCTGTGAGGTTTGAAGGCTGGGGCCATGTCTTATTTATCAGCCAGACATCACAGTTTTAGTTGTATTAGTTTGCTCAGGCAGCCACAGTCTAGGTGACTTAAAGGACAGAAATGTTTTCCCTCACTGTCTGAGGTCAAGCTGTCGGTAGGGTTGAATTTTCTTTTGAGGGCTATTTCCTTGGCTTGCAGATGGCCCTCTTCTTCCTGTGTCTTCACATGGTCTTCCCTTTGTGTGTATCTGTGTCCCAGTCTCTTCTCCTTTTCCTTCTCCTTCTCCCTCTTTTTCTTCTCCTCCTTTCCAGTACCGGGCATCAAACTCAGAACCTTGAGCCTGTGAGGCAGGCATGATGTCACTGAACTAAATCCCTGGCCCTAATCTCTTCTTCTTATAGGGACACTAGTGGTATTGCTCTAGGCTCACTCCAATGACTTCATTTAGCCTTAATTACTTCTTTATAAACCATATGTCAAGTACAGTCACATTTTGAGGTACTGGGGATTAAGACTTCAAAATACGAATTTTGGGGGACAGAGTTCAACCCATAACAGTAGTCCAGCTGCCTGTATCAAATGTGAATTTCCACTTTCTAGTTGTGAGATTTTGAGCAAGTTCCTTCACTTTTTTGAGTCTTAGCTACTTTTTCTGTAAAATGAAGGTAAGTATCTCACAGCTGTTGTAAAGATCGAATAAAAATAGATATGTAAAAAGTGCCTGTGTCAATCAATTTTCTTATGACTGGGACAAACTACCCAATACTCACAATTTATAAGAGAAGAGGTTTATTTTTGGCTCATGGTTTCAGAAGTTTTAGTCCATAGTCAGCTGGCTCCCATACAGAAACATTAAATCATTGACACTCAGTAGAGTTTAGCTGTTATTGGTATGTTTGAGGTCCCAGGACCACCACAGAATCCAATAAATATACACATAAAATATTTGCATACATAAAACTATGCTCAGTTGCTCATTTACCTAACTAGTATTTATTGAGAACTTACTATAGTCATTATATATATACATATATAATTTCATTATTTGTGGTGATTATGTTTTATAAAGTCATTATGAACAATGAATTACGGAATACTTAAGTACTGCTCCTAAAGGAAACACAGGATTTAGTATTTGTGAGTCACTGTTTACAATACTTTTATCAAGTGATGAGTAGATAAATTCGTTTTATATGTGTTTCTGTTGAAAGTCAATTATTTAATATATATTTTTTACTTCCTGATAGTGAGCTCACGGTCAACAACAGGATCACTCATGCCTTAGGGAAGTTTATCTAACACATGTATTTTCTCTATAAGGAACACAATAGCTTTCTTGCATTCTGAAAAACCAGAAAGGACATTAGGACTACACTTAGGAGCTATTACAAACACTAAAATCACTAAAACAGAGCGCAAGAATGCCACAAAAATAAGAGTCATCAAAGAGACCGCAAAACGGACAATTGTTTATTGTCCAAGAATTGAAACAAAAAAACAAAGTGTCACATTGTGAAACCTCAGCTAGGAATATGCATAAACAACAGGAGTTTACAATTTTTCATTGCTCTGCAGATGTCCATGAAGGACCATGAAAGTGCTGCAAGTATTGACTTAGAGGTCATAAATAATTTTGAGTGAGTAGGTGAATTCGCAAATACACACTCCTCGAATAATTACGATCGAATGTATGTCATGCGCTGTATTACATTCTAGGCAACACTGCAGAACAAGGGCAGTTTCTTCAGTGATGATATGCTCTGAAAGTGAAAAGTGTGGTAGGGCAGCAAAAGAGAGACTTAATGAGTGACCTATTGACTTAGAGAGTTAGCCTGAGTGTTCTGATTCCTTGAATCCTCTGGGGGAAGAAGAGGACTCCGAGCATCTGTCTCCAGGAGTTCTTCTGTCATTCCACCTTCTGAGAAACTAGCCTCTCTTTCCAGAGGGCACCACAATCAGGGAAGAACCTGGTGAAGTCCATAGTGAGTTATGCATTATGTCAGCTCATCTTTGTGCCTCTTCTGACACTTGGTAAATGCTTGCACTTTACTGAGATGAGACTAGCATTCTCCTCTTTACTCAAATGGTCTCTGAGTGCAGTACTTTCCCTATTCAGTGTGGCTTTGGCTCACCTTTAAGTGCCCTTTTTGATGCCAACAGGCAGCATTATATGAAGTGGCAGCATGCATTCTATTCTCAATTCACAAGACCTTGAACTACTTCCCACTCTGCTGCTGAACCTTAAAACATCCTTTGTAAACTTCACCTATCCATGACAACCACTAAAGGGGCTTTTAAAAATTGTCAGGGTCAGGTTACATCCCTGACCAATCAGATAGGCTCTGAGCATGGGTCTTGGACATCTCTTTTTTCTAAAGTTTAAAGATGAACTTAATGTGTATCTAGAGTTGAGAACCACCATTTTGATTTCTCTGCTTTTCAGTGTCCTCATCTATAGAAAAAGATGTTGTTATCTGATGAGTCCCAAGCAAATAGGTTAAAAGCAACAATTCTAAATTCAGTTTCAAAGCTACCAAGACCCTTCCCCTCCAGTCTTTCTTATCTTGATGTAATACCATAAGAAATATGCTAATCTACATATTTTCTTCCCCACAGTGTGTTTACAATATCACTGATGTCTGAGCTTCCTACTTACAAGTTTGGGAGGAAGTAAAGTGATGTGTTTCTCTCCAAAAAAACAAAAACAAAAGAGCCCACAAAATATAATTCAGTGTTTACTAAACGAGAACTAAAGCACCCCGATCTTTTGCATGATAGCTGAACTTGAATGCTGTGTGGCATGAATTTCAATACCATTTGTGTCTCTAATCATATCCCTTGGCAATTAGGTTTGTGGCTGGAGAGAACAGGAGAAACACAGGATTGAGCTAAGCAGGTTTGTTTTTGTTTTTGTTTTTGAAAAAGAACATGTCTGGAACGCTGAAAAATAGCTCAGATCAGAATCTGTGAAGTAAGCCTAGAATAGATTTGAGTGGGCAGATGAGCAAAGCAAAGGGCACCAGGCTTATCCTCACAGGCCAAATGCTGTGTGAAGTAACAGGGGCACTTTGGCAGAGTTCTTGTCAAATGAGATGCTAAAACTCCATTCGCAGGTTACCTAACTACCCCTTTTTTAAATGATATGCACCAAGTTTTTCTTAAGATTAAATAAAATTGTGAGAACAACTTAGGTACACTGATCAGCAGTGGTCCAAAAAGATTCTTTTCAACTATTTGGTAATGTTTTAAAAATTATCTCCTGCTAACCTGTTAGGTTGGGATATTCACTTAATAGACCATATGGAATATAAAACATATAGTTAACTTCCAGAAGCCAAGAGGAAGTTTTTCAAAACTTTTGCAGTAAAGAAAAATGATGATGGAAGGAAGCACTGACAAAACTCTGCACTAGGGTCTAGAAGCTTCTGGAATGAACTAGAAGTTGGCAGGACTGATTAGTAAGGTAGCCACAAGGGCGGCAAGTGACACTCAGTGATATCTTCAAAGACCACACATGATCAGATGGGGGGTGGGGTGGGTTCAAGGCTGGAGAGAGGCTGTGGTTCATGACAGATCAAAGTATGTAGGTAGAATGTGTCTACACAGGTATGAATCAAAAACAATGTGGGTCAGGAAGCAGAAATGAGGCAGACAGACTTGAACATCGGGCTATTAAGGCTGAAGGACTCTGAGTCAGAAATCTGAAGCGAGACAGAAACTTATCCAGGATTCCATCCACATAAACAGAACTTTACTAAGAAAAAAACCTGGAAGTAGAAGGTTTCCTGATATGGTAACCAAATATCTTGGTTTGTCTAGGGCTTTTTCAGTTTCAGCACTGAAAGGGCAA
The DNA here is from genome assembly GCF_053883595.1 of Heterocephalus glaber. NCBI lineage: Eukaryota > Metazoa > Chordata > Mammalia > Rodentia > Bathyergidae > Heterocephalus > Heterocephalus glaber. The sequence goes on along the minus strand of NW_028258369.1, from coordinate 16,010,731 downwards.
CCTCTCAGTCCTGGAAAAAGAAGGATGGTTGGTTACACACTTGGCCATGGGATCTTCTCAATATCCTTTCATATCTCAACACTTCAGTTTTCATATCTTCAAAATGACCTTTTTTTTTCAGTGCTGGGGATCAAACCCAGTACCTCTCACATGTCAGGCAAGTGCTCTACCATTGGGCTACATCACCAGCCCCAACTTTCAGTGTTTTTTTTATTTTTCTTATTTAAAAGAAACAGAATCATTTCTTCAAATTAAATCTTATCCAGAAATGAATATATAAAGCAGACAAAGCAGAGCTTTATCAGAGGGGTGAAGTCAGATTAGGGGACCTATAACCCTGACCACTTGGCTGTACACTCAGTTTTCCCCTAGACAACCCCTGAGGCATCTGTGCTGGACCTATACAGCTTCAAAAATTCACATTCTAAACCACCAACTGGATGCTCTTCAAATTCTCTCTGGGTAAGAAATCCTAGGATGCTTTGGCCATCTGCAACATTCCCCCAGTCTTCAGAACTGAATTAACTGTCCCAATTTTCTGAGTCCCTTTCTTAACCCCCCCCCCCCCTTTCAGCATGCATACTTCTCAGAGCACAGTCAGGGAACCAGCTTGGTTGGGCTTTGCTCACTCTCAAAGTCAAATAATGCAGCAAAAGTATATTAAAATGATAGTCTCTGAGTGTTTTAAATATGGGTGACTGATTGCCTGTGGTGTGTGTATACATGTGTGTAGCTATTTCTGTATGTTTTACAATTTAAATATGTTATTTATTTGATCTTGTGCCAAACCTCAGGTTTTGACATGCTTTGGCCTTGTCTACTACCTTTGATCTACTAACCTCACCCTGCCCAGACTCTGTTTTCTTAGCTCCTCCCTTTTGCCACCCCTACTTTGGTAAGGCACATTTTCAGTTTCTCCAATATTAGATTCCACCCTGAATTTGCTCTTACTTTGGTTTGCAAGGTAAGTTTTCATTATTAGTGTTCATGTCCTTTGTTCCCAGGGGACTGATCCAGCTCTAAGAAGCCACACTCTTTCTGGTGGTTTCACTATGAGCTACTTCTCCCCAGAAATCCTCTTCCCTACCTAAAATGACTTAGTAATCATGTTATGCCCATATTCCAGCCTAGGATTGGGTATCCTCTCCCAATCCTGCTGGCTTCACAGGATGTGCCATCCTGAAGAGAATGCTTGATAAGGAGTAGCCAAGCCCTTGAATATGGTGACCCTGGACAGTATACATTTGATTTTACCCTCCAAGTGAGCTTCAGATATTGCCAACAAATATACCCTTCCTCTTTCCAAGGACTACAAAGCTTTATGGATAGCTGTTGAAGACCCTATTACCTAAAACACATCAGGATCACTGAAATATAGTGAGGGCCAGACAATATGTTGCAAGGTGGTAGAAGAATCAGGTGGCTGCGATTAATATGTTTGGACACCTTAAGAAGGAAAAACACTCAGCAAAATCAAAATCCTTTCTTGGGGTACTTCCCAATGAGGCACACTTCATGATCCAGCAGCCAACATGTTTCAAATATTTTATCGTCAATCTCCTAATACTTGACCCAGGCCTTACCAGGTTCTTCTGTTTTTTTGCTTCCAGCATTAATTGTGAACTATTATATTTATGATTCTTCCCAATGTCATTCTTTTGTCAATAACCCTGCACATTTCAAACTACTCAATCTTGCTATTTACTGAGCCTTAAGATATGGTGGTGGATACATGTGAGTCAGGATAAAATGCTAATTCTCTGACTCTCACCAAATTACCTAAGCTCTCTAAACCTCTCCTTTTCATTGGTAAAACAGGAAAGAATTGCCTCATAGAATTATTATGAAGATTAAATTATGATGTTTATAAAATATTTGTCATGCTATTTTATCCTTGAATGGTAATCATTTTTTATATAGAGCAGGGCTAATCAAAAGATGGTTCAAAGACCAGTGCTGGTTGCTTGTTAATGCTCTGAGATGAAAAGAATGCAGAAATGGAAAGTTAGCATCTAAAACCTTTTTGATTGGAAATTTTCTTTAAAAAGAAGCCTATTTCTTTCCCTACAGTTACTTTAAGAAGCACTGATACAGAAGGGACCTCAGCTGAGTAGATGTTCGATGTATGCCTTAATGCATATCACCTGGAAAAACATTCTTAAGAAATGTCCAATGATTTTGCCATTTTTACTTGCTGATTGTCTATATAATTTACTATAAATCCTGGAAAGTTCCCTATCAGACCATTACATTCATGAAGGATCTCTTTCCTTTTCTGCTCATCTGTTGGTGTCTGTTAAGGAAACACAAATTAACATTAACATTTGTTCAAAACATAACTCAGAAAATCTGTTTCAAAAACACATGGGATGCATTCCAAAGCCAACTGGCATTTCTGATTTGTGTTACTCATGCCATTTCTCAAAGCTGTCAGGGGATAATTAAGAGTCAAAGGGAAAATTTAATTCCTTTCTGTTAAGGTATAGTAGCTATAGTGGAAAGAAAGCATTAACATGTTCAGAGGAGAGCTTGATTAAATCTAAAGAAAACAATCAATTCTAAGCATATGCTGTGGTCACTTTATCCATTAGCTTCAGGACAAGAGTGGCATTTGGAGCAGACTTTTCAAGGCATTGGCATGAGGCCATTCCTGAAGCACACAGTCATTATGGAGACATTTAATTAGTGCATTTTGCATGATTGCCTATGGACACAGGAGGGCAATGTGCCATCTATCCCTTTTAGGGTCAGTTGACAGCTGGAGAGAAGGCTACCCTGAAAAGTCATGGTAAATCCTATGAGGTCAGGGACTTCCTATTACTTCCGTGTTTAATACACTCCATCCCTAAAATGGGGCCTGGAACATAGTAGACACATATTAAAATATTTCTTAAAATAGTAAATGGATTTCAAGGTCACCAAATCTGGACTACAAATGTCTCTGGTTCAGCCCAGAATACTTGGCCCTAGTAAATGGCAGAATTGGGATTTAAACCCAAAGCCCTCCAATTCCAGAGTTCTACAGCCTGTTGCAAAGAGGACACCAGAAACAAATGCCATGACCTTCCCAAGCAGAGTGGTTCCAGAATGTCTGATCTGGGCCAACCATTCCCCAGATCTCACTAAGGCTATTACCCATTATTTCTCTCACTCTTCTCTAATGAGGGATATATAGTGATGCCTCTCAAACATATTACTAGGAAAATAAAATTGGATGCTTTTACTGTGGCCAAAGAAGTCCCCCTTCTATCTATATTCATGTATCAAATATGTTCTGGTGTTCTGGCCTCATCTTGAACAACCCAAGATGGTCCTCGGAGAAATGAAAAGGAGATATTATTGTGATAGATTGAAGTACAAAGCCAAGGTGTATTATGGTTGTAAAAGTCTATTCTAGCCTTATGTTTATATTCTCTCTTCCAACAGCCTTATGTACTATATATATTGCCCACAATTATTTTTAATTGAATATTTTAATACAGTAATAGAACTAACAACAGTGTTTAGTTTAAGTAAACATGATAGCATGTTCAGAGTAAATTGACCTCCTTTTTATGATCTTCCAAACAAAAATAAAAATGAACTCAGTACTGTGCCCTGAAGGGTAGAAGATTCAGACTTTGTTATTTTGAGGAACCAAATGACTTTGAGACACATAAACAGAGAATCATTTTATTTGTCATCAATAGCCTAGTAATTTTATAAAAAGGGGCTTGAAAATTAAAGGGTTATAAGAATTGGGCCCAGTATAAAAATAGAGACAAAGGTATGGGTTAGGATTGAAAGAAATTATAAATGGTTAGAAATATAAAGAGTTAAATTAAGAAATAATTAAAATTTCAGTCCAGCACCTAACTGGTTTCTCTTCCTGGCTTGGAAGCTATCAAAAGTGTGAAAAATGGATTCTGGTGTTATCTTTAGGTGAAATATGTCTTACACCTAAGTAAATAACTATATATGAGTTTTAAAATACAGTGCAAAGTCATAAAAGAGCAGAGAAAACATGGGCTGGAAGTGATATAGAAGAGGACAAAGTAATGTTGGCTCCCAGGTTGCAAAAGAGAGAAGTCAAGAATAGCAAAAGTTGTTAAAGATCAAAGAGTAGAGTTTGAAAATGATCTCTTGGGTGATAGTGGGCTTATATGGGAACGGGTCCTAGCTAGAAAAAGAGGGTACACTTAACTGGAATAATTAGAGAGGGTTTACTAAACAGACTATTTACCAAGACCCATGACCAGAACTAAAGGAAATCCAACTAAGGATGGTAAAACACCTAGGTGACCACAAGAGCAAAGAGCTGTTACCACCATATGCCTGAAAACAACAAGTGTGCAAAGACGTTACTGGAAAGAGCTGTAGCTGTAGGAAAAGTCACCTTCCAGGAATTGTGACCTTCAACTTAAGAACAAAGTCACCACAAAATTTCTGTTCAACTGGGATGTAGCTGATGTAATAAAAACCCTAACCTTACTTCCCAACCCTCCTGCTGGTGCTTCTTATTGGCCAAACTCAACTAGAAGCCAGATGTCATGTGAGTGAAGCTTAATTTATGCAGTATATTAGATCAGCCACCAGAGGCACAGAGCAGTGTGAAGGGAGGAGAGGGAATCTGAAGCCATAAATAGGAAAAATAGAGTGCTCAAGAGCCATGGGCCGGGGATTTAGCTCAGTGGCACCGTGCCTGCCTTGCAAGCTCAAGATCCTAAGTTTGATCTCCGGTACAAAAAAAAAAAGCCATGGGCCCTGCGAGATTAGAAGACACTGGGAAAAGAATGGACTGTCACAGGACTGAAAAGCAGAGGAACTATGGCATCCTGGTGCAGGGAACTGGAACTCCATGATAAAAGGACATTTCCCTGTGCATAACAGGTCGATTCAACATAACAGCATCAAAAGCTCTGAAGTTAACAGGAAGATTGTTTTTGATATCCTCCTTTATAAAAAGATTAATCGTGGTACCCTTTTATATTGATTACCATTTTAATTATACAAATGTATAAGGTACAGTGTGATACTGCAACAAAAATGTAGTGATCAAAGAGTAATTAAAGTTTCATCTCTTTTTCGTTAGTTTGTGTTTGGAGACTTCAAGCTCCTCTGTTCTAGGCATTCATAAAATATGTAAAGGGCATTATGGAATATAGTTTCCTACTGTTCTGTAGAACACTAGAACTTATTACTTCTATCTGACTGTGTTTAGATCAGAATGTATAATAGTGATTATTAGAGGCTGGGAAGTATAGGAGGAGAATAATAGAGGGAAGTTGGACAATGGACATTAAAACTTGGCATCTTTTATTTTTAAGTGCCTCCTGGAGACCCAACAAAATGATGTGATATCCATTATTCGCGATTAATTTTTTACTCTTATCTGTATCAGTGCAATTTTGTAGACATGACATTGAGAACGTTCCTCCTTTCTTAATGACACCCTATAAATAAAACTGCTTATTTTCTAATTAAATGATGAAAGCCTATACAACTAAAATTGTCTAGTATTTAGTTAAAACCTGATTTCATTTTGCAATATTATTTGCCCTTATTTTCAAGGCATTGGAAACTAACATAAAGAGCTTTCTGTAAAAGGAAGAAGGTGGATAGTTAATTGTTTCTGTCCAGTTGATGACGGTTTTTGGTGTGCTGGTCAAGACACAAACACAACTGAATATTTTTCACAGACTCAATCTTATGGTTATATTAAATTACCTTCAGCTCCTTTAAGGTTTTTTTTTCTGTCAAGAAGACTTTTCCTTTGTGTCATAATTCTCCCTTCTATTCATCTTTAGTAATTTACCCAAGTTATTTGGCATGGCTATTCAACATGCTTAGAATTAATAAAGTTAGTAACACAAAAGTGGAATTATGTTTTCTTTGCAGCGGCTCATATAATAATAGCCTATCTGAAAAATAATAGGATTTTATTTTCTTCATCCACATATATTTTACATTTACTATTCATTATCACTGAAAAATACATCTTTCTTCTTTTTTTTCAAAGTTAATGTGAAATGTTGAATACAAATTATAGTCATCTACTTAGATTTAAGGAAATGATTAAGGAGGCTATTATTTAACTAGTTTTATGTGATTATGCTAATGGAAGCATTTATTAAAAAATGACAATTTACATTTGTTAGAGTCTTCAAAGTTTACATAATATAACTCTATAACCCATGTAATTAGATCCATGTTTCAACCTGGGGTAGTAAACAAGGAAAGTGGTATTATCTCCAATTCTTTTGAAATGAAAGCTGAGGTTCAGAGAGTTAAATTGTCTAAGACTGCAAAGCTAGAAAGCAAGAGAAGTAGAGCTTGAATATACTTCTTTTAACTTTTCAATTAATATCATAGCTTCATAGGCCTAGGGGTGGTGAATGTGCTTACTAAAAATATGCATGTTTTTTTAAAAAGCTCTGTTGATAGATATTTTATCCATTTCTTCTGTGTCTGCCCCAACAATCAACTGTTTGGGAAATATTCCCACTGTTTACACATGTTAGACTTACAACCTCTATATGGCTGTCCCTGAAAGAACATTGGAAGTGCTTTAATTTAACACCTTGTAGAAAGTGAAGTTTATATTCTTGGAGACATCAACTGCATCATCTTTTAATATTCTCATATAAAATGAAATAATTCTAACATCTTGGTCTCTAAGAACCTGTTTTTCTGTATATTGGATGACAACTTTTTAAAGTGGTGGAGACCATGGAGTACATCAAAGCCAAGCAGGCCTGGAGTTAGGGAGAGAGATCAAGTCTTTGATTCTCCAGTTGAAAAGGTTAATATTTTTCAACCCTTTTTTATCATTTAAATACATCCCAGGATGTCATTCTAGCCTTTTACTCCCTCTGTGTCAGCCTATCTTCATCTTCCTTGGTTTTCTTTCTGCTCTAATCCAATGTAGTGTCACAGTGTAGCTTTAGTCAGATTCGTTTGGGTAGAATTCCTGGCTCTCTCTAGTAAGATTTCCTTTCTTTTTGCCTTAAAACCTATTTTTGTTAAAAATTAAAATATACTGTTGGGCCGGGATTTAGCTCAGTGGCACCACGCCTGCTTTGCAAGTGCAAGGTCCTGAGTTCTATCCCCAGTGCCAAAAAAAAAAAAATCCTATTAACTTTTATTTGTGTCTACCCATTTGTATGGACATTTCTATGCCCACCACTTTTTTTTTTTTTTGCATATTACACTTCCCTTTTGAGGACAGTTTCTTTTTTCCTGAAATAGTCTTTTACTCCATTTTATTTTTTCTATTAGCCCTTCTTTGAAGTGCTATTGTTAGTAAGTATTATCAGTTTTGTTTGTCTGGAAATACATTTTTTCTACTTTTGCTTTTGCTTTTAAAAAGAATTTTGCAGATACATAATCCTAGGTTGGCAGCTATTGTCCCTCAGAATACTGAATAAGTCATTTTACTATTTTCTTGTCCTATTATTATTGCAGATTGCAGATAACTCAGCTGCCCAATTATTTCATAGTATTATTTTTAAATCTATTTCAGACTCATTTTAAAGTCTTTTCTTAGCCTTTATTTTTTTTTCCTTTAGTTTAACTTTCAGTACAATGTTTTATGTATGGAAATCTTTTATTCTACCTGAATTTCACTGGAATTTCTAATACTTATTAATCAAGTTTTTCATCAATTCTGAAAAATGCTAGCTATCGCTTCTTCAAAAATCACCTCTGAAATCTATTATTTCATTGAAACTCCTACTTGATATGTGTTAGTCTCCCTCTAGCCTCCATGTTTCTTAACCTCTCTTCTGCATTTTAAAATTCTTTGTCTCTGTGTGCAATATTCTGGATAATACTTTTGGTTTATCTTCAAGTTCAACAGTTATCTCATAAGTTATATATAATATGATATTTTTAAAAGCTCGCTAACTTCTAAATGTTAATTGCTATCATTTTCTTTTCTAGACATATTATCTGGTTATATTTTGAGCCACTTATTTCTTATATATTATTTGCCATTATAATTGCTAAACATGTTTAATACATTTATTCTAGGTATGGTAATTCTAATATCTAAAGTATATGAATATCTTATTCTATTACTCATTGCCTCTCCTGGACCTCATAGAGCCCTCGTTATGTTACACATTTGTGATTTGTGTTTGCAGATCATATCCAATATAACTTTAGCTGAAGGGAAACCTTGAGGTGTATGTTGAAATTTGTTTCCTATAAGGGGATTATCATTACTTCTACCAGAGATACTTAGAATAACTTTAAATAAATTCTTGATTTAAGGTGTTGGGATTGTAAATTTAGCATTATTTAGGATCATAAACTTTTATCATGTTTTTCTGTGGTTACAAATTCTTCGATACTTTTTTAGCCTTTCTAGCTTTTTACCATTAGGAGTAATAGTAGTAGTAGTAGTAGTAGTAGTAGTACTTCATTGAAGTTATTTTGTAAATCTATGTTTTAATATGCTATATTATTGGGCATTTTCATTTCCAAACTCTTAGAAGGGAAGCACCTAACTTTTGGTATTTTCACATATGATCTACGTATGTTAATAATTATGAGTGTGTGACAATCACATACATAATTAAAATATACTATTTACCCTAGTTATTATTTCTTAAAATGTGAATGATATTTAAAGAATGTTAAAAGAAAATATAGGAATGTATCTTCAGAATATCAGTATGAAAAAGTATTTCTATTACTATGAATCTAAAAAAAGAGCACTGGATTCTTAATATATTTGTATTACAAGATTAAAAATCTTGCAAATCATGAGGAAAGATTAATAACTTTTGCTAATAATATTTCATTTATAAATATTTATTTTATTAAAATAAAATTTAAATAATATAGGGAAAAATCACAACTAGGAAAGATATTTGTAAAACATACACTGACACATGATTTCTATAAAATAGGTTTTACATATAAAAAAAGGAAAAGGCAACAAACTAATTGATTAGTTTTGAAAAGAAAATGTTATTTCAAAGATAAAATACAAATGCTCAGAACATATATGGAAATGGCAATCAACCTTAGTAGTAATCAGACAAATGCAAACTAAAACCACAATGAGATGTCAATTAAAATTCCCCAGACTGGCAATAATTAAGGAGCCTGAAAACACCAAGTGTTGGTAAGGACAAAAAGTAATTTGGGCTTTGCTGTACTATAGGAAGAGTGTAAATTGTTGTAACGTTTTAGGAACCAACGTGGCATCATCTAACAAAGTTGAAGGTATGCATATCTTGAGACCCAATAATTCTTTCTCCAAATATGCATCCTAGAGAAACTTTTTGCACGTATGACAGAAGAAATGTACATGAATATTATCTGGCATTATTTATTGTGGCAAAAAAATAAAGGAAAAGAAAAGAAAACCCTAATTGGAAACTATCCAAAAGCCCATCAGCAGCAGAACAGATAAATACATTATGGACTGCTCATAGAATGGAACAATGCAGCATGAAAGTGAATGAATTCTTGCTATGTACAACAACAGTATATTGACCAAACAAAGTAAGCCACAGAAGGATAAAGTCTCATTCAATTTATGTAGTTTAAACATCAGAGCCTAAGTAATACATGTATGTGTTAAAACAATAAAGCAAAGAAAGACAATGATAACAAAATATTTAGAATATAAGAAATTTTCAGAGGTATTGATGATTTTCTGTATCTAGGAAATCTGTGGTTTTATAGAAATTTGTTTTCTTACTACCACTATATATAAAATGTACACATATCTCACATACATATTTTTATAAGCATGTACCATTTTCAAAACATGAGTATGTCAATTAAGAGTGGAGTTGACCTGAAATATAGCATAAAAAGAGACATTTAAGAGATAAATCCCAATCCAAGTAATGAGTCATGAGAATATATGATGTAAATTTCCAGTTCCTGGAATGGGTATTATGAAGTTGGAGATGACTCCATCAATTTGTTTGAGTGAGATAGGTTCCACTCAACTTTCTCACATTTCAAGCCTAAGATCAGATTCCATTATTTTAATGTCACGCTTATCATGAAATCTTCCCACTGTGCACCTTGTACACTGCCTAGGTATACATGGGTTTCTCATCAGCCCAACAGCTGTATTCCCATTCTGCTCTATATGTCAGGCTCTTAGGTATTTCAGAGTTAGTATGTCACTTCCCTGATTAGTAACATATTCAGTGGACTAACAAGATAATTTTATGAACCTGCCAAGCTAATAAGAATTTAGACTGTGAAGAATAAATATGTGAGTGTCATATTTTGAAACTTTTAAGATGTCAGTAAACTAGTCTCCTCAGAAGATATCTTGATCTAGAACCCCACTTCTATATTATTTATTTTTCTTACCTTTGCATATAAATCTTAAGTCCTTAGAGTACAGAAATCATATCTGATATTTTGATACTTTGCCTCATCTATAAAGAAATATACAGTATTTTGCATGCAGTACATACTTGTTATCTATTGACTGGGTGATTGGCAGGATTGTTGGTTACAAATACATTTACCAGTTAGCATCTGCATTACGCTTCACAAGAGTAATAAAAATGTGCTCATTGACTATAGTGAATGTAACTCTATTTCAACCACCAAGTGTTAACTTACTTGTCAGTATAAAACTATTCCTTTTATTCAAGTTCAAGTAGTTTACTCGTTGCAAAATCAGCTTCTTTTCAGCATTCTGCGAATCCAAGGCAATCCACAAGAGACATTTGATGGAGTAGGAGGTAGACATTAATGAAATCAGTAACAAAATTTGAAAATCTGAGAATTCCCCGAAAGAAATTTTCAGCAGGGTGTTAGGATAATGAAGGTGATGTCAAGGCAGTTTTCATATTAGCGGCAGAGCCACACCCAGGAGATTCAAAGACAAGTGATACTGGAACAATCAATCCTAATGTTATTCATTATTTTCATCTTTAGAATTGTAGCAAAGGTGGGATGTTTTTAACATATTAAGATGAAATTACCTTTATCATTGGGTACTTGTACCTGTACAGGATGTAAGAATTTAAGCAAAAAAAAAAAGTGAAAGTCAGAATCTTCACTGTTCTCCCTGATATACACACCTAAACAGTAAATAAGACATACCTATTCCTCTTCCCCCCAAAAAATGAAATTACATTTTATTTATCCTCAAAATATCATTTGCCCTCTTATTGTTTATGAAAAGAAATGCTGGATTTCTCACATTAGCCAATAGAGAAGCAATCACTTCCATGAATCATTGCTAGAAATAGAAATTATTTTAAGTGTTGGACACATTTGTGGTCTGTGAACACTGAACACTAATAAGCAGAATAGTTCCAGTCCTAAAATGAATCCCAAGTAATTTAATCTAGAAATGTCCTGGACAGACATTCAATTGTCTGTTTGCAGCCTGGAAGAGCAGACTTTACATTTAGCCTTCACAGCCTTGAAGCTTGCCTTTCTGCAGGCTGTGTATCTCTATGCATCCCACAAAATGAAGTGAATCAAACTGCATTAACTGCATTTCTAAATACGAGAGAGAATGAATGCAGAGTGACATCAGCTCTTTAGGCCTTCTTGCTCTGTCAGCAATGATGGCCATTAAAAACAACTTGAAATTTGTTAGTACTTATGCTTATAACAACCTGCACAAATGAACATAGAGGAACAATGCTTCGGCTTTCACCTTCCTTTTTTCATTCTTGTTCTCCTGGCAACTTATTTAATCCAACAGAGTGGGCTCTACAATGTGACTTTTCTTTCCAACTGTAAGTACATAAAGGTCATATGGGCCAGCAAGTGACCATGAAAGTCAAGAGCCATTGTGGACTCTACAGTGGTAGCTCAAATGTTCCAGTTTTCGGGACAGACTCTACCTGATCCCTATGATATTTGTTATGATTAATTCTACCTGGCAACTTGACTGGTGAGGAATATAGAGAACTTGTAAAGCACTATTTCTGGGCATGTCTGTGAGGGTGTTTCTGGAGGCTATTGGTGTGTGAGTCAGTGGGCTGAGTGGGGAAAATGTGTCCTCAGTGTGGGCAGGCACCATAGTCACCTGGAGACTCTAGCAGAATAAAAAGGCAGAGGAAAGATTAATTCATTTCCTCTCCCTTGGAGCTGGAATATTCTCCTACTCTTGGACATCAGAACTTTCTGGCCTGAGACGCCAGGGTTTACATCAATGACCCTCTGAGGCCTCAGTCCTTCTCTGGTTCTGAAGATTTCAGACTTGTACTGAGCCTCCCATGGTTTCCAGCTTTCAGTCAGTCATCTGTTGTGGGCCTTCACAGCCTCCATCATTACATGAACTGATCCCTCTAATAAATTGCTTCTCATCTATCTAGCTCTGTACACACAATATTATATATAGTTAAGGCATGGTAATCACTATTGTTGATTTCCTGAGTTATATGGTGTAATAAACATCATAATGACCATTCATTCTCATGTCAGAAGGTTTTCTCATCTGGAAACCCATTCTAACTTAGGGCCCTATGGTGGGAAGGTCTGTTTGAGGCAGGTGAATATCTCCTATAACTCAAAACGTGCTTTTTATCAAGTTGAAATTGACCTTATTATTATCTGTAAGGAAGCATTCCCTAGCAACTAAAGATTTGTTGAAACAACTTCTTTCCCTCTCTAATTTGCCTCAAAGCCTCAATACCTTTCAATTGTAAATTAATAGGCCATTTCTTAACCTCTACTTCATTTTTTTAAGTGGAGGAAACAATATCCGTATTTGTAAAAGACCATATCTATATACGAAGATTCACAAGAGTTCACTAGGGGTTCTGATTCAAGATACTGATATATTAGACATCTTATTATTCTTTCCTTCAGGAAACTGACTGTGAATGTTTGTGAATATAATTGTGAATGTTTGTATCTTAATACAATGGGGGCCAAAATGCCACCTGAAAAGGCCACTTACTGCAATGAAATGGAATCAGAACACAGCTATTAAAAGTAGTTGTGGGTATATGGTAGTCTCCTAGTGATTTGAAAATTAGCATCAATCACACATGATGAGAAATAACTGTTCACTTTGGTAGTCAATACAGAAACTATGAGTCTGTCACTTAATCATGAAGACTAGGGAAAACTGATCACTTTACATGAACTTTAGATTCCTCATTGGAAAAAATGTGGATATCAATTAATTTCTGCCATAGTAGATATTCTGAAGGCTGCGAAGTAATATATAGACACTAGAGATTCTTAAGGCTTATTTATCCGTAGATGATACTGATGTTCATTAGAAATGTTTGTTTCTATCTATTCAAAACTTTTAATTATAAAGGGACATATAGATAAAATATTGCATTGATAATTATAATATCACAGGATGGGTCAAAATATTCTCATTGATAGGAAGAAAAGTACAAAATGAGGGTGCCACATATCTAAACCACTTGTAATTTGGTGAGTTAGAAGCATAGGAGGATTACTACAGCATTTCATTGCATCACAAATAAGACCTTTCCAAAGCTCCTGAGATTTACTGTCCTTTAAAGTAGAATTGTCCAAGGGACAAAGTCAAAACATAAAGTTTAACAGTAAGTAAATGCCAAGAACTGAGATTAAGAGCCTAAAGCACTTGCTTAGCTATGATTTCATGTGATTTTAAGGTGTATTCGACAAAGAAATATTTTTGCATTTTACATGTTATGGGAATGAGGCTCTGATGGATTAAATGAGTTGTACAAAGCCACATAAAAATGATTATTAGAGGTAGAACTTGAATTAGGTACATCAGGTTCATAATCTTCTACCTTGATTTTTTTTATTTCATATTGTAGAATGCTGAGCCATCAAGCTTAGTTTCCTTTCAAATGGCCCCAGTTTTTACTTGTTAATTTTCTAATAAGTAATTTTTGACACAACTATTTGTGAACTCTACATATTTACAGATATTATTTTGGTTAAGTAGCACTTCTAGGTATGTATCTAATTTTTTATCATAGTTACCACTAATACTATTAGGATTATTGTCATTATTATTGAATACATGGGGATACAAGTGGTATACCAAATGATCTCTTATTCCTATTCAATGCAAAGCTCATTATCTAAACAAGTAATCACACACATATATACATTCAATGGTGAGTTGCAGAGTACTAAGAGACTGTAAAAGGGAAAGTTGACAGATCGTGCAACTCAGGGAAGTCCTTCTTCAGGAAATAATTCTTGAGCAGAGATTTGAAAACTGAGCTAGTGCTACCAAGACAAAAATGGGAATCATGAGCACTCCTTGGCATTAAATAATATAGCAGGCATAAGGGTCTTTAAATATACTAATATGGTTAGAGGAGAAGGAATGAGATGAATAGGAGATAAGATGAAGGACAATTTAGGCAGAAACCATGTGTGACTTTTAGGTCATGTTAAGTATTTCCTTGTTCTACTCAGAGATCAATAGAGAGTTATAATATTTATCAAGGACTGTGACATAATCAGATCCTGATTTTGAACAATCATTGTGATTGCAGTGTATAGAACAAAGTGGAAGAGGGTAGCTGTTGATACAGGCAGAATAGTAAGGTGACTGCTACAGCACTACAATTAAGAAATAAAGATATCTCACCTAAGGACATGGAAGTTGAGATGGAGGAAAGTACAGACTTAAGAAATTTTGGGGAGACAAAATGAATAGGCCTGAGTAAAAAAGCGGGTATGGGAAATGATGGAGAGGGAATTTCAGGGATGATGCCTTGGCCATTGTTTGGTGACAATTAAACAGCTACCAAAAAATGTGATCAGGATCTGGAGGAATGGGCAAAACTATGGTTTTGACTTGAGGAGTTTGAGGAGATTTTGAATCATTTAACAGGAATTATTTAGGAAGTAGTTGGATGAATATGTCTGGATAGATAAACAAGCATATATTTGTGTATCATTTGCACAAAAAAGACAACGGAAGTTACATTGTCATATTGTCTAAGAGAGTACAGTATGAGAAGATAGGTTTTAAAATATAGTCTTTAGGAAATCCAACTTTAATAGACCAGATAGAGAAATTTATGGCTGCCAAGGAGATAGAACAGAAGACAAACTGGGAGTTCATTGTGTCACAAGAGGAAAGTACTTCAAGAAGGAAAAAGCCAGTGATTCTAGGTACCATGGAAATGCCAAGTAAGGTGAGAATAGAAAAATATCTTTTGGTTTTAGTCACAAGGAATTCATTGGTAGACTTAATGAGAGAGGTTTTGAGGATTGACTGGACTGGAATCCAAACTGAAGAGAGCTGAGAAGTAAAATGAGGAGGCTGGACTAAATCCTCTCTAAAGTCCTTTGAACTCTAAAATAATATGATGTCATTTCATTCTGCTGTCCAGAGCCTCCTTTTGTCACAAGTTACTTACCCTACTCCTGTTTAATAACATATCTCTGTTGTTGAAAGAAGCCTTTGTTAAAGAGTGTATGATTTAAGCATCACTAGAACCTTAAATTTGAAATAAATCATTTTTTCTACTTTTACATCTATATTTTGGAAAGAATCTTGAGTACAAAAAAAAAACTCAAATGATTTTTCCATGTAGCACCAATTAAGGAAAGATATTCCCAAGAATTTCTTTTATTTTGGGGGGTGGTCAGGACTGCAGGGATAAAATCAGGTCTAGAGTTCCCACATGAATAAATTTGGAAGTGCTGCAGCTGATTTGAAGCTACAGTCCAGGAATGTCTCACATTATGCCATACTATTTTTCTTTTAAATCGAATAACTTTTCTAGGCTTTGAGAGTTAAGGAATACATCTAAAGAATTGATTTGTATGTAAGCACAATGCTTAGGCAGTGACAAACATTCTATCTTGGTGGCATAGAAATCTGGTGAAAGGGCATATAAAGCCTTGCTACTCAAAGTGTGATCTGTGGACAAGCAGCATCAACTTTAGCTGAGAACTTGTTAGAAAAATTTCAGGCTCCAATCCAGACCTATTGTGTCAGAATTTGTGATTCAACTGGATATTTAGGTGACTTACATTAACATTAAAATAATTTCTCATTTTTTCTCACAATCTATAGAATTTTTTTGTTACTTTGCTGTGAAACTTAAACTCATCTAAGGACAAGTCAGTCATTTATGGACTAAAAACTAATGATATTATTCTGTTTTAATATTAAGTCCAGTGGCGTGTCAATGTGACTAATGTATACACTATGTATATATACATATTTCACTAATGTATATTTCACAGACAAAATGTAATTTACTCACTCAGTTCATGGTAGGATACAATTTTATTTCCCTTTCCCAAAAGCTACTAAGTGTGTGCATTGAGCTATCTTCCTTTCCTCTTTTCATTAATACTTGCAAATTTAATTTGAGATAGCAGGGTTACCTGTTGTGGTTTTGTACTACATGTATAAACATTCACTATTTTCAGTCTCTTTAGCTAACCGAGAAGTTCTACACTTTATTTTACGACCCTTTGGGATGATTAGAATCTGGAAGGGGCAGAAGAAACTACACTCCCAGCCACTTTTTTTGCTCCATTGCTATCATACAGCCCTGTCCTAACCTTTAACCAGAGCAGATTGCTACTGCCCCCTGCTGGCCAATTGTCTTTTCTTCCCTTCTCTACACATCTGTGACTTGAAGAGAATGTCCAAGGATTTTGAGCAACTGAAGAAAGCTCAGTGGAAGGGGCTTTCCCTAGTACAGAGGCAGAGAGATCCTTTGAGAACAAGTGGCTAAAATCAGACTAAAACACTTAAGAGGAGAAGAAAGCAAAAAAAAAAGGTTTCTAAATTAAGTTAACGATTTCCAATGAACCTTTTTTCTGTACACCAAGGAAATGTCCCTTCCTTTTCAGCACAGAACTTCTCTTTTGCCTCTGGCTTCCACCGACAAGGAGTGAATTATTCACACCCCTGTTACAATTTCAGTACTCCGAATACTGTTCTCTTTTTCCACAATTTTCTATCCCCACGCCTGAACCTTATTTATTCCCTTTTCTCTTCTGCTCCAAACTCCCGTCCCGCCCACCCACAGGCAGACTAGTATTTCCAGGAGCTCAGACCCCAGCCGCTCTCACCCTTCCCCTCTTCCCCGACCTCGGCTCTCCCTCTGTCATCATCGGACCCCTCTGCCAAACGACCAGTCAGTCACTCTTTGCCTCGGAACGGCAGGCACGTCCCCTCTTGATTGCCTCTCCCCGACCCCCGCCCCAAGCTACTGAAAAAGGAAACATGCGCACTTCAGAGCTAGGAGCTGTCCGAGTGCTGAAATTTATAGGCTGGGTAAGATCACGTCTCCGTCTCTTTCTGTAGCCCTCATTCCAGCACAGGATCTCAGTGACTATCCCCTCTTCCCCCTAAACACTCCAGCGCGCAGAGTCCTTTCTTTTCCCTCATTTACAACTTCTTTTGAAAAGAGAACATTTTCCAGAGAAAGGGGCTTTTCTAAACAGAAAGAATATAAGACAAAAGCCACAGCAACCCTACTTTCAGCATGGCATTGTCACCAGCCCCCTTTGCATGGTGATGTGATTAAGGTAGCAGCATTTTTATTATTACTATTACTATTATTATTATTATTATTATTATTATTATTATTCAGGAGAAAAAGCTGGGGGATTCATCAGTTGTGAGGCTTTGTCTTTCCTGGGGTAACTGATGGTCCCGAGCCTCGGTTTGACCTGACCATGATACCCAGGATTGGCACTTTTTGTTTTTTCTCAGCAAACTGTACAAACCTAAATCTCTTTTTGATTTTCAAGGAAACTAGATTCCTGCCAGATTTTGAATCTGGACAATAAAGAGATACTTTGTCTAGCTTCTTTTTGGAATCATTTCGGAATATTTTCCACAAGCATCACAGAAACAGGAATGAATCGGCAGCTAGTGAAAATTTTGACAGCCTTGTTTGCATTTTTCTTAGAGACAGACCACTTCAGGTAGGTGAAACGACTTTGCATGCTGATATTTTCCATATGAAAACTGATTGAGAGAGAAACTGTCATGGAATTATCTATCTCTTCTGTGCCTTGTATCATATTATTTTAATTTTGTAGAGGACAGTTAAATTTCTTTTGTTCGTTTAAAAAGCTTAATTACGGTGGGAGGGTAATAAATTTTCAGAAAAGCAAGTTTTATGTTGTATAGCTGCACTCCATATATTTCAACACATATTTTCACAGCCAGTGTGATATTAAGGTAATCTGATGAGTTGCATACTCTTCATCTTTCTGTATAAGGTCGATATTTTTGTTCTCAAATTATTTTGGAAATCATTTAAAGGTATTATTGGGTGCAATGTTTTACACATGGTGGAAGGGGTTGTGTTAATTTGCCAAGAGTGTGCTCATCTTATGTAAAATATAAAAGAACCCTAATTTCAGCCAACTTGGGACTTTATTATATTTCGTCAACTAGGAAGGAGCATACTATGAGAACTGAAATTCGGGAATTCTCTTGGAACATCACAAATGTCTTTTTACCAATATATTCTACTGTTTAGTCTACTGGGAAATTGATTACCTACCAACATTCAATGAATATGACATTTTTGTATTTATGTCTGTATGGCAAAGGAAGTGTGCAGAGTTAAAATAGTGAGAAACAATTACTTGCACACTTTCATTTCTACATAATTTACTAATTACCAAATCAATTGATACTTCAGGGTATCAATTTAAGTACTAGTAAATGAAATAATCATCTAACGGCAAAGAGTTGAAAACAGAATAGAGAGAGGAGATGCTCTTACAATAGAGTAGAGAACTCTTTCATTAATTTTTCACCCAAATTTCATGGTATTTTTTCACAGAACCAGGAGAAAAGGAACACATAGAAATAGTATTGTGAATAACGGGAAAACCCACTATGCTCCTTTCAGATTCACACCTAGGATTAAGAAAGATTGTAGGCTGGGTGTTATTAGAATCATCATCATCATCATCATCATCATCATCATCATCACTACCACCACTATCATAATCAAATACTATTTGATTAATCAGATGAATCTGCTTAGGGAATGTGAGTATTTCTGGACGATTGCATCAATTTTTAACTCCTACCAAATGTTTATATCATTTTTGCACACTTCTTCTTTGAAAAACAGGAAAGAATGTGTCTTCAGTGATAGAATTAACAAGACTATTTGTTAAACTATTGAAAACAAGCCTGGTGAAACATATTCTTCACTGAAAGAAATCAGCACAATCAATGACTATGAATTGTATTTTATTATAAATCAAAATGTTTTTGATAAGCACTTTATTACTTTTAACACAGATATGATAATCTGAGAAATTTCCTGGTCAACTTTTTGTGTTTTGGTTATGGAAAAGACAAAAGTAGTTTAGAACTGTTTTTTAAATTAATACTTTATTGGAGAGTCAATAATTTAAATGTTCACATATAAATAACTGATAAAATGATAAAAGTAAAAGACAGGCTCATTCTTGACCTACTTTAAAATTAAGTTAAAATTCCAAGTAAAGATTCTCTTTTAAACATCACACTGGGAAATATTAATAGCTGATAAATGGAGCAGAATCTAGCAGGTGAGAAAATAAGCAGTATGATAATTAATTGCACTATTTACTTTGTTCAGGCCATCTTATGTATTTCCTGCAAAATATTTTTAAATGTTAAATGGTGCTATGTATATTAGTGTAAAACAATGTTAATTTACTCAGATTTTCAGTTTTTACTGCCTGATATGTCTGTGTAAGAAGCCAATTTTTGTATATTGTTACAATTTCAGGTTATTTATATTTGATGTTTTGTAAAACTCAAATTAACAAATATACTGTACGATGGATGAAATAAATGGCATCTGCATAATTGTTAAAAAAATTTAGTGAGTAATGCTGGAACAAATTTTTTAAGTTATGATTTTAAGTCACTACATGAATTTAAAAATCATGTTCTTCTTTTTTCTTGACAATCCTAAAAATAAGCAGCTTCAACTAGATGTCCATAAAATCTACAGGCTCAATTTATAGGCTTTGTCTGATATCAAACATGTTTAAAGTTTGGAAACATGAGAGATATGACTCAGGATTTATACCTCCTGTCATTTAAAGTTACTTTAGACCATGTACAAGTTCAGAAGTTGACCAAAGAGTTTGTATTTTTCTATTTTTCTTCTTGCTAACATATCAAATGTCTTTACCAAGCCATGATGTAACTATTTTGTGAGCATTGTTTCTCAGGGATTGAGAATGGAATTGTTGCTAAAACAGTTAATGATGTTTTTAGGGCAGTTTTCTGCAAAGATCATGACACCAGGTCTGGCAAACAACCTTCGCAGACCCTATCTCCTTCAGATTTCTTGGACAAATTGATGGGAAGAACATCAGGATATGATGCGAGAATCAGGCCAAATTTTAAAGGTAAATGTCACTTAAACTGATGTTAAAGGCTTCGAGAAACCTTCTAGATGTTTGAATAGTTTATTCTGACAATAGGTTTATAGGATTTTTTTTTTTTGCAAAATGGAAGCAACAAGTATGATATTTATTTTACTTTGCATTTTTTGAATTAGTTACTAATTGAAATATCTTAAATTTTACCTGTTACTTGCCCTGTTTAAAAACTTTTCTCATTCCTACCCTGTTCCAGAAATAACACCAGTGGCAGAGATTATTGCCACTGCCCCACCCCCTTTATGTGGGAGTGTGGCTGGAAGTGAATACAAGAGGAAATGTTGGCCTTGACTGACATGAACATCTACCAGGGTCCAATGATAGACAGACACAGTGGTTTCACCAAAATATTTGGTTTTTATTTTAAATATCTACATCAAAGTGAACTTTGAATCTCAATATAAGACATGCCATTTTTATACCCTTTCAGTCCTCTTAAATTTTATAAGTTGTGAGGCTCTAATTTAATACAGAAATTTTTGATTCCCACTTATTTAAACATTTTTATTATTTAGTTGAAATTATTTACTTGAAATTAATAAAGATTATAAAATGGTAAAATGCACATGTAAAAGATGTGCACTTTCTTTGTTCAAATAGAAGCAAATGGAAGAGATTCTGTTTTTGTTTAACATTACAAAAATGTACTTAATAATCTGTACAAATCATTTAATCCATTGTGTTTATTTTTACTCTCAACCAGAAAAACTAATAAGAATCAATTATTAATGAAATTAAATTATTTTATGCTTTCATTTTTAGATACATATTTTAAATGGCAATTGCCTTTTAACTTATAATTGAATTTAATATAATGCCTTGTGAAGTGTTTGTATTATTTTATAAAATGAGAAATCTACAATATTCTAGATATTATGTAGTAATTTATGCAGTTTTGGTTTTGCTTATTAACAGTTTAATTGCTTTGCTTTCCTTGAGTTTTGATTAATTTTTATTATTGGCAAATGTAAGCTTGAAAACTAGACTTTAAGTTCATTTCTTCATTAAAGTGATACACCTCTGAATATACCCAGCTGTGGGCACATTTCATAAAGAAATATGTCAGAATTTTGGTAAAACAAGTGTTTTTATGATTTTAGAGTACTTCCAAAAGAGACAAAAGAATCTTTCATTTCACCCCATTTCCTATAATTTTGTATTCATTGCTTTGGAAGTCAATGTTTGAAATAAAATCCTATGACCAACAAGCCAAGAACCAACTTTCAATGGGATTGCTCATTCACACATTTAATCAACAACTTTTGAGTCTGAATTATATGCAAAATACTAATTTTTGGGTGCTTTAGAAAGTTGAAAGATAAAACAGGCTCATGTAGTTCCATCAGAAATTTCAGTGGGGAAGAGCTATTACATGAGAAATAGTTAAGTACCAGCAGGAACAAAATATTATACAGAAGAAGCACTACATGCATGCAATACTGCTGGATTCTATGAAATGGAGAGATAATTTCTTATTAAGCAATTCATGAAAGATTTCATAGAGAAGATCCAGAATTTGAAAATTGTTCAAATTTATGAGCTATCTTTGATCACAATTATTACTCATTTCTCTCAAGAAATAATTTTTCAAATGAGCAAAAAAGTGCAAAGCATAATAAATCAAATACCTATGATGCCTTTGCAACTTTAAATGATCACACAGAATAAGCTTTCAGGGGTTTTTTCCTAATTCTTCTGGGGATATCACCCTTTGAAAATAACATGTACTAAAGGATAAATGAATGAGGAGAAAGTCGAGTTTAGCAAAGCATTGCCACATTTTTGTGGTCTATCAACTACATAAAGGCCTAAATACAGGGTATTTTAATGATTTACAAAAGAGAAATGGGGTGGACATGATTTCAAATTCTAAAAATAATGATATTCATTGAGTTTTCTCTTCCCTCTTTAACTCTCGACTTCAATTAAAACTGCTATTCCTTCATAAATTTTATTTATATAAACCATTTATATCAGATCAATTACTTGACATTAGTCAAAGTTCCCTTCATTTTAGGGAGCCTGGCTTTTTCTTTTCTTTTCTGTTTTTTTGGTACCAGGGATTGAACTCAGGATCTCTGCTTGCCAGGCAGGCACAGTGCCACTGAGCTACATCCCCGCCCTTGGCTTTTTGAATGTAAATGATTCTCCATTATTTTAGTGTAAAATCATTTCCACTCTTTTGTGTTCCCAAAGAATTTTGTAAGTATTCTGTGGTGCTTTTCCACATTTATGTTTTATCCATCTGTCCTGCATTGTATTTAAGAGTGCATAGATGTGCCTTATTTATAAATGTATATTCTTTATTTACATGAAATATTGATAGTATAAACAAAAGGTTCTTCTTTTCTCCAGAATGAGGAAATATAGACCAAGAGAGGGAAATACAGATTAAATATGAAGATCAGTGCTTTCAGTTAGTTATAATAAAAGTTGAGGGTGGGAAGTTTGGCAGTAGTTAAAATGGCAAACAAAAATGATCTTAGCTGAACTGAAGAAAAAGAGAGAAAAATCATAAATATTATGGAACTTGAAACATGAAGAAGACTAGGAAGAACCTAATAGTACTTACCATACTAATTTAGTAATGTATCAGTCAGAAAATTTACATAGGAGTTAGAAATGAATAGTAATTAGGAAATGCAATTGGACTAGAATAGTGATATCCTCCCTGTAAATGCCCAAAGGCAAATTGGCTAATATAACAATAAACATGATGATACTGGCAATGACAATAAAAATGATTAATACTAGTGATTAATAACAGTAACGGTGATTAATAAGACTATAGAAGGAAAAATTTCACCATAAAAATAAAAGCAAAAGCCACTTATGGGCTGTTGAAGTAAAGAGTGTGGCTATTCTAGAAGCATTATTAAATATTAGCATATTTCTCTTTTCCTTACTTCCCTGTATTAGCAAGAGAAAAATAAATAGATGTGCATAATTTTTCTTATTGGGAGAAATTTTTCCTGCATACTTTCAAGTCGGTAAAATATTGCATGTCTATTTCACATCTCTGACAGGTTCTGAAAGATGTCATAATGAGCACATACACAAGAAGAAATATGGGTGTATGCTAGAAAAGGAAACCAGAAATGATTCGGACTTAGGCTCTGTAATTGAGAGACATTCTTAGAAACTATAGAAAAAATAACTTTTTTGATGTGCCAAAGCACAAGTGTATAAACAAAGTCATGAGTCAGAGTTGCCAATTGAATTTTATCTATAAGATCTATAGAGACCTGGATTGGAACTTGTCAAAACATAAATTTTCCAAATCCTCACTTCAGATAAAAACACAAGCTATTTACAATTCCCTGATTCTAAAACCATGGTAAATGTTGATTGTATAATGACAAAGGACCCTCTTTCCTTACTTGAGGGATTTGTTTCATTTCAGTTGATTTATCATGGTGTTATTCCATCATCCTATCAGATACTCTTTTGTTGGTATTGTATCACTTTAAACATTAAGCTTTTAATGAAATTCTCAAACCTTGACAAAATGCATTTGTTCATTTTTTCTCTTTTTGCACAGACACATATATGTTTTGTTTGTAAACAATATTAGCTTAGGGTTGTATCCTGAATTTCACTTCAATGTGATAAAATATATTTTACCTCATTATTATTTTGGGGATAGGATCTGGAATAAATAATACCAAGAAATAATTATTTTCTCCACTTCTTAATATACACAATGCAAACTAATTTTTCTACATCTAGAGACCTTGCTTTGAAAGTGTGATGTAATACATTTAAACCTACATTTGCATGCATTATGGTTGCCTGCAATTTACAATGAGTTAGAAGCTCAAGATTTGTTTCATATACAGTTTATGTAGCATTAGATCCACTTCCATGAAACCAGAGGTTTTCATGTTTTGCTCCTTGAAAATTCTACTTTCTGTAGCTAAGTGGAACTCAAGTTCAAATGTGAGTCCCAAACCCTATAGGGTATGTCTGGACACAAATGTTTAGTAGGGACACTTGAAAAGGATGCTTTTGTCAGTTAGTGATACTGCAGTCCCAGCATGACCGTTTCTTTGATCATTCTGGTGGATGTGGGCATTTGACATAACTATGGACCCTAAAAAAGAGGACTAGAATGAGTATCTGAAGCATTAGCCTTCAGTGCAGAAAATATCACAAACCTTCAGACACCTGGAAGGGTAAGGCCGTGGTCATGCTGAGATTAAAATTTTATTAGGAACTGCCAAAAACAATTGGCTCAAGTATAAATTGCCTTGGTGTGGAATTATGTGGAGTATCTATTGGGAATTTGCCTTCTTCACATAGGAATTCCTATTCTCCCTTAATTCTGGATCTTCCTTAATTAACCAACAGACTTGAAGTAAGTTGCCCCTTAAGTGCTAAAATGAAAAAAAACACAATAGAACAAAGTCAGTGTTCAAGCACATTAGAGTTACTCAGAGAAAAATGAATTTTCAGGTGTCTATAAATGTCAAGCATGAGTCAGAGTTGTCAATCGTGAATACTTTTAAAGGATATAAATACAGCATGTGATTTTTGAGACATTATCTTTTAATAGTGATAACAACATCCATTTCAACTGGCTAGCCCTAAGCCCAATTGCAAGACAGTTGACATTTCCACTAGCGAAATTTGTTCTTGGTTGAATACATAGAAAATAGCTACCATTGGGGACCATTTGTTGGAGAAACTAGAAGACAACTAAGGGCAAAAAGAAAGAAGGAAATAAAATTATATAGCTGAAAAGAAGAATGGACTTATTTTAGGATAAATTATTATAAAATTACCTTGCAAAGTTCAAATAGTGTGCTTATCTATCCACTTTCCAATGTCTGGAGAAATATGTATGAATAGTATATACACAGACATACATGCTTGTATATCCATTATACATAGGAGATATACCAGAGAGTTGAAACACTGGTGGCCTCTGAGAAATGAGACTGGATGCCTGGGGTACAGGGATAGGAGGAAAAATTGTTTGTCTCTGAATGTCCTTTGAATTTTGATCATTACATTTATTTCCAATTCAAAAGAATTAATTGTTAAGTACTTATAAAGAGGTAGAATCCAAGGAAATCCTCCCTTGGGTAGCATGGCTAATGTAGATTAGAGATTGTGTCATTTTATCTGAAGCAACATGCATATGTCCTGATTTCAATAATACTCCAAACATCTGCTTGAAATCCCATGCCCAATATACTTCCCAAAGTTGCTTGCTATTACCATGGCTAAAATCACAGCACTGTTGTTTCTGTCTTTGTGTTACAGTTCCATCACATATTAAAACCACATGATAGAACTTAGGGTAAGCCTAATCAGTCACTTTCTCCATTAGTCTAGAATTAGAGGAAAACATGTGGTCCCTAGCTATCTTAGGATGAGATAACAAGAGAAAAATTTTAGTGAAAAAGGCTGAGAATAACAATGACAATTTTATATGCAATAGGTTTTTTTTCAAGAATGATGTTGACAAATATTTTTGGACATCTGAAATCCACTGGCTGTGTCATAATTTATTTTAGCTTTTCTGCGTTGTATGAACACCAATCTACACATTTGTATACACTAGGTTCCTATTGTAGGGCCACAAAATAATTCTCCAGGATTTGAGGTGGCATCAAGAAGAAAACATCTATAGCTTTCTAATGAACTCTGTTGAAGCATATTCCAGTAGGTGTGTCAGTATGTTTTCTATTCCATGATGACAGGGTAATGTAGTAGAAAGCATCCTGGACCTGGATCCAGAAGATTCATGTCCAGGTCAGTTACTTTTGAGAAAAGGTGTCTTCACACCTATCCATGTTTCCAATTTTCTTCTCCCTTTCCTTACTTCATTCAGGTTGTGCAGAGGATCAAATGAGATCATACACATGAATGAACTGTTTTTGACTATTAATATTATTATAAACAATTTAAATTATTGCCACCCTTTGAATTTTCTTTTATAGCCAACATTTATTACGTATTGTTCAAACGTCTCTTTCACGGTGATTCAGTTTTCATAGTTGTTTGATTTTTTTTTAATGGAAGAAAATCAGAAAAATCATCTTAGATTTCTATCAGAGAAACTATTATGTAGATGTCACATGTCTCAGCTGGTTTTTCTTTCATAAGTTTACTGAGAAATTTTTCAATCTGAAGGGTTATTTCATATTCCTAAATATGAAAAAAGAGATAGTTCCTTGTGGGAAAGATGTATCTTTCTCCATTCAAACCCCATTCTGGATTATTAATATTATTGTACTTGTTTAAAAAGTTGACCAAGTAAAAGATAAAGAACAAATTTCCCCTGGTTCTTGAAAAGAGGACCCTAACTTTAAGTGGAGATAATATGACTTTCATTTTTGATGTATCTTCTGGTCCAGTGATTGTAGTTGCAAGGTTAATTACACAAAAGTACCAAATTGATTTTCTATTTTAAAATTATTTTATTTTATTTTGAGACAGGGTCTCACTATGTAATTCAGGCTGGCCTTGAGCTCACTATGTAGCCTAGGTGGCCTCGAAGTTAAGGTGATCCTCCTGCCTCAGCCTGTCAAGTGCTGGGATTACAAATGTGCAACAAATGTGCATCCAGTTTAGAATAAATATTTTCAAGAGGACATTTGATCTCTATGACATGGCAGGTTAAGAGTACCAGAAATGGAAGCCCATAATTTCGTCTTTGAGAAGGTAATGCATTACTCCCTGGTGGATTCTGGGTAACCACATATACTTAGTTTTCATTATTGAATATTTTATCCTGATTTCTATAAAGCTTGCTGTCCCTTCCTATCTTGAAGGACACTTTAGTCCATTTTGCAGATAATCTGAAATTTTATTTACAAAAAAAATGATAGTGAAATCCTTATCATGATATTTTGGTACTTAATGACTGGGCATTATAATGTGTTCAGTTGGAGCAGTCAGATTTAGAGTGAGGAAAATATAGTCATTGGTTTGTTCTCTATAGTGTTGGCTATTTTTCTTGGTGCATTTGATCAGACAGTTTAGAATAGGGTCTTATAATACAGTGCTCATGGAAACATATCTGATCAAGTCTCATAACAAAGTCTCAAAGCATTCTGGGCTCTTCTTTCACTTAACTCCTATGAGACTGTCCTGACAGTGGCAGGTAGCACTTGTTCATGGATTTTTCTCCTAAGAGGGCTACTCTGAACACTTGGGACTGATTACAGATACTTTCAGCCTTTTGAAAGCCACTAAAGGAAGGATATGAACAAAAGGTGTAGGTCTCTAAGTGGTATTCTGAAGTGTGCAGAACATTTAAGAGCAAAGTCCCTGGTGACTTTCTTGGAGTCTAGTCTGGCTAGCCCATCAAGACAGTCATGAGGCAGAAACACGAAGGAAGATGGACCCTCTCCGAGTCATGCCCTGGGTTGTGTACTGACCATTCAATAATGAACACAAGTGCACTAATGATGGTTCTGTTTTATGAACACACCCATTCCAAAAGGGCAAAGTAAACCTTGGAATGAGTACAAATATGAAAAGTCCATAGGTGATATTTATGTACGTAATTAGACACATGCTGTTTTTTAATTCTTCTTTTTTTTCTGATGGGAGTGGGACATGTTTTCTTGAGGGGAAAAGGGCCACATTTAGCTACACATTTTCAAAGCAATAGAATAAATTTATGGCAAGCAACATATATATGGGTGCAAAAATGCCATAAAAAGATTTTACATCTTTATAGTTGAGTCTAAACACACAGTTCATTTGTTCTAGATGAACAGGTAAAGAAAATGTGGCATTTATATACAGTGAATTACTACTCTGCCATAAAGAAGGATAAACTTGAGTCACTTGTAGGAAAATGGATGCACCTTGAGACCACAATGCTAAGTGAAATGAATCAGACACACAAGCTTAAATATAGCATAGTTTCCTTAATATGAGAAACCTAAATTATAAGTAAAGAGCAGAGTAAAAGATAAATAATAGGGAAAAAAGAGACAGATCTTTTGCAAAAGGAAGGGGACCAAGAGAAGAGGAGAGGGAAAGACAAGAAAATGAAAAAAAGGAATTCAGATGCAGTATGTATGCGTACCACCTCCCACAAGGAATGTAATAATTATGTACTGTTAACACACCAATAAAAATAAAATTAAAAAAATAAAAATAATGAGTTCACTTGTTCATTCCTTTAATAAATAGTGGGTAGTTACTTTGTGCCGGGACCTTGTTAGGTGCTGAGTGTACAGTGCTAGAGGTAGAAGCTTTTAAATGTCAGTTTTCTCTACAATCTCAGTTCAATAAAGACTGGAATATAATTTGTAAATTGAACGCTATGTCATCCAGGATCTTCTTAGGAGTGAGATAGCACACTCTAAGTGGGTGTGAGAGCTTTTAGGAAACCCAATTACAAAAGGAAAAATCTAGTATTCTGGGACTATCAACAGTAGATTGAAGAAGCAAGGAAGGGAGTAGTTACTAGAACCTACTGAAGACAGCTATAGAGAAGCCACCAAGTGGTAACTGGGGCTCGGGGTGATTAATCTGTGCTGTCTTGGCAGGGAGAAAGCTAGAGAATAAATGTCCTGGCCTCTCTCTCCTCTTGCCTTTCATCTCCTGTGGGAGGCTGTCACTGGCCAAATCCACCTAGTAGCCAGAGGCCAAGAGAACTCATTAATGCAAACACTGATGGTCAACTTCCTAAGATACAAAGACAAGACAAGACAAGACAAGACAAGACAAGGGGGTGTCCCCAGCAGTAGGAGAGTGGAAGAAAAACAGTACAAATGTCAACTTGTGAGCAGTCACCCCTCAACCTTCAGGTGATCAAGTGAACATCTCCAAAACTGGTGACAAGTTTAGCAAGCCTTCTGTTATCAGCCTGGGAAAAGAAGGGATGTGAGAAAATGATATAATTTTGATACATTACCCCAACAGATAAATGCCACCAAAGCAGAGAAGAGATAAGAATATAATGTTACATTAATGTAATAGTTCTGTTTCCTAAACAGAAAACTGAAAGGAACAGCAATAACAAATCTGAGAGGGGGAGGAGAAAAGAGAGACAAGGAGGAAAGAGAGAGAGAAGGAGACAGAGAGGGAGAAAAGTAGGGGGAGGTGGGAGGTGGTGAGAAAGTGAGGGAGAGGTCTAACTTCTGGTTGAGCATATGAAATTAAGTTTCTTTTCAGTCTGATTTAGTATGTTTGCTAATATTGGTGTGGTTGTCCCCATAGTTACTCTCTCCAGATGCTCTATGCTGAGATGCATTGTGGGCGTAGATTTGACTTAAGCAATGGCAAGCCTCTCTAGGCTGGCATATCTGAGATAAATTCTTCTGTTCATGTTCTTTTGTTCTATATAGAGCTGGAAGCACTTTAGAAGAAAATGTTGTAGCCTGGCCATATGGCATATGCCTGTAGTCCCAACACTCTGGGAGGCTGGGGCAGGAGGATCCTAACTTTGAGCCCAGCATGGGCAACTTAGGGACTTACCAAGAACCTGTCTCAGAAAAAGGAGGATGGGGTGGGGTTGTACCTCAGTGCAAAAGCCCTGGACTCAATCTTCAGTACTGAAAAATGATAGATAGATAGATAGATAATACAAAGAAAGAAAGAGAGAAAGAGAGAAAGAGAGAAAGAAAGAAAGAAAGAAAGAAGGAAAGAAAGAAATTGGGTGAAGGGTTAAAAGACGATGAAGGATGACAACAGAGTAGTATGTATTTCCAGGAATTAGCCAATGATTGGAACAGTTGCTTTTTTCCCCCACTCGTTGGCTGGTTTGACTACGGTACCTGAATTACAGAGACTTATTGTGGCAATTTTACTACTTTAGAAAAACCTCAGAACTTTACCACACAATTTTTCTTTCATTTTAAACACCCAAGTGTACACAGAAGATAATATAATCCATCTTCCTATGAATTGTTTACATTTAAATACTTTAAGGTATTGATTCCTAAGAACCACTTCATATCTAAAAAAGCAGTCAAGATTTCTTTTTATCAGGCTCTTAGAAAAGCATTTTTTGCCTCCCCCTCCCCAAATGTATTCAGAAAATTAGATAGCTGTTTACTTAGCCTGGAAACTTAAAGTCTCTGAAAAGTAAGAAATGCATACATTTGCCAAACCACACTGTAACAACTCAAGTTAGATAATGTGGATTCAGTATAATATGGATTCCTTGTATTATAATGTTTCCTTTGAATTGATTTTACTGTAAGATCTGTATATGGACTATACCAAATCAAAGGATTTAAAATTCAATATGAAAACAATTTAGAGACCAATCAGATGTATATCTCAAGCCATGTTTTTCAGAAGTGCTTCAGAGTCACCTGAGGGTCTTGTTTATACCACAAAGAAATGATACATGTTTGAGGAGAGATACACCGACCTTGATTTTAGCATTGCACAATGGATCCATGTATTGTTTTTTTTGTGTGTGTGTGGTTGTTTTGTTTTGTTCTTGTGCAGTACCAGGGATTGAACCCAGAGCCTCTGCACTGAGCTATAACCCCAGGACTCTTTATATTTCATTTTGAGGCAGAGTCTCACTAAGTCTCTGAATTGCCCAGACTGGACTCAGTCCTGCAATCCTCCAGCTTCAGCCTCCCAGAGTTGGGATTACAGGTGTGCACCACTATATCTAGTCATATCCATGTATTAAAACATTACATGGCACCTCATAAATATGTACAATTTTGTGTATTAATTGAAAAAAAATTAAAAACATTTTTATTTTTCTTATTTATTTATTTATTTATTTAGGTACTGGGGATCAGCTTAGGACCTTGAGCTTGCCAGGCAGATGGCAGAACCACTGAGCTAAATCCCCGGCCCTTAAAAACATTTTAAAAAGCACATCCTGAGCTCCACACTTCTCCAGCTCTACCTCTGCAGATTCTCTAGATAGAAGGATCTTAGAATGTTCATTTAAACAATTACTGTTGCAGTTTAAGAAGTACAGGGATAGAATGAAAAACTTTTGCTCCTGTATCTGAAGGATGACATCTTCTCTATAGCATTTTCCCAAGATACTGTGTGCGCATGTTGCTTTATCAAGAAAAGGGTGTGAAGCCCGCAAGAGAAAAAAAATCTAAATTGAGACTCATAAGGCCTGATTTTAATGCCAGTTTTAACAGCTGTGACATGGAACATGCCACCTAACCTCTCTGGGATTTACTCTTGTCATCTCTAAAATAAAAGACTTGGAGCAAAATGTCTTGTTCATTCCCTTCCAAATTTGATAGCCCCTGGTCCTGATCTTCTAAATTAAATCTTTGGGTAGGTTCTTTTATAAATTATTCATTCACCCATAGAAAAGCTTGGATGTATCCAATCTTCCTAGAGAATCAATTTCTACTCCAAGAAAGTATTAATTTTGTCCAGAACATTGTTCAATTGTCAATATCTTACTTTCAAGTTCTAATACCGCCAATATTGTCTCCAAGAAGATCTTGGAAACTTATGAGAGGGTAATTGAAAAAAGCCACTTACAAGTTTTTGCCTTCCTTTAGTTTAGAGGTAACAAATTCATATGCAATGGCTGCTTCTGGAAAAGTAGCTGTCACATATTTCAGATGGGCATTTGGCCAAAGATGCATCTCAAAACACTAGTCCTATGAAATTTTCTCTGATATGTTTTGAAATGTAAAATAAGTATGAGAAATTCTGTAAAACATGCTGGGAGAAAGACCCAATACTTATTACCAAAACAAAAAGATTTGAGAAAATCTTCAGTAAAAATAGATACACTAATAAATAAATATTTTAAAAAATTTTGCATAATAGTTTTTCCCACACTCATTTGATCATAGATTCTTTATGAGGAATAACATGTGGATGTGCTAGTGTATTTTGAAAAATTGGGAAAAAGTAGTCTTCATAAAATCCAGATATCTAAAAAAGTCATAAAAATAAATGATATGAGAAATCTAAATATACACTAAATATGATGATCCACTGGAAAGATAATATTCATAAGAGAGTAAGACATTTCTTGCATTTAATAAAGGCTTTCATTTTAATACATGGTGAACATTAGCATTCTGATGTCATAAGAAAGTTACTTTAGGAGTTAGAGTATTGTATTATTGACAACTATTTATCTCTTGCTTCATTTACATGAATAAATAAACAGTGACATTTTGGAAAAACAAACATTGAAAAGAAAAGATCTTAGTCAATACATAGAATATTTTGATCTAATAATCACCTTCTGTTTTAATCTTATGACTTGTGAAAGCCGAGTGACAAATACACACTTAAACAAGTGACTTCTAACCTTGAGCTAGACATTTCTTTAGCAGAATTTGGGAAAGTTTCATACCAATATAAAGAATTTCTTTTCAGATTGCCATTTTCTTTTTAAAGCAGCTTTCAAAAGTGGATAATTCTTGTAGTCATGAAGTTTCTACAACTGAGAATTTTTCCCCATAACTTCTTTAAAATTAAAAATTTTAAAATTTGAATCTAAAACATTTCACTTAAAATTAAATGTGTGCAACATTTATCTTAACTCATGTATATTGAATATTAGCTTTTTAATTTACTAATATTAAAATATACACCACGTTCGTCTGCTTTAAAATGATCAAGTTTCATATATTTAGATATATACATTTCCAAAAATACTATTGAAAATTGTTGTTTTCAGTGGATATGGATGCAGAAGGAGAAATGTCTTTGAAATGTCACTAAATGTCTAAGGAAAAAGGATGACATATATACATATATATGTGTCATCTTTAAATATAATATATATTAAGAATACATACTTTGAAATATAATGTATAGTTTCATTTTTAAATTTTTATTAGTCCATGTTTGCAGTATATGATAATTACATTCACTGTAGGGAATTGTTACATGGACATAGCACATCTTAATACTTTTTCCAATCCTTTCCCTCCCCTTTCTTATCCCTCCCTCCATCTCTCAGTCCCCTTTCCTTTTGCAAAAGATCAATGTCCTGTTTCCTATTATCTACCTTACTAGTCCCTTTCTAAACCTTTTTCTGAAAGTGTTTGTCAAGTTAGCAAGCACGATTTTTTTTTTCTTACTATTTCACTCCAGAGCCCTAGAAATGTAAAAAGAACAAAGTGTGGGATGGGGAAATAGAAAAGCTACCTTAGTTTTAAGCAATGGATCCTGATTCATATCATTTATTTCTTTTTTAAAAATCATTTTTATTACTATATATTTGTAGTACATTATAGTTACATTCCTTGTGTGGATTTGGTATATATCCACAGCACATCTTGTAATAACACATTTTTATTCCCTTTTTAAACCCCTTTAGCTTCTCTCCATCCGCCCCCTCGATCTCTTGACTCCCTTCCCCTTTGAGAAAGATCTATCTCCCTACATCCTATTATCTACCTTTTATTTTGCTCTTCATTTATGCTTTGGGAAACATATAAGAAAAAACATGTGACCTTTAAGCTTGTGGGTCTGATTTATTTGACTTAACTTTATGGTTTCGAGGTGCATCCATTTTCCTAAAAATGACTCAAGTTTATCTCCATTGTGTGTAAATACCACATTTTCTTTGCCCATTGATCTGTTGATGAACATATAGGCTGCTTTCAAGATTTAGCTACTATAAATTATGTTATAGGATGGGTGTGCATGTATCACTATAATATGATGTCTTTAACTCTTTCAGAAAGACACCTAGAAGAGGAACAGGTGAAATATCTAGTTTCAGTTTTGGGAGTAATCTCTATATGATTTCCATAGTGGTTGTACTAATTTACATTCCCACCAACAATGTACAAGGGATTCTTTGTCTCCACAGCCTTGCCAGTGTTAGTTATTACTTGATTTCTTGATGATGGCCATTCTTTCTGGGGTAAGATGGAATCTCAGTATTGTTTTAATTTGAATTTCTCTAATCACCAGCAATGTTGAGAATTTCATCATGTATTTTATTGGCCATTTATACTTCTTCTATGAAATGTCTATTCATTTTACTTGCTTGTTTTTTTCCTAGATCTTTTATTTTGGTGGGCAGTCTAACTTTTTTGTTTTTAATATATTCTGCGTATTAGTCTATTGTCTGAGGAATAGTTGGCAAATTTTTTCCCATTCTGTAGGTTGCCTCATCTCTCTGTTGGCTGCTTCTTTTGCTCTGTAGAAGCTTTTTAATTTGATATAATACCATTGGCTGATTCTCCATACTATTTCCTGTGCAAATGGGGTTCTATTCAGAAAGTCCTTGCCTATGCCTATGACTACAAGAGTTTCACCTATTTTGTCTTCTAGCAGGTTCAGTGTTTCTGTTTTAACATTTAGTTCTTTGATCTATTTTGATTTTATTTTAGTACATGGTGAGAGATATGAATCTAGATTCAGTCTTCTGTATGTATATAGCTAGTTTTGCCAACACCACTTATTAAAGAGGCTATCTTTTCTTGTGTATGTTTTTGGTTCCTTTTTCAAAGATCAAATAGTTAAATGTGCATGGGGTATTTCTGCAATGTCTATTCTGTTCCATTGATTCTTATGTCTGTTTTTGTGCCATTACTATACTGTTTTTATCAGAGTAACTTTGTAATATAACCTCAAGTCCAGGACTGTGATGCTTCCTGCTTTGTTCTTTTTACCCAGGATTGCTTTTGTTATTCTTGGTCTCTTCTGGTTCCATATGAATTTTAGGATTGTTTTCTCCAGTTCCATGAAGAATGTTATTGGAATTTTGATTGGGATTGCATTAAATCTGTATATCAATTTGTGAATTATGGTATTCTGATTGTATTGGTTCTGCTTATCCAGGAACAGGGGATATCTTCCAGTTTTCTGGCATTGCCTTACTGTCTTCACTTTTTGGACAAAATCCCAACATCCACAATTTAAGGAAGGAGAGGTTTATTTTGGTTCACAGTTTGTAGATGTTTCAGACCATCATCTGCTGGCTCAAGGCAGGACAACATGGCAGGAGGGCATTGCAGAGGAGAAACTGCTCATGGCCTGGCTGGCAGGAAGTAGAGAGCAATCAAGGACTGGGCAAAAAAGATACATTTTTCCAGGTCATGCCTCCCAGTGACCCACCTCCTTTAACCAAGCTTCAGCTCCCAACATCACATTTACATATAAATTCAGCAATGCACTAATTCACTGAGTATCACACCACCATAATCCAATCATCTCCCAAAACTCCACTTATGAAATCATGAGGCTTTGGGAAAACATCTAGATATAAATCATGAAAGATAAATTCTTCAGTTTCATTTTTCAGAGTACTGCAGTTTTCATTATAGAGGTATTTCACTTCCTTAGTTAAGGTAATTCCTAAGTATTTAATTTTTCTTGGTGCTATTTTGAATGTTTTTTAACTAATTTCTTTCTCAGTGGTCTATTAGTGTACAGGAACACTACTGATTTTTGTGTTTATTTTATATCCTGCTACATTACTGAATTTGGCTATTAATTCTAAGAGTTTTGGGTGGGATTTCTGGGTCTTCTAAGTAGAGAATCGTGATATCTGCAAATAATAATAATTTGACTTGTTCATTTCCTGTACATAGCCCTTCTATTTCTTTTTCTTGCCTAATTGTTCTTTCTAATGCTTCAAGTAGTAATTGAGCAGGAATGGTGATAGTGGACATCCTTGTCCCGTTCCTGATTTGAGAGAGAAAGTTTTCAGTTTTTCCACATTTAATATGATGTTGATAGTAGGTTTGTCATAAATGGCTTTTATAAGATCCTTCTCTACCTATTTCTTCATTGTTCTATCATGAAAGGATGTTGAATTATATCAAAGGCTTTTACTGCAGCTATTGAGATAATCATAATTTTTGTCCTTGGCTCTGTTTATCTGATGCATTACATTTATTGCTTTGTGCATGTTGAACCATCCTTGAATCCCTGGGATGACACCTACTCTGTCATGATGTACAATCTCTTTGATGATTTATTGCATTCTCTTTCCCAGTATCTTGTTGAAGATTTTTGCATCTACATTCTTTAAAGATATTGGTTTGTAGTTCTCTTTTTTGGTTTCATCCTTGTCTGGGTTTGGAATCAGGTTTGGTAGCTTCCAGAAATGATTTTGAGAGTCTTCCTTCCCCTTCAATTTCTTTAAAAAGCTTGAGGAATATTGATGTTAGAACTTCCTTGAAGTTTCTGTAGAACTCAGCAGTCAACTCACCTGAACCTGAGCTTTTCTTGGTAGATTTTTAAATTACTGCTTCAATTTAATTGCCTTTGGTTTATTTAGGGTTTTTAAATCTTCTTGGTTCAGTTTTGGTAATTCATATGTGTCAAGGAATCTATTCATTTCTTTTCAATTCTCCAATTTATTGGTGCACAGGTTTATGAAGTAGTTCCTAATAATCTTTCTGTCTTCAGCCACAACCTTTGTGATTTCATCATTTTCATTTATAATTTCATTGATTTGGGTCTTTTCTCTCCTTTTTTTGAGGAGATTGGCTAAGGGTTTGCCAATTTTGTTTATTCTTTTGAAGAATTAATTCTTTAATTTATTAATTTTTTGGTCTAAATTTCATGACTTCTGCCCTGATATTTATAATTTTTTCCTTGTACTAGCTTTGGGTTTGGATTATTCTTGGTTTTTATTTGGACTCTCTGTTTTTGTGATGTGGGCATTCAAAGATATAAACTTCCCTCTTAAGACTGCTTGCACTGTGTCCTATAAGTTCTGGTATGGTTTACTGCCATTAACTTTTAGTTCTAGAAACTGTCTTATTTCTTCCATGATTTCTTCTGTAACCCATTGTTTATTTAAGAGCATTGTTTAGTTTCCATGGATTCGCTTAGTTTTTGTGTTTTCTTTGGTCACTGATTTCTAATTTCATTATAGTATGATCTTTTACTATGCGTGGTATAATTTCAATTATTTTGCATTTACTTAAGCTTGCTTTATTGACTAGTATGTGGCCTATTTTGGAGAAAGTTCCATATACTGCTGAAAAGAATATGCATTCTGTTGTTGGGTGAAACATTCTGTAAATATCAATTAAGTATATTTGTTTGAAGGTTTTGTTTAATTGTGATTTTCTTTCTTGATTTTTTTGTCTAATTGATCTGTCTATGTGATAATGGGTTATTGAGTTTCCCTACTATAATTCTATTTGTGATTATCTGGTCTTTTATGTCCAATAGTACTTGTTTTATAAAGTTGGGTGTGCCATTGTTTGGTGCATAAATGTTATGGATTTTTCCCTTAACTATTATGTAGTGACCTTGTTTGCCTCTTCTGATCAGTTTTAGCTTAGCATCTACTTTGTCTGAATATAGTATAGTTACACCTGTTTTTTTTCAGGTTTCCACAGCATGGAATATTACTTTCCATCCTTTGATATTTTTAGTCCATAGATTTTTTTAGTTAAGTGTGTTTCTTATATACAGTATATCATTGGGTTTTGTTTCTTTATCCATTCTCCCACTCTGTGTCTTTTGATTGGGGAATTGAGACCATTTACACTGAATTATTACTGATAGGTACTGACTTATTCATGTCATTCCCTTATTTTCCTATTGCTTTCCCTTCTACCTAACTGTTCACCCTACTCAGTTCATTCATTCTATTAGACCTTTTGTCATTGTTATCTTCATTGTCTCTTTCTAGGGTATCTTGGAGAAGTTTTTGCAGTGCTCCTTTGATGGTCATGAATTTTTTAAAGGTGTTCTTTATCATGAAAATATCTTACTTCTCCATCAATTTTGAAAGATAGTTTTACAGGACATATCAGCCTAGGTT
Source organism: Heterocephalus glaber (assembly GCF_053883595.1). NCBI lineage: Eukaryota > Metazoa > Chordata > Mammalia > Rodentia > Bathyergidae > Heterocephalus > Heterocephalus glaber. The sequence goes on along the minus strand of NW_028258369.1, from coordinate 15,972,717 downwards.
GGAAAATGTTTTCTTTTAGGGCGTGAAACACCTCACAGCTCTCTTGGCCTTTACAGTTTGGAAGTCTGCTGTAGTTCTAACAGATTTTACTTTAAAGTGATTCATTGCTTTTCTCTAACTGCTTTTAAGATTCTGTTCTTGTGTTGTTAGGTTTCTGGGGTTTTTCTTCTTTTTTTTTTTTTTGGTTAATACTAGGGTTTTGACTATGATGTGTTGTGGCAAAATTCTTTTCTGATTGTGGCTATTTGGGATTCTATATGCATCACTTTTCTGTATGTCAAATTATTTTGCATATTTGGAAAGTTTTTAATTATTATTTCAGTGAGCAGTTTTTTTTCACACCAATTGTGCTATGTTCTAATTTTTCACTAATTCCAATTAATCTCAGATTAATCTTGTTTGTGGTGTCTAGGGACTGTTGGATCTATTTTTCATGTTCTCTTGTTGTTTTGTTGTTTTTAAGGTATCTCATTAATTGGGCACCAACAACAGTCCTGTCTTCTAGTTCTGACACTGTGTCTCACATTGGTCAGTTCTGCTGCCCATATTTTCCATAGAAGTTTTAATCCCCCGAATTTCTCTTTGGAGAATTTTAAAGACTCTAATTCTTTTCTATGCTACTCCTTTATGTTTTACATAACTTTTTTTTAGCTCTGCTAGCTTTTTATTAATGTCTTCTGTAGGCTCAATGATTGTTTTATTTGGCCCAAAATCTTATTACCTCTGTCTTCTGTGAGCTTGTCAAATGCTTTATTGATCTGTTTTGTCATCTCTCCTGATATAATTTCCAATAATTTGTCTATGTGGCTTTTGGTTTCCTCCTCATGAATCAGCTTTGGGGGAGTTAGAAGTTTTTGGAGGCATTTTATTGGCTTGTCTTTTCATTTCTATTTTTGTTTCTTTGAGTGTGTGTGTGTGTGTGCATGTGTTTGTGTACTGAGGCTTGCAGGTTGATTGTATTGGAAATCTTTGTTTCTAGTATAGAGACCTCCTTGGTTAATGTCTACATTTTAGTGGTGTCTACCACTTGGTCATGTCTACCTATTGGCCTTTCCTTGATCTTAGGATCCAACCATCTCAGTTTACCTAAAATGAGAGGTTGCAATGCATTTAGGATAGTACATAGTTTTCCAGAAATGGGCCACAGTATTGTTCATGAGTCCAAGGCAATCCAGATAGTGGAATCCTAAGAAAACTAATTAATAGCACCTGCTATGTCACCTTGGCTATAGTAGTAAAATCAGCATCAATAATAGTGTAAAATACAAACTTAATATCGACAAACCCTAAGGACCAATATAGTACCATCTTTAACCATAGAAGAGAGCTATAATTATAGCATGAACACTAAGACTAACCAAATTTAGACCTACTATAGACCTACAGTAAATATCTACTAAATGGAAAAACTTTACCTATATGAACCATAGAATAGATTCAATAGCAATAGCATAAAGTTAACTAGTTATCTAGAGATTCATAAAGCTTAGAGGTTAAACTAGTAAAGATAGAGGGGATGGGGAACTGGAGAATAAAAAAGCAAGATTTGAAAAATTAATCAATGAGATATGAAAAGGAGGAGAAAGTGAGATGGGGGTTCTATTGGGGAGTAAACAAAATTAATACTGATAGAGAACAGTTGCAAAACAAGAAACGGTTTGCAAATAAGAAAAAGAAGAAAACTTATAAATGAAGGTAAAAAACAGGGAAAAAAGGTAAAAAGGAAGAGGAAAGAAGCTGAAAGAGAAAAAGAGAAAAGGAGAAAAAAGAACCTAAGAGATGAAAATCGGGGGAAACCCAAACCACCACAAAACCTGGTGAAAGACAGACAAAAATAATACAAAGTAGAAAAATCAAAAAGTGCTTGAGTCAATGAAGAAATTCCTGTTATTAAATGAGCTGTTTCTTTCAAAGACCTGCTGTCTTGGGATCCAGCCAGTCGTGATTTTTGCGACTAGCTTTAGGCCTTGTGGGTTTTTGATACTCCCTCTATGCAGGTGAGGCCCCTCTGTCTGTTCCCCCCAGAATGTGGTTTTTATCCAAGTCAAAGAATATCTTGCTAGTAGATGAGGAATGTGATCAGCCCTCTGATATCTGTCAGATGTAGGCTGCCAGACAGGGGTGTGAGTCCACAGTTGTAGTGTCTGGTTGCTCCCTTCTCTCCTCAGGTATTGTCTTCGCCCAGGATCAGATCACTTGGCTAACTCTCACCTCTATTGCCCCACGTTTTGTGGAAGTAAAATGTACAGCCAGCTTGGAGTTGATGGGCAATCGTTTCCTTGCATCAGGGGCAATGTGTGGGCCTGCTTGCTCCTTGTTGGGGGGCACCGCTCAGCTCATCCTGTCTGGGTCTGCTTGCTTATGTAGGGGAGAAGTCTGGCTCATCCGGTCCACATCATTTATTTCACACAGTAGATGAAGATACATTGGTGAAGCCTTTATTTATTTGTATTATCTTGGTGCCTGACTTGGATTCCTTGCTAAGATTTGTTTCGAATATCACAGCTGCTTCGGCATTTTCTTGGGGCAGCTTTAGAGTATTTGGAGACAGAGATGTGGTTTGCTGAATGCTTAGATATGTATGTTATAGAAAATGCAGAAAATGATAATATTTTCTCCAGAATTCTGAGAATTCCTTTCCAAATGAAGTATATACTGTCTTTCCAAAATGTGTTGGAAAAGTGGTAATAGTTGCACGCTGCCTCTTGCTGACGTGTCTGGTGGTGAAGTTTCCCTGAAGGGATTTGAAGAGACAAGAGAGGAGGCTGTGGGCATCGTCTTCCTCAGGGAGTCACTGGTGAAGCAGGTGAAGGAGAGAGAAGAGCTGAGTAAGGTTGGCAGCTCAGACAATCTGAGCCTGGGAGAGCCAGATGTGGACACAGGCCCCTGGCACTGCTAAGCAATGCAAAGTGTTGCCACATCCAGAGAAAGTACCAGCAGCTGATGGACAGTATGGAGCAGAATTGCAATGACATTGTGAGCATGGCCAGCACTCAGTGTCCCAGGCCTTGGAGAAGGCTGGCGTGCTGTTGAACTGCATGATCTACCTGTGCGAGGCTTGCTCAATGAGCAGTTCTTCATGCTGGCCTTCGACCTGGGCCAGGAGAAAGCCAAGCAATTAAATTCTGATTATATCAGGCAGCATTCTATGACTTTCTGTTCATGTGCATGGGCCTGCATTGTATGAAAGAGCAGCAGGAAGAGTCGAGCAACTGTGACAATAGCATTGTGCTGTCCTTCTGGGAGACCATACACAGAGAGACAACATTGTGGGTTTCACAGAGAGACACTCCATTTCATTTTTGATTCCTTCAAATCAGGGCCTTCTGCACAGAAGGCATGAGTTTGACACTGGGGGCAAATATTCCAAAGCCCATTAAATAAAAATTTCTTCAGCAATACAATATATTTACCTTAAGGAGAAACATCTCTCCTGGCTAATTTTATTTAAGAGTTACCAATACATATTTAATCTTTATGGAGTTCACTGGAAATGGATCTATATATTGAAGCTTCAATATTTGAATTATTCCTTCATTGTGGGGCCTCTTCAATCCCCCACGGATTCAAAGAATATAATAAGTATATGAGAAGTTGGAGCCATGTGCTAATAATATATGCCATAAGAAACAGTGCATACATAAAGTCTCAAATGAGCAGGTACCTTGGTGCCCAATTTTTCATATAAGTGCCAGAATAAATTATCCGCTTCAGCAATGAAATAAAGAACTTAAGGTTATTAACTAAAAGAGTCAATCAGTGATATCATGCAATATGCCATATAAATTTCAGAATAGCACCTTTGAAAAGTTATTGACTTCTGCCAGATGATGTGGCAGGTGCAAAGACGGCAAAGAAACTCTAAAGGAAAGCTAAGATCAGAAATAAACTCCTATACTTTTTTTAGAAAATCCATAGTGCAGCTGCTCTCAGATGGCTGATTGACTATATCTTTATCGGAATGCACAGAAAAAGCAGGCAGAGCTGTCACCCGAGGGAATGCAGTGCTTAAAATCCTTGTATTCATGTTCTAGGCCTCTCATGGCTCTCAAAACTCTTCTGGGATTTCTCATAACTTTTGGATAAAGTCCATATGTTTGCACATGGTTTAAAAGGGGTTTTTATGGTAAGGTTCTTGTCTATACCTGTCTGAGGTTGGGTTTTCAAGAAGCAGATGCTGTGTGCAAATTCTCTTTCAAGGATAAGCAACAAAGAAAACCATATAAGAGTGAAGAAATCAGACAAGGAAGAGAGAAGGCCAAGCAGGTGTGTAATCACAGACAAGTCCAACAGAGTATGGGTTCTGCAGGATCCCCTAGGGGAAGTCGAGTGTAAGATACACCCTGCAATTGCCCTGATTGGAAACAAAAGTTGGAGTTTCCTGTTCCTCTTTCTATTAGTTATTGGTTACGGACTGCCTTCAATGTGTGTGCAGATAGGTGCAGTTGTATCTCAGAAACACTTCTGTCTCTTCTCATGTGACCAAGTGAGCTTTGGTGGTCGCAGACAGTCCTTTGTGAAACCCCACAAGTACTGGCTACTGGAAGCCAAAGAATACTGAGGTGAAAGGAGAAAAAATGGTTAACAGGATGCAGGGAACCTGGATGGAGCATAGGAATTCTCCATTTCAAAATATTTATTCCATATCTCCAGTCATCTCCTTATACTCTGTGTTCCAGGCTCAATGCCTGTTTCATCTTTCTCAAACCTTTTGCTTGTGGTGCTTTGCACTTCCATTTCTCCACACTGTGCCTGCTTTTCCACCAGCCTACTCTCTACTCATCCTTCAGACCTCAGCTTTCATATAATTTTTTCTAGAAAGGTGCATCATTTCCTACATGCTCAGTTTTGAGTCTATCTTTGGGTTTCCCTGTCTCTTTCAGTCTTATGCCAATTCAAGGAGACTAAGATTGGGTTTATCTTGTTACCTATGGTACCTGCAACATCTGAAAGTAGATAGATAGCCAATAAACATTTATCAAATAAATAAAATATCAATCTTTAATCTCAGAATCAGTACTAATATAAACTCAGATATGAGAAATTGAACTAAAATATTAAGTTATTATTCACCAATATTTGTGATTCATTTGAAATGCATGAAGACTTTTCCTATGCATTATCTCATTTGGCTCCTTACTGCATTTCCTTGAATAGAAAAAAATTGTAGTTTTGTTTACTGCTCTTGTTACTTAGGAGAAAGGAAAAGTTATTTTGCTGCCAAACACGACTTAGACAAACAATACTTTCCCTTTCCAGATACATACAGCCTAGGATGGTGAGGAATGTACATCATTAAAGAATGATGACAGTGATACTTATTCTCAATCTGTAATACTTTATTGAATGTATTTTTAACACAGCCATTCAACTTTCTGCCACAGGCTGAATCTAACTTATCTTTGAAGCCCAAGTTTTTATGTACTTCCTGTTTATATAGGAAATTAATGCTTATGTTGAGTGGATTCATTCACATATAGACATACATCAAGCATTTATTATGCATATAGGCACAGTGTTAGGTACAAAGAAGAAGATGAGTAAAAGGAAAATTGTCAACTTTCCAGCATCTTAATCTGGAACTTTACTATCCTACTGTGTTCTATTCTATCACTATTTCAGGGCTAGCATCCCATTTATAAAAAGCTTTATTTTTCATGCCCAACACTAGAAAAAGGATGGATGGTGGCATTTAACCTTCCCAAAATGAACTCACTGGCCTGAGGCAACTCTCCTACTCAGTGTCTGCAGTGTTTAGGAGATAAAACTAAAGGCACCCAATAATACTAACTGGATATTGGATATACCTGAATTGCCAGGAAGTTCTGACTACATAGGTAATAACAAGCTCATTTTATTGTTATAGCCCTTATACTGCCTTCCAATCAGTGAGTGTGTGGTTTAGTCTGCTCTGAAATTCTCCATTAGCGTTTTCTTTCAACTTTATAAAAAATTAAAAGTAGCTTTCAAGGTGCAGGACTCTCCCAGATAAGTCAATGAACCCAAAATCTTTAAAGATGAGCTGAAGGCCCAACTACAGCACCCACCAACAGTGGTAATCTTTGTCTCTTTCCAAAGAGCACTTGAAACATGACAGCTGAACCCACAGAGGAGAAAAAGAAGAAACTCTAAAATCCATAAAAGAGGTAGTACAGTGGACCCTCAAGTTACGACCGGGCTGACATAGGAACAACTTGGGTTAATTAGGTTAAAGGAAGACACATCCGCCTCTTGTTATCTATAGCGTGTACCCAGGTAAACATCCAGATCTCAGCTACACTGGCCTACAACCTACTTGAGTTACAACCATCCCTCTGGAACTCACTTGTAAGTCAAGGACCCATTGTATTTGAATTGGACCTTGACAGAAAGTAGGTGTTTTATGAGTGCAAAAGGGAATTTCAGGTAGGGAACTCTCTGTGTCTGAAAAGAACAAGTCTAGTTTAAGGGATAACCAAGGGTGAGTTTATTTACAAGAAGAAAGGAGGAAGTCAAAAAATAAATTAGAGAGTAAAGTTAGTGTCAGAGTGTGAGGGAGATTATGAAGGAATAGATCTAACAATAGGTAACAGGGAAGTAAACAAGGTTTGTAAGGAAAAAAGGAGCATGACGAGATGCGTTTTGTCAGAGATAATTCAATATGCCTTTCTAAGGATCCACTGGATCCTTAACAGGGTGCCCTGATAATCACCTATGAGTGAGGTGATAAAAGTTTGGGTTTGGCCAGTGGCAATGGAGTTAGAAAGTAGGGTTCAGTTTCAAACATAATTTTAATACAAAATTGCATCAGACAAAATATGAAGGGTACTGTAGAAAGAGTGAAGTTTGACTCAAGGACCCCATGTGAGCAGTTTCACAGACTGTGACTTAGTTTACTAGAGATGTAAGAGGAAGATGATGCTGGAGGAGGAAAACAGTGCGTTCAGCTTCGCACATGTTACATTTGAGGTGACTACCACACATTCAGATAAGGATGTCTAATTTACAGTTGAAAATGTTAGTCTCAAGCCAAGAAGACATATTGGGGCTCGAAATGTAGGAATGGGAGTCACCTGAAAATTATAGTATTAACTAAGATCATTAAGCAAGAATGTGTACCATGAATAGAGAAGAGGAATAAGGATAAGATTTCCATGAACATAAAACATTAAAGAAGTAGGCAGGTGTGAGACTCAAAAAGGAATACAGAGGAATGCTCGAAAATTTGGAGGAAAACCAGAGAAAGACACAGCCACTGGTGTTAAGAGAAGAGTTTTGAGGATGAGGACATCAACCCTGCCGTGGACAGCAGGAATGCTGAGTGGAAAGCTCCAAGGGAAAAGGCCCTTTGACTTGCCCAGTGAGACATTTTTCACATCCACAGGAGCAATTTCTCTAGAATAGTGAGACAAAAGCCCAGATTGAGCTAGTTGTAGAATAAATGAGATTTGAGAACTTGAGGGAAAATGTGTAGACTCTTATTTGATAAATGCCAAGGAGAAAGAGAAAGATTGGCTATTAAAGAGTTTAAGTGAAATGGAGGCATTACATATTTTTTTAAATTAAGACAAGAAGAGGGTGTTTGTAGAACAAAGGGAAAAGAGATTGAAAGTACAGTACAAAACAGAACAGGTGATAGAGCATGGATCTCAAAGGGACAGGAAGAATCAATCTCATATTATAGATGGAGAGATTATCCTTGAGCTGGAGAGAAATATCATTTCTCTACTGTGATAAGTTTGTAAGTGGAGGGGAAGACAAGCAGTGTTGAGTTCACATCCAACCGTCTTACTTTCTTGGGGAAGTAGTGCTGTGTTATCTGCCACAGAGGGGCCACTTCTTCCGTCATATTCTGATCCTGGGTGCAGTCACTACGAAGCTAACAGGCTCCTTAACCTTTTGACACTTGTCCTGTCTGTGCCATCAGGACACACCACCAAGACTTTCCTAAAGTATTCAAAATGTTGAATACATCATATGGACAGAGATTTATCAAAACTACTTCTCAGTTGGCTTGAATAGGAAAATATTTTGCATATTTTGTGTTTTAAACATACCCAGAAGATCAATACAAAAGGTATCATGCACAATTCTTAGACAAAAGATGAAGGGAGATAAAGAGACTTGGTGTCTAGGCTGTGCCTTCTTAGCCCTTTATTCCTCTCTGTGCCCATCTAGCCATCATTTTCATTGTAGGGCCCCAGAAATAGTTACTAATAACAATGTTAGTTAATATTAATTGAGTTCTTACTAATTGTGAAGCATTCTTCTAAGAACTTGGCATATTGACTCATTTAATCCTCCTAATAACCTTATGGAAAAGTGCATGTATATTGTAATTATCTTTATTTTACAGATAGGAAAATATAAAAGGAGTTTATGTTTGCCAATTTGCTCATAATCATACAACTGGTAAAGATGCAGAGCTGGCTTTTGAATCCAGTCAGTCTCCCTTATTACCATTAGTGGTATAATAAAGGCCCTAAATGACTTGTGTGGTAAAATATATACCAAGCTCGTAAGTTAGGCATGTATCCATTTCTCAGTTACACAGCCATTCTAGAAGTCTGTGATCCTGGAGGCCTGTATGGGTCTTGGAGTATTTGTTCCTGAGGGTCTGTTTATTATTCAACATTACACTCCCAATTTGAGCACATTTTTAATCCTTTATAAATATTGGATGAATAGTTAAACGAGCAAGCAAAGCTGATTTCTCTCCAATCACCCAACAGCTTTCTGCTTGAGATGTATTGAAATGAACTGGTACATTAGGAGTGGGGTGGTGGTGGCAGGGGACAGTTTGTGGCTGAGGAAAGGAGATGGGCCACAGAGACTGCTGCCTTCATGGGTTGCACATTCTGCACTTTTGTCTCTATCTACTGACATTTTTTAGTCATTTTTCTATCTCAATGCAGTATAAATTTGTAAGTATTTAAACATATCCTAGGAAAATGCTGACTCTAATATACCAAAAGCATGCCCTTTCCAGCTGGCATTTTATCTACTCCTTTAGTATACTTCCTGGCATAATTTACTGTCTTGGCCCTGGGGATGTTTTTATTTAACAGTCTCAATCATTTGGATGTAGTGAGAGAAAACTCTAAATCTGAAGCCTGAGGTCTACATTTTATTCCCTTTATTACCCTCCAACACATATAAAGAGCCTAAACTTGCTCAGAGAACAAGGAAGAGAAGGCTCCCAGGTCTGCTTGCTGGGGTAGCATTCTTTCAGAACTAAGAAGACTGTTGTCTGAAATAATTGAGTTTCTCCTTAAGCAGAGGAAGGACTTGCTGCCTGTGTACACAGTCAAAATGATCTTTGTAGCAAGGTACAAACTGTTCACAAGATATTTGGGAAAGACACTATGATGCACCTAACTTAGAGGGACTTTGAGAAGTTCTAGAAGCAGTGACAGACATCTGTTGTCCTCTAGCAGTGTATCAGCTTCCTGAGCAAATAACAGTCATTAAAACAATCTGAGCAATACAAGCTCTTATGAATACAATCATGCAGCTATATATGGAATTATGCCATAGAGACTAAAAGTTCAGAGTAAAAGGATTTGATAATGGCTGAAGAATAAGAGAGAGGGGAAAATGAGAGGATATGGAGTATGAGTGGGTTTGCAAAGGCAATGTGTGCTTCATAATGTGACAGGCAACAAGTGTGATACATCCGTGCTCTCATTAGTTCCCCACAAAATCAACTCCCATTTTCCAGATCTAAAAACTAAGATTCTCAATTGTTGTGGCTGGCACAGGTGTGAGAGGCAGAGCAGGTGGTCAAATCCAGGCAGTGTGGCACTGGAGCTCCCTTACTTAACCACTGTACTGTTCTTTATGGTGGCCTGAGCAAGCTACCAGTGTCTGAGCTTGCAAATGCACAGCACATAAGACTAGAAGTGAATGTTTGAAGAGGTATCCCTCAGCCCAGCTAACCTCCAGAGAGAAGATGCTCTTAAGCAGATTGCCTTTTGACTTGGCAGACTTTCTACCTGCATTGCTTGAGGGTTTGGGAATTAGGCTATTTCTCATCAAAGGACTTTTATTTCTACAATGCCACTCTGCTGTGTCTTGCAGAACATACAGAATTTTAGCCTTTTTAATGTCTAAAAAAAATCCAGCTTCTAGTGGGAAGAATCATGGATATAGAATGCATTCTATTTCTTTGGCAGATCACCCAGACTTTCATGTTTTCAAATTATCACCCTTTTAAGGGCAGAGGAGACACTGCTGCTTATCATCATGGGCTCAGAGGAAGTGATGGTATCTAGCTGGAGAAGGACTTCCTCTACTTCACTTGTGACCTCAACTATAGTGAATGAGAGGAGGTTATGTGACTTCTTCATTCTTGGAGGGACAGGTCTATCAGCTCAGAGCCAAAGATCTCCTCACACTAGGCGGAGATAGAAATAAATGAGCAAGACGCAGACACGGGGCATTTTCTACATCACTTTAAAAATCTCTAACAGTTGGATGTGGAGGTATACACCTGTAATCCCTGCATCTGAGAGTCTAAGACATAAGCATCACTATGAGTTCCAGGCCAGCCTGGGCTACAAAGTGACTTCAAGTCCAGCCTGAACCACATCACAAGACCTTGTCTTGAAAAAGAAAAAAAAAACCTCTAACAATTCAAAATTGAGGTGTCTTCAAATTTAATGGAGGATATGCAATAAAGAACAATAATGTAGGTTCAGTCTTCAATTGCTGATTACATTTTGGCTAGTGATACATACTCAGTATAAAGCAAAATCATGTCTTCCCCCTCGACATATGAAAAGATATATTAACCCTGCATCTTAGTCACTTTCTCATCACCGAGATACAACACCTGGCACCCACAATTTAAAAAAGGAGAGGTTTATTTTGGATCATAGTTGTGGTCCCTGATTGGCTGGCTCCAAGACAAAAAAGGCATGGTAGAAGGGCCTGGGTGGAGGAAAGCTGTTCAGATCATGGGAGCCAGGAAGCAGAGAGAGAAGGGAGCAGTCAGGTAGGGAGATACACCCTTCAAGGTCATCCCTCAATGGCCCACCTCTAACCAGGCTCCATCTCCCCAGCTGAACTTATTAGTGGAAGAATCCACTTATGAGTGTAGTATCCCCATGATCTAATCACCTTCCAAAAGCCATGCCTCTGAGTGCATGAGAGTTTTGGGGGTCATTTTTTATCTAAACCCTAACACTGTCTGCAGTGAATTTCTCCTGTCCTTTCCCTTCCACCTGCACAATTCAATGCTTCCTCTTACATGTTCCCTTAAAATTTTATTGTTATTATCATATCCCACTGCAGTCTCATCACAGATTGTGTTTACTGAATGCAGGGATGAAGTATACTTTTGTATTTCTGAGATCTTATAAGGCACCAGTATCAGCATTTCACACATATTCCCAATTCCATACTAGATTATTACAAAATCTGACTTCCAAATGGCAGCAACTGCTTTTCTTTGCTTGAGGGTTTTCTTTGGCCCAAGCTATTTTTCCCATCCTCGTGGCAGATCACAAGTTAAGAAGAGTTCAAAAAATAAATAAATAAATAAAAATAAAATTGGGCCGGGGATTTAGCTCAGTGTTTCCGGCGCCTGCCTTGCAAGTGCAAGGTCCTGAGTTCGATCCCCGGTACCAAAAAAATAAATAAATAAACAAGTTAAGAAGAGTTAATTACTCCTGAGAGTACTTTCACCTAATGATTAATAGGAATTGATGTAAACTACCAAAGCTCCTCCTCTTGGGCAGAAGAGTTCAGGTGTGTGCCTATAGCACCTTCCATAATTGTTAAGTGATAAAGCTTCATTTATCAGCAGAGGATAATAAACTTATTAAATACACCTTCTGCTGTCTTCCTTTTCTACCCTGTTTCTTTTCTCCAGTTCCCATCCAGTGTATTATTCATCTTCCTAACAAACTGCTTTCACCTGAATTCTTGACTTAAGGAGCACTCTCAATAAGCATACTATATACAATAGGAGTGTAATAAATGCCTTTTTAATTACACAGAATTACAAAGACACTTAGTGTAACATGAGATAAGATATCAAAGTACTATACTACATAATCACTAGGGACCTATCAATCAAATGTGAGCACTTGTAAACACAACAAGCACCCTAATTCTAGGGTTTTCCTTTGCAGTAGGGAAGCCGCTGTCCTAGTTGTTAGCAGAGAAGAGGGCATATCAGAAACTCTGTCTTCTATTTTTAGGTCTCTTGCTGACACAGAAAACCTGCTACCCAACAGTACAAGGGTGACCTTCTCACCTTCAGAGAAATGGTGCAGAATGCCTAAGGAGAAAACAAGTTCCCATTTGTGGAAGCCACAGAGGAACAGAAAAGGGAAATGAGAGCTTAGGTACTGTTCATTGGCAGACATGATGCTTGAAGATCTCTTTTGACAGCTAAATACAAAATGGAATGCAAGGGTCTTGAACAGGATTTAGGTACCCAAGGTTCCAGGACTGACTCTGAGCCTAAGACTTCCAAAGGATAATACTCCCTTTTTTTTGAAAACTATGCATTAGAAGATAATTTTCCAAAACAAGATAAAATCATGTCTGTCATGCAAATATAAAATTAATGTGCATTAAAGATTATATTTAACTTATTAATCATTGAGGAACCAGCAGACAGTATAAACAGATTTTTTAAAACTCCAAAGAACAAACACATTTCTAGATCAAGAATATTGAAATGAATGTAAAAACGGATGCAAACCTGGCCTACTCCACAGTAGGGGAAGGAAGTCACTAGAACCTCTACAGGGTAGAATTTGCATGTCTATAAACAAGAGATGTTTTGCATTACTATCAGTTATACAATTTACACAGTTGTAAAACAGATTCCATAGACTCAGAGCCAGGTAACACCGAAGGGTGTGCTCGATAGACTATACATAATTTTCCACTGAAACATACTTTCCCTTATACTCATGATTGTTACAGTTCATAATGTAATCCTTCCTCAGTAAGATGATTAGATTTTTCCTAGAGTTAATTTATGCTTTAAAAAGCCACTCTTTAACACCGTGAATCAGATCAAAGTATTAAAATGCAGGGTAGAAATATGGTGCTTGAGAAAAGTACAACTCAATGCGAAATAAAGGGAATATTTCAAGGTCCAAGAAGAAGGTCCCTCCCTTATAGGAGAAGGAGATGGTAAGAGAAAAGAAATAGCTGGCATTTGACACACACAATCTCATTCAGTCCTCTTGATGAACCTAAGAGGAGAAGATATCTCATCTTCCATAAATGAGAAAGCCGAAACGCAGAGTAATTAATTAACCTACACAGGGTCACACAAATAGTATATAGCAGAATCAGAATGTAAACCCAGTTCTCTGGCATGATGTTTGTGATTTTTTCCCATTATCCCATGCTGCACTGGTAAGGAATGGTTTTAGGAAGGAGGGGAACAGTCAAGAAATTTTCTGATCTCCATCAAACGAGGGCAGCATGGTTGGTAGTGGTTTCAAAGGAGCACATGGCCATGCTTCTCATCATCAACTATCATGTTTTTGTCATAATTTCCTCATTTTGTTGAGTGCTCTGGAGAGAAAACAAATAATTTGTTTCTGAGCTCATAGACTTAGATAAGACAATTGATTCAAATGAATTCCTTTTTTGTGGTGCTACAGATTGAACCCAGAGCCTTGCACACATGCTAAGCACTTACTCTACCACTGAGTTACACTCCCAGCCCCATGAATTATCTTTTGAGTGAACAACCCTTTGAATCTGAAGGGATGGAAGCCAATTTGATGAAGTTAAAATGACTTCTAATGAAAATCATTCTGAACCAGATTTCCTGGTATGTCACTAGTTTCCTACATAAAAAGCTTATATTTTGATCAATATTATACATTATGTATTTACTCAGTATCTACTATGTGTTCAGTACTGTACTGACTGCCTAGAGGAACTTAACAATGAATCAGATACAAACTATGCCCTTTGTAGAGGATACTAGAAAAGATTAGAAAAATATAAAATAAGTGACTACAATACACGGTAAGTGTTATGGGAATATGGAAAAGCCAAGAGAGATGATATTCAGATGGGGAGAATCATGAAGAAATTCATTGAGTAAGTATCATTTCACTTTGAAGGAAGAGAAGTGTTGAACATGAAAAGAAATATTTATGTGTGTGGTGTGGATCCTATCCACCAATTCCATTGTAACCATAAGCACAACATAGTTTACTTTTTAAAAATTATTAATGCAAAAAAATTTATTTTCAATTTGTCGGGACCTAACAAGTTAATGAACTTGCTATTCATTTTGCAAAATAGTTGAGGATTTAATTAACAAGAGAAAGTTCTCCTTAATTCTATTTTTGTTACTTTCTAAAATAAAAGGAAATGTCATTTGGGTTCATGAGAAATTTTCAAGTCTCGTTATTTCAAAACTAATTTCAACTGTTATTTGATATTTTCTTCTAATGGTAAATGGATCTTTATTTATTATCTGCAGCAATTTCAGGATAAGAAGAATCCTATATTTTCCAGTGGTTCTCCATCTGGTGACATTTTATTATAGCACAAAGAGAAATGTATGTAGATTACATTCATAAATTATTCTCAACCTGAGGGTTGCATTTAGTCTCTGAGATCTTTAAAATAAGAAATGAACTTCGTTGCAACAAGTAAAGTGTCCCGAATCTTCAAAAATATAAACTCCCACTTTAAGGTCACTATGATCTTGCAATGAACAAAAAAAGGAGCAGTTCACTTGTATTAGGAAAAGGCTTAGTAAAAATATCCTCTCTGTGATGCTTGGTTGGACACACATTTTCTGTTTCATCTGACATTTCTTGTAGAATGACTTAAGGGTTTTTTAGAAAATTGTTTCTGAATTGTCCTTAATGCCTGATTTTTTAATATTTATCCCTACAACTTACCATCTTATTGTAGATGATAATCAGTAGAAGACCAAGTATAATAGTACATAATAGGTACTTAATAAATATTTATAATATGTAATAATGGACTGAAGATTTATAACATGAATATTTAGACTAACACATGCCTGAAAATTTAATTTCTTCATGAAGAATCCAACAAAATGTATACATTTCATAATAATCCCATCTTTTCACCCAAAGTACATTTAATATTTTTAAAATCCACATTCTGCTAAAATATAGGACTTTTTTATAAGAGTCATATGACTGTGAAATATAACACTAGCATTTATTTGGCAAAACAGAGCAGTACTCTATAGCTCATTCCATTATTACATAAAATGTGATCTTTATAAAATAACTTTTCATCCATCCTGACATTTTTACCTTTCTTATATAAGTTAGTGGTTCTCAGCTGAGGACAATTTTGTACCCCAAGGAGCATCTGGCAATGCCAGGGCACATATTTGTCACAGCATGGACCGTGAGGGTGGGGTGCTACTGGTACTTAGTGGCTACAGACTAGGGATGCTGCTATACGTCCAGCATTCACAGGACAACTCCCCACAACAAGGGATGATCTAGTCCCACATGCCAAAGGTTCCCAAGGTTGAGAATCCCAATTTTAAACAAAGAAGGTAGCAGCAAACATCTCAAACCTATGGTGGTTGCGAGGGCTCTTCAGACATAATGTTTATATATAGTTCCTAGAAGAAATTTGTAATAAGTGTGTGAGTTCTGCAGGGAAGTTCTGTAGAACTGGTGAAAAAACCCCAGATTTTACAAGGGCCGGGGATTTAGCTCAGTGGTTCCCCCGCCTGCCTCTCAATCACAAGGTCCCGAATTCAACCCCAGGCATCAAAAAACCAACCAACCAAACAAACAAACAAAAACAGGGTTTACAGAGAGAAAAAAGAGAAAATTCGATGATATGGGCTTCATTTCTCTAAAGATTAGCATAAGGGAATGTTAGAAGGTTTAAATGGTAGTCTCAAGATTTCAGTATACTCTATAGTAAAAATGAGTTTGGTGATGTACCTTTTGCAGGAGTATATTTTGCCAATCCAAGGAACTTGTAAAAATGATAGTATTGACTATCAATTGTTAATGTCATTATAAATAATAGCTACTACAATTTCTTAAACAAATATGCATAGTCCATACATTACTACTAATACAATCACTACTGAGTTGATCATCATGGATTCTATTAAAAAGAAGAAGACTTAACAGATTCAGAGAGTTCCTGTAATTGGTTTAAAAATCATAGGTGGTAATAATCAGAAATAGCATTAAAGATAAGAGACAAGTAGCCATCATACTTCAAATATATTTTTAATTAGGATCACTCAAAGTCCAGATTTTCTCAGGATAGTCTTGCTCTATGTCTGATATTCCTGTGTAGGTATTAATAGCATCTTCTTTCTCTTTTAAAAGTGACTACCCTATATGAAATGTTGTACCCCATCCTATCCCAATCCCTTCTCTTTAAGCCATGGAGAAATCCATAGCATGCAAAAATAGCAATTTGCCAGCATTGTCAGGGTCCTCTGACATGAAGTCATGTGCCCATCTATCCATACACTACAACCTTTCAAGGAAGGAGATAACAATTGGTAGCTGTTTGTGAGAAAGACTTACACAAGCTGCCATTTGGCTCTTGATATTTAAACTAAGTTAGGTGTTAATTACTTGCATTGTCTGGCAATGTGGCTGGTCCAAAGTAAATGGTTTGCTGGACTATAATATCTAGTTTGTTTACCACTGAATGGTTTCCCCTCTACACAGGTCAGATATCAGCAAACAAATGAACTAGGTAGGACTGATAAAATCATTTTGACCTTGTATTGGGCAGAAGAACCAATGGTACTCATGGTGAATTTTCAAAACGATTAACATAATACAATGGGTTAGATAATGTGCCTCTAATTACCATTATGACTTTAAAAATTACATTCTTTCAGATTAGATGCCTCAAATCTCCCCCTCACCAAGTAAGTTCTGCCACCAAAAGCCATTCCTTCCCTTTGCAGTCCTCCCATCTTTCAAGATTGTGTTTTTCAGGAGTATCAGCATACCACACAATAAAGGAAGCCATCATAAAAAAACAAACAAACAGTGTTTACCTGTGTTACAATATCAAGGCTTTGAGACTTACCTCTACACCTTCTGGATTATTTTCCTTTCATCTCTTGAGCTAATGGCAAGATATCTGCTACACAAAGTCTTCTCATATCAAAGGAAATTTAATTTCTGTATAAATAAAAAATATATAATATAATATATAGTTAATATTCCATTTCCATCCAAAGGCCCCACACTAAAGCAATTTTTGTGGTACTTGAAGACATTAAATTATTTACAAGAAATAAAAGGCAAAATGAAAATGCCAGTCTTGTCTACTTGTGACATGAGAAGAAAACATAACATTTTCATCTTGGAACTTCAAGATGGTTCTTGTCTGTCAAGGAGTCTTTCAGCTTAAAATAATGTTGGAAAATAACTGGGACAAAACTAACAATTGAAGACTCACTGTCTAGGTGTTACACAAGATCTCTTATTCTCTCCCGATGCTTATTTTTAAATATAACTTTTAAAAAATAACATGTATTCCTAAATATTTTATGTACTAAAAACATACCAATAAAAAAGATAAAAAAAACCATTTATTGCTGAATAGAAATCTTTGATCTTCAGGTGTGGTGGTACACACCTGTAATCCCAGCACTTCAGAGGTTGAGGCAGGAAGATCAACACGAGTTCAAGGCCAATCTGGGCCACATAGCAAGATCCTGTCTTAAAAAAAGAAAGAAACCTTGGTCAATACAAATATTATACATAATATATTATACATATAAATGTATACACATTAACAAGATTATTTTAATATAGTCATTATAAATGATACATAAAAGGAATATTTTAAAACAGTGATGTATATTGATAAAAGGGTCAATTCATCAAGAAAAGATAACAATCATAAACATATGCAAGTACAGATCTCGATATTGATCTTTCTACAAGTATTCTGAATTATGACATTTTCCACCATAGAGTTAATCCTATTTGAAATTCTCCTTGAAGCAACACTAATTCCAACTCTAATTATTATTATCCAATGAGGAAATCAAACAGAACAATTAAATTCAGGGCTTTACTTCCTATTCTATATATTCACTGGTTCATTACCTCTACTGTTAGCATTAATTTATGTTCAAAATTCGACAGGCTCATCAAACTTTTTAATAACCTTCAATGAAGCCTTAAAATATATAAAACAGACATTGGCAGATTTGGTGGGAGAAATAAACATTTCTACTATATTAGTAGGAGAGTTCAACCCACCATATTTCAATAATGAATAGGGTGGATAGAGAGATAGATGATAGATAGACAGACTGACAGATCAGTAAGGAAATAGAGGACATGAACAACAGTCTGAACCAATTAGACCTAGCAGATACATATAGAATATTACACCACCAACAGCTCACTACACATTCTTCTCAAGTGTATTCGGAACATAGTCCAGAAAAGATCAAATATTGGGCCACAAAGTAAGTTTCAGTAAGCTTTAAGAGTTGAAGTTGTTAAAATTATCTTTTTGAATCACAGTGGATAAAGCCATAAATCAGCGATAGAAGGAAAACTGGAAAAAATCACAAATATTTGGAAATCAATACATTCTTAATCTGTAAATAAAAAAAAAACCCAAAGAAATCACAAGGGAAATTAGAGGTGAATAAAGAAAACAAAAACACTAGAATTTGTAGGATGCAGAGAAGGAAGTGCCCGGGGAGAAAATTATAATGTAAATGTCTGCATTTTTAAAAAAGTTCTTAAAATAAGAACCTACTCATATACCTGAAGGAAGTGAAGAAGAGCAAACTAAACCCAAAGCTTGCAGAGGAAGTAAATGGTAACAATCAGAGGCGAGAAGAATAAAAGAGAGGAAAGAAAAATAATTGGAGAATAACAAATGCAAAATTTGGTTCTTTCAAATATCAACAAAACTGACAAATATTTATCTAGACTGGCAAAGAAAAAGAAAGAAGATTCAAATAATTACAATCAGAATTAATTACTGAACTTACAAAAAGAAGAAGAATTGTAAAAGATTATAAACAGCTTAGGTAACATAGATGAAACAGAAAAACACTACCTAGAAACACACTAATCACCTGACTGGTTCAAGATGGAATATAGAAAATCATAACAGATATATAACAAGTAATGAGACTGAAGCAGCAATCAAAAGTCTCCCAACAAAGAAAATTTCAGGAACAGATGGTTTATCTGACCAGTTCTATTAAGATTTATAGAATTAACACCAATCCTTCTCAAACTTTTCCAAGAAGTAGACAATGAAAAAATACTTCCTAGCTCATTTTATGAGGCCAGTATTACCCTGACATTAAAGTCAGAAAAAGATTTAACAAGAAAAGAAAATCACAAGCCCAAATCCTTTATGAGAATAGATGCAAAAATCTTCAAAATAATATTAGCAGGCCATATCCAATAGCATACCATGACCAATTCAGATTTATTTCAGGAATATAAAGGGGATTCACTATTTAAAAAGCAATCAGAGTAATACACTTATTAACAGAATGAAGAAAAAAACGTGATCATCTCAGTTGATGAAGGAAAAGCACTTGAAAAATCGAGCATCCTTTCATGACTAAAATAAAACACATTAATAAAACATGGAACAGAAGGGAACTTCTTCAACATGACAAAGGACATTTCTGAAGACCCACAGCTAACAGTGTGATCCAACTATAAGCTATCTATAAGAGCCATGCTCAATAATAGTGACTGAGGGCCGGGGATTTAGCTCAGTGGTGCCGCCACCTGCTTCGCAAGCACAAGGTCATGAGTTTGATCCCCAGTACCCAAAATAAATAAATAAATAAATAAATAAATAAATAAATAAAATGACAATAATAATAGTGACTGAAAGCTTCAAGGATGCCTATTTTCACCACTGCTATTTAGAATTGCATTGTAAGTTTTATCCAGAGCAATTAGATAAGAAAAGACAAAATAAGGCATCCAAATTCAAAAGGAAGAAGTAAAACTATATTTACAAATGACATGGTCATACTTAAAGAAAATTCCAAAGAATTCAAAAAATTATTAGAGCTAATGAATGAATTCATTAAAGTTGAAGTTAGTTGTGTTTCTGTTGCAATGAACAATCTGAAAATGAAATTAAGAAAACCAATTCCATTTATAATAGTATCTAAAGGAATAAAATACCTAGGAAGAAATTAAATAAAAGAAATGAAAGAAAAAATGCTGAAAGAAAATAATGAAGATCTAAAAAGTGAAAAGACATTTTATGTTTGTGGGTAGGAAGACTGAAAATTGTGAAGATGCCAAAACTACCCAAAACGATCTATAGATTCGGTGCAACTCCTTTCAACTGAGTTATGGGAAGATCACTGTATCTCATAAGAACAAAAGCAAAAATAAATGAAGAACAGAGCACTAGAGTAAGGGAAAGAGGGAAGGAGGGAGGGAGGAGTGGGGAGAGGAGACAGGGTAGAAAAGAAGAAAGGGAAGGATAATACTATGAGATAGTAGATGTCCATATAATTCTTTTTCCCAGTCAGTCTCATCCAACTCAATTTGGAATATCATTATGTTGCTAAAAATCAATTAGAGGAGGTTAACTAGTGCAAACTGTTTCTATATTTTGCATAATACATTTATTTACTTGGGTTCATGTCTAGGAACATGTTCTTGTTAATCAGAACACTTGAACAGATTATTGGACCTTATGGTTTATACCTAGATGTCTCCCAAGAGCCTCACATACCCATGGGAAGGGCTATTGGAAGGATTGTATTATGGGGCCGGTGTCCCCCATATGGGGGTGGTGTCTGTCAGAAGAGGAAGGTCTCCAGGGGTGTGATTTGGAAGGGTGCATCTCCCTTCTTAGCTCCCCCTCACTCGTTCTGCTTTTGGGTGGCCATGACAGAGCAGCTTCTCCTATACTATGCCCCTCTGTCAGGCTGTCCTGCTTTGGAGCCAGTGGACTGAAAAGTTGAGCCAAAATAACCCTCTCTTCCTTTAAATTATTGCTGTGGGGTATTGTGTCTCAGCCATGAGGAAAGTGACCGGGACACTGGGCTAAAACACTGATGCACTGGCACATATCAGGATCATACTCGGAGGTGGAAAAAAGACACAATTCTATCATTCACCCCAAAGAACCTGTGGGTCAAGTCCCCTATTTAGGTAGCTTCTATTGTTAGGGTAATGCTGTTGGCCTTGGGAATTTTACTCCTAGAGTTAAAAATGTCCTTTAAATTAGGCAATACCTGCTTCTTAGAAACTGAGTGATCTTGGAAAAATCAGTTAACTACCTTTATGCCTCAGTTTTACTCATCTGTAAAATGGAGCTCGTGATACTCCCTAATTATGGAATGAAAGAAGGCACTCAGTGGTACAGAGGGAGGTTTTAATTTGCGTCAGTTCTAGCATAAATATGTGCTAATCCACCACATAAAGAAAGCTTACATTTTTCTTTCCAAAGTTTTATTTATAAGTGCAGATGAACCTTAAAATGCCCAACACTGAAGAGGTCCTATATAAAGGATCAAGAAATATATACTAGTGTAAGATACCATGATTAGCAGAGCAAGAAGGGGAGAAGACACTGTGTAATGAAGGCAGTGCAGAGAAGGAGTTGAAAGTTTAGGTTTTTAAAATCAGTATAATAAATTTAGCCTCTGCTTTTTTAATTATTCCAACAGGACTTCAAGCAAGTTGCTTAACTCCTGTATCCTCTAGTTTCTTAACCAGTACACACTGGAGAAGTAAAAGAAAAAAAATACCTCTTCTGTGAAGATTCAATTAAATAATTTCTCATTTAGTTAAAACAATGTGTCAAGACATGACAGCTTAAAAATATTTTGAGTCTTGCAGGGGATGTAGCTCAGTGGTTCCAGGGCCTGCCTCGCAAGTGCAAGGTCCCAAGTTCGATCCCCGGCACACACACACACAAAAATTGAGTCTCGCAATATACTCACACTGTCACTTACTAGAAAGGACAAAAACAAATAAATGATGGTATGAGCCAGCCTTCTAAGTGCTTCCAAGGCAGTTGGATCAGTCAGACAGATAATGCACAACACAAGAAAAGCAAAATTTACATTTTCAAGTTCCTTCTGTTAAAATGTGATATTCTGAAATGATTTGATAAGAATGCTAAAATGACATTTCCCTTTTTCCTCTTTCCTTTTATTCATTTTTATCTAGTGTGTAAAAATATGAAATATTTTCAATTGTGAATTGAATGATCTAAAAGGAAATATTTCTTTGTGGAGAGAAAAAACAAAACAAATATACACAATTCCTCTCGACTTGCCTCTACTTGGTCTACTTTATTTCTTATTAGAAGAAAAAAATTATTTAAATAGAATAGAATTATATGGTCAAGAAAGAGATTCATTTTTCTTTTTTTTTTTTTGAGTAACCAAACCACAAAAACAAAATCAAGCAGATAGGAAGTGACCATGTAGAAAAAACCTTGACAGATGGTAAAAGAAAAGACTTAGAGGCCTCTGATTCTACGCCTGAAAAGGTTTAAAACATCCAATTTTTAAATAAAAATAAAATCAATTATATTACAAGGAAAAACAACTTACATGTCTTTTACCACAACACCTTACTCTTTTGTTTGCCAGAAGATGTTGCTTGGGGACTTATATAGTTTTTTACCCCAAGTTTCCTTCCCAAGAAACCAACTTGGACTTGAACAGTTTAAAAACATTGTAGGACCACAACTTGTGTTTTTACTATCAGCCTTTGAGGGAGGCCTCAAGCCAAACTCCTGTTCATTCAGATCCTACCAGCTGGTTGGGTACAGAGCCAACTAGGGTGTTGCTTACACTGGTCTGCTCAGTTTTTGTTGAATGAAGGGAGGCAAATTTCCATAAGGAAAAGCAGTGAGGGAATAGATGCTTCATGGCAGTATTTTCTTATCTTAGAAAGCATTAGATGGAAAACTCCATGCAGACAGTGATTCACCTGTTGATGAAAGGTGAGAGGAAAAGCAAGCTGGAGTCAGCATAGTCCCTGGGAGTCTGGAGAGAGAAGTAGACTCTGTTCAAAGCACATCTAAGATGTAATGATCTGATCGTTGCTTTATACCACATTTGTTCAGGCAACAGTATGGACATTAAGCGACACTGTTGTTTGTGTTTATGTCTTAAGTTAATTTTCTTTGTTTTGTGTTTCTGTACATCATTTTTCATTGGGGTCACAATTTATAAAGAAAAGGGGTAAATTCAGAGGTGTCATGAGAATCAAACCAATACACTGATTTAAAGGGTGGTGAACCAAAGGAGATGGATGATCCTGACCCATCCATAATCCAAAATGCAGCTCCAATTTGACCCCATGAACCAAGCTATTTCATCATTCACTGTTGATGCTTGCAATGTTGATCCTAAGGTCAGAGAGAGTCACCCAACCAAACTGTCATGGTAACAGCAATTTATGCCAATGAGTTTAATTAAATTGTCTTAGCTTGTATCTTCCAAGCTCAAAAAGTTTCAGGGTAAGTTAGTATTGCTTAGCTGTCATTACCCAAAATACTAGTGCAAAGGTTATTTTTATGCAACTCTGGTAAAGCCATATTTTGCAATCTCACCACCATTTTATTTACATCTCTAGCCATTTGCACTGATGTTGATGGAGCTATATTTTTGCTTCAATGTCTATTGCAATATTCTTATTACATTCTGCAGGTCCTCCAGTAAACGTTACTTGCAATATTTTTATCAACAGTTTTGGATCAGTCACAGAGACCACCATGGTAAGTGCTACAATGCCACTGGCAAGAGAAAAACGTGACTCAATAATGCCATGAACACAACCTGTCAAATTTTCTATTGTTCAACTTGCAGGGCCTCCTGTAAATGTTACCTGCAACATATTTATCAACAGCTTTGGGTCAATAGCAGAAACTACAATGGTGAGTGGGGCTGAGCATTGAAGCCATCGTGTGAAGGAATGGGATATGGGACCAAAGAACACTGTTGCCTATTTGTGTGACACCTACTGAGTGCCAATGTTCAACTCTTCTTACCCCTAAAAAGCAATAATTCACACTGCTTCATTTTGGAAAGTTATTTATCAAGTGATCATTACTTAAAATTCAATGATTTTTAATCTATCATACCATAGAAATTCTGAAGCTATTTGTTGTTTGGTTAGTTACTGGTAGAATTTTCAGCAAAAAGCATGGTGTATAGCTAAGATACACACATCTCCAATATTTCATAAGTATAAATTACAAACTTTGAGAGATGTTAGTGCCAGTCTTTTATATATTAAGGAAATTTTAACCTAGCCAAGATTTCCTATGATGGAGTTTTAAGAGCTAAGTCAAGAGGCTGGATTTACAAGAACACACACATGAACACAATTTTGTTGGCATTAGAAAGTTTGTAGCAATTACATCACATGCACCACTTTTCAATAAAATATAAATAATAAAACCAAATTAAATCTCATTATAGGTTATGTTTGAACATCTTTTATAAATTTGAAAAAGATTTCAGATACCATAAAATCCTCAGGGACTGGGATATAGCTCAATGGTGAGGTGCTAGCCCAGTATGTGCAAGGTCCTGGATTCAATCCCCAGCACTGCAGAAAAATGAAGAAAAAAAAAAAAGGAAAAAAGAAATTCACCAAGACTCCTTATAAATGTCATCATCATATTGCTTGTGACATGCCTGTTAGATTTACTCCACACAGTCCTAGAGTATGGGGATTGGATTTTGACTAAAGTATTTTCCTAGTATCTATATAATTCATTTTAAATCCTTAATCAATTGGTTGGTTCTAATTGGTACTGTTATATAAATAATTCAGTCATATTATTGGATAATACCAAAATAAAATACAGTTGAGCTCAACCAAGTATTGTGGTGGCTGATGTTTTATAAACCTAAAATGTAACTAATGAAGATAATAACATTGCAAAGTGAAAAACATGGTTTTCTGTTTCTATGAATTTTCTCTATTAGGCTACTAAAATCATGTTTAATAAGTTACTGTACTTTGTGATATCCTCAAAGCTAGAAAGAATTAATTTACCTTTTACTACTCATTTTCACTGACAAAATTAAACATAATACATCTCCACTAACCATTTCAATATTACCATGAAATAGCATTGTCCAGAAATGAGGCTTCTGGAACTTTGACAGAATATAATGGATTAAGAATTTTACCTTTAAAAGATACTTTTGATAAGGTTATTAAATGACTCATAGGAAATGTTAAGCTTAGAAAGAATAATCCAACTCTGGACTTGGCATTCAGTTTCTGTCTCTCCCCTCTTGGTTTTATCCTTATAAGAGAGGGACAAAGCTTCCAGTAGCCCAAATCACTGTCACCAACTTTGCACGATGGCATTCAATGACAATATTTGCACGACCTAGTGCTGATTGCATTAATTAGACTCCTAATTTGCTTTGATTAAATCTCTTCATTGCATCTTACTCTCAATCAAAAATGTAAATATGTACTTTTTTGATTTTCATTAATGCAAGAATAAGCTAAACATTTAAGGAAATCAAAATGGAAGCCATGGATATCCTGTTTTCCTGACTTTAAGAGTAACTGAAAGTGTTTAATACATGGGCTGCTTTGGGTGCTTCCTGGCCACTTATTAAGTGTCTCCTTTGTCATATTTCCTAATAAAAGTTTGGAAACCATTGCTGAAAGGTAACATCAACAGCCTACCTATTCTGCTGCAAAAGACAGATTGAATTGCATGGTTAGAAAAGTGATGTATATCATGCATTTTCTGTTTCACTTACTAGCTTTTGATGTAATGACAAGCTTCTTTTGCCTTTGAAAAAATATATTTTATTTTTGTCAATTATGGCTTTGGTGTGAAACTGCAAAAGTATCTTTGGAAACCCTGTCATGCTGATGTCAAAGAAGAGATTCTCATGCCACCTAGGGTAGGGATTGGCAAACTTTGCTGTAAAAGGCTACAAAGTAAATACTTAAGACCTTGAGGGCCAGATTGTCACTGTCACAACTGCTCAATTCTGCCCTTTTGGCATGAAAACAGTCATAAACAATAGTAAACAAATGGTTGTGGCTGTGCTCCAATAAAATCTTATTTACCAAAATAGGCCAGGGCTAAATTGGCCAACCCCAGATCTAAGGCATCAATATTTAAATGGACATTATTCAGATGCACTTAAGAATGTGACAATTGTGCCACTAAAAAAGAGCCTTATCTTCCAGGATAACTGACATTCTACCTGGGAATCCCCCTTATGCACCCCATCTTAATCAGGTCAGACTTCTATAACAAAATAACATAGATTAAGTGGATCACAAACAACAGAAATTTATTTCCCATTGTTTTAGAAGCTGAACACTGAGGGTGCTGGTAAAGTCAGATTCTGGCAATGGATCTATCAAGTTTATAGACAGCTCGTTTCTTCTTATATGTTCATGTCGTGGAAAGAAATTTCTCTGGGGTCCTTTTTATTATTTATTTATTTATTTATTTATTTATTTATTTATTTATTTGGGGACCGGGGATTGAACTCAGGTCCTTGCGCTTGTGAGGCAGGCGGTGGAAGCACTGAGCTAAATCCCTGGCCTCTGGGGTCCTTCTTATAAGGGCACTAATCCCATTCATTAGGGCCCTACCTTTATGATTTGGTTACTTCCCAGAAGCCCAGCCTCCTCCTAATAGTATCACATCGGAGGTTAGGTCAACAGTGACTTTTGGGAGGACACACACATTTTAGTCCACTGCACACTCACACAATATCATCACAGTCCCAGTGTCCTTTACCAAAACTCTAAGATTCTACCGTCCATAATTTACAGATACTTTTGCAAAATTTGACTCAGAAAATTTTGTCAAAAAGTAAAACAGGATCAGATTCTGCCCTCAACCACTTTTAGCTGGAGTCAGAAACTTTAGCTTTTATGCACAGTGATGAAGTCTTTGAGGGCATTGATTGTTACTATTTTCTGGAGATAATAGTTTTGCTTTCTCTACATTTTCTAGAATTAATTTTTGCAAGAATGCTTTATAATTTTGAGTTTCTAAACATGTTGATTTTCCTCTTTTCCCTCACACCTCACTCTCACTCACCCCATGACCCAGACAGCATCACTGAAGGATTTAGTTTTCTTGAGTGTCAATTTCTAAAGTACAGGCAATGATTGTCTGTTTCAAAAGCTCAACGTGAGTTTCTTTTGATACTATACAATCTGTCTTTTTTATGGCTAATGAAAGTCCACTAATTTATTGTTGATATTGCTTGCCCAATAAGTATTGTCTTACTTATGGACCCAAAACTAACTCTCACTTTTTTGATACCTGTCAGAACAGGATAACACATTTGCATTACTCTAAGAAATATTTTATAGATCAGTGTGATGATATACGTTACTCAAAAATGTACATTTCGTTCATTAAGAAACAGGGATATGTTGGTGGTCATTGTTAACTGACCCTGTATTAAGAGTATTCAGTGGAACAAATTTGGTATGGTGCCCGGAACTTGGAAGACTAGTAAGGGATGCATAATGAGACAAGTTATATTCTGTTTTGGGAATGTCAGTTTACCATTTCTCTTTCTTTCCTTCCCCTCCTCTCTTTATTACTCATGGCAATTGAATATACAGGATGGGGCATATATTTGAAATCCTCTCTTTTCTGACATAAAGGCATAGTTTGAGAATATTAATAATGTCAGTAAAGGTCAAGGGTATACACAGCTTTTCCCAAGCCTAAGACATCAGAAAATAGAAATGAGATGCTCTCTTCAGTTTCCAAATGACTGTGTGGAGAGATGTGAGATATTGTGATTTGGACCTGTGGATGCTGGAGCACTAATCATGTCAGAGCAGTACATCCTGACTCAGTGCTCATTTAACAGGAAGGAGAGCTCAGAGTGTATAAATGTGTCTTCCCAGGGAATATCTCCAGAATATAACTCTGGATACCCCAAACTCTGCCCTTACAGGTAAATTTCAATTCTCTACTTGTCACATCTGAAGAGTGACAATGTACTTCACCTCTGATCTGATATCATGTTCCTGAGGAATGCAGATAAAAAAGTAGACAACCCCTTATTGGCATGCATGTTGTCCACTGAAACAGCACTGTTTATTTCTTCTCATTCTGTAGCTGGAGAAGCAAACCATAAAAAGACACTCACTGTTCAGATACAGCATGCAGCTGTTTTTATTCCTGACTTCTTAGCGAATGACTAAGAAACTGCCACAAACCTGGCATTTGTTAAACAGATATATAAGATGGCCTTTGCCTTGAAACTACCAATGTAATATTAAAGTCTGAATTCATCATAGACCAACTGCCTCCCATAATTTTAAATTCATCTTAAAACTAGGTTCAGTATTAGAAAAGTTTTACTAGAGAGCAGGCAGCGGTAAACCCAAAGTGCCACATAAGCACTATGAGGAATCAAGAAAACATGGTCTTGTCTTTGATACCTTTATAAAATATATTGAGCAATGTATGATACATACACACATATATATGACAGAGAGAGAAAGAGAAAGAGAGAGAGAGAGAGGGCACAATGGTAAAGTTTAACAGGAGTATGTATGAGATAGAGTAACAATCTCTGTATTCAAATGCTAAACTAAATGTAACAGTGCCAAAATAATTCAGTGTAAGGAAACAGTCTCTGTGGAGTGGGCACAGCATTAGAAGATACCAGAAAAAAATGTAAGAAATTTTAAGTTTGACATAAAACAATAATATGGAATGAGGGTACTCACATTACCTGTGTTTAGAATGTAATAAAGATGCTGCGCAAGCGCCAGGACCCGAGTTTGATCCCCAGTACCAAAAAAAAAAAAAAAAGAATGTAATAAAGATTATGTGAGTCACACATGGTTTTTCAAAAATATATACGGGGGGATGGAGGGAGGGGGAGAGAGAGAGAGAGGAGTTAGTTTGCATTATCTAATTCAATATGCAGATCAATCACAGAGAAACAAATTTTAGTACAAGGAAATACGCCATTTAATTGACAAGGAATCTGTCCCTGGAGACAGAAGGAAGTGTGAAAGAAAGTTCGGCCTGCATTTAAGCGTGTTTCTCAATATTTACTTCCCCTTTACTATTTCATTAAACCTAGAAGCAAAAGTAAAGACAAAGAAAGATGACAGGACAATATAATTATTCTCCTGTGGTTTGGAATAGCATGAAAAAATAAACCAATCTGTAAATAAATAGATGCAATGGATAGATAGATGTGTGAAAATTTTACCCTACACTGAAAATGACAGGGAACTAGAATAATTACACAGGCATGGCTCCAGAAAATCATTTCTTAAGATATCTACATTCGTATATCCCAGGGTGTTCTTTCTTATCCTTAAATGTTTTTAAGGATTGTTGTTCATTTTAGAATAGTGTATATCATCATAAATAAAATTATGGATGAATTTTAGATACTATGTACTAAAAAGAATAAATACTTATAATCAAAAGCTCTAACATGGGTCTTATTTCATGTAATTGCTATAATTGTGGCATAAAATATATTCTGTCCTCTAAATTTCACACCTATCCCTGCTAACAAATAGTGGGATTATTTTGAATTAACCTTTAGAGACTTAATTGTTCTAGTGTGATATAATAGACTTATTGCTCTTTCTAAAGTTGTAATATAAGAGGAGCTATACCATCCTTTTCCACATATAAAATTTGAAATAGAAAATCTGGAGAATACTCATGGGAAATACTTTTTTAAAAAGATGTAATAAATGTAAATGAATTGTACACCTAAAATGTATCAATAAAAGAACTTAGAAAAAAAGATGTATATTAGCTGTAACACATCTATGTTGCGATATTTTTTTAAAGGTCATTGTTTTCATATTGCATGTCACTAATATTCTCTAAAGTCTCTCAATATGCATCTCTAAATCATTCTCAAGCTCAAGGGAAAATCACAGGGATTCCTAAATGTTTTCAAGGATTGCTGTTTATTTTTAAATAGTGTATATCATCGTAAACAAAATTATGGATAAATTTTAGTTATGATGTACTAAAAAGAATAAATACTTATAATCTTTGTGATTTTATTGCCTGGTGCTATCTGGCTTCTCAATTCCCCTCCCACTCTAGGATTACTTTCTGATAAGATTGGCCAAGGAAGGGGATCTTCTATTTCCTATTGAAACAAGCATACAAACTCCTCTCAAACCATTTTCTTAAGGCCTGGTTTTCATTCTAGGGAAATATAAAAGAATGGGTGTTAAAAACTGGAGAAGCTGCATTTTCTCCCTTAGGAAACTTTAAGAAACTCTCTCAACAAATGAATCTAATGTATACTTATATAAACTGGATTATTATATTTTAATAGTACCTTATTTTATTTTTACAAATCACACATTCTCACTCGCTACTGTACACAAAACTCCAAAGCTTTCAGTAACTCCTTTTCCCAACACGACACTGAACTGGTTATCATCTCTTTCTCTTCAACACCTTCCTGTCTCTGGACAGTTCCAGAAATTGTGTCAAGGGAACTCAGGTTCTGCCATTCCCTTGGTCCACTCACTTGGGAAGCAAGTGAGCAAACAGGTTGGGTTTGAGGTTTTATTGTGCAAGCATGGTAACAACACAAATAAATGCCCGATGCTAAAATTTTCCAAGTCAGAGTGTCCTCATGTTATACAATAGAGAATGTCGTTTTTTCCTTTTAATAACTCACCCTTCCAAATGATCTGGATTTTGAGTAGTAAGTATATGCTTGTTAACCTTTCTAGGCCTACATTGTGCACTGCTGTTTTGGGTGACATTCTAGATCCAAACCATAGCAGAATGTATCACCCTAAATAAACACAAGTGGCAAGGGCAGACAACTACTAACTCTGAAACCATAGCTCTGCTTGACTACAGATTAGTGATGAAGTCTAGATGAGATGATCAAGTGAAGAAATGCTTTCTACGAACCTACAGACAGGAGAGCAGTCACTGCCCCAAGCTGATATATTAGCACTAAAGGAAATTTCCAGATTAAATTAGAATGCCAGGGGTGTACCTGAAGCTGCCACAAGAGAGAACACTTTATCCAAAGGTGATCAAATTGAGAACTTATGAAAAGATCTCTGGATGAAGCATCAAGCTGACTACTATAGATACAACACAGTCCAAGAAAATTATAAAATAGTTACAAATTTTGAAAGTAAGTAGTTGTAAGGGAATTATTTTGTCAACATGAAACATGTTAATGTTTACGTTGAAGACATTAAAGTATTGGTCCATCATGTCATAGTTTTATAAGATTTTCACTACCGAATTGCAAAGTAAGATTTCTTCTGCTCAGAGGATCTGAGCAGAAAGAAGCTAGAAACCATGCCATTTCTGATCTGGAAAATTAATCACTTTCAATTCCATTCCCTTATGAGAAAAAGAAAAAATGGAAACAAAGTCTTGGTAGACAGGGAGGGTGGAGGAGTTGAAGGGAGGGGAGGGGAATGGGGAAAAAATAAGAACCAAGATGGATTATGTAAAGGAGCAAATTTCCAATGATGAATGTCATTATACTGTATACCTAAAATGTACCAATAATTTAAAAAAAAAGAAAATCAGTTTTATTTGACAATCCGCTGTCACTGACTTCGACATTCATCATTACCTTTTTGTATAACAAAATCAGCTCGAGTTAGTATTACTTCATTTCAGAATTAATTTTAGCAAAAAAAAATACAACTGAGTCAACCTGCCCCACTGGTGTTTTGGTTTGACTGAATTTTCTTTTTTCTCTCTCCCTCAGCCCCCAATCCTAACAGAGCTAAGTGGTTTATTTTTGAACACGGCGTATATATCTTGGTTTACTCAGCCTCCAACACTATATCAAACCAGAGAGAAAGGTGAGGGGGAAATATTAAGTCTTCTTATGCCAGAGTAGGCAATAATTAGCTCTTGTACATGACATTTCTGTAGGACTACCGAGTGAATATTTTTCTGAGACAACAGTGGAATGATTCACGGCTGGCCTACAGAGAGTATCCAGATGATTCCCTGGACTTGGACCCATCTATGTTAGACTCCATTTGGAAACCAGATTTGTTCTTTGCCAATGAGAAGGGTGCCAACTTCCATGATGTCACCACTGACAACAAGTTGCTGCGCATTTCAAAAAATGGCAAAGTGCTCTACAGTATCAGGTAAGCCTCTATGGACTATACCTGTTCACTTCTCCATTTCACCTCTGGCCTAGGGCAGGCTGTACATAAATATTTAAATTTGCGATCTTTTGCATATCTATTGAATATTAAAGTTGGTAGAGAGTGTCAGAAGTCCCTGTGGTCTTTTATGTGTGACATGTAAGAGTACATGTAATTCTGTACAACAGAGATGTATTTTGTAGATTTGTGGGTGGTGGTGGTATTGCATAAATACCTGAACAAATGTACGTTTTATTGCTTCAAGAAAGGAATTCCAGGCCCTTAATTTTTAATAAATGTTCTTTGTTAAAACAGTAAGTTTTTTGCGGCTGAGAAACTTGGATTTGGCCTTTTTGTAATATTTTCCAAAGGGCTAGGACAATGTACTCCATATGAGAGATGCTTAGTACACTGAATAACTACTGGTATTTAAAAGGTCTTTTATGGAATATACCCTTTGCTCTCCAAACACCTGGACAGCTGGTGTTCTTGCAAATAACTTTCACAAGTTTGCCTACTCGCCACCATCACAACCTCACTTAACAACTCTATATAATTGACTGTCTATTGAATATTTCATTCTTATACCTAGTAAATTCATATCTTAATGATGGCTGAAAGCTCCAATGTCTTATGGAATAAAAGAGGCTGCCCATATACAAAATGTGCCAATGCCACTGCTTGCACAAAGAATCAGGAAACTTTCTTCAATGGCCACTTCCTATTGAAGGAATAGTCAGCATTGTGAAACATTTGTTTAATGTAAGATGCAGTGTTGGGTATGACCAAAGTTGATGTGACCTGATAAAACGGGACAATATGCAGAGCGTAGTGCTAAGAAGGTAAGATATGAAAAGCAGCATAGGGTATCAGTTGCTTCAGCTAATCTTCTGGGCCTCAGGTGGTGTTTGTCCTAGTAAACACCTGGCATCAGGCACTGCTGAATAAAACTAGGCTGTTGTTATTGTTCTTTTCCATTCTAGAATAATGAATGATATAATGCTCCTCAGACCTATATCCAGAGGCAATTATTGCATCTCTGATTCCCAAGGGTAAAGCATTACAGGCTCTGAAATACCCTAACAACTTCTTGGATTGGATGGAAAGGTTTGTCTTGGCAAGCTAGTTTAGACTATTCCTTTACTGCGACCATTCTCTGAAATCAGAGGAAAAATCCTAGGTGAAGGAGAACTGGAGATATCATTTTAAGGAAACACAAGCTTTTAGCAGATTTAAGCTGCAGGAATCTAATTATTTACCTGGAAGGGTTTCCAATTAGCTAGACACTGTGCTTGTCCTGGAAATCCAGATCTGAGTAAAACATGGTCCTTTCTCTGGAAGGGCTCCAGTCTAACAAGGCAGGTAGACTATAGACAAATTAGTTAAATAGGAATAAATAGGGAACAAGGAAAAATGGTTCTAACTGTTCAAATGAATTGTGCAACCCAAATATTACTAGAATTTTGGGGTTAATATCCATACTTCTATTTGAGTCACTTGAGTCAATTTAACTACATGCCGAGGAATAATTAGTGTTAATATGTGCACATTTGAAGTTTTGACTCAAGTTTAAGGCCAAGTGGGATATAGTTGTTGCTATCTTAAAGGTGCTGAAAAGTCCTTACTGACATTCCACTAGGAAGGAATTTCCCTGCACTCTCAAGTTTACAATGCAAATACCTGAGTGTGCAGAGAAAGGGAAAGTATTGGCCTAAATTCATACTCAGCTGTAGAGAGCTGATATATGACTTATTTTAGATAGTAGGTTTGATGTCTGTGAAGAATAACAAGAACAAGTATACTGGGTCCTTAAGAGAAGTGGGCTAGAATAAAGAAAGGTTGGGGAAGATACAAGAAAGGGGCAAAAAGCATCAAAGACAAACTCATGAATGACCTCCCCCCTACACAGTTAAATAATGAATTAAGCATTTGATCCACATTAAAAAAGTATTGTTCTGGGGCTGGGGATTTAGCTCAGTGGTTGTGGAGCCTGCCTCGCGAGCAGAAGGACTCGAGTTCAATCCCCAGTACCAAAAAAAAATAATAAAAATAAAAACTATTGTTCTGATTTTTGATATCTACTTTATCTTAAAAC
This sequence comes from Heterocephalus glaber, assembly GCF_053883595.1. NCBI lineage: Eukaryota > Metazoa > Chordata > Mammalia > Rodentia > Bathyergidae > Heterocephalus > Heterocephalus glaber. The sequence continues at coordinate 15,938,526 of NW_028258369.1, read as the reverse complement.
TTATAGCAAATGCTTATGGTATTTTTATCCACGAAAGAGTCCATGTTTTTCTTAGATTTGTAGGAGCAGACATAAAATTAACTTTGCATGAAAGGCAATCCCAAAGCTTTGATGTCCAAGGAAAATACAGAAAAATTATTATGGCATATGGACTTCATAAGAAGGACGATCTCAATCCTCAAGTTTTTGTACATGTTTCCCAAAAGGCGACGGCATACAAAAATAAGTAGACCAGTATTCCATAACTCCCAATTCAAACATTTGAATATCTGGTATTTGAATAAATATTTTAAATAGGAAAGAAGGTTTTTATCATATCTCTATCCAGTGATGCAAGACCTAGTCTGTTGATAAAAAGTGCCAAATGTATTACTCGACATTTCTTCAAATTTTTTCTTAAAATCCACTTCTGTAACATGTACTCTGATTGTATGCTCTGATTTATCTATTTTGTGCACTTGACCCATTAATTGTTGATCATCCTGACCAAAGTATAAAGAAGGATACACATCTTGTTTTGTACACCCTCTTTAGAGAGAACCAAATTCTAAATTCACATCACCTAAAAAAGCTTGAGTCTATAGTGGGATAATGAGTACTTTTGGGTGTCATATATATTATCATTCAAACAATATTTATCAAATTTAATATAATGAACTGGAGTAAAAGTGAGGACACCATGGGATATGATGGGCAAGATGAAAGAAGAAGGGAGAAGGTGAGCATTTTTTGAAAAATAATTTGTCTCACATATCCACTGTATTTTTCCCAGTGTTTTCTTCACTTAAATCCCCTTCATTCTAAGAATTTTCTGTATGAATTTTTATTTTTACAGAAAGAGGGATTTAAAAGAAGTTTGAAGTTATTTTGTAAAGTTTCCAATCCAACACCCTTGTTTTGCTAACAAGGATGTGACTTCTTTCAGAAATGAGATGAGCACAAATAATGGAGTCCATAAGTAGGAAAGCTATCATAAGAATGAAAAAGCCCTTGACTTCTATTTCAGCGCTGTCATCTTTTGCCCTACACTGATTCCTCATTACTCTAAACCAAGTCCAAACACACAAACAAATACAATACCAAAGATATGTCAGTTGGGAAGCAACTTTTCTGGGGGGTGCTGTTGGAGGAAAAAAATCAGATAAAAGATGAGAACATATAGCATATATAACTTTTGTAGCATATCTACTTTCTGAAAATGTTTACTACTCCAGGGATCAAAGGGCTGAAGAGACCCGTTACAGTCATAAAGCCAATTCCCTGGCTTTAAGCAATCTGTTGAGAACCCATTTCTTTTTTAAAGATCCTCAGAGAAGGAGATTTGAAATTCTCTCTTTGAATCTTGTAATTATAATAAGTTAGGCTAACATTGGAAAGAAATACTTCCTTAAATAAAATAAATCCCATGTACAGAAACTGAAACCAGTCCCTTTTTCTTTCATCTGTTATTGTGATAAATAAAACGTCACCATTTCTGGAAGGATGACAGCATAACTACAATATTTTTGTTTTTAAAATGTTTTGCCCCACCAGTGTTAGTAAAAATATTTGTTCACTAAAATTATGCTGCTGATTTAGTTTTATGGTGTGTTCTAGCTCAATACAGAGATGCTCATCTCATAAGTTTCAGTTTGTTGTACAGTTTGGGACCTCCCACTCTGAACCTTATGGCGTTGAACACTATCATGGGTATTTCTGTCACTATTGCACACACAGAATTTAGAGTCAAACACTTCTTGGGCTTGAGCATTTTTGGCCCCAATGCCAGCTTTGTGATTTAGGGGAGTTTGTTATCTCTCTTAATCTCTGTCCTCAGCTTTGAAAAATAGATTATTGTAGGACACAATATATATTAAATGGATAGACATTCTAAAATGGCACTGCCATACACTCTAGGGCTTTTACTGTTTTCTTAAAATTTAATGATTGAGCTTTCTATTGCAAACTCTAAAACAAAGCATAAACTGACCAAGAGAGATCCTTGCAAACTCAAAACTTAAAGGATGAGATGGACTCTCTCTTCAAGTGTAACCCTATAAAGTAGAGGTTCTTAACCTGGGGGGTTAGGTGAAAACTACAGGGGAGCGTTTACTCTCCTTAAAAGTGTATGCATATTCTGTATCTTAGGGTACTTAAGATGTTTTTCTTTGTTCATTTGTTTAAGTTGATGTTTAAAGGGAGAGATCCTTATCTTAATTAAAGAGTCTATAACCCTTCAACTGTTGAGAGCTTTGCTTCTAAATTTGTTGTGTGTCTCCAGAATGGTTATGCCTTAGGTGAAGTTATGGAAATACTGTTTACTTTCAGTGTCTCATTTGACTGGTCAGGTGCCTGGGGGCTTCATGCTATCTTCCAACTGGAGAGAGTCCCTCAAACTATAAATAATTAGGATACTGCTCATCAACAAAGCACCCTGTACTACCAAGGCATCTGCTTGCCTTTATCTGATCTGAAACTTATTCTTTTATGGCATTTGAGCTGATTTTCTTGTTAATCCTTTTGAATTGGTTCACAATTCCAGGTGTTGATGATTCAGTCTTCTACCTTCCCAGTAGTACTTCAGTTGTAATAAAGAACCCATGGGGATTGACATATCTTCTTCCTCTGATGATAGATTGCATGCACCACTCAGAGTAGGTGGGGTGTACATTTCCAGGCAGAAACCCAACTGTGCCCTCAAAACAATCTTATCTAATGATCAACTCTATCCACACACATAAAAGGCCAACTTTTCCCACATGGCCTCCCAGTTTTGTCTCACACTACAGCCTGATGCAAGAACTTCAAAAGATTCTAACTTTAGTTATAAAATGATTTTTTTATGGCATAAGAAGATAAAGCACTCTTTATTTAGATGTCAGAGTTGAAAATAAAATGCTCAGTGAACTAAAACCTGCCTGAATGTTACCAGTGGTGATGCTTTGATTATCATACTGTCAGTTTTGATAAGACACAGAAACCTGTATTTTCTGCTATAAGTCAGCTATGAAAGGCTGTGATTTTTCTTTCTGTGCATATTTCCATGTTTATCTTTATGTTTTATAAACCAGGAAAATTACATTCTCATTTTCTAACTCTGTATTCAAATCCTCATTAGTTTTGTGACTTGAATTAATGCAGTAATTAATGACTAACATAAGCGCCCACATCAGAATTAAGCAGCAAGTCATCAGGGAAGTGCTGGGAAATGCCATGGAAACCACAATGATTCCATTCTTCTTAGAGTAAACTTGGGAGGGTGGGAGGAGCTGGTATATACATAATGCTGCTAGATTCAGCAGGAGCTGAGCTCAGTGATTCAGAGGAAGTAATTTTGGAGAGGGGACCTCAAAAACAGTCCAGCTGAGGGTAGAAGTATTAAGGTCTAGAAAGTGTGTAGTGTACATAACAGATTCTCACAATGTGCTGGAAAGCTCAGTTGAGCTCCTGATTGGGTTCATAAGTACAAATGCACTATGGGTAATAATATTGGTTCAAATGCAACAAGGTAAGAGTCTTATCCTTGTTTGAAGGAAAACAGGGAACTTTCCAATGAAATACATAGAAGTTGGCACAACCACTTGTCCTTGAGTGTTTACCTGATTAGACTGGCAGTAGAAAGATTTTTCTCCTTTGGGAGTAACTTTCCATTGTATTAACGTTCATTAGAGTTTGTTCTTCAGGTGATGGTACAGAGACAGAATACCAAAAAGGTAGCTCAGGGCAATGTAAACACCATAGTTCCTTCTATCATTTACTGTATCCTCCAGTATCACAGAACTGTGTCTCCAGCTTCATCAAGTCATCAGTCTGTCTCAGTTTCCTATATAAAAGCAAACTTAACCAGCAGAGTAGACAAAGTCTAGGGCTACTTCTAGCTTTTTAAGCCTATAATTCAAAATGACCTATTTCTCCTTCCCAAAACAAAAATTCTTCCTGGTGAGTAAATAAGAATGGTTGTTCAGGTCTATTGGAGCTTGAAGTAAGCAAGAGGAGATTCTGAATTATAAATACTTTTGGATCTTGAAACTCTTCTCTCTCACAAAATATATATCCAGCTCCTGAGGAGAGGAACCCAATTTGGAAGTGGAATAGGGAAGATTGGACTACCTGCAGTTTAAGAGGTGGTCTTAAAACATTTAACAAATACTCAGTGCTGAGCTACCTATTGAGAAATTTTTGATTTGCAAACAGGATCATTTGTACCCTTTGATTCAGTCAGTAGGAGTATCCATGGGATATTACTTTAAATACATTAATGAATTATAGGTTTACATACTTTTAGACAATTATACAGAGATGGTTGGCTGGTTAAGTAATTGACTGGAAATGTAGGCTAAAGGAATTACATGGTAGATTTGAACCAGCAGAGGTGAAGGCCTAGTCTGCTAGTACTCATTACCTAAATTTCCTCCTGGCAGGAAGCCAACGCCAAAATCAGAGGTCCAAGTGAGGGTGCTCAGGTTATGTTGACTGGAGCTTCCTTCTGGTCTATACTGCTGCTTTTGAAGGGCTCCTGGAATGACAATAATCCCAAAATAAACATGCATAATATCACTGTGGCTCTTATGAAACACATGAATTACTTTAATGAGTTTCCATAGCATATACTCCAAAGGAAAGGTACTTCATTTTAAAATGAGAAAAAATGTGTCCATCTGTAAAACTCAGCAGTTTGTCCATCATGTTTGTCCTTGCTTGTGGCATTAAAAATTATAAAACAATATCTATACTGTGGAGAGCACAACATTGATTATTGTACACTTATTGTGAGACAGGTAATTAAGTATGTATATATTATATGAGGTTGCACATGTGACACTGTCAGATCAAAGCCATCCCATATCTGATTGGTCAGTTCTTTCAAAGGACAATACAACAAAAAATTATTAGATGCTCAACTTTTAGTAGGGATATTTTAATAAATTTCAAATTTTTCAGTCAAAAATGAGATAGAGGATTAAAGACAGAATGCTTGGTGGGGGACAGATGTCATTTCTGAGGATCAAGAAGATTTGGATTCAAATCCAATATTACTAGATGACTATAAGAAGTCATTTGATCTTTCCTTGAGCTGCATTTATTTTTCTTTTAGTTCCCGATTCATATTAAATGTTTAATTAATGTCTTAGTCCACGCTTGCTGGAAGATAAAAGAGAGAAAGTGGAGAAACAGTTTTCTGCCTCCTTCCTAGCCTATGCACACAGGCATATCCTTATTTAGTATTAGTATCATCCAGGCTTCACTAACCTTCAATATTTAGTGCAAAGCAGATCGATACTGTCTGTACCTTGGATTTCCAACTTCTGGGAAGCAAACAGCTCAGAAAGGAACTGATACTTATATTCCTTTTGAGATAATGGCTTGGCTGGTTCTGGGCCTCCCCTTTGTGTTGCTTGTTAAGAGTTAACTGAAGAATTATGCATACTTTTAAATTGTTATTGAATCAAGGATGGACCATTCTACCATCCAACCAGAAGCTCTGTTCTCTCTCCAGTCACTGCCACCAGAAACAGTAGCCAGCAACTCTCCAGCAGTTACCACAGTAGATGTCTTAATGCAGCAAAACACTAACAAAGTAACACATATTTTGCACTTAGCTGTCAACAGGTAGAAAGTTACTTTGGTTTTCTCAAAATCATATCTGCAGTTCATAAGAATGCTGGCACTTGTTCTCTTTCCCTTTTACCAAGAGTAAGATAATGTCAAACAAAATGATAAGAAAATGGCTATTCTGTGCCTTTCTCTCTTCACCTGTCACAGTTAAATACGTGTAACATTAGAGACATAGTAACAATAGTCATGTCTGCTCTAATTATTTTAATGCAAGGCTAATAACATTTTATCTTGACAAATATTTGGATATATAAATAAATCCTAGATATGAAATGACTTTTAAATTTAAAATGTAACTAAAATGTGAGCAGTATTGGCTATTAAGTCTTGTGATTTGAGGTCCTTTTTTCCGGTGGTGTTCAATTTAGCCATGTCCTATTCAACACCTTCAAAACATTTTATTCAGAAAATATAAAAGCATTTGGAAAAGTTTTAGCTGCAGATTTATCATTTGATCTCCAAATTGAATCCAAATCATACTTGGACTTAATTAACATGAGCTAACCATATGTGTGCACATTTTCTGAAGGGACCACACACAGATGGGAATAGATACTGTATTTTTGTCCTTCCTAGTTACTACTGCTCAATGCATATGTATATGTTTTTACAATGCCTTTACAGTGTTTGGTAAACATGGACCTTCATAGTCAGCCATTGGGATTTTAGTCTGGGGAGAGAGGTAGAATAGCTAATGAGGCAAGCAGTGTTGCCATTTATGTCCTCCATATCCCCAGTTCAACAAGGAGAGTCAGTACACGTGCTTATTTGGAACTAACTGAGAAGAGTCTAACCATAAAGTTTAAAACCAACCTATGGCTTGGGTTCAGACTTAGCTGATATTGAAAAACTGATGTATCTCTAGGGATCAGCCACAATGTTCTTAGCCTGGTTTTCTGTCTAGTTTCATCCTTCCTTTTGATGTTTTCAGTATCAAAGTCTGTTCTTGAGGATATATGTAGGGAATCTGAGAATCTTTCAACTGATTTCCACAAAAGAGGAAATGACTGACAGTGACTGAAACATTCTCTTCGTAGATTTCCATCTTAGTCTTGGGAGCCTTTAGTGAAATTTCTATTAATTATTTGTAACAGCTAAGAGTTGGTAGGGTTTGAACAAGGTTACGCTGAGATCTTTCTGGAACTCTTAACAATTTCCACAGCACAAATTTTCAGAATTGTTTATGTGGAAAGTTTTGTCAGGTGCAGCCATATCTGTACCTTTTCATGGACCAGGTGAGCAGCTCAGGGATGGAATGGGCAGGGTACTTTCTGTGCTTTATAGGATAAGTTCAAGCAGCCATTTCATTGCAGATTTTTTCAGAATGATGGATCCTTGTGTGGGTACCTTGGGTTTTAATTCAGGAGCATCAAATGATTAATGCAAAACATACTTCTCTGAGAGGTCCAAAGGACGTTCTCAGGATCTAGGTCTGAAGCATCCGTTATCTGTCCCATCCAGTCAGTGCGAGTGCTTATCTAGGCCCAGACAGAGTCATTAGAGGTTGTTCACTTGATTTAGTTGGATCTGATTTACATTATTCAAAAGGATTCTCTAAATGAGGAAGATGTAAAACTTTTAGTGGAAGAATAAATTCTCAGCTATTGTTATATAAACATATATGTGTATTATGACATTATATCTGCATTCTCCTTCAAGAGAGAAACTGTCTTATTTCAAGTGTGTGATGTACGGTGCCTAATAAATATTTGCCAAAATATTGCTGAATGGAAGAAGTGTTTTACAACCCATGTGGAGTCCTACTTAACACAATCCCTCCTCACTGAGGCCCTGGAGCTAGTCCTTCTTGCACTCTCTTCTTCCTTCATGAGTTTTGTTCCAGCCACCTCCCTGGCTTTTTTGAAATTTCTCAATGGCTTATTTTCCTGAGATCAGAGACAATGACTGAATATCCTATCACCACCCTGAGTACAATTCCTTAGGCTACTCTTGGCATTTGCACATTCATGTTTGTTAACAGGCACAAAGGTCTTGGCTTCTTCTCTACTTCAACAAGAAACTGACTCCCATCCCTTGTAATAGTGTTCTCAGTCTTCTGGCTATACTCAACATATTCTTGGTTGCCAGTGAACTAACCTGGGCTTTACTGCCCTGACTGTACAATATGGCACTCTATTATGAATGAGGCCCTCCTTGTCTCATTATCCCTAGTCATTCACTAAGCAGTTTACTTGGGGTTCATTGTCCTATTGTGGTATCAAGGAGAAAGTAATGTTTCCCAAAGGGAATGCTAATGCTACTGAAATATTGCAGACTCTTTCTTAATCTTTTATCCTATTTCTATTTCTAAACCTTCTCCTTTTAGTCTATCATGTTGACAGTAAAGTCATCCCTCAGGACATGCTGAAATAGTATTTCTTAAAGTGTGCTCCAGGACACCAGCATCAACTTTACCTAGGCTGCTTAGAGAGTGCCTGAGCACCTGCATTTCTACAAAGCCTCCTCAAGTGATCTTTGTGCCCACCAGAGGTTGAAACCTATTATGCTAAAGGACACTTTGATGAGACAGACAGCCTAGGTGTATTTTAATCCACTAATTCCTTAACTCTTCCCTCCTCTCTTTCTCCATTGTGTGTGGGTTGTATTAATAATGCGCTTTTGACTTCTCTCTTGCCCCTAGGCTAACTTCACTTAAGGTCTAGGTGGGTTAAGATGACACTCTTGCTCAACTCTTGAAGCATCCTGTCAAATCTCCCTGACAGTAGAGTATCACATGGCTCAGAGCTGTCAAGGTACAACTGGGAAGAAAGATTAAACTGATCTACATTGCACAGTAAGCCCTATGTTCTCTGGGAAACAGTTGATTATGTTCTAGGATACTTCATGACAAAGCCCTGTGGGAGAAATAACTGTCTCATCTATTTGCCAGGATTGTTCTTATTTTAAGAATTATTACCTGCATTTAAAGCTTTCATCATATTCAAGAATGCAAATTCACCTATGTGAAGAAATGCTTCAAGCTGGTCATCTTCACTTACGATTTAGAATGACAAAAGTGTTGAGCAGGATGGAGGTGTGGATGAGGAAGGAAGATCAGAAAATGTTTTTTATGGGTAAATCGAGTCTACCACACAGGGCCCCAGCTACCATAAGAGGCTAGAGGAGACTTTTAAAGGATAAGTAATGATAATTCTGGATGGCTGAAAAAATATAAAGATGACTAACATGGCTACAACCAACTCTTCTGGCTTCATGGACGAAAGAGGATAAATTTCCTGAGGAGGAAATGTGGTAGAATGGCAAGTAAATGTAATTTAATGTCAATTAAAGTTGGGTTCAAATCTAACTTAGGTTACTTACTCATTTTGTGACTTTGGAAACATGGCATAAACTTTGTGAAATTCAGCTTACTTATCTCAAAAATGGAGCTAACACTGTTGCTTCATGTGAAGGTAATCCATGATTGCAAAATGACCCATGACAAGTGTTCAGAAAATTACAATTATTAATACTAGCAGCAGTAGCATAACTTTTAATTTTGTTCTTACTAAGTAATTTAATCCTAAAGGAACAGCATAAGTTCTATCTTCTCTGATGTATCATGTTTTGCTCAGAATTTGTATCATCCTGTATAGTGTGCTAAATGTGGTCCCCAACAGAAAAACAACAGCAATATTGCCAATATTTTCTGCTCTTCCCAAGAAATACAGAAACATCTTCTTGTCCTTCCTCTCCAAATAAAGACAGGCCATTGTAACCAGTAGAATTAACTCTCCCAAAATAACATGTTGGCCACCTTTGTTTTAGGCAAACAAATCACTCATTAAAATTTGTATTTATATTTGAAAATTCATTTTCTCTTCAAATGGTATTTTTCCTTCACAAATCTCACTGGAATGGATTTCCAATTCTAATACTGAGTTTCTTAGGAACTAGTAGTTGCTTTATGAGTCAAGAAGCCTCTGTCTTCCATAATATTGTAATACTAAATGACTAATTTACATTTTTCTAGAAATGTGAAAATAGGCCTGGTAGTATATTAACCTACCTGACCAAAACTCAAGAACAGGTGGACTATGCTTCTTGGCCTTCCTTCAGGTTGATTTGCCTATTTCTAGTGAGAATCCGCTAACCACTTAGAGAGGGGCCCAGGCAAGCTCTGCTGGCCTCCTTCAACATTTCCATAACTTGGCAACACATCATGGGCTCTGATGACCAGCCTCCTCCCTTCTAAATCATTTGTCCTTTCCCATTCCCATAGAAAAAATAAAAACGTCTGAAATTTTCCCACAGAGTTTCAAGATGCTGATTTATTCATTTGTTCAACAAATATTTATTGAATACCTACACTGTTGTAGGCACAGTCTTAGATGGTAGAAAAGAGAGACCTGGCTTTCATCTATCTTGGATCGTAGTAGGGGAGGACAAAAAAGAAACAAAAAACATAAAAATTATAATATTTGAAATAAAACACTGTAAAGGTAACTGAATCCATTTATAGTGTTTGCATCTATCAGAAACCTAAGTTTTAAGTGAGGTATAAACCAAGAGCTGGTTTTATGAGCAAGGTGAACTGAAGGGGGGAAGGAAGGAAAGAGCAAGAAAGATAAGATGTGTGGAAACTGACTTTCTGTGGCTTGTTTTGTTCTTTGCTTTTAAAACCTAAATGCTTGCTCAGCCTTCTTACTCTCAGTAAAGAAGCAGGGTCTCTGTAAGGAAACATTATTCCTTTCCTTGTGCAAACTTGGATGGAGTGCCCCAAATGCATGTATGTCACCTGCACTGACAATGGGAGAATGAGAAGTAATGCTTCAGGAAATAAGTTCTTTAAAACAAATGAAAAGAAAGAGGGGCAGTCTCAGCTCACTGCTTTCAAATGCAACGGCCTTAATATTTCAGATCATGGGAAAGAGGAGAACAAATTCGACATGATGTAGACAGCGTCTACCAGCAAGATGTCTGAATTTCCAGGCAAATCTGGAAGAATACTGGCTTCTCAATTAAAATATTTAATTCCATGAGAATCACCAAAAATAAGCAGAGAGCCAGGTCAAAGTAGAAAAAAAAAAAAGCTCACATTTTGGTGTATTACTGTACACATCTGTCTTACTTGGTGCAATTTCTACATCTCTGTACAAAATAGTATGATTTTTTTCCCCTCAAAGCTCATATTTTTCAAATCACAAAATAGCCTTAAAAACAAATGGGATGGTCATTACTTTGGGAGATTCTGCACTAAGAAGAAAGCATAGGGGAATGTTCTGGGGTGAAAGGAATATTATAAATCTGAGTCTGAATGCTTTTTACATGGGTGAGTATAGATTTTAAAAATCGTTGCTCTGTAACTCAATATTTGTCTATTTTTACTGTATTTAATGTATACTGTAAATGAAAAAGAAAAAATAATAGGAAAACCTAGATTTTAAGTGCTCAGATGTACGGTAAATTCAATGTCATAAATTATGAGCTCAAGACATATTAGATCTTTACAATCTTTTCCCCATACCATTTGCTCAGATGATGAAATGATTTAACAAGCTGCAGAGCTGTTAACTCTCTTATTATTGTCACCCATTGAGTTCCAATAGAAAACTTATCTAGGAAGAAAATTAGAAACACAAGGGAGAAAAAAGTACCACTGGGTTCTTAGCTGAGACAAGATTCAGGGATAGTTTCGTATTTGCTGGGAATTTCTGTCAGTGGGGCCTTCCATGATGTTAATAATTTTGATTCCCCCAAAATTCTGGCTCCCTGTAGGATTGTTAGATATATCAGCCACAAAAGAAAGAACAATTGTGTGTGAGAAATCTGCTCCCCGGCTGGCGATTTAGCTCAGTGGTTCTGCCGCCTGCCTCGCAAGTGCAAGGTTCCAAGTTTGATCCTCAGTACCAAAAAAAAAAGAAGAGAAATCTGCTCCCTAAACAAATGTGAAAAGTTCACTTTGTAAAAGAATTAAACTCAGCAAGTATATGATTAGGGATATTAAAGTTGAGTTGTTTCCATTAGCAAATAATATTTAGTTGAATTCTGTGCTGTGGGTTCTTTTATGCTGTATTCATTTGGAGTTTATAATATTTTATTTTTTATTTTTAATAATATTTCATAATATTAATATTTTCTAATTTCTTAAAGGTAAAGTTTTCAAAATTATACTGAAATTTCCAAATTTTCTGATTTTGATTCACTGAAATTATCCACATACTATTTGATCTTTTTTTGATAAACGTATTTTAGTTTTTAGTTTTAGATTTGTAAATTGACAAGCTACAGTTATGTATGTTATTATCGGGAAAAATGATGTTATGATTTATGAATATATGTGGAATAATTATATAAAGCTAATTAATGTATTTTCCATTTAAATACACATTTTTGTGGTAAGAACATTTGAAATTCACTGTCTTAGTGACTTTGAAATATACATTATTATTATATTCACCACTTCATGAATAAACCTTTTCTCCTAATTGAGGCTTTGTATCTTTCTACAGCATAGTTTGCAATAAACAAGGAAAAACATAGTTTGTGTGTTGAAAATATTTGTTATTTAAGAAAGTAGAAAAGACAAAATAGGCTTTCATTATGGTAATAATAATTTTAAGTCCATAGATCCTTTTGAGGTTCCCCATCCTTAATAAAATGGAAGATTTTGTTCACTACAGATTTCTATTTTGGTTCTTTTACTGTGAGGTTATTTTAAAGAGTGCATGGTATTACTCTCCGTAAAATTACGCTTTCCCCAAAAATTAAATTCTTCAAGCTGAGAAAAATAACTAAATATTTATATATCTATATCTACAAATAAACTCTACAATTGACAAAAATTCTTTTTCCCGTCTAAGATGTTACTTTAAGTCAGTTTCTTAGAACTAAAAATCATTTTTTAGAATCATGGTATTTGGCTTCTCAGAACAGCTCACAGGTGATAGCTAATTTATTTAGCAGTGAAAGTCAAATATTTGTTATTTAATAATAAAATTATAATAGCAAAAGCATGCTGAATAAAATAGAATTTATAATTTTACCCTTCAGCTATTATTTGAGATAAGGCATATATACTTGTCAATATAGACAATGCAGAAGAATAAAAACAAAATATGAATCATTCCACTAACCAGAAATATCTATTCTTAATATAGTGGTGTTTCTTTCCAAGACTGAAAACATAGTTTTTACATAATTGTGATCACACTGCACTGCTTTGTGTCTTGTTTTTCCCAATTGCTGCTGTATTTTAAATGACTTTGACGATCCTCAGCATGGATTCTTTGTCTAATCTCATTTCAAATTCAAAATTCTTTCTGTTCTTTAAAATGTGTGGCACAAACTTTTTTGTTTTCTTTTTGCTTGAATAGAATGTAAAATGAGGCAGAAAAAGTAAATAAAGACAAAGTAAATAAAGACAAAGTAACCAGGAGGGGAGAGAGGAAATGAGCATGACAGCCAAAGAGAAATTAGGTAATAGTACAACAGTCCAAGAAATCTTAAAATATAAAAAATGTCTGAGGAATGAAAAGAATTTGGAGCACTGAACTTGAGAATGACAGAGACTCTAGTATTAGAATCAAATGGAAATAAGCATCATCTTATTCTATCTCATTATTTTTGAGGAAATGTTTAGAAAGTTTGATATCTTGCCTAGATTGCAGAGAAAGTTTAAAGCAATATCAAGAAGAGAACCTAGATTTGCTTATTCTCAAATCTTAATCTCCTTCCTTGAATCTTGGAGGTACAGAAAAATCGCAGAACAAGATACATGCACCAGCTCCTTGAATAATAAAAGGGAAATGGAGGGAAAGAGATGGTAGCTCAATGAATACCTTGATATGAGTCTCAGCCAGAGCTGGCCAGAGCCCAGAAAGGTTAATGGAAGAGGACAGGGATCATATTGGCTCATATTAGGTATGAAGAGGTGAAGACTACAAAACACTATTCTTAAATGAGTTTTCCAGCTCAACTATTTGCTCCAGAATTATCAAAATTCTAGAATGGATGCTATGCTCTATTGTTAAAAACCATCCATGTAGATTAAGAAATAAAAAGTCTGTAAAGTTAAGGATCTGTCCACTTGATGGAAGGAGAATCAATGCTTATCATAACCATTTATGCTTAGAACATCATTTATTGTTCTTGACACAAAGTTCATGTACCCAGGGAATAATTCTAAAGTGGCATAAACCCTATGTCTTTTGGACATCAGTGTGGATAAGAGCACACTGCTCATGTTACAGCATTTTTCAGTGGTCTTGTTCAATCTAGAATAAACTTAAGACAAGTGCCACTGGTGGGGACAGACGAAAGGAGGCAGAGTCAAAGGCTAGAAGATGGGAAATACAGAGGAAGGAGTTCTGGTAAAATACTACAATATTTAAAAAATTTACCAATGACTAAAAGTTATTTTAGTTATTTGAAAAATACTGCCCTGAGCAAGAGCTTAGATTTCAGTATTTGAATCAATATATTTTGCTTAACGCCAATTGGACTTTTGTTTGTTTCACAAAAACTGGACCTCAAGGTTTTAAACTTGTTTTTACATTTTTTCTTTGCTAAGACTCACCTTGACCTTATCCTGTCCCATGGACTTGAAGAACTTTCCAATGGATGTTCAGACCTGCACGATGCAGCTGGAGAGTTGTAAGTGGCCACTGTTGATATGACCGCCTGCTTGCTTTAACCAATGACCTTGTTCTTTTAATGTATTATTAAGGACTGAAAACTCATAAGACTCATTCTTGCCCTACTTACCAACAACACCCAAGGTCCTAATTCCAAACAAGCAAAAGTGTGTGTACATGTCTCATAGGAGAAGCTCATTACTAAGACAATATAAACAACTTTTCAATCTAAAATTTCAAATGACTTGCCCTTTCTCAAAAAAAGAGCTTGATTTCATAAGCTTTTCTTTGAAATGAAAAGGTGTCCTGGGAAAATTAAGATTATTAGTCATTCAACCTTTATAATGAATAACTCTTTAATCAGAAAATTGTATTTCCTTCCATCTTATGCCCATATAGACAATCATTCCCAAGAGAATTCTGGCAGGAAGGGATAACTGCCTTGAGAACAAGAAACAAAGGCCTTAGTCAGTGCAGGATACAAAAACACGATGTGTAAGATGAGATGGAATAAGACAGAGTAAGAGCTATCTTCCTCAGATAAACAATAGATGCATGAAGGTATGGAGAAGGAAGTAGGGAAATGCCATCCACTTTGTCCCCTTCCATCCCTAGCTCTGGTGCCACCGAAATCTTTGAAATGGACCATATATTGCTAATGCCTCCAAGGTAATGGAATTTTCAGTTAAGATACATTTCGTGTTTCCTGGCTTTCTCTGTCCGTTTTCTCTGTTTGTGAAATGCAAACAATAACATGTGTTACTGATCTACAGGAATGCTAGGAGATTTAATAGGCCAGGAACAAAGAAATACATTTAACTTCTTGGTTTAGAAAAATAATAAGTATAAAAAGACACATCAACTATTATTTAAAAAAATAAATGGTGACAGGGTTTCTTTCTGATCATGTAAAATCACTGTAGATTTCCCTTGAAACTTCCTACATGAATAAACAAAATAATGAAACATCTTTGTTTTAAGAAGTTGTCAGGGATAAAATGAGAATTTTTGATTTATAATAGGCTTTATGTATTCATTTTTTTCTCTTTTGCCCCTTCTCTTGAGAAGGTTGAGAAAAAACACTTTTTTACATGATTCCTTCTTTGTTTCCTCTATTATTCCACATTCTTACCTGCCTCAATACTTCTATTTTGTCTGTCAAGTAAGGCTCACTTAAGACTTAAAAAAAACTTCAATTAGTGAATATACTTGTTCCTT
This sequence comes from Heterocephalus glaber, assembly GCF_053883595.1. Lineage (NCBI taxonomy): Eukaryota > Metazoa > Chordata > Mammalia > Rodentia > Bathyergidae > Heterocephalus > Heterocephalus glaber. Next base: position 15,923,137 of record NW_028258369.1, on the reverse strand, counting down.
GTAGAAACGAAATAAAAGAATCAGCAATGTGCTTACTAAGTTTAGATGCCGAAGGTAGGAAATACTTTTTACTTTTCTAACCCAATATTATCTCCTTTTTTTTAATCTCCACCTTTTTATCTCTTCTGTCTGTTCTATGTTGAGGCTTCAGGGGGCGGCCAGGACTGTTATTGTGGTGGCCAAGGAAAAGCTCACTAGAGAAGGACTCGGGGTATTTGATAAACTTCAGATATTTGTTGGTACCCCGGATGTACTCTGAGTTGCGGTGGAAGAGAAGGCCTTAGCCGTTCACTTCGTGGGCCATCAGTGCTTCTATAGGATCCTCTTTGCAATTCCTGGCTTTCCATGCTTTTGTCTTTTGTCTTTGAATTTAAAAAGTGGTCAAAAGAAAGAGGAAAGTACTCTTCAATTAAGTTTGCCATTGGTTTCTGGGTAGCTTTGGTGAGTCATTTTCTTGCAATAAACAAGAATAAGAATCTTTAAACTTAATAACCATGCTGAAGGTACTGGCCAGCCAAAACCTCACATAATATTCTTTATCCTTGTCAGTCTCATTTTAAGAGTTCAAGAATCACAAACAAAAGGGGAGGTAGAGAAATAATGTATAAAAGAGCAACTGTCACTTATGGAGTGGAATAAGATGCAGAAGCATCTTTGACAGAATATAGCCTTGCTCGTAGGTACTTGGAGACTAAGAGCTAAACTGGTTTACTAAGCTGTTTATTATTTTACTTTGGATGGCTCAAGTCTTGTAACAGAATAATCTTACATAATATATAATCTGTTTTACTCCATAATAATAATTGTAATGAATAGGCCTATTTGGCAATACATTAACACAAACAAATATGCTTGATTTGCATATTCTGCAACTTGTTAGGTTATCTGCCTATAGCGTTCTTCACTAGCTAACATAATTGAGAGTTGATCATAAATATTTAATAGAAGTTTTCTGAAAGTAAAACCTAATAGATCCTGGGAGAGGGGCCAATTTTGCAACTGGAATGTTTTAGGAAGGCCTGTGGTAAATTCATTCTAATTAAAAAACAGTCTCATTTGAAACACTAAGACTGGCACCATGAAGTGAATTGTCTTATTGGACTGCCACAGACACAGCTCTTTCTATCACAATCGTCAAAGGATTTTCATGTTTGTTTACTTATTCTTCAGAAAGAGTGAATAAAGAAGCAAAAGTAAATAACTATAGATTCCATTATTTCATTATACACAAAAAATAATAATCCAAAATTTGCTCATTATCTTTAATTTCTTTGGAGCCAATGACACAGTTGTTGTGATGATTGCAACTCTGGTATTAAGAATGCTCTTGAAATGATTGGGCATATGTCTGCTTTAGACATTTTTCTGCTTGTTTCTTTATATGGCTAGACTTCCGAGCTTCCTTGAAAAGGTACATTCAGTTTTTCCACTAAAATTTCTTTACTCTAGTTGGGTACACCATGAATGACCTGATATTTGAATGGTTAAGTGATGGTCCAGTGCAAGTGGCTGAAGGACTGACTTTGCCCCAATTTATTTTGAAAGAAGAGAAGGAACTTGGCTACTGCACAAAGCACTACAACACTGGTAAGTTTTCTTTCAGCTACTAAACCCACCTGGGATCCATTTGAAACTCCGAATATATATCCTATCACTTTAATCGTTGCATATTTACCAAACAAATGGAGTTCAAAAACCTCTAGACAGGTAAGACTTCTGTACCCTCTGGAATAGATCAGTGAACACAACAAATAATTTTTCCAAAATATAGGAGAGAGAATTGGGACTCTTTTGCTATTGTCTTGCTAAGCATCTGATGTCAAATGAGTCTGAAAAAAGGTGTAAGAGATTAGTAGTACAGGAAACATTTGCATCTGGCCCTTCCTGGCATCCACTCTCCACATTGGATCCTTAGGTCAATTTGTATTCCCCGCCATAGTGGAAGACAGGGATAATACTCAGATATAGAACTACTGAGCTGTCTAGTCCTGCACAGTAATAGTTTGGATGAAAATCAGCTAGAGAGAATTTAGCTGACTCTAAAGACAGGGACCAGTAGCACTGATAGACACACAGGGTATGAGGGACAATGTGAGGAGGGGCCAACAAGTGAGCACCTGTGTTGTCTGCAAAATTATACCTGCCCAGTAAAGTTGATGCCTTTTCCTATATGTTCCTATGATACCATGGATGCTAATCATGGGGAGGCAATGAAACATGATTGCTTGCCCAGTGACTTCCAGGCCCCTGGCTGTGAAGAACAGCCCACCAACACTTGTTCCAATAGTCAACATTACTTCCTGTGAAGTAATTTAGATCTGATTCTAAGGCATTCTTTCGGACTAAGAAGAATTTAAGCCCATTTCATATAATTTGTGTGGACTAAGCCAAATTATCTTCAAGGTTCTAAATCCAAACTGATTAAAGAGGGAAACAAAGTAGAAAAAGACAGAGATGTCTCTTAGTAGTAACAGTTCTAAGATCTTCATATGCACTCTCTTTTATAAGCAAAGTAACACCACAGTTTCTAAATGTTCTCAAGCAACTACCCAAAAGTCTAGGAAAATTTTACAATGACTACCATATGCACATGGCTTATAAAAATGTTTTTCTTTTGCCAGTGATAACACAAAGATAGATACAGTTATTCAAATACTTGGGGAGCTCCTGTTACTACTTATGGGGAAACAGTTTCAATCACTACGTATTATATGGTATATGTCATATACTATATGCTATACCGTGTATGCTATGGGCTCTATATTGGTTGCTATATATTATACATTCTAACTGCACAAATTTTGAATATTTTACTTCCACTGATCAGTTTATATCAATCTTGCAATCTGTCTAAAATAATCAAGCTGCAACAAGCACATATTTTAAAAATTAAATATACTGTATGGCTTTAGTCCATTGATTCTTTAGATCGCTCATTTTCACACTATTATTTCCATCACTGGTTGAATTGGTTATATATGGTGAGAGTTCTGTGCACTCTTCTCAGCCTATCTGTAATACATTTGATTTTTTAAAATAAAATAAGATGGTAGAATTAGAAAGAAAAAGACTTAAAATTAGACTTTAAATGATAGTTTGCTGTTTCTAGGAAAGTTTACCTGCATTGAGGTCAAGTTTCACCTGGAACGCCAGATGGGATATTATTTGATCCAGATGTACATCCCCAGCTTGCTGATCGTCATTTTGTCCTGGGTCTCCTTCTGGATAAACATGGATGCAGCCCCTGCTAGGGTTGCCCTGGGCATCACCACAGTCTTAACGATGACCACCCAGAGTTCAGGTTCCAGGGCATCTCTGCCAAAGGTAAGAAATCTTCTCACTTGACAATAAATGACATGACAGGTTTGCCAAAGGTTTTGTGGGCTGAGGAATTCTTTGAAGCGAGAAAGTTTGCCATCCTATGGCAGTGTTAGAAATGTGAGTGCAATAAGAGAATGAAGTGGGAGGGGAAGGGGAAAGGAAAGAAGGGAAAGGAAAACTTATGAGAAAAGAAAAAAATGGAAACAAAATCTATGTAAATAGGGAAGGGTGGAGGGGGTGAAGGGCACACAGATAATGGGGAAAAAATAAGAACCAAGATACATCATGTACAGGTACAAGCACCTAATGATAAATGTAAATGTACTGTATACCTAAAATGTACCAATAAAAGAATTTAAGCAAAAAAAAAAATAAATAAGAGAATGAAGAGCTAAATTTGAGAGTATCAGGGTTCCGAGGACATGGAGCACCCTGAAAATCACTTAAAAGAAAGAGGAATTGAGATTGAGAGAAAAAAAGGAATTGAGGAGCAGAAACATAGCTCAGGAATTCTAAGAAGCCCTTAAGTGCTTTTGACCTCAGATGCTTATAAGCCACGAAGTTTACAGGAATCAGAGTAAGACTGATTCAATTTAGGTTGTACTGTCAAATATTTACTGGTGAGGGCACTGTGATTCATATGATCAGTGAAGGCATTTACAGTAATAAAAGTTTAAATTAAGCCCCTGGAAATTCACACAGAATATACATATTAAAGAATATATGTAATAAATATACACTATTCATATGTATGAAACGAATAAATAATATTCATGTGTACATATATATGAAATGAATATACAATATTAGGGTGCATCAAATAAGATATATGAATCTTTGCTGTACTATAACTCACTCTAGTAGCTAATATGTTATTATTTTTGAATGACACAGTTACCTACAGAAAGAACATTAGTTGCTCCAGAACATCACTGCAGAAACATAGCAGGTTGATAGAGAAGTGTGGGATGAATATCAAGAACACATGGACATGTTGTAGCATCTCAAATAATGATCCATAAGTGGCTGTATCTATTTTTATGTGACATAATATCTCTGCATTTATAAATATTGATTAAGTACTGATAAATGTCCTACTTGTGAAATGCCCTAGCATCCCAGAAATGTGCCTATGTGTGCTTTCCCCTTCAAGAGTATATCAAGACACTGACTTCAATTTTCTTGGAATTTGAGTTCAATTTATTTTTATTTTTTCAGCTTTCTCTCTTTTCTAATTTTTTGAAATTTGTTATTAACTGATATATAAAAATTATACAAATCAATGGCATCCTATGTCATGTTCAATATATCCATACATTGTGTATGTTTAAATCAGGCTAAACTTATTTATCTCCTCATTTTTCATTTATTTGTGGTGAAACTTTTAAAATCGTTTCTTCTGGGTTTTTTAATTTCTAAAAATGGACTTTAAAAAATTCTTTTGACTCAATGTGAGTTCAATTTAGCATACAGTATACACTGTCTCACATTGGTTGTGGAGTGTCTCCAAAATCTAGTTCCAGAAAATAATTGAGATGTAATCCCATACCTTTGCTGGCTTGATCTCATGTTCAGTTGTGTTGTATTTGACATGATGAGAAGTGTTAGATCATGTTCCACATTATCTCTTATATTTGGAACATAAGATGACAATATGGAGGAGGTCTGTGGCTATAATGGAGGAGGAGTACATACTGGGGAAATAATAATACAATTTATAAAGCCCTATGCCTCCAAAGATAAGTATTAGATTCTGTTTGCCCACAGAAAAACAAATAGAGCTGTCTCTGATATTTTTAAATATTCCAGAATAACGAACAGATAACGTACTTGTGTCATATTTCTACTGGAATACAGATGTCAGAAATACTAAAAAAGCTTTTTTCAGCTACATAATCACGGATCAATTTTACCTAATAGAATTTCTAACCCACTCTGTGCCCCTTCCCAAATGGGTTAATTTGCTTATTTTCTAGCTATTAGCTATTGCCATCACTGCATGCATGCCATTAAACTTTAGGATGCACAAACATATATTTTATAATGTATTAGACAGCTAAAGTATTAGTGACAAATTGTGAGTAGATAATGTCAAAACATAAGTTATTTAGCCTCCAACTGCCCATTGCTATGGAAAGTGTAGTCACTCATTTTCAAAATGGGAGCTTGGGTTCTTATAAATTTTTATTCATTCTATGAGGTTATTATGATTCTGCATGACCAGTCAAAATTATTGCTAAAATGGTCATTGATCAGTGATCTTGTTATATACAGGCAATTAGGAACTCAGATAAACTAAAAAAGGGTATAATCAAACATGATTTTATACTTGGCTCTGAACTCATAGTGGTTATTCTTTTGCCACCAGTAGGTTTATCTTCCTACATGTACTTTTCTTAGGCTATTATTAAACATGGTTGGCTCTCAACTGACCATGAGGAGATTTGACTCATCTGGATGATGATGAGAAACCAAAATGAGATGAAAAGTGAGTCATGGAAAATACACTTGCTGATATATACACAAACATATACTCATTTAATTTATAAACACTGCAATCTCTGACCAGATGCCTCATTGTGCTAATTGGACAATTGCTCCAGAGCCTACTGCAACACCCTGTACAGAGTATACACACACATATTCCACTTTTAAAATAAGATATACTTGTTATAGAAAAGATACAAAGCATTATTAATGTTACTCATCTAGTAAATAACTATTGTTAGAACTTTGATGTGTTCTCTCCCAGTCATTTTCTTACTTGCACTTGTGGGCAAACCCACATACATGTATACACAGAGAATTGAGGTTAAACTTTTATACAATTCTATACTATGTGCCATTTTATGTGGCATTAAAATCTGTTCTGAACATAAATTTTTGTGATACTAGGGATCAAACCCAGGACTTTGCACATTCTGAGCAATCAGTCTATCACAGAGCTACAACTCCAACTTATGAGTATAATTTTAATGACTTAGTATTAACTATATGATGTGTCTATCATCATTTATTTTACCATTTTAGATATTTATGGTTTTTGCTTTTACAAGTAAGATCATTATAAATATATTTGTATATGCATACTTGTATCTCACTGTATTCTAGAAGACATATGTAAACTAAATTTTTAAAAATTTGAACTGAGAGAAAAAAATAGGAAGTGAGGATGATTACAATAAATAGAGAACTATGGAAAGCTGATTGATAGGATACATGTTCCATGTAGGGAGGAACTTAATAATTTTCACTGTATGAACTTCAGCACCTAGAACAGTATGTGGTTTAGACTAGATGCTCAATAAATCCTCATTGATCAGATAAATTCTTTCACGTGAGGCCTATAAAATATCATGTAGACTTGAAGCAGAATCCATGGGTAATTTTTATAGAAAAAAATAGAATTTTAATATATGGAAGGATATCATAATAATATGAGATGCATTTTTTAAAATGCAATTTCTCTAAGGGAGTAGGCACCCTTTTCTGAAGTTCTCCAGTCGTTTTAGAAGTTAAGAATAAACACACAAAGATGTATTTTGACATATAGGCAGGACTGAATTTAAATCTTAAGACTTTCACTTCACTTAGCCTCACTAAGGCTATTTCCTCATTTCTAAAATGGGAACATCATCATCCATCAATTTTAAAAGTGATATGAGGAGATGAGGCACTACCTATATAAATCATTTAGATCAGTTTTTGTACATGGCAGGCACCAAACCTTTTCTTGTTATTTTTGTTGTTACTGTTCTCTCTCCATAACCTAGTAGAAAAGACTATTCTATGGAATAGGAGGTTATATTAGAAGATTCATAAAGAGCCTTGTGAATAGAAGATACTATGTTTTTAAATGGTCTATTATTTGAGTATAGTTGGCTTGCCAATGAGATAAACTAAAAGTTCAGAATATGTATTTATGTACACTACATATGTATGCATGTACTTACACATGCATGACTTTTTCATAGGCAGGCAGTCTATTGAATGGGTTAAGCTCCAGAGGGTTTAAATAAGCAATGGGCCTGTTTCTTTAATCACTTTCATTAATCATCTTCAGTTGCCTATGTATTCCCTGGCCTGGTAGGACACTTGAGGAGTCCATAGATTTTCAGTCACTACGTGTCATGTGTTAAATTCAGAATGCACAAACATGTAGTTTACAATTTAATAGACAGCCACTTATTAGGAGCAAAATGGAGGATAGATATTGGGAAGTAGGAAGACCATGTTCAAATCGAAAGAGGCACTAGGGAGGGGGGAGGGGAAGGGAAGGAAAGGAAAGGGATTTAAAAAAGACAACGGAAAAAACAGAAACAACGCTTTTGTAAATTGGGAGAGGCGGAGGGAAGGGAAATGGGAAAAAAAAACAAGAATTAAGTTATGTTATGTACAGGTACAAATTCCCTATGATAAATGTGATCATTATGTAATATGCACTAATAAAAACTAATTAAAAATAAACAGCTAAAGCATTTATGACAAATACTTTAAGACAGTCCATTAACAGTTTTTTTTTTTTCAAATCAAGATGAAAAAAACCTTCGGTTTCTCAGCCAATTCAGTGTTCTTTCCCTCCTTTGCCACCCATTCAAGCCTGATCTTTGTCTTGAAGACATGCAGCAATGTGGAACACATTGTTCCTTCACAGTTCTTCCCCTTGCACTTCCGGTTTTTTTCTCCACTCCTATTGTTGACTCCTATCTATGAAGGTTGAGGATAAAGGAAAGGATAGAAGAAAGTTTCATGTTACTGACTCGTATATTCTAACTACTGGTGGCAAACCTCTGAGTGTTGGCTTAAAAAATTGAACTAAAAATTGAACTAGAATTCCTTGAAGTTTCTAAGGGATTCTGCATAGTACACAATTTCCGTATGAATGATGCATTCTCTGGCTAATGTATTTCCATCTCCTCTTAGCTATCAGCTCCTAGCAGAATATTCCACACTACTATTATTCCTAGGCTCCCTTACCCAAGGAGACAACTCTACTGGTTGGCACACTTTAAAGAAAACTCACGTTTGGCTATCTTCCACACCAGTTATTTGACCCATTACGAACTCATGCGTTCTTTCCTTGCTAAATGGTGGAAATACAATTTAACCAACTTCTAACCCCTCTGCTTTCACCCCACCATTTTGGATATTCCAGCTAACCTACTGTCTTCAGAATTTATCCAATTTGGAAACAAATATTTGTGTTCACATTTTCATACAAAATCCCAACTGCTGAGAACATGTGATAGGTTCTCCTAAGAACTCTTTTACTCTCTGATCTAGGGGAAATTTCTTGAATTTCAGCAAATGTATGGCATGTAGAGGAGATGCCAGTCTCTTCTTTTACAAGAGAGAGGGTGGACCACCTTCTCCCCATCTTTAGGAGAATAGGAAGAATGCTATAGTACTGTCAACAACAACAAATTCCATTATTTCAATTAATTATTTTCAAACATCTAGTTTTCTTTCATAAGACAGGGTGTAAAGTATAATGGTCTCTAGACATCTACTCTCTTCTAGAAAGTCTTGCATCCTGCACACATATGTGTAGACTCCCCTTTAATGTAAAGCTTTTTAGTAGAAATTCTAAGGCAACAAAAATATTCTATTTCAATACTGTTACATTTATGCATTCTTAATTTTGGATTTTTATCCCTGTGAGGGCAAAAACTTTATCAACTGTGTCCATGTTTACATATATACTACTTAGCACAATACCTGATTCATAGTAGGTACTCAGTAAAGAGTTGGGTAGAGAACAGTACTACAAATACTTATAGCCAAGTGGTATTCCCAGTACAGTTTAATTGGTGATTCATTCATCCATTTATTTATTCGATTATACTTATTGAGTGTCGCCTCTGTGCCTTGTGTTGTGCTAGGGATCATAAAGCAGAGTCTGCCCTCAAGGGCTTGTAATCCGGTAAACCAGAGAAAGAAATTTGAAATGCTGGTTGTTAAACAATGTGGAAATAAGGATATATTAAGGAGGATACCTAACCTATTAAGTGGAGGAGGAAGCAATAGAGGAGGAATGAATGGTGGAGAGAAAGAGCAGTGTGAGGAAAATGGCCTGAAGGAAGGAGCCTGAGCTGAATCTATGAAGCATATTAAGTAGGTAAAGTAGGAGGAGGTAAAGGTCATTCCAGGCAATGAAGACCTTCTACTCATAATATTTGTGCTACACTTACAAAATAAGGTTTTTTATGAGACAATCTGGGCAGGTTTCCAGCATGCTTCACAAATTTTAAACCCATCTCACATAAGAATCTTATGTTTACTGATTCCAAGTTAGTTTCCTGTCTTCTTTCAACCAAAGCTTTTTGTTTTCTTATTTTTTGCTTGTTTTTTAGAAGTTCAATCCTTTTTCTAAACACAGGAAAATCAAATACTGACATGATACCTGTTTCATAGGTACCTTGCCATTTGAAACTCTAAAATTGGTTTTTCAGTATACACCTCTGCCAATCTCCAAGAACCTGTTCTGCAGGCAATATTCGAACAGTTTGGAAGAGGAAACCCCTGGTGGTAGACAAAAGGCCAGATGTATAAGTTACTTTATCTACCCAAAGGAAGATATTGGGATGAATTGAAAGGATGTGAGATCTCAGGCAGGCTTGATAAGCAAACAGGGTTTAACAGTTATTTTCCTTTACTCCATGTTTGTTATTACAGATGAATGATTTGAAGCTAGTCCTAAGTCATTCTTTTTTTTTTTTTTTTTTTAGTATATGTGCTGCTGAAGCGAGCACTTCTAAGTCATTCTTGAGGGTTCGTTTGTGACTACAGTCCAGAGACTGCAGAGGTGAAAGCCAGCATAAGTAGGGGACAGCTGGGATGACACAGGTGTGCAGGTGGTTGACAGATCCACAGCTATTAGTTTGGAGCAAGGATGCATAAGCATTTTCTTTAACCATCATTAACTGAGATGCCCTATTTTCAACATAAAGAAATTTCCCCTCACTTTTTAGCCACCTGGTCAGAAAGGACCAGCTGGACCATTTTAAGCAGATGCCAAACCCAGGACAACTGTAGAATTTCATGTAAAAGAGACCATAATCCTGCCACGTTTGGTCTTGTTTTCTTCCTGCCAGAATGCTTCTAATTAGAGACTGCAGTAAGAGAAACTATAAAAGCAGTAAGAATGATAGTTGCAGGAGTTAAAAATGAGGATTTCTTCGGGTATCTGTTTTAGCAGTAAAAAATAAAGATAACTGTTGTGAGTGAGGTGCACCACTCAGCTAATTTGAATGACTTTCCTAGGTCAGACTAGTATTTATGAAAGCCCTTGGGAAATAATTTGTACACAATCAGGATTTTATGAAGTTCTTAGATGAAAGACTGAGAGAGAGCTGAGCTTTGACAAATTGATCTGTGGGCCTGCTTGCTTTAGCCAGATGTCTGTGTATGTGGGAGCCTTCATAAAATTTCCCTTCTGACATTTCCCAAGCCACAGCAAGTTGAAGAGTTGTTGATGTACTGAATATGAGATAAAAATACGCAAAGAGATGACGTGTGTGAATTCTCTTGGGACAGAGCTGGAGCACCAGTGGCACTGTAGTTTAAGAATGTTGTTGGCAGCTTTTGCAGGGAAGCTGACAGTGGGAGAAGTCATCCAGGCTGCACTTCTTCTCAAGTCCTGGTAAAGCTCATAAGTCTTTGGGGGATAGCATTTTGAGGTTCAGGATTATTTTGAAATCTTTCTCGCTCCATTTCAATAAAATGGGTAACTCTGGCTCATGCAGCCTAAAAGACTTAGGTTCTTATAAACACCACACAGTGAGGAAAAAATGAACTATTGCAGAGCATGCAACATAATGTGAAGCACTGTCACATACTCATCATACACACAAGAAGAAGCAGAACCTCTGCCCTTAAGATTGATATATACATGAAATAGATTATAACTCAATGCAGCAAGAGCAATGGGCTAGAGTTTTTTAAATAGCTGTAATAACTTCCTCCCTGTATGCACACCTTTGTTTGGGTAACAGCTTCCTCCTATATTAATTGTGAACTACGCCATGTGATTTATCTGAAACAATGAGTCAATGGCAAATGTAACATAAACAAAGACTTCAAAAATGCTTGCCTTTGGACCTAGCTCTCTTCTGCTGCTCTTGGGATCCTATGAGTTAGTTGCCGAGTCCAGATAGCAATCCTCTGTGAGAAGAGTAGATGGCAAAGAATTTTTCGCATGCAGTAACCTGTTTCTTCGTTCTTTTGGCTATTTCTTTTGCTATGCAGAAGCTTTTTAATTTGATATAATCCCATTTGTGGATTCTTGCTATTATTTCCTGTGCTATTAAAATCCTACGAATTTAAGTGCTTTCACCTGTGCCTATGAATTCAAGTGTTTGCCCTGTATTTTCTTCCAGCATTTTCTAAGTTTTGGGTCATATATCTAAGTCTTTGATCCATTTTGAATTGAGTTTTGAATAAGGTGAGAAATAGGGATCTAGATTCAGTTTTGTACATAGAGATATCCAGTTTTCCCAGTACCATTTGTTAAGAGGCTGTCTTTTCTCCAACATATATTTTTGGTCCATTTGTCAAGCAAGAATCAGGTGTCTGTAGTTTGTTTCTGTCTTCTTTTCTATTCTGTTGGTTGGCACGTCTATTTTTGTGCCAGTACCAGGCCATTTTTGTTACTTTGACTTTGTAGCGTGTTTCAAAATTGGTTATCATGATGCCTCGGACATTTCTCTTTTTACTCAGGATTGTTTTTGTTACTCTATATTTTTGGTGCTTTCATATGAACTTTAGGAATTTATGGAAGTTATATTAGAATTTTAGGATTTTTTTTTCTAACCCTGTGAAGAACATCTGTGGTATTTTGATGGGGATTGCACTGAATTGGTAGATTGCTTTTAGTAATATGGCCGTTTTAATATTAGGTATAGTGATCCACGAACAAGGGAGGTCCTTCCATCTTGTTGTGTCTTCTTTAATTTCTTTCTTCATTAACTGGCTATTCATCACAATGAATCTTGGCTGTGTATAGTGTATTATTCTAATATGACATTTTTTATAAAGTTTCACTTCTCTGATTGGCAGTATCAAGTAGTGTTATACTCCATTTTCTTTGATAGATATTTTCTATAGAGTATTTCAACCAAAGCAATAACAATAATAAAATAAAATAATGGTTTAGATAAGAGAGCCTCCAGACAGGCTATTTGTATCTCAGCTTTGCTTCCTCAGCACTGCCACAGCTGATTTGGAGGTTTCTCAGCATGCTGATGCAAGCGCCCATTATCCTTTCTCACTTCTCCAGTTTGTTAAGGCACAAGCTTATCCTCTGAATTCTGATAAAGGTGTCCAGGGCCTTTTTCATCTTGACTCTCTACAGCAGCTCTGGGTCACAGATGCAGCCCTATACTCTTCCACCAGGACCCAAATGTCAGAAAATTAGCATCCTTTCATTTATCTAGCAAAAACTGAAGATTTTCTTTGTTTGTTTTGCTCTGATTTTAAGTTGTCATTAAAAGCACCTGTACACCTGAACCTAAGGATTGCTTTGGACTTCACCAAGAACTTGAGAAACACCATGAGATCCAATCTGAAGTAAACTACATGATATTTCTAAAGCAAATCATTTTCCATACTGTACTAAAAAAAAAGCTAGAAGGCTAGAAACTCTAGTTTGCCTTCCCAAAATGATTATATCTTAAAGAAATTGGAATATAAAAATATGAACTGGTCTCATAAAATCTTAGAATTTTGTGTTGTTAGCCAAAAGGGCCTCAAAATCCTGTTAGAGACAGAAAAGTTGAGGACAATGAAGGTTAATTCATTTTCCATAATCCAGGATCCATTGCATGGATCACCATCAAGTGGAAATGGCCCCTCCCTCTCCCTTGCTTCCAATCACTGCATTTGACTTGTAGCTTAGTGATCATGACCCATGTGCACTTGTTTGAATACATTATAAATCTTGGCGGAGAAGGTCATGTTTTGTTCAACTCTACATAACACATATATGTGACTTCCACAGAAGGCACTCTCTGTAGTTATCATCTAAATATTCAAAGAGCACAGTGTTCAGTGGTGTTAGATGGTCTATGATCAGAATAAGAATTAAGGGGGGATTTTGACTGGCTGGATAAAGACAGGTCTCTAAATCAGGGGCTTAACCTTTGCTGCACATTATTATCAGCACAGGAGATTTCAGAGCTTTGCTGCATCCTACCACAAACAAATTAAATGAAATGCTCTGGGAATAGGATCTAGGTATCCGAATAAAAGCTCACCAGGTGCTTCTAATGTGTAAACTCAAACTCTCTCAAAGGATGAACTAATAATTTTAAGTTCATCATATTTTCGTGCCATGCTAATTACACATGGAAGCTCTTCACTATGAAACAGGTTATTTTCTAGGCTCTGAAATTCCTAAACCTTCTGGCTGTTCATGTTGCACTCACTGCATAAAATATGCATTTGTCATCCTTATTCATCATTTTGATGAAGAGACAATGCTTGCCTGATTGCACTTTCTCTTTGATATTAAGAATACCTTGTAGGGCAGGGGGGGGTTAGCTCAGTGGTTCCACCACTGCCTGCCTCACAAGTGCAACGTCCCAAGTTTGACCCCCGGTACCAAAAAACAAAACAAAACAAAAGAATACCTTGTAATGGCTCCTCAGACTTCCACTGTATACCTTCAGTTTATTGATAAAAATTTTCCCCCAGAAGACTTTTTAACTTAACCCAGATTGAATTCACAACACTGTGTTTATGTTAAACATGGGTCTAAGATATTATCTATCATTTAGTGGCAAATAAAGGTTGAAGGAAAGCAGACTGGATGATCACCAAAAATATAATGGTTACATAGATTGTGGCCTATTCACATAATGAAATGAAGGAACTGCAGTCACATATAACAACAGAGATGACTCTCTCAAATCTAATCCTAAGGAAAAACTAAGTCCAAAAAAAATACACTGTGTTATTTTATGCTCAAAAGTTCAAAAATAACAGGCAAAATTAAGCTATGTTGCTCAAAGAAGAATGATGGCTGCATTGGGGAAGTAGAGAAAGTAATCACTGGGAGACGGAATGAGGGGCTGGGCTTTAGGGAGCATATAATGTTCTTGACCTGAATGGTGGCTACATGGGTGTATTGAACTGTACAGTTGTGATCTATGTTCTTTCAAATATTTAAATAGAAGAGTCAAAAAATACTACAAAAATGGTGAATAAAAATAGAGAATACACGTACTTTAGGCATTTCCTTTTCCTTCTTTTTCAGAATAAAAATTTAAAAATAAAAATAAATGACAGGTATTGGTTCCGGGGGCCAGCCTTCTTCTAAGTGCTTGTTACTCATATATTATTTAATGCTCTCAGCTCTATGAGATCAATATTGTCAATCCCATTTTCTAGATAAGTAAATTGAGTCTCAAGTTTAATAAGTACCAAAGCCAGAATTAAAATTTAACTGGATCCTAAACCCTATTTCTTTCTTACTATGTTACTATCCTTCTCATTTTATAATCACTAATGTCTCTTTAACCTTTAATTGGACATCCTTCATGCCAGCTGCATTTTATATACTTAAAAGCTGACTGATGGACCAGGAGAGATTTGGTAATCTAGAGATTCCTTCCACATACTACTTAAATTATGGTTCATTATTTTGAGTGATCATGGTGAACCGTCCATCCAGTTCTGAATTCTTTCTGGGACAGCCTCACCCTTTATCTTTACCTTTAACTTTCCACTGCTGTTTCATGCTCACTTCCTAAACAACCCTTTCTTATGGAAAGGACAATTAACAACTTTCTGTCATTGGAGAGAATCTGAAGATATTAAATAGTAATTTGCATCCAATAATGATTCCTGCCCTATGAAACCTTAGTTAAAAGTGCCCTAAGAAAGAATTAACATTTTATAATTGGGTCATAGAAAAGACCATTATCCTTTACCCATAAATTTTGTTGGTTCCAAACCAAATGTATACATTTTTCTTTTTGTAAGACTCCATGGAGTTGTGCTCTGTAAAAATGTAAATAACATAGGCTATCAGGGCCAGGGATTTAGCTCAGTAGTTTCGTCACCTGCTGTGCAAGTGCAAGGACCCAAGTTCAATTCCCGGTACCAAAAAAAAAAAAATAGGCTATCAGATTACACTAAAATAATTTCCACATTTAAGAATTAAGAAACAGTTATACACACAGCACTGCAAACCTTTAAGTGTAGTGGAGGAGATCCTGGTTTGACAGTCCAGGCCATAAATGCTCCTCAGGAAAAACAGATGTGCAGACATGTTGGGAGATTGCTTGTTGGGCCTGCTGGGATGACTATGCAAAGGCAAAGATGACTCTTTTACTCATTTATTCAGTTTATAGTATATCTGGGATTCTAAGACACAACTTTTCATATGTTTTTACATCTCTGAGTTTGGATTGCATCTTAAAATTGAAGGCAAGTTAGAATTTAATTAGAAATGTTTTTCTTACTATATATAATACTTATGTATCTTACAATCACTAGCATCTTAGATTTAATGAAATTTTACACTGAACTTCTAGAGCCAACCACAGTGCTTGGTACTGGACAAACAGAAGCAAGTAAAATGGATGTGTTCCCAGATCTTAGAGATACAAATATCCCACTAGAGATACAAATATTGACCATGCAATAGCAGTCGGTGCTTATTAAGAAGTACATGTAGGTGCCATAATGCAAATATTAAGGTCACTGGTGCTTGTCTAGAAACCAGAGGAGACTTCTCCCAGGGAAGGTTCTGACTAGAAGGCCGGGTTAGGGGTACCTGGATAAAAGGCAGCAGAAGATGATCCCAGAGGGGGAAACAGCTGATTGTCTTGTGGTTGGAATGAACCAGTGAACTTAGGGAATCCAAAGGTAAGACAAGGTGGCTGGTACATAGAGAATAAAAGAAGAACTGCCAAACACAAAAGCACCCAGATCACACTGGGCCTTGTAGGCACTGGGAGGAAGTTTGAATGTTCTAATTATGGGGCTGTAACATAATCCAATTTATCTTTTTACAAGGGGCACCTTGACCACTCTCCAGTAAGATTTGAGAGGATATGGGAGTAGGCGGGAAACTAGTTGTGGAAGTACAGCATTAACAAGGGAGAGATACCTTGGAAAAGGTATTGGCTATGGGAATGCAGAGTACAGTGGTACCTTGGTTCACAAATGCTTTAGTTTGCAAACAATTTGGTACGCAAACAGAAGCATTTGGCAAAATTTTGTTTTTGTTTGCAAACTCTGCATCAAGTGACAAACACAACCACAGCCATCTTTCCCACACAAACACAAACATGCCCTTCTTTTCCAAAATTGCAGAACAAATTAAGTTTATGAACCAAGATACTACTGTAATGGGTGGATTTGAGATAAATTTTGGAGGTAGACTTAATGGAATATAGTAAATGATTATATGTAAGGCTTAGTGGAGACAAATGGAGTGAAAGTCAACTACTAGAGGGAAACTTATCCTAAGAGAATAAAAAAATGTGGGCTCATGGATTTGTCCCATGGATAACACCTCAGGTTGGAAGAAATATGCATTTATAATAGGTGTCTAAATTCAGAAATGAGTACTAGGAACTAGGGATAGAAAGCAGTGAGGAACACAAAGCAAGCAAGCAAGCAAGCAGTGAGGAACAAGAGGAACAATGGAAAGCCTCCCTCACAAAGCACTGGGAACACAAGAAGCACTGATTATAGCTTACGTGTCAACAGGTAGTATCATTGGGTGCTGAAGTATACATCCCCACTCAGGGTTCCTATTGCAGCATAGTGAACTGAACAGTGTTCATCTGAACCACAGAAGTAATGGGGGATCTCATGGCCTATAGTTTGTATCAACAGAAAACAGTAACTTCAGCCTCACCTTTGTGACACCACCAACCTATAGATTTATGGCTATCCACCCTTAGCAGAAAATTCCACCCAGGGCAGTTTAATTGGGATTTTAGACCACTTACATTTAAGGTGATTAGTGATATGGTTAAATTTAAATCTACCATTTTGCTCTTTGTAGCTTTTTTCCTCTTTTCCTACCTTCTTTCAGGTATACTTTCTACTGTCATATGCATCGCTTGTTGGCTACTGTTCATAACTATTTTTTGTGGTAATTTTAAGCTTTATAACATATACCTTTAACATATGTCAGTCTACATTTAAGTAATATTATTCCTTCTCATACAGATTAAGAATCCTAAAAAGCAAACTTTCATTTCTCCTCTCCCAATTTTTGTGCAATTGCTATCATCTATTTTATTTCCCCATATATCATAAATTCCATAATTCATCATTAGTTTTATAGAAACAAACAGTTCTCCTTTAAATGATTCTAGTAATTTGAAAAAATATCTTGTATTTTTCAAGTAGTTACAATCTCCTGTGTAGTTACCATTTTAAACCTACTTCATTCCTTGGGTAGTTGTAAAATTCAGTTATCATTTTTCTTTGGCCTATGGGTCTTCTTTTACATTGCTTATAGTATAAGCCCAATTATTTCAGCTTTCATATGTCTGAAAAGCCTTTTCCTTCCTGTATCTTTAGAAAGGTATTTTATTGGTTACAAAATGCTAGATTGACAAGTTAGTACCTTAAAGATGTCCCTCCGTTTACTTCTCTTTTTTTGGTACCGGGGATCAAACTTGGGTCCTTGCACTTTCGAGGCAGGCGGCGGAACCAATGAGCTACATCCCTGGCCCTCCTCCATTTACTTCTTATTTGTACTGTTTCCAATTTAAAAATCTGTTGTCATCTTTCTTCCTGTGTACGTAATGGATCTTTTTTTCTCTGGTCAGTTTAATTATTTTTTTCTATCTTTGGTTTTCATCAGTTTGATTACAATATGTTTTACTGTAGTTTTCCTAATATTTCCTCTGTTTGGAGTTTATTAAGCTTCTTAACTTTGTAGATTACAGCTCTCATTAAATTTGGGAAAATTTTATCCATTAGGTTTTCAAATAAATTTTGGTACCTCTTTCTGCATCTTCTTCAGAGACTTAAGTTACCTGTATGCATATTAGGTTACCTGACAGTATTCTACAGCTCATTAAACCTCTATTCTCTTTGTGGACTTTCAGTTTTCTCTGTCTTAGTCAATTTGTCCTACTATAACAAAATACCACAGACTGAAACATTTATAAAGGACAAAAATTTATTTCTCACACTTTCAGAAGCTGAGAAGTCCAAGAGGTATCAGTACATTCATTGGTAAGGATCTGATCTCTGTTTCCATATGGTGCCTTAAACATTTAGCCCTTTGGATAGGAGGAACGCTATGTCCTCAACATGACAAAAGGTGGAAAGGCCAAAGGGAACAAACCTCCCTCCTCAAGCTCTTTTAAGTGCACCTAATCTCATTTGTGAGGGCAGAGTCCTCAGGAGTCAATAGACTCCCCAAAGCCACATTTCCCAAAACCATAACTTCGGAGAATAAGTTTGAACATGAATTTGAGAAGGGGCCAAACATTCAAACTATAGTACTCCAGGTGTTTTATTTTAGTTTTTACTGTCTCATATTCAAATTCATTATGTTTCTACTGCAAAGTCCAATCTGTGATTAATTCCAATCCAATGTATTTTTCACTGCGGATGTTATAGTCTTCATCTCTAGAAGTCTGATTTTGGTCTTTTTATGTCTTCTATGTCTCTTGTTAACTTACTGTTTTTTCCCAAGCTTTTGGAGCATATATAATATAGTTACAATGTGTTTTAATGTATTAATATAATACATGTGTTAATTCTGGATTGGTTTCAGTTGGCTGCTTTTTATTCTTTATGTATGAATTTCTTGCTTCTTTGTATTGCTGATAAAATTTTTAATTACATTCCAGGCATTATGGGTTTTTTTTTTTTTACCTTGTTGGGTGGTGGATTTTTTTATGTCTATAAAAACTGAGATATTCTGAGACTCAGTTATTTGGGAACCATTTGATCATTTTGTCTTGCTATTAAGATTTGTTGCCTTGGTAAGACACTTCTGAGTACTCTATTTAACACCTTATAAATGATCGAGTTTTCCAGTATGACTAATGGGAACAAGCACTATTCTCAGCACTGTGGGAACACTCAGTTCTGTTCTTCTACTTTTTGCTGATCTTCCCCCTGATCTCAGTTACTTTTCTTACATGCACGCTCTTAGTATTTTCCTCAGTGCTCCAGAGGAACCAACCCTTTGTGGGTTTCTAAAGTTCTCTCTCTCTCTAATTCTTTTCACTCTGACACCCTGTCCTCTGAACTCTGTCTTCTGTGGAGTTCTCAGACCCTCAAGAGTCATCTCTTCAATTCTGGGAGGTGGCAGCACTCTGCTTAGATTCCTTCTCCCTGCATCATGACCTGGAAACACTCTCAAGACAATGAGCTGGAGTAATAGGATAACTGATCTCATTTGTTTCCCATCATTCAGGGATCACTGTCTTTTTGTCTGGTGTCTAATGCTTTAGAAACTATTTTTTCATATATTTCATTCAGATTTTTTGTTTTGATCCATGATGAAGGGTAAATCTAATCCTTGTTACTCTATCTTGACCATAAATAGACATCACTGCCATGGTCTTGGATATTTGATTTCTTTTTAAAATTTGACATAGAATATATATAAACTGTGACAATTTTGATAATTTAAATAATTATCAGAACTGGCATTACCCCGTAAATGCTAAAAATACACTTGTTCTAATAAATGAAGACTGCATTTATTAAATATACAACCTGCTAACACTAAGAATAAGAACAAATTTTTTGTAAAGGAATTAAAAATTATATGTGCAGTCATGAATATTAGTATCCAAGTAGGGAAATCAGTTTTGTTCTAAAAATGTTCAACCAAAGATTTGTTTAAAAGTGATATGTTACATTGTATTTAGGCTTACAATTACTGATTATTCTTAATTCTTTTTTGCATTACACACTTAGACTGCTTGATGGAATGTGACCTTACCTTCCATCCAGCAACTCCTCTTCACAAGTCAATTTTTCTTAATGGTTCACTCTCATTTGTCACTAAATCACACAGTTATTCATTTTAATTAGGTTCACTTCAATTCTGTAATATTCAAGATGTGCCTACTATGTTAGACATTAAGTAAGTCAAAAGGACAGTAAGACAGTTCATTCACCATGAGGAATTTCTGCCTAGCACAAGAGTCAGCAAACCACCTGTAAAGGGGCAGATAGTAAATATTTTAGGCTTTCAAACCATAAAGTTTCTGTCACAGCTACTAATATCTGCAGTTGATGCACAAAAGCAGCTATAGGCAGTATGTAAATAAATGAGCTATATTCTAGTAAAAAATCCCTCATCTAATAGGAAGAAGCAGAGAATTACAAACATAGAGAAATATATGTATGACAAAGAGAGCCAGAAACAAATGTTATGGGATGTCAAAGAAGGATGATTCATTTGTTAATGCTTGGTTTGTAAATGCAATGAATGATTTAATGAAGGCAACAATATTTAAACTGATGTATTGAGATTAGATAGAATTATAAGAAAGAAGATTTATGAGGAAAATCCTGAAACAAATAACAAATAAGAGTAAGCACTGAAGATTGAGGGAAGAAAAAAAGATTTATGTTATACTGGAATGTTGATTATAATCAGGAATGAAGTAGAATAATAAGCAAAACTGAAGTAACATTTAAAGCATTTGGATGAACCCAGACAGAAATACTGTCTTCCTCCTGTGATCTATTAAGCCCTTCTCTTTGTTCCTTTATCCCATTCTGAATTATGTGCTTCTCTTTCTTCCTTTACTAAGCGATCCTCACCTTTACAGCAGTGATTATCACCACTCATCTTTGAATCCCCACAGTTTCTAGCACAGATATGGAACCCAGCAGCACAGCAAAAATATTTGCAGGGTTAACAAATGAAACCAACCACTTCAGCACAAACCATTTGGATTTACCAAATAAACAGAGACCCTGCAGAAATGATTTGAAGACTAACCCACTGACAAGGAGTGAAAATGTTTACTCTTTACAACTTTAGTAAGAGATCTTGCAGTTATACATAAGTCAACTCCTTTAATTGCCCCATCATTTATATTTGTCCATAATTAGTAGCCACTTGAAATACAGCTTCTAGTTGGAATTCTCCACAGTCTATTTCAAGGAGAAAATCCATATAGAAAAGTACTAGGGTCTTATTTTTAATCAAGAGGTTAATTAAGTGAATTAATCTTTATGTTTGAATACATTTTTGCATGGAATTTGGAATAAATAATTTAAATGAGTTAAAATAAAATCAGTGTAATACTAAAATGAATATTAAAGCTTAAAAAAGAGTTAAAAGCTTATGTGTTCTATTAATTATGTAGCAGAAGACAAAATTGCCTATGGCAAGTTTAATCTGAGAAGACAGAAAAGCGGATAGATTCTCAAATCCTTCTGGAATTACTGGCACTTTCATAGAAATCATTTTGTAAAATGTATAGTGTTTCACAAACACATACTTTCCAAGCAGTTCCTTAAAGGAAAACACCAAATGGTTAGCATTTAAATGAACTTCCTGAATTACAATGAGAGTAAATAACTGTAGAATTATAAATTGGTTCTGTCATGTCCACTGAGAAAATGAAGATAGACATCAAAAATGGAATCTGACTATACACATGTGGCAGACAGCAAAGGAGGAGGGTCATTTAATTGAGAGTTTTATAGGAACAAACAGTAACACAATCCCTCAGCAGGTCTGTTTATACAATACCCATCTGTCTGTGAGACTATGTAGGTACCTGATGTCTAGGAATGTTCTTTTGTTGGTAAATGTCACCAAATCAGCAAATAAGTTAGTGTAAATATGAGGGCTGAAGTCTGTGTCACTGTTCAGAAGAAAACTATATAGTAATGATATAACATAGACTTCTAAATATGAGAGACAGCAAGAAAATTTTAATCATGGTCATTAAGGGATTCCAGAGAAGTGTTCTTTATGTGACTTAATTAGGTCATGTAAGATGTCTGCCTCATGTTATCTCCCAGTAGGGAAGAGTTTTATGCAGTATGTCTCCTATCTCCTATCTCCAAGTCATGGGGACAAAACTCTGCAGTTTGAAGTGAGAATAGAAAGATACTCGCCTTTCTGCCCAAATAGAATCACTCTTCCTAGCCTTTCTTGGCCCAGTAGAAATTGAATCAAACAAAATAAATCATGATAGTGGTGTGTATGTCAAATGGACTGTATTAGTCAGCTTTCCCATTGCTGGGACACAAAAAACCTGGTACTTAAAAGGAGGAGAGGTTTATTTTTTTTTCTTCAATTCTTTTATTGGTACATTTTAGGTATACAGTAGATTTACATTTATCATTGGGTGCTTGGACCTGTACATGATGTATCTTGGTTCTTATTTTTCCCCATTACCTGTACACCCTTCACCCCCTCCACCCTTCCCTATCTACCTAGATTTCATTCCTATTTTTTTTTCTTTCTCATAATTTCTCCTTTTCCTTCTTTTCTTTCCCCTTCCCCTCCCACCACCCCTACCCCTTTAGACCTTTTCTTCCTATTTCAATTTATCAATTATTCATTTTAATCATTTTAACACTTATTTACACTTTCAGTTTCTCACACTACAGAAACTATTTGGTATTTACACATGTGTCCTATTTATTTCACTTAAGAGTGTGGCCTCAATAAGCATCCATTTAGCTATAAATGTCTCTACTTTCTCATTCTTTATGACTGAGTAGTACTCCATTTTATATTAAAAAAAAACACATCTTCTTTATCCAGTTTCCAGTTGATGGGCACTTGGGCTGTTTCCAAGCTTTAGCTATTACAAACTGTGCCGCTATAAACATGGGTGCACATATATCACTGTGGTATGATTCTTTTAATTCTTTTGAGAAGATACCCAGCAGGGGAATAGCAGGGTCAAATGGGACTTCTAGTCCCAGTTCTTTGAAGTATCTCCATACTGATTTCCACAGTGGTTGCACCAGTCTGCACTCCCACCAACAATGGAGAAGGGTTCCTTTCTCCCCACAACCCGGCCAGCATTTGTTATTGGTTGATTTCTTGATAGCAGCCATTCTTTCTGGAGTGAGGTGGAATCTCAGCCTTGTTTTCATCTGCATCTCTCGAATGACCAGTGATGTTGAACATTTTTTCATATGTTTATTTGCTGCTTTTACTTCTTTGTCTGAGAAAAGTCTGTTCATTTCAGATGGCCATTTTTGAATTGGGTCTTTGAATTTGGGGGGGTCTGATTTTTTTCAATTCTTTATATATTCTAGATAGTAGTCCTTTATCAAATATACAGCTGCTAAAAATTTTTTCCCACATTGTAGGTTGTCTCTTAGCTCTGTTGGTGGTTTCTCTTGCAGTGCAGAAGCTTTTCAATAAGATGAGATCCCAGGTGTTGATTCTTTGTGCTAGTTCCTGTGCTACTGAGGTTTTGTGCATAAACTCTTTTCCCATGCCAATGTCTTCAAGAGTTCTACCTAACTTATCTTCCAGCAAGTTTAGTGTTTCTGTCTTAATATTTAGATCTTTAATCCACTTAGATCTTCATTTAGTGCATGGTGATAAGTACGGGTCTAGTTTTAATCTATGGCAGGTTGAAATCCAGTTCTACCAACACCATTTATTAAACATACTATCTCTCCTCCAATGAGGGTGGTTGGCTCCTTTGTCAAAGATGAGGTGGCTGAGTATGTCTGGAGTTGTTTCTGCATCTTCTAATCTATTCCACTGATCCTTGGGTCTGTTTCTTTGCATGTACCATGCTGTTTTTATCACAGTGCCTTTGTGGTATAGTTCAAGTTGGGGATTGTGATATCCCCAGCCATGTCTCTGTTGCCTAGAATTGCTTTTGCTATTCTAGGTCTCTTCTGGTTCCAAATTAATTTTTGCATTGTTTTCTCTAGTTCTGTGAAATATATTGTTGGAATTTCAATCAGCATTGCATTAAATCTATATAGCAGTTTTGGAATATTTGACTCAGCTATTCCCCTGCTGGGTATCTTCCCAAAAGAATTAAAAGAATCATACCACAGCAATATATGTGCACCCATGTTTATAGCGGCACAGTTTGTAATAGCTAAAGCTTGGAAACAGCCCAAGTGCCCATCAACTGGAAACTGGATAAAGAAGATGTGTGTCTTTTTATAAAATGGAGTACTACTCAGCCATAAAGAATGAGACAGGAGAGACATTTATAGCTAAATGGATGCATATTGAGGCCACACTCTTAAGTGAAATAAATAGGACACACATGTGTAAATATCAAAGTTTCTCTAGTGTGAGAAACTGAAAGTGTAAATAAGGATTAAAATGATTAAAACAAATAATTGATAATTTGAAATAGGAAGAAAAGGTCCAAAGGGGTAGGGGTGGTGGGAGGTGAAGGGGAAAGGAAAGATGGGAAAGGAAAATTATGAGAAAAGGAAAAAATGGAAACAAAGTCTTTGTAAATAGGGAAGGGTGGAGGGGGTGAAGGGAGGACAGCGAATGGGGAAAAAATAAGAACCAAGGTACATCATGTACATGTATCTGCACCCAATGATAAATGTAAATGTATTGTATACGTAAAATGTACCAATAAAAAATTTAAGCCAAAAAAAAATGAAGAAACAAAAAAAATACATCAATCCTTCACAATTGGATTTGATATTAAATACCCTGTATTGCTACTCAAAATTCTGAAGCTAGTCAGCTCAGCTACAGATCTTTATAATCTACCTTTCTGCATGAATAAATAAATAAATAAATAACAAGGACCTTTTTCCCCAAAAAAGTACAATTCTATGGGGTAGGATTTCTTTTCTGTATATATTATCAGAAGTGAGATAAAATCCCACAGTTTAGTGATTCAGACAAGATATTGGGATTTGAGACCTACCTACAATGTTAATGTTATTTACATTTTGATCATGAAGGAACTTGCTTCATAGTGTTGTGGAGATCACTGGAGCCATATAAACCTCTTTGAGCAATGTCTGGTATATAGTAAAACCTCAATAAGTATGACTATTGATAACACTCATAAGGTGCCAGATTAGGTCATTATTGTGTCTGTTTCAAATAACAGAGGGTTTAAATATTAACCAACCAACTGGGAAAGCATTCACATGTTGAGCTGGACTACTCAGAAAAAAGCTAGACGATTGGGTCTAAATCTCCAGGCGCAGCTGTGTGAAATGACCAGTGAAACGATTACTGAAGCCTGTTGCAAATGTTCTTCTTTCTGGGCTATTTGGCTTTAAGGATCTACCATATGCCTAATGGCTGCACGAGTGTATGAGTTAGGAGGGCCCAGGCCAAATTATACATATTCATGACTAGTAAGTTTTTCATTCTGGCCCAGGGTAGGAATTGAAAGATTTAGGAGAAAAAGAGTAGTTCTCCTTCCAGGCAGCCTAAAAGAGAGGAGTATGTCACTAGAATAAGAACTTGGGTTCCACAAGGATCATTTTGTGAAATCCACAGTATACTTCTATGAAAGTTATATATTCAAGAGCATCTTTATGGCAAGGAAAGCAAGTCTAACGTGGCAGGGGGAGGAAATGGCCTAAGAGAACCTCCTGTCTGCCAAGTAACTTACTAGGGCCTTTGGCCTTTTTCTCTCATTAAGTCCATCTTCCTGGGCTGGGCACTTGGCAGTTTTTCAGCTAATGAGAATCTGCTCCCCCTAATACTGAGAGAAATAAGTCTTCATCTCTAGTCCTTTGCATGAGCAAGGAGCATTCAAAAACAATTTTTTCAGGAAAGAGGCAGCTCAAGGCACAACCAGATGTCATCTAGCTTCTTGGCCATGGCATACAATGAGGCCAGAAAATAGTGCTGACTGCCTGTCTTTTCTTTTCTGACTCATTAGATTCAGAAGGGAATCACAGCCTTTATCACTTGATATCAACTGGATATTAACTTTCCTTAAATGCTCATGTAAGAATTTGCAATGATTTTCATGTGGTCACTGTTTTTTGCAATTTACCCAGTTATGGCTACATGTATTTCTTGCTATTACATACCCATAACATAATTACTTTTATTCAGCTTTTTTTTCCCTATTATGGCTTCTTATGCCCTTTCTCATCAAGATTCTATACCCTTTTCCCTGGAATCCATGATGTGCTGAGATATCATGTTCATAACTACGTTATGCTATATGATACGGGTGAACCTATTATAAGGAGATCATCCAAGAGGGCCATATCTAATCACATGAGCCCCTCAAAACAGAGATCTCTCTAGTTGAAGGCACAAGAGAAAGTACAAGAGATTTGAAGCACAAGGAACAGTTAACTTTTGTTTAAGGGTGGAGAGGGGTGCAAGAGGATTGTAGGGGGCCTTAAATCCTGAGAAGCCCCCAGCTGACAGCGATCAAGGAAATGGGAGCCTGAGGCTTATAACGGGAAGGAACTAAATGAACTCCAAGCTCCATATGAAAATGTAGATTGCTTATATGTGGATTGCAGCATTGTGAGGCCC
Source organism: Heterocephalus glaber (assembly GCF_053883595.1). Taxonomy (NCBI): domain Eukaryota; kingdom Metazoa; phylum Chordata; class Mammalia; order Rodentia; family Bathyergidae; genus Heterocephalus; species Heterocephalus glaber. The sequence goes on along the minus strand of NW_028258369.1, from coordinate 15,896,385 downwards.
TAAAGAGAACATTCAGACACGCTGTGGAAGACTTCCAAGCTACAGAAATGAATCAATAAATATAAGTTAAGTTACTAAATTTTGGTAACATGTTATGCAATAATAGAAAACTAATATACCCAGCTCATTATCATTGCATTCTTTCAAATGGTTAAGTGATGGATGAGTGGGTAAAGCAAAATATATGGCCTGAGAAACACAAATGGATCAGAGATCATGGGGTCACTTTGCCAGAAAAAGGTTCCGATTGACATCATTTTGCTAGTAATTATCATGATATAATTAGGGAAAGGAAAAAAGAATATCTAGTCTTCCAGTAAGAGCTTAAGAGCTCACCAGGTGCGGGGTTTGACAGTCATTTTCTCTCAGATCTGAATTACACCAGAAATGTTATTCTGCTTTTTGTGCTCCCCTTTCTTCTTTGGCTTATGGAGCTCTTCTCCATCTGTAATAATATGGCCACGGTCCAGGAGCACCATGATAGCACTATGAATGAATTTGCTGACATCACACCTCTTTGTCACAAAACTGATTAAAGCATATGCAGCATTGGCAAGGTGGGAGAAAAGTGGAAGTTAGGAAGTAGTGTTAAAAATATTAAATAATTTCCAGAATTATGGGAAGATAGATTATATGGAACAACCAAGCTCTAAGGAAACAGGATGGGAGGATGAGTCCTGAATGTGGTTTGGAGCTGAAATGACCCATGAAAACCCATATGTTAAAGGCTTAGTCTCAGCACATGGCATTACTGGGAGGTGGTGGGACCTTTAAGAAGTGAGGCCCAATTGGAGAAAGTTAGATCATGGGGGTCATGCCCTGGAAAGGAATACTGGGACCCGCAACTCCTTCCTTTTTCTTTCTTCACTTTCTAGCCACTAAGAGCTGAACAAGCTTCCTCCACCACATACAGTGGTGCCTTGGTTCTCAAACTTAATTCTTTACATTAGTCTGGTCGCAGAATTTGTTCCAGGATTCTGGTTGCAACCGAATTGTGAGGCAAGGTACCACTATATTCCCACTGAGATACACACTGCTGCCACAGCCAGAAAGCAACGAAGTCAAGTAAAGATTAACCAAAATTTCTGAAATCATGAGTCAAAATAAACCTTTCCTCTTTTAAGCTGATTTCTCTCATGAACTTGTTAAAGCAATGGAAAGGTATCTAACATGAGAGGGCTAAAATAAGAAGAGTTTGGTAGGTTTGACTTGGTCGTTCCACATTTTTCAAAAATCATAGGACCATACCCCATAAATATGTATAGCTATACCTTATATATTGGATAGATAGATAGATAGATAGATAAAATAAGATGTTTCTGGAGATGAATATATTTCTCCATGCCTTGTAGCTCCTAGGAACTGCTGTGTAGGCCTTCTATTCTGGTATGGCCCACTCCAATTGGGCTTTGCTTCTCCTATGCCACCAATCTTTCTGGACTATCTCTACACTCTGGACCTTCTTTTCCCTTCTCCCCTGGCCAGCACCAGAGGCTTTCCAGTACTTAGGACAAAATTTTTTTCAAAGAGATTTTCTCATGATATTGGCCAAAATGACATTATTCTTTCTATTTCCTAGAGCCTTCTCTTTCTCAGAGCTCACATCTCATGCTTCATCTGATGGAAAACTTTGTGTAGACATACAAGTGGGGTGGTCAAATAAAGAAATAAAGTGTAATTTTTATGAACAAAGAAATTGAGAGCCATGAATTTTCATAAACTAATAGGGCAATATAGAGATTTGGAAAGTCCCTCTTTCAACACTATTATAAGATTCTAACCAATAGAAAAACTTTTATGGAAAGTGTGGTTTTCATAACCCACTAGTACAAACAAGGTAAAACATATGGCATTGCCTCCAGTGAAAACTCTCAAAAGGAAAAGACCAGGGCTTCAAACCAGGGTGATTTATTTTATTATTCTAACTTACAGTTTCTTTTGCTGATATAAGATTTTAAAAGATGGACTTTATTTATCTCTTTAATTAGTATGTTTTTAAAAACTAGAAGGCTTCCTGTTCTATGCAGTAATAACTTTTGCTTCCTACCTGAGGGTTCTAAATAGAATAAAGTAATAGCTATCCTTAAACATTTTTGTTAGTCAAACTAAATGCTGATTTGAAGAATAGGAATGAACAGAAGATAATTCAGTTCAGTGTTGGCTTTTGGCTTTACAGTTTGAAAAAAACAATTTCTTTCTTACTTGCTTATCTTCTGCCTTTCTAGTGCTAAACACTAGTATCAATCACAGTACTTAAATGGGCGGTGTAAATAGTGTTCATTGTTCGATTTTGGAAAGCATAGTACTTAAGTCTTCATCTTCATGTGAAGAATTTTGATGCTAGTAGGAATAAAGCTATGGCCTGTCTAACTTTATTACACAAACATTAATGAGAAACATTGATTTTATACAATGGATGTGACTTCTATGATTCATATGAATAGGAGAGGCGGGTAAAAGTGAATAGCGAACTCTATGTGTGTTTTTTTCATGGTTTGATTAATAGACTTGGATAGAAAAAAGGATGACTTCAGGGTGAAAGATCTATATTTTTTTATTTAAGCCATACTCTTTACAGAACTTTTGGTCTTTTTACAGACCAGAGTGCCTAGTAAATATTTTTCTTTTTTTGCACTAGTAAAGATAAGCATTTAGTAGGTTAATTTTTTTTGCACTAGTAAAGATAGGCATTGATAGGTTAATTTTTCCTTTCCCTGTTCCTGATGGCTATACATGCTTCACATTATTATTGAGTTACAGTTCCCATTCTATTACTTCAGGATAGAACTTAATTATTTATCAATATAAAGCTAAGAAAAAATATAGAAATGATAATAAAGTCCTTTTTTGGTCTTTTCCTCTTTGTGTGTATAATTAAACACTGTACACAAAGATATGTGCAAATGGCGGAGTCATTTTTGAAAGCAAAATATTTTGAAGATAGATACAAACAAAATACAACTCTCAATTCATTATCTTGCCTCTTTATAATCAACGTAAAGGAAAAACTAGAACAAAAACATACCACAGATTTTGAAACAGCTCACCTGGGGCTTGCTGGACTTTGTGAATTATTACATGGGTGGTTTTCCCACAGAGTGAGATAGATGTGTTTTGAAAAATAATTAAAGGGCTTTAATCTGTTGAGTTAATTTAAACTACCCATTTGTTTGCTTGTTCCTAATTTTGTTATCTTCCTTACATAACATCTCCATTGATCCTCTGTGACTTGAGAAGTAACACAAATCTAGTCTATACAAAAAATAATGCTTATGTCTTACAACCTGATTGTAAGAATACAATATTAAACCCATCCTACTGAAATATACGGAGACAACTGGACAGTGCTCCAGAAGACCACAATTAAATAGCTAAGGAGAGGAATGTCAATGACCTAAGAAAGAAAAATAGCCAATTTATTTGCATACTTATTATGCATCAAACCTTGTGCTAAAAGTAATTTAGACATATATTAGTTAATGTTTGACATAGTCCTGTATGATGATGGTACTGACATTATAGATGAAGAAGTTGAAGCCTGTAGAGATTAATTGTTTAGACTTAGAATGCATGGATGGCCAGTAATTAGTAGAGAAAAGATGGGAACCTAAACATTTGAGAGTCCAAAGCCTTCTGCCTTATGACTGTTCTAGGTTCACTTGATTCCTTTAATTGGCATAAATCCTATACTTGTAGTGACTGCTTACTTGGTATGAGGCAAGGTTTCTGAATTTTTTATGTGACTATTTAATTAACTCAATCAAACAAAGAATAATGTAGGAACTCCCATTTTACAGTTCTATAAACTGAGGTAAGGAAAGTTCAATAATTTGTAATCTTAGAAAGGGTGTATGGCATAGCTGCAATTTGAATTCATAAAACCTTGCTGCAACGATTGTGATTTTAACCCTAGCCTCTTCTTGTATCACTAAACAGCTCATTTGAAACTTTGCTGTGAGGGGAAGTTGGCCAAGTAAAATTAATTTAGGGAGTTGTACTCCATCTCAGACTAGTCCAGAGGACTTGAGCAAGGATAAATGAAATATTCAGGAGAATATATGACAGGAAAGAGAAAGGGTCATGTAGTCCAGAGGGAAGGGTTAACAAAGGTAGAGAGGATCCATTAGCAGATGAGAGTTGGCTTTCATTGCAATATCCTCACAGCTTTGCCTAGGGAGGCATGATCCCTTAAATGTGTTGAGAACATGAATAACTGTTTACTCTGGGCTTCTACTTTCCCTTCCTGCCATCTGTGTCTCAGGACCTTACACAAGACGATAACAATCATCTTCAAGCCAAGTTTTCACAACTTCAAAAACCTCAGTAAGTCATGCAAAATAGGTCAACATTCCATTTCACATTAGCTGTATAGAGCCTGAAATAGGGAAGCATGAACAGATGTTGGAAAGTGCACAGAGGGATCCAAAATGCATCTAATTAAACACAAAGCAAAGTGCAGAAGGAAAAAATTCAGGGATCTCTGGTTACAGGCAGATGCAGGGTCATTCTGACAGATTACAAAACAAAGCAAAACAAAAAGCCCAAAATGTGCCTCCCAAAAACAAATATTTATCTGCAACTATGGGGTTGAGAAATGCCTAGATAGATGCTAAAGGTCAATTTCTGTAATGTTTACAATAGTTTATATTTGTATGGATCGTTAAATTTACAAATCATTTCCCATCTATTATACTATATAATTTCCAGAGCCCTCAAAGGCACGCAGGAGTAGATCTCCTTTGCAATGAAGTCAATTAAGGGCCCAAATCCCACTTCCAGTGCCTAACAGAGGAACAGCTGGAATCCAGTTCTCATAACTGTCAGTCTGAGGATAGATAAGTTTGAATAGGGCAATTTGGAGGGAGAAGCAGCAGGAGAGCAATGAGAACCTGCTAACACAGAGAACATGCCACAAGTCAGGAGATAGGTATTAAGAGGAAAATGGTGGGAAGTAAGGACAAGCATTATTTTATTTACAGCAAAGATGGACAGAGATTTGTGCTTATGTAGATGAAGGAGCCCTCACATTTATCTAGTCAGATCATAGGAATGTACATAAAAGTGGTGGCTTTTGCCAGGGTGGGATATTCTTAGAAATGAGGTAGAGAAAATTTTAAGGTAGAAAAGATAACTGGAATAAGTGTGAAGAGGAAGAAATTAAGGGCACAGATAGAGAACAATACATTGGTTCAGTTGTTGCATTAGATATGTGGAAGAGAATAACAGAAAACAAAGCTGGGAAGCTTGGGCTATAACATCATAGACATACTTGAATGCCAAGCTAAATAGTCTGATCTTAATTCATTAGGTTTTAGAGAGCCAATAATAGTTTATAAACATGAACATATAGGCTGTTTCCAAGGTTTAGCAATTATCAATTGTGCTGCTAAAACATGGGTATGCATATATCACTGTCTTATGATGACTTTAACATTTTCAGGAAGATTTATAGAAGGGGAATAGCTGGCTTAAGTGGAATTTCTAGTTTTAGTTTTTCTGATGACTCTCCATAGTGATTTCTATAACAGTTGTACTAGTTTACATTCTCGTCAACAATGCAGAAGGGCTCCTTTTTCCCTGAAGCCTCGCCGGAATTTGTTATTATCAGATTTCTGGACGATAGCCATTCTTTCTGGAGATAGTGTATCTCAGTGTTGTTTTAATTTCCATTTCTCTAATGGCCAGTAATGTGAACAATAGATGAATGGGTAAAGAAAGCATGGCATTTATACATAATAGAGTACTATCCTGCCATAAAGAAGGATAAATTTGAAACATTTGTAGGTAAGTGGATGCATAATCGAGACCATAATGTAAAATGATATAAATTATACATACAAGTCTAAATATTGCATGGTTTCTCTTATGTGAGAAACCCAAAATATAACTAAAAAGCAAAATAAAGGATAGCTAATAGGAAGTAGGGAGATCTTTTCAAAATGGAAATGGAAACAAGAGATGGAGCGGGGAGAGAAGGAAGGATAAAGGATTTTTAAAAAGAAATCAAAGAAAAAATGGAAATAGAGCATCTTAAAATAGGAAGGGGATTAAGAGTTGGAGGGACCAAGGAGGAATGAGAGGGGAAAAGGACAAAAACAAAAAGAATTAAGGTGTGTTATGTACATGTATAAATTTCCCATGATAAATGTAATCATTATGCATTACAAACATGAACTAATAAAAATACATTAATAAAAAATTTACAAACATGGAAGTAATACAATGTTTATCTCATTGATCTCTTGTGTAATTTTAATGAAATGCTGGTGCAAAAGAATTTCATAAAAATTATTTAAGGAACTAATATTATAATTGCATTTATTTAACAAATATCAAATGAGGCCTATTATATGTTAGGCATGTAATAGGGATTTGACATTAATAAATGAATAAGATTTTTCACTATACATTGAAGCTCACAGTCTAGCGGGGAAAAATAAATATTTAAATAAATCATTATAACTATAGATTCTGAGGTAAGTGTACAGATGATGTTATGAATGTACACAGGGAGGATTTAATTAACTCTTCCTGGAAAAGTCACAGAGGAAATAATATTTGAACTCAATCCTGAAGAAAACACAGCTAAGTATAGGGGCAAAAACAGTAAACTTTTGAAAGAAAACATTGGAGCAATTGAGTTGTAGCTTAGTGGCAGAACACATGCTCAGCATGCATGAAGTCCTGTTCCATCCTCAGCACCACAAATACCTCCTCCCACACACACATGCACACGATAAATGCAAACACTGGAGAAAATCATTCAGTCATTGAGTTAGATAAGGCTTTCTTAGACTGATCACAAAAAACATAAACTGTAAAAGAAAAACTAATAAAACGGACATTATTAAAACTAAAGTGACATTTAAGAAAACAAAAATAAGCCATATACTTGGAAAGAATATTTTCAAAACAATATAGCTGAACAGAAAGTTGGTATCCAAAATATAAAATTAGTTCTTACAATTCAATAATAACAAGAGAAACAGCCCAGTGAAACAACTGGCCAAGAAATTTCCACAGACAATATAAAATAAGATATATAAGTGGTCAATAAGTAGTAGAACAGATGCTCAACATTATTCTTCATTAGGGTAATTCAAAATGAAACATTTGTGCACCTACTAGAATGACTGAAGTTTAAAAGACTATATTTAATGTTAAATGTAGAGGAATTGAAATCTCCATGAATTTGTGGTGGGAATACAAAATGCTAAAGCCCATTTAAAAATGATATGGCAGTGTATTATAAAATTAAAGACAAATTTACCACATAACATAATGCTCCCATTTTTGGCATTTACTAAAAAGAAATTAAAACATGTCTGCAGAGAGATTTATATATGAATGCTTAGAGTTATACTATTTACAATATTCAAAAATTGAACCCAACCCAAATGTCCATCAATAGAATGAATACATACACTGTAGTGTATTTATAGTATGGATTCTGATAGTATGAGGACTAATGTTGATAATTAAATATATACATTCATTTGTAAAACTAAAATTATGGCTATAAAAAATTGGACTGTATGTAGTAGCTTCATTCTGACAATGCAGATACAGTACCCCCAGCAAAAAACTAGAGAAGAATGAGAATAAGTTCACTGCCTTAGCATATTTTAAAAAATGTAAGCAACTTAAATTGTATTCCTAATACTCAGATAAAATAACTTTAAGGGTTAATAAAGTCCAAGATACAATATGTTATCTTCCTTCCTAATGCTTAAATTTTCTCTGATCTCCCTAATATGATTGTAAATATATTCTTGTGCAAGTTTTCTTCCCTGTCTTTCATCAGTGATTTTGATTGCTTACACTTAAAAAGGTAGAGCTTGGTTCATTCCCAGGTTTGGACACTGGAAAAAAAGAGAGCTAAAAACATGTTAAACAGATGCAAAAATCAGCAATTTCCTAAAAGTCAAACTTTAAAACTCATCCTTGTTTTTAACTAGTTAGGAACTTTGAAACAATTGTCCAATGCAAGAATTCTAGATAACCAAAAAATGCCAATGAGTTACACGTTCATATGAAACATAATATGCTGGCTAGGGTAATATTGTGTTGCAAATATTAAAGTGGAGGAATATTTTAGCTCCTAATTATCACTGTACTAATCACCTTCCAGAACTAATAATACATTGGAATAAGGAAAACAAAACCTAAACACACTATAATTACGACAGGGAAATCTTTGATGAAATATTAAATAAATGATAATTGTAAAAGCTTTCTCAAAATGTGTTCTAATCATGTTTTTCTCCATTAAGCCACTAAGTTAATTAAATAGGCAAACCAACTTGAGACAAGAAAATTGATTTTCTACATAGGACACCTTCAGCAGAGTAGCAGACATAAGGATCAATTTTTCTTCATGGTGTGAAAATTAACTTCTGTTCAGAAAAAAAAAAAATCAACAAAATCCCTACACCCTTGTTCTCTAATGTTCTTTTGCTCTTCAGCAACATGTTAACCAAGTAAATATGGAGAGACAGGAAAAACACATCAGAATGTTTCTCCTTGTACCTTTCACCTTTGGGAAGTCTTCTGTCTCATTAGAATCAGTCTCTGGGCACTCTTTCCAGCTTCCTCCTTAATGGAGCCTGGGGATTGAGGGATGATGTGTGTGGTATTTACTGTAGGGTATGTCATCGCTGAAATAATTTTGTACAAACATGAATGTATTCTTTACTATTCTGCTGAATTTGAATAACATCAAGGCCTTTATCATTTATAAAAGCAGTATTACTGTTTCATGCAGGAAAGATTAACTAATAAATAAAGTTCAAGCAGGAACTTCTAAATAACTTTAGAAGACCATTTTCATTACAATTTATAATTCTAAGCCTGTGGGTGGGAAATAGTGTGCTTCTTTCTTAGATGCAAGCATGGAAGTTGTGAGAGATTTCAAAGTAAAACTGTGTCTGATGTTACATTATTATGTAATTATATATTATAATACATATAGCCTAACTATAGTTTAACTCTGTTATTTTATTCAAATATCCCACAGTAAAATTACATCTGTTTAATCATAAAATTCTAAAGGAAAATTATGTTATGGACAAAAGATGTGTATCTTCTCGAAATTCTTGTGTTGACACTCTGACTCCCGCTCTGATGGTATTTGGAGATGGAGTCTTCAGAAGAAACTAGGTTCAGATGGAGTTAGAAGCATAGGGGCCTCGTGATGGGACTAGTGCCCTTATAAGGCACACAGTAAGAAGATAGCCATCTGCAAGCCCTGAAAAGAGCCTATACATGATGGATACTGTGATATTTTGAGCTAAAGGACAGGATACCATGGATTTTCAGAGTATTCAAAATGGAGGAGAGTGAGACCCATTTAGACAAAAACAAATAAGCCAGTTGTGATATCTGCACTGAGTAGGGACTGCCTATATTCTCTAAAGATGGAAGAAAGTGCATGCTTGAGTAAAATCCTAGACCTCCTGTTTTACAATCTGCAATTTAACAAGACCTCAGGTGATTCATGTACATATTGCAATTAGAAGCACTGGATTTCAAAAGAATTTTAATTGACATAATAGTTGTACATATGAGTACAATGTGAAAATAAGATACATGTATACATTGTGTAGTGATAGAATCCTATAGATATTTAGAAAATATATAATAAATTATATATAATCATCCAGTTTGTGGTGTAGAACACTAGATTTCAGACCTTGTGCTTGGGAGGCAGGCAGGGGAACCACTGAGCTAAATCCCCGGCCCAACTTCTTTACTTTTCAATATAATAATATTTTACTTTGCTATCTGCAGAATGTGCTCCCAAATGCATAGAGATAATATTTACCATTCCAAGTGGTGCCTGGAGTTCAGCAGATTTACTCCTGCTCTCTCGTGCGAAGAAAGTGTCCATTTAGGCACTCTCCTGCTTCTGCCTCTTTGCCTTTAATTTACCTCTTTCTCAAAAAACCTGTAAATTTTTCACAAAGCCAGGATCAGGATAAAAAGCCATCCTTCTGAGCCTGGCATCCTGGGTGGTGAGCATGTCTTTAAGTCTCCTGTTCCAGCCAGGAAGCTAAATGGCATTATGTTTGTTATTTTCTTGCTTCTTGGGTCATTTTTTAAAAACATATGTAATGGTTTTATTCTTACAGTTCAGCTACCAAAGTATATTTAGGGTTCACAGATTTGTGTCCCAATTATAAACGTCTTAATCCCCAAATCTCTTTAAAATTTTTTTTATTAGTCCATGTTTGCATTACCTGGTGTTTACATTCCTTGTGTGGAGTTCGTATGTGTACATAACACATCTTCATTCCTTTCTTCATCCCCTTCCCTCTCCTTCCCTCCCCTTCCCTCCATCTCTTGGTCTCCTTCCCATTTAAGAAAGATCTGTCTCCCTATTTCTAATTATCTATCTTTCATTTTGCTTTTTTAAAATGTGAGTTTCTCATATAAGAGAAATATTTAAGCTTGTATGTCTGATTTATTTAACTTAACATTATGGTCTCAAAGTGCATCCATTTTCCTAAAATGACTTGATTATCTTTCTTTATGGTGGAGCAGTACTCAATTTTGTGTAAATACCATAAAACTTGAAGTCAGAATATCAGTCCCCAAAGAAGCAATGCTTGAAGATGATAATTGATGATGATAATGACTATGATGATTAATGTATCTATGAAGGGGCTCCTCTCTTGCACATGTCATTTGGCTCCAGCAGTACAGGTTAGATATTCATTATATAACAACATTAACTAACATAAAATAAACTTAATTGCACTTCATCTCTCTTATAAGTGTCATATATATATATATTATTAAATTTAAAACACCCTTATGCATTAGGTACTGCTATCTCATTAACATGAAGCTGAATCACATAGAGATGGAGTAACTTGTCCAAAGTTATAAAAGAAGCAATTGAACTAGGCCTCAAATATTAGTCCTTCAAATTCCAAAGCCTAAGGTCATTGATATACTGTTCACATGCCTGCCAAACACACATTTGTCTTACCAAACTTCAGTTCATGAGTCTACTCTCTAAGAAGCTTTCCCTCATTTCCCCCTCATCAGGAATAAATATTACAATAAAAACTATATTACAATTTTGAGTTCTTATCTGTATCAAGCTCTATGCTTAGTGTTCTTGTGTAACCCTTATAAAATTAGGTTACCTCCTGGGCAAGCAATAAAATGGCTTTATTCAAAGTCCTACACTGTAAAATTAAATTGTACCTTTTGTCATTATTACATTCTTTCTTAAAACTCCAGAAGGAGAACTGTGTTCATAACACAGAGCAATAGCTCATAGAATCCTTCTCTTTCTTCTCCCCAATCCCTCTATTCACCTGCCCACATCCCTCCAGCCTACAAAGCAATACCTAAGATTTGCATTCAATCTCAACTTCTTCTGAAGTTCTAAAGATCTCTCCCTGGAACTCAATCTAGGCTTCATTTTCCCCTCCTCTTTTCTTTCCTTCCTCTCACCACCTTTTTACATCCAGTATTTTTTTCTCTCTGGAGTAGCTTGGTATCCTTTCCAGTGTAAATCATTCTACTATGGCTTAAGCTTCTTTCACCTTGGCAGTTCTATGTAGCCAATAGGACAAAAACTGAATCAACTGATCTCATCACAGAAACAGAAACTCTAACAGCAAAGTGTCTTTTTTCTTAGAAGAAAAGAAAATGATAGCCATCAATATGCTTATATTTTCCCTTGTCATATGCATTTTCTAAATTTGTCATCACTACTCTTAGATGGATATAAATGTTTTGCATTTTAAGACGAGAAATCAAGGATTAGAAAGGGTTAACTATTTTGCCCAATGGAAGAGGATAAATGAATACAGATCCATATTTTTTTTAGTCTGAATATAGAAAAGCTCATGACTTCAGCCTCACCAGTCATCCTGTTGCCTGATCCTTTCAACTTCCCTTAAGAGCTCCAGTATCTTTTAGAGGAGAGGTCAGCAAGCCATAAACCAAGGGCCAAATCAGCCCACTATATGATTTTGTTGATAAAGTTTTCATGAAACATAGTCACATTCATAATTTACATATGGTTATGGCTGCTTTTGTGCTACATTGGCACGTTTGAGAAGTTACAACAGATTATATGGCTTACAAAACCAAAAATATCCAATATGTGGATAGGTTGGCTGAGTCCTCTCTCCAAGATCTTCCTAACACCTCTAATAATTAATCAGAGGACAATTCACCAACAATCAATTTTCAGGTTATCTACACTATTCACCATACCATATTTACCAATTTACAAAAAAATGCATTTGTTTTAGCTATTTAATATGATTTAAAGTAACTTATGTCGGACACAATAGTTTAACAGCGTTTGAATCTTTCTGCAAATGTTTACTTGGTTTTATTTTGTCTTTCTAATTAACGTGGCAATGATGTTTAGTTTTCACATTGTCCTTTCTCCCTACGAGGTGGCTTTAGAGTTCTGGGGCAGAGAAAGTGGACACTGAACCTGGGGAAGGACAGAGAGGAAAGTTAGCTTATAGCACAGCATGGAGGACCATCTCTTGATGAATCTAGGAAAAAAGAGAAAGACCAAAGGCAGGGAGAGAGGAGACCCTAAAGCTGGGAAAAAGTTTAACAGCCCAGATCTCTGGATTCCTAGATTCTCATAGCCTTAATGAGTCCCACCATCCCATCCAACACTAATTGTTGTTAATCTACAAATAACTTTAAAATAGCTTGATAATTTGATAAGTTTGTAATATATGGTAAATTAACATTGGGTGAATTTATTGTTCTAAGTTGGGTTCTGGAAAAATCATTTCAGTCAACAAATTCATCATGAAATATTTATGGAGAATCTACTTATGTGGCAAGTACTTTGGGATTTATCAGTGAAAAACTTAAAAATTCTGTACTCTTATAGGATTCATTCTAGCAAGAGGAGACAAATAATAAACAGCACATACAATACATAAAGAAGTTATATGGCACCTTGGAGTTAAATGCAATGGGGGGAAAGAGTTGACAGTGTAAGAGAGACTGAAAATACAAATGAAGTAATGATACAATTTTAAATACTGAGGTCTGGATAGTCCTCATTAAGATTATATTTTAGTAAAGACTGATGGAGTGAGGAGAAAGGCACATAGGTATGTGCGAAATATCATTCCAGCCAAAGAGACCTGTCAGTGCAAAAACTCTTAGGTGAAAACTACAAGGAGGACACCACAGCATGTCTGTAGCACAGAATGAAAGGGAAATTAGTAAATAAGATCAAAGTAATTATGGTGTACAGGTCACACAGACCCTTGTTGACCATTTGGAAGGGTTCCAGTTCATATACTAAGGGAAAAGTGGGCCATGAAGAGTTTTGAACAAAGAAGCCACATAGCATGGCATGTTTTTAAAAGGTTACTCCCCTGCAGTTTGTTGATGACACACTAGGCAAAAGCAAGGGAGTAAAAAGGGATAACAGGAGGCTATTGAAATTATCCAAGTGAGAAATGGTGGAATCTGGGACCATTACAGAGATGAGAAAGGGTTAAATTCCACTGTATGTATATTGAAGAAGAGCCAGTAGGTCTTCCTGATAGACTGGACCTGAGATGTAAGTAAAAGAAAATATTTAAACTTCTTTGTGTAGCAGCTGCAATGATGCAGTTACCAGCTAACCTGACCATGGGAAATATTACAAGTAGAATAGTTTAGTGTGTATTTCCATGAGTCACTAAAGTAGAGTTATTCAGTAGGCACTAGATATGAGGGTAGAATTAATAGAAGACTGGCTAGAGATACTGTACTAATTTTACTGATTGAAATATAGCTCCTGGCATTTCTTCGTTTCATTTGCTGCACTGTACATTCTTTGATGGCAGGTCCATGTCTCGTTCATCTTTTTATTTGTAGACCCTAACATAGAGTCAGGAGCACAATGGACAACACTTTATTTTTTTGATCTTCAAAGATGGTACATGAATGAATGTGTGGGCACACAATTTAATGAGGCCAAACTATGCACTTTCTAAATATTTTTAATATTTTCCTCTACTGGAAGGTAGAAGACCCCAAATTGTTCTATTTACTTTTTAAGGTATGTAGAAAGCTTACATGTTTAAGCAAGTATCATGATAAAAGATTAAGTATGACCTTCGAACTTGGCATTGTGTTGCCTTTGCATGATTTTAATTACATGAAAAATAATAAATACATTGTCAGTCGTAGCTCTTGTGATTCTTGCTTCAAGAGAATAACTCATATTGATGAAAAAAGAGTTGCCAATTTCTAGACATGCTAGATGATAAAATGAATTCCAAAGAAAACAAGCAAGTACATTTATTTGTCCATCTGAGAAAAATCCTAGATTTGATGAATTGAGTCAACAGAACAATAACAAATTCTAGGAAGTAGATAATTTAAATAAAACTTAACATAAAAGCAAAAAAGATTTGTCAGTATCATGTACAATCTAATAATTATGTATATTTGCACAGATTACTAGTAATGTTTGAGGTTAATATCTCAAGTCTATGATTTATTAAACTAGTAACTCTGTCCAAATAAATGTAATACTCATATAAATATTTTATCATTTTTCAAATCATATTTAAGAAAGGGAATAATTAGGTGAATAGAACTGAAGTGTGAGGACACTCGAGATTCATTACTTTCCTGAATATTTCCCAGTTTGTGATTATAATTTCTTCTGTTGACTTGTGATAAACGAGAATGAATTATATATTCTAAGATCTCTGTCTCTTTAAAATTCATGAAGGAGAACACAACATACACACTCATGCACACACACACACAGATCTATTAATGAAAATTTTCCATCATTAAGATAATTTTATTTAAAGGAGCAAATAAAACTCAACTTCAATATTCCAGAAAGCTTGGCTCATATTTTTTTCATATTAACTTCAGGTAATGATTACTGCCCAGAAAAATGAGCAACACAATTCCCCTAGGCTACCTCATTTTTAAAACTGTTCTTCAGATATGAATGACAATAGAAAACAAGAAATTATTCTGGTAAGACTTTCAGCTTCCCCGCAAAATGTATATGAATCTTTAGGCCTTAGAGGGTTAGCTGAAAATGATTTAATTTTCTAAATAGGCAATCCATGTATATAACTGTTCATATAATGTATATTTTAAGAATTGCTCCCTAAATCAGGTATGGTTTTGCAGACCTGTACCTTCAGCCACTCCAAAGGCTGAGGCAGTAGGATCCCAACTTCAAAGC
Source organism: Heterocephalus glaber (assembly GCF_053883595.1). Taxonomy (NCBI): domain Eukaryota; kingdom Metazoa; phylum Chordata; class Mammalia; order Rodentia; family Bathyergidae; genus Heterocephalus; species Heterocephalus glaber. Next base: position 15,881,180 of record NW_028258369.1, on the reverse strand, counting down.
CAGCCTGGGCAAGTTAGAGACTTGTCTCAAAATAGAAACCTGAGAAAAAGCTGGAGATACGGCTCAGTGCTAGAGTGCTTGCCTAGACTATGCGAGACCCTGAATTCAAGCCACATTACAGAAGAAAAAAATTTTTTTCCTAACTACATCTTCTACAGGCCCAGTTCCAATGTTTGCATCTCTTTCAACAATAAGCATTTTATATATTTATCAGGAACTCATTAAAGTTAAAAGAATTAAAGTTGATATGATATTGATCTTTCCTATGCCAGCATATGGAATATCTTTTCATTTGCTAACATCAATTTTTGTGTTCTGTCACATTTCCTGTTTACTCATATTTTATTATTTTTCTGTTATTGTGAATAAGTTATTTCTGTTATATTTCATATGAATAAAAGTTATTAATTTTTATATATTAATTGTATACTTTACTGCTTTACTGAATTCCCCTAATACTTAGAGATTTTTCAGTTGACTCTTGAATTCAAACATAGTAATGATACCACAATTCTCCCAAAAAGTTTACACATACACAAAACATAACTGTGCACAAGTTTCATTCAGGAAAATGGATGCAAAAATGTCATGTAGCAAACAATTCAGTAAAGCATTAAAATAATAAGTTATGACCAAATCAGATTTATTCAATAATGGTATGATAACTTATTAGAAAATTGATTACCAAAATATTTCATATTAATTTATCTAAGGAGAAAAAATATTATTATATGCTGAAGGACACAATCATTGAAAAAATGTATTTCTGCTAGAGAAATAGTCTACTTAGATTTTTTTATCTCTTATGAGGTAGGTTTCAGTAAATTATACTTTTTCTATGAAACTCTCAGTTTCATCTAGGTTTTCAAATGTCTAAGTTAAACAAAGTAGTATCTGAAGAGGTTTTTTTTTTTTTTTTGGTAAGTGGGATTGAACTCGGGTCATTGCCCTTGCGCAGCAGGCGGCGAAACCACTGAGCTAAATCCCCGGCCCAAAGAGAAGAAAGGTAGGCTTTGTTTTTTTGTATTTTTTGTCGGTACTGGGGATCAAACTCGGGACCTTGCACTTGTGAGGCAGGTGCCAGAACCACTGAGCTAAATCCCCGGCCCTCTGAAGAGTTTTTAAATTTTCTTTACTTATGTTTTTTCCTATGATCATTTCTTATTTTATATATGTTTTCGTTTTGTTCTTGATTAATCTACTTATCAGTCTATTTTATCTAAAAAGTCAGTTTTCATTGTATTTATTTTAACTAATTTCCTTTTTCTAACTCACTAATAACTGCTTTTATCTTTACTAATTCCTTCATTCTATTTTCCTATAGTGAATGTCACTGTGTAATGATAAAAATACCATTCTGAGTAGTGCCCTAGATAAGCCTTATAAATTGTTATACATATTGTTTTATTATTTTTAAATACTATGCAATTTCAATTTATATTACCCCTTTGAAGTATGAAGAGAATTTAATTTTCTCCAGAAAATAAAACCTTTTTATTTTCTGAATTTTATTGTTCTTCTTTATTTCTAGTTTTATTATATTATTATGAGAAATTGCTGTTTCCAATTTTTGAAATTTATTCAGATTATCTTTACAGCATATAATGCAGTTCTTAGTTTCCTATCACTAAGACACAAGACCCAATACCCACAATTCTAAGAAGGATAGGCTTATTTTGACTCACAGTTTGTAGAGGTTTCAATTCATAGTCAGCAGGCTCCAAGGCAGGGTGGCATGGCAGAGGGGCATGGCAGAGGAGAAACAGTCCAGGGCAGGCAGGCAGGAAGCACAGCATGAGATTGAGGGAGGAAGGAAGAAGATAGTCCCTTCCAGGCCGTGCCCCCAGTGACCGGCCTCCTTTGACAAGGCTTCACCTCTCAACATCACATTTAGCTATGAGCTCATCAGTGGACTAACCTACTGATGAGTATTACACACCCATGATTCAATCACCTCCCAAAAGCCCCACCTATGAATGGGTGAAGCTTTGGAGGAATATCTAGATATAAACTATTAACAATAGTTGACTTTTGTGAATATTCTATAGGTTCTTGCAAAGAGAATATCCTTCATTTACAGAGTTCAGAAGATATCAGTTAGATATTTCTCATTAATTATGTTATTTAAGTCTTCCTCTTCCACCTACTCTTACTTCCAGTCTCAGTTCACAGGACATTTCCTCTGAGATATTTTCTCAAACCGCATACACTCTAAGTCCAAATGGGCCCCATTCCTCTCTGCTTTTCTAACACTTGTATTTCTGCTATTTCAAAAACTATTTCATTGTACTTTAACTGCCCATTCACTTCTCCATATAGTCAAGGTTTTTGATAACAGGTACCATATCTTATATACTGTAACATGATCAGAGCAACTTTTATCACATAGAAGGACCTCAGAATGATTTATTGAATGAATGAATGAATGAATAAGTGAATGAGAGAATGAATATTTCCATAACTTTCGCACTATATGATTCCTCTAAGAGAAGAAAGCTGCAGAAAGGGAAGGAGGCACTGGTTAGATGATATTAAGGATAGATTGAAGGTGTATGTCAAGTGGGCAGTCTTACAAATGAGTCTTATAATGCCCAACCAGACACTTGCAGCCTACCACATTGGTACTCATATTTGGGTAAGTGGCACACTATAAGCCCAAATGCAATACGAAAAATTGCAAAGTAGCCATTGTTCATCACCAGCTTTTTCTACTCTTCTCACTAACACCTCATTGTACTCTGACATCACTAATCTCATATTTCTGTTCTATTTCCAATGTTCAGAAACTTTCTCAGTCCTTTTTTTTGTTTGTTTTGCAATGAAATTCCAGTCAATTAGGCTAGTCTCAGTTCAGTATTGGTTTTATTAAAGTAATTTGCAATGAGTTGTGACTGACTCTATAAACTTAATTTCTCAGCACATATGTACATTCCCAAATGGGAGACTACAAATCTAAATGAATCTTCTGAATGAATGAACTGAAAAGAATCTCCACCTCTCCCTAATTATGCTTTGGGAATGCATGGAATCAGTTTATAGTAGGCATCCATATTCAATCGTGCCCATTCCTTTCTCTTCCCTTATCTGAATAAATGAGAAAATTCTATTAACTGATGTAGTGAAGACAAGCAAGGCAAATGTTGAACTCATAATAAATCCTCAAATGCAAGGAGGAGGAAAGAAATAAAAGATATTTCAAGTGGCAAAACTGGAATAAATTCATGATATCGCAGTAGAAACAAAGCTGAACTTAGTTAGAGGCCTAATTTTGCCCTTATCTGGTTCTTCGATGTTGGTAAACTCTAAACCTCAGTATCTGCACAACTATAATATGTAGATAGAATAAATTACATTAAAAATTTTGAAAGATCAATGTATTCGACACAATATACAATACTAATCATTCATAGCATTTCATAATGTTAGAGAAAACTATACAAAGTTAGTATTTTTATAATGTTACTCATTATTGTATACCTTAAATATTACCACTATGATTATAACATTGGATAAAACTGAACAAACATTTATGGCAAAGATCAAATTCAATTATGAATTGTAAATCATGAATGGATCTCTAATGGCATTTGAGAGAACATATAAAATTTCAGAGAAATAATTTTTCCCAGTTTTCTGAAGATTAATAGTTTGGGATTTAAAGGTACAGTTCAGCTGTTTCGGGCCAAAGGGTAATTATTTACCAAAGGGTAATTTTAAAACAAGAATCCTTGGAGGAAAATTAGCCACCCACAGATAGCATTGATTTCAAGGTACAGCAGTTGCCTCAAATCTCTTAAGTGCTTCTATCTAGGAAGAAGTCACAGGAGACTGACTCTCACATCTAACTTTAACGAAGATCTCAAATGGAACGAAACTATTATAATTTGCGGTATTCAAGGCATTGGCTCTAATGGCATTGCAGAAGACTAAGAAGTCAATTCTACCGTGATAATGAGAATCAACTATTCAAAAGTTACCTAGCCAAATTCTAAATACTACCTGTTTGTTATTTTATGTGCATCTCAATCTTTATAGCAAACCTATGAGGTGGGCCCCATTATTAGCCCCATTTTCAGGTGAGCAAATGGGGCTAATATTATTAAGTATGTTTCCCAATTTGCACAGCTAAGAAGAAGCAAGCAGGATTTAGACCCTCAAAGTCCAACACTTGTGCTTACAAGGTTTACCAGCACTCCAACCTATCAGGGATAGAGTACATGGCTGTCACCCATTTTCTTGTCTTTATTTCTACAAAACAGGTTCCTCAAGGACAGGAACCAAATATTAGTTTTGCATGCATTGGGAGTAGTCTAGAATGGTTTCTTTATTGACTGCTGAAAATAGACAGTTCATTTTAAGACTCTATATTTGTGTATGCAACAGCAATGCGACATTGAGATGAGAATTTATTTAAATGATTTTGTAATAAATTTTTACTGTATAATGGAATGACTTAAAGTACCACACATCCAGTTTTACTTTCTATGTTGATCAAAATATAAATAAAATTTAGAGTTCAGACTATGTTAGGAATCAGGCAGGTGAAATTACAATATATGATTAAAGCAGGAATTCATAATATTTTTCTGTAAAGGACTACGTATTATTTAGAAATATTTAATTTATATTTAAGAATATTATTTTAATATTTTAGGTAGGAATCTTTGGCACCTGTTTTAGAAGGCTTGCTACAATATACTATGAAAATTAACTCTGAATTGATCTTTTAGTCTAATGTGGTTAACTTTTTATTGGTTCATATTAATGATACAAAAAATGAGATTCTTTTGGTTTATTGTAAATATACCAATATTGTAAATATACCAATATTCTATTGGCTTATTCTATTGGTTTATTATTTCATCCCTTCTCTCTTTCTTCCCCTCTCACATCTTCTTTCACATCTCCAAAAGTCTTCTTCAAGTTTCCTGCCATTTCTCAATAAGTTATTTATTTTTTAATTTATGTTTAGATTGCTCATATAAGAGAAAACATAAGATAATTAACTTTCTGAGACTGCTTTGTTTTGTTTAACATGATTGTCTCCAGTTCTATTTTCCTGCAAAGGACATTATTTCCTTCTTTTTTATGGCTGAATAATATTCCATCATGTGTATAATACATTTCCTTTATCCATTCATCTGTTGATGGGTATCTGGCCTGTTTCCATAGCTTAGCTATCGTGAATTGCACCACACCACTATAAATATGGGTATACATGTATTACTATAAAATGCTGCCATTTGTTCTGGAAATATACCAAAAAGTGCTATAGCTGGATCAAGCAGTACACCTCTTTTTAGTTTTTTGAGGAATCTCCATACAGACTGCCATAGTAATTGTACTAGTTTATATTCCCACCAAAAGTGTAAGAGGGTTCCTTTCCCCCCATATCCTTGCCAGGATTCATTGCTTTTTGCATTCTTGATAATAGTCTTTCTAACTGAGGTGAGATGGAGTCCCAATGTACTTTTGCTTTGCATTCCCTAATGGCTAAAGATGTTGAGCATTTTTTCATATATTTATTGGCTATTTGTACTTCTTTTGAGAATTCTGTTGAATTCATTTGCACATTTAATGACTGAGCTATTGTATTTTGGTGTTAAATTTTTTGAGTTCATTATATGTTCAAGATATTAATCCTCAAGCCAGGTGTAGTAGCACATAACTGCGATCCCAGAACTCAGGAGGCTGAGGCAGGAGGATCACTGTGAGTTCGAGGCCAGTCTTAACTACATAGCAAGACCTTGTCTCAAAAAAAAAAAAAAGGATATTAATCCTCTATTAGAAGAGTAGCTAGCAAAGTTTTTCTCCCATTCTGTACGTTCTCTCTTCATTTTGTTGTGTCCTTGGCGGTGCAGAAGCTTTGTGATTTAATGTTGTCCAATTTGTTGAGGATTGATATTATTTCTTGTGCTAATGGGGTCCTATTCAGGAAGTCCTTGACCATGCCTATGGCTTCATGTGCTTTCTGTATGTTATCTTCCAGTAGTTTCAAGGTTTCTACTCTTATATCTAAGACTTTGGTCCATTTTGATTTACTTGTAGTACAGGGGGTGAGAGAAGGATCTAGTTTCAATCTTATGTATATGGATATCCAGTTTTCCCACCACCATTTGTTAAAGAGGCTGTCTTTTCTCCAGCCTATGTTTTTGGCCCCTTTGTCAGAAATCAGATGGCTGAATGTGCTTGGGTTTGTTTCCATGTCATGTTGTATTTGTTGTTGTGCATGTCTGCTTTTGTTACTGTGGCTTTAGAGTATAATTTGAAATTAGGTATTGCTCTTTTTGCTTAGGATTGCTTGGGCTATTCTCTTTTGTGCTTCCACATGAATTTGGGGATTTTTCAAGTTCTGTGAAGAATGTTGATGGCATTTTAATAGAGATTGCATTGAATCTGCTGGTAGTTTTTGATAATAGAGTCATTGTAATTGTATTATTTCTGCTTATCCATGAACTACAGAGGTCTTTCCATTTGCTAATGTTTTCTTCAGTTTCTTTTTCAGTCTTCTATAATTTTCATTGAAAATGTGTTTCACCTTCCTAATTTCGTTAATTTTTAGGGTTATTTTTCTTTAAAGATATTGTGAGTGTACTTATTTTCCTGATTTCTTTCTTGGCAGGTTCATTACAGTATAGGAGAACTATTGATTTTTGTATGTTGATTTAGTATCCTGCTACCTTGCTGAATTTGTTTATCAGATCTGAAAACTTCTGGTGAAATTTTTAGGGTCTTCTATGTACAAGGTCATATCATCTGCAACTGGGGATAATTTGACTCCTTCCTTTTCTATATGTATTCTTTTTATTTCTTTTACTTGCCTAAATGTCCTAGCTAAAATTGCAAGTACTATATTGAATAGGCATGGTCAGTGTTGGCACCTTTATCTTGTTCTAGATTTTGGAGAAAATACTTTCAGTTTTTCCTCATTCAGTATGATGTTGGCTATGGGTTTCTCATATATAGCTTTTATCAATTTGAGGAAAGAATTCTATACCTATTTTCTTCAGAGTTTTAATCAGGAAGAGATGTTGAATTTTGTCAAATGATTTTTCTGCATCTATTGGGATGATCATAATTTTTATCCTTCATTCTGTTTATGTGGTGTGCTTCATATATTGATTTACATCTGTTGAGTCATTCTTGTGTTGCTGAGATATCAATGTGGTCATGGTACATGATCTTAATAGGTTGTTAAGTTCTGCTGGAAAGAATCTTACTGATGATTCTTTTTTCTTTTTTGTTACTGGGGATCAAACTCAGAAATTTGTGCTTGTGAGGCAGGCATGGGCACCACTGAGCTAAATCCCCAGCCCCTTACTGATGAATTTTACACATAAGTTCATCACGAATTTGGTCTGTAGTTTACTTTTTTGTTATCTTTATATGGTTTTGGTATTAGTGTACTGCTGGCTTTGTAGAAATAACTTGGAAGCATTCCTTCCCTTCTTATTTCACGGCAAAGTTTGAAGAGCTCTGTTGCTGATTCTTCTTTAAAGGTCTGATAAAATTCAGCAGTAAATATATAAGGTCCTTAACTTTTCTTAGTTAGAAAGGTTTTGTCAGTATTTCAATTTCATTGTGTGTCATTTATCTGGTTTGATTTTTATATCATTTTAGTTCAGTTTGGGGGGGTCATATGTATCCAGAAATCTATCCATTTCCACTAGATATTTCAATTTGTTGAAATAGAAATTTTCAAAAACAGTTTCTCCTAATCCTCTGGATTTCAGTGGAATGTGATAATGCTGCCTTTTTTACCTCCAATTTTATTGACTTGAATCTTCTCTCTCTTTTGGTGAGTTTGGCTAAGGTCTTATAAAATTTGTTTATGTTTTGAAAGAACCAATTCTGATTCATTGGTCCTTTGTATTTTTCTTTTAGTGTCTATTTCATTAACTTCCATCTTGATCTTTTCTTCTACTGGATTTGGGTTTGGCTTTTTGTTTTTCTAGGACCTTGAGATACATCATTAGATTATTTATTTGTGATCATTCTGTTTTTCAGCTGTAGGCACTCATCACTATAAACTTCCATATTTTAACTGTTTTCATTGTGTTGCACAGATTCCAGTATGATGTGTTTCCATTATCATTCAATTCTAGAAATTTTAAATTTCTCCCTTGATATATTCAATGATCCACTGATCATTCAAAAATATATTAATCTTCATGCATTCATCTAGTTGCTGTTGTTTTTTTCCTGTTGATTTTAACTCCATTCCACTGTGATCTGATAAGATTTTTTCAATTTTTTTTGTTTTTACTGAGACTTCATGGTCTAAAATATGGTCTATTTTGGAGAGAGTTCTGTGGGCTGCCCAAAAGAAAATGTATTCTGCAGTTGCTGGATGTAACACTCTGTAGATGTCTATTTAGTTCAGTTGATAGTGTAGTTTAACTTTGAAGTTTCTCTGTTGACTTTTTGTCTAGTTGTCCTACTTGGAGTGTAGGGTATTGAAGTCACCCACTATGATTATACTGGGGTTTATATGACCTTTTTTGTCAAGTAGGATTTGTTTTGCAAAATTGGGTGTGTCAATGTTTAGTGCATGTATATTTAGAACTATTATCTCTTTTGAGTGAATTGTTCCATTTACCAGTATACAGTGGTCTTCTTTGTCTCTTCTGACAAATTTTAGCTGTAGTCTACTTTGTCAGATACAAGTGTAGTTAATCCTACTCCAGCTTCTTGGAGTATCATTTTCCATCCTTTCACTTTCAGTCTCTGCAGGTAAAGTATGTTTACTGCATGCAACATATGCGTGCTTCTTGTTTTTCTTTTTGTAATCCAATCTGCCAGTCTGTGTCTTTAAATAAGTGAATTAAAACCATTTATATTGTGTTATCATTAAAAAGTATGCATTAATTTCTGTTATTTTGATGTTTTATTAGTATTTGATTCATTCTTGGTTTTCATTCATTTATCTACTCCGCCTATGACTTTTTTCTTTAGTCCCATGGTTGTGATTGTCAGCTTCTGTGTTTAGGATTCCTTTCAGTACTTTCAATGCTGGCTTAGTGGTCATGAATTTCTTTTGTTTATACTTATCTTTAAAGGTCTTTATTTCTCCTTTGATTTTGAAGAATAGCTTTGTGGGACATAGTAAGCTAGGTTGGCTATAATTTTTTCCAGGCCTTGAAATGCATCATATGAAGCCCCCTGGCCATTAAGATTTCTGTTGGGAAATATGCTAATGGGTTGCCCACTTTAATTGATTTGTTGATTCTTTTTAACTGCTTTTAACATTCTTTCTTTCTATTTTGAGTTTTTGGCAGTTTGATTATCATATGTCATGGAGAGGTTCTTTCAAGTCACATTTTCTTGAATTTCTAAATGCCTCCAATACTGAGTAACCATCCCATTTCCCAGATTTGGGAAATTTTCTGCTATAATTTCAGTGAACAGATTTTCTACACCATTAGCCTATACTTTCTCACCCTTCTTAATTTTGATGAGTCTTAAATTTGTTATTTAAGAACTGTCCAAGAGTTCTTGAATAATATTTTTATTTTTTTCTCCATTAATATCTAAATGTACTACCATACCCACCTTTTCTTCAAAATCTCATATTCTTTTTTCTGATTAATCTTATATACTACTGAGACTTTAAACTGAGTTTTTATTGGACTAATTTTGGATTTCATTTCCATTATTTCTGTTTGTTTCTTTTTCAGAACCTCTTATCTCTTTACTGAAGGCATCTTTCATAACTTGTATTAACTTCTTTAATTAATTCTGCTGTTCATATCTTCCTTGAGTTCATTTATCATTTTAATAATTGACACAATTGGCTGCCATTTGTATGTTCTTTGATTTCCTTGATCATTTTAACTATTCATTTTTACATAATTTCTCTGGAATTTCATCTTCTTCAACATTTGTGGGATTTTTGTGGGGGGAGTTATGAGTTTTTGGAATCATTTTGTTTCCTTGTTCTCTCACGATTCTTTTGTTTTTATGTTGAAGTCTCCAGATAGCTTGGGATGGATAGCTCTACCATTATTCCATAGTTTTAAAAAGTGGGTTTCTCTTTATGATGTGTCCTTGGCTGTGGGTGTATCACAGCATCAATGTACCCATTCAACCTGTTCAAAGTATTAGGTTCAGACTGTAGCACTGCTTTGTGTGGAGAGAGAACAACTAATTATATCAACATCTAAAGAACCACTCATATGTCAAAATAACATTTAAAACATTTTTAAAAGTTCTCTATTATTTCACTAACCAAGAAAGGGAAATTAATAATATAAAACATGCTAGAGAAAAAGGAAAACGAAACCAAAAAGGTTTAATGATAATACTTATACACAAGAAAAAAGGATAAAGGGAGAGGGTGACTTGAGAGGATATGAAAGGGGAAGGAATAAAAAAAGAGAAGGGAAGGGTGTATAAATGAAAAGTGAGAGTAGATATAGGGATATTGGATCCAATTAATGAACTAATAGAAAAACAAGGTTAGAAATCCCTGTGAAACAACTTTTAGTGTACTAGAACACAACAAAATAAGGTAAGACACTACAGAAGCAAAAGCAATGATTAGCACATACTCATACACCCTTACATATACATATATACCCTCCCATGTATGCACAAAATGAAAAATAAGCAAAAAACAGATCTGATACTTTCCATTTGAGGGATACTTATACTAGAGAAAATTGTCTGTTGTTGGATGCTGCCTGACAAAAGTGAGGATGTGAAGATAGGAATTTTTTTCTATTCGCAGTTCTCTAAGTAGGAGAAGCCATTTAGATCAGACTGGAGGCTGAGGTCGACCCTGCAGAAGTTGTCTATAACCACTTAGGCAGGTCCACCAGTGATGGGAATGACACATACCCATCCACTTAATCTCCTCTGTAACTGGGAATAGAGGCACCAGTGCAACCCTGAGCTGTCTGCCAACTCTTTCACTTGTGTATCCATGGGCAGATCCAGACTATGGCCTAAAGCTCTATAAATTATTTGACTATACTCTTGGAGACATGGCTGGCCAATGTCTGCATGCCGCCACATTTACTGTGAATCTAATGTTGGATTTCTTGATCATTTTCTGTCTTCTGAAGTGTCTGGCCTCCTTTCTAGGGTTTTCCCAGATCCTGCAGCTGTTGTTTACAGTTTGTTTTTGAGACAGGGTCTCACTATGCAGTTCAGGCTGACCTTGAACTCACTGTGTAGACCAGGCTGGCCTCAAACTCACGGCGATCCTCCTGCCTCAACCTCCTGAGTGCTAGGATTACAGGCATGAACCATGCCTGGCTTCTGTTGATATTTTTAATTGATGTTCTTTCAATAGGAATCATTGTACCTTCATAATATCTACATCCTTATAGGTTTAAAATAAAACCATGACTCAGACTTCTTTAGGAGCTTCATACTTATTACAGGACATATTATTTATATGATATTTCTGCAAATAAAGTGCTGTCATTATTTTCCTGACCTGAGGAGGATTGGGATATGCTGAATAATTCTTGCATGGTATTAGATAGAAAATATCATTTTCTGTTACAGTGATAAAATTCTACTGTTGTAAATTTAAAACTAGCTGTGCAGAGCAAACTAGAGAGTGATCTGTGTTATATTGTATGGGTCACATAGATTCCAAATTGATTTGGTACTTATTTCTTCACATTACTTTTTGAACTGTGTCAACATTCTGTTCTTATCAGTCATGTGCAAACTAGCCAGATAAAGGACTTTTGTTACTAATAAAAGAATTTTCAGGAGGATGTGTGGTATCTTTGCTGTCCTGGTTCTAAATGGTGGCTGATGTAGTAGGCATTGTTTTTGTATCAGCCTTCCTTGATCTAAATTGATGTTTGGGTTGTTTCAGTAAATTGAAGACACTATAACAAGTATTTTGGATCCAGATAGTTTGTTTTGGTAGTTATCAAATAAAGGACAAGGGCAAGTATGAGCAAACAAAGTGTACTATGGAATTGGTTACTATGGAAAGTAACTAGGGTTCAATACTGCTGGGGAATCCTCTAAAAACTATGTAGCATTCCCTTCAGACTTTCCCCAGTGAGTAACAGGAACTCTGGGGTTTTTATCCACCAACCTCCAGCCATACATAGTTGACAGCTGCATCTGGGAGTGTTCTACGTTTCCTTGCATACCTGTTAAAAAAGTTGCTAAGCTACCAAAGAAATCGCTTAGGTAGAAAAATGGATTCAAGTGCTTAAGTTAAGTTTCTGATCATTTACATAATTGTCCACTGACTCTTAATGTAAACTCAATGTATTTGCCACACATACGGTATTACATATGTAGTTCTTTTTTTCAGCAGTACAATTTGTTTCTATACAAGGAATTCATCATTTAGGCAAGTTCTGCCTGGCAAACAGATTCTTAATGAATACACATTGTATAACACTGAAATTGGTAAGGATGCACGGTAGTGAGCTTGAAGGTTTCTACTGGGACTCACAGCTCTAATCACCTTGAAATTGGGACCCTGTATTGCTAAATGACTTAGATTCCTCTCTCATAACTTTTTCTTTCCCTGAATCATAGAATCTTAAAATAACAGAATCCTTAGGATTCATCTGACCAACCCTCCCCAGGTGGAGGAAGCTGAGGCCCATAAAGGTGAAATGATGAGTACAGGTTTGCAAAGTCCACCTGTGACAAAGCCAACGCCCACATTGCTGGCATCTGTTCACTGCTTTCACCATCTCAGCTCCCTGCCTCCTCTTGGATTGATCCCTACCAAGAGACTGAAATTGATCTAAACTCACTAAAGTAGGTATATGCAACCGATATGTTAGAAACTGATGTACTCAATGAACCAACTAAAATCTTCTCACACTTACAATTTCTTTTTAAGTATATTGAAAAATAATGACTCATTTCTTCAAAAAACTTACACATTTATATATGCAATTTTATTCAAGGGGCTGTAGGATTTCTTTTTAATTACTATCAGACTCCTGCAGATTAGTATCTACTGCAAATAAGTACCTAATTATTAGGTGGTTATTTGCGCTTCTGGTTTTTGTGGTAAGGAGAAAGGCACTGAGAGGACTTGCATCAAAGTGCTGCCAAGTTACAGGAACTGGACACAGTGAAGACATGATCTTTGGTATTTTACGCTAAAAAAGTGAGATCACAAGCCTAGCCAGAGGCTTTTATAACACCTGAATTCCTAACCCCTGATGGACCTGTAGCTCCTTTTCTTTTCCTCACATGGAACCTGGAGCATAGTAGGGACCTGGAATTTTTCCATTTCAGTTTCACTTTGGAAAGTACAAAACAGTAGATAGCTGATAAGCTTCAAGGGCTGTAGGCTAGAACACCTAGGCTTAAGTACCCAGAGTTTCCCATGCCTAAAAGGTAAGCTTTGTGTCAAGTTGACTTCCATGGAAACTTCCTTGCTGACCTGCAGCCTTTAGTGTGAGTTCACTTTAAAGTACAAAGCTGATGCTAAAGTAGGCCACAGGCCAGAGGCTACACAGGAAAGGTTCTCAGCTACCACTGACTTTGCCATTCTATTGAAATTAATATTTCATGCCATACTTTCACCTATGAAACACTCTGGCCTTCCCTCGAAGGAATCCCTGTTTTACTCTCCAGGTTGTGGCATCTTAGTGGTAAAAGTGTTCAGGCTCACTATATGGACACTCAACACAGGGAGGAGGCTCATTGTTTCCCAGTTATCACAAGATTCTAGATGTTCTTGGTGAAATGGCTTCTTTATCATTTAGAGTGAACTGGGATTCTAAAACTGCCTCAATTTTGTAGCCCAGGATCACCCATTCCCTATATAAATTAGCCATCAATCATCTCAGAATTCAGCTTTCATCAGAAGTATACTATCTCTGATTGCCATGGGATGGAGACCTTGCATAAATTCACTCAAAACAGGTCCATCCACTCACTCTGATAAAGTTCTGAGTTTCAGAAATGGTTGTGTGAGATGCTGACTTCTTTTTTTATTTTAGAATCTAGAAAGAGGACTTTGGTCTTTTTGAAAATTAGAATATAATTTCATTTTTTATTTCAATGTAATACAAGTAAATATTAATAAATAAAATATTAAAATCACTCTTCTATGAAAAAAGAAAAGAAAATTTCACAACAAAATAGAGAATCTGGCCTCCTCATCCCATTCTAGGAAGAATATCTGACTTAGAAATCATAAACAAATAAGCCCAGTTCAAGGGAGGAAGACTTCTCAACTCTGCTGTTTTCTTCCTCCCATCAAGTCCCCTTTCAAGGTCCACATGATGGAAATTAGGAAAAAAATCTCTATTATCACCATAAACTCTACCCACAATTCCAAAGCCTGCCATTTGGTGCAGTCTAAAGAATGAGACTAATTGTTTTTTTATTCAATTTCTCTTTTCTTCTCCTTCCTTACTCACAAGTCTGAAATTTGAAGCTGGGCTAGGGTGGGTTTGGAGAGTAAAGAAATGGAAACAGCACACAAAGAAGCAAGGCACTGATTGCTGACTGAGAAAGCAAATAAAGAAGACTGTGGTTATCTGCCATCTTTGAATATTTATGGTCATAGCACCTCAGAGGGTGTTCTTTTTTTTTTACTCATACCACTGCTTGCACCTTCTCATCTCTTTCACATCAGATGTTGTCATATGGTGAAAGCACATCCAGTGAGTAATTCTCAACCCCAGAGAAGGAAGTTCCTCAGGGCTCATTAAACCAAAGGGGAAAAAAAAAGCACAGAGTTTGGAGCCAAGACATAGCAAATATATTAAATGTTGATTGCAGCTCAACTATTCTTTTGCTGTGATTTTGATAAAGTTAATGAATAAACTCAGTTTTCTTATTCTTGTTATGGAGATAAATCATGGAGTTATGTGTTGTAAGCTTTTTGTCAATGACAGTGATTGTGGTGATTTTGTTTGGTTTGGTTTTTATGGCCGAACATCTCAGCCTTCATCATATACAAGAGTGCCCACTACAATAAGGTTCTACTTTATGTGAACTTAGATTATGTGAACTTAAAATGGGACAATATAAAAATACTAATAAGGTCTTAAGGAATACATAGAACATGAAATACAACAGATTCTACTTTACATTTATTCCTCTGGGGAAATTTTCCTTGAATTATGAAAGTTTTGAATTATGCAGTGTTTTCAGGAGCTCATCTCTTGCAAACCAATGTGACTGAGCATCTATAATCTGCCAAATGAGTGTTAAGATTTACATAAAGTGTCATATTCAATTCTTCAATGACCTCATGGGACCAGAATCCTTGGGTACCTACTTCAATATGAAGAAACTGAAATTCTAAAGGTAACTTAATTTCCCCAGATTCATTGGCTATTCAGGTAGGATTCAAACACAAGTTGGCCTGGCTCCAAAGATGTTTTATTTCCATTTTCTCCTTCTCCCTCTCCTTCTCCTACTTCCTCTCTCTCTCTCCCCCCACCCTCTCCTACTCTCTCTCTCCCTCCCCCTCCCTCCCTTTCTCTCCCTCCTTTCCAGACACATGTGTATCCATGCACTGACTATGTGAACATCTATTAAGTGGAGCATCATCTCATCATCCCTCAAAAGCTCTAATACTGAGATACTTGCTAATACTTTCTAATGTTGAAATAACCCAACTGGCTCTTTTCTTCAGAAGGGTTGTTTTACCAACAGTGGGCAATTTGTTACTGACCTCCATTCCTTCCTCACCCCTGCCCTTATTAGAGAGGAAATATACATCAATTATTCTATCCCTGAAGGTACAATCACAGGAAGTAGACTATGGCAGGTGTCAGTATTCTTATAAGTTGTAAAATGTAATGAAATGTGGCAACACAAGCATAGGGAGAAATGCACCCCCTAGTCCTGCTTCTTCATTTTTCTCTAGATGCAATCCTTTTCTTTCCTTGGCTCCCCTAGATAACTATATTTGCAAAAAGGCTAAGGGTAGGAGGAGCATTTCTAACAATAGATACCTCCTGGTGTTCCTTGTATATTCTGGAGTTGGCAGTTCTATTCTTTTTCTCATCCCTCAAAATTCACATCAATATTGAACTTTGTCAAGCTACTTTGAATGGTTTCCTGACCAGTATAATGGAGAGGAACATACTCATCTTTATACATAATAGCAGAAGAGACAAGAAAAAAAGAGAGAAAATTGAAGGAAAAAATGGAAACAAAGCTTTTGTACATAAGGGAGGATGGGGAAAAAAAGAAGCAAGATATATCATGTACTGGTACAAATTCCTTATGATGAATGTTATCATTATGTATATCTAAAATGTATCAATGTTTCTCTAAAAATAAAAAAATAAAAAAACAAACACAATACCAGATAACTAATTCTGTGTAGCACCCAGTGCTGAAAAAAGGAATATAACTGGTTAATTCCTGCATGCTGGGAGCCACTGCCACCCACTGGCAATTTCTGCAAACAACACTTTTGCAATAGTTGTGTTTATCCAAAAACTTTGCCCCAAATTCAACAAGAATATTAGACCTGAAGAGTAAATGGGATAGTGGTACTGGGATAGGCCAGGTGGTCAGTGCTACCATTATCCTTCCTCTCCAAGGAAATATGACTTTCCCATCAGTAAACAGCAGGTGTGACCTCTTTAACTATGCAATGAAGTGGCAACTTGGCAGAGAAACTATAAAGATAAAATTGTGCAACATCATGAATCTCTGGCACAAAGATTAATTTGAATGTATATATTTTTCTTATGATACAGTGACTGAATGTAGATAAAAGACAAAACAGAAAAAGTAAGTGGAACCCTCACTTCCAACTTGGTTCATTAGTAGCAAGATTCAGACATGCATGTAATAAAGTTATTTTTTTCTCCTCATAAAATGAGGATCAGAGGGTGGTGGTATGCTTTGTAGCACTCAACAAAAGACAAGTTGGTCAGAGTGCCAAAGTTTTCTATTCTATGTAATGGAAGCACATCTCAGGTTACTTTGGCCACAGGTATTCTTCATTTCAGCTATTATAATAATCAAAGTTAATTAAAAACTTTATACTTCAAAATTACATAAATGAAATTGTACTGTACCAGACAGAAAAACCTCTGTTCTGCTTTACCAATGGTCTGCACACATAGCTCTAGAATAAATACTGACTTGGGGAGGCTCCACCGCCACCATTCCACACTCCTAGGGCAGAGAGGGTGAGCCAGTCCCAGCACCCAGAGGGAGGCTCCCCCGCTGCCATTATACACTCCTAGGGAAGCGAAGGTAAGTCAGTCCCAGCACACGGGGAAGGCTCCCTCACTGCCATTCCACACTCCTAGGGCGGAGAAGGTGAGCCAGTCCCAGCACCTGGAAGGGGGCTCACCTGCCACCATTCCACGCTTCTAGGGTAGAGAAGGTGAGCCACTCAGGCTCCAGAAGCACCCCCCCCAGTGGAAATGAAAAGACACGTAAACAAGCCTCAAAAACAGACTTCCAGATCACCTACAGCAACCCCAAAGGGAAACAAGATTGAACAATCTGATACTCAACCACCTGGACTCTCTGAACTGGCAACAAAAGAGGATCTGGGAAAAATGAAATCAGAAATAATTACTCAGATAACAGCAAAGATTTTGCTCATGGTGCAAGACATGATTAATAAATCTAGAGAGGACACAGATAAAAAAATAGAGGATCTGAGGAACATGATGGAATCCCAACATAGGAAACAAATGGAATCCATAAAACAGATGCAAACAGATTTCCAGGAGATTAAAAACTCCATCGAAAGTCTGCGCACAGAATGAACCAATGTGAGGATAGAATTTCAGATATACAAGATAAGATTGCAATTAGTGACCAGGAAAAGAAAAATTGCTCTAAAATTGTAAGGGAACACAAAAAATCAATCCAGCAGCTGCTAGGTGATGCAAAGAAGAATAACATAAGAATGACTGGAGTCAATGAAGAAAGAGGAGAGAGTGCAGATGACATAAAAAAACTGGTCACGGAAGTGATGGCAGAAAACTTCCCAAGCAGGGGAAAAGAACTTGACATACAGATAAGTGAGGCATATAGGACTCCAACTCACCATGATGAAAAAACATCTACACATAGGCATATAAGAGTTAAGTTTCCAGAAACCCAACAGAAGAACAAAATTCTACAAGCGGTGAGAGAAAAGAAACAAATCATACACAAAGGAAAGCCCATCAGAATCACAGCAGACTTCTCAACACAAACCCACAAGGCAAGAAGAGCTTGGAGTGATGTATTTCAAGCCCTAAAGGTAAACAGCCTCCAACCCAGATTGAGGTACCCTGCAAAACTATCTTTGGAAATTGATGGAGAAATAAGATACTTTCATGATAAAGAGCACCTCAGGAACTTCATGAATACCAAATCGGCACTCCAAAAATTTTTAGACAATATCCTAGGAAAAGACAATGAGGATCACAACCCCAGGAAGCCCAGCAGAATGAATCCATTGGGCGTGACAAATTAAACACAAAGGGGGAGAATTCAACAAAAAGAAAAAGTCATGACAAGGCTTTTAAAACTTTTAACTTCATCTCCCTAATGACTGTATAATTTAATCTTCTTATTGTACTGATTAATATTTTTCTGATTCTACAGTTGCACACCATTCCTTGTGCTATACTGGCTATTTATCATCTTCTTATGTCTACTTTTTAATTGGGTTGTCTATTAATGAGCTGTTAGAGTTCTTCATATATTCTGGTCATAGGTCATATGCATTGTAAATATGGTCTGTTTAAGGACTTTTCATTTTAATGATGTCATTTAAAGTTCTAAATTTTGATGGAATCTCATTTATCAATTTGTTTCTTTTATACATCATTTTTTTATATGTTAGGTAGTTCTTGCCTACCCTAAATTCATAAACATTTTCCCTTATAATTTCTTCTTAAAGTTTTATACTTTTAGGCTTTCTTATTTAGGTTCATAGATCACTTCAAATTATTTTTATGTATGGAAATAAAGGGTTGAGGTTAATTTTTTATATATGGATACCAGGTGTTCTAGTGCCATTTGCTGCAAACACTATCTTTTCCTCGGCTCTTGAATTGAGTTTATATTCTATAAAAAGTTAATGTTAAATAATCTTTCAAAACTCTGTGGGCCATATATTTTTGGTTCTATTTCTAGATTCTCTGTTTTATTCCAATGATCTGTATGTCTTTCCTTATTCCAACACTGCCTTGATTACCATAGCTTTAGAGGAAGTCTTAAAATTAGTTACTAAACGTCTTTCAACACTGTTGTTGTTTTTTTTTTACTTTTCTAGGTCCTTTGTACTCCTATATAACTTTTAAATTTCAATATCCAATTCTTCATTTATAGCAAGTATACACAGACCTGAATTTTTATATATACCTTGTGTTTTCTAATCCTGCTAAATTCAAGTACAACTTCTAGGGGCTCCTAGAGATTTCTTAGTATTGTCTCTGTAGATGATCATTTCATCTACATATAAAGATTTTGCTTCTACCTTGCCAATCCTATCCTAATTGTGTCATTTTATTGCCAGATTATTTTGGTTGGGCCTAGGTTTCAAAGTTTAATGGACAGATGAAGAGTAAGCATATCTGTCCTTGTTCCTCACCTTAAGGAGAAAGCATTGTATCTTCTCCATTTATATAAGGCGTTCTCACTGGAAGTATGGAGTACATGTCTTTAATCTATTGAGAAGTTTCTGTTCTACTTCTAGTCTCCTGATACCTTTTACCATGAACTGCTGTGGAATTTAGTCTTATTCTTTTTCTCCAACTAGTGACAGGATCATGGCTTTTTCCTTTCCTCTGTTAAAATGATGACTTTTGGGGGTGGATCTTCCAATGCTGAACCAACACTGCCATCCCTATAATAAAACCACTTTCTACATCCTGCCAGATCTGACTGTAATAGTTTGCTTTGTTAAACAAATTTTTACCTATGTTCATATTTTTTTCTTCTATTATCTTTATCCAGTTTTAGTATTAGCACAAGGTTGATTTCCAGAAATGAGGAGAGAAGTGTTCCTTCTATTTTTATGCTTTAAATGTTTGATATAATTCATCAGTTAACATGTTTATGAGCCTGTTGTTGTCATATAGGTAGGTTTTCAAGCTAGGAATATACTTTCTTTAATAGGTGCTAATCAAATTTTATATTTCCTCCAGAGTTAGTTTCATTAATTTGTCTTTCAAGGTACTTCTTAGAAGTTGTCAAATTTATTTCAAAACAGATTTTTGAAATATGCTTTGTATATCTTTTTAAATTCTGTAAAATCTGTGGTAATGTCTCCTAGGTCTTGATATTTTAATTTTAAAAATGTATAATTGATATTGTGTAATAGGAAGTAAAGGTCTAAAGGAGCAGCGGAAGTGGGAGGGGTAGGGGAAAGGAAAGAAGGGAAAAGAAAAAATATGAGAAAAGGAAAAAAATGGAAACAAAATCTTTGCAAATAGGGAAGGGTGGAGGGGGTGAAGGGAGGGCAAGGAAAGGGGAAAAAAATAAGAACCAAGATACTCATGTAATGGTGCAAGATCCCAATGATGTATGTAATTGTATTTTATACCTAAAATGTGCCAATAAACTTAATGGGGGAAAAAAAAAGTATAGACACTGACTCAAGGTAGAGGGTGTGAATGATCACTGCACTTAAAGAAAAACATCTAAAAAATTTGGATTGTGCTATGAATTCCATTTTATCTATGTTCTACTAAAAAGCACTTGGTTGATCATAGTCATTTGTGAATTTTCTCCTCTATGGAGAACGTTTCTCTGTACATGTTCGTAAGCAGTTCTCCTTGATTGGCAGCTAGATGAATGTCACAGCTCCTTGGAGGTCATCCCAGTGATTGAGAATGTGGATATATTTTGGTTTGCACATTGTTACAACGAAGTGCTTGCTCAAGGAACAGGGAAAGTGTCTAACCTATAAAGAAATTCAGGTTGTCCTTGTACAACTAAGATGTATTTTTCTGTCCTTGGTATAAATATAGGGTAGAAAAGGGCTCAATTCATGAACAACTGGTTTCATGTCACAGGAAAACACTGCAATGTCTGAAGACAAAACAAGTTGTAGGTGTAAAATAAATAATTTCAGGCTTGATTTTCCACGTTGAACCTGAAGATATATTTAATGAAAAAGTTGACTCAAGAAAGCTTGCCAAAAATTTCCAAAAATTCCAAGAAAGTATTGAAATGAACATTGATTGGAAATATGCCTACCGAATGTCAACATAATGCCAAGAACGACTGAGCAATTAACTGAATTCCACCATTGGTCTGTTTAAACAACACGTAATTGTTTATCTAGTGTCATGAAAACTTAAACACTTGATTGCCTCTACTCCATCAGATAGTTGCAAAATTATAAAAATATTAAACACTCTTTTCCTTAGTGAAAGCAAATCATGAGCAATATGGATATCATCCGCTATCAGCTTAAAAATTGAAATTTCTGAGCTAATTTTCGTGTGTGCATGGTAGGGTATTAAACTTAGAGTCATTCTACCATTGAGCTACATTCTTGGGCCTTTAAAAAAATATCTGAGATATGGTCTTTCTAAGTTGTTCAGGCAGGACTTGAACTTTCGGTCCCCTTCCCTCTGTCTCCTTTAATATTGGAATTATAAGCATGCACCACTGTGCCCAATTAAACTTTTTCTTCCTTTTAGTTATCATTTTTGTAGATAATCTTTCATACAAAGCAGTGATTATGAAAGGAATTTGAATTTAAATACTACTTTGAAAATTTGTCAATTGACATAAACTTATGGGGGACTTAATAAATGCCAAAGACTCATCTTCAGTGGCAGGAATACTGAATCATTATTCCTGAAATATCCTATATTTCATCTGGGTAGATAAAATACATACATATGCAATGAATTCTAAACCAGAAGATTCTAATTGTAAGTTCATTACAAATTCTCAAGATATTTGAGACTACCATGGGATAGAAAAGGCAGAGAAAGCATCATCTTGAAGATGGGATTTGCATTACTCCTTGAGGAATTATTTGACAATACAGAGATAGAGAAAATAGGTAGTGAACTTGCATGCTGGGAGAAAACTGTAGGCTAGGGTTTCTCAGTCTTATAGCACTATTAATATTTGGGTCTTGGTAGTTTTGTCATGGAAGGCTGTCTTGTGATTTTGGGGTTTACTTAGCATCATCCTTGGCCTCTACTTCTAGAAAAATTAGCAACTCCCCACTTCCCAATCAGGACAATAAAAACATCTTCAGATATTCCTTAATGTCCTTAAGCATTACCACTGATTGAGAACTACTGGACTAGACATAGATACCTGGGTTTGGCTTTTTTATTTTGTTTGTTTGTTTCGACTATCTCGGGGATTTACAGCCTCAAAATTGTTATCATTTGACCTGAGCTGGATAACTGTGATGAAGACAGTCCTGAGCATTATAAGATGTGCAGCAGCATCCTTGACCTCAATCTGCTAGATGCTAGTAGCATCTACCCTTGGCTGTGACAAGCAAAACTATCTCAAGACATTGATTGCCAAATATCCCTTGGGGTGCATCACTCTTCTCCATTTGGGAACCACTAGTATACACAATGAGTCATCAGTGCCAATGAACTCGACTTCCTCATGGCTAAGCAGAATCGCTCAAACAAAGTACAAAGTTTGTGTTAGGAAAGAGTGAACTAAAATTGAATAAATGGGGCAGACACATGCTGTGCAAGATCTTGAATACCAGAGCCAGTAATAGGCAGCCAGAGTAATTCTTAAGTACATGTATTTCAAAATGAAATTGGTGATTTGAATTTAATCTTACAGAAGCAAAAGGACTAAGTGCCAGCAGGAGGAACTGAATGCAGAGGGACAAGTTAGAAAGTTGTTATAACAACCAGGTCTATGTGTTAATTACTAGGATTGTAATGACATCTTTGGAATGGAGAGGAAAGTGTAAACCCTAGTGTACTTTCCACAAAGAAAGGTCAAGTGTGTTCATCAGATTGAGTATTAGAGATGACAAGGAAAGAACCACTGGTAAAACCAGGGTTGCTACTGAAGAGAACAATTCTAATGAGAGGGATGGAGAAGGAGGGGATATTAAATGAGTTTGATTTTGCAAATATTAACTATAGACATTTGAGAATTATCATGGGCATGACTGAGAGGTCAAGGCTGAGGAACCTTGGAAACAGAAAAACCCAGAAATCTCTGCAGATTAATACAACAAAAGTTTCTTTCTCATTAACATTACATGCAATTCTCGAGTGGATAGCCCTACGTCTTTTAGAGATCCAGGCTTTATTCACCTTATGGCACTGACATCTTGAGGAAGTGACACCTAAGATGGCTGCAGAAGGGTTAACACCCAAGGACTTCATAGAAACTTTTAAGAGGCCTTAAAGTAGCTGGTACAACTTCTGCCACATTCCATTGGGGATTCAATTGAACTGGAAAATCTAGTTTTACTGGTAGAGGATAAGAGATTCATAAGAACTTGGCCAGTCTCTGTTATAGGGCACACACACACAAACACACACACACACACACACCTCTCTTACCACCTCAAAATACTCAGGAATATGAAGAAATCTACAGGAGTGGACAAATTCACTGAGAATATGAAGATAGAGTGGAAACTGAAAAGAATTCAAGGAGCATTATAAATGAGAGAAAGGACTCAAAGATGTTGTTAGAGAGCCTAAAAGCGAACCAGTCTTGCACAGAAGTGGAAAGTGTCAAGAAAAAAAGAGGTAATTTCCCATAAAGAGAGAAAACAACTGCTTTTGCTAAGACTTTTGCTTTTGGAGACAAAAACACCCAAAAAAACAAAATCACAATAACTACAAAAGGACTTACACATCTCCCCACACTAAAACCATCATTAGCTGATCTTTATGAGCTGTTTGAAATCCCAAACCTATTTACCTGGCTTTTTAAAACCTCTCTCTTGTCCCATCTGCCTGTCTGCCTTCACCATGTACCCGTTAATACCACACATTTCCAAGTCACTTGGCTGGTCACCATTCCCCAAGCCCACAGTACTCTCTCTGATCTTCATGGTTTTGACTTACAGCTGCTTCTATCCATCAAAATCCTGTCTTTCCTCAAGTCCAAAATCAAATGTCACATCATCCAGGAATTAAACCTTTTCTGATTTCCCGTCAACATCAGTCTCCCCATGTTCTACCAGCCTTTTGGTCCTGCCTCTGACTTGGCATATGAAACATCCACTTAAACATTCATGTCACGTGGTTAATAAACCAAGGCTTTCTTAAGCATTGATACAGGGGCATTGGGATATACAACCCCAGGAAAAACCAGACATTATAGTCTAGGCTGGGAGCTGGCAAATATTTTCTGTAAAGGACTATATGGCATTTTAGGCCCTTCAAGCCATTTGGTTTCTGTCACAAGTACTCATGTGTGCCATTTTAGTGCAAAAATAGCTGTGGCCAATATGTAAATAAGCTAGTATGGCTGTTTCCAATAAAACTTTATTTATAAAAGTGATGGGACAGATTTGATTCTCAGGCCATAATTTGCTGCTGTCTGATCTATATGAATGACACTTTCTTGTATATAGTATGAACACAGACCCTCAAAAGGTAATCTGGAACGTTCTAAGAAGAATCAACATGCATCATAAGCATCTTTGTGCCTTCTTCCCCAAGTCTCACAGCACCTACTGCACTGCATTCCACATAATAGGCCCTCAACATTTGGGTCTTTTAAATTTTTGAATTAAATATCCCCCGAAAGACACTAAGTTGGTGAATTATAACAGCATTTTAAGGATTTAATTACCTTTGAAAACTATCTTGTAAGTTTGTAGTAAAGTAGTTCAGGAAGGGATCATGTAAGTCCAAGAATCATTAAAAGAATGTGACAGGGAAAGATGTGAGCTAAAAAACATCTAAGGATTAGGAGCCAAAGGGAGAGAATGTGACATTAGAGCTGGATAAAAGCAACAATAAGGAATTTCAATCCTTAAAGACATACAACAAGGGATATCACATCATATGTAATAGATGTCTCACAGCACCCTCTAAATCCAAGTGAATAATGCATTTACTGTTGGCACTTCGATGCTGGAAAGATGTTCATGATTTGGAGGAAACTCAGAGACTGACCAAAATGATTATGAAACTGAAAGGATTCATTGATGAGCAGCTACAAAAGAAGCCAAATACATGCTTTGCCTGCTGATGGTCGCAAGGAGATAGGGGAAAGGTCATCAAATTACTGAATGCTGTAATCACTAGGAAGGAGAGGAACAATGATCAGGTAGCTCTGTTGGGCTTAGCTCTTGGTATGGACATATCACAGGCACTGACAAATTCTTCTCATTATTGTTCTTGAAACATTTACAGGCCATTTGAATAATATATGACTGGGATGATGTAATTGGTAATGTTCTATTATAAGAGAAGAGGATTGGACTGCTCCAGAAGAGCAAGTAAAAGACAAATTATTGCTTATTGAGGAAGAAGCCATTCCAGGAATACTAGGTGTGCTGAGAGAATTAAAAACTCACTAATGGTCCACTCTTAGAAGCATCAAATACATGCAATTGTGGGTAATAGTACATACTTTAGAATTATTGAATTTAAATCACAAAACATGCAAAGATAGCTAGAGTTGCTTCTTTCCATTTTTTTTTACTCATTCAGTCATCCAATTATTTATCCATCCCATATAACTAATGCTTACCCACTAGTTATCATGTCTTGTGTTGGTAATTCAGAGTAATACATGCCATACCGGGCCAGTCAAGGAAAGAAAAGAAGGAAAGAAGTAAGGAAGGAAGGGAGGAAGGGAGGAAGGGAGGAAGAGAGGAAGAGAGGGAGGGAGGGAGGAAAGAAGGAAAGAAAATGGGCTTTTAGTCTATTGATATAGTCATGCAAGAAGACGGACTAAGAAGAAACAGACAAGTTCAATAGAAAAGAATAATGGAATAAAGAAAAATAGCCTCTAACCCAGATAGGAGAAAGGGGAAGGTTAGAAAGGCTTCCCAGGACAGTTGGTATTTGTGTCAGGTCCTGAGGAATTCTGAGGAGTCCATTAATCAGGAAAAATGAGAATAAACATTCTAAGTAGGAAGAGTAATACATTCAAAGGGGTGGAGATGACAAAGTGCTGAATCACTCTAACACAATATATGTGGGATTTACAAGTAGTTCAGTTTTTTTTTTACGATAATCTATTTTATTGGTACATTTTAGGTACTCATTATGATGACATTCATCATTAGGTATTTATACCTGTACATGATACATATTGGTTCTTATTTTTTTTTCCATTCCCCTGCCTTCCTTTCAACTCCTCCACCCCTCCTTATTCATATAAGCTTTGTTTCCATTTTTCCTTCATTTTTCCTTATTTTTCTTTCCCTTTTTCCTTTCCTCTGGCCCCCCTCCCTAGTCCCCCTTCCCCTTTGAACATATTCTTCCTATTTCACAATATCTACTATGCATTTTGGTCCTCATTTACACTTTCAGTTTCTCACACCAGAGAAACAATGTGACATTTACACGTGTGTCCTATTTATTTCACTTAAGAGTGGGGCCTCAAGGTACATACATTTAGCTATAAATGTCTCTAGTTTATCTTTCTTTGTGGCTAAGTAGTACTCCATTTTATATATAAAAAAAATATATTCTTTATCCAATCACCAGTTGATGGGCATTTGGGCTGTTTTCAAGAGTTACCTATTACAAACTGTGCCATTAAGAATGTGTGTCCATGTATCACTGTGGTATGATGCTCTTAATTCTTCTGGGAAGATACCAAGAAGAGGAATAGCTGAGAAAAATGGGACCTCTAATCCTAGTTTTTTGAGGAATCTCCACAGTGATTGCACCAGTCTACACTCCCACCAACAGCGGAGCAGTGTTTCTCTTTCCCCTCAGCCCCACCAGCATTTGTTGTTGATTGATTTCTTAATAGGAGCCATTTTTTCTGGAGTGAGATGGAATCTCAATATTGTTCTCATCTGCATCTCTTGAATGACCAGTGATGTTGAACATATTTTCATATGTTTATTTGCTTCTTCTACTCCTTTGTCTTAGAAATATCTGTTCATTTCAGATGCTCATTTTTGGATTGGGTTTTTTAATTTGGGAGGTCTGATTTTTTTTAAGTTCTTTATATATTCTAGATAGTAGTCTTTTGTCTGAGGAACACCTAGCAAAATTTTTTTCCCATATTGTAGGCTCTCTCTTTACTCTGTTGGTGGTTTCTCTTGTTGTTCAGAACATTTTTTTTTTAATTTCTATTTCTTATTTATTTTTTTTTTTTGGTACCAGGGATCAAACTCGGGACCTTACACTTGCGAGGAGGCGGTGAAACCACTGAGCTAAATCCCCAGGCCCTTGTTCAGAACGTTTTTAATATGAGATCTGTTGTTTTTTGTTTTGTTTGTTTGTTTGTTTGGTACTGGGGATCGAACTCGGGTCCTTGCGTTTGCGCAGCAGATCTGTTGTTAATTCTTTGTGATAGTACCTGTGAGACTGAGGTTTGTTTATAGTCTTTTCCTATGCCAGTGTCTTCAAGAGTTCTACCTAACTTATCTTCCAGCAGGTTTAGTGTTTCTGTTTTAATATTTAGACTTTTGATCCATTTTGATTTTAGTTTAGTGCATGGTGAAAGACATAGGTCTAGTTTTAATCTTTGGCAAGTGGAAATCCAGTTTTTCCAGCACCATTTATTAAAGAGGCTATCCTTCCTCCAGTGAGGGTGGTTGGCTCCTTTGTCAAAGATGAGGTGGCTGAGTATTTCTGGAGTTGATTCTGAATCTTCTAATCTGTTCTATTGATCCTGGGGTCTATTTCTTTGCCAGTACCATGCTGTTTTTATCACAGTAGCTTTATAGTATGGTTCCAAGTTAGGGATTGTGATACTCCCCTGCCTTGTCTTTGTTGCCTAGAATTCCTTTTGCTATACTAGATCTCTTCTGGTTCCAAATGAATTTTTGGATTGTTTTCCCTCATTTCTATGAAATGTGCTGCTTGAATTTCAGTTGGGATTGCACTGAATCTATACAGCAGTTTTGAAAGTATGGCCACTTTCACTCTATTGGTTCTTCCTACCCAAGTACAAGGGATATCTTTCCATTTTCTGATATCCTCTTCAATGTCTTTTTTCAGAGTGCTGTAATTTTCAAAGTAGAGGTCTTTTACATCCTTTGTTAGATTGATTCCTAGATATCTCATTTTTTTGGATGCTATTGTTAAAGGAATTGTTTCCCCAATTTCTCTCTCAATGAGTCTGTTATTTGTGTACAAGTAAGCTATTGATTTTTCAGTGTTGAACTTGTATCCAGCTACTCTACTGAATTTTATTAAGTTTAGGAGACTTTTGGTGGAGTTTTTGGGGTTTTCTATAAACAATATCATGTCATCCACAAATAATGACAGTTTAACTTTTTCTTTCCTATCATTACTCCTTTTATTTCTTTTTTCTAATTGCTGTGGATAATGTATCCAGAACTATATTGAACATGAGTGGTGATAGTGGACATCCTTGTCTGGTTCCTGATTTCAGGGTGAAAATTTTCAATTTTTAACAATTTAGTATGATGTTGGCTGTTGGTTTTTCATAGATGGCTTTTATCAGGCTGAAATAGAGACCATCTATTACAATTTTCTTTAGGGTTTTTATCATGAATGGATGTTGGATTGTGTCAAACAAGTTTTCTGCATCTATTGAGGTGATCATATGGTTTTGTCCTTCACTGTTAATAGAGTGTATTACATTTATTAATTTACACATGTTAAATCATCCTTGCATCCCTGGAATGAATCCCACTTGGTCAGAGTGTATGATCTTCTTGATGATCTTCTGGATTCTGTTTGACAGTATCTTATTAAGGATTTTTGCATCTATGTTCATTAGGGTGATTGGCCTGTAGTCCTCTTTTTTTAGTGAGGTCTTTCTCTGCTTTCAGAATCAAAATGATGCTTGCTTCCAGAAATGAATTTGGGACTATTGCTTCCCTTTCAATTTCATTCAAAAGTTTGAGAAATAATGGCATTAGCTCTTCCCTAAATTTCTTGTAGAATTCAGCAGTGAAGCCTTCAGGACCTCGGCTTTTCTTTGTTGGTAAATTTGTAATTATGTTTTCAATTTCATTGATTGATATTGGGTTGTTTAGCATTTTTATATCTTCTTGGTTCAACCCTACTAATTCATGTGTATCTAGGAATCTGTCCATTTTTTCTGTGTTTTCCATCTTATTGGAGTATATGTTCTCAAAGTAGGTATTGATAATCCCCTGGATTTCTGCTGGATCTGTTGTAATTTCACCTTTTTCATTTCTAATTTCTTTCCTTTTTTGATAAGGTTGGCCAAGGGTTTGTCACTTTTATTTATTTTTTCAAAGAACAAGCTATTTGATTCATTGTTTTTTCGTATCGTTATCTTAGTCTCTATTGCATTGATTTCTGCTCTGATCTTTGTAATTTTCTCCATTTCATGAGCTTTGAGTTTGTGTTGCTCTTCTTTTTTTAGAAGCTTGAGGTTCAGCATTTGGTTGTTTATTTGAGCTGACTCTGTTTTCCTAATATGTGCATTCACTGCTATGAATCTCCTTCATAGAACTGCTTTCATTATATCCCATAAATTTCAGCATGTTGTATCAGCATATTGTTTAACTGTAGAAATTGTCTAATTTCTTCTTTAGTTTCCTCTGTGACCCATTGGTTGTTCAGGAGGGTATTATTCACCTTCCATTTGTTTGTGAAGTCCTTGTGGTTTCTTTTGCTCCTGATCTCCAATTTCATTGTGCTATGCTCTGACAATATACAAGGGATAAATTCAATTCCTTTACATTTACTTAAGCATGTACTGTGAGCTAGTAAGTGGTCTATTTTGGAAAATGACCCAGGTGCAACTGTATTCTAATTTTGTGGGTAGAACACTCTGTAGACATCTATTAAGTCAATTTGTTCAAGAGTTTGGTTCTGTTCTAGAATTTAATTGTTGATATTTGTCTAATTGATCTGTATATTTGTGACAATGGGGTATTGAGGTCCCTGACTAGTACTGTATCAGTGCTTTTTTGATTTTTCATGTCCATTAATGTTTGTTTTATATAGTTGGTTGCACTGGTATTTGGTGCATATATATTTATGATTGCCATTTCTTCCTCTTGGATTTTTCCCTTTACAAGGATGTAGTAGGCTTCTTTGTCTCTCTTAATTAGTTTGCTTTACAAGCCACTTTGTCTGCAAATAGGATAGCTACCCCTGCTTTTTTCTGGGTTCTTATCACATGGAGTATTTATGTCCTTTGACTTTTAGTCTATGAATTTCGTTTTGAATTAAGTGTGTTTCTTGTATACAGCATATTGTTGGATCTTGCTTCTTGATCCATTCTGCCCATCTATTTCTTTTAATTGGTGAATTGAGGCCACTAACAATGATGGTTATAACTGATATGTATTGACTTACTCTTGTGATATTTTCCTGTTGTTGGCTCTTTTTTCACTTTTCCCCCCTTTCCATATAATTTCTTGCCTTGCCTGATGGCTTCATTTTGTTGAGCTTCATGGAGTTGTGACCCTCATTGTCTTTTTCTAAGATATTGCCTAGAATTTTTGAGGATGCTGGTTTGGTATTCATGAAGTTCCTCAGGTGGTGTTGTGAAAGTATCTTATTTCTCCATGGATTTTGAAGTATAGTTTTGCAGAATACATCAATCTGGTTTAGAAGTTGTTTTCTTTTATGGCTTCCAGTTCTTCACTTCAAGCTCTTCTTCACTTGAGGTTGTGTATTGAGAATTCTGCTGTGATTCTGATGGGCTTTGCTTTGTATGTGATTTGTTTCTTTTCTCTAGCTGCTTTTAATATTTTGTTCTTTCGTTGGATTTCTGGAATCTTGGCTATTATATGTCTAGATATAGTTTTTTTTTAATCATGGATAGTTGGGAGTCCTATATGCCTCACTTATCTCTATGTCAAATTCTTTCCCCCTGCTTGGGAAGTTTTCTGACATTACTTCTGTGAACTTTTTTTTATGTCATTCACATTATCTCATGCTTTTTCATCAACTCTGATATTATATTATTCTTCATTTCATTGACTCAGTCTTATGTTATTCTTCTTTGTATCATCCAGCAGCTGCTGTATTGATTTCTCATGGTCTCTTGCTATTTTTAAAAAATCTCCTTTTCATAGTCACTAACTGCAATCCTGTCTTCTATACCCAATATTCTGTCCTCACATTGGTTCATTCTGCTGCATATAATTTCAATGGATTTTTTAAACTCCTGCATATCAGTCTGAATCTGTTTCATGGATTCCATTTCTTTCCAATTTTGTGCATTCATGGTTTCCATCATGTTCCTGAACTCCTTTATACTTTTTTAGTCTGTGTCTTCTCTAGAGTTATTAATCATGTCTTTCATTATGGTCACCATCTCTGCTGCTATCTGAATAATTATTTCTGATTTCCTTTTTTCCAGAGCCTCTTCCATCTGTTTTATTACTTCCCTTGTTACCAGTTCAGGAAATCTAGGTGGTTGAATTTCTGAATGTTCCATCTTGTTGCCTCCTGGATTTGCCTTTGGTGATCTGGAAGTCTGGGTTTGTGTATTGTTTAGGTGTCTTCACATTCCTATTTTTTTATTGTTTATGTTTTTGGTTTAATTCCTGGGTTGTTGGTTGTATATTGCTTATTTCAAGTATCTTTGTTGCTAGTATTTAGAACTCTTAGGGAATGGTTACTTTTCAGATTGTCTTCCAGGTATAATTGGCCTTTGGTTTTGAGTTTGTAATGGCCCTTGGGTAATCAGTCTTGGTATACCAGGCAGGACAACTGCCTAGAACAATCACATCACCTTGGCCAAAGTAATACAGTCACCATCAACTATATCATCAAACACAGCTTAGAAAGTGACAAATTGCATTACTATTTATCTGCCACCTTTAACCACAGAAATTATATTTGTGGTTATGGATCAAAATCAAGGACCAACCAGAAATATATTTGGAGCACAGAAGCCCTTCAATATAGTGGATTTACCCTCTGGGAAGAAGACTTTGAGGGAGTTGGGAGGGGAGCAGAAAGATAGAAAGAGAGGGAGAGGTTAGAAATAGGGCTAGAGGATATAGGAAGATCAGGCAAACTTTGGGAAACTAGTGAAGACAGGAGGAAAAGAGAGAAGGAAAAGAGACAAAAACAGAACAAACTAACAGCAACAGAAAAACTATAAACTGTATTCACTCTCCTATAAAAATAAGAACAATTGGGGCCAGGGATTTAGCTCAGTGGTTTTGCCACCTGCTGCACAAGCGCAAGGACCCGACTTCGATCCCCAGTACCAAAAAAAAAAAAAAGATTCTACATCGTCAGAATTATTGATTTCACCACCTGCTGCAGAAGGGCAAGGACCTGAGTTCGATCCCTGGTACCAAAAAAAAAAAAAAAACACACACACACACACACACAAAATAAGAACAATTGAGAAAAAGAGAAAAAATAGAATAAAACCAGGAACAAGAAAGGACAGAAATGAAGAAGACAGGAGAAGAAGAAAAAAAATTCCCCTTCAAGGTGTGTCTGCTGTCAACGTAGACAACATGGGCAGCAGTGTGCAGAACCAAGTTGATTAATTTCAGTGAGCCAGCCATAGACCATAGAGATTCAGGCTGGTTTCTGGCTGTGAGGCTGGAATTGAGTTCCCTGACTTCCTGCAGGTTTCAACTCTGCACAGTTCTACTGCGGGTACTGCCCTTCCCCCACATTTAGTCTGGGTTCCAGTAGGAGGTGATTTTTCCCACCAACTCACCAACTGCTATAGTCTGATGCATCTTTATTACAGTGACTCTCTTTGCTCTCCTTGTGGGCTTCTACTTTCAACAAAATCTCAGAGGCCCTCTCTCTCCTGCTCACCACTGCACCATCTTCTCGAGCTCATAACAATGGGTTTTCTGGCCTCAGGCACCTATAATGCATGGACCTGGATCCCCACACAGCAGCCCACACAGTCCAGTAATTCAGATTGTCTGAGCCAAATAGTGAAATGCAGGTGGTGACCTTAAGAAGTATAACCATATTTTGTTAGGGTTGTGGGTAATTTTTATTTTCCTTGTTAATTTTTATCTCTTCCTTATATAGCCAAATAGTTGCAAACATTAATACAATATTTATTCTGTGCTTGACACAATTCTAAGATTTTTATATAAATTAAGTGATTTTATCCAAATAATAACTCCATGACATAGGTATTATGATTATTCCTTATTTACGGTGGAGGAATGGAGTCAGAGATGTAAAACAACTTGGAGAAATTTGAGAAATGGTAGCAAAGCAATGCTTTGTGTTTGGGGTATCTCACTCCAGAGTGTCATTTTTAGTACTGCTAACTTTTTAAGTCAAGAACTTAATTTTTTATCATTATCATATAATTCATCTAAAAATTGATCTAGCAAATAAGCAAAAAAATAGTCAAATATTTAGGGGAAAGAATGTTCATAGAAGCAAAACTCTTAGTCACAAAAATGAAATAGAACATAACCAAAGTATCCTGTAATGTGAAATGATTAATCATGACATGGACTATTATGCAAACATTGGAAATTATCACTTAGAAAATGTTAAAGAGCATGGTGAGTACTCACTACACAGGTCAAAGGAAAATTCAGAATACAAACTGCGTAATCCTAATACTGTGTTTATTTGTGTCTGCTCAGAAAGGAGTACCACTAGGTGATTGAGTTTCAATAGAGTCTTGGCTTGTCACTTATTAGTTTTATGACCTTAAATAACAATCAAACTTCTCTGTATCTTGGTTTCCACATCAGAAAATGGGATAATACAGTTGTTTTAGGAGTTAAATAATTAATACATGTATAATACTTAATATGCTGGCTGGCAATAGGGACAACTATAAAAAAAAAGAAATCCTACATATAAGTTAGAATTGAATGGCATGCACACAGCCATAAATTTGATATGTCTTTTGTAGTCTGATGTTCAATGTTACAACTTTGTCCATTTGTTTTGCCCCTTGTACTTTATAAATAATTTTAAGTTGAGTGAGATGAGGAATATTTTCCATTGTAAATAAAAATAATTTTCTTTCAGTATCTGTTTTGTCAAATTAAAAGATTTACTAAACACAACCAAGGGAAGTAAAAATTTCCTTATCAACCAGATACCTCCTCAAGTCTAGAACTTTGATGTTTTAATTCAGTTGAATACTTTTGAACTCTGAGAGTCTAAAGCTATTTAGAGTTATTTTCATGTCAATTAGGATCAATAAATTGTTAGAAATTACAAATTGGTTTTTGAAAGGCATAAAGCCATATATAGCTTATTTCTCATTCACATTTTGGAATTATTCTAGCTATATTGGATTTTAGTTGTTAGGAAAAATAAAAGGAAGTTTTTATAATAGAATCCATTCTATATTACCCTCAAAATTTTTCTTTTAAAGAAATCTTTTAAATTTTAATTGAAAAAATTATAATGTACACCATGATGTATTAATAAATCTACACATTGTGGAATGGCTAAATTGAATTGTTAAATATATGCATTACCTCATACTTATTTTTTTGTGGTGAGAAGACTTAAAATACATTCTCCTTAGAGAAGTTTTATAATCTTTGGAGCTATCTCAAGGATGAAGCTATGTGAGCAGAGGGACTATGCTGAGAGAGATTAAACCAGGGGGACAGGGAAGGCTTATGACTGTTACTGCTCTGCCCAGAATCTTCTCAGAAGAATTGATACATTTTTAATGTTATAATCTTTTAAAAGTTTGATTGACACATAATATTTGTATATACCTATGAGGTCTAATGTGATGTTTTACAAGGCTTCCTCTTGGTGCAGGAGATTGAACCCAGGGCCTCACACATGCCACATATGTGCTCTAACACTGAGCTACACATTTACCCCTTGTTGAGATGTTAGATTCATATGTATATTGAGTAATGATCAGCTCAGAATGATTAACACATCCATGATATTAAACTTCTATAATTTCTCTATGGAAAGTACAAAGTCCTCTTTTCTAACTACTTAATACATTAACTATAACTTTAATACATTAAATATTTAATACATTAACTATAAATTAATAATAATGTATTGTTAATTTTAATCTCCCTCTGTGCCACAAAGCACCAGAATTTATTCTTTCTTACTATAATATCATATCCATTACCCACCTCTCACCAATACCTCCCACTTCCCCACTCTTAAGTAACCACAATTGTACTCCCAACTTGTATAAAATCAACTCTTTAAAATTTCATATATGAAGGAGATTATTTGGTGTTTGTCCTTCTGTGCCTCACTTATTTCATTTAACATAATGTCCTCCACTTCCATCCATGTTGATACAAATAACAGAATTCCATTTTTTTATGGCTGAAAAGTATTCTGTTGTGTCTATACAGCACATTTTCTTTACTCATTGCTCCACTGATGGACATTTAAGTTGTTTATTATAGCTCTAGTCACAATAACTTACATACTTTCTTAAGGAAAGGCTAGAAAGTCCTTGATCAAGGAAATGAGATTATTCTGCTATTCACACCATTATGAATCTGGTTTCCCTAAAAGTATTCATAACCTCATAGCCTCATCGTTTCTCTCTCTCTCTCTCCCTCTCCCTCTCCCTCTCTCTCTCTCCCTCTCTCTCAGGTCTCCTATGTAAAAGCAATTGACATCTGGATGGCAGTGTGCCTTCTGTTTGTGTTTGCTGCCTTACTGGAGTATGCAGCAGTGAACTTTGTCTCCAGGCAGCACAAGGAGTTCTTGCGCCTCCGAAAAAGACAGAAGAAGCAGAACAAGGTACAGTTAGCCCTCAGTACAAAGTCATGTAGAGCTTGAGGAGGTTAACGGGCAATGTAATTTAGAAAACAGAACATAGAATGACCAAGAAGCTGAAGTTAATTTTTGTTGTGATTTTTCCTTTAAAAGTTATAAAAAGTCCTAAAAGTTATTCCTTTAAAATTGGGGTTGGAATTGTCTGACTTAGCAAATTTAAAAAATACAGGGCATGTATATAAACTTGAATTTCAGATGGCTACCAAGCAATATCTAGTGTAAGTATGTCCCAAATAGTGCATGGGATGTGTTTATAATAAAAAATTATTTGTTTATCTGAAATTCAAATTTGATTGCACTCTCTGTATTTTATCTGGCAACTCTAATTGGGTATGAAGACTCAATTTGAAAAAGTTAATTAAAATCCTGGCTATTCTGAATATTGCTCATTTGTATGTTAAGACTGTGTGTGCATATAGCTGATTTGATTGACTTTTTCATTTGCTCCAGTTTTATGGAAATAGTGCCCTATTTATATAGATTACAACTTGATAAATCTAATTAGACCAATTTCATTATCTTAACTTAAATTTTAATGCAGAAATTTAAGTTTTACACTATCCAAAGACTTGAAGTTTAAAATTTGAAATATATAGTTCAAGATCTCCAGCTTAGTGGTTCCCAAACTTGCTTGCATTTTAGAATCACCTGGAGATTTTTCAAAAATTCCAAACCTTGGCCATAGCAAACAATTAAATCCCAATTGCAGGATGGGGCACACTATTGTGCCAATATCAGTATTTCTGTAGCTCCGTGGCAATTCCAGTGTGTAGGCATGATTGGAAATTACTAGTCGGATTTATAACCCCATCTCATATAAAATATCAGAATACTTTTCCCTATTTTCTGTTTCAAACTCTGCAAGAGAAATATGTCCTTTGATATAGAGAATGTTACCTCTATAATAATATTGTTCTTGTTATTAATATTGTTAGAGAACCACATTAAAATTTTATAAATAGTAGATGAGATTTTGCAAAAATCTGTCTCCTACACAATTTGATAAATTAAACCTGCTGAAGCCACAATTATATGCTACTATGTTGGAGCAAGCCCAAAAATATTTCACTGTCAAACTAAATGTTTCTAAATATCTAGATGTAAAGCTAAATATCTGCTGTTAGATATTGCTTACATTGAGGAATTTATATGTGTGAGCTCACTGGGTCCTGACTGCATCTTCCAAAATATTTTCTGCACATACTCTGAAAAAGAAAAGATATCCTGAAAAATGGAAGGCAAGAAAGAAGAGACAAAAATGGAGGTTAAGGATGTTCACAATGGAGTGGTTTTAATGATGAACCAGAAACACTAAGGCAGATAGATGAGGAAGAACATGAAGGAGACACCGGCTATTCACAGGAAATAAAGATAAAGACAAAGTTATGACAGTACGAATATATGGCTAAAGTTGGTTGAAGGAAAAAGTATTGATAGGTAGTCCAGAAATAGAGAGGTCTGGGATGGGATCAATAAACTATATGGATATTGAACTTCTTCCCCTAGGAAAGGTGATACTGTTGAGAGTGTTGGGTCAAGAGGGAAATAGAGGCTGAAGTAATCAACTAATAAGAGATTGTGGTAAGGTGATGGTAGATAACAACAGTAATAAGGGAAATTCATAGTGAAGTTACTGACCAGACTTCAGCTGTAACAAAGGAGCTAAGTTTGAGGAAAGTGGAAAAAAAAAGACACTTAAGATTAAAGAGAGACTTCTTAGAGATACCATTTGACAGAATCACTGCTTTGTCTTTTTTTAAACTATTGACAAAGGTAAATATGTATGCTTTCCTTGGAAATGTTCTTGAGTTTGCATATCTCAAAATGAATATTTAAAGCAGTTTAATGACAAAAGATATGACTTGGGTAGTGGGATGTAAAGAGCAAAACAAAGCATGCTTGACCTTTGCAGTCAAGGCTCCTAATTATCACTGATGACTGAATTTTGCAAAAAGAAAAAAGAAAAAGAAAAAGAAGCATTTTAAAATTATTTGTCCCTTGGGAAAGGCAAAGCTTTTCAAATGTTTGGAGTCTGATCCATGGTAGGAAATAAATGGTAGCAGGATCTTTCACTGAAGGCTTACTCCATGCCAGGTATTATTCTAAATACTTTATATATAGCAATTTTTTAAATCCCCACTACAACTCTGAGAACAGTGCAATCATACAGCTAACCTTATGTGGAAAAGTCCCGTTTTATACCTATAACTTTTCCAATACCGTGTGTGATTTAGTATTCGTCCCAGGTTCTTCATTTTAAACAAAATAATTTTATTAATAGTTTCATTAAAATAAACTTGCTGAGTGAGATGGCACATGCCTGTAATCCCAGAACTGGAGGATGCTGAGTCAGGAGGATCAGAAGTTTGAGCCTAACCTGGGCAATTTAGCAATTTAGTGAGACTCTGTCTCAAAATTTTAAAAAAAAATTTTTAAAGGGCTGGATGTGTAGCTCAGTGGTATGGAGACAAAACTCCCCCATTAAAGCAATCCTGGCCAGTACTACTAAGCAGTAATAAGATAATATACTAACATTGACCCAAACCAGCATGAGATAAAAAGAAAGCTTCCTTCTAATGTGAAGGGAACTCTTGTGAGGCCAAAGTAAATGACTTTGCCAATTTGCAACTTATATGTACAACTTTGGTTACAACACAGGTATTCCTGGAAGATTAAGAAGGAACAAGATGCCCTGGAAAATGCATTTCTAGGATATATAGATTTGCTAACTGAGACTCTTTCCCACATCTTCAATCCCTTATAAAAACCCCAACCTCTTGCCCTGATGGGACAGCCTCTTGGAACTTGCCCACCACTCTCTTGCAGCATACAATAAACTCTACATTTCTATATTTCTTGATAGTTTGTAAATTCCCACTGCCCGCATCACTGGCCCTCCATATGCCATTTTGCAGAGCAAATGCAAAGACCTTTGGTTCAATCTCCAGTATCAAAAAAGAAAAAATGGGTCTCGTTGACTTCCACTCTGGCTTCTGTCATGGTGTGATCTCCGAGTGTGGGGTAATACATGTTCAGTGTCTTACTTATTTTTCTCATTTCTGAGACAAACAGCACACGTTAAAGGAGGAAAGATTTATTTTAGTTCTCAGTTTGTAGAGGTTTCAGTCCATAGTCAGCTGGCTCCAAGGCAGGGTGGCATGGGAGAGGGGCATTGCAGAAGAGAAATAGTCCATGACATTATAGGTAGAAGATACCAAGCAGCAAGCAGCAGCAGCCTGCCTTCCCTCTTTCCTTTTCCATGCCATCTAAACTACAAGCCATACCCAGGGTGAGGCTTCCATTATCCACATCCTTAATCCCAGTATCACACTCCTAATCCACATTCAGACATCCTAATCCATCCACCTTCAAAATTCCCCACCTATGACCACATGAAGCTTCAGGGTACATCTAGATACAAGCCGTAATATGCAATGAATAAGTTCTCACTTGAACATGTGGTGAAAGTTAAACAAAATAGAACAAAACAAAACAAAATCATGATCTCCAGTCTCTTCTCTTTATGTTTTCCACATGTAATGTTACCTAGCATTCCCTTCCCAGGATAATTTGCAAGGAGCTTGCTCATAAAATGAAATGCACTTGGATACAAAAGATTGGGGACAGATGATTCTTTTTTTTGGTCTTTGGCAGAGATGGGCCATTTCTGCCCCTATTGGCCACTTGGGTACCACCTTGGACAATGGCTTAGCATAGAAAATCCATGAAGTCACCAGGCCATTTCTTGGTGGGGTCAGTGGAAACTAAGAAAAAACGTAGGTTTCATGATCATGAAACAAACAAAACATAGAAAGTGTGCATTCTTGCTCTAAAGCATCTGAATGCTCAGGATTGAGTAGTTTTTTCAGGTTGCATGTAATTGTCTTATTGTTTGATAACACTTTTTATTTTGCAATAATCAATATTATAATGTTGTAGTGTCTGTTAATGCCACTTTTCCACTAAAATGATTGTCCTTGTTCAGATAGATTAAGTGGTCATCCTACCAATAATGAAGGTAATGTTTTCGTCCCAGTTTAAAGATGAGGAAACTAAAACCAAGAGAGGTTAGAGGGCCTAAAGCCACACAGAGGTAGTCCGCAGAGTCCTTGATCTTAAAAACTGTGCATGTGCTATTCAGTGTATATTTTGCATCTTTATAACCCAGTATAACATTCACACTTAAAATATTTCTAATGAACTCTAATATGTTCTATGCCGTCTTTTTAAATGCTAGTGAGTCAGGGCCAGGACTTAGGTGAGGTAAGTGAGGGGAGTCAGACAAGTGCAGAGTCAGATCCTGTTTCTATTTAAAAGTTTGATATTTTGTTCACCATTAAGTTTTTGTATTAATAATTATTTTAAATACTGCATTAAACTATTATTAATCTTGACTAGTGGAGCTTTTAGCATCCCCTCAATTTTGCACCTGAGGCTTCATTTTATTATTACTTGTTCAGGTCATGAATTACTAAATTAATTTTCACAAACTTTAGTTGGTTGTAGCTTGAGTTAAATACAAAAAAGACCAAATAATCCTTTTAAAATGTTCAATATTCACAATACAAAAAGTCAATTCTTCAATTTCCCACTGACAAACTGACCTCTGAAACATGATACACATTGATTCCTTCAAAAGTATAAAGAAAAAACAAGAGCAGATTACTTCCCAAAGAGACAAATGCAATAAAATTTATTCAAGGATGATCTATTGAGAGAGCACCTGAGATTACACTTGCAAGCATGGGAAGAGTGCCTGAACAATCAAATTATGAAGTGTGGAAACTTTCAAGGAGGGGCCAGGCAATTTGCAACTGGGTATATTTGCTTTGATTATCTCTTCTACATTTCACAAAGCAGCTACTGTCTATTTTATCAAAGAAGAGTTTCTCACAAATAATCATACCTAGATTTTCACTGACAGAACAGCCAAACCCACTGTATTAGTAGGTGATACCCTAGGTCTGTGTGGTAAAACCTCATTTTTATGTTATCTCTCCAGTTCCAAGTCGAAGTATTTACACAATGTGTTAACAACTCTACTACAAAGACTTTAAGGCTTCACCTGCCTTTACCTTACTTTTGGCTTTGTGTTTGATTCCAGATGTCTCCAGTTATCCAGATAGCCTGGACTTCTTTATTCTCAGTGACTAAAAGAAATTGTTACTGCTTGAGAATGTGATTATGGCTTTAAACCCACCCAATGACAATCTGCCTTTTAAAAGAATGATGTTAACAATGCACTGTTTTAGACTATTTATTACACAACCCATACCTCCAAGAAAATATGTAGGCTATTAACCTGATTAAATAAGAATGTCAGGCCTTGATCAAAATGTCTCAGATGACAGTAATTTGGGAAAATAAGAATTCCATAATCAGTTTTTTGTCATTTTCTCTCTCCTCCTCTATTTTCCCCAGCTTGTAAATCATAGCTAAACTGCTAACCCCCCAAAGATCATTTCTTGATCCTACACCTGGTTTCTTTTCATAACATGTATCACTTCCTACCTATTTGTCTTATGGAAGGATATATAATTAAAATGGTATTGAGAGATAGCATTTAGGACATTTTACCTAGAAGTACCTGAACCCTTCTCTCAACTAATTATCTTCCCATTAAGCCATTAGAGAGAAATCAACATTGAACTATTTTGAACTACACTGAGCTACTTTTATTTTTTACTAGACTTTAACCTAAAAACCCCAATGCAATGCCCCATGCAGGAGAACAACCTAAAAGTAGCCCCTGGCCCTCCCATTGGATAGGTGCAGAAGCCCTACACTGCCTACTTCCTCTTCAATATTCCAAGAGCCTTAGATCTTCCATTTCCAATAGGACCCAATACCACTGGTCACCTAGAAGTGGATTATTTAAATCCATGAAGCTCCACTTCTACAAAGTATAACTCAATCAATGTCTCAGAATCTCTTCAGTCAGATTAGCACTCCTCCTTCTTGGGCTTGGAAATATTTCTCTCTCTTCCTAGAAACATCCCTTCAAACAGTTAAGGATGGTAAGCTGGCAAGTCTTCTCAAATATCTGTTGAATTGACCTAGTCCTTCCTATGATATGGCTGACAGCTGCTCACCTGCTGGTCACCTTTTCTTTAGATTGCTAATGAGCATTTTGAAGTAGGAGTCACTGAATTTGAAAGATACCGAAGGCATTATCAACATGTAACATAGATCAACATATCCTCTCTTTTTATCTGGACTTTTGGTTCCTTTTAATAGAGCACTAAATTATAGCAGTTTAAATACTCATTCCACAATTGGCTCATTTTAACCTTGTTAATGCTTGCTAATTTCCCAGGTATTTTCTTCTATTATTAACACAAATATCTATCAAGATAACTCCTCTCGATTATATGGTTGTTGTTGTTGTTGTTGTTCCTAGTGTTTTAAATTTATTCCTGTAAATTTTTACCTAATTAAATTTAGCCCATTGTTGTATATTGTGTTAATCTTTTTATATTAATTCTGTCATCTGGAAAATTAACTGCCACTTCTAGCTTTGAACTTTATAGGCAAATAGGTGTCAATGTCCTTTAGCCAAAGACCACCAGGAACAAGTCTTTAGTTAAACAAGTGGGGTTTATTAGTCTACAGTGAGGGAGAATGTACAGCATGAGGAGCTGAGGTTGGGGATGGTGGCAGCGGTTTCCATAAATTTGGTGATTTGGGGATGAGGAGTCTAAGGAAGCAGAGATTTGCTCTAGATTAGATGCTGTCAGAAAAGGGGAATTGTATGGCTTGTGATCTCAATAAATCTTATGTATAGGATGTCAGACTAGAATGAGGAAAAAACTACAATTGGTAAAGAAGTAGCAATCACTCATTTTACCAAGAGAAATTATTTAGTATTTAATAAGTGGCATAGTGACTTTGTCTGTATTGTGACAAAATTATGGAGTGGTTTTATTTCACCTCACTTTATTAGACATGGTCTGAGACTAACTTTGATACTCTTTTTTTTTTGGTACCAGGGATTGAACTCAGGACCTTGAGCTTGCCAGGCAGGTGCGGGGCCACTGAGCTACATCCCTGGCCCAGTCTGAGACTTTGTCTGAAGTTGGTAACTTGTGAGATGGCTTGAACTTTCTCCTCTTGAAATTAAAACTAAACTGCCAACTTCAAATAGAAGTTCTATAGCTTACCACTTCTGCGAACTTCATAGACAGCTTACTTAAAAACAAAAAGAAAAATACCCTCCCCCTAAAATAAAACTCTGTGACTCTGTCCCTCACCTTTAATATAGGACTAATAATCATTTTCACCTTAGGTTTGAAGGGAAAATAAAATAGTTCCTACAGGTAAAGCTCACAAAACACGCCCTGACACCTGTAAGTTCTATATTCAGTGACTACTATTTAGTATCCACCACATCCACCACATTGGTATGTAGTAGACTCTGTATCATAAAGGTTTTGCTCAATTTATTGGGAAATATGTTCTACAAATAAATATACTTTCATAGCTGCAACTGCTTGCCTACATGCCCCCTCCTCCATTTTTACTCCTTTTGCGTCTTTCTTCCACAAAAGGAAATTGGAGTGCAAAGCAAGATATGACCTGTAAACAGCTATTTTTATAATCATATGAATGAAATGATGAGTTTGTGGTTTCACTCTATAGTGTCTAAGCAAGAGAGAAGTGGAAAAAATTAGAAAGGAAAGGTAGTGGGACATTGTTCACCTACAGTGGTTTCA
Source organism: Heterocephalus glaber (assembly GCF_053883595.1). NCBI lineage: Eukaryota > Metazoa > Chordata > Mammalia > Rodentia > Bathyergidae > Heterocephalus > Heterocephalus glaber. Next base: position 15,837,739 of record NW_028258369.1, on the reverse strand, counting down.
TCCATTCAAAAACAGAAAAGTGGAAACTTTTAAATTTAGTTTGTTGCTAAAACTGAGAGCCTCAATTAAGAAATCTTACACCCTAAACCAGCTCAGAATACCCAGGAATTGATCATAATCTGTAAAAATCACACTTGTCCACTTGCAGACCTCAACAAAGAGTTCACAGGCTGGTGCTGGCATACCGACCATATCTTGATCATCCTCCTCTTGGCCAGGGCATCTCAAAATTAGGTGCACGTGAGAATCAGCTGGAGGCCAGGTAATTCCTGACCCTCAGCCTAGAGATCTGATTTACTAGGTCAGGACAAGACCTGAGATTGCACTTTTCTAACAAATGCGGATGACTTGTGACAGTCTAGAGAAGCCCCAACATGCCTTTCAGTAATAGCAATGTTATGATTGCTTCATGCCTTTGACACAGTCATGGAAAGACATTAATTCCGGGGATTGATTCCATGTTTGGAAATCAGCCACTGGAAGATTAATAAATAGAAAATAAGGTGCTTTGTAAAAGACTTGTTTAGAATCTAAATCCCTATAGATCCCCTTTTTCCTTGTCCTTGGAAAGGAAATTCCATTATTGTATCTCTTATTTTCCTCCTTTCAAGAAGAATCTAGTGAAATGATGTGTTCTCTTTTATCATTTACCATTTTCCATATTCTACCACCTGTTTGCACAAGGTGTTTAAAGATGATTTCATAGATCATTAATTAAAGTAACAACTGTTTCTCTAGCAAGTATGGTGTTGAAGAGCATGTAACTGCTTCTTCAAGGAGGCAGAAAGCCTGTTTGTTATTTTATCTTAAAGGTTGAGGAGTTTAGATGATGCTTGAACAGACTTGCATGGATTAGGAATGTAGACTTAGTTGTAAAAGTCATCCAGAATAAATAAATGTCATTGTACTTTGTAATTCCCATGTTACCGGTGACATGAGACCTGTGTTTTAAGGTATTTTCTTTCATTGTGTTAGGTATTATGACAGACTGTTATTTCAGAACTTTTAATGCAAAATTCTCTTTTGCAAGATGTAAAGTGGTTTGCAGAAGTAGCTTCGCAAATGAAACCATTCTTTACAGTGTCTTCCTCTGATTCTTTCAGGCTATTTTCCATCATACCTATTTTTTTACTTCTTTCCCTCTTACTTGCTGATATTTTTGTCTCTCCTTTTTCACGCTACATGATTTTCTATTTCCCTTACTCTCAATCTCATATCTTCAGATTATTTCATTTTATTTATTATTCATTCCCATATTCAGTATAAATGTATTGTACACCTGCTGTGAGCCATCCACAACGTCCAATAAAATCTGTCCTTGGGATGCTCACAGTTCAGGGAAAGACAGATCAGTAATCATGTTTTCTATGTACACATGACACGCTTTATGATAGAAGCCATAGGAGTGATATGGAAACATAGCAGAGAGGCTCTGTTGTAGGCACTGCTGATGTGTCAACTATATCCCTGTGGTGTTCATTGTATCCATATATTCCAGTGGCTCCCTACTACTCTGCTTTGGTGTGGGCAGAGAGGATATCTTACTCAGGTCCCAGCAGCCTGCTGAAGTTTTCCAAAGCAGGCTGGAAACACTGAGGCCTTAACACTCAATAAACAGCCCTACATCAATAATAGCAGAGGCTTGGGGATAAATATCCTAGTTCTCTTATTCCTCTGAGGTATATTCTATATTAATGAGATTGGGACCAGTAGGCCACAGTGAAACCTGCTTACCAATGCACCCTAAATTGGTGATTTTCTTTGTCCTGATTCACTTCCTTACACCTCTATTAGTGCTTCCTGATATCACCTCCCACATAAACCACTTGTACTCACAACTCTATTTCAGGGTCTTCTAGAAAAGGCTAACTAATACAGGTACCAAGCCATACCTGGGGTCCCTCAGATATGAGTACCAAAATAGGAGAATGGAGAGCTGAGCAGGTGCCAGTTAAGGATAGGTTCTGAACCATGCTAAGAAGGCTGGATTTCCTACTGAAGGCAACAGGTATACATTAAGGCTTTTGAAATGGGATGGCATGGTAAAATTTGCATTATGGAAAATTAACCCAGTAGGGCACTCTGGAGAATGCTTCAAATAGAGCAGGACTGGAGTAGGAAAACAATGAAAAGCTTTTTTTGCAGTCAAAACCAGAGATGATGAGGGCCTGAAAGGTGGCAAAAGGTTAAATGATGCTTAGAAAAATAAGAAAGTGGAGAAGGTGAAGCACGGATCTGAGTCCAACATGCTGCTAGGGTCAGAATGTCTAGGCAATGTGATCTGATTCTTTGCTGAAAGTGTTTTCATTTGTTCTCTGTCAGCTGAGACTTTCGCGGCCCATTTGTGGCTGCAGAAGTCCCCTTTGTATACCGGTGTAGGAGCTTGTGGCGGGCTGCGCGGCCCCTGACCAGGCTTTACCATGTTGGTGCTGTTTGAGACATCTGTTGGGTACACCATCTTTAAGGTTCTAAATGAGAAGAAACTTCAAGAAGTTTATAGTTTGTGGAAAGAATTTGAAACTCCAGAGAAAGCAAATAAAATAGTAAAGCTAAAACATTTTGAGAAATTTCAGGATACAGCAGAAGCATTAGCAGCATTCACAGCTCTGATGGAGGACAAAATCAATAAGCAGTTGAAGAACGTTCTGAAGAAAATAGTAAAAGAAGCCTATGAACCTCTAACTGTAGCTGATGCTAAACTAGGAGGAGTCATAAAGGAAAAGCTGAATCTCAGTTGTATCCGTAGTCCTGTTGTTAATGAGCTTATGAGGGGAATCTGATCACAGATGGATGGATTGATCCCTGGGGTAGAACCACGTGAAATGGCAGCCATGTGTCTTGGATTGGCCCACAGCCTGTCTTGATACAGATTGAAATTTAGCACTGATAAAGTGGATAAAATGATTGTTCAGGCAATTTCCTTGTTAGATGACTTAGATAAAGAATTAAACAACTACATTATGTGTTGTAGAGAATGGTATGGCTGGCATTTCCCAGAATTAGGAAAAATTATTTCAGATAATTTGACGTACTGCAAGTGTTTACAGAAAGTTGGAGGTAGGAAGAACTATGCCTCTGCCATGCTTTCTGAATTGTTGCCAGAGGAAGTTGAAGCTGAAGTAAAAGCAGCTGCAGAGATATCTATGGGAACTGAGGTTTCTGAAGAAGATATTTGCAATATTCTACATCTTTGCACCCAAGTGACTGAAATCTCTGAATATCGAACCCAGCTGTATGAGTATCTACAAAGCCAAATGATGGCCATTGCACCCAATGTGACAGTCATGGTTGGCGAGTTAGTTGGAGCACGGCTGATTGCTCATGCAGGTTCTCTTTTGAATTTGGCCAAGCATGCAACTTCTACAGTTCAGATTCTTGGAGCAGAAAAGGCACTTTTTAGAGCCCTCTAATCTAGGTGGGATACCCCTAAATATGGTCTCATTTATCATGCTTCCCTTGTAGGCCAGACAAGTCCCAAACAAAAGGAAAGATTTCTCAAATGCTGGCAGCCAAAACTGTTTTGGCTACTCGTTATGATGCTTTCGGGGAGGATTCCAGTTCTGCGATGGGAGTTGAGAACAGAGCCAAATTAGAGGCCAGATTGAGAAGCTTGGAAGATAGAGGGATAAGAAAAATAAGTGGAACAGGAAAGGCATTAGCAAAAGCAGAAAAATATGAACACAAAAGTGAAGTGAAAACTTACGATCCCTCCGGTGACTCAACACTTCCAACCTGTTCTAAAAAATGCAAAATAGAACAGGTAGATAAAGAGGATGAAGTGATTGAAAAGAAAGCCAAAAAAAAGCCAAGATTAAAATTAAAGTTGAGGAGGAAGAGGAGGAGGAAGAAGACGAAAAAGTGCTAGTGGTAGAAGAGGAGACATCTGTGAAGAAGAAAAAGAAAAAGGATAAAAAGAAACACATTAAGGAAGAACCAGATTCTGAGGAAGAGCCATGCACCAGCACAGCAGTTCGTAGCCCAGAGAAAAAGAAGAAAAAGAAAAAAAAGAAAGACATGGAGGACTAATGGGAGGAAACCAGTTATGTCTGCTGGACATGCGTTTGAGAACCAGAACTGCTGGTGTGGGGCCAGGGCAGGCTGGATGGCGCAGGGATCAGTCATCAGCTCTGGTACCCTTGTTATGTCTTCATTTCTTAGTCTTTGATATACAAATAAAACTATTTTCTTTGTTAAAAAAAAGAAAAGAAAAATAAGAAAGTAAAATCAATAGAACATGTACTAATTGAACACATGGAATGCAATGAGGAAGAAGTCCAAGACGCCTTCTAGGTGTATGGCTTTATCAAGAGGGAGATTGTGGTGTTATAGAGTGGGAGGGCAGGTATTAAGTTCAGTGTAGGATATAATGAAATTTGAGACATGGAGGTAGAGATTTCCATGAGATAGACTAGTGCTCAGGAGAGAGGAGTGGGTTAGATGGACATGTTGAAGAGTCCTCAGGATATAACGGAGGTATAGACATAGATGAGATTACTCAGGAGAAGTGTGTACAAAATGAGAAGAGAAGGAGAGGGAAAGGGGCTGGTCAGAGAAGGTGTGGGAAAAAGCAGAAAGGGGCAGGACAGGAAAGGAAGGGAATAGCAGGAAGCTGAGGACAAAGCCCTGTACCAGAATGTCAGAGACAGAGGAAAAGGAGTCTACAAGGGAGATAGAAACAATATGATGCTCTCACCATATCATAAAGAATTGGGTCCAGCAAAGTGTGGGGATCATGGGACCTTGGAGGAAAAAAAACTTCCGTTGCTCATGAAGTGAGAGCTACTAAAAGATTTTCAAGATAATGGAATCCTACTTACAGATTGGAACTATAGAAATACCACTGTATAGAAAGGATGAGATTGGAATAAGGCACAAGATCAGGAAAATGCTACTTAAGCAAATCTGTTTAAACACACTATTGTTTTATAATTAGTTTACACTTACCTAAGAGCTCTCCTTATGGGCATAGATCATTATTTTTTTTTGTAATTTTGCTGCAACAAGCTTTTGAAATTTGAGATACACTTCAACTTTAGCAGAGTGTGTCTTAAACAAGTGTAAATATGAAAAGGTTTTGTGGCTTGAATTATTTATAGTAACAGATGTTTCTTGTTGCTGTGGCAACAAATCACCAAAAACGTAGTGGCTTGAAACAAGATGTACACATGATCTACAAATTTGGAGGTTGGAAGTCCAACATAGATCTCACTGCCCTGAAATAGAGGTTTTGGAAGGGCTGCATTTCTTCTGGAGGCTTGTAAAGAGGACTGAGCTATTTGTGGCTCATCAAAGAAAAATATATGCCCACAGAGGCAGTCACAAATTTAATTTGGTAGTGATTAGACAAGATTGTATGAGGGGAAGACCCCTCATAGGATTAGAGAGAGGAAAGTACGTTTTGAGAAAAAATAAAAATAAATCACAAGCCTATCAGTGATAGGCAGATGCTAGCCAAAGATTCATGAGATATGAAAAGCAGTCAAGCTCTATAAGGGTAGAAATTTGTTTGGCCTATTTTAAACATAATAGAAAGTGGGTTGGCGACGTAGCTCAGTGGTGCTACACCTGCCTGGCAAGCTCAAGGTCCTGAGTTTGATTCCCAGTATCAGAAAAATAAGAACCAAGATACATCATGTACAGATACAAGCACCCAATGATAAATGTAAATGTATACCTAAAATGTACCAATAAAAGGATTTAAGGAAAAAAAAAAAAGAAAGTGTAAATGAGTTTGATGTGGGCAGGCTCTTCATAGTGATCAAAAACAACTTAAAGGTCAATACACAAAGGCCACCTTCAGCTTATTTAAATAACAATACCTTAGGGGAGAATGTGATTTCTTGCCCTTTCAAACGTGTAAAACATTTTTTGGATCTTGGTCCCATTTCTCCATTTTCAAAGTCACAGCATTGCAACTCATTGACCCTTCTTCCATAGTCACATCTACTTCTGACCATTGCTGAGAACAGTTCTCTAGTTTAAAGTCCAAGTGATTAATTTGGGCCCACCTTTCCATCTCAAGCTCTTTCATCATATTGGCATGTCTCCATTGCCCTGGAGGGCAACATATTCAGAAATTCCAGGGATCAGGACATGGACATCTTTGATAATCATTATCATCTTACACAAAGAGCAATGGTGTCCTGCAACTCTGAGAGTGTCTTCTGACTACTTAGGAGGTTGCATGCACACCCAAGGTAGGCCAAAAGTTCTAGGAGGTAATTGCTCCAGGAATGGCCCTCAACCAATGAAAGCTTGGGGTTGATGGCTAAATATGGATCTTTGTCACCTCTTAGTAGGTCAAGCTTGAGCCTCAGATAGGTTTCAGCCCCATTTATCAATCTTGATAATTCACTGACTTCTTGCTTTCCTGGTCCCATTTCCCCATGCCCTCTTCACACTTGTGATATTGCCCCTCAAATAAACTTCCTGAATGCAATTATTTGTCTCAGAGTTCCTTTGCATAGAACAAAAGTAAAGCAAACTAAGTCTCAATGCCTCCTGGAACAGCAGACTGATGAGAATCACAGTCCATTGAGCCCTACCCTCCACTACCTCACCAAAGATCAAACAGATCCTGGACAGCCTCTTATGCCCACACTTTGGTAAAGACTGTAGGAGGAGCAAGTGGCATCCTTGAGGGCAGAGCAATGGATTTTGTAAATTACTGACAAACAACTACATTCTATCTTACCATACAGTTGGCTAAGATATTTCTGTGCTATTGGGTTTCCCAAACAACTCACCAGGTTTCATAATATAATTCCATTGCTTTATGTTACTGAAATCAAGCCTGTGATTTCACATCTATTACTATATTATAAAGGTGACTTGTAGATATTTGAAAATGTTTTTACTCTCTAGCTCTTAATTGGTAGAAGATGCTTCATGATAACTCAAACAGGAGTTATTTCAACATATAACTGTACGCTCTTAAAAAAGAACAAACTAAATGAGGGAGAGGTCTAGTACTTCCCCGACATTGTATTAGACAGATACGGGTTTGCCCAATCATTGCACTTATTTGTCTTCTATGAGTGTTGTTCTTATTTATAACAAGCTCATTTGAAGACAAAACAATTAAGTGAAGCTGGAGTTATTTCCCACTTGATTGATGAAGTACCATCAGACACAAGTATAACCACTTAGAAATAAATGATTCTGGACCCATGCAAGAGTGGGTATTAAGGAAATGACCCCTTCTTAATTCTTCACTAAGCTGCTAGTGTTCTATTGTTCATTTGTTCAAAAAATATTTTCTGAATGCTTAAATGGTACAGAGTGAGGACATAGAAACTACTTGAAGCCTGTTTTCATACAGCTTTAGAAGTCATTAAGAGAAAAAATAAGTACCGAGTATTCTAAGATGGGGTAGAGAATGTTAAGAACAGATTATAATTTTAGTTGTGGCAATTCCTAGAAAGGAAGAGTACTCCCACCTCTTAAAGAGGATCTACTCAGAAGGAGGAAGTAACATTTGTAAATTTTATTTTGTGCTGGCATACAAAACAGAGATTAAAAACTGGAATAGGAACGGAAAACTGTACTTTTTATGGCGGTGTTCAGCTCTCTCTGGAAATGCAGGAAATGGCCTCATCCCACCTTGCCCAGATAGCACTCATTTACATCAGATGAACCTAGGAAGCTTCCCACACATGAGGTTCAGATGAAAGAGTCAAAGACACAGAAGCTTCCTTTGATCTAAGGCAGTGGTTCTCCAGTCAGGGCTAATTTTTCCCTGCCCCAGGGAATATTTGCAACGTGTAGAAGCATTTTTAGTTCTCACAACTTGCAGGTTGTGTGTGTGTGTGTGTGTGTGTTTGTGTGTGTATGTGTGTGTGTGTGTGTTGCTGGCATCTAGTAGGCAGAGGACAGGAACGCTGCTAAGCATCCTGCTGTGCACAGGATGATAGACACAGCAAGGAATCATCTAACCCAAATGTCAAGAATGTCGAGGTTTAGAAACCCTCATCTAAGGGACAGACATGTAGTGCACACAGAGGATTGAGGTATTTGAGGAACAAAAAGTTCAGTTTGATGAGAGCAATCTGCTTATGGCAAAGAAGTCACTGCTGTCAGGAGTAATTAATTAAGAGCTGGTATAATCCCAAAAGATGATAGAGTCACAAATTCCTTTGGATTAGAAATTTTTTCCTTATAGATGATCTCTTTTACTCTGTGTAAGGGTCTTTTCTTCACACCAGATACCATATAAGAAATACACAATATAGTTCTTTACATAAATAATGGGGGCATGAATTCTGTTGCATGTATGATTTAATTGTTTTCCAAAAAGTTGACATGGGTGAAAACATTAGGAGGTCAAATTATTGAATGTTCCTACTTCACTTTACCCTACCCACAGCTGCTGGATTTATTCTAGAGCAACAGAAGTCACAGCAGAAATGACCTCTGGTATTTTCTAAAAATGAACTAACGCATTCGAGCAGGTTTCTCAACCCTGACTGCATATCAGAAACATCTGGGAACATTTTACAACCCAAAGATTCAGAGCACACATCTTGGTTTTTTAAGGTTTTGCAGATAATTCCAGCATGCAGCCAAGTTTGAGAACTACTGCTCTAAAGCCTTGCTTCTTAAAATATCATCTGTTGACCAGCAGCATCAGCATCACCTAGCTTGTTAGAAATGTAGTCTCTCAGGCCCACCACAGACCTGAAGGATGAAATGTGCATTATGATAGGGTTCCCAGGGGATTTGCAAGGACATTAAAGCTTAAGAAGTGATGAACACAAGCTTAGCCAACCTGCACCTGCCTCTTCTTTTGGCCCTTTTGAAAAATATTATAATAAGAATATGAAAAGGGAAGTTTTGTTACTTATATACACTAACTTGATTATACATTTACAAGATATGATAAAAAATAGTGTCTAAATTTTTAAAATGTATTACAGTGGAAGACATATTGCCATTAATTCCCTTCAAAATACTTGTCCTCACTTCAAACACACTTATTCCATCATCCTGGCCACTTTCTGAAGCAGTTCTGGAAGTCCACTTTTGTGAACATCTTCAGTTGTACTGTCATGGCTGCCTCCATGTCCTGAATCAATTCAAGAAAATACTTACCTTTCATGTCATTTTGACTTTAGGGAAGAGCCAGAGGTCACCTGGTGCCAGATATGGTAAGTAAGATGGATGAGAACACACAGTAATGCTTTTAAGAGATTGCCTTTCTATTGGATGGCACTCTATAGGAGCACTAAATATAGTTTTTAATGTACCTAGTAAAGATACTTGGACTTCTAAAACTGCTTCAGAAAGTGGCAAGAATGGTAGTCTAAGTGTGTTTGAAGCAAGGAGAAGTATTTTTAGGGTGATTAATGTGTCTCTTATTGTAATAATGTTTTAAATATAAATATTCACGACATATTTTGATCACATCTCATATATATATATGACCCAAAACAATTCCTCTTCACTCAAAAATTGTGACATTCTGCAAATAGTTTATTTTAATGTGTTTACATTTTGCAATATACACAATCTAATAAGACACAATACTAAGACATCAGAAAGTGCCCCAAAACTCTTAATAAACTTACTTCTCATTTGAGTAGAATATTAAGTTCATTACTATGGCTGCTAGGCAAAAGCTCTACCACTGAGCTACATCCCCAGTTCTTGTTTTTCTTAAGAAAAGTAAACACTAGCTATTTGGTAGCTGAAGATTATCATTTTACTATTGGGAGCCGAGTGGGAACCCCATGCAACACTTTTCCTGTAGCAGCAAGAGGGTGCCCTTTTCAGCTCTATATTTCCATACACAAAGAACAGACAGTCCAAAATGTCATGCGACAGAATCCATGCTGGAGTGAGGCTGTTATCTTTGTTAGCATTGAACTGTGCCCACATGTGCAGCACAAAACAATAGTTCTAAATACTCATGACTATTCTGAAAAGCACAAATTAAGGTAGATTGGCAGTGATAACTCTGTAGGGAGTCTATAAAGTTTGCTGAATGCCGTACAGCCGGCTCTTGGCTGCCAGACCTCAGATGTCTTAATTCACTGTAGAATCATCCCACGTGTTTTCATACTTCCTGTTTTTAGGACAGATTGATTAAAAAAAAAAAACCTTACAGAAATCCCAGAATAAAACTAGCATTCTTCATCTCAGCCAAGTACTCTGTCAAAATGATTCACTATAGTACCCTTCTCTGGAATAATCCTGCCATTGAATTACCATGCTTTTAAAAATATATAACTATTCCCTTCAAACACTCAAATAAGAATATAGGAGAAAAGCATGGCATAGGGAAATGAACATAGGGCCAAGGGTCTGGCTGCCTGAGTCCGAATCCTGGCTGGTGCTATATTTGCTAGGTGATTTGGAGCTATAGTGTAAATACACTGAACCTTAAAATGAGCCCAATAAAACTCTCTCCCATTGGGGTTGTTGTTAGGAGTAGGCAAGATTAGTCATGTGAAGAACAATAGCTTGAACACACCCAACACTTATCAAGTATTTCCTTCTCTTTCCTTTACCTGTTCTCCTGTTTGTTTGGTTTTATTGGAAACTCTCAAGAAAATGTCATTAGAAATTTTCTAAATGGCAGAGCCTGTTCATCCTTTGATCTGAAGAGCCTGTCACAGTGTGTCGGACATACTAAGCGAGTACCTAAAAAATGTTGAACGAATTTCTTGTTTCTACTTAGAGCTCATACAGCAGGGGTCTGAAAGTGGAAGACTACCCAGACTTAAATAATTAGAAACCATGCTATTTCTTATATGGGATATATTAAATGTGTATAGCCATATGTGTTTAAGAATCCACCCACTGAATTCTAGCCGAAAGCACAAATCTATGGGAAAAGGAAAGGACAGCTTCCTAGAATAATATAATTGACCTCTTTATGTAAGCATGTTTGCTTATACTCGTGTAAAATTCCTCTGAGTCTTTAATTGAAACTATCTTATATATTATTTTGATTAATTGCTGTTCAGTGTGTAAGAGACTCAACTACATTACTAAAAACCAACATAATAAATGAAAGCATTTAGGAAAGAATAGAAAAAATTTATGGTTACTGCTTAACAGGGAAGAAAACATCCTTAAAGGACCTATCATTTGAGCTGAGGATAGAAGACTGAATTGTAATTCAAGGAAAAGTCAAAGAGAATCACTGGGTCAGGGATTTAGCTCAGTAGCACTGTGCCTGCCTCGAAAGCTCAAGGCCCTGAGTTCGATCTCTGGTACCAAAAATAAACAAATAAAGTCAAAGAGAATCACAGGATAGAAAGAATAGTATGTGGAAAAATCTGAGTCCCATGGATGGAACACAGACAGTTAAAGCATGGGATACATAGTGAGAAATGATGGAAAATGAAACTGGAATAACCCATTAGGGTCTGACCTTAGAGAGCCTAGTCAGTTGTACCAATGGGACCTTTATTTTTATCCTGGAAACAGGCAGTCAGTTAATGGATAAGCAGAAAAGTGAATTCATAAACTTTAAACACAGGATCTTATAACACAGGGTTTCGTCTCTTGAGAAGCTCTTGAAGTCATGGAAGCACTTATAGATACCTTATCATTAAAATCAATGAAAACCTACATACACATATTGTCAGGACTCAGTAGAAAGTCTCAGGGCCTAGAACAAGGCCTGGCAAAATCTGAGTGCCTTGTCAACCATGTTGGGTAAAATCTAAGTGCTTTTTCAAGCATGAGTAACAATGAATTCAAATGGAACAATTGACTCTCCACTGTTCACACTGTCATACATTTGGGGAGCTGTCTTTTAATTTTCCCATGACTAGCACATTCCTATCAAATGGTATATGTTCAGTAAATATTTGATGAATGAATATTAATGGCAAAAAACCACCCTTAACTACATTTAATGCAGAAGTTTTCTAATTGTGGGTGTGGTTGACCTAGGGGTCAGAAAGTCAGTTCAGTGGCTCATTAGCAGCGTTTTGGGAAAAATAAAAATTGGGACAAAGAATAGAAAATATCACAATGCATTCTACTTTGCAAAAATATATATGACTTTGTAAAACTTTTCTTTTAGACATATTAATGTATTGGGAGTGTGTGTATATGTGTGTCTTGGTTGGTAAAGGAAACAGGTTTGTGTGTCATGTATGCATAGTTATACTTCTATCTTTATGCTGTTTTCCAGATTTATTAAGGTACAATTGACAGAATTCCATATATTTAAGGAGTACAACTTAGTATATATGTACATACACATTAAGCAATATAATCAAGCTAATTAACCCAGCCATAACCTCACATAGTTGGAATTTCTGTCGTTTTGTATGTGTGCTGAGAATACTTAAGATAAACTGTCTTAGCAAATTTCAAGTATCCATTATAATATTATTTAACTATAGTCACATCGCTCTACATTAGATCCTCAGAATTTATTCATCTGGCATAAGTAAAACTCTAACCCTTGACCAACACCTTCCTATTTCCCTCTCCGCCCAGACCCTGGACACTGCCATTCTTTATTCTCTGCTTCTATAAGTTTCATTATTTTATATGCCAAATGTAAGTGAGATCATGTGGAATATCATAGCCAAAAGGTTTTGAAAGCCAGTGCTTTCTGGTGGGGCAGGTCAGGTAAACAAGTTCACCTGAGCTTCTCTGCCTTAAACCTTCTCAGATACCCTCAAGAGGTAGTCACAGATCCAAATGCAGGGGTCCTTATTTGGATGCTACAGTGACGGGGGCAGGAAGTGTTCCTCATACTAACTATTGCACTTCATCAAAACTAAGCCTCTCGCCCTTGTCTTAGCAGCCCACACTCAATCCCACCCGAGGATTGTGATGCTCATGACCAAAGGGGCTCAGCACTTGGTAACCCCTGCTTTCAGTATCAAAGTTGTGTCACTCTCGGCTGGGCACAACATATGCCTTATTACAAGGCACACAGCCTGGGGGCTGGTGAGGAAATAAAAGTGACCCTAACTCAGGAGTTAAGTCCATTTTTCTTTGAAAATATATTTTAGAACCACATATGATTTCTTCTTTGTGTCTTATCATGACTATCACATTGACATCTTTGAAAAGGAAAGGGAAGCAGACTCTCATGTACATTTTCTTAACTAGAAACTCATTTGGTCAACAATTACATCAACCAATACTGGTGTTATTTTCACATGGTGATCAATCTCTGTCTTCTGTGTTTACTGCAATCAATCTTCCCTCTGGGCCTACAGACAGGCTTTTTGTCTGACATCTTAAATCTGGTAACCATAGTGATGAAGCAGCGAGAAGAAGACATCTTGGAAACATACTACAGATAACTCCACCAGAAAACAAAACAAAACAAAATCCCTCATTTTATCTATTATTTTTCATTTTCTTTTTTTTTTGCAAGAGGCACTTATGAGACAGTATAGCTGTAGTATTAATGAACAAACAAACGGTTGCAGCGAAAGTGGAAAAGAGCTAGGGCACAGATGATCTACACAACAAAATAATAAGTCAGAATGAGGTATCATTAGATTGCATTTTTGGTTCACTCTACTGCTTTGAATGTCCTTGGAAGAACCAATAAAAAAGTGTCTTCCAGTGGTTTACAGTGTTCACCAGCTTCAGTAACTGCTAATTTTGAAACAGAACCTATAGTCCATATTCATCAGAGAAAAGCTAGCTTAACAGGATCAAACAAATTTAGAAAGAAATAAGATTGGCAAAGAAAACTGTTTATGTTTTTTTTTTAATCTGGAGAAATATATTTGTTCTGCAATGGTAAAAAGCAATGAAGTGATGGCCCACAGATGTCTCATGCCTTAGGACATGCCTCACTGACCCTCTGCTCAAAACCTTCTAATGCTTCTCCAAGCCATACTTCGGTGATGGCGGCAGAAACTTAACCTCTCTTTTTTAAGTTGGTAGGAAGGCATCAAAGGCAAGACAAAACATAGATTCTGATCTTATTATTAGTTCTTAAGTTTATTGAGCTCCCTGAAGAATCTAACAATTCACCAAACTTCTACTGTCAGCAGCACTGGCTCCCCTCCCTCTGAGCTTTTTTCAGCAGAAATTAAACAGTTGGAGTGATGAGAGTAAAGAAAGAACTGGCTATTTGGAAGGTTGATACTATTGCTTGGAGGTTATGAAAACTGGATATAATAAAGACAGGTTTCTGAACATGGTTCTTTGGACTCTAAAAATATACCCAATTCAGGGCTTAGTTCTTTACATCAAGAGAGATTAAATTTACTATTTGAGAGATTTTCTTATATTCCATATATTTTATATTAGAATCTTCTTCAAAATTATAATAGCATCAAAAGACTTGCTGATTAATTTGAAACCCTTGAAATGGATACAGTCAAAGAAAATTTTGCCAGCTATTCCTCAGAGGACTAATATCTAGGATATATAAAGAATTCAAAAATAAAAAACCAAAAAATAAAAGACCGAATGAAAAAATGGACAAGTGAAATGAATAGACATTTCTCAGAAAAAGAAGTACAAATGATCAATAAACATATGAGAAAATGTTTAACATCTCTGGCTACTAGAGAAATACAAATTGAAACAACACTAAGATTCCATCTCATGCCAGAAAGAATGGCAGTCACCAAGCAATCAAATAGTAATAGTAAATGCTGAAATGGTTGCAGTGAAAAGGAACCCTTCTACATTATGGGAATGCAAACGAGTACAACCATAGTGGAAATCAGTATGAAAAGTCCTCAAAAACTAAAAGTAGAAATTCTGTTTGACTCAGCTATTCCCTTTCTAGGTATCTTCCCAAAAGAGTTAGAGGCTTCACACCTTATCTTTGACAAAGGAGCCAGACATCCTCACTGGAGGAAAGATAGCCTCTTTAATAAATGGTACTGGAAAAACTGGGTTTCAACTTGCCAAAGATTAAAACTAGACCCATATCTTTCACCATGCACTAAACTAAGATCAAAATGGATCAAAGATCTAAATATTAAAACAGAAACACTAACCCTGCTGGAAGATAGGTTAAGTAGAACTCTTGAAGATATTAGCATAGGAAAAGACTTTATAAACAATGCCTCAGTAGCAGGGGAACTAGCACAAAGAATCAACAACTGGGATCTCATCTTATAAAAAGCTTCTGCACAGAAAGAGAAAACACCAACAAAGTGAAGAGACAAAACACAATGTGGGGAAAAAAATTTTTACCAGCTGTTCCTCAGACAAAGGTTTACTATCTAGAATATACAAAGAATTTTTAAAAATCAGAGCCCCCCAAATTTAAAGACCCAATTCAAAAATGAGCTTCTGAAATGAATAGATACTTCTCGGACAAAAAAGTAAAAGCAGCAAATAAACATATGAAAAAATGTTCAACATCACTGATCATCTGAGAGTTGCAAATTAAAGCAACACTGAGATTTCATCTCACTCCAGGATAGTGGCTATCAAGAAATCAACCAACAACAAATGCTGGTGGGGCTGTGGGGAGAAAGGAACCCTTCTCCAATGTTGGTGGGAGTGTAGACTGGTGCAACCACTGTGGAAATCAATGTGGAGATTCCTCAAAGAGCTAGGACTAGAGGGCCCATTTGACCCAGCTATTCCCCTTCTGGGTATCTTCCCAAAAGAATTTAAAATATCATACCACAGCAATATATGCACACCCATGTTTATAGGGACACAATCTGTAATAGCTAAATCTTGAAAATAGTCCAAATGCCCATCAACCGGTGACTGGATAAAGAATATGTGGGGGTTTTTTTTCATAAAGTGGAGTATTACTCAGCCAAAAGAATGATAAACTAGAGACATTTATAGCTAAATGGATGAACATTGAGGCTATACTCTTAAGTGAAATAAATAGGACACACATGTGTAAATACCGAATAGCTTCTCCAGTGTGAGAATCTAAAAGTGTAAATGAGATCCAAAATGTATAACAGTTAATGTAAAGTAGGAAGAAAGGGTCCAAATGGGCAGGTGAAGGGGGGGGGGAGAAGGGAAGGAAAAAATATGAGAAAAGAAGGAAAAATGGAAACAAAACTTTTTGTAAATAGGGAGGGATTGAGGGGTGGAGGGAAAGAAGGGGAATAAGCAAAAAACAAGAACCAAGATATATCATGTACAGGTACAAACTCCCAATGATTAATGTGATCATAATGTATACCTAAAATACCAATAAACTTAAAAGTACTAATAAACTAAAGTACCAATAAACTTAATGGAAAAAAGGAAAAAAGAGTTAAAGGCTTCATATTATAGCAATACAAGCATACCAAGGTTTATAGTACAGCAGCACAACTCACAATAGCTAAATCTTGGAACCAGCCTATATGTCCATCAGTAGATAAAGAAAATGTGATGTCTACACCTAATGAAGTACTACTTAGCTATGAAGAATGATAAATTTGAGACATCTGTAGGAAAATTGATGCACCTTGAAAGCAATATTAAGTGAAATAAATCAGACACACAAGCTTAAATGCCATATGGCTTCTCTCACTTGAGTAATCCAAAATACAAACAAAGAGACTGATGAAATGAAACAAGGAGATCTTTTGCAAATGGGAAGGGAACCAAGAGATGGGGGAGGTGCGAGGGAGGGGAAGAGGACATGAAAAGATTTAAGATGTGTCATGTAGATGTACCAACTACCCACAATGAATGTAATCATTATATGTCACAAACAAGATAAAAAATAACAATAATAATGAAAATGGGGAGAGATGAAGGGAGGGAAGTGGGGGATGAGAGGGGGAACAAAAAGAATCAAGCTGAATGTAAACATAATGTACTGCAAACGTGTACTAATAAAATTTAGAAAAAAAGATAATTGAAAGAGAAAAGACATCTGAAGTGTTGTTGTGGGGTTGATTATATTAGAGTAGGGCTGGTTTCTCAAAACTGGATCAGAATGACTACAAACTTCTGAGAGGTCAAGAAGGGTCACAGCTGGGTATAGCTTATTGAATGGTTTGCCCTCTTAGATTTGTTACCTTACTAAGTTTCCCACAAAGGAAGGTTAACTAACTATGGTCACATAGTCCCCTAAACTATCCAGCATCTCCAACAAATGGTTAAAGACTTGATTATCTCTACCAAAGAATTCATAACCTTCTAAGGCGGTATGTTCCACATTCAGTCACAGAGTTGTTAAAGGTTCATCTTCATATTTAGGTGAATTCTGTCGCCTCGTAACTTCAACCAATTATTTCTGATTAGTTCCTTTGGAGCATTAGTATAAATGTGAATTTAAATTCATAAAAGCCCTTCACTCTTTTGAAAACAGCTATCATATTAACCAGACTGATCTCTTCTAAGGTCAGTGGTTCTTGTTCCTTCTATAGTTCTTCATGTGGTACACCACCCTGGAAGCATTCTTTTACCTTTCACTTTGCCCTCAATGTGTCCTGTTACTTTGTGACCTTGTCCTTTTTCCTATCCAATGACATATTGACAACAGTCTATAAATATCAATGGGATTCTCTCTTTCAAGGATGTAAATAAAGAGACTCTGATACTCCCATTACAGTATAGTAAGGACTTAAATGGAACAGGTTCTCATAGGATTGAGGCTGGTGTGTCCAGGTTAGAACATGTATGAGTAAAAGAAGCTGGCAGGAGCAAGGAGGATAAGTAGAGAATAACATCCCTTCCTGATCATTCGAGTTCCTGAGCTTGGTCACTCTGCTTACACTGTCTTATCAATATCACCATCCTGCTAACATTTATTGAGCATACACTTTATACCAAGCAACGTTATACACCCTTAAAGTCCTTCAGCTCACTGAATTCTATCAAAAAACCTAAAAGATAGTGCCGTTCTCTCAATTTTACTACAGAGGAGGCTGAGGCACATAGAGATTTGAGTGACCCCAGGCCCCACACTGGTTAGTGGCAGAGCCCAGATGTGAAACCAGGAGTTGTCTCTAGAACCCAGTCTTATCAGCTTTACAGGACATTTATTTCCTATCCTTAGAGATTCCTGAAATTATCTTAAAATATTTTTCTTAAAGTAATTCCTTACATATATTCCCCATTTAATTAAATCCACGAGTGGATTTCTGTACTTTGCAACAAATCTTCCTTTACTAATGTACAGGATGAGTAGAAGACCCTAAGTGCTGGCCAAACGTCACAGATAGTGCCGCTGAACTGCTCTGTAGTTGCACTAAAAAAGCAGGTTCAATTAAAATGAGGCTGCCTTTACCTGGGTTGCTTTTCTGTAACATATCCATAATGCCCATATATATCTTTCAGAGTCAGTGAATTTTATAATGTTATTACAGAAAAAATGCCATCCAACTTTCCTTTAATTTCTTCCTTTAATACTCATTAGAAATATTACCTCCTGCATAGTGTCCAGTGATCTGTGCATTCCTTATTTTAGAGAGTGGTGGCAAACCTATGGCATGCATGACATTTGTTTTTAAGACAAATGATGTTAATGTATGAGTTGTTTTTCTGCGAAATTAAACCCTCAATATTCACGTTTAATTACAGTGTTGCCACTTTGTGATAAATAAGTGGGTTTTGGGTTGCAGTTTTGGCACTTCTCTCTAAAAGGTTTGGCATCATTGCGATAACCATTTGTCTACATCAGTGTTTCTGAGCCTCAGCACTGACATTTAAGGCTAGATAATTCATGCTTTGTGGTAGGGATTGTTCTGTGTACCACAGGATGTTTAGCAGTATACTTGTCTCTACCCACTAGGTGCCAGTAGAACACATATTCCTCATTGTGACAAACAAAACTGTCTCCAGACATTGCCAAGTATCCCCTGATGGACAAAATTGACCCTAGTTGTAAACCACCAGTTTACATGTTCTAGACCTCCTCCCATTCGGACATCAAGGCCAGGACTCTGTCTTCTTTATTCTTGTTTCTTTCCAATGCTTGGTACATTATGATGTGCAATAAAATCTTAATTGAAGAAAACTACAGCAACTTACATTAAAACGGTGCTTTGTATCTAAAATTCTTGAGTACAGAATACTTGTATGTGTCTAAGATTAGTCAGGAAAACAGAGACTCTAAAAGTTGTACCAAAATAAAGTTGTACCAAAATTAAGATAGTAATGGGTTTATATGAATGTGAGAGTAATCAGGGGAAAGAAGATTTAAAAGGCAGTAGTCTAAAGATGAAACTTTAACTTGAACCTCTGAGTTGCAAAGCATAGGGGAGTCATGAGGAGCTACCACGTTTATCCACCAAAGTAGGATCATAAAGTAGAAGTTCACAGAAAGGCATAATACTACTGTTTTGAACAAAGTAGCTTCATTTGAGCCCCAGTGACTCCCAATAATAATGGCCTCTGCTTACCTTCTGCTTTACAAATCTCCCCAAATTTTTATTTCACTACCAAACTGTCCCCAAACCAATAAAGTGGAGAACCCTGGGAAATGTAGTTCTGAGAGAGAGAGAGACAGAGAGAGAGAGAGAGAGAGAGAGAGAGAGAGAGAGAGAGACTGAGAGAGACTTTGAAATATGATAACAGGCCTGGAGAATTTGGCAGTGAGGATCATACAGGTTAGAAACATGGAAATGCTTGGTGTGAATTTGTCAACAATGCTATTGTTATTACCATTTTGAGTTTAGCAGTGAGTTCAACCCTGATCATATCTCCCTTCTATTATTAATCTTCACTTTGCACCCAGAACAGATGGCAAATTATGTTAATAATCGAACAGCTTATATTCCAGATGGAAGCTGTTCACCTTCATGCTTCTTCGAATTTAGTGTGGCTTTTGAACACTCTAGAGCAGAATTGACAGAATCTACTAGGAAGGAATTTCTATATGTAAGCCATAGCTTCTCCCTTGAGGAATTGAAATATCACTAATATGTTACTGACTTCTAAGCTACTTTCTAAGACTACAGCTGACATTAAGTGAAAACATTTCTGCTTTATGGATTTTGAGCAGAAATACAAATGATTAAACAATTACTTCCAGTCCATTAAAATATGGTGCTATAGGTGAGATGTGGCCCAATGTAGAGTGAAGTATGTATTTTACTGTAGAAAATTGGATGCAATCTATGCATTGAAAATATGTGGACATCAGAGATTGCATGGTACATGAAGTCTAAAAGGTTCATTATCTAGTCTTTTATAGATTTGCTGACCTCTGGTCTGGAGGGGCAGCAGTGGGAATTGAGTTCTGAGATATAAAAGGGACATTTCAATAATCTGTGAAATAAGAGCCACGGGAGAGTTTTGAGCTGAAGACTGCTTAAACTCACATTATAACAGGATCCCTCTAGTTGCAATGTCAAGAATAGTCATTATTGCTGGGAGGGAGGTTCTAGAAGCCAGAGGACTGTGTTAGATAATTGCAATAATTCTACTAGGAATGGATCCGATGAGCTACTATGAGTTGCCTCCGACTAGTGTGTTGTGTTGGAGGTGGCAAATGTAATGGGATTCTGCCTTGAATCTTAAGCTGGTTTAATTCCTGATAGTTAATATGTTGCATAGCCTCACACAAATAGAGAAGGGGCTAGAAAATTCAGTCTCTCCATATACACACTTAAACAGGGGTTTTCAAGTAGGGATGATTTTGCTCCTTTAGGAGATATTTGGAAAATGTAGACATTTTTTGGTTGTCACAACTAGGGAAAGAGAGGTGCTACTGGTATGTAATGAGTAGAGGCTGGGGGTACAGCTAAATACCCTTAAATGCAAAGCCCTTTTCCAAGCAATAAGTAATTATCTGGCCTGAAATGTAAATAATGCTGCCGTTAAGCAACACTGAATGAAAGGATTATCCATCAATGAAAGTGAACAATGAATGGGTTTGGGTAGATAACTAGGAGTCTTAGTCCAACTTAGTTCTCTGTGCCTATGCTTCTGACATTTGCAGGGTGTAGAATATCAGCTCCAGAATTCTTGCTCACATCACAACTGAGTTTTGTCTGTCCTGCCCTGCCCCCATATTTTCTCATTATTGGGGGAGGAGGTTTGTCATAGACAAGAAGCCCTGGTGGTATTTTTAAAAATAACATGTAAAAATAACACGTAATTGAGGCAATGAAGGGGAGTTTGTGTAATGACAACTAAATGGTGCAAAGCACCACAATGTGGCTATTGATTTATTTTTAAGAGATTTGTAAAGATAATGTTCTACTAGTTAGACTTTGAAAACATAAAAATGATGTTTGGTAATAGCGAAATAGATTTACATGGATTTTACTTTCTTTGCCAAACCCAAACAGATGGCATATGAATCAAAGTATCCTAATGTATATAAATTCTCATTAGTCTTTTCTGTGGATAATATCTGATAAGATCTAATCTTTGTGATGAAATACTTACATATATCTGGTACACATTAACTTTTCAGTTACCTAACTTTTTATTTTGATTTGAAAATAGATGCATAAACAAAAAATGATTTACTTAACATTCTGGAGTGTTTGTCTATTCCATTTTGCTTGGTGAAAAAGTATGCACTTTCTTCTAATAGGGTTGATCAAGTTTTCATACTACCTAGCTGTCTACTAGCTTAACACTGCACCAAATGAATACTGTTTCAAATGCTGATCATAAATACCTCAGCTTCTGAGTGACACTGTTAAGTTTAGGTTTGTCCTAATTTTATATAAACCTAATTGCAAAAACTCACATAATAATGAATATATAAAGAAAATGTGGTATAGTTACACAATGGAACACTACTCAGCCATAAAAAGAATGAAATCATATCATTTGCAGCAATATAGATAGAGTTGGAGATCATTATGTTAAGTGAAACAGGCCAGATATAGAAAGACAAATACTACATGTTCCCATTCATTTATAGAAACCAATAAATCAACTCATAGAAATACAGAACAGAATAGTGGTCACTAGAGACAGAGAAGGGTGGAGGGGGGAGAAGGGATAGAAAGAAATTAAAGGAAGTTCTAGGGACTGGGACAGGTGCTGGGGGGAAGGATAGTCAAGGATAGCAGAAGGGTGAAATGACATGATCAATCACAATGTACACATACAAAGAAATATCACAGTGCATCTCATTAATGTGTACCACTAATATGTCAATAGTTATAATCATAATAACCACATGATAACTAGGCAAGGATATGTTTTCTTATATTATAAAAGACTTTTTTCTACCATATGTTTAAGAAGCATTTACTTTATACATATCCAACGTAGGAAGGTTTAAACAAGTGTTGTTCTAGGTATTGAGGATACCAAGATATATGAGACTGGATCTTTGTACTAAAAAGTTACATGAAAGAGGCTGATGTGTAAACAGCTGATTTTAAGAAGATGCAGTGAATTTCATTGTGGAGGCAAGTACCAGTTGCTACAGGAGCTAAGGAGAAACACATAGCCCATCCTGGGTCATCATCAGAGGCAGGAAAAGACATTCCAAATGTGATGATGGCAGAGTGCAGTGTCAAAAGACATGAAGGAGCTCACTATGGGAAAAGAAGTTAGGGCTGTTCTATGCAAAGGGAAGCAGTTTAACAAAGCCAAAGGTCATGAAACCCCATGAGACAAGTAGATATAACACACAGTATGGGGTCCTTGAATATCATATAAAGGAGCCTGGGAATAGTCATTAAGGAGATTGGAAACTGTTGAAAAGTATTAAACCTAGGAATGGAAGCAGGGGGCTAATGACATCAACTCTACTACAGAAGAATATAGGAATGGCTTCATAATTTGTGGGGCCCAGTGCAATATGAAAATGTAAGGCCCTGTTCAAAACTTATTATGAATTTCAAGATGGCTATAGCAAAGCATTAAATGAAGCAGAGGACCTTTCTCAGCCTTGGGCCCTGTGTAACTATGTAATATGCAAGCCCATGAATGTGACCTATAACTAGTATGAGGGTAGGGGAAGAAGAGGACATTAAAGCTCTTTTTTGCATGCTGTCTATCCCCTGGTCGGAAAGAAACATCTTAAACATATCAACCAGGTAGATTATTCTCAAGGCGATATACTAGCCAGCATTATAGTCTCAACATCTGAAAACGGCTAAAAATGTTCAATCTCTTCATTTAAAGATGAGGAAACAAGAGCAAAAGAGTTGAGGCACTGTTCCAAACTCACAAATCTATGAAGTAAAAGAGATATGAATTTAATCCAAACCTCTTGGATTCTAGCCCAATGTTTTCCTCTTCACCTATGTGATATCCAGAAGGTTGAATCTAGAAAGGGATGGGATGGAATCTCTTTAGGGGGAAGATTGATCCAGTGGATGCAAAAAGATTGAACTGGTAAAGAGAAAGTTAGCAGCAGGGAGACCTTCCCTTCCCCCAGGAAGTACTACTTTGCTGACACTTTAGAATTAGGAGGATTATCCCACACACAATTATTGAATAATATTAGGGTCCAGGCAATATACTAGGGACTAGGACTTCAGTGCATCCCAGGAGCTCACCCTTTGTGTAATGAAGACAATAGTGGAAATCAGCTATCAAAATCCAGAGTTCTGGATCACTTTGTCTGTAATGTGGATGAGAAGCAAACTTTTAAAATAACAATAATAAATGAAAAATTATAAACAAATAGTAAACCCAATACGTACCTACAGTCTTTTTGCAGATTAGGGGTATGATGGATGATTTGTACATTGCCTTGTATATCTCATCAGTATTACCATTGGCGCCCTCACCAACTATGGAGACCTCAAGGTCATCTAAACCTCAATAAAATTTTGTACATATATCAAGAATATCATACGACTACTTAGTTCTCTATGCCCCTTTAAAACAGTAAGATGACAAACATTTAAGAATGGATCTTATTCATCATTGTACTTACAGCCATGTCTAATGCCTGCCTTATAATAGGAGTTTCTTCAGTATTACTTATGAGGATAGATAAGTGCAGTAGGTTAGCAAAAGGATTTGGTGTGACTGGGGAGCACCAGTCCTCCGCAGTTCAAGTTGAGGACCTGGGTGCCGAGAAACATTCAGTGGATCAAGGAGAAGGCAGGTCAGTCACATACAAGAGATATTATTTCCCCATTTCATTCTCCTTTTGTCCTTCTGGCAATTTCTTCACTGAATGAAGTAAGCAAATGGCAGATATCAAGTTTTCTACCTGCAATTAATTCATTTTTAATTAATTTTTTTTTTTGGTACTGAGGATCGAACTCAGGTACTTGTGCCTGCGGGGCAGGCAGCGAAACCACTGAGCTAAATCCCCGGCCCTCAAATTTTTTATTAGTCCATGTGTGCAGTACATAACGTTCACACCCCTTGTGTGGAGTTGATACGTGTACATAACACATCTTGATTCCTTTTTTCATCCCTTTTCTGACCCCTCCCTCTCCCTCCCTCCCTTGACCCCCTTTCCTTTTGAGAAAGATCTATCTCCTTACGTCCTACCATCTAACTTTTATTTTCCTCTTTATTTATAATTTGGGTTTCTCATATAAGAGAAAACACGCTGTTTAAGTTTGTTTGCCTGACTTATTTCATTTAACATTATTATCTCAAAGAGGTGTTTTCACACAAAGTTTTACTCATCACTGATAATTTCACATTGAAATAACTAAACTATCTAATAAGGCACAGAGTCTCACTTCTTGTTCATATTCTTTCACAATCTTTACCTATCAGCCTGCTGTAATAGTTACACACACACACACACACACACACACACACACACATGATTATTTTGTACTGGAGTTGTATAGTTATAAGCATATTTGACTTTATGGGATACTGATGTCATAGAAGAGGTTGAATATAAATCACTTTAGATGGACCAAATCAGAAATTAATTGAATTTGGATTTACTAACTACTGGAAGATCCTTCCATAAGATGAAATATTGGAATATCTCGCCGCCTGCTTCACAAGTGCAAGGTCCCAAGTTCAATCCCCAGTACAAAAAAAAAGAGAATAATCCATCATGCAATCAATATGGATTTATCAAAAGTTTGTTGAGCATGTATTAGATACTCAGTTTTTAATCCAATATCAAACCGATCACCCACTAATTTATCTTTTGTATCACTCAGATATTTATCTTGAAAGAAAGCATAATTGTGATTGGTTTTATGACAGAGAAGAGAGTAGCTGATGAATAAATGATTCTCTGAGAATGTCATCAGGTATGCTGACATTAGTCTCCTGCTGCTGAATCATTACTGAGGTGAAGTCAAGATATTTGTTTTTCAAACAGGCGTTACATCTCCTGTCAGCATCGCATTACAGTGCTGCTAATTCTTTGGTGATATGATTCTTACAGGACAGTAGATATTGGAGCCTTATGCAGTGATGCTGTACTGCAGATGGTTAAGAGAAGATACAAGCAGCTTATTTCAGAAAGGACCACTGGCCAGATTACTTTGCATAGCCTACAGAGAAGTTTTCATCAACAGTATATTTAGACTGGCATTTTTACTTCTACTTTTAAATCTGAAAAGCCAGCTTTCAATCAAGAATATGCTCAATCCTATATATTTGTAGTGTTTCTTACCTTGCTTTCTGCCAGGAATTCTAGGTTTGGATATCAAACCATTGAAAGTGTAAAATTTGGCACAGTGATAGTTTAAACAGGCTGTTGCACTTTTGTATAATAAATTATTTCTACCTTAATGGAACAAAAGAACCAACATTTTATTATGCTCAGGAATTTGGAAAGAGCAAAATGTGAATGACTAGTTTCTGCTATATGATGCTTGAGATCTCAGCTAGGAAGACACACAGGTTGATGGTTACTTGACAGTTGAGAGTTAGTCATCCGTAAACTTGTTCACACACATGTCTGGCGCATGGATTGGGAGAACTCTAAGACCAGGACTGTTAATTAGAGTGTATACATGTGATCTTTCCACGTGGCTTGGCTTCTTCCTGCTTGACAGCCTCATGGTGGTGGGATCTTTTATATGGTAGTTCAGGACTCCAAGTACAAGTGCACAAGTGCACCAGTGAAGAGGACTGGAAGTGCATCACTTCTTTTTTTTTTTTTTTTTTGGTACCAGGGATCGAACTCGGGTTCTTGTGCTTGCAAGGCAAGCAGCAGAACCACTGAGCTAAATCCCTGGCCCTATGCATCATTTTTTATGAGTTAGCATTAGAAGCGATATAGTTTCATTCCACAGCATTCACAATTCTGCCTAGATTCAAAGTGAAGAAACATAGGCCCCTCCACTCTCAGTAGGAGGAGCTTCAAAGTCACAGTGAAAAAAAAAACATAGATGGAACATATGGTAGAAGCCATCCTTGACAAATACATCTTACCACAGTCCACCCACTTTTCACAATACATTTGCCTCCTGCATGCAAAACATACTCACTTTCATTTTCAAGACCTCTAATGTTAAATGCACACCTATAAGAATAGTAAACTAGAAATATAGGCTTTTTGCTATTCTTGTCATATTCTTTTCTGGTTACGAAGACATAATTAATGATCTTTAAAAGGCTTCCATGGGTGAGACTGATTACAGGCATTGAACTAAAATGTAGCTCAAAATCCAGGATCTCATCATCTAAGGTCAAATGCATTGCCTTAAGTTAAGTACTTTGGATACAGTTCAATATAAAACCCTGGGAACTAAAGAGACAAGGTATCTTCCCCACTTATCCAACATAATATATGGAGATGTACATAGATAGGATAACTGCTATAGAATCTCCCATTCAAAGATAGGAGAAACAAGAGACCCATAGCAATTACTGGTTAACAGAAATTCTAAAATCTGGAAAGGTCATGTTGACAGGTCCCTGATTGGGGATACATATTTTGGAATTGTCTTCTCTGAGTTTTGGCTCTGGTTTCTTGGCTTTTATTCTGCCATTTGAGTCATCTTCCTTTCTCCACAAGAAGTGGCCTTTCTTTGCAATTAAGTAAACTTTTTAGTCTATTTCCTGATCATAAGAGATCAGGGGGTTCTGAAGACTTCTTTTCATTTTATATTGTCTTTGACACTTTGAATCCAAGCAGATACAATTCCCTTAAAAACTGCTGGACACAAGCCCACTCAGACTCAAGAGGAGTGGAGAGAGACCCTATGTCTCAGCAGTAACAGTGTCAATCATATATTGTAGAAAAACACATGGGATGGAAGACTGTTGTAGTCATTTTTGGCAAACACAATGTGACTTCCACATGAGCATACGGAAGAGAAAAAAGTGTGGATTGCTTCTCTTCTCTTTTTTTTTGACAATGCTCTTACTAACTTTTCTCCTTGCTGAGACAAAATATTGAACACTCAAAGTTAAAGGAGGAAAGTTTTATTTCAACTCACAACTGGTAGAGGTTTCAGTCCATAGTCAGCTGGCTCCAAGGCAAGGTGGCATGGCAGAGGGGCACCACAGAGGAGAAATAGTCCATGGCCAGCTGGCAGGAGACAGTAAAGTGGCAAGCAGAAGTAACAGCAACAGCAGGCAGAAATAGCCACCTTCTTTTCTGTCCTTTTATATTCCATCCAGGCTGTAAGATTATTGGATTGATGCCACCTATACTTAGGGTTGGGCACCTTTAATCCCAGCATCACACCCTCATCCATATTCACACACCCTAATCTGGCAGGAAACTCCCCACCTATGACCACATGAGGCTTTGGTAGAACATCTACATACAAGCCACAACAATGATACACCACTTGCCATCCACATGACCCTTCTGAGAAGGCCCTCTGGGATAAGTGTATGGGGTCCCACCTGAAGACCCAAACCACAGCTATTCTATAAAACTTGCTTTAGATTACTGAGTTGAATATCAGCCGATCATCAACATCAGAACAAAGGAATTCACAATTGTTTGCAAATATTTCCATATCTGAGAAGAACTCAAGGAGCACTCAAAATTACAATTTTAGATGACTTGGTTAATAGTTGATTTTTGCATAAGTTACCTTCTGTGTTTTTTGTGTGTATCTTGTAAACAGTTTTGGGTGGAAAAGATGGCCAATAATGGGTTAATGTATATCCAAGTCTATGCCTCCAGGTGAGATTTTTCATCTGAGTTTCAGACTACATACACAGTTACATACCCCAAGTTTCCATTTGAATGTCTCAAAGGGGCACCTCATACACATTATCTTTCCACAATCTAATATGATCTTCTTTTAGTCTCTTTTTTCTTTTTGAATGGCGTCATCATCCAGCTAGTGGTTTAAACTGGAGATAACTTTGACAAATTGGAACCCAGTTTTAAAATGTGCATGTGGACATATGTATATGTGTTTGGCTGTATATGTAATATAATTTATTTGCTCATTACCATTTTCCTCACTAAAATATAAGTATCAAAAAAGTAAAGATTTTTGTCTTGTTGCTCACTGCTGGATCTCTACCACATACCTACCACATAATACTGAGAGGTGCTCAATGAATATTTACTTAAAATATGAGTTAAAAATTGGCAGGTGCTCAAGAAATGAATCCCAAAAGTTTCTTCTTGAAAAATCGATGATAACAACGTCTTCCATTGAAAAAGAGATGATCTGTTGATATGATTTTCTTGTGGAAAAACTGCTTTTCATAATCTGCCCAAAATGACACTTTGACATTTTAATTCATTTTACCACATGCTATTAAGCAATGGAATATATTTGCTCTTCTTTATTACAACTTTGTTCTGCAAAGCTCATTAAATCTCCTCATAAATAATCTTGAGAGGAAGTCATTAAGGACTTGATAGGGGTAAAATTACACATGGATCAAAGACTTCTAGTGTTTTTGGAATCAGACAATTTGAGAATCAGATAGACCTGGATTTGAATCTCAGATTCAACATTTACTGTATTAGCAATATAACTTTGCAAAATCATGTAACATCTCGCGGTCTGTTTCCCTAGGAAACTTGACTTGCCAAGTTGGTTTGGTAATAGAGTTGAGTGTGGTTTTAAGTGCATGGCACATAGTCATAATCAATAAATGATAGCAATTTATTATTCATATCTTCTCACAAGGCCCTATGATAAGGAGGAAAAATTTAAGACCCCAAGAACTGAGGAGTCTTTCCCAAGACCAACCCTGTTCCCCACATGCAGGTCATAAAAGCAGCCAGGTTTACAATTAAGCATCATTCAGCCATCACTCACCTGGGGGAGGTTTTCATTGAAATTTCACTGTGGTTGGACAAACACTGTTTCCTAAGGAAGGCTGGAGACTCCATTATGTTCCGGCATTGATTGAAGCTCACTGTGAATTTCAGTTTCAATTCAGCAATTTCCTTCCAATAAAAGGGAGATTAAGTCCAATCAAAGAATCTGGGTGACAGATACAATCAAAAGAAATCCTTCTACCCCAGTTTTTAGGAATCTTTTATTTCCTCCTCTCTAGGGCATAAAAGAAAAATCAGGGATATGAGTTCCACTAAAATATTGCATTTTATAAGTACCATGTTCTCTCATTATATTGAAATCATTTTCTTATAACAAACAATTCACTAAAATGCAATTTTAGTGATTTTAAGTCCAATTTCACAGCTAGACAAAAGTTATTCCTAACACAAGAGTGGCTACATTTTATACGTAAAACTGATGCAAAAAATTTAAAATAGATAATAAATCTCAAATGAATTGCAAAGTGCCACAGAATACAGAAATTGGCATTGCTGAAACTAGTGAGATGATTCATTTTCTACTGAATTCAATCATTGAATAATGAAATAGGGTCAGTTAGAAGTGTATACTGCTCAGTTATGAGTTTGGTGAATCAGCAGCAATAATAAACTAATTGGATTCCTATCTAATTAGAAAAATGGAGAATATATGCCTAAAATTCTTTCCTTACTGGCAGAGTCTGACTTTTCCTGTGAATATGCTCAACTAAGTTGTGCCTTCAGATTGCTCTTTTATTTTAGCTTCAGTTTTCCCATGACTCAAGCTCATCTCCATTTTGCCCTCATATGGGAATCTTACCATACTAATATAACATTTTATTCTTAACCTGCTAGAAAGGCAACTAGCCATTCAATATAACATAACGTTTTCATATTTGTTGCAGTTATGTTTTTTGAATCAAAACTACACCTGTTAATGTGAATAATTTAAACTTCTATATTTAAAAGGCATTGACTGAGTCATGATGGTAAATAATAAGACCCTTAAACGAGCATTCTTATATCCTACATATTAAAAAATTAAATGGATAATTCCTACCTACAACAGATTTACTTTTGTAGTGGAGAATTTTAAATAATTGATTTAATTAACTGTAACTATGCTTAGAAGCATAATTTGAAATACTGTTGAATGAATAAGTATATTCCAGTATTGAGGAAGCCCTCTTAAAATTATATTATTCATTATTAAGCAAATATTTATTAAATATACACAGTTTACATGACAGTGTACATATAGCATCCTTCTACTTAGCTCTGGTAGTTTAACTGAATGAGTTAATCTCTTCAGCTGTCCAATCACAGTACATAGGAAAAGGCTATAGAAATTAAATGAACGAGTCAGTCTAGAAAGAAACGTGAATGTGTATACTTATGTTTTCTTTTGTTTCATGTGCTAAAAACAGGTTACTAGCTAACTACCTTTTTTATTCCCTTAGATGCTCAGTTTAAAAAATTATCTCATTGAAGCAATGAACTATATACTTAGTCATGAGTTTCTAAATGTTTTTAGAAGTGAACAGCAATTTGCAAGATTCTACAACAAGGAAAGAAAAATACACAATAAATTTAGACAGTAAGGGCAACATACTTTGAGGGGCTGTTTCCATTTAAAAAGTAATTTTAAACTTAATAATATAGAATAGGTTTTCATTTTAGAGGTGGACATTAGAACTCATCAAGGCCACTAGTTTCCAACTTTTTACATCAGAGGCACTAGATTTTTAAAAATACAGATCTTAAATTCTCATCTCTGATTCTGATTCAGTTGATCTGAAAGGGGCTGGGAGAAAGGATCAACATACATATATTTTTTTAAATGTCTCCAGCAACCAAAGCTGAAATCCACAGCTCTAGGACACCCTTGACATTTTTGGTATGAAGTCCCTGAAAGTAGTTTCCCTAAGGTCAATAGAGCTTATCAGCCAGTCTAGATCTGTCTTTACTAAACAAACTGACACCATTTCTACTTCACTTACACACTGGTTGGGACCTAATTACCAATTTATAGTAGTTAGAAAGTTCAAGGCTGTCTATAACCCAAGTGAAAGCAAGTGCCTTTCTCCTTAAAACCAGTGTGCTTCCTTTCTTGCTAATTACTAAATAGGTATTTAAATGGTTATGATAATACTGTAATGATTAATATACCCATTAATTGCAGAGTTTTAAAAACTTCCCTTATTTGAAACTTTTGTGTCCATAAAATACATCATTTACATTTTAAGGAAAAGAAAAGAGATTTAATATTTGAATCTGAGTCCAATTTAAGCCTTCATAATTGAGTTTACATAGCTGCATGGATGGAAATACCCAAATGCCAGACTGAATACTCTTTGTCAGCTTCTTGATATAATTTTAGCCTTTATTAGCTTCTTCTACTGAATTCTGATAATTCCATGCAGGTAGAGAGCTGGTTCAACTTCATCAACTATCTCCTAGAATCTGGCACAATGTTTGTCCTAGAGTCAACACTCAACAATGAAATGCTGAAGGAAAAATCCTTTATTACATTTAATTAAGAAATGAGAACGTGCCTTGAACCAACTTGTGTAGGACAATGCCACATAAATGAAAGTACTGCAGACGTAGCTTTATAGGGTAGTAGTTTCACAGTTATTTTTTACAAGAGCTTTGGCCTGAATTTTGTGATTATAAATGAGTTGATTAAAGGTTATAATTAATGTCTTTTATTGGTTACACTAGATGCACTCATTAATAAGAATTACTAATATATCAAGTAAATGAGCCTTCTGTTTTTTAGCCTGATTTTCCTAGAGACCAGATCTACATGGCAAAGACTGACACAGAGTGTTTAGCAATTATTCACAGCTGTTATCCCACCAGCTCAAATTCCAAGTCACTGCCAAGTTGCAATTCAACATTCAGCCACGTTTAGGGCTGGCCTCACCAGAAATACTGTACCACAGTGACAGTGTTGATTAACCAAGGGCCCCAAGGACCCTGTTGAACTTTCTTCATCACTTTCAGGCTTCATGTACTTCGCACAGAAGGAAGTGGCACCTGGGTACTAATCTAGCTAAATGAATCACAAGGAAGCCAATCTGTTCTCCTCTTGGGTTATGCAGTCACCCATCTGAGCACATATACTATAATCAAACCATTCTGAAATCCTTGCACTTCTCTTTAAGCCATATGCTCTCTCACTCCCAAGTTTATACCCAATGAAGTTTAATCAACTGGTCTCTTCTCACCTTCCTTACCTATCCTAGGATATTCTGTTGAGCTTACAAAACTCATTTCAATACATAAGGTACAGTTCGTCCTTTCCACACCTTTTGGGTTACAGCTAAACTCTGATTCATATTATGATAAAAGTTCTCCATTTGGTATGGCTTTTGTATATGGCTGAAGGCACTACCAACATGCACTTAACATTGAGGAAATACAATTCATATAAAGTTTCTTGTATTTTGGGAAACATAACTGTCACCATGTAGCCCAAGTTCTTGCGTCAATGATAATGGAAATTAAAGCCAAGGCAACAGCATGGATTTATAGACAAAAGCTTTAATTGGAAAGTAAGATAAAAATGCTAAAAGACTGGCTTGAGGAGCTGAAGAGGGCATGGTCCTGACAAAGAAAACCAAACTGGCCCGTTAACAAAAGAAAGGGGATCAGTTTTATAGGATGCTGTGTTGGGCTAGGGTCTAGTTCATCATTATCTCAGTTCTGGTTTTACAGCTCTGGATAAATTCTTAGGGCTTGAGGGGCGATTCAGTACCCAGAAATGATCATTCCTATTTAGGGGAAGGAGGTTAGTCTCAGTCTTGTGGAGGCATTACTAGAATCCAAAGTGACCATAGGTTTAATGCAATGACTGGAGACTTTTAGGTACCTATTCCAGGGGGTCTGGAGCAAAATTTCATAAACTCTGGTAGCTGAATATCCTTGAAAATCTCTTATCTTGATGTCCTTAGTCTCATAGGAAGTGAGACAGGTTAGATAAATTTAGGACTAATAAACCTTGTAACAATTTTTAAACAGACACTCCTTTAGTGATTAACAAGCCTATATGCAGAGCTGAGCAAGGGTCTGACCCAAAGTTTTAAGGTAATAAGAGAGATAGATACAAAATAAAGACAGAGATGTCAAGTTTTATTCAGTTTTTACTTACCGTGCATCTGTAGATCGAAGTGGAGTTATTTGTTTGTTTGTTTTGTTTAGCAAAAGCAGCTTTAAGTCTCTGCCTCAGAGGGAAAACAAATCATGCTTTTAATGAGTAACAGATTAAGGGCCCATGAGCCTGTTTCTCCTCTGTCTCTCTGCAATGATCCCCAGTAGTTTTACTTTCTCATCAAGTTTATTCTTGGAGATACTATGGCAAAGGCATCCTGGTTGGTTATTGGGGTCAATAGGATTGTCTGAAAGAGTGATGGGGTAGGGAAGAGTACATACCATACTTTCAGTGGGTAAACAGGTCCTGAGTTGGGGCTCAGCAGTGCACCTGCCCTTTGTCCCTGAAGATCTCTAACTATCTCTTAACAATTATTATTATCTCACAAGATAAAAGAGTACTGCAGGGCTTGCATACTACTGTCAAAGGCAGTAATCTAGTTACAACTGATCCAATCAATAGCTATCTAGGGCTAAGTTAGTATTAAGCAGGGCATTGCAATCCCAGCTTTTCAACCCCCTATTTGATTCCCCCTTTTAACGCAATCATACACCCAAGTCCCATATATTTGTCTCTAAGGCTATTTGCTCTTTACACCAAGAAATAAATACAATTTTGAGTCTTTTATCTAATTAATGAAGAAATAATCAAAACAAAACATTGCTGACATCAGCTGAAGTGATATATGTTTAAATATGATAGAGATGATTCACTGGCCAAAGAATCAACATTAAAAATCAACACTGGAAAAAGTGGCCATGGTAGAAATATTAATGCCAAATAATGAATATTTAATCTCTGCTATATAACTGAAATGAACCAGAGTGCTGGAGGGGGGAAGGGGTGTATATGTGAGGTTCTCATCTTAGATCTAACATTATTAAAGCCAAAGTTAATGGAGAAAGTTGGCTGTAGATGGGCCATCATACTAAAAGTTCCTAACTCAGAGCCAGGTTCATAGGAGAGGCTCAGTAATTTTTTTTAATGAATGAAAGAATGAACAAATAAATGAATAATCCTCATTGATTTGTAGTGTAATATTGGAATTTGGACAACTAGCTGCAAAACAGTCTGTTCAAATTTATGGATTAATAAACTAGATTTTGGGGAAGTCAATACTAAAATATGGCATAGTGTTTATATTTGGTAATTAATTAAAATGACCACAAAGTCATTATTCTTACCGCTAACTTATCAGGCTGAGATGTTAATGAACTATATCTGTTCCATGAGAAACTGAGTTGAACTGGAAAAGGAACTCCCCAGTCCAAAAGTCTCCCACATTAATAGTTAACTGTGATTTATCCTTTTACTTCTGAAGAATTTTAAACATCTTCTATTGAACTTGATTGACAAGTAATTTGTGCTTCCTATGTCTGTTTTCCCAGGAAGAAGATGTGACTCGTGAAAGTCGTTTTAATTTTAGTGGTTATGGGATGGGTCACTGCGTCCAAGTGAAAGAGGGAACAGCTGTCAAGGCCACACCTGCCAACCCACCTCCACAACCCCCAAAAGATGCAGATGTCATCAAGAAGAAGTTTGTGGACCGGGCAAAAAGGATTGACACAATATCTCGCGCTGCCTTCCCATTGGCCTTCCTCATATTCAACATCTTTTACTGGATCACATACAAGATCATTCGGCATGAAGATGTCCACAAGAAATAGATGTGCCCTACGGATGCTGGGACCTTCTTGCCCAAGTGTTGTGCTTGTAAATACACAGTGAAATTGTCTTTATATCATTTTGACAGAGGAAAAGACTGAGGGAGGGGGGAGGGAGGACCATGAGGGTGGGCTTCCTGGCACCTACATGAAAAAAGTTGTGTGGGCAATGAAGAAAACTGTTTGCACAAAAGTAAGATGTTGCAGAATCACATGAGCATAATTCCCATCTATAGTCTGTAGCACTGTTCTTTAAGATGGCACATCAATCAGACATGATATGCAGGGTCAAGTTCTCAAGGGCTGATTATCTTTTGGTTTGGTTTGGTTTTGACTAAT
Organism: Heterocephalus glaber; assembly: GCF_053883595.1. Lineage (NCBI taxonomy): Eukaryota > Metazoa > Chordata > Mammalia > Rodentia > Bathyergidae > Heterocephalus > Heterocephalus glaber. Next base: position 15,802,617 of record NW_028258369.1, on the reverse strand, counting down.
TCTGGTACTGAAAAGTAAGCTTAAAACATACACGCACACACACCCTGAAACGCTTGCCATCTGACATAGTGACTAGTCTGTAGTGAGTTGAGGACTAATCTTTCACAGGAAAATGCTGCCTCGTTTTTAAAACAAGCCTCCTAAGCTATGTTCCTTACAAAGTCTGTAATTAGTGTTTCATCCAAGGAATCCTTTTGTGAGTAGTAAAGTATTTCTAAGTATCCAGAAAACAACAAAAAACACCAATGACAAAGAACAGATTTCTACTTTACTGTCTATGTAGGTGTGCACTTTGATATTATTTTTCTTTCCTAGGTGTAATTTTGGGGTTTAAATTGTGTATTGTGTAATTATTTGATACTATCAAATAATATACCCTCGTAAAATAAATGATCATTTTATTTTAGATCCAAGTCAGTGCACTATATATATGCATATATATAGATAATTTTTTTTTGCTATGTTTATGTGTGACTTGAAGTGCCCAAGTGTGACTTAGCCATTGCAGCCACTCAGCAATCGTATTTATGGAGATGGTGTGTCCTGAATGGTGTGGTTCAGATTAGCTTGAATTTCCCATTTCTGCTCTAATTGTAGACGTAACTTCTAGTCCTAATGTTGACTGACTCATGATTTCTACTGTCAATCTAAGTGAATATCATTTTAAATATCCTTGATTAACTTAAGGAATTTTAAAATTGTACTGTGACTTTCATAACCCGTTTGGTACCAGAGCTACGTGGTTTAAATTCTGGCTACACGTTTTAAGTAGGAAAATAAAAGACGTATTTTTGCTTACTAAGATAAAATACAATCTGTAAAAATATAAGAAAAAAATCAAATTTTACATGTGCTGTAAAAGCAGTTATTTAAAAAAGCATTTGTTCAATTTCAATAAAGCTAAGTGTGCCACAAACTTCTTTAGAGTTTCCATTTTTGTACTTCAATGTAAATCTTTTAGATGACAATGATAACTTGTATTTTTGTATCTGGTATTCCTCATAAATTTCTGAGACACACCTATACAGCTTTTTTGTTATTGATGGTTATAGTAATCACATTAAGAAAGGAAAGCTATGCTATTCTCATTATAGAAATATAAAAATAGTAGCAACAGTAGACATTGTGAGCAGAATCTAGAACTGAGTGCTTTATATGAGACATGGAAAAATTCCCACAGCACCGAGAAACAGTAAAATCTTAAGGTGAAAAGAAACTTACAAGATCAACTGGTCCAGCTACCCACTGTAAATGAGTTGGCAATGGGGCTCCATGATGAAAAAAATTCTGAGATCCCCAGTGAAATAAATAGAGATAACTTATCTTAACTCTTATAGATTTTCCTTAGCTAAAGACATCCATCATAATATTATCAGAAAGATGTGGATTCATAAGGCAATGTTTATGGCCTTCTAAATTTACACAAATCCTGAAGTAATGTAAGTAATTTTCATGGAGAAGAATATTATAGAATGTTTAGAAGTATGTATTTTGGAGAAAAAGAATAGTTCATCCACCTATCAACAGTATGATTTTGGATAAAGTACCTGACTTCTCTGAATAGTTGCTATTTTATAGAGTTTTAAGAGGACTACCTTAGAAAAATGCAGGCAAAGCCATTAGCACCATACCCAACATATAATGAATTATCAATAAATAACAGATAATAATAGAGTAATCATTATGAATAGTATTGGTTATCTTCTGAACAAGAAGCTTTAGAAGGTCTAGCCTTGACAAGTTTAATGGCATGCTTTTTGCATCATTCCTAAAACATTGTTTTTGTCCTATTGCTGACTCCTATCTCAACAAGGGAAGTCTCAATTCTCTTATTCCCACTGCAAAAAAAATAAAATTGAGGTTAAAATGCCTCCCCCAAAATGGGTCTAACTCTGGAAGTGTCTTAGGAAAAACCCTGATATTGCATATATCAGAGTGGAGGGGCACTTTAGGGAGAAAATCCTAAGGTTAATGGTCATATTTAATCAATATTTGTATCATATAATTTTGGGGGCAGGGCTTTCTCCCCATTAGAAAATAGAAAAATGTATGTACCAACTACTCAAGTCCACCTTTAGTGAAAAGACCTCGTAAATGCATCAATTTGGGTTATATAAATAGGATAAAATCTCAGGGAAGATATTTGCACATGACATATACTAGGTAAAGAGTTAGTTCCTCTATAATATTACTAGAGATTTTATTTAGAACAGTTTTCTTGCACAATAGGAAAATAGTTCAAGAGTAAAATCACGGCTTGGAGAAAATAACTTATTAACTATTTTTCTTAACCTTGAATATGTTTTCATGAGCTCTCCACCATGCCTGCCTAAGCTTAAATGCACAATGGATATTAGTATTACCACTAGGAAAACCTTGGTGAAGGAGCTATGGTGTACCTACTGACAAAATGTTAAATTTATCCCAATGCAGAAATTACACAAGGTAACCATCTACTGCCACCATTTTTCAGACAATGGATTACTGGGGGATTTATTTTTTAAATGCTTTTCAATTTCTACCATCTGGTTTAAAGAATACATCAAAATTACTTATGCCTGAGACCATGGCATTCTCAAATACTTTGGCCTTAAAGAGACACTACAAACCAGACCAGCTGCAGATTTTTTAAAATCCTCCCAAACAATGTTAGCGTTAAGCTCCTCATCTATGCCAATGAACAGAACTGCCAAATTCTGCAAAATTTCCAGTAAAGATTAAATGAATATCATTTTACATTCCACTCACTCCATTAATATCAAGTAACAAGGTTATAACCAAAACACAGCATAAAATTCCATCACATATGATTCACAGCTTTGAGAAAGAAACAAATCTATTCAGAACTTTATTTTTCATTTAGGATTATGCATTTCCTAGTTTAAACCTGATGCCAATTTGTTGGTTGAATCTAAAACATGTATTCCAGATACAGTTCTTTTAAATCTTTCAACCTCAGCTTTAAACTTTTACTTACTTTCAACACTTTTTTTTTCTTTTTAAAGTACAATTTGAATGATTCAAACAGTATATATTCTTTATACATCACAAAATAAAAGAACTAAAGAGTGTATGACAACCTCATACTGGTTTCGGACTATCAACATGTTTACTGTCTACAGTAGCATTTGATTCTAATGTGGCCAGATCATGAAAAAGTCAATATTAACCCTTGAATCAATAAATAGAATCCTTATGAATTAAATTCCTTTCTAAAACTCACCTACCATATTAGAGGTTAAACATTGAGCAAAATGAGTTTCTAAACTTCTCAGACTATGTACTTTCACTATATCTACACTGTGTAAGAAAAGAAAAGCCTGGAAAGTAAAATGAAATGGTACTATTGATGCACCTTCATAGAATATGAAACAAACTGGGAAAGATGGCATACAATAGAATATTTATATCAAAAATGTTTAAGAGAAATAGCTCAAAATTTTGAATACAGTACTAAGAACATCTAAAAAGAGATTCAATATTTTCTGTGATTGTATGGCCCAAAAGATATTGGAGTTGAAAAAAATGACTGACAGAATTCAATGTTTAAAGTGCTTATTTGATTTTTTAGGAGTAAAATGACCTTCACTTTGTCTCACCTGTTCCCACATGAGGGAAGACACAATCCTCCTATGTTGCTGTGAATGCATTTTTAAAATAACAAGCAATATATTTCCCCAAACCTGAAGGTGGAGTGTATTAGTTGTTTCTTGACTATGAGCCAGCATTTAGGAAGTATATTATCACTCTGGCACAACTGATCCATAAATAAGTGACCACATCTTCAGAGGAGAGAGCAAAGGCCTGGGGTATTCATTATAAAGTGTGCATGGCACTGGCCTTCTTATGGTAGGGTCCAGGATTGCTCATGGAATGGACAGATTGATCAATCCTCACACAGACTGAAGCATCATTCAAGGCTCCAGTTCCTCAAAAATGATGGAACCAGGGGCAAGAAGACCCTTCATCAACAAGGATTGTGACTAACCAGGAGTTTATCAAATTCAATGGATAATCATTTCTTAAACTACACCTACTTCTTAAGGGAAAATGTTTAGGGGCAGGGAAGTGAGGAAGAGAGAATAAATAAAAGAATGACAGCAGACATAGAATATCTTGTAAGATAAAGTCAGATTGGGTCACTCTGCTTTAAACTCCAATGGCTCCCCATCTTACTTAGAGAACAAGCCAATTCCTCACTGTGGCCACATGATCTGTCGTGCCACATGACCTGTCGTGCCACATGACCTACTGCGCCCTCTTGTCCCTTCTCTCTCCATCATATTGGCCACCTTAGCAATGCTTAAACATGCTAAGCACCCTTCTTCCACAGGCCCCTTGTACTTTCCAGGGCACTCTCTATGTCCCTAGAGTAGAGGTTGACAAGCTTTTTCTGTAAAGAGATAGATAATAAATGGTTTAAGCAAGATCCCAGCAAGAAACCAGTGTGGACCAGAGATGCACAGGTGTGGGCGGGTCAGAGCCAGGGCCCCACCCAGACCTCAGCAGCTTTGGCCCACAGGACCAAGCCAAAGACCCACTTGGAAAAGAGCTACACAGGCACAAAAGCAACAGCCAGAAGCCTTCCCAGATACCCTGGTAAGTGCATGCAGACCCCAGCCAGAGGCCTGATCAGACACAAGCAACTCAGGTGCAGAGCCCCCTGCCAAAGGCCCTCCCAGATAATGGCTACATAGGGGGGCAGGCCCCAGCCAGAGGCAAGTCCAGATACCATCCCAACTCTGCACAGGCCCCAGACAGAACCCCGCCTGGACAACAGGGCAGTGCAGGAATCCAGAAGGCCACCATTGTGAACCTAGGAATTGGTGCAGTGGTGAGCAGCAGAGAAAAGGCCTCTCCATGGTTTGTTGAGAATTGAAGACAATTGGGTGAGCAAAAAGTCACCTCAACAAAGGCACAGCAGGCTGCATTTGTTGAAATGAGAAGACACGAAAACAAGTCTCAAAACCAGACTTCCAGATCACCTAAGGCAACCCTAATGGGCAAGGAGATGGAACAATCTGATACTCAACCACCTGGGCTACCTGAACTGGCAAAGAAAAAGGATCTGGAAACAATGAAATCAGAAATAATTTCTCACATAGCAGCAGAGATTGTGTCCATAATCCAAGAAATGATTAATAACTCTAAAGGAGACACAAATAAAACAATAGAGTAGCTGAGGAACATGATGGAATCACAACATAGGAAACAAATGGAATCCATAAAACAGATGCAAACAAATATCCAGGAGATTAAAAACTCTACCGAAAGTTTACGCAGCAGAATGAGCCAATGTGAGGACACAATATCAGATATAGAAGACAGGATTGCAATTAGTGACTAAGAAAAGAAAAATTTTTTTAAAATAGTAAGAGATCATGAGAAATCAATCCAGCAACAGCTAGATGATACAAAGAAAAATAAAATAAGACTGATTGGAGTCAATGAAGAAACAGGAGAAAGTTTAAACGACATAAAAAAAAAAACTGTTCACAGAAGTAATGGCAGAAAACTTCCCAACCATGGGGAGTAGAATTTGACATACAGATAAGTGAGGCATATAGGACTCCAACAAGCCATGGTCAAAAACAATCTACTCCTAGATATATAATAGTTAAGATTCCAGAAACCCAACAAAAGAACAAAATATTAAAAGCAGTTAGAGAAAAGAAACAAATCACATACAAAGGAAAGCCCATCAGAATTAGAACAGACTTCTCAACAAACCCTCAAGGCAAGAAGAGCTTGGAGTGAAGTATTTGAACCCCTAAAGGAATGGAGGCTAAGAGAATAATACAAAAAAATCAGTGAAGCAAAGAGTTGGTTCTTTGACAGAATAAACAAAATTGACAAACCCTGAGCCAACCTTATCAAAAAAAGGAAAGGAAAGACCTAAATCCATGCAATTAGGAATAAAAAGGGTAAAGTTACAATGGACCCAGCAGAAATCCAGAGGATCATCAATACCTACTTTGAGAACCTATATGCCAACAAAATGGAGAACACAGAAGAAATGGACAGATTCTTAGATAAGTATGAATTACCAAAGTTGAATGAAGAAGACCTAAAAATTCTAAACAACCCAATATCAATCAACGAAATTGAAAACATAATTAAAAACTTAAGAAAAGGCTTGGTCCTGATGTCTTCACTGCTGAATTCTACAAGACATTTAGAGAAGAACTATTGCCACTACGGTTTAACCTCTTTGATGAAATTGAAAGGGAAGCAATAGTCCCAAATTCATCCCTGGAAGCAAGCATCACCTTAATCCCAAAAGCAGAGAAAGATCCAATACAAAAAAGAGAACTATAGGCCAATCTCACTAATGAACATAGATGCAAAAATCCTTAATAAGATACTGGCAAACAGAATACAGAAGATCATCAAGAAGATCATACACCCTGACCAAGTGGGATTCATCCCAGGGATGTAGGCATGGTTCAACATATGCAAATCAATAAATGTAATACACTCTATTAATAGTGCCAAGGACAAAAACCATATGATCATCTCCACAGATGCAGAAAAAGCATTCAACAAAATCCAACATGCATTCATGATAAAAAAAAAACCCTACAGAAAATTGGAATAGATGATCCCTGTCTCAATGTGATAAAAGCCATCTATGAAAAACCAACAGCCAATATCATACTAAATGGTCAAAAACTGAAATCCTTCACACTAAAATCAGGAACAAGACAAGGATGTCCACTATAACCATCTGTTCAATATAGTTTTGGAAGCAATAGCCACAGCAATTAGACAAGAGAAAGAAATAAAAGGAATAAAGATAAGAAACGAATTTAAATTGTCATTATTTTCAGATGACATGATACTCTATATAGAAGACCCCAATAACCACACCAAAAGTCTTCTAGAATTAATAATCAAATTCAGTATTGTATCTGGATACAAGGTCAACACACAAAAATCAATAGCTTTCCTCTGCACATACAACAGACTTGCTGAAAGAGAAACAACTCCCTTTACAACCGCATCCAAAGAAATGAAATACCTAGGAATTAACCTAATGAAAGAAATCAAAGACCTCTACTCTGAAAACTATAGCACTCTGAAAAAAAGAGATTGAAGATGATATCAGAAAATCGAAAGACATCCCTTGCTCCTGGGTAGAAAGAACCAATATAGTGAAAATGGCCATACTTCCAAAACTGCTATATAGATTCAGTGTAATCCTAATTAAATTTCCAATGATGAATGTCATTATATTGTATACCTAAAATGTACCAATAAAATTAATTAAAAAATAAATGGTTTAAGCTTAATAGGCCATATAATCTTTGCTATAACTATTCAACCACACTACTGTCACACAAAAGCAGTCATAGACAATATACAAACAAATAGATGAATCAGTGATCAAAATGCATTAATTACAAAAGCAGGTTGCAGGCTACATTTGGCTTACAAACAGTACACTGCCAATCCTTGCACTACATACATCCAAGGCTTAATCACTCATTTAATTTAGGCCTCTACTCAAATGCCTTCTTATCAGAGAAGCCTTCTCTGACCACTATGTACGAACTAGTGGCCCCACCAACCATGTCTTATATTTTCCATAAGATTTTTCACTTTCTGACAATTGGCATTTCTATGTCTGTGTGTCTGTGTGTCTGTCTGTCTTTCTCTGCTCTCTCTCTCTCTCTCTCTCTCCTTACCTCCTTCTCTCCTCCCTACCTCCCTCCAGGTAAAAAAAGTGGAAATCAGTTTACAGTTGTATTTGTAGGGTTTAGACCTCTGTGTGGCACTTAGTACATATTTAATCAATATATTTGTTCAGTGAATAATTGAATAGTTCATATTTATTAGGGAACTAATTGAGTGTTTGCATGGAAGGGCTAGATATACCTGAGGAAGTCAATATTACCCAATTAGCCAAAAATTGCTGTCAAAACTTAAGTAGGTTTGAGTCTATAACAATGAAGGAATTGCACTAGATAGTAATATTTTTTTAATGTGTTCAGAAAACCCCTAATTCTACAGATCCTCAAGGGTCTGGGATATAAGTACCCATGCCTGTGCTGAATTGTTGTCATTTCCCAAGGACTTTTATCAGAAGACATGGGCATTCTAAGATGTGGGAGTTCTAAAATGTACCCTGGGGGATCTCCTGCATTCTATTCTTCCTTATCATCATTATCTAGTAACAACTTAGTTTCCCTTAATCATCAGAATCATTCCCCAAGCTAGAATAGTAAACTCCTATTTTCCCATTGGCTTTCTGGCACAAGGATCCCAAAATACCAGGAAGCAGTCTCAACTTTCAGTTCACCTGGAGGAAGCAGAGGTATATATTTCAGAAAAGGTTATAGACTTGATATTTTCTATATAAATACTCTTAAAGTATCTCAAAAGGATAAAATCGTAATTCTCAGACAAATACAAAATTAACAAATGTCAAAAATAATATTTCGCTAATTGATTACAAATAACGTTAAAGTCAGTCCAAAGAGGAGTTGAGAAATTATCTATTTATAAGCAATGTTAGGGTGGGTTTCCTAAGTTAGATACAAAGTTAGCTGATGCTCTATAGCACTATAAACAGTAACCTTTAGGGTTATCTGATCTTTGGACAGAAATTACTTGCATTTCTACTAGACAAAATTCTTCAAGTTCACCACTGCCTTTACAGAGGAACAAAACAGCCCAGCCAATACAATGTCAAACCCAGCACCACACTGAAAGTGCACCTGTAATTTTTTGCATAGTTCCAAGATTAAAATTATTTTTAACAGACAATTTCATATCAAATGTGATGCTTTACTATTATCTGACTATCAATATCATACCTAAATGGGACCAAGACCTAGAAAGTTAAAGTGACATGTTCTGTATCACATAAGAATGTTAATGTACCCTTGGCTCAGAACTCAAATCCCTTGAATTCTATTCACTCATATATTTCAGGTAGAGAAAGTTATGAAGGGAATTTATCTTCTTTAAATTATTCTAATGCCACATGATTATTTGCCCATTTTCTGGAAGACAGGTGAAATGGTCTTAAAGGCATAGTATGTGGAGTTACATCTAAATTCAAATTCTTCCTGTCTCTTATTTGCAAAGTATCCTTGGGCAAAACTTTAATGCCTTAGGACTGAAGATAATATGAAGCATAATAATATCTAACTCATACAGTTGTACATGAGGATTAAATTGATCACTACCTGCCACTTAATTGGCACTAAGTAATATTAGTTCTGATTTCCCTTCCCACCACCTTAACAATTAATGTTTCATTGCACTAATGATGCCATTCAGAACCTATTGCCTTTAAATGGAGTCCTTCCCTGTGTAGTCTACTGTAACTTTAAGCCATCATCTAAACATCACAAAGGCTGCTTGAAAGTGAAAATATCATATGTAGAGACAATCTGAACAAAATTCTGTGATGGGGTTTTTATTGTTTCATTTTGACGTAATACAGAAAGGAAAACATTTTCCTGGTTTAAATGTTAGAAAGGCTTAAATTGGCATAACCAAGGCCAATGGTTGAAGCTATGGGGAGGACTTCTGCTATATATAACTAATATTGATGTAGCATGAGTACAGTTTACAAATTGCTTTCACACAAATTCTATCAAATCATCCTGTGAGCACAAGAATAGCAGCCTTGGGCTTCAGCCAGTTTCTCTTGAAACTTCAGTTGATTCTGCTGAGACATGGAGAATAATGGCTTCCCATTAGAAGGCAAGGCATGGAGTAGGTCTTCAGTGCTTAATAACCAATCATCACCATCAATAGTATCACCATCATCAAAATCATTATTGCCATCATTTTATGGATAAGGAAACTAAAATATTACACAATTAAAGGACTGGTCCACTGTCACTGAGGTGGGCCTTGCCAGTAGTTACTACCTATGTGACTACTGGCAATGGCTGTAAAATGATGATGATTATATTTTCGCCATCATGCCACCATTGAGGGTTTCTATGAGGATTAAATCAAAGCATGAATGTCAAAGTTATCTGGAAGCCATTCCATGGACAATTAAACTGGAGTACAAGGGGTTAAAAGTAAGTTGCCAAGGGCACCCAGCTCATAAATGTCTTTGTCAAGATTCAACCTCAGGCAGTCTGTGAATCTGTATTCTTAGTCACAACATTATATTGCTTCTTCAGTAAAAGAAATTATCAGGATGAGATAGATGCTATTACCCTCCTCTCTCCATCATTTACACTCCTCTCTAAGACTCCTAGGTAACATTTTGAATATTTCTTTTTTATAGATCTTATCATACCACTTTTTCATGATTTATTTCCTTATCTATCTCTTGTACCATACTATGAGATTTCAGGGTAATATATTAGTTTCCTAGGACTGTTGTACAAATTATCGCAAACTAGAAGTGTGAAATCAAGGTGGCAGCTGGGTCACACTTCCTCCCATGGAAGCTCTAGGGAAGACTCCTTCCTTGCCTTTTCCTAGCTTCTGGTGGTTGCTGGAAGTCCTTTGCATTCCTTGGCTTGCAGTTCCATCGCTCCAACTTCTGCCTCTGTCTTCATATGGCAATCTTCCCTCCACAGGCCTGCATGTCTCTAAATAGCCCTCTCCTTATAAGGACTCCTTAGAGTCCACATACTGATCCATTATGACCTTATCTTAACTAATAATATCTGCAAATCATTATTTCCAAATAAGGTCACATTCTGAGGTTCTGGGTGTACATAAATTTTGGGGGGACACTATTCAACCCAGGATAGGCATCAAATGTGTCTAATTTTTTATAGTCTTTCTGGCATACATGTGTGTCAGCCAGATATAGCTTAATGGCTGAGTACTGGAGTGAGATTGCCTGGGATCAAATCTTCTGCCTTTATCAGTTGTGAGCTTTTGTGAGCTTTCCCAAAGCTCTATGTCTCAGAGTTCTAAAGTGTCAAATAATACCTACTGCACAGAATTCTAATGAAATTTAAGTCAGTTAATTCAGGTCAAGTGTTTAGAACAGTAACTAGCCCATAACAATGTTCAGAAAAGACTAACATTATTTTTGCAAAACAAACACAATATTTATTAAATAAACTAATGAAAGCAAGGAGTGCCAGAAAGCACTAATAATAGCCTTTTTTCTTGCTGTTAATACTCTAAAATATTTTCACATTAGCCCTCTGTGTATAACCTTTTTAGAGCATCAATAAACATTTAATTTGAAAGACAAAAGGACTGTGCCCACAAAGGAGGTGAAAAAGAAAAGGCTTGCCTTCCCTTCCCCCTCAGGACAAAAAATAAAAAAGAGCCATGGAAAAGCAGTATTATTTCTAAGAGACCATGCCAGGAAAATGGAATTGCTTTTCCAAAGGTAGAAGATTAATACCTGACGGGTCTAAAATGTAATTATGGTATTGATCTCAGGAAACCCTTGCTTGAATCTAGCTTTATTCTTTCTTTTTGGCTTTCTGGTATAATTAAAATGGGCTCACATGTCAGGGTCTGCAAATGGCAAAGTATCTAAACAGCACGCATCGAGGCAGGCAAAAAGATCCTGTTAATGGATTCCAAAAGTATCTCTCAATGTAACATTCAAAGTGTGCTCACATGGTTCCTTCTTATCAGGCAACTTTCTTAATGGCTTAGGAACTGATTTAACAAGCTTTTAATGAAGTGGGAAGGGAATACTAGGTTGCAAATCAACCCAAAGGTATTTATGTCCTAGCTCCATTCATCTTGTAGGGTGACTGCAAGGGCAGGAGGACCCCAATCCTCAGTATTGAAAATGAATTAAAGCTGATTTTACACCTTTCCTGAGGAAGTGACTCTATTAAATTCCACTTATACCTCCTTTTCTAAAGAGATAAATTTGGTCACATTAAAATTTTAAGGATTTTATTTGAGGAGACAATGGTTCATGAATTAGGGCATAAACCACAAGTGGTTTGGGTTCCACTGAAGGGGCACAAGGGGAAAACTTTATTAGGCTGTTCATGGAAGCAAACACAAAACATTTGATTGGTTAAAGTGCAGCAGTATCCTTAGAGTCCTTAGTTAGAGGTTTGTTGGTAGTTTTTGGTTGATTATGCTTAATTTCATTTCCTAGGATATTACAATTTACTTTGAGTTTGGTTTTAGTTTCCTTATATAGGAAATCAGGATGTTAGGGCCCTCAGTCTAATGGTCTCTCATTAATTATTTTAACATTTCTCTGCTTCTTTCTCTTCCAATGAGATCAGAATCCTGCAGCTGCCACCTTTCTCACTTGGTTGAGCAAACACAAAACCCTATGATTATCTGGGAGGCTCTAGCAGCCTCCAAACCCAAAGAAAGCCTTGAGACTAATGACTCAGAGATTCTGGATTTTTAAGAAATAGCCTTAACAACAGCTCATCATAAATATATTGGGGGCCTTTTAGGGTGGTTGATGAAAGACAAGTTGGAGAAGTGTTTGAGGGCTTTTGGAAACCACTGATTCTATGGTTAGATTTTTACTAAACCACTAAGTCAATTTTCAGAGAAACTATACCAGTTATGGGTAGTTTCAAATGACTGAATTTTGTCATTTTGGAATGGGAATAAAAAATAAGGCTGGAGAGAAAACAAGGGATGAAAATATTAAGTCATATACCGGTTTAAGGATCGTGGGTTCATCTTATAAATAATGGGATAACATCACAAGGTTTTAAGGTAGAGTGCAAGATTGATTTTGCATTTTAGCACATAACTCCAGCTACAGACCATATAGGAGATCAGAGAAGGATGAAAGAGGGGTAATGTCTAAAGTTTTCAAATTAAATATTCCTGCTGAAAACTAACAAGATATGTCTATTGCTGAACATCAGTCATTTGAGCCAAGGAGAATTTCCAGCCTGGACAAGGAGAGACAAATAAAATGGACCCTAGAAAATAGGATAAAAATTATCAGTATATTTCAAAATTCGACATGCTGCCAGCTAGAAATCCAACAACACTGTATTTTCAGTTACAGTTGAGAACTAAATAGAAAATGTAAAATGAGAAGGCAGCATCACTCTGTAGTTTAAAACACAGGCTCTGACATCAGATAGACCTAGGTTCAAGTATGAAATATTATACTTTCTCTTCCCTTCTGTTCTTATTCTTTCAATGTATTGTTTAATGTCTCAAATTCTCCATTTCCCCATCTGTAAGGGCAACAAGAGTTGCTGCATCCAATTTTCAAGGCCCCTGTGAGATTCATGCATATGAAGTGTTGGAATCTACTCTTATACTACAGGGTCAATGGTAGATGGTAGGAGTCATCCCATCTCAATTTGGTGATTTTTTACATGTGGAGAGAGTTTATGAGGGTGTTCCTCCTGGCCTCTCTCAGCCTCTGCCTGGAAAGAAATACTGGATTAACCTGATTAAGGAATTTGAACGTGTTTTGCTCCCTTTCCTCTTCTTCTTCTTGAGAAATGCCTACCTTCAGAAATGGTATATGTGTTCTGGTTTTACCTTATCTTTTCAACATAATGTGAATGTTTTCTATGGAGCAAAGGGAAAAGTTGTAGTCACTCAGCACAATCTATAACTCAACAGATAAGTCTGACCAATTCTAGAATGCAGAATTTTAAAGACTGCTTGCCCACAGACGTAAATCACATTTTACAACATCAATTCTATTTACAATAAAAGTGACACAGGTACATCATACAGAATGTGTCCTTGGTCAATGTTTTCTCAAGAGAATGCTTCTTGGTTTTCAATGTCCAAACTTCACCTAAGTACTTTTTAAAAGGATAAAAGTTATATTTAAAAATTACATTTATTCCTTAAAATCAATACAATTTTTAAACAAAAGAATGTGGAAAACATCTCCAGTTTCACTCCAAATACAAACAGCATTTAGAATGAATCAGGTTTAAATGGATCAGAAGTGCATATATATATTTTAAAGTGTCTACAGATGCTATTGGGAAATGAATTGTTTGCCCTATTTCTCTCAGTGAGTCTGTTGTTCATGTAGAGGAAAGCTACTGCTTTTTGTGTGTTGACCTTATATCCAGCTACTTTACTGAATTTGGTTATTAAGTCTAGAAGACTTTTGGTGGAGTTCTTGGGGTCTTCTATATAGAGTATCATGTCATCTGCAAATAATGACAATTTGACGTCTTCATTTCCTATTTTTATTCCTTTTATTTCTTTCCCTTGTCTAATTGCCATGGCTAATGTTTCCAAAACTATATTGAAAAGGAGTGGTGATAGTGGACATCCTTGTCTTGTTCCTGATTTTAGTGTGAAGAATTTCAGCTTTTGACCATTTAGTATGATATTGGCTGTTGGTTTTTCATAGATGGCTTTTATCAGGTTGAGACAGAGACTGTCTATTCCAATTTTTGTAGAGTTTTTATCATAAGTGCATGTTGGATTTTGTCGAATGCTTTTTCTGCCTCTATTGAGATGATCTTGGAAACAGCCCAAATGCCCATCAACTGGAGACTGATTAAAGAAAATGTGAGTTTTTTAATAAAATGGAGTACTATGCAGCCATAAAAAATGAGAAATTAGAGATATTCATAGCTAAATGGATGCACATTGAGGTGACACTCTTAAGTGAAATACATAGGACACACATGTAAATACCGAATAGTTTCTCTAGTGTCAGAAACTGAAAGTGTAAATAAGGACTAAAAGGTATAATAGATAACGTGAAATAGGAACAAAAGGGGCAAAGGGGAAGGGGAAGTGGGAGGGGTAGGGGAAAGGAAAGAAGGGAATGGAATTAATATGAGAAAATGAAAAAATGGAAACAAAGTCTTTGTAAACAGGGAGGTGTTGAAGGGAGGGCAGGGGAAGGGGAAAAAATTAGAACCAAGAAAGATTATGTAAAGGTGCAAATTTCGAATGATGAATGTCATTATATTGTATACCTAAAATGTACCAATAAAATAAAATTTAAAAAAAATAAAGTGTCAACAGAGGGAATTTATGTCTAAGATGCTGCTGAAGCTAAGAAAGATATCATTGCTTGCTAACGACTATATTGTTTGGTGTGAAGGAAACAATGTGTGAAGTATTTACCTGGTGATACAACAGTTTTTAATGTTTTAGTTAGTTGGAGGCCTAGGGTAAATTTATAATCCATAATAACTTTTTCCACTTAAAAGAATTGGAAAAGGGCTCCTTTGGCATTTGCATGTAATACAATGGATTTCATTAACAGAAAACCAACCTTAAGCATAGATGTCTGCATTTTAGGCCTTCCATCTGCCTCACTTGTTCGTCTGATTTTTCAATTGTTTCACAACTCCAACATAGTTGACTATTTGTTGGCCCTCACTAATAGAATATGGTAAAAGTGACAGAATATCACTTCTGAGATCAGGTTACAAGAGACTGTGACTTCCATCTTGTTCTCTCTGGTCCTTGTTGCACATTTACTCAGAAGAAGTAAGCTGCCATGTGGTGAACTGACCTATAGAGAGGCTTCCATAGGAAGTGAGGGAGGCCTCCAGCCAACATCCAGCAAAGAACTGAGTCCCTAAGTCCAATATCCTGTGAACAACTGTATCCTGCTCACAACCATATCCCCCATTAGTCAAGGTTTGAGTTTATTCCAGTCTGGCTAATGCTTTGATTTAACTCTGTGAAAGACTCTGAGTCAAGGAACCCAGTTAAGCCATGCACAGATTGCTGAACCACAGATATTGTACAATAATAAATATTTGTTGTATTAAATTGCCATGTTCTGGGATTTAGCTCAGCGGTTCCACCACCTGCCTCGCAAGCAGAAGGACCTGAGTTCAATCCCCGGTACCAAAAAAAAAAAAAAAAAAAAAAAATTGCCATGTTCTAAGGCAATTTGTAAAATAACAATTGATAATAAACTCAGTAGATAGATGTTGGTGAAAATATTACATACATAACTTAGTTATTTCACAAAGAGCTCACATGATTTGGATCCTTGGGTACTTACTTCCAGGAAATAGATTTTCTGAATATGCTGTGGTGTTTGTTGAAAACTAAATAGGGCACTTGCCAAAAACTTGGTCTGAGTCTATCAGTTTAAGTCAAGGCTAAATTTAGAGAATCATTGTCTAGAAAAAAACTGTGAAGTCACTTGCCAAATGTCCTCATTTTACAGAAATGAAATCTGAAGCTCAAAAGAGCTAACTTACTTACCAGGGCCATCCAATCCATGGCAGTATCATTCTTGAAGCTGAAGCTCCTGATTCCCATTCTAGGCCTCTTCACAGCATTTCATCACATTATTTGGAGGACAGGAAAATCAGAAGGGCTGGGGGGATCCTGAATGTGGAAAGTAAAGCTTAAGAGGGGCTTAGAAGAGTGAGTAGGGTTATCAAGTGATAGAGAGAACAATGATGAGTCTAGACCTGGTGTAAGGGGAACTAAGAGTAAAAATTGCCATTATTTGGTCAGTAATCTTGAAATTCATGTGAAAGACAAAGATAGTGAAGCCTTGGGTAGAAATGATAGCTACAAGGAGAGGACTATAGAGAAAGGAGGACAAATCTTGGTAGACAAACAAGCCAAAGAAGAAATAATTTACATAAGACTTCATGTCAGATAACCCAGATATGAAATAAGATGGACAGAAAGACATGACAGGCATTAGAATAAACTTGCTGGTCTCAAAGCTGCTATAGTTTGGATACTGAATGTCCTCCAAAGCCTCATGTGCTGAAGGCTTGGTCCTCAACTTGGTGCTATTGGGATGTGGGAGAATATTTAAGAGGTGGGGCTTAGTGGGAGGCTTTCAGTCATTGGAAGTATGCTCTCAGTGGGAAATGTGGGGGCCCTAATCCTTTTTTTTTCAGTACTGGGGACTGAACTAAAGGCCAGATTCCCAGCCCTTTTTATTTTTTTTATTTTGAGACATGGTCTCACTAAGTTGCCTAGGCTGGGCTGGAATTTGCCATTGTCCCGCTGTAGTCTCCAGAGTGCTGGGATTATAGTGTATGCCACCATGCCCAGCTCTAATCACTTATCTCACTTTTTTTCATACCCAGCTACGAGGTGAACAGGACTCCTCTGCCACACATTTCCACCATGATGCCACCAAAGCAATGGGGCCAATTGGTCACAGACTGAAACCTCTAAAACTCTGAGCCAAAATAAACCTTTCCTCTATGGTTCTGGGGATTTAACCTAGGGCCTTGGCATTGAGCTACATCTTCAACCTTTTCATTTTGAGACAGTGTCTCACTAAATTGGCCAGATGGGACTTGAAATTGTGCTCCTCCTGCCTCAGCCTCACAGAGTTCTGGGACTACAGGTGTACACCACCATACCCAGGCCTTTGCTCTTTTTAAATTGATTTATCTCCAGTATTTGTTACAGTAATGGAAAGCTGGCTAGCGCAATTGCCTTTAAAGAGAAAAAAAAATGGAAAGGCTTATCCTTGTAGCTACAGAGTTCAGACATGTGCTTAGAATGTGCTGAAACCCTTACCAGTATTTTGTGGCACTTGGATTCTCCATTATATGACCATATAGGCTGCCAGACATGGCTCTGTAGTGTTCATTCTACAGAGATATATATCACAGCCCTGTGATAAGCTAAAGCTTTGGGGACTGATATGTAAAATTAGCCCACAAAAAGGCAACTTTGGGAAAATTATTATCAAATGACTGATTTCCTTAAATTACACATTCCTCAGACCTAGATTGAAGAATCGCAAATATAACAGCCTGTCAAAATTGGTTTGTTATTCTGTGATAAATCCCTGATTTCTGGCATAGATACAAGTGTCTTGGAGAGAAGTCAAAAGGACAGTGGCAAGGAGCCACAAGTCTGGATTGTACTCCACTGTGACTTTACCTCTCTGCACTTCATTTTCCTCAACTACCCAATGGAGTTAATAATAGCACACTCCCCTGTCACAAAGCTTCTATGAGGGTTGAAAAGTCTGAAAGTGCAAAAGGGCTATACAAAAGGGCTATGTATATTTAAAAAAGTTCCAGTAAGCTTTCTGTTCTAGCCATGAAAAGAGCTCTCTTACTCTGTAATGGCTTCTGTCACAAAAAAAGAGGTTCAAAGGCTAAATTACATAAAATTACAAAACAATTTCACAGCTCACGCAATAAATAATAGAGCTAAAGATGATTCACAAAGATGATCATAGTAAGGCCCCATGAAGGAGAACATTTAATTCTTATGATCCTTGCCAGTAAAAAGAGGCAAGTAAGTAAGGTTTGTGCCATGAAGGAAATGCCAGAATGTGAAAGATAGAGAGGCAAGAGGACTGGTAGGATGAATGTGAAGAGTTCCCTGGTATTTATGTTATGATTACATTAGTTGCTGTAAAAAATATGCCCCAGAATCAGATGCTAACACAACAGAAATTTGTAATTTCCTTGAAGAATATAATTGGCAAATAGCTCTCCTTTCTTCCAAGCAGTGATTTGGGATTCAGTCTCCCTCAATGGTTCTGCCATCATCATAGACTCAAAGACTACTTCTGAATCCTCCACATCTGTCTGGTGCACAGGAAACAATAGAGAGAGGAACACCTGATTTCACCTAGTTATGTCTGGAGATGATACCTATTATCCCCCTCACATTCCTATGATAAGAAATTGTTATATCCTGCTCTAGAAAAAAGGGGGATAGGATTGCCAGCAACAATTCAATATTATGAAAGGAGAGCCCACATCTTTGGAGGACATGTAGCTATCTCTGCTTCATCAGGGAACAGAAAGAACACAGATGTCTACCTTTTGGCATTCTTTCCCTATGCTAGCATTTCTAGGCGATACACACATCACAGGTTTTTATAGCAAGAAACATAACCAATAAAAAAGACAGCACTGCTTGAAAAGCCACAGATATTGCCTCTTAAATCATATGGAAATAATCCTGCATAGTTCTAAATCAGAGCTCAGGGGCTGGTGGGGGCATATATATGTACGCCTTAGAGTGAAGACAGATTAGGTGCTAATCACTGGTCCAGCCTAAATAACGAAGGGCCTTGGATCATTTATTTAACCCTTCCAAACTGCAGTGTCTTCAGCAGAATAGGCTCAATAATGAGATCACTGTGATGACATAGCAAGTGCTTGGCCCACAAAACCTGCTAGAAAAACAATGCCCGTGTAGCATCTACTGAAGTTGAGCATACAGTATACATCTCTTATGCCTCAGTAGCTCCATTCTCAAGTGTATAAATAACACATATCTTTGCCAAAAGTTAAGTATCAGAATGTTCTTAGTAGTACTCTTCACAATGGCTATACCGTGTCCACCACGAATAGAATGGATAAACAGACTGTGGTATATCTTACATACAATATGACACAGCAATGAAAATGAACAAACTACAGCTATGAGCACCAACATGGCTGAATCTCGCAAGCACATAGTGAGCAAGATACAACAGAACATGTACTGTGTAGTTCAATTTATATAAAGTTCCAAACAGACAAAATTACCCTGTGGTGTTAGAAGTCATAATGACAATTACCCTTGGAAAGAGCTATTGAGTAGGAGTAGACATGAAAATGGCTTGTGGAATGCAAGTAATCATTTTTGTGGGTGAGAGTTCTGCTCACAATGTGCAGTTTGTGGAAATTTATTAAGCTGTAAATGTATATCAATAAAAAATTTAAATAGTATCCTTCCTGAGAGCCTCCCAAATACTTGAATATTGCTTAAAAGTGCCATCAGCCTTTGGAAGTCGGTAAAAGGAGCAGGAGGAGAAATGTAAGCCATAAAGAGGGAAGAGATGGTAAGAACACAAAATAAGGCTATAAGGTATCCAGAGGGAGAGATATCTACCAATTTTTAAATCATGCTTCTGTTATATGCCCCAAATCTCTGACAGTTACAAAAGA
The DNA here is from genome assembly GCF_053883595.1 of Heterocephalus glaber. Classification (NCBI taxonomy): domain Eukaryota; kingdom Metazoa; phylum Chordata; class Mammalia; order Rodentia; family Bathyergidae; genus Heterocephalus; species Heterocephalus glaber. The sequence continues at coordinate 15,782,842 of NW_028258369.1, read as the reverse complement.
GTCCAGGACATTTTTTCCACAGTGACCCTGGCATTCTTATTTGGGCTAAGTTTTAATGCTGCAAAAAGTACAAGTCTTACCTGTGGGCAATCTACTACATGTCTTCCAGATTATAATGTGTCTTTCTGTTCCATATGCCACCCTGTCATTTCTGTCATTGTGATTCTTCTTTCTTTGTCATTTTTGTATTCTGGAGAAGTTAGGATGTCTGTGTGTGTGTGTGTGTGTGTGTGTGTGTGTGTGTGCACGCACACATGTTGGAGGGGGTGATCCTTACTAACCTCAATCCTAGGATTATATCACTTACCCTGATCACCAATGAGGCTTCAATTACTATGATTATGAAAAATTTATTCTCTACTACTATCACCTCTATACAGCCTGCTTCCAAAGCAACCAAATAATAACTCAAGCTTATTCCCACTGTGCTTCTACATACTGAATGATGCACCTACAAATATATGTCATGTATAATTATCACAAAATAGCAAAAGGTCACTGTAATTATAACAATAGAAGTCAATGACCAACACATTTGGTATCACTGTATAAGTGATTTTATAAATGCTAGCATCAGTAAGAACCTTACAATTACCCTCCCATTTAATCTAAGAAGAAAATTGCAACCAAGAGAGTTTTATAACATATTTTAAAATATAAATATAGTTGTGACAGAAACAAGACAAAAACCCAGATTTTCTGCCCCTTCTCAAGCAAACTTTTCACTACCTCCTACCTTTAAAGAGCTCCAGTTCCTTTTTATATGTAGTCAATGTAAAATGAACATGATTCCAGCATTCTCTACTTCCTATTTCAATCATTAGACTCCAAGTATATTTCTGCACAGAAGAGTATTTTTGATTCTTCCTAAAACAAATGTATTAAGATAGTACTTTAGAAAGTTTCTGCAGGAAGCTTTATCATTTGTTGTTTTTATTTCCTTAATTGTCAAGTTTTTCTTTACTTTACTTTAAAATATTTTTAAGCTTAAAAGATACAAGAATAGTACAAAGAGCCCCCTACAACCCCATCCAGACTGGTGAATTTTTTAACATTTTTCCATAGTTGCCTTAAAATTCTCTCTTCCTTCCTAATTCATTTTCTCTTTCTCTTATTCAGTTTAATTCTCATTAATTGTTCTCAGTTATCTGAAAATAGGTTCTATAAATCATATCACTTTATCTCACAACATATTAGTGTGTATTTCCTAAGAATTCTTTCTTATATATCTAAAATATAATTATTAAATTAGAAAATTTATATTACCATAATATTTTTACATTCCACAATCCACATTTCAATTTTGTCCATTGCTCCAACAATGGCCTTAAAGAATTTCTCTCACACACTGTAAGATCACACCCAATATCATGTTTTATGTTTTATTTTCATGCCTCTTTAATCTCCTACAACATGAAACAGTTCTTTGCTCTTTCTTCTCTCACATGACATTTTTTAATAACACAAGCCACTTTGCTAAAATAAATGCTCTTTATGTTATATCCATTATCTCTTGCTATATAGTAAACTATGGCCAAGTTTAGTGGCTTAAAACAAAAACACATTACACCAGGGCTGGGGATGTAGCTTAGTGGTGGCACACCTGCCTGGCAAGTGCAAGGTCCTGAGTTCAATCCCCGGTACTGCAAAATAAACAAACAAAAACATATTACACCAAAAATTTCTCACTTCTCACTATTCAGAAAGTCAGTTAGATGGTTCTGTTAGTTTGGGCCAACTTGTCTGAGGCTGGATGGTCTAGTGTGATCTCACTCACATGTCTGGCAGTTGGCTGAATATCAGCTGGGGCATTATGGATGAGCTAGCATGTGTCTCTCATCATTCAGCAAGCTAACCCAGGCTCATTCACATAGTTGGTCATTACAGCATTCCCAAGTTCCACAAGAAAGCAAGTCCCAATGCATGAATATGTTCCAAGTCTGCCTGCATAATGTTTGTTAATGTTCCACTGGCAAAAGGAAATCAAAAGCAAGGCCAGAGTCAGTGTGGGAGATTGCTTCCACCAATCATAGATAGAAGCAGTAGAATGATTTGTGTATACTTTTACAACCTAGCAACAGCAGCTAAAAGTCATAGACAACACTTTTTAAAGGGAAAAATATGCTATTAATAGAAGTAATGAGATGAGAAAAATGCTTTCCCAAAAGTAAAGTATGAACACTTAAATCTATAGCCTTGAAAGAATCTGAAATCAAGATTGCACATTAGTGAGGGGAAAATGGATTATCACCAAAGGTGAATGTAAAGGTAAAGGGCATGTCACTACCTGTTTTTTTATTGGTCAAAAAGGGTTAAATTTATGAGCCTATAAATGAACTCTAATGCTCATTCTCTGTACAACAATCCAATTAATACAAACAACTGAATGACAGAGAATTGCATGCGGAATAATAGGTCTCTATTGTAAGAAAAACAACAACCAGAGAATGATGATAAAGGGAAACTCAATCAGTCTCCTTGGGGCAATGACAAGAAATTCCAAGACTGCAGTAATTCATAGAGCCTACACACCTCTTTAAACACAGCAGCACCAGCTCCTTTGTTATTGTTTAGTGCTGATCTTCAGCAATGGAGACCCAGATATATTAAATTTATCATTTTATCAGAAAATATGGAAATTTACTTAAATTTGAAATCTCCAGATTTCTACATGTTGGCTTAATTATTTTTCAGAGGATATTCAGAGGTATGAATACTAAAATACAGCTTTTAATAGGACATGAATTCTAAAATTCAATTTTTCTAGATGGTCCTACAACCCCAGCACTCAGAAGACTGAGCCAGGAGGATCCCTTGGAGTTCAAGCCCACCCTGGGTTATATTAAAAATCAAACTACAAGAAGAGAAAGGGTTTAACAAATTGAGCAATTGAAGTACTAATCCAATCTCCATAGGGACATCATAATTATACTAACCTGTGACTAAAATATACCTTCGTTTATGCTCAATAACTACCAAATTTAGCATCATATATCATATATAGTGTAGAATATTGAACTCTGTAATAATGGCATAAGTGGATATTCAAGAGATAATGAGAAACTATCAAGTAAAAGAACATGCTTCTCACATGCTAGGCATGCACTCTGTCACTAAGCTAAGAAATGAGAAATGGTCTCCCTGGGAAAAGAAAACTTTAGATTTGAGGCATGGGTTTGTTTGGGGATCAAGTTCGTGACAGAGCTACGAGTGGTCATTCTCTTTCAGTGAGTGATCAACAATGCATTGGACAGCTTTAAATCCTGCTCAGGGATTTGATCATTACCATGACTAGAGAATGATCTGTCTTCCCTAGGAACATGGACACTCTTTATGAATTCTCTAAACTAACTGTGTATAACTAGTGGAGGACATTGCAAAGGTTACATTATCATGGCCTCACATGGGGATAATCTCTATTTCACAATAGTCAATAGACTCAGAGCAGCCGAAGAGTGGCTTCATCTCAGGGCTCACAGAGTTGAACTCCCACAATGACTGGGTGAGGGACAAACACAGGAGATATCCATGGTCAGACAGCCATAGTCATGCCAGCAAGAGACACTGAGTGTTATAAGATAAATGACACAGGTCCCAATCCCATGACCAGAGCCCAGTTTCAGGCTGAATTTCTATGGATTTAAAAGTCCCAGAACTGGAATTCCGCCTTAATATTACTGCTGACTTGCTGGTGATTACCCAGCTCAGAACTGAGCTCTGACTGCCTCCTTTGTCTACCAGTGAGACAACTTTTAATTTGATACTACCACAAAACTGTTGACACCAGAAGACAATGACAGGCTTAAAAATCAGAGATTATTCTTTTACTTTTGTTCATATTTTTTAGTGTGAACAATGTTTTTAGTTTTTCTGTTTTGTTTAGTTCTTGTTTTTGTTTTTTTTTGTTGTTGTTCTTTCCTTCCCTCCTGTCTTCATCAGTTTCCTGAGTCCTGGATAATCTTCCTTTGTCCTTCAGACCTGCTTCTAATGTCTTTTTCTTCCTTTATTTCTCTATTTTTTTCTGCTTCTCCCTTTTAAATTTTCTCCTCTTAATTACTTCTCTCTTATTTTTACTCTCTGTATAATTTCTTTCTTTTTTCTCCTTCTTTTTCTTTCATCTTCTATTTCTTGCCAGGTTCTGTCCTTCCTTTACCCAATTCTATAGATAACCTTCTGCTTCCCAATAAGATCCTTTGCACAACTTCTCTGTCCTCCTCATATTATAGTTTAACATTTCAAAGATTTCCTGATTCCCAAACCCTAAATCTTTAACAGTATAACCACAAAACTTTGTTAATTTTTTGATGGTTAACTCTGTAAAATTACTGTTGAATTCTTTTCTATAATTACCAGAGATATACCTGTTACATTTAGTATATATGAGCAGTAAGTCAATACTGGGTTGCTTTAATGTTTATATCATAATTGATGTTTTCTTCCCTTGGAATATGCGTGGTACATAAGTGGTTCTTATGGTATGTTACTATCTAATTTGCCTCCAGAAATGATTCTGTATCTGTTTCATTTGATATTAACAGGGTCACATAATTGTCCTTATTTCTCTGTAAGCCAAAACTCAGATTACCTTTGTGATATTAACAATACTAGAGTAGATTCCCAGAGAACTTGGTTGCTGACCTAAATACACTGCATCCTCTTTTCTCAAAATAACCAAGTTGATCAAATCTTGAGGCTATGGCAAAGGATTACAGTTATCTATGCCCAAAGTACATCACTGAAAAGCAACTAAAGAGATCTCTGTACTAACAACAAAGTCTTTAGACTATAAGCATCCACAAACCTCAGCACAAAACAAAAAAATAAAAAACAAACAATAGAAACATGGGAAGAAAGGCAACAAACCCTTCCCCAATCCCAAATTCCCCTGAAGCCAATCGAGGGGGCACAAGGGAAAGAAGAGTATAAGCCACACACCTGAATTACTCAAAAGCATAGCAGAGGAGGTTAGAAAACCACTCAAAGAGATACTCAGCAGGATTAGAGAAGATATAACTACAGATATTGTGAAAGTAATCAATGAAAAGATGCAGGAGCTCTCAGTAGACACTACTAGAAAGATAGGTGAACTAAACAAAATGGTACAAATCATGAATGACCAGATAATCAAAGAATTAGAGTACATGAAAAAGTTTCAATCAGAAATCCAAGAGATTAAAAATCATATTGAAAATATGGGCAGCAGGATGGGCCAATGTAAGGACAGAATTTCAGAACTAGAAGAAAATAATGCCTTCAAAGACCAACTACTCAAAGACATCTTCAAAACAACAAGAGAAAATGAAAAATTAATCCAACAACTGCTCGATGTTGCAAAGAAGACGAATCTAAGAATAATTGGAATAAGTGAAAAATCAGAAGACAATAAAATGGCATATAAAACCTCTTCACAGGAATAATGGCCAAAAAAATCTCCAAATATAGGGAAAGAAATGAACATACAGATAAGTGAGGCATATAGAATACCAAATAGCCATGACCAAAAGAGAACTTCTCCATGCCACATTATACTCAAAATTCCAGAAATCTGTCCCAGGAACAAAATCTTAAAGGCTGTTTAAAAAGACAACAAAACACATATAGAGGTAAATCAATTAGAATCACAGCAGATTTCTCTACACAAACCTTACAGGCCAGGAGATCTTGGAGTGAAGAGTTTCAAGCCCTATAAGATAACAACTTCCAATCCCAACTTATGTATCCTGCAAAACTTTCCTTTGAAAGTGATGAAGAAATAAGATATTTCCATAAAAAAGGAGCATCTTAAGAAATTCATGATCACCAAATCAGCATTTTAAAGACTTCTCAAGGTTATCCTAGAAAGAGACAATGAAGTCAACAACACCAATAAGTCAAAAAGGATGAATATACCTGGCCGGGATGAGCAGCTAAGCAAAAGGGGGGAAATGGGGAACTCAGCAACAGGAAAATAATTCAATGACAGGAATATGAATACCTCTCAGTAAAACCTCTCAGTATGAATGGTCTCCAATCAAAAGACAGATTTGCAAAATGGATCACGAAAGAAAATCTAACAGTATGCATCATGCAAGAAAGACATTTCATTTAAAAAGATACTCAAAGGCTGAAAATTAAAGTGTGGAAAACAATATTCCATGCAATGGGAACCCAGAAAAAAAGCAAGAATTGCTATTTTAATTGCAGATGAAGTGGATTTCAAGCTAAGACTGATCAGAAGACACAAAGAAAGTCACTACATATTCGTTAAGGGAACAATTCAATAGAAAGAGTTACCAATGAGAAACATTTATGCACCAAAATACCACCTCACCCAGATTCATAAAACAAACACTAATGGACATGAAAAATCAGATAAATACTAATACAACTGTAATGGGTGGCCACAATATCCCACTGTCACAAATTGACAGATCAACTAGACAAAAAAAAAATTAACAAAGAAATTTCAGAGTTGAACCAAACCTTCAAACAAATGCACTTAATAGATATCTACAGAGTGTTCCATCCAACAACAGAAGACACATTCTTCTCAACTGCACATGGGACTTTCTCCAAGATAGATCACAAACTAGCCAATAAAATATGGCTAAGTAAATGAAAAAGAATCAAAATTATTTCTTGTATATTATCAGATCATTGTTCAATGAAACAAGAAATCTATGCCAAACAAAAACCACATAAACTATGGAAACACATGGAAATTAAACAATACTTTCTTGGATAATCAATGGGTCACAGATGAAATTAAAGAAGAAACTGGACAGTTTCTACAATGAAATAATGATGTCAGTATGACATACCAGAACATGTGAGAGGTGATGACAGCAGTCATAAGAGAGAAGTTCATAGCAGTGAATTGTCATATCAGAAAAACAGAACGAGCTCAAATAAATAACCTAATAATACACCTCAAGTTCTGGAAAAACAAAAACAATCCAAACCTAAAACTAATACAAGAAAGAAAATTATAAAGACCAGGACAGAAATTAATGAAATTGGGACTAAAAATCAACATAAAGAATCAATGAATAGAAGAGTTGGTTCTTTCAAAGAATAAACAAAATAGATAAACCCTTGGCTAATCTTACCAAAATAGGGAAAGAAAAAACCCAAATCTATATAATTAGAAATGAAAAAGGGGAAATCACAATGAATTCCGCTGAAATCCAGAAGATTATTAGTAACTACTTTGAGAACATGTACTCTAACAAAATGGAAAATTCAGAGGAAATTAATAAATTGCTAGATACATATGAACTACCAAAGCTGAACCAAGAAGATATAAAAATCCTGAATAAGCCAATGTCAGTCAGTGAAATTGAAGAAGTAATAAAAAAAAACCCTACCAACTAAGAAAAGCCCATGTCCTCACAGATTCACTGTTGAATTCTATGAGAACTTAACAGAAGATCTAATGCCAGTATTCCTCAAACTCTTTAATGAAATTGAGAGGAAAGCAGTATTTTCAAAGTCATTCCTGGAAACAAGCATAACCTTGACTCCAAAACCAGAAAAGGACCTAACCAAAAGAAGAGAACCAATCTTTTTAATGAACACAGATGCAAAAATCCTCAACACGATACTGGAAAGAAGAATGCAGCAAATCATCAAAAAGATCATACATCATGACGAAATAGGATTAATTCCAAGGATGTAGGGATGGTTCAACATGCACAAAATAATAAATGTAATTCATCAGATAAACAGAAGCAAGGATAAAAACCATATGACCATCTCAACAGATGCAGAAAAAGCATTTGACAAAATCCAACATCCATTCTTGATTAAAAAAAAAAAAAAAACTTGAATGGGCCGAGGATTTAGCTCAGTGGCATCGTCCTGCCTCACAACTGCAAGGTCCTGAATTCAATCCCCAGTACAGAAAAACAACAAGAAAAAAAAATCTGAAGAGAATAGGAATAGAAAGTCTTTTTCTCAACCTGATAAAAGCCATCTATGACAAATAAACTGTCAACATCATACTAAATGGAGAGAAGCTATAAGCTTTCCCTTTAAAGTCAGGAACAAGACAAAAAGCATCTGCTATCACCACTTCTGATTAATATAGTTCTCAAAACAATAGCTAGATGGTTAAGACCAGAGAAATAATAAAAGGGATATGGATAGGGAAGAAAGAAGTTATCATTATTTGCTGATGACATGATCCTCTACATGGAAGACCCCAAAAACTCCACCAAAAGTCTCCTAGAATATCGAAATATTGCAGCGTATCAGGATACAAAGTCAACACTCAAAAATCAATACTGTTCTTGTACATGAATGACAAACTCACTGAGAGGGAAATCAGGGAAACAATACCCTTCACAATAACATCAAGAAAAATGAAATACTTAGGAATTAACCTAACCAAGGAAGTAAAAGACCTCTACAATGAAAACAATAGTACTCTGAAAAAGGAAACTGAAGAGGATATCAGAAAATGGAAAAATATTCCCTGTTCTTGGATAAGTAGAACCAACATAGTCAAAAATGGCCATACTTCCTAAACTGTAGATTTAATATAGATTTAATGCAATCCAAATCAAAATATCAATAACATTCCTTACAGAATTTCAGGAAGCAATCCTAAAATTCATATGAAACTGGAACAGACCTAGAATACCAAAAGTAATTCTGGTACAACAAGGGCAGGGCAGGGAGCATCACAATGCTGGACTTCACATTATTCTACAAAGTTACAGTAAAAACAACAACAACAACAACAAAAAAAGCATGGTATTGAAAAAAAGCCATGGATCAATGGAACAGAATAGAAGATACAGAAACAACTCCAGGCACCCTTAGGTACATTTTTTTGTTTGTTTGTTTGTTTTTTGTTTTTTCTGGTACCAGGGATCGAACTTGGGTCCTTGCACTTGCACAGCAGGGGCCGAAACCACTGAGCTAAATCCCCAGCCCTTACCTATGTTATTTTTGACAGAGGGCCAAAAATCCCTTCACTGGAGGAAAGATAGACTCTTTAAGGAATGGTGCTGGGAAAACTGGCTATTCACATGCAGAAGGTTGAACTTAGAACTGTATCTCTCACCTTGCAGTAAAGGAAAATCAAAATGGATCAAAGATCTAAATATTAGAACAGAAACACTTAATCAGCTGGAAGACAAAACAGGTAAAACTAAGACATAGGTGTATGCAAAGAGTTTCTGAACAAAACCTTACTTGCATAATAATACCAAGAATGAACAAATGGGGTCACATCAAATAAAAAAGCTTCTGCACAGCAAAAGAAACCACTAACAGAGTGAAGAGATAGCCTAGAGAATGAGAACAAGTTTTTGCTAACTACTCCTCAGTCAAAGATTTAACATCTAGAATATACAAAGAACTCAAAAAATTAGAACCTCCAAATTTAAAGAGCCAATTAAAAATGGGCATCTGAAATGCATAGACACTTCACAGATAAAGAAATACAAGCGGCCAACAAATACATGAAAACCTGTTCAATATCACTGGCCATTCGAGAAATGCAAATTAAAACAATACACAGATTCCATCTCACTCCAGAAAGAATGGCTACCATCAAGAAATCAATCAAGGGAGGCTTCCGGCCCGCCATACAAACACCCCCCTCCCAGGGCAGAGGAGGTGAGCCACAAGGGCGCCAACAGCACCCCCCCCAACCCATCGAAATGAGAAGACATGTAAAGAAGTCTCAAAATCAGACTTTCAGATCACCTAAAGAAACCCCAAAGGGAAACGAGATGGAACTTTATGGAACTTTATGACCACCTGGACTTCCTGAACTGGCAACAAAAGAGGATCTGGAAAAAATGAAATCAGAAATAATTTCTCAGATAATAGCAGAGATGGTCCCCATACTGCAAGACATGACTAATAAATATAGAGTGGACACAGATAAAAAAAATTGAGGAGCTGAGGAACATGATGGAATCCCAACATAGGAAACAAATGGAATCCATAAAACAGATGCAAACAGATTTCCAGGAGATTAAAAACTCCATTAAAAGTTTACACAGCAGAATGAGCCAATGTGAGGACAGAATCTCAGATATAGAAGATAAGATTGCAATTAGTGATCAGGAAAAGCAAAATTGCTTTAAAAGTGTAAGGGACCACAAGAAATCAATCCAGCAGCTGCTAGACAATGCAAAGAAGAATAACATAAGACTGATCAGAGTCAATGAAGAAACGGGAGTGCAGATGACATAAAAAAAAAAAAAACTGTTCACAGAAGTGATGGCAGAAAACTTCCCAAGCAGGGGGAAAGAGCTTGACATACAGATAAATGAGGCATATAGGACTCTAACTAGCCATGATCAAAAAACATCTACACATAGGCATATAATAGTTAAGATTCCAGAAACTCAACAGAAGAACAAATTTCTACAAGCAGTGAGAGAAAAGAAACAAATCACATACAAAGGAAAGCCCATCAGAATCACAGCAGACTTCTCAATGCAAACCCTCAAGGCAAGAAGAGCTTGTAGTGACGTATTCCAAGCCCTAAAGGAAAACAGCCTCCAACCCAGATTGATGTACCCTGCAAAACTATCTTTCAAAATTGATGGAGAAATAAGACACTCTCATGACAAAGAGCACCGTAGGAACTTCATGAATACCATACCAGCACTCCAAAAAATTGTACTCAATATCCTATGAAAAGACAATAAGGATCACAACCCCAGGAAGCCCAGCAGAATGAATCCATCAGGTACGACAAGAAATTAAACACAAAGGGGGAGAATCCAACAAAAAGAAAAAGTCATGACAATGATAAGTCAATACATATCAGTTATAACCATGAATGTTAATGGTCTCAATTCACCAATCAAAAGAAATAGACTGGCAGAATGGGTCAAGAAGCAAGATCCAACAATATGCTGCATACAAAAAATACACTTAATTTAAAAAGAAACTCATAGACTGAATGTTAAAGAGTGGAAAACAATACTCCATGTGACAGGAACCTGAAAAAAAGCAGGAGTAGCTATCCTCTTTGCAGATCAAGTGGATTTCAAACCAAAATCTGAAACACTTCTGGTCCCAATAATTTCAGATAAGCAATAGTCAACTTGTACGTACAAATCTATTGTGAACATGTGTTTTCATTCCTCTTAAGTGAAAACTTAAGAACAGAATTGGAAATTTCTATATTGTTTTCCAAAATGGTTTTATCATTTTACATTCACATTAGCAGTATTAGACAGTTCTAACTGGTTCACACCTAAGCTGACATTTGTTCTTGTAACACTTTTAACTTCATCTCTCTAATGAGTGTATAATATGATCTTCTTATTGTACTGATTAGTATTTTTCTGATTCTAGTGTTGCACACCTTTCATTGTGCTGTACTGGCTATTCATCATCTTCTTATGTCTACTTTTTAATTGGGTTGTCTATTAATGAGCTGTAAGAGTTCTTTATATATTCTTGTCATAGGTTATGTGCATTGTAAATATGGTCTGTTTAAGGACTACTTTTCATTTTCTTAACAATGTCATTTAAAGTTCTAAATTTTGATGGAATCTCATTTATCAATTTGTTTCTTTTATACAACATGTTTTTGTATCCTAGGAAATTCTTGCCTACCCTAAATTCATGAACATTTTCCCTTATAATTTCTTCTTAAAGTTTTAAACTTTTAGGCTTTCATATTTAGGTTCATAGATCCCTTCAAGTTATTTTTATGTATGGAAATAAAGGGTTGAGGTTAATTTTTCACATACAGATACCAGATGTTCTAGTACCATTTGCTGAAAACACTATCTTTTCCTCTGCTCTTGAGTTGAATTTATGTTCTATAAAATGTTAATGTTAAATAATCTATTAAAGCTCAGTGGACCATATATGTGTGGCTCTATTTCTAGATTCTCTGTTTTAATCCCATTGATCTATACGTCTTTCCTTATGCCAACACTGCCTTGATTACTGTAGCTTTAGAGGAAGTCTTAAAATTAGGAACTAAACGTCTTCCAACACTGTTTTTTTTTCTTTTTACTTTTCTAGGTCCTTTGTATTCCTACATAACTTTTAAATTTCAATATCCAATTCTTCCTTTATAGCAAGTATACACAGACCTGAATTTTTATATATACCTTATGTTTTCTAATCCTGCTAAATTCAAATACAAGTTCTAGGGGCTCCTAGAGAGTTCTTAGTATTTTCTCTGTAGATGATCATTTCATCTACATATAAAGATTTTACTTCTACCTTGCCAGTCCTATCCTAATTGTGTTATTTTATTGCCAGACTATTTTGGTTTGGGCCTATGTTTCAAAGTTTAATGGACAGATGAAGAGCAGGTATATCTGCCCTTGTTCCCCACCTTAGGGAGAAAGCATTGTGTCTTCTCCATTCACATAAGGCATTTTTGCTGCAAGTATGGAGTACATGTCTTTGATCTGTTGAGAAGGTTCTGTTCTACTTCTAGTCTCCTGAAGCTTTTTACCATGAACATCTGTAGAATTTAGTCCAATATTTTTCTGCAACTACTGCCAGGATCATATGGCTTTTTCCTTTCCTCTGTTAAAATGATGACTTATGGGGGTGGATCTTCTAATGCTGAACCAACACTGCCATCCCTATAACAAAACCACTTTCTATATACTGCCAGATCTGACTTCTAATAGTTTGTTTTGTTAAACAAATTTTTATCTATGTTCATACATTTTTCTTCTATTATCTTTATACAGTTTTAGTATTAGCACAACATTGATTTCCTAAAATGAGGGGAGAAGTGTTCCTTCTTCTTTCTGCTTTAAATGTTTGATATAATTTATCAGTTAAAATGGATATGAGCCTGTTGTTGTCACATAGGTTGGTTTTCAAGCTAGGGATATACTTTCTTTAATAGGTGCTATTCAAATTTTATATTTCTTCCAGAGTCAGTTTCATTAATTTGTCTTCCAAGGTACTTCTTAGAAGTTGTCTAATTTATTTCAAAAATATTTTTTGTAATATGCTTTCTGTGTCCTTTTAAATTCTGTAAAATCTGTGGTAATGTCCTCTAAATTTTGATATTGTAATTTTTAAAAAATGTATAATTGATATTGTGTAATAGGAAGAAAAGGTCTAATGGAGTAGGGGAAGTGGGGGATAGGGGAAAGGAAAGGGAAAAGAAAAATATGAGAAAAGAAAAAAGTGGAAACAAAGTCTTTGCAAATAGGGAAGGGTGGAAGGGGTGAAGGGAGGGCAGGGGAAGGGGAAAAAATACCAACCAAGATACATCATGTAAAGGTACAAGATGCCAATGATGAATGTAACTGTATTTTATACCTAAAATGTACCAATAAACTTCATGGGAGGAAAAAAAAAGAAGTCAACCAATAACAAACGTTGGCAAGGCTGTGGAGAGAAAGAAAGTCTTCTCCATTATTATTGGGACTGTAACCTGATACAACCACTATGAAAATCAGTATGGAGATTTCTCAAAAGACTAAAACTAGAAATTCCATTTGATGCAGCTATTTCCCTTCTGGATATCTTCTCAAAAGAATTAAAAGCATCATACTAACACAATGTATGTATACCCATGTTTAAAGTAGCACAATACATAATAGCTAAATCTTGGAAAAAACCTATATGTCCATCAACAGATGAATGGATAAAATATGTGATATTTATACACAATGGAGTGCCATTCCCAAAAAAGGAATATACTTGAGTCATTTGTAGGCAAATAGATGCACCTCAAGACCATAATTTTAAGTGAAATAAATCAGACACATAAGCTTAAATACCACATGTTCTTCTCATGTGAAAACCTCGAGATATATATATATATGTGTATATATATACACATATATATATATATGAATGACAGGTAATAGAAAAATGATATTGTTATCTACTGTAGACAATTTATCTAAATTGTCTACAGTATCTAAATTGCCTGTTACTCTCATTTTAAATCTGTATATATGACTAACTTTATAAGGCCTTATAAGATAAATAAATGAATTTAATGCTAGAAACACAAATGGGCAGTGAAGAGAGGGGGGAAGGAGGGAAGTGAAATGTGCTGTATACATGTGCCAATCCTCTAGAGTGAATGTAATCATTATGTGCTACAACATATACAAATAAAAGTGAACATTCTTTGTGAAAAAATTACTTTTGTGAAAAATAACTTAGAATTAGAATGTAAAAAATATTTGCAAATCATTTATCTGATAAGGGTCTTATATCGAGAACATATAAAGAACTTTTACAACACAAAAACTAAACCGAAAAACAACCTCATTAAACAATGGGCAAACTTCTTTATATATTCTAGCACGGACATCTGAAATGAACAGACATTTCTCAGACAAAGAAGTTGAAACAGCAAATAGACATTTGAAAAATGCTCAACATCACTGATCATCTGAGAGTTGCAAATGAAAACAACACTGAGATTCCACCTCACTTCAGAAAGAAAGGCTGCTATCAAGAAAACAAAGAATAACAAATGCTGGCTGGGTTGTGAGGAAAAAAGAACCCTTCTCCCCTGTTGGTGGGAGTGTAGACTGATGCAACCAGTGTGGAAATCAGTATGGAGATACCTCAAAAAACTAGGGTTAGAGGTCCCATTTGACCCAGATATTCCCCTTCTGGGTATCTTCCCAAAAGAATTAAAAGTATCATACGACAGCGATATATGCACACTCATATTTATAGTGACACAGTTTGTAATAGCTAAAGCTTGGAAACAGCCCAAGTGCCCATCAACTGGAAACTGGATAAAAAAGATGTGGTTTTTATTATAAAATGGACTACTACTCAGCCATAAATAATGATAAACTAGAGACATTTATAGCTAAATGGATGCACACTGAGGCCATACTCTTAAGTGAAATAAATAGGACACACGTGTAAATACCAAATAGTTTCTCTGGTATGAGAAACTGAAAGTGTAAATGATGATCAAAATGTATAATAGATAATGTGAAATAGGAAGAAAAGGTCCAAAGGAGAAGAAGTGGGAGGAGTAGGGGAAAGGAAAGAAAGGAAAGGAAAAAATATGAGAGAAGGAAAAACGTAAACAAAGTCTTTGCAAATAGAGAAGGGTGGAGGGGTTTTAGGGAGGGCAGGGGAATGGGGAAAAAATAAGAACCAAGATATATCATGTAAAGGTACAAATTCCCAATGATGAATGTAATCATATTGTTTACCTTAAATGTACCAATAAACTTAATGAATAAAAAAAGAATGGCAAAAGTGCTTGAATAGACATTTCTTCAAAAGAGATATATAGATAGTCAACAAGCACATGTAATGATGTCCATCATTCATCATTAGAGATATGCAAGTTAAAACCATAAGGAGTTAAAACCACTTCACATATGCTAGGATGGCTATAATTAAGACAGATCACACTTTTACCATTGTTCTTGGCACTTTCTGAAGTAGTTTTGGAAGCCCTCTCCTGAGTGTCTTCAGTTGCACTTTAGTTGTGGCTGCCTCAACATCCTGAATATATTGAAAACTTTTATCTTTCATGGTCATTTTGACTTTGAAGAGCCAGAAGTTGCAGGGTGCCAGATCAGTTGAATAAAGTTTATGAGTACATACCATAACATTTTATGAGCCTGCCTTTCTGTTGGATGGCACTTAGTAGCAGCATTCACTGAATTTTTGATCATGTCTCATAAAGACACTCATGACAAAGGACTCCAACAACCACTTTGGAAAGTGGCAAGAATGAGATAAGTGTGTTCAACGTGAGGAGGAATATTTTGAGGAAGATTAATGGCAATGTGTCTTTTACTATAGTAAATTTTGTAATTTAACCATTAAACTTATAGGAAAATGGATAAAAGTTGAAACCTTAATGTGAAGTGAAATAAGTCAGACATACAAGCTAAAATATTGCATAGTTTTGCTTATATGAGAAATCCAAAATAAAAATGAAAAGCAAAATAAAAGATAGATGATAGGAAATAGGGAAATAGATCTTTTGCAAATGAGAAGGGGACCAAGAGATAGAGGGAGGGGGAGGAGAAGTAATAAGAATTAAGATGTGTTATATACATATAACAACTCCCCATGATGAATGTAATCATTGTGCACTATAAACATGTACTAATAATTTTTAAAGTATAAAACAAATACAGGAAAAAATGTTAAAAAATGTAAAAATTAACCATGTATTTTGATCATATCATGGAACTGAATGTTATTAAAATATCCATGAAAAGGAATGAAGTACTGGTACATGCTACAATATGGATGAACTTTGAAAATATTATGCTAAGTGAAAGAAACCAGAAACAAAAGGTCCCATATCATAATCTTCCATATATATGAGATATCCAGAGTAAGTAAATCCATAGAGACAGAAAGTGCATTTTTCTATTCCTCTCTGAGGAATGAAGAGTGACTGCTTAATGAGTATGGGATTTGCCTTTGGGGTAATGAAAATGTCTTGGAACCAAACAGTGGTGGCTACGCAACATTGTGAATATATTAAAAGTCACTGAATTTTACATTTTAAAGTGGTTAATTAAAACAATAAATAAACCAAAAAATGTAGGTCTGGCCCTATTAAGGAGAGATTGGTTTTATCTTCACAGAGATAATCTTAAAAGGCTTTTCAGATTAACGTCATACATTAATATTTAAAGATGAGACTGGATAAAGTAAATTGGAGAAATGAGAATGGTGACAGGGAGGTAAGCTGCAAATGATTATAGAGTTGATGAGGGTTTAAATTAAGATATAAAAGAAAATGTGGCGAGAAAAGACTGGCACGACATAAAGTTCTGAAACAGTGTAAAGCAGTTCAGGGTTGGGTACAGGGGTATCAGATTTCAAGGCTCTGGGAGGGAGCATAGTTCTGGTAGAAGTAGATGGGAGTGATACTCAAACTGAGTGCTATACCAAAATAATTTTGAAGAGAGTCTTAATCCCTGAATGTGTGCAAATCAGGGGAGGGAATGGAAACACTGGAATGGTGGTATGATTGTGACACGCAGGCAAAGACTGAGCTTTCAGAATGCTAAAAAATAACTGCCTTGTTTGAGCAGTTCCAAAGAAAGAGGATCCACTTGGCGTGAGTATCACGACTTTCCAAAGCAGTAATCATAAGTTTGATAGGAGAGCAGCAATAGCCTCAAAAACTCTAAAACTGAGCCCTGATTCTGGCTATAGGTAGAAAACTGAAAAAGACACTGGTTTGTCAATGTATAAAAATGAAACATAATTAGGAAAATAGACAAAGAAGCCAGTCGGGGTCTGTCTTGGTTCATTTATGCTGTTACAAAAAAATACCACATACTTGGTAATTTATAAAGAATGGAAATTTATTTTGTCACACTTCTGGAGTCTGATCAAGATGCTGATAAGTTTCAGTGTCTGGTGAAGGCCTGCTCCCTGCTTCCAAGATGGCACCTTGTTGCTACAAGCTTAAATGGTGAAAGGTGGAAGGGAAAAGGGGATGAATGCTGTAATCTCATACAGCAGAAAAGATGGGAAGGAATTAACCTATTCATTCCATCCCTTTAAAAAGGGCTCTATGTCTTTGGACTCTGAAGGGAAGGGAAGGGGAAAGGAAAGGAGGGGAAGGAAAAACTATGAGAAAAGAAAAAAAAATGGAAATGATGTCTGTGCAAATAGGGAAGGGTGGAGGGGGTGAAGGGCGCACAGGGAATGGGGAAAAAATAAGAACCAAGATACATCATGTACAGGTACAATCACCCAATGATAAATGTTAACCGTATTGTGTACCCTAAAATGTAGCAATAAAAGAACTGAGAAAAAAAAAAGGGCTCTAATTCCATCCATGAAGGCTCTGTCCTCATGATTTAATCAGCCCTGACAGGTCTCACCTCTTAAATACTATCACATTGGTGATTACTTTTCAACATATGAATTTTGGGGGACACGTTCAGACCATTGCAAAGTCATCAAGCTACGGTTAATTCAAGTGATGCAGAAGGCCTGAAGGATAGTGGTAGAAAATCAGCATTAGTAGTTACGGAAAGGAAATGATGGGCATTGCAAAGTTTCTCAGAAGAGTTGGGGTTCATTAGATAAATACAGATGGGTAAGAAGATTGTGACAGGCTAGGAAAAATGAGTGAAGGGTGGAGGATTCATAGAGAACCATAAAAAACAGATTGCAAAAAGAATCCTTGCTGGAAAGGGCAAGCATACACAATTGATTCTCCATATCCATGGGTTCCAATCTGCAGATTCAACCAACTGTAGATCAAACATATTTGAAAGAAAAAGTTACATCTGCCCTGAACATAAAGTTTTTTCTCTTGTCATTATTCCCTAAACAATACAGCATAACAAATATTTACATAGCATTTACATTGTTAAGTATTATAAGTCATCTAGACATGAAGGAAGTATACAGGATGATCATTATATGTTTTATGCAAAGACCATGCCATTTTATAGAAGGGACTTGAGAATCTACGAATTTAGGTATAAATGGAGGGATGCTGCCACTAATCCCCTGTGGCTAACAATGGACAGCTGTCCCTATATAGAGAGCTATTTTTCTATAAAGAGAGTGAAGAAGAAGGCACTATGAAGGTATACATGGTATAGGCATGATGATTAATCCTGTGTAGAGATGAATAAAGAGAGCATTATGAAACAGTTTGGAAAGTGGAGGAAAGTCTAGAAAGAATATGTTCAGAGGGTCACTGTAGATGGAACTCTCTCAGTGTATGGGAGAGGATATGTTGACCACATTTCTATGTGAGCAAACCAAGGATGCTCCCTTTGCTCAAGTACGAATCTGCATTGCTGTTACTAAAGTGCTAGGATTAAGTTTCTCTCCATAGCTAACCATATTACTGTGGTCAAAGGCCCCCATTTAGACAGTGGCCCTCATGCTTTTCCCATTTTCTTTACAGTGGTATTTGCAGAGGGCAAAACTACCACATGTGTGCATGCTAGCTAGTGAAAGCAAACCAGAAATTCTTCCGAGCTCCAGATTAATTCTGTGAGGCAGAATTCTGTGAAATGGCAGCTAAGTCCTCCAATTCTGGAAGAGATAATGATTAAATGCAAGGTAACTTTCTTCATAAAACAACATCAACACCAGACTCAATAAACCCTGAAAAGTTCAAATATTTTTGTGGTTTAGTTATTTTGATAGTAGTCAATTTGTCTCCCTGTGGCAGGTTTGCTTCCTTTCAATTCTCTTTTTAAAATATAACCAAGAAGATATATTTTAAATGAATTTTGATCTTTAATTTCACTTTAACTCTTTACTGATCTCTTAGGATAAAGTCTAATGCTAGTGTAGCTTGCAGGGCAGTGCAAAATTAAGCACTGGCCTAATGTTTTGTCTCTTATGAACATGTGTACTTCAGAGAATGGTCTAAATTGAGCTTGGGAAGGTACGCCATTGCCAGATTGTTTAGCTCTCTATAAACTATATTAGCTGACCCCCTCCCTGATTTCAGAAGTCCAGTGCCTTTATCTGATGACCCAATTCTACTCCTAGTTATCTACTGCAAGTATATAGCTGTTCAACAAAATCATGCACAAGGATGTTCATAATACCACTATATATAATAGTCTCAAATGGGAAACAACCCATGTCATCCACAGTAACATGAACAAGTGCGGTATCTTCTAAAAAGGGAATATTATACAGCCACAAGACAAAAGCAACTGTAGCTATATGCAACAACAGGAATGAATCTCACAAACATAGCATCGAGAAGGGAAAGCCAAAACAAAAGAGCACATACTATATTATTCCAAGTATAGAAAATACAAAGATATAATTTGTACATACATTGTATATATACTATGTGTACAGAGTACAAACTATGGTGTTAGAAATCATGACAGGCTTATCCTTGGAGAGACAGAGGGTGGGTTACTATCTGGAATATGATACAGTACAGGTTAGGGGAGGCAGCTACTAGCTAATACTTTGATTCTTATGTGATTATGTTTGTAAGAGTGTCTGTTTTGTGAAAATTTGTCAACCTGCACACTCAGGATTAGACAGTTTTCTGTATGGCACACCATAATAGTTTACTTTTTTTTTTGGTTCCAGGGATTGAACTCAGGACCTTGTGCTTGCAAGGCAGGCAGTGGCACCATTGAGCTAAATCCTCGGCCCTATAGTTTACATTTTTAAAAAATTCTCTACCTTCATACTCCACATCACACTTTTGCCTAGCTAGTTCTTGTACTTCTAGCCCTTTCCTGACTTCTCAGACTATTTTAGCTTATCATGCTGTGTGCACAAAGTCTCCTGTTGTGTCCCTATGTTAACAACACTCTGCATTTAATACAACTACTTGTTGAAACAAGTCTGGCAAAGTAGCTTTAATGTATCTTTTCAGGCACACCATGAAAGTGTATAAAGTTCAATAGAGGGCATGTGAAAGGAAGAAGACTTATAACTCCCCCCAAAGGTGGACTATCATCCCCAATATTTTGCAGCACAAAAGATAGGAGGGTCAACTAGTTACCTATTGCTATGCAAACAATTACTACAAATTTAGCATCTTAAGGCAACATTAATTTATTCTTTTACAGTTTCTGTGTATCACAAGTCCAGGCAGGTAGAGATCAGCTGGGTCCTCTGTTTCAGGGTCTCCCAGGGCTGCAATCAAGGTGCTACCAGGGCTGTATTCCTTACAGAAGGTACAGGGTTCTCTCTCAAGCTCACACGGTTGTGGCTGTTCATCAAATTCAGTTCTTTGCCACTATAGGACTTAAATCCCTGCCTCTTAGCTGGCTGTCAGCTGAGGGCCATTCTATGCTCCTAGAGTCTTCCTACATTCCTTATCACAGGCCCTCCTGCAGCCTTCTCAATATGGCAGCTTCTTCAAAGCCAGGAAAGAACAGCTTCTTGCCCTAGTCAACAAAGATGGACTCCTACATAATGTAAAAGAATTGTGAAAATGACGCCCCATCACTTTTGCCATATAATATAAAACAAGGTAGTACTATTTCATCACCATTGTCATATACTATTGGCTAGAAGCAAGTCCCAGGTTCTGCTCACACACAAAGGGACGGTAAGTTCATAACTATCAGTTATCTTAAAGTTCTGTCTAATAGGATAATATTGAAAATGGGGGATGATTTTCTCACAAACTCTCAAGCTCTACAACATGGGTGTGGGACTCAGCATCCAAGATGGTACTCAATGTTCATACCTTTGTTTAATCCCATCGCACTCTATCATGGTGGTTCCATGTGATCAACTGAATATGGCAGAAGTGGTGAAATAAACTTCTGCAACTATATCAGTAAAAAATGCAGTTTCCACCTAATTGTCACTTGTTCTCTGGGAAGCTGGCCACCGTGCCATGAGGACTTTAAAACAGACCTTTGGAGAGGCCCATGCAGCAAGGAATTCTGGGGTCTACTGCCAATAAGGTTGCTAGATTTAAGGAAAAGAATGCCAGCCCAATTTGAATTTCAGATAAACAGTGAAAAACAGTTTAGTATAAGCGTGCCCCAAATATTGCATGGGATGTACTTATACTACAAACTTAATCATTGTTTATCTGAAACTCAAATATAACTGGGCATTTTGAGTTTTGGTTTTGCATGTGCTTTTGGAAATCTAGTAACCCTACCTGCCAACAGCCATGAGAGTGTGTGACCCAGGTTCCCCAGTTCAGATTCAGTCAAATCATCCGACTGTAGCTTCAGCTGATATCTTAACTGCAACCTCATGAGAGAATCTAAACCATAACCTATTGGAGAAACTACTTCTAAATCTCTACCCCTGAGAAACCGATTAATATGTATGTTTATTTTTTAAAACTGCATAGTTTGAGGAGTACAGTAATTTGTTACATAGTAAGAAAACTAATACAATAGGTAACTGTCTACTCATTATCTTGGCCAACCAATCTGCTTCTTTCATGATGCACTGATCAAGGATAGTCCCATCATTTAAGAAGCAAACTGAACTTCTCTAGTTGAAGAGTTAGCTTCTCTAGTTGAAAAAGGTAGCTCAAAAATGATAGCTAAGTTTACCATTTATTAATAAAATGCCTCAGTACCTATTTGATTGAATTAAGTCTGTCAAACAGGACTTCTTGTGAGGAGAATCAGAAAGTAGTTTTTGTCATTCTTTCTTACTGAAGTTAGCAACAACAGCTTCAACATAACAAACCCTGACAGCTTGATTCAGTCTGAAAATGCTGATGACAGACAAATGATG
Source organism: Heterocephalus glaber (assembly GCF_053883595.1). Lineage (NCBI taxonomy): Eukaryota > Metazoa > Chordata > Mammalia > Rodentia > Bathyergidae > Heterocephalus > Heterocephalus glaber. The sequence continues at coordinate 15,760,717 of NW_028258369.1, read as the reverse complement.
TCATTGTAAATAGAAGGTCCTGCAGTTCCTCAAGCAAAGACAGAAATGGCAAACACACATTACACAATTGAGAGATCAGGCAGTGTCCACTCTGCAGCTGGAGGAATGAAAAGACGTTTAAAAATGATTTATACATTATTAAACATGTAGCTGGAGAGAAGAGAGGAAATTGGGAACTAAAGGACCTTAAGAGCAGCTGGAGCTGTTTTGCTGCCCATCCCCAGGACATTTGCAAATGTCTAGAAATATTTTTGGTTGTCATAACTGAGGGCAAGTTCTACTGGCAACTAGTGGGTCTACACCAAGGCTGCAGCTAAACATCTTCCAATGCACAGGATGTCCTACACTTTAAAGAATTATCTGTTCTGAAGTGTCATTACTGCCGAAGTGGAGAAAGCCTGCTCAAAAGAACCATAAATGGACTGTGTGTTGTACTGACAAATCAGATTCCTGTAATTCTCTGGTATTCAGGAAATTTCTACTTTGAAAACATTTAGTTCATTGATCAATTCTACACTCTATGCATTCTACATAAATTCATATATTCATACATTTATTTCTTTATTCAACAAATTTTTATTGAGTGCTTCAGTGTGCCAGGTGTTTTAGGAAAAACTAGTGTATATAAGATATTCATTCAGCTATTAAATTAGTACATATGGAAGTGGTATGGGGATGGATCAAGTGTGTATCCTTCCCTCAAAATCTATAAAATTTTGAATTAATACTAAATACACATAGAAATACAATGAAGCAAAACTCTTGACATTTAAGCTTAAATCAAAGCTTTATGAAAATCAAATACTGAATAATTTTCTTGAGACAAACCTTTGAAAAGCAGTTGCTACAACACTGTGGGCTAGCTAAAGAATAGATCATTAGATCAGTGTGTGTATCTACAGTAGCTAGTCATACATGTTTTCCTTAATTCACCTTCACTTTTTTAAATCTAGTATAGCATATAGCAATTTGTAAAGACATTTGGTGTGTTTGTGAAAAATATCAATAGAGTGAAATCAAAGACTTTAGTGATGATTGAAGAGCTGGCTCAAGGATGCATGCATTCCTCGGCCGAAAGTGCAGCTTGGAAGAAAGTCTGAACAAACATTTCAAGGTAGCAATGACAAGAGTCTGTGAAGGCTCTGAACATACCTCTTGTGAATGATGTTATGTCATAGTAGTGCTACAGGAATCAGAACCCCGGAGGATCTAGGAGTTTTTAGAAAGGTATCAAAAGCAAACAAAGCAAAGGTGTAGTAACAAAGCAGTCTGGCTGACATGCAGGTGCTAGGAGGAATATAGGGAGGGGCAGATTTGAAAGGTCCTGACTGCAGTTCAGTGTAGAGCACCTGCTCATCACACACAAAGCCCTGGGTTAAATCCTCATCACTCCCTTGCGAAAAAAGAGAACAAAGGAAATAAAAGAAAAAAAAACAGTCACATTTTACAGGATGCTTAATGGGATTCTCACATCTAAACAAGGGCAAGGAAGGAAGGAGATAAAGGGATATTTTATTTTTTGTTCAGTACTCCTTCAATTAAAATTAATTTTAGAAAAATGGATTGCATGGCTCTCATAACCAGCAAGAGGGAGATTACAGTTAGAGATAACTAAAGCATGTCACCTGGAAACTCTGTAGGTGTCAGCTTTCTTCTTTCCTTGTGTCCTCCATGAAGTGAAACCATCTTACTGAAAACTGGAGCCTCAGAACCTCACACCTCTGCACTCTATGAAGTTCCCAATTCAGATGTCCCAGGGGAAGAATCTGGCAGGCTTGGCCTAATTCATAGATGCAGCCATTGAACCAATTACCAGGATATGGCTAAATTCTGTGTTTCACTGCTCCTACCCAAATTATGGGATTAGACTGAGAAAGGAGCAATTAGGCAAAAGAAGGAGAGGAAATAAAGATCTGACATAACAATAAATAACTTAAATATCGACAAATAGAATAATGGCTAACTAAATTAGCAGACATCAGTATGAAAAAATGTCAAGTAGCCATTAAAATTTTAAATTATGTTTTATAAATTTAATGAAATCCAAAAAAGTCAATATTTTCTGTCTAGAACTAGGCAAGCTAATTGTAAATTTAAATTAGAAAAGAGATAAGAATAACTAGGCAAAAGCCTGAAAAATACTAAAAGCAATGAAGAACGACAAATACTCCTATATATTGAAACATTTATAATGGCACAGTAATTTTAAAATATGCAACTGGTTCTCAACAAGAAATGCAAATTTAATTGAATCGTTCAAAAATATAGTATAAAAATACATGCAGAAATTGAGCATGTGATAGAAAGAACATCTTATAGCTGCTTTACAAAGCTGAGCTCTTTACTTTAAATTTTTTTTTATTTTGTGGTACTAGGCCTTGAATACAGGGACTCATGCATGCTAGCCAAGCACTTAATTCAAGCTGAGATTTAAAAAAAAAATAGCATAGGGGGCCAGGGATTTAGCTCAGTGGTTCCACCACCTGCCTTGCAAGTGGAAGGACCTGAGTTCGATCCCCAATACCAAAAAAAACCAAAAAAAAAAAATAGCATAGGGACAGCTAGGTAGCTGTTATGGTATATATCTCTATATGTTCCTCCAAAACCTCATACACCCATAGGTGGAGCTTTGGGGAGGTGACTGAATCATTGGGGCAAAATACTCATCAGTGGATTTGTTCACTGATGAGTTTATAGCTAAATGTGATGTTGCAGCCTGGTAAGAGGCAGGTCCCTGGGGGCATAACCTGGAAGGGTCTCTATCCCCCCACTCCTCCCTTGACTTGTCTCTGCTTCCTAGCTGCCATGACTTGAGCACCTTTTCTTTTGCTATGCCTCTCTGCCATGCTGCTTGCCTTGGAGCTAGCTGACTATGGAATGAAACCTTTACCGTGAGCCAAACTAAACATTCCTCCTTTAATTTGTGGGTTTCCAGTATTGTGCCTCAGAAATAAGAAAGTGACTAGAACAATAGCTCTTTGGAAATGATGAAGTTGGCTTGGCACTCACAGTGCACCAAAATCAACTCCAAATTGATCCATGATTTAAAGGTAAAACTTTGATACTGCAAACATATAGTAATAAAAAAATTTTGAAAGGTAACATTTTGAAATCTTGAATATACTAGAGGAAGAAAAGGCTAAATTTCTTTATTACCTGAGAATAGAGAAAAACTTTCATATGGTTTACAGGAGAAAAAAGTATAAAAAATGTTCTAATATATATTGTCTCATGTAGCTAAGGGTCAAATTCTGAAAGCCCTAGCTATGGCTCCTTATTGTTTGTAAATAACCTTTTTTTTTCCATCTCCTTTATACTTCCACTAGGCTGTTTCCATTTCTCTAACTCAATCTCTTTTTTTAGTACTATAATTCTAACTTTCTATTTCTCTTTCATTTTGAAGGATCATTTCTTTTACTTCCCTACTTGCTCTCTTTCTAACTTTTTCTATATAGTAGTCCTCTGAAATCTCCCCTTTTTCCTTCTGTGATTTTGGTTACACATGTCCAACCACTGTCCAAAAATATTAAATGGAGAGTCCAGAAACAAACAGATCATAAGTTTTAAATTGCATGGCCCTCTTAGTAGTGTGATAGAGTGGAGAACTATCCTACATCTCCCCATCCAGAACACTAATCATCACTTCATCTAACATTTTGCATAGGCTACCTGCCCATTAGTCACTTAAAAACCATCTCAGTCATCAGATGAACTATTGGATGTTAAGGCATTACAGTGCTTGTGTTTAAGTAACACTTCTTTTAATTAATAATGACCTCAAAGTGCAAGAGTAATGATGCTAATAATTTGGATATACAAAAGAAAAGCTATAAAGGGAAAAGATGAAAGCTCTTGACTTATTAAGGAAATAAAAAGAATATATGCTGATGTTACTAAAATCTGTAGTGAGAATGAATCTTCTATCCATAAAAATATGGGTAATGAAAAGAAACTAGTGCTATTTTCACTGTTGACCTCAAACTACAAAATTTACAGCCACACTGTTTAATAAATACTTAGGTAAGAAGAAGTATAAAAAATATATACACCAATACCATCCACAGTTTCCAGCATCTGCTAGAGATCTTAGAACATATGTCCCACAGTTAAAAGGGGCTTCTGTTCTTGCAGAATTTCTTACTGCCAGATCTTCCCCTGCTCTCATTTCTCTTACAGTTCAGTCGATATTGGCCAAGTGGTGTAAGACAGGGGAACTGAGAATACATGAGTCAGGAAACAGTGCTATAAGAATAGCTGAGGTTTCAGGAAAATGGCAAAGTGGTAAGCAACAACAACTCAGCCTTTCTGAGATTCAAAATCCAGACACTGGAAAATAACAACTTGAGGAGAAAAACAAAAGAGAGATGTAGATCTCCATTACCAGGAAGGATTTGACAGGAAAATTTAAACTTACATAGAACCTGAGGAGCCAGAACACAATGTGGAGAAGGGAAGGCAAAATCTGTACTTTCTCCCTGGCTCCCAGCTCCTGGCTCATGGGAAAGGGAGAGGAATCTACAAAGACAAAGTGAAAGCTAGGGATTTCAGAGGGTCTTAGGGAGAAACACAGTGGTGGAACGGACTGGTGGGTGTTGCAAGCTCCAGGGAGAGGGCAGGATTCTTCTCCCACCTGAGTCCTTGGACAGGCAACAGCTGGTGAATGTCTCTATTCCAACTGCCCACCATATCCCCAGAGAGAGTGCTGGGTTGTTTGCCAAGCTGGGGAAGGGTTGACTGGTTGAACCCAGAATTTGGCAGCCACATGGCAGCTTCATGTGAGGGCTCCCAGTGCTATGTTACCAAAGTGACTGGGTGAGAGACAGCTATGCAAGACGGCTGTGGTAGGGAGCCATGGTCAGGCTGGAAAGAGCCCTCCTAAGAGGCTTGAGCTAAAGGACACAGGCCCTGCCCCCACAGTCGGAGGCCAGTCTCAGCTGGAGATGCTCTGGATTTGTAAGTCTTGGCATGGAAGCTCTAATCCTATGGCCTGTGTCCAACACAGATCTAGAGTCTGACTGCCTTCTTTATTTACCAGCATGAGCAGCAACACATCTCAATGTGGACACTGCTCCAGAATTACAGATCCTGGAAGAAAACTATGCATTAAAAATCACACAAAAAATTTGTTTTCTTTTGTTTTGTTTTTGACTTGATTTTTGTAAGTTGTGCATACTGTTTTTTTGATTTGAGGCTTTTTACATTATTATTCTTTCCTTTCCTCTTTTCTTCTTTGCAGTTTTATTGAGGTTTAGGGAATTTTCCTTTGGCTTTCTTCCTTGCTTCATCCTTTTTTTAAATTCTTTTTTTCCTTACTTTATTTTTCCACTTCTCTCTTTTAATATCTTCTATCTCCTTTTACTCACCACCTAATTTCTTTATTTCTCCCTCATTTTCTATTTTTTCTCTTATCATTATCTAATTGTATAAACATCCTTCTACTTCCAATAGGATCCTTTCTACCACTGCTCTCTCCTCCTTCTCATATCATATAGTTTAAGGTTTCACATTTTCCCTCTTGCATTCCCCCACTGCTAAATCCCATACTTTTAACAGTATAAACATAAAGCTTTATTAGTCAACTACATAAGTTTATGTAGTTGATAATTAGACAATTATATAAAATTACAGAGGAATTTTTTTCCATATTACCAAAGATATACCTGTCACATTCAGTACATATAGCTGTAAGTCAATACTGAGGTTCTTAATGGTTGCACCATAATTGTGGATTTCTTCTCTAGGCTTAAGTGAGGTACATAATTGTTTCTTTTTTTTTTGACTGAAACACCTTTTATTCATTTGTAACTGATGTGTATCTTCACATATCTAATAATATAATAATTGTATAATAATACAGTTGTACAGTATGAGAAAATGACAAGAAATCCATATGCTCAATTGCGTGGAGATTGGGGTTTTTTTCCCCCCTTAAAATCTATTATTGGCACATTGTAGGTATACAACACAATTACATTTCTCATTGGGAACTTGTACCTTTACATAATGCATCTTGGTTCTTATTTTTTCCCCATTCCTAGCCCTCCCTTCACCCCCTAAACCCTTCCCTATTTACAAAGACTTTATTTCCATATTTCCCATTTTTCATCATTTTTCCTTTCCCTTCTTTCCTTTCCCCTGCCCCTCCCACTACCCCTACCCCTTTGGACATTTTCTTCCTATTCTGCATTATCGATTATTCATTCTAATCACTGGCTTATTTTACGTATACAATATAATGACATGCATCATTGGAAATTTGCACCTTTACATAATCTCTCTTGGTTCTTATTTTTCATCCTTACCCTCCCCTCCCTTCAACCCCTCCATTCCTATTTACAAAGATTTTGTTCCTATTTTTCCATTTTCGCATATTAATTCCATTCCCTTCTTTCCTTTCCCCTACCCCTCCCACTTCATCCCTCTTTGCCCTTTTTCTTCCTATTGCACATTACCTATCATACATTTTAGTCCTTATTTACACTTTCAATTTCTCACACCAGAAAAACTATTCTGTATTTATACATGCTTGTCCTATTTATATCACTTAAGAGTATCGCCTCAATGTGCATCCACTTAGCTATAAATGTCTCTAATTTCTCATTTTTGATGGATGAGTAGTACTCCATCTTATTTAAAAAAAAAAAAAAAACACACATTTTCTTTATCCAGTCTCCAGTTGATGGGCATTTGGGCTGTTTCCAAGTTTTAGCTAGTACAAATTGTGCTGCTGTGAACCTGGGTGCACATATATCACTGTGGTATGATTCTTTTAACTCTTGGGGAAGATACCCGGCAGGGGAATAGCGGGGTCAAATGGGACTTCCAGTCCTAGTTCTTTGAGGTATCTCCATACTGATTTCCACAGTGCTTGCACCAGTCTACACTCCCACCAGCATGGGAGCAGGGTTCCTCTTTCCCCACAGCCCCGCCAGCATTTGTTATTGGTTGATTTCATGATAGCAGCCATTCTTTCTGGAGTGAGGTGGAATCTCAGCGTTCTTTTCATTTGAATGTCTCGAATGACCAGGGATGTTGAACATTTTTTCATGTATTTATTTGCTATTTCTACTTCTTTGTCTGAGAAATGTCTGTTCATTTCAGATGCCCATTTTTGGATTGGGTCTTTCAATTTGGGAGGTCTGATCTTTTTAAGTTCTTTATAGATTCGAGATAGTAGACCTTTGTCTGAGGGACAGAAGGTGAAGATTTTTTCCCATATTGTGGGTTGTCTCTTCACACTGCTGGTGGTTTCTCTTGCTGTACAGAAGCTTTTTAATAAGAAGAGATCCCACTTGTTGATTGTTTATGCTAGTTCACGGACAACTGAGGTTTTGTTCATAAAATCTTTTCCTACACCGATGTCTTCAAGGGTTCTACCTAACCTCTGTTCCAACTGGTTCAGAGTTTATATTTTAATATTTAGATCTTTTATCCATTTCAATTTTAGTTTAGTGCATGGTGAGAGATATAGGCCTAGTTTTAATCTTTGGCAAGTTGAAACTCAATTTTTTCAGGACCATTTATTAAAGAGGCTATCTTTCCTCCAGTGAGGGTGTTTGGCTCCTTTGTCGAAGATGAGATGGCTGAGTGTGTCTGGCATTCTTTCTGCATCTTCTAATCTGTTCCACTGGTCCTCAGGTCTATTTCTTTTCCAGTACCATGCTGTTTTTATCACAGTAGCTTTGTAGTACAGTTGCAGGCTGGGGATTGTGATACCCCCTGCAATGTCTCAGTTACCTAGAATTGCTTTTGCTATTCTGAGTCTCTTCTTGTTCCAAATGAAGTTTGGGATTTTTTTCTCAAGGTCTATGAAGTATGCTGCTGGGATCTCAATTGGAATTGCATTGAATCTATATAGCAGTTTTGGAAGTATAGCCGTTTTCACTATATTAATCCTCCCTACCCAGGAGCTGGGGATGTCTGTCCATTTTCTGCAATCATCTTCAATCTCTCTTTTCAGAGTGCCATAGTTTTCAGAGAAGAGGTCTTTGATTTCTTTCGTTAAGATGATTCCTAGGTATTTCAGTTTTCTGGATGCTATTGTGAAAGGAATTATTTGCCCTATTTCTCTCTCAGTGAGTCTGTCATTGGTGTAGAGGAAAGCTATTGATTTTTGTGTGTTGACCCTGTAACCAGCTACTTGACTGAATTTGGTTATTAAGTCTAGAAGACTTTTGGTGGAGTTCTTGGGGTCTTCTATATAGAGTATCATGTCATCTGCAAATAATGATGATTTGACTTCTTCATTTCCTATCTTTATTCCTTTTATTTCTTTCTCTTGTCTAATTGCCATAGCTAATGTTTCCAGAACTATATTGAACAACAATGGTGATAGTGCACATCCTTTTCTTGTTCCTGATTTTAGTGTGAAGGATTTCAGTTTTTGACCATTTAGTATGATATTGGCTGTTGGTTTTTCATAGATGGCTTCTATCAGTTTGAGGTAGAGACCATCTATTCCAATTTTTGTAGGGTTTTTACCATAAATGCATGTTGGATTTTGTCAAATGCCTTTTCTGCATCTACGGAGATAATATATGGTTTTTGTCCTTGGCTCTATTGATATAGTGTATTATCTGGATTGATTTGCGTATGTTGAACCATCCCTGCATCCCTGGGATGAATCCCACTTGATCAGGGTGTATGATCTTCTTGATGATCTTCGGCATTCTACTTGCCCGTATCTTATTAAGGATTTTTGAATCTATGTTCATTAGTGAGATTGGCCTATAGATCTCCTTTTTGGTTGGGTCTTTCTCTGCTTTGGGGATCAAGGTGATGCTTGCTTCCAGGAATGAATTCATGAGTATTGCTTCCCTTTCAATTTCATTGAAGAGTTTAAACAGTAGTGGCAGTAGTTCCTCTCTAAATGTCTTGTAGAATTCAGCAGTGAAGCCATCAGGGCCTGGGCTTTTCTTAGTCGATAAGTTTTTAATTACGTTTTCAATTTCATTGGTTGATATTGGGTTGTTTAGAATTTTTAGGTCTTCTTCATTCAACTTTGGTAATTCATATGTATCTAGGAATCTGTCCATTTCTTCTGTGTTGTCCATCTTATTGGCATATAGTTTATGGAAGTAGGTATTGATGATCCTCTGGATTTCTGCTGGGTCTGTTGTAATTTCACCCTTTTCATTCCTAATTGCATGGATTTGGGCCTTTTCTTTCCTTTTTCTGATAAGGTTGCCTAAGGGTTTGTCAATTTTGTTGATTCTTTCGAAGAACCAACTCTTGCCTTCATTGATTTTTTTGTATTATTCTCTTAGTCTCCATTGCATTGATTTCTCCTCTGATCTTTATAATTTCCTCCCTTGTATGAGCTTTGGGGTTGTCCTGCTCTTCTTTTTCTAGAAGCTTGAGATTTAGCATCAGGTTGTTTAATTGGGCTCATTCTGTTTTCCTAACATGCATATTCACTGCTATGAATTTCCCTCATAAGACTGCTTTCATTGTGTCCTATAGATTCCGATATGTTGTATTGTCATTGTCATTTAATTGAAGGAACTGTCTGATCTCTTCTTTAATTTCCTCTGTGACCCACTGGTTATTCAGAAGTGTGTTGTTCAATTTCCACGTGTTTATGAAATTTTTCCAGTTTCTTTTGCTATGGATCTCCAATTTCATGGCACTATGGTCTGATAATATACAGGGGATAACTTCAATTCCTTTGCACTTACTTAAACATGTTCTATGTGTGAGTATGTGGTCTATTTTGGAGCATGACCCATGTGCAGCTGAGAAGAATGTGTATTCTGATTTTGTAGGGTGGAACACTCTGTAAACATCTGTTAAGTTCATTTGTTCAAGAGTTAGATTGAGTTCTAGTATTTCATTACTTATTTTTTGACTAGTTGATCTATCTATTTGTGACAGTGGGGTGTTGAGGTCCCCCACTACAACTGTATTAGTGCATACATGACTTTTCATGTCCATTAGTATTTGTTTTATGTAGTTGGGCACACTAGTGTTTGGTGCATAGGTATTTATGATTGTGATCTCTTCCTCTTGGATTATTCCCTTTACAAGGATGTAGTGCCCTTCTTCGTCTCTCTTCATCAGTGTTGGTTTGAAATCTACTTGATCTGAAAAGAGGATAGCTACTCCTGCTTATTTTCGGGTTCCCGTTGCATGGAGTATTGTTTTCCACCCTTTAACTTTCAGTCTATGAGTTTCCTTTTGAATTAAGCGTGTTTCTTGCATGCAGCATACTGTTGGATTTTGCTTCTTGACCCATTCTGCCAGTCTATTTCTTTTGATTGGTGAATTCAGACCATTAACGTCGATGGTTATGACTGAAAGGTATTGACTTGTCATTGCCATGACTTTTTCTTTTTGTTGGGTTCTCCCTCTTTACATTTAATTTCTTGTCGTGCCAGATGGGTTCATTCTGCTTTGCTTCCTGGGGTTGTGATCCTCAATGTCTGTTCCTAGGATATTGTGTAAAATTCTTTGGAGTGCTGGTTTGGTATTCACGATGTTCCTAAGGTGCTCTTTGTCATGAAAGTATCTTATTTCTCCATCAATTGTGAAAGATCGTTTTGCAGGGTACATCAATCTGGGTTGGAGGCTGTTTTCTTTTAGGGCTTGGAATATGTCACTCCAAGCTCCTCTTGCCTTGATGGTTTGTGTTGAGAAGTCTGCTGTGATTCTGATGGGCTTTCCTTTGTATGTGATTTGTTTCTTTTCTCTAACTGCTTGTAGAACTTTGCTCTTCTATTGAGTTTCTGGAATCTTAACAATTATATGCCTAGGTGTAGATTTTTTTTGATCAAGGCTATTTGGAGTCCTATATGTCTCACTTATCTGTAGGTCAAGTTCTTTTCCCCTGCTTGGGAAGTTTTCTGCCTAGACTTCTCTGAAGAGTTTTTCATGTCATCTGCACTCTCTTCTGTTTCTTCAGTGACTCCAATCAGTCTTATGTTATTCTTCTTTGCATCATCTAGCAGCTGCTGGATTGATTGCTCATGTTCCCTTATAATTTTGAAGCAATTTTTCTTTTCATGGTCATTAATTGCAATCTTATCTTCTATATCTGAAATTCTGTCCTCACATTGGCTCATTCTGCTGTGTAGACTTTCAATGGAGTTTTTCATCTCCTGGACATCTGTTTGCATCTGTTTTATGGATTCCATTTGTTTCCTATGTTGGGATTCCATCATGTTCCTCAGCTCCTCTCTGGATTAATTAATAATGTCTTGCACTAGGAGCACAATTTCTCCTGTGATCTGAGAAATTATTTCTGATTTCATTTTTTCCAGATCCCCTTTTGTTGCCAGTTCAGTGGGTCCAGGTGGTTGAGTATCAGAGTGTTCCATCTCATTTCCCTTTGGGGTTGCTCTAGGTGATCTGGAAGTCTGATTTTGAGACTTATTTACGTGTTTTCTCATTTCGACTGGGGGGGGGGGTGGGGGGGCACTGTTGGCAGCCGAGTGGCTCACCACCTCTGTACTGGGGGAGGTGGGACAGGGGCTGGGTGCGGTGGTATGGATGGTGGCCTGGAAGCCCCTTCCTCTGGGCTGGGAGTGGAGGGAAGGATGGTGGCCAGGAAGCCCCTTCCTCTGGACCAGGAGCAGTGGGATGGCGGCTCAGAAACCCCTTCCTCTGGGCAGGGAGCAGCAGGACAGAAGGCGGCCCAAAAGCCCTTTCCTCTGGGCTGGGAATGGTGGGATGGAAGGCAGCCCAAAAGCCCCTTCCTCTGGACCAGGAGCAGTGGGACGGCAGCTCAGAAGCCCCTACCTCTGGGTCAGGAGCGGCGGGACGGATGGTGGCTGGGAAGCCCCTTCCTCTGGGCCTGGAGCAGCTGGGCAGAAGGCAGCCCAAAAGCCCTTTCCTCTGGGCCAGGAATGGTACATAATTGTTTCTTATGGTATGTTAATATCCAATTTGTCTTGGGTGACAATAGTAGCTGATTTGCTTCATACTACAAAAGTTACATTATCGTTGCTATTTATCTGTAAGCCAACACTCAGACTACCTTTGTGACATTAGCAATACTACAGTCCATTTCCAGAGAACTTGGTGTTGGGTTAATTACACCACATCCTCCCCTCTCAATTAACCAAGATGATTGCATCTTGGGGCTGAGGCAAAGGATTATAGTTAGCCATGCCCAAAGCACATCACTGAAAAGTGACTAAAGAGATCTCTACACTAGAAACAAAATCTTTACAAGTATTCACAAGCCGCACTACAAAACAAACCAAACCAAACAAAAAAAAAAATGCAAACATGAGAAAACAAGGCCACAAAACAACATTCAAAACACCCAACTCCCTCAAAGCCAATAAAGGGGTTATCCAGGGGGAAAATAGCATAAGCCACACACCTGAAATACTCAGAAGGATAACAGAGGAGGTTAGAAATTCAAAATTGATGGAGAAATAAGGTATTTCCATTACAAGGGGCATCTCAATAAATTCATGACAACCAAACCAGCATTAAAAAAATTCTCAAGGATATCCTAGAAGACACAATGAAGCCAACAATGCCAAAAACTCAGAAAGAATGATTGTACCTGGAAGAATGAGCAGCTAATAAAAATTATATATATATATGTATGTAATTTACATTTATACATACATATGTATATATATATATATAAGCAATAGGTAAATAATGCAATGACAGGAATAAGTCAACACTTCTCTGTAATAACTCTCAATGTGAATGGCCTCAATTCCCAATCAAAAGACAGATTTGCAGAATGGATCATGAAATAAAGCCCAATAATATGCAGTGTACAAGAAATACACTTAATTCAAAAATAAATTCATAGATTAAAAATTAAAGAATATAAAATAATATTCCATGCAATAGAATTCCAGAAAAAAAGCAGGAGTAACTATCCTAATTGCAGACAAATTGGATTTCAACCCAAAACTGATCTGAAGAGACAAAGAAGGTTGTTATATATTAGTTAAAGGAACAGTCCAACGGAGAGTGATAACAATTATAAATATATATGCACCAAATACAGACACACCCAACTTTGTAAAGCAAACACAAGTGGACATGAAAAATCAGATAAACACCAATACAACAGTAATGATGAACTCAATACTTCCCTGTCACAAAACAACACATCAACTAGAAAAAAAAGTCAACAAAGAAATATCAGAGCTGAACCAAACCTTCAAATAAATAGACTTAATAGATATCTATACAGTGTTCCATTCATCACCAGAATACACATTCTTGTCAGCTGCACATGGGACTTTTTCAAAAGATCATATTCTAGCCTAGAAAGCATGCTTAAGTAAATGCAAAAGAATTGAAATTATTCCATGCATATTATCAGATCACTGTGCAATGAAACTAGAAATCAATCCCAAAAGAAATCACAGAAACTATGCAAACATAAAAATTAAACAATACCTCTTGAATAATCAATGTGTCACTAATGAAATTAAAGAAGAAATTAGACAGTTCCTACAATCAGATGATAATACCAGTACTGCATACTGAAACCTATGGGACACAATGAAAACAGTCTTAAGAGGGAAGTTTATACCAGTGAATGTCCACATGGAAAAAAAAAGTAAGCTTAAATAAGTAAACTAATGATGCATCTGAAGGCCCTAGAAAAACAAGAACAATCGAAGTCCACAGCTACTATGAAGAAGGAAATGATAAAGATCAGAACAGAAATTAATGAAATTCAGACAAAATAATGATACAAAAACCAATGAATTGAAGAGGTAGTTCTTTGAAAGAATAAACAAAATAGACGAACACTTAGCCAATGTTACTAAAATAAGGAAATAAAATACCTGAATTCAAGGAATTAGAAATGAAAAAGGTGAAATCACAAAGGATTCTGATGAAATCCAGAAGATTATCAGTAACTACTTTGAGAACATGTACTCTAATAAAATGGAAAATTCAGAGGAAGTGAATAAATTCCTAGATCTATATGAAATACTAAATCTGAACAAAATGTATACAAAAATCTTGAGTGATCCTATCAGTCAATGAAACTGAAGAAGTTAAAAAAAGAAAAACTACCAACTAAGAAAAGCCCATGGATTCTCTGATGAAATCTATGAGAACTTTAGAGATCTAATGCCAATATTTCTCAAACTCTTTAATGAAATTGAAAGGGAAGCAGTACTGCCAAACTCATTCCTGGAAGCAAGCATGATCCTGATTCCAAAATCAGAAAACGACCCAACCAAAATAGAGAACTATAGGCCAATCTTTTTAATGAACACAGAAGCAAAAATCCTCAATAAGGCACTGGAAAACACAATGCATCAAATCATCAAAAAGATCATACATCATATCAAGTAGAATTCATTCCAAGGATGCAAAAAATGGTTTAACATATGTACATCAATAAATGTAATGTATCACATAAACAGAAACAAGGAAAACAATGATATGATCATCTCAATAGATGCAGAAAAAGTATCTGACAAAATCCAATACTCATTCATGATAAAAATCCTGAAGAAAATAGGAATAGGAAGTCTTTATCTCAATCTTATAAATGCCATCTATGACAAACCAACAGCCAACATCATACTAAATAGAGAGAAGTTTAAAATTTTCCCTCTATCTGCTATCATCACTTCTGTTCAATGCTGTTCTCAAATATCGGCCAGAGCAATTAGACAAGAGAAAGAAATAAAAGAAATAAGCATAGGAAAGGGAGTAATTAAATTACCATTATTTGAAGATGACATGATCATGTACATAGAAGACCCCAAAAACTCCACCAAAAGACCCCCAGAATTAATAACCAAATTCAGTAGCATAGCAGGATACAAAGTCAACACTTAAAAATCAATAGCGTTCCTATACACTAATAACAAACTCACAGAGAAATTAGGAAAACAATACCTTTCACAATAACATCAAGAAAAATGAAATGTTTCGGAATTAACCTAACAAAGGACATGAAAAATCTCTATAATGAAAACTACAATATTCTGAAAAACGATTAAAAAGGACATCAGAAAATAAAAATATATCTCCTGTTCCTGGATAAGCAGAGCCAATATAGTCAAAACGGCTGTACTTCCAAAACTGTTATACAGATTTAACACAATACTAATCAAAATACCAATACCATTCCTCACAGAACTAGAGAAAGTAATCTTAAATTCATATGGAACCAGAAGAGACCTAGAATAGCAAATGCAATTCAAGGCAACAAGGGCAAGGCATGGGGTATCACAATCCTGGAATTCAGGTTATACTGCAAAGCTACAGTGAAATGAACAGCAGGACACTGTCACATAAACAGACGTATGGGTCTATGTAACAGAAAAGAGGATGCAGAAACAACTCCAGGCACACTTAGCTACCTATCTTTTTTTTAATAGTGTTTTATTAACTACCACACTGTTATAATACATTTTAAACATACAATAAGGTAGCCTTTAAATTTGAGGTGGTCTTAAAGATAACAAATGAACAGAATTCCAAATTTTTGAAATAGGTGAACTGCTGCAGTTATAGGTATACATTTAAGAAAACTGTATAGCTCTTACAAGACCAGCAATGTAACTTTATTTTGTACATTTTTAATTGAAAATATAAACAATAATTTAAAAAGAAAAAGAAAATACAGCATAATAAAAAACATACATTTCTCAATAAAGTTTATGGGATACATATAAATTTTAAGGGAAGAAGCAAAAAAAAAAAAAAAAGAAAATGGTTGATATTTAAGTGCAGACTGACCAAAACAAAAAGACTTAAAAATATCATAAAACTCTAGTTTTCTATGACTAATATCCATATGGTTGGAGTATTGTCACTATGGAAGTGATTTTGTTATGTTTGCATATGTTGTACTTTACTGGTAATTTACATACTGGCTTTTAAGGCCCTGGCAGACATACGATTTTTGGAAACAAGATTCGATAAAAATCACTGCTAAGACATATTTGGGTGGCAAGAAAATGTTATAGTGAATTATCCCTTTCCTTGAACATTTGAGAACCAAAAAAATTAGCTACCTATCTTTGACAAAGGGCCAAATCCTTTCCTCGGAGGAAAGATAGTCTATTTAACAAATGGTTCTGGGAAAACTGGCTATCCATATGCAGAATATTGAATCTGCACTCATATCTCTCAGCATGCACTAAACTAAAATCAGAATGGATTACATATCTAAATAGTGAAACAAAAATACTTACTCTGCTGGAAGACAAAATAGGTAAAACACTTGAAGAGATAGGCACAGGCAAGACTTTCTAAACAGAATCCCACTTACACTAGAAATAATACCAAGAATCAACAAATAGGATCAAATCAAATTAAAAAGTTTCTGAACAACAAAGGAGAACAGCCAAAGAGTGAAGAGACAGTCTAACAAATGAGGAAAATTTTTGCCAGCTACTCCTCAGATAAAAGACTAATATCTAGACTACATAAAGAACTCAAAAGTAGACCCCCACATTTTAAGAACCAATCAAAATTAGATACCTGAAATACACAGATACTTCTCAGATGAAGAAGTACAAATAGCCAATAAATACACGAAAAAATGTTCAACATAGCTGGCCATTTTAGAAATGCAAATTAAAACAACACTGAGATTCCATCTCGCTCCAGAAAGAATGGCCAACGTCAAGAAATCAAACAATAAAAAAATGTTGGAGAGGCTGCAGGGAAAAAGGAACCCTTTTGCATTGTTGGTAGGAGTGTAAATGTACAACTACATGGAAATCCGTATGAAGATTCCTCAAAAAACTACAAATAGAGGGCCGGGGATTTAGCTCAGTGGTTTCGCCGCCTGCTGTGCAAGCGAAAGGACCCGAGTTCGATCTCCAGTACCAAAAAAGAAAGAAAGAAACAAACAAAAAACTACAAATAGAAATTCGACGTGACCCAGCTATTACTCTTCTAAGTATCTTCCTGAAAGAGTTAAAGATATATTGCAGTGATACATGCATATTTATGTTTATAGCAGCATATTAGCTAAATCTTAGAAGAAGCCTATATATCCATCAACAGATGTATGTACAATGAAAATGCGGTATTTATACACAATGGAATATTACTCTTCCATAAAGGATAAACTGGAGGCATCTGTAAGAAAATGGGTGCACCTGAAACCATAATGTTAAGGGAAGAAAATCAGTACAAGCTTAAATATCACATGGTTTCTCTTCTATAAGAAACATAATATATAAATAAAGTACAAAATAAAAGATAGGCAAAAAAGAAGAAAGAGAGAAAACAAAAGTTACTATAATCCAGCATGGCTAATGCATCGAAAAGTGTATATAGTATAATTGTCTTATGTGTTTTATATGTTTTTGGCCTGTTGGTCTTGCTGTCCTGTGTTTATGAAAACTAACTTGATAAGGATTTATAAAATAAATAAATGAATCTGATGCTGGAAAAAGGAAAAAAATGTAAATGGGAGTGGAAGAGAGAAAAAGAACGTGCACCAATTCCCCACAATAAATGTAATCATTATCTACTACAAACATGTACTATAAAAATTGTCAAAAAAGAATAGCTGGAACTCTTGGCACTGATGCAAAGTGGCAAGGAAAAAGTAATAGCTATTCCATACTAGCCTGCTGGCCTAGAAAGGGGCCTGAGTTAAGGAAATTAGTTTTTACAATCTAGTGGCATCTTAAATTGAGCTTACACTGAGTCACTAAAGAGAATTGAGACAGTCTGGGCATGTTTGTGGGCCCAATAGTTTGGGCCTGCCAGTAATCCTTTTTTGTTTATGTAATTAAGGGACCTCCTGAGACAGAACAAAGCAAATCAAAAAATCTGGTAGAACAAGCTTGACCCCGTTATCTGTTTACAGTGATCAGTGGATTGTGGCTATTTTGAATACCACATGAAGTCAATTTTTAAAATTTATCCCCTATCGAGCATCCACCATTGGATAAATGTCAGTGCCTTATGAAGGGCCCCAGATCACTTTCACAGAAGCAGGGAATAGAGCACAAACAGCTGCTAGGTAGAAGATGGAAAAAAGATTTTTTTTTTAATCCACTCCACACTAGAACCTCAAGGAAGAACAACAGTGCCCAGTAGACAGGTCATCAATGCCCACAAACTCACTTGTGAGAAGAGCCTGAGCCCAGCAGGCCTGAGGAGGAACATCAGAACAGAAATAAAATTGGTAATGTGTTTGTAGGCACATTTTCTATGGTTTGACAGCTCTCAAAACCACTGATGTGGGGGGTTAGATAGAGAAAGGGCCCTGCAACTACAGGAATGGTGGAAATGAAAAGAGGTTTCCACTGAGAAGTTGCATATCTGCTTGAATGTACTATTTGCTCAGAGTGCTTTCTACTTCATCAGAAGTGATAAAGCAAGTAGTTTAGACTGATTTGAGTCACTGATCCTATGGAAAATGCCTAACTGCTTAAGGTTTTTTAAATGCTGGATGGACATCTGGCCAGAATGATTGGGAGGGATGTTGGGGAAAAGAACAGTGGGACGATTCAAATCTTGGCTCTATCAGAAATGAGCAATGACACTTGGGACTTGTGCCTGAACCTATCTGGTCTTACATTCTTTGTTTTAAAATAAGGATGTTGTACTAAATCGGTAATTTGCAAATATAGTAGTCTCCCCTTATCTGTAGAAGATACCTTTCAAGACCTCCCATAGATGCTTGAAACAGGATAGTATGAAACCCTACAGTATCAGTCAGTATTTACTAAAGAAAGAGCTATAACACAAGATTTATAAATATATATATATGAATTTACAAGATTGGCTTATAATGGGCACTCACAGAGTTGAATGAGGAAGAGTCCAGAGGGTGTGTCTGTGGACTGGAGACCCAAGTATTTAGTCAAAGGTCTGGAGCTCACTGAAGAGTCCCATGCAGGCTGATGGGTCATGATGGGAGGCTGAAGAGTCTAGGCTGGAAGGCTGAAGGATCCGCGCCAGAAGTGGAAGAATCTGCATTGGAGGGCAGGACAAAGATGGGAGTTGTCCAGTGAAAAGATGGGAGCTCCTCCAAAGTTAACAGAAGCAGCCTCATCCTTCCTCATTTCCCACACCTTAGGGCATGGAATTGCTGAGACAGTTTAGCTAAGCTTCTCTTAACCAAACTTCTCAAGTTGACACAATCACTCAACTATCATACCTACATATACTGTTTTTCCTATATGTGCACATCTATGATAATTTTTAATATATAAGTTAAACACAGTAGAAGATTATCAATAATTCATAATAAAATGGAATAATTATAAAATATAGCACAATAAAAGTTACATGAATGTGGTCTCTCCCTCCCACTCAAAATATCTTATACTGTGGATCTTAGCAACCTCAGTATATAATTTGTTGTCTTTCTTTATTGAGTTGAGAACTTTCATGTTTTCACTTAAGAAAAAGCATTTACTGGCTTCTCTGGCATATCTGAATTGCCATCATCATGACTCTTGCATTTTGGAGCCATTAGTAAGTATAGTAAAGGTTACTTGAACACAAGCACTGAGATATCACGACAGTCAATCTGATAAAAGAGACAACTACTAAATGACTAATGAACCAGTAGCATATACAGCATGGATACGCTACACAAAGGGATGATTCAGGTCCCTAGTGGGACAGTGCTAGATTTTATTACATTAATCAGAATCGCATGACATTTAAAATTTATGAATTGTCTCTTTTTAGATTTTCCTTTTAATATGTTCTGACCATGGTTGGCAGCAGGTAACTGAAATTGCAGAGAGGGAAACTACAAAGAAGAGAGAACTACTCTAGTATGAAATGGAGTATTTTTTACTCTATGCAGTACATGAGATGAGAAGGAAGCCATGAGGACAGACCAAGATGGCCCTGGTCTTCAGCCCCACCTCTCCAGAGCAACGCCATGCATCTCTGTTTCATGTATTGGTGCTACTTAGGTGTTTTTATTTGAAGGAAAAACTTGGCTGCTAAAATAAAGTTGGACCACTACTTACCAAACTGAGACAGTAATGTACAAGATAACATTACAGTAAAGCTGTAAGGGCTGACAATGTTAGCAAGATACAGGGGTATTTATCTTGTAGCCATATGAGTTTAAACTGTCTAAGAACTCTAGGCAAAATGGGACTCCCTTATGCAAGAAGCAAAGACTTGTCATCTGAGCTACATTGGGTTGGGCTGTGGGATGAGGGTGAGGGGTGAAGCTAGTGGCACGGGCTGGACGAGGAAGGACAAAAGGAGGAGGACTATTGGGTACCTATGTGGGGTAGGCTCAGAATAACTGGAAGGTGCCTAGAGAGGAATGATGGGGCAACATTGGCCCTATCTTCTATTCTCCACCTTAATTTCTGCTTTGCCACATGTAAGAATGGATTGTTTTTGGAGCCTTCCAAGGCACTGCTGGGTTTAAGAGTAGGTTTACAAAAATAAAACCAATCATTACAATGCTGAAATACTTAAAGGCTTACAAATTCAACTTGAATTTACAAATTCAAGATTCAAAAGGCCTCTCTTAAATGACAGTCTGTTGGCAGTATAAACTGATTTTTCCCAGGTGTCTACCTATTAGAATGCCTGCTGAGAGCTATCTCTCAGTTGGTAGTTACCTATCATCACTTCAGGAGAGCCTGAAAGTGGCAAATTATTTTTCTAAGATGGGAAAGTAATGTCTTTCTGTTCAGATTGCCAAGATTACAATTTGTATTACTCAATATTTTGTTCAATTCTCTCTGATCCTAATAGAGATATAAATACTCAGTGTTGAAAATTGAATTCAGGGGATAATTACCGGATTAGTATAAATTTGCAATTACAGTAATTTGATGATTTCAATTAATCTAGCTTTCTCTTTGACAAGGATGACTGGAACAAATTGAAATTGGAACCAATAGGTCAGGTAAAGATAAAATTATTGCACTGTATCTTACATGGAAATATTCAGTCCTAAATATGTTTTATTAGAATCACAGTCACAAACACTGCCAATCTTTCCCTATATAAAGGAGATTGGCACATCCTGTCTTATCTAATAGTGCTCATTATATTGCCCTCATTTCCAACAAAATATTATGCATAGGAAACAACCAACCATTACCCACTATGATAGTCTTTTATCTGCTTCATCTTGAACATTGGAGAAAGCAAGGCAATCTGAATTCAAACCCTGGCTTCTTTGAAGACCTGGGGTAAGATATATGCGAGTTCTCTGAGTCTCCAAGATCCACATGTTGCAAGATCCACATGTTGCTTCCCAAATTTTTGCATTTGGAATATGTGAAGTTCCTCCCCTCCACCTCTCCCCAATGTCCAAAGCAAAACAACAGAACACACACATACACACACACACACAAAGGGAGAAAAGAAAAACTTTAAAAACTCATCACACATTAAAAATTCAATTATTTAAAGAGGAAAGGGGAGGAATATTTCTAACACTTAAGTGATGCTGCTATTCATTGACCCACATGGTTTCCAAGATTGAAAGAAACTCTACACAGCTCCTGAGAATTTTTTAACCCAGTGATTCTCAATCCAGAGTGATTTTGCTTCTTAAGGGATATTTCTTTCAGTGCCTGGAGACATTTCCGGTTGTATCAACTTGGAAGAGTGCTACTAGGATGTAGTGGGCAGAGCCTAAGAATGCTGTTAAATAACTGGCAATGCTCAGAACAGCCACCCATGACAAAGAATGATTCAGGACAAAATGCCATAGTGCCAAGGTTGAGAAGTCTCATGTAACCCAATTAGGTCATGATGCATTGTTTGGCAATGGTGCTTAACCGTACTAAAGAAAGAAGCTTGTCATTCATTCCATTATGTCATACGATATGGACTAATACTAGATTATAGCCAAAAGAGCAGGAGGTTGCCAGGGACCAGCAAAGTGAGGCAATTTCAGATTCAGCATATGCGGAAGAGCAACTATGTGCTAGCTTTCCAAGTAAACTCTTTAAATTGTTGAATGATCCTCTGAGGTGGGTAGAACCATGCTCATTTAAAGAAGCACAATCTGAGATCAAGTTTAGTCACATGATTAAGGTCGTTTAAGTGGGTAGCAAGACGAAGTTCAATCCCAGAGCTCTCTGCTTCCAATGGTATTTGGAAGTGAAAAGTGACACATGGTAAGCACACAATAGGGGAGATGATGCGATAAAAACTGAGATCCCTCTTACACATCTGTGGGCCCTTCCCTGGCTTCACTGTGCTTCTGCTTGTAATTCCCTTGGATCCTATGTCTGTTCAGAAGATCCCTTTGGGAACCTAAAGCTACTATGCTACCATGCATGGAAAATACATGACGCTTGGGATTCTACTTTAACTGGAGCAGCCCAGAGCCAATAACTCAGTTTTGAGAGTAATAAAATCTAACTACTGTTCCTCAAGGAAAGAGAAAACCCAAAAAGTAACTTACATTCTGTAATTCCCCAGTAGGATCAAGTCAAAGTACCTGCTTTTAAATTAAAGAACTATGAGAAGGTTTATTAGAGACAGAGATATAGGACACAAAAAATGGAGTGCAGGCGCTCAGAAAAATGAGACCCCAGGTCAGAGTATCTTTGTGGAAGTTAACTTGAAATCACATTCTTCCCTGTCCTCCTTCCCCCATTCCTTCACTCTCCTGAGAACATCTCATTAAGAAATCACATACAAATCCTTGTCTCTGGGTCTGTTTCTGTAGACTTCAGCCTAATGCATTAAGAGATGTTTTGGGAAACAGGAAAGTTACAGTGCTTCTCAGAGTAATAGAATATTTAACTGGGCTTCAGTGGGTGCTACGGTTTGAAAATGTTCCCTCCGAAATGCAGGTGCTGATATCATGACAGTGTTAAGAGGTGAGGCCTTCAAGAGGTGATCAGGCCAGGAAGGCTCCTCTCCCATTAATGGGATTAAGGCCCTTATAAAAGAGTCTTCACAGAGTGCTAGCTAGCTTGTCTTTCTGCCTTCCTCAATGTGAGGACTCAGCTAAAAGGTCCTCACCAGACCCTAAATGCTAACACCTTGATCTTGGACTTCCAAGCCTCTGTGACCATGAGAAAGCAAACTCTAGTATTTTGTTAAAGCAACACAAAACAGACCAAGTCATTCGGTATGTAAGACTCAGGAAGATGGAAAGAGAAATGGTAATTGGATGACAGTGGGAGATAAGGTCAAAGAGATGGGATGCACCTGGGAGGAGGAGTCTAACTGAAGAATTTGGATGTACCCTGTGAGCAATGGAAAACTACTAATGACTTTTCAGTCAGGGAGAACATTCTGCATGAAATAGAATTGGCTACATTAATAAACCTTACTTGATACTAAACATAATTTATTGGACCCTTTCCAAGTACATTACTAAGTAATGGGGAGATTGGAAGTACTGCAAAATGTAATGGAGGAAAATGAAAAATTCTTAGGTGTTGATTACTTTCTATATACAAAGATGCTTTGTGCTCTAGAAATGCATGAATAGATCAAAAGACTCTGAATTGCGATTATGGTCAACCATAAAAAAGAAGCCTGCTTTCCTGAGGCCTGGGACCACTTATTCTACCAAAAGAAACAATTGTCTTTTTAACAAGTGAATTTTCCAACACGAAACAGGAGAGGAGACTGATATCTCAGAAGAGTATGCTTACTTTTTAATTATTTAATATTGCCTACTATGTATCAAAGACTAAATACTTTATTTAAAAGTAAAAAATAAAGTTAAATATCAAAATAGCTTCTTGGGCCAGGCCAGGTGAAGTAGTGCATGCCCATCATCCCAGATACTGGGGAGGCTGAGGAAGGAGGCTCACTTGAGCCCAGAAGTTTGAGATAAGCTTAAGCAGCATAGTAAGATCCTATCGCAAAAAAACCAGACAAACAAAATAGTTTTCTGGGATTATTAACTGTTTTCTGTACACGTAACAGATCATTACACCATATCATAATCTAAGTTCTAAAAAGCAAGTTATTAATACCAGTCAAGTAGAAATTCTGTTAAACTTGTTAAATGTTTAAATTATTCAGACAGAAATTATTTCTATGTAACAGAAGTTAGAGTTCAGTCTATATTTGTAGATAATATTACAGTTCTACATTTATTGTCAGCAAACTTTTACTGTAAGATGCAGATAATAATTATTTTAGGCTTTGCAGGCCAGATGGTTTCTTTCACAATTACTCAACCCTGCATTGCAGTACAAAGATGGTCATAGATAATACAGAAACTAACATGTGTGGCTAGGTACCAATAAAACTTTATGGACACTAAAATTCAATTTTCATATGATTCTCATGGGTCATAAATAGCTTTTGAAGTACTGCGCATGAAACCAGGGCACTGAGGTATGCCCCCAGCCTTTGTTTTTAAATTTTGAGATAAGCTCTTGCTAAGTCATTGAATTGCCCAAGCTGGGCTGAAACTTGCAATTCTCGTGCCTCAGACCCCCAGATGGCTGAGATTTCAGCAGGCATGGTGGCCTGTGCCACCATGCCTCACCCTACTTTAGTTTTTTAATCATTTGAAAATGTAAAAATAATTTTATTTCACAAGTGGAAGAATGGGCCATATAAAAGAGCTAGTTTGGCACAGGAATCTGGTGTTCCAATTTTTGGTTACCCCAAAACTGGGTTCACGCCACTGTTGTCCCCCTGAGAAAATAGTAGAATGTGCCTCAGCAATTCTCCTCTGAAGGATGGGCACTAAAGTCATTATCTACTGACCACAGTCCCTTCACTTCAGGTTGTCCTACCTATGGGTCAGTAAAGCTTCCTCTTCTTTGGCAAAATCCCTAAGACAGAAAAGTGAAGGATAGTATAAAAATTCAAGACAAGATGCTGTTGGGCAGCCTGGGAACTTTCCACTAGAGCAGCAGCATCCTTCACAGGTGGAACTAGGAGATGCAGTATAGGGAACAAGAAAAGTTTGCTACAGATGGTAATAGCTTTTATTTCTGTGATATTCTATTTCTTTGAGAGTCTAAAATCATGAACATAGGGGGATTAATATTCTAAAAATGAAGGTACTCACAGGCTGTAAAGTTAACCCCTGACAAGAAAGCCAACATCTTGAGGGCTTTACCAAACTGGTCACACATCCCGGGAGAGAAATGTTGGTCATGTATTGGAAAGCGAAACACTGAAATCAAAACTTGCAACTGTAGGTTTACATGGACCAATATAGAATGTTCCTGAGAAGATTCTAGATACAGATGCGTTTAGCTTTTAGATGAGGTTACCAGCAGTATAGAAGCCACTGTTCATATAACAAAGAATGAGTCCACAATTCTTTCTGGGAAGAAAGGCAGTAAGATAGTGTCAGTCCTTCACTCAGAAGAGAATGGTATCTTCTCTTTTATAGCAGCAGGAATAAAATAACCACAAATCTAACTCAGACTTTGAATATGATCAAATCTGCCTTTTGTTGCTTAATTACAGTATCAGTTGAATTCATAGCCCCTTCAGGTCTTTGATGTGAATGAAGGTAGGATCCCTGAAAAAGCGTGATTCTAAGAGTTTGAATGGAAATATCTACAACACTCTAAGGAGTCTCCTATATCCCCAACTCCCTATGAAGTACTTCCCACTGAGCCCCTAGTCCCAGAGCAGTTCTCCTATCTTTGCTGAAAGAAACTTACTTTCTGGCCTGAGTGTGTTCCCTTACAGACTAAGGTTAGTAATTTTTGCCCCACCCATTATTATCACTAAGCCAATAACCATAATCAGATTCTAGCATAATCTGGAAGGGGACCAAGTGGGGAATCAAACCAAGGAGAACAATGCTTATATAAGAGAGGATCTCTTGGAATTTGTTAAATTATGAGAAAAGTCAAGGGGTATTTATAAGAATAAATATCAAGGATATTGAATCCAAAGGGGAAAATATGTGAAGGAAAAAGTAAAAGGAATGCAATTCACAATAAAGCAACACATATTTCAATATTGAGAATGCTTGGCCATGACTACAGGAAAAAGTTTTTCTGGATTGGTAGGCTATCTGCCCATATTACCATGATTTCAACAGCTATAATGTCCATGTACTGTGTTAGCAATACATGTCGTTTTTAGTATTAGTTTCCTATTGCTGCTGTAACAGATTACCACAAATTTTGTGGGGTTTTATTTTTATTTTTTTTTGGTACCGGAGACTGAACTTGGGTCCTTGTGCTTGCGCGGCAGGAGGCGAAACCACTGAGCTAAATCCCTGGCCCAATTTTGTGTTTTTTTTAAAACAATTTTAATGTGTGCTTTTAACATTTTTGGAGGTCAGAAGTCTGAAATGAGGTTGTGTTCTCTCCTGGAGGCTCTTAGGGAAAATCTATTCCCTTGCTTTTCCAGCTTCCAGAGCCTACCTACATTCCTCAGTTCATGCTCTATCCTCTGTCTTCAAAGCCGGCAATCATATCATGCTTAACTTCTTCTGTGTCCTCACATCTTCTCTGACTCTTCTATTTTCTTCTTATTAAGAGACCCAAAGTATAAATAAATCAAAGAGCAAAATAAAAGACAAATAGGAAAATGGGGAGATAGATCTTTGGCAAATAGGAAGGGGACCATGTGATGTTGGGGGTGTAAAAGAATTAAGATGTGTCATGTACATATACCAACTATCAACAATGAATGCATTCATTGTGTACTGCAAACATGAATAAAAAATAATAATTTATAAAGTATAAAAAATTATTGTGATGACAGTGGGCCCACCCAGATAATCCAAGATAAGCTCTCCACCTCAAAATATTTAATTTAATCACATCTGCAGAGTCCCTTTTGACATGTAAAGTAACATAACAGCTTGTAAGGATTAGAAATATAATTAATTGTTTTTCTAGCTTTATAAAGTCTATCAAGGCTCAATTACCCATTTCTCTGAAATGTGGACTCCTTACACTATCTGCTATGGAAATTGTGTCATTTTTACCCGACTTGATGCAGGACACTGCTTTCTCCAAGCTTCCAAGAGCCATCCAAATTGTGTGCCAGCATACTCTCCTTGTGTCCTTGCCAAGATGGTAAATACTGCATCACATAAAATTGCTCCCCAACAAACATGTTCTCTTTGATCCAGTCTTTCATTCCCTTCCCCTTGATCCAGCACCCTCAAAACCCAGTAGCATAGTCCTCCTCTGAATCCTAACAATATGTTGGCTAGATCCTGCTGCACATTTGGGAGATAATCCTCTTTCTCTCTTAGAAGGCTAGCACCTCTGGTAGGCTTATGCTGTGATGCAACCTAGTTCATCTCACAGTTAGCTATAGAAAATAAAAGCATCCATGACAAGTTTAACAATCACAGGGCTGTGGTATGTCAGAGGCTGTCTGACCTTTACTTCCTCCTAGTAATGGCATCCTGATTCCCAGTAAGATGGTGGGGGATCCCACTTGAGGGCATGCTTCTTCAGACCACTCCTGATATCAAACCTGTTGGGTATATTATTACTCCTAGGAATACATGTAAAGGTCTTAGGAAAGCAGGGTTGAGCATACAGAGAAATTAATAGTAATGTACTCACAAAAATAGTCTCAGCTGAGCTTAGGTGGAAAGCCCACATGGTCCTTTAAATTGTCCTTCCTTGAGGTAAGGGAGCTGGGCCTTTCTACACCACAACCACCAGTCAAAGGATGTGGCTGCGCCTATGGAAACAATTTGATGTGCTGGGTCAGGCAAGGGCAATTCCCAAAGAAGGGCTCTGCTATCTAACAGATACTGGGAAGATGGGTATGTCAATCCTGAAGGGAAACTTAGATTACATATAACAGCATCTATTACAAGGGTGATGGTAAAAAGTTGAAAAGGTCATGCCCAGCCCATTGGATATGCTAAGAAGATTTTTTCCAATCCCCAGGTGGGGACTGTGCTATCTTGACCTGTTATCTAAATATGGTGAGGTCTGGTCCTTGTCTTTATCATATATGGCCAAGAATGGAATTCGAGACATGAAAACACCTCCCCCCAAAAAAGAAAAACACCTAAAAGCTTTCCATGTTCCAGATGAGAAAGTTAGGACAAAGAGCCTCATAATTAGCATGGAAAAAGGAGATTGGGGTAAAACTGTTCAAGAGGCAGCAACACAATCTCTAACTGGCCTCCCTCCACTGGTAATGAGAAGTTCATTTCCACCTGAGAACATCATGGGGTCAACTTTACCCTCGCTACTACCTTCCTAGTGTCAAGCTCTCCAGATTTGTGACATGATGCCAGAAGGATGTGTTGAGAATCCAATGATAATATATTTCATAGACCATGGATTTAGAGCTCAGTGAGGAAAATGATGTGAGTTGTTAGAGTATGACTTTAAAGAAGGTTAACTTCAATTTGGCCTCAGTCACTACATAGAATATTTCTTGAGAACAAGCCTCACTTAGGCTGGGGGACATAATAAGAGAAACCAGAGAAGGGAATGCATGAACTAAAGTCTTTTGCTCTTTGGGATTCATTCCATCCTTGCCATCCTAATGAAAAGAAGTCATTTAAAATATACTGAAACAAAGAAAAAGAAGCACATGTAAGTGTAATAAGTCAGGGGGAAAAAAGACAAATACTACATGATCTCACTGATGTGTGGCATCTAGACAAGATGAAATAATAAAAAGGATGCTGGTTACCAGGGATTAGGAGGTAAAGAGATGGGAAGACATCAGTCAAAGGCTACAAAGTTTCAGTTAGGCAGTGAAAATAATACTTAGCGATAACCATAGTTAATGTATATTGCAAAAACACTAGATTTTAAATTTTCTCACCAAAAAAATATAGATAGTAGGTGAGGTGTTATATGTGTTAATTACCTTGATTTAATCTTTCTACAGTGTATACATCAATCAAATCATCACATTGTGAGATATCCAGCATGGCTGAATAGAGGAGGGGTCACATCTGAGACACTCAAAGAAGATCAACTAAAAACACAGGTAATTGGAAGAAGAGTAGGGACATACAACCTGATACAAAAAATCAATTTGAAAGAAGAGACTTCTAGACCAAATAAAACATATGCATAGGAGTTTAAAAGACAGCCTCACAGGATAGACTTGGAATATAAGGGCCGTTCATCTCTTCGTCCCCTCTCCAAGCGCAGAGGAGACTGCAGCCTGGCAACATTTTCACTGGGACACACACTGGGATGAGTAATCAGCGACAGGAGTGCCCAATCTCAGACTCTGAGAATAAACAAGCAATTGCTGCTGTGTCAGGAGTCTTTAATATTGGACGCCAGGGCATACCCGAGTCACCGCTGGGACCCTGAAGTTTATCCCATGCCTACTGGGACATTCATCTGGCACACAGAGCTGACACTGTTCTGGTTGGTGTCCATACTCAGCACCCCAGGCTCCCTTGAGCCTATACCCAGCTCTCACTGTCCTGCTCCAATGTTAGACCTGCCAGGGACTCTGACATCTAGCCTTAGTCCTGAGGAAACCTGGGTTTACATGGGGTGTTCCAATCCCATGTGAACCTCTGCCTGGTATACCTCTATTTTGATAGTATCCATTCAGCACCAGGCACACTGCCTCCACTCTGGGGATATCGGAATCTCCACCCTGCATTCTGTCAGAGTCTTGGGAACAGTCCCTGGCTAACACAATGGCCCAGTCTAATGTCTGGTTAAGCAGCAAGGGTTAAGGGTCTGCTTGTTTTGCCCAGTACACCGGATGCCCGTGAGATACTGCTCAGCCCCCTGTGATCTCAATGGGCCTGCAGAAAACTACCGACATTAATCTTGGGCATATCTGGATCTCCTCTTGGCATCCTGAGTTGACACAAGCCTCCACCTGTGTCAGAAGCTGGTCTCAAGGACAATAGGATATACATCAGGTAACCAGTGCTGATCCCCAACCAGTAGGAATCCATGGCAAGAGTTTCAGAATCACACCTTCCCTGGTCTGATAACCCAGCAGAATGGATCCAAAAACAAGATTCAACAATATGCTTCACAAAATAAACGTATTTAACTCAAAAAAATTCATAGACTGAAAGTCAAAGGATGGAAAACAGGAACCCAGAAATAAGCAGGAGTAGCTATTCTAATCTCAGACAGAGAAGATTTCAAGCCAAGACTTATCAGAAGAGACAAAGAAAATCAATACATACTTGTTAAGGGAACAATCCAAGAAGAAGAGATAACAATCATAAATATATATGTACCAAATACTGGTGCACCCAGCTACATAAAACAAACACTAATGGATGTAAAAAATCAGACGAGCACTAAACAATTTTAACAGGGCCCTCAACATGCCACTGTCAAAAATAGATGAACTGGACAAAAAAAGATCAACAACAAAAAAATCAGACTTGAACTGAACC
Source organism: Heterocephalus glaber (assembly GCF_053883595.1). NCBI lineage: Eukaryota > Metazoa > Chordata > Mammalia > Rodentia > Bathyergidae > Heterocephalus > Heterocephalus glaber. The sequence goes on along the minus strand of NW_028258369.1, from coordinate 15,730,533 downwards.
TTTGAACAAATGAACTTAATAGATATCTTTAGAGTATTCCACTCATCAAAAACAATGCATATTCTTTTCAGCTGCACATGGGACTTTCTCCAAAATAGAACACATACTAGCTCACAGAACATGCTTAAGTAAATGCAAAGAAATTGAAATTATCCCATGCATATTATCAAATCAAACTGGAAATAAATAGCAAAAGAACCCAACAAATACTAAATGAACACATGGAAATTAAATAATAACCTCTTGAACAATCAATGGGTCACAGATGAAATTAAACAAGAAATTAGTTTCTACAATTAAACAATAATGCCAGTATGACAAACCAGAACTTATGGGATGCAATGAAAGTAGTCCTATGAGGGAAATTTGTAATGGTGAATTCCCACATCAGAAAAACAGAGAGAGCTCAAATAAATAACCTAATGTTGAACCTCAAGGTTCTAGAAAAAGAAGAGCAAGTTAAACCCAAAGCTCATACCAAGAAGGAAATTATAAAGAGCAGAGCAGACGATAATGCAAATGAGACTAAGAAAAATACAAAAAAACAATGAATAGAAGAGTTGGCTCTTTGAAAGATTCAATACAATAGACAAACCCTTAGCCAACTTATCAAAACTAGGAAAGAAAAGACCTAAATACATGCAATTAGGAATGAAAAGGGAGAAACCACAACAGATCCTGCAGAAATTCAGATCATCAGTACCTACTTTGAGAACCTGACTGTAACAGGAAGGGAAACTAAAAATAAATGGAAAACTTCCTAAATATATATGAAGTACCAAAGCTGAATCAAGAAAATAAAAAAATTCTGAGTAATATAATATCAGAAAATGAAATTGAAGAAGTAATTGTTTTAAAAAGCTGCCAAGGAAGAAAAGCCCAGGTCCTGATGGATTCACTGCTGAATTCTACAAGAAATTTTCAGAAGACCTAGCACCAACATTCCTCAAACTCCTTAATGAAATTGAAAGGGAAGCAATACTCCCAAACTCATTCCTGGAAGCAAGCATCGCACTGATACCAAAACCAAAGGACCCAACCAAAAAAAGAGAACTAGAGCCCAATCTCCCTAATGAACATAGATACAAAATCCTCAGTAACATACTGGAAAACAGAATGCAGCAAATCATCAAGAAGGTTATACACCAAGACCAAGTGGGATTCGTCCCAGGGATGCAGGGATGGTTCAACATATGCAAATCAATAAATGTAATACACTATATCAATAGAGCCAAGGACAAAAACCATATGATCATCTCAATAGATGCAGAAGAAGCATTTGACAGAGTCCAATACCAATTCATGCTAAAAAAAAAAAAACCTGAATAAAATAGGAATAAAAGGTCTTTATCTCTATCTGATACAAGCCATCTATGACAAACCAACAGCCAGCATCATACTAAATGGTCAAAAACTGAAACCTTTCACTCTAAAATCAGGAACAAGACAAGGATGCCCACTATCACCACTTCTGTTTAATAGTTTTGGAAACATTAGCCAGAGCAATTAGACAAGAGAAAGAAATAAAAGGAATATGGGTAGGAAAGGAAGAAGTTAAATCATCATTATTTTCTGATGACATGAGACTCTACATAGGAGACCCCAAAACTCTACCAAAAAAGTGCTAAAATTAATAACCAAATTCAGTAGCATAGAACAATACAAAGTCAAAACTCAAGAATCAATAGCATTCCTCTACACAAATAAACTCACTGAGAGAAATTAGGGAAACAACACCTTTCATAATAGCATGAAGAAAAATGAAATTTGTAGGAATCAATCTAATAAAGGAAGTGAAAGACCTATACACTGAAAACTACAGTACTCTGAAAAAGGAGATTGAAGAGGACACCACAAAATGGAAAGATATCCCTGATTCTTAAATGGGCAGAACCAAAACAGGGAAAATGGCCATACTTCCAAAAATGTTATACAGATTTAATGCAATCCCAATCAAAATACCAATAGCATTCCTTACAGAACTAGAGAAAACAATCCTAAAATTCATATCAAATCAGAAAAGACCTAGAATAGCAAAAGCAATTATGGGGCAAAAGGGCAAGGCAGGGGACATCATCACCCCTGATTTGAAATCATACTACAAAGTTACCATGATAAAAACAGCATGATACTGGAGAAAAAAAAATCAGACTCCTGGATCAGTGGAACAGAATAGAAGATAAAGAAACCCCAGGGACATTCAGCTACCTTATCTTTGACAAAGGGATGAAACACCTTCACTGGAAGAAAGACAGCCTCTTTAATAAACGGTGCTGGAAAAACTGGTTTTTCATATGTCAAAGATTAAACCCAGAAAATGAAAGAAGGGAATGGAATTAATATGAGAAAATGAAAAAATGGAAACAAAGTCTTTGTAGATAGGGAGGGATGGCAGGGGAATGGGGAAAAAATAAAAACCAAGAGAGATTATGTAAAGGTGCAAATTTCCAATGATGAATGTCATTATATTGTATATCTAAAATGTACCAATACAATAAAATTTTTAAGAAAGATTAAACCCAGATTCATATTTCTCACCATGCACTAAACTAAAATCAAAATTGATTAAAGATCTAAATATTAAAATAGAAACACTTAATCTGCTAAAATATATGGTAAGTGAAACTGTGGAAGACATAGGTGTAGGCAAAGACTTTATGAACAAAACACAAAGGAAATATTACAAAGAATCAACAACTGGGATCACATCAACTTAAAAATCTTTTGCACAGCAAGAGAAACCACCAAAGGAGTAAAGAGACAACCCAAATAATGAGAAAAAATATTTTTACCAGCTATTCCTCAGACAAAGGACTGATATCTAGAATATATAAAGAACTCAAAAAAATCAGACCCCCCACAAAATTCAAAGACCCAATCCAAAAATGGACATCTGATTATTAGAAAAGAAGGAGGGGATTGGGGATGAGAAAGGGAAGGGAAAGGGGCATGATGGGGGAATAAAAAGAATCAGAGTATGTTAAATGCATGTACAAATATATCAAAATGAGATCAATATTTCAATATAACTATGACGCACCATGAAAAAGAGTTGTAAATTCGAAATCTGACCCTTCTTCCTTAATTCCTAATATCCCATAGCTCCTTTACCTGATCTTACATATTTTGAACTACATTTGAAGAACTACATTTATTCCTTGTACTAAAGTTTACATTGTTTTTCTTTTCTTTGAATCCTGTAGACTTAGCCTCCAGCATTTATAAAGACATTTTTCATGTTAATATTTAAAAAATGGACATCTGAAATGAACAGTCACTTCTCAGATGAAGAAGTATAAACAGCAAATAAATATATAAAAATGTTCAATATCACTGGTCATTCTAGAAATGCAAATTAAAGCAACACTAAGATTCCATCTCACTCCAGAAAAAATAACTACCATCCAGAAATCAACCAATAATAAATGCTGCAGAGGCTGTGGGGGAAAAGATACCATTCTTTATTGTTGGTGGAAGTGTGAATTGGTACAACCACTAGGAAATCAATATGGAGATTCCTCAAAAAACTAAAACTAGAGGTTTCATTTGACTTAGCTATTCCCCTTCTATGTATCTTCCCAAAAGAGTTAAAAGCATCATAACACAGTGATATATGCATACCCATATTTATTGCAGTATAATTTATAATAGGTAAATCTTGGAAACGGCCTCTATGCCCATCAACAGATGAATGGATAAAGAAAATGTCGTATTTATATATAATAGAGTGCTACTCTGCCATAAAGAATGATAAACTTGAGATATTTTTAGGTAAATGGATGCACCTCGAGACCATAATTTTAAGTGAAATAAATCAGACACACAAGTTTAAACATCGTATTGTTTCTTTTGTGTGAGAAACCCAAAGGGTAAATAAGGAGCAAATTGGAGGACAGACATTGAATAGTAGCCTGAACTTGTTCAAATATGAAAGGGAATAAGGGAGGGGGAAGGGTAGGAAGGGAGAAGATATTTTAAAAAGGGAATAGAAGGGAAAAAATGAAAACAAAGCTTTTGTAAATGGGGAAGGAAAGAGGAGTTCAATGGAGGAGAGAGTAATGGGGAAAAAAGAACTAAGATATATTATGTATATGTACATATGTGATGATGCACATGATGAATGTGATCATTATGTATGAAAAACATGTACTAATAACAAAGACATTTTTAAAAATCACACTGCATCTCATAAATATATATAATTATTATTTGTTAATTGAAATAAGAAAAGGAAGGAAAGAAACCTAAATCTATAAATTAAAAATAAAAGAAAATAAATCCATAAATGTTAAAGATTTTAATGAGTCCAGTATAAATAACAGACAGGAAAAAATAAATGCAACAGATTAAATGAGGAACTGAAGGACTGGGGGTATAGCTCGGAGCTACAGTGTCAGAGTACTTAGCTAACACATGCAAGACCCTGGATTTGACCTGCAGCACTAAAATAAATACATACACACATACATACCCCAAAATAGGATAAAATTGAACCACAAGACAAAAATAGTAATAATTAAAAGCCCTATATTTGAGGAAAAATCAAAATTATAAGACTGCAAAACTGAGATCCAGTGTAAAAGCAAAACAGAAGTTGAGAGAGTTATGATTAAAATAAAATATAACTTTAAAAAAAATGTTCGGTTAGGAATTAGCAGAGAAAAAAGGTGACACTTGGTTAGAGTGTGTCAGAGTGAACTGGAACTACATTCTACACTAGAAGTGGGAATGTGCTCCACGTGCATGGAGATTATGGAAGCCTAGCTGAAGGTCCAAGCAGGAAAACAGACAGCATACAAAGTATTTAACAAAAAAGATTTAATATAATTAATTGTTTGAACTATTTGTCACCAGAGAACTGAAAAGACAAACAAAGGACACTGAAGCAGCGACACACCATTCCTCAAGAGGCTGGTTATTGGAACCTAAAAATTTGGAGGAGGAGCCCTGTGGAAATGGGACCCTGACCTCTGAGTCGAGGCACTGTCCCTCTGGTCCAGGTAACTGAGGAGTCCAGTGAAGCTGGTTCTGGGAATACGGCAATCACAAGAACCAACTGCCATAGTCAGGGTGAAGAACCACTGCTGCAGTGAAAATGACTGACACGAACAGAGGTAGACAGACAATGTCCTTTTTTCTCCTTCCAAAGTTGTGGCAGAGCCACAATAAAGTGAGGCACAGCCTCACAGGACATCAGTTGGCAGAGGTTGCAAAGTCCTAGCCTTAGCCTGATGAAACACAGTGCTGTCCAGTCTGGTTGTTACTAGCCACATGTGGCTACTTAAGTTTCCATTTAAGGACATGAAGATTAAATACAATTAAAAATCCAGTCCTCATTTGCACTAGCCATGCTTGAAGTGTTCAAGAGCCACAAGTGATTGATGGCTACTATATTGGACAGCACAGCTGTAGGCGATGGTGGGACCCTAAATCACATAAGGAATATAGATCATCTCGGCAAGTTTCAACTACGTTATGTCTGCAGATCCAGAAAAACCATCTCTTCCCAAAAAATAACAGTACCATGTCATTAACAAAGAACTGTCTCCCCTTCCTCTCTCTCTTTCTCTCCTGGGAATGGAAATCAGAGTCTTTGCACTGAGCTATATCCCTACTCCGTTTTATTTTACTTTGAGACAGGATCTTGTTAAACTACTAAATTTCTGAGGTTGGGCTCAAACTTGGAACCTTTCTCCCTCAGCCTCCCAGATTGCTGGGATCACAGGTGTGTACCATCATGCCTGGACAAAAAAGAGTTTTTCTTCAATATGATGGTGGTTGTGGTGGTAGTAGTGGCAATATCTCAAGTACAGTGGACCCTCAAGTTATGACTGGCCTGACATAGGAAAAACTTGGGTTAAGTTAATGTACAATTCTTCTGCCTCTTGTTAGCTATAGTGTGTACCCAGGTAAACATCCAAATCTTAGCTCTATTGACTTACAACCAACTTGAGTTCCAACCAGCCCTCGGGAACTGATCAAGTCGGTAATCAAGGGTCCACTGTGACTGCATTTAGATTCAGCTATTATGCAAAGCACTTTATTTACATTATTTCATTTAGTATTACAATAAATATGAACCAAGTACTTTTTAGATCCCATATTTCAGATTTAGAAACTGGATTTTAGAGTAGGCTATGAATATGTCAAAGCCATACAGTAAACTCCAAAGTCGTAAACTTAGCCACTGGAATATTTTGTCTCAGGTTGTCAAAGGGAACCCACACATTCACAAAAAGGTGATTTTATTTGCTTGGCACTGTTCAGTAGAAAATTATTTTCTCAGAAAGAATAAATTGGACAAAAAATCAACAATAATGGCTCTTAGTAATATAAGGAATTATGGCAATGAACATAATTTCAGTTTAATAAAATTCACTCCCAGTAGCCTTAAAATATCTCAACAGGGAGGTATAAAGATTATCTTTCTGTTTTGTTTTTGTTTTTTGACAGGGTCCTGCTATGTAGTTCTGGCTGGCCTTGAACTCACAGCGATCCTCCTGCCTCAGCCTCCCGAGTGCTGGGATTACAGGCCTGTGCCACAGCGCCTGGCTCCTTTCTGGTTTTGTGATGAGTCATCACACTAAGTATTTGGAAATAGCTCGAACAGAGTCCTTCACCTTCCATTTTATGATATTTGCCAGGTGACTGCTTACAGTATTGATGATGAGATGTCTTTGTGCTCTTGTTTTCTATAACATTGACCTTAAAGTTGTCTATGTTATGCTGATTGGAGGCAACATGGTGAAGACATGGTTGGATCAAACATTAGTTTTGTTTTATTTCGATAATTACTCATTTCCTTTAAGCTTCACTTTCCTTAACTTACAGAGATATGAGGATTAAATAAGATCACAGATACATGTAAACAATCTAAAATATATTTTGACATGTAGAATTGTACTATTATTAATGAATTTTAGGTGACTACTAGAAAGCACAAGAGACAGAAACATTTCTTGTCTGATAATTATATATGCATTAATCTGTTCACTCAACAAATGCTTATTGAATGCCTACTATATGCTGGGTACTAGTCTATGTTCTTGGAACATATTAGTGAATATACCAGACAAAAATCCCTGTCATTTAGGAGCTAACATTGTATCTACTTAACATCCATTCTATCAAAGACATAACACCATTTTTCACAAATATAAACAGGAATTATTCCTGTCCTTAAGAAATTTATATTCAATTACCTTAAAAGCTTATAAAACATTCTCTGAAAGGAATAACATTTATTAACAAAAAAGTATTCCTGACAATATGAATTAAATGTATAGTGGGAAAATGCTAATTTAGATATTAGAGAATCTAGATTCTAGCCCCATCTTTAATTTCTAACTTTTTGTATTGTCAACTATACTCTGATTTTCAGTTTTCTCACCTGCCAAAATGGGAGTAGGTTCTCAAAGATATTTTCAGCAATAAAGTTTTGTTGGTTTTTTTCTTTTTTTGTACTGGGGATCGAACTTGGGACCTTGCACTTGCAAGGCAAGGCGTGGCACCACTGAGCTAAATCCCCTGCCCAGCAAAAAAGATTTTTTGTAGGTATACTATGATCATACTAGCAAGACAAGCTAAGTTTATGGAGATCAGAAAAATATTCTTCATATTTAATATCCTAATCACAGGCACTACTCTCATGTATAACTTGAGAGATGCAATGTTGTAGAAAATCACTTAGATTTTCTACCAAAGATAACAAAACCAGACTGCTTAGATTGTTTCAAAACTACAGTCTGAGACAAGGAGATAATCCCTGCAAAGTGTTGGTAATTTTTTTGACTGGAGATCCCAAGAAGTTGTACTAAGGGACAGTGCAACAGGAGAAAGCCAACATCAAGGTGGTTAATGGAGTAGCTGTTGTAACAATTAGGACCCAGTCACACCAGCACTTCTGAGAAAAAATAAACTACCTCCCAGAATCGCTCAAGAGCAGGAAAGGAGGCTACCACATTTTTCCACTGGGTCCCATTCCTGACTGATTGAGGATCACCCCCAAAGATGTCAACAACCTCATCTTCTAAACCCAACTGGCTTAACAGCTTTAGCTTGCAGAAAGCTATGAAACAAAAATCAAAATGTGAATTTGAGATGTGACACTGTTATAGGTTAAATTGTGTTCCCTCAGATTTGGTATGTTAAAATCTTAACCCTTGTACCTCAGAATGTGACTTTATTTGAAGATAGGCTCTTCCTAGAGATGATCAATTTAAAATTAAGGTCATTAAGGTGGGACCTAATCCAATTGCCTGGAATCCTTATAAAAAGAGAAAAACATCTTGTAAAGATTGGAGGTAACACCACCATAAGGCAAGGGACTAGCAGAAGCCAGGCAGAGGCCCAGAACTGACCCTAGTACCTTCAGAAGGGAGTTAAGCCTGCCAACACCTTGATCTTCAACTCTAACTTCCAAAATTGTGAGACAGTAAATTTTTGTTGAATAAATCACTCAGTTTGTAGTATTTTGTTACAGTAACCCTAGCATACTGCTGCAGGCACTGTTTGGAGGAACTGTGCAACACAGCTATGGCTGAATTTACAAGTAGACAAGGAAAGTGACATTGGCATTAAAGATGTGCTACAGAGCTCATGGATGGTGGACATACTGAGGCTGAGAAATTAGCCTCTTATTTCTCAGAAACCCCTCAGGAGGCAAAAAGGCTAGAACCTACAATGAACTGTAACCTCAACTACCACAAGGTTTATTCTATGTGTTCCTTATATTTTAAGCAATATCAAACCCTCCTATTCTGCTCTCAATAGTTTACCTTTTCTTCCTAAAACAGCCACTGAGATTCCATGTCTGCTTTTATATAAACCAATTATACAGTGAACCCTCAAGTTAAAACCGGCCTGACATAGGAACAACTTGGTTTAAGTAGGTTAATAGAAGATTCATCTGCCTCTTGTTATCTATAGCATGTACCCAGGTAAACATCCAGATCTCAGCTGTATTGACTTAGTTACAACCAGCTCTCAGGAACAGGTAAGGGTTTGTAAGTCAAGGATCAACTGTATTTGTTAACACATTTGAAAAAGGGACATTTTAACAGCCTGGTTTCCAGAACTGCCTTCAATCTTTGTAGAAGACAATGACAAAAATAAAAAGATGTATGACAACTCTTACACTAAAACTCTTACATTTATATTCATAAATCTTTTATATTAGGAAAGCTTTAAAAAGTGTAATGAATTCACTAAAAATGTATCAGAGAACTGCCAAGGAAATTGGAAGCATGAGTTTTTGGCTGAAATTTGAGATTCTTTAACTGGGTCAGGAATATCTTGCTAAAAGCACTGCTCTCAGACACTGTCATTTTGTACTTTCCTTCCAAAAGCATCAGTCTCAAAAGAAATATATGCACAAATTAGTGAGAATATTTTTTCAAGACACTGAGTAAGCTTGATATGAAGAAAGAACAAGCTGGGGCCGGGGATTTAGCTCAGTGGTTCTACTGCCTGCTCGCAAGCGCAAAGACCCGAGTTCGATCCCCAGTACCAAAATAATAATAATAATAATAATAATGAAGAAAGAACAAGCTTTCCATGCAAGCCTTTCTCATGTCCTACTTTGATTAGAACCTGGCTTTCCCTCCCCGTTTGGCTGATCAGCCCGACCCTGAAGTGTAGCAATTTTCTGAAATTAATATAGACATTGAACCCTGTTGGTCAAGTGAAAGCAGGGGCTGAATTTCAAAATGAATGCACCATTTTTAAAAATTCAGGATATTCAATTCAAAACAATTCAATATTTTGTCTCAATTTTAAAAGAAGTTATAATTTGTCAAGAGTTAAAAACACAAACAGTAGATTGGAAGTTACAGATATTTTGCCATAAACAATATTTCCATATATAATATTGGAAATTTATTTTAATACTGTAAATTTAAGAAGAAAATGTGCCATTCGGGTTTTATATTGTCTGATAAGGAATGAAAAGTGTTACCTTCTTCTAACACAAATTCTTATTACTAAATACATTCTAAAATATATTGTAAAACAGTTTTCTTCTCTTTCACAAAATTTCCAAAGTAGAAGGCAACTAAAGGCATTAGCATTATTTCATGGTAGAGATGTTACCATCATTCTTTGGAGGACATTTTATTCTAATATCTGATTTATTACTTTACATGTTCTCCTTATTGTGTTTTGAATTTATAGTCTTTATAATGTCCCATGGCAAAAAATAACATCAAATAAAGGTAGAGAAATCTGTAGCCATCCACACTTCCAAATGAATTATTCAATTATAAGTTGTAGTGGTGTTTTAGTGGGGTATGATTTAATCAATCCATCTTCCATATTCATCTGTTGGAACTTATTTCAGTAAGCTAACAATTGTATTTTCAAAGGGAAATAAACCTATATTTTCTTTATTTCTTTCTTCCTTCCTTCCTTCCTTCCTTCTCTTTATTCTTTCTTTTTTTGTGGTATAGAAATTGAACCTAGGGAGCTCTGAGCCACATCTCCAGCCCTCTTCATGATTTTATTTTAAAATATGGTCTTCCTAAGTTGCCTAGGCTGTCCTCAAACGTGCAGCCTCCTGACTCAGCCTCCTGAGTTGCTGGAATTACAACTGCACACCACTACACCCAACTACTATATTCATTTGAGTACATAAAATTACTCATTGATTTGTAAAAAGAATTTAAAAGTCTCTAAAATTGGATTCGAAACCTATAGTATATTGAGCCGTAAAGAGGAATCAAGTACAGATACATGCTACGACACAGATGAACACTGAAAACAATATGCTAGGTGAAAGAAGCCATTCACAAAAGGCCAGATATTATAGGTTTCATTTATATAAAATAGGCAAATATGTGTGCAAATAGAAGGTTAGTTATTTCTCAGAGGTGATAGCTAAAGAGCATTGAGTTTCTTTCCAGTTCACGAAAATGTTCTAAAACTGGTTGTAGTAAGGGTTGCACAACTCTGAATATATCTAAATCCATTGAAATGTACACTTTAAATGGGTAAACTGTATGTTATATGAATCATATCTCAATAAAGCTGTTACAAAAATGAAAATTTTAAAAGACCTATGAAATTATTGTTTCAATCAGAAAATCAGTTAAACTGTAAGTCTGTAATGTTTAAAGCTATTCATTCACTAAGCAGAAATTAAATGCTAAGTTAACATGTTGGGGAAAACAAAGATAAAATAAAAATTCCTGTCTTGAGCTGAACACAGGAAGCAGGTAAGATAAAGATATCTCTTTTTTAAGTAGACCTTTGGAAATGTTATTTTCAGTTATGGAGGGAAAATGGTAACCTGTGTTTGAAGGAATCAATCAGAAAGGGCTTTGTGAAAGGAGTGATATTTGAGTGGAAGGAGGAGATGGACTAGGAAGTATGGAAGGGCAGGAGAGAAAAAGACAGTTAGTTATGGGAAGTAAGGATGTAAAGTTGGTTTAAAGCTGTACCCCTTAAGGCATAGAATAAGATTTTGGGAATAGGAAACAGGGAGATAGAACTTTTGCAAAATGGAAGGGGACCAAGAGATGGAGTGTGGGGAAAAGAAGGGGGTTATAAAAGAATGAAGATGCATTCTGTACATGTACCAACTCCCTGCAATTAATGTAACTATTATGTACTGCAAACATGTACATGTGGAACCTCGAGTTATGACTGGCCTGACATATGAACAACTTGGGTTATGACTGGTATTTTAGTTTTAACTTACAAACAAAGTCTTGAGTTACAACCCAAATGCTGGCCACTTGTGCTTCCAGATGGTCTCAGATACAGACTGAACCCTTAAAGAGTCCTGGAAAGGAACATTACAACATCCTTTCCTGTGTGGGTTCAATGAAAAGTCCTGGGCCAATGTATCTCTAAGGACACTGAGATCTGCCTGTGTACAGGACAGAGACTTTGAAGGCTGTATAGAGGAGCCTGAGCCTTCAACTGACCAACCTGAGTTTCAACTAGCCCTTGCAAACGAATTGAGTTCATAAGTCAAGGGTCCACTGTACTAACAAAATTTTTTTTAATTTTTCCCTTCCCTTCTTTCCTTTCCCCTTCCCCTCCCACCTCCCCTACCCCTTTGGACCTTTTCATGCTATTTCAAATTATCAATTATTCATTTTAATCGTTTTAATCCTTATTTACACTTTCAGTTTTTCACACTAGAGAAACTAAAAGTCTATGTAAACAGGGAAGGGTGGAGGGGGGTGAAGGGTGCACAGGTAATGGGGAAAAAGTAAGAACCAAGATACATCATGTATAGGTACAAGCGCCCAGTGATAAATGTAAACATATTGTATACATAAAACGTACCAATAAAAGAATTTAAGCAAAAAAAAAATTTTAAGAGAAATATTTCAGAAGAAAAAATGGTGAGTTTGTGGCTGTAGATCAATGTTATTGTTTAAATCTCAAATGTCCCCCAGAACTCTCACATTAAGAGGTCAGGCTTTTGGAAACTGACTGGATCATGAGGGTACTGTGAGCCTGATTGGAGGTGGGTCACTGGGGGTGTGACTCAGAAGGAGGTATTTTTGTCTCTGCCCTTCTCTTTTCTCTCTGCTTCCAGGCTGCCATGGGTTGAGCAGCTTTCTACTGTCGTACACTTCTACTACGCTGCTTCTACCTTGAAGCTAACCAACCATGGACCGAATCCTCTGAAAACCATGAGCCAAAATAAGCCTCCCCTTTAAAAAATAAATAAAGCTATGCCGTGATAAAATTGAGTTTTCATTATAAACCCTAAGATAGTGTTGCAAATGTGTCTTGTATGATAACACATGAGTGACATATTTCTGTTTACATAGAGCCAAGCAATGGTTCAGGTCAAAAAGAGTCAAGGAAAGCCAAGCCAAGGAAATAGAGGTGGGAAGCAGAAGAAGAGGTTATACTTTTAAAGTATCTTAGAGGCAAAATCAACAGAATTTGTTGACTGACAGATCCTGGGGATGAAGACTGAAGGCAAAGAAGATGAAAGAAGATGATGCAAAAGTTTTTAGGTTGGTTGATGCTATGATGTTGCTATTAATTAAACTAGAAAACACCAGAGGAGAAAGGATGAAAGGGACCACAATGAGTTGAGTCCCTGTGTTGAAAATGAGATACCTTTCAAAGAATCAGTAACTGGGATCTCACCTTATTAAAAAGCTTCTGCACTGCAAAAGAAACCACCAACAGAGCTAACAGACAACCTACAATATGGGAAAAAATTTTAGCAGCTGTACCTCAGACAAAGGACTACTATCTAGAATATATAAAGAATTGAAAAAAGTCAGAGCCCCCTAATTCAAAGACCCAATTCAAAAATGGGCATCTGAAATGAACAGACATTTCTCAGACAAAGAAGTAAAAGCAGCAAATAAACATGAAAAAATGTTCAACGTTACAGGTCATTGGAGAGATGCAGATGAAAACAACGCTGAGATTCCACCTCACACCAGAAAGAATGGCTGCTATCAAGAAATCAACCAATAACAAATGCTGGCGGGGGTGTGGGGAGAAAGGAACCCTTCTCCATTGTTGGTGGGAGTGCAGACTGGTGCAAGCACTGTGGAAATCAGTATGGAGATACCTCAAAGAACTAGGCTTAGAGGTCCCATTTGACCCAGCTATTCCCCTGCTGGGTATCTTCCCCAAAGAATTAAAAGAATCATACCACAGCGATATATGTGCACCCATGTTTATAGTGGCACAGTTTGCAATAGTTAAAGCTTGGAAACAGCCCAAGTGCCCATCAACTGGAAAATGGATAAAGAAGATGTGTTTTTTTTTTAATAAAATGGAGTACTACTCAGCCATAAAGAACGAGAGACTAGAGACATTTATAGCTAAATGGATGCATATTGAGGCCACACTCTTAACTGAAATAAATAGGACACATGTGTAAATACCGGAATGGTTTCTCTAGTGTGAGAAAACGAATAATTGATAATTTGAAATAGGAAGAAAATGACTAGAAGGGTAGGGGAAGTGGGAGGGGTAGGGGAAAGAAAAGAAGGGAAAGGAAAAATTATGAGAAAAGGAAAAAATGGAAACAAAGTCTTCATAAAGAGGGAGGGGGTGAAGGGAGGACAGGGAATGGGGAAAAAATAAGAACCAAGATACATCATGTACAGGTAGAAGTACCCAATGATAAATGTAAATGTATTGTATACCTAAAATGTACCAATAAAAGAATTTAAGCAAAAGAAAATGAGATGCCTTTGAGATATGCAAGTTGGAATCTTGGGTTCAGAACTAAGGAAAAAAGTAGAGCTACATATATTTGGAAGTCATCTGTGAATATGGAAAGCAATAAAATTACCACTATAAAAATTGTTTCTTGAGTTCGATCCCTGGTACCAAAAAAAAAAATTGTTTCTCAAAACTATCTCATTTAATGTACACAACAACTCTAAGCTCTACATTATTTTTACTGATAAGGGCACTAAAATTGTAAGAGATCGAGTGTTTCTCAAAACTACATAGTTAGGAAACTCAGCCAGGATTCAACTAACTCTTAAACCCATGCTTTTTACTCTGTTTCTTGTAGACATTTCCTAAATCATTGAGTCGTATCAGGGAGTGGGCCTGTCCAGGAAAAGCCTGCAGAGTGAAAAGAGAATCGGCACAATTGTGGATGTGACAGAAAAATCCAATGTAGTTTGTTTGTACTTTACATTCCAAAAGGAGAATATGAAAAAAAGTGTGATTGAGAGGGACAAGAGCCACCCTGCTACAGTGATTCTGCCACCTGATATAACTGTTACTTAGATCCCTACAGAAAATTTCTTTGATTTTTTTTTTAAGTGAATGTGACTTTGTGACTTTACAAAGTAAAGAGAAGTCAAGAACCCTTGGGTAGCAATATGAAAAAGGGTATCTTGGATATCTAGTTTTTAATTTCATTATGATCCTTTCAAGGCAGTCAAGTGGCCCTTAGGTAGCTAAATTTTTATTCGATTGTCAGTCAGACACATCTCTTTAAAATCTAATACATTTGTTTGCTTTATGTGCTACATTTCTGGAGAAAAGGCTCTAACTCTGAGCTTAGCTTTTCAACAAAACATAACAAATTCTGTGTGTGTGTGGACAATGAAAGAGCGACTATACTTCACTAAATGCTACAGGCTCACTCAAAGAATTTTGAGGAGCTTGATAGAAAAATCTTAGATTGTTCTGAAGAGATGGTTGGTAGAAATGTGGATGCTAAGGGTGAGTCTGAGGAGGGCTCAGATGGCAGTGAGGAACATGGCAGAGAAAGCTCCTATCATCTCCTATGTTCTGAGATGATTAAACATATCATTATGAACAGAATATTAGTTGGAGTGTGAAATTTAAAGATGTTTGGGGGGAGGAAAATGTTATTGCACACTGGAGGAAAAGTGATGTTGGTTACAAAGTGACAGATAATTTGGCAGAATTTTTTTAAACAAGTCAGAAGTCTCTCTCTCTCTCTTTTTTTTTTACTGGGGATCGAACTCAGGACCTTGCACTTGCAAGGCAGGCGGCGGAACCACTGAGCTAAATCCCCAGCACTTGGCAGAATTTTATTCTACCGTTTTGTGGACAGTAGAACTTTTAAGTGATTAATTTTGATATCTAACAGGAGATTTTCAAGCAAAGTGTGGATGATGTGGTCTGGTTTCTCCTTGCCGCTTATAATAAAATTTAGAGGAAACAGATATATCAAGGAAAGAATTGTATGCAAATAGGAACCAGAATTTAATGATTTGGAAAATCCTCAGCCTACTTAGATAGCAGAAAAGATGAGAAAGTGTGCTCGGAGAGAATACCAAGGGTGTGGCTGGACAACTATTTGTTAAAGAGATTGGACATGTGACTTTTTGATCCAATCAAGCATCTCGGCAGGAGCCAGGAATAGAGATGGTGTTATCTATGGAGAATCTTCATGTCTAATGGCTTGAACCACCATGAATTTCATGGAAGATTGACAAATTATTTTGAATTTTATAGCTGCAAAAATACTCTCAGCCTAAAGTGAAAGGGATGGAGAGAACACCACATGAATACAGGGACAGAGGAAGTAGCACATGAAAATGGGAGAGACTGGAGTGATACATTTACAGCCAAAGGAAAATGAGGGATTGGCAGCAACTACCACAGATTAGGAAGAGACAAGAAAATATTGTCATCTAGAACATTCAGAGAGCATGGCCTTGCCAATAACTTGATTTCAGACTTGTAGGTTTCAAAAACATGAGAAGATAAATTTCTATTGTGTTAAGCTACCTAAGTTGTAGTACTAATACAGGAGGTATCAAAAATATACTGACTAGCTGAAATTTCCTCTTATATCAAAACTATACATATATTCTGTACCTGCCTGGGAAACAACAGATAAACATGTTAATTTATTAAACTTTAGATTAAATTATATAAGTTAATTAATTTCTTTGAAAACTTGGCTTAAGACATATTGAAAGTTATAGCACTTGTCATTTTGGTCTGTCTGTATCTGGTATCTAAATTGCTCACTTTCCCTCTCATATTCCTGCAAAAATCACTGACAATATTTTTGCACATGAAATGCAATAGAATAAACAACAGCGTTCTTTTGGCAAACATCCCTGCTCATTAGGAAGGGCTTTAAATTCTGCATAGACTTTGTTTACATGCTCAGCTGCTAATTGTCAGTCATTGTGATATGCACAGGGAGTGGGGGTGGTAGGGAAGTAAAAGTGCCACAGTGATTAGACAGACCACAGGTGTGACTGTTGGAAATGTTCTCCAATGGTGGATATAGTACAGGTCTCCTAATCCCTGTGACCAAAGTAGCTGGGACCCAATGGTCATCGGCAGTTCCAGTCTCTGAGTTCATGCTCTATTAATCAGGGTATGTTTTTCACCTCTTGAAGAAGTCTGTATTGGACCACATATTATGCACTTCTTTCAATTCTTTAAAATGCAAAGAATTCTATTCATCAGTTTAATATTGATCCCACTGACCATGCATCACTCCCTCCCACAAATAGTTGTTTCCTGTTAAGGCCTCTGGAAAGGTGGCCCATCTTTAGCTACGTACAATCATGTAATGTCATAGGAGATTAGGGCATGGCAAAAGCTGGCTGGAGAAGTAGGGGTGACCTGCTAACTACAAGATCCTGGAATACCTGTGCAACAGTCCCCAAAGCCCTGCATGTGGACTTCTCCAGAGAAGTGAGCAGGTTTTCAATAGGATGTCCTAGACCTTATGTCAGCCTGAGGCACAGGATTCCAGCACCGCCTCTCCAGACTGTATGTAGAAGTTCTCACAGGTTTCCTCTGGATTTAGATAACATAAAAGGACACACCTACACCATGAAGGCTTTGCTATCAGAGCTTTCCATGATAGCCCTTGCTGTGTTTCCCAGGCGTAGTATGTACTTTTATCTTTGCTCTTACCCTCTTTTTCTATTTACTTGGCCCAAGCTCAATCTGCAGAGCCAATTTCTCTGCCACTCTTCATTTTTGCTTTCTTGAATAAACTTTGCCACTGCTTTTTGCTCATTTTGTTCACTTTTTTGTTTGAGGCAAGAAGAACCTGGAATCCAACTCCAGAAAGGGAGGGAGGCAATTCAGAATCTGGTAACATGTAGTTGGCAAGCCATTTTATAGAAACAAAAAGTGGTAGCTCAGGCAACAGGATTTCCCAAACTATGTGCCATTGAGGTGTGAAACCATTTGTAACCAGACATTAAAAAATAAAATAAAATAGAACAGGATAAATTAAGTAGAATATAAAATATCATGCTGCCTGCCATATAGCAAATCATGTACCTTTTTTTCCACCCTTTTCGTGTGTGTGTGTGTGTGTGTGTGTGTGTGTGTACTGGGTCATGACAAAGTTGTATATCCTTCTGGCTGTAATATTATAAAAAGTTTGAAAAACATGGCTGTAGGGCATGATCATGATTTCCAAATTCTCTTCACATTAAAAATGACCACTGGCCTCTGGAACAATTAATGTAGCCATTCTTCCACTTCTTTTATTAATACCATGTCCCCAGGCCAGCAGCACTGATGCCTGCTAGAAACAAATGGATTCCAGACTCCAGTCTCCAGAAAACACAAAGAAGAGAGCAAAATGGACTACAGTATATAAGAAGATTCTGTGGCTTAATCTTCTTTAATAGTTTTGTGCTTTCTTTGAGACTTTGGTACTGTGGTCATATAACTTATCTTCCTTCTTCCTCCCTTTACTATGGTAAGCTTAGCTGCTAGGGATCAAAGATAAATGGATCATAGCCCCTTCTTAACTTGCTCCCAGACTGATAACAAAGACATTTAAGATAATATCATTCAAGGCAATGTTGTAAGTGCTTTGGTGAGAGTGAGGATAAGGAAAACAGAGTAGGCCACTACAAAGATAAGATGTTCTCAAAAGATAACTAGCAGTCCTCCAGTCAGACAAGGGGGAGAGATGGTACTATAGACAGAGAGAAGGGCCTATGCAAGGTACATGAAATAAACAGCATGTACATGGAACTTGATATGTTATAAAATGGAATGAAATGACATGGTATGGCTGAAACATTGGGTCACACAGTAGAATAGTGGACCATGTTTAAGGAAGACTATAGAGATCAAATAATAGAGGGAAAACCTTAGAGGGTATACTAAGAGTTCAGACACTATCCTGTAGTCATGGAAACCATTGAGGGGTCCTAAATTGTAATAATCAGATTTCCAACATAGAAGGGTCATTTTGTAAGGAGACCTAAATCGATTTCTGGGAGTAGGTGTGATAATTCATTTGAACTTTAATGGGATGCTACCACCACAGATCAGGTAAGACTTGGTAGAGACCTAATGAAAGTGGTGAGAAAGCAGAGGAAGGAATGAAAATAGATTTTGAAAAGAGAAAGTCAATAAACTGTGGAAATTGGTGAGGAATCAGAAGTCTTTGAAAATCTCCAGGCTTCCTGATTGGGTAGTTGGGCAGGTGGTAGATAGGAAAATGGAAGGCAAGATGAGTATGGATGGTTTGCCTAAGTTGAATTAATGTGACTATAGAACACCCAGGTGAATTAAGATGCTAGACCCTAGACAACTGGATCTGGCCCCCTTTTTTTGTCTTCTAAGCCAAAGTAGAATCAAACAATCCAAGAAATACATAGGCCTTTAGTCAATCAATCCTTTCCTTTAAAGTCACCAGGCAATGTTTTTTTTCAATCTCCCTTTAAAATACATTTTGGAAGGAGAAAAGTGTCAGTATGCACCAAATACAAGAAATTCTAGAGACAATTAGGGCATATCTTCAGATATCTTCAGATCCTGAATACTGTTTAAACTTGAATAAATTCTCACCATTCTAGTTTATGGACAGCCAAGCTTCATTTTAAGAGCCAAAATATTTGCACGGGTGAAAGAGAAACACCCAGGACAGGCTGTGGTCCTGATCTCATGAATTTGAGTCTGACTCTAAGAAACCAAATATTTAGTATGCACAGAAAGGATCCGGTTATAAACACTTCAGACTCAAACTCTCCTGAAGGGAGCGATTTTTATTCCTAGAGACAAGTTGTGCAGATCACCCAGGGATCTCAAGACCTGTCAATTATTCACAGGCATGTACAGTGCTGGGGTGAAGAAAGATGCGATTTGGGTTTTAGCCATTGTCTTAGTCACTTTTCTCATCTTTGGCACAAAATACCTGACACCCACAACTTGTTAGTCTCTGGTCGGCTGGTTCCAAGGAAGAAATGGCACGGTGAAAGGGCCTGGGTGGATGAAAACGGCTTGTTATGGCAGCCTGGAAGCAGAAAGAGAAAGGAAGAGCCAGGCAGGGAGACACACCCTTTCAGGTCATGACCCCAATGATCTGCCTTCCTGACCAGGCTGCACCTCCTAACAGCATGCCAAGTGCAGTGCCTGCCCACATGATCTAATCACCTTCCAAACACACGAGGCCTTTGGGGCCATTTTAGCTCTAAACCATAACAACCATAAACTTGGCATCAGCAAACGTTATTACAGAACACTGCTTCGATTTAATCTATTGTCTTAAAAAACCTCAGAATTCATTTTGTCACTCAATATTTTTAAATGATCACCATGTGCTTCTTTATCCATAAAGAAATTACTTTTTGAAATGTCTTTTGGCGGGGAAACACCTCATAAAAACTCTGGATGAGTGTGCTTATGTGTTAGATGGAGGACAGGAGGACAGGGGTTGTTAGGGAGAAGAAACTTCTACCAAACTTGGTGAGGGGCGGGGGAGAGGGAGAGAGAGGAGAGAGGAGCATCATGGAGACATCAGTAAAGTTATAATAAGACAAACTAAAGTGTCAGTAGCGAAAACATAACACATCTTCTGGCTTCAAATACTATGCTTGTTTTCCATCCATGGCATGCAGAGATAGCAAAGATATAATTCTGCTGATGTGGATTAGATTTTGCCATCTTTTCCAAATTCATTACTTATTTTAATCCCTTCATAGATTGTTAAAGACCTACCTGTCTCTGCCAGTTCTGAAGAAGTGTCTTATACAAAAGTAGAGCAAACTCCAAATGCCTGCTTCTCATCTCCACATCATTTATAGGTACTAAGAAATCTAAGGCTGCAATTTAGCAAATGGAACTAGACTTAATGTTTCCCTAATCTGTACCTCTGGTCCTGATACTACCCTAGCTCCCTTGCTGACTTTCTAGTAGTTTTAAATATGTCCTCTGAATGTTAGGGTCACTCCTCAAACTCCACTTGCTTGAACTGTATTCATTGTCTCCTCCTTCTCAATCTATTCACTACCACCACTTTTTGCCCCTGTTTCTGAATTTTCCTGATCTCCAAAAAAGTGGATGTGTGGGACTCACTCATATGCTACATGACTCATTCCAAACACCATTTTTTACTTCTTGATTAGCATTCATGCTTTAGTAATGTCATGGCCCTCAAATTGCATGTGTTAAATCTGTGGGTGCTGGAGTCTAAGGGTTTACAGCTGCCTACTTGACAGCTTTAAGAGGGTGTCTCACTGGCACTTCAAACAAACCATGGGCATAACTGAATCCATGATCTCCTTTACCCCCACGCCAAACTGCTCCTGCTTCCTTGTTCCCTTACCTCAGAAAACATACCACCACTTCCCTGAACTGCTCAGACTGGCCTCATCTCACTGACTCAACAGCCCACCCAGATGCCAAGCCCCGTGAATCTCACGACAGTAACTCTCAAATCCATTTTCCTTCATCACCCCTCCTTTGTCTCAGCACAGACATTTTGCATTTCCTTTCGGACTATACATCTTATAATTTTTCTCTGTGATTCTATTCCACTCCTAGAAAGCAATTTTGAGCATGCTATTTTGGTTCTTTAAACTTTCAGTAGCTTTTTCTGTCCACAGGATACTTCCTAAGATATTTCATTACACACCCCACTCTGGCCTCTCTAACACCACTGGCTACAACTCAACAACATTCCTAACCTCTCACATGGTACTCGTGCCCACAAAGCTGTCTACTTTTTATCTCCCTTGAATACTTCATTCTGCTTCCTCTTTGTTCTAAAAATCTGTGAGTAGGCGTTCCAATGCAAACAATAAGATGATATAAAAATGCTACTCTGAAGGCGTTATGTTTTAAAGGATACCTAACAAGAGTAAATGGCCTGTGTTTCACAGAATCCATAGCTGAGGTTCATAAAATGAAAAGGTAGGACCAGGGTTGAGTTCAAGCTTGGGTTAGGAAAATTATAGTACACACTAGAATAAGGAGAAGTATGAGTTTCAAATGAGCAGGATTAAGGGAGTTTGATAGAGAGTGAGGAGTCTGAGAAGTGAAGGAAGGGGCTATGTGAGGGGAGTGTGAAAATGAAAGAGAACCCAGGACAGTGCTGAGACCCTATGGCTTGAGAAGGAAAATGTCTATGAAGAAATTCCCAGTGATGAGCGCAGCCAAGGTATTCTGGAGAATGGAGTATTGTGTAATTCAATTTTACACGGCTTATGTTAGCTATTCTGAGTTTTGTGTCCCTCTATTATCCCTAAACCTTCAGTAAAAATCTAAGACAGAAGCTGCCAGTACGCACAGGGTGACGTAACAGGGAATCAGGCCACAGTATGGATTGACCTCAAGAAAAGTCAGATGTACGGTGCTAATCACACTTCGTGGCCATCATGTTGGATTTTCTGCCACCTGAGGGACTGTATCTCAGGGCAATTTATTTGATATCAAAGGAACAAAATATTCAACTCTCATAAGGCTCAAAAAATTAGAGATTTCCAGGCAGCCAAATTTTGGGTTACAGTTACAGCCCATGTAAGAAAGTCGTAGAATTGTTATAAATACTTTTGAATAAATGAATAAATAAATATATGAGGGATAAGTTAAAATTGATATACGTATACAAAGGGATTAGTAAGATCACATTAAAGGTATGAAGTAACTTTACAAGATCACTGATGATAATTTTAAAAAGAAAACATATCTTCATTATCAGGCTCCTTAATTAACAAAAAATATTATATTGTCTCCAATGGGTCAGAGAAACAATGACATGGTTTTGATTCAAATTAGGATGAAAGACAGAAATGTGTGAAACAGAAGTGAGAGAGGTTGATTATAACTGTCCTAGAATGTTCACAATTTCTAATCTAGAAATTCAGGAAACTAAATCAAATTTCCATTATATCTTACATAATAGAATTTATGTAATAGGCAGGTAAAAGTCATCAAGCTTGAAATGTCACAATTCAGGACACATTCTAATGCCAACAGAAATAATTTCAGACAGAAAGTAGAGTTCCAAAGCTCTAAAAACTATTCCTTCACACCTAGCCCCAAAATCTGTGTGTGAGAACATTTAGTTCTTCCTGCAATCACCAGAGCTTATGGATACTAACATCTAGCTAGGACCTCTATGCTAATCAGAATTTGAGAAAGTAGTTTGAATGAATATGTATGTAAAATAATGCATCCTGCTTCCTAAAGCAGAAGCAACATTCTAGAAATTTGGGAGTTCAAGGTTTCAGAGTAGCTGCTAATTAACTTTACTGTATTAGTCCTAATACCTTAAGATACACTATAGTAACTACCCCAAAGTTCTCAGTGGCGCAGCATAACAAGATTATTTCTTAATATTATAAAGTCTTCTGCAGATACAAGAGACTGGGAAGGACCTCTGTTTTCCACACACTGAACCAGTTTTCCATGCCACTTAGCTTTTATGGGGTTTTTCCCCTATCAACACACACTCCCACAATCATAAACTGGCTTTTAAATGCATCTATCCACAGCTCACATTGCAGTCACAGGACTATACCTAACCTCAAAAACACATGTACACTGGAAAAAATTCATTTTCAGTTTATTTTTTCAGTTAATTTTTGTACATGGTGTGAGATAAGGATTCAATTTCATTTTTCTATTTGTGGATATTCAGTTTTCCCAGTACTATTTATCAAATAGGCAGTTCTTTATCCACTTTTTGTTCATAGCATCTTTGTGTATTATATATTTCAAAATTGTTAAAAGAGAAATGTGTTATTCAGGGTTCTCCAGAGAAAAAGAAAGAATATATTAGGGGATTGGCTCGTGTGATCACAATAAGCCATTTGCAAGCCGAGAAACAAGCCTGTAGCTAGAGCCAGTGGGTCAGGTTAACTCAAGAAGCTGGAAGCCTTGAAACCAGGGAAGCAGGAGGTGCAACACCTAGTCTGAGACCACAGTGCTGGGATCTCCTAGAGGGCCACTGGTGCAAGTCCCAGAGTCCAATGGCCAAAGAACCTGTAGTCTCATGTCCAAGAGCAGGAACAAGCGAAATCTACAGAGACCTCCCTTATTTTTGTGGTACTGGTAATAGAACCCAGGGCCTTTGCATTAAGCTATATCTCAGACCTTTTTATTGTATTTTTTTTAAATTTTGAAACAGGATCTTGCTAAGTTGCTAAATTGCCCAAACTGGGCTCAAACTTGCAATATTCCTGCCTCAGCCTCCCAAAGAACTGGGATTATAGGAATGCTGCACCATGCCAGGCTTGGACTTCCCCATTCTTTCGCTTTCTGTTCTATACAGAGCTGACTGAGGGTACCCCTCCACACTGAGCGAAGGTCTCCCCTGCTCACTTTGCTAACTTACAAGCCAATCTTCTCTGAAAACACCCTCACAGGCTCATCCCAAAACGATGTTTTAGCAGTTCTCTAGGAATTCCTCAATCTAGTCAAGGTGACATACAAAATTAACCATCACAAGTACATTTTAAATGCTTTCACCATAAGAAAAGTCTGTAAAACGATGGAGTTGTTAATTAGCCTGATTTAATCATTTCAAATTATAAACATGTCAAAACATCACATTGGACCTCATAAATATGTACATCTATTAGTTGTGAATTAAAAATAAAATTTTTAAAAATATTGAAGGAATAAAATATACAAGTATAAAAAATAAAATAATATGCTTTCCAAAGGAAGGAAGATCTGACATGCTGCTAAGCCAGGTGCAGTGGCACGTGTTTCGTATCAGCTACTTGGGAGGCTGAGCCAAGGAGGATGCCTTGGACCAGAAGTTTGAGGTCTGAGCAACATAATGAGAACCCATCTCTTAAAAAAAACGCAGCCAGAACTAAGGCTTAATTTAAAAATGAGAAGAAATGTAGATAAATATTAGTAATGTCTCCTACAGATGTATAGCAGATTTTCAGATTTCATTTGTATTCTTACAGGAACATTCATAATGCTTCTAGGTATTTTCAAACATCACCACCCCTTCCTCCCACTTATCCCTTCTTGCTTCAGTCTGGTATAATGGGGGGTGGGGGCTAGACTTCAAATACAGTACTTTTTAAAACCCAACTCCTGTTACAAGTGAGAGGCTAAGAGCTTTTGCCTAACATAGGGTTTGCCAACCTCAGCATTATTGATGTTTGGGGCTGAAACATTTGGGGCATTCTCCTATGTGTCACAGGATGTGTTAGTAGTATCTGTAGCCTACAGCCCATCAGAGGCCAGTATCACCTCCAAGTCCAGTTTTGACAACCAAAAGTATCTCCAGACAATGTCAAATGGTCCTAGCAGGATGGAGGGATTATTCCTGCTTGAGAACTACTTTTCTGTTTGCTTCCTTTGACCACTAGAGAAATACAGAGAGAAGGGTTAAGATGATGTAACACATGGAATGACCTGATATTGAACTCAAGGAGAAATGAATGAAATACCTTCAGATCTACCACTTATTTCTCCTGTGACTTTGGGCACATTTCTGAACTTTACCTGGATCATAAACTGATTGAAAGGATTAAAGGAGATACTAAATAACCTATTCTTTTCTCTCTGTTTTGGTAAACTATTGTTATTATACACCCATTTCCTACATATATACAGGAGTCTATTTTTGAACTTTCTGTTCTAATTAACTCTTTGCAAATTTCTGTGAGTGCTCCTCACTGGCTTGCTTAACCATCATTATTATTAAGCTATTATCTGTAAGTGACCTGTCTGGAAAACTCAGTCCTCAAAAAAGGGCCAAGGACTGAGAAGTGAAGGAAAAGGCCTGCAGAAGTCCTGCCCTAAAGTTCAGGTACATTTCTCACTGTAAAGCTCCTCAGTATTGTGAAGATGGTTTATAAATTATTTCTTCATCAAATTTGACATCATCCTGTGCCTTGCACACAGGTATAGGCACCTGATAAATGACTGCTGAGGATTTAAATGTAAGATGTAAGTCAAATAGGTTTAACATTACTGTTTTTTCCTGATCACCATAGGTTAGAAGTCCCAAATCAAGTGGGATAGGTACAAGGAAGGTATTAATACAGATGGGACTGGTGTCATGAGTAAGAAATGACAGATAATAATCTGACATTAAAAAGAGAAAGTTAAAGGGCAGGCATTAATTTGAAAATAAAAAGTACATGCTATGAAGCGTAAGCAGCTATACATATCACAATAACTCCTTTGTTGCATTACTCTGTCAGTGCATAATAATTGACATTCTTAATAATGACTCTGACATTTTTTAAAATGCTAATTTCTATTCAGAGTGTTGTATTTTTAAAAATTCAGGATAGTGTATAAAGGATTTGAGAAATACTTCCATCACTGTAATTTTCAATGTACCTTGGGGATTATCTAATCTGTCTTCTAGATGAAGAAAGTTAGTCCAAGAAAGGCGACATATACTTGCCCTAGGTCAGGCACCAGAGATGCATTATTGGAATAAAAGCCTTAGTTCTCTGGTTCCATGGGAATTTTTTTGCACTACTGTTCATTTTCACAAATGTACATATATATGTAATCTAATACATAAACACACACTATAAATGTATTAAGATTGATAAATTTAATAGCAACTCAACGGGGTACACTTCAACTAGCTGTAATTTCCTCTCACTGAGTTATTATTAATTAACTGGTACTTAAAGAGGCTATGTTGCTCAAAGGAAAAACTATCTGGTGGGTGTGTCAAAGGAGGGAGAAAGCATGAGCCTTGACTAAAGTGACTCAAATTTCTAGAACAAAGGGGAAGACAAACATGTAAGAAGTTAGAGTCTGCAAAGCAATGCAAATAATGAAGCTGTGTGCATGGGAACTCACTTAAGTTCAGCACTCCCTAGGCTCAATCCCCAGTAGTGGCCAAAAAAGAGAGAAAGAAGTTTGGAAAGGAGAGAGACAGAGGTGAGGGGGAGAGGGAATGGAGGGAGAAGGGGAAGAACAGGAAGAAAGAAAGAGGGGAACAGAGGAGAAGAAGAGAGGGGGAGACAGGGTGGGGGAGAGGAAAAAAACACTAGGAACAGGGATGAGGTATAGTTCAGCAGTAAAGTGCTTGCGTCCTAATCACTTTCTTAGGTGAGACACAATACCTGACACCCAGAACTCTAAGGAGGAAAGGTTTACTTTGGTTTGTAGAGGTTTTAGTACATAGTGGGCTGGCTCCAATGCAGGGTGGCATGGCAGAGGGACATGGCAGAAGAGAATCAGCTCACAGCATGGTTGCACAGCAGAGAGTAATCAAGGGAAGAGGGAGGGAGATACAGTGGACCCTTGACTTATGAACTCAATTCGTTCTCGAGGGCTGGCTGTAACTCACGTTGGTCAATTGAAGACTCAGGCTCCTCTACACAGCCTTCAGAGTCTCTCTCCTGCATACAGGCAGATCTCAGTGTCCTTAGAGAGACACTAGCCCAGGATTTCTCAGTTGACCCCACACAAGAAAGGATGTTGTCATGTTCCTTCCAGAACTCTTTAAGGGTTCAATCTGTGTCTGAGACCACCTGGAAGCACAAGTGGCCAGCATTCGGGTTGTAACTCAAGACTCAATCTGTGTCTGAAACCATCTGGAAGCACAAGTGGCCAGCATTTGGGTTGTAAGCTAAAACTAAAATTCCAGTCATAACCTAAGCTGTTCGTATGTCAGGCCAATCATAATTCGAGGGTTCACTGTATACCCTTCCAAGCCGGGCTTCTAGTGATCCACCTCCTCCAACTAGGCTTCACCTCCGAATACCACATTTAGCTATGAGCTCATCAGTGGACTAATCCCCTGTTGAGTGTCACACCCCCATGATCCAGTCACGTCCCAAAGCCCCACCTATGAGTTCATGCAGCTCTGGAAGGGATACCTAGATATCAACCACAACTGCTTGCCTTACATTAATGCATAAGGCCTGAAGCCTTGGGTTTGATTCCCAGAACATATAAACAAACAACACTACGGTAAGGTAGAAATGTGGATCATGTTTGCTGAACCATTCATTTTAACAGATTATTTAATAAGCTATTTGTAAAAATTTGGTGGTGGGAGAATAGGAAATATTAAAATTTGAGGCTTTTCTGGACAGCCTAATTTGAAGGGATGAGAGTAAAAGTAAATGGCCCAATTGCTCTAGAATAACACTGTCTGGTAGAAATATAATGCATGCCATATGTAATTTAAGATTTCCCAGAAGCCTTATTAAAAAAAAGTTAAAAATCCTCCATGGTCTACAATGCTAGGGCCATCACTGCCATTGCTAGAAGCCCTCTGGAGATATATGCCCACTCCTCATACCCTGACCGTGCCAGAGGTACCTTCTGACAGCAAACCTTGCCTCAGGAGTACCTGATGAAGCATTCTTCATGCTGGACATCCTAGGCACCAACACTTGATTACTACAGCAGCCAAACAATAGGTGCCCCACCCATCCCCACTGTTGTGTGCACCACACCTAGGCCACTAGAGCTCCCTACCCCTAAAAGGCCCCCGGAGATAGATAGACTCATTTACCCACTGCCATATGCCCTGAGCCCAAAGCCAAGCTATAAGGAGAATACATTATGGTACCCAACAGGAACCAGTGTTAATATAGCCTAACAAAGCAATACACTAAGACATATCTTCAAGAGAAAGCCTTTTACCAAGAAAGCCACCTTATAAAATTGGTACAGACAAGTAATCTGCCACATGCACCATCATCCATATAGGGACACATGAGGTATGCAAAGACAAAGTAACATGATACTCCAAAAGAATACAAAAACTCTCTTGCAGTGAACCTCAAGAAAAGGATATGAGACTTAAGTCCTAAGACGGTGGAACAGAAGTGTTCTTCAAGTGACTCCGAGTAAGAAGAGTTAAGAGTTAGAAAAGAGAAACAATATTCTGAGAAGACAAAGAGAGGAAGGGCTCTGGGAACCAAGAAAGAGATGCCAGGAAAGCTAAAAAAAAAAAAAGGAGAAACAAGCAAAGTAGAGAAAAGGACTAAGCAGTGCATGATGCCAACTGTCAGCTCCAATCATAAGCAGTAGACCAGCAGCCCTACCCCAGGAGAAGCCCATAGTTATAGCAAGCTAGCCAGTATATGGATTTAGTCTGAAAATATCTCCTTCCACATGGCAGGGTAGCTTTGCAGAAGAAATCTATTGCATTACTCATAATATTTTGGAGTGCTGTAACCAGGAGCCATCTTAACAGGGAGGTTACTGTTTAAAATTGAGCTACTAAGTCAGGCATGGTGGCGTACCCCTGTAATCCTAGCACTCAGGAGGCTGAGGCATGAGGATTGTTGCAAGTTCGAGGCCACCCTAGACTACATAGTGAGTCCAAGTCCAGCTAGAACTGCAGAGAGACCCTGTCTCAAAAAAAAAAGAGCTACTCTGGGGATCAGAAGTCATGGAGCATGCACACTTCAAGATCCCTGGGGATGGCCTCCCATAAGAGACAGTCAAGGAGAGGGAAAAAATTAGTTTTAGACCCTCAGAAAAGTTAAACTAGCAGGGAGTTCAGGCTGTGGATGGCATTATGGTTGGCAGCACTGTTCTCTTTGGTGAGGGGTGAGCACTGGTGAGGAGTGTGGCTTTCTGAGAGGGTTTGGTCTGAAAGTGCCAGGGTAGAGCCCAGCAGAACACTGGGTTCTCACAGCTGGCCCCCTCTAGCACAGAACTCAGTGGTCAATTTGCTTTCCCCAGTCTCGAACACATTTAAAGATATTTCTCTACATGGATGTTTTCCATGCCTTGGGCTCGGGGACAGGGAGGCCTCAGGAGCAAGGGGGGAACTTAATTGATCCAGATACTGCAAAGCTACTTAGGGACAGCAGTCCTCAGTGCACAGAAGGTAACAAATAGTAAATGCTTTTGGAGTAAATACGGCCCTGAGGCAGAAAACCCATCATTAACCAGTTCCACCCAGCAGGAAAAGTGGGGCAGGACTCAGCATTCATACAGCACCAGCCCCTTCTGGGGGAGCTGTAAGGAAATACAAGCTGCAGGTGAGAATGATTACACTTTCCCCATACCCATTGTTGATGTGAATATAAATTAGTTCAGTCATTGCAGAAAACATAATAGGAAGTTCTTCAGAAAACTAAAACTAGATCTACCATGTGATCTAGCAATACTACCACTAGGTACATATCTAAAACTAATAAAATCATTTTATCAAAGAGATCTTCACATCAATGTTTATGCAGCACTATTTATAATAGCCAGGGTATGGAATCCATCAAGATGTCCACTAAAGGATGAATGGGTAAAACTATGTGGTACAAGGGCCAGGGATTTCGCTCAGTGGTGGCACACCTGCCTCACAAGAGCAAGGCCCTGAGTTTGATCTCCAGTACTGCAAAAAAAAAAAAAAAATGTGGTACATATACACAGTGGAACAGTATTCAGCCATGTAAAAAGATAAAATCCTTTTATTTGTGGCAACATGGATAGAACTGGAGGACATTATGTTAGGTGAAATAAGATAGGTACAGAAAAGACAAATGCTTCATATTCTCACTTATTTGTGGATGTTGAAAAAGTTGATCAGATAGAAGTAGAGAGTAAAATAGAGGACAACGGAAGTAGGAAAGGAGGAATGGAAGGAGGGAGAGGAGATGGTGAGAGGTGGGAAAATGAGTACCAAAACACAGAGGGAGTGAAGTAGTTCTAAGGTTACACAGCACAATGGAGTAACTAGACTACAATAATTAAAATAATGCATTTGAAAATAACTAGAGTAGAAAAGTTTGAAGGTTCCCAACACACAGAAATGACAATTTATCTGAGGACATGAAAATGCCAACTACCCCGATTTGATCATCACACATTATATAGATGTGAATTATAAAAATTTACCTCATAAATAAGTGCAAATACATCAATTAAAAATAAACAAAAATAAAATATAAATAAAAAGGCCACAGATGAAATTCATTCAACAATATATTTTAACTCAAAAATCTAAAATGCTATTATTTCAATAGGCAATACATAAAGCTTATTGATATATTTTACATTCCTTTTCTTGTACCAACGCTTTGTGATCTAATGTACATTCATAATTACATAATTTCACTGCATGCTAAATATTCATCAGAAAAGCTTGATCTATATTTTGATAAGATTCACCAAGTCCTTCCAGTGAGTCAAATACCAAAAAGTCATTTTCCATTAATATTCACTTCCACATTGACAAAACTGCTTCAGTTTTTAAATTTAAAAGCCAATTTTTAGGCAGTTCAGGTCTAGCACATAGATACTAGAGTGGATATAAGGTTGTCCAGTGACATGAGGACCTTGGAAGACAGAGCCAGAGTGCCTGGAGGGACACTTCATATAAACCAGTCAACAAACAGAGGCACTCTGTATGACCCAGCATGCAAGAGAGTATCTAAACCAAACCAGATTTCTAGGGAGACTGACTTGCAACCAAATAGAGAAAAATGAACAGTCAGGTAAACCAGTGACAGTGTATAGTAGTAAATAAAATACGCAGTAATTATCACTCAAACTGGAGGTAGGAAGAAGAAATAAATAGAGGGAAGCTGAGGATCTAAGAGGCAATTGGAAGGAAGAACTGACAAGACTGAAGAATAGTAGGTTTGCCTGTTTTCTTTTATGGTTTGGATTTTGTCTTTTTGTTTGACATTTTGTTTCTATTTTGGGGGGTGTATTTTTATTAATTTATGTTTGCAGTACATAATAATTACATTCATTATTCATTGTGGGTAGTACATGTACATAACACATCTTCATTCCTTTCACTTCCCTTTCTCCTCCCGTCCCTTCTCCCTTCCTCCATCTCTTGGTCCCTTCCCTTTTGCAAAAGATCCATCTCTCTGTCTCCTATCATCTATCTTTTATTTTGCTCTTTATTTATATTTTGGGTTTCTCATATAAGAGAGACCATGTAATATTTAAGCTTATGTGTCTGACTTATTTCACTTAACATTATGATCTCAAGGTTGGTCTTTTCTTTATTCTCTCTTCGACATGCATTTTAGGGGGAATTTATATAACTAAAGGAATTTAGTACTATAAAGATCTATTTCAAGGACATTAGCTGTCAAGGGTACCCCATTCAATATCTGTCCTAACAGGCAATCTATTACACAAGTGACCTCACAGTTCTGCCATTTTGGATGTCAAAATATTTCTCAATTCCATTAATTAACCTTAGGCCAAATCTTTCACCTGGGTTTTTGCAGCAGCTTCCAAATACTGCCTGTTTAATATTGCTCCACGCCAATCCACTCTCCAAATGGTAGCCAGGGTACTCTTTCCAAACACAGTGTTTGTCATTTCCTCATTTGAAACAATTCAGAGACTCGTACACACAAACTGTCTATACTATTTTTGCAACTCTTCAGAAGCAAACCTAAAAAATGGTCTCAATTTTAAGTTTTTTAAAGTGCATATTTTGTATGAATCTTCTCCTTCTCGGCTGTACAGTTTCCAAAAAGAAAAAAAAAGAACTTTATAAAAATGTCAAACCAAAAGAAATCAGAATCTGAACATTTTTCCAAAATAAATATTGATTAAGGAGTTTCGATATATATTCAGAGTGCCTAAAATATTTTCTTCATTGCATTACTAAATGTGTCATAATGAGTTTGGTATATTACAGCTTTCCTTTACTACTATGAAGATAAAGGTCATAGAAAATTAAGATATTTTTATCATAAACAGCTTTGATTCTAAAAATTCCATAATGCCTAAAATGGCTAAAGAATTATTTTTAGTTTAAAAACCACCAAATCAATTTAGTTGAAATGCACTAATTGTACCACGATTCAGTAATAGGTTATGTGTCTCAATTACAGAAAACTTAAGAAAACATTATATGAAAAGTAAAGCCACATGCTGAGGCTATAAGGCTGATAAAAGCCAGTAAAAAAGGAAAGAATCTATCTCATTTCATGTTTTAATCATATTTTAAAATATCTGTTCAGAGAATGCTGCCCTCTAACTAGCAAATTAACCTTCAGTTACACAGCTGACACCTACGACATGACATAGAACCTAACAGAATAATATATGACATTTCATAAAATTTTGACATATGTAACAACTATTTCAACTGATGATTATTCTTATTATCTTTTGGTCTGCTACAAATTTGTATGGAACTTCTTTTTTATTACCTGGTACATTTTGTTAAAACTCTGTGAGGTTAGGCTAATGAACATTGAAGTGTCTCATCATTCTAAAGACAAGTGCTCACTTAGTGAGTGGTAGACAAACTGGTTCAGTGAACACTAACTACCCCTAGCTTATTCAGGAGAAACCCAAAGACACTCATTAGAAAAATGAGAAGAAAAAGGCAACTTCTCAAAGTGAGAAGAAATGCGAACATCTTTGTGTTTTTGTCTTCCTCATAGGAACACTCCTTCCTCCCTCAAGCCAGGTCAAGGGGGCAGCAAGTACACGTTTCAAGAGATGGGAGGAATGCTTGGCTGAAGAAAAGGCATTTCACTCCACAGCTGATGCTTGCTGAGCTGAACACATTGATAGAGTTGCAGAGTAGGCTGCAAGAGGGCTCGTGGGAAGACATAACAGCAACCCCAGACCTTTAAGGAGCACCAACACTGTCCTCTGAAGAGGTCTGAGAACTGCCCCTTGACAGCTGGAAGAACAGGAAAGAGAGAAACTGGACTTCCAAAATTGGTGGACACAGGATGGCACATTTCTCTGTAGGGCAAGTGGATTCTGTGAAGGTAACCAACAAGAGTCATTTTGAAATGATCTTGCCCAAAAGGACTGCATGCCAGAGAAAGGAGTGCCTCAAGGGATGTACTGCCAAAGGGTAGGAGTTACCCTGGTCATGGAAAGCAACAATGCCAAGGCCTGCACAAGGATCTCTGAGAAGTTCAGACAAGCCATGAGATAAGAGAGCCACAGCTGGGCACCTGCTGCTATGATGGAGTTAACAACAGCTAGATTGCACCAGTGCCAATCAAGAGACATATCTCTTTGCTTCTAGTCTCCACTTCAGGAGCCAGCCAAGAGCACAAGAGTACAGGACTAGAGTATATTCTAGTCCCCTACCCCATTGCTACTCTGCAGAATTTGGGGCCAGGCCTGAGCTAAGAAGAAGGGGAAATATTTCAATTCAAAGAGAGATCTAATTTCAATTTTTGAGACAGGGTCTCACTATGTAGTTCGGGCTGGCTTCAAACTTGCAGCAGTCCTCCTGCCTCAGCCTCCCAAGCACTGGGATTATAAGCATACACCACCACACCTAGCTGAGAGATGAACTGTTAACACTTTAAATGTTAAAATGTAAATATATTAATCTTGTTCAGAAAATCAACAGTATAAAAAGTTTGGCTCCCATTTCTGTATTTAAAATACCCACAATGTGGGAAAAAAAATCTTCACCTGCTGTTCCTCAGACAAAGGTCTACTATCTCTAATCTACAAAGAACTTAAAGAGATCAGACCTCCCAAATTTAAAGACCTAATCTGAAAATGGGCATCTGAAATCAACAGACATTTCTCAAAGAAGTAAAAATAGCAAATAAATACATGGAAAAATGTTCAACATCACTGGTCATTCGAGAGATGCAAATGAAAACAAAGCTGAGATTCCACTTCACTCCAGAAAGAATGGCTGCTATCATGAAATCAACCAATAAAAAATGCTGGTGGGGCTGTGGGGAAAGAGGAACCCTGCTCCACTGCTGGTGGGAGTGTAGACTGGTGCAACCACTGTGGAAATCAGTATGGAGATACCTCAAAGAACTAGAAGTGGAAGTCCCATTTGACCCCACTATTCCCCTGCCGGTTATCTTCCCCAAAGAATTAAAAGAATCAGACCACAGTGATATATGTGCACCCAGGTTCATAGCAGCGCGATTTGTACTAGCTAAAACTTGGAAACAGCCTAAAAGCCCATCAACTGGAGACTGGATAAAGAAAATGTGGTTTTTAAATATAAAATGGAGTATTACTCAGCCATAAAAATGAGAAATTAGAGACATTTATAGCTAAGTGGATGCACATTGAGGCGATACTCTTAAGTGATATAAATAGGGCACACATGTATGAATACTGAATAGTTTTTCTGGTGTGAGAAACTGAAAGTGTAAATAAGGACTAAAATGTATGATAGGTAATGTGAAATAGGAAGAAAAAGGGCAAAGAGGGATGAAGTGGGAGGGGTAGGGGAAAGGAAAGAAGGGAATGGAATTAATATGTGAAAATGGAAAAATAGGAACAAAATCTTTGTAAATAGGGAGGAATGGAGGCATGTTGAAGGGAGGGCAGGGCAAGGATGAAAAATAAGAACCAAGAGAGATTATGGAAAGGTGCAAATTTCCAATGATGCATGTCATTATATTGTATACCTAAAATGTACCAATGATTAGAATGAATAATCGATAATGCAAAATAGGAAGAAAAGGTCCAAAGGGGTAGGGGTAGTGGGAAGGGCAGGGGAAAGGAAAGAAGGGAAAGGAAAAATGATGAAAAATGGGAAATATGGAAATAAAGTCTTTGTAAACAGGGAAGGGTGGAGGGGATGAAGGGAGGGCTAGGAATGGGGGAAAAATAAGAACCAAGATGCATCATGTAAAGGTACAAGTTCCTAATGAAAAAAATGTGTTGTATCCCTAAAATGCACCAATAAAAGAATTTAAGTAATAAAAATAAAAAATAAATTAAAAAAATAAAATACCCCTCATTCTCCCTAAGAGGTGATTATTCATATTTGTTTCTATATTAGTTTCCTATGGCTTTAGCAACAAATGTGATGGCTTAAAACAATAGAAATTTATTCTCTCAAAATTCAGGAGGCAGATGGGCATGGTGTCATACACCTGTAACGCCAATACTCTGGAGGCTGAGAAAAGAAAATTGCCCCAAGTTCAAAGCCATCCTGGGCTACATAGTGAGTTCAAGGCCAGCCTGAATTACACAGCGAGACCCTGTCTTAAAAAACTTTTTTTTTAGGAGGTCAGAAATCTGAACTCGGTATCATTGAGCAGAAATTAAGGGGTAGATCCATGCTTGTTCCAGAGGCTCTAAGTAAGTTTCTGTTTCTTGCCTCTTTCAGCTTTTGGTCGCTGCCAGCATTCCTTTTTTTTTTTTTTTTTTTAAGACAAGGCCTCACTAAGTCACTAAATTGCCCCAGGATGGGCTTGAACTTGTGATCCTCCTGCCTCAGACTCTCAGTGCTGGGACTACTAGATGCATTACTCCATTCTCTGCCTCTATGGTCACACTGCTTCCCCCACTTCTGTATGTGTAATCTCTTTCTGCCTCTCTCTTATAAAGATACTTATGATTGCATTTAGAGCCCACTCCTACAATCCAGGATAATCTCCTATATTTAATCACATCTTTTGTCATACAAGTTAATGTTTACAGATTTCCAATATAAGGAAGTGGATGTGTCTTTGGGGACCAATATTTAGCCTACTAAAGTTTCTTATGCATATCTCCAAATATAAGCATATACAAGCAAATAGAAAAATATATTCACATTTTTCACTTTCACACATAAAAGGTAATTGACCATATTCTGTAATTGCCTTCCTGTTTTACAGTATATGATGAGATTTTCTATGTGGATAAAGAGCATCCTCCATTTTTACAAGTACATATAATACATTGAATATTTGCATTTATTTAACCATTTCCTTTATTTTCATTTTTTGGCATTACAAACAATGGCAAAACTGTATTGTGTAAACACCTAATTACACACACAAATACATATGTTTGCAAATACATTTTAAGAATAAATTCTCAGAAGTATAATTTATTTGTAAAAAGGTATATGCATTTAAAATTCTGTGTAGATATGGCCAAATTGCCTGCCTAATGGATATATCCATTTAAACTCCTACCCATAAAGTATGACAGTGCCAGTTTCCCCACATACTTGATGGCAGAATGTACTGTCAAAGAACATTTGGATTTGTGCCAATCTTCTACATGAAAACTGTTATGTTGATGAATTGCTTGTGTACCTGTGAACATTATTTTTAAGAACTACAGAATATTCCATCATAGTAATGAAACAAAGTCTAATACCATTTTTCTAACAGTCCGACCTTTCATTTTCTATGGCTTGAGATAATTCAGTAATCCTCTCTGAGCATATATTTTCTTCCCACATACTGGACTGCATCCTTAGAATATATTTCTAGCAGTGCATTTGCTCAAGGAGTTTGAATAGCTAAGGTTCTTGATACATATTGTAAAGTAGCCTTCTAGAAAAGTTTTACCTGTTTTATTTTTACCAGTAATATATGAAGCTCAGATATTAAAATCTGTATTACAATTATTTATAGGAATTACTTATAATACTAATAAAAACTTTACCCCAGAGATAATAACAGTACCACAAACACTTACTGAGAGATCATTATGTGCTAAACATGCTATGTGCTTTTTCTCATTTATGAAATCCATTTTATAGTTGAGAAAATTGAGACCCGCTCTTAGCCAAAAACCTATGTGTGACTTTTCAGACCCAACCACTGGAAATGAGAATTCAAATGCCTTTATCTGGGGCCTTCACTGGAGACTTTTTTTTTTTTTTAATCAGGAGAAAAAGCAAGAACCCTGAAGAGCTTTTTATCCTCTCTGATTCAAGACATTTTCACTCCTCACCCTTACCCTCCTCCTACCCCTGGCCCATGGATCCATAAAGCCACAGTTTTGTTTGGAACTCCCTCAGCAGTGATACTACCCTCCCTGTTCTGCTGGGTGTGGTAGCACATGTCTGTAATCCCAGCACTCAGGAGGCTGAGACAAGATGATTGCTATGAGTTTTGAGGCCTGCCTGGACTACATAGTGAGTTCAAGACCAGTCTGGACTACACAGCAAGACCCTGTTTCAAAAAACAAAACAAAACAAACCCTCCCCATTCTGTGCTGATCTGCCTGATCCTCCACCCATGCACTGTTCCATGGGGGAAAATGTAACCTGAGAGAGCTGGCACCCTCTCTGTAAGTGTTTGAATATTATTTTCATTTTGACTTGTCTTAATCAGCTACTCTGACACTTGGCAGCTCAGTTATCTCCAGCTCCTTTGATATCCTGGCAAAACTAAGGCCTAATGCTCCTAGTTTTAAGTGTTAGATCTCAGATTTGAACCCTGGCTTTTCTCTAAGAAGTATTCTTTATGATATACATGGTTAGATGAGAGTAATTAAACCCATGAGGGATCCATTCCATTCAGATTTCACAAAATGGCATACTTTAGGCCTTGAATCATTAGTTTGAGAGATCTTTTAATTTTTTTTTTTTTTGTACTAGGGATTGAACTCCGGACCTTGCGCTTACGAGGTAGTGGCGGAACCACTGAGCTAAATCCCTGGCCCTTTAATTTTTTGATGTAGGTACTCATACTATAAATTTCCCTCTGTATTCTGGAAATTCTGGTATGGTGCATTTTCATTATCATTTGATTCTGGGAATCTTTTATTTCCTCTTTCATTTCTTCAATGACCCAGTGATCAATCAAAGGTGAATTTTTTAATCTACATGTGTACAGTTTCTGTAGTTCCTCTTGCAGTTGATTTCTAGTTTCATTCCATTAAGATCTGGTAAGAGGCAAGAAATTATTTCAGACACCCTACCGAGGTCCCCAGTCACGCGGAACACACGCCGAATCAGCCCGCTGCAGACAGGCAGGTCTGTGCACGCCCTAACAAGGTCCTGAGTCCCGTGGAAGACACCAAATCACCCCGCTGCAGACAGGCAGCCACCTGATTCCACACTACAAAGATGCAGAGGACAACAGACCACCAGACCAAGGTACTGAGTCCCACTGTTCCCGGCCCAGAGGTAGGGGCTTCTGAGCCGTCATCCCACTGCTCCTGGTCCAGAGGAAGGGGCTTTTGGGCCACCTTCTGTCTCGCTGCTCCTGGCCCAGAGGAAGGGGCTTCCGGGCCACCATCCCTCCCACTGCTCCCGGCCCAGAGGGAGGGGCTTCTGAGCCACCATCCCACTGCTCCTGGTCCAGAGGAAGGGGTTTCCCGGCCACCATCCCTCCGGCTGCTCCCAGCTCACAGGAAAGGGCTTTTGGGTCACCATCCCTACCGCTGCTCCCGGCCCCTGTCCCACCTCACCCAGCTCAGAGGAGGTAATCCGTGCAGGCGCTAACAGCCCCCTGCCCCAGTCAAAATGAGAAAACATGTAAATAAGGCTCAAAACCAGACTTCCAGATCACCTACAGCAACCCCAAAGGGAAATGAGATGGAACACTCTGATACTCAACCACCTGGACCCACTGAACTGGCAACAAAAGGGGATCTGGAAAAAATGAAATCAGAAATAATTTCTCAGATAACAGGAGAAATTGTGCCCCTAGTGCAAGACATGATTAATAAATCTAGAGAGGAGCTCAGGAACATGATGGAATCCCAACATAAGAAACAAATGGAATCCATAAAACAGATGCAAATAGATTTCCAGGACATGAAAAACTCCATTGAAAGTCTACACAGCAGAATGAGCCAATGTGAGGACAGAATTTCAGATATAGAAGATAAGATTGCAATTAATGACCAGGAAAAGAAAAATTGCTTAATTAGTCTGCCATCCATAATCTCAGTCTCAGGCAAAGTCTTTGGACATGAGCAAAACACAAACTTTCAGCCAAGACATAACACACATTGTCTGGAGTCCAGCACCCAATGCAGTCCTTCTTACCAGCAGAAACCTCCTGAGCCTGTTCTTTATCGGCTTTCTGGTCCTCTGAGCTCTGACCAGAATCTCCCATACAGAATAGCCTAAGGTATTCCGACTTTACTTCTTCAGCCGGCATCTCCAAATGTTTCCTAAGTTTTCCCCTTCCCAAAAGCCAGTTCCAAAGGGTCTTGAGCCACATGGCCAGGTAATGTCATGGCAACAATCTCACTCCTGGTACCAAATTCTGTCTTAGTTACTTTTCTTTCTTTGCTGAGACAAATACCTAACACCCAAAGTTAGAGGGGAAAGGGTTTATTTGGCTTACAGTGCTTAGAGGTTTCAGTCCATAATTGGCTGGCTCCAAGGCATGATAGCATGGCAGATGGGCCTTCCAGAAGAGAAACAGTTCATGATGCCCATAAGGTAGTAAAAGCAACAAGGGACCTTAATAGCATCTTCCTGCCTGTTTTATCTTATTCACACTACTTAGGGCTGGTTGCACTCACACCCCTAATCCTAGTGCTCTCAGGCCTAGCACTGTGCCACGAATCACAGTCTAAATACACCCACCTCCAAAATAGCCCCAACTCATTTGCATGAAGCTTTGTGGGGGGACATCTAAAAACAAACGATAATAAAATTCCAACAGCATGTCTCACAGAATTACAGAAAACAATCCTAAAATTCATTTGGAAACAGACGAGACCGAGAATAGCAAAGGCAATTCTAGGTAACAAAGGCAAGGAAGGCGGGGCATCACAATCCCTGACTTGAAATTATATTACAGAGCTACTGTGATAGAAACAGCAAGGTATGGGCAAAAAAAAAATAATAGACCTGAGAATCAATGGAATAGACTAGAAAATGCAGAAACTACCCCGAACACACTCAGCCACCTTATCTTTGACAAAGGGGACAAACATGATCACTGGAAGACAGCCTCTATAATAAATGGGCACTGAAAATACTGACTTTCCACATGCCAAAAACTAAAATGAGACCCATGTCTCTCACTATGCACTAAACTAAGATCAAAATGGGTCAAAGATCTAAATCTTAAAACAGAAACACTAAATTTGCTAGAAGAGAAAATAGGTAGAACTCTTGAGGACTTAGCTGTAGGCAAAGACTTCATGAACAAAACTCCAATCACATGGGAAATAATACAAAGAATCAACAACTGGGATCTCATCCTACTAAAAAAGCTTTCTCACAGCAAAAGACATCACCAACAGGGTGAAGAGACAACCCAGAGTGGGAAAAAATGTAGACAGTTGTCCTTCAAAGGACTAGTATCTAGAAGATACAAAGAATTGAAAAAAATCAGACCCCCTAAAATTAAAGACTCAATCCAAAAATGAGCATGTGAAATGAATAGGCACTTCTCAAATGAAGAAGTAGAAATGGCAAAAACAGTGGACCCTCAAGTTACAAGTGGCCTGACATACAAACAACTTGGGTAATGACCAGAATTTTAATTTTAACTTACAACCAAAGTCTTGAGTTATGACCCAAATGCTGGCCACTTGTGCTTCCAGATGGTCTCAGATACAGATTTAAGCCTTTAAGAGTTTTGGAAGGAACATTACAACATCCTTTCCTGTGTCGGGTTAATTGAGAAATCCTGGGCCAATGTCTAAGGACACTGAGATATACCTGTAAACAGGAGAGAGACTTTGAAAGCTATGTAGAGGAGCCTGAGTCTTCAATTGAGCAACCTGAGTTACAACCAGCCTTCATGAATGAAATGAGTTCATAAGTCAATAGTCCACTGTAAATATATGAAAAAATGTTCAATGTCACTCGTCATTCAAGACATGCAAATTAAAACAATGCTGAGATTCTCACTCCTGAAAAAATTCCTAATATCAAGAAATTAACCAACAACAAATGCTGAAGGGGCTGTGGGGAAAAAGGAAGCATTCTCCACTGTTGGTAAGAGTGCAGACTGGTAGAACCATTGTGGAAATTCCTCAGAAAACTAGCATTAAAGGTCCCATTTGACCCAACTATTCCTCTTTTGGATATCTTCCCAAAAGAATTTAAAGCATCATACCACAGTGATATATGCACACCCATGTATATAGCAACACAGTTTATAATAGCTAAATCTTGGAAACAACCCAAATGCCCATCAACCGATGAATGGATACAAAGGATGTAGTGTTTTTTATAAAATTGAGTACTATTCAGCCATAAAGAAGGATAAACTTGAGACATTTATAGCTAAATTGATACACCTTGAAGTTATATTCTTACATGAAATAAATCAGACACACATGTTAAATACTGCACTGTCTCTCTGGCATGAGAAACTGAAAAGTATAAATAGGTATTAAAATGTGTAATAGATAATGTGAAATAGGAAAAAATGTTCTAAAGGAAAAGGGAACTAGGGAAGTGGAAGGGGGAAAGGAAGGAGGGAAAAACAAAAAATGAGAAAAGGAAAAATGAAAACAAAACTTCTGTAAATAAGGAGGGGAAGAGAGGTTGAAGGGAAGGGAGAGGAATGGGAAAAAGAGGAATCAAGAAACATCATGTACAGCTACAAATTGCATATGATGAATGTAATTATTATGTACATCTAAATTGTACCAATAAAATTAAAGTTTAAAATTAACAAATTTAAAACAAAGTCTAATTGACCATACATATTAAATCTCTGCAATATATTTCTTCCTATTTACCACTTTTAACCAATAATTCACCATCTTACACTTAGAGCACTCTATCAATGTAATTTCTCCTAACAATACTGCCTCCAAACAGCTGGCAAGGTCATCTATGTAAAACAAAAACTTGGCCATGCTGAGGACATAAATTCTTTTAAAATTTCCAATCTATAACATTAATCCAATGACTATGTCCCTCTACGCACTTCCATAGTGTTACAAGAATAACAAAATTAAAGACAATATGATTTTTCTATGAAACCCCATTTATTCAATTAAAATGATCCATTTTCTATGATTTTGTTTCATATAGATATAGTCTTTGTTTCATGAAATGATAGTAGAGGTGTTACTTTTTAATGTTCTGGCCAGGCAAAACAGAAACTTGTGAACTCTATGCTGGTCTCCCAGATTTTAAAATTACACCCATCCACATGATTAAAGCCTGAAAACACTGACTACAGAATGAAGTATATGCTCTTTAATGTGATATGAAAATAACCTCTCTCCCCTCCCCCATCCAAGGTTGGCCTATAATTCTTAAAACTACATTTCAGGGCTAAGGGTTTGTGTCAGTGGTAGTGTGGTTAGCATTCTTAAGGTCCTGGGTTCGATCCTTAGCACAAGGTTAAAAAAAAATAGAACTTAACTTCATTCATTAATGTTTTCCTTAGAAACATTACACTAATATTAGTTTTGCACCTCTTATGTATAAAGCACTACACTATATGGGATAAAAAGATGATCAGGTCTAAAAATGGGCTCTGTCCAAAAGGAAAACTACTGAGGGTTATACATTTTGGAGTAACAGCTATGATTTCTATGAGTTTCAGCTATGGTGTTAACTATAGTGCCTATGTATAAATAGTTAGCTGTTAGATTATAATTATGATCACCAGAAAGTAGTAGTATGGTATACTATGAAACTGTATGCCAGGGGGCATCTTGACTTGGTCTTGGAGGCTCAGGGGTTTCTATGAGGAAATAAATTAAGAACTGAGATATGAAGGATGAATGGGCATAAAAATACATTAATGAGAAAACAAATGGTGAGAGAGCGCAGTATATATAGGCAATCAGAATAACACCTACAGAATTTGAGTGGAAAACGTAAAATGCTTGAAGAACTGGTGGGATGCCAGAACCAACAGGGGTGCGTAACAATCCTAGCTAGGCTCATGCAGTAGGCTACATGACACTTTATAATACATGCCACATATGGAATTTGATCTTTATTCCAAAAGTAATGGAAAGCCATTAAATGAACACTGAAACAATGGAAAGATAACAAATGGCTTTTCGGCAGATTTGTGCTTTGGCAAGTCAACTTGTGCCTGCCATTTGGAGAACAGGACTAAAAGCAAGAGTGAAAGCATGAAGTTAGTTGGAAAGCTGCTCAGACTGTCCAGGTAAGAAACCACAGTAGCATGACATAGAGGAAAACTTACTAAAATTAAAAGATATTTGGGAAGATATACTGACTACTAACAATGGTCTGATTATAGTCCCTGGAAACATTCTTTTCCTTATTTCAACATACCCTTGATTTTCTCATTTTTTAAAAAAAGAACTAATGTGATAGAAGCATTCAATGGGACTGTCCCATACCGCCTAAGAGAACAGTCATGTATGTACCACTGGTGGTACAGTCATGCATGGTACCAAGCCAGCAGGAATGTAACATGATCAAATCAGAGCCATCCAGCAGCAAGACATACAAATTACGGCCCCATCAAACATGTGAAACAACAGAAATTTATTGTTTCACCATTCTGGAGGCTAAAGTCCAAAATCAAAGTGCTGGCAGGTCTAGACTCCATCTGAAATCTATAGGGGAATCCTTCCTTGCCTCTT
The DNA here is from genome assembly GCF_053883595.1 of Heterocephalus glaber. Lineage (NCBI taxonomy): Eukaryota > Metazoa > Chordata > Mammalia > Rodentia > Bathyergidae > Heterocephalus > Heterocephalus glaber. The sequence continues at coordinate 15,686,721 of NW_028258369.1, read as the reverse complement.
CCTAGCTTCTGGTGATTTTTCAGGAAATCTTTGGCATTACCTGGCTTCTAGCCGTGTAACTCCAATCCTTCCCTGTTGTCACACGGTATTCTCCCAGTGTGTTTCCATATTCATTTGACTTTCTTATATGGAATGTGGTCATTGGATTAGAGGCCCACTCTACTAGTGTGACCTCATCCCAACCATGTCTACTCAGACCCTATTTCCAAACATCATATTCTGAAGTACTGAGAATTAGCATCACAACATATACAATTCAACCCATAAATAAATGCCTACCTAAAAAATCTAAGTAGTAGTAGACAGTAAAATGTGAAGTCTAGGCCTAAACCAACCAATACTGGTAATCCAATGTACAAAGGCATTAGTTTAGGAATAAACATGTGACTGACTGTGAGGTGGTAAGACACAAGCAAAGATTTTCCTCTAGAAAAAGAGGTTCCTCTAGGCACAGTGGTACATGTCTGTAATCCAAGCTACTAGGAAGTCTGAGGCAGGAGAAACACAAGCTTGAGGCCAGCCAGGGTACCTTAGTAAGATCTTGTCTCAGAATTTAAAAAAATAAAAAGGGCTCAGATGTAGCTCAGGACTCCCTAAATTCAATCCCCAGTATTGGAAAAAAAAATTCCTCATTCTTCAGTAAACTGTCTTTTTCTCTTTCTTGTCATTCTAAGGCTTGTAGCTGCACAATTCCAATCCTTTCCCTTGCTTTCACAGCATTTTGCCTGTGTCTCCTCTATATTCATGTGACCATAGAATGGTGTGCAGGCATGTATCCTGAAAGGGTTGCAGCCCCTCTGCACCATGTGGGGAGCCAACCTTAGAATGAATTTGAAAACATCCTTGAGATCTTGCTGAGTTGCTGAATCAAAATGACTGAAGCCTGAACATCGCCCATCTGTTACAATAACCATTATGTTTCCTTCATATGTAAAGTTGGTTTTTTTTTCTTAAATTCTTTCATTGGTACATTTTCGGTATACAAAACATTTACATTTCTCATTGGAAACTTGTAACTTTACATGAATACATGTAAATTTGTTTTGAGTTGGGTTTTCTTTCAGTGTCAGTCCTAATAGGCACTGTACAATCATCATCTTCCCATTATTTTTGTGTTCAGAGCAATTTTCCATTTCACAAATTAAAGAAAATATACCCTTCCATGATTATTAATATAAGGCACAGAAGATAACCTAAATGGTAAAGTGTCAAAGAGAAGAAAGGCTAAGCTTATATATATTTGGTTTTTCTTTCATCATAACACTGGAATACAGATAATAGAGGACAATACTTTTGTGCAAAATTTTTATCAATGAATGTACAACAAAGATGGATTACTTTGTGTTCATTAAGAAGACAAATCAGAATACAAGTCAGATACAAACCTTGTTTACATTCAGAAGACAATCAGAATAATCTGAGGCATTTGGTAAAACACCGATTAACAAGCCACACTCCCAGTTTCTGATTTAGAAAGTCTGGAGTAGGGCCCACAAATTTGCATTTCTAATATGACTCCAGATACTGATGATGATGCTCCTTCTGCAACCACACTTTGAGGACCACTGATGTAAAGAACCAAAGTTGTCTGAATTGGAAACTCAAAGGTTACAGAAGGACTCTCAAAAGCCAAATAATTTATCACCTCACACCCATTAGGATGGCCACTATCAAAAAAAAAATAACAAGTGTTGAGGAGGATGCAGAAAAATTGGAATTCATTTGTAATGTTGGTGGGAATGTAAAATGGTGTACTCATTAAAAAAAAAACAGTACAGAGGTTCCTTAAAGAATTAAAAAATAGAATTACTATATGATTTAGCAATCTTGCTTCTTGGTATAAATCCTAAAGAGTTGAAAGCAAGACTTCCAAGAGGTATTTATACCTACATGTTCACTACAGCATTATGCACAGTAGCAAAGAACTAGATGCAATCTAAATTATAGTCTACCTACAGATGAATATCAATAAAACATGGTATACATGCACAATGGAATATCAGGCAGCTTTAAAAAGAAGGAAATTCTGTCACATGCTAAAACATGAATGAGGACAGTAAACAAAGTGAAATAAGCCAGGCACAAAAGGACAAATACTATATGATTCCACTATGAAGCATCCAAAGTAGTCAAAATCATAGAAACATAAAGTAGGAAGACGGTTATCAAGGGCTGATGGTGGGGAGACGGGGAGGGGGGGACACTAATGTTTAATGGGTTAGAATTTCAGTTTCACAAGATGAAAAAGTTCTAGTGATCTGCTCCACAACATTGAATATACATAACACTGTACAATGAACTGTACACAAAATATGGTTAAGAGGCCAAATTTAATATGATTTATTTTATCACAAAATAAGGCAAAAAGATTCAGATAATCAAAGAAGTTAATTGCTTTATTGTAGATGGATATATTATTTTAATTTTTTTGTGTGTGGTGTGGAGGATTGACCCCATTGTTTCATGAATGCTAGGCAAGCACTCTACTACTGAGCTACATCCACAGCCCAATTTTAATTTTCAGAACAAATTTTATTTCTAAAAGATTTGAATATACTGTAGTTATTTTATAGGTTCAATAATATAATAAAACCAAATACTTCTACAGGGGCTGGGAGTATACCTCAGTAGTAGAGTGCATGTTTAATATGCATGAAGCGCTAGATTCAATGCCCGGCACCAAAAACCAAAGAAAGAAAGATTTCAAAAGCATGATTTTTATATGTTAGAACCCTTTATGCTGTTCAAAGTGCTTTGGTTTGAACCTTTCTTTGTGTACACATTTCTCTCTGAGATTCTCTCTGTATCATGGGATAAAACATCATTATAATACAGTACTGCATTAATCTCTACCACCAACTTGAGTATCTTTAGCTTTTACCAGCCTGCTTAAAAATCCTCCTAGCCAAAATTAAGACATCTTCCCTCAGATGGTGTCCCCATTGGATACAGTGCCTTTTAAAGATGTTCCTGTGGAACCCCAGGAATTCTGTATTACCTCAATATAGCATACATCTCTGTGCCACTGTCCTGCCATTAAGACTGTAAGCACTTTAAAAGCCAAGGTTATTTATCTTCTATCTCCAGCACATAGATGTACACAACGTATACAATGAAACTCAAAAAGAAAAACTACACACACAAAACTGAAAAAGAGATATCTGTATCTCCTTCCATTTCATATTCCACTGACATTTTCTGAAATGTAGTGTTTTTACATAACCATATCATTTGGAATGATTAGACAAACTAAAGGGTGAAAAACAAAAAGGGAATTCCATCTCCTTTTCTTCTCAAATGATACAGTACTCATATAAAATAAAGATGTAGGCAGAGGGTATCACAATCCCCAACTTGAAACTATACTACAAAGCTACTGTGATAAAAACAGCATGGTACTGACAAAGAAACAGACCCGAGGATCAGTGGAATAGATTAGAGGATGCAGAAACAACTCCAGACATACTCAGCTACCTCATCTTTGACAAAGGAGCCAACCACCATCATTAGAGGAAAGATAGCCTATTTAATAAATGATGATGGAAAAACTGGATTTCAATCTGCCAAAGATTAAAACTAGACCCATATCTATCACCATGCACTAAACTAAGATTGAAGTGGATTAAAGATCTAAATACTAAAACAGAAACACTAAACTTGCTGGAAGATAAGTTAGGTAGAACTCTTGAAAACACAGGCATAGAAAAAGACTTTATGAACAAAACTTCAGTAGCACAGGACCTAGCACAAAGAATCAACACCTGGGATCTCACCTTATTAAAAAGCTTCTGCACTGCAAGAAAAATCACCAACAGAGCTAAAAGACAACCTATAATGTGGGAAAGAATTTTTAGCAGCTGTTCCTCAGACAAAGGACTACTATCTAAAATGTATAAAGAACTGAAAAAAATCAGACCCCCAAATTCAAAGACCCGATTCAAAAATGGGCATCTGAAATGAACAGACATTTCTCAGACAAAGAAGTAAAAGCAGCAAATAAACATGAAAAAATGTTCAATATCACTAGTCATTCGAGAGATACAAATGAAAACAATGTGGAGATTCCACCTCACCTCAGAAAGAATGGCTGCTATCAAGAAATCAACCAATAACAAATGTTGGCGGGGGTGTGGGGAGAAAGGAACCCTTCTCCATTGTTGGTGGGAGTGCAGACTGGTGCAACCATTGCGGGAATCAGTATGGAGATACCTCAATGAACTAGGACTAGAGGTCCCATTTGATCCAGCTATTCCCCTGCTGGTTATCTTCCCAAAAGAATTAAAAGAATCATACCACAGTGATATATGTGCACCCATGTTTATAGCGGCACAGTTTGCAATAGCTAAAGCTTGGAAACAGCCCAAGTGCCCAACTGGAAACTAGACAAAGAAGATGTGGTTTTTTTAATAATATGGAGTACTACTCAGCCATAAAGAATGAGATACTAGAGACATTTATAGCTAAATGGATGCATATTGAGGCCATACTCTTAAGTGAAATAAATAGGACACACATGTGTAAATAACGAATAGTTCCTCTGGTGTGAGAAATTCAAAGTGTAAATAAGGATTAAAATGATTAAAACGAATAATTGATAATTTGAAATAGAAAGAAAAGGTCCAAAGGGGTAGGGTAAGTGGGAGGGGAAGGGGAAAGCAAAGAAGGCAAAGGAAAAATTATGAGAAAAAGAAAAAATGGAAACAAAGTCTATGTAAATAGGGAAGGATGGAGGGGGTGAAGGGAGCACAGAGAATGAGGAAAAAAATAAGAAGCAAGATACATCATGTACAGCTACAAGCACCCAATGATAAATGTCAATGTATTGTATACCTCAAATGTACCAATAAAAGAATTTAAGCAAAAATAAAATAAAACAAAGATGTATATTTTCTAGGCTAGACAGCTCACAATCTTTCCTGGAATTCCAAGTCTTCTACCATACGGGTACAAACAAACACTTTAGCAAATGGCAAGACCTCCATGTGTCTCAAAGGGATGCTATTTAATAGAGAACTGATGCTTTCATTTAAGAAATCCCCAAATATGAACCAGCAATGGTAATATGATAACTGGAAAATGACAGTTCTAATAAAGATAACTAAAAGGAAATAGGGAACTAATAAACAGGCAGATACAGTTAGAGGTAAGCAGTCGAGATAAAACTCAGTTGAGGCCATCACCCAACTATTAAAAATGTGACCATTAAAAGATTTAGGATAACATGGCCCACATTTTTGATGATATTTCAATTATATTAAAAGACGTATACTTTTAAGGAATTATGTATTTCTTAAACACCTTTATAAATTATAAATGCATTTTGTAATTATAAAACAGTCTTGGGCGGGGGATTTAGCTCAGTGGTTTCGCTGCCTGCTGTGCAAGCGCAAGGACCCGAGTTCGATTCCCGGTACCAAAAAAAAAACAAAAAACTGTCTTGACCTGACAATATTTTATACAAACTGACTTTCTTTGTTTGTTGAGACAGTTCAGGCTCACTATGCAGTTCAGGCTGGCCTTGGACTCACTAGTAACCTAAGCTGGCCTCAAACTCACAGTGATTCTCCTGCCTAAGCCTCCTGAGTGCTGAGATTACAGATATGTGCTACCATGCCCAGTTACAAACCAACTTTATAAGCAGAATAGCATAGTGTAGAAAGAGCAAAGGTCCTGGAACTGAACTGGAGGATTTAAACCTTGGTTCTGTTCCTCATCACTGTGCGACCTTGGTTATGCTATTTAACCTGCCTGGATCTCAGTTTGCTTATTTGTGAATAAGAGTTAGATAATATATCACACACCTCAGAACTTTGACTATGGAAATGTTCTGCATTACACTGACCAAATGCTAGCCACTAGCTAAATGTGGCCATTGCACACATGAAATATGGCCAGAACAAGGAAGGACTTAAATTTTTAAATTTTATTGTATCTCATCTAATTTAAATAGCCTCATATGGCTACTACGTGAAAAGCAAAGTTTTACAGAATTGTAAAGATCATATGGGAAATGTCTGGCACACATCATGCCACATCATAGAAAACTGGTAAGTAAGTATAGGTTACAGTTTTCTTCAACACTTTTCATAAGTCTTGCAGAATATTCTTTTTCCTCCTATTTAGTTTCCCTGGCTAATTCTTTTTCCTCCCAGGTGTCACTGCTTTTAGGAAACACTCAACCAGTTTGCACGCCAAGTCTCACCTTCCCTTTGTGGGCCCAATATACTTGTACTGCATTTAGTTTTTCTTCTTTCTGAAGATTTTGCTGACTATAATAAATTCGATCCTGGCTCCCTTCAGGGTCTATGTCCACCCATACACAAACTCACACCAATGTTCTTACTACTTTTATCAGAATCTATTAAGTGTTAGAGTATATTAATTTCCATTTGGGATAACGTGTAAAGGGATTTTATTATTACAGTTGACATAACCAACTTCATCATTCTAAACCTTAAAACATCTCATCAGAATCAGATACAGAATGAAAACATTACAATCACCTTGTTATTATGATGGAGTTAGAATGAAGTGAGAGGATTATTTTTCACTCCCAGTGTATATTTTTCAAGTTTGAAAAGGCTGTAAGCTCTAAATTGATAATCTGTATATTTCTTGATATCGCAACACTGCTATATTTTCCAGTCTAATGCCATCAAATCAGGTTTTTTGTAGCATAAATACACCTACAAAAATATAAATTGATAAATACTTCTTTCTCTTCCTACTGGAGAGGATATAGCAGAAAATGTAAGAACACTTGTCAAAAGAAATGAGAATTGAAAAGTCTGAATTCCTCACATATCTAAGAAACACACTAGACAGTATGTTCCTTACATTTATAATTTTGTATTCTGAAACGGGAAATATTGAGAAATAGTTTAAATGATCTGATATATACTATCCCAATGAGGAAAGCATAAGAAATCAACTAGCCTGGTGTTATACCAGAGAGACACTAAGAAGTACAGGAAAGATCAGTAATAATAAAAAATTAAAGCTTTTATTTCGGGTATATACTGCTACAGAGTATGTCGTAAATGGCCACTGCTCAGAAATAATGGTATACATAGGGGCAGAGGGTCAGTGGTTTTTTATTATTCTTTTTTTAAAGGTGCAACCATCTTGTTCCTGTACTGAACTGCTTCTGTCCTGTACCTCACGTGCTTTCAGGTAAAAAAGATTTTAGCTCCAAGTAACAGAAATCTTGGTTTCTGTTACAAGGCATTTTTTTCTGAAGTAATCAGCAATCAAGGGAAAAAGAGGGATTAGGTTTCATTTACAGGCACAACAAAAATGTTGCAGTTCAAGGTCAAATTCATTCTAAGGCTTAATTTCCTTGTGATTGTAACTCTCAACTTTTTAAACAGGGGCGACCTACTTCCAACAGGACACAGAGTCGGCCTCTTTCTCAACAAAGAACCAGTCCTTTGCTTCAGTCTGATTAGGCTCAATGGAGTGGTCTTATGCCATCTCCAGACCAGTGCCCAGGAAATCTCTTACCTCAATTGGCTTAGAATGGTCAAGACTAGCCTTGAGACTAGGGATGGGATCCACCTCTCCAATCATAGGAACTGTAGGAAAGACATTTCCTGATCAAACCAAGAGTTCTGTGGTGAACAAAAGGAGGAAATAGACATGGAAGAGGTAATCAGCAGAGTGTACCATACTTCTAACTCCTGAATGACCTAAATATTTTGACCAATTACTAAAGATGTGCTTTACTGGCCACAACACCACTTATACTTTGGCATAAGTGGCTGCTACTGTGGGGAAATGGATAATTAAAGATTAACTTTAGGATGGTAACGAACCTTCTGGCTGAACCCAGGGTTGTGATGTCAACCCACAGTTATACCTATTGGTACCTGTGTCCAGCACAGCTGCTCCTAGGTGTAGCACAGCAAAAAGCTAAACAGTGAGAACACTGTAGGTATCTGATTTACGGCCCTTATGAAAATTCAGAATCTGAATAGGACCTGGAACTGTCTGAATAAAAAGGCAAGACAGGATTACTGAAATAAGGGCCTAAAAAGTGACCAAACTATTAGCATTCAAGAATATTCATCACCATAGGATTTCATAGCATAGAGCTATTTTGTTGAGGCATCAAGTAATTCAAGTATAGTAAGTCCCCAATTTATGAACAAGTTCCATTCCAGGAGAATGTTTATAAGTCAGATTCATTCATAATCCTACAAAGTGAGTCTTACACAGTACACCTATGAATCTTATACAGTACACTTGTGAAAGTTCACAACTGGAAGGTTTCTAAGTGGGAGACTTACTGTAATAGATACAGACAACCCAAAACCAGAAAACAAAACTTTGAAGAATTCAATTAAGTATACTGTTTATGTGCAGCATTCTTTCCATTGCACCACTCTGAAGCTTAAAGTTCTGCAGGCAATAGGGTAATCCAAGAAAGAGCTTTCACTTCCAAATTCTGAGAACACAAAGTAACATTTTTGCAATTTAGAGGACTAGGAAGAAAAAGGACTATCAATATCTGGTATCACCCAAGAGGGAGGGAAGGAATAAAGCAGGGAAGAAGGAAGGACGGAAGGAAACAATGCTACAGAGATCACAGGTTTCTAGTTCAATTGTTTGTCTTTATTGAGGACAGCAGGTGGAGACGTAAGTTACTGGTATCTTTACTTTTCCAAGATTGGGACAAAACACTCAATAGTATAAAGAGATGTTATCAGGACAATAAATGATTCACTAGTATATTATTAGAGCTCTTAAAGCATTTGCTGCTTTTGAAATAATTTGTAACAAGGATATAGAATCAAGTTGTTTTCGCATCCTCTTAATTTGGCTTACCAATTTTTCATGTTGAGGACAACACTAACAAGTATACTTCATGGGTTGCTGTGAAGAACTAACCATAAATATGTACACAAATGTGTGTGTTCGGGTGTGTTTCAAGATTGTTTGGCATACTGCTGACAGCCAGTAAATGTTACATTTCTTGCTCCTTCACCAAACCTAGTCACTGGCCTGAACAATGTCACATCTAAACTGGCTTAAACATACTCCTCAGTTAAGGGGTCAGGAGCCAACAGATAGTTACTTATCTGAAAACTGTAGAGTTCTCTGTTCTCAAATAATACAGCATTGTGGATTTGGAATAGGCCTGATTAGTACTTGGATGAGAAAGACTGTTCTTAAAGGCAACTTCAGATTTGTGACTAGCGTAGCAGTAGTGAGTGGAATTTGAGTGTAGAAAGTAGGATAAATAGGCTGGAGTATAAAACTCACTTGCAAAGAAGTTATTTGGCATATATAGATTAATGCCTTTTGGTTTTATTTATAAATAAAAAGGTAATACACTAATTTTTGTATCCTAACTTCCTTACAGATCAACTATTAAAATTAAACGCTGTTTATGCTTTTGACAGCCTACATTTTACAATTTAGTTCCTATGCTTTATATTTAGCCATTCTTTCTGAACATGTCACGGGAAGTTTCAAAAGAGAGCACATGACATATACAGTTCTCACATTTCCACAATTAATCCTAAATTTATTCCATTTCTATTTGCAGAAAGTCTGAAATATTTTCCATTGTCATTTCATAGAGATAGAGTTGTAGAGTTCTATCTCAGTCAGCAATGGATTGCCAGAAAAAAAAGTAGATTATATGGGCGACCATGAAAACAAAGACAAGAAACAACCTCTATTGTCTAAAAATCACTTGTATCATCAGATCATTAGGTAAAGGGCTTCTAAGGCATAGAGGGAATTAGCACTTAAACACCTGCAGGCATGAGGTGCCACTCTTTATAATCATCATTATTTCTTCCAACTGAGATGGAAACTTCCATCTCAAGGATTGTAGAGTAAAAAGAGCCAGGAACTTTCCTTTGTTTGAGACATGATCTCACTATGTAGCCCAGGCTGGCCTTGAACTTTTGTGCTCCTCCTACTTCAGCCTCCCAAGGGCAAGAATTACAGCTGTGTGTCACTACATCTGGCCAGGAACATTCCTTTTTGTTCACATCCTTTTGTGTCTTTTTTCCCTTCCCCTAACTCACTTTTGTTAGTCTAGAATTCTTATTTTTCAAAAGAAAAAAGACTAGGTTGAATTTTCAACCCTCTGCAAAGTCTCACTTGATCACTTTTAAAGCACTTCTTAATGGAAGTGAATTTTTACTTATTTTTAAATTTCTCAGTCTCTAAGAAGCATCATATTCTTTAAGTCATTTCTATTAGAATTTTATATTTTAGCTTTGCCTAGAGTTAGAATTTCAAATAGCTTAAAAGTATTTTTCAATTTTATTTTTAATAGTTGCCTGTAAAATACTTAGCCTTTTGAAAGAGATGTGCTTTTCAGAAAAATGCCCTCAAATTGTTACAATGCTATAGACTTTGGCAGCTCCAGAGCAGCTCTCCAGTGAAATTGAAATTAATCAGAGTTTCAAAAACTGTTCTCACTCACTCTTCCATTTAACTTTCCAGAAGAGTGATATGAATAGAAACTTGGGAATCAGACAATCTTGATTAATTTTTCCAGTTGAAGTTGTTTTTCATATACTAAGTTTTACTAAGGAGAATTTCAGAAAAGGATCGATTTTTTTAAGAGGTAGACCAAAATACTCTTATATCATTTCTGATTTCATTTAAGTGGTAGATCGAAGACAGGCTTTCTTAGCCCCTGCCTTACTGCTGGCTTTTGGGTTGGATAATGCTTTTTTGCGGCAGAGGGGAGGGGGCTGTCCTGCATATTGTAGGAGGTTTAACAGCAGCCCTGGCCTCCTCTAACCGCTAGATGCCTATACTAGTCTTTCCCACCCCTACAGGGTAGAGGAGGCTGGGAATGCTGGTTGGTTTCCTACTATGCACAGGACAACCCTCCACAACAATGCATTACCCAGCCCAAAATATCACCAATATAGGTTATTTGTTTCTTGTCTTGGTTTTACTGTCATATAACATGCTACCACACGTCTGACAACCAAAACCTGTCTCCAGACATAGTCAAATGTTCTTTGGAGCAGAGAATGGGAGCAGAGTATGGCAAAATGGCCCCACCTGAGAAGCTCTGCCCAAGAGGGAATATTTTCTCTATCATTAAAACTAAAGAGTCTACAAGAAGCCTGAACCTTTATTCTTCTAAAGGAGGTACACAACGAGTGGAACCAAAACTTTGTGGTAGTGAAAACATGTTTTACAATATAATCACACAGGGGAGAGAAGCTCAGCCGGTCCCAGCTCCCAGAAGGAAGCTCCCACGCTGCCATCCCAAGCTCCTAGGGCAGAGGAGGGGAGCTGTGTGGGCGCAGAAGCACCCCCCATCCCGTGGAAATGAGAAGACACATAAACAAGTCTCAAAAACAGATTTCTGGATCACCTACAGCAACCCCAAAGGGAAACAAGATGGAACAATCCAATACTCAACCACCTGGACTCTCTGAACTGGCAACAAAAGAGGATCTGGGAAAAATGAAATCAGAAATAATTACTCAGATAACAGCAAAGATTTTGCTCATGGTGCAAGACATGATTAATAAATCTAGAGAAGACACAGATAAAAAAATAGAGGATCTGAGGAACATGATGGAATCCTAACATAGGAAACAAATGGAATCCATAAAACAGATACAGATTTCCAAGAGATTAAAAACTCCATCGAAAGTCTGTGCAGCAGAATGAACCAATGTGAGGACAGAATTTCACATACAGAAGGTAAGATTGCAGTTAGTGAGCAGGAAAAGAAAAATTGCTTTAAAATTGTAAGGGAACATGAGAAATCAATCCAGCAGCTGCTACACGATGTAAAGAAGAATAACATAAGACTGATTGGAGTCAATGAAGAAAGAGGAGAGAGTGCAGATGACATTAAAAAAACTGTTCACAGAAGTGATGGCAGAAAACTTCCCAAGCAGGGGAAAAGAACTTGACATACAGATAAGTGAGGCACATAGGACTCCAGCTAGCCTTGATCAAAAAAAATCTACACATAGGCATATAATAGTTAGGATTCCAGAAATCCAACAGAAGAATAAAATTCTACAAGCAGTGAGAGAAAAGAAACAAATCACATACAAAGGAAAGCCCATCAGAATCACAGCAGACTTCTCAATGCAAACCCTCAAGGCAAGAAGAGCTTGGAGTGATATATCTCAGGCCCTAAAAGAAAACAGCCTCCAACCCAGACTGATGTACCCTGCAAAACTATCTTTCAAAATTGATGGAGAAATAAGATACTTTCATGATAAAGAGCATCTCAGGAACTTCATGAATACCAAACCGGCACTCCAAACAATTTTAGACAATACCCTAGGAAAGGACAATGAGGATCACAACCCCAGAAAACCCAGCAGAATGAATCCATTGGGCGTGATAAATTAAATACAAAGGGGGAGAATCCAACAAAAAGAAAAAGTTATGACAAGGCTTTGAAAACTTTGAACTTCATCTCCCTAATGAGTGTATAATTCAATCTTATTATTGTACTGATTAGTATTTTTCTGATTCTAGAGTTGCACACCATTCCTTGTGCTATACTGGCTATTTATCATCCATCTTCTTACGTCTACATTTTAATTGGGTTGTCTATTAATGAGCTCTAAGAATTCTTTATATATTCTGGTCATAGGTTACATGCATTGGAAATATGGTCTGTTTAAGGACTACTTTTCATTTTAATGATGTCATTTAAAGTTCTAAATTTTGATGGAATCCCATTTATCAATTTTTTTCTTTTATACATCATGCTTTTGTATCCTAGGTAGTTCTTGCCTACCCTGAATTCATAAATATTTTCCCTTATAATTTCTTCTTAAAGTCTTATACTTTTAGGCTTTCTTATTTAGGTTCATAGATTCCTTCAAGTTATTTTCATGTATGGAAAAAAAGAGTTGAGGTTAATTTTTTATATACGGATACCAGGTGTTCTAGTGCCGTTTGCTGAAGACACTATCTCTTCCTCAGCTCTTGAATTGAGTTTATATTCTATAAAATGCTAATGTTAAATAATCTTTCAAAACTCAGTGAACCATATATTTGTGGTTCTATTTCTAGATTCTGTTTTATTCCAATGATCTATATGTCTTTCCTTACACCAACACTGCCTTGATTACTGTAGCTTTAGAAGAAGTCTTAAAATTAGGTACTGAATGTCTTCCAACACTGTTTTTGTTTTTGTTTTTAACTTTTCTAGGTCCTTTGTACTCCTACAAAGCTTTTAAATTTCAATATCCAATTCTTCATTTATAGCAAGTATACACAGACCTGAATTTTTATATATACCTTGTGTTTTCTAATCCTGCTAAATTCAAATACAAGTTCTAGGGGCTCCTAGAGATTTCTCAGTATTTTCTCTGTAGATCATCATTTCATCTACATATAAAGATTTTACTTCTACCTTGCCAATCCTATCCTAATTGTGTCATTTTATTGCCAGACTATTTTGGTTTGGGTCTATGTTTCAAAGTTCAATGGACAGATGAAGAGCAAGCATATCTGCCCTTGTTACCCATCTTAGGGAGAAAGCATTGTATCTTCTCCATTCATATAAGGCATTCTCACTGGAAGTATGGAGTACATGTCTTTGATCTGTTGAGAAGGTTCTGTTCTACTTCTAGTCTCCTGGTAGCTTTTACCATGAACAGCTGTAGAATTTAGTCCAATATTTTTCTGCAACTACTGCCAGGATCATATGGCTTTTTCCTTTCCTCTGTTAAAATGATGACTTTTGGGGGTGGATCTTCCAATCCTGAACCAATACTGCCATCCCTATAATAAAACCACTTTCTACATCCTGCCAGATCTGACTTCTAATACTTTGTTTTGTTAAACAAATTTCTATCTATGTTCATACTTTTTTTCTTCTATTATCTTCATCTAGTTTTAATATTAGTACAATGTTGATTTCCTGAAATGAAGGGAGAAGTGTTCCTTCTTTTTTCTGCTTTAAATGTCTGATATAATTTACCAGTTACAATGTATATGAGCCTGTCGTTGTATCGTAGGTCAGTTTTCAAGCTAGGAATATACTTTCTTTAATAGGTGCTATTCCATTTTTATATTTCCTCCAGAGTTTGTTTCATTAATTTGTCTTCCAGGATACTTCTTAGAAGTTGTCAAATTTATTTCAAAAAAGATTTTTGTAATCTGCTTTTGATATCCTTTTAAATTCTGTATAATCTGCGGTAATGTCATCTAAATTTTGATATTGTAATTTAAAAAATGTATAACTGATATTGTGTAACAGGAAGAAAAGGTCTAAAAGACCAGGGGAATTGGAAGGGGTAGGGGAAGGAAAAAAATATGAAAAGAGGAAACAAAATGGAAACAAGGTCTTTGCAAATAGGGAAGGGTGCAGGGGGTGAAGGGAGGGCAAGGGAAGGGGAAAAAATAAGAACCAAGATACTCAGGTAAAGGTACAAGATCCCAATGATGAATGTAACTGTTTTATACCGAAAATGTACTACTAAACTTAATGGGAAAAAAATATATATAATCACATAGGGGCTGGGGATTAAGCTCAGTAGCACCATGCCTGCCTCGCAAGCATGAGGTCCTGAGTCCGATCCCCAGTACCAAAAAAAGAAATATAATCACATGTACATTGTAATTATAAACTGGTCAGTTTTTGTGCAACAAGGTCTGATTTCAACTGAATCTCAGCTAATTTCAAAGTCATCTCTCTATAAAGGGCTCCACTCACTTTTAGGTTCATTCCTAACAGTCTCTCCTTTTCTGTCTGAACTTCTCTTCTATACAGATGGATTTTCTCTGTTTTATCTGATGAAGTAGTCACAGCACTACTGTTTCCTTTGCTTGCTTCAGAGCTCTGAATAAAGTTGCTTTGAACCTTAGCTAAGGCAGAAAAAGACAGAGAACCGAAGGTAACCAGTTCCTTCTCTAAAGTCAGTGCCAAACGTTCAGCTGGGATATCCTCACTTCCTAATTTTAGATTTTTGAAGAAACAGTTTATAGGAAGAACTCTGATGAGATTATGAAGGCACTGGAACAAAACTGTTTGATTCCTGAAATAAAAGACCAAACATAATATTACAAAATCAAAATAGCACAAAGCAGTCATATACAACATACTATAGTAATCAATATTCAATTATAAACACTATAATTAGCAGAATAAAATGCATGTGCTATTGATAACATTCAGAATGTAGCAATAAATACATGCCTCCTATACTAATGGGGTAAATATTATGTTACCTGCTGATTAAATCTCTTTTGCTGCAAAATAAGATTACTATTATATATTTTTTAAAATTTCGCTATGAAGAAGAGGTAAAAGGAAATCCTAAAATAATTACTAGGCTCTAAGAAAAAGCCAAACTCAAACATAAAATGAAAGTAGAGTTGGTCAGTTTCTAATTGATGCCACACCTGTCCACTCATGCTGTACCAGACCATGGGTGTCCCACCACAGCACGGAACTTTACATGGGAATCACGCTTGGCCCATGCATTCACCACACTCAAACATAACTAACTTCTCTGGATTGATTACAATGTGATGTGGATTACCTGGAATAGATTGTTAAAATTCCTTCAAATAGTCTTCTTTGTTTCCATCTGAAGAGTGTCCCAAAGAAATTACCTGGCCTTTTACAAAAGCACATTTCTGGAAATTCTTTGATTACTTCACCTTTCATGTGTTCTATGAGCCACACCATCATTGAATTTAGGACATATCCAGGTGATGTGATTTGAAAACAAGATTTGTGCAATACTGCAAGATATGCAAATAGATCTTCCGTGTGTTCTGTAAGATAAACATGTTACAAATTCTACCATTAAACTCTGTCCATTATAAAATAAACAGTCCTTAAAATTTAGATCGAATAAATATATGATTAAAAAGCATCAACAAAAATTACCTATTGGTTTGTTCTCTGGAAATGTCAGTAGATAATTCCCACTTGAAAGATCTTCTAAACTTAAAAAAAGTCTGCCACACGGAATATAATGATCTTCAGGATGGTTACCATTTTTTCTTTCCCTAAGTTGTAGCAGCACAAAGCAACAAAATTTATTGGATGCTAAAAGCGGTGAAAGAGATGTTACACCAGTAATTATCTGAACACACTCTTTCTTAGATGGCTGTTCACAAACAAAGCTTTCTTCTTCCTTTCTATCAGAGATCAACTTGATCTTTTTTGCCTTTGATCCCACTTCATGTGGTATCAAGTATGGTGCTGGGAAAGAATCTGTATTCAAACTAATCACCCTATTTTGACACTTAATAAGCTGAAAACTGGAGCTAAAGTCTTGATCCATTAACAGTGATAAAGTCACAGCATTCAGGGACCTGTAAAAAAATATAGTTGGTTTATTTTAAAAGCTCATTTTAAAAAATCAATAGATGATTAATTGCCATATAGACAACAACAATAATTTTTGTTCTCTCCTTTCCTAAGAAACATCATTTCAAATGTAAACTATATCAAAGAGTTAAAGTCAAATTATTAAAGCTCCTGTAATAGTACTTCTCTTAAAATAGGCAGGCAAAAGCATGGAAAATATGCTAGACTTTTGGAAAATAATTTTTTAAGAAAAAAGAATGATAAAATAATACCTAGATTTTTTTTTTTTAGGTATTTCCCCCACCGTCTTTTTAAAGAAAAACTTTGCTCATTTTTCAACACTTTGTTTTGGTAATATTTAGAATGAAAATGGCTCAAAGTAAAAATTGTATTTTTGTACTCCCCTAAATGACTTGAATAAAATCTGCTTTTTAATATAGAATACTGTTTACCCTTCAGCATGTTCCCAGATTTACATTTCTAATAATTTACAAATATGATACATTAGTATCATGACGTTAGTATCAAATTATGATACATTTGCTTATTTTACTACATTCCAACACTGCCAACATTATCAACTTAAAAGAGACGAGAAACATGACACGACCAAAGAGAGGACTTGATTTTTTAAATTTTCTTTCATTTTATTTTTTCAGACAGTGTTTCACTATGTAAGTCCTTAACTCACTATGTAGCCCAGGCTGGCCTCGAACTCATAGAATCCTCCTACCCCAGCCTCCCAAGTGCTGGGATTACTTTAGCACATAGGTATTTCACTACATATCTAATGGATTATACTAAGGATTTAAAATGAAACCTTAATTTGTCATAATCATATTGTTGGTATTGTTATTTTATAAATATTGCATATATATTATGGAATGAAGCAAATGAGTAATTATGCTGGTGCCACTTTTTGAAAATTGTGATTGTCCACCAGGGGGATAGGGGACACACATGCAAGATTAGTAGTGATAAGTAAAGACTCTGAAGTCCTTAGTTTGAACTAGAAATATCAGCATAGATTTATGCTGTGTTTTATCACTAAAACAACAACAACAAAAAAACCACCCAACCGAACAAACAAAAAACATATTTTCTACCTCTGTTCACTAAAAAGGCATAGAAAAATCAATCCACTAAGGAGCAACTGAGCAACACTGAGATCCAAACTCCAGTCTCTAGATGACAAACTACACTTGAGAGTGTAACTAAGTAACTGATGAGAAGAAATTTTCTCTTGATAGTATTCTCGCTAATAAACAAAGAAGCAATAATACAACTAGAGTATCATCATGTTGCAAATACTAATAAAACAATAGAACTAAGAAATGATCATCAAGAGATGCTAATATCACAAAATGAAAATAATCCGTCTTCCTATGCCTACAGGTGGAAGAAAGCAACACTATCTAGTAAGTATTCTCTCAAAACTTCAAGCACTAATCTGATTCAGGCTCTAGATCTTAACTACTAACTTAGAGGAAATAAAGGAGACAGAGAAATACATGAAGCAATGCCACAGGATGAAATCAGCAAAATTGTCTACAGAACTTCACAGGGCAAACTCCTTGGTTTCTTCAGAACACACAATTACAAGAGAAACACACACACACACACACACAAACTTGAAAAGGGTATTTATAGAATACAAGGGACTTAGAGATATCAGTCAAGTCCAATTTATAGTCTTTATGTGGTTACTGAGTTGACAAACTACTTTAAAATTGAGACAAGTAGGAGATTTGAACATTTACTGGATGAATTACTATTAATTCCTAGGAGTGATTATATACATTTTAAGTTATTTTTTAAATATATACACTGGAATACTTATGAATCAAATATGATGCCACCGATTGCTTCAAAATAATGTGCAGAGTGGGAGTGAGGAGTGAATGGAGGTAGAGATGAAACAAGATTACCAACAAGTTTATAATTACTGGAGATCGGTGATAGGCAGATAGGGTTCACCAGAGTATTCTCTCAGTATGTTTGAAATCTTCTATATACAAAAACATTTTAAAAGTGCAGTCATACCTTTGTACTAGACTGTTTTGAAACTCATTGAATTTGGTACTCGATGTTTTTGACACAAAAATTCTGTCATTGGTTTGGTACTTGACCTGCAAGCTATGACTCATCAATGTCAATACTGCCTCATGACTCTCTACCCTTCCCAGACAAAACAATTTGTTTAGTAGTTGTCATTTTTGGTACTCATTGTGCCTCCTGGAACCAATTAACGACAAGTACCAAGGTACCAACACAATTATATTTAGTATATTAAAGAAATAAAAAAGAAATGGAAAATGAGACAGTAAAAACCAGGCAGATATGAAAAAGAACAAACAGAACTTAAGATAAATGTTAATGATAATAAAAAATGAGAAAGTCAAAGAGTAGATTAAATAACTGAAGAGAAAACTAAAGATAAAATTAGTGAACGGAATATCTATCCATCAGAAGAAACTACCTGGATTTACACAGAGAGATGAACAGAAAATAATAGGAAAGAGAAGAGATATAAAGTATAAAATGAGCAATCATGGTATTCCTTCAGTAAACAAATCAGGAAATTTCAATGTCCGAAGAGATAATATTAAAGAATTTCTTGAATTGGCAGAAAAAAAAAATCGATTTTCAGGGCCAGGAAGTTCAACACCTAATGGCGAATCAAAGAAATCTGTTTCTAGTAACATTATAATGAAATAGTTAGAAAAAGAGTAACAGAAAAAGTCCCAAGTAGAAGAAAATAATAAACATCGAAATTAATAAAACAGGAAACATACAATTGAAGATCAATATAACAATTACTTGAAAAGATTAGTAAGATAAATTTTTGATAAAATTAGTCAAGAAAAAGAGATGTATGTTTGAAATGAAAAACAACTGGCAATTTCTGACAATACAGTTGATAAATCCCTGAGTCTCCTAAGAACAATTTATATTAATAAATTACTGGAAAATATTAGCAAAGTACACTTAAGAATAAAACCAGAATAATCCCATAACTCTCAAAAATTAAATCAGAAGTTAAAATTTATCTCATAAAAACATCCAGGTTTCTGCTAAGTACAACCAAATATTAAAGCACAGATAATTCTAAATTCATACAAACTATTCCAGAGAACAGAAAAAAAAGGAAATAATTCTCAAAAAGGAAAATAAGCTTCAATTCATTTATATAGTAGTATAAATTGGGTGTGGTGATATACTCATATAGTCCAACACTCAGGAAGCTGAGGCAGGAGGAACACTTGAGCCCAAGAGTTTCAGGCCAACCTGGATACCAGAGCAAGACCCCAACTCAAAAAGATAAACAAAGTTGTTTAGCCTTGATACTAAAACCTAGTAAGTATCATTTAGGAAAATTTTAAGCTAACTTCACTCAGGAACATACACGCAAATATTCTTGACCAAACATTATTAAACCAAATTCATCAATGCACCAAAATGATATCATGAATTTGGATTTATCTTAATAATGCAAGACTGGAATTACAACAGAAAACTGGTTAATATACCTCACCACATTAAAGAAAAGAGACAAAATATTCATACAATCAACTAGCCTAAAACACCTTAGGAATTCACTGAAACAAAAGAATGAATCGATATCTCAAAGCCACTAGATAAGTAGTCTGGATTCCATACTTTGTTACGCTGCTCAAATATACTGCCATTGTCTCTCCAACTATTACAAGGCACTACCTGGTCTGTCTGTCTCTGTCTCTCTGTCTCTCTCTGTTCACATAGTTGTGATTCAAATGTAGCACTGTAAGACCTATATTTAGTCTGTTTTGGCTAAAGAACTCTTTGCTAGACTGCAGACAACACAAACATTACTTTTTTACCCATGATTTTCAAAGCCCAAAAAAGAATATCCTCTATGATCAGAGAGACATCGTTACTTAACTTAATTTGCACCAACTTAATGCTAGTCAATAGCCTCTAAATGTTCCTCATACTTCTAAATGTTTTGATAGAAAGTTTTGTGTGTTGCTTAATTATCTCTACCATGAGACTACAGCAACCTGATTTTGTAAAGGTTACCCTTTTCATACTACTAACTCAATGCATTGTGTAAAAGAGATACTTCCACAGTAGGACTGGCTGAGAGTAGGCATTAGGCACATATGGCTTTGGACCACTAGAAATGTGCCGTCTGCATTGCAATGTGTTAGATATACAAAATACCGAAATTTTTAAATTTTGTATGGAAAAAATCTAAACTACAGTACTTCATTAACATTTTTTAATCAATTACATGTTGAAATATTTTTGATATATTGGGTTAAATAAAACATATTATGGCCAGGTGTGGTGGTGCACTCCTATAATCCCAGCACTCAGGAGGCTGACGCAGGAGCAGGAGGATCGCTGCAAGTTTGAGACCAGCCTGGGCAACATAGTGAGTTCAAGGCCAGTCTGAACTACACTGTGAGACCCTGTCTCAAAAAAACATATATCATTAAAATTAATTCCACCTGCTTCTATTTACATTTTTTTAATGTGGCTACTAGTTCATTTAAAAACACAAGTGGCTTGCATTAATTTCTATTGGCCAGCACCGGTCTAGAGTAGTGATGGTAAACCTATGGCACACATGCCACAGTGGGCTGTTTGTATCATTGAAAGCTCTAAAAGGTTCGCCATCACTGGTCTAGAGTATCAGTATAGCAGTATCATGTCAAAACTTACAGCTTCAAAGAAGATGTGATTTTCACGCCAACAACTAAGCTATCATCCATCACACGATACCAGATCTTCTCTACTAGCTGTTCTGAATCCTGAAAATTTTCTGGTAACTTATCATCAGAGGTATGGATACTATTTTCTTCTTTACCACAAAAAGGAACAAGAAAATCCTAATAGAAAAAATATGTTTAACAACTGATTACAAAAAAAATGTACCAAATATACCAAAACTAAAGTAATGTAAATCAGCTTTTGGTCAAGTCTTATTGCTTAAACATTTAAAAATACATTATAATATGCCATATTATTGATTATACATAACTTAGTAAATGAAATTTATAAAATACACATTAACTATCTACTCAGAATAAGAAGCACACCATGACTGGAACAAGATGAGTTAACCAACAGTGAGGCAGTGGGAATAAAAACCTGGAGTCTATTTTTAAAAAGTCAGACAGTATACAGTATATCCCAAGTATACTGAAAATAATCCAATCTGTATTTTATCAGTGACTTGCCCTATCCCTAGGACTATAAAATTCATATCAACAAAACTGATTAAATTTATCTTTGGACTGTTTATACATTATTGGTAAAATTTTATTCTTAAAATCCAGGCCACATTCAGTCATTTCCACACCATACAGATTTATAGTAAAAATAGAAATAGTAGTAGTGGGAGTAGAGGCAATGATAATAATATGTACTATTTCTTGAATGTTTATGTCATCCACTGTCCTAAATCCATTCATGTCTTCATTCCAACCCTCACAATAACCTTAGTATCCTAGGTTGCCTGCATTATCACCCACCTTTCCAGATATGCACAATGAGGGAGGTCAAGTAACACACCAAGTTCACACAGCTAGCAAGTGGCAGAGTTGCGTTTGAATTGAAGCAGACTGGTTTCACGGACCACGCTCTTACTTAACCATTACTCTCCACTGTCTCTTTATGTGGTAATTACTCCAAAAAGATATGGGCACTTACACAACAGTGGATTAACACAGTCTTAGTACTCTGAAGCTTCTGCCAGTAGCTGTGGGATGGGATACAAGCTAAATCTGAAACCTGACAAAGCTATTACTACCTGCCAGGGTCTTTCTTTTATTAACAATGCAAAGGGCTAAAAATAGGGCCTTGCACATAGTGGCTTCAATAGATTAATTTCTGAACAGTCCTTTCCTTTTTTAATATTAGCAAAATCACTGAGGTGCTATGGGAAGGGAAAAGGGAGACTGATTGGCCAATTTAGAGCAAGTCAGAACTAAGCACTAAAGGGACTTGAGAGAAAAAAATGTTAAGTTTCTCTATGTTAGGCTTTTCTTGATTTATTCGTAACATTTCTATGCTGCTCCTTCTCTGTATATAATTAATATGCATCAATACGATTTTTTATGATAGCTGAACGTTTTTGCTAACTTTACAATTTACTGTACTGGCATGACTAAGGTGCCTAAATAGATTCTTATCATGGCCAATCACAAGAAAAAAAGAATGAAATTATAAAATGTAGATAAAAGGGCTAAGAAAACAACAATGTGGAGACATTCACTAGAGGAATAAATATCCTTAGAAATGAAAAATTCAGCTGGCTAAAAGAACAATTATCAAACACTAATACCAAAATTATAGCATCACCAATACGAGGTTAAATGATGCTCAGTATATTCTATTTACAAACCCAAGAAATATACAATTTGGGAATAATTTCTATCCAAACCATACAAATAAAAAAGTTCAATAGCTAAATCCTTTTTAAACAAAAGAACTTATTCTCCAAAGTTCTTTAAAACCAAGTTTTAATTTAATTAAGATTTAATGTCCTATAAAATTATATGAAAATTGGTGCAATATTGGCTCCTTAATCAAATATTTTTCAAAGCCATAAAAGACTACCACTATAGTCCCTGCCACTTTTCTTTTTGATCCACTGAGGAACAATTTCTAATACATTCCAAGAGCCAAATTTAAATAACTCTTCACAGCTTGTAGAATTTCAACTCATAAAGTAATAAAATGGCCACATGATTAATTTTACCTCCACTGCATTTGATGTACTATTATCTTTTCCTTGAATTAAATTTATTAACGCTTTCCAAGATTTTGAAAGAATTTTTTCCTTAAGCAAGAGATCCTGCTGTAATTCTTGAATAGAAACCAAACCAATCTGTAAAGTAGAAAGAAAAATAGTTGCTGGAAACATTAATTTCAACTGAAATCAGACATACCATTAATTCAGGAAGTACTCCAAATGTGTTTTCCAATTCATTTGCTACAGAAAAACAGAGAATATTTCTCAAAGCACAATTGCTTTATTGATAGATTTTAAGTCTCTCTAATCACAAACAAATTGTATTTTTTTTTCTTTCAAAGGAAAACATAGCAAATAACTGCAATACAGAGTTTAAGCATCAAAATAATTAGGTATCACTATGAATAAAAATCTAGGCCTAGCAATATTCTCTCCTTCACACACACAAAACATTGTTCTTGTTGAAATAATTTCTGCTTCAAATGCAAAGCATCCACACAAGACATCATCATGAATAGAAATGACACTTTGAATTTCACATTTGAAATCCTCTGTTCATATAATCTTTATAGCAAAAACGTCAAGATAACATAACAGCCCCCAACATGTTACAAGTTTACTTTTCATATAACAGCCCCCAACCTGTTACAAGTTTATTTTTGTGCTAATAAGCTCAGTGTTAGGGTAAACTCTACTTTAAAAAATACTGAAAAGTACAGTACTGAAAAAAAAAACCCAGAAATTTAGCTCTGAATAGGGCATAGAGCAATGTATTCCTCTTATTATCCCAGATAAATAGATTTCAGCACTAAGGATGAAACATTCGTGGAATATATTTTGCTACTGAAAATTTAAAGAGTTGTGTCACTGAACTGATAGAAGTTGTTTCATTTCAGATGGATATTTGAGGCTGTTTAAGTGTTAATCTAGCTTTTAATAAAACATGTTTTTCTATATTTAAAAACAAAATGCATTCCTTTTTTATATTCCTTTCTTTTAAATTAAATTTTAAGGCAGGCAAATTTGTTTTCATCAAGGAATAGAAGGTGGAGTGTGAAGACTAAATTATTTCTGTATCTTACCTTATTGTACAAAGCATGTAAAGTGTATACCTATATTTTCAAACTTCTCATGTCGACCTAGTTCTCTGGACTCTACATCTTTCACATTCCAATACTCATTTGTTCAGTCATT